>NC_060210.1:55965000-65147500 GCF_021130785.1 Homalodisca vitripennis
ACGTAATTAATGAGTTATCCAAATAATATTATAAATTCTAAAGTGGCATTGTTTGTTTGCTTTGCTTTCACCAATAGCCTGTTCACCGATCGTACTGAAGTTTTGTATTTGGTCTAGTGGTCTTGTATGTGGGTCCCTAATTTTTCTAATAGCTCGTGTACGGTCACACTGTTCAATATAAACAAGACAGGTATACCAAAATCGACTAATCCCCAATTAATAGTTCCAAACTTTCCATTTATAACCACACGAGGAAATGAACAGCGAACTCAAATAAATAAAAAAGTATGAAATCACGGGTGACCTACCTAGATTTTACTTTTGGCCATCAATAGCCAAGATTAGTAAAGTCTGCAAACTATGGCCACACCCATCTGTCAGTTAGGAGAAGAAAAGTGTTTGTTTGCCACCGGGGGTCAACTAACACACCTCATTTCCCCACATCAGAGTGAGCGACCTGACCGATAACGACTTGAGTAGGTGTTATTTCTCCAGCCAAACTCATATAGATGGATACCGTAGGTCATAGATCTTGGTACTAATTCCTCATGAGTACCACTTATTAGGGTCTAGAAAAGGTGTGTAGCGATTTCTTTTCTTTCGTGTGATAATCGACATACGAAGAGGATAGACAGTAGCCACTGGGTTCATGAATGACAATGAATGTTGCTGTTATGAAACTCGTGTGAGTAAGAGAATTCAAATGGAACAACAACAGGTCAGACACCTCGTCCACAAACACTTAATTGAGGATTCTATCCTTAACACGAAAAATGGATGTAATTAGAGGCAGGTGGAATCTGTATGGAGAGGGCAGAAGCCAGTTTAGAACAGTACTAAAACATCTCCTTTAGCACCCATTCACCATTGTTAACATTTATCCCCTCCCTCTCTTCTAGAATCTCACAGTAAATATAGGCAGGTAGAACGTGTGAGGAGAAGCCAAAAGGGATGATACTATAACATATCGTGCTGTGAGCTTGATTATCGTTGTATCCTGCAGTAAGGGTTGTTTACCAGTTTAGAACAGTACCTACTAAAACATCTCCTTTAGCACCCATTCACTATTGTTAACATTTATCCCCTCCCTCTCTTCTAGAATCTCACAGTAAATATAGGCAGGTAGAACGTGTGAGGAGAAGCCACAAGGGATGATACTATAACATATCGTGCTGTGAGCTTGATTATCGTTGTATCCTGCAGTAAGGGTTGTTTACCAGTTTAGAACAGTACCTACTAAAACATCTCCTTTAGCACCCATTCACTAATTGTAAACATTTATCCCCTGTCATTTCCCGAATATAACAGATTTGCAGAAGTTCATAATTTTCTTTTTTTTTACTTTATATTCCAATGTTTAAGCTTATCAGAATAAACAAATAAAACGGTGTATCGAAGGATTTTTGTTACATTGTGCTTTTCTCGTTGGCTTCATGATTACATATAAAATCTATGTAAAAATTTTAGAATTGTACTTCCTAATTTATTTCTCTTCGGCCTTCAGGCCCCAAAATCAATGTAATTCTTATTTGGACCAATAGGAACGTTTTTACCAAGTCTCTTAAACCTTTGTATCATGAGTTATTGCACATATAGACAAACGAAAAGAATGTCAAGTGCTACAGTTATTGTACTTCACGTATGTTATGATGACTTGAAATCAAGATCAAATTTAAATGTTCTTTACTTGTTCTGGAACATTTTAATATTTTCATAGCAATGACTCTAGTCACTTAAAGTTATATCGTTCCAACACGTAGCCAAAGAGAAAATTAGAGCAAGGTAACCGTGTAAAACCCGAATAAGAAGAAATAAGATAAATTTTGTCTTGTGTATAATATTTTTATATATCAAGCCTTGAGGGGCTGGAAAAGTTTTATTTCTGTATGTCTGTCTATATGTTTGTCTGCCCACAGCACACTAAAAAACTAACTGACCTTTAACCTTTATGGTTTGTATAAACCTTCATTTATATGCAGATAATACTGAGGTTAGTGATGGAGCACATTGGTATCTTGTACAATCACGATGTCAACTAGAATCACAGACAATGTAATAAATACATTTATATGCAGGTAATACTAAGGTTAGTAATGGAACACATTGGTATCTTGGACAATCACGATGTCAACGAGAATCACAGACAGGGTAATAAATACATTTATATGCAGGTAATACTGAGGTTAGTGATGGAGCACATGGTATCTTGGACAATCACGATGTCAACGAGAATCACAGACAATGTAATAAATACATTTATATGCAGGTAATACTAAGGTTAGTAATGGAACACATTGGTATCTTGGACAATCACGATGTCAACGAGAATCACAGACAATGTAATAAATACATTTATATGCAGTTAATACAGAGGTTACTGATGGAGCACATGGTATCTTGGACAATCACGATGTCAACGAGAATCACAGACAATGTAATAAATAAATTTATATGCAGGTAATACTGAGGTTAGTGATGGAGCACATGGTATCTTGGACAATCACGATGTCAACTAGAATCACAGACAATGTAAGAAGTACATTTATATGCAGGTAATACTGAGGTTAGTGATGGAGCACATTGGTATCTTGGACAATCACGATGTCAACGAGGATCACAGACAATGTAATAAATACATTTGTATGCAGGTAATACTGAGGTTAGTGATGGAGCACATGGTATCTTGGACAATCACGATGTCAACTAGAATCACAGACAATGTAAGAAGTACATTTATATGCAGGTAATACTGAGGTTAGTGATGGAGCACATTGGTATCTTGGACAATCACGATGTCAACGAGAATCACAGACAAAGTAATAAATAAATTTGTATGCAGGTAATACTGAGGTTAGTGATGGAGCACATGGTATCTTGGACAATCACGATGTCAACTAGAATCACAGGCAATGTAATAAATAAATTTGTATGCAGGTAATACTGAGGTTAGTGATGGAGCACATGGTATCTTGGACAATCACGATGTCAACTAGAATCACAGACAATGTAAGAAATACATTTATATGCAGGTAATACTGAGGTTAGTGATGGAGCACATTGGTATCTTGGACAATCACGATGTCAACGAGAATCACAGACAATGTAATAAATACATTTATATGCAGGTAATACTGAGGTTAGTGATGGAGCACATTGGTATCTTGGACAATCACGATGTCAACTAGAATCACAGGCAATGTAATAAATAAATTTGTATGCAGGTAATACTGAGGTTAGTGATGGAGCACATGGTATCTTGGACAATCACGATGTCAACTAGAATCACAGACAATGTAATAAATACATTTATATGCAGGTAATACTGAGGTTAGTGATGGAGCACATTGGTATCTTGGACAATCACGATGTCAACGAGAATCACAGACAATGTAATAAATACATTTATATGCAGGTAATCCTGAGGTTATTAATTTTACTTCCTATAAAAATTCATTTTTTAAATTACCTGATTTGATTACTGCGATGCAGTTTATAAGAACAGCTGTTTAGTAATGCTCATTTTTGAAAACAGCTGTTTGATTGAGGATATTGCTTGTGCTGTAAAAACATAACCTAACCTTCTCCATGACAGTTTTAATGATATTGAAGTTCGAGAAATGGCTTTTAATGTTCAACAAAAAGTGAAGTGTTGTGCGTGGGCTATTGCTTTTGGCAACATTACAGAAGCAATTAGACTATTTAAGGTTGCCTATGCAGGAGTTGAACCACCAATCAATCCAACAATAACTAAGTGGAAAATTCTTTTTTAGAAACTGGAAGTGTCGTAAAAAAAAGTGCTCTAGAGGATCAAATGAGGAAAGAGAATTACTAGTATGCGTATCAATGCTCCGCTCTCCAGGTAAACCGAAATCACTAAGGAAGGTTGAACATGAAACTGGCGTTCCAGTCTTCAGTACAAACAATAATTAAGGAAAATTAAATTAAATTTTACAACAGGCACCTCGTCCATAATCTTCTTGAAGATGATCCGGACAGGAGAGTGGAATTGTTCCTCGTATCATTGATTTTCATGAGCTAAGTCCTAATTGGTATACTCAAATTGGTTTTTCAGATGAGTCCACTTTCTACCGCAATGGAGTTTGAAAAGGTTCGATGGATAAATGGGCAAGTAATATTAAATCAAACGTTTAAACCTCTTCGTGGGACACCTGGTATATGAGTGAATTATCTTATTAATGTTACCTATTGTTGTCGTTTACTTTCTCTTGCTTTATTCGTACAGTTATTTTCTCCATCTCTTTATTTAGTTCATTCAAAGTTGCTCTGGATCGACCATCGTGTTTAATACATTCTTTAAGTATTGCTTTTTATGATCAATATATAATTTATATTTAGTTTTTTACATATTGTGTTATTCTGACTTTTTGGGGTTTTTTATACGATAATGAATTGGCAACATAACATAAATTTTGAAATAGAAGTAAGGTGTCCAAGTATTTAGAAAAATGTAGTGTTTTAAACGTGTAAATGGACATTAAATATAGGAACATCATTGGAGGAGTGGATGTTTCAGAGCGAAAACCTCTCGCCACCTTTCTTGGTCCCTGAGAACACAAATCACCATCAAAGCCACGGAATATTACAGTAGCAATTTGATAATAGATTTATTTAAAATAGACAGAATTTAAAAAAAAAAAGAAAATGACCTAAAGTAGAAAAATCAGCCGGAAGGCGTTTTTAACTTGAACTAAACGTAAAAAGCAACTGGTTAGGAGGTTAGCTTCCAGAACCGGCAAACGACAAGACCAGCTTTAGCCAAGGTCAGAAAGAAGACTCGGTACTTCTGTCGGCCCAACTACCCCACAAAAGCCGACAAAATAAAAGTTACGCCACAAAGATAAGTCACTAAACGTAACTTTATCTTAAGTTTTTTATTATTTTAAGTATTCACATGATAACTTGATAAAAAAACTACCATATAACTTTCATTTAGTTGTTGGCAATATGTGTATGATTTTCAGCACATGTTTATTTAACCTTGATAGGAATAATGTGTATGTCCTTTTTCATCTGTGTAAGCATTACAAAAGATAATAGGAACGTAGTTATAATACAAAAGTAGTGATAAACTCTTCACTGTAAACTTCCATATATACACACTTGATGGAATTATGTTGGATCGCCAAAGTTCAACATGGCACATGGCAGGAGGGAGGGAGAGAGAGAGAGAGAGAGAGAGAGAGAGAGAGAGAGAGAGAGATTTTCAGTTAAATAAAGATCTCAATTTTGTCAGTTGTACTTGCCATTATTTTTAAGATTTTTTTATTATTATCTCACTGATTTACTCGTAAATCTAGTGAGGTTCTCACTACCACATTAACCTGGAATAAGATGACTCAGCAAGCTATCTAATATAGAATACATGAGCGAATATAGAAGAAAATTTAATTAAAAACCGATTCCGATATGAAACATATTATGCATTTTTACATATTCAAGAAATTTTGCATATTTTTTACATCTACATCACATTTATATTTGCAATACTACAGTAAATGTTTTTCACGTTGCTTAGTAGTTGTCATTGTATTATTTTCAAAAGGTAAAGTCGTTGTTCATTATTTCATCAACGTGCCTGTGCTAAAATAGTTTTACTAGTGGTTTTGTGTACATTTATTTATCGTACGAATATATTATTTGATACAAAGTAATCATTTAAATTATTTTTGTATAATTTAATATTATACAGGGTGGAAAAAAAGTATGGAAACGCTTTCACTAATTCTGTATGGCTTCACTTATACGAATTAAATTTTGTACATCACCACTTGTATTAAGAACCTAGTTTTTGAGACCAATGGGGGACATTTTATCTTTTCAGGGGGACGGCCCGTGAGGAGAGTCGGACGAAAATCTTAAATGTAAGTATAGGCCGAGTTTGGTATCATATTAAAGGTCTAGTAAAGAGAAACTCATTACCGCAAACCGCACTTAAAAAGGTTGACCCTATCCAGAGTACAGGCCGTTTGAATTTCATAAGTAACGTTTGATTAATTATTATTTCTCCGCAATTTCACAGTCTCAAGTAAAACTGTTCTGACTGAAAATAACACTTTATGGAAACACAATTATCCAAAAAGAATTAAATTAAAAATTATCTATGTATTACAAAAAATAACCATACCTTTTAAAATTGAGGTGCTCAAACTGCTCTCCGAACACTTGTTGGCAATGAGCTAGTCTATTATAAAAACCTACTGCAGCCACATTTTGAAGCATCTCGGGTGTAATTCTTCTTGCTTCTTCTAATAAACGATTTGTCAGCTCCTCAATGTTGGCTGGTTTAGTTTTATACACATTATCTTTTAAGAAGCCCCACAAAAAGAAATCTAGTGGATTAAGATCCGGTGACCTAGCCGGCCACTCAACGGTACCCCTGCGACCAATCCAACGGTTAGGAAACACTTCATCTAACAGATTGCGCACCCGCAAATAGTAATGGGGCGGTGCTCCATCTTGCTGAAACCATACTGCATTAAAATTTTCCCCAAGAAGAGCACGCAACTGCTGGCAAAATGTTATTTGTTCAACATATTAAAATAAATTTCGCCTGTTAGAATTCCATCTATCACAAACGGTCCTACAATGTTATTGTTTATTATTCCAGCCCACATATTCACTTTCTGAGGACTTTGTGTGTGGCCTTCTATCATCCAGTGTGGATTATGGTCGGCCCCAGTAACGGCAATTATGCCTATTAACTTGTCCATTAACAAAGAATGTAGCTTCATCTGAAAACAATATCGAACTTACAAAATTTTGAATTTCGTAACACTTTCTCATTATTATTTCGCAAAATTCAGTCCTTTGATCAAAATCATCCTCTGAAAGTTCTTGGGTTAGGGTTACTTTAAAAGGGTGATACTTGTTTTTGTGTAAAACATTCAACACTGAGGTATGGCTCATATCAAGATCTTCTGCAGCCACTCTGGCCGAGGTGCTGGGATTTTCAACAAATGTTTGGAGTACATCCAAAGATTTTTGTTCATTTGTTGCCGATTTAGGCCTGCCACTTCTTTCGCGATCTTTGACTGTTCTAGTTTCTTCAAATCTTTTTACTGTCTTAAACACTGTTGACTTACTAGTTGGGGGGTCTATCAAGAAAAGTGTCATTAAACAAATGCGCTGTTTCTTCATAGGGACGAACTAGATATCCATACCCACGCATCATAAGCAGCGTGATTCTCTCAAACTCACTAAGTGACATTGCTTTTAAAACTAGTAGAATAAAATGTAAACACTTAAGTAACAAAATTTTATAACTATCGCAGTACCTTCTAGTGAAGACTTTCAACTTTATCTTACGTGGACGAAATTATAACGTAGACTAAAAAACCAAGCTGATATTAAAAATACTAAAACCGTGGAGTTTTGCTGTGAGAGTATTGTTTGTATTGCCTAAACCAGTTTATGTTTGCCTGAGATAAAAGGGCTGGAGGGACTGGACCTTGGACCTCATGTTGATAAGGAGTTACGGTAGTATTATTGAAATACTCTCAGTTTCTTGAAGACAAGACAGGAAAACCCCTATTTTACTGTTATCCTACAAATGTAGAGGTAAAAAAAATAATTTTTTGTTGGAAATTGTTTTTAAAATTTACATAACCGACATAAAACATACTACTGAAAGTAAATTAGTTACTTCACAAGACAAAATTTACTAAATTTCTTTGTCATGAAATTCATACGGCCCGTACTCTGGATAGGGTCAACCTTTTTAAGTGCGGTTTGCGGTAATGAGTTTCTCTTTACTAGACCTTTAATTTGATACCAAACTCGGCCTAATGCTTACATTTAAGATTTTCGTCCGACTCCTCACGCGCCGTCCCCCTGAAAAGATAAAATGTCCCCACTGGTCTCAAAAACTAGGTCCCTTAATACAAGTGGTGATGTACAAAATTTAATTTGTATAAGTGAAGCCATACAAAAATTAGTGAAAGCGTTTCCATACTTTTTTTCCACCCTGTATATCATCTGTATTAACGGGTGTTAATTACTTACCTAATGAACGGTTAAGTGTTTTTTTAAACATTAAATAAATAGTTCACAACCTAGGCTTGCAATGGTATGTCTTATAATAATTATAAACAGATCAACTTTGGGGCATCAGTAAAGATTGTAGATAATTACATTTCTGTATGAATTACGTTCTTATTAGTACAGTGTTGTTATTAAACGTGATGAATTATCGATTATTTCTACATTATAAAGTTTATTAACTAGGTCTAACTTTTAAGCAATAATTACTTATTTGACTTTTGAAACATTTTGAACCCAGTTTAAATTGAAAAACGTGTATTTAAACAGGTTTTATAATCAGAACTGTGTTTCTAATTTTTTTTCTGTACGTTAAAACATAATATTTTACACTGTAAAAATTAACCATTTCATTAATTTGTTAGATGTATACTATGTAAGTATAATTTAGATCTAATCTAGATTAATGCTTGTTTTATACTACCATAATGTACGACACTACTAAACTAAACTATAAAAATCTCATCCGTTAAATTTCAATTGTCAAAACTCTGACGTGTACACTAAATTAAACTTATAGCTATGTCTAAGTTTCTTGTAAAGTACCTAATCACTACATAAAAAATTCAAATGTTTTCATTCAGAAGCGAAGACATTTTGGACGCCCTAACACAGAGCAACCAATTTGTTAATCTGCGTATTTTGCCGTGGCAAATCCTTGGCGGTTTTTGTTAAGAGTCAGATATTTTGCTGAGTCACGTATTTCATTAAAAAATACCCAATTTAAAATTGTTGTTCCTGGTTTGTTTCAACTCTGGCGTTATATTAAACTGTTGTACGGCATAAACCTTGTTTTTATAATTGTAAAAATTTAACTTTTAATTTTATCGCCGTTTTTCTTTTATAAGTATAGATATAAGCAGATGAAGTACTTAATACAATATTATTTCTATTCCCTGTACCTAAAGCCTCTTACTTTAGAGTGATGCCTTTGGTCTAACGACCAAATCCTAATTAATACGCATTTTTAGAAATTTGGTTTAACATGAAAGTCCAAACCATTACAATCCGTTAAGATTGCTAGAAGTTTTAGGATTTATTTCTTTTTGGGGCATTCAATTGAAAAACTCTATTTCAAACCGAGATCAATATTTTGCTCACTAAATATACAAAATACTACATATAAAGGTCAAAAAATAATATAATAAATAATTTTTTTTTAATCATACAATCATTGGTAACTCATGCATTGAAGTTTGTCTAAAAGATCATTATAACTTCTACTGACATGTATCAACACATATAGGGGAATAGACAAATTATGTCAATCAGAAACCAAGAGTATTATAATTATTGGAAGAAATCCTCATATTTGACATTTTCGAGTCTCGCTGCTCCAGCACAGGTAGAAGGATCTACAACAAGAGGAGCGATAATGAACCAAGTATCATTAAAGTATGTTGTCTTAATTTAGTGAAATTCCTATATGTGTACTTTACACAACCTCTAAATTTGGAGTCGCCCAATCCCCTATCATCAGCAGGGATCATTTTCCTAATATCATTAAAGTAAAGCTTGTGTATTAGTGATTAGTGAGTCTCCACTCTCAGTGTATGATTTTACATTGCGGAAACCCGAGTATGAAATGCATGTTGGCTATCCACATTTAGGTTTTCCGTATTTATTGGAGAGATCTCAATTTTCCGTAGTTTGCCTCACCACGAACACTTCAAAATGGTTATCATATGTCTCTATCTGGTGTTTTGCTGTAGGATTGAGCCTCATTAAGAGCCTTACCTGGGACCCTAATATGGATAGAAAAATAGTCATATCAGATTTCTTAGAAATCTCAATATGTTTCAATTTATTAGACAAATATATTTGTGGTTATAATTCCAAACAGAATATTAAAATGTTATTCACTATACAGGAACTACGTATTCGAATTAGTTTCAATAATTGTTTGATAAAATATGATATACTGCTCTGAAAAACCTGAATTTTTAAATACCAAAGGAAATAGGGAACATTTGTTATCTTAATATGCTATACTGGAGTGGTATTTTAAGAGTTTTATGTTTCCAAAATATTTAATTTATCATTCCTTAGATATACAATATCTAACAGGGATATAGGCCTACATAACTATACAACTATATAATACTGGCCTATTAATCAAGCCCATTTCTAAGAGTCAAACGCAATAATACTGTAAGAATGCAAAGGTGGCCAATGTTCATTTATCATGGACTCCTAAGCATGTAGTGTCTAAGTCTCGTAAATAGGATTTAAATTTACTTACCAGTAAAGCATAAGAATAGTCCAAATATATTTGTTCTGAAAATGTTTATTTAATTTGAATAAATTAGATAAAAAACATGTTGTTATTTATTGTCTATATTTATTTTTCTTTTAACTTTCTTGTTGCTACTTCGGTTTAGTGCTTTTTGGTGCAAATATTCTTAAATACCCTCCAGATTGTATCGTATTAAACTATTTTCTTTATTTTTTAATTATGTTACCTCATATTAAAACAAATAAGCATACGATTTAAAATTATTTAGGTTAAACAGTTTATAAGTTATGAATATGTAAGAAAAAACTCAAAATAGTTGTAAGAAATCAACTCCTGAAGTCGAATACAGTGTAATGAAAACGGCCTGTATATATAAACTAAAAATAATTGTTTACTCATTTATTTTATTCACCTGAGGAAGTTACAACAAGTTGAGTACAAAAAGGTTCCAAAGAAAAGTTTTACGACCTCCTCGATTGGATGGCTTCCATTGCTACCTTCTTTTACTAATCAAGAGAGAGCTTCGTTTACGCAAAATCTACAGAATTTACAGTTATCAGCCTTATATTTACTAAATAAAATCCGAGGAACTTCTTACTCATTAATGACCATTGACGAGAAAAGCTTTTTTTGTATATAAAAAGCTTTGGCATTGATCTTAATTGTATTATATTTTAATTTCATATAGCTGTAATTAATTTTCTAGTAACGTATTTATTTGTTTGAGATAGTCTATAAATAATTTGTTAATCAAATAAAGTGGTTTCAATTAAGCTAGACAGGAGACTCGCTTTGAACAAGTTAGTCGGAAAGGCATTTCAATGATAACTAAGAATAGTTTTGCAATTATAGTTATCAGGCTGATTTAAGTGAATGGTAAAATTTGCCAATAATAGTAAAGTTATTGGAGGTCATAGCAGAATTTCTTTTCTCAGAGTCCCTTTAATGCTTGCATTAAGCATTAGTATTATACTGTATACGGTATTCATATTTATTTATCTTTATAAGAAAGTGAGATTCATTAAAACATTCCTGAAACCCTTATATATATCATAAGAGCCATAGGAATACAGTCACAAATATTTCAAAACCAAAATCTCGTTACCTACGACAGTAGTGCCAACATACTAGTAGTCTTCTCCAGATGGCGAGATATAATGATCATAGTCACATGACTATGGTCGCTGAGAAAAATACGCAAACTCTTCACACAGCCCATAACCTGCAAAAGCAATTGTATCGGGAATCTTATTATCAAAAAATTATAGCTGAAAATTATCAATACTGCATTTCCTATATCTCATTTATTCATATATTTATATTTTCCATTGTTTCTACTTCAAAATAGTCCGTAGGTGAAAACAAAAATATACTTACGTTATGTTCACTTGCATACGTCGTCGTAGACACACAAAAATACACTATATACACGTGCACTGTATATTATCGTATTAATAATATTCGGCCTCTAGTCTAATGGGATTAACGAGTTCATAAATTATAAAGTTTCGACATAAATATAACACTCGTTAATATTCATGTAACAATCTCGCCTAATGACATCTTCCCCCTCACCCTACACTCATCTATCACACCGCGTCGCTTATTAAAAACGTTGTTTACATTTTGATGTAAGTTATGCATTAATCTTCTGAGCCTTGAACGGGTTCATCAAACAATAAATTGTTTATTAATTTGATTAAAATGATTCTCCATGTGTTTTTAATCATTTGATGTTTAAATCCAAATTTTTTGTCAATGAAATGATTAGACCTTTGTCAATAATACGTCAATTATATTCATCATACATAAGGCAGTGACTTCCTGTAAATCAAGTTATAGTTCCTGATTCTTATTTATTCCAAAGCTTTGTTATAATTTGTATATCTTATCATGTATTAGTCTATTGTGTTATGTAATTTTGTTACGTAAGATTTCACATGAGTCGTCTTGTAAAACAGAGTTGTTCTTTGTAGAAAAATTGTTTTTAGTTAAAGTTATCAGAAAAAAAGAGTGGTTTGAAAACATGATTATTTATTTATAAGAGATATTTCTTTATTTATTGAAATGTATCCGTAAGAGACCAAGCACGAACGAATTTAGGAAAAAATAATCACGTAGGTATCACCTGCTTACGAGTTGCTTATTGCTATCGCAATACATGTAAACTATACACAGCGAGAAGTTCCTCACACATTTAATATTCCATTAGCTTTCAATAGGAAATAACTTATCGTCAAAGACTGGGGAAGTTTATACGTTTCAACACAATCTGGACATATTATTCATGCATAAAGTTTACCAAAATTGGTTTGCTCATTTTTTTATCATACATTAGCCAGAATACTCTATGAGCTCCTTTTGCGACCAATGCAGTAATGTGGCCAAATATGTGTCTTTTTTGCTTAGGATTTAATCTTAATTTACGTGAACAATCCATTCAGAGCAGTAAATCGGCGTTAACGCCTTTTAATCACGACGATTTCGTATAATGGAAAGCCTGCTACGCACGTAAGGTGGACCAAAGTCTTGCACCACTATAATATTTTCTCGCGAACGAACTTAAGAGAAGTTTTCATATAAAATTTGGACGGGTTAAAATGATTCTATCCACTACATATGGGGTTTTTATGCATACGAAGTTTATGGTATTTTATGGAGTCACTTTGTTTTTCTTTCGTAGAAACATGCATTTATTTTATAAATTAAAAAAAACTTGTATCTGAAATGTTTTTCTTTAATCCTAACTGTTTTATAAAAGATAGTAAATTGAAACGTAGAACATAGATAGATAAATGCTAATACACAATCAGCGAATGTCGCTAGCGAGTTGGACTCGCACCTACTTATAGACCACACCGGCGCCCTCTCGGGACTGCGTCATAGGTCCACGATATTTGTTATCAGTAGTGCAAAGAGGAGGTAAAATCCTGCGCATTGTTTGCCACCCCAAAGATCTGATCCCAGAATGTGAGCTTGGTGTCAAGCGTCACGCCGAGATACTTCAGAGCGGTCTTTGTCTCATAATCTCCCCGTCAACCCGGACCTGAATGGTTTGTCAATCCTCTCTCTGGCAATAAGTACCATGCAGATGTCAGTCTTCTCCGTCAACAGAGTTAAGCAGTCCTCACCCATCCAGGCCAGCACTCGCGCATGACTGGGTTGTGCAGCCATTGTAACTTGTTGAAGATCCTCGCAGTGATGACCGAGGTAGTATCGTCCGCGAGTCCCACGAGGAAGCTCCATTCAGGAATTTCCATTAGCAGGATCCCGTCGTAAGTGATCCCTGCGAAACTCCTGCCGCGATTTCCCTCTAACGCGGCGCGTCGGCAGTCGTATAAGTCAACTGGTAACCCCTGAGACAGTTATTAAGCACTCTCAGGAGGTAGGCAGGAATGTGGAAATCGTCCTGCTGGGCGGTCAGCCTATCAGACCACCTCGCTGAGTTGAACGCGACTCGCACGTTCAGCATGGCCAGTACGACTAGCCGGCACGTGCGATGATTCCCACACTGAACCGCAACGAAGGCATTGAAAACTTGCGCCACCGCCTCGATTGTGGAGCGGCCTGTCCGAAAATCATGTTTTCAGAAAATACAGGACTTATTAGGATCGCCTCCGGTGTAATATTGGGTGACATGGCAGTACGCTGTTTCACTTTTTATACTTTAGCCGGCCGTTTCTGTTTCCTACGGGCTCTCCCTCGTAAGCTGCCATAGACTCTGTTTGGTGAAGTCCATGACTCCCTCCGGCATTGGTGCTCCTACAGGAGTGGCAAGCGCTCCCACCGCTCTTATTTCGATTGGCGCCGGAGAGACGTTGAGCAAGCCCTCCGTTCTCTCCTGGAACCCCTGCTTAACATGAAGTATATCCTGATTCACCATCGCTTTTCTTGTCCCATTTCTCTCTGGTGTGCCAACATCTCCGGGCCCACTGACCCTTTCGGCGATGTCGACCACTCCTCTCTTGAATACAGACAGCACACTATGATGCGTTTGACACACCCCATGATCTCCTCAATTTTTCTACTATTAGATTGAGATATCCTTCCTCGACCTAATCGGCGTCGTCGATCTGTCCCCTGACAAGTTCCAGCTCAGCGATATTCTTATTAGAGCTATTCCTCAAACCGGAGGTCGCCGGTAACTCAGAGAGCGCAGGGCCTGCGGGCCCTCTTGGGAGGAACTCGACGACCGTAGCATTTCTCTATTGTAACGTACTACTTTCTTAGAGAAGACTTGGAATTCTGCCCATGTACTTTTTTATTCCCAATAGATTGGCGTCCCCACCCTCAGAGCAGTGAGGAATCAAGCCACTTTTACTAAAGGGTTTCGCCTTGTCATTAGAACTTTTGTTTTTAATATCCATAATATTTTGCCAGCGCTTCGTTCAACAAGGTGTAGGCTGGAGTAAGCAGGAACGGGTGTACCACTAGACACAAAAACATCGTACTCCAGTCCAACCTCTGTGTCCATGTCACACTACCTGATCAAGGACCGAAGTTACTCGCCTCCTGATCTCCGCAGAAGCGAACTATTGGCAGAACGAATTCACAAAGCCCACCTTCAGAAGGGGCCGAGGTTTCCAAGGGGAACGGGGGAGGACGTTGGTCACTCCCAATACAATCCTCGACGGTGCCGATAAACCTATTTCTAGGGAAAAAGGAAAGGAGGAGAAGTGAAGAAAGAAAGAGCGGTATAAAAAAAGAATAGAGACATGGAACAAGGAAGTTAAAAGACTAATAGAATGTATTGTGCCGGGACTACAGGAGTTTAGCCAAGGGTGGCCAGTAAATTAAAAAAAGAGTGAGATCTCATTTGGACAGAAAACAAAATAAAATCCCGTGAAAGGAGCATGCCACAAGTAAGTAGAAGTAATGACATACTCAGCTCCGGTAACCTCATGGTCGGTATCCACGTACTCTTAAAAAATATGAGCCCTTGGGACAAATTTGTACTTTAGTAAGAAGTTGTATAATGTTAGTACTTGTTTGTTATAATTTTTGAAACTATTTATATTATAATTATTTTTTGGGTTCTAAATGTGAAAAGTTAACTATTTTGTGTAAAATATGAATTTATGGGGAAATAACCATTTATTGTTAAACAAAAATACTATAAACCTCCTTAGAAAGTCTTTTGATATTGAGGAATAAAAGTTTCATCAACCTTAAGACCTTCATGAAAACTTTGAACTAAAAAATCTGTACGAATATTAGTATCAAATCGTATTCGATAATCAGCTATAATCAGTATTCTTCTACAATCACTACAACAATACCTCACAGTATTTTAAAGTCTATGTTGCTAGTGAGTCCCCTAGGTTTCGTAAAGCCACAAGTTTACTATAAGGTTAAATAGTGATTTGTTTCCAGAGGTGTAACGTAACATTTGTTGCCAATAAAATATCCGTACGCGTTTATGCCTCATAAACCGACTTTACGCTTTCTATAAAATGAGGTGGTTTAAACAGTTCACTGCTGCACAGTTGTGTTTATGTTCCTAATTCTAACCTCTAGTTTTATATACATTTAATTTTGTGCCTGATCAATATCTTAACAATAAAATATACCAACAGTTTTTTTAGTATTTCATGTTATAAACACTATCGTGGAAGTTTTATTACTTATCGTTTTATTAAAGGTGGAAAGTTTTTTCGTTTAGAGCGCATGAAAAATCGTTTAGTTAGTAGGCGTATTACTGTTAATCTCTTTTTAGTTAAAAAATACACAATGGTTTACGCATATATGTGAGCTATTATTAACATATAGTAATACAATAGTGCAGGCATACGCATTATGTATTGTGTTTTAAGGGAACAAATATTGTCACAGGGTGGTACACGCTATTGAGGATATATTATATTGAGGATATAATATCGTGAATAAAATAATTTTCATTGTTTCCTTAAATACACTATCGCATGTAGCAAGAAACGTTTACTAAGAAAAAGTATCGAAAGTGACATAAACGTCTTCATTGCGAAAAATTAGTGTAAAGCACAGTTTATTCAACTATTATTGTGTGAATATTGTTTAAATGTAGTTCTATAAAATCTGGGATTTGTTCCGGCTTTTCCACCTATTTTATGTGGCGAACAGCAAACTGCCGACAAATCTGGCAACAGATTGTTCAACTCGTAAGAGACTTTTGTGATATTTTGGTTTTACGTCTCATAAACTTTGGTTTACACCCCACTCTCTCCAAACCCTCGCTCCTCAACCACCCCAGCTCTTCACACAATACCTCCTTAAGCTTAAATAAATTAAATGAAGATTTAAAGAGGCTGAGAGGAAATAAACAAGTAGTTTATCTCGCTGTACATTAGTGGTTTTATAAGGAAAACAATTAACCTTTAAATTACATTATGAAATTTACTTTATGTGAATAAAAAAACTACTTTACTGTTAGCGAAGCTTACTCGTATTTCCACAAAATTAAATATTATGTAATATGAGTCTGTCTGTCCACATTGCATATCGAAAACAAACATACAAAGTTCAAATTTACACGAAGCTTCATTTATATATAGACAGTAACAAGTTTAAGATTTGGCTGAACGATAACAAACACTTAGGGCACCTACGAAATAACTGCAGGATAAATAAATGTATAAATAAACTGAGTACAGTTATATGACATTTCTACATGCGACACAGTAATACATGTAGCGCTTAAATAACCGTAAGATATCTTGAGAAAGATACCATCTACAGGTTTTATATTTTGCATAAAACTTCATTTTTGCATATACAAGAATGAGTGTTACGATAGTACATGTCCTTCTATGACCAAAACTACATTAATTTTCTATTTCAATATCTAACTATGTTCTCTGTATCTTCCGTACAAGAGTTAATTTTTATTACATATTACGCAAGGAAAATGTTGTTGGCTGAACTTTAGCGAAACCTATTACTTTCTGTCTCCCCAATTATCTTTATATCTGTCTGTCCCGGTGATTTTCGAAAACTAATTGACCTATAGACTTGAACTTTTGTATGGAGGTTCATTTATATATTACCAACATTTAGTTAGATGATGATGCATGTCACTCAATAGGATTTGGCTGAGCGCTAGTGCATATTTATAAGTGCATTGGACTTATTTATACATTATGGTATAGAGAAATCCCAGAATAAAATAATATCTGAATACAATCATTTTAAATTCAACATGTGACTTCTATTCATAGAGTAAAAATAAAAAGATTGGAAAGTCGATGTTAAAACTTAGTGCCAAGATTTTATTTCATGATTTCAACGTACCTCACGTGTAGTACCCTCATTAGACCGATGGAACTTTTATTATTTTAACATTGTTATGAAATCTAATTTAATACACAAAAATAAGAATGCATTATGAGGCAAGATATTTTGAGAAAGATTTCTTCAGTAGACTTCAAATTTGCGTGAAACTTCATTTTTACATACACAAGAAAGTGTTCTATACGGGTGAATGTCCAACCATGGATTTTGTATGAGTGTCATTGAAGGCTATGACTGACCCAGCGGCTGCGGGATGTTTTAAGCTCATTTAATCTAAATTGGTCCGTGAACTCCCCAACACGAGTGACTGCTATGACGAGTACTGCCATCGACAACGTCATTACAAACATTCCTAACGTCACGGTCTCTGTTTTGAATACGGCTGTCTCCGATCACTTTGCGCAGGAGGTTGTGATACATGGATGTAAAATAGAAACTCAAAAATCATCTTTTAAAATTAAAAGAGCTTTCAATTTCCAAAACATTTCCAATTTGAACAATTTATTAAAAAACGAAACCTGGAGCTTTTTGAACAGCTTTGAGAATGTCAATGACACGTATCAAGCTTTCAATGACCGTTTCATTTATTATTTAGACGTTTCGTGTCCTTTAAAAAAAACCAAAAACAATTTGCAAACCCAAAAATAATTCCTGGTTAACCAAAGGGATTCTCATTTCCAGAGATAAACTCAAATTTTTTCACTCAATATTTGTCCAAACACAAAACGAAATTTTAAAACATTTTACAGATCATATCGAAGGATCTATAGAAAAGTCATTCAAGCTGCTAAAGCTCATGACGTCAATAGAGCCCTGAGAAATTGTGAAAACTTTTCTAAAACTGCATGGAAAATAATCAATGAATCGGCACAAAAATCAAACTTGGACCGAAACCTTGAGTCTATATCAATCAAAATTAATGAACGCGTAATTGATGATCAGTTGCAGGTTGCCAACGAGTTTAATAATTATTTTTCTTCTGTGGCCTCAACTGATTCGTCAATTTCAGAACCTCGATATCATGAAATTGGTGTTAGGGAACCGGTTGCATCCATGGCTCTGGCCCCTGTGTGTGTGGAGGAGTTAGCTCGTGTCGTACAGGGGTTGAATTCAAAGAAATCGTGTGACGCTAACGGGATGTCAGTTTGGTTACTCAAACGTTGCTTTAGGTACATTTTGAGGCCACTCACAAAATTGATAAATTTTTCATTTGAATCTGCAACTTTTCCATGTCTACTGAAAACAGCTAAAGTTATACCGATTTTTAAAAAAGACGATCCTTGCAAAACCAGCAATTATCGTCCAATTTCAATTCTTCCAGTTTTCAGCAAAATTTTTGAAAAGGTTTTCTGTGAAAGACTTGAAAGCTTTCTAGAAAGCAATGAAATTCTAAATCCTGAACAATTTGGCTTCAGGAAAAAAAGATCAACAATTGACGCTGTAAACAGTCTTTTGAACAATGTTGTTGATGGCTTGGAAAGGCGAGAACAAGTGCTCAGCATATTTCTTGACCTATCCAAAGCATTTGACTGTGTGCATCATGAAACACTGTTGCACCAGTTACAGAAATGTGGCGTTCGGGGTCTGCCAAACGCGTGGCTTGCTTCTTATCTTAAGAATCGAGATCAATGCGTGCAGATTTCGAATGTCATCTCTAGTAAAATTAAAATAGCCCACGGTGTCCCTCAGGGTTCTATTCTTGGGCCTATTCTTTTTTTGGTTTACGTCTGTATACTTAACTCAGTGATCCAGCATGGTGATCTGATTCAGTATGCCGACGACACGACTCTTTGCTTCAAAGGAAAAACTACACAAGATTTGGAAATCACATCATTTGTGGAACTGACTTCATGCATTCAGTATTTTACTGACAGGAATTTGAAAACGAACCAATCAAAATCAAATGTCATCAATTTCTGCCTAAGACCAAGGGAATTTGCAAGGCAACCTGCTGTATTTGTGGACGATGTCCTTTTAGAGGACACTGGATCCACGAAATTCCTGGGGATGTACATTGATCAAGGTCTGACCTGGGACGACCACGTTAACAATATATGTGCTAGAATTACTTCTGGCATATTTGCCTTGCGAAGCCTAGCTAAATACTGTTCCCCTGAAGTCTTAATGACGGCATATTTCGGTCTCATATATCCGCACTTTGCGTATGGCTTGAGACTGTGGGGGGGCTGTGCCAAACACAAGATGGAACGCGTTTTTAGGCTTCAAAAAAAGGCAATTAGAATTATTGCAAAGTTGAATTACAGAGAGTCGTGTAGGGACTCTTTTAGGGAGCTAGGTTTGCTGACATTGCCCTGTCTCTATATGTTTCATGTGATCCTGTACTGTCAATCGAAGTGCACTTTAGTCCGGGGCAGGGACTTTCATCAGTATGAAACTAGAGCCAGGGACAACTTTAGAGTCCATAGTCATAGACTGGCGGTATCTCAGCATTTACCGCATCAGGTTGGCGTCGGCTTAATCAACAAGCTCCCTGAAAGTGTAAAAAATGCAACTAATCAAATCCAATTCAAAACTCGTATCAAATGCCTGTTGGTGTCAAAAGCATTTTATTCGCTAGAGGAGTTTATGATGAGTCGCTGGGATATCTAAAAATATCTTAAATTACCAAAATTTAAAATCTGGATCCAAAGATAGTGTGAATTAGTGTGAATGAGTGAAATGTAAGTCTGACTGTGTGTGAGTGTGTAGAGTATTTGCTGTTTGAATATATGACGACTGCTATACAATGTTATATATTGTCTAAAAGCAATAAAGAAATGATTTGATTTGATTTGAGTAGATTGACACAGTTTCTCTTTTGCCAGTTGAGGGGATGTAAAAATGTCTTTATGATTATGTACCTGTCGCAGGACTTCTTGAAGATAAAATATGCTACAGATGTGAAAGTTTGCATGCAACCTCAGCTACGTCTGCTACGCGACACGTGGTGTGGCGTACTGCTGACTGCTGACTTGTAATATTATATACAAATAAAGAAAGATCTAAATTCAAATGGGTACAGAACAAGTCCAGAGGAAATAGAACTATCGAGCCAGGTATATAAATTGAATTTCACTGTCCTAGAAACAAATATAAAATATAAGCAAGTGATGGGTAGGCAAAGTAAGATTAAAAGATAACTATATTCAGAAGGGTATGAATAGGCAGTTCATTCACAATATTCACAATTAATCAAGGGTTTGGTCTGCACAACCATCAAGCCTTATTTTCACAAGGCAAAAGTTGAAAAAATAAATTAAATCAAATAGCCTTTATTTTCAGAGGTGGAATTAGAAATAATGAGTCCTCTCTACCACTCAACTTTAAAACAAAAGTTACAACAAATATTATAATATTATATTTACATAAAACATAAATAAATGTAATCATTTCATGCAACACAAATTAAAAACTGAAACTATATACTAAAAAGTTGGAAAAATTAAATACAATAATTTCAAATCTTAATTTAACATACAGTGTTTTTCTTATTCACACTCAGAGCCTCGCCACCGCCAAAGCACCATCGCTCACGCCAGCCCACCATACACAAACCAATCTTTAAGACTCGCCCCAAAACCTGCACGGTTTTCAGTGGTTTTTATGGTATCAGGAATGGATTTCCACAGACTGCAGGCAGAAACTGTATAAGAGTTGTTGAACACAGTGGTTCGATGGATAGGAATGACGAGTCGAGGAAACCCATGCCGGGTATTGTGCGCACTTACAGATGACTTAAAGGCGAATCGCTCGGACAGGTAACTAGGATATCCAGTTATAAGAGTTGTTGAACACAGTAGTTCGATGGATAGGAATAACGAGTCGAGGAAACCCATGCCGAGTATTGTGCGCACTTACAGAAGACTTAAAGGCGAATCGCTCGGACAGGTAACTAGGATATCCAGTTATAAGAGTTGTTGAACACAGTAGTTCGATGGATAGGAATAACGAGTCGAGGAAACCCATGCCGGGTATTGCGCGCTCTTACTAAAAACTTAAAGGCGAATCGCTCGGCCAGGTAACTAGGAGATCCAGTTATAATAGTTTTGAAGAGTAAGGATGTGATAGTTACGAAGCTCACTTAGTATAAGAATATATCATTGCTTAAAATATAGAGTTATATGACCATCCTATCTTTGATTAAGGATGAAACGAAGACAGTAATTTTTTGCATGATGAAGCCTATCTGAGAGCACAGTCATGTCATTTATTACTAAATCGCAGTAATTAAAGTGAGGGGAAATAATTGGCTTTACTAGCATTACCTTACCATGAAATGGCAAGAGCAAAGCAAAGCTTTGAGGCCACGGACTCCAGTTAAAACTCACTAACCTCATAAATTGCAAGTTTCGTTAATCTGATCAGTCCAACTTAACGTTTTGTTCATCAGCAGTCCAAGATTTTTCACCTTATCACATTAGTCAAGATCTTGACCATTTATAATCAATTTCTTAGTTGTTTGCCCATAAAGTGATAGAGTTTATGTCAGAACTCATCAAACACGTTGTTTGTAACACTTTTATCAAGATCTCTAACTGTAAAATGTTTATAAATCATGTGCATATAAGTAGCATTTGGAGTGTGTAAATTAAGTAGTAACAGTATCAATGTAATAATAAAACAACAAAGACCCAAGCACAGAGCCTTGAGGTACTCCACGAGGAACATCTCCAACAAGACTCCCTGCCTCCGGCTCTCAAACACTGTTTGCGATTAGACAAGACATAATCCAGTCAACGTAACTATTCGAGAAACCAACCATTTCCAGCTTGAAGAGAAAAAGAGGATGACAGACGCAGTTAAAGAGTTTAGAAAAGTCAAATAATCTCAAAATGATAGCTTGTACCCTGTCCATGCCATACATATATCGTATGTAACTATAAGGAGCGCGCTGACAGTACTGAGAGTACAGATCGGAAGCCTGATTGAACATTAGAAAGAATATTGATTCTTTCAGTGAAAGAAGACATTTGATTTTGAAGTAATCGTTTAAGGCATTTTGACAAACCAAGAAGTATAGTGATAAGACAGAAGTCAGCTGACGATTGGGGAGAAGATTTTTTTGCAACAACCAACTGCAGACTTCTATAGCTGTGGGAAAATAGAAAAACTTAGAGACCTGTTGAAAATGGCAGTAATCTCTGGTAGAATAACCTGTAGAATATTCTTTGTTTTGACTGATTTCTTGTTTCACTGTGCGATGGCAAATGTCCGGAAAATCCTGTTTACTTCACGGTAGAATATCGTGAATAAATCTGATAGGAATTCCAAGAGACCCAACCGCATTGCTAGTTATTTTCAAGACAGCCCACATCACTTCAAACTCTGAAACTGGAGTGAAGTTACATTGACAAGGAGAGATATCTCGAGGGGTAATATTAAGCTCATTAAAATATGTTTGAGCGCCACACACACTTTGGGATATTTACCAAGACATTATTTGTGGAATCGAGATTATATGTTTTCGAATCTGAATTAGACAATTTTCTTACTCTACGCTGTTTTGATTTTGACCATAATAACTTTGTTGGTTGTTTCTTCTAAAAAACTAAAATAAAACCTTGTTTTAACATTTATGAGTTCTTGCTGCGCTCGACTTCTCGGTTGTTTATACATCAGCCAATTATCAGGATATTTGGTTCGTTTATCCTTTCGAAAAAAGTTTCTGTGCCTTTGCAATTGCTGAAATCTATCGTTGATCCAAGGAGCTGCTTTCTTAGTCATCCTTTTGGTGACGATTGGTGCACGGCTATTGAGAAGTCCGAGAATAGCATCGATTAAAGCACCCACCATATTATTGCCAGTTTCTAGCAATGTTACATCGTGCCAGAGAAGCTGAAGAGCGTCAGCAAACAGAGCTTCAAAGTCTATAGACTAATATTGTCTGTAATAAATAAGCTGTGGTTTCACTTTGAGAACAAGACACAAATCATGCTTTGAAATCCCTGGAGCAGGAAGTTGCCCATGGTGCGCGACATGGACCGCGTCACTGACTACCATGAGATTCAGTAGAGTGACAGAAGTTGCAGTGTGGTGAGTGCATTTTTAGAAAATACGGTTAAGCTACAAGAGTGAAACATGGCAGTCGGATTTGTTTGTTCGTAGGTCCGTATAAGTCTGTATTAAAATCAGGGGCACATTGACGTGGGGGCGTGAACGGGACCGGTTCTCCCAAGAGCGATTTATTTCAAAATAGTATATTGCCTGATAGTCTTTTTTCGGCTCAAATCAGCAGTCATGTTGGGACTTTGAAATCAGTCATAATACATTATATAAATTCAAACTTCAAACAAAATTCAAATGTCATACATTTTTTATTTACGAAATACACGGTATAACACATATAATAATTTCAGTTTTGTTCAAAACACTAAGTATTTGAATTTTACCGTCACGCAGAAACTATGAAAATGAGGTTAGTTCTTACTATTTCTTGTGGTTTCTACCCGTATCTGGTACTTTCAGTAACCGATACAAAAGGTACTTACGTATACTGATTTAGAATCATAAGTAAAAAAGTATCCTAAAATGTAAAGGTGCATGTTACTGTTACTACTAAACGAGTTCGATTACTTTGTAGTAGGAACGGTAGTAAACGTGTAAAGTATCTGCATCGTAAAAGTAACTTGAACAGTAACCTGGCCAGGTACTTTCGGTTTGTGGTGACTTGAACCTACTCTCATGACAGACTAGTATCCGGTACAAAGTATCTCGGAAAAAACAGAAACCAGAGAGAAAAGGATAACATATTTCAGAGCATTGCAACATTACGGGGAGTAAGGATGCCCAATAATTTATTTATATGAGTCTTATATACAATCGTCATATGTATCTAACCAAACTTGGTCTGATTGCTCAAATAGAGGACTACATGTTCCGATTTACAAGGGCGAGAGACTGATAATTATTTATGCGGATGGAGAGAGAGGGTTCGTGCCTAATGCACCTGTTCGAAGTAAGCAACCAAAGTGGGAACTACCACGACAACGTGAACAGGGAAATATTTGTGAAGTGGGTGAAGGAAAAGGTGTTGCTGAATTTAGAACCAAATTAACTACGAATCGTCGATAACGCACCCTACCACAAAAAATAAATTGATAAGGCGCCTATTTTAAAAAGTATGAAGCAAGATAGAGGCTTGGCTTTCAAAAACCGGAATGCCATTCAGCAACGATATGTTTATACCTGAACTGTACAAACTTGTGTAGTTATATAAACGTCTGGGAAAAAGACAGTTTAGCTGGAGGGTCATGACATCTTACGACTTCACCCTACCTCCTAGACGTCAATCCATTGAGTTAATTTGTGTCGAAGTCAAAGGTTACGTAGTTAAAAGGAATACATCGTATCTACGCCTCAAACTAAAGCTCTCTGAGAAGACAAGATACCAAGTATGGGCGCAGAAGAGTGGTCAGTAAAGTGCATGCACGTGGAGAAAATCTAAAAGGACTTTGTAGCCGCAGAATCCCAGATTGACAATATTATAGAATCCTTTATTATATCAGTAGGAGATAGTTCGGATACAGACAGCAGTGACAGTAGTCCAGAAGAGGATGACCATTTGTGGGGTTAAAGAATTCCAATAATTATAAAATTATATTTATTCCAGTGTTTTAATTAACTAAATGTTAATGAATTCACCAAAAATTAAATAGTTAGACAAATTTAAATAATAGCAATAATAGGACATATACTTCTTATTTTTCCAATTTTTATAGTCTCGCTTATCGTGTTTTTCAAAATAACTTATTTGTCGGTACTATTTGACAAATCAAAATTGTGAGTTCAAACTGACGTTAAAAACATTTTTGCGCCTTCATCTCAGCGGCTAGCATATAAACGCAATCCGCCACACAGATAGCGTGTATTTGTTGAAAGGGTAGTATTTGGGTTCCATGAGCGCAGCTTTCCTCCAACTGTAGCCCCTGCGTGATCAGTTGTCACAGAAGTGACTAAGTTTCCGGAGCATGAGCAGTTCTGCGCTGTGTTAGTTTGTCGTCATTCGTTGTGGCCACGAGGCAATACCGTCCTGGGTGCAGTCTGGCGATTTGCGCGTTAAAACGAGCAGTTGCCGGTAAATTAACAAAACCTGATTAATTTAATATGTATTAAAAAATTAAACGTTATAGTGATTTACAATATTGCACACTCATGCCCCATGACGTGACCAGTGCCGAATTTTGTGACCCATCCGGTCAATAATAATGGACAAGATGGTAATTTAATAACAACTTTATTTTCATGCTATTATAAATTCTAAAATTTCATATTCAATTACAGTACACCTATATCTATCTTGTATAAACATTTGATCTTGATCTGATCAGAGGCTTCCGAATTATGAATGTGCAAATTCGCAGTTTTGTTGAAAATCATAAAAAACCGGTATATTGTTTTTGTTATCAATATAAAAACTGGAGGTAATTTTTAGTGAACAGTTTTATATATAGAAACGCAGAAATAAATTAACAAAACTTTAATATAACTCCCCATATTGTAGCCTATTTTGGTAAATTGTGGTCAACTTTTAAACTAGGATACCTATAGTTTTTGATCCGAGAATGGACTTCAAGTTTTAGCTTTGGACTTGATTTGAGATTTAAATTTAACTATTTTGTTAATGTTAGTATCACATTTCGTTTTAGTTCCATATATTTTATATAAACCGTATTTATTTCCGACTATTTTAATTATCCCTGTATAAACTTCCTGGTGATGGGTGGTAGAGTGGTTTTACTTTAAGCTATATACTTTGACCTGATCATTGCCGTCTTTTTATTACTTCACAAGTACTATAAAATAACGATTCTAGAACATATATTTCAAAGTTTTCTAGAAGGAGAGCCCCCGAATTTCCCTATTGGTATGGGGGGTTTCCATGCTCCCAACTCCCCGGTCACCTCCCAGAGAAGATTTTGTGGGTACGCCACTGGTTGAAATCACCCATTACAATGACATGATTATACCGAGTCATGAGGGTTGAAGCACAGATTCTAACTCTGTGAGATAACCCAGGCCAGTATCTCTTTAACATAAACCAAAAATCAAATGTGTCCTATTAACACATACATCCAAGAACATATATTCGGATATGTCCGCACGAGAAGTGTTGGAGGAGTGTAGAATGGAAACTTGAATGTGAGATTTGACAAAAATAGCAATTCCTCCACTCCATTTGTGCAGGCGATCAATTTGTTACAACCTGTAACCTGGTAACTCATCAGAGAAGTCATTAACATGTGGTCTTAGCCATGATTCTGAAACTAAAATATGTTCACAATCACAAGAGTGAAAAATTGTGCGTCGATGTGACAAAACAAAGACTGTGCATTGACGTAAGCCGCCTTCAAGAAGTTTGGAAAAGGTGCAAGAGCTTGGCAGAAATGTGGACGGTGAGGGTGCTGACTTTGAGGACTGTCAGACGGCCGTAAACAAACGACGGGCAAACAGTAACGGTGATCACGGCAGCAAAGCGTTAAACAATGTATACAAACTTAAAAAGATACATTCACAAAAATTAAAAACATTTAATTTAATTATATTTTTAAAGCCTATTATAATTACAATGTGTAAGAACGCTAGATGTTCAAAAAGGTAATAAACAAGCAATTGCCGATAAAAGTTATTGTTCTAGAAAATAAATACTGAAACAAGTTAGTGACTTATTGAATTTTAAATGCAAACATATCTTCTAACTTATTATAACAAGGACTTTATTGAAAATTGACAGAGAAAATCTAAAGCTATCAACCCCTCATTCAGGCGAAAGCGTAATAAGTAGCGATTTGAAATCTTATTAAACATATTGTAAAACATTCATGCACAACACATTAGAACTAATTACTGAATACAACATTCGAATAGGACTAATTCCTACAGTATATGCACTACTGTTTTGTCTAACACGATTCATTAATTTAATAATTTGTGAAAAAGCAATTTAGCAAACAAATACTACTGTCACTCAGTAGTGTAATTTGGACCTAGTACCAAGCTAAATTCAGATATTCACCAAAAACCGTGCGAACCTGGCTGAGCGTGAGAAGATCCACCTGCAAGGGGACTTTATGACGCAACAAGTCCATCAAATACTTAGGAGTCGTCCTCAACAGGACTTTCACAACGGGATAAGGGGAGGACTCTGTTGAAGGAAATATCCACCTCAGTATGGCCGCCCGTCAAGGACTGTCTGGCCTACTAATGCCACACTCCGGACTGCTGGTGGAACCCGCCTGGTAACCACACACATCCAAGATACACAGGACGGCACTGATAGCTCTCCAGAATTGGACGAATCCGGCAACTGACGAACACACCACAGTTCGTCAGAAACACGGTCGTCCTATGGTCTTCAGGGATCCCAACCCTGCTTGACCTCATCAGAGTCTGGGCGAGAGCCGTCTACGCGGCAGCAGTTGAGTCACCAGAGGGGCCACCTATCCGAGAATGGGTGACCAGAGGGTCACCTATCCGAGGACAATCCCCCAACTGAATGTTATCCTGGAAGGACTATCCTAGACACCACGAGGACAAAAAACTAATCCTCCACCATACTGACCAGACTAGTAACGAACTTCAAGAACCTTTACAACACACACCACCAACACACTACTGACCACACCGTACAAATAGCCCCCACCTGTGGCTGGATGCATAACGGACAAACACCCATTCTGCTTGTTGCATATATGCTGCATCAGTAAAGACACATTGGTTCCCTAACCGCTACCTGCATACCCGCACCTTTTAGATTTTCTAACTGAATTGAAAGGAATGGGTTATTTTCACAGAAATATGCTTATTGCGATCATTTCCTATTCTTATACGAATACATCTTTTGAACTTTCTGTGAGAGATGGGCTGTACCGTAAGAAGCAATCACTTGCTTAGTTACGCTATTAAGTCAATATCGTCATTGAGCCGAGTTTAATTATGTTCTTCGTCGTTTTAATGGAATGTTGTTTTGTTTTCATTCTCTCATTAACAAAATGTTTATTTTCGGCTTATACAATTTGTTTGCTTCAATTGTTTGTCGTTATAAGAAAATTTGTTTAATTAATCGGTTTCATTCATTCAACAGTTATAATAGTCAGATTTGTTGAGTAAAGTTCGTATTCCCATGTTTAAACCACTTAATCTCTAACTACCATTTGTAGCATGTGCTTCAATAAAGAGGTATCTTATTTTGGCAACGCCGCTTTTGCTGCAATGTACATAAAGTATTTTCAATTTGCTATTTTACGTATCTCGAATGTTGCCGACACAAGCATCACCATACAATTTCTAACATCCTTAAAATCGAAGTTATAGTTCATTTAAATTTTGTTATCTTTTGTACAAAATATTTTGTACCTCTTTGTGTAGTTATAATGAAAATCTTTCTGCAAAGCACTTTGAAAATGAACCGAATATTTTGGTACATCGGTGGCGTCTATTATCGTTATTTTTGGAGGTATTCACTTGATTCAAATTTAGTTCATAATTATGTTTTGCTTTTATTAATGAAACGGCTGATTAAAATCCAATTTTAGTGACAATTTGATGCGTGCGTGACTTAATTTATACGCTCTACCTGAATTGTGGTTGCTACGGTGTAACATTTGTCTAATAAGTCGTAGATGATCATACCATTCAATATAAACAAGACAGATAAACCAAAATCGACTAAACCCCAAGGAATAGTTCCTTACCGTCCAATTGTAAAACACACGATATTTCTGAGGAAGAGAGACCCTCCACAGTAGTTGAATGTATACCGTGGCAGTGAACTTGCTACGCATTTGTGTACATTTAGATAGATTTTCGTTGTAGTTCAGAACACTTGGCACTGTAAGACTTCAGGACTCCTTAAAGTCTCTAGATTTTACGATAAAACACTCAAAACACACAAAACTCTGAAAGCCAAATACTGGTTATTTGGCTATAAAAAATATTTACTTCTAATTCTACTGAACATTTCAGAGCCTTTCTAAATACACATATGGCACCTCTCGGCTTTTGGAAATTGTCTTTCTACAGGAGCTTCCAGCCTCTTTGAACTAGTGGTGTTTAGGAAGTTTCAGCACCTAAGAGCACTTAAGCTCTATAAGCATGTGGACTATAAGAGCTCTCGGCCCCTAGCAGCTCCTAGCCTCTAGAGGCTTTCGGTCTCTTGCAGCTACATGTATTTGAAAGTTCTGTCTCTTGGAGCTTTCGAAATTTGGGAGCTAATCATTTATTAGTTGTGTAGTATAGTTGAGCAGAAACTGTTTTTGGAACTGACACTGCATTCTCGTGGCTGAAATACCTATGGACGAACGTTGATACAAATATTGTTTAAAACTCAACCAGCTACAACATTTCTAGACCAACTGGACTAATTCTAGATGAATTAGTATTTATAACATTATTTTCAACATATGGCCTCGCCTTTTTTAGTGCCAAAAACCTACCCTGCAACTTTAACGTAAATTCTGAACATCCGTCCAAACACAAGGCGACTATAATAGCTATGAAAAAACAATCGCTGTCTTAGGACTCCACCTTCTTTGGACATATTGGAACCAAATGAACATAACATTTACTTGTAGAAGGTTTATGCAGATGTTGGTTAAGACACCAATACCAGTTGTGTAAACAATGGTTGAGTTCTTAACTCGAACACAATGTGAGACGTAAATTAGAAATCTACAAAATATTCATTGTGGAAAAAAACAACGCACTTTGAAACACGGTTTAACCTTTACGCTTCAAAGAGAGTAAATAAGGTGTTTTTGTTTCAGCTTCGTTGCGGCCTAATAACAGTATTCTTCGCCAAAAAAGTATTCTATTATTTATTTAAATAAAATACCAAGATTTAAATTTGTTACCAATGGCGGAAATGTTTAAATACTGTCCTATTATCATAGTAATGACGTAAACAGGATTAAAATTATGTATAATTTTAGTTGAACAATTTCAGTATCATTGGTCTCAGTCACGATATAAACACTCCGCGAGGGAAAAGTATTCATAAGGGGTAAAATTGTTAATATTTCACTGAATGTGAGGTAATCCTCCATGAAAGCTGTCTCCCTGTTCAGTTCAGGAGATTGCGTCTCAAATATGTCAGGATTACAGTATACTAATACAGCACGAGGGTGCTGGTGAATGGTGAGCTGTAGCTTTATCTCACCTTTTGAACAGTTCTGCTGTTTCTTTTCGGAATAGGGATTGAAGCCATTTTTGCAGACATCACTTCATGTAAACCAATTCAGTACTAACAATACATTGGGTGGACATTCACTAGTATCCATTCTAAATATAGTATGGCATATAAAGAAGGGTAACTGAAAACTGTAATTCCAACCGTAGAACCGTAGATATTACACATAATATGAACCTCAGAGACAGTAATTATATGAATATATTACACAGCGTTGTTAACATTGTAAATGTAGTAAAAGCTGATACTACAATCAATTTAAAACACATTTATATGTAAACACTTAAAAGGTTAAAAACAAAGACTTACAACGTTGAGGACGGAATTGAAAAATACGCATTCAGTAGAACTGGCACACTACACAGCGCACTATTTCTACAACTCAATCATCGTATTGATGCGAAGTGTGATCTCTTAGAAATTCAAAAATAAAACTTAATTAATACATGATACTAATATTATATGAGGCAACTTTTTCTTGTATTTAAAGTTGTTAAATCGAAACCGCCATTCTCAAGAGAATATTTAAATCACAGAAAATCAGAAAAGATCATTTATTTTTCATGTAATATTATCGATCAGTAATAAGAATTCTTCAATAAAATTGTGAAAAAAGATTATACACACACATCACTAACTACTTCCTGTTGTAGGTTAGGTGTTATTTTCTATTTGAAGTATATTACAAATAATTTAACTGCTCGTAGTTATTCATTAAAACCTAGTAGACTGTAAGAGCCTCTTTAACATTTTCACAATATCGAACCATAAAATGTTAAGTATCTTTGTCTATCTGGGTGATTACGGGATTGGTAAATCAGACATTTAGGAGCATACAACTTGTATTCAACCGATTCAACGCACTTTAAAATGAGTTGGAAGTATGTTAAAACTGTAAAACTCCTACAACTAATGTATTATAACATAACTGTGCAAGATATAACTATCACATCTACAGTGCACCCCAGCTAGAAACCCTAAACTCGTACGTAAGTCAACTTGATCCACCTAAATTTTACTTTTAGTCATCCTTAGCTAAGGTCATTAAGGGCTGCCTGCATGCTATGCCTAGCACTCTGCTGTCGGTTTGGGGTTGTTTGCAACGGGTAGTCGATTGACAGCTTCCTCCTCCAATATAGTGTAGGAGACTCGACCGGTCAGGACTTGGAGAAGCGTCTGTAGCTCTGGCCAAACTCAAATACGAGTATAAGGATGCCGTGTATGATAGATTAGGGTACTAATTCTTCGGGTCTGAAAGGGCGTGACCTAACGTTTATTCTCGCGAGGGAAAAGAGACTGCGATGTGTTCACCCGTTAAGATATTTGGCAAAACTCATTCGAAGCATTGTTATGAATGGCGATGAATGTTGCAGTGATCCTGTACGTTAGTAAGAGAATTCATGTAGAACAACTTCACAATGCAGACACCTCGTCTGCAAATACTATTAAGCGAGGATTCTAACGTAACACGAGTGCCGGCAGTAAATAAAGGGGAAGGGCAGACGGGGTGGTACCATAACACATCGGGCTGAGAGCGCGATTATCGTTCTATCCTGCAGTAACGTCGATTTAGTCGTTTAGAACACTTACTACAATTTCTTCATTAAAACTCATTCACTAGTGAGAACATTTTATCCTCTCTCATTTTCCAAATCTCATAGTATATCCTACAATTTCATACCTGTCTCTTAATTTTCATCTATGTTTGAGTGTTTAAGCTCATTAGAATAAACCAATAGAACGGAGTATCGACAATGACGCGACATTGCAGGTTAAGTTAAAATATGTACAAACTTAATCAATTCAACAAAGTAAATACATTACAATTTTGTTAACTTACTGAAAAATATCATGTTGAGATATAATATAATGTTACAGTATAACTCTTTATAACTAATTTGTTTACATTGCGCTTTTTGGAACCATAGTTAACTGTAAGACCATTATAAAACTTTTCGCTTCTTACTATAATAACTTTGACTTTCTGGCCCCAAAATCATTATAATTCTTCCATGTGCCATGGGAAAGCTACTTAACAAATTTAAAGTCTCTAGAAACCTTCTTCATGAGGGATGAACATACAACGACACTATTGTTGAGGCCTCAACAAGGTGATCATACTTAGTATTGACCTCACCAATATCATTCACTAGAATACAATCAATTATAATAAATTCAATAAACAATCAGCTCTAGTAGTCGGTAATTTGATGACCTGGTAATAATTGTCCCAAAGTTGTAGACATTTTAAACTTAACATCAGTTTTGCTAATTGGTGTGTAGGATGTATGTAGGGTAGTATAATGTGTCCCTTAGTTACTATAGGAGATTTTAATGTTTTCATAGCAACGAATGTATAGCCTTTCATCTATTCCAAATCGTGGCTGAAGGGAAAGTCAGAGTTAAGGTAATGCCCTATGTAACAAATAAGAATAATTAACATAAATCGTATATTTTGTGAAGTAAACTTGTTCGAATTGAATACTTTAAGTATCAAATCTTTGGTTATTTTTATGCGATAGATCAGTCTATTGTATGAGAAAATGCTTAGGAAATTATAAATTATTGGCGTGAATAAAATTGAAGTTACTAGTCATCTAACTATTTAAATTATCTAATTAAATCAATTTAAATCTATATTTACATCTCCAATTTAGAAAGTCTAAGTCTCAGTTTTTTACTAGAACTAATTATATAACATTTTAAAATAAAAAATGTATTATAGAATAATTATATGTATTATGGTCCAAAGGGAGTTTGAACGTATCCTTTGCCTTAATGAATAAAGAAATAAAAAGTGCAATATTCATACATCAGTTGGCCACTGTGCGGTGCGATGCCCATTCTCCCGTCACAAAGCCATTGTTAGCGGCTTCATGACTTACTGCAGTTTAATGACAGTTCACAGCACTAACTTCTCCTAAATAATTCCCTCCTCTATCGTTAAACTTGTTCCTGGGAGGAGTTTTCTTCTCTGATCTTTCCAGTTTACCGATTTGTATTTACTATTTAAAGTTATAATACACAAATAATGCTCATATCGGGGCTGTTAAACTGGAAATAACTAATAAACATTCATTGAGAGTGCCATATATTCATACATGAAAATAACCTATTAAGTAACACTTATTAAGGAAGAATTTGGGATTTAATGAAGTGGGGGACATAAGGAGGGGGTTAAATGTTCACGTTAAATAAATGAGAATCAATTATAAATAAAATAAAATAAAGAGTTTTTAATTAAGTGACCTAAATTGTTAATACAGCCCTTGTTATTAGCTAAACCGGTAAACGTTTTGTCAGGTTGACATCTTATAGTGCTCCTCTTCTTCAAATTCCACCTGTACTTTAACTTCAACCAACCATATGAATGACACAATCTTTCCTTGATATTCCCCCAGATAAGATGTTTGATCTCTAAAGTTACGCTACAAGAATTATCTAACTAACTCTCTGAATTGCAGAGACTTAAATGCCAAACATTGTCAATGGCACCATAATTTATTCGTTGTGCAAATCTTACTTTTCTCCAGTTTATTATGCCTTTTTTCTCTTCAAAAGCAACCATATCGACTATTTTTAGTATAATTTCTGCTTTAAATAACGTATACCACTTCATTGTTAAAGTTTATTAATGTCAGTGGATTATTTGAAAGCATATCAGCATTATGAACATTTACCATCGTTAACATTTAACGATAGCATATGCTCGTAATCCAGTGAACGGACGTATACAATCAGATGGGTGTATTTTGTTATACTGATTGCTATGACATTGTTATCTTGCTATTGTTATATGTTGTTGTCTTCTTTGCGTTGGATAGTTGTTTACTCTGTATAGTTTTTAAAATTAATTCAGAATTGCTTTGGATCAGCCATCATACTTAACATGAGCTTTTATATTAGTTATTATTAAACTGTTTCTGTTTTTGACACGTAATATTGTAACTTTATTTATTATATGGCAATGAATTGGCAACATAGCATACGTTTGAAGATGTGAGTAAGATCACTAAGTGTATGGAAAGAAGACAGTTTTTTAACGTATAAATGCATACTTAACATATAAACAAAGAAGAGTGTATGTTCTCGAGGAAAAACTTCACGGCAACTTTCCCGACCTCTGAGACCAAAGCCATCATTTTCTCCAGTCGAAGATCGTGGATGATTGAGGATGACGATTATAAGCACCACACAGAACCAGTGAGAAGAGAGGTTATTGCCAATAATATTTACAGTAGCATTTTGTAAATATATATTTTTATTTAAAACTGTAATAAATGTTCAAGAGGAAAACTGCTTTCAATTTTATAATTTAAATCAGAACCTGTGCTTGGAGACAACTGTAATTATATTAAATAACTGAGTAACACCAGACGGAATCAGATGTTCAATTGTGGAACATACCAAAATATAACATATTTCTATTTTTATGTTTGGAGATTGAGGAGACTTGCATCATCAGAATATTGTATAAATTTAACTTTCTTGTGGAAGTTAACATCGTTTGCATAAACCAGAAGCATAATAGGGCTTATAAAAGAAGTACTGGGAACCCCAGAAGTTTTTGGAGGAAATTTTGGATTATATTTTCCTAACGAACAAATCATAAGACATAATTGGTCTTCTAGAGCGACCACTGTAGTGGAACTTCTCCAACACTGCAGCCCAAATACTTGTAAAAAGAGTCACCTGGAATCAGCGACTTTCCCAATTGATTAAGACGTTTATTTATTCCTTAGTTTTGGAAGCTAGACCGTTGTTTTTGTCATTTATAACAGAGCCGATGATACAAGAGAATCGTGAGATTTATCTGGCAAGCCTTGCATCAGCCTTCAGTGGCATTGGTTTGTCTCTAGCTAGGAAACTAAAAATTCTCTTTGAACAGGTTCAATATACAGCATTTATCAGTTCCCCAACAACGTTGTGTAGAAAGGTCAAGCTCAATCTCACAAAACGATCAGTACGTCTGCATCGATAACTCCCCTCAATAATTATTCACTGTTAGTTTCCACCGCATATTATCATAGTCAACGAGGAAAGATAAGGTGGTTTATCATACTCCCTAAAAAATAAAAGTAATTGTTCGGACAACAGTACTATTATTTCATTTCGAGACATATAAAGAAATGTCATTTCAGACCAATTCCGATACGAAACATGTTTCCCCTTATATGGAGGGTGACCATGAATCGGTTTAATTAAATTTTTAATTACGTTAGACCGCAGCTCGACAGAGGCAACAAAAACTTTGTTTTCCTCTACAACGGAGTGTTGTTCCCTTCAGCTTCAAATTACCAATGTAACATTGATTTATTGAACAATAAATACGAGTATCTACATGTGTGTAGTTGTTTTTGTGTACGTGAGTGTTTTGGTAATTTTAAAGTATAATATAAAAAGGTGTAAACTTATTTAAATAATCGGAAAGTAGATAAGATCACACTTACAGTAATAGTAATATTGTATAGTTGGCAATGAAACAATAACAATATGAAAAATTGTGGTTATTATTATAATTATACTTTCATCTTGTCATCTATCCGTCTGAAACTGTTTATTTTAAATTGATATTAAAACGTTTTTGTCAGTTTTATGTCTTGTCTGTTTGAATTGTATAACGTTTTAAACTATTTTAAACCAACTTCAAAAGACCTACACTACTCAGTACTGGACCACAATGCAATATTTTGCATTAACAGTAATATAAACATTTCTATATTTTTAAGTAAGAATAAAAAAACTGTAACATTTTGACATAGGTGATGTTTTGACTGTGGGTAAGTATGATAGCAACGAGAAAAACGCATAATACATTTTTCAATTTCACTATTTTTAGTAATTTAACAGTAGACATACATGCGATGAAGTTACTTTGTTTGATTGTTCGTTTCATAGAAACATCATGCACATGTTCAATTAATCTGCAATACAATCTTCATATGAAGTTAAATGAAAAAGGGTTCACTTGTTTTACCAGGAATTGTTAACTGGAATTAGAATGAAAAAGGACGGCCGGAGCATGTATTCTGATATTTATTCTCTATGAACTCTTTGTTTCAATACAAATATTATAAACTGCTGTTGTATTATAAATTGCTGTTACTAATTGTTGATCAGAAATGTGATCGAGTATTATGTTCACGTTATGAGTTGAGTTACTAAATAAACAAGTCATGTTTGCAGGTTCTTCATTTTTATGTAATAGATTCCATTGTACGGTAGCTCGAAAGGTGTTATTAACTATTGCCTGTCTCTTAAGTACAATTTTATATCAAATTAAATTCGCAAACATATATTGTAGACACTTGAAATGTTGAACATAGCTTATAACAAGATGATAACTAGATATTAATTATATACACAGATAACAACGGGCAGGAGGTTGGTAGACCTGGTCTGCCTGATAAGTTTGACTAATATATTGCTCTTTAAACTTTCATACATTTTCAAGTAATTATGAAATAACTGTACAGTACGTACGTTCAGAAGTGTTGTGGTAGTGTTGGACAATCAATACACAGTTACAAAAATATTTTTCTATGTAAGTAATAGTTGTTATCAACTCAATACTAACTTGGTCATCAACACACAGAGACATTGAGCGTGCATAATAAGCCTTATCTCGTCATCTGCGCAGGGCCTCTGAGCAGGTACCAACTGGACAACAACTACGCTACGGCCGGATTTATGCAGCGCCTTCAAATTTACACCCGCACCATGATGCCATATCTGCGTAGTTGCACTGCCCTCAATTTGAAGGAACTTGTATTTCATCTCTAGTCATTGATGTTGTATTTAAAAATATGTTATTAAATTCAAGTCTGCAGTTTATAGTATTGTTGTTGTTGTGTAACTGTTAGTTTAATATTTATTTATTTATTGACTCAGTGTTCTGTGCAAACTAAATAGTTGTTTAGGTTTAATGTTGTTAATTTATGTATTTGTAAACTAATTAAGTTTAAGTGTTTTTTAAGTGTTGACTTAAAAATGTCGCCTGTAACTAGGTCCCGTGATATTTTGAGTGAAATCGATGGACTATTCTTCATTGAACGAGATGTTATTGATCTCGCTGCAAATCTTTACGCAGAGCTGAGAGCTGCGGCAGCAAACTTTGGAGATGGATCCATCAAGCGACTGGTTCCCCACGTAACGTCCCTACTCAACAAGCTAAATGATGTATCAAAGAATAATTCTGATTTGAAACAGGAAGCTGATTCTCTTCGTTCCAGCCTTTCAGCCAGTGAGGAGCGCTGTCTTGATCTAAATGTTAGTTTCAGGGATAAATCTGTAGCATGTGGTTAGCTGGAAGATCAATATGATGCTGATATTAGTAACCTTAATAACCTTCTAGCAAAATGCAGAGAAGAAAATGCAGCACTTAAAGAGCGGCTAGACCTCATGCATGAACATAATGCAAATTTAATTCAGGAGAGCCAGGCAAAAATTGAGCCATTGGTGGCGGAGAGGAGGGCCTTGATGACTACAGTGGAGGTGCTGGAGGCAGAGATGAAGTGTCTTCGAGGAGAGTTGAGGGGAAGGCGAGAAAGAGCAAATCTTCAACTTGTGACGATCTCATGTCCGAGCTTCTTGCTTCTGAGACGTCGTGTGCATCTTCAGCCACTTAACCCACGACCTCGACTAAGACCTGCACGAATGCTGTCACAGAAAATATCACCAGCCAGCCTACAGTAGAGTCTGCTTCATCTAGCCAAGTGCGTCCTGCATCGTCAACTCTCCACTCTATGGCGGACATACTATACGCTGCCAAGACGAGCTTTCCGGGGGCGAAGGTTTTCTTGAGCAGTGTCCTGGTCAGGCAAGACATAAGCTATGGGTCTCCACTACTTCTACTTCAACACACAGCTCGATCTGATGTGTAACAACTTTAATGTGGAGTTCGTCGAAGCTAATAATTGTGTCAGCCGATGAGACCTCTCACGGGATGGTGTCCACTTTTGCCGGAAACCTATAACTCGACTCGGCTCACTCTTTGTGAACACCATCAGTACAGCGATACGGCAGCAGACCGAGTTGGCGTCATCCGTTCATGGTACAGAAGCTCCCAGTGTGGATCCTGAGCCGGAGAATGACATTCGTAGTGACCCTGAGCCTCGCGGCGCGTTGAATGTTTCTCAGGTCTGGGGAAACTATCTGGGGAGGGGGGTGACAGACAACTCAGCATAGCACATCTGAACATGAGATCGCTTAACACAGGGTTCGATGAGATGCGTTCTCTTGTGTGCGACTTTGACTTTGATGTTCTGGCAGTGTCTGAAACCTGGCTTGACCCTGACACTTCAAGCGAAAACTACAAAATACAGGGCTATACAATCCTGAGAAAAGATCGTGCCATCCCTATACAGGTCAAGCTAAAGATGACGTGACAGGAGGTGGCGTGGCTTTGTATATAATAGATGGTATTTCTCACGAGCAATACCAGATTATTGCAGATGTTGTTTTTGGTATTGAAACCCTTTGTGTAGTATTAAAGACAAAAAGTCAAAAGATTGGGTTATGCGTAGTTTACAGGCCTCCATCTGTCAGGTACACATGGAAGGCACCTTGGAAGACTGATTTAATTAAGGAAATGTTAAGAAACAAAAATAGATTGAGAAATAAATTCTGGAGAACCAGGGCTGATGAAGATTGGGAAAGCTACAAGCTTATAAGAAATAAATTGAACTCCCTCATTTGGCGTGCAAAAAAGAAGTACTTTACATGCAAGCTAGGATCAAACAAAGACCCTAAAGACTTCTGGGCCAATTTAACACAGTGCGAAATTTTGAATGAAAAGACTAATGATAAAATACCTGACACCTTAGGATTGGATTCTATAAACCAATACTTCGTGGATATGGGCGGTGGCTGTCATTTCAGTGAAAATGTCATTAAAAGATTTGAATCAATAGAAAAAGATAACATAATTGTTAAATTCGAGTTCCTTCCAGTGTCAGAACGTGATGTAATTTGTGCCATGGATGAAATAAAAAGCAAAGCAGTTGGCAGTGACAATTTGTCAATTCAAATGATAAGGGCTGCAAGTCCGTACGCCATAGGTGCCATAACTCATCTGATAAATAAATCACTGGAAGAGGAAATATTCCCCACAAAATGGAGATCTAGTATAATTCGCCCACTGGGGAAGGTAGCTGCCCCTAAAAGTGTCCAACAGTTAACCCATATCAATTTTACCAGCCATTTCTAAACTCTTAGAGAAGATTGTTTTGCACCAGATGATTCCTTTCATAGAAGAATATAAGATTCTACCAAAGATGCAATCTGGGTTCAGAAAGAGTCACAGTATCTGCACTGCCCTGGTTAATTTATTTAGTGACCTCGTAGATGCCAAAGATGGGGGGAAATACAGCACCTTAGTAATGTTAGATTATTCTCAAGCATTTGACTCTATGAGCCACAGCTTACTGGCAGAAAAAATGCACTATTATGGATTTAATGAGAATCGATTGAATGGGTTCAATCATACCCACAAGACAGAGTGCAGGTTACCAAGGTGGGTAATAAGACTTCTACCGCACTCACAAGAAGGAGAGGTGTGCCACAGGGAAGTTGCCTGGGACCAGTGCTGTTCAACTTGTTTACATCTGATTTTCTGTTTTGTGTTAAGAACTGCACTGTCCATCAGTATGTGGATGATTGCCAACTGCATTTGTCCTACTTTCCTTTTTCAAGTATTGAGGCCATAAATCAAATAAACGTAGACCACACAACCATCCCAAAGTGGTCTGCGGAAATGGCCTTAAACTAAACGTGGATAAGTGCACTTCACTCCATCTGGCGCCACCTAACGTTGTACGAACCCTGGGTGCTGTCATGCTTGATGGTGGGAGCTTGGGCGTGTGCGACAGCGTGAAAACTCTCGGTGTCGTGCTAGACGGTGGGATCTCATTTTCGGGGAATGTCACTTACTCTATCCAGCGTGCAGTTGGTAGGCTGAGGGGGTTGTATAGATATCGCGGTCTCTTGCCACAGTAAGTTAAGCTTCAGCTCATGCAATCTCTAGTACTATCAGTAATTTATTACTGCTATCCCGCTTACGAGAATAGCATTTTCAAAGAGGACTCTCAGAGAATCCAAAAACTACAAAATACAGCCATTCGCTATGTGTTCTCTCTGGGACGCTTTGATCACGTTTCCTCCTTTCGGGACGAGATCGAAATGCTTCCCATGGAGAGCACATGCAGGCTGATGACTGGATGCATGACGCACAAGACACTGAACCGCTTGGGGAACCGCGATATCTTTGCGAGAGACTGGTGCCCATTGAAGGACTCGTCATGATAGACAGCTTCATTTCCGCAGAGTGGGGCTAGAAGCTGGTAGGAAGAGCTTCTCTCACTTTGGGCCAAAGTTGTTTGGGCACGAGCTTCCCGAGTGCCTCAAAGATTGTTTGTCAAACGTTAGGTTTAAGATTAATTTTAAGAAAAGCCTTCTTGATAGCTCTAGGCAATCTAATTAAGTATCCGTTGACAAAATGTATTTATTTATTGCAGTGTATAACTTATATTCTATGATATCTATTAATGTGTCTTTTAATGTAATTTATGTACTTGACACGAGTCATTCTGAAAACCTGTTGTAACTGAGAAACGCCCATAAATAAAGACATTTATATATATTTATAACAGTATGGTGTGTACATACACTTGGTATAAGGGTGTACAGTGACAGTGCTTTTACTAAGCTTGAATCTCCACTCTTTGCTAAAAGGAAGCCATGTGTCGCATTAAGTCAGAGTATTGGACGGATCAGGAATGAAAGATCTCTAGTACTCAAATATGAAATGAAAATGCAAAAAAGAGATGGAAGGTGGTAACTATGTATAAGATTTTCGTCACTGAAGACGATTCAAAAGTTTCATTAAGTTTTTGAAATGTTTGAAACTAAAATATTTATTACATTATTGTTATTTGCTATTTCTTATAATTTTAAGAATAACTATTAATTTAAAAATTATTTCTAAATAGGTTTAAAGAGTATAAAAACAATAACGATTAAAAAGCAGAAAATAATTAATTGATACAAAATATATTTTAAGATGACTAGAAATATAACAATAATTTCCCCCAAATGGATACATTCATACCTTCAGTCAGATTACAATAAACTTTGTTGCAGTAAATTTTAATAAGTATGAAAATACAAAAAGCGTAGGATGTGTGGCTGGTAATTATGATTCAACCATCCTCACTTTGCCACATAGCCACATACTAGGAACTGACAGTATCTGGTAGCTCTCAGAGGCGAGGAACTGACAGAGGCCGCAAGCTGCTAGAGGCTGACAGGCTCCAGGAGCCGTGAGCTACCAGTCCTCACTTTGCCACATAGCCACATACTAGGAACTGACAGTATCTGGTAGCTCTCAGAGGCGAGGAACTGACAGAGGCCGCAAGCTGCTAGAGGCTGACAGGCTCCAGGAGCCATGAGCTACCAGAGGCTGAGCGGCTCCCATAAGCCAAGAGCTCTCAGAAGCCAGATACTCCCAAAGTCTAGTAACTGCCAGAAGTCGGAACCTTACAGAAGCCGGAATTTGCCAGAGATTAAAAGTTCCCTATGCCAGAATATCCCCAAAGCTTTATTAGTACGGAGCTCCAAAAGGTTGTATGCAAATTGCTGGAAACTTCCAAATAATGGAAGATTTCAGAGGCCTTAAACAGATGGAAACTGAGAGATCTTAGATTATGAAAGTTCTCAGGACCTGGAAGCTCCCTAAGGTCGGGAGTTACCAGGGGTTTTGCAGTCTGTAGAGGCCAGAGGCTAAGATCTGCCATAGTTGACAAATACCTGATAGTTGTAAAACACTGAGAAACCAAGAAGTAAAATTCCAGGATCTGTATTATTAAAAGAATTTTATGATTTCTGTACGGCTCTTATTTTATTTACATATTTGGCAGCAATTTAAAGCTCATACACTCTAGATGTACCTTTTATGGATTGGAAGTACATCTGACTCCACGGACTTCCAAATTTCTAATGTTTTATTTACGAGAATCTGTATAATATCTTATGAGAATGTGTTTTATGAGTTTAAAACAGCTGATTACTCGTGTTTCTTAGCCTGTTATTGTGCTTAATCCACTCATCCACTTGATATTAGAGGATGGTTATAAATTTTTTTCGAGAATATTGTGTAGGACAATTTGTTTAGCTTCTTTAAAATTTAAGAAAGCGTGGTCAAGGGTCTTTGAATACGTGCTTAAATCTGGTGGCAAACATTTTATTAGCTAGGAAGCTTGGATATAGAGCAATCTCTTGATGGCCATGGGGATTATGTGTTCCACTTACCTACAAAGGCCTCTAACATTGTTTAGTAAATAAGTGGTTGTTTTACCATTTGAGAAGGTATTTGTATGCAGGTAAACGTATGCTTACATTTACAATTTAATATTGTAAGTTGTTGTAAGCAAAGTGGTTCTCAAAATATATTTCATTAGAAAGTTGTACATTTACTAAAATGGAGGATTCTGATGAACATACCCTCTTATATGACGGTACGTAAGCTTTTGACACAAATTTTCATTTGCATTATTAATACATAGTATTTGATGATATTGTTGTATGAGTGAACAAATTGAGATCACTTGATTTCTGGAGATGGCAGGAAATAAATCGTGAATATATACCTAAATAATGTCTAAACTTGTCGAGATACTGTTCAATTGATGTAGTGAGTGACGAAACTTATGGACCTAGTTAAGTCTTGCAAATGAAAAGGGTTTAATCTAAGCCTAAGACAAAGTACTGCTTCTTATCACGAACGTGAATTGTAGGGAAATATTGTATCCTAACTTTTTGTTTAACTTGCAATGTGTAACATATATACACATAACGATTTGAAAATGTAGATTTCCGCAACAGTGTTACGGGTTTTGTTGCTGATTCTTCAGACAGCGATACCCGAATTTTTTAAGAATGAAACTTCACGTAATAGTGATCAACCATAGATACTATGGATAGAGGACTATTCAAGGACACTAGAATCAAGAAAACCCCTTTAAAAGAGGCACTGTGAAAAGATCTCAAGTGTCACACAAAAATAGAAACCTAGATAAATATTATACTGACAGAAAAGAGAAAAGGTAAGCTTAATTTCCCTAAAGGAGTATAAGAACTAATTTAGATGATTCCAACAAAACATTTATGTATTAAAGTGCTAGAAGTATTTGATTATTATTGAAAACTAGGCAACCAAGATCCAAAGACAACTTTTATTGTCTTTATTCAGGTTTGGTATTGGCATAATGACACAAGAAGAAAAATATTATGTAAGAGCGATGAAGATAACTGCGAAGTATTATCTATTAATCTATGTGAAAAAATAATATAAAAAACTTTTTCCGTTGAACATGTCAGTGCCGCTCAGCAAAAGGACCAAAGCGAGCATAAAGAGGCAACAAAGTTGCACTCAAGAAAACCTTAATTTTAAAAAAAGAAAACGATTGGAGTTTCCCAAAATATATGTCATTACACCTGAACGAACACCCAAATCAAACAAAAACCTCACAAAACTTATTGAGCAGACAAGAATCGTGTTTTCATTCAAAATATGAACAAGTAACAGGCTTATATGACAGATATATTTTTTTAGTGACAACACACATTTTAAATGTACACTTTGAAAAAAGAAACTTTTATATCTGCGCTTTTTTGCCAGATTACAATCCCGAATTCATGAAACACATTACTAACAAAAGCACTTAGAAAATGCAAACCCTCGTAAAACTGAATAAGTGATACGGTACATCTTAGAAAAGCTGAAGCAGTAAAGCAAACTGAAACTGATGCTATTGCTCGCTTTAAAGACGATGACACAACTGCAGTCACCTGTCAGTACTACGCGTTAAACCTCAACATACAGTAAAATGTTTACTGCTGGCATTTGTGGACTGCTAACTTTTGTGTTCAGGACCTACAAACTAATACGAGTACAGCCACTGTGTTCGTGTAGCATGAGGGTCTAAGTGATCCAGGGTTGTTTCTTACTTGCTACAATTTATCGAAAGCTTACCTCCTAACATTACAAAAATTCGTTGTTTAAATTTATTATTGACGATGTTTGATTTGATAGGAAATACAACCTATCAAAGAATTACAAAATAACCTACAACGATGTTCTAGAATTTAAAGAGAACAAGAAACATTTTATTTACAGACAAAAAGTTACAACTGTAGGACCTGGTTTTGTATTATTACGAGTATAATATATTGATTTATTTTAATTTTATTATTTCAATAAATGTTAAATGTATACCAATATTGTTGTTCAATTATGTTTAGCGTTTGTACTTTAAACAACAAGAAATGGAAGTAATGTAACCTTATTTTTAAATTGATAAAATCACCATAAAATGCATTAAATTAGTACAAAATTAGGTGGTACTAATAAATTAAAAGTCATGTAAAGTTAAAATCTATGTTGTAAAACATTGGTCCGTACCTTCTTGTATCTGATTTATCCGACAGTTCAAATATTAATTTCCCGAAACTTTTAGAAAAGGGTATTATCTCCATTGACTTCTCAGGTACTCAATTCTGGTTCATTGCATCATGGCTCACAGGGTAAACATATTTTAAAGTAAATAGGAAAGGCTGATAATGTTTTTTTTTTATTCACGGAAATACATTTTTATTTAGTTCTTGTTATGAGGTTACGTTATTGCCTGTACTATCTCTCAATTCACGTTAAATAAATCGAGTTGTCAGGTTGACCAAAAAGTTTAAACAAAATCCATATGCTAAATTTGCTAGACACTTCACAAAATTTATTTACAATAGAAAGTAATATTCAACCCCAGCTACTATAACGGATTTTAATCTGGAATTAATAAAACTTTTTGATTAATACCTTATTGAAACACATTGCAATAAATATTTGTTTGACTAAAAGAGATTGTGTTAACTTTTCATTTATCAGTGGCAACAATAGTTTTTACACATTGCAATTAAATAATAAGATTACATTTTGCTTTTGATAATTCAATCATTATACTGATAGTAAATAATTAAAACTGTACCGTGAAGGAGCCGCATACAGAACTTACCAGTACAATGGACGCCTTGCAGTAATTAGGGAAAAGCGCCTTCACTTGGCTGCCACGGAACCGGAAGTAATTTATCACTTGTTGCGAGTCGAGTGCTTAAACCTCTTCTAGTTATCTAAGGAGTCGGTGAATGTGAATGCACTAAAACTCGCGTTTGTGTCAAGAGTAGCACTGCGAAGCCATTGTTACTAGTCACTTTACCGGAGTTCCAACTTTTTAGCCTACATTGTAATCAGGCCACATTTTACCCTTTATTGTACATTGCATCGTATATGAAATGAAGAACAACGACAACATTCAAAGTTGTGATAGGTCGACCTATGAGTATCTCAAACAACGAAAAATAACTCTAGTTAAACTCGTTGTAGTGTCCTTAATTACTTAGTAAAGTATCGACACTGTTTTGTTCATATCGTTAAAACAGCTGCTTATCGATGTATTTCTCCACAACACTACACCTATTTGTGATTTAAATAAAATTATAATATTATGAAATCAGATACGGCCAATAAGCAGTTTCCGTAATTCCATTACTTATACATCTCAAAATAATTCTACTTTAAAACATTTTAAATAAGGAATTAAATAGTTAAAACACTTAAACAATACAAAGTTAAGTAATTAGTTTAAATGACATACACGCTTTTAAGTTTTCCAAATAATATATTACTTATTATTTTCACATCATAATATATATATATATATATATATATATATATATATATATATACACTGTATATATACAATTTGTGTATGTGTGTGTGTGTGCGCGCGCGCGCGCGCGTGCGTGCGTGCGTGCGTGCGTGCGTGCGTGCGTGCGTGTGCGTGTGTGTGTGTGTGTGCGTGCGTGTGTGTGCGTGTGTGTGTGTGCGTGCGTGCGTGTGCGTGCGTGCGTGCGTGTGTGTGTGTGTGTGTGTGTGTGTGTGTGTGTGTGTGTGTGTGTGTGTGTGTGTGTGTGTGTGTGTGTGTGTTTGTGTGTAACGCTATAATACCTATATTGTTACTAAAAGCTATTAAACATTTTAGAGGTAAAAACATCTGACATTATAGAAATTGTTTAGTTCTATTTAGGTATTTGTATTTCAAATACTTCCATATTTAAATAATATTCAGTTGTAGGTGATTTATTAACATTATAAATTTATTTTAGTAATACAGTAAGAAAGCTTAAAATGAAGTACCATGTAACACTTACCTACATTTGAGAATTTTAATGTTCGTACTCGGAACCTCTATTTTTGGGATTCTTTATACATAAAATATGACTAATTTTTAATGACTTTTTTGTACGTGATTTAGCAGTGTTACATTTTTTTTATTATGTTTTAATAGATTTAATCGATTTCCCGATACACGTTTAGAGAACGACATCTGACTTATTCTTTGTTTGAAGGTTATTTTTGACGATGGAAGGATTGTGAAGGAAACAGGAGTTTCTAACTTATTCTGTATTCAAAATAGGCAATTTTCTATCAATTTCAAGTAGATTGGAATTTGGGATTCTTTTGACTGCATTGATATGTACAAACTCAACAAAAAAATTGTTTTATGTGCCTTCACAGGTTTGATTGACCATTATCTGTGGTACCGATGAATCAATCGGCCCTAATCTTGTGGAGAGCTAAACGAAAATTCGCAGGTTATATCGGTGTCATTTCCCATGCTCTTATGGGGGAATTACAACCCAAAACAAAAACTAACTTACTCTAATCATAAAGCTTTCCATTGGTTGAAATCAATTAACGGCCTTGGCTTTATGATCGAAGATGTATTCGAGTTAGTAAACGTAACTTATTAACCTTTTTATACTAATTTGCATAAGTATCCTAGTTATTTGATACAGTTTACAATCTATATCTCACTTTTCACTCTCTAGATGTCCTACTGACAGATAGGCACACACAGTCATACAATAAAGAAGTGACAAAAAAATGGCGCAACATAGAACTCATTCTTATACAAATGAAATAACATGCGAAATTTAAATCTTTCTCGGCACATTTTGCTAGAACATTCATATTTTTGTTCATTAAAGTGGTTTTCATATGAATGTTAAATAATACAAGTCTACATACGAAGTCAGATGATGCTGTACGTGTTGGATAGGTAGGCTGCCTGTGTTAATGTGTCACGTGTTTGAATCTCGGACGAGTGTATTGAGTTTGTTTACAATTCTATTTATTCTGCTATTGTCTCGTCTGCCATCATAGTTACCCATAAGACCAATGTAAAAATATTTGCTAACGCTCCGCCAAATCCCATGGAGTGACATGCACCATCATCGAACTCTAATATATAAATGAAGCTTCATGAAAATGTTCAAGTGCACAGGTCAGTTAGTTTTCAAGATAATTTGTAGACAGACAAACAGAAATTAATGAAATTCTTTCAACACCACGAGTGATAAGCTTCGCCAAAGCTTAACCAATCAGGTGAAGACTCAACTTAAGAGGCAGAAAAAGAGCTTTCACCTCCAGCTCCAGTGTATACTATTATTATAAGTATTGGGGATATTATATTCTCAAAAATAAGCTGTTAGTTCCATTATTTTATTAAATGGAACCGCTGCTTTAAAATATTAGAGAATTGTAAAACGTTGTTTCTTCTTGAAATTGTTGAGGTATGTAAAGCTCTTGTTATATATTGGGTTTTTGATTCTTCACATACATTTTGGTACAAAATAAAATGATAAATAATTATAGTACTTATTTTATGGTGTATTATCAAGAAAAATAGTGTTCAAATCTCGTGTGGAAAATTACCCTTTCCAGAGCTCGTCTTTTTAAGTGCTCGTGTATCTAATCGGACCCAGAAACCCCTCCCCTCCCCTCCACCATTTGTAGCACTACTTTGAAATATGTACAGAGTACTTCCAAGAGTATGTACAGTTTATAACTGCTGACTATAATTTTGTGAAAGCAAAAATTAACCTTTAAGTCGGGGCTTTTCAAGTATATACAGAATAACAGTTATTACGTTATTGGTTCGAACTAAAATTTTAATTTGTCACCTAAACTTGCATTTGATTATTATGAGAGCATGTGACATCTTAAAATACAGTGTTGAATTAATTATAAGTTTTTCTGGGTATAATTTAAAGAAAACGTTGTAAGCAAAACAGTATCGCTAGATTGGACTACTTTCCAAACCAGAGTTAATTTAGAGGAGTTGAAGGGTTTTGTAGAACAGACAATTCATTAACTGTAAGGGTCACAGTTCTTGTTCCAGTTCTTGCCTATAGTGCAAGTGGTTCAATTCAATTACTACTCCAGCACTTCGCATTGGATCAGCTAACCTTCAGATAGACTCTTACATCACAAAAACTAATCACTTAAAATTCATTCATTTATTTCTAAACTCCAAGATATAAAATAGTTCCATTAAACTTGTTTAACTTTAGTCGTATCTTTATAATTTTAGCAACTATAATTTTACTAATATCTTGTCTGATTTATTTTTACTTATGTTTTTGGTCCTGTTTTAACTTGTTTATTTAACATTAGAAGAATATATTTCACGAGCATACATATTTTATTATTACTTGACGTAAATCCTTTGAATTGTATACTTAATTCTTAAGAATGAGTTAGATAACATTACCCTAACACAGATTTAATCCTCTTCATCAATTGATGGGAATAAACGAAACCAAACAACATTCTAAACACTCTTCACGTATAAGGTTTCTTTAAGACCATTCTCAAATGGTTAACGTTGAAATGTGCATTGTTGTTTTAATAATAAAATGGCAATAATTACTGACAATTATGTGATAAGAAATATCACAGTTAAGTATTATCTTGTCAGAAGCGGCGTTTCCCTTACTTTGCGATTTTAGTTACTGCAAAAGAGTTAGCTACTTTACAATAATTGCTAACGTTTTTAAAGATTTGAGAGTTTAGTTATAAACACTCTAAGAGCGAAGTTTCATGTGTTTGAAGCGGTAGGCGAGACGTCGTACTATACGTACACTGTGCCCGACACGTGAGTCGGCCGAGTGTCGGTGCGGGTTCGGCTTGGTTACTATGAAGACAGGTCCGTACGCAGCCCAAGCGCAAAAATCTCTCAGCTTAGAGCATATTTTCTTAGGATTTTAAAGTGGCAGATACTTAAAAAAAGCTCGAGTTAAAAATTAGTGATCTAGGAATATTGCTTTGGCTCTGGAGGAAAACGGCGAGCTTGAAAAATATTATCTACTTTTGCTGCTTAAAAGGCAAGAAAAATGCATTTAGCCTTTGCTCTACAAAATGTAAATAATTATTAAGAATAAGCTACAGTTTCTGACAATTTTATTATCTTTAAATTATTACTGTTATTATTTTCAATGGATCCTTAAAAACACTTTATAAAATTGATTCTCAAGTCAATGTCAGTAAGATTTAATTGCTTCTCATGTCAATGTTAGCAAGATTTAATTGCTTCTCATGTCAATGTCAGTAAGATTTAATTGCTTCTCATGCCAATGTCAGTAAGATTTAATTGACTAGAATTCCCATTGTGAAGCTACAGTATATTGCAAGTATTAATAAAAGTATTTTACACTACACGAGTCTTATTTATTAAGATTAATTCCTATGGGTAAATAAAAAAATAAAAAATTTAAGAATTTAACTGTAGACACTGATCCCCTAAAAGCCAAGGTGTGACGCTCCCCCCCCCCCCCCCCAGTATATACGAGATTAGTGCACGGTTAATCTAACAACGAGAATGATTAATCTATTTGTTTAATATTTAACATAAGTGATAACATTTAAAATGTGTTACTATTTTTATTTATCATTAACAATAATAAATACAACCAAAATTAAAAAAAACTAATCACCAATAAGCTCTGGCTCTAAGCTCTAAGCTAGCCAATAAGCTGTTTGGTTCTTGATTTGAGGGATAATATCGTTTTGTAATTTTGTAACATATATTATTTATTTGCTTTATTAACAGGTTTAATAAAACGTTTAAGTAACTTGTATTACAATGTTGGGCTCCTTTATTTCTAAAATACGTCAGGAGTCAGAAATGTCGTAGACATTTTATATTTGGATTCTATGCTCATGAAATAAAATGCAGAATTTAAATACTACAAAAATATTAACCTAACATAAAAAATGTAAAAATTATAGCAGTTTTGCAGACTACAGCGCAGTATATACGTCATCGAAACAAAGGGAGGGAGCGAGGGTCGCCAAATCCTCAGACCTATTGAGGCTCCGGACAAACTATAACTGATTTAGAGTTGCCAGAAGAACCCAGTTAAGACTAACGAGAGATCTTTTATTTAATCTACTGCGTTGAGTCTCTTGTCTATTTCAAAACCTGTGCAACGGCCCTGAAAACAACATGTCCAAAAAGCATCAACAACAGCACATCTTTCTGTCTCACATTACGCCTTAAGAGTTCGGGACACTCATTCCCGTACCGAGCCCTGAACGTGAATCGGCCGTCGCCCATCGTATGGTGAATGAATTGCGGCGCGGCATTCAACCTGCAAGTCCACACATGTCCTTCACGAACCCGAGACAGTATATGGAAGATATTTGGTCTTTTTTCTTAAGTTTCTTTTGCACTGCATTGATTTTCAAAGTTGTCACGAGTTTTTGTCCAACTTTTATCTGTCAGAATACAGTTATGTAATGTAGCCATTTTTATGTTCTCGAGTTTGCACCAATGTATGAAACTCTCCCTCCATTGTCCTTATTTTTCAAGAGTTTTCAACCCACTTCCATCTTTAATTAAAAAGGTCGATTCATACAACACTGATGGTACGATGAATTTAATTGTAAGGTAAGTTAAAATATGCTTGTAACACTTTCAAAAATGTATACAACCTATAATATTTAAACCTTAAATGGAAAAAATCACATCAAGCATATAAAATAAAAGTATAGTAAAATAAAGAATGTCTTATTTCACCGGATGAAGTTAGGTCTAAGAAGCCCTCTCTGAAACTTAATTTGGGGACCAACGGCTTTAAGGTATTTCCAAAACAATTATATTTTGTAAAAGTAATCACCTATAATGATTTGATGTTGTAATATACTTTTAAAAGGTTTTTATGATCGAAAGCTTGAAAACTTTAGAGATTTGAAAATATACTCAAGAACAAACATTGTTAAAAATGACTTGAGGATTCTAAAACACTTGTTAGCTTTGCCCTACAGTGCCTAACTGATACAATACCTTTTCCAAAATTTTAACGGCCACCATTTTGAAGAAATGAAGGTCGTTATATATTAAAAACATATTTAAAAAAGTATAACAGCGAATTAGAACCTCTGCACAAATGCAATGGGTTAACATTTTAAAACTTCTTAATCGTTGACACTGGCTAACCAATTTATCCAAGCAATGTGTTATATTATATCTAGTATCAAGTTTAATTTGAATAGGCAAGAAATTATGGCAATATCGTGTTTATACTTATTTCCCCAATTTTTTCTAACTGCATGGATTTATCTGAAAATTTTCGTACCACCTCGCCTGACCCTAAATTTCAAAAATGATATTCTCTTTATATATGCTTTTAAAATTTTGGGGTAAAAACTACTCTTATATGAAAAAATTCAAAAAGTCCAGATTTACAAATCTTAAATATTTAATTCGTGATCAAATATATATGTTGGATAAAATCCCATTCAAGTTTTATAAAATAATGTAATATATTAAGAGCAAATGTGCTTTACTATGCTTAATGTACTGTATTTTCATCAATAAATATCTAACCATTATATTAGAAACTTACTTTATATCATTTTTTTTTTACTTAAAATTTGAAACTTCTCATTCCAATACAAATTTTGTATCCATAAGTATCCGCTAAGAACTTTTTTTGTGATTTTTTTACTTTCAATACATGAAATAAAAAATAAACGGTTTAATTTACAAAATTCAAACAAATTAAACTACTAAATATTGGCACTTTTTAGTATATACCCACTTTTTTTACGTTTGTGATTATTATCATTAGATTTGGTGCTATATTCTATAAGTACGCTAAAAATAGTTTAAATCTTTCTACTCAACCTTAATATTTAAAAAAGCAGGTAGACTTTAAGAGCCTCTTTAAGATACATACTCTTTTTCTATCTGGGTGATTTACACAAATGGTGAACCAAACATGTAGGAATCTACATAACTGTATTTCTGCAAACTATCAGATTCTATAGACCAAGATAATTCTAAGGTTTGTTGAATTTTTTTAAATCTCATAACTGAAGTATTATGAGAATAATGGTTCAATAATAACACCTATAGCGTACGAGTAAACCCAAACGATTACACATAAAGTTGGAGGTCACACGTGACCTACCTAAATTTTTTAAGAATTTTTAACTGAAGTTAGTAAGGGCTGCATTTTGTCGATTTAGGGGAAAACTGTTTGTTTTCCATGGGGGTTCAATTGACAGCTTCCTTCACCAATATCAGTGTGGGACACCCGACCTGTAACGACTTAAAAATTTGTTTGTACCTCCGGCCAAACTCGTATGAGAATGCAGAGAGTGGAAGATCTGGGTACTAATTACTCATGGGTATCAGTTCTTCGGGTCTAGAATAGTTGTTTAGTGTTTTTCTCGTTCGTGAGGTAAGAGAGCTACGAAGGGGATAGGCAGTGGACACTCGGTTTACACCGTGATATTAATGACAGCGAATGTTGCGGTGATGAAACTCTTGTGAATTAGTAAGAGAATTCGTGTAGAACAAATTTACAGGGCAGACACCTCGTCTGTGAATACTGTTAAGTGAGAATTCCAACGTGAACACGAGAATTGACAGTAAGTAGAGTCAGGTGGAATGTGTGTGGAGAGGGCTGAAAGGTTAGTACTATAACATGCGCTGAAGCGCAATTACCGTTGTATCCTGCAGTAGGGGCTGATTTAACAGTTTAGAACACTTACAACGAATTCCATTAGCACTCATTCACTACTGTGAACATTTATCCCCCCCCCCCTACTAATTACTCGCGTTTTACAGTAAATGCGAGGCAAGTGGAATGTGTGTGGAGAGGGCTGAAGGGTTAGTACTATAACATGCGCTGAAGCGCGATTATCGTTGTATCCTGCAGTAAGGGCTGCTTTAGCCGTTTACAACACTTACAACGAATTCTCCATTAGCACTCATTCACTACTGTGAACATTTATCCCCCCCCCCCTACTCATTACTCGCATTTTACAGTAAATGCGAGGCAAGTGGAATGTGTGTGGAGAGGGCTGAAGGGTTAGTACTATAACATGCGCTGAGAGTGCGATTATCGTTGTATCCTGCAGTAAGGGCTGCTTTAGCCGTTTAGAACACTTACAACGAATTCTCCATTAGCACTCATTCACTACTATGAACATTTATCCCCCCCCCTACTCATTACTTGCATTTTACAGTAAATGCGAGGCAAGTGGAATGTGTGTGGAGAGGGCTGAAGGGTTAGTACTATAACATGCGTGAAAAAAGTGAAAAAAGACACAGTTGGACACTGACCCAAGACCAACAAAAATCCCTCCCACTGGTTTTACCACAGACCAGTCTCATAAGTGTGCACAAGACTGCAAAAACCCTTAACATCAGGCACGGGAATCAAACCCGAGACTACTCCACAAGGCTAACTAACTCCCACGTCCGAGAGTAGCACTTTTTATCACACAACCATCCTGACTTGAATGTGCAGATAACTCAGTTAGGATGCCCACTGTTGCTGTTCGAGTCAACTGGATTCTACTTCTATAGCCAGTTCTGAGGTTAAAGTTAAATAAACCCATTAAATTAAATTAAATCAATGAATTATCTTTTGATGTTAGATATAAGTTATAAATATTCTACTCACAATTGATTATGAAATAACAATAGCGCAAAGAACAGAACGAAAAACTATTCGAAAATATATGATTATCCTAATGTAGTTTTAAGCAAAACAAAAAGTACAATTACAAGGAAAAGTTAAAAAGGAGATTTTCATAAAGAAAAATTATATATTTCATGTCCATCAAAACTATTTTATTTTAACAACCTGTATGTGTACATACAATTGTCAGTTGTATAACAACCAAGAAGTGAATATATTAATATATATATTTATATATATATATATATATATGATAGTACAAACTAATTTTTAAGGCTATACATCTCTATTAACTTAATTGTGGATATTTTTACACAGTTTACACTTTGGCACAATTCAATTAATAAAAGGCACAACAAACCCATAAGTTTTAAAACTTATAACACTCACCAAACACTACACAATCTAAACAAGTTAAAAAATAACTTTATGTGGACAGTAAACTACAAAACATTAATAAATTACAATAAAATAAGCCAACTGATTTTAGTTTAAATACATTCAAATTTTTTAAATTAATACATTTTTAGAATAATCAGCCTCTCCAATCTACACTCTAAAGAGATAGGCACACGATTCTAAGTCTTTCAATGAATTTATAGGTAAAAAGGCACAGTAGTAATGGAGAAATTAATAGTTAAAAATCATCCACAATTAAGTTGCCACAACTCACAAGTGAGTAAATCATATTTCGACATCGTAGAAACATTTACTATTGCTATATATACAACAATGCTTTGTACTAATCTAAATCCGTGATGTGTCAAAAGGTTCTTGTGATGGCAACTAACAACTTATGTTCTAATATTATTATCAGTTAATTTTTAAAACACATTACAATGTAAACCAATGGTTGCTAAAAAGGCACAATAGGTATTAGAGTCCATTGAGAAGTTTTAACTGACCAGGTGACTGTAGGGGTGATAAGCGTAGACAGCCATTTGTAGAACCACTGATGTACAAGCTGAATTAAAGTCCAATTTTGTATAAGCACACCAACATGACAACACATAAGTACAAATATGTTCATGCGAGTCTTTTATTGGAAATTAAGCGTAGTAAATAACTGATCGTTCCTTAAAATTCATTTTACAAGACTTACAGATCCTTAATATAAAATACAACATAGCAGGTTTTTAAGATATTATTAACACCACTAACTCAAATACCATATTGAAATACGAATGAAAACCTATATTATTAAGTGTTAATTCATACATTATAGAATCCTTACAGGAATCTAGTATTGGAAGAGAACATGTAAATTCTTGAATATACATTGAGCCAAACACTAACATAATTAAAAAGATAAAAGTAAAAGTTCAAATTGATTGTTAAATTATAGCATAAAACCATTTGAACTTTGATTTAATTTAATTTATTGGTAAAGCTATGTTAAACCAATTTGTAATGTCTTTAATTTATTAATAATACTCTTAAAATATAAATGGTATTTAAAAATTGCAAATCAAATATCAATTTGAAATAAAACAAATTTAAGTGAATAAAAGACTAATTTTCTCCTGCTCCTGCTATTCATCATAGTATTGAGTTCTGACTGGTTTATTTGTTAAAAGAAAATAACATTGCAGGGCTAAAGGTACCCTAATAACAACAGTTTTTATAACAAAAATTAATTTGAATTTACATGTGAACATATTCACAAACAACATGTTTAATTACATTAATGAATTTCATCATAAATATCAAATCAATAATATTATACATTGATTTATGTAAATAAAACAAATATTACTTTCCAAAACTATTAATAATTATTAGTCAATATAGATACCCTATTAGGGCTCATTAATGAACTAAATTAACCAAAGTCAGTTAATGTTAATAACATTACAAAACAGCTAATAAACAATGCTTTGAGCAGCGGTCGAACAAACAACTACTATTTACAAATGTACAAATAATGGAAATTATACAATTATTGTTGACTCTTAAAAATTAAATGTGAAGCGATATGTACAATTTTAAATAATATGTATGGTTGTATAAACCACTTGAGAGGGTAAAATGTTTTAACACAAAACAAATCACACTATTAGAAAAATAACACTAATAAAGCTAAACCTAAATTAAAATGGAAAACTGGATTATAAGTACTGGTATATACAGTAAAAAAAATAACAGAAATACTTAATATATTCATTGGTACATAACAAGATTTTGTCAAATTATAAGTTAATTCACTAAGTATAACTAAAGAATTAATAAATATAATTTTTAATTTTAAAATAAAACCTACATAGTTATTTCGCTTTCTGTTAATAGAAACTGGCACTTAACAATAAACAACAAATTCATTCACTCAGTAGTGTTATTACCTTAAATGAAATAGTGCCACGTAGAATTAGTACCGAGAACAGGAAACTTATGGCAACTATAGATATTCACACAGATAATTTGTTCCAGACAAACCATGGGAATTAACTCTCACAGTATTTATATTTCATAATCATGGGAATGATGTAAATAAACATTTTGAGTATTTTTCAGAAGTTATATGCAAAATTGCAAGGAATGTGCAATTTCCTGTTTATAAACAATAGTTCTGGTAATAAACTCTATTAACTTTGGTTCTAAATGCTTCTTTGTTGGGATAACTTAGCAAATAATGAATATTGGTAGTATTAGTACAAATACTATGCTGTTCGAATTAATTGGGACAAACATGTTTTTCTGGTCTTTGTTAGTTTGTGATAACTGGTGATGTCCCAGACCGCTTCAAACCGGTTATAACTGCATAGAAGTAGTGTGCTGGGTTGACCTTGACTGTAAAAAACTTGTTTGACTGGTTTTGGAGTGTCATTCCTTCAGTTGTGAGCCTTTCTTTGTGGCGGTCGGTGGTTGTGGTACTGTGTTCCGTTTATTACGTGCTTCTTCAAAGATGGATATAACACCTAGGAAGCGTGCTAAAGTTGTTGCTCTTAATGAACACACGTCTATGACTGTGAGAGATATAGCTACAGCAGTTGGTGTGGGAAAATCTAGTGTTTCCAGAATTTTAAAAACATATCAAGATTCCGGATCATTGTCTCCAAAAAGAAAAGGAAAATGTGGGCGCAAACGTAAAACAACTCCAAGAACTGACAAAATTCTAATAAGAAATAGCAAAATAAATCCAAGAAAGACAAGCACAGACCTTCGAAGGGATTTGTTGGATTCTGGTATTGAAGTGAGTACTTCAACTGTAAGGAAAAGACTTCTGGAAGTTGGTCGAAAGGCAAGAAAACCGAAGAAAAAACAATTTCTTACTAAGAAAATGATGCAAAAACGTTTAGTATGGGCTAAGAAATACCGATCATGGACTGTAGATGACTGGAAAAAAAGTTATTTTCAGTGATGAATCACATTTATTTGTGCAGGGATATCTATCAAGTGTTGTTAGGCGGAGTGAAGGTGAACCTTTGCGAGAAGGTCATATCCAACAGACTGTTAAACATCCTTCTAAACAGATGTTTTGGGGTTTTTTTACCACAAATGGTACTGGGAGCTTAGTTCCCATCAATGGGATGATGAATTCAGCCAAATACATCGACATACTACGCAGTCGGATAGTTCCATTTATGGAAACATTTGATGGAACATTTCAACATGACTTAGCCCCTTGCCACAATTCAAAATTGGTCAAGACTTTTATGCGGGAAAACAAAGTAAAAGTGCTTGATTGGCCTGGTAACTCACCCGACCTAAATCCGATTGAGAACTTATGGCATATTCTCAAGAAACGTTTAGCTAAGATGGATTGCACTACAAAAGAAAAAATGATAACAAGTGCTATACAAGTTTGGTTTCACGATGATGAAGTCAAGAACATGTGTGCTAAACTAGTGGAGTCAATGCCAAGACGTGTAGGTGAGGTCATTTCTGCTAAAGGAGGACATACTTCATACTAATGTATTGATTGTTCAATCTAAATAAGGTATCTAATGATTAAAAACTAATGTTTTAGGAAAAAATTGGTTTTTTTCATTTGTCCCAATTAATTCGAACAGCATAGTATTTATTTAGTACTAACTGGATACTATAACATAGGGAAAGTTTACTATTGACTGCAAATATCGTATGTTTTAAGAGTTCAAATGTTATAAATTTTTAACATTTTTTATCCTAATTTTTCTTGTTAATTATCTGAGGTATGCCAATCAAACCTGAAAAGTAATCAAGACGTAAAGCAGATTTCATTATAAGAAAATGGAACTAATTGGGCGTCTCGGGCAATAAAACATTGCAAGTGTCAAAACAAAACTGAAAGGTAAAAAGCGTTGAAACTACAACTGGCTAGCATCAGTAAACAGTTGTATACATGGGAGATAAAAATTGGTTCAATTTAATTCTGCAACAGATGATTTGACAAAACTGGCTTATTTGTCGATTAACAACACGCTACAAAAACTAAGCTTCAAAAATGAAGTTGCTGTGCTCAGCTGAAAGAAAATTCGAAGAAACATCGATCTTGCCTGCCATAATGCCAGTAGTACATCTGAGTCATACACTAATTAAAATAAGACATCTAAAAAATGTACAAACTAAAGAGTACAAAGTCATTGTCCGTGTTCATACACCTTTTAGAGAGAATAGGATGAACAAAATATCATTTTTAACAGTAATTTGTTCCTTCAGTGGAAATAACAAGTCAAAAAAGGCACTGCACCTGGGAGACAGATATCCTACAGAATATGATAAAATACATGAAAATAATTATGTAAGATCATATACTAATTTTTATAAAGAAGCCAATTCAGTTAAATCCCACCTCCAATCCAATGTAATTGGGGGAAAATATACAGAGGAAGAATTATTGTTCATTTACTACTGAAACCTAGTAATGAATACTTGGCCAGACCATACTAAAGCCAGACATCAATTGTCCAAACATGACTACTCCTGACAACTCGAACCAACAGACACAAACAAAGCAATACATCACAGTTACAATCAGCATTTGACAGAGCATAAGGCAAACAAAAATGTGGCACTGTACAAGACCATAATTCTCTTTTATAATTTATTTTTATATATATAAGGTATTTCAAGGACTAGAAGCAGAGTGTATTATTGTGAACAAATTATTAAAATAATTATAATTTAGGAAAATCATTAATTTGATTGGTGAAATTCATACTTTGAAATTTATGATTTATCACTTCTAATTTATATTAAAATAAAGGGGAAATAGTACAGATGTAGCTTTAATTGGGTTAGAATATTTCTTTTCTATATTTTTTTTACGTTGATGAAACTGAAGACAATTTTTACATTCAAATATAAGAATTTAAATAATTATACAACTGAAAGTATAAAATTACGTATAAAACTCTTTGAAATCTTCATAAGAATTCATTTGTTTAATTTTATCATAGTCTATACAAAGTTAAACCACAACATTATTTTAATGAAAATGCTTTCAATTAACTTTTGGAACTAGGAGGAGAAATATTGTGTACCATTTAACAGCAATAATCAATATCAATTGAATTATATTATTAAAAATAGAATTGTTAGCGTTTTCATTACAGATTAAAACATAAGTTTGTCAAATACCTGAGGCTTATAAAAATATTTACAAGAAATTTGTTTCACAGTTATTGTACTGAGAGAAGTAGGCAGCAAACCACAATTATTGACAGGTTGGAATGTGGGAAGTGGGTGATAAGACACATGGGTCATGAACATAGGAGAAGATACACTGATGATTGTGCACTATAGTCAAGTTAATAAACAGAGATGCTAAGCTCAAAATAATCTTCTTATATTGACTGCTCATTTTGGAGATGAGGTGTTGTCTGAAAAATTTAAAATAACAGTTTTTTCTTAATATAATTTAAGGTCCTTAGGTAAGTTTTGTAATTTATAAAAAGTCAAGTATAAAGGGTTATCACAAAACTTTATGGAAACTATATGATTTGTGATATTGGATACCATGATGTAGCAATTCAGTAGTGACAATAGTTCATGAACAACTCTAGTTTAACATCAAAATACTCTGCACAATCACTGACTTGTGACTGATAGGCATCATAGCTATAGGAATGTGACTTTCCACCTCCCAATAGTCATGGGAGAATCGAATACAGCCCAGGTAACTCAGATATTCAAATACCTCAAAATGAATAACACCACTTTGGAAATGAATACAATTTTTCTGGAAGAATCAAATTCAAACCGGACTAATAGTATTCAAATAAAATATTTAAGAGCTGTACTTGTATTCACATACAAGTAAGTATTCATTGGAGGGTTTTAAATGAATATACATAGACTATGAAAAGAAAATTAGGAAGAGATTCATAATTTTGAATAAGTAATTAAACATTTTGAAACTTGACAAAATGTATAACTGTACAAATTTAATATTCAATTAATAAATACATTTGTAAACAATAAAGACAAAAATGAGTGTTTATTTCATGTTGCTGTGTAAAAACAAAATATGATTGAGGTTTTTGGCTTCAATATATTTCTAGGGTCATTGGTGACAAAACCTGCAGTAGAAAAGAATCTTTCAGACAGGACTGAAGTAGCAAGTAAACAAATCTATTTTTCTGTAGTTCATAAATCATGAGTATGACATGTTTGTAAGAGGCACCAAAATTCAAAGGATTTCCCCACCTTTTTGGCAGGGTAATTCCAAATAACCAAAACGAATTACAGGAAGGAAGTAAGACAAGTCTATACTTGTCTGTTAGAAATACTCAACGCAGATAAAGTATTCGAATACATATTCAAATACAGGGATGCTTGTGAATACACCATATTCGATTCTCCCATCTCATCTCAATCATCATTCCAGTGCAAGTACCTCTTCCTCTCCATACCCTCAGCTTTGGAGATTCTCAAGAATTTTAGAATGATCAGCTCATTTCCACAGCTAATATACTGAATGAAGCAGACAACTGTGCAGGAAATAATTGGTGGGTAAAGTTTGGGGAGGAAATAGACATCTCAGAATAATTGTTCTCCCTTTGCTTTAACATTTATGAATATCAAACTTGATAACTCTTTTACTATATTCTTTCAAATGTTTAAAAATTAAATTCTACCAATCATTGCAATTTTAAAATCATAACTTTTAATTTAAGAGCATAGTTTTGGACCCTTTTGTTGTCAAAAGGTATTTCAATTCCAAGCGAAAAGTGATTGCCCCCACTTTTGGATCAAACCATAAACCTGTCAAATTTTTTTGCCAGTTTTTTTTAGATTTTAAGTCATGTAACCCACCTTAAAACAAACTTGTTGATAACCAAATGCTCTTTTGGTGATAGAAAGGACACTACTTTGATTTATTCACAGTTTTCTACAATTTAAGTAGTTTTAATACACTATTCACCTTTAATGAAATAAGTAAACCCCTCAAAACATTCTAAATGTATTCACAGTCTATTAAAAAACTTAAATTAGGACACCAAATTGTTCAATTTTGAGCCTCTTTTGTATGCTTTTATGATTTTGTACAATTTTTAAGCTTAAATCATACAAGTAAGTGCTCAACATTCATACTGTACCACTAATCTAGTGAGAACATTATTAGGCTTCAAATCTTCACTTATTAGTCCTTCTTTTAGCAGTCTTTTCTCTTAAATACCGACCAATTTCAAGCATCATAGCAAAAAGATTTAAGCAGCAAAAATTATAAATATACAATAGTATATCATATTGTATACCATAGTTTTCACAAATAAAAAAAATTATTTACAAATGTTTTATTTAAAAAAATATATAGCTTATTATTTATTTATATTTTATGTTTTGGTTATGTATTTTTTTCCATATTCTGAAGAATCGTGAAACGAAATATACTACTTCAGTATTAATATTTTGACTCTATTTTTACACATACACATACAGGATGTTCACAAAAGTGTGTCACAAACTTCTGTGAATAGTAGTACACATAATTTAAAACAGAAATGTTATATAAATATAGGTTGAGATATGTCTCATTTAGCCGCCAGCCGCCATTTAGTATTTTTTATAAACAAATTAATATCTCTAGAACTAGTTAAGCTACAGACACCAAACTTAGAAAATAAGTAATATTACATAAAAATAAAACATTTAAAAAATAATGAAGTGATTTTCTTTAATACCAACAAAATGGCGCCTGTTGCCAAATAACGAAAACCCAGTAAAGAAGTGCACAAGGTACAGACTATTTAATCACTTATATAAAAATTGTAATGGTACCTTTTACAACGAAATCCAACAACGCATAAGCGAGCACAATCACATTATAGGTGTGCTTCCACAAGTCGGAAGCAACACAGATTTTATCAGTTTTGATCAAATCAATCAGCTTATTTGATCAAACTGTTAAAATCTGTGTTGCTCCTGGCTTGTGCAAACATACCTATAAAGTGATCATGCTCGCTTATGCGGTTGCAAAAGGTACCGTTGGAATTGTTATAGAAGTGGCTAAAACGTTGGTATCTTGTGTATTTTTTATAAAAAATAAATATATAATACAGGGTGGTTATAAATTATTGTACACATTTTAAGATTGAATAAATAAATAACCAATAAACTTAAAAACATGGAAATTGTTTTTATTAAATAGCAAATTTAAAACAGTTTTATTACCAATGAAGGACAAAAAGATTACTCATACTTTTACAAGGAAACTAAACTAATTCCAAGTGCTCTCTGAGGTTTGCACGCAAAGTTTGTAGTCTAAATTCAACCTCACACCATGTGTTTTCTGAGCATTGCTGGAGTTATGCTTCCAATAACCTCTCGAACTCTATTCTTGAGTTCCTCAATATCTTGAACTTTTTTTGGCGAAGACTCTGTCCTTGACATAGCCCCCACAAAAAAAAAGTCTAAGGGTGTAATGTCTGGGGAACGTGGAGGCCAAGGAATTGGACCATCCCGTCCAATCCAACGACCAGGAAACGTGTCATTTAGGTAGTCACGTACTATCTTACCCCAGTGTGGAGGGGCACCATCTTGCTGCCAGTAAACATTTGGTTGTCTATGCTCAATTTGCGGTATTGCAAAAAAGTTCAAGCATGTCGAGGTATACCTCTTTAGTGACCATCTATAGCCAATGCACACCAAACGTTTATTTTAGGGCTGTCTCTTTCTTCTTCTCGAACATTATGAGGATTTTCAGTACCCCAAATCCTACAATTGTGTCTATTCACCTTACCAGAAACATGAAAGGTTGCTTCATCAGAAAAAATTACTTTTTTCAAGAAATTGGTTTCTCCAATGTTTATTGTTTGTTCTTCGAGGTCAAGTAATCTAACAGCAAAATCGTAGCGTCGAGGTTTATCATTAGGTTTTAGTTCATGTAATAACTGAATTTTGTATGGCTGGAGCTTAAGGTGTTGTTTGTGCAAAATTTTTAAGACTGTTGATCGAGGTAATCCTAATTCCAAACTTGCACGCCGAGTAGACTTACCAGGGCTCCTCGTAAACAATTCTCTTACTTGATCAACAATAGCTTCAGAAACTGGAGGTCTACCAGCACCTTTTCTATGTTGGACACTTCCCGTCTGTTCAAACTGCCTATACCAGCATTTTATAGAATTGTTACTCGGAGGATTGCGGCCATACTCTAAACGAAACCTTCTTTGAAACAGTTATTACAGATCTGCTTTCATGAAACCAAAGAACACACCTTGCTTTTTTCTTGCACACTAGCCATTTTGATACTGAGGTTAGTTTAGTGTTTGTTTAGTCAACTGTAATTAACAGCTGGTGTGGAAAGATCCATTGTTGACCAGCTGACTATGTCACAACACAAGTCATTAAAAAGAATCATACCTTACACCCACAGTTTAAGTGACATTTTTAACTTTCTTTTTATAACTACTTTTTTATTGTAATGTGTACAATTATTAATTTTCAGTCAGTATATAAAACTGTTTTAAATTTACAATTTAATAAAAACAATTCCCATGTTTTTAAGTTGATTGGTTATTTATTTATTCAATCTTAAAATGTGTACAATAATTTATAACCACCCTGTATATTTATTTGATAACCAATATTTTATAAATATATTGGTTTTATTGTTGTTTGACTTTAAAAATTTGAACAAAAACAAATTCTATTTTATTACTATTAAAGCAAATCACACCATTATTTTTTTAGTGTTTTCTCTTATGTGTTAAATAAATAAATAAACAAATGTTACTAGCAATGTGAGAAGTTTGATAGCTTTAGCTTCACTAGTTCAAGAGATATTAATTTTTTTATACAAAATACAAAATGGTAGATGACATTTTTTGTTTGAAATTATGTGTACTATACTCACATCAAAGTGACACCATTTTGTGAACCCTCCATATATTGGGATTGTTCATTTATAAAGTTAATGAAAAAATTACAAATTTTGAGAGGACTACCTAGTCTTAAGAAATGTACTCACCCTAAAAAATAGCCATTAAATTTTAAAGATTGTTTAAAAACATAATATCTGTTGTATTAAGTAGAAACATACTATATTTACAAATAAAAATTCGATAATACGCGTACAAATTAAACAAATACAATAATGGACGTTAACTGTCAATTGACAAAAATATAAATGCAAAAATTCATACCATATTGTATTTACAAACATTTTAGCACAATGCATGACGTAATACCAAATAAAACAGCAATGATAATGGTACTCGTATACTTGCCGGCAACAAAACAAACTATGCCAAGATGGCATGACAAAACCACAGTTGAAATGCAATGGCCAATAAAATCACGGCATGAATGCCAACAAAGAAGGAAAATGTAGCTTACTATATTCTAATTTCCGATAATTCTTCAATAATGTTTAAAGATGAGCCATTACAATTAATAAAAAGAGTGAGCATGTATTCACTAGGCAGAAAACCGCTATTTACAAGAAAGAGAGTTACATACTTGGCATAAATGTACTGCACTGTCACCAATATAATATATCTCAGACTTGGTTAAACTAAGTTTGGGATAGTTTCCTTTCTCATACTTCTGCTCCCTACTTCACTTGTACTTGTAATAACTATAGAAACAAAAATCTTGTTGGTAACTGAAAATCCTTGTAAAATAATAAAATAAGCTTTTTAAAATGAACTTTAAAATTAGGATAAAAGCTAATTAGAGAATACAGATGTAATGTGTACTGCCTATTAACTTTTAGGGATTTATCCTTTTAATCTTGAACATTTATCAATCAAAATCTAAAATTGATTTACAGTATTTTAACCCTTTCAGGACGTTGTAGAAAATAATTATTCCTAATTTTTTGCACAATTAAATAAGTTACATGTTTCCCTCAAATGCTGCATAAAACAATGTCTCATGAAAGAATCAGAATTTAAAATACTACTAGAATAGACTTTTATGTAAATTTGAAAATAAGAAGTGTACTTCTTATAAAGATTATACAGATGAATGTTTTTTAAAGAAATGTATTAATTTATGTTTCAAAATATTATTTTACCAGTGAGATGTGGAACAAATCTGAAACAATTGTATTATTGCTGAGGGTTTGTAAGAAATATGACGGCATATGCTTCACCTTGAGCACATTGAAGTAGTATCTAGGACAACACATGGACACAGAGAACCAACATAAATAACATAATATTGCTAAACATGGGTGCTTATAAATTAAAGGAAGTCTCTATAAATCGTGTATTTTTGTTGAAAAAGTTTTATACGACGTACTAAAAAATCACAAAATGTCTATTTACAATATGTACACTTGTTATTTGACACTTAATTATTTTAAAACTCTGTTCACAAAGATCAGGTTTAAACATGATCTATTCTACTAGCACAGACGGTACTATTACAACACATATCTCAAAATAGAAATGTGTTTGAAAATTAACACAACAGCAATTAATTGTTTAATAATAAACTTGATATAATAGAAAGAAAATAATGAATATCAGCTGATCCAAAAAGTTTTTGAGACAATAATAAAAATATTCTAATGGATTTATAATAATTTAAAAGATAACACAGATTAGTTCTTTGAACCTCTGTTATATAAAAAAAGACAATGTCAAACAACGTAATATTGTGCATTTATAGACACAACTTAACGGCAGTTTAATAAAGTAGCGTTTGTTTCCATATATTTTAACAGACAAACCTCGTCCTCAAAGGGTTAACTTGTACAAAATTAGTGTGTTAAAGTAAGCGAATAAACAATGTTACTGTTGGTGAGCTTAAAATATTTGGTCGAGGAAGAGGTCATTGAAGCCTTCATCGTTGTCAAGACTGAAGGAGTAGTCGGTTTCTGACAATGGTGGTTCCAATTGCAGGAATGGTTCTGCAGTCAGTGAATTGACAGCAGCTTCCAGGTCATCCGGTTCTACAACACAACAACAGTGTCACCAAAAGGACATTGTCACTTACACAAATTTAGAAGCTACACAAATTTAGAAGCTACACATATTACAAAACCTATTCTTTAGTGGTATTCTCCCCCATAATCGTGGGATAAATATTGATTTTATCTTTATACAATAGTTACATAAATTGTAAATATTGTAAATAACACATATTAGTTTTACTGCTAAAAACTACAGAACCCCTTTGCTATAAATAAATCTGTTTGATGTCCTGATTTATTTTCCAGTTTTGGCCCCATTACGATCTTATTTAATATCCTCAAGCCTGATAAAGTGTACCCAGTTTATACTTTCAGAAATTGTACGTGAGAGATCAAGAGCCAAAATCTTTCTGTTTATAAAACATATATTATTAAAGGAACTGGATTTTATTTTAAGCAAAACCACTTTTTATATTCTCAGCAACAAAATTAAATCCATTTTAAAATAATATAAGGAAGAAAAGTCATTATAAGACATGCCATAATTTCAGACTCAGATATATATAAAAAACTTGGCTTTAAAATGTTTATGAAAATGATCCAGTGAGGGCTGTTACTGTCCCTGCGAACTTTGTTGTGGCTAGTATTGCCTAAACATGTGCTTGTCTGAAATGTGTAAATGGTGATAGATAATTTTGATAAACACTCCTGGTTTTAGGTGTTTTTAGCTCAGTGATAGGAAGCTACATATGTTGATCCAGAAGATAAGCCACGATGGTGTCTTGTAGACAATCTTTCAGAGAAGTACCCATACGTAATCTCTGCTAATTTCATCAAAATGCTATGTGCAAGGACAATTAATTGCTCTACTATTAGCTATAATGGCCAGTTCATGAGCTTTATCAGTTATCTAACACTGGAGTTCATGAATAGGAACTTAAAAGAGTGGTATCAAGAAAGATCCCAGAGTAAATTTCTTTAGGTTTGGAGTTAGTTGTACTATTAAAAATGTGGTGTTCTCTTGCTGACCCTCTCAAAGCAAAGGTAAAATGCAAAAGTAGTATAGCAAAGATGTTGGCAGAGCTGCGAAATAGGCACTTTATGATTTGACTAGATAGTACTGACAGTCAATGAAAAGAAAATATTGTTGCAATTCTAGAAAAATTAGTAAAAGTAGAAAGAACTTTTACTGAGAGAAATATTACCACAAGAGTTCTTACCCCTTTTGAATTTGTGTTTTACAAACCATCATAAAGATTGTTATGAACCCCACTAAGCATGTTAGTATTACATCGCAAATGTTTAATATTACCACAAGAGTTCTTACCCCTTTTGAATTTGTGTTTTACAAACCATCATAAAGATTGTTATGAACCCCACTAAGCATGTTAGTATTACATCGAAAATGTTTAATATTACCACAAGAGTTCTTACCCCTTTTGAATTTTTGTTTTACAAACCATCATAAAGATTGTTATGAACCCCACTAAGCATGTTAGTATTACATCGCAAATGTTTAATTTTTCCTTTACATCTGGTCTGCACAAGAGATTTATTAATATTAATCTCTATCATAACTTAGTTTTAATTTGAAGAAATACATACATTTTTATAATTCTTTCAGTTTTGGTTTTAGTTTTGTTGGTAATAAAGCCTTTATACTTATCTCTCCTAGATCAAGAATTTTGATATTCTAAACGCAACACCACAAAATAATTTTTCGAATTCTTGTGATGGACTAATATTGGTTTCTATTAAGATTTAGATGTTATTCTGTACACTGGATTTTGGCCAGTGTATTCCAACGTCTGTATGAAGTTTGTTTAAAAAAAATTAGGTATTTTAAATATGTTATGTATTTATTTCTTTAATCCTTACATAACTTTTATTAGTAGTTTTTTAGATACATGTACTTTTTAGTAGATATGACTGTACTAGTTATGGTACATAAAAAATTTCTAATAAAACAAATTTTTGTTTCTTAACACGGTTAAACTTAAAATTTTAGTTCAGTTAATAATGTTTTTTCATGATAAGACCACTATAATATTTTAAAAATTCAATTCTATACACGATTATTAAAGATGAACTCACTCTGAGAATACAGTAGAATATGCTTGACATAATGGATGCAAGTAGAGAAATTATAATCTGTAATAATTTTTTTAATATAGCTTATTTAACAGCAAAAATTGACTTTTCTGATGGCAGATACAGGTTTAAAGTGAACTTGGGCCACACTTTTCATGAAAATCCGATGTAAGAGGCAGAAAATTAACTCTAAATGCCATGTTACCTGACTTTCCATTCTTGTATATTTAAAGTTAGAAAAAGTAATTTATTCATCTAACTTTCATCCTAAAGTCCTTAATCATAATATCATAAATTGGAATATTACCAACAAAACTAAAACCACAACTGTGAAAGCAGAGAGTAAGCTTAATAGTAACAGCACTTCTTTTCAACTTTTTCTACAACCACTGTTGAGCACAGTGTAAAATAATATTAAGAGAAGAAAATAAAGTTTTAGTAATAATATACTTAAACTGTACATATTAACAAATATTGTATGTGTGCAGTAAAACAAGTATGCAGCATTTGGTCAGTACTGAAATGCAGATATTAAAGACAAAGTTACCGTTTAACTTTTACAATAAATTTAAAAACTGTTATAAGAAAACCCATTTTAAAGTCTTTTGACAGATGTAGGCTTTTCAGACCTGCTTTTGCATTTGTGTGTGTGTGTGTGCGCACGCGCGCGCGTGTATATATCTTCTTCATCAGGGCAACAAAACCAAACTCAATTGTGGCACCAGATATATCTTACACTGGAAATGAATTACAATGGCCAAAAGTATACGCTTTATAACTGAAGTAGGCTTTCCAGATCTGGGTATATATATATTTTTCTTGATCGTGGCAACATGGCAATCTCAAAATTGACATCAGAAATATAATTCACATGAAACAGGAGTGCTCATACACGTGCAAAGCCTATGAAATTGTGTGTAAATCCGAAGGTATTTGCTACTAATAAATGTTATTATTAAGTATTGGTCATATCTGTCTAGCACAACCTGATTTTGTAATTTTAATTGAAAACACATACTGCTAACAAAATCTGACTCACTTATTTACTTCCTGTCATGATTATTTGGCTTGTAGAAACTGGCATTAAAAGACACACTTTGTTTACTGTCTTTTTTGCTGTTTAGCCTGTGGTCTAATGAGAGTAGCATTAGACAACGCACTTTACTACCATCACAAGGTAAATTTTGGAATATATATATAAAGTGCATCAAAGTGAAAAGTAATTAAGAGTCATTCTTTATCACGGAATAACTAAAAGATAACTAGTATTTCATGAAATCTACTAAAGGTTACAACATATTTCAGCTGAAATAAACATGCTTTTTACAGTTGTCAATATATTGACAAAAGTTATGCTAAGGAAGTCTGAGTACCTAATATTTTTGTACCTAATATTTTTTAGAAGAATATTCAAAAATGTCATGTTCATATAACATGTTTGATATAGTTTAAGACGTTTTACAGAATGACTTGTGTGCGCAACTTTGTTATGTTCTTTGGATTAGTTCCAATGTGTTGGTGTTCGAGAGTATGATGGTGCTTGAATTACCACGTAATACATTGAAGCTTTGTACTGTGATGTAAACAGTGGGATTTTTCCCACTGATTTTCTTTTATAAAAAATATCAATGACAAAAACCACCGTAATAGTATACCATGCACTCTTCAACTCACATAAGATATGGGCTACTGTTAGGGATGGCAAATCTAATGAAAATTTAAAATAAATACTGGTTCTTCAGAAGAAGACAATAAACAAAAATATAAGAATATAAAGAACGTCTTTCAATAAGTGTTGGACTGAAACACTGTACAAATTGCAAGGAAGCTTTTAAATCACTGAAAACGATTGCCACAATTTGTATTCTGAAGACAATCATAAATGTTAAGGAGAAAATCTTGAGAGAAGCATTCATGTACACCAGTAAACACAATGAGTACTACTAGTTCTTTCATCCTCCACACTTATCATCTGACTGCATTTGAAAGAAAACCAACAAACATGGGCAGAACATTCTATCATAATCTGCCAGCAGAAACAAGAACAAGCAAGAAACTGGAGAAAATACCAAGAGAATAAATTTCCCAGTAGTACACTCTCATAGATAATAAATTTTTCCAAACAAGGACATCTATCTACTTATATCTTTCAACATTTTTGCAAATAATTTAGTTTACCGAATTGAGGTATTCAGGTAATTCTGGTTAGAGTGGTGTAGGCAACAACAACTCAGAGACTTGTCTTCTGTTTGCCTTTAAACTTAATAATTTTTCAATTAAATTTCTACTTCAAAAGTTGTCGATTACAATTATGTCCGGTGATTTAAAAAAGTTTATTGCGTTGTTTAACAGGTAATTAAAACAATGCATTGTGTTTTTTAATTCTAAAAAGAAACTTGAATATCATACATAACAGATTAAAAACCAAATCTAACAAAAATTTCCAAATTAATCCCCACAGGGAGGAGAGGGGTTAGATAAGTAAAGAAGATTAAGTTGAAGGTTTAAGAATATTTTTAACAAAGATGTACACCACCTAAAACGTTATAAATCATATATATTCAAATAAATCAGATGTACAGATAAGACAGTTGCGTTCTCCAGGTTTTAGATTTTTCCCAAGTAAAGTTAAATTCTGAAAGCTAAGATGGTTGTCTCTGATCAAAAATGTGTGTAAACTCTTTTTATCCAAAATTGTACGACAGTGGACTAAATCTGGTCTTATACTCTGCAGAATACTAAGATTGTACAAACAAACACTCATGGTTACAAACCGATTAGTTAGAAACATCACTTGGTTTCATAATGTTTTTAGTTGTGATGGTAGAGGACTATCATTTTTTTTTCCTGAGGGAAAAGGACAGTTTGTCCCTGTGCTTAGTCCTAAAAGGACCTTTGCGCCTCCCTTCCTTTAATCCAAAAACCGATCAGATTTGAGGGCTCCTGTTCTCTGATGTCCTTAGGGCTGAGGAGATATGCTCCAAGGAATCTTATCCGACTTTCTAAGATGGCAGGACAATCCTACCAAATATGCTCTGCTGATTCCTCATCTTCTCCACAGAGTCTACATTCGTCAGTCTGGCTAAAGCTCACCCTCAAACGATGTTTCCTTAGGGGGCCATGTCCTGTTAACATCCCTAATATCAGTCTTATATCCTCCTCATTGTGATCCAAGAGAGCTGTTCACCCTTTAACGTAAGGAGAGATAAACATTTTGGATAGTCTTAATCCTGAGGCTCTACTCCAATTATGTTTCTTATCCTACTATCATTTACTAATTTGTATCTGCAAATGAAGTGAAGAACCAGTGGTCAGTTCTGAACTCAGGAGATCCAATGATCACGATAACCTGAATAGACTCTGCCCCTCCCAGGTCGGTATCACTGTGTTTAGTGTATTTACCTTTACATCAACTACTTCCTGACAAGAATACACATCCCACGAGAAGATAGAATTTAAATATCCAGTGCTGAGACATTAACATGTATTGGACTACTATAAAGTTTATGAAATGTTACTACAAAACACAAGGGCTGCATCAGCATTATAATGTAGAACACATGATTGTGGCTTCATCCAAATCTGACTAGACTATCACACTAAAGTCATATGAAGTTCAATAGCAAGAAGAAAATAACTATGGGAAGAATTTATGGAAGCCCAAGTCCACTTTAGCCACATATAGAAGTCAAATACATTTTAAAAGAGAAGTATTGCCTTTCCTAGTGTTCCTCTCCCTGTTGTTGCTACTTATTTTGCTGACAGTATTATATTAAACTAATATATATTTTAACATTTTTATCTAACATACTTTGGAAGTATGGATACCTCCATACTTAAGTTATAGATTGTCAGCATGAAATAAAAACCTTATTCCTTTTTTGGAAGAAATCACTTTTTTTTGTTTTAAGGCCAAATATCAAATTGTTCAAATAAAATTAATAGAAGTCAATTATTGACTCTTTCATTTGATATGACATTATGACTGTTAACTTATTGCATTATTTGTAATATTAAAAAATTATAAATAGTATCATATTGTTCAATGCAATCAACATGAATTATATGGCTGCTTAAATCACATAAATAGCTAATCCATGAGTATTGTATTGCCCAAGTTTAGCCTTCCTTCTTTCAGTATCCTCTTGTTGGGAGACTGTATTTTTAAACCATTTACTGATTATACTCTACTTAATATCTAGTCCCATTACATATTCTGGTTTAGAAATATATTTTCATCTGTATACTTAAAAATGGCTATTGGAGTACCGGTAATTTAGAAGTGATAATAAAACAGACACAGTTTCAGAAAAGTGGGAGTGACGTTTGAGTCATATTACATGCAGCTCAGACAAAGATATAACAAAATGACATGCAGATGGTTTACCATAAAATGTGAAAATAGTTATTTTTTTCTATATAATAATAATATTTAATATTTTTCTATATAACTGAGGGAAATAATAAAATAGTAACGGTACAAACAGAGTATCAAATCTGCTGTGATACTGCTCTACATCGACATAAAACTGTGATCAATGAGATATTTATGAAAGCTTATTTATTAGAAAATTAAATAACAATTAATTAATAACAAATTAAATTTATTTATTGTTATTAAAAACACACCATTTAACTAATTAACATAATCATGCTATCAAGCAGATATGATTATAACTATTAGGATGTAAATTACAAAGCAGATCACTTTCGGAACTGAGCTCGTCACTTTGTCATTAGGCCCAACCACTGTGTGACGAGATAGCTTGTCAGCAACCAGAAATGGGTTAAACAGGTTTGCAGTTAGCTAAGTATCAAACCAGGGATTGTAAAAGTCAAAGGAGGAATGCCTTGGCCACTGTTATCCGAGACTACGGTGTAGGATATACGTACATACAATGTTTCTTTACCGAGCACAAAACCCGTGAGGCAAGACAGAAGAGAGGTGCAATATTTCCAAGTTTGCTATAATTCCAAATAAGCATTCATCATCTAATCAAGATGTTTCAATCAGTCCAAAGTAATTTTTTTCTAATGTTTACATTGCCATTATAAACATGAACTAAAACAGACTAGAAATCAGAGAGATAATGAATAATAGGCACGGTTTAAATGTTACTTCTTAATGTTAATTTTCAACTTTAAATTTAAAAAAGTGAACTACTACCAGTTACTAAGTAAAAAACAACACCAAAAAATATTTTGTGACGTGAGACATTAAACATATTATTCGTTAACAAACAACATACCATATCACTATTCACTTTCACTCACTCAACTCCCACGTACGAAATGAAGTGCCCATGTTATTTAACACCATGTATCTTTCACTACACTGATAGTCACATTCCTCCAGCTAGTGAGTTTGTATATCTACTTAAGAGAACACTAGTGATGATTTCCCTATACACTTGAGACGTGAGACCCAATTTATTAAGGAAATCATGAAGAACTCTGAACCACAAATGACGACATATTGGGGTAAAAGGGTAGATCAGTAAGTCTAGTTTACTGTGGAGGATGACTGTTGGTGTGGGTGAAACTCCCTTAGTGTTAGAGGCTGTTAGTATCCTGGACATAAGGGAGTGCTGTCTTCTACCCACTTGACTGGGGAGAGCTAGTCTTCCATTCTTCCAAGGTGACATAATTGAGATGTAGTGCCAGTCTCTACGCCCAACCTTACACGTCCTGAACATCCTGTCACTTCAGAAGTATAAACAGAGGTCCTTTCAGAACTAAGCTCAATGCGGGATATACTCAAGTTTCTTGTTCTAAGTGAAACCCCTATAACAATTTATCCATTCCGCTCATTTACTGGTGATTATTATGAAACTTTACACACTTTTTGGTTAGATTATCATGAAGTGTGTGTAAAATTCACAACCCTCTTATGTTATTAGAAGCAGAATGAATGGTGGTCAAAAGAAAAACATTTAAAATGAAATGCATAAATTGTTTTATTGGATCACACTCTTTTATTGCTAATTTTATGTGAAAATTTTTTTAACTAAAACCTGTGAAAAGTTGACTGTAAAGCCAAATTTTTCAAACTGAAATTCATCCACTATGACATTATTGTTAACAGTTTATTTTGTGAACCAAATAAAACAATGTATGCATTTGACTTTAAACATTTTTCTTTTCATCACCATTCCACTTCTATGAATTGCAAATTATACACACCATTATTTTTATATTCTAATTACAGTATGTAAAGTTTCAAAATGATCAGTCAGTAAATGAGCATTTCATGGAAGTTTACGCATGTAAACTTCTTCATGGGACACACTGTATAATTACCTTTCAGTCCTACTACGTTTAGTATTTAGTTGAATTACACCATTTGCTCACACTACATGTTATCTTACCATGTTACATTGGGCTAAGACACACATATCATTTGTTCACACAAATGAAAAAATAGCAAGTATACTTCTGCAAACCTGACTTTGATGGTTAATAAATCAGGACTCATCACATGTTTTAGTCAAATACATTATACATCATTAGAAAATAGCGCAGAAAGAAAAAAATAATAGCAACTGAAAATGTTTTCAGTTTTCTGTATACAATTACTTCTTGAATCATATACTACAAAATAGGATTAACATTATTAAAGTAATTATAAAGTAAAACAAACAAATTGCTTAATAACTTCTGCCTGAAAGATATTTCTATACATTAAATATATGACGAACAAACACCAAAACTTTACATGCAACAACACAACAAACATTTAACGTTTAAAGCACACGTAACTGGTGGACTGACTTACCGTCGAATGAATGCCATGCGTAGCACATGCGCGAAAGCGTTAGTGGACGCGCGCTAAGCTGAATGCAATGGTGCTACAGCATTATAAAGTCTGAGGCACTCACGCATTCAGCCCAGCGTACGCCGGCACACATTCGTTAACCTGCATGCTACATACGGTCCTTCACGTCACTCCCCGCTTTACTTAAGCTTTATACGAGGTAAACGCATAAACAATAAAAATTGTGTCTTAATATTAAATAGCCAAGTTAAGGATTAATAGCATTAAACAGAAACATAAATTACACCATGTAGACAAGTTATATGAACATCAAATGCTCAGAAAGAAAATGTCCAACAAAAACGGTTTAAATTGAAAGCACAACAAACATTTACATTCTGCATACAGCAACATACAAATTTGTTAAACCAATTTTTAATGTTATTAAAATTAAATTCAAACTTGTATACCTCTGATTTACAACAGCAGTCAACAAACCATTTTTTATCATTATAACATCAATAAGCAATAAACTTACACTTACCAAGTGGCTGTAACACCAATTTAGATGAATTCCAAAGGAAAACCTATAGCTTAGAATTTTTGTTACATAATGCCTAAATTATTAATACACAAATCAATTGTGATCATATTTTATAATAACAACATCAAATTACTGTAAGATCCCGACAAGAAGACAAATTGAGTAAAATCATGTTAGTATATAACGTATCTATCAGTTCTTATCATACAACAGATATCTCACAATAAAATATTGGATGGATGGAGTTTTAAATACAGAAACAAAGTGTCATGTAGTTTATTAACTAGTTCTGAATGTCCTGAATGCACAGCTTACAGTGTAATAGATAGGGGAATTTACAATGAAATTCTTAACTACTTATATTTATAAGATAACTTTAAGAAGTAACAACAATTTTGTTTTAGTATTTTAAAATTTCCAAAAAATTAACTAATTGAACATATCTATTTCAGGTTCTATACCAGAAAATTGTGAGGCTAGAGAGACAGTCAGTGGCATTTGATAAGACTCGAATTAATAAATGAATAAATAACCATGAGCTAAAAACCACACAGACGTACATCTTAACCACTACATCCCTCTCTCCCCCTCCCCATCACAATTCAATCACAGAAGACCAATTTATTTAAATATACATCATAGAGAATTCAAACATCGTCCTACATTTACCAAACAAATGATCATAGACCTAAACTATTAATTTGAAACAAACACTGTAGAATGAAACTGAGAGCAGCACTATATTGTTTAGTCTTACAAATAAAAATGAATTACAAAATGAGCTGCCAAGTACTAATGTAGAGAAAGGCTACATCAATTTGGCTAATCCCTTTGTGAAATAGTTGTTAAAATCCGAGTAAGGTTTATATGAAGACAAAGACTAGAAGAGTTACCTGGCATACAAGTATTTTGGAATTCTGAAAAATAGTATTTATGTTTCATAACCCATATTTAACTGACGCTTTCAGCTGAATTTCAAAACATTTGCCGAAACGTCTGTTAGCATTTATATTTGTTTAATATTAATTATACAGTCCTTCATCAATAGTACAATGCAGACAGTAAATACAAAGTTAATATCTAACTTTTACTCTAGATTATAATAGGGATGAATTTAAAACTTCTAATGCATTGTAAATATTATTTAAACACTGTTATAAAGCCAGCCTTAATGAATAACGTTGTGATTGTTTTCGCATGTAATACTGCAAATTGGTGGACTTCCTTGACATTGTCATACAGCATATCGATCTATTCTTTCCCAGACTACAGACCGAAAAATCCGAAAAAAACAACAAGAATTCACAATGCAAAACCTTATAAGTGATTACTTTGCAAAATTGCATAAACTTTATAAGGATTTCCTCTTATAAGTGAAGTTGATAGGAAATATTTAGGATTTCCCCTAGGCCCTAATAGGCTTCTCAGTCCTATTAGTGTGTATGCATATTTTCTTCATCAGGACAAGGTAAACTCAACTATGGCACTGGAAATACCTTAGACCGAAAATAGTAAAAGAGTCAGAAATATTTGATTTTTGACCGAAGTAAATTAGTAAGAGCTACATACATACATAGCTTTTATCGGGACAATAAGGCAAACTCAACTGTAGCACTGTGATTTGACAGTTGTAAGTATTTACATATTTTTTCTGCATCAGGACGACAAAGAAAACTTTACTATGGCACTCTATATCTTAGACTGGAAATACTCGTATATGACAACGGCTAGAAGTAAACTGTTTTTGACCAAAGTAGGTTTCCGAGATCTATGTTTTTGTATTTTTGATCAGAACTATAAGGCAGACTCAGCTGTGACGTTAGAAATATAATTAATTCGAATCAGTAATGCTCCTACACATGCAAAACATGATCAGGTTAAACTGATACTCTTAACCATGAACACTGAAATAATGTGTACCTGATGTATGCCTATGTACGTTTAAAAAATGTCAGGACTCCCATCACATTACATTATAAGTGCTTCTAATAAGTAGTATAGATTTAGAAAAATGCATGAGAAGCCATGAGTAACAAACAGCTGGTACATAAATAAACTAAGTGATCAGTCTTCTGTTTGGTGACTAGAATGAAGAATAGAATACTCAATAGAATATAACAGCAAACTCAACGGAAACAAACAGCTGGTACATAAATAAACTAAGTGATCAGTCTTCCGTTTGGTGACTAGAATGAAGAATAGAATACTCAATAGAATATAACAGCAAACTCAACGGAAACAAAACAGATAGAAAGAATTTTCTTTGAATAACATTAGCAATGCTTGGTAAAATTAGCCACATCATAGATATACAAAACTAGCTAGTATACTAACTAGTTAAGAAGGTAGTGTTGTTGATCAGATAAATGAAGTGAATTTGAATATTTTTACAAATGCTGTGAAAAACTGCTTTGCAATACAGGTTCTAATAATCAAACCATCGTGTGTCATTGTAAAGTAGCTTTTTTAGAAACAAAATATTGAGAAGAGGTGTACAATTTTTAGCACTGTCCCCAAAAAAGAGATAACTGTTAAGCCTAGGACAAAATGTTATTAAATACTAAAATTGTATTTTACAACAAATATTTTTGTACATAATAATTTCAAAAATCCATTGCACATCTATCAAACTAAAGAAGTACATTTGGTAAAAAAATTCACTCAAAAAAAGAAATCATATTACTTTTTTTCTTTTTTTTTTAATTTGACATATACCAATTACGTTATAAAATAAATACTCAATTTTCCAATAACAATGGGAAAACAATGTAGAGGCTGAAAACAACATTCATGAATTCATTGTGAATTGAGTTAAAAATACAAAATATATTTCTAAAATGTAAGTTTCATAAATGTAAACGTTTATGAAACTTTTTTGATACAACAAAATACTAAATTGAACATAGTAAAAAATTAATTTCCAGTATTGCATCAAATAAATTTGTAAGTTGATATTATTGACTCGCTACAAATTAAATTATAAAAAATAATAAAACATACAAAACCCTGTAAATATTTATTAGAAGCAATTTATTCACATGGAACAGATTCCATAATGACAACAAACATGCTCAAATAAACCACAAGGCTGAAAGCTGAAGATCGTAAAATGGCCAATACCAAAAATAAACGTCTTTCACAAGGAGCAAGTTCAAAGATAGTGTTGTAATTAGTGCTATAGTAGCTGTGAACAAAGTTTGCTAAAAGGAAAAATCACTTTTTACTGAAATTTTAGTTATGTTTCTTTTCACTCTATGGTTAAACTGTACTTTTCATTTATACTACCCTATTGACTTAAGATTATTAGGATATAAAATTGGCAACATCTAGTGATATTAAAGAGTTAATACACGGATCTATGTGATGTTAGTAGGAGTCAGATATTGATGACATATTGTGTTATAGGGTTTGGGTTATAAATTGAATTCTGTTCTATTGGCTTTGAATACATTAATACATTTCTAGAAACTACATGAAGTGTTGTGTCTAATGATTTTCCGAGATACTTATATTTACTCACATATAACTATTTTCCATCTTTTGAAAGATTTATAAATAAATTAAATATGCACCTTTTACAGAATAGACCTATATTTTGTCACAGTAATATTTAATTAGGCAATTAACTTAGAAAAACATTTTATATACACTCATTTTTATAATAAAAATTATTTTAAACTAAAATAATACTAAAATTCTGTTTTTTTTTATGCACCTTATTAAATTTCTATTAATAATGTTCCTATTATTCTACGTAATGCAACAAATTTTACATTTTTTTACAAACTACTTCAAATTAGCAAGATAACAGCTATCTTAGATTTGTAATTTCTCAAAATTAGTATAATTATAAAGAATAGTACCCTTCCTATTAGTATTTTTCTGCAATTTATAATAAACAAACAATACAAATTTACCATATTTATTGTATTGCAAATAATTTATTTCAACAAACTAAAGTTCTCGATTTTTTCATAAAACTATAATATTTATATATTTTGTTGAACATACTCTTAAAATAAATCAAGATTTGGCCTATCAATACAGGAGTTAAATGACCACCAGAAAGAGGGTTAAACGAAATTCAAATATTGGATGCTAAACTACAAAGTCACACTTTTTTTATAATTTTCTACATAATTTCCATTGATTTGTTTGTAATTTAACACACTGAAGTCTATGCTCAAGTCCCAGGTGTGTTTAATTCCACAGCCGGCACTCAAGCATAGGTTTCCCATCTATTTATCAATTTCCATGGGTGAGAACTGAGTGCCAAGTATGGCTAATAATATAAAATGGTTAATTAAAAAAATTCTAGAGCCACAACACAACATTAGATGTTTTGGGGTCATTCTTTCTCGACTGTTATTGGTTGCACATAACAAAAAAGATGGAGTGTTACTGATGGCATTGAAAGTATATAATTATTTGCCATGCTTTTCATTCAAGATATTGAACAAAACTTTGTATTGAAATGTTTTATTTCCTATGAAACTGAGGTGATATTAGTATTAGCTGATATATTTATCATTGAGTCAATAAAATATTTTAAGATTTATAGTAAATGTTTTACCTAAAAACTGGTTATGGTATATAGAATTATATTACATTTGAAAAATACAGAAACAGTTAAAAAATACTTTGAAGAGCTTGGAATTCTGACAGTTTATAGCTTATATATTTTCCAAACCGTTCTTTATGTTAGACAATACGACAAATCAACAGACAATAACAATGAACATAAATATAACACAAGATTAAACAGAAGAGTAGAAAAACATACATTAAACTTTTTTGAAAAGAAAACTACATTCATGGGAACAAAATTTTTATTTAATTTGCCAAGGGATCTGAGATTAGAACCAGATCTTGGCAAATTCAAAAGGAAATTAAAAGAACATCTGTTAAAACTTCCTTTATATTCACTTGATGAGTTCTTTTCAGGATAATTGATTTATATTTTAATAATGGTTTTTTTTGTGTGTGTATACATGTATGTGTGTGTGTGTGTGTGTGTGTGTGTGTGTGTGTGTGTGTGTGTGTGTGTGTGTGTGTGTGCGTGTGTGTGTGTGTGTGTGTGTGTGTGTGTGTGTGTGTGTGTGTGTGTGTATGTATATGTATGTATATGTATGTATATGCATATGTATGTATGTTTATATGTATATGTTTGGATAAATAAACTTTATTGGTAAAATAGTAGTAGTCTATAATACTTTGAACAATTAATTGTAAACTGTTAATTACTAAGCTTAAATTATGTTAAACTAATTAATGTTATTTTGACCCTATTCAATGTACAGTGTGCATTTTTACTTGAATAAAGTATTTATTGATTGATTGATTGATTAGTTTGTTTTAAGGAAAAGGTTAAGATACTATTATTATTAGGTCACGAATTAGCTACTAGGATTCAATTTTATTTATTTGTAAAATTAAATGTTTGACTTGTCTTGTAAGTTTTGTGTAAAAGTTGCAAACCATGTTATCAATTTATATTTATATTTCAATAGTTAAAATAATATTGTAAAAAATATATAAAAATCACATTTCATTGGTTATAAACTTAGTTTCATAAGGATACCAAAAACATCAAATTTATACATGTAGAACATTTTTTTCTTTGAAAAGTAAGTTTAAAAACAATTTGAGAAGTAGCAACATTACTACTAAATTAAGTGTTCTACACATAATGTTTAAGAGAAAAGAGAGAGGTTTCAAATAAATATAACATTTTGAAGACATTATTTAAGAGTATATAAGAAAAAACTAAAAATTGATAAAAATGCCCACACCAGAATATTATTTCTGTCAATACAAGCTCACACTTTCTGAATTTCTACAATCCCACAGCTTTTCCTAAGTAATATCCAAGAAACGTCACTACAAATTTCATAATAAAATGATTGCCATCAATAATTGAACAAGGTTATTTCACTAAATTTTGAATGGAATAAATAACTAAGAAAAAAGTCTAAAGCAGATTTGGATTATTCAATGTCAACTCTTGAAGGTTAACATTTAGATATTGTTTTTAGCACAGTACATCCTAAACTCATAGTTACGCTACATCACAAAGGCCAACTAAATAACTATACATAAATGTACTACACCAAATATCCTCCCCCACCAGCAACAGTATGTGAGTATATGAAAATCATAAAAAAATAACTACTGCGTATTTTGTCAAAAGAATGGTCAAATTCAAAACTTCGTAACAAAATTTGTTTCTATGAAATAGTACTATGTAAAACTTTTAAAACAAAAAGTTTTGTTTGGCCTCATAAAACTAAGTAAGAACATTTGTATGATAAAACCAATTCAAAACAAAACAAAAATCATATAATGAACAAAGTATTTGATAACAATTTCCTATATTCAAAGTTATACAATTTTTGTTACTGTTACTTTAAATTAATAATTGTTTATTTAACAGAGGCTAACTGCAACTTTGAATTTTGCATATTTATTGTTATCTAAATCCAACAGCTATGTCAACATAAATGATGTACAAAATTCTACATTTACAAGACAAAACCCACGGACATTGTTCTCGCTTACCGATTCAAATTTGTGAAAAAGTAATTAATGTTACAATATCATCTTATTAAAGTTTTATATTTATTTATTTCAACGGTTTCCCATTACACAGACTAGATACAATATTGTGAAGTAAGTAAAAGTAATAGAGTAGTTAAAAACAATAAAAGTTTAACATAACAAACATGTAGGGTTAATTTAATTAAAAATACTTTATGAAAAAAGGTTAATATGAGTGTAATAAATTAATAAAAGTATAACAAAAGTATTATAAGAACAAAAAATAATAACAAAGCATTATTTTTGACACAAATTAAACTTTGATGAAACAGCTTAAAATGATGGAAAATCCTTAACATGCTAGTAATCAAAGAAGACTGTAACTATGAAATTGTAACTTGGTTGATTGCAACTTTTTATTGGGCAGTTTGTATTTGTGTTCAGTTTTGTTTTCAACAAAAACATCAAAGTAATGTTGTACTGTTATAGAATAATAATTAAAAGCCATAGTGGGCTTCTGTTATTTCCTGCCCATTTATTTATATTAAGCCCAGTGGGCACTACAGTACTAGAAAGGCCCATTAATATTTTTAAGGTTTAGGAGTGCAATTAAATAAATGTATATCACAATATAAAAGTTCATAAAATAATACACTTCTGATTGAGATATATCTCTGTTTAAGGAGGTTTTATCACTGTATTGGATTTTCTGTTAAAATATGTTTATTTTGTCCACATAATAACCAACAATTATTTTTAGACAAGCTGAAAAGAACTGACATGGGTTCCATATTTATCTATATGTACACGTAGTACTTATAGAAAATCTACACACACACGCGCACGCGCACGCGCACGCACACGCACACGCGCACGCAAAAGGCACACGCACACGCAAAAGGCACACGCACACGCACACGCACACGCACACACACACACACACACACACACACACACACACACACACACACACACAGATACACAGATACACACAAACGGCTTGTGTTAAGATCTGTAATGGCTCAAGATATAGAACTCACGAATTTCCAACATATCAAAGTTTTCAACTTTACTCTTTCATCTAATGGTACTCCAAACTAAATGACACATTTGATTTAAAAATGATATTATTTTTTATTGTGACATTTTTTATTTTATTGATTGTCATCTAATTAAGTAATCAGCTGTTTTGATTAGTTGACTCGAATCCTGCCAATCTCTTAGATGTTTCTATTCCTATGAACTGACTCAGATTCCCGCTATTTTCTTGCATGTTTCACTATTATTATTTGGGAGATGAGTGAGTGTGAGGTAAAAGAATACCAGTAGAACCAATGGTGGTGGCACAATGACATCGTACTACTTTTTATGTATAAGGTAACATTTCATCTCAAACATAAACAATAATGTTATTTAACAATGAGTTATTACTATATAAATTTGTATGCATTATATAAAGAATTTCAATGCAAATATTTCGTTAGTATGACATGTATCCACATCGTTACCAATGGCACAGTGTAGTGGGTAAGGGGGTTGTCGCGAAATAACCAAATCAAGCAACATCGAGCGTTGCTGATGGTTGACTACTGAGGCTGAGCGATCATGTCCTCACGAGCATCCCGCCTACCTGGCCATTGGTGGTGGTTCAGAAATCCCCTTTAAGCCATTGATCCCCCAGGTTAATATTGTCAGAGAGGGCTTCTAAGCCATAACTTCACCTTGTAAAATAAGACATTGTATACTTTACTTTTTAGTAACGATGGTGACAAGGTAGCGTCAATAAACTTTTTATATTTCAAAAAAATTGTCATAAAAGTAATTATATTCTGTAATTATAATGCTAAATGAATACAATAGGCTAAAAACTAAACTTGGAATTTCGGGTACTATACCCTGATATAAGAGTTTGAACGTGTTAATTTTAAAAATTTTTGTTATATCAATAGCAGTTGTTTATAACTATTGATATTAATTAGTAGTAGTAATTGCATTGATAAGTAATTATTTGGATACACAATAGTACAATTTGTTATCAAATCAAATAGTATGTCTTATAATGAATATTTTTTAATTACGAAAAAACAATTACTCAAATAAGTAACAAATAATCAAATACTTTTAGATGAAGAAATAACTGTCAATATTTATTATCATTGTAAGTTTTAAAATGTATTTGAATTTTACCATATGTAAAAGTCTTAAAATTGTAATAATTAAAAGATATTGGATTGATTTGAACAACAAATGAATTTCATACTTATGGATCATTAATAAATGCATTATATTTTTCTTTCTAACTTTTAAAATGGACAAACCATGATGAGTTTATTTTGTACCAGATTTTAGAATGTTAAGCAAAAACAATAAATTAATAAACAAACAATTTTATACAATAAAATAAATCTTTATAAATAAATTACTTTAATTTATCCCTTCATGGTTTTGGTAATACTACATTCATAGCCATTGCGTATAAGTGTGCTACTGACGTAATATTCCGCAGCGTTATAATGATTATGTTTTATTCTGCAGTAATATTGCACAAGAAGCATTTCTATGATAACCACACTTGCGCAAGTAGTTGTGCCATTCGCATTCTGCTAGTCGCACAGTGCAGACAGCTATCACGTGTTGTTGCATTTCACCTGTCCTGAAGTATTTCTAGTGTTTTTTGTACCAAGGAAAATATCTGATGCACAAATTGATGATAGGCTTTGTTTACGTGATGATAGTGAAATCACTCAGCGAATAATGTGAAACAACAACAATTTAGAAATGGCTAAAAATAACTTTTTCCCATAAAAGTATACAGATCTAAAATCTAAAAACCAATCTGTATTTAAAAAAGGAAAGAAAATCAGCAAAACAACATAGTTAACTTAACAACAAGAAAACTATCGAGGGGTTAATTGATACTCAAGGGTATAAACAGTAATACTTTTTTCATTTAATTATTGTGAAATAATATTTGCAAGAAATATTAATTACTGATTTTAAATACTGGACTGCTGTTATAAACACACCAATATAATCAACAAGATTGTCACTAAACTACTTGGCTGTGTTTACCAAAATGAGTTGAATCAATAAAACTAAACATCCTATGACTTTTGGATAAGAAGAAGACCTAAACATTAAACTATAGCATATTCATAATCTCCCTCATCAGTGATGAAACCAATCTGGTTGAAGTAGTTTTCTTTGTTTGATTTTGCATTTAATATTAATTTTTTAATATTTACATTAAATTTCAGATATTTCCACATGCATCCCTTATAATTAATGTGTATTAGTAAATTGGTGTGATTTTTAAATTAACAAATAAAAAAAGTTTGTGTTGAATGTTATTTACTGATTTATTTTAGATTTGTGGTAATTTAAAACAATAATTCATTAGACTAATAATCAAGTAACATGTTTATACTCCTAATTAATTACAAGTATGTTATTTTCTTAGTAATTATTTTAATTAATATTTGAATGTGATGGTATTTTATCTCTTATCTATTATATTTCAATTTTAGAAATTAAACTGCATCAATTTTTAGGTAATAGTGTTCAATTTGTATAAATTGTATTTTGTACAGGTCTAACTTTAAAGGCTTTTATTGACATAGCCTTTTATTCAGTACAATATATTAGTAACAGTACACATATTTCTATTATATATATATATATTATAAATTATATATAAATTATATATATATTATATATAATATATATAAATTAAAAATAATTTAATCGGAAAAAGTAAGCGCTCTGTGGTGTAATGGTAACACATTCACCCGGCAAGTGAGAGATCCGGGTTCGACTCCCGGCGGAGCAAGTACTTTTTGCGATTCAATGTTTATTGAAATTAAATAAGGCTATTGCCATTTATACAATTTAATGTAAATAAAAGTCGTTTGACAGGTATTTGGTCTTCCGATCATATGTTAGTTTGCTTATTTAAACGCATATGTGACAGATACGGCCAAATACAAAATAATTTAATCGGAAAAAGTAAGCGCTCTGTGGTGTAATGGTAACACATTCACCCGGCAAGTGAGAGATCCGGGTTCGACTCCCGGCGGAGCAAGTACTTTTTGCGATTCAATGTTTATTGAAATTAAATAAGGCTATTGCCATTTATACAATTTAATGTATATATATATATATATATATATATATATATATATATATATATATAATGTATGTATATCTTAAATACAAACATTCATAATTTAATTATTTTATGGATAAGTACTTATTAGTTATTATTGTAAACCACACCAAAATTGAAGCCTTTGTGTTGTAGGCATAATTATCTTATTTTTTAATACAAGCAAATTGGAAAAAACGGCCACTACTTTTCTGGGGGACTGATGAATGATAACTAAATAAAGTGGTGGGAATGCAGTAATGCATAGATAGTGCAAGCCATCTGAGCTCTTATAATTAAATTAGATGACATTCCTAGATTTTTGTGAGTTTTGTTTCAAAAGAAATTAATCATCAAGACTTAATTTGAATACTTAAGATTATTATCCAATACTTAAGATCCATTAATTAGCACCACAAATTACTAATGTATTTTCCTTTTTCACAATCCCCACTTATATGACAGTAAACAAATTCATTTTAAAATTTAATACAGCTGAAAACCAAATTGTAGAATTTAACCATATAACAGAAGTCAGTAAACCTTTATACATTAATTTCATGCCATCAAAAGAATTGTCAACATCATTAAATTTAAATGCAAAAAAAGTTGCTAGTATTGGGTCGAAACCAAAATCCCGGATCTCGAATCCATCGAATCTACAACAAAGATTCAGATCCAAAAATCAATTGTCAGGGTTCAACTTTCGATTATGTGGACATCCAACATCAATTATCGACTGACCGACAGTACACAAATTACCGATCACTAGAACGTGTTTTGCCCATACTCTTTTATCACAACTTAAATACATAGCCTTTTATAAAACCTTTCTAGTACTTTTATAAACAATAGTTTGCTTGCAGTTATTATTTTCAATATTTATGTTCATATAGAACCATGATTATGCTGTGCTTATGCTGTGATTATTAGCTGATTGACATTGCGCAAATTACTGTGTTTTTATTACACTTCGTGTTTGAAAACCCATAAATAGATAGCCTAACTAACTAACAAATTATCGTTTTGCAAATGATATTTTGCATACAGTTAGTATTTTTTTATATTTATTTTTGCACAATGGCATTGCTGCTAGTTTGCTGCAACATTTTCAGACGAACACTTATATCGGGGATCAATTTTTCAAGATTTAGAATTGGATTCAAGATTCATAAATTCTGGATTCCCCCATCACTAAACTAAGCTTTTCACTACTTATTTATTTATTATTGCTTATAAGACTTCAATATTTTGTACTGCATGTTTACTTGAGTACATGCTCTACTGAATTAATTACTTCATTCATAAAACATCTGGACCACATATTAAGTACAACTTTATTTATCCACATCACTTTTCGTCTCAATTTAACCTGATAAACAAAGTTGTACCATATTTAGAATATTTTTAAAATTTTACCTCCTTAGTAACTTAAAATACCATATATTAACTGCTATTCAATGAACAAAATGAAATCATAAATTAATTGAAATCAATAATAAATTTATACAATACTACAGATTAAATATAGACAATAATGAAATAACAGTGACAATATAGTAGTGCATAACATTATGTGTAATGTTTTTATACATTATGACTTGTTTACTTAACAGAGTAAAAGTTAATTTTATCACCACAACAAAATAGTCCTCCATAAGAAAGTATATTATATTTGTGAATGGAACAGTTACCCATGTATATTTTGGAAACAACTTCTTCCTTTGGAAACAATCATCAACACAATTGTATTGTGTAAGTAGTATTATCATATTGATAAATAATTTTCAGAATTTATATAATGCTCCATTTTAACCCTTTCAGTGCCAATGTTAAGGAAACTGGATGGTTTTAAGAAAATATATTAAAAATATAATACATTATATTTTTATGCACAGTTTATATCAATTCATATAAAGAATAAATGTACTTTCTGTTAAGCATGATATACAGGGTGTCAATTAAGTCTGGAACCTCTTTTTTAATTCTTGAACCATAATAGAAAGAAATACCAAAGTTCACACGTGCTTACTGGTGATAGTAACGCACACATCTGCCCAATTACCGACCGGATAATCCCTTTAGGGGACGGTCCACAAGGAGTCAGACAAAATTCTTAAATAGCAGCATAGGTCAAGTTTGGTATCAAATTAAAGATCTTACGTAGCAGAGTACAATGCCGCAAACCGGACTTAAAAAGGTGGATTCATTCAGTATTTATAGCTATTTGAATATAAAAACAATTGAACAATGTAAATTTTTAAGTATTACAAGTAAACACCAATTTTTAAGTACCTGTGATCAAAGTAAGTGTTCAAAATGTTCCCCTCCCATCATCTGACAATGTAGTAATCGAAGCCATGAATCAATAATTATTACCAATAACACAACTACTGTTAGAATGTGAAAGTGGCAGATTGAGTCATATACAGCATCCACAGAAACTTAACGTTTGGGCAGGTATTATAGGAAATCTAATTATGGGCCCATTATTTATCAATGGTAATTTAAATGGTGACTCGTATCTAGCAATGCTCCAAAATGAGATAATTCCTGCACTACATTCCTGCTGCTCTTGGTCAACAATTTCAAATAATTTATTTCCAACAAGATGGTGCGCCACCACACTTTGCTCTCCTTGTTAGAGAATACTTGGATACAATATTCCTTCAGATGGATTGGAAGACGTGGTGCAGTAGAGTGGCCTGCTTGTTCCCCTGATTTTTTTTCTCCGCTGGATTTTTTTCTTTGGGGATACCTTTAAAGATAAAGTTTATCGTACTAAGCCTCGAGATTTGGCGCACCTAAGAAATCTCATAGTTCAAGAAGCTCAAGATATTCCTCGTGACTACCTTCAAAATGCAGTGGATGGCTTTTACAACCGCCTAGGACATTGCCAGACGATGGTAGGGGAACATTTTGAACACTTACTTTGATCACAGGTACTTAAAAATTGGTGTTTACTTGTAATACTTAATAATTTACATTGTTCAATCGTTTTAAAATTCAAATAGCTATAACTACTGAATGAATCCACCTTTTTAAGTCCGGTTTGCGGCATTGTACTCTGCTAAGTAAGACCTTTAATTTGATACCAAACCTGACCTATGCTGCTATTTAAGAATTTTGTCTGACTCCTTGTGGACCGTCCCCCAAAGGGATTATCTGGTCGGTAATTGGGCAGATATGTGCGTTACTATCACCAGTAAGCACGTGTGAACTTTAGTATTTTTTTATATTGTGGTTTAAAAATTAAAAAAGAGGTTCCAGACTTAATTGACACCCTGTATAGTACACAATACAGCTGATCAGTCAGTAACAATGACAAAAATCTATTATCAAGTTGGTCTGTCATCAATGCCGTCATAGCCAAGATGTTTTGTTTTCATAGTTGTCAGTCTGCTGTTTTGGCGAGTGCTCTGTTAGACTGTTGTGGTTATGTTTACGCTTATTATTATAATATAACCAAATCATGTGTGTAATATTTACGTGTAGTTAAGTGTTATGAAACGTTCAAGATCCCCACTGAGTGAAAATACTCTTAAAAGAGTAGTGGAGAGAAGAGCACCTAAATGACAACTTAGTAACTTATGTAAATATTTGTAAATAGCCAATGTCATGTTAAGTCTATTCCTTTTGTTATATCTACAGTGTTGTATGGTTGTTATTATTATGGTTATCACTCAAGAAAAGTAGTAAAATCAGTAAAAATGAGATGGTTATTTGCTAATTAAGATATGCATTTTTGTTCCTCATAAAAAAGTGAGCGGCATTAAAAGAACGTTATTTTTATTTTGGGTGATACTTTGGTTAAAAAATAGTGTATTTGTTTAAAATAAATGATTTTTTTAGTATGCATGACTTTATTGAATGTTGAACCTGAAAATTCAAAAGAAAAAAGATAAGATTTTGTTGTTTTTTTTATTTTTCTTATAGTATAAGAAGTACACATTTTTGTACAAAACAAAAAATTACCCAATAAAAACAAAGTTATTACATTCTATAATAACCGTAAGCAAATTGCTAAAAATGCCACAGCATTTTTTAATAACACCTGTAAAATACCCTTGGCATTAATGACTAATATTCCAAAAAAAGTTTGTCACTGGAAGGGTTAATTCAGGAAAAGGTTTGTTTGCTAAATACCAAAAATGTTTGAGAGTTAGTTTTAAGTGTATATGTACACAAAATAGTGTAACATTGAAAATACATTAACAAACTAACACTGCTTACCTTTATTTTATCTACTTTAAAATGCATTACAGAATAAAGAGACTTTAATGATTGGTGTAATGTTATATAAAATATGATAACTTCAATATAAATATATAGTTGAATTTCTTAATTTATAAAAACTAACCAATTGTTATTAACAACTACACTATATATGTTAACAATTCAAATTCTTAAATTTTAAAATCTATGTTATACCTCATCTGAAGGCAAAAAATGCAACTTATTTTTCAAGTGTTACAAAACACTCTTTTACCAAAAATAGATTAATTGATAAACAGTCAGTTAATTTTTGTTACAAATTAATAATTCATAGTATGCTATAGGTCAACCGCTATTTAAGAAACCTGCGCAGAAGCAAACTTCTGAGCAGTACCGCGCAGGAGGGGCCCCCTTCCGCCGGGGAGTTGGGGTGGGGAGTGGGACCAGCACCTTCTTGTATCTGTTTATCAGCTGTGTGGATCGTATCTCGTTTTCACAGTTTTGTTTACACTTCAGCTACTTTACCTGTTCTATAACTATATATTTTTTTGTGTAGGCATATACAAGTGTCGAAGTCTAAGCGTAAAATATTAATTAAACAGATTAATGTAGCCATAGATGTATACAGGAAACATTGTTATTTTGAGGTTAGCCTTGCAGTGGCAGTGGCCATTAGAGATGTGTCGTTCAATTCGAACGGGTCAGTCAGGTGAACGAGTGATCCGGATCAGAGTGTTTCAAAAGACCCGTTCACTTTGAAAGTTTTGTTCAATTTTGCCTGACAACTGAATAAATTTGATATTTTTTTCCAAATCAAGTATATGAAATGAAATAAAAATGGTTTATTTTCCCAAAAATAGTACAATAAAACACATATACGAGTACATATACACGTAGTGCAACAAACATATGCACATACATACAATGTCTGAAACAATTTATCAGAGTGTAACAATACGGTACTTATACGTTGTTTGTTATTTCTTATTATATAAACCATAAAGTAATTCTATTTAATTCAATTAAAATTTGAAAAAAGAAGAGCAGTGTAACTGGGAAGAGCCTACATGGGCCTAGGGCCTGTGCTAGGCTCTGGTCGTGAATATTGGAACTCAAAACTAATAATAGAACAAATGATATTATAAGTAAAAAAAATAGTAGTTTTGTAATTTTTGAGATTATTAATTAATGGTTATAGAATGTATTTTTACTCCGGCTGGATGGCAATGACAACAGTGACCACGCAGGCAATTGATAAGTAACATTGATAATGATACGTAACCGAGTATAAATCTAGATTTGCTGCACTGTCGTATGAAGTATTAGTTATGGTAATTATAGTGAAGAACAAACCGAATAACAATAAATAGTGAGGAAGGGTTAGAATTTCAGTGATAATAAGGGACAACAAGTCTATATACTTCTTCGACATCTAACGATAGTAACCAATCCTTCACGCGTTTTTTAAACCAGTAAAGATTAGGTAATTGAAACACAGAATATGAATACAGAAAGAATATGAAGAAGAATATGCTGTACTCTTTTAAAGAACATTTTTTTTAGTATTGCTTTCTGTTCAATAATTAATGGCTCAAGAATAGTTTTGAAACTAGCGCTATAGACTATAATACCAAATGAAAGTTGGGATTAAACGATAGGCCACTTTAATTTCCTTATCTGTGAGTACTTCTCATAATTGTCAGAAGGCAAAAATATACTTGCGGATTTTATTTTTTTTTAATTAATGTATTTTAACACATTCACATTATGATGTGAATTTTTTAAAATATAATTGCAGGTATTGAATTGTGTCCAGGAGCGGAATTTCCTCTCAATCTGGATACGTAACGTATAACCTCTTGTAACAGTGCGTAAGTTGAAGGTCAAATTAAGCCTATAAGATCGGTCTTCGAAAAAATTGTTATATTTGAGCCATTAGAGTTCGCCAAGTTCTGACCCATATTAGTAAATAATTCATTAAATTTGTTGGCTACTTCAAGCTTAATTTTGTCACTGAATAATTTGGTACTTGGCAAATATTTATTTAGCTGGAAAGAAACTTTGTTGACCTCTCTACCACTCAATTTATTTACAACCCCCCAAAAAATTTTAAAATCCCCATTAGCTTGGTCGGATTTATCACAAAAATAATATTTTTTAGTTGCTTTAAATTTCTGCTTAAAATGTTCCTGTAATTTACATAGCGGGGTTTAAGCTCCACATTAAATGGTTGCTTTTCCACCAATTTAATGAATTTATTTCTTTCTCTTATAGCTTGGACTAAATCTAAAGTAATCCAGGTTTTAGCTTTTTTGACCTAGTTTTAAATTTATTCAACTGGCTATTGAAATCGTAATAATATTCTGAAGTTGTAGTGCAAAAACATTTACATTACTGCTGTTAATAATTGATTGCCAATTAGCATTTAAAAGGTTATCATGTGGTAACACATGTCGATATAGGTGCGATGTGCAGGGTCAATCTGAGAGGAGGCGTTCTGTGCAGTAGCGCGTAGGCGTTGCGTGTGTGGGGGTGTTGTGTGCATAATATCATTTTAATAAATCGTTAAAATTTATAGCCAGCTTGGGTATTATGAAAGGTGGTGGGAACTTAATCGGTTAAATGTATAAAATGTGTTATTTATAAAAATAAATTATTTTCAAACGAGCATGTGTCTGTTTGATGTTTAGTAATTTATTGAAACATTTGTAACCTTATGATAAATCAAAGGCATATCAATCAACCATGTCCATTGTTCATAAGTATTAACATTTAAAATATTTAGTAATTTATATAACATACAATTAATTTTTTAATCAGTTGTAATAACATAAATATTTACATTTACTAGATTCCTGAAACAATATATTTATTGTTATATATCTATCCATTTACTGTAAGATATGTTGTTTCTTCCTATATTCAAACACTTTTTTGCAAGCGGATCCTTTCGTTCACTTGGTCATTCCGTTCAGTTGTTCATTTTGTTGAACACGATGACCGGTAAAACACGCTCTAGCGGGAAGGCTTAGTAACTCTGTACAGACCGGTTCAACTGAATGGGTCGCAGCAGTGAACGATACCGACTGAGCCGGATTAGTCAGCTGATCAAATAGAGAGGCGGCAGAGGGGTATTTACCCCACCCTGCGTGAACTCAAATCAACCAAGGTTTTTTTGTTAGCGGTTTACCTATAATATTAATACACTATAATATTTGATAATATATAGCTATTTAAAAACTGATAGTTACCACTTAAATTAAGGAGAGTCATGGTTTATTGGTGTTCGATAACTTATCTCTACGAAATAACAATACAGTATGCATACATACAACAAAAGAAGACCTGGTGTATAGTGTATGCTCATGAAAAACATTGCTGCACACAAGAATACACACTTAACAGACTAATACCTTTGGTTAAAAATACTATACGATCTTTTTATTGTTGATACTACACTAGAACAATTAAAGGCAAAATGTAATTTGAAATTACAGACAAAACATAATAAACAAAACACTGGATAGAACAAAAATTAGTAAACGAACGTATCGTTTGCACACATTATTGTTATTCTGAATGTCCAACACTGAAGTAAGCTTGTAGCGATGAAGCACTGGCACATCAGGACTCAGACTGTGATGTGATAGAGAAACACACAAGTCACAGCATGAGGCCCGACTGCCAGAGCTCATGTCCAATCCCAGCTGTAGTTTAACTTCATTGGTGAAATCGGTGAACATAAAATCTACTCTACTTACAACAATTAAAGACTGATTTCCATATAGTTACATTATGAAGTATATTTGTATAAATGAAAAGTTAAATATACAAAAACATGTACTAATACAATAGCAGTAGTAATTAAAGAACAATACAAATTATCATCAATGTCAAATACACACTATTAACAACTACTAATTTAGCAGCACAATGATAGATGAAAAAACTGCTAAATTTATTTAATAACACTGTATAACTTTATATTCTGTATGTGGCTTTAGATTTTAAAGGACAATCCAATTCTTTTGATACGCTTAGCGAAAAATTATATTCTCTATATCCACAGGTAAAACCATCAATAAATATCAGTGTTTACCCACAGTATACTTGACAAATTCTCACTAATATATGTTGCGCACAATCTCAAAAAATGCTTTTCTTGGCAAAATTTTACTTTTTTAGTTTACTTTTTTTTATTGAAAACTAATACTTTAAGTCAGTAAATTTTTAGTTTCAATGATTATACACTAGGTCAAGTACAAATGTGTCAAAACACATGTAATCCAATTTTTCATAAAACTAATTGCAATGAAAGACCTCCAAACATACAAAATGAATAATTATTTTAATTATTTACTCAATTTTGTAAATATATTGGCTTTAAATAAAATGTACATACAGTTGTTATGCACACAATTTGTACTAATCTTTAACCCTACATCGGGCGCTAAACGGAGTTTTCCTCCGTGTATTTTTTATTATTAAAAATAGTACTACTTTTCTGATGTTGGTAGTCGTTTCCTGCAGTGTACTTCACGAGCATCTTTCGGGGAAGCGAAATAATAGTCTCCCGCTTATATTTGTCAAAATCTGTCAGTATGAGGTCTACTTCCGTGCGAGACTGGACAATTCCTCCGTGAGCACCCGATGTTGTGTTTGTAGTGCTTGGACGAAATCTCCGTGAGCGCCTTATTGTGTTTAGTTTTTAAGGAGTAATAATCCGTGTGCGCCTAAATGTGTGACCTGTGATAGTATCTTTTTAAGTTTTACAATATATTTTATTTGAATTTTTTGAAATGGAGAATGAAGACGAGAGACTTATCAGTACAGTACCCGTGTGCTAGGGGTGCTAGGGAACGTTTCAGTACTGTTTACGGAGTAAAAATTGTCGTTATAAGAACTAGAAGGAAAATGTTTTGAAACTTTGTGTAGTGTTTAAAAAAATTTTAGTAAAGAATACATTTTTATTTCAGAGTAATAATTGACATTACAATTGTATAATGTCTCAAGAATTGAAGTAAGTTGTATTTGTAGGAAGCTAAAAAATAACCTTATTTCCATATATTATTACAGTAGGTTAAACATTTTTACAATTAATTCCATTATTCCTTAAAATAAATCATGTTGTTATTATACAATAACATTTTTTAAGATTGTAAATTTCTTATTTGGAAAATTCATTATATAAGAGAGTAATTTTTATTTAATTTCTAAAAATGAATATATTACATTGTAATTAAATCAGTATGAATATTTGAACAAATAAAAACAGTTTAAACGACTATGATATCCATTATTCGCTGACCTGGAGGAAACCTCCGTGAGCGCCTGATGGTGTTTCTAATTTTAAGCGCCTGATGGAGGGTTAATTATTATTGTATATCTTGATTTGTTCCAAAGATTTTTAAAGCTATGTTTTCCAAATTAATAATATGCATTTTTTATTATACTGTGACATAATTAATTAAAAACAAAATAATATCACCATGTACAGTTTTGTTGAGTAATGGAATCATGTAGTTTGAATATAAAAATTGCTTTTTACTGATTTAACTTCTTGATTGTTGTATAAAAAAGAATTTTTATTATTTACAAGTGAACAAGACTAATCTTTTTAGTGGATTAATATGACAAGACCTAATTATGACGTGGATTAATAAAATAAAAAGCTTGTATTTTTTAATCCATTATTTAATAATATTTATGAAAAAAGCACATTAATGTTCTTGTTATTTTAGCTTTGTCACTAATGCTGTGCATTCATTGTTAAGACTACTGTGTCAATTCTATTTGGAAGTAGAATTCCCACAAAACTTATCTCACAACCACGAGTTCCAAAGAAATATTCTAACTGGAAAAACCCTGAAGTAAATCATTTATGACCAGTTTAACATCAATCTTTAACTCAAGGCATAAGGCAACATGATTTAAAATTCAAGATTAATTATAGTGTTTTTAAATTAAGTGATTTGTGTTGTAATTTTAATTATATAAAAATTTTGATTTCTGTTTAAGAAGGTTAATTTTTGGTAAACATTTAACAGAGATAATGAATTCTCAAAAGGGATAGGAAACAGGATATGACAATACTTTACCACTGAGCAATCAATAACAAGTATATTTATTTTTATAAAATTATGAAAGAGTCCACAAAATAAAATACACCAAATTGTAAAAAAGTAAAAATATTTACAAGATACGTTGAAACGATTTTTTTTACACACAGTTTACTACACACACACTCGATAAAAATCAATTATTTAAATTGAATAACTAATCAACACTTAAATAAGCATCAAGCTATTGATATTCAACATTATCAGCAATGTTAACAAGCAAATTCTACACAACATATGCTAGTGAATTAGTGAACTGCAAATAAGCAAATTTCAAACAACGTGAGGCAACATGCAGCAAACAGTTGGAAACTTTTTACCAGAACTGTGCTGATCTTCCGTCTGCAGTTGGTAGGGCTGTAAGTCATCAGCCTCTGAGATGAGAGCGTTACGTAACCTTCGATTTGTAGCATTTTCTTCAATCCCTACATATTCCTGTTTCATGAGCATTTGAAGTTGTTCAGGATCCAATGAATCAGGTAATAAACTCTAAAACAAATAAGTTCATGCTAGGTAAGGCATATAAATTATCAATGTTCATATGCATGTGGCAATTATTTTTCTGGGAAACAACAAATAAAAAAAACCTGTTTTCGATTAAACAATAAAAGAAAATGTTAAAACATTCAGATACATTTAATAAAAAAATTACCATTCTTTTATATTTTTATGTGTCTCAGATGATGCATATTTAATTAGTGGTAGCAATAGTTACAAGTGACCCTTACAAACAACTGCATGTCCCTCTAAGTTTGTCATCAGGTGACAGCTGTTTTTTACCACTTTAGTCCCTCTAAGTTTGTCATCAGGTGACAGCTGTTTTTTACCCCTTTAGTCCCTCTAAGTTTGTCATCAGGTGACAGCTGTTTTTTACCACTTTATTTTGTTTTCTAATATTTATATTTATTAAATTTTTTTGTAAAAAGATACAGATTGGAAAATTACATTGTTTTTTATTATTTTATTTCACCTAATATTGATTGTAAATAGGTCTACAGTCATGTAACAAAATACAGATTGGAAAATTTACACTGCTTTGTATTTGTTTACTTAATCTAATATTGATTGTTAGGTCTACAGTCATGTTTATAAAATCTCAAATATCACACGTCCTTGTCAATAGACTGTACTACTTACATCATTTAAGACTTCAAATCTAGAGTAGAGACCACTTAATCTTCCAACCAGCCAGCATCTCATTTTGAGTTTCTCTAAGTTCACTATGTAATGGCAAGCAAGTATTGAGTCGCTGTGTCTTCTCCAATTTTATGACGTATTTGATCCCGACAAATATGATATCTACATACCTGTATTTCCAATGAATGAAACTATTCCAAATAGTTATTTAAATTTCCGTTAAACCACATCACTTGACTTTAGCAATGTATAAAGTAGTTGTGAGCTTAGCAACAGTTACAAAGTTGCAAGAAGAGTAAAAACCACCACCCATACTTCTATAAAACCACATCAGAGACATGCGATTCCTATTCAATTATGTTTTGTTTTGATAGTAAAGGGAACCAAGAGTTGCAGTTAGTTCTATCCTATCCCTAACAGTATAGGCTACCTGCTCATCAACCAATTGTAGGCCAATGACTCCTCCAGAATGTTTTAGATAACCAGCTACATTTATAATTGATACTCTCATAGTTCTAAATATTTATATTTAGAAAACACAAATTAATAGATACTTACAGCTGGGTCACTAGAAGTACTTGGCCGAGAAAGTTCTGACGATTGTGATGATGTGGATGGTGTTATGTGTTCTTCAAACTGTAATTTTTGGTTAGAGCTCTTCTCATCCGGACAAAGAAACACCTCAATTTCTCCAGTATCACTTTTGAGGTGCATTGTATACTGTAACTAATGGAAATTGGGATTATCTCCAAGAATAGAAAATAAATGGAAAAATATACTGATACAATGAAGAGATGAAGAATTTGAGAAATAATGCAATCCATACAAAATTAATTACGGTGTAACCCCTTTAATCCAGGTTACCAGACACGCCAGGAAGAATACGAAAACAAATTTGTAAACGATTAAAATATATATTTATTGTAAAGGAACATCACATAAAAAATACAACATATGACACTGTGGAAAAAGAACATCACAAAATAAAGAATTACTGTTATTTACTTCTTGGCAAAAGAACTTTTTAGTTTATGCTGTGTAAGCATGTTCACACATTTATTTCATGCTCAGTCATCATCATTACCTGTTGGCACTCAAAATAAGCCGTCAATCCATCTACGGCAGATGCCACTTTTGTTTGACCAAAAACGGCAGATTCTTGATTGTTTTCTTCCTTCAAATAATCACTGCTACCGTCATTTGTATTTATGCTCGCAGCAATAATTTGCTCATCAGTAACCACACCACCATGTTTTAAGGACTAACAAAAAATTTCAAAAAGGAAGAATCCTCTTTAATTAACATCACAGCTTTTAAAACAATAAAATGTTTAAATAATCATAATTTGTTTTATTTTCGACCAGCCCCTTACAAATCAAAATTCTTCACCAAATAATATCTGATACATACAACAATACTTATTACTTCCTATATACAGATATAAATGGTATTTATTATGTAACATTGACCCTTATTGTTCATTTAATTAATAAATGGCAACAGCTCTTATAGGATTAAAGAAACTAATTTGTATTTAAAAGAAATACTACTATACAAGGTTTGCTTTTAAGTAAGAAGTTTTGATAAATTAATATAAAAAAACAACTAATTTTGTTTAAGAATGATATTTTTAAATGAAAGCTCACACTTTTATCTACTTTCCAATGCATCTACTCTATCTACACCAACATTAAGACTCTTGTTTTATCAAACATGTTTTTGAAAACTGTTATAATAAAAATTTGCCACCTGATTTCAACAACCACTGCAACACGGTCGTTTCGATGTTACTGTTGTCGTTGTAGTGCTGACCTCCAAAATTTGATCTTACTCATAATTTAGTTAGAAATACACATGATAATCACTAGGTTCTAGATCAGGGTTATACAAACTAAGATCATTCCCAATCACGATAAGATCTTTAGCATATTTTGGGCGCTGACGTCAGCGGCATGTAACCAAAGCGACCGAAGTTGCTTTGTCATCAAGCTCATTCAATACATCTGACGCTTTCTAGCGGTGAATTGTGTTACTAAAAACCCAAATAACATTGTAGAGTAGGCAAAACCCGTTTAAATACGGACAATGTAATATAATACCAATTGAAATGACAACCACGTAAAACTACGGGATTAGCATTCTTCGGAAGTTTTGCTGCTCCGTAAAATTACGGGATTAGCACTCTAAGTGTTAAAAACAATTTAGTGACGCAACTCCCAGGGATTCTATAAATCAGGAAAATATTATTCTAATTGGACAGATGTAAAACATGGTGTACCCCAAGGGTCAATATTAGGCCCATTGTTATTCATTGTCTATGTCAATGATCTGCCAAATTACCTCCCTAAAGAAGTTTGTAGCCTCTTTTTATATGCAGATGATACAATTGCTCTAATTAAACGAAAAATGTTAAGTGACTTAGAACTTGACACCAACTTCACAAAATTTTTCTTACTCACGGTCTGTTGTTAAATCGAGACAAGACTAATACATTACACTTTAAATTAAGAAATGATCATTTTTGTAAAGGGTTTAGTAATAACACATGTAGTAAAATTTTTAGGCATACATTTAGACACTAAATTAAATTTTTCCGACCATATCAATATGTTAAATAAGAAACTTAATTCAACCAGATATGCTTTGAGTATACTAGTTCGAATAACATCTTTGGAAGTTTGTTTAGCTGTATATTATGCCCATGTATACTCGATGTTGAGTTATGGAATTACTTTGTGGGGTAACTGCTCAGATGTGCAAAAACTCTTTATTAGTCAAAAGTCAATTATTAGAACAATAGGTCATTGCAACTCAAGAACAACATGTAAACCTTTATTTAAAAAATTTAACATCCTTACTTTGCCATGTATATACATTTTTTAAATGCTTAAATTAGTACATAAGAATCCTGATCAATTTGAAAAATACAAATTTAATCATAGATATGACACAAGAAATTGTAATTTGTTTCAATATCCGGCACATAAACTAAAAAAATTTGAAACTAGTCCTCTTTATCTAGGTTTGAAATTATATAATAATATTCCACAGGCATATAAAAAACTTCCCTTATCTACATTTACAAAAAAATTAAAGAAGCTCTTTGTCAAAAAACATATTATAGTGTAAATGAATTCTTTGAAGATAGTTTATGATGATAACGAATAGTAAAAATGTATCTTTAAAAATATCTACAATGGGTTTAGCCTTGGATTTAATCAATGTTTTTTTATGTTTTATAGATCAATGTATCAAAAGTTATTTTTTATAAGTATGAAAGTAATGTTTTAGAATAAGTTTAGTTATGTAGTTTTTAATCATTGACTATGTACCAGTTTTTATTACATTGTGATACCAGAAAACGTATTGTACAATAAATATTTGTCTATTGTCTATTGTCTAAGGCAAACCACTATTTGGTCTTGTCAGAAGATCTTGTTTTAATGATGATATAGTAAAAGAATGTGATAAAAAACATGAAACTAACAACTTTGAGAAGAATGGCATTGAGTGGAATAGGCTGACAAGACAAAGCTTCTGCTATGCTAAGATCACCTTCAGGCCTAGTACTCAATAGTAGTAAACGAAAGAACTCCAATAATTAATGCAGTGCAAGTATCTTCACCAATCATTAAATTTTAAAACATTGCGAAAAGACATTAAATATAATGAAATTGGCTATAAGAATGGTGAAGTTACGTATGTTCAAAAAGTTATGTACAGAATTAGACTCTGAACAGCAGACGTACAGTACAGAGTTACATTTCCTGTGAAGAGCATGCTTGTAAGAGTTACGAGATAAACTGCTTTCTGTTGATAGGCTACTAGAATGCAACATTTTCTGGAGCAATCAGATGAATGAGCTTTAGGGATGCATTTTGCATACTAGGAGATATTTTGGCCATTTCAACCAGCTTAATTAAAAACTTAATGGTACTGAGAATTAAAAATTGTATAGTGTTGGTAATATATTTGTTGTATCTATAGACAAACATTGTGCATTTGTATGTACGATTTATCTTTTTATAGCTAGAGTTTAAGACAAATATTTTTTTTCTTTCCCGACTCTGAGGTAACTTGCTGACAATGTAGACTGTGTCAAAAGATACAACATAACATCAGGGACATCCATCGTTATACAGCGTGTATCAAAATGAATTACCTGATTTTAAAACTCAATATCTATTGCTAAAAATGTACTAAAAAAATAATATTTATTGCAAAATACTCACAAAATCTTAAAGTTTAAGGTATGTTATTACAAATGTTCTGTATGTACACCAGCAGCAGCACGAACAACATCCAGACGATAGTTAAATTCCTCATAAACCTTACACAACGTATCTGCGTTCACAGACCTTATTGCGACAGTTATTCTGTTCTTTAGTTCTTCGATGTCATGAGTTAGAGGGGGGAACAAAAACTTTTTCCTTCACATATCCCCACAAGAAAAAGTCGCATGGGGTCAAGTCTGGTGATCTTGGAGGCCAAGAATGAAGGGCATTGTCTCGAGGTCCTGTGCGCCCTATCCAGCAGTGGGGCAGAGTGTTGTTGAGAAGCTGCCGAACATTGTTGTGCCAGTGAGGCGGAGCTCCATCCTGTTAGAAAATGAAGTCACCAGAGTCTGCCTGAAGTTGTGGAAAAAGCCAATTCTGCAGCATTTGAAGATAGCTCATTCCATTAACAGTGTCTCCCTCAAAAAAGAAGGGACCGTACACTTTTTTACGAGAGACTGCACAAAATACGTTCACTTTCGGCGAGTCTCGTTCATGCTGAATAACGTCGTGAGGTTGTTCGAGTCCCCATGTGCGCACGTTATGTCGGTTTACTTTACCACTAGTATGAAATGTTGCTTCATCACTGAAAATTAATCGTGATAAAAATGTATCCACTTCCATGTCCTCAAGTAGAGCATTATTAAATTCAACACGTTTCCTTTTATCATCAACCCGGAGAGCGTGTACTAATTTTAGTCTGTATGGTTTGTACAGCAAACGACGTCTTAACACTCGCCAAACAATCATGTGAGGCATACCCAGTTGTCTGCTTGCACGGCGAGTACACGTTCGTGGACTGTGCTCATACGTTTGCCGAACTGTTTCCACTATTTCGTCAGAAGTGCGAGGTCGGCCTGAACTTTTACCTTTGCACAAGCACCCTTTCTCTTCAAATTGGCGATACCATCGACGAATGTTTTTAGGTGAAGGCGGATCAATGCCGAAACGACGACGAAAAGCACACTGGACCAAAACAACTGACTCATCCTTGGCAAACTGCAACACACAAAACGCCTTTTGTTGAGCGGACGCCATTTTACTTCAGACTGACTGGAAACGAAGAAGATGCACTGACCGACATCTAGCGGCGATTTTATAAAACTTTAGGCCACGCCCATTCCAAATACACAGCTTTCCTTGCCCGCACGCCTTATGTTTCGTAATTATTACCGTACAAAATCAGGTCATTCTTTTTGATACACCCGGTATAATACAATAACAATCCATCCTATATTAAGCTAATCTTAAAATAGTAATTTTTATGGATAAACCACAGGTTGAATTAAGAAAGTTTACCTGTTTCTCCTTTTCATTATAATACATATCAGGTACTTCTAGCTTGGACTCAGGTGGGGCTTTAACTACCATTGTAGTCTGCTTGTAAGACAACGAATTGCGCAAATCACAGTAAGTAATGTACGCATATCGTTTGTCATCATTCATAATTTGGAGATCACGCTCTATAAATCACAAAATAAATCTCAATGTTATACATAATTTAACTAACAGGATTAATATTAATTTAACTAAGGATAACTTTTCTAACATTTAATACATGTATGGTCTCCTATGATGATTATGAGGAGATTAAAACTATTTTTACTTTATTATGCACTTGTACATTTTTTATAATAAAAAGTGAAATTAAAACAAAATTATTTACTGTTTATAATTTTATACTGGATATTTATAAAAAAATAATTCAGCCAGAACAGAAACAAGATAAGCAGATTATCAGTCCTGTTAGGGATAAAAAAACACCTGATGTTTTAGTTTCAGTTAGAAGGATTTATTATATAAAGGATTTATTATATAAAGGATTTAAAGAATAAAGGAGGGCTTTTGATTCAGCAGTGTTCAGCTCAACAATTTGGAGGATTCTAAAAGACAACAAATTCAAACCTTGTAAAGAAAATTTATAAGCTCCTGATGTAAAGAAAATTTATATCAGGAGCTTCAAGGAGATATCTACCTTAATCAAATGAACTTCAATATTTGGACAAAGACCTCCAACAAAATCCATTTTTTTAGAAGTGTGATGAGTCAACATTCCATATCTACGGAGAATTAGAATGGCATAACATGAGGTATTGGTCCATTGAAAATCCCCACTGAATGAGGGAAGTAACAGTGGTTGATTTTATTCAGGAAATCAACAACAAAAATGGTGTTGTTTAAAATTTTTGAATTGGCCACCATTTTGAAAAAATTGCTGCCATAACAAAATTTTAAAACTTCCAAATTATTTGTAATAAGAAATTTATAGGGTTATACAAATGTTTGTCCTGTAAGGTTATTAGATTACGGACTTACTAAATGTTTGTAAGTGTTCAGATTATATTAACATGCCAGCATTGAGAGTTATTGTCCCATCAGTGTTGTGAGAATCAAACATTTAATTTAATAGCGCATCTTAATATAGATATTGAACATCATGTAAACTCTATCTTTCTTCTGACTGAGCCGGAAGGGATATGTTTCTTAACAACACCCACCTGCATTTCTGATAAGTTGATCTAGTTGTCTTTCTTGTCTTTGAAGGTCTTCTATTTCAGCTTGCAGAATGTTTTGTGAATCCATTGGTATCTGACCACCTCTGAAGCAATTCAAGAAAAATTATGTTTCTTACATAATGCACAGTCTTTGTGACAATATTCCATGCAAATAAAATGTTGAAGACCACCTACAAATAATTACTTTATATCAAAGAGAAACAAGGTAACTTAATTTTCTAACAAACTTGAATAATAACAGTTTATATAATATTTGTTTTGTCTTTTGACACAAATAAAAATCTTTCTGCTTTGTCATTTAAGTCACTGATTGTTGTGTGTATGTGTATATATATAGCTGCGGGCAACTGCTAATATATATACTAACAGTTGTCCGCGGCTTCGCACGCAATTTCCTGTTGAAAAACAGTACACTATATACACGTATTCTTTTTCTATCACATTCTAAACACTCCTGAGATAGATGTCATTCCTTTGTGAGCCTCGGGCACATTATGAAGGTATGTACCATATTTCCTGCCACTATCTTTCATGATTTTTGCTAGGTGTTGATAAGTTATTCAGTACAATTAATTTATATGTATGAATATCGAGAAACTAATTTGATTATAAAGAATCAAATTTGGTCTGTTAAAATGAATTTTCTGTCTAAGATATTTCCAGTATTATTGTGGAGTTTGCCTTGTGCTCCGATCCAAGAAAATGTATCAACAAAAACCAATTTCGATCATAAAGCGTCTTTCTTTCCGATCTTTTCATTGACCTTCGATCTAACCAAATTCGATTACCTTATGTGCAAACATTCACAGCATTGTACAATGAGGTGGTTTTTATAACAGTGTTTAATAGTATTTTCTTTGCATTAGATAGTTTATTGATCATTGGTGCAGTCTAAATTTAAAATTAGGTAATATCTTTGTCTATGCAATCTGCATTACACTACTGATCAAGCACTTTACAATAATAATTAATTAATTATTATTATTAATGTTTCTGCCTCTTTGATGAACATCAGCTGAAAGTATTAACAGCTGTTAAGTATCAATTAATGTGTCGTAGCGCAGTCTGCCGGAATAAAGGTAAAACATTCCAAAAATCGACAACAATTCATGATTAAAAAATTAATTAAATAAACTATTTAAATTGGATAGAGTTGTAAATCTAAACCATTCTCTAATCCCCTTCAACACACACACAAAATTTCGTCAAAATCGGTCCAATCTTTTAGGAAGAGTTGACATACAACTCTTCCTAAAAGAGATATATTATATTCCTTGAACATATAAAAAAAGATATATACATAAAATGAAATTATATTATAATTGGAGATCTGAAAGAGAATTATCAAATAATAGTAATTTCAGCTCAGTATTCTTGAGAATAAAAACATGTCATAAAACTTTCATTTCTCTATTTTTCATATGCTTATTTTAATAACTGAATGCTTATGAAAACTTTGACTTGAGTGAAATTATATCAGTACCACTTTGATCACTCTGTATAATCTATTGTAAATTTAATGTAAATGCTATTCTTATAGTAAATTAACATTTTAAATCATTTTACATTTTAAATATTATTAAATATAATAATAATATTTTTATCTATTTCACAGCAACTAATAAATAGGTCACAAAAATATTATCTGATTGAGACAAACTGTTATCTATCAGTATTTTCCACTGATTTTAACTAACCTATATAATGACTAATTTTTTAATTACGAAGTCAGTCATGAATTCATTTTGAATTAAACTAGTTATATGTCATTCTTAATTAGATTTGTTGTACTTACTTCCATTGAATATTGTTTTTTGATTTCTTTTCTAAAATGCCAATGCCTTCTAAGACATTAGTTATATCATAAATTCTCCGTTTTTGTACTTCAAGGCACTCAGAAGCTACATTGAGGTCAACCACTCCCTTGGGTGAAGACTGCAGCAGACCTACAAACTTCTTAGTCAACAGGCCCAGTGACGTGTCATACCTCGTCAGGGCCGGTTTACCTGCAATCAATGCCATAGAGATAAACAACAAATAATAAAATAAAATAGGTACAAGTATTGGTATTTTTGAAAGATTACATAAATGTTCATAAAACAACAAATATGGCACAGAGATAACACTGCTGGCTGTCCTGAATCTAACAAAGTAACAGCATGTCAAATTTTAATAAATTAATAAAACAATAACAAATTATTACATTAAAAGGATATATCTTGAAATGTCAGGAAGTCAGTCAAAGAATAAAAGGGGTTCTTCAAGAGCCAGGCAATTAAATCATTTTTAAAGGTCTGCATGTTATACTTATTAATGAGGTTACTAAACTTATTGTAAACTCTCTTTGACGTTACGTATCACTCATCAAAGTTTTACTCAACCTACAATGACCAAAATACAGATTACTTTTACCTCTTGTGTTATAACTATGAACATCTTTATTAAACATCAGAACAGGGTATTTTTTGAGAGCATGAATAACAAGATCTATAAAAACTACAAGTTTGATATATAAATAAATAAAAATACCTTTATTTAGCCAGCGTATTTCAACTTGCAATTGCTTTTCAAATCAACTGTTATCCAGTAAATTAAAAATAAATACACATAAGTAAAACCAAACTTAACCTTAAAGATAAAGAAATTGTTGTGGTATTATAAAGTGATAAAACTAATTACAGATTAATTATTCTTACTTAAAGCGTGTAATTTCTTCCTAGTGTATCTCTCAACTTATGTTTAAAGTTTTCATAAGAAACTACACTTTGACTTACTAGGGGAGGTCATTGAACAATTATGGGTCCAAGTTTGAAAAGCCCTTCCTCCCGATCTCAAGCTTTACTTTGGGAAAATGGAGATTACGGTTCTGTCGGGTGATGCATTCAGAGACCTTCTCCCAATATAAGAACCTCTCACATAAGTACTGTGGCTCTGTGAGAATAAGAGCTTTCTTGAATCATGCAATATGTCAGCATTCTACATACCACTTCCACGGATAGCATTATGGCAGTCTCTGAAAAGGAGGATAGGATACATGATCAAAGCGCTTTAAATTGAAAATGAACCTTATCACTGACTTTTGAAGTCTATTTATATCCTTCCTTGAGATGCTGATTCCGTATGCAAGATAGCAATAGCAAAGAACTGACAGAAATAACGAATGCATGAGAGCTGTAGCTTTACAGTCTAAGGCAGCAGCGTTATGAATCTATACAGACCCCCCAACCTGCCATGAACACGTTGGGAAGTGTGGGTGATTTGGTCAGAAAACATAAGATCACAGTCAAGCACGACACTGAGAGTCTTCACTTTATCACACAAACAGTCAAGCCTCGCCATCGAGCACGACCGCAATCCCACGCTCGTTAAGGGTCCGTGCCCGATCGTTTCGTGTAACATAAAGGACTGTGCATTTGCTCATGTTGAGTATCAGACCATTTTTAACTGACCAAGTGGAAATGCGTTTTAGGTCATAATTTACATGATTAATGAACGACTCCAATTTTGCAGGCTCAAATGCCAAATGCAGCTGACATCTACATACATATATGTGCAGCACAACTTTGTACACAGCCTGGAAATTCAGATGTGTATGAGATCTGTATAAATTGAATAAAATTGGGCCAAGACAACTACCTTGAGGGACACTACGCAGTTTAGGGAGTCACTGCGAAGTATCATTGCCAAACTTAGTGACCTGTTGTCTATCACCTAGATAAGATCTGATCCACATTACTACCTCCTCTCCAAAACCATGATAGTTCATTTTCGCTGGCAGCATATCATGATTGATTGAGTTGAATATTTGGGAATAATCGATTATCACCATGATACTACACTTGCCATTACATTTCACCTCAATTACATCAATAAATTAATTTGTGAGGGCTGTATGGGTATTACGATTTTTTCTAAATCCTGATTATAGTTTTGGAAATATTCTTTTTACTTCCATTTATCCCACGATTTGTTTGATTGCAATTTTTTCCAATACCTTGGACAGGATCTATCTTAGAAATTACCCCCAAAACATATGGACTCACTGCTTTTGTAATTTAAATAGATACATCGTCTGCATCCACTGCCTTTGATTTTGATTCATTAATAGCGGACATTTATCTCATTTTCTCTAACGGCAGCAAATTCAAAGTTCTTAATATTTTCATCACTTTTATTTGATCTGAAAAAATTCAGATATAAGTGTCATGGACTCTCAGGTTCTACCTCGAGTGTTTTCAATGTTGCGAAGTGGCAAAGTCGCTAACACTCGCTCTATCATACCTTTCATAACATTATTTTGTAATACTAAAACAAGGAAGAGATAATATCATACAATGTTTAAGTGTTGTTAAGGCTACATCTATATACTAATATTTATATGCACTTACTCTTATTAGCTGGACTGGCACTAGTAGCCCTCATTTTCTTGGTTGACTTTGGTGTTTTAAAGCCTTCTTCTCCCGAGGCGATATCTAAATTAAGCCTCCGCTTTACTGCCTGGGAATCAAATGCCATACATTTTACTTATTTCAAACATTAAATGATGTGCGGTGGTATTTAATTGGTTTAAATCAGGTTACAAGCTAGCTTTAGTGGAACGACTGAGTTTTACCCCATAAGAGCAATATTAAACACTTTTACGACCTTGTTTTGGTCGTACAAGAGATGTCTTGATTTAAGCATATAATTTATATGCAATCAAACACTTTTTAGGTTTTCTTGTTTCAGTGTAATACTTTATTGAATATTTAAACAGTAATATGTACCTAAAAGAATAATAATAATTTTTCCCTTAAACTTTTATTAACAATGTAAGTAACCTACATTTAAGAAAAAATTCAATGATACTTTTTTAAGCTATGATAAAAATAAACAACATATTCTGAATTATCAAAGAAGTGTCAAAAAAAGCTAAAACTAATTATAGGACAGAATTTGCCAAATAAAAAATTATTGAATCACAAGAGTAGTATTGAAAGCATGTTCACCTAGATCATTGTACATTGTACATTGGGTAATAAAAAAATTAATGTAAACATTTGTTATAAGAGTCTGATGACCACGCAGTCTAAGACATCACACTTTTGGATCTGAGTAGAGATAGTGCAGGTTCAAATCCTGTCTGTGGTACTAGCACATTTTATCAGTACCATCCACCTTGTACTGTATTGACTCTCCCCCTTTATCTATTTGATAAGATCCTAGCACAGGCCAGTGGCCCATGAGAATCCATGCAAAGCAGCTTGGCGTATTGTAAAAAATGAAATGAACCAAAATGTTAACAACGTTGATACAATTAGAGACTCTGTTTTGATAACTATTTTATTAATATGGTATCTAGGATAAATGGTATTACAATGTATAATAACTTTGAACCTGCTTTGGAAATATTCGGAAACTTTATGTCAAGTTTGATTAAGCAGTTCAAACTTTCCAGTCTCAAGTAATAACAAAACCTGAAGTATTGAAATATGTCGCCAGGCTGAGCAATTCTAAAAGTGAAGACCATTTTGTTTTTTTTCTAAAATCGTTAAGGAAATTATAGGCTACAATAGTTAAACCAATAACTCTTCTGTTTAACTGGATTTTATCACAAGGCTTATTTCCCAAAGCATTAAAATTACCAAAGTTATATCAGTCTTTAAGAAAGGAGTCAAATCGGATCCCTCTAGCTATCGACCCATTTCCCTAGTTCCAATATTGAGTAAAATATTTGAGTGCTGTTTAAAGGAACAATTATATAGTTTCTTCTTCAATAGCAATCTTTTCTGTAATGAACTATTTGGTTTCCTTCCTAAAAAGAACAATAAAAGCGGTAGAAACAATAGTAAATAATAAATTTTGAAAACAAATTACTCAGGTAGTATTTCTCCTTCCATCCGCCTCACAATGGAAGTGGAAGTCCAAAACAAGCTTCCTTTTTTGGATGTGTGTGTATTAAGAGATAGGGATGTCCATAAGACAACTGTTTTTTGAAACAGGAAAATATTTAAATTATCAATCAAACCATCAAAAATATGCCAAAGAAGGAGTGGCCTACTTGGCCTACTATTTGATAGAGCAAAGAGCTTATGCTCAGATAAAGATGGATTAAAAGAGGAATTTAAGAAAGTTGAATCGGATTTTAGACGCAATGGATACGTTCAATTAGTAATAAACAAGTGCAAACGAACCAGAAGAATCATTCCTGAGTGAGAAAAACAAAATAGTGATAAATTTGCGTCTATGTCAAACCCTTATGTGCCAGGATTATCGGAGAAAATTAGAAGAGTAGGTAGAAAGTACAACATTAGAACAGTGTTTAAAACGCAGTCTCATAAAAACAAAACCAAAATATGGCACACAGGATTCCAAAAACTGTGTTTATAGTATAAAATTTAGTTGCAATGGGGAATAAATAGGCAAGACAAAAGATCATTCAACGTAAGGATAAATAAACACAAAGAAAATACAAGAAAGGGTCTCACAGAAAAGTCAGAAATTGCACACCATTGTTGGTCTGAAGACCATCATATGAATTGGGATGAAGCCAACATTATTACTTCGGGAACCACATTTTTTAAAAGGAAATTAATAGAGGCAACATTCATTAAATTGGCAGACCAATCAATCAGTCAACCATCAGTCATGATTAGGCCGCTTTGGTTGCCAATTCTAAAAAATTAACTAAAGAAAAAATCAAAATTATCAAACGGATCAGATATTTGTAATAAACCAATGCGGAGTCATAATATGGTTTTAAGAAGTTCATCTCGCATGAACCAATAATAACAAAAGGCTGATTCCTGTCTCCCTTCCTTTTCATTGCCACAATCTTGTTTCTGCCGTGACAATCGCCATTTGCTATTGGTCTTTGGTCAGTTGAAGGTGGTTGATCAACGAATGCAGACATATTGTGACCTGTATTCTATAGTTCAGTTTGAGTAATTAGTGTTGTTTTTAGTTTTTTATTCAGTGCATGTTTTAGAGTTAGTGAAGTTGACACACTTGGTTGTGATTCCTGACTTAGGGGTGTCACAACGCTCTGGCGTGATTTGTTTATTTTAGCCTAGTTTGTAATTGTGTGTTAGGTTAGTTATTTACCTAAAGAAGAGATCAGATTGCAGATCTCAAAACGTAGTGTTACTGATTTTTTGTTTCACTGAACGATGGCAAATGTCCGGAAAAATCATGTTTGCTTCACAATTCTTCCATTGTCAAAAATAAACTTCAAACAAGGAACAAATTACTATCAGAAACAACGCTAATTGATTTTAGTAAATGTTATGACTGCATTAATAATTATGAGCTACTGCTACAAAAAGATTACACATTATGGTATAGAGGTATTGGTATAAAGAACAATGAGTTAAAGTTATTACTTTCTTATTTGACTGTAAGCGAATAAATGGTGGTTCAAGGGGAAAAGAAGTTTGCTTTTAAAACAAATGTTGTAAGGGTACTATAGAGAAGTGTTCCTGGACTGTCTTGTTCATTATTGCTATAAAAGATTTTTCTCATAAAAATTCATGTATGTCTGTTCTCTATGCATATGATACCACCTTACTAAATCACAACAAAGATTTAAATGCTCTATTACAAGAGAAAGAAAATTCTGAAAAAGTGGCCTTAACCCTAGATAGGTATCGCACATAAATTTGACGTATAACCGGTTATTTTTGGCACCCCACTCTTTTACCCCTCCACCGAGGCTCTCCTCCTTCCAGCAGTGCTCTTGGCAGTCAGTTGCCGTGTGACAGCTGTCCTGGTTAGATTGGAGCGCGTTTCTTTGTAGCCCTACTAGCCGGTTTCTTGGAACCCGTACGTCAAACTTACGTGTCAACTTAAGTAGGCCCTTTGTGTAGACTTCAGTAGACGTAACGTTTACGTGTCAATACCTTTATGAGATATGCAAATGTTTTGTAATATAAGTAAATAGTGTTGTTATAAGTTGTAATATTGAGTGTTTTTCAACAATGGCGGATCATTTGCTAACAGACGATGATATTTTGAATGCACTAAACGATCGGTCTGAAGCCGATGCCGAACGTGAGTGTCTGGAAGAAGAGGACAACGTCGAATACGATGAGCTTTCAGACGAGTATGACAGCGATGCGGATCCAGAGTACATTCCTGACGAAGAGGACTTACTTCGGCTAGAAAATGACAACATAGATGCAATCAGAGAAATCGAACATCTCCAGACAGTTGAGCAACCAACTACCACTAGACCGAAAAAGCAACCTGGTCAATTGCGCAGGCAACTTTCTCCAACAGGTAGGCCTAATAGACAAACTTCTCCAAACTTAGGAACCCACACAGATATTACTGGATCTGTGCTTACAATGGACATGGAAGACGGAATTGTGGTTTCAGAAAATGGGTTTCTTTGGGGGTCTGAATGCGAAACATCAGTTGGGAAAACTCCAGCAAAAAATGTTGTTCACATACGACCCGGTCCTAGTCAACCTGCAAGGGAGAAGTATATTCCATCGGAATGCTTCACATTATTTTTTAACCCTAACCTTGTTGAACAAGTTCTTAAACATACAAATGAAGAAATACAAAAACAAAAAAGAAATTACAATGAAAACAATACTGATGGCATAGTCAGAGATTTGTGCTTAGAAGAGCTGTATGCCTTGTTTGGTTTGATCATTTTAGCTGCTGCGCTAAAAGACAATCATTTAAGCACAAATATTATGTTTGATAATACATACAGTGGCGAGCGATATAAAGCCACTATGAGTGAGAGGTGTTTCAAATTTTTGATCAACTGTCTAAGATTTGACGATAGGGCTACTAGAGATGAGCGTAAGAAGACAGACAAGTTTGCTCCTATCAGAAACATTTGGCATATATGCTGTTAGAAAACTGTAGATCTCTGTACAAGCCCGGCACATATCTGGCTATAGATGAACAATTAGTCGGGTTCCGCGGGCGGTGTCCATTTAGAATGTATATGCCCTCCAAACCAAATAAGTATGGAATAAAAATCATTATGATTTGTGATAATTCGACTAAATACATGGTGGATGCTCGTGTGTACTTAGGAAAAGGATCAGTACCTGGAAATAGATCAGCAGCAGAGTTCTTCTTTGGAGAGTTAGTGACTTCGGTAGAAAATACCAACAGAAACATAACCATGGACAACTGATTTACCAGTGTTTCACTTGTTCAAAAATTATTGTTTGAGAAGGGTTTGACAGTAGTAGGAACAATAAAAAGAAACAAACCAGAATTTCCACCAGAATTTTCTGACAAAAAGTACAAAAAGCGTAAGGTTGGTTCCTCAGTGTTTTTATTCAGAGATGAAATGACAGCTGTATCATACAAACCTAATGATAAGGTAGTTACGTTGGTGTCATCAATGCATGATGATAATGCAATTCATGAAAATGGAAAACCAGAAATGATAATGGTTTATAATGCAACCAAAGGAGCAGTTGACACATTTGATCAAATGTGTGGTCACATGAACTGCAACAGGAAAACCCAGCGATGGCCACTTTGCATTTTCTACAACATGATGAATATTGCTGTTGTCAACGCTTATGTAATATATGCGCACAACACTGTTAGACGTAGTGGAGGTACAGCTAAGCCCATGCCAAGACAAGAATTTATGTTCGAACTACACAAAGAGCTAACTAAACCTTGGCAAGAGGTTAGGTTGAACCAAAGGAACATGAGCCGATCATTGAAACGAACAATTCAAACAGTTCTGACAGGCCAATGCAACATACCAGTACCAGCTCAGCCAGATCAGCAAGGGAGACGGAAATATTGTTCTTTTTGTGACACAAAAAAGAAAAAAATGACAACCACCTACTATGCTTGTGGGAATGCAATCTGTGGAGAGCACTAGAAGAAACTTTGCCCTGATTGCGGTTAGAGCGAAAAAAGCAAACAAGAAGAACATTTTTACGTTACAAACATTTACTAAATGCTAAAAGTAAACTTCTGTTTGATGTTATTCGATTGTTCAATTACATTATTCAATTATTATTATATTATTCAATTATATTAGCTGTAAAATATATGACTGTATGATATTTTCCATGAATTTTCTTTGAATTGCCTTACACTTGGGTAAAAATAAAACACAACAACTTGCAAGGTAAATATACCAAAAATATACATCTTTCACGAAATAATTTTTTAAAACAGGTGTACAATAATAATGCCTTATTGCAACAATAATAGTTGGCACATTCAATATTCATTGCCTAAAAATTGAATATTTCAATATTTAGAGATGAGTATGACATATTCAAAGGATTATATTTTGGCAATTAAAATCTTATTAAAACATTTTGAACATCTATTATATCTAAAAACTATTAAAATAACTTTTTATTTTGTAATTATATCATAAAAAAATTAAATAAATACGTCAAATTTACGTATCGATACCCTTAGCGCCATGCTGTAACACGATAACTTTCTAGGGTTAAAGTGGCTTGGAGCAAATACTGTAGATTGATAGTGAACTGTACAAAAACGGAACATATTATATTTTCCCTAAAACAAATGTTGCTTTCCTCGTATTATGCATTTTTTCATTCTCATTTAAGTTATGGAATAACTCTTTTGGGAAACAGCATGGAGCTAACAAAGTGTTTTCATCTGGTAGAAAAAGCATTGAGTAAAAAATGTTTTAGATTGTAAATCATGTTTACAAATTTTTAGAGACCTACAAGGTGTGTTCAAAAAGAGTATCGCAAATTTTGAATTTTCGCGGGTTACGTATATTATGTTGGTACATATGTCTCTCACTTATGTTGACAATTTCGGCCATTTTGAATGTTCAGTTAATAGTTGACAGCTGCTTTGTTTGCACGTGTTTTAGTTCGTCTTCAATTTTTACCTATTCAAAAAAATGGAACAAAGAACCTGTATCAAATTTTGTGTGAAAAACGAAATTACGTGCGCGGATGCATTCCGGATGTTGACTGTGGCATACGGAGAAGCTACTTTGGACAAAAGCAATGTTTATGGGTGGTACAAAATGTTTTCAGAAGGCCGAGAAGATGTGAACGACGAAGAGCGTGCCGGACGCCCGAGCACTTCAACAACAGACGAAAAAATTGATGAAGTGAAGAAAATGGTATTGGCCAATCATCGAATCACTGTTAGAGAAATTGCCGAGGACCTAGGCATATCGATTGGCTCGTGCCATTAAATTTTAATCGATAATTTGGGCATGAGACGGGTCGCCACAAAATTCGTAGAGTAGAGAGAAAGGATAGAGTAAATAGGTTATGATTTAATCAATTAAAATCACAGCCAACGTTCCTAGATGTTTTGTCATTCATATTCCAATTGTAAACAGATTAATTTGCTGAATAAGAATTTAATTTCATTAACTACGATTAATAGAAAAATGCGAGATAAGGATACATTATTAGATAGCACATCAGTTGGTTTACATGTTGAATGTATTTCATGGAGCAGGAGGACAGTATAGAGTGCAGAGATTATGATTTACTTACATAAGAATACATTATTGGATAGCACCTCAGTTGGTTTATATGTTGAATGTATTTCATGGAGCAAAAGGGACAGTATAGATTGCAGAGATTATGATTTACTTACATAAGAATACATTATTGGATAGCACCTCAGTTAGTTTATATGTTGAATATATTTCATGGAGCAAAAGGGACAGTATGGATTGCAGAGATTATGATTTACTTACATAAGAATACATTATTGGATAGCACCTCAGTTGGTTTTCATGTTGAATGTATTTCATGGAGCAAAAGGGACAGTATAGATTGCAGAGATTATGATTTACTTACATAAGAATACATTATTGGATAGCACCTCAGTTGGTTTATATGTTGAATGTATTTCATGGAGCAGGAGGACAGTATAGATAGCAGAGATTATGATTTATTTACATAAGCATATATTATTGGATAGCACCTCAGTTAGTTTATATGTTGAATGTATTTCATGGAGCAGCAAAAGGGACAGTATAGATTGCAGAGATTATGATTTACTTACATAAGAATATATTATTGGATAGCACCTCAGTTAGTTTATATGTTGAATGTATTTCATGGAGCAAAAGGGACAGTATGGATTGCAGAGATTATGATTTACTTACATAAGAATATATTATTGGATAGCACCTCAGTTAGTTTATATGTTGAATGTATTTCATGGAGCAGGAGGACAGTATAGATTGCAGAGATTATGATTTACTTACATAAGAATATATTATTGGATAGCACCTCAGTTAGTTTATATGTTGAATGTATTTCATGGAGCAAAAGGGACAGTATAGATTGCAGAGATTATGATTTACTTACATAAGAATACATTATTGGATAGCACCTCAGTTGGTTTACATGTTGAATGTATTTCATGGAGCAGGAGGACAGTATAGATTGCAGAGATTATGATTTACTTACATAAGAATATATTATTGGATAGCACCTCAGTTAGTTTATATGTTGAATGTATTTCATGGAGCAGGAGGACAGTATAGATTGCAGAGATTATGATGTACTTACATAAGAATATATTATTGGATAGCACCTCAGTTAGTTTACATGTTGAATGTATTTCATGGAGCAAAAGGGACAGTATGTAGTACAGAGATTATGGTTTACTTTAATCACCACAAATCTATGACATGGGATGGGATGTTTTTCTTTCTGTCCAAATTTTAAGTTCTGATCCATTAGTGACTCTGATTGGCATAACAAGGAACAATACAAAAACTAACAAAAGGAACCCTTATCACTAATAAATACTACTAACTAGGGGTGTCAAAGGGTGACTCTTGAATTTACTAAAAACTGGCACAGTCAACAACAAAATAACATATCTGCTAAAAATGTTCATTAAAAATATTCATTAAGTATAAGGTTCTAATCCCCGTATAACTTGCACAGATCATATGCATTTCAAATTACAGGAGAAGATGCACTACATAAACCACTAACATTTTTTGAAATAATACAATGTTTAAAATCAAAATAAATAGACTTCTAATACCAAGGAATTACAAAGAAAAAAAATCATTTTAATTTGGAAAAACGAAAGTTTATCAAATGTATCTACATTCAGTACATAACGGATAATGCAGTGTACCTATTGATATTCAATAAAAAAATTTGTTATTGCTATGATTTAAAGTACTAAACCGTGTGAATGATTTATTTTGTTGCTTATTAATTATTACACGTTACATTTAGAAGAACTGTAATAAGGGGGTATTGTCTATATAGGATATTTTGGAATTAATTCATTACAATTTAAATTAACTTTATAATACTCATGTGTTTCATACAATTTGGCACAACCTTCAAACATTTTTAGTGACTAATTTAATTAACTTTTGTTTTCAAAAATTATTTTTTACTCTATAGTTCCTTGGTTTTTTAAGTAATTTTATTTTTATTTTAAAATTGAATTATATTCTATTCAATAGACATACATAATATGAAGACAACCTTCTGCCCTATTTCATTTCAATTGAACAAAATCTTGTAAAAGCTAAGTCCGAAAAGTTGATAGTATATGCACCACCTCCAACTTACCTGTATGATCAACAGACATATGAAGAGTTGAGTTTAATTATTTCTTAAGAACAAAACTGCTCCATTGCTGAGTTACCTGTGAGCGAGGAGGCTGTGTTGGTGGCCCAGTCATGATCTGGTTCTGCGGAGTCTGGCCATACTCGTGGTCCAGCAGGTGATAGGGTGAGGGACTGCTCATCACACTCTTCACCATCTCCGACGGGTCCACATACTCTGCAACACCAACATGCAAAACTATCATACCTACTCTCAAATTAGGGTTTATAAAATAAAATTGCAAAATCAAATATTTAAATCATTTTCATATAGTATAGGTTCGAATAATTAAATTATTCTGTTTGGCAAATTGTCTTCTCTACCACACCAGTTTTCATATTTGAGGTTTTATAACATTTACTAAAATTATAGAACAACTATCTGTTCTGTACAGATTTTTATACAAACTAATATTTATTTGTAGAGATTAATTTTAAAAATTCAAAAACTTATTTGTGCCTGGTTATCTAATCCTGTTTTCACTGAAGCAATAAAAAAAGTAAAATAAACGTTTCTGTAATATATTAGTAAAATTTGTTATCTTAGGTCTACAAATTGAGCTGAGATTGGTATAGACATTTTTTTTTAACACTTGGAGAAAATTGTCTTACAATGTTAAAAACCCAAATCAATTCATTTTATGAAACTGTATAAGGTAGAGTGAAAAAGAATAAAGAAAGTCCAAGAAGCCCTTAATGCAGACAATGCAAAAGGTAAATTCACCCTCTTGGAAAGTGACACCATCACTGGGGCTTCATTCAAGTGCCCATTCTATATTGTTTCACAGCAGGAAATTATCTTGCTCTGTTCAGCATCTAAGTTTTTGTTCCCAATTGGTAACAGTTAATTCCAAAGATAATTCCAGATAAATAAATATGACAATAATCTTGCACAGTAAAAATTAACACAAGAAATCATTGATATTTCACTGTTATACATCATTTCTTCAAAACAAGAAAGAAAACATAACACTTGTAACAAGCATTGTGAGATGAACTCTCTTATTCTTCTTCTCTACTTCTGAGATGATAAATTAGAAATGATTATTTGTCAACTATTTTATTTTAATGTTGACTCCATCCACCCACTTAAGGGAACCACATGGCTAAAAGTATGAAAAGTTTTATAATATGTATTTTTAATTTAATAGATGAGAGTGTTGCAGTAAAAATGGTGCATAAATTATAAATATCCTACAACAATAACTGTTCTAAAACAATATTTAAATATTGGTATGCATCCTCCGCTTACACAATTTCAAAGTTTTATATAGTAAAAGTTACGTTGTACTAATTTATTGACCTGCAGTAGGTTGGCTCACCTGTATTTTTTGTTCTACTTCGTTGCAAACAAAAACAGCTGTCTTCTGCCAGTATTTATCAACAATAGACTGCTTCTTGTTAAAAATGTGTGAAGGAAATCTTGTGGTTTACTTCCAGTTGTGATTGTATTTTATCTGGTAAAGTAAATGCTTTAAGATAATGAAAAGTAAGCATCTTACTATGAAAAGGAAATTCCGTGGGAACAAATATATAAATATTACAAGTGAAAGCGAAAATTTAGAAATTGAACCTTGAACAACCTTGAAACTTTTGAACACCCTAGACCTCAGACTGAAGTCAGTCTTGAAGGTTGTGACCAATTCATCTTAAAAAACCAAAAAGACTCCTTCTTTATTGTTGTAAGATCAGATTGATAATGATTTTGACTACAATATGGTTGACTTGAGGAGATTAGAATCGAGTTTGGAAAGTGTTGCAGTATGCAAAGTGTGCTTTAGCAAAATTTTAATAAGTAAAAAACATATTGCAGAATTAGCTTGTGAAATAGCTTTACAGTGTATAAATTGTGATAATAACGCTACTATGAACAATATTGAAAATGTGAAAATCTCACTAGGCTTACAATCAGGAAAAACAACTAAACTTTAAGATCTAAATATTAAGATTAGTGTATGAAATGCGGGCCACAGGAAAAGTTTGCAAAAATTCAGTTTTGCAGTTTCAGAAACAGTTTGCAAATATTCCATGAGAGCTGTTGTATCAGATGCAGTAGCAGCTAATAATGAATCTAGAGATATATCAGTCTCAATAGATGGGACGTGGCAGAAGCAATAAAATACAGGTCATAATACGTGGTACAACCGTGGTGGTAGACCTATCTATCTTCGTCGGTAGACGAGACTGTAGGTGGTTGGTAGACGAATGCAGACGTATTGTGACCTGTATTCTGTAGTTCGGTTTTAATAATTAGTTTTGTGTAAAGTATTTTATTAAGTGCATGTTTTAGAGTTGGTGAAGTTGACACACAACATGGTGGTTGTGATTCCTGACTTAGGCATGCCACAATGCTTTGGTACGATTTGTTTATTTTAACCTAGTTTGTAATTATGTATTAGGTTAGTTATTTACCTGAAGAAGAGATCAGATTTCAGATCTCAAATTGTAGTGTTACTGATTTTTTGTTTCACTGAACGATGGCAAATGTCTGGAAAAATCCTGTTTCCATCACAATCCTTCCATTGTCAAAAATAAACTTCAAAGAATGAAAAATTTTCTAGTAATTAAGAAACATCTTTTGTTGTATGGGGTATATAATGTGTTCTTATAGTACAAAACTCTCCACTAAAAATAATTGTAATAGAATTTTTAAGAACTTTACTGCTAAAAAATCCTTTTAAATTGAGCTGAAAGAACTTACCCAACTTGACTGTGACATCTGGATCTGTATCTTCATCGTCAAGCCGGAGAGCTCTTTGCACCCGAGACATCTGAAATATAAAACAATCAATCACCCAATATTTTTAAAATAGTCAATACACGGACTGACAAAATACAAAACATAAACTTACAAATGATACATCAAATAAAGCAAGGCTATGGAACATTGCCACACGTAAGTTAAATTATAGCAAATAAACTACTAATTACTTTTTGAACTACTGCTTACAGTTAACTTTTTGAAGGCACTACTGTAATTATGAAAACATAATACTGTATTGAAACTATTTTCCATGAAATTTTATCAACTTATGATACAAAAAAGTTTATTCTATTTCAAACTTTGAATAACTAATGCACTGGATATTCTAATGTTTATAGTTAGGTACGTACAATAAAGTATAAGTACAAATTGCGTAGATAATTGTTTTCTAAAAATATTGTGGGTGTGTATTGTGAGGGAAAACAAAGCGCACATCCCTCCTCACTCCCATGTCCGATGTGTGCGAGAAAAAGTAATGTAACTTGCCAGTGTGGCATTTCTTGTTCGCAAAGCTTACATTTACAAGCATTTGATAGTTCGTCACCAGAGGTATCAGGTATCACAAGGCCTGGATATGACAGGTTTCACCATAAGAAAACTTGTAAAAAATGTGCAAATTGTGCTTTTATAGAAAATTTAAACAAATGCTGTATTTTCACTTTTAAAGAGGTAGGCTTACGATTTTTATCTGGAGTAAGAAATAAATACAGATTAGAATAAATCGGACACTAATTAAAATCATTTATAGTTAAAATTAATTATTAATAACCCTTCAACTGACCATCGACTAGTTTCCAGTAAATAGGTGTGTTTGTAAAATGGATATCAAGTAGAATCTAATTGAAGTGATGCGTTTAGAACATATTAAACCATCAATTCAAATATAAATCCCAATAGATTTATTATCTGTGTATTCTTAATTAATTAAACTATCAAAAAGAGGAACTTATAATTTTAACAATTGTGTCAGTGAATTTTAAATAGCATGAAAAACATAATGAGCAGTTTGAGCCCACCAAAACATTGATATATTATTTCAGTATTTTACCTTGATACAGATAAAAATTAGTTTTCAACTAGTTTTATATAAATCAAAAGCATTGATTCTCAGCTATAACATAATATTATATTTATTGTTATTATATTTTTTCTAAATAATAATTACATGTTTTATGTTTTTCATACATAAAAAGTTATAGAACTTTATTTAATATAATCTAGCCTACAATAAACAATATTACTTATCTAGGGCGTACAAAATGTATGGGGACTGTTTTACATTTTTTCTAACCATTGCAGATAAAGCAGTAAAACTTTACACATTGATACTATACCTGAATATCCAGTTTTCAAGCTAATAATTTATTGTTCATTGTATAGGGAACCTCATACAAGGAGTTTAGAGTACATTAAATACAAGCAGTGCTCGAGAAGTACATAATACTTAAGGTCTATAGAATCCTTAAAACAAAAATCAGGCCTTAAATTATTTACTATATAAAAATGGACAGTGGTTTACAAAACACTTAAGACCGATTTAAAAGTAAATAGCATTGACATTGCAACAGTTTCCTTGCCAAGCATCACAGACAGACTTACCAGGATATGTACTCCATATCAATTGGGGATGGCAAATTTTAGCACTGCCCACATGTATAACAGTTACTATTGACAGATTTTCTATTTTACTCAAATATACTTTTTTTCCAAGCTTAAATTAATAATTTTCTTTAACTTATTAAATTAAAGATATTAAATTATTAGTGAATTGTGGTAGTCATTTACTATTCTAAGAACTGTTCTTTACATAGCTATTAGAGAATGTCAGTTTATAAGAAATGACAACAATGCTACAAGGGCGTTCGGAAAGTAACCTCTGTTTGCTTACTACCTGTATGGGAAGTGAATGGGGTAGTACAACTGTTATTGCAAAGTAGTTTTCTATGAATTTTTTACATGTCCTCTGTAATAAAAAGTCCCACCAGATGTGAGATGCGTTCTGACATAATTATTTACAGCCAAGCAATATTCAGTAACAACAATCCAAAACAAACTTTGCTCTCTGTAATGAACTGTGTGAAGATGTTCGGGAATGGGTTAATTTTTCAAAATATACGAACAAAGAACCATGATGATGAGAGGGGTGGTTGCCTTCATGCTAGATTCCGTCCTAGCTTTGAATCAACATACTAACTTGCTGTACAGTACACTTAGGCCATGTTTTATTCTTGCTGAGAAGGATATCAGATAAATTAAGTGGGTATTACCAGACTAAATACTTGTACTGTCCTATGTATCAGCCAAAGTACTAATAATTCAAAAATCACTAAGAATTTTGTGCAATGCAAGTTTTAGAGAACACTGCAGACATTTATTTGAGGAAATGAGCATTCGGATTGTTTTTTGTGAATATGTGACGTTTTGAATCTTGGCCATTAAGGGATTGTCATAATAAATGCCAAAGTACACAATCACAACATGAGAAATAGTCCAAACCTATTTAGGCCCAGGCTTAGGCAAAATATTGAAGATCTTAGAACCTTTTTTAGGTATAATGCTGTACAACTGTCTGCCACTCAGTGTAAGAAACCTACCCAAAATAAAACTAAGCATGTTAGCTAGTAAAAATGCCAATTAGAATTTGGCATTGTCACAGGAGATAACTGGAATCATACTTGACTTTTATCAGTACTACACAAGTCTTGGCGTAGCAGCCTATGTTTTAATTCTGAGTAAAATATATAATAAAAGTAGTAATCAACATGATTCAAAATAATTTAGCTATTAATGAAGTTAATTGATATTGTGATTTTGCTTCTGAATCAGAGGTAAATAGTAGAAGAGTTAGTAACAGACCAAGGGATGACAGTGATTCTAGACTATATTTAAAAACTTGATACTGTGATCAGTGGCTCAGACATGTCCGTGAGAAGTCAGTCATATCCTAGATCTCCTCAGCCTGTCCCCAAGCCTATTATTCTACAAAGCGACAGGATAATGTCCTCCACACTTTTGGGTACACAAAGAATTTACAAACTAAAATGAAAAGTCTATTCTGTTTAAAGAGTAGCCTACTTTAGGGGCTCACAGCATAAAAAACCTCTCAAAACCTCGAACAAAACATATAAACATTTTCACTAGAATCACAAAATGACCACAATAGAGGGAGAACAGTGTCTGGCTCGATAATAAATGTAACCAATCAGGAAACGCAAAAATAAATCAATGAGATGCGCAAAGATCTCTCCCCACTCAAAACCCCTCTCCTTATGCCTACTCTTTAATTTGTGAAATCAATTTTTATTCATAGGTGTACATCATACATAAGACTAAATCTGAGGTTGATTGTTTATTAGAAAACAAGCATTTAACAATAACATAAACATTACACATTCAGTTATGTCATTTTCTGCACATCATAAGGTTATCTTTATATTAGTATAATAATAAACTAAAATCCCTTTTTATCAAACATTTATTTGTTACACATGTTTCGACATTCTTCAGTATACATTAACATCTATATAAAATAATAAACTAAAAATAAACATGTGGACCATTAAAGTGATGATAAACAAATTCACAAATAAAAATATGAAGTACACAAAATAACCTGTACTAACTATGAATGCTATTATATTGGACAAACTGTCAGAAAGTTTTATAAAAGGTTTAAAAGAACATATACAAGGTTTAAAATTAATAACATGTCTACAACAAAAACAAATTTCGCTGAACATTTATTAGAAATGGACCATAATTACACAAATATTGAAAAGAACATCGATATTTTAGATACCTAAAGTAAAGGAGAAAAATTACATATTATCTTAGTTATAATAAAGATCTTCATAATATTCTAAACAGCATGAAAAATAAGGCAAACCCAACTTATTAGCAAATTAAAATATTAAATACAGAATTCTAATCAAAATTACAACAGTGTCATATAAATTTACCATCCGTTCATCAAATGGTCCACATGTGTATATTTAGTTGTTTATTATTTTATTTAGAGGTTAATGTACACTGTAGATGGCGGAATTCCGAAACGCATGTAACAAATTTATAAGTGTTTTTGTTCATTATTAAACTAATTACAGTACACATTCAATATTTTCACTTAAAACAATCTAAACCATTGATTAATATTAAGAGACTAAATGTACATATGAGTTAAAAATAATAACTGTAATTAAAATTGATTAATAATACAATATTTATGAACAATTGATATTTATTTTGAGTGTATTACCAGTACAGCCTAATCGTGTTCATCAAGTAGGCTATTTTTACTTAAAAATAGGCAAGAAACATGCAATTATTTTCTCACGAGAACCAAGTATTATTATATAAATACCAAATATAATAAAAATAAAAACACAAGCTTGATAATCCCACAATACAATAAATATTAACCTATTTATAGTATGAATAATTACTTCAGTTTTTTCTCCAAACTCTTGAAAATTTTCAAAAGTAACTTGGCAATTCTATGTACCTGTGCTATATTCTAGGTTACAAGTGTTATTCTTGGTTGCAGACCAACAATTTCACTAGCACTAGACATGTTAATTCATGGCAATAGAGAGATTGAAGGTTGGGACAGGATAGAATGTAGACCCCACACCAACCGTCCTGGTAGATTAATGCATGTCCGTAACCGTTCATGGCAAGTGTTTCTTATTTTTGTTTAAAAATTCAAATATTTTTTGGACCTGAGTTTCTTAGCAATTTCCCACCTTCGGAAATGTTTCTCTTGAGTTATTTATAAATTTTCAGTATTTCCTCACTTTTATTTATTCTCCATTGTTTATTATTCACTTCAAGTGTTTTCACTAAAATAATAATAAACAAAAATAGTGTGCATGGAACTTTTAAACTTTTAACTAAATCAATTTAATCCTGTCTTGTTGACTGTCTACATTCTAATCAGATCAAGAACTATCACCGCATTCCATAATAATGTGTCCAAAACAGTTTTGACTAACATAATTCAGTTCATTGTCACTCCGCACTTCTGGTATAATAGAAAAACATTCCTCGAGGTAGTACCTTAATTCAAGCTTAGATCATGGAAGCCCTGGTAAAGATTTAATTTTAATTTTATATCTATGACACTTACTTACCTATATCACAAAACAACCAATATTTGCAAGGAACAGAAGATTAGTTTCCTTCATTTGATATTTTTTAAATGGTTTACATTAGATCTGGTCTTTGTGTGACCCGTAATAATCTAAAATGTAATTTAAAATATTTGCTTCAAATACAGTTTGATAGTAAAGTATGTGACCCGAGTCAATCGAAGTGGTTCCATGAACGATAACTTGTACATAAATATAAACAAGCAAAATAGTTTATATTCAAAAGCATAATGCCAACCCTCCACCCCTGGACAGAACAGGTGATGTGTGATGTATTACAGTAGCAACTGGCTAGGAAATAACGTATCTTTGAGACGATTCATCCAATGTTAAAGATTTAAACTTTGAAATAAAGGTTAACTTATTTATATATTAAGGAAATTGGAAGTTGATACAGTATTTTAGAGAATTACTTATCCAATTACACTATACAAAAAAATTACTATGGGTCAAAAATCTAAAAATCATACTACTAACGATTAATAAATTCAAAAATGTGCATCTCACTAACCTTAAATGAAATGTTCGGCAAAGGTAAGTAAACCAGGTTTTCACATTGTTTAGTATTATCATCAGGTACTTTATGTATACAGTTGAATAAGAAAACTATCAATCAATACCAACATATCTAAAGTACTCAATAAAAGTTGTATTTCTAAAATTCAAAGAATTAATGTGATATATACAATGACAACACCTCTTAAATTATACAGGAACTACAACAATCACACAAAATCGTCTTCCAATACTATTTTGATTAGTTTTCTACAGTTAGGCTAAGTATCATTTTTAGGTAGGCCTACTTTGATATTATCCAGAGGCCCACTATTTTAGGAAGTTTTTCATACCGGAGATCTAAAAAAATTACATTACCGTATTGGAAAGAACGGACTTTATTGGAAATATCATAAAAATTAAATGTAATTATGACGATCAGTGAATCTAATTTTTTGCCTCACTAAAGAAAGCAATGTAGGTGAGAAGGAAGCCACTCTACTACTATCTAATATTTTGATTAGGCTATATAAGTAGGTAAGTACATACGTACATATAAAAAGTTATGAGTGCTAACGTGATCTTGAGGAATTTTTTTCTATATTCACTTGGAAGAGCGGGGTGAGGTGCCACCGAAGCCCACACTGATGGCCAGAGCCAACTTCAGCAGAGTATGATAAACGGATTCAGTTTTTATATCGCTTATTACAATCATCATTAATCAAACGATCAAATAACAGGTGATAGGAAAAATTATATCTAAATAATAAAGAAATCATAACAAAAAACACCTAGAAATCAAGAAAGACGTAAAGTAAATCATCTTTTACTGTAATTTTGTATAGTTTTCTAAATTTAACTATCTTTTTTATTTAAAAGAAGTTACTTGTAGAACAATTCGAGTTTAGAGCATGAAAATGCATGTACAGTTGATTTAGTTATTGTTCAAATTAAACAATTGGTTGATTATATCGACGGGTATAATAATTATCATTTGATATTGATATAAAAAAAACCGGGTCCGCTATTGTACTCTACCCTCCAAATTTTTCGGATGCCTCTGGCCATCAGCATAGGCTTCAGAGGCGCCTCTGGCCATCAGCGTAGGCTTCAGAGGCGCCTCTGACCACCCCATACTCGAGAGAACATCCCTCCAAGATTCCTCTGGTTAATTTAAGCTCAGATCACATGAGCAATCATAAAGATTTTCTTTAACTCTGGTACTACTACAACATACTTATGATAATCTAATCTATACCTACTTAGCTAGTCTAACAAATAGTAGACAGGAACAGAATAACCTCTTCACACTGGCACCACGTCCTTTTGGGAGGAAGAAAACAAGAACCAATCAACATATATCTCTGGTAAGAAAAATTTCTTCATAAAATAGTGGGCTCCGGACAATACCAAGGCACCCATTTTTGGGTACGGTCCAATAAGCGGACCCGGTTTTTTATATCGAAATTGGCAAACGATATTACTTAATCATAACCATCGATATAATCAATCGATACTGATGAATTATTTTTAACAACTTAAATAATCTATATGAACAGCTGTAAACACTTTCAAATAATACAAGGTAATATTTTAAATTTCACGTAACATTGTGTATTAAAATGGCCGTCAATCTTAGGAAGCTTCACGAAATTGCTTTAAAAGACGATAAAATATGTTTTTTTTATGGCTTCAGGATGTTGGGTTAGTACCTAAGAATCCATTATGTGATATTTGTGGAAAGGTAACAAATGTAACTGTCAGAGGAGCTAACATGGCCGTCTTCAGATGCAAAAAAAGAAGGTAATGGTGGACACAACTTTAGTAAAAACGTTTTCGTTCTGTTTCATTTAGTTAAAGTTATGAGTTTCCCTGATTTTGGTTATGTTCATTTATTATTTGTTATAATTAAATTCACATTTTAATTTAAACATATGATTGTTATTACTTTTATATCGATTGATAGTCTATGATTCGATATACGAATATTAGGTATCGATGATTATATTCTTCGATATAAAAAACCGGGTCCGCTTATTGGACCCTACCCCCCATTTTTATTTAGATGAAGTAAAATAATGTTTTTATGTTGGAACAGATTAGTCAAATTTGTTCAAATTAATTTATCAGTATTGGTCGATTGTATAGACGTGTAATGAGTTAGCTACTTTGTTTGTTAATATTGATCAAAAAACTATTTTAGGCTACATAATTTTATTTAATTTCTGCAATAACCTAGTAGTACTTTGAACTGTTTAAGACACCTTAGGTAGACTTTAATAAGCGGCATAAGATCATTATTTAGTTGTTTTTATCCAAATAAATAATCCAACATTCAAATTTATTTAAATAAATATACAAAAGACTTATTAGTACTAGTTACAGTAATTTTTTATGTAAACAATATAAACAGTAAAAAGTAATAATTTTTTTAGAGAATTTGAAAATTGTGATGAATATGAGGAAATAATGTGAGTTATTTCTGGATAGACATGTAGATTTGGCTCCTGAAAAGCATGGAGAGAATTCTTTCCTTCGGTTCACAAAAAGCAGTTGTTGCTCATTGCTATTCGGGCAAGCTATAAATGTTTTAACATTTGTCTTTTATGTGTTGTTTGTCTTATATGTGGTCTAGGCCACAGTTGGTTTTGTTTTTTTGTAATGTTATTGTTAAATTATGTTATTGAAAATTGTAATTGTCTTGTTATAATGTATTACAATTCTTGTTGCGTACAATTGTTATATAATATAGAAGTTGGATAACATACTGAATCGTTCAATAACAATCGAACAACAAACGTAAGCCACTTATTGGTTTCGGGTAGACTTTAATAAGTGGCCTACACTCATTATCCAATTGCTATTATATCAAATGGTTCGATTGTTTTTATCTGAAGGAATAATTTGGTATTACAATTTATTTAACTTAGCATATGATTTCAACTTGTTATTTATAGTAATTTTAATGTAAACAATAACCAACAACAAGAAGTAACTAACATTTTGAGACTCTAAAAATCGCGATGAATATGAGGAAAATATATGAGATATTTCTCACAAGCTACAAGATTTGTTTAAGTGGCTTCAACATGTGGGTTTGGCTCCTGGTAACACATGGGGAGAATTCATTCCTCCATTACACAAAAGCGGTTACTCATATATCAAGCTGGGAAAGTTTTATATATTGTGAGGTTTCTTTGATATCTAAGTCTAGGCCATATTGGTTTTGTTGTTTTGTAATGTTGTTAAATTTATGTTTTTAAAATTTTGGGTACGGTCCAATAAGCGGACCCGGTTTTTTATATCGAAATTGGCAAACGATATTACTTAATCATAACCATCGATATAATCAATCGATACTGATGAATTATTTTTAACAACTTAAATAATCTATATGAACAGCTGTAAACACTTTCAAATAATACAATTAAGGTAATATTTTAAATTTCACGTAACATTGTGTATTAAAATGGCCGTCAATCTTAGGAAGCTTCACGAAATTGCTTTAAAAGACGATAAAATATGTTTTTTATGGCTTCAGGATGTTGGGTTAGTACCTAAGAATCCATTATGTGATATTTGTGGAAAGGTAACAAATGTAACTGTCAGAGGAGCTAACATGGTCGTCTTCAGATGCAAAAAAAGAAGGTAATGGTGGACACAACTTTAGTAAAAACGTTTTCGTTCTGTTTCATTTAGTTAAAGTTATGAGTTATGGTTATGTTCATTTATTATTTGTTATCATTAAATTCACATTTTAATTTAAACATATGATTGTTATTACTTTTATATCGATTGATAGTCTATGATTCGATATGCGAATATTAGGTATCGATGATTATATTCTTCAATATAAAAAACCGGGTCCGCTTATTGGACCGTACCCAAAATTTTAATGCACAAGATTCCTCTTGTACCATAATTTATTATCACTCTTATTGTGTACAATTTGTACATATTGCAGTTGGTTAGTATATCCAATTGTTCGATAATAGCAATCAAATAACGAATGTAGGCCGCTAATTAAAGTCTCAGCTCGGTCTCCCCAAAACCAATAAAACAGTACAAGTACTTACTCCACTAAAAACAAACTAAAATAACATAAGATAAATTAGCTTAGCCTACTAAAAAAGAAGAGGGTATAATAACCCTATGAAGAGTGTAAGTAACAGCTATAGGCGTAGGCCTAGGTTTAGGCTTATATTTAAGAACAGATAGGACCTTTCTGATCTTTAAGAGAATACATCATAGGTTAATAACTAAGCATATCAGTTACAAACCTTGAGGATAAAACAGAAAAATGAGGAGTCAGTAATAAAATTTAACCAAAACTAATAGAAAAATCAAACTAACTGGGCTTCTATTACACCAAATTACAATAACTAGTACAAATTGCCACCTGGAGGTAAATAGCAAGCACACTGTAAACTTTAACCATTCTAATTTTCACCTCTGTTTCACAATCAACAAAAGTCTTTGCTAGGCCTAACCTATGTGCTTGATTAGTTTTAATTCCTAACAGAATTCTAAAATAAGTTATATCCACACATGTTGAACATGGACCTAAGGCCTGTAAGCAGCTCTAAGTCTGTTGCAAAATAATCCACTTTAAAGAGAACATCACAAGTTTGGGTCAAAACACAAATCATGAACTACCTAACTGAACATGATGGGTGTTCTTGCTGTAAGCCATTCTTTCTTGTTCATTTATAAAGCACAAAATTCAATACGTCCCATTTTTTATCATCCAAACTGAAATATAAGTTATTAACTTTATTATTTAAATGCCTCTTGGTAATTTATAATATTATTAAAGAAATACGAAAAATCTGAAAATTCAACAATCTACAAACACTCAGTTTAACTTTCCATACAAATTCACGTTTCTGAAACGTACAATAAAAATAAAATTCAATATATACACATTATTCTCATGCTTGAATATTAGCTATTGAGTTTATCTACCTCGGCAAAAATAAACTCCCACAAATATCGCCTACGGGTGACAAAAATAACGACGCATCACATCCTGTGAGGTCGATTTTCTTATCATTTCAGGAGGGACCAAAATGGTTTCACCTGACTTAAAATCAATCAGAATAGTTTAAGAACTTTGAACTTACACTTCGAAGGACTGTAAAGGCTTAATAAATCCTTGAAGGAATTATATAGAGGTGCTACATGTTCACCTTTCCCCTATGATGCCGACATTGAACGTGTAGGGGAGTCTTTTGTTTAGATCGACTTTGCAAGCCACCGTCACCGCATAATTGTGGAGCTTGTGGTTAAGTCTCCTTAAATGTTTTTTGTTTAAGGATCACTAACTTTAACGTCACACAATCCAAGGTTTATCACTTAATAACTTAGAGGTATTAAATGAGTTATGTTCCGTTAACACGAACGCATTTGCCACACGACAACTTTCGAACACCTAAGCTTGTTGCAGCCATCTGCAGCAGCCAGCAGCTGCTTCAGCCAGTAGAAGCATCAAATCGAAATGGCGCGAAAAGGGAACCTTTGTATTTCCCGCAAAATTGAACTTACTACGAGGCCCTGTAGCAAGCAATTGTGTTGTATAAGTGAATAATAGTAATTATAAATCCTCATGCAAAATCCTTAGCAACATTTTTGAGATTTGCTTATCTTCAACTAGGTTCTGTTACATTTATATCAGTGACAAATATGGTTAAATCTTGATTTACGTTATATTACTGTTCATTCTATTCCGATTTGTTATTGCTTTGTCAGTGTTCCCGGGAACAGCCATGACACTTTTAGACTAGGAACTGTGGACAAAATATCTACGGATTTCGCGGGATTTATTTGAATTTGAAAGCACCAAATTTAAATTAAATTAAATTTTTATAATTATCACATTTAACAGTATCAGCATATTCTAATTTCATACTAATACTATTGTAATTATAGTTTCACAATTTGAACAACCACAAATTAGTAATAATCTAAAATGAAGTATATGATAATTGTGAAAATACAAAATTAGGCTACCTATATAACATAGGATATTATTAGGCACCAAACGATTAAATAATTTAATTTATTTTTAACTATAACTTTTAACACTAAGTTTTCATATAATGGATTTGAAAGCATTATCAATAATTTAATTATAATCCATTTTGTTGTATAACACTATATCAATTGTGATTATTTATATTTCTGTTAACATCAAATCAAATTACTCTCTATTTTCAAATATACAATAATTACAATTTCAAGCATACTATTATGAAAATACCACCACATGGGCCGAGGCCTGTGCGTGGCAGCGAGCTCTTATTTAAAACAATTTTAATAGAACAGACTTTTTTATATATCCATACAATAAGCTAAATTCATCTCACACACCCAGTTCCACAAAATCAAATAATAGTTACGACAAACAAAATAAATGAATAAAAAAATAAGTATCTAAGCAAGCGGTTGAACATGTTGAATATGCTGACACGATGGCAAAGCAACGAAAGTAGTTATAGTAAATGTAGTTAATAACTGTAAGTGGGTAATATTGGCACCATAATATTATATAAACATATAAAAAGTCATATCAAACTATTGCAAACTATTCTTAAATTATTTTCTTTAATTTTAGACAGAAAATATTAATCAAAATTGGAGAAGGAAGGAATGATCAAAAGATTAATGATAACCTGAACTATGTGAATTATCCCCCACAGGGATCAGTTTTGGGACCTCTTTCGTTTATAATTTATATAAATGACCTGCCATCAAACCTTAATTATTGCCCACACACTTCTTGATACCTTTTTGCAGATGTCATTACTTTGAATTCAAACCACAATCATTTATTTGAATTAGATAGTTTAAGAAATCAAAAAATGAAACTGTAAAACTTGTGCACAGCCAACAAACTAAAGCTAAATGTAAAAATCTCAAAACATTCAATTTTCTTTTAAACATGGTCATAAGTCTTCCACAGTAATGTTTTTGGGCATTAAAATACAGTTGAATCTTAATTGGGATAACTATGAAAAGTCAGTTGCAAAAAGAGTTTCCAAAAGAATTTGTATGCGTCAGGGATTAAGTGGGTGAATTAAAGTTGATGTTTTAAAAGAGTTTGTATTATGCCCATTTTCATAGCCATCTTTGTTACTGCCCTATTGTATGGGGGCACCACTCATCAGTCTCACCTTACTCATGCTGCATAATAGATCTTTGCGAATCATGTCTGGAGCCAGGCATGAACACAGTTTACTACTATTTTAAAAGCCTAGAGTTCCAACAGTTTTTTTTCTATTTATATCTTCTATTAATTTATTTTATTAAATAGGATTTGCACGCTTTATTTCAATGTTTAACTATGAAACAGTATCAACAGTAACACTTAATTGCAAACTTGAAATTTTATTCACATTGATAGGTCATATCATTGCCATATAATTTTATTATTGCATGTGATTAAAGTGTACCTTTTTCTTAATCTAATATCCTAAATATTGTTTGATGCCTACCAGAGATATGGATGACTCCACAGCTTAAGAATTGAGGAAGCTTAAGAGTATACAGTACTATATTTTGTCTTAGTTGATTATTGTGAGCTGTGTGTCTGCACAGTATAAATGCAGTTATTAAAACAAAATTCTTTATTTTTTTAACCATGAGTTATAAATATGCAGAAAGAAATCAAATCAAATCAAATTATTTATTTTTCTCAAGAAACATAATGCACATAGCAATATTATGAAAAACAATATTATGTATATCAAGTCAACAAATATCACTTTACAAAATATACTTTTTTCCCAGGCTGACCTATATACTAACTTAACTTTTAAACTTATTATAACATTTTTACTAAAAATAAAATACAACTTTGAGAAAAATATAGGGCCCCTAAGATTATAATTAATCTGATTAGGTAGGGGTTCCTTCATTAAAATAAAACCAGAAATAAACTTAAAGTTTTCAGAGCTCAGAGCGAAACAGTTTATTTAAAATAGAAGTAGAAATTTAAAATCATCTAACATCACAATCAATACGTGTGCTTACTGCCTATTATTAAATTTCAGATAATAACAAAATTACTATTTATAAACAAAATAAAACCAGATAATACTACTTTTAGTAAACAACTAATCAACCAACTTTAACGCAGTTTTGAAATATAAATTGAACAATAATTAAATATAACTAACTTACTATTTGTAAAAATGCCTCCGTGTTTTGCTGAATCATTAACCATTCTCTCAATAACCTCAAAAACTTTATACAATTTGTCTCACTTTTTATGTTGGTTGGCAATTTATTAAATAATCTTGGTGCTATAAAATTGAACGTTTTAGTATAAAATGTTGAATTAGGTTTCGGAACTTGACATTGATTTGCATTTCTTAATCTTAATGTGTAAATATTCTCCTGAACTAAGAATCTTCCACCAATAAAAAACATTTTTATTACTTTATATAGAAATAGAGATCTTAGTGGCAAAATCTTTACCTGTTGAAAACATGGAAAAGATGAACAAAATTTTTCCTTTTTTAAAATCAATCTCACAAATAATTTTTGCAATGTAACAAGTGGTTTTAAGCTCGTAAAATAAGTTCCTCCCCAGCACATTATCCCATACTCTAACCTACTATTAATCAAAGCGAAATATAATGATCTTAAAACAGCCAATGGACAAATATCTTTTAAAAAATAAAACAAACGCACACTGGTAATTACTTTGTTTTTCAATCTCTCTATATGAGTTTTCCAGTTCAATTCACTATCCAAAATTATTCCCAAGTATTTCATTTTCGAAGTTTGGTTAATTTTTGAACACTGAGTGCAGGTTTTTGAATTTCGCAAACAATCAATACATTTGAAAAAACAATATTGTTGCAGTTTAACGTTCTTTCGCAATGAAAAATCAATATACATGGTTTTTTCTGTATTTAATACTAACTTATTGTTTAAAAACCACCAATTTAATGAATTTAAATCCTCATTCATATTATAATTAATTAAGTCCCACGACCCCCCAACATAGCAAAGAGCAGTGTCGTCAGCAAATGCTGTTACTTTACCCCTAAACGTGCCATTGCATAAGTCATTAATAAATATTATAAACAGGACCGCTCCAAGAACTGATCCCTGTGGGACTCCACAGCATATTTCTCCCATTTGACTTATCTTACCATTTACTTTAACACACTGCTGCCTCTTATTCAAGTAACTTTTAAACCAATTCTGAGCTACACCTCTAAAACCACAATTATATAATTTCTTTAGTAGTAAATCATGATCTACCGTATCGAAAGCTTTTTTAATATCCAAAAAAAGTCCCCTCACATTATCTCCTTTATTTATACCTTCATTTATTGATTCCATAAACTTATATAAAGTGAGCTCTGTACTCATACCCAACCTAAATCCAAACTGATTTTCAGAAAAAAATTTTATTTTGTTTAAGAAAGTTAACATTTTTTCTTTCATGACCTTCTCATATATCTTTGAAAATGTTGAAATTAATGAGATAGGCCTAAAATTGGAACAATTGCTTGCTGAGCCACTCTTATGTATTGGTATTACTACTGTATTTTTTAATTTTTCTGGAAAAACTCCTGTTTTAAAACTTAAATCTATTAAAAAAGTCAAACGTCCAAAATTGTGGGGTAAATTTTCTTTAGCATTACTGTATTAATGCCATCCAGACCTGGTGATTTACCGTTTTTTAGAGAATTGATTGCTTTTTCTACATCCCGGCTCAAAACTACCCCCAGGAATATAGAATTAACTTCATGACACTCAGTAAAGCTATTACTGTAAACCAAGTTTGTGATTGTAGTATCAATAGAATAGTTACCTACCACATCTTTTACTACAGCTAAAAAGTATTTATTAAATTCTTCAGCTACCGCCTCTGAGTCATTTATTATATTACCATTAATATTTAAAGAAACGTGTTTTGTCGTTTTTCTTTGGCCGGCTATTTCGTTAACAGTATTCCATATTTTTCTCAGATTACTGTTATTTGTACAAAACTTATCAGTATAATAATTAATTTTCGCTAGCTTTATATCTTTCTTTAGTTTATTTCTAAAACGTATGTAATACTGCTTAAACTTATCATCACTAGATCTATACTTAACTTTCTTAAATAACTCATTTCCTTTTTTAATATGTCTACATATGTTATTTGTTATCCAAGGCTTAAGTTTTTTGTCAACATCACTGTCACTCCCAACTTCGAATGTACAGGCAGAAATACAAGTAAAAAGTTGCGCTTCAAAGACATCATAAGCAATTGACGCATCACCTTGTGTTTTTACTATAGACCAGTCTACAGTCTCAAGTAAGCTTATCAGTCTATCATAACAGACCCTAGTGAAGGTGACGCGGGGAGGGGCGGAGGCAGCACAGTCAGCTGACCGGTCCCCCCGCATCCCCCCCATCACACCCCACAACCGTAGGCCCGTCATGTAGTGATCTGTTATCTGTGTCTGCAATACATAAGCTTTACACTCAAATTTACGTTTACTGGCTAGTCTAACAAACACGTGATCAATGCAAGTCTGAGAAATATTTGTTACTCGTGTTGGTTCATTTACTAATGATTCTAGACCTAAACTTGCCAGCTTTATTTTGTAATGATCTACATCATAAATATCCCCACTTAGTATATCCACGTTGTGATCACCAAGAATTAATAAATTTATTGCAGGTTTATTAACACTTTCCCCATTTAAATAACCAAATAATTCGCCAACAAACTGATTTATTGTCGGTTGCAATATTCTATAAATAGCTAAAAGGTTAAACTCATTACTTAAAAAACTAAACTTAATTCTTATTATATCTGCTGACCTAAACTGAGGAATTTCCTGTTCTACTATATTTACACAATTATCCCTAATAAATACCGCTACTCCTGCTGACCGATGATTTTCATTTGTATTAACTATCAAATTGTAACCAGGAATATTGAAAAAATTAATCTCATTTTGTTTAGTTCATATTTAGGAAAATATAAAATATCGGGATATTTATCCCAAGTTGATATTTCAGCCAAAAAATTATCAAAGTTTGCTCTTAAGCTACGGATATTTTGTTGTACAATGAACAGCGAATCTATTATTTCATCATTATTGCCTTTTATATTAGTGTTCTATAAAATAACACTACTTACAGCTATTTTATAATTTATAAAACATAATATACACAAAAGGGAAATAAAACATTTTCTACTAATTAATATGAACATATGTTTAAAGAACCTTTCTACAGTACCTACTTACAAATATTTACAGATTACTGAGATCAGCCTGGGTTCTAATTTCAATAATTTCCCCTCCGTCGTGTTGCCTCATCAGGATGTTTCCATTCCGCAGCCATAGATATTTGTAGCCTTTGTCCTTCTTCTGTTGCCGAGCCAGTGCGAAGAGCCTCCTCCTTGATGGTGACAGTGAGTCGTTGACGAAGATGGGGATGTCGGTGTTCAAGCCTAAGTGACGGGTCGAGAAGTCCTTCTTTCGCTCTCGCCTCTTGTTCATCAGCGCATCCCTGTCAGTTCTACGCACAAACTTCACGATGATTCCCCTTGGACGGTCCTTCTCAGAACCTTTCCTACCGATTCGGTGACAAGCATCAATCATTCCCTCATCAATGTTCATGTTCAGTGCTTTCCCCACCTCTTTCACGACGTCAGAGACCCTCTCACCCCGCCCTTCAGGAATCCCGTGTATTTCTAGACAATTCCTCCTAGAGTAGTTTTCCAGATCTTCAACCCGCTGCTCCAGATTCACCACTTTACTCTTTAGTGCTGCATTTTCACGTTTCAGTTCATCAATTTCCTTAACGTACTCCTCAATTCTCTCCATGCCGCCTCTCAGAGTACCGGTGTTCTCTTGTAGCCCAGTATGCAGAGCCTCATACACTTTGTTGAAGTCCGCCGCATTGTTTTTCTGCACTTCCTGCATTTCCTTTAGAGTGTTCATGACGGTCTCCAGCGTCAGCCCTCCCTCGGCATACTCCAGACGCATACTTTTCCTTCTAGTTTTGTTGCACGGCTCACACCTAAACTCCAGGTTTTGCTCCTTAAGGTAGTCCATGTCTTTTTGTGTTGTATTAAAACATCTTCCATGAAATTCTTGCGAACAATCGCCACACTGCACTTTAAACTGACCCTTTTTAATTACTGTTAGACACGTTTTACAATTTGCCATGTTGATAAGTAAATAAATACTATAGGAATTAATTTGCAAATACGACAGTTGGCACAACAGGTCACGCTGCAACAGGCACAAACACACGCCAGATATACACTTGCACACATATGCATTAATATTCTTGCTCATAAAATATATTACATTTATGAACACACATACACACTTTATTCTATTCTGCTACCACCTGAGATAATAATGAATGTATCTTATGTATGCCTTAAACAATATTCTTGTAAGTTTAATCCATATGACAATAGTCTGTTGATATTAAAGGTGGTGTTGTCAAATCACTGCTAACCATCAGCTGTTCTTCCTATGACGTAACAGCTATGGTCAAATATACTATCTGAATTTCAAGAAGCAAAAACTGTAATATTGGATATATGTAACAGTAACATGATCAAAATCTTGAGAGAAATCATTCTTCTCTTTACAAAATCTAAGATCACCTGATATATGATTGGAAGAATTAAACACAAGTGTAATATATATGAAATCTAAAATTTAAAATATATATAAGTATGGAATCTTCCCTGTTTTAACAGTCTTCAAAACCAAGGAAGTAGTAATATAATTCAATATATGTCTTTGTTTCATTTTTATGTTTATCCACTGATGTTTTCAAAACTACCAAATCAATATTTATGTGTTTTTTATTATTTTGATGGAAAAGAGTTGCCCCATTTAAAGAAGAGTATTGTAATTATAAGCTATATTGGTATTTGCAATCTAATTTTTAAGGATTGGTCCATAAAAATACCAGGAAATCATTTTCAAAGTCACACTTAGAAAATCTATATATATAAAAATGAAACTGTTCGTGTGTAACAGCATCACTCACAAACGGCTGGACGGATTCGCCTAATTTTTTTTTAAATTTGTTCGTCTTGATCTGTAGAAGGTTATAGGATACTTTTTATCCCTTTCCCGATTCAGGATTCCGCCCCACTGGTTACAGAAATACCCGTAAGAAATGCATTGCAGCAAACATATGTTATTAAGTGAAAGAGTCTTTTCAAATTTTTAATCAGCTGTTCTTTGTAAACATATATAATGCGACAAAAAATTGTTGTATTTCATATAAACAATTCTAATTTAGGTATTAATAAATAGTTTTAAAGATTTTGATGATGGTGTATTAAATATTCAAGGTTTTATGTTTGAAATTAGGAAAAATTAACTTACCAGTGGTATTTTACAGGAGACCAAATGTACGTAGTAAAATGTGCGACAAACATAGTATTTGTTGTAAGGGAAAATAAACATCTAAAGATTTTAAACAAACGTGTACAATAAAATTTGATGCTGATGACCTCGAATTGTGGTGGCACATCAGAGTAGCAGAGAGTGTATTGTATGCCTCAGTCAATGTTCTACTCTTCTTTACGAATAGATAGCGCAGTCAGTAACGCTGCTACCTAGCGAATATTCCATGAACACTGGACAACTGCCGGATGGAGCGACAGCTAGTCTTATATAAAAGCTACACAAAGTACATTTCAGAGATCCAGTTTTCTTAAAATAATTAAAACTTATTTTAGTAATGCTATGAAATATCATTTTCACATGTTTGACTTTGGAATGACATCCCTTTGGAGGACATTATAGTATCGGACTTGGAGCAATAGGACAGAATAGAATGCAGACATTGGAATGTTTCAAGTACTGTATCCTAAGTTAACTCAGAAGTACGAAGTGAAAATTCACAATTTTTGCATGGCTTCCAGATGATGGTTTTCTAAAGAGTTCTTTGAGATATAATATGAAGAAGCAAATACAATAAGATGCAGAGATGAAGTTTTCTTCCACTAATCATCACTTACCTCACAGATGCTAAGGAATATTCCATTGTTCATGTTAATTTTCTAGGCAATGTCTCTGTTGGGAGCAAGGTGGATTCTGTCCTGGAGCAGTGAGACACAAAGAACATTTTAAAATAATAGAATATTTTTCCACTAGAAGTGGGAGGAATCTTCTCAGTTTACATCCAGGTTACAGATGACAGTCCTCTAGGAGACCTTTAAAATATAACATCGAACAGCAAGACGGAATGAGTTGCACTAGTGCTTTCTTTACATGTAATTTCATAAATATTAGGGAACATTTTCTTATCTGTATTAGTGATTCAAGTGACATATCCACCATAGGCAATATTGAATAAATTTTAATATAGTGAGGCAGAATAGAATATAGAGATTGGAATAATAAACATACCTTTCTTTAGAGATAACATGGGAAAGTTCAAATAGAGTGAATAGATTGCTGCAATGTTTTTTTTTTCTCCCAATGATTATCACTCAGCTCACTTTATCACAACACATTTCGCTGTTCATGCTAAGACTCAAAGTGATGTACCTGCTTGAGGCAATATGAGATCCATCCTAGAGCAGCAGAGATGATAGAGTGCAGAGATTTTGATTTAAAAAATTAAAATTGAAGCTTTGAATATTGCTAGTGGATGTTCTGCAGTACTTGTCACTGTTTCAGATTACACGTCCTTTGGAAAGAACTTAGTTGTGAAAAACTCAGAAAAATTAGTATGTTTAGGAGAAGTTTTCTTTCGTGGACTACAACATAGAACACAGTAATGTTAGGACAAATTCTACTTTCCTAATTTTGCAGAATGGCACCTCAGTTGGTGTACAAGTGGACAAGATATTAAATTTATCAAGCAATGAGACAGAATAGAGGACAGAGATTACGATTTCTCTAAATAGCCATGACAAACATTAGTCAAGGTAAGGGAAATTTTTTACTTTCACTGCATTTGAAGTACTGGTCAATTATAGAGCCTATTTAACATGGCATTGAACAATGGTATAATAAACAAAATAACATATTTACAAATTGGTTTCACTAAACATCAGGTCTATTCCATGAACATTATCTGGATTTATAACTACAATACAGAGTACAAACATTAGGAACTAAAATAAATAAAAAAAATCATGACATTTTTTACAGACTTCTAATCCTGCTTTGTTATTAATAAAATCAAAAAAGTTAAAAATATTTTTTTTAATCTGGGAAAACAAAGTTATTCAAAGCCAATACTAAATAATTTATAAAAACAGCGCTAAATCAAATAAAGGGAAAATATCTGTATGTACAAATAACTGTAGGATTCATTTTCTACTTAAGACTTTTCTGAAAATTTAATACTGGTGTCAAAAATGTTGTGGTATCTTATTAGCTTAAAATAACTTTTGTTTTCTCAGATAAAAGTTTGTTTTCTTCTAAGTTCCTTGAATTTATTATCACCTGTTTAAGATGAGTCGGAGATATGATGCTACTGCAGGGAGTCCAAGGACACACACACACATACACTTCATTTGTAAATGTGAAGCGATTGCTCTGACCAGTTAGATACCTGTACAGGACAATCCTGAAGCCTGATGACGTAGGATTTTAAGCACCTAGGGACGTTGAGGTTTATCAAGAGCCTCAAAATGACCTGGGTTATCTCAACAGAGCCTCAGAGTTGTGTTGACGGGGATTATTATCCTGCCCTTTTGACCTGTTAGTATCATATTGTTACTGTTTCATAAATAAATGGAAGAACGCCTATCTATTTACAATCCGGTTTTATTAAGATTCCAGCAGAGCAATCCTGTTTTTAATTTATATTTTTGACCTATGGGAAAATTGAATGTTGCATAATGCTAATAAATAATGCAGTTCAAGTGGAAGTCAGGAACATTGGTGCCTCCATACTGTAGACAATAGACAATAGACAATAGACTTTATTTACATAATCTTGGAGATTAGCATTAGCGTCAAGTTACAAATCATTAAAAAATGTTACAGATTTTTCTGAAAGTTATCAGTTTTGAGATCGACCTGTTTTATTCAGATATTCTTCTAGTGAGTAGAAAGGATTCTTCAGTAGCCAGTTTGTTAATTGTTTCTTTAGCTTCTGGGGTGGTACATTCTTCAGGTTCTCTGGTAGAAGATTAAAAAGTTTTGCACCAATGTATGATGGTTTCTTGCTGTATAGAGTGCGGTGGTGAGGAGGTAGGGCAAAGTTTGCGGCATGCCTGGTGTAGTGATGGTGGATATCTCTGTGTCTTTGTTGTTCTGTGGAGACTGTGTGCAGGATGACCTCTTGTATGTATAGTGATACCACTGTGAGAATGTTTTGCTCGACAAATGCCGCTCGGCAGCTCTCTCTTTGCTCGAGCCCTGTCAGAGATCTTATAGCTTTCTTTTGTTGAATGAGGACTCTATCCAGGTTTGTTGCAGACGTTCCTCCCCAGGTTGCTATGCCGAACCTTAAATGGGTTTCAAGGAAGGCATAGTAGGCGGTCTTTGCTGCCTCTGGCGTGCTTATTTGACGGAGTCTACGGATCAGAAAAGCTCCTGAGCTGATCTTCCTACATAGTAGATCTATGTGTGTCTTCCATGAGAGGTCGGAGTCGATTGTGACGCCCAGGTACTTTGTGTTGGTTTTATACTCATGTAATCTGCCTACTGATGTTTCTGTGTTTTTTAATCTAGTGTTAAAAATTATTTGTACAGTTTTATCAACATTAAGGACTAGGTTGTTTGGAGCGCAGTACTCTTTGGTCCGGTTAAGAGCTCTTTCTGTATTTGTGGTGAGTGACTCACTGTCGTTTTCTGCGAGTGTGATAACTGTGTCATCTGCGTACATTACAGTGTGACAGGGCCCTTGTAGGTACGTTGGTAGGTCGTTTGTCAATAGGATGAATAGTATTGGCCCCAGGACAGATCCTTGTGGTACTCCTCGTTTTACTTCCAGCAGATCAGATTGGACCTTTTCTGATGAGTTATTAACAGTATGTCGCAGCTCTACGAGTTGTTTTCTATCACTCAAATAGCTAAGAAACCATTTTGCTGATTGTCCATTTATTCCCAGTGCTTTTAATTTTTCTATCAGGCAGGTATGACTTATGCAGTCGAACGCCTTGCTGAAATCTAGAAAAAGACTGGTGACCATATGGCCTTCCTCTAACATGTCTATAATGTGCTCGACGAGTTGTATTATGGCCGTGGCTGTTGATTTGCCCTTTAGGAAGCCATGCTGCTGGTTTGTGAGTAGTTTATTTTGGTTCAGATAGTGTAAAAGTTGTTCCAGTACAACTTTTTCTATGACTTTAGAAAAAGTTGGTATGAGAGAGATAGGGCGGTAGCTATTAGTTTCTGTTCTTGGTCCTTTTTTGTACTTGGGATACATCTTGGAGATTTTTAATTTGTCTGGAAAAATGCCTTGCTGTAGGGATTTATTTATAATGTTGGTTAGCGGCATGGTTAGTTCGTTTTTGCAGTCTTTGGTCAGCTTGGCAGATATATCATCAATGCCGGCGGAGGTTTTTGGCTTAAGGGTATCTATAGTTTTCTGCACCTGTGTTTCTGTTATTTGTTGAAATTTGAAACTATTGTTCGTTATTGGGGTTTTGTAGTTGGTAGTACTATTTGGGTTGATGTTGTTTTCGAGTGTCTTCTCTGCTATGGTTGTGAAGTAGTTGTTAAAACAGTTTGCCACGTCCACTGTGTCCTTTATGATATTTCCGTTGACTTGTAGTTCAATGTGATTTTTTGTTTCAGCTGAGGCTTTCTTTGCTGCATTTATTACTTGCCACAAGGCTTTTGATTTGTTGTGGGACTTGCCTATGTGGTTAGAATTTTGTAGCTTCCGTAATGTCTTTAGCTTGAGGTCATATTCCTTTTTCTTTGCGGCTGTGGATCTTTTATCTTCCTCTTTCCCTGTGCAGAGTTCATGTTCCAGTGCTTTTATATACTCTCCTTTCAATCTGTTACATTCACCATCCCAGTATGGTCTTGTTGAGCGGCGTTTCTGTACTGATTTGGTGAGAGGACAGGCTGTGTTGAGGTGGGTTTGGATTGCATTTTGAAAAAGGTTGTAGGTTGAATTGGTGTCTTTGGCCAGGAGAACTTTTTCCCAGTCTTGACTGGCTAACAATGATTTGAAGAGTTCAGTGGTAGTTGAATTGAATATTCTCTTTGTTTCTTTTGGTCTTTTTAATGAGCTTTTATTTAAGTTAATTTCTGCCAGCTGTGCGGTATGGTCCTCCGAGAGCCCAGTTGTCACGACTGATGTATGTAGCCTGTTTTTTTCCATGTTCGTACATATCCAATCTATTGATGTTGATGTTAGGTGCGTTACTCGGGTTGGTGGAAGTTGTTGCCTTGTTATATTGAAGAATGAGAGGAACTCTAGCAGTTTGTTATTCTCGTTGTTTGTTTGGAGGTTATTAACATTTATATCACCCATTAGTAGTATGTGTTTATTTGTTTGGTGAGGTTGGTCGATAATATCTGCAAGGATGTCAATTGCAATGTCCAGATTGGCATGAGGTGGTCTGTAAACCCCCAGAAGCAGCAAGACTTCCGTTTTAATTTTTATTTCAGTTAGAACTGCTTCACAGACAAGTTCAGAGGTGTCATCACTTGTGCGTAGGAGTCTTACAGATTCTTGGAGGTGTAGTTTTACATAAGCCGCCACTCCTCCTTTTTTGTTAGTTTTTCTGTAACAATAAATAAATTAATTGAGAAGATTCTACAGTGTGTCCACCAAACCATTTGACACTTTTAAATCGATTTATTTACAAAAGTATATACAGCACAAGAATAAGGTCAACATAGGATTAAATAGTAATTTAAACAGTTTTATGTCAGTTTATCTGAGCTCATCATGAGGCGCATGCATCACCCTGCAGATATCCTAGCAAACTATGATCTCCTCCCATGATTTGACCAGAACTTCTGGGGTAACTAATTCAATCGCAGCTCTGATTCGTCACATACACTGTTCAATATGAATGTTGCACATTTTCAGATAAGTGAAAGGTAGTCTCATCACTAAAAACAATGTGGTTTATAACATTTTAATCAGTTCCATCTAAATACGGAATAACAACACCAAAGTCATATCTGTTTAATTTATCATCAGGCTTCAAATCATGCAGTAATTGAATTTATAACAATTACATTTAAGTCTTTTCTTCAAACTTTGAAAATTGCAGACTTACTTACATCTGTTTCTCCACGGATTTTTTTGAACTTCTTAAAAACTGTCTTGAATGTTCTCGATGGTTTCATCTCCTGTTTTAAACGTACTTGTCCGCATTTTGTCTAATAGGCGGTAATTAATAAAACCAATAAGCATGTTTCCTCAAAATTCTTTTTCCATTGGTAAATGCTGTATTTGCCTGAGGAATTTTCATTCAACATTTAACAATACTCATGTCGCACTGAAATCATAGAATTAAACTTAGCTAGCCTCAAAATGCATTGATCTTTTATTTGCAAAGTTGCCATGATGACTGTTTTCTAAAAAGGTTAGCCACACATTACTACATGACAACGATGGGTAACTCAACTAATGAAAACAAAACTTTATATGAAGTTGTTTTAATTTACATCTGCTTCGCAGACCTGCGAATAATAATAAAGTAGCTATAAACAATTAAAAACATAACATGACTTTGTGGATACTGATACAGGAACTACACGGCTAGCAAGTTCCTTCTGAGTTATTTCATTAGTAAGGTGAGGGTAATCTGCTATAATTATATAATAACTATTTTGACAAGACTCAAATGGGAAAAAATAAGAAATGTTACACAATGAGCTGTATATGATGGCCTTTTCAGGCAGTTTTCATAATCTCGGTTCCTGAGAGATCTAAGAGTTAAGCATGATAGTTTTGCACAGTGAACAATTCTTTCAGAATTATTACAGAATAAGGAATATGCTACTATTTACATTGATCAGTTAATCAGTGTTATTAAAAGTGTTATTATTTGAATAGTGAAAGAAAATGCGGGGACCAACTTATAAACACCATGTGATTCAGTCAGTACAGCAATGTAGAGATGGATACATCTAGATCTCTCACATCGCAAACTTTGGGGGAATCAAACACGCATAACAAATAATGTGGGACAGAGAGTTCATCTTGTATATACTACTAATACATACTAATTAAAGTTTTAAAATAATATAGAATGTACATAAACATTTTGAATTATTTACAATATTGAATTTAAAATGTTTGAATAATTTATCTTCTCTACTATAAATAATTTGTAATCAATGACCATTATACTAAAACAATTGTAATCTGGAACATTATAAAATTCATTATGTTGTATTGCACAATATTTAAATATTCATGAATTTGAATTAATTGTATGATCCGTTTGTAAATATATAAAAATACCAATAATGTTATAGTTAGGACAAGAAAAGTCTTAAATCACATCATAAAACTTTATTTCATTCATACAAAATAAAACAACAGCAATTATAATACAATAGTAAAGTATAAAATTGTACACAGTTCAAAACATATTAACATTAGAATTGTATATCAAAGATAGGAAACAAAAACTATCTATTTGAATTGTACTAAAACATAACTTGAGTCTCATGAAAAAAAACACAAGCCAGCCCAAAACACACAGAATATGCTGAACATACGGTACAGATTTTATCACATTGGAAATGAACTAATAATGGCTCAACAAAATCAGGATAACAACTGTGAATTTGAATTAATAGTATTTTTTACAAAAATATACATTTATTTGTACATAAAAATAGAAAAATGTTTATAGGACAGTAAAATTATTATTATTCTAAAAATACTGTCACAAATTCGAATAGTTATATGATAATGAGTTTGATGAATGATATCCTTAACTCTTAGCGAGCGCAGGAAGTGGATAGATGTCATGGATAAAATAGTGCAAGGGCAAGGACATGCATAGAAGCAAATTTACAGTTTAGAAACCTTTTCTAACACCTTGTATGCAAATTCTATGTTCACAGAACCATAAATTAAGATATAAAATACAGATTACAAGGGATAAGGCGTAATTCCACCTTCACATTTACTGTATAAGGAAAAACATTATGACTGCCTACTAATTCATTGTGTTCTTAAGTTAGTCACGAGCCTTTGGTTTGAGCTATTATTCTTTATTTATTATATAAATATTAACCATTTTATCATTATTTAATTAACTTTTATACATGGAATTTTCAGTTATTTTCACTAGTTTTTTATGTATACATAATATATATATATATATATATATATATATATACGAAATATACTGTCAACTTTTGAAAATAAGGCCTTTGCTCAGGCCACTTTATGTGACCTGAGTAAGGCCTTTGATTGTGTAGAACACAGTACTCTTTTAGCCAAATTAAAGCATTATGGAATTCATGGAAGTGCCCTTGATTTTATAAAATCATACCTCATCAATAGAACACAAAAAGTATACATCAAAGGAAGTTGGTCACAGGAAGTCAAAATAGAGTACGGTGTCCCTCAGGGATCTGTACTTGGACCCTTACTTTTTATCGTATATATAAATGATATAACATTGGCTGTTGATGCTAATACGCTTCTCTAAGCTGATGACACAACTTTTTTCAATAGTAGTAATAACCTGAATGAACTAAAGAAATTAACCGACACCACAATAAACAAGGCATCAATATGGTTTAAAGAAAACGGTTTTTTAATGAATGAAACTAAAACTCAAAACATTTTGTTTACTTTAAAATCAATTCCTGAAAATAGTTTTAATTTTGAATCAAGTAGTGTAATCAAAATTTTAGGAATTCATATTGATAATAATCTTTCATGGGGACCTCACATTGATTTTCTGTCTACTAAATTATCTAGAATTATTTTTTTATTGAGACGTCTATCTTGCTGCATAAGTGAAAATTATGTTCGGACTGCATATTTTGGATACTTTCAGTCAATTTTGAGATACGGATTAATACTGTGGGGAAATAGTGCTAGAGTTCAGGAAATACTGGTGCTTCAAAAGAAAGCTGTTAGAATTGTTGGTAAAGCTGAATATCTTGATCATTGTAAACCTGTTTTCATTAACCAAGGAATACTTACAATAGTTAATTTATATTTGTTTGACTTATCTGTTTACATTTTAAATAATAAGGACTTAATAAACCATACACAAACACATAATTATAACACACGAAACAAAAATAACATTTTAATTGAATATTGTCGACTGAGCAAATCTTTGAATAGTCATGTTATAATTGGCTTGAAGGTGTATAACAAATTGAAACATTTGATAGAAAAATACCCTCTTAAAATTTATAAAAATAAACTTTATGAATGGCTATTAAAAAACCCTTTATATAATATTGATGAGTTTTTTTCTATTAACAAAATAGACTTTTAATGATTGTTTTAAGATAAACTCATAATATAACTAGTATAATTATCAACTAGACAATTAATGTCTTATATTGTTATATATATAATATTTATGTATTATACTTATTAAATATTATTTAGAGACAATGCTACTTAGTCTGTAGCTGAATTAGACTTTGTCAATGCATGTAACATGTTTTACGACAAATAAACGAATTTATTATTATTATATATATATAAAATGAATTTATATATATATATATATATATATATATATATATATATATATATATATATATATATATATATATATATATATATATAAATTCATTTTGAGTTCTAAATGAACAAGAAACACTGTTAAATGTTTTATGTTTATTTCAATGCCTAATATTATTTAAAATGTTAAAAGAATTTACTCTAAGAATTTGGAACAATATTTTTGCAGAAAATACAGCTCTGTGGTGAAGTTATACCAGTGTAGAAGTTAATGCTTTAAACTACAAAGTTTTTACACTCACCTACATCAGCACAGACAGAACCAGCAAAATTAAATTTACATTCGAATAAAACACTGGCTCTTTTTAATTCATTCTATGTTTTAGTTCATTCGATAATATGTTAACGGCTAATGGGATGAGGTATTTGGTGGATTTTCCCACTAGAATCACAGATAGATCAGAAAGTACGATAGACAATGTGTTTACGAATATTGAAAAGAAATATGTTTGTGTTTCAGGGTTGAATACCCAACTCTCAGATCATGATGGTCAGCTATTATTTATAAGTTCAGGTAGTAATATCTCTAAACCACCAATAGGAAAACTAGAATACTTAAGATTGTTTTCTGAAATAAATACTCATAGCTTCATACAATCATTAGAATGTGAATCGTGGATAGGGATGTATATGTCGGAACCTGACTGTAAATATGATATTTTCTATGATTTATTAATGTTTTACTTTAACTCTCATTTTCCTAGGAAGTTGTGTAGAAAACAAGGGAAAAATAAACCATGGATAACTTATGATCTGAAATTAGAAAAACAAAAAATAATAGAATTTAGCCAGTTAATCAGAAATTCAAAAAATAAATGTATGTCTTCAGAATTAAGGAAGATAAATAAGTCTTATAGAAAAAAGGTTTATGAACATAAAAAGAATCATTTTAATGAAAGGCTTAAAGTCTCTACTAATGTAAGTAAGACTATTTGGGAAATTATTAACAATGAAGTCAGTAATAAAGAACCAAAAATTAACAATATTAAGATAAAAGTAAATGGTGAAACCATTGACAATCCTTTGAAAGTTTGCGAAAATTTTAATAACTATTTCAGCAACATTGTAGAAAACAGAATTCTCCCAAAATTAAATTTTGATACATCTGACAAGCCCTGTTTTACTGAAAATAGCCATGTTATTAGTACAGAAAAATGTTTTTGATGTAAGCCGATTGATGAGGAGGAAGTAGAAAAAATAATTAACAATCTAAAAAACAAAAAAAGCAGTGGTTTCGATGAAATATCGATGAGTCTAATTAAGAAGGCAAAAAAACCATTAATTAAACCAATTACTCATCTTATCAATTCATCTTTTATTTTAGGTAAATTTCCATCAAAATTAAAAATGTCTAAAGTTATACCTTTTTACAAAAAAGGAGACAGAAGGAATGTTGAAAATTACAGGCCAGTATCACTCTTACCTTCCATTTCCAAAATATTTGAGAGAGCTATGTGTAATCAACTTGTAGATTATTTGGAAACAAATAATTTAATTCATAATTGTCAACATGGTTTCCGTAAAGGGAGATCAGTGACGACAGCAGCCACTTCCTTTATTGAATCAGTAATAGATGCTTTGGATTGTAATAAAAAAACTGTTGGACTTTTGATAGATCTTAGCAAAGCTTTTGATTCTATTTCTCACTCCAATTTACTAGAAAAATTATACAAAATAGGTATTAAAGGCAAATCTTATGACTGGATTAAATCCTACCTTGAAAACCGTAAACAGTTTGTTGAATTAACCTATCTTGATGGTAAAAATATCGTAAATCATTACAAATCTAATGCAAAACTCATAAAACATGGCGTCCCTCAGGGATCAATTTTAGGACCAATACTATTTGTTTGCTATTTAACAGATTTTCCAGAACTCTGTTGTTCAAGTGGCATTTGCTTATATGCAGATGACACAAGTATTAATATAAATGAACCTTCCTGGAATGATATAGAAATTAAATTGCATAAAATATTAACAGACCTTTCACAGTACTTTACCAAAAATAACTTATTGCTTAGTCTTGAAAAGACTAATCTCATCTCCTTTCAAAAAAGAAACATTAAAAATAAATCTGATCCAAAAATCTGTACAGGTGATTTTCAAATTAATCAAGTAAATGAAACAAACTTTCTAGGTTTGAAACTGGACCATAGCCTCAGCTGGGACGCACATGTCCAGAAGGTTATGTCAAAAATATCATCTGGTGTTTATGCATTGAGCAAATTAAGACACCTATGTGATCATAATACACTGAAAATCATATATTTTTCTTACATTCATTCAATTATCAGTTTTGGAATCTCCTTATATGGTGCAACTAGCCAAAAAAATCTTGATTCTATTCTAAAAATGCAAAAAAAGTCTATTAGAATTATTCAGAACCTGAAACCAAAAACCTCAGTTAAAGAACACTTTTCAAAATTAAACATTCTTACAGTTTATGGCCTTTATGTTTACGAAGTAATTGTATCTTTAAAACAAAGATATCATGATCAAATATTTAATAGTGATTTTCACATGTATAACACCAGACAAAGTAAAGATTTTGCCATTCCCACTCATCATTCGGCATTTTTTTGCAAGAAACCTCAGTATGCAGGAATTAAATTTTTTAACAAAATTCCAGAACATATTAAGGCTGAACCATCATTCAATAAGTTTAAAAAAATACTTAAGGATTACCTAACAATCAAAGTATTATACTCTTTTAAGGAATTATAAATGCAATAAAGTAAAATTAGCCTAATTTTAAGAAATGTTGAATACTTTTAAGTTAATGACACTATTCAATGTATTGACTGTAATACCTATGAATAAAGAATTATCTGAATCTGAATCTGAATCTGAATCTAACACAAATTTAAAACTATGGAGAAATGTATGTCCAATTTTCCAGTCTGTTGGTTGTTTGAAAATGTAGGTTTCAAATAGAATTGTCAACAAAGATAATTCCTTATACTGATAAAAGCAATTTATTGTAAGAAGCAACAATCTACAAGATTTGTCAGGAACTGCTCAGTGCTACTATGGTGAAATTGTTATACAAATTGAGCGATTTATTAATATGGCCATGTAACAAATAAAAAATTTTTCATATCATATTTAGGATATTTAAAATATTTTGATAGTATCGAATACATAAATACAATATGATGTGATAAATGAATGACAATTCATGCAATAGTCAAAGATTTCCTGAGCTAAGACAGCTTGATTAATGGATTCAGCTCTCTACTGGCAATGTGAAATTAAGAAATTGAATGCATGGACAATTTTGGTCTGTAGTCACAGTTAATTGACATCATTTATTATTATTACTATTTTGAACATCAATATTTGTTAAGTATTGGGCATGACTTTAGAATGCCAAAACAGGATGGAATTTACTGTGTGAGCATGCTTAGATGTACAAAAAGCATTGAATAGGAAGCATTCGATAAATTGGTGTCCTTTGATAAGTTTGCAATGTAGTATGTTTACAATAAAAAGTAAACAAATGACTATATACTGTTGTTAACACAACAGGACAAAATTGGTTTCAAACTAAATCTTGATTACACAGCCAGATTACAATGAAAACTGCAGTACCATAATTGATAGGGATGGTTTCTGACATTACGGAAAGATGGTTAGTTAAAAATTGTGAATATCTAAATACTATTTAAATACCACTAAAGTTTTAACATGTCCTAAAACGTGGTCTGAAGGTCATTTCAGAAGAGACTATCTTGATCCCGACTATTACTGCATTCAGCTTCTGAAAAATACATTAAATATAAAAAAAAAATTGGAAAAAAGTAAAAATCTCTAACTTCAAGAAAAGAATTAGTGCACCAAGTACATTAAATATCTAGAAGTGGCAAGTACCTCAGATAACCCAAAACCCATATAGTTGCAAAGAGGAGATATAAACTTCTTATTTTAGATTCCTCTATTGTTCTTGTACCCACAAGCAAATATTGTTCTTGTTGGCAGGACAACAGATTGTCCAGACGCCATTGTAGTTTTTACTGCACAATCATTGCTTTTTTATTTAATAGAAGTGATTTTTGGGATTGATTTCGATGAATTATTATTGGACTTTGAATTTATACACATTACATTTATACAAAACTTATACACATTACATAAATCATAAGTTTACATTGTATATTTCTAAAAATCACCATATAATTTTAAATACAAAATTGTACTCAATTCTTTACACATTTAAAATCAGGTATACAGAGTATTCAGTAATGATTGGATCAAACTTCACCAGATGATTTTTCAAGTCAAAATATATAAGAAATTTCTAATTAATCATAGTCCTGTCTGTCTGCCTGTTTGTGTTTTTAACTTTAAAATTTTTATCTTTGAAGTCGATAAAGATATAAACTTCAAACTTTACACATCTGTTAGTATAACAAAGACCAATGTTTAAAAAGAGTTCAAAATAATTATCACTTTAGGTTTTAAAATGGCAGCGATAATAAGTCTCCTGAGCTTAATAACTCAAACCCCTTAGATTTTATAGTAAATAAACAGGAATAATAAAACATGGCAAAGGATTTTAACATTTTAAGACCAAGTTTGTTGTGCTACAATAAATAATAACAAAGAACTTTAAGTTCTCCTAAGCATACTCCTTTATTTACATTCTACAAAGTAATGAAGTTAATCTTGACTATTTTACAAATGGAATCAGTGTTATTACTACTTTTTACCAGATATATGCATCTATTAATGCCAATTTCAATATGTTTAACAAAAAATTCATTTATTTTAACCTACAAATGGTCTTTTTTTACAAAAAAGTGTTAGTACAACCTGCATGAAAGTTACAAAAATTACAATACTGCTTTTAATGTTTCTTGAATACTTCAAAACAATGTTTCACAGCAAATGTTCAAAATGCTGACTTCCTTTCTCTTTGCAGAGTCTGAAGCATTGCAAACTTAATCATCGAATTTCTTAGAAAGTATTTATTTCCTGCATCTGAGCTCCTGCCTCAACAATTCGAGCAAACAAGGTCCACTCTCTCTACAATAGGAGTTAATACACTACCTACTTCATTCATCCCCAAAAAGAAAATTCAACTGGAGTAAGATTTGGAGATTATGGAGGACACGGGACACAAAATTTAAATGCTCGCAAACTTCAACAGCAAAGTGTGCTGGTGCTCCATCATGCTGAAACCATAGATCTAGTCTCTGTTGAAAAGGTACATTTTGAAGAAGGTCAGTTAAAAATACAATAAATGATGAGCTAAATATATGTGATATGAGCAGTATGCTGTTTGCTGAGTACGCCCGTTACGTAGAATGTGAGATCCAATAAGTGTATCATTTAGAATTCCAACCAACACATTAATTGAAAATCTGACTTGATGCCCACGTTGTACAATAAAATTAGGATCCATTCATACATAATTATTCCTTACATCAAATGTCCCCTCACAAGTAAAGCTAGCTTTGTCTGTGAATAACACATTTTAGAAAATTAGGTAAATCTATTTCTTGCCGTAAAAACCAATGAGCACATTCCACTCTTTTAGGATAATCCTGTTTTAAAGCTCGCACTTTCTGTAATTTTAAAGAATGTAGGTTTTAGTACAATACATTCCATATTGTAGATTTTGGTGCATTGATATTATTTCTAATTGCTCTCATACTAATATATGGATTTCGTTTTGACTTGATCCAAATTTCAAAATCTACTAAAAAAACTCTTTTAGGCTTTAATGCAACACTAATGTTTTTTTCATGGGAACATCATGAAGAAAAACAAAAACAAAAACCAAAACCAACCAACCCTTGAAACAGTTCCTGAAGCTGTTTCTAACCTACCTCTTCCTGCTGAGGTAGCTCCTGAAGCTACCTCGCATACACCATCACCTGGTAACACAACTCAAGAGGTTGTTATGCCAACATCCCTACCTTCTCCTCAACAAAGTGCCTCAGGAACACAGGAGGTTCCAATGCACACTGAAGCTCCCATACATGGCAAGGCTTTATCTGAGGAAGGTAGTACAAGCGCTGAGGAAGCAAAAGCCTTTCAAGATATAGAAGATCAGCTCCTCAACAGCCCAGGCACTCCCATGTCTACAGGTAAGCTAGATGATGCCACAGAGCAACTCGGCAACCTCAGAATGAAGAGGCCTAATCTCACCACTGCTCACAGGAGAGAAGCACTAAAGGCTAAACTTCTTGAAAAGGGTGAAGCTTTTGACCCTTCCAAGAGGAGGAGGGGGAAAAAGAAGAAAAAGAACCTAGAACGGCAGGAGGTCTCAACTCCGGGCCCAACTGCGGGGGAGGGGTCGGCCAAACGCCCCAGAGGCACCTTGGCCACCCCACCCTCCGCTGAGGGGCCCGCAAAGAAGGCTAGGAGGGAAACCCAAAAGCTGGAAGCCCACGATCCCGAGGCCTCTGGTAGCACATCCAAGGCTACCTACAGAGAGGTCGGGCGATCAAAATGGCCATAGCCCTCGAAGGCTACCCAGAGGCGAAGCTTAGTGCAGAGCAAGGAGAAGCCATCGAGGACGCAATTATGGAAGAAATCCAACCCCTGGAGGATGGTTCCGTTCCATCGTTTGCGGGCACCTACCTAGAGAAAGGTGTTTTAATTGCTCCCTGCATCAACGAGCACACCAAACGTTGGCTGGAAGAAGTAATTCAAAGAACAAAACCTCTGGGAGACGACCAAAACTCTCTGAGAGTGGATCTGCGTAAGGACATCTTGAGGTCCACTAGGGTGTTTTTCAGAGCTCACCCGAAGCTTCTGAAGAAGACACCTGATAAGGTACTTGAAATGTTCAAAAAGCAGAATCCCAACCTAAACGTAAACGAGTGGAAAATCCTTCCATCCAAGCCAGATCCGAAAGGTTACGGATTCGTCTGTTTCCTGGACGAGGTCTGCTACAAGGCTGTGAAGGCTTCCAACTGTAGAACCAACCTAGGACTCTGGCAGGTCTCAATTGTCTCCTCGACAGTCAAGGACAATGCCACGAGTCCTACAAATCAACCTACAGCACAGTAGGGCTGCTTCGGCAGCCTTCTGCCAGTTCTTCCTCCAGGAGGGATTTGATCTGGCATTAATTCAAGAACCATGGCTTCACCAAGGGAGAGTGGCGGGCCTAAATGAAACCAAAGGTAAGTTAATTTACTGTACCTCTCTATGGAATGTCAGGACCTGCATCCTGTTGAGGAGAGGCTTGGATTTTCTAATCCTCAACGAATTCTGCTCCAGAGATCTCACTGTGGGCACACTGACCTGGAAGAATGGAGGCATAGTACAGAGCACAATTGTAGGCTCCGTATACTTGCCATATGATGCCAGGGAACTCCCTCCATCAAGAGACCTAGAGCTCCTGGTGGAAGAAGCACAAGCCAGATATCAACAACTACTTTTAGGTTGTGACGCCAACGCCCATCACTCTGCTGGATGGGGCAGCACCAACACTAACCCCAGAGGTGAGGCACTTTTACAATTTCTTCTAAGTAGGGATCTATTTATATGTAATAATGGTAACCGCCCTACGTTCGTAACACGAATTAGACAGGAAGTTATTGATATAACAATCTGCACACAAGGTATACTTGGAATGGTTGATAATTGGCACATAAGCGAAGAGGCCTCATTATCAGATCATAGGTATATCCCCTTCAACTTGCAAGATGAAGCTGCAGAGGTCCTCTATCGCAATCCCAGGAGGACTGACTGGTTGGGATATAAGTCTGACCTTCAGTCACAGTTGGGATCGGTAGGCGGAAGGGTGCGATGCTTCACAGACATAGATCAGATAGCTTCTGACCTGCAGAATGCTATAATCAATAGCTTCCACGACAATTGTCCATTGCGACGGGGGAAGAGTCAAACCAATACTAAGTGGTGGACTGCGGACCTCGCTCGCAAAAGGGCTAATGTTAGGAAGCTGCACAATCAATGCAAAAGGAGCCGTATCTGGGAGTCCTATCATAGAGCTCTAACAGAATACAGCCTGCACAATCAATGCAAAAGGAGCCGTATCTGGGAGTCCTATCATAGAGCTCTAACAGAATACAGCCTAGCAATCAAAAAGGCAAAACAAAGTTCCTGGAGGCAGTTTACACAGAAGGTAAATGAATTAAGCGCGGCAGCTAGACTGCAACGTTTACTAGCCTCAGGTCCAACCGGTCACTTGGGATCTTTAAGGTCCCAGGGAGGTCAATACACTTCCGGGTCTAGTGACAGCCTCAAACTTCTCCTTGAGACTCACTTCCCTGATTGCATCTTTGAGAATGATGACACTGGAACGTCTGGTAACCATGATGGAGGCTCATGGCCAAGAGCTTATCGTGGTAGCTGGGCCATTGCCAGAAGGATTGTCACTCTCTCTAAAGCCAAATGGGCAATTTCTAAATTTGCCCCTTTCACATCTGGAGGAGGGGATGGAATCTTTCCGGCCCTGCTTCAACAAGGGCTGGAGAATCTCCTCACCCTTCTATGTTTTATTTTCCGATCTGCCTCCGTAATCTTCAAAGTAGTAAGTCCCGTACCAGCGTATAGTTAATATCTTTTATTTTATAATACTGTAATTAAAATTTCTAAAGTTTCCCATCTTTCAGAGTCTGAAAATTTAATTCAATTTTTGAAGTATTGTGAATTAAATTTTGGTCATAAAGTAAATATCAAGTTTTGTGTTATATTAATTTTGAGTATTTTGAGAAGAGAACTTTTTATTTTGTTTTGTTAATTTAAACCATTTTTGGAGAAGTATACCTTTTTAGTTTAATTTTAATTTTAATACCTTTTAATCAGACTCTTAATTAGATTTGTTCGATTGAGTGACATTTGAAGAAAATTGAATCAAAAGTTTGTAAACTTTGTAAACTTTTGGGTGAACTTAAATTTCGGAATAAAGCAAGTATTTCCAAAAAGTTGTTTAATTTATAAAGTATTTGCTCCATATAAATTTAAAATATATGTGCTATAATAACGGTACACTTGTAACATATTCCTTCCTCCTATTCTCCTTCAAATAGAGGCAAAAACATTATTTGTATAAATAAATTAACTAAACAATCACCTGCATTGAGATCAGTGACGAGTATGATTGCCACTGGGTGTTAACAATGTTTTAGTGTGTTTCCTGAAACAGAAGAAAATATTAGTATAATCACTCAGTTTTACAATTTGTATTTAGTTATAAAGTAAAATATTTTATAACGGTTTCTAAAACTAATTTAATTAATAATGTATTTATATCTTTATCTAACTAAGTTATGATATGACTTATTTTAAGAATTAAATCTCTTTTATACGTTAAATCATGACTTTGTACAGGAATGCATTATACTTGATTTCAGTTACAATTGGAGTTAAAATTGTATTTTTTTCAAAATTCACGAAGGAAACAATTACCTAGAAGTCTGAATTAGTGTGCCAGTAGTACAGTTTAAGCCATTCTGCAATAACATGCCAAGTTACAACAAGATATCCAAACTTTGATGTTTATTTTGACGATGGAAAGATTGTAAAGGAAACAGGATTTTTCCGGACATTTGCCATCGTTCAGTGAAACAAAAAATCAGTAACACTATGTTTCGAGATCTGCAATCTGATCTCTTCTTCAGGTAAATAACTAACCTAATACATAACTACAAACTAGGTTAAATTAACAAATCATACCAAAGCGTTGTAGCACGCCTGTCAGGTGAGACCCTTTCTCGTGTTTTTTTTTGTAGGCGAGACAAAAAGACCATTAAAAGTAAGGATAAAAGAGCACAAAAAAGAGCACGAGAAAGGGTCTCACAGAAAAGTCAAAAATTGCACACCATTGTTGGTCTGAAGACCATCATATCGGGAACCACATTTTTTTCAAAAGGAAATTAATAGAGGCAACCTACATTAAATTAGCAAACCAACCAATCAGTCAACCATCAGTCGAGATTAGGCCGCTTTGATTGCCAATTCTAAAAAAATGAACTAAAAAGAAAACCAAAAGTATCAAATGGATCTGGTATTTGTAATAAACCAATGCGGGATCATAATATGGTTTTAAGAAGTTCATCTAGCATGAACCAATAATAATAATAAAAGGCCCATTCTTGTCACCCTTCCTTTTTATTTCCGCCATCTTGTTTCTTTCTGCCGTAAACGATGGCAAATGTCCAGAAAAATCCTGTTTCCTTCACAGATATCCAAAGTTTTGGTGGTTTTAACAGATTTTTTTTATATAATTCTTTTACTAAAAATAAAAAACCATTGTTATATAGATGAGTACTTTAAAATTGTACATGCATTTTTTTTCTATGCATTTATAAAATGACACCATTTGTTTGATTAGTATACATTTAATGAAATTGGTTGCTTAACAACTATATATGTAGAATTTCAATCAAACTTTGAAATTTATGATGTTGTTATTAAGGTATTAACTTCTGAATTAGTTTTTCTCAGTTCTTTAGATTATTTTATTATATATGTGAAAGTTCACAATGGCTCATCAAAGTAAGTATATTTAGTGTATATTAAATTTACTGACATTTACTTATAACCAATAAGTAAAACACATTGTTTGTGTTTTTTCTGTCCATCCACACACCTGCACATAATATATGGATCCAGATTTGATTTTGATTGGTTTTATACAATGCCAGAAACATAAACAGATAAAAATATGAGTAGGAATAAAAATAGGAAAAGAAAGGAATGATAGGATAGATGTTTGTACTACAACATTGACTGATTTTAACAGTTTAACAACTGTGAATTCTGGTATGCAGCAACATCTAAAAAATACATTTGCTGATTTCCTCCAGAGCTGAATACTTATTAGTGTACTTATATCTCCTTTATTAGTGTATTCTCACATATCGGTATTATAGTTTAATACTTAGGTGAACAATTATTATCTAGATTTATAAGCACTTTAACTCTAGAATCACTTTATATTCCAGTGTCACTAGAGACAAGTAATTTTATATGTATTGTAATATTAGCCATATTTGTCTGTATTTAATTTGGTCTTTGTATATGTTTTTATTTATTTTCAATGTAAGTTTAGTTTTTACAAAAATTAATAAGTTTTATAATTAATTTAGTTACAAATAATTCAGTACAATATAATAGTATAATCCTAGCATAATAACAACAAAATCAATTATGCAGTTGATTCAATTTAAGAGAATAGCAATAACTGTTACAACCAGCCAGTGGCGTAGCTACCTTGGGTGGCACCCGGTGCGCAAGTTGGTGGTGTCACCCCATCGGAAGTAAAAAGTGCGAGTATGGGACGGGGAATTCCCCATGACAGCGTCAGGCTCTTTTGTGGGAATCCCCGAATTATACATAGAGCTGTGCTAGTGCTAGTGGAGGAATCCCCAAAAAGAAATCTTTGTGCTAGCGATTTATTTATTTTTTGTTTGTACATTCTTCTTAAAGTTGAGAGACAAGGGTGGATGTCCCCCCAAAAAAGGTGACACCTGGTGCGGCCCACCCCCGCCACCCCACCTTTGCTACGCCACTGCAACCAGCCGTTGACAGTTCCAAATGCATCATGACCTTCCAGTTTTAATAAATTGGAGTCATGTAAATTGGCAATACAAAGTTTAATAACTTTATAAACTAAAAACACCCTAAGCCCCCAAAAATGTGTATCAAGTAAAATCTTTTTCAAGTAAATGTCTCCACCCATCCTCTTTGGTAGCGGACATTTTGGGAATAAATGCATCTTCTCTGGAGGTGAATATTAGAACTAATTCACTTCTCCTTCTTTACTTAAGTGGCTGAGATGCGAGATAAAACACTGCACTTAGTCTGACTGATATCTGTGCTGCATTTAGCTTCTGCACAGCAGAGTAGCCTGAACAGTAAAGCTAAAGATACAACTGCTGGCTCTCAATGTAAGAGCCAAAATCTTGGGAAAATTCTCTAAAAATAACATTCACTTACAATGGACCACACTGCCTCATGCGACAAACACACGATAAGTGCAAGACTTATCACTTTCCACTTCAAATATGATCGAATTCTGCTCATACAGGCTCATCATGGCAATTTTGAATCCATATAGCACTTATAACTTTGTCGAAACATTAAAAACGGTTAAATGTTGTCAAATCCCCTCTCCTTGCATTTGTTACATTGTTCTGCAAGGCCTGAAGTTGTTCACAGATTCAGGAGCGAGCCAGGACTGGACTGACAGCTGTATGCACAAGTCTATACATGCTGTCTTTGTTACTCTGGATGTGGCAGCCTGTGCTCACTTACTGCCATACTCCACCCACAACCTCTTCTTGGAAAAAAGATACAATACTACACGCCACTCATTATCAACATTCTTTTATCGAAATCCTTCCCTCATAGAGCCAAATTCCTAACTTTGATACCAACTTCTGAGGATTTGGAAATGTGACATTTTTCTTTATGTATAATAGAAAGTATGAATCTAAAATTTGTGTTTTCTTTGATAATATATTATATCCTGTGATCATTATTATTATTATTCAATAATTATGGTTAAGAATTCTTCAGGTATTTCCAAGTACCCGATGGAAAAGCCACACATTCTACTGATTACATAAAATCAGGTTTTAAAAATTCCAAACTTTGGGTCAGCATGGGAGACTTTGTACTCACCCCACAGCAAACAGCATTCTGGCCCGATGAGCGGCTTTCAATATTTAATATTAAATTAAAAGAGAACTAATTCATTATTTTGTTTTACAGAGATTAATTAAGGTGAAAACAAATAAAAAGAAATGTTTAGCATTTTGTAAAATACTCTGTATCTTCTATTCAACTTAGTTCACTGCTTTCAGAAATCACTGAGATATTTCAAGGCCATTATTTTGTATTAGAATGTCACTCAAAATAAACCACCATGTGGTCTAGCTGTGCCGTGACATCAGAATGAGTCATGATATCTTTAGGTTCTAGCTTATCAGAATTGTTTTCACTGTCCTCTGTTACCATTGAAAAACAAACTGCTGAACAATTTTTACATCACTAATCGCACTGATGCTACTGTCAGTATGAAGCAAATCATTTACATCTTCCAAAATTAAAATTATCAACCTCTTTTAGGCTTTCTATTTTTACTCAAAGAGGCACCTATAACTGAGTGATATTTAGATGCACCCACATATCTCTTTAATCTAGACTGATCTTGTGCATCTTCCTCTCAGGCAATGATAACCTAAGAGTCTTTTGCCCTAAACAAACTTTTAAAAATGCACCTTCCTCTTTAATTATAATTAGATCCAAATCAGATTTATTTGGCTCCATTACCTATGTATTGGCCTTCCTTTAGGGTTTCTTTTTATAAGATAGTTTTGCTGACATTCCTTTCCTCTCCATCCCATCTGATTTTTCTGCACTTTATCTTACTCAATATGTCAATACACTCTTGTGCTTTCTTCTCCAATAACTTTCTTTATATGTAGGTCCATAAACCTTTTGCTGTACTTTACTCTCAGACTGTTAATTTTCTTTCTCTTTCTTGTTTACTTTCCAAGTTTCAAATTCATAAATCAAAAGCATATTATTGTTTTGTATAGTTTTATTTTTGTTTTGCGTTATGACGGATTTTGACCACATTCTGTTACAGGTGTATCATGGATATATGTTAGCAAGATTTAGTCTGCTTTATATTTCTCGTTCTTTTGTATTGTTGTTGCAGGCCTACCGTACACTGTTAATTTGTTACTATCTTTGTATTATACACATTATTTTGAATGCCAAATATATGTTAAAAGAAAAACAAATTGTACTGTAAATTTAACAAAAACTGTTTATTCTTTAAAAAATTTAACTATCTCTACTCTGTAAAACTGATCTAAATAACTCAAAAATCTGGACAAATGAGATCTGAATAAACAAGAATGTACTGTACAAGCAATTCAGTACACTGCTGTGTAAGCACTTCTTAACACACTTTCTCTAATCACATCAGTGACACAATAGTCTACATACATTTTGAATTTATAAAATCTATATATATAAAAATGAATGTTTGTATGTTTGTCCTTTATGGAATCGTGAACTATTGGACCGATCATGATGAAAATTTGTACGTATATGTATTTTTCCACGGAGAAGGTTTATAAGCTATGCCCATCCCTTTCCCGATTCAGGATTCCGCCCCACTGGTTACAGAAATACCCATAAGAAATGCATTGCAGCAAACATATGTTAACGTCTTTTCAAATTTTTAATCAGCTGTTCTTTGTAAACATATATTACACTTATAGTTTTAAAGCATAGAGTAAGCTTAAGAGAAACGACAAATTTTGTTTAAACTGTTTTTGCAATCACTGTTAAACATAGACTTTACTATCCAGATAATACAATTCAAATTTGACGTAAAAATTCACCTTTAACTGCAATATTTATTTAATATAAACCATGCTCATGCTTGATCAGAAGAGTAATGCAGATATCATAATTACTATCTTACGTTGGCTACAAATATAAAGAATGTTATAAAATCAACCTTAGTTGTTTTTTTTGACAGAAGTATGGTTCTCAAAACTCCGTGTGTACATATTCTCTCGATCGAGACAACAAAGCAAGCTCAATCGTGGCATCGGAGATATAACTAATTTAATCTAAAATTTATTATAGTAAAAAAAAAAATTTACTAAGTAATATAAGGACTTCGGTTCTTAAGATTTGCGTGCGAAGCCGTGGGTAACAGCTAGATAGAGGCAGGAATATGGTACATACCTTCATAATACGCCCAAGAGGCTCACGATGGAACGACTATCAATTATCTCAGCAATGTTTAGAATGTGATAGAAAAAGAATAAGTGAATATAGTGTACTGTTTTCAACGGGAAATTGCGTGCGAAGCCGCGGGCAACTTTTGCAAAAAATTATTGAAATGCGCAGCAAAGCGCGCCGGGCCCGCTAGTATATTATATAAATTAACACAAATATTTTTGATATCCCTCAAAACAGTAAAAAAGACAGAAAAATAATATATTTAAAATATTTACATTCTATATTAAGTACGTTTATATAAAGAGTATGGTGTATAAATTGAGACATTATAAACTCTAGCACTCTTATTTTCCCTCACTGTACAGTTACTTATACTTAACTAATAAAAACAGTAAATAACACATAAACAAGATATTGCGATCATAAAAACTCAACAATTGATGAACAATCAACAATGAGTCATCCCACACCTTTACATCAACAACTCTAACTGCTGTCATATACAACAAAATATAATACAAAGTATGTGGTTTTTCCATGTAAATGGTTTATTCATTCATTGGCACCATTTGGAAATCTCTTAATCCAGCTACACTAAAATATAGAAACATTCTATTTAACATTCACTGTCTGATATATATCGGGCGCTGGAGTTAAAATAAATACAGTGGGACCACTTTTTCTATTGTGGACTCCAGTGTTGCAATTTAAAGAAATTTTAAATTCCCTAAAACATTAAATGTTAATTTCAATATTTCTTTTTTAGATGTTAACTTATTTTAAAGCTGTTCTTACACTTTCAAAATTTCATATACAATTTATATTACATATTCATATATAATTTTATTGTGCAACATCTTTCATGAAAATTAGTGTAAACAGGTGAAATTTGAAATACAGATGTGTGGGCATAGAGGGTCTACTTATATTGACTGGGACAACACCCCATGTAAGTGGTATCTGTCTATGTAAGTGGTGTGTCTGTTTGTTGAGTTCAAACACCATTTGATTAAAGGTTGACATTTATTATCAGAGTTTATCATTTTAAAATTTAGTTAATAAACCAAATTTTATCATTTCTATAAACACAATAATATACGTGGGATAATATAGAAGTCTGACTAGTTTTGATAGTAGTATATTAGTTTAGTATAGATAGTACAGCTGAAATTGTATTAGTTCAGTAGGTATCTAAATTCAATTTCTATCAAATAATGATTACATGTTTTATTCTTGAAGAAATAAAATAGTCATAACCTATAAATAAAGCATAGTAAAACCAAGGTCGATTTAGCATGGGCCTGGAGAGGGGTAACAAATGGGGGATGTGGAATGACTCCTGCAGAATGGGGAGTACAAGAGCCCTTCCCTGGAAACCTAAAAAATACACATTTTGAAACACTTTTATGGATTTTGGAACCTAAGTCACTTTTATACGAAACTAAAACCAAAAGATCAATATTTCGAAAATACTTGGGAAAAGGCAATACCCTTGTGACCTCCCCCTCTCTCCCCCCCTGAAATCCAACACTGAGTTAAACATTAATTTACTAAACACATGCACTCATATCAACCACGGCTAAATCACCATCATCGTCTGTGACTTATGGTCACACGGTATTTTTCAATTTTAAATTATCTATTTAATGTGTAACTTACATCGATTTGGCCAATCCACCACAGTTTAACACTATCTTCACATCTGTCTTGAGGGCGTTTGGATTCAAATACATCTTCCTCATCATCTTCAACAATTTCAGGGATGTAGCGCTGCCCTGACGCAGTTGCTACTACCGGAATGTGTCTGTGTACACTACAGCAATAAAAATATCACATTACATTACATCATAGTGGTAGAGTGAAGGATCTGCTTACCCAAATTTAAGTGCAAGGAGACAACACAAGTTAGTTCAGTTTGGGTGAAAAGCCTAAAGATGATTTTAAGCCAGAAGAGGTGCAGAAATAATGAAAAATTAAATAAGCTCTCATTTCAATAAGAATATTTGGCACCTGATGATTGCAATTATATGGTAGACTAACTTTCTTGTTATGATTTCACACAGCAAATTCTTAAGTCCGCAAAAAACTTTTTAAGACGTATTTTGACATCATACAGTATCTCAAAGCATTTTTCAGAAAAAGAATCTCATTTCTTCGTTTAAAGTTTGAATTTGATGATGGAAGGATTGTGAAGGAAACAGAATTTTTTTTATATTTACCAGTGTCCATTGTTACAAGAAATTAGTAACATTGTGGATACCTAAAAGGTTATCAGGAAAAGATCAGGTTGTACATCACGAAACATAGTTACTGGTTCCTTTTATCACTGAACGCTAACAATGTCCTGGAAAATCCTGGTTCCTTCACAATTACCATTTTTTTTTATACTTATATCTGCATCACTTTTACTGTCCAAATTTCTAATGTCGAAGGGCAAACTTCAATTTCACTCAATATACTGGGTGGCGCAAAAAGGATGGTCGGATTTTAAACAACTATAACTCCATCAGTTTTACAAATGAATTTTATTCAATTACGTAACTAAATGCTCCCAGGCACCCAATTACAAGAAATAACCTCCAAAATTCATGTACGGAAAATAACTTCCGGAAGATGGTGTCCTTCCTCGGTGATGCATTCCACAAGTCTCTCCTTTAAATTTTCCATCACTTTCACTACAGTTTCTTCTTGAATTACCATAATTTCCGCACTGATTGCCTCCTTCAGATCAATTAAGTTTCGGGGCTTGTTTACGTAGACTTTTGACTTTGGGTATCCCCAAAGAAAAACATCACAGGCTGAGAGGTCAGGTGATCTAGCGGGCCAGTGGACATCTCCAAAACGCAAGATGATGTGGTGGGGGAACATCCGCCTTAAGACACACATGGAGTCATTGGCTGTGTGGGCCGTGGCCCCGTCCTGTTGAAACCAAATTCAATCTCGATTTACACGTAACTCTCGCAGTTTCGGCCCCAAAAAGCTACGTAGCATGTTAACGTAACGTTCCGAGTTCACAGTGACTGTAGCGTTGTTCTCCTCAAAAAAATAAGGACCAACAATCCCCAATTTTGACATTCCACACCAGACTGTTACTTTAGCACTATGAAGAGGCTTTTGGTGCAATTCTCTGGGATTAGTTGCTGCCCAATACCTACAGTTTTGTTTGTTGACATAGCCGTCTAAATGAAAATGGGCTTCATCTGACATTAAAAGCACAATATCATTATTAGAGTACAAAATGTCCAACATTGTTTCACAAAATCGTCTTCGGTGCTCAAAATCACGATCATAGAGCTTTTGCGTGATCATAATTTTGTATCGGTGAAACTGTAACTCACGGCTTAAAATGCGCTGCAACGAAAGACGGCTGAGGCCTACAGTTTGAGCACGACGCCTGGTGGAACGACGCGGACTGTGAGGCACTGACACTCTAACATTCTCAATGTTCTGTGGAGTAACTGCCGTACGTGGACGCCCAGTAGATTTACCACTCATGACAGACCCTGTTGTCCGGAATGCAGTCACCCAACGTGATATGGATCTGCGATCTGGAATGGGTTAATCACGCGCTACACCAAAACGTTGTCGAAACAATCGTTGCACAGTAATAAAAGATTCATTATTTCTGAAAAACTGTTCCACAGCAAAAACACGATGCTCGACCGTCCACTGCACCATGTCGTGACAAACTGGGTGTAATGGTCGACTTGCAGACGGCCGGCAGTGGTCCCCCCTCCTCACCTTCCACTGGTACTACGCAGTTCAAATCCGACCATCCTTTTTGCGCCACCCAGTACTTTCCTCACTGCTAAATTCATCATTATATAAATCATTCTCTAAATTCACAGTAATTTTTCAAAACAGACTAACAAAATATAACTTCAGATGACAAGATTTTCATACAACTGTCAATTACTAGTTATCAAGAGTGCTGTGTAATCACTGTATCTTTCAGAAACATAGCAAACTATCTGGAACTACACTATAATAATGGATGACATTATCATGTCAGACATAGTTTTGGCATACAAGTTGCATGGCAAAACCACAATGTCAAATGACGTCCAACGTACATATTGTTAAGTGTTAAAAGGTTACATTGTACAGTAAGGTGGAACGAAAAAACAAAATTTTTGAACTTAAAACGTAATAAAAGGTTAAAACTTGTGTTTTTGTACAATCATATGTAACGTTTTCAGGTTGTGCATCGTGCCTAAAGCTTACAAAATTTTGGCATTTGAAGATGTATTTAAAAAAATGTATTTTATGACTTTTCTAACGTAATTGAAGCTGAAATAACACTGTTGTAGCTCTCCACCTGCTATAGTAAAGAACAAACATGCGATATTGCCACTTTTAGTCCAGAAAAGCCTTATGACACAGGTTTGAAATTGCCATGCCAAATTCAAGCCATGGAGAGATATGTTAAACTGTGACAGAATTTTCTGAGATAGTTTGTGGACATGAGAACAAGGATGGGTTTATTAGGGCAACTTTACTCTCCCAGGCGAAAAAAACCCGTGTTTAATCAGAAATCACATTTCTAACTGATATCTTAGGCAGGAAATGTTAAAATATGTTATCTTGTAATTATGCAATGAGCCACACAGACAGGTTTTATATACAAGTCTGTGCTACCACTGCATGGGCCTTGACCAAATCGGTGCGTGCCACCGCGTGGATATAACTTTCCCGATGTTGATAGCTAAAAGTGAAGAAAAAAATATTCTACAATATTTACAAGTGTTAGTGTTCAAATGAAACCTGTCCGTATTATTTGTTAGTACTCGCTCTTACCGTACTGCAAGTTTGACGATTTGGACATTACAAACATAACGATGAAATGTATGAAATCCTATTATCCTTTCAAACCTTCCATCGTCAATAACAAGCTTCACACAAAGGATAGCAAAATTATAATTTTATTTACAAAACAAAAAATTACCCTTTAAATTTTACAGCAATCTTAGTTTTTCAATATATTGTTACATTGTTGGTGTCTAGGTTTACAAACTGATAAATTAATTAAAAAAAATTAATCATGAATTGTGTTCTGTGTATGGAGAGGACGTCATGAGGTATTCTGCTGTTAAAAATGGTATCGATTGTTTTGTGAAGAACAAACCAATGTTCATGATAGAAAGTGAAGTGGCTGACTGCCTGTGGTTTCCAAAGGTTGAAAATCACAGATATTTCAAAGTACTTTCCACAGATATCAAGAGGTCTAGTTGTATGAAACTGTGACCAAGAAACTTGGATATCATAAATTCTGTGACTGCCTGATGTGTACCCAACTCTTGACTGATGAATTTTAAACAAAGAGAATGGGACTAGTTAAAAGTTTCTTATTCTGTACCACAAAGAAGGTGACAAATTTATTAAGCACACAGTCACTGATGATGAAACATGAGTTTGATATGTCAATGCCGAGCAAAAAAGACAATCAATGGAGTGGGTTTAGCTTCATCACTATGAAAATTGCCGCAATATATTATGTGTATAGACAGCAGCATTTTATACAATAGATGTTGAAATGTTTTTAGTTAGATACAATAAGTGTTTAAATTTAAATGTTAATTACGAGGGCCATTATTCAACCTCTAATCTCACGCCATGACGGCCAGACATGTGACAGGTCTCGCATCTTCCCTGCTACATTTGTCACCGTCGAGTTCAAGTAGTCAGTTTAGGTTGAGCTGCAGTCACATAAACATGGCCGCCTTTATTGATTTAAAATTTAAGGATCTATTCGAGAAATGTTAAAGCTTGTTGAAACTTGGTATGAACGTTCTACGAGTTAGGTTGGATGAAATGGCAATGGATCATTGTTGGGGCCGATCAGACCAAGAGGGGCTGAGCCCCACAGTCAAAACTTTATTCTACACAACTGCTACACACGCATTGTGGTTGGATGGATTTTATCATAATTGGAATGTATGTTCTACATGATAAATGTTTATCTTAAATGGAATTTGAATGTTTCTGAAACAAGGGATAGGAGCTCTAGGGTTAAATCCATTTTATAAACTATTAGCTCTTGGCTGTGTCTTTGCACATCATTTTCAGAATAGAAGGGCGTAGCCTTCTTAGTAAAAGCATCTATGATGGAGTCATATGATTGTTTTAAAACAGAAGCAAGCATATATTTGGTACTTATTATTTCTGTCCTGCAGAAATGCAAAGGTTAAATATAATTTTTACTGGTTTACTTTTGTTTTGTGAGTGTAAGAGAGCATACATTTCTGGTTTGAATAATTCAATATTTGGATGACATGGACCCAACACATGTTAGTACAAAATATTTTAAAATACGTCTTTGCTTTCAGACAAATTAGGGAAATTTTGATGGAAAAAGAAATTAAATTAGCTTACTACGCTTACATTCAATCACTCCTTTCTTTCAAACACTACTATACTATTATTACATAGAAACATGCTGACTTGATCTCCCATGAGCCAAGCACAGTGATGTGATATTGTTGTATCATTAGAGATAAACTAACACTAAACTGTGTATTATTAATTAATTCTAATTGTAACAAAGCCAGTCCTTGTTATTAAACCGTGTTTTCCTTTTCTTAGTTTTCAATTACAATCTTTATTTATAAATTCCAACACATTTTTTTAATGCTATTCAAGATGTCAAGTTCCTTTATTTTAAGTTATTGTGACGGACAATCAACTAAACCTTGTGCACACGCTGAATACCCATGCAGGCTTTATTCCTTTAAATTATATAATTTATATCTTAGCTAATTAACTAGTAAAATTATTTCTTTCATAATAATTCTATTTAGTTCATTACTATTGTAATGTTAAAGCGTATTTTATATACAGTTGCTGGAATAAACATTCATTCATTCGATCAATTAAATTTTTAATGCCACAGTTAAGTTTGCCTGTCCCATGCCTCAATAAAAATATATATATATATATATATATATATATATATATATATATATATATATATAAAGGTCAGGAAAACCAATTTTGATTAAATAGCGTATATTTTTGGTCAACAATACTTCTGATTTTATAATTTATTTTGATTGTTTATCCCGATCAAGAAAATATATGTATATAAAACTTAAAAAGACTAGTTTAGATTAAAAGCATCTGCTTCATCGCTTTGTGTTCTGCTTCCGGTATAAATTGAAAATCGTTGAAACTAAGTTCATTTAACACTATATAATAAGTTTTGTGTGGAAGAAATTTTGCTGTTTTTCTGTATTCTGTAGTGTGAGAAAGAATGGCTCACTGAGGCATGTTTGTGTCCATCCCCCTGCTCTTTTTTAAAGTATTAAAATTGCCATACACAATCTCAAGGGAGCCAACCAGTTTCTCATTCACAGATTCATTCAATAAGGTGGTTTTTATAATAGAGTAGAAATAGTATTTGAAATGCATTGGATGGTTTAAATTTGTCACTTGTGCAATCTATAGTAAAAATTATACAGTAATTTTCCTTTGCAAATCTGCATTACACAAGTGTGTATATTTTATACTTTCTAAACTTGTAAGTGTTAATATGTTTATGAAATGTTTCTGCCTCTTTGGTGAACTTCAGCTGAAAGTGTCAACAGCTGTATACTGTCTGTTAAATTTGGATTACGTTTTGTAAATATTAGCATTCTTTTTCCAAATAACAAAGTATTCCAGAAAACTTTTCCAGTTTTTCTCTTCACAAAAACTTCTCTAAGATTTCAACAAATATTTTAAATAAAGAATGAGCTGGGTTGGTCCAACCGTTCCTGATATTAGTGCGTAGTAACATATTTAATGATTCATTTTTATTTATAAGATTAAGCTAGACAACTTTTCCTTGGATGGATTTCAGCCAAAATTTACATGAATGTTTTATAGAACAAGAAATAACCAAGGATAGCTTGTAAAACTGCCTTTGAAGCCAAGGAAGCAAAGTCCACTGGCAAAAAAAGTATTATGTACAAGTACTATAGACACCTTGTGATAGGATGTATTTTAATAATATTATGCTCAAATGTTGTGTATAGTAAAGGTCAACCAAGAATGAGTTTTCAGCACCTTTTGAGGAAAAGTTAAGCTGTGATCGCATTTTTCGTATTTAGTGAATAAGCCGAGAAAATGCGACACCGTTGAAAAAAGCTCTCACAAAACTGCAATAAAAGCGAGAAAGAACAACTAACCACGAAAAGTATAATGAATTTTTTTAATCAGTTTACAGCGATACAAATATTTTATTTTTCAACGATACTAAGATCATATTTTTTTTATCACACTTAATTTCATATATATATATATATATATATATATATATATATATATATATATATATATATATATATATGTATATGTATATAATATTAGAAGCAATTTTTTAATGCTGTCTGTAGAAGGCAGCATTAAAAAATTGCTTTAACAAGTTTTAAAGATAAACTTGTTATAAGGGAATTGTTTTATAAAAAATAACCATACCACTAAAATTACATTTTGTACTTTAAACTGAGAAAAGACTTTGTCTTTTGTATGTTTTTACAATAAATTAAAAATGTTGTTTTTTAATTATTATACTGTTTTTAGTAAAACCTCTTAAAAAATCTGTTAATTATTGAGGTTTTAAATATTTTAACAACAGTATACTTATTAATGTAAATATTGGTTCTGGACACTAAAGTATTATAGAACAGTAGACTGCTTTTCAATAGGTATTATTGTAATCTCTGTGCCATACCAATAGTACTAATAAGTACTACAAGACAAACATTTTTGCTAAAAGGTCTGAAGAGCTTGTAGCATTTTTGCTACAAGAATTTTTATTTCAGCTTAAACTCTGCTTTAGAGACAAGTAGACAATAGACCCCTATGACCAAATATATTATTACACTAAACACCTCTTGGTTAGATAAACTTTAACCAAAATTGACATGTTCGTTCTATATATGATAATTGTTTAGTGAGCATTGATTTTTGGCGCCCTTAGAGACAATGGGCACTTGGAATATAACTAGACAAATGTTATTCTAAAATTTTTGTTAATCAATTAAGTATTGAATTAAAATTAATACTTAATAACTGTACAAAATGTAACCCATTACAGATCGATTTGTTTGGCTGCTCATGTTCCATGGAGTCCAAATTAATTTATGTGTTGGCAGCAGAACAGTAATGTTGCTCTGCAACAATCCAATTCAGACGATATTTTCAACAGAACTTAATGCATGCAACCTATATACGGAACAATAAGAAACTAGTTGCTGTTGTAAAAACAGCTGAGTAAAACAATACATAAATCAGTAGTGCCACATAGGGGAGAGTAAATTCAGCTGAACTACAACTTCTACATACAACTGCAATCTAGAGAATATTTACAAATGTGTTTGAGAAAACTAAAGAAGAGCCGTTGTTAAAAATATTCTATAGACTAGTAATAGTGCTCACACAGCATGCAAGACACTATAAGAACTATTGGTAAGTAAAATTGAAAGCATTTGTTTTTGCTAATTGAGCTCGTCACTCAGCTATTTCATGGTGAGATATTTCATCAGTGATCTGCAATTGGTTAAGAACACATCAGATGGCTTAAAATGTCACAAAATCTTGATGTAAGGTCCACATGATCGTATTTTACCTGTTAAGCATATGTCAGTACCCTTTATGGCTCCTTAAATGATATGTTAGCTACAATATCATCAATTACCAAGAAAAATTGTAAAAAAACAAATTATGTAGAGCGAAGAGCAAGTTTACCATTAACGATGGGAGATTTTATTCAACCTAAAGCAAATAAAAGGGAAATTAAACTTACAGCTTCCACCACTGAAATGGACTTTAGCTTGGTGTCAGCTAACAGATTTCAACCTCTTGCAACAAATAATGAAGAAAATGACACAAATAGTCAAAATTCAAAACAGGTTTGTAATAAAAAAATAAACAAAATACTTTTGTGCGCTGATAGTCATGGTAAGGATGTAGCCTGGCATTTAAACAAATTGCATCATTCTTCTAGCGCTATTGGTTTTGTACGCCCTGGTGGTCGTTCCAAGCAAGTACTAAATATGGAAAATATTGAGTCTGAGATTCAGGGACCTAAAGACATTTTAGTAATGATATGTGGGACAAACGATGTAGCGCGAAATGAATCACAAGAAGCCTTAAACTGCATTTCAGACACTCTACAGCAATGCAAGGAGAAAAATGTAGTTCTGGTAGATTTGCCTAATAGATATGATCTTGCAAACTGGTCATGTGTCAATGAAGAAACAAGAAGGACCAACAGTGCCTTAAAGGATCTCATGTCAACACATAAAAATCTCAAAATTGTTGAAGCGAGCAGAGCTGAGAGGGAGATGCATACCCGGCAGGGCATGCATTTCAACACCAAAGGAAAACAATGGTTGGCTGAGCAGATCATTACAGCGATACAAGAGTTCAACCTGGAGCAACCCATAGCATTAGCGGGAGGCAGACAACTCAGTCCGAGATTGAGAGACCTGACGACCCAGGAGGGAAACGGTCAACCACCCCCACCAGGAACCAGCCCATAGAGGACGACACCTGCACTGCCAGGAAAGATTTTAGTTTTAGTTTTAGTGATAGCAATTTAATTGGTAACTCTAGTTGTTTGTTAATACACTTAAATATTCAGGGAATTAAAAGCAAACTGGATGAACTTAACTTATTGCTTGCAGATTTGGGAGAAAAAATCTGTATAATATGCTTGAATGAACACTGGCTTTCAAAAGAAAATGTAAATTTATTGAATAATATTGAATTTTTCAAATTAGCTGATTTTTATGTTAGAGAAAACTGTACTAGAGGAGGTTCGGCAATCTTGGTCAGAGAAAACTCTGGAATAAACTTTAAGGTCCGAAATGATTTAAAAATGTACAATGACAACTATTACTTTGAATGCTCCATAATAGAACTTTTGGATTTAAAAACCCCAATAATTATAATATCTTTATACAGAACTCCGGATAACTGCACCCTTAATATTTTTCTTGAAAAACTTGGTGGTTTATTGAATAAATTCAGAAATAAAAAAAATGTCAATATTTTAATAGCTACAGATTGCAACATCAATGTATTCAATAAAAAGGAACCACAAACATTATATGAAATACTTAATTATAATGGCTTTAAAATAAATATTGTTGAGGTAACAAGACCAGCAAGTGGAACATGTCTAGATAACATAATAACAAACAATAGGTTTAAGATTGATAATTTTTTAGTTACGAATGTTGGCCTCTCTGACCACAATGCTATTATAACATCTTTGCCCATATTTGAAAATAGAAGTAGGGATAAATATGTTATTCAGAGAAGATACACTAAAGAAGCTAGACATGACTTTATGATCAATGTTAAAAATACTGAATGGGAATTCAGCAATGCCAAAAAAGTGAATGAAAACTTTGATAGTTTCTTAAGAGAATTCCTATTCATGTTTAATTATTCTTTTCCACTTAAATCCGTCAAAATTAGAGGGAAGATTAGAGCAAAGTGGATAATAAAAGGGTTACAAATTTCAAGTAGAAATAAGAGAAAACTCCACAAACACGCACAAGTTTCAAATGATGAAGAAATTAAAACCCATTATAAAATATATAATACAATTTTTAAAAAGGTTGTTAGAGAAGCTAAGCGTAGAGCTAATGATTTATATATAGAACAATCTAAATTCAAGGGTAAAGCAGCCTGGCAAGTTATAAAACAGGAAATTGGTATAAACACAAAAAATCACGATGGAGTAAGAGAAATAGTGGTTAATGGGAAAGTAATTAGAGAACATAGTGAGATGGTTAATCATTTTAATGAATCTTATTTAAAGACTGTAGAACAATTGAATATAAAAAGCTCTCCGGTAAAAGCAGTGGGAAAATTACAAAAAGTTAACAGTACGTCTTTTCGTTTTAAACCTGTTCAAGCGAAAGAAATTTATAAATTAATATCAACGTTGCCTAACAAGTGGTCTACTGGCTGGGACGAAATTCCCTCAATAATTGTTAAAGACTGTAAGGAATATCTTGTGAAGCCAATAACAAATTTGGTTAATCAATCATTAGGAACAGGTGTTTTTCCAGACAAGCTTAAATATTCAGTAGTGAAACCCATTTACAAAAAAGGTGAGAAAACTCAAGTCAAAAACTATCGTCCGGTTTCATTGTTACCAGTGTTTTCCAAGCTATATGAGAAAGTAGTAAACCATCAATTATACAAATACCTAGAAAAAAATAGTCTGATTACTGGATGTCAACATGGCTTTAGAAAAAATTACTCAACCGACACGGCACTTACCAACCTTGCAGAGGAAGTTTACAGTGCTTTGGATGGATCACAGTCTACAGTGGCAGTGTGCTGTGATTTATCAAAGGCATTTGATTGTGTAGATCATGATATCTTAATGAAGAAATTAGAATTATATGGAGTGGAGGGCACATCTTTAAATTGGTTTAAGTCATATATTACAGGGAGAAAACAAAAAACAACTTTAGTATCAGACTATAAAAAGTATCATTCAGAGTATGAAAATGTAGTGTCAGGAGTTCCGCAAGGATCGATCTTAGGACCATTACTATTTACATTGTATACAAATGATCTACCACAAGACATAGACACGAAATTAGTCTTATATGCTGATGACACCACAGCTATAATCAAGGAGAAAAACTTACATGTAATGAAATTATTAGTAGAACAAACTATAGTTAAATTAGAAGAATGGTTTAAAGTTAATGGAATGATTCTGAATACTACAAAAACAAATATTATTCACTTCAAAAACAGACAGCAAAGAGAAGAAATGTTTACAGTCACAATAGATAAAGAACAAATAAATAGCTGCAAAAATGTAAAACTATTGGGAGTTTGTTTTGATGAGCATATGACATGGACAGGACAAATACAAAACTTATGTAAAAAACTCAATTCTATTTGTTTTAATATGAGCTGTGTTACACACATTACAAGTTTAAAAACAAAGATGACCCTATACTATGGCTATTTTTACTCAATTATGAAGTTTGGAATTACATTGTGGGGCTCAGTAGAGATAACAGAAAAAGTGTTAAAAATCCAAAAAAAGATTATAAGAATAATGACATTCTCATCCAGAAGAAGTTCTTGTAAAGAAAAATTTAAGAAACTGAAGATTCTTACTGTCCCTTGTGTGTACATGTATGAAGTACTGAGTCAAGTTCATGAAAACTTGAACTGGTTTTCTAAAGAAAAAACTATTCATCAACACAATACTAGAAATACCAATTTGTTGATATATCCTGTACACACCACAGCCATATTTGAAAAAAGTTTGTATTATATGGGTATTAAACTTTACAACAAATTGCCTAACAATTTCAAACAAATGCCACAAGTTGAATTCTTAGATAGAATAAAAAGTATGTTTGTCAAAAAGGCTTATTACAAGATTTCCGAATTTCTAAATGACAAAAACATAATAATCTAGTTATGAAGATTAAGTGTTTTCTCCTAAAAAACTTAAATTAATATAATACAAAATTCAATAATTGATCTCCATTTTGTTTTTTGAATATTGTTATACTGTTACCAATTTTATTGTTTGATTTGTTAATGGTTTTATTAATTTTATTGTTTTACTTGTTAATTGTTTTAGTAATTTATTGTTTTATTCGTTAATTATTTAACTAATTTTATTGTTTTATTTGTTAATTAGTTTAATGAATGATTGTTATTACATTATGGTGTACTACAATTTTAATGTTATCTGACTCAGGAATGCTTTACAAAATAAATGTTTGACATAGGTTTTAATACTGTTAATTAGTTTATAGTTAATTTATTCATAGCTGAAAATGTTAATACTGTTATTTATAATAGAGCTTATTTATTTGTTAGCAAATCATTTTAGCTAGAATCTTGTTAAATCTATTAGTACTAACGATGGGAGACCGAAAAAAGGGAAATTTCTGACTATGTCATCTGTCTTACCAGCATAGCTGGATCTTTGTAAGATGTAATATGACAATAAACATTCATTCATTCATTCAATACTGATCCAGATAATATAGGCCTAAATACTACGGTTTTTAATTAACCGAGGAAATTAAAAGTGTAAAACATACCTCAGCCCATTAACACAATCGTTATGGGCATGCCAGTGGGTCAGATGTTCGAGGACAGATGCCTCAGAATCAGTTGAACTAGAAGGTACAGTATGCAAGTCCCAAACATACACCTCACCTACACTAGATCCTGTACACAATATAAATCATGTTAACACAGATAGTCTATTCTCTTGTTTGAGAACCTGTATTTCAGGACAACACAAAAATAAAGTTACTGAGTATTTATTCATTAACATTTACTTAGAACCAAAGAACATAAAAAAATGGAAAAGTTCAACTGAGCTATACACCTATTATGACATATAACTAATATAAAAGAAATACATTAATAACTTAACAAATTCAGTTACTAACTGATAATCTAAACAGTATACTAAACAAATAGGAAATCAATATAAACTATGAGTAAAACTACATTAATATAAAACAAATAAATTAAAAACTTGAAATATATTCAGTTGATCTATCTAATTACTGATACACTACAAAAAATATTATACTTATAATAATGTAGAAACAATCATACAACCATTCACTCTATCTGATCACAAGCATCACCGACTCCCACCTTACAAATTCTATGGATGGCGTGCATGAACCGTAAACAACCTATTAAAAACTGATGAACGGTGGGCAGGAATACAAAGTAGAGAATCTCCCCTATATGCTAAATGAGGGTCGCTAAATGCGGGTCGTCCACTGTTATCAGATATGAAGCTAAAATTGTTAGACAGGAAACTAGTGGACTAGTTAAGAGTATAATAATTATGTAGCTATTAAAGTTTTAGGAGAGAGTTGTTGGAAATGAAAGGAAATGTGTTTGGCACGTCCAAGATTGAAAATAGATCTTATACAAAGCTTTGGGCTCCTGAAGCCTGTCCGACAGCTCAACAGTAATTTTGTTTACAACTATGTCATAATAGTTGAAGTGTGGATACATAAGTCTTAATAATATATAACTTATAATAACTTTGACTTTGAGTTGCAGGTATACAGCAAAACGTTTTAAATTGGGAATTCTGGCAAACATTCTGTTACGTCGAAGGGTAATGGAGAGTAATCTTTAGATTTTCCAATTCTGAAGTCATTGACCCTATTCCACAATGACTTGGTAGATTGATGCTTTGACAGAGTTAAATAATAAAATCTAACCTTGGAATTTCTAATTTGCTGCTGAGTTTGATTTCTAAGCCATTTGTAGACAACCCAATTCAGAACAGACTTAGATCACTGAGACACCAAAAAAACATAAACTCTTTGTTTCTGAAGGTGTTTTTTCTTGTTGGAATCAATTCAGTTATCCAGAGTGCAAGAGCTTTAGTAACTCATTTAGTGACAACCGGTCCATGATAATCGAATGAACTGTTAAGAAAAAAGTTAAATTTTAAAACAATATCATTTATACTGGTGGCTGAGGTAACTTCATGCCCAGGGAGTACAGCAGCATCAGCAAGAAGGGCAGTAAGATCTATATCCCAACACTTTCTATAGTTGATGAATTTAGTTTTCGCTTTGGGTGTTTAGAGTTTATAAGAAAAAGAAACATATTGTACTTTAAAAGGTGTGGGCTACGAAGTTGTCCATGGTAGACAACATAGGCTGGGACAATAACAGCCTAATAATGTCAAATAAAGTGTCAGCAGCAGTAGTGTGGTGGGTGGCTTGGAGTGGTAACAGTCATATTACAAAAGTTAAGTAAGTTTGGTCATAAGTTGCAGGACCGAGCAAGTCTGTGTTCAAATTCCCCACAACAATAACCTGACTGTAACGAGCCATATGGCCAAAAAGAACATGTTCGAGTTCAGTAAGAAAACCTAAATTAGAAGCTCTATAAGATACTGCAACGAAGATGTGTGTTCCATTAATATTGATGTCCAGAACCATGTACTCTGGCTAGATGATAATGCATGTTCCTCTATGGGAATTGTCTCAGGATATTTGAGAATGAATTGAGCCAATAGGCTTGAAATTATGAATGAACATTCACTTTAACATAGGCAACATTGAGTTCAGTGACGTTGCATACTTGATCGAATATGGAATTTGGTTGAGCATTAGTAAAGCCTATTGAAGGAAATATCTGGATATCTAATTGATCTATATGACCAACTAACAGTTGTGTATTCTTGTTAGTTATATTAAACCCTTTTTGAGGCTAAAATTTCTAATATGATTTATATGCTTTAAATTTGGATGATATTTAATTTTTACGTAGGTAAAACAGTTTTATGATGGTGCATGTCCCTTCATGAGATTTGGCTGAGCTTTAGCAGTGATAGAGATATACTGAGAATGAATTAAGCTATGGGCTTGAAGTAGGCACACACATGCAAACACTACTTATTTCTTACAGGCAATACTAACCTGAGAATAAATAACGCCCATCAGTTGATAGATCCATGTATATCCTCTGGTTTGTGGTATGAGGTCGCTTCATGACACGAAGGATCTGACCTAGGTTGCGCAGGTCCCAACTCATGATCTCAGAGTCCTTGCGACCGGCTGTGAACAGCTGAGTCCCGTCTTGTGAGAACAACAACTGAGTCAGACCTCCAGCCTGCCCAGTCATCAGGCAGATGGCATGTCCATCCAAGCTATACAGCCCTGCATAATTAATATTTTAGCTTACTGGTGCAAACTGTAAGTACTACTTGCTACTTAATTTGAGATTTTTTGTGAATGTAATTCTTTTACAGAAATAAATCCACATATGTGTGTGTAAATACAGGAAAAAAGTGTTCACCAACTGCTGCCTTCTTCACCTCTGTTACATGTTTTGAATTCCACCTTGTAAAAATTATAATAATTTTAAATAAACCATAGTACGTCTGTAATTTTTAGTGTCCTGTAAATTTAATGCAAATGTATGGAATCACCCTATGGGGTAACAATCATGATATTCAAAAAGTATTACTATTACAGAAAAAGGCTGTTAGAATTTTGGCAGGTGTCTCCTCCTTAATTACATGTAAACCTATTTTTGCGGAGGAAGGTATTCTTACAGTTATCAACCTTTATATTTATTCATGTCTGATTAAAATAAAACAGAATTTTTACTTAAAGTAAAACAGAATGAACTGACATTCATCATTATCCTACTAGAGGCAGCTTTTATTTAGATCAGGCCTACCGCAGATTAAGTAAATCACAATCTATGTATTCTTTTATCGGTATCTGTTTGTTTAATAAACTACCTCTTACCAGTCATAACATTAGTCCTAATAAATTTAAATCAGTGATGTATAGATGGCTGTTAAGTAGACCTTTTTATAGTATAGATGATTACCTTACACTGTATGTGATAGATGTTTCTTTTTAATTTCAAACCTATCTGTATTGTAGCTACATACATGTTTAACCGTTTTAATGTCTGTTGTTGTACTATTTATTTATTTATTATTGAACCTTTACCAATTTATTCCAATTTTGTTCATTTATTTTCTCTAGAATCTATCAACACATGTATTTATTGTTGATTGTCCATGCTTAGTAAACATAGGGTACTATTATTTCATCTCGGCCAGTCAGGTTTCAACTTGAATTAACATTTAATGTAATATATTGTGATCTAATATTCTATTGAAGCTTTGGTGACGATGTCAATGTATTTTAATGATCTTATGATGACTAATAAAGATTCTTGATTCTTATAAGTACAGTTTTAGTTAACAAATACCCAAGGCTGAATTCTGTTTTTTTTTTAATATTAATTATAATTATGTGAGTTTTGTAATAAATATAATATAAATTATATTAATTAAATTATAATTATTATACCGGTTGTTGACTTGTAAAAATATTTACAATTTTTAACCCTTTAACCGCTACAGATGTATGCAACTTGGCATGGGATGACCGCCAAGTGCTGAAAACTGACTGTATGAACGTCGCCATCCCAACAACTTGTCCTATGACTGAAAAACTCAGGTGAAATTCGCTAATTTGCTGACAACTGTTAAAACGATCATAAATAAACTTATAAAAAGGTAGAGCTATAATTTTTGTCTTTTTTTAATCATCTTTAATTGTTCCATATTTATATGTAAAGTTTGAAAAGCTTATATCTGACTTTTAATTTTATTAGTGTAAAAAATCAATGTTTTAAGTTAAAAATTATACATAGTGCACCATACAAAACATAAACATGTAGGAATGAGATTAGGTATTATTCAAAGAAATAGTTCAGGTGACAGAATAAATCATTTTAACTCTAGAACTGGCAATGGTGTCACTCTATACTGGCAGCTCTATTTTAACAGCCAAGCAGATGTTTTTTATAATGTATCCCATTTCATATCTGTTTGTCCAAATATAAAGTATTATATGTCAATTTATTCACAACTATATGGAGAACATTATAATAACAATAACTTATAGTTTCCATGCTAACATATTTTTTTGTTCTTACAAAATTTTAAGAAAATATGTTTTTGAAATTATTTTTGTAAATACTCCGTTGTATAACTGCTTAGCAATAATCTTTAATTCAAAACTGTAAATGTACAACTTCTTATCAATTCTGTGCTGATTCCAAAAATATATAGCTATCCTAATTTTTACCTCAAAACTTATTTGTTGCATGGATTTGAAAGAAAAGTGTGCATAGTTACTTATTTTTGAAAACAGATTGATCTCTAAATAAATAATATTTTTCATAGGTAAATATAATCTCATGACTGCATTGATACCTATATAAGTACGACAGAAAAATTCAAAAATAAAATAAAATAATAAATTTAAATCCTACCTTATTTACATGTGTACAATAGATACAAAGTTTCATCTTTCACTCACAGTCAATGGATTCTACCCTGCGTTTGCGGCCTCCCAGTCGAACTGGTCTGGCATAGTGTTAAAGCAGGTGGTAGCACTTACGGTGAACTCACAATTACATACAGAGCAAAAGAAATAGGTGTTCTTTTCAAGTTCTTACATTCACATACGGCACACAACTGAGTTCGTGCTAGGAAGTTTCACGAGTTCATGAGCAGGGCTAATGGGCTAAAGACATCACCAGGTGGAAGAACACCTCTGTCCGACACACAATTGTGAGAGAACGCTTACTAAGAAATCATGTCTGCAACAAAGTCTGTCAATGTTGTTTTTATACAAAATGTATGCATTGTGTAATAACATGTCAAGGTAGTTTGTGATTATTTTTATCCAATATTTTCTAGTATCTGTAGAACATTAATATGATAAGAGGTCCATTTTCGCGAAAATATACAATTTCTTTTGGATTTAGTTTTTAGACATTAGACTTTGGGATAGGCCTTTGGAATTATTCCTAATAGTACCAGTCAGAAAAATGTTTCTCTCCAGAAGTTTTTTGGCTAAAGGGAGTTTTATGTACCAGTTATGTTTAAACAAGTGGTATCCTATGTCTAACAAGTTTGTCTAACCCTTTGGACGCCAATGTCCGGTTGATCGGACCGTCGAAGTCTAGTCGAAAAACGCCAACGTTCGATTGATCAGCCGTTCGAGAAAAACATCTTTTAAAAGTTATTTTTTAACTTGAAAAGTCTGTTTAAACTGTTTAGGACTATTTTAGAAGTAAATAAGACTATCTGTAATCAATTTTGTTCAGTTTAGTGTCCACCCATTGTGTTTCCCTAAACACACATGTTAGAAGTGATGGGGACAAATGTATATATATATTTGTAAATAATTATTTTGTTGACAAAGATTTTTCTTACTTTTTTGAAGAAAATCTATGATATAGACTTATAGTAGTGAGAAGATGCTCTCATTTTAATACTATGTAAGTATGTACAAACGTATTTCCTACTGTAAAATTAATTCTAGTTATAGTACATTTTTTCTAATATCAACACTAATTAAAGTATTTTTTGTGAAACTATTTTTCAACTTTCAGTTCTGAATTTTTGTGAGCAGTCTTAGATATAATATCTGTAACGAATAAAAATATCACCGATAGGTAAAAATCTTTTTTTTTCGTACCGATATTTTGGCCTGAAGTGAAATTTTTATGTAAACAAATGTTTTGGTTAGGCATTACCACATCATAAACAATGTAGTTCCATTCTAAATGCTATTTATAATAACACTATTCGATAGCGCATATAATTTCCTACAAATAATAAAATAAACATTCAATTAACATAAAAACTAAGGATAATACAGAGCAAAGCGTAATAGGTTACAAAAACGTCAAAACAGGGCTGGCGGTTTTGGCTAGTACAGTTGGTTCGGGCGCTAGCGTGATGGGTAGGGCGGCAGCCTAGGGCGTTTGCGTCCAAAGGGCTAAGACAAAAGGTGAAGAACGGCTTTTGGGCCAAGGGGTCATTACCATCAGAGAGAAATTGTGAACCAGAATCAATTTTTTAGTATAACACACAACTAGATTCATTGTCACAAACTTCAAATTTTTTTAAGCCAAAATGGCAATGTCTTTAGTTGGGTAAGTACTGGATAGACAAAGTCCTATTTTTCATCCTAATAGACTCGTCTCCAACATATGTTCTGTGTAGGTGTAAAATGTGCATTAAATTTTTTATTTACCTAATCAATTTATGGTCTTACTTTGTTCTAAGTGTCATGGCCAGGATGTTTTACCGTGGGTTTGGAGTTCAATTGACATGTAGCATAGAATCAATTCAGTGAATTAATAAGTTTAGTACCCGGTACTTGTTTAGTTTCAAAACAACATTGCTGACGCTTATTATGTTCATGTCAACTGTCCACAGAGAATGATATTTTAAGGTAAGCAAGACAATAATCAAAGTAAGAACAGTAAATCAGTACTACAATTAATGTTCTGCCAGAATATATGAAATAAAAATCATTTATATGACCTTAAATTCCTAAAATTTAAATAACTGTACATGTCTACTTTGGCAATGAATATTCATCGTTGCCAAATCATACGGGCCTTTGGCAACAAAAATTCGTTTCATGCCAGCTGGAGGGTTACATAACTTAACTTTATTTTTACATATTCCATTTAACATAAGATATTCAACAAAAACTAATGAACAGGTCAATACAATATGTTTATCATATCTCTTAAAATAGGTGAAAAGATCAAATATTCTAAAGAAAATGGACTAAAATTTTTTTGTAACATGACTTTGGTTGAATAATATTTGTTTGCAAGGGAAATAATCCTGTGTCCTGTGTTAAGGGAAATATAAAAAAAATCACTTCTTTAATATCTATTCATTCTCATATGTGCTTTGGTGCCAGTACAGGATCAGGTTTACTGCCATATAGCATTTGCCGGTTCAAAAGTCAAAGTCAACATAAACACTAATTTTCAGAAAAAGCAATAAAGAAGATAGAATCAGCTGTCCATACACAGAGTGAGGCATTGGCCTTTACCATACAGTAGCCACTAAACAACAGGTTTGCAAGTTTCCATTATCCTTCAATTACAAGCTTTCTATCCTTTCTCTAGCTCTAAGAGGGAATTAACAGTAATACATATTTAGAAGAAACTATCTTAACTTTTCACCTTGAATATGAACAGATGTACCTTTAGTCTTATTATAGCAACACTATTCTTTGTACCTTGCACATATTATAGAATAAAATTATTTGACTATGACTATGACTATACATACCCACAAATTTTGCGGTGTATGTCCTCTGTCTCTGAGTAAAGATTTTAGATTAACATTGATATGTTAAGCGTGGACAAAGTTTTAATAAATAAAGTATAAATGTAAAGAAGCTATCTTTGTATAGATTAAAAAAACACCAGTCTTCAAGAAATTAATAATAGTGAAAAAGGAATTTTTAATTTCAATAGATCAAATATATTTAAAATAAATTACTGATAATGTTTTATGAATAAAAAATTATATTTTACCAAACTTACCAACAGATTTAGAGTAAGTACCAGCAGCAAATATGTTGGGCATTCCGGGGTTTACAGCAATACATGACACTATTCCTTTCTGATCACACAGGTCTGAAAATATAATATCTCAGTAAATAACATTCTTACAAATAAGTATTCTTAAAGTAAAAAGCATTTTTTTCAGAATAGTTTTTACTGGAATGCTAGAAGAACATAAAACTATTGTAGTAATGAAAAATTGTTGATATATAATATTATAAAAAAAGTATTTATGTATATTATGGCCATTACCACACAGTAAACATTAATGTCCCAACATTGTGAAACAACCTTAAATGTTGACAAAATATGCAGTACACCTACTGATATATAGATTTTATACTTAAAATTTATGTATATTATGGCCATTACCATACAGTAAACATTAATGTCCCAACATTGTGAAACAACCTTCAATGTTGACAAAATATGTAGTACACCTACTGATATATAGATTTTATACTTAAAATTTATGTATACTGTATTATGGCCATTACCATACAGTAAACATTAATGTCCCAACATTGTGAAACAACCTTCAATGTTGACAAAATATGTAGTACACCTACTGATATATAGATTTTATACTTAAAATTTATGTATATTATGGCCATTACCATACAGTAAACATTAATGTCCCAACATTGTGAAACAACCTTCAATGTTGACAAAATATGTAGTACACCTACTGATATATAGATTTTATACTTAAAATTTATGTATATTATGGCCATTACCATACAGTAAACATTAATGTCCCAACATTGTGAAACAACCTTCAATGTTGACAAAATATGTAGTACACCTACTGATATATAGATTTTATACTTAAAATTTATGTATATTATGGCCATTACCATACAGTAAACATTAATGTCCCAACATTGTGAAACAACCTTCAATGTTGACAAAATATGTAGTACACCTACTGATATATAGATTTTATACTTAAAATTTATGTATATTATGGCCATTACCATACAGTAAACATTAATGTCCCAACATTGTGAAACAACCTTCAATGTTGACAAAATATGTAGTACACCTACTGATATATAGATTTTATACTTAAAATTTATGTATATTATGGCCATTACCATACAGTAAACATTAATGTCCCAACATTGTGAAACAACCTTCAATGTTGACAAAATATGTAGTACACCTACTGATATATAGATTTTATACTTAAAATTTATGTATATTATGGCCATTACCATACAGTAAACATTAATGTCCCAACATTGTGAAACAACCTTCAATGTTGACAAAATATGTAGTACACCTACTGATATATAGATTTTATACTTAAAATTTATGTATATTATGGCCATTACCATACAGTAAACATTAATGTCCCAACATTGTGAAACAACCTTCAATGTTGACAAAATATGTAGTACACCTACTGATATATAGATTTTATACTTAAAATTTATATATACTGTATTATGGCCATTACCACACAGTAAACATTAATGTCCCAACATTGTGAAACAACCTTCAATGTTGACAAAATATGCAGTACACCTACTGATATATAGATTTTATACTTAAAATTTATGTATATTATGGCCATTACCATACAGTAAACATTAATGTCCCAACATTGTGAAACAACCTTCAATGTTGACAAAATATGTAGTACTTCAATGTTGTTAAATTTCAAATCTAAACTTTGCTCAAGTTCCAAATTAAAATGGAACAAATATGTGTAAAAATAATTTTCTCCAAGTGAAGTAGAACATTGTGTACAAACAGCAATACATTTTAACATTATGTGGAACATAACAAGTATTGTAATATCTGTACGTGGACTTAAAAATGTATTTAGAATATATGAAACGTGTCACATGGAAAATTTGGCAATAAGTAAGTCAATGCTGTAAAATATAACCCTATGTTTTGTGACAGGAATTCCAACTATACCAATACTAGGTATAGAGAAGAGAACAATAAAACAATTACTTATAATAGTAATAATATTGTGATAGCATTATTTTATGAAAACAAAATATTTTTAACATTTACTTACTGCTTTGTCAATTTACAGTGTTGAAATTATAAATACAATTTCTTGCACGACGTTTGTATATAACATTAAAAACTAATAATGTTTTGTTCTACACCTTAGGTGTAAGCATAAAATTTACAATTTTAGTGACATAAAACAAACTGCAGTGAGTAACTACTCGTATATAACATCCTAATAATATTATAAATATGAAAGAACATTTGTTTGTTTGTTTTGCTTTCATGCATCAATCATTCAACCATAGAACTGAAATTTTACATAGAAATTTTTAAAGTATTTGGAATGAATATAGGCATATTATTTTGAAAATCTCTCCAAGCTACGCTCCACTGGTCTTTAATACAGCAAAAAAATCCCATCTTGGTCTCTAAGTTATGAAATATTAATTGAAAGAGCCTGTCAAATGTCTGTTCTGTGTAAACATTGGTTTACGACAGCAAAAAAATATGGTTAATTCATTTAACCACTATTTCCAATTTGTTTACATTTATAGTATTTAACCTTTTAACCACCACACCCAAGTATACTCGTTTTCATATTATCAGCTCTTCAATTTTTGTTGTATCAGCTATCAGCTGTTATTTTATGTTACTTTGTGTTCTTTTATATTAGAAATGTCTATAAGATAGCTGTCCAGTTTGTGGTGCCATCTAGTGGAGATTACTCAAACTACTTGGAGACCATGTGCTTTGTACCGTACACGAGTTTGGGAATGGTTACGTTGATAATTTACAAGATGTTTTCCTATGTTTATTCGTAGATGGTTGTGTGATAGTGGTAATATATTGTAATTATTTAAGAAATTTACATTATTTGAGAAGTATATAAACATTGTTGATTGTTTACTTGATTTATTAAACTTTAAATAACGTGTTAAACATGTTATGTAAAAAAACTCCTGAAATGGGAAAAGATACTCGCGTTGGGAGTCTTAGTACGTAACTAAACCTGGTGCTCGGGTGTCCCCGCAAATCCAAGAACACGGCAGTTAAAGGGGTGAATTCTATACAGTAAGAAGTAACCATTAGACTTCATGCTTTTTTTAGATTTCAGCAATTAGGTAAGTATTCTACCTTAGAAATCTACCTTATAAAATGTCCTAAAACATAAGATGATCAGAATTTTACTATGAAGACTGTCTTTAAAGCAGTCAGCATGAACTAAGGTAGATTAAAATTCGCTGAACTGTGCATTTAAACTAATGTACTGCTAAGTCTACTAAGTCCTGCTATCTGCTCAAACACTATGCCAGACCAATTTCAAAAGAAAGCCGCAAATGCAGTCATAAGATTATGTTTACCTATAAAACATATTATTTATTTAGATATCACCTATTTAAAAAAAACAGTAATTGGCTTGCTTTTTCATACAAAGCCATACAACAAATACATTTTGAGGTAAAAATTGGGATAACCATATATTTTTGGAATTGGCACAAAATTTAAAATAAGTTAAGACATTTTCAGTTTTGATTAACTTATTGCGAAGCAGTTACACAACAGAATATTTACAAAAATAAATTATACTAAAAATATATTTACATGGAAACTAACAACAGGTTATTGTTATTATAATATTTTCCAAATACTGAATATGAATAAATTGTCAGATAATCATTTACAATTTGGCTAACAGTTATGAAATGAGATATATTATAACAAAACCATATGTGTGGCTGTTGAATAGAGCCACCAGTACAGTGCACCATTGCCAGTTGTAGGGTTAAGTAAGATCATAAGTTGGTATTTAAATTGTAAGAGTAAGTTAATTTTCTATTTAAATATTAAAAGCTACTATTACACAGATTTAACACAAAACGTTTTTGTTCTCAAGAAAAGATAGACAAATCACACACCTTTACAGGTTTTGTTTTTTTGTATGGATTAGTGAACATCTTTACCTTTAGTAGATATAACAGTAAAATCCCTCCCAGGCACATCAGTATGGAATATATTGATGATGTTCTTGTAGCCACACAACAGGAGTTCTCCAGAAGGGTTAAATACTACACTCAGTGCAGCATGCATCTCATCCAACCTGAAAGTTATTAAGTACACTAAATAATGGATAATATTTATATAAAATAAAACTATTCTTTCTTTTACTTTTTTCCCATCCTAAAAGAGATACAATTCCGTAAAGTAATACCAATCCAGATTATGGTACATTATTAAAAAACAAACCTTGTACATCAAGGTGTAGAGAGAAAGAAACTAGTGTTATAGAAAATATTTACTAGGTCTGACGGATTTGCTACATAAAACTTAGAAAACTTCATTATTTTCGGTGTAACAATTTTTTATATATTATATTCAAAAATCATATTCACTAACCTGTGCTCTCCTTCTCCTTTTCCTTGCAAAACCCCTCTCTACTGAGAACCAATACAGAATATGTATATAATTTCTACTGATTTAACTTAGATGACATTTTTTTTTAATCCATCTTCAGATTTGGACAATCAGATTAGTTATGGATACAAGGTCTACAAGATCTCTGGAAGTCTTTAGCATCAAGAGACCTTTTATAGTTTGAGGGGACAATGCAGTGATTGGACCATAAATCAGTCTTATTGAATACACGAACAAAGTTGAATATAACATATCTACAAATATAAAGTCCTCCTCGACTCACATTGATGACATGAAGAGTGATTCTACTACTCCAAGCATCTAAATTTTGGCTATAGGACAACTAAAACCCCTATGGAGAAGTGTAAACTTCTTGCGACTGTATTTCCTCTGTTTTCAGTGATACAATTAATTGGTCCAGTTCCCTGTAGTAACACCAGTGTATTATTTCACCAACTGATATTGAAAGAATATATACAGAGCTTGATATCAGTAAGAGTGCTGGTCCAGAAGGGATACCACCAATAATATTATTCTGTACTCCTATTTGGATGCTCACCTTACTATTTTTTTCTATTCCTTTCTTAATTCTGGTATTCTATTCTCAGTGATCAAACATAGTTTTGTAGACCCTGACTTTAGGTTTGGTGACCACAGTAATTTGAGGTATTATAGACCTATCATAATCCAGTCTGAAAGCATTTGTAAGTATAATCATGGATCACTTACAATTTCATCTACATAAATGTATACCTCTAGTACATAGTTTTGTAGACCCTGACTTTAGGTTTGGTGACCACAGTAATTTGAGGTATTATAGACCTATCATAATCCAGTCTGAAAGCATTTGTAAGTATAATCATGGATCACTTACAATTTCATCTACATAAATGTATACCTCTAGTACATAGTTTTGTAGACCCTGACTTTAGGTTTGGTGACCACAGTAATTTGAGGTATTATAGACCTATCATAATCCAGTCTGAAAGCATTTGTAAGTATAATCTTGGATCACTTACAATTTCATCTACATAAATGTATACCTCTAGTACATAGTTTTGTAGACCTTGACTTTAGGTTTGGTGACCACAGTAATTTGAGGTATTATAGACCTATCATAATCCAGTCTGAAAGCATTTGTAAGTATAATCTTGGATCACTTACAATTTCATCTACATAAATGTATACCTCTAGTACATAGTTTTGTAGACCCTGACTTTAGGTTTGGTGACCACAGTAATTTGAGGTATTATAGACCTATCATAATCCAGTCTGAAAGCATTTGTAAGTATAATCATGGATCACTTACAATTTCATCTACATAAATGTATACGAATCTAATACAATATGGTTCCCTAAACTATTGCTCAACAGTCTCAAACTTACTTGATTGAGTTTCAGCCTTTGGGGCCTTTCCTGTCAGGTGGATTGCCAGTACTTAGATCTATCCAAAGTCCATGACAATGGCAATTTTTAATTGTTGCTCTGCTTTCAACATGAGGCTAAAGTTTAAAACTGTGTTATATAGAGGAATTTGTTTCAAATCCATAAATGTTTCACTGTATAACCTTAGATATTAGTGTCTCAATGCTAATAAATTTCTAAAAATACAGATTACGTTAGTACTAATAGTTTATAAATTTATATTCTGTATAGATTATCTTATAGGAAAATCTACACTATCATGGTCAAAATAAGTGTAGACAGTCAAACTTTGGTGAAAAGTATGGTAATAATTACATGATCATACTTTCTTGTAATTTTATGCAAGTCTCCGGTCCACCCTCTTCTTGAGTATTGATCAGTAATTTGGTCACCTTACCAACTCAACCATATTGATCAACTGAATGGTTTACAGAGGCGCTTTATACTTTATGCATTTAAAATAATGTATAACTTCTGAATCTTACGCAATTATGTAATGTAAGGATGTTAGCTTGCACGATCCTCTCATTAACTCCAGCACTCATAAGATTACATTATACTTTACTTGCTTTACATATATTGCGATGCTAACCTTCTTAGCCTCGTTGTAACACCATTATGTGCCATGATGAGAGCTACTTGTATCATCCAGGTTTATCATCTCTAGCACTCTTAGTGTTAAGATATAGAAATATATTCCTAAATTTAAATTAAACTATACAGCCTCATTTTAAAACAAGAATACTTTTGTACTGGAGTTTTAAAAGAATTGCTGCAGAAAGGGTGTAATTTGCTCACCATTCAAAAATTTTTTAACAACCACACATGGAGTTAACCTAAATTATAGTTTTATCATTTTTTTGCAACTGAACTATTATTATTATTACTTTTGGTGAGATTTTCTATTCATAGTATATACACTTACGCATTATAGCCTTTATAGGAACAGCGTAGTTTGCCTGAAAATGCATCCCACAAGTGAATTGGCGAACAGAAACTTGTAGTCACAAAACTGCAACAAAGCAAACAAAAATTAAATTAATGTTAGAATTAGAATTAAAGTTTTTATTGCATTTTATCCCTTACATTCAATATCAAGATTTCCACACCATCATGATATTCTGTACATCATCTGCATGATATTAAACATCTACATATTACTTGATGACTCTTCATGACTGTGAATATTCCTTTGGCACAGTCGGAAGAAGCAGGTAGATTTTGTGACAGCTGAAATATTATTATGGTTTATTTTATAAATATAATATTCCAACTACAATATCACCAAAAAGTCCACAAATATCTAAGTTGTGAATTAAAATAAAATATTTTACTGTGCGATATTGGAACAAAATGGCATACAAAACTGGCTAATAAACTTAGTTGATATTTCAAACATAAATTTTTGTAACAAGTTTGAATTTGTTTCAGCATTTCTTTAGTAAATTCTTAGTGATTGACAATTTTTTTAAATTTACGTATAATCAATATACTAAAATTTATTTAAGATTAAAATAAATATTTACAACATGGTTCCCTTTAGGTTTGTACTACTTTTCCCCACGCCCTACGTGTCCTTAACCCTCTCTTTCTTAACCACCCACCCCCACCCGTCAGTCACCTTAATATAGTTGCTGAAGAAAAACAAGTACTGTGACAATAATTCACATAATAATTCATTCACATTGGTAACATATTTCCCTGTATGCATATTATTTTAAAACGTCTATGATATAAATCTCAAGTTAAATTAAATAAAACTATATACTATGCACTGTTCCTGATGTTTTAAGAAGAATGTCATTACTATTTTATTGTTAGACTTGGAATAGCAACAAGTAAATAACTATAGGTAAGTAAATAAACTTCAAAAACGTTTTAAATTTAAAATATTGTTTTAATAATTCAATTATTGATTTATATAAATTATAGTTTAGCTAGTTAGTAATATTTACTTAAATACATTACAGTTCATAACATTTGTTTAGTTTTACACAGGCCAATCGAATACATTTGCTAAAGTCTAGCACAAAGAATGAGCTTATTTTCCTTTAAGTAATACATACAAATCTGGACTTATATTTAAAATTGCAACACACACTTTTTAAATTTTTAATTTTGGTCTATATTTTGATTTGATGGCTGCTACAGCAGAGAAGCCTACATCACAAAAGTAGGAAGTAGTAAACAGAATTTCTGGAAATTTGCAGGTTATTTTTTGACATTAAACTACAGCTCTAGCAAAGAGTCCATTTTGAATCCAGTCTTTAACTCATCAAAATACAATTTCAGTTTGGAAAGAAACTTTAAAAATACGTCATTGGGCTTGTCTGCCACAGTCAAATGATTTTCTTCAATAAACTGTTTCAAGGCGGAAAATCTTGTGTAAATACCTTTAGCCATGATAGCCTTCCTCAGATTGAGTTTCTTTTTAAAACCTTACCCTTTATTTGACAAGTTTAAGACACTTGTGTATTTATGTTATTATGTTCAGCTTTTCAAACCAATCAGTAAGTTAAATAGAAAGTCCATAATAAATTTGTTAGTACTGGCATGGTTTTCATCTTTCAGGTACCCATATATATTTAGTACGTCAGCTCAAACATCCTAGAAAGGGAGTTTCCAGGAGACAACCCACGAGAACTTCTGTACAATAAAACATAATTGGGTCATGCCCTTACATATTTGTTCAAGAGATCTTGTCTTTTTAGGAGTGTTTTTAATGTAGTTGATTGTAATGACCAAGTATATTGTACAGTTCCTTTCTGAGATGTTCAGCAGCCAATGCTATAGGTAAGGGTTCCAAATCGCACTGGTCTCTTTTGTGTGAGCCCTTTTTTTTATCTGCCATTGAACTACCACCAACAATACATATTCCAATACATTTTTGGTCGTCAATACAGACCCACAGTTAAATAAAATATTAAACCGATCTTGGCCTGCAGCAGATCCCTTGATTTGTTTACAGGATTAGATACTTTAATACATGTGTTATCGTTAAATCTTACATAGCATATCAAGAATTAGTGTTTCTGCTACAGTCACTCATCCTGCTGTTCAAACTCCTAGAATAGAAGTACAAGCAGCTGATCACTAATATTTTATGTCTTGTTGTCTATCCTATGAGTCATTGTACTCAGGGTTTAAGCTGGGATGATAATTCTTAGCAAACATGATACAATAATACTTATTGGAAAACCGTCTGCAGTTCTCTAATACTTTAGTCTCCAGTACCAATATTTAGTTGAATAAAAATACTGTTGTTAAAATATTTAGAACCTCGATAATCAAAAGATGATATATTTGTGAAGAGTTTTGATTATAAACAGTTTAGTTACAACATCAAATTTGAAATTTATTGCAAAAATAGACATGCAAAATTAAAGGTCTTCTTTCAATATAAAATAAAATCAAATAGTATAGTGATTTTTTAATTTTTTTATAAAACAAGTTATTTTTAACATCAGTTTATCTTTAGAAAACTAACTAGGCCCTAGCTTAAGAACCAACCTAATTAAATTTGTAGTCTTCTTTGGTTTGTAAATAACAAACTTCAAATTCTTTGTTATTAGACACTTAACTTTTTTTGAATGTCTGTCATTCCAAGTAAAATCTGACTATAACGTAACCTCAAAAAATCTTCAACACTTGTTACAGACACCAAGACAAAGAAATGTATAAAGTTCATTTTAATTTGTATAAGTGTCAGCCATGGCACACAGCACTGATATCATATTAACAAAGCATGACCATTCGTTGAATACTACTATTGCATTGTGTGCAGCTTTAGTTGTAAATGTTTCAAGTTGTTCCTTTACACTTATAAGACAGTACAATATATACATATTAGGAATAGTCATTATTTTTAATTCCTTAAAAATTGGAACACAAGTCTCTCTTTTTGAAACATTTTTCATACCACGTAATGCATGTTTTTGCTATTTCAATACTCTTACTGCACTACTACTGTTCCCCCATAGAGTTATACCATAACTTAAGTGTGAATGGAAAAATGCATAATAGGAGGCTAGGAGCATATCCATAGTTATACAATGTTTCAATTTACTCAAGAGATAGACCACTCTAGATAATTTTTTACACAGTTGATCTATGTGATGTTCCCAACTTAATTTGCTGTCAAGGTATACCCCTAATAGTTTTACAGGTTTACTAACTTCATAATTCCTATTTAAAGTAAACAGTATTTTCTCAGTCTTTTGATCATTTACTACTAAGTAGTTTGTCTCAAACCATTCCATAGCCAATTTTACCGCATAGTTTTCTTCCATAATAAGATTCTCATAATTTTCACTGAAATTCAAGAGTATGGTGTCATCTGCATATAATACTGAGGAGCATGGTACATTAAACGAGAAATCATTAACAGCAACAACAAACAAAAAAGGGCCCAGGACAGAACCTTGTGGGACTCCAATTTCAATAGCTTTTAGTTCGGATCTATCTTTATTTTGCACAACTATCTGCTTTCTATTTTTTAGATAGGACATTATTAATTGCAGTTCTTTGTCTCTAATACCATATCTATAAAGTTTGGATAGTAATAACTCATGATCTATGCAGTCAAATGCTTTGGTCAAGTCGATTAATGTTGCAGATGATAACACCCCTCTTTCAAAATTCACTAAAATTGTATCTACAATATTTTCAACTGCTTTTATTGTACTTCGGTTTTGTATGAACCCAAACTGTTCTTTACAAAATAGATTATTATTAACAAAAAATGAATTTAGTTGCCATTTTATACATGTCTCAAATATTTTACTAAAAATTGGTACTAACGAAATCGGCCTGTAGCTAGATGGGCTAAATTTGTCTCCTTTTTTGTACACAGGAGTTACTTTAGTAACCTTAAGGGCATGAGGGAATACACCTTGCTCTATCATCATATTATAATAATGACAATGAATCAGCTATTTCATTTATAATTTTCTTTACAAGCATATTAGAAATACCATAATAGTCTTCACTAAATGATAGGTTTAGATTGGCAACAACTTTTAATACATCAACTGTTGTAATTCTTTGCCATGTTAGAGTGTCACAGTCATTAAAATTATATAAATAGTTTTCTACCAACTCTATTCACTCACACAAGTGGCAAAAAGGCAGACTCAAATAGTTTTGTTGCTAGAATAAAAGTAGGCTCTTACTGTGAATCAATAATTATCCTTCTCTTGGCTATTTTTGTACATTATTGATATTATGTCACACCACTGATGAAAGATAAGTCAACTTGATACTCATGACTGAGGTTCCCTACAGACTACATGATCAACATACAGACTGTGGCATGATCGATACGGCCCAAGTGACCAAGGATGGGGTGCAAGCAGGTATATTCCTCACAACACTTTGATTCTATTTCACACTTTGCAGTGTTCAGAGACGTATTGAATGTGTTAATGCCACTGCCTAGCGGACAATATTGGTTGTAGTTATCTAGGTATTATACAAGGCAAATAAACGTAGAAGATGCTGAGTGATGATACAACTAATCTTAAAGACAAAGATATCACATACATTGAACAGAGGGTTCCTCTTACATTGATATCCAGGGCCCGATTAAGGTTTTTGGCGCCCGTAGGCTATCTTGTACTTCGCGCCCCCCCCCAACGGTTTCCGGCCGGCTTCCCTCTGTCAATTTTCAATAATAAAAAGTGTTCTGCTGTATAGCGGCCATATTATATTTTTGTAATAAAATTTCAACTTACTTAAATTTAAAGACCATTACAGAGAGAGACCATTTAGAGTATTAAACTTTAGGAAAAGAACAACATTCAGCAACTAACTATAAACTTTAATTATTGTTCAAAGGTCTAATGATACATGTATGTATAAACTGCTATGTAATATCTTCAAATTCAACGGTTAAAAGAACTATGCTGTTTGCTGTCATTTCCTAAAAACACACAAACAAACGAACAAAAACAGCAAAATTATAGAAAGTGCAAACTTGCAAAGGGAAAGGATGCTTACTGCTGAGCATTTATTTGTATCTTTAAAATGGAATATGGTCTATTGTTGTAGACTTGTAGGTAACATTCTTTAAAGAGAATCAAGGGTTCTTATTTACCACTGGTTTTGTAGGACATACAAAAATGTGTCCTAGCTACAGCCAAACCTTACATGAGTTTTTAATTCTTATACATTTTTTGTAGATTACTATCATTAAATAGTCACAAAATTCAAAGTTCAGCACTTTGTAATGTTACTTTCAAAAAATCTGTAGGCTTATTTTTTTCAAAATAAATTAAAATGCATACTGTAATTTTAAGGCTGTTAAAATTATGTGAATTTTATCTCTTACTTCAGTATAAATGCTGCCATAATAATGGAGATTTTATTGTTGTCCATTTTAATAAGAAAGCTTAGTAGCTACGTATAGCCTGTTTAATTAGCGTTTTAACTGTAAATCACTGAAAAGGATTTATAATAAATCAATGAACATGGTCAAATTGGTCATCAACTTTCTCTGGTTTATTCAAGTACATTATGTTACATAGAAATGACATTAGACTTTGGTATACAACTTGGTGACTTGAACATTTAATCACAATAACAAACAATGAGCTAGAACTATAAAATTATTAGGCCTACTGTTAACAAAAGAACTTTTTATTTTCTCATGACGATATATTCCCTGATTAAACAAAGTCTTTCTTCCGTGCTTTTGATGAGGCAAACGCATCGATCAAGTCATCAAACGGAACGAGCTGTACATAGTCACTTTCTATAAATAAGAGAGCGAGTGCCTGGAGTTTTTCTTGCCGTAGAGTCGACCTCAAATAATTCTTGACTCGAGTAAGAGCAGAAAAGGATCTTTCTCCGCTGCAATTAGACACCGCCATGCTCAAGAAGATCCGCAATGCCACTTCCACGTTCGGAAAAAGAGATTCAAGTTTTAGGGTTTTTACATGTTTCAATAGCCTGTAGGCTTTAGTCCCGGTCGGTTTGACTTTCTTCTTTTCCTCCATTCTGTCTGACAGTACATTTTCCTCTTCATAGAATGTATTATCATCTTTTAAAAATTTTTGAAGATACAAACACTCATCTGGAAATGAATCATCTAGGTCTGTTGAATATTCATTCATTAGCTTTGTTGCCTTTTCCTTCAAGATTGAACTCTCAATTTTATTCTCAAATTCCATAAAAAGTTGAAGGAGTCTCGTAGTGTGACATAAATTGATTTTCTCCTTGTTAGTTGCCCTAGGAGTGTATCAATTGCTTTGTAGTAACAATTTATCAGGAATGATTTCCGCCCATCAAACTCAGTGTGCCCCTCTTTGCTTTCTCCAAAAGGGATTTTTGGTTTCTTTTTCCTTGTATTGTCTTGTTTGTACTCTTGAGAATTGCACATAAGCTTTGCCTCACTTTCAAAGTTAGAAAATTGTTCCTCATTTCTTAATGAACTTAGAAAAGACTCTAGGAGCTCGTACGAAAGTGCTGTCTGATCTAAGTCTCCATCTTCAGATTGAAGTCGTACACTGATGTCATGAAACTTCATGAGTACTTTATTCCAAAAACAAATCATCATGGTCATTTCCAAAGACTGGAGCTTCTCTATCAGTTGTTTGGCTTCAAGTCGTACGTCTTTTTTATTTTCTTCGTTTGAAGTGATGTCTTGTAACGCTGCGATTATTTGTTTATATGACTTGTGCATGGCTTTACTGGCATCTGCTCTTGCACTCCAGCGAGTTTTCGAAAGGGTCTTGACTGTCAAACATTCTTTGTCATATTGCGACAAGAGAATTTCCCATCTGTGTGTAGATGAATGGAAAAAGTTGTACATTTGCTGTGCCAGGGCAAAATATTCAACAGAACTACTACTACTTTCTGCAGCGGTCGAACCTACTAGCTGTAACGAATGAGCTGCGCAAGGAACGTAGTGAGCAAGAGGATTTTGCTCTTTGATTCGATTTTGAAGCCCCTTGTAACACCCAGACATGTTACTTGCATTGTCGTAACTCTGACCTCTACAGTCACTGATATTTAAGTTCAAACTTTCAAGAGTATTTATCACAGCCTTCTCCATATCTTCCCCTTTATGGCCACAATTTGGGATGAACGTTATGAACCGCTCATTAGGTGACCCGTCAGGTGCTACAAAACGAATGACAAAAGTCAATTGATCCACATTGGAAACATCTGGAGTAGAGTCGACAATAATCGAAAAATACTTAGAATTCTTGATATCTGACGCGATTTTGGATTTAACATTGTCAGCTAACAGAGTAATAAACTCGTTAACGATCGTGGAAGATAAGTATGAGGGCACTCCTTTACCTTTATTTCCGAAACGAGCAACATGGTCAGCCATGAAAGGATCAAACTTGCACAAAAGCTCGATACAGCCAAGGAAATTACCATTACTGGTTGACCCCAAAATTTCATTTTCACCATAAAACGGAAGCCCTCGAGAAGTTAAATACTTAACTACTTCAACAACTCTTGACAATACATCTCTCCAATACTTCACTTCTACTTGATGCTGCTCAAGTAGTTTTGCATCAATTCTCTGAGGTGCATTCATCCGGGTCAAATATTTGTTCACACATTCTCTGTGCTCTAGACTATTATCATGTTCTTGAATTTTGTGTGAATTTTTCCAATCATTAAAGCCGCATGTAGCTAAGGCAGTCGTCCCCCCATAGAGCTTACAAGGAGCACAGTATACATAGCCAGTTGATTTGGAATAAACTAAATGAGTTCTTTTTACAATCTCTCCATTTACAAGTTTTTTGAAAAAACAAGCTTTGTTCAAATAACGGTTTTGGTCAGAATACTGCCGCTTTGATTGGGAAAAATCCCCACTGTCATTTTGATTGATGCTGTGCACTGCAAAGTATTCACGCAATGCCTCATTTACCAGCCATAAAGCGGGATCATCAAGATTTTTTGAATCGGTTACCTCTTTATTTGCTGGTACACAATCTTGCAACTGATGTCCCAAATCTGCTATTTGCTCGGTTGATGGTGGTGAAGGGACGTGTACAGGTGCAATTTCCGTTGTGGTGTCTGAGACATCGGTAGCAGTGGCACTGGCAGGCTGCTGAATCACTTCCACTTCCACTATAACACCGCTGTCCTCACTCACAACGTTTCGTTCAGTTCCCGTGACGACCGGCAATGTCTCAGCAGAACAACTGGGAGTTTCGGGTTTATTGAAAAAATCGTCTAGTCTATGAATTTTATTTAGAAGAGCACTTTCCCGTTCGTTACGCTCCCGGGCCCGTTTACGGTATTCGGAACCACTTGGTTTTTTACTCATAATGTAGCCTACATATGTAAAACAAGCAAACCACTGCTTCTTCTAATATTTCAGTATCAAACACTCTACTCGACTTACGAATAAATGTCAGTGTTTATAATAACGAGCAATGACACCAATTAATCACAACGAAAGTCCAAATAATTCATAGGCCATAGGCCTAAAACAAACAGTGCAGACGAGGAGACGACTGACTGCAGCTGCAGCTACACTCTGTCTCTATCTGTCAGAGAGCGTCAGTGTTGCAAACGGCGAAGGGCGGCGGCCGGCGGCGCCCCTCGCGCGAAGCAAAATTTCCCTTTTAGTTTCCCTACCGTTACGATAATTACTATGCGTTGTCACTAATCGCTATTAATTAATTTCTTTTTCTACTTAATAGTTATTTTTAAGTAAATGGAGTAAATCTAAGGTCTAGGTGGATGTGTAAATAATGTACAAAAATGTATAGTGAAGTTTTAGACCATACCATTTTATTTACTACATATAAAAAGCACTTCATCTTGAACTCCGAAGCGCCCCCCTAAAATCGTCACCGGTCTCGCGCCCTAGGCTGCAGCCTACTTAGCCTACTGGTTAATCGGGCCCTGTTGATATCCATCATGGCATACAAAGGAGGAGCTCTTGCCTCACTTTGGGAACAAAAACAATTATTTTGCAAGTCCCCAATAATAAATGTTTGTTGTAAAAAATATTTTAAATTAAAGTTTGCTGTGAAATTGGCCACGTATCTGAGTTTACTTTGAGAGAAGGATAACACTTTCATAAGGCATATTGGGCCTAGGGTAGCAAGGTAAACACCATAGAAGATCCCATCAAATGTGAGGTACATGGGGTTATAAGACGAAAGGTCATTCTGAAGCTGATATTCATTGTTAATTATGTCCAATTTATGGCCCAGACATTATTTACTAACAATGTACAAAGAACATCTGGTATGAACACATATAAATGTCATAAAACTTACCAGCACGTATCAGGGTTGGTGGAAGTCATAAGAGGATACCAGCTGTAGTCATACACCAGACCTCCCACCTTGGTCTTCAACGATGGCTTCAACTCAGGGAAATCAAAAATAGTAAGTTTATGACAATTATAAAGGCTCATCGGCAAATCAAACAGTCTCATTAATGAATCATTGCTGTTGGTCAGAAGGCATGTCCCGTCCGGTGACCTGATACAGGGAGCAGTAATTAATATCCAATTTAAAAAGTAAAATTAACATACTGATATAATCCTTAGTTAGAAAAATTAGCTTACTTACATTACTATGTAAAACTAGGCACACCACATGAAATTTCTCAATAGATCCAAAGACTTCCAAGATATTAAAAATAATAGTAGTATATTATATAGTAGTAATAATAGTATTAGATTATTTATTAACGTTATCCTTGTATTCTTTTGAAGACTTTTTTTGTTTCAATATGTAAGTAACTTTTAAGCATTGTTGGGTATGTTTAGAAATGTATAAAATCCCCTTAAATTACCTAATAGTTATCTTAACTAATAACTGCCTTGATTTAAAAATTGTTTTAACTTACTCTGTAGAAGGCTACATAGCCAAATCTTACTTTTTCAGTGAGTGTCAAACTGATTTTTATGTTTTAATATATATATGATAAATTTATATTGAGATTTATTGTGATGCTATTCTTGTAATCTGTTACATGTCTGAATAAAGAAATTTTGAATTGAATTAAAAATAACATATCTGGTTTGAAAAAATTATCAAACTTATTCAGTTGGCAGGAAAAAGTGGACAAAACGTTCTAGGTGAACGGGTTTTTTGAAACACTCTGATCTGGATCACTTGTTCACTTGACTGACCCGTTCGAATTGAACAACACATTTGTAATGGCCACTGCCACTGCACGGCTAACCTAAAAACAAAATGCAAGCTTCCTGGATACATTTATAGCTACATTAATCTGTTCAATTAATAATTTAGGCTTAGACTGCGACACTTATAATACACCTACAAACAAAAAATATATAGTTATAGAACAGGTAAAGTAGCTGCAGTGTAAACAAAACTGTGAGAGCGAGACACGATCCACACAGCTGACAAACAGATACAAGAAGGTGCTGGTCCCACTCCCCACCCCAACTCCGGGAGGGGGGCCCCTCCTGCGCAATACTGCTCAGAAATTTGCTTCTGCGCAGGTTTCTTTAATAGCAGTTAACCTATAGTTTGTAACACAAATATTTAATTAGCCACAGTCCCTTAATTTTTAGACAACTATATTTCGATACTTAGTGCAATTAATTATACAAATTACAATAAATGCAAATAAACACATTCATAGTCTGTTTTTTTTTAGTTTATTCCCCAAAAATATTATAGAAAATTTCACTGTTGTTCTGATTAGAACAACAAAAAAGTATAATTTTTTTACTTTTATGCTAGATAAAGCTTTACATTGTAAAGTTGAGACTGTTTTTAATATCTTGGAAGTTTTTGGATCTATAGAGAAATTTCATGATTTCACCGCTAGATTGTGTTATATACTGAAACAAATATTCATTTTTTTATTCCCAAAGAATAAAATTTAAAATAGTATAATTAATGTAAAGTATCTAGACATCTTTGACCACTACTGATGTCCTGATAGCATATTTAATTCTGTTCCTCAGAATGTTTTCAGTTCAACCTAGTAGCAGAGGCATTGAAGAACCCTTTTCCTTACTGCTTTCTTTGTTATATTATCTATTGAACAAAATTAAATTAATTTTATATTAGTACTATATTATTAAGGAAACCAGTAAAGATTATATTTGGTACAGCTTTTAATTCTTTGGTCTTTCCTGATAAACTAATATCAAATGGCAAGGCATAAGTCATGCTGTTGTTTTGGCTATGGTAATGGTGACCGTATAAATTTCAATTTTGAAAACAGAACTAGGATAACAGTAAATTGTCCTGATTTTCTCTGACGAGCTATGCTTCCTTATGATACTGAGATGATGATCGAGAAACTTTTCATGACTTGAGAATTAAACACATAAACGGTTCACTCTGTTACCTGATTTGGAGAGAATTCTACAATAAGGTTCAGACAGAAATACTACATTTAATTCCTTTGACTTTCTACCACAATATATATATATGTATACATTTCCCCAGACTCTTGGCCTGTAATATACACATTTTACAAACAATATCAGTTGTTTTAACATTGACCTTAACCATCCCCATAGCTGTTAAGCACTCTGCTTGTTTATTAAAATTTTTCTAAAGAACATACTTTATTCATAGAAATAATACAATAATAACACTTTAATACAGAAAACAAACTTAAACAATTTAATAAGGACTAATTTTTTAAATTAAAACTTAGAACATAACTACATTACACTTAAATAGCTGGACACAGTGAACAATATTTTACATAGAATGTAAGAACAAATTACATGGCAAGGATTTGTTATATAAGTTATGGTAATTATTACCAATTAAAGAACAGAAATGCCCATTAGATTAGCTTTGTTTCCAGAAGTTCTATTTCGGACTTAATTTTCTCATCTTTTTGAGTGCTTTCATTTTTTAAAGATTTCCTTTTATCTTCCAATTCCTGTATTTCCAAAGTATGTTTTCTTTTTTTTCTTTTATCTTTCTTTCTCTTTTTGGATTTTCTTTGTCTCTTTTAAATAATTCCTTGCAGCTCTAATGTAAGTCAACAATGTTAAGCAAATGGGGACTTCTGAATGCCACCAAAAGAGAGCAGTATTCACTCTCCTATGGGCAATAAGGTTCAATTCAATTCAATTTAAAACAGGTTTATTCATTTAGCATATATACATATATACAAGAATAGTGACAAGATTTCATTCATTTTCTTACTAGTTAAAAAAAACAAGAATATATACAGAAAATACTAGATATATCACAGGAAATAGAGAGAGTTTAAAATACAACTATTAAAGTGGTTAAAAGGTTACAATTGAAATTAAAACAGCTACAATTTAAACAGCTTTTGGCACAAAACTATTAATTATGGAGTACTCAACCTCCAGAATCGTCACAGGAATTCATTAAAGGAATATATAGCCTTGTTGATGAGAAACTTTTTAAATTTAATGAATGTAGTCTGTCTTGATTTCAATAGGAAAATTTGTATAAAGTTTTGATCCAATACACTTTGGTTTCTTTTTAAAACTTTGTAAGGTATGGGGGCTTATTGCTAAACTATTACGATTTCTTGTGAAATGGTTGTGATTATCTCCTACCAATTCCAGTTCCTGAAATTGCTTTTAATTGACAATATAGTTTCAAAAATATACATCCTATAAATTGTCATATTTTCTTCTTTAAAGTATTCCTTAACGGATGTTCTATTATGAAGATTAAAAATTATTCTAAAGGCTTTTTTCTGCATTTTTAGAATAGAATTTAGATTATTTACAGCAGTAGCTCTGTAAAGTGACATTCCAAGAGATATGATTCAAAAGTATATGAAAAACAAATAACCTTTAATATTTCTTTTTCGCACAGGTTTCTCAGTCTAATTAATGCATATAAACCTGACGGAATGTTGGAAAGTAGTTTTTCTACATGAACATTCCAATTAAGAGCTTCGTCTATTTCTAAACCCATAATTTTAATACCATCCTTATTTTGATTATAGGGTGAAATTTGTTTGTAGTTTGACGAGTTTGAAAATGAATTAAATTAGTTTTGTCTGCATTTAGGAGTAGGTTATTAGAATTAAAAAAGTAATTTAATAAATTTATGTCCGAATGTGCTTTGGTTTCTAGTTTGTTAGTAGTTGAGGCTGTAATTTTCAAATTAGTGTCACCAGCATACAGACATAATTTACTACCCTCACTGAGTTGAGGGAAATCTGTTACGTAGCAAATGAACAATAAAGGACCCAAGATATATCCCTGAGGCACTCCATACTTACTTCAATCCACTGAGGATTAGTAATAAATTTTGTAATTGTGTTTAACTTGAAGAATTTCCACAAATTGTTTTCTATTGCAAGGTTATGACCTTATCCAGTTCAATGTGTTCTTTCGTATTCCCAAACTACTAAATTTTAATAATAATAATTCATGAGATATCGAGTCAAATGCCTTACTCAGATCAATAAGCAAACCAACTACTTTACATTTTCTACCTAGACTGTCAACAATTGATTCATCAAAATCTGAGGCTGCTGTTATAGCAGACCTCCCACTTTGAAATCCATGTTGAAAAGTTTCAAATAAGTTTTTTTTTTTTCAAGGAAGTATACAAGTTGATTATAAGCTACCTTTTTTTTATATTTTTGAGATTGAAGGTAACAATGCAATCTGTCTATACTTTGATCTTGACTGTTTATCTCCTTTTTTGTATAGAGGTTTCAGTTTTGTAATTTAAGTTTGTGTGGAAAAATTCCAGGCATTAACGAAGCATTTATTAAATGAGTGATTGGTTTCAGTTGGCTCTAGTTTAGCTTTTTCAAGAGCACCACAGGAATACCATTGTATCCAGAACTACATACATTTTTCAACTTGCTTATGATTTTCTCAATCTCCTTCTCATCAACAAAGCCAAATTTAAAGCTAGGTGTACTAGGAAGTGTACCAGCCTCTGAACTTTCCCTCATTACTCTCGAGATGTTTCCAAGTTTGGTATCGCAGTATTGTTAATTACATTATAAAAATAATCATTAAATATCTTACAAACCTGTGAAGGATCTGAGCACACTGTACCATTAACTTTTAGAGTTAAATTTTGAATTCTTGTCTGGTTTGTCCCTACTTCCGAATTTATTAATTGCCAAGAAGTTCTGTTTACATTATTTGAGTTATTAATCTTTGTTTGATAATATTGCTTTTTTTGAAGAGATCAGTTTTTCTTTAACTGTTTGTTTATTTTTCTAACTTCCTTTGACATTGGCTTTACAGTTAGGCTCTCTAGCTATACTGCTAAATTTAATTGTGTTTTTTCCAATTTGAGCTCATTTGATATCCGTTTTAGATTGTTATGTTGCCTTGAAAACATTTTATAAAAACAAGAATTGAAATTGTGCATAAAAAGTTACGGAATGTATCATATTTTACTTCAACTGGTGACTAATAAAAGCTCCAGCCATGATTCAGCTTGCAAAGTTTGATTGATAAACTGTTCCTCATTAGAGTCAGTAAATTTCCTCTTATACTCCAATAGTGTTAGAATATTTATTTACTGCAGTTGTAATAGTTAGTATTTCAAGCATCTTACCATTGTGGTGATCGTAAAGTTGAGTGTTAATACCTGTTATTTTATACACATTTTTATCCAAATTAGTGAAAATATTATCTATAGCAGATTTTGAAGAATCTGTGATACAAGTTGGAAAATTCAACCAGTGAACAAAATTCGTTGACGGTTATAATATGTAGTAAGCTATTTCTATTTCTTTTATCAACGACCAGAATATCAATGTTTATGTCTCCCATAAAAACAACATGTTTGTATTTTGATTTTATTGTTTCAACCGAAATATTTAATCTTTTAATAAACTCGGGTTCGTTTTGTTTAATAGGATTATAACAGCCAATTATAGATTTTTCTGAACCTAAAACATTACTAATCACTTCACTATGCCCCATGCAGACTTTTTCACCTCCCTCCACACAACACACCATCAGCGACGATATAGATGCAGCGGATGCACGGAGAGATGATGGTTTACTAACTACATTTCTAAAAACTATTGCCACCCCGGCACTCATATTTCTTTCATGATCAAGGTCTCCAGAAATGCAGTGAGCAAAAGCCCAGAGATCCTTGTTTGAGTTTTGTTTTAATTACATTTTTCATGTCAGATTTAATTACATCTATCTGGCACCCCCTCTCCCCCACTTCGTTGAGTTAAAAGGATCATCTTTATCACCAGTTTTATTATTTGATAATTCCCCATCAGCACATAAATGAGCATTACTAAGTGAATCTATTAACATGTGAGCCAACTTTTTTTTACCTCGATAATTTTATTAAGCCATGTCGAGTAAAGTGAAATCTTTTCAGCTCTTCAAGATCAATGACAACTACTCTGCTCATCCTCACTGCAAGTTCTCTTATATAGCTGTTTACCAAATGTATTTCATCATTAATAGGATCACACAATTCTAGGTTGTAACGATGGGGAATAGTGGTTATTAGTATCAACTCTTCAAGTATTATCTCCAATACAGTCTTTATAGGAAATTTGTTTTCTATACTTTCATTTCCATACAAAAATTAAGGCTTAGGTTGATAATTTGTCACAATTCAGAAAATTGTATGCAAGTAATAATGATGAATAAAAATTGTGTAATTATTTTAAGAGTTTGAGTTTTCTTCTAAGAAGAATTCAATAAAAGATATTTTCAAGCATGTTATATAATTTTAAAAGCAATGTATATTATTGTACATTTTATGCAATACTACCAGACATTCTGTTGTTTGCATAGAATGCATATCTAAGAGTATATTAAATCTAAGGTCTCCTTGATCTGGTAGTTAAATAAACTTTGACCCAAAGCTGATTAACCTTGAACACTCTTGTATTTCAGAAGGCTTCTTTCTCTCAATGATTTTTATGATCGTTTTGACCAGTATCTTGTGGCATTCTTGTCTAAATGTACATCTGCCTTTGTTATTTCACATCTTTGAGAAATTTCTTTTGTCTAATGACAAGAATTTTGTAGCTCAAAAGGTTTCTTGCTCAATAAGGTCTAGTTTTAAAAGTTTAATAAGCATGTTATTTGGTCCGATGTATCTTTTGATTAAGTTCTTTATTAGAACCTCTAGATCTGAGTACAAAAATGGACGTAACGGATCTGGAGCCTGAAGTGTTCTCAAACTATTGAAATTGAATTAAAGCATTAAGAATTTTGTGGTCTTTAAACACAATGTGCAATGGACAAAGCCAAAACTATATAGCAAAATAACAATAGCAATAATAATACTAATAAAACAATCAAGATTCTAATATATAAAGATAATATAGTCAACAATACTAACAAGTCTATAATAGTAACAATAATTAAAATAACAACAAAACCTAAAATAATTTAACATATAAAGGTGCACGTCATTAAAATAACAACAAAACCTAAAATAATTTAACATATAAAGATGCACGTCATTAAAATAACAAAATAATATAAATACAAATGTATTATGAATAAAGTGAGTAAAAAACAATGTAATTAAAAACATATCACTAATATCACAGGCCAAATATTCATGTAGAGAATAAAATACTTTTTGTTTCAACCAGTTTTCTGTTACTACTTTAAACCTATGTAAAAAATATACAGACCAAGCTTTCTCAGGAACTTATCAAAAAGCTTAATTTTCATGAATATGAGGCTGCTTTTACACTTTTCTAGTTTGAGTGAGAATATATCAAACATATGATTTTTCCTGGTGTTATGACTATGAATATCTTGATGGGTTGAAAAATGCCATCATATTTAAATTTATCAATAATTTTCATTGATTTGAGTGCTGACAAACCAACAATGTCTATTAATTGTAAGATCACAATAATTGTAAGCGTGATTAGTCACAAAATATCATCTACAAAAATGTATAGGACCATGTAATAAAGAAAACAAGGATAACACAAACTTTTATTTCAACTCAAAAGTATGATTAGAATGTTACTAATAATCACGAGCAGAAGTAATACTGTGACCCAATTTATTAATGCTATCAGTAATTGTAATACACAATATTTTCTTAATAATGTAAAAGAATAATTATATAAACAGGTAAAGTGATTATATTTTATATATTATGCTTACACTTTGAAATAATCTTGTCTTAACACTGAGGTACAGAAAAATTGTATTGAATGAAGACACACATGAAAATCATTTTGAGATTTCAAATAAAGTTTTATAGTTTAAGGGTTTTAGACTAACATAAATTGAAAAAATCCATTCTCATTTAGGCTACCATGTATTATACAATGTCAACATTGTAACCAAAGATTTAGTATTAGGTGACAGCTTGAATATAACAAAACAAAATTGTTTCTTCCAAATATACTTTCAAATAGAATTAAAGATACTTCAATATAGCACACTACACTTTTAATACTTTAAAATACAATTTGAAAGTTGCAAATTTCTTAAATTCTATTGTCTATCCTGAAGTCAATGAAGACCCAGTTTGTCCCAAATTTCACAATAGAAATCAATGTAATCATAGTTTATATAATTATTTGAAATATTAATTATGTACTTTACATGAGAATTTGTTTTAAACATCAAGCATCTTATGTTCAATAGTTCTTAATACATTTTGACATTTGATACACTTTTATGTAATAAAACTAAACCAAATCAAATTACTTGTTTTTGTATATTTTTACACCAATAATAATAATGTTAATCAGCCATATTCAAAAAATTACAAATAATTCAACTCATTTTAATATTTTGAAAATAACATAAAAAGAAACCACAATTGAACTTTTCTAAAACTTCCTATTTTTGTAAATAAAGACATTTATTTATAACAAGGCAACAAAAAATTAAAAACATAAATCCAATAATTTAATTTTAATGGTACCAGCAGATAACTTAGCCTGAGGTTTTATAGACATACCTGTTTCCTTAAACGTTTTATAATAAAAACCTATTATGATGGCAGTGAATTTGTAATAGAAAAGATAGTAACTTTTGACTAAGACTTACCACTTGCAACCTTTTAAGAAAATTTCATGTTTTTCACTGTGGATGAATTCATTCCATGCACCAGTTAATAATGTTACATTTTGTAGATTAAGGGGCTCATTATTTATGTTTTCTTTTACTGATGTACCTTCAGTCACTGAACAATTTACCTCCTGTCCACTCATATGAACACCATCAATAGCCTTTCCCACTGTATCAGTTGTATTATTCTCTATCTGTTTAGTTTTCAAACTGACCTCTTCAGAGCAGGTAATTTCTTGTATTACTTCAGTCTCTGTGTGTGAAATTTGTCTAATACAATCGTCCATAGCTACTGCTGAAGTTGGCAAAAGGACAACATTTAATTCTTCCATCACAGTTACCACTTTTACTCACAATTTTTAGAGTGCTTGAGAAAATGGTTTCATTGTATAACATGAAGTCATTTTTTGAAAGCCTGTAATCATAAAATACAAAAATCTATTACAGGCAGGTAATAATTATGTTTCTCAGTACAGTATTAAAATGAAATTATATAGTTGCTTAGACTGAATAAATCATACATGTAATAATAAGTTTATATTTAATTTAGCCTTTACACTTTTAACTCAAAAACAAAACAAGTACTATTTTTTGTACAGGGTAATTCAAAAAGAATATCACAACTTTAGAAATTTATAACTCTGCAGAGAATAAAAGGAGAGCTAAGCACTACCTGTTGGAGAATTAAGGAAGCTCTAAAATTTCATTTAGTTGCTCATTTGTTCACTTGAGACGCTGTTGACAAGGCGTCAGCATCAGTTATTGCTAATATGGCAACTGCTAAACAGAAAGCTTTTTGTGTTATTGAGTACGGCAGAAGTGAATCGATAACAGTTGTTCAGCATTCATTTCGAACGAAGTATGTGTTAAACTTCCTGATAGGTGGTGTATCAAACGTTGGTATAAACTGTTTATAGTAAATGGGTGTTTGTGCAAAGGGAAAATTTCTGGACGGCCGCGCAAGAGTGATGAAAATGTAGCACGCATACAGTAAGCATTTGTTCGCATTTTAGGTAAATCGACTCGAAGAGCTAGCAGAGTGCTGCAACTTCCACAAAAGACTGTATGGAGAGTCCTACAAAAAAAGGTTAGTAATGAAACCTTATCGTCTGAAATTGGTTCAAGCCATCTGCAGCTGATAAGATTAAAAGAATCGATTTCTGTGAGTTTATCCTTGCTCAAATGGAAACAGATGAATCTTTCGTGTTAAAGATTGTGTTTAGTGATGAACACATACGGGAAAGTCAGCTTGCACAATTTCCGTATATGGGGCACTGATAATCCGTAGAAAACAATTGAACATGAACGTGACTCGCTTAAGGTGAACGTTTTCTGTGCAATTTCAGCCAATAAAGTTATTGGTCCCTTTTTCTTCGAAGCTGCTACTGGACTACAGTATCTGGAGATGTTGGAGAATTGGCTGTTCCCTCAGATCAAACAAGGCTCACAACAATCCATATTTCAACAGGATGGAGCGCCAACACATTGGCACTTATCTGTCCGAGACTACCTGAACGTCAACTACCCGAGGCGATGGATCGGCTGCCAGGCAGCCCGCGAAAGAGCCCTACATCACTGGCCTCCAAGAAGCCCTGACCTTACCCCCTGCGATCTTTTCTTATGGGGGTATGGTGTTTCGGCCTCCAGCCACCATTGATGTTTTTAAACAAGAAATAACACAGCTATCCAAACTGTTACGTCCGATATGCTACTGAGAGTGTGGAATGAGTTTGGGTATCAGGTTTATATTGCTCGAGAGTCTGGAGGGGGTCATATGGAACATCTATGAACTTGTTTTTGAGTGAAAAAAAACTTGTTTTAATACTCATTGTAATGATGAATAACAGAAGGTTCTATTATTTTTCTTCCATTAAATACAAATTTTTTAAGTTGTGGTATTCTTTTTGAATCACCCTGTACTTTAGATCAAAAATAGTTTTACTATAGACAACTCTCAATGTTGTTGAGGTCAAGAGGAAGAAAGGACTTTATAGTTCTAAACTCATCCACCCAAAGATGTTTTCATTACACAGCATAAAAACACTTACTGTAGGTCATTTATTAGATTTTGTATTTTTTAATTATTTTTCTTTTTGAAGATACATTTTCCTGTCATTTGATATGAGCAGGGAAATACATGAGTTGAAATGAAAATAGCAAGCAACTATAAAGCATAGTTAGAAGTAATAACATTAAAATTTATTTAATACAGAATTTTTAATGTGAATATATTTTAATCTCACTATCTAATCTGTTTAATAGACTTTACATAATCATCTTATATTAAAGAATGTAGCCGTATTCCACTGAAACCTTTTATACTATAAGTCAGAACAACATTTCCATTTCTCCTATATAGGCAGCGTAGACACACTGGTTTAAAACACCACAGTACATTCAATTATGCACCTGATGAGACAATGAGAGTACCTCTTAGATTATACTATATTTGGTAGTTTGGATGTCTCTGATGTCAAAACAATGTAAATAGTTGATTTTGAATTTTTTATTTGCCAACTTTTTTTGGATCTCTGCAGACGAACATGGCTCTAGATTCCATGAGTCAAGCCTGTGAGTCAGATTCCAGATGCTGCACTAAGAGGGAGGTGAACTGGAGTTAAACTTAACGTTCACATTAAGTCAACCCTTTCCACCATACCTACACTATGTGTAGTGGTGGGGCCCATTAAGGATTTGGGGCCCTCCACAAGGTTCTTTATGCAACCCCACCTCTAAAAACATATATTACATTGGGACTCTCATACCTGCAGTCCCATTATTGATGCCACAGGTTCTAAGGCCACCAGATCCAGAGCAGCAAGGTACAATTATACCATCGTCAAATCTAACACTTCCAACTCCTAATGTTGTTCCGATGAACCCTACAGGTAGAGTCTGTATGAGAAAATACTTGAAAGACGTATAAATCTAAAAAGAAAATTCAAGGGACAGAACACAGGGCTGAGACACACTGCACATTTTTTATGCACTTAAAATTTTTCTTTCTGTATATGAATGATGTTATTTGGGAACTGGTTGGCTCAGGATACCATCACACAGTCAAATAATTCATTTCAATCATCAGGAAAATTCTGCAGGAAGTCTAGCTTGCGGAACTGAGAATTCCACTTAAACCAATATGTTTATGCTTTTTCTTCTCAAAAGACACACCTTTTACCTGATCCGGTTTTTGTGATGTTGCAAAAAATGCTATACTATAGTTGCTATACTATACTTTTCGTGCTAAAAATGCCAGCCCTAATTTAGTTAAGTGTAGCCTCTTGTATAAAAATGTCCTATTTTTCATCAGAAAAAAAAATTGTGTATATTTTTGCTGATAAAGTAATTTTAACTATACAAATTTATATCTACATTTTACAAGTAAAAACACATTAGAAAAAAAAGTATTTAAACTAAAATTGTATTTACTTTTATTATTTGGAAGCACAATAATGTATCCAAAATTGTAACTGATTCATATATTTTATTTTTTATTATTACATACGAGTATTAAAACATAACATAACATATATCACTGTATTAATATACAGTATGTTACCACACAAAATGTCAAGTACTTACATTAGTTAATACGGAAGTTATAATGACTTTTTAAAATTAGAGTGTGGGCTAAAATTATCACGTGCTACACATAGTGTACACTAAGTTACTTTGTACTGAATAAGGGGTACTTTGAAATAAATAATGGGTACTTTGGTATTAACCTGAGGCCACTATTTTTGGAACAGTTTTTCTCACCTGATACCTAAAACACTGCATTATTACAAAAATTCAGACTTTATTTGACTTACTGTGAAAATGACATGACATTATGACAATCGGTCCTTGTTTTCTGCCTCCCAAAAGATAGTGATGTCAGCGAGTTGGCTACTCTGTCCCTATCTAAATCTTATTATTAAGCAAAATAGGTAGGTTTAGATTACATTATCATAAATATTTTATTAACAGTACCAAAGATGAAGAGTACTATCTAGAGGGAAGTTTTCTATTTTCACCAGAAGTACAGAGTGGCACGAAAGGCGCCATCAAAGCCCACACTGATGGCCAGGGGCAATTACGTTATCAGTTTTTTCCAACCTCAGATCACGTCCTAGATCATCCAACTTCTCCGAGGTCAGATCACATCAAATAGACTCTGTTCTTTCTATTAATGCAGTTTTTTTAGGTCCCGAGTAAGAAAAACTTTAAAAAAAATAGTGGTCTCTGGATAATACCAAAGAACCAAATAATGATACATAAATAAAATTAAATAACAAATAACCTTTTTCTACCTTCTTCTTTTACTAATTTTCAATATTAACAAAATAAAAACAACAAAACATAAAAGAAAAATCAGGAATCAACACTCACAGAGAATATCTCATTCATCGCCTTTAAAAATTCTCCAAACAATAGTTACTTCTTATTGTTTATTTTTTTATATTAAACATTATTATGATTTATTAATAAGTTTAATTCTTAATTTATGTTCAATAAATTGTAATATCGGATAGTTCATTTGATAAGAATAACGGAATAATAGCGGAGGTCCGCTTATTAAATGTCCACCCTAGGTCAGAAAATAATGGATTGAGTAAAATTTCATTCTACCATATGTTGTTGATATTACTTTGAAAGAGACTCAACACATCATTGAACACCAACTAGAAAAAATCTAACCTGCGTGATTGCACATTGCAAAGATATTCTCCCATTTTTAGACAAGTAATTGATGTGCGAAAAAAGCGTAGCCGGCATTAGAAGGATTAATGACCTATTCTGTATTAATGTAAGTTATTTATAGTTTATAATTTTAAGGAAACTAGTAGTTGTTTCCTAGGATTTTCTGACCCCTCAAATTAAGTTGGGGAATGAAACATCTTTGGTGCGATTTAGAGAAAATGGACACTGAAACATGTTCCAAAAACTTTATAAAAATTAAACAACTAAAGTTTTAAAATAATGGTATGGTGCCTACGCTTCAAAATAAATGGAGGTGGGGGATAAAATGTACATTTTTATGTGTTGGTGGTAGTAGGGGGGGGTAGGGTATGATAAGCGGATCCGGTTTTTTATATCGAAATTGGTGAATGATATTAATTAATCATAACCATCGATATAATAAATCACTACTATTTAATTATTTTAAACAATTAACTTAAATAATCTGTATCAACAGCTGTAAACACTCAAATAATACTCGTAAGGTAATATTTCAATTTTACATAAGTAACATTTGTTTATTAAAAATGGCAGTAAATTTTAGAAAACTATACGACATTGCTTTGAAAGATGATAGGACGTGTTATTCGTGGCTTCGACATGTTGACTCATACCGAAAAACCCATTTTGTGAAATTTGCTGGAAAGAAAACACTGTAACTGTGAGAGGAGCAATTATGGTCGTCTTCAGTTTTCCTAATCTTGGTTATAATTTGTTTGATCACTGTAAATATTAAATTCATATTTTAATTTAAAACATGATTGATATTGAGGACTATAGATACTTTTATATCGATTGATAGTCTAGGATTTGAGATGCGAATATTAGGTATCAATGATTACATTCTTCGATATAAAATCCGTGTCCGCTTATCATACCCTACCCGTGGGGAATCACCTTAGAACTACTATAGTTTTGAGTTGAACCATACAATCTTATAGGCTAGCAAGTTTTGTATATACTAGGGCTAAAAATTATATTTAAAAACGTGATTAGATTAGCTGATGGAATCTTTCCTAATTAATAATGCTCATCAGATCTCTGGCAGTCATAGAATGACATTTGATATTTTACTACATGCCTAGTAAAATCGTTTACTTACTTCAGTCAAAGTTTAAATTTCAATTATTGTAACTTAGAACTAGAACTTTTATTTCAATATTTTGTATTTTTTTTAACCTTTGTTGATTATGGATAGTGAACGTTGCCAAAATTGTATGTATACCTGATTAAAACAGAAATAATTCTCTTAACAAGTATAAAGGTTAAGAAGACATTTTTATAACAGTCTAACCAAGAGTTACAAACATGATTTTTCCCGGTTTACTCATAAAAAGAGGGCTTTGACAATGCCATGAAGCCCCAAGATGTACTATGTGGACATGTTGTTTTGATAGAAATAATGTTGGATGATTTACTGACTTATTCTCTTTTCTATTTGCCTAAATCAGGCTATGATTGATGTTCTCCCACTGCTCTCTATCTGTTATACTGTACTTCGTTCTTTATTCTTTGTTTGTGGCTATTATTTTCTCTATACCTGAATCAATACAATACACTAATAAATTAAATTATTTCTGTATTTAAATTTGGATAGTTATATGTGTTGGTTACGACGCAATTGTGTTTATATGCCGTGGATTACTAACAGAGTAGGATGTATCTACGACTCGGAATTGAGCAACAAAACGATTACAGCGGAATAACTAACAGCTATTGTTTGAACAAGACCTTCTGCCAATATATTGTCTTAATTAAAATAATTACTTTAAAATTCAATAAAAAATATATAACTTATGAAAATAATTATTAAATAGCTTTATATAAGTGAAAATTAAGTTATTTAAATCTGGTGGGGATGAGAAAGAGTGTGTGTAAGAGTGACGGTGGAGAAAACGAGAAGCAGAGAGAGCAATGTAGTAAGAGAGGGATTACGTATATGGTAGGAAGAGAGATATAGATTCACGCGTTCAAAAACTCTGCACGACTTCACCAAATAATAGAGGCTAACTTTGTTTCTAATGTTTTAATCCCGTCAGAATGGAACAGTCAGAGTAGACTCTCCTCAAAGTATCGTTGCAAATACTAGCTCAACAGATTCCAGTAAATTCCTGCCCGCTCCTAGAACTTACCTAGAGACCTGTTTTGCACATGGAATCTTCTCAGACTTACTGGTGACAGAACTGGACTTATTATTCGTCTGCTACACTAAATTATACAGGACGAATAAAAAGTCAGGACATCTTCTACTATTTTTTTCTAAAGTTTATACAAGGAGATATCCTTTAGGTAGTGATGTAATGAGGAAATGAAATTTCATTTGGTGATTTTTAAGATGTTTTGTTTTACCCAAAAATGCAGGAATTTGGAGGTAACTCAAAAGTTTTAAATGAAAATGCCAGTGAAACCCCCTCATTTTGAAAAGCATAGAAATCTTTAAGAATGGTGAAAACCAGAGATCGCTATCTCTTTCCCACACAAAATAACAGATCATGAACATTTTAATTAAGTTGTACCGTTATTATAGTACATATTATTTATAAAGTCTGGAGCTATCTATAAATCAGAACAACTTTTTGGAAATACTTAATTTATTCCGAATTGTAAATTTCACTCAAAATTTAACAAAGTTTTACAAAATCTTGATTTGCTTTTTCTCTCAATTGGTCAAATCTAATTTAGAGTCTGATCAAAATTAAAAATGAAACTAAAAAGGTATACTTCACCAAAAAGGTTTAAATTAACAAAATAAAATAAAAAGTTCTCTTCTCAAAATATTCCAATCAAAATTACACATTGCTTGATGTAAACTTTAGGATCAAAATATAACTTACAATACTTCAAAAGTTGAATCAATTATCAGACTCTGTTATATGGCAAAATTTAGAAAATTTAACACAACAGTATAAAACAAAAGATGTTAAACCAAACGCTGGTACGGGACTTACTACTTTGAAGACTATGGAGGCTGAAAAACTATTACACACTAAAGAAAAAAAGAAACTTAAAACTTTACTTAAAACACACCGGGTAAAAATTAACTCTATATCCCAAATGTATAGGAATAGAGGAAGTACTATGGCTTCTGAACTGCACGTGTAGACGCTCTGCACTCGACTTGAAGTCTACCCTTCCCTCTTCAAACTCATCCGAACTATCTTGCGATGAACCTGTTGGATAATAGTGCGTCAGTTACACGTCTGAAGAGACATTCAATCCTGGACTTACCTCTTAGGTTCTAATTTCAAACTTTCTTGTTTATTTGTGTTAGCTCTATCGCTGGATAGAGTCTAACTCGTGTTAATTTATTATTTTATCTAATTTACTTATTGTTCTAAGAATGTCTGAACAGATTGTAAATAAAATTGTCAAAAAAAAACCAACCGGCTCGGGAACCTATCACCGTTGACATCTCTAACAGCTGGAGAGGTCAAACCAACAAAATAATGTCCACGTACCGCGTCTAGTTAACATAGAGCCTACTTCCTACCGCTATTCAGCAGAATGATTATAACTACGGTACAAAGTCTTCACACTTACTTGTTCAAAAATGTTGCTGTCTGCGTGGAAAGCGGTTTATTGGTCGTTTGTGTTCTGAATCAATTAGGAATGCAATGGATGAACGATCCAATGAAGATCAGAAAGTACACTGATAAGAAGTTTATTTGCAAGGAGTGACTGAGCTATCCCGGTTCGGTGGTGGCTCATAGTGCCTAAGCTCACAGCGCCACAACGTGAATTTGCTCACAGCGCCACAACGTGAATGTGCTCACAGCGCCACAACTCATAGCGCCACAGATTTGGCCGGAGTGCTCACAGCGCCAACACAACCGAATAAATAATCGGGTCCATGCTCACAGCGCCACAGCTCACAGCGCCACAGCTCATAGCGCCACAGATTTGGTCGAGTGCTCACAGCGCCAACACAACCGAATAAATAATCGGATCCATGCTCACAGCGCCACAGCTCATAGCGCCACAGGTCATAGCGCCAAAGATTTGGCCGGAGTGCTCACAGCGCCACAGCTCATAGCGCCACAGATTTGAGAGTGGGGGAAACACCCGCTGGAGGGGTAACCCGCCTTCCCTGTACCAAACTCCAAAGTTATAATTCCCGTGATAACCAAGAAACATTGTTTCTATTGTTTGAACCGGTATTTTAAAACCTATTATGTGGTAATCACGCTTGTATTAATTAATTAACCTTTCTGTGTATATCTGTCTTTATAATGTTTAAAAATAGGTTGTTATTGTTAATGAAATAATAGTAGAACAGGTATTAATTATCACGAATTGATTGTAGTTTTTTATTTTCTGTACGCATCAGCTTTATGTCATTGTGAATTTGCATGTTGTATATTGAATTGTAATCGCTTTAAAATTAGTCCTCACACTCGTACATGCATAATTGTTGTTAACATGCTATTTTGAACTACGTGTGGGCTATGTGAATACTTTTTGGTTTTAGTTAAAATAAATTTTATTATGTACCTATACCTTTTTTAAATCATCGGATTGTTTTAAATTCTTCATGAATGACATGCGTATTTGAAAGAGAATACAGTTAGTTATTGTTTAATGGACGTTCAGATACCTATTTAGTGTACTAGACCTGAACTTGTATTAGTACATACTAATATTAAAAATACTCATGTAATATTGTACGTATTTAGTAATAACAAAAAATATTATATTCATGGGAAACATATGTTCAGATCACGTCATTGATAGATAAAACAAGTTTATTTAACTAAAAGAAAAGACAAAAAACGAGAGAAAAACAACAAAATGTATTAATTCTTATCTCACCCTGCTAGCGGTCTATTCTCAAGCGTAGTAGCCTCGAACATTGCACACACACACACACACACACACACACACACACACACACACACACACACACACACACACACACACACACACACACACACACACACACACACACACACACACACACACACACACACACACACACACACTTCCTTAATTTACGGATTCATAGAAAATACTTTTATTACGTTTATAATATTAATTTATGTATTTGAAAACGGTCAAAATATATTTCATTGTGTAGATCCCACAACTAAGAATTCTAAATCGATAAGCACAAGAACACACAAGAAAAGATACCATAGGCTATGTACCAGATAATTATGTTTTTCAAAATAGAAACACTAAAAACATAATAACAGTATCCAAAGTGTTTATTAGTATAATTGTTATAATCGGTTTCTAATCGGGTACCTTACGATTAATTAGTGAAGACAAAGACATGTATGACATGTTACATAGCATATGGTTACATGCTAACTCAATTTTATAACATCGCCTAAGCAATAATTTGTTACGATAAAATATTCTTGCCAAATTACATCACAACGAATATTTTTGAGCTATGTATTTTCAAGGACAAGTATACAAAGAGAGAAAACTAAGGAAGGTCGGGTCATAGATAATGTAATATTTCCAGTATATTTTAATCTAAGAAATTATCTAGAGGAAGAATTTCAAAACAATCTGTATATCACAATTTTTTAATGAAATTGAAAACTGTCCAGTGTACTCGTAAGTCATAACATCGTGAGATTAAACGATTAATCTAAGAGATTATCTAGAGGAAGAATTTCAAGACAATCTGTATTTCACAATTTTTTGATGAAATTGAAAACTGTCCAGTGTATGTCATCAAATCGTGAGATTAAACGATTCTGAGAGCGGTCATGGGTAGGTCTGTAATGTGTGCAGTGACCCCGTCTTGTTAAAAGTACAAAGCATCAATATCAATATCCAGCTCCTGTAGTACTGGAATAAAAAAGTTATTCAACATTACTACATACCGCATAACCGTTTTCCCCCCGTTATCTTCAAATAAGTAAAATCCAAACATTCTCTCTGTCGGTCGATACTGCACTTTGACGCTATGTAAAAGCTTAGGTTGAAATCTCTCTGAGGTTATAAGCACTCTAATAACTCATTTTTGTTTGTTAACGTGATCAGAAGGGTAAAAGTGTGTTTCATCAGATATAATCAACAGGTTAGAAACATTAGGCCTCATTTTTAATTTCAATTATTTATCACACAACACAACTCTTTTTCCATAGTCCAGATCTTTAAGTTCTTGCATAATTTGAATTTTGTAAAGATAAAAATGAATGTCGTGATGCAAAATCCTCAGCGGGGATCTGTTTTTGAAACCCCTAGCCAACGCTTGCTATCAGGCCACCTGCTCTGGACTGCGACTAACTGCAACTCTCACTCTTTCCATATTGTTCTGTGTTTGAACAGTTTGTAGACTTCCTTCCCTCAGTTTTCTTTTGGGTAGAGGCCGTATTTGTAAATGAACTTAACCAGATTTTAATTGTTTTTAGATCATGAACAGCGCCATGCCGACCAATGTTAAAGTGAGTTGTAAAACATCTGTGAGTTTTTACATAAGAATCACTGTTCTTAAAACGTTTCTACAGCAAAAGCATGTTGGTCAGTACTTATTTTCTTGGTTACATGATGGTTTTTGTGTGCAGTGTAATCGCTCACCTTTAAATTTGAAAATAGGCCTACATTTTTACAATAAACTGCTGGAATATTTTTATTGACGGGTGAATATATGAGAAACAGTCATTAGCCGCTAAATAATATAAATCACGCAAATTATAACACTTTCAGCCATCCTCATGTGCTTCCTCTTTTAGATCTCAATAATAGTTTTTCTTGAACTGTAACCAAAAGAAATGTATATGATAATAATGATTTATTTTCGTTCTAAAGTAAAGGTTACAACATAGTACTTGTAGGAAAAAATACTGTCCAATTATACAGTATACGGACAGTAAGAAGTGAAAAAAATATTTACAAGTATTAACGTTTAAATATACTAAAGTGAAGTATATATTATAGACAAAAGCAAAGATACCAGACGTAAATAACGTCAGCATTCCGTGGCGTCAAAAATTAATTTACAAGTAAACAGAAATCAAATGATTTTTCACACACAAAATGAATAAACCACAAGTACCTTTTAGTTTGCAATATTAGGCTATAATAAGTACAGTTAACTGAAAAGAATATTTAATTTTTAATATAAACCATAAGTTTAGATTGATACTAAGTTCAAAAATTAAATACTATTATTTTGATAAAGTCGTAGTCAATTGAATTTAATTTTACAACTGAAGTATTTTACTGAAGTAGTACTAAAGTATTTCGGTCCGGTGAATTCAAAACATTGTCAAAGACAGATTTGCTTACTTTGGGAATTAAAAATTTATTGTGCTGGACCTATTTCTAGTTTTGTAGTGTAGGTCACTTGTCCCCAGTTACCACTTCTAACAAAAAATAATTCTAAATTCGTAAGTACTTCCCCAACATATCAAGTCATACATACAACATATCATTTGTTATTCCCAAGAAAGATTTTTATCCAAAAGTCAATCCTACATATTTAAACTTAGAACAAGTCCTATTATTTGACAGTTTCAGTTTGTAAAATTAACACAATTACAATTTGAATTGTGCTTTTTAAGAGTATGTTGAAAAGTGTAGCCTCTGAGATCAAAATTAACAAACTTGGTTTTACTTACTTTAACTTGCATTTTATTTATATTACACCAATTTCAAATAGAAAGAAGATTTCTTTTAACTTCTTTTAAAAATCTCTGAATGTTTTTGTCAGAATAAAAATTGCAACATCATAGGCAAAATGTTTAATTTGTCCATGTATATTCTGCTTTAAAAGATGTTTAATGGATATTAATAAAAGGCCTCCTGCGGCACTCCTAGCGCGACAAGCATGAGCTGACTCACGACAGCCTGACACTCACCTGCTAGCTGCAGTCAAGAGCGGAACCAGTCCAAGGTCACGCCCTGATGCCAATCGCCTCCAGTTTTGATAACAGAATATTGTGATCAACCATATCTAAGTTTTCTTCAAGTTAATAAAACACCGTTTACTTTATTGTTGTTAATAAGATTATTTTTAATGAAATTTGTTACGTTTAATAAAGCATATTCCGTTGATTTATCCCTCGTAAAGCCAAATTACATATTACTTACAACCAGAGCCGCAGCTACATATTTTTCCAGGGGGGCAAGCCCTAAATTTGCCGCCCTTATCTACCACTCAACATCAACTGTAAACAAAATGTTTTGCTGTTTCTAAATCAGCATGTAAATAATCTAGAAGTACTTAATAACTATTATTATATTTGTTAAAAGCAGTTATCCGCGGCTTTGCACGCAATTTTCAAGATCTAAGAGCGTCCTTTTTAGTGAAATCCTTTATGATGTAATATGATGGTTTTATGACAATTTTTCACTCAAATGTAGGCATATATCTAGTAATTATAATTTTAATGCCCGTGGTTAAGAGATTTAAAAGTCAAATCACATTTTTACTGGCTTATTTCAGGTTTTGCGTGAGTCGAAGTATATATTTTATGTTTAATTAAATTACATTTCTGACGCCACAGTTGAGTCTCTTTCCTAATATTTCAATCAAGGAAATACAATCAGGCCTCAGAAATCTGCTTTGGTTAAATACATATACTTCCGGCCCTCTTAATGTACATCCGTTGAACGATAATCTCCAGTATTTAAGTTGACTTAGTCTTATTGTCCCTTTAAGAAACTATATATACAAAGAAATTAATAGACGGTCTACGGCCTTTTTACCAACATACGGTCTAAAAGCGCCTATTCCCACAGTTCAGTTTGCCTTGCAATTATAAAGAAAATATATACATATGTTGGTTTTCAAGCCGTACTTTTGTCAAAACGTCTACTAATGATCCTTGTAATCTATTTCCGGTCAAAGATACTTCAAATGCCATAATTTGGTTTTCCTTTTTATTACGTCGAAGAAAATAAATATACTTTCGTAAGGTTGAAAAGTTACTATGGTTAAATGTATCTATTTCAGCCGTTTAAATTCACTTCTTTTCTAATTAATTTACAGTTTCATAGTTGAGTTTGCGTTGTTGCACCGATCAAGAAAATATTTACACATGTAGTTTTCGAATAATAACTTACATGACATGAAAAGCAGCGTCTGTTTCCGGTTTACAATATTTCTGGTAATATATTTGATTTAGATTGTTTTACCCCGATCAAGAAAATATATGCATACAAAAGCTTAAAATTACTATTTTGATCGCTTTTGTTCCTCTTCCGGTATAAGGGATATAACATACAATTGTTTCAACTATGTTCATTTCAAATTTTGAAATAATCGATTATAATAAACTTTGCGAGATAACACTTGTGTTCTCTTTCAGACTGTATTATAGAAAAGAATGAGTCGTTGAGGTATATTTGTATCCATTACCCTGTTTTTCCAGAAATCAGGATAAATTGGGCATACTTATGCAATAGGGATCCATCCCTCACGATGTTGGTTTTGAGAAAAATACAATTAACTTTACCTTTACACAAAAAAATTTATGTTCAGAGTACAATTGTAGGGCTTTCTTTTAACATTAGATTATAATATTCTAAACTTAATTTAATAAGCTTTAGTGACCAAATAATCTATTTATTAGTTTTTTTTTTTTTTGTAAATTTGTGACTTGGATCCTTATTGCAATTTTATGATATCGTCTATTGATCATTTGCAAACAGAGACCATTGTGGGTTGAATCTCTATTAAAAAACAAAACATTAATGGTTAGATACACTTTTTAGTTCAATAAACATTAATCAACATAGTTTTTGAACTTCTTTTGTTATATTGTAGGTAAGTTTTCTCTTTCTGGTTAATAAAACCACCATAATTACCACAAAAACTTGTTTAATAGCTAAAACCACTAAAATAAGTGATTAAATAAAACACTGTTGCTGTAGATCTTATACTTTATTAACTTATGACTATAGTCAAAACTTTTTAAACACTTAATTTATCCATATTTTTTATAATGCACTTTCTTCAAGACCTGATGTCTAAACAAACTAATTTTTCAATTTGAATTCGACTTTATTTGGTGAAATGAATGTGTTATGGGTGGTAAAAAGCACTCTAAGTGTTAATTCAGACCAAAAGCTATACCTATTCCAAATTTTTGCACAATCCGTATGGCAGTTTCAGCGTGATTCGAGGACAAACCTCCAAACATCTAAACATACAAACATCCACATATCCAAACATTCAAGCTTTCGCATTTATAATATTATTGGGATGATAAGATCCCATATGTTAGTATACAGCTTAATTACAGTTTTATTTATTCTGCAATCTTCTCATTCTATAAAGGTTACACATAAAACCAATGTATAAAAAGTGTTAACGCTCAGCCAAATGCCACGGAGTGACATACACCATTGTTGAACTTATTATTGCTAATTTAAAAAGAAGCCTAACGCAAAATTTAAAATCTGTAGGTCAGTTCGTTTTCGAGATATCGTGTGTACAGACAGACAGATATACAGAAATGAAAATGTTTAATCGTCACGAGTGATAATTACCTATTTGATAATTAACTACTATTTTGTAATGCTAAAACATAAAATGTTGTATGATGTTGTAATAATCTAAATGAGAGCTGGTCGCCCAAGAGTTCATGCTATCCTGAAAAATAATATTAAAATTTAATAAATCATAATATGAGGCTTAGGCTACTTGCACTAGACCACGGGCTGTTTCACGTAAAATGAATAAATAGACATGGGCAACACTACACATCCGCCCAGCTGCCCGCATGTCGCTCTGGGATCATCTTTAAAAAATAAAAAATACAAATTTGTGTGATTTATTAATAAACAATATATAAACGCCACATAAATCGGGCAGTACATGTATACCTTTATTATGTGTCTTGTAAAAATTAATTAGTATTGCCGGTAGGTATAATATTGCTGGCAAATAAGTGTATTAGTATCAATAAAATTGTATTTTTGATGCAAAATACTCAATTGATTGTTACGAAAGACATCGGTAGTAATACAATTCCAGGAGTACACTATCTCTTATAACCAAAATTAGATATACATACACTATTGGTAATATATATTTGCGTTGGAAGAAATAGCTTAGGGTGTAGTCCAGCACTTTTGAATGTGTAAACATAGGTGCCGTTAAGCACTACATGGTTTAAAATGATGTTTCTTAAAATCCATAGCGTTTCAGTTTCATAATAACCAACTGGCTAGCTTAAAAAATAAATAAATATTCCTAGGGAAGTTTTGTGTTGTTAATGTCCTTTGTGATCATGTAAATAGGCGTATCCAGGGGAGGATGGTTTGGGTGTTGTAACCGCCCCTCTCCTTTAATACATATATTCAAATTATATTTTAACTTGCGTTAAACTGAAAGTATACTTGTATTTGAACAATTTGTCTTAGTTCAGTTTTGTTTTAATTTCTTTTGAAATTTAACTATAACAGCTGACACAAGACTCATGCGTTGTAATTTTCATAATGACGAGTCCGTTTTGCGACCCAAAGGGTTTGACAAACATAATACAGACACTATCGTTTCCTCAGTTCCCGCGCTTCCGGTGAGAGAGACAGCGAGTAATGGCCATGAACGCCTACCTGTCATCTCTTATCCCATATATGCCCAACGCCCCATTTTTGGGGCGGCACTAAAAAAAAATTCTGACAGGTACATTTTGTTTATAAAAGGACTTTTTGTGTTTCTTACATGTTCAGTTGTTAGTAGTGATTGCAACAGTGTGTGTTGCACCTCTGCAGAAGCCTCATGTGTTTTGCTGTTGTATTTTTTCTGTCAATATTTTGAAGATTGAAAATGGATTCGGAAAACACGTAAGTAATTCTAACTGACACATAAGTAGAAGTTATTTTACAGTTGGATTTATTGTTTGTATATTACTTTAGTGAAAAATAATCATAAACTTACTTATTCAGTCACAGAGTAAACATAACCTCACTTTTCCTACTGCCCCAAAATTGGGGCGGTGGCCATAGCAGGGTACATAGCATAGTCAAGCCAAAGTACATTTGAGTTCAGTTATCTATTACACACAATAGGTAATACAATTCTATTTCCAACTGTTATTAGTAAAAACAAATTTGTTAAGTCGGATTTACTTTGAGAAATACTTATGTCATTTATTTATTCCAGATACACCGTTGAAGATATACTGCAGATTCTGGAAGGAAATACAGATACTCTACTTACTGCTACAGTGTACACTGAGCCACCTGAAAACTTTTTGCAAAGTGATGAAGATAGTGCTAATGAGGAGGAAGACGACATAAATCGATTAACAGGTAACCAGCTGAGAGCGTCGGCTCAACTGCAAGCTACAACTCTTACCTCTGATGGACTTGATCACATATCTTTTGGAGATCCAGATATCATTGTAAATAATCCTATAAGAGTAGACCTAATAGAAAAACCTTCCACTTCCAGTGATCTTTTAGACACTAGTCCCTCTCAGACAAGTGTCATTGATGAAGCTAATGATCAAGTTAATATTAGTAATAACGGTTTGATTGATAGGAAACGTAAAAACTCCTCAAAGAAGGTTAGTTCTAAAACACAACCATGTTTGAAAAAGACCCATTCTGAGCAAATGAATAAAAAAGCTAAGAAAGGATCTTTACCTACACGTAAATGGGAACAAGTAGACATAGTTCAAAAGCCTGAACATGAATGGGAGATGCCAGATTTCATTAATGTTGATCGAACACCAACAGAGTTTTTTGAATTATTTTATGATGACCAACTAATTGATTTGATAGTTCAGGAATCAAAGAAGTACGCAATGTTCAAAGGCCATCATACATTTAATGTAACATCCCATGAAATACGTGTTTTTACTAGGATTCTTTTATTGAGTGGATACTGCTCTGTTGCCAGAAATCGTCTCTACTGGGACACAGGTGCAGACACGCATCACCCAGGTGTAGCAGCAGCTATGTCTCGGACCAGATTTGAAGAAATCCTTCGTTATTTTCATGTTGCAGACAATAACCATCTTGACGTTACAGACAAATATACCAAGATCCGACCTCTTTGGAAATACTTAAACGAAAAGTGGTTAGAATATTTTCCTAGAGACGCGTACGTTAGCATTGATGAGTCAATGGTAAGGTATTTTGGGAGGCATGGTGCAAAACAGCACATACATAATAAACCAATAAGGTTTGGTTTTAAAGTTTGGTCGATGTGTACACGTTTAGGCTACATTATTCAAGGTGAACCTTACCAGGGTGCATCTACAGGCAACACCAATCCACATTTAGGTTGTGGAGGGTCAGTGGTAATGGACCTGGTCAAAAGACTTCCCTCTGACAGTAAATATAGCCTGTTTGTAGATAATTACTTTACATCACTGCCTCTTTTAGAAGAACTCAAGGAAAATGGGCATGATTGTACTGGCACAATTAGAGTTGACAGAATCGAGAAGGCTCCGTTAACTGACCACAAATTATTTAAAAAACTAAAGAGAGGAAGCTTTGAGCAATTAAGTGACAGAAAGTCAGGAACTACTCTTGTCAGATTCAATGATAATAGTGTTGTCACACTTGCATCAAATCGTGCTGAAGTATCTCCCATGGGTTCATGCAACCGCTGGTCACAGCAGGAGAAAAGAAGAATTAGTGTCAAGCAACCACTGTGTGTTGGATTGTACAATTTATACATGGGGGGAGTTGATAGGCTTGATCAAAATGTCTTAGCCTACAAACCAACCATAAGGATGAAGAAGTGGTATTGGCAACTTATCTTATTCCCACTTAGTTGCAGCATGAACAACGCCTTTCAGTTGTATAAGCTAAGCCCAGCCGGCAAAAGTAAAGATGCTTTCGACTTTCTTGGGTTTATCAGAGAAGTAGTTCAAGTGTATCTGAGAAGAAATGTAGACCGTCCATCAGTTGGAAGACCATCTAAGAAGTCGAGGACCCGTGTTCCAGATGGCTTACGCTTGGATGGCATCGGCCATTTGATTGTCTCAAATACCACTCAAATACGCTGCGCTGAATGCCACAAGAATACCACCAAGATATGTCAGAAATGTTCAGTAGGATGCCACGCCAATTGTTTTGTTAAGTTTCATTCCCAGTAGAAAAAAATTCATTCTGAAAAATCTGTCATAATTATGTATTTTCAAAAATATATGTTAGTTTTAAAAATAAGATTTATTTCAATTATTATTTTTAAATCATGTAATATTTGAATAAAACAATATATTTGTGTATTGCATGTTTGTTTCTATGTATGCGTTTCCAAAAATACAAAAATAATTAGTATTAGGCTTACGATAGGATATGACCCCTTACATGCCCAACGCCCCATTTTTGGGGCGGTCAATTATGGAAAATCCATGAATGTAAGAATTTTATAATTATTTTTCTGGTTCATTTTTAAGATATACTAATACAAATAAATGGGTAAAATTTAATTTTTAAACCTAAAAAAAACTTGGGCATATATGGGATTTATAACGGCTAATTTGTAATAGTCTTAACATAGTTCTTATCGCTTTCGTTGTCGGCGCTAGTCGTGTATTAGTGACTTTTGTTATTAATGAGTATTGATGTAGATAGTACTAAAAAAACTAAATAATACCATAAAACCTCTAGATATCTAATTTTACAGTTTAGAAATATTATAATTCCTAAAAGGGAATATATTTTACTCTCTGTTACTTATAAGAAATTTACGTTCTTGAAAGGTTCAAGAAAGGATCCGTGTATTTAGTAAATCTTTTCATTTATTCATAGGCTTCCTAAAAAATGTAGAGCCTTCTCATTGAACAGGATACGGAGTTGACTTTAGTTCAGTTGGCCCAGCTGATCAGTCCGGCATTTTCTTCAATTGAATGTGCCATTATTGTACCTGTAAAATACAGGTTTAATTTAAACATCTAGCTGTTTTATTTGTGTCCAAACAACATTTCATCTTTTATTTTGTTTTTAAAATATAGGATAGATAGGTGCTCGTTTAGCACGCTGACGGCACAGAGGCTGGTCGGGCCGAAATTCTAGAATTGGGCACCCAAGATTTTACAAGATGTGCACCCACACGTACAAGACGTAAGGACAGTCAGTAATAAATGCTGCAGAATCATATAAATATATCTGTATATATATATATATATATATATATATATATATATATATATATATATATATATAATATTATATTATTATTATAATATATATATATATATTTATATATATAATTATTGGTTGTATTATTTGTATTATTATTATTCATTATGTATTATTATTTGTATTATAATTATACATATATATATATATATATATATATATATATATATATATATATAATTCTTTTGTGCGTCACTGAACCCCTGCTGTAGGTCCTTTCGTGGACCCGTACCTAATAGTGGTCCACACTAAAAGTTCATACTAAATAAATAAATTAAACCTAATTAATACTTAACGAATAAGTAATAATATTCATATAATAAACTACACTGTGATTTGATAATAAAGAGAGAGGATTATAGTTATACTTAATCAATTTTAAGATATTTTTTATAATCTAGACAAGTAAATAGTGGGATTTAGAAGAACAGTTTTTATTTTTACATTATAAATTATATGACAATAGTAAACATTACAATTATGAAGAGCTGGAGACGGAATACAGTCAACTTGAAACCATTAATCAGCAACCCCAGTGAATTGTGTTCAACTGTAAAGTGTTCGATATAAAATTGTTGAGCGGACGGCCAAGAGTGCTGTAGCTTACAATGAGAATTTTGGCAACTGGTGAGCATCCACAATGTAACTTAGAACTGGACTTTGCGGATTTTCATATTAGATGGTATTTATTATCAGATTTGAAATTGACAGCCAATGGCACTTCAGACTGGAGAGTAATAGTGCAGCGGCTGCAAACTAGAATTTTGGTATCTGGTAAGTATCCACATCGGACCTTCACACTGAAAGAGCAATGGTGCAGCGGCTGCAAACTGGAATTTAGGTACCTGGTAAGTATCCACATCGGACCTTCACACAGGATGAGCAATGGTGCAGCGGCTGCAAACTGGAATTTAGGTATCTGGTAAGTATCCACATTGGACCTTCACACTGGATGAGCAATGGTGCAGCGGCTGCAAACCGGAATTTAGGTATCTGGTAAGTATCCACATCGGACCTTCACACTGGATGAACAATGGTGCAGCGGCTGCAAACTGGAATTTAGGTTCCTGGTAAGTATCCACATCGGACCTTCACACTGGATGAGCACTGGTGCAGCGGCTGCAAACTGGAATTTAGGTTCCTGGTAAGTATCCACATCGGACCTTCACACTGGATGAACATGGTGCAGCGGCTGAAACTGGAATTTAGGTTCCTGGTAAGTATCCACATCGGACCTTTACACTGAAAGAGCAATGGTGCAGCGGCTGAAAACTGGAATTTAGGTATCTGGTAAGTTTCCACATCGGACCTTCACACTGAATGAGCAATGGTGCAGCGGCTGCAAACCGGAATTTAGGTATCTGGTAAGTTTCCACATCAGACCTTCACACTGGATGAACAATGGTGCAGCGGCTGCAAAGTGGAATTTAGGTTCCTGGTAAGTATCCACATCGGACCTTCACACTGGATGAACAATGGTGCAGCGGCTGCAAATTGAAATTTAGGTTCCTGGTAAGTATCCACATCGGACCTTCACACTGGATGAGCAATGGTGCAACGGCTGCAAACTGGAATTTAGATTCCTGGTAAGTATCCACATCGGACCTTCACACTGGATGAACAATGGTGCAGCGGCTGCAAACTGGAATTTAGGTTCCTGGTAAGAATCCACATCGGACCTTCACACTGGATGAGCAATGGTGCAGCGGCTGCAAACCGGAATTTAGGTATCTGGTAAGTATCCACATCGGACCTTCACACTGGATGAGCAATGGTGCAGCGGCTGCAAACCGGAATTTAGGTATCTGGTAAGTATCCACATCGGACCTTCACACTGGATGAACAATGTTGCAGCGGCTGCAAACTGGAATTTAGGTATCTGCTAAGTGTTCACAATGAAATTCCAGACTAAATGATCAATTGTAATTTTGGCACGTGCTGGTGAGTATCCTTGGTTTAACTTCTAAACTGATGAGTAGTTCAGATTGTGAAGCAGGAATGTAGCATTAAGTTTGGTCTTGTGTTGAATTGTGGTAAGTGCAGAGATTTGTTGTTGGCTGTTTTAGTACATTCCCTGGGGTTTTTGATTCTATTTTGCATTTCCGTTTTTTTCTCTTTATATTAATTTTCAGTTTGCAGAAGTAGCAAATTTAAGAAACTGCCGGTACTACGGCTTTTGGAATTTATATTTCTTCTCATTCTCTGTTATTCACATCAGAACATGGGGCACATCAGGAATTTTATAAGATTGTAACATAAATTTATCCAGACATGTTTCTTAAACAACTTTTTAAATTTTAATGATTTTTTACTAAGCTATTTCTATGGTTACAAAATTGCCCAATTGTTGATTTTGAAATGACATATCAGAATGAATACCGTTTATTCTTTTTTCAAATTCTACCTTTAGTATGGCCCGTAGTATAAGGGGCATAACTCCAGTTATACTAAGTATGGAGTAGTAAAAATAATACGAGATTTAGTTACTTTAATTAAATTGTTATAGTTACTCTTAGTGTCAGCGTTACTTTAGAGCAAAATTTCCACGTGAGTGTAAAATGCACTTTTTAAAATTATAGGCCTACTTATACTACGCACATTAGTATAATGTGAACTGAAATTCGTGTAATTGCCAAATTATTAAAGAATATGAAAATAGGTTATTAATTAAACAGCATTAGATAAATATTACATTAAATAATTATTTACCCAATGAAATAAAATATTATTTTGCAGAGGGCATTCGATATTAAAATACAGCTACTTGTTATACAAAGAATATTAGTTTACTTTTTCAATATTATCATAATTAATGCGACTCAATAATATGTTTTATAAATACAGAAGGCTAAGTTAAATCATATACTAAATTTGTATGTACACCTTTACGTAAGAGTTTTTAACAGTTTGACCGCAAGGAGGAGGTGAGTGTGCGGCAGACGCCGTAAGTAGAGTCAGATTACTCAAGGTTACTCAGTATTGAGCCGCAGTGAAGATGTTAAACATTAAAGGTTCTACACGATCCTCTTCATCGCTTATCGGCTGCATTGAGCGAGTGAATAGATTCTTAATTGAGGCACTACACTAAACTAACAAAGCGACAAAGATTACTTTCAGAGAGTCCAAGATAGTTCTTGAAATCGTTTGGGGTTTTCTTGTCTTAATGTTCCTAAAAAAAATGCAACGTCACTAAACTTATTCCTGTTCTCAAGCAATTCTCCAATTATAAACATGGATATCTTGGAAAAATGCAAATAAAAAGGTATAGGCCCTTTATCTATATATATAAAAGAAAGTCGTGTTAGTTACACTATTTATAAGTCAAGAACGCCTGATCCGATTTGGCTGAAAATTGGTAGGGAGGTAGCTAAGAACTGGGATAAGAACATAGGATACTTTTTATCCCGTTCCCGATTCAGGATTCCGCCCCACTGGTCTCTAAAAGTTACAGAAATACCCGTAAGAAATGCATTGCAGCAAACATATGTTATTAAGTGAAAGAGCCTTTTCAAATTTAATCAGCTGTTCTTTGTAAACATGTATAATGCGACAAAAGAAACATATGTTTATATCATTTAATTACTATTTTACATTTCTTTACACTTATAGTTTGAAAGCATAGAGTAAGCTTAAGAGAAACAGCAAATTTTGTTTCAACTGTTTCTGCAATCACTGTTAAACATAGACTTTACTATCCAGATAATACAATTCAAATTTTAATTTTTTACAATTGAAAGCAATTATCTCTGCATCTCCAAGTCAGATTACATTATTTGCTATCATCATTTCGACATGCTTTCCATCGAACCCATCTAACCTATGGCACAAATACAAGGATAATATGGCAGAAGATATTTTACATCAAATTCGTGTCAATTCAAGAAATCCCAATCTTGAAATGAATTAGGAGATACATAATAGGGCCTTGCTTTTGATTGAAGACATGTGCTATCTCATATGCGGTAGTTTATTAGTCAGGTTAGGAATGCCAGTGCCAAATTGTGAAATGAATGACGCATTTAATCGAGAATTGGAACGGAAACGTAAATATGATCACCAGGAATTAGATTTAGAAGTTCAAACGAATGTACCCCTGATGAATCCCCAACAAATGGAAGTTTATGATACATTAATGAAGGCAACTGATGATGGAAATGGTGGTTTCTATTTCCTGGATGCCCCTGGTGGAACTGGTAAGACATTCCTCATGTCAGTAATTTTAGCCACTGTTCGTGCAAGATCCAACACTGCGGTTGCAGTTGCTTCTTCTGGAATAGCAGCCACATTACTAAAAGGATGTCGTACGACACATTCTGCATTAAAATTGCCGTTAAATCTGGAATATATTGAAAAACCAACATGCAATATGGCACTCCGCTATGGCCAAAGTTTTATCAGAATCGAAGATCATCATCTGGGACGAATGCACAATCGCGCATAAACGTGCATTGGAAGCACTCTACCGAACATTGCAAGATCTACGTAATGACTCGAGATGTTTTGGAGGCTCAATGATTTTACTGCCTGGCGATTTCCGCCAAACATTGCCAATAATTCCCAGATCGACTGCTGCCGACGAGATAAACGCTTGCCTCAAATCATCGAATCTATGTTAAGAAACTTCAGCTGACAACAAACATGAGAGTTGCATTGTTGAACGATACATCTGCTGAAGATTTCTCTGAGCAATTGCTGACTATCGGTAATCGTCGAGTACCTGTCGACGAATCGAGCGGATTGATTTCATTTCCTCCGAATTTCTATAACTTTGTCTCATCGAAAGACGAACTCATTAACAAAGTATTCCCAAACATCATTACTAACCTCAAAAATAATGAATGGTTGAGTGAGCGAGCAATTTTGGTAGCTAAGAATAAAGATGTAGATGACTTAAACTACATAATTCAGAATGAGATCATTGGTACACTGCATTCTATCAAATCTATTGACTGTGTAGCAAATGAAGGTGATGCCACCAACTATCCAATTGAATTTTTAAACTCCTTGGATGTACCTGGCTTACCACAGCACAATTTACAACTAAAGTTTGGTTGTTGTAATCATGCTTAAAAACTTAAACCAGCCAAAACTGTGCAACGGAACACATTTGGTGGTAAGTAAATTGATGAACAATTTTATTTACGCCACAATACTCAAAGGAAAATTCAAAGGTGAGGAAGTTGTCATTCCGAGTATCCCGATGATCCCAACCGACATGCCATTTCAATTTAAACGACTTCAATTTCTGATCCGTCTTGCATTCGCCATGACTGTAAATAAGTCACAAGGCCAATCGTTTAAAGTTTGTGGTCTTAATCTCGAACATCCATGTTTTTCCCATGGTCCATTATATGTGGCATGTTCACAGGTCGGAAGACCTTCCGCGTTATTTTTTTCGCGCCTAATAAAAAAAAACAAAAAATGGTTTATCACAAGGTGCTACAATAAATGGAAAATAAAGAATCATTGAATAATTATATTTTTTTATTTACAATTATCCTAATTTAAAAAGTACAAATTGTGATCATGTGATATTGCCTTTAAGGCGGAACAAAGTTCGCTGGGTCAGCTAGTCGTGGTATAAAATATAATATACGAGTAAAATATATGTCACAATAGAACAACATTTAATAGAACTATATTATTTCTAAGTGGAAAACTTATCAAACTTATATATCAGGATGGTAAGGCACCTTCTGGGCCCTATCCGTCATTTCACATTCATGCCGTCACCTTCAATGAGGCTCTTCAGAAATCTTTACTAGATTGCTGATAGTAAAGCATTTTGTATCTTACCAAAACAAATCAACGTGAAGTTTTCTCGGAAAATGAAGTAACTATTCGAACAATCACATAATATAAGGATAATTCAAATTATTGAGGAAAGCAGGAAAGTTTATTACTCCATTGTTAAATTTACTAACCTAAGGTAAAGATTTGATCTTTACCTAAGGTAAAAATGATCTTGAGCTTCGCTCTATAAGAACAACGTTAATCCTCAAACCCTTTTACGCACTAGTATTTCATTCTAGCGTTAGAAAATATGTCTAATTCTTTAAACCTTTTAAATTGTTCAATACCTTTTAATTTCTTGTAAAGTTTATACTTCATTAGCGCTGAACTGATGAAGTACCAACACGTTTGAATTTATATTTTCGAGCCCAAAGGTTCAAGATTGAGAACGTCACTGAGTCAAGGTCCAGTGGGTGTGTCTGTCTGGTGACTGTCTGGCGGGTGTGACTGTCCGGCGGGTGTGACTGTCCGGTGATTGTCTGGCGGGTGTGACTGTCCGGTGATGTGACTGGCGGTGATTGTCTGGCGGGTGTGACTGTCCGGCGGGTGTGACTGTCCGGTGATTGTCTGGCGGGTGTGACTGTCCGGCGGGTGTGACTGTCCGGTGATTGTCTGGCGGGTGTGACTGTCCGGCGGGTGTGACTGTCCGGTGATTGTCTGGCGGGTGTGACTGTCCGGCGGGTGTGACTGTCCGGTGACTGTCTGGCGGGTGTGACTGTCCGGCGGGTGTGACTGTCCGGTGTGACTGTCCGGCGGGTGTGACTGTCCGGTGATTGTCTGGCGGGTGTGACTGTCCGGCGGGTGTGAAACATACATTTCTTATCTTGATCAAAACATGCACTGAAGAAAATTGTGCCTCTGTTCAATTAGTGTACATTTAGAGACTTTAAAAAATTCTGTTTTTCTCATAGTTCATTTTTTTCTGTTTCCTGAAAGAAGAAATAACATACAACACTTTTTTACAAAAGCTCTACTGGTGCTGGTGGCCACTATTTTCCAAATGGTGTATCTCGCGTCGTTAGATTCTTGAATATCATAAATCAAAACATTTACACTTTCCATTTACATGACCTTAGAGGACATTGGTCTGTTTAATGAGAGAAAGTCCGAAGCCACCTTGGAGGAAGGTGACTGTAATACCATTCTGCTCACTCTCAAACCCGGATGCAACCTCCACCTTCTCTCATGCTCCGCGCGAATCCATTTCGAGACAACCCTAGAGGATTCACACCTTGGAACACCGCAGAATGGTTGAGGGCCCGTCACGATTTTTGCTGAGCCCTGGTTGGCCAGGGCATCAGCTCTTTCATTCCCAAGAATCCCCTCATGACCAGGAACCCAACAAACGGTTACATTGTTGATTCTAGCAAGGGAGGAAACGGTCTGATAGCAATCCCAAACAAGTTTGGATTTGATTGCACAAGAATCCAGCGCCATCAGCGCTGCCTGACTGTCCGTGAAAATGTTAATCGTCTTGCCCCTATATCGCAGACGAAGATTCTCACAAGCACATTCCATAATGGCTGCGACCTCCGCTTGAAAGACTGTCGGATACGGACCCATAGGAACCACCAGCTCCCTACATGGTCTCACTCCCAGAATTCCAGCGCCTGTGCCGCTTTTTGTTTTGGAGCCGTCTGTGTACCATTCGAGCTCCGCTGGTGGGAGAGGTTTCTTCCCCTCTGACCAGTCATCCCTTGAGGGTAAAATAATCCTAAAGGGTTTGTCAAAGGATACTTATACATTAATTTTCATACTCTTTTAGCGTTGAGAACTTATACTCATAACACACGATACTCGCATCAAGTCGGCATTACAGTTTCTATATTAAAAAAAAAAAAAAATCATTCAGCGTAACACATTTGTATTATATTTCTCAAGTTTTGTACCGTAACGTGTGTTTGAGTTACAACTTCGCTTTTGCGTTGCAATTACCTAATCTTTACTGGTTTAAAAACACGTGAAGGATGGGTTACTATCGTTAGATGGCGAAGAAGTATATAGACTTATAGTCCCTTGTTATAGCTGAACTTCTAACCCTTCCTCGTTATTTATTGTTATTCGGTCTGTCCTTCACTATAATTACCATAACTAATACTTCATACGACAGTGCAGCAAAACTAGATTTATACTCGGTTACGTATCATTATCAACGTGACTCATCAATTGCCTGCGTGGTCACTGTTGCCATTGCCATCCAGCCGGATTAAAAATAAATTCTAAAACCATTAATATCAAAAATTACTAAACTACTATTTTTTACTTATAAAATCATTTGTTCTATTATTAGTTTTGAGTTCCAATATTCACGACCAGAGCCTACGCACAAGTCCTAGGCCCATGTAGGCTCATCCCGGTTATACTACTCTTCTTATTTCAATTTTGAATTTAATTAAATACAATTAATGAAAGGTTTATTATAATAAGAAATAATTAACTACGTATAAGTACCCTTTTTGTTACACTCTGATACATGATTTCAGACATTGTATATATTAGCTTACATTTGTTGCAAAACGTGTATATGTGTTTTATTGTACTATTTTTAAGAAAATAAACCATTTTCATTTCACCTGATTTGGAAAAAAGTATCAAATTTATTCAGTTGCCAGGCCAAATTGAACAAAACTTTCAAAGTGAATGGGTCTTTTGAAACACTCCGATCCGGATCACTCGTTCAACTGACTGACTCGTTCGAATTGAACGGTCCAAGTAAGTAACTGCAGTATAAACAATATGGCGCGAGGGGGGCCCCTACTGCGCTGTGCTGCTTAAATATTTGCTTCTGCGCAGGTTTCTTTATTACCAGTTCACCTATAGTAGTGTGTAATATTGCATAACAGTCTCAATATAAGCCAACCAGCATGCCCACACCATCTAGCAGCAAAACAGTAAACTACAGCTATTTATTTTGCTATTTTTATGCTAGTTAAATCACCACCAACCGAGTCATTGTTGCACAATAGATTAACTCGTCAGCAGCCCTTCTTCCATCATAAGTCGGTGATGAATTAGATCAAATAAAGCTGTTAAGGGGGTTAAAACGTAAAAAAATTAAACATATATAAAATGAAATCTTATCTTAATATTTTGTTTGGAAATTTTGAGGGTCAAGGCTCACATAAATATAACAAAAGTTATTTTCAACATATCAACTTATTTTTATGAAAAAATCCCTAAAAATAAAATTAATATAGTGTTTGTTTTTACAACAAATTTGTGGACCAATTGTCGATTGGTCAGGTCTGTTGTGACATATACTGTTTAACAGGACTGACAAAGAACATTTATTTTTTATGTGAATTGATATAAAATGCGTGTAAAGTTATAAAAGTTTATATTTTTAGTTTCATTTGAAACATCCGGGATTGTTGGGATTTTATGCTTTTTACACATCTGGTACCCAGACTTTGACACTTGAAGGGTTAATACTGTTTATAACTCAAATATTGTGTACAATACTTAATAGTAAATTAGTATTGGAGATTTGAACCCTTATTGTGTTCCCAGTTACCAGAGACGGTGGGGGCTGTCTGTGGGGTGTGCCGTAGCGACACCGGACCTTCTCCCGTCACGTTCGGCGCGCACACGTTCCACACTCCCTGCGCCAACCTGTACCTACACTGTGTCGAGCCTGTTCTTCCTAACATTGCTGCAGCTACCGTGCAGTGACCTCGGGATTTGTGATAAGCCCCTCTTTTGTAAACTTAATGTTTGAAACATTCCAGAACTTTATATTGTATAGATTAGAAAATGTCCCTTCGCATGAATCTCCTGCAAGGTGTTATAAAAAAATTAGCTGACACAATTGAAAAACCGTACAAGAAAGAAACAGAATTATTTAGTGGAACCAGAAAATAGTACAAAAGTTCAACAATCTGACCCACTAGTAAGTTTTATCTTCCTCTATTTTAAATGACAAGTCAAGTACTGTAAGAAGTTTTTTTTTCTTTTTTAATTTAAAATCTGCAAATTGTAACAGTTAGTGTAGATTGTAAAAAGTCTGTATTAGCATTCATATTCATTTTTATTCATCATATTTAAAGAAACAGTACAAGAATTTTTTCACGTTTATACACAATTGGTTTTATTCCAAAAAATTGTATAGTTAATGTTCTTCTGTTTTTATCTTCAAGATTTGAAAACTTGATATACCTTTATCCACTATTGTGGTTTTAAAAATTAAATAAACTACTTGTCAACATAAGCATAAATAGTGGTCTCTAAATATAACAATTGTTTACGTTATTTATTTTAGAAACTGCATCATTCTACTAAACATTTAAAATTTGTTAATTGAAAGTGATAATTTTGTTGACAATTTAGGATTTGTAGAACATATACAGTTGATACCATCTTGTACATGTTTATAATATTTACACTAAAAACCGAGTATTTAGTTTCAGATGCCACTTCTGAAACTTGCTCAGCTTAGTGATAGTATGACTTCCATATCTTGTATCCTATATTTATAAAATACAAATAAAGGTCATGTCTCATTTATTGAAAAGATTTGCCTTTGAAGTTGAAACAAAAAATACCTGATTGTAAAAATTGTAATATACTTGATTCTGAAATTCCATTCGTCTTCAAGATCGTATCAAAATAGTGAACCACAGAGTAATAAAATAGCATGCTCATCCTGATTATAAAGGCATCATAATACAAGATTTTGTCAAAACTAAGCATGATAAGTATCAATTAGCCAGAATAAGGAAGCTTATTTAATTCTTTACCTACAATTTTTTTATTAGTAACATTATTCTGAGCAATAAATAAAAATTGAAACAAAAATAAATAAAAATTTACAATTTTATCACTTATTTGAAACTATTTGCGCTAAGTTACAGAATATACTGACCTTTTAAAATTAAAAATGTTTTTAAATTTGCGAATATACCTAACATGTAGTGTATTAAAATATCATGTAGAAATCAGGGAAAATGATTCCTGAACACTTCATACTTTTTAACACTGGAAACTAAGATGACGGGTCTGACTTCAGTTTTTATATATTCTTCTAACAGTTAGCACCACACCTTCACGTTTGTCCTTGATACATTAGCCCACCAGTCTCCATGCTCCGTGTCCAGGAGGCTAGTGCCTCAAACCACTCAGCTATCTTGAAGTAGATAGTTAAGAACTGTAGAGAATTTTAAATGAATATTTGGCAATCCATGCATGGCACCAGTTATGATTTGTGGTTGTAATATATTACCATTCTATACCCAAAGAGATTAAAGAAATATTTAAAAATTGTACAATCTAAAAATATCTTGCATAGTAATAAATCAAATTAATCAACTGATGGATTTTAAAAGAAGCTAAGAAATTAATGAAAGTACGTGTTTTGAGAATACAAAATTTAAATAATCAGATAAGAGTTAAAATGCTTAAAAAACAAATTGTTTACCTTTATATTATCTTTGTATTATTATTTTGTTTAATATTTGCTCACACAATTAATTGTCAAATTCCAAATAACTAATATATTACGATTGAAAACTTGTAATGTGGTGCTATTTGGGAATCAATTTCCGAGAACACCAACAAGTTTAAAACAAATTCACTGTACAATATTGGTCAATACTCCTTCTTGGTTGTATTTTTTGTTGTTGTTGATGTTATTTATGTTATTGTTATACAATGTATGGTTCTATCTAAATAAATGTATTCACACTTCCTAAATATGTTGACATTTTATTTAACTACCCTCTATCTTTTTTTTGTACTCTATTTATACCAACTACCAAATAATCAATAAATATGTTATATTATGTGTATGGATTTAGTTGTCTATATTACTTTTTCATAAAACAAGGTAGAAACTTAATAAATGTAATTTTTACCTCTCATTTTTTACAAATTAATCTGTAAACATTAAGAAGTCAAATAAATAATGAAAATGAATGCTTGCTTAAATTTCTAAAATTATGAGATGTTTTCTTGGTACTAAACTAAATTGTAGTATTCATTCTGACAATATTTGTGAAAAACTGACAATTAAAAAGAGTGATATTTCTGCTAAGAAAGCTCAAGTTTTGTGTCAACTTGTATAAACTTTTATGATTTGTTCCATAACCATTAAATTATGGAGTTCATCTTTGGAGAGTCTTTGTTTCGCAAAAAAGGTCATTAGAGTAATTTCTGGACATCTACCCAGTCATCTTGTTGACGTACTTTTGCTACTTTCTAGATTTTGACTCTTGCCTGTGTTTATTTTTTCAAAATGTAGTCTATGTAAGGGAAATGACACTAGATATAATGAGAATCTAATCACAACTTACATTAGACGGGAAATTTTGTGAGTCACAACTACCAGTAGCTCAACTATATAAAAGCTCTGCTGTACTTTAAAGGCTTTGCCAATAAAAAGGTTCAAACAAAAATTGTACGACTGGTTAAAAAAAAGGAATTTTATTCCACAAAGGAATTCATTACCTGTGAGGATGTTGAATATTAATGTTGTATCATGTTTGTTTTTCCACTATTACTGAGTGTCATATTTCAAGCCTGACTGCACAGTGCTTTGCATCATTAACGAGACCTACAGTAATTGTATGTGTGTCAATAAATTTCTTTTACTTCAGGAAGAGTATCAGGTTATTCAGGTTGATCGTTGGATGACTATTAGGGTCACATCAGGAATCTTGGATGTTGTAATTAGTATTTTTAATCTAAAATAATATAAGTATACAGCTTTTCCACAAACCTCTGGATCCTAAATGATATTATTGCGTACTGATTTCTTATCAAACTAGATTGTTGCCGGAAAATCCGAATAAGTATTATTTTGTACTTATTCCTCGTATTGATCGTTCATAACCTATTATAATATCATGTTAGTTTGAACCTCTTATATATAAGAATATGTATGAATCTATTAAATAAACTGTACAAGTCTTAGTTTATGCATATTGAGTAAATAATTGTGTCAATTTAGTCAATAGTCAAACTACTTTATTCTGTAATATGTACAAGAATAGCATCAAAGTTGTACAATCATGTATAAAAACAACATTTTATTCAGGTTAAAAGACTAGAATATATATATAAAAAAAAACAAAAGACATCATTTAAAACAACTAGACCTGTTGCTATATTCCCAGCCAGCTATACTAGTGTTATAGTGCAACAGTTGGGAAGCAGTTTAATTGTCATTTTCATATTCCCAATTTTATTTTAATACTCTTGCCTAGACAAAGGAAGTCTGTAGTAATAGTGAAATATTATTTTTATTATTATATTTAAGTTTTTACTCTGGGTGGCAGGAACCGATTTACATAGCATAAAAACAACTGAGTTTTTCATGAAATCAATAAATTCTTTCTAAGAAAGAAATTTATTACGAAACCATAAGAATGATATTTAACGAGTTTTGTTTTGTTTGCTGTGCTTGCAATGAAGTGCCATTCCTCTCCACCATCTTGATTTCTATAAATTTGTTATTTAATTTTGGATCAAATTACATCATACAGCACGGAAAGTTAAAAAAGTATTTACAAGAAACAGTTGAAATTCACCTTGTTGGGCTCGTCTCAATGGAATTATTTGTGCATGAAAACTTACAATATAAGGAAAAACACATTTGATAAACAAACATTATTTACAAAATGTTTTGGAAGATATGGCATGAATCTCTTTTGAAGTAATCTTTGACCAATGTTAAAGTGTACTGCACCTGATAAATGTTTTAGGTTTTCTATGAAAGTTATAACCAGAAGTTTGAAATAGTGGGTACTTTTATTTCATATTGTATTTAACGGTTTTCATTATACCAGGGGGAATCGGTACTGATTCTTAAAATAATTCTGGAAGATTTGGAGGAGAGAACTAGAAAATACCTTAATAAATTAGCAAAGCACATTTGGTTTTGAGAACGGATATTTTGTTAATAAAGTAAATTTGTGCTTGCCTTGATTTAACTTAGAATTTATAACTTAACTTTGTGGCCAACGAAGCACCTTTTACAGTTTCAATATCGCTATGTTGGAGATCAGTACAGTATTGTCACCAAGTAAAGAGAGAGCATAAATAGTACAAACTGATAAATTGTGTATAAAATATATAATTAGAATGTACCAATGTTGAGTCTCGAGACAGACCAGCTCATTCAGGTATATTGTATCAATCAGAAAGTAAATGAAAATGAACTTTCACAAGTAATTTGGAAGCCTAATTTTGAACAGTATATAGAAGACCAGCGTTCCAGGACTTCGTCAAAATCCTGTGCTACATCCTGAAGTACATATTTTTATTTTTGAAACATTTTACTCAAGTTTCTGATAGCCTTGCAAGTTGCTGAGATGTAAAATGCTTGATGAAAACTAAGTTAATGAGAAATAAAAAATCAAGAAACCTGTATACATTTTTCTGAATAAACTTTTGTCAAACACTGTATATATTAACCCTTTTAGTGCCATAGGTATTTTTCAAGTTGTACTCTACCAATGCCAAGCATTTATTATAAATGTGTACCTGCCAGTGCCAGAGATTTTCTTCCTTTTTGCAATGTGTTGGTAAATAATTTGTATCTATGTTATTTTTTAAACAAATTTAATGATTTTACCTAATTATAGATCAAAATTCAATCTATTGAAATAAAGTACTAAAAATAGCCTGTCTCAAATTAAAATATTTTTATTCAAAAAATAACGTATATGAAAAAGGTTTTGGGTTTTTTTATTGGAACCTTCTTATGGTGATGAAAAAATAGCTGGGCTCTAATCAATAAATTCACTGAAATGTCCACTAAATCACAAACACATTATTGAAAATTAATGGTAAAATGTTTGCAAATTAAAAATTGTGGCATTTTTTAGAAATCTAACAACTGGCACAATTTTCTAAGTGTTAAAACCAGTTAATGATTTTACACAAACTATAAAGTTAATGAAAAACAGATAAAATTAACAAACACACAAGTAAAACTAAACTGTCAGTTATACATTTTGAAAGTTGTCTAGTGTTTCTAAGTGGAATAACATTTAAAACAAAAAAACAACTTAGCAGTGATGAAAAGTTACACTTCAGATGTAAACCTTTTTGCATTTTCTGCACAAAAATGTTGATTTTCTTCTTTTCCCTCTAGCGTTTGTGCTGGCTACACTACAAATACAGCAGTTCTTTTCCTATCATTAAGGTTTTTTTTAATGCATGTCAGAACTGATCTAGACTTGAAATTGTGCTTGAAGCTTCATTTGAGAAACATTGAGTTCAAAGATGGTGCATGTCATTTCACAGGATTTGACTGAGCACTAGCGAAAATTTGTACATCAAGATGGGAACGAGAAAATAGCAGAATAAATAAAATTGCAAACAAACTAAGTACACCCATAACAGATTCAAACATGTGACTTATTAACACATGTAGGCTAACAATCCCTACACATAAATAGTTTTATGGTGTGTACACTTTTATTATTTAAACACTAATATGAAACCCAATTTAATGAATAAAAATGTGAATGTATGATGTGGTAAAATATGTTGAGTAAGATTTCATAAGTTGACTTAAATTATGCATGAAAGTTAATTTCTACAGGAACAAGTTCTAAGAGGCGTCATTTTCTTGTCAACTTTTCTTATGGTCTTTCTGTTTATCTATCCGCAGAACATCTTGAGAATGGAATTAGCTACAGGTTTAAAATTTTGCATGCAACCTAAGCGAAGCCTGTTACGACACATGGTGTGCTTAGTTCTACCCTAAGCTCATTTGGGATGTCTTATAATTTATTATGTTCGTGTAAAGGGCATCACTAAAAATTATATGTATATTAAGATCAGGAGTTGTGGGTCAAAAAGTTGCCTCCGAGCAGTCTGCATTTGTATTATTAATGCAGATTAATAATACAATTCTCATACCTAAATTATCAAATAGTGTTAAAAAATACAAAAGAACAATTTTAAACCTCATGTATTTTCATGATCTAACTTTTAGTTGTGGAATTATGAGAGATGTCTTATTTTCAAGATATAGTTAATTAGCATCCAAACACTTTTAGTCTTTTGGATATTTGTATTGGTTACTTTGGAAAAATCACAGTTTTTTGTATATATTTTAAATATTAAAAATGTATAAACTTTATATGAGAAGAAAGAATAAGAAAAAATAGAAAGCGTTTGGATGAGTATTAGATATTCCAAGTGAGTCAACGCCCTTGACGTTACGATCAAGAATAGGGGCCTATTAGTGCATGAGGTTTATTATTGATCTTATGAGGAAAAACCCAAAGTCATATCACTACATCCGGCTCTTAATCTATAAATCTGGAAGCACCATCCCATTTAATACACCATAAATACAAAAGGAACTGCTTGAAAATTAGGTTCAGTTAATTGATCCATGATTCAAGAAGTAGAACTTGCAATACTAAATTCTAACAATGATATTTTCAAATTTATAAACTCTAATAGAAATTATGTCTCCGGTCAAGACACAGCAACTATTCTAGTAATAAAATCAATTGCAAATTTAATTTTCATTTCGATACACCAAATTTAACAAAAAAATCTTTCGATACTGTTTGGAGAAAGCTTAAATTCACAACTCTCTCTAACCATGAATATTTCTTCTCACACATTAATTAAAGTTTATTATAGATGAGCCGCTTTTAAAGCGACCTGCACAAAGATTTCTTGCGTATAGGGGGAGTGGGGAGCAGGATCTCGACCACGCCTACCACCACCCCCTCTTTCATTGGCCGATCTATTTTCCTTACAAGACAAAAGTGGGAACCGAGTGCTTGCTTTGCTTCCATGCGTTGGTGTTTTGGAGCATCACGCTATTTTTTGTTATTCTCGTTGTTATGGAGTAACTATTATTATTGTTTATGTTAAGAATAGTCCATTGCATCTATTTAATATGTTAGTATAATTAAGAAGTATTTTAACACATTTTTATTGTTAACAGCTGTTATTATTACTGGGTATGTAAAACAGCTGTTATGTAACACATACCCTAGAGTGGTAAAGTGGCGACTGAGGAGTGGTTGGTAAGGAATGTGGAGAAGGAAGTCAGTCCATGCTTATCCTTCTCCACATCTCTCTCTCTCACTCCCCTTCCCCCACCACTGTTCACTCATGTAGGACTCTACAAGTTGCAAAAACTCTATTAATCTAACTAGAATGGACACAATATACAGTGTCTATTGCGGATACAGTATCACTTCTAAATAACTATTGAAGTTAGGCTGGGCTTGCAATACCAGGAGTGTCCTTGGAAAAAAATGGGCAACAATTTGGTTACCAATAATACTGCATGAAGTATTGAGGGTCCAGTACTTTTGGCTGTCTACCTCTTGCATCTCGTAGGAATTCTCAAAAACCCAGAACCTCATATTGTGACGGTTCACTTCTCCATCGCTCCGGATGGTTGCTTCATCACACCATAAATGCGAAAAAATATATTCATCTTTGTGCATTTTATCACGGATTTACAAACAAAAGTTCATTCTTAGAAGGGAGTAATTTCTATGCAGTTCTTGATGTTGTGAAATATGGTATGGGTGCCTTTTATTGTCCTTTAGGATCCTGAGTACTGATCATTGGCTAATTCCTGCATTGGCAGCCACTCTTTTTTAGATTGGTCATGTGGATTGAGCTGAACTGCCCATGTCAGGTACCTTATCATTCCTTAGTGAGCTGTTTCCCTTTGTCCAGTTGTACATGTCGGTCGGACACGACTAGCAAGTCTTTAGAAAACCTTTCGCGAGTTATGTGTATGGTCCAGGTAACTTGGGCATACAGAGCAGCAGCAGCTGTGTAATTCTGTAAACATTTACATAACACCATCAACATCGAGAAAGCTTCATCATTAGTATTTGGCATATTTGACAGACAACAATACATGTCTTCACAGACACGGCACAAAACTGACTGATTAACTGAAAGAAATCAAATGTGATAGGACATGATTATCATTTCTCCCAAACTTGTTCAAAAAAGTTCAGTAGTTTGTGAAGATAAGCTTGTCCAAACTGGTAGGAAGTAACAACATACAAACACGTGTACAGATTAATTAAAAACAGGTTAAAACATAACTGGCATTGTTATTTGGTTTTTGTTAATAAAAAAATTCACCACAAAAGTCACTAATAGATCGAATGTAATCAATGTTTAAATTTGATAGGAATTCACACTTTTGCTATATGGCTCTTCCATTATACAGAGTGTTTTAAAAACAAGTGGTAGACACTTTTGAATATCCTAAGGCAAGGGTAGGAGAACAAAATGGTGTACTAAATGCAACAAATCATCGCATTTTTGGGTTCACATGAAATAATAATATGATGAACTTAATAATAATGGTAACAATCATAAGAATATATACATTCCAAGAATCAGAGAAAATTAAGTGCTTTTAGAAGAAAAAATGGAATCTTCAATATAGTTCAATTTTACAATTTTTGCTAACTTCAATAAGACACCATTTAGAATTTTGGATCACTCCCTGGTGAAAGGAAAGTATATTGATCTAAAGCCGCGTTTACACTGGAAACAAAGCATGTTTATAAACAGTGTTTCGGAACAATGTTCCTCAAATCGAAGAATAACTACTTGGAACAATGTTTCGGAACAGAAATTCGGTGTTTCTCCACATGTTTCTTGTTTCCTGTAGAAAGCGGTAAGATCAAAGGGTGTTTATAAACACTGTGGAATGTTTCGGAAACACAAGACGTTTAGATATAGGAACATTGTTGAGAAACATAAATCATCAGGTCTACCAATAATTTTTTATGCGTTCTGTTGGTAGAACAAGTTGTCAGTTTGTTTTGCAGTCTGACCAGTACGGTGTACAGTGTTGTTGTGAATTCTGTAGTCCAATAATATTATTCTATAATATTATTATTCTAATGCTATGGAGTGGAACAGGGAGCAAGTGACTTTACTGATTGATATGTATAGAGGGAAAAGGGAAGTGTGGGATCCTTCGTACGAACACTATAAAAATAGAAACCAGAAGCATGACGCTTGGCTGGAGATAGCAAACACGCTCGACACCAGTCAGGAGGCTGTCGAAAAGAAAATTAAAAATTTAATTTTCCAATTCAATAGAGAGAAGAAGGCAAAGTCTGGAGCTGGTGCGGATGAAGTTGGTAGGAAATTGAAAAGTGAAAAAGTGAGTGATAGTGCTACATTTTCAAGTACAACAATTTACAGTTTAAAAAGCAGTTCAAAGGTTTGATTTGGTGTTGAACTCTAATGTTAACTAATCATAGAAGTATACTAGATACATTGAATAAATAGGTACTACTCTATTTGCTGCAGACAAATTAATATTTAAATTTTCTAAATACTCATTATCTTGCCTGCTAAAACCACATGGTTTGGAGTACAACCTTGAAGCCAGATCCCTATTATAAGAGGCACAGCAACAATATTCTATTTGTTGAAAAACCATTTATTTGTACATATTTGAACAGTTTTCACTATTTAATATACAAACAAAGCCAACATTAAAAGCTGATATTTCTTGTAGCACTGATCACTTATTTGACTGGAGCAGTTTCCTGATGAGAACTGCTGGCCCCCACCACTCATAACAGCTGTTCAAACTCACCAAACTACTTGTTATCAGCTGTTTGTTGTCTGCATTACACATGCTGTACTGTCAAGTATATTAATAAACAGCTGTCTTTTTGCAACTCATATTGTCCTCTTAATGAAAACAATGTATGTAATGAAATAATTATTTCACAGAGGAAATATTTATTTATTTTTGAAGAAGGGGCTGTTGTTGATCTAAAGTTGCTATAACCAAATAAAATATTGAAGCACCAAGATTGCTAAATATTAATTTAAACTGTAGTTGCTTTGCACATTACAATAGATAAGTATATGATGGCAGGAAAACTTTCTCCCAATCCATCTTAATCATTCTTGACCAAAAATTTTAACATTCAACCCTAAAACAAAATGCCAAAATACCCTTGTGGCACATATGGTATAGGGGCTAAGCACTCATCAATAGCTTGCACAGGGCCTTGTAAATATTGGTTTCACGCTAAATGTGCTGGAATATCAGGTGGTGACCTAAAAAAGCTCTGTAAAGTTAGCTATACCGCCTAGAAATGCCAAAAATGTTGTCTGCTCCCAGTTACTAAGCAGAATAATTCTGAAGAAGAAGACCCCACACTTAAACTAGAACACAACCATAATGATGACAGATCTAGTTTAAACATAACACAAAAAATAGAGGATGTACACACAAAAGTAAAAAATTTTCAAGACGAGGATAATTTGGAGTCATCTCTCGTTTTAGCAGCAGAGGTAGGAAATGCCCTATTGGCTGAAAACAACCAAATCAAAAATAGCTTGCAAAATATGTCTGTTAAATTCTCAACTGACTCGGCAGATTGTTGAACAAGAAAACAATAAAGAAATGCAGTATGAAGCAAAAATAGAGGAATTGGAATGTAAGCTCTAATTCAAAGAAACTCCACTCTAGTCGATACTCTCAATGAGATTGAGCAGCAACTGGCTAACGAAAGGCTGCAGAAAGACAAATTTATCCAAATGTTTGAGGAACATGATCGAGAAAAAGAAACAATAATTTCAAACTATGAAAAAGAAATTAAGCACCTACAACGAATAGTAAACAAATTAAAACTGGACCAAAAGTCTGAGTTGCCAACAGATTCCAAGGCATATACAGAGTCAACAACACAAACATGCGACTCAGGAAAAACAACCCAAAGTCCTTCTCCATCTCATCTGGTAGGTTTGGCTGAGCTAAAAATTCGTCAAGACCAAATTGAACGGTCTATGCAAGCATTGCAAATTCAATTTCAAACCCAGGTCCTCAGTACACAACCTATACCTCAGCCACAAAGCCAATTAAAATCACCCAGAATGAAGCCATCCTGTCTCTCCTTGCACAACTCAAGCAGGAATAAAACATCTGCTAGAAGGAACCATTTTAGCGTGTCACTTCAAATGGCCAAGAACAAGTCCCGGAATGGTAAAATGAAAAAATATAACTCCTGATATTGTTCCTCAGGAAACAACCAAATACAAAGATGTAAATGGTCGATCATCTTTTCCCTCTAACTGCAATGGGAAAACTGCTATTTTTAAGCTCTTAGCTGACAAAAAAACTCCTGGAAATGACAAAACTGCGACAGTGCACACTCAGAAACTGATCACAAATCCACCCTCAACTGCTAAGCTTCTAAATCCAGGAGAAACATATGAACACTTTTTTTGAGCAAAACATAAATAAATACAAAACTATTTACAGTTCGTCCAACCCTGACTACGTACAGGATGCTTATTTCTTAGGAATAGAAGGCCAAAAAAAGACCAGATACAAGAAAGCATACAAACCCAGAGTATTCCTAAACTCAAGAATGAAATATCAAACACAGTAAATCAGCAATTTAGCATTCTACACCAAAATGTGAGAGGCCTATCAAGAAAAGTAGAAAGACTAAACCACTTCATCGAGTCTGCAAATCCATCAATACTGATTGTAACTGAACATGGCCTTGATCCAGACAAACTGAAACTTATAAACCTAAAGGGCTATAGTCTAATAACTGAATTTAGTAGACATGTCCATAAGCTGGGAGGAGTTGCCATTTATGTTGAGGATACGCAAGACTTGGAAGTGGAACAAATTGACGTAAAGGATTACTGTCAAGAACTTGTATTTGAAGCCGCACTGGCTAAAGTAAGTTCAAAAAAGCAATCATTCCAAATTCTTGGCATTTACCGTCCACCATCGAGTAAAACTAAGGAAGCAATAGAGGCCATATCAAACATACTTAACCTTGTAAGAAGTGATGTAAAACCACTAATCTTAATGGGTGACATCAACATAGATAGATTAGACTCTACAAATCCTGGAAACAGCCTACTTGAAGAGGAACTGTCAACCTTTGGAATTAGAAGACTACCACTACCAGCCACCAGAATAACAAGCTTAACCAAAACATCAATTGATTGCATTTGTACAAATCTACTGGAGGACAAATTGTGCTTCGACATTATTCAGGGTGGAATGTCGGATCATACTGGGCAGTTGTGCAGAATCCTAACTACAACAACAAATTACAATAAACAAGGCAGCTCATATAAAAGAAGTTTTAACAAACAAAACCTTGACTACTTAAAAAATGAACTTGCAAAAGAAACCTGGGATGAAGTGTATAATGCTCATGATGTTGAGCTGGCATATAATGCTTTTCACAAGATTGTGATCAATGCCCTAAACCTGGCCTCCCCAAACAAAATAGCTAGGACAAAACCAAAGGGGAAGCAGAAAACCCGGTATGATGATGAGGTGAATAAGTTAAGAGAAGATTTTCTTAAATCATTGCACATGTATGAACTCACAGGAACCACAAGAGATAAAGAAATAATGGCTGAAAAAAAAGAAAACCTATGACCTCAAACTTCGAGATCTGAGACGTGATGCAGCCTATGAACACCTAATCAAATCAAATAACAAACCTAAAGCACTGTGGAGCATCATAAATGCAGAGAAGCAGGGAAGCCACTCCTCCAATGCTGCACTTCACTTGGAAATAGATGGGAAAACAGAAGAAAACCCGATGCTGATCGCTGAGCATCTTAACAACTACTTTTCGACAGTGGCAGATTTAACTTTGGAGGAAAGCAGGAATCAGTTTCACAATGTGGAAACAACCTTTGAAGGCATTATACATTCACAATGCAACCACACACTAAGCCTGACACTAACTGAGGAGAACGAGGTGTTAGAAACTATTGGATCACGAAGCCAAAGCTCTCCTGTGGCATTGATGAAGTTCCATCAAAGATGGTAAAGCACTGTGCAAATCAGTTAGCCCCACCTATGGTTAGCATAATAAATAAATCATTTAGCAGTGGACAATTTCCCTCACTGTTAAAGGTGGCCAAGGTATACCCCAAGCACAAAAAGGGCCCAGCAACAAGGGCAGAAAACTATCGACCAATATCGCTTGTATCCACTTTCTCAAAAATAATTGAGAAAATTGCACTAAAGAGAATGTTATTACAACTGGAAAGTCAAAACTTGATCACAGACAGCCAACATGGTTTTCTAAAGGGAAGGTCAACTGTCACTGCCATTACAAGTCTAGTAGAGTACATAACAGATCGGCTAGAGGAACAAAAGCATGTCTCGGCTGTGTTACTAGACTACAGTAAAGCCTTTGACTGTCTGGGGCATGACCTGATTGTAAACAAATTGTCAACACTAGGCTTTCAAGACACATCAAAAAAGTGGATAGCAAGTTATCTCTAAGGGCCCAGTCAAATTGTCGAGGTTCAAACATCAGAGAAAGGCAAGAAATTAACTTTCAGATCTAAGCCATATTTGATGAACAGAGGGGTGCCTCAGGGCTCAGTTTTGGGTCCCTTCCTCTTTGTACTGTTTACAAATGACCTCCCTATATACCTTGGCAACAATAACATAAAAACTATTATGTATGCTGATGACACGACATTGGTTCTGGCAAATGATAATGCACAAGAAATGTACTCACAGATATCATGCTCAACAAACAAAACAATTCAGTACTGCCTTCAGAACAACTTGGCTATAAACCCTTCAAAAACAATGCACATAAATTTTAGTAGGAAGCATGATCCAGTGTTAGAAAGCACAGATACTCTCCAAGAGAAACAAGCAAAGCTACTTGGTCTAACTATCGACTGTGGACTCACTTGGACAGCACACATAAATAATCTGTGTAAAAAGCTCAGCACAGGAATCTTTGTGATCAGAAGGATGAAGTGGATTGCAGGGCCTGAGGCAGCAAGGACAGCCTATTTTGCACTTGTTGAGTCTCATTTGCGGTATGGAGTTGCGGTGTGGGGAGGAACATCTGTAAATAATCTGAACAAAATTCTCATCCAACAAAAAAAGGCCATCAGAATTCTAGCAGATCTAAATCCACAAAACAGCTGCAAAGGAGCTTTTAAGTCTCTAAAAATACTGACCATTGTAGGTATATATGTCCTCTCAGTGATAACAGATGCAGACTATGGCAAATCAAAGAGGTGAGAACTTACACTCACATAACACCAGGAGGGCCACAGACTTCATTCTCCCTCCGCACCGCACTACCAAGTACAGCAAGAAGCCATCATACACAGGATGCAAGATGTACAATGCATTGCCGCAGCATTTGAAAAGGCTCAGTGGGAAAAATCTCAAGAGAAGTCTCCAGAACTGGTTGATGGAACGACCTTTGTACACCGTGAAAGAATATTATGAACTTACAAAACCTAATTTGTAAAGCAAGAGACATGAAGATATATTTCTTTGTAAAATTTTATTGGACGCCATTACATGTCTTAATAATAATGTGAATAAAGAGATTCTGATTCTAAAAAAAAAAAAAAAAATGGTTTTGCTACAAACTGTTATTGTTTTTAAAAGACAAAAATGTTTCAATCCGTTCTCAAGAATCCGGCTTGTCTCCATTAGACACTATAGAAGAGGAACATGTACAGGTAACTTTTTTAAATACACAATATTTGGTGTAACATTATTTTAATAAAACACACACAAGGTAATTGAACATACATATTAAGCTTTTATTAATTGCTAAACGTTGAGCTAATACTGTTAATTTTAACATTACTTTAAAATTAACATTACTTATTACTTTAAATTGCTTCAAAATATTAACATTTCTAAAACTCACAGAACATTAGCATTACTTTAATTGTTAACATTTTAAGCTCATACTGTTACCTTTTAATTCATCATCATCCTTTTAATACCTTTTAATTACTTGTGTTTAATTACTCGGGGTGTGCGAGTACAATAAATTACTACAGATATACAGGTCAACCTGAGTCAATGTTAATTTCTATTTACAATAATACTACCGTTAATGCATGACCCTTTCACTATTAGTACAAACTTGGAGCCAATCTTATTAGGATACAAATATTTAAATATTTGTATAGATCCTCATTTTTCTGTCTTTAATATTTGTGCTGCCAAGGAACACTACCCTCTTTAGTTAGAAAAAAGAAACTGACTTCATTGCGAACTGACCTTGCTATTTCACAAGATTTCTTTGGTACTGTTTTCAATTTCAACAACGTGTCGGTAGGGGATCCTAAGAGTCTCCACTCCCCAGGAACAAGTTCACCAGTTACTTCATCCTCTGAGTCAAAAGTCCCGGGAGGAGAGTACCTCGACGAGGTGCATGCATTCCTTCTCAGAAAGTTGTGTAGATGGGCGCAGGCCATAACTACCTATTCTGCTGTTACGGGTTGCAATAGCATTGGCTTACGCAGTACTCGAAAAACAACTAATAAAATACCAAATGAGTTTTCCACAACACGCCTTCCCCTGGAGTGGCGCCCATTAAAAATTCTCTCTCTTGTACCACGGGTGAATGTACCAGCGAATCTTTTCATTATATTTAGCTTCAACGGAAAGGCATCGTCTGCTAAAAACATGTAAGGCACTGGCCAGTTGAAAGTTTCTCGATTTGGTAATACTATATTTTCTGGTAAATCCAAACATTTTTCCTCAAGTCTTGCAGCCAATTCAGTTGCAGCAAACACACCAACATCTGACAAACGCCCTTGACATCCTGTATTTACATATATAAAATTGTAGTTTGCATTAACTACAGCCATAAACACAATACTAAAGAATCCTTTATAGTTGTAATATTCACTTCCACTACTCACTCCATGGTCACATGCTTCCCATCCATACTACCCAAGCAGTGCGGAAACTGCCATTGGTAATTCCACTCATTGGCTGTAGCTAGCCTCTCTTTTTTAGTTTTCGGCATCTGGAAATTGAACATTTTCGTATTAATTATACATGTTTCTATGTATTTACAACACGTAGACCCTATTATAATATACATGTCTGAGTGACAGGTTTCTTTTCAGGTAGGAGGAGAAGAAAATACCAACATTTCAAATGACGGCCTTGACGATGATATAGCATCTACCACAAAAACAACAGAAGGTACTCCCAAGGAAAAATCTGTTGCACAAGTAAACCGGAAAAGAGTTTTGCAACAGCCAGCTTCTGCGATGCCAGTAAGCAGCGCAAAGAAAATGAGCAAAACTAAAATGGCGGAAAATGCCTGCTCTGTTATTACATCAATACTGAATAAGCCTAAGGATCAGTTTGACATATATGGAGAACACGTAGCATCAGTGATACGACAGTTACAAACTAAAAGAGAACAGGCCATAGTAAAACATGATATAAATAATATTTTGTTTAAAGCTGAAATGTAAGAGTACGCTTATGGAGGTGCGTTTGATTTCCATTACCCACCGCCACGGTCGACTTCAGCAATTTCTAACCAAAGTGGTTGCACTACAAAATCTGTCTCAAACGAGGATAATTCCAACTCTCTTGATGTAATGCCACCTCAAAATGAAAATCATGAAGAAGAACCTGTTTTTTATAACTTTCCTTAGCTTATCAATTAACCTGTTCTAATGGATCATTAATAAAAATTATACTAAATTCAAATTGATTTGTCCAGCTTAATTTATCCAGCACTTACCTTAATGTTTTCTTTCAAGCACTCTATTAAAGCGTCACACACTTCAGGAACTATTATAGAAATTGTACTTTTAGAAACTTTAAACAAGTACTGCAAACTAGCATAGGAATCGCCTGTAGCCAAAAACCTCAAGGTAATAGCAAGTCTTTCTTGGACGGGTATTGGTTTCCTAAAATTACTGTTTTTCCTTCCTTTTTTGTGGCCAACACTAGTTATGAGAAACTCAAAATCTTCACTTGTCATTCGACAAAAATTTTTAAAGCTTCCATCACATCTTATTTCCCCACCCAGATCCACGTCGTCTTTTTTAAGGTCTTTCAATAGCTCACTTCCACTATAAACACCTTGTGACGCAAGTGAAGGCCTTACCCAGACCTCCTGGGTTCTCTGTCACATAACAAAACACATGTAGCGACAGCTAGGAGAAGAACATCCTCCTCGTCAGACGACATCTTCAAGAGTGGCTGTCCTAAAATGTTTATGAACATTGCGTGCAAAATATTTCATGATAGTAGCAAAATATAAACAAAGTTTATAAACAATGTTTGTAAACATGTTTTGTTTCCAGTTTAAACGCGGCTTTAAAATGATAATACATTATGCAAAGATTTCCATTCACCAGATCATGGGACATAGTGTCATAGTAGTTAGTGGAATTCAACGACCTAGGTAAATACTCCAAAGTGAACGCAGTCGCAATGATGATAGCCTTTACCATGTAGCCTCTACTGCCAGTGCATAAATAGTATTCATCTGTATTATTTATAAATGGCGGAAAGGAAAAATTAAAATTTTTAAATAGAAATTTTAACAATGCCACTTTATTGTTTCCATGGTGAAGTAAATTAAAAGTTTATTCAAAATTCGAAATTGAAGTGTAAACATGCTACAATGTTTAGGTCTGATTTTCTTATTCATTTTCAGAACTCCAGCTGTGCCCAAATTGTTTTAAATTGCCCTCCACAATGATTGATTGTCAGTTAAAGAGTTGCACAGAAGAAATTTCTTGTATGGATATCATTTTTCGACGTAGCGCTCTGCTGGTCCCAGGCTCAATGGCTGACAGCACAGAAGAAATTACTAGTATGGATATCATTCTTCGACGTAGCGCTCTGCTGGTCCCAGGCTCAATGGCTGACAGCACAGAAGAAATTTCTTGTATGGATATCACTTTTTGGCATAGCGCTCTGCTGGTCCCAGGCTCAATGGCTGACAGCACAGAAGAAATTACTAGTATGGATATCATTCTTCGACGTAGCGCTCTGCTGGTCCCAGGCTCAATGGCTGACAGCACAGAAGAAATTTCTTGTATGGATATCACTTTTCGACGTAGCGCTCTGCTGGTCCCAGGCTCAATGGCTGACAGCACAGAAGAAATTCCTTGTATGGATATCATTCTTCGACGTAGCGCTCTGCTGGTCCCAGGCTCAATGGCTGACAGCACAGAAGAAATTTCTTGTATTGATATCATTTTTCGACGTAGCGCTCTGCTGGTCCCAGGCTCAATGGCTGACAGCACAGAAGAAATTCCTTGTATGGATATCATTCTTCGACGTAGCGCTCTGCTGGTCCCAGGCTCAATGGCTGACAGCACAGAAGAAATTTCTTGTATGGATATCATTTTTCGACGTAGCGCTCTGCTGGTCCCAGGCTCAATGACTGACAGCACAGAAGAAATTTCTTGTATGGATATCACTTTTTGGCATAGCGCTCTGCTGGTCCCAGGCTCAATGGCTGACAGCACAGAAGAAATTCCTTGTATGGATATCATTCTTCGACGTAGCGCTCTCCTGGTCCCAGGCTCAATGGCTGACAGCACAGAAGAAATTTCTTGTATGGATATCATTTTTCGACGTAGCGCTCTGCTGGTCCCAGGCTCAATGGCTGACAGCACAGAAGAAATTCCTTGTATGGATATCATTCTTCGACGTAGCGCTCTGCTGACCCAGGCTCAATGGCTGACAGCACAGAAGAAATTCCTTGTATGGATATCATTCTTCGATGTAGCACTCTGCTGGTCCTAGGCTCAGTGGCTGACAGCACAGAAGAAATTCCTTGTGTGGATATCATTCTTCGACGTAGCGCTCTGCTGGTCCCAGGCTCAATGGCTGACAGCAATGAAGAAATTCCTTGTGTGGATATCATTCTTCGACGTAGCGCTCTGCTGGTCCCAGGCTCAATGGCTGACAGCAATGAAGAAATTTTCTTGTGAGGACATCGTTCTTCCCAAGGTGCCTGATATCTTCTCGGAAAAACTGGATTTTGCAGTATACTTCACATATGTGCAGCTGGATCTTTCAAAATTTTGTCAAGGAGTGGTCTCAGTTTTGAAACAAGACTGGGGGTTGGTGGAGGATTGATGTTCATGTAACTGTTACATTTATGTTGTAATTAAAATTTTTAAAACTAATTCTTGTGTACAGATTAATTAAAAATAGGTTAAAACATAACTAGCATTGTTATTTAGTTTTAAGAGAGCTATCGGTTTATATAATGAAAATCGTACCTTGCTATTTGAATTTGTTAGGTTTTACCAGTTTGAAATAATCTATTTGAACTAATTAAAAAAACTGGAAATGTGCTGAAAAGTTACAACTGTAAATAGCTTAAGAAAAAGCACTTCTTTGGTAACCTTGGATAAAAATTTGGAATTCTGAACAGCAAAACAAATTGTGTAATGTACAACTTTGACATTTTGGACCAACTTGTATACAAAAAACAAAATAAATTTAAAACTTTTTTCCAAAATAATCAGTGACCTTTAAAATGAGCTTTGGCTCGACTTACCTTTACATTTGAAAATCTTTGGCCCCTACTCCTCCAAAAGTGCCATTTTGGGGTATTTTTTAGTGACAACAATTAATTCTCTGAATTCTTTGGGGTTGAAATAACGGCGTTTTTATTAAAACGAAGAAAGTAGGTTTCTCTGTTCAGCCGCTTTACATTGCGGACGGGTGGTCTGCCTTAGCCTGTATGTCAATAAAGCTTTATGCAAAATTTCAAGCCTATAGATCAGATCGTTTTCAAGATATTATGTGGACAGACAGAGAGGTAGACAGAAATATCACAGACATTTTTCCAGCTGCTCAAGTGATAGGCTTCTCTGATGTTCAGTCAATAACTACTGATCCTAGTTGAAATATCCATTTTGAGGTACTCTAAATGAGTGAGAAGTTCTCCCTGTATTAACTGTTAAGAGGTCACAAGATAATTAAATTATAATTTGTACTAAAAAAAGAGATTTTCATAATTTAAGTTTATGTTGAGATTTGCATCTCTTTATTTTGTGAATGCTTAAATAAGATGGCACAAATAATATATTATATAAAATTATATTATTAATTAATTATATATAAAGCTAGTAGTTCAAAATTTAGAAAAGAATTAATTTTAATTTGGGTTAAAAAAAGTTATAATGTGAATTTAATATTAACAGTGATCAAACAAATTATTATAACCAAAATTAGGAAAACTGAAGAAGACCATATTTGCTCCTCTCACAGTTAATCTCAAATACGCTTAACTTTAGGTGTATCCTAGGCCTACTTTTCAATTTCACAATGAATTATGAGGCTCACATATGTATTTTGGAACAAGGGTACGGTCCAATAAGCGGACCCGGTTTTTTATATCGAAGAATATAATCATCGATACCTAATATTCGCATATCGAATCATAGACTATCAATCGATATAAAAGTAATAACAATCATATGTTTAAATTAAAATGTGAATTTAATGATAACAAATAATAAATGAACATAACCAAAATCAGGGAAACTCATAACTTTAACTAAATGAAACAGAACGGAAACGTTTTTACTAAAGTTGTGTCCACCATTACCTTCTTTTTTTGCATCTGAAGACGACCATGTTAGCTCCTCTGACAGTTACATTTGTTACCTTTCCACAAATATCACATAATGGATTCTTAGGTACTAACCCAACATCCTGAAGCCATAAAAAACATATTTTATCGTCTTTTAAAGCAATTTCGTGAAGCTTCCTAAGATTGACGGCCATTTTAATACACAATGTTACGTGAAATTTAAAATATTACCTTAATTGTATATTTGAAAGTGTTTACAGCTGTTCATATAGATTATTTAAGTTGTTAAAAATAATTCATCAGTATCGATTGATTATATCGATGGTTATGATTAAGTAATATCGTTTGCCAATTTCGATATAAAAAACCGGGTCCGCTTATTGGACCCTACCCTGGAACAATAAATGAAGCTAGGTTTCCTTACCTAGACAATAGTGGTTTATAAGTTTATAGGCCTAATAGTTTTGGGTGTCTGAAAGATAGGAATGCCACAGCCAAAACTGGTGTCGGAAGGTAGTGCCAGCCTATTTTAAGTATTTATTTGTAAATCTAGAACAAGTAATGTGCAATAGAAGAATATATATTTAAACATATATATATACAGTATATAGAGGCTATATTAAATTGACTTACCTTTTAAATTTACTTTGTCGAAATATGTTGCTTCCAATCAACTCGTGTAATCTGTTGGAACTATATCTGTAAATGAGATAATAAATAAAATGTGAAATTTTACATTTACAACTCTGTAATGATCAAATCTGGGAACGGCCAATGAGACCAATACATTTCACATATCAACATAACCTAGATGCTGTTTACAAGTGAAACGAAGGAATGGGTCTCAATGTCACAACATAATTCTTCGTTTAGCCACTCACACAAACACTTTTTTAGCAATATTTCCCCTACATCAAGTGTCCCCCTCCAAGGTTATTATTTAATAAATTTGAACCAATAGGAGGTTGTGGCGCTATGCAACACCAGAAAGTAGAGACTGGCTCAGGCTCATAGCGCCACAGAATTGGCCCGAGTGCTCACAGCGCCAACACAACCGAATAAATAATCGTATCCAGGCTCACAGCGCCACAGATTTGGTCGAGTGCTCACAGCGCCAACACAACCGAATAAATAATCGGATCCATGCTCACAGCTCATAGCGCCACAGGTCATAAGCGGCCCATACACTACACGTGCATTGCACGCCGTGCAGTTTTTTATACTTGCACGCCGTGCTTGGCATGGCACTTTGTGCCCCACACACTGACAGTTTAGTCAGTCCCGTGACGTGCTAGAAGTTGGTTGTGGTATTGTGATATTGTGTATTATTGTCGTGCTGTGATATTTTACTACTATGCCTCTTATATTTTACTACTAAACATAAAGCATTAACAGTATTGTTGATTGGTGCGATTCATGACGATAGCAAAGTGAAGAAGAGAAGAAGACAATTATGGACGAAAAATTGGTTAAAAGAGAGATAATGAGAGGTTAAATGTATTCTGATATGAGACTACTGAAAGGCTTTCGTGAAAATCATAAAAATTATTACAGGATCTACTTGCGAATGGATGACGAAACATTTAGTTATGTGTTGAAAAGGTTAGGCCACGCATCGAAAGACAAGACACTAATCTGAGAAAAGCTATAACGGTGGAACAACGGTTAGTTGCCACGAAAAATTTTTGTGTCAGCAGTCGACGTGATAAATATAGGAGAGTATTTGCCGCGAGAGAACGAAAAATAACCTCAAAAGACACTCCACTCTCAGCACGTAGCGCGGGACTGGTCCACACACTTGCAGGATGGCACGGCGGCAGGTGGCACGGCACGTCGAAAATCAAACCGATCTTGATTGCCATCGTACCATGCAATGCACGGCGTGCTTAGCACGGAGACCTCCACACACTCGCACGTTTCGTCCAATTTTGGCACGTCGTGCTTGCACGGCGTGCATTGCACGTCTAGTGTATGGGCCGCTATAGCGCCACACATTTGGCCGGAGTGCTCACAGCGCCACAGCTCATAGCGCCACACATTTGTTGTGGCGCTGTGAGCTGTGGCGCTATGAGGCCGCACCCATTGTATTGACCAGGTAGTATTGTATAGTATAAACATAGTAATGTACTAATATTATTGTACGCATATTAAAATCGGAAAGGATAGTAACCAGCTTGAATGTTGAGTTCAGCTCCATTTCACTCTTCGTTTAGTGCAATATACTCATTGTCTCATCAGATGCACAGATGAGTGCAATATACGGTGTTTTAGACAGGATCCTAAATCATGGTGAAGCAATCGAGTTTTAGAAACAGAATGTAATTATGGTGGGAAGGGTTAATTCAGTAAGAATGTTGAGTTCAGCTCCATTTCAAATTTAGCTTAGAACAGCGGATAAGATGTAGATGAAACAATGAGAACATCTCTTCGTCTAAATTTTATTTTCAGTAGTCTAGGTGTAAATGATGTCGAAACGATGCAGAATTCGTTTCGAGCTCCTTCGTTGCCGACTCATAGATTTTTTCAGACGGACGTTGACTCTGAAGAAGTTCTGATTCCAAGATTCAAGTCTGTCGCAGCGTCATATTTTAGTTGTTTCACTAAGCGGAAGATTAAAAGGGCCTGAACTCAATACTCTACATTCATACTGAATCAACACTTTCCACCTTTTTATGGTAGCTGTGTTATGTTTCGTAACCAGTAATTGTATAGGCAAGGATCAACATTTTAAATAACCAGTCTAGAAAATAGCATAATTTTACATTGAAATTCCATAACAAGTTTTTAAGACCTGTCGCAATAGGAGTGGGGGGAAAAGGCACGAGAGAATATATTAATTCAAAACATGTTCTCAAAAAATTATTCTCCTGCTTTACTGTGACTTAAGGACTCGGTCAGTAGTTAGTAGCCAATTCTGTGGCCTTATAAGTTTTTTTTTTATTAGCCAAGTCGTATCTGTTTTGACATTTGACTTTTGTTGCTATCACTGACATAGTGACATGTGCAAATTCACAGCGGCCGAGTTTCTTGGTTAGGACAACTAGGTATCACTAATAATCACACGAATATTGTAGTTTAGATTAAAGATGTATAACATAATTTAATATCCTTAGGTAATTTCTTTATTTTTATTATTTTCTGATTTGGGGATTCACTCATATTAAAATTTCAATTTTAATGCACATTTTTAACTTTTGGTCTCTGTTATATAAAATTAATAACTGTTTCCTAAGCAGATAATTCAGAATAGGTCATGATATTCATCGCAATATGGAATAAAAATCAAGAAATCATGTGAGTGGGACTTGTAAACATTTACCATCTGTATCACTAATGGGAAAATATACATAAACTAATCAGCGTAATTGTTTGATTATTGAAGATAATTCTATTTATCCCTAGACTAAACACAATTAAGAAAATAGTCAAACTAGCATTATGAATTTGTGCGTGATATTTATATACAGTGCTCGATTTGAGGCAGATTCACCTAGAATCGATTTGATGGCAGTCTAGTAGGCCTACCCCTCCAAATAAAATAAGCAGTTTCAATATGCACAATACACTGATTTGATGCCTCATATTTTCAAGAATTTGTGAGAAAAGGCACTTCAACTCCCTTTTCTTCTAGTAGGTATTCCATACTCTTCTCTCCCATCTTGGAAAGTTTTGTAGTTGTTGGTTTGTATAGGTTTAAGTATGCTAGTACTCTTTCTTGTCACTTTGGGAACTTCTATTTCACCCAGGTCAACAACAAATAAAAACCTGTTGACCGAGAACTAAAAATTTAGCTATCTCAATGATACTCAGAATGAAGAAATATTACCATATTTCCACACTATGCGTAAATTATTAGATAAAGTGTACTTATGCATATTATCATCACACTTGTTGACTCGGAACAACAACCAATAATAACCTGTTAACCAGGTGCTAAAAATTGAGACATCCCAATGAAACTTGGAACGAAGAAGTATTACAAGTTTTTCTATACTGTCTGTAAATTGATATCGATCGAATATTGTTAAGTGCCTATTTATACAAATTACCATCTATTGTGCTTGTTGATCTGGGTCAACAACTGACAATAACTTTTGGTACTTTGGGATTATACCGACCACACCCAGACATGAATCGTTATTTGACATTTTGCTTCTACTGATTACTAGATTAGCGTAAAACAATATTTCGTCAATATAAAACAGAAATTGTCTTATCGCAAACCCCTCCCCATCCTCAGACAGAGATCAAAGTCGAGCGGTCTAGTAGATAACGTGATTGCAGAGTCGCGTCGTTTTGTTGTACTTCCGTGTTTTACCTCTACATTTCTCCAAACACAAAAATTCAACAAAAACAAACATTACCAAACTAAAACTAAACTCTTTATTGAAAAAACACTAAAAACTTGTTTTTATTCTTGATCACATTCCGCCACCCAAAATGCGAGTGCCTCCGGCCATCAGCGCGGGCTTCGGCTGCCCCGCGCTGATGTCAACGAAAGAAAAACATCCCTCGAGATAGTACCTATCAGTAAAATATCAAATTCTAGAGGGGCTGATCAGAAATATAAATTGAATTGTAATGGAAAGGCAATTATGTACCGTGCAAATCATGTGATGCCGCGCGGCCTGCCGTAATCGGGATTCTCGAGAAAGATAAGATAACAGCGACAACAATACCGATCACAATACCTGGAAATGCTTGTAATTTTGTAATTACAGAGTTGTTTTTTCGTTTAATCATGTTTGTTTCTATAAATTTATATTTTTGTGTTCTTCATACTGGTGTGGTCGGTATAATCCCAAAGTACCTAACTTTTTGACTGGGTAATACAAATGAAGATATCACAAATAAATGCTACCAGATTCCCTACATCATGCGGAAATTTGAAGACAATCGGACAGAGTTAACTGCCTATTTATGCACATTGCCAGCTGTTGCGCTTGTTGAATATTTCTTCATTCCAAGTTTAATTGAGATATCTAAATTTTCAATACCCGGTCACAGGTTATTGCCAGTTGTTGGCAGTTAGTCAACAAAATAATCATACCCCTGTCACTGTAAATGATGTGATGCCGGTAATTCTAAGCAATCACTGGGTTAACTTCAATATCTTTCATATTTTAGTTTGGCTATCAAGCCGTCCATAGGAAATAAAAAACATTAAAGTTAAGCATCAGAAAGCCATAATTTTAAGTGTTTACCGAGCCAAGCAATTAGAAGTTATCCATATGCTGTACTGGGGGTGGAAGTGCTGAAGTGATCTGAGCTGATTTTTAGATACTAGCCTATCTCGAGAATGTTTATATTCTTCTTCCACCAGTGGAGGAAGGTTACACCAAAGCTACACTGATGACAAGGAGCTTTTGTAATTCTTACTTCCTCGTACCAAGTCATTCAATGTGATCTGATCACAAATTCCCCTGGAAATCAATAAAGGCGTGGATGGTAACTTCGGAAAAACATCCCTTGAAATAGTATCAAAAAGCTAAGCTCAGATTATTTGACCGCCTCAAATCCTCGGCACGATGTGTGAACAATTTCTTATTGCGTAGCAAGGTCAAGAATAGCTTTCCAACACCATTTTCTTGGTTTTTTTTTACTTTCTAAGGACTCACTGATAGTCATTTTAAAATATGAATGAAATTGAAGTTGACCGAGTACTTGCTCAGAATTACCCATATATGCCCATAGCTACATTAATGGGGTAGCTCAGGGAACTATACAGAAATTAGACGTTGCTTTATAATGACCCCTTTATGTACATGGTGTGCAATAATTTGATCATCTAAGTTTACATTTTTCAAAATTTAAAAACTAACAAATAATACATAACATTTGTTATATCTAGTTTAGTTTAGAAGTTATCCGTTGTGTGTTTTCTGGAAAAAAATGATCTCATGAACTGTTTAAGCTAAATTCCTGAAACTTGGAAGAAACCTTTATCATAGTAAGTTAGACAATCATGCAAAATATTCACTTTCTGCAGATATTCTTTTCAAAATTAAATTAAATTAAATCTAAAATTGTAACAAACCAAAATGCTACATCTTTTTGAAATTTTAAGGGGAATCTAATAGTGTATCAGGTTTTATCATAGAGTCAAGCTATACAGAGAATAGTAATTTTTGACTTTTGATCCCAGTTTACTAAGATAAACTCATTGGAGGAATGTATTAGTAAAAAATAACAGATTTTTATACATAGTTGAAATTTAAACCTAGCTCAACAATAGTTATTTAACAAATAATAAACAGTGAATTACATAAAACACCTGAATTTCTTTTTATGTATAATAATGGTAAGTTACTTATTTCAGTATGCCCTACTCTAACAAAATTAAATGAATTAACAACTAAAAAAGTTAGCAACTAAATAATTCATTATAATATTTAAACTAACCAACTAAAAAATAAACTTAAATTTCTTCAAATTTTGTTTTTGATTGTTAGCAATGTAAAATTCCCAAGTTGAAATAAACCAATTTAACATTGTGTGAGAAAAATATAATAAACAACTTTTTAATAAGAATGTAGGTACTTATTATTATTATTCAAACTTGATTTACAACATGCACTTTGTTTCTTTGTGTAAGTTTTATATTTTAAAAAGTGTTTACTCTCCTGGCTCCAATATTGGGTATGACATGATCTAGCATCATTAACTGGTTATCTCAATACTGGCCACCTGCATAATGTGCAGTCTTCATAAACAAGCACCCCACTTTGATAAAACTGACTGGTACAGTAAAAGTGAAGTAAAGTAAATTAGTCTTATTTTACCTGGCAAAGTTAGGACTAAGAAGCCCTCTATACACTTAACCAGTACAGTGATTCCCAAATAATGTGCAATTTGACATGTACTAGCATTTCCTCATAAAGTAGACAGATAATTAAAATGAAAAGTTACTGGTGATATAAAAAGTAATAGTGGTCAACTGAATATGAGAGATAGAATTGTGTAAATACAGCAGCTGTAGTTGTAAAGTGTAGGCTGTGCACTACTAATAGCTATGAGCTTCCTTCAGGAAATTATTATTACTATTCTTTATTTACAACAACGATGCACGTAAAACATAAGTACGGGTTTATCCAATTTAATGTTTTGTTTCAGACATGCTGTTAAAATCGTAAAGGCAAAGATAGTCATAAAAATGAGTGCACATGTGAATCAAGATCAGAGCACAAGAATGTTCAAGGTGGTTGCTATAGGTAATGTATCTGTAGTTAAACCATTCAATCTCAGGTTCCATTAGAATTTTTGTATTTTTCTGTATTATTGCTGTATTTGAAAATTCATTTGTTTTAATTGGACTGGCCCAAATAAGGTTTATGCGTTTTAAAACATAGAAGTTTAATTTCTTGTTGGAACTTGTAGCCAACATATATTGTAATTAGTGATAACCTTTATGGAAGTATTTGTCATTATGTGTGTATCTCTACATGCATTAGTAATTTTCTTGGAGCAACAGGTCAATAACGGTCATTTTGCAGAGATTCATTAAATTCTTTAGTCGTGACTAGAGCCTAATAGGAGTTGGATTTTATATCTGCTGTAATTTTCTGTTTATATTCCTGATTTTGAGGTGCATTTTTGATGGATGTAGAAAATACGTTGTTAGCTGTTTCACTGAAAACATTTTACTAAATCAACCAAAAATGATTTAGAATAATTGAATCGGTGAGATGTAAAAGGATAACATTCCATTTTTGCTGAAATTAAACTGAGATAGCCATTGTTTTGGTCTAACAAAGGTCTATCAAGTGAGAAGAAGAACAATAATATTCCTCCACAATAAAGGTTGCTATGGAATCATCTTTTTTCAACTGAGATTTAAAAGGATAACATTCCTGGAATGTTATCTTTTTAAATCTCACATGAGAAGCAGTTTCATTATTGAGATGTAAAAGGATAACATTCCAATGTAGGTGTGTTTTGCATTGTATAACTTATCCATTAGCATTGTATTTAATTTTGTTGTAGGTCTTTGTTTAAATAATTGTATCAGCTGTTAGTAGCTGAACTGCAGATCACCTGTTTTATTTTGCCTCATTGGAGCTTGTGAGTTTAAGGGAGTTTACCAGCAAAGTAAGGTTAATGCTAAGTCGTTGGTTAGTTCTAGTGTTGTTTTTATCATTATTTGTTTTAATTTTGATAAGTGAACTTGGTGATATGGCTGACTCAGACTCTGGGACTGAAGATAGTTAATTGAAAAGAAGAGGGAGTGGAAATATATGTAATGCAGAGAAAAAGGCAAGAAGGGAAGGACAAGGGTTTGTCACTTCTACAGGTAAACTGATAGAACAGAAGAAGACAGGACCTGATTGTAAATGTCGCAAACTGTGTACTGATGATTTTTCAGTTGAACACAAGTCCAAAATACTAAAGTTGGTGTATAGTGGGAAACCAAAAAATGAAACTGACACTTTCTTAATGGGTTTAATTAACCGACATGATGTTCAACGACATAGATCAAAAAATCATTCTTCAAAGCAAATTTTGTCTTCCTTTAGTTATTTTGTAATGAAAGGAAATACCAAAGTTGAAGTATGCAGAAAAGCTTTCATGAGTTTGCACAGCATTAGTAATAAGGCACTTCAACGTTTAACTAATCTACTTAATAAGGGTGAATTGCCCAACGACAAAAGAGGATTTTATGGTAATCAACTTAGAAAATCAGATGACATTCTAATGAAAATAAAACATCTTATCGAATCGTATCCAAAGAAAATTTCACATTACTCGTCTAAGACGGTCTAAGACCTATCTTGATGCAACTCTAACTGTAAAAAAACTCCATGATATGTTTCTTGAAAAATATCCTAATTTGACAAATGAAGTAAAGTATGAGTATTTTCTAAACATATACAAACAGGACTACGGTTATAGGTTTGGACGACCTCAAGTTGATGTGTGTTCACAGTGTGAGGACTTAAACACAAAAATGAGATCTTCCTTGAATGATAACGCTAAGTTGGCAGCGGCAGCAGAAATGCTAGTTCACAAGAGACGGGCCAACAAGTTCTACAAAAAAAATGCAGAGCATTTCAGCAGTATGTGAAAATAAAGAAGATGCAATGGCTTTTTCTTTTGATTTCATGCAAAATGTTCCATTGCCTGCTTTGCCAGTACAAGAAATGTTTTACTTGAGAAAACTATGGTTGTATGTATTTTCTGTGTACAACTTAACAACCAATGAAGCTGTTTTTTACACATACCATGAGGGTTCCGGTAAAAAAGGTCCAAATGAAGTGTGTAGTATGATTCTTGATTACATAAACACTAAAGTGCCCCCAGAAGTAAAGGAACTTTATGTGTTTAGTGATGCTTGTGGTGGGCAGAACAGAAACCACACACTTTTAAGAATGTTAATGACACTAACTATGACTGGCCGCTTTTCAGTAATTCATCACTATTTCCCGGTTCGTGGTCACAGCTTCCTACCTTGCGACCGTGACTTTGCTACAGTTAAACGTGCTATCCGTAAGTTTGACAGAGTGTACACACCAATACAGTACAATGAAATCATTGAAAGTGCTAAAGTGAAAGAACCGAAGTTTGTCGTGAAGAGTTTACAATACAATGACTTTATTGAGTTCAAAAACTGGTGGCCTACAGTTTTCAAGAAAACCACAAAAAGTATTGACAAATTTGAAGACTTCTCCATCAGTAAGTACAAGCATTTTGAGTACAGCTCTGAAAGACCTGGATACATTATAGCTCGCCCTTTCATTGATTCAATAGCATCAGGCACCTTCCAGCTAAAAAAATCAGGATCAATAAACCTTCCAACCGCACAAGCATACCAAGGTATGTTACCAGTAAAGGCCAAAAAAGTATTGGATGTTCAAAAAATAGTTCGCTATGTTCCGGAAGACCATCTCACATTCTATCAGAAGATCTTGGCTTGGGACCAGTCCATACCTTTGGAGGGGAATGTGGAGGGAAATCACAGTGAAAGTGACTACGATGAATAGAAAAACTTGACTATATCAAAAAATAAACTTTTCAAGCATTTAAAAAATAGGTCAAACAAAAGTATTTTTAAAATAGATTTAAATGTAATATACTTGCTGTTTTAGTACACAGCATAAAGTTTATTGTAAGTAAAACAATGTTTTTTAAAATTAAAAAGATTTTTTTTTCATTGATGTCTAAAAGGATAACATTCCAACTATAAAATACATAATAAGTAGGTGACGATCTTCAAAATCAGATATTAGTATATGAAAAGTTAAATATGAGTTCAATATCTACATCTTTCTAATTAAACATGTTTTCCTAATGTAAACAGAAAAAAATGTTATTCAATTTAATTGACATATCCGAAAATGGACTAAATGGAATGTTATCCTTTTACATGTCACCGATTCAATTATTCTGTCAGTAATTCGTCTTGTCTACAATACACTTGATATTTCTTTATTGACCCGGATTAACAGTGATAAGCTGCTTCATACAGATTTTGACCACCCCAAGGATTTGATTTTGCCTGGTCAGGGCAGACTACGACCACTGTACTTTTCCTGCCACCGTCACTTCGGGAAAAACAACTATCTTGCAAACAACTCGTCCATACTGTGGAGTTGCTAATATCCACATCATATCTGAGCTTCTAACTCATATTCATATTGAAATTACTCATGCCCACATACCTCAGCTTTATTTAACTCTTTTGTTCCATTTACTTTTGTGGGTGCAGTATAATAAGAGGCCACCAACACAATCGAATCATGATTATAGAATCATCGATATTCATAACCACCTTAAAATACTGAAAACAATATAGTTCTGCTAGTTTTAAATCAATATTAACAATAAATAAAAAAAACTACGGTATCTATATTTATAAAGTGTTAAAATAAAACAATAATTTTTACTTACCTTTTACTATTTTCTGTACTTCTATTTCTGTTTATCTTCTTCTATATATATAAAAATGAATGTTTGTATGTTTGTCCTTTATAGACTCAGAAACTATTTGACCGATCATGATGAAAATTTGTACGTATATGTATTTTTCCACGGAGAAGGTTTATAAGCTATGCCCATCCCTTTCCCGATTCAGGATTCCGCCCCACTGGTTACAGAAATACCCATAAGAAATGCATTGCAGCAAACATATGTTAACGTCTTTTCAAATTTTTAATCAGCTGTTCTTTGTAAACATATATTACACTTATAGTTTTAAAGCATAGAGTAAGCTTAAGAGAAACGACAAATTTTGTTTAAACTGTTTTTGCAATCACTGTTAAACATAGACTTTACTATCCAGATAATACAATTCAAATTTGACGTAAAAATTCACCTTTAACTGCAATATTTATTTAATATAAACCATGCTCATGCTTGATCAGAAGAGTAATGCAGATATCATAATTACTATCTTACGTTGGCTACAAATATAAAGAATGTTATAAAATCAACCTTAGTTGTTTTTTTGACAGAAGTATGGTTCTCAAAACTCCGTGTGTACATATTCTCTCGATCGAGACAACAAAGCAAGCTCAATCGTGGCATCGGAGATATAACTAATTTAATCTAAAATTTATTATAGTAAAAAAAAAAATTTACTAAGTAATATAAGGACTTCGGTTCTTAAGATTTGCGTGCGAAGCCGTGGGTAACAGCTAGATAGAGGCAGGAATATGGTACATACCTTCATAATACGCCCAAGAGGCTCACGATGGAACGACTATCAATTATCTCAGCAATGTTTAGAATGTGATAGAAAAAGAATAAGTGAATATAGTGTACTGTTTTCAACGGGAAATTGCGTGCGAAGCCGCGGGCAACTTTTGCAAAAAATTATTGAAATGCGCAGCAAAGCGCGCCGGGCCCGCTAGTATATATATATATATATATATATGTGTGTGTGTGTGTGTGTTTTACTTCTCGTGAAACAAAGAACACATTTATATCGCCATTCTACTTGTCGCCATTAGTCAAATACTAAATATGATTTTACTTTAAATTAATTTAGAGCAATAATGTCGAACTGAATTATATTTTAGGCTTTTATCATATTATAGAGAAGCTATACTTATATATGTAAAAGAAATGTATTTCTTTCAGATTATAAAATAACTAACTATGTTTGAGCAGCGCAGTACTTATGGTTACTTTAGCCGGGTAGAGTACGGACACAGTGTTTTATATTGAAATTATCAAACATTATTTAATTATTATACCCAATGATATAATCAACCAATAGAAATTAATTTGAACAATAACTAAATCATTTGCATCAGCTGTACACATATTTTTATATCAATACACAATTTGTTCTATAAGTAATTTCTTTTAAATAAAAGAAAAACATAGTTATCTTTAGGAAACTATATAAAATAACACTAAAAGATTATTTAATGTGTCTTTCTTGGTTTCATGATGTTTGTTTTATAGTTACTTTTTCTTTACTATTTAAATGTAATTTTTCCTATCACCGGTCTTAATTTTATCGTTTAATTAATGGTTTGGTTCCTTTATTATATATGACAATAAGTAATTGTTTAAACTATTAATTCTATTTACTTGAAACATGTGACTTGAATTTAATATTTTAAATACGTTGATATCGAATGATAGTTCTGTTATTTGATATGTAAGTATCGATGATTGTAATAAGCAATATAAAACCCAGGTCCACTTATCGTACTCTGCCCCTTTAGCCAATCTGGAATGTATTTCTGCAGGTAATGATGCTATCAAAATTACATTAATTATTAATAATTAAAAAGTCATAAGTGGTTTGATTCCAACTAAAATAGTACACGATTTCAATGATTCTGTAATCATGATTTGACTTATTATTCTGTAGTCACTTTTGCTTAAATTTATACAGTACAACTTATTGACGTTTTATGCTGCCACCACGTAGGTCAGCATTACGTCAAATATTCATTTTGTCAGTACTGTTAATTCGTATTTTATCTATTAATGTTTTTGCAGTCTTATTTTTTTAAACTTTTCTTATATTTTACTAGTTGCAACATAATTCTAAATAACATAATAAAAGTGACTACTTTTAAAACATTATTTACACCTTCTCAGCCTACTTTTGGTTTTTTCTTATTTTTCACAACAGGTTCCACAGAAGAATATATTCTGGGAGATACTGTTGAACCTGTCATCCCTGAACCTGGGTTGTAAGTACAAAATAGTTGTAAGTCTTTGTAGGCTATTTGTTACATATTTTGAAAATATAAGAACTTTAAATATAAATCAGGAAAACCCTCCAGCCCATTTCACAAATCAACCCAGTCCATTGTACTTGCTTATTTTTACATCTTTGTCATTCCAAAGTTTGTTAATGATAACAATTTAAATCTTTTTTTTTTGCTAATAACTGTTATAAATATCTCTAGCAAGGAGGTTAAAGTTTAAAATATTAATTTGATTCCTAGAGTTTTTAATCATTTAGAAGAATCTAAAGTTTATGTACTAATAGATGTTAAATATTTTTAAAATTCAATTTTTAAATAGGTTACTTTACTACTTACTAAGTATAAAATTAATAATTTCAAAGGAAGCAATAGTACGAGGTCTGTCCAAAAAGTATCCAACCGCCGACCAGTAGGCGGCCGCGGCGTAACCGACCGGCTCGAACCGGTTATTGGAGGGGAGGGGCGAGCCTACTCCTTCCCATATTAGGCATTGAATACCATCCGGTCACTTAGTAAGTCACAGCGCTCTGTTCCGTACAGTACTGCCGTGTGTGTGCGTCGCATTTCAATATGACTGAACGTGTTGAGCAGCGCATTTGCATTAAATTTTATCAAAAAACTTGGCCATTCAGCATCAGAGGCGATTACTATGATACGGAAAGTTTATGGTGACGTGTCTATGGGCGATACACAAATAAAAGAGTGGTTTAGGCGGTTTAAAAATGGCCGCATATCAGTGGAGAGTGATGACCGATCTGGCAGGCCTTCAACGGCCAGAAACGCTGAAAATGTTAAACGAGTTTGTGTAACAATTAATGAAAACCATCGATTGACTGTCTGAGAGCTGGAAGAAGATTTAAGAATACCAAAATTGTCAGTTTGTAACATTTTACACGAAGATTTAAAAATGAACCGTGTTCCTGCAAAATTTGTTCCTCGGCTGCTGACAAAGGACCAAAAGAACTATCGACTTGAAATCGCACAGGACAATCTGGATTTGATAAAAAGTGACCCAGGGCTATTTAAAAAAGTTATTACTGGTGAGTAATGGGTTTATGGCTACGACCCTGAAACAAAGGCTCAATCTTCACAGTGGAAAATTCGTGAAGAGCAATGGCCGAAAAAAGCAAGACAAAGTCAAAAGCAATTTCAAGACCATGCTGACAGTTTTTTTTTTAGCTGTGACTGGATCCTGCACCACGACAACGTGCCAGCTCATTCCTCAAATCTTATTCAGCGTTATTTGGTCAAACACGACATCAACCAACTACGACAGCCTCCCTACAGTCCTGACATAGCTACTTGTGACTTCTGGCTATTTCCGAAATTAAAAATTCCTTTGAAAGGAAAAAGATTTGATGATGTTGAACAAATAAAACAAAATGCGATGAAGGACCTTTTAGCCATTCCGCAAAATGAATTTATGGAGTGTTTCCGGAAGTGGGAGGAGCGTTGGAATAAGGTAGTGGCTTGTGGAGGGGAGTACTTTGAAGGGGACCAGATTGCTGTTGCCGCCGAGTAACATCAGTTCATGCCAGACGTCAAGGTCGGATACTTTTTGGACACACCTCGTATGTGTCAGGTACTGTTTGATTCAGAGCTGTTATCTACCTAAAAATTGATTTCATGGATTGCTCCATTTTAATATAGGTTTTTAATATGTTCACTGTGGTAGATGCACCTTGCTATCTGAAACAAACAGTATATATAACATATATAACATTTATATAACATAATGAAATCACAGACTATCAGAAGTTAGAATCATTTTAATTTACATTAGTCAAAAGCTAAATTAATGCATGGACCAAAATGAAGTCTTTATTTTAGTAATAATACCCAATTTAGTTTGTGTGGTTGTAAATTTGCCGTTTTCTGTATGCTTTATAACTTTATTTATTATAAGACAGTAATTTTAACATTATTCATAAAATACAACATGAAAAAACTCAGATATATGGTAATACTGCACAAACCGTGGGAAGCAATTTATTATGTTTCTTGGCAAGACTGTAATTATTTCTATTTATGCTAATTTGATTGCTAAAGTGTAAACCAGGAAATAGTGCTGTGCCAGGAAATTATGAATGATATCGGCATCAGTTGATATTTTAAGTTTGACAATAAGCTCAATTTTATTTAAAACTAAACTCACTTATTATTTTGTTTTTTTTTTTAGAAAATATGACGCTGACAAACTGGAAGATGTGCAAGTAAAATGCAAAACGGTAACTAACCATTCAAATAAATCCTTATTTAACCCAATAACCACTTATCATGGTTCCGTCTCGTGATGGCTGATGCGATACCAAAACACTCATCACAAAACGGTACCATGATAACACGTGTTATTAAATCTATTTTTAAACATTTTTATGGGCTCACATAAATTTATGTATTAAAATTAAACAAAAGAACATGTACTATAGATATAAATATGTATTAATCCTAGAAAAACAATGTAAATCATGGTATAATACTATATTTTTAGGACTTTTCTAACCAGTTACATTATTGAATTGTGGAAAAGTTATATTTCTGTAAAATGATTGATCGGTGTCTTATTTTGTCAAACTTTGTATTTTATTTTTGTTGTCTCTGACACGTGTTTCTGCAGTATAATATATGGTTTGAGTAAATAAACACAATACTGGTTGACATCTTTTCTGTTTTGTTGTTATTATGGTGGTGTAGTTTGAACTTTGTGAACATGCAGACTTCTAATGAGTTTGATCGTGTTTTCTCAAAAATAAGATTATATTCTAGCCTGTTTCATTTGCTAAATAACAGTAGCTCAGTCAACCATATCATAATAAAATTGAATTTTTTTGTGAGTTTTACCAAACTCTTGCACTATTTGCGTGATTGCTTGGATTTGTGTAAGAACAAAATTCTGTGTAAAAATTAAAAAAAATAAATAATTGAAATAAAGTTTCCACATAAAGAATTACATTTTCTATTACAATACACAAAATAACACAGATTATAACTGTGTTTTACTAAAAAACATTCTTGCTTTCAAAGTTTACAAAATCAATTTTTTTCAATTATTCTAGAAATATAAAAATAGTATTTACCTTACATGCTTATAAATTACATTATTATAACCTGTTTAATTGGCTAAAAAAACAATAGCTCAGCAAACCAAATAGCAATAACATTGAATTTTTGGTTAGAGTTTTAGTAAACTCATGCATTCTTTGCATATTTAACTGGATATGTACAATGAGGGTAGGTGCAGGAATATTGAGTGACTAATGGGTTAAGCCCAGACAATGGCATCTAAAATTTTGTCTGGATGTTGATGAAAATTATTAGTTTTGTTGATAGTGTTGCTCTGCAGGAAGACAGAGTTATTTGTTAAATGTATAATATGGAGAGTGAGAATTAGGTACTATTTATAAACCAATATTTAGAATCAATGGTTTGCTGTGATATTTAACACTTGGTATTTTGTAATCATAAAAAAGAGGACAAATTAATGTAACAGGACATTTTTATTATTAGTGAATATGTTTTTCAAGTAAAATCCTATTTGAGTTATATTCATTTTACAGTAAATTTTTAAAATTTCTATTATTCTTCTGTATATCTATTGCAAACTTCATTTTAATTCATGAAGTTTTGCAATCCTTACATATTGCTATATATTGGTAAACTATTTTAGTGCATTATTACAATGTGGGTACTACGCAAGTAGTCAGTCATATGACATAGGGGAAAAGAACTTAAATGTAAAGTGCTAAAGTTTTGTGTTGCACTTTAGGTGTTGAGCAGTATATTATTTTAAACTAATATCTAAAAAATACTTTGAAAATTAGCTGAAACAAACCTAGCTATTCTAAATATTCTGTTCTATTATTTAAAACTAAAAAAAAACCAGGAATCAGAATAACAGGAATCTTTAATGACTACTTTATATAATATATATTAGCTTGTCATCCAGTTAAGCAGAAGGCAAACTGGAGAGAACTTTGAGAATACTTTTTTAGTAAAACACTCACCATCTGTAGTAAAAACGTGCATAGTCGTCCTGAAAAATCACTTGACCGTTGTAAATTGTGCCACAACACACAGTGCACTTTCTGTGTGTTCATTTCTAAACCCTGCCTTATATTTGTTTTTGACGCCAGAAGTTGTGCCATGCTACGTCCTGTGTGTCCGTATCCTAAGATAACCGGTTTCACTCAGTATAGAACCACAGTGAAGGTATTAATTAATTTTAACTAATTGACCAATAAAGTATTTGGTTGGATGAATTTGATATTTACTTTGTGTCACTCACTTCTAATGTTAAACATATTGTAAACCAAATTAATTATATTTATTTCCAGGAACCTGAAGATACTGATAGCAAAAAAAATGTAATACAAGATCTTGTTAAACTCGTAAAATTAGAACACAGTGGTAACTTATTGGAGGAAAATCCTTTCATGATATTACAGGTAAGTAAATCCATTATTTTTATTGACAGTTTAATATTGAAATCTAATTACATTACATTTAATTATTTATTTCTAAACACTAAATTAGGTTTTCTTTTCATAGTCCTGATATGCAGAATGTTAAATTTGAAATGATAGCATGATAAATAATAAAATAAATAAAAATGTCTTAATTGGTTGAGCGTTCATCAAAGTTATAAACTTTGCTTTATATGACAAATCCTGTTAAAGTATACAAAATTCAATTAACTTAAAATTAATTTAACAATAATCATGATCAGATTATTGAAATAAGAGTTGTAATAACAGAGCAGTTTCAATTAATCCTCTAAGTTCTGATGACTATAATTTAACTGTTGGGCTACATAATTTTAGGAGTTTTTCATGAATGTGTTAAATAAAAATTAACAAAGTATAATATATTATAATATATCATTTTTCTAAGCAAAAGCTATATAATAAGAAAATAACAATTACACTTAGTTACTATTCCATCTCAGATAAAAATTCAAAATATACAAAATAAGGAAAAATTTACTATAAATAAATAAATATATATATAATTTCAATAAACATCGAATCACAAAAAGTACTTGCTCCACCGGGAGTCGAACTCGGATCTCTCACTTGCCGGGTGAATGTGCTACCATTACACCACAGAGCGCTTAATTTTTCCAATTAAATTATTTTGTATTTGGCTGTATCTGTCACATATGCGTTTAAATAAGCAAACTAACATATGATCGGAAGACCAAATATCTGTCGAACGACTTTTATTTATATTACATTGTATAAATGGCGATAGCCTTATTTAATTTCAATAAACATTGAATCACAAAAAGTACTTGTTCCGCCGGGAGTCTATATATAGTAAGTTGTATGTATGTATATATATATATACATACATACAACTTACACATTTACTATTTTATAAAAATACAGGAACAAAATATGTTTTGTTTTTGCCCTTTGTAAAGCCCAAAAAATCTGGCAAAGTCAAATAATTACTTCAACAGATGTGTTTTATAGCATCTAAAATGAGTTCTTCTAGGTATTTTACATTTTTCTGACCTGTATTATGAAACACTTTATTTACAAAACTCAAAACTGTCCAATCTTTTTTAAGGTAAAAATATTGGATTAGTGGTTCTAAAATTGATAAGATAATACAATAATAACATTTAACAAAATTGTTCAATTTAATCAAAAATATTTATTTTCATATGTCAAAAATACATTTGTATTAAAAATCTATTATTTACAGTAGACTCTTTGTTATTTGTACCTTTGGACTATCTGGCTCGTTCCCGGCGAGATTTTAACATTATACATTAACATGGAACAAATAAGCGCTAAACCATGTTATTGATCAGACTTATTGTTATGTACCTACATGCAGCTGGCGAATTTAGAATTTCTCGCCAGTTACATTTTTTATGTAACAATGATGTAATAAATAATCCTACACATTCAACTGTATTGTATGTTTTTTACTGTCTTACATCCCTATAAGTTGTTTAATCTATAAACAGTAAGTGCAATCTAAACAAAAGACTACAATATTCATAATTTATGCCTATTAAAATGACTGCAAATGTTAGGCTGGCAACCTGCTATATGGTGGTTCTGTTTAGCATTGCTGCCTTGCACTTTGTAGGTGATAGAGATAATTAAAATGACTGTACATTTCCTTCAAGGTGAAATGTAGGTAATACGTTTTATCTGGCCATTTTAACAATCCTACCTGCAACCCATCACAATAGGCTGTAATCTAGGATTTATTTTATTCACTTGAACAAAGTTTAAATCAAATAAATTGTTGTAATTATGAACATGCCCTATGTGCAAATTCACAGTGAATTGTCCATTGGAACGGATGATCATTAAACCATGGTCACATGTAGTGTCCTACTATAATTTTCTTTGTATTAACACCTCAATAAATATTGATTACTTACTAAATCAGTCAAAAACTAAATCAACTGTATCTCTTACTTAATTCACTTATCACATTTATTAGTAACGTTTTTTATTTTATTAAAAATGACTCTGAATTTAGAAATATTATTTTCAGAATGAACCACCATGGGATGATGACGATCTCGAAAGAAAACTAGATCAGTTCACAAATGAATTGAAAAATAAAGAGAGGAAATTGAAAAGTCATAAGATGACCACAGATGCAATCTCAAGTCCTCAGGTAACACTAGATAAATTACATGTTGTTCAGTTAGTTCTGAGATCCAGTGCTAGAGCTGCATCATGACTACCGCATGCACATTTTTGGTCTCATTCCATAATATTTACAAATGTTCTAGAAAAATTACTACCTTCTCCGTTAGTATTTAATGAAGTTTGGTGCCGAGTGACAGCACTAGTGTCGCGATCGTCCTCTTCTATCATCTTTCATTGTCAGCAGCACTGCACTTCAAAAGCAGACTATAGTTCCAATTTTGGTGAGGCCTAAATTCACCACTTGCTAGCTCTCAACATCAACAGAGCCAGTCATTTCATGACAGCCTATGTGTTCCACAGTACTGCCTATCACACCTCAGAAATCTTGACAGTGCTTACTTTTTTCCCGCCTTAATTTATAGCATTAGAAGGTTATCTCTTAAGTAACCAGTAAAAAAAAACATTTTTATTAAGTTAACATTGGAAATGCAATATTTATCTTATAGTATCATAATGATATTTAGTATTTATAAAACTGTAAATCACTCTTATCCAAAATCTTCCCAGAATACGTACAGCTGTTTTGTAATACTGTAAACTCAATAACTGTATAACACAGTACTGTATTTGTTACCTGAAAGCTCACTCTGGTTTCATTAGTCTGCAAGGATTTTTACTGTCAAAACCTTAAACCTAACCCATATCAAATGTAGTAGTTATGATGAAGTATATTGCATGATGGACAACTTCTAAGTTTATGATTAAAAAAAGCTTGCAAATTGCTGAAAACTGAGTAACTATTTAGAACGTTTTATATTTTACAGAAGTATGGGTGTAGCGTTAGACCATGTGTAAAAGATTAATTACAATTTTGTGAAAAAATAACCCTATGTAATCAGTTTTTTGACAGTGTCAACAAGATTTTTTTTATGAATTATTTGAAGTGTGCATTTATATGAGTTGTAAATTTTGTCATACTAAAAAAATACCAAATACAAAAAATTACTGCTTCGGAGCCAAAAAAATATGCGTGGGGAATTGAAAACCCAAGAGATACTTTAAATGAATTTTCACAAGCAATCAAAATATATTTCTGCTTGTAAACAACATTATATTTATAAAAAGTTTAAAAATAACCATGAAAACTATAATTATATATTCATAACATCATATATTGATTAATCTTTATTAAGTTTAATTAGGTAATAAAAAATGTAAAATACGTGCAAAAAGTATAAAAATTTAAATTGAAGTTTCAATACATGCACCAAATTTGTCTGTCTGGAACAGAGCATTTCTGAAGTAAAAATACTATTTTAATAATTGTTAAAAAATATTTAACCCTTTGACTATGTGAATGTTAAGTTAAGCTCCAGTTCACCTTCCTCTTTGTGCAGCCCTTTGACTATCCATGAGCCATTATAGTTGCTCCATGAACTTTGCATTATTGTCTTTTTCTTATTAAAATAATATGTATATAAGCAATTTATTGAATTACGCCAAAAAGAACCCTTTTTAATGTCATATGCATAATTATTGTAATAAGCACTGTTAAACATAATTATGCAATGGAAACGTAGTAATTTGTAAGCCTGTAATGTGTAAACTGTCCACACTGGTTCCACTGTTGTAAATTATTATAGCACGAGACAAATCATTTCAAGCCTGGTATGTAAACTCTTGTGTAAAAGGTTAGTTTTTGTAAGAACACTAGTGTTAATATTATTAATTGAGATCTCTCTACATTATTAATAAAAAATGAAGCCAAATGACCAGGCTTGCAATGATGTGAGCTTGAAATGTTGACCTTACCCAGCCCCTATAATCTCAATGTCACCTTGTACTGCCTATTCAAATATATCATTTTTAAATATGCTGTATTTAATTACAATCGGTAGATGTTAAAGCACTGACTTTTGCAAAAGTGAGATGATAGAACAAACAATCTACAATTATTAAGGGAATTTAGTTTACTTACAATCAAGGTTTTCAATTACAATTAGTTATTAGCTACAACGTTAAGCTGTTTTATAATTATGTTTTGAGTTATAAAGTTTTTACATAAAATTAATATTAATTGACATTATTTTGTCAACAGGTAAAATTCCAATCAAATGATGTTCATCCACGCAGTATCAGAAGAAACTTAGTACAGACCAAGTTGAAATTTCCTAAAGTTGAAGATACAAATATGACTTTAAGACGAAGCCCAAGAAAGGTTTCAGTTGTCTGCAAAAACAATGAATTGAAGAAATCCTTAGGTGTGAGTAAAAAATCCCGTTTTTTACCCTTTAGCACGTATTTTGGCATAACTAATTTTGTTATTTATAATCTGTAAAGTTTAAATAATTGTAAGCTCTACTTCATGTTGATCCACTGCATGTAAATATAATAGTGTAATTTCATGACATTAGTTTACAGCACTAGCTGTTCCCAACCACCATTAGAAAAAGTGAGATTATGAAGAAACAGGTGTTTCGTTCCAGTTTGTTACACTTTTTCTCAGAGAAGAATCCTTGCTGCCACCAAAGTAAGTAGTTTATGTAGAAATATCTAATAATTTATAGTACATAAGTAAATTAGCAATAAATAGATTTATCTGGTTGTTCCCTACATGGTACAACCTAGACAGGCTCTGAAACCAGTTGTGTCACAAGAATACATGTCACATGAATACATCATTAAGAATACATGATCTTTATGCGGATTTACAGTTGTTATGTTTTTTCCAGGCAAGGAGGAAAGTGATGACTGAGTGCTGACTGGGGATGAAATAGTTGACGATCTATTTCTTCCATCTGACTTTACGTCAGGGCCACCAAATTAGACGAGTGTGACCTTTAAATTAATTAAAGACAATAATTGTTTTAAACTTTTTCACTTAAGCTAATTAAGGAAACAATTTTTCAACAAAACTGCATGTTTGTATGATATTTCAATGTAAAATAAAATAGTTTACCAGGAAAAATTTTTAATTTTCGTTCTTTCCTAACATATTTTACATTTATTTGAGTACAATTAGCAAATATTCAACAATTTAAATGTATTTACTAACATTTAGACATAGATAAACAAGGGGGGAAATGGTTGTGCTGTGTGTGGAAGAACTTATGATTAACAACAATCTTAAAACATTGCAAATAATATTTTGATGATTTACCATAATTACAAACAAAATTATAAATTAAGAAATGAAAAGCGTAATTTTATAAATTATTTTTCCATGCATTTTTTACTAAATTATATAAGATAATTTTGTTAGTAAGAATTCTAAAAATCAATCACTAAATGGTTAGTAGTGATTGTTGTAGAGCTAACCTGCGTCTCATTGTTGTTTTCCTATTTATAAATGCCAAGTAGTTCAATTATGATACTGAAGCTATTTACTTTACAACATTTGTATAACTTGGTTGTTATTAAGGGACAAAATCCTATTAATATTATAAATGTAAAAATGTATGAAGATGTTTGGATGTTTGATACACCATCAATCAAAACCTAGTAGACAGATTTTGACAAAATTGGTATGTACATTACTTAGATATAAGAATAAAACATAGTATATTTTATTCCTAAATACCAGCCACAAATAATACTCTTAAAAGTAAAATTTATTTTCACTAATGAGAAATACAATATTGATTAGGTGTATAAATATTGATATAATTCCCAGACTGAACCGAGGAAATAGGATGATGTAGCACTCAGGGATTGAGAACCAAGAACATAAACACTGTACTGTATCAAGTTTACAGATATTCATACCTTCAAAAAACTAATTCCATGGGTGCAAACAAAAGCAGTGAGCCGGGTGACTCAAAATGTAGCCATACATTTTTTTAGGGAATAAAACTAATCGTAAATGTTATTAGTAAGTAGGGCAATTTCAAAAATTTGTCTGTGTGTATATGCCCACAAAGATTTGTCCATACATTATCTCGAAAACTGTTTGACAAACATTGAAGAGATTTAGCCTCAACGTGGATCGATTGTAAGCTAAAGTACAGCTGGAAGTTAGGATTTTTCACTCTATGCTATATACTTGAAGTAGAATAGAGATGTCTTATGCTGGAAGTAGATGCTTTTTGACTGTAGTAGACTTCTCAGTCGAATGCATATAAGTCTCTTATATACTTGTAGTTTTTCTACAAATTATTTGGTAAAACAAGAATGATTAATCATTGGTTTGATATTGTTCACCAAAATTACCATTACCTGCGCATATGATCCAATATGCTCAAAATTATTTGAAAAACTCAACCTAAAAGGGATTTATAACTTAAAACCAAAGCTTGATTATTTAAATCAAATAAATTTAAAGAATATAAAAATAATAAAATCTGTTTTTAAGTCTGTTTAAAAAATATTATAGGACTCCAAAGTATTGCATTGTAAGTGCTTTCACTACGAAAGCCGTGGACTTCGACTTTAGGGTTTCTCTACATTGGTCTAAAATAGTTTAAAATTTTTCTGAAATCATAGAAGTTATTCAAGTCAATCAAATATATGGAATGTTGCAAATAAATTTGATTTATTTAGTTGCTATTTATGAAGATTGTTTGTGACAGTATCTCACTTCAGGGCCCCAAAACATTGCTCGACAAACTTAAAGTCCAACTATTGGATCGAGATGAAATGGATGATTTGGAACTTTTTTCAGTCACCATTACTTATCTCCGTAAGGTTTTGTATGCCACTTAAATAGGATATGCCTATGACGTCTCTGTAGTTTGGCAGGAAATTGTGTGTTAAACTTCGAATAACTGTCAGTAACTTATAACATTCCATACATGTCGCATAGTATGACTTTTCCAGTGTCTACATTATATTTGAAATTTCCAGTGGGTTCACCCTATCCAGGAGTTAAGAGTGTTAGAAAAGTTCATAATTGAGTTATTTGGTATAAGCTGATCTACTGTTACAGGCAACTCTGTACGAACTATGGACTTTATGAAGAAAGAGTTGTTCAGGAGGTATATTAATAATAATCAAAGAGGCAAATTGTTTGAAAAAAAAACCCATTTATTTTATAAAAAAGGACTACTATTCAACATAAACCCCCACCAATACTTAAGTATTTGTCCTTACGGGTTACTAGCTCTTTGCCTTGGTGTTTGAGCCAATTCCCCTCACATCTTTTGACACCCTTATTATTCTTGAACTTCTTCCATGTAATGCTTCTTTTAGTGGACCAAACAAATCGAAATCAAATGGTGCTAAATCGGGGCTGTAAGGGGGCATGAGATAGTACTTCTCAGCTCATTTTGTCTGAAGTGTATGAGTTAGTTGAGCTGTGTGATGTACGTTGTCTTGCTGGAAAATCACACCTACTAAATAGCATTGGCTGTTTGTTATTCATTGCTCGAGGTAATCACAAAAAGCTTCAGCATCCTTAAACATCAGGAAAGTGACTTTTCTGCTGATGGTTGGTTTAAAATTTTTTTCTTGACTCATGAGGTGCTTGCACTCTATGCTTTGCGTTTTGAATTCTGGCTCATTATAGTGAACCAACGTTTCATGTTAATAAAAATCGTTAACAAAGTATAATGAAAAAATTCATACTTAATGCTATAATTTTGTGATTTTTGAAAGAAAATTGTTTCCTGATAATAAAACACAAAATTCATTGATTACGTATTGATATTATGTTGATTGATTATGTCCCGTGATTGTTGGCCAACAACTAGATGTAATGTGTATGTGTCTTGTTTTTAGGTAAACAAAGAGCAGCAGTGTAAAATTCCTTTGAAAAGTCTAGAAATTATTGAAATAGATGAAAGCTCAAGTGACAATGACCGAGAAGAGAACTGTATATCAGAACACATGGAAGATAAATCTGATACGCAACACAGATCTACCAACTCAAAGAGTCCATCAAATGTGAGTATTAACCTTATATTGTAGGCTAATTAACATTGAGTACTATATGGTATATGGTATGAAAATAGTGATTAAATTCTAGTCTAGGTGAAAGTATTTTGCTATAGGACTCACGAATGTAAGATGGATTTAACTAAAATTATAGAAAACCACTGATAATTTGGAAAGAGTCAGACATAGACCATTTAATTTTTGGACCAACAAAGTCCTCAATTTTCAATATTATAATTAGCACAACCTTATACTTCTATATCTAGTAGTATATACAGTAAACACACTGTCTAGTGATTCACTTCTCTTAACCAGCGTGGTGGTTTTACTTACTCAAATATGATAGATATATTGTGGGTATTGACATCACAAGTACCTTTGAAAGAGGTTACATCACACATCAAAACATTTTGAGCAAAGTTACCAATACAACTATAATTATTGCCTACTTAGATATTTTAATTTGAGCCCAAATGGCAAACGTCATAGAATTTTCGTAATTAATTTCCCCTATTTCATGATTTAAAGTAGTGTAGAAACTGCATTTAGAAACGTGATTGGAATAAATATGCCACAAAGTAAAAAAAAATATTTTTTGAGAATAGCCATTTGGACTTTTTTAAATATTTTTTAAGAAGTATGCCTACTTTTGCAGAAATCTGATTAAAGAAGTTTTTGCTGCTGAATTTATTGGAAATTTATTAAAAATGTTAGGATTCTATTATATTATTTTTAAATATGTATATATGCATAAAAAATATACAAGAGGGGTTTTAAACTCCTATTTTTTATGAAATAGGGGTCTTATATTTTCCAAAAATATTTTCATTTACAAAATCCTTAAAACATGTGTTTTAAAATTTTGTGGACTTTATCATTTACAGCAATAATGCTCGATACGTTTGAAATTTTCAACATTGAAATACAGTTTAAGGTTCTCATGCAAAAATTGGTAGGGTTTAAATGAAAAAATATATCTTTTTAAATATGTTAAACATCATATTTTCTTTTATTTACATTTTTTTTAGTTACACTCATTTTCAACTTGCTGTGTTTTTTTGCTTTGGGTTGCTTAAGAAGTTTTAGTAAATATACTTATGTGAATGCTATTATAAGTAAACTTGTTACAGGTTAATTTTTTGTTTGGGAAGGTTTGGAAAAATATTGTTTTTTTTTTTGTACAACTCCTTTATTTATAATTCGGTTGTAGTATACTTTGGCCGTTGCTGGGACAGAGCACACCGAGACCGGTTCTGGGACAAACCGTGTGAGACCGAATCTGGGACAGAATTTTTAGAGAGCGACTAAGAGTGGTGAGTACGGGTAGTCAGAACCGCGCCGCGCGAATCACCACGCATGTCATCGCTGTCCCGCCACCGCAATATTTTTAGAGAGCGACTAAGAGTGTGAGTACGGGTAGTCAGAACCGCGCCGCGCGAATCACCACGCATGTCATCGCTGTCCCGCCAACCGACACCACGCGTTTTTTATTTACCACAATTGTGAGTATGTATGTGTTTGTGGATTTACTGATCAGATCTAAATAGACGATGTTGTTTTACATGGTTGTTCTGGAGCAGTTGGTTGTTTTGGTCTACAAGTGTGATTGTGATCTGTTGAATCTTTCGTAAACCGCTTCCGAAGAGGTATGTAGTGTTTTTTCTTGAGGTGATTGAGATATTTTGTAGCCGTGTGGTACATTAGGGGAAAAGGAGTAGAGGATTGCTGTCTCTAAATGTTTGTGAGAGTGAACATCATGATTGACAAGACTGTTGTTGACAATATTGCAGTGTATCTCGATGACATCAACGGCTCTGAGATTCGGTGGATTCGATGCAATTACATTTTCATTTGAGTTGAAGTAAGACGATTTCTTTTTTGTAAGTTTGTTGCATCAGATTTTTCAAAACCTAAGAGATCACTAACGGTTTTATCCAAGTAGAATTTAATTGGAGAATTAATTGATATTTTGTCACCATCTTTAAAGATCTTGAAATCGTCAGAATTTAATACTAAGATTCAACGACTGTAATGTAATCTCTGAAACTCTTTTCAAGTTTTTCAATGGTCCAGTAACCACATTGAAGTATCAGTGGTTTCGGAATGAAAATGTATTCCCAAGTCCCCAAAAATAGACTTTTGCATGTTGCAAACAAGTTGTATATGTTTGTTCTCAGAGTAAAATCCAACAAGAGCCATATAATACTCTTCGTTTGGATCCAAGTGGATGGGGGTGTTCTAGATGGAGAGTCAGTACAGACTCAGTTCCATTAGTCCCCCCCCCACCCCCCCCCCCCCCCACCCCCCCCCCCCCCCACCCCCCCCCCCCCCCACCCCCCCCCCCCCCCACCCCCCCCCCCCCCCACCCCCCCCCAGTCCGATTTTCAAACCGTCACATTATTTTATAAGTATCTATAATAGGACGTCTTGCACATGAAATATACATGAAATTTCTCCTAGTTTTAAATATTTTAATTGAAAATGTAAGAAGCACAAAATGTATTCGAGTAATTTTTGTTGCAACGACCGTGTTTTTTATACTTCATAATATATTTTAACTTCATAATTTTAAAAAAAATACTACATATAGGATTACGGACGTTTGCGATCGTGATATGTTATGAAATGTATTCAGTGTTTCGAGGATTTATCCTCTTCAATGCAAGAGGGTATGACTAGTAGATGTAAATTTACAAATATATATATATATATATATATATATATATATATATAATTTATAAATTTACTGGTCTGCCAGTAAGAAAAGAAAGGAAGAGGAGAATGACAATTACAAACATACCCGAAAACTGCTTGGAGTCCAGATAAAAATGATCCCAAGCGTTGTTACGGTTAAGTGAAGAGAGCAAATTCACGTTACACTAGCGCAGGCTTAAAGTGGAATATTAACAAGAAAACCATTGTATACACTTCCTGCGGCATTGCGGCGTGTCATCTGAAACATGAGAGGAAGGCGATGGTTGTGAGGAGGATTAGTAGAGGAAGCCGCCTCAGGCCCTTTGCTTTGGTCCTAGACCTTAATGTCATGGTGTGGGTACAAATATTGACGATTAAAGGTTTGTTCGGGTTTTAAATCTGTTTTAAGTTTCCTAGTTAGTTCTGGTTTAATATTGGTAGTCAAAATGGCCTAACATCAAAGGGGTTGGTCTGCTAACGTTACGTTCGAAGCCTCAATAAGTATTCGTTTAAAGAAACTCTCCTCCTGATGTAATATCTTAGCTGCATCCCATTTCATGTGATTATTTTCATACCAGCATTGTTGGCTATGTTGAATACATTTAAACATTACCACCAGCTCTTTTATTGTAGTTGCTATATGTATTTTAATAAAACACTTAGTCTTCCTGTCTCGCCTATGAACAATGTCTGGTCTCTTACAAGAACATGACTGTGTATTATTTTTGAGTTATATATGCCATATTTGGTTTTTACTGTTTACGTGACACGTATTACGTCTAAGAGTGTTTATTACATATATATACTTTTTTGCCTACGATTCTAATTTTCTCCAGTAATCCTGGCACATAAGAAATTAACATTTACGTTAATATTTCTTAGTTTTTATTTGCTGATTTATGGTTTTTCTCTGTTGCGTTGTGTTTTCTGTTGTTCTATTGTGCACTCATTTGTGATAGACTGAGGATATCCATTTTTAAAAGATTCAGTTCTACGTCTTACTTCTTCTCTTAACCCATCTTTTTGTGATTACAAGCTCCTTGCTATGTCAAATAAAGGGTATACTATTCTTTCTTTGACAGATTTTTATAGTTGTCTTTAGAAAGTCTCTATCTCTTACTACACATCATTTGTAAAGGAGAGTATGTGTAGAGTATTTAATTTTCACAGTTAGGTGAATAAAGGTAAAAAGGCTGTTTATGTGGGTCAACATTATGTTCTGTGTCTCCGAGAGGAATTGTCATCCACGTATCTCAGTAAAATCTCAGTGTAAACGAAGTTGAAGCCATGGATTTTTTTATAAATTCTTCCATACAAAGATTGACGTAAATTGGTGATAGAAAAGACTCCACCGCTATCCTCATCTTGACGATAATATTTCCCCTCAAGTTCTATATAGTTATATTGATTGTATAGCTCTAACAGTTTCCATAATTACGTCGATGGGAAGTTTCGTTCCTTCTGCTGGTGTTTGATCTCCTTTAGCCGAAATTAATTGATTGAACTTACCAAAGCCTATCAGTTTTAGTCTTTGGAATTTTTAATAAAACAATCAGTTTTTCCTACAATTGGTGTCAGGATGCGCAAGAGAACTATAGGTATTTCCTAAGAGGGCGGCCTGTTTGTGGTTTTAGGAAGGCCATACATGAGTGGGAGTTCTTCTATTTTAAGATTGGGTTTTGTAGGAACAATCTTGTTCAGTACCTGATCTCACACCAAAATCAGTTACCCTGTTTAGCTGGAAAACTGCCGACTCGATTCCAGTAACGAAATCAAGAGATTTTACTGATTTAAGGGGCTACATGAAAGTAACCCTTTTGATAAAACAGAAGTCCCTTGTCTACTTAGTATCCTAGATGACATATTTTTACATTTTCTGTAAATATTGAATAGGTGTTATTGTTGTTGAGTGGCTATTTTTTGGTCTGAGTGTTTTTGGGTTATGTATTTTTGATTTCTTAACTGAATCTGAACATATTAACAAATATTTATGACGCTATAAATAATGTTGTTGCACTAACATCAATACTAGTATGGAAGATGTTTTTTTCCTTGGTGGTGATAAACAATTATTTATCTCAAACATTCCATCAGTAATAACAAACTTTAAGGAAATAATACAATTTATGTTATTCTTTCCTTTTAAATTTCGTCAAATAATTCATAAAAACCCGTTTGTATATGGTTGCTTGAGTAACACTTTTATTCTACTATTCTGATGGTTAGTATACCTTAGTCATAATTCACTGCACATGGTACTGAAATAAGCCGTTTAGTAAAAAATAGAGATTATCTGACAAGGTCAGTCGAAAAAGATTGCTACTAACATTTCTGTGACTGATTAGCACAATAGCCTGTTAGCATAAAATCTCATCATATTTTATGACTTTATGCAAAGTGAAAATAATAATTTAAATACTATAAAACAACCTATTTAATTTTTTTGTTACTCTACCCCTATTTGTGTATACAGTATATTCAAATCAAACGGATATTTAGTAACATACGTTTATATGTTGTCATGTGTGTCAATGCTTTAAGTCTTAAAGGGCAAATAAGGTTCTAGTTCTGATGGGTATTACAAATCTATTTATTGTATCTATTTAAGAAACATTCGTCAAAATATATAGGAATCCTACACAGAATAAGAGTGTTATATTTGAAATGAACTTTATTTTATACAACGCTGATATATATATATATATATATATTGTTGTTATTTTAATAAACTATTTTGATATTTCAATGATGTAGCATTGTCATCATCTTGAAACCAAACTAGATTATAAGTTTTTTAACATATACAGTAGTTTCTGAAAATATATAAACTAGAAAATGGTTTTATAAACGCATTCACTTCTATGAAACCTGAAAAGTGCAGCCTAGATATTATCAACAAGAGACATCAACCAGCTAGACGTTTCATGATTTATAATTAGTTATTATCATCTTAAAAACAAACTGGATTAAAGGCTTATAAACATGTACAGTGGTTTCTAAATATATATACTTATATTGGTTACAATAAACTCTTTACTCATTATTTAAAACTTATTTACTTCATGAAATATACCTAAAACCTAAAAATCATAGCCTAGTTACGAGTGGTGTTGTCAAAAACAAGTGATGTTTTCTCCAAGGGAGATGAATGAACTACGGGGTACGAAATTTCTTAAGATTAACAACTTTGAGGAGAACAAAGCCGGCAATAATGAAGGGAATGTTGTACTAATTAGTTCGTTAATTATGCTTTAGTCTGCTTCTACAAACGATTTATCTTAAATTGCATTTTCTTTATCAAACCATAGGACCTATTGTTTGAATACGATTTTAGAGAACTCTGCCACTGTTTAAATATCCGCATTTACACTATTATTGCCAGTCGTCCTATTTTAAGCCTATTTCCTATTAGATTTTTTGTAAATGTTCGTTATTAAAAATCAATTATTTGCATACTTAATTTCAAATCAATGAATAAATATTATATATGGTTATCATTTATGCTTGGTGTGACTTTTTATAACTCAAAGTAGTATAACTTAACTACCACAGTAGTTACACTTACAGAAGTGTCTTTTTGAATTTAAACCTATTAAGTACATCACAATTCGTTGGGTTTTAATATCTTTGTAGCAATTATTTTATCAATAGCAATAAGGAGATTTCAAATTCTTTTGTTGCCTTTGAAGTTTCAGACTTTGTAATATGTAAATAGTGTTCATATTTTATAATTAGTAATAAGAAAACGTTTTAGTAAAAAATTATTATCTAACTTAACATGTAGATATAATATATGGTTGTATTCTAAGAAAATTTCCACAAATAAAACACATCACAACTACTATACTTACAATTAGTATCTATCCAAACCTAATACATTAATCGCCCATTATAAATGTTTTACAGTTTTGCAAGGAAATAAAAATTTTAATTTAAAGCACATTAAAGTTACAATCAATTTTAAACAAATACAAAGTGACTTCTTCAATTAGGAATTTGAAAGATTCCATCAACCTGCAGTATAATTACTAAAATTTATAATTCAAAACTACTATCATTTATCACACCAAAGAACCGTGGTAAGGCTATGAATGTATTTATAACCTTATCATCGTAATTTTAAAATCGTACCCCACCTACAAAACAAAGAAAATTATATTCAAATGAGTTATATTGAACATACTATAAAGGAAACCATATAGCAAAATTATAACGCGTTTGAGGGTTGGTTGTGGTAGCTGGCAAGTTTCCGAGTCTTAAGGCGACGTGATCCGCTTTTAAAAGTGATTTTACTAATGTATACTCCTCCTTAGACATGTGATCATTACATTGCTTTTTACAAGTTTTTTAAAATATTTTATCAGTAAAATTTAAATGTTAAGTAGATTTTGGTTCGAGTTTTGGTTGCTCTGCCTATATGTTTATGAAGTGTCCCTGTACTGCCGATCAAGATATAACATAGATCGCGGCAAGGAACGGTTATTTTATCACTGTAGATAGTCAATAAACACCATATAAAAGCAATAAAGGTAAATTGTAAATACTTAACATGACTTTATGGGAAAAATGGGTAATAATAATGGAAAATAGTAATTATGGAATGAATTTATGAGCAACGTAAAATGTCTATAGTTAAAGTCACTCTTCAGGCTTTTCTAAGAACAAATTGTATGTTACAATAATTTACTATAAATGTTACGCATATGGTTAATTCGAAATAGAAACACCCTCCCTCCGCCGTTACGGTCGTTTGTCAGCAGCAGACCCTTGAGTCTGATGCTCCATCGATCATTGAACAAATAGCCAGACGTTATATGAGGGATGAGATATGTAACGTCCTTTTTTAATAACAATATAAAAACAAAAGCAAATAATATTGAACACATTAAGTATATCAAGCTTTTTTGTGTTTTAAAATACTGTTTTGATTCAAATACCAATGATTTCTAAAACTTCAATTTCAAAACTTAAATTCAAGTAAATAGTAAATAGTTGTTTAAGTAATATAGTTTTAATACAGTTATTAGCTTAAAATCTGTGCCAACTGTAACAGGATGTGATACAGAAAAGTGTATTTTATTTTTAATCTAAAATCAAATTTAATTTTAATGTCGACTTTTAAGTCAAGAAAGTCATCTTTAATATAAACCATTTTATTTAAAACAAACAAACCTTTCTCTTAAAAAGACTTTTGCAAGACAATTGTTCCTGCAAGCACGGGTGATAATATGTAAATATTTGGAATATTATAAAGATAATTTTATTTAAAGCAGTGCGTTAAATTAATTTGAGATAATATTCTCTACTCACTAATAGTTATTATTAAATAATTTTAAAACTGTTAACAGAAGTGCAGATAAACTAGTAAAAACATTATATTAAGAGATTTTGTAGGTTTTGCGGATCTGCTTGTTTATACTGTGATTTCATTATTTGGTGGAACGTGAATTTGAAATTTCGAAAGTAGGGTGTACTGGAGAATGTAATAATATTTAGCAGTTTTCTGGTTCACTTCTGGTAACAACAGTAACCAAACGATGTTAAATATGCTATAAGTTATTTCAAATGCAATTAAAAATAGTTTTAAGAAAGTTTAAATTGATCTCCTTAGATTTGTGTAAATATATAAATGTAAATAAAAATAGCATTAATCTGCTTTGGAAGATGAAACTTTTCTATTAATTATTGTAATGAAAAATAAAATGAAAATTAGATTTATTTTAAGCAGAGGCAATAATATTTGGTTGTAATATTCAGTTTGTATTTTGGGGAAGTAAATGATTTGTTATTATTATTATTTTGGTTTAAACGTAATCATTCGTGTACTGATCTCTGATTATAGTCATATGAGAATGGAATTCTTGAGCGCACAAATAATTCAAAATTCTTGGTTTAAGCACTTGGAAATCACAACCTACAATGGTATTAAGTGGTTACCGTGTACGTCACAATGTGCGTGTTACTGAGCGAGTGTTTCTAATTATAGACTAATAACTCTTGTTATAAATTTATATTCGATAATTTGCAGTTATCCTCTCGCCACACAACTTTCATTCTAGACATCGTCCAATTATCTGACCTTATCTTTACTATGCCCATAGACATTGGATTCAGCATTTTTTTCCATTTGCCCAATGCAATGTACTAAATTAAAACATTATATCGAGTATGGTTTTTTTGTAGGTAAACATTATTATTGTTATCTATAAACAATAAGCAATTCAGATTATTTATAATAGTATTTAAAAATATAACTTATATATAATTTGAATTATATGTTTTTTTTTAATTTTTTATTCTTACGTTTGAAAAATTTCTGGAAATATATACATTTTTGTTCAAAATACAGGCTTTTCGGTAAGAATTTCCATGTAAATGAAGCTTTTATGTAGGAAAAAACACGGACTACAATCTCGTGAATTAAGAATTTACTGCAAATAAAATAGTAGTTATTTTAGTGACAATATATCGTAACTTCATACAGTTTTCTAGGCTTTGCTTTTTTAATTCCTAATTATAATCACTAAAGTTATTCTTTTTAACAGTTAATACATGAAACCCTCATGAAACAAAACATTTAAATTATATACATGCATATGTTGTACAGTCATGTATTGCATAGTATGACCGAAGGAAGTTCTCTTGCCACTGACTTAAGGGAAAGGTGTAGCCGTTTGGTCCTTCAGATTGAGTAAACAACGCGTGATGAAATCTATTTCAATGAATTTTACGAGTGAAGTGAAACCAAGATCTGAAATACGGTTAAGCGCAAAAAAACACTTTTACTCCGCCTGATGAACAACAATTTTGATCTTTTGGAAAAATTAAAACTTTTAAAATTTTTTTTTAATTTTGATACACAATGACTTATAGTCATTCTTTCTTGTACTTAAACAAAACAGTAAGGTCAGTGGCATTTGGCAGATCCCTGTTAAGGCAAGGAAAACAATCACTTCATGGACGAACTTAAGCATCAAAAATAGTAGTTGTTGTTGACTGTTATTGTTGGTAGTTCATACTTCAAATTTTAAAAGATGTACAAAATATAAACTGAGAATACTATCAGCGGAATTAGGGCGTAAATATTTTGTTTAATAACTGGCACAATTATTTTAGAAGTAAATACGACTGTTCCTAAATTAAATTGTATTAAAAAAAGTACTCAATACTGATCGTACCAATATTTAGATAATTGGGCGAGAATAATTTACAGCTTTCATTGGAGTATTATTGTATGTTGTTCAGTACATTTTAAAACAAACAATAACATATATATATATATATATATATATGAGTAGATAGTAATATGGGGTTCCTGGCGCACTTTCGGAGCCAACCGAAAAGCAATGTAAAATACTGTTCAATGTACCATAAAGGAAGCTGAGAAATAACACAGCAAATCTCAATGAAAAATTAACCGAATCTACAGTCGTTCGTCTCCAAAAGCGATCGGTACATTACTATCTACTCTGTGGAATGAAAAATTAACCGAATCTACAGCTGTTTTGCTTCTACTTTCTTAAGCTGTGCTTTGTAAAATGTTGTCAAATCTGCTACGAATAAAGGAAAAATCTTCGAAATCTTAATAAAATTTAATCAATTTAAAACATTTTTACTAAAAACATACTGTACTTTAATAAAAAACTTTTCTACTAAATAAACAACATGAACTCACCAAGCTCTCTTCAGTTTCTAGCATTTCAAAAACTTACAAAGAAAGACAATTTTAACGAGTTCAACGAATTACCAAAACATTTTAAAGAACAGTTGATACTTTACTTAAATGATACAGAATTCAAAGAACTTGTAAAGTCTTTTGCAGAAAAAACGTCTAATGGAGTGTTTTACTATCGGCAAAAAACTAAAAAAGTAAGGGATTACATATTTAATATAATTACGAAAGATATTGAAAAGAAAGTAAAAAATAAACAAACAGAGAGTTTTCATCGTTTGTTTATGACATTTTTCTCATATTATACGTTCTTTTCAAGATAATCAAGACTTAATTGATGAATTTCTTAGGAATTTTTGTGAGTATCAAGATTTATCAACACAATTCATTAAAGAGCATTATAGAATTTTTCTTATAGAATATAGCCACATTTTGTGTGAAACAAAAGGTATTACTGTAGATAATATTCCATGTGATTCCTATGAAGAAAGACACCAACTATGGTTATCAAAACAGTACTATGACGTGGGGAGGGACTGCAAGTTTTAGAGCACAACTGAAAAGACTTTATTCTACAAAGTTAATTGTTATAATTTCTTTATCTTTAATAGTCTTCTTTCCAGTAACAACCAAGTGTAATTTTTCATTTTTGTTTAATTCTTTAATCTTTTTTTCATCCAAAACAGTCAAAAGTCTGTTCGGTAAGTGTACTTTATAATCTTCCAACTCGGCAATTATTGTAAACCCGAATTTATCTTTCATTTTCTCCAAATTCAAGATTCTATGTTTCTTCCTTTCTTCCAATTCATTTAACATTCTTATACTCTTTAAACTTACATTCTCCAATATCATTTAACTCTTTCAAGAACTCCATTTAAATAGAAAAAATTCAAAGTCAAAAAGTGCAAAACCATTTCTCGGTCGACCTTTTCTCCTCCCTCTGTCTCTTTCTCTCTCCCTCTCTTTTTATGCCTATGACACGATCACTTCTGCCGTTTATAGGCTAGGATCTATATTCAGGCTAGAGAGAGAGAGAAGAGCGAGATACGGATAGAGAAATGGTTCCGGAATACGATCTGAATACTTCTGAACTTGGTGTTTCTCCGCTATGGCCACTCGCATTGAAACAGTTCAGAAGTAAACTTCCTAACCGACCAAACCGAATTCGCGGACATATATACTCAGCAACACAATACAACAGCCCATCGAGAAGTAAAAATTTAAGAAATTAATTTAAAATATAATTTGAACATTACAAGTAACAAAATGTACGCATATTTAAAATAGGTAAAATTATCTAACATTTTGAAAAAGAAAATGTTATAATAGTAAACGGGAACACAATTTTTATTCTTAAAAGAAAATCTGCATTACCGACATTTTAGTTCCGAAAGATTGCGCTGTGTGTATCAATGACAGTCGAGGTGTGCTACTACAGACCGACCATCACGATAATCGCTTCGCCTGCGTCATATCCGTAGTGATATCACGCCGTGAGAGGAGCAATCAACAAGCACCATTTAGTTAAATAAATTTTTCTATCTAAATGGAGCGCGAAAAAATATCATGTCCGTTCTGCAAAAAAGAAATTTTAAGAAAAAACTATGATCGCCATTATAATTCTAAAAGTCACGAAAAAAACAAGCAAATTTACGATAATGAACTAAATTATTTAAGACAATGGGCTAGAGAAAATAAAATTGCCGATCACGAAAACATGTTTAATATTGAGAAATTACGTGAATTAAAGAGAAATTTCAAAGTTGAAAAGAAAAATCTCGACCTATTTAATGATGAAAAACTTCATTCAATAGCTGAAAAGTTGGCTATCGGTACTAACGATAAAACCAAGTCTGAAATGATCGAAGAAATTGATAAAACTCTTAAAGTAAAATCCGAAAATATCATTGATGTAGAAGTTTTATCCTCAATACACGGTCTTTTCAAGCAATACATTTTAACAAACTTGAACGACAATTCCATGTCAATTTACAAATATCTTTCAATTATGCGGTCAGAAATTAAAAGTTTAATCGAGAAATTTCAAGAAAATGTTAAAAATATGAAGGGCTATCTCTCTTTGGAATGCGAATACGAACGAACTTTAGTAAACGGTGAACCACAAACTTGCCCAATGTACTTTACTATAAAAGCAGATGAAATCTTTGACGTAAACGACTTTATTACTAAGCAATTTAATAAATTAACACATCGAGAACAAACGAATAATCCAAATAAAGGTTCCGGATGGACATTTAAAAGTTGTAATCAACTAGTTTTGAGCCTTAACAAACACGAAATGATGAATGCAGGATCATACATCGATTTACCAAAGAATATCAAAGATAAAAAAGCTTGTATAAATATAAAAAATAGAGATGATTTTTGCTTTATTTACTCAATAAGATGTGCTATTGAAAAACCAGAAAGAGACTGTGAACGTGTAAAGCAATACGAAAAAATTTGTGAATGACGAAATATTTTCAGGTTTTGAGTATCCAATGTCTCTGAAAGATATACAAATATTTGAAAAACGAAGCTACAATTCCAAGTATAAGTATCCAACAATGTCTATCAATGTCTACAGTTTTGATGAAAAATATTAACATTGTTCCGTTACAAATTTCTGAAAAATATGACGCTGAAACAAACATTGATTTATTGTATGTTAAACAAGATGATAAATCTCATTATGTTTTGATAACCGATTTAAATAAGCTTGTTTCTTCGCAGTTGTCTAAACATAAAGAAAGAAAATTTTTGTGTAGAAGATGTTTAAGCCATTTTTACAAATCTGGAGATTTAACAGATCACTTAGAAATTTGTAAAAATCATAAAGTTTGTAAGCCAATTATGCCATTTCCAGGTCAAACAACTAAATTTACTAATTATCAAAAGAAATTTAACCATCCGTACGTAATTTATATGGACTTTGAGAGCATATTAGAAAAAATTCCGACATGCAAGAACAATCCACAAAGATCGACTACAACCAAGATTCAGAAACACATTCCTTATGGATTTACTCTATATTTAGTGTCGAATGTGACCAATCGCATGTATAAACCTATATGTTATAGAGCAAAAAATGAAGACGATTTGCCTAATGTTCCTGCAAAATTGTTTGAAGAACTTAATAAATTATCGAAATACATAGCGAAAAAATATAATTCTAAGAACATGAAACCTATGAAATTGACAGAAGAAGAAGAAATTTCGTATCAAAATTCAAACGTTTGTCATATCTGTGAATGGTCTGCTTATGATGTTGGGTCAATTCAGTATGGTTTTACTCCTGATAGTTGGAAAGATAAGAGTTATAATAAAGTGAGAGATCATTGTCATTTAACCGGCAAGTTTCGAGGCGCAGCTCATGCATGTTGCAATCTAAATTTGAAATTTCCACAAAACATTCCAGTTTTCTGTCACAATATGAGTAACTATGACACACATTTGTACATAAAAGAATTAGCTAAGAAATATGGAAACGTTGATTTGAACGAGTTTGACAATGATAAACCTAGAAAATTTATAAAGTTCTCTTTCGTAGACACATTTAGATTCATGGCCTCGTCTATTGAAAAATTAGCGAAAAATTTAAAGAAAGAAGACTTCAAACATACAAATCATTTTATACAGGATGGACTGAATGAAATTATAGAAAGACAGCCAAATGACGAAGAAGAAATCTTTAAAATTCTATCTGGAAAAGGAATATTTCCCTATGAATTTATCGACAGTATTGAAAAACTTGATTACACAGAAGAATTGAGAATTCAAGATTTCTATTCACTTTTGACAGATGAGAGCATATCTGAGAAAAATTTTCAACACTACTTAAATGTTTGGAACAAATTAAAAGAGAAAAATCTTGGAAATTACTCTGATTTGTACAATATCCAAGATGTTTTATTGCTTGCTGATATATTCGAAAATTTCAGAAACATTTGCCTTAATTGTTATAAACTCGATCCGGCACACTATCTAACAGCTCCCAGTCTCGCATGGGACGCAATGTTAAAATTAACGAAAATCGAGCTTCAACTGATACACGATTACGATATGTATTTAATGATCGAAAAAGGTATTCGCGGAGGCATTTCTCAGTGTATTAAACGATATGTGAAAGCAAATAACAAATATTTAAAAGATTTTGATAAGACAAAGCCCGAAAACTATTTACTCTATCTCGATGCTAATAACCTTTATGGGTATGGCCTCATGCAAAGTTTACCATACGGCGATATCAAGTGGATGGATCCTAAAACGTATACAAAAGAAGAGTGGCAAGAAACAATTTTAGAACTCACTGGCGACGAAGATTATGGCTATATTCTCGAAGTCGATCTTGGATATCCAACAAATTTACACGAACATCACAAGGATTTACCTCTTGCTCCAGAACATTTTAAAAACAAACTTTGCACAACTCTACTGGATAAAACTGAATACGTTGTTCATTCGAGAAATTTGAAGTTCTATTTGGAACAAGGTATGATTTTGAAACATGTGAATAGAGTTATTGCATTCGATCAGAAGCCTTTTATGAAAGAATACATTGATTTTAACACAAACATGAGAACCAAAGCTACAAGCGACTTTGAAAAGGACTTTTATAAGCTGATGAACAACTCAGTTTTTGGAAAATCTATGGAAAATGTGAGAAACAGATGTGATATTAAGCTTGGAAATGAAGAATTTTCAATGAAACAAGCTAAGAAAACAAATTTCAAATGCTTTAACATCTTTGACGACAACTGTATAGCGAGTCACATGTACAAACAAAAGGTTAAATTTAACAAACCGATTTACATAGGATTTTCAGTTCTCGACCTCTCAAAATTGCTAATGTACGAGTTTTATTACAACAAATTAAAGAAGTTTGATCCAGATTTGAATCTGTGTTACATGGATACAGACAGTTATTTTCTAGAATTGAAACGAGATCCTTTTAAAATTATTAAAGAAAATATAGATGACTTTGATACAAGTGATTATCCAAAAGATCATGAATGTTTCACTACTAAAAATAAGAAGGTAATAGGGAAATTCAAAGATGAGTTAAATAGCGAAGTTTTAGAAGAATTTTGTGGTTTAAGGTCTAAGATGTACTCGTACAAATATCTAGATAAAAACCCAGTTAGGTGTAAAGGAATTAAGAGAAGCGTTGTAAATAAAACAATAAATATCGAAAACTTGAAGAGATGTTTGTTCGAAGATAAAGAAGAATTTAGGGAGATGACAGTCATCAAAAGTTATAAACATGAGTTGTACACTGTTACCATAAACAAGCTGGCACTGAACGCTAAAGATGATAAGAGAATTGTCCTAGAAAATAAGATCGATACAGTACCGTATGGCTATAAAAAATGAAGCAAAATCTGATATATTAGACGAATTAAATAAACTTGGAAACTTTGATATGTAAATGGAAGATGATTTAATTCACTGTCACAAGTGTAAAAAGAAAACGAAAAATATAGATTCAAAAATCGTTCAAACTCAAAATGGATTGTATAGAATTGCTGCAAAATGTTCAAAATGTAAGACAAACAAGAGTAAGTTTATAAAGAATCCAAATCCAAAACCTGTTAAGCAAGAATTGAAGACTAAAGATAAGATAGAGATTGAAGCTCGAGAAATTCATGCACCAGTACGAAAAAAGTTTAAAAAGAGAAAAATTATAACATTAGGAATTGACGATTTATGGGCAGCAGATTTAGTTATAATGTCTAACTATTCAGATCAAAATGATGGATTTAAGTATATGTTAAATGTTATTGATACTTTCTCAAAATATGCTTGGTCAAGAGCTATCAAAAGAAAAAAACGGCAAGGATATTTCAAAAGCTTTCGAAGATATAGTAAAAGATGCCATAAGGATCAATCACAAACCTCCTAACCTACTTCATACAGATAAGGGTTTAGAGTTTAAAAATAAAGAATTTAACGAAGTTTTGAGAAAATACAACATTAAGATTTATCATACTGAAAACGAAGAGAAATCAAGTATTGTAGAGAGATATAACAGAACTCAAAATGAGAGAATGAAAGTAATTTTTGAGATTAATAAAAACTTTAAATGGATCGATATTCTTCAAAAAATCGTAAACAATTATAACGATACAGTTCACAGCACAATCAAAATGAAACCGAAAGACGTAGATAAGGATGCAGAAAAGGAGTTATTAGAGACCGTTTTCAAGTATGTTCCACCTGAAATTCACACGAAAACTAAATTTAAAGTCAATGATCATGTAAGAATTGTTAGTAAAAAACAAACATTTTCGAACAAATATAAGAACAATTGGTCAAGAGAAATCTTTGTGATTTATCAAATTAATAACACAGATCCTGTAACTTATAGTATAAAAGATTTAAATAATGAAGAAATAACCGGAAAGTTTTATGAATATGAATTGAAGAAGTCAAAACTGTAATATAAATTTTCTATATATAAATGGCGCATCAAAAGAAATGTACAAAGTGCAAAGAATTTAAAGATTTCAATGAATTTTATAAAGATAAAAATAGGAAAGATGGAATGCATTATAATTGCAAAGATTGTGAAAGGGAATATCATAAAGAATTATATGATAAAATAGAAAAATTAACTTTGGAAGATAAAGAATGTCTTAAATGTAAAGAAACTAAAAAAATTTCAGAGTTTAATAGTGATCACTATAGTAGAGATAAGAAAGACTCATATTGTAAAGATTGTGTAAAGAAGAATCTTCATAGATTATATTATGAAGATACTCAATGTGAATGTGGAAGAACTATAAAATGGTTAAATAATTATCAAAAACATTTACAAACCAAATATCATAAGTTAAGAGTTTAACATTTTCATTGTGTAATAATTTTTTCTATATAAATGGAGTCTCAAAAGAAATGTACAAAGTGTCAAGAAGAGAATAGAAAAGACTGTTATTGTAAGGAATTATATGATAAAATGAACAAATTAACTTTAGAAGAGAAAAAAGTGTTACTTTTGTAAAGAAATTAAAAATATTTCTGAATTTAATAACTGGCAGTATAGTAAAGATAGAAAAGATGCTTTTTGCAAAGATTGTGCTAAAAAAATTTTCAGCGAAAGTTATAAAAACGAAATGCCTTGTGAATATGAAAAAAAAATTCTACGATGGTTACCTAGTTATGCTAAACATTTACAAACAAAATATAATAAATCGAGAGTTTTTAGTAAAATTTAGAAACATTTTCATCGTGTAATTTAGATATTCTATAAATCAGTCGAGATTCTGCCATATTTGTAGTAAAATGATTTCCGTTGTATAAAATATTCAAAGATTCTTTCATTTGGTTATACAGATTGATAGAATTTGGTTCGTCATCAATGAACAAAATCTCTAATTCAGGATAATTTATTTTTAGATGTTTTAATCGGTTTGGTATTTCTCGTTTCTGAGCTCTGATAACATAATAAGGCCATTCCCACATGTGATTCTTCTTAATTAACACAAAAACATGGTGTTTTTTCTTATCAAAATCTTTACATACCATATCTCTCTTCATTAATTCCATTCGCAATTCTTGATTCTCTATTTTCAAGGATTTCATTTGACCTGAAATTTGTAACTGTTTTATTTCATCTTTTAACTGCTTATTTTCGTTTTCAAGTTTGTACACACCAAATTTACGAATACTTGGTAAAACTTCTTCTAAAACCCAATCTTGAAACATTTCTGCTATTTTCATTTTAGATTTCAAGATTAAAGAATATATGCCTGCTTCATTTATGAAAACAGTGTTTTTTTGAAAGTTTGAAGGCGGGGGCGAATCACCCCTACCTTCAGAATGTATGTTTTCGAAGCTTTTTTTATATTTTTCTTTGACATGTTCTTTAATTGCTTTCTTCGTATCTTTATATTCTAACACCTCTGCAACATCTTTCGCCTTAAACCAAAATTCATTATTTTCGTCAACAAATGTTAAAATTTCTTTATTATTGAATTTGAGTAGATTCACAACTGACTCCATTTAGATAGAAAAGAAATTTAACTAGTAATTTGTATTTCGAGAATAAAATCCAGATTCATTAATGAAAATAGTGTCAGGATGAAGATTTTGAAAGGGTCTATGGCATAGACTCTTGTAATTTATATATTTAAAGGCTATTTTCTCGTCATTATCAATATTATTTATGATAGCTTGTCTAGTATTTTCATATTCTAATACTTCTGCAACATCTTTAGCTTTAAACCAGATTACATTGTTTTCGTCTACAATCGTTACAATGTCTTTGTTATTGAATGTAGGTCTACAACTGACTCCATTTAACTAGTAATTTTTATTTTGAGTGTAAAGTCCAGATTCATTGATAAAAACAGTGTTTTTTTGAAAGTTTGAAGGTAAGAACGATTCGTTCCCCCCCTTGATTCATCATTCTTTCGACAATCTTAAATATATTGTTGTTTTACTCTCATTATTTAATAAATTTCCCTCAGAGTCTTGTATAGTTAGAACGATTTTTTGAATTCTTTTAATATTTTTTTCTAATTGGAATATAATCGATTTCATTCGGTTTTTCACTGATTTTTGATCCATAAGCAACATTTGGGAAAAAAGTGTACAAAATTTCAGATTCTTTGTGTAAGTGTTCGGTATGATTTTCAAAACTAGGTTCAACGAGATTGCAGTGCACTTCAATTACATCGAACGGTCTAAATTTTGGCGTTTTATTTCCTAAATATACCTGATTTGGCTCAATAGTTTCTTGAACAAACCCTAACAAATCTACAATAATTGCTGAAAACATTATTCTTACTGGTGATTTTATTTGATTTTTATTAGAGAGATAATATTTTTGCATTTCAAACTTGTTTTCGTCAAAGTTTAAAGATTTATCTGATTGTTTGAATGTTTTCAGATAATTTTTAAGGGAATTTTTTATTTGATCGAAAGTATAATATCCTTTGTTTAAACCATAATATTTTGTTATGTTCTTCTCACTAAATCCTATACAATAAGGAGAACTTTCACTAATATTTATTACAAAATTGTCAGAATAAAAACCGCTTAAACCGATAAAATAATTTGATTCTTCCTCTAAGTGTATAGGATGTTCCAAGTTTAAAACTAATTTAGAGCTTTCTGAAGTCAACTTGAACAGCTTCATTTTCGCAAGCGTTGCTTCAAGATGAAAATCTTCTATTTAAATGGAGAAATTTTTAAAGCAAAAAGATCAGATAAAACTTCAAACGTTTGAAGAAAATAAGAAAGATCAACCAATCAGATTGTTAATTGTTGGTTCAAGTGGATGTGGAAAAACAACTTTACTATTGAATTTTATCTACAATAGGTTGATTCCTTATTCCAATTTGTATGTTTTTAGTAAATCTTTAGAACATGACGCCTATAAAAAATTACAAGAAAGATTTGAAAATATTGAGAAAAACTTAAAACAAAAAAATATCACATTTTTATAATGCTTCTGAGGACATAGTTCCGTTAAGCGAATGTAAACCCAATTCGTTAATCGTTTTTGATGATTGTATTTTGGAAAATCAGGACGTTATTAAGGAATATTTCGTAATGTCCCGTCACAAAAATATCTCTTGTATCTATCTTTCTCAATACTTTTCAAAGGTTGATAAACAAGTTATAAGAAATAACCTGAATATGTTGTGTATTTTTAAGCAAGATGATTACTATTCGAGAAAGATTTATAACAATTATGTGGGATCTGATATGAGTTTTAACCACTTTATTGAGTTATGTGATAAAATTTGGAAGGAAGACTACGGATTTTTAACTATTAATCTAACTTTGAAGCCTAAAAATGGTAAATATCTGAATAAATTTTCTAATATAAATGCTGCTCAGTGGTCTCGATAGAATATTTGTTACAATTATTTTTATATTATCTTTAATTTTTATTTACATTATGAAAATAACAGAAAAAAAACGGTAAATCTGTTCACGTTCCACGTTCACGTTCCACGTTCACGTTCCACGTTCACGTTCATGTTTCACGTTCATGTTTCACGTTCATGTTTCACGTTCGTGTTTACGTTTCACGTTCATGTTTTACGTTCGTGTTTACGTTTCACGTTCGTGTTTCACGTTCGTGTTTCACGTTCGTGTTTCACGTTCCACGTTCACGTTTTACGTTCCGTGTTCACGTTTCGTGTTCACGTTTCCACGTTCCACGTTTACGTTTCAAAATTTTCCTAAATAAATGGCGAACGTAACTTCAGAAGAAGCAAAAAAACTTGATCAAATAGAAAAGAAATTAATCAAAGAATTTAAAGAACAGATTCGAATTAATGAAAAAGAACAAGAATTTATTCAAAAAATTAATCAACCTGTAACATCTGCAATAAAAAATGTTGAGGGCAAAATTGAAAATGTTTTAAGCGATAATCAAAATTTGATGAATTTGGTTCCAGTTGTACGACAGTTTGCTGATATTTCGATACCAGAATCTGAGTTTGAATTGCCAAAATTACCATCTTCAACACCATTTAGACCTCGAATCATTGAAGACTCTACCATAGTTGAACCAATAAGTCCTGGAACAACGGATATAATAATTGGTGAAATTGGTAAAAAATTTCTTCCTAGAGCAAAGGATGATAAATTTGGTTTGTATTGGGACAGAAAAAAGAAAAGTTTTATGATTGGAAATTTGCCCGTGAATTTTGAGCATAATGATATCATTATTAATGAAAAAACATATGAAGGAACTCAAGGTTTATGGAGATTATTAACAGGCACTGATGTTCCAAAAGACGGTTTATATTCTGAAGAAGACTTGAAAAAGTATACTGAAATTTTATGGAAATCTGATTCAATTTACAAAAATAATGATCCATCAACTAAGAAACCAAAGTCAAGTAAAGGTAAAAAATATCTCAATTTGATTAAACCAATTTGGGAAAAAAGAATCGAAGGATCAGGTGTGAGAAAATACAGTGATAATAAGATTGAATACAGATATATCGACGATTTGACAAAACTCGATGGAATTATTAATTATATTTATGCTCAAGAAAAGGCTGGAAACAACAATTTTTTGAACGAAAAGAAAGCGATTAAAGATTTTATTTCGAACAAACTTGATGAAATGATTGAAAAACCTGATGGAATTAAATATTTAAAACGAGTTTTGCCGGCAATAAGTTCATCTATGATTGAGGGTAGTGGACTTTTGAATGATTTTATCAACAATTTACCTTTTGAATTACACGTACCAACTTATCAGTATCTGGGGCCTGGCACAAAACTCGAAAAAAGACTAAAAAGAGGAGATCCTGGTATAAATAAATTAGATCAAGCTGCTATGGAACACGATATTTTTTATGCAAAACATAGAGACACAAATTCCAGACATATCGCAGATAAAGTTTTGCAAGATAAGGCAATGGATAGATTTTTATCAAAAGATGCTAGTTTAGGTGAAAGATTTGTTGCGCTTCCAACAGCTGGAGCAATGTTTTTGAAGGGAAAACTAGGAATGGGAATCGAAGAGAACTTGAAATTTTAACTATATAAATGGAGGTGAATGTAAATTTCAGCAAAAATCAGAAAGAAAAAATAAAATCCGCTTTTAAGAAGAAAATACCCGTTAGTATTCAATTTAAAATAGATCAACTAAAAAATGGCGAAGATAAGATATTTTTAACAAATAGACAATACAATAAACTCGAAAAACATAAGAAAAACAATAAAGGAACCAGAATAGAATTTTCTTATAATCAGTTGAAAGAACTCAAAAATGGTGGACTTTTGAAAGATTTATTAGATTTTGGAGAAAATATTCCAGTTGTTAAAAATGTTGTTCCTTATGTTCGTAAAGCTGCTCCAATCGTTAAAAAGGATGTGATTCCTATTGTTCGAAACATTTTAAATTGGTTAGATAAAGAGTTGGAAGATGTTACAGGATCTGGATTAGATGAAAAAACTTTGAATTACGTGAAATCAAACATTGAAAAAAAAATTTAAACCTTTAACATTCGGGGAATTGGAAGAAATCTGCAAAAATATTAAACATTTTAGAGGAATCTTCATGAGAGATACATTACCTGAAAAAGTTAAGAAATTTGAATGTGGAATTGTGAATTTAGACTCGATTATGGGAAGTGGAACGCATTGGATTTGTTATTATAAAAATGATAAGAATGCATGTTATTTTGATTCGTATGGAAGAATTGAGGACAAACCACCTATAGAATTGATTAAATATTTGAAAAAATCAAGCGTCTACTACAATGATTCTCAGATTCAAGACTATAAAGATCCCCCAATTTGTGGTCATTTATGTGTTTTTGTGTTGAATGAACTGAGTAATGGTAAAGATTTTAAAGAAGTTGTTAACAAATTATTGCTTAATAAATATGGATTCACAAAATATTTTTGACGTATTTGGTACACAAATTATTCAAAATGTAGATAATAGTTTCAATTTTGATAGTTTGAGAAATGAGTTTGATAACAAGTTAGAAAATTTATTACAAACCCTTCCAGATTCAGATATGTTTGCTGTCGAGATTGAAGATTTTAAAGCAGAATATGATAACAAACTTGCAAATTTCATGAGTTCAAATGAAGTTGCTGATAAAATAAAAACATTGGAAAAAGAATTTGAAGATGGTGCAAAAAAAATATTTACCAATTTAATGTCTCATATCGATAAAGCTGATAAAATTACTGAAGCGATCAAAGTTGAAAAGAATTATGTTAGTTTGGCTAATAAAAAAAGAATTGTCGGTGTTCGACCTGGTATTGACAAACATGATGTTGTTGTTAAAGAACAAATTTTAAAACCTCTAAAATTATCAGAAAACATCGATATTGTTGATTTACATGATCCGAATGTTAAAAATGCCTTAGATTTTAAAGGAAAAAGAATTAGCGGTGTTAGTAAAGGAATTAATCCATTTGATGTTGTTGTAATGATTCAATTAGAAGATCCTATTAAAATGTTTAATGAACTAAAACAAAATTATGAGAATCATAAACAGCATGTTAAAGATTTTACAACAGAAGTCTATGAAAAACTTGATGAAAGAAGTAAAAGATCAGTAGACGATGTTGGTGAATTACTTGATAAAGTAAATAAACTAGAAGAAAACTTTAATACATATAAAAATGATGTTGATGTATTAGTTGGTGAAGTAATTAACAAAATTCTGGAAGATTTTGATACACATTTCAATGAGAAAGTAACACATAATAATGAATTACTTAAAAGAATAGATGATCGATACTCTTTATATCTCGATAAAGTAAATAAACTAGAAGAAAACTTTAATAAATTTAAAGAAGATGTCGATAAAACTTTTGAAAACATCGACAACAGATTTAATGGAGTAGGCGGCTATGATGACTAATTTTCCTTATATAAATGGCGCTCATATATTGTGTGAGATGTAAAGAAAAAACTGCAACAAATGATATAAAATACTATGCAAACATCAATGAAGTTAAGAGAATTTCTGGAAAATGTGCTGAATGTAACGCTAAAAAGAGCCAATTTATAAAAACTTGATTTTGAAATTTTTTCCTAATAAATAGAGATGGCGGGACATTACAGTGCTTTCGATCTTTTTATCATGCAACACGAAAGAGATTTGAAAAAAGAACATTGGGATGACATTTCTCAAAAATATGAATTATCCGAAGATATGATGAGATTATACGTAAACAAATTGAATTGGTATAACATTGCTAAATATCAAACTTTATCATCAGAGTTCATTCAAGAAAATATACATTATCAATTAAAAGATCATATGTCTGTTCTTTGTCTCTATCAACACTTGAGTATAAAGTTTTTGGATGAAAATAAAGATACAGTTGATTGGAACAATATTATAGATAGCGGTTACTATCCTGTGCAGATTTTATTGAAATATGTGACCGAGATCGCAAAATTTAAGGAAGAGAATCCTGAATATGACGAAGTAGATCATTAAAAATGACTCTAATCTTTTTAATTATTTTACTAAAATTTATATCTTTTCTTATAAAAACGTACATTAGATCGATGAAAAAATGATACACGATGTTTAAAATTTCTAAATTTTCTCTTATTAAATGGCGGACTACAGAAAATATGCTAGTGATATTGAAAGGGCGGAGTTTAAAACATTTCTATCCAATTAGTAAACAACATTTGAATGAACCGAATAAAAGAACTGAGTTTAATATTGATTTTGGAGATAACTTTTGCTCGTCTAACTTCCAGTTTTATATTTCTGGAACTTTAACAAAACAAGATGGTCAAGCATATCTTGGAACTGATAATGTTAGATTAATCGATAATTTTATACCGTTTTTATTTTCTAAGATTGAAGTAAGAAAACACAATAAATTGATAGAAGAAGTCGAAAACTGTGGCCAATTAAGCACAATTAAAGGAACTATTTCGTATTCAAAAAGTGATGTTATTTCTCAAACTTCTAATGGCTTTGAATCAGATTTTAAATTTGGTGTTTTTGAAGCAGCTGGAAATTTATCTCATTTTGGATTAGGATTTTTTGAAAATGTTACTATTCCGATCTATAAAGGAGGATTTTATCTAAGTTTTATAAGAGCAGAAGACGATGATGTGATTCTGAAGACTGCAACTGGAAATGTTATGCCTGTTGATGGAAAAATAACAATTACAGATTTTTTTATTAGAGTTCCAATGATTGATTATAAAATCACGAGTAAAATAAGGTTGATTGATGAAATTACAAAAAGTCAAAACATTATGTTTAATTTTCTAGATTGGCAATGTATTGAACAAAAAGGTATTTCCGGAACAACTTATTCGTTCGATATTACAAATATTTATAGAAATATCTTCAATCCCAAGTTCGTTATCATAGGTTTTCAAACAGATAGACAGAATAATCAAGAAAAAAAATCCTTCAAAGTTTGATAGTTTGGATGTAAAAAATATCAGAGTAAAATTGAACGGTTCTTATTATCCAGATGAATTACAAAACTTAAACATTTCAGGAGGTCTTTTCAGAATCATGTATCAGATGTATCAAGATTTTAAGAAAGTTTACTGTAATAATAAGGAAATGTATTACAATCCTAAAGAATTTTTAGCGAATAGACCTATTTATGTCATTGATACAACAAAGAGTATGACAAATATTTCTGGTTCAAAGAACGATATAATTATCAACATGGATTTTCAAAAAGCTGTTACAAACGCGATTTGTTATGTGGTTGTGGTTTCTGAGAAATTTTTAGCCTATGATGTGATTAAGAACGATATTAGAGAAATTCAGTAGTTAATGATGTTCATATTATTCTCTTTCATTCCCTCTAATACTTCAAAAATATACTCTTTCGCCACTGAAAAATCTCGATTTCTTCCGTAATAATCTTTGTAATCATAGACAAAATATCCTAAATAGTTGTACAATAGAATGAAATTATTTCTATTTATCTCTGTTGTAGAAATGTAAACATAAACATTTGTGCTGAAAAATTTATATCTCGGTAGACTTAGTTCCATAATCTCCATTTATAAAAAAATCTTTTTTTGTTTAAATGGAAGAGTATAATGCCAACTGTTACAAGTGTTCTAATAGAGGAGAAATTATTGATAAAAAATATTTAGTTTGTAGAGATTGTAATTTAATTTTGTACGAAAGACCTAAACCTAGGAAATTTCGAAATAAACTAACCATTTGAATAATCTGCTTACAAAATTGCAATATGGAGACAAGAAGCAAACAAAATTTGTTACAGAATTTAGAAAACAGAATAAAAATTTTTACTTATCTCTTGGAACCATTGACAAAATTATTTTCCTTTTCAAAGAATACATTAGGTTTGTAGGTATCGATACACACGTTTATTATGAAAAGATTTTACCTATAATCTTTCACTATTTGGATATTGAATTTGATTACGATTTTAAGCCTGAAATCTTTGATGATTTTATAGTACATTTGGAGAAATTAAACGAAGAACCTCGTGAAAAGAATGCGGTTTTACTCACATTCTCCCCGACTTCTCGAGTGAAGGTTAGCGAATTTCATTTTTTCGGTCTTTGAATTTTTTCTATTTAAATGTTCCCGTTTACTATTATAACATTTTCTTTTTCAAAATGTTAGATAATTTTACCTATTTTAAATATGCGTACATTTTGTTACTTGTAATGTTCAAATTATATTTTAAATTAATTTCTTAAATTTTTACTTCTCGATGGGCTGTTGTATTGTGTTGCTGAGTATATATGTCCGCGAATTCGGTTTGGTCGGTTAGGAAGTTTACTTCTGAACTGTTTCAATGCGAGTGGCCATAGCGGAGAAACACCAAGTTCAGAAGTATTCAGATCGTATTCCGGAACCATTTCTCTATCCGTATCTCGCTCTTCTCTCTCTCTCTAGCCTGAATATAGATCCTAGCCTATAAACGGCAGAAGTGATCGTGTCATAGGCATAAAAAGAGAGGGAGAGAGAAAGAGACAGAGGGAGGAGAAAAGGTCGACCGAGAAATGGTTTTGCACTTTTTGACTTTGAATTTTTTCTATTTAAATGGAGTTCTTGAAAGAGTTAAATGATATTGGAGAATGTAAGTTTAAAGAGTATAAGAAGTTAAATGAATTGGAAGAAAGGAAGAAACATAGAATCTTGAATTTGGAGAAAATGAAAGATAAATTCGGGTTTACAATAATTGCCGAGTTGGAAGATTATAAAGTACACTTACCGAACAGACTTTTGACTGTTTTGGATGAAAAAAAGATTAAAGAATTAAACAAAAATGAAAAATTACACTTGATTGTTACTGGGAAAAAGACTATTAAAGATACAGAAATTATAACAATTAACTTTGTAGAATAAAGTCTTAACTCTAAAACTTGCAGTCCCTCCCCACGTCATAGTACTGTTTTGATAACCATAGTTAGTGTCTTTCTTCATAGGAATCACATGGAATATTATCTACAGTAATACCTTTTGTTTCACACAAAATGTGGCTATATTCTATAAGAAAAATTCTATAATGCTCTTTAATGAATTGTGTTGATAAATCTTGATACTCACAAAAATTCCTAAGAAATTCATCAATTAAGTCTTGATTATCTTGAAAGAACGTATAATATGGGAAAAATGTCATAAAAAAACGATGAAAACTCTCTGTTTGTTTATTTTTTACTTTCTTTTCAATATCTTTCGTAATTATATTAAATATGTAATCCCTTACTTTTTTAGTTTTTTGCCGATAGTAAAACACTCCATTAGACGTTTTTTTCTGCAAAAGACTTTACAAGTTCTTTGAATTCTGTATCATTTAAGGAAAGTATCAACTGTTCTTTAAAATGTTTTGGTAATTCGTTGAACTCGTTAAAATTGTCTTTCTTTGTAAGTTTTTGAAATGCTAGAAACTGAAGAGAGCTTGGTGAGTTCATGTTGTTTATTTAGTAGAAAAGTTTTTTATTAAAGTACAGTATGTTTTTAGTAAAAATGTTTTAAATTGATTAAATTTTATTAAGATAAATCCTTTATTCGTAGCAGATTTGACAACATTTTACAAAGCACAGCTTAAGAAAGTAGAAGCAAACAGCTGTAGATTTGGTTAATTTTTCATTCCACAGAGTAGATAGTAATGTACCGATCGCTTTTGGAGACGAACGACTGTAGATTCGGTTAATTTTTCATTGAGATTTGCTGTGTTATTTCTCAGCTTCCTTTATGGTACATTGAACAGTATTTTACATTGCTTTTCGGTTGGCTCCGAAAGTGCGCCAGGAACCCCATATTACTATCTACTTATATGTGTGTGTGTGTGTATAAATTGTGTTCTATTTACTTATTTTCACCTTATATAGTTTATCTCGTGTAAGAGGCTTGACTGTAGTTTGAGTTACAAGAATTGCTTAATATATATTTTGGGAACCTTTTTTATAAATATAGAACTATTGCTCGTAAATTGAGTGAGTGTTAAAAAAGCTCATCACTCTTGCGGTTGAAAAAAAGTACTCAATACTGATCGTACCAATATTTAGATAATTGGGCGAGAATAATTTACAGCTTTCATTGGAGTATTATTGTATGTTGTTCAGTACATTTAAAACAAACAATAACATATATATATATATATATATATATATATATATATATATATATATACATATGTATATATATATATATATATATATGTGTGTGTGTGTATAAATTGTGTTCTATTTACTTATTTTCACCTTATATAGTTTATCTCGTGTAAGAGGCTTGACTGTAGTTTGAGTTACAAGAATTGCTTAATATATATTTTGGGAAACTTTTTTATAAATATAGAACTATTGCTCGTAAATTGAGTGAGTGTTAAAAAAGCTCATCACTCTTGCGGTTGAAAACATTTAATTCCTGTCTTTCTGTCAATGTATCAAAAATGAATAGAGTTGAAAATTTTGCATGAAGTTTAATTTATTTATTTGCTAAACTAAGATCGATTATAATACATATTACTCCACGGGGTTAGGCTGAACGTTAGCGAATAATTTTACATTGGGCTTATGGGTAAACATGATGGAAACGAGAGAACAGCAGAATAAATAAATTTGTAATCAAGCAGAGCATCTATATGAAATAATTTTAACATGAGAATTTTATTCATAGAGGAATATAATAAATAATGGAAATGAAAGCCAATATTAAACTTCAGTGACAGGATTTGATTTCATAGCAGTATTGCATTTTAATACCCTTTTATTATTTAAACGTACTTTTATATTTAAACCTTACTTAAAGAACGAAAGTAGAAATGTATAATGTGGCAAGGAGTAGTATTGACACAATTCCACCTTGGACATTACGTTTTCCACGAAACTCCACATACATGAATGAGATCTATGATGTCCAAACATGGAATTGAGATGAGCGTTATTGATTACCTTAGTTTATAATTAATGTAGGTCAGTTATTTAAGACATGAATGAATTGGATCAAATGACAAGAACTCAAGTAGAGCTTTGGTAAGACTCAAGACAGTCTTCTTATCCTTTACCGAGTCAGCTTAACAAGTAATGAGTGTTTCTAATGACCATCTTAAAGCTTTTTAAAGAATAAACGATCATACAATGAGGAAATCGATTCCCTCTATTGACCTTAAAGTATTTTAATACTTCAATGGACAGTGTTACTAAATTATTACGTAAATATTTAATGCATCTATAACTTTCATAATTTTCATTACGTTGGATTCAGTACAAAGTAAACTCAATCGAATTAAACTATAGGACAATATTTTATAAAGTTGAGAGAATATTTATTTTTTATTTTGAAACTGATAAATCATATTAAACTTCGGTAATGATATAAGCTAATTACCAATCAAAAAATCAGCATATTTAAAATATTTAATAAGAATTAAAAATTAGAAAATTGATATATATAGAATGTTTTCATCGTTAAAACATTAATTTGTATAAAATCATTATTGAGTTTATAATTTCAAATCATTTTATTATACACTTAATTAATGAGTTTTTTAAGATCATGAATTTAAGTATTAAGATGTAAAGTAATTTGTTGAAAATTCAAATTTTCGGTGCAGCAATGCTTATATTCCCAACTGAGAATATGTGTAGAATATGCAGAGTGCAGGCTTGTTTTGGTAGGGGATCTACGATATATATATAAGCCTGCACATATATATATATATATATATATATATATATATATATATATATATATATATGCACTGCTCTTGAATCTTTGAATATGATACCATATTTTCGTAAGTGTATAATTAAATATTTGTTTAAATATATATTTACTTACGTAAACATTACCCTTTTCCTGGTGTACTGAGTTGTGTATTAATATATAATACAGCAAAACCAAGGGAATCTATTGTGTAGAAGAAGAAATCAATTGCTTCTATAAAAACCAAATTTAATTGTGGGTTTACAATACATGAATAAAAGCAGTTAAGAGTTTTATGTTATTCTGAGTTATGCAGGAAACAGGGACCTAACTAGTGTGACATTCTTGCAAATCTGGTATAGGAAGGTATTAGATTGTAGTATCAGTATCACTGTAATGAAGACTATGAAGGTTACAAGAACTGTTTAATTCGTAGCGTTGAGCACAAGAAAACGTGAATATATATATATAGGTATATATATATATATATATATATATAGGTATAAAAGAAAACAAAACATGTTTCTTCAACTTGAAAAGCTTTATATTTCGTTACTTTTCAGTAACATTATCAAAAGCATGTATACAATAAAATATAAACAAATATAAAAATGAAGGTTATAAAAACATTGGAAACAACAAAACAAAACATATGGTATCAAAGAAGAAAATTAAACATGTAACCTTTCCTAAACACAGAGATAGATTAAAAAGTTTGAATAATTAATTTAAATTAGCTGTGTCTCAAATTTAATCCAACTGGTGATTTTGATTGAAGAGCCATTATATTTGCTTGTTCATATCTTCTTAGTAATAATTTTGTGTATTCTTTGTTTTCTTTTTTGTCATAATTTTGAAACTTCTTGATGCCAATTAGAGAGAAACAATTTTCAAAGGTTTTGTTGTGTTGGACAGCGTGTGCAGATACGGGTCTAAGTAAATTTTGATGTCGAACATCGGCACGATGATTGTTCATCCTCAGCCTAAGTGACGTAGATGTTTCTCCAATGTAGTCTTTAGGGCAATGTTGACAGGATAATTTATAGACTACATTTTCACTGTTACATGTGATATCTTCTGCAATAGAATATTTTGTGTGCGTAACGCAACTTTTGTAACAGTTTGTAGATTGCATCATATTGCATATTCCACAGCGTGGTTTATTGCATGGATGGCATTTGTGTTTGAAATTTTGACTGTTTCCCTTCCATGTTGCTGTGACAATAGCTGATAGGATATGGCAACCAATATTGAAAGGTCAAAACTAGTTTTTTTACCTAAAGCAATTACATCGTCGTGAAGGGCAGGTGGGAGCCCGGACAATGGAAACTTAGGTTGAAGCCCTTTAGGAGTAAATCCAAGGGACAAACAAGAACATATGAAAAGAATACTGCAGTTGAGATTAGCGATTTTTCTACAATGATACTTAAATTTTTTCAAACTCTGTTTTCTTGATAAGATGCTTCTAGATGAATTCATATTAATATTGGAATATAAATAATTATTCTCTGTGAAAAGGAGCTACGTGGACTGCAAGTTTTTATCATCAGTCCGAAAAAATCCTGAACCATTAGAGATATAGAAAAACTCTAAAATGCAAAAATGTCTTATTTTGTAGTGTAGAATCTAAAAACAACATAAAATACAGGGTGTTCCATAAGAGATTTTAAAGTTGACCGCCATATTGGAAAATGGCGGCCATCTTCAAAAAATTTGAAAGTGTATCCCTGAGTGAAACTTAAAATTGAGCAAGTTCCAAATTTAAAGTGTGGTGCTAAGTCGTGTAATTAAAAAGTTAGCTATTGGATCACTTTAAAAAACTCACCCTGTATATATATGTATAAATATAAGTAATTTGTTTCATTGTTTTGCATTATTGAATAAGAAAACCATCAATCATTGACTACTAGCACTTTGCTCTTTCATTTTAAAATACTATCGATAACATTTATCGATATTACATTGAAATTAATAATATATATATATGTATATATATATATATATATATATAATATATATATATATATATATATAATCCTATCCCTAGCTCTCAATTTGGTACTGCAAAATAAAACTATTTTATGCCTTCCTATTGACTGCTATTTTGAACTTTAAAAAAATTATTTTGATTAAGAATGCTTAAACGTAATAAGGACCTGGCACTAATCAAACTCATTCCAAGGGAAACGAATATAAAAAAGTTTTGAGAAGCATATAATGGAAGCAGCTTTTCAAATATTGATACCTTTTCGTCTTCCTATTTGAATTTAAATCATTTACTGCATTGATATAATAATGATGTTTTGTTTACCATATCTGCAGCTAATACCTGTGTTTTTGAAAGGTGCTCGTATTTTGGGCTTATGTTTCGTAGAATCTCTAAATATGCGGCATGTCTGTATACATGGCATCTTTATGTAGATATTGAATTGTATTGCCATTTAGACACACTCTGTTTAGACGCACTTCGTGCACTATTAACTTAAACGTGTTCGTAAACACAATAAAATAAAATACTTACGTACACAGCTTGAACTTTAAAGCACGTTATACGAGTGGCAATGTTAAGCACGGTATATTAGGCTGGAAGGTGAGTATTGCTAAGCCCACATACCTCTACCTTATTGCCTTGTATAAGGCCAACACAAATGACATATATTTAACAAATATTTGATCGCATAATAAATCGATTTTATTTTATAACATATAAAATAGTTAATTACAGATGTAGGAGATGAGCATAATGGTATGTGTTTTATTTTTTTAACGCACATTTCTACTACACATATTTAATGATTAATTGGACAATAATTAGTACATAAATAAGCACAATGAAAGCAGTAGATATGGATGCAGAAAAATAACACTATAAAAGACAATACGTTATTGAAATGGCATATATTGCATGCTTGATATCGTTTTAAGACATTTAAGATAGCACTCTATAAATGGTATAGTGCTCGATTACGAATATCTTTAAGTATTAGGTAAATGTAATTAATGATTAATAATTCAATGTTATCTCCAAAAAAAACCTAGTAAACGACAATAATGTTAATTTTAATGCAAGAGCATGACATTCTTCGTGCACTTTACTTTGGACATACGAATTGTATCTAAATCCTGCTGGACCGCTGTAAAACTGTGTCACAAATCAGACCCTTGTTCCGGTAAGATACCGTGGTGCCTCTCCAGTAGCTATTTGTATGATAATGAGATAGTTAATGTATGAACACCACCCTCTCCTCATTCTATACTTCAATATGATTGAGACTGGTCTCGTTTGGTTAAGTATTGTTAAAGTATGGTTTTATGGGTGGTGCATGTGATTAACTTATCCCTTGTTAAAAATCTCTTACCTCGTATTAGTTTTAAATTGCTGTTAGTTTATCATTTATGCTCTTTGAAAGAGTTTTCTTTAGCAATAACATTGTTTTAGATACATTTTTTCACTATGAAATGGGCAATTAATTCAAAAACCAAATAAATGCTCAACAGAGACGCTTTTTATTGAATTGTCTAGTTATGTGGGTTTTAAGTTCTCCTAACCTGGATCATGTGAGACAAACAGAATCATCCCGGATCTCCCAGAGTGTTCATTAAGTGCGGATAACCATGTACGCTCAAATCACAGTTTGCTATAGAAATTCCATGAATTCTTTCTGTTCATACCGAACGTTTAGAACATGTCCACTTTAGATGGTTTTTCAGTTTTGATCCTCCACATTGAATTTATCGGTACATAGTCACCAAACAATCAGTGGCAAACTTGTTTAATTACCATAAGCCTCTAAATTGTCAACATTATTTTGTATGTACGTTTTACATTTTATACTGGAGTCCGGCCGTTTTTAATTTGGGTTACTGCCTCTGATTCATATAACATAGGAACCGAGAGCTAATTACAATTTCCTGCACCATATCTATGGAGACATTTCTCCAAGAATGAATCGAATGTCAGCAGTGCTTATTTTGGTGAAATCGAAATAGTAAGGTTTAAACAGTATAAAAAATGTTAATCGATATTTAATTTTTTCAACATCAAATGTTTAACTTAAAAGACTTTTAACTATACCAAAACCAGGTTTAAAACAGTATCGGCCCTTAGGCTGTTTATATTAGATGTGTAACGGCGATAAAGTTGTTAATATCTGATGTTCGATATTAAATGCTTGAAGGTGAGAAAAATATAACCTTAGAAAAAGTTATCGTTTAATATTTTAACATTTTTTATATATTCTCATTTCAAACTCCACCAAAATGAGCTACGCTGACGAACGATTTCATTATTAAGAACATTTCAGGAACACTTTGATGTGCATCCATCTAATTAAAGTTAATGAATTCTTTTATTAAATTCTTGGTGTTAAATATTCGTCAACGATAATTATTTAAAATTTTTATAAATTTTAAGCATTCTATGATATATCTAGTTTAATTGCATTCGGAAATGCAATTAGACTAGAATTAGTTGGAACTAAAATGCAGGCATAGTCTCTGACAAAATACTGGCTTAAATTAACTAGTTTATAAAAATTAAATATTAAGTTAAACAATACAATAAGGTAATACATACTAGTAATTAATTAAGAAATAATGGGCAATACAACCAGTATAAACTATGAAAACGATCCACATCTTAAAAACTATAAATCTTGAGCTTCCCGGTAAAACGGCTCTGTCTTATTTCCAAGGCGCGCCAGAATTTATACATCTTCTCTCCTTCTCTGCTCTGACAAGTTCTCGATATTTGCTTGAAACAAAAGTTGCCCGTTTGGCAAAAAATATTCTTTGTTCGACAGCTCCAAATGAAACATTCAAAGTGAACAAGTTTTCTTTCAGCTTACATGGACAGCATTACATTCACTTTTTAATTTTTAAAATTATTATAATGTATGAAAGCTTAAAACATGAGAAATTTTGAATTTTTGAAAACATTTGTTGAATTTGTGAGAATACTATATTGAAATAATGAATTAAAGACGACCATAAACCAAATAGACTTACATAATTATATTTATAGAAAAAACATTACTGACAAAATTAGCTTCATTTCTGGTTAAACAAAATTTAATACTTATATAGTATAAACCGAGAAACTAGAAAAAGGTTACTGTAGGGTAAAAATCAATTTATATTTATACCACATTACGGTATTAAATGTCTGCCTGAATGTTATAAAAGGGCGCAACTTAATATATTTCTTATACCACTCATTCATTTAAAAGTGTATGTTAATAGCTGTAATGAATGTAAACTAGAAGATGTTAAACATGTTCTAGCACTGTCCAACCTTAATCCAATGAACTATTTGACCTTTTTTCATGTCCAGTGACGTCGTAATGGTTGTAGGAATTCGGAGTTTACCGAATTTTCATAAGTGACCTAAATTTGAATAAGAATATGTCATCGTAATTTCAAGATCGCTTAATCGCCACAAATATGTTCAGAGTTTATTGAGCAACAATCTACTTGACTGACTTATGATAAGGTAAATTTAATGGATATAAATAACAAATGTGGTGTTGTAAAGGTAAGAGATTATTACTCTTTAATGACAAATATTTTATTACAACATGTATTTCTAAATAACGATATTTGCTAAGAAGTGTTCAAAAATGACAAAGGGCAGTGATAATCTAATTTATTTCACACATATTTATGTTCCCTCAGCAAGATATATATAAATGGTTGATTTTTATAAGATATTTTTATTTCAATCTCTGACATAACGTCCTCCTAAGGAAGCAATGCATCATTTACAGGTAATTCTTCCCTATACGTTACGTAATTTCTAGTTTTATTTTTTTTATTTAAAAAAGTTAAGAATTAAACGGTTACTAAGAAGCCGCATACGTCTGCTATCTCTCCCTTTGCTTTCATATTTTAACGTAGCATTAAAAATAATTGAATTATTAAAATAATTAAATTAAAACCATTAAAATGTTTGAAATTCTTTCGCTGTATGCCGGGTACATTGTGTTCTCCAATTCATATAATTCATACATCACTTTGCGCTATAATTGATGCCTATAAAGACGACATTTTATATTATTAGCCGAGCATCAAGATAAAAACTAAAATCTCCTCTTATATTATAAATAAAACTATTTCTACTGAAAGTTACAAATGATATATTGTATTGAAATTTCCACTATCATAAACTGTAATATCAATAAGATAGGCAACTGTTATATCACAAGTTGAGCTCTTAAACGCCCACGTCTGGATATGGTAATGAAGTTCAAGGTGGTAAGATGATAGTGCTGACGTGTAGTCTCCTACTTTAAGCTATAATGGCACCATGATCTTATCCAGCCAATACACCGCTCTACAGGTCAAGAGCTTATTACCATACGAATGGCTGGTAAGATGTCCTTTCCCAGGCAAGGAATATTACTTATGGTAAATCTTAAATATTATAGTACCTGAATATTATAAACGATTATTATTTATTAATTCATTTATCGAAACAAGAGATATGTGTAAACATTCTATTTTTATATAATAGTCTGTGTCAGATCTAAATAATAAAAAAGGAGAAGAATTTATTTTGAAAATAACAGATCAACAAATAAATCTCGTCTGTGTATGACGCTAATTTGTGAAAAAAAATCGTATATTAGTTTCAACAACTTTTACGATACCCTTCCATTTAGCCCTCAAACAAAACTAGTGTGGCTGATGGTAGAATCATTTCTTAGAACAAATCCTCTGTCAAATTCTAAATGGTACCTGGTTGTATGCTTATACACAGCAAATTGTCTCTTGGCTCCTGGACTTTAATGGCGCACACCCAATTATAATGTCTTGTATTTTATGATTCTTAATTTCATTCTAATTTGCAATGTACATTAGTCTTTATAATAACCATGTTTAGGTATTTTTATTAATGTAAAGATTGCTGTAAATAATTCCCGAACCCTTTCTCTTAAAATGTACATTCATGAACGATGTTTTTTTAAAACTATTCTATGTAATACGCAAAATTAATATAGAAGGAATGAGACAAAGCCAACCTACAAGTACAGCCCGAACCTCGAGGCTAAAGCAAGCACGACTGATACACAGTTGTTTACAGCGCAAACACAACCTCATCCCTGCTAGCGTGAAAGCGAGACTGTTTGGCTCGAGTCGACATCATTTTGTTTCACACATGACACAACTTGTTTCATAGATTATTAAGAGTACATAATAACTTGTTTATATTTATTCAATTTATTCATAGGGTGTTACGTGTGTGTTACATTTTACTATGTTCTGCGTTATTATGTATCATGAAACATTTCTGCACAAGTTTGAGGGATGCGGCGTATTGGGTATGTCTTTAAAATAGCTCGTGTCTTATGTTTGTGACCGAGAGAAGTGTAGGCAGATTTTGGATACCATTTAAAAGACTGTGGGGAAGCTATGCAAAACGCAAATTTTAAAGGGTCTTTTGACTCCAAAAAATGACTGATTTTGAGTTTGAGTACCTGAGAGTTGTGCAGAGACGCCTTTTTGGGATCTGGTATATCTGATTTGGCTGTATCTGTATTCTCGAGGTGATACTTTACCCTAGATCAAATTGCGATTTTGTTTGATATTGAGGAGAGAATGTTCACCACCATGGAACGAAAGGCGTGGACAACTTTCGAGTCCAACAATACAGAACAAATGCTTTCAGAAATTTTCATTCTCGAGTTTATGATTAGCACAATTAGCAGAAATATTCGCAAAATTGTATTTACTGACTTCTAATCTGTGAGAGAGAAGTTTGAATGATGTCATCTATGGTTGAGTGGGTCACTGTCAGCGAGAAGGTTAGACTAGATTTAGGACGATTTAGCGATTCCTGTTTATTAATAGCTACTTTCTTTCTGGATTTAATATTATGCTTTACTGTGCTCTTAGCATCACTAGAAGTTAAAATTTTTTAAGTTACAGTTTTTAATAAGGTTTCACAACCATGATTTTTTTTGATGAATTCACGATAAATGGATGGTTTAGATTATGATAGAACATTTTTAAGTTGAGTTTGGTTTGAGTGGACGTTGACGAAATGAGAATGTAGTCTGTATTGACCCATACATTTTATACTGACTAGAGCTGTTTATAAACTATGCAATGTTCTTGAGCTCAACACAGATCTTAAAAAAGAAGCTAGATATTTTAGTATTTATAAAACCTGAACTTCATTTTTCATAAGTTTTTTTAATATCGTTGTTTAGTAAAGACTTTCTTAAATATTTTAGAATGAATGTCTTATATAATGTAGAAAGATTTTTTTATGATACATAATAATTGCCGTACTTTCCCATTAAGCTTTTTAGGAGATAATTTAATTACATCATTCTTAAATTCAAATGTCTAATGAAAAGAATTTACAATATCCCATTCTCATATAAGCTTACTAATACCTAAATCAAAACTAATCATCAATAGCGTATCATTTAAGATATCGAATATTTGTTATTAATTTGTTTTCGTTCACATGTATATTGGGTACAAGCAATCAATTAGAAATCAACATGAATAAAAGTACGGATAAATTAGAAACATTACACAGGAATTGTAAATTTAAATAAAAAATGTTTAAGAAACTGATTCACGAGCTCGATTCAATATGATTCAAACACCATTGATAAACACAAATAAAAGTAGCAGCAAAAAATATTTAAAATTTAGAATGTTTTTAAAGGCTCATAAATAATGGACATATGAAAAAGGCATACGTTCCCGGAACAATGCCTATAACTTTGAGGTATTTTTTTTTTTTAATTTTTGAATGTGAAGTTGTTTAGGGTAAGTATCAGATTAGTCTTACATGTCTTTAGCATACGATGTAAGATTTTTTATGAGTTAAACAAAATTAATAACTTGATTTGTGTATTTATGTGAGTTACGGCATTCAGCAAAACCTTTAATATTCTATTATCATTTGTGGTAATGAAATAAATTTGTTATCATCATGTTCGTATAAATAAATAAACAACACCCAATATTTTGCTATGTTGATATACCTTCATAACATCGTTCGTTTGTTTAGGGTTACACTTTGAAAATTAAGAAAAGCCGTAGTTTTAAAATCTGATTCGATATTTTTAAAGTTTTTTTAGAATATGTAACTGATTTGCATACCTTTTAACGTTATAAATTTATACAATTTTGACCTGAAAAATCAAACAGTTATGTTTTAAAAAGAAATGTATATATATATATATATATATATATATATATATATATATATATAAATTGAACAAAATTTTTTAACATCTCAAAATTTAAAACCGTTAGTTTGGTTCCGATTTATTGACGACATTTTTATTATTTGGCAACATGGCATGGATAGTTAACACATTTTATTCAACAATTAAATTCATTTTCAGTTTTAAAATTCACTTTCAATATTTCTAAAAATCTTGTTACGTTTTTAGATGTCGATGTGTTTTTAGACCAGGGACACCTAAAAACGAAAATCCATGTCAAAGATACAAATCCAATGCAATATTTACACTACTCAAGCTGCCATCCTGGTTACGTTAAAAAATCTATTCCGAAAAGTCTAACTATTAGAGCAAACAGACTCTGCTCTAATAAACATGATTATTATTCTCACACTGAAAAATTAAAAAATGTTTTTAGAAATAGAGGATATCCTAACAAAATTGTAAATGGTAACATGCAAAAATTAAAAAACTCTACTCCTAGGAATTATAAAAACCAAGGAAAATTTATTACCACCTATCATCCAGGGCTATACAAAATTAATGGTATAATAAAAACTGCACACAATATTCTACAGGCTTCACCTGTAACCAAGAATATATTCACTAATCCACCTAAAGTAATTTTTAAAAAGCCTCAAAATTTGAAAAACATATTAGTAAGACCAAAATTACCCTCTGATGAGCTAACTCAAAATTTAAACAACCCTTTTGGCTGTGAACCCTGTTTTAAGCCTCGCTGCAAAACATGTAATTTAATAATAAGTTCAAAACATTTCTGTAGCAGCACAACGAAAAGGAATTATCCGATAATTGGTAAAATGACTTGTGAATCCAGCAATGTTATTTACCAATTGTCATGTAAAGACTGTCCGAAGGACTACATTGGTCAGACCATAACTCCATTGCACATTAGAATGAACAAAAATCGCAGCGATACAAATCTTGAAATTAAATCAAATCCTATTTCGGCCCACGCAATGGAGCATAACAAAAAATTCGATGAATGCTTTTCTCTAAAAAGTATTAACAAAATTCAGAACCCCCATAAACTTAAAATAAATTATTTAGAAATAGCTCATCAGAGGGTGCTACAAACTAAACATCCGGATGGTCTAAATTTGAGATACGGATAGCAGTATGTATAAATTACACGTTACAATTTTAATTTATAACATTACACATTTAACTACAATTTTAATTTATAACTTTATATTCCTTGTAATAAGCAAAATTATTTACTCTTTGTACGTAATTCAAAATTAGTTTTATTAACATATGATGTTTCTTTTGTTTATTATTTTTTGTTGATATATTTGCTTATTTACCTACTGTATATCTCTTGAAAATGTCTTAAGACGAAATATAGAGAATTTTTATGTTCTTTTCTTCTATTCTTTTCTATTCTTATTGAAGATACATAACCCACTTGGGATTTTCATCAAGCATTCAACGTTAAAGCCATTTGGTAAATATTACCTTCTTATATACTATACCTCCTACTTCTTAAACTTTACTCCTATTCCTTATCTTTTTTCAACTTTCCTTTATATAAACAAAACATAATGAACTCAAGCAAGTCATATTTTGTAAAACAATACCGATATCACTTAAAAAAGATGGCCGTATTACACTGTCATATTTTATTTTTAAGTGCATGTTTGAACTTTGGTATTACTCCGCATGGACTACGTCCAAAATTTCCCATTTCTGCTCTTCCTCCAAGTGTGCACAACGAAATTAAAGTATTTGCTACACGAACTAGTTTTGAGCTTACACATCTAGTTCTACAACTTTATAAAGGATTGTTTAAAGAACACAAACAAAACAGTGAAAAAATTAAACACGAAGCTTTTATAAAATTTCCAGATATATATAATCAATTTAATGAAATAATTAATGAAGCTAACAACATTATGTCCGAAAAAAGCCCAATCACTACTAAAAAAACTTTCAAAATTGTGCCTCGAGAATATAAAATTTGGTCATTCTTTACCAACAATATTTAAGGATATGTTTAATCCAAATTCAAAAGATCCTTTAATAATGAACAATCCATCAACCAGTAATACAGTAAAACCAGTCTTAGCAAGAAATGATCAACAAAATGCAACAAATGTTAGTGAAAGTTTTAAAAAAGCTGAAGATATCTCAGATATCTGCAAATCGATTGTAAATTTATCCAGCTACATACCTAATAAAGCTGAAATGTCTGTGCTTTCTAAAGGATTGACCTTCTCACCTACTCCTACATTCAATCATATTGACTTAGTAGCTGATGCTCTTGCTTTCGCAAGAGATGTCCGTGTCAAATTTTACTTCTCGCAAAACCAAATTCCACTTCAGTCTCATATACATGAATCGATTATGAAGTTCAAGACAAATTCTGAGTGGGAACCTCCTAACCTACCGCCTGATCATCCTGTGGAACAGTATATTAACACCATAATATCAAATATAGCAAATCCCACATTTGGTGATTCACTTCCAAAAAAACAAAACCTGAGTTATAATGAAAGAAAAGCAATCACTTCATTAAAACATAATAAAAACATAGTAATTTTACCTGCAGACAAAAACAACTCGATTGTTATTCAAAATATCACTGACTATACGTTAGAGGCTGAGAGACAACTCAGTGATACTACTACATACAAATTATTGTCAAAAGATCCAACTGAACAATTTAACACTGAAATTTCTGAATTTTTGAAAATGAAAGGCCCAACTCAAAATTTGTCCGACCAAGAAATCAATCTATTAACACCAAAATCACCTAGAACTCCAGTTTTCGACACGCTACCTAAAATACATAAACCGATTCGCCCTCCGCCTGGACGACCCATTGTTTCTAGCTACGATTCACCAACAGAAAGAATTTCAAGCTTCGTTGACGCTCATCTGCAACCTTTGGCCAAATCTTTACAGTCACACATAAAGGACACCAATCACTTCATTGACAGACTTTCTGGAATACCCCAGCCCCTGGACGGTGAACTAATTTTGGCTACAGTTGACGTGGAATCATTGTACACAAATATTCCTCATGACGATGGAATAAGAACTGTAGAACATTTTTTAAATTTAAGACCTAGGAATTCAAAACCTTCTACTTCTTTTTTATCTGCCCTAGTAACCTTTATACTTACCATGAATAATTTTAGATTTAAAAACAAAAATTACTTACAAATGAAAGGAACCGCAATGGGAACCAGAATGGCACCTTCATATGCAAATTTATTTTTGGGACTTCTTGAACAAAATTTTTTAACATCTCAAAATTTAAAACCGTTAGTTTGGTTCCGATTTATTGACGACATTTTTATTATTTGGCAACATGGCATGGATAGTTTAACACATTTTATTCAACAATTAAATTCATTTTCAGTTTTAAAATTCACTTTCAATATTTCTAAAAATCTTGTTACGTTTTTAGATGTCGATGTGTTTTTAGACCAGGGACACCTAAAAACGAAAATCCATGTCAAAGATACAAATCCAATGCAATATTTGCACTACTCAAGCTGCCATCCTGGTTACGTTAAAAAATCTATTCCGAAAAGTCTAACTATTAGAGCAAACAGACTCTGCTCTAATAAACATGATTATTATTCTCACACTGAAAAATTAAAAAATGTTTTTTAGAAATAGAGGATATCCTAACAAAATTGTAAATGATAACATGCAAAAATTAAAAAACTCTACTCCTAGGAATTATAAAAACCAAGGAAAATTTATTACCACCTATCATCCAGGGCTATACAAAATTAATGGTATAATAAAAACTGCACACAATATTCTACAGGCTTCACCTGTAACCAAGAATATATTCACTAATCCACCTAAAGTAATTTTTAAAAAGCCTCAAAATTTGAAAAACATATTAGTAAGACCAAAATTACCCTCTGGTGAGCTAACTCAAAATTTAAACAACCCTTTTGGCTGTGAACCCTGTTTTAAGCCTCGCTGCAAAACATGTAATTTAATAATAAGTTCAAAACATTTCTGTAGCAGCACAACGAAAAGGAATTATCCGATAATTGGTAAAATGACTTGTGAATCCAGCAATGTTATTTACCAATTGTCATGTAAAGACTGTCCGAAGGACTACATTGGTCAGACCATAACTCCATTGCACATTAGAATGAACAAAAATCGCAGCGATACAAATCTTGAAATTAAATCAAATCCTATTTCGGCCCACGCAATGGAGCATAACAAAAAATTCGATGAATGCTTTTCTCTAAAAAGTATTAACAAAATTCAGAACCCCCATAAACTTAAAATAAATTATTTAGAAATAGCTCATCAGAGGGTTCTACAAACTAAACATCCGGATGGTCTAAATTTGAGATACGGATAGCAGTATGTATAAATTACACGTTACAATTTTAATTTATAACATTACACATTTAACTACAATTTTAATTTATAACTTTATATTCCTTGTAATAAGCAAAATTATTTACTCTTTGTACGTAATTCAAAATTAGTTTTATTAACATATGATGTTTCTTTTGTTTATTATTTTTTGTTGATATATTTGCTTATTTACCTACTGTATATCTCTTGAAAATGTCTTAAGACGAAATATAGAGAATTTTTATGTTCTTTTCTTCTATTCTTTTCTATTCTTATTGAAGATATATATATATATATATATATATATATATATATATATATATATATATATATATATATATATTAATTAAATTTGTATAAATGGCAATAGCCGAATTTAATTTATTTCAATAAACATTGAATCGCAAAACATATGTGAAAGAAACGGCCAAATACAAAATAATTGAATCGTAAAAAGTGAGGGTTCTGTGGTGTAATGGTAGCACATTCACCCGGCAAGTGAGAGATCCGGGTTCGAGTCCCGGCGGAGCAAGTACTTTTTGCGATTCAATGTTTATTGAAATATATATATATATATATATATATATATATATATATATATATATATATATATATATATATAGTGAACACCATACCACGTCGCGTAACAGGCTTTGGTGGGGTGGCACGTAAAATTTCTTGTATTTTATTCTTTTAATTAGTCTACATATGTTACATATTTGCTTGCGCATATTGCTGATTTCACATAGTTCAAATTCATTCATTTAACAATTTTATATTTTACATCATGGTTACCTAAAACTCAATGTAAAAATGTTAACTTGCATTCAGCCAAATCTTCTGTGAATTCAAACGCACCACCATTAAACTGTAATATTCTTTAAATATAAATGAAGCTTCGTGCTAAATTTCAAATCTATAGGTAAGTTAATTCTCGATGCATCGTGCGAAGAGACATATAGACAGAATAATTAATTAATTCGTTGTAATTAACCAAATGATTTATCTCTAGAACTCACTACCCCATGAAACATGTATCTCATGATGCACGATAAAAATAATAAAAGAATACTAAATTGTTATAAAACATAATAAAACATCATACAAAAGTAGCTTTTCTTTTTATCCTAGAAGTAAAAGACTTGATTCTGAATGCATCCGGATTTTCCAAACAAAGAATATTTTTGTCAAGAGGATATTTTTTTCAAGCAGATATGGACCTGTTGTGAGAGAAAAGCAGAGGAGAAGATTTATAGATATTGCCCTGATTTGAAAATAAAACATTTAAGTTTTAGCCGGACTCTCAAAAATTGTTGTATTTTTTTAATTTTAACAGGGCTTCCATACTTGTTATGTATTTTTCAAACAGACGTTTATTAATCCGTAGGAAAGCGGTACAAATATAACACAAATTTATTTTAGAAGGTATTTCATTTTTTTTCTAAACCAATCGTAGTATATTGATCCGTTATGCAGCTTTAACTACTAGTAATTTAAACAATCTTGCTTCTTCTCAACTTTTATATTTGACGACTACAATAACGGACGTATCAATAAAATGAAACTGCTATAAAACTAAAATTTGCAAACAATACTGTAAAACGTTAACATTTTCGAAAATTTTTTACCATTGATCCTTTATAGAGACCATTTTTTAACAACAGCAAATTATGTTGACAGTGTGTAAACGTTGAAACTTTGTAGACAACTTATAAAAAAAACGTTAATGTAAAAATATAAGAAACACTTTTAAATACCTTACAATATTGTATCAAAGGACGATAAACCAAATATCCCATACATAACAGAAAACGAACTGTTTCTGTGATATGGAAGAATACAATGAGGTGGTCATACATCAACTATCTCATTATCATACAAATAGCTACTGGAGAGGCACCACGGTATCTTACCGGAACAAGGGTCTGATTTGTGACACAGTTTTACAGCGGTCCAGTAGGATTTACATATGAAGTTGTGTATGACCAAAGTAAAGTACGGGAAGAATGTTATCATCTTGTATAAATTGAATATACTGTCATTTATTATATGCTTTGGAGATAACAATGAAATACTAACCCCTAATTACATTTTAGCTAAGTCTTAATGGTATGGGTAATTGAGTACTGGGGAGTCATTGGTATATCTTAAAACGACATTTTTCCTCTCTAAAATACCGTATATAACATTTTCAATCATTTATTGTACACTATAATAGAGCTATGAGCTATATTTGTGTAACCACAATGTGGATTTAGTCACGGAATGTGCGTGGCACGTTGTCAGTCAAATATGACAGTTACACAATAGCAATATTGATTCTGGTAAGTGTTATAATATTAGCGTGGTTGCAAATCTCTCTAGTTCATTGAAAAAAGTAGTAATGTACTGCTTGAAGATTTGAAGTAAACTAACCTCTTCATATTAGAATATATATTTTAAATTTCAATAAAACGTTTCAATTAATTCACGAATTTGTAAGAATATGATAATCTTCGAAAACGTTTTTTTTTTATAATTTATATGAACATAAAAAAGAATGAGTACATTTAAAGTCTCTTGTCGGGGTTCAGAAATGTAAGTGATTTATTAGTCCAAAATTACAAATTATGAACTAAACCAAGGCATGAATAACGATCACAATTTAGAATCTAGTGGATACAACCTTTTATTGTCGATCTATATTACTACATTGTCTTTGGCTTCAAGCAGTAACCTGAGTTCAGTCATTTCGTAATCTGTTCCTCCATACCCTATATAGAAGATAGGAGTGTCGCGTAACATGTTTGTCTAAGGTAGTATGCATAGTTTTTGTTCTGTAGCTCATTTCACAATCGAGATGTCCTGCGCTCGTATAAAAAATAAACACGCCATACACTATAGAAAAGTTTACCTCCCCCTGGCAAGCAAAAGAGAAAGGTGTCGGTCTACTGAGAGATAGGCTTTAACGACGCTCAACCAAATTCCATGGTAGGGCATGCAACATCATATATCTCGTTATTGTTATGTAGAAATGAAGTCTTCAGATATCTTGAATTGAAATTTATTTTAAGATTTTTCGTTTAGTTTACATAGCAGTGTTTAAATAACAATAGTCTACAAGCCAAGTAACCATAAGATAATGTATGTGTTGGGGTAGTTAATGGCTATTTGTAAAAATATCTCAAATTTTAAAACCCACATGGTTGTACTCAGCTTTTTATAAATTTATTTAATTTATTTTATCATTGCCGTCATAGTTACCCCTAAGAACAATGAAAACATGTTCGCTAAATTTCAAACAAATACCATGCAATGACATGTACCATTATCTAACTTAGTGTTCCAATTATAAAGCATTAAAGCTTCATGCAACTTTCAGTTCGTTTTTGAGCCACCTTGGTTACATATAGGAAGATAGACATAACGGCGACAGACAGAAATGAAAAGATCCGTCAACTCTCACCCATTGACAGCACTAACAGTTTCTATCATCGTATATTTTGATTATAAGGATATATATGGTTTTTAAATTCCTATTATTCACCTTTTTTAAATGCTGAGATTAAATAATAATATCACTTCTATAGTTTCACTTCCGTACTGCATATAATGATAAAATCTCATCTTGTCTCTGTATGTAAAACATGTTACAAAATTGAGGCTGCTTTTGATGTTTCTTTATTTACACGTAATGGGAACTACACATATAAATACATTCGGACAAAAAATTATAATTTTTACGCGCATTAATATATATAAAGATAGTCTCACTTTGTCGAGTTGTTAAATTTGACAAGTAAGCAAAAATTATGTTGTATTTTAATGTATACTTAGTATGAGCGTTAGGGAAGCTATAACTCGTGAGTTTAGAAGCATTCCAAATATTTCTGTTTTGTCTATTTTTCTACTTCTGTGTCAGTCAGAACAATATCTCGAAAACCAACTAACTTATATACTTGAAATTGTGCATTAAGCTTCATTTATATATGAGAAAAACACTGGTCAATTATGATGAACGTCACTCCATGGAATTTGGCTAAGCATTAGCGAATATTTTTATATTGGTTTTATGGGTAAGCATGATGGTAAAAAGTAAATACTATCAGAATACAAAGATATGTAAACAAACTCAGTATATTCATAGGAAAGTAGTATTTAACTTGTCACATAATAACACATGTAGCCTAACTAATTCATCCTCTTCTTCATTTAATTTTATTATCTTCATTTTATGGCGGCTGGTGTGTAGGCATTTATTACTCAAACACTTATATGGGACCCAACTTAATGAAGAAAAATGTCAATGTATCATGTAGCAGGATATCTCAAGAAATATTTTATCTGCAGGATTAAAAATTTGCATGAGACTCCATCTCTACGAAAAGGAATAATTTCTATGATCTTTCAAGTCTAATTAAGGCTGAGCCTTGTTGAAGCCTATCACGTAGTAAGCTAGCACAATTTCTCCTCTGTTTGCTGGGCAATTTACATGTTTCTTTGCTGTACAATTATCTGTCGTTCTATCGGAATGAGCTATAAATGTTTAATTTTGCATTTAGACAAGGCGTGGCGCACTCTAACCTTGCTTGTAAAACTCTGTAGTAAACAATTTTCCCTACCCCTCCCTCTTGTTATGCCCTGTATTTCAAATGCAGGAATTATATTCAAATAGGTTCTCAACCGCAATGAAGCCTGCATTGCGAGTATTTTAAGTCCGTTAACAATAACGAGAGACTTTGTTTCAACTTTGTAGCTAACATCTGCATCTTTTCTCAGTTGGGAATACAAATACTCTCTCACCTGGAAGTTTTACATTTTACCTAATACATTTACCTTTATATACTTATAAATAATTTATTACAAATACTTTATCAGAGTACAAATTTAAAAACAATACTGCTAGCTTTTATGTGCAACTAACCTTCCAGGAAATATTATATTTTGTATAAAATAAATACGAATTGCCTCTATATCAAGAAAGTAACTGTAAGCAATTGTTTGTGGTTCTTGTTTTTAATTTTATGTGGTTATAGAAGTTTTTTCTCGTAGTTACGTTCCTCATATGCTTGGAAACCTTTTAATAAGGTATCTAGTTTCTTAAAAATAACTATGCCGTTCACTATAAAGCATATTATTTTCCTAAAGAGCTATTTACTTCTCATTGCAGCAAACATATTTTGTAATGTAAAACTGTATACCTGTACAGCCTTACATCTAAGTTTCACGGATTCTTTTCCATACAAGGTGTCCATTGTAGCCATCATTGGCAACTAAAAAGCAACTAAATCAAAGCAAAGTAAATACTATCAGAATACAAAGATATGTAAACAAACTCAATATATTCATAGGAAAGTAGTATTTAACTTGTCACATAATAACACATGTAGCCTAACTAATTCATCCTCTTCTTCATTTAATTTTATTATCTTCATTTTATGGCGGCTGGTGTGTAGGCATTTATTATTCAAACACTTAAATGGGACCCAACTTAATGAAGAAAAATGTCAATGTATCATGTAGCAGGATATCTCAAGAAATATTTTATCTGCAGGATTAAAAATTTGCATGAGACTCCATCTCTATGAACAGGAATAATTTCTATGATCTTTCAAGTCTAATTAAGGCTGAGCCTTGTTGAAGCCTATCACGTAGTAAGCTAGCACAATTTCTCCTCTGTTTGCTGGGCAATTTACATGTTTCTTTGCTGTACAATTATCTGTCGTTCTATCGGAATGAGCTATAAATGTTTAATTTTGCATTTAGACAAGGCGTGGTGCACTCTAACCTTGTATGTAAAACTCTGTAGTAAACAATTTTCCCTACCCCTCCCTCTTGTTATGCCCTGTATTTCAAATGCAGGAATTATATTCAAATAGGTGCTCAACCGCAATGAAGCCTGCATTGCGAGTATTTAAAGTCCGTTAACAATAACGAGAGACTTTGTTTCAACTTTGTAGCTAACATCTGCAACTTTTCTCAGTTGGGAATACAAATACTCTCTCAACTGGAAGTTTTACATTTTACCTAATACATTTACCTTTATATACTTATAAATAATTTATTACAAATACTTTATCAGAGTACAAATTTAAAAACAATACTGCTAGCTTTTATGTGCAACTAACCTTCCAGGAAATATTATATTTTGTATAAAAAAAAATACGAATTGCCCTCTATATCAAGAAAGTAACTGTAAGCAATTGTTTGTGGTTCTTGTTTTTTAATTTTATGTGGTTATAGAAGTTTTTTCTCGTAGTTAAGTTCCTCATATGCTTGGAAAACCTTTTAATAAGGTATCTAGTTTCTTAAAAAATAACTATGCCGTTCACTATAAAGCATATTATTTTCCTAAAAGAGCTATTTACTGCTCATTGCAGCAAACATATTTTGTAATGTAAAACTGTATACCTGTACAGCCTTACATCTAAGTTTCACGGATTCTTTTCCATACAAGGTGTCCATTGTAGCCATCATTGGCAACTAAAAAGGGTGCGCCTGAATTAGCACCCCCCTGGACATAGCACCCCCTCGCTACTGACGTCATTTTGACGTCACGAAAGGGGGTGCTAAATCAGCACAGTGGCCGTGTCCAGGCCCTGAATAAGCACCACCCTTCGAATACGGGGGTCCTAATTTCAGCGCCTTGACCGTGTTTATGTGCTGATTTAGCACCCCCTTCGAATAGGGGGGTCCTAATTCAGCGCCTTGACCATGTTCATATGCTGATTTAGCATATGAACATGGTCAAGGCCCCCTTGGATCTGGGGGCTGCTAAAATCGCGCCTATAACTTACTGATGAGATGAATAAGCACTCCAACGGAATATAACAATAAACGTTTAACCATATTGCGATTTATTAATGACTATATTTACTGCTTTGCTACGGTTTACTTAATGTTTTCAAAAACAAACCGTTCAATACCAATTGTAAAAATACTATGCATCAAATATACTTAAGTAAAAAACTAGGCTCTAGGCATTCAAATAGAACTTTATTTTAAAAGTAAAATTAATTTGAAACAATGGTACGAACAACGCAGAGTAACTCTTATTGCTTAAATCCGGCATGTGTAATAAATATACATGGTCAGAGATTATATCATCCTATTAACCACTTTAAAAACAACTATTTATTTGTTTTAATTTTTTCGAATACCAATCAAACGTGGGAAAATTTTGAACCGTAATAAAACTGTAATTTTGCAACGGCTAAGGACCAATTATTTTTATGGACGCATCACAAACTGAATTATACTATTTAAACTGAATAGTGCACCACGATGTGTAGACAAGATCTCAATTATCTGGGGATACCAGTGTTATTTTAAATACTTGTGGTGGATAAGTTATTCAAGGTTACAATATTTTGTGCATTCACGTCATTCCCAAGCTTTCTGCATTCTGAGATTAAAATTAGCTTTATTATTTCATAACTATATCGTATTCTTTATATTGTTTGAATATTTTAAAAAAGTGGCTTCAATCAGAACATATTAAATAGAATGTACATTGGGAACATAGTCTGTGAATGTGCGTGTGAGATCGATTGTGTCGGACTATAATTCAAACACGACAAAAAATCTCAGTATTATTTTATATCTATAAGAATAAATATCATTCATATATCCATATCAGTTAGTTGTTAACTATAATTAAAAAAAACAATAAATGCAATAAATTTACTGTACTATCATATTTTCAAAAGCGTTATTGCTTAGGTCAAAACACACACATTTATATACTGAGTATTATGGATCTACATTGCTTAATTTCCCCTTTGTCGGTTAGTGTGCGTTTGTTTGTTGTTGTTAAAAATGGAATATCTTAAAACCTAATAAATTGAATCCCAAAAAGTCTTGGTCTAAATTTTATGGCGGCTAAAATATATTTATGATATCTTTAATACTTTCAAAATAGTGGCTATTAAAATATTGTACCTTTTAACTTCTTAAAATATGCAATTTTTCTAAAATATTGCAATAAAATGAATTTTAGTGGGTTCTACTATCACAAATCTAATGACCAAATAAATGAAATATCATATACACAGATTTACTGTAATAAAACACTGTTTGACATTGATGTTCTCAGCGAGTAGGTCACAATACAAAAGTCGAATAAACGGCAGCTCCAGAATATCGTATACCAATCTGTTGCCAAGCAAACTTTTTGTGTAATAAAATTACAAACTACTAGAGATTTTGCAAATCTATCAACAATGAACGCCTTTATGAACAATGAAGGAAAAAACAAACGTCTTAATTAACAATAATAAACTGTTTTATTTATTCATAAAGCTTACATTTATTCACAATATATGTTAAAAAACTAAATAAAAGTGACTAGGTTATCTGTTGTATATTAGGAATAATAAACAACAAGCAAAATCGTACAGTAATATTCAGACAATAATGCTTTTATAGATGACAAAATTAAAGATAAGCGGTTTTATTGGAAATACAGCTGATTGTCGCTTGACTTTTTAAATAAATTCAATAAACATCAAATATATGATTCTATTCCATCCTTAGATAGGCCTGAAACATGTATTTCAAATGTTTTGCATAATAAATGACAAAAAATAATAAAATAGGGATAACATACTCTGAAGCTGCTGTTCATTTATTTTCAGGAACGTGTTTTTTCAAAGTAAAGATGCTCTAAATGAGTTATTTATTGTTAATGTTAAATAGTATTTGAGTAATTAGATTTGTGATAAAATCCACGATCAGACTTATTGTTGTATACCTGCTGGATTTTAAGACATTCAAAGTTAATCAGATTTAATGGCTGCCATTTTTCATGAATATTTTTTATGACTGGCCTTGTTACCACAAATATTTTATCCAAATTAGGTAGGATTTGTTTATTCGTTTTAAGATATTAAATATTTATAAAAAACACATACAGACTGACGGATAGGAAACTAAGCATCGAAAATCTATTTCCATATTCTGAAACGCGTTTGCCATGACCTGAGCTGTACCGGTATACAGACTTGTCCTAAGAATTATAGAGCACTCTGTATATCAAATTATTATACAGAGTGTCCCACAACCTCTACCAATATTTTCAGACATTATTCACGGACCAAAGGCAAAAACAATCATATTCACCTTTCTAAAACTCAATAATTAATTACTCAAATAGCCACAATTTTGTTTTGTTTTTGTCTTTTTTTACTTAATCATTTATATTTGATGGATTTTTTAGGTTAATACGTTGTATATACCTTTATAACCTTAAGGCGTAATTACATAAAACATTTAAATGTCTTACAAGCTTTATTTTCAAAATAGTGATTTCCAAAGCGTAAATATCTTAAAAGCGTAATATGGTAAAACAGGTCTAAATTATTACACAATTTAATAAAACATCCAACGATACCAAGTTTTAAAAATTGGTTGTGAAATAAGGGAGATAATTTGTTTTTTAAAACCAATTACCAAACAATACCCGCCTTTATTATATGACAGCACTGAATGTGGGCTGCAATAATCAGGTGATTTTAACATTAAATTACTGAACTGTGATCATAATATCTTTAATCATAACATCCATAATATAGGAATAACAACTGAGAATAACATCGATATTATTACTCGACCACTCGATGTGGCCAGGTTAGTTTTGGTAGTTTTGGGTCGGTAGTGCACGGACGGGTTTCGTCAGCTTCGTCAAAATTATGTGTGGACCTACAGTCCTACAATCGATATTTGCAGGTAGATTTTACTCTGTATATTTTATATTTGGTAGACGGCCGATATATAACGAGCAACGATGTTAAGGCTCAAATAAGGAGTCTCAAGTTTTTATAATATGTTTACTAGCTGATACCTGCGCTTTCGTACGGAATTTTTGTAGAATAACTGGTACGTCATAGACATCTCCTTCATATCTTTAGAAAAATAGCATACTACTGATAAAATAAATTATCATGATTGGAAGATATTCCAATTTTAATTTCAATGCAACATTCCATGATTTTGTGAACTGATGTTCTAAAGTAATTACAAATCACGATCCTTCCTTTCCTATAGCACTGTAGGTAATAAAAGACTTATGATCCACATTTGAAAATAGGGTTACTCATAAAAGGAGCAACAAAACATATATGTGAGAATATTTTACATGTAATAGTTGATAACATTTCATATGAAAGTCCCAATATGAATTCTCTCATTCATTCTCGTAATATGACACTAATAATATTATCATCGATACCGTTATAAAAAGTAATATAATCGAGGGTATAATCCTTTACCAGAGGGATATATCTGCTAGAGGTAAGATGGACAGAAGTCGACTAAACATTTTTTTTATATTAACTAGTAAGGAAGAAACCTTTGCGGATTAATATACTTCATCCTTAGCCTCATCCATAAGTGTTTTATCACAGTGTTAAGTTTATAAACTAATAATGCATCTTCAAGTTGTAGCCCCATGTGAAATATACCTTTCTTCCGACTCAGCGTGAAGGGATATTATGTATATGATGTTTCTATATTCATTTCCTTATGAATAATAGTTCGGCATGATTCTATAGAGGACATTTTACACGTAAGCAATAGTAATACTTATGGGCGTAACCTTGAGACATTTTTGTGAGTAGGTATCATTCTACGGATGTTTGTGTAGTGTTAAGTCTATGGAGCAGTTCCATTGTGCAGATTCACGGTACGCGTAATAGTGCATAAAATAAAAAATTATAATCTAGTTTTTTACTGCAGATGGTTACGAGTAATTATTTATGGGCAGGTACTGAAAAATTATTTCTATAATAAATGACAAGTCAAAAACTCTAATTTTCATGCTTCATCTTTTTAGTTCCATAAAAACTAATTTTGAAATGTAATTCATATTAAATATGAACCAAAAATGCTGAAAAGAAAAATTCTATACTGTGACAGTGAACTATTTAATCTAAAATACGAGCCTAAATTGTTTACAAAATTATATTAGTTTTTTAAACTTGAGTTAATTGAACTAAAAAAGAACACACCATTTTCGTGAAGCTATTAAATGATATAAATAGTTTAATTATGGATGTATATGCAAATAACATAGTTTTAATTATATCTAGAAACGTGTTTAATAGAGTTTTCACGATTGGGTTAAGCTTGAACTGTTAATGCTCAGTGAATACCCTTAAATAGACTATGAGTAGATTTTCCATTGGTGGACGCCCAGTACGCAATGCCTATAAAATAAAAATGATACAGCATAGATACTAGACTAATCGTGTATAAAAACCATAATTACATTTTACCTTCCGTAATATTAAAAAAATCGGCTAAAAATAGCTTCTACTTGCACTAAATTGTAAATCTGTAAATACAACAGTAAATATCTGATATTCAAGAGGAAAAGAAATTATGTTATTTTTATAGTATTCTTATAGTTAAAACGAAAGAACTTAATATAAAATAATACAAATCTCATACCTAAAATGAATGAATCCATACATCTAAATTAAGACAGCTAATTAAAATTAAAAACAAAAGCAGTATTTATCATATGTTTTAATTTTTCTCTAATTACTGTATACTCGTAACTAAAAAACGTAAAAGGAAAAGAGCCTACATGGGCTTTAACGATCTGTGCGTAGAAAATTGAATTTTTTAATATATATTTAGCAGTGCGTTAATTAATTGTATAAACGTATTAACTGAAAGAACCAACTGAAATAGAATAAATGAATGATATGATTTAATTAATAATTTTAATAGGTAATATTTAGAAAACAGAAAGCAAATTCATGAGCGAAAATATCACAATGCGTGTGAGAGGGAGGAGTGCTAAGGTCTATTAGCCTTGTTGGTCGGAGCATTATTATGTAATATTATGTCTATGGTAATTTTGAAGAGAAAGTAGCCATATTTGATTATTATATTATTTAATCGTTTATCGGAAATTGTAAAACAATCCTAGATAGTAGCTTATAAGTGGTAGCGTCACAAAAATCCAGATAACAACTATTATATTTATGATTAAATTGAATATGTAAAAGATAAATATCCTTTTTGCTGGTTGAATGTTAGGGGGTGCTAATTCAGTGACTGAACCATGTCCATGCGCTGAATAAGCACCCCCTTGGAACAGGGGGGTGTTAATTCAGGGCCTCGACCATGTCCATGCGCTGAATTAGCACCCCCTTGTAGTCGGGGGGTGCTAATTCAGTGCCTTGTCCGTGTCCGTGCGCTGAATTAGCACCCCCCTGCCGTGACGTCATAGCCCGAGGGGGTGCTTATTCCAGGGGGTGCTAAAGCAGCGTCCCCCTAAAAAGCAACTAAATCCATAGGTCAGTTTAAATAGGGGACAATCTAATTTTCGATGATTGAGTTTCAGATAACATACATATTTTTTTTAATCCTAGACAATAATTTACTCCTTGATGAGCTAAATAGTGCTGAACTTTAAAAGAGAACCATATTTTGATAATTTAAAATGTTAGCTAATAAAGCATTGAAAAACTGAAAAAAAAGATCTTGACGTACTACAGTACCTTTACTGTGGAAAGACACATTTAAGTAACAAATATTAAATCAAAACTGGCAAGACCAATAATGCACAAGCGCAAATGAGTCAAGGGGCCGAGCTTTATTGCCAATGGCGAAAGATGAACCCATCACCGATCATATTGACATAGGGAGTAAGAAATTATGTTTTCATTACATCAAGTACTCATCCCTGTTTATTAGTCTTAAAAGTTTGTAAAAACTCATTAAATGTTAGTTTGTATTTAGATTTAAAGAACTTAATAAGACAAAATACAAAATTTAAAATTGCGTCCATTAACAGTTATAAACTATTCGAAATAAATCATCCACAAATTTACATAATTTTAGTAGTGGGGTTGTTAAAAAATAAAAGTATCATAATACTTCATTTGTGAACTAAATTTCTTTTATTTTTCTTCAATTACAATATTTTGAGTTCAATGCTGATACTCAAAATTGTAAAACAGATGCACCTATAAATTATTATAGTACTTAAAATGTATAAAGTACTTTAAAATATGTGACCTATAATAGGCACTAAAATATATAAACAACATATTATCGATTAATAAATAAATTATGAATCTAATATGACCCAAATTCCTCATCGTATTATCGTTTTTAGGAGCTGACATTCATTAGCAACAATCGTTACTTGTTAAGCTCGCTCAGCAAAGTATAGGAAGGACGTCTTAAGACTCTTATTGAGCCATTGACCCATTTCATTCATGTATTGTATAACTGACCAACTCATTTAAAATTACTAATACATAAAATTATTTCCACACTATGCACCTCAGTTATTTTTCCCAATAAAGTAATTATAAACACCAACTTTACAATATTTAGTATACCAAGAGTTAATACTCTTCTTCAAAGCACTAAGGTATGCAATACCTGTCGCATATTAATTAAAACATATTTAATCCAGTCACAACACAAAATGAATTTTTCCTAGATTCTTTTTCACTTATATACTAACTCAGCGTTTTGTAAATCTTATGAAATGCAATATGAGAAGTTCCCAGGACTCAACTGCTTTCCATTTAATAAACACCAGGGCTTGAATTTCTTTTTCTCTACTGTTGCGTATTGAAGGCAAAATACCTTAAAGCATGTTTGGGAATGTTAAAAAAGAGTTTCGCGTACATTTATCGCTCTATGTGCAGTGCTAAAAATGTACTGCCCGCCCGAAAACTATTGCCAAGAGAACTCTCGTCATATTAAGTAAATATTCTATGCCGTGAGTGTATCTCATTGTTTACTGGTTTACGCAATGACATCATTGATAAAATTTGAGAATTTAACAATAACATCGCATTATAAAAGCTACAAATAATTTGAATTCATCGCTAGATCTGTTACGTCTATGTCATCGTTACAATTATGAATTATGCTCATGTTTGTAAAATTCTTAACTTAGGTTATTTTAAGAATTAGTTATACAGGGAAAACCTCGAAATATTAATGTAACTAAGTAGTTTTTGTTTTAGAAGAAAACTCATTCCATTTAGCTAATAAAATAATATACCATTAATACAATTTTTACAGCGGCGGCGGTCCTAGGGTTAATTTTAGATTGGGTGCTGGTATTTGGTGTTGAATAAAGCAAGTTAAAAATTAAAGTGAGTGTTATTCGTGGGTCTTCTATCTCGCTGGCAATCAGTCTCACCCCCCTGCTGAACCCACAAAGACTACGAAGCGTAAGTCTAAAGTATTGTAGTCGTCACAATATGTTTAGTTAATTAAGGCATAAATTTAAATTTCTTTACGTTTATAGTATTGAAAGCATAGAGTATTAAAATTAGTAATACTTCTTTTTTGAACCTCTCCTGTAAAATAAATAAGGAATTAATTAATAGATATCGGAAGTTCGAGTAAAACTGCATTTTTAACTGAAATTTTTAGCAATTATTAAGTATGCAGTGATAGATTTGTAGTGTAACATAGATACCAAAGATAAAATTACTATCTCATTTTTACCACAGATTAAGGACTGTTATAAAACCCATCTTAGTAGGTACTTTTAACAGAAGTACCGTTCTCAGACCTGTATACCAGATACCTCATACCGAAATAAAATGACAATGGCCGAAAATAGACGCTTTATGATCGAGATGGGCTTCTCAGACCTTAGTATGTGTGTTTATATATATATATATATATATATATATATATATATATATATATATATATCTTCTGTAATGCCAATCGGCTTCAATACTTTTCGAAGTACTTTATAGTGTACACAAAAACAGAATCAAAAATTCAGTGCTCATGTTTAATTTTCGAGTTGACACAACCCTTCTTCAGAACACACTGAATTAAAACATATAAACAGAACTCAAACCAAAAACAAAAGACATAACCAAAATAAAATTTTAACAAATAAATACCATAAACAACAAGATCCCAATCAGCTGTATGTAGAATATTTGTAAATGTTTACATAGAACTAAAATTTTTTTTGTCATAAAAAGGAAAAGAGAATCATCTTAGGTTCAACCCATCTGGTTGCCTTGATTTTAAAATTAATTGATGTGCGATTTCAACATTTCTTAAATTTATCAGATTGGTATTTTGGTTGGGGTTTGGCTCTAAATGGTAAATTCCTTTTAGGCTGAAGCAATTTTCTAATTTATTTTGATTGTGTTGAATCGCATGAGCAGATAATGGTCTCTCATAATTTTGATTAGAAACATCAAATCGATGATTGGTCATTCTCACTCTTAATGGAGTGATGGTTTTTCCAATATAGTCTTTGGGACAGAATTTACAGGTTAGTTGATAAATTATGTTTTTTGTAGTGCAATCAATGTTACCTTTAATAGGATATTCTTTTTCAGTTGTGCTACTTTTAAACGATTTAGAATTTATTAACATCTTACAAATGCCGCATCTTGGCTTGTTACAAGGATTGCACACTTTGTTTTATATATATAAGTAAGGGCTCTGTTGTGTAATGGAAGCACATTCACCCGGCAAGTAAGAGATCCTGGTTCGAGTCCCGGCGGAGCAAGTACATTTTGTGATTCAATGTTTATTCAAATTAAATTCGGCTATTGCCATTTATACAAATTTAATGAATGTTAAGAAAAGTCGTTTGACAGATATTTGGTCTTCCCATCATATGTTAGTTTGGTTATTTAAACACACAAGTGAAAGATACGGCCAAATACAAAATAATTGAATCGTAAAAATTAAAGGCACTGTGGTATAATTGTAGTACATTTACACAGCAAGTGAGGGATCCGGGTTCGAGTCCCGGTGGAGCAAGTACATTTTGTGATTCAATGATTATTGAAATTAAATTCGGCTATTGCCATTTGTTTAAATTTAGTGAATGTATATATATATATATATATATAAAACAAAAAAAGTATACTTGATTAGGGGTAACAAGACAACCTCTGTGGTCTTTACGTCGGAAATAGAATTCAATAGAGAAGTGCTCATACAAATCCTAAAGCAGAACCAATACGAAATTTCACTTAACCTCCTAACTAAGAAGGTTGTAACAATATGTACCTAAAATATGCCTACTTCCATTTAAAATGTAATAGCACCACCATTCATTACATCATAAGTCCGTTAACAAAAGAGCTAAGGACTTCGGCTTTTGGATTCTTCTACACTGGGCTAAAAAGATTCAGTTGTTACTTACATTATTTAAGCTAATCTATAAAAAGTGGTAGGATGTAAGTTCAAGTTATTCTGCATTTATTCGTAAAAGATTTTTCACTCTCCAGAGTCTAAAACACTGTTCTTCTAATTTAAACCTAAAATGGATGAGGATGTTAGAATATCTTTCTGTAAATAGCACTTATCTCAGTATTTTTTGGAATTCGATTTTTTTTTAAACATGCTCATGAAGTCCCTGTTTTTAAATATAAAATGTTATGCGAAGTTGCTGGTAATTGCTAATGCATAGTATATTTATTTATCTAACTAGATTGGATCCAGCATACACCGACATTGTTGAAACAGAGATGGGTTGGCGCTGTTAAGGTTAGCTCAGATAATTGGACGAGGATTCTAATCACAGCTGCATGGCGGGAGTATACCAACTGCCAATTATCTCACAGTAATTTATGAAGCGAATTATTGGTCTGCAAAGCACTCGCACCATTGTTGGGGTGACATGTTAATTGTGCCGTCCGGTATCTGTATCGTCAACCGTGATCTCTAAACTCCCCCTTGAATTGTGAACTGCAAATCGAGAATTATAGAACAATTTATCTTTTAACATAGTTTGTACTATTGAGAATTATATCTTATTTGAAGATTGCCATGTATTGTGAAGTTCTTTATACATATAACAAATCTATGTATATCTAATTTCTACCGTTCATTAATGTGAACGAATAAATAAAATAGTTTATATTAATAACTATACCAAAAACAGGGTAACTATAGATAAACCTGCTTATTGGTGTAAAATAGATAATATAACGTATACAAAGTTTTATATTTTTTACGTATTCACCAAAAAAGAAGTCCCGAAAACAAACACAATAACTTTGCAAACTAAATTAACAACAGATGCAGACACTTTAAAGTTTAAGTTCCGTTCAAATTACGCCGCATATCTAGAAACATTGAGAGAGAGAGAGAGAGAGAGAGAGAGAGAGAGAGGGTGGGAGGGAGAGAGGAGGAGAGAGACAGAGAGAGAGAGGGATGGAGAGGGAGAGAGTGAAAGGAGGAGGGAGAGAGAATATGTGCCGATGTTACCATTTCTGATTTATTAAGTCTAATCAGAAAATTATGATATCACTTTCAACTGATATTAAATAGGTTTCACTAAAGTTATAAAGTACTACCATATTAATTTAATCGTAGCTAGTGTTAACCATTCATATGTTCAGTGGAAACAAACCTCTCGTAGACATATATTATTTACACACACACACATACACACACACACACACACACACACACACACACACACACACACACACACACACACACACACACACACACACACACACACACACACACACAAAGATATATACATATAATTTAATATAATTTAATTTACCAATGTTTCACTTTTCATTTGCCTCTAATTTTTGTCTCTATATGTACAAAAATGTGCAGTACTTTCCCTCGGTTTGCTAAAGTCTATGGTTATGATCCTGTTTTTATTTATAATTGTCTGGTGAAACGTACCCATTTGTAATGATATCTGCGAGTCAACCCATCTTCCTAATGAGCGACACTCCAAATGAAATACCTAACTGTCTGGCAAAAATTCACCAATTTCTAATGTTATGAATGTAGTCAAAGAAACTTAATAAGCAAATCCCCTGATAAAATATCTAATGGTTTGGTTAAATCCATCAATTTGCTATGTTATTATAAGGTCAAACTAACTTAATGAGCAAAATCCTACTTAAAATACTTAATTTTCTTGTCAAATTCACCTATTTGAAATTTTATCTACTAGTCAACCCAACCTTCTGATGACCAAAATACCAGATAAAAACCATCTCATCAACATGTGAATTTAACTTCTTGTTGGGCTTAACCTCTTGTTAACATACCATCGGTCGTATTAGTCACGTGGCCAACTCAAACGCTGGACAATATATAAAATCTTTAAGACATATCGACCTTAAATTACTCTCCAATAAAAGAAACTGGAAATATTCAGTCCGCACAACCTCCAGCCTACTGGATATGAGCGTACATTTAAAAAGAAATTTAAGTGTGTATAAGCCAGGTTTTGCTCTGGATATTAATAAACTAAACATTATTTGCAATTCATTTTGTTTTCAAAAGATAAAAATAATTTTTATATTGAAATTTAATGTGAATATTATCGTCGAGCAAGACAAAAGAAGAGCCTCGTGAAGCGAAGATAATTGCTTCCTTCATACTGTGCTTGTGAATATCTCCACTGAATTATAAACTCGGCTAACAACAATGCTTTTGGTTATGAAGGAGGGTCTGTTATACTTAGCATGCATCAACTCTTATTAGATTAAATGGAAGGACATAGCTGAGTGTAAATTATCAATGGGAATACCAATTTGTATGATGCTCCTTCTAGAAGCAATACAAAATATGTGTCCTGTGTTTTCTTCATCTCGTATCAAATGTAGTTTTACATTAGATATACATTTATATTGTATTTTAAAATATAGATTTAGTATTTCCCATTGTAACTCTAACAATGGCTAACAGTTTTGTTTAATTGTTCGTTATTTCCAAGACATGCTTTGTAGCTATAATTATACTTAAAATGGAGCACTAATCTGTCTAAGAGCCTGAGTCTACCTTGGAAGACTAGTTGTGAAGAGAGAAGATGACAGTTAGATCGATCAACAAAGAACTACAAAACTGAGCTAATAAAATGAATATGGTTCATAGTCTCTTTTGCGAATGAAAGTGCGCTTGCAAGTTTAAAATATGAGCATTCTTCAGAAAACGTATTTAACACGAAGCAAACACTTGTTTTATAAACTACAGCAATTTTTACGTCATTATAGCAAGGCTAGCACGTACTTCACTAACAACCCCTTTCTTGCTTTACTTTCCAGTTACAATCCTCAGCAAACAAAGACTGTTGTTATACGCTGCTACAGGCCAGACGGAGAATGAGAGGTAACACCCTCCCTCCCCCCGCCGTGTACTACTAACCAAACCGATCTATGTTGTGTGCTTGAGAGAGGGGGAAGGGCAGACGTGTGGGTAGTACAGATTACCCACTTAGTGTTCCACACGACCACCCTCTGTCTGTGATATCGATACATCTCTGGCATGAGTCTCACAAAGTGGATCAGACCCAGTTGGAACACAAATGTAAAACTTTAAAACCTGATATTTTGTCGTACTTATTCACAGTTGAAAACATTATCTTTGTTGCAAATAAAAATGCTATAAAATCAGTGTACTTAGCGTCGGTAATAAAACTTTTCGCTTGGTCTATTTTAATAACAAACTTTTAAAAATAAAAACAAGGTTAAGTTTACCTTTTGTAAGATGTACAAGATTAATATTATGGTTATTATTTGGATTATTTTCTATCGAATTTTAGGTGGCGTTTTCTTAGTTCCTAGTATTAGTTTGGTTTTTAAACGAAACAAAGCAATAATTTGACAGTAATAAAGTAAGTTTTTTTTATCACAGTCACATGAACCAGTTTCTGAAAAACTCATAATCATTACTGTAAACCCTTATAATGCATTATTAAAATTACTAACGTGTGATACTGAATGAATCATAAAAACCCGATCTATGGGTTGTAAATAAAATCTCTCGAGTTATAAAACATTCTGTTTTGCTTTACAACTCTTGAAAGAGTTAAAGTAACAAAACTTAATTTCAACAATTTCTAAGGGGTTGTGATCATTTACTTTTCAAACGCAATAATTTTATCCACATTGCTTGACACGTTGTTTCAACATGGATGACGCTTTCTACAACGGCGAGAACGTTTTATAAAGCGCCAAGACTGTAGTGAAGTACACATATAAAGAACTTTGTTACCATAATGCACAGATAACAAGTGTTATAGTTATACGTTGGTCTATAAATTGATTCGTTACCTTACAACTGGAGAGTACCTTATACAGAAAAAAATCAGTTGGTGCAAAATAATGTGAGTTCTTTCAGTGAACTAACATTAAACTCTGATATTGCTTCATTACAAGTAAATATCAGCTGCTTTCCTTACGGAAACTTTACAGTATGAGTATTTTAAGTTATTTTATAATAAAAATTAAACAAGTTACAATTCTTTATGCACTAATGGCATAATAATAATATTGTATTGTAATCTCTCACATTTCAGCATTGTATCACAATCTTTAATCAGTAGACAGGCATGACGAGCCAGCTGTTATGTTGGCTGACACCATGCTGGAAGAAGTCTACTTCTCGAATTCCTGGGATTGATACCTAGACCGAGGGTTGACTTGGAATAATAACATCGATCACGTTGGCTCCAAATTGGCCTTAGGCATTTCTGTTTCGAAGTCTCTAGCTAAATACTACCGTTGTCAGGTTCTGATGATGGCGTATTATGGCTTGATTTACCCCCATCTCACTTACGGATCGGTCTTGTGGGTAGCTTGTGCAAACAATCAATTCATGAGGGTGTTCAAGATGCAAAAACAAGCAATACGAATTATTGCTCAGTTGAAATGTAAATAGTTGCTCCAGGAAGCCTTCAAAACTTTTGAAACTGTTGACGCTCCCTACATCCAGTCCCTACATCTTGGAATCAACTCTGTTTAGTATGCCTAAATGTACCATGACGCACGACCGAGATATACATACGTGTGAGACTAGAAGCGAGGTATCTACCGAACTGGTAGACAAAGAACGGTGGTTTATGAATGATTGCCGTCACAGACAGGTGTTCATTTCGTCAAAAAACTACCACATTCAATAACAACGCTCCAACGCCCAAGGTGTTAAAAACCCGTTTGAAACGCTTTTTAATGTCACAAACGTTTTATAATGTGGACAATTTTTTAGCACATGATTAGTAGACTATCAATTAAAAAGACTGACTTAATCCGTCGCCGAAAGTGGGAAACATTGGCGAATGGATGGATGTATGTAAGTTTGAAAATGTATGTTTGAATGAGATGTCTTGTTGGGTGTATGACAAACACTTCAGCGAGTAAAAAGTGTTGTCATGCGTTGTAAGATTTTCCGGCAATCCAAAATTGATTTTATTGATTAATATTATATATAAATATACATATTCAAATCTACATTGAAAATTATACAACGTCATTAATCCGATAAAACAGTATAAATAATAATATATATATATATATATATATATATTATATATATATATATATATACACATAAATTATTTGAGACAAGTTTTGAACCGAATGTAATTACTGGATTGATTGATTTATTTATTTATTTCCAAAATTTATATATAGAGTAAATAGAATAAATAACAAATATCTTATAGGAAATTATCCCCACATGGGCATCAGCCTGTGTGTGGGGAAACGAGTTCATCGGTCTGAACTACCAATAACACTCCAAAAACTTAAATTAAAATAAGGGAATGAATTGTCAATAATAAAAACATTTTCATTAATAAATTAAAAATGAAGATTTAACCTCTAAAATAAACCATACAAGGCCAGAGCATGGAATACCTGAGTAAATTTAGTTAATAAATAATCTTAAATTAGAAAGGAATATACTTATGTAGGAAATACAATTTGAAGACTTAAGAATTTAATTTATAAAAACTTGTAACTAACATAAAAAAGAGCAGTCAGAAAGACTTAATTAAAAATTAACCGATATAAGTAGATAGAGACTTGGACAACACCTGCACACCCAAGCACACGCACACACACGCACGCACACACACACACACATACACACCAATCACGCACACGCACACATGCACGCACCACATGCCCTCGTTGGCCTGCAGTCGAAACGATTACAAACTCACCAAACACTCAGACTAACATTGATTGTAATACAAAAATATAACAGAGATTTTACACTTTTATTTTACACTTATAGAGATATATCTCTTGCTGAGTCTGATGAGTCTTGATTAGTCTCCTGTGATAGATGCGATCGAAACATTTTATTATTCTGAGTTTGAAAAATGTCCATGCCCCTGGTTACATAATGATGAACATCTCTACCACGATCCTAACCAAACCTACAACACTCTAATCAGCAGTACACGGACACTTCACAAATAACTAAGACTTACACTTCATAAATAAGAGCAAAATCAGCAGCCTTCGCCTCGCTCCTAAGACACGATTGTGCACTGAACAAAAATAATTTTGCTAATAGTGTTGAACACTAATATTATGACATAATACGATTTCTAAGAAAGAAACTATAAATTCCACTCCTTTCTAAAAGACCTCCGTGTTTCAGTCGCCCCAAATTAATTCTTCATCAATTTGAAAAGTTTTTTACTTTAAGCATGTCTTTACTTTTACCAACTACAATAAGTTTTTGATTGATGTTAACAAATTTAACAGTGAACATTAGAAAAAGTATCTCACACTGAGTTATAAAACTACGCTCCTGCTTTTGGAAACACAATGTACCGACTGATATAGAAATTGAATGGCAGGGATAACTATGTCTAGAATATGCCAGAGCTATGTCCACAAAATCCCTAAGTCAAACACTAATTAGTTACCATGAGACAATAACACTGCTATGAGTTTCATACTGTGTCATGATCACCTTATCAATGTTCATGATCATTGGCATGCTCTACCTATATTTCGTTTGAGATCGATATAATCTAAAGTATGTAAATTTTCTTGTCGTTCAGAATTTTAAAATTATATTTCGTGTTTTATGTATATCGTATCAAACACTCCTATTGATTAGGTTCATATATACTGTTTTACAGAAATGGTGAGGATTAAATTAACTACAATGTGTTGTTTATGGCGCTGATAGTGTACACAGCTACGTTACGTAAAGTAATATGAATTTTATTTCGAATATAAACCCATAGTTTTCATATGTTACACGTAGTATAAATTAGTTTGTAATATGGGTATATCTCTTATATTAAATTGACATATTTTGTTTGTACGGGCTATCAATTTGAAGTTAATGATATTTCTAAACAAAATACCAAACGAAATTCCAAGAATTGAACAAATTGACCCTTTTCACTTTATACAGAAACAAATAATTATTAACTTAAATTAGAGCTTTTAGGTTCATATTACAATATTTATTATATATAAGTCAAAACACGCAAGATAAAGATCATACATATAAAATCGTTTTAAGGTGTAAACATTTGTGACTGCACACTGATTTCAAGGCTTTTACATAAAAACACACTATGGGTTAATATACTCATCATATATAGCTGGCATAAAGTCAGTCCAGCTCCGGCAGTCGAGCTGATAAGACCTATCGCTTATCGCTGTGTTTTGAGTTCAAGGTCGGAAGACACGTGTTGTACTCGTTGTGTAGAATACGTTGTATAAACCTGAATTTTTTTAGTGTTAATTATTTTTTCCGTTGAAATGTCGTCCTGTGTAGCTTGTAAAACCTTGTGCGATGAAGTAAGTGATGTTAAGTGTTCTGGAGGGTGTGAGGCATTAACACATTTAAAGTGCATAAAACCTGAAGGCGATGGGAGGAAATTACTTCGTTCCGCAAAGGACTGGAAGTGCAAGGAGTGCAAGAATCCTTCTGTACATGGTAGCGGGACTTCGTCAGCCTCTGCATCAAACGCTGTTACCAAGGATTTTATTGTTAAGGTAATGGAAGGTTTCAAAACTGAAGTTTTCGGTGAGCTGAAATCGTTTAAAAATGAGATGTTGGATCTCGCTAAGTCGGTACAGTTTGTCTCAGACAAGCTGGATGCTTCAAACACCTTGATGAACCAAATAAGTGAGCAGTTTGCTACCTTGAAGAAGAGAATGAAATTTTAAAGCGGGAAAACAGTACCTTGAAGAGTGAAGTAAGTGAGCTGAGGGACAGAATGAGGAGCATGGAACAATATTCCAGAAAGAATAATGTAGAAGTGAGTGGTGTCCCGGTAACACCGGGCGAGGTGAGTGGTGGACATAGTAAAGGATATAGGCGCAGCCCTGGGAGTAGAGGTGCAGGACAGTGATGTCCGCGGCCGCACACCGAGTACCCGCCTTTAAGAAGGAGCGTCAGCCAACCCTCATCATCCAGTTTCAAAGAAGAGACATGAAGGAACTCTGGATCTCGAAGTTTAGGGAGAAGAAGCCGCTGACAGCTCAACGGGTGAAGAACTGCTTCCCAGTGTCTCCTGTGTACGTCAATGACCACCTGACGCCAGAAAATAAACTCTTCCTCAGGAACCTGAAGCAAAAAATGTCGGGAACTTGGCTATCAGTTCTCCTGGTGTCGTGATGGCAAATTTTTTGCTAGGAGAGCAGAAGGCGAACCTGTAAAGCGAATCGTCAATTACAGAGACATAGAACAACTAAAGTAACGACGTACAGTAAGGTAAAATGTCAATCTGAACTTATGGACACCAATTAATCGAATTTTTTAAGTATTATGAGCATTTCCTAGCTGTGGATATGGTCACATTATGCAATTATTCCTTATTTACTTATAAACGAACTATGTATTTTTTTTTTACTAAAGATTTGTATGATTCGATCCAAATTAACAGTTTTGAATAGCTTAAGTTACGATAGCGTATTAATGCGTATTATTTTTGTCTATAATTTTTCTGTGTTCTTTTTAAACCTGTTAAGTACAATAGAAAAATGTAATATGCAACTGAAATGGCTCTTTATTATTATTTTTATTTTACACGTCAAGATTTTTATTACTTAGTTCTAACTATAATTTCTAAATATGGTACAAATGGCATTTACCTTAATTGTTGATCATTTTCGTTGTCATACATTATAGACTTTATACAGGTTTTTTTATTTCTTTGTTTTTTTTTATCGCAGTAAAACTTCAAAATAAATAGGCCTACATTAGATTTTTATTTTATTCAACAAATATGTCAGGTTTTAATGTAGAAAAATAATGTAAATAATTTGGAATATTTTTTTCAACAATGTAAATAATGGGAGTAGCTTAAACTTAATTTATGCCAACATCAGGAGCTTGAGAAAAATTTTAAATTCATTTCTTTTAGAATTCCATCAAATAGGTAGTAAAAATCAGCTTTATTGTTTTTCAGCGAAATATGGATAAAAAGTGAGGAGGTAAATTTATATAGTATACCGGGATATAAAGTGTTTCATTATTGTAATGAAACTTACAGAGCAGGCGGTGTAATGTGTTATGTTGCAGAAGAGATAAACACCAGTTTCAATTAAAATTAGAATTCCAAACAGCAGATTCAATTATTAATTAAACTGATTTTTCAAAATTCGTTTTTTTAACCTCCTCTGTTTAATATAGATTGCAAAGTTTTCAGGAACATGACTTTATTAACGAGCTTTCTGTTGAAATTACCTCAATTATACCACAATACAGTCATCATAGGTGACTTAAATATTAACATACTCTCTGATAAACAAAACCCACAAGATTATTTAACTCTTTTGCACAGCTATGGTTTTACTCAGTTTGTATATAAGCCCAAACGCGTATTACAGAAGACTCGCGAACGTGCATAGACCATATCTTTATCAGACACAAAATTCGTAAACCAATTTAAGAGCGAGGTTTTTGATATTAACCTCACAGGATCACTGCGTTTTAGGTTTAAGAATAGAATTTTTAACTAATCGAGAAATAAACCAATTAAATAGTAGTATTCAGGAACCACATTTTTCAAAATTAATTATGTTTTACTAAAAACTAAGTTACAAGCTCTTGATTGGAGCAGTTGTATTGAATCGAGCGATGTTAACATCTGTTTTGATAGATTTCACGAACTGTTATCTGATATTGTTGATGGTTGTAAGTTTAATGTAAGTACAAAAAATAGGTTAAGTAAATCGATTTCTCGTAATCCTTGGATTACTGCAAAAACTGTTAAACAAATTTAAAAGGAGAAAAAAGCTTTATAAAATTTCCAAACAGAGACCTTATGACAACAAGTACTTAGACTACTATAAAAAATACTCGGAAAATGTATCAAATGAAATTGACTCAGCAAAAAATCAATATTTTTCTAAATTAATTGAAAAGTTGTCAAGGAGATATTTCTCTTCAATGGAGAGTAATAAATAGGATAAGTGGTGGAGAAGTGAAGAGCTGTTTTGATAAGCTGGAATTAGATAATGGGGAAATTATAACGGAACCATTAAGTGTAGCAGAAACAATAAACAATTACCTATCGCGGCACAATCGGGTTCTTGCGATAAAGGCCCGGTCTCTACCGTATCATTACCGCAAAGGCCAGTTTCGTTTTTCATTCATCCAACAACTGAAGATAAAGTTATTTCCATTATTGATGGTTTGAAAAATAAAAAATCTTCTGGTTTTGATGGCTTCAATGTTGTTTTAATAAAAACTATAGCAAATGAAATTTCTTCCGTTTTGACTTACATAAAATTAATTTAAGTTTTTACAAACGGAATTTTTCCTGAAAAATTGAAGTCAAATATAATCGTGCCAATTTTTAAAAAAGGGTTATCAGTTAAATTTGATAATCTAAGACCAATAAGCCTTCTATCAATATTCTCAAAAATTATTGAAAAACTCATGAAATTACGCATAACACAGTTTTTAGATAGATTGAATTTTTTTTAGTGATAACCAATATGGATTTAGGAAAGGAAGATCTACCGAAGACGCTTTGTTAAATAGCTCAAATCTGATTTATAAAAAGTTTCAACAGTAAAAATAAAACATCTGGTCTTTTTATTGATTTTAAAAGGGCATTTGACCTAGTCAATCATGAAATACTTTTAGATAAATTACATGCAGTTGGTATAAGAGGAGTAGCACAAGACTGGTTTCGAAGTTTTCTCACAAATCGTAAGCAAAGAGTAAAAGTATGTGGTGCTCTGAGTTTTCCCCTGACTGTCTCAGCAGGGGTCCCCCCAGGGTTCCGTTTTGTCTGCTACCCTTTTCATAATTTTTATTAACAATTTGTTAGAGGAGGAGTTTCACGGAAAGCCAAGCGTTTTTGCTGACGATTTTGCCATGTTTTATTCTGAAAAGAACCCTCAACAAATTTGGAACAACATGATGGACGATATACGAGTTTTGAGAAAGTGGTGTGATGAAAAACAAAATGGAAATTAATGTAAATAAAACACAAAATTTATGAATTTTGGTTTTGTTGGTTTTAGTTTTAACGAATTAGTAAAAATATCACGAGCAAAACTGTACTGGAAATTTTTGTAATTGTTTGACTATTGGAAAGGTGGATCAATTTAAGTATCTGGGTGTTTTTTTTCGATGAAAAGTTATCTTGGGAATAAGCATATATTGTTTTTTACAAAATAAATTAAAATCTTGTATCAGAAAATTTTTATTTTTTAAAAAATTGTTGTGACGAAAAGTTATTAAGAATCTTATATTACGCCTTAATACAATCCAGGTTGCAATACGCAATTCAATGTTGGGGCGGGACTTTTAAATACCACGTAGAAAAAATTGCGAGTTGTACAAAATCATTTTAATTCGAATCATATTAGGAAAATCTATTAGAGAAAGTTCCTATCCTCTTTATTGTCATTTGAAAATTCTCCCTATACAGCACCTTTTTGTATATAAGGTACTAAGAGTATTTTATATCAGAAGTGGTAATACTGGAACTTTTGAATTAGTTTATAGTGCTAGACGTAATTTTCAGAACATCTTTCGAGTACCTAAAGTCAACAGATCTTCATTTAGGCAATCCTTTAATTATCTTGGTCCAAAGTACTTTAACAAATTACCGCTTGAAATAAAATTATGTAACTCATTTAATAGTTTTGATAAATCTGTTAAATGGTGGTTGTTCTCGTTGGAGGATACTAATTTCTTAAACAGTATATTAATTTAGTATCTTTTTGTTTGTAATTTTTCTTTTTGTATATAGCCTAAACCTATAATAATGTAAAACACCATTAATAAAAAAAAACAAATTATTTTTGGTTTGTAAATAGCAAAATTATTACGTTTTTATTTATAGATTTGTATATATTTATGTACAGGGATATGTTTATGTATGTAGAAAGATTTTCCCAATATTTAAAAGGAAACTTTTTTGTTCTTTGTTTTTGGTGACTTATATCTTTAAAGGTGTATTTTATTTAGTTAAAGCTACACAGAAGATGGCAGTTAAAGTGATGGACTGGACTCTGTTTGTTTATTTTATATATTATATTTTTAGTTGCGCTGCCACATAACTGGAAATCGTGGCAGTGTAATTCCGAGGTTTTTGTAATGTTATTTAATTGTTTAGTTATTATGGAATAAATCATTATTCATTATTCATTATTCATTTATATTAAAATAATATAATAGTTCCCAAATATTTATATTTGTGTGTATATAATTGCCAAACAAATCTACCGTAAACACTGTTTTCACCTGTCACTCATGCCACTTGTTTTATCCGATAAGAGCACAAGTATAAGAAACCCTTAATGATACCCAACTTTTCTTATTATCAAGAAATGAAATGTTCCTGCAATCGAAAATAACATTTCCGCAATTTCTCTGCCCACCTACCTTTGAGAATCATTCAACACTCGTTTAAATATACCTCGCTCCTTGTATTTTCCTCAGTCTAGTATTTCTTATTACATTTGCTGCAACTTATCCTCAGGAACGATGTGCAATATTCAGATATCAAGATAGGTTTTAAAAGTAACTCGTGTGATGGAGGTTAGAACATTAAATTAGATTCATATATTATCATTAAAATCTACTTATTTCACAGTATCAAATCTTTTATTTGCGCACTAGCAATTAACACACGCCTTATCTTAGGAGATTGTATACGGTAAGACTACTATAGTTCACTTAGTATAGGCCTTTCAATGAAAATTTTAACTACGTAATTTTCAGAGCTTTAGTGAAGCGTATCATTTGAAGAGCTAAATAAATTTATTTTTTGTCTGAAACAGTATATCTGCATAATAATATCTAAGGAACGAAATAAATTAGAGACATACCACTTTTCATGACCTTCATTTCTGTATAAGCAATATTAAATCCGATTATGGTGTATATCATGGGATTTAGCTCTGGATTAACGCAGATCTTATGATTCTTATGAGTAACCACGTTGGAGAAAATCATATGATAAACAAATTTGTAAACAAACTGAGTACGATCATGGACAATTTTATATTTGACATCGTAACACATTGCCTGCATACTAGAAATATGTCAAAATTCTTAGACCTGAAGTTTTACAAGGGATTAGTCCAAGGTTTTTGTACTTTTCATTTCATAATATATGGTCAGTGTCTAATCACACTTATAATATTATTACATTTATGCATTCTTTGACTTTGAATTGTGTTATGATTTGGTTGCTTATAGGTTTTAATAACTATCATCATATTTTATTTTGAATATTATTACCTTTATGACGTTTTTTTAAAAATAAACAGTAATTTAACTTTAAATTTAATTTACAAGGAGTAAATAGTAATGAGACTTTAAATAACTTTTTTTATGTAGTTTGTATATTTCGTTTTTTTTATCTTTATTAATCCTATGAGCTAACTATAAATTTACATTAGGGTACCAACATTTTGTAATACAACTGAGTATAAAAGCTTAGACCGTCTAAAGTAAATAAAACTCTTCTGGAACACTCCTGGACGTTTAATGGTTTGTCATATTTCTTACCAGATCCCATAATAGACATATATACACTAAACAGGAAAAACAATTGGTCCTGATTTTAGATATAGCTTTACTTGTCTCTCCATGGCAAAATGGACACTGTCTCTATAAAATTCAATCTTTGTCACTGATGGTTAAATTTAAATTAGTTTAAATTACTTTAAATCAAAGTTATATTTAACTAATTAGAACAGGAAACACAGGTTTGTTGTTGTTTTAATCTTCATCTTTAGCCAGTCATAATATGTTTGAATAATGTGGAACCATTTTGATCTTTTAACTGCGATTTTTCTTCATCGGAAATATTTTCATAACGCAAGCACAATTCACATAGGTCTCTTTAGGGTACATACAGATAAAATGTTAACTCATAGTTGAATGTCCTACTATATTCCAAAAATAGCTAATCTTTACATTGTGATCATCACTTAACCTTTTTTAAGAAAAGAAGAGGCCGATACTCGTATAAGCCTTATTATGCCCATGTAAAACCGGCCTGTGCGAGGATCTTATCATACAGAATAATAGGGAGAGTCGATTCAGTACAAGATTGATGGTACTGATGAAAAGAACAACAGTTATTGAGATATAGAAAGCATTGTTTTCTTTTCCATGACATTGTCAATTATTTAACTATGTTTTGGAATGATATTCTGCATACAATACAAAAGAAACCTTGGTTCCTCCAAACCTTCTTGGAGACCTCGGTACTTTTCCAAAAATGTTTTACGTAAATCTTCTGAAAATTTTGAAATTCTTTGTAATCTTTATTTCTCCACCCAAGGAACCTTTATAGTTTTACTAATAAATTTAAGTATAAGCATCCCTGGAATTTATACAATATGTTTTTATGTAATATATTTTTGTAACATTATTTGGCATCTGTTGGGATCAGCTATCATTTTTCCTTCATTTCCTTCTCTTGTCTCGGAATTTTCGCCGTATTTCATCGATCTGTGTTTTTTTTTCAAATCTCTCTTGCCCTCGGTTGCACAGTAAGAGAAAGTTGATGACGAAGAGAAGGAGGAAATGGGGTAAATACTGAAAGATTCTGTGATGATGAAATACAGATTATCTGAACAATGCGTACGTCACACTACCACTATTGTTCCAGCTTAATTTGTTCTAGGGATGAAATAAATTTAACAATACTCTATATTAAACATAAATTTGTAATGAATATCCTGAAATGAAAGGAAATTCGGGCGTTGTTAACGCCTTAGTTCATAAAAAGTCACGAACCATGACTTTTTGTCGTTTCAGATTCCTGGCTTCTATGTAGTTTTCCCTACCACCACCTGATTCCTTACCAACTTCATTATTAAGTCTGTAAGGCTTCCAATTTCTAAAAAGAGACAATATTTTTACAAAACGGTAAATAATCACTCGGATCTCTTTTGTTTCAACCTGAAACTTGATTTTAAAATGAACTGAAATTGTAACGATATTAATATCCAATACTATGCAATGTCAAATAAGATTATCATAAGCTATATACAGAACTAAGTCAAATTTAAATAAGTGTGTTGGATAAAAAATATACAATGAATATAAAAATCAAATTAAAAACAGAAACAAATTTGCTTAAAATTTTAAACATAACGTCTAGACAACAATATTTTATACTAGGGGATAAAAAGCGATAAAGCTAGACAGCAGTACAGTACATAAATTCCTTCTGCTAGATCGATTAGACCACCGACTGTCATAATAGCAAAGCGTTGCTAGGAACCCTCTCAATTTGCCTTTAGTTTTATGTAGAAAAATAGCATTTCTTAAAAATAACAGTTGTGAAAAAATAGTTTTCAATGTGAGAGTGTTACCTACTCTGAATAAATGTAACAAAAGAAAATAATACTATGTTTACATATATTTTTTGACTTAACCTTTTTTGGAAAGTGACGTAAGGTATAATAAGGTTAGAATGATTGATCAGAAGATATCTCAGCAACTCACCCTTATCGCAACTAAAAATCTGGCACTGAAGTCTAAAGGTGACACTTTATATGATCTATAATATTTAATAACTCTTTAACATTGACATTAGGACAACTTTCTTGAAACACACCGAGGTCTTACTGCATCAAAGTTCAAGACCCATCTACTGACTAGAGTTTTGACGCTCTTCTGCATGTTTAGACAAAACACTGAACTACTGTTCTTTTTGTGCCATTTTTCTATAGTGTAAAGAAGGACCTTAGAAGTATTTCTTTGCAGGAAAAGCAATTTTTTTTTAAATTTTGAGTTGGGACGCTTTCTTCTGTTCACGTGACATGTAATGAAATGAGCAATAGACTTAGTATTTTACATACAGGTTCAGCGGATCCTGTTACGTGTCATGTATTGTGGTCTACTCCTACCTTGTATAGCTATACGTTTATTGCTTGTAGTTTAACAAATTCACTGCTGCGAACGCCTCAGGACGTCGTCTATGGTAAGACTACTCATGATCACTCACTACAGTCCAACATTGAATATTTTAGTGCTCATCTATGTAAGTACTGTTTGCTGTTAAGATCAAAGTGAATTGCAATTCTAGATTTCAACATTCGACAGCCGATATGAGGACCTTTTTTATTCTGTGCTCTTTTACGCTGAGTACTATATTGTTTTAAGAGTAATTTATTTGTTTGCATAGTTTTTGTTGACAGACAATTCAGTCCTATCTTACAGTTCCAAACCTTTCTAATCTGCTTACTTTGGAAATATCTGAATAAAATACGGTTGGACTTAGTCTACTAGACATCATAGTACTTAGGATTTTCCTTTTTCAATATCTTTATCTATACTAAATTTTGAAATTTTCATAAAGAGCTCGTAGGTGTACCCTATACAATGTGTGTTACCATGCATAGATATCAAACTGTTAATATTAATTTATTTCCACACATATTCAAGAAGCAGGTTTTTACATTCTTGATAGACTCTCGATTAATTGAAACTTGATTAACCATATTTCTCTAATATGCAATGTATTTCAGAAAAAAATCATTTCAATGTTGTTATTTACATAAATGCATAATAACCTTAGCATAAAATGTACTTGAAAATAAATTTTCGTAGTATTATCATATTCAGGTATACTTATTAAAACGCGTTTATGCTATAAAAAGAATGACTTTGTGAAACAGACGCTTGTTTTCTCATTTAATATAGACAGTAAAAATGTAATTGTATAGTTAACTGCTTCAACACATTTCTTTAAACCGACCAAGTCATATATGATGTAAAAGAAACTTGGTATAGTCAAAATGTGTTCTACTAGTGGATATCTTTCCTTTAAAATGTTGTATCAACTTCATAGGTTTACCCCACCAGGTCTTATCAAATAAGTATGGCGATATCAAATAACCTGTTGAACTTATCTGATATACTAATTATAAGTTTTAAAGTTATAAGATTTTATTGATAATAAAGCCGGTTTTAATGGTTAGGCTAAGGAAACAACTTAATTATATATCTATGGACACTTCTAATAAAAAGCCAAACAATTATCAGTATCACACAAAGTATCATGCATTATTTAGGAATATTTAGTGACAAGTTGTGAATGTAATCATAAATAAATACTCAATAAAATAAAGTTTTGGCGCTACATTGAGATAGTACATGAATTATCTGAGTCTTTCAAAATGAATAAATAGTATTAAACTAGTAATTTTTTATAAGAATATGTGAGTTTAAACACAGGACTGAATATATTAGTTTGACTTTTCAAAAAAAAACAGGACAGGGCAAATGCAAAATATCTCAATTACCTTATATTATAATAGATTATTTAAGAGGCTAGTTGATGCTTCGCTTTACTTACTTCAAAACATTAAATGTTTGTCTGGCATAGGGTTTATTCCAATTTTGGTAAAACTTTATATGATAAAAGTGTTACAAATAATTTTGTAGAAATTCGTGTCAATCCCTGACCTTTGTCTTCTTTGCTCCGGTAACAGCTATGAATTTAAATTAATACGACTACCATTAACCATAGAAAATACTTAAAATTTTGTTACATCTATTAACAATTCCGAACGTAATCATCATGCTTCAATTTGTTGAAATCAATAAAACACAATATGAGTGCTCATAATCTACTTAACAAGTAAATTGTCTGATAGAGCCTAACAAACAATATTTTAAAGTTAACGTATTGATCACCTGCCTAAGGAGGAATATACATTATCTAAATCGCTTTTAAAAGCGGATCACGTCGCCTTGAGGCTGGGCAACTTGCCAGCTACCACAATCAACCCTCAAAACACGTTATATTCCAGCTATATGGTTTCCTTCACAGAGTTTTTCCTATAGCTGATGTAAATAAACTTGCATAAGTAATATACTTTAAATAGAACGTGATAGTAAATTATATGTTGGTAGTAGCTACATTTATAGCCTTAAAACGCATAGTTTCGTATGATAAATGTTAGTTATTTTGAATTATAAATTGTTACCACTATTACAGAAAGTTGATTAAGTCATTAAATGTCATAATTTAACTAGGTGTTGTATATTTGTTTGAAATTGATTAGACAATCGTATATGTTAAAATGCAATTTTTCATTACTTACAATCTTTAAAATGAACTACTAATGTATCAGGTTTTAGTAGATTTTATGTTTTGAGCACCTATGATGATAATCAATGGCTTTCTGGCCCATACTCTAATATGTTTATATGTTTAATAAAATAACTAATTGCACTTTTTGTTTAAACTTTTTGGGTTGACGAATATGCAAATTACATTTTAATTTGCTGAATATGTCTGGAAGTAGATGTTGGATATCCATATACCAATTGCATTTGACTAATTTATTGTTTTAAAATATTAGAAAGACATACCTTGAGGGAGTAATCTTTTATCCATACTGCATGTATATTTAAAAAAAGGCAATATAGTACTTGTGATGTAATGTACGTACGACATTAAATATAATAAAATTAATTTACAATTACAACCAGATTATATTTAAATCATCATCAAACTCAAACATATTTGCAAAGTGATTTTAGAGTAAGCATTGTATTATATACCGCATTACTAATTATAAAATAATAAAGATCATTTAGAGCTTAAAAAGAAAATAGAAAGTCTGATACCTCAAAGCCAACAAAAATTTAAAACCATCTTATTTTTATTAATGTTATATTTCACACAGAGATATTGAAACCCACTAAATTATTCTAACATATTTAATTTACTAAAAATATTTAAAAACAACAATTTACTATGATTACTAACACAATTAATTGAGTTCTAAAAAACAAAGTCACTCCGAGCATAAATATTCAATACATAATCAATTGCAGAAAATCAAATGGGAATCGGCCTTAAAATATCACAAATGGCAAAAAAAGTGAAAATGCTGAAATTTAAACAGCAGTAGAGTTCTCTAAAATTATATCCCAACAGTAGGTTATATTGTTTGATGATGCAAATTCAATTAAGATAAATCGTTTGTAGAAGCAGTCTAAAGCATAATTAACGAACTAATTAATACAACAAACCCTTCATTATTGCCGGCTTTGTTCTCCTCAATGTTGTTAATTTTAAGACATTTGGTTCGCTGTAGTTCATTCATCTACCCTGAGGAAAGTCACTTGTTATTGCTAGCAAGTATGCTATAGTTTTCAGGTGTTAGGTAGATTTTATAGAAGATAATAAGTCCGAAATAATAAACATATTGTTAATGTTAACCAAACTACTGTTTAACCAAACCCATTTTTAGAAACCACTGTGTATGATTATACAAATTTCAATTCTATTTGGTTTAAAGATCATGGAATTTATATATTTTAAGATTTCTAACTATTTTATTAATATAACAGCAATTAGAGACTTTATAACTTCAGCGCTGTAGAAAAATCAATTTAATCCTTATGTAGGTACTTTAATGTGGCAGTCCCATATGAAATATACTTTTCAGCCAACTCTGCTGTAAGAGATACTCTCTTATAATAAGGACAATGCTGCTATTAATTCCTTGCGATAAGCAATATTCTTTATGTAAAAAGTAGTAATTTTAATTTCTTACCTGCGTGTTAATTCCAAACTAATACATATTGCCCGTGACACAGCAAAAATTTGTTATGGTTATAAATACGTATATTTGGAATGGGTGATAGAAACTGGATTTGTTGTATATAAAAATATCATTGGTCGTTGTATTATCATTAAACGTTTATAACGGTTTGAAGTAGAAGTTGTGTGTATTATAACATATACCTATGTACCTGTGTATAAAGTTTTTTATTAAAGATTTGATGTTTTAGAGGAAAATTTCTTATCACCCTGGAGGAAAAACATTCTCCAAACTAGTACTAAACTAGTACGTAAACAATAAACTCATAAATTGAACCGACAATGCATTCAAAAACATACTTCAGAACATCCAAAATAGATGTGAATAATGTTTGGTTTCAGATAATATTACTAAAATCTCAAGGCTTGAAAACGGCTTGTAAACAACGAAAAATATCCTACTGAAAAAACAAAAACATGGATGCAAATTACAAATATGTCATTTAGGATATGTACTAAAACATAAAATGTTGTTTCAACCAAAGACTTTAACGTTACCGTGGCCCCTAAATCAATTAAAGCTCTTAATTTCGTGGAATCGAGTCGGCTGTTTCACAGGTATCTGAAAACAGAATTTTGATAAAAATCTGATTTAAATTAACTTTTCATCATTCTGAAGTCCCACATATCTATGGCCTTCCTAAAATGAATAAACCTGGCACCCCTTTCCAACCAATATAATTAGTTCTTGGACATCATCGTGCAGGGAACGTTCTAAATTTCACTTGGGCATCCTGACAGGACTTGTAGGAAAAGCTAAATCGTTGTTTAAAGACTAGTGGGAAGTCAAAATGTAGAAACTTTCTGAAACCGATAGGCTAGTTATATTTGACTTTGAAAGTCTTTTAACTAATTTACCAGTTCTAGAAACATTAAAAATCATTGAATTTCTGCTAAAAAAAGATCATACACTAAACGAGAGAGTAAAACTTCCTTTCAAAAACTTATGAAAATGTTACAGCTATGGACTCAATGTAACTATTTTAAACTATTGGGTAAAATTTATGCCAATATGAGAGTATGGCTATGGGATCTACTCTATTGCCCATTTTCATCAATGTGTTTACGGAAGAATATGGGAGAAAAGGCTCTGGCTTCAACTCAGTTCAAACTGAGTATGTGGATGCGTTGATGACACATTCGTCATTTTCCCTCATAGATATACTGAACTTAATGAATATTTGTCGTATGTAAACAGCATTTCTTCCTCTATTCTTTTAACTATGGAGGTAGAAGTCCACGACAAACTCCTCTTTCTGGGTGCGTGTGTACTAAGATATGGGGGACCTCATTAAGACAATACTTGTAGATTATCGTAAGAGAACACACAGGCCAATATCTAAATTTTTAATCAAATTATCGTAAAATATGTTAAGGAAAGGGTCGCAGTTGATTTACAGGACAAAGAACTTTTATTTGCTCAGAAACAAATGAGCAGAAAGAATAAATAAAACACGTTGGGTCGGATCTTTAAAAATGTATACCCTCAGTCTGTGATAAATAAATACAAAAGAAAACCCCATGAGCCATAGAATGAAAGCAAAGTAGTATATAATATTAGAACAGCTTTTGGAACACAAAACACTCTTAGAAAAAGTCTCATACTACGGGACAAAAAAATATCGCACAGGACTAAAAAAAACTGTGTTTACGGTATAACATGTTCTTGTAATATGAAATTCATAGGCAAGACAGAAATACTACTAAATGCCAGAATTTAAAAATATAAAGAGAAAACAAAAAAGACCACTGAAAAATTATAAAATTCTCAACATTGTTCAACAGCTGAAATTCATTACATGAAATGGGATGAAAAAACATAAAGCACTACAAGGAGATTTTTTTTAAATAACAGACCAACCACTGAGGTTAGGTCACTTTGGGTAACAATATTAAAAAAAAAACTATGTAGGAAATATAAAAAGATTTTAGGAAAAGCAATCAAACCTCGACCAATTAAATGTGTACACACAACAAGATATTAAGGATTAGGACCAAAACATAGAGCAGGAGTCGGCTGCCTTTACGTTTTCTCTCCCAACTGCAGCCTTCATGTTCCGCAGGAACAGAAAGTCCCCCCGGGGGGTATGGGAGTGATTTTTGTTACTTGCCCATTTTTACATAAGCTGGTGTGACGTGAATTTGTCCTCTAGATTTATCGTGCTCGTGATTTAGCTCTTGAGCAGTAACAACGACAGAGTTCATTGTATCCTGTTTGAACCCAAAACACGTTTCGTGTATGTTTGTTGTTTTCAATCTCTTTTTTTATTAATGATAGTCTATTTCTACACGTTATAATTTCGATCTATTTGTTGTACCCTCTCCTGAAGAAGAGTATAGATTTCAATTATTGAAACGTTGTGTTTATATGTTGTAACATATAACGACGGAACATTTCCGTAATCTTATATTTAGTATTTTCGAAATCAGTAGCTAAGAAATCTATTTTTTTTTTACTAAACAAAAAATGGTTCATTGCTGTTTTAAAAATTAATGCTAGGCCTTTTGCCTGTTGTCCTTGATATTTTTGTTATTATAGATACTAATAAGATAGCTGTGATCATTTTTTAAATGTTTACCAAAAACTGTTTTTTGAGCTCAGTGAGTGAACTACGTAATCAATAATTAACTTAAGGACATTAATTTGTTAGTGAAATTATTACGCACAACTGTGTTCCTTTTGTAGGATCTCCAGTTTTTAGATTCACTTTAATGATAATTTGCTAAAAGTAAGTTAAACTGTATTGTATATGAAGTTCACGAAAGATTTTATAAAACTAATATATACCTATTAGAAATTACTAATATATAATGCCTATACCATTTCACAATGAAATATAAAAGGGTGTCTAAGCACAGTTTTCAAATACGTTCAAGCATCATTTCGGCTTTTCAGGTAAACGGTGCCTAACAATGTACTACCCACTAATTTATGATGTTTTAAATTGATATTTTCTTTTAACATCACATTTAAGGTAAATATATGTTTTTGTGCACTTAAATTGAATAAATGGCATTGATTGAATGTATAATAATTTATAAGACTTATACTTTAACACCTTATGGATAAGTTGTTATAAATAATTATTCAAGCTGTAATTCAATTCATGATTAAATTCAACAAGCTGACGCGGTGTTAAACATCCTGTCTTGTTGAACATCTAAACGAATAATAAGGTAATATATCCTGAGATAGCGGAGTGCCAAAACCCAGATTAACGTTTAATATTCAGGTTCTTTTCGAGTGTGAAATACGATTTGCTGGAAAATATACCTCCACATCCACATTATTATGATCGTGCCACTGATAGCAACATGATAGTCTATAGTTTATTAAAACTATAAAGAAAAAGAGGCTTTCGCGAATACAAGTACATGGCATGAAGTCAAACAAATGTGGAAAACGAGCAGTAAATGTTTTAAAGTATTTAAACGCAATTATTTAAAGGTTGAAATAACATTCAAATCTTTAATCCAGAAGGAATGCAGTTGTTTACTAGAAAATATAAATTTGGGTTTGATTTAAAACATTTAATGGTTGTTTTTACGACCTGCTTTTGCTACAGATATTAATTCTCAGCTCTCACTACCCAAATTTCTTTTCCCCTCATTTAACTGTAACATTTCATAAAAAATAACAAAACTTGTTGAAAATAAATACATGTTGAATATTTTATAGAATTCAAGTAGTTAAATGGTACAGTTAATATCTGTAATGTCCCTTTGCCTAAGAAGAAAATGCGGTTTACTAATCGCTGTAACGTAATATAATACTATTTTACTGATTAAAGTAAAAACGTGTATTAGTACTGTTATCATTTAGCTTAAATAATATGATCACCAAATCTACTAAGAATCGTATTAAAATAATTGGATGTAAAAGAAAATACTGATACTAATAAACGTTGCCAACAAAAATAGTAATAATAATAATAAAGTGTGTGCAATTTTATCTTACACCAGATTTCTCCTGGTATAATACATATTACACATATTTACTTTGTATGATAATAAAAATAATAACAGATTGTAATTTATTACGGTTTAATAACGTTTCGTTGAACAGGATTAATTAATCTACTATTTAGTGACAATGAAATTTAAAAAACTATTGTTATTTGACAAATCCATCATATTAAATACCTAACAAAAACCTGGATAGATATTTTATATATTCACAGTTGTCTACTTTTGTATTCTATCTCAGAAAGGAGTAATATATATATCCCATCTCACATCTAACGTCTGGCTATTTGTTCAATGATGGATGGAGCATCAGACTCAAGGGTCTGCTGCTGACAAACGACCGTAAGGGCCGAGAGAGGGTCTCTTCTATTTTGAATTAACCAAATGCCTAACTGACACTAATTAGCTTATTGTACCATATAAAATGTACACATAAACAACTAAAGAGTTTTGCTCTATGCATTTTTACGTTGCTTTCATTTTCGATAAGTTATGTTACAATTTATTTAACTCAAGTTTATAATCTCAAATAATGCTCATTGACTATTTCAAATAATAAAATAAATTTACTTCCTGTAAAGGTAGAAATACAATTTAGGAATAAATGCATAATCATTACAAAATGTATGTGGGTTAGAGCACAAAATCTTAATTAATGACTCAAATATCGGGGTGCAGTTTGAAATCTAATGATTAGGTATTAAAAAGCCAGAGTTGAAAATACGAGCTGCTCTTCATGTTTAGATGCGAACCTGAACTACATTTTTTGGAACAGAATAGGACTGTTTATAATACATTGTAGTCACCTGAAGTGGTTGGGACGCCTGAGACCAGTTTTTGACACCGGAGCCTTTTTTAATTGTCTGCTTTATTGCAAATTAAGAGTTCGATACACATTTTATAATACATTTTTGAGTCGCAATAACTTGTGACAAAAATATTAATTTTTTTAGTACTTACTAATCATTTGTAGAGTACCTAGATTAAAGTAATCTAATAATTCTTTTAGAAACTAAAATTATCTTACGTGAAATTACTGAAATAGTATATTTTGGGACACTTAAGAAAATTTGAAATGCTACTTTAAGTGAGTTAAATCTTTGACTAACAAATTGCAATGGAAATATTTTTCAATTTCAAAAACACAAATGGCTAAAAGAGTGGTTCTTCTCAAAATCGGTGGTAGCAAAATTTAAAACTAGTATGAAAGCCAAACATCGAATCAGAGGTTCTCTTCTAGCCCACTGCACGAAGAAAGCTTGAACCCAGCTTGTAAAAGTGGTTATGTTTTTAAAATGTACCCACAGAAAATTTAAAGCAATGCTTATTTTGTGCAAGTTACCTATATGGAATCGTAGACTGTTAGAATTAGAATCGCCTTAACAGTCTTACGTACAATTTGGGATTACTATGAATAGATGTGATTTATCCTATCGACGTCAAACTTGTAGGCCTTTATACTTAGGGAGTAAGATTTTACTAACTTTAGGTCTGTAAAATTTTAATAATATGAATTTGTAAAATATCGCTAAAAATAATACTAATGAGATCTTGTTATGGTAAATTAAATACACCGATAACATATGACCGCTATATCACAGTATTTAGTTAATATAGCATCAAAATAGTTGTGGAACTTCCAAAATATCAAAGATATATTTTTTCAACCTTTTAAATTTAGTTTTATTTAATATGTATTACTTGTGCGTAGAAATTGAAGAGTTACTTAAGACAGTTTCAAATAAACTTTAATTTAAGGAGAGTTTAGAGATGTATCCACTTGCAAAAACTACTCTCTCTCTCTCTCTTTCTCTCTCTCTCTATATATATATATATATATATATATATATATATATATATATATATATATATATATATATATTGTAAGGTTTTTTAGGGTTGGTATAGTTTAAGATTAAGGTTGTGACATATTTTGAGCAAGGGTTGCTGTGAGAGGATTTAATAATAGGTTAGATTGGCAGTACAAATACCCTCAAATGAACCAACACATTTATTTGTGACAACATTTCATTAAATTGATTAATTGATTGCGTCAATCGACATATTAAGCACAAACCTTAATACTTTAATACTTTGAAAACATGTTTGATATTAAATTATTCATACAATTTATTTTAAATTTAATTCATTATAATATTTACTAGTAATTTTGTAGTGTTGCAATAATAATGAGTTCATGGACTAACATGAGAAACTTTCTTTAAAATAGCTAAACATTTACATGAATTTACATTTTCGAAATTGTGAACATTTAAATAGATATGGAATTGAAAATGATTAATGAACCCTAAAATATACTAAGTTCTTAAAATTACTTACATTTTATTTCACATCACACTTATTACGCCTAGAGATATTTTTCCGCACACGAACACAAACACTCCCGAACTTCACTTTTCGAATTCCCGGCCTCCACTTCCACCTCTCCTCCTTATTCTTCAGTTTTGATGTTCTTCTCCCGCCAGCTCATTGACCACGCCTCTGCCAAATCTCTCCATCATAATTGGTGAGTAACAATTTTCCATATCAGCATGGCTGTCCCTTACATTGTCGCACGGTTTTTACAAATAAGCATTTCCTGTTTGTTCACCATCGGCGTCTGGGCGGATGTGCGTATCTACTTACATCCGGAGGATGTTTGTCTCGAATTGCAATACGAGACTTCCTTTCCAGCAACTATCTGTACATCTATTCTATGAATTTTCTTTTACTAATAATACATATGTCTTACATTCCCCTGGCTTAATGACGATTCTACCTACGAATCGTACTTATAGTCTAATTAAGGTTATCCATTGGGTAGTCACGTTCATGTACTGTAGGCTTCAGAAATTTTATTTTGATGTTATTAATGTGGATGAAGTAGAGGGCTATAAAAAGAAGTAGTGTTATTATAGAAGTCCAGGCTAATAAAATGTACAAAATGAGTTCCGTGTTGTTTACTATGTTTTTGTCGTCGTGTTTTAGCTGGAAGTGGTGTTGTCTTTGTAGATCGTGAACAAAGCAGGTGAATGCGCAGGTAGCTCGGAGAGTAGGTAGTGTTGTTGTGTTGAGAATGCTGTGTAGACATCTTCCTTGTTGTCTGCCAAGTCATGTATTTGGTGTTATGTCGCAATGTCACAACACCATTCGAAGAAATCTCCGACGAACGTGAGCGATCTTCTGTTTCTATCTGGTTGCTGTCTTTGGATGAATGGGAGGTGTTCTGCTACCATTTGTTGATGTATGAGGGTTTCTAATGTGGAAAGGTTGCTCTGTATCTTGCAATAGGTTTGGGAGTTGTTGAGGTTTTTTAGGGCAGAAATTTAAAGAGGGTTCGTTTTTAGGTAAATTTTGCTGTGTGTTGAAAGGAATTTTTTTAATGTAATAGGGATGGAACTGATATAAGGTAGTGTCTGAGGCATTGGAGTAAAGTACGCTCCTGTGAAGATTTGTACTAGAGGCTTATTGGGTTCTTCTATGTTGTGGGTTGATGTGCTGGCAAAGGTGGTCAAAAGAGGCATGGCAAGTGCTGTCAGTAGTAGTAGTAGGAAGTGCTGTAAGGACTTCATCTGTCTCGTGGGTGGTCGGGACGGTTAGAGTGCTGTAGACTGGTGTCTTGTAGATTGGTGTCTTGTAGACTGGTTTCTCAGGTTGTGGTTGGTTTTTCTGGTGTCATAATTCTAAAACTTAATATCTATAGGTTACATATACATTTTAGTTTAATATTTTATAATTAATACATATTTATGCCTAAGGTTTTTATTTACAGAAATCTTTTAATGACCTCTCGATGGTGTGTCGTATTTCCCTAGCTCTATGTAATAATGTTTTTACAAAGCATCTTAATCTCTAGTGTTCTTAAATAAGGTTCGAAATTATGTTATTTTATCATATTACAAAACGATACTATGCACCTTTGTGTCTGAGGAATATGTAATATCCCTTCTTTGTGCTTATTGTCCATAGTCATTATTATGATCATAATATATGTTGCCTAATCAAGGCTGTATAGTTTGTTAATGAGCAATATTGCCGTGCTAATACATACTATGTTAAATATATGTTACTTTCCTTCAATGTTAGATTAGCTATGTAATAATTAAACATGTTATATAAGTCATTTACATGTCATATATTGAAGTATTTGTTTATCCTAGGATTATATAATATAGAACATGTATGTCTCTTTCTTTGAGATGCGTCTCAGGAAAATTGAGTCCTTGTAGGGTATATTATGTTAACACTGCTATCTACTAACTTAAATAAATATGATATATGTAGTACACTTCATCATATTTTATATTCTTTATTACTAGGCTATGTATACACGTATCCCTCAGGTAAGTATAATATGTACGTTGTGTCAAGTTAGAGTACGCTATGTTATTGTAGTAAACGAGTACGTGGGAAACATTACTTGCATACTAAGCTGTCTGAACCACCAGGGCCCTTGGCGACCCAGACCGCTGGTACAAGGCAATGCCCCCTAGTCATAGTCACAACATAGTCGGTGTAGTATAGCGTGGGAAGTTAGTTGAGTTAGCAGAAAACTTATCTGCCTGGGAGACATACCAGAGTCACGGTCAAGTTTTACTAGCCAGTCTACGTACGGTTACCGTGGGTTACAGGCTCTGCTCGTGTCGTGTCGTGTGTGCTGTGTTAGTGTCCTGTGTATTGGGATTATCTATACCAATATCTTTGGTACGTGTAACCTATCACTTAATCACTAAATTACAGTAAACCTCACATTAAAATACAAAGTTAGGTGTTTTAATTTTCTAAAACTTTTATGTCTTTATTCTCTATCGTTTTCCGACACAACATCGAGATTTTAATATACATTTTTATTTCTGTTAGACTTACTTCAGTGACTCTCAAGGTTATATAACGTTATAATGAATCATTCAAACCGTAATCAAGTTAACCGGTCTCTCAACTCCTGGAGTATAATACCTATTTTTTAAAGCGATTCTTGCGTGACTATGTGGTAGCTTTTTAACCTCATACATTATGAAAGTATTGCGAAGATACTTTTCACTCTCTTCAAATTTTTCTACAAGGCAGTGAGTGCATAGTGATGTTCATGAGAAATATTGCATATATTATTCTTGAATATTTTATTATTGCTCAAGTCCCTTCATATTTGTTTTATATTCTCTTATAGAATAATTTCATTCTAGCAACATGTATTGGTTGTTCTGTTAACCTTCCCCTGTGGTAAATTTCTACTGCATATGTCACTTCGTTAATTTTTTTCTTGACAACGAAAGGACCTCTAAATGGTGTTTGAAATTTACTATATTTTTTTGTGTGGTCTTTCGGGAAATGGACCAAGACTTCATCGCCGGGGTTTAAATCCAAATGAGTTTTGTCACGGTCAAAGTATTTATTTTGCGCTTCCTGGGCTTTTTTCATGATTTTCGGCATATCTTTGCGTATTTGCTCTAAAATTTCTATATTTTCCAACACCATTTTTTCGGGATTAACCTGTAAATATATACAATCAGACGGTAAGTTAGCTTCGTAACCAAACATGAGGTAGTGCGGTGTGTAGCCTGTTGAAATGTTTACAGACGTGTTGTAGGCAAAGGTAACTATTTGTACGTATTTTGACCAAGTTTGGGGTTTTTCCACAACGTAATGAGATATTGCCTTGATTAGCGTGTGGTTGTATTTTTCAACCGCACCTTGTACTTGTGACATATAAGCAGCGCCTGGCCTTTGTTCAATCCCGAGTGCATTTAGTAACTGTGAAATTACAGAATTCATAAAGTGCGTTCCTCTGTCATGATTAATAATTCTAGGAAATCCAAATGTGCAGAATAGATTTAATAATTTTTGCGCTACTGTGTTCGCATCTGCATTTCTACAAGGGGTTGCAAATGCCATTCTAGTTCAGGCATCGGTTGCAACTAGGATATATTTGTAACCATTACTTTGTGTAATATTACCTACAAAGTCTATTGTTATTCTGTCAAAGGGTTTTATGGAGGGTGGAATAGGTTGTAGTAGGCCGTAATTTTTGTTCGTTTTTGGCCTACGTAGTTGACATTCTTCACAAGATTTTGTATATTGGAGGATATCACGGTACATATTCGGCCAGTGATATCGTAATTTTATTTTTGAAGCTGTTTTGTAATGTGATAAGTGTCCACCCGTGTAGGGGTTGTCATGGAATATTTTTAATATTTCTTGTGTTTGTTTTTGGGGTATAGCCAATAAGTTTCTAGTTTCTTGTCCGTTGAAAGTTTTGAAATATAACAATCCATCTATTTCTTCGTAATGTCTTGAAGCCCGTCTGATTTTTTTATTTACCGCCTCAGGTGAGGTCATCGCAAGGCGTATTTGTTTCAAATAACTGTCTTGAGCTTGTAGTAGGGGTAGATCTGTCTGTATTAAAGTATCGACAGTTAAACACACGTCCGTAAATTCTTCATCCAAAGGTTGTTCTAAAGGATTTCTGCTTAAGGCGTCTGCTAACACGTTTGTAGCACCACGTTTATGTTTTACTACAATGTCGTAGTCTGTTAATGACAGTGCTAATCTGTTTAATCTAGTGGAAGTGTGCTTAAAATTTTTATAAAACTGTAATGCGGCACAGTCCGTATAAACTGTTGTTTGTCTACCAAGCGTGAATTCTCTGAAGTAGTTCACAGCATAGGTTAGCGCTAACATTTCACGTTCAGCATTGCTGTAACGCATTTGGGTATTTGAATATTTTTTTGACATGTAATAAATTGGGTACATTCTATTATTTTCTTCATCTAACTGTACTAACGCTGCTCCGCATCCAATCAAACTGCTATCTACATAAATGTGTGCTTCCCTGTTGTCCTTCCAATGTGATAGTAATGGTGGGTTTGTCAAAATTTGTTTGATTTTTATAAAAGCCTGTTCACATAGATCCGTCCATTTAAATGCCATGTTTTTATTTGAATCTTTTATTATCTCAGTAAGGGGTTGTGCTATTTTGGCATAATTTTGGATGAATCTGCGGAAGAATCCTGAGCATCCTAAAAATTGTCTCACTTGCCTTACACAAGTTGGTCTTTTAAATTCGGTGATAGCTTCTACTGACTGTTTTTGGGGTAAAATGCCTTCCCGTGATACCTCGTGTCCTAAAATGTTTACACTTTTGTAGAGAAATTTACACTTTTTTGTATTTAGTTTCAAATTAGCTTTTTCTAGTTCTTCTAATATAGTTTCTAGATTATGTAAGTCATTTTCAAATGAGTCACCATAACAAATTAGGTCATCCACGTAACAGATGACTTTATTATAAAGGTGACGGTTTAATATCGCATTCAAGGCTTTACTAAATAATGTGGTTGAAGTTGAAAGTCCCATCGGCAGTCGGCAAAACTGTAGAAGTCTATCAGGTGTTTTTATGGCTAGGATGTGCCTATCTTCTTTCCTAACCTCCATGGAATAAAATGCATTTTTAAGGTCTAATTTTGTAAATGTGTGCGCTTTGTTCAAAGAGCTTAAAACCAGGTTTACTGAAGGAATGGGGTGGGCATCTGTTTTCAACTGTGCATTAACCTTCCTGAGATCAGCTACCATTCTGTCGCTTCCATCTTTATTTTTCACTAAAAATACTGGGCTTGCATATTCTGTGTAATCCTGACATTCCTCTAATATTTTTGCTTGTACTAAATCGTCCAATAATTTGTTTAATTTTTCCCTTTCTGTTTTACTCTGCCTATACGGTGGTGAGTTTACAGGTTTCGTATTCGGTTTTAATTCAAGTTTAACAGGAGGTATGTTTGCAGGAGTTAAATCGATTACCTTTGTTGTAAATATGTGTCTGTATTTTTGTAAAACGTCAAGGACTTTTTGTGTTCTTGGAGGGTTAAATGTGGTGAGATATCAAATACTATGCCGTCCTTATCTGTCAATATTGTTTTTCCTGTGTCACTTGTAGTGGTATGGTGTTCCAGGGTAGGCTGTGCTTCGAGAGTTGGGTAATGTATATGTCCTATCGTAGTATGTGCGGGTATCCTTTTTGAGAAATTTGATGCGTTATAAATATTTACAATTGTATCTGTACCATCTTCCCCTTCTGTAAGATATGCATGACATTTCTTTTTTATTCTTAGATTCCTATCTGTTTCGATGGCTGTTCGAGACTCTATACCTTTTAAAGAGCTAATCCTAATGTGCTGATGTGGTGCTATAATTATGTCTTGTGGGGCTGTTACCTCTGTTACTTGCTGTACTTCTAATTCCTGTGTGTTTTTAAAATTTTTGATGTCTAACTGCCACTGTTCATTCATAGGTATTATATGTTCAATCTGATATTTGGTAATTTTTATTGTTTTATTTTTATAGTTTAACTCCACGCAGTTCTGAAATAGGAATATGTTTCCTACCAATATAGGGCTGTTTAGATCAGGTGTCACATAAAACGTGTCTTCAAGTATTACTTTGCCAATTTTTATGGCGATCTTTGTTGAACCCAAAACTGTTAATGGTATACCGTTAGCCGATATCAACGAGGGTATGTTGCTAGTATTTAATTTTGTTTCACAAACTAGGTCTGCTCTAATAATGTTTATGTTACATCCTGTATCTATAATGCAGGGTACTGGATGTCGAGGGTTTGTGGTCAAGGCTACGTCTATTGTTAGGACAGGTATCTTCTTCTTGGTTTTATTTTCGCAATTAAATATGAGTTCATAAATATCCTCTAATAATAATGTTTTATTTTTCCTCGGTCTGTGTATCCTGTCTTGCGTTATTTCTTGCAAGTTAGTACAATCTATCATATTCTGTTTCTTCTGTTGCTCTATGTCATTTAAAATCTGTATAGTGTCTATCTCAATGGTTTCTTCCAATCCAGTATGTGTGTTTACCTCCCCCATACTACAATCTGGGTCCTGTTTTACGTGCGCTACCCCCTTTAATACACTAGGTTTTATCTGTCGTGTGAAATTTTCTGAGACTGCAAGGTTTCTTGTAAAGCTGGGTTTATTTATATTTGTTGTCCCCGAGGGGTTTGGTTCGCTTAGGGTTGGTGTTGGATTGAAGACAGATTGAAGTTTTATGGTGTGTATAGGCTTTTGCATAATAGGTTGTTCAATTTCTTGCATCTTCTTTAAGGGTGGGAATTCTTGATTATAATCTATGGCTTTAAATATCACTTCTGAACTGGTCTTTCCAGGGGTTGATAGTGGTATTACTTTGGGGTTAGTTGGAGTAAATGTCATAGACTTTATACATTTGTAAGTTTGTCGATTCCTTTGGTTAAAATCTATAGTGTTATTTGTTTTCGCTTTTAGTAAGGGGGAAGTTCGGTAAGGGTTAGTATAACCTCCCCCTATTTCCCGTTTTTTTTGTTGATTCTGTTTATAATAATTAGACTTGTAACATGATTCGATATTGTGGTTTGTTCGCTTGCAGTACCTGCAGAACAGCTCTTGTGTATTGTTGGTTTTAGGTGCTAAGCGGTTACTTTGGGGTTGAGAAGTTAATGAACGTTGCTTGAACCAACATTGTTCAGTATTATGGTTGTCTTTACGGCAAATAGTGCAATACCTATTTTGTCTAGCAGGTTGTATTTGGGAATGGTTTTGTCTTCTCCTATCACTGAAAGTAACGTGTTTAATCATAGGTGGCCTTTGGGTTTGTTTGGGGTAGTTTGGGCTTTCCATATGTCTATTCTGGTGAGGACTAGGTGTTCTATCATATCTTGGCTTATATTTTGAGTTTTCATACGGGGATGGAGACCTTTCGTACCTGTGGTTATGATTTGAAATTTGGTTTGTAGTTAGGGTAGCTACTAAATTGGTTAGGGTGTTAACTTCTGCTTGTAGTTTATGGATGATGTTTTGTTGATATAAGGGTGTACTATAGGGTCTGTTTGCTGCAACCCTATTGTATCTTTCTTTGTTTTTCATTTGTGTTAGAACTAGCTGTTCTGTAATTTTTAAATTAGTCTCTAGATCACTTAAGGTGTCGTTTTTCAGTCCTATAACTCGTTCACAGATTTCTGGTTTTAGTCCCTGTATGATAAAATGTATAATTTGCTTGTCCTGTATTGTAGGGTCATATCTTCGGCATGTTGTTAATATATCTAAAAAATAGTTTAGTGTTGGCTCGTTCTCTCCCTGTATTTTGTGTTCTAAAATCATTTGTAGACTCTGGGTTTGTGCTAATGGAGTGAAAGCCTCTATGAAACTTTTAGCAAGATGATCCCATTGTATAACTTCCCCTCGTTGTTTTTGCTTGTAGTATTTGAACCAAGTTAGTGCTGTGCCTGATAAATGGGCTGGGAATAAATTAACTTTAGTGTTATCTGTCCATCTGTTTGAAGTTGCTGCAACTAAGAATTTGTCTAAAAAAATCTTGTGGATTTTCGCTCTGGAGACCTGTGTAAGTCCCAGCTGATATTAGCGGTAAGTTTTCCCCCATGGTTGCTGTGTTCGTTCTGTCAGGTAGTGTGAGTGGCTCGTAATGTTGTGCTAAGGTTGGGGGTGCTTGTGTCTTGATGTCCGCCTCAGGGTTATGTACTATGTCGTATAAATTTGTTCTCTGCACTAGAAAATCCTCGATTGTAGCTAGATCCTTATAGTTTTCCCTGTCCTCTTCACTTAGGTGAGTTTTTCGTGTAGTTAAATAATTAAATATGGTTTTAATATTAGGGTGACTTGCGCTTATACGTGTTAAGTTCTTAAGTGCCGCTAGGATAGGTCTGAGGTCCGCTACAGTGTCTGTGTCTCTAGATTGTATTCCATTTTTATTTAATATTTTTACTATGTCACTTTTGGAAGTCCTGTATGTGTCTAGTGGTATTAAATCTTCATGTAGTATGGTTTCCATTTAATTATACATGTCCATTGACGTACCTAGTTAGTTTACTTGGCGTTACTCTAATTACGGGTTTGAAAATTTTTTGAGTTATTTGGGAATTTAATTTATCTTTTAGGTAAATGAGTGGTTTGTCACTGAAGTAGGCTATTTTAGTTAAATACTTTCTTATAAATATTATTTAGTTCTAATTTATACCTAGCCTATGAAACTATGTGCTTGCCCATGTGAGGAATTTGAATGCCAATCGAGTTTTAGCGCCTCCACCATGTAAGGTTTTTTAGGGTTGGTATAGTTTAAGATTAAGGTTGTGACATATTTTGAGCAAGGGTTGCTGTGAGAGGATTTAATAACAGTACAAATACCCTCAAATGAACCAACACATTTATTTGTGACAACATTTCATTAAATTGATTAATTGATTGCGTCAATCGACATATTAAGCACAAACCTTAATACTTTAATACTTTGAAAACATGTTTGATATTAAATTATTCATACAATTTATTTTAAATTTAATTCATTATAATATTTACTAGTAATTTTGTAGTGTTGCAATAATAATGAGTTCATGGACTAACATGAGAAACTTTCTTTAAAATAGCTAAACATTTACATGAATTTACATTTTCGAAATTGTGAACATTTAAATAGATATGGAATTGAAAATGATTAATGAACCCTAAAATATACTAAGTTCTTAAAATTACTTACATTTTATTTCACATCACACTTATTACGCCTAGAGATATTTTTCCGCACACGAACACAAACACTCCCGAACTTCACTTTTCGAATTCCCGGCCTCCACTTCCACCTCTCCTCCTTGTTCTTCAGTTTTGATGTTCTTCTCCCGCCAGCTCATTGACCACGCCTCTGCCAAATCTCTCCATCATAATTGGTGAGTAACAATTTTCCATATCAGCATGGCTGTCCCTTACATTGTCGCACGGTTTTTACAAATAAGCATTTCCTGTTTGTTCACCATCGGCGTCTGGGCGGATGTGCGTATCTACTTACATCCGGAGGATGTTTGTCTCGAATTGCAATACGAGACTTCCTTTCCAGCGACTATCTGTACATCTATTCTATGAATTTTCTTTTACTAATAATACATATGTCTTACAATATATATATATATATATATATATATATATATATATATATATATATATATATATATATTACTATATTTATAAGAAGCCAAAAAAGCTATTATTCGCTGAGTTATGTTGTATGCGTATATTCCATCTAAGGAAGTAAGCAAGAACCTTACGTATAAATTGCCTCAGACACGAACAAACAAATAAACCAGAGCGGCCTGAGGGGCTTGTAACTATTGAGGCAGGGTCTAATACGAGAGAAAACAACTCTGACAGTGAACTTTGTAGGGGTATTTCGTTCTGACAAAGTCTGCCGTTATAAATATTGGGTTCTGATCGCAAATCACCACTAATAGAAATATTTTCATAAATGCACGTACCTTAGTATCATAATATAACGTCATATTTAAATTACTGCCTAGTTTTGTCTAACCATTTTGTAAAGTTATCGCGTTTAATTGTGAAAGGGTGTAAAATGTCTTATTTATTGTAAAATTTTGAATCAATTTATCTTTTACATAATATTTTAATACTGCTGGTTATGTCACCTTCGTATTCATAAGGATGTATTCGTATAACTACAATTTATTTGTAAAATCAAATACATAATTCAATTATTTTCATTTATTTATTTCGAAGTTTCTGTAGCATTAAACTTTATTTTAGTTTAAACTTTATTTATTACTAAAAAATATTGTTTGACTTTAACTCTTGTAAATTGTACGTCTTAGTATAAACGTAAACTTAGTATCTAAAAATGGCCATTGCTATTTCGACAACGGCAATATTTTTGTATATAAATTTGCATGGATTGATAAAATAAACTTTAATTAACTAAAATATAAGAAAAATAAGAAGTAAGAGGCACAGGATTGAAGCAACATACATAAGTAGCACAAGTATTCAGAAAACCGTTATTATCACATTCCTTATAGAATCAGAAATAAGTATTTAAGCAGGTGTTGTCCAATAACGTCATCATTTTAAGATACATAAAAAAATACTTTAAGATTTATATCAAAACAAAAGCTTCAATTACCATTTAATTATATTGTTCCACTCTGTTTTGAATGACCTGTGAAACATAGAACAACCTTCTAGTTTTTTATAAAGAATGTTCTTAATATATAAACCAAAAAGTATTGAAGTTGTAAAACCCAGTGGAAAGTTTAAAAGCAGTGAAGTACAATGTTTTGATCAAAATTATTGCTTAAAGTTTAAATGCAATAAGTCTGCTGAATTGAAACCTGGAAACTGAGTAATAAAGCTACTGATTGGTGTCCATTATAATTATAAGAAAGATAAACTTTTTCGTTTTAAAGTTTCTTTTTATTATTAGTCACTTTAGTGTGTATATTAATCAAGGAAACATTTTCCATAGTACAAATCCACTTTCGTTAGAAAATAAGCATAGAAAACTTCTTATTATAATGTCTATGTAATGTTTTTAAATAAATTAGCTAGATCTGTTAAAATTATAGGCTTAAGCTAAATATTTATTTCAGCTACTTAATGTTGAAGACAAATAATACACCCACGAAGTAATGTATTTCTTTTTTGATCAGATAATATACTAGTAGGCAATAATTTTAAAAATATGGCCGTGAGGTTTTAAATATTAAGCTCATTTAAATTGAACGAATGAAAAATTACTGTTTTTTTATCTGAAAGAAAACTTGTTTTATTGATTAGGTTCAGTTACAGTGCAAAAACCCAACCCGAAATGAACTAAAGTTAACCGAAAAGTGTCTTTTACTTGAGCCCTGCAATCACTAGACAACCAACAGATCCGTAGAATTAATTAATTCCTACGGTTTTTGGGTACCAAGCTTTGATACTAATATTTGAAGGCTCCACTTCACTGGAACTGGAAGTGCTGCCCCCCCCCTTTACTGACCGGCGTAATAGGCATAACATCCTCTTTTTGTACAAGTTGCTTAACTCCAGGATTGATTGTCTGTAGTCACTTGGAAATGCCCCTCTCAAACCCGTACGCAGCATCTCTTCCAGAGGTGTTATTGCCCTACATCCTACATATTGTATCAGTCCTCCATGCCTAGGCTTCATCAGTTGGGCAATGAGGCCTCTGTGCCGGGTATCGACTTCTTTTCTGACTCCGAACTAATAAGCTCTTGAACTTAACAGACATATCAAATGGAGGCATAAAATCGTTATTTGAGGATTTGGCTAAAAAGCACTGTCATTTATTACTTTTTTAAATTCAAAATAGTAGTCGCTTTATTACAAATATACCTTATTCCTATTAAACTTTAAATAATAATTACTTCATGCATGCTTTTTTGTATCTGCAACTGTTAACTACAGTTTATTGTTTATTTCTTAGCTATTTCTAGGATCGTTGTTAATTATTATTGTTACAAATTTTGTTTTTGTTTTAATATATTGTTAACTATGTTGTTCTGTTGTTGCTTACTTCTCACACTGTTAACTAATTGTAAAGTTCTCAGTTTTGCTTTAGTTCCTGCTGAATATTTTCACTAGTGATTATATCGATGTATGGCTTTTGTAGTTTTTTTTTGTTTTATTTAGATTTTCTATAGTTACAGTTCTGTTGTTTTATTTTTTTTAGGAGTTATTTATCTGTTATTTATATACATGGAATGCATTTTTATATATGCAAATATCTTTTTCATGCAATGTCTTGGTGCCTTCATTATGTAGCCGATTATTATAGACTTATGTGACATATTTATAATTTGTCTTTTAAGAATATATGTAATTTTTACTAAGTTTTGATGTTCTAAAAATGTATTTTCATGACATAAACAAAAAAGCTATTGCCATACCTAGAGAAACACCTGTTTAAGATAATGTTAAACTGTTAATTTTATGATTACTAAATTTATTAATCCAACCTATTATTTAGTATTTATAATATTAATTAAAATATAACTTTCACTCGAACATTAATTTGTATATAATATTTTTAAGTACTTGCTTTGGCTCCTTACGATCCTTCTGTAATGTCTTGTATTTATAGTTAATTGATCGTGCAAACCAACACCCGGTTAAATAATAAAATAAATAATAATAAAAAAATCACCTATCTACACACAAAAATATCTTTGTTCCTGATGGTTAAGCAAAGTGATCAATTAAGATATATGACATTTACAGCTCAGCCTGCTACGTTTAGCCAGAGTTATTATATAAGTAAACAACTTCATTATAGAAAGTAGGTGTCAACAATAAAAGGCACAGATGAAGGAATGGCTGAATGGCGCCATGCAGAATTTCTGCCACTGACGAGTCACCTAACTTTTGTCACGCCTTAGCTCCAGCACCTAATGTACAAACACACTTCACCAACTTTTGAGATAGGGACAACCAAACGCGGCGTGAGAAATTAAGCCGACTCAGGTTGTTTATCTTGCTCAAACTTTCACCAAAATATCTCAAAAACTGTACTGATCAGAGCTAATTGAATTCAATTTTATCCTAAATTCTGATATCCTAAAAGTTATATTAGCAGAAATGTTATTCAGAGTATAAATAAAGAAAATAATGCTTCAACTCAAGTACCCATAATAATACTATAGAAAATTATTAAGACTGGTGTAACATAAATAATAAGTGCTAGATCAAATTTATATCTGGCTTTAAGTATACACACCGTGTCAAGTTTTATTATAATAGACCTATAATATAGTAATCGGCACCCCCAAAATAGTGTTTACAATTATGTTTTTAATTGAAATAAATTAGTTAAAAATTATTAGCATCTGTTTAAAAGAAATTTAATTAAAAATTATGTTTAGTTTAATAATATCCTGGGAAAACTGAACTTGTACGCCATTTAAATTTGTTTCATAATCAATGTTTAACGAACTATGAGGGCTTTGCCTCTAACTTTTATTGGAATGCAATTTAACTTCAATGTGCCTTGAAGATGTTATATATTGTCCATTGTGACGTTTTTCACTTAACTAAGACGACCGATGCTATGTTAATAGGAGTTTAAGTCCATCAAGAAGTTAAATTGTCCAGACGATTAAGATGGGTTTTAAGTGGTGTTTACACATTAGAAGATTGAGATTACTGGTAGATTAATTACAAATAAGAGAATTTTAACAGACATTTAAGTAAGTATAAGTAAGAAAGTGTGGAATTTTGCTCATTAAGATGTTGGTTTGAGTAGTAGATAGGGGGATGTTTAGATCTATATGAATGTAAGAGTTTGGCCAAATAATTAAGTATTTTACCTGGATTTTTTTACATCAAAAAGTTGGTTTAATTAGTACAAAGCATTAAAAATGGATTTATTTTACCACCAATTAAGTATTTTACCTGTGCCTTTTACCACTAAAAAGTTGGTTTGACTAGTAAATTAGATTTAAAACGTATTTTAGCTGGAGTTTTGATGAATAGAAGATAGCTTGACTCATATATAAAATTACAAATGCACATGTCTGACCAGACAATTAAGCTGACCAAGGAGAGAAATTGAACAACACGTTACACTCACCTGAGGGCAGGTTGTGCGGACAACAATTTTGTCGGAAGAGTTTAGAATAAATAAGAGGATCAGTTAAACATACAGTTTAGCAAACCAAGGAAATAGTACTGCAAATTGTTGTATATAATAGAGACAGAATTATAGGGAAATAAAAAGGAAACATAGGTCCAGTTCTATATACAATATTTTTGTGTTGTTTTGAGTTTTATCAATGCTTTTTTCCACTTAATATATGAACAGTATTACTAATACGTAACGTAGTACCGAATAGTAGCTAGGAATCAGTTAATATTATAGAAATTCATAACTTTAATAAGGTTTAGTTGAATATATTAAATATCAGTAACAAAATAATATCATTATTATTATTACACTAAATAAGCCAGAAATATACCAATATCGGTATTTATGGATTCTAATACTAATTTAATTAATGTATATCTTTGCTTTTATGATACAACGTAAAAAGTGCAAAAAATATATACACATTTTTGGGTTGGTTTTTTTTAATTAATCAGGCAAATTCGAATCTTTTTGTTTGAATAAAACAGTAGCGATATAAAAACCGTTCATAAGCAACAAATAAAGCTACTAGATATTCCGTTACAAGAGATGGTGCTGGATTATACATAAAAAATTAATGCAATAGGCAATTAGGATGCGTTACTCCTAAGGTGCATTACTCACACCATTACTTACATATAGGACTCCCAAGAGATTCCTCCAAAGGTCGCCGGATAACTACTAAGGAAAGGAGTATTAGATTCCATGGAATTTTGGTTAACTAGGACAATTTCTTTCCATGTAAAACTAAGCTTGTCATAAAATATGCGTGATAATAATTCGTAACAAAAAATATGGTTTTTTCAGAATGGAAACTTGTTATGTATAGACTTATATATCTCTTATTTCAATTACATTTTATACACCATTTAGTTGTTTGAAAAGTAATTTATTACATGTGCATGTAACATTAAATTAAAACTGATGAAGTGGTTAAAAGTAAACCTTTTTTATTTTCAAAATTGTATGTGTTAAAGAGTAACAAAACGTTTTAATACAACAATTTGAATATAATGCCAACACAAATTGTGACAACGGATTTAAAATATAGAATAAATTTGAAGTGGAAACAAATTACGACTTAAATATGATATAAATTGATAATACGTTAGTAATGACGTCATATTTAATAATATATTGTAATAGTAATATACGTAATTCAAAATCTGGCCCCTATTCTGACTCGCTTGTTCCCAGAAAATAAAATATGCAAATGGAAAACTTTGACTTCAAGAGCTGCAATATTCCTTATAAATAAACAAAATACAATCAAAGGCACAGCGCGTATTGTAAATAAATGGACTTACAAAGCAACATGTATTTCTTCTGGCCGGAATCACTTGATTTTCAAACCAGTGTTTTATTTAATATATGACTTATGCTATGAACCTATGCTAACTTTGAAAATCTTATTGGGAAGTCTGTAAACATTGTTTATAATGCTAAGTTATCCTGTCAGTCTTACTGAATTTATACATACATATACGCATAGATGAAAAAAATATAAAACCTTATATATATATATATATATATATATATATATATATATAAACGTTTTTAATTTTACTTCAACAAACAGCATCAAATAATAGTGATATTTGTTGCTGTTGTTGTTGTTATTGAATTTTGATATTTTTAAATAAACTATTAAAGATTATTAGACATCAAATTATATAAATACAAACTTTCAATAAACATGTTTTAGGTACATTTCTTAAAATATAAATGATTTTATATATCACGTTTATATACTGTCTCCATTATATTATCTTTTACGTGTATACAAAACCTCAGAATATATGGCAATCTTTATGTCACATTTGAATTCTCAATAGTACAAACTAAATTTTAATATACGATTCAATTATTCTCGATATGTCCTTCATAATTCAGGAAGCATTCTGTAGATCACGGTTGACGATACAGATACCTGACGGCACAATTTACTTGTCACTCCAATAATGATGCGAGTACTTTGTAGACCAATAATTCGCTTCATAAATATCAGATAATTGGCAGTTGTTATCCTCCCGCTATGCAGCTGTGATTAAAATCCTCGTCCAATTTCTGAGCTAATCTTAACAGCGCCAGTCCATATCGGCTTCAACAATGTTGGACCCTACCTACTTAAATAAATAAATGTAGGTACCTTACTCTATCGTTTACCCGCGGGTTTGCGCGCAATTTCATATCGCAAAATAGAGACACCATGAGCATATCCATTTCAAATAGTACCTATTCAAAAAATCTGAGTAGAGTAATAGTAATTTACAGATATTGTAACCTGTTGATACAGTTTGATATATTTAAATTTAAAGATCAGTTTTTTTTTATTCTGAAGTCGGAGAGTGAAGCAGTTTTCACCCGTAAAAAATAACAATAATTTCGTTTGAATATTCTATTACTTTTTATTAAATATATCTAACAATTACAGTTGCTATTTTAGCTTAGTTTGGAAATCCGTAGCTCTTTAGTTAACTTATTTATTTTGTGGTAGACTGGGAGAATAAATGTATTTGTGAAATGGAAGTAAACATATTTTAAGTACATTTTATTACAATTTTCATGGTTAAGAGCTTATTTTGCAAAAGAGCTAGTTAAGCAATATTTTGTATAGTTTTTATTTTAGGTTTTGCGCGAGTATGAGCAGTTTCGGTTACAATGAACTATATTTCCGTCGCTATCATTGAGTCTGCCTTGTTGCTCTTATCAAGAAAGTATAATATATACATAGACAAGTCTGAGAATCTCAATTTCGTCATAAAGTGCTTTATTTGACCATTGTAATTTACTTCCGGTCAAACGTATTTCTGAGACCATAGTTGAGCTTGATTTGTTACTCGTCCAGAAAATATACACACACGCAGTTTTGAGAACTCTACTTATGGGAAAAAACAACTAAGATGGGTTTGATAACAGTCTTTAAATTAGTAAAAAAGTTCAATAGTTTTGCATTAGATATCTGTATTAAAATATTCATGAAGCACTGTTTATTATTAATATGCTCAAATTTAAAGTTAAAAGGTGTTGTTTTACTATTACTTTAAATTTTATTACTTTGATTCTTAAAAATGATTGAACCTTGACAAAAAAAAATTGAAATAAAAAGAATTGTAACTTTTAAGCTTAAACTATGCTTTTAATCAATAAGGATAAAAACATTAAATGGTAATTACATTAACTAAACATATGAATATATTGTAACAGCAAGGTGTTTACAAAGAACAGTTGGTACGTTTACTATGTGCTTAGTAAGGGCACAAAGGATATTTCAAATATTTCAAGACCAGTGAGGCGTAGCTTGGAAAGATTTTTAAATATAAATAGACCTATATTTTAACCCGAGGCCCTTAGAATGCCCATGTAAAATTTCAATATAATCCGTCCAGTTGTTTTAACTATTGAGTAACACACACACACACACACACACACGCGCGCGCGCGCGCGCGCGCACGCAAGCACGCACGCACACGAAATCATAGACGAACACCATTAGACTTGTATGTAATATGTATAGCTTGATTCCTGTAAGCCTTTCTATTAGATAAAAAGAATGGATTTTCTTCTCGGCTAGAAATTCAAATAGTAAAAAAGGAATCCAGACGAAATTCATTTTGTTCCATGACTGGATTAAATGTTTCAAAATTACAGTCGTGACTCGTATATATATATATATATATATATATATATATATATATATATATATATATATATAAAACGGTGAAACACTCAAAATATTAAACATGTAGGCAAGAATAGTTTTAACTATATTTTAGTATTAATTCGCTATTTTCAATGTTGTTCTTTTATATACATAGTTTATTTTACATATATCGGTTCTGTTTGGTTTTTGTAGTAGAAAAGTAAATCCCGTGTATTAGGCTATAGTTGGAATTTGTATTATTATTTGTGTTACAGGGAAATGTAACCAGATGTATTAGTGATATAGAAGTAGTATTTCGTATGTTATAAAAGATAAGGATGAATTGGATCGCATGACAATAGCTCAAGTAGAGCTTCAACAAAACTTGAGATATTCCTTCTATGCTTTTCTAAGTGAGCTTAACAACTAAGAATGTTGCCGATGAATACCACCTCTTAAGAATCGATCATCGATGAGGAAATTGGTTAACATTTTATTCTTAATTTATTTCCTAATTGGCATCAAATTTGTTATATATTTTATCGCCTATTCCCCCCCCCCCACCCCCCCCCCCCCCCACCCCCCCCCCCCCCCACCCCCCCCCCCCCCCACCCCCCCCCCCCCCCACCCCCCCCCCCCCCCACCCCCCCAACCCTCAAATCGTTCATGCAAAATGTTCATGGTGTCGTTCGCTGTGTGGCACGTAGCGCCGTCGTGCTGAAACCACATTGTCTTTTCGTCCATATCGTTCAATTTGGGCCAAAGGTAATCCGTTATCATCGTTCTGTAGCGTTCGCCGTTGACAGTCATGCCCTCACCAACGTTGTTTAAAAAAAAAATATACGGACCAATCACACCGCCAGCCCAAAATCCACACCAAACAGTAACTTTTTGTGGATGCATCGCTACCTGGTGAACCTCATGTGGGTTGGCGTTGTGCCATATACGGCAATTATGATTGTTAACATAGCTATTCATACAGAAATAGTGCTTCGTCGCTGAAGATAATTTTTCGGCCGAAATGAAGGTCCTCTTCCAATTGCTCCAAAGCCCACTCGATGAACAAACGGCGTTGTCTATGGTCATAAACATTAAGCTCCTGGGTCGGTTGGATTTTGTACGGATGTAGGCTTAAATCCAGACGCAAAATTCGCTAAGTTGAAGTTTGCGAAAGGCTGAGTTCTTGTGCCCGGCGAGGAATAGTGTTGTTGAGTTTAAATATTCCAGTGGTAGGCTGTTATATTTAACATTTCCGTTTCTTCATCAAATATTATGGAGTGTATAATTAAGTAAGACTTTTATACTCTAGAAGTCATGTCAAGGACTTGTGTTGAGACACTTACAGTTGTCGTTAAGCGGGCAGATAATTGTCATCATTATTAAAGTCATTTCCATAAGCATGATTGGCTATACAGTTCTCGTGCATAAACTATTGTGGAATCTTAATAACATCTTTATCTAAGTCATCACTTAGTTGTCCACTATCTTATGTATTATTAACCGTTTAAAAACAAATTCTTTTTAACGTTCCTTGCTGGTATATTTTTAAGTGAGTACTTCTTTTGGCGGGATATGGATATATGTTTTGCACTGGAAAAAACATTAGTTTCGCTTTACGCATGTTTATGCTTTCAAAGTAGAATGACAGCTTTACCAAAACGTAATCAAACGTTGTCGTTACTAAAAATATGTGGTAGGAGAGATTAAAAGGGATATATAAACCACAATAACATACAACGTTATATATGGTGGGGAAAATAAGGAATCGCTTCTCCAATCTAAGTAGTGTTTTACAATGATTTGTTTTCTAACTGTTCAGTCAGTTTACTCATATTGTTATTGAATTAAATGGCCGAAAATATCGCATTATCTTGATCTCTCCCTGCTTTTGAAGACTTTCCTTGGTTAAGGAATTTTCAGGTTAGGTTGAAAAAACCCAACCAGCTCCAACTTGATTTTAACACACTAAAAAGTCTTCCAACGCCAAACAATCGTTGCAAACAGACTAAAATATATGGTAAAATAATGGTTTTAATAAATCTACGAACTACTAACTTATTTATTAATAAACCCAGCTTAAAATCAATTAACTTACTACATTAGCATATTAGTATTTAATTAGTAGCTCATCATATTCTAAATTACGAATATTAGTACGATTAATATTAATTCCTATTCTAGTTCACTACTAGTTTTGACCTGACGAAATTTAAAAATGGATTAAAACTTTCTGTTCAGTTTGAATAAGTATAACCTTTACTCAATTACAATGGGCATTACCTTAAGTTCACTTAATACATAAATTACCGGTACATAAAAAAGGGTTTTAATACTGATTTTGCTAAAGAAACGTCAAAAACCATTAATTGTATTTTTATAATATAAATTAAATTTAACAATGACAAATAATAAAGACATAAATACATCGAGATATGGAACAACAATAGATGCTGTGTTTACAATATATTTAGCAAGGTTTTATTCCATAATTTGTATTTCTTATTTCAGTTATTTAATAAACCTATAATTTTACGTTTAAAAATTAAGTAATTATTTCGGAAATACGAGATTATAGTGAAAATGATACTGACCAAATTGTAGCAAATAATGTAAACGATAATAATGAAAATGCATAGATATTTGTTACTTTAATATTTAGAAGTGAATGATTATTATAATATATCAAACATAAAAATGTTACAAAAATATGTATAACATTAATTGGAAATACACTTTTTTATTTTTTTTTTATTGATTTTCTCATATTATTTTAAAACATAAAACATAACCATTTAATAATTAGCAAACGTACCTTTTCAAGATATAAGTTACTCGATATTCACACCCTGTTATGAAATGTAATCACTTCTGTCGATCACTCCTACGACGGCCTTTCCTTTTTTGTAGAATGTATCTAAAACGCAGACCAAATGTTATTCAAATGTTATATGTTATGATGAATCGATTCAATTATTTGAACCTCTACTGAATGTGAGATTATAGACAATACTTGCAAGGAATATCAGAGAAAACGTTTTTATATGTTGGGCTCTTAAACTAAAGAGATAGATTTCTCTTAGCAGACGTAAATACATAAATTGTCGATTGTATTTATTAAACTCTTACTTTAGTTATAATTAATTGTATAACTACATATGTGTTTCTTCAACACAGAAGCGACTAACATATAAGTAGGTGAATTATACTTTTTAAATTGTGCTTACAATATATGAAAGGCTATATACGAGTATATATTCATGATTTATTTATTTTAAATCAATAATATTATTATTTTTTTAAATATGAAACAATTGTTTGGCCAAACAATATGTGTGTGTATTATTTTTATAATGTTTATTTTTATACAATTACTCAACAATATACATAGCTTCTCTTTCATAAAAAAATGCAACCAATATAACAATAATTTTATACCCTTGCACTAACATTCATTTATTGATCTATCTGGATGTATTTCAAATCAACATTTCACTTACGTTGTTCTCAGTGTTACATATTATGTATAAAGATCAACGCTGGTACTTAAATAAGATACTTATTATAAAGAAACACATACACAATTTCAAAATATATACACTTACACTGATGGCTGAAAACATGAACGAAAATCTTTCTAAAGTTTAAAACTATTGTCTAACAATTTTACACCAATCCTCCGGCCATAATCTAGTTCAGTTTTTTTATACCATCTTTTCATCATTTGATGTTTCAGTTAATGAACTGATAGCTCACAACAACTGTTATAACGTTCAGTGATTAGTCATATTCAGACTAAACTTAATGCAATAAGAATAACTATACAAATAGTATAATATTGAACAATTTTGTAAGATTCAGAATTTCAGCATAGTTATAAAGGAATAATAGTTATAATAGTCATTTATAACTTCAACTGTAGCGAAGTTATAAATGACATGACGGTTGAGCTTTTCGGACAGATTACAACGTGCTCAAAATTATTGTGTTCGCTTTATATCTTCAACCTCAGACGATATGACCATATAACACCCTTCATCAATCAGTTACATCTGTTAAAGTTGAATCTACTCCGTCAGTTCCACATTCTCAGCATGTTACATTCTATTTTTGTATAACGATCATTCCCCTTCCTATCTGTCTGAACGCTTTTCTTTCATTTCTGAAACAAGCAATTGGAATACTCGACGTGGAGCCTCTCTGTTATCTATTCCTGTTTCATAGATCCTCTATTTACAGTAAATCATTCACAGTCTCTGCTTGTCGACTTTGGAATAATCTCCCGGATCATATTAGAGGTATTCGTAGTCGGGAACGGTTTCGGGGGTGCTTAGGGACCATCTGTTTTGGGCCTCTTCGGGTTGACGATATCGTGGCATAGGGTATGGGACGATGGCTTTGTATGAATGGTGATGGATGAATGTCTGTTAAATTCCCTTGTAAGTTTTATTCTATGTATTTATTTTTAGTTTCATAGAAAACCTTTGTTTCATTTTATTACTTTATATAAATAGATATTATAATTTTCGATTGTAAAATAGTAATGTAAACTGTATTGTGGCTCTTATTTTTACAGTAATAGTAGAGTTTATTAATTTATGGTTAGGTGTAAGAGAGGACTTAATAGTCCTAACCTCGCCAATTGAATATGTTTTACGTTGTATTCAATAAAGTCATTTTTCATTTCATTTCATTTCATTCATTTCATAGTTAAAATAATATTTAAATTTCATGAGAGGTGCTGTAACTGCAAACAAATTACAACTATTATAAATAGTCCTCATATAATACAAACTATAGTTAATATTTGGTTTTGTGTATCCGAATTTATACCGATTTGTAAGGCCGAACAAGAAATGTTTGTCATATTACTCAGTAAAATTTGTTTAACTGCAATTTTTTTAATCTGCATTAAAATTACTGAATTTTCCATTTTGAGTTTGTTTGATGAAGTTTTACCGCAGAAGCTATTCAATTTTTCTTGTCTGAAAAAAACACCGTATTATATTTTGTACAGAGAACATAGGTAAGTTCATAAAAAAAAACAGTAGCAGTCGTGGGACTGCCGATAGAAGTGAAAACGGAACTATTAAGTTGAGAGTAATTAACAATACGTTATAGTAGCAGTACATCTGTAATTGTAAATGTGACGCGTTTTTAATTTTCCAATTTTAAAATCCACGAAAAAATATTATCAAATAACTAGAAATCTATTTTACCACGCTAGTAAGATAAATCTTATACCGTAATAATACTCATTTCATGATGAAGAGGTTAAATATTAAAAACATAATTAAAATGAATAATGCTAAATTTTAAATACAAATATTAAAAATGTTTAAAAATATATTCGTTGTTTTTATTATTCATTTATCTGTATAAAAATATTAATATGTTTCATACTCACTTTTGAACTTCCCACGTGGTCAATTTAACTTTACTTACGGATAAAGTATATAATTGCAATAACAATTAAACCCACAATATTTTTAAAACTAATAAATTAGTTAAATTAACTTGGTTCTTTCGTAAAGGTATTTTTATTGCACAATAAACTAATTTATTGAGTTAATACGGTATCAGTGAGCCAATGCGCCAACTACAGTTCCGGCAGAAACGTTCACTCATCACTTCATACGCTACTACAGGCTAAACTAAACTTCCAATAAAAAAATGATAAATTACAAAAAAGAATATTCATCTATTTTCACACAACTTTTTCGCTGACAAATTTTGTCTGACCAAAAAATAAAAGAAAACCTCGCTTACTACTTTTTTCTTGTCATTGTAAACGCTATGTAAAATGTAAACAATAATCAAAATTATTTCGAAATTTTTTTAATATTTAAAAATGTAACCAATATATTGCCAATATTAAGAGCTTTAATTTGACGCATCTTACAGAATTGTACGACATTGGCTTCACTTTTAAATCGCGAGAGGAAGCCGTAAAGGTCACTGATTTTCGCAGTCTGTTTTCATACTCCGCCGGGAAAGTTTTAACACAGCGAGACTGACTTTTTCATGCAGGTTAGTAGTCCGCGGCCAAGTCTGCGGTTAAAAAACACAGCGAGACTGACTTTTTCATGCAGGTTAGTATCATTAGCATGTCGGTGACGCGAACCGAGGATTTTACCCTCTACCAAAACGCTCAACGCGCCTAAAGAAGTTTTCACTTCAAAATTAAAACAATGCATGTGAATATTGCCTCATTATACGAAAAACCACGAGAAAGTGCAGTTGAGGGAGGAGCCTATTTTGCCCGTAACCTTGGAGCGGCCAACGAGAGCTGAGCGACGTTGCCAAACTTGTTCCCCGCTGTAACCACAAGCCGCGCGAGTCCAACATTCTTAAAATACTTAATCGTTACGCTCGAAAGAAATGTTAGAGCTGTCTTGAATTAATTAACTACGTATTACAAAATGTAATTTTACGGTCATTTTTAAAAAAAAGTACATCTCTGTAGCTTATTTCCATGTTGAGTTAAATGGATTGAAATAAATTATTGTATTATATTACTCATATACGAAGATCGTAGGATTAAAATCTTTAGCCGAAATATAAATTAAAAAGAAAAAATAAAAATACCGCAAAAACGTTAATTTCCCGTATTTAAACAGTTAGATAATGCCATTATCATTGATATATAATAAGGCATTACATGTGTGCATAGTATAATCATGTTATGTTAAATGGATTTTCAATTTGGTAAGAAAGTTATCAAATACATTTGAAATATATGTTCTTTTCCATAAATATACTTATTCAGTACATAACGATGGAAATTGTTGCCGCAACGGTTTTGTTACGCACTTCGGTTCTCATAAATTTATAACCATTTGAAAGCATTTTTCCTACCTGGCTATTAATAGTCTTGAATCTGTGTTATGTAAAAATTGTTTTTTATTACAAGTGGGTGATTTAAATATTTAAACTGGTCATAGTTGAAAAAATCATACAGCACAAGTATTTTTTATAATATGAATGCACTTTCTTATAAAAATTCTAAAGTAACGGTTTTCTATAACATCAATGAAATTTGAACACAGTACATAATAGAGGATTCAGACGAGTGAAAATGTGGAGGAGGAAACGGGTGAAATGCCTGTAAACAAAAGCCGCACCAGCCAGCAGTTGGTGGTAATACCAGACGGATGAGTCATACTATTTCCAAGAAACAGCCCCTTCCTCCTTCCTGTCTCTGACCGTCAGTCAGTGCCTATTGCCGCTTCATCAGTGGCGGTTGAAAATACTGCATTCTCTTCAATTTCCAGTACGCGTATATTATTTTGTGCTGAATTTTACTGTTGATGAAACGTTTTCGTGTTTTTTAAGTGTTGTTTATTAGTAGCTATTATAAGTGTACCGATTATTTTCTGTGTAGTGTCAATTGTAATATACTTCTTATTGTGATTCCTTATTTGGACAAAATGGAGTGTGATGATGTTTGTTCAAGTGCACAGCCATCCGGAAGTAAGAGTGGTAGCGGAAAAACCCTACATAGTGGAGAACGACGTATTATTTACAACGTTTACAACTTTTTCAAAAAACTGTCGTTGACAAATTTCCGAGAGAAACTCTAAACTTTAAGCAAAGTGGTAAACTGTGTGCTGAGGCCTGTGGTGTAAGTGGAAAGAACCGTCAACAAAATAAGTAAAGAAGCTAAGCTGGCCGAAGAAGATGGATCTTCATCATCAGAAATTAAGTTTTCAACGCCAGGAAAACAAAGAAGTCGAAAATCAAAAATAACAGGCTTTGACGACTTTGAAAAAAGATGTTTTGAGACGAAACTGTCCTTTCGTACTACGACAGAGGGGGAATTTCCCACATCAAAAAGAATCACGTAGGATCTCAAACAAAACTTGATTACAACGGATCGGTAACTTCAACAAATAGATTATTAAGGCATGTTGGTTTCAGGTATAAGAAAACCAATGATGGTAGAAAGTTTTTATTGGAACGAAATGATATTGTAGCGGCTCGTTTAAAATTTTTGAGAACCATGCAAGAGCTTAGAGAATCTGGTGATTGTAGGCCCATATATTACCTCGATGAAAAACATGGGTTAATGAAAAACCATACTCGAAAATACATATGGCAGGATACGACTGAGTCTGGTGGACTAAAGGTTTCCTCTCGGCAAAGGTAGAAGATTAATAATTTGTCATGTCGGTTCGGCAAAAGATGGGTTTTTGCAAGAATGTAAGTGGGTTTTTCGGTCTAAGACATCATCCAGTTCGGACTATCACGATGAAATGAACGCTGAATCGTTTAGAAAATGGTTTAAAAAATTGCTATGCATTTTGGAAGAAGGCTCGATCATCGTTATGGATAATGCTCCATACCACTCAGTACTCGCCGAGAAAATTCCAAATTCATCGTGGAGAAAGGAAGAGATTCAAAATTGGCTGTCTCGAAAAAACATACAATACTGTATGAAAGAAACGAAACCAGAACTTATAATGAGGGTTCTCCCATATAAAACCCAACAAAAAAACTTATGAACTCGACGTATTAGCCAATGAAATGGGACATACAGTTGTCAGGCTCCCTCCTTATCACTGCCAGTACAATCCCATTGAAATGGTATGGGCTCAAGTGAAGGGAGAGGTAGCACGTAATAATAAGACATTTAAAATAACCGACGTTGAGAAACTTGTTCATGATGCTCTGGACAAAGTGACTAAAGAAGACTGGCAATCAAGAGTTCAGCACGCAGAAGCCTTGCAGCAAGCTGATTTTGAAAAGGAATGTATCCGCACAAGTGTTTGTAGATAAAATAATTATAAACTTAGCAGACAATTCTGACACGAGTAGCAGTGAGACAGAAAGTGAAAATGAAGAAGACTCCGAGGTTTTGGCTACGATGTTGCCGCTCTGAGAGCGAATAAATAATATACAAGTGCAAAGGTAAGAATATTATTAAGTCAATCATGCTTTTTAACGTATTTCATTTTAAAATAGTAGGCCTAAAGATTATTTAGTGGAAAATTTGATTATTTCATAATTTAAAAATATAATTGTTCGATAATTTTAAAATTGATTATCTTGTTATATTGTTTTAATTATTTTTAATCAAGCAACACGTCATGCAGTGTCCAATATAAGCAACATGTATATTAATTTTGTGTGTGTTTAGTAATCGTTTAAAATCACTGAAAAGTTGTATGGAAATAAGCAAGTACTGTACTTTACTCTGACTAACTGACGGGACGATTTGTTTGTTTTAATCGATAGTTAGTTTGTAATACAGGTAACATTAATAAACTATACAAGTAATTTAAATATAATATTGCAAACTGCCAACGGCATTTTAAATATTGTTTTTCAATTATACTGATAAGTTTTAAATGTTCAGTGTCAGTGTTTAGTTGTGACAGCGCAGCGGCTTATCAGCCACAATGCGCCAGCCGTGCCGGGCGGCAGCGGCAGTTGTGTGGGCAACGTCGCGCAGGCCAGTCCATTCTATTGGGTCGCCGCCAACTGCACTCTCTGGCGGTTCCTTGTATAAAGAAGAAAATGAAAAATTGTGTGACGGACTGGATATATAAATATTAGAGAATGTACGTCAATAAATTTGATATTAAGCTAAACTATCACCCGGCCACCAATAAAAAATTGAGCATGTATATAACAAAAAGCTTAAAATTATTAAAATCCATTGTGGTAATAAAATGACATGTGTGATCAAGTGTAACTATAATAAAACGTCTTACGCGACACATTATTCAAGCCACTATAAAAGGTGTTACAAAATGATATATTTTGAAGCAGGCTTTGTATACTATAACCCTTACAAATCTACACAAAGAGGCTAAATTACCTTGGCTCTCATAAAAAAAATATTTTACTTAAACTACCACACACAACAAAACAAGTAATTATGAAAAACTCTCTTATCTTTGAGAGTTTCTTTAAAAATGAAAAATCACTTCTTTGCTACCTTAATTATAAGATAATGCATAAAAACTCGCTTCACAGATGTTTAGTTTGAATGTCATACCTATTCAATGTTTTAGTAAGACACAATATTGTAGCCGGTTTAGTTTTTTAGTCAAAATTTAGTAAATTTATATTTTCTTCATTTATATTTGTTTACTTACTGAAGGTGGAAAGTTCTTATCAATGAATTAAAAAAAATAAAGTAATAGATGACAATTTGATATTTAAATAATGCATACATGAATGTTAACGTACATTATTTAACAACAGCTGTAAAAATGGTAAATAAAGAGTATACTTATCAATAATGGTTAATAGCTGATATTAGTCAATCAAAAAAGTGGTACCATGAAGACCGTTCCTTTCGGCACATAATAAAAAAAGGAGATATGTGAATTATGGCATTGGTAAATTATATGTCAGTTGACCAGGCCTAAATACTTAGTCTACAGTCAATACCAGAATCTGATTCACCAGATATGTATATTTAAATTGTAATTACATTACGAAATAAACTATCAATCGTTAGGTTTGGGCAATATTTCTGTCAAAATTCGTAATTGAAGATTTCGTCTCAGCTTCAATAGTAGAGACAGTTAAAGTGGTAAGGTTAATATTAGCAATACAGAAAGAGCAACTTGGAGCATTAGTAGCTGGTGGCTTAAAGATCGAAAATAATAATATAGTCAGTAAAAATTTCACCAATGCATTCAGGGCTGAAAGCAGTTACATCGTCAAAATGGGAAATGCCTTGAGTAAAAGATGGTTACTTTAGATTATGCACATGTTTCTATAAAATTTTTAGGGTTTTCATTAAATTTTAATCAAACTCAGCAATGCAGTCAGTATTAAATATACTGGTCAGTCTCTTGCATTCATTACGAGCCTCCGTAAGTAAACACACCTTTTAAAGACTAAACTTTGTATAACGGAATCTTTTTGTGATCACCATTTGAATTTCGCTGGAGAGTCAAAGAGGAAACAAGAAAACTACCACTCATTTCAGGTGGTAATGCTTATTAATAACTTCCATAACAAAGCGCCAGAATTGAATGAAAGACTCTTCAGCATCAAAATGAGGTGAAATACTATTAGGAAAAGGCTACCTTATAATCTAGTTATAATAATCTTGGAGACTATACCTACCAAGATCTGGATTAAGAACTATCTGTGATTGCTTACTATGCCCTTTGGTTATTTATCTGTAAAGAGTTAAACGTATTATAGAGTAAATAATATGTACTACATGTATTCATAATATTTACCGGGTGAATAAATATTGAGTAATCTCAGTTAAAATCTGTTTGATTCTTTCATCATATAAACAAGGTGTATCATACTGTATTGACAACGTACTCTATCAGCGTAATGAGTTAACGCTGGCCCCTTTCTACACAGTATTTGATTGTATTATAATCAATGATACAATATTGCCATTTAGCAGACGTTTTTATTTATTATTCTATGTAATGTAGCAGACGGCTTGATTCGTTGATTGAAGTTTAGAGAACGTTGACAAGTTGGTGTCAGTGTCAAGTAGACTGTGGAGTTGGATCAGGTGTGGAAAGGAGGATAGTGAATTCTGATATTTAACCCTCATTGGAAAAGTATTACTGAAAATGACATCTTTGGATCAACCAGACTATGTTCTTTATGCTTGTACATGTGGATGTTTGAAACCAGTGACGAGAATGTATTTTTGTCGCCATTGCTTGAAAGTTCGCTGTGGCTACTGTGTTAGTCATGAAGTGAGTAATAGCCTGCTATGTGTAAGCCTAACGCTTTCGGACCCACTTGATATTATTTGTTGATTTTTCGAATGGAAAGTGCTACATAAGTGGCTAAGATAGAAATACTACTAAAACTAAAGTGAGAAAAAAAAATAAAAAGTATCCTCCATTCTCCCTAGAGGGAAAACATCCTTGGAAAGGGTGGAAAGTCCCTTAAGCTTAAGTTACCTTGTGCTATTTGAAAGATAAACCTGTTTGAAGGTTTGTGACACAAATAATACATGTACATCGCCATAGTACTGGTGGCCATTATTCAAATATTATACAAATGATTTTACTTTGTTTGAATTAAATTGGAACAACATTGTTATTCAATACAAAAGAGCTGGCATTAATTAATTATAAATTACCATAGTTAAAATGTTTTTGTATTTGATAATTAGGTATTTCTAATCAATTGTTTGGTACCCTGATTTGATGGTGGTAGTGGCCGCTTACTATACTGCAGCCCAGTAGGACCTTGGATTGGGTACTAGACCCTTGGTTAGGGTGGTTGGCCCTTGGGTAGGCGAGGCAGTCAGGTAGCTAGATCAGGCAAGTTACTGTTAGCTACAGGAACTAAATGTTATTCTCATATTATTGGAACAAATGTTTGGGTAATTGTGAGTCTAACCCATTGCGGGTGAAAGATGTCCTTTGTTCTCCGTTTAGCAATTGCAGTTTATTTCAGGCTTTTTCCCTTAGAATGCGCTTGGATGCTCTCAGTTATGTTCGGTAGGCCTACTGTATTGTTTTTGCAGAAGTAGCCTACAAATAATGTCAGCTGGAATATTATCAGCTGTTACTAATATGATCTTCAGTTTTGTTTGTAAGAAATGGCAGTTGGTCGCATTTGTTGTTTACAATGAGCAATAATCTGTGTCCTTCATAACTTGGCAGATTGTTATTATAAAGTTGCGGTAACGGAGAATATGATTTGTTTGACAATGAATTAGTTTGTGTTTGTCCATGAATATTAGCGTATAATCTCGAGCTTTGCGAAGCCTTCAACGAACAAGCCGAATCTTCAGGCCAGGTTGACATCCAGTCTGATTCTGATACCACCACCACTGGAACACTATCTAGGCAATAACTAATAATTATCCAGTAGTAGGTTAATTTCTAACAGTGAATAATCGAACGAGATTAGTCTGTCAAACTATTCTAGTAGGCTTACAACGATCTTATTGAATCTACCTGATTGTACTGTAGAAATAAATGTTACCACAAGGCCGCGTTTGGATTGTAGTTTTACTTTACCATTTCTAATTCATTTGCCTTTGCATAATTTCACTTCAGAGTCTCAATCAAGAAACGTAAGTAAAATATTTTAGTCTAGTCTACTATTCATAAGTGCTGATTTATTTTATTATTTTAGTTCAGTACTTATTTAAATAAATAAATGCATTTAGTATTATATACAAAATATATAATGTGTTAATAGTGCAATTAAAATTACCACAAGTAAACTGTGTATGTGCTGCAGCACTGCGGCCGACTGCCTACCGCTGTAAACAACTCTGGTTGCTGGGTTTCACATACTAAGCTGTTTCGTCGCCCGCAATGGGTTAATGACCGGAGTGGCAAAAGACGATTTTCCCGGTATTAACCTATTGCTATCATCCTCCTGGACAAAACAATTATTTATAAGGTTTCAAAGTTTGCAAATGACAAATAAGGAAGATATAGAACTTTACAAGTAGAACTAGGCCTATGTTTCTAGCACAGAGTAATATTTAGTTGTTCTACAGGCATCACGTGATCTTATTATGATTTTGAATCAACCTCGTATTGGTTCTTGCTGAAATCAGGGGAATTTGGCCCAAATAAAAGAAGTTTTTTTAATTCAGACCTAAGAATAAAAGTTCATATCACCCTGACACTAGTGCCTCTGGCCATCAGCGCATGCTTTGGCAGCACCTTCAGTATCAATCATGTTTGAAGTTAAAATAATTAGTTTAATTAATATATAGCCTAAAGTGACAATATCAAGAATAATAAAGGAACCATAACAAACAACCAAACAATTAGATTCAGAAATAGGGAACACTCATAAATAATAATGTAATGATAACACAACATAAAAAACATGTAGAATAGAAAATTGGAAAGTGACAGAACTATGTATACGTTTTCTTTTTAGTAGCAATGATTAATTGCTGTCAAGAAGTGGTTGAAAGCATCCTCTCCAGATTTCTTTTTTTTATAATTAATCAAAGTGATTTTCTGCTAATAGGTCAATTGTATACCACTTTTTAAACTTTGTGGCCCTCCACAAGTTTTTGACTGTCTGAGTATTAGCACCAGTTGCCGGATCTAACAATTTGACGGTAAAATAACTTTGTTGCTGTAGAAAAAGCTTGTATATCAAGTAAAGTTATCGAGACTTCAATAAGTTAGGCAGGGTTTTCAAACCCTCTAAAATAAATTGGAAGATATTAAAATTATTTTGTGGGTTTTCTTCTAAGTAAGTTAGTTAGTCATTTAAACAAACTCTCCAATAATATAAAGTTTTATTTTTGTGAGGCCTTTCGTACTCAATGAGAACATCTTCGGATTCACACAACTGAATAAAAGTAATAATAACAATAGTAACATAAACAATTTTGTACTAAATAAAAACATATGTCATTAAAAATACAAAGAGATAATATTCTATGAGATATTATTAAAAGAAGTACAGAATAAAAGATTCCTTGATGCATATGAAACAGTTTTTATAAAAAAGAACCAAAATAATCTGGTAAACAACGAACCTGGGCCTTTTCAAAATTCACTGTTACTTTATTTGATTTAACTAAATATCAACTTTATTTTTTATATATACATATTTTAACATAATGTGCTGTCATAGAATAGGCCTATTATCTCTTGTATTTTTAATGACATATGTTTTTATTTCGTACAAAATTGTTTATGTTACTATTGTTATTATTACTTTTATTCAGTTGTGTGAGTCCGAAGATGTTCTCATTGAGTATGAAAGGCCTCACAAAAATAAAAACTTTATATTATTGGAGAGTTTGTTTAAATTAATATATAATTTCCAATAAGAAAAGAGCTTCAAGAACGTAAGTTAGTCAGTCAAAAGATATATTTTAGAAAAAATTTGATAAAAACTGGACACCTTCTGGTGATTTATTGTATCCCTCCAAAGGAGAGGGAGTCTGGGGTAAGTAGGTTGCAGGTTAGCAGCAAGAGTTCGCATTCTTGTCAAAATGAAAGTGATGGGGCCATCATGAAGTCAAGCCACACCATTTTCTCGTTCAGTTTGGATATGCTTATAATCATCTTCTTTTCTGGTTTTTAAATTCATTGTTAAACTATTAGTTTATTTTGTGTTACAAACAATGTGAATATCATATTAAAAGCAACATGTAATATAAATTTGTATAAAAAATTTTCTTTTTTAAAGCATTAGACCTACGTTCAACATTCAGTAGTGCAGTAATTGTGATCAGGATATGGACTCAATTTATTAACCACGACCCGACATGATGAATCAGGAGATTGTGATGGGAGTTTATAAATGAAGTATCGCTGAAGTTGATCATAGTGTGTGAGAAACACACTATATTTGCACTGACTATGGAGCAGCTCTGTGCGCAGTAAATAAATCTGGCAGTAGCGTATAACATCACTCTTGAAAACTCAGCACTTATAAGCTTAAGGGATAGGCCAAATAAGAGTGATTGACGTAAAATTTCCCTCCTTGCCCACCAATAGCTATAAAATATGAAGAAGAACAGGCCGTGGATGTTTGAAATAGCTAGAACATGTTTCATCACTGCTTACCGGTGACCGGAGGCACCCAACAACCTATTTTCACCAAAAATTGGTGAGGGACTTCTGCTTGCCAGTGTAAACTCCCGAGCTGCCAATATCTCTTTATCTCTCTCTCCCTTACTGTGCCACATTTGGTGCAATCCCTGACTATTGTAATAATTTTGTTGCATAAAGTATTTACCCCAAGTTTAAATGGTGTTTATGGTCAACCAAACCAGTGGATCTATAACAATTTCACTGCTCATGACAGACCTATTCATGTCACTGTTTCCCTTGTCTAATTTTATATTAGTTTAGTAAAGTGCCAATTTTTTATTTGAAGTGTTAATTGTTTTTATGACAGAATGGAAAAATTGTTTTTTTGTTTTACAAATTAACGTTATTGTATCAATGTAATAATTATATGAATGTAAATCACCAGAATCTCTACACTACACAATGCCACTAGTTATTAAATTTGGATAAGTAGGTTTAATTAAGTAGCAATTAAGTTAACATTTGCATGTAATTGCCCCACCATGAACTCTTCCACAGTTGTTGTACCCATGTGATTTGTATGTATAATGATCACACATTAAACATTTAAGCTTTCAGACCAAAAGTTTAGGCTTTTAATGGTGTTTGACAAATTTTTTAAAAAGTGGTCTACAATGCTCTATAGCCTTCCACACGTATGATTTCTTTTTAAAGAATCCTCACAGATCCTTTTGTTTTCACCAAAGAGTATCCGTGACATGATCAGAATGATACGAAAGGCAAGTTGAGCTATTCAGTAAAATCTTAAATCCTCACATGATGTGAATCAATTTCTATTGAAGATTTTGAGCTTTTGGACAGCTCCAGTTCCATATTACATTTACTACTCCACCAACTGTAATTAATGTACCACTGACACTAGTAGTGGAAGTTTTGTTATGGTATTAACATGCACCAGAAGCACCTAAATTACCGTTGCAACATTTGGGGTCAGATTAACCTTTTAAGAAAGCAAGAAAATGTTTTAAAGAAATATCAAAATATCAGGTGTAGTTCCGTTTTTTGTAGATGTAATCGGTTTTGAGTTAAATTAAAACTCATATATAGCTTGTGATGAAAGATTTTGAACTAGAGATATTTTCAGATATTCTGGCTTACTAATACAATTTATGAATGTACTGCACAGTTTACATATTTGTTGTAATAATGTTATGTTGCTTTTCTTCTAGGTTGAAGCACATTTCTGTTCCAATTGTTTGGAGAATATTCCACCATCTGAAGCGCGTTTAAAGAAAAACAGGTAAATAACACGTAACTAGAGTTAATTCAATTTTTTTATAAAGTTGTAAATACATACTGTAAGTCTAAAACATTGATGGTGGCTGAAACTTTATATTGACATAGACATTGTTTACGTAACTGAGTCAAATACATACATGACGCATATCTCAGACATCAATACTTACTATTTTTTAAACTTCTTCTTTAAAATAATATGTTCTTCTATCTTCTATGTTGATCTGTACATTGTCTAACATACAGGTTTATAGAATATCAAAGTGCAGGATCTTGTTGTTTCAATGTTTACAAGTTTTTAATGAACTGTTTACTACAGGTGCGGTACGTGCATGGATTGTCCAAACTGTTTGAATGCCTTGTCAGTCCGTGCTACCACCATCTCTCGCTTGTCAGAGGACGGCTCCAAGATGCCAGGGAAGGTCTACTATCTTGCATGTTTCTTCTGTCGGTGGACTACCCGAGATGTGGGAATCCCTGACCAGACTGCAGGTAAATACTGACATAGTGAAAATTTAACAGCACTTACTCCCATTCCTCTTCCACTTCCTCTTCCTATACAGATTATGATGATCACATTCGTGTGAGTTCTGGCCCAGTGGGACCTTCACATGTCCCAGTGCAATGAAATAGTGTTGTGTAATTCTCTAAAAACAGATATGACTCTTAACTGTAGCTCTTTATTTATAATTCTGACTGTTTTTAAAGACAAACAGTGTCTATCATTCATTCACATTACAACATCCCCAAACAGCCCAAACAGCAGTACCATATGATAAGGTAGAATATACAGAGTCCATACCACCCGTTCATTACTTGTATAGAAAAAATTGTATGTACTGAATCCACCACATAAATTGTAAACCCACTAAATAAGTTATCGGCTATTTAATAAAATTAGTTTGAAATGTTAAAAATTTGTATGATGTCCCTGGGTTTGAATCTCGAAAAATTCAATGTTAAATCAGATTAAGCGATACATAATTTTAAAGCTTATTTAAAGTCAAACATTTTAAATTTCATTTCACAATTTTATCTTTATCTGTTTCAAAATAGCGTCCAAAAATATCCAAAATTACGATGTGTTCTACTTTTTCAATCCTCAAATTAGGATCTGTTATCATTCGGTTCGGTTGAATTTATCACTCTACATAAAAATACCTTACAAACCATACATACCCCTACAAGGCAGGATTATTATAATTTGTGGGTCCAACCTCGTATTCCAAATTTTAACAAATCTAAATTTGGATTAACAATAAAATTTCAAATGCAAAGGTTGGCCATTTTATATCATCAAACTGAACAACTGTAACGTTTATTGTTTTCCCCCATCTCTAACCATTTCAAAATAGCGGCCAAAGAAACTGACTTTTTTGCTTTTTTCCAAATATAAAAGTAGAGATTAAACTGAAAGACATTGTAATAAAAACCAAATAGTGTCAAAAAGTCAACAGTAACATTCATTACGCAATCATTGTCATGACTAATATCTAAGTATTCCGGTTTATACTGCCTTGAATCATTGCCAAAACAATTACATTCTTGAAATATTACGGTCTCATTGTGGAGAGATATCTTCTGTCATTATTGGCTTAACATTTACGTCTATGTGATGAGGCTTCATTTGGAAACAATGGTGAAGCAAATCGGCACAACATGAGGAATTTGTTTATAGTAAACCACCATCCCGGTACTGGAGTTAAAACACTTTGTAATAGAATAGTATGACGATTATTTTTTGATGAGACATTAAATGGGAAGTGATGTAATAATTGTATTTCACATAAACCTCTCAACTTACTGATATATATTCCTCAACAAGGATGGCAAAGAGTGTGGTTGATGTAAGATGGCATACCTGCACACTTTTCTATTGATGTAAGAATCACGTTTGATCTGATTTTTCCACCAAAATGTTTACGTACATGAGGAACAGTGTATTGGGGTGCTAGATTTTCAGATCTCACGGTACCAGATTATTATCTGTAGTAGAGACTTATTATCATCAGGTGAGGTCTACAAGACAAGATGTAACAGTAAGAATGAGAAATGCTATAGTTTCCATCTCTGAAGAAGTTATTCATGCTGATATTATTTAATCTGTAAAGGATATTGTCAATTAATTAATTAACTAAGTTCATTTATTTGTTTTAAATCAGTTCTAAAACCTTTTGTTGCCATCTTGTATTTCCAAAGAGTATTAAAACGTGGATGTTCAAGCAACTGGGAGCTGGCCGGAGAGAGAGAATCCCCATGCTAATCGTATCAACACACTACTGGAGCACTACAAAACCAAGGCACTGCGAGAGAAAATAGAGAAGGAACGGAAGACCCTCAGCACTCCACGGAGGGGCTACACGCATCTGGCTGTGAGTATTCTCCTAAAACTTGTCAACTCCTCACCCCTAACTATCTGCAGGTGGATTATTTAGTGGGTCAAATATGGTATGTAGAATGCAGAAAATAAGATTGTGATAGGATGTCAAGTCTTATGGGAATTCCAAGTTGTTATTATTAACATGGTTCTCATGCAGTCTGGAGAGTTAGACACAAAAAATGTAGACCTAATTTGTCAAATATGTGGTCATCCTTATTTTTTACATGGGTTTTAATTTTGAGAGTTTACAGACTAACTTTCGAACCGAAGCCTGAGTGAGAGTACATTTTTTCACTATGTAATTTGCCCTTCACTTCTTTTTCAGTTGTTGGTGACAGAAAGAAGGAATTTGAAATATGGTTTACATTATAGATGTTTGTAAATTTGTGTTTGTCTCCACCATACTACGTTGGTTTCAATGAAGAATTAGCTCAATAATTTTAGAATTCGGAAGTCGGGTTTTTATTCCAATCTCCTGATCCAATTTAGATTTAAGTTTAAAGAACAGAGGTTTGGGATCCTGAAGTCGTAAAGTGAAACAGTTTTTATAAGATTAGTATTTCCCTCCCACATTCCATGATAATTTATTGAAGTTCTTCGATGGCTTCAGTAACAATAAGAGTTAGCCTTTTTATCCCAATGACAAAAGTGTATCGTACAACTAAAAAGTTGCTGCGGTCAATATGGGTCTGTTCTGGTTGTTTAAATTCACCCCCGGTCTAATCTATTTACAGTTCCACAATTGATTTATGCTGTTGCACTAACCAAAACAATGGTCTCATATATTGGTTTCGGAATCTAACTTAGGTTAAATTTTGATGATTAAGTGATTTTTATATTTTTACCGATCACTAAATATGTATTAGGGGTATATACTTCAAGTATTAGGGCAATGTTATCTCCATTTGCTTTTCAATAACTACAGTAAAAAGGCCATACAGAATGTTAAAGGAACTAACCCGGATGACGATTTAGAGGTTAGTAGCCTAGGTGTTCAGAGGTCTATCCTCGGCAAAGTAACGGCCCTCATGGACACGAAGGGAAAACTCGACAGAATTGAGTCATCCATGAAGTTTCTCGCTGAAAAGTATGACTCATTGCTGGATGAGGTCGTCGAACTTCGAGCTGAAAATAAAGAGCTTAAAGCCGAAGTTAACACCCTTAAGTCAAATGGTCAAGCTTCCAGAGAAGCAGTTGACAAGCTGAACACCAAGGTGCAGAACTTTCAGCTGATATTGCCGACCTGGACCAATACGGTAGAAGGCTAAACCTAGAAATACATGGGCTGAAAGTGGAAGGAAACTCAGCACAAGAAAATCTTGCAGAGGTGCTACAAAAGGTGGCCAAAGACATCCATGTGGACTACCAGCCTTCCCAAGTTCATCAGGCACATCGTCTACAACCTCGTAAAAGACGGCAACCCACCCACCATCATCGTCCAATTCTATTCAAAGACTATAAGAGACAAGTGGCTGCACAGTGGGAGAAAAGCAAAAATCAGCGGAGTTTATTTCAACGAGAGTCTTTCGGGTTATCATAGGCTGTTACTCAAAGACGCTAAGCTAAGAGCCAGAACACATGGCTACGCTTTTGTTTGGTTTAGTGGCGGGAGAGTAATTGGTGAAAAAGGGAGAAACCAGTCAAAATGTTCTGGTCATCAAGTCTAGAGATGACCTAAAAAAGATAAACTAGGTTAGCCTAAAGTAAACTCAAACAAAAAACTAACTTAAATTGTTTAACTTCGAAATGGAGCCCTTTTTTCACCAGTATTCTGGATATTTGGTTGTTTATATTGTTTGTTGGAAGCTGTAGCATGAATTTAGCCTATAATTACCACCACAGCATTTCTTACCATATTTATACTATAGTAGGCCTTTAGAAATTGTTGATTTTTTCATAGTTTGTTTAATTTATTGTAGTTGTTTATTGTATCTAGATCTCTGTTGTGTGTTGTTATTGATTGTTGTTATTGCTCTTTACACCTCTTTAGTTTATTGTTCCCTTTATTGGAGGCAAAGAGGGTTTGTTTAATTTTTTAATAGTCTATTTAGCTTGTTATTACTTGTTGCCTCTCTAACCTGTTTGCCAGTAATGTTTTAGATTTTGTTGTTACATTTTAAATAGTTTAGTCTTAACTCATTATTCATGCAGGAATTAAATTTAACCGATAGTCGTTTATATTACTGTAATTATGGCAGTTTTGATGAATGGACAAATAGCCTAGGTGAAAGTAGAAAGGATATAGACCTTCTTTATCTAAACATCAGATCTCTAAATAAACACTGGGACACACTAAAATTACAAATTTTTATCCAAAAATAGTAGGCCTAAGTTTGATCTGATTATTTTTATCTGAAGTGTCATGTGACTCTCATGAGTTAGCTTATTTAGTTTGCCATCCTACACTAAAGTGTTAAAACTTAGAGAAAACAAGGGGGGAGGGGGGATTGTTATGTTTGTCAATGACCTAACGCTTCAGTTTTTCACAAATCACAGTTGATAACATACAGCACTTACGAACACATTACTGGAGAATTGAGTATAGTGGGATCGAAAGAACCTTACAAAATTTATTATTTCATGCAGTGTACAGACCTCCCACCTCCTCTAGTGGTTTTTCACTCCCACAGGCCACCGAAGAGCTAACTTATGCCCTCACGAAACTGCACACACTCGAAAATTTGATACTAATAGGGGATACCAATATAAATCTGAAGAACAAAAAGTGATATAAATGTATTGAGTTATGAAGGCAGCATTAGCAGAAAGGGGCCCTAGAAAGGGGTATATGGGACTACACGAGAGAGGAAATACGCCTGGGTAGTGTAGTAAGATCATGCATAGACCACATTTATTATAAAACTGGATATGTCTATTAAAAACATTTTCACTGGTATAATTAAAACCAAAATTTCTGACCATTACCCTATAGTTGCCAGAATATGAGCTATTGGGAGGAAGAAAAAGAGACACTGAGGTTGAAAAAACTAAAATACTAAAAGAACCACTGCTAAAGAAACTCATAGAGAAAGAAACTTGGGATATAGAAGATACAACTAGTGTAAATGCAGGATTCGAGAAAGTAATAAATAAATTCATTAGCATCTATGACAGAAGTACTATTACCATAAATAGGACAGGTGGGAGGATTGATAAGCAAGGTGGACACCACGTAAGGACTCCACTGAAAGAATGGATGAACCAGGAACTAATAAACTTAATAAAGGAAAGGGACAGAATATTTAGACTATGGAAAGGGGACCCCTCTAACATCAGATTCCGAAATTTGTACAAGAATTTAAGAAATAGATTGAACAATAAAATAAAATATAGAAAAAAATAGGTATTACCAGCATTTATTCGAAGTCAACAAAAACAATTCCAGGAAGGTTTGGGAAAACATAAATTATCTTTTGGGAAGAACAACTAAAAATAATATTGATAAGACAATTGAGGTGGCTATGGGAAAAACCATGAATAACAAAGAAATTGTGGATAGCTTTGCCAATTATTTTTTAGAAGGCATTGATAGAATAAAACACTGCTGTGGTAATAGAGAGGAATGTGATATAAATGACAATATGGATAACAGTGTATTACAGAATTTCTACATACCTATAGCTACTCCGAAAAGTATTGTAAAAATAATAAAAGGCATTAATGCTGACAAGTCCCCAGGAATCGATGGAGTAAGAATGAAAGACATTCAAAAAGCAATGGATGGTATCACCAAACCATTGACTACATTAATAAATAAATCATTAAAAGAAGGAATATTTCCGGATTGCTTGAAAACATCTATTGTTAGACCAGTATACAAAAATAACAGTAAAAAGGATTTTCAAAATTATCGTCCCGATAGCCATATTATCATCTGTAGAGAAAATATTAGAAAAATATGTATTAGAAAACTTAAATAAATACTTAGATGAGAATAAAATATTAAGTCATAAACAATTTTGGATTTAGAAAGAATTACAACACTGAAATGGCATTAAAAGGGTTTGCAGATATAGGAAATAAAATTATGGACACTAAAAACTGCATGGATTGGCTTTGTTTATTGATTTTTCAAAAGCTTTTTGATACTGTAGAGCATAATAAAATTGTTGCAGCCCTAAATTCAAAATGGGTGTGAGGGGTCCCTATTTAGAATGGTTTAAGAGCTATTTAAAAGACAGGAAATTTGTGGTAAAAGTATTGAACACACTAAGCGATGAGAGAAATATAAAGTACGGAGTACCGCAAGGAAGCCAAATCGGTCCAGCTCTTTTTATAATTTATTTAGATGAGATTTTAAGAAAGATTGAGGATTGTCCACATTTTTTGCTTTTGCAGATGACATATACTACTCCTGTCACAGCATAAAGATATAAGAATTGCAGAAGAAATACTACAGAATAATTTTAACACGTTAAACCAAATGGACTCATGACAATGGCTTGATAATAATAAACAACCAAAGACATGCTTAATGCATATTTGCCAAAAGAATATGAAAATTGATAGAGTAGTAAATATTAAATACCATGATTGTGAATGTTTGCATGGTCATAAACAATGTCAATGTGAGAGTATTAAATTGGTTGAAACTGTGAGATATCTGGGCATAACTGTTGACAATAGGCTAACATGGAAACCTCATGTAACTTTACTACAGAGAAAACTCGGCCCCTGTATTGCCATAAATGCATAAATTGCAAAATAAACTTACTGAACCAGCAAAGATAGCAGTTTATAAGGCACTATTTCAATCAATAATCACATATGGAATAACTACCTGGGGAACAACAGCGAATAGCCATTTAAACCAAATACTAAATTTACAAAAAAGATGTTTAAGGGCACTCTACGGATATGAATTGGACATAAATGACAATCAATTGGACCAGCACTATAGTTTAAAGGACAACTAACACCTAAAGGATTGTATATAATTTAAAATTTTACAGATATATTATGAAAACAAACAATTAAGGAAAACCCTGGACAGAAGCTATAATACTAGGCATTTGGCTAAGTACAAAATACACACCCCAAGGACAGACTATGGGCGCAGGCTACCAGAATATATAGTACCGAATCTATTTAATCAACTGCCTAGTGAAATAGAAAATTTACCAAATCTAAAGAAGTTTAAATTCGGCAGCCTACATTTGGTTAAATACAGCTAGACCTCTATATCAAGTATAAAGACAAAACTTGCCATTTGTAGATGTCTTAGAAATAGGCCTAGCCTGGCCCAATCCCCACTAGCCTGCACTGACATTCCACTACACTGCACAACACTCAAAACTATTTTCATTAACTCAGATTCACTCTCACTGTACTAGACTGTTGTTTATTCACACTACTTTATTCACCGACTACGAAAAAGCCACTAAACCCACTTTACTCAGTGAGCAAACATAACATAAACATAACCCAAAAACAAAACATAACCTAACCACGATTAGCAGAAACTGTTTCGACCAGACGACACTACTGCACACAAACTGGAGACAGACAAAGAGGAACAAAATTCAGACAGGTATGCACGTATTACACACCACTGAACTCCTAGAAGAATATATTGTTATATTATTAGAAAAATCGTTTTCAGATATCTAACCATGTTATTGAAATTTATATTGTTTTTTTCGTTATGTAATCGTTATATTATTTTATTGTTATTGTTATTGTTATATTAAGTTCAAACCATATTCATACAATTGCCAAATATAAATAGAAACATGATGCCTACCCTAAACCACAAATAAATCGTCATTAGTAGTTTAATTTATTAAATTGATTTTAAGCGATACAACTTATTAAAGACATTATTGCCAGTAGAAGTGGAGCAGTAGAAGTAAGGAAATATCGCTGGACCTCGCCGACAAAGTTTTTTTTATGTAACTTGGCGAGGCCAAACTGTGTAAACAATGTAATTGAATAAATAAATAAATAAAAAAAAAACCAGATTAGATTACGTTATGTGCAAACATTCACAGCTTTATACAATAAGGTAGTTGTTATAACAGTGTATAAATAGCATTTCTATTGTATTAGATGGATTATTGATCATAAGCGCAATCTAAATTTAAAATTAAATAACTTTGTATTTGCAATCTGCATTACACAACTGATTAACCACTTTACAATAATTCAATATTTACTAAAATTTAAATGTAAACACATGTTTCTGCCCCTTTGATGAACTTCAGCTGAAAGTGTTAACAGCTGTTAAGTATCAGTTCAATTTATATTACGTGTTGTAGTGTAATCTGCCGGATCCAATGTAAAACACTCCAATATCATAACATTCGAATGTAAACAAACTAATTTTTCAATTTGAATTCGACTTTATTTGGTGAAATGAATGTGTTATGGGTGGTAAAAGCACTCTAAGTGTTAATTCATACCAAAAGCTATACCTGTTCCAAATTTCAGCACAATCCGTATAGCAGTTTCAGCGTGATTCGAGGACAAACCTCCAAACATCTAAACATACACACATCCAAATATCCAAACATTCAAAATTTCGCATTTATAATATTAGTGGGATGTACAGCTGGACTGCACTGTATAGTACATTTCAAACCTTTTGCACATCTTAAAATATCTGATCTTTGATTGTCAGTTAGTAAGTGTCAACATCTAACTTTATTAAAGTAGAAGATAACTGCAACTGGTTATATTGCAGGAGCGGTATGGGTTGTCAGGAATGATAGCACGCCGCAGGGCAGGCCTGCCAACAGTACCTCTGGGAAGAGATGCGGAACTGACAACTCCCCCTGCTCCGGCCACAGCCTCTGAGACTGTAGAGGACCTGCCAGACCACTTCTTCACCCAGGCTCCAGTGCTGACTCAGAGTGAGTCAACATTCTTTTGTGGCACTTATAAATGTAGTCTGTAGCTCTTAAGCCTGGACCACAAAGGAGAGAGAAAGAGAGGATTACTGATATTTAACATCAATCAATTTTACAATATAAGAAACACAAGTGTATTTACTTTATTGTAACATTTAATGATGGCATATCCTTGTAGGCCTAATCCTATTTATCCCTTCATAAAACAATATGTGGAAAAATTTAGAACAGACAAAAACAGACAAAATTTCAAAAGGTCCTTCACAATCCTACCATTGTCAGAAATAAACTTCAAACAAAGAAAATGTTCTTACTATTAACATCAAGTATGATTCTTTTGAAGTCAATTTATTTTTTTCAGTTTTACTCAGAAGTCTGTGACGTATTCAATCAATCCAATGTCTACATGGATGCTTTTGATATTCAGTATAAAAATGTTCACAAAATATAAATCTTGAAATCTTTATATGAAGATTGGGAAATGTTTATTTGTGTCTTGAATTAGCAATTTTTGATATAATAATAAAAAACACATTTTTAACTAGTTATTCACTAATAAAATATTAAAAACTTTGAAAATCATACGTCTAATTTATTTGTTTTCATCAGAAAAATAAGTGTAATGATTTATAATGTAGATAAGTTCTAATTGCAACCTTGATAATAGAAAAAACTTTGCTGTGCTTTACAATGATTAAGTGATTATTGTTAACATTTTCTAAACAGTGTTATATATTTTATACAAGTCTGTTATTTTGGAATTTCTAAATATAAAAACTAAAATTTAATTTTATAACTTATACTATTAATAATATTTGTTTATTAATAGTTTTATTCGTTTTTTATTTTTTAATAATTGTTTTTATACCAATATCATAAGAGGGCACAGTAGCTAGCTGTTTGATTTATTATAATGGAATTAATATAACTATTTCATCACTACATCGTGGACACTGGATTTATGCCAAGTAGTGATAGTGTCTATGTGGTACACGCTTAGTTTATATGCTTAATACTTTCTGAACGTTTACAAATGTAAATCAATAACACTTTGTACATAACCACTACACCTAAAAATCTACTCTTTGAGGTAATTATCAGTTTCCTGTGGTTTAGGGGAATGGCTCGCAAGGAGTCAGAAGGAAATCTTTAATGGAGAGCATAGGTATTAGTCATCCATTAAATTAAAGAGCTCTATTAGAAGAACACAGTGCTGCAAATTGGACCTCAGAAGATTCATCCTTTAAAAAATGGCACTGGTATACAGTTTAATAACGTTACTAGGTAGGTCCTGATATAGATAGCTTAATATTCTTTTCTTGGCTCGAATTGAAAAAGTTAAACTTTGTAAATGCATATAATTTTGTAGGGTAGTTAGTAATTCTTTACATCCGGTCCACAAGGATTTCTGAGATATATATCTAGTGCTAATATCTAAATTAAATATTGTGGCACTATTCATGAGTATTTGTCTGTTATAAATCTTTTTTATTTGAAGTTATGCACTTAACTTTGCATTATGTAGACAAAACTTCACTTTATCAAGTGCGTTTTTTTAGTGACTGAATGTTTTATCTGCCTACTCATATTTCACTGTGTATTGTGTCCCAGTAACCACAATGACACAGCGCCTGGCACTGACCGACTCACAGCCAGTCAGCACTGAGGATTTGATCCCTCCCCACCGTAGGTTGTTCATAAAACGCTCGCAGCGTTGTCGTGAATGTGAACACAACATCTGCAAGCCTGAGTTCACCCCGGCCTCTATCAAGTTCAAGATACAATTGGCAGCACAGTGAGTGTATAACACTAAACATTGTTTGAATTTTTAATTAGTTTTATAGCATACAATATTTTGTTGTTAACGCTTTGAGTGCGAACTATTCAACTTGATGTACTTAAAAGTGTCAGTTATCTTACTGCCAGGTGTACTGAAAGTTGCCAAACTATTTTGTCAGTTTGGCATAAATTTAGTAAAATTTATGTTGTTTTACGTAGATTTTGTAACAAAATCAGTCTATTGCAGTTGTCCTCATGGTTGCACTTAAAGAAACTTAATACATAACTACGCCGAACATGACTTCTAGATCCCAAACCCTGTCCATAGTTTATATAGGGTGTAAATTAAGTCCTGATACGCCTAGATATATTCCAAACAGATTTAGATATTGATGTACAACCTTCACCATACTTATTAAAATAAAATACTTTTTAGGATTTTATGAATGATACAAATGTTTTTACCCCTTTTCAAAGGGAAGTATGGGGAGGAGGGGAAAGGTAACTTTAAATTTTCAAATAGCAACCCCTATCTTGTGACATATCATTTTATAGGTCCTTTTAATAGAAAAAAATGACACTAAGAAAACACCTCTACACCATGTCTAGTAAAAGTTATGGGGAAATAACACAAAAACATTATAATCTTTAGGGATAGTGCCAATGTGTATGGGTCATTTTCAAATTGAGAACTAATATCATTCCAGGCTAATAACATTTTAGTAAAATGAACAAATTAAAATTATAATAGGTTAAGGATTAACAAAAGTATGCTAAGTAGTTAGATAGAACCCATTTAAAAATTAAAATGATAATTAGTTATTGTCCCAATAAATGTTATAACTCTCATTTTGTCCCCTCGCTGACTGTCCCCAACAGTTGCCATGAGAATGTCTCTACAAATCTACAATATAAATCTATATTCTTCAATTGTAATACAAGGAGTAAGTCCATCTTCCAATTATAATCTCTTTGACCATAACCTGTGAATAAATCAATATCATTTCTAAATAAAGGATATTTTGCGTTTTTTTTCATGTCCCCAGAACTATCTCTAAGACAACAACCTTTTTTTCCAAAATGCCACAAAAACATGAATTCAATTCCAGCGTTCCCTGTCTTGTGTGTTATGAGTTGTGGATATTCCGCGTTACAGGTTTAATATTGTTCTTGTTCGACAAATTCGTAAAATCTTCTTTTAAAACCCAATCCAGGTAATTATTTAATTGCGTATATTAATTAGATGTCTACTCGCCGACCGGTAATGTAACAACGTATTTCTTGAACAATTGCGTTCATATTATCGGTGTTGTGAGCCGTTACGGAATCGGACATTAACTTCGAAATCTTACCGGGTCTAACTAAGTGCGTTGTTGAATTAGCGGAAATCCTCGGCAGAATGTCTCCTCACGGACTGTCTCCTAGCAGACGTTACCGTAGAGACAGTCTCTTCGTGGAGGTCCGCGAATGTACCTGCCGACGTCGGCGTTGAGACATTTTTCCATCGGCGAGTAGAGTTTTCATAACTTTAAATTGAAATTTTTAATAACAATTGATGTTTTTAATAAGTTTTCTTCTTACGTTAATAACCCTTACAGCCTCATGCGACTATCATAGCAGCCAGCAGAGGCAATTTCCTCCTCCCCAGGCAATACTCATGGTATCTAGAGGATTATTTTACAATACCTCACTAACTCTGTTAACCCTTACAAGCCCCATATGTCTTTCACACAGCAACCAGCAGTAGCAGTTTCCTGCTTCCCAGCTATATAGTTTTTGTAAGTGCTATTTTGATTACTATTTTTTCTTTCTTTATAGTTTCATAAAAAATGGGAAATAAGAAAAAGAAAAGCTAGCTGCAGAAGACGCAAAAAATATAGGCGAGAAAGGGAACTAGCCAATGCAAGAAATCGCAGATACAAAGCGAATTTTGTCTGAAGAAAAGTTAGAAAAAAACGGCAAAGAGATAGAGAACGATACCATCGCTTAAAACAGGAAAAAAATAAAGTTGGCTAGTGAAATGACAGAAAAATAGAAGAAACAGAACAGAAAAGTTTAGAGAAAACGAAAGGCTGCGCTTAGAAAGAAGAATAAAGATGAAGAGTTATTAAGAAAAACACTCCACCCAACATTGACACTGAAGACTTAGCATTTACCGAGAGAGATTTTCGGTAAAAAACAAGTTGGAAGAAAAATGGTTCGGAAAGACAGAGCCAAGGCATATAGAGAACTAAAAACAAAAAGAAGAGAACGAAAACTAAAAGCCAAACTAGACAAGTACAAAAAACTGCTTCAGAGAGAGCGATTGAAAAACACTAATTTAACGTCTCCTTCACCTAGAAAAAAGTGAGAAATCTGGTTGGCCATGAAACATCGCATGTAAAAAGAGACTTTTTGCCGGATATGTCCTTGAAAAGCAGTTAAAATCGTCAGTGAAAAATACGCCGCCTAAAACTAAAGAGTGTGAAATAACGTCCAGAGTTATCGGATCGAAAATATTAAGGAAATACAGAGTCCAGAAAGTTTACATATTGTTATATACTTTTATGATAATGCAAAAAAGGAGTTAAACACGATTCAAGGAACAGCTGTTAGTATACTTTTAATAAAACCCAACACATTGTCAGTGATTGGTAGACGATTATCATCTTTTTGCCGATCGCAATGGTCCCTCGCCGACGGCCGCTGTCTCCTCGCTGATGGCCGATGTCCCCTCGCCGACACTTGTCTCCTCGCAGACGATTACTTTTTTGCACATTGAAACGTAAATAATGGAAAAAAAAGAGTTGTGTTTGTAATTTCGATTAAACAAAACATCTAATAAACAACGTCAAGTAAGTTTTGATTATTACTTATATTTTATTTTTGGTGTTTTTTTTTTTAAAATCGTTCTGATTATTTTACTTTTCTTATTTGAGCATACATTTTTCTAATAAAATACCTCCAATTCTTGAAAATTATGAAAATTTCTTATATATTCCATCTTACTGATGACAGTGACTAATAAGAATAATATAAATTTTGTGGTTTAACTTTTTAATTAAACCTTAAAAAATAAATGTTTTAATACTGTCGGCGAGGAGACATAATTTCAGGTGTCTCCAACTTCAAATTTAAAAAAAATATATAAACTGTACAAATTAAGCTCTGCTACTTCAGTAACTGTTACTATTGATAACTAAGGAGCACTGCTGTTGTGTTTTGAAATATTTTTAATTTATTTTTTTATTTTTTTTTTACTACATCATATTAGTTCTCAATTTGAAAATGACCCGTATAGTGCATTTCAACACAATGTATGCGTGATAGCTTTTAATAAGACTTTGAGGTGCCCAGCTTATTGAAAAAAGTATTTTAATAAGTATGGTGAAGGTTGTACATTGATATCTCAATACGTTTGGAACGTATCCAGGGTTATCAGGACCAAAAATTAAATATAACCTTGAACATTTTTACAAACATTTTGAAGTTTATAAATGTATTTGTGTGAAAAAAATACTTAAGTCAAAATCTAACTTAGTGTAGAAAACAGAAATCTAATTTACTTCAAGTAGATACAACTTTAAAATCTTATACTCATTTATTGACAGTAACGTTTCGGAAACATAACCCTGGATGTGACAGTTGAAATTCCTATAATGGCATGCACTATTTTGCTAGTTGTAGTATAAAGCCTTATAATAAATATAACTAAATTTTGTATTACTTATCAAATTATACAAAATGTCTTAAAAAAGTTTTTATGCAAAACATACAAAAATTCCACTTTCCCCAAAATTTGTAAATTGTTTTTGGGAATTAGACAAATTTGTGTTTTTGCAAAAAATTACATAATCAAATTCTAACATTTTTAGGTACTTTATGTACGCTTATTATATTTTGAGACCTTTTCTATGTTGTAGAGCACAAAAGTTCTGAAAATAAAGATATATTTTTTGTTTTTTTATATCCATTTTTCATGTAAACATGGTTGTTGCAAATCCTAAGAAGTGTTTTATGTTGTTTTTTTTATATTTTTTTAATAAAAGTTGTAAAGTCACATAATATACTGTCAGAAAATGCTTAAAATGAAGTAAATTTATTTAAATAAAAACTCATTGTCTTACAATAATTGTCTAAATTCACCTGACTAATTTACTAGGTCACTCACTGTTCAATAAATAAAAAATAATAAAATAAACAGTACTGTATTTGTTATTTAGACGTAGGCCTAGGTATAACGATTTTTATAATACAATTTAGCCTGCAGACCTGTAAATGTCACTAAATTATTGTACAATAAATGAATCAGAAAAAAAACCATTGTTCACGGTATAGTTTATACATACAAGCTTAGACTTCACAAATAAAAGTTTAGAATACACAATGAGTAATGCCGGTGCATCAATATGGCGGCCATAGTCCTCGAAATTATAAAGTTTGATCACAGAATAAATACTTATAATTTACTTATTCCTTGAAGATATTTATACCACTTGATGGCAAATTTCACAAGAAAAAGTTTGATGTTGTTTAATACTAACACAACCCTAATTATTAATACTACAAGAAACAACAAAATACTAGTGACTAGTGAAACTCGTCGTCTAGCATTACAGAAATGTTGCAAACAATGTTTGCGTCAAAGATCTTTCTGTGTAACATATATCAATGAACAGATGTTTGAAGCAGATGATCTTGTTGAGAAATTCTGAATGCAGTGATGTAGCCAAACTCATTCCTAAACAAGATTTCCCGCGGCAAAAGTATAGGAAAAAAAATCCTTTTTCGCGTTCACTCAAAGTACACAACCAAATAGCAAACCAACATTTATATTGCAACTTTATAATAATTTTGGTGCTTACTTATTTAATATTATAATTCAAGAAACTATGTATCAAATTAATCTGCTAAACATCCCGATTTATTTGGTATAATATTTGTCCTACTTAAGTTTTATTTTCAATAACAAAACTTTGATTAACCCTTTTAGCCCCGGCGTCCGGTATATCGGACAGAGGTGGTCTAGCTAAAATGCCCAACGTCCGATATACCGGACGTCTCGAGAATTTATTGTAGCTGGCTAATAATATGTCCAAATGCCATCAGTTTCGGTATAGTAGTCGGCGAAGAAACGGGCTACATGCAAAAACAATAAACCTTCCAATTGGCATCGTATTTCGTCGTCATTGAGCGTAGTTTATTTGTCGATGTCAGTTGTCAGACGACTTCAGTTGCATTGTTGTTGTATGCTGACTTATAACCTCAATTAGTTTGCGTAATTGAAAGCGGTTGTTTTTCGTGTGATTTATTGTATTATTAGTAAAAAAAACATGAGTAAACGTCGTAGAGAAAAGTTACCAGTGAGTGAAAACACTTTGATAAAGACTGGTACTTTGGGATTATACCGACCACACCCATACATGAATCGTTATTTGACATTTTGCTTCTACTGATTACTAGATTAGCGTAGAACAATATTTCGTCAATATAAAACAGGAATTGTCTTATCGCAAACCCCTCCCCATCCTCAGACAGAGGTCAAAGTCGAGCGGTCTAGTAGATAAGTGATTGCAGAGTCCCGCCGCGCGGCCTGCCGTAATCGGGATTCTCGAGAAAGATAAGATAACAGCGACAAAAATACCGATCACAATACCTGGAAATGCTTGTTGATTAATGGAATGTTAGTTCTGTTACTCAACTACATCGTTTTATAACGTTCTAAGTTCATTGAAAAAGGTTTAAGCGTTGGGGGCATATAACGGAATCTGACCCCATTCCCAAAGTACCATAAAATGTATATATTGTAAATATTATTTCTTTTACTTTTTTGAAAAATTAAACAAGTTTTAGTCTTACAAACCATTACAATTAGTTTGTGTTATTTTACAATTGTTATTATTTCAAAAGTGCATAAACAAGTAAACATATCTGTATACTTCTACTGACGTGTATGTGGAAATATATGAAGAAGTGCTTATGCAGCAATACAATTAATTGGATATATCTCCTGCATTTATCAAGGAAAGTTCTTAAAATTTTGTGTGTGTAGTAAGAAATATGTGTACAACAAAATTGCTTCATTTTTCAGGGGCTACAATGTTTTTTTCTACCGTTTATGTATGTCCAAACTATAAAAAATAAAAAAAAATAAAAAAAATTTTATGTATAAATACGCTAAAAAAACAAATCATTCTGTAAAAGTACTTTTTAACTATTACATCTAAGAGTACACTTATTTGTGAACAATTTAAAACAAAAACCTAAAAATTATCTTCAAAAATAAGAAAACTAGATTAATTTTCCCTCAATTCTGCACTACGGTCCCTTATCGCCATGGGCTTTCTGGCAAGTCCATGGAAAAATGGCTGGGGTTAAAAGGGTTAAATAGATGAGTGAAAAATCAACTAGTGACTAGTCGTTCAACATTGGAGAAACAGTTTTTAGTGACTTGTCACTAGTCGTCTAACAGATGAAGTGTTAATGAAGATTTAAATTCATTTAGAACTTCACTATCATGAAGATTATGATTATCAACAACTCTCCTTATTGTGTTTTTTCTTAAGAGTAAAATCATCCAGAAATAAACAAACACACAACAAAATGTAAGTTACAAAAAACAGCTGACTTAGTCATTGGTCATAGTTTGCATGATCAACATGATTATAGTTTTTTAACACTTTGTACCCTGAGCCCGAGTATAGGTCGGGCCGCGTCGGCAGCGCCTGCTACCGGCACCCGAGTATAGCTCGGGTCGTGTTATTTAATTGTATTTAATTGCTCAGTCATCTTATTTTTGGATTCAAACATTTTGATTATGTTCATTGGTTGTCTAAGTTCGTATTAAGAATAAGAATAAGAATATGTTTTATTGTCGTTCAGGCTTACAAAAGCATTGACAAAGTTATTTATATTGAGCAGTATTACCACGTCACTAACCTACTTAAATAAATAATATAAGGATATTTAAAGTTACAACAAATAAGTCAATAAATAAAAAACAGTTAAAAATGTATTACTTAATAAAATCTTAACAACTTAATCTCTATGAAAACTAGAGATCAAAATAACAATAGAAACAATATAAGTTATATATACATAAACAAAACATAAATTTATTTATTAATAAAATTAGACAAACACTTATTATAAAACGTTAATAAATAATTAAGTACAGTTGCACAGTATAAAAATAAATTCTTAGTTTAATAATTGATCACAGACAGTAAAAAAAATTCATTTAAAGAATAAAAGGGATTGTTGAGTAACCACTTATAAAATTTGTGTTATAAATATCTTCACTGAATTTTCATTTATAAGGTGAATAACCTTATTGTACACTTTAATAGACAATACAATATGACTAGATAAAGATTTGCTTAGTCTGTGATACTCAATTACTGCCTTATTCTTGTTACGAGTATTGTGGTCATGAATTTCATTTGTAAATTTTAACAAGTCATGATTCTTCTAAATGAAAGTAATCAAATCAAATATATATATATATATAAGTTTATGATTGTTTGCACTTTTAATTTAGTGAACAAAGGTCTACAGTGAGCTTTTGTTTCTGATTTTGTTATTACTCTAATTGCTTTTTTTTTGAAGAATTAAAATTTCATCGATCCTAGAACAGTTGCCAAATAAAATTAAACCATATCAAAAAACTGATTGAAAATAAGCATAATAAGCTGTTTTCAGATAGTGACTTGGTACACAACTTGTTAATTCTTTTAAAAGATATATAACTCTTGATAATTTTGAGGATATATAATCTATATGAGCCTGCCAACTTAACTTATTATCAATGTAGATTCCTAAAAATTTAGTCCTGGAAACCCTATCCTTGTCAATATTATTGCTGTCCATAGTTCTTAACGTAAATAACATCTTTTGAGTTTTATTTTCATTGAGCAAAAATCCATTTGTTCTGAACCAAGAAGCAGCATCTGTTATAGTGGCTTGAGATAGTAAATTAAGTTCATTCACATTATTGGCAGTATTTAGGAATGTAGTATCATCAGCATATAAAAATGATTTTGTGTTTAATGAGTTTGGCAAATCATTAATGCTAATTAAAAATAAGAGTGGTCCCAACACAGATCCTTGAGGTACTCCCCATTCGACAAAAACATCCTTGGATGTTTCACCATTAACTGAAACTGACTGCAAACGGTTCTTAAGATAATATTCAAAAAATTTTAGAGGTGTACCAGAAATACCATAATATTTCAACTTCAATAAAAGGTCATCATGATTTACACAATCAAAAGCCTTACTCAAGTCACAAAAAGTAACCTGAGCAAAGGCTTTATTTTCAAATGTCAAAAGAATTTCTCTTACCAGCCTGTCCACAGCATCAATTGTCGATCTTCCCTTTCTAAATCCAAACTGAGAAAATTGTAGGTAGTTATTATTTTCAAAGAAGAAGCTAACCTGATCATATACTATCAGTTCAAACAGCTTGGCTAATATAGGGATTAATGATACTGGACGATAACTCTCGGGTTCATCCCGCTCCCCTTTTTTAAAAATCGGACATATTTTTGATTTTTTAAATTTGTTTGGAAAGACACCTTCCATTAAACACTGGTTGAAACTAAACGACAGAGGTTCAGCAATAGTGTGTATTATATTTTTTAATAAATTATTAGAGATATTGTATATATCTTTACTATCTGTATTGTTAAGCCTTTTTGTTGCATGTATAACATCATCCGCTGAAATTAATTTCCATTCAAAATGTCTATGATCAATATTAACCTTATTTACTAATTCATTAACACTTATGCTTGGTTTACTTATGCTTTGTTTAACTTCCTTAACACAATTGATAAAATAATCATTAAAAGTATCTGGTGGTAATTTAATTTTGTGATGTCTGGAGCTATTACTATTATTATTTATTATTTTCCATGCGGCCTTGCATTTATTATTACTTTTTTCAATTGTATTTGCATTGTACTTAAGCTTGGCTTCACTAATTGCATATTTATATTGCTTTTTCAACACTATCAACTGTGCTACAGAGTTATGTGTTCTCAGTTTACCTAAAAACAATAACTTTTCCTTCATTTTTGCAAGGTCAGTGGTATACCACTTGTTATTTACTTGTCTGGAAGAACTGGTTCCAGCTCGTTTTAGGACTATAAAAAATTGTAAGAACCTCAAAATTACTTCTAATATCATTTCAAAAATCTGGTTTGCATCTTTATATGTAAACTTGAGATAAAGACTATTCCAGTCAAATGAGACAAGGCTGTCTATTAAATCTAACACAGCAGAGTTAGGTAATACAAACTTAAGATAATCTGTTTGCATACAAGTTAAATTATTAAAACTTAAATCTATACAATTAATACAAAGTAACAAACCAACATGATCCGAGTATGGAAAATCAAAAAAGTTACAAAACTCTAACTGATGTCTAGCACAGTTAATAAAAATATTATCCAGGCAATTCTTACCCCGTGTTGCAGCTGAATTTAGGCAATAAAAATTGTTTTGTCTCAGTACATTAAGAAATTGTTTCACTGTTTTTGTACAGTTATTTATATTAAATTTATTGTTTACGTCTCCACCGGCTACCACTGTATAATTAATTGGGATATTGAGTTAAAAGTGACAGCATAAAAGAAAAATATCTGCATCTCCTGATGGGGAATGGTATAAACAAACCACTATCAATTTTAAATTGTCAATAATTACTGCAGAAGCTTCAAAATGTACCTCCACACCAATGTTTCCCAGATCAAGGGACCTTGCCTGAACATAATCTTTCACAAAAATTACTGTCCCTCCTCTTAATTTCTCTTTCCTGCAGAAGGCACTAACACAGCGATAACCTACTGGAAATGTTAAACTAATTTCTAATTGTTTTAGCCAATGCTCCGATATACAAATAAAATCTAATTTTTTTAAGTTAACCAGGAAACTTTCTAAAAGTGTTATCTTACCATCCAGACCCTGAATATTTAAAAATAAAAAAACCTGTTTGTGCAAACTGTACTTTTTTATGTTCAGTTACTAAACTATTTAGCCTACTGTTTCTCACTTGTCTAAAAAACCATTATGTCCAGAACTCAGTGTCTGTGCTGGTATTGAAGAATGTTCTAAATTATGCTCTTCCTCTTCTTCAGGTGGCTTTGTATGTTCTTCAGATTCTTATTTTTTTTATTTATTTATTTATTTATTTACGGCAATACACCATTTTACATAGAAATTGTACAACTGAAAACAACAAAGAAGAAGGCTGCTGCACAGAAAAGACATTAATAACAATCAAAAGAATGTGCAAGGACTAATAAATACAATTATGAATAACAGCTGTTATGACAACAATCATAGATAACAATAGTAAATAATAATAAAAAATAACAGATTATAAATAACAGTAATAAACAACAAATTATAAAATAACAATAATAAATGGAATTATAAATAACAATAATAAGTAACGATAGTAAATAACAATTATAATAACAAGGATAGTAACAATTAATAAATAAGAATTGACGATTGATAATAGAATAAATTAACATGCATAATGCTTATTTACAGCTTAGTTAAATTAGTAGTATGAAAACATGTTGAGTTTACTTTAGGATGAAAGCGAGTGCACACCGCTTGAAAGATTCTGTAGAAGGGCCAAAGAAGTCAAGATCAGCACAGGCATCATTACCAAGTCTCATTATGCGGGGTAGAGTACTGTAGTAGGTGTAGTTGGTCGGATGGAAAATTCCTTGAGAAAAGCTGAGGGTGACGAGACTGACGAGGTACATGGAAGTTTATCATCTGAAGGATATTCGGACAATCAATAAGGCTATTTAGTAGTCTGTAGAGGAACATGAGATCCAGTAGAGCCCTGCGAGCAGCCAAGGAAGGAAGGTGCAGCTGTTGTCCCATTTCCTCCAAGTTTGTCTCCAAGTAGCGATATCCCATCTTCACGCCAACCATCCGTAGAAAGCGTCTTTGTACAGCATCAAGACTAGAGCAGTGACCAACCTGATGTGGGGACCATACCGTAACGGAGTATTTCTAGTATTGGCCGAACTAATGTGACGTAAAGTGTTCTTATGGCAGGAATAGCAAAGTGCTGGCGGCAGGTTCGGTTGATAAGTCCAAGAACACGATTAGCCCTGCTTGCAAATGTCCGAGATATGGGCACTGGGGTCAAGGTTTGATGTCAGAAGTACTCCGAGGTCGCGAATTCTATCCACTCTTCTGATGGCAGCTTCCTGGAGGTAGTAGTCAAATAGAAGAGTCTGTCTGGCTCTGGAAAAGGAGACGGAAACACACTTGGTTGGGTTCAAGTCCATTTCATTGATAACACACCATTGGTCCACACCGTCAAGATCCCTCTGCAATTCATTTTGTTGTTGAGCTGAGGAAATTTCTCTAAATATCTTCACGTCATCAGCAAACAAGAGAAAGTCCCCGCTGATGTATTCACCAATATCATTTATAAATAAGCTAAAGAGGAACGGCCCAAGGTGAGAACCCTGAGGAACGCCTGATGTTGCATGAATAGGCCGTGAGAGTGCTGACGCATAGCTCACCCGGAGAGTGCGATTCGAGAGGTAACTGTCAAACCAATGTAGAAGTGATTCCAGCAACACCAAGAGCTTCCAGTTTCTTCAGCAGGTGGGGGTGACTGATTCTGTCGAACGCCTTAGCATAGTCCAGATAGAGACAGTCCAACTTGATTACCATTGCTAAAAGCAGAAAGGATCCTGTTGACAAAGACTGTTAGGTTTGTAACTGTAGATCTTCCATGTCTAAACCCATGCTGTTCAGCAATTACAATATTCTTGAAAAGGAAGGACATTCTATCTAGCACTATGCTCTCAAACACCTTGGCTAAGGCTGGTTGGATGACTATAGGCCTATAGTTCTTAGTGTCAGTCACTTCACCAGACTTGTAAATAGGGACCAAGAATCCAGACTTAAGAATTGAAGGAAAGGTTCCAACCTTTAGCAGTGCGTTGAAGAAACACGCTAGGTGAGGTGCCAAAGGTTCACTGCAATATTTCAGGAGACTAGCTGATATATTATCTGGTCCGGGACTCTTACTTATGTCGAGATTCCTAAGCTTCTTCTCAACTTCAATAGCGGAGACGGTTAAGGTAGCAAGGCTGACATTAGTGCAGAAGGAGTAATTTGGGGCACCAGCAACTTTTGGCTTGAAGATGGAAGAAAAACAATCAGCAAAGAGTTCACATATAGCTTGGGGGTCCGAAGCAGACCTGTCATCGAAATGAAGAATGCCCTGAGTGGAAACGGCTGTTTTAGATTAACGAATATGCTTCCAGAAGGTCTTAGGGTTTCTGACCAAGCTATTTTCAATCACTGCAATGTAGTTAGTGTGACATACCCTAGCAAGCCTTTTTACATTCACTTCGGGCCTCTCTAAATTTATTGTAAACTATAAGACTATTCGAGGCTTTAAATCTTCTATGGAGAAAATTCTTCCCAATCACCAACTTCCTGAGTTCCTTGGAGAACCAGACGGGAAACGAGCTTTTACCCACTCTCTTCAGCGGACAGTGCATAAGAATGGTGTTCCTCAGACTGTGACAGAATCGAGTAAAGGACTCTTCGATATCAACATTGGGAGAAGTATCTGGATAAGGTTGGTCCTGAATCCCCTCCATTACAAGATTAGATTCCCCTCCATGCAAAGATACGCTCGTCTCTTCGAATACTGACTGCTCTCCGTCCATTCTTGCTACAGCCTCACAGATCTTCTGCACAAGCCATTGTTTTCCTTTGTTGTTAAAGTGCATCCCGTGTCTTGTATGAAGTTGTCTATCCGCCTTGCTAGCCTCCACCAAAGTTACATTTTCGAGTCCATCACACAATATTTTTAACTCAATATTGACTCTTCGTGTTTCAGCATTAACACAGGACCAGCTGGCCAAATCATATCTGTTAGGTAGGTCTATGAGAACAACCTTTGACTTTTTATAATTCTTCAACCTGTTACTTACAATGTCAATCATTGTGTTACCTTCATTGCGTGCTACATCGTTTGTGCCACAGGAGATCACTAAAATATCATCAGAGTTTAACTTTTCCCCTTCAATGTTATGTTGATTCAAGACTTGGGCAGCACGACCACCTGGCTTGATAAAACCATAGGCTTCATATTTCTTTACATGTTTGTTTAAGTTCCATGCTAAATCTCTTCCGTGACTGTCAGCTAATAACAACATTCTTTTATGTTCCATTGGTTCTACTTTATCAGATCCTTCCTTATCATGAGAAATACTTTCTTGCTCATCTGTAGAGCTGAGTATGTCAAATGGATTACATGTCTCTAATGTATCCTGTGAGCAGGTTACATTCTGCAACCCTCTTGCATTCCTTACGTACTCAGAAACTTTACTATTCCTGCGTTTATAAACCACAGTTGTGAAATCACTGTTGTTAGTTAAGTCACAATCTGATGGTGGAGGGAAACAGTTAAGACACACTGAACCATGTTTATCAGTATATGATACTTTGCTCTGTAATTCCTCATTATCCTTCTGCAATATCTCAATTGTGGCCTCGAGAGATTTAATAGATGATAAGATATTTTGTAGTTCATCTTTGTAGATCGTACATTTTGTACAAAAATTATTCTTTTCATACAGTTTTATTGGTTTTGAGATCCCTGGGTCACGTTTTAGTAATGAAATACGTATATTTATCGTCGTACTACAAGCGAGTCTAGACAGCTAATCGTAGGCGGCGCGGCTGATCGTCGGTACTGTCAGTTTGCTTTGTAGTGTTTCACGTTGTGTGTTGTTGTGAGTCTTAGTGATGTCTTCTACAAATCTTGCCGACAAATACTGAAGCAAACGTTATTATAATGTATTATAAATGTGAATTTAACTGTTTGTAAATAATCAGAACTTTAGTTTCTTACTGAATGAAGTAAAGGCAAATGCAAGCAATGTGAGGTTTTGTTTTGTATTTATACTCGCTTTGTTCTTTCTTCTAGACTTTCCGTTGATTTTATTTTATATTATTTACTTATTATTTTCGAGTTTAAATAATATGGGTGATGAAATCAAAAGTGATGCAATTCGCGATCTTTTGTTTGACTGCGAGTCGGAAAGTGACGATGATTTTGATACACACCTGGGACCAAATATTGATGTTATGAACGATCTAAACGAAAATTTGCGAAATCCTGTATTTGATTCAGACCATTGTGCTTTAAAAATTACCACTCTAAGGCGAATTACCTGAACTAACAAGCTATGTAGCAAAAACTTTTTTTGTATTTTTTACATAACATTCAATATTATGTAATAATTTTATTTTGAAAATAAACTTTATATTTGTATACATTAAAAAAGTATGTATCTCTATCTTTAAAAAGATATATAGTATGAGTTTATAACATAATTACTGTAATAACACAGAATTTTTTAAAAGCATCATAAAACCCCCAGGGAGCCACGCCGAAACATGTATTAAAGGCCCAGGGTACAAAGTGTTAACATTAATTTAATTTTTGAAATATATTCTGTTGTGTGTTAAACGAGAAGTAAACAATTGCCTATTTCTTGTTTAAAAAACTGATATAAATTAAAAACCAAAATATACATTTCAAGACTTTTAAACGCTCTGTAAAATTGAAGTTGGCACTTAAGACTCAATTTTCAGCCTTATTAGGCTATATAAATCATAATTATAACTATTTTAAGGTAATTCTAACGGAATATTTTGTTGCTTTAAATAAAGGATAAGTTGGAACAGAAAAATGTCTTGTGTAATTTTGATACTGTATTAATACTGGATGCATATAAAAATGTTCTTAAAAAGGTCAATATTCAGGTTTTATGTTGAATGTAAACCACAAAATGTATGAATTTGTATCAGCTACCTTTACCTTATCTGGTTTTTGCATTATTGTACCAAACATGTACACCTCTGCACTACTGTATACAGCTTTCTACATTTTGCTTGGTTACACTATTTAGTCTAGCTTATAAACTGGCTTTTTCCTCTACCATTCTCACCTCTCAGTCCAAAGTATATGGACTTCCTTCCACTGTTCAATTAGTAGGCTTTCTCTCCATAATATTGTAGACTATAATTCTTTTTGCATTATACAGTGTTTCACTCCACTTTAACCATACTGCCCGTTTATTGTAATTAGTATTCAATGGAGTACGATGGGTAAAATATTAAGCAATAGTGTTGCTTGAAGTATAATTGGCTTTGTCATTAATAAAAATGAAGGTGTCGATAATGAAGTGTGAGATATGGTATCAGGAAGTTTGAAGATTAAGGAATACCTCTTATAAACAATGCGTACAGGGGTTCCAGTCTCAAAAAATGTGAGAAAGTTAATTCGTAGGAATTTTATCATAAACCATCTTTTAGTTGCATTTAAACTGAATCTCAATTCTCCTATCTGGGAAAAAATACTATTCCTAGGATTTTTGCTCCTCACTAACCACTCCATACTCTTGATAAGACCTTGGATGAAAATGTCCGAAAACTGTCTATTTCACTTTGTCAAGTTTGGTAGGTCTACCAAGATTCACAATTTTTTCAAATTATTTTAATATTTTTGATTGTTTTGGCATTATTATATGCACTGAGTAATATAGCAGACTTGGGAACATTCCTTTAATAGTGGGTGTAAAGATCAGCTGGACTCGGTTACGCTCGGTAAATCTTGTACATTTCTCTATATGGTTTCCTCCCCAAAGCATTTCTCCCTGCATGTGTTGAGTACAGTGTGAAGCTCTCAACTGATGCTGTCTCCTGATTGCTTCATTTAATAGATATCAACTAGTGTCTAGCGGTCAATATACCTTACTTCTTTTTCAGTTTGTCTTACTGCAGTTTTTTTTTATCACATGATCTAGATTTCTGGCCACTATACTTGCTTTCTCTTTTATATTAACCCTTTGACGGCCACGGGCCGATATACTGGCTCTCGAATTTTTTTTTCCGAAACGGCCGTGAGCCAAGATATCAGCATAGAAAAATCAGTTCGAAAATGGCATTGCGCCGAGAAATCGGCACCCTTCATTTGATTAAATTATTCCCTTACCTCTTTATTTTTAGTTTGTAATATAATATCAAACGAAACATAAAAATATATCCTTTCAAATTAATTATCATAATTATTATAAAATGTTTTCACTTTTTTTTGTTTAGTAGAAAGATGCAATTCTGAAGGCAGTGACGTATCAAACAAAATGTTCGGTTCTCTTTGGTAGCAGCTGTTTGTTTGTTGTGGCTTGGAATGGATAAGATTCCTGAAAAGAAATAAAAGAATTGCTGTGTCTGCAGTACAAAAAATCAAAGAAGGAGAACAAGACTGTATTGTTTAAAATGTACCAAAGGAGTACATTCAGAGTGTTTCCATAAACACAAATGTGCATAAAGAAGCACAAAAGACTGTGTAAATAGTGTACAGTATATAGATTTGTTAACTATAATTATTATTACAATACATTTTTAAATGTTCATGTATAAAGTGTTTGAAGACAATTGTGTAAACAAGAGAAAAAACTATAAGGTGACCATTGTACAGTAATACACATGGCCTATGGACAAACAAGGAGTTACAAGGTAAACACTTGTTATACCAAACTTTCATGTTGATTCGCATGGTGTACTGTGTTGTAGTTTTCTAGAAAAATATTTCCAAAACTTTATTTCTGAAGATATTCATATGATTTTTTCTATATTTGTTTGAAAATATGTATACTTTCTTATAATAATAATGTTTTCCTTGAAATAATTTTTTTATCCTAGTTGTTACTAATCAAACATAAAAAAATTTAAAAAAAATCCTAATACTTTGAAAAAAAAAAAAATAAAAAAGTTTAATTGTTACAAAAATATATTTTGATGCTTTTATATATACTACTAAATACGTAACACAAAACAAACATCACTAAGATACTACTATTTATAGATGAGTTACACCAGTGTTTGTAGGAGTGTGTCAAAAGTGCCATTTTGAGGCTGGCCTTTTTGGCAAGTAATCTGGATACAATGGCTGGGGTGTTTAGAAGTACAAATGAATTTATGGCCTGGCCTTCAAAAGGGTTAATAGCCACCAGACAAAACCAGCCACAACCACCTGCCCAACACAACTGACTTTTTCTGCTCCATTCTATTTATTATTTATAACCCTTCTGTTTAATTTCTTTAATATATTCGTCAGTACGTAATGTTCTCTACCCTTGTGTGTCTCTTTTTCCAGCTATCACTTGCCATCTGTACGGATTCTCACTGTAGAGCCACTGAGAGCTGGTCAACCCTGTGAAATCATACTGAAGCTGACCAACCCGACCCAGCACCTGACCTCTGTACAGTTCTGTCCTTTGCCCACCGAACAGGAGGAGTTGCGGGACTTGGAGCTCGAGATCGAGCGCCTCAGTCGTAAGGAAGAGATTGTGAGTATGCTGCATTATTGCTCCAGGAGGGTTCACATCTGGCTTGTTTATACCTGCCATTAGAACCTGTATTGGGCACAGCAAAAACCCAATTAAATCTGGGCAACCCAATTAATGTCCAGTAGCACCACATCACTAACTGCAAATAATGAGATAATGAGGTAAAAAGGAGTAATAAGACATTTAAAACAAGATGTGGCAAAACAAACTTAAATTCATATTATCTGATTGAGAACAATTTGATAATCCTCCTTGTAACCCCAATCTAGTGCCCAATGACTACCATATGTTTTTGCAACTGAAGAAGCGTCTTGAAGGTCAGAACTAAAATTACAACAATAGTGGTAAAACTAGTGTGTTTCATTCGCTGTTAAATCAGCCTGTTTTATGATGATGATGATGATGTACAAAATATTGTTTTGATATCTTAGCCATAAGTCATAATATTCTTGAAAATTGAGTAGAAAAGTTTATAAGAGTTCTTACAGATTTTAAAATGTTTTAGGAAGTTTGTATTATAGTAGAAATGGCAGTCTGTTGTATCTAACTAATGGTAAATTTGATTTTATTTAAACAAATCTAAAATGTTTTGAAGATATCACTTGAATGGCACTCTTAATGATAGATATTTAGCAACTGCTATCTTTAATGTTGGTGTACTAAATGTGCAAAATAAAATGCCAAGAAAATTTTAGACATGAAAACCTAAACAAGTCCACTTCTGTGTGGATGTCACACTCTCACTAACAAAGAACAATTAATTATAGCCTTCATAAACTCATTTCTTCCCCGATCCAATGATACATGAATCACATTGATATGTTGACTGTATATTATAAGAAATTATGCGCAAGAACATTTTGACTAACTATGAAAGGGTTAAAAAAAATGTTTTAATGTTTCATAAACTTTATAAATAACTTACTAAAACTGAAGAAGCAGTGTGTGGTTAGGTAGACCTTTCTCCCATCCAACATGTATGTGGAAATGGGGTGATAAAACGTCTCAGTATTACGGGTACCAGCACTAATCCTATCACTGCTTTCTTTTCTTTGTCTCATTTTTTCCTTATAATTTATGTTACTAACAATGTAGTATTAAAATTCTTAGACAGCTTAACCCTTCCAACGCGGCTAACGCCTATAGACGCGGAACTGCCGATGCTTCAAACGCGGATAGCGTCTACAAACGCAAAAGCTTTACTTTTGAAATGGCAAAGAATTAGTTGTTAAAACTTCCGTAAGAGAGCAGGTCGATGTTCTTTTCGACTGTCGGGACTAGACAAAACGCTTTGTCACCGTTGGTGGACGTTTTAACGGTATCTACTCGGGTTGAAAGCAATCGCCGCCATTTTTTGTATGGCCTGTGATGTGGCATACGCCTACAGACGCGTTCGTTTCATTCAGCTGTTTAACTACGTGTGTGTTGGTCGTATGTTGGTTATATTGTTAAACAAAGTGAATCAGTCCGTTGTTTTTCTAATAGTGTTTTAGTTTGTTTTTACTAACATTTAGTATAATTTTTTGTTATAATGGCTAATCCAGATGATCCAAATGATTACTACGAACAACTTAGTTTGAGGGCATTTTTGGTATATTATGTGTAATATTTTTTTCAATTATTTGTTTTGTATTTTATACCAGTTTCACCATACAGTCCAGTTTATTTATTCTAAATAAATAAGGTTTATAAGTACAATATTTGTTTCATTTCCCTTGTAGGCTATCGTATAAATAAGTTTGTGTTGAATTTCATATTATTACATTTCAAAATCTTATACTGAACTTATTTATTTTTATGTCCTAATTATACAGAAACATCAGTTACAATTTACTCATTATAAATAACCTGTATAAATGTAATGTAATCTGTCAAATAGTGTTCCTATGTACATTATCCTGCAATGCAGTTTATTCAAAATTTCAAATGTTTTCGTGCGTATAAAATTCTCAAAAATATGTAATATTACACGTTTATTATTTTTTATTATAAAGGTAATACCAAGGAATATGAAACAAAAATTAGCATTGGGAAATTTTAAAAAATATATTTTTTTATGTCTTAGCGTTTGACAGTAATTTAAATTAGCACTTTAAGGGTTAATTTATAAAAAACTATAAAATTGTTCAAAACATTATGTTTTAATACATAACAATTACACCTTTAAAAGGTGACATCTTTCATAACAATATGACAGAAAATAAGTTCTTAACAGTTCATGAGGTTTAACATTGTTCCTATAGTTGTTCGTCAAATGTTGTTCATTTCTCTTTCCGACAGCCAGATGCAGAGCAGCCTGCTGTTTTTGTGGATGAGGACCTTTTAGAGGAAACTAATTCCATGACGTTTTTGGGAATGCTCCTTGATAGGGGACTGACCTAGAACGATCATGTAGATAACGTATGTGCTAAGGCTTCCTCAGGTATATTTGCATTGCGAAGACTAGCAATGTACTGTTCCCCAAGAGTCTTAAAGATGGCTTATTATGGTCTTATCCATGCACATTTAGCGTATGGAATAAGACTCTGGGGAGGTTGTTCCAAAAGCAAAATGGAGTGAGTTGTTAAACTCCAAAAAAAGCCGTAAGAGTAATTGGAAAGTTAAACTTTAGCGAGTCGTGCAAGGAATCTTTCAGGGAGTTGGGATTGCTGCCTCTATATTTCAGAGGTGATCATGTACTGCTTCTCCAAGTATGTCTTAGTTCGTGGCAGGGAAGTTCACCAATATGAAACCAGAGGCAGGGACAACTTCAGAACACAGCAACAAAGACTGATGTTGTCTCAACACCTCCCGCAACAAGTTGATGTCAGACTAATCAACAGACTCCCTGAAAGTGTGAAAAATTCAAACAACACAAATCAATTTAAAACTCATCTGAAGCGCCTTCTAGTGTCTAAAGCGTTTTACTCTGTTGAAGAATTCATGATGAACCGCTGGGAAATTTAAAAATCAAAATTCAACAGCTGGATCTGGTGTCGGAATGGATGTGTCTGTATGAATCTTTACAATGTATGTCTGACTGATTGAAAACGTGTACATGGTTTTTTTTTACAAAATGTGTTAAAAGTTGACGATTGCAATACACTGTCAGAAATTGTTTAAATGCAATAAAGATATTATTATTATTATAGAGCTAAAATCAAGATGGCTGCCTGTATAGCCGGCTCTTAAGAGATTTTGCCCAGTACTATGTGGGTAGGGGGTAGGTACGCAACAAGCTTTCATACTAGAACCAGAGCTGATACATTAGTAATCCAGCCTTCAACCAATAATATTTATGTTTTATTTTAAAAACTATAGATAGGCCGATAACAAAATAATTCAATATCAATAGCAAAGTTGTGGTCTTGATTTCAAATTCGATATTGATTCCTTTATTCTTTGTAACTAAGAATTTAATATGCTACAAGGTTTTGTTTAGTTGCTGTTAAAGCAAATTTGGCCAGTATGAACTGCCAGCCAAAAATTTCAAACCACTATTGGCCATGCATACATTCTTATAGAAGGTACATTTATTTAACTACACAAATTATGAGAAAAATGTTGCAAACTTCTATCTATTTACCATCGGGAATCGAATGTCTGTGCATAGACACAGTTGACACATGCCAATGAAGGAACATAGATAGACATAGAAAATAGATAACTGCAAGATAAATATTATTTATATACTACCATAATTTTTCAATTTGGTTATCTATGTACACATTTTCACGTGAAAAAACAGTATTTTATATATATATATATATATATATATATATATATATATATATATATATACAGGGTGTATATTATGTCTGGAAACACCCAAATATATCCTTTAATAATTTAAATATAAATTTGAAACCTCTTACAATCCGTGATAGAGATTGGGCATCTACTTTTTGGAACAATGTTTTGTTATGTCACACCAACGGGGGACGTCCTGCTGCCGAGGGTATCGTGAATATTCTTAATGGAAGCCTATACCTTGTGATACATAATTTTAAAGGTAATAGCTTACTGAATTGAATGCCACAAACTGCATCTCAAGGGAATTATTCTATCAGAAAATAGAGCATTTTTTAGTATTGAAAATTTACTGATGTTCAAACAATGTAATTTTAACATGGTTCTTGCCACAAAATGTGTTTACACTAATTTTTTAGCATTTTTTTAAATGTTCAATTAAATAAAAACAAAAAATTTCATTTTAAGCTGGTTCTATTAGCACAAATTTGCCAGTTTTTATTACAGTACAATTATGGAAATACTTATGTTATTGATTTCTTATTACAAATAAAAAAATAATGTATGCTGTTAGAAAAGTCTTACAAACAAACGTTTTACCTGCATTTGGTGTCAAAGCAATTGTTCGAACTGTGTTCCTTCTACGGTTTGACAATGAGCCAATCTTGTGTAAAATGATTTCGACAGAGTTGCCTAACATTTCTTCAGTTATCAAAAGCAATCTCCTCTATAATCCTGTTTCTTAGGTCTTCCAAATTATGAGGCTTTTCTTCTATAAACATTGGATTTTAAATGACCCCATAGGAAATAATCGATTGGTGACAAATCCGGAGATCTTGGAGGCCATTCGATTTCTCCTCTTCGGCCAATCCATTTATGAGGAAACCTTAAATCCAAATACTCTCTTACCTGTCTCCCATAATGGGGTGGAGCACCATCCTGCTGAAACCATACATTATCAAAGTATTCTCCTGATGCAATTTGAATAGCTGGGATTATTTCATTTTGGAGCATATTGTAGTAAAGTTCGGCATTTAAATTTCCATTGATGAAAAAGGGTCCAACAATTTTGTTACCTAAAATTCCACACCATACGTTCAGTTTTTTGTGGTTGCTGTGAATGGGACTCAGTAATCCAATGTGGGTTTTCACTAGCCCCAGTAACGGCAATTGTGCCTGTTAACATTGCCATTTAGGAAAAAAGTTGCCTCATCAGAAAATAGTATGTTGGTCAGAAAATCTCTATTGTCATCACATTTGCGCATCACAAGTTCACAAAAACTCAACTCTTCTGTCGTAATCATCCTCACTTAACTGTTGGACTAAATGAACTTTAAATGGTTTGTATTTATTAATTTTCAAAATCTTACTCACAGACATAGGGTGCATATCATGTTGCTGTGCAGCTTTTTCTGAGCAATGTATGTGGGTCTTCAATAAATGTTTGCAAAACATCTAGTGCATGTTCTTCATCTGTTGCAGATTGTATCCTACCCGACTTTTCTTTCCTACAAACTTCCGATAAGATCTTTGACGATCGCCTTGCCATATCCTCGCATCATCAACAGAGTAATTCGTTCTCTTTCAGAGACAATTCCATTAAAATGCCAAATAAAAACTGAACTACTGTAATTAGATAACTTGTTGACAGCAAATGCTTCAGAGACACTGATTAACTCGACAGGAATGATATGACCTTTGTCACATTTGTAATTCCCCAAGCTTAGACCTGTCTAATTGAAAGCTCCATGTCAACAAACTGAAACCTGTTAGACCAGATGATTAATAACACAATAATGTTTCTCATAGGCTAGTGACCTTTGTCTCTTTAAACCTTCCTGCTGACTGGAAAACACCAAGTACAGATTCATAAGTAATCAGAGAAAGTGACTCATAAGTTTTATTCATTGTAATAAAAACTGGTAAATTTGTACTAATGAAACCAGCTTAAAAATAAATTGTTTATTTTATTTTAATTGAACATTTAAAAAATGCTTAAAAAATTAGTGTAACACATTTTTGTGGCAAAGAACCATGTTAAAATTACATTGTTGAACATCAGTAAATTTTCAATACTAAAAATGCTCTATTTTCTGATAGAATAATTCCTTTGAGATGCGGTTTGTGGCATTCAAATTCAGTAAGCTATTACCTTTAAAATTATGTATCACAAGGTATAGGCTTCCATTAAGAATATTCACGATACCCTCGGCAGGACGTCCCCCGTTGGTGGTGTGACATAACAAAACCTTGTTCCAAAAAGTTAGATGCCCAATCTCTATCACGATTGTAAGAGGTTTTCAAATTTATATTTAAATTATTAAAGGATATATTTGGGTGTTTCCAGACATAATATACACCCTGTATATATATATAAATATATAAAATTCAATTATTTTGTATTTGGCCAATACTATCACATATATGTTTAAATAACCAAACTAACATATGATCAGAAGACCAAATACTTGTCAAACGACTTTTATTTACATTAATCAAATTTGCATGAATGGCAATAGCCTAATTTAATTTTTCAATAACATTGAATCACAAAAAGTACTTGTTCCGCTGGGATTCAAACCCGGGCAAGTGAGACATCAGTGTTTGAAAGTTAGTACAAAAGATCGCTAGGTAAAGAGAGGAATGAATGCTTGTATGCCACTTAGAAACCTACAAGTGGGCGTGAGAGTCTGATGCTGCCATCTATTGGTCAACGGCCATCCGTGCCCAAACCTCCACGAAGAGTGCAGGCCACTGTGACAGCGGTGCTGGCACTGCCCTCTGGAGGTGTTATTCTGCCCCCACGCGATGATGCAGCAGAGTACGACGATTCTGGCGACACCCACAACTTCCAGGATGACCCCAAGTCAGTGTATAAAACACCATTAATTGATCATATTTAAGAATAATATAAGGACTTTTATCTATTCAAAGGGTTTTACTAAGAAATCTAATTTTTCTTTTAGCCTCATCACACTAGAAACGTTATACTCACAAATCTATAGTTATGTTTGAAAACCAAACAGATGTATATAGTTATAATTTTAAAATATTAGAGTACAGTAGTACCTTGTCACAAATTGAAATTTTAAATGGTTAATTAGTTGGTATTCTTATCTTCAACTTTTTCTATTCATTATCACTAAAACTGTATGAGTCAGGATAAATTTATTTCTTGTGACCTTTGGTTGCGGTTCTGAAGAGAAGCAGTTTTATTCTTTGATGTTATTATATAGTTCTTTGTTGAACATTTTCTAACCTACTTGATATAGAGAGTACTTATAAAGGAATATTACCAAAATTGTGCAATATAATTAAATCTCCACACATTTTATTACTACTCAAAATAAGATGTTTTTATACGAAAAAGTGTCCTAATATGTATTTTCCACAATTTATTTTCCATTTATTAATGAGAACTTCATATTTTCCTAAATATATGTTAAATGTTGCCACTGTGGATTTTAGAAGTAGTGCTTTTTAAGAAGTAGCTTATATTTTATTACTAAAGAATATATTTCTACGAGGGCCATCCGGAAAGTAGTACCCGTTTGTGAAATAAAGACACAAAAGTAAATATTAACAAATATAAACATTTTTATTGAAAAGAGCATACCTTAAACTACTTCTCCACATAATCTCCAAGCAAATTTAAGCATTTGTCATAACGTGTGACAAGCTTTTGTATTCCAGCGTCATATTCCTCCGCCACCAGCCGATTGAAATACGTAGTCACGCCTTCTTTAAGTTCTTCATCACTGTCAAATCTTTTTCCCGCCAAAAACTCTAAGTTTTGTAAAGAGATGAAAATCTGAAGGGGCCAAGTTCAGGCTATACAGTGGATGGTCGAAAATTTCCCAATTGAATTGCTGCAGAAGTTGTGTTATCCCCGCTGCATGAGGCCTGGCATTGTCATGGAGGAGAATGACGCCATCAGAAAATAGACCTCTCCGTCGATTTTGTATTGCCCGCCGTAATTTCTTTAATGTTTCACAATAAGCATTAGCGTTAATAGTGTCTCCACGGGCCATAAAATCAATAAGCAGTACACCACGTCGATCCCAGAAAATGGTTGCCATAAGTTTCCTGGTGGACAGAACAGTCTTGAATTTTTTTGGTTTCTTTGGTGAATGAGTATGATGCTACTCCATTGACTGTCGTTTACTCTCAGGTGAAGCATAACAAACCCACGTTTCATCACCAGTAACTATGCGATTCAAGAACGTGTCTGCTTCATCAGAATAACGTTCCAAAAATGTTAATGCAGCAGCCATACGCTTGGTTTTGTGCTCATCTGTAAGCATGCGAGGGACCCACCTTGCACAAATTTTTGAATAATGCAGATGGTCTTTGACAATTTCATGAACAATTGTTCGAGAAACATTAGGGAAATGTTCACAGATGTCATCAATTGTGACGCGCCGATCGTTCCTCACGAATTCGTCTACTGACCTCAGCAGTTGATCTGTAACTGTAATGACAGATGGTCTCCCTGAACGCTCATCGTCATGTGTGTTCCCCCGTCCCCAAGTTGAAATTACGACACCAGCACCAAACACATGACTCTTCCATCACATTGTCTCCATACACTTCCTTTAATTGGCGATGAATATCACAAGGTCGAACGTTTCTTGCGTTGAGAAATTTTATTACAGCCCTTACTTCACAACTGGCGGCGTTTTCAATTTTTTTAAACATTATGAACTGCCACAGAAACAACACAGGCAATGCTAGCGTCACGGAACTTGTAACAGAGAAGGCAGACAAGCCACTGAAGCGATCTGACCTTGACCGGCAGCTACTCGCGTCGTCAGCGCCTCACGCGGCGGAAACGGGTACTACTTTCCGGATGGCCCTCGTATTTATATTGATATTTGTTGATAAAATATAGATATCTGTCATTGGTGTTGTTGGTGTGACAGGGTGGTGGTGTGGCGTAAAGGTAACAAGGCTGCTGTAAGGTTCACTCTGACTCCTGACTCCACTCTAGCCGTGGGAGATCCAGTGCTCTGTGGTTTCGTATTATGTTACGGCTACGTCAATACCATGGTGACTGTGGAGCCTGCCCGTGTCGAGCTACAAGTCCGTATCTACTTGGCCCCGGGCAACGTGTGTGGAGATCCACAGTGATCCATCTACACTCCCTCATCACTATAATGATAACTTATAATAGCAGAGACATTGTAACAAGTCTCTCGAAACATGTATCACTGGGCTGTTACGGTTGCTGTATTATTAACTTATATGCTGCAACAGTTGTGGCCAGGGGTGTTGTGCTAAAATAAGCTGCCAGTGAAGAAGTCCTAAAATATCTGATATATAGAAGAAATCAGAGCTATAAAGTATAAATAGAATTCACAAGCAGTTAACACAATTCTCCCCTCCCATGACTGCTTGGCCATTAGTAGGACATAAAGGAATTTTGTCATAAATAATCGCACCATAATTACTTCTTTAATTATTTTTAACTTATCTTGCAAGGTTTGTTCTGTTACTGGGTTTTGGATTAGAAAAATGTATTAATCAGTTTGGGTTTTGTTGATTTAAAACAAAGATATAGAATGTTGTTAGTTTCAAGTTATCTTTTTGCACTTGTATATACTCTTTTCCTGCAATAAAAGGTATTTTGTTTGACCTGAATATTGTGTTAATTAAAATATTTCTTTGTAACAAACAGCAAGTGGCTGCCAAGAACAGTTTTTTAATAAATGTAATAAAACTGCATTTAAAATTTCAATTACAATTGAAATTACATTGCAATTATAATTACATTGAAAACAAACCTTGAATTAAAAATAACATTTTTATCTTGGCTACAGAAATGAAATGACATTAAATTAAAATTAAAAAAATCTTTATTACAGAGGCAAAGTTAGGATTTAGAAGTCCTCTCTTCCACTTAAACTCACAAATAGCAAAAATTAAATATCATTCTTATTATGAAGTAGCAATGAATGTCGTGTATAAAACAGTGCTAAGTCAGACTACTAATTAATAGTACAGAGATGATAATTCTTGCTTGGTGCAGACAAGATTAGTTGTAATTTTGAGTGCCTGGTACAATATTGTAACAGAACAGTTTCAGATGATGTAATTAATAACATGTTATAAATTACCAGCTACAGCTAATTATTTAAGAAATAATACGTTGTTAGTGTGGTATTTTTCTAATATTGTTTTCAATGATTTTTCATTGCTGGTCTTGGATAATTTTTCACTTAAAAAAATATTAGCCTTAGGTATTGTAAATTATGTATGGTGTAACTAAACCATAAAAAGGCATTCTACAAAAATGTTAATTCTTTCATTGAGTTTATTGTTCGTATTCTTCCTGTTTTGTAACTTTTCAGTATAATTAATTGTACACTGTTCAGCATAACCAATACATCATTATCATTTTCTACTATTTTACTGAAAGTATTGGAACAAAATGTTCAGTTTATAAGCCACTGGATCACAGCAGAAAATACTATTGCACTCTATAATAACTGCATGCAAAATTTACTAATACTATACAGAGAAACATGGCAATGTCATATAAGCTAACATTCTCAGGTATTTAGTAACTGACACTGCTGATAAAGCTGTCACATCTGAGGAATATATTTTTATGAATGTATGTTAAAATTCTTTTGTAGAATGTGTTCAATTATGTTACTTGATATTTTTGCTTGTAGGTTTTTATAACAAAAGAGATAAATAATGTTTATGTTACTGTTATTTATTTATTTAATTTCTAATATTTTGTATACAATTACAATAGTTTTCTATAAAATTTGAGCTTTATTGTCTCCCAAACTCTAAAAATGTCAATCCAAAGCTTATATGAAAGCTATCCAGAAAGTAGATTACGTTTCCCTCTGTACCCTCTAGGGGTGAGACTATTGCGGTCATTTTGATTTCTGCGGGTTTCTCCGATCGGTGGCTATCCAACCGTGCTAGTGACAGGTTAGTGTTGCTCTTTGTTGTTTTACAATAATAGTTTAAAATGTGTAACGCAACTGGAAATCCTACAAGTGTTGAAGTGCGGTGGATAATACGGTTTTTGTTGGCTAAGCACAATAAACCAATTGAAATTTATCGTCACTTTGTGAAGTTTATGGGAACGATGAGATTACTGAAGGTGAAGTGCGTCAGTGGTGGATTAGGTTTAAAAATGGCTAAACTAATGTATATGATGACGAATGAAGTGGACGGTCAAGCATTGTGACCACTAAAATTGTCTCTAAAGTCGATGAGAAGATTAAAGAAGACTGCTAATTCACATTAACATAACCCTCACTTAGCTTTTCTCAAATTTCAAGGAAATTGTTACACAGTTAGGTTACCATAAATTTTAGTAATACCTGACCAAATAATAAACTTTTTTCTTGTTTTTTGTTATGTTTGTTTTTTTTTATGTCAAAATTTAGGCCTAATCTACTTTCTGGATAGCCCTTGAATGTTATTCTTATAATAATTTAATTAACAAAAGATGTAGTGCTCTGTGCAGATTGCACTATGTACAAAGGCAGACCTTTCAAGAATGAGAAGAAAATATTTAAATACTTTTATGTTATATTGTTATCTTCTTTCCATTTTATATAGATGTTTCTGAAACTGTATCCTAACTTTGAGAATAGTGCATTCTAAATTTGCATATATGAAAGTGGAGAGAAATGTGTCAAATGGTTTGTTTTCTGTCATGCAAAAATGTCCTCTTCTTTCAAAACCATATCGGCTTGTAATATTCTAAGTAAGTTGACTTAAAAAAAACATGCTAAACCTTTCAAAATAAATAAAATATAGACCTACTTTGATTATAAAATATACTGTCAAACATTTCTTTAAAATTTACTGACAAATATATAAAACCTTTTTTTAGTGATTTAAATACAATAATTGTCATAGTTAATGGATGTTTTCTGAATTTGAACATTGAACATATGAATTCTAAGAAGCATGTACAATCTTTGTTGCGTGTTTTTTCCTGTTTAGTAAGAATTCTGGAATCATTGAATAGTACACTTGTCCTGTGTAAATTACTGTATTCGCTAGGTATGAAAATTTGGTTTCACACATGTACATAGGTGACCAAATGGAAGGGTTACCACTATTGGAGAAAATGGGAATTTTCTATACCTCCTAGTCAAATTGAAATACAAGAGCATTTCTTTGGAATATGATTAAATGCTAATATTGAAAACTGCAAGTTTGATAGCCTCTGAAAGCACATTATGATTATTATCTTACACTCTTCAAAATCAGCATAATATAAGTGAACATTTAATCTTTAGGTGACTACCAAACAAAAAAAATAAGCCAAGAAAACACCACTATTTGAAAGGAAATTTACAAAGGCTCTGATAAAGGGCTATATCTTATGAACTACGAGTCATACACTCTATCTGTTACGTAAAATTTATAGATTATAAAATGGACTTCTAGAATACACTTATTTTACTTGAACAATGTAAGCATGTATTTTTATTACTTAAATAATATCTATTGTACATTTAATTACTCTTTTAATATTTCAAACCATGGCAACCGTGATAAAAAATATTGCAATACAAAATGACAAATATTTATAGTACATACAACTACATAAATTATGATGTAAAAAATTAGTAATTGTATTTTTTTACCATTGAGCGGTTGTCTGCCCTTAAAAGCGTCAGTTGCAAGGCGATGAACAAACATAAATACAGAAAATATGAAAGAGTTAAATATTATTTACAATGCACGATATTTAGTTTCTTTGATTGTGTAATATTGAGTTTTCACAACAAAGTATGACACAAACACATTTAATAACAAATAAATACGAATTTGAGTTTAGTTCTAGTTCACCTTCCTTTTATTGCAGCGTCCTAGTATATGACACTCTCAGACTTAACTCCTGGAATCTGGAGTCATGTTCGTCTGAAGAGATCCAAAGAAAATCGATGACAAAGAAGCTCAAAACGAAACATTTACATAATTTGACATTAGAGACACCTATAAATAGGTGAAGTGGTAGTCTGATTGCCTCATCAGGTACAAAATTGAGTGCACTATGATGTGATAGACACAATCTAAGCACAGTGGAGCAACCAAGTTTTCTACAAATAACGTAGCTATGGTAGGAATAATAATAATCTTGTGTTGTACAGTTTGTCAGCTGTTATAGTTTTAAGCATGAAAACGCTTATAAAGAAACTAAACTATGAGACATGGTTTAACTACAAGTATACTTTCAGTTTAACACAAGTTGAAATATACCTTGAATATTTGTATCAACGGAAGGGGGATGGTTGGCCCCAAAACTCCTCCCCCCCTCCTCTGAATACAACTATGCATATGCATATATGTATTAAATATTTGTTATTTTTAAGTTATAAATAGTTTTAAACTCCACCTTGCACAATATCAGAGATAAATAAGTTTTATAATTAATTGCAGATAGCCCAGGATAAATGATATAATAACTAAAATAAAATAGGTTTTGTATCCTACCATCAATTCAATACAAGTTCATGTGTTCTTATAGTGACATGCACATACCTTTTTCCTGTACATACCCCCACTACTTACATTTATAAAGGTATATACACATTATTGGCTTTGCCAGTTTTTATCTATCATATGTCTTATTAACCAAAAATAGCTCTATACAGCCAGACACAAATATTTCCAGTTTTGAATTGTATTAGCCATGTTTTGACACAGTAGTAAGCTTGAACTAACAATAAAATGACCAGTGGTAATGATTTACCATCTGTTGCCATAATGGGACAAAAACGGATACAGTCTAGTTAACGAAAGACCAAAAGAGGGGTCTAGGAGGATAAAAAAGGGGTCATTAAGTGGAGAAACCAATTATGGGAAGTTTTTCAGGATACCTGGTAGTATAACATAGGTAGTAAAAGTCCTCAACCAGGGATTTTTTAAGAGGAGGAAAGGTGGGCCAAAGGTTCCTTTTTTATGGTTTTTCGCCTATAATTCCGTTAGCGTTGGTTGATCCTACAGATATTTATACGTATACAAAATTAATTGTGATAAAAGTTTCATCTTTTGCTTTTATATCTTTTTCTATCTGTTACCATTAATTACATACAGGGTGAGTCAGAAATATGGTAAAATATTTTAAGACGTGGTTGTAGAGCTAAAAATAAGAAAAAAAAGTTATATAAAGGTAGGTCCGGAAACGCTCCATTACTGAGTAATGGCTGGCGAAAGATTTTGCTTTGTTTTTAGTTCACTTGGTGAAATTAAGTGATTCTGAAAAGTTTTGTTCTTACTTTTTAACTCAAATAAGATGGATGTATAAAGAAAATCACCTGAAAAATCAAATAAAACCACTCTAGAGGTTGTAGTGTGAACAGTTTTTGAGAAAAAGTATGAAATTTGCCAAACATCTAATAACAAAATTACCGTCTTAAATGTTTGATGTCGAATAACATTGTTAAATGACCAATAAACAAACTGTTTTTCCTAATAAAGATTGTAGAGAATTTAATTCTGAAAACAACCATAGTAAACAAAGTTAACTAAATGTGTAAAAAAGTTATGATATTGACTCCTCACGTATCACACTACACAGCAAACTTTTGCTGTTTTATAATAAGGAATGAGTATCTGATTGGTAACAGCTGGTGAAAAATAAACATTTTTAATTCAAAATTTTATTTTTAAATACAATAAACATCTACAATCGCTTTTAGTCTCACCGGAAGATTAAAAGGATGCTCTAAATGACCTCCATTGTTCAAAATGCACGCGTTCAGGCGTCTTCTCATCAAGTTTCGGACCCATTTAAAAACTCAAGGTGTCTGATTAATGGTTTCTATTCCATTAGAAATGTTTAATCGGAGTTCTTCATTGGTATCTATTAGGGAAGAGTAAACTAATATTTTAAATGTCCCCAAAGGTAAAACATAAAGGTAAGGTGTTTTTGGCGCAAATGCAGAGGTACATCATCAAGCAGGTTAGGTAGCTCGTCTCTTAAAAAGTTCAAGTACACCACGCCATTAAGCCTGGGAGGAAGCACGAAAAGGACAAAATGATCTGCTAAGATTCCATCCCAAACATTTACTGAAAACCGATGTTGTGGGCGATTAGGTTTGATAGCATGAGGATTTCTGTCTGCCCAAATGTGGCTGTTATGGAAGTTAATGATAGCTGTTCTTGTAAGTAAAGTGAGCCTCTTTGGTAAACAAAATTTGTATTTAAAAAGTTTGGATCAGCACATTTTAACAGAAGCCATCGACAAAAACAACATGGCGTAGTCTTGTGGCAAAAGAGTTGCTGGAACATGGAGTTGTTGGACATGCTGGAAGTGGTATGGGTGTAACTGGTACTCGTGTAGTATTCTCCGAATACTAGATTGGCTGACATTGAACTGTAGTGACAATTCTCTAGTGCTCTTTTCAGGATAATCAGAAATTTTATTAAGAACCAACTCTTCTAATTCAACAGTCCTACATGATCGGGCGATGCCTGCATTACTATGCTCCGAAGACCTCAAAGAACCTGTTTCAGATAGGCATTGATGAATAGTGGCAAAAATCTTGCGCTTTGACACCTGCGGTTAGGAAAGTTCTTTTGCTAGACAGACGTCTTGCTGAAGTACTATTGCAGCGTTCCAAACCATACATTAAAATGCATGTCTGCTAAATCAGAGTTTGAATACACATGAATATTACCTTCCATTTTTAATAAATGAAACACACAACACAAAATCACTAATAAAATGGATGGAAATAACTAGTAATAATTAACAAGAACTTAATAAATACTTAACACAAGCACATAGTATCTTTACAGTTTGTTGTTTTATTCAACAATGAGGTGACATATGTCATCTAATAATAAATGCCCAGCTGATTATTTATTATTTAAAAATGTTTAAACAGTTGTTGTTTAAATAATTAATTATTACCAGCTATTACCAATCAGATATTCATTCCTTATTATAAAACTGCAAAAAATTGCTGTGTAGTGTAATACGTGATGAGTCCATTTCATAACTTTTTTACACATTTAGTTCACTTTGTTTATTATGGTTGTTTTCAGAATTAAATTCTCTATAATCTGTATTAGGAAAAACAATTTGTTTATTGGTCATTTAACAATGTCATTCGACTTCAAACATTTTAGACGGTATTTTTGTTATTAGATTTTTGGCAAATTTCAAACTTTTTCTCAAAAACTGATCACACTACAACCTCTAGAGTGGTTTTATTTAATTTTTCAGGTGATTTTCCTTATATATCCATCTTATTTGAGTTAAAAAGTAAGAACAAAACCTTTCAGAATCACTTAATTTCACCAGGTGACCTGAAAACAAAGCAAAATCTTTCGCCAGCCATTACTCAGTAATGGAGCGTTTCCGGACCTACCTTTATATAACATTTTTTTCTTATTTTTAGCTCTACAATCACGTCTTAAAATATTTTGCCATATTTCTGACTCACCCTGTATAAGCTCTCGTAAAATAGAAATAAAAGAAAAACCCCTACGGCAACACATTTTTGCCAAACTATCTCCAGTACCTTCAGTCTTTATTCCACAGAAAATTTCTCGAAGAGGAAGTTCTAGAGAATTAAATTTCCTTCAACATGAGTTTTTTTTTATTTCTTATCAAAAGTCAGACAATTTTTTCGAATTAGTGATTTCAGTAGGAATTAGCACTTAGTAAAAATGTATTTTCTGTAGACTTTTCAGAATCAAAATTTTATCAGGTTTAATTTTGTATTCGTTTACAACGATTGTAGAACCTACCCTTATAAGAGGAAAACAAGAAAAGGATCCTTCCTCTTTCCATATATATATATTCTTCCCGACCTCAAAAAGTTGACCCTAACCAAAATGGCGGCGTATTGAAGTTCCAAAACATTGGTAGTAACGGCTTTTGTTTCTGTGAACCGGTGAGCGAGAAGGCTACAGTATCAAGCAGGTTAAGTGTAACAATGCTAATGTATTGTTCAGCGACTTCCTCTGTGGATGGCTGAAAAGTGGTGACTGGGCGTGATTGTTGCTCTCGTTTATTTGGTTAATTTACCTTGTTTTTTGTCATTTGTCGGGACTCTGTGCACGCTAGAACTCGGTTATTGGTTCGGTAAGTTTTCCACTGTCACTGTCACTGAATATTTTTGTGTTCCTTCATAAAGCATCTAAATCTTTCTCACATAACTTTGTTTCACTCTCCTGGCTGGCAATCCACTTGTCGTGTTTCATGCAGGCAACACTAACAGTCAATGTCATTTAACGCAGGTCGGGTAACGTCACTCACAATTGCCAACTCCCATAAACAAAATACGTGTACATCTTTTTTCGCCACTGCCTTCTGGATCATCTTCGGTTCTATCCTGCAGTACTATACTAAAACGTTGTGGAACATTCTCTGTCCTCATAGATTGAGTTTGATCAAAACTGGGGTGGATCGAGTAGCTCCAGAGAAGCCCGGAAAACCTCGTCCGATGAAGGTTTTCCTTTGGTGACACAAGTGAGGCCATCAGCTTCTTTAAAAATTTTGATTCTCCCAAACTTAGCAGTCTCTTCCCTGACAGTGCTGTTGAAGTGTCCCGTGATCGAACTGTCAAGGAGAGATATCACTTGCAAGAACTTCGAAATTCTCTAGCTGTCAGAGAAAGGAATGGGGAGAAGGATTTAACAATTAAGTATCAGAATGGGGTGCCGATGATAGTTAAGAAGACAAAAAACTAGTTTCATCCAACGGTCATACTTATTTTTACTATCAAAATGTGAATGGAATGAGAAGCAAACTGAATGAATTCAAGTCCTCAATTACTATGTCTAGCTTCGACGTTGTCATATTGGCGGAGACAAACTTGTCAGTTGACGTTGACGATGCTGAGGTGTTGCCTAAGAATTTCTCAATTTATAGATGTGATAGGTCTCCACTGAGCAGCTCTAAGTCTGGTAAGGGTGGAGTAATGGTGGCCATCAGGGATGCTATCAACTCAACTCAACTCTACTCTGAAATCAATGATATTGAGCACCTTCTTATTGAGCTTAAGCCTGCAAATACACCTCATGGCTCCTAGTAGCTTGTTACATCCCTCCTCAGCAGCCTCCCTCCAGATACAATTAGTTTGTTTACAGTCAATAGAGGCACTAATGTCAACGGGGCGAAGATTCGATGAGGTGGTTGTCGTGGGTGATTTTCAACCTTTCCCGGGATTGATTGGAATGGTTTGTCAACTGGTACGCATTCCCCAGCGTCAAGAGTGGTACGGTCACTGATGGACTTGTTTCAGCTTTACCAAATCAATCAAATCTATAACAGCAGAGACGTCATGTTGGACCTGATTCTGAGTTCTAATAAAGATATTAATGTATCACTGGAGAGCGATAATCTGCTGCCGGTTGAGGAGAGACACCACCCACCCTTATCCTTTGAGATCACTACCGACATATCAACCAATCTCATTTATTCAAAAAGACACATATATGATCTGAAAAGGTGTAACCTTATGAATGTTCATCGCTCGTTGTTAACTACTGACTTTCATGCAATACTGTCCAACTCAGACCTTAACAGGGCAACAAATTCCTTTATCTCTACAGTTTCCAATATAGTAAAGGCTAACTCACCAGTAAGAAGAATTGGCTACTCTCCGTTTCCTAAATGGTTTTCACCTTATTTAAAAAACTTAATAATAACAAAAAAATGTTTACATAAAAAATACAAGCACTTTCCGTCAGCATCTAATTATTCCAGATTCGCTAATATAAGAGCAAGGTGTAGGGTCTTGGCTGCCTGGGATTATCGCCAGCATATACAAAGGGTGGAAGCTGGAATCCCCAACAATTTCCGTTTATTTTGGAGTCATGTCAATTCCACAAGAAAATCTTCGTCTGTGCCCTCTCAGATTGTTCACAATGGAGTCGTTGCTGAGGAGCCTCTTGCGATGTGTGAAGCATTCAAGGACTTCTTCTCCTCGGTTTTCACGAAGCCTACGGAGGTCTTTGTTCCAAGCGGATATTACCATCTCGGTGACGGAGTTGCTTATGAGTTCACCCCCTGAAGAAGTATTGGAGAAGCTTTAGAAACCTTGATGACAAAAAGGGCTGGGGCCCTGATGGGATTCCACCAGGGGTACTCAAGTACAGCAGAAGCATCTTGGCCATTCCAGTTTGCCACATATTTAATACTTCACTTGCGATGGGAATTTTTCCTGAGGCGTTCAAAGCAGCCTACGTGGTCCCCATTCATAAATCAGGACCTACTGGACATCACCTCAAATTACAGGCCCATTTCCATTCTCTCAGCGATATCCAAAGTTTTTGAGGATCTATTTCTTGATCGAATAAGATTTAGGATTGCTCAGTTAACCTGTCCTCAGCAACACGGTTTTCTCACCAGGAAGGTCGACTCTATCAAACTTGATGTTACTCCAGGACTCAGGTGCAGAATGCTTTTGCTAATGGCAAACAGCTGGATACAATATATTTAGACTTTTCCAAGGCCTTTGACACTGTTGACCATGCCTTATTACTCAAGAAAATCTCTGCGCTTGGTTTCGATGACATTTCAGTTCGTTGGCTGTCGAGTTACCTTTCTGAGCGCAGGCTTGCAGTGAAGATTGCTGGCTCAATATCCTCTGAGTTTATCTCACTTTCCGGTGTTCCCCAGGGCTCTATCATTGGACCTTATCTCTTTCGCACTCTTTATAAACGATCTTCCTCTGAATATCAGCAGTGACTGCCTATTGTTTGCGGACGATGTCAAGTTATACTCACAGATTACTCATGTTGCGGATTGTGAATCACTTCAAGATAGTCTTCATGGCGTATATGAATGGTGCTTAATAAACAAAATGTCACTAAACGCCAAGAAAATGTCAAGCCATATCATTTTAACCGTTGCACTTCGCCTATAATATACAATTACTTGTTGCAAGGAGGAAAACCATCGCTAGAGTAAATGAAGTGAGAGATTTGGGAATTACTCTGACACAGAATTTTAGCCCTGAGGCTCACGTTCATAATATTTGCTCGAAGGCAAACAGAATGCTTGGTTTTTTATCTCCCGTTTTTTCTAAACATATAACAAATGTGTGGTAGCCCTGAGGACAATATACTGTGCCCTTGTACGCCAGATTTCTGGAATATGGATCGACTGTTTGGAATCCACACCAAAAGTACCTTTGTGATGATCTTGAACGAGTTCAGCGTCGTTTCATCCGTTTGGTGGGTGTCAGAAATGGATACCAATACCAACAAGTACCAATTGATGATATGTACGCCAGACCTTAAACTGGAACATCTTGATACTCGCAGGACTGTAGCCGACTTAGTGGTTCTCCATAAGTTGGTGAACGGTGAGATGGTTTGCCCGGACGTCCTTCAACTCCTCAATTTCAAGACACCATCCAGCACTCGTTCCAATGACCTCTTCATCAGGCAACACTATGGCACAAACTATGCAGCAAACAGCACGGTGGCTCGCCTGCAGAGGGCCGGCAACAACCTGCCTATAACTGTCGACCTGTTCCATGATGGCGTGAGATCATTGAAGTGGAAAGTGAAAGGTGCAGTGCTGCCAACGTAAATGCCTCCACTTAATGTCTATGTTTGTTCATTTTCTCGGTTTATTGTATGTCATAGTTTGTCTATTTTACCATTGTTATTTTTACTGTCTGCTGTTTTGAAACACTGTTACGAATATCCCTGTTATAATTATTTTATAGTTTATTATGTTTTTTCTGTTGTTACTGTTATTAAGTTATTTCTGTTATTATGTTTATTTCTATTGTTATAGTTTATTTATTGTTGCGTTCTTTCATTATGGTATTGTTATAGTTTTTAAAACATTTAAATACGTTTTTATTCTAGCATATATCATGCCTTGCATTAGAGTATTATGTAATATTTCCTTTCAGTCATTCACATGTTTTTGTTGAGGTAATTTTTTGGTTTAGGTTAAGTTGTAATTATTGATCTGAATTATGGATCTTGAATGTAAAAATGGAGTATGTCCGTTGGAAATAAATAAATAAATAAATAAATAAATAAATAAATGTAAAACATTATTCATCCGGTGTATTCCGGAAGTGTGAGACGCAACCTATTAGTTCCATTAAACCTATTGATCACTCCGACCAGTTGCATACTGTAATGAGTTGGGAAACCGGACTATTGTAATTAGCCTTACATGAATCCATAAATTCTGTATAGATATTTATTTATAGACGGGTGCGGCGCAGGAGCAAACTACTTTATGCTCGTCCCAAGCATCTTTTGAACGGTTTATTTCTTATTCTTAAAATGTTATCCAGAAGAAATAAAAATATATAACTTGTTTATAAATTATTTATTGTATACATGCTTACACATTATGTTGCTGTATTTTTATTTCACAAACCCTAGTGTTTTAAAATTTATCTCACATAGAAAGCTGCGCAACTGCATTGAGAGCAGCTTCTGCTGTATGGGTTGCCTAAAAGCTGCATCCTCAGGCACAGGCTGTGTGCAACATGGACAATCTCTGCTGTATTGAGATCCGGACGTGGTATCTCTACCATACTCTGGTATTGGGTTACGCTGCAATACGCTGTGCAGAATTATTCAATTTAATAACCTAAATTAAGAACAAAGATATACTACAATACGTAGCAATGGTGTAGCTAAGATGGGATGAGGGGTTTAAAACCCCCTCCCCCACAAAAAACATAAATAATTTTTTAAATGAACGTATAAAAACAATCACATTTGGTTAAACACACCAGTTTAAATAGTTTAATAGTTTAAATAGACCCCCACGGCGTGGTATGGTCGTCGATCATATTCATCCCCCAAAGCCAAGACCCAGTTACGCCACTGATATGTAGTCCAGAGAAAAAAAAAATCCGAATCAAATGAATTCCTGAACCGCTCCAGTAAGCCATCACTACAGGTCAGTCCCTTTTTACACCAATATCGTATTATTTACACTTGGACAAATGCCTCCCTTAATTTAACATATATCGGTTTAAACATTTTAATACGTTGTCTAATTAGTTTCTTTTATGAACACAGTTGATATTGAACTAACCGTACACATTTTCGGAGTGCACTAAACATGACGCATGTCGGCACAATGAGCGGAGAGAGTAGGCGTCCAGCGGGTGTCATTACAGATCCGCCACACATTGCCCTCTGTCTGTCCGTCCGCCCTCACGGCCACGCACCCACCGGCGACAGTTCTCCGCGCATGGTTAGAGATTAGAGGACAGAGGAAAACTGGAGCCACTTTCACGTCCGACTGTTTCGTCCGCTCTGACTCGAATTGTGTGGATAGGAAATAAATATCTGACTAGACAAACTCACTTTAGTTCCAGAAGCCACACCAGCTGCACCGGTACTCCTCTTCAAATCTGATTTTTCCGTTTCACACAGCTTCGAAATAACGGTTACACAATTACATTCTTGAAATACTAAAGCCTCGTTGTGGATATCCATCTTCAGTTAACTTAACAGATGTTAAACTGAAACTCACATTTTAAACCCGATATCCTTGCTGTTGGTGTGAACCGTAAACATCAATTTACGGAAATGTTTTTGAAACATGCATCACCAGGAAACTCGTTCGTTGATTTTTTAAATCCCAAAACCGGTGTTTTTATTTGAGATCGTCTATCTGATAAAAACTTCTCATTGAAATTCGAAAAAATGGCTATGTGTTGTGTCCGTTTTACAACAAAAATTGTGCCTACAATTTGTAAACTCTCATCTCGAGCATTTGCGTCGTTTACTATACCTGTAACAAGTAAATTTAGAGAATATATAAAAAAAAAAAAACAGTATCTTATACATGGTTTATAAAATTATATATTTATTAACAGTATGAATACATATACTGTAATTCTCTGGACTAAGGTAAACCACATTATTGTTCAAGCGAAGACAAACACATTTCACCAAATGGACATGAGTCTCCGATGCTTGATTTCCAAAATATGTCTGTTTGTAGGCTATGTGTGTTTTTTAAATAAAAAGTTAATATCTTATAACTATGCCACATTTGACTCACGTGTTTATGATAGCAAGAAAAGTTACTGAAAATAATATATTAGGTACCTTTTCCAAATGCCAGGCATTAAAGCTTTTTAACTTTAAATATGTTAAAAACCAAAATTTTACCTAAGTATTACAATAGTAACATTAATTACGAGATTTTGTAACAAATCTATTGACACTAGTATTATTTAAATCGAATAATAAATAACTGATTTTTAGCTGATTAACTGTGACAATACATGGCCCACATTGAGGTTCTCAGCTAATACCCAACAATACTACGTTGACAGTATATGGATTGACTTCAAATCTGGCACATCTTCACTTCGATTTGGTGTTTTGAGTAGATTTGCATTATTCAGATATTTGAATTTCAGAGAGTTTTGTAGAGAAACCTTCAAAAACTTGTAGCTGTTGACTCTTCCAAGTCTTTACATTTTCTAAACACTTCTGTTCTGTATGTCTAAATGTGCCATGATTACTGGCCAAGACGTTCATTCGTGTGAGACCAGAGGCAGAAGAAACTACCGAACTGGTAGACACAGAACGGTAGTTTACGAACATCTACCCTCACAAGCAGGTGTTTACTTCACCAACAAGCTGCCCAATTGGATAAAGAATGCCGTAACACCCAAGTTGATCAAAACTAGCTTTTTGTGTTACAGAGTTTTTGGCATTTGATTAAGAGATCACCCAATCAGGAAATTGACTTCAGATATGTAGGTGGAAAATTGGCAAATGGATAAAAGTTGCATGAATGTTGAATGATATGTTTGAATGTGATCCTGGTGTGGTGAGAATGTACAAAATTTTAGCTTATTGACGGTTGCTATACATGTGTATCATGTCTCTGCAATAAACATTGATTGATTCATTGATTGATATATATTTAATTTCGTATTGGATATTAAAAACTATCGAGCTTTCCACAAGTTTTATAATGGTAATGCTGAAACCATTACACTTGGTCACCTGCATTTCCCGGCAATGTTGGTGAATTTCCAAAACTCCAGTTACGCGTTACACTGGTTAGACAGTGATTGTTTGACAAAGATAGTGGGCATTCCTACGCAATCATTTAAAACTTGCGAGAACAATAGAGCAACCGGAAATCTGTATTTAGTTGTTTGCAGTAGAACATGACGGACGGAAATTATTTCCGTGAATATTTGGCTTTATTCCATGAATGGAAGAAACTCACTAGTAATGTAGTACTATTTATTATTCAAATATCCGACCTGAATATTATTGTTTAACTATACATTTTCTCTCAAGAGAAACTCGTCCAAATAATTTGGCTTATATTTAGGACATAGGAGAATACTAATATTTATTACGGAGATGTTTAGAAATTAAAACGAGGTATTTTTAAGGCATTTCCAAAAACTGTACGATTTTATTTGAATGCTTAAAGTGGAGAAAAACTGAAGAATGGATTACATTTTTCGCACACCTGGTATTGTTATATCGTACTCACAGTAACCCGCTACTTCACACACAATTTCCTACTGAAAATCAGGGACATCGTGGGCATATTTATTTTAAATTATACTCTAAACATTCCTGAATTAGGTTATAATCAGTGAAAAATATTCCAATTTTCTGTTCCATTTTAGATTTGTTTCTCGTATGTACGAGTACGAGTTTATTCCGGTCTAAGATACTGTGCTACCATAGCTGAATTTCTCTACAAGGCCAATTTCAGTAAAAAAACACAACAAAGGTATGTTTTATGACAAAATTTTAATCTGTAGCAAAAGTTATATTCTCACTTTATCTTTGATATTTGCATTATACTAAAGATCAATCACTACATATTTATGTTTGCTAAAATTTACAGTTCTCAGTACATTTTTAATAAAACTTCTTGTTTTATTATCTGGATAACCTCTGTAAACATCAGTGATTATGGAGAAGTTTAAAATAAAATGTTAAATTATGTTAACGAACAAGATAAGAAATGGTAAGAATAGAAACAGAAGATTGGTTCAGTGGAGTGGGCGGCAGACCTTCCATTCTAATGGCAACAACTAAACATTATATGTACTACGGAATTTGCAGTCAGCGCATTATGAGCCTAATCTGTTGATCACGTATCTGTCTAGCAGACAAAGAAAGCGACAGAGACAGTGGAATCTGCTCCAGTGACAGGCAGAGTCGATTCTGTGTCATATCAGACAATACACACTGTATGTTCTTAATCTCAGACAGTGTCTCTGCATTTGTAGAAAGGTATTACGAAATGTATTATCGACGACTACACGAACAATGATTGGTTATCGGCCAAATATTTGTTTTTAGCAGTTCCTTTTTTTGTATGGGAAATATGGGTTTGGGAAATAGAAGAACAGGAGGGAATTTAAAAATTATTCAATGATGAATAAGTACTACAGTGCTTGAGATGTTTTAGGTCAATATTGTAGATTGCTTGGTTTTAGAATTAAACACTTTGTAAAAGAAAGGTCTGGAGAAATTAACAAAGTTACAGTACAGTTTTATATAAAATTAGTCCATTTTTCTGAAATAACAGAAATAGTTTTCTTCCTTTTAATTACCGTACTAATACGCAGTAATGTAATTACATGTTGCCAATACATGTTCGTAATCAAATTTAGGTAGGTACTTGGGTATTATACGGGATCGACCAGATCATATGAGTGTTATCTGGGGATTCATTAGGATTCTGGGGTTTTCCTTTCAGACTCTTTTAGCATTTCAGATAGATGCTTGAAAATGGATCTCAAAAAGAACACATTGTTCTCTGGTAAAATGTAATTGTTGTGGTCATACGTTTTGTTAGTAACCATGGTATTGAAGCATTTTGTACAAAAATAAGCTCCAACATAATATATATGTTTCATGTTTTTTTATAAACAAAAAATTTTTCATCTCTAAAATTATGTACTCGTAAAGATGAAATTTCAGAAAACAATAATCAGGAATTGAAAATTGGAAAAGAATATTTTTACAGTTTAGAGGGCAGGTGGGAAAACTATCCAAAACTAATTGCAAATATCTGCTAACCTCTCAGCGAATCGAATCTGTCACCTCTCCATTGAAGAGCAGCATTCCTTACCCTTAGCATTCGATTACAGTGAAGGTCTTGTAATCGACTTGCATTCCTCCATGCTCTACACCTTAACCAATGTTTAAATCAAGCTGTAAAGAGATCTTCTTTAGATGTTTTAGACTGATTTACAGTCTCGTGTAAACCATGAGGTTTATACACCCACTATACTTAATATTTTAATCCAGATAAATATTAGATTTAGCGGCTATAATATTGTACTTTGAATTCTTTCACAAAAGATAAGATAACGGTGTGCATCCAAGGCATCCGAGCCGTTGGTATTTTGATTTTGATGACTGGTAAGACCGCCGTATAGGCCTGATGGCATTGGAACAGGTATATCGGAGTTAAAAATGAGACCATCATCTTAGTATTACAATTAAACTAAACAATATTAATATTATTTAATACAACAGATACATGATGCATTAAAATAACTATAGCTATCGAATTTTTAGTTATTCATAATAAAATATTAATATGAATAACCGTACAATCACGTGTAGTTTACCAGCAGCACTCAATAAAGTAAACTGATTCAGGCACTTTTTACAACATTTTGAACTATTATTCTATCTATAATCAAATACTAATTAAATAATTTAAAAAATACATTATTTGTATACACAATTTAACTTCTAAAATAATAGTAACAAAAATATATTGGAAACAAACTCAATACCTGTCAAATTTAGTTTTAACCTGATCCTCAAAGACCAGTTGGAAAGTTGCCAATTCGTTTCCCACTTATCATAATCAATCAGCTGTTATACTTTCCCGGAGCTGCGCGCGCCTGGCCGCAGCACCACGCACCTGTGTCTCTAGCGGACATGCACAGTCGATCGGACGGAACTGCGCATTCCTGGGCGCATGCGCATGGCCCAGTTCCCCAGTCACACGCATGCGCAGCGCTCGGCTAGTTTACCCGTCCCAGTCCGCTAAATAATTAGCGATTATGTAACTAACGACATGGTGGGTGACAGATCCCAGACAAAGTCTGCCCCGGTTTACACTGCCAGGTATTGTTGTGTCGCTGTGACGACGTGGCTATTGTGTGCTATCCTGACTGGACAGACACTAGTTTTACATAAAAGACGAGTCTCGGGAAACTGGACGAACCTAGGCTATGACGTGCTGGGAAAATTTCAGTGGGCTATTTTTCAAATTTGTTTCGTGTGGTGATACCTTCTCGTTGAATATACTGTAGTCGTTTTCATACACTTGTTTTACGCTGAACTTTGACCAGCTATCAGCAATGTTTCACACGTTCCATTAAGAAACAAATTGTCATTCTCTTGAATGGGTATCCCCAAAGAAATCAAAATATGTGATGAAAATGTTTACAAAATTTTCGGAAACACCATGAAATGTATCTGTTGTTATAAACAAAAATATAATCTTCATGATATATTGACTTTTGTAGAATTTGAGGTTTCTTATGCTTTTGAGGATGAAATAATTTTGTCATTGTACTTTATGAATCAAGCCTGCCTTTGTCTTGGCATAAATAGTTTTTATAAGACACGTTTAAGGTGGTTTATTAAATTTTCCGTGTGTAAACTATTTTTTATGTTCAATTCATAGTCTTTTAAAATAACTTCAGCGAACACAAAAAAGTAGAAACCATTATTTCATCACACCTCGCGAAATCACAAACATTCAAAATGGTAAAATTAAGGCATTTTGTAATCAGGTCCAAATAAAAACTGCTGAAGATAAAAATGTGAAACTTTTATCCAATAAGATTATATGAGATATATCTGTAGGGAGTGAAATATTTTTATTTATAAACATACTTAATTTTAAAATATATAGTTATTAGAATTTATTTAAAAACACACGTCATTCCTTGATTTATATTTAGTTAAAAAATTATGATTTTCTTCAGCAATAAATTAATAGAACATGTCACTCCCTATATATAATTCATGTTATTTCAAATTTTTATCTTCAGCTGTCTGTATTTGGGTCTTATTGTAGTGGTATATATAGTATAATTTTCATTCTGCGCATAGACCAAACGGCTAAGCCGACTCGAAGCTTGTCTTTACACGGGCTGTTCACGAGATTTATGTCTAGACATTTTGAAAACTTGTCCTATTTTGCCTCCATACAATAGTGGAGAGTAGGCTACGTTTTTCTCCGATTTGCCAAATTTTTTAGAATACCTATTACATACTTTTGAGTTCAGCTGAATAACTAAACATTAAATTTGTTATCTCATGGCGTCCCAGCTTTAAATACAAGAAAAATAATTATATGTAGTGCTCAATAACTTTGTATTCACTTGCAACTTGTGTTTTTATTGTGAAAGTACACATTTTGATTGTGTATTACACAGTCATGCTTAGTAAAATCAAAGTAAACCTTGTGGCAATATGTATACCCTCTTGACTTTCAAGCAATTTTTAAATTATACTCTGTTCTTATACAAAAACAGAATAGCGGTATGATGTTTATAGTAAAATAAGTACACAAAACCAAAACTGTTGTGGAAACTCTGTATCGTTGATCAGTAATCAAATGGCAACACTCACTAACAATAATTTCATAAATAATAATAATAATTAAGAGCGTCACATCGATAGTTACAATAATATTTTACTCGTTTAGTATCTGGTTGTAAATTTAAGAGCCAGCAATAGTGAAACGACTTTGAGTCGTTAAGAACAATGTTAAACATTTTACTTGGTAATTTTTCTGTATTACGAAATTGAGTGTTAGAGTGCTTGAAAACCCTAACTCCGCCTCTTTAAAAAGGTATTTTTCATTTTTATCACCCCATGCGCTTTACGAGCTTATTTTTTTCGTAGCGTTGTGAGAGATACCCCATTTTAAAGACACCATTAATACGAATCTAAACGCTTATGAAGATAAGTTTATTTTATAAAGTGAAAATGTTTTAAAATTTAAGCTATGAAGTACTAAAAAATTTAGATATCCTGAATAAGATAATGACTATCGAGAAATACGAACCCGGATTCGGATGTATACATCTTTAAAAAGATACATCTTCCATAGTTGTACGACAAAGAATACAGCTGTAAAAGTTCAGTATTGTTCTTATGGGGCTAAATAAAGATTGTCACCCCATAAGAACAATCGGCTCTTAAAAAGGCTCACAAATGTATAACATAACCCTTATTCATTTTGAAACCACTGCGACCAAGTAGAAAAGCAATTAAATTGATTTAAATTGGCAGATTATTGGCCGGTATTAAAATATTAGATAGCGTGATAAATTTACTACTAATCAGAGCCTTTAAACCCAACACACGCAGAAAAGGAACTGTATTATACCGTAAAATGATTGTTGTTGTCGTTTCCTAAGGCGATGATCCTTGACAGAGTCTAAGCCTACACTTTTTATGTTGTTTGCTGACATTCAACTGACAACAGTGCGAAAATTGAGGCGAAAGTAGACTGTCCAGACAAGTAGGATGTGGTCAGACAGGCAGAGGAATCGAGCCCGTAACAGCTGACCGTTTAAGGTTTGAGACGTTTTGTTACCATCCATCATTCACGATGGCTGCAGGCTAGTGCCCCGTTCGTCGTGATCTCAGTAACTTCCGGTTAACCAAGAAAACAGCTGATCGTCGTCACTGAACTATTTTGGTAGGGAAGAGTTCTATTACTCTATGGTTAGTGCCCTCGTTCGTCACGTGCTCTCAGTAACTTCCGGTTACAAAAGAAAACAGCTGATCGTCGTTACTGAACTGTTTTGGTAGGGAACAGCTCTATTACTCTGTGGCTAGTGCCCCAGTTCGTCACGTGATCTTAATATCTTGCGGTTACCCAAGAAACAGCTGATCGTCGTTACTGAACTGTTTTGGTAGGGAGCAGCTCTATTACTCTGTGGCTAGTGCCCCAGTTCGTCACGTGATCTTAATAACTTCCGGTTACCCAATAAAACAGCTAATCGTCGTCACTGAACTATTTCGGTAGGGAGCAGCTCTATTACTCTGTGGCTAGTGCCCCAGTTCGTCACGTGATCTCAATAACTTCCGGTTACCCAATAAAACAGCTGATCGTCGTCACTGAACTATTTCGGTATGGAGTAGCTCTATTACTCTGTGGCTAGTGCCCCAGTTCGTCACGTGATCTCAATAACTTCCGGTTACCCAAGAAACAGCTGATCGTCGTTACTGAACTGTTTTGGTAGGGAGCAGCTGCAAGCAACCCAAAGGACTAACAGTAAGTTTTTAACTCCTTTCCAAATTGGAGTTATCAATCAATAAATTAGAATCATTGATCTGCCAATGTATAAGCTTATACATAATTTACTTAATTTAAAATATCTCAATATTATATTGTACAGTAATTACTGTTCATCGTTATATATTCCTCATATATTATATTGTTCGCTTTAATATCGTCTTTGATTTTAATCGAATTTGTTCAACTTTGTTTTCTGTTTGTATAGTGCCAAGAATTGTCATTGTATAATGTTATTGCTTTGTAGAGTAATTGGCTTTCATGTTGACTGGTTCTGTAGATATTTTTTCAAATATTGGTTTAATTGCGTAACTGTTTGTTTGCTGATATAGAAAAGTGTTACTATTTGTTTTTACATAAATATGTAGATTGTGTAGATCGAGAGAATAAATTTTAATTTTTAAAAAGAGACTTGTGCAACTTTGTGGGATTTAAATATTTATTTAGTATGCGAGCTGGATGATCTCCATTATACGAGTAATTACAACACATAATACATTTGGAACTATCACTGCATGCTCTACCGTTAACATGGCATTTGTTTCATAAAAACTCGATAATATTTTCAAACTATAAACTCCTTGTTTTAATCTTGTACAAACTAGATAAGGTGATTTAAAAATGTAGTTATACATTTTTTATAATTACTAATATTTTTATTTAGATTCGTTTAATATTCTTGAATTTTATTTAAAAAAATTTGAACTTAGTTTTATTATTTAGTTTGTTATTATCAAAAGTAAATTCTATATAGGCAACTAGGTTTAATACATTTAAATTTAAAGTTCAAGATAAGTGCCTTATTTACAAAGCATCATGTAAATTTTTAAAGTGGGTAAGTGTTCCACTACTTGATACAATCCCACCGGATCTCAATTAGAGTTGAGCTGTACGATTCTAAAGAATCTAAATGTCCAAATATGATAAATTAAATCTATGTTTAATTTATTACTACATGTATTACCAAGTATATTAAACAGACAAACACTTTAAAACAGTATTATATTTTTTGCATTTAATAATAACATATTCTGGAATGTCCTATTTGATTTCATACTCTTCCTATGGGGTATCCGCACAACCTAGATCTTCCAGTATACACTTCTTAGTTACAGATATGATTATTTCAACAATGTTGTTTAAATGTACTAATACGCTATTTGTATACTATATAAGCCCTATAGTACTATAGTATTTCTATTATTGTAAGTACGAAATTACAGTGAACTTTCTTTATTCTTTGCTACCTTATGCACAGTAAATTGTTATTTTAATATTACCAACTTGCGTTTAGTGGCCTTTTGTGAGTTAACCATATTAATTCAGATAAGATATGGTTGGAAATTAGATATTGCGTCTGCCAGTTACTCTGGAATCTTTTCAAATTTGAAAGAGATTGTGAGAACCAATTTTGACATTCCTTTCCAAACAAGCAGCCCAACAGGCTTCCAGTATAACACGCCGGGTGAGTGGCTGGCGAGTATTCATTCTCTGGGTCAGTGAATTGCGGCTCGGGCGATTTTCCGAGCGAGCGCAGCGTGGGCGATTTGAATCGCAAACACTGCTGATAGAATCACGGCCGCAGCAAGCCTGAATTGGGCAGTCTTGTGTGTACTTGTAGATAATTTATACGACGTGGACTGGCCAAAATGTGGTTCAAGGTCAGCTAACTGTTCCGCCGTGTATGATTGCTTGTCAAATTAATCAGTCTTTCTCGCGGCTGCAAGGAAAAGTTGGGTGGGGGGAGGCGTTCCTCCTAGTTTACCCCCTCCACTCTGCGGAGTAAATCAAACTAATCGCAACCATTTCTCTCCACATGATTAACCACGGACTGTTTGTTTTGTGTGTTGGGATCCAAGCCGATTTCTCCTTCTCCTTCATTACAAATGATCAACATTGTTCGTTTTGGCACTGCCACAACCTGTTCTCAGTTTTTATTTGGCTGTTTCAGTACTTGTTCCGAGCCGTCTTGTATGGGATTTGAATTCGACGAGCCCTTAACAGTAGCAACGACATGTCGCATTCGAAATCGGAATTTAAATGTGAGGAAGAATTGCATGATGACGTCATGGTTGCATGGTGTCCCATAACAGAAGTCAACTGGGTTTGTGCTTGGATAAGATTGATCGTTTTACTTTACAAGAATATGCAGACTAGTTTATGTCCATGGAAAGTTAATCACATCTCCTCCATACAAATAGTATGATAAATGATATTCTCCTCTGTTTACCACTACACTTGATCCTGTGTTACGTATCCTATGAACATGTTGTACTGAACACTTATGCCGATGCTGACGATGGTTCGGATACCTCAATCTGTACCCAGCGGCAGCTGTAGAAGCGTTACTAGTGCACATTCCATAAACAACAACTACTGTGAAATAAACACACTTATCTTGTTTTCCTAATAATGAAATAGACTATCAGCTCTTGGTTTGGTGCAGGACAAATGGAAGGGTATTGATATGATTTGATTCTTTTACAGAAAATGATGCCTTTTAGTCTCATCATCTCATTCCAAGCACAACACGTTTCAAGTGTCTAAAGGTTGGTTATAAGTACTTAAGGCTTAATTGATGACATATGGGAGATTTGTTATTTGGTGTTTTGAACCCTCTTGATACTCTCCCATTTCGACCACCACCAGAACTAGATGCCTAACGATCAATTTATTTCGTATGGGAGATTCTTCTATAGCTTTCATTAAACTATAAGTTATTTCAAAATTAGCTCTCCTAGATTTAACAGGAGTCTTCATATAAGGCACATCGTCGTGATACATTTCCTCGAGTTAATATAAGTGGTTTTCTCTATGGACCAGTAAAAATATTCCAGTTTCTCTAAATCGTTATTGTGTAAGTTCAAACTCTGTTCGTTCTATACATTCACATCATTGTACAATATCGTGTACTGTAACCTTCTTTTTGTTGATATTTGTTGAATAGTCTTATGGTGGATGCTAATGCTTATTGTGTAAGTTCAAACTCTGTTCGTTCTATACATTCACATCATTGTACAATATCGTGTACTGTAACCTTCTTTTTGTTGATATTTCTTGAATAGTCTTATGGTGGATGCTAATGCTTATTGTGGACATACAACAAAATGGAGTAAGGAGTTGTCCATGTAAGCAACATAAACTCCCAGGTGTTTGAACTCCTCTGCCAACTAAGACGCCATATTGTGGCTCCACAGCAGAACGTTATTAGCGTCATTGATGCGGATCCTGCCGTAATCTGTCTCACTTTCCATCGTTGACCTCCCCGTGTCCATGAGTCAGTGCAGTCCTGCTGATCTCTGACCTGCCAACAGAACCTCTTTGTTGTACCGCATTCCTCTCTACCCACAACCTTCTGAGCTGGACTCGACTTGCACCTACTCTCTCTGTTTGGGTCATTGGGTCATCTGGAGAATCGTAGTTTTGAAACTCTTCTACTGGTTTTAATAGCCTGAAGAACTGGGTAAATTCACAATAGAAATTATCATGAAGCAATCTCCAAAACCACCACCTTTAGGTTATTTGACAATTTAGATATTAAATATAAGACACTAAATTAAGGCAATTTTCGTGTGTGTATTAATTATCTTAATTCTAATTATCCAAATTAATTTTCCGATAGTGTGATTTAAGAAAACCAATAAACATGTTAAGAAGACTCTGAAGAATTTTATTTCGAAGATCACTAAAAGAGATATTACAATTCATAAAACATTTAATTGATTTGGCAGATTAATATATTTATACCACTATATGTTTATACCACTAATGTGCGAGTAATAAATATTTAGCTGACAACATCCAATGTAATCGAAACAGTTATTACATTTGTCGGAGAATTAGATTTTTAAAGTGAACATCGTAAACATATTTCATTTATGGATTGAAGGAATCAACTAAACATAGATTCTTTACCTTACTTAAAATTTTACTGAAGGTAATATTATTGTTTACTATCCACATGCTATCCTAAGGTGTGTATTCCAATGGAAATCTGCTGCTTCAACACACAAACTCCTTAGCTCAAGAGACGAATCGAAGTCGAAACAGGCATATCATTTTAAAGTAGTAAAGAGCGGTAGCCCAAAGAATACGTTTACATCACCGCACTTGCAATATGTGTTTTTGTCCCTACGGATCCCAAATGGTAACCAAACTCTGTGTGACTGAGATCTTTTCGCACCAGAGCGCATGCAAAATGGCAATTAAAATTAGGGTCCAGTTTGTGTATGATACTGTTTTCATTTTTATTCGGAACTCATCTGCATGGCGAATAGGCTTTGTAATTTGCATAACAGCTGCCACTGTATGTATGACTCAATGACGGAGTTAAGGGTCCCAAAAGGATCACCAATCTCTGTTTTACTGGATCAAGATAAGAATAGTGTAAGATTTGCAAAATGTGATACTTTTCCAAAGGTAATGCTATTGTTTACAAATCACAATAACATGCCTTTCCAGTCCGTGTTGTTGTGTTGAAACGGAAGTCTGCTACTTCTACACACAAACTCCTTAGCTCAAGAATTGGAGCTAAACTCAACATTCGAATTGAATCAACTGTTCCCACCATAGCTACATTATGTGTAGAAAACTCTGTTGCTTCGTCGTGCTTAGATTGTGTCTACACATCTTAGTGCACTCAATTGTGTACATGATGAGACAATCAGAATAACTCTTCACCTACATTACATTATTTATTTTAGTATATGTGTTTCTGATGTCGGAGCGATGTAAAGCGTTCATATTGAGCTTCTTCGTCACCAAATTTTATGGATTTCTTCCGACGAATATTACTCCAGATTGTAGGGGTAGTCAAATTCGTCAAATTCCAGGCGCTGCAATATGAGACAGACAAACTGAGGCTAAACTCTTTACTCACAGTGTCTCGAAAAATATAAGTAAGCTGGGCTTTGTTGTATGGCCATCCGATTTTTCTTACTCGTATCCTTTATCCTTGTTCCGAACCCATCTGTGTATATACTAACAGAGAGTAAAGCTTTTATGCTGATGTTATATAAATAGGAACCGGAGATACACAAATGAGTAATCAATGCATTTAAAAAAATAGTTCATTCTAGGGCGATCTGAAATTTTACATAGCTGAGTGGTTTTCTGATTTACAGATACCGGTACCTAATTCAAGTGTTATTCAAGAAATATAATTAATTTATAGTTTTAAAATAAATTCTGATTGATAGTAGAACTAAAAATAAATGACTACTGTTCAAGTAATGTACTGATAAATAAATAGCGTAACATTAAACAATAGGCTACATATAGTATATGAATAATATACGTATAAAAATCAGAATAGTAAAATTTAAATAAATGGGTTAGGCTAGTTAAAATGATCGATAGGCGCTATATCTCGACATTTATGATGCGAATCAGTTTGTTGCTTCCAAAGTTCTGTATAATATCAGACTAGAACATTTATATATGGGCGAATTAATTTAATTATTTAACATAAACATTTTTAATTAGGAGAATGTTTTAATAGTACGATTGCAAAAGACTCTATTACAAATGAGTAAATTAATCATAGACCTTCTTTTTGTATGTATTATGGGGATGGGTTCTGGCAATTATAGTTCACGCTTTCTCCCTGAGAACGCGCGCTACGCTTTGAGTTAGGATGAAGAGCGATCTGATAATACGGGGCAGACCGCTACAGTGGCACATCACTGATTACTTCAGATAGAACGGTCTGGAAACCTTTAGATGGCCGATAGGAGACTATGCTAACCGGCGCAGCGTACTGAATACGCTTGTTAAGTACTGTTTTATCCAAGCAATCTAACATCAGCACCAGATATTGTCTTAAAATAAACAAATGGTATTGATACCAGTGTCAACACTAGGTCTTAAAAGTTGTTCTAATAGTGTACGGAAGAAAATTCTGCACTGATTTTGGATCCTAGGTTTCTCGTAAGTAATCCAGCCAGATGCATGAGAGGGCACATATCGTAGTCTCGAACGTTTACATCTCCAGAATATATTCATCCCTTGCCAAGACAAAGTTGCAAATCATATTGTTCAAATACATGTCGATGTACTTATCGCAAAAAATTACATTGTCAACATTCAAAATTGACCTTTGCGTGTAGCTAGAATTGGTGTGCCTTATTAAAATTTGGCTTGTTGTTGAATTTTTTCCATTACTTTAAAAAGAATTATGTTGAAAATGGTTATCTGTAGCTGAACTAACAGGCAATATTAGATATGCTATCCCGGGCGTTTTAATGTTATATGTTAGATATGCTATTCTAGACGGACTAGGAGGCTCATCATAACATGATAGACATAACATCAAAAATATGCATTTTGGAACCACATTTTGAATATTAAATCTCAACTCTAATCTGTAAACACTGATTGTTGTATGCTAGGACAGGTTGGAAATATAGTACGATATGACATGAGTTATTGGAGTAGATCAGCGAGCAACAGGCTGACAATGAAATCTGCCTGTGTCAACGTAATCATGTTTATAAAAGGTCTCATCCAGAAAGCCGTAAGAGCTTATTTGAAAATCACGATGTCCTCCAAATTACAGGCTTATGTTTTCAAATATCAGCCTTTCTCTTGTAGCAAGCCACTCTTCTCAAGATGTTCTCTAACGGATTTCTTTTCTCAACTTTGACATTATGAAAAATTATGTACAGCACGCCAAATTCTCCCAGAAGCTTCGAGAAGAGTCAAGGTTGTGGCTGAATATTGTTCATCCAGAATATAACTGTCATAAATCTGGACAAGATCCTACTGGAGAGAGAACAAACACCTATTTGAGATGTTTCCACAGTAAAACCCAGAAAGTAAATTCTGTAACCAGTGAAAGATACTGGAAGGGCTGGAAGAATAGCACCGAGACCACAGGAGGAAGTGACACAGTAAGAGAATGCTAAGTGGACAGTAAAGACTACCAATTGGCGAGTGCGGTGTGGCGTGAACGTAAGTGCAATGAATAGCGATGATGGGAATGAATGAGCGGGTGGCGACCAGGTGAGGAGCAACGAGTATAGGCTAATTATATAGCGGCAGGGCGGCCCAGAGCAGCGCGGCGCTCCCACAGACTTGGCCTACAAACACACTTGGCATACCGATATCCTCACTGAACTGCTACTTCTGGTAAATATTCCCATTATTGTTAGGCCAGGTAGCAGTCCACCCGGGAACAACTGAAAAATGTTGCTCGGGACCATTGGGAGACCATCTACAAATTCATCGTCGCGTCGCTGATTCAAACAGAAAACCTCACACTCTATGTTCAGTAGTAGATTCGCAGTTGACGTTACGATTATAGTTACATGCCAACATTGAGAGTTATTGTCCCATCAGTGTTGTGCGAATCAAACCTCTAAACTAGAATGCATCTTCAGATTAACACTTCGAGATGACAGCCTCGTGTGATATCTACCTTTCTTCTGATCCGGAAGAATGAAAGCTTCATGAAAAACTTCAAGTCTGTACAGTTCGTGAGATATCATTCAAATAGACAGACAGTCAGAAATTAATTTTTCTAAGCACTCAATTGAAAGGAGTTTCATCTTCGCTCACACTCAGTCAAAAACTTAAAGCTGTAACGTAAGTTAAATAGTGTTTAAAAGTATATGATGCTGATACTTTGATTATTCCTGCAGTTAATCGTTAAACAGTTAATAATTAATGAGGGTATTAATTTAATTGTTGTTCTTTCTTTATTATTTAATACCAGAAGACGCAACATCATGTTTCTAAAGTCATGCCGCGGATAAACGATAGACCTCAAATACTGTGCGAAATGTTTTGACCTCAAGTAGTATATTCCTTAGACATGCCCTTACCAAATTCAATAGTACCAAAACAGGAGAGAATTGTACTTGCGTCAAATTTTCATTGGACGGAATTCATATTCTGCTCAAATCGAAGAGGCCTTGAGGTATGGTGTGCTAGGTGTAAGAGAATATCTGTAAACACCTACCTTCGCTCTCGTGAATTCTGGGATACAAATGAAGTCAGCCCTACGTTTGTATCCCACGGTTGTCCTGCGGTTGTAATTAATCGATTACTGGCAACACTCGTTTCTAAATAACGCAGCTACAGTATGTGCCAGAATATTTTAGGGCGCCAGGGTATAGGGCGCCCTTGAGTTTAATCTTTTGAAAATACAGGGGAGGATACACTGTCAAGATAGTTGCAGTTGTCGGAAAACTGAGCTAAACTGCTCGGTTTTTTGCAATTACTACCATGGGGAATGATATAACGGCGCACGCAGAGATGAAGATGATAACAATTTAGAGGAATTACAAGTCAATTCGAGGCAGCGTGAATCGACAAGCGAGCCTAACAATAGTGATGGTGACCTTCACTGCCCTGATGGCTCAGACTAACTACATTCTGACACATGATTAGAATAATGACGCAAAGGAAATAAGGTTACTAAAAGTAAGTTTAGTACTTTATCTAGAACTCGAAAACCAGATACAAAGTCATAATAAACATGCGTAGACTGATTGAAGTCAAGCACTACCGTATAAAGAGAACTTTGGACAATGGAGTTTTATACATTCAGTATTAAATTATATCGGTTGAGTTTTCAAGATTAAAAGTATACAAAATTGAGTTTTGTTTGTGAGATCCAAAACTACGAATACATTATGATATTTCTAGAGATGTTGGTGTTTGTGAGATAGAATTGATTACTGAAAATAGAGTTTCTGTAAGTAGAACAATCCCCAACTAAATATTGTACTTAATTATGGTTTTTGAAATTCAGTGTATTCTAAGTATTTTTTATATGTTTTAGGTTCTAGTGCTCAAATTTTCACGTCTCTAAAATCATATATTTAGATTCAAAAAGGTGTCTGTTAATGAATTACTCTGTACTTGCAAAAGTTGATTTGGAAGGTTTTCATATTACAAATTTTTTTTGTCCTTTGTAGAAATCTGTATCAGGTATAAACTACAATTTGACTACGAGCACTTTTATAATTAATTGTTAAATATCTACATATTTGGGATAATTTGTGAAATTGTGTAAAATAAACTAGTTATTCAGAGAGGAAAAAATATTACTTCCTTTTAGGCAAACAATGTTTCATTACCACATCAAACTAAAAAATCTTTTGGAAACTCAGAAATGTTTTTCCTAAATTAAATCGTTTATGATTAATTTTTTGTATGGACCCGTCTTAAACTAAAGTTTATAGCAGGAGGCGTAAAACACATGTATACTATCATATGACTAATGTTGCCTGTTTTTTGTTAGAGTATTTAAACTGTTTTTCATCAAAACTCCAGTGTTATTCCTCTTATCACACGATCATTATTTATGGCCCCAAATTATCCACAAGATCGGTTTCCTACCCCAGCAAACTTAGGTTTACCGGTATCACTTTATGTACACCTGGTGATGATGCTACTATCCATTCGTTGAATAAAAAGATACCAACGCACGACCTTAGGACTCAGATGGTAATTGTGAGGAACGATTTTGTGGGGAATTTTACATCACGTTTTATCCGTGAATCGTGTTAACATTTCTTAAAGCCCTCTAAGAATATTAATCAAAATACAAGTGTTGTGCTATAAACTTTTTAATTCTTATTCTTCTATAGTGTTATTTATATTAAGATAAAGTTTCACATTGTAATCGATACAAGGTGTCCAGAGCTTGAAGGTGTTGCTGTCCTGTTCGCGAGGACGATTGACCGGCGAAAGTAAAGTCTCCAGGTCTCCCAGATACAGGAATGTCACGTGCCTTTCTTCGCAGTTTACGCACGACGACATTGACCCAATAGCCGCCCACATTCCAGTTCCAGCACCAGATATTCCGTTCCAGCTCCAGTCGTGATGCAGGATCTGTGACATCACGTCGCGGCTAGCTGTCGACTGCACCGTATCTTTGTGTGGCGTGTTATCTCCAATTTCACATATTGCATCTTTAAACAATATTAGTTTACTTTGTAAAAGTACAGTTATTTTTCTAAGATTCTACAGTATCTACAATTCCAAATCTATGAATGTTTTTACAGATGCTATGGGCTTCAAGGCTAATACTTAAAAACCAAATAAAGTTTTCAGCAATTATTGCACTGTAACTCACATAAAATGCTTTATGTAAACTATAAAGTTAGAATACCGACAATAACTTTCCTTATAAGATTTCTTTCTTTTCAATATATATGGACATGAGTTATATTCATACTTTCATTACTACTTTGGATATAAGTGACGGTTATTATATTTAATTCCTTACTGAAGGATCATAACGAGTAATCTGCTGTGTGTCTTGAAATATTTCGAATTATCTAAAATTTAGAAGCAGAGGAATATTAAGTTATGTAACAACATTAATATCTAGTCTTGATGTTTTTCTAGTTTAAATTGTTATTTAAACTGTTGATGGTTCTTAAACTGTTATTATATTTTTTATGATTTACATCACTGGTTGTCGTACTACAATGTTACTTAGTTTACTAAAACTGGTGTTTTCTCTTTAAAAATACATAAACGTGCGTATATCTACGGAAATTTAATGTCAGAATAGAAGTAAAAATTCTGTATTTTTCCAGGAATTTATTATTAATAAGTAACGATTATCTACATTTTACGTTTGACAACGCATCAAAACGTTATTAGTACATTTAAAATATTGAAATGTGGAGGCCAACATTTCCACTACTAAATATCCAGATATACAGCTGTGAGGTGGTGCAATCAGTTTTTTGTCGGAATAATTGTTTTTATTTTTTACAAAAAACCACGCTTTAGCCATAGCCCTCTAAGGTAATGTCCTGAAGAAAAAGTAGCTTTTTATTTCCAGATTAAAAAAGAATATTAAAATTTGAAATTTAATTAATTTTACCACCATACCCAAATACTGAACCCCATCTGAACACTATAACTTCAGGGAGTGACATATTTTAATGGTTCATGGGTTAAGCAAATTAAATTAGCTTTAATGAAATTAATTTAAAAAAGTGATATTGTTTTTAACAAATATATTCTTTGAGAAATATATTTGTTATAAATAAAAACACGTCATTCATAGCAGTGAAGTAAAATATGCATATCCTTTATAGTATTATTTTCTTTGGACCTGACTATAACATGTCCCTTAAACAGTTTTGCTTCAAATTCTTACTACTCCTCATTCAGTGATCAACACTATATTATCTATTTATGCTGTTCTCAAAAAAAGTATCTATCTTAAACGGCTGTAGTCAAAATTGTGTTTTAAAAAGCATGAAATAATTCCAATTGAAATCCGATTACACCACCTTATCTAATCAATGACCTTTAGGCCTATGACAAAATAGCGATCAATAACTTCTTTGTCACAGGTTGGCACATTTTTAATAATTTGCTGTTATCTTCTTTATTTAATTTTTTGATTATGATATGCGTTTTCAAAAAGTATATATTTTCAAATACATTTATTTCGCCAAGTTCTATTGCATGATGGTTTTGTGGTTCCGTTGTGGCCATTTTGTGTGCCTAATTTGTGAATTAACTCATGTAGGCACTAAATGTTTTGTTTTTCTAATAAGGCTTGATTCAGCCACAACTATATAGAATCTCGTATACTCCAGGTGTACATAGTGCAATTGTGCCCTTTACCGTTCCCAATCAATATTATTAGGTTTTCAATATTATAGCCGGCTTGAATACTATTTGATATCATGCATTTTTAATAAGTCCTTCCTAAGAAATTTATAAATCAAATGACCATCAAACTGTTGGAGCTTTTTGTTACAATTGTTTCTTGAATGTTTTACACTTTTATCTTTTTAAATTTCACAAAGTATTAAAAAAGTAAATTTTTTATTAGTATTGTAGAACAATTACAAGAATTTAATTTAAGGACGATGAACCTGTAAGTCACTTTTAACAGTCAGATAGATTCAGTACGATTCATTTCATTCTTAGCCTGTTTAACGTTACATGTTTCAAATTACCTGGAAATGTCCAGGATACACAGAGAAGAAACGCCGTGAGACCGAAATGAAGTAAATATATACACTAATGGTCGATGTTTAAAGAATGTCAGTGTCTGGAATATTGTCGCGTGACAGTGGGTCGTAGCGGTTTAGTGACTGACACTAAAAACAGTTTTCGGAAAGGAATCCGGTTGTCCTAAACTACAATTCTGGTATTTTTCGGTTGCTGCTTTTCTCCTGTAAATGAGTTTCCAATTCTATGACAAAACTGGTATCGGGTCTGACCCAGATGTTTAACTCCATGATGGTGCATATTTATACACATTTACATATAACGTTGGAATTTTTAGTGAAGCAAAATTAATTTTATAAATATTTCTATTCTACTCGGTCAACGCGACGACTATTGTATTAAAACATCTACAATAAGACCTCATGTTGACATTCATAATTAATTTTTGTACAAGAAGTGATGGTCTTAATTTTGGATCCTAAGGTTGGCAATAATCCACATTTACCCCCACAACCCAAAATAATTTTAACACAGTGAAACTTTGAGACCTGAAATCCTTTGATGGGCTAAACTGTTATGTAGTGTATATAATAGTATGTATAATAGTAGTATACATACGTCATATTCTTATACATGGGTCGACCCATCTCGCTGCAGATGTCGCCACAACACGAAAAGGAAATAAAAGAAGCTCTAAGGACGGCTACTCTTGAACCTTACCAGTGAATAGACTTGCGTCCGATGCAACAGCAGCAGGATGTTTAGTTAATTGGCCTACATTTCTGGATGGACACTGATGACACGTCTGTGTCTGACGCTATAACTCTTGAGCGGTATGTGTTGTCATCATCATCTGAGAGGCGAGATCGGAAGAGTTATCCCTAAAGGAAAACTGCCCAGTACACACACTTTTTACATTGATGAAGATTTGGATTTTAATTTTGTTTTTGAATCATTGTTTTTAGAATTATTTTACATGTTTTAATGTAAACTGTCCGATTTTAAAGAGATGAAACGAATAGATAAGACGTGAGAACAATCTATGCCATATTGTTATCACTGCAGGCCAACGGATTATTAGAAATTGTTATTCATAATAGCTCTATAGAATCCGAGAAAATCAATTAATAACTATGTTATATTGATCTCACTGTAACATACCTTCCAATAAGTATATGCACAACATAGATGTATAATGCCGAGTATATTGCTTGGAGATAAACGTGGCACGAAATACTAAGTTACCAAAATGTCGAGGTCTTGATACTGACTGGATTTACTACATTTTGGTAAACTGTGGAATTTGAGTTACCTGAGACTGATGAGGAAAGCTGCAAGGCCAAAGGAGTTTGTAAAAAATACTGATATCTGCACTTGATCGAAAGTATTTTCAAACTGTAGAAGTGATCAAGAAATATCGGAGTGGTCAGATACTGAGGTTAGAAGATTATCAACCCTTTTGATACCCTCCTATTCCGATTTCCACCTAGCACGGCTGCCTATCGATTTCTTTCTTAGACAAATTTCTCTATTGGCCTAAAGAAAATCTAAGTTGTGTGCTTATGAAGAACAAATTGTGCTCTCATATCTTGGACTGTAAGAATTTGAGGTTATACTCTTTCCATTAAATAAAATTGTTTCAGATGGTAGTGTTCTTTAAAAAAGATTTGTGGGCGAATCATGGATTTTTTGACAGTAAACTTCAGGAGTTAGGCAAAATGGCCACCAACGCTGAAGGTGCTTCTGGGAGTAAAGACTTTAGAACTAGTAAAGAGTAAAGAACTACTTAGTAGTTCTGGTATCTACATTATAACAAATCTACCCACCAACCTCATACTATGGCTATGGTACATTCAGTAATTTTGTGAGTTGCAATTTTGACTGGCTGCTGTCACATTGTGTGATGTCTTCTTAGAGGGGAATGGCTCTCCCAGCTCTCATTGTCAGTGACAAAGGCAGAGTTGCACGTGCCTCATCAACGACCGATCCTTGTCAGATTAACCGTGAAAACAGGCAGAGAAAGGAAGGTAGGATGTGAGAGGACTGAAGGGGACAAGTGGGCCACACGTCGCAGCACGCATATCTCTGACTCCTTGGGAGACGAGCGTGAACCTCCGGAACTGACATTGTCTCCGATAACACCGAAAATATCTGACCTGTGTGTGTCTGTATTTTATTGTACACCATTAACAGCTATAGCACAGTACAGTAACACCATAAAACATACATTTTCTTAAAATACAAACTGTAAATCATAAAAAATTTACAAATTTTGTTTGGTTATTACTCTAATGAAGTGCAACATTCGCGCTAAGTTTTTCATAATGTTGTAATTGTATCGCAGTCATTGGGAAAACTTTTAAGTACGATGAAAAGGCATTTATAAAAAGTTTGACTCCAAACAACCTTACGTCACACACCTCGAATATTGAATGAGCAACACAATGTTGCTGTACCACAATACATCATTTATAAATGCTGATATCTTCAATGAGGGATTATGTTTATTTTGTAAACATAGATTTTCTACGACCGTTCGTATAAGATTAACAACATTTCTTTAGGATGCGAAGAAACACGACATACATTTTTTCCACATAATAGATACTATTCATACTGGACTTACGAAGCAATCTCCACTCAAGGCGGAAGGTAATTTTCAGGTCAGTTTATTTATATTCTCACGTTGATTTAATTACTTTTCTTATATCTACATAAAAATAAAGTGAAACTTGGATGGTGATCGGCTCATAAAACGACTATTTCAGTCGTTAGTTATTAGTCTATAATAACATTTATACGAGAGCGTAAATCCTCGCAATTAAAAGGAGAAACTCTCGCTCTCCTCCGCCGCGACACATTATTTCTCATCTACTGTCCGATGGGCCTCTAGGAATTTCACGGTTTTGTTGGATTCCAGGTTGGAATGCAGGTCAATTGCCCTCGACTAGTCTTGTATTCTGCAGGTGACCGGTGAGACATGTGATCTGTAGGTCACTTCGCTCATCACTGTGACAGAGAGCATACCTCAGCACATACACCACTGTAGTACAGTACGAGTACCTAGATCTGCGCACACCTCCATGCGCTGAGGTATGCTGCGTCCAGCCGTGTCCTCGATAGTCCTCATAAACAGGACAGTGCCCAATGGGCATAGTTGGGAAGAAGAGGCGGTTCAGCAGAACCAGTTCTTGTGATCGGAGTCTATTTATATACCATACGAGGCCTTACTCACTCGCGTTCTCTTTTATACTTTTTAACATGTTCACTAGACGTCTATCTAGTTACTAAGTCTATGAATTATAAACTTCATCTTCTTTTATTCTTAGTAGAACTATAAGATCAATAATATGACTACTATTCTCAAAATATCTCTTCTAATCCGTATACATGAAATACCAAATGTTATTTACAGGTATCTCTAATGTTGCGTGGAATAATCATACGAAACATAAAATTTTACAGTATCCAGTAGACAAAAAATAAATTGTATGCCTACTAAGTTGTTGGCTTCAATGACGCTACACCAAATTCCATGGTTGAACATGCCCCATTATAGAACCCATTCTTGTCTATGTAGAAATGAAGTCTCTTGTAAAAGTTCAAGGTTACAGAAAACAGAATTTTTTACATTCTCCGGTAGACAAAAGATAAATTGTATGCCTACTGAGTGGTTGGCTTCGATGACGGTCCACCAAATTCCATGGTTGAACATGCCCCATTATAGAACCCATTCTTGTCGATGTAGAAATGAAGTTACGTGTAAAATTTCAAACTTACAGAAAACAGAATTGTTTACACTCTCCGGTAGACAAAAGATAAATTGTATGCCTACTGAGTGATTGGCTTCAATGACGCACCACCAAATTCCATGGTTGAACATGCCCAATTATAGAACCCATTCTTGTCTATGTAGAAATGAAGTTTCTTGTAAAAGTTCAAGGTTACAGAAAACAGAATTTTTTACATTCTCCGGTAGACAAAAGATAAATTGTATGCCTACTGAGTGGTTGGCTTCGATGACGCTCCACCAAATTCCATGGTTGAACATGCCCAATTATAGAACCCATTCTTGTCTATGTAGAAATGAAGTTTCTTGTAAAAGTTCAAGGTTACAGATAACAGAATTTTTTACATTCTCCAGTAGACAAAAGATAAATTGTATACCTACTGAGTGGTTGGCTTCGATGACGCTCCACCAAATTCCATGGTTGAACATGCCCAATTATAGAACCCATTCTTGTCCATGTAGAAATGAAGTTACGTGTAAAATTTCAAGCTTACAGAAAACAGAATTTTTTACATTCTCCGGTAGACAAAAGATAAATTGTATGCCTACTGAGTGGTTGGCTTCAATGACGCCACACCAATTTCCATGGTTGAACATGCCCAATTATAGAACCCATTCTTGTCTATGTAGAAATGAAGTTACGTGTAAACTTTCAAGCTTACAGAAAACAGAATTGTTTACACTCTCCGGTATACAAAAGATAAATTGTATGCCTATGACTAATAAGTGGTTGGCTTCAATGACGCTCCACCAAATTCCATGGTTGAACATGCCCAATTATAGAACCCATTCTTGTCTATGTAGAAATGAAGTTACGTGTAAAATTTCAAACTTACAGAAAACAGAATTGTTTACACTCTACGGTAGACAAAAGATAAATGGTATGCCTACTGAGTGATTGGCTTCAATGACGCACCACCAAATTCCATGGTTGAACATGCCCAATTATAGAACCCATTCTTGTCTATGTAGAAATGAAGTTTCTTGTAAAAGTTCAAGGTTACAGAAAACAGAATTTTTTACATTCTCCGGTAGGCAAAAGATAAATTGTATGCCTACTGAGTGGTTGGCTTCGATGACGCTCCACCAAATTCCATGGTTGAACATGCCCAATTATAGAACCCATTCTTGTCTATGTAGAAATGAAGTTTCTTGTAAAAGTTCAAGGTTACAGAAAACAGAATTTTTTACACTCTCCGGTAGACAAAAGATAAATTGTATGCCTACTGACTAATAAGTGGTTGGCTTCAATGACGCTCCACCAAATTCCATGGTTGAACATGCCCAATTATAGAACCCATTCTTGTCTATGTAGAAATGAAGTTACGTGTAAAATTTCAAGCTTACAGAAAACAGAATTGTTTACACTCTCCGGTAGACAAAAGATAAATTGTATGCCTACTGAGTGGTTGGCTTCAATGACGCTCCACCAAATTCCATGGTTGAACATGCCCAATTATAGAACCCATTCTTGTCTATGTAGAAATGAAGTTACGTGTAAAATTTCAAGCTTACAGAAAACAGAATTGATTACACTCTCCGGTAGACAAAAGATAAATTGTATGCCTACTGAGTGATTGGCTTCAATGACGCACCACCAAATTCCATGGTTGAACATGCCCAATTATAGAACCCATTCTTGTCTATGTAGAAATGAAGTTTCTTGTAAAAGTTCAAGCTTACAGAAAACAGAATTGTTTACACTCTCCGGTAGACAAAAGATAAATTATATGCCTACTGAGTGATTGGCTTCAATGACGCACCATCAAATTCCATGGTTGAACATGCCCAATTATAGAACCCATTCTTGTCTATGCAGGAATGAAGTTTCTTGTAAAAGTTCAAGGTTACAGAAAACAGAATTTTTTACATTCTCCGGTAGATAAAAGATAAATTGTATGCCTACTGAGTGGTTGGCTTCGATGACGCTCCACCAAATTCCATGGTTGAACATGCCCAATTATAGAACCCATTCTTGTCTATGTAGAAATGAAGTTACGTGTAAAATTTCAAGCTTACAGAAAACAGAATTGATTACACTCTCCGGTAGACAAAAGATAAATTGTATGCCTATGACTAATAAGTGGTTGGCTTCAATGACGCTCCACCAAATTCCATGGTTGAACATGCCCAATTATAGAACCCATTCTTGTCTATGTAGAAATGAAGTTACGTGTACAATTTCAAGCTTACAGAAAACAGAATTGTTTACACTCTCCGGTAGACAAAAGATAAATTGTATGCCTACTGAGTGGTTGGCTTCAATGACGCTCCACCAAATTCCATGGTTGAACATGCCCAATTATTGAGCCCATTCTTGTCTATGTAGAAATGAAGTTACGTGTAAAATTTCAAGCTTACAGAAAACAGAATTTTTTACACTCTCCGGTAGACAAAAGATAAATTGTATGCCTATGACTAATAAGTGGTTGGCTTCAATGACGCTCCACCAAATTCTATGGTTGAACATGCCCAATTATAGAACCCATTCTTGTCTATGTAGAAATGAAGTTTCTTGTAAAAGTTCAAGGTTACAGAAAACAGAATTGTTTACACTCTCCGGTAGACAAAAGATAAATTGTATGCCTACTGAGTGGTTGGCTTCGATGACGCTCCACCAAATTCCATGGTTGAACATGCCCAATTATAGAACCCATTCTTGTCTATGTAGAAATGAAGTTACGTGTAAAATTTCAAGCTTACAGAAAACAGAATTGTTTACACTCCGGTAGACAAAAGATAAATTGTATGCCTACTGAGTGATTGGCTTCAATGACGCCACCACCAAATTTCCATGGTTGAACATGCCCAATTATAGAACCCATTCTTGTCTATGTAGAAATGAAGTTTCTTGTAAAAGTTCAAGGTTACAGAAAACAGAATTTTTTACATTCTCCGGTAGACAAAAGATAAATTGTATGCCTACTGAGTGGTTGGCTTCAATGACGCTCCACCAAATTCCATGGTTGAACATGCCCAATTATAGAACCCATTCTTGTCTATGTAGAAATGAAGTTACGTGTAAAATTTCAAGCTTACAGAAAACAGAATTGATTACACTCTCCGGTAGACAAAAGATAAATTGTATGCCTATGACTAATAAGTGGTTGGCTTCAATGACGCTCCACCAAATTCCATGGTTGAACATGCCCAATTATAGAACCCATTCTTGTCTATGTAGAAATGAAGTTACGTGTAAAATTTCAAGCTTACAGAAAACAGAATTGTTTACACTCTCCGGTAGACAAAAGATAAAATTGTATGCCTACTGAGTGGTTGGCTTCGATGACGCTCCACCAAATTCCATGGTTGAACATGCCCAATTATAGAACCCATTCTTGTCTATGTAGAAATGAAGTTACGTGTAAAATTTCAAGCTTACAGAAAACAGAATTGATTACACTCTCCGGTAGACAAAAGATAAATTGTATGCCTACTGAGTGATTGGCTTCAATGACGCACCACCAAATTCCATGGTTGAACATGCCCAATTATAGAACCCATTCTTGTCTATGTAGAAATGAAGTTTCTTGTAAAAGTTCAAGCTTACAGAAAACAGAATTGTTTACACTCTCCGGTAGACAAAAGATAAATTATATGCCTACTGAGTGATTGGCTTCAATGACGCACCATCAAATTCCATGGTTGAACATGCCCAATTATAGAACCCATTCTTGTCTATGCAGGAATGAAGTTTCTTGTAAAAGTTCAAGGTTACAGAAAACAGAATTTTTTACATTCTCCGGTAGATAAAAGATAAATTGTATGCCTACTGAGTGGTTGGCTTCGATGACGCTCCACCAAATTCCATGGTTGAACATGCCCAATTATAGAACCCATTCTTGTCTATGTAGAAATGAAGTTACGTGTAAAATTTCAAGCTTACAGAAAACAGAATTGATTACACTCTCCGGTAGACAAAAGATAAATTGTATGCCTATGACTAATAAGTGGTTGGCTTCAATGACGCTCCACCAAATTCCATGGTTGAACATGCCCAATTATAGAACCCATACTTGTCTATGTAGAAATGAAGTTACGTGTACAATTTCAAGCTTACAGAAAACAGAATTGTTTACACTCTCCGGTAGACAAAAGATAAATTGTATGCCTACTGAGTGGTTGGCTTCAATGACGCTCCACCAAATTCCATGGTTGAACATGCCCAATTATAGAACCCATTCTTGTCTATGTAGAAATGAAGTTACGTGTAAAATTTCAAGCTTACAGAAAACAGAATTTTTTACACTCTCCGGTAGACAAAAGATAAATTGTATGCCTATGACTAATAAGTGGTTGGCTTCAATGACGCACCACCAAATTCCATGGTTGAACATGCCCAATTATAGAACCCATTCTTGTCTATGTAGAAATGAAGTTTCTTGTAAAAGTTCAAGCTTACAGAAAACAGAATTGTTTACACTCTCCGGTAGACAAAAGATAAATTATATGCCTACTGAGTGATTGGCTTCAATGACGCACCATCAAATTCCAAGGTTGAACATGCCCAATTATAGAACCCATTCTTGTCTATGTAGAAATTAAGTTTCTTGTAAAAGTTCAAGGTTACAGTGAAAAGAATGGAATTTGGTTATAGAACCCGTGAAATAATATTTTAGAGGCTCGATTAAGAAGGACCACTTCACACTAGGCAGTGAAGACGCCGAACACACTGATTTTAACAAGAGTTCACTAGGTTACACATAATGAGTTTTATGAACAGTGCATATTCAAATAAAGTTTAGAAATTAAACAGTTACCTTTGTTTTCATGAGAGGTACCTAACCGTAGTCTGCTGTTGTTGAGGGCCAGGTTGTGATCAGTAAGTGTGGAAATAGGCTGCTGTCTTGTAGGCAGGCGTGAAGACGGAAGATGTCCTTCACGGATTCACTCACGCACAATACGACCGCAAACGAATATAGTTTATAACACTGTGGCCAGTCCTGTAGAGCACGGTAGACGCGGGTGTCCGGGAGCAGAGACGTTCTGGTAGAGATTGCCAATCCAGAGCACTGACTTTAATGTTAATGTAAATGTACAACAAATAGAATAAACTAATATTTAAATGAGAGAGAGTAAACACAATGGGGGAGAGAGTAAGTATGGTAAGCAGTGGCTAGAGAGTACATGAGTGCCCCAGGCGGGATCGAGAGTATAATGAGCAAGCGTGCCTACGCTTGCAAGGTGGGCAATTGATAAGTCAACCGTTGTGATTGGTTGGTCAGTGTACAGTAAACAGCTGATTCGGGGAAACAATGGTTCATTGGTCTGTCACTGTACGTGAATATTTCAATCCAGTAAGGAATGGTATTGTAGGCACGAGGCCGCAGAAAGAGATATAGAATTAATGTATTATATACAGTTTAGTAAATAAAGGCAAATATAGAGTATAAGTTTGCACAAAAAATATATACATAATTATTGTTCAAACAAAAGTAGCCTTTTCATATTAGGCAATAAAAAACAAGTTATTTAATGCAATAAATACTTAACATACCGGCCCGCCTTGAATCACCTTGGGATTCAATGAGAGAAAGAGCAAGAGCAACATAGGCTCTCAAATTTACGGTGGTAGAGAGACAGTTAATTAATTGTAGAGGTGGGGTAAGAGAAACACCTTCACTGCTGGACGAGTGAGAGTTCCACTTGAGGTCTTGAGATGTACCACTCGAACTGTACCATCTTGTCCAGGAGTGACATCAGTGACCCGTGCAAGGGGCCAAGAGAGAGCGGGAGTATCCTGATGCACCAGGACGAGGTCTCCAGGTTGGAGGTTGCGGGAAGGAGTGCTCCACTTGAGGCGCTGCTGAAGAGTCTGGAGATATTTGACATGGACATGGTCAATGAGGAGGTCCACGACAGGGTGCTTCTTGGGCAGGATGCACGGGTAAGACACGTTCGGCGGGAGGTCAGCGTGGCGCAGTCTGCCGCCGACGCGGAGAAGTCCATCCGGACCCTGGAATGGGGCGAGGCGTTGAAGTCTGGTAGAACACGTCTTTCGGTCCCGCAGTAGAGCCAGATCTTCAGTGAAAGCTTCCTCTTGCACGGTCTTGAAAATTCGCAGCTGGGGCGGAGTCCCGTTCTGTCTTGGAGAGAGGTCCGAAAGTGGCGGTTTGGTGAACGACAGTTGTGGATAAAACGCAAGACGTAGGCCATCACGTGCAGCAATTTCCTCCAGGAAGAGTACTGGATGAGGAGGTCCCACGTAGGCGGTGCTGTGGCCAAGGCAATGACAGGAGTGGAATGCTTCAGCTCCCCTAGCTCCTCCAGAGAGACCGAGTCCAGGCTGGAATCAGTATCTGGCCAGGCCGAGGAGGGGAGACGCAACCAGTCGGGTCCATGCCACCAAAGGGGATGATCCACCAATTGAGAGGGAAGGATCCCACGGGAGGCGCAGTTCAGCAGGATTGGAAAGCACTGGGTATGTAGCGCCAGCACTCCACAGCCACAAGCTCTTGGAGTTTGCGCCACACGATTAGCCACATAGGTTTTGAGGCGATAAGAAGGTGTTTTGATCCACGCGAGGGTCACACAGTAGAGTCGCACCAGCAGACAATAGAACCAAAACTTGTGGGTGGGAGCTAATTGAGTAACACAATATTTCACAAGTTGGGCCAGGAGATGAGCTGCGCATAGCTCCAGTCGGGGGCAGCGTCACTCTTTTGAGAGGAGCGACGCGAGTTTTAGCCACAACTTGGCTTACGTGCACCGTGTCATTGGAGGTAGAGCGGATGTAGACTACAGCAGCATAGCCTAGTTCTGAGGCGTCAGAGAAACCGTGCAAGTCCCAGTGAGTAGCAGCAGAGTAGGGAATAGCACGAGGAATTGTAATAGTAGCAACGTGCTTAAGTTCAAATAAAAAATGTCGTGCCATTTTTTGTATATTTCTGGAGGGAGCGGATCATCCCAATCTATGCCAGAAATCCATACGAGTTGCATGATATTTTTTTGCGAGCATTATGCAAGGCGCCAAAAAAACACCAGGGGTCATAGACTTGAGAAATGAGACTTAACACTTTACGCTTAGTGGGGTTTTCACAAAGAAAATTAAAATTTAAAACGTAAACGTGTCAGTCAGAGGGGTCCATTTAAGGCCCAAAATAGAGAAATGAAGTCTCCTGAGAGGGTTTGCAGAAAAACTGGGATTTCCCGATGATCTTCAGGAAGGTGTTGCAGAAGTCTCGGAGAGTTCGAGACCCATTTCCGGAGCTCAAAGCCACCGAGCCGAAGGAAGTTTTGATGAGTTGATCTTGAAGTTCAGCGGCGAGTTCTTCAGTTCTCAGCCCCCGCAGATCAGGTCGTCGACGTAGCTCTGGTGCTTGAGAATCTCAGCAGCATGGGGGTAGCGGTGACCTTCGTCTTCTGCCAATTGATGTAGCGTTTTGATGGCCAAGTAGGGTGAACAGTTCAGGCCGTAGGTAACTGTCGTGAGCTTGAACGTGGACATCAAGTCGGTAGGGTGATCACGCCCATAATATCAGTTGAAAATGTTGATCGTCAGGATGCACCTTGATTTGGCGGTACATCTGTTATCTGATGTCACAAGAGAACACTACGTTTCTGAAGGCGGAAGCGCAGAAGAATGTCACAAATATTATTTTGCAGCTTAGGTCCCGGTCAACAGAGTGTCGTTGAGAGAGAGTCCGGAAATGGTTTTGGCACTGGCGTTCCAAAAACGACGCGTAGTTTGGTGTGCTACTTTGTGCCTTTAAAAACACCGTGGTGTGGGCATATAGTAGTGGGGAGTGCTTAAGTCAGGAGTAGGGCAGCCCTGCATATGGCCTAGAGAGAGATATTCATGTATAAAATCAGAATATAAATTATAATTACTCCACATTAGTGGGAGCGTGGAGCTTGCGCTCGAGTGAATAGAGTCTACTTTCAGCAATGAACTTTGGAACTTCCCAGATGAGTACTGGTGTAACTTGAAAGGGAGAGGCGGACCATATATCGACCCTCACGGTCCCTGGAGTGCGTGGTATAAAAATATTCATCGCATTGAGTTTTCCTCTGCAGACCTTTTACTGGGAGCAGGCAGTTCCTCTTGTGTCCAGAAAACGCTGCAGAGAGGCGTGGAGGTCCACCTCAGCAATCGAAGAGAAGAGAGACAGCCATAGTAGAGACAGACTGCGTCAGTGGTGTGCAGGGAGGCCGTCCCCATCAGCATGAAACCCAAAAACAGGTGCCCAGGGAGGGCGTGAGGTAAATTTGAGACCAAGAGAGTAGGTCTCGTGAGTAAGAATATGTGGAAATAGCGCTCCACCAATAAGCACGTCAATGGCCACCAGGAGGTGGAAGGTTGGATCAGCCAGTGTAATATTTTTAACCTTATTCATGACCTCCTGATGATTATTTGCACTCGTGGGAGATCTACAGTGATTTGTGGCAATATGTGGAACGAGTGCGGGGCGGCAACTGGGTGGCCAGCAAGAGTTTCCACGCCCAGAGTTAAAAATCCGCGTGTGTGAGCAGAGGTTTGAGAAAGGCGGCGACAATTAATAGTGGCCGGGACGGCGCTGTGTACCCAACAGTTGGGAGGCTTTCTCGCTAATAAAATTTAGCATGCTTTCCTGAATCAATTAAGGCACGAAAGACATAAGCTTGTCCGTTAGAGGCGGTGAGCTTGACAAGAGAAGTACCCAGAAGAAACCGTGGTACTAGGGGCGAGGTCTTGATGCAGTGTGCCATGAGCGTGTAGTGTGGTGTGTTCGGCCGGGGCTAGGAGGTGAGAGCGCTGTGGTCGCAGGCGAGGGGCGGACAGCAGGTGTAGGTGTTGCACTGCTCTGTGCAGGCCGGCCGCCGTCAACGGCCGTTCTCCACAAACGGGACGAACGCGGTCCGATGTACTAACCATGGGACGTGTTGGCCCCCCCCCCCCCCCCACCCCCCCCCCCCCCCACCCCCCCCCCCCCCCACCCCCCCCCCCCCCCACCCCCCCCCCCCCCCACCCCCCCCCCCCCCCACCCCAGGAGGATGAATATGAGGAGCAGGAAGGAGATCAGCCAGCCTATGCACCTGGAATGTACTGAAAAAGGTAATAAAGCAGTATTTTTTTCCGTTTTTTGTGTTTTTCCGGAAAAGTTGCGGTTTTCAATACAAAAGTACATTTTTTCTCAAAAACTACAAATGGTAGGAATATGAAATTTTTTTTGTATGTTTGTAGCACTGTTTTACATATGTGGAACCACTAAAAACATCACATTTCACTGAGTTCAATATTTATATACATACATATACACATATTTATATAGGTTTTTGACAAGCGTTAAAACAAAAATATATAACTTTTAGGGTATATGCCAAAAAAAATTTTTTTTTTGGTTTCCACGTGTTCCCCTAGAAGCCCTCTTTAAATGAAAAAAAGAATTATGAAGATACCTCAAGTAGTTCTTGAGATAAGTGTACCTATGTTAACATTACGAAGATAGGGCGAAGTGCTCCCCTTAATCCATCAAAAACTAAAAAGAGTGTAGCCATACTTTTAACTCACATTATATATCTAGTTGATACTTGCAGAGTTTTGTTTCATTTATGTATTGCATTAATAATGTTTTCATTTATATCGTAATTTTCAAATTTTATAATAAGAATATAATAAAAAAATAAAATAAAAGTTAAATATTATGTAGAGGTTTTATTTTATGTATAATACCAATACAAAACCAAACTATTAACATTTATAAAATATAAAAAGCATAATTTTACTTTTGAATCCTTGTTTCAGAAAATGCAACAATATAAGAATAAAATGGAACATGATTCTGCATTTTATATATATATATATATATATATATATATATACCGAGTGTCCCACGAAGAGGTTTAAACTTTTGATTTTATATTACTTGCCCATTTATGAACCAAACATTTTCAAACTCTACACAATTAATAAGGTAGTAAAAATATTCTATTAAAATTAAAGCTCCATAACAATATTGTAGAAACAAAACGTGACATATTGAAAATTTTACCATTTTACATCCTATAAAAATCCATTTCTTGAATTTGATTACTGCGTTGCAGTTTTAAAGAACAGCTGTTTAATAACGCTCATTGTTGAAAACAGCTGTTTGATTGAAGAATATTGTTAGTGCTATAAAAACATAACCGGACCTCCTCCATTACAGTTTTACTGATATTGAAGTTCGATAAATGGCTTTTAATGTTGAACAAAAAGTGATGCGTTGTGTGTGAGCTATTGCTTTTGGCAACATTACATAATCAATTAGACAATTTCAGGTTGCCTATCCAGGAGTTGAACCACCTAGCAATCCAACAATAACTTAGTGAAAAAATCTTTTGTTAGAAACTGGAAGTGTCATAAAAAAGTACTCTGGAGGATCAAATGAAGAAAGAGAAGTACTAGTACACGCTTCAATGTTCCACTCTCTATTTAAAGTGAAATCACTAAGGAAGGTTGAACTTGTAACTGGTGTTCCAAAGTCTTCAGTACAGAGAATAATTAAGAAAAACAAAATTAAATCTTACAAAAGGCACCTAGTCTGTAATCTTCTTGAAGATAATCGGACAGGAGAGTGGAATTTTGTCCTCGTATCACTGAGTTTCATGAGCTAGATTTTAATTGGCATACTCAAATTGTTTTTTCAGACGAGTCCACTTTTTACCGCAATGGTGCTGTAAATAGGCATAATTGTGATTATTGCAACACCAGTAATCCACACATTTTTGAACATACTCTACACATATCAAAAGGAATTACTGTTTGAGCAGCTGTCAGTTTTAATGGGGTGCTATCTACGACATTTCAGACAGTACAATGACTGGGAATAGGTATGAATAGGTTTTAAATGAACAAGTCTTGCCTCCTTTTACGGTTCCAGGAATGGATCAAGCAACCTTCTAACAAGATTGTGCTCCTCCTTATTTCGCAAAAATCTGTCAAGCGATTACTAAATGACAACCTTCATGGCCGTTGGATTGGTCGTGGAAGTGATTTTTTTAATTGGCTACCCCGATCTGCAGATTTAACTGTGTGTGATTTCTTTCTATGGGGTTACTTAAAAGAACAAGTTTTTACTCATTGCTTCAATAATGATGAGGAATTAAAACAACCAATTGAAGAGGAACTTCAATGGATACCGCAGAATTTCTTTTTAAGAGCTTACTATTCATTTGTTAAGTGCTGTTATCAGTGTGTCACTGTGGATGGATTACAGTTCGAATAACTGTGGACTGTAATTGGAGGTTTTTTAATAGGCTATGTTCGCATTTTCTGATTAAAATGCTTTATTTCTCTGGAATATGATAATAAATAATTTTACAAAACCAAAAATACTGTTTTTTTAAGTATAGTTTATCAAAATGCCACCATTTTGTTTCAACAATTGCTAGGAAGCTTAAATTTTCACAGAATATTTTTAAAACCAATTTAATGAATTTTTTAGAGTTTGAAAATGTTCAGTGCATAAATGGGGAAGTAATATAAAATCAAACATTTAAACCTCTTCATGGGACACCCAGTATATACAAATTGTAATTACATTTTTTTTTTTTAAATTGTAATCTCACCTTAAGTAATTGTACTTTGATATAACATTTAGAATATTTTGTTCCACATTAAAAGGGTTATTTAGTATTGATGTGTGTATTAAAGAAGATACAATCTTAAACCTCTTATTTCATTGTAATTTTTGTGTCAATGGCTTTTTTATTGCATTGTTACTATTTTATGGTTGTTTTGGCATATCATTTTGTTATATTAAAATGCATTCTTATCTCGTATATTTGAGTTGTTAATATAACTTTCCATGCTATATAATGTGAGGTTAGAATGTTGGTTAGAATAATGAGGGTAGAATGGTGTTATTGCTTTACATGCCTTTTATTGTAATCCATTTTTTTTGTCTCTGTTTATTTCACTGTTAGTGATAAATAATAAAATGGTGATATCAAACTTATGTTTAGTATTATTACAAGAAACGTCAAGTGCTGGATATGAGGATATCTTAAATAAAACATATTTTTAATCAAGGAAAGTAAGTGACTACTTACTTAACACAGTACGTTAAAAATGTAAAATTTACTGACTTGAAAATGTGCTTGTATGCAGATGTATGTTGCATCATGGTTCTGGCGGCTTGGCAACGCTTGTCGAATAAAATCAAGGCAGCTGTTGCTGTTACCTCTATGGCTGGCTCGAGTCGCTAGATCCGTGGGTCGGTTGTGAAAGATGTCGGAGAAGAGCGGATGGTGAAAACCTGCGCGATTTGTAAATAGTTATTTCCTATTTGTGTAAAATTTCTATTGACATTTTACTTTATCTGTTAATTAACATTAAAAAAATCAATTATGGCTACTCTTGGTCCTTCTTCTAAACCAGAGTTTGTTGTGAGTTGCAAGTATCGTTTAGTTCGTAAAATCGGTAGTGGTTCATTTGGTGACATTTATCTAGGAATCAACATCACGAATGGAGAGGTGAGGTTCCTTGTTAATTATTCTTTTATTTTATACTTAAAATTTTAATTTACAAGTTTATTAAAAATAGTCTGACTCATATTAAATGTGAGATTTAATCACTTTTTGGAACCTTTTTCTAGACAAATTAGGTAGCCTAACTAAAAGGTGTACTGTAATGGCGTTGCTTTGGTTCTCATGGCCTTATTAGCCTGTTACACAATTACTTTTAGGGGTTTGTTGAGTTAGTTTCACTCCCAGGTAGGCATCACAGAGTTATTTTTACCTATGCACTAGGAGTACTATTAGGATTTAAACTATAAAGCTAAATAGAAGACATATGTAAAATTAACTATCTAGGCTATCTGTGGTTTAATTAAGTTAGCAAATATTTCAAAACAAGGCTAATTAAATTAGAGTAAATGATTTACTACTAGGTTTAAGTTGGTTATATTTAGAATTGGGGTAGTCTAGATGAGTTACAAAATAAGTCCAATCAATTAATTGCTGATTCTTTTGACGGGCTATACTGAATGACAAATAGATAGAGAATGATTAGGGGTAACTGGGTTTTTATAATTCTTAGCAATTATTAAGTTGCCTTCAATCTCTTCATATTTTAGTTTCACATTAGTTAGTCAAGTAAGTAATGAAACATGGTAATCAGATTGATGTTGTTAAGCAATAAAAAGGTTCATAATTAAGTATTGTAACTGGGATTATGTGATCTGGGGTTCAGCCCGAATTGATGGCCAGGGGATATTTTGATCAATACTCGCTTGTGCCAAATCGTTCATCATGATCTAATCATTGAAAAGGATCGATCACAAATGCCTGTGGTCATCAGTGTGGGTTTCAGTGGCGACTGATGCCACCCTATATTTCTGAGAACAGAGTTGCAGTATAGTAAGCAGCTGCCACCATTACAATTTTATCAGAGAAGCAAAATATTTTATTCGAAATACGTAAACTATTGTATACAAAATCATTCTAATTATAGGTGTAGGCTTATTTTACAACTAATTATTGCATCTTTTTAAAAAGGTCTAGTATTGAACAACAATATTGTTCAAAATTAATCAAACAAAGTAAAATAATTTTCTATAGTGTTTCAGTAAGCTTACATTATAATTAAGTGGCCACGAGCACAATTAAATCATCGATATTCATGACCATCTTAAAATTCTGAAAAAAAAAATGTCAGGACAAATGATGGGGAGACCTTTATAAACGGCCTACACTTGTTATTTCATTGTTATCGAAAAATTTGTTATATCTAACTTTGGTATTATAGGCTGTAATAAACATTATACGCTACAAGAATTATAATATTAACAAGAAGAATAATGGTACATATTAAGATCGGCTACTACCGCTCCGATCGCCATAATTTTGTTCATACTAACACAGGTTAACGTAATTTCACCGAAAAAATTGTCCCGATTGTCACCGTAGCCGTTTACTCCCCCCCCCCCCAAAAAAAAAAAAAATAAATAAAATAAAAAAAAACCTGACTGACAGTGCATTTATTCGTTTTTTTGGTGTTATTAGTTCGTAGGGCAGTAGTCCAGGTACTACATCTAGTATAAACTCGTCTTGTCTTATCAGTGATAAACGCGCGCCGCTTATCTTTTGCCTGTAATGAAACCTGCGTTAGTTCTGTCTGAGTTTTGTGCGTGTAAGCAGTCATGGCGTGATCTGGACTTGGACTGTGCAAGCTCGAGTTAATTTTTTTTCTAAAAGAGCAGCAGCGCAAAACGCTGCGCAGCGGGCAATCATCGCGTGATCTGAGTTTTGAATAGGCAAGCTAGGGTCTTTTTAGCGTGTGACAAGAACCATCGCACGCCATGTCAATAACTTCACTAATTACTCCTTGTCCATGTGGGTTTGTTTGTTTACGTCTGGCGGTCAATCGAAGCCGTCCTATAGGTCACGTGATCCGCCCGGCCAATCGGAAACTTTCCTGTTAGTCACGTGACTACTGTCAACTCATCAAAACGACCAGGGTCGGCCATTGTTTTTAGTTTGATAGTCAAAAATCTTGTTATTTATGTGTTTTGTATTGCCAACATTGTACTGCCGAAAAACTGGTTTTTATATGTTAGCGATAATCGGGACTATTTTTTTCGGTGAAATTACGTTAACCTGTGTTAGTATGCAAAAAATTACGGTGATCGGAGCGGTAGTTGCTGATCTTAATATTTACCAGAATAATACACTAACTACAAGTTTTAATGAAATAAATTTAACGGGTAGGGTACCATAAGCGGACCCGGTTTTTTATATCGAAGAATGTAATCATCGATACCTAATATTCGCATCTCAAATCCTAGACTATGAATCGATATATCCAGTTTTCAATAACAATCATATGTTTTAAATTAAAATATGAACGTAATATTTACAGTGATCAAACAAATTATGATAACCAAAATTAGGAAAACTGAAGACGACCATATTTGCTCCTCTCACAGTTAAAGTTGTTTCTTTCCCACAAATTTCACATAATGGGTTTTTCTGCACGAGTCCAACATGTTGAAGTCATGAAAAACATGTCTTATCATCTTCCAAAGCAATATCGTGTAGTTTTCTAGAATTGACTGTCATTTTTAAGAATCAAATGTTACTTATATAAAATTGAAATATTACATTAAGAGTATTATTTGAAAGTGTTTAAAAACAGCTATTTATATAGATTATTTAATTAATTGTTAAAAATAATTAATCAGTATCGATTGATTATATCGATGGTTATGATCAAATAATATCGTTTGCCAATTTCGATATAAAAAACCGGGTTCGCTTATCTTACCCTACCCAATTTAACAATAGCATTATAAATAAACCAACTTTGCTCTAGACCTAACTACCAGAAAAACTACAATAAAATTGCAGTTTCCCCGGATAGCAGTAAACAATCACTTGTATGAAATGAGGTTTTAAGGTCACCAACAATTAGTTACTTCATATAGTTCATTTTTAACATAAAAAATATTGCAGTTAATAACTTGAAATCACATGGTAAGTTAGATAAATTGTAATATTGAAATATTCATTGGATGAAATCAATCCAAACGTTCAATAAAAATAACTGAATAACGGGCGTAGATCGCTTATTAAAGTCTACCCCAAATTACTTAATAGGTATTTCAAATAACGATATAGTTCTGCTGGTTTTAAATCTTAAAAAGTAATGTATTAAGGATAAATAAAAAACAATATTTGTGCAATTTCTATTTATAAAATGTTACAAACAAAACAATAACTTTACTATTTTCAAGCATAAACGTGTCTGACACTTTGTTAAACACACTACACCGTCATTCTACTTGTTGCCATTAGTCAAAAACCAAACACTATTTTACGTTGAATTAATTTGGAGTAATGATGTATATAGTAAAGCTATACTTTTATATGTAAAAGAAATGCTTTTGTTTTACATTATAATATGTAATACAGGGTGTTCAACTCTGTGTAAATAATAACCCTGTTGGAATTATTCTTCTATCAAAAACATCCTGTAGCATCTCCATACTAGAGCCAGCTGTATGGCAAGTGGCTCCATGCAGTTGCAGCCAGCAGTAACGATCATCCTCCTGCAATAAGCATATGAACTGTTTGATAATGTCTTGGTAAAGGGAAGCATTCACAGTGGTTTCAAAAAAAAAAAACGGAGTCTCTGAACAAGAAAATTACTGTTTAATTTTTAATACCTAGCTATAACTTACCCATAATACCCATACTAACTGATATCATACCAAAGGCCAATACATGAACTAACCAAACCTAGCTAACCTAGAGTGTTGTAGAGTTTGTTTAAAAATTGCCTGAGTAAGGTTATGTTTATGTTTTGAGTATCATTTAGTAAGTAATTTTATGCAGGGTGGCGCAGAGAAACGGGAAATTTTGAAATAATCATAATAAACCAATGAATTGTACAAACAACTTTTTAATGCGTTAGGCAAGAGTGGAAATTACATGATAAAAGTTGGAAATAACAATAAAGTTAAAGTCACTTTTTAAAAATAACATGAAGTTAAGTGCTGTCCATTGCGCCTAACACATTCATTCAATCGATTTCGAAAATTTATCATTGTGCGACGCAATGTGTTCTCTGAGATGTTGGTGACGTGTTCTTCAAACTTGAGTCTTGAGCTCAAGAAGATTTCTTGGCCTAGTGGTACACAACGCTCTTTAGATGTCCCCATAGAAAGAAGTCGCATACTGAGAGGTCTGGAGACCATGGAGGCCAAGTGACGTTAGTGTTCCTTGAAATTATGCGCTCCCCAAACAAACGCCTCGGTGCTGCCATTGACAGATTGGCAGTGTGTGAGGTGGCTCCATCCGAAGATTTACATTACTTTTTATGTTGATGAGTACATATTCATGCTGCTGATCGCGTCTCGATCTCCACACACAGGCTATGCCCATGTGGAGATCATTTCCTGTTTTTGCATGTATGTTGAGATCTTTGTAACTATGAGAGAGGAAATAAATAAATATTCATTCATTCATCCTGTTGAAACCAGGTTTGCTGAATGTCAATATCTGGAAAAGCATGAAGCCGTGGAGCAAAAATTGTTTCCAGCGTTTGATTGTAACGTTCAGATGTAACAGTTACAGTGCAACCATTACCTTCCTCAAAGAAGTAAGGTCCAATTATCTCTCAACAAGACACTGCACACCATTCATACAGTAACTTTAAGGCTGTGTAACGGACGTTGATGAAGTTCACCGGGATTTGTGCAAGCCCAGTAACACATGTTCTGCTTATTGACATGCCCATTTAAATGAAAGTGGGCCTCATCAGACATCCAAAGATTTTAAAGGAAATTTGCGTCCTCATTGATTTTAGTCAGTAGCTGTTCACAAAATTGTAAGTGTAACTCACCGTCATTTGGTTTTAGAGCTTGAAAAATCTGAAGCTTGTAAGGATGTAACTGCAGGTCGTCCAGTATTCTTTGCACACTCCGACGCTCAAGTCGCAATGATGAGGCAATTTTTCGTACAGAACAACGCAGACTCCTTTCCACTGCGACTCGCACTGCATCAACATTTACTTGGGTCCGAACAGTCACTATACGCCCAGGAGGTTTTTTTTTATTTAAGGCCGAACCAGCCTCTTCAAAATTCCGAACCCATGATGATATGGCATGTGAAGAAGGAACTCGACCGCGGGGAGGAATATCATAATGGCATCGGAACACTTGTTGTGCAGATGTTACACTATCGCCATTTTTGTAATACGCTCTCATGGCAACGGCATGCTCCAAACCACTCCACTGCTCCATCTCAATTAAATGACCATTACAACTTGTGTCATGACTTCCGTCCCCCACTCCTACGAGACTTCCAGGTGTACCAACAACATCAAAATTTCTCGTTTCTCTGCGCCACCCTGTATTACACATAATTTTGTATTGGTTGTAATTGTTTTTATCATTAAAGTATTAAAATTTCGAAAAGAATTAAAAAAAGAGCTTTTTATGGTGAAAAATTAACTTTACTGAATGTTTTCCAAATCCCTGTGTTTTTTTTAAGTAAATAAACCTCTAGCTTTGAATAATCTTTATACTGTTTGTTGTACAATATTAGGTTATTACACATGATTTTAGAGTTTTTTTTTTAAATACTCTGTAATATCTTTATCATAAAAGTATACCACTTTAACATAAATTTTTCCTATTTTAGTTATTTTACTTAGGCTTTTGTTTCCTTAGAAAAACCACTGTCTAAAGTGATTAATTTTTTTAATTTTATAAACATCTTATTGTTATATACTTTCTGATGGAAAATTCATTTACCTTTCAAACGAATTAAGGAGTCTTTAACCCTAGAAGTGTGTCCATGTTACCAAAGATAAAACGTCACTCCATTTTTGACGTGTTGCAAGGGTTTTTTTTTTTAATTCGTAAAAAATACTTAATATCAAGAAAACATATATTTTTATACATCGTTTTTCTTCTCAGAAGTTGTACTATTTGAAATAGGAATAAATGTTTTGATATTCTTTGGTTTAGTATATATTTTCATGAAAATAATGAGAAATTTCAAAAAGTTTCTTATGAAAATTTCAAGTTTGGACCTCTGTAAGGTATTGAAATATTACAGTAAGGTCAAAATGTTAAATGTATAAAATGTAGAGAATTTTATGCAAAATTAGAAAATATATTAAAAAATTTCGGTACTTTGGGATTATACCGACCACACCCAGACATGAATCGTTATTTCACATTTCGTTTCTACTGATTACTAGATTAGCGTAGAACAATATTTCGTCAATATAAAACAGGAATTGTCTTATCGCAAACCCCTCCCCATCCTCAGACAGAGGTCAAAGTCGAGCGTCTAGTAGATAACGTGATTGCAGAGTCTCGCCGCCCGTTCAGCTGGTGCATCGCTTTGTTGTACTTCCGTGTTTTACCTCTACATTTCTCCAAACACAAAAATTCAACAAAAACAAACATTTACCAAACTAAACTCTTTATTTAAAAAACACTCAAAACTTGTTTTTTATTCTTGATCACATTCCGCCACCCAAAATGCGAGTGCCTCCGGCCATCAGCGCGGGCTTCGGCAGCACCTTCGGTGCTGCCCCGCGCTGATGTCGACGAAAGAAAAACATCCCTCGAGATAGTACCTATCAGTAAAATATCAAATTCTAGAGGGGCTAATCAGAAATATAAATTGAATTGTAATGGAAAGGTAATTATGTACCGTGCAAATCACGTGATGCCGCGCGGCCTGCCGTAATCAGGATTCTCGAGAAAGATAAGATAACAGCGACAACAATACCGATCACAATACCTGGAAATGCTTGTAAGTTTGTAATTTTGTAATTGAAGAGTTGTTTTTTCGTTCTATCATGTTTGTTTCTATAAATTTCTATTTTTGTGTTCTTCATACTGGTGTGGTCGGTATAATCCCAAAGTACCAAAATTTCTATTAAACAAAAATTGTAATTTTGCCATTTTTTTTTACAAAAGCGAAAATGTACAAACATGTACTAGGGTTTGGTTTCTTCATTTTTTTTACCTCCAAATGTGACTATATATTTATATAAAAAATAGTTTTCTATCGTAAATTATACATGTTATTTGAAAACACTAAAAGTAAACAACAACAAAATAAACTTACTTTATTATAAGCTTACAAAAAACAAATTCTTTTGAAAAATGAAAATATTGTAACAAAATTCAGAAACAAGCTAAAAATTTTCACTTATACTTTATGTTTATGTAATTTTTGAATATATCCTTAGTAAGTGGCGCAAGATGGCGCCGATTAGCAAGAATCAGTTGTGTGGGGCTTGTCCTAAAAGGGTTACTGGCAATTCTGGAGGAGTTATGTGTGAAGGAAAGTGCTTAAGATGGTTCCATTTTGCTTGTGCGGGTAAAGACAAAAAAGAATTCACTTTTACTAAAGGTGAAAAGTCTCATTTCGTATGTGCAAATTGTAACCAACAACCTGAGCATCATGGTGACATAGTTAATGTTTCATCGGTTACAAAATCCCAAAAGGAGGATGACAGTGGTTCGTGTAATTGTTTCTCTCATATTAAAATATTAACAGACCAAATTTTGGACTTAACACAAAATCAACGTGAGCTATGCAATCGTTTGAAGTTTTTAGAAGCCGAGAATAATAAGCTTTCGTCAACAGTGGGTAACCATACAGAGGCTATTGGTAATATACTAACAAGTAACGATAAACAAATGACTTTTTCTAGTGTTTTAAAATCCACAGATAGAATAATTAGCTCCTTCCCCATAATTAAAGAAGACACCTTAATCATAAATCTGGAAAAGTAAGAAACAACAGTCGGGATTTGACTACAGTAGTTGCGTCAGAGAATCAGCCAGCTGTCGGCAATAGCAGAAGCCTAACAGTGTGGCCAGCTAATCCTGTAGCAAACATGATTTCGTCGACTAACAAAGAAAAAAAACCAGAACATTGTAAAGGCAGTGGTGAGCAACGGCATTGGAAATAAAGGAACAACTGTTGGTTTGGTGGACTGTGTTGAGTTATCTGAAACTCTGGACATGGAACAAGAGAATCAAGAAAAGGAACATGTAAATAGTAACGAACATTTTACGGAGGTTAAATACAGAAAACGGAATCCTAATGCTTTGCAAACTAGTAATAATAATAGACCTGCTAAGACTACTAACAAGAAACCTATGTTTTTAATGGGACGTGCATCTGTGAATAAGTTACAAGTTGCTGAGAAACATAGATATATTTTTGCATCTAGATTTGCTGAGAATGTGCAGTGTGATGATGTGAAAGAATATTTAAATGACATTGTCAATGGTAATTATGAAATTTTGAAACTAAAGAACAGGTTTCCAGGTTATAGTTCGTTTAAAGTCGGAGTCCCCCTATCACTATGGGAAAACATTTACGATCCTGATACCTGGCCATCCGGTACCTATATAAGTCGTTTCAGGTATTCCCGCAAAAGTGCTCTTGAAGGACATTTTTTGGAACCAGGTACATAAGCCTAATAGGCTCGTCTCCTTTATACCAACCTAAGTCTATTTTAAATGGTCTGCAAGCTGATAGGCCCTCTACATATCGTGAAACTAAGGTAAACTTAGCTCACATTAATATCCAATCTATAAAAAATAAAGTAAACTTGATTGACATTTTTAACAGCATCACTAAGTGTGACATTCTTTGCGTTAATGAACACTGGTGTACGGTAGAAGAAATTAATTTTTACTCTCCAGCTGATTTTAACCTAGCGGCTAGTTTTTGCAGGACTTCTTCATATGGTGGAAGTGCAATTTTTGTACGGGAGACTTTTGAACACTCTTTTTCGGTCGTAAATGTTGATTTTATTTGTGAAACAAAACTATTTGAAGCTGTAATGATTGTTTTTTTAAGTATAAGTTTATTGATTGTGTCTGTATACCGTACCCCTGACTCTTCCATTGAACTTTTTGTTGATAAACTAACTCAACTTCTTGATTTTGTTAGCAATAATGTTAAGTACCGTAATTTTAAGATTGTCATAGCTGGTGATATAAACATTGATCTCAGGAAACGTTGCTCAATGTCAGTTAAGTTTATTAATATGCTGAAATCTTTTGACTGTTTTTGCCTCAATAACCTTCCCACTAGAGGGGACTCATGTTTGGATAATTTTATATCCAACCTGCATCCGACAATGTTTAGCTGTGATACAGTACAATGTCATATATCTGATCATTTAGGCTTGCTTTTGAGACTTAAACTTTCTTGTACTTCTTTGCGTAACTCTTCTCTACCTACCAATAAATCTGTACAGTCAAACATTAGTGTTAGAGTTTTAAACGATTTTAATGTTGAGAATTTTAAATGTAGGCTAAGTAATATTGATTGGAATAAAGTAATTGTAGCTTTTGAAAACTTTGATGTAGCCTTTAATAATTTTATGGAGATTGTGTCTCACTATTTTAATGAGTGCTGTCCTTTGAAAAAAGTTAAAAATAAGAATCATAGCAATAAGATCTTGAAGTCCAAAAATTGGTACACACCTTTTTTAACTAAAATCAAGTTACTACTGGATGTAAGTCATGATAAGTGTACACTTAATCCTGATTTATTGGAGGTCCACAAAAGGATTAAAAAGTTTTATCGTGCCCAAATAGACATAGCAAAAAAGAATGCTAATGATGAATTTATATTAGGGTCAAAAAACATGTGCAAAGCAGCTTGGACTGTGATTAATAATGAAACAAGGCGCACCCCTAAGAAATCACCGAACCCCCCATATCTGTCAGTGATTTTAATAATTATTTTATCAATATTTGTAATTATGTCAATAGGCTTAATGATAATGTTAGTCTAAATTTAGCTAGTGCAAGTGACATGCTGGAATCATCCGGTGTAAACAATCCAAAGGCTCTGCCTTTTAAATGGCATACTGTAAATCCTGTTGATATTTTAAAAACTGTTATTAGGCTAAGTAACTCCAGGGCTGAGGATGCATTTGGACTATCTAATTTTATACCTACTTAAAGAAATAATTAGGGAAATATTTTATCCTTTAACTTATCTTACAAACTGGATGTTTTACACCGGAGTCTTTCCGCAATGCTTAAAAGTAACAGTAACTGTGCCTATATATAAAAAGGGAGACAGAACTAATGTAAATAATTATCGACCTATCGCCTTGGTACCAGTTATATCTAAATTATTTGAAAGTATTATTAAATGTCAGGTTGAACATTACTTTGAACAAAATCAATTACTTCTGTCAGCACAATTTGGTTTTAGACATAATTTATCCACTATTAAGGCTGTTGAAAGTGTGGTGTCATACATTATTCATAGTTTTGAAAAAAAAGAAGAAGTTAGTGCCTTACTCTTAAATCTAACCAAGGCCTTTGACACTGTGCCCCACCAAGAGCTTATCAGAAAACTAAATTACTATGGAATTGAGGGCAATGAGCTTTCACTATTTATGTCGTATATTAGTAATAGGTACCAGTTTGTTAAAATAGTTGATCAGAGGTCGGACCTTAAGCAGGTTATAAGCGGGGTCCCCCAGGGCTCTGTTCTGGGTCCCTTCTTATTCACGGTCTTCATCAATGATCTTCCCAAATTTGTGCCTAATAAAAGTGTACTCTACGCTGACGACACTACCTTGATGTGCTCTAACTTGCTCTCTGAAATTAACTCGGCTATGATTGGCTACATGAAGGAAAGGTCTGACCTCTGGTTTTCCGCTAATGGCTTAAAAATTAACGAAGATAAGACTGAACATATTAATTTTAGTTTAAGAAATAACTCTATACATAACTCTGTTAAGCTACTTGGAATCAACCTGGACACTAAGCTTACCTGGAAAAATTACACATATATTCTTTGTACCCGTTTATCCGGAGTAATTTTTCTGTTAAAAAACTCAAAACTTGTACTAGCTTCACATTGCTATTAAAAGCGTACTTTGCACTTTTCCACTCACATCTTCTGTATGGAACTCTCCTCTGGGGTAATTCAACTGGTGCTAAGGAGGTTTTTCTATGCCAAAAGAGAGCTTTACGCACAATTTTCAATATAGCCTTTAGTGACTCATGTAAACCTTTTTTTAAAGAACATAATATTCTTACTGTACCTTGTATGTTTATATTTCAAAGTTTAATGTTTGTTAAAGAAAATCTTGAAACACTTAGTCTTAGAAACTCTAGTCATGATTATTCCACCAGATATCGAGACCTTATTGACTTAGAATACGCTAGGCTAACTAAGACCCAGCACACATACTTTTATGTTGGTGTAAAATTATTTAATAAGCTACCTTTAACGGCCAAAGATGTTCCTTGCACAAAATTTAAAAATGCTTTGCTTAAATGGTTAAGACAAAAAGCTTTTTATACAGTAGTAGACGAAATGCTTTCTTGTAATGTAGACAATTTATTCTTTTAGTTTTTATGCTTTATGATTTGTACTATTTACCATAAGTATGTAGTATGTATTATTTTATTCTTTAATGTTGGTGTTATACTGTGTATATGTATAAACCATCTGATGACATTGTCAATGCAGTTATTGTGGGCCGACAATAAAGATTCTTGATTCTTGAAGTATGTTTATTTGGCTAAAATAAAATATAAGATATGTTCAAATACTTTGAGAAGGAACTGAGTTATGACATTTTTTGTTAACAGTCACACGTTGAAGAATTTACTCATAAAAAATAATCTGGTTTTCAATGTAAAAAAAATATGAAAACATTTTTTAAATTTTTTTACTTGTTATATTATGTTAGCACATAATGTTTTAAAGAAATACATTCAATAATTTTTGAAATTGAGTAAAAAATAAATGTTGTGCGTCAAATATTGTAAAACCTTGCATTGTAAAATTTTTGACAATATATAAACAATAGATATTATAGTTCAAAATAACATTGTTTTATAATGTTTTTGTCATTTCATATGCATTTATGCAGTAGAGTATTTCAACCTGAAAAAATGGAACGCAATGGAACTAACACAAGCGTAATGTAGGCCTACTGTGGTGGCGTGGTGCAACAAGTTACAAGACAATGGCCGACAGGGATGGGTTGGGTTAGTCTTGATGCGACGCCGTGATTCATCTCTTTCGTTTCGCACTGCCGGAAACCTACTGAACTAAAAATTTACCGCTGAAAGATCGTACCGGTAGATCGTTTCTTTCAGTTTACACTGTTTTTTTAATTTTCTTTATTGACAATAAATAACTGTGTGAATGTTATTATACTAACCAGCATAAAATATGCTGGTTTACAACTTTAGAATTGTCCCTTTTTAGAATATTCATAGTAAATCAACTATTCGTTCTAATGACGTTCTGTTTGCATTGGAAGAAAGAATATTTCATTCCGCGTCTATTGACATATAGCATCACTGTTTGCAGGCAATACGTAACTTGGTGTGATTGGTTGAAAATGACGTATTTCTTTGACCCAGCCACCCGCGAAATTCAACTCAAATGATGACTTCTTCAGAAAACATTTAACCACGACCGTAATATTGAAGTTAGAAAAAGAAAGTTTATATGAAAATTATAGAGTGGAATCTCACAATTTCAATGATACCAAAAACATGGTGATTGTTTGAAGATAAATAATTATTTTTAATGAAAAACTGAACCGACATACAATATGCTGGTTCCGCACAACACACATAAATTACAACCGACATAAAATATGCTGGTTCCACACTTCTAGGGTTAATGATCAAAAATAAATTTTATTTGAGTTTTTTTTTAAACATTGCGTTTTATTAAAAATAATCTCTAGCGATTAATTATTTTTTGCAATTTTCATCATAGTACAATATTAGATTATTACACATGACTGGGTTGTTGTTAAGTGCTCTTTATCATGAAAGTATTGAAATTTCAAAATAAAATTATTTTATAAAACTTATTTTACTTTAATCTTGGTTTTTACTTTGTTACCGTGGAAATGTTTCTGTCTAAAGTGATTTTTTAATTTAAAGAATATATAAAAATTTGAATGTTAAATAGTTTCTGATACATAATTAATTTACCTTAGAAAAAAATTAATAAAGAGCTTTTTATGTTCTAAAATCAATTTTAGATTGATTTTTTCTAAAACCATGCGTTTTCATCCAAAACCCTCCGGCACTTTTCTCATAATCATACAAAAAATAACTCTGCACTTTTCAACATGGGTTCGTTTTTATCTCTAGCACTAAAAGGGTTAACATAACCTCTAAGATAGAACGAAGCTTAATCTGTAAAGAACACTTGATCTAAAATGTCAATGTTTTCTCTAATGAATGATTTGAACCATTGGCAGAATTGAACCCTTTTGACATTATAATCATCTTTCAGTTCATGGAAAACCTGCATTCGGTATGGATAACATTGCATTATTCTTTCATAACAGTGTAGTGACTGAACCTAATTAAATGTTCTTTTCCCAGCTTAGTCTTCGTAAATATTTATGTGGAGATCTTGTAACTGATGCTCTAATATCCTGAACGATCTGCGGAGTTTAAAGTAGAATCACACATAAAATGTGATAATGCACAGCCAGCTCAACATTTTTGTTACACCCTGTTTATGCGTCTGTATATACATACATACATATTTATATATATGCATAATTTATCAGGATAAATGTTATTCCAAAACACTGACAATATCAAAAATATTGATATTTCCTGTAATATATTATGATTTTTATAGTAATTTATTATTTATTAGAATTTAATTTAATTGTAGAATTTTGCTGTTGTGTTACATCAATGTTAGTCTAATTTACACTAAAATTGTAATACATTCGTTACTTACATGTTGCAAGTACAGCTTTACCAGTATGTCTCCACCCAGTTGCCCATAAAGTAGGTTTTTACTATATTGTTCACTGTGTAATATTCCTACTATGAAACCAAAAAACTTAAGAAGTATATACACTTGCCTGGAGTTTGGCCTAACAATCCAGTATTGAATGATAGGCCTCAAAACATCTTCAAAGGCGCAAGGCCACTCCACACTTTTTGCACATTCACATCACTTCAGATATTTTCTTATATTTGTAACAGTTTCTTGAAGGGAATTTTTTTGTCAGTTGGCGGAATCTGCAAAGGAAAATGTGTCCACTAATGTCATGCCTATAACAGTCTGTAGCGTATATTCTTTTGGTTCACCTTCCTCCAGATAAAAAATTGTTAGGTCAATGGGATAAAAAAAGATATGTTTGTAGGCTTTGATTGTTCCTCACATAATAGAAAAAGATGCCAGCCGTTGATTGTGGACATCAACCCCAAGCATTCCATTATTATAATCAGTATCACTCTTAGGTTTAATTATATCTACAGTTTTCCCTCTAATAGTCTTTTCTTTGGCCACTGACATTTCGATTCCTTCATGTATTGTAAACAATACCTGCACTACTTTCCGGTCTTTCCATTGAACAGCTACAATGCCATCCTGTGCTTCTTCGAACTGCATCAACCCTTGCAAGTTGAAATATAGTTACAAAGTCCTCAGGCACGTTTTTCCTTTTTTGGTTTGCTGTACCTACTACGTGCGTATTATTGTGAAGTAAGTTTTGCCGAGATATGGTGAGGTGTACTAGTTATCAATATAAATGACATGGCTATGGTTGAGAAAACGCTTTGCTAAATAAAGTACAATGGCAGAACTAACTGGGAGTTCAGTTTTATCTTCACATACATATAGTTTGAATCCTGCACAGTATCCACTTGAACTCTCACAAATTTTGTAAATTTGTACACCAACCCATGCCCTTTATTGGGATTGAATTTGATGTATGATAGTCTAGATCTTCACCAAGCTCTCACCAATGGAAAAGTTTTTTTGGACAAAGTTCGCTGGAATTGATTTTTCAGGTAAGAAATAATTGGTCTCAATTTTTTTAATTCGCCCCGTATTCCACATTCAGCAAAGTTCAAAAATCTGGAAATTTGGTTGAAACCATAGATTACAATAAGACCAATAGATAGGACATCGGGTGCTCGCAGGTGAAGCCACTGCGGAGCGGCTAATACTCAACAATATGGCGGCGCGGGCGTGAGTCACCCTACTGAGGAGCGTCGACTTGCACCTCCGCTCTTCACTTCGCCCTTATCTAGCTTACTGTAGTGACCTGCTATACACTCTGCTTACTGACGCGTGTACTTCCGGCGTGTTGCTAAACATCTTGTTGTTTACTCTTGTTTAACTTGTTTATGTTGTGGATGATGTTGTCTTCACAAACACACAATGCCTATGTCATGTGTTGCTTTTGGATGCTTCAATAAAAAGGAAAAATTAAACTTTCAACCAGAAGATTGTTCCTTCAGGATCAATTTCTCAGAATTCGGACTGTTTGATAAAGCGTCAATAAACGAAGGTCAATAAACTAAAATTTATAATATATGACTTAAAACTTCCTCCTCTTCTAAACTGAGTATTACAGATTAGTTACAATTAATTAACTGAGTTGAAACTATATTTTATTGTACATTTAAGTAATTTTCCATACTTTATTATAATTCATCTATAAATCTTATTTATTGCCTTACTAATTGTATAATAAATGTTTACAGACTTAACAAAATATTTTATTAAACCTTTATACACTTTGTTACAATATGTAAACATAAACTTTAGATATTGTATTTTGGGATATTTTGAGCTGAAGGATTATAAGGTTTAAAGTCATGTTTCCCTCATCTAATAATTTACCCACATATACAAACTTTGCTCATATTATAGTATATATGCAAAAAATAAATAGCAAATAAACTCTTAGTTATTCTTAGTTTAGAGTATTGACTCAGATTGAATTCCTTCCTTAATTACATAACTTATGTGATTTTTATTTGAAGTAATTACTGTAAACAAGTACAAATAAAGGGTATTCTACTCACTTTTTATAATATGCTATAATGTACGATACGAGGAAACAGATGGCCCGGCACGGAGCGTTGAGCTCCAAGCGGTCGCGGCACTCGTAAACTAACGGCTCACAAACAATAACTTTCTGGCTAAACCATAAGAGCTAATTAAAAAATAAAATATGTTCTGAAAACTTCAACTATTCAACAACATTTTCCACCGTTTTTAAACTTGCCTGACCAAAAAACGGCAAAAGTAGCAGGCGACTAACTTTTTTATGTCAAGTTTTAAAATGTAAACATAATTCTCGACTTTATTTAATTATTTAAATTGCAAAACTAATTTTTGTGAACATTTGAATGATACCACAGGCATCCATAGCTTATTGACTTCACTCATACAAAGTTTCAAAGTATTTTCTTTATTCTAAGTAGGATAAATCACGAGTTGATTGAAACGGGAGAACTGAATTTTTACACTAATCGGAGCGTAGTTTTGAGTTTCTATCCCACGACAACATGGCGGACCTGGCTTCACCTGCCCCAATGTTGGCAAGATAGGCATAGCCCATCTATTTGGTCTTATTGTAATCTATGGTTGAAACGTATGAAACTCATTACTTCAGAGAAAATGTTTGTTTCAATAATTTTTCTTTTAACCCAATACTCCTGTATGCTACCCTTCTTTACCTGACCCATAAGCATATAAAAGCAATGTATGCTTTTATTTCACTCAAATTTACTGGTTTCCAACTACTTTCATAAGATTTTTTTGGCCTGGCAGGATTTGATAAGTGTTTTGAAGCAGTCATTAGTTTCAACACAAAACATATCAAAAAATTTGTTTCCAAGAAATTCTGAAAAGCATTGCTGAGCTGTTGGAGTTTGACCCAATTTTCTACTGGACTTTAGTCCTCGTTGGCCTATAAAAGGTTTATTTTTGGGCACATTGTCGACACCTTTCCATTTTCATTTATTGGTAATGTTCTGTTTGTCTTCCCCTGCTTCTTCCAAACCTACCCCTGTCTCCTCTGTCCTTTTTCCTGCCTCTTGATGTACTTCTTCCTCTAATCATCAGCATCTATTACCTCCTCTTCAATAACATTCCCTGTAACTGGATCTAGGCCTGTGTTTTTATCCCTAATATAAACTAAAGTTTTTTATCCATCGCCCTGTCCCATTTTTCCAGTACATGTTATATTTTTATCAGATGGCCTATGTTTAGCTCACATTCCATCCCAACTTCCACATTTTCGTCCCTCATAATTTCTTCTACATCGAAATATTCATTACTTACTTCCTCTCTTTATCGTCACCATGATCAAGCTCGTTGTCATTGTCGTGAATCTGCAAATCAGCATTTACGGCCTCAATCACTAGAATTGTCACTGACATTATCATGCTCAGAATTTGAATGTAAAAGTTTATCGTTTACACTAGAAAACACCCTGTCAAACTAAATCGAAGGCCCAACCGTGTACATAACGACTATTAACAACTCCCATATGAATACTGAATGTTTACAATCAATGCTGCACGTGTTTATTTAGAAACACAACTAGCAGAAGACAATCAGTTGTGCAAGCTATGACATGACGTCAGATATTATAAGTTATCTAGTTGGCCAGACATTGGACGTCAGATATTATAAGTTATCTAGTTGGCCAGACATTGCAATGTAAAGGAAGGTTAGGCCTATGTAAAGCAATAATATTACATATCACAAGTTACAAAATTCAACCTAGGAACAATGGAAAATATTACCACATAAAAAGTTAGACCAAAATTGACGTAATGTATCGATATAATATGTTTATTTTAAAAGCTTAAAATATTTTTTCACGTATATTTAAGACTTTTCTCATTGATTTGATCAACATTTTAATGACAAATGAGTTAAAAAAAATAACATTTAGATGGCACTGTACTTGTCACGAAATGATTCCGTGATAACACTTTTGAGCCCAGACTAGCTGTCATGGCACCGTTCCACGATACAAGGCCAATGGATTAATAACCACATTGTCATCTACAACGCCCTTAACAACTCTAATTAAATTTTGTTCCAATTTATGAAGGTTTATCTCGTCTTCATTATTGTCATTAACTGTTTGATATCTCATTGCAATCAACTTGCCTGTGTACAGACGCCACAGATCCATTTCACAGGATCCTTTAAATCCATGACTTTCTTGTAATTCCTTACATTTATATCTACACATAACGAATGATACCATTTGTTACCAAATGCGCTGCATCATTCCATCAATGCCTTTATCATAATTTTTAACAATACTTTCACACACAGAACAAACTTCCAAGTCATCACCAACTGCCATCTAGATCACCATCCCTACGTATTGTTCACTATTTATTTTTTCTTTATTAAAACTCCAATTGTCTTTTGAATAAATAAATATTAAATATAACGTATGTTAAATATAATTTGTAAAACGTGTAAGAAAATTATCCAAGTTACTTTTCAAAACATTTACCGATTAATTTACTTGTTTTTTTTTTTTACAGGAAGTAGCTGTGAAACTTGAATCAATTAGAGCAAGACACCCTCAGTTATTATATGAAAGCAAACTATACAAACTTCTACACGGTGGCGTAGGAATTCCTCATATAAGGTAGGTCTTTTTATATTATTTTGGTATTATCTTTGTATAAGTTCTGTGTCTTTTTCTTATTAAAAAATGTAGAATATTCTTTACCACAGCTTTACTGGTATGTTCTTCAAAAGAGACTTATGCTCGAAGCATGTACAACACTAGTAATTTCTCAGCTGGTCAATCAGTTGGCAGCTGTCATGAATCAGTCTTGTTTGTTTATTGTTTGATTGATATGCCATGCCACCAGTAGGTTAAGATAGCTAAGTGATAAACTTAAGTAACTGTAAAATGCAAATGTAGAGTCTAGGGAAATTTCACCTTTCTGCTTAGTGCAACGCCTGAAATCTGACACTGTCACTGACTTTACTCCTGAGATCTGGATTTCAGACACTTGTGTCACATTTCTTAACATCTTGTAACAGACCCACAACCAACCATTTTTGGATAATAAGTACCTACTTTATTTTTATGTAGTTAAGAACTTTCTGCTCTCATTTTGTTTGATAATTTTAATGAAATTTAATAATTTTAGTTGATTTTTATAAATAAAGACACATTACGGACAGGGCGAAAAGTTCACCTCTATGAAAAAACCATAAGTTGATGTATAAAAATGTTATATGATAGTGTTTATTATTATAATAAGCCATATTATCATAAATCTGGCTTTAAACATAAAAGAGTAAATTAATTCTTCATAATTATGGCAAATGCCCAAAAAAGTGAAATGAGAAATTATTTTTACAAACTGATATTTAACTATTCCCAGCCATATATTTATCTAAGACTTTTGATTTCTGCCATGGAATGGCTTTATACCTAAATTTACTATCTATTAAAAAGTTTAATATAGTGGCAGTAAGATAAATATTTGGAAATATCTTTAAATTATGAAGTTATATAATTTTAAATTAAATTGTATTGCTTTTTCATGGTGTCATGAAGTGCTTATCTAACAAGGAAGTTTCCATTTTTAAAATTGGAAAGTGTTTAACAAATAGACAGTAACTTTATAATACTAATTCAGTAGCGTAAAATTCATTTTTTTTTTCATGTACCTTGAGTACTAAATACGTGACAATTCATAAAGTAAATACATGTTTAGCATTTTATACATATATAAAGGCATTTAGAGATATACATTTTCTTATAAAAAGATGTGATCTACAGTCATCTTTCAAATACATATTGTACGAAATTCATATCCATATCTCCAACCATTTTTTGGTTATAAGATATTCCCCCCAAGCACTACTCTAAATACATAAAATTCACCATAAAATGATCAAAACAATAAGATTTGCCTATTTTTCTATCTTTATGAAAGGTATTTCAAAGGGCTGTTAAATTACATTTTACTATGAATTATAAAAATATGCAGTAATCTGTAAATTCTAATTGTTTATATTTTATACTCAGTAAAAATTTTCTTATGTGAAAACCTATACCAAATAATTTACCCAACATCAAGAACCATGTTGCCTGTGTATAAATGGAATTAAGTGAAAAAATTTCAAGTTCGTAGCTTAATTCTAACGGGAAATAGACCGAAGAAGAATTTTGACAGAATCCTTAGTGATAGCTAAAAAATGTAAGAAATTTCAAGTTCGTAGCTCAATTCTAACGGGAAATAGACAGAAGATGACTTTTGACAGAATCCTTAGTGATAGCTAAAAAATGTAAGAAATTTCAAGTTCGTAGCTCAATTCTAACGGGAAATAGACAGAAGAAGAATTTTGACAGAATCCTTAGTGATAGCTAAAAAATGTAAGAAATTTCAAGTTCGTAGCTCAATTCTAACGGGAAATAGACAGAAGATGACTTTTGACAGAATCCTTAGTGATAGCTAAAAAATGTAAGAAATTTCAAGTTCGTAGCTCAATCTTTCCTCGAGATATCTAACGGGAAATAGACAGAAGAAGAATTTTGACAGAATCCTTAGTGATAGCTAAAAAATGTAAGAAATTTCAAGTTCGTAGCTCAATCTTTCCTCGAGATATCTAACGGGAAATAGACAGAAGAAGAATTTTGACAGAATCCTTAGTGATAGCTAAAAAATGTAAGAAATTTCAAGTTCGTAGCTCAATCTTTCCTCGAGATATCTAACGGAAATAGACAGAAGAAGAATTTTGACAGAATCCTTAGTGATAGCTAAAAATGTAAGAAATTTCAAGTTTATAGCTCAATTCATTTTAAAAATATCACCCTGAGTATTTGTTAACGCTCAGTCAAATTCTATGGAGGGACATGCACTAACATTGAACTCAACGTTGCCTATATGTAAATGAAGCTTCATGCAATATTTCAAGTCTGTAGGTAATTTTGTTCTATAGATATGTGAATAGACAGACAGACAAAAATGAAATTTTTCCAGCCCCTGGAATGATAGACTTTGCTAATCATAAATATGCTAAGTGATATTGATATTAGCATATAAAAAAGGGTCAACTCATTTTATACAAATAGAAACATGAAACATACATGGTTGTGTCCACAACCCACTCCTTTCTTCAGTTACTCTAAAGGTAATATTTTTCTAAAAGTATAATGTAACCTGCTAGGTTGGGTGACTTACCTATTAGGGCATTTTAATGGGAACACCTAATGTTTGTATTCAGTCATTATGATATGGCATTTAAAATAAACTACAATATGGATAAAACATAACAACTGTTATTTTGTATATTAAAATTGTAATATATAACTTAATATATCTCAGTTCCAGTAATTGTTGAATAGAATTTAAGTTAAACTCTGGTGTTTATAGGTAATTACTTTAGTCAAAATCCCCATATTTTCTTTCCCTCTTGATATTAGACATATTTCTTAAACATTCAAAAACGTGTTTTTGAGTTTATTTAGCTGCATATTTTAGGGAAATTGTGCATGGAAAGAATTTTTACTAAAGCTAATTATAACTTTGAAAAACTGTTATACGATTCAAGCAACACAACAAATTGAGTGTTTGAATACACTAGCAACAGTGAACTGTGAATTACGATCCAATGATAGATACCAGTGCGTAGTGGATCTGTGTGAGAGTGACGTAGTGGATCTGTGTGAGAGTGACGAACTTGCCATAACCATTAACCACTGAGATAAGGCAAAGGTAGCTCGTAATTCACAGCTCACAAATAATCTATTGTTAGCTTATCTAACTTTACATTGTGCTATGACGTATTCTCAATCGGAGTTCATGGAATGTTTTATAACAGCTAAATCATTTTAATATACTAGTATGCATTCAGTCAAACCTTGGTAAATAAATATGGAATGCATTAACATTTTTAAAAGATTCCATTATCAGGAAGATAAAATGTATTGTGGCAAAATTGTATTTAGGGATCATTGAATGGTACAGAGAAATTAAAGTTGTAACATAATATTTATGTGGTTTATATATTAATCAATATTTCTAAGTACAAGTTTATACAATTTCCAGTATAAGGCTTGTTGTTTTTACGAAAATATTATCAATTATTAACTGTATTATCAATACAGTTTTAATAAATTATTCCCTATACCTTTCTTGGTTATATAGCCTTTCTGATAAATTTGGAACAACCCATATATTATGTTGGTCATATTTAAAACAATCACAAATTACAGATTACGAAACAGACCTTAGTAATTTTCACTTTAGATAACATGCGGCGAGATCCTTGATAGCTTCTAAAAAAAGGATGGCAAATACTAGAATTAACGATATATTATTCAGTTTAGAACGCCGAGGCTAGCAAAACTACAATGGCTGCTGAGAGTAGTCAGCGCTATTTATTCTTGGCACATCTGATAAGACGAGTGTTCTTATTTTGAGTCGCACTGCATCCTGAACAATAATGCGACTCCCTTGCATTGGAGTAAATATGACCAAAAATGTAATCTGTTGGCCTTGTGTTGGTTGGGCAAATATTGTAAAAATCTCCTTTCGTTTATAATTTAACGTGCTATACATTGCGGACGTGGTCGTGGGAAGTGGAATAAATTTGCTAAAGATGCTTGTTTCACTACTATTCGCATTTTGTTAGTGACGATTTCTGTTATAGCAAATGTGGGTTACCTAAATCACAATTAACCCTCCAACTGGCAGTCATTTTTTCCTGTAGTGCCGGCATGTTTTCGAGCCTCGTGCAAGGGTTTTTTAAAAAATTTATTAAAAATATAAATTAAAAGTAATATATATAGAAGTATATATTTTTGTGTTCAGAATTAAACATATAATAATATTAATATTTAAATTTGGCCTTAAAGAAATTTTTACTAAAACTTTTTTTCCATGAAATTCAAAATTTACATTTTTTTTTTCTTTATTTGGGGGGACCATACCTAGCAAACCAAGTTATAGTAAGAAAACTATAAAAGTGAGAGTACCATTGTGTGTCAAATTTATTCTAGTTTCAGAAACACATAAGCATTATACAAATTTATGAAACTATAATAACACTATATAACAAAAAGCAGCGATGCGCATAAATTGTGAAAATAGGGTGTATATGTAAGAGTTTGCTAATAAAAGTTTTACTAATACAGTTTTACTTCAATACATGTTATATTGCATATTTTATTACTCAGAATGAAGTAAAATATACAGCAGTAGTAAAATAAATTCCATAACTTTTTTTTGAAGAGTCGAAAAAAGTTTCATTTTGTCATTACTCAAAACTTTAGCGAAAAATTTTCGAGAAATTTATTTATTCTAAAATAAATTTATTTGCACTACTGCAATATTTAAACAATTCACCACACACTAAACACAACACTAAAACACAAATAAACCTACTAAAACTTACTAATAAACACGACTCGTCACATCAACAACTCAGACGGCATCGACAACATGGCGGTCACATCTTTTACGTTCCAAACTACGAACTTGGTACGTTGCAACTACAATACAAAAAGGAATAAAACTATAGTATTCCTTATGCTTTTTTCCCCCAATCTAATGGTGCATGAATCGAATCGATACGTTGCCGGAATATACTGTTATGAGTGATTATGCAAGGGAATGTTTGTTTATCAAAATTTTGACGAACAACAATCCGCTAAGGGTTATGTTTATCAAAATTTTGATAAACAACAGTTGGAGGGTTAAATCTTTTATCAGCACCTTCGGCCAAAAGTTGATAATAAGTATTGATGTGAGCTATATTGAGTTGTAAACGGTATCAAATTAATAGTTTGATTTGGAAGACGGAAGTCTGCTGAATTTTAGGTTACCGTGACCACGGGTGTAGGGCGGGCAGGTGAGGTGACCTAGTTTGTGCGCCCCCGCTCCCCGCTCCCCCCATCTGCCTACACAGTACACTACAGTATACACATCGACCCGCTCACTCCCCACTCCCTTCCCTTTGGAGCATCAGTTTGCTCTCTTAGTACCTAGTGATGCACTATCACTCTTACTCTTGCGTGAACTAGGATTTGTAACCAAAGCTGTGTTACTATCAGATATGAACTTGTATTCTGAATTTACAATTTACTTTTGGCAATGCGTTAATGATAAGATTATTTACGATATATACGAACAATTGCTTCAGAATTAAGGGTCTAGCCTCTGCTACGTCCAAAATAATTTTCTGATTGACATTAATGCACAGAAACTTTCCCGTCAAAATATATTTCTTTTGCAAATATCCCACGCAGCTTTCAGAAAAATATAATATGCTAAAAAGTATAAAATAAAGCAACATAATTATTTATTCTCTGTTTTTAATTAAAAAATGTACGAAACTCTTACCAACATTAATTTATTCAGTAATGCTGACAGTTTTAGTTATTTACTCCAAATTAAGTGGGGATATAAAATACAAGGGCTATCCAGAAAGTAACGGGCGTTTTTGAAATAGTAACGAACGGACGCCATATTGGTGTCAAACACTGGCGTTCAGTTAGAGTTGGGAAATACCGTTATTTGTCAACTACCCTAATATCAATCACGTAATATCAATAACGTGGTTACTTGATATTATGTTCCAGTAACCTGTTACCGTGATAACGTGTTACCAGCCGACCAACGCTCGGTATTAGCATCATGCTGTTACTAAACTGACGTTATTAAGTTGCAAGTATGATTCACACTAAATCTACGTGTGTGGGGCTAAATAGACAAATTATACGAAAAATGAGCTAAGTCAGTAAAATGTAATCTTAGACTACTTTGAAATATACTAATTATAAACTGGTTATTTGCAATTTTAACTGTGTACAATACAATTATTGGTTAGTATAAAAAAACTTAACTAAAAAGTCACTACAGTGTCAATATTTAGATTAGTATACTACTTTTAATTAGGCTATTTATATAGTTGAGATGAGACCGATATTATAATAAATTTATAATATTTTTTATATTATTTTATATTATATATTTTAATAATAATATAATATTTTATATTTATATTATATTATTTTTATAATATTTATAATATAATAAATTTATAAACGATTTATAATAAATGATAAATGAGAACGAACAATTGAGTGAGAATAAGTTAGGTTTGTTTCAATGTTTTCCATAGACAAGTCTTTGTTTCTATTTTGATAAATATATTTTGTTTGTTTCTACTTATTTATTTCCATTTGTTATTTCATTGCCTGTCACTCCCTCTCCCGTACTATCCAGATCACTCTACTACGTTATTGGTTTCTTAGTAATGTAAAACCAGTAAAGGTTGGGACACACACATAACCGCACCGCGCCCGACACGTCAGTCGGCCGTATGCTGGCCGTCATACGGTGAAAGAATTGCAGCGCAGTTTTCAACCTGCAAGTCCACACATGTCCGCAGCGACACCAGACCGTCGTGGCCGCACCGTGCCCGCACCGTCACCGATATGTTTAGTTTGAATTTTGACGGGCACGGTGCGGTCTACGAGCGGCATCATATGTTGTTTACTGTTCCGTTCTTCTTTTTAAAACTATTTAAGTAGTCTACACGTTCTATTTTAGTGAATTATTTAGTATAGCCTACTAACGCTACATCCTGTGTTCGTGTACAAAATCATATTTATTATTAAAAGTATTACATTTTCTTACCGTAGAGTAAACTAGTCATATTTTCTTATTGTGCATATTTTCTTATTACAACAAATTTGAAAACCATGTTGTACATTAAGTGATTTTAAACAACTAAATTCGAATTATGAAAAATCTATAAACATTTTTCATTAATTAAAAAATAACAAGCATGTAATTATTTGCGCAAAACTCTATTTTTCTTTGATGTATTGAAGTTACTTGACAAATTTATTCCGGTATTTTGTAAGGGTCATATTTAGTATGTTTCTATGACATTTTTATTTTTGTATTCTTTTCACTTCAATAAAGTAAAAATAAAAATATTTTATTTACAATAAGATTTTCAAGCAAGAAAAACCCATGTTAAAAATAAATGTTTATATTTTATTACTTAGAGTAATAAAATATAAAAAAGTAGGTTTCTTTCTTTTTTTTAACTAATAATTAGGCCAATAGATTTACAAAATAAGGGAAATTTAGGTACCCCATAAGAGGCTGTGCCTGTGTTGGGGATACTATATACAAAAAGGGTACAAAATAAAAATAGCGGAATCGAGCAAGAATAAAATGATAAAAATGAGTTATTGTAGGTTATGTAGTAAATAATGTAATATTACGTTTCAAAGTTTAAATTTAGTTAGTATAACTAGTGTGCTGTATTAAACAAAAAGGATTTATGCATGATTTACAATTAATTCAAATATTAGGCTTTACACATGTAACATTAAATATTATATTATAAATAATTATTTTATAATGCTCTAACGTGTCTATTTAAATATTATTATAACTTAGCAGACAAGATTAACCATACACTAATTTATTATCTTAAACATATACTCAATATCATTTTGACCGATCAACCATACTCTAATTTTGTTAGAAAATATATTTATGTTTCTACTATTTTTGACTAATTCTGGCAATAAATTATTTGTCCTCGGAGCTATAAAAGAAAAACATTTGGTAAAATCTGTTTTTTTTGTATGTTCTCCAGTATATATTTTACAAATATTTACTATGTTTTACAAATTATTATAAACGGGCTTGCAACATGGCAAACTCTATAGCTTTTGGGTTTAATACAAAAAACACCAAATATACTGTTTATAATGTATTTGACCAAAATTCACTGCAATGAAACACAATGAACAAGAATTATAGGGATAAAAAATATAACCAAGATAAATATATTTACAAATTTTACATACTAGCTGATTGTACAAAGCTTTACTGTAGCATTGCAATATTTCATTCACCACAGCGATTAATAAAAATAACAACAATGAAATTAACAATTATCTCAAGCAATACTTAATCTTCCGAATATTTTTTAAGTATCTGTCACTTCGAATTGAAAAGAAACATGCTCTAGTACAAACAGTGAGATTGTTGCGCTCGGACTGCATACGGACATGTGTGGCCTCACGGTAACCGAGCCGAGCCCGCACCGACAATCGGCCGACTCACGTGTCGGGCACGGTGCGGTTATGTGTGTCCCAACCTTAAAGCGTTACCAGAACTCAGTTCCTAGCCTCATTGCTTGCACGGTAATAGCCTCATCGGCTGTTACTCAGTAACGAGGTTACTAACAACACTAAACTACTGCAATCTTGTAGTTGTGTGTTTGGATAACAATTTACTTTAAAAAGAAATTATATTGCAGATCTAGAAGGTAGTTTTATTGATTTGTTTGGTGTCACTAAGCAATAGAAAATGTCCAGAAAAAAAAAACAGTTCCATTCAAAAACCTTAAGTTTAACGACATTAGGTATATATAATGAATATAGCTTTTAAAGTGATTTATCTTAATAAGTAATTTTTATGGTGTATCAATACTGTATTTATATATTAAGTGTTAATTGCCTGTTACACAAGTACAGCAAAATATGTTGTTTGAAGTGGTAAGTGTACAGGAACAAGGGGTGCTGGCTGAATTTATTTCTAACGGTGAGTCACCAGTGTTCCCCTTATGCTTGCTACAGCAGGGGGTGGCTATAACATGGGGAGGTGATGTAACAATTATACACCGCACAGTCATGAGCCGAGCTGATCAGATTTCTCAATAGACTCGTGGCAACGCTTACGAACTCGTAGCTCAAGACTGACCACCCTGGCTTCCGACTATACGATGATATGGGAAGTTGATGACGTTACTAACGGTGACGTAATAACACTCGGTTCTAAGCTGATGTGATTTTTTAATGACTGTGCGGCACCGATTGCTCACTCGGTGCTCAAGACTCGCAAGCCTCGCTTCCTACTGTAAGGTGATATGGGAAGTTGGTGACGTTACTAACGGTGACGTAATAGCACTCGGTGGGGTAGTTGATGACTAATAAAGATGACGTAATAACACTCGGTGCTGAGCTGATGTGATTTTTTAATGACTGTGCGGCACCGATTGCTCACTCGGTGCTCAAGACTCGCAAGCCTCGCTTCCTACTGTAAGGTGATATGGGAAGTTGGTGACGTTACTAACGGTGACGTAATAGCACTCGGTGGGGTAGTTTATGACTAATAAAGATGACGTAATAACACTCGGTGCTGAGCTGATGTGATTTTTTAATGACTGTGCGGCACCGATTGCTCACTCGGTGCTCAAGACTCGCAAGCCTCGCTTCCTACTGTAAGGTGATATGGGAAGTTGGTGACGTTACTAACGGTGACGTAATAGCACTCGGTGGGGTAGTTGATGACTAATAAAGATGACGTAATAACACTCGGTGCTGAGCTGATGTGATTTTTTAATGACTGTGCGGCACTGATTGCTCACTCGGTGCTCAAGTCTCGCAAGCCTCGCTTCCTACTGTAAGGTGATATGGGAAGTTGGTGACGTTACTAACGGTGACGTAATAGCACTCGGTGGGGTAGTTGATGACTAATAAAGATGACGTAATAACACTCGGTGCTGAGCTGATGTGATTTTTTAATGACTGTGCGGCACCGATTGCTCACTCGGTGCTCAAGTCTCGCAAGCCTCGCTTCCTACTGTAAGGTGATATGGGAAGTTGGTGACGTTACTAACGGTGACGTAATAGCACTCGGTGGGGTAGTTGATGACAATAAAGATGACGTAATAACACTCGGTGCTGAGCTGATGTGATTTTTTAATGACTGTGCGGCACCGATTGCTCACTCGGTGCTCAAGTCTCGCAAGCCTCGCTTCCTACTGTAAGGTGATATGGGAAGTTGGTGACGTTACTAACGGTGACGTAATAGCACTCGGTGGGGTAGTTTATGACAAATAAAGATGACGTAATAACACTCGGTGCTGAGCTGATGTGATTTTTTAATGACTGTGCGGCACCGATTGCTCACTCGGTGCTCAAGACTCGCAAGCCTCGCTTCCTACTGTAAGGTGATATGGGAAGTTGGTGACGTTACTAACGGTGACGTAATAGCACTCGGTGGGGTAGTTTATGACTAATAAAGATGACGTAATAACACTCGGTGCTGAGCTGATGTGATTTTTTAATGACTGTGCGGCACCGATTGCTCACTCGGTGCTCAAGTCTCGCAAGCCTCGCTTCCTACTGTAAGGTGATATGGGAAGTTGGTGACGTTACTAACGGTGACGTAATAGCACTCGGTGGGGTAGTTTATGACTAATAAAGATGACGTAATAACACTCGGTGCTGAGCTGATGTGATTTTTTAATGACTGTGCGGCACCGATTGCTCACTCGGTGCTCAAGACTCGCAAGCCTCGCTTCCTACTGTAAGGTGATATGGGAAGTTGGTGACGTTACTAACGGTGACGTAATAGCACTCGGTGGGGTAGTTTATGACTAATAAAGATGACGTAATAACACTCGGTGCTGAGCTGATGTGATTTTTTAATGACTGTGCGGCACCGATTGCTCACTCGGTGCTCAAGACTCGCAAGCCTCGCTTCCTACTGTAAGGTGATATGGGAAGTTGGTGACGTTACTAACGGTGACGTAATAGCACTCGGTGGGGTAGTTGATGACTAATAAAGATGACGTAATAATACTCGGTGCTGAGCTGATGTGATTTTTTAATGACTGTGCGGCACCGATTGCTCACTCGGTGCTCATGACTCGCAAGCCTCGTTTAATACTGCAAGTTATATGGGAAGTTGGTGACGTTACTAACGGTGACGTAACAACACTCGGTGCTGAGCCGAGCTGATACGATTTCTCAATGACCGCGCCATACCGCCTGCACGCTCGGAGCCTTGAGCTTGCCTGCCTGGCCTTCGGTAACGAGGTGATGTGATGCCCGCCGTACACCAGAGCTTAGTATAGAAATACAATGATATGAATTTGTAGACACGAGGTATTGAGTAACTGCACAAGGGTCAATCCATTTCAAATCACCCAATAAAAATAAAATTTGTTGCTCAACATTTTTAATTTGCCTAATTTTTTTATTATGAGTTCCCTATGGGTAGACAATCACAAAACACTATTTGAAAAAATTTTACAAGCCATAGTTTTTTCCTGGCGGCCATTTTTAAAATGGCGGTTTTGCAGATTTTAGTAAAATACGCGATTTGCGAAAAGTTTAATTGCCAAGCTATTTTTAAAGATATCAGAATAATCCAAAAACCAGTGTGTTCAGCATAAAATGAACTTCAATTTGACATTATAATAATGTTTCTTTTGTGCAAGGAAGTCAGTCAAACTTGTTCTGCAAAATCTCGGAAGAAAATCATCAATTGTTACTTTTTAAGACCATAAAAGTTTAAGAAGGAAAAGAGACTCACTACTAATATTTTATTTCTTTGTTGAAAACTAATATAACTACCTACTGAAAAAGTTTTAGCCCTGAGAATGCTCTCCTTTTTTTTCTAGAGCTTTTCAAAAATGGCCGAAAGCCTAATAATGTCAATTTTCTAGGGTTAATAACTAAAAAGGGACTGAATGAAAATAAATGAAAATTTTACAGAATGTTCTTTATACAAATAGGAATATCTCATAAAAAAATTATGACTGAGACTTAACTACATTTAGAGATATACAGCATTGAATTTCAGTTAAACGCGCTACCCTTTTTCTCGCTTGTGCGGTACCAAGTTAGAAACAAGGGCTTGTTTAAATCATTATGTTAACAATAAACTTATATTTAATGCTCAAAAAATTATATTCCTTATTTAAACCTACTTAGGATTTACAATAAAAATTATTTAAAACCAGAAAATACTTTGTTCCTTAAAAGGGTTTTAAGGGACTTTTTTACTTGAAGTTGAGCTATCAAAACATAGGCAATATCTGGTAAGAGAGAGACAAACACTCTTCAGTGTTGTCAGGCTAATGTTAGGCACTATGTATAATAATTCATGATATAATCTAAATATACGTTTTGTCCATTTTTAATTGTTGGTGAAGGACTTCGCGTAAATGTTCTAACGTTTTGCAATACGTGGCGTGAGTAAGGTCTCCAGAAGAGATGTCCCTCCGTTATGGTTTTTATTACACTGGGTAGTCCAATTCAAGGTTATAGATAACATTTCGTTCATCTAATTCCGTAAGTCCTCTTCCCATATCGAGGTAGAGAATGCAACTTAACAGCGTCTTAATTTACCTTAAAATTCAAATGTTTGAATTGCAAATCGATGACTGTTGTGTTTAAGAGCCCTAGGAGTTCTTAAAGTAAATACTCAATTATCGGACTAAGTACATAACTGTGTAACATGATGAACATTGACTTCTATATCCAGGTGTCAAGAAAAGTACCTATAGGCAGTAATTTATTTTGTTAAAACCAAACGCTGTTTCTACATATCAATATCAATCTTACTTAAATCGTACACTTTCGTTCGTAAGGAAATTGCAATGGCATTTGCCTCATCAGCCGTTGTTTGGAGGGACTGTAAAAATTTCCAAATCAAAATCATATAAAATCTTGATTGCTCATAACAATATAACATGACATGGAACATTGTCATAATTATATAATATTTATCAAGACTTTTGTTCAAAATGTATTCAAATGCTATATAAATAAACATGGCTATTAAAAAATACAATTTAAACAAATGTATTTTTTATTGAGGTTCTTATAATATGTATCAAGACTTTTGTTTAAAATATATTTAAATGCTATATAAATAAACATGGCTATTGAAAAATACAATTTAAACAAATTTATTTTTTATTGAGGTTTTTAAATTTTGCAATATATTTATAAGAAAAGCGTTCGCTTGATAACAGAAGATAGCCCGTGTACTGATGTACACAGCCCGCTGAGTCGCTGTGGACGAGGATGTAGTGCAGTTGCGCGGTGGTTTCGGGTTCGCGGCCTTCGCTTGTATGGCATCGCCATCGCTGTGGTGGCGAGGCGAGGCGGAAGGAAGTTTTTCCACAAGGTCAGTCGCTAATTTGCGGTTTAGTCTGCATTCGGTGCGACGCAAAAAAGATTCTTTTACCAACAAAAAAATGTACATGTAACGGTTCTTCAAACGAAAATGTCAATCGATAATGTTTTATAGTAGGAAACATCCACTACACCAGAGAGAAGACGAAGGTGGGATGATTCTGTACATGCACAAGTAATCATTGATTTACAATATCGCTTTAAGTGACATAAGGAGCACTGTCCTTACTTCCTCATGTATATTAGTAGTTTTTATACAATCATAATATGGTTTTTATATGAGAACATAGACTATTTCGAGGTTTCCTTTTTAATTATAAATTATTAGCTTCGTGGTTTCCTCCCAAATGAATTCTTGTATTTTATGTTTGAACTTTGATATCCTGAGCGGATATTTGGAAAAATGTATGATATTCATGTACGTTTAAAATTCACCATGCTACAATACTTCTAAGAGTAGCGATTGTAACGTTTCGGTCTTGCAAAGTCTCACTAAATCTATTATACAGGTGATGCCTACATTATACAATATTATATATTGTATTAATGATTAACTTATATAGTATGATTCTTGTTAGAATATAATTATTTGGATTTATCTTCCTTTCTTTAAACATGAAATTGCCAGTTGAACGCAAGCATTACATTTTCATTGCTTAAAGTAATTGGTTCAGTGTTTTAAAATTATTTTTAAAACATTAGTCACAGCTCTGGGAGAATCCATTCCTTGGAGGAAAGAAAAATATAACTATTGTAAATATTTGGATCTGCACAGGAGTAATCGCAGGATTTAACGTTGGAACATGTTGTAATGCGGGTCACAGAAAAATTTCATCATGGGTATAAAATATGACTGAACTAATGACATGTTTATTTATAAAATGCAAATTTCTTAAGCAATATTTTGTTGTAAAACGAAATTTACATTGTATTTCAATACTAAAGGTTATTTTCTTAAATGATAAACTTAAGAACATATATAATTTTGATGGTTTGGTTTAACCGACTATTGCCACTTCTTGTATTAAGTTTTTTAAATAGTAATCGTATCGATATTCAGTTTGATGTTATTGTTATTCATTACCTTTTTGCAGCATTAAGCCATAAATAAAACACACCATTCATGCAGACACCAGAGGCGTGAATTGCATGTTTATATATATATATATATATATATATATACCGATATATATATATATATATATATATATATATATATATATATATATATATATATATACCGATATATATATATATATACCGATATATATATATATATATATACCGATATATATATATATATATATATATATATAAGTTTTTCATCGCATACGTATACGGATTTACTTAATGATCGTGTCATGCTATGAAACGATAGATCGCCACGTTAAGAGCCATGGGTTCGACGACCTGGACCACTAGGCGGGGAGTTTCCGGCTGTCACGAAACGTAAACATGGCCGTGCCACCCCGCCCTTCCCTCCCCAATCACATACTGCCAAGCCGACATTTCTAATAAACTTGATACCTGGGGTTTAGGTTATCAATAGTGTATTTGCTACCAGATACGTACAATACTAAATAAGTACCCAAATGTCTTGACTATTGTAATAATTAGTACTATTACCAATAAAGTTTTAATGCTGGTTAACATTTTGTTAGCTTTGAAGAATATGGCATAATGTTGTATTTTATCCCAATTTTTTTTGAAGCAATATATTATCTTGAATAGTAGCCTAGTAGCTTTGTCATAGCTCTATAAAAAACTATTTGCAGCTGTTTTATGTGTGCTAGATTTTAATTTTAAGTTTTCAGACTTTAATAATTGCAAAGCTGTTATTTAAATATATATCTGGATTCTGCTTTATTCTCACCTATCTCTTATTTATTTTTGTATATAACATTTCATAGGTCACAAACCGTTGTAACTTTCAGCAGACCCTGTAATAATGTATTTTACGTGGTCGATTGTGCATTAGCATATAATTTTACTTCTAAGGTAAATAAAAAGTCGTACATTTTAATATAGTTTACATTTAAATGATTTAATGCAACATTAAAACATACAGTGAACGTCTTAGTAATATCAGATAACTAATGCCAAAAATATATATTTTGTTTGAAAAAGTCCGATTTAAAATTCTTGTAGAATAGAATTATAGATGAGGAAATTTATATTGTCAGCTGTTTGTATCCTCGGTGTTAATATTCATCTCTCTATTAATAGCTTTATGTTGACGCTTTGTTTAATGTGTCTGACCACCTTTTATTCTGTTGATTTGCGTAAAAGTTTACAACAGTTTTTAAATTGCTCCGATTTAGAAAACCCAATAAAATTGTTCGAAATGCAGATATGATGTAGATCTTTATAAAAAAAATTAAATCTAAAATAATAATATAGCTAAACAATACAACCTAGAGATTATAAAAGAAGTAAATTGTAACTTGTACTAACGTTCTACCTATTGTAATGTGTAAGTGTAAACAATTCTCTCTGTATCGTCATGATTACAGCCGTAATCCACGAAATTTGGCTGTGACGTTCTACAAGTGAATGGCAAGGTCAAGTTTGCTGTGGCCAATTGCACGAAGGGGGAGGAGCTTAGGGCCAAGGTCTTGTACTACACAACTTATAGACTGCTTGAGGTTGAACGGATTTTAAGGAAAATTGGAGTGGGCGTTCATAACATAAAATCAGGATTGTTTCAGGACACTTTTTAGGCTGAAAACAATTATATAAGAAAATTGCATCAGACGTCTTGTAGTTAAATATGTTAAGTCAGAATTAACATGAATGTTTTATAGAACAAATAAAACAAGTAATAACCGAGGATAGCTCATAACCGGCATTGAAGCCAAGAAGGTGGAGCCAGTTTTAAAGCAACTAGACCGTTTGGGATTGGATGGATGGATGGATTAACCAAGGGTGGTTTGGCACAAACAAGTATGGAAACAATTACCCTATATGCATTTCCTTTCGTTAAATTAAAAACATTGGTATAAATTGTACAAAATAAAATAATAAAACCCAGAATTGTTTCTTTAAATTTTTTTGAGCCAAGAGATTGGAGCTCCAGAATAAAAAGTAGTTTCCGCCCGACTAGACTTGCCAAAGTCCGCTAATTGCCAGATGTCGGGAGTAGACTAGACCCAGAAATCAGGGCCTTTCCTTAGAGCTGGGGAGATCCCAGGGGCCGAGAACTGTCAAAAGGACAGGAACTGCCGATGCTTCTAGATGCGGATAGGTTGCAGGGGCCGTGATCTTACGTAGGCCAGAAACTCAATGAAGCCGGGAGCCTCCTAGTGCTGAGAACTCTCAAGGAAGGTTATAAGGAAAGCTAATGAGTTACCAGAGACTGGGAGGTTCTAGAGGACTGGAGCTACTTGAATTCGTGAGCTGCCGTTGGCCAACAACTAATAGTGGTCGGCAGTTGTCAGAGGCGGAGAGCTTAGAATGTCGCATAGTTAGTATAATATGTTACATTTTAAAAATTTCAGTATAACCTTCTAATGAATTGCAATGTAAAATTACAAAAAATTCTGGCCGATGAGTCAAAAGGGGTTTTGTTAGTTTTTGTATAGTCATCAATTTGAACTGTTAAGAAAACTTGTATCGACCAATATAGGTAAAAATGTATCTTGTTATGCAGTCGAATTAGTAATGTCCGTTGAAGATTTTATCAAAATATGACAATTACTTCATATATTCACTTGAGTTGTATAATAACATAAATGCTCACATCCTAATAATATTATAAATGCAAAAGTGCCTCTGTTTCTTTGTTTAGTTCTCATGATTAAACTACTCAACCTATTTACTGACATATTACTTGGACATTCTTATGGTTCCTGGGATGAATATACGTCTATTCTTATTTCGAAAATCACTTCGGGCTACGCCCGTTAAAGCAGTGAAAAATGCCGTCTTGGTCTCTAAAGTGATGTAATATTAATTGAAACAGAGGGTGCAAACCCTAAGGGATTGCGTGCGAAGACGCGGATAACTGCTAGTATAAACATAAAATAAACTTGTTAGTATAAATTTCCTTTAAATATTTCCTCATTTACTGATGTAATCTAATTAAAAACTGCTTTATATACATACTTTTAATGTGTACTGTTTGATAGTATAGTATACGTATTTTATCATAAATGACAGACTCAAAATAAGTTACATACAAGCTAAACGAGATTTAATCATTATTTCATTATTAAGTCATTGAACAGCTTGGAATTTTGAAAGAACCCTTTATAATGTCTATCTTATTTCTCGAAGAAAGATTATGTTCAAGACGAAGAAGGTACAGTTAGCAGATGGAAAGAAGATTCACATATGGGTTTACATTGACTCAGCATTTTGTTATCCTCGTAAATCCTCCTTTATACGATGTAAAACTGGAAAGTTTTATACAAGTAAATATTGTAAAGTGTAACTTTATCTTTATTTAAAATTTTAAACATACTCCTTTTCACTTTCACTTCCTCAAATGTTATGTTTACGGTTAATGGTCTGTGTTGACCCTTAGAGCCAGGTTGCGGTAGGTCTATCCGTCGAGAATCCGATAGCGAGTAGTCCTGAGATGTAGACCCGCAGGACCGTATAATGTAGACTTGGCACCACCGCTTTCGGTACAGGGTCTGCGTTGCCTGGAACCAGATGGGGTTGACGACGGCTGGGATGCAGTGGGCCAGCTATGTGGGCAGCCGCAGTCGCAGCCGCAGCACAGCAACCAGTACAGTAAGGACGCGCGGTGTTGCCAGTTGTCTGCCCGTGATTCAACGGCAACGGGTCGCGGCAGAGGTCAATAATCGCCTCACTCACTTCAATCTCTGACCACAGCCGCAACTTCTCTGCTGTGTGCTATACTGTTTCGTGGTGATTTCGCAATCCTGCGACAATCAGATAATCAATATATTATACTGTTTGATATCGGTTACAGTAGATAGCAAATGGTGGGAAAAAGAACACTGTTCTTTGGATCTTACCAAATCTTAGCATTTCTTGTATTATCTGTTGTTAGAAATCGACGGGGAATATCTCGCTGCCAACGACAATGCGTCATGTAACGGCACTGTTCACTTATGGTTTCCGAGCCAGCCAGCTCTGGTAAAGGACATTGAGAGTTTTACCCCATAGGATCAATGTTGATCCCTCAAAACATTTTTTACGTCCTTATTTTTGGCAGGCTTTACTCGGACAACCACATTGATGCAAAATAATTGCTATTGGTTAAAAAAATACTGTTCCTGATGCCGTATTGACATGGTTGACAGTAGCTGTAAGTTTTATAATGGAGTTGTTACCAAAAAGTGTGCAAACTCCAGGAATGGTAGAAGCCTGGTGTGATAAAGATGTTTGATAAAACAGTCAATAATAAACTGTGCCAGTTGGCAGATTGTTGTTGCAAGTCGGTCACGTCACTGGTGGCCTTGACTGTTATTGTGGCTTTATCAGAGCAACTGGCGTATCAAAACATCTTCTCTTGACCTCTCTTGGTCGACGACGTGGTCTTTGTCACAAGGGTAGCGACGGCAAGAAATTAGTTGAAACTACTCGTAGAAGAACAATCAAAGCAATGCGGTTCTGAACTCAAGATTTGCCTCAGCTATGTTATGACAGTTGTGAGCTTTGGTCATACATTGGTGATTGGCAAGCTAGCCGAAATAGTGCGTGACATGTACATGATGGATGACAGATTTGATCTATTGTCATAACCGATGTAATGCATGTTGATTTCTCGGAGACAGAAGTAAAACTGAATCGACAAAAATGGAGACTGTTATTCACACCTCTCTGCATGATTTTTATCGTAACATGTTTGTAAAAGAAAACAACGTTTATAATTTGTTTACAACAACAGCTTCGTAATTTAGCATGAATATAATTATTACTTATTACCCGGTATCGAATATATTTGAACGGTTTCTTTCGTCAGCAGTAAAACTCGACTGGTTCAGAAAAGCTGAGTGAATTTAGCGTACTTCTCAATACTCGTCATCGCGTCAACATGTGCCGTGTAGGAAATAATACATCTCTTTGAACTGTATTGTCAGACTTTCATGTGAAACGGATATACCTTTTGGGTCAAATTAGTCTAATCATTATATTATTATATTAATGTTTATTCCATTATGTTAAAAGTGCAGAAACCATTATAAAATTCCTTCATGCCGGGACCTTTCTTATAACACAATTCATCCATCTAAGCCCGTTTCATTAGTAGGAACCAATAACAGAATTTGTACATTATATAAATCTTATACGTGACACAAACAGAATAGTCTCCACAAAGATATTTTAAGTATCTCTATTACAATAGCTGCCGTTTTCCTGTGACGTAAATTACGTGTCTATGACGGTGCTGATAACACTGGCGGCGGGGAGTGAGGTTGTGAATGTCTAGGTGATAAGGTTTGAGTTGGAGTGTCTCCGTATACTTCCCAGTGCTTCGTCGCTGATCGAAATTCGAAATGCGTGTTTTAATATTCTAATTAGTTATTTAGAAAACTCTTGACTTTTTTTGTTTTTTATCGATTACTTATTCAAATAGTACGTACTTAACCATACAAATTATAGTGTTTGAGTGTGTATTAATCATATATTTAAATGGAAATATACCTTAATAATGCAACAAAAGGCAAAAGTGTCTGTAAAAGTGGCCCTTACGTGAAAAAAGTAATACGCTCGTGGCCATAGCAAAGACCAGCGACCTCGGAAGTACCAAGTAATTCATATCCCAATGGAAGCGTGGGAGGTGAAGCACTAGTATTTATAAACCGTGCCCACGCTTCCTTCTCTCTACTTCTCTCCCAATTCTTTCCTTTTGCTGACGTCTGTTTTACTGGGCGTCTTGGATTAGAAACAATTCTAGTGATGCAACTACCACCCCCCCCCCCGAAACATCCTCGATTATTGCTTTTAAAAACAATTCCTTCTGTGTATGTACTGATGATCCATTTTTTCTTCTTTTAAAGTTCTTGCAAAGTTAACTCATTTTTATCATTACAAAATTCCAGAAGTAATCATATATCGCTAAGGCTTTTTTCCGATTTTTTCGTGAAACACTTTTTTGTCCGGAAACTACAGTTAGTCTGGAACCTCAAGAGCTCCAGGGAGGGGAGGGGTGGTTAGTTACTTGCACCCTGACATGCGCACACCGTAACACGCGTACCACAGCCTGTCTGTCGTCAACGTTACTTCCATGACTCTGGTGTATCGGGGTATACATTGCTTAATATTATGATCAGCTGTGCAGTTATATTATACTACATCGTGTCATGGTGGGAAAGTGCTGTTTTATTTCTATGTACGCGTAATTGGAAAAGTTGACTGTGGATTTTGATCCCACTGTATTCCTAGTAACAATGTCTATAAATTAGATTTTCTGCAGACCTACATTAACACGTATCAAATAATTTTATGCAATTGGAAATTAGTTTTTACCCATATATAAGTAAAACGAGTTTTGCCCAAAAGTAATGGGTGTTAACTTATAGTTTATCATTTCATTAACCCGTAACAGCCTAGTGTAGCCAATTGTACACAATTCTTGATGGAGTACTAAGTAAAAGGATTGTCATAGACTAATGAAATGTGAGCTGTGTTGGTTAAAATAGCTATTATATCAATTACAAGTAGTTTTAAGTATGTATAGAAGGTTTATTTATCAATACTTCCCAGTTCATACTCTTCATTGATTAAATTATAGTAGTTTCGAAGGATGATTGCATCGCTAACCTACACCGCTGTTGCAATCATATTGTTGAGTGGCTATATTATGAAATAAAGCATCCTAACGATTGCACAATGCACAGTCATTTAGCGATGTAAAACAGTTAACATCCTGTTGCGATCATATTGTCGAGTGGCTATATTGTGAAATAAAGCATCCTAACGATTGCACAATGCACAGTCATTTAGCGATGTAAAACAATTTACATCCTGTGGCGATCCTTTGTCGAGTGGCTATATTGTGAAACGATCTAAGGTTGGAGGGTATAAGCGCCCAAATAGTTATTTTTGTTTTGCATAGGCGAATCCTTCTTTTCTTCGTCCTTAGAGATGTAGTAGATGCTATTGTGTAACGAATTGAATGCAGTGTGCGCAGCTAGCCATTGCTCCGACTTTCATGTTTGTACGCGTTGTGAAATAGAGATTTAATTGGTTAAACGTTTGAAATCTTTTATTTTTACCAAAATTGTTCAGTTCTCGTTGCCAAATATATGTTATTTTGTATATTTGTTATAATGACAGCACAACAGAATAGTTTTGTATGTGAAGTGTGGTACGTATAGTTTCGTGATTATTGTGCATACGCTTAAGTTTCCAAGATAAGAGTTCATTTGTAACATGTAAGTTGACACCGATTAGACTGGTAGGATAAGTCCAAAGTGTAATTTTCAACACAGTTTTTTTTGTGTCGCATATTAATAGTGTTGTTCGTTCGCTGCGAAGAAGTGTGACAGGTGTGGTGCGGGTTGCACAACAGCCTACAAGCGACAAGTAGGGATGAGTTGTCTAGATACGATACAAGCGAACACTGATGAGTCAACTCGTGAAACCTTATTATTGTTGCGCCATTTCATGCTAACTTTGCTTTTTCACGAGTTCCTTATACTCTGCATGAAGTGGTGTTGCAAATGAACACTAAGAACTGTTGGAATACTCTTTAACACACTGTTTAATAATAAAATATTTCCTTACTGTTCTGTGGTGTACTGTCTAATTCAATAGGCTTTAAAAATGTAAAATTGTACAATTTGAGTTAAACTTTTGCATTTATCAAATTATGCCTTTTTTGTTTTGACAAAAACAACTCCATATTTTATTACGGTAAAAAATTACCTTAGCATTATTTATAAGTACAACTTAAATATCGTTTATTAAAATCAAACTACCCGTAAGATTTATAAATATTAATAAAAATTTTGCATAAAATAACAATGCAATGTTTTACAAACGTGAACTAAAATTCGTAAGACGACATGGGTGAAATATGTACCCTTCTTTACTGCTTATTATTACTGCTTCTATCTAAATATTAAAAGAAGCATTTTTTTGAGGAGTTTTTTGTAACTGTTTTTGTTATGGGAAACGTTAAAAATATTTGTGAATAATCAGATTAAATATTAATTGTGAGATAGTACACGCCTAACTCGAGCACAGTCTGGAGCTATGTTTCCATATACAGGTGTGTATGTATGATGTCGGAAAACACCTTAATAATTTTAAAATCATAGCAGATTAAATTTAGAAACTTTGCACAGAGTTTACCCAGTGAAGGCGTATCATGATTTATTATTTTGCACAATAAAGTAGGTTAGCAAATACTAAGCAGTTTCCAGACATATTGCTATATTATAATAATACTCGCTCTGCCCCTAAAACGTGTCAAGCTTAGTTGAAGCAGGGTGAATTTTGTTTGAAAAAAAAAAACCAAGGTCTCAATAAATATTACATAACATGAATGTATTGTTATAAGCACGTTGAGGAAGTGGGACAGATTCAGCATGACATTTAAACAAATAGTTCTGAATCAAAAGATGAAATTTTAGTAGATTTTTAAATTTACTTCTTGCTAAATTATAGTGCATTCTCTGTATTTTTTCGTAGTGTGTTCTGAATATATTACCCAGTATAGCAAAGATTAATTCATTACTTCAACGACAATTTTATCCAACATAAGAAGATAGTGGCTGGCTGACTTGAGTGTGATGGGTGGTTCTGCAACTCGCGCAGCAACCTTCATCCGTGGCCAGTTAGTTATGTGTTGCGCAATCGTCGATAGTGTAAACAAACAAACATTTTAAAGCCACGTTATCTGTTCTGCTATTACTGTAGTGTATTTCCAGAGATAACAAACAGAATTTCTAGCTGTTCTATGTATAAATACTGTAAGGGCACCCCTCTACATACAAACCGGATAAACCGGATTCTTTTATTTCCGTATTTTTGTAAGGATAGTATAAGAACTGTATTCACATACATGTTTGATTAATCATGCGCACATTTTTTGTAATTCAGATTGAGTTGACGTCCCATAATGGTTACCTGTCACACAGGTTTGCGTACAGTACAGTGTTATATCACCCCATCAAACTCCTGTAGATATACGTACAAGAACAGCATTTTATTACTAACAGAAAATGTTGGTGAAAGATTTTGGTGGATGGATGTTTCCAGCTTCTTGGCCGTGAACACTGGTGACTTGGGCCTCGCTCCTCCTCCAATTAACTTAGCTGGTTTGACCGGAAGTTTGTATATCAATATTTAAAATTAGATCGTGACCTCACCTTACATCATAACGATAAGCGTAAAACGTATTTGACAGTGCTACCAATAATAATCTTACCAACTAATCACTTTAAACCAACGAAATAGTAATGATTCATAAATGACTGCTTAATACAATTATTGAGCCACAGTACACAACAAAGATTGTGTTGCTTAATACAATTATTGAGCCACAGTACACAACAAAGATTGTGTGCTTTTTATTGCGCTTCTTTCTGTGACGTCAGGCTGACAGTACAAACGCATGGAACCGATCACAATTGTTATGTACATAGATGTTTCTCACTCCTGCTTCTCCAATTTGTATTAGCTTAATTCTTGAAAACAATGGTTCTGGTGCATTCTCCTTGAAACCAGATTTGTTACAATAAGTAACTTATATCGATAATGTTAATATGCCTTCACTTTTCCAGTAAAGTATTTCATACAGTATCGAGTATGGAATATTCGCGGTAGTGATGACACTAGAAGCGTTGCACGCCGTGTCTCTGTGTTTTCCACTGAATGCTACGACACGCCGGGCTATTTTTATACCTCTGGACCTCCCCGCCCGCCACCACCACAACACCGCGGCACACGTTCCTCAACACGCGTCCACTCTCTTCACGCGATTTTATATTGAAACACGTGACGTGTATATGGAAGCGGCACTGTTACTAAAGTATTACAATTTAAACTGCACCATTGACAATGTGAGAGATCCACAGTAAATTTATACCTTACACGTGTGGAAAAAAGTATACAGTGAAACAAATGAAATATATTCAAGGTTCATATTGCAATACTACAAAGCTTTCTTGCATTTCCGTTAGCTGTCATGTAATTAAAGTTATATGGATTTACGTGTATAGTACCAAAATTATGTTGGGATTTTTTGAAATTGAAAGATCTTTTTAGAGCATTTAAAAATGTACTGGTTTTTTTCTGGTATGTGACTTATGGTCACCTATTGGTACAGCAAAAGAACACATTTTTGACCTGAATTACACTTTGTTTTCAGTGGGTAGGCAGGTATTTGTATAATTTTGGAAAATTCAGTGAGAACATTAATTGTATTAAGATGTGTCTCCTACATGTGTATTTTCACAAATGTTTCAAAATCACAAAGCGCGCGCGCAAACGAAACCTCCACCATGGATATCGATGTGAACAAACCACATCACACCATGGATATCGATGTCGATATCAATGTGTCGAACGCCTCGGTTGCATCAACAAACAGGCTAGCAACAAACTTTCCACTATCACCTCATTCATTAGCTGGGTTTACAAATCTAACAAACTCGATTTATGAGATCCTTAATGGCTTAATTGTGGTTTGTGTTGAAAAGTCACTTATTAATGTCTCCAACATTTAGATTATACTGGCTGTATGTATGTAGACATGCGTTTTATGTGTGTTATTTACATATGCATATATATGTATACATTAAATTTGTATGAATGGCAATAGCCTTATTTAATTATATATATAATACCAATAATAATTTCAATAAACATTGAATCACAAAAAGTACTTGCTCCTCCGGGACTCGAACCCGGATCTCACTTGCCGGGTGAATGTGCTACCATTACATTACTATTGCCACTTATACAAATTTAATGAAACTATGTATGTAGGGAGAAGCCATTGGCCAAACATGCTGCTGAGCACAAAAATACAAAATTGAAGAGTGTTATGACCTTAAAGGAATTAATAAGGTCTTCCTTTGTCCTGAAGAAAATTTAAATATATTAAAATTAAAAAATCTCGAACATATATTCATACTTTAGGAAAATTCCTAAACTAGTCATTTTCTAAATACAAATAAACGTTGTGGTAATTTGTAAATGAAATTACTGTTAGCATGTACTCGTACTTCGCAGTTTCTTAATTTACTAATACTTATAACATTGTTTCCAACTTAACATACTTTAGAATATAAAGTATACACCTTTTTAGAATTGGGTGACTTAAATATGTTTCTGAATAAGTACTGCTTATAAGTATGGGAAGGTAATAATAGTAATAAATTAACACATTGTTATGAAAACTTAAACAAATGGGGTTCAAACGTGTATTATAATAATAGCAATCAACTGTATGTAAAATAATGGAACGCTGCCGTAGTTACGCCATAAGTTAATAAACAAAGAACTCGTCTGAGCCGAGCCGTCCCGGTGGCAGTGACAAGTCGGGGCTCGGGAGCGGATGTGGACCGGCCGGGCCAACAAGGTTTAGAGGTCACCGTAGGTGGGCAACGTCGGCCATATGGTACCGGTGCCCTCCCCCTCCCCTAACACTTTCACTGTGACCACACTCACAAGTCCGTCTGTTTGTTCGGTGCGTTATCTCCAAAACATTATCTTTTGGGTAGAATTTGTCGTCGTCGAGCTACCGACCGACCGCCAACAGAAAGTTGATGCGACTAGTCGCGAACTGGTGGTGAATTCTTGCTAGTAGACATTGGAACATTTTAAATTTTAATCTGGGAAGCATAACTTGTGCCATGAAGACAATTAAGAAAAATAACAAGTATATACCTCGCACGTGAATGAATATAACTGTAGCAATTACTGCAGACTAGATATTGATGCTAAGTGCCCCCATAAATGTGGATAAGACGTTTGATACGGCAGATAATCAAATGAACATTGCTTATTGATTTGTAAATGTGCGCTTGACACGTTTTGTTTTCAAATACAGAACGGTGTGCTTTCTCTGCTACCAGGGGAAAAACTAAGACAAAACCATAAATTGGTAAAAAGTAAAAACAATTGTTAAAACACTAACAACTAGTTGTCTAGTGTTTTCCGTAAGTTTTGATTGTCACATATTAAAAACTCTAATACATGCATAACATATAATATATCCGCCACTTAGCTTTGATTGAATTGCATTAAAACAAAATATCAGCACATATGTATTACAATGTGAAGTTTGATTGCAGTTAATTAAGGATTGTACTCACTAATATATATATATATATATATATATATATATATATATATATATATATATATATAATATATTCAAGAACTAGCAAGAATCACATATTTTTTGAGGTATTACTTTCTAATTGGTAAAAAACACCATTTCAGTTTAATAAGCTTAGCCGGTGTTTCTTTAGTTTGTAATAATGCGAAATTAAAAGGACCCACGCGATTAAGGAAGGAACTATTGAATACATTGGATTCCGAGACAGTGTTCTGTAGTCTTATCTGTCCTCCTTGTTGTTTATACCGTGACGTCAGTACCTGTAGATAATCAGCTTAGTCTCGCTATTATTGTGAAATGTTTAGAGTTGGTTATCCAGCTATTCTACTTGTGACCGTGTTATTGTTATATTTCATTTGGTGTTTTAAAATACCACTATCTAATAAAAATAATCGTGCTATACACCAAGAATAGCACGATTATTTGTATTTATGTATGATTAAAAAATGCAAGCCTTTTAAATAAAATTTTGGGCAGTTGATGTTGTTTTTACTCTAAAATATAGACTGTAATAGCCTTAGGAATAGTTTCTGTCTATTTTAGAATTGTCTAGTACTTTATTGTTCTTTTGCTTTATTTATTTATTAACTCGTTCTTTGCCCTTGCTTAACTAGCTATTGATATAAATAAATAAACATTTTGTCCTCCTTGTTGTTTATACCGTGACGTCAGTACCTGTAGATAATCAGCTTAGTCTCGCTATTATTGTGAAATGTTTAGAGTTGGTTATCCAGCTATTCTACTTGTGACCGTGTTATTGTTATATTTCATTTGGTGTTTTAAAATACCACTATCTAATAAAAATAATCGTGCTATACACCAAGAATAGCACGATTATTTGTATTTATGTATGATTAAAAAATGCAAGCCTTTTAAATAAAATTTTGGGCAGTTGATGTTGTTTTTACTCTAAAATATAGACTGTAATAGCCTTAGGAATAGTTTCTGTCTATTTTAGAATTGTCTAGTACTATTAATTGTTCTTTTGCTTTATTTATTTATTAACTCGTTCTTTGCCCTTGCTTAACTAGCTATTGATATAAATAAATAAACATTTGATTTACAATTATTATTGATTTTATTTGTCACGTATATGATACAGGGTTTCGTGAATTATACTGCCATGGGCACATAAAAAAAATTATATCCAATATAGAAAAGGTTTTGGTACATGTTAGATTTGAATTTATACAAAAAAATAGGTTTGAATTTTGAAATATTTGTAATCATAAATTGGGTACCTATATCTTACTTGAGTTCAAATCCAGTTTTACTTTGTGTGTTCCATTGACACTTATTCATCTTCCAATCATCCTTGTTGGTTTAGTGTGGATTTAATACTGGCAAAGTTAATCCTTTAAAGCCGCGTTTACACTGGAAACAAAACTTTGTTTATATTTTGCTACTATCATGAAATATTTTGCACACAATGTTCCTAAACATTTTAGAACAGCCACTCTTGAAGATGTCGTCTGACGAGGAGGATGTTCTTCTTCTAGCTGCCGCTACCTGTGTTTTGTTATGTGACAGAGAACCCAGGAGGTTCTGGGTAAGGCCTTCACTTGCGTCACGAGGTGTTTATAGTGGAAGTGACCTATTCAAAGACCTTAACCCTAGAGAGCTAACGTATTCAAAAAGTTACGTTAAAGCTAACGAATCGTAAAAATTACGACAGGATTCAAAAAATGTACATATACATTTTATTGTACAAAAATGCCATTTAATTGCGTATAAACACTTATAATACAGCTTAGTAAACCTTTTTAAAACTAAGTCTATGGTTAAATCTCATCTATACAATGGACACAGCATCTTCCGCGATGCTCGGCACAGATTGGCTTGGCACATCGGCAGCAAAAGATTGACGTCATCCTCCGTTTTGCTGATGGACATATTCCACAAATTGTTCGACGAGGGTGTTGAGGGGCATTAACTTTGTTTGTTTGAAGGGGTGCCTTAATTATTTCAGCAATTGATTGGCAGAGTTTTCTTGGCATGTTTGGGTAATTCATACGGTGCTGAAGCCATGGTGTGATGAGGTCATATTGGATTTACATTGCAAAGTTTCTCCATGAAAGCGGTTTCGGGCCCATTTTCACCATGTTACTAGTGTAAATAACATAGGAATTTACTAGCATGATATTTATCATGCCAAAAAATACACATGATGGCCACCGCCTCGTCTTTCGGCTGCGTCTTGCGCCTTGTCATTTCATGGCACATTTGATCCAAAGTATCAACTGCACCTTTGGTTGCGTTGTTTGTCTCAATGATTAGAGGTTTTTTTGAGTCTTCATCAATTGATGGCTTTTCATGAAAAGTCGATAGAAGCAACACATTTTTGGAATTCTTGACTTTGTATGAAACTATTGTTTTCATTCCATCGAAAAAAACATACTGACAACTTGTTCTACCAACAAAACGCATAAAAAATTTTTGGTAGACCTGATGATTTATGTTTCTCAACAATGTTCCTATATCTAAACGTCTTGTGTTTCCGAAACATTCCACAATGTTTATAAACATAAACACCCTTTGATCTTACCGCTTTCTACGGGAAACAAGAAACATGTGGAGAAACACCGAATTTCTGTTCCGAAACATTGTTTATAAACATTGTTCCAAGTAGTTATTCTTCGATTTGAGGAACATTGTTCCGAAACACTGTTTATAAACATGTTTTGTTTCCAGTGTAAACGCGGCTTAAGATCTGAGAGTTCTGGTTGCCATCCAATATTCAATTGTTCATCCTCTAATAAACGTCTATTCTGTTGTTTTACAAAAATCGAAATTCACCAATTTAACACAAATAATAAAATGTATTTCTGTATTTTATAAATCAAATGTTGATTAACTTTGTGTTTTTTAATAAATTTCTTGGCGAAAATCGTTCTTTTCTGTCTCATATTGTCATGATTCCAAAAGAATAAATTCCATTATTGTAAAGTCACCAGCTGATCTAAATTCACTTTATAACTCCAGGTGTTGTAAACTTACTTTGTATTATAACAATCTCCTTGTTTTTGATATTAAGATTTAATGTATTCTGTGGTATTTGGTCTAAAGAAATTACTTTATTTTGTCTGATGATTCAATTTTACAATAGTTTATGTATTTTTATCTTATATGTATGATAATTAGTTTTTTGTTAATGTTAACTCTAAAATAGGTTGCTAGTTTATCTTAATTTAAAATTTATTGACTTATATTATGTTTATTGAAAGTTATCAAAGTTGTATGGGTATGTTCTTCTTCTTGTATGGATTCCTGTGTGTGTGTATATATATGTGGTATAAACTCCTATAGTTATTTATTAATCTTTTATAAAGAAAAAAACATAAAATAATATGAACTATTAAATTTTCAAAACAAAACTGTAATAGCACTGGCAGTTATTTGCGGTTTCGTACACAATTTCTAAGGTCTTGCACCTGTTTAAGCACTTCTAGTTATAGTGAATTATATTTGAAATGCCAACATTGAGTTTGCCTTCTTTCCACGATCAAGAAAATATGGTAAAAAGTGTATAGCCTATTTATTTTTATTTACTTCGTTCTTAGTATTTTTTGTTTTAAAGCTGATTTTGCCTCTTTCCGGATCAAGAAAATATGTACATTCACAACTATGAGGAGCTTATTTTTGTCAAAAGACAAGTAATTTATGTTTCCTAACAGTCTTTAAATGTAAAGTGAAAGTTAGACTACATTGTCTCATATCTATTCCAGGTTGTATAATATCTCAGACTACATTGTATCATATCTTTACAGGGTTGTATAATATCTCGAGGTTGAGTGGAAGAGAGGGCTAAAATAGCCCTAACTCTGCCTCAAAATAAAGTCATTTTTAATTTCATATCTCAACTGCAGTTACTCAATTTAGTAAGCGTTGCAGTGCTTGTTTAAATGAATTATATTTCCGACGCCAATGTAGTTTGCGTATTTTACCTCTTTGCCACGATTAAGAACATGTAACAGTATATATTTATGGTTATTGTAATTTACTTTGTTCTTAGTATGTTTTGTTCCATACTTGATTTTGCCTTGTGCTCCGATCAAGAAAATATATATCACAGATCACAGAAGCCTACTTCTGTAAAAGGTGAACTAACGTGAGATTTATATCAGTCTTTAAATTTATAGTAAAAGTTGGATAGTAACGTGGTCTTTTAGATCTAATACTTAATCCAGCAACTGGCTTTAAGTGATGATTATCGACGTACCAGCTACATTTTCAAATGGCAGTAAGCTATTTTCGCCAGATTAACTGTGTTGCAATATGATCTCTTACAACAAATATATTTTTACATTTAACTAAAACATACGTACATTTAAAGATAAAGATCCAAGGTTTCATATTATACTGTAAAACATTATATAATTACATAAAATTTGTCATTAAAGTGTTTTGAACTAGTTTCCAAACACGTAAAAGTTACCGTTTGTTTATTAAAATTCCCTGCCAAACGTTTACGTTGTACACAATAGTGTGTGTCGTTGTTTAAAAGGGTGTATTCTTGGCTTTCAGTTACAATAGCCTGTAAGGAAATAAATGTTGATATAATAGTAATTTGTATAGATTATGTTTCGTAAAGTCCCAAAATGTCTAATGCATCAAAAATAGCTTAATTAAAGTAAATAATACATATTTTTTTGCTTTATCGTTGTCTTGAAGTTATTAATATTATATGAAAACAAAGAACTTCTCTAAGCAACAGTATATTCACTGAAGACGTTGAACTAGTATTTTATTTTTGCACAACCACTGACTCGGCTAGTAGATGAGAATTACTCATCGTCTCAGTTGTTACACCATTATCAATACTAGTGCTAATTTATTATTTGTATCTTTTTGCATTTATCACTTATATTTTTCATTGTTTAGAATGTATAAATAAATGTTTGTGTAGCGTTTTATCAATTAATGAAATAAAAAATGTGGAAGTTTTTTTAAGGTTTAAATGAATTGATTGAACATTTGTGGATCTCCAGGTTGGCCTATGTTAATAGGTTCATTATTTTTATTTTTGAGTAAATAATCAAACTTACATTTCTCAATAAATGTTAATTTGAGTAGTGGCATTAGGAAATGTATTGGCTACTGAATCAGATGTCAATGTTAGTATGATACATATGGATGAAGTTTTATTTGATTTGGATGAATCATTTTCTAGTGAAGTAATTGTGCGTGGTGACACTGACTGAAAATAATATAGATAAAAATACATCGTTGAACATTTTTGTAAATTTTTATAACTGTACTTTCTATAGAAATAATTTTTGAAGGAAAACAAAATTGAGGGTCTTGGGCTCTGGCATTCATTTTGAACAGCTTGCACGTATTGTTAGCTATGTTTTTTTAATACAAGTTTTTTTAATCTTCCACAGATGGTTTGGACAGGAGCGGGAGTACAATGTACTGGTGATGGACCTGTTGGGACCTTCCTTGGAGGACCTGTTCAACTTCTGCTCACGCCGGTTCACCATCAAGACAGTGCTTATGTTGGCAGACCAGATGATCGGCCGCATCGAGTATGTCCACTGCAAGTCTTTCATCCATCGTGACATCAAGCCAGACAATTTCCTCATGGGCATTGGCAGACACTGTAATAAAGTAAGTTGAAATCTACAGGGTGATTAATATTTAATTGCTCTTTTCTTCTATAGGAAATCGTTAGAATATTGTTCAAGTCTTATCACTGTAATACAGCAACAATTTTCCAACAAAAGTTTTGCATGTTTTCAGTTTTAAAGTTGGTAATTCCCAAATATTTTTATAAAGATACCATGAGTTGTGTAGAATAGTAACAAATATGAATAAATTAATAGTCAGGGTAAGACTTGGAAGTGCTATTTTGGATCATGTGTCCATCATAGTTTGTGTAATGTAGTCATTTCGTGAGGTTTGCAGGCTCTCCTTGTGCAATTTATAATAAATCTAAATTGTAACTATTATATAGTGTTATATACAACTTTTTTTGCAAGAACTGTGCTTTGACACTGTAAGTATGAAGTTAGAAAAACAAATTCCTTATTTTAGAAAAAAAACAAAATATGCAATGAAGTATACACACGTATTAAAAATATTACACATAATCGAAGTGCAGAGTATCTAAACTGTAGGAAATTTTGTTCTGAAGATAGAAATATATAATGATAAACAGTGTATATTAACAACATATAGCAATACATTTAGAATTCCTTACTTGGAGCAAAATTTCCCATGAACACAGAAATATACATTGCTGTATGTTTTTTGGTAATTCATAATCTTTACATAAACGTAGGAAAGTTACAATAGGGAATATCTTTTATGAAAACCCTAAACAATATTTACATTCAGTATCATTTCTAGCAATTAGTAACTACATAACAAGGAATTGAAAAGAAACAAACAATGCATCACTTGAAAACAGCTAATCAAAACGATGGAGACTAATGTTCGTTACAGACTATGACAAATTTGAGTGTTAAGTGTTAGAGAGGGCTTCTTAGCCCTAACTTCGCCTGGTAAAATAAGACATTCTTTACTTTTTACTTTTTTTTACTTTTTTTACAAATTAAAGACCACTTAACATAAAGAAAAACTCACGGGCTTTTAAACTGTAAAGGTTATAATGCGATTTAACCTGTATTAGCTTTGTTAAAATAAATTTAAAGCGATCGATGTTTATCATAAAAATTTTTAGGATGACTTTTAGTGAAAGTTCGAGTCATCAAAAATATTGATGATGGATGCTCGGGGGGGGGGGGGGTTTAACATTTAAAAAAACTCCAAGCATTGTAAACATTGTGCAGTAGTCTATGTGTAAATAATACACAATCCTGATGTTTTAAGGTGAAGTTCCTGTTACACTAATTCTATGTAATGAACCACATACAGTACAGGAACTTTTAAACATGATCATAGCTCATGTATAGAGTGTCTGAATACTGTGTGTTTGCATAGGTAAGGGTAAATATTTATTTGAGCTATTTTATTTGATTTTGTTGATTGTTAAAGAAGAATATGTCACTCAATAACCACTAGCACCACAAAAAGAAAAAAAAAACACACTGAACAGCATCTGCCTTTTGAAATGTACTATGCACCACAATGCAACCAATCAAGAAATGATTAAGTCAAAACTTAGATGCCCAAAGAAGTTGCACAATAGTAAGTAAGATCAAAACAACAAGAACTAAAAAATTTGAATAAACTCATAATAAATTTTAAAACTGGAACCAAAATGAAGAAAATCAGGTAAAAGTACAGAAAAACTCAAATTACCATCAAGCACAATTGATTATCTATTCTTCTCGCTCAGATTCCTTGATTATTTTTTTGTGAATGTAGATAACCATGTTATCCTCCCTTCTCTTACACCTACCCCTCCATGGTGTGCTATCTCCCACCACCAAAAACCCTGATTTCCCCCGGTCTCCAAGGGACTAAATGAAATATAACAAAACCCAAACACTTTAATAATTTTAGTGCTTATTATGGTTTTTCACCACCTCAAATTTCTTTTCTTTGGAAATTATACTATTTTAATAAATTGTTAAACTTGGTTTTATATCATTTCAGTGGACATGGATTATGTCAATATTATCCCATCTGAGTTTAACATTTTTTAACAGTGACTGATGATTTGTTGGTCATTCTGAGTCATGTCTCACTGTAAAATTTTTCAGAATATTTACAGACTAATATTGTGTAAATATGTAAAATATTAAATTCTAAAAGTTGTATCAGTTGTCTTGTCAGTTGAACAAAAATGTTGTAGTATGTGTGTAGAAATATCTTTTAGTTGGAAACAGTGTATTTTGAATGATATAATTACATATATTTACAACAATGTTTAAAATATTTTAAACTATTTTGACCTGATTAAACCATATTAATTTTAATCCTGCAGCTCAGTAGTATACAAATTATTATTAATGAGAGCCATTCAAAAGTGGCAATCCAAAAAACTGTGAAGCTGTATGAAAAAAACATTACATTTTGGCCTGGGATGGAGAAACTGGGTCTCTGTTATGCAAGCAGGGTACAACAGGGAAAGTGTAGGCTACTGAGTGACCCACTTGGGCCTTTCTTCGCACATCTCAACACTTACATGACTGTCTGTTGTCTGCTAGTAGTTCCATCATTGATTATAGCAGCATCACTAATCTTTGTATCCATCTATCCAATAGTTATTGTAACAAATTATATAGGATTTTATGACAGATTTGTGTTCTAGTTAGAATTAAATTTTAACACTAATTATAATTTTCTAAGTGAAATTCCTGTACACATAATGAAAGTTTCCATTCACAAACCAATGTTAAAAAATCTTCCACAATTTTTATGTTAATATAACGATTGAATGGAAATGCGGTTTATGCTGTACAATTGTTAACGCCTTTATAAAAGACTTTTCAACATCAAAGATGGCATTGTCATGTGTAAATTAAAATGATTTAAAACATTATACATATTTTTACATAAAAAAAATATAGTTGAATAAATATACATATGAAAGTTTTGGTCAAAATGGATTTAGTTATATTTTTTAGAGTAAAGGTCAATTTTGAATCGGTCCAAAATCATTGTTCAATATGTTTTACTTCATGTTTTTAGAATCCAATCACATCTTTAAAAATTTCAAATTATTCAAATCAGTCTATAAACAAGAACTTGAAGTTTCTGAAACATTATATATTGAAAAACATGAAGAAAATATTGACATATTAACATGAATTTTCAGAAACTAATTGCACGCTAGGGAGAACATAAATTGATATCCAGTGCTCTAAGCATTAAAAACACTAATTTTAGGTATTGGATTTGTGTTACTTATATGATCTCTGAAATGTTTGTTATGCAATTCCAGCTGTTCCTGATTGATTTTGGGTTAGCAAAGAAATTTCGGGATACACGTACACGTCAACACATCAGCTACCGGGAAGACAAGAATCTGACCGGCACAGCTCGCTATGCTTCCATCAATGCTCATCTTGGTATCGAACAGAGGTATGTTCCTAGCTCATACATAATTGTTTTCAGTTCAAAACTTTTGAAATATTTGAAATTGAAATGAAAAATAAAAGAGATAAGATTAGGAATGCTTAGTAAACAAAGATAAGATTAGGAATGGTTAGTAAACAAAGATAAGATTAGGAATGGTTAGTAAACAAAGATAAGATTAGGAATGGTTAGTAAAGCATAATAATAAGAATAAAAAAATGTTACGTTATTCAAGTACTGTATGATATAACAGGAAACATTGTGTTTAACGTTTGAACATGTGGCTAATTTATTATACATTAATGTAAAAAAATTATTACTGTTCGAGGAAACATGCTAAAAAATCAGTTATTCCGTTATTATACGATACTAGGTTAACTAAATTCCTTTAAAAATGCTTCATTCTGATTTTTATTTATATAAAAATATGAGAGGTACTTGAATATTCCTATCTTGCACTCAGCAGGACAGGGTTATTAGAAACTTTGTATTTCGATTGATGGTGGTCCTGTCTAGGGGCTGTAGCTGTTTGTTAAGGTCATTTGTGATGGGTTAGACAGAAACTAATTCTAATAAGTGAATTAGTGTTGCGAGATCTGTCAAAAGCAATTTAGAGATATATTGTCTATAACATTGTCTCACAAATTTACAACCCATTTCAGAGGTGAATATTTTAGGATAAGAATATAAGTACCTTCAGTGTTGTTACAACTAATTTGATACAAACATGGTCTTATCGATCAAATTCTGTGAATGAGGTAGTCTCTTCTTTGAATGTTCAAATTCAAATTCAAATAATCTTTATTCATATTTGTACATTGAAATACAATAAATAGTGTCACAATTCATCAGACTATATCTATAACAATAAATAACAATGGGCCTAAAATTGACCCTTGGGGTACCCCATACTTAGTTATTTCTGGTTTTGATTTATATTTCAAAATTTGGTTGTTGTTTACTTTGGCTATTTCTACAAATTGTTGTCTGTTTGTTAAATAGGATTCAAACCACTTTAAATAATAATTTTTTATTCCTAATTTGTTCAATTTTTGTATCATTTTAATGTGGGAAATACTGTCAAAAGCTTTTGACAAGTCCATGAAGATTCCAGCTACTTTATTTTTCCTATCCATTGATTCGATAATTGATTCTCTAAAGCAAATTAAAGCAGTAATGGTAGATTTGTTTTTTCGGAACCCATGTTGTTCAAAGTCAAAAAGATCATATTTTTCTAAATGTGTCACTAGTCTTAAATACATTGCTTTTTCAAAAATTTTAGAAATTGATGGTAAAATGGATATCGGCCGATAATTTTGAATTTCAGTTTCCTCACCTTTTTTAAAGATTGGTATCACTTTTGAAATTTTTAGTTGACTAGGAAAAATCCCTGAGATGAAAGAAGCATTTATTAAATGTACTAAGGGTTTTATTAAGGGGTCCTTTGCAAATTTAATGATTTTAATGGGGACCTCATCGTACCCACTAGACCACTTGTTTTTTAGAGAGTTCAAGATATCATTTACCTCTTTTTCATCTAATGGGGGACACCTAAATTCGGGAATTTTGGTAGGAGTTATATCTTCATCATGAGTTGGGGGCATACCACTTAACAGGTTTTCAATAATATTAACAAAATAATTATTAAAACTATTTGCCACTTGGCTAGGGTCTGAAACACTCCCCTTATCAGACTTTAAAACATAACTTTTCTCTGCTACCTTGGATGAAGTTTTCTTTGTTTCTTTATTTATGATTTCCCATGAGGTTTTACCTATGTTTTCAGAGTTTTTAATCTTTTCATCATAAAAAACTTCGCTTTGCATTCATTTAAATTACATTTATATTGTTGATTTTTATTCTTAAGACCTCTCTTAAAACATCTCTAAGCCTGAGTTTCTAGCTAATTTGTTTTAGATGGATGAGATTATTTTTCTCTTCCTTTAGTTCTTCTGAAATCCATGTTTTTTTGTTTTTTGTTGGATTTTTTTAGAATTTTCGGGAAAGAATAAATTAAAATAATATTGAAAAATATGTTGTGAAAAGTGTTGTATTTATTTTCGATAGACGATTCAAAAAGGGTTAGCCAATTTTCTTTTTCTAAAAGTGATTTAAATAAATTCATGTTATCTAGAGAGAAATTTCGTGTCCAAAATTTTAAATTTTTGATTATTTGTATTGTTTTGAAAATTCATTAGTTCTATTATTTGTCCATCGTGATCTGATAGTGCAGTTACCACTCCTTCAACTTTTAACTGATCCATACTTATATTAGTTATTATATTATCGAATACATGTCTTAGACGTGGCAGTGACTCTAGTTGGGAAGTCAATTAAATACTTCATTCCATTTCTTATAAAAGAATATTCTTTAGCTCTTTTGATTCATTTGTATTTTTAAGGATGTCAATATTGAAATCACCCATGATGATGACATACTTTCCTTTAGATATTAAAAATTCAAACAAGTTATTCAGACGAAATTAAAAAACTCTGAATTTTCGAATTGTGGGGTTTTGTATATTCCTACCAATAAAAAGCTAAGCTTGTCTGTTTCAAATCTAGCACTACAGCATTCAAACAAACTTATCTTGACACAGTACATCTATTTTTGTGGAAACCAGTTGTTTCATCTTTAAACTCTCTTTGGCCAAGATAACTACGCCGCCTCCTGTTGTAGTGCTGCTGCGTGTATAATTTGTAGTTTGGAAATAATTTAGAAGATTAAATCGTTCCAGCTCAATGTTATTCATATTATGTTCGGTTTAAAACTATTATGTCTGGATTTAATTCTGTCAAAATAACTTCTAATTGCTCTCTGCGTGACTGTAAAATGTTGAATATTTTTGATGAAAAATTTTTATATTTTTTAGTTTATTAATTATTTGGGTTTTGTGCAATAAATTTTTTGAAAGTTTAAAGATGGCTCAACCGGTTGTACATTTGGAAAAAATTGTTCTGGGTCTTCTGGTTGAGGCTCTGGATACTCTACTTGTGGTCTTGGAGTGTTGTTTTGGCAGTTATTGATTGCTTCCTTCAGTTTTTTGTAAGAACTCAGGGTGGGAGAGTCCGCATCTGAGTGACCTTCTCGCTGTTGGTTGATTCACAGGACACAATGCAGACAGATGCGCCTGTGGCGTTTTGAAAATTAACAATATTAGTGGCAAATTGTTCGGGCAAGATAAGGTCCCTCACACATCCCATAGGCGAACAGATGAGGGTTTTTAGACCCCTGGTTGTAAAGTCTTGCGTCAATTGGTTGAAGGCAGCACCGTAGTCTATCAGTTCAGGCTTACCACAGTAACTAGACTTGGTCACGAGACTGTATACCCACAGCTCCATCATCTATTTCTTGACAAGCCAATCTTTCCCAAACACAATCCTTTGGCTGAGGTCTCCCAAATTTATTCCTAATACGACAGCCACACCAGCCGACATGTGTCGATAATGATGGAAATCGCTTGAGATCGCATGAGCAAATGCTACAGATGTATCATTCTTGTACTCCTCTATAACACCGCCCATCTCGGCCTCTACAACTTGAATCTTTCCTACTTTTATAGTTATTTTGGGGTTTTCACAGTTCATCTTTGTAGGCAACTCTTTCACCTCAGATATGTTGAGTTTTACAAGCTTGCGGAAGTAATTTAGCAATCATTTCAGCTACTTTATCTTTGCCCCTTTTATTCAAATGTAATCCATGATTTGTGAAACAAATGGCGAGGAAGAAGATGAAGGGGTAAAATCTGAGGCTTTAGAGGAGATTCTAATATTAGCTTTTCCAGTTCTGTATTTAATTTAGAAATTTTTAAGTCCAAGGGTCGGTCGATCGATCGTGTCTCATTGGCAGAGTAGCTATGATAAGATTAGTGTCAGTTGTATTTTTTATTAGTTCCTGCACATTTTGTGTTAGACGATTGATCCCTGAAGTCTCCACATCATTAGACCCTGCCACGATTAAAAGATAATCATCCTTTGTTAAGTTTTTTCTTACGTTTGTAACTTCATCAGTGACTTGGCTGAACTTTGCTCCAGGTCTAACATATGACAAAACACTTCTGAGAGTTCTTTGTTGGACAAGACTACTAATATTTTTGCCATGGCTATCTGCCATAATCACAAGCTGATTACTTTCATTGATACGAGAACATCTGTTTTTGACCAATATTTGTTTCTTTTGATTCACTTCACTCCTTGCTTCATTAAGTTCTGCAGTCAGTTTTCCATTTTCATTGTCCACCTTAAGCAAATCGATAACAACTTTTAAGTTATCTATTTCATTTTTGCTGATTTAAGCTCTTTTAAAAGTATATTTGTGTTTGGAAATCCGGGTTATTACTTTCTTTTGTTTGATCCTTGTTTAATTCTGGCACTTCAGAGGGATTATTATCTTGCCTTGTGCTTAGATCCAATTGAATACACCTATCTGTTAGGGCATTCAACCGAAAATTTAAATCCAAGTCAATAGTTGTGTTCACTGCCGCATCTTTAGTGATATTGTGACTATCCACAGTTTTTTCATTATTTAAGGGTGTGGATGTAGATGGGTAGGGTGTATGATTTGAACTATTTACAGGTGACATGGTGATATTCTTGCTTAAATTTTGTGATTTTTTTCTATGTTTTTTAATCTGACAGGCATCTTCTATTTCTTTAATGGCATTAGAAAGGTTATCATTTTTAGCTTTTTTATTCATTTGAAGAAATGTTGTTTTGTTTTCTTCATATGGAGTCAACTCACTTGGCCTACAAACGCCTTTCTCCTTGGTATAGTAAAAAATCACATTAAAAACATGTGATTTCCCTTTAGGTTCAACACTTTTAACTATTGCTGGCCAGGCCGAGTGCCCTCTAATTTTTGCAATAACTAAATCTCCTTTTTTAAATTTTGTGTTCTCCATTTGTATAAATTTTGTTTTACTATTTAGTTATCAGAAAGGTAGATTATTTCCAGTATTGAAAATAGTTGCGCGTAGGGATAACACAAATAAAAATTATAAGTCTTTGACCTAATAGAATTTAAGTTAAATGTTTATGCAGTTATTAGAAAAATGTATCAATTTGAAATATTACAATCAGTTGTTTACACAATATTAGTGAAGTTTGTTTTAGAAAGTGGTATCCATGTCATTGATTCAAACGTTCAGTGTGTAATTTATTTAATGTTTCATAAAAGCACAACTATCTACAGGCTAATGAAATTATGAACACAAATACCATTATTATGATAGAAGTAATATTAGTTCCGTTGAGAGGTTTCATATTGAGGATTTTAGAACAATGCTTTTTACCTTACTTGCGTATTTATATTATATATTTTATAGGTACACAGTTCAAATATGGCTTGCATGTAACTATTATTGTGAAACAAAATTTTAATATGAAATTGTAATATTTGGTATTTATTTACAATACCGTGACCATGAAAAATGGACTTTTTTTTCATGGGTTGGGCATTTATAGCCAAGTATTATTATCACAGGTGCATATAAACTGGGGGGAAAGTATATTATTGTATTATATTGATGCCTTTCGGGCATTATTGCGTTAAGGATGGAAAATAACCGACAAAATTTTGTCGAACAACACTTGGAGGGTTAAGGATCAGGGGCATCACGTGATCTGGGATTCGACTTTTGCAAGCTCGAGTTAATTTTTTTTCTAAAAGAGCAAGCACTGCGAAGCACTGCGCAGCGGGCAGGCATCGTTGACAGGATTAACGTACTAGTCAGCATCATTTCAGTAAAATTGCCAGAGGTACTGTCAAAAACAGAGTTTTCAGAAGATTTCAAAAAATCGTAACTCCTTTGATTTTCGTTGCCGACGAATTTTTTCTTCACTATTGTTTTCAGGAAAAATTGTAGTTTTCAGGAAAAAAAAATGAACATACCTTTCCATGGTCACGTTATTGTAAATTGATACCTAATATTTTACCATATTTATTTTTTTCATGATTGTGTTCTGTTGCAGCCGAAGAGATGACATGGAATCTTTAGGTTATGTCATGATGTACTTTAACAGAGGGGGTTTGCCATGGCAGGGTCTCAAGGTATGTAGATAAAGATAGTTGTGATTATAAGTATTGCTGTTTTGTGTATCGCAACATGTATACATTATAATGTGCTCCATGAACAACATTCATGATAAAATAGACTTAGTCAGAAAATAATATTATAATTATATAATGATATAGTGGGTTACTCTATATTTTTTATTTTGTTATCCAGGTGTCTTTGATGGTAAAAAATGTAAATTGTTTGTTTTGAGCTTCTTTGTTGTCAATTTTTTTATCTCTTCAAACTAACGTGGCTTCAGATTCCATTGAAAAGACAACATCGCCATGGTGGGAAGGGTTGATTTAATATGAATGTTGTGTTAGCTCCAGTTTACCATCCTCTTAATGCATCGTCTGGAATCTGATGGAGTTACGGACTTGACTCCTGGAATCTGAAGCCATGTTAGTTTGAAGAGATAAAAGAATTGACGACAAAGAAGCTCAAAATGAGAATTTACATTTTTTTTAACATCAAAGTCACCTAGATAACAAAATAAAAAATATAGTGTAACCCAGGTGAATTGGCATTCTCATTGTCAAAATTAGGTGCACGATTCAGTGCAAGATCATGCTAGAAATTGTCAGTTTACTTTAATTTTTTCACAGGCTGCAAATCTTGTTAAGTAATAATTTTAAAACGGTACGGAAACTATAATCATGTAATATACATTTATAAATGTGTTTTGTAAATGTCGGATCTATTGTTCTTTTTGTACTTTTTGTTCAAGTTAAGGTTCATGTCACAGTAAGAGGTCTGTAGTGTAAAGTCAGCATTCTTGCCCGGCAAATGAAAGATGTTTGTGTCCTTGCAGTGCATGTACTTTTTATTCATCAGTCTTTGTAGAAACTAAATTAGGCTCAAAAAGTCACCTATACAAATAAAAAGTGTATACAGTAAGACCTTGATAATCCAGCCAGCTCGGGGATCTGGCAATGCTGGATTATAAAATCTGCCGGATTATCAAGGTTTTACTTTAAAATATGGTTTAAACAAGGGAAATACAATAAATAAGTATATACACATTAGAACATGATCTATTATTGGGTGTTTATTAGTATAAGAACTCTGTAAACACTACACAAACATTAGATAACTATACACATTTTTAAAAAGAAAATCACAGTACAGTACTTTTAAGTCAGAATCACTGTCTGGTATCGCTAAAGCTGGTGCTGTGTCAAAGCGAGAAGTCCCAGATGTTGAAGGAGTGGGAGTTGTGAACGATATGGCATTGACATCACTTGTCTTTATTTGGGCTCTTAAAACATTAAACAAATGTTAACCTGCTTTTTTGAGGTATTGTGCTTTTGATAAAAATTATTCTCTATAATAAGAAGCTGCATAATTCAGTAGCATCAAAGTGCTTGGATGTCTTTGCAAATTTAACAGATTTGTTTAAGGCTTCTGAAGCATCAGCCCATGTAACTTGAGAGGCAGCCTCTTCCTCGTCACTTTCCTCTCTCTCTTGTTCATCCTGCGGGGTTAAAACGCTTTGTATTATGGCCTTGTCACTCAGTTTCTCCTCTGTGAGCTCATTTTTGTCCACATCAATCCATTCAGAAATTTCTTCCCCCGAAAAACTACTCTGTGGATTGTTCGGAATACAAGAAATACTTGACAACAACTAGAGAGTAACCAGTTGAAGGGTCATCAACATTTTCATCCTCAGTTGGCATGTTACTTGTTTCCATAAGTTTGGCAATTACTTTCACCATGCCAAGTTTAGTGTTTCATTTTTCACGTTAGACCAAGCTATGGCAGGTGCAAAAATGGCATTGTTTATGTTTAATTGACACTGAAAATCGGTTAAACTGCAATCAGAGTTTAATAACTTTTGCACAAACATGGCTCTATACTTACACTTAAAATTCTGAATAACTCCTTGGTCCATTGGTTTTATTAGTGGTGTCACATTAGCTGGCAGATATACATATATATATATATATGTATCCGCAGAGAAGTGTTATATGCTATGCCCATTGATGTAACTCTCCGCTAGGCGGCACTGTAAAAGATAAGTTTTCAAAGAGCCTGCACATTATAAACTGAAATTGTGATACATTTACGTATATTAAATACACAAACACTCTTTGAATACACTAAATTATGATGTATATTTGTCTTTAAAATAAATTTCTTGTTGAACTTAAAGCTTGAGTGTTAGAACACTTTATAAAAAGTACATGTACGTGTACAACTGCTATAAACATACACTTTTAGCAGATTTTCTTGATCATGGCAACAAGGCAAACTCTACATCGGCTTAGAAAATATAATACACTTGAAGAGCCAGAAGTGCTCATACATGGGCAAAGCCTACTATAAGCATGTGAAGCTGCAAGAAGCAGCTAGTATTTATAATTATTATTCAATAACACATACGTTGCAGGATCTTACACACAAAGGATGACTATGTTGCTTAGTTCAAGACTAAACAACATGCCATTTGGGAGCTAAAGTGTTAAATTTACTAATCAATTATATGTGCAATCAATTAAAATGGCAATTTCATATTGTCCTCTATCCTTGTCATCTATTATTGAAAAAGCAACCTAAGAATGAATTTTGGCAGTGTCATAGATATTTTTAAACACATTTTTTTCTGATTGTCCATGGTGAAACCAGCAATCATATTGACGTTGTTCCTTAGGGACTGAAACATTGAAGTAATTTTAATTACCTACTGCATGTATACTTTGTAATTCTTCCATTTGTGTGATAATTATCAAGCGGTTTATGGCTATTATATCAAATTACTGATCTGTTTTCAGTATTAGTTATATATGTCGGTGATATAATTATTTAATTAAACATTTTGTTTTTAGGCGGCGACGAAAAAGCAGAAATATGAAAAAATTAGTGAAAAGAAAATGTCAACACCTGTTGAAGTCTTATGTAAGGTAAGTTGATTTTTAACCATTTAACCACCACACTCAAGATATTCTTTGTTTGAAGGTTATTTTTGACGATGGAAGGATTGTGAAGGAAACAGGATTTTTCTGGACATTTGCCATCGTTCAGTGAAACAATAAATCAGTGACACTACGTTTCGAGATCTGCAATCTGATCTCTTCTTCAGGTAAAGAACTAACCTAATACATAATATTACAAACTAGGTTAAAATAAACAAATCTTACCAAAGCGTTGTGGCACGCCTAAGTCAGGAATCACAACCTACATGTAGACAAACAACATGTAGGTTGTGATTCCTGACTTAGGCGTGCCACAACGCTTTGGTAAGATTTGTTTATTTTAACCTAGTTTGTAATATTATGTATTAGGTTAGTTCTTTACCTGAAGAAGAGATCAGATTGCAGATCTCGAAACGTAGTGTTACTGATTTATTGTTTCACTGAACGATGGCAAATGTCCGGAAAAATCCTGTTTCCTACTCAAGATATATTGTGCAATTCTAGTTTTGTGAACAACCCATCAGGTTTGAGTTACATTGTTTTAAATTTTGTTATGTATTTTATGATTACAGCTGGTATATTATGTTGTATTTTGTTTGTGGCCATATTTTGTCGGAAAGGAGTAGGAGATTGCTCTCTGTTGTGATGCACTCTTGCAGATATTTGTCAAACTTATGGGATATCATGTACATCATATTGTAGGCAAGTTTAGGGGGTTTTATGTCATTGTTTCTGTTTGTTGGTTTACATTTGTTAGTAGTTGAGTTAGTAAGGGACTTATTGAATTATACATTTATTTATTTACAACTCATAATTGGCACTTTAAATAAGGCTTGTGGATAACAGTTTACTGTAAAAAGTATACTTCAACTAACATATTCTATATTAATTATTTATTTTGTTTATTGACATTCTTATATTATAGAGATAAGAAAAAGGGTCATAGAAATACATAGTTAAAATTCAATAGCTAGGCAGTGTTAGTCTATTGGTTGTGACTATAATATGTCTAAAACTGCTTTAAACTGGCAAAAATACTTTGTGTAACAGGATTTCATTATGAAACTACACTTGGGTGTGGCTTAGGTGCTATTGCGAACTTGATTTCACATTCTTTAAAAAGTTAATGCTTAGTTTAAATGGTTACATTCTTGTTATTTATTTGTACTGATGTTGGAAGAAACGATTTTCATATGATATTCATATTTACAAAATTGTATGTCTTGATTCTCAGTTTTAAGTCTTCATTTGTTGTTATAATCTTTAATATTATATAATATCTATTTAAGCCTTCTGGGTTATCATTACTATAACTTTTGAAGGAAAACATTTGAGGCTTAAAACTTAAATTGCTTTTTTAAATATACTGGTATTATATCCATTTAGTTACAAACTCCTTATTTTTTACATTGTGATTAAAGCAAGAATTTCTTCAAAACATTATAAGAACTGTGTTTGTATTACTTGTCTTTTATCAGTTCTTATTTTGTTCAAAATTATCTTTAATTTTTTAATTATTATTTAAATATCTACCAATGGACCTTACCAAGGTTCCACACATACTAAATATGACCATCCACACAAACCAAAATTAAAAATTACTGGAAATGTTTTTTTTAACACATTTAAGTGGTTGTATATTAACCCTAGAACTAGCAATCGCCGCATATGCGGCTCATTTGGTCTCCCAGAATTGGCATCGCCGCATATGCGGTCCATTTGCACTGTTTTGTTTTCATGACTCCTGAACGTGTAATTATTAACCAATCACGTTTTATCTCACACCAATGTAAAGAAGAAGAATCAATCTACATATTGATACCGGTTTTGTTGGTCTTTGCTTTTATGTTGCATTCTCTTTGTACACTGCAAAATGTTATTCCGCACCGCACTAGTCTATCAGTAGACAACTGACGACAATAACTGTAGCGCTTGTTACACAACGTTTGTTTCATTGTATTTGATCAGTCATTACTGCATACTTTGTATAGGTTATGTTTGTTTTGTTTTATATTTCATTATCAAACTATTTAGTTAGATTCTGAATCATGACGATCAGATGAGTGGAAGACCTTCAATTGTGACTGACGAACTTGTGAAAAAAATCAAGATTGCGGTCCGTGACGATCGCAGATTGACGTTAGATGAACTTTCTGCGATGTTTCCGCAAATCTCCAGATCCCTGATACACGAAACAATCACAGAAACTCTCGGATATCGCAAATTGTCTGCGAGATGGGTCCCAAAACAGTTAACAGCACAAGTTCAATCGAGTGCAGAGATACAAAGAGTTTTTGGAATGCTACGAACTTGAAGGCGATGATTTTCTCTACTCTATTGTTACTGGAGACGAAACTTTGGTTACTCACTACACTATGAAACTAAGAGGCAGTCTAAACAGTTTTCACCTCATTATGAATTTCAACTGGAGCTTTTCCCTTCACAACGAGGTAGCGAATGACGGCGCAAATTTCGCACTTGGCGGGAGATACGATGAAAATTTTTTGCGAGAGATGGTACTGCGTCAAGAATTTTCAACACACTAACCTCGAATTGGTCTCGTTTTGAAGGGGAGGAGTCAAGCTACGCGGCAGTGTTGCCAAAATATCGAAAAAGTATTCCCTACAGCTGTGAGAGTACCAGTAAACTTACTTTCTGGACATGCCTCATAGAATAAAATATGGGTACAGATTTTTTTATAAACTACTATAAGTATAATTTTGTGCATTTAAAGTGCAACAAACTATATATTTCCGAAATAAGCATAAAATTTGGAGCAAAATGTATATCTCAGATTTCTTACCTGATACACAGGAATTTTGCTAGGCAACGAAATATTTTGGTACAAAAGTTAAAAGAATTTTTTAAAAGTAAAACAAAATTTTTGTGGTTTTTTCTAATTTATCTAATTTCTTTAGGCATATTTAGATTCTGTATTCTTTTCTGAAAAAAATCATGTATAATATGTTAAGTTAATTGGTAGGCCTATAAATACTTGTTTAAAAAACCCATTACATATCAAACTAAAATACTGTGGCATTTCAGGAACAACCATTGCCAGTTCTAGGGTTAATTTATATTTCAACAAGTTTATTAGGTATAAGAGCATTTTCACAGGTTCTACTTAAAATATAGCAGTTAAAAACTATTGTTTTTATTACCAAAGGACCACCTTATAAATATATGCAACTTACAAAGCAGGTGTAATTACAAAAATCTAGGTGGTAATTATACAGGGTGAGGTAGAAAGGATGGATGTTTTTAGAACAGATAGTATTCTGATCTGGGTAGTGGGAGTGGGGCGACTGAAGTGGCCATGTGTTCGGTAGAACATACCATTTTGTCTAGTCATTGTTTAGTCGTCACCATGGAGTCATGGAGTGTGCAACACCGTGTGTTTACTTACGACAGTTTTGTTCATAATAATGAGATTATTGTTGCAGTTCAGCGCGAGTTTCGTTGTCATTTCAATCTTGCGAGAAATAACAGTGTACCCATTCGTAACACCATTTTATGTTGGGTTCAATCATTTCGTTCAGTAGGAACAGTGATGAATAAACGACCGCCAGGGACTCATCGCACTGTACGCACTCCAGAAAATGTGGAAAGAGTTCGGCAAGCCATACTCCATAGTCCTGGTTGATCTGCTAGGAGACATTCTTCTGAACTGAACATCAGTAATCGGTCAGTAAGGCGTATTTTACATAACGATCTAGGATTTCATCCCTACAAAATTGCCATGGTTCAATAATTGAATCCTGGCGATTATGTAAAGCGGCTAAATTTTGCTGGAGAAATGAAGGCCATACTTGACCAAAATGAAAACATCATTTTGTTTACGACAGATGAAGCACATTTTTATTTGAATGGTACCGTTAATCAGCAGAACTGTCGTTATTGGTCAGATGAAAATCCAAAATTAATGCATGAGAGACCATTACACAGTCCCAAGGTGACAGTTTGGTGTGCTGTGAGCAGTACAGTTGTTATTGGTCCATACTTTTTTGAAGACGACAACGGGACCACTGTAACTGTAACCTCGGAACCTTATAAACAGATGTTCACTGAATTCTTCCTACTTGAACTAAGAAGAAAACGTATTCCTATCCGGCAAGTATGGTTTTAGCAGGACGGGACGACAGCTCACACAGCAAGAAATTCAATGGAAGCAATTCGGGCTGTTTTTCGTGGTCGCATCATTTCTCGGTTTGGTGACATTGATTGGCCTCCTCGTTCCCCAGACCTGTCCATGTGCGACTACTTCTTTTGGGGTTTCCTCAAGTCACGTGTTTACCAGCATAAACCACGTACACTTCAAGAACTAAAGGAAGCAATTCGTGTGGGAGTCGAACAAATTGGCAGGGCAATGTTAGAAAGAGTAGAAGCCAACTTCCGAGTGGCTTGTAAAGTGCATTGCTGAAAACGGCCGTCACCTGTCAGATGTTGTTTTCAAACATTAATTTTCTAAAATGGTAAGATCATGTGAATATTATTCTGTAAATAAATGTTTTTTTTTATGCACAGGTAACGACATGTTGCTTTTTTGAAAACCGTTCATCCTTTCTGCCTCACCCTGTACATAGAGGGTGCAAATATTTCTTGAATATCAATCGATAATAGGTCAACTGTAATGGAAAATGTAATCAACAGTGGTACTGACCAAATTACAAATGGATAACACAGGTTTGTCATACTTCTATATTGCCTGTGTACAAATTTTGAATCCCTCACTGACCAGGCCCACATGATTTTATAAAGAGTTGAAGGAAGTCATTGGCACAAATCTGTGGTAGTGGTCTGTGATGTAAAAACATGTGGCACTAATATGTGCCAGGTGGACTAATTTAACTCCTTGCCTGCCACTTTAAGTGATTCACAAGATCCCTGGATTGCCAAATTTTGACTCTGATGTTTCTTATTTGAACAACATGGAGGACAGCAAGGATGTCATTACTTACAATTCCTTATTGTTGGTGAGAACAAAGAGGCTCTTGATGGAGTAGAATTAGATATAAATTATGATGATATGTCTGGAAATAGCACGACTGAAAATGTTAGTTTGAATGAAGACTTGATCGATGTAGGTAATAAGGGTTGAGAAGATGTAATTGTTGAGGATGAAAGTATTCTAGCTGAGAAGAGGGCAAATGGAAATGGTATGATGGTAAGCAAAAGATATTGTTTTTGTTGGAGACCAAAAGTTCAATTTTTATCTACCAAAAACAGCAAATCCAATTGATTATTTTTCAATGTACCTAAGTGATGATATCATAGAGAACATGGTTGTCGAAACCAACAGGAGTGCCTTATATGGGTTTAAATGAAAAAAACACTGATGTCGAAATAAAAATGTTTTTAGGCCTACTTCTTTATAAGGGCTTGGTCCAAATGCCGGAAGTGACTACTGTTCATCAAAGATGCTTTATAGAAATGTTGTGTAATGAGCCAGAACCGATTTCAGTTTCTATTGCGCTTCTGGCTCTTAAATACCAATGAAAAGATGGATCAAGAAGGCCAAGAAGGCTGTTTGGCCTACCAGGTGCCCCTTATTTGTCACCACAGTGAGTGTTTTAAAAGGAAAGAAGTCCTAGAAAAGAGCTTGTAGTTGATGAGAGTACAATTTTATTCAGAGGTCGTCTGTTTATTGAGCAATATCTCTCCAACAAGATACAAATATGAGATCAAAATAATTAGATATGCAACACCACAGGCTACACTTTTCACCCACCACTACCAATTGAAGTTCAAATATTTTTACCTTCAGTACTGAATAAAGTTTTCATTCGACATCGTTTGGGTAATTAGGGTCAATTAAAAATATAAACTACCATATAATATGTTGACACCGATGGAGTGTCAAAAGTTATGATATTGAGTGGCGTTTTTAGCAAACTCATGAACGTCAAAACAGCTTCAGGCAACATTTTCAGCTATTTATTAATGACAGATTCAAATTATCAGTACATTTGAAATAATGCTTTTTTTCAGAGTAGTAGAAATTTAACATTTTGTTGTTGTTAAAGGGGTTCCCAGCGGAATTTGCAATGTACCTTAACTACTGCCGAGGGCTGAGGTTCGAGGAGGCGCCCGACTACATGTATCTAAGACAACTGTTCCGCATCCTGTTCCGCACGCTCAATCACCAGTACGACTACATGTTCGACTGGACTATGCTGAAGCAGAAGGCTGCCAACTCAGGGGCCAGCAGTGTTGGGGCAGGGGCCACCGCGGGGACCACAGCCGGGGCTCCCGGCCTGCCCACCACAGGTATGCACAAAGATCGTGGTGATAAATAACTCCACTGCCACCCCACACCCACCGGCAAGATATCACTTCTTCTACTGCTTTCAAAATCCATATTGTAAAATAGTGTTTGTATTATTTAAACTCCAAGCAAGATCTATGTTGGTTTTGTCACTTATGATTTTGTGGTTTTGTATAAATAAATCTGTTATTCTATATTGTCTGTATTTATTGAGTTCATTTAGGGCAGTGATGTATGATTTTTAATAAATATTTTATGAGGGTCACTCCAAAAATTTTGAAATACGAGCAAACTGTCTATTCTGCGATATAAATCTTTGTCTGATTGAGGGTCAGATATTATTCAACAGCAGTTTTTTTTTAATGTTTTTGGATATTTTATTTATCAAAAGAGCATTTTCAAGTATGAATTATATCATTTCAAAGTATGCTTATTTCAAGAAGAGAATTAATGTCTCAACCTTACTTTTGATGTTGAAACATGATCACATGCGACTGCTTTTTAGTGGAATTCTGAATTCCAGAGAGTCATACTTAGCTTCAAATCTATGAATATTCAGGAAGGTTGCATTCCGCTGTTACTTAAGAAAAGTGAGAATTGTGTTCATATTATGATTGAAAAGGACATAAACTCTACCTAAAGTGTAATTGAAGCTACAGTAGAGATTAAACCTGCAGCAGTTCAAAAAACTTGATTTTTTATAGTCTGGAAAATTTTTATCATTACAATTAAACACAAAAAGCAGAATGAAAAAGACAGATAGATGAAAAAGAAAGCTCAGTGTGTAAGAATCAGCCTACAAATGTTATAAAAGCTTAATACTGGTGGTAATCTGGAATTTCTAAAACTGACATGTGTTGAGACTTACATACCATTTTATGACTCCATTTTACGGAGAAAGTCACATAAAGGTATTTAAAAGTAGGTGACTCCAAAAATTGTTGAAAATATCGATCAGTGAAGGTAGTAATATACACTATAATCTTTTGGAACAGTGGCATGGTGAAAGCTATAAAGTTGGAAGGACAAAAGGGACTGTCACAGTAAGTTGTCACTACAAATGTTTACCACAACTTTTGCAATGTTTGAACATTAGGGGTCTTGTGTTGCTCGAATGCAAAACATATTTCATATTTCTGAACAAGCTTTAAAGCTTGGAAAATATCATAAAAAAGATTTGCCTTGTTCACCTGTTCTTGCTGTCTGACTGGCTATTCTTTTTATTATTTATTTTTTTTATTTTTATTTTACATTTCAACGGACACCTCCATTTTTACAGTTTTGAACAATAATTAAACAATGAAAGTAAACAACCACAGTGACAAATAGAGCAATAACGATTAATAAACTGTTTAAGTGACGAAACGGATATAAACTATGAATGACAATAACGTAATTAATCATTAGTGTACCGTGATTTGAACTATGGAAAACAACGAACAATAACAGCAATAAATTAGCACGAAACAATGAGAATAAACAAGAATAGACAAGAATTAACAAGACACATTATATAAATAACAGCAATGAGAGTCGTACAGATAAAGTGTAAGAACGAGTGTCTTCCCTCATTGTGCAACTCCTAGGCAGATAACTCATGCAGACCGGCGATCTTCCTCTTGAGCACTGGTATACTGTCCACAAAAAAGTCAACGATGTCGGCGACGCTATTACCAGAACTCTGAAGTCGGTACATCGTATCGTTTGCTGCGTAGTTGGTGCGATGTTGCTGCCTAGCGAACAGGTCTCTGGAGCGAGTGGCTGAAGGGGTCCTGAAGAGGATCTGGCTCAGCATATCGGGGCAGTCGATCTTGCCGTTAAGGATCTTTGACAGCAGTACAACGTCAGCGGAGAATCTGCGATCCGCAAGAGTCAGGAGTCCCAGATCACGAGACACTTCCCCTGATATCTTCAACATAAAAACCCTTTATCTTTATTAATTGAAAATGTTTTTGTTAAAAAATCTCAATCATACATTTTTATGCTGAATTTGGTTTTGATATATTTGCAGTGTTTAAAAGTAAACCTTGATGACTATAAATAAACTCAATTAATTTTATTCTTGCCTAAATTTACACATTGAATTGAATCCAACAATTAACTCCCATTTTTTTAGATATGTTGGTAATTAATTTAATTCATAGTGATTAAAGTTATATATATCGTAAATACTTACGAGGGAGGCTGTGTACGACGACCCATGATAACGGAAACGTCTGATGATGATGATATCGTAAATCAACCCACACAGACCGCTTTATAACAAATTATCCATCAGCACAAAAAATATTACATTAATTTCACTTTTAGATTACAATAGTTTGAAATAATTTTTAGTAATACATAAGTTTTATTTTTCAAGTTTTTTATCATTATTGAAAAAAATACAATCCATTGTCGTAAGTATTGGTAATAACTCAATAAAACGCATGCTCATAATAACATCTGAGTGAATCATCTGACTCATCACAACACACACAACGATTGCACTACATGAAAATGTAAACGTATTGACATGTAACAGAATATTAAAAATACCAAAGTTTATTATTTATTTAAATTAGACATACCTCTTTTATTAATATCAATGCTGATATTTTTTTAGCACATTTTAAATATATGAAAAAGAGGTGGCCATGTTAAAAGACCTAATATTGGAGGATGCCATTAAAAAGTGATTAAAATGCCCGATATTGGGCTTTTTGTCAGTTGCAGTTTGAGGTTGTGTAATCCATTTTTAAAAATATATATTTTGAAAGAGAGGATTTCAGAGAAGTTATTAGAAAATTTTTAACATTTATTAGCCCTTTGAGTGCCACAGCGTCGCTAATTTTGACGGTACGAAAAGTGCATGAAGTGCCAGCGTCTCCAATTTTGACGTTTCGTATTTCGATAATATTTTATATAGTACAAGATTATTTTGGCCAAATAATCAGACGGCTGTATTCAATAGGTTCCAAACTATCAATAAATACGAGTTTTATGTTGTTTCTCTACTATTTTATCTGTAAAACTTATGTTGTTTGGGTACTTATCAAGAAGCCACTATTTTTGGACAAGTTTTCCTTATCGGAGACAAAATAAAAAACAACTGAATTTATTTAACCTATTTTGGAATTTATTATGACAATCAATTAAATAAAAAAAACTATAAGAACAACATTTCATTATTCGAAAATGTCAGGTCATTCGCGATTAGGAGATAGGAAGTATGACTCATCGAGTATTTTTCGATTCATTATGGAAGAAGGAACATATAATAAAGTTTATTTTGATCTCTGATAAGGAAAACTCGTCCAAAAATAATGGGCTGTGATAAGTACCTGTAGGATGATTCTGTCTTCCAGTCACGCGACGTAGCGGACGAGTACCGTGCTACCGTGCTGCCGTGCTGCGTAACGGCCTTTCTTGTTGTTTATGTGCCGATAACCAAGCATTTGAGTAAATACAAAATAAAATAGTAATTTATACAGTATTTTTACTGTATTTCTTTACAACAGTAATGTATGATTTGAGTTGTGTTCAAGCGAAAAACGTGAATTTTCAGTGTAAATATTATTATGGTTGTTATTTAGTAAATGTAAACTTTTATGTAAATATGTTAGCAAGTATTTGTTTCTAAATTTACTAATCATATTTATTTGTGTTGTATTAATGTTTTATTAGATTTATTGGGAAAACTACATCATTACTAAGTAATTTCTAAACTCTGACAAATGAAGTACAGTTTATAAAATGTCCGTACCGGGCAGGATTTTGTTAATACATATTATAATGCCATGTTTTTAAAATTCTAGAATAAGATATTACACATGGGTTTTATTTAGAATCATATGGCCTTTATCATGGTATTAAGAAAAAAAATCTTAAAATTTACCGTATAGGCTACACACAAATTAGGTCGAAACTTAACTTTTTATACAAAAGTAAAAAACTTTTTATAAATACTGAAATTTTTATATTTTGATATATCAAATTTTATTTGTAACGATATGTATCATATTCTGCATTTAATAAGAAAAAAAAACAACAACAAAATGATGGAAATCTGTTTGGTAGTTATTTTACAACAGCTTTTTTCCCAAAAGCTTACAAATATGCGGAAAAACAGCGTGGCACTTTATGCATATACCTTCGGAAAATACCTGTGGCACTCAAAGGGTTAATAACACACATTATAATCATTAATAGTTTTTCACCTTCTCTCTACATAAGATAATAATTATGACTTTAAACTAGTATATTTCAATGAAAGAGTAATAGGATTACAGATATTTGTCGTTGTTATATGTTACAAAATATATAACACTGTAATAAATAACATGAAACACTGTAACATATAACGATGGTAAATGTCTGAAATTCTATTACCTTTTCAAATCTTCCATTGATAATAACAAACTTTAACTCTGGAAACATCGAATGACCCATTTGGTATCGATCGCACAACTTGGAAAGTGCATTCAACACCTTCAGGAGTTAATTTGTGTTTTACCAATAAAAGTATTTTTAACTATCAAAGATTATAAATTATACATAAATCAAAAGCCTGTGAGTTGTTTTTAATGTTTAGAAGTCATTAATTTTTTTTAATTCTGTTTTTATTTGAGAATCTGTGTGGTTTTCCCAGATGTGATTTAGTTATTATCCTCTGGCCAATGGAGATTGTTGTTTGTAAACAAAGTAATTTGTTCTGTGTTCTCAATTTTTTTATTGAAATTGAACAAAGTTGTGTACTGTTGATTATAATACTTCAGAATGGATGATCCTTGTAGATCAAGTGATATTCTTGACATTCTTAAGGAATCTTAATATGATCGACGTTGAATCTGAAGTAGAAGTGTTGCATCTTATTTCCTTTTTTGTTTTTTATTCATTTTTAAGTAAAAAGTTGACGTGTACATGGTTTTTAAGTCAGTTAATTTCACAAAAGGGAAGAAAAATACTTTAATTTGCATGAGAGTCAATTTTATTCTGGTTATATCATTTTGTTCATTATAGCAACTGAGAATACCTCTGAAGTTTGTTTAACCCTTTGAGTGCCGGAGCATCGCTATTTGCGATCCTGCATTATATGCAAGAAATGCCAGAATCGCTATTTGCGACTTCTGCAGTAACACATATTTTATATAGTATTTATCCAAATTGGCTCAAATACTATACATACGCATTCCAAAGGCTTCAACGTAACTTTTGATGAAGGTTTTGTACATTCTGGTTAGATTCTGATTTTTACAGCGGTTGTAAAGAGAGCGCGAGTTTAAAATCAACAGTTACACGGACGAGCCGTCACATGTTTTGTTTGCGCTGGTGTTTATTTCACAAATGTTTGTAAATATTGAAAGTTTTTAAGTGTAAATGGGTTTGTAGTGTTAGTATCTTCATATTATTTTGTTTGTGTATGTTGTTCTAGTCTTTGTTCTAGAACAATGACTTGACCGTGAGTTACAGTGATGATCGTAAGCAGCTAGTACTTTACTACATACATTTGTATAGTTTTTATGATTTTGTGTTTGTTCAGTGATATTTATATGCAATGAATCGTAAAAACATTGCTGACAATGAAGACCTAGTATTGCAGGCATTAGATTTAAGCATTAGCAGTGTAGACAATACACAGAGTGTTAGGTTAGGTTAGAAAATTTCTAGTTTTGTAGCGGTTCATATTTTCATATTTATTTTCCAAATTTTATTTATATGTATAAAAAAGTTATTAGATGTCTTTTTGTAAAGAATTAAATGGAGTATAAGATAGAATAACTGAAAGTGAAAAATAAAATATTTCAATAACACTAAGTTGTGTTAAAATAAAAAACAAAATGTTTTTGATCATAAAGTTTGTATTAATGTTTTTTTTTATTGGTATAAAAACATTAAATAAGTAATCAATGTATTATATTTATAAAGAAAATATATTTATCTACAAAAAAAAAAAAAAAAAAAAAAACCAGGACATTATAAAAAAAAAATCATTTTTTTATGAATTTTTAACCAGACCCTTGCAAAATCAGGCATTTTCACTCAGCATTTTATGCATACTATATAGCAAAACGCCGCGGCACTCAAAGGGTTAATATAGGGTTATTATTAATCCAAATTGTGTGAATTTCAAGATCCTTGTAGTAAAAAATACAAACATCACAGAGTATGAAAAATTCCAACTTGGAAGTTATTTAACCTCTATCTAATTGATAATTTTAGCTAATAACACAACTGAGAATTACCTACAAGTAATATAACTTTGATATACACTGTCATTACTTCACTTCTGTAAAAGGTACAAACTTCAAATTTGTTACATTTTAGCTAGATATAAATTTAGTTTATGACTATACATAAACATTTTGTAAATGATGTTCAATAAGAAAACATGCCTTGTTTATGCTTTATTACTATAAATAGATAAAACTAAAAAAAAAACATGTTTTCCTACCAGTATTTATTTTTTTAAAGCATTATCAGGTAAAGTTACTTTTTATGAAAGTGTTCTTTTCGTAATGAAGAAGTAGATGTAAGATACATTCATTTATAATGAAAAATAAAAGTATTATGTATCTGCTAATAGCTAATAACCTACAAGTAATGTAACTTAAACATATATTGTCATTGCTTTACTTCTAAACATATTAAGAACTACAAATTTGTTTTATTTTACTAATTTACGATTAAGTTTAATTATGTATGTAAAATGTTTTAAGGCTATGTTAAGTATATATAGCCAACTATGTATGTTATACTGTATTGATCCAACTTATTTAACATCATGGGAGCTCCACCTACTCCAACAATCATCTTCTGCAGGAGATTTGACCTTACGATTGATTCACTATTGCATCCCAATATCTTGAATTGGAAGCAAGAGTGCCGCATTTGAAGTGCCGCTCCTGGACATCCGAAGGGTTGTCCAGATTTAAGTGACACATTGGCTTTTGCTGTACCCAGTGTAGGCTCTACTGGAAGATCTAAGTTAGCCAGAAATGATCCTTTCTTCTGGGGTCCTGTACGGCTTTGTTTTAGTTTATTGTGCAAATTATTATCAATAAAGTGCTCTGAATATTCGGCAATGCATAAAGGTTGATTTATGACCGGATCAAGCAATCAGAATACAGGTTGACAATAACCAGTACTAATCTCTTTACATATTTTCGTCTTGTAATTCATGGTGTGAAATGCGAATATAAGTGTAAAGTTATTTCAAAAAATATTTTTTAATTTGTTATTTCATTTTCCTATTAAAGGAAAATAAATTATAAATCTACTTAGTAAAAATTGTTAAACAAAATCTAAATGGATCTTATGCTAAAAAAAAAAACTAAAACTATATGCAGACAAAATTTTCTTTGCCGCTGTAAGTGTTAAATTTATTGTTTTTTATTTAAAATTGATCATTTTTCAATGTCAGGTTTGATTACCAAAATGGTTTGGTTATAATAGTTCATGTGTTACTGTTACAGGAAACCGTTAAAAGGATAAAAGTTAAGCAGTGGTACCAACCTTCTTCATTAGAAACAAAATGGAGGCTCGACCACCATTTTGTGTTCAACCTAGTGGAAAGCGATGTAATCTTTTGGGCAACAGTGAATCAGTATGATTGGATGAAGTCTACTTAGCCCTGGCCCGTTCATTAAATTTTATAGGAATCCCTTTTTCATGTGTGAGACTACTGTATTGAACCTTTTGATAATTTGTTCATAAACTATTGTCATTAAACGCCACTGTTATCAGACCAATGTGTTTTTGGTGAACTCATTCAAGTTTTGTAGTTTCCTTTATCAAGTGATACCATCGCGATGTACCTTGTTTTATATATAAATATCAATAAATATTTCTTATTCCATCGCTTCTATATGTTAGATACGAAGATATAAACCAATGTTATGGTATCAAGATATCCACTCGTTCAAATGGTAGTCTTCTATTTGTAAATGCCAATATCTTTTCTTTTCGACCAACCCTGGCCATTCATACATTTTTAGGAATGGACTAAAAATTTATTATAAAAGTATTTAAAAACTAAAAAAAATTAACCAAGTCATGATGTCTTGTTTATAGTTTTTACTCTTTTATGTAATTTATTATCGTGAGTGGAACCTATTCTACTTTGTATATGTAAAACTAGTTACATTTTCCTTAAGTTCATTGGCATATAAATAATTCTCCATTTTATTCAGTAAAGAAATAGCTACATAAATCCGTAACAGTCCAAAATGTACAGTGAGAGTGTCACTTAATGTAATGTTTATATGGCTACAAGTGGTCTATTATGGGTCAAAGAATTGATATACTAGCTAAATTAATCTATAATGGCCCAGCCTATGGATTGAGTGTCATGCTTAGTACTAATACTGTATTTATTGTCATGTCCATATGGCTATACTGGGCTATTACGTGATTTGTGTATGGCTAATAACATAGTTATCTTTTAGTAATAAATTCATATCTAAATAATGTAACACCCAATGTAATTATTAAAACGTCCATCCCTAAAAATAAAGAAACACTATTTGTTCTATCGTTCGTTGTATATATATTCTTAGGCTATGTAGCTCGTCCCCATTTGTGATAAAAATGGGGCACGAGTTTTATCGCGATAATATATAAATTAAAATAAAGCACTTTATAAGTTAATAATTTAAGATGGAATCTTTGGTTTGTAGTTGTTTTGTAATTCTTTGCTTTATAATTATATTGAGTTGCATTCTGCCCCTCAGGTAAGATTTATTCATTATTATCGGTTGTAAATTTTACCTTAGGTTAATTAAGGCTATACTCTCTGAATGGGGGTGTAATTTCTTATCTTGACACTATTTTATGGAGGCGTAGTTGTAAAAAGCACTGTTATTGTATGTTACGCTGCTTTATAAAATAACTTTAAATACATTTAAATTAATATATATATATATATAAATTGTACTAAAAATATAACACATATTTGGTATGCCATTGTATTAATTATATTATAATATTTAAATTAGTAATTATGGGTGATATCATATTATTCAGATATTTATATTCTTTTAAATTTTATCTTGTGGACATTTACACCTCTGTTTATAGATTCATAAACATATATTGTGTAAAATGTCTTTGAGTTTTAAATTGATAAAGCTTTATATTGTTAACTAATCTAGAATCTCCAAAATAGAATCAATTCCCTGATTGAATTCAAAATATTGTGCTTTCTTACAGACTTTGTAAAAGGTGAATGTACCTAATGATAAGATTGGCCTAGTTTTAGTTGTCAAATAACATAAATATTCAAGAGGGCTGACTCTGAAGTAAATTTTTTCATACTTCAAGCTTTGTTAGCAATTTATTTATGTGATCAGATGAATTTATTAAAATGTTAAAATTTTAATATATTGAAACAATTTTAAATAGTTGATTTTTAAAATTTGTATTTTTAATAGTTTTAAAAGTCAATTAAATTTTCTAGGCAAGATGTGACAAGTTAAATTGTAGGTGTTCAAGGTTTAAGGAGGATTTTTATAATAAAACATTCAATGCAATAAAGTTCTTTATTGTCTTATTGTTTGTATCTAGAACCTTTCACCATAAGCAAAATTTAATTTAAACGCTTAAATTAATTTTCATTGTTTTTTTTCGGAATTGTAATTTATTGTAAGGGTTCTTAGACAAACCACACATATTTTATGCAAGAGAATGTTTGTCCCATAGGTACCCTTTTTCATTTGGTTGTTAATATTTTCAAACATTTGATTGTGTACCTTTTGAAATGTTTGATTGTGTAGTTTCAGCTACATAAAAAATGTATATTGTAGCATAAAACATTAAATGTATGATGTATGCTGGCACCACTTGTATACTGAGTGTATGTTAATTTATGTGGAACTTACTGTGTTATTGGTGTTGTCAATATAACGAATTATGCTCTTACATTAAGAGTTGCCAGTTTGGGGAAGAATGTATAGATAGAACCAGTCCAAATGTTGTAAATAGCTCATCCTAGGCCTAAACAATTACCTGAGGGGTTTCATCAGTTCTTTTGTTTTTTAAGTACTCTGAATTGTTTGATAGTAATTAATTTTATCGAAAATAAAAAAAAAATAGATTTATCTATGCTGTGTTTTGTTTTTTAAACCAATTTGCTCATTCCAACCAAGGTATTAATCAATGAGATATGCTAAAAGTTAAAAATGTCATTACATTTTTACCGTTAGCTTGTTTTTTATCTTATTTTTATTTCATTGACTGAGCATCAGTGAAACTTGTCACTTGTAGAGCTGGAAAACTTTCATTTCTGTCTATCCATCTATCTGTCCACACTATATCTTGTAAAGGAACTGACCTATAAACTTTGAACTTATGCTTTAAGCTTAATTTCTACATGAGGAACACTGAGGTCGATTAAGATGCTTATCTCTCCTCTGGGATTAAGATGCTTATCTCTCCTCTAGGATTAAGGTACTTATCTCTCCTCTGGGATGTGCGAGAAAGTAGCAGAAAAGATGCATTTTTAAACCAACTCAGTATAATCATTTGAAATGTGACATATAGCATAATTATCCATACACATCCACTATAATTTTATACTGACTTGGTGTGTAATTTCAATATTTAAATGTTGCCTTCACCACGCGGGAGATTCCGTAAGATGCGCCAGTCTGCAGGTCAGAATGGCGTTCAGTTGCTATGACAACCAGTTTCGGGTCGGTACTGTGTGGCCGAGAACAATGAATGGAGCGCAGTTCAGTCAGCATTCTACCTCGTTCTATTGGCAGTTTTACGAACTACAGTTCACAACAAAAAATAAAAACATTGATTGCAAGATTTCCCATAATACGCGTGGTAAAGGTTAGATTTATGCAATTTAATGAACACAGATGTGAATGTATCATGTGGTAATATATCTTGAGAAAGATTTCATCTATAGACTTGATACATTGTCCTTGAAATTTTTTTCTATAATGACAAGAATGAGTTCTATGACATTGCATGTCCACATGGCATTTGGCTGAGTGTTGTTGAGGTCTATCACTCGGTAGTCTAAAACAATTTGTTTTGTTTGGCTGGGAATGTAAACATTTTGCACTGAACTTAAGCGAGGCCTGTTACACAACAAGTTATGTTACAGACTCCTATCTTGTTTTAATGGATTTAGGAGCAGTAAGGAGTATCAATAGGAAGTACATCTCGGAGGTGTTTCATATTATTTCACACATACTCGTAAATCTTCAGAAAACGGATGAATAGTGTGGTTTTGGAAACTTGGATGAATTTTGAATCTTGTTATGTGGATTACCCCTACTTTTTGAACTATGAAAATTTTATGTTCCAAACCACGTTAAGTATATGCTACAGTCTTGTTGAATGGAGCTGAGGCTACTCATTCAGTAGTCAGGGCTGTTCAAAGAAAATTCCTTTTGTAAATCGTCAGGTAGTTTCCTGAACTGATAAGTAGATATGTGCAAAAAGAACTTATATATATCGCTTATTCAATTTGTATTGTAATACACTTGTTTTTCGATACAATTATGTATGGATATGAACTATCACGAAAAAAATATGTCTGAAGAATACTAGTGTATACCACTCAGATGAAAAATGTATACTTTGTTTCTTTTTGTTTGTACGTGACTAGTTGTAAGTACTGGCACTGAAAATAGATTTAATCCTTCCAATTTTAAAAATAACAAAATTTGTAAGTATTTATGGAATGTGTAAATAATATACAAGATCTGTCCGAAAAGTATCTGATCTGCCTTTATATCTTCGCGTCAGAGGACCTGAGCGGCCTCTGCAGGGTATGGCGTAACTGGTAGTCCCTCACGAACTACCTGAATAACATAGTTTCTGGCTGATCACCTTTGGTTGTGCGTTTATGTCTCACATGGTTTTTTTTTTGTTTGTCACATATGTGTACTGTTGAAAATGACAGAAAGAACTGATCAACGAATTTGCATTAAGTTTTGATTGTAACCGCAAACCCATGATTCATCACATGTAATAATCTTTTTAAGGGCGATTTCACAGCAAAAGTTTTTCTGCTGAGTTGTGAGCAATTTCAGAATGAATTTCGAACACACGAGTCATTACCAAAGTGTTGTTCAAAATTTTCCAAACTAGTTTTTGATATTCCTAAATAATTTTTTAGTACATGAACAGTGAATTGATCACTTTCAATCGCAAGTCATACATGCTTGATGATTTCCAGTGTGTTGTACAACTCTTGCTGAGATAGAAGCAAACTTTGATGCAAATTTTTTTATCAGTTCTTTCTTTCATTATCAACAGTACTTATATGCAACAAACAGAAAAAACACGAGACATAAACACACGTTATGTGCAGAACATTGACAGTAAAAGAATTTGGTGCGGGGGGGAGTCATATTTTTCAGTAGTTGACAGAAAGTAATGCATTGCAGTCAAACCACTCATTCCCTATTCTGTTTCCTTAAAAGTTCTCGACCCGTTTCAATGTTGAGAATGATTTATCATCAGTCCATGTCAGTAATACTGAATTATTTAAATAATAATAATTGTTTGCTAAAAAAGTAAAATTTGGGAAGTGTATCCCCCATATCCCTTGGATTCCCTCCCAGGCTACATCCTTGGCTGTGTGCGACCCAAGGTGTTCAGCCAGAAACTATTGCATTCAGGCAATTCGTGAGGGACTACTAGTTGTATGCGATTGTGTTGACCATCTTATGCTGCTTGACAAATTGGGGTTACATGGCATCCGAGGTGTGCCTCTCTTGTGGCTCAGTCTATTTTTAAGCCACATATCTCAAGTTGTCCAAATTTCAAACCATGTTTCTAATTCAATGAAAATTATTTATGGAGTCCGTCAAGGATAAATAATCAGCCCTATTCTGTTCCTGCTCTATGTCAATGACATAGAATCATAACTACCACACTGAAGAATCGTGACGTATGCGGATGATACGGCTCTTTGTTTTAATGAAGTAACAAAATCAGTTTTAGAACAAAAAACCTTTGTTGGATTAAACATTTGTGTCCCAACATTTTCACAGCCTCAATCTAAAAACAAATTCTTCAAAATCCAATGTTATAAATTTTTCTTTGCACTCCACATACTGCGAATATGGCCCGGCCATCGTATTGGATGAGGCCATATTAGAAGAGGTCTGTTCCTCAAAATTCCTTGGAATTTACTTTGATCAAGGTTTGACATGGAATTTTCATATCGATTACGTTTGCTCCAAATTAGCCTCAGGCATTTATGTGTTGAGGTCTCTACCTAAATTCTGCCCTATTCAGGTTATGATGACGGCTTATTATGGCTTGATCTATCCACATCTCACCTATGGACTAGTTCTGTGGGGTGCATGTGCAAGTAACCAATTTTTAACAGCGTTCAAGCTTCAAAAACGAGCGATACGCATCATTGCAAAATTAAAATTAAGAGAGTCGTGCAGGCCAGTTTTCAAAAGATTGCAACTTTTGACTCTGCCAAGTCTCTACATTTTAGAAACAACGTCATATTGTATGCTTAAATGCACCTTGACCAACGGACGGGATGTTCACTCGTACGAGACAAGAGACAGAGAAAACTACCGAACCAGGAGACACAGGACAGGAGTTCATCTCATCAACAGCCTACCTAATGAAATTAAAAATTCGCCTAAGCAAAAAGCCTTTAAAACTTGTTTGAAACGCTGCTTAGTGTTCCAACGCTTTTTATAGCGTGAACGAGTTTATGGCATATAACTGGGAGACACAATCAGAAGACTTGCTCTCGAATTGAGGTGGGTAAAAAGCGATGAATGGAGCGGAGTGAGTGTCAAAATGTATGTATGAAAGAGAGTTCGATGTAGCATGGGTCAAAATTATTAGATACTTGACGTTTGCTATACAAATGTACATTTTGTTTCTGCAATAAATACTTGACTATTGACTATAGTTAAGCTCATAACCTGCAGAGGCCATCCTGGAATGAAGATATAAACACAGGTCGGATACTTTTCATACATACCAAGTATGAGATGTGATTACATGTGTTATTCTTTCCTATTATTTCATCATTACTATTGACTTTTTATTAGGAGATAAAAGTGGATGTATAACACAAGGTAAAATATGGACTGAAACCAATTGGACAACCAATCAAGTAAGATAAGATTGAGCAATGATGCAAAAGTTACATCTGGAGCTGATGCAAAATATTTTCCACTCAACCTTATTAGAAATTAACTATAATCACAGCATTTTATGATAAGAACTTTAATTTTGATTCGTTGTACAGAAGCTAAAAATTATTGTTATGTTGTTTCATTTGCCCAAAATGTTCTTCATACGATGCTATAGCTTGATCAATGTATATAATCTAGGTTTCACCTAAAGTCAACTTTTAGATCTAGAGTTACTAACTCATAAAATTGTTTCTTTGGCTGTTTAACACTTATAAACAGAAAGACTTAGTTGCTGATTGGATACAGTGGTACTGATATTTAGGAAAATAAATCTCTAAACGATGTTTGCTGTGGTATGTACTGCAAATAGTGAAATATTAGTTTAGGTCTATATTTAACCAAAATTTTGCAGCACTTACAGTCATGCCTGGTTAAGGATTGAATTTTATAATTGGGCAATGTAATAAGAAATACCTAGTAGCCTATTGGCCTAGCAAGTTGAGGGACAGGACGAGGTCATAAATCGCAGAGCTGACTACAACACAGGTTATAGTGCTGCCCCTGACCACCAGTCGCTACATCCAGCCGGTCCAATACTCCTCACGTATTTATCTCAGCTGAATGATTATAACCACGCAAATTATCTATTATTAGCCGTGACCGTGAGCTATAAACTCTTTTGTTGTAAAAGGGTTTACTAAGTATGTATGTCACTTTAAAATATAATGTTAAAAGAAAATATAGCTTATTTTAGTAAGCAAACTGCTTTTAAAAGGCCAAAATGTGTTCTAGCAAGTGTGTCATTTAATTACCTTCGATTGCTGAGGAATAACTATAAAATATAAACAATTATGAGGCTGAATGCTCGCTTATTTACACAGAATATATCATAGTGGTCAGATGGGTCTAATAACATCACAGTATCAGGACTCCAACCTGCATTATAGTCTGGCCTTGAGCTGACAAAAAACAGCCATGGTCAGTAGTAATGGCTCCTTGAGCTGGTAGGGCTATCTCATAACGAGTACTGAGGGTTAAGATGTGTATTTAATTGAGAATGTTATGTATCATAAATTGTACAGCAAGATAGGAACTCAAATTTTAGTTACTTCTTTGCCAAGACTTGGCTTCATATTCTCCTTTTTTAATAATAATAATCTTGATTGCAGTATGACAATATTTACATTGTATTGCGTCATTTGTTTTAACTCCTATAGCTAATGCATTCTCACATAAATTCAAACACACTTAAGTGATCATTCATTCTCTCATTCAGTAATATTAGGACTGTCAGACCCACACAAAAATTAGAGAGTAATTATCCAGCAGCATGTCAGGAATTCATTGACAGAGTAAAACGTATTTGACACCAAAAGGTGTTTCAACTGAGCTTTGAAACAAATTTTGAGTGCATTTTAGCTCTTCAGGGAGTCCGTTCATTAATTTGACGCCAACTTGTTTGGGAAGGTTCGCAAAAGAAACAGTTCTGTGTTTGCTGAAGATATAAGATATCCCTGCCTCTAGTCTCATAATTGTGGACCTCCCTGCCCTGCACCGTGAGATGCAGTATAATACCACTTCATGAATATAGAGGCAGGGTAATGTCAGTAACCTAAGCTCCGTGAAAGGATTTCTACACGACTCTGTAGTTTAACCCAGAAAGAATTCTTACCGCTTTCTTCTGAAATCTGAATACTCTCAAATATTGTTGTTGGAAACAGCTTCCTCCAAAGTCGAATCCCGTATAAAAGATGAGATTAAACAAGGCCAAAATAGGCCATTAGCAAGATTTCCGGAGAACATGTTTTTCACAAGATGTGCAATGCATGAATACCTGATGTTACCTTAGCACAAACTTTGTCAACATGATCATTCCAAGTCAGACCTTGATCAAGGTATATTCTTAGGAATGTTGTGGAGTCTGTAACTTCGAGGACATGTTCCACAAATACACAATGTTCTGTTGAATTTTCCTGACGGTTTAGGGTGAAGTTCATAACTTTTGATTTTGATTCGTTTGTCTTCAGATTAATTTCGTAAAGATTATTAATGCAAGAATTCAGTTCTATAACAGAATCAATTTCCAAATCTTGAAAAGTTTTAGATGGAATACACAGAATCGTATCATCACAGTACTTATCCATTCGTCCATTTTGGATCGACGATTTAAAATTGTTTACAAATATCAAAAACAAAACTGGTCCAAGGATTAATCCCTGAGGGACACCATGAGGCATATCAACCTTTTCTGATATGACATTCCCAATCTGATCAAAGTTGGTGTAATTAGCTATATCAAGAAGAGCATAATAATAGGTATTCATTATCAACAGGCTTACGGCATAAATTCTAGACTCCCTCTATAAAACGTGTTTAAAGTTAGTGATGTGAAATGTTTCTTCATGATACCCCAATAGTGTGTAAATACAGAAAAAACTCTTCTGAAGTGTCTCAAAAAAGCAATTCCAATGGCAGAGATCTCAGCTGCTTTGTTAGCAACTAAGTCCCTGGGATAGTATTAGCCACAGCACTCTCACTATGAAAGGAGGCAGTTACACACCTAGATTGAAGCAGGTCTCAACCAAACTGCCAAAGGTTTTCTATATGTTTTCAGTCGCATTAATAATGGATGAAGTACTAGTGTACTTGGATGAAAGGCTCCTTGGATACCTTAAAAGATTGATACCTAATTTTTACTATTGAATTCAGTTAGAAAGTAGTGTCATAAAATAATAAATATGCCAACTAATAAAAACAGTATTCATTTAAGTTGCCGTATGTATGTCCTTTAATGAATTACCAGGACAGTAATATAGTCAATTAAAATACTAAGACTAAATACTAAAAAAGAAAGCAATCCTAGAAATTTCTAGAAACTAAATATTAATGAAATCAGTATGAATACACACACACACATAGAAAACACAACACTAGTGAATTTCCCCTTAATTTTAAACTGGATGATAAAAGTCAAACTGGCAAAGAAGTCTACATTGACATTCAGGACATCATTTCCAAGTCGATCGAGTCGAATGATTATATTATTTTCAGTAATAATATTACTATGGAATCTGAATGCTTTCACAGACTTGACAACTGGAATCTAGAGTCATGTTCATCTGAAGAGATGAAAAAAAATGTTGTCCACGAAGAATTTCAAAATGACCTACTTATATAGTTTCGACATCAGAAACATCTAGACTAGGTACAAAAATATACCATATTTTATTATGTTATGTGCAGAAAACTCGGTTATTGCTTAGAGATCATGTTTAAACATTGTAGTGCCCTCAGTTGTGCACCCTATGAGACAATGAGGATACCTCCTCAATTAGATTACACTATATTTGGTAGTTTAGGTGTGTCTGATTTAATGCGATGTAAATAGTTCATTTTCAGCCTGACTAACTTGGACACAGAGGTACAGCTGCTGAGATACCTCAGTGCAGATTTACTCTCTTATAGGATACAGTTCTTAACCCCCATCTGTTTTATTGATCTTGGTTCAGCTACACAGAAGCAAGCATTTCTGATATAAAGACATTAGTTAACCCAAGGCCTTAGTGGACAAGAAATTAAGTTCTTTAATACTCAAACCCAGCTTTTCATCCCTCCTTGACCAAACTGTGTACCGTACCAGATCTGTACCCCCTTCCTAAATGATCAAAAAGAATTGTTTTGGCATAGAATTCTAGCTAGATACGAGTATACATGTGTTGTTCAGATAATATTATATAACGCAATATCTGAATGCTCAACGAAAGCTTGCCGTTTCTATGGATTCTTGATTGGTGCTGGAACGATGAGATAACCCCGAATTTACGTTGTAACATGTCCAGAAAGTCTCTATTTATTATTTCTACATTTTTACCCTCCCCGATCCTGCTAATGCTGGAGATGTTATTTTATTTGTATTGCTACTTTTATAATATGTAACCATGTTTTTATAGTTTTTAAACTACCGGTATCGGTAATTTTAATCTCTAATTTGAAACACGGCCTTTATATTTTCGTGTTTGATGGCATTATCGAGATATAATTTTGATCTTAATTAAACTACTTCATTATACCTTCAATATAATTTTAAGTATACCGTATTTAATTAAGTTTGCAATATTGAACCCAAAAAGCACTAAACACACTTTAACGTTTTTTTAAAATCGGTTTCAACCGCTGATTATTGTTGGTACGTCTTTTAACTTAAGCTTTTGTTGCAATTAAAAACCCCAATATACCCAAACCAATAAGACGTAACGAAATGAACATAGCGTTTCGTTGCGCATATATATATATATTGTATATCTAGCCATAGGTGAAAAATGGCCAAACGGAGGCCTTGTAAACCGAAACAAGTATCTTAGACTAGGATTTCTCAACCTGGGGATCGCAGAAGAAAATAAGGTACGTTTTTCTCATAACATCATAACAATGTACAGCAAGATAGGAACTTAAATTTTAGTTAGGTACTTCTTTGCCAAGACTTGGCTTCATATTCTCTTTTTTAATAATAATAATCTTGATTGCAGTATGACAATATGTACATTGTATTGCAAGCGTCATTTGTTTTAACTCCTATAGCTAAGGCATTCACACATACATTCAAACGTACATAAGTGATCATTTATTCTCTCATTCAGTAATATTAGGACCGTCAGACCCACACAAAAATTAGAGAGTAATTATCCAGCAGTGTGTCAGGAATTCATTGACAGAGTAAAACGTATTTGACACCAAAAGGCGTTTCAACTGAGCTTTGTAACGAATTTTGAGTTCGTTTTTTCTCTTCAGGGAGTCTGTTAATTAATTTGACGCCAACTTGTTTGAGAAGGTTCGCAAAAGAAACAGTTCTGTGTTGCTGAAGATGTAAGATATCCCTGCCTCTAGTCCCATAATTGTAGACCTTCGCTGCCCTACACTATAGTGCACCCTGTACGTTTTTCTCATAACAACTAAGGCCAAATTTTGTAAGGTTATATATATCCAAGAGTGATAGTTTCACGGTTAATGTAATCTTTCTTGCGGCGTTGGCGTCGATTCGTTGCTTTGCTCCTCTTCCGACATGACTGCTGCGTTGACATATCCACCGAAACCTACCCTCTTTTCAGTAGCGTAGCCAGAAATTTCGTTCGGGGGGGGGGGAGTCCGAAACCGGGTGATCCGGGGGACGTTTTGTGTGTTATTTGCCAATGAGTTTACTGGTAAAAGGTAAATACCAAAAATATGAGCTTTAGTAACTACGCTTTATAGAAAGTGGAAAGATGTAATAGGCAAATTCAACTCTCACTGCAACTCTAGTACCACAAATTTTCTTGTATACAGAAACTTTACGAAGTTCGATTCTGGTCGAGTAGAAGGCACCAAAGTGATGGATTCACTGGATAAGGAAGAAAAAGAACAAAACAGAGCTCTTCACTCAAGCGTATCATTGACACAACTATATTCTGTGGAGAAAATGAAATACCCTTCGGCGACATTGGGCCACTGACGACCGAAAACCCTTTAGAAAAGGAGGGCAATTTTCGAGCGTTGCTCGGGTACAGATCAAACTAACGGTCGGAAAGTGCACGGGAAAAAACTCTACTGATTAGAAGTTCGGCTACTTTGGAATTCACTGATTGAGGTATTTATAAATGAGTTATAATGACGATTTTTTTATAACGACGAAAAAAAAACAATACAATCACTTCCGGTCGGAAAATACCGAGGAAAAGCTCTACTGATAAGAAGTTCCGAGTACTTTGGATTTCACTGACTGAGGTATTATTTCATTTTCCTTAGTATAGTCCTATCGGAAGTGATTATTTTTATTTTTTTTCTCGATAATTATATATTTATTAGTCGGCGTTGAATTAATACCTAAAATCAACGTCCTAACATAATTATTCTAAGTACCATTTTTATCTCAACCACTCAACCAGTGAAATCCAAAATCGTCAAAACTTGAATCTTGAGCTTTTCTTCGGTATTTACCGACCGGAAGTGATTTTTTTCTCGATAATTATATAGGTGCAGTGTACAGTTTAATGATAACAAAAATCGTCGTCCTAACTCAATCGAAAACACCACGTTTATCTCAATCACTGAAGTCCAAATTAGTTGAAGTTCTAATCAGTAGAGTTTTTCAAGTGTATTTTCCGACCGAAAGTGATTTTTTATATTTTTTCGATAATTATATACACGTCTACAGTTTAATGACACTAAAATCAACGTCGTAACTTAATTCTAAGCAGTCATTTTACGTCCCCAAGACGAATTTGAACGAAGTAGTCGCTAATTTAAATTGTTCGCCGTGTTACGGTTCAGGTTACTTTGTGACGTCACGTGACCTCGCCCTATAAAATTACCGTGATTACTGTAGGGAATTTATAGCATGACCGGTGGGATGCGCGTGAGGAGTGCAGGAGGTGAGCGCGTGGGGGCACAATCTCGAGTAGGGGAGTGAATACGGTGCTACTACCCCTACTGAGAGTTTTCGGCTCCCGGCTCATACTGGTGGCGGGAGCCGAATATTGTAGTGTTTGCCAACATTTCTAGACCCTTATGTTCTTACCACGGTGGTCTTTTATGATGAGCAAGCAAAATATTTCTTATTTTTTTTTCTCCTTCAAAATTCGTCTCAGTGTGCTTTCTGAAATTCCAGTTGCCTCTACGACACGCTGTTGAACTTTCTTCAAATTTATAAGTGTGTTGGTTTCTGCTTCCCGTTTCATAAAAATGGTAAACATTTGCAATCACTTCTCTTGTTTGGGTGTGTATAACCTTTCTACCTCCAATTTTTCTTTTTACATTACTATCCATCATAAACTCTTTACTTAAAACGTAATGAGCACAATGAAATTAATTCACAAATTGTATTACAACTCGTGAATTGGCACAAGCTAATGTTTTTAGGGCGGCACGTATAGAAGACTGGTGACCGAAGTTCACAAGGCTGAATACGGCAACACACTGAGCAGCTCCACCCCCCACCACTTTAGTTCCGTCTTTGCCTACGGCGCATCTCGAAGTCACCGGCCATGCTACAAATTCCCTACTATACACTACACTATCCGAAAGGCCGAGCTCAAAAGTATCGTTTTATACTTCATGATTTAAACGAAAGGACAATTATATTTTTAAGAACGGTCACTTTAATCAATTAAATCAATCAATTTAATGTTTGTAGACAGGAGTAATGGTAACTCTCATTTTTTCTCCTGCTCTATGCTTTATTTTTTAATATGTCTTAAAATTTCGGGGGGTCCGGACCCCCTGGACCCCCCCTACGCAACGCCACTGCCTCTTTTCAAACCAATGAACTAGATTCGAGACGAACTGAACGACTTCGTCGTAATAGCACAAGATCTAACCACATAACAAATCCAATGGGTAAACAAAATTAAATAATCTGTTGTACTCTGAAAAACAGTAGACTCATTTGATCATAAAGCTAACGAACTCATTCCTGGAAACAGATAACTGTATGTAATGAATGTTACAAAACACATTACTCATAAGTGACTTAAGTACAATAAAATCGTCCACAGATTTTATAAAACGATAACATATTATAAATTTGATTTCATTTTCGCGTATCATCGTTTCTACAGCCGTACTTTTATTAGTGAAAGAATAAAATTAGTTTTTATCAAATATTTAATGAGGGAATAAAAAACAAACACACTATTTACAGGACACTAGCCCTATTTATTTAGTGACGTTGAACGTTTCGACCCTTCCTCCTAATTAAATTTAATGGTTGGGAGTCGTCAAAATTTCTGACACAAAAAGAGGGTCATAGGTTCAAAAAGGTTGGAGAGCCCTTATCTTAGACCGCTACACTCCAGGTTCTACTGTAGAACTGTCTGGTGAGATGGAGAGCGACCACTGCACGGCACAGTAGTGACTTCAGATGCAGGTTACAGGGCAAATTTTTATCGAGCACCACACATTAGAAAACTTCATTATTATCTTTTAGCTTCATTAGAGAAGGTTACACTATTGCACTTTAAACACGGTGGCTGTAGTTCAATCCTTTTCTATCGGGTGAAAGGAACTATAGAATTGTTTTGGAGCGGTTGACTCCAGATTTAAGATTCCACATGTTTATCCCTTACTAGTTACTAGGTCATCTGCGTAACCCAATACTTAAACTTGCGCTGCTGAGTCTAGTCATTAGACTATACACTACTATGAACTACCAAGTAGGTGATAAAACACCCCCTTGAGGAAAGTCTTGTTCACAGTTACGGACTCGCCACCTAGCCTCGCTGTTACTCTACAGCTGGACAACATCGACTTGATCCAAGGAAGACTGAGCGCCGTTCCGTACATTGAATCCACAGAGGTACTATCAAAGGTACACTCTATAAGTGATAAGTAATTGTTAGTTGAATATATTTCCGACTCCTGGCCAGTTTTTGATTAAAAAATTGGGTTATAAGTATATTGACTCAAGTTTAGAGGCCCTGAAGTGAAAGAGTGAAACAGTTTTTATGCGTACCAAGGAAATAAATCAAATTTCTCTAACATTTCATGATATTTGAAAGAAAAGCTCCAATGGTTTCAGTAACACTTGAAATATTCGAGGTCGGTATGAAGGATATCCGACTGAGTATTTAATAGTGCAAATCTCCTCCCCCCTCAATGGGTTTCTGCCATAAAAAAATTGAATTTTGTGTCAAGTATATTTCTTTGTTATTCCATTTGTAATAATCATGGACTGATGAAGCTCGTTGCTTTCCTCAAGTTGTGGTCACAGAATAATTGGTTCGGTGAATTATATTACTGTCCGGTTCTTCCATTTTTGTTTCTTCAGCTAATGTAAATGTGCCTTTCCACAATTCCACAGGGAACTAATTTCGAGTATCCATAATAAACTAAATGGTTTGAATTCGTCACTGGTGTCACTTACAGTAAAAACTATATAATATTACATTCAACTACAGAATTCTGGAATAAGTATTTAATAAGTAATATTTTGGAATACAATTATGCCTATAATAGATAGACTCCAGCCCTGGAAACGTTGTGTTGTACATTTTGTAATATAAAACGGTCACAAATGTCCGAAATCTTGTTATTCTTCCAAATCTTTAAACAAAGAGTTGTCGCGTTATCCTTCAAAACTCTAGGGTAAGTATTTCCTAAAACTTTCAATTTATTCAAGAATGTATAAGCAAAATAAATCTAGAAATATCTAAAGAATCAACATTTTTAGGGATGTTTCTACTTAATTGAGAAGTTCATAGGTTAAATTGGTAAAAATTACGTCTGTTACGATGTTTTAGTAATGCTTTACCAACAAACGATTTGTTGTATTATTTAATTTGTAGTTTTATATATCTCATTAGCAGTTACCCTCGGCTTCACACGCAGCTTCGTAGGCTTTGGACATGTATGAGCACTGTTATATTTCCAACGAAAATGTTGAGTATCTTATAAAAAAATATGTCAAAAAGTGTATATTTATGGCCGTCTTAATTTACTCCGGTCTTCAATCAGGAAAATGTGTCATAAAGTGTATATACCTGTATATGGCCATTGTAATTTACACCGTTTTCCATTGTTTTCTTGATAAATAATATACATATACATACACAGGTCCGAGAAGCCTACTTATGGCAAAAGGCAACTAAGATATAAGTCTTTAAATTCATAGTAAAAGTTATATAATAACTTTGCCTTTTGTATTTATTGCTTAATATTGGATCAACATGTACAGTTAAAAGTACATTTTTACTAAAACTTTTAATTTGATTACTTGGACATTTTTTACTCTGTGCTTAACAGCTGCTGCAGAAAAGGTTGAAATAAGAAGTGTTTTTACTATCAAGCTTATCTTTTGCTTCCAAATTATAAATGTAAACAATTGAAAATGGTGGACAAATTAATTGATGTTTACAGAGATAAGTTGATTACATTTACCAGACTCTTTAAATTAATATTCCGCAACTTTAGAGACCGATATAGGAAGTTTTGCTGTTTTAGATACCAGTGGGCCATAACCCGGAGGGCTTTTCGAAATAGTAATTGGCTTACATTCATTCCAGGAACTCTAAAAATGTCCGTATAAAATGTCAGTACAATTGATTAAATAGTTTACGCGTGAAAGCAAAACAAACGAACAAATTCACTTTCGCATTCATAATATTGTTAGGATGTGTATATGAAGTTGTTGATTCACAAAATAGACCAAAAATAAGTAGCTTAATTAAACACAGCAGTCTTTAAAAATTGATTGTGTTTTCACTAACTGAATTTGGTTTGTGAAATTTTTATTTATTATTTTATGTGTATTATTTAATTATTATCAGTGTATAATGAATGAAGTTCTCTTTTATCATTCATGCGTATATCAAACACTAGGCATGTCAATACATTATTAGTAAAATTTTGAAATTATACTATCTTGAAACCTTTTGTCTCCTTTTGAATACAAGATTTTTAACACTAATTATCTCTTTCATGTGGAGGTATAACCTAAATTTACGTTTTCAGATCTTCAAACTGAAACATTTAACTAAATTAATATGGCGTAAACATTCGTTCGGAACATATGATATCAAAATCCTCCGTCTAATAGGAGATAACGGTTTCCTATTAGGCCATATTATGCATGCACTAAATAGCTGGTCTGCACTTGTGCTAGGATTCTGCAATGAAAATATAACACTGTATGGAGAGTCAGTAGGCCACAGTACAAGATAAACAGTATAAAAACTGTGTTCACACTCAGGATTACAACTTATGTTACCTCTAACACCTTTTGAACGCGCGTACATGTACTCCTGGATTTCACGAGTTGACTACAGTTATGTCAGTCAGATACTAAATTAGTTTCGTATAAAATATTTGTTGACTCAAGTCGGTTCTACAAAGCGAGGCCTAATATGTCTAATTATTTATGTAAGCAATTTTCAAAGCGGAGAACAGGAATACCTAGAGTTTAGTTAAAAAAATCATTTATTTCTGTAGCAGAAACTAATAGTATCTACTTTTAGTCTCTTATATAGCAATATAAATATAGTCTCTAATATAAACTCATGCTTTGTCTCAACAGTAGTCTACAGATTGCAGGAATCTACCCCATCAGTACTATATATTTTATTTGCACCCTACAATCTACAACATTCTTTAGAACTGTAACAAGCTAGCTCAGCAAATATTGTTTAAAGCATCCTATTGTTATTATCCTGCTCCTAATTTACCCCTCCCCCCTCACAATAGTGTATCGTTGTATGGACAAATTTCCAATCATATCAGTTAACTACTTAAATACAACCTAACTCGATGGTAGCAAAGGGCCGCATTTTTTTATATTATATATTTTTATTTTTTTATATTTTATATTTTTATTTTTTTATATTATATATTTTTATTTTTTTATATTTTATATTTTTATTTTTTTATATTTTTATATTTTATTTTTTTTTAATATTTTATATTTTTCACCGGGTGTCCCTTTTATGGGGTGACACCCACACGGTCTCTCAACTTTATGAACAATGTAAAAAAAAAAAAAAAATCGCTAGCCCAAAAATTTATTTTTTGGGATTCCTCCACTAGCACTAGCTCAGCTCTATGTACAATTTGGGGATTCCCGCAAAAGAGCCTGACGCTGTCGTGGGGCGATTACCCGTCCCATACTTGAACTTTTTACTTTCGATGGGGTGACACCACCAATTTCCGCACCGGTTCCACCCAAGGTAGCTACGCCACTGAATGGTAGTACAATAACAGTACACACAAATTATTTAGGTATTATTACCCCTGTCAAATCCAAAAACAACTGTGAGTTAAAATTGCGAAACGCGAATAACTCAACACACTAATTTCACAAAGAAGTATTAAAAGTTTGCATCCCTACATATCCAAGGCACAATAGCAACCTGTCGTCAAACTGTTCATGTCGCGGTCTGCTTGTTTCGTGTATATGTAGACCTGCAAACTTTTATACGTCTTTGTAAAATGAGGGTTTATTTGTTGTGGTATGCGAGTTTAACTACACGACGAAGCCATTCGGCGGACCCTATTTTACCTGTAGTCTGACGATGGAGTAACATCCGTAACATGTATGTACCTTTTGACTACACCTCACGGTTTGAATTTGACGGAGTTAAGAATACCTAATTAACTGTCTATTTAATCCAAACAGGTCACTCATAATTAATTAAAATATCAGTACATTTTTAGGTGCGTATGTATACAGAGAGAATGTGTTGTAGTTAAATTCTTTCAAGAATTACAAAATGTACTTGTAGAATAATTAGTCGCAAAATAACAGATTTTTGAATATTCTTTTGTTAATAACGTTGTTTAGTCTATTTACTGTACTACCGATAAAACTAAGAATATGTTCGACATATAATAGTTAAATAGGTCTATATTATTATCACTTTCACAACACGATACTCTTTTTTCGATAAATACCCAGATTAATCTACTATAATAAGTCCATACCGACCATAGTAGTCCACTACTAATATACAACCTACTAATAATTAGACTATTTCATGACATAGTACCATACTATATTAACAGATTCGCCGCAATAATGCAAGACTTGCAAAAAAACTCTCGCAATTCCGATAAAAACGAGTTGAAATCCGCGAAGCACATTTCTACGTACACAAAACTTTCTATTGCATTAGTAAAAATTTATAATGATCCATTGTAATGAGAAATGAAAAGATACCGTAAAAAAGAATTAAGTTAATACTCCGAACTTGGTTAATTATTGAAAGAGACCTAAAATATCAACTCAACACTTTTGAAAAGATCTCCATTGAAGTAAAAGGACAAACAAGTCAGATTGGGACTCGCCAACAGTTAATTAACATTTTAAAAACTTCCGGAATGAAAAGAGCAAATTTAATTCTAAGAAGAGAATAAATGACAATTAACTTTTTAATCAAGACTAAAAATACTCGTTAATTAAATTCACTTTAGCTGAGAAGGGCAGTCGCAGTTTTTCTTGAGCTAATCATCCATTGCTTTCTAAATCCGTCCAAATCTCTTTTCGTTTCCGCTCGAGGGAGAATGAGTTTTTAAAAGACAAGAGCGCCGTGCCGCGTCGTCCCACCCTCCCCCTTCACATGTTGAGATTTCTTTTCCGATAGATCTGAAAGTATAAAAAGCTTATCACAATCCGCCTCCCTTCCCCTCTCTTCCCCTCTCTACCCACCGTTCCACTCTTGCAGTTGTTCTTTTCTCGATATTTTTCTCTTGTTTCTCGCGCGCATATTCTCGCCCTGTCGCCGCCGGCAGGTACGCTTGCCGTTTTCTCACGCCAATGACGAGACAACAAACACACTATAAAAAGTCCCCGATCCTTCATATTTCCGCCGCCACTTCGGAGTTCGGGAGAGAGGATTTTACTGCTTAAAATCGTCCCTCGGTTTCCCGAATATATTTGACGGAGCGGAGCCTGAAGCTGGAATACTTTCATACTTTTACAATAGAACACCCTCAAATGAAAGGCTTCAATAGAGACAGATTTCTTGTTGAGCAAGGAATTTGCTTTACGTGACTAAGGCGTTTATTTACTACTAGCTGTTTCCCGCGGCTGTAAGCTTTGCCCGTGTATGTGAACTTCTGGTTTAATTGAATTATATTTACAATGCCGATGTAGAGTTTGCCTTGTTGCCACGATCAAGAAAATCTGTTTATGTTTATAGCCATTGTGCACGTACATGTACTTTATTATAAAGTGGTCTAACACTCAAACTTTAAGTTCAATCAGAAATGTATCTTAAAGACAAATATACATAATAACCTAGCGCCTTCGTATAGTGTTTGGCTATGTAATATACGTAGCTGTTTCGTAATTGCAGTTTATAATGTCCAGGCGCTTTTAAACCTTTTATCTTTTGCAGCGCCGCTTGGTATTACATCAATGGGCATAGCTTATAAACCTTCTCCGTGGAAAAGTACGTATACATACAAATTTTCATAATGGTCTGTTTAATATTTTGCGATTCCATAAAGGACAAACACACAAACATTCATTTTTATAGATATCTTTTAAAAGAGTATTTACTCTTAAAACCAACCAAAGTGTTGATTTTTACATAGCAATGCAATGATTACCTGAACGTTTCACATTGGTGTGTATATAGATTCTAACCAAGAGAAATATTCCAATTGTGACTACTTCCTGGTTTCTTTTAAGATTTTGTGGGGCGAAAATGATTTGAGTTGTGTACTATGGGAAGACTGGTTTTCGTTCTATTAATTATCACTATATGTTATGATGGATAGAGACAGGCAGACTCTAAGTAATCCATTTACGCAAGCTGTTAATTAGATGACTTAACTGATTAGTTGGGAGGGAAGAGGTTACCTTATTAACACGCGTGGTGCTTAGAACATAATAGTGCAGTAAAATCTTTTACTTATGACGATATGCTTTAGAGAAAAATCAGCGAACCATGTGTCTCAAATAAACACATTTTTGAACACAACATAGTTTAGTTACCTTTTATAACATAGCCAAAGAATATTTTAAACAATGATACCTTTTTTGTTCATTACTAGCTAAAGGTAAGTGACCTAGAGGTAAGTGATCGTAAAAATGGTATATAGTTACTCAATAAAAGTGTATTACATACTTAAGAGATAGTGTTAATGCTCAATTTCCTTCTTCATGTTTAAAGTCACATTTCTTCAATGGATGTGACATAGTCAGGTTTACTTCATTATGATTCAAAAGGTATTGGAGGTTTTATCAAGTACCTCTAGTAAGTGCTTTGTAGGTACTAAAACACCTAAAAGGACGAATAATCGCCTGTTTAGGACTCGTGATACACCCGAGTACAAGTAATCATCAAAGGTCAACCTAATCCACGAAATAGCTTACGAGCTACCTTTGATTTTTGTCTCAACTCCTTTATTTTTTTATCTAAATTTGATGACATTTTGGATTTTAAATTTATAATTTAAAACGAACTAAACGTTTTCCCCTGTCGAAGGAGATTATAAACGTTTACTTATGATTATGTTGAGCCTATTACCACTTTTATATAAACTACTACTATATGTACTATATGAGATAGAGCCACCATCTTTGACTCATTTTGCAATTCAGTTCTTTTGGCATAGTAGAGTAGTATTTAAATAATATAGATTTTTATATATTTTGAAGATAGTATTAAAAAGAATTTTTATTGGCCTTTATAGAAAATATTTCTCACTTTCCTTCTTTAGCTCACAGATAAACTATACTATGATAAATATTAAAATTTTTTGTTGAAATCCCTTACAGAAAAGCTTAGGAAAATCACAAATATTTTTTTAATATCCCTTAAAACTATACTAGAAATGAGAAAGTGTGCACTGTGAAAAGTGAAGCCCTTTTATGTAAAATGAGAAGTGTAACCAACCATCGTCACCTTAAACGTGTAAACTGTGTTATAAATCTAAACTCGTCACAAATAATAAGTTTTAAGTTTAATGTGAGGGTCATAAATAACTGAGAATCTTTTAACAGGTTAACCGGATGCTACAATAGAAGGAATCGGCGCACCAAGCTGCCAACGAACTAGTTGAGGTATATAAAAGATCAGTTTTGTACCAAGCTACAACTTATTTGGACTTTTCGGGGACAGCTATAGTTTTCACTAGCCTCGTTATGTAGCATATATCGTTTTGAACGTGGGGTAGTTTTTGGCTCTGGGGTCGTATGGTGAAGTTATGCAGAAATGTTTGGTAAGTACCACCACGAGGACGATTGAAATAGACTGATTGTGTATATAAAATGTTTGGACGATTGAAATAGACTGATTGTGTATATAAAATGTTTGGACGATTGAAATAGACTGATTGTGTATATAAAAATGTTTGGACGATTGAAATAGACTGATTGTGTATATAAAATGTTTGGACGATTGAAATAGACTGATTGTGTATATAAAATGTTTGGACGATTGAAATAGACTGATTGTGTATATAAAATGTTTGGACGATTGAAATAGACTGATTGTGTATATAAAATGTTTGGACGATTGAAATAGACTGATTGTGTATATAAAATGTTTGGACGATTGAAATAGACTGATTGTGTATATAAAATGTTTGGACGATTGAAATAGACTGATTGTGTATATAAAATGTTTGGACGATTGAAATAGACTGATTGTGTATATAAAATGTTTGGACGATTGAAATAGACTGATTGTGTATATAAAATGTTTGGACGATTGAAATAGACTGATTGTGTATATAAAATGTTTGGACGATTGAAATAGACTGATTGTGTATATAAAATCGTTCTAACAGCAAAATACAAGTTTCAGATGGAAAGAAACATAAACTGATTTGAGACATTTTACATGATTTATAACGCAGTTTTAAACTGCAGTGCTGTGTCAGAGGCTGAGCCTTAGATGCGCGCCATATACCTCTTCAAATAATAAATTAAATCTTCCAACGAGTATTTATTAATTACTTGTATTCGAGTATGAAGTTAAACTGAAAGTACGAGAACTTTCATCTAAGTGATGAGTTTCTCATAAGGACAGAATATACATAACACAAATATACAAACGTAAACAAATGTAATATAGCTTATCGTGTAGTTTCATTCTCAAGCATATATTGAAGTTATAAAAGGACATTCTTAGTACTGACCCTTTGAACTTTTCAACACAGAAGGCAGTTGACACACGCTGCGTTGACTGCAACTGGACGTCTCTTTCTACTGTCAGCTATCCACGTTAACCGGATCAAGTAGCATTAGTTCATATTCTTGTGGCTGTACTTAGAGCACAAGTGTAACAAAAGATAAAGCTATGCTCCAAATTTCATGTAGGCCTAACACAAGATAAAAATATATACCAAATTGTATGTAACACGATAAAACTATATACCAAATTGTATATAACACGATAAAACTATGTACCAAATTGTATATAACACGATAAAACTTGTACCAAATTTCGTGTCTCTCTATCTTGCATGATTTGCTAGGCGTTGATGAGTCACTTCATACGTAAGAACTGTTCAAACACTATCTATAGTTGTAAAATGTAGTGTTTCTATTTCAAGTGTAGAGCTTAAATTTAGAAAATTTTATTTGATTCAGTGTATGGAAATTGCAGTGCTTTTACTACACACGTACGTATCAGTAGTCTGGTAAACATTGTATAATTTTATTTGATTCAGTGTATGGAAATTGCAGTGCTTTTACTACACACGTACGTATCAGTAGTCTGGTAAACATTGTATAATTTTATTTGATTCAGTGTATGGAAATTGCAGTGCTTTTACTACACACGTACGTATCAGTAGTCTGGTAAACATTGTATAATTTTATTTGATTCAGTGTATGGAAATTGCAGTGCTTTTACTACACACGTACGTATCAGTAGTCTGGTAAACATTGTATAATTTTATTTGATTCAGTGTATGGAAATTGCAGTGCTTTTACTACACACGTACGTATCAGTAGTCTGGTAAACATTGTATAATTTTATTATGTATTTTCTTGCCTACAGCTTCTATCTATGTTTAAGCCTAGATACATTTCGTTTCGGTGTATAGCTCGATCGGGTTATTCTAGAACGACATAATTTTACACATTTCTTATAACAGTCAATTGATATAGAAAAATAAACATGGTAGCAATGACAGATTTTAAAACTCTACACTTACTCACGTAGATTTGCTAGCGAATATAGAATAACAAGACCCTTAGCAGTGCTGAAATAACAAGAAAATAGGGTCGAACTAGGTTTATTTTTTTCCCAGAAAAGCAACTTCTATTTTGATTCTTCGTAGACAAGTGTTTCGCAAATCTATCATATGTGTATACTGAGGTTAAGCTATGAGCTCCTCAAGGCTAGCCTGTACTTAATTGTATAAGGCGCAGTAATCCGAAAATAAACTTTTAGCTTTAACCGATTTTATGTGAAATCTCGAATTTAATTACTGGGAGTTCACTTTTCAATGGCGACTTTTCAAATTTTAATTAAAGAATCTGTCTAATAAATTAAAATTTTGTTTCTTTTTGACAGTAACAAATTTATATCTTAAGTACAATTAGTCTTAGGTAGGATTTTAACATTATATATCTCAATATTTTCACTACTTAAAGAATTAAGAGTATTTTTAATTTTGATTAGTTTAATTTAAAAAACATTTTTAATTTTTATCTTAATAATAAAGAAATGTTTCCCCGAAGGAAGGCTCCGATGAAGTATATTCTGAAAGTACTAGAATATACTATCTATCATACGAGCGCCGTTATTGCGGTGTGACCTACTGCTTACATTCATTGATTATTTAACTTTCATGTTTTGCAAATTTCCAAAGATAAAAAAATAACGTAATAAATTTTGGACTGCGAATAACATTTCAACCCCTTTAGTCACCTCTTACAAACACCATTTTGTATGAAGATTTATTTAGCGCCCTACTGTAGCCAGTAGTAGACTGGGAGCCACCACACTGTTTAACTGGTAGAAGAATCTACTTAGGACTCCTAAACTAGGAATCATGCTGGGTTGGTACTATGAATAAGTCGTGAGGGTGAAGTGCGTGGTCAGGTTGAGAACTGCCAATGTTGTCAATCAATCAAGTAACTAAGCCTACTGCATTCAAGAACTAAACAACCACTCTTTCTAAACAGAAAGAGTAAAACATATAAAAAAAAGTTTCGGCTTGACACATTTTAAATTTTTAATTAATATTTTAGTGTCACAAAATAAATGATTCATTATCTAATTAACGTGATTACAAATAAATTATCTGCTGCTTAACGTGAAGATATAATTTCAACTGTTTAAGTTTCATATTAATAATAATGTACTTTGAAAATCGCTCAGAAATTTATGTACACTCGTAAAAAAATATGTGGTTTGTAACAGTAGTTGGAATTGGGTCTTATACATTATCTTTCTTCTTTCCAACGCTGAATAATCTCCATATGCATAAAAAAGTAAACAAGTCAGCTTTATAAAAACAAAAACCGAGATAAAAGTGACAGCTCTTTTACGCAAAGTTAACACGCATCAAATTCTTACCACTTGGATATCAGAGACACACATAAACCGCCCTCGAGGTCTGGCGGGGTAGGTTGGGGGGGGGGGGAGCACTGAGAGATGGGCCTGTTACTAGCTCTGTTTGCATAATCCCGGGCACCTTGTTCCATTAAAAATAATGGAATCAAACTTTAAACAGGATTTAGTCTAAGTGCCAGAGAATCACTGTAGATGGCACTCCAGTCTACTTGATTGTATCGTATCCCCGCTCTTTTCTCTCTTGCTTTTATTTCACACGCTTTGGGCTTTTAATACGGGTAGAAAACATTTCCCTGTATTGTCCTGAAAACTTTAGACATTTCGAAATTCGTATTTAGACTTCGTTAGGTTTTACGGAAAAAGTATATATGGGACTGAAATTCATAGATAGTGGTATTACGTAAGTGGCAATATTTTTTAATGATTATTGTCCAACCAAATATTAATAGAAGAATATTATTTGATTCCGTTGTAACCTAAATAAAGTTACTTAATCAGTTAGCCAATCAGTTAGTATCCACCGGTCTTAAGGTTGAATTAGAAGTACACCACATTCACCTATAATCCTATCTCAAAATTTCCATAGCGATGATAGATCTGAGGGTGGCACTGGACATTCACCACATTCACCTATAACCCTATCTCAACATTTCTAAAGCGATGATAGATCTAAGAGTGGCATCGGACATTCACCACATTCACCTATAACCCTATCTCAACATTTCTATAGCGATAGATCTAAGAGTGGCACTGGACATTCACCACATTCAACTATAACCCTATCCCAACATTTCTATAGCGGTGGTACATTAGCTTATCCACTAATCTCAAGGTGGCATTGGGAGTAAACCACATTCAACTATAACCCTATCTCAACATTTCCATAGCGATGATAGATCTGAGGGTGGCACTGGACATTCACCACATTCACCTATAGCCCTATCTCAACGTTTCCCTTGCGATGATAGATCTGAGAGTGGCACTGGACATTCACCACATTCACCTATAGCCCTATCTCAACATTTCCATAGCGATGATAGATCTGAGGGTGGCACTGGACATTCACCACATTCACCTATAGCCCTATCTCAACATTTCCATAGCGATGATAGATCTGAGGGTGGCACTGGACATTCACCACATTCACCTATAACCCTATCCCAACATTTTTATAGCGGTGGTACATTAGCTTATCCACTAATCTCAAGGTGGCATTGGGAGTAAACCAAATTCAACTATAACCCTATCTCAACATTTCCATAGCGATGATAGATCTGAAGGTGGCACTGGACATTCACCACATTCACCTATAACCCTATCCCAACATTTCTATAACAGTGGTACGTTAGCTTATCCACTAATCTCAAGGTGGCATTGGGAGTAAACCAAATTCAACTATAACCCTATCCCAACATTTCTATAGCGGTGGTACATTAGCTTATCCACTAATCTCAAGGTGGCATTGGGAGTAAACCAAATTCAACTATAACCCTATCTCAACATTTCCATAGCGATGATACATTAGCTTATCCATCAGTCAGGGTGGCCCATTTACAAATTTCATATTTAATCCTGTCTCAACACTCCCGTAGTGACAATATATTTGTTTATTACCGAGACTCAGGACAGGATTGCAATTAGAAAACCAAACTATTCTTTGACTAAATGTCGTTCTGTTGTTACATATACATATGTTACATTTGTGATACGCATCAATATCGTAAGGCTGAAGGCGTCCTCCGTTTACCACTCTCTCTTCTGACCATTGACTTCCTGTCCCCTTTGTCTTAGATGACGTACCACAGTACCAAATGAAGTTCAAATATTGATTTCTACCCAATCACTCGCCTTTTCTGGTGCGTGCGATTTGTGTTTTAGTGCTCTTAGCTTCTGCGCAGTGGCATTGTCTGTGTTCACTCTTACCAGTATGAACTTACAAGTATATGCTTGGTTTGTGCGCATAACTTATCCTGTTGTCAAGTTAGACTCTGCCCAGTCCATCGCCGCACATTAATTATCTTTATTTGTGTCCGCTTAACACTACGCTTACTGTCTTACGATGATTCAACAGTATAGAACAAAACATTTAACAATGGTAAAGTCCTAGATCCTGTTATCATTAAACAATTATTACTTAGTAAATTACTAATAGGATTGTAAAACTTATATTTCTTAAGATAAATTTAAAGTGTACGTTATCCTGTGTTCATATGTTTAAGATAACGTAATGAGCGAACACTATTGCATTTCTGATAAAGCAATCTTTAAGTCACCAACACTTTTTTAAATTTAGCTTATTATGTATTTTTTTAGTTCAGATTGTAACTACAAGTGTCTTAAATAATCCTTAAAACGTTTAAAGATGTAGTTAGTAATGATGCTGTCTGGGATATAAATATGATAATTATGAAGCACAAACTGTACCTTATAGTTTATAATAAATACAACTTTATATATTTAATACTAGTAGTTACCCGCGGCTTCCGCACGCAATTTTCTGTTAAAAAAACAGGACATTACATTCACGTATTCTTTTTCTACGACATTCTAAACACTTCTGAGATAATTGAAAGTCACTCAAAGCTATTCCAATCTCCTGATTCATTTCAGATTTAAGTTGAAAGAACAGTGTTTTAGGATCCTGAAGTCGAGAGTTAATACGGTTTTTATAAGGTTCGAATTTCTCTCCAACATTGAATATTGAATTGCTCCAACGATTTCAGTAACAATTGAACTATTTTAGGCAAGTGTAGAAGAATCCTTATGTCAAAGACAATTGCAATTAATGATTATAATGCATGGTATCTATTAAATTAAATTACATTAAATATTTAAATTTAATACATTTTCGAGTACACCCGAGTTCATGGCACACCATTGGCAGACCGACGAATTGAGAGACTGACCGTGTGCCAGTGTGGAAGAATTCAAATACCTGAAATTAACGAATGTAGAAATTGATGACAATTTTTATATATCAATATTTGATTTTATTGCTTTTTATATATAATAAAAGAGCCTAATAATTTAACGATCCTTAATAATTAAATTAGTTAAACATGTTTAAATTTGTTAAAAGTAACAAAGCAGGAATAGCGGCGGCACCCTAGATCTTGTCCGCCATAAAATTTCCTTTAAGGGGAGCGGGTCGTTCCTATCCCGCGCATGTTAAATTTACAAACTTTAGGTACATGTATTGTCAAAACTAAGTAAGTTACAACCTTCAAATTTTTTGTAGGCAAAGAGTACTCCTTTATAAACATCTCTTGCAACTTTAGTAAAAAAATCTTTAAAAAAAATTTTTTTAGGAATTTTTAAATTATTGTGTGTAAAAAATTATTTTTTTATACCAAAAAATTTTTTTTTCTCATTTGTTTTTTTTAGGATAGAATGATAAAAGATGCAACACCATTTGGAATTGCACTGTTCTATATGCATACCAAATTTCAATTCTCTAGCATTTATAGTTTTTGAGATACATGTACCTTTATATGAAAAAAAACCAAGTTTCCGGGAAATGTCCGGTAAAGGCAAAAATGACTGCTAAACTAACCTTTTGCTGCTAAAACATCCCAGCTCCGTACTCAGGGTCATCTGGGTCTTCATTTTCCTCTTCTAAATGCAAGTTTTCTTTCCTCCTAGCAACTCTAGCCTCCTTGGTCATGTCTAAAGCAGATTTTTCTGCCTTTTTCAATCGTATTGTATCAAAATTTCGCAATGCGGCAACAGACTTTCTCGCTCAGTTTGATTCCTAGCTTGTTATACACATCCAATTTGCTGGTGAATCCATTATTAAAAGTTAAAAACTGCATCATATATGCCAAGTTTTAGAGTGTTTAGCCTTACAAAAACATTTTTAGGCACCTTAGACCAGACGGCATTGTTGAAACTTTCGTTTCTGGTTTTGAGTCTTTTGGTCAAGGCATTTTTTTTTGAAGATCCGGATTGGCTAAATAATAAATTTGTTTGATCTGTACCATCACTTCATATGGCAAATTGTGTGACTTATGGCTGAAAGTCTGATGTAGGGGCTTCGGCTTTATTATAACCGCACCACGACTCCGGCCCCTTTGGACATAGGCCATGTTGCGGAGTGTCATCATTCGATATTTTGTGGAAATAAGATGCCCACACATTTTTAACCATTTGTTGAAGATCTGATCCACCTCTTTTTATAGCTAGGCCATAATATTCTTGCAGCTTGTCTATGTCATTATTTGTTAGCCTATTCTTGCCCCCTATTGCTCTATTATCTTTTAGTTTTGTTTTTCCCAACCGTTTCTTCAATTCCCTTAGTCTGCTCCCCCATTCTCTTCTTGACATGATTGACGCATTCCCAGTTTTCTTACTTCTACTTCATCTCCATATGGCTTATCGTCAACCACCTTTTTAAAACCATTGCTGTCACCATCTCCTAAGTATCGTACATACCGTACATTTCGATCTCTGGACTTTCGGAAAACATCTAGGGGCACCCGCAACTTCCATGCCGCCACTTGACCCTTCGTAGTTTTTGGAACATATATGATCAGGTACTATTTTTTTTTTTTATTTTCATGTACAGTGCAGATTTGACAGTATTTGGACATTATGGAAACATCCAACACCTTGCCAGTATCTAATGATGTTACGCTGACAACCCCATTCAGTGACTTGTGTCCCCTCCTTTGCCAAGACCCATCTAAACAAACCGTCAAATCTCTTTTTTGACGTTTCTCACACTCAGTTACAGACACAGCTTCCTCAATTGCCTGCTTCATACTTTCACTAGCACAATTTTCAACAGCCTGATATATTATGTTACTACAAGGGTCCTATTTTTTGAGGTGGTAAAGGTAAGTCTAATAATGAACACAGATGTTACCTTGCACTGATACCTTTTCCGATCGTTTTCTCATGCCGTAAATAAATTTCAAGTTTACCTCATATTTTCCATTCTCATTTTTTTTAGAGTTGTAAAAATTAGTTGATTCCAAACAAACACAACATTTCAGTTTTCAATATTTCACAGCCAATCCAAATCTTTTCTTATCCGTAGTACAAAGTTCTATGCAGTTCTTCGCTATCGCAGAATTTACATTTTACAAATTTTTTTAATTGCTCACTAAATAAACTAAGATCCAAAATAACACTACCCATTCCAGTTCCTTCATAATATTGTCACATTTATCAAAGGACAGTTTTTTAGAAGCAGAGCTAATGTTTGCATTAGTAGTAGGCCTAGGGCTAGGGCTAGCAGAATCTGTTTGGGTAGGCCTAGATTTAGAGTCCCAACTTACGGTACTTGTTTCCTCTAAACTCACGTTTAGATTTAGTTTTGTAACTAACCTTTGCTCTTGGCATGGTTATAAGAAGTTGTAAAAACACTTCAAGAAACAATACACACTCCTAATCTACCACTAACTATGAATAAAGTGCAACACTTTTAGTAAAACACAATTATCCGACACAAACACATATAACATAACCTCCTAAGCATATCAAAACAAATAAAGCAATATTCTTTCTGTCATCTGTATTCCCAGTTGTCAGTACCAGGTTGACCAACAGAGCAAAGCCATAACATACTTATAACTAACACACATGATATATATGATTGTGTCAGCCAACATCTTACGAACTGCTGCAAAAAAACTAGTGAACATCTTTTGTTTGTGAAATTTTTTTTGGGTAATTTATAAATTTATTTGAGCATTAATACTTTACATATTTTTAAAATACACACTTTAAAACTATTAAAAAATGCAATAAAAAATTTTTCTAAGTTTTTTAAATTTTCATCGACCTGCTCCCCTTAAGGATATATATCTACGTCCCTCTCCCTTGTAAAATCACAGTAACCCCCGAAAGGCTACCGGCGTGGAGTCAGTGGATAGCCCCATAAGACACTAGGGTACGCGGCAAGAGCACGCGAGAAAAAGTGGAAACCGTGTAAAAGTTTCATTTTCCGGGCGAGTGGAGCGCCACTGGCGCGCGCCGGCCGCCATTTTGTATCGTCATTTGTTTCGCGTCACCTAATGGAGCATATAATGGCGGGCAGCGTGCAGGGAACCTTGAAATTGAATCGCGTTCACGAAAACGCTTTATATCGGCTCGGACGCCGCTTATCTTGGGTGGAACAATTGGCCGTGAAATGGCCGCCCTCCGTCATCCGATCTGCATAATTCCGACGTTTGTGCCGTGCGAATTAGATACAGTTTATACGATCGCGACTGAGTGCATCGCGCGGAAAATGTCTTTATTACTGCACAAAGGGCGGCAGAGGGTGGCCGCGGCCCGGCGCTCAGGGGAGGACGGAGGGTAGCGGATATAGTGTCCAATAAAGGGATCACGCAAAGTTGTAAAAAGACCCGCACATAAAGCGCTTAAATACTTCATAGCTACTCACTTTACGGCAGAATACACCACGTCTAGTAATAAAACATCGGATACCTCCTTCAGGAATTCCTTGACTGAATTAATCTAATAAAGATCTTCTAATGTTAAGAACGAGATGATCTTTATCATCCCCCTTGTCAACATATACTTCAATTACATATAATCACTTGTTTAAACGAAATGGAAACTAATCAGTAAACGTGAGAGAGTAACATTTGAAGTATTTGAGAGCAAGAATAACATTTGAAAACCTATAAACAAATTATACAAAATTACAATCAGTTTGAAATTCAGAATGGGATACACCTACCTTTTTGGTACTGTAAAAACCCCTGTATGTTAAAAATGCTTTAACTGAGTTTTCAATACAGTATATATATTCTAACTTTGCTACATTGACATTTTGAACCATGTCCATCTATAGGAACCATTTTGAACCTTCAATAGAGTTCTACCTTGCACCAAGATGAAAGTAAGTACCAAGTTTTACGTCTCTAGGACGTTACTATCAAAATGTACCGCAGAGATGCACAGAGAGATAACAACACGATTTTAAGAGCCGGCTGTAGAAATGAAGAGTGACCTCCGTAAGAACAATGTCAAACCTCATCCACTTTGACGCCCTTTAAAATCAAAGATGTCTCATTTTAAAGATATAATTAATACGCATCCATTCGCTTTTAATTTTTTTTCCAAGGCATATAATATTTCTGTATTTTAACTGTAAAGCTCGTAAAAGCTTGAAACTTCATTCTTTATAATCTTTAGAAAAAAAAGAACAAAACAATTTTGGGTGCCTATTAATGACACATTTAAACGAGGCACCATCCATAATTCTACTACTAAAAATCGGGTCGTAAAAGTTCATGAGCTTAACAGTGTTCTTATGAGAGCCCCAGTACAGTAGGTTCTTAAAAAGGATCTAATAGATCCTTAGCTAAAAATACAACGTTTTTCACGATAATAACGTAAAAATTTCTTGAGATAGTCGTTTTAGATTTGTTTTTAATAAGCTACGAGATTTCCTATTGGTTCATGTTGGGCTAGTGTGAGCCCAACAATTGATTAAAGAAAGTTTCCGCAACTATTTCTTGTCGACCAGACAAATTGCAGTTCGACGTGTGGGGGCGGCGCACGGGGCGCGCTGGCGGCGGCGGTGGCGGAATAGATGGTGGCACAGTACTAGAATAATGCGCGGTGCGAGTCCGCTACCTTCTCAGTGTAATTTGCTTCAAGACAAATTAGCACCACTAAATGCCTTTAGGATTGCCTTCATTTACATCGAGAATCCAGAGCCCATCTAATTCCTTGCAGGCTACAGCAAGATACATTCGGGGCAGTCGAAGTTGTGAATCGTTACTGCGATTTAACTTGACTTGATACTCAGGCGGGGATAAGACACTTTATCCTAGGTTCTACCCACAATCCTCACAAGTTTATAAATTAAAATTGGTAAAGAATTAACTAGTTAACTATAACCGGTAGAATGACTTTTGATGATCGATTATCGAGCCAAAGAAGGGGTTTATTCTCCCTCTAGTTTACTTTTCACAATGAAAATTGTTTTACAGCTGACAAAGGTGTAACTGAACTTCTATTAAAACTGCAAAGCCCCATTTATCTACATTTTCACCCTTATATTGTATGTCTAAATGCATCTTAGCTAGAGGCCGAGACATACATAGATATAACAGAGGCAGAGTTAAGTACAGTACAGTGATGCACAGAACGGTGATTTAAGAACTGGGCATTCAATTTTCGAGTGGTCTAAGTTTGGATCTGAGTTAGATATAGTCAAATCGTGTCTGGCTGTAGCACTTTTTAACAATGCCTGTACTGCATCGACTCCCCTCCATGTTCTATTTGATAAGTTCCTCGCACAGGCTGTAGCCCATGAGGACCACGAGGGCAGAATAAGGCCTAAAGGAGATCGGACTTTCCTTTTTAATAATCTATCTATTATATAAAAAATGAAACTGTTCGTGTGTAACAGCATCACTCACAAACGGCTGGACGGATTCGCCTAATTTTTTTTTTTAAATTTGTTCGTCTTGATCTGTAGAAGGTTATAGGATACTTTTTATCCCTTTCCCGATTCAGGATTCGCCCCACTGGTTACAGAAATACCCGTAAGAAATGCATTGCAGCAAACATATGTTATTAAGTGAAAGAGTCTTTTCAAATTTTTAATCAGCTGTTCTTTGTAAACATATATAATGCGACAAAAAATATATTTATATATAAATTTCTTTACACTTATAGTTTTAAAGCATAGAGTAAGCTTAAGAGAAACGACAAATTTTGTTTAAACTGTTTCTGCAATCATAATATATAAAAATGAATGTTTGTGTGTTTGTCCTTTATAGACTCAGAAACTATTGGACCGATCACTATGAAAATTTGTATTTTTTCTATGTAGAAGGTTTATACGCAATGCCCATTGATGTAACTAACCACCAGGCTGTACTGCAAGATATAAAAGTTATCAAAGCGCCTGCACATTATAAACTGCAATTACAACACAGTAGTTACGTATATTAAAATATCCAAACACTATTTGAAGGCAAAGAAATATACGGGCAAAGCTTAAGAGACGCGTGCGAAGCCGCGGGAAACAGCTAGTAAAAATAATATATCATAGGCAAGTGTTCATTTCTAAACGTATTGGCTAACTCAGTTACAAATTCATAACTCCCAAGGCGTCCAGAATTCTTCTTAAAAGTTGACTGACGTCAAACTCTCTTTACTGCGTTGATGAGGTTCTGAAATTTGCCTTCAGCGCTGCAAGTGAGTTGTAATCGGGGGGGGGGGGGGGAGGCCATGCGTAGCAGGAATTTTGAATGATTGTACGTTTGAATGTGATCTCGATGATGAACTAGTCTTTAAATTATAAACTTAATAAGATATATTTGTTATGCATGCATATTGTATCACAGTTTTCAAAAATAATAGAAATGCCAATTTTTTGCTTTAAAAAGTCAATATAAGTTGAGATAGGGAGTTTTTCATCAGATTGTTTTGCCGACGGGAGTGGGTTGAGAGAGTATTCACATCTTTTGACTACCATATGAATAGTAACACCATTATGGAATAGTCGTCCCGAGAGTCATGTTTTTGTTAGTTCAAAAATAGATTCCGTTTTATAGAGCGAAATATGAAGGAGATTTAAGGCCAACAAGAGTATAGTCACTTCGGTATAAATAAAATGTTTGGAACTGAACTTAATCATGTGGGAAACTTTTGATAATGTGCGCTAAATGATGAGCTCGATATTGGGCTTTTAGCTTCAGCCTCAAGGGACAAACATCAGCACCTGTGATATGGGGAGGTAGCTTTTGGGCCTAAACAATAGATAAACTAACATTATATTCGACCGTTAATACAGAATTCCGGTTACCCTAATTCCAAAAACTTGTCAAAAGTGCATTTAATATACCTTAAGATTTTGATGTGGTGGACATTAGATTCCGGGTATAGCGCAACGTTATTTCAGCAGGCAAAGTGAGTCAACATTGCCTGCTGATCTTAATATCTTTTTGATTGACCGCTTGCAAAAAGTATTTCCTTTTGTATATTTACGTCCTCTATAGGATTATAGAGCGATTTAATCTCAGTGTGGAATTATCGTAAGAGGAAAGTTTTTTTTTCTGAGCGAAGAAACTGCTTTTGTCATAGCTACTGTATATTTGATGTTAAAACGAATGGTATGTAATTATTTTAAGTTTAATAATCCACATTTTTAAGATGGCAGCTGTATACATAATGATTCTTCCTTTTCACTGCGAGAGAAATCATTTAAAATATTCCAAATGAATCTTCATAATCGAATGACAGAAGTAAATAGCGTCGCTGCGCCTGACGTTCCATTAACGCAATTCAGATACTCCACTGTGTCTCGATTGACTACTACACCACGCCGCACAGTGGGCAAAACGCTTTTCTAATAGTGCAAAAGTTTTAATTCAAAAATTAAACCCCTATAATGCACATTTTGTTGCTAAATATAATTGAAAATCACAAATAATAGTATTTTAAATCTTTAAATACTTAAATTCAATTAACTAATTGTCTCAAAAATATGTTTTAATGTTTGGTGTGATGAGAAATTGTAGTGAAATTATACTCAACTTAACCTCCTTTATGGACGCATCTCATGTAAATAACAGACATAAATTTTTAACTGAACCAATATTTTAAGAAAAACAAAAGGACGGTTAAACAGTAAAAACAATGTATTTAAATAAAAATTATTATGAAAACTGTTGTATATTTGTCCATAAAGTATTTCAGCCTTCAAGCTTAAAAAGTAACCGTGAAATATGTTTTGTTCAAGCACAAAATTATCTCATTATATGAGAGGCTACCTCCAATAGACAAATGAAGGGAAAAAATACATTTTTAACCTAGTTATAGGATCTATAGTAAAATTTCGTGAAAATATTTTAATAATAATTATCTTTATACTAACGTTCTTTTGTCACTTTAATATATTAGTTTTTTATTTTAATTCATTACGTTCTTATTTTCAAATTATTTGTATACAACTATTATTAATTAACTATTAAGTCATAAGAGACATGTCCGCCAAAAGATATCAGGCTGACTACAATGCGTTTGTGAATAACGACATACATTTTATGTAACACACATACAAAAATATATGTAAAAAAATATAAACTTAAGTTTTCGAGTTATGACTGAATATTCGTCAGACGGCTGTTCACCTGACTGTGGAAATAATATCCTGTTGGCGTCTTCACAAAAAATGTATTTCTTATATTTTTGTTTCGGCAGTTTACAAGTATTGATGATATAAATCGATCTCGAGAGAAGAACAATCCATATAGGGGATCAGTCATTTCATATACTCTGTACTGTATTGTATTCACAAAATCATTTAATAACTTTGTCTCTAGCCTCAAGGAATATTTACCCTCGTCTTATAAAAATCTTTCAATTGGTAATGTTTCTCTAGTAACATCCGTAATATTCTGTGTACTCTAGAGGGTTATTGTATCATAATGAATAAAGTGTGACAGGAAAAGGTTTGGTCGTATTCATAGCGTAGACTTCAAAAGACTTCGAATCCAGTTTATAGCTTCCAGATATAATCTTTAGTACAATACAAAAGCGTATTATAAGATTCACATCAATTTCGGTGATTGAGATGCCAGTTTCTACTGAATAAATTATATTCTAGCGGAATTTCTGTCGTTTGTGAACCCATAGTCAAGGTTCCGGAACATAAACTAAAAATATCATTTATGATATTAGTTGGCTTGGAATAAATTTCTTTCTTTTTCTACTCTTTTCTTTCTCTTCTTGGTTTCTAATCTGCCAGTTCTAAACCTCTAAACATCTTGCGGCTTTTGACACCTTTTTAAATGTTAATATCTGATTGTCATCTGTATCATAAATCATTCGAGAAAATAGTTTTAAACCAGTAAATTTTCTCTTAGGTGACTTTATCTGCACTAAATATTTAAAAAATATTTCTTTGGAATTGGAATATAACCTGAACATGTATCTTCCGTCTCCAAACGGCTGCATATAAAAATTTTATAAACAGTAATAATAATTCTTTATTGCAGTAAACAATTGATTAAACTGTATTGGAAACGACATTTCATAGTATAGAATACAAAAATATATAAACTAAGCCTATCATAAATTATCGTAGAAACAGCCAATTCCACATATCAATGTGTATACGTAACAATATATTTGTATTTTGCATGTGTTGGATATCAGAAAATAAGAAAGAAAATAATAATAAAATGGTAATTTCCATCCCAGCGGCTCATTGTAAATTCATCAACGGAGTAAAATGCCTTTGACAACAAAAAGTGTCTTAATCGAGATTTGAATTGTTTGGGTTCATTAATTCGTTTGAGATCTTCAGGGAGCTTATTGATTATCTTGACACCCAAGTGTTCGAGCATAGTCGTTCTATGCTGTTCAGTTCTGAAATTGTCACTGTCTCTGGTGTCGTTCTGGTGGACGTCCCTGCCCTGAACTACTTCACATTTGATTCTGCAGTACAGGTTGACTTCGAAAATATACATGACTCTCTGGGTTTTAATTTCGAAATTATTCTGACAGCTTTCTTTGTGTTCTAAATACTCTATCAAATTTGTATTTAGAGCAGCTGCCCCGTAGTCTCGAACTGTAGGTTAAGTGTCGATGTACTATGCCAAATTAGGATGTTTTCAGTACATCCCACGAGCAGAATTTTACTACAGGTGCATCCCCAGAACTGGGTGGATTTGACTTCATCTATGTTAGTTTCATCCGCCGTTACAATTGGTCGTTATTTTGCAGGAGACAAACTTTGAATACGTTAATTTTGGCACAGCCATTTTTCTGGGTTATCTTTGAAAAGTGCTCGATGCATTTTTAGATTAATAAAGGGTCAGATCTCAAGATCTGGTTTTTGATCTGATGCAGAGAATCGTATCGTCCGCATATTAAATCACTTCTACATTTTGAATTATTGAATTCAATCTGTTGACGGAAATGAAAAAAGTATGGGCCTCAAAACTGAACCCTGGGGAACAGCATTTTTACTTTTCTTAACAGGGAGTTCGCGATCTGCGCACACACTGCCACTGAGGTATGACGAAAGCCATTTATGCGGCTGACCTAGGACAGCACATGTCCATAACTGATGCAACAGTGTCCCATTATGCACACAGCCTTTGAAAGGAGGAGAAATATGTTGAACACTTGTTCTCGCCTCTCCACAAGTATCATCCTTTATGAAGATCGGAATCAAATCCTCTTCCTGTCTTCAAAGCTGATGGGAAAACGCCTTGGGCAAAGGAAAGATTTATAAATTTAGTAAGTGTTAAGATGTGCTTGAAGCAACGCTTGATCAGCCATACTGACATTCCGTTGATGTCGCTGGACTTCTTCGGCTTGAGGTTCCTTAAGACGACTGCCATCTCCACCTCCCCCACAGGAGACAGAACCATGCAAGAAACAAGATGAGCTTAGTACAGCCACAGTCGAGGTAAAATTATTAAATTCTCAGCTAGTAGAAAGGGGTAATCTGTTAATTTACCGTCAATTTTGAGTTTAGGATTTAATTTTTTCAGTAGTTTGATGGTAATGTAACGCTTTCCATTACTTTCCACGCACTTTTTGAAAAATTGTATGCGTTATCCAACTTTTGTTCGACATCCTGTCCTTTAGCGGCTTTTATTTACTTGCGATATTTTTGTTTAAATGTTCTCTAAAAATGTCGAAATCTTCTTTACTAGATTTTAAATAAATTGAATTATAAAATTTGAGGCTTTCTCCTAAGTACAGCATATCATGAGTAATCCGGGTATTACCATTTCTATTAGATCGCTCCTTAACCATTCGATATGAGCAAGTGATATTTAAGTAATAGTTAAGGCAGTCGTTGAATGCAGTGAATGCTTGTCTACGTGTTCACAAGTGACCACTATTCTCTTTGGAGAATTTGAATGTTTTCGTTTTTGAAATATATTTTAAATATTGCTGAAGAGGGTTCGAATTTAAGATTTAATTGTTTGATTACACTTTCCTGTGCGAAATAGTCAGAGACGGCCTCGTGGAGAACAGTAATAGAGATGTCCGGAAAGTTTATGATGACGTTGTTGATGGCTGTACTCGATATGGCAGTCACTCGAGTTGGTGTGTTCATGGACCAGACTAAGTCAAAAGAAGTGAAGACATCACGAAACCTCTGAGTGTGAGGGTTGATGTGGTCTATGACATAAATATTGAAGTCACCAGTAATAATGAATTTCACTGCCTTGGAACGTAACAAATTTAGAAGGGACTCGGATTGTTCAAATATGTCGTGCAAAATCCGTTCGGGGATCTTTATAAGACAGTTTATTACAAGTTTTACTGCAAAATTTAGACTGATTTGAATACCTTCTGCTTTAAAGTCCAACTCACGGGTGTGGTCAACTCTGAAGGGTTGAAATACCAGTTTCGATTTGACAAAAATTGTCAAACCTTCCCCTACATATAGCGAGCGATTAAATATTGTTGGCAATTGATAGTTGTAAATTCTGAACAGACCAGCATTTTCGAGTGTAAATCGAAGCTCAGAGTTCGTTTGCCATGAAATATAGCTCCTAAATTTTGTTGCATGCAATCTATACATTTTGATGCAACACTGAAGAGAATTGTGTTGTTTAATTTTGATTTGGGATTCGAAAAGTATTTTTGAGTTTCCAGTGGTGATATCCTTAAGTTACCATTGTAGAAGTTGTTTTTTTGAATATAATCTTTTGTCACCTTGACCGCGTCAGAAAAAGTTGCGGTGGCAGCGTACAAGGCTCGGTTACGCCAAGCGACGAAGACTTCCGGCTGGCAGAGGATTGTCTTCGGGTGTCTGTAGGAGGCGAAGACGGCGCTGCAGCAGGAATGTGATTTAGCTCCTGCATGCATTATACCGCTGCCTGGCCAAGAGTCGCTTACTATTGGTCTTCAAATGCATCGGTATGCATTTGAAATTAAGTATTTAACAACCAATTTTAATAACATTCAATTTTGGAACTAAGCTAGCCCTAACTTCTGATCTTCACCTGGACCCAATTCAATTTTGATATTTGTACAAACTAGAGTATCTCAGCTAATTGCGTATTAGAAGGGGTGTATTTACTAGACACGATAATGTGAACAAGAGTAATAATTTTTAACCGCAAGTACTGTCACAACTGTTGCATCGCTGGTTGTTGCGGCGGTCAATACATAATCTGTTCACACACGACTGCTATGGAAATGTTTATAATTCATATTTTAATGTCCGACACTATTCTCTAGTTTTCATAAACAACTGCTCGACACTAATGCCGACATCACTCGCGGTACGGATTTATTTATAAAAGACAGTTTTACTGTCCGACACTGTTCTCTAGTTCTCGTAAACAACTGCTCGACACTAATCCCGACATCACTCGCGGTACGGATTTGTTTATACAAGACAGTTTTACTGTCCGACACTGTTGTCTAGTTCTCGTAAACAACTATTCGACACTAATCCCGACATCACTCGCGGTACGGATTTGTTTATACAAGACAGTTTTACTGTCCGACACTGTTGTCTAGTTCTCGTAAACAACTGCTCGACATTAATCCCAACATCACTCGCGGTACGGATTTGTTTATACAAGACAGTTTTACTGTCCGACGCTGTTCTCTAGTTCTCGTAAACAACTGCTCGACATTAATCCCGACATCACTCGCGGTACGGATTTGTTTATACAAGACAGTTTTACTGTCCGACACTGTTGTCTAGTTCTCGTAAACAACTACTCGACATTAATCCCGACATCACTCGCGGTACGGATTTGTTTATACAAGACAGTTTTACTGTCCGACACTGTTGTCTAGTTCTCGTAAACAACTACTCGACACTAATCCCTACATCACTTGCGGTACCGATTTGTTTATACAAGACAGTTTTACTGTCCGACGCTGTTGTCTAGTTCTCGTAAACAACTGCTCGACACTAATCCCGACATCACTTGCGGTAGCCTACGGATTTGTTTATACAAGACAGTTTTACTGTCCAACACTGTTGTCTAGTTCTCGTAAACAACTTCTCGACACTAATCCCGACATCACTCGCGGTACGGATTTGTTTATACAAGACAGTTTTACTGTCCGACGCTGTTCTCTAGTTCTCGTAAACAACTGCTCGACACTAATCCCGACATCACTCGCGGTACGGATTTGTTTATACAAGACAGTTTTACTGTCCGACGCTGTTCTCTAGTTTTCGTAAACAACTACTCGACACTAATCCAGACATCACTTGCGGTATCAATTTGTTTATACAAGACAGTTTAAATGTTCGACACTCCTCTCTAGTTTTCGTAAACAACTGGACCTTCGACACTGGTAGTGACACCGATCGTAAAAAACCTTGCGCTTGTTTATGAAGCAAATTTTACTGCCGGTCTCAAAACGAGCAAATTTTTGCCAGTGTAACATACAGCATACAGGATGTATCACGATAAAGAGTAAACCTGCTACTGCGCTTCTTAACGTTGAATTCAGGTGAGTTTGAGGTGATACACTAATATTTTTATATACATGAAAAGCTGTCTATTTTGGAGTTAGAACTTAATATTAATGGTTAGAATAAATTAATCCACGTTGATAACATTTTCCTTAGATAATACTTGTTTGATAATATTTATTCATCCATTAAAGCTGGGAAACCGTTGTGAAAACTACCAAGTGGCTCTAACCGTTAAATTGGGCCAACCACCTTCCAGTTGCACGTTATATCTCCAACCGTTGCAATACTGGTGGTACCTGAGCCCCTCCCCCCAATTTCTTGGTTGGATTTCCGTTAGCAGTCTACCCGGAATTACATTTAATCGTCTTCATATATCCCACAAAAACACATTTCATAGTAATTTGATAACAACATATTTCCTTTCCATAGCGCAGCGCAGGAAATTACACGATTAACTACTACAATTACTCGCAACCACGAGCTTGAACAAATATTTTCCGTAGTATAAAGATGAAAGGACTTTATTAATATTTGTATTCAAATCCATTAATAGTTTAAACTATTACTATGTTTTGTATAACATTAAGTGTTTTCACTAGATGCCAGTGTTTTACAGCTCGGTTACATGTCATGAAGGTTCGAGAAAACCTTTTATATCCAGTTATAAATCTTGTTAGGTGTTTATTAGACAAAAACATACTGTAGGGAGTTTTAATTCGCTAAAATATATATTTAACTTTTTGATCACAGTGTTTTAGTCATTTGACAGGAAAAGAACGTATGTTTTTCCACTATGGAAAGAATTAATTTCCCAGATAGATATTTCTAAAGATTAGATTAAATAAAGTAGTTATGAAATTAGTAATTCATTGAAAGAGCACAATTTATATTTTTCATTTCTAATTCACAGTTATATAAATCTTATAGCTTAACATTTCATCCAGGACTTCTTTACATTATTATTGGCATAATTTCGATATACTCAAACTTCCATATTTTAGTTGGATTGAAAACATTACTCGTATTTGTAATTAATACATCAGTAATCTCTTACCTTGGACCTACACCAACATATACTGTATGAAACTTTCCAAATCGTGAAAATTTTATAGTGGCACTGTTACACCATCAGACAACCCGAACGACATAAAGGCTTTTCTCCAATCATATAACATCTAAGCATGTTATTATCTACTTTTGCTGGTCGTTTCACTATTATAAGTGCTTTCGTGTCAATCAAAAAGCATTACTTCTTGAAGCAAACGTTTTAAAAGTATTAACTATATGTTTTATGAGGCATCATATTGGTTTACGTATCACTTATAGAAATGGAACGCATTTGGACGGACCCAGTTTATAGTGCTAAGGAATTTAGCGGCAAATACGAAAAGAGTGCTTTTACCAAAAGTTTACACTATTAAAAGTCAGAATAAAATATTTCTTTACAAAGCGAACGAAGTTTTCAATAAGCAAAAAGTGAATTCCTCTATAGACTGAGGTTAACATAGTTAATTGATCTCAAAATATACAATGTTGCGCTTTTGATAACGATAAAGACCTTGAAATTGATATCGGATTAGGCGAGGTGGGAGATGGGACGGGTGATGTATCATGAGGACATGTCACAGGCGCGCGTGTGCGCACGGGTGCGTGTGTGCGTGTGATCTGCAGTCCCTAGATACGGCTAGGAGCCTTGTTTGATCGCTATACAATTAGGCGAGGGATATAAAGGGAAGGGGAAGAGCGTACGGCGTGGCAAGGGCATTAAGCTATAACAGCCCTTATTTCTGCGTACACATCTGCACATGGGTCATTCACTAGTGACTTATCTGGCTAGGGGTTTTTTATTTTCGATAAATAATCACTATAAACAAGCTGCATTAATACATAACATTATTTCACCTTTTCGTGTTTTACTTATCCATAAGTGGATCAAGAGTCAGCCCTTGTTTTACCCCACAGCGTCAAATAATGGTCTCGATTTATCGACTTTTGGTTGTGTTCTTAAACGACAGGTTTAAATTCTATTAATGATAACGCATGTTGTATAACATTGATTTCTTACCAGACACACTCAGAATTACAATGGGAACTTCAGCACACAACCAATTTAGGTACTTAACACAATTTCATCTCCTGAAAATAAATATCCCCTTATTCGCTAAACGCAACAAATTGTAAGTCTTCCTGATTACCAATGGTTATTGTGTGCTATTTAATATCACTTTCTGAGAGATCAATAAGTTTTGAGTTAATTCTAGATAGAATTAGTTAGTACAAAATCTCTAACTCACTCAGCGAACAATTGAATTCTTCTTCCATGGAATACTTCTTTCATTTCAACAATAGCGTCTGCCCTATACCACTTTTGTTGACGCCTTAAGACAGCCAGTCAATTCACCTGGTTTAAAGAAACTGTCCTACTCTAGAAACATAGTAGGAAATTAAACCGAGGAGTAGAAACATTTTGTTTAAATGAGGATTAAAATACTACATGTTGAGTGCCCACCCTGCCACCAACACTGAATAGTTGTAACACACGTTAAAAAAGAACATGAATTTTATTGTTGTCTTTGAACTTCGATCTAAAAAGAGGTGACTACAGTAACACCCTTTTAGTCAAGATGCTAATATTATTTTTATCACCTGTTAACTTAAATTAAGTTTTAAGTAATCTCAGTTCCACTCATTACGGCCAAAGTAGATCAATATTCTTTTAAATATCCTGAACGACTAAATCTAATCTGCATAATCTTACCAAGAACTATTATACAATCTGACCCAACAACTCTTCGATCTGAGTTAAGAATCCGCAATCTAAGATAATCAGATCTTGTACCAGGGATCGTGGGAGATCTTCTGGATGAGTTGATAATCGATGTTTACTGTTTATAACTATATGAATTATATAACAGAATCTCTCTAACACTAATGAGTTATGTGTGTTTGATAATCAATCTCTTGTTACATTTTAAAGAAAGGTTAAAATAGTGATACTGTAAGTGAAATGAATATGTTGTTTTATATACACGAAATAATATATCATTGGAATCAGTAACAATATTACGTAAAACATGGTTGAGGCATGTAATTCTATTTATTTAACAAATAATAATCGTACGAAATTAATCATGTCAACTAAAATGTGTATAATTGCTCGGAAGAGTGTATAATTTGTATTAGAATTTATTTTCAGAGTTCATGGGTGACTACAAATAAAACATTATGTTTCACAATATATGTAGTAACAATAGTGATTATTGCTTTCATTGTAAATATATTAACAGTGTGCACGTCTGCTGGAATTACCAGTATTTTGCTACTTATGAAGAGTTCAAAGTCCGCTGTGAAATGAAACAACGTGGAATGTCCGGTTTTAGTGTTAAATATCAAGCTTATACATGAAGGTTTCATGTATTTAAAAAATATTTAATTCACAGGCAAGTTAAAACAATCAAACTTGATTAGTTATAACTGTCTCAAGACCTCCACGGAAATCAAATCGAGAATATAATTAAATATTTGTATAACTTTGTTATACCTTGAGACATTCATTTAGCTTTTGTTTCTTTATAGGTAAAATAAGACTATATTTTCTCCGTCATAGTTGAGCTAATGGATCGGTTAATTCCTGATAGTCCTGTAACAATTTCAGGTGTCCTCCCGTTGATCTAGTAACGATCGGAGGTCGGGTTGATACTTGCCGAGACTAATTAACAGGCCAAGGATCTACAGTTTGATGTGGAGCCCTAACCGCCGAAGAGTGGGGTGATTTTTCCGACTAATTGCTAACGAGAAATCATACAAACATCATTGTAGCAAATGTAACTTCTGCGGCATTGTTTGTATTGACTCGTCCCTGTAGCGAAAGTGACTTCTGTGGCATTGTTTGTATTGCATCGTCCCTGTAGCGAAAGTGAGTTCTGTGGCATTGTTTGTATTGACTTGTCCCTGTAGCGAAAGTGACTTCTGTGGCATTGTTTGTATTGCATCGTCCCTGTAGCGAAAGTGAGTTCTGTGGCATTGTTTGTATTGACTTGTCCCTGTAGCGAAAGTGACTTCTGTGGCATTGTTTGTATTGACTCGTCCCTGTAGCGAAAGTGACTTCTGTGGCATTGTTTGTATTGACTCGTCCCTGTAGCGAAAGTGACTTCTGTGGCATTGTTTGTATTGACTCGTCCCTGTAGCGAAAGTGACTTCTGTGGCATTGTTTGTATTGCATCGTCCCTGTAGCGAAAGTGAGTTCTGTGGCATTGTTTGTATTGACTTGTCCCTGTAGCGAAAGTGACTTCTGTGGCATTCATTGTCTGTATTGACTCGTTCCCTTAGTAAATATGACTTCTGTGGGATTGTTTGTATGACTGGTCCCTGTAGCAAATGTGACATCTATAGTAGTGTTGTGACAGCAAATGTGACAAGTACAATAGTGTTATAATAGCAAATGTGACATATAAAGTAGTATTGTGACGGCAAATGTGACAACAACAATAGTGTTATGATAGCAAATGTGACATATAAAGTAGTATTGTAACGGCAAATGTGACAAGTACAATAGTGTTATAATAGCAAATGTGACATATAAAGTAGTATTGTAACGGCAAATGTGACAACAACAATAGTGTTATGATAGCAAATGTGACATATATAGTAGTATTGTGACGGCAAATGTGACAACAATAATGTTATGATAACAAATGTGTCATCTATGGAACTTATTGAGATGCGCCAGTCCTGTTAATAGACTAGGTCAAAATGTAAAAAATGGTACTTCTCATAATTAAAAGTGATTCTAATTATTGTAAGAAATACAAGAAATTAAATTATTTAGTGGACATGTTAGAAATATACCTCTACTCATTATACAGTTTCGTTTACATGGATATTTAAATTCCATGTAAATGGAATATAAATGTGAAATATGTGATAATTTAAATATGTGAAAATAACATATTTGTAACATGACAATAGTTCTCGCACACACGGAGAGACGGATGGACAGACTTACGAACAGACAGGCGACGAAACGATTTTAACAATCTGTTACATCTTTAATAAGTAAATTTGTATCAGCTAAAGTATTCGTTATTTGAGAGGTGAGATCGTTTCATAAGGATAAGAAATACAATAAAATGATTATAATCGCAAGCTTTGGCTGTGAATTTGTAGCTTCGTAATATGTACTAAAAGGAATATAAGGAAACTGGGATATGTAGGAATAGGTCAACGTGCGAATAAAGTAAATAGCTTTTTTGAAGTAATAAAGATAAAAATAACAAATGAATAAAAAGATTATACACAATCTAGTTCCTCTAACATAACTTACTTGATAAGTCGCATCTATAACTTTAAACGAACCCTTGATGGAATGGCAAGCCTCAGACATGAAGAGGTTGGAGAGTTGGTTCTGAGTTGCTGGATGGCTTTATGTATTCAGAGAGCCTGTTTATAGATTGTCCTGACACCAATTATCAACGGTAGTAGTTGTTGTTCGACTTTGCTTTGTCTTGTAGTGGTCTGCTTCTTGCCAAATGATTACAGGCCGGTTAACTCAAATGTGGTGGTTGTGCTAAAGTACAGGGTATCTACAAAGTCATGTCACACTGTAAATTTGTTACAGCTAATCTATTATAAGCTTAGGACACAAATGTAAATTGAAATAACAGATCATAAAGTTTTGTTTTCGTTAGTTTAGTTGCCCATTTTTGTCACCTAGTAGTGTGTGGCTAACGTTTTACGAAAACATCATGGAAACTTTGAAAGCAATAGTTCAGTAAATTTTGTAGCTAGCAAAGTTTAATTCTATGATTCCAGTGTTTCTTGATAAACCCTCTGCCAGATGCAGCATTTATCGATGGGATAAGAACGCTAAGGAAACAAGCAGCTTATTGGGCAAAACGCGGAGCGGTAGGTTAAAAGGAGTTGAAAACATAGAGAACATTTAAAACAGTTTTGTAATTAGTCCAAAAAGTCTGTGTAGAAACGTGGACTTGAGTTAAATGTTGCTAAAATTACAGTTCAAAAGTTTTCAAAAAAATACTTTAAATTTAATGGTTATAAACCTCAACAATGCATGTTTTGAACAGTGATAACAAATTAAATATCTATGACTTAGCTGTTATACTATATACAAATTGACTGGATAAAAACTGTACGAACCCCGTAGTTTTAGTAAGGAGGCTACCTTTCACTTTTATGGAAATTTATATCGTCATAGCATTCCTATATTGATTACTTAAATCAAGGAATCAGAGCTGCAATAGTTTTGGAGGAGATCAAAGTTCGCATGGACGTTTAAAGGGCGATTCATGGTGCTCATGTCGGGCTCAGATATACTGACGTAAAACTGGTAAAAGTACTCTTTAATCTTATGTTACTCTCATTCTTGTGCTGTATCTACGTTTGTAAATAAATGTGTGGCATGACTTTGAGGACACACTGTATTTATTTCTTTAGCTATGTATTTTTTCGCTAGCTATACAGGGTGATTCATGAAGTTCTCCCCCCACTTCTACAGCACATTTTACTAGTAAAAATAATGAAAAAATGTTATATAAACATAGGTCCGAAAACGCTTCGTTAGCGAGTTACAGCTAGCGAAAGATTTCGCCTGAATTCCTGGGTAAAGAGTAAAATAAAGCCATACTGAACTTTTGGAAAGGTTAATTAAGTAAGAAATATCGTGGATTCTTATGTATTTTTACCTGATAAAGCTAATAAAATAGGTTTCAGAACTGTATCTGTAGTAGTTTTTGAAGGATTCAGGGTTAAATGCAAAAAATTGGGGCACGAAACAATGTTTTTTTAAGTTTGATGTACAATAACTTTGTTAAATTGGTAATAAATACATAAAATCAACAAACATTAATTGTAGAGAATTTAATTCTGAGAAAATTGATATAATCAAAGTCTAAAATAAAACAGAAATAAGTACCAAAAATCGATTTTATTCAGTATAATACATTACTAGTTTTAAGCAAAATTAATCAGGTTGGGCCAACCATACGCACCTTTTTATAATAGATGTTCGAAAATGAGGCCATCATTATCAATACATTTTGCAGCACGTTTGTGTATTGCTTTTGTTGCGTTTCTTAATTTTTCAGGACTTCCCTGTATCTGCACAGCCGAATCCATAATACGGGCAATTAATTCATCACGAGAATTCACTTTTGTCTTGTATACAATGTCTTTCATCCATCCCCAGATGCAATAATCCAATGGAGATAGATCTGGTGATCTTGGTGGCCAAGGGTGAGGCCCTCCACGACCAATCCAGTGTCCAGGAAATTGATGATTTAAGTAAGCAGAAACGGCACGTGAAAAGTGGGGAGGTGCTCCGTCATGCTGGAAGTACAAATATTGTCTGAGATGTAAAGGAACATTCTCTAACAGCTGCGGCAACTCTTCTTGAAGGAAATGCAAATAGAACTCAGCATTTAGGCGTCCAGGTAATATGAAAGGTCCAATCAGCCGATTGTGCAAAAGGCCACACCAGACATTGACGCTAAATCGGTGTTGAAAGTTCTGTCCCACTACCTCATGTGGATTTTCTTCTGCCCATGAGTGTTCATTGTGCAAGTTATTGACACCATCCCGAGTGAATTGTGCCTCATCCGTAAACAAAATACGCTTGTAGAGTTGATTATTAATATTCAAAAAGTTGCAAAACTCCAAGCGAAGCGGACAATCCCCTAGCTGTAGATGTTGAACCTTTTGTTTATGAAACGGATACAATTTGTTTCGATTAAGTGACCTCCACACCGTTGACTGCGAAACTCCTATTCGCCTAGAAATACGTCGTGTACTTACACCTGGACTGCGATGAACAGCATTAATAACAATATCATCATCAAGTTGGACAGCTCGTTCATAATTGGTTCTAGTACTTGGTAGTGATCCTGTTTCCCGAAGAGTACGAAAAGTTCCTGAAATTGTTTTGGTATCTGGAATCCTCCTATTAGGGTAACGTAGTTCATATTCTTCTACAGCAGCTCTAGCATTACCATTACAGTAACCCAAAATAAAAACCATATCAGCGTATTCCTCTGACGTAAATAAGTAAGGCATTTTTTCGCTGAATAAACAATCGAATTATAACTCACAGAAAAATTGCATTTAATAACACGATTCACAGAACCCGATCTCCTGCTGTAGCTTGCAAAACACCACTAATACACAGTTCTAACGTAACAGTACAGAATACCATTGTTGATCAGCTGTTATTCGTGCGTTACCAACTTAGAAATTAATAAAACAAAAAACTGCATTTCGATGATTAGTAAACAATAATGGGAAAATGTTTGCTTCATTTATTTTCGAACATTTGGTGTAAATTTTTATTAAAAAAAAAATACAACGTAATAAAACATGATATTTTTATTTACAAACAAATTTATTTAACAGTTAATCTTGTTTTCTCAATTTATCTCATCATTAAGGAACAAACATTTTGTTTTTGTTTTATTTTAACTAAATACCGTACGGTATTTCTTTACAGCTAGTAATGTATTATACTGAATAAAATCGATTTTTTGGTACTTATTTCTGTTTTATTTTAGACTTTGATTATATCAATTTTCTCAGAATTAAATTCTCTACAATTAATGTTTGTTGATTTTATGTATTTATTACCAATTTAACAAAGTTATTGTACATCAAACTTAAAAAAACATTGTTTCGTGCCCCAATTGTTTGCATTTAACCCTGAATCCCTCAAAAACTACTACAGATACAGTTCTGAAACCTATTTTATTAGCTTTATCAGGTAAAAATACATAAGAATCCACGATATTTCTTACTTAATTAACCTTTCCAAAAGTTCAGTATGGCTTTATTTTACTCTTTACCCAGGAATTCAGGCGAAATCTTTCGCTAGCTGTAACTCGCTAACGAAGCGTTTTCGGACCTATGTTTATATAACATTTTTTCATTATTTTTACTAGTACAATGTGCTGTAGAAGTGGGGGGAGAACTTCATGAATCACCCTGTATATTAGGAGCACTATTCAGAAGTATTTCATTTGTAATTGGCTGAGAGTTTATACTATTAAAGTTAAATCATCAGCTGTTAAAATAATTGAATTGATATAATTATTAAGGACCGGCAGGGACTTCATTGAAACGTATCGTTATCCGCCCTTTTGTAAAATAGCTCTTATTTATTCACGGTAAACCCATTACATACAAAAATTGCAAAAATTGGTAGAAAAAGCTGAATAGAATAATCAAAGTAAGAAGTTCAAAATAGTTATGATTATAGTACAATAATAATAATACCATAGTAATAATAATTTAAATGCAGACAACGTAATAGTATTAACATATCAACAACGTATTAAAAATAAATAATATATAACAACAATATAATAATAAGTAATATATAACAACAATATAATAATACATAATTTAATAACAACTATATAAAATAAATAATATAAATAGTAATAACAGCAGTAAATAATTAGAACATTTTACCTTAATAATAAATAATTTGATAACAATAACATAACAATAGTTTAAAAATGAAGCCATAGCATAACAATATTAATAAAATAAATATCTATATTAATAAACTATGTTTTACAAAATAAATTAATAAATAACAGCATTTTATGTTGCGAAAATGCGTTGAGGAGGGTAATGCCGTTCTAGGACGGCCAAGGAAGTTCTTTTAAAGGAGGCGATGCCATCATGAAAGAAGTCAACGTCCCCAGCAACAAGATCCCAAGTCTCTGGATTCGGTTAATCGTGGAGTTCATCTCATAGTTAGTAGCATGATGAAGACGTCCAAACAGGTCCCTTGATCTAGTGTTAGACGCTACACGAAGATTGATCGAACCAAGGATTTGTGGACAGTCGACCAAACCGTTCAAAATTCGATAGAGGAAGAGAACATCCTGAGCCATACGCCTGACACCAAGAGTCATCAGTCCGAGCAGAGCAGCAATGTTATTGAGCGGAGCTACCCGGTATCCAAACCCAAGTTTCAGTCCAACCAGATGGAGGAATCTCCTCTGGATACAATCCATGTCGTCAATAAGGTATTCTTGATGAGGTGACCAGACAGTACTGCAGCACTCAAGGTGGGGCCTGACAAAAGCACAATACAGAGGTCTTAGAGCATAGGGAGAGTGTAGATTTCCTGAGAAGCGGAAAATCATTCCAAGACTTAATAGAAATGTCTTAGAGACATAGGTTCCTCTTGGACAAAGGAAGACCGCTGTTGATTTTGGAGTCTAAAGTTCCGTCTGACTATCTGCTCACCTATGTGCTAACTCTTCGGTAGAATACTTCACAATTTACACGAGGTAGCAGTCAAAATATAAAACAGTGAACATGTTTTTGCCTAAAATATGTTAACTGAAGATGAATACCCACAACATGTCCGAAATATTTTAAGATTTGAATTGTTACAGCAATTTTTTGTCGTGGTTTGAAACGAAAAAAACCTGGTGACAATAATGACAATGGCTGGCGTGAATTTAAGAATTACGAAATGGTCTTGCTAAGAACCAAACCGGTTTAAAACAACAGCGGGCCTTAGCCTAAACAGCTGAAATTATATTTCTTTGGCTCGGATTGGAGCTTCTATGCAGTAACTATCAATATTAAACACACTGTGTGACTTGTATAATTAGTGCAGAGATGAAAAATTATTTCATACATCAAATTATCCTGTTCTCTTATTTTTATATGTTCGCTTTTAAAGCCGGCGACATTGGTGGCCTTTCTTGATTTCGGCTATTAAATTTCAAGCACATTTACGCCAGAAAATTATGGGAAATGTTCTATTTAATGATAAATTTAATATGCATTCGTATGCTTTTATATTTTTTGATAATTTGATTTGTTATGCAAAAACATTAAATAAAGTACAGTGTGTCTACAGAGTAATGTGACACTTTTAATTGATTATGGTTACTCTATTATTGACCGCAGGTCTATGAAACATACGTAATTTCAAACAGTTTTTTTATGAATGTTTGTTTTAATTACTTGAGTGACCCATTTTTGCCGTCTGTGTGTAATGTCTTTACGAGAACAGACATCATGGAAAATGAATCATGGTAAAGAAAACAGTCCAGTGCAGAATGAATATCGTCGAATATTTAATGAAAATCTCTCTGACAGACGCTCCATTTACCGATTGGTTAAGACATTTAAGGAAACAGGCAGTTTATTAGGCAACATGCGGACAGGTGGGCTAAAACAGGAGATGTAACTGTCGAAAACATTCAAGACAGTTTTGTAAGAAGTCCAAAAAAGCTGTATGAAAACGTTGACGTGAGTTGAATGTCCCTAACACACTTCGCAAAGTTTTGTAGGAAATACTTAAATTGAATAGTTACAAACCACAATTTTATTGCATGCTTTAAAGCCAGATGCCAAATTACAAAGGTATGACTGACTACGCTGTTATTCTATAAGAAAATTGACTGAATTAACATTTTATAAACCGATTATTGTTTTTAGTGATTAGGTATATTTCGTAACGTTCGTATATTGAACACTTAAAACAACGAATCAGAGCTGCGATTGAATCAGTTACCCCAGAAGTCCTGATCAAAATATGGGAGTGATCAAATTACGCATAACGTCAGCAGGGCGAGTTATGTTGAGCTCACTTAAACTGACGTAAAACGGTTTAAACTATTCTTTAATCCTATGTTAACCTCATTATTTTGATGAATATACTGTCACAAATAAAGTTATTTAAAAGTGTGACATGGTTTTGTGGACACATTTTATATAATTAACGAGAAATAATAGAAACAATTGGATGCGTTTTGATAAGAGCTTACAAGAGTTTGAAGTTTAAGATTGTTGTTACGGGTTAAAACCCAAGAGAGTTTTATTACAGCTGGCTAATAAGGTATTCATACATATTTTTACTCAAACGTAAAGAATAACTGAATACAATACATAACGAATACCAAATTAAACTTGAAACATCAATTATTCAACCAAAATATTTTTGAAAACTTCAAAAGTCGTAATTTGAACGACCAAAGGGCTAAGTGGTGCAATTGGTTTTTGATTGGAACAAATTTTAAAGTTTTAATACCATGGCTCTTTAACATAACTTCTCTAAAGACTAAAAAAGGAAAAGAGATTTTGATCTCTTAACGAGAAATTACAGTTGTTTTGAAGCAAGAATTTAGACATTTTTGTAAACCTACCCAAATAAAAACTGCTGTAGATAAAAACTTGAATATGTCAGTAAAAATGTCAATATTTACATAAGGTATAGCTTCAGGGGGTGACATGTTATTTAATGATTTATGATCTAATAAAATTATCTTATTCCATTCATCATAATTTATGTTAATTAGATTTTTTAGATATAAAACAGGCAATTTCTTTCAATAATCTTTTATATACAAACTATTTATATCCAAGTTCGACCGTTTTTACTTGGGCCTGTTTTCGTCCCAAAATTCTGCCCAAATGCTCTCGTGGAATTATCAAAAACAATTAAAAACTTTTCTTTCTTTAATGTCACCAGAATTGTGTTTAAAAATAAAATAAATGTTCCAACAGCAAACAGAGTACACCACTATTAAACGATAATTCTATAATATGTAAAAACTCATAAATAATGAGTAAACCTTTATTAGCAAGGTAAGAAAAGAAAACTAACCGAAGTTCCTAGCAGATAAACGAGTTAATTAGAGAGTACACGGGCGACAGACACCTTGTATAGAGACGGTAGAAGGTGTGTAGAGGGGGGATGTGTTCGGCTGTGATTGTAGTGATTAGCATAACATAACAATGTGTAGCAGCTACGACACGATCTATCTTGCAAGCTGTCAATTACGTGGAACTGTCAACCCGTGTGTAGACCGGAGCAGGGCGGCTGCTAGCTTCTATCTCTCATACATCACCCTGCTATGGCATCATTTGGTAATTAAGAGTAGCGCCGTTACAAATAGAGACATCGAACCTCATTTACACCACAGGTTCCTTGGAGATTTGTGGTGAAATGGAGAATATTATCAACTGGCTCATTCATTGTTTTATGTTATTATTTTAAATTAAGTCGAATCTATTGTCTCACTGTTTGTTCACTATGTAGTGTATCAGCAACATGAACAAATTACTCTGAAAAAGTCTGTAGATTAACGTTCTGAATTGAACGATGTTTTCAAATGAAGGCATCTAGAAATGGTGGTTTTTTTCTACATCGACGCGACGTAGTTTGAGATAATGCAAGAACTACATGTTGTACAATATAAACGGGTTTACTATTAATAAAACATGAATTATTATTAATAACAATGTAGGCTAAATAAATGTACTTTAAGTATGGATATAAACCACATTCAGTAAGGTACATTCACTAATGACCATTATGAATTAATCAATAATATTGAACGATTGAGTCACGGCATTTCTCAGAAGAAGTACTTACTCCGCCCGTCGGGACACCAACTCAAGTCTCTGCAAGTATATTACCACCACACCACTAATACCTTGCTTCTAGTTTATAAATTTTGTATTTGGCAATTTCTGTCACACACGTGTTTAGATAACCAATTATGAACCAATTGATGTTAAATATTAACATTATTCTTTCGAAACAAAATCTTTTGGTACTTTGAACCTAAAACTTTAAATTGTAATGTTATGATTTGGAACACTACACACTCCATATACAATCGAAACCTTTGCTTGGCCCTCATTTACAACACATCCTGTAAATATATGTGACACTGTATGTTGCACTTTTTATCAGTACCTTGGACCTTGTACAGTATTGGCTCTTCTCTTTATTCTGTTTGATAAGATCCTCGCACAGACCAGTGGCCCATGAGGATGTACAGAATAAGGCTTAAAAGGGAATAGCCTCTGCTTTGTAAAAATATATTAAATGAGTAGGCCTACCCAATCTATTTATTTTAGACTGAGATGTGTGAATGGGTTTTAACAATAAGCCACTCTATTTTTAGAAATTATCGTAGTTTAGTACAAAATACATAGTAGATTAAGTAATGATTGTGATCTTAATACAGGATTATGTTCATAAAAATACACAAGAAGTTTCTTTTATCGCATACAACTTACTAGCTGTCAATGTATTAACTATTGATAAACATGTGAGTATTGATGTAGTTTCTTCAGAGTATTATTGTTGTAATTGTCTCTATACGAAGCCGCAGTCGGTATAGTATGGATGAAAGACTGCCGCGCCTAGCCGACAGAGGTAATGAGTTTGACCATCAGTGGAGGATGGACGGTACCGCCCCCGACTTCAAGGGCCAGAGCACAGGACGGTCGTTAGCTCTTTTGGCCACCGCCACTGACTGAGAAACCCATTAAACAATTAGGCAAGACTTTTTTGTACAGAAACGGTCTACATATATCACTTTGCCATTTCCGTTCCATTTTTAGGAATGAGCGGAAAGAAAGGTTGACAGGAAGGCATTCTAATACGTGAACTTACTACATAACACTTGTATTAAACATTAAATATGAATTATTGTAGCTTTTCCATAATTGAGCAACTAATTTATATAACTTAGATATAATACAAGTGTGACTGATTTAGTGATTTAGTGTTGCGTTGATTGAGTTAGATACGCTGGAAAGTGGATAATTGTTTACTTTATTAAATTGAATGATTTTTAACACGTTTCTAATGAAGACATATTTGTCGTCGAAAGACCTCATGAAATAAAGCGTATTAAATATTATTTTCCTAGTTTTAAATTTAGTGATATTTTAAAACTGAATATCCAATAGAAGCTCCAATTAAATCTAGTTATATTCGTAAGCTCATTTACGAAGACTTTATAGACTAAATTTATGTATGTGTTAAACCAGATTTTGCGTATTCATTTTCCTTTGGGAGAAATTGATAATTCCTCATAACTGATTGCTTTCATAGTAGCTGACTGTGAGATACTGATTAGGTAATTCATAGATCCAAGGGATAACTTTGCTGATTATATTTTATAAAGCTTGTGCGTATGTTTAATAGTTTAAAGCCATTTATATTTTACGCTTGGAAGAGAACACTTTCATGTTGTCATGAAACTCTTCCAAGTTCAGAAGGAAATCTCACGCGAGCTATAATCTTAATGTTGGTATATTATTTTAGAACTATTTCATTATTCAACTATTTTTGCTAGCTATCAAGTCTTTCTCTAGGACGATATTAGTATAAAGCTGTGTATAATGACAGGATAAATATACAGGATGTACATTAAGTCCATTAAGTCATTAAGGATATATTCCAAACGGATTGAAATATCAATTTTGCAACCTTCACCATACTTATTAAAACACTATTTTTAATTTTTGTAAGGATCAACAATTTTTAACCCCCCCCTTTTTTAAAGGTGTATAAGGGAACATTAATTTTCTAACTGCAACCCCTATCTTGTGAATGTCATTTTAAAGGTATATTTAATAGAAACACAATGGCACTAAGGAAACATTTCTACCTCGTTTCTAGTAAAAGTTATGGGCCAATAAACATACTCCACATAGAGTTGTAGCCTAATAACAGCATAGGACTTTGCCAGTTGTTAGGAACTATGTTGTCATTTTGTTTACGAAGGAACTGTAAATGTTTTTAATTGTAATAGCTAACAATTCTCAGATAATTATTTATCTTATCATCCTAACAGTTATAGGCACCGACTTCAAAAATATTTCTTTTCAACATCACCGTTTACTTTTTAGTAGATGTTAAAGTCAATTATGATTTTGAAAACCTCCTTAAGATGTAAGTGTTTAAGGTTTAACATTGTTCTTATGAGCTAAAATTCAGGTGTCCACAACAACGTCTCTTAAGAGCCGGTTGTAGTGGCGGCAATCTTGATTTTAATCCCATAAGAAGAATGGTAAACCTCAAATACATTTAAGACTTTGTTTTTGATTGTAGAATTATGGGATATTTTACAGTTTAAAGATATAATGAATACACAACCAAATGCTCTATTATATTTTAAGTATTTTTATTGGCTTTGTCTAGAAAATATTTCCATTAGTTTTGTAATTTACATTTAAACGCTCAAAAAGTATACAATGCACAAGGAAAAAGAAATAGTGTTTGGATGCTTATTAATTTCATCTTTAAAGTGAGACAGCAACCATTATTGTACAACCAAATAAGAGCATAACAGTGGTTGAGATATAACATTCATACTACAGGATACACCTGAAGGCCATATCACTACATTTGTTCAATACGAGTATAATCTTATTACCTACAAGAAATGTTTTAATAAAAGAACACAGTTGCTATTCAAGAAAAACATTTTTTTTACAAGGGGTATAAGTGAAGAAATGTGGCGCGGATAATAAATAACATTGCATAATGAATATCACAAGTTGAAGAATTGTCGAGGTTTGATTATAAAACTAAATGTTATAGAACTGCGTCAATAAAGTGAACGTTGGAGACGTTGCGAACCAAAGATCTTCCTGTGTATGACTGACTATGTAATAATATCAGAGGGCGTTTGATTGATGTACCAGAAACCCGCCAACTGGTGGCCGGCGATTGTTTGTAGGGTGGCGTTGTTAAGGGGAGGAGTAGGCGGCGTGTTAGCGGTTACCAAGCTTTGAACTCCAGGGCGGCCCCAGGGCTCTAACAAACCACTGCTGATTGTATTAACACATATCTATTATAAAACAGGGGAGCCGCCTCCTCCAGGGGTGGTTACTGACTGGCCTTTTATTTGTATTTAGTTGTTCTTCTGTAATTGGCTGAGCGTTAGCCAATATCTCGTGGACGAACTGGTTCTTAACATTTTGCATGAATGTTTATTTTTATGTGGGCAACATTAACTTCGAAAGTGTTGCTTGTTACTCTGAGGGTTTCGGCTGAGAATTAGGAAACGTATTTTCGTTGATCTTATGGATAACCATAATTGCATTGAGGAAATCACACATTAAATAAATTTGTAAACAAACTGAGTACAATCGTATGACGTAGTAACATATGGAGCTATAGCTTTGTAATCTTATATGGAACCTCAGCGAAGCAATAACCTTGTTACGCAATATGTGTGGCGTACTCCTGCTCCTTATAAAAAGACGTTAAAGCTTTAAGACCAAAAGTTGGCAGAGGATGTTGGAAAGCTAAAAGAAGAATGATATAGGTAAATTCAGTGAAGGAATCGTAGTCAACATGTTTAAAAACGAAATAATTTTCATTTTAAACGTTAACATTTGCGACTAAATTTACAAATTACCGCATCTTTACTGCATTTTCATAGGCCAATCCTTCAGAAAGATAATTATTTGCCATCTATGGATGAAAATCTTACAAGCACTTGTTCTCGTAGGCATTCTCAGTTGACTTGGACAAGTATTTTACGGCAAATGGTAACAACAAGAATATTGTAAAGATAGGGAGATAGGGGTCTCGGCTTCTCGAAGAATAGTTATTTAAATATTCATGATTATTTAAGATTCTAGGCTTAAAACCTTTGTACATCTATGGTAGCACATGAACAGAGGAAACAAATTGTGTACTAATTATTTCAGTTTAATCATTTACTGATATGACGTTTTTGAACACTAACTTAGTAGAACCAAATGGGTTGGAACATTTACGATTTTGGTTATATCAGTCTGCTGAAGCAACACATAAATCATACATATTTGAACATATATTATTTTAACACTCAAAGGCAATTGTTTACTGGCCATAATAGTACTGTATAACTTAGCTGCAAGAATATACAAAGCGTAGAGTAGCAGGTCTATGACACACAATTTTTTAATGTTTTATGACTTTAAATTCTGTTAAAGATTTGAGTTGGCTAACCAATGTTAGATATTAGTTTGAAACAACATGCTGAGCTGTATTTAATAGGCACAAGATTTAAGTGCTGCTACATTTTCTGTTGTTTTATTTAGTTAATCTATTTCAAGTAATATTCTTAAGAGCTGGAAAGAACAGTGTTTGATTCAACTGGTAGTTAACCATTGCTTATTGATTTTAAGCTATAAATTAAGACATAGATATTTAGTTAAATATACATACAACACAAATTATTAACTTATATAAAACGTAAAAGTTACAAAATCTGTAAAAATATTTGTTTATCAAAACCGTTACAGTTTCTAACATTGCAACATTAAATATATTTGATTAGCATTAAATATAAAACATAAATTTAATATTCTTTAATAACAATAACAGTTTGAGATGATAATATTGTTGTGTTATTTATAGTTAATAAATTTCAGTTAATATATACATACAGTTAATACATTTGATTTATAAAAGTAGATAATTTGGCACATATAGCTGGGCTTTAAAGTTTCATGGAACGGAATTTGAAGTGACAGATTGAAAGTTTGTAGTTGTGTAATGGTGTAATACAGGGCAGCACGTTGTTGTCAAGTCTGTTTCGCTCTTTGTGATTGTTGTCTTGCCTTGAAATATTGGCTTTGAGAGTAGTGTTTTGGCTTTCACTGATTATCTGGCGATCTTCTCTAGTTTACGGACTCGAAGTGGAGTCTTCGACAATTTGAAAATATCAGATGTAGGCTTTTCTTGGATCCTTGGGTTCCTGCTTCAATGTTTTTTTCTCACACCCTGAGTCCCGATCAGCCAATTTAAGAAGAAGGTGGTTATGTTCATCTTTGGAGAAATTGTGTTTATTTCTCAGATTTAGGCAGAGAAATATTTGTCTTTCGGCGATTGGCCTTGCATCGTTACAACTTTCAAGATCGACTCGTTACTGAAGTGGGTGGGGGGTTTTCACTTATATCTTAATATGATATGCAGGGTCGTTAAGCATTGATTGAAAATGTAGCTTTTTTTGGTTTTCATCACTGTGTTTTTATCGACGATTTCGGAAAGGTTGAGATCGTTAGATGTCACAGTTATGCTTCAGTTGAGCGTTGGCTGTGGCTGCTCTAAGATTTGGTTATTGGCTTATTCCGTACTACAGTGAGCAATGGTGAACTACAGTAGATTCTGGCCTTCACCATGATAGATCCAATGCAGATAGTAAATTTGGATAAGTTACAATTTCCAGTCATTGCAAAGTTTCCTGTTCCAGATATGCTTGGCCTCCGAATATCAAATGTATCAACGGCTTATCTAGAAAAATGGTTAGCGAAGGTGGTTTTATTTTCAGAAAAGAGTTTTGTATATAAGCAGATTCCAAATTTCACCGTCTTAATAGACTGTGTAATGTCTTTATTATTAGGATTGCAAGAACGGAATATTTTCAATTCGATCCAGTTCGAACAGCAAGGTGTTTACCATGGGGAATGTGGTATTAATGTATCCAGAGCCTTATGTTATCCTGTATCGGGGACATCACTTAAGTGAGTTTGGAACAGCCTATCCTTCCAATGTTATTTTGCTGTAGTTTATGTAAATTTCTCTCAGGATACATTGGTTAAATTGTGATGCAATTTTTGGACCATATTATATGAACATAAGAGGTGCCGTTTAGAGCGCACAAATTCTAATTTTTTCATTTAAAAAATTATTGTTATTTTATAAAACCTACGTTAAAAACCAAAAAGTTGTTTTTTACATTTAAAAAAAGTACATTTAACACTTTTTTCACAATGTCTCGCGTTTAAAATGTGTATATTGATTGTTGTAACATTTTCACGGGGTTGTCAAGTTTCCTTGGTAAAATCAAAGGACATGCGCTGAGCTTTGTAGCCGACATATATCAAGGGTTTTCATGGCGTTGTAAAACTTCTGCCCAACAACTATGCCCAGCTTTTGTAAAACTAAACACCTAGTTATATGCCCTTTGTTAAAAGAGTATGGCATCATCTACTCCAGAATGAAGACTGAATACACTTACAAACACAGTTTTTGGAAGGCGATTCCAAATTATTTGATTCATAGAATCATTCAGTTCCTGTAATAAACCATGCAGGCATTTATTTAGTAGATCAGGTGCTTAAAAAGAGGTTTTATTCTCTTCATAACGGCAAGGGGAAGGTGAAAATGTTTTTCGTGATCATACTGTTCGTTTTAGGCCAAAGTTTTTGATATTTTCACCAACTGCTACTTCCTTTTGGGAAAAACCCACGTTGAGGATTTGAATTACTTTAGAGCAAGTGATTATACTCTGCCCATACTGCATGCTTCATGTCCATCAAACTACCAGTACTTTTACGAATGGCTAATCCGTAGTATTTTTGAACCGACAGCCACAACATTACATAACACAATGAAAGTAAACAATGACTAGCAGTGTTATATGAGTAATATCATCTAGTGAGATGTTTCTGAGAAACAATGTTATGTTGTTAAAGGTATACCAATATTTGTAACAACATAAAAAATAGGCCATGGAATGTTTTATGAAAAGCTGTGCTATAAGAAACATGCTTTTTCCACAGGTACTATATTCAAGAAAATTTGATGTATTTTCAATTTGTTTTTTTTTAATTCCCCCCGCTATAGGAATTCATTAATTTTGCAACCAAAACATTAATTAATAGTCGTAACAAATACAAATAAATTAAATAAATATGTCTATCAAACCTCCTTTATGATATACGCGATACTGTAGAAATCGAGGCTACAAAGCTGTAGGCGGATCTAGAAAGCAATGAAAACATCGAGTTGCTTTTTTCATAAACTAAACCCTAAAATTGAGAGAGGATTGATTTATACATAGAGAATTACCTTAACCTTTGAGAATAGGAACTAAAGGTTCAGGGGAGTGGATCAGAAATGGCTAAACAGTATGTTTGTGTCAAAGATATTTACAGCTACTCCATTTACTAAGATCTCAATTATTCCGAAGATCTGATGAATGTCTTCGAAACCATTACATCAATAAACGTGGAATGGATAATAAAACGGCTCGTCACGGCGGTAGGAAGACAAATGAGTGCCAAACCCGCGCTGTCGGAGGGGTTACCGGAAAGCCATTTAAAACAACACAACAGGAGAAGGTTGTAACAAAAAGCCGGTCTCCCCTCCCTCCCATCGGAAACACATAAAGCAATAACTGATCGGGAAATGTGAGCTGAGACTCTGAGTGATATCTGAGTGACAGGGAGACCGATGTGAGGCGCAACACTACCCTCGATAATTAAAACTAACCACTACACACCACGGCCCTGGCGTGGCGCAGCGGGGGGCGATGATGGATCGTACGGAGGGTGCCCTGCCCCGCCACGCCTTCTGATCCCCACCTGTGAGCTGCCTGCTGATCCGTGTTCCTCTGTCACAGACCTTTCTTAAGAGTTGTCACCTAAGTGCATGCTTTCGGCACGAATTTTCGAAAATTCCCTTCAATATTTAGTTAACCTCCGATGAGCGTATGGTCTATGAGAACTACACAAACGCGTGCGTTGTCACTGTGTGGCCCATTGATATTTTTGTTTTTAACGAAAGTACTTTAGGATTTTTGCCATTTAAAACTTTTAACCGACCTCAAACTGGTCCCAAATATATTTAAGTAGATTTAAGCTACAAAAAAATTAAATATTATTCAAAAAAATATTGATATTAAACCAGGTTATAAGGATTTCGTCGTGAGATATTGTAAAAATTTACTGTTTCATGATTTGAAAAGTTTTTCAGAACAAGAAATGACTTTGAAGCCTTGTTTATATATAAAATCTTAGATCACAATTAATTCACGTAGAATATAAATAAATGTGCTCACTTTACGTACACTTAAATTACAGCCCTACAAAATTAGACATCGGTGAATATGATTATTTTCAGAAAGTAAAACTAAGATCTTAAACAATTGAAAAGATCCGTAATAAGTAATAACACATATGCAAGTTTATATATTAACTTTTTATGTAAAATATTACAATTTATATACCGTAATGTGTACTTTACAAAAGAATACTCAACAGATTGATTAGACACCAAATAATTGAACAATTTTATTAGAATTCCAACGGTACCTGTTTCAACGAAATCCGTCAACGCATAAGTGAGCACGACTATTTTAAGAACACGTTTGCACAAGCCAGGAGCAACAAACAACTGGTATATCTCAATTGATACATGTTTGGCACTCCCTCCTTGGTGCAAGCGTATCTTTAAAGTGATCGTGCTCTTCTTGCTAAAGAAATTGTTAAATATTTAGTTCCTTGTAAAATTTGTATAACCTGCATGTAACAGCCGATGCCTAGCAAAAGACAAAATGTTACCTGCTCCCGGCTCGTGCAAGTCTAAGTTTAAAGTGGTTGTGTCGCTTATGTATTGACGGATTTCGTTGTAACGAGTACCGTTAGAACTGTTCAAATAGTTTCTATAAAAATGTTTCATAACTATATTGGTAGTTTCGTTATTTGGCTTTAAAAGGTTTTAATAGACGCCATGTTGTTAATATTAAAGTAAATAAGATTTCAGTAGTACTTCAACTTTTTAGGGCAATAGAAAATATTTTTAGTCATATTCTGTTGTTCCCGTAGTGAGAGTACTTAGCATGTAATTTGATAGACTTATGGCATTTTTATACAGAATAAGACATATTTGAGGTACATGTCATGTAGTGTTCATATGCGGTTTCAAAACAATTCTTAATCATTTTGCGTGGCAAAAATATACCATTACATTTATAATATTTATGATTAATATTAAGATTTATGATTATATTCTTCCCTAAAAGAACACAACAAACACTGGCTACCTTGCTGTCCTTGTTTGTACCTTCAACTTTTCATTCATTAAATATATGTAAATCTGATACATAATTCTTTCCGTGTTCCTGAAACTACATCCACATTGCATGCCTCAGTTATATTCACGCGCACATTCACAACTTACGTAACGTAACAGTGTTCAAACAATATCAAGAATATACTAAGTGGTTTGGACTCATATTTCGAACCATCCGTAAAAAAAGATTAGATAGACATAATAATTGTAATTACTGTAGACAGTAGCTTACCTACTTCTCGGAATGCTTGAATTTTCGGTTTTTGAGTCATTACGGACTCTACATACGGTCTATACAGGATGATTCCGATAAAACATTTTTTGTTCAATACATATGGGGTTGACAATATTTCGTTTCCGAGAAAATTGAGAATTTGTGAAACGTCCCTTTGTAGGCAACACGTAGTGTCCCCTACGTTGGCCAAGAAACGCAAAGCTGCTGAAAGAAAACTTTATTTTCTTCATAACAGCACATAAAAGAACCCCATTGAGCAAGAACGTAAAAAATTATTATTACCACAAATTTTCAAAATTTCTCCAGTTTGTATCGAAACGGAAGAAAAGGGTAAAGGTGAGCTCTTCATAACTTACATTATTTTTCGTTTTGAAAGAGTTGTGGTTTTTCTCCCATATCTGTTGTGTAAATTATCGTGTTGCCTTCAAGGATGCGTTTAACAAATTCTCAATTTTATCGAAAACGAATAATTTTGCGACTGTATGCGTATTAGACAAAAAAGGTTTGTATTCAAATCCTCCGGTATATCACAGTTTTAATTTTTGTCATATCTTAAAATCTTAATTTGAATTATTACAAAATTTTAAGACAAAAAACAGTCATATCAGTCCAGCCGTTCTCAAATTACGGTATTACAAACTTTGTATTTGCACAAACCAGCAGTTTGGCTTCACATGCAATGTTCAAAATCAAAGTCTATAACCACCATAAGAATAGTGAAATAATGTATGACGTAATATTATGAAGCCCTTTTCAAACGTAATTAGGCAGTTTAATGGTTAAGAAGATCAGAGGTTAAGCGAAATTGTGATTGCCTTTAATATCAGGTTTTGAGCGTGTAAGAGCATTTCTAGTTAGAAGTGCCTGATGCGGAGCCAATTGAATTTTGACTTGTTGTCCCGATCAAGAAAATATATACATATGTAAGTCTCAAAAATATACTTCGGTCAAAAAGGTCTCCTCCCGGTCTTTTTACTCTACTTCCTGCCTAAGGTATTTTCAGTGCCATATTTGAGTTTGCATTTTTGTCCGGATGAAAAAATATAGGTAGATACGTAAGATTGAGAGACTAAAACGGTCAACAAGTGTCTATCACGCCGTTTATATTAATTTCCATTGTAATGTATTTACTGTGCCTCAATTGAGTTTACCTTGTTGCTTCGATCAAGAAAGTCGGCTTGAAAAAACTAACTCAGTCTATATATATATATATATATATATATATATATATATATATACATTTATTTGTCTCACTTATTGAGTGCAAAATAATAAATTCTTATGCCAAACTTTAGGATGTGACCGTGTTTGGTGATTTTATTATTTGGACGAACCTTCAGACGAACAAATCTCCAGATTTCAGGAGTCAAGTCTGCAACAGCATCAGATTGACATGCTGCACTTAAGAGGAAGGTGAACTGGAGGTAAACACTCGCAAAACAATCGTATCTAGACACTTCTTTATCTTTGATCTTGTAACGGCGACTGGTTTCCAACTCCTTAATTTCTATCGTTAGTTTCGTAGAGTTTTTTCTAGAGTGGTATGAAATTTAAGATAATTTATGTTTTATAGAATGTCTCTTAAATTTAAATTTATCTCAATGATTATACATTTAAAAAGTCACGTAAGAACGATTTTTGAAAATTGTTTATGAATGATGGAACGTATAGATGTAGCACGGAAACGGTTATTATTTAATACAATCAAACCTTACACTAAAGTCTCGAATAGTATATGTTCTCCATATACATCAGTGGTGTTTATAGAAAACTTATTTCGCGGAGGAGAGGGCTCACATATTGGGTGGTAAGTATACAATACCCACTAAAATTAGGAACACGGGAATCTTCTTCCGGAAAAAAGGTTGTTTTAAGACCTCATAAATGTGTTTGTTTGTATTTGGAAATTTCGGGAGGAGGGAATTGAGCCCCTGAGCTCTCCTCATTTACGCTTATAACATACAAAATTGGAAATTGATTCATGTAAATAAGCTCGAAATTTAATATTGTGTAGCAAAATTCGTATCTTATTTATTTCCACATCTTTTTTTAACGTAAAACCTCTAAAAGCAAACATAATCAGAATCATATCACTATAACGTGATCTAAGTAAAAGAAAACGCAAAAGTCAATTTGATACTTCATCACTGATACTCCTAACCAGCCCCACGCACCGAAACTTGATAATTTTTCAGTGTCACTGTAATTAAGTACCTATTACACCGAGTTCCCGGAATCTCGGGTTATCCAGTGCCGATTAGGGGTGGAGTTGTCTTTAAGGGGCTTGTGAGTGACAGTAAACGAATTGGGGACACTTGAGCCTCTAACAGCGGCCTATCGTATCTCCACTTACCCTCGGGGAACTAGGGATGGTGGAAGGGGAGACTAACAATCTTTGGGGACTCTTAACTATCATGTTGCTTTACAGCAATTTTCTCTTCCTGAAAACCTGTTGGCATATGAAGGCAAGGTTATCTTTATGAGATTTGTCATATTAAACCATTTGCGATTCATCAATTTAATTTAATGTTAAGTTTCGATGTGTCCTATTTCACTAGAAAAGGAGACCACTCAGATTCCAAGAATTCTGACTGTTAACAATGGTGAATAAGATACTCAGAATACAATTATTTCATATAATAAATTTACTCTTTAAAGTACACGTTTTAAATTTTAGATTTAATTTTCTAATCAAAAGAGAAAATGTGATAAAAATAGTTATTAGAAGTAAATTTAGGCACGATTCCGTTGTAATAATTATTTTTAATATTACATGGTTAATAAATAATGTGTGTAAAATAACAATTCAGAACTTTAGTGTGTAACGTTTTACAAATTAGAAAATAAATGTAATCAAATTAAAACATTTCAATAATTTGTAAACTATTTATCTTTCTAAGGTCATATTAAAATGCAATACTATGGGTAGAAATAAAGATTTTATAAATTTCTACCTATTTTGCCAATTGCAATCGGTCTCAGAATGGAATTTCCGAGAGAGTTTTGCATTTTCTCCAATCATGACCTCCAGAATCCACAATACCACCTATATATATATATATATATATATATATATATATATATATATATATATATATATATATATATATATATATATATATGTGTATATTTCTAGCTATTAATAAAAATTATTCATTATTTTCTTTATATATATATATATATATATCAATAATTTAAAAAGGGGTTTATTTGAATTTTCATTATACTACTTTATATATATATATATATATAATATAATATATATATATATATATAATAATATATATATATATATAATATTATATTATATAAAGAAAATAATGAATAATTTTTAGTAATAGCTAGAAAACAGTTGTTACTGATGCGAAGAACAATAAATAACAAACAATTAGGGCTTGTACTTAAAAATACTCTTTCTACATGTAAGAAAGCATAAACACTCTAATTTTTATTTCTCTACCGATTTTAACAAATTTAGTATTCTTGGTTTTATCATAAAATTTAAAATTAATAATTAGTTTTGCAATTTGTACGTAGGTAACGGTTTTGGATATGAGAAACTTCTTCTGAAATACGATTTTTTCTATAAAACATACAAACATGTAAATATTATACATATATATCTTATGTACATAAGATTAGGTGTGTAGATTTATGTATATGTTATATATTTTTTTATATATGGGATTATGCAATATAAAGCGAGGTTGTGAACACCATATCTGCAATAATATTTCTAATTATTCAGACTCAATTTTGGAAAAAGGCAATACTTGCACATTGCTTAGGTGAAATCCTTAGCCAATCTTAACCAATACATAAGTTTCGTGCTTTGGCCATTCACATTTGTGTGAAAACTCTAACGCAACTGATGCCCAACAAAGACACAAAATTCTTCACTTTCATTCTTTCAATTTTTTCGATATCTCTTAAGGTTTCCTGTTGACGGCCATTCAAATTTTGGAAAAGGAATGGTTATATATAAGTTACTAGGCATTAAACCGCAAAACAACAAGAAGTTTTAGAATCCTCAATTTATTTACAATAACGCTTGTACCTACGTATTTTTTTAAAAATCCCCTAAGATTTTTAGACAGGCATACAAGGTTCTAACTAGTATAAAATGTTGCGGGAATAGTTGTACACTGTTGCCGTGGAGTTCTTAATACATTCATACCAAACGAAGTACAGAGACAGAATTTATACATAACAGATTCAGTCCGTTAGCCAGTCTTAACGAATAAAACGTTTCAAGATGGTGGTCATTTGCATTTGGGCAACATTTTATTACGGGTATTTCATAACATAAAATTGAATCTGCTCTGAAAATTGTCAAGCAATTCCAAGCAACATTTATTCTTACTTATTTTTCGATAAAACTTTAGGTCTCAAGATGTGGCCGTATAAAGTTATAGAAGTATGCAATTGAATTTGTATAAGTAAAAATGTTTACAATCATAATTTCAGAAGAACTATAATTAAATGAAATCCACGAAAAAAATGTTGGAATGCTTAAAATAATCTTTGTCTAAATGTTTGATTGTATTACGATTTTATTAATATTCCAGCATTCACAGCTATTGTCCTATCACTCATAGGCAAATTAAACATCTAAATTAACATTGACACTGCTCTGAAAGTTGTCAAGCAAGCAACACCAAGCAACATTTATTTTCACTTTTTTTTATAACTCTTTACGTTTCAAGGTGTGGCTGTCTAAAATTATAGAAATATGCAATTGTTTGTATAAGTAAAATTGTTTACAAACATAATTTCAGATGAACTGTAATTAAATCAAGTCCACGTAAAAGAGTTTTAAAGGATTTTAATAATGTTTGTCTAAATGTATGAATGCATTATGATTTTAATAATACGCCAACATTGACAGCTATTGTCCAATCACTCTTAGGCAAATTAAATATCTAAACTAATAATGCATCTACAGTTTGACAGTTAGAGATAGCTGCCACATATGAAATCCACCTTCCTCCTGCCTGGGCGCAAAGAAATCTTTGAATTCTCACAACTTTTCTCAAAGATACTGCAAAAAATTTGAATATTCAAGTTTGATAGATTAAGGTATCCTGTGGAGAAACGGAGAGACGACGACGCGACGTAAAGACTTTTCTAACATTCAGAACGCACGCATAGAAAGAGTTTGTTTAAGTTTGTATTTATGTTAAGAGTATTTTAGAAACATTTTATTTTCTAATTTCTTTATTTATGTTTATTTATAACTCGTTCAGTATACATAGAAATAACACCCGAAATAAATAATGATGAGTACACTGATATGGATAAAAATTAAATGTTCTGAAATACGTTTAGTGGCTGCATTATTATATTTATACTTTTAATGGAAAAGCTAATGGTGATTGTTTATATCGTATTAAATTTATATTGGAGTGGCACAGATACAACTTGTTGTATTTTAAAGGACCTATTTATTCTTACGTTTGTTTCTCCCATTCATTACTCACATTCATTCTTTACTCTTTATCTTATAATTTCAGATTAACTTTCCAGCGACATTTAACCGTTGTATTTGAGCTTGAAATAATACATATTTTCTAAAAACAAATTTTACAAATTTAACTGATAAACACATTATATTTAAATTCAGTGCTGACAAAAACATTACCGGTACTATAAAGATTTGTAACGCATTTTTAACTGGCTTCAAAAAAGGGGTATGTTATACAGTTTGACTTGTGTCTATGTCATAACCAACCAATTTTCATGAGTTTTTAAAAATGTCAGTGAGCTCAGTTTCCCCTGTTGTTCCACTATAGAGGTTTAAGCATTAAGTCACTATAGAACCAGGAAATGATGTTGAATCACACATATCATACGTTATAGAAAAGCCATAAAAATTAAATTGAGATCGGTTTTCTTAAAATTACTACAATGCTACTATTACACAATGGCATAGCTTCGATAAGGGGGGGGGGCGGAGACGAATCTGATTGAAGAGCATACCACGCCAGAGAATACGGAATATTTAAATCTAAACAGATACCTCAGAGATGCTTTGGGAGGCTACCCAGTTTACATCAGGGTTCCAGGTGGCGACCTTCTAAACGTGATATGGATCAATGAGCAGCAATAAGATGCCGAGGTATGGTTCTTCCAATGACTTCTCTGATTGGCTGAGCTTTAGCGAATCCTATCACTCGTTGGGCTGGAAAGATTCACTACTTTCTGTCTGTCCGCGCGATATAGTAAATACAAACAGATCTATAGACTTGAAATGTTACAGGAAGCTTCATTTATATATCAATAACATTGAATCAATAATGATGTATGTTACCCTATATGATGTGGTTGAGCGTTACTTAATGGTTTTACACTGGTATTATGTGTAACCATGATGGCAACGAAAAAATGCAGGGCAAATAAATTTCTAAACAAGCAGAGTATAATCCTATGAGATTTTAACATGTAATATTTTTATTTATAGACTAAAAAGGAAAATAATACTGGGGAAAGTCAATGTTAAACCTCGGGGTCAAGATTTGATTACAGCGCACTCTTGTGTACCCTCTCTAGCTCACCGCAACTTTTATTATATGAACAATGTTATGAAATATGATTTAATGAGCAAAATGTGAAACTTTACAAACAACTACTGCAGAGCCTGATACGCGATACGTGGTTTGGCGTACTCCTACCTTGTGGATATTATTATGTGTGTTCCTGTTCCATCAACTGACGTCAATAAGGAATTTTCCAAGTCATTTTCCAACTAAGGAAAATTACCAGACTCCAATGTTGTTCAATGTTTTCTGTGTGTGTATATAAAATAAGGCTATAAGAATAAGGTGTGTATAAGAAAATTAAATAAGGCTATTGCCATTTATACAATGTAATGTAAATAAAAGTCGTTTGACAGGTATTTGGCCTTCCGATCATATGTTAGTTTGCTTATTTAAACGCATATGTGACAGATACGGCCAAATACAAAATAATTATATATATATATATATATATATATATATATATATATATATATATATATATATATTATAAAACACAACCAAAGTTTATTATACCATTTTTTCCTGGACCACACAAAAGTAACAGTATTATGAAAATTGCCCATAATGTCTTACTTTCCTCTCCATATACCCAAACTTTTATCGCTAAAGCACCTTGACTAATATTTCACAAACCTCCAAATTTGAAAAACAAACTTGTCCAACCTAAACTGTCTAAATTACTCCGTTACTAATGCGTGTGCACCGTGCAACAAACCACGTTGTGGTTCTTGCAAAATTATGAAAAACTCTAGGGAATTAAAATTAGCGTGCCAAAGTATTGGCAAAGTAAACTGTGACCCTAAGAATGTAATATATCAAATTAATTTTAAATTTTGTAAAAATAAATACATAGGGCAAACATCTAACCACCTTAGAGTCAGAATAACAGAACACAGGTATCATATTTTCATAAAGACAAGGAGAAGCCATTGGCCAAATGTGCTGCTGAGCACTAAAAGGACAAAATTAAGGAACGTTATGACCTTAAAGGGATTAATAAGGTTACTTGTCCTAAAGAAAATTTAAATATGTTAAAATAAAAAAAAAGTCGAACAAGCCCATCACTTACTTCTAAAATCTAAATATTCAAATGGTGTAAATTTAAGATAAAATTAACTTTTCCAGATTTTCTTCTGTGCCATTAATGATATAACAACTGATTTACCCAAATTATAAAAATTACCTATAGACAATAGACAATAGACAATATTCTTTATTTGCAGTTTCTTTAAGAAATACAATGGCGTCAACATGTGATAATCTTGCTTTACAATTTTATGTATCTATTTGTTTATTAATTTTTTGTAATGTTTTGTCATCTTATAAAAGGTCAAAAAACTCCTTGGTCGAGTATAAGGGTCGCTCCACTAGCCAGTTCTGAAGTTCATTTTTTAACTGGTTTCCTCTCTTGTCCTTAAGGTTTTGTGGCAATGAGTTGATGATTTTGCGGCCAATGTATGAAGGTTTTTTGCTAAATGTTGTTGTGTGGTGAATAGGAAGACTGTAGTCGGCTGCTCTCCTAGTGTTGTAAGAATGTATGTCTTCATTTCTTGGAAGGTCCAGCTGATTGGTGTAGATGACAACTGCAAGTATGTAGAGTGATGTGACGGTTAAGATCTTAAGTGACTTGAACGCTTCTCTGCAGCTATCTGTAGGGCCTAGGCCTGCAAGTGTTCTAATAGCTTTTTTTTGGAGGATCAGGATTTTGTTAAGGTTGGCCTCGGATGTTGAGCCCCAAGAAATTAATCCATATCTAATGTGAGATTCCACCATCGCGTAGTAGGCTGTTTTGGCTAATTCCGGGCCTCCCATCCACATCATTCTTTTGACTACAAATATCCCAGATGAGAGTTTCTTGGTCAGTGCATTAATATGATCTCCCCAGGAAAGGTCAGCATCAATTGTGAGCCCCAGTAGTTTTGTATTTTGTTCTGTTGAAATATTGGGAATATCTGGTATTTGTTCATGTCTTCTGCTAAAATTGATATGTGTGGTTTTGGATGGATTGATAGCTAAGTCGTTTTGAAGACAGTATTGGAGTGCTTTGTCTGTAGATGATAAAATGCTAGTTACTAATTCATGTGATGTGTCATTTGCAAATAGAAGAGTTGTATCGTCTGGGTACATTATAGTCTCTACATTGTCATCATTGATAAAAACAGAAAAGAATAACAGAAACAACAGAAAATCGTTGGTGAAAAGAATAAATAAAAAGGGGCCCAGTACTGAGCCTTGAGGCACTCCTCTTCTCACTGGCAGTGGCTTTGATCTGTATACACATTTTTTTCCATTCAGATTTTGTTGAATTTCAGTAATTTGTGTGCGATCTTTCAGGTAGCTAGCCACCCAATCTTTTGCTAGGCCGTCAATACCTAAAGCCAAGAGTTTTCTCAGGATGAGGTCATGACCCAAGCAATCGAAGGCTTTGCTGTAGTCAAGTAGAATAGCTGAGACATGTTTGCCATCTTCCAGGTTGTCTGTGATTTTTTCAAGTAAATTGGTAACAGCTGTGGTGGTGGATCTACCTTTGAGAAATCCATGTTGATTTTTTGTAATAAGTTCATTTCTTTCCATGTAGTCTAGCATTCTTGACAGAGCAATCTTTTCTATTATTTTTGAGAGTGTTGATATTAGCGAGATAGGGCGGTAATTCTCTGGTTTGATGAGGGATCCTTTCTTGTGTTTTGGATATATTTTAGCAGTTTTTAAAGCAGAGGGGAATTGTCCTGAACTAAATGATTTGTTTATTATGCTGACTAATGGAGGTGCTAGTTGTTTGGCACAGTGTTTTACGACCTTTGATGGAACCTCGTCTACTCCACAAGATAACTTAGATTTTAGTGAGGATATTGTTGCAATGACTTCCTTTGTGTTAGTAGGTTTTAAAAATAGTAATCGGGTATCACTTTGTGGGAGGGTAATTTGGTGAGTTATTATTGTGTTTTTAAATTGTTCCCGATTGTTATCCAATGTGGAAGCTGCTATTTTCGAAAAATATTTATTAAAGTGTTCAGCCACAAGAACAGGGTTATCCTCTATTTTGCCATCCATCTCCAACTGCGTATTTGCTTCACCTTTTTGTTTATTTTGTTTCTCCGAGTTGATTGTGTCCCAGATGGCTTTACTCTTGTTGTCAGCCTGATTAATATATTCTGCTGTTATGCTTCGTTTGAGATTTCGGAGTTTAAGGTCGTAGGTTTTCTTTTTTTCTGTCATTGCTATTTTGTCATCATTATTTCCAGTTAGTTCATATCTGTGTAAGGCAGTTAGAAAGTCTTCTTTTAGAATTTTTACTTCTTCATCGTATTGTACATTAAGCTTCCTACTTGGTTTTGCTTGTACTTTCTTCTTAGGACATACATGGTCTAGTGTTTGTCTTACTGTTGTTAAAAACAAGTTATAGCTCTCTTCAACATCTGGTGCAGCATGCACGCTCTCCCAATTTTCCAGAAAGAATTCGTCTTTAAGTATGTCAAGATTTTTCCTTGAAAATATTCTCCTCACAGTAGCTTCTTTCTTAGAGGACAAATGTGTTTGCATGTTGACGGTGCAAATCTGGCCAGTGTGATCTGATATCCCAGTCTGTACTACTGTGAAGTTCACCATATCTTCTGATATGTTTGTGCAAATACAATCAATAGATGTTCTGGAGTGATAAGTAGTCCTTGTCTCTGGGAGAGATAGCCGCTTGATACCAAAAATTGATAGTTCATCCTCAAAGAAAGTGTTGTCTGTATTTACGGTTAATCTGTCTATATTGACATCTCCCATTAAGATTTGGAGTTTAGCTTCAGCTTTATATGTAGTAAGTACGTCAGCTAATATGTCAACAGCTAATTTGACTTGTCCTCCTGGAGGACGATAAACACCAAGTACATAGAGTGTTTTATTCTGGATATTAATTTTTGTTAATGCAGTTTCACATACCAGTTCCACGTTCCTATTAGATATGTCTATTGCTTCTGTTTTTAGGTTACGTTTTTCCTGTACATAGATTGCAACTCCTCCCATTTTATGATTTTTCCTACTGTAAGATGTTACTAATTCATATCCACTAATCTTGGTAAGTAATAGCTTTTCTGTGCTCAATCCATGTTCAGAAAGTATCAGTATTGTTGGTTTTAAATCATTCATTAGATGGTTTATTCTCTCTACTTTTTTTGATAGTCCTTGGACATTTTGATGAAATATAGTTATGGGAGCTATTTCATCTTGTGTAGGATAGAATTCCAAAATATTTTGATTTTGTGTTTTTTTGTAGCCTGTTTGTGCCTTGTCTTTCTTGGACGTCGAAATTCTAAAAAAGGAGCTTTTTCAGTATGGTAATATTGATCTGAAGAGGTGTTGTTCGTGAGTTTTGTCTCATGTCCATTTTCCTGGGTTTCTTGGTGGTCTTCACCTACTGTAATGGGTGGCAGCAAGGTGTGGTAATAAATAAATAAATAAATAAAAAAAAATAAATAAGAAAGTTATGACATTTTTTCATAACTGCATAAATCATAACAACGGCACTTCATTTTTAGCAATTGGCTAACAGCTCTAATCATACTAATATTCCAAATATAGTCTGATACTGAACATTGATAGGTATCGGTGTAAAGAAATATTCAATCAAGAGTGAGAATATTAAAGTTAATATAATCTGAGAATAATTTATGTTGATCTGTGACTAACTGTTTAGTTAATTCTTATGTATATATATATATATATATATATATATATATATATATATATATATATATTATACGTGTTAAATTATATGTTGTTCAATAAGTCGTATTCACGGTTTTTCTATAGACTATATGTATTATCTCAATTTTGTGGGATCGTAGTCTTAAATCACATAAACGTCAATTTCTGACATAGTTCTCACCAAAACTATAAGTTCTTATTCACAGGCATTTCAAATAAGTAACAAAAAATTATGAATAAGAATACTTACTTGTTTTAGTTGTGTGGATTGTACAGATTTGTTTAGGAAGAAAAACATTTTGTAATACAACTGTGGTTTCATGGAATGAAATGGTTGTACACCAGTGCTCTTTGAAATATATTTAACTAAACATTGAACTGAGAACGCAATTCATAAATTGATGTAAAATATAAGATGGTTGGAATTTCAGTAAAAACTGAGCACTTAGCGTACCTCGCAGTGCTAAAATTAACCAGCGGGAGAACCGAACACACGTAATAACAGGTAATGGGTTGTAGATCGCTCGACCCCACGTAATTTGATTTTTCAAGTAAAACAGTAATTAAAATCCGCGTGTCGAGCGTTGCGGTAATTAATGTAAATGCGGACCGGGCGAGTGAGGGCCGGCAGGCCACGTGTGTAGCTGCGCGCGGGCGATAGCGGCGTTTTGTTGTATTTTAATTTTCTGATAAAAGGAGCCAAAAGAGGAGGGATGAGGGGGAGTAATTGTAGGGTAATAATAATTTGATGGTTCCGCTAATTTGCGCAGGAGCACTCACAATCAGCGAGTGTTGACTGGCGGGGGCTAATATTGACACTAGGCGGAATTAAGTGGAATTGAAATGGAGAGAGCAACGAGTCGAGCAGAGCAGCGAGTACAGTCCCTGCCGACCACAACTGTGTCTTGTACAGATTACACTGTACAGTCTCTGCCAAAAACAACTGTCTTGGAGAGACTTTTGCTGAACACACCTTGCGAAATTACTGTCTTTAACTGATTGTTAAAGGGTAAACGAGGTTTTGTCCTACGGAGAAAAAAGGTTGCAAAGAAATCTCTCTCACATCAGCTTATATCCAAACCATTCCGAATCCACGTCCCGTCAGTCGAGCAGCTTGAAAAGACAGAAACGATCAGCAGTCGGCCATCTACGTTTGGTGTTGCTTTGATTCATTAGCGATCATTAACAGTTATAATAGAAATAATAAAACTTAGCATTCCCCACATATCACTGCAGAAAAAAAATACTGTCCGAGGACCGAACGTTGCGTAACAAGGAGGTAATGGGACTGCATATCCATGGGAACATAGTATATTCAAATAACCCTTTTAATGACAACGATCGATATAGCGATGGCACAGCGAAAATTGCTGACGATCGATATAAAGATCGTCAAAACAGAAAATAACTTGCACGTAAACTACTATAATTGTGCACCTTCGGCTACTGTTGTAGACTATAGTATGTTGTTCAAATTATAAGTTGGACTGTACAGTCCGACATCCGCTGTCAGTCACATAATACAAGCTTTGGAATATTTGCTAAAACTGATTGTGTTTTGCAAAGGATGTCGTCCAAAACAGAACTGCCTCGCAAGAATTATACTACGTGGTTTCTGTAAACAATTACTGGGTTTTGGACAGGTTGTGTTATAGTGCTTATAGCTTATTTAATGAAAAGTTACCTATGATATTATATTTTGGGGTTTCTGTAGTGCTCATTAATTCGTTAGAACGTTTAGCCCCAAAAGATGGCATTAAGGGTTGTTTAATGATTGGACCAGCGGAACAGCTGTAGAGTGTTCTTCCGATCAAGTGGTGCTCTCACCCTGGCACGCCTCCTCATGTATCACATATTAGTATTTGTCGTAAAAAACGTAGCTTCTCAGTCCCCAATCATAACTGTAACACTAAACTTAAGAAAAGTATCTTGGTTGATCGATTCCATCTTTCTTTTTCTCAAAATTCAGTTTTATTTTTTTACGTAAGCCTTATAATTCCTTTCCACATTCTTTAAAAAAAATCAAATGATTTAAAACCCTTATATGGCCCTCAGGAGACACTAGAGGAAGAATAGACCTGAGGTCGGAAGGCGCTTGCCTCTTGTGAATTAGTATTTATAATTTCTTGTATAGACTGTGATTTCGTTTTTATTATCAATAAAACTAATACAAATGCATATTGTACGAATGCTTATATTATTTTAATGTTTATTGATGTAATGTAATGTAATGATTTGCATAAAAATTGTAAAGTTCTAACTACGTAGATAAAGAAGTTTGAAGTTTGCATCTAACACACCGTAAAACAGGACATGGTGATAGCGGACTGCTGGAATGCAGGCACAGTGAGTACGGATTCGTTTGCTGCCCATAACATAAAGATTACTAGGTCTCTTGATTAGTAACTGTACAATTGCTGCTGAAAAAGTCACTTCATGTAATGTTAAAGTTTGTCGACCACAGTTTGTCCGTATCTGGATTACCGCATCTTCAGAAACAAGGTGGGATGAAGATGAGAGAATTTTTAAAGATGATAAGGTTGACTGGAAATGCATAAGCGGTTTACAGTACGTTATTAGAATACTCATCATTTATAGGAAAGTTACCACTAAGACAAATGTAGAATAAAGAAATAAATAATAAATGTAGGGAAAAGATTTATAATAAATAAATTTAGGCTTTACTTGTCTTCGGCGAAGAAATTGCATCGCCCAAAATGTATTACTTCAAACGATGATCTTTCCTCTTGAGTGAAAATTCGAACACGATTGCCCTCATTATTACTAAAAGTTTTTCACGTGGAATCTTGCTCCCTAACCACACCGATTTAATCGATTAGCTGTTACATTAGGTGGATTTGAAACTGCAAATTAAAGTAAATGTATGTACAGTAATTCTGGTTTTTTTACACTAAACAATGTATTAAAAATCGTTTCAGAAATCTATATTTTGATGTCCCATGACGATAAAATTTCTAGTCTGCTGCTAAATAAATGAGTGATAAAATTACTTTCGAAAATAATCAACTGCGCGTCCTGGTTAGCCGAAAATCTTGAGTAAAATGGAAAAATATATTTTTCTCACGAATAAGTATAGATTGCATTGAACTAACCCGGCCGATGCGATCTCACAAAGAGAGGATTTGGTTGCAGGCGCTCAGATAAAGTCAGGGAGAGTCCAGGACTTCTCTTATCTAAAGCTTTTGACTGATGGATCGCTAAACTTGCCGTGCGGAAGTTGGAGTTGCATCCTGCTTGTACTGTACCATTGTTTGTCTTTTATACAAATTACATAGATTTTCACAAAAATACTTGAAAATTATTGTGATTTAAGAAATAATAAGACGTGTGAAAACTAACACAGCATGGTGCTTATTGTGTTGGTCCATAATAAAATATGGTATATAAGTAATGCCGGGGAAACCACCTTTATAATGCACATTGGTCGGGAGCAATAGTTTTGCAAATGCAATACATACTTGCCTCAATATTCCAAGCAATTATAAGTAACAAGCAGTGAGCTCAGAAAAAATACTCTCTAAAAGCCGTGAAGACGCGCGAGAATTTCAAACAGAACCAAAGTCTTTAAAGTAGTGTGACCATTAGTTTTACGGATTTGATAGTAAACCGGTTCCTTCACCTCCCCCCTTGAAAGTAAATAAATAAAACAAGTGTTACTCCATACGCGAATACGTACACAAAAAGTTTTCCTACAAGTACGGTGCCGAATATAATCCTCTTCAGTGTTGAAAATAACCGTTTATTGAAGACTAGCATGCGATATTAATATAAAGCTGGCACAGCGGAAATTAACCAAAATCGTAATTGTATTACAAAAGCTGTTCTTTACAGCTTTCTTTTCTCTCTGTGATTAGTTTTCCATAACATTCTCAAAACCCATAAACACCACCCGTTACAGTTAAGTATACAATTGAAATATGTAAATTATGTCCAAAATAATTTTTTGCATGTGTACGACCTAGAGCACTAGCCTGGTAATTGCAACACTTTTCCAGGGTGGACTTAAACGATTACTTGTTAGCGTATAAAAAGACTGCGTACTAACCAAGCTTAGAACCCGGGGGGCTATGGGATGATAGACTGAAATACTCAACATTCCATGGAACACAATATTTTATCGTCGAGGTAAATAAAAAAAATATAACAGAGAATCGAAGGACCCAACAGAGAACGAACAAGAGAGTTACCGCGCAGACGGACAGACTGACAGACTGACAGACGAACTGTAATCGATCTTTTAACTCCAAAATTAATAGGGTTCTTCCTTAGAACAAGAGGAATCTAGATACCGAGTTAAAAATCTCTTCTATGATGATGTATCGCACGTACAGATAATTTAAACTGCGTTTAAAAGTTGTTGATTTTAGCTTTCTACCACACCGTGCTTAAGATTTGTTGTGCTATCGAATCCTCTTAGTGTAAGTAAATAAAGGAGCCGAAATAATGTATAGTTAACGTACCATGTCGGAAATGGTGTACGATTATCAATCTTTACGAGAACATTGCTGTACTGCAATGTGTTATGAAGCTTAATTAGCATAACCACTCAAACTTTTAAATATAATGAGTTTAGTTACATTTAGGTGACCATTCTAATGAAAAGTTCCAAGTGATCATTAACATGTGCAAAATGAATTTCGCGGAATTTACCTTTTGAAATGTTGATACTTTGTTAGCTCTAAAGTAAACTACATTGTCCACCGAGAAATGTGGTCTTTTAGAAATAGTTGGCATAGTATAAACTGAAATTTTCTGTTATCAAATTTGTTTGTTTAGTCTGTAAAATGTAATGTGGTTACAGTTTTTATAATCTTTATGAAGATATTTATTTATAAAATGAGACGAATAATTCACATGTAGTTAATAATGAATGGTAATCAACGCGGTCACGATTTATACAAAAGGCACAATCACAGAGGTCACATGTAGGCGCCATTTTATAATTTTACAACTTAAAAACCCGTTTCACGTAAATAAACGTTAAAACATTGAAAGAGCCTGTGTATTTTAAAATTTTGTGTATGTTATGTCATATAAAGAGAAGTTTAACACACGAGTAAAGAAAAGAAAGAAAGGGGATTTATGTTTAAAACTAAAATCATGAGGAATCGTAAAAGAACGTTTTTCAACTATATTTAAAATTTAAAAACTATCTGTCAAACACTACGTGAAAACATGTTATTGTACTACAACATTATAATATCACATTTTGAACACATTTCCAAAATGTGTTTTGAGCAGAAAATTGAAATACGCAAGCAAACGTTGTTGTAGTTTAAAGACAAACAATAAAACTCAAATTACGTTGAAAATTATGCAAAGAAAATACTTTCTACTTTTCCGCTGATATTCTAATTACTCATGGATTTCCAAATTTGTTTCTCGTAATATTCTTCTATAATTTCTTGTTCGAACAAGAAAACTAAAACAATATATATCTTTACCATGGAAACCCAATGAATTTAAATATGATTAAATGTTTATAATTTTTAAATGTGGACATAATGCCAGGAATTGGAAAATGAAACGAGTCGGTATTGCTAATTGGAAGGGAAATAGTATAAATATCCTGCCTATTCGCTGTCACATACAGAGGTAAGACATAGTTATCAATCCTCAATCAAATTTGACTTACCTCATTTACTGAATTAGCTAATTAACATGTTTACTGTTAAAGTAGGATATAGTGCAGTTTCCAGTCTCATCTTTAAAAGTTGTGATTGAACTTATGTGATATTTAAAGGGGTATGTAACATTTCTTGACTAGCTATAGCTGTCGATCATAACTTAATTTATTCATTAATCTGAGTTATTTGAGCAACTAATGCTAATTTTAATACACTTATATAATTTATTTCGTTGGCCACATATTATGAAGACTTGATATAATCAAATTACTTTAATTCCAAAACAATAATAAAATCTATCTTAGACGATGGGAGTGCTATATTATGAGATTCAACAACATATAAATATAAGGAATTATTTTTAAAATTTTTATGTATTTATGATTTTTATTGTTTCTTAAATCTAAATTAAACGTTCAAGAAACATGTTTATGCACTACTGTAAATACCTAGCATTCCACCTTACTACTCTTAAGTACATTTCAGTTAGTAATTAAACATTGATTGAGTGGTAATGACATAAAAAATACAAGAAAAAATAATATATTAAAATTATTTTAATATTAGCATGTTGAACGTTTGTTCGGTTGAAACAGAAAAAAGAGGAGTTTCTTACATTGTTTAGATGCAAAGTTTTGTGTTTAAACATTAAATACTGTTTATGTAACAACTACAAATATTTATTTTCAGATAATGGGCTTTGCTAGATTTTTTCGAGCAACCTCATTAGTGAGATATTTTAAACCTAAGGTTGGTAGGATTATATTCTATTTAACAATTAATTATTAAGCACGAAACGTAGCCGTGGTGGAAAAGACTGATTTAATGTAAATGTTGAGTTTAGCTCTATTTTACTACCTCTAAATCAGCCTTCCGCCTAAGATGATGCTATCATAGACTTAGGAAGTCACATACTTAGGAAGACTGTCTTTTGTGATATAGTCGTCTTCAAATATATTTATATTGATTTCAGACGCGCAAAGCTCTTTTACACAATTGAAACATAGTTGAAACGGCCAATACGGTCCAACGTACAAAGAAGGTTATTGCTAGCATTTGAGTATTTAATAACTTTCTCTGAATTGTCACTGTTATCTGTAACTATTTCCTGAGAATTTCATTTCTGTCAAGGTCTCAAAATCTATTTAGACTTATATTATTCCTCTATAAAGCCTAATCTCAATCACATTTCAGGCGTTTCTTAAAAAAAAAAAACACACACACACACTCACATTCAATTCTTTTATATTTTTAGAAATAAGATAAACATCCTAAATCAATTTGAATGTTGAGTTTAGCTCTAGTTCACCTTCTTAGTGCAGCGTTTGGAATCTGACGCTGACACAGACTTTACTCCTGGAATCTGGAGTCATGTTCTCTGAAGAGATAAAAAAAAGTCGATGACGAAGAAGCTCAAAATGGACTCTTTAAATTACTTCATCAGATATACCTAGACAACAAAATATAGAGTAATCTATGTGAAGAGACATTTCTCATTGTCTCATGAGGAGATCCATGTCTTCTGCCTGAAGAGCTATGCAGAGCTTGTTGCAAGTAAAGAGAACGCCGTAATAATTGGTACTTAGTTCTTCTTAATGAATGGTAAATGAGTGGGACTCACTTATAATCTGAAATGTTTTGGTAATAAGGTGAACATATAGCGATCCATTCCGTATATATATATATATATATATATATATATATATATATATATATATATATATATATTAATATCTGAAACAAAACCAAAGCCTTTTACAATTTGTTTTAATAATTTATTTTAAGCTTTGTCTTTTTAGATCATTTAAATTGCTTCCAAATTTTAAAATGAGCATGAGATTTAAAGTTGAGCAGGTTTCTAATTATATTGTTAGTTTTAATTTTAGAGTTGTAATTTTGAGACGACGATGAAAATGTTAAAATAACAAAGAACTGTTTGGATAGTAAAATTAATCTTGATAAATGTTGGCAGAATTAATATACGAGTATTAATATTATCATTTCAAAATTTAGATTTATAGTGAATTACGTTCTGTCTGACGTTTTCCCATCGTATAAAATATCCTTATGTATTTCGTACTGATATAAATTATTATATAATTCTGAGAATTCAATTTTGAAATATTTTAGTTATTCTATCGTACAAAGCTTTCTACTGAACGATTACGTGTTCTTGACTTTAGTTTTGCATAAGGTCCTGTAAGAAATCTTTGAAAAGATTTAATCGTCAAAATTTAAAATTAGATTTCCACAATTTGTTTTGTATTATTATAATTAAAAATGCTAATATTTTTACAGTTTTGGGGGCTCAGTAGTGAATGGACTTTTACTTTAGACCGGCGCTGTATTTAACAAATGGCTGACATAAACATTTGTTTGAATATTGATCCTTAATGGGTGAGATTCTTTGGCAAAGGATACATACAAGTGAACGGAAAGACAGCATCAGGGAAACTCAAAATTTATACTTCTCTGTAAAAGATTCTTTATTTAGTTATATGTACGATACCTACGTATTAATTTGGGGTAGGATCCTGTACACTGTACAGTCCAACGTGTGTTGCACTGTACCACTGTGTTGGCAAACCCGTGGCACCTGCGCTCGTGGCGGTCTCTGGGCTGAATAATGGCCAGGACAATTAGTTAAACATTGGAATGAATTAGAGTAGATGATGAAACGGCCACAGACCACCCCCTCCCCTTCACAACACCGACCCCTCCCACCCCTCGCAATCAATTCTTCCAGCCCCATTCTTTCTGCCACTTTAAACACACTTCCCGGCCTCGATCGAAACCACTCCTAATATTTACCAATTTAAATCTTCATTAATTAGCTTCCCTTTCATGTATTTTTCAAAAGCCGATTCCCAATGGCAAATATTTGCGTCTATTTCAGGTTGATTCAATCAGTGTTCGAGGGGTCCGTGCGGCCTCACATCTGCTTCCTTCCACTCTGGCTTGTCGCCTGTAGGCACAGCTTGACATTGTGGAAGCGGCCTCTTATTGAGAGAAGTTAAACTCCTATCTTAAAAAATAAGAATTCCGAAAAAATATGCAGATGATCTACAATTCTTTTTGATTAAAGAAATTTCAGTTTACAAAGTGTTTATTACTAAAATGGTAATATTTCGATTAATTTAACCCCTTGGATACCTACATATTGGTTGATATATCGAGTAGTTAACATTAAAATATAACGATTATATCAGTTAACATTTAAAATAGTTATGTTGAATATCCGGTATATTCTTCGAGAAAAAAGCTCATGTGATCATATATCATATAATTGTAGAGATCCAGTATAGATAAAACTGAACACGAATTGATTCAGCTGTACCAGGAAATACCATTAACGTCACTTCAAAACAAAACAGATTAACATGTAACTTTTATGGTTCTAATACTTGGTGCCTGTAGAGACCCACCTTCTTCAACATATGTTAAGACAAAACTGCCACTAATAAGCAGCCGTCTGTATAGATGATTAGTTTTCCGTGATTAGTTGAAGCTTTGTCAATGGCCAGTATGACTAATAGCGATCAATCTTTTGTTGAAGATAATTTTTCTCATGGATATTTTCAAGATTTATCTACATAGGATAACCTTGGATAATATTAGGGAATTTTTGCGAGTAGTTTTGTTTTGTTGAATTCTACTTTGTGCTTGGTTTTGAAACGGTTTTATACTCGTACTATGGTGGAGTCTTACGTTTACAGATATTTCACGTGCGTAATCTGTTCTCTCACTCGTGTGGAAATTGCTATTCCACACGAAATATTGTTATTGTTATATTGTCGTTGTCGTGTGTTATTTTGTTTTCCCATTGTAGACTGAGCCAGAACTATGTGTTATTTCGTTCTCTCCAGGGAATTATAGACACAATGGAATCGTGTTCTTTATTGGTCTGAAATAGTTATTCTATTTTTGAGATGGTTTGAATACAGTTTTGATATTGCATCCTCTCTATGTTATCAATAAAATGTGAAAATAGCAATACCCGATAACAGAACTTAGTTCCTTCTCTGTTTGAGTTTATATGCATTGTGTTCATTTCTACTTGGGTCGCTGCGTCAATACCATATTCATGATAATATATATATACATTCCTAAAAAATATGCAGATGCTCTACAATTCTTTTTGGTTAAAGAAATTTCATTTTACAAAGTGTTTATTACTAAAATGTAATATTTCGATTAATTTAACCTCGAGATTTTATATATATATATATATATATATATGTGTGTGTGTGTGTGTGTGTGTGTGTGTGTGTGTGTGTGTGTGTGTGTGTGTGCGCGCGCGCGCGCGCGCGCGCGTTTAATGTATTTTGATGAAACAACATGGTGATTTATTTTATTGTTCGTTACATTCCTCTGACTGTTAATGGAGAGAATCACTTTTATACTATAAATTATATATATATATATATATATATATATATATATATATATATATATATCAGGTTAGTTACACCATTTATATCTCAATAATGACTGCAGTGATTATAATGATCTCTGATTGGTTGGATTTGTATTCGCCCCAAATGACAGAATAACTACTAAAAGCTAGAAAATTAAATAAATAAATAAAGTCTGCATAATAACATTACACACCCTTAACCTTACCTGTGTGTTAATTAACCTTACTGTGGAAACATTGCTTTATGACAATATAGCCATATTCTTAATTAACTTGACCAGTATTTTCATTTATTTGCATTTAAAGCATTCAAAGCATTGAGTAAGCTTGACAGTAACAACATTTCGTATTCTCAACTTGTCTCCAACTAATATTGAGTAAAGAGATATCGAAATAATAAAAATATAAGTTTTAGTGACAATATACTTTGAACTGAACATTTTAACAAATATTAAGTCTGCAGTGCTTGGTCAGTACTGTAATGCTGATGTAAAAAATTTACTATAAATTTAAAGACAGTTGCAAACCCTATCTTAGTTGTTTTTTTTACATATATATTTATTTCTTTGGTCGGAAAAATCAAGGCAAAATTAACTATGGTACAAACAAAATATTAAGACCTGAATAAATTACAATGACCATAAATATACACTTAAATATAGTAAAAAGATCTGTTTCATGACACGAGAGACATGGGATGTAACGCCTAATTCAGTATATAAGATGCACAATTGCGATCCAATTGGCTGTGGTATGTCATTCTTCCAACTTCCGTCGCGCCTCATGTGCCACCACAACCCACGGCAACTTCCTCCCCAGATTCATCAAAATTATGGGTTTGTAACGTTGTACAGTATTTCAAGATGTTGGCATTTCGTATATCATATTGTAGATAGGAAAGTAGCCAATGTTAGGTTAAAAAACGATTGGATAAAAACCCTAAAAGATCATTTGCGTTTATTCATAAGTACAGCATTATTTACAGCATGTACAATTTATGATACATAACAACATATTGTAGATAGGAAAGTAGCCAATGTTAGGTTAAAAAACGATTGGATAAAAACCCTAAAAGATCATTTGCGTTTATTCATAAGTACAGCATTATTTACAGCATGTACAATTTATGATACATAACAATGGTTGGCAGGTTGAGAATCGAGACTGAGATCGCATGGAACAAAATTAGTGATGGAAACAACAGATTAAAAACAACTCGTTAGTAAATTTCATGAATAATTCAATAATTTGGAGTTGCTGTAGGTTGATTATTTTATACAATTAACTATCAGTTAACAGCGGCTTTGTGTGCAATTTCCTACTGAATAACAGGTACGCACTAAACATCCTTTATAAATTGTATAAAACCCTCCAGAAATAATAATGGTCTACTTTTTCAAAATGGAAATTTGGCCCAAGGGGTAGTTGCATTGTATGATCCGAACTTGGATTTTGTCAGCAAGCTTAATATAATTTTGTAACCGAGCGGTCACGTCATTATACGAGTTCAGCGCTTGAGGTACAGTACATGATTAATAATTGCAAACATCAGCTCGAGTACTGTGTGACGCCCTCAGCAACATCTTGCGAGCCCAGATAATTGCTTCCCACTAATTGCAGTCCACAATCACAATCGATTGTGCGAGATATCGACGCGGAGTAAGCGACTTAGCGGTGCCATTGACTGATACAAAGCACGGCTTACTGAGGCTAAATGCTCCAATCGTCCCGGCACAGTCGCTGAGCCAATTCCCGGCTCCGGAGCCGATATTTGCGGCAGCTCCTCGTCCTCGCTCTCGTATTTCAGATTACCGGTTATTACGCGCTCCATCTCCCATCAGACCTTTGGGGATTCCCGCCAAGGATTTATTGACGCTCTAATCGATGAATGAAGTGGTTGGCTGGATGCCCCATTTCGAGTCAGTCAGTTTAATCTTAGAAGTTAAAACCTTTAATGCCTTAACATACAACGCTTTGTTCCTACGATGTTCTCAAACAAGATTGCTAAGAAATAGGTGATGCGATTGTTTATAGTGAGTTTTGCCCCATTTCGAATCAGTCAGTTTTTAATCTTAGAAATTAAAAAAATGTATGGCTTAATTTGCAAGGTTTTGCTCCAATGATGTTCTCAAATACTGTGAGTTCTAACTCTTAATGGCTGAATGACAGCCCATCATTTGAGAGGCCGGAGAAAGTTAATTTCAGTCTGTCTCTGTCCGCACTATATCTAAAAAACGTGAAATCTAGAATATTTCCAATTAACCTATAGAATTGAAATTTTGAACGAAGCTACATTTCTAGATAGGCATCATTGGTTTGATGGTGGTGCATGGCACTCCATGGGATTTGGCTGATAGTTAGCGAATATATGTACGAGTACATTCGTCTGTGGGTAATCATGATAGCACCGATAAAATGGTAAAATAAATAAATTTGTAATCACAATCATAAATGGAATTTAAACATGTGAGGCATTTTTCTTCAGTGAGTAAAAATATAAAATTATATAGTGAAAAGGTAATGTTAAAATCGAGTACAAAATTTTGATTGCAACCCACTATTGCGTTGTGGTGCCTCCCTAGCTCACCAGAACCTTTATTATTTAAACGCTGCGATGAAACCTAACTTAAGAACAGAAAATGTTAATCTGAGATATCAAGAAACTGTTTAGCTATAGACTTTAAATTCATTCTATAACTTGAAGACTATGAAACTTGATTTCTACGGAGAGAAGATTGAGTTCTATGATAATGAATGTCCAACCTTGGAATTTTACTAAGCGTCATTAAAGCCTAGGTTTCAGGAAATTCTAAAAAAATGGAGCATGATTAGGAACTGATATTTGCGTATTAAGAAGAGGTACATGAGTCAAAGTTAATCATAAAAAAATTATGTCTCAAACCATTGCCTTTTCTTTGTACACATTAGCTTTATTCGTTCTTAAAAGACAATATTTATTTACGTCTTTAATAATTGCAATACAAATTCCTATTAATTAAATAATTGCTCTGAAAAAACACTTGAATTGAATTATATCTCATAGAATCTGAAAATAAAGTTACTACAGTTTGTTTCTCGGTCGGGCATGTTATTTGCATACATCTTAATCGAACGTGACCTCACGGGCAACCTCTTAATGAATGATCACATTAGGAGGATTATCTATGCAAATATGAAATTTCTTACATATCTTACTCATTTAAGATATTTTCTTGAATGCACCCTAATAATAATGTTAATAAATTATACTCCTTCTAAGAAATTACTGAAATGTGTACTTAATAAATTATACGAATACAGAGTACTGTCCGTATTTAAATGTTCTTCTTTTAATTAGATCAAAAACGATTACTATTATATTCTTTAATAAATTGATAAAAACATACCTGCTTTTGTAATGTGACACTGTCACAGACTTGTTTCTGGAATATAGAATTCAGCTCCATGCGAAGAGGTCCAAAAACGTATTTTCCGAAGAAGCTCAAAACATTTCGACATCAGAACTATCGCGACTATAAAATATATGTAATCTAGATTAAACGATTTTTTCATTGTCTCATCAGGTGCACAATCGAATGCACTACGATGCGTTAGACATGATCCCAAAGTACAGCGAAACAACCGAGGACTCTACACATAAAGTAGCTATGGTGGTAAGGGTTGATCAAGGGAGTAGGAAGGTGAACAGGAGCTAATTTTAACATTCACATATGAAAAAACCGTTACATTCATTAGGACATATGGAATGGCATACTCGAATGGTTATGCATATAACAACTTTATTACGAGGAGGCTGGTAGAATTCACGAAGAGTATGAAAAGACATTATCGTTTGGCGTGAATTATACTGAAATTTTTATATGATGCCAATTATAAGTCACACCCGTAGGTAGAACAAAACAAGATATAACCAGAAGAACATTGTAGAGTTTGTTTTTTCAGGAAAGAATGCTGCAGACTAAATTCTTTATAAGCCATAACGCATCAAGTTAAATCTGTGTAAAGAGTTATTACGGCGCCTGCGCCCGCTCCATACCCCATTAAGCAAGGATTCTTCTCCAATTTTCCACGACTTTTACTTCATAGCGTGATTCCAAGCGGAAAATTATAATAGCGAAAAGTGCTCACCCGCGTCTCTCTTGCTGGGTTACGAGACGTGGCCAGTCAGTCTATCCCCTCTGCCGGTGGATTACAATATGTACTGTTTAAAAGCATGCTTTAAATTAAATTTTACACTACACAACATTTGCAATAATTTCTTGCATTTTATTTACTGAAAATATATAGTTTACATAATCATTGTTTTTCCATGCTTAAACAAAAACATAAAAATGACATAGTATATGATAGTATGATTTTTCAAATGATTGAAACGTGTCCCTTTTGACTGTTTTGTTCTGTATTGAATAAATTTCCAAGCTTATATTTTATACGTACACATTTGCAATCGTAATATATACATGAGAATATGTCAATACACATGAAGTACGCCGAAAATAACATAGATGAGCAAGCAGATTTTTGTTTACATATAAATGATAATTAGTTTTTAGTAGCCCCCTTTAAAGTGAGAGTAACCCACTGTGGGAATACGCAAATACATAACGTACTACTGTCTACAGGGCTAAACTGGGATGTTACGGGCTTTAAACAGGAACATGACGAGCATAGAGGAAATATAATGTTGGACGCGACGGCTATAACACCAGCATGTATATGTTCATTACAAATATTCATATAAATACATAATTATGCGGTTTTTAAATATAAAGAAGGAAACGAACTCTCAACTTTTGCCATTTCTGTCACCTTATGGGAAATTAGGAAATATTCCATAAAGTTATTGTTTATCTTTGTAATACAATTTGATAAATTGCTTTTAATATTTTATATATATTTCAGTTATGTAACACAACCATATAAATACATTTTCATCTTCTTATTACCTACGAGTGTTAAATCTCATGACCTTATCATTATCATGTCTGGCAAGTGATACCTTAAGGTGATGTATTTGGAAAAATCTTACAACTTTACTGTCTACCAATGTAATACAACTTGATGATAACATTGTAACTAATAATAGATTGTTTCATTCAATATACTTCAGTTACGTATATTGTATGAAATGTATGTATGTATGAAAATGTATTTATATGGTTATATAAATACATTTTCATCTTCCTATTACCTACGAGTGTTAAATCTCATGACCTTATCATTATCATGTCTGGCAAGTGATACCTTAAGGTGATGTATTTGGAAAAATCTTACAACTTTACTGTCTACCAATGTAATACAACTTGATGATAACATTGTAACTAATAATAGATTGTTTCATTCAATATACTTCAGTTACGTATCACAACCATATAAATACATTTTCATCTTCTTATTACCTACGAGTGTTAAATCTCATGACCTTATCATTATCATGTCTGGCAAGTGATACCTTAAGGTGATGTATTTGGAAAAATCTTACAACTTTACTGTCTACCAATGTAATACAACTTGATGATAACATTGTAACTAATAATAGATTGTTTCATTCAATATACTTCAGTTACGTATATTGTATGAAATGTATGTATGTATGAAAATGTATTTATATGGTTATATAAATACATTTTCATCTTCCTATTACCTACGAGTGTTAAATCTCATGACCTTATCATTATCATGTCTGGCAAGTGATACCTTAAGGTGATGTATTTGGAAAAATCTTACAACTTTACTGTCTACCAATGTAATACAACTTGATGATAACATTGTAACTAATAATAGATTGTTTCATTCAATATACTTCAGTTACGTATACGTATCACAACCATATAAATACATTTTCATCTTCTTATTACCTACGAGTGTTAAATCTCATGACCTTATCATTATCATGTCTGGCAAGTGATACCTTAAGGTGATGTATTTGGAAAAATCTTACAACTTTACTGTCTACCAATGTAATACAACTTGATGATAACATTGTAACTAATAATAGATTGTTTCATTCAATATACTTCAGTTACGTATCACAACCATATAAATACATTTTCATCTTCCTATTACCTACGAGTGTTAAATCTCATGACCTTATCATTATCATGTCTGGCAAGTGATACCTTAAGGTGATGTATTTGGAAAAATCTTACAACTTTACTGTCTACCAATGTAATACAACTTGATGATAACATTGTAACTAATAATAGATTGTTTCATTCAATATACTTCAGTTACGTATCACAACCATATAAATACATTTTCATCTTCCTATTACCTACGAGTGTTAAATCTCATGACCTTATCATTATCATGTCTGGCAAGTGATACCTTAAGGTGATGTATTTGGAAAAGTCTTACAACTTTACTGTCTACCAATGTAATACAACTTGATGATAACATTGTAACTAATAATAGATTGTTTCATTCAATATACTTCAGTTACGTATCACAACCATATAAATACATTTTCATCTTCCTATTACCTACGAGTGTTAAATTTCATGACCTTATCATTATCATGTCTGGCAAGTGATACCTTAAGGTGATGTATTTGGATAAATCTTACAACTTTACTGTCTACCAATGTAATACAACTTGATGATAACATTGTAACTAATAATAGATTGTTTCATTCAATATACTTCAGTTACGTATCACAACCATATAAATACATTTTCATCTTCCTATTACCTACGAGTGTTAAATCTCATGACCTTATCATTATCATGTCTGGCAAGTGATAGCTTAAGGTGATGTATTTGGAAAAATCTTACAACTTTACTGTCTACCAATGTAATACAACTTGATGATAACATTGTAACTAATAATAGATTGTTTCATTCAATATACTTCAGTTACGTAACACAACCATATAAAACTACATTTTATTCTTCTTCTTAGACACTAATGTTAAATCTCTCGTCATTATCGGGAGGATTGCAGTCATGGATTGCCTGAGAGTGTTAAAGTCGAGAAGTGGTGCGGGAGTCAGTGACGCATAACTCCTTCCTCTGACACCTCATTAGTTGGATAATTGTCTCCGTTAATTACCCCCACCCCACCCTACCGCTACTTCCCACCCACTCACCCAGCAACCCTGCACCCACCTGCAGTCCACTTCCCTAGTCCCTCCCCTGACACACGTAAGCACCACACCAGTGTTTCAACTGAAAAGCGTTTATATAAGAGTAATATGAACTCTTGTCAAGATCTATGTATATATATATATATATATATATATATATATATATACACTTATATATTACTTATACTTTCTTTTGTATTATATATATATATATATATATATATATATATAATATTAGAACAATTTATAAGTACTATTTACGCACAAATTTATTATTTCGTTCATTAAAATTGAAGTGATTTGTATACAGATACGCCGTCAAGCATAGGAAATTAATTTTTTTTTTTTAATAGTAGATTCTTTAGTTATTTGGATTTCTGATATTTGTGACTCTAATTAAATAATGTCGTTGGTTTTTACTTTTGAATATTGGGTGAACAAAGCTCTTTAGGATTATTTATAACTTAAATGGTTTAAGTCTGAGGTAAGATATGCGAGGAACATTTAATTTCTCGTTATTTTTCTTAATATAAAGGTCAATATAACGGAGGTCATGGTCTACAGTTCTGTTTTCTATAAATTTGACTTTTGGGAGTTTAAATCCGCCTTCAGGTGTCTGCATTACTTATTTAATGACTAATCAACAAGTTCTATTTCAAAACAATTCCATTTTGTGAATCTACGCATAAAGCATTGGAGAAAAGGCCTCATAGATTGGATTGCTAAGATGCAGTGTTCTTGAACAATTAAGTAACTTAGCGATTTCAATAACCTAGAGATTGTACGTTACAACCAGAAGTTGCTTCCTGTTGTTTCAAAGCTATAAAGCCTATTGGATCCACTACTAAGTTGATAGACTGGAGTGACAACTGCTCCAAGCAAAATTAAAATCAGATTCTGATATTTTTATGGATTTATTTAACATCTATTGCTGTTTATGAAGAAATTGAACATACATTTTTGATACCAGGGCATTCTTTTGTTGATTGTGACGGAGATTTTGCTATCATAGAAAAGAAGAAAAGGGTTTCATCGTGCATTGTTCCAAAAGACCTTAAAGGTATGATAGTATCCGTCCGGGAAAAACCCTTTTGTTGTGAATATGATGGAGAAGTTTTTTACAACTTTAAAGTTTGTTGGAGGAGATATTTAAATGCGACTAATCTGAAATGAACACAGATAGTATGGATAAAAGTCTCAGCCCTGACTCGAGGTAAAATAATTGTAAAAAAGCTTTCAGTGATATAGAACAAGGGACTGAGGTCAATGTTTTCCGAAAAGACATTACTGATATTGAAATTAAAACAGTGCACTTCCAAGAATAGAAAATATTTCACAGATAGGTAGAGCAAAATAAGGATCTGAAGAGTATGATTCCTTACCTTACAAAATCTAAACATTAGGACTTTTATGAAAAATTAACTTCGTAAAAACTTTGAGAAAAGTGTTATTAGATTTTGGTATTTTTATTTGTATGAGATGTGAGTTTTTGTTACCATATCAAGGCACTTAATCTTTTAATATCAATAAGGCCTACATAATTAGTAGGTAGTTTGTTACATGGTTTAAGATAGTTTGAACTTTGATTGTGCAATGTGGACTTTGCTCTTTTTTACATTATTCACTATAGTACTTTGTAACGAGAAATAATAATTGTTTAATTTGAATTTTTGTGAATAAAAAAAACATTTTCATTCGTAAATTTACAAATCTAATTTAGTTTGCCATATAGCAATAGACAAAAATATGTATGTAATCATATTTTGATATTAAATCTAATTTAAAAGAAGACGTGTTTTTCTCAAAATTTATAAAAGGGAACTATTTTCATATTTTTACTTAACCTTCAGCTATGGAGCATAAAATACTAAAAGCGAAGTAAATCACGATGTCCGATATATACACTTTTTAACGTGTATTCTTGATCACACAGGCGAACTCAACTATAGAACATAAAATACTAAAAACGAAGTAAATACAATATATCCGATATATATGCTTTTTAGCGGAAATATAATTCATTCGATCCAGAAATACTCATATAGGTGCGAACCTATGAAATGCGTTCGAAGCCGTGGGTAACTGCTATTAGTTATACAAATAATTACATAGCAACAATGCAAAGTCAACATTGGTGTCGAAATATAATTCACTCGAACCAGGAGTGCTCATTCAGGAATTAAATCTACTAAAATGCGTTCGAAGCCGTGGCTAACTGCTATTAGTTATACAAATTATTACATTGCAACAATGCCAAGTCAACATTGGTGTCGAAATATAATTCACTTGAACCAGGAGTGCTCATTCAGGAATTAAATCTACTAAAATGCGCTCGAAGCCGTGGGTAACTGCTATTAGTTATACAAATTATTACATGGCAACAATGCCAAGGCAACATTGGTGTCGAAATATAATTCACTCTAACCAGAAGTGCTCATTCAGGAGTTAAATCTACTTAATTGCGATCGAAGCCGTGGGTAACTGCTGTTAGTTATACAAATAATTACATAGCAACAATATCAAGTCAATATTGGTGTCGAAATATAATCCACTCGAACTAGAAGTACGCATTCAGGAGTTACATCTACTGAAATGCGTTCGAAGCCGTGGGTAACTGCTGTTAGTTATTATACATTGGTGTCGAAATATAATTCACTCGAACCAGAAGTGCTCATTCAGGAGTTAAATCTACTGAAATGCGTTAGAAGCCATACGTAACTGCTGTTAGTTATACAACATTCGTGTCGAAATATAATTCACTCGAACCAGAAGTGCTCATTCAGGAGTAAAATCTACTGAAATGCGTTCGAAGTCATAGGTAACTGCTGTTAGTTATACAACATTGGTGTCGAAATATAATTCACTCGAACCAGAAGTGCTCATTCTGGAGTTACATCTACTAAAATGCGTTCGAAGCCGTGGGTAACTGCTGTTAGTTACACAATATTAGTGTCGAAATATAATTCACTCGAATCAGAAGTGCTCATTCAGGAGTTACATCTACTAAAATGCGTTCGAAGCCGTGGGTAACTGCTGTTAGTTATTATACATTGGTGTCGAAATATAATTCACTCGAACCAGAAGTGCTCATTCAGGAGTTAAATCTACTGAAATGCGTTCGAAGCCGTGGGTAACTGCTGTTAGTTATACAAAATTCGTGTCGAAATATAATTCACTCGAACCAGAAGTGCTCATTCAGGAGTTAAATCTACTGAAATGCGTTCGAAGCCGTGGGTAACTGCTGTTAGTTATACAACATTCGTGTCGAAATATAATTCATTGGAACCAGAAGTGCTCATTCAGGAGTTACATCTACTAAAATGCGTTCGAAGCCATAGGTAACTGCTGTTAGTTATACAACATTGGTGTCTTAATATAATTCACTCGAATCAGAAGTGCTCATTCAGGAGTTACATCTACTAAAGTGCGTTAGAAGCCGTGGGTAACTGCTGTTAGTTACACAACATTAGTGTCGAAATATAATTCACCCGAACCAGAAGTGCTCATTCAGGAGTTACATCTACTAAAATGCGTTCGAAGCCATAGGTAACTGCTGTTAGTTATACAACATTGGTGTCGAAATATAATTCACTCGAACCAGAAGTGCTCATTCAGGAGTTACATCTACTAAAATGGGTTCGAAGCCGTGGGTAACTGCTGTTGGTTATACAACATTAGTGTCGAAATATAATTCACTCGAACCAGAAGTGCTCATTCAGGAGTTACATCTACTAAAATGCGTTCGAAGCCGTGGGTAACTGCTGTTAGTAATACAACATTGGTGTCGAAATATAATTTACTCGAACCAGAAGTGCTCATTCAGGAGTTACATTTACTAAAATGCGTTCGAAGCCATGGGTAACTGCTGTTAGTTATACAAATAATTACATAGCAACAATACCAAGTCAACATTCTGTGCCAGCTGCGTAAAGAGTGTTATGTCCAAAAACATAGTTTTGAGATATTCACGTTTGAAGTTTTCAGTAAATCTGAAACCTACACTTTTTAATAGTTTGTGGACATTTTTACTCCTACAGACCTCCTATTTTCATTAAAATATTAGTTTGTGTATTACCTTAAAAGGTACTATACTTCAAAATAACATAACAATATTTTCTTTTATTAGAAAAAAATGTAAAACTTTTTTTGACTTGGACTTAACACGGTTTACGCTAATTGCATGGACTTAACTTATTTTACACTAGAAGAAAGCTGCGATTTGAAACAGTAAACTTTTATTACACTGTCTTTAAATATTTCAATTGTTTGTAGGGTTTAAAAAAAACAAACTTTAAGTAGTATATTGTTTAATTAAGTCAAAGGCTAGATTAAATATTTATACAAAACACAAAAGTTTTACTCTGGCAAACGTATTGGTAAATTGACAAAATTTAATTTTTTGTGTTTAGGAATAGCTGTAAAAAAGTTAAACAATTCTCTAATCTTACAGAGCAGTGAATTATTAATATATTCAAACAATTAATTATTTTTTGTAAATGTCCATTAACCCTTTCCTTTTGGCGGATTGTTTTTATATTTATTTCTTTTCGTTTTGATCACATGTTTTCTTCTTTTATGGATTTTGTGCGTTCCTCCTTTTTTCCAACTAATGGTACTGCCTCTTCAGTTTCTTCATTTGGAATGTCATCTGGATAGGTATCCTTTGCTTCCTGTGAAGTCTTCAAGTCTTCATAAAATTGGTGAAACACAGGTGAAATAAAAAGGTAATAGGTCAAGGAGGTCTTTCTTTTTGTTTTCAGGGATAGGGTTTTGGCCCTTGTAACGTAGACTAGGGGTCATTGCAAAAGTGGTTTCATTACATCTCCTTTTAAAACTTATACATTGAAATGGTTGATTGGGGTCCAAGGAAGTTTTGTAGAAAATGATTCCAGGTTTCACTTTTTAGGTACTTCAACCACTGCACATTCCTCCAATTGAAACTGTTTCCTACAACATCTTGCTTGCGCTGCTGGAGATCACTTTTGAAAAGCTTAGCAAAGTCAAAAAAGTCTTCTTCATTCATATCCTTTACAATAAAAGGATGCTTTGATCCGGTAACTTCGTATAAGCTGGGCTCCAATCGTGGGGGGTGGTGAATGTTTCCATGAAAGGTTTTTTTACGTTTTTCAATTAGAGCTTGAGATGTGTCACACTCATGTGCGTATGCCCAGGTATCAAAAAATTTATGGTTGATTTCTTTTAGTCCTGGCGAATTTTGTAGGGCCACCATACACATAGCAGCTATGTGTGTGTTTTTTGTTCTGGCCCCCACATGTATCTGTGTACATTGTCAAACATGTCACATCAGGTTTTGTAGCTTCCGAAATGAACGAATAGATACATGAACCCACTTTCATTGGCACCTCTACCAGCTATACCTTCATGCCAAAGGTAGCAGTAAGTTAAGCCTTCAGTGCAGTCGTAGACTGTTAGGTTGAAAGTCCAAAAGTTGGCGTTTATAGAAAGCCACAGAATTGTGAACTAGAGGAGTTGGCAGGCATTGCTGCAAATCAAATGTCACTGTTTTAGTGGTATGGTCAACTTTGGATTTTTTCTTTATCTAACTTTTTATATTCATATGCAAACTCTGCATCTTCAAGGTGACAATTCTTTTCTTTTTTTAAATATGACCCTTTTTCATCTTCCGAAGAAAATTTTTATTTGCATTTTGTAGTCTGTCACATTTTGAACAAGTGTCTATTTTGGGTTTTTTTATTTTCAAGTTCAAGTTATGGAACTCCTCACGAAATTTTGTGAAAACTCACTGGATTAGTACTGGCTTCGAGTAAAGTGGTTTTGTATTCTTCCATACAATGCTGCTATTGTCAAAAATGGAGCGACAAACTTTTTACCACAATCTTGTCTCGAATAGTGGCTTTCGTAATAAGCTGGAATTTTAAGAAGAAAGTCACGTACCTTGTCTTTGTCTTCTTGAGCTAAAGTGGTTTTTTGGAAATTTCCTCTAGCATCTGGTTGGATTAAGCCTGAAGAAGACGTCCTTTTTTTATTAACTACAGTCTCCAGCATCCGTCGATTTTCACCAAGTACTTTTAAGAAACAAATTTTACAAACAACTTGTTTGTTACCTTCAACTTCAACATGGTACTTGACGGTAGCCATTCTAACTTTATCACTGTCATCTTTCCTTTCCCTTTTTTCTTTTAGTTTCAGATACCTCTATCAAGGCTGCTATGTAATTACATCTTTTGTTGTAGTCATTCATTTTCCAGTAGTCTTCAACTACTGAAAAACTAAAGTAGTCAAATCAGGCTTTAAACAGTGTAAAGTGTGTTAACTTAATAAATAAAATAGTGAAGAGTGCGTTAAGTCAAAAATTGCTTGGACTTAACACACTAAACACAAATAGACCTTAAGCAGTATAGTTTGAGTAAAATGTGACCATGGACTAAACACACTTTACACAATCAATATTGTTCACTTTTTACTTATACCATTGGCGCACAAGTGAATAACCTGTTTATTATGTAAAATTGGACTTATCACCCTATACACAAACGTAGATATCATTGTTCTGCATGCGGGTGTAGCAATAACTCATTTTGGACCAATTTTGGACTTAACACTCTTTACGCAGCTGGCACTATTGGTGTCGAGATATAATTCACTCTAACCAGAAGTGCTCATTCAGGAGTTAAATCTACTTAATTGCGATCGAAGCCATGGGTAACTGCTGTTGGTTATACAAATAATTACATAGCAACAATATCAAGTCAACTTTGGATGTCGAAATATAATCCACTCGAACTAGAAGTACGCATTCAGGAGTTACATCTACTAAAATGTGTTCGAAGCCGTGGGTAACTGCTGTTAGTAATACAACATTGGTGTCGAAATATAATTCACTCGAACCAGAAGTGCTCATTCAGGAGTTACATCTACTAAAATGCGTTCGAAGCCATTGGTAACTGCTGTTAGTTATACAAAATTGGTGTCGAAATATAATTCACTCGAACCAGAAGTGCTCATTCAGGAGTTAAATCTACTAAAATGCGTTCGAAGCCATGGGTAACTGCTGTTAGTTATACAACATTGGTGTCGAAATATAATTCACTCGAACCAGAAGTGCTCATTCAGGAGTTACATCTACTAAAATGCGTTCGAAGCCGTGGGTAACTGCTGTTAGTAATACAACATTGGTGTCGAAATATAATTCACTCGAACCAGAAGTGCTCATTCAGGAGTTACATCTACTAAAATGCGTTCGAAGCCGTGGGTAACTGCTGTTAGTTATACAACATTAGTGTCGAAATATAATTCACTCGAACCAGAAGTGCTCATTCAGGAGTTACATCCACTAAAATGCGTTCGAAGCCATGGGTAACTGCTGTTAGTTATACAAATAATTACATAGCAACAATACCAAGTCAACATTGGTGTCGAAATATAATTCACTCTAACCAGAAGTGCTCATTCAGGAGTTAAATCCACTTAATTGCGTTCGAAGCCATGGGTAACTGCTGTTAGTTATACAAATAATTACATAGCAACAATACCAAGTCAACATTGGTGTCGAAATATAATTCACTCTAACCAGAAGTGCTCATTCAGGAGTTAAATCTACTTAATTGCGATCGAAGCCGTGGGTAACTGCTGTTAGTTATACAAATAATTACATAGCAACAATATCAAGTCAACATTGGTGTCGAAATATAATTCACTCGAACCAGAAGTGCTCATTCAGGAGTTACATCTACTAAAATGCGTTCGAAGCCGTGGGTAACTGCTGTTAGTAACACAACATTGGTGTCGAAATATAATTCACTCGAACCAGAAGTGCTCATTCAGGAGTTACATCTACTAAAATGCGTTCGAAGCCGTGGGTAACTGCTGTTATATTTATACAAATAATTACATATTCTAGCACCTATTCGAGCCTTCTCTCTAGTTTATACTTTTTTTTTTAAGTATCATCTGTAAAGCAAGAAAACAATGTTGTAATATTTATCTCAATTACAAAACTTGTATTGTGCAAATCAAACAATTATTGATAAAACCAATGTTATTTATTGTTTACTATAATTTTATTGACAATACAACCAATAGTAATATAGTATTCTTCTCGGGACAAAGCTTATAGTTTAGCAATGTAAAGAAGGCTTGCAGAATGTTGAAATTATTGTGATTATCTTAAAATTTATCTTAAAATTCTAACATGCTACCTCATACGATAATTACTCCTGGATCCAGGCTCTTTATATTCGGCACTGGTAATATATCTATTGTAATACGAAGAGGCAGTCCTAGGAGTATTATTACACCAACACCAGGCATCAATCGCTCTAAAGCGATGTAATATTCACAGACGAATTTAGTAAATAAAGGGGTGCAATGACACTTGAAGATGATGTAATGATAGCGATGTTTGGGGAGTGGAAGAAACTGGATATATATAAAGAAACCTAACGGCTCTGATCCAATAAAACTCTCTGATGTGCAAAATCAGATACATATTTTAAAGGGAGGGATATTGTTATACTGAACTGTCATTATAAATAATTATATTAGAGAGGTTACAATTAATAGAGATAAGTAAATAAATAAATTGCAATAATGGACTTTTTTGCTGTTGTCATTTGTAATAAAATCGGAATACAAAATTATAAGTTCACACAATTCGATTGACCGTATCAGTTAAGTTTAAATTGTAATAATTGTTAATCGTATCAATCGGTCAAATAACTCTAATTTATGTTTATACACATTTCAGTTATCTGTCTATCAAAGAAAGCTATTAAATGTATACAAAATTGATTATACAATGTTACCTTAGAGAGTATTTTAGAGTTCTAACTCAACTAACAGCATCACAACACAAAAAAATAACACAATTGTCACAGTAACACGCCTCGTTTTAAAAAACCCCTGTCCCTCGTAACTTCCCTGCTGCCTAGGGACGAATTTAGTATAGAGTTTGAAAGAGATCAATTTAGGGAGCCCATGTCAAAAAAAAGAAGAATGAAACGTAGAATATAACATTGTACAAAAGTGAAAGAAATGCTACTAATCAGTAAGTTCCAGATCTAAAATTTACAATTTTACAAAACTGAAATTATAAACAATATATTTTCGGATAATATGTGGAGAGGAACCATGGCTCCTGTGACTCATCCCTAAATCCGCCATTGCTGCTATCCCAAAGTCACGCAGTTGCGTTACCATAACAGTTTTCACCTGCACCGATAGGCCTACTCAGAGCGATAAGTTGCGATTATTCATATTTTCAATTGTAATTATTGTGTTACCAGAAATGTGCTAGTAATACAGAGACATAAACCCTTTTGTTTCATACTTCTCTTTTCCATAATTTTGTCATCAGTTTCAAATCATAGATATGAATAACAAACTCATAACTTAACTTGAAAATCATAACTTAAATAACAACGAAGCATGCTTAGACCTATATAAATTAAATAATAACGACGATACAGAATCGATAAAAATAACAAGTAATAGTCTATGTAAAGAAAGTAACAAAATTAATAAATTTAACAATCTGTACGTGCTACCTGATCAAAAGAATAACATCACAAATGCAAGGTTCTATCGATATGATGTCCATAATATACTTAAATTTTAATTTAAATAGATAATAATTTACAATAATATTTAAAGGATAACAATAATTACTTAACAATCAACAATGTAACCAGGGGTTTCAAAAAACTTAAATAATAATAAAATTGAAGCACTACAACGTAACAAGAATTAACAATACTTGACAACTAACAACGGAATGCATAGGTTATTAACAAAAATATGTAAATACTGCATCTGGGTTGGAATGGCCTTAGATCCATTCCATATTTCGAAGCATTACATCGTAAAATATAAAAATAAAGTACATTACAAAATCTATAGTAACATTTAGTAACAAAAATAATTAATTAAAATAAGAAATAGCAAGTGATACGATAAAGATAGAATATAGAAGATAGAGCATCATATTATATGATAAGTTAAGAAAATATAGGTCTACTCGGAACTGGGCTGTGTTCCAATGCTGTTATTTAATGACGTCACTGGTATGGTATGCATTAACTTTGATTCCTATGCATCAATACTATGATATAATGTTATTCGCCACCTGGCGGCTAATACAGTAATCAATATTATTCTTTAGCTAATTATATGGCAACGTACGATTATTAATATTAAAATATATTGAACTATTTTTATAGTCTTAACGTGTGAAATTGCATGATCGATTCATTTCCTACTCATACGTTTGTAAATACTGAACAAAATAAGAAGAGTGATTATGATTAATTACTTCAGGATTTACTCACGTAGGTCATCGTTTTCCTTAAATTTTGGAAACGATGTCAAAATTGGTTTATATCATCTCTGAACAAATAAATTTCAGAAAAATAAGAATTTTTCTTTATTCTTCCATATATTTTATTTCTTAATGTATATATGACTAAGAGTTTAAAGTTGGTTTTTATTTTTTATTTAATAAACAAACATAATTTTTTAATCATATAAAATTTAAACTAAGTATTATTTTATAGCAGTATTCTCTTTGGTAACAGTACGTAATCTTGTATGAAATATTTTTTTTATTCCTTGCTTAGCATAACAGTTTCTAATTATTTTCGACCCCGAAACGTCTTTTTAATTCTTTTATGAAAAAGTGCATGGTAACAGAGGTTTTAGATTTGTAATATACTTACTAAATCAGATTCATCCCACTATACACTTAAAATTAAAACTTTCTTGTACTAAGGTGAAATACTTCTAAATATACAAGTATGCAATTTACTGTTGGACTAACCTTATGGGAGTATTTATTATTTCCGTTACAAAGTTCCTTTGGAATTATCCTGGTAACCGTCTGATTTAACGTTTTAAATGTAAGGGGTATAATTTGACTAAGAGCCAGAACTGCGAAGCAGTGCGGCAGCAGGCTGCTAGCAGCGTACGGCAGGCGCGGCACTGGGGGTGGCGCGGCGGCAGTCTGCTATTACAACTGATGCATAATGTAAGTCCCTTGCAAACAGTGAAGCAATTTAGCCCGCGATTACGGGGGGAAAAGGCGAAACTAGAAAATGAATAGCTAACACGTGGTTGAAACTTTTATCCAGATCTCGCCACAGACGACTTTCCACCCACCCCTCTCCGACGCCACTTGTCGACGAACCACCCCCTCTCACCCCCCTTCCCACCACCTCCTCACTCTGTAATGGCGATGTGAGACTGCAATCGTCACTGCCTTTGAGGGTGTTTTGTGAGACATGAAATTTGGAATTGCGAATTAAATATGTTGAGCAAAACGAGGTGTTGCTTAACTCCTTTGTGGGGAATCTGCAATAATGGAGTATATCAACATTGTAGTATTAACAAATAGATACTGCACACACAGAGATCCAACACACATAAATGCAGGGGATTAGGACTGCCGCATTTCCGCCCTATTAGTCACCTAGTGCACCTACCCAATCAAATCCAGATTTTCGTTAATTGTAATTTCATCCTAAAGTGATTGGTATATATATATATATATATATATATATATATATATATATACACACACATACATAATTTAAATTGACATTAAATCGCAAAAAGTATTTGTTCCGCCCGGATTCGAACCCGGGTCTTTCACTTGCCTGCCGAGAATGTTACCACACAACAGAGCTCTTACCTTTTAAAATTCAATTTTCACATGTGTGTAAATAAGCTAATAAATACATACATATATACATATACAGGGTTTTCATTTGAACTCGTATTAAAAATCTTACAGCTCTAGTATCAAATTTCTGTAAACGGAAGTGTATATTGCTAATCGGGGGAAAACAGTTTTCAAAATGGCGGTGCTCGCCTCCATGCTTCCCGTACCCAAAAATTTTGAAATGACAACTAATACCTTGTGACACCTCAAATTGAAGCCCAAATAAAATGCTATATTTTGGTCAAAAAATTGAAATCGGTCAAGACACTTGGTATCAGCAGCCAATAATTTAATTTCTTAAAAAAAAAAAAAAAAAATATTCTACATTAGTCTACAAACTACTGTACTGCTGCTAATAACCAAAAAGATACTCACTGAATACTGGTCTAAACCCTTTGTAAACTTCAAATAAAAGTTCAAATTGGTAGCCATTGTTGTTCAAGCAAAAAAATAAGCTATTTTCACATTCTTCCCTAACCTTTCTCTACAGTGTCTCTGGTTAAGCGTCTGCAGTCAACAGTGATGATGTTTTCCAAGTCTTGGACACCAGTGGGATGTGTTTTAAAAACTACTGATTTCAAGTCACCCCACAAAAACAGTCTAAAGATGTTAGACCCTAATTGCTAATTCTATAATGAACACTACTGACCAGGTGTCTATCCACTTACACCGGTAAGTGTACATTTACACCTAGTGCAGCCAAGACTTTACTTCTCAGCTGCCATACTAATGACCACAATTGTCGAGAGCCTCAGCCCTCTATTCAATACTCTACGGATGTTTTTATTCACGTTCGCATTCTTTATTTCAAAGATCTTCAGGCGTTATTTCTTTTCAACAGGGTTTTGTGAGACACTACTCATGCCAGTTTATACTTTAACCACAATCCTGATTGAACATTACCTAATGTTACGTCTGCTGTAAGATTGTTCAGTGACCTAGTACATGTAAACCGACACAGGTATGATCAGAGACATCATATGCAACATACAAAATATGGCACTTTGTACGGAAAACTACAATTTCTTTGGTCCTAAGCATTCTTTGGTAGTTAATCTTCCGCCTAAACACAGTGAAGGCATAATCAATCAAATTTTTCATAATAGTTTGAGAAAAATCTCAAACAGTATATCATATTATTTTGTAAAACGTGATTTAAGGGGAACATTAAACATTAATGTTTATCCTAATCTTTAACCTTTAATATTTATCCTAATGTTAAGCCACTAATCTTTATCCTCAAACAATATCAATGCTTTTGTTTAGTTTAAACAAAAGCATTGACTTTGTTGTTTGAGGATAAAGATTAGGTTCTTAACCTTGCTGGTTAAGATTGTCTTGATATTAGAAATCCAAGAAGATACTTTGGAATTGGTTTGGAATAAGAGGCTTTGAAATTTCGGAAATTCAAATAATAAACAAAAGCCTTAGAGGATGTATTTGAAAAAAAGTTAAATACATAAGTACTTGAGTGGTATGTGTTCGGAAAAAAATAATGATTTAAATTCATCACTGTAATTAGTGAAGAACGCTTTACTTTATTTTAATCGTCGACGGATACGCTAAAAAAGCTACAAAACTATTCATTTATACACCAGGAAAATGGTAACATAAATTTCAGCAAAGAGTTTCATAATTCAAAGGAGGATACGAGCGTTTAAAATATCACCGGCCCGTAAAAAAGATGGATGCAGAGTGATTGTCGGTTCAAAATTAAAGTTTAAATTAAGCGAACATTTGTTGGTGATTTGTGTAAACCCGAGTTACAAAAGGGGGGCCAAAACGGCGATGACACATAAATTAGGGCTACTTATAGGCGGCAGGAAATAGATCTGGTTGATTGTCAGTTGGGCGTGTTATAAATACGGCTGGCGTCCTCCCAACCCAGCGTCGCCGGCGCACATGCTCCGGCCCAATCAGCCAAACAAATTGGCCACTTGAGAACCGCGGGTGGCGGTGTCAGCGGGGGGGGGGGGGGGGGAGAAGGATGTAGGTTTTATGTGACAATCTTAATAACTCATTAGTTCTCCCTTGCCCAGGTGTCCTGGCAACCGCTAGACGGCCGAGTTCATTGAGAACAATCTTGTCCCGACGAGGTGTCAGATTTTTGGCTCTCTCAAATCGTCACAACTAATAAAAGGAAATTCTCTTAACATCTGTTCCTTCACTTCAATTTCAATACTTTTTACATACTTCTCTTGAATGTTTTATTATTTTCGCATCCCGATATTTTCATGGTTGTAAAATGGCCAGAAAGCTTTGGTGAAGTCCAATAGACGATTAACCATTAGGTAGGTACATATTTCATAAGCTTGCTAATCTAAAGAGCTCTTGAGCCATATATTGTAAACCTGTAATATAAATGATGAACTTCTCATCCGTAAAGATTGTCAGATAAATCAATTAAAAACGATGATGATTTTCTCAAACAGATCAGTACTCTTACCACTGCTAGGCTTGAAACTGCGGGAGAGGCAAAATGTTTTATACATAAATCTGGATTTTTTTAACTCGTGAATTTTATTACCACTACAAGTATACAAATTAGAGAACTGTTTCCTTTCATTGCAGTTAATCATATTTCTACTGCTTGTATAACATGCGATAAATACTTAAATTTTAACCAATTATACAACATACTATAGACAAAAAAGAAGTTTACACTAAAATACGCATAATAGAATTCTTAATTGTAAAAATTCAAATTGTATGAAAAATGTAAAATCTACATGTGAATTCTCTTTTGACATGTCTTGCCACTGATACATTCATTTTTTTTATTAAATAGGGTTTATATCAGTGTTTAAGTAATAAAAGTCTACACACCAAGACACAAAATTGTTGTAGGTATTGGGAAAGTTAGGCTACATGTGTGTTGAATTAGTTTCTTAAGAGTGTATTGAGTTTGTTTATAAATTTATTTATTCTGATATTTTCTTTTGCTAACATGTCTACTACCCATAAGACCAATGTAAAAATATTCACTAAGTCCAAATCCCAAGGAGTTACATGCACAATCATCGAACTCAGTGATCCTCGTATGACATTTTGACATTTCTTGCACAATTCCTAGTCTAAAGGACAGTTCATTTCCAAAATATAATGCAGACAGACAGTTAGATAGATAATATATATATATATATATATATATATATATATATTTGCATTTACGTTTTTCTTTTTTGTATACGGAGTTACCCGTATACTTATTAAAAATTACCACAAATTAACTTGGTTCATCCTTAACACCTAAACTGACTGAAAAACTATTGCATTTACACATTTTTCTTTTTGTGTCGTATTACGAAAGTGTTTTTCTATACACCTTGATTAAACTTATTTAATGAAAACACTTTCAGAAGTTGAAATAAAACGTCTGGATTTCATGTAACGAGTGGCCAAAGATGTTCTTTAATTAGTGTTGTTCAACTTTAAAGAAAAAGTGTAACAGAGACAAAAAGACGGTTCGTATATAATTGACACAATTGTTGGACAATTTGTTGTAATTGGCAGGTGAGTTGCGTAATGCCCTGGGCGACTCAATTAAAACGGGCTTTGTGAAAAACCGGCGTCGTTTGTCGAGCAGAGATAATTAACTGGCAGACAATCAATTAAAAACTGACGGCCATTGTCAAGTTGGGCAATTAAAAACGTAGCGCCCACCTTCGGAAAGAGGGAGGAAAAGTTTCCCTTAGCCTGCAGGGGTGACTTTATACCTTCTACAGGTATTGTGATTTGGAGAAGTAAAAAAGTTTCGTAAATTGTTCTATTTTACTACAGTAACGAGTTTCGTGATCAAATTCTGATTAATTATTGTTACTAATATTTTAATTGAAAATTGTTAGTTTTATCTATTTAGTAATTATAGCTTCATTGTTATACGCCAGAAGTCCATCTACGAAGCAGCCGCTCATTCATATACATGTAAAAATCAGTAAATTTCTGACATAGTTGTGGCCTGAGGTGGAAAGCACGCTAAGTAAATATTCGACCACATGATAATTAATGCAGATGTGCTATACTGACAAATGTGGGTTCAAAAATCACCCACCGAATACTTGATAAAGTGTATTTTGACGGTTAGTCAGTTGAAATTAACAAAATGGACAAACTGAGGACTCGGGCGTGTACAAGTCTGTAACTTACCAATTCTTCCTCCATGTTATGTACCTTCATGTCATGCAACATAAAATGCTGAAAATCCATTGACGGTAAATCATGCACCCATTTAAATACAAATTTGTATACGTTGAGGAGAATAATTATTTAATAAGATGATTAATTTACATGCTATTGATATGAAAAATGTTGAATTGAATTGCTACACGAATCCTATATTTTTAATTTAGTATTCTATGTAGTGTATGTATTCAAGGTATCTAATATGCGGAAAATTAGTTTCTTACCGTTTGGTGGTTATGTAACTTTAGTTTGCTGCCAAATCCAAATGTATGGTTTGCTACTACGTAAATCTTGAGAGCAGAGAAAATGATAAACATAACTTATTTTTCAATTGCCACGTTTAAAAATTAAGTACAAAACAATTATCTTAGAAAACATCCGTGTAAAAAATAAAAAAGACGTATAAAAACCTAAAATCACTTTAGTTTCCTCACACAGTTACAGCACTGAAATTCTACTCCAATATGAAAATTGCTCTCGTTCTCGGTTGTTAACCCAAAATATATGTGATTAATAAAAGAACATTTTTATTTTAACTAAACGCAGTTTCTTGAAAAGTGCATATTGTACATTTTATTATAAAAAACAACTGGAGGGGCTGGAAAAATGTCATTTGTCTGTCTCTCTGTCCACACGATATCTCGAGAACCTCTAGAAGTAACTCACCTGAAGTCAGACTTAAAACTTTGCGTAACGCTTCACTTGAATATAAAATCTACCTCAATGACTGTACACGTCACTGCTGAGGACTTGTTTGAGCTTTAGCGAACATCTTTACATCGGTCTTACGGTTATCCATAAAGGCATCGGGAAATCACAATAAGAAAATGTGTAAATAAACTGAGTAATCATATGACGTTTTAACATGTGAAATTTTGACACACGTAACCTAATAAAATTAACTGTAAACTTAAAATATTCTGTATAACCCCAGCGAAGACTGTTACGAGACATGTGGTGTGTTTAGTCACGCCTTTTTGATACCTAAAACGTAATAGATAAATAAGTGGATTGTAAACAAATGCCAAAAAAACGCCTATAAATGTTAGGAAGATAGCAAAGGTCGGAGTGAAGTGGTGCGGCGGAATATAATTGTGGATTTGGTTGAAATGCCGTAATATAGGGTGAGTCTAAAAGGACTTTACAACTTTGAAATTATATAGATATTTATTGACTTTACTTACATACTTAAAATATGTGTCATTTTGTAGCAAATTACTTCAAGTTTGCCTCCCGTAGTGCTGTTGTACCAAGTTCCGCCACTGCGAGCGCCAGCTTCGTATTAGTAAAATGGCTACTTTCACTGGAGTGGAGCGTCCTCGCTGTGTGTTATTGTTTCATGAAACTAACTCTGCTACAAGTGTTCAGCGTAGATTTCGCACAGAATACGAAAGAGACCCTCCAAGCAGGCCTTCTATTTACAGTTGGCACAAGAATTTTGTCGAGACAGGTTGTTGTGTTCGTCATGAGAAATCGCCAGGTCGCCCACAGGTTAGTGATGCTGCTGTCGACCAGGTCAGGGAAACCTTTGCCCGTAGTTCTAAAAAATCAACGCGGCGTGCAGCTGTGGAGACTGGAATTCCAAAAAAGACAGTTTGGCGAGTGCTACGGAGACGTTTACACTTAAAACCAAACAGACTTACGATGGTACAACTATCACTGATTTAGATAAAGCTGCTCGTGGAGAATTCTGTGCTATAATGTTGGATCGAATGGGGGAAGATGATACATTCCTGAACTCAATAATCTTCAGTGATGAGAGTACCTTTCATATCAGTGTTAAAGTGAACACCCATAACTGCAGAATCTGGGGGAACGAAAACCAAGAGAATCCCTTGAACGAGTTCGGGACAATCCAAAAGTGAAAGTGTTTTGTGCGATGAGTAAATTTAAAGTGCACGGGCCATTTTTCTTCATTGAGAGAACTGTAACTGGTATCATTTACCTTGATATGTTGCAGAACTTTTTGATTCCTCACATTGATGAAGATGAACAACAGGATGCTCCTTTCTACTACCAGCAAGACGGAGCACCACCTCACTACCTAACAGATGTTAGGGATTTCCTAAACGGTCGTTTTCCAGGTCGCTGGATTGGGCGTTCAGGACCAATTGCATGGCCACCTCGCTCCCGCGATTTGACTCCTATGGATTTTTTCTATGGGGTTTCATTAAAGATAAAGTGTATGTTCCACCTCTACCAGCCAGTCTTGCAGATCTAAGAAGAAGAATCACAGCTGCGGTGGCTGAAGTTACGCCAGATTTGCTAGAACGGGTGTGGCGAGACATTGATTACCGGTGGGATGTTTGCCGTATCACTAGTCATAATAAACCGAAATAAGAATACGAAAATAAACTTGAAGTAATTTGCTACAAAATGACACTTATATCAAGTCTGTAAGTAAAGTCAATAAATATCTATATAACTTTAAAGTTTTAAAGTCCTTTTAGACTCACCCTTATAAACAATCGATGGTTACATATAATGAACTACCAGCTCTTGTCCAGCTAGGTGATGAACCCACGTGTGTATGTCTTCTTATCACTACTCTATGTTTAACCAAAACATAAAGCTTTTAGGTTAGTATCACTTTCCCAGAATGTTACTGTAATTTTGATTTAAAAGTTCTAGAATTGTGACAATAACTTCTCTATAGAGTACATAGCAACTACTTTCAGTTATTTTTATTTTTCCCGTTTATTTGATTTTAAATATCTAAAAAATTGCACTTTGTCAGCACGTTTCAAACTGTTAAACAAAAATTGTTAATTTATTTACGTAATAACGTTCAATTAAAATATTAGTTAGTTTTTTTGTGATAATAATATCGCTTCTCTACTGATCTTATCATTAATATGATTAAAACGAATAAGCGTGATCTAACTGTTCCATTTATCATTATTTTTCGAAGCTAGAATACTGACAAAAAATGGTTCGATGTATGGTAACATAATTAAAAACTTTTGCCTAATCATTATTATTTTATACGATATTATTATCTCCGACATATTTTCGTTAGCAAAACATAGTTGTAAAAACAAAAACATCTCATTCAAAATTTTACATTGCTTTCGAAAAATATTAAATACTTTCTAAATATAACCATCTTAAGTTTACCTGAAGTGAACAAGCAGTTTGGAATGTTTTTACAGAATTCATTGTTTACTTTTAAACAGCTTATCTTATTGTATCCATCAGAGCCCATTCATCATTCTGGATTACCTAGAGGAGACTCAAAGAGACTCGAGAGTAAAACGATTTGTGTCAGTTCTAGCGCAACCTTTAGCCTATTGTTCTGTGGCAGCAGCTTATTACATGCAGTATTATAACATGGAGATCGGTGTTTGATATAATATCTTAGGAAAGTAATTCAGGTTGTAAAGCTGGCAATAACGAACAATCGCATAATGCAATGTGTCACATGGAAATGAAGAAGACTTACCGTTCGAAATTGAATATATCATACTGCACACTGAAGGAAGAGTCTAAAAACCAATAGACATTTCCAACACATACATAGAATTCAACAGATTATAGTACAGTGTACATTACGGTATCACAATTATAATGAACTGATCCATAATTTGTGCGTGGCTAAGGTCAGTTCTTCTTAGTTATGGTTTAGTTCAGGTTTGGTTCAGTATTAGATTCAATACTGGCCGTTGCGTTGTTTCAGCCATACTTTTATCTTCTATAATTGTTTTCACGAGAATGATGCGTAAATTCATGGCTACCAAGCCAAGAACCTCTCGGACATTACAAGCTACAGATATGAATTATCTTTTGTTTTGTAAGTAGTGTGATCTGAGTGTCAGCTGCTATAGATGCACAACCCTCGCGCACGTACAGTTTTTAATTTATTAAACATTATGGATGACTTCAGACTAATCAATTCATTTTTGATTATATTTACTGTTATGAGATACAATTTTTTCTACATTAGTACGGGATGGAATACTTTTTGGAATTAGTTTATTACTCGAGCAAGAATGTAAACATAATTAAATAGTGTTACTTTATTCACCTTGTAACATTTTCTTGAGGTGTTCTCCATTTACAGTGTCTTTTGAGAAATTATGTTGTTTACGAGAAGTAGTTTAGTAAAGCCTTTTGTGTACATGTCCCTTATGTTAACCGATCCCCAAGAAAAATAGTTTTTGTACCTGGTTCGATGGTTGGAAACATTGGAATGATTATTAAACAACATGAACAATCAGGAAACTATCGTTCTGACATGCAGGTATCGGAGACAAGGTGGTTCGCAAGATCTGACGCTATGAAGGCTCTTAACAGTCTTTCATAAAATTAATCACTCAAAAACATTGCTGTAGGCCCCACTCAGAATCCTGCCTGTTAAAGTGAGAGTTAAAGGGCTTGAAAATAAGTTTGAAACATTCTAAATATCTTTTCTTGCCATTCTGTGAAATCAAATTTTGGGAAGGTTTGATAAAGTCAGCCAATATTTACAAAGTGAAAGCTTAAATATCGTAGCAGCCACAAAGCAACATCAAACCTTGGAGAGATAATTAAAAGAAAAAAGGAATGAGTTTAATAAGTACGAAGAAACAGCCAAAATTTTGTTGGAAGTTGATTCTAAATCTCCTTACTACAAAAGAGTGAGAACAAGAATAACTTTAGCAGATTATGGCCATGGTGCTGAAGCTAATCTTAATGAAAAATCCGTTTTCAAATTTAAGTGTACACAAAAAACACTCTTTATAATAAGAATATTTTACTTATGCAACTTTTCAAGATGAAAAGCAGCCGACTGATTTAATAACACCCAGATTATAAACATGTGGCCAATAAATTAGAAATACTTTCCATTCTCTTAAAAAATAAAACCCAGAAGAAGGGCACATTACTGGCTCCAAACAAATTGTATGCAATGTACCCTAATGATATTGATTACAGCTTGGAAAATGAGTGCCATCACTTTAAAATTTATGTGATGTGAAGATTAAAAAAGAATATTTGATTTATACGATTACATTACAAAAATTATCTAAAAACTACATTTCCCAATTTCGACGTGTTCATCGGAGTTTTTCTTACACTACCCGTCACCAATTTTACCACAGAAAGAGAATTTTCTGTTTTGACCCGTGTCAATAATTCGAAGAGATCAACTCTTTCTCAAGACAAACTAAATACTCCAATGTTGTTGTGTTGTAATAAAAACAACTCTCAGTAGGGACTTTTCTGACATTATAAACAAGTTTGCCAATTTGAAAGCCAGAAAGCCTTTTTTTAAAGTTAGTTCAATACATTGTTCAGTATTTGGGATCATTCACCTTACTATGTAAACAAATAGCCAAAGTTTTGTAAGAAAAAATCAATCGGCCTTTGTTGTTATTTCCTGTGGTATATGTACAAAGTTAGTATGTCTGGTCTGTCTGCCAATGATAAATTCATAGTTGTTAGTTTAGAAATCCGCCAGGCATTGGTACGGGGTTTATAAAATGTTACGGAACCATACTAAGAACGAAGGAAATTTAAAAGTTGTATTAATTTATGACCCGAAATGAAGAGAACAGAAGCAAGATACACCACCTGTAGACTAACACTACTTTTATTGTAAACTGACACAACACCGAGACAATCTTCAATGGATGCCTTTTTGTAAATGTTTCCTTCGAATACCTGAATTCGATATATTATTCTTTTTCAAACATTTTTGACGATTTAGAGTACATAGTTTTTTAGTTATATGATATACCGATTTGGAATTTGCAAATCGCTGCACAGATAGTGTAAGTGTTACGTTCTGTTTTACACACTACATGATCACGAAGTAGATCACCAATACAATTGTAACAGTTTTATATTTTCCTGTAACCAGGCTTTAAACCTTCATAAACAAAGAGAGTATTTTCGATTTTTGACTAACTGTTACTCCAAAGTCATTGGAACACGCAAAACAGTGTTATTTTTTATAAATAAAAATGAATCGCAAAATGTGTTGGTAAGCGCAAATCTCGAGAACGGCTGGACCTATTCGGTTAATTCTTTTTGTAAAATGTCCATTGAAATACGAGGAAGGTTTTTATGAAGAAAAAGTTAAGAAACATTACCTGGAATATTTTGGAACTCAGAAAAAATTTTAGTTTTACGTTTCATAATTCAAATTAAACTGGCACTAAACAGCTGTTGACAGCTATAATTCGACAAACTTTCTGAAACATCTGTTTACATTTAAATTTTATCAATAATAAGTAAACAGTGCTTGATCGGTAGAGTAATGCAGATAGTAAATAAAACATTAATATATAAATTTTACTCCAGATTGCGCCAGTGACGAATTAAAGTCATCTAATGCATTAAATACTGTTACAAAACTAACCTTAATGAACAAAGTTATGCATGTTTTCACATAAGTTACTTTATACTAGTGGGCTTCCTTGATATTTTGATGTTACATTTTAACAATGGCTTATAGATAAACAGAGAAATGAATACTAACATGCCTCAACGATTCATTCTTTCCCTGGCTACAGTCCAAAAAACAAGTGTAACGCAAAACTTTAATGACGATTATTTTGGAATGTTGCATAACCTTAATAAGGATTTTCCTCTTATACCGAAAGAACATAAGAAGAAGGTAGGACTACCCCCTAGGTCGTAATAGGCTTTTCAGTCCTACTTATGTGTGTATTTTCTTCATCAGGACAAGGCAAACACAACTATGTCAACACGATTTTGACCTAAATAGATTTCCGAGAACTAGATAATCGAACATAGATAGTATTGTGATCGAGGCAATATGGTAAGCTAAATTGTGACATAGTAGGTAAGTGAATTTAAACGGTCTTAAGTAGGCACTTTTTAACCGAATATACATCTGGTCCTACGTAAGTATATATATTTTTTCATCGTCAGAACAACAAGGCAAACTCTACTATGGTATATGACCAGGACTGGAAATATACGCTTTTTGACCGAAGTAAGTTTCCGAGACCTGTGTGATCCGAGATTTGTGTTTTTTTGATCGGGATGACAAGGCATATTCAGCTGTGATGTTATGTATATAATTAATTAGAACCAGAAATGCTGCTACACGTGCCAAACATAATATAATAATTAAGTTAAACTCTGATACTATTTACCATGAACTTAAATAATATCTACCTGATGTATGCCTACTTACGTTTTAAAATTGTTATAGGACTCCCATCATATTACATCATAATTGTATTAATTAATAATATAAGGACTTCGGTTCTAAAGATTGCGTGCGAAGCCGTGGGTGACAGCTTGTAGATTATAAAAACCTTATACACGCAATATAAAATGTTGTAGCTTATTTAAAATTTCACTTTCACACGGTAAAGTAATTTGTAAATACACAGTATCGCTCATGGAAGGTCTGTATCCTAATTTGTATGCAAAATATATCAGAGCACTGAAAACTCGAACTGATTTCGTACCTCAACGCTAAGCCGAGTGATATCATTCAATGTTTTTATTTTTTAATTACCCCATTGTTTAGTATATTTTACATACAAAGTTGGCATTAAACGTTTTGTTTACGAATTACTATTGTATACTTCTTTAATGGGTATAGACTAACCATTGCGTCCTTTATTTCTGAAACGAACGACAAGTATTTGTAACGAAAATATGTTATAATGCAATAGTCTAACTAATAAAAGAGCATGTAAGTTCAATGCATCACTCACAGAATTAAGTGTTTGAGTCATCCTTCTTTGAACCAAGATTTACCGTACCTCAACAATGAGGTGGACCATGCGATAAATCGGGAGCGTAGTGGGGAGCATTTCATGGGTAGTTAAGGAGCAGGGAAGCTAGGTGAGGAATAATTGGGGGTTGACGGATCACCTCCTCCCCCTCCCCCACCATCCACACTTGGGGCACACGTGTGTTAATACACGGTTGGTGATGGATATGCAGCCTACCTCTGTGTTCCTGTAGCTTACACCACTGGCACTAGTGCCCTCACCTGGTGACAGTTTAATAGTTTACTACAAATTGTCCATCTGTCAGAATAACTTAAATCATTAATACAAAAACGAAAACACAATCGCGTATGCCTACAAAATATTTAAAAAAACTGAATTTTTGCTACTACTAATTTACGTTATTTTCAATAATTATCCACCATTGTCGAGAATTATCCCCAAACATGCCTAGATTAGGGAAGATTCAGGTTTAATAGAAAACTCGTTTTGAAAAATACAGGTAACAATATACTATCAATACATAGTTAGGCCTAAAGTTAATAAAACATTTTGGTATTGTTGATAGAACCATATCAAATCTGAAGAGTTTTAAATGCACATACAAAAACACGTCATTTTGTATATCAGTGTCAAGGTCTGCATCCTACAAATTTGGAGAGAAAATGTAATTATCTCCTATACCTATTAGTCTTAAAATGTTACATCAAATTAAAAGTATGGCTCATTTCATTATCGAGGTGTCCTACGGACAGATAGACAGACAGACAATCATACAGAAAAGACATTTTTAAATCTTCCCAGCAGAAAAATTGTGTCAGCCTACCGAATGGTACTCGTAAGTGATGCCCAGTCAGATTCCATGACTGGACATACACCATCATAGAACTCATAGATTCAACTTCCTATATTAAACACCTTAATCCTAAGCTTGTAACTAATTTTACTCATACAACGTACAATTTTTAAATACTTTTCGTGTATAAGGTTATGATGTTACCATAACAGTTTTATATTATAACATAGAAATGACGTGTCCTATTGCATTGTTAATATGCCTAATGGAAATAAATATAATTGTCTATTGTCTATTGTTGTTTATGAAGAAATGATTAATTATAAATATAAAGTCTGCAGATGAAATATTTCTTGAAAATCTTGCCATATAACACATTCACATTTTCATTCACTAAGTATTATTGTAGTGTTTGATACTAAAAGTTTCGGTGATCTAGGGTTGGTCGTACAGCACAAGAATGTGCTGAAATCTAATCTTGTCACCGACAATTTTGTATTGAATTTCCACTCTTATTTTTTGCTTTTGAAACTATGAATACAAATATCATATGTTAAAATATCAAATGAGTGTACTCAGTTTGTTTACAAATGGATTTATTGTGCTTTTTCCTCTTTGCCATCTTAGTTAACCATAAGAACAATGAAAAGATATTTGCTAATGTTCAGCCACATCCCGTGGCAATGTAAATAAGTACCCTAAGCCTGTTCCGTACTTCTTAAATTTTAAAAACATTCTGAAATATTGTTAGACTAAATGCATACAATAATCTTTTCCATCAAAAATACATATGACAAAATAATATTGTAAGAAACGGTTTGTTATAACTATGACCGCAGATGTCTTAGGTATAAGAAATTCGTGGCACAACAATAAAAATTAAGTATTAACAAATATAAAACAGTTTATATTTGCAGGATAACAGTAAACAAATGGAAGTACTCAGGGGTGTCCCCAAGACGTATGTCTTCTGTAATATTTCTTTCGATTTTTGTTCGATTCAAAAAATTGTTGCTTGATCTTAAAAATTGTAACATAAGTAGTACGTACAATTGGACACAAACATTGTGGCTTGTAAGGGCTTTTCCAAATATAACTTTTCGAGGTTAACTATTAATTCCAACCGGTTCAACATCGACAATCGGAGATTGAGTTTGTAATTATTTATTCTATTTAAGCTAGTAAAGCTATTATCCAGATCGGAACACAGCCATACCACCAGATTAGTAGCATATTATCTGTGAAAGTACCATATAATATAAACTATTAGGAAAGTGCATACAATAAATTGTGCGGATTGTAATAATCTAAACCCATTGTGATAAGTATATTTAAAAAACTTACTTTATTATATTTCTTGTGTTTTATGTTGTTGTTTTGTTCTTTTAATAAATTGTAATATTATTTTAAAACAAGGAAATTAATAACTTATTGGAAGTAAAACTGTATGAATGTAGAATTAACTATTTTACTCAACATGAAAGAAATATTTCTTTTTTTTCTTCATAGTAAATTAGGTCATGATACGCCTGGACACATTCCAAACGGATAGAAAAAACATCGTAGAGATGTTTTGTTCATGACATTGTGTTTCTTTTGAGTTTATCATTCAAATGACATATCACAAGATCGGGATTGCTATTTGAAAATTTAATATGATCCCTCCCTTTACCCCTCTTTGAAAAAGGGGGAAATATATTTATCCTTCAAAAAGTTCTTTAAGGTATTTTAATAAATTTGGTGAAGATTTTACATTAATACCACAATCCAACTGGAATATATCCAGACGTATCAGGACTGAATTTACATCATGTATACAAGAATGACACACTCTTTAGTAAACAGTAAAATCAGGATAATAATTTTTTTGTTATTCCGTTGGAAATTCTCGTAACATGAAATTTGGGAAACAGAACAAAATTATAGTAATATAAACAATTATTTATTAGATTATGTACACACAAAAAATCACATTTCATATCTACAATAAATTACTATACAATAAATAATTATACAATAAATATTACCTTTGGTTGCTGTTACTAACAAGTAACTTTCTTATTTCCAATTATAGAAAAGTAATAGTTTAATGCCTTGGGCGTTACCATTGCAAACCTAATGAAATAATAAAATAAAAATTACAATATAATTTAGCTTTTTGTACTGCTCTTATCTAATAAAAGTATATACTAATGTTAAATTGAAACTTTTGATAGCGCACTCATTTCATTATTTCCAAAACCCCCAATCATCATTGTGCTGCGTTTGGTAGTAAGAGTAGGGTTGGACGCTGTTGACGTTGTAGTTGCGGTCCCAACCGCCCCCACCGCCGCCTCCGTAGCCTCCGCCACCACCGCCGCCTCCGCAATCACCACCGCCGCCTCCACCTCCGCCGCCCATGAAACCTCCACCACCTCCACAGCTTGCAAGTTTACCCTTGACCATGTCAATGACCTTTTGTAGCATCATGAACTTCATCATGCCCATTGACATCAGACCGGCCATGCCTCCAATCATACCCTTCTTCATGGCAATAGGAATCATCATCATCATTTTCATGAACATCATCTTTCCCATCATCACCATCGCCATTTTTCCTGCTTTCATCATCATTTTCATCATCATTTTTCCTCCCTTCATCTTCATTTTTCCACCGCCACCTCCTCCACCTCCTTTCATGTGTCCTCGGCCTGCATCAAACACAAGAGATATATAAATATAGTTTAAAAACCTTTGACGACAATATTTTCAATACAAATAGTAAATAAAATTGTACTGAATTATCCAACTACGGACCTTCTCTACTGTTGCTGCGTGCAGTAACAAAGTTGATATCCACGGCGGTGGTCCTCAGCTCACCGCCCTCCAGGTAGGGTAGGTTGAGCCGCAACACGTGAGAGTCCATGAATCGGTCGCCCACCATCTCTAACAGCCGGGTAAGAGAATCCTGATCGTTCATCTGGCGCGCGGATAGCAGAGCTTCTGTGATAGGCGGCGTGTGCTCGTGTCTTACCTGTCATAACAGTACTTATATCTTACATCTATATTCAAAAAATTTGAAAGCAACGGCAAACAAATTTAAATTTCGTTGATAACCTTAATTGGTAGCAGCATTTAGTATATAACGTTATAACAGTTTAATCGTATTGATCTTATCAAAACCTCAGAATTGTCAGTTCGTCCAAACATGAAAATCACTGTAGGAAAAATTGAGAACCATCGTTCTAAAATGATTAACTCAAGATATCTGACCTTGACCAAAGTAAGCAGGTCACCGACGACGCTGACACTCCTGGCGCGGTTCAGTTGGTCGACGTAAACCACCATTTTTCTCTGGGCGCAGGGCAAAGAAAGGTGTGGGAAACATTCCACAATTAACCCCCTGAGTGGGAACCCGGGCTCCTCCGTGAGCTCCTCAACATCCGCGGAGTTGACGGGGGTCGTGCTGACCAGAGGCTCGGCCAAGGTGGTGGTGGCAGTAGTGACGGTCGGTTCTGTGCTGGAAGCGGCCAGGTGCAGCACTAATGCCGCCAAGAGTGTAAGAAGCCAGCGACTCATCTCAGTCGGTCTGCGAGCGCTCGTCAGAAACTGTACATCTGTAAGTAAAACTGATTAAAACCAGAAGCAAATGGGAGGTAAGCACAAGCCTTGTCAGATACCACACTACTGAAATGTCAGAGCTGGATTGTGTGTGGCACCTGTAGGTGAGATACGTCAGAGAACCGACATAAAAATAGAAAATAAAAACAAAAATCATCTCTAGAAAAAAATGTGAGGTACATTATTTCCTTATTTATTAGTTATGGACGAAAACATATTTAGAAATACATTGTACTGTTTTAACAATCAAGTCCTTAATATTTAGTAGATTTTTTAGTATTATAAAAATCTTTAATATTTACTGCTTATATATTGCAGAATTTTGGATCTGTTACTCTTGAAATTTCTTTTTGAAATTGACCATTTCAATGCCATAACATGAATACTGATTATATCAAGGCTTTAAAATAATATAATTCATGTGTTATATATAGCCACTGTTGAGAATGTTTTAATTAATTTTATTCAATCGTAAAATATTTTACAAACTTTATTTAATTATAAATGTTTTAGAATATGTTATTAAAAACCCAATGACATCAATTTCAAATTAATCAAATTTAAAACAATTAAAAAAACAAAAATTATTATTAGTACTTCTCTTTTCCACTCTACTAAGATCTCTTCTTGACTACTAAGATTAACGAGTTTTGTATAGCTTCAAAAGAACATAACTGTAAATAAATACACCAATTAGGTTATAACAATGTTTGGTACAGTTTTTATTAAAATAGAGATATTTTGATAGTCCGATTACTAGTAAACTACTTCTTGAAAGATTAAAAGAATTTAAAAATGTATATGGGATATTAGTGTTTGTGTATGTTTCGTTACGATTACTATTTGCAGTAAGATAAAAATTGTAGTACATTACTTGTCAAAAATTACTATTTTTGACAAGTATGCACTAGGGCCAAGTGACTTGATATGTAGAGACAGGCCCGTACTCAGACCGCACAATTTTAGCGGAGCCCCGGTGGTGGTGGGACATTTCGGGGCCTGGCAGAGTGTCTTTTCTGGGGCCCACTAAAGCTGAGTACGGCCCTTTGTACTCTGTAGAGAATGTAGAGACTTCATCACTGGGGGTCACTTAAATTGAATCTTGTTGCATCGCCTTATAGCAGCAGCTCGTGAACTAAAATGCTTATATTTGGTGTATAAACTTTTTTCAAGGAACGGCTGATCCCCTTTTAAACCTTATTCTGCCGTCCTCATGGGGAATCGGCCTTGTGCGCTGATCTCATAAAAAGTGAAGAGAGATTCGATACAGTAAAAGTTTGATGGTACTGATAAAAAATATAACGGTCACAGATATCTCTATTATCTCTATTTCTAAGTCTAACATTATTAACCCCTCGGCCAAAGGCACTCTCATATAAGACATTTTTGCATTTCCTGGTAAATATGATAGGCTTTAATGATACTCAGGAAAATCCCATTGTTGGACATACACCGTCATAGAACTCATTCTTGTCTATGTAGAAATGAATGTTCACGAAATATTTAAAGTTTACTGATAAACCTTTCTCGATATATCTTGCCACATTAAACATCTACATTTTTGCTCATTAATTTGGATTTAAATAACAAACGTCCACATACCAAGTTACTAAAGGCTGTGTGTTTTGAGGGTAGTTTGGCTCCATTTTTTAGTATATCACATATTAAAATCTCATATTGTTTGTTTACAAATCTCGTTACCATTATGGTTACCGATAAGACAAATATTAAAATGTTCGCTAACGCTTAGCCAAATCCAATGGAGTGACGTGCACTACCATCGAGTTTTCTATATATATATATATATATACATATATGTATGTGTGTGTATTTGTGTGTGTGTGTGTGTGTGTGTGTGTGTGTGTGTGTGTGTGTGTGTGTGTGTGTGTGTGTGTGTGTGTGTGTGTGTGTGCGTGTGTGTGTCTTAACCAGGAAGTGTTCAACACAAACCTAATACATAATCTGGCGTAAAAATCTTTGTTATTAAGAATTTACAGCTAAAGTAATATATAGTACGGTAAACTTGATTTCTATGTACATTATCAAATCTCTGTCATCTATAATTTCTGACGTGATGGATGAGTGACAACGTTGAAAGATGAGTAAAAATTTTGCAGTTGAAAGGCTTATTTTGGTTCTTTATCCTTTTTACCTTATCAAAATTAAAAAAAGTAGAATAATGTTTTAACTTAAGTTTGGGTATAACAATTAGAATATAAAGGAATACCCTTTATATTGGGTATAAAGGCATTTAAGAATAATGTAAGTTTGGTAAAGTCACTATGATCTGTACGAACAAGAATGTACTTTGTAAAAAGTAGTGAGAATCTTTTGAGGTTGCATGAGGCACTATATTGAGTACTACTATTTTGCTACAAAGAGCAGATTGCACAATCACATAAAGGTTCTAAGGGTGGAACGGATTTTTTAAACTCTTCTGAGTCACGTGTCCGTGAGTTTGTCACAGTCACTTTCTGTGGTCTGTTAACGGAGATTAAGCTAATCCATGTCCACCTCAACAGCCCATTTATAACGACATACTGCGATGTGCAATGCGGCCTAATGTCAGATTAACCCACCTTGACGTTAAGCCAAATCAGAATTTTACCGCCAGGAGTATTTACCATGCCACGGCTCATAAACGAGCCATCGCACTCTGACATTATTGTTACATACTGCCAAATCTCCTCACGCTTCTACAACATGATCGTAATGAGCTTAGATCTCTGACACGGACATTCGTAACCCTGAATCAACCAAAGTAAATCATGACACACTCTGTAAAAACTAGGGACAGGATTGGATGAATGGAAAAAGATCTATCTGAAAAGATGCTGAAGTACGAGTTCGAAGTGTTAAAACTATCGGTAATCATTAAGAGTAAGAAAATCCTGAGTAATAAGAGAACGGCGATTTCAAATTGGAACTTTAAATAGAAAGCCCACAAAAAAGTTTAGTTAAAAATAACATGAATGCAAATTATTATGTTAACATTCTCACTAGATATTACAATATCAACCTTAGAGAAAAAAAAATAAAAGACCCAAGAAAATAAATCGATACAGAAGTTCTCGATGGCCCCGACAAAACGTAAAATATGAAAGTTAAAATATTCCATATTTATACACTAACTAATAAAACAAAATATATTCATAGTCTAAAATACGTTAGTAACGTTGTTTGGTAATCTTTTTATCCTGAGTTTTTCTAGTTGCATTTGTGATCACCCAAAAGACCAATTTAAATGTTATGATTTAACTTATTACTCTGGCGGTCTTTGTTCGTTTCACCCCAACTGAAATAGCAGTCCTTGAACTTGAAGAAACGTATGTGATTACCAACTTTTGTTCCCCAACCTTTCTCTCAAGCGTTATTGCACAAAGGAACAAACAGACAAACAGACGACAAGATTTTAAGATAGGGTGTTTAATAAATAATTAAAACAACATTTTAAAATTTACGGGATCTCACTGCAAATATTAGCTTTTTAATAATATAAATGAATAATGTGTACGTAGTTTATTTTACTATGGATATACGTATTATTGAAGTAAAATTTAATGCTGTTATTTTATATTTTAATTTGTACCAAATTATAGAGTTGGTACTTTCATTAATGAAATATGACTATTAAAACATCTTAAAAATTTGCCGTGTAGAACATTTTTTTTAGTAATTACATGGTCAATATTTCTTCTTAACAACTATGTACTCTTCGTTATTGAACTATCTCAAACCCAAAATCAGATATGAACGCTTTGAATTGTAGACATCAAATTAATAGTCCTCAACAGAGCTCAATTTTAGAAATAAAAGTACAATAGATTTTCGTGTAATTATTTCATAATTAACGAACTAATGCAAGTAAAAACTTTAATGCTTATTAATTTTTCAATGAGTGAAATTGTTAAAATTGTATTGATAGTCACAGAAATTTAATATGATAGCTTAAAATATCAACTAGCATTAAAATTTTTAAGGTTAATTTTTTTTACTAAATAATTTTAAAATTTAACGGAGGAGGAGTGTACTTACCTCTTGCTGTGAGAGATGTGCTGGATCTGCGGTGAGGAAAACTGTGACAGGAAATATATACCGGTAGCGATCGTGACCGGAGAACAGCGCCGCCTCGCTGCGGCTAAAACATCTCCAAATTACTACACACTTTCATTGTCTCCACAAATTAATTTGATTGAAGACAGGAATTAAATGAAAGTTGTGTTTGGTTAGTGGGGCGAATCTGTTAGCGGGTGTTTTAATGTTGAAAGTTTCCTCTCTGCAACAGATCGGTAGCTCGATGCGGGCGTCAAGAGATGATCCTTGACAAATTTTCAATTACATTATAATAACTCATACTACTAAGTTATGTGGCCGAACAACACCTTAAGCATTTTGGCCTCATCAACAATTCACCTTTGTCTCCTGCGATCAGTTTCAAGTAAGTTCTCGGTCTGATATGTCTTCTTCAGGTCTCCTGGTTGTGTTGTCCTACCGCCTGTGTTGGCCTGGTGGCCTCTTTTGGGTCGGGTTCGTCCTGTCCACTGCTTTTTGTCCCTGTCGGATTCAGTCCCAGACGTACCTAGTCCAGGAACATCCTTCTCCATACTAGCCTGGTTGGTAAAAGGTACATTTGTTTCCTCTCACTTCTGCAGTAGAGCTTCTCGCACGACTCAAGTCATCCTCAAGAACATCCAGAAGTCCGGATTCACTTTAGAATGTTGTTTTCGAAAGCGTGTAGCACGACCGGGACATAAAGTCTGTATCCAGGTGTGAAAATTTTGACTATTACTCTTGTTCGCGTCACGGGACCGGTGGTGTGTACATTATCTTCTGTGGTCGAGTGTTGTTTAATTGTTATATAGCTTCCTGTACGTCGCATAAAGAAATAGCACCTCGCCACGGGTACCAGATCCTAGGATGGACTCACACGAAGAATATTACAACTAAACTATCGAGGAAATAAGACCTGTTCAGAGTGGTTTTGTGTTTTCCACCAAGTGAATTTTTGAAATGTCCACATGGTACGTTTTAATTCACGTTTTAATCGTAGCAGCGGATCGGCTCAAGACTTAAAAATTTCATCTAGTAAGGAATAATGATTTCTCGTTGATTAATACTAAGTGTTTTATACTGACTTGAGATTGTCACTACGGAGGCATTTTTTAAGGGTTGAGTTGTTGAATCGGCAGAAATCGTGTATTGAGATAAAAGGCGAAAGTGTACAGTGCTGATAACTGTTATCTGTGAAGACGAGGAATCCTGATAAAAGAGATAATTAATATAAACAATAACGATCTTGATTTCGAGATCAAGGGAATTCCCTATAACAAATAAAGGTTAAGGTAGTGCTAGCTGTGGCACTCCTTTACGTCTCAGTGAAGGGTGAAAGCTTAGTTATAAGAATGTTTTACAATATTTTATATGCAATTTATATCATTATATGGATTTATTTTTATATATATGACAGGATTTCTTTGGCCTTTTTTAAACTGAGAACAATTGGGGTTCCATTCTTTGGAACTCTCTTTGTTTGGTAGCTTCTTTTTACCATATTATTATAAAGTTTTAGAGAATTTGTTTAATCAGGTAGTCCCACTTCCTTAATTATCTCTCTTGTAATCCATTTATCTTGGCCTTCAGCTTTCTCCCTTTTAGTTTACTTACAGCGTTGTGGATTTCTTCTTCCATCGCGTCAGTAGGTGTAAGTTATTCTGTCTTTCGTGGATTCAGTCTTCCTGTCTCCACTTGTCCAAATGGTTCTGCTAGGTTAGTTATCGATACCAATTTCTGGAGAATAACAACTAGTATTTTATTGAAAAATGTTTGCCAACATGCTCATTCTCCAAACTGCAGATAGGTTCCCGGTTATCTCCTAATCTATAATGTAATGAATGACACACAAGACATACAAACCCTCTGACAGTACAGTCTGTGTAGATATCAAGTAGGTACCAAAAACTATTATTATCTCATTCATGGCTGTTTGTAATACTATAACAAAGGTAAATACTATAACGTGATCCATAATGACTATTTGTCATTAAGAACGTTTTAATTTATTTTTAATTCTGAATTATAAAATAATAATGATTTACTATGACACTATCTTTAAAACACGACCATAAAAATCATAGGCCCGTTTGATGACGGCAATCAACATGGTATCGCAGCATGTTGCACTTCATTAATTAGCGTATTTACGATCCTTTTGTAATAATAATTATACTCTTTTTGTGATCTTCCACCACTTATTTATTAATTTGTTTACATATTAAGAGTCGTTTTCTGAAATGTCCTTATAAAACATTCTACTTAGTTATTTTCTTGTAAATTACTTAAGTAAGTTTTTTTAAATATATAATAATTTATATACACAGTGCTACCACAATTTAACGGTAATATTCAAGGGGGCGATAGAGCAGCAAATAACTAACCCTAATAACAAAACATGACCCTAGTAAAAAAAACTTGGTTTTCGAGATATTGAAACGTTTTTAGAAACCACAAGAACAGTTACTTTAAGATGAATATGTACTGATATAAAACTAGGATCTTAGTTATTATTTTCTTGGAATTTCTAGGTAGGTAGGTGGTTAGTCAACGAATGCAGACCTATTGTGACTTGTATTCTGTAGTTAAGTTTTAATTATTAGTGTTGTGTTTAACTTTTTTTATTAACTGCATATTTATAGTTAGTGAAGTTGACACAAAACATGGTGGTTGTAATTCCTGACATACACGTGCCACAACGCGCTGGTATGATTTGTTTATTTACACCTAGTTTGTAATTATGTGTCAGGTTAGTTATTTACCTAAGGAGCCTGTTTTTGGGGTTTCAAAAAATCTTCAATACCTCGAATACTAAGCGACTAGGGTCACGTTTTATTATTTGGCTTAGTCAATAGCTGGTCTTTTACACCTTTGAATATTATCGACAACTTTTGGGACAACCGTTATATTGGGTGTTCCACAATTTTCTAGACAAAGGTATATTACATTATTGCTCAGGTCAAGAAACACATTTCATTATATAAACTCCTATTTTTACTTTTCCATCTATTTGTCTGTTTTTGTTTTTTAAAACGAAAATTGATAGAAGAAAAAATAATAAATTAAATCCTCCCAAATTTTGTTCAAATGTTTATATTAACGTGACCATGTACTGCAGAATATATTATCTTTAATCTTTTTTAAATGGCAGCCCTTTAAAACATTTTAAGTTTAAATATCTTAAACTTGAAATTTTACTAAAGAATTATAAAAATAATATTCTTAGAGGATTGTATCACAAATCTAATCTTACCAGAATTATTTAAAACTAATAAAAACATCGGATTTAGAACATATTTACTGTGACTGAACCACATTGAAACTCAGTGAATTAACCAACAATACAAACAGTGAATAAACGGCAGCTGTAGAATCTTATTTTGTGTGTGTTTTATGGCGTAAAATAATTGAAATACGCACATTCCAGGGTTACCTAAAGATAGTGTAGTATTAAATATATAGTGTTCAATAAATTTATTTCAAGATCTGTCGTTTTAGGTTTTAGTTCTTTACTAAAATCAAGTCATTTGGCAATCAGCTGTCTTTCCCAAAAACAGCTGATCTATGATGTTAAACATTGTCTTTAACATTGGATTGTTGTCCGAATATTACTGTCATGCTGTGTGTTATTATTAAGAGGCAACACTGTTACATTAGTTGAAGTAGCCTGTATTTCGTTTTTAACGTTAGTTTTGAATGAGGGAAGCCTTACTGTAAATAAAATACTTTGCTACTGTTAATTAAGAGGTTTGTTTTTATTTGTTATAATTCATAAAGACTTATTGGTATCACATATTTTACAATACGTCTTTTGATTGTTTTATTTATTTAGACAAAACTAAAGTTACTTAGCAACAGACCTTAATGCACTTCATTGCTTTATATAGAATAACTCTATATAGGATCTGAGCGCAATAGACATAGGATATTCTGGAGCTGCCGTTTATAAAATGTCTGTATTGTTGGCTATTTGTTGATTACTCAATGTGGGCTATGTCTTGTCACAGTAAATCTGCTCTAAATCAATTACTATGATTCGATTTAAATAATTATGGTATGATTAGATTTGTAATACAATCATTTAAAATATTCTTCTTTTAATTCTTGAATAAAATTGCTGGTGTTTAAGATACTCTAAGTTAAAACGTTTTAATCACCGCCATTTTGAAATTTTTAAAAATAATATAATATTTTTTGAAGTAACGATGTTTGTTATGGAAGGCAGAGTATATATCGTTTGTCACTTTATTCAAGGTTTACATTATTGTTAAATGAGGTGGAGAAATATAATTCGTTACAACTTTTTATGGCAAGTCTATGTTGGATGGAGTACCTAATCTAGATTTATAACCAACATTACTTAAACTATTAGGTCCACAAACATATAGTGAAAAGGGGTGGTGTTGTAGTTTGATACTGGTGACAGGGAGAGCTCAGTGACATAGTCAATGAAAGCTCACTTATCTGTACCTTTTATCGATGCACTAAACCTTGGCCAAAAATACACCTCAATCAGCCTCTAGTACCTCAGTCGTGTGTCATGGGACACTTTCTCTCAGCTAGCGAACAGAAGATATTTTCCTCACTTTCATTTATTTCTTCTTATTAACCATCATATTAACCTACTTATATTTATTTGCATAAATGTTGATAAACTAGGACGAGTATATTTTAGCGTGTATGATTTTTTGAGGTTAAGGTCGTCAATTTTTATCTTACAGATGATGTTCCAACTATAAACATTCCATTGGTTTGCCTTTATAGCTAATATTTAGATAAAAACACTTGTTCTCATAAACTTCAGGTCTTACTAAAACTTTGAAATGCGATCCCTAGACCATAAACCGGAACAAATCATTCAGCTTGTTCATCAGCATACTGATATGTGGAATGGGTTTCCAGCAGTATCCTTCCCTTAGTCGTACAAGCCATATATTAACAACCTCGTCATAAAAAAAATTGAAACGAATAACGCTATTTAGAACATTGCTGTACTTAGTGATAGGAACTAATATTGATCACCAAAAACATATACCAGTTCCACAAAATAGGAGTAAGCCGGATCACTTCTGTCAGCGACCATTACAGTTTTTATCAGTAATATCGATCTTGTACTGTGTCGACTCTTTTCCTTATTCGGTTTGAAAATCCTTGCACAACACACATGATGACCGCGCAAAAAAGGGGATTGGACTCTTGTAGAAACTTTCAAGACTTTTAAACTAGATGGACCTTTCATTGAGTCTCGGGTTAAATATTTCATGTTTTACGATGTAATCGATCCTCTAAAACATTAATTGCGGCAGACGCAACTTATTGATACTCAAGCCGTCCTACTGTAAAGTCGATACATGATTTGAGTTTCAATGATTGTGTTAAAACAATTTACATACTTATTTAATGGTTGATTTCAAACCAGGCAAAAACAATTTTGTTACCAGATGTGTAGATTGATGAAATGCTCAATTCATTGTCGCATTTAACATTTCAAGAATACATTTTTATATTACTTTTGGAGTTTGCACTGTTGTGTTTCTGATAGTGATGTTATGAAATGTTGACGTATCCTAATCAGTTTACGACAGTTCATAACTTTAATTCAGTTGGTACCCTTGTATTGTGGAATTGTCTTTCTTTATGTTAAACTGATATTTTATGTTAACAAATATATTGTTACTTTACCCTATTAAAAGAAGATGAACACAAAATGGGCCCCATCTTTTGACATAGTTTGAAATATTTATCACTAGTGATACGACCAAGTTAATGATGTAATTAGGGGTTTTCCTGATGTGAAGTCCTGTCTAATATATACATTCTAATGTATCACTAAGCGATGACAATGTAGTTGTCCTCTTAATTTACACTGTATTTTCAACCTTTCAAAAAGCCGGTATTCTGGTTCGATATTGTCATCCCATTGTCCAAGTAGCTGTCTTGATCTAGAAACCACCTAAAAGTAATAAAGATTGCAATCGTGCAATAAGGATTAATAACTCCCACCGAATGGAAAACATCAGCGTATCATTGACGGCATCCTGGCCAGTATCTCAGTAGATTCAGAAAAGTCCCTTCGTGTGCTCATTATTTTCGTTGTTTTGTGCTCATAACGTTTTTTATTACAAGAGTGTTATGGAAATTAATGTAAAAAGAAAAATATGCAGTTGAAAGGTTATACACATATAAACATATTAAATAATTAGAAATATTTACCACTTTAAGAGAAGTGAAGCGGTAACTAACACATCTATAAATTTGAAAAGAAGGTTCAACAGCGTATTGTTCAAGCAACTGGAATTTCAGAAAGCACTTATCTAAAGGAAGAAAAACAAATAAGCATTTTGACTGATCATTTGATATCCGTGAATTACGTATAAAAAGTTAAACAAGTTAAGCTGAATAAAGAAATGATAGAAGGCAGATAGTGTACACGGATGAAACATATGTTCACTCTTCACAAGTCAAACAAATGTTTGAACTTATAGCGGTACTTTTGGCTAAAGACACTTTTAAGTAAAAGACAACGTCTTACAGCTGTCCACGCAGGTGGGGAAGATAGATAATGCTCTAGCTCTACTTACGTTCAAATCAGGAAAGAAGTCAGGAAACTACCACAATGAAATGAACTACGACAGTTACGAAAAATGGAGGAACACTAAATTATCCCCAAATCTGAAAGATAATTGTGTTGTTATGATAGATAACGCCTCCTTCACAAGACGATTCTGCACCAATACCAAATAGAAACCGAGCTCATATTGGCCACCCAGACACAATGTACAAATAAGAGGTCTTATCAAGCCTACTTGCAAAATATACAAAACTTATCAATATGTTTTAAAGAGAACAAATTTCGATATGTTCGTTTGTAAAAAAATAAATGGACAAATTGTAACTGTTCTGCAAGTAAGTAACTTGTAGTAAAATCACGATTAGCATAATTATTTTTATTATTATATGTTAATTCATGATGAAAACTAAATGTATATCTTAATTTTACATACATTTGAAATTGTATAAACCCACTTTGTTTCTGTTACTATATGAAATTTCTCGAATCTATATTATAATATTTTTAACGTAATACGAGTACATTAGAATTATAAGACTAACTTATATTATATTCGTAAAAACATATATAGGCTACAAATCTTTAGCAAATCATTATATTGTTTCAATGTGACGTTTAGAGTGATATCAGTTATAAACTGAAATTTTAACTTATTCTAAATTCCGTCTGTTACAAAAAGTAAACACATGTTTGTCTAACAAACATGTCTAACAAACATGTGTAGTCATTAGTGCAGTCATTGAAGCGAAAAATACGGTCTTGCCTCCGAATTTTTTTACTGTGAACCGATTTGCACGAAATTTTGGAATTAGGCTCATCTTACCCTTAACTTCAAAAGTGAAGATGATCTGAACTCCGCCTATTATTTTTAAGGGATGTAAACAACCCCTTCATGGAAAAATTGACATTGAGCCATTTTATCGCTAGAAAACAAATAGTAAGTAGTGAAATTGTAAAGTGTTTTCTAACACAATTACCTCATATTAAAACCATTTTTAACCCCTTGAAAATCTTACAAGCCTTGCAAACAACCCCTAAATTGAAAAAATCACAAAAAAAATACTTTGGTACGACATAAAACGATGTAAGTATAGAGTAAGTAATATTTTATATTCTCTATAATAATTATCAAATTTTTAACCCCATTTCAACCCTTGAAAACTAGCCCTTGATAAAAAATTGTTAAACATTTTTTTTAATAAAATGAAAAGGATTTAAATATTATTCCACACTCTCGAAAATGATTATCATATTCTTATGCTTTTCTATCCTTAAAACAACCCCTAAATTAAAACAGTAAATATATATCATTACATATTTAAAAATAATTTAATTTAGAGTAAAAAATTGCCATTTATTGAATAAAATATTTACAAATTATATAAAATCCACTCAAATGTGTTATATATATACATACAAGAACGTTGGTATGTATTCATGCCTACGTTTCGAAAATATATGAGCCATATTATGTTTATATATACACATTACAATAGTTTTGGGTCTCTATTATAGTGCGTACTTCCACATTCCTCTAAATATTCACACTCCGAAATTTTCAGTTACTAAGTAGAAAAAAATATGATAAGTTTTTGGATCATAACTCCTTTAATTTTCATGCTATCGCAATTTATAAAAAAAGATTGTAAAGGTAATTAAGAGAGCTACAACATCCTTCATTGCAATATATAGTAAAAACCTTTTTCTCAAACGGTGAAGGGTTAATGGGCTTAAGAGAGGTTGTGATTGCGCTGCCACGCGCTCTTTAAACAATCATATCTCCGTCAATTTTTGTTTGACAGAAAAAAAATAAACCAAATTATTTTTCATAACAATACCTAAATTTTTCATCCCTACACTTTTATACGTATCTGTCGTCAGTTTTGAGATATTATGAAAAAAGTGTTTTTTTTTTATTTGAATTTTTTTTTCAATCGTGACTTTTTTGAAAAATATGTGTTCTAAAGCAGCCAAACTGATACAATCTATCAAACCCTTCATAATAAAGTTAATTCTAGGCGGAATACAATTAATTTTAATTTTTGTGGAAATGGCACTTATAAAACCCATTGATTTAAAAGAAAAAAACATTAGATGCTCCTCTTATTTGCAATACAGCTCACTTATTTTACGTGCAAAAGACTTTTAATAGTGCTCATGTTAAAGCTTATTTCAAGCACTACAAAACCATTTTTTATTAGAATGCCTAAAATGCATTTGCTCGCCGCTAGATGGCATTGACCACATCGATTAAATTTCAGACAAAATAAAAAACAGTTTTGATCTTTAATATCTAGCTTAATATTGCATTTAGAATACTTTATAAAAAACCACATTGTTAATTTTTTTACCTGCTACAATTTTGTTTTTTATAAAGTTTTCGATAAAACGTATATTTTTGGAAATATTTGCAAAAAACCGATGAAAAACGTGAAAAAATTGCGAATTTTCAATTGCCAATAACTTGAAAAGTATTCGATTTTTCGAAAAGCTTTATAGATGATTTTTTGCTTAAAATTAGGCCGAGGTTATTTTGAAAAACAAAAAATCACCCCCGAGAAGGGGGTGGCAACCACCCCCAGGGTGGTTGCGGAGTACAAATCATTTTCACTTTTGAAATTAAGGGTAAGATGAACCTAATTCCAAAGTTGTATGCAATTCGGTTCACAGTAAAAAAATTCGGAGCAATAATGCTTCAATGACTGCACTACATAATGGAAAGCGTCAATTGAATTGTTCACTTGAGATCATTTTTCGTGTAAGATTTCAGTTTCGGTTTTTTCGTATTACAAAAAGAAAATTTACACTGTAAATATTGCTATAATATTTACTGCTTATATTATTGCTGCTGAGGTGTGTAATAGATTTATGTTGAATGTTTGTACGTAAAACATATTTGTAAATCTAAGTAGTGTTTTCTATTATTACATAGTATTTTGAATTCCAGTTTGCATTATTATTTTTAATATGAAGAGTTTTTGAATGAATAAAAGTAATGCAATAGTACAATTTAAAACAATCCAAAAGGAGAAGGGAACTATTTAAAAATGTACACATCAGTTATTCTGTTAAATTTATTAACATCAACAAGGCTTTACAAAAGCTACTAGTAAATATAAATAGTTTCACTTAAACTAATTATTTACAAATAAATACAGCTGATATTAAATTACTAATGCAGGACAAACATTTATTTATTAAGAAATAATAGGCAGTCTTGTGATAAGCAAACAGGAATAATTCTTAGCTAATTGTAAATAGGATTCTTATTAGTATCAAAAGAGAGCTATGATCGTTTTATAGGTTATTAAAGCTATTAGGAGCTAAAATGTGTAAATGATGTGGTAAAGGTGTTTGCTATTGTACTATATGATGTAGGAAGTATTGGTCACTTGAAGTAATAATAACGAATATTATAAACTAACGTTCTTCCTCTCTAAGGTCGTCCCTGTACTGAGCCACCAATTCCGGGTTGTATGATGAGTAGTAGAGGTCGTTGTAGTATAAGGGAGAAGCGTATCTGCGACCCCATCCACCTGTGGTAGAGTATCCACCGGCGCCACTGCTGCTGCCGCCTCCACCTGTAGTGGAGTATCCGCTAGCACTACTTCCAGCTGCTCCTCCTATAGCTCCTCCAATAGCTCCACCTCCACCAGAGAACCCACTGCCCATCATGGCTCCGTCAGGCACTCCGTACTCAGTATTCAACATCGGCGTCGCCGTTGTGGGTGCCCCATAGGAGTCTAGGGGTGGAGGTCTGTACGATGTTGGCGCCGGAGGAGGTCCTGATCCGGGTACACCGTAAGCTGTCATCGGTGGAGGAGGAGGTGGTGGTGGAGGTGGGGGCGGTCGTGGTGGCGGGGGTGGTGGAGGAGGCAAACCTCCACAACTTCCTCCACCACCGCAACCTCCCTTCATCATCTTCGACATCATCATCATCTTGGACAGTGCTAGTGACATCATACCCGCCAGTCCTCCCATCATAGCCTTCATGATGCCCATCGGCACCATCAACGCCATCTTCCCCATAGCAACCATCATCATGCCTTTCATCATCATCTTCATCATCTTTCCGCCACCTCCGCCTTTCTTACCTCGCCCTGTAAACAAAATGATAACGTTAGTGATTTTAGTCAATTCCAAAATCTGATTCAATAGTTTACTATTTTGAATGCCACCAGTAATTATATAAAGTTGAATTGTATATGCTCCATAGAAGTACAGCGGTATAGAGCGAGTTCTTGACTTACCCTCGACCACCAATTCCTTCGAGGGTATGGAGAACTCGACGTCGAAGCTGCGTGGCTCAGTCTTGCGTGTTGGGGCGGGGAAGGTTAGTCGCACCACATGAGACGACAGGAACTTGTCCAGCAGTAGGTCTAGCAGATCTGTCAGTGTGTCCTGGTCCTCGATCTTGCGCGCGGACAACAACTCCTCTGTCACAGGAGGAGAGAATTCATCCCGCACCTGATCAACGGTGGACACAGTTCCTCTCAGATTAAAAATAGTAATTACTATTTCAAAACATTTTTATGATCTCTTCCTCAAAACAAACCTGTCATAACAGTACACACAGCAAACAGAAAATAAGTCTTCTGAACAAGTATGCTTAGGATATGTCGTGAATAGTTTAACAAATATTTGTACTTTAACAGCTAACTATTTTCTATGAATATATACTGCTTTTAAGTATTTTTTTTTCAATAAGGCGTTATGTTTATAATAGCAATATTAAACATCAAATTATTCAACGGTTGGTAACATATTTGAACACATAGTTCACTAATGTTAGTTGTTGATTTCATAAACTAAAAGAAAAACGATAAAAATAGTATAAATTCAAGACTGATTTTATTAATTAAACGTGTTATTTATTATGAAATTACTGTGTTTACTAAATACCTATGTAGTCGATTGGTAAATGTTTAATGCAGGATTCGATGAATATTTTATTTTGTGTAAAAAATGTGTTAATTACGCTTAACTATTAAAAAAGAAATGTACGTTTTTTGTAAAAACCTATCAAATTTATTATAGTCCTATTTACTTTGTGGCTCGCTTATTGACATTTTCCTAGGTGTCTCTCCCCAAATAATCATTGGGGCTCATTGCGTTGTGGGCGGGACGCCACTCTCAACACTCGATGAATATATTGTATACTAAAATGTATAATAATTGTACGCACCTTGACAAACGTGACGAGCTCGCCCACAACACTGACATTGCTCTGGCGGTTGAGCTTATCGACGTAGACGAGAACCTTCTTCTGAGCGCAGGGCCAAGACAACCGCAACAGACAGTCACCCAGGATCTCGTCCACAGGGAAGTGGAAGTCGTCGGGTTCCTGGACTCCAGGGTGTTCAACGGAGCTAGGTATGGTGTTCTCCAGAGGATTAGGGGTGACGAAAACTTGTGAGTCGCTGTAGGAGCTAGAAGTTCCGGTGCACAAAACGACCAGGAGGAGGATACGCATCATTCTGCTGTTCTATTCCGCTGGGATTAAGCCACTGAAATAATTGTTAAAATTATAGTTGAAAAAATACTATTTGTATAAAAATATCACCATCAAATCAATCCTAGAAAATATGGAAGTGTGAGAAGATGTTTTTTAAACCATATTTTTAAAAATAAATTCATGAACATCTTTTATTCAACCATGACAGTCATACAAATGCCACTCTAAACTATCGTGAGCTTTGACTTGTCTTTGTCTCCTGCAACGTCTTTTCGTTGTGTTATTGTAAGTGGTTATTATAAATTCAGTTCTTACTGTAAGATTGGGAATGTTGCAGAAAACCTGTAGAATGTGGTATGTTAATAAGTCATTGCCCCACTAGTGGTATAAAACACTATAGCTAACTGCTCTTTTAAGATTTATTTGCAGGAAACGTAAAAAATATTTCTCCTAACATGTTTATACAGTGGCATACATATACAGTTTAGATATCGGCGTGAATTTTAAATAAAATATATTATGAAATCCACAAGATATAGGAATTTGTGTTTTGTATTTATGTTTTAAAATGACCATAGTATTTAATTTTTATACTAACGTAATATTGAAAATATATGTTTAACAGTATTTATTTACTTGTGGTTAAGTCAACAATTTGTATTTATTTCAATACACGATACATTGTTTTATATGAACATTATTACAATTAGTTGTGTTACATTGAGTTTAAAACTCTCTTTTCCAAGCAATGTTTTTCCTAACAAATAATAATTTTATGATTTCTATGGATGTAATAACTATTTATTCGATATTTTAGAAATATTTTCATTATGGAGGTACGGTTTCAATTGAACAACCATACAAGCTAACACAATACAGTATGTCAAATCAATTAGTAGTTTTATAACGAAATACGGCTACCTATATTTAAACGGGTACAAACAAAACATCAGTTATCAGCGGTAGTCCAATTGTGAGTCGTACATAAATTAATTTCATTTGCAATTTATTTTAGGAAACATTATTGATAAGTTAACATAATGCATTTTTTATGCTTTTCAAGCGAAAGAATGAAACTTGTGAAGTTTTGTATGTATAATGATCCTATTACACTCTATACATTAGATCATTATACTTTGCTTTTAGTCCTCCTTCATAAACTAATGGTTATAGTCTCATCTCTCTAACCGAGAGATCACGGGTTAAAATTCCGGGGAGGTCCAATCAAGTACTTTGTACTTTAATAAAAAAACTATTTCGAAGCCGGCATAGCTGACGCTGAGGCTTAAATGAGATAAAAAAAACTTTGTTCTTAACCTTAAGTACATGTAAATAAACGTGTTATAGCTGTTTTGTTAAACTGACATCTTACTAATACGGTTTCCTATTCATAGAAACCTTTATATGTTGTACAGTTGTGAAGTCCCTTGAAAATATGACACTTTTTATACTATTAAATTTGATTATCAATGAGATTAGTATGTTTAATCAGGATAATTAAATTTCTCATAGCATGTTTATTACATACTTTCAACACTGTATATATAAACAAGATAGTATGATAGTATTCAAATTTCAAATAAATTATATATTTACAATTTAAACAAAAGCAATAATTTATTTAATCCCAAAATACAGTGATTAAACGTGATATTTACCTAACTTAATATAATTAACAGACAATACATTTTTTTAGAAAGATACTCTTAAACAGACAGTGACAACGTAGCAAACACCTATTATTTATTAATATTTCTACAAACTGTTAAATGTATTTATGATGTATGTGTGAATGAACACTTGTACTTTTGTATACATAAAGAAAGTGCGTAGTAACTATTAAAAAAGGCGTAAGAAGTGTTTTTGAATTTTATAATTGATTAAAACAAAAACCATGATGGAACAGGAGTAACCAAACGTCATTCTCAACGACTACCCATTTTTTTACGACCGGAACCAGCATTAGATTATGTATATTAATTCAGAAAGTAAGTCTTCCATTATTTTTTTATGTTTTTGATGATATTGAATATTAAAAAAGTTACAACTCAATATTTGGAATGTAAAATATAAATTATTATAAAATAGGCTACTTACAATAAAATATATTTAAAAGCCTTATTTATTTCATTATATATATATATATATATATATATATATATATAATTTAATAAATCAATAACTATCAATTATTATTGTTTATTTATTTCTAGCTATTGAAACATTAAAAATTTAATTATTATTATATTTCAATATATATATAATTTAATAAATCAATAATTTTCAATTATTATTGTATATTTATTTCTAGCTATTGAAACATTAAAAATGTTGTTGACAACGATGTTTATGTTTAGTTTAACAAATAATTTATATTCCTGAGGTAATTAATTAGGTAAGGCTATTTGATCACTTACTGAGTACAGAGTACATTTCACCGCCAGCTCAAAACACTAACTGACGGCAGAGAGTGAAGTCACGGTTATATACCTTCATCAGCGGTGGTCGTGACATTGGGCCTCGTGAATCGCGGCCTGGAGGCGAGAGTGATAAAACTCCCACACTGATAACGAGCTCGAGGCCGCCAAATCGGCAGTTCTTTAATTTTGCCTATACATTTATTTTTCTCTTATACATTAGCCTCCATGGGAAGTATCTGTGTTGAATTTTGGGATACCATTGCCGCAGAAAATTATGAATGAATGGACGATTCAGTTTTTATTTCCTCGTATAGACACGTAACAGAGTATTTAGTACATAAATACAGAAAATTATCTCCACATAAGCGTGACTGGCTATTAAAGTGGCCAGGAACTAGGACTAGGGTGTGCAACTAGGATTTGGGTATAGAGTGAATGAATCTGATTAAAATGTAGACTATACAACACCGGGGGCCATACGATTTAAATTATATTAATTACATAATACTGAATTTAAGTAAAACAAATCAACTGCTGTATTTCTAATAAGTTGAATTGTTGAAATATATATATATATATATATATATATATATATATATATATATATATATATATATATATAATTTCAAGAAACACTGAATCGCAAAAAGTACTTGCTCCGCCGGGAGTCGAACCCGGCAAGTGAGAGATCCGGGTTCGACTCCCGGCGGAGCAAGTACTTTTTGCTATTCAGTGTTTATTGAAATTAAATAAGGCTATTGCCATTTATACAATTATATATATATATATATATATATATATATATATATTTCTAATATTTTCGGACTTTTGTAGGGGGTTTTATACTCCTCATATCCACCATAGTTACGGTACTGTGTGTGTGACCTTCTATACAGAATAATCATAAAGATACAGTTATTTATACATTGGCTGGCCAGTGTTTCTAGAATTTCAAACACTAGTGTAACTTAATTACATTTTTACTCTAGGTTTTTAAATATACTAACTAGCGATTTCAATTTATGTCTAACTTTAATTGAATCCACACTTATGTTGATTTTTAAAATTATTATAATATTGTATATTTTATATCAAATAATATCAATTTTAACAAAGCATGAAGTAGGAGTTTAATAAGAGTAAAGTGATTTTAGAAGTTTTTATTTAATTTGTTTTAAGTTTTATTTTAACTTATGCCGGTTTTAGAGTGTAATACCTTCAGTATAAAGTGAACTATCAACTCAAATGCAACAGAAAATTTGCATTAAAAGTTAAAAATAATAAGTTGGAATTTTATTTAATATGGTCATTATGGTTCTACTAATACATCTTACACTAAAAATAAATACTGTATTGTTATCTTTAACGTAATACAATCTTTATAACAAAGATTAGAAATAAATTAAGTCAAAGTTTATTTTACCAATTCAAAACTGAAGTAAAAATATCTTTATAATTATATATTTCTTGTGTTCGCGTGTATGTGACTGAACTTCTTCTAAACGACTGGATCGATTTTGACGAAATTTGTGTATGTGTTGAAGGGGATTCGAGAATGGTTCAGATTCACAATTTGGTCCAATTTAAACAGTTTATTTAATTAATTTTTTAATTATAAATATTCTTGTTGATGTTGGAGTGTTTTATATTGGATCCGACAGACTGCGCTACGACAAGTAATACAAAGCGAACTGATACTTAACAGCTGTTAATACTTTCAGCTGAAGTTTATCAAAGAGGCAGAAACATTTTTTTACATTTAAAATTTAGAAAATTGTTATTGTAAAGTGCTTGATCAGTAGTGTAATGCAGGTTGCATAGAAGACGTCATTGCATAATTTTAAATTTAGATTGCACCAATGATCAATAAACTATCTAATGCAATGAAAATACTATTAAACGCTATTATGAAAACAACCTCATTGTACAAATCCGTGAATGTTTGCACATAAGGTAATCGAATTTGGTTAGATCGAAGGTAAATGAAAAGAGCCGAAAGAAGACGCTTTATGATCGAAATTGGTTTTCGTTGATACATTTTCTTGAAGGCACACTCCACAATAATACTGGAAATATCTTAGACAGAAAATTAATTTTATCAGACCGAATTTGATTCTTTATAACCTAATTAGTTTATCGAGGTTCATCCTTATAAATTAATTGTTTTGAATAACTTATCAACACCTAGCAAAAACCACGAAATAAAGAGGCAGGAAATATGGTACCTACCTTCATAATGCACCCAAGAGGCTCACGAAGGAACGACTATCAATCTCAGGAATTTTTAGAATGTGTTAGAAAAAGAATACGTCAATATAGTGTATTCTTTTTCAACAGGAATTCCGTGTGAAGCCGCGGGCAGCTGCTAGTATAAATGTATTTTTATTAAATAAAAAATATTATTTCGTATTACTTTCAGTTAGTGTTGATTTCTAAAGCTCTTTGGTGTTACAGAGTCATTTTAAAATAAATCACTATCATGTTATTTAGTTTGAAGAGCTGTGTACCTTAATTACAGTGTTTTATTTAAAAAAATTTCCACAAAAAAAATACTTCTTGCTTTAGAAAAAAATTGAAACTGAACATTTATTTCACGTAGGATATAACAATGTTTATTATAAATAGTACTCATTCTTTATTATTAACGCATTTATTATGAGTTATACACATAACCATGTTGATTTTTGAAAATGCAAGAAATAAGAAATAATTTATCCTTCGATGAATTTTTTTAAGATGAATAAAACAGAAAATTCTTCATCAACTTCTATAGTTTTCACAATTACATTTGACATAACTATAAGAAAATTAAATCACGTCCTTTAGTAAAATCTCATGAAAAGATTTTTATGATTGTAAAGTGGTGAGGCACTGACTAAAGTATTACACGTACACATATATGTATGATACAAACATAGTCTAGAATACAAAGTTAAACAATTCTGCAAAAATACACATTTGTTACCGATAATATTACTGATAATAATGTAATATTCAAATAAACATTTCTTTAAATCATGTGACTTTCTAATTTACCTTTTATTGCCAGAATAATTTCCACATTTGCCAGAAATGTAAACTTTACCTCATCTCAATTCTGTCCTTTTTGTTTCGAGGTGCTGTTTCATACACTGAATTAGTGTCATAGTATTACTCCTTTTTCAGGTTTAAGAAAAATACACCTAAATCACAGTTCCTGGGTGTAATATAATGAATTGAAGATTGGTGCGTTCCGATATTACATTGATTAAATTTAAAGACATTTATACTCAAAACTAAATGGTTGGTGGCTATAGAAAACACACATCACAAGAACATTGCTGCAGGTTGTGAAATAAGACGTAACATTAGATTGATATTTTTATACTCTTACAAAATAAATAAATCTTCTTAACTTGTGATTAATATACTAAAGTTTTGCCATCCTTTTCCTAGGTAGATATTTTGTTGTTAGAAACTAAAATCCCACATGATGAATCGTAAAATTTTACCATCATAAATCCTATCCTTAATAAAATTAAACTCAGCGGGATAAAATGGACGACGAAAGAACCTAATATGCATGAGAGTTTTAGACCATGGCTTCCTAAAAATAGTTAAAACTAATCAATATCATATTCCAACTAATAATAAATATACTGTAAATTAAATAATACTTAGATTGATATTGCTACCTATTTTCTATGCTACTCATTACACAAAACATCACAAATATACTCTCTCGTGGTTGTAAGGCAAAAAATTATGTCTCAAACAACAGTATTATTTCCTTCTCAGTTTGACTTTGACGCTGGTTTCAGTGGCGGATGTAGGAAGAGGTGGAGGCTGAAGGGGTACAGGAAGGCAAATTGTTATCAGTGGGTGGAAAGGGGGAATTCCGTTTTTTTTTTTTTTTTTTTTTTTTTTTTTTTTTTTTTTTTTGTATCATTTAAAACGAAGAATATTAAAAGAATCTTTTTTACAGTTGTTTTGGGTTTTGAAAGAACTGAAAGATCAAGAACACCTAAACAACATCTTTAAATGATTTGAAATTTCAAGATAATGAATTGCTAGATTTATCAGCATGGTGATAAATGTGACAGTTTTTACTACAGAATCTGAAAATAAAAATCAGAAATTCGTCGACGCAATTGAACTATTTAAAAGCCTAGCCAAGAATGAAATTATTATAGTTTTTGTAATTATTTTAGAATGGAAACTGCTAAAGTTTTTCAATTTGATGATTTGTATCGAATTTTGTATACAAATATTTAAGATTTGTACTTCATAACATGTACATATATTTTAACTTAATAATACTGGACTCCCGATCCGTTCGGTTAAAAACCGACGTCACTAATTCATATATAACATATCCAGGCCTCTTTTTCCTAAAACCATACATCTAGATTTGTGTAATAAAGAAGTTTTCAACGGCTTTGTATGATTTCCGAAAATTTCCCAGTCTAAGAATGTAAAAGTGTAGACTAGAATGAAGATAAATATTTCCAGAGTTATATATTTTGTCTCTTCATCATTGGATCTCATCTTCAGGACGTGTGATTTTATATTGTTCAATTATAATATTTACAGTAAATTAACTCCGAAGATCAGAGAGATTCTAAATTATGTTTAAAATTAGTAATATTTTAGATTTATGTTAGTATTATTTTAGCCAAGCAACACATTTACTAACAGTGTTTACTGCGTATATATGGTGCATCCTAGCAATGGACTATGCGTTACTTGGCAGCCTGAATTTTAATTTAATTTAAGTAACAAAATAGAAGTACAGACCACAACACGCGTCGTAACAGGTTTCACTGAGATTGCATGAAAAATTTTAAATCTATAGCTCATTTATCTCTCGAGATGTCCTGCGAATACATATACAATAATGATTATAGAACTTATTTTTTACGAAATATTTCATGCAAAATTTAAAGTGTGTAGGTATATAAAATCTTGCTCGGCGCACCTTACCACATGATACATTCAGATTTTTTATTTAATTGCGTTACATATCAGTGTTTAAATAATAAAATTCTACATACCAAGTCACTAAAAAATGATGCTGTATGTGTTGAAACAATTAGATTATATGTGTTGATATGTCGCATGTTGAAGTGTATTGAGTTTGTTTGCAATTTTAATTTTTATGCGATTTCTCGTTGCCATCATAGTTACCCATAAGGCTAGTTTAAAAATATTTGCTAACGCGTAGAAAATCCTTTGAAAAGACATACGCCATCATCGAACTCAGTGTTTCTCGTGTAGAAATGAGGCTCCATGCACATTTTCAAGTCTATAAATCAGTTCATTTTCGAGTTATCGTGCGGAGAAACAAATACAGACAGGCAGTAATGAATGTTTCAGTCCTACGAGAGATAGACTTCGTTAAAACTCAGCCAATTAATAAATCGTAAACATAAAGAGTTGTTCAATAGGAAGCAAAAAGGAATGATTGTCTATGTTATATTGAGATATTTAATATTACTCAATACTATCATCCCCAAAGTCGTTTATTCTCAGATTAGAAGAATATAAATTTAAGTAAAAAAGCTAGACGTATGGATTGATGAGTTAGTAAAGTTATTTATTCTGTTGAGGTGATTTGATAACGCAGCTCTGATAGCAATATCTATCATTATAACTGTGTAATACCGGATGGGTGAAAAGTAACTAGGTGTTATAAAACTGTTATACATTGTTTAATAATGGGTCAATTAGGATGTTGGTGATATCTTGAATTCAATTTTCCAATGTACGAGGTTTGGGCTTGCATGCCTCCTACTTGGCGTAGCTCCACAAGAGAAAATTGTATGAGTAAAATCTGGACTTCTTGCAGGCCATTCGTGCGGTCCACGTCGTCCCAGCCAACTCACAAGAAATGTTTGATCCAACAACTCGCGAACTAATGAAAATTATTACAAAGTGGGATTTCGCACAATTTTTATTAACAATAAGATCATCAATTTTTCCCATTATGAGATCTATCAGCATTCATGGTATCACGCAGAAGATATGGACCAAATGCTTTGTTGCAATTATGTCACATCACACGGCCACTTTGGGGTGAGTTTGCAATCGTCATTTTGGGATCGAAATCACGTAGCGTCCAATAATGGCAAAACCATCAATATGAAACACGGCCTCGTCACTCTACAAGACATTTTCCAACAGTTGTGGCCAATCTTAGTACCAAACCAGCATCAATTCCCCATATTCCATTCTTCGGTCACAGTCTTAAAATTTTAACTGTTGTACATAGTAGGGTTTCCATGGACGAAATGCAACACCATACGTATGGTATGTCTTGTTAGTCCACTTTCATGAGCCATCTGACGTGTTGATTTCGGGCTACGAGTAAAAGTTTCCTGAACTATTATTCTATTATTTTATAAAAGAAAACTCACAATTATCCAATAATATTAAAATGATTGGATAATTGTAAGTTTTATTTTATAAAATCATAGAGAATAGTTTTTCCAATAAGAAGAGCTCCTCTTTTAATGAAATTTACTGAACTGTTACCACATTTTCCTCTGATGTTGATGTCCATGGGCGGCCCCTTGTGTCTTTCACAGATCCTGTGGTCATCACCTTCGCATGACAGTCCTTAATTTTGTCTGAACGTATTTACTCCCTTCTCTCTACTCACTATAATAATCGATTTCCACACCTCATAACGCGAGAACATCTGGTGTTTTATGTGGCACACACATAAACAGACAATTTCTCAGCTACGTTTGTTTACAATGCGCCAGCTGTTAATAAATTATTACAATGAGTACTCCTCTGTAGACCTCTGATAGTCTCGGCTCTCTGAGAGATCACGGGTTCAAATCTCGGAGAGGGCCAATAAACCAGTGTACATCAAAGCCTACATAGCTGAAGCTGAGGCTTAAAAAAGAACAAAAAAGACTGCAATGAACTAGGTTAAGAAGGCAGTATAAATTGATAACGCATACTCTTTATTGTGCCACTATTGCCAACACTCAATCAGTAGTATAACATATTTTATAACAGTTTTTAATAACAAGTTACATTTCACGCAATCGGTATGTACTTAGTACTGTTCTGTATCGTACGTCATTATTTTGTTCCATTAATGAGAAGTGAAACACAATGTTAAGGAGCGTTACATTATGGAGACACAGGATCCTTGCATAGTATTGAAAAGTAGTAAGGGGCTCAACAATGTTAAAAGTGATGATTAAGGTTCACGTAGGTTTTGTAACAGTTACTGAAGATATTGTATTAAAGATGCGTTTAACTTGGACGACTTCCAGGACGACGAAAACGAAATTCGCCGCCAGCAGAAAAGTGGAAGTAAAAAGAGGATCTGAGCAGCTTGGCGCGCAGACCACAGATCGTGAGGACCAGGAAGGAGGCCTATGGCGTCACGGTGGGCTACAAAATTAGTGGTTCGAAACCTAGTTGAACTCAGTGCCTTCTGACACTGGGAAAATCTTCAACAGAACGGCACATTTTACTGCTGCAGTGTTAATTACATTTCACCTTCGGGTCGTTAAAAGTGAAAGGTAGGAAAAGATTAAAGAAATACGAAATATTAAACTCGGTTTTATTATATTGAGTCATTTGAGGAATGAAATTGGGTTCATTTAGAACTGCAGTTTTAGATCTTTATGGGAAAGTCTTAATAATACTCAATATGTAATGTAGCTGTGGAATCCAATGTTGCTTTAACTGACAAAGCCGTTGACGTCCTAATTAGTTCAAATTTAGGAATTTGATTATTATACAGAGTGCTCATGAACTCTCCGATAATATTTGGGAATGTCTTCTTCAGGTTACAAACAAAAATGTAACATACATATGGGCCACATATGATTAGCTTACCGTTTGTCTCTTTCATATTTTTTTAGATTTTATGATCTTTTAGATTTTGTTTTTTTTATTTTAGGAGCCAGTATAAATAAAAAAACTCAAATTTAACAAAATTATTAAGACAAAACAACAAAAAATAGCATCATATTATTGTATCTCATTTCAATTGTGCGGATGGTAGAACGTTTTAAAGCGTAATATTTTGAAAAATAACTCGGTCAAGAATGTGTCTAAAGATAAATAAAGCTTGGTAAATTTAAATATGACCACTTTTACACCTAAACAATCGGTCAGTAAAAATATAGCTATAAGCTTCCGTTGTATCGCCCATCTAATGAAGCCGTATAGCCTACATATAAACAGTTGAAAGCTTGAAAATCTACATGTTTCCAACAAATTTTATGTCGAAATGTTTATAATTATACTGAAAAACTGTTATTATTCCAAAAATGCTTTATAATTTTATTATTTGTTTACGATATTAACCCGCCAGTGCGTGCATGGAATCTGTAACTGCATTAGAAACTTGCTGTCTTTTTTGTGGAAATAAGGTGAAATAACCAAAGTAATTTTTAAATGGAAATACAAACAACATTTTATGTTATGAATGCACTTTACTAAAATTAATAGAAAGTTAGTATAATTTAAAGGACATTAACATTAAATATTGTATATATATATATATATATATATATATATAGATGTATATATATATATATATATATATATATATATATATATATATATATATATATCAAGAGCACAGAGTAATAAGGTATACATATATATACCTTATTACTCTGTGATCAAGAGTTTTGTAAAATATTAAATATGTAATTTTAGTTGATATACACTATTATAAAAATAACCGAAAAACATAATAATGATAATAATCTTTTATTTTAATACAATAATTACAAATATAAATTAGGGAGAACTAATTCGAGGGTCTATATTCACTACAAAGATTAATTCGTGACTTCTTATCTTCACAGAAAGAGATTTTGATAAATTCACATATAGTTGTAGACTATTAGTTTTTCCCTCGTTTTGGACTGGAAGAAATACAATTGTGCAAATTAGATTTTTATATATTTACTGGTTTATGAAATTTAAAATATCTGATAAAACTCATACAGTCAGGCATATGGTAAACTAAGCATTTCTGATCTGCTTATATTACATTTTTGTTTATCTTTATTCAAAGAACAAATCCCCAAAATATTACCGGACAATTTGTATACACCCTGTACGTCACACGTGTTAAGAAAATATAATTATATTACGTGTAAAAATATACCTTTTTGTTTTAGAAAAATGTCAATAAGTATGTGTTTCTCTCCTGTTTTAGTTATGATTAAATATGTTCCCAAAGGATAATGGTCTATTGCCGCCACTCTGGCAGTAAAATTAAAGAAAGACTGTGAGTAAAATTAGTAACAATCCTAATTCCTAGATACGTTGTTAGTGTGTTTTTTATTCTATATAAATATGTGCATGATGGAGGAACTGGATACTATAGCATCAGCATATTATCACAAACTTTCCCTTCTTTGCTGTTTAATCTAATCCCTTTCACTGCTCTTCAATCTCGTCAGCCCTTATGAACTGTAAAACGAACTATTTATATTATTCATTGCACGAGTATACTGTATACAATTCCTATTGCTCAAAGAATATTTACGGCCAAAACTGAAATACGTATTCGTATATTCAGTCTTATTCCTAGAAGGTGACCAATGTTCCAACTCCTTTATGTTACACTATGTGATTGAGAAAATAGCTACCCTTCCCATATCCTAGTGTGAATGCCGCGCAGCGTTAGATTTGGTATGGTATTCCAAACCAAGAATATAATAATGTACATTATTGTTAAAACCCCTAAAATAAATCCAGATGCGGAGGTTTTCCAAACAACTTCCTGTGATCATACCTTCCAAGCGACTCCCTCTCAGCAGGTGACCCAGCTGTACACTCTCAACTCACTCCCCAGGTAGCCCCTAAATCTGCCTCCCCAAACCGTATCATTAGAGCTGACAACAGAGTCACTGTCAATAACACTGCGTGATCCCTCTGTCCCAACACCCCCCCCCTTCCCAAACACGTGGCTCTGCCTCAATCGTTATTGTCGATCAACACTGAGATACCGGAAGTGTGTTATACGCAAGAGTAACTATTATTCCAAAAAGCTAAGATGTTCAGGGCTAAAAAGTCAAAAAATGCATCTAATAAAAATTTAATTTATACAATGCATAGTTTAAAGCGTATAGACAATTTAAGCTATAGACCACATTTATATTATAACGTTATATTACATAAACCTCACCATGTACACCCGTAACAGCCTTCACTGAGGTTGTCTGTAAAATTTCAAGTCTACAGCTTATTTTATTAGGCTTTACTTGTTCCAATGTTACGCGTTGTAAGGTCGTATGATTGTACTAAGTTTGTTTATACATTTTTTTTCTGTTTTATAAAGCCATTATGGTTACCCATAAGATCAATGTAAAAATGTTCGCTAATGCTCAGCCAAATCGCATGGAATGACGTGCACCATCATCAACTTGATGTTGCTCTTATAGAAATGAAGCATCATACAAAATTCCAAGTTTATAGGTTACGTTATTCTCGAGATAACCAAGCAGACAGACAGAAATTAAATTTTTTCAGCCTCTAAATTGGTAGGTTTTGTAACCCTCAACTAATCACAATATAGACAATTGATAGACAAGGTAATGCAATGCTCTGGTTATAAGGCGATGTCACTCTTAGCACCGTTGCTGTATGTACTGCCATGTCCACTGGATACACTAGGTTGTTATTAGTTACGAATATATCTGAAAACTATAAACGAAGTAAAATTTAAACTTGTTAGGATGAACTTGTACTCGTGTATTGGTTTAGTCTTTGTGGTATTAATTCAATTAAATGTTCAAATGCCTCCGGGGTTTGATCAATATTTCTTGACCAAAAGACAACAATTTTATAAAGAGTTGTTGATATAAATCTAATGTTTCGGAACATTTATTTATATATATGTAATAGGAGTCGAACAACGTAATATACTGTTGCAATGTAATATTACAAGGTAGGCTTACACCACGCCTCGTATCGCGTAATAGGCTTCACGTTCCATGCAAAATTTCAAGACCATATATAGCTCACTCTGTAGTTATGCTACATTTTCAACTATGTCATATGTAAAAATAATGTCATATGATTGCTCTAAGTTTGTTTACAACTCATATATACCTATTTCGTCGTTGCCAACATGGTCACCCACAATACCGATGTAAAAGTGTTCACTAACGCTCAGCCTAATCCGATGGATAGAAATGCACCAGCATCGAAATCCATGCCGCTGATATAAAAATGAAGCATTAAAAAATTGTAAGTGTTTTACTACGTCCCATGTTAAAATGTCACAATTATTGTACTCTTGTTCGTTTACAAATGTAGGCCTAATTGTTGTTCAATTTCCTCATTACCATGATAGTTACCCGTAAGAATAATGTAAAGATATTTACTAACTCTGAAATAAAACTCATTTAATAAGATGCACCAGCATTGAAATTAATACTGCTTCTATATAAATGGAGCTTCATGTAAAATTTCAAGTCGTCGTTCGTTCTCGAGAATATCGTGCGGATAATTAGACATACATAAATTTACAGTTTCCAATCTGTTAAGTGAAAGGCTTCACTTAATGTAGTTGAGTAAAATATAATTCAACACAATGCTATACTCCAAATCTTATTTTTTTTTAATAGAGGCCATATTTGACGGTGTGTTTATGTTCTATAATATGAAAACATGTTTCGTATTGTAAGTTATTATGCTAATATGAGCAGTTTTATAAATAAATATACAACCGATTTGATGAATTGTGTTTGAAGACAAACTAATTTTGGGAGAATAGTCTTTTTTAAGAATAAGATTTATTAAGCGATACTAATTTTGAATTGGACCTTAACATAATACAACAACTGATATAAACAATGCATAACCCAACAAATATTGTTTTCAGAAGGACCATACGTTATATTTAGTCATATAGATTTTTTAGACCTCTGTCAGAAAATACATCCTGTAAAAATCACAGAATTTTTCTGATTCATATAAAAAAACCTCTTAATGAAAGAAATTGTATGTTTATTTTTTGTAAACTCGTACTCAGTTTCTATTACGAGACATTACGACTATTTTTCGTATATCGGTTCTACATGTGCTGTGACGAGTGTAGTCAAAATAAAGGGTGAATTATTACATATTAATTGTGAAATATATGTGAATGTTAGCGAGCTATTTTTTAAGTACCTAACTGATTATTGTATATACAGGTACATATTTTTGTAAATGCTGGATTACGACAAATGTATGGTAATCTACATTGTGGACGAAGACTATATAAGGTTCTTTATAACTTTACCGCAGATGCTAACGCTGGCGGGGGTGCCAGTCCCTTGTCCCTTTTAACACACAAATAATCCTTTTTTCCTTCACTTGTAGACCATATATCCTGAATGTGCCGCTGGGTTTGTGACACGCAGTTCAAACTTATAGACAACATGATCCCGATGTTAGTATAATGTGCTTGACTTCCACTACAGCTCATATGTAATAGGCACAACTGCATTTCATCTCATGCAGATCCGCTAGTATTTGTGAAAAAATTTTGTTGCACCAATCCTAATTCTGACAAAACCAACTAATATCAAAAGTTTTTTCATCAACTTAAGTTGTTGAAATTTTTACACATAATATGAAGTTGGATTGTAAAATAGTCGTGTGGTAAATAGTATCGTATAACTGAAACGTGTGATAAAATTGCTTTTTGTACAGGAATTATCGTTATTAGTGAGGTATATTGTTCCCCGTCTCACATTGTACAGTCTACAACGAAATTCTAGCAGGAGAAATCTCATTAACAAAATTGCTGTCTACATCAACATAAAGTGTAAAATATTCTCGCAATCCGCCCAGCCACCAATATCGCTGGATCGCAGCTTATTTAAAAGTCCCAAGTTTAATAAGCTCCCCACCACGCTTGTTACAACGTCTTAAACTTTTCTTCATTGTAGTCGAGGCGGAATCGTAAAAAGTTGCCCGGAAAGACGCGACCGCGGCGGGCCATAAACCGCACGAGTAAAAGTTGTTTGTATTTATAAAGTGGTGAGCAAACGGCGGTTAATATCGCGCAAGTCGGGTTCATTAGAACAAATCGCTGGAGAGGGCGGTGAAATGGCATTTTAAAACGTAATCGAGTCTGTTGGCCGTCCGCTGAAATATTCAGGCGCTCCTCAGCTAAATGAGATATTAGCCTCGCGCAGGGGCTCTGAATCATGCAGGCCGCTATATTGCCGTACTCTAGCCTCGTGCACATTTGTACCGCCAGCGCTCCTCTTATTTGGCGGAAATGAATTTGGTCCGTGAATAAATAAAGTTGATGATCCACGCTGAGCAAGCGTCATCAGCCATATTTCACGGTTGAGCATATCACTTCTATTGCCGAGCTTGTCACGTACTGCGAACATACATTTGTTTTTATATCTGAGCATCCCTCCGGGTTTGCTCGGGCATCCAATGAGCTTTACGTTCTGTGGTGAGATGGATTATCCCCACCCACAACACCCCAGCCGTAAGTGTGTTCTCTTTAAAACTGATACTAACCGCAACATACGTCAATTTATCATTTATTTGAAAAACGTGGTGGACAATGTTAAATACCACATCCTTCGCCGTAACCTAGGGATAAGGCTGCGGATATCTAACCCAGGTTCGATTCCTGGAGAAGTCAATAAAAATTTGCTACTGGTGTAACCTGCTTTCCATTACATAGTTTATTATCCTCAATTAAAATTTAATTAGTCTAGAAAAAAACCCATAAATAAGTAAATATAATATGCTTATCTACGTGAGGTTTTTACTTCCTTCACTTCTCGGACCTAATAAACTTAGGGGCGTCACTGTGATTGCTACAATACTTTGGTCTTGCCAAAAAGTTTTATATCCACTAAGTCTGAAACATAGTTCGATATCAATATGGAATCAATTTGGTTTAAAAATTATCGAACTTGATTTACAGGCTGTTTAAAAAATGTATTCAAATAATAATTTATTCTATTATTTTTGTTTGTGTTTATATTTGTGTTATATTTATGAGCCTACATAGTCTTGTTTCTGCAATAAACGCGTTAACATCTAACATCTTAAATGTTATACACTTTGTATTATAAAGTAAGAAAATTACTTTTTCTCTCATATGAATATTTATTGTAATAGCATAGTTATAAAATGGCTCCCGTTAGTTCTCTGTGAAAAGGAATAAAATAATTAAATATATTTTAGAGTTTTATAAATAGAATAGGAGAGTGTTTATGATTTACAAAAATATCTATTGTTTGGTTAAATAAATTAATATATTTTTTTATTCTCATAGTTTATTCAACCCGTTATATCATCGTAAATATTCTAATCGTCGTTAATAATAATGCAGAGGATTTAAAACACAAAGATCAACTCTGAATTAGTTTTTAAAATAATATTAAAACGTTTTACAGGCCAACTGTAGTTTGCGTATTTTAGGTCCCCGTCTAAATACTATACGTGATTTTTCTAAGCAAAATTCAGTGCTTAGGAGTCGTTAAAAGGATGTAGTATGGCAGTAATAAAAACATTTTTAGAATCTACCTTTCTAATGGTAATTTTTTTGATTTTGTATATGGTTATTGGACATCTTTTAGAACTAGTTATTTGTGGATCAATACAAAGTATTTTGTAACTTTCTTACAACGATAGTAGTTTTTTTTAAACAATATAAGTGTTTTAAATTACTTAAGTTGCAATAGGGTAATACGCCAGGCAAATTCCAATTCTATAACCTAGATATTTCACAATTAAGAATCAGGCAAACAAAAATGAAGCTTATTCATATCTATAATTTAGGAACAACTTGTCTTATAAATAAAAGTGAATCGTTACATAATTATGTTGTTAAGCGCTATACTCGGGAAAGGTTGGTTCAATCCGACTAATTATTTTTAAATTCGTTGAAGTCCTAGGAAAGCCTTTATGGAGTGCTTGATCAAACAAAGAATACTATCTATTTTTTACTACTTCTTGCACAAGTGAGGAATTTAAATCATCTAACGCAAAAGAAATACTTTGAACTCTGTCATAAAACCCACCTTAATGAACAAAGCTGTGAATGACTACACACAAGGATACTCGAAATTGATTGATTTTCTTGAGATTGTGTTTGAAACTTTTAGTATGCTTTAAGGAAAAATAGGGAGATGAACACAAACATGCCTCAGCTAGCTATTTCCAGAATACAGTCCAAAAATCAACAAGACTTCTATAACGCAAATATTAATATAAATGGTTATTTTGAAGTGTTGGTTCAAATTAGTATCAAGAATTTTCCACTATGCCACTTATACAGAAAGCATAACACAAGCGTTGGAAGCACATGCTTTTCAATTTAAATAGTCTATATAAGTTTACGTATACATAAATTTTCTTGGTTGGGGGGAAAACAAGCAAAATCAGTTATAACACCAGAAATATTGTAGACCAGAAGTAAACAATATTTTACCCTATGTATAGTTTTCATGGTCGGGCCAACAACGCTAACTCAACTGTGAAGTCGTAAATAAATTAGACAGGAAGTGAACCTAAACAGTTGGAATATACAATTTTTAACGTAAATAAATGTTTGGTAGTACGTGAGTATGGATATTTTCTTCATCGTTATGAAAAGACTTTAGATTGGACGTAGATTACATGGGCCGGAGGTAGACGCTTTTTATCTAAGTAGGTTTCCCTAACCTTTTATATGTGTATACTTTCTTGATTGAGGTATTGGGGCAGGCAAACCTTAATGTGGCGTCATAAATATAACTGATTGGAACCAGAAATGTATGCTCCTACACTCTAAAAACAAATACGAACCAAAAAATTGTGTCTTAATTTTTAATTTCTTACACACCATCAAATGAAATCATAGATGCTACCACTAGGAAGGCTTTTAAAGTAACTTTCAATTTATAAACATGTGCGAAGCCGTGGATAACAGGTGGTATATAGACAAAGATATACCATATTAAATATTTTAATATGTCGCATATAATATATTTTTAGTCGTCATTTATTAGTTTTGTATACATAGACTTGGCCCCACCAAGCCATTCATTGTCAGTGAAGACCTCGCATGAAAAATCAACGTATATATATATATATATATATATATATATATATATATATTATATATAATTTTTTCTACAAACACTGAATCACAAAAAGTACTTGTTCCGCCGGGACTCGAACCCGGATCTCTCGCTTGCCGGGTGAATGTGCTACCATTACACCACAGAGCCCTTACTTTTTGCGATTCAATTATATTGTATTTGGCCGTATCTGTCACATATGCGTTTAAATAACTTAACTAACATATGATCGGAAGACCAAATACCTGTCAAACGACTTTTGTTTGTATTAATCAAATTTGTATAAATGTCAATAGCCTTATTGAATTTTTTCAACAAACATTGAATCACAAAAAGTTCTTGCTCCGCCGGGACTCGAACCCGGATCTCTCACTTGCCGAGTGAATGTGCTACCAATACATTTAAGAATGAAATTATAAAGTCTTTAATCACTCTTTGCCTTGACATAATCCCTGTACTGGAGAAAGACGATGCTGAAGAGACACACCCCGCACATCATATACGTATCAGGCGCTGGCATAGTACGGGTAAGCAGAGGCTATAAACCTCTTGTATTGAGTGTGCCTCCCCGATACCTGAGTTGAGTTGTACAGAGCTGTATATATATATATATATATATATATATATATATATATATTATATACATCTATACATACACACGTTGATTTATATATATATATATATATATATATATATATATATATATATATATATATTTACTGTTATAAGAATTACGAATATAGGCTAATTCCTTGAATTTGACTCCTAAATTCTGTACGATGAGTTATGGGAAAGGTAGCGTTGATCCACCATGAGTGAAAAAGCAGAAAGGGGGAAAAGTTGACACGAGCGCCACACAATCAGTCCATTGTTAATTCATCCTCGCGTCGACAGAATGCGCTCGTTAATTGGCACTTCTCGCTTTTAAATTATTGTGTACGTTTCGTTTTGTATCAATTTTTAATTGGGACCAATTTGTTTTCCGATTTTCCAAAGCTATTGTTCAAACCTTGATGCCGCATTTGTTACAGTGTTCGTTGTGGATTTGTGGGCCATCTGCGTGTTTGTGGAACTGCGTTCATCAACCAATCACAGCTGCTCATTTACTCGCAGCCGCTGGAATTTGGCTGTCGATCGATATTATGTAAAAAGTATGATACGGATGGCATTGTCTATGAATCTGTTTAGCCCCAATTAGAAAATTACCTGCTCATCAACTTATCTCCTATTAAAGTCAATGAAATACTGCCAGTACAAATAGTTTTAAAGGTAAATAATTTATAACAATTTTATAATCTCAGATACTAAGAAACTATTTAATAGTTCATTACTTCTGACTCGATTACTCAAAACAAAACACTAAACTTTCAATTTATTATTCAACAAAACATGCTTAAATAAATTATGATGAAGGAAATGACGCCTTATTTTAAATCTAAATCTAGTACGCAAGGAATATCAATAAATTTCAAACCAGTATGGATCATATTTTCAACTTTTATTACTAAATTTAATAAGATATATTGAATTGAATAGTGTAAAGTCTAACTATATATTTTGGAAAATTATGGTTGGCAATAATGTAGCCTTCATAGTTTATGTTTTTGTACAGAATCGATAGTTTATTCCAGTTAACTCATATCTGATCATTATCAGACAGAAATTAAAGGAATTTTCTCACAAAGACACAAATACAATTACAAAATTCAATTACTTGCATACTACATCTTTGACTAGACTAGATCGATATATTGCATAATTGGATTTAAAACTAATGAATATATATCAAAATAAAACTCTAGGCAAGATGGCGGAACTATACGAGAGTCGATTCCCTTCCTCCGCCTGAACAGCTAAAAAGCCTATCAAGAGAGAAGAATGATTTGGAGAGTTACCATAATTTCATTTTGACTTCAAAAGCATTTTTCTCCAAACATTTAACGCCCTCAGGGAGTTTGTTAAACATCCTGAGTACCACCACTGGGAACCAGTCTAGGAAACTGAGAATTTATCCTAGTCACCAACCACCAGTTAGTTATTTTGGTACCAAAGATCATGTTACCAAAGAAGTGTTCAATAGTGTCCCATATGGTGGCAACTTTATTTAACAACGGTTTGTGAGTGATTGGGATACGTTAAATATTTGGCCCATTTATATATAAACATTGAATCACAAAAATCGAGTCCCGGCGGAGCAAGTACTTTTTGTGATTCAATGTTTATTGAAAAATTATACATGTATATATATATATATATATATATATATTATATATATATATATAATTTCAATAAACATTGAATCGCAAAAAGTACTTGCTCCGCCGGGAGCATATATATATATATATATATATATATATATATATATATATATATATATATATATATATATATATACAGGGTGATTCAAAACTAAACGGCAATCTCTCGAGAGCTTATTCTATAGCTAAAAACAAGTAAAAAAGTTCATATAACCATATGCCCGGAAACGCATCGTTAGCGAGTTACGCCTAGCGAAAGATTTCGCCCGGATTTCAGAACCCTTGGTGAAGTCAGGCCGTATAAAAATGGTAAAGGTAGTTACAAAGATACAAATACGATTGTTTTTTATGTTTTTTTATATCTGACAAATTTTATTAAAATTCTTCCCAGAGCTGTAAATGCAATACTTTCAGAGATATCTTACGTAAAAAACACAAGAATTGGTGCAAAGAAATAACACATTTTTGTGTTCTTTAACGTAAGATTACTTCCATAAATGTTAAATAAAGGTCATTTTTTTCTTAAAACAGATTTTGTAGAAACATTTAATTCTGAAAAGATTCATGTGAATTACTTAGGAAAAAAATTAATAATAGGTATTGAAATTTAGCTTTATTTAAAAATAAAACAGACGCACAAAAATGCATATTCTTATCTGCATAAAATATTAACTAATGTTTAGGTTGTGAGTAACAGCTGATCATTTATTCAACACTTTTTATCGTCATATTTTCTTTGCAAAAGGTTGGCAATATCAGCTGATCAACAATTAAGTTCATGAAGTAATATTTCAATAACCTTTATAGAGGTTTTTGTATTGTGGCGTGTGAAGATTGTATTTTGTGAGATCCTGTTGATTATTTTGGAAATATTTTTATACAAGTGTATAAAATATTTTATTAAATATTTTTATAAAAGTGTTATGTAATTATCTTAGTAAATAATGGCAGATAATGTAAATGGTATGTATTCGTTTGAGGAGTATACGGACATGATACTGATTTTACGGCAAAGTTAACAAGAATGGTTTAGCTGTAGTTCAGGAATATCGTGATTACTTTTCCACATCGAAGAACACCTGATCGCAAAACATTTGAAGCTGTGGAGAGACGACATTAGAGAAACTGGTGGCTTTTAAACCGAAGCGAATAGATACTGGTCGTCGTCAACGTAGCGCAAGGAACTATAATAATGAACAAGCAATAATAAAAATGCTGTAGAATTATCACCAACCACAAGCACCAGACGATTATCACGTCAGTTAAATATTGCCAGTCAAGCGTATGGCGGACACTTCATGAAGCACAGTTGTACCCATTCCATATAACACGTATTCAAGACTTATTACCGCAAGATCTTAATAAACGGAAGATGTTCTGCCGCTGGTTAAGAAGAAATTGTTTACGACATCAGTAATTTTCTTCGGCGTATTCTCGTTACTGATGAATCCTGTTTTACTAGAAATGGAATTGTAAATTTTCGTAATACCCATACTTGGGCGTACGACAACCCACATGAAACTGCGACGAGGCATTTTCAACATACATTTTTCAGTCAATGTATGGCTTGGTGTTCTGGGTGATAATTTGATTGGTCCATTTTTTCCTCCCTAATCGACTTAATGGAGTAGCGTACTTAAATTTTTTAAGAACAAACCTGCCTACCCTCTTGGAAGATATTCCTGTTCAAAACAGAATAAATGCATGGTTTATGCACGACGGAGCACCTCCACATTTTTCTAATGATGTGAAAAACTATTTAAATGATACATACGGTAGACAATGGATTGGTCGAAATGGACCAGTAAAATGGCCACCACGTTCTCCTGACCTCACGCTAGCAGACTTTTTTCTTATGGGGTTGGATGAAGTCAATTGTTTATTCAAAACGGATTAACACCATAGAGGAGTTACGTAAATCGCAATTACAGAGGCGGCAGAAACTATCAAGAATGCTCCAAACGTTATGAAACGCTGCTAGAAAAGAGTGGATTCGTCGTGCGAAAACGTGCATTGCTAACAACGGAGGACACTTTGAGCAACTATTATAGGTGATTTATTACAGTTTTATAAAGGTAAATACATTTTATGTTAATGTTCAGTCTAGAATAAATGATCAGCTGTTACTCACACAACCTAAACATTAGTTAATATTTTATGCAGATAAGAATATGCATTTTTGTGCGTCTGTTTTATTTTTAAATAAAGCTAAATTTCAATACCTATTATTAATTTTTTTCCTAAGTAATTCACATGAATCTTTTCAGAATTAAATGTTCTACAAATCTGTTTAAGAAAAAAATGACCTTTATTTAACATTTATAGAAGTAATCTTACGTTAAACACGAAAATGTGTTATTTCTTTGCACCAATTCTTGTGTTTTACGTAAGATATCTCTGAAAGTATTGCATTTACAGCTCTGGGAAGAATTTTAATAAATTTGTCAGATATAAAAACATAAAAAACAATCGTATTTGTATCTTTGTAACTACCTTTACCATTTTTATACGGCCTGACTTCACCAAGGGTTCTGAAATCCGGGCGAAATCTTTCGCTAGGCGTAACTCGCTAACGAAGCGTTTCCGGGCATATGGTTATATGAACTTTTTTACTTGTTTTTAGCTATAGAATAAGCTCCCGAGAGATTGCCGTTTAGTTTTGAATCACCCTGTATATATATATATATATATGCATGTATATCAAAGAATTAATTTGGTTCACCAAACGCGAATCTGCCTTAGAACTGGTCTACGGAGTCTCAGTATTTAGTCAAAATTCATTGAACAGGTCAATATTTTTTATCTAGGAACTGAGACATGACGAGAAAATTCTAATCTAAAATTAAGATACAGCAAATAAAGTAATTAAATATATAGTCACATATGTGCAAACGGTGTAAGCATATATCGATTTATATTCCATATTCAATGTATTATCCAATGTCAAACCAAATTAAACTCAGTTTGTAAAATAAAATTCCTATTTTTAGATTTTGGAACATCCCTCTGTTCCGGATAGCAATCCATACAGGTAATAGAAACAGAGATATATTGAGCATTGGGTTCATCATGTGAATTTAATCTCAAGATAGGTAGCTAACAAATTACGACCTTATGTAACGCTACTTTTACACGCCCTTCACTGTGATAGGGGGAAAGTGTTGTGACTTTAAAACAAACTTCACAATCAAGCAGATTTATCAATCCGTTTTGAAACCCTGAGACTAAAGTTGGTTTCACAAAATCCCTTCCTTACGTCTACGTGGATATACGTAATCATTAGTATTCACCGTACAAACGCACCAATCTTCCTAAAACTTGGCACGCATGTGTGACTTATATAATTAAAAGAGTTTAGTTTTATTTTTCTGATACTTTAATTTGTATGTGATTTTTAATGCTGAAAACGAACAAAATACGAAAATTCTACTTAAGTTAAGGATGTTTTTTTACATTTATACTCCTTAACATTATATATGTTAATTGTATACATCACATTTATTATTTCAAAGTTAAAGAATACTGAATTTACAATTTTTATCAAATGTAGTCAATACATTTGTAGAGAATATAAGAATAGCATAATTTTAATGAAATTCGGAATAAAAATAAAATTTATAAATGTTTCTGAAGGACCTCAACATTATTGAATTGTCTGAATGGTTTAAACCCCAAAAAATATTGTTTATTCCAAAATATTCAAAGCTATTTAGTCTTAAATGTTCAGTTATTAAAACAAACTGTGAACAGGCATAGTTATATAAAGGTTTCTTTTGCAGCTGAGCAAACTGTATAATAAAGCAACTGCTGCTGCGTCATATTCTTTTAAAATATATTTCATTAAAATGCCAATTAAAGTGCAGGGGTCAAAACAATGTCCTAACGTTTTTGTCCATGGAAAATGTCTAGATACGACGAGTAGCGTGTACAGAGAGAAATGTTGGGCGATACTGTATTGCAAAACTAATTATTTACGTTATAACCATTATTATATTGTTCTAAATTGTAGAGTATCTGTAATACAGTATTATTTCTAAGGGATTATAGGTTCACAGGGCGGCAGCAACTGCTCTCAGAGTTTTCACTTTTTCTTCATTGGCAATAATAGTTGGCTCGAAGGTAAATTTTCCTTCAAAACCGATGATACTAAAACAGCACCACCGTTTTGGTCCATAATGGGGTGAAGTACCACTTAGTGCCAAACAAGCACAGACACGATAGTAGTATCGAGGGACGTATGAAAAATGAAGACGCAATCAGCTGAGCTGCCGGGCGCTGCGCTGGGCGGTCTGTCGCCGCTGAATGTTTCATAACCTCTAATGGCGGCCTTCGAGCCCCGATTGCGCCCAGATTCTGATTCCATCCTCGCCAATTTACTTTTATACGTAAGGGGCGGTCTTTCAAGGTTTCACGTCACCCTCCAAAGTCTCAAAAATGGTGGATGCTATATCTGCAATTTATGCCTGATGGAAATCTAGAACTAGTCTTTAAAGGATGATGTTTATCTAGGAAGGCGTTAAAAATGTTTCATATTTAATGTGTTAAAACTGTTTCAATAAAATAAGCGACACTGTATAAATTCATGAATAGTTTCCTTGTGAAAATCCATTTCCATCCTATTATTGTTCTAGGTTTTCAACATGAGGCCAAATATATCAACCAATACACACGGGGGGATCACAATCTATGGTTTTTGGGATATATGAAAACTTTAACCCCCAACCCTAAATGGGTGATTTTTAAATGTATACCCATATAAAGCAACATCTCATTTTAAAAACCAATAAAAATCAATAATTTAGTTTAAAAAATGTTAGGTTTATTATCTGGTAATGTTAAAATATCGTTAAACTAAATGAACGCTATAAAATTAAAATCTTACCTAAACCTCTTGTTAACTAAAAACCAAACGATCCATTTTTAAAGAAATGTTTTGCAGGCCCTCATTTGTGCTGAATATACAAACTTTGGTTTGCAGCAGTGTTATTTACATAAAGTTACCAAGAATGAAATTTTTACAGATGTTTTACCACTGAGCATACGAATACGCTCATATCTCTAAAGTTTTACAATTATACAAGTTAAAACACCTTAAATTTAAACTGAGTAAGAGTAAATGCTAGTCGGTTGAGTTTAGCAGGTTGCTATTATGATAGTTTTGAAAATTTACTTAACTTTGACTTGATTTAGCCGATCAAATTAAAGGAAGTAGTAGGCATCGTTGTGAAACTCTACATCAATGTATCTTTTGGCAGATTTATTTATTTGACGTGAGTCTATGTTATAACATGCCTTTAAAATAAGATTTTGAGTGTATTGTATTTCAATAAAGATTATCACAATAATTTTGCCACCATTATTAGGAACACAAATATATAAATAAATATACAAATATATAAACCAGCATACAAACTCTAAACACGTAAAGGATTTAATTTGAAACAAACAGAAATATGGTATTATAACAATAATGATAAATGAATGTTTAATTTAACTTCTTATATTTTATTTTGCAGTGTACTAACTGTTTTATTTGATTTAGGTCAATGTAATTATTACGATATCCAAATACCACTCCAGAACAAAAAGTTCTTGGTTATGAATGCATATAAAGCTCTATAGACAATTTTATAAATAACCTTTTTTATTTATACAAGATTATTTAAATGCCATCTCTCGTGCTTGTAGTGATCGACATACTTTCACCTTAATAAAAATGGTTAATACGTCTTATCTATAGCTTATTCATTCGTATTTCTCAAAGGGTAATATGCTAGTATACACACACACATAGTCAAACACGCAAATTGAAAACAATGCTAACAAGTAGAACAACAATAAATATTTTAGATGACATAATAAAAGAATTGACTTAAAAAGCCTTGACTTAACAAAAATTACAGTCTTAATTTATCAGGATTTATATAGGATATTTTTTGAAAACTAATGATCCTAAACAATACTAATCCAACCTAAAAGGTTCTATTATGTTTGTTCAACCACTTGATGCGAGTATTTCAACACAAGTTAAAGTTTTAAAACTAATACCTGAAAGAATTTAAATTATATTTTTCAGTTATCTTTAAGACCACCTAATATATACATCGCTTCTGGGAGGAATATAAATAAGATTTAAAGTTATTTCATCTTAAATTTGGTAAAGACATGACGAATCTTTAATCCCTTTTGTATATTGTATTCTTTTCCATTAAAGTTAAGTCTGTGTACATTAAATTAAACTAATTCTATGGTGAAAACTGTCCAACTGACTTACAAAGAAATATATTGTTATATAGCAACATTTACGATTCACGTAAATCTAACGAACCATACATAGAAAGCCTGACAGCGTATGCAAAACATTTTGAAATTTGTGGATACAATTTTCATACAAAATTAATAAATTATATGGCTTAAAAACTTGCTTCAAAAGACATATCTAAAAATAATCAAAAGCAGTTTTAAACTAATATTTTTGTGCCGGTAGCGATTAAATATTACAGTCCCACTTCCGTTTCCGATTTTGGATAATTTTGGATAACTCTGTTGTAACCTATCAGTATCGGACATTATAAAGTAGTACACAGGGAATTATGTCACTGATATAATATACATATTTATTAATTACCAGTCATCTCGCGATTTCGTATAGAATAACAGATACGTCTTTACGCATATACCTTTTGAATTATAAACACTCCTGAACATAAATTATGGTCTCTGTAAGATATTCAAACCTACTGATCCGTTTCAAAATGATTGGCCTTTAATTTTAAAGAGCAGTGTTTTCATGGGCAATATTGTTTCATAGTTTTTTATTAGTAGGTTGAGATGTAAACAAAATTGCCACTGGCTCTTATTTCAGGTTTAGAACGATCAATTCATTTCTAGTTCGAATTAATTATTTTTCATACGTTATAAAAGATATTTCCAGTGCCGTAGTGGCATTTTTATTGTTGCTCAAATAAAAAAAGTCATACAGAAAGTCTTCTTTGGTAAAAAAGCGTTTACTAATCTACTTTCGGTGTAATGTACTGTATTTCCAGATCCGGTGGTTTGTTTAGGGCATAATACCCGCGCGTGACTAATTTTCCCTGTCAAGGACAGCGAAAGATTGAAATGAAAATGTTTTCATGTGAGCCATGAAAGGGCTCTCTCTTCACATAACTTAGAAAATATTTGTGTTATATTTTAAGTTCATTTATTTTACATATTCACAAAATGTAATTAGTGATGTTTTGAGAGAAATAAAGCTATTCTATTCTATTCTATTCTTTCCTTGCAGGGGCTGAAATTGTATTACAACCCCTATGGATAATTGATCTTCATAACAAATCTTTACTTTGACTCTTGAGAGCGTAAGGCACGTGTATTTCACATTTTATCGTTCTAGACCATCGGGAATTTGTGAAACAAAATTATAGTTGTTTAATAATCTTCAAACTCATTAAAACCCCTAAGGGCGATAGATCGTCATGAAAATGCATTTGATTATCATGCACAAGGTGTAACTCAAATTTATTCTTCCTAGGACATCGGGAAGTTAAAATATATATATATATATATATATATATATATATATATATATATATATATATATATATATATAACTCAAGGGACTGCAACCATTTCAACCCCTATGGACATTTGATCTTTATGAAAGTCCTTTTTTCATTTAAGCCATGGGGCACACGTGACAGTGTTTACTTATGAAATACATTTTGTATACAAATCTATTTAATTTCCATTCTAAAACTAAAAATAGATGTTTACATTTTAGGTAGTTTTAATGGAATGTGGTTTTACTTAGTTTTGCGTTCGGTGCCAGTTTGTAGCTACCTAGTTGGATCGAAAGACTTTCGGTTATCAATGAAGGTTTATTTTAATCCAAAAGCTATCCAAAAATGTTTCGGGGTTTTCACTGTTAAACTAATCACCTATTATTTAAAAACGAAATTTGTAGATTTTTATAGTCAAGAATTGATATTCTAAAGCTGTAAACATGACAAGGTAAACGTGAAATGTAGATTTCGATCCAGTAACAGACATTTTCAATTTGTGATGAAAATTGTTGAAGTAGAATTAACTGCGTCTAAGTTCCCTTCATCTAATCTTTGTACCTTGCATCAGTGTAAAACAGAAATCTGTCAGTATAGAAAATTGAGTAATACTTCTATTCAAGTATATTAATCTGGACAGTGATATAATGTATCATACAAGAATTTTAACTTAATTTCTCTGCGTGTAACATAAGCTTTTATATTTTTTATAAGAGTCAATAATTTTAAACTCGCTATTAACATTCATACAAGTGCATAAAACATGTTTTCCTTAAGAAATTACAATAATCAGGAGTATCCTGTAGGTCCAACACTTGAGTGAGTTATTTAGGTTTGTTTATGTAAAGTATATTCTGTTATTTTATCACTATTTGCCCCTCCTAAAAATTATAAAAGTACACATTATATAATTGTAAATACTGTACTTCTAAGAGGACTCATAAGCACTCGTTGTACTGTTTAACTGTACGCCCTACCAATGAAATGAATAACCAAAATTGGTTATAGATTCGTTTTTTATGAGCCGAGGGTTTAGTTGCACTGTATAAGCACATAATCTGGCTTTTATTGAAATTTTGACTTCCACTAAATATAGCGCAATCAATGATGGTCGATTTATTTCGTAAGACAATTTCTCTATTGATTGGAAGAGAATTACCAATACAATGCAAGATCGTACCAGATTGTACACCAATACAATCCAAATTGGCTTTCTGCTACTGGAACTTTAGCATAAAGAACACGTAAGGGATTTTTGTTAATAAATTTAAGAATGAATTCTTTATTTTCCAGGAGAAATGAAGACCACACCTTCCTTTCTTAAAGTTAACGTAGTATAGTACAATCAATACTTGTATTCTTAAAATCTCATAAAATATAAAATTTATACATAAACACAATCATTTAGTTTAATTTACAATACACATAAATTATATAGTAAATCAGTACTTTACTAATCCAATACACTAACACTGAGAAATGATTATGTATTTAAAGGAATTAAAATATACAAAAGAACAAATTCTCTACTGGCATTTACACATTCAATCCACCTTGATGTATATAAATACTATAATTATCGTGCCATATGGATCATATGAAATTGTGCTCACAGGGATTTCCTTAAGTGTTAGTTTTCACTCGCTATTGCCATGAATATATGTTTTACTATGTTGTACTGCATTATACTTTATTTTAAGTTATGTAAAATGAATATATTCAACATATAATGTTGATTCTTATTATTTTTGCCTAATTTCTCCTATATTTAATATCCCGTTGGTATAAAGGCAGAGTTTCGGTTTTACAAAAAAATATAAGGATATTTATGACTTTTTTCTTATAATAACTTGCTTTTTTGTTAAAATTTTATATTTAAAGTGCTTGAAAACTATATGACATGTTAATTTAATGAGAAAATTAAAAGTGACAAGAGTGGTTTTAACTATGAGTTTGATTTGGCCGGCCACTCGAAGATAGACGTGACACATGTTAGGTTGACGTGTGTGTGTGTGTGTGTGTGTGTGTGTGTGTGTGTGTGTGTGTGTGTGTGTGTGTGTGTGTGTGTGCGTGCGCGCGCATGTGTGAGTGTGTGTCGACCCATCTCTCAGCGGGTGACGCAAGCACCGTGTAATTGGAGGCGTATCAGAGGTTTTTGTCAAAGCCGCCAGATCGCGTCGCGGTAGGACTAATTGGAGAAGAAGAAGAAGCAGCGGCAGCGTCGACAAATAACCAACATGCCGAGTCCCTAATTGCTGCCAACTGGGCAATAATTAGCCTAAACAGTTTATATTTATACCTCCACTGGACGCGTGTTTAGTTATAAATATATAGTTTGCTTCCGAACGTCACGTTGAAAGAAATACATTTCCCTCTAGGTCCGTTTTATTTTGAAACCGAGTGGATCAAAATTAGACGACATAGAAACTTGTAGTACTTTCATTTCACGACAAGTAAAAAAGCAATTGCTTAAAATATTTTATGTGATTAAACTTATATAAATTACATTTTTATTTCTTAAGTTATAAGTTAAATAGAAAATTATATCACTTATAATAATAAATAGACTATGAGGAGGAGGGATTCGAGAGACATCTTGTGAATAAAACATTTTTCCTGATTACACTCCGTCTAGTTTTTTTTTTGTCTTCTTAACACTAGTCACCTTACATTCTTGAACTGAAAAAATGTATTACTTAATTAAATTATTTCTGAAGAGCACACTATAGTAGGCTCTTTACTATAGTAGGCTCACTTTAGCACACTAAAGTAGGCTATACTAGATTGACCTTTTTAAAAAGAATTTATCAAAATATTTTGTCAAGGTTCTTTCCAAAATGATTGTTTTACTGTGTTACATACTGTACAGTGGAAGGCCTCACCCTCCCAAGGGGCTCGGGCTACTCGAGAAATGAGATTTGTCAATATTTGAGGCGAAGGAAAGTGGAGGTCGAGTATTGTTTTAATGCCTTGGAGGACGACGTCAAACATCGGCGAAACGTCCCTTACAGAGAAACGTATAAAAGTAAATTGGCGAGGATGGAATCAGAATCTGGGCGCAATCGGGGCTGGAGGGCCGCCATTAGAGGTTATGAAACTTTCAACGGCGACAGACCGCCCGGCAGCTCAGCTGATTGCGTCTTCATTTTTCATCCGTCCCTCGATACCACCACCATCCTGTCTTTACTGCGGCTACCAGCTTCACATATCCACACCATTTTTGTTAACAATACTAATATCATTCAATAAATTCTTTTACATCGGCAGAGTGTAAAACTAAGAATACACTTTGACTGTGCGAAACATGAGTAAATAAAGGATTCCTCAATATTTAGACGAAAATTTAATCTAGAGTTAAATATAATTTAAATTAGCTATGAACAATATTATTTTTCATAATTCAAAATAACTATTTAGTGACAGTCCGGAAAAAAGTTATTCTTTTGTGAGGTTGTCATCTTGAAATAGTTTAATAAGAAACATTCATAGTTTCCAAGATTCTTTTGTATCATATTAAAGTCATTGCGACTCTTTAACGATTCTCATTTTAATTTTTAATTCTTTAATTATATAATTAGAGATTAAAAAACAATCAAACGTAAATTAGATTATTCTTCTCTACTCTATTCCTTGGTATTCCTAAACAACTTTTATATTACAATTATATAAAACTCAGGGTATTTAAGTAATATTTATTTTGATATTTACACGTCTCAATGAATAAAACATTTATATTTTTAAATAATTTAATTTCGTGCTTTATTTATAACAAAATAAGAACAATAAGTGCCAACAACAATAATATTTAAATTTTTACTTAGTTGAAGACGCTTGAAAACGCGTTAAGACCACATAAAAATTAATAAAATTGTGTCTGATTTTATTAAATCAGTTTAAAATTATGATGTTTGTTCTCACTCATATTGCTGCTCTTTTCTTGTATACTTCACAAAAAGTCATGTGCGGCCTTGCCTTCTGAACGATAAGACAAATGAAACTAAAGAAGATTGACCCAAAGAAAGACCCTTGGGAAGTACAATAGTAGTTACAACTGACTCAAGAATTATAAAATTCTTTTCAGTTTTGCTCTATGATGCTTAACAGGAGGCACATAACTTCAGTTCTATATTCCTGAACTTTGAACAGCCGTAACCTTGAAACAGTAATGTATATAATAAAAGGTGCATCAACAAGTTATTTTTAACTTTTCATCTTGTTAAATAATCTTTTATCTTAATATTTGATACACATTATGGAGTAGCAGTGATCAAAGTATGAAAAAAATGCGAAATGTTTTATAATAAATTTGTTTTGACCACAACTCCTAAAATAAAATAAAAACATTATGAATATCGACAAAATCCTGAAGTTAAGGTTATGCCAGCATACAGTTACAGTTGAGGCTTATCAGTTACAGATAAAAAACATCAATTAAATATGTTATAGTTTTAACATATCTTATTAATAAACTTGCATCACATTCAGCTTTGACCATGAATTCCTACAATCTTTCTATGGACATTTATGGCTTGAAATAAAATAATACACTATGATTTATTTGATCAATTATGTTTTATTGTTTAATGGATTAACACATGTTTTTGAATTTGTTTTATAATACGTGTATATGTACCAATTATTTTGCCAAATAACGTGAACTGGACATCACTTTTATAGTTTTATATTACCATAATTCTATTGCAATCTATACTAGGAAAAAGCCATATATCTTCGCATTATAACTGATAATGAAACTAAAGAAGATTGGTCCAAAGAAAAACCCTTGGGAAACTCCTAATACATCAACTATTGGTTGATAAAATGACAAGGCCTGGTTATTTCTCAGTTATACAATTATTGTATAATTTATTAAGTATATTTTCCTATTAGTATATTCAAGGAATACTGAATTAAGTGCAATATCTCCCATTCAAGGACCGTAAAATAAGTAAACCTCCAGAAATCAGTTACAGCGGTGAATGCGCTCATTCACAAAGCGCTACTTAATTGTCCTTGAAAAGTGATATCGTGACGGAGAATAGCAGGAGGAAAGCAGGATCGTGCGCCTACTTACCGGGATATTTGGCGGTGCCGCAGGTCTCACGCGCAACGCCGCGCCGCCGGTCGGTTCCGTTTACACGTCATCCTGCCGTACTGGAGAAATCAAGATATTTAGATCGCATCACAGGATACAGCGATTTGTAAACAATGAAAGTCTACCAAGTATTTCATGTGGTCAAGGACACCAACCGACCTACCATTGACTATATTTTTAAAATGAAACTTCAAATGTCATGGAGAACTCAATGAAACTGAAGTGGAAAATGATTTATTTACTATAATTTATGTTCTAAAAAGTATTGGGTTTCCAAAAGGAATAATCAATAGTCAAGCATTGGTTAGAAGTATAGCATGTGTCAATTATTCGTATATTAAAATGTTACAATCCACTCGACATCAAAATCAACATTCAAACATGCAAAATTTCATTCACACGTTTTCCTTTCTTCCACCAATTTTTCCACTTCACCGGAGTGTTATCCCAATTTGCTGGTTTCCCGCTTAAGACGGCCGGCATTCATAAACCACTGTTCTGTGTTGGCCAGTTCGGTAGTTTACCTTGCCTCTTGTCTCATAAGAATGTATGTCTTGGCCACTTGTCTCGACACATATAGACATTCAAAACAGAGTTGTTTAAAAAATGTAGAGACTCGGCACGGTCATCATATGCAAATTTCTGAAGGACTCTGTACATAACTCTCTAAAATTCAAATGTGCGATTATTCGAATCGTTGGTTTTTGCAGTGTGCACACTCTCGTCAACTGATTGTTTACATAGGCACTCCATAGTACCACTCCGTATGTAAGATGAAGTTAAATCAAACCATAATACACCGTTATCAGTACCTGAGTAGGGAAATGTGTGGCTAGGTTCCTCAAAACAAATGCCTGATAATATTTTGGGTCAAACATGGTCTACGTGATCATTCCATCTCAATCCTCGATCAAGGTGTGTTCCAAGGAATTTCGAATTGTAGATTTCTTCAAGTAAAGAGTCTGCCAACATGGCGGCAGGACCACACTGGGAGTTCACAGGCCGAAGAGCAAAGTTGATGACATTGACCTGTGATGTGTTCGTTTAGAGATTGAGGCTGTTGAACGCAGACAAAAGACCGTTTTTTTTTCAGGATAAATTTGGACATTTCGCTGAAAAAGAGGGTAGTGTCACCAGAATACTAAACGACCTTTCCGTGCAGTAGTGATGACCCAATATTGTGACCTACAGCAAAAACAGAATTGGACTAAAATAGAATTGATCCCTGTGATAATTTGAGTTTTGGACAACTTGAGTTCTGTCGTTTAGAAATGACCCAAGCCACAAATGTGGCACGCCTCGGATGTCGTGTGTTCCCAATTTGTCAAGCAGATTGTTGTGGTCGACACAATCGAATGCCTTAGACAGGTCGAGAAACCCACATAAGGTAGCATTTCGATTTTCTAATCTATCAACAACCATATTGACTACAGCGTCTATAGTCGATTTTCCTTTCCTGAACCCGAAATGGTCTTCGGAACGTTAGTTGTATTTAAAAAATCCATCATTCTAGACAAAAACGATCATTTTTGTTTTGCTCAAAACTGGCAAATTGAGACAGGTCAGTAGTTATTTGTGAAACAGGAATAATCCATTTTTAAAACTGGATATACTTTCGCGGATTTCAGTAGTAATGGAAATACTCCTTGTTAGAAAGTTAATTAAATGTAGGGTCGTTCTAGAATATGTTTAGAACAATTTCTTTATGAGCCACATTGCAATCAATTCAAGATCATTGGATTATTTTGTCGGGACTTGTTTGATGAATCGATCGAGCTCATCTTCAACAATCGGTGCCAGTACCAGTGACGTTACTGGATTGTGTCTCTGTAAGAGTCATTTGAAGCTGTAACGGCCGAAGGTTTAGCTCGCAAGCTACAGACGCTAAAAATTCTTTTATTCTTTTAATCTCGTTCGCCTCCTCACAACAGCATCAACATCACACACAAGTGTATCTCTAATTTTAAGTTTGATCTTATCACTCTGTCTTTTTTATTGTTGATGATGCCCCAAACTGTGTTTGAAATATTTTTTTATTTGATTTTGAGACATCTAATGTTTTTGCTGCTTAGACAATGTTTTATAGTTTTTATATTTATTTGGAAAAAAATTGAACATATGGTTTGAGGTTTTTTATTGATTTCGGATAAATGTAAAGAGGATAGCGTAGTATACAAAATCACTCAATTGGAATGCAAACTCTCATTGAATTGTGTTTTCAAAAGGAAATGCTCAAAAAGCTCAATTTTCAGATGTGCGTCGTATGACTCAAATTCTTCGTCATTATTATTATCAAATATTCAATCAAATACGTATAACTTTATGAAAGTAGAAACAATGGTGTGCTCCATTTAACCAGTTTGCTATTCATATTTTGATGATTATTTCTCGGCGTTTATGCTTCACATGACGTTCTTCCTAAATACTTAAATACTTCAAAAGAAGTCTAAATCAGTTTTGGGTAGCAATACTAGACCGGAATCTAAGGTATGCAGTCCAATTAAAGCTGTGGCACCTTCTTGGCTTGCGTTTGTCACCGTTCTATTGATGACACTAGGAATAAATAACCGATTTTCGCTAGGCAACACCTTGTTTTCGCCTACTATTACACTCATTTCACCCAAACCTTGATTAGATTTTAAAATTTAGTATATCATTGCCTCTTATAAAAATGTTAATAAATACATTAAAATATGAATTATATTGTCTTTTGTAAGCAAAATCAATGTTCATTGTATCTTATATGTTTAAAGCATTATCTAATTTTTGGAAACAAACGGGTGGACGACACTTCTATCTAAAACTATTTAAAATGTTGTTCAACATTTAAATAATGGCAGAAAAGAGAGAAAATAAACATTAATTTATGATATGTTGACTGTATATATGTTAATGTTTTCCTTCCAAATATTTTAATTTTAATCGTATACCATAAACCCAACTTTAATTGTATTATAAAAAACAAGCTTTAATTCATAATACCAATACAAACCTATGTCTCTAGTTTCTAAACTGGCACAAACTTTTTACGATTAAATTAGTTTTGATTTAATAGCTATTAACTGGAGATCACTCTTACAGCAAGGTCGACATATTTCAAGAATTTAACTGTCAGCAGTGTTCGATCAATGTGAGCCGGAAAACTTTATGTTTGTAAAGTTGTATTCAAACATAAAATATATTGATCTCTCTTATTTATAAGTATTATCTGAAATTAATTAACAATGTATTACTCATCATCGTCCCAGATCCAGTATCTGACAATGTAAAATCGGTCCTAAAGTCGATATAACCCGGACTTACAGCGAATGTAAGGGTTATTTAAGATCAAATAAATCAAGTAGTTTCTATCTACCTCGCGATGAGACCATCTGTAGTGTAAATAGCTAACATTAATATATACAGTGGATGGTTACTTCATAACAGGTACCCATCATGGAGGAAATTACTAAAGCACAACGGACTCTGTAAAGTTTCTGTTACACGATGTCTGTGATAATGGATCACACTCGAAGGAACCGTTTAATAATGAGGATCACCAGGAGCTGGGAGTCCCTTTTGTTGTGGGGATAATGCAGCGCGAGTTAGTGCCCGATTTAGCCGACAGGAGAGCTAGTTACTAGTGCTGACTAATAGTGGGTCCTAATTGGCTGGGATGACAAACGACGCGGCCGCCATTTTGCGACTTAATTAACGCAGCAAATTAATGACCGGAGGCCCCAATTTGTAACGCTCAGCCATTACGCGACCGTTAAGAAATTGGCTTTCGTGTCCGAGTCGGGGGTTTGAAAGATTAGCATTCGTGTTTTCTGTAAAACGAGTGTACATGTCGAGTCATCTGTTAGTAATCATCTAATAATTTAATCTGATACACTTCTGAAGGTACTGCTCTATCATCATTATCGAACTTACCTTTGATGATCATTTTTCTTTAATGAGAAGAATGTTCCTGACGTTCCATGTACGCTTAGTGTAGGCCTACGCTTGAATATGTGCGCGTCCGCGAGCGCGTTATCTCACTTATTTGAAAAGTAGACAGTACGACGTGAGTTCAATAACAAACAAATGGTCCGCTAACTGATAAATGTCTAGAAAATTTTTATTTTATAGTACCTACATCCATTTAATTATTCAATAAACAATTTTAATTATGCAAACTCAAGTTACTATATACTCTCTACGGACAAAATATATAATGATGCAAAGTAGTCATCCTTTTCATCCTTATTGAGGTATTTTTTAGTTTAACACATTTAAACTTAATCACCAGACACGAAAATCATAGCTATCATTAATTTTGCTATTTTAACCATTCTTTACCCTTCATCCCTTCATTCGATCCCTATCAAATTTAGGGGGATGATGATTATTTCCTCCCTTAATGGATCTCCTCGATCAATAAAAAAAACTAGGTTATTTTCTTATAAAATTCAAATTGGTTGATGCCTCCTAGAGTGTTTTGCCGAATCTTTAATCGTAAAATACATAATGTCAAGTAGTCATCCTATTCATCCTTATTAAGGCCTCCTTACAGAACATTCTAGAAGAAGATTTACAAAATAACCTGACTCACAAAATACATAAATGGAAATATATTTAACAACCAATTTACCATTGACTTTTCATCGTCATCAGGTGGATATTGGTCTAAAGATTGTAGTTCCGCTTGTAGACAGTACTTTTACACTCTGGAAAATTCAGATAAATTTATTAGTGACGAAATAAAATCTCTCTGAGAGCGTTGGACTCCACGTGTGCCTGAGGCAGGGCCTTGGCACGCAAGCGATCACTGGAGCAGGCCGAGCGCATCGTCTGGCGGAAGCCAAAGTGAGTGAATCCACAAGGAAAGGGCGCCTGGAGTCTTCTTGTGGGATCTGCGGCATGCCTGGCTAGTTCCCGCCCACCCGCGGAGTCCCGGTCCATTACCATGGGACATATCACTTGTCCCACCTGGCGTAACGGGATGGACGGGACTATAAGTGGGGACCGTCTCCAAAACTGCGGAGACGGCGTTTGTTGTTAGATAAATATTATTCTGTTACTTTTGGCTGGGAATTATTTCCTACCTCGACTCTTATTTAAAACCTAGGATCCATATACATTACTAACATAATATTTCTCAATTTACACTGTTTGTGTAAAGTATGCATGATAAAGATCATCTCTCATTAGTTATTTTCGACAATTATTTATATACATCTGAGGACAATCAGCATTTAATTGAGCTGATTTGATTTTACTAAAATTTTCTGGTTCACACTAAATTGAAACATTGCTTACACCATTAAATTCTGAAATATTTGCCCTAGCTGTTGAATGCCAACTTCAGTCAATAGATGTTCAACCGAAACTGCCAATAATACGTATCCGTCTGCATATGCGACTTGATAGGGGTGGAATGTATTTATCGTGATTGGCAAAACTTTAATCATCCAACTACCAAATCATGGTTAACTTGCTGCGATGTTTTTCACAATAAAACGCTATCTTCTTTTTAAAGATATTTTTATAATTATTTCAAGGCTTTCTTTTAATTATTCTTGTAGGGGATTTCTTTTAATTATTCTTATTCTTTTAATTATAATGGGGGATTTTCGTAATACTTGGAGGTTGAAATACTTTTTAAATTTATTACTGTAATTGAATTGAATAACAATGCATATTAGGAACAAAGTCGATGATTGACAGGAGAGCCTGACTATCGGTGCTGCGAACGTGCATGAGTATGTGGGTAATGGTAAAAAATACCAAATAAAACATTTTGTGAGGTATTTTTTAGTTTAACACATTTAAACTTAATCACCAGACACGAAAATCATAGCTATCACTAATTTTGTTATTGTAACCATTTTTGCCCTTAATTTCCCCTTATTAATTAATTAATCCTTACCAAATTTATTTCCACTTTTAAGGAATTTTCTCGATAAATTTCAACAAAAAACTAGGTTATGTTCTTATAAAATGCAAGTTGGCTTATGCCTCTTGGAGTGATTCACCTAACTTTTGCTTTAAATAGTTACACAGAAGACAATTCATTCATACGGAAGCAATGTGTTGAGGCCCAGAGGATTATTTTAGTTAGTTCTGAGGTCCGACGCTAGGGTTGCACCACGAAATTATTATTGTTACCATTAAATTACTTGTTACCTGACCTCTCACTCCACATATAGTAGTCCGAGTGCTCAAATTTGCCGTGCCTCAATTTATAGCATTGGATCAGTTCTTGTGTAACTAATACAACCAAAGAATGTTCTGTTCGTTTATATGTAGACTTCAGTTTTCATTTATTATTTAATTTGTCAATAGTTATTGCTTTGAAAACTCCGTAACGGGTGGCATATTAATATATTACATGTTAATATGCCATATACATATACTGCAATGTATCTATATGTGTGTGTGTGTGTGTGTGTATATATATATATATATATATATATATATATATCTATAAAGGATTCCCACTTTTTTGAAATTGTATAAGATTTTTTTACTGTACGCTCTTATCTAGTCTTAACAGTCAGAAAAATACAAGTGGTTTGAACAATTTTAAGTTTTAAAACGTTATTCTCGTTCTAAACGATACCATAGAGTACTTAACCTTTTACAGAACAATTTAACAATTTAGTTCAATCATCCTGACTGTGTCACATCACAGAGGTGTGTCTGTCACAATCACTGTATACTGCCGTGTAAAGACATACCTAGAATTTAATAGTTTACAATAATAGATAATTTCATTGAATCATCTATACTGTATAATAATTTCACAAATTTATATTAAGAGCCATCACTTGAACTTTTGATTGAATGAATTTTAATCTTCCACGAATTACCCGTCACATAGCATATATCCATTTAAATACACTATCCTGACTGTGAACTCTCTCTGGTGGTATGACACATCCACTGTACTGTGTCACGTAAAGAGATAAACTTTCCACGACAACTATAAGATAACTCTTTACATATGTATCCATTAGAACAAAAGATACAGTGTATAATAATCTATATATATAAAAGAAAGTCGTGTTAGTTACACTATTTATAAGTCAAGAACGCCTGATCCGATTTGGCTGAAAATTGGTAGGGAGGTAGCTAAGAACTGGGATAAGAACATAGGATACTTTTTATCCCGTTCCCGATTCAGGATTCCGCCCCACTGGTCTCTAAAAGTTACAGAAATACCCGTAAGAAATGCATTGCAGCAAACATATGTTATTAAGTGAAAGAGCCTTTTCAAATTTAATCAGCTGTTCTTTGTAAACATGTATAATGCGACAAAAGAAACATATGTTTATATCATTTAATTACTATTTTACATTTCTTTACACTTATAGTTTGAAAGCATAGAGTAAGCTTAAGAGAAACAGCAAATTTTGTTTCAACTGTTTCTGCAATCACTGTTAAACATAGACTTTACTATCCAGATAATACAATTCAAATTTTAATTTTTTACAATTGAAAGCAATTATCTCTGCATCTCCAAGTCAGATTACATTATTTGCTATCATCATTTCGACATGCTTTCCATCGAACCCATCTAACCTATGGCACAAATACAAGGATAATATGGCAGAAGATATTTTACATCAAATTCGTGTCAATTCAAGAAATCCCAATCTTGAAATGAATTAGGAGATACATAATAGGGCCTTGCTTTTGATTGAAGACATGTGCTATCTCATATGCGGTAGTTTATTAGTCAGGTTAGGAATGCCAGTGCCAAATTGTGAAATGAATGACGCATTTAATCGAGAATTGGAACGGAAACGTAAATATGATCACCAGGAATTAGATTTAGAAGTTCAAACGAATGTACCCCTGATGAATCCCCAACAAATGGAAGTTTATGATACATTAATGAAGGCAACTGATGATGGAAATGGTGGTTTCTATTTCCTGGATGCCCCTGGTGGAACTGGTAAGACATTCCTCATGTCAGTAATTTTAGCCACTGTTCGTGCAAGATCCAACACTGCGGTTGCAGTTCCTTCTTCTGGAATAGCAGCCACATTACTAAAAGGATGACGTACGACACATTCTGCATTAAAATTGCCGTTAAATCTGGAATATATTGAAAAACCAACATGCAATATGGCACTCCGCTATGGCCAAAGTTTTATCAGAATCGAAGATCATCATCTGGGACGAATGCACAATCGCGCATAAACGTGCATTGGAAGCACTCTACCGAACATTGCAAGATCTACGTAATGACTCGAGATGTTTTGGAGGCTCAATGATTTTACTGCCTGGCGATTTCCGCCAAACATTGCCAGTAATTCCCAGATCGACTGCTGCCGACGAGATAAACGCTTGCCTCAAATCATCGAATCTATGTTAAGAAACTTCAGCTGACAACAAACATGAGAGTTGCATTGTTGAACGATACATCTGCTGAAGATTTCTCTGAGCAATTGCTGACTATCGGTAATCGTCGAGTACCTGTCGACGAATCGAGCGGATTGATTTCATTTCCTCCGAATTTCTATAACATTGTCTAATCGAAAGACGAACTCATTAACAAAGTATTCCCAAACATCATTACTAACCTCAAAAATAATGAATGGTTGAGTGAGCGAGCAATTTTGGTAGCTAAGAATAAAGATGTAGATGACTTAAACTACATAATTCAGAATGAGATCATTGGTACACTGCATTCTATCAAATCTATTGACTGTGTAGCAAATGAAGGTGATGCCACCAACTATCCAATTGCATTTTTAAACTCCTTGGATGTACCTGGCTTACCACAGCACAATTTACAACTAAAGTTTGGTTGTTGTAATCATGCTTAAAAACTTAAACCAGCCAAAACTGTGCAACGGAACACATTTGGTGGTAAGTAAATTGATGAACAATTTTATTTACGCCACAATACTCAAAGGAAAATTCAAAGGTGAGGAAGTTGTCATTCCGAGTATCCCGATGATCCCAACCGACATGCCATTTCAATTTAAACGACTTCAATTTCTGATCCGTCTTGCATTCGCCATGACTGTAAATAAGTCACAAGGCCAATCGTTAAAAGTTTGTGGTCTTAATCTCGAACATCCATGTTTTTCCCATGGTCCATTATATGTGGCATGTTCACAGGTCGGAAGACCTTCCGCGTTATTTTTTTCGCGCCTAATAAAAAAAAACAAAAAATGGTTTATCACAAGGTGCTACAATAAATGGCAAATAAAGAATCATTGAATAATTATATTTTTTTATTTACAATTATCCTAATTTAAAAAGTACAAAATGTGATCATGTGATATTGCCTTTAAGGCGGAACAAAGTTCGCTGGGTCAGCTAGTAAATTTATAAAATAAACACAATATTATAAATTCAAGTTCTCATCGAGTACGTTTTGTTCATGCTGAGGTCGATTTAATCGCCTTGACTAAAAGACCATCTGTTCGGTGGCCTGAAGAATGGACTTCTCCTCCGAGACCGATCACAGGCGGCTCATTGACCACATCAATATACATCAGGCGATCATCGGGCATAATGAGGTGGCATGATCGGCATAAACAACCTATCAGAGGGGGTGGAGCGGAGAGAGACATATGGCGGCAGGAGCGACACCAACACCGCGACTAACAGGCCATTTATCCGATATCATAAAGAGTTGGGGCTTGTAGGACATTTCCCGCGGGAGAAGGGAGGGTGGGGGGGTCACTCTTACATCTGCGACGACGAGGGTGGAAACGCAATTATAACGATTTCTAAAAGAATAGAAGCGGTTTGGCCGCAAGGGACACAGTTTAGAGGGGGAGGGCGGTAGTTTGGCTCTGGGGAAATGAACAAGACATTCACACTCGAACAGACACATACTCACTCGAGTCCCACTGATGATGAATTATTGCTCCGTTACTCGACATCATTAGGTGTTAATGTCACGAGGAAAGACCACGGTTTACTGACAACAGAAATACCATTCATTTACCAATGTTTATTTCTCATTATTATTTACGAATTACGTTATTTATTTATTAAGAGAATATAAAATATGAGATCCTAATATTATTATAAATGCGAAAGTACCTTTGTTTGTTTTTTTACACGCTTAACTACTCAACTGACTACTGAAATTTTACATAGTGATTCTTATGGTCTCTGGGATATTTCGAAAATCCCTCCGGGCAACGCCCCTCTGGTCTTTAAGGTAACGAAAAATACCATCTTGGTCTCTAAAGTTGTGTAATATTAATTGAATGAGCCCGTCAAATGTAATCAACTGTTCTGTGTAAACATTGTTTATTATTTTCAATTTGTTTAAATAATATCTAGTCAGTCAGTGAGCTGAACTGAACCGTGGAAGACGGTTTGGTTGGTTCCCCTCAAAGTTTTGATATCCCTCTAGAAATAAAGGTTTCTGTTGTAGTCTAGCAGCTCTTTATTTTTCACATGAATTCTACTGAGTAAATTTTGATATGTTTTTAGATTTTAAAATTCATTACTATGGCTTTGCTAAGGTTTCATCAAGGTGGTTTTGCTCTCATCTGATTGACAGATCCCAGGTAACCAGGGTGAATAATCGTCTATCCAGGACTAAAGAGGAGAAGGAGCTAAAGAATCAGGTGTTCCTCAGGGTAGCTGCTTGGGTCCTATTATGTTTATGTTGCATATAGTGGATCTTAATCTTGAGCTATAATTTTGCTCCCTTTAATCCTAATACGGTGATACTCAGCTTGTGTTGACACATCCTAAATTACAGTATGCTTTTGCAATGCAGCTGATTAATGATGATTTGTTGAGGGTAAAACTCTTGACTGAGGATCACGAGCTTCAGTCGAATCCAACAGTGTTCACTTGTTAACTTTTACCCCTCTTCAAATGCAGTCTTTTTTAGTAATGGATCTTTGTGAGTTTCCTCGGGAATGTCCCTTTGAAGGTTTCGGACACAGCAAAGATCCTTGGTGTAACTTTTGAAAAAAAAAATAAAATAAAAAAAAATAAATAAAAAATACAGTTAACTTTCTTGAGACATGTCCAAAATATAAATCATGGTGTAATAAATAGGTTGAGCATTTTGTTTGGATTTAAGAGGTTATTCCAGGTGAAAACGAAAATAAAAATTGTCAAAGAGATTTTCGAAGCAGGACCAAACATATTGCTCTGAGAAAACCCAATTACAAGCCAAAAGATAAATCGCTACTAACTTTAAATAACCTTCCAGAAAAATCTAGCTTCAACCAAAGTACCGAATTTACTCCGCAATGATGAATAATTATGAACTAACAGTACTTGTAGAAGTTCTTATAAAAAGAAGGGTAATATAAGAAGGATTTAGTGATGATTGATTTGGAAGGATAGGATAAATTGGGTAGAGATTTAAATTTTCTACGTGAGAATCTCCAAAAAATTGATTTTCACTATCTATGCTAAAAGTAGAGTATGAGAAACATGTATAAAATAAGGTTGGTTAAGCTCGGTTTTGAAATTGTTATCACCAAATGAAGTCATACTGGAAACAATAAAAGGAAGGTGAACAGGAGCTAAATTCAATATTCAAATAGATCAATCCTTCCTACTATAGCTAAGTTATGTGTAGAAGTGGTCTCTATTTATTCAGGACTTGATAAAATTGTCTCTGTTTCACATTGCTCAGCTCAGAAGATTTATAAGGGAAAGTGAATAGTTTGAAATACTCGTACAGCTGCTATCAGGATCAGTACTGACAGACGTCACCAACTGATAAATACGTAAAATACTTAATCTTTATTAAATAGTTTAAATAACTTTAATCATGTTCTCAGTATTTCACTTACAATTGAATATCATTCTTAGTTAGGATTTAACGTATGAATCGTATACCTGAATCACATAATACCATACATACATTACATTTAGTATACACATAATTTATAATTAATTACAATATAAGTGAGTTATCACGAACATTGCATTTTATTTGTTGAACTCTTTATTCGTTAATATAATTAACTTGATGTTTTGAAAGTACTCTTATCACACGATGACCCTAAAATTACAATGTAAACAGCAAGGATGGGCGTTTTACGTTTTCCAAAGTGTCTTTATTGCCCAGTTTTGAAACAATGGAGTTAAGTGTTATCAGCATTCCGTTGATAGCCGATGCCGGGCGGACAATGGCGGAGTTGGATGTGCTGCGGCCGGCGTGGTCGCCTGATACCGCACCAAATGGGGGGGATTAAAGCCCGATGATGTGCGATAACGCGCTAATCAGGGGGGCCCAGGGGGCCTCTACTACACGACCCCCCTCCACATGTGACCGTACACTATACACCCCTCTCTCCCACACCACCCATTTTATTGCCAATTATTCCACAACACCCTGCAACACTACTCCCACATGCTAATGTTTCTTTCACGGCTTTTTATTTCCTCCCTAATAGTAATCAGGGTTTGTTTGCGGAATGAAATTTTAAATTCCATCTGTGCCTTGCGGTGCTGCACTGTATATCTTTTCATGGTTTGTTGTGTCAGTCATAATGCTACAAATGTTCGTTATTTCAGTTTTAGTTTAAAAAAGACTATACACATTTGTACACACAACATTTTCCTGACAGTAAACAGTGTAACGATTACTTGGTAGTTAACAGCTTTAAACGTTGGTATTTAATATCTATTTATTTTTAATAGACTATGTGTTATTTATTCAACTGTACCATTGTAAACTCGTAAAATCGGCTTTTTCAATTATTTTATAAATTAAATAAATAACTTCCTTGAGAGGGTCCCTCTCGTAAACTTTGAAGTTTCTATTTAAAAACATTTCTTTACACTGTTCCTTGGCTGGGAGCTCCGAAAGTCCGAAATAATCTAGGTGCGAGAAGCTTCCTATTTCCTATGAGCTACATATCTTAATGCCTTCCAATGACTAAGGGCTTTCACTGGCCAAACCTTGTACAGTCCATGAACAATTAAGAGTATGAACTCATCTGATATCAGGAGCTACCAGGGATCGGATATTTCTAAATATAAAAAACCAGTAGGTAGAAACCTTTGAGATTCGAGCTTGTACGGAGGATTAGGTCTTCTAGACGTGGGATCTTCAGGACAGAGGCTACCAAAACAACGGAATTCTTAGAGATCGGAGCCCTCTAGGACCGAGTATATTACTAAGAGATTCTACTACACCCGGTATATCAGAGGCATATTTTTTCCACATGTCAGAATCTTCAAGAAGCCAAAAACTTGTAGAGGCGTCACGCTTCCACGGACCGAGTGGTTTCAGAAGAAGAGACATTCTAAAAACAGGAATTTTCCAGATCCTACTAAATTTCAGAGATAGGGTTTTGCCATAGGTCGGAAACTCCCGTGGCTGGGGTTCCCAAAAATTGGGAAACTCCATAAAGTTGAATTTAATTGAGTCGAGGACATCTAAAAAAATCTTTTTGAGGTAGGATGAAACTATCAGAAGTAGGAATACGCAAGATCCCAGGATTGCACAGGTCGGGTTGTTCTCTAACATTCCAAGAATTAACTGAATCAACCAAAAGCGTCCCTCAAGGCTTCATGTTTATAGGGTTTAGGCGGAACAATGTGTGGGTTATCCTAACAAGCAGTATGGAGTATGGCCATTGGTTTCCAAGATTTGTTGTCCCAGAGGTAGTGTATTATATACAGAGTTTTTTATGAGCCAGTAGATTGATTCAGCGCCATGAAGTTTTAAATATCAGGTTTTATGAACTATGCCCAAAACATACGGTGATATATCATCTTGGTGAGCTAAATGGTCGTGTTTACAAATATGGGTCAAACTGATGTACATTATAGTATTTTGTCAGATCATAATCAAACATTAAACAAATTAATCTGAATAATCAGGTTGGTTAGTACCGTGTCGGTTAGCCTCGGTTCACAAGAATGAGATCGCGGCAACATGTACCAACTGAATCGGCTTCTCCGTACTTGCTAAGCTCAGGCTGGTTTTATCTATTATTCAAGATGAACGATGCAAGACCTAAAAAAAGTGTTGTGTTTATTTATTGGGCTTATAAGTTGTTGTTTCGCCTAGTAATAGATACTGTTACATTTAACCACTAGTCAGTTATATAATTTTAATGATGCCTTTTTTACTATGTTTGACGAACTGAAAGAGATAAATGTACATGTTTCAATTTATTCCTCGTAAGCATTCGTATTTTTAATGAATTAGTTGAAAGGTTAGCAAATGTTACTAAAAATCAAAATTGTAATATGAGCCTTGCAGTTCAACCTATAAATATATTCACATCCACACTACGTTACAAAATATTTCGTCGTAAATGCCTTATCTCTTCTAAGCACAAAAATATTACACTAAGTATGAAACAATAATTTCAGGCAGTTCTATAAAAACACTTTTGTTCTAATTATAAGAAATAAATGTGTAAAATGAAATCGTACATTTAATTATATAATTATTCAGAGGTATTGGCCAAATCTTTGCTGCGTTGTAAATGTAACAACATAGCTATTCGTATTGAATTACAATTTAAATTAAGTTTATATAACGAATTACTTAATAAAAACGCTAAAAAATAAACAGCATACAAAGGAATTAAAATTTAAAATGTTAAGGACAGATATAGTTTATTAATTGTATCACATTATAACTTGGTGGAATTGTGTAACACTATTATTTATTACAAACGATAGTAATGCGTTGTGGAATGACAACATGTCCATAAATTATATGCATTGCTGTGAAAACCTATCCAATTTCTTCTAATAAAACAATCATAAATCACAAAAATCTAGATTATATACAAGATGTTGCTTATGAGTAAAAAGGTAATGTGTTGCAAATTAAAATCTACTTACAAATTGCTACACTGCTGCGCAAAATTATTGCACTATTTGATAATTTTCACTAACTCAAATTTGTATTTACTTAAAAAGGGTATATATATATATATATATATATATATATATATATTATTTACTTAAATTCTGCTTGTTTGTTGTCAAAATACGAGTACATATGAAAAAAGCAATGTCGTTTTTGGTTAAATAAGTTTAATGAATAAAAACGATGTAAAAGTGTGGTTTTTACAATACAGAGTATAAATTAGATATTTTTCATATTCATTATATCTTTGTAGCTAATTCTGTTGTGGTGCATGCTCAATACTTGATATTACTGCCTCTAGTACGAATCACACTTGAATCCTACTACACATCCCTTGAATGAGATTTCGTATGGTTTCTTGGGAAATGTCTTCCCACTCCTCATGGAATATTTGTTCGATCTCAAGTAAAGTTTGTTGTGCATGATCTCGAGCCCGGATCAGCTTTTTAATATTGTCTCACAGATGTCTTAGCGGATTCATGATGGGTCCTTTTGGAACGATTCAATTTCTTCACACAAGCTAGGTAGAGTATAACCGCTTACGCATAGTGTGGGCGAGCGTTAACTTGAGTTAGCAGAACATTTTCACAAACAGCAAGCTCTAATGGTATAATATTATGATCTTGTAAGATATCCAGTATGTACTTTTGTGCATTAAGTGCTGGACGACCAACAGTTACTATTGCTGTGTGAGCTTCAAAACTTATTCCTCCCCAAAACATCACAGAACCTCCACCTCCAAAAGGCTCCATTTGAGTAAAGCAAACTTGATATTATCTCTTTCCACTTCTTCTCCAAACCTGCGTAAATCTATCAACTTCTTAAACTTACTCTGGTGTCATCGGTGAACAAAAATTGTTTCCATTGCTTAATAGTCCAGTTAACATGATCATGAGCAAATGCAAGTAGAGCAACACGGTGGGCCTGTAGCTCCTGCTGGTTAATCTAGCTGTATGAAGGCGTTTCCTCACCGCACTACTCGAATTGTGGACATTTATTACACAACTAACCAGTCCTTTCAGAGATGTGCTGGCCATGAATTTGTCTCTGAGTGCGTTCACAATACAAAAACTGTCATATCGTTTGTTCCCCTAGACCGGCCTTATCCTGGTCTTCTCTCATTGGACCTTGTTTTCTGGAACCGTCTTACAGCTCTAAGAATTGTATGGTATGATGCAAATCTAACATTTCTGCAATTTCCTTGTACGAACTACCTTTTTCCTCTAAAGACATTACCAGGGTAGCTTCAGCAGCATTTAAATAGCGAGGCATGATTAAAAATAACGTTTTTACAATCGAAACTCAGCGGTAATCACAATTCTGTACACGGAAGAGGGAATGCTCACAAAACTTCTGTAAGATAAAACTGAACTCCAGCTTCACCTTTGTACCACGCATAAATAAGGAAATTACAAAATTTTGGATTTTGAACTTCCCCTAACTGTTTTTGTAGTATTCTTCCTTATCTCTATGTTACTACTGATACTAAAACCAATTGTTGAAATTAGAGTTGAATAAATGTTTCTTTTTAAAGATGGTGCAATAATTTTTGCACAGGAGTGTATAGTTTTAAAATAAATAACGATAGTAAAATATCAGGTAAACTATATTCGTAAAAACAAGTATATTTCTTAATATATCCGATTATAAGTGACACAAAACAAACAAATAACAATAAATCAAACTTTTTATTTAGTAGTGTATAAATATCATATAAAATATTGCAAACAAGTTAAATAATATATGAACATCACAGTGAACATAAAATAAAGTTTCGACGTTATTGAGTTATCAACTTATCCATGGACTCGGACAAGGAATTCCCAGAAAGCAAGAGTCTCCTCTCCTGTTGAAGCCATATTTCGAGAAGGGTTGGGGATCAACTGCGAAGCTGGCAGCCCGGTGAACAGTTCGAAGCTCCCATACACTACCACTTCGCCAGGAGTAGTGGTGGCGAGCGGTTGTTTGCGAGTCGCGTCTGCAATCTGTGGGCGGCTGCGATAGGCCAGCTCGCACTTGTTCGTGTGAACCGCTCCATTTGTTCCGATACACTACTAAAGACCGGTCGCCACGATAGGGTTTGCAAAATTCTTGCTCGCGTGATCCTTACTTGATATTTATTCGTTTATTTTTTACCATTTTAAGTATTACCATACATAGCGTTACATAAATACCAAACGTGGCCAGTGAATATAATAACATAAGTTACGTAATATAGTAATAATTAAAGTCACCTCTATCTACAGGGTGTCAAAGAACTTTCTGCTAAACTTCTCAGATATTATTAACTCAAATTATTATAAATTTCTTAAACTCAATAATTACCCAAACAGCCATCATTTTGTTTTTCACATGTCTATTTGTAATAATTATTACTAAATGTTAATAAAAACACTACTTTTTTCCAAATTGTTTATTTTTAGGAAGAGGCCTTTCGAAACCAAAGGTTTCATCTTCAGGCAACTCCACAAAAAAGGAAAAGGCCTCGTCCAAAAAATAAACAATTTGGAAAAAGTAGTGTTTTTATTAACATTTAGTAATATTTAAAGAATTTTCCAATTGCTCCAAGAGTCTATTTGTAATAAGTTGAAAGTTGGTATGTATATTTATAACCCAAAGGCCTAATTACTGAAAAATATTATTTTTACAAGCTTTACATTCAAAATGCCGGCTTCATAAAATCTTTATGCGTCAATATACTGAAACCGACATATGACAAAAAGTTGCAACATTGTAATTATAAAGGGATCTGCTGTTTCCATTTGAACTGCATGAATATGATATTTTGATTCGTCTTCGGCTCAGCAATAATCTCTGAAAAGGTTTGTAGACAGTTGTGGGACGCTCTGTATAATGGAGTACCGTTACTAAAATTCAGAAACAATAAACGGTTTAGGACAATAATTGCAATACTAGAAATAACAAAATAGCAATATGAAACAGCAAGAACAATCGTTACGAGCAACAAGAAAATCTTGAGCAATCGTAACAAGATTTGTTAATCATTTAACAGAAAAAATAATAATGATGAAAATGAATACAAAATTTAGAGTATTAGAGTACGAAGGGCTCGACAGAACGAATGGGTTATCGTACAGACGGACTTTCCCTTGACCTTTTGAGCCCAAAAGCAATAGAATTTGACCAAGAGGAACCTTTATGCCAAGTTTCAAGTTCCTAGGATCTTTCTGTCGAGAGTTATCGCAGATATAGACACATACGATATGATTTTAAGAACGCCCTGTCAAGCCCTTAGTAATGACGCTTACCCAACAAAGCAAGGCAAGAAATCAATATTAATAACTAAATATATTCAAAATGTAATTATAAAAGTGTTTCTAGACATTATCAAAGCAAGCAGGGTGGGTAGCGTCTCAGTCAGGGTGGTTTGTAAATTTCAGCCAACTCCTCAACAAAGAATAACGAGGTATGCTCTTCAGCAAAATAAGTAAATCACGGGAATTGACGGAATTGGAGGTTATTTCGACTCTGGTAACCAATTTCGAGTTGTCACTGTTATCTAGTATTAACAGAAATTCAGGGATATATCTGAAGCAAGACATGGACACTGTTCTTGTTAAAGCCTTCTGCAAGCCATCTTCCTCCTGTTTGCCAGAGTTGGGCTACATAACGATTGTCTACATGTCAGAAGTCACGTCCTTTATCCTCTCGGACATACGAGTACTTACAGGAAAACTGCATATGTTGAGTGCTGGAAAGGGAGTGCTGACTGCTCATATCTCAGCGTTGTTTACCTCTCTAGCCCGTTCCATGTTTTTCGTTTTTTGTGTGAATCATAGTCAAAACTACTGACATTCTAAATTTGTCCATTAATCACTGGATAATACTCAATTAATTACTTTAATTAAATTGTCATTTCATAGACCAACCAACAGGATATTCAAAAGAAAGCACGGAAACACCTGCACACATTACGTTTACCAACAGGCCTACGTAGAATGAGCTGATGCTGTTTTTGTGTGAAGATTTCATGAATTTAAAGAATTATTTAGCCACAACTGTGTTAGATGTATTTCCTCAATGAAGAAAAACATAAACGTAGTTTTATTATTACGAGGGCGTTTAAATTGGGTTCATCTTGAAGTAAGGCCTAGATAAAAAAAGTTAAATGTTCTTTAGTATAAATTACAAATGGTGTTTATTTTGAATCAATGTTTTCCTTAATAAGTGGTTAATTACATTTTTTTTTCTTTGAAAGTTAAATTTTATTGATAAAATGTGGTTTCTGTAAACCACACATCATACAATCTCTAATCCTAAAGTCGTAATACCGTAAAATTCACATCCTTAACTGCAACAAATATTTCTTGGGCATGGTTACTAAATATCGAAAGGTACTTCTTTAAATGGTTATAATTCATCGTAGAATAAAAAATAATAACACCATTTTATTTCTTCAAGGGAGTTATGGAAAAGAAGTACGTGTCTTAAATTATAAATAATTTATAGATTATACAGAGCCAATTACAGATTATACCATCTTAAGGTATTATATAAAATGTTATTATACGGATACAATATAAGGAAAGAACTACTCTTTAAACGGGTCTTTCTTTGGATAGTCCGTTTAATGATAAGATATCAATGATTTTATTTCAAACTCAGTAAACAAATATACAAGTAGGTTATCTCAGATCGTTAGTTTTTGAAACAATTTAAGTATAAAGTTGACTTATTTTAGTTTATTACAAACATTAAATCAGTTATAGTATAAGTCTGGAATAAATCCATGTTTATTAAAAATGTTCGGTAATTTCACATCCAACTATTTCAGCCATCTTCTCGAATTCATTTATTAGCTATTGATTATTATATTGATTATGGGTCATAGTATTAAGTGGAATTTATGTACAGTATGTGTAAACACACTTATTCCGTTCTTCACCAACCCTATTGTCAAGTCTTATATTCGCTTGTTTTCCAGTCTGTGGTATAAGAAAGATATGCTTAAAGGGTAGTAAACAGTAAGGATTATTATTTTAATGTTCATAACCAAAGACGTGAATAATAAAAATGGGAGTAACAATTTTATCCATAGATTATGGAGAAACCATAAATCAAAAATTGTTTGATTTATCGATTTTTCAACAGTACTCTGAAATTGTCAATGCTAAATAATGATTATTAATTTTACAAGCTTAAAGTGATACGTTATTAAATATAAATGAGGTTACTCCTGTATCCTGAAGAAATAAATATGAATAAGTCAAGATAAATTTATAATTACTTAACCAAGGTAGATTTATAATAATAATATACCAAAAGATTTGTTTCATACTTTTTCGATCATTTGTGTTTTAGAATTTGTCTTTTAATACATACGTTCGTGTCGCTGTTAGTTCGTGTCTGTAATACATTAACAGCCGGTATCTTTATCATGTACGTGATAGGATTAGTGAGCCTGAATCTCTACTCCCAGCGGGCCTCTCACGCTGACATGCCTTGGTACGGAGACCTGAGCAGCGGAGAGGACCACAGCTTTGCTCTCGGACAAGAGGGTCCTTCACTTCGATTAAATCAAACCCCCCCTTCCAGTAGAGTGGCCACCCCCTCCCACCCCCTTATCTGTGACCGTTTAGGGGAGGTCGGCAAACCAACCGTTCAAATGATCCTTGTCACTTCTACTACATAATATACTCCGCGATCTCTGCTCTTGCATTAGACGTGGTTCCGTCTACAGCTTTGACCAAGTGAGTCGTTTTACTTGTGAATGAGGTATATTACACAGTAACAAGATGAAGACCTTAGATCAGCTTTAAGACTATTGAATTTTCTTTTGTCAATTATGTTTTGGCTTCAGTAAATAGAATCGTTTTTTGAGAATTAATTTTATACTGCCACGATTTGTATTTTAGATGGTTTTTGATTCAATGGAATTCACCTTTTAATATATACAATATTCTTAGTTGGCGTGTTCAACTAAAGACAGAACGACGATTATTCGTTTCCACAGTTGGTCTAACAGTTTAGGTGTTTTTTTAATTAAATATCTAGATCTTGATCTATGTATGGTACCATCCTAGATGATCATATTATATTAAATATAGTGGTAACGTTTCTTATCGGTTAGATGTGCTTACTCATATCTTTTAAGCGATAACACATCTTACTACATTCCATTCCATAGTAATTGTTGTACACCGAGTTTACATAGATAAAAAATAGAAAATATTGTACAGACAATTTTGTTTTTACTGCTAGCTATTATACGATACTAAAGGTATTAGGTGAATGAAAAACTCTTAAAAGTAAAAAAAGATCATAAATTATTAAAATTTACAAATATTAGTAGATAAGTAAATAGTATATAAACATTTTTTATGTCTATGAGCATAAAATTATCATGTTGAACTAAGTTAGGCTAAATTTGAAACGTACTTACATGAAATGGGCGGATTCTAAGGCAACAATGCATCCAACCCACTTTATCAACTCCATAAACTAACACATGGCCATGATATCAACAGATATTACCAGCATCAGCTAGTGTCAACATATTGATCTACAACCCCCCCCCTCCTGCAACCCTCCCACCCCTCACCCCGCAGCTTAGCGACTCCGAGCCCATTCATTAGCACTAATTAACAAAGAGATAATTAGGAAATGCATAATTAATACATTAGCAAATAACCAATGGAAATTAATAAACTGTAATTACGCACGCTGATACCGCCGCTTTTAATATGTTTGCCATTTCATTATCTGTGCGCTCGCATTAATTATTACAACTCAATTAGTGGGTTTTCTGTATCGGATTGGTTGGTTATGACTCGTTGTTTGTCCACCTTTTGTGGTTCTTGCAATCAGCTGGACTAATTTTCCCCGGATTTCTGCATTTGTTGGGATTAATCTAATTTCGGTTTTGGCCAAGTCATCAAATATTACTTATTCTTTAATCAAACTCATTGATTGTTTCTGCCATTCGCCACGTTTGGCCGCTGCTGTTTTAAGAATCGCCGTGAAATTGGTTAGGTTATGTTTGATTTCGATAATGGAATCTTCGTAATGATATTCTAGTTTCCAATTATTGACTAGCTGCATGATTTATATTAGTGCGTTGTTGTTCCTCATTAATAAATGGCAATGTGCAGACAGTGCATGTTGTGTTCTAAATTATAGCATTTTTACAGCTTAAATGAGAGAAGAAATTTTAAATACTGGATTTGGTAAGTGGATATTTTATTTAATTCGTTATACTAACGACATTTTAAAGTATTTTTCCGGTACAATACAGATATTTAATTTTACTACCGGTTCCTTAGAAATTTTAGATTACAAATATTTTCGTAGAAAAATGATTAAAAAAACCATTTAGTATTAAAAATATTTTGGTATAATGTTCTGTCCGCCACCGTTATTCATTTTTGCGTTATTATTACATTGTTTTTATCCTCTCAAATGCCTTTTAGGAACACATTTTACAAAACCCACTATACTTTCTTTTTTTCTGGCTAATGGTGAATTTGTGTGATTATAAATGTCATAAAAGTTATTGGAGACACGATTATTACTGTACTGGATTAGTTTTAATCGATTTTGTTTGCGATCTAGTATCTAGTAGAGGCGCTGACATATCGGCATTAATTTTGAAACTTTGTATAACGACCATTTTGAAACCTTATAATATACCGACATGAGAAGGATTATAAGAACAAATAGTTCTTAAATCATGCAAGATAGAAAAACTAATTGATTTTACTCCGTATTAAATAAATCATAACCAAAATAGAAATTGTGCATTAATTTTAAACTAGAATTCTAATGTATAATGTATGTATGAACAGCATGGTCAGGAATATTGCATCCCTTCGTGGAGACTGTCACGAAACTTTGTGATACTTCGCCTATTACTGGAGGAACTGAGAAAATTTTATTTCTGTCTGTCTGCCTGTCCGTTAGATATATCGAAAGCGAACTGATCTATAGACTTCAAATTTTGCATGAAGCTTCTAGATGATGGTGCATGTTGCTCCGTGGTGTTTGGCTGAGCGTTTGTGAACATTTTGTACTGTGGTCTTATTCGTAAACATGATGGGAAGGACGAAATAACAGAATAGATAGATTTGTAAGCAAATTGAGTATAAATTAAATAAGACGAGATTTTAACATTTCACATACTAACACGTGTAGCTTACTACCACAACACATAAAACGTCATATTTTAGTGACTTAATGTACTCGTATATACTTATTATTTAAACACTGTTGTTAAACCAAACGTAATAAACAAAAATGTGGATGTATCAGGCAGGTATCTTTTAAAATATTTTATTTGTAAACTTTTAATTTTGCATGAAACTTCATTTCTACATAGAGAAGGATGTGTTCTTTGATTGTGTATGTCCAGTAGAAACATACTAACGACCGTTACTCATTCTTGCCTCTGTAGAAATGAAGTTTAATGAACATCTTCAGTCTACGGATGAAATCTTTTTCGAGTCATCTTGTCACATGATAAATTCAAATTTTTGTCCTTAGCAATGTTTAAATAATAAGTCCCGATGAGCTAGAGAGGGTACTACAACTCAAGATCTAAAATATGTATATAAAAGATTTCCTGACTGAGTCATCGTCACCAGTGATAAAACCGGGTGCAAAAACTATAAACATGAAACATGAAATTTTGTAGATTTAAATAATATTTTGGTTAAATATATAGCTTAATCTTGAGCTGTAAAGGCACACCGAGGAAGGATATTTCTCTGCGACCTCAGGGCTCTGCCCTACTGCTTCTAATGTTGCAAAAGTTTCCGTAAACATTCCTTGCTGCAAATACTTTATTAAAGTTGAAACTTCACAGTTAATTTCCTTTTGGCCCAAAAAGAACCCTATTTATTTTAGGGTCAAGAGATTAAAGGGCAGCCACCTGTCTGCTCGTCCATGTGATAAACCTGGATATGTATGCCACAGAGTCTTGAAACTTGGTACATCATTTCTTCTTGGTCCAAAGAAAACATTTTTTGAGATCAAAGATCAAATAGAAATCTGTCCGTCTCTTCGATGATCGTTTCTCTTCATACGCGTTCTGTCGCGTCCTTCGATACAACAACTATATCGGATATTAATAGAAAGATTTTTAAGTTATAACCAGATGATCAATTTGAACTGATTCCAATACTCATTACATGGATACTCTGACATACAGCGGTATCGAGTTATCGACGATTCTCGAAAAAGTGGAACAGTTCACTGGAATCCGATATTAATGTTTAAAGAATATTTTACCACACAAAATGAATAAATCAAACCAAATGCTTTAAAATACGTTTAACAAATTGTGGTATTTTTATATGCTTTATCTATATAAACAAAAACGAAAGGCTGTGAGCTGATAAGCGCATCACCGAATCATTAAATCAATCGGATGGCTGGAAAGATTTGCATATTATGCTTGTGAAATGTTTGTAACAATCCAAATTAAATTTTATGGAACGAAAAATAGAAAAGAAAAAAAACTACTACTCACCTTTTTAAATTATCATAGGACTCTTTCATTTCACATTATACAGTAAGTGTTCTCTCACAAAAATACGAACGTATTCCGTCTCCAGAATTATCCCCTGGCCAAAGATAGTTCTAAGCCAAAAATTGTATTAAACTCATTGTCTGTAGATTTTCAATATTTTCCTTCTTGATGAGAGTTTATTGTTGATCTTTCGTTATTGTTTTTAAACTTGTACCTTATCCTAAAAATGTAAATCCAGTGGCCAAACTTATAAAGATATCCATTATCCATGGAATGTTTTAAGGTTCAGATTTGTTTGTACAAGTTATATTAAAACACTATTGACTCTTAAACGCATCATGAATTCCACAGTAATTGTTCCTACTTATTTTATTAATATTAATTTTGTATAAAAATACAGGAGTAAAGTGTTTTGTAACATTTTAATTAATTGTCTCATTCTATCTGTTTATCTATCAGAACTTCCACATGAAAAAATAAACTGAACGAACAAATATCTCCAGAAGGAATTGACCTTATAGAATTCTAATTTGGTTTGAAGCTTCATTTCTACATACACAATATCGATTTTGATAACCGTGTGAGTTACTCCATCAGACTTGGAGTTAAAAGTATTCTTATGGATAACCAGATGGTTACGAGATAATTGTAACAAATAAACAAATTTGAAAAAAAATTCGAGTACAGTAATTTGAAATTTTATAATGTCAGTTAAAATCTTATAATGACGTTTCTTGGATCGATTGTCGTCAGATTTTGTTACGTTTTATCCATTCGTAAATACTCCGTTGAATAGGTTAATGTGTACTAATACATAGAGAAGGGGGAATTTCTCAATGAGGTTTGGCTGACACTTAGCAAAGCTTATAACTTAGGATGATATCTCGAGGATGAAATGAGCCAAAGACTTTCAGAAAAGCCTTTTATGTGATATGAGGTCTGTAGTACATCTACTTTGTCTTATTACACAATTAAATTTATCTCAGTAATTATGAAACTGAGCTTGGTGGATAAGGAGATTTTAGTTAGCCCTACGTACATCCCATAGTATCAAGAAGATTCTCCGTGAGCCATTTCGCATGACATCTAATCAAATCACATTATGTGAGAAATATACATTTTTTTGGAAGTTTAAAATATTATCTTTTAAAGACAATTCATTTAATTTATTTAGATTCAGAAGAACTTATTAATTTGACAAACTATAAGAGTATATTCTGATTTTTGGTGTTTTAAAAGTTTAGGTTGTTGCTCGCAATACATCAAATTGTTTAGTGTTGGAGGAAATAATGAAGTAAAATTTGTTAATTTTTACTAGTTCGTTCTTTTATTTACTTACTAATTTTTTTGTAATGAGCCAGTACTTGACCTCTGAATAATTTGACTTTGGTGCAGTATTTTGAATTAAAGTTTTCTGTTCAGTTTTCTATACGTGGTTAGTGCATCAGCATCAGCTTCGAATAACAACTTTGAGCATAAACCCTCACAATGTTCCACTGTTCCAGCCTAATGTCTAGCAACTTAGAAACATGTACCGAACAACCAGCTGTTATCACTTTTCGTTAATTTAAGTAGTGACATAGAAAAATATAATATTGTCATTTATATTCAAGAACGTCAAGATTGTTATTAAATAATTAAATTAGCTTACCTCTTTGAGAGCTCTTTTATCGTTGGAACCCCAAATATTAATTTTTTCACAATTTTAAAGACAAAATTTAATTCAAAACAAATTTTTGTTTTATATAGTCTAGTCCAATTTCACATGCCTGTATACATTATCGAGGAAATAATTCTTAGTTGTGATTCTGAAAGTCGCTGTTTTATAACCTCATATTACTTTATGTGATTTTATTATAACTAACACACTTATCTTACTATTCAATGTTTTCGACTGCTCATATAACATATTAAAAACGTACGAGACGCGTTATTTGTATTTTAAAGTTATTAGAAACATAATATAACATACCCCCTCCATTCTTTCTTTCATTGTAGAGACAAACTTTATACTATTAAAAGTAAAATATATTATTCTTAAAAAGCTATACATTTTTGGACATTTTTTCAATTTTATCCTATAAATTGGTGTGTTTCTATGTTTTTATTACAATTTTATTTCTATAACTTTACGATCTCTCTGGGAGTTGTGGTTTTATAATTAATTGAAACACTCTGATGTCAATGTTATATTTTGACTGAATGATAATATTCACGATTATATAACAAGTATACTCGTATAATTATGGTCTGTTATTATTTAAAATTATAAAGTAATTTTTTTCTTTATTACTTATTCTTATCATTACTTTACAAATTAGTAAGAATTGAAAATAACCACAACAACGATACAGTCCAGGAATTGTGAAAATGTCCAATGTGTATAACTAATTTCGGTCTATACATAAGTACTATTTTAATAGCAAAACTAAGTTATGAAAGGATTGTTTTGGTAAAGGTGCATAGTACTAATGTGCAATTAGAGTTTATAATGCGACAGCAATACACTCACTGGCAGCCCTAATACGGTTCTGCGCTTTGTAGCTTCTACAAGAACGTTACCTCCCTTTACCCCCCAAGAACTCCCTTACCTGATTTAGACATGTTTCGAACATCAATGAATTCAGCTATATAGCCTACATTGTAAGAATCCGCGTTTTATCATTTTATTACATCTGCTTGTTCGGAGGCACATAGCCCACAACAAATTGGGTGATCTTATGTATGACAACATACTTAGGCTACAGACATTTTAAAATTAATGGTAATCATTACGGTATCCAACTTAAAATCCGATTTCGCCTCAGTGCTCTATGCATAGGAAGGAAACTCCGTGGCTACAAAAACGAAGCCACCATCGAAATCTCTTCTTAAGTTACTTGGAAGACTTTCGTAAACAATACTAGTTTAGAGGAGTAATGCATGTTCCTGAAGGTAAAATTCTTGCTTTTGTATTATTAAAATGAATATAAACGTTTTAATGGTCTCTAAGAAGGAGTTCAAACATGCTTCTTCGTGAGTACTTGCAAGATTGGCAGTGATTTCTCACATTTTATGAGGTTTCAGGAACTTTTTAATAGGATAGGTATCGGGTATTTGCCATCGTTAGCATTGCAAATATGGCAAATGTCTGAAATCCTATTATCTTTACAAACCATCCATCGTCAATAACAAAATTTTAACAAATAATTTCGAGTTGCAGTAATGTAGAACAGTGTTGCAACTAGTAGTTGGTTTTGGGGGCTGAATCTGATTGATGAGCACACCAAACTGAAGTGTATGGAATAACTCTGACTAAATATAAATTTAAATAAACTAGATAGCTCTAATTAAATACAAAACATTTACCTGCTTCATTTCAAACAAGTTAAATTGATACGTATTTTTACGTGTTGTATGTATATTGTTTTAATGTTTCGGGGCTTTATGGAGGGGGGGGGGTTCACCCACTCATTATCCTTCCCTTTATCGTGTCACTTGTGTGGAAGCTGGAGAGAAAACTTGTATTTTAAGCGTGTAAGACATAACATAATATGTGTTTTCAGGAACCTTTAGAGACCGGTAATGAAAAACGATAAGTGGCAAGGTTTACTTTGAACAAATAATACAATACAATACAATACAAATAGAACGATATAATACACACAATCCTAACATTTTATCACATAAAAATATCCTAAATATTAATTTAAGAAATAAAGACGTCTTAATAATTTTTTTAAATCTACACAGAAATTCTTCGACACTAATGGGACTGCATCAGAAGGAGCTTTTTCCAGTCTATCGAAGTATTTAACCGTTTGAATAAGCAAAGTATTTCGGAATTTGGTTTAGTTATTTCGAGATCTTTTATTAGTTATGGACATTTTGCGGTTTCGGGGGCTTCAACAAATTACAATGTGAGAATTAGAATATTTTCAAAATATTTTAATACAAACAGTTCGATCGAAGCTGTCTTTCAAATCTCAGCATCCAATAGGCCAGGTGAAGATTTGTTATTTGAAACATGTTATGGTATTACATGAATTGCCGGGGCTGGATTACAAATGTATGACAAATATTTTAAATTTCTTTTATAATGAGCACGTAACACAAACCAACTAGTTTGTAACATTCCATCTAAGGCCGTTGAATGGTTCGCGTTGTTTATTGGCATTTGGCTTTGACGTAAATACAAAACGTGTACTAACCAATAGACAAATGTTATTGACATATTCTAGAAAAACAATAGAAAACCATACGTAGAAAACAACAATAATTCCATATATTGATAGGTGAACCATTTATGGAAATACAAATTAAGTTATACAAATTTTGTTCTTTGAATGAGTGGGATTCATCTCCACAGTAAAATATTCAACTTAAAAAATATACAGTATATAGGTAAGTATATTTATTGAGAGCATGTATGTATTTGTAACCAATTCACGTACAGAATGTTGTTCAATTTCAGTAGCAATGGTTAGTACTTAAATCCGTTATTTTTCCCTGTAAGAATTTGAGAACAAATATGTTTCCAAACACGTACCCAGCTGTTTAAATTATCTTTTAACAAAAATAAATTATCACATGAAACTCTTAACCATACTCATTCAAAAGTCAAGTAAGAAATTTATTTATAACTAGCGGGCACGGCGCGCTTTGCTGCGCATTTCAATAATTTTTTGCAAAAGTTGCCCGCGGCTTCGCACGCAATTTCCCGTTTAAAAACAGTACACTATATTCATTTATTCTTTTTCTATCACATTCTAAACATTGCTGAGATAATTGATAGTCGTTCCATCGTGAGCCTCTTGGGCGTATTATGAAGGTATGTACCATATTCCTGCCTCTATCTAGCTGTTACCCACGGCTTCGCACGCAAATCTTAAGAACCGAAGTCCTTATATTACTTAGTAAATTTTTTTTTTACTATAATAAATTTTAGATTAAATTAGTTATATCTCCGATGCCACGATTGAGCTTGCTTTGTTGTCTCGATCGAGAGAATATGTACACACGGAGTTTTGAGAACCATACTTCTGTAAAAAAAAACAACTAAGGTTGATTTTATAACATTCTTTATATTTGTAGCCAACGTAAGATAGTAATTATGATATCTGCATTACTCTTCTGATCAAGCATGAGCATGGTTTATATTAAATAAATATTGCAGTTAAAGGTGAATTTTTACGTCAAATTTGAATTGTATTATCTGGATAGTAAAGTCTATGTTTAACAGTGATTGCAAAAACAGTTTAAACAAAATTTGTCGTTTCTCTTAAGCTTACTCTATGCTTTAAAACTATAAGTGTAATATATGTTTACAAAGAACAGCTGATTAAAAATTTGAAAAGACGTTAACATATGTTTGCTGCAATGCATTTCTTATGGGTATTTCTGTAACCAGTGGGGCGGAATCCTGAATCGGGAAAGGGATGGGCATAGCTTATAAACCTTCTCCGTGGAAAAATACATATACGTACAAATTTTCATCATGATCGGTCCAATAGTTCACGATTCCATAAAGGACAAACATACAAACATTCATTTTTATATATATATAGATTTTTAATGCAAATCAAATTGATACCGTGGTGAAAGTAGGTTTGGTTTTAAAATAACCCACAGAAATTCCGTGGGTTATTTTAGCAATCTTTAATTTTTAAAGATTATTAAATCTTCATAAATTAATTACTATTGCCTATGAAATAATCGTGTTTGTTTCTTAAGATTGTAACCTTTTTGTAAATGGCAAGTATGGAAATTAGTTGTATTGTGAATATTTTTTTATAATTATATAATTTAAATAATGTTTAGAATAATAAATAACAGCTGGTTTTATACGTTCGAAAAAAATTATTAAGATTCAAAGGCACTTTTTAAGCAATGCTACGTTTGATGAACCGTAAGCGCACTAAAGAAGCCAGAAAAATAACCAAACCTAACTAAAATTTGAGGTTGAACCAGTGAAGCAAAACTGTGCAAGCAGCGAGGCGGGTTCGCTCTAACGGATAATATAATTTATGAAGCAACTTGGAGCGAGCAAAACTTGGGTTATAATATCAGTAACTTGGGGGTAAACAAATTAGTATAAACAGGGTTAATGTCGGGAAGGATTTAATTATTGTTAAGAATTCGCTTGTAACCGACTCCGCTTCGGGCCGAATATTGTGATTAATTTATCCGCTAATATAGTGTAATTAGGAGAAGGGGCTAGGGGTGGAAAGGGAGGGAGAGGGGTAATGTGTCTTAGTTTACATTGGGTCGGCAAATTAGAGAAGAGAACACTCTTGAAACCGCGGTTCTTCATACACTAATAGAGCCCCTCTAAGGGTGGGTTAAATAAACAATGCCGGCCCCGCCCTCCGGCCAATGGCGGGCGGCCGCGCCGCGCTCTCCGCCAATCCCGTCAGTCTCTCGCTCCCTCCTCCACTAGAGCCATCATTCTGTCACATGTGTCCGCTCCGGTTCAGTTTATTCCCAGCTTTAACCCGCGAACATCTTTCAGTCAGTTGATGATTTAGCAAAGAGTTGAGCACTGAGTGGGGGCGGCATCATGTTTACCTTTTCCGGTGGAAGAGTTTGCGACCCGGAGACTTAACGGCTCGAGCGTGTCACCAAGTAGTTGATAAACTAATAAACGTTTAAAGCTAAAATCTAGTTAGTTGTAAATGTGAGAGTTATACAAAATTCAGGAATGTGTTGGTATTCTTGTGGATGTAAATAGAAACGGCCGCTTTTAGTGAATTTAATTTTGTGCTATGTTTGAATTCGTTAACAGTGAACTGTATTAAAGTGACCAATGATGACTATGATGATGATGCAGCGACTCTTGCAAGAGAACACGAACGATGCGTCCAACGGTTCCTCGGTTCAGAACGTCTCGGGAAGACCCTTCAACTTCGCCAACGGAGGGAACATTCTCCACCACCATCCTTCGTCGGCCTTCCTGCGGCCTCCTTCGTCTAGATCCGAGGACACCAAGGACTCCGGAAAAGAAGGAACGGGAGAGGAGACGGACGTCGTTGAGAGTGATAAAGTAAGAGACGATGTGAGTGACTCTAGTAAGAAGGAAATAGAGGACTCCGAAAGACTGTGCCGGACTCCGGACGACTCCAAGAGTCGGTTATCGGAAGAATCGATGGACGTGGAGGACCGCAATGACAGGTTGAGTTCTGACGAGGACTTCCTGAACGTGGACGACGACCTCGGGTCTCCGGTCGACCTCACGTCTCGTCATCGCTTCCTTAACCGTCTGCATCACCACACGATGCTCTCGGGGGACAAGGCGTACCGGAGACAACTGGATAACTCCAGTCCATCCTCGGTGTCCGAAGCGAACGATGACCCTCCCCGCCGCCTCGCCTTCTCCGTGGAGAATATCCTGGATCCCACTAAGTTCACGGGGAAGGAAAAGGACATCGCGCTTATAAGGCCGAGGTTCCAGAGCCAGTGGAGGCCGCTGGATGTCCTGGACTCCTCCCCTGACCTTCTCAACCATTCAGGTAACACCTTTCTTGCCAACTACTCAATCATGCTGTAGCTAACTTTAAACTAAACAATTGAAACATTAAACCTGATAGTGTTTATTAAAACTTTCTATCAAAGAATGATATATAGTTCATTGGCCTGTGTTAAGAATTATATAAGTTAATAGATTAATAATATACTAACCTTCAACTTATATGATTCCTCATGACTGTGTGAGACTATAGAGTTAATCTACACTTTCCATTACAAATATACGTGTACCACCGAATAAAGAAAATATTTCAATACAAACCTGTGGTGTGTAAATATGAACAGAGTTATATTACATTTAAAACGTTTAAAAACAAGTTTTTCAATAGAATAAAATCTTTTTAATGTAGACAATTAATTTAAATGTTATATCTTTTACCAGTTATTTAAAATATTTTATTAGACTATGTTTAAACAAAATCTAAAGTTAAAAATTAAGTAATAGAGATAGGTTTGGTGTTTGTTACAACATACTATTGTGGAATATTTAAGTGTATGATTTAATATGAATGGTTTAAACATTTTAATTGCTTGAAATGTGATATATTTTTATGGTATATATATCTTTTTTTAGAATTGACCATCAAACCGTGCAACATTCAACAGCTAAATTTACAAAACTAGTTACTCAAAAATAAGTTTTATGTACTGCAATTTTATAATCCAGGAAATCACATTAATAGTCTACAACAAAATTGGATCGTGGAATGTTTATGTCTAGAAATTTTAAAATTTTTATACGAGCTATTTTGTAATTGCTTATTAACTTTCTTCACTATATTTTATATAAAAGACGATTTAGGGGGTTTCCATAAAAAAGATACTCTCTAATTTTTGGCTTCTATAATACTGTTTAAGTTCTAATAGACAAGCAGCATCATTGCATGATTGGATGTTATAAATGTTATTAAATTATATTCACGAAAAAAGATTTAGTTTTAAACCAAATAGTATGATATTGAGAAAAGGAGTTTTCTTTATTATATATCCTACATGATCACATGAAAATACCTAATACTTTAAAATGCAAGTTGGTAGTACATACTACATTGTCTTTACAAAATTATTAAACAATCTCGTTGAGAAATTGAATATAATTAAAAATCTCTGAAAGTTGGATTACCATCTAAAATTATAAAATATTCATATGCGTATTAAAAATTCAATAAAACGCATTGAATTTTTAATCTTTGTTAACAGTTATAAAACGTAATATAATTATTTAATCTTAAACAAGAATATACACATTTTAAATTACAAGACAAGAAACCATAATTTGTATCACTTTGAAGTGCCGTTAACTTATAAATTATTATTAAACGAACGAGTTCCCATTGAAAACTTTGAATATATTGATGCAAATCTTACTTTGTTAATATAAAATTTGTAATTAAATGAAAATCGACACTTATTACATAACAAAAATAGAATATAATGTTGGTATATTACAGCAGATGTAAGGTATATATCACTGGCGACTAATTACTGTGTACCATGTTTTAGTACTAATGCGATATGATTTGTTTTCACATTATAATTATAGCCTCGATGCTAAACTTATGAAATAACTGAAACCAAATTCTTACTGTAGCGCCGTAGAGTACATCGGAGCGGTTTCCTGTTCCTACAGCTCTCCTTATCATTATTTCTGGATAAAGCGTGAGTCTATTACAACTACATATAACATAGCTATGGTGAGAAGGGTTGTTTCATTGCGAATATTGAGTTTAGCTCCATATAACCTTCCTCTTAGTGCTGCGTCTGGAGTCTGACATTGTCACCACAGGCGTTTCCAGGGAGTATTGTTGATGTTTAGGTAACAGCTGACATACAGTACAAACAAGACAAGCCTCGTGCTTAGTAATTTTTCGGAATGACAAGTTTATCTGGAACCCATAGGGGTGATAAATAAAATAACAGACAACCACATACTTTATTTTAAAGTCGAAATACAATAACAGACTGTTACACATTTCGAACGAGAGAGCTAGCGAGTATTGGCAATGAACGGCTACCGATCATCTCTTTTAACGACCAACTTGTAATAGTCTTAACATCGCGACGTTCTCAAAGTGTTCGTTGTGATACTAGTTGTGAGTTCATGACTTTGCCAATGATGAATTACGATAGTGGTAGTAATAAAAAAACAAGTGAACAACACCCTTAGATTGACGAATCTACTATTTTGAAATAAGTAATTCCCTAAAAGTAATTACATTTTACTCCTTGTTACTGTTATAGTCTACTTATCAGTATTGTTTCTATAAAAAATTGTCTGGCGTAAAAAATGTATTTATTTATTTACTTATTTAACTCTCAACGGCAATGCAATTACATTAGACAAACTTAGTAACAGTATTGTACTTAAAAAGTAATAATCAATCAGTATTGAAGACTAATAGAAAACCATAACTTAAATGACAACGAAGAATGCTTAGACCTTACATAAATGAAATAATAACTATAATAAAGATTTTATCAAAAACAACAAGTAGCTTTAAAGAAAGCAACGAAGTAGCAAATTTAACAATACACGTTTGCTAGTTATCAAATAAAAAACATAACATGTGCAAAATTCCATCGATATGATGTCAACAAGATACTTAAATTTAATCTAAATAGATAATAATTTACGATAATACTTAAAGGTTGACAAAGAAAGACAATAATAATAACGTGTTTTTGAAAATTGACCTATTTATAACGAAAAAATAATTAACTTTCAACCGCCTGGCGATGGGTGAACTTCTGGTGTAGCGAAAGTTGTACAATAATCCTAAACGGGTTGATTTAATAACGGATGTTAATCAAATTTAATGTTTGCAAAATCTGTATGTACACAACCAAAGTAAGGAAATATCGTGGTCTTTTAAATAATAATGATTTGAGGTTCCTATTCTTAAAACTTGTTTAATTTTATAAAATGTAACATATAAAACACTGTTGTACTCATATCATGTCATTGATATAACGTGAATAAAATATGAATAAATAATAATTATTAAAAAAGCGTAGCTAATAAATAAGCCCATATTAACATAATTTCGATAACTTCATTAAACTAATTTTTCCTACCAGATAATGACCAAATTTTATATTAAGTAATATTAAAAGTGAAGCTGTTTCTATTAAAAAAAGGGTACATAATAAAAAAATAGAAGTGGACATTTACAAATTTACAACAAAATATTTTTGTTTACTTAACTGATTTTACTTTGTATTATCATCGCTATGACCTGGAATTTAAAATATTGTAATTATTAAAATTAATACTATTATAATTTAATATAGATGGAAATGCTAAGACGCTAACTGAGCGATATATTATTTGCAACTCTTTGTAATGACGGTCCGAGACCTCAGATGATCCGCAAGGCCATGCGGAATGAAAATTGTAGGCCTATAATAATTCTAAAGTAACACATTCTCCAGCAAATTATACTTTATCTCAATATCGACTAGGGTGGAGTTATGCCACCTTACGCATGACGCAGCTATTGGTGAGATTGATTCAATACGAATGTTGAGCTTAGTTCTATTTCACCTTTCTCTTAGTGCTGTGTCTGAAATATGACACTGTCATAAACTTGACTACTGGAATCTGGAGTCCACATCTGTCTGCAGAGATCCATAATTGTTGGCAATGAAGACGTTTAAAACGAACTCCTTACATCGTTTCGTCATGAGAGACACCTAGGCTACGTAGGAGTTGGTTACTCAGCTACGATCCAGTGAGGTACTCTCATTGTCTCATCAGGTGCACACTTAAATCACTACGATGTTCTAGACGATTCCAAAGAAATGAAGCGTAACTTACAGTAATACTCGGTTCTTCCGCTGTCGTTTGTGACGGACTGCATGGCGATATCAGTATACTTGCTTCTGAGAAATTGCTAATTAGAAGATCTTCGTGATAAAATAAGTAAAATTACAAAATCTTTTATATAAATTTGCTGTATGAAAGATTTATAAAAATGTTGTCTACACCGTGACCCCTGTGATACATCTCATGTTGTTGCATGTGACAGTATGTTTGAAACTGTAACCAAAAAGAATATTTAATATTGCATTAGAGTCTTTATTGTTGCTAGTAGGCTAATATTAAAATCTCAAATAAAGAAATTAGGTTTAATTTTAGTATATGTATCCTTATGTGCGGTCGTTCGTTATTACGACAGTTATATACCGATTGTTAACACATGTTTTTGTCGTACTTTGTGCATTAAAACATGATATTAGACAGACAACCTAAGAAACAAAATATCGTGCTTTGTAAATATTATTTAATTTTATGTTCGTATTTTATATATCTACATTTGTTTATCGCCATGTGTCTGCCGTGTCTATGCGCGGACGTTAACCGTTCGGCGGCAAAAAAAAACACGATTAAAAATTAGCTAACACAATTAGTGTAGCAGTACATACAGTAAATATACTCTATATTATAATATAAATAGTTTTATACGGGAATGTTTTATCATGGTTGCCATGGTTTGAGATTTAAATACCATTTGAATCATAAAAATAAGACATTTCCATATTATTTTACAAATTAAGGACACGTATTGTGAAGGTCCATTTTATAATTACTAAATTCAAGGTAATTATACTATGTGATTTGTAATTCTTAAGATTAGCTATTTTCCAGACCCTCTGTAAATCGCTTTAAAATAGCGTCGTTAAGCTTAACTTGTTTTTTTTTTTTTTTTTTTTTTTTTTGTATCTTCAAATTGTCTCCGAAGGGTTAATTTGTCACCTCAGTTGTAATCATTTTTATACAGCTTAAAATCAGAATAATATTTTCTCGGAAGGCTTTGAAGCTTAATACATTAATATTATTTAGATTTAATTATATTCCCAGGGAGTTTTCCCAGCTTGACTGGGAGGTACAGAAAATTTACAGATCAACCGGTAATAATCTCATTTGGTAATTATACTAAATGTTAATATACAAAATTTTTTGTTTTTATTATGATGACCCTAAATAGTCTCGAACTCATAAGATATAAGTAGATACTGGTGGAAATTGAAACTGCACCTTTTTAGAAATATTCAGGTTTATTAAATTAATTCAAATGTCAATTATTAACCTTATATTCCATCAAGCAATGTTTTGCACAATAGTTTAAAATTACTACTTCCTTAGGCAAGGCACTTTCGATTTAACATGGGCTCACTGTCCTCTAAATACGTATGTATAAAATATAAAAATAAAATAATAATCTTGAATAAATTTGTATGAAATAAAATAAATAGGCTTCTTCTCAAAAACTAATAAAATAAAATTATAAACTTCTTTAAAATAAAATTCTCAAACAAAACTAAACAGTTCTCAACAGGAATTTTTCACAAGTTCCTACAGGATATGGTGCAGCACCTGCAGCTCTTAATTTTAACTAGAATCCCTATAATTTCAATTAATTTTTACGTTTGACTTTAAATAAATAACTCCTTTACAATTTAGATATATATTAGTCCACACTCAACAGAATTTGATCGTTAATTTCAAATTTCAATTCCAATTTCAAATTAATTCACTTCTTAAATTTTCAAATTTCAAATTTAGAAAAATTTAATAATTCAGTCAAAAGTACTTAGCTCTTTGGTCGTGAAGGTCTTGGAGTTCGGTATTAAAATAATCTATACCAACGGATCCTACGCCCGACACTACTTTTAAACTCGCACTAAAGACTTTACTCTATCGCTTCTCAACTCGGAATGGAAGCAGAGCGTGTTTTCTTGGCCTGCACCGACTACGCTCCTGTTCCTGCAGGCCTGTTTGAATCACTCTCAACGCAGGTTCGCCGCCTAAGGGCTTGTTCACATGAGCGCGGACGTGTCGCGCGACTTGTGCCGCGCGACACGTCGCGCGACTAAAAGACAACATATAACTATGGCAGCATACACATGGCGCCGCGCCGCTGAACCTGCCGCTAGTTGTGTCGCGCGACTCGTAGTATACGCGTCAACCGCGCGACTTTAGCGCGGCTTCAGTTGCTTGTTTTGTATTGGAGCGTACACATGCCGAGTCCAGTGAGTGATATTGGTGAGTGAATATGGAGATGGAGCAAGACCCATTTGACACCGAAAGTTTTATTGATGAAATTGAAAAGAGAAGAGTATTGTGGGATCTTGAAAGTCCAGATTACAAGAACAGGGTTTTAAAGAGATCTGCGTGGGAGGAAGTTGTAGATATATTTTCTAAAACTGAAAGCACAGTTGAAGAGAAAAAGCAGTTGGGTAAGTACTAGTTTTATATTTAGAGCAATACACCAGTACAAAATATAGAGACATGTTGCCTCTTCCACTTCCATACCGGCAGTGCACTAGTTGTCGGCCGCCCGTTCTGCCGCTCATTCGGCCGCCGAATGTGTACGAAGCCATTTTTCTGTCGCGCGGCGTGTCGCGCGACACGTCGCGCTCATGTGAACAAGCCCTAACAAAAGATTGAGTCCACTGTAGACTATAGTTTGGCAATCACTGCCATCAAGTCAGGTCTAGACCAGATTCCAAGCGCGTCGTGCCTGCCGCTGGATTACAATATAAATTTACTATTTTTTATTCCCTATCCATTTACAATTCTAAAATAAAATTTTATTTATTAATTTTTTTTATTTTTATCTAAAGTATACCATGTAATTGGTATAGTAATCCTTGATTGGTTGATGATTGTCACAGACTTGACTCCTGGAATCTGCCCATGTCTATCAGAATGGATAGTGCTGGTAGTAAATACAACAATTACCAGTAAATAAATAATCAAATTTATTTTGAAGTAAATGTTACGAAAGGTAATCAAGACCTACTCATTTTAAAATATTAACTTTGTTCTCTATGCTCTTTTAATAATTTGATTGTGAAATTCTAAGAATCCTAATAATATAACAAATACGAAAGTGCCTTTTTTATTTGTTTTTCCTTCACGAGTAAACTATTCAACCTATTGTAATGAAATTGTACATGGATGTTCTTACGATTCCTGGTATGAATATAACATTAAATCTTTAAAGTTATATAAATATGATTGAAAGGTTTTGCCAAACCGATTAATTAATTATTATCAACCAGATTATTAACTACTGACTTTATTAACTCGTTGCGCCTTACCGCGCAGAATAGTGGGGGAGTAGTCTATGTCACTCAGTATAGAGGAGCAGTTAAAGTGTTATTATTGTTCAAACGCCAAATATCACAATTGAAAAATGAAATACTTGTTTGTTTAATGATTCCACTTGCAAGCGCAATTCTTTTGCTCATTATTTTCCAGCAACTACCATCTATTTAAGGATTATTAAAAAGACCCCTTTCCAATTCAAGTTTTACTCTAACCGGATTTAGCGTATAGGTTGTAAAGTAAATAAAAAACAAAAAATATATATTCTTTGTTTTATAAATATTTTAAATTTTAATATCTATTATTTTAAGTTGACTAAATTTGTTAGATATATATAAGCCGCATCCTAATAGTAAAAGTAGTAAAGAGATACATCCTAATACTAATAATTTAACACATTCTAAAGTACATTTGTTTGTTTGTTTTACTTTTACGCGACATTCTTACAAACCCTATGCATATAGGCCTTTTCTTATTTCCAAAATCCCTCTGGGATACGCCCCACTGGTTTTTAAAGTAGCGAAAAAATCTCATCTTGGTATTTAAGGTTGTAACATATTATTTGAAAGAGCCTGTCAAATGTAATTAAATTTTCCCGTGTAAACATAGTTTTATGAAAGCATAGCCACATTTTAAACTAATTTAACCACTATTTTCAATTAGTTTACATTTATAGTGTGTACATTCTCCTACAAGGATTAACCATTAGTTTTTACGCTGTTTTTAGATTTCAGCGATTAGGTACTCATCTACTTTAGAAAATGTCCTAAAATCAAATTTGTCTCAGAAGACCCCCATTGGAGCAGTCAGCAGGAACTATGCTAAAATCTAAATGTTCTAAAATATTAAAGTTTTTTGTTTATAAAGAAAGAAACACGTAAACAATGTAATTGTTAATTTTCTTTCAATTGTAAACTTTTAGCGAGTATTAAGTATTAGATATAAAAGACAAAGTTACTATGCAACTTTTGCTTTAAATTTAAAGACTTATATAACTCATCTAGTTATTTTTTGTCAGAAGTAGGCTCTATGATCTGTGATGTATATTTTCTTGATCGGGAAACAAGGCAAAATCAACTATGGAATTAAAAGTAATAAGAACCGAGTGAAATAAATTGCCCATAAATATATACTTTATAACATATTTTCTTCATCGTGGCAAGAATATTGGCGTCGGAAATACAATTTACTCGAAACAAAATTGCTCATACAAGTGCAAACCCTACGAAATTGGGTGCGATACCACGGGTAACTGCTAGTTGTATATAAAAATAATGAAAACTATCAGTTTTCCCATACGCTACTTTAGAAATACCAGTAAATTCCACCCTAAGCCATAAAAGTGATCAGAATGACTATAGTATGTTCATTTAAAAATATGAGATTTGATTAGGATTTGCCTCAAAATCTTATGCTCCTTCAAAGTCTATGATGGTTATACCAATTAGTATACTGCTTTTATAATACAATATTTAAATGCATGACAATAGATAACGTTACTAAAATATTATTGATTTCCAATTTAACCTACGGCCTCCCAAGCATTATTAGTTATTGGAGTCATGTTTAAAATAACAATATATGACTTAACTTGTTCGTCTTGCTGTTATTTAGTCTCGTGTTAGATACATAAATATATAAAATTGCAATTTTCTAAGTGTAGAGTTTGTGTGCCTCTTAACCGCAAGAAATGCCTGTAAACTCTACTCAGCTACATACTTTCGTTTCAATTTTGCCACTTCCGTAGTTTATGGGTTCGAAGTCTGTCGGTAGATAAAACTTACAACCATAAAATATTTCACAAAGAGAAATAATCACTTCAAAATCGTAAGTGAACGGTAAAATTCTGAATTATATACGACAATATAAAAAAACCACTGTTCTCTTTTTGTTCTGGGAATTTTTATTAAATTGCATGTAGGTTGTAATATTAAAACATAAAACACCCAATATTTACCTTCACAATATCCTAATGTGAATGCACAATAAGTTATTGTTAGATTTTATTTAAATAACAATAAAATTAAGGACAAACAAAACAAAATAAGAAATCTCTCAGTAACAAATTTAAAAATTTGACAGTAGCAAACATATCAAAAGTCTCTAATATCATATTTTTTATATAAAAATATAAAACATTTTATTGAAAAAATAGTTTTTAAAAGAGCTCTAATGGCCCAATAATAAGTATTTTGTAATTAGACAGGAGTTTTTCTGTAGTTCGTATACATTTAAAGGAGCAGAGTTTTCAACTTATACATGAAAAAGTGTATTGTTCAAAAAGATCTATTACCTAATATTCTTAGTAAAACTCAACATCTTCCTAGCTTTGTACGTTTATAATTTACGACAAACGGATCATGTCTTTCCGAGGACCTATGAATAGATCCCAGGTATAAATATTGAGACAATTCTTGTGATCTTTTTCGAAGTATGAATAATATGTTTTAAATCTTTCACAGGAGTTTTCAAACCATCGGACACAGATTTATTTTTGAAAATTCAGTGATTATAATTATTGAAATAATGCCGGATACTCTGTAATGTTTAATATTAAAAATAAGTTTTATAATGAGCATATTGCTTAAAAACTATTACATACAGAAAATGTTTTGTTTATATAACAACATTTTTTCCAAAGGCGTTTAAATTAAGGTACACACAATATAATGCATCAATGGTACTTTCTATTTACATCTTTTAAATGATAACTATTTAAACTTATTAAAAATTTGTTTTTTGTAGTTATGCAAACTTTGGGAAAGATTTTTCATGTGCCATTTAATTTTAAAGGATATTCATTAAAGATGAATATTCTGACCAAATATTTCTATTTTTAAAGGTGTATAATACGCCGGGTATTTCGTTAAACTCCTAATTTGTATGTTTTAGTCTGCCACTTTAAAACTATTATTTATTTTTGAAAATAAAATGAATAATATTTTAATATTTTACAATTATTTATTTATATATTAAATGTATTTATTTTATTTTAATTTAATATTTTTTATTGGTGCTTTAAAACCATGTACTATGGACTTACATTGAAAATGTGGTTCAAGTCCAGAATGTTCAGTTTGTAAAAACTCTGTACGCTACATATCTCATGAAACATATTAAATATATTCCCACTATGTGATTTAGGGGGTTCATGTTGTTTCTTTTTTATCTCTAATATTACTCCAGATATACGTTTGGCTCACGCATTACAACTAATACAGAGTTTAACGTGGTTTAATGGAGAGTTAGTGAAATTAGCTCCACTTAAGAGGAATGGTCCGTGCCGTGCCAACCGTGTTTAACACTTGCAAGACCGTTGACAATAACAGTATTCTATTGTTACACACAGAACAATGCGATTGCATTATACATCCCTAGACAGTCCTTTGAATGATATTTTTAACAATTCTAACAATCAAAATCAATTTTTAATAAAATGTATTTATACTAAAGGATCAAACGCAATTTTATATTATACCTCATAAAATATGTTTCAGAGGCTACCTTTATTCCACTTAGATTGTTTATTTTTACATATATTATACAAAATTTTATTATTAGATCTCTCAATAAATAAAGTTGCAGTACTCTTGTTGATAATGAAAATTACGTAAACAAATGACTAAATGATCATACTTATCCATTGTCTGTATTTTATATATAGTCAAGTGTGTAATAACCCATTATTTATTACTTGATGTAATAATATAAAAAATACTAGTATTTATTAAGTATTCTGCAATATCAATACTCTATCAATTCGTTCTTGTGATCAATTTCTAATAGTGGAAACATGCTAAAACTAAGTACTAATGTAAAGATTAAGACTAGGAAAAGAAGCCTGAAACAGTCGAAAATCGGCGATATAACTAAAGTTAGGTTGAAATGGTTTCTTCTACTGTATCTTATACATTTTCTGTTAGCCCGAAAAATTTCTTTTATGCAGATTTTTCGAAACAACCCGCGTGCATGATTACTACAAACATATCACATTATATAAAGTGTTAGTGTATGTAACTGAAAACCACTCACGTTCAATAGTTATTTTCACATTGTTTAGTTAGGTTACTTATACAACAGACAAATAGATGCCGACATATATCATTTTGTTGTCTGCACGACGCATGATAGCCATATTTAAAGGCATGTAATAGTACAAACATGAGTTGAAAATCTCACGATAGTTATTAAAACTATCCCAAAACTAATTTACGTGTTATGTAATAGTTTTACGCTTGTTTGGATGCAGTCAAAGTGTATTATAACAACTCTGGATTTAGTAACTTTGTTTTTAATCAAAATATATATTTGTATAATGATGTGATAAACTACGCTTAAAACTCCATAACAGACTGCAAAACAACAAAAAATTCCAATATATCATCAGTTTCAAAACATTGACAATTAATTATATCCCGTACATAATTGTACTGCTTATTACTGTAACTGAGACATAATTTTTTATTGAAAATAAGAAAAATATTGCATAACTACTTTGTAAAATATTTACTGTTTAACTCTTAGCCACGTTACAGTAATATATTATTACAGCAAAGAATTAGAAGTCCTACCACATGAACTATGTAGAATTGTTCAACATAATTTGTTATACTGCGAAATACCGTGAACGTTTTAGCTATAATACCTTTATATAATCCTAGGCAACATGTATTAATGAATTCGTATCGACGTATTTATTACCTTCATTTCCAATATATAAAGTATCTTTCGAAGCACGGTCTAATGTAGTTTGTTCAACCTTTCTTTAGACCTCTCCAGAGTTAAATAACAGATCGTATGGTATAACCATTATTGAATGGGGCTGGATTTATATCCAAAAAGTGCGTAAGCTGCATTCCAATACTTGTTCAGTTAAAGATACCGGCAGTTATTGTGTTCATAAAGCAATGTTACTTTTCATAAGTCAAAATATATGTAATTTTCAATTACAGGTGGTTGAAGTATCTAGGATCACATCTGGCAAAGTCGTGCGAAACTCAATTTAAAAACAACAAATTATCAAACATTGATTATTAAAACATCAATCTGGCACCGATATATCTCTAAAAAGACTTAAGACAGGTATATTTTATTGTGAAACGAAATCTTATAATTGCCTATCTTATTTGAGGCTAGTTGCCCCATGTTTACCTATTAATTGCTTCGGGATGTTTGCCTTTAACCATAACAGTGAGTGTGGATTAATATATACAATATACAGGTAACTAAAAGTACTAAAGACTTCATATTCCAACAAACTCTGAGAAAAGCTTATGAACTTATAAATTGCATTATCTTTGAAAAGAAATGCTTCTAGAAACATCTTTAAATGTTGATTCACCTAGGCATTGAAATCATTAAATATCTCTTCCATTTTAATGGTTTAATAAAAAGATCGAAAAAGTCATACTTGGTTTTAAAAATAGTCATGCAAAGTTTGAAACCGTAAACCGTACTCTAATTTTCCGGGAGTATTAATAGTAATAACTGAAGTAAAATAGTTTGTCTTTAGATGCCTTCACAATTGAATGTTTTAATTTAATACTGTATTGAAATAAACACTGTATAATATAAATCTTGTTCTTATCGATATATTATGTAACACAAAAAACTGCTAATAAAATTGTCTCTCATCTTCATCTCGTTTTAAAATCAACTTAAATATCAGAAACGTGATGCTTCTTTTCCAGTGTTTGCCAATTTACAACGTGATAAATACCGCTTGATAAATCAAACCAAAGATTTAATGTTCTTCATTTATTAAGATTTAATAAAATAATGTCAAACGCTAAAACTACTCTAACTATTCTTTTTGTAACTCTTAATTTTCTAACGCTATTAATTGTGCTACATGTTTGTCTAAATTTATATCTATAAAGGACTAAGGCATTTTTCTAAAATTTCAAAACCAAATCAATTTAATAACTCATTTTAACCAAATTAAGACTTAGAGGTTTTCGTGTAACTCTCCTTTTGAAAGTAACTAATATACTTCAGTAACACGATTTTAGGATGTGTAGTTGAAATTGACAATTAAAGTAAAGTACCCATAATTCTTTATTTTGTTTCGACGTTAACGTATTCGTGGGTTCCATCAAACTCCGATAACAGCTACCTAGTTATATAACCCACACTGCGTTACTTGCAGGGGCACGGCATATTAAAGAATAAACTAGTAGTTAGATAAGTAGTCTAATAACAAAATGGCCTATTCATATTTAACAGTTTAGGTTCACAATACTGTTTTTCACGAAGTCATCAATTAGCTCACTATTTATTTCTACAGTTATTAAAATAGTATACCAGACTACAAATCTGTCTAGTTTACTTACTTAGTTTGGACTTTTTTGTTAAATCTATACAAGTGGCCTACTAGTGAGGATAAGTTGACCTCCAGTGAACTGACTTATAATGACCTCCCTCTGTCCTCGGATGTGGCTAATTTCAGCAAACAGCCAAAGCGACCGCCGCAGGCCACGTGTGATTGGGTGAGCAACATTGATCAATATCTGTACTCTATTGTTAGTATAATGCGTAAGGCCGTCTATTGTGCGTAATACGGCAGCGCATGCCGCATCATCTGGCAGACAGACGGGCTGTGTGTGTGTGCGTGTGTACGTGCGTGCGTGCGTGCACCCCCGGGCTGCCCCTTCCTCCCCCCACCAGTGATTAACATATCATTGACCTGCTCAGCTCCCGGAGTTGATTGAATCATGGCTTACCCACACACACTCACCTGTAGCGTCCGTCACCCTCACACACGCGCCCGCGCCTACAGAACAGTGACAAAACCCGTGTTGAGCTTCCTGGAGGGGTACGTCGAGAGGTTAGAAGTAAATAACAAATAACCACCACAACTTACCTCTGAAATAAAAAAAACCCTGTTTAGTAATGAATCAAGAAATTCATTTACAATAAACATACAGAATCTTGCGTCCTAACAAATTACAGATCATTTATCGTTGAGAAATAAATACGATCAACACATGCAATATCCACGTAATCTACAATTAATTTTATTAAAATGTATTGCAATATATCAATTTAAAACAATAAATTAATAAATTTACCTGCAACACGCACACACTCACAAACATACATGTTTATACTGTACAATGTTTATACCGTAATGTATATAAGTATAAATCGAATATCAATGTATAAGATGAAATGCTCTACAAAGCTTCAATTTTATGAGAACTTATACAGTATAAATTATTTTCCCAAACCTATATTTTCGCTTGTATATTCATTATTTCCCATTTCAAGCAGCCAATTTAGTATGTAAGGCACAGCATTGTAAAATGCTTAAACTTGAGCAGTTCATCAGGGGTTTGATTAAAATATTTTTGGAATAATGTAACTCAACGAATGTTTTCCCATAAGTATTACAAAATCTTGGCAGTTTATATTTTTCCAAATACATTGAATGTTTTTGTGTTTTCTGTTTTAAACGATTCAGATAAGTAGTGATTTAGAATAATTTTTTAGTTTTAAAAGTTATTTGGAATTTAAGGTATTATATCTATATAGCAAAAGGCTATAAGGAATTTGAAAATTGTATTGTACTTGAAGTACGCCTGCCATTTGATATAGAATTATTTTTTGCAAGCTATCCACCCGGTTTATGATCGATTTAGAAGCTGTACCCCATACCGCATCAAGGATTCTAACATAGACTTTTAAATTAACTTTAATGCTGAACATGGATGGTTATTTCTTAAGTAATATAATTTCCCAGGTATAGCTTTTAATTTTTAACCAAATTGTTTATATGTAATTCCAATTTCAATTTGTGATCTATAGTGATACCCAAATAATTGGTTCTTGGCCACTTTTATACTTTGACACGAACAACTATTTGTATTATGGTTAAATAAATAAACACAATCGTGGCTCATAACTATTAGAGGTCGATCAGGGGTATTTAGAGAATAATGAAAGTTTATTACAAAGGTTGAAATACTGTAGATGGAGCTTATATTGGTCACTGTTAAATTACATGAAAAACATAAAACCAATATTTAAGACTTTTGACTTTTGTGATGTGTCTGAAGAAGACAGCCTCGCTAACGAAAGGCCTCACAAAACAATAAAAGTCTTAAATATTGGTTTTACGTTTTTCATGTAATTTATTACAAAGGTGTTTATGACTAGTATTCTGTTGTGTGCCCATCTAACCATTATATTATAATCAGAAGAAATCAGGAATTCTGCCAGATAGAAGTCCGTGTGAGCTACTACGAGTGCTGTGTCATCCGCGTACATGAACAAATATATATGGAAATGTTGTTTTGAAAGACTGTTAACATATACTCGTATATTAAATAGAATTGGGGCCAAAACGCTACTGAGACTCCTTGGTTGGAGACTATGTTGGAACTATATTCATTGGCTATTTTAACAGCAACTATTTTCCATGTAACTCGTGAACCACTTTAAAGTTGTAGGCTTTATTCTAATATTTTTAATTCAACCAGAAGTATCGCTAGGTCAAGAGTATAATATTCTATTGAGTAATCGAAAAAATGGGCAAACCCTGTTTTCCGGAGTTTAAATGATAATTTATTAAATTTGTAAAATCGAGTTACTAAGTTTCTGTCCCTTTATTTTTTTCGGAAACCATGCTGATTTTTATAAATTATTTCATTTTATTCCAAATATTTATTTTAATAGTGTGCAAAGTATTTCTCGAATATTTTATCCATAACCGGTAAAATAGCTACAGGCCGATAATTTGATATTAAGCTTCTGGATCCAGATTTAAAAATTGGTCTTATAATAGCAACTTTAAAATTGTCTGGAAATATTCCTGATTTAAGTGACAAGCTTATAACGATGCATATTACATCACAAATCCTTTCCAGCACCATTTGAATGTCCTTTACTCTTATTTAATCAATTCCCGAGGATTATTTTTGCTTAATGACTGGATAATTTTACATATAAATAATTTATTTGGTTTAGGCATGTAAAAATATTGAGTGGGTCTAACAGAGCTAGTTTAATGTGGTAGCTTTGAAGGGAAAAAATTATTAAGATCCTTAACACTTTTTTTTCAAAAAGATTTCAAATTCTTTTTGAATGGTACCCGGAGTGTCAACTTTCAAAAAAGCTCGTGATATGCTATCGTCTAGATTTTATCGGGTTTTATTTACAAGCATAGCATTTGTATAATTCCATTGCTTTTTCCTATAGAACGTTGTAAAATTCACTGACAACGTAATCTCTTTTTGTTGTAAAAATCAATCTTTTTATTTAGTTGCGGAATTCTACGTAGTCACTACGGTATTTCAAATTCTTTCAAGAATGCTTCTATTTTTTAAACATTCTATCTCGTTCCTTTATTTTCTTAAAAAAGAAGTCAGTCATCCAAGAATCAAAAGCCAATAAACAGAAACATTACTTATAACAGTTCGCTTCAAAGCATCATTATTTATAGATCCATGGTCTTTAACAATAGCGCAACTTAAAAGATAGTGGTCGAGCTGGTTTATAGGTAATAACTGCTTAAAATATCCGCCAAGGATCGGATCTAATGTAAATATGTATGTATAGTATATGTCGATGCATGATGTGACCAAAACGTCAATTTGAATTTCTTCTCTCGTGTTAATATCGGTGCAATTCACGAGTCCATAAGTGGTTAAAATCGATTCATATTGAACCATGCTAGGTGATGGAACATGGTTTAAATTAAGATTAATGTCGCTGACTAATATAAGCCTCTCCTTTTTGTCACATCGACTCAACAACATATCTAGGTCATCTAAAAATTACCTTTCATTGGTGATTGGTGGTCTGTAGATGTGTAGAATTTGTATGAATTGGTTTTGAAAAATGTTTAGGTATCTAATGTCCAGCGAGATAATCGTGACCCTGATTTGTCTCTGGCGCCTATAAGTTACACATACATATATACCTACTCATTTGAAAATTGGCAAGCCTTGCTATTACACATAATTATAACAATACATCATGTATAAAATATTTTAACGATAAACCTTTGTCATAAATTACTCTAAAAACGTATATACATTTTCTTGTTATTATTTGGACAGATTCCTACATCAATAGCATTAAATATAGAGTGATCTTGTCGTATCAAGGAAACATCTTTCTCGACCATTGATGGTTCTGCGTAAGTCACGGATTCAAGAGGCTTGGGTTTTTATTCTGTCTCCAAAGTCTCAAAAATTTCTGCACCAGTGGTAAAATTTGAGCATTCCAAATAAAAATGATGCACTATGATGTTTCTACACATAACGTAGAGATATGGTGGAAAGAGTTGATTCAGTGGTAATGTTGAGTTCAGCTCCATTTCGTATTATATCTGACGCACCGTATTATATCTGACCGTATTATTCACTTAGTGCACCGTCTTATGTCTGACGCACCTTCCACTTAGTGCACCGCCTTATGTCTGACGCTCCTTCCACTTAGTGCACCGTCTGTCTGACGCACCTTCCACATAGTGCACCGCCTTATGTCTGACGCAACTTCCACTTAGTGCACCGTCTTATGTCTGACGCACCTTCCACTAAGTGCACCGCCTTATGTCTGACGCACCTTTCTCTTAGTGCACCGTTTTATGTCTGAAGCACCTTCCTCTTAGTGCACCGTCTTATGTCTGACGCACCTTCCACTTAGTGCACCGTCTTATGTCTGACGCACCTTCCTCTTAGTGCACAGTTTTATATCTGACGCACCTTCCTCTTAGTGCACTGTTTTATGTCTGAAGCACCTTCCTCTTAGTGCACCGTCTTATGTCTGACGCACCTTCCACTTAGTGCACCGCCTTACGTCTGACGCTGTCACAGACTCCTGGTGCGACAATTAGAACACCACTTCATCTACAATATATTATATTTTTAGTCTAGGTATCTCTGATGTTGAAACGGTATAAAGAGTTCGTTTAGAGCTTCTTAGTCGGCAATCTTTTTCACACGGTTGTTGTTTTCAGATTTCAGGACTCAAGTCTGTGACAGCGTCAGACTTCAGACATTGCAGTAAGTGAAAGCTGAAATAGAGCACAACTCAACATTACCACTCAATCAAACCTTCCCACCATGGATCTATGTTATGTATAAGTATCTTATTATGTTTGTTATTAAGTATGTAATACATGTTTTGAGTGGTATGAACTGCGTAGAAAAGTGAGCACATGTGAATTTTCGACATTAAATTAACTATTTATATCCTAGAATATTCTTAACAGATTTTACAAATGTTTCTATTATGAGTTATACGTAATAAAAATAAACATATGATAATGTTAAATAGTCTTTCAGTGTAATGTACTTAATCATATCTATGATAACAAATGCTCGCGGGTAGTTGTATTATGTAACGTCATCAAAAGTGTTTCTATTTGTTATATGATTTATGCTCATTAGTGTTTCTTCACGTTTAGGGCTTGTTTGTTAAAAATAAAACAAAAACTAACTGTTTTAAAATTTACAAAGAATTGTAATTCTTGGAGAGCGGTTTCTACAGGAAGCATTGCATTTCTTAAATTATAATTAGGTGTTATTATAGAACAATATCACAACACCACTTCACTATATTGTTATTGCCTCAATCTGTTACATATGTTCAGAAAAGGAACCCGATTTTTAAACCACACGATAGCAATATTATTCAGAATGTTACTTTGAACGGAAAGTAAACAGGCCTTCAGTTTCAGTTGAGTTAGTCTCTGTAAAGAAGAAGCGTGCTCACATGACCTTTGATATCAAGGAAATCGCCGATGAACATAAATATGATCTATGATGACATTGCGAATTTATAAACTATGCAGAAGATTGTCCATTTCAACATGCGTCGCAATTGATGAGAGGACACAGAAATGCGAAGCCCCACGCCGATCCTGTTCGTATTAATTATTTCACCTTGTACATTATCTCAAGAAAGTGTAATATTTTATTAATGCACCTGCCAACAATCATGTGTTATGTATTAATATAAAATGTTATCGTATTAATTTGTGGTATTCTACTAAAAATACGAGTATGTTAAAATACAGTTTAAATTATCATACTTGAAATTATACTTTTTACAGTTCAATTAACCCTATAAGATCTACCTTAGAAACCTTACAGTTTGTAAAATATCTGATATAGGAATTGGGAGATTTAAAATAGTAAATTCCTTGTAATAACAACCTCAGCTACGAGGTCGTGGGTATTTCCGCCTTGTGGTTCTAATTTGTGAGCATTTCCACGGATGAGATGTTCAGTGGCACTTCTACCATCTGTAATCACTTGCTCTCGAGAACAGACTCAGTAGTTTCTATATTTGAGTTGGTTCCTGACCCTAAATAGCTGGCGAACAGTTTAATTGTACGTTATTTTTATTTAACCTTTTCCCCCTCTGGTAATTAGCCAGATCTTTATGATCTTTAATTTATTTCCAATTATTGCGTGCAAGAGTTCAACTGAACCCGTTTAATACAATTTTGAGACAAATTATCAAAGATATGTTTTAACTTTTGTAATATTTATTATATCTACGTTGAAATTTATGAATACTTTTTCCTTTCTAGTGCTGTTATACTATTATGCAATTAAATTGTAATAAAATTGTATTTTATTTTTCCGGACACGTTATAAAAACTGCAGAAGTTCTAATTTAGTCACCACACTGATTAATTTTCATTGATAGGAGTATGAGTAAGGAAATTACTATTGCCTTTACAGTGTAATGTGTATTGCTTTAAACAGTAATATAATCTCCTATTTTAACTTACGTGGCCAAATAATCGGACGTGGTTACCACAATATGATACACTTATTTTTAAACAGATTGTACTCATGTAAGATATTTTGTGAGATCTGCAGGAGATATTGGATATAGTCTTGTTGTGATTGCCAGTTTGTCATAGACATGCATAGTTATAACTAATTTACTACGTTTTAGACGAGTAAAAGGTATTCCACAACAAAATTCGTTCCCAGTTCGGCCTACAGTATTAAAATGAATGATAATTGTTTTTGCTAAACTTCTTAACTATAAATTGTCGTTAATAGGGAAAACAGAGTGGTCGTTCGTTAGCGTAGTAGTGCTGATGTCAGTGACCTTGTACCAGTGAGGTTGCTGAAACGGGGAAATTAGTCAAAGACCGGTTTAGTTGGTAAAAAACGCCACAAGAGATTTTGCAGCACGATTAAAGTATATGTAATTGGAGTCTATAAGTACTCAGTGTATGGTACGAAATTTCCTATGCTCGCAAAAACTGATTTGTATTTAGACAACAATACGCTACACGTGAGATTCCTCTTCTACAAATGAAATCATATGTAATGTAAATAATTTATTACAATCCAAAAACAAGTGATGAGGAAAACGATGAGGAGAATGTAAGCGTGAGCCTGAACATAAGCATTGTACATTTAAATTATCGTGTTAATCTTATCAGACTTATTGATATTCTGTACTTAAACAGTTTGTTTTGCTGGAGAAGATACCTAGTAGCAAGTAATAACACTCCATCGAAAATGTTTGAAAATAGATCTCCACATAGAGTCAGTGAGTCATAGCGGCCGCAGTCGTATGAGATTATAAGGAAAGATTAGAGGAAATATAATCTCCCTCGGCTGCACAGCCAGGTCTGTCATCTTCGCGTACAAACGTCTTTTTGTAGTATTGCAATTTAATGTGATCAACCGCAAAGTATCCTGCTTATGGTAGAGTGTACCCACTTACCTTATGGTGCTGCTCTCAGTTTTTTGGTTCCACCTTTTTATAATATGTACAATAATTATAGCTATAGTATAATAGCTTCAAAATTACATGGTTGTCAATAATTTATGAATTACGAAAATACTATTAATTACATTGTTTTAGAGAAATCGCCGAAAATTATATGGTTGATATAAAATATTACTTAAGTAAATCAAAATAATTTGTACATACATAGAATGTACACATAAAATATCATCCATTCCAATCATGTTTCACATACTATAAACATCGTAGTCTTATCTTTTACATGTCGTTAAATGCCTACAGCTTATTGTAAAATAATTTAAAAAAATTGTATTTTTGTGTCTTCAGATATGGCATTTTAAAGCACTGTGACTAAACCTTTTAAACAATTAATTTAATCATAACCGAGAAGCAACTGTGCCATCTTAAAAGGCCAAATTCATATGTTTCTGGTTCTATGCGCGCCAAAAGAGCCTCCTTAAGCATAAGGACCGTCTATTAAAAGTATGCTACCCAGCAACACCATACCATTTAGAGCAAGGTAAGTTTAAATATTTCTTAAATGAGAATGGAGTTTAAAGTACACGCAGGATATACAAGAGTATTTAATTTTTTTTTGAAACTTTTGTCTATTAAATCAACTTATATTTTTGTTGAACATTTTTGAAGTTTGTTTTCCGGGATTAAAGATAACGCATATCCATAATTCGATTGCCATTAATTCATGTTATCTTTTGTCTCCGTGTTTTATTGACGATTAACCATTGATTTTGTTTTCAGGTAAATAATCTTTCCATTTACTTCCCTATATACGTATCTTATTCTACCGGTTGGATCTTAAATCGTTTATAACCTCCAAATAGTACGATGAGAAATAGTATTTAGACGATAATTGTCTTCTTCATATTCAGAACTACCCACAGAAAATGCAACAACAATTTCTTAAAATGATTAACGTCTACATTAATGAGGTTAAGAAACACAGATCAGGAGTGTTACACAAGTTTGTATTGTGAAAATGTAAACTATTGAAACTACAACTGTATTGTGTAAATCTCAATATAAACATACGTTTAAATTGCCATTCTTGATACTAAACTATATTGGCAAACAAGTCCAGATACTTTTTAAGATCTGAATGTAAAGACTAAGTTCTTAGGTTTACACGGCCGGTGTGTTTTAATTCAGACCGCAGCAAAACATTCATAAAACGAACAGTTTTTTATCAGTTTCAGTTAACATCCTTTGACTAAATAAAAATGGCTGTTCCCCCCAGACCAAAATATCTCAAGATTTTAAACTTGTTAGACATTTTTTATGTGGTATGAGCAGGTTTATCGTTTATATCGCTATATTTGGGTTTTAGCAATGATAGCAAGATTCAGAATACCTCTATAAATGGTTAGAAAAGTTCACAATAAGCATAAGTAGCAGCATAACAAACATAAAAATACAATGAATAATAATCATAAGTATGCTCATGAAAACTTACAAGTTAGACACGTAGTTTTTTGAGATTACAAGTAGTCTAAATAGTAATACATTTGATCTTAAAATACTTTCAGAGTGGGTGTTTACTTTTAAGTTCTTAGAAATTTACCACCAAATGCATACATAAACTAAAACCTGTCGAGTACAAACTAGCTGACTTTTGTTAATGCTAAAAACGTTTTGTAAATTGTCATAGATTTTATTATGATACACGTCTGAATGTGATTGCAACAACTTGACACTTTACTATTAGGTGACGAGTATTATTCAGCTGGCAAGTGTGGCGAGTTTTGCGCAGCTGCTAGTAGAATGTTGAAGCCGAGAAGGCTCTAGGGAAGCGGTGGCGGCGCGGCGCAACGCCGAGTACTGAGGAGCCGCAAAGTGGCACCATCCGCGGCAAAGTGGCCCTCAAATAAACCACAGCAACAGTATCTAAAAAGGCACATAAAACGACAGCAAGACAAGATCGCAAACCCCCTGTGTAATCCGACACCCCCTCCAGAAACAAACCGGCGACTGGCTGAACCAACAAACGATATGGTTGCCACGGCAACAGACCCCTCCCCTCCCACTCCGACAACCCTCTCTCCTCGCTTCCACCTCCAGGCTGCCACCTTATCGACACTCTAATCTCCTCTCTCATTACTGCCACCTTTATCGAAAACCGATAACACATCTTTCATTTAACCACTTATATTTTATCCTCCTTGAAAGTGTTTAACGCTGTTCTTATCTGGCAATAAGTTAATATCGGCTTTGAATTATAAAGTGGAACCCATTTGAGAAGCGTTTTCCATCTTATTTTATAGAAAGTGTTCGTAGTGCATTGATGGCGAAACGCTTTTTTCAGGATTTTGTCAAATTGTATTGCTGGAGCGGTATTACAATTTTTTATCTCTTCTCATATATGATTTTACTTTTAGTAAACGTGTTTTGAAATTTTTATCTTTATACTTATTAGTAATGTCTACATGACTAATGCGAGGAAAAATTTAGATATTTAGAATTTTCAGACTGCCTGTTTGATCGCGTATCAGATTACTTGTTTTTTCAGCACTGCATTGAAAAAATCTGTGATTAAGAACATATTAAAAATATTGAAGAATTGAAAAAGTGCTTAAAAATCTATATTGACTGACTGTTCGCCGTATTGAATTATTGTATTTTTCCAATTCGTATTTTTTTACATTATGTATTGATCGCAGATCCTTCACATATACCAGTGAGCAAAGACAATCCTTTGACGCCAAACTGCAGTTAATACTGAAACAAATAAACAGATATTGTCTTGCTATGTTACGCTATGTTCGGTAAATGGCAGCTTCTAGGTCTGGCCGAAGGATGGCGCTGTTAACTGTGTTCCAACGAGACATCTGTGTGTAGTGTTCTTTTCAACTAATGTGAAATTTATTGTTATTTATGTAAAGTTTTTGTTTTATTTATAGAACCAATCTAAAAACTATGGACCTCAAAGTATAAAATAAGATACTCTAAATTAATTACTTATAATAAAAACAAACACCATCAGTAGAAAACATTATTAAAATATGATGTAAAATTAACAGCAACACGAGCTTGATTCGTAGCTTAATTAGCTAAATAGTCTGGTTTAATTTTATATAATGTTCTTTAGCAGTGAAATGATAGTTTGAAATTACGTTTTCATTATTTGGAAAACATTTTGTATTTGACAACCGGCCGCTACTGAAGTATTTATCTTTTTCAATCCAGCGTTACTAGAATAAACCTAACTTTTAAACAATATTTCTAAAGGCTAAAAATAACTGGATTCTGATTTTGAAATTTTAAAGCGCATTGGCAGACACCACAGTAGTCTAAATTTATTATGATATCAAAGATTTGAATTTTGACCCCCTCAAGGAGTCCGACAAACAAAACATTTAATGTATTTATGTATTTAATGTAATTTTAAAGCTATTTATGAGTACTTGAAAGTGGGAAGATTGGAACTATAATGTCATTAATTTAAACCTCTATGATAAAAAATAAGCATTGACATTTGTGAGAAATCATTTAGAATGCCCCAAACCTACAAATAAGAAATGTTAAACAAAAGCTTTGTAACAATATTGCCATATACAAGAAGATGTTCATCTTGTCGACTGCGCCGTGCTACACGACTAGGGTGTATCGTCGATGCATCCCGCAGTACACAACTGTACTCATATTGTGGATTTACGCCGTTTTCTTCTTTGTAATCAAAGGAAGATCCATTAGCTCGTATTTGACTAGATAGGCAAAATGTGCTAACTGGTCAGTACGTATTGTTAGTGTAGTGTAACAATTATTTTAATATTATCCAATTCAATAATATAGTCATACATTTCTCTTTCACTTTACATGAAACGAGAAGATCGCATGCCATTATTCTACTAAGACGTGGATATTTATATAAAACTCTACCTAAATAACTTATCGATCCTAATTTATACAAGGATATGAAGAGTCTTCCTACTGAGCTGTGGTTCTATTAGTTAGCAATGTTAGCTCTTCCTTTTTGGGGAGTTCGTGATTTATTTTCATATAATTATTTTTATACGTTATGGAGAATTTTTTAGTTTTGTTGATTCTGATAACTAATCTTATATTGCTTTCAACAGCGCGAATTATTTAAGTGATTCTCTTTATAACTGGAGTTGTTGAGGCTTAGTTTAGAGAAGAGTCATAACTTCAATTAGTTAAGTAGTTTATTTATTGAGGTACCGTATATAGAAAATTAAGTTGGAAGAGGCTTCCGTGGGGTTGAGGGTATTGAATAACTTCAAACTTTTAAGGGAAGTCTAGGAATGCGCCTTTTTTATTAAAAAGGTAATATTTTTCATGCAGTGTTTTGATGCACTTGCAAATCAGTGTTATTTACTGTCAGTTTCTAAAAAAGTTTGGGTATTATGTGATAAGCAAAATTTATTGACTGTGATACATAATGTAACATACTAGGCCCAACAAACCGTCCTAAATCTTGTATTTTTTACCTCTTGCATTGAAATTTTTACCTAAGTATATTTTTAACCAGCCTTTAATCTAAAATTGTCACCGAAAGCTACCTATAAGTTATAACTACGCCATTCCACGTGTCATAACAGGCTTCGCTAAAGTTGTATTCAAATATTCAAATCTATAGCTCATTTCCTTCTCGAGACGTCGTGCCGACAGATAGACAATCATACAAAAAAAGGAAAGAAGTTGACACGAAAATATCATTTAACTTATTCTCGTTTCATACTAAAATTAGTCTACATATAAAGTCTTTCTGACATGCCTGGTCACGTGGTACCTTTAGATTTTTTTGCAATAAATTGAGTTTCATAACAGTGTTTATATAATAAATGTCTACACGCCAAGTTACTATATACTAACGTGTGTGTAAGAGTAGTAGCTACACGTGTTAATATGTTACACGTTTGAATCCCTTATGGGTGTTTATATAATAAATGTCTACACGCCAAGTTACTATATACTAACATGTGTGTAAGAGTAGTAGCTACACGTGTTAATATGTTACACGTTTGAATCCCTTATGGGTGTTTATATAATAAATGTCTACACGCCAAGTTACTATATACTAACGTGTGTGTAAGAGTAGTAGCTACACGTGTTAATATGTTACACGTTTGAATCCCTTATGGGTGTTTATATAATAAACGTCTACACGCCAAGTTACTATATACTAACGTGTGTGTAAGAGTAGTAGCTACACGTGTTAATATGTTACACGTTTGAATCCCTTATGGGTGTTTATATTGAGTTCGTTTACAAATGTATTTTTCCTGCTATTTTATCAATACTATCATGGTCACTCATAAGACCAATGTAAAAATATTCGCTAACGCTCAGCCAAATTGCATGGAGTGACATGCAGCATCATCGAACTCATTGTTCCTCGTGGAGAAATGAAACTTCATGCACAATTTCTATAGTCTGTAGGTCAGTTTGTTATCGAGCTATTGTGAGGACAGGTATAATGAAAATTTCCAATATACGAGTCCTATTTTTCGCTAAAACTCAGCCAGATATGTATTTAAAAATAATTATTGCCGATTTTTTATTTTTATAAATATTAAGTGTAAAAACAAGGTTTGGGTAATAGACTTCTAAAAAGAAAATTCCGGGGTAGTTTGAAATAGATTTGGTTTACCATACTAAGAATAGTAAAAGTAACAAAAACTATGTTTGCTTATTTAGTTACAGAGTTAGTACCTACTTCCAAAAATTTCGGGGGTGGCTAGAACTTCTTCAGATTAGCTACCTTGTTGCGCCCTTATTTTGTGATTACTTAACGATAAAAATAAGAAATATCCAACTTATTTATTCAATTAATGGGTAACTCTGAATATCGATAGTCAAGTTTGAAACATACTTGAGTCAAAACAAACTAGTGCTTTACAATATACGGTATTTATAATAAGGCTTTCAGATGTATATTTTACAGGTTCTACACTTTACATTGCTGGCTTAAACACGCAGAACAACTCTTAAATTGGGAACGATAAGAATATTATAACATATGATTTAGCTTGAAAGTATCTTCTCAATAATATAATAACTGTTTGGGTAATGAATTAAAAGAATTGTAACTGGTTTTGCAGGTAACTAACTGGAACTCTTACTAAAGATGGCCGTAAACAAAGTTATAGGTTTACCATTTATATAATAGACTTTCTCCTATAAGCTCCTATTTTCACAAATTTCCAGTTTGGTGTAGAAAGATTTAAAATAAAACATTTTAGTATCTAATTAGTTTACTTTTTAACGATGTATTTTTAATAGGAACTCTGCCATTGGAAGTAATGTGGTGTTCCAAGAATTTTTTATAAAATTGACACTAGGAGTTAATTGCCTTATAACGCGTTAAATTGCCGAAATGATAGTAAAAGTAACCTAACTTAGAATTTAAAGTTTTTTTTTAAAGCAATAACAATAATTCATCAGAAAAATCCAGATAATTCTAAGAGTGTCCATTCTTTCTGGGGAGGTTTACACGTATTTAGTGGCATGGTTTTACTTTAGACTTATTACTTACTGCGATGGCACTAGCAACAAGTTTTTACAATATTTCGCATACCGTATTAAAAACGCGATATATTCGTTTTTATAAAAGAAAGTTTGGTATATTTAACATAATATATACAGATAAATTTTATGTCTAATAGTAACAGAATAGTTACTTCGAAATCATTTGTATTATGTTATTTAACTCAGAGTAACGTATTAAAATGTTTACATAAACAAGAATGTTGTTAAACACCCTGAACAACAATAAATGCAAACCATTTCATTAAAATAGATACCAACACAATTAAGATCCTGGAGTTGTCCTGTACTCTAGCAATGCAAGTTTTGGAGCTTTGTTTTTAGCTAGAATGTTTTAAGAGTTTGGACTGCTTATTTATCTTCTTAATTTGCTTGATGGCACATAGAACTTCGAGTAACTTATCTCCATATTCGGCTGCAAAGAAACGCTACTCTTCACTTGTAAACTGGAATCCAGAATCTGACATACTTTAGTAATTTCAAAAGTAAGAAAACAAAATATGCTATCATTGTGTTCTGGAGGTTGACACATGGTTGCTGAAGCTGATTGTGTTGTAACCATGACGTCTTACAAGCCATAGCTCGATATATTTGATGGCTGATTAGTTTTAGTACGTATAACAACTGTTTAGTGGAAAAGCATATCTTATAAAATAATTATGGAATCCATTCTGTGCATAGTCACTTTTTATTTTCTTATTCCTTGAAAGAATAATCAGAAAAGCGTGTTTATGCAATCTTGTTAAAATGTGCAAAAGGATCTTGAAAACATATTACGAGCCCATTTAATGCGTCCTCCGTAATGAAATTAGTGCTTGTATATAGTTTTATTACAGCACAATGATTATTTGGGCTGAGCTTTAAATCAAGTTCATGATACATTCATTTTTGTGCTTGAACCCACCTATCATTGATGACAGGCATCACAACGCTTACAAAACTAAACAGCAAAACCTATGCCGAGCGCAGCGACCGAGTCGGTGTGTTGAAGAGATAAACGACAATCCCATCGAGGCATTGTGTCGGCTAAAACAATTTGGCGGGTAATTGCAACGGTGGTGGGGGAGGGGAGGTAAGCTCTACATGGGCGATAACTCTCTACTTAACACAATTAATTGGCCCCTCTGTTAGTAATTAAAGCTAATTAAGTTGGTCTCGGTGACTTAAGTTGGCCCTCCCCCGCGTCCCACCCACCCCCTCCCATGGTTGCCAAGCGACTAAGCGACGGTGCCGCCGTGCTACTACTTGCGGCCGATCCCAAGCACTCTTACAATGTTCAGCCAAGCTTGTAATGTACTACCTGTTTGCACCATGTCGCCGCGCCACACGCTGAGCTGAAAACATCGGCCAGGCCGTACGATTTCTAAATTTACTACTGTATTGAAACGTGAAACTTTTAGCGTATTTTATACATCACAATAATACAATTTTATCTACTTAATTGGTTTCATATACTAAACATGTTATATATTAGTGTATATTAAATATAATATGTTATCTATATTTTAAAACCCCATCAATATCGCTGACTTGTTTTACTAAAACTTTTCGTCAAATCCGGAATTGGCCGCCAATTTTTCCATAATCTGTTATAGAAACCCTGGCATAGGCGTGTGATAACGCTCTGGTATGATTTGTTTATTTTAACCTAGTTTTTAATTATGTGTTAGGTTAGTTATTTACTTGAAGAAGAGATCAGATTGCAGATCTCGAAACGTAGTGCCACTAAGTTTTGTTTCACTTAACGATGGCAGATGTCCGGAAAATCCTGTTTTCTTCACAATCCTTCCATCGTCAAAAATAAACTTCAAACAAAAAATTTTATATTTATCACCTTACGTGTCTAAAACTTTTAATATCTTACTCTTAAGTATCTAACGTAACTTACTCTCAAAAAAACTAAGATTGTTTGTAAATTATTATTTCCGAAAGCATATGCTTTGTGAAGAGAATATTTTTGTAATTACATCATTTTGGATATTCACTTTAGTAATTTAAGAAGGCTTTGAAGATGTTTAGTCACTGGTTTGGATGTTCTTTTGCACACATTAAGGAAAGCTTAATCAATTTAATCATTAATATACCATCTTTTAGTTTATCATTTAAAACGTATTACATTTACGAACTAATTCTATTTAGTCAATTTAAAATACAAGAAGTAAATTTACATTTATGGCCTGATTTGAACTGCGTTGTACAGGTGAGAGGAATAGGTTAGTAGACATCAGGTAGTCTTCTACGGTATGTCCAAACATGGTTCAGTTGCACGTATGTCTCTACATGTTCGCTGTGGAGCTTCTTTTTGGAAACAATTAATGTTTTGTTTGTCTGCAACATCTGTTTCGGGTACATTTTAATTTACTACGTGTGAACCGATCCCTGATGGCTGACTAATAAAGCGTTGGGTGACTGTATTTCGCGTAACAGTCTCTAATGAGTGTCAAACCTACCGAACGTCCCGTTCAGCGGCAACTCCAGGGAACATCGATCATGTTGGAGCGTCAGTGCTTCAGAGTCTTCAGCGGTCCACTTGGCGGACCTTTGAAATGTCGGACCTTAACAGTCCAATCACTATAGCGCATTTTACACAAGTTAAAGTTACTCCGTATAAAATATTGATCACTCAGAAACCCCATGAAGGTGAAACACAGAAAACGTTTTTGTGAAATAATACCAAAACTATTGTTGCACTCTGAAAATATGCTGACGATGCCAGATGAAGCTTAATTTGGACGGTTACTTCAACTGCAGGCATTAGGTAGTGGAAAATCCTAATTAATCACAGAAAGTTTAAAGTTAACTACGATTAATGGCAATTACAATTAATGAAAGATGGACCTTTTCAATTTCAAAGGAATGCGCATTAATGAAGAAGGACACCATCTTGCAGACATTATTGTTCCCAGGTGAATGAGTATGGTTTCCACCGAATTTCTGTATTTGTATTAAAAATATATTCTAAAAGTATAAATAAATATTATATTATATAATTAATACTTATTTCAAAAGTGGTCATCCTATTTATTCCACATAAAACAGGCGGATTATATTGATTACCTCAACGAAAAATACAGTTTTGGCAAAATCGTTACAATTTTTGGTTATTTTTCTAACGATGTTTCAGACTTCAAAGTCTATAGTGAAATAACCAATTTTTAAGTAAATAAAATCATCACTTAAGACCCGAAGTTAAATTAAAATATATTAGATAACTTGACAATAGACCTTGAAAGAACGCGTCCCAGTATTTGAAAAGCATAGGCACAAAAATGAGTTTCATTTTTAACATTAATTATTCCCTGAAAAGAGACTTTTCCTTGGTCAAATCCATTTCATTATGATTAGTTTCAATGTTAATTTATTTCTCTATGTTTTGCTCGTATGTTGAGGTAACTGATACAATTTTTTGGTCGTTACTAAGATTTTGCCTATGTGCTGACGACATGTAACTTGTAGTTATTATTAGTTATTTCTTTATAACTATGAAGGTAAGAACGCCTTTACAACCATAATTCCTATTTTGAATTAAGAAAAGGGCACAAACGGGTTTTAAATGAGTTTACCCATAAATGTTTGCTATATAAAGAAAAACTATGTTAATTCACAATATGTAAGCAAAGTCAACTTCACAATCACGCAAAGTTGTGGAAACAAGAAACATTTATAACAGTATGTAGTAATTCCTTACTGTGCCTGCCGCCGCGACGCGAGGCGACGCCGATACAACGCGACGGTCACCGAGGCGGAATGTCGGCCCTTGTTACGTGAGCGTCACTGAACCGGTAGGGAAGTAAAGTAGTCCGTGTAAACACTCTTGGCCTGCAAGGGATGGGAACTGCTTCCTTGTTGAACTTTCTTTTGTGATTTGTGGGATAACTATGACGTTGATATTACTAGCCTATTTATGTCATATGTGAACACACACGCACATTCAGTTATAATCGTAATGTACGTACTAGGAAATAAATACTTGTTTATAATGAAACTTAAACGAGACAATACCTCCAATCAATTATAAAGTTACTTTATTTTTTTATTTGTGAAACAATAATGTTTCTAACAGTGGACAGTATCATAGTGCTACGCAAATCCAAGAATTGAAAGATCCAACTACAGAGATCGGATCAACACTATAAAATTATATTATTGCATTAAATGTCTTAACGTAATCCCTGTTTTCATTGGGAGAGCCGATATCCGAGCGGTCGAAGATGTGAGCAGGTTCAAATCATACATGTGACCATAGCAAGTTTTATTAGTACCGTCGACCTCACCTCCTTATTCTGTTTGATTTGATTCTGGAACTGAAACTTGAAAGAACTATACCACTGATCTGTTTCCGTAGCTACACTGTACACGGGAAGAGTATTGTGGAAATGTATTCCAAGAGGGAAAGAGGTTGTACACGTATGCATGTTCATCCTCGATTCAGCTGGATATTTTAATTCATGTGATTGGTTAACTCAGTAAATCTAAATACAAATAATTTAGTATTTTCACTTTATACTTCTTTATCATATAAAGAAATCTATAATCAAATTTAAAAAAGTATTATTCAAATGTTGTTTTATGTTGGACAATACACAATATTATAATAATAACAAACACAAAATTTATTTCGTGTATAAAACTTAAATTTTTTATACGATTTGGAAAATGAAAACGTGGTTAAAAATCTAATTAACCAACTTCTTGCAATAACTTTCTTCTGTATTATTAAGCAAACAAAGTAAACAATAAACTTGATAGGTCTACATTCCCTTTATTATTCTCTTAAATCCATTTTAAATTGTACTAACAACACCGTCATCGTAGACTCTTCCTTGCATTAAATATAGTGTTTGCTTTGGTAAGCTGAAAATAAAGTAGATTCCTTAAATATAAACACTCTCGTTCTCTACAAGGCATACAATTGACCCCCGAAATCGTTGTGTACAACGCCTTCGCAGGGTGAAGACAATGTGTTGATCCTGTGACGTTTACATAGGTTTACAAATAACAAGGAACCTTTCCGCACAAACATTCCGTTAAGTGGTAAATTTTAATATCCACCGTAAAATGACCACCAACCGATGTTTTTCTCATGTGGAGCTTAACGACTAAAACAACAAACTGTTCTTATTTGTAAAGTAAAAGGAACGCGTTGCTATTAAGCAAAGCACGGCTGAGGCTGGGTATGTGTTCGCGGAGTTACTCGAGAAAAAGCTAATATTTGCACAGCTTTAAGTTAAAAGGCTTCCAACCACCACTTGATATGTTCATTTCTTTACTAACTTCTCATGTAGAGTGCATTAAACAGCGATCAAGGTACTGCGGTGCTTCCTGAGCTTTATTTATACACACCGACTTATCGTTAAATACCGTTTGATAATTCGATTTGTGTAATAACACTGTGCACACTACACACTAATTAAGCTTTTAATGATGTTTCATATTTGTATAGTAACTTAATTCATACAATGTATTTGCATTGCATCCGTGATATGGGAGGACTTCATACCTTGTTAGTTCAGGCCTTTAAAACACTACTGTGGAGATTTTTTAAATTCTTTTAATGTTTGAATACAGTAATAAAACCACTATGTGTATGTCCGATGGTAATTGTTTTATAAATTAAAAAGTTTATGACAGTTTATTTTCGAGTCGAAAGATTTTTTTATTCATTATATATATATATATATATATATATATATATATATATATATATATATATATATAATTTGTTCACTACAAAGAATCAAATAGACTATTTATGATACAACCAACTTTGACGTATAGTTGAATAAGTATGAATTGAACGAATATATAGTTTCGTTTAATGTAACCTCAAGGGCTAAAATGAAAACTTATTTTCACTATTATTTAAAGAACTGTAAAGAGAACAAACTCAAGTTCTTATAATTTAGTCGTAAATCCGGCAATATAGAAATATTATGTCCTACGTGTCTTAAATTTGTTGATAAATTTCTTTGGAGAAAATAGCGCTGGAATATTCTAGGAATCAACTAAAAAACTAACCGAAATAATTTCCCAGACCTCAGCACTTCTCGTCTGTACGATGATTTTATCTTCTGTGTATGCTAAATCATATAAACAAAGCATATTTATATATTGAGATTACAATTTTATTGCTTAATAACACTAAACACCTTTTATGTATTTTGGAAAATTGAATGTCGTCGATTTCTGAGTCTTATCAGTTAACAGCTGTTGGGTATATTACAATTGGATTTTCATTTCATAGTTGATTGCAGGACCTGGCCTGCACCATATTTCCACATTCCTCTATTACAACTAAATGATTTATATTATAGGTAATCTTTAGTTTACAAAAGACTTAATTTTCCTTATGCTCTATGGTCCAGTGTGAGTTGGACTAGCGGTGAAGGCAGTAGTTTTCATTTAGTCTTTAGAGGTTAAGTTGGAGGGAGGAATTTAAGTCATAACTTCGCTTGTAACATTTTTCATTTCAATTTCATTTCCTTTGATATTATTTCTAACTGTGTTGGTTACCACGACAAACAACAGCATAGAGATTAATTCGACTTTTTAATATTCGTATTATTACTATTGCATTGGCGTATTAACGATGGAAGCAATGACATTTGTCTGAAGACGTCGGTTACACTCAGACCTTATGAGTTATAAAAATGAGTGATAAACTTTGCTTTATCTTTATATATACAACTATTTAGGATCCAAGGTGTCCTTTTAAAATCGTATCTCTTTGTTTATGTGGTGACTCTTGATAGAAAGGCCTTGAAACTTGGTACACAGATTTATCTTCGTTCCAGGAACAAAAATATTGATTTAGGGTCAAAGTAACAAATAGTAGCAATATATTAAAAAAAAGTATTACGAAATATGTATTAACTCCATGTTGGTTAACATATATATATATATATATATATATATATATATATATATATATATAGTTGGACCTATGCATGAAAGTATGATTATATACTGTATATATATCATATACTTCCAGTTCTATCGGATCCTGTTACTATAGTCCATCGTGTCGTTTTATTGTTATAATAAATGATATATAGTAACTCATCCTCAGCTCGCTAGATATGTTAACATTTACGAATGTTATCCTTCAGTTGCACAACAAAACCTAGATTTATTTGTGGAACTTACTATTTTACTTATTTCGTTCTTTCACATTGGTTTTAATTTCCGATAAGACTGAGACAAATATGTTCGATCCTTAGTAAATATGCAACAGATTTACAGTATATTATTCCGGACTGATTATTTTGGGTTTATGTTAATTAATTCCTTAAGTTGATGGTGGAACCGAACAATTATCTTTGTCCAATTATCTTTTACTGTTTATTATCTGTTGAGAATACTAAATAGGCTCTATAAGCATTTCATTCAGATCATGTAACATTCTTTTTATATCTCATCAAAATTCTATGTTGCAACAGTATACAATTAGGAGTACGTCATACTACGTGTCGTGTAACAGGCTTAGCTGGTGTTGCATGTTCATTTCATACAGATAGTAAGACGACATGTGTTACTGTAAAAGTAAATTTTTTGAATCTCATATGATTGTATTCAGCTCGCTTAAAAATGTAGTTGTTCTACACATTTTCATTTTGCTATCATAGTAACCCATGAGACCAACTCACAAACATTTGAAATATCTTGCAGACGGACGAACAGGCGGGCAGATAGACAAACAAATTACATTTTTCAGCCTATCGAATGATAGGTTTTGCTAACGTTCCTATCAAAAACCCAATTAATCCGCTCATGAATAAAATGTATAATTAATAATGATGTTGATATGAAGTAGGACAGTGAATTGAGAAAACTGCCTGAGCAACATACTGTTTTTGTAGTTAATATATTGTTTGAATTTAAATAAAAATACTTTCCTAAGAATAATTTTTGAACTTGGAAACCCATTGGGGTGGAGACCTATAGTCAGCTGTATTTTCAATCCACAAAGACACTTGTAGTAATAGTTCTCTTTACACCAAAACATATTTTTATATAAAACTACCTGTTTCCCGCAGCTTCGCACGCTTTACGTAAGCCTTGGCCATGTATTTACACTTCTGGTTCAAGTGCATTATATTTCTAACACCGATGAAGAGTTTGCCTTGTTGTCACGATCAAGAAAATCTGTGTATGCTTATTATATAGCCATTATACACGTACATGTATTTTATTATAAAGCGGTCTAACAGTCAAGCTTTAAGTTCAACCATATATTTATCATAAAGACAAACATATATTCTAACTTAGTGCCTTCTAATAGTCTTTGGCAAATTAATATATGTAACTGTCTCGTAATTGCAGTTTACAATGTGCAGGCGCTTTGAAAACTTATATTTTGCAGCGCCACCTCGTGGTGAGTTTTATAAATGAGTATAGCATATAAACCTTCTCCGTCGAAAAGTACATATACATTCAAATTTTCATAATGATCGGTTAAATAGTGTACGATTCCATAAAGGACAAACACACAAACATTCATTCATATATATATATATATATATATATATATATATATATATATATATATATATAGATTACAGTTTTAGTACCTAAAGTTGCACGTACAAAAATCAAGAAATTACCACCATAGATTAGATATTAACATTACACCTAATAAAGAATCGTCAGCTAATGAATTAATCTTCAAAGCTATTATTGCTTTTCGGTATAATATTTAAGTATGACAGCACAACAATGACGTCTACCAGTCTTCCAACTGTGTCGGAAGGAGTATTTATTTCCTTGCCTCGATCTCGGAAAAAACGGGGTAATTACTATTTTGATCGGTCGCAACTTTTCAATCAGTACTCCAGGCCTTTCCAGCCAAACCGAGTCCAATAAAATTCATTAAAAATCGGAAGGGTGGGTTATTCGGCATTTAATAACCGCTTTTAAATCTCGCGGTGGCTGAGGCGTGTTTTTAATGGAGTAGCGAGAGCGGAGTTGATATTAAACACAAATCCGACACAAAGTTGTGTGTTTACAGGATTAAAACGAGAGGGTGAACGCGGCAACGGCGCGGGGCGGGGCGGCGGGGAGGGCGGTAAGCCTACTAGGCCTATAATTGCATGTAAAATGCTGAAAACAATCTCCAAGCTCATTACGCCGAAAGGATTATTAATTTCGACAACGTTGTCTGCTACTAGGCGCGCTGAAAACGTAAGCGGTTTTATTCGCAACTAATTGATACAGTCGCTGTTAATCAAACCGAATGCTTCTCTAATTGATCAGATCGTCCGTGCCGCTCCACCGGCTTATCCGGCTATCGGTCCGCGAAAATTCAACTGCAGTCACCTGCTCCACATCCGGTTACTGCCGGATCACTTGGTCCGGATTAGTTTTCGTTTGTCGAGATGTATTGCGTTTTTATGCAGTTTGCAGTTGAAAACTTCGTACCGCTGGCAATAAATCAGATCCGTGTGGATACTTTTATAAATTTAAATCATTAATTTAATGGTTACCTGAGCAAATGAGAACATAAAAAATTGCTTTCGTTTTATTTTTTTGTAGCTTTAATAGAAATGGTTAGAAATTCTAAAGATATTTATGTTAAATTATTGGATCTAACCTTACTCATTCTTTTTAAGTTTAAAACTTTTAATTGGCAATGGACAATTTGAAAAGATAGTAGAATTTCGGACTTTTATCATCGTTATACGTTATTTTGTTGTTGTTTTAGTTGGTAAATAGTGGTTTTTTTGTAACATATAACAATGGTAATGTCCGTAATCCTACTAATCCACTCAACAGTTTCAAGTCATAAGATTCAGAATAAAAGGAAATAAACTATTTTTGATACATATGTATACTTTTCATACCACGAATGGGGTAGAACTGTGCACTGTGCAGATTTAATTTTTATTCAAATATCTTCGACTTCTCAATAAATCTACCGTGAATGTCAGTAACCTTTATTCGGAAATGTGCCAATAAAATATAATAACAGGCTAGTAAGATCTTACATTGTGAGTTTTAACTTAAGCTGCTGGAATTAAATCTTCAAGACCTTATGAAAACAATTAATTAATAATAATTTAAATATAAATTAAACATATTTTTCGTCATCTGCAATTTTAATACGTACAACATAAGTAAATACTACAACGTAATGTTGTCACTGTTAAATTATACTTTGAACTTTGTACTTCAGTTTCCTCTAGTAGAAAACTTAATTTATTCTGCGTCTGGAAATAATCGGCGTTTTGAGCATTGGTTTGTGCGAGTGTCACACTTTGTCGTATTCTACTCAAATTCGACTACTAATCTAACATAGGCGCTTAAGTGAAAGACCTAATGATGTCCACAACTAATGTAGATTTTTGTAATCTGTATATTTCAGTAATACGAGATTAATTGATTTTAGAGGTAATTTATGTCTGCTCAAAGAAAATAAATGTGAAAATCTGAAATGGTCGGCTTTACTCTCTAATGAGTTTAGAACAGTGTAAACATTTATAATTAACGTATCCCCCTAACATGATTATTCTTGTTTCAGGGAGAGAGGGGCTACACCACTATTCAGAGGATGACGACACGAGCTTAGGAGAGGGCGCGGGTAGCGACATAAGCGAGGACACCAAGAGAAGTTCTGGTGGTAAGAAGTGCGGAAAGGCCGAGAGCTCAAGCAGTTCATCCAAGGGTGGGGGCAGTCAAGGAGGAAAACCTCGACGGGCGAGGACGGCCTTCACCTACGAGCAGTTGGTAGCCCTGGAGAATAAGTTCAAAACCACGAGGTACCTCTCGGTCTGCGAGAGACTCAACCTGGCACTGTCGCTGTCACTGACGGAGACTCAAGTCAAGATCTGGTTCCAGAACCGGAGGACCAAGTGGAAAAAACAAAACCCCGGGATGGATGTAAACTCCCCTACCGTACCTCCCCCGGGTCCCCCTACCGGAGGTCCGCCGTTCTTCCACCCTCTAGCGTACGCTCCCCATCACTACCCCTCCACGTTCGCCACCCCCGGCCAAGGCTACGGCGCCGCCGCCGCATACTTTCATCACCTCGGCTCCTCTCACCACTCCACCCTCGGTCACTCCTCCTAGTCCCCGACCTCACCCTCACTCACCCCACATATCATAGGTTAAACGGTGCCAAAGTGTTGTGCCAAATGTTGTAAAGACTGTTCGGTGTATAGCGTGATCGGATAGGTTATGTCAGCCTACGAAAAACAGACCTCAACTCCCTGTGAATTACAGAAATTGCCTAGTATGGGATTCGTACCATTTGCATTTATATTACATAAACGAACGGCATATATTTTTTATGAAAAGAGCAAAAAATATCAGATTTGATCTAGTCATTATGTATAAATTTTACCATTAAATTAAATATACTATCTTATCAAAATATCCTGGTTCAAAAAAACTAATCTATTCCATATTTGTTGACACAATTCTCATTCACTTGAAAGTTCTCCATTTATATCAAATTTGCCTTCCAATACTCCAAAATCACAACATAAATGTATCACAGACTTATTATCTTATCATTAAAGGACAGCATGTAACATTTTAAAATCAGTACAGTTTTATGTTTTTGATCCAAGAAACCTCCATTGTAATCATTATGATCATACCACTAAGCATTAAACTTCAAAGTTTAAATCATACGGTTCCAATTTTTTTTAGTATTGCGTATATTATTACACTTCAGTTATAAAGATATTAATTAAAGTAATAAACTATTGAAAACCTTCAAAGCGTGGTAAAAACCGTACATATACTCATTCTATGGATGTTTTATAGTAATAATATTGATAGGGTAATATAGACTTGAAAGCTTTTCGTAACAAAAAACAGAGTAAACAGAAGTAAATTATGGTAATTAAACTATGTAATAACTTTCATCCACGGGGCCAGTCACAATCACACATCCTGCTATGATTGCGTTCGACAAATAAGCCTGATTGAAATTGCATCTATTCGATAAAACTATTAAGCTAATTAAAATCAATTATAAAATTGTCAATTCCATTAAACGTGAAACAATATCGCTAATCAAACTGATCAATCTACTTCCATGCAGCATTGGTTTCAATGTTTACACTATTGAAATAACGAAAACCGCGCCGGACCAATTAAATGGATTTAGTTCGTGTTCCACTCGGAAAATAGTGGTATCATGATATTTATTCCAGCCGTTGGTTTCACCTTTTTTACTATGTTTACTGGCCTATAACTATTAAATAAAGCGAGCACCCTGCCGTACACCTGACAATTTTAAGATATTTAATTTTTTTTTCTCATCTACAAGATTTACAGAATATGTAATAATATAAAGTTTATTGAAAAATACATAAATGGAACTAAAAATATTAGGCGGAAAAACATTTGTATAGGAACATACAAACTTTAGAATACTAACTAAAACATTTGAATATTATATATAATAAATCATAAATCAACCACGATACTTTTCTAGCTTCACTTGCGTAGACTATTGGTATAAACACGCGAAAAATTCAATTTTTCCAACCTCTATGCTCTTAGAAATAAAGGAACTACCGAAACTAACCTTCGTAAAACAAAGAAAATTTTTAAAATACGAATACTTGACTTTAATTTTTACCTTTTCAATACATTCCTGGAACATATTCAAGTTATTGAACCCTCTTTTTCTTCAAAACTATCTTCTATTTTCATTTAACCGTCCGTAACATGAACCAAACACCATACGATCAAATTTTATTTGCTGATCATAATATTCTGATGGATATATGAGAAACATATGTTATTTTAGACACTTTACGTTCTAAGATTATGATAAGAGATGTATCATTTGACAGAACACATTGTATACAATACTAAACGAAATTTAAAAAAAAATAATGATGTGTTCAAGTTCAATAATTCATTCTCAGTATTTTGAACTTTGAAAATATATAATTGTGCTTTAACCGAAAAGGAAAGATTCCATGTAGAATTATATTACAATGGAGTTTTAAATGCTATTGGGTTAATTGTCAACCATGATATATAAATCTGGAATACAAAAAGAATTTAGTACCTCGCTCAATATGATCCAGATTATTGAGTAATGTATTTTCTTTTCTAATGACTCAGATTCCTCAATAATGTTAATATTAGTATTACTAATTTTAGTGCTAGCATGATTATATTATTATTTCACATTTATACAAGTGTAGGAAACTGATCAAATCAGTCGAATGCTGTAATAAATTGTTTACCATTTCTACATAAAAGTACATTCAAAGACGTATAATTAAGTATAGTACAGTGCTATGAAACCTTGTGCTTTTAGGTTTGGTAAACACCATGACATACCACTTAATACGGAAACAATAGTTCAGCAAGGAAACTATATAATTCAGGGACCCTCCTGCTATGTTATTTGTACATTGTAAAAAGCGCCAAAAGTTACATCAAATTATTATTGTTTTATATCGCGTTATTTATTGTAATTAAGTAAATATATTACTGTATTTATGTTGTATACTTTGTATATATTAAACTGTAGGTTATGAAGTGACCACGTGTTTTCATTAACTCCTGTACATCACGATTATTTTAACTTAATTATATAGTAGTCATAAAACGTAACGTTTAGCTCTACATAACTCTCTTTGCTGTAATTTCAAACCAGGTACCTAGAACCAACCAGAGATCTTTCAAACTGATTTAGAGTAGAGAATATTTATTTAATCACAATTGGTAAAGAGAATTAAAATAAAGAATATCGTATATTTGCAATTAAAGCTACTTTAACTTATTCTATCACTAAAAAGTTTACATTAAGACAAATAACCTAAAGTAACATTTTTCAGGAGTATTTTTTATCAATTAATGCATTAAAGCGTAATGGTCTTTATTTTATACACTATTCTAACAGAATAACATTTGCCTTCAGGATATACAATGAAAACAGAGTAGCCTGATTTTTAAAAGGAAAAACGTAATTTTTTGACTAAAATATGGGTAGTGTAAGTTTTTATTGAAACAAAATAATTATTTTTTTATTTCTGTACTTGTATACTTATTTTTTGGAAAGGCCCCATAGTATATACCCATTCCTTATTATTTTTCAAGTTAGAACATTAAATTTTTAAACTTTGAACACTTCTACTTTTAATATCCAGTGAACAGTTTAAAGATGATTATATAATGAAGAAATGTAATACAATGCAACATGAAAGTAACATTCAGAGAAAACAATCTTAGTTCCTCAAATATATTTTTTTAATTAGCTATGTTCCTATGTAAAATGAAGACTAAATACAGCACAAAGTATTTGATATACGAAATAAAATACAACAAATTTTATAAACAAAGAACATGTATATAAATATTTATTTATTTATTTAATTGCAAATTGTACACCTGAACTAATGTTTAAATTATTTTTATCTACGATATTTTTATTTTACTAGGACATTTTCCAGAAGAATATACATATGTGCTTAAAAATCAACTTTTTAATCGAAAAAATTCTTTGAAAGAAAGATTATAAATAACTGAGGTGTTGATATTCAACAGTTTATATGTACCAGATGAATGTATGAACGCTGAAGAAGTAGACGGTAGATCAAAGGAACTAGAAACTAGCTTATAAATAGTTGATATAATGTGCACAAATTTACTCTAAACAAACTTACAAGCATTTTTTGTGGTACATGCAAAACAAAAAAATAAATACCTTAAAATTAAAATTGAAAGTCCTTTACAAAACATATTATTAAGTATACATTTCTTAGCCTCATAAGGCCTAATAGACCTGCATAGGCGGGTGTCTGTGCGGAAGCCAGAGTTATATCGAGATCTGACTAATCAATGATCAAGAATAATTTTAGTAAGTTCTAATTTGAAATCCTAGATGTATGTAGTTTAATTTGAAAATACAATTTGTTAGGTAACTGTAATGCAGCAACTAATTTACAAAAGATAAAATTGTTAAAAAGAATGATAATTGAAGAGTAAATTTTTTAAAAACAAAAGTCAAAAAGAAATTAAAGGGAAAAAGTTTGCTTGTTCGCAGCAATATTAATTTTGACGGTTTGATTTCTAAACAAACTTTAATGTTTAATGTTTTAAAGATGAAAATGGGTTTTTTATAACATATGTACGGTTCCTAAGTGGTATTTTAAAATATAATTTATTCTTTTATTTTTTTAGTACATTAGAGCAAAATCATGAAATGTTTATTTATGACCCTAGTAGGTAGGATTGAAACCGATAGTGGCTAAGACATGGCTCAAAATGGCCACCATTTTTATTCAGTGATCAACCTGTAGTTCTTCGCATAAAAGTGGTTATTTTGAGCTCATTATAATTGGTTTATACGCTAATAAGGAATTCAGCAGAAACGACGCTTATTCAAAGTTTTGTTTATAACTTAAAACGGGTAGGGTACAATAAGCGGACTCGGTTTTTTATATCGAAATTGGCAAACGATATTACTTAATCATAACCATCGATAGTGATGAATTATTTGTAACGATTAATTAAAATAATCTATATCAATAGCTGTAAACTCTTTCAAATAATACTCTTAATGTAATATTTCAATTTTATATAAGTAACATTTGATTATTAAAAATGACAGTCAATTTTAGAAAACTACACGACATTGCTTTGGAAGATGATAAGACATGTTTTTCATGACTTCAACATGTTGGACTCATGCGGAAAAACCCATTATGTGAAATTTGTGGGAAAGAAACAACTGTAACTGTGAGAGGAGCAAATATGGTCGTCTTCAGTATTCCTAATTTTGGTTATAATAATTTGTTTGATCACTGTAAATAATATTGGATTCATATTTTAATTTAAAACATATGATTTTTATTGAGAAATATAGATACTTTATATCGATTGGTAGTCTAAGATGTGAGATGCGAATATTAGGTATCGATAATTTACATTCTTCGATATAAATATCCGGATCCGCTTATCGTACTCTACCCCTTAAAACAACTATATAAGTGTTATTTAATCCAATAATTACTGTATTGCTTTCACCATCGTGTTGTTGTAACTTTATTACGTATTGAATTCCATATTAAACAATGTAAGAGGACGCCAAACTTCGTGCTGCGTAACAGGCTTCGCTGAGGTTATATGAACATGTCCACGTCTATAGCTAATCTTGTATGTAATTAGGCTAAAAGTGTCATTAAATTACGCTTTAAAGTTTCACATTATTGTATTAAAATTTTATTTATTCAGTAATTATCTCGATGCCATCATGGTCAATCATAAGACTAATGTAAAACTCTTCGTACAGCCAACTCTTCAGGAATTACATGCATCATCATCAAATTCAATTTTACTCAATTAAAAAAAAGAAAGCTGCATGCAAAAGTTTAAAGTGTGTAGTTGACTTTGTTCTCGAGATAGTATCGGGACAGACAGATAGAAATTACATTTTCAAGCCCCTTGAGCGATAGAGCTTTGACAATGAAACGATAGAAAACATCGTTTCTAGCCCACGTACCACGTTTGATAACCTTCTTTGGTACAACGTTTGTAAGTAACGATCAGAGGTTAGCATAATCACGTTCTTGACAGATAGTGACAAGTAAGAATTGAAATTACGTTTTATACATATTTCTATCGATATCCTATTTTATCTGTATGGTTTTATAGTTTGAAAGATTAAACAGAGGCGTGAAGTATGTGTGACGGATATTTATGCTTTTATACGGGTTCTGATAAGTTAAATGAGGTAAGTTTGGAGATCTTTATTGGGAGCTCTAATCGGATAAATCCCAAAATTTGTGAATGGGCCAACTATTTTGCGTTGCGTATTAGACTATCATGCTCGTGGTTATTGTATATCTATAGGAAAACAGATTCCCAAACCAATGTGGACTAGAATACTGTTGGGAAGAAGAATATTAGAAAACGCAAACTAGAATTTAAACATTCTTATTGTTTGAATGGTCCATACAGTGTCAACAAGGTAACGTCACACTTTTTATTGACTATAACTACTCTATTATTGATCGCAGATCTATGGAACGAATATAAATTGAAACAGTTGTTTATAAAGTTATGTTTTAATTAGCTGACATACCCAATCTTCTCATCTGTGGCTAACGTTTTTACAAAAATAGCCATAATGGCAAATGTTATTATAAGTAAAGTTGCAATATATATTAAGGCTAGCAAAGTTTTATAATGTGATTTCTCTGGAGCGTGAGTATCGTCAAGTGTTTCATGAAAATCCCTCTGACAGACGTAGGATTTATTGATGGTTTAAGACGTTTAAGGAAACATACATCTTATTGGACAAAACACAGACAGGCAGGCTATCAACAGCAGATCAAACCGTCGAAAACATTCAAAATCATTTTGTAATCTTGCAAACCAAGTCTGAGCGGGAACTTGGACGTGAGTTGAATGGCCCTATGTATACAGTTCACAAGGTTTTGAATAAAATACTTAAACTTAATGGTTAAATCCTCAACTCTTGCATGCTTTGAAGCCAGATGACAAATTAAAGCGGTGTGACTGTTGTTGTTACTCTGTATGAAAAAGACCGGATCAACATTTTATATACCAAATTGTTTTTATTGTTGAGGCTACCTTTCACTTGTCTCGAAACGTGCATCGTCATATCGTTCGTATATTGAACAGTTAAAGCAATGAATAATAGCTGCGATTTAATCAGTTACAGAAGTCCTGATCAAAGTATGGGAGGACATCAAAGTTCGCTGAACGTCTACAGGGCGATTCATGTTGCTCATGTTTGGCTCAGATAAACTGACGTAAAACTGTTTTGTACTCTTTAATACTATGTTAATCTCATTATTGTGCTGTATATACTTTTAAAATAAAGTTATTTAAAAGTGTGACATGAATTTGTGGACACACTGTATTTATAGAATGTGCATCACCTCCACCTCACGGGTCTCCTGTAGTCCTCGCTCTACCTCTCGCCCCTCCAAACTCAGTACTTCCCGTTTGTAAGGACTATTGCTTGTTTCATCGTTGACTTTCACAGCTCTAATCGTTCGTTTAGTCGACTGGTCTACCATCGTTGGGCACAGAATGCGTGAGCTTCTAACGCAGTAGTAGACTCGTTTTCTTTTTATTCAGAATTTCTGAATAATTTTGAACATCGGCGTTGAAAGGCATCACACTATAAAACAGAATTGTAGTATAATGTATAATTTATACATTTACATCTTTTACACATTTTTGTTAAATTTAAGATAGCTTTTAAATGTATTTTTAAACTAAAGTGTTAAATACGTTTAATTAAAAAATCTATAGTACTGAATGAGCATACTTTAAAAATTGAATTATTACAATTGAGACTGTTAACTAGTTTTACAATAATTTTCTAACTAAAAATGTTTTATTTTAAAATATTCAAATATAGTACTAATACATAGTCATCATATCTCTTATGTCAACTTAATGTTTTCATTTATTTTTATTTTACTACTTTTGAAGCAAATTTGTCGCATATTTTAAACAGGTTTGGTCATAACCAGTGATTTTTAGTAATTTTATTAATCCTGAACTCTATAATAACTAGGAAATGAATTATAGATTATACGCAATTAGTTGAGTTGTCACAATAAACATTATAAATTCAGATATATTATGTCAGAAATGTGTTAAAACTACATTCTTCAAAACTTTTACAGGGTACAGTTTAATTCGCGTATATGCATAACAAACAAGGTGCAACAGAAATATTCATACCAACTTGAGGTAAACCCTTTATACTCAGCTAATAAAAAATGTATTATGCCTTAATTGGTCTGTCGATTGTCGTGTCCGCTTATTTTATTGTATATCGTTTGTCATCGTTCGTCGTAACGGTTGTGTTAAATGTAGTTCTTAACTTTTAATATGCCTCAAAAGTAAGGTTGGAATATCGGCTTGGGCATTACTCTGTTAATGTTGGAACATCTACACCAATGTGTATACAAGAGAGGCGATAGTCAGATCCCTAGCGTCATGCCGCTGGCGGTTGGCTTGCAGGCCGAGAAGGTGGCAAAGCCTCAAGATAAGCTGGCTGTGTCTCAAAATATCATGTTGAAGCTAATCGTCCTCCCGTCTTGTACAATCACTTGGCGCGGATTTGTTCATCTTAAACCGCGGTGTTTACGTTACTCGCAGCTTATAAATACATTATACGTGTCAAAACACCAGGTTGTGATCATCTAGTCAAAATTGTAGCACTAACATAACTAATAACATGTATTAAATTAAAGGGAATATTGATTGCAATCCAAGCAACATAATTTATCAACTACATTTAATTTTTTTTTTTTATAAACAATATACAGGCTAAACCTCTAACTCTTCGTATCGGAATGACAGATCACCGTTACAGTATTGATCATAGATATGACAAGCCCCTCGCCGTATATTCCAAAGAATACAGTCAGGAAAAATTTTTAAATTTTTGGAGTTGAAGGAGCGAAACTGTTCATCAACTTATATTAAAATCAAAACTTCTTTTTGATTTGAAACTTGATAATTTATGAAACATTTGTATTTCTACTCTTGGGAATTTCTAATGAAACATCAGTTATGAAGTCGTTATTCACGGTTTATTTTTGAATTACAACTATTTTTCCTTGTTTATTTAATAATTATATATCTGTAAATATTTATACACCACTTTTGTTTGAAAAAGGTAAAATGCACAAAAACGTATAAAGAGTTGAACCATATTTGGTTTTTATTCTTGCTTGGTGAGAATTAATTTGTATTGATACGTAAGCCATTTGGCATCTAATCTCAAGATTGAATACATTATGCAGTGTTATAAACTATGTCGAAACTAGATGTGTATAATATTGTGAAGACTATTTTGACTTTAATGAAAGTAATGACTATTACATTTTTATTGCGATCATACTTTGTATATTTTTCCTGGAAAGAAATACTCCAGGCTAAGAAGTCCTCTCCAACACTTGACCTGGGGACTAATGGCTAAGTGACCTGGAACCACCACCATAACCGGGCTGCTTGCGAGGCTAGGCTCGCTCAGCGGTCACCCATCCAAGCAGCAGCTAAGATCAGCGTTGGTAACCACTGCACCCGCTACACTGCGCCATTTGAAATGAAGTAAAAATAAGTAAATATCGCTCACTATTTTTTATTGAGCAAATGTATATTTTTTTCCAGAACCAACTCGAGGAATCCATATGGCAAAATCAGTAACAAATAATTGCATCAGCCACTGACTGTTTTGCGGAAAGGCGCTGAAAACGTAACGTTTTAAATAACGGCTTCTTTGTTGGGTAAATAATTCGAAATTTAAAAGTGGAAGGAACTAGCGAGTGCAGAGACAAGGCCGGGGGCAAGATGCGGTACCCCCCTCCCCCCACCTAGCCTCGTAATCCCCGGCAGCTGCTTACACACAGATCTGTTTTCCATTTTAAAGTGTCCCAACAATCCGCTTACGGCATGCAGCCCTTCTATTCAAATGGATACCATATAATATTAAACAGTGACAGCGGTGACGCCGCCCCTCGACCTTACATACACTGCTTATCAAAACATGAGATCGCAATCATATCCTGCTGATAACGTCAGGGCACAGGGGACCTCAAGGCAGTGCCATACATACATAAATGATGGGGCGTTTCTTTAAATAATTTAATGGTATCGTATTAGTTTTGCTTGTAGCTGGAAAGATTTTAACATTCCAACAAAAGTCATGAGTTGTATCAAAATAGTGGCAGTAAAAATATGACAAACATACAAAAGGTATAAAATGTACTATTTTATGTTATATTTATACATTTGCCATTCCATAATTCTTAATAACACCAGATTTCCAGATTTTTGGAAAACAAGAATGCCACTAGAGTCACTCAAAACCTTTATGTATATAATATAATGATTAAAATGAAAAAACAGTACGGTTGTCGACTGTAATACATATTGATTCTGTTTGGTTTCTGATTCGCCATAATTTATGAATACCTATAATATTTAGACTTGATTGTGATTTGTTATAAAATAAAGTTTATATTTCATGGGTAAGTTTTTGCATAATGTTAGGCTAGGTTGGCGGGTGGTATTGGATAGCGTTAGGCCTTGGTTGGCGCATACTCGTAGTGTTCTTTTAAATGTGGTTTAGTTGATGACTGAGATCAATTAACGACCTTGAATTATAAAAAGGAATTGATTGGCAGTTTGCCCTAGACTTGGCCCATAGGATATGGCATTATGTGCTTGTACATGTCTCAGCCAAACCCAATACAATCGAAATAATCTCGTCGCAATCGTTAAAATGATTTAGAATTTATGAAAAAGCTATAAATAACTCTTACGACTTATTAGAAGAGTTTCCTGCACTTATAAATTGGATGTGAAAATATTGAATTATGTAACAGTAGGCTACTCAACACTATCCAAAAACGCTTGAAAACAAGGCAAGTCATTGTTTACAAAATCATATGTAACGAACCTTATAAATAAATTTAAAAAATATTTCTTTGGTTTTAATAATGACATATAAGAATTATAGTTTTGAGACGACGTTTAAATTACCCCGTTTTCTTCCAACCAAGCGTTTGAAGTAATTTTCTTCCATTTACGTGGATATTATAATGAGAAAATAATATATGTTTGTTTACAATAAACTACCTACTTTCGTTCTAAATTGACATTTTAATATAAATAGAAACTAACCCCAAAAATGTCCAAGTATAGCTATAATAAATCAATCAAGTGGAAATATAACTCGAATCACGTACAATTAAACTGTTGCGGTTTGGGTCCTACATTAATTACTTAGCATTAGATGGAAAAGGGAAAGGGATATATATCAACATATCTTTTTTAATCACCTCTATACATTGTTTTAGGATTTAACAAGAATTTAGTACTTTAATCTTTAAAAACGAGATTAAAAATAATGATTTACTGAAACCCTTTCTATTCTTATTTTTCTTCAATAAATTCAACCAGCAAATAACATATAATGTGAGTACATGTATTTTAAACCTGTAATTACACTTCTGAGTACATTCCTCAACTGCTTATCTATTGATTATATCACGTAATTGCAATTATTTCGCTCAAACCTAAAATTTTAAATATTACAATTCAACTTTACCTTTAAGGACGTTAACGTGGATTCCGTTATAAACCTAGTTTAAGAACATTAGAAAGACAGAAAGACGTTTTGAGTGGGGAGGAGAGGATGTGGAGGTAAATTACAGCGGAGGCATTTAAAAACGTAATATTCCAATTTACATAAATATAAAGCGGCAAGAGCGTGGCGTTGCCGAGCGCAAGGCTGTTAAATATTTCGATTGAATGTTCACCACGGCGCGGCGCCGGTTTAAAATCCGTTTTCACGGCTGGTCGCCCTCCCCCTCCCCCTCTCATCTATATGATAAGTGGCCCTAAGTTCCTTAATCAACGATGCACCGCTGATATTGACAAGTATTCATTAAGTACGACAGATTCGGACCCATTTTACTCGTCCACTATTTCGCGGTGAGATTGGATTTTAACTGAGACCGAACAGAGATTGCTGACTGACATTCCACGACCTTATAACTTTTTTATTTTATAAAAGTAAGTATTAAGTTTATTTTCCAGATGTCGTGATATCGGCTAATTTAGGGTAATATAGAAACAAAGGTCATGGTTTCGAGGCTAGTCAGCTCATGGCACAATAACACTTAAGGCTACTTAGGTACACAAGAAAGCTATATAGTAGAAGACACTCAATTGGTTTAATAGAGCATGTGATCATTTTCTATGAGCTGCGCCCTGCTGTTGGGCCATTGAAGCTAGAGATAAAAACACGGAAAGTTTAGTTTTACAGCAATTGTTTTAGACAGAAGAATGATATTCACTATTCTATTTGATTGTGTTTTATTTGTGTTCAATTACCTAAACTTTGGAAGATTGTATCCCCGTTGTTTAAAATGTTCAACAGTAATTTAAATACAATTGATTGGAATTTCACTTCTGGTTTGTTTATAAATATAATGGAGCTGCCGATATAATATAACAGTAGTCTATAAATAATAATGTAGTCTATAAACAATTCGATTCTTTTTATTTTAATTTATTATTAACTTTACATAGGTTTATCATTTTCAGCATGGCTAAAGATAAACATGTGAATTGTCAATATTAAGAAACCAATTGAAAAATAGTTACATATTTTTCAAAGCTTAGTGAGCTTAGTCTAAAAGTTATGTAATCAACACTCACAACAATTGTTAATCATTTAAGTATTCATAAACTGAATAGTATGCCCGGTTAATGAGGTAGCACTTCAGAGAAGTTTTAAATGCATTTATGGAACTCTCACTCTTTATGTTATTAATTTTTTATTTTATTAATTTATTATAGCTTATGAGAGTTGAATAATAAGGACCCTGCTCGAATAGTCTTAATCTGTGTAGGAGTATTGTAGGAGTTGATTTATGGTGTTATAATGGTGTAATACTTGATTTTTTGAAAAGAGTTGTTATTAGTTTTAAATAGTTACATACTTGATATGATGAAGGACTTGTGGCTTAGTTCTTACAATCTTTCTACCATTGAGGCTGCTTGAGTGTAAGGTGTATTGAAGTCACCTTTATGTTTTTATGACACCCACGCTTACATACTTGATGTCATGAAAGACTTGTGGCTTGGTTCCTTCAATATTTATACCATTAGGGCTGCTTGAGTGTAAGGTAGGTCTATCATCACTTGGCTATCATTTGTCATTGTATTGATAATCAATGTCACTTGCTGAGTAACATTAAACCTAAAGGAAGCAACAAGGCTACATTTCATTAATCGATGACACTCATCAAATCCTTGTTTCAATCTTACTGGCTTCGTGTTTAAGAGTTCACTAGATGTAATAAAGAAAAAGGAACTGTTTCGGGTACCCGTTGTGGTTTTTATTAACTTATTAACTTTGTTGAAAGTAAATTGTATGCTAATACATACTTATTGTATTAAAAGTTATGGACAAGATGTTATTCACTAGATTTATTATGATACGAAAACATAGATACAAGTAGAACTTGAACGAACTGGAGGAAATTCTTATTTCCAACCTATTCCTATTTTTTGGGGTAACTGAGGGTAGGTCTTGGAGGACGGATGGAGTGGTAATGAATGTGTGTATAAATGAGTTACTCCTATAACATTTTTAATAAAAACCTTTATTAGATATTATTTTTCGAAAAGTTATAGTAGTTTTTTCTTGAAATGTTATTAATACATTAGGATTAATAATATGTTAAAATAATGCAATATGTTACAGATAAAGCAATTTGTAATTTGAGAGTACTTTTTATTAGTTTCAGCTGTTGCTGTTAATGGAGGTATTTTCATAATACACAACACTGCTCTGCTATAAGTTGTAAGAATCCTTCCCTTGAGTTTTTAAATTTTTGATAATGAGCAGTCCTGATATGATTGATGGTTTGATTACATTTTACAGTTTCTCAAGCAAGCATTAACATTCGATCCTCATTGATTGGGTGGAAGACCTCCAGTCCGCTCTGGAATTGAGTACATAAAATACTCGCTCTTGTTGTGGGATTGACGCTATTCCTTTATTCCAATATAGAATTGTACGTTCGCGTTGCTATTGACCACTCTAATCTCCTGTCTTTTACATATATCATATTGTATCTAATCAAATTCACAACTTTTTCGGTAATACGCTAATTCAAAAAGTTTCGAGACACTATCTTTAATTACAATGATATAAAAGATGTTGATGCGGACATGTTTTATAAAAGCCGCAAGGACAGCACTAAACATGTGAATCTGGTGGCCCCGCATGAGATGCAGTTTTGGAGGAATACACACTAAAATTAACTTCAATGTACATTCGTAACTTGAGTTGATTTCGTTCCGTAACGTCAATAATTTAAGGTATTTTGGAAACATACATTAAGTAAAAATAAGACTCACTCGGCCATTACTACCCAGCATCTCACTCCTTCCCCACACCTCTATATATACATCACTCCAGAACGAACTTCGAATAAGTCAGCGCGGAAGTAGGTAAAACCAAGTGGTAGGTTTATAGTTTTTTGTTTGTATAAGTGGCTGATCTATTGATTTTTACGTGTTAAAGTTTTATTTTTTTATTTTAAGTTTTTTACAGTTTTTTTAGTTATTTATAACGACATTCTAAACAGTGGAATATTTGTAATAAAAAAATGCATTGTTGGATTATACTTAAAGAAGGATTAATTTGTTTGTTTGATTTATAAATTATCTTTAAATAATTTATCTTCAATTGATAGGATTTTCAACATTTTCTATTGTTATATGTTACAAAAGAGAACATTTGGTCTCGAATCTATCCTCTTATTCAGGTTTTAAAAGATTCAAATCCTCGAAGTACACGATTATGTTTGACCCATCCAAACAAAAAGAAACTAACACAGCAGTAACAGTAAGTGTTTCTTAACAGTAAGTTAAGAATTTAACTTACTGTTTGAATTAAAATTTTGTTCTTAATGTAAAACATATTTTTCCAATAATTTACTGGCATAGTAATTTCAAGTTTATGTTCATTGATTACATTTTTTTTAAGTAAAATTAATACTCGCACAATGTTAAAATGACTTATGTTAAGCGACATTAATTTATCATTAATAGTTTACAGTGAAGTGTTATCATATTAATTCAAGTCAGTCTTATCGTACACTGAGACAAGTTCATGTTAGCCATACATCAGTACCGGTCGCACAAGGATAAATTCCACTCTTTCCGCCATCGTAATTGCAATCAGCTATATATTCTGCATTGAGGTGGATTCAAATTATCCATACGCTTGTGAACCTCCCATGTGGTTTAAAATTTCTTTTACATAATCACCATTACTCTGATATCTCGCGTTGTTTTAGATTTCAACCTGAATGCCAATAATTAATTGTCAGATAAGAATCATTGTTTCAAAAGCTAGAAGAAACTTGGTTCTGTAACAATGTGGATTATCCAATCATTCAATAATATAGGTTTCTATAAAATATGTTACAGGTCAATGGACGTAGCTAATTTAAATACACCATCATTTTCTGGAATCAGAATGTAATAATGTATGATGTTATAAGATGTGACTGTTAGGAAGAAATCCAGTTCGTGGATGGATGGAATGGATCCACCTCGTAACTGGTGAGGTTTCCCGGTAAGCGAAACCTCACTATTTGGGTATTCTGGTGTCTCTAACTCACCATTATTTCACCCCTACGTTTTAAGGCGGAACCAATCATTTCGAACATATGATCCCAACAATAGCAAAACAAAGAATATCGGAGAAGAACAATAGAGGGGCAACATCTGCAGTGTCCATTGTGCCGGCTACAGCTCAACAATTTATGATCCGTCGACACCGAGATTTTATTACAATATCCCACCAATTACAGTCAACCGGTGGTCAATTACGTGGCAGATGGGGTAGACTCCCGCGGGACCGGCCGCTACTGCCCGCTATTGTCGCTACTAACGACACTGCCACTGCCTACTGCCTCCTAAATTACTTCGTGGCGCGTGCTCCAGCTTCGCTATGTTATGCAAGACGAATTCGCTAATCTAGACGGCGCTGCTGAAATTAGATTTGGCATCCGAACCGAGATTATGGGATCTCTTAAGCGTTTCTCTTGCGCTTGGTTACTCTTGAAAACTCGTATGACTTGATGGAGCTTAAGTGAAGTTTGTTGTATGTTTTTGTACCTAATAGGGTTTATTGAAGCATTCTATTGACTTAACTGTATTTTGTTGCCCTGAACACAATTACAGAAACTTTATCGAACATGAGAAATCCATCAGGTCGTTTGACCCTCTCAGTACGGGATGTCAATAAGCCAAACATAAGCCAACAACTTACATATTTATAGTAGATGAAAATACCATTGTGGGGCAATGAGAAAGGAAATGTATGTATGTGTGGTATATAACAGTAAAATGTGTCTACTACAGCTCCTGTTTTAGATTTTAGCCTACCAAAATACGTATTATTAAACGATTTAATGTAGTAATGAGACAAATTGTGATATGAGAAATATGAAATTAAGATATCGAAATTTTTTATGAGTACTAAAAAAATTATTTATTGTATACCGAAATCTAAGATTTTATACTTTTAATTGCGAGTAGGTAAAAGCACTTCGTCTCCCTTCATTTTGATACTTTTTAGAAAATATGACTGTTTAGAAAATCCCACTGATATCCTATTTTGTTTTAAGTCCTCGTTTCTTTTCCGAGTAATTTAATGAAGTGAAATTATCCAAATTTTATTTTTCTTGTATCATTGCTTATTTATCAAGCAAGATACTTGTTATGTAACTTACATTCTTGGTTTACAATTAAAATGTCGGGATACGTTTTAAATCGTTTAGGACCTGATTTGCCTACACTGCACTTATGTGTAACAGGTCAACATTGTGGCAGATCCCCTTTTTCAAAGCCATTTCGTCCATTACTTAGTGTTGAACATAAATATAAATCCAGTAAAGTCACGATTATACTGTCTGCACCATAATTATCCATCTTGTCTGCCGCCTGCCCTGGTCAACAGCCCCAGGACAACCGTCCCAGTCCGGTGGCGACTCCAACAAGAGTGCTAACAGATACGTCTGGACAGCTCACAAGTGGGGTGGCGGTACCGGCGTGGTAAGCCAAGACCACACAGTGCGAGCAAGATATCCATTCGCAATCAATAAACTCATCAGCCCAGGAATAGAGAGCGTGGACAGGGCAATTACGGTTTCCAAGGTTGGCAGCGGCGGAAGCAGTCAGCCAAGCTATCGTCACCTCCCTACAGCTGGAACCGGGATACAAATTGCCCGAGTAACTTTCCCTTTTTATAATGCCAGATGTCCCTAAACGGTCTACCATATTAATTTGTTTATTTTGGGAACAGCGGACCTCTTGGCAGAGATCTAAATCAACGTATATAAAATGATGATTTATTCTTTCTTCTTTTCCTTATAAGAGAAGTGGATTTTTGTTTTTATTGTCAATAATTTCCCACAGACTTGAAGGAAATACAGTGCTTTATCGATCCTTTATTTAATTTCGCTGGAAGTCTGTAAACATTTAATGGCAGTGTCAGAAAAAAACAAGGTGACGAAGAAAAAGATTGAGGTTATGTTAGTACAAGTTGATGTTCTTTGTTTTAAGTAAATTGACTAATTGGATTACGGAGATTTTACATAATTGTATGTTATAAAGCAGTATAACACTACGTTACCCTCTTAAATGTAAAAAAGTCCCTAAATTAATATAATTAAGCTAACTTCATTCAGTAGACTGGAGAGAACAAACACATCACTGCACAGGAGCCAAGAACAAAAAATATATGTCAAACTCGAACTAACGAAGGTGAAGCAAGTTCAGGTTATCTCTAACCTCTTTACTTAGTTCAAGCCGGCACCTTCGCTTTCGATTAACGGCAACAGAGCGAAACTAAAAGTATTAGCAAAAATTATCGGGTAAATTATTTTACATTCAATACTAGTAGAAAATTAAATACATTGGTATGAATTATGAAGATAGTATTAAGAAAATCTACACTGTTACTGTACATAAAAATCTAACTTAATCACGTAAAAACAAGTAGACCGAGTATAATGAAATTTTACATGGACATTTTTAGGGTCACTGATTAACATATTGGCTTATTTCTATTTCGAAAATATCTCCGGGTTATGCCCCACTGATCTCTAAAGTTGCAAAATGTTAATTGAAAGAGCCTGTTAAATGTAATCAATTGCTATGTGTAAACATTGTTTTATGATAGCAAAACCAAATGTTTAATTAATTTAACGACCATTTATTTTCATTCATAGTCTTAAATGCATAGTAACTACACTTCTTATTCTAATATTTATTTTATGCAGTCGCTTTTGATCACAGAATAACAAAATATTGAAATAAAATAATAGAACATTTTAGTACAAACCTACTTTTAACTTATTTTTAGCAAATATTAAAAATGCAGTGCTTGGTCAGTGCTATAATACAGATATCAAAGACAAAGTTACAATATCACTTTTACCATACATTTAAATACTGTTATAAAATCCATCTTAGTTGTCATTCATAAAAAATAGGCAGATATGTATATACGAGTACATATACTTTATCAGTGAAACAGGACAAAATATACTAAAACCGGAGTAAATTGCAATGGCCATAAATATGCACTTTTGAAATATTTTCCTGGTTATGAAAATAAGATAACCTCAACATTGCGGTCGGAAACATAGTTCAAGCGAACCAGAAGTGCTAGTAACTGCTTGTGTATAATAAAAGAATAATAGTAAATATCTAAAGATCTTGTGTTATTCTTGAAACAACACTGTGTGTGTGTTGTATGAATTACCAAATGATTTTAATAAGATAGTTAATTGACAAAATCTTATTGTGATTATGGCAGATGTAGGGTGGAATGATATTGTGTATCAGTTGATTAGTTTAGAATACTTCATTTCTAAATACTGGCCTGTTTCAAAGTATTAATATTGGAGTTTTTTTGTAAAATAACTGTTGCCTGTGGAGGCGATCCCACAATATTAGTAATAGGAATAGACGCCACCTCATCGGTTATTACAATTTCGTTATTTGTTATAACCCCATTCATGAAATATTCATTGGATTCGACATTGATTGCATATACTCCAGATGAATGACCATCGAGAACATTCGTCTATACTTCAAAAAGTTGTAAGGTATGCGTAACGCGGATGTAACAAACTCCATCTAAGCAAACTCTTGCATTTTGCTAGGTTAAGAAACGTGTAGCAGCGTAATTGATGGGATTGTCTTTGTAAATCAATATTCGATGGTGACATGTCCATATCCTGAGGTTAGCCCAGGGGCTACGTCCAATCCCGCCCTCCTGCACTGAGGCTATGCGCCCATAGCCTAATGTGGAACGACACATCATCGTAACAATTTGCTATTAATGGAAAAAGTCTTAAATCTTTCAAAAGACTACTCATCCTTTTTGTGAAGAATGATTACGGCAGACCAGCTTTCCAACTGCAAATTGGCAATCTCAGAATATTAAAAAGGGGTTTCGTTGGAACTATGATTTGTTTTCAATTATCAATGGTGCCATTGACCACAAAGTAACTATCTCTCTTCAACATGAACGGTTTAAATTTTGTATTTTCCAACAGCAGCGTGCTCAAAATTATGACAACAAATTCCAAATCATACCTAAAGTGAGTTATAGTTACTAAAGTATTCCTATATTTACATACTATAGTCGTTTGCATAATATATATGAAACATGTACCATCTGAAATACACAACATATGTCCACCGCAGAAATACTCACGTTTTCCTGAATTACCTCCTCAATTTTTAGTCTTTATTACGGTTCAAATAATATTAAGATACTTTGAAGGTTGGATATCCTCACAATCTTCAAGATTATTAATGGACAACGGGTTTATTATTTCATATTTATGACTATTTCACTGTTAAAACGATTCTCTGTTGCGCTCAATCCATTCTTTAGGTGCTCTTACATTAGTTACAACGATATTACATGCTATAAAACACAAATACATGATTAGGTGGTGTGAGATTAGGTGCAGTAAGATTCACGATTCAGATACTCGAATCCTCCAACATGTATGCAGCCAGAAACATTACCTAAAACACATTTTACCACCTTCTTCTTATTGGAAACCAAATGCTTAATTTATGAACAAACACTCCAATATTTGAGAAATTGTTATTTTTGTGGCTCCTTTCGTCTTCAATGAACACATCATCAGACCCATATAACTGAAATAAAAGTAAAATAATAATACAAATAATTTAGACTTAAATAAAAACACATGTCATTAAAAATACAAAGAGATAACATAAATAAAAAATATAAAGTTCTCAATTATTGGAGTGTTTGTTCTCAAATTAAGCATTACCTAAAATACCTGTGAGCATATTCCTAATAAAATTTGGTTATAACCATTCAGAGATAATCCTATCTACACATTATATCTAGTCATTTCCAACATACCTAAAAAGCTCCAAAAGTTCGTTAATATAAATAGATCCTCTATAGTTGTTTATAGTTTCTCTTAAATTTCTATATAGTTTTGAATGTGGTCTTTTATACTTTTATAATTTATCTAAACTATACCAGTCCCATGCCATTTTATTTACAAAATTTAGTGTTGTCACTACTACTAGCGAACTTCAAGCAATATAAAGCAGGTTTTGTCTCCTTTGTCTAAATTTCTTCTGCTTTTTCTGCAATTTTAATGTAGGCGCCAGTACACAACTAGGCCTACGAACAGGCAGGTTTGCCTATGTAGGCCTTCCATCAGTGTATTAAGCGCAGTATTATGGTTTCCTTTTATCAATTTGTTTATTTTACTACAGATGTTTAAATTATTGTTTATGGAGTTATGATTAGCCTATTCCAAAGATTACTTGTGAAATATTGCTGTAATAGAAATAAATTGCACGGTATAATTAATAGTTGTCGTTTTTTGTGGAAATAGCCACAATAATCAAGGTCAGTTAACTTCATTGAACATCAATATTTCGCCCAACCCTCACTCAATATTATCCTATACCGGACCAGAACCTAGAAGGATCTAACTGGAATATCAACTCGACAATTTACCTTTTACTGTGAGAATGTACATGCAAATGTTATATGGTAATAGTTATTGATTCACTGGATTCGGAGCGAAAGAGGCTAAAGCATCTAACAAAGGTAACGCTGACTATTACCTACGATTTGATAGCTCCAAGAACGCTTTTGATCAGTCTTGATGTGTAAAAGGAATTACACCGTGGACTTAAGTAGTAAAAATTTACATACATGGAGATCTGTGCCCAAGCAATATTAAGCTCAGAGACAAGTGACGTTAAAAGTCATATTAAGTTTTTTCAATTGTAAAAGTTCTTAAATCTTTTAGACGCATGCAGAAACATAATCAGATAAGCTCCTTTAGAACACTGAAATTTCCCAAATATACGCCTTACCAGAGATATGATGTAACGTTAGGCATGTACTTTATAATACTTGTATAGTAAATAAATATTGTTTTGTGTTTTGTGTTGTTTTAATTTTTTAATCGTTTTAAAGAACTATATTCCACCATACATATGGAAAAAATAACTCTTACTTGCCATGAACTGTTTTTAATATTGTCAAAGTACACACAACGTCATCTAATGTAATAATATTGCATTGATTCTATTTTAGAGCAAACCTAGATTAAACGTAACAGAATCGGATATACAGATTCTTGTGCGTATTTGTTTGACTTATCCATAATATCAATAAGCTTTGAAGTGTTGGTATGCGGGAGTTTCGCTCAGTGATTTTCAATAAATTGTCACCAATAATATTAATAGTCTATGGCAGAAGTTCTCTAACGTTTTCCCAAACCGTGGATTAATTTATTTTCCTTAATGTAAAGATTATTTCCTGCGGTTTCCTTACTACGAATTTAGTTACACTCATTCTTAATATGCTAGAATGCAATTATAATTATATCACAAACTATTGTGCCTAAACATATTTGTTATAATTTCCAAGTGTGTTTTAAATATTATAGCCTACATACAAACATAAAAAACAATATATGTATATATGTAACTTATTATATATATATATATATATATATATATATATATATATACATTAAATTGTATAAATGGCAATAGCCTTATTTAATTTCAATAAACATTGAATCACAAAAAGTACCTGCTCCGCCGGGAGTCGAACCCGGATCTCTCACTTGCCGGGTGAATGTGCTACCATTACACCACAGAGCGCTTACTTTTTCCGATTCAATTATTTTGTATTTGGCCGTATTTGTCACATATGCGTTTAAATAGGCAAACTAACATATGATCGGAAGACCAAATACCTGTCAAACGACTTTTATTTACATTAAATTGTATAAATGGCAAAAGCCATATTCAATTTCAATAAACATTGAATCACAAAAAGTATCTGCTCCGCCGGGAGTCGAACCCGGATCTCTCACTTGCCGGGTGAATGTGCTACCATTACACCACAGAGTAATGTAAATATTGCGTAGTGCGCATGGAGTTGACACTCAATATGTGTTTGTGATGTGTGTCTGATACGATTTGTTTATTTTATGAGATTGGAGTTATGAGTTAGGTTAGTTATTCACCTGAGCAAGAGATCAGATTGCAGATCTCGAAACGTCGTGTTGCTTGTTTTGTATCACTGAACGTTGAAAAATATCTGGAAAATCAAGACTCGATCTCTTAAAAATTACCCCAAACTTTAAATTTTAGTTATTAGCTTTATGTCCACTATTCATTTATATTATAGTAAAATAGAAATAGTTTTGTGGAACTTAGTGCCAGCTTACATAACTCTGTTACTTTTGTATCTCTTAATGTATGTATCTTAATAATTCGTGTAGAACATCTCGATGCTTACGTATTCACGAACGTAATGAAGCTAAACCGGGCTACTTAACTGTAAACGAGTTGGGCCAGATAGCGCTGGCAAACAAAAGGCGTAATCACAAGACAGAATGAGAGGTAGACAGTAAGTGGTATTTGCGAGTAATTTAATAGGAGCAATAATATTCGGCGGAACAAAGCGGAACAGTCGACCGTTTCGAGAGAAACTGTACAAGGCTCGGAGATAAGTCGTGGTGTTAATATTTGTGGTTAATGAAAGGGATATTTCGAGCAGATGCGACCCTCAGAACCCTCTGGGGAGGGGGGGGGTCGGTTACTCTGCTGATAGAGGCGCGACCCCATTCAATTTAGATATATGCTTTTTATTCGGGCAATGTAATTAAGGAAAAAGAATGGACCTGTGTTTGCGCCAAAGTCAAACAGACTCGTTTCCGGCCGACCTCACATTGTGGGGACAATACACTATCACGGTTGCCAACATTACGATCTGTGTCCACGCCAACACGGACTAATAAACCTCACAGTTTAAACAGAATGGACTAGAAAGGCTGTCGATTAACTTTGCTATGTTTCTTATTTATTTTTCATTTATGTGGTAAAACCTTTTCTCATAATCTTAAATAAAGCAGTAATCGACTTAAAAATCGATACGAACAATAACATAATGGAAAAACATTAAAAATCAAGGACAAGATAAACATCGGTTTGCCTCCCTGTAACTCTATTAACTAGATTACCGAATTAGCAGTAAGGTACCAATACCGCCTAAGTATATTTCGTGTGATGAAGTGAGCTGTGAGCATTCATTAAGTCAGAGACAATATTGCGACTGTAAATTTGAGGATCGCTATTAACACACCAGGCGCAATTAAACATCTCCGTATCCAGAGGAGATTCCTTCATCTGGTTGGACTGAAATTTGGGTTTGGATACCGGGAAGCTCCGCTCAATAACATTGCTGCTCTGCTCGGACTGATGACTCTTGGTGTCAGGCGTATGGCTCAGGATGTTCTCTTCCTATATCGAATTTTGAACGGTTTGGTCGACTGTCCAGAAATCCTTGGTTCGATCAATCTTCGTGTACCGTCTAACACTAGATCAAGGGACCTGTTTGGACGTCTTCATCATTCTACTAATTACTCCGCGATTAACCGAATTCAGAGACTTGGGATCATGTTGCTGGGGACGTTGACTTCTTTCATGATGGCATCGCCTCCTTTTAAAGAACTTCCTTGGCCATCCTAGAACAGCGTAACCCTCCTTAACATAGCATGCTGTTATTTATTAATTCATTTTGTAAAAAATAGTGTATTATTATAGATATTTATTTTTTTAATGCTGCTATGCTATTGCTTCACTTTTTAACTGTTGTTATGTTATTGTTATCAAATTATTTATTATTAAGTTAAAATGTTCTAATTATTTAATATTATAGCTGTTATTGCTATTTATATTATTTATGTTATATCGTTGTTATTATATTATTTATTATTATATTGTTGTTATATGTTATTTATTATTATATTGTTGTTTTATATTATTTATTTTTAATACGTTTTTGATAAGTTATTATTATTACGTCGTCTGCATTTAAATTATTATTACTATGCTATTAATTCAAATTATTCTTGTACTATAATCATAATTATTTTGAACTCTTTTACTATTGATTATTCTATTCAGCTTTTTCTACCAATTTGTGCAATTATTGTAAGTAATGGGTTTACCATGAATAAATAAATAAACACAGCCCGTTATTTCGGGCATCTTTTCCGCCGGCCGATTTTTTTTTTTGTTAGCAACCCGTTCTCCTGAACTTTCGTAAATTAGCTTGTGTTGCCAGGTTAAGTGTTTAAGATGCTTCGTAACCCTAACCTAATAAAATAAGATCTCTAAAATTTAACGTTTATAGTCATAGGATTTCAAAAACTTTAAGTTAACAAAGAGCACACATTACAACAATTAGTTTACAAGGATTATAAACAAAAATTAATCAGTAGGTACGTGGTAGCCAAACCACATCAAGATATACAATAAGTGAAGTGAAGTGAGATATACATTAAACCCTTAAAAAGAATAGCAATTATCATTAACTGTTAGGAATAAAATCACCACAAGTTATAATTGTTTAACAATATTTAGCGCTCCAAAACAAACATGATACACAAATCTAGCTGCTATAGTAGCAATAGCGACAATCTGACCAATGGAAGCCATAGACTATCACAGTAACAGTATTCTTAGATATGGAATGGAAGAACTTTCAAAGATAATACTTACTTTAATGCTACTGAAAACCAATATAAATGTTACATACCATGGCACATTTCTTACACTAACTTCTTGCAGATGGCTGTGCACTATGTATTATTAGTATACTAATTACTGTTTTCTAAGGTTGAATACAGTATAGGCAATCTAATCGGAGGTATTTATGAATTCGAGTAAAAATAACTATCTTGCTTCCGAATCAATCGATGTTATTACTGAATATCATAAAAAATAAACATTTAAGGTGTAAACCTTTGCGTATCCCATATTTAAAGGTAGGCTGAGAACGTTTCTCCATGAATGATAACATTGAAACGATTTGTATGGTAGGTATGGAAACAGTAATGCATGATACCTATACACCATCGGAAAAAAAAGTATTGACCTACATCAGCGGGGCTCAGAATAAACAGCGAGCTGCTTGGAATGTGGTTAAGGATCTCATTCCTGATAAGAAAGCTAAATGCCTTCACACATATTACGCTTAATGACGAGAATGGCGATCTGATGAACAATCCTAGGATGATTTCAGAGAAATTCAACATCCATTTTGCAGAAATAAGCCAGAGTTTGAGAGATTCTGAGGGTAATTCTTCATTTGTTCCTCCAAGATCATTGTCTTCATCAAGTATGAGTTCCTCTATATTTTTTGCTCCAACTGATAAGAATGAAAATCATCTCAGTGTAAAAGTCCTTGAAAACAAGCAATTCAGCAGGATTTGATGGAGTTTCATCCAGGATTTTGTTGAGCTGTATAGATATATTGGCTGATCCTCTTGCACAGATTGCGAACTCGTCATTTGAATCTGGGAAGTTCCCATCACACTTGAAGCTCTCAATTGTAAAACCTATATTTAAGAAAAAAGGAAGTCCAAATGAACTTAGCAATTACCGCCCCATTTCGATCCTTTCTACATTTTCAAAAGTTCTTGAAAGGCTTGTGCTGACCAGACTTTCCAATTACCTGTCTGTCAATGGAATTTTACATGACCATCAATATGGCTTTCGTGGAGGGGTTGTCTACAGTCAATGCAATTTTTAGTCTTCTAACTGAGGTATCAAACTCATTGGATAACAGGAAATCACGTGTTTGGCCTATTTTTGGATCTTACGAAAGCTTTCGACGTTGTGGATCACGGGGTTGTTGCTCAGAAAACTTGAAAACTTGGGTATTAGAGGGAAAGCTTTTGATTGGATTGCTTCTTATCTCCTGCACCGTAGACAGATTGTTGAAATTCCTTTTATTGATGATACAGGGTGCTTAAGAAAACAATTTTCTGAGGAGCGAGAAAGTACGCACTGGAGTTCCCCAAGGCTCCGTACTTGGTCCTTTATTATTTTTACTATTCATAAATGACATCCATCGAAGCGTGAAAGGTTCCAAGTTGTTTTTGTTTGCTGATGATACCTCTTTGGTCATCTCTGGTTGCAATCGAGCCGAGCTTGAAATCCAAACCTTTGTTCAGGCCAGTAATTTGCTGCAGTGGTTGGGTGCAAACTCTCTGTTTGTAAATACATCTAAAACCAATTTTCTTGATTTTGGAATTAGAAAGTCTGCTAAAACGTTGATTGAATCTCAAAACATTATGATTGGAGAGTCAGAAATGTGTCCTTCTTTGAATGTTAATTATCTTGGAATTGTTTTGGATGATCAGCTAAACTTTTTTTAATCACATTGATAAAGTCACGAAAAAACTAAGCAGCTGCATATTTTTTGATGTATAGACTATCCTGTTTTGCTAGTGAGGAAATTCTTTTGCTTACTTACTATGGCTGTTTTTATCCTTACCTTTGCTATGGAGTCTCTATATAGGGATACGAGAGTAAGAAAACTCAATATGTTTTTCGTCTCCAGAAAAGAGCTATACGGATTATTTTCAAGTTGAGTCGTTCCCAGTCTTGTAGAGGTTTCTTTCGCAGTAATAATATCCTTACGTTCCCATCCATTTATATCCTTCAGTGTCTTTCTTTTTACAAAAAGTATCCCCACCTTTTTTCAGTCAACGTTAATCCAGCCCATAATTACTCCTTAAGAAAAAGAAACAACCTAATCCTACCCTGCCTAAAACATCTTTTTTTGAAAAACAAAGTCTTTACTCCTGCATCCGCCTTTTTAACTCTTTGCCATCCTGCTTGAAAATTGTTGTGGACGATAGGGGAATTTCAAAATCGTCTGAAAAAATTTCTTATTTCGAGAGAATATTACAGTGTCCGGGAATACGTTGAGGATAATAAATTGTAGATCACTCCTGTTATATTGATTTGGTCTTGTTGTATTTGATCTGTCAGTAGTCTATACTTTAAGTTAGGATATTATAATTTTCTTGACGAATGCCTATGCATGTTATGTTTTTGGCAATAAATGAATTGATTGATTGATCGGTATTCAGTTTATACCGGGTGTCTTAAAAGTCCCCCCCCCCCCACCAATTAACGTTCCTATGAATAGAGATGGAGTGATTTACTTTGTGTGATGTTTATATGACCAACTGAGGAGTTTTTTGGTGTATGAAAATTTTTTACTCGTCCCCCCGCCCCAAATGGGGTATTTTGGGGGTAAATCCAAATTTGAAAAAAGGAACCCCTAGCAAGACCAGTCAAAGAGGAATGAATGTATCTCACATACTAACCTGTAGCCAATAAGGGATAAGACAAGACCTAATAAATGCTATGTTAATCATGGTTGTTGATGTTTGTAGTTTCTGGTAATAACTTGATTTATAATTGCGTGTCCTAAGTTCTCAAAATAACTAGTTATTGAATGTTTTATCGGCCTTACAGTAATTGTAAATGTAACTTAAACTGTAGGGGTTTTATAAAACTATTCAAACTTTAATAGGCCACCAAATTTTATAGAGTAACATTAGAGCTCTAGTTTTCGTCATTATTCTTCTTTTCATCATACCTTTGAAATTTGGTGTCGCTTACTAGGAGTTCCTAATTAAAATTTTTTACCTACCTCCAAAATACCTCATTTTGGTGGAGTAAAAATGTTGATACATCAAAAGACTCTTTAGTTGGTCATTTAAACATTCCCCAAAGTCCATCTCTATTCATTAGAAAGTTAATAGGGGGGGGGGGGGGTTTAAAATAATATGACTATGCGTAATAGTCAATAGGCTAAAAGACATTTTATTGCATGCATGTTGAAAAAATCATAGGATTAAAGTAAGTCTATGTTTTTTAGTGTTACTCAGAAGAACTTTTATCAAATTTTTATTAACACAGAGGAGCAATATCTGCTTAGATTCACACAATATGACTAACTTTTTATTTTACTCACCGTTAGAGAACCCTATCACTCAGTATGCTGTCAAAATTTCAACTTTATCCGTCCGCAGGATACCTCTAGGACGATTTTAGATAAAACTCCTGAAGATGTATGTACTCGTGAAGGAAACCGGATATATCCCGACATTTGCCACCGTTCAGTGATACAATATTCAGTAATACTACGTTTTTAGATCTGCAATTCGATCTCTTCCTCATATGAATAACTAACCTAACACATAACTACAATCCAGGTAAGAATAAGCAAATCATACCAGAGCGTCGTGACACGCATAAGTTAGGAATAACAACCAACATGGGTGTGTGCCAACTCTACTAGCTCTAAAACGTGCACTTAATAGGAACAAAATACAACACTAATTATTAAAACTGAACTACAAACTGGGTTTTTGTATCACTGAACGATGGCAAACATCAGGGGATTCCTGTTTCCTTGATAATCAATCCATCGTTAAAAACAAACTTCAAAAAAAGAATGGTAACTCGTAGCTCAACTGCCAAATTGATGAGTTTCTCGTGTAGGTTCCAAGATCCTCACACATACGAGTAGACCATGGAGTTAAACGTTGTAATTGTAATAATTAGTACAGATACATTATTTTCATGCTATTATAAAGACATATCTTATTATATAATAATTTGTTCCAAATATATTTTACATAGTTTTCAGAACATGGAATATTTAGCTCGCATCAATATTAACTCTATAAAGTAGTGTAAACATCATTGAAAGGTTTTGCAAAACATATCTTTTAATTATTATTAACCAACATATTAATATTAGAAGTTTAATAATTACTAACTTTATTAAGACGTTCACTGTGGCAGAACAGTGAGAGTAGACTATATTATCCAGTATAGAGGAACAGTTAAAGTGTAAATATTTTTTTCAAACGCCAAATATACAATTTAAAAATTAAATATTTATTTGTGTGTTTAATGATTCCACTTGCAAACGCAACAAACTCTTTTGCTCATCGTTTTCCAGAAACTACCATCTTTTTTAAGTATCGTTAACAAAGACCTCTCTCTCCAATTCAATTTGTACTCTAATAGGATTTAGGGGTTGCAAACTAAATGGAAAAGACAGATGTATTTACGGTTTTGTAAATATCCATAACTTTTACTATTCTTCTATATTAAGATGACTAAATTTTTAAGATACATGTGAGCTACGTCTAGTAAAGAGATTCCATCTTAATCCTAATAATATTATAAATGCGAAAGTGCCAATATTTGTTTTGGTTTCACGCGTAAACTATTCAACCGATTATACTTTTTACAAGTTTGTATGGACATTCTTACGGTCTCTGGTATGAATATAGGTCTATTCTTAATTCGAAAATCCCTCCGGGCTACGCCCCACTGGTCTTTAAAATAGCGTAAAATCCCATCTTGGTTCTAAAGTTATGAAATATTAATTGAAAGAGCATGTCAAAATATGTAATTAACTGTTTGGTGTAAACATTGTTTATTATTTTCAATTTGTTTACATTTATAGTGAGTAAATTCTCTGAGGAGTTACCATTATTTTCAATCCGTTACAGATTTCAGTGATTAGAGTACTCTTCTATCTTAGAAAAAGTCCTAAACACAAGATTGTCCTAGGTTGACTCCGAAGACTCCCTTATGAGCAGTCGGCAAAAACTATGCTAGATGAAAGTTCGCTGGACTGTGCTTTTGAACTAATGTACCAATTCCAGCTCTAGCTGTTCTAATATTGTACATATATTTTTCAGTTTATAAAGAAACAAACGGGTAGTCATTGTAATGTACTTGTAACTGTACATTTTTATAAAATTTTAAGTACTAAATATAAAGTTACTATCTAACTTTTAGTATAAATTTAAAGGTTGATACAAAACCTATCTTAGTTCTCTTTTGACAGAAGTAAGCTTCTCTGATTTGAGATATATATTTTCTTAGCCAGGAGAAAAGGCAAGATCAACAATGGAACAAAAAAGACCAGAGTAAATTGCAATGAGCATACATTTATGCACTTTGTGATGTATACTCTTGATCGTGGAAACTAGCCAAACTCAATATTGAAATAAATTGGAAATAATTCATTCGAAATAGAAGTGCCCATACAGGTTCAAAACCAAGAAATTGCGTACGGTAACTGCTAGTTTAGATATACAAGATTTTATCATTATTTGGTTTTTATAGTATTACCTATTTTATTTGTTGAACCAGTGACAGGTGTGGATTAATAATCGTTGATACTACGATTACTTTAGGGATTTACAGATGAAAATTTCAGGTATTTTCAAAAGTCATACCTACATTTTCCCAATGCGTGGTTTAGAAGACCTAATGTATTATTAAGATAGACAAATGGGTATCAATTATTCATCTTTCTAGTTTTATACCAAAAGGCAAGTTGTGAACTACAGCATACACTACATTAGATACTGCGGATTAACCATTCACGAGTTTGAGAGGGGCATAATATAGTTCTGGAGTCCCAGTGATATTACACAACCTCTCCGTGATATTGATGATAGGATTTTGCTGAAAAAAACTTAATCGTCAACTGTGCTAATATTAGTGGATGTCGAAATAGGAGTGGTCGATAAAAATGCCAATCGATAAGTTTTTATGTCGTATATTTATTTATGCCTGGCACTCTAAACACTGTCAGACGCGTATAAAAGTTAAATAAGTGTCAGCCAACGTGTCTTTTTGGCTCAAACTAGCAGCTTTCAGTTTCTTATCTCCTTGGTTAAAGCTGATTAATAACTATTTAGACGTATCACAGGTGAATATACGAATTTAAAGCTAAAAATATTATCTATGAAAAGATTTACCATTTCATATTTTTGAACCGCGGCTGACCGATTATTTCTCAGGATAAGTTACTTATATATGCATTCGTTGTGTGCTTATATAGTACAAACTGACAATAAGTGCATTTATAAAAATCGCTAAAATAATCCATGGTTTTATAATACTTTGTGTAACGGGTGCAAGTGTGATAGAGCAAAAGGCGAGCTGACTTCATGCTCCTGTCCTTTTTCTAAGAAACGTAATCCTTTTCCTTAATTTATTGCGTATATTTATGTGTTTTCCCATTAATGTTGACGTGTACAAGCAATTATTCAAGAAAAATGCTCTTTTAAAGGCTTATTTTCATTATCCTTTATATTAGGGCCTATATATTTTACCTTGCCAGGTATATTGCCCAATAACCCTCTAAATATCGGATGAATATTTAAATACTAAAGCATTACATTTGTATTATACGTGAATCGTAATCCGAGGCTCATACAAAACATTCCGTAAAGTGCCAAAACAACTGATTATCCTGCAAAATGAAATGAAGGAAAATATTTTTAGATTATACTTTTAGCAGTGGAAAACTGGACTCTCCACTATTATAAATTTATTTATTATCGATAACAACATTCTTACACTAAACAATGCGATTAAAAAGTGTAATAGATTATATATAACAAATACATATTTTTAATCCTTAAGTGTAAAATATAATCTTCAATGAATGTCTTTCCTTACAATGTTACCTTTCTAACTTTTCTTTGCAGTACAGTACGAGTGGGTAATCCCCCCTCATCACTTTTAGATACTCCACTGAGCCCAAGAATCAGCGGATGTGGAGTGATATATTTGGACGAGCTGCCAGTTCATCTAGTTGTGTGTGTTGGGCCTGTGTAAACAAATGTACGGCGGACAGTTATTAGAACATGTGTCACAGTTGGTTGGCACATTAACCTATCATCGTTGAACAGCAGAAGGGCCTCTGCGGCTTGGGAGTCCGCGCACCTCCGTAGTCGCAACGGGCGGCAGAAACAGAAACACTGAACTCTAAACAACCTATTGAATCTGGGGAGGAAATGTAACCAAAAACTGCATGAAAACTTATGTAGTAAATTGTATTATGAGAGGGTTGATTGTGTGATTCATAACAATATTTATGAATTTTTTATATTTAACTAGTATGGAATATCCGAGAACTTAAATTTTTGTGCTGAAGTTTCAAACATTTAATTATTATGGCGTACCACATTGTACTACCATTTAGGTTTATTCTATTAATCATCATGTGATGGAACGTGTTCATGTCCAGTTGTGAATGGAGAACAAATTTATAAAATTGGAATGCCCGAAGTACCCATGGTCTTAGCACCCCATATTTAATTTGAATGATTGATATCACTTTATATATGTAGGTAATTGATGATAAATGTTAAAAAAAAATTGCTATGCATTCAGGCAAGACGAGATATTTAAACGATCGGATGTTTGATTTGTAAATTATAAATCGTAATTCAACACGACATAGATTATCTTAGAGTTTTACAACTTAACATCATGATAGTTAAAATTTCACAAATGGATAATTATATACATACAAATAGAAGATTAAAATTTTATTAAATTCACAAATTTACAAAATTATTCTACCATTAATATTTTGCGTACATAGAAAAATTATTTGCTCTTTATTCTTCTATATTAACTTTATTAGCTTATAATTTTTATTTAGTTTATTATAATTTTTGTTACTATTTATAAATTTTTGCCTCTTTATAAAATGTTTAATGTACACAAACTATAGAGAATTTTTATACAAATTACTTCAATTTTGTTTAATATATCTTCCGTTGTCCTATTTTGTGATTTACTCTTTACTGAAATTGTATATATATATATATATATATATATATATATATATATGTGTGTGTGTGTGTGTGTGTGTATATATATATATATATATATATATATATATGTGTGTGTGTGTGTGTGTGTGTGTGTGTGTATATATGTATATATATGTGTATATATATATAATTATTTATTAAATTTGTATTTAATTTTTTTTTTTTTTTTTGCCAATTAATAGCCTAATTTAAATTTCAATAAACATTGAATTGCTGAAAGTGAGGGCTCTGCAATGCACTGGTAACATGCTCGCCCGGCAAGTGAGAAACCCGAGTTCGAGTCTCGGCGGAGCAACTACTTTTTGCGAGTCAATGTTTATACATACATACCATATATAGAGTGTATGAAATTTGTTTATTTAAAAATCGTGCTACTTGTTATGTTTTGAACAATTTATAACTAATTTATGCTGCTCGTAAATTGAAACTGCCCGTTCCGAAATGGAAAATCGCAAGCATTAAAAGTGAAGGAAACTCGGACACGCACCGGAGGTGACACGACCCTAAATGCATTAAACATGAGCGATTCCAGATGTCCCTCCGGGAAACTTTCCTCCAACACTTTTCCACACAGCTGGACCCTAAACTACTGACGAGGCTGGCCTTTTTACGGAAATCACTCTTCTGAAAGATCGTTTTGCTGAAACATGTTTAGTTTGCCGATTGTGTTCCAATAAACGTAACAAGTATTTCTGTATAAAATTTACTCAATTAAAATTCTTATAAAAAAATGTAATCAAAATTCTACATAAACTTAAACAATAATACAGTACAATAAACTTATACAATACGTTTTGTGGAATTTTTCAGGAACTGTTGTGATGTTATTGTAATAAGGCAACTAGGAGGCGAGGATCGAAATATAGAGGTAAAACTTCGCCGGGAGTAAACTGATTCCATTGAATCTAGAAACAAATAATGAGTATTTGTGTAAAGAGCAATCTGAAAAATCCTGAAAGCCTTTCAGAGTCTTAGTTCCTAGAAGGTAGATATTCTCAACTCCCAACTGTACTAAAGGCCAAATAGTCCCAAAGATTAGGAGATACCAGAATATCTTATATTGCAAGAGTATCAGAGATGGAATTTTACACTTGAATAGGACGTATATGGGCCAGTTTGTCATATACTTTTAAAGCTTCTTGAAACAATTGAAACCAGAAGGTGACTTCATTGACTAAAAGGGCCCAGATAGAGAGATGTAATACTTCTTAATTATACTATTCAGAATCTAAAAACCTTATGGAGGTCAGGGTTTTATTTATAAACCAGGTAAGGTGGTTTGAATACATAATTCAGGTGGTTTTCACAAGTATCTTTCAGGAGCAGGGATTTTACTGAGATTTTGGAAGTCCAGGAACATCTAGCGGCAGAAGAACTTCAAAGACTTGGAATATTTTAATAATTTAATAAGCCATCCATTTACAAGTTGTCTCCCTGTTTATACTCCAGAAAATCTAAAACCACAATCTAAAACGTACATGGGAGTACTTTAAAAAATTATTCTTGATATGAGATTGGATTACTAATCGGAAAGACGTAATGAATATAACATTGATAAACAAGTTTCATTGGCTCATCCGGGTCACGTATCGAATTAGAATATTACTTATTCAAATTTAAATGCATTATCGTGTTGATAGGCTATAGATTTCTGCATTGTAGTGCAGACCATGGGTATTCCGAAAGGATATTTCTATCGTGTAAGGTGGCCTTTTGTTTAACCTAATTTTAAAGATTACCCCGGTAATTAGATGTACCAATGACACGAACAACTTTAAACTATTTAGATTTTTCTATTACGACTTTGGCTATTCTTTACGGAACGTGAAAATAGTATGTGAGCTGTGACTGTGTGATGTTTTATTGTATTCAGCTTGTTTTAAGGCCCAGGGGTCACTTTAGAATATTTTCAATATAGAGTGTTTGACATCTCTATTACTCTGATATTATTGGCCAGTAGAATTATTAATTCATAGGTATATTCTCATATTAAGTAGGACTATAGAAGATTATATTTAGTGTTGGTCCATCAAGACTGATCACGCAACACGTTCAGTTCATGCTTCATAACACTGGTAAGATGTGTTGGTACTGTTAAAATATAAAAGTCACATCTTACTCAACTCCTACTTTATCGGGTTATTTATCGTGCCTGTCGCTAATACTGGACTCACACGGGCCAACTGCTGCCAGGTTCAGGTTTCCTTCCTCAATATTGTTCAAGGAAAGCTATAAAGTACTGTGTTTCAGATGCCTTACTAAAAGGCAAATTACAAACGGTGTCCCGCATGGATCTGTGTTGGAGCCTCTGCTTTTCTTAATTCATATAAATTACATTGCAAAGGTCATCTCAGGTTGCGACCTCTGTATGTTTGCTGATGACACGATACCAAGTATAAAGATTTTAACATTTTAGAAGCTGAGCATTTATAAAAATAAATAGCATGGGGTAATATTTTTCAAAAGGGTTTCAGATATTAAATCCTTAAAAATTATAACACTCTCTATTGGAGACACTCACCTTAAGGTCACTTAGTCGGCTGACTTTCTGAGAGTGAGATTGGCCGAATGTTTGTAGAGGGAGCAGTTGGCGAAGATCCTAGGTTGGCGAAAACCATTTTGTCTTTACAGGATTGGGTGGGTTACACGATTTTGTTCTGCTTAAATCAATAGCCTATACCAATGTTTGTTGGTTTGAGTAGCACATCTCCACCTCTATAATTTTATGGGGGGCAACAAAATAAAAATAAAATCAAAGTCTTTGTAACAAAAAGACCCTAAGGTGTATGGAATTCCTCAAATAATCAAGATTTTTTCGAATAGTTAGTAATGTTATCAGTGCCTGCAATTTATATTTTGAGATTTTAGTATATATAAATTTCAAACCAAAGAAAATAGTAATAAAATATTTAATATAATACGGTAAATTTTTAGAATAAACACTTTTTTAATTATATCTGTATAAACTGGCATAAACATAAACCAAAACAAAAGCATTGCATTTGTCTGGAATTGCTTATCTGGATCAAAACAATAACAAAACCAAAACATTTTAAAAATGATTTAAAATAATTTCTATCTGAATAATGGTTTTAAAGACTTCAATATTTTTGAATTTTCTAACCAAAGTTCCACATCCTCAGCTACCACTCATATCAAGTAGTAAAACCTTACATCATTTATCTGTCGTAATTTTTCATACACCATTGCTAAATAAAAAAATAAGATTTCTTCATGAATTTTTATAAATATTTAGTGCCGAATGTAAAATTTCACAATTTCAAAATAATATATAATTAAAAAAAAAAAAAAAAAAAAAAAAAAAAAAAAAAAAAAACAGTCCAATCTTCCCTGAATTGCTAAATGCAGTGTTTTATTTCTATATAAAACAAAGTATAATAAAGTCGTCATATCGACAAAATATTTTAAATTCACACTCAGAATAAAATGCTCCCTCAAAACAACTTTTGTAAAATGTAAAAAATTTAGATAAATAGTCTTATAATTTTGTGTTCTTTCAGATCTATTTGCCAATTTTTCCAAAACATATATTGAATAGGCCTATATTTATTATATTAAATTTTTCTTGTTTTTTACTCATTTTCCATTTAAAATTAAAAGTACATTAGACTACTCAGAATCCTAACAAATTTAGGAAGAATATTTTGTATCGTAATCTCCATTACAATCATTGGAAAGATAACATAAAGTAGATAATTGAACATTTCGATATTGGAACATACTTACATTTTAATACAGTTGTACATATTCATAAACCCTTTATAATGCATGTCTTTAGTTTCATAAATATTTTTTTATTGCCTAACTTTTATTTATATGGACATGACACAAGAGTTTCTTTTACAAAAGGAGGAGTAATTAATTTCTTATACATACGTTTTCTACGCACTTGTCTCTTATTTTGTGGTTTATAATTGTATATAATTAATTAATTATAAATGTATTATAGTCTATTACTTAGAAGATGGTCTCAAATGTATCGTATGGTTAAAAAGTGTACATCTATTCCTATACCTCTATTCTTAATACCACATTAATCATTTATTTCATTTCATACAGGTAATAAGTAATATCTGTTGTCAATTTTTATGTAGTTTATTTAATATGTAAAACAATGTTTTGTCTAGTATAAAATCGTTAATCTATATTTGATTAACCTCAATCAGATATCACGAATGCAATTATTTTAAAATATTACAAACAAAAGTATGTTTTATAATATATCAAAAATCTTACCACCATAAAGTCACAGACTAGAAATCATTGTAGTGTTTTCCAATCGTGACAATTTTAAAATCCAAACAATCAGAAGATAATGGCTATTGGTTTCGTGTCGTGTGGGAAAATACAATCCCACTGATAGCACTGTTGGTGACACTGTCACAGAGATGACAGTTCGGATGTGAACGTGCTGTTTGACTTTTGGGGCAAACAGCCCATTCTTTCCTCAGATTACACGATACAGGTAAATAAAAACTGTTTGGAAAATGAGCGAGCTCCGATTCCGTCAATCACTACGCCAGCGGCATGGCTTCGTTCCGACCCTTCCATTGTTGAAATTATTATTGAGACAGCTTCTTATCTGGAGCCGGCTTTAAACATTGCGGTGGAAATGTAAATGGCTTTGCCTTTGTTCGCTTAAACATTATAGTCTCCATTTAGAGGCTGTGTTCCCACCCCAGTCCCAACTTGCTGCCCACGACTGTAATTGTACCCTTTGTTCTCCATGTTATCATTCTTGTCTTTAATTTCTTGGTAATTGCCTTCGTTTTTGTCCAATAACTCTTTGTCTCGACTTTCCCTATGCTGTGAGTGTGCGCAGAATTTACACCTCAAAACGTAGGGATACGAACTAGACAATACAATTAACTTGTTTACTTTACATACTCTACTAGAATCCAAAAAAAGTATATAAAAATTTAGTATTACTTTTAGGATTTTAGGATTTTTGCATTATTGAGTGAAAAGAGATGACACTTTGACATAGAGTCAATGTGTTAGGGTGTAAGTGTTGGCGCGTTTGTGTGTGTGTGTGTGTGTGTGTGTGTTTGCTGTGTTGCCAGTGCGCCTGTTTTGTATAGTGACATGGTTTGTGATTATTCAGGAATGTGCATGACATTTTTACATAAATCAATTGCAACTACGCTAATATGCTCCAGGAGAACCAAGTTATATTGTATGAGAAAATAACCTAGGCCTTTTAGAAATCGATAAAAGGTTTTCAATCAAGAGTGAATTCATTGTCACTGGAAAGTTACTGAAAAAGTTATACATATGGAATGATTACATTTTTACAGGCTATGTTATTTGAGCTTGGCATTCCTTAAACTTAACGTTAGACATTTTTACAATATTTAATTGAACGTTAGCCAAGTAGATAAACAAACAGAAAGTGATATAAAAGTCACCACTTTCTGTATCTTGTTGGGTCAGCTACCAAAATAGTGTTTTGCTTGTCAAACTAATCGAAAGGGGTTGCTGTAAGGGTGCTAGTTATTATCCCCACTGCTCTGTTAGTTGAACATCAACTATTCAACAGCTAAGTAGACTAGAGACAGAGCTGATGATCGTAGTTCACTCCCAAGTCGATTCAGTTAACTATTGTTGTACATTAAGACTTTATCTTACCTTATGCAGATCACTGGAGAGTTGTGAATAATTATTGGGCTTGAACTATATGCCATTAAACCATGCCTAAAGTATATAGTTAGAAATCTTGCTATTGAGATGGAAGCAGATTATTTAATATCGGCAGAGTTGGATTCGTCTCAGTATTGTTACGCATTAGCAATAAGCTTTGCTAACGCTCAGCCACATTTTAGAAAATATTGAACAATAAATAAAATTAATCGTTCAAATTATATGTTTAAATATGTTATAAAATGAAGTCCCAACATTCTTTTTAAATCGTATCATGCTCACTTAAAGAAGAAAAAACACTAAACATAATATTTTGCAATTAGTAAAATTACATGGGATCTACATTGCAGTTTACTTTAGGAACCATTAACAACCATACAAGAATCGCTAGAAACTTTGTATTATGATGGTAAATAAAATTCCTAAATTTGTGTACTAAAAATATTTTTTATACGACTGATATAACAATATGACCATAAAACCTAACAATAAATTTATTTCTGAACTATAAATAAAAGAATTGCAGAACTTTTCGGATTTTTTAGTTTTAAAAATGCGGGTAGTCGTTCAGAGTACTTCCCAAAACTTAATACGTTTTATTTTCAAATCATTTAATAAACTCAATTATTTAAAACAAATACTGTACGCATTTCAACAAGAGTAACTAGACACAACAAGAGTAACTTTTTTAACATTTCTATTTCAATTCAGAACTAAAATTTCAAGTAAGTACAGACTTTTATAATAGATAGATTACAATTCTATTCCTTTTTAATCTAAGTTAACAATTTATTTTAAGAGACTAAACATGGTAAAAACTATTTATCCTACCGAATACGTCTGAAATTCCCACACATGATGGTTAGAATTTTATACCCTGACCTTGCAGGATTTAGTGCTCTGGCAGACACCTCGTTCCGACCCTTCGATTCCCTTGTGTATAAAATTTCCACTATTTGAAAAGAAAACATTCATAAAATATTTAATTGCAACAAACTGTATTTCAATATTTAAAATTCTGATCAAGATGTTAAAAATCTACTTATAGTCACATTTTGGTAAGTTTATTCAAAATGTGGGGAAAATATAAAACCGATTAAGATAGTTTATGTGAATGTAGAGTTCAGCTCCAATTAACCATCCTCTTAGTGCAGAGTCTGGATCTGACGCTATTACAGACTTGACTCCTGAAATCTGGAGTTATGTTCGTCTGAAGAGATAAAAAAAATGTCGGCAACGAAGAAGCTCAAAATAAACTCGTTACTTAGTTTCGACATCAGAGACACCTAGACCACATGATATAGTATAATACATGTGAACAGGTATTTTCATTATCCGTTAGGTGTACAATTGAGTGCACTATGATATGATAGACACGATCTCTAAGCACGTTGAGCAACCACGTTTTCTACTCATAAAGTAGCTGAGAAAGGGAATGCTGGGAAGGGCTGATGCCATGTGAATGTTGAGTCTCACACCAATTCACCTTCCTCTCCGTGCAAAGTCTGGAATCTGACCACATAGCTAGCTATTTTATGTGAAGATAGTTTACTTATAATTCGTAACGCCTCTCACAACAAACGACTTTCAAAAGAAAAATCTTGAAATTTCCATTATACAGTTTGTGAGGAGTCTTAAGAGCCTCAGATGTTTAGGCGACCCTCTCGCCCCAACGCGCACACACCGTCACACGCGCAGCCCGACCTACCTCCCGGCATTTTTGTTTTGATGACACACACTCGAGGGGTTAGTCTGCAAACTGCTCATTTTAATTTTTTTGAGTTTAGGTTAATATTTTTGAAATCTTTTTTTCTTCATTTTATTTCATAAAAATAGAGTTCAAAAACAAATGCCTAGGACTTTCCTGACGTATCTTAGAAATAAAGTGGTCAATAATCATTTCAACTTTTTAATATCAGTTAATAAGTTAAATAAATACTATATATTACAAAATTAAAAACCTTAAAGATAGTATTGCATTGTTAATGAGTTTCCGCTGAACGAAGAAAACAAGTTTCTCCAAAAAAAGGAAATACGTACCCACAGGTTTAAAAAGCGTTCTATCCAAAAATAACTAAGACGGGTTTTAAAAGTATTTAAATTTATTGTCTTTCGTGTCTGCATTATAGAACTAACCAAGCTTAATATAACCTAAAATGTACAATTAAAATTACATTTTAACTAATAATAACTACTAATAATTTCAAGAATATAAACTTAGGGAGCTTCACCAACTCCAACAGCCATCCCCCGCAGTAGACTAGACCTATTAATCTACCCTTGCATCTCAACATTCGAAATTTGCAGTTAGTGATGTGCCGCTCCTGAACATCCATAGAGTTGCCCAGATTTAACTGACATGTCGGTTTTTGCTGTGCTTAGTTTAGGTTGAATTGAAAGGTATAAGTCAGCTAGAAGTCAATCTTCCTGGTTATTGTAACTTATTAGTTGCACAGGTAGTAGATAAATCATTCATATAGGGAAGGTGTGATTAAGGTTCGGGGTTAGTTGAGTGAATTCTGTGGTCCGACGCTAGGACTGAGTCACGACCACCGCGTGCCATGCTTCGTCTTCCCCCATGATATTCACAAGCTTGCAAGAAAAATAACCGTCCTCTCTATTAATATTTAATGGGGCATCATGCTGAGTGACAGTGGTAGCGTCACGATAGCCCCCTTAGCGGGTCATAGTTGCGATTGTAGTGACCCGCACCGAACAGAAGCATAAATTTATCACAGAGAGAGTGAGAGAGCGATGTCCACTGTACGGCAGACAGACAGCGGCACAATACCGCCTGTCACACCACAGAACTTTTTTCCGTGCGTCAACATATACTATAGGACAATTTATGTCTTGTGTAATTAGTTCAATCAAAGCTGTTGCCCTATAAGTTAGTTTTTTACTCTAAGTCTCCGAACCACTAGCTTTTAACCCTCAATGTAATGGAGTGTGGCCTACATGTGACTCTCATGAAGGAAACAGGATTTTTCCGGACATTTACCATCGTTCAGTGAAACAGAAAATCAGTAACACTACGTTTCGAGATCTGCAATCTGATCTCTTCTTCAGGTAAATAACTAACCTAGTACATAATTACAAACTAGGTCAAAATAAACAGATCATACCAAAGCGTTGTGGCACGCCTAAGTCAGTGATCACAACCACCATGTTGTTTATCAACTTCACTAACTCTCAGACATGCACTTAATAAAAAAAAACTAATCCAAACACTAATCATTAAAACTGAACTACAGAATAGGTCACAATACGTCTGCATTCGTCTACGAACCACATACGACTGCTAGGTTATAGTGAAAAATAAACTTCAAACAAAGAAGTAACTCCCATGACACTCTTTCCATGCCATTACTATTTCACCAGACTTTAGGGTTAAATAATCGTAAAGTGATTAAGAAGTGATTCCGTATATGGGGATATGTCGCGAATTATCATCACTCATCTCAAGAATACCCACTACGCCTAAAACATCTATTCCTTTTGTGCCCTTGTTAAACGTTTCGAAAATGCGTTTAATTCTAAGGGTAATAAGCTGGTAGATTATATATTTAGGAGCGCAATACAACATGTCGGTGATTCTGAGCTAGTCGATCAATTTTGTTATATGCCACGTTACGATTCCAGTTTCGGTTTTATCCAATTAATTTGTGTTATTAACTCGGACACCTAAACACACAAATAAATGTTATCTTTTCTGACACATCTGTACACCATTTCCGGAGAGTGCCCTCCATTGTGTCCCCACAGATATAATTGTCTCTTTTGTTCTCCTCGGTTACCACATCAACTCCAATTCACAGTAAACCACCGCACCACAACACACTCCCTATCCAGCTCTTGGTAAGTTTGGCCGTTTCGGCCATTCCATTTACTATCTAAATATATTTGGGAAATTTTTTTAGAATCGTCAAAAAAATTTATTTTTTTGATCAGATATATAAGGATAACGGTAATCTGAAAATTCGTTTTCAGACAAGGAACGACTTTCTGAAAGTTAGAACTCGTCTCCCATGTTGTATGGAATCCATTATAAACAATCAAGTAGCTAGAATTAGATTAGAGGCCCACATAAATCCTCAACCATGTATACAGTAAAATATGCTTTGCGACTACTGTAAAATATCAACTATTAGCGGATTATTGTTTGAAAAGTAGGAAGATGAGAAGCGCAGGGATAAGATGGGAAATAGTGTAACAGCAGAGGTGGAAATTATATTTGCTAGAATGTCAAATATATGAACAGCTGATGTCGAGCACAACCTCCTAGGATAGTTTCTGAAACCTCCGGTGGGATTATAGTGCACTTTGACTTATCTGAAAACATTCTACCTAGCAATCCTAGCAATCTCTTAAAAGAGCTAGAAATGAACCAATGAAAACAGATTTACTTGTTTTTTCTAGACAAAGAAAAACCCGACAGTATCCCCCTGGAGTAATGTCAGGTTATCTGAGAGTAGTGTACATAATCGGTCTGCGTCTTACCAAAACCTAACAGTGCGACACTCCATTATTATACTTAGTTATGGTTTTTCCGAAGCTTTTTCTTGCCATAAAATTCCTCTAGTATTATGTCCCTTTCATTTTTATACTTGCTATTCTTAGGGGATACTCACCAAATCTCTAGGAAAATTTCATTCAGTACAAATATGTTTGCACAAAACGCAGGCCAAAATAGATTAGTAAACGCCTATTCCACAAACACATAACAAAGATTGATATTGATGAACGTTCTTTTATCAGCTTTCTCCAGTAAATTACAAATCTACATTATTTGTGTTTTCTTTCTGTTAGGACAACAAGCTTAGAAATTACACATGGTCCTAAAAGGACACTTGCGCTGCTTCCCGAGTGAAAGGATATTCTGGATGGATAAGGTTGGGGGTAGCGGCTGCCTCCTGCCAAGATCCATTAGGAAGAATTTAAGGATATTAATCTCAGTTATGGCACCTTGGAAGAAGGGTAAGCAATCTCTCTACCAGCCTCCATAGTCAAAGCAGGCAGGGGGTGGCACGCCCTTATGCCTAGGCTAGCAAGAACGGACACTTAGGGAGACCCACCAACTCCAAACATCATCTCCCGCAGTAGACTAGACCTATCGATCTACTCTTGCACCCCAGAATCTTGACATTTGTGGTTAATGATGTGCCCAGAATTAAGTGACATATCGGTTTATGCTGTACCCAGTGTAGGTCCAACTAGAAGATATAAACCAGCCAGAAATGAACCCACCTGGGATACTCCATTTGCTTACTCTAAGCAAATGTATCTATATAACATCAAACGTCACGTGCAAACTTTTTACCTTCAGACCCTCGCCGTAGCTGGAGTAATGCTGTGGTTTCATGTTCGATTCCCGTGGTTATCATAACAAACTTCTAATCGGTTCGTACCGTTTACTCTTAAAAACGTTTATTGTAATAAATTTCCACTGAGGTAGAAATACCTCTCTAAACATATTTCGTGCTTTACTCGGTTTAGTTTTGTATTCACATTTGAACTATTATTTTAAAATGTGTTGCTACATATTTTGAAATTATTCAGTATTGAATTTTAATTTTATTCAGTTACTAATATTATTACCTACGGATTTATAAGGCGAGAGAAAAATACTCAGTATCGGCACACCGACAGGTCCGAACTTGGGACCTTCCACGAGAGTTTGACTTCTTCGAGCTTTGTGTTGCATCAATAATTCTCTCGCTAAATCACTACTTCAGTAAGAAAATACTAAACTAAAATAATAAAAGAAAAAAATTCATCAAGGCTGATCGCAAAACCATAAGAAACAAAATCACGAAAAAAGGTTAAAGTTTCCCAGACCATAACAACCAACCAGGTACTAGAATAGGGGTGGAGGGCTCAATCATTTCCCAACATCAGACAATACAGTCACACAGACATCCATGCAGCAAATTGGCCTCCCCTCCCCCACTCACCCTCATCCCCAACCACTGCCTCCTCCCCGATCCCCGGAACACTTTAATTGGAAATGACAAATCCCGGGCGGCTATTGAAATGGTAATGGCTCGACCAATCCCGTCATCGCCCACTGGAAAAAGTCTCTCGATAATCCCGAGATTGTCCATTAGTCCCGGGAAATGCCATCCTGATCCCAGTCTTTCTCAAACCATCTTCGGCGATACGTGATTTATTTTTTTGCAAATAGTTCCAAAAATTATCAAAACACAACGGCAACTGGGTGTAGCTTGTTTGGTCTACTCTTTCCGCTTACCTTTGAATTTTATTATTACAATTATTTCGAATGCGTATCTCTCGTTGAAGCGAATTTTTCTGCTTGCTAATAAGGCTTAGTTAAATCTATGTATTAATTCGGAAAATTAGTTACTACTTCCAAGGAAATCAGTTATCTGATACCTCATACTTACAGTCAGCACTAAAACTGGTTGCAATAATCATATTCAGACCTATACTCAGGCTTGTATTTTCGGACAATTTTACCGAGGCCCGGGCCTCACCACACGTCTGTTTGAAGGGGCCGTGTCTACGGACATGTGGGTGACGGGGCCCGGCTGAATATCTTTTATGGGGCCCAGCAAAGCTGAGTAAGGCTCTGATCATACTATGTATCTTTCATTACATTACGTGCTACGACAATATGGTGTATTTCGTCAACGAAAAATGCTTCGATTTCCCAGAAAATTCGTTGTCAGTAAAATAAAGTAAAAGATGGGGAAAATTATAACAACGTGTGAGAAGAGGAATCTTAACAACTTTAAATTGAACTTGATATAAGATCTGTTAAACCCTTACTAGGAGATTATATTAAACTAAGTACACGAGGAATCAAAACCCTGAAAAATCAATTTCAGGTCTTTTTCCCCATTTTTTTCTTCTTTAGATGAGTAGTTGGAATATCCATCGAATGTCATCTCAAGTTACACACGTAACTGAACATCTTATGCACACACAATCACATTTTCCAATATCTCATTCATAATAGTATGGTGTTAATTGTGTTTCTCAAATTTTACAATGTGAGAAAAAAGAAAGAAGAGAAAATCTAACAAGATACATCTACCACTAGTTTTAACGTTCATGCAGTCTTCATATTAACAGTGTGAATGTCTTACAAACTATAAAACAAAAACACCATAATTTTATACAAAATATAGAAAGGGAAAATAAAACTATAATATGAGTCATATACAGGCCCAAAAAAGGTAAAAACGAGCAAAAAGATTTCTTGTACCACAGTTTTGAAGAAAAATTTAGAAAAAACAACAATAACACTAAAGTAAACTCTGAAAAATACGATAACAACTTATACATTACACAACAAGAATAGATTACCTAGTGCAATAACAATAATGTACTTTGAAGTAGAAACCGCAGTTTGTGCAATTGATATCACTATTCGCTTCTATATCACGCCAAGATCGACTCCACGGCAGCCACCCTGAAGGTACGATGCTTCATGTTAAAAAAGTCACATCTGGAGATATTTCGCAGCCGATTCTATCTACGAAACGCTTCCGAGACCTAGTTCTTGAAGATACTCTTAGATTGACCCGTTCGAGCAGTTGAGGGCAGTCGATGAGAGCATTTAAAAGCTTGTATAGGAACATGGCATCCAGGATCTTTCTTCTACCTTCAAGTGACACCAAGCCAATGTCCGATGCTATTTCTTCGACCTTCAAGGCCGTGCCTCACTCCCAGAATTCTCACAAACCTGTCTTGAATTTGTTGAAGAGCCCTGACGTGGCCAACTTGAAAGGGCAACCACACAACCGTCGAAAACTGTAACACTTGCCTCACGAGGGGGCAGTATATGAACTCGAGGGCTCGAAGGTTGGTTATGCCTTTTGTAGATCTGTTCACAGTTCACAATACCCAGAAGACGATTATCACGGTTCTAAACAGAGTTGATTTGAGCTTCTTGGGCAGGTTTGTTGATAGAAGCACCCCCAGATCCCGAATGGCAACCACTATTTCGATCCTGGTTCCCAGTAGCCTGTAATGGAACTCCCGAGTTGACCTCCTTCTGTTGAAAGATATAACGAAGCTCTTACTGGAATTTATCGTCATAGAGTTATCCTGGTACCATGCAACTAACTTATTTATGTCCTCCTGAAGGGCAACACAGTCATACTCATGTTTATCTCTCGAAATATCTTCAAGTCGTCCGCAAAAAGCATGACGTCGGAGGACAAGTACTCAACCAAATCTGACGTGTAAACGTTAAATACATAAGGCCCCAAACGGGAGCCCTGGGGTACTCTAGAAAAAGGAATGAATTCGTCCGAAAGAGCCGAATCGTAGCCAACAAAGAGCTTCCTGTTTTTTAGGTACGAGGAATACCACTCCAAAAGATTTCCTTCCACTCCGTAGCTTCTTAATTTATTTAGGATAACTGTGTGTCCAACCTGTCTAATGCCTTCGAAAAGTCAATGTAGGTAGCGTCTAACTGGTTAACCCCAGCAAAAGTTTCTTGTATATGTTCCTGAAACAGCACGAGATTAGTCTATGAAACAGCCAACTAAGGATGTTCTATAATACCCTAATGTTATGATACAGAATTTTATTTGTTTAAGTAAAGTACTTCTAAAATATAGTTTTATGATACTTGCTACTGTTTTAGTATGTTTTAGTTTATGTAATTACGTTACCCGTGGCTTTGCACGCAATTTCGTAGGCTGTATGTGTACGAGCACTTCTAGTTCAAGTGTATTTCCGACGCCAACGTTGAGGTTGCCTTGTTGCTACAACAACAAAATAATTCAAGAAGTGTATATTTATGGTCATTTTAATTTACTACGGTCTTATTATTTTTCATTCCATAATTGATTTTGGCTATTTTCCCGATCAAATATATACATATACATACACAGGTCTGAGAAGCCTACTTCTACCAAAAGACAACTAAAATTAATTTTGTAACAGTCTTTCAATTTATAGTAAAAGTTAGATAGTGACGTTGTATTAATCTAATACTTAAATTTGCTAAAAATTTACAGTTAAAAGTATATTTACTTTTTTTAGTTTAATATAATTTTACTAAAACTTATAATTATTTATCTGGATATTTTCTTACTCTGTTCTCAACAGGGATGGCAGAAGAGGTTTAAATAAGAAGTATTGTTACTATCAAGCGTACTCTATGTTTTTACACCAAAATTTAAACAAAAAGAAAGTAGTGGTAACTTTATTTATTTATTTATTTCCAACGGTAAACCATTATAAATGTACAACACATTTGACACAATAAAATGGCATAACTGACAATACATGACATACAAACAGCTGACCAGAAAGACTGCAATAATATACTTACTAAACTATAAATATAAATTATAATATTAACAAGTGATACCCACCATAATAAAGTAAATCAGTTGCAACACAAATAGAATAACAATGCTTAACACTAAGCATACACGTTCAAATTCATGACAATTTCAAACAATTTCCTCACGCTTAAGAAAAAGACCAGAACATAAATTAAGTACCTAACAAAGTAACATAGAATAACTATTTATAGCCGCGTAACAGAGAAAAAAACTATGTAACAGTACGTAACAGGGAGAATAACTATACACAGAAATAACAAAGAGAATAACTATAGACGGTAGATACCAAGGTGAATAAACTATTTACAGAGGTACAAATAGAAATAAACCATAACAATATGTAACAAGAATAAACTATGAAGTTTCAACAATAAATAAAGCAATAAAACTATAGCAATATAACGGTAAAAAAAATTAAACCGAATTTATAACAATTAACCATGTGGTTTGCTGTCATAAAACAATGTTTACACAGAACAGTTAACTACATTTAACAGGCTCTGTCAATTAATAATATACAATTTCAAAGATCAAGAGAGAATTTTTAACTGATTTATAAACCAGTGCGGCGTAGTCTGGAGAAATGTTTGAAATAAGACTAGGCCTATATTCATCCCAGGGACCCTAAGAATGTCCACTTTAAATTTCAGTATATTCGGTTGAATAGTTTATGCGTGAAAGTAAAATAACCAAACAAAGACACGTTCGCATTTATAATATTATTAGGGTTAGCCTATAATTAGGATTGGAAATAGGACTGTTATTTTTGCTATAGTGTCACAATGATATTCTTGCATGGCCATTTCATTGATACAGAACTGTCACCGGTATATTTTGTTACGTTGCTACGTAACAAGAAAGAGAACGAAATAAACTTTATTCAGTTAGTTAAGTTTTTGTGTCTTGGGTTTTTACTTTCTTAAAGATCAAAAATAACAAAATCTTTGTGATTTTATCAATCAACACGACCTATAACTACTATAAGTAACAGATCATTAACACAAAAAGAAATACTTTTTAAAGAGACCGCCAGGGCGCTCGGATCTTTGTAACTAATTTGGTCAACAATTCAAAACTGAAAACCATAGTTTAATATTTCCTTTTTAAAAATTAACATAAACTCACTTACAGCTCATTTATATATATATATATATATATATATATATATATATATATATATATATATACAGGGTGTCAATTAAGTCTGGAACCTCTTTTTTCATTTTTAAACCACAATATAAAAAAATACCAAAGTTCACACGCGCTTACTGGTGATAGTAACGCATACATCTGCCCAATTACCGACCGGATAATCCCTTTGGGGGACGGTCCACAAGGAGTCAGACAAAATTCTTAAATAGCAGCATAGGTCAAGTTTGGTATCAAATTAAAGGTCTTACTTAGCAGAGTACAATGTCACAAACCGGACTTCAAAAGGTGGATTCATTAAGTAGTTATAGCTATTTGAATTTTAAAACAATTGAACAATGTAAATTATTAAGTATTACAAGTAAACACCAATTTTTAAGTACCTGTGATCAAAGTAAGTGTTCAAAATGTTCCCCTCCCAGGTCTGTCACATATGCGTTTAAATAAGCAAACTAACATGTGATCGGAAGACCAAATACCAAATCGGTAGCACATTCACCCGGCAAGTGAGATATCCGGGTTCGACTCCCGGCGGGGCAAGTACTTTTTGTGATTCAATGTTTATGGAAATTAAATAAGGCTATTTCTATTTATACAATTTAATGTAAATAAAAGTCGTTTGACAGGTATTTGGTCTTCCGATCATATGTTAGTTTGCTTATTTTTAAACGCATATGTGACAGATACGGCCAAATACAAAATAATTGAATCGGAAAAAGTAAGCGCTCAGTGGTGTAATGGTAGCACATTCACCCGGCAAGTGAGAGATCCGGGTCGACTCCCGGCGGAGCAAGTATATTTATATATATATATATATATATATATTTATATTTATTTATATATATATATATATATATATATATATATATATCAGTCTTAACAGTCTCTTTATTTTATCTTACAGCTGGCCTATGACATTCACATTACTTAGACCAGATCAAATCCATGTATTGAAATATTACTAGGTACTCTTTCCGCTTACCTTGAATTTTACGATTACAAAGCTGCAGGTTTGTTCTCATTTTTACCGTTTGTTTATTTTGTTTCTATAAGTACTTTCATTTGTTTTACACACTATCCTTATTCTGTACATAAAATTGAAAACGCAACTACTACAGTAGTGTTTATATTTCCCCTCTTATTTACATAATCCACTTAGAAGTATCAATTGTGTATGTGCCATGTAGGAACACAATCGCGTATCTTAAAAAATACATTATTATCTGTATGCCGCATATGTGACACATACGGCAAACTCATTTAATCGTAAAAAGTAAGGGGTCTGTGGTGTAGTGCAAATACTTTTTGTGATTCAATGTTTATTGAATATACAGTGTGTATATATATATATATATATATATATATATATATATATATATATATATATAAAAGACAAGAATATTAAACCATCTAAAACCTACATTGTAAATGTTTCAAACTTTAAACCAAAACAGTTTTTTAAAGAGTGAAATCTTTGAGGTCGTATTTGCGGCATTGTACTCTACCAAAGAAAATTTTAATTTGATCTACTAATCGACCTATGCTCTTATTTAAGATTTCCTTCTGACTCCTTATGGGTCATCCCCTTGACATGACAAAATGTCGTAGTTACTTCAAAAAGTACTTTTATAGGTGCAGTAATGATGGACCAAGTTTTATTGCTTTACCTGTAATCGTTCGGGAGCTATCAAGACCCCGCGGTACTTTTATACTGCCTTTATATTTATAATAAATTAATTGTAATAATCAACAAAAAACAGTACTCGACCAGGATTATAAAAAGTGAGGAACACGCCTCAACCCATGATGATTTTGGCATCATTTGTTTCATTCATCATTATATACATATACATACATGTATATATAAATGTGCGTGTATATGTAACTTCATCATAAATGTTTGAGACGAGTTCTCATTTTTTTTATTACCCTGGTCGAGGATTGGTTTTTGTAGATTATTACAGTTGATTTATTACATACGCTAAGACAGGTATGTGGTAATTTCATATTTGTTCGTTTTTGTATTTATTAAAATATTTTTCTTGGGTTTATATCGAATTCTGGTTTTTTAATGTTTCATAATGTGTATGCATAAAATTAATTACCACTTACATTTGTATAGCCTGGGGAATTGTGATCTGTAATATTTATTAAAATAGCTTTGGAAATGAATTTCGTACTCGTACTAAATGCACATTGTCAGTAGTTTCTCATGCCAGTGGGCGCAACAACTACGGTTTATTCCTGAAATCAGACAGGTTCAGGGACGCACCGAGGGGGGGGGGAGGAACGGGACCTGTCCTCCCCCCAAGAGCATTTTATTTCAAAATAATCGACCGCATTATTGTCTATTTTTGTCTAAAAGTAACATTTATGTTGGAACTTGAAATAAATCACAATCAGATATATAAATTCAAACCTTATAACTATTTTAATTTACGAAATACACGAACTGCCCATATAATAATTACATTTTTCAAAACTCTAAATGTTTGAGTTTCACCGTTACGCTACAACACGAATGTGAGGTTAGTTCTTAGTATTTCTACTGACTTGTAACCGTAACCCGGTACTTCAGTAACCGAGTACAAAATGTACTGGTACTGATCTAGAGTCATACGTTACAAAGTGCTCCTAAAACGGTACAGGCACACGTTCCAGTTACTGCTATTGCTGAACTAGAAGCCTGTGTACTTTGTACCAGAAACTGTATCGTAAAAGTATATACCACAGTAATCTGTACCGGATACTTTCGGTTTGTGTTAACTTGTATTCTCTGTACAGGCGAGTAACCGGTACAGGCAAGTAACCGGTACAAAAAGTATCTTTTGCGATAGTCCTGACGTTATCAGTTGTCATATTAAAGACACAGTTCCGAGCAGTTCTATACTGTGTTAGTTTGTTGTCACTTATTGTCACTGCGATGCAACACCGCTCTGGGTAATCTAGCCATTGCGTTTTAAAACTAACAAATACCGGTTACGGTGAGTTAACGAAGCTTGCACAATTTAATCTGTGTTACAAGTTAAACTTTAAATTAGTGATTTACAAAATTACACACTCAAGATAATGACCAAGCTCCATAATGTGACAAATTCTGAATTTTGTGGATGACACGGTCAAGAATAAAAGTTAAGATGGTAATGTAATAACAATGTTTATCATACTATTCTTAAATGTGCATAGCACGATTAAAATTACAGTACAAGTGTGTCTACCTTATATCGACATTTTCGTCTTCAGATCAAAAGTTTCCGAGTTATGAATTTTCTAAATTAAGAATTTGGTTGAAAATTACCAAAATTCGGTATTCTTCGTTGTTATCGATATAAAACCTGGAATTTATGTTAGTAAATAGTTTGAAATGTAGAAAAATAAGCTAAATTTAAATACAACTTTCGTTATTGTAGGTCTATTAGTTAGTTTGTGGTTCACTTTTAAATTCGAATATCTGTGCTTTTTGATTCGAGAGTATTTTGTTAATGTTATGATACAATTTTGTTTTAATTAAATAAACTTCACATAAACTGTAACTGTTACAGAAGATTTTAATTGTTCCTGTGTAAGCACCCCTTAGTTATTGGTAGTAGAGTGGTTTGACTGTAAACTTTATTCACTATGACCCGATCTTAGCCTTCCTTTTATTACACATTAGTACACATAATACACATATTCTTACATATTAGTTTAGATGTACTATTTTCAGTAGATTTGATGACGCATTATTTCAAAAATATCCCGGAGGGGACCCTCCCCCCTACCCTATGGAATGGCTGGTTTTCTATAACCACGACTCGCCCGCGTTTCGGACACCCCCCACAAAAGATTTCTGGGTGCGCCACTGGACAGGTTAAAAATGTAACATAAATTAATCTTTTCTGTTTATTAGCAATATTTTAATTAGGTACTAGTCCGTTTACAGGGTCTACATGTAGATAAGAATATGTGAACTGAAATTCATAATAAAATACTACTATGGCTTTTGTACCATAATATTTAAACAGTCATAATGTCAAATATTACTTTAAAAAAGTCCATGCAACAGTAATGTCAATTTAATACTACGAACAATTTAAAATACGTTCTTTTCTTTAACTTATTTGACGCAAATCAAACCATATTTGGAGTTCTGTTTGAAATTAAATGTGCTCATGTAAACATTTTGAAGTATTTTTATTATGATGTTTGATTGTTTATCTTTTTATAGGCGGACATCTTAATTTCAAATACTAGTATTTTCGATTATCAATGAGCCTAAATAAAAATAGTTTAAAAATGTATGAATGAAGTATATAAAAGAAAATATCGACATTGAACATTCTAATTAATGAACCCGCTTCCTCATTTCAAAGTCGTCCGCTGAGAGTTTCATGCCAGAATTTCTTTTTTTTTACCGAGTACAAGCGCAGCATTTCCTTGACACAGTAGCACTCAGTGTTGGGACGCCAATTAATTATAATTAGCCTATTAGCGCGATACACATAGCGAGGCGAGAGGCGAGACAACTGGCGGTGATTACCTCAAACGTTCAAACAGTTCGCCCATTGTCCGCTAGAGCGCTCCGGTTAACTAACCAGAAACAGGTGACGATGACGGCTCGGCGCGGCTTGGCGGGCTGGCGGTGATGGCGGCACTTCAAAGACCACTAATGCTCAGTTCCGCCGGTGAGCGACCAAAGGGTGCTTCTTTGACGGAGGATTTAACGGGGTATAATTGCACAACTTGCCCGCTAATGAAACGTGAACTTGATGACTTTTTGTCGGACAAATTAGAGAGGTTACACATGTGTCCGTTCTGGCTACGATAATCTGAACCATCAACGGCCCCTTCGACCCTTTTTGACCCCCGTTTGCCCTCTGATCTCCGGCCAAACTCGGGAATTGTCATATTTATTTTCCACACTGTCTTTTGTTTTGGGCGTGTCAGCATATTTTACTATTACGAGTAAAACAATCTGTGATGAATGTGTGTAATCAACTTTAAGGAGCGAAATATATACCCTGCACCACAAAGTACTTTTTTATTACAAGTTGCTGAAGTATTGGCGCGCTTCTCGTTACGTAAGACTTCTCGAAAGGTCGTGCTGTATTTAGACCTTTCTTCTCACACCTTTCCACAAACAGGTGAGGAAGATAAAAGATCATTGCCGCTTTGCCTTAGTTCGAAACTACCATCTAATATTGGACTGTAGTGTCAAAAACTGAAATAGAATGGGATTTTAGCAATCTATTAAAAATGATTATGCAACTGATTTCCTTAAGAAGCAGTATGAGAATAAAGACTTAAGATATTAATAAACGTATTTTAAAGAACAAATTTAATGTACTATCAAAATAAATAAAACTAAATAAGTTGTGTATATGTTTTTGTTCCGTTCACACATAGACCTAATTTATGAATTGGATAGTGAGGGTAGTTTCTTTGGAATCAAGTGTTGTGTTTTGGACCATGTAAAACCTTTTACATTTAACCCCACATCGGGTACGGTTTGAAAATTCAGTATTTTGCTTTTTAGTTAGTTTTATTTTTGAAAATCGTAAACTTATATGTATAAAAGCCAAACTACTATTAACTGACTGACATCATTAAATCTCCAAAACTACACAATGAGTTTTTATAAAACTTTTTACACAGAATTGTCTTACCTCTAAGAAATTGTTGTAAAATTGTCGCAGCCTTATCGCGGAAGTTTTAATTACGAAAACAAAAACAAAAACCATGGTATATTTAATTACAATTTTATTACATTCTGAGTTGTTAGAACATTAACATTATCATTATGGTGCCTTCTGAGACCTATAGATAGACTCGGGACAAGTTTTTTCACGTTTCATAACCACTGGTGAGAACTCTTGAAAAACTACGATGATTACTCATGTGAACTCATTACTCTTCATGAGTATTGAATACCGAGTTTTTAAATATGGAGTTAAAATTTGAAACCGTTTGTTTACAATGAGGTATATAATAGTGCTCGATAATATCCATATTACTTGAATCCACGAGACTACGGACCTGGTGCAGTGGGAAGAGTATGGTGCGAAATCGGTAACTTAGTACCATAATGACTATTACATACAGTATTTTATCAATGTTTGGAAATAGATTTGACACCAACGTTAATTATCCTGCCAATCCAACGGGCGAAGCTGCGATGGGCCTCAATTAAAATATATCTTTCTAAAAAAATTTTAACTACTTATCAAACCTTCGTATTTATACATTCTATAACATTCAGTGAAATATAGTTAATAATGAACTGTGTACGGTTCACTTTTAGCGTACCTATACAGTGTTCGTGGATTACGCAACAGGATTTAGCTACGCCTAGAAAACAACGGCACGCACCTCGTGCATCACTTTATGTACGCTAAGAATATAACCAGTTGAAGTAATTGATATTTATTAAAGTTGAGTGAATCCAGCTTTTTTAATTTTTTATTTTATTGTTTAGCCTCTTAATTACCCAACTACTTGTAAAAACAAAATGCAAACGTGTTATGCATACAATTCATTTGACGCAGTTTGTAATAGTTTAAGATAAAAAAGGAACTATAAATATGAAGTTTTGTATATCCTTTAATTTGAAGCGACAGAAATCTTCCCTTACCGTTACAATTTTTTGGTATGGCAATTTTTATAATTATTATTGTGGTACAAAATTTAAAACAATGAAATCATGCAAGGTATCGTTTGGAAGATTCTCATGAAGTATCGAAAACAATCTACTTAGGTTTGTGTTCATATCACAGGAGTTGAAATAAAATACACAAGAGCACTGCTTCCTATACACTTTAGATCGCCATTTTGTAAAGAATTGAAATGATTGCATTTATTGAACAATGGAAAATTATACAATCTTCTACGCAGTCATGTAACATTATTCAATACATACAATGCATTACAAAAATTACAATTGCTTAAAATACATTAAAATTCAAATGAACTGAAAAACAATACATAAACATCCAAATACTACAATAAAAATATATTTAAAAATACAGTAATCACAAATTAATAATGATCACGAAAGGCCTCTTTCAGTGCCTCTCGAAGAGAGTAAAAAGCCCTCTCAGTCAAGTGACATTGTAATTAGCACATAAAGGATTTAATAGTGTGAATTATTTTCAGGTTTGCAGGAAAGCTATTAAACAGTTTGAGTCCGAAGAAAAAATTAGCATAAAAAATGTCCAGTCTAAACTTTTTGACAACTAAATTTTGTCTGATGTATGGTGTCATAAGAGTGATTTAAATTATGGAAAATGTGTTGATTTTTTGAGACCGAGATTATGGTGTGATAGACAAGAAGATTGGCAACTCTAAGGATACCACTTAACTGCAAGATCTTCCTACAACTATCTCGTCTACCAGCGCCTCGGCCATCGAATAGAGATAATCACCAACATATTTAGGATGCAATGACCCTTACAATGATGTTAAACATAACGTGTCTGCGTTTGAATGTGTTAGGATTCGAACATGGGAACCTCTGTTTTAGGGCACTCTGTATGTTTACAGAGTTGAAATTATTTTTAACACATGCTTTAGGGTTAATATAGAGGAGAACACGTTAAAATTAAATCTCTGCCGTTACCCGTTTGACCATTAGACTTTTGAGTCGGGTGGTCTGAAAAACCCTGTATACATAAGTAGATCTGAGAAGTCTACTTCGGTCAGAAATTGCCTACTTTCAGCTCTTGTAACCTACTTACGGTCTAAAGGGTAGAGTGAAAACTTTCAGCTGAGCCTTACTATTTAACTACTACTAAAATTAAATGTTTACCACTAGGGGATGATGTGATTGAATCCATGACAAGCGCTGACCCCACTCCCCTGAGACACCATGGTGCTAACAAATGACCACATTCACTCGTCACTTGTAGGCTTAATGTAGTCGCCGTCATGTTGAAATCTTTGTCAAATTAGAATTTACGTATATTTTTAATCTTTATAACTACAGTATTTTCAATATTAGATAACCTATATACTTAGTGTACGATATAGTTACTCGTATGTTTAGCCTTGTAATGTTATTGAATGTTGTCCCATATGCTAATGTATCAGGTCATCAAAATGAGACTAAAGTTGAATGAATTATTTGTGCGAAAAAGTTTTATTTTTCGTTGGAACGTTTACCTTTTAAAGAACAACCCTGTATATGTGAAAGGCTTGAAACTGCAACACTGAAATGTGATAAATATTTAAGAAGCATCTAGCGAAGTAATGAAGTTCTGAGTAAGTGAGTTATAGTTTAACAAGTTATTACCATTTTCTAAATACAGTAATGTTACGGCTGTATTACTGTAGAAAATTACAAATACCTACGAGTTTGGATTGCATTGTTAGATGCTAGGGCCTGTCTTATAATTAACATTAGCAATATGCTTTGGTTTAACATATTATGTCCATCAATACATGCTTACTATTGTGAAGTAACAAGAATAGTTACAGAATTGATTTAACAAACAGTGACAACAATTTGATATAATTGGGTCAATAATTTAAATTATTTATTAGATTTGTCTGTCAGACTGTCCGTTCGATATATCTAGAGCGATCTGATCCGTAGGCAAATTTTTCAGCGCAGTTTTCTTAACCTGATACCTAAATATCAGCCAGACAAGTAAATAATAGATATATTAGTGTCAGACAACGAGATAAAGAGAATAAAAGTCACACTTTCAGCAAAAAAAGCTGTATGTAATTAGCTAAAACCAATTTAACTTTAATCTTCGATTATGACGGTCAGTTTGATGTGTGTTAAGTTAAGAAAAATATAATCTCTGAATAATATTACTATTCGATATTTTTAACCCTTCTGGTGCCGTCCCACTTCATCAAAAACTACCGTGGATAGCGATCGGTTTCTTTTTAGGAGAAATGCCTTTATATATGTCATGAAAAACTATATAGTGTGCTCATAGAATTCAGGTTGGCTCTTATCTCCTAAAGTATAATGAAACTATAAGAAAATTTGTAACATCATATGTATGAATATTTTTAATGTGCAATTAACATGTGCCGTGAATATAGCCAACTATGTTTATAATAACTTGAAGTTATAACTAGGTGTACTAATAAAAACAATAACAATTCAAACATAAGGGTGAATTAGCAATCGTATTTTAGTGAGTTTTGGAGAACAGACAGGATTTTAAAATACGAGATTGGAATATTTCAATCCCTTTTGTTCCAATCTGAATTTCGAATTAAACCTCTTAGTAACATTAATGTCAGCGAGCCCGAGAGCTTTTTAATATCCAACTTGCCCTTCTCTTCACTAACACATTCCGTTAATGCGCCCAAGGTCCGTTCATTTGTCGGGTAAAAGGATTGGCTTAAAATGGCCTCAAATGGACTCCCCCTCCCACTCTTCGTCCCGTCGTCAACGGTAGCTGATGACGGTCACAAGAAGTACTTTCCACTTAAGCATGGCTTTGGGCGGACGTTATCAAAGTAATCCGGGAGCAAAACAAGGGAGGACGGGGGGTGGGAGCGGGCAGACGGCCGAGGGTGTGAAAAAGAGATTAAGAGACAATCGTCTATCAATTAACAATTTATCAGAGGAGTGACTCTTTTCTTGCCCAAATGGATTTGCGCTGTCCGAAACCGCGTCCTATTCGAGGATTTGCATCGACAAAAAACACACCCTTTCAATTCGCATTAAACCACCCTATAGCTCTAATCAAAGACGAGCTTATCAGTTATCACCCTCACAAGCTTTCACGCCGCCCGCCGCGCCGCCAGCTCGCTTGTCCCATAATGGATATAGAATTGTTTGTTTATCTGTGTGGTCTTACAGTAGATATGTGACTTCTGGTCTTCCTGGGTGGAGGGAAAGAGAGGGGAGAAGTTATCTCTATAGTTAGTCTGTTTATTAATTTCAAAGAAGTATTTTTTTAATGACTAATAAATTATTTTTTTAATGTTTCTTTCAAGCAGTTAAACAATTTTGTAGCCATTCTAATATAAATAAATTGGCATGTTGCATTTAATATCCAAAATTAAATTATAACTTTAATAGGTAATCATTATTACAAAATCGTTCATGTTTTGTTTGTACTGTGTTGTATTTTTATGAAGATTTAATGGTATGAAACCCTTGGGACACATACACACTCATAGCTGTAAGCCTACATAGTATTAATGGGCTGACCCACCGGCTGAATATTACGCTACGTATTATAATAATTATACATACAATAATTATTACAATAATTCTTTAATGCAGTAGGACAATAATCATAGTATTGCAAGCGTCATTATAAAACATGTAATACACAAATATATATATATATATATATATATATATATATATATATATATATATATATATATATATATATATAATATCAGGTGTCTGTTTTTACAAATAAACAATCGCTATAACATTTAGGCACACATAATAATAACATGAACTCCTTTATTCATTCATTATCGGATCCATATTGTGTGTAGATGTATAATGTGAGTTTCTAACCGTCTCAGTGGTGCGTCAGGAACTCATCTACAGAATAAAACAACCTGAATAACTAAGAATAAAAATAAGGAGATCAATATAACCAATCTCTGACCATTCTGTCTAAAATGGGCACCGTTTGGACAAAATTAAAATATTTTAATTTTGATTGGACGCTGTATTAGACGGAGTCGTCCATTAGTACACTTCTAATTTTCATCATCTTATTGTTTATAAAAAAAGATGACACAATGGTTTTACTTTTAAAAAAAAACAGCCCTTCACTGAAAAATGGAAGTTGTTCATAGTCTTGATAAAAAAGAAAATTAGATGCTTGTAATTTGGACTTTAATATGGCGGCAAACTGAACCTATAATTTTGGTATCGTTTAAATGGTACCCATTTTGGACTCAGCGATAGAAAATTGGTTTCCTTAGCGTAGAACAGACGAGTATGTGATACTAAAACGCACTCAAAAGAAAAACATAACATAAACATTACTTAAGTATGCTTAAACATAAGGTTTTTTCTTCGAGGTAGATGAGTAGACTACTTACCTAATCACTGAAATCTAAAATGGTTTTAAAAATAATGGTTATTCCATACTATATTATAATGTACTCACTATAAATGTAAACAAACAGAAAATAATAACCAACGTTTACACAAATAAGTGTATTACATGTGATATGCTCATGTAATTAATATTTCACAACTTTGGACACCAAGATGAGATTTTTCGCTACTTTAAAAATCAGTGGGGCGTAGCCCGGAGGGGGTTTTGAAATAATAATAGACCTATATTCATCCCAGGGACCGTAAAAATGTCGACGCTAATACGTACAATCAGTACAAATTTCGTACAATCGGTTGAATAGTTTACGCGTAAAGCAAAACAAACAAACAAAGGCACTTTCGCACTTATCATATCACTAGCAGTAATCCGCGGCTTCGCACGCAATTTCGTACGTTTTACACGTTTATAAGCACCTCTGGTTCGAGTTAAATATATTTCGACGCCAATGTTGAGTTTGCCTTGTTGCTGCAATCAAGAAAATGCTTTTAAAAGTTTATACTTTTGGCCATTGCAATTTACTTTTTCTTAGTATGTTTTGTTCCATATTTGTTTTGCTTTGTTTCCCGATTACGAAAATATGTATCAGGTCAGAGAAGCCCACTTCTGTCAAAAGTGAACTAAAATTAGTTTCATAACAGTCTTTAAATGTATAGTAAACGTTAGACTACATTGTCTCATATATGTATTGCTAGCAGATATCCGCTGCTTTGCATGCAATTTAGTAGGCGTTGCACGTTTATGACCACTGCTGGTTCGAGTGAATTATATTTCCGCCGCGAATGTTCAGTTTGCCATGCTTCCGCGATCAAGAAAATACGCCAAAAGTTTATAATTATATCCATTATAATTAGGATTAGATGCAAACTTTTAGGTTTACAGTTACGCATGATTTTCACTTTAGATTATTCAGACTCTAAAGCAAGTAGCCTATATTTCTGAATCGAAATTTAAAATCACTATTATAAGTCAATAATATTTAACGATGTTTATAGCAATGACATAAACAAACTGTGACGTGATTTCTATACCTATACTTTTGTCCTCGATTCTTTATAGGTTTATAGACGGTTAAATGATATATTTTATATAGTGCTTGTTTATTACATTCTAATAAGCCTTTTCGAATATGTAAAAGGTTACTCTTACTCTCTTTTCTAATTTAAGCCTTTTGTGTTTAGTTGTTTTTATGTTTATTGTTGTATTATTTAGTTGTTTTCTTTATCATCAAAAATACATGACGCTCTGAATGATCGTTCATCTCTATCCATGTCTGCCTACTCAATCCGCCAACGAGGTTAAAACAAAAATGTAGACTTTGACTCATCCTACTGTGATGGGCCTGAATAGCAGGTTGTTGTCACCAGTCAAAATAAAAGAAGCACTGATGTTAATCAAGAAATCAAGATGAAGAAATCAAGGCATAAGCAGGGCCCCTCTTCCAATTTTAATGATTTGCAATAAATTGAAAAACTGATTTACGCCCCTTCAAATCTGTAGTGAATCAGACAACAGTAATAACAAAAACATAAATTCTTTCTCAGAACCAAACCAACCAAAACTTTCTCCAATATTTTATCTCCAATGTTAAGAGCATAAATTTTATGGAGCAATTCATTGAAACTTTCGTAACAAAAAGTGACAATTCACACAAATGCATTAATCAGAGTACCATCAAAATGTTTCTCAACTTGCCAGATTCATTTAGACGTGTTGTAAAATTTCTCTATGGAAGATAGGTAAACTCTCATACCTATAAATTAATACAAGATATAGAACCTGTATAGGGTAGTACTAAAATTGTTCATCACTGTACTGACATCACTGATATAAAAATTTCAGAATAATATATATATAGTCAATGATAGGTATTTTAAGACTAAATAACCATTGTCGTTGTTCTACATACATCTGGAACCTAATATGTTTACAAAGAAATGTTTGAAGTGCAATATTTCCTTAATGTTCGAGTGAGATTTGAGTCTCCAAGGGATAAGTTTGCGACGAAAAAAATTTCTCAAGTAAAGTTAGTGAGAGGTATAACTTTTAAAAACCTTTTCCTAAAGATATTGTGTTTTAAAAGTAGTATTGGTTTTACAAAATATCAAAAAGTATAGTTACGGTATTTTTTTAACATTTAATTTTTTTAACTAACGGTTAAAATTTATTTTACTGCTCTTATTAGTGTACAAGAGCTTACATTCTTTATCTCGAGTACAGTTTGAGGAATTTAGCTGTGCTTGTAGGGCCCAAATACTACCCTTACAACAAATAAACGCTATCTGTGTGGCGGGTTGCGTTTACGTGCTAGCCGCTGAGATGAAGGCGCAAAAATCTCTTTAACGACTTTAAACTCACGATTTCGATTTGCAGATTAGTATTGACAAATACGTTATTTTCAAAAACACGTTAAACAACACTATAACAACTGAAAAACAAGGATAAGTCCTATCATTACTATTATTTGGTATTCTCTTATTATTTAATTTAATCACAATCAGCACTGTCACAAAACAGACTGATTGTAGCGAGTGTGATGAGTTATTTGAGCTAATACGATTCCTAAAAAAGGAAGGTTTTACCCATGACTCTCAGGATGTTTTCGGGACGCAGCGCATAATACTACTGCGCAACTCCTCCCATCTATCACCACACGCTCAAGATCACGCGTGCAGGTTAAGTCCTCGAACTGTAGTGTCTTCGTCGCTGTTTTCTTACAGGGACGCTGGTTACGCAGTTTGGCGATTCTCGAAACACAAAACGAGGCACAAAACGACAGAGATGCTCTCAAGAGACTTAACATACCAGCCACACTTCCGAACTTTTATTGACTATTATTTAGCATCTGATATTGCAGTTTCTATTATACCTTAGAAGCATTTTTTGCTTTATCACATCTGCACCAAAAATGGCTATGAAGACTTTCACTACTGTTTTGGGTTACGCCTCTAAGACACTTTTTGATAAGATCTTTGTCAGATAGTCTCTTACGAACAGCATTGTTTATAGGTGTTTTGATATTTTGGCTATGGAGCTGGCTTTTCTTTGTTAGTTACAGAATGGTTAAGGACACGCCAGCTTGTAGGCATTTAAAATAATGTTGTCTGTCAAGATACAGTGATACAAAATACCCAAAATAAAATTTTTCATTCCATACAACCGTGTGCAAATTTTCTGCATTTTTATTGCATTTTGGTAGTACTTGGTTAGCTTTGCAATTTATTACTCTTTGAGGCTTCCAAAAGTTTTTCTTTCAAGTGTAACCTTCTCGACTTTATGTGTATATTTCACTAATTTCCCTAAAGCCATTCGAAAACTTTTGGAAACATAGTTGCTAAACTCTTCTTTTTATATGGTTACATCTTTACATACACGGCCATCTCCTTCAATTGACTGAACACTTTTGAATCACCGTCCTGACAACAGTGATGTAACGAAAATTGTAGTGAAATGAACCCTTCCATAGTACAACTGCTGCAGTGGCTTCCATTGCTGGTGAAGGTCCTGTGTATTTGATATCACAGTCTGCGCTATGTCCCAAGTACCAGAAACAGAACTCAGGACTACTTTCACCCAAATGTTCTTTAGTGACAGCACAGTTACGAAAATAATTGAAAAGGATGCAAAAATCTATCACTAATCCAGTGTCACAAATAACTCTTACCGAGACAGTAATTCGATGTAATGCCACACTTATGTTATGTCAAGAGTCATCAAAACCCACACCTAAGTCGATTATGGAGTTGTCTGTAAGAGACTGGTCTTGTTCCTTATAAAAAACTACGAACAGCTTGTCTAGTCTTGACCAGGTAGTCATTACCGGTCATTTTGGACAATTTGTGGAGTTTAGCCGAAGTTTTTTTTTATTCATTTGCTCATGTAATATATGTTCATTACTAAAGAAAACTGTACTATTGCAGAATTGCAGAGTTTGGGAAGCCCTAGTCACTCATCTATTTACATCGTACTCGGTTGTGCCCGAAACTTTCGCTGAGCCTGGCAGGCAAACTATTTCGTGTTTACATTGCTTACATTCCAAAAATAATTTTCGGTTGAACCCTACCCAAAAGCAAAACTAGTTCACAATCTTAACATTCAGGGCAAGCCAGCTTTTCCACTAAATTCTTCAAATAATTATCGTCAACTAGAAAGTAATCAGTTGCAGGTTCTGCGGCTTGACCTAGGCCTTAGCCTAAAAGACTGATTTCTGTTCTAAAATTTACAAACTTATCTTTATCCTTAAGGATAACCAACAGATCAACTGTAGGTTCATTTGATATGGAAGCGGAAGGCTCAACATATAGGCTTACTAAGACTTGGAGCCATGGTTTTTCATCAAACAAACAGACTCAATAAATTAAAATATAAAATAGAGTTAGCAGGCTCTCGGCAGGGAAAACATCTCGACAACTGTCACGAATGTCCAGCTTACAGATGATTCGAAATGCCCGCTTCAGTAATTTAAACACTCTTTCAAGTGTAGACAGTTGCGACTCCCCAGAACGTAATGCCGTAATTTAGAGAATACAAGTAGCTGAAGTATACAACCAGCGAAATGCTTCTGTCAAGGGGGGTGGATAAGTACCTCAAAGAATATAGGCAGCAGCTGAGTTTGGAGCACAGAACGTTTATGGGATGGTTTAAATTCGAATCGATATGAAGTCCCAAGAAGCTGACAATATTTGGCTTTCTCGTGGAAATGATATTCGGGATAACGGCATTACCAGACTGGGTCCTTAAACAAAAATGCACACATTTGGTTTTATCTGTATTCAAAAACAATGATTTTTGAATCAAATGCTAAGGTTATTAAGAACTGAGTAAAAATTTCTGGTTGAATGCAGTGTCAGATTTAGCATTTACAGCAACAGTTGTATCGTCGGCATATTGAAAAATGTGACCCGCAACTGAGTTCTGAATATTGTTAACATAAATAACAAAAAAATGGGGGTGATCATTGAACCTTGAGGACCACCTTTCGTGACGGACAAAAATGGATATAGAGGGCTGCCCCATACGAGTATGTAATTTGGACACACCGAGTTCGGCCAGGAATACGTATAAGAACGAAACTAGTCCAGAGCAACGCCTCTGAAATCACAAGCCTCCAGCTTATCGAGGAGGCCCTGGTGGCCAACGATGTTAAAGGCCTTACTAAGATTACAGAATATGCCAGCAGCAAATCGCCTAGAATCAAGATTCGTTAGCACAGATGACATAAAATTGTTTATTGCATCCGAGGGTGAACTGTTTTGATTGCAAATATTTTGATTGATTGATTGATTGACTGTCTTTTAGAAGAACAAATCGAGATTTTGAAATAATGCAGTTTGAATTGAGATAACCCATGAGTCGATTGTAAACCAAACAACATGTCTCATTCGAACACCTTGCCAGTAGTGGGGAGGATCGGCCTGTAGTTTTCGGGGAGGTTTCTGTGACCTTTGTTAAATATGGGTAATACGCTTGAGCACTTTAGAGCCGATGGAAAGACACCCTGGGATAATGAGTTATTAAAGAGTGCTGTAAGAGGTTTTGACAAACGAATGGTTACTCGTTTAATCAAAGAAGGGTTCATATCGTAAACCATTGGTGGACTAGATTCCAGTTGAGCAGCAGCATATACAGCTCCAGCATATGTGACTGGACGAAGAAAGAGGCTTGTTCCGTATTTACAAAGCGGAAAGGAATATGGGTCATCCCCAGCAGTAACCAACTGTCAAACTGTCAGAAACCAAAAATTCGTTGAAAGTTTTAGCAATTATTGGGTTGGTTTAGAGATTGTCCGCTAATGGACAATTCAGTTAAACATTGTCCATTACCTCTCTTCTTACCAGAAAAATCTTAAATTACCTCCCATACGCCCTTACTAACACATCTGTAGGATAGTCACGCTGCATCAGGTAACTGTCCTTAAGCCCCTCTTTGGCTTTTTAGCTACTAATCTTTTAGCCATTTAGAACGCTGTTTCCTATGCTTGCTGTTATAGTTCACTAAGGAAAAGGCTGCATTAAAGAAGCTCTCAAACATTCCAAAAAATTATGAATTGTTACGTCGTAGGTTGATAAGACTTTTGACCTATCTGCGTTGCGTATTATAACACAAAACTTCATTAGATCATAAAACTGAAATAAGAAAGATTGTGTTATAAAAATAATTTCAGGCGACACTTTACTAATAAAGTTATTCACTCATCAATATTATACAACAATCTCACACAAGACAAACAACAGAGCAGAGAACAAATAAATTCAATATACCACCTCCATACCCTATCAGCAGTCAGCCGATTTTAGAAAAAGTCAAAAGTAAAAGTAAAACCACCGTAATATTACTCTAAGTAATAATCAGTTGTAGTGTATTAAAATATAAGATATAGCAAGGATAAATAAAATAATGACGAATAGCTCTCAAATATAGCAATTTTCACATAAAGTACTACTTTCAAAAGATTTTAAGTATAAAAAACATTTTTTTTATTTTGTATTTAAATTATGGAGAACAAGAAATACAAATTTTCCCCCAAAATGTCAGTTTTGCCATTTTTGTGTGTGACTTCTCCCCTCCACTAAGTCTTGATGCTCAAGCCCTAACTAACCAAAGACCACCTATTTTATATAATAGATATACAGCCTGGAACAACTTTAAGGAAGAAATTAATTCTAATGCTCAACTCAAGATTCTCTTGGTGACTTGGAAGAAGCAGCTAATCGCTTCAATACAATTATTCAGAACGCCGCTTGGGCATCAACACCTGATATATCTCACAAAAACCGAGTAATAAAAATAACACTTTATCTGGCTTATATAAGGAGTAGCAGAAAAGCATAGGGTTAGGCGCCTTTGGCAGAGTACAAGAAGTCATGAAGTCTAAACAAGGCTTGACTGAGCCTCAAGAAATCTTACACGAAACTTGATAAACTTAAGAAAAGATTGTTTAACCAATACACTAAAGATCTTGCTTCTACTAACTCGACTGACTATTCCATGTGGAAAGCCACCAAGTTTAAAAAAGACCAATAGCTCACATTCCACTGATGCAAAATGGAGATGGGTCCTGAGAAAACAGAAGTACAGTAATAAAAAGGCGTATATTTCTTTACATAACTTTTACAATGTGTTTAAACATACCCATAATTAGACTCTCAAAATGATGACAGTGAAATATTTGAGATTTTAGACTCCCCTCATCGAATGACATTAAAAACGCTCCTTGGTATTAGTTGATTACAGAACAGGTACTGACAGAGTTCCCTAGAAAAAAGTTGTTTAAGTTGTTTTTATTATCTTGATATTTAATGCAATATTACGTCTAGAATATTTTCAGAAATTTAGGAAAGTGGCACAAATAGTAGATACATATAAACCAAGGAAACTTTTCAATATTTTGTCATCGAAAATACCAATCTTTCAAAATTATTCCACAAGCTTTTCCTAAAAAGATTAAATATATTAATCAATCTGATGTAGTTCCGGATCGCCAGTTTGGTTTCCGAAAGTACAATTCTCTCTTAGAGTTAATCTATATAATCAGTTACACTATCAGACAAACAATTGAAGATAAGAGATTTAAACATAAGCCAATCTTTTAATAAGGTATGGTATCTTAGACTGCTATTTACATTGAAACGCTATTAATCACACTCGATGTATGCAACTGCAAACTGAAAAACACTAGTATTAAAATAATTGAGATACCTTATATTATTATAAGCAACACTAACAAACGTTCAGGCTTGCAATGGTATACATCCTACTATAGGGTTCTCGAGACATCCATGTACAAAAATCTCCAGTTAAAATCCAACGTAACGTACCTTACATTGGAGCCGAAATCTCCATTAACCCATAAAACCAAATATCTATGACATAATAAATCATTTTCTCAAGATATTGTTGTCTCATAAATGGTGAAGAGAGCATATTATGTGAGTTAAGTACAACGCAGTGAACTTCAATCCCAATTCATTATTTAGATAACTAATTACGTTTTAATATATTGAATACTTGCAGTTGGGATACTACGAAAATTTTCCGATTCATGTCTTAATTAATATTAATACATAGATAATTATAAAGTGATCAGCGTTTACTTCTTACTCTATGGGGTGTCGCCGGCTGGTGGATTTGGTGTAGAATCTACGCCCATGCAAATTTCGCGCGAAATGTGGTGCTTTGTTTGTTGTACGTACCGGTAACTTTTAACCTAACTTCATAACTTAAGTCTACTTACAATAAAAAGTACTCGAGATTTGTTGAAAGTGAATGTTTTATTTCTATTTAGTCAGTGTTGAAGTGCACCTAAGTGATTGATTTCAAATTTTAGGCTAGGCTACATAAATTTAAATGCATATTCTACACATGTGTTTGTTTTCGTTTCTAAAATGCCAAGTTATCAACATTCAACTTTTCATAACTCATGGTTAGGTATCGCAAATGAATTTACATGACTTATTTAGTTAAATGAGTAATGCGCTGATGAAAATATCTAAACGCAGTAATATTGGAATTTTGTTTAGTTTGGTAAAAGAAATGAGCCAGAAAAGTATCACATCCTTTTTTACAAAATCGCCAGCAAATAATTCTATGAAGAGGAGTCTGTCTGAAATTGAAAATATTGATGGATCCAATATTATGTCTGAAGATAAAAAAGTTAAATTAGATTTAGTCAATGAGTGTAAAGAATCTCTAAACAATCCAGATCAGTCTTTAGACAATGCAGAGATTGGGTGCAATTTAACAGCTGAAAATGACAATGAATCTCAAATAGTCAAAGCTGCGTCATCAAAAACTATCCAAGAAGCATCAAAACTCAACAAAATAGAAATTAATAGATTAACAGCACAAGCAAAACTTTTAAGCAAAACTCTTGCTGCATTACATCCCAATATTGGTTTAACTTGGTTTCAAGCCTTGCGTAATGAATTTGACAAACCGTACTTTAAGAAGGTAAGTGTAATTATAACTTACTGTATTCATGATCTAAGGTTTAAATCTCCAATGTTTAGTATTATAATATAGGCTAGATTCCAAGTATGACAACATACAAGTAAATTATTCAACAGATACCTAGAGTTTTATTGAGAACTGGTGATATTTATCTGGTATTCAGAATGATCTAGTTGCAGTAGGTTTAAAATTTTAATCTATTTTGTGTAGCAAACATTAGGGTAGGGTACGAAAAGCGGACCCGGTTTTTTATATTGAAGAATGTAATCATCGATACCTAATATTCGCATCTTAAATCCTAGACTATCAATTGATATAAAAGTATCTATAGTCCTCAATAACAATCATATGTTTTAAATTAAAATATGGATTTAATATTTACAGTGATGAAACAAATTATTATAAGCAAAATTAGGAAAACTGAAGACGACCATATTTGCTCCTCTCACAGTTACAGTTGTTTCTTTCCCACAAATTTCACATAATGGATTTTTCGGTACGAGGCCAACATGTGGAAGCCACGTAAAACATGTCTTATCATCTTTCAAAGCAATGTCGTGTAGTTTTCTAAAATTGACTGCCGTTTTTAATAATCAAATGTTACTTAGGTATATATGTAAAATTGAAATATTACGTGTATTATTTGAAAGTGTTTAGAGCTGTTGATATAGATTATTTAAGTTGTTTGTCCAAAATAATTAATCAGTATCGATTGATTATATCGGTGGTTATGATTAAGTAATATCGTTTGCCAATTTCGATATAAAAAAACCGGGTCCACTTATCGTACCGTACCCAAACATTATTCTACAAATTATAAATTTCATTAAAATAATTTTTACAGCAATTAGCGTAGAAGTTGGCCTTACAACTATATAAATTGAATGTTATATAATTCAACAAGGACAATCATTATAAATAGCCTCAGTGTGATAATTTAATGATAAGATATAAATAACAACCTGAGATTTCTTGTTCATCCATAAAGAATTGTTTTTCATGACTATTATCGTAGACAAGAAAATTAAATAAAAAGTAAAACGGAATTGTACGAATAATTTAGTATAGTAAATGTTGTGCATTAGAATCTTAGTCATAAGCTATCACAAAATATTTACATGAATATTTGGCATCTAACAGGTGACTTTGACATATTTTAGAAAAAGCTCCCAGAGTAGTACCAATCTGGCAAGTAAATTATACAATTTAGCTATAATATTAATGAATCAAAATTAAAATAACTAGTGTAAAAATTTGAAAAATTGTTCATTAAGTAGGCTAATATGTCATCCGTACAGGTGTCTTTTAATTTTTCATAAATAACAGGTCTGTAAACTTTTTCATAATTAAGTTAAAGTTGAGTTATACTGACTTATTTTGAGGCATGAGTAAAAAGGAGTAAATCCAAATAGTTTAGTTTTATATCACGGGATAGGAAAAAATATTTATATGTATTAAACGTGTAAAATGAAGTTAAATCCTAAACGTTATTTGGTATAAATGTACATTATCATGTAATGATTGTAATTTGTGTTTTTTAAATAAATTGTTGTGTGTATCTGCAATTTATTAATATTCTTATGTTGCTTTTTTGCAGTTGAATACTGACTCTGATTTTAACAAACTCCTACACCTTACTTCACCATACATATCATTCTTAAAAAGAAACATATACTTGTAAATAATCTATATCAATTGTAAATATTACCTCAGGTCCTACAGTGTGTTTGCTACATTTTTAAAGTATACTGAGCTGAGTCTATTTTCAGTTTGTTTTAAAATGCATTAGCATTAACAATATGTGTTTTTGAATTCATAAATCTAGATCATTTCAAATAATCATTTTTCTAATTATTATTGGTTATCTTGGTATAAACCTTGTTATTTTAAAATATGACACAAGTATCACTTGAACATAGAAGTAAGTTATCGTCAGCCCTTCTTAAAGAGTTGTAGTTAACAGATCCAATAAAGAAAGACCTCTGATTTATTCAAACACTTACTTGCATCTATTTTATTTTCTAAAATTTATTTAATTTTGTTGAAAGTAAAATAATGATTAACAACTCATCAAAAATAAATATGAATTATCAATAGAAACTACATAAGATTACTAACCACTAAAACCAAGCTATTAGGTATATAAACTAAGATTCTGTATTTAAATTACAACTATATAAACTACAGTATTTTCACTATTATACTAACTAATAAATAAGGTAGGTAATATTTGTTAATAAACATAATTAGTATATACATTACATCTTTACTAATACAATTTTGTGTGTAACTGCAAATATTATCAATTTAGCACTGTTATCAATATTAACTATAATTTTTAATCTAACTTCTGGGCTGTTGTGTCAAAATGATGAAAAAAATTTTCTAGCTTGATCAATTAATTATATTATCAGCTGATAGCATTAAACAGTAATTTAAAAGCAGTTTAACTGAGATTGTTACTCTAGTTACATCTGGCCGTTAATGTATAAGTAGTACTTATTGGTTCCCACCCATGTTGCATTTAAATAACCTGCTTGACAACCTTAGTCCAGTCAGCTGGATAGGTATAAATAGACTGTTTTATTGCTTTTAGTTAGATTTCCCTATCTATCTAGTAATAACTGATGGTGGATTGTTTCTCAATAACTTGATTCGATCATCTTGTCTATTAACTTCGTCTACTCAGTGATATAAACTATCTTCTTGTCAGAATTAATCAATTTGAAATGTTAAGGGTTATATAATCTATCCTAATAGATAATAAACACTAATTGCATGAATCAATGATACATAAATAATAGTTAATGTACATTTTGTTAGTCTGCTTTTGAAAACCTTTCCTATATGTTTATTTATTAATTTATTGGAAGCTATAAATTAATGTGTGTGTGTGCATTGCAAGGCAATATACACAAGGTTACGTAAAGTTAGGTTTTGCTAATGCTCAGCCAAATCCTATGGAGGAATGTGCATTGCAATGAAACTTTAAATTTCCTCTATAGAAATGAAGTTTCATTTAAATTGTTGTCTATACCTCAGTTAGTTAGTGACACAATAATATCTTAGGGACATATAGACAGACAGATAGACTGAAGCAAACATTTTGGAGGCTTGAGTTGTAGGCTTCACTGATGCTTAGCCAATTGTATCTCTCCTAATCTACATACAGAGCTAGGAAAGAATAATGTTATAGGTTTTTAAAAGATTATTTTCTATATAACATCATTTATAATTAATATAGATATGTATTTTGTTTAAAATACAATTTTTTTAATTTTATTATAATGTTTTCTTTATAAAATTAAAAAATGTATTGTATACTCAACTTATTATATAAGTTTCATTATGGGATCATAATAGGTTCTCATAAAAAGCAATATCAAAGATTAGCTTCTGAATTTTTATGAGTAAGCACTGATTGAAAAAATAGCTTAAGCAGCAAGCCTTAAAAATAATATTTAGCAATACTAACATTAAGATATCTAATCAACAAGTGGTATTGTATTAAAGCCTTTTTACTTTATGCAGTGATTTTCAGTGTGAGCCAGATATTTATAGTTAATTAATTAGGCATATATTACATTATGATATACGACAGCACAGCTTATTAGTTATTAACACGAGTACTTAGTACCGGGTGAGTCTAAAAGGACTTTACAACTTTGAAATTATATAGATATTTATTGACTTTACTTACAGTCTTGATATATGTGTCATTTTGTAGCAAATTAAGTTTGACTCCCGTAGTGCTGTAGTACCAAGTTCCGCCACTGCGAGCGCTAGCTTTGTCTGTACTAAAATGGCTACTTTCACTGGTGCGGAGCGTGCTCGCTGTGTGTTATTGTTTCATGAAACAAACTCTGCTACAAGTGTTCAGCGTAGATTTCACACAGAATACGGAAGAGACCCTCCAAGCAGTCCTTCTATTTACAGTTGGCACAAGAATTTTGTTGAGACAGGTTGTTGTGTTCGTCATGAGAAATCGCCAGGTCGCCCACAGGTTAGTGATGCTACTGTCGAACAGGTCAGGGAAACCTTTGCCCGTAGTCCTAAAAAATCAACGCGGCATGCAGCTGTGGAGACTGGAATTCACAAAAGACAGTTTGGTGAGTACTACAGAGACATTTGCACTTAAAACCATACAGACTTACGATTGTACAACATATCACTGATTTAGATAAAGCTGCTCGTGGAGAATTCTGTGCTGTAATGTTGGATCGAATGGGGGAAGATGAGACATTCCTGAACTCAATAATCTTCAGTGATGAGAGTACCTTTCATATCAGTGGTAAAGTGAACACCCATAACTGCAGAATCTGGGGAAAACCCAAGAGAATCCCTTGAACGAGTTCGGGACAGTCCAAAAGTGAATGTGTTTTGTGCAATGAGTAAATTTAAAGTGTACGGGCCATTTTTCTTCATGGAGAGAACTGTCACTGGTATCATTTACCTTGATATGTTGCAGAATTTTTTGATTCCTCAAATTGATGAAGATGAACAACAGGATGCTCCTTTCTACTACCAGCAAGACGGAGCACCACCTCACTACCTAACAGATGTTAGGGATATCCTAAACGGTCGTTTTCCAGGTCACTGGATTGGGCGTTCAGGACCAATTGCATGGCCACCTCGTTCCCGCGATTTGACTCCTATGGATTTTTTTTATATGGGGTTTCATTAAAGATAAAGTGTATGTTCCACCTCTACCAGCCAATCTTGCAGATCTAAGAAGAAGAATCAGCTGCGGTTGCTGAAGTTACACCAGATTTGCTAGAACGGGTGTGTGGCGAGAAATTGATTACCGGTGGGATGTTTGCCGTATCACTAATGGAAGTCACATCGAACCGAAATAAGAATATGACAATAAACTTGAAGTAATTTGCTACAAAATGACACATTTATCAAGTGTGTAAGTAAAGTCAATAAATAGCTATATAATTTCAAAGTTGTAAAGTCCTTTTATACTCACCCTTATAAACATGGTTGCTTCAAAAATATAACTAAATATAAAACAAGGTAAGATTATGCTAGACCATGCTATTGAATTGTCTCTGAATAAATAAAAAAAGTTAAATCAAACTAGTACATCTCAGCCAAAACAATTTAAAGTTCTGATTTGAAGTGGGAGTTTTTTACTAGTATTCAGAGTCATCTATGCTTAAATTTGACTGTGTTTAGCTTGTAATAACTGTTAATAATAAGGATGTAGTTGTAACCATCTCCTTAAAACCCTCCTTCAGATTTCTAAACAGATTTCTTGGGATTACACATGAAATATTCTCTTTGACACTCTTGATTGTCCTGTACCCATTCCTTATAAAAACAAAGCCAGTGTTTTCAAAATGATGGTACAATGTAAGAATGTTATTATCACTTGGAGAAAGCGGAATGCATGTTGAACTATATTTCTACAGGTATAGTCTTTGCAAAATGAAAAGCACAAAACTCTGTTGTTAATTTAAATTTATTTATTATCTGATAGGATACATTTTACAAACTGTAGCTGTATATCTTACTCATCAAAGCATTGGTTGACATATTTCACATGCAAGGTTACAACTCCACAATGTAAGTTTCTGCAAGTTAAAAAATCTTTTACGTCTGCTCAATAAAAAATTTTTCAAGTATTTTAATTTCATCTGACTGAGAAATTTATTTAAAAAGGAAATGCCCAAACCTGCTATCTTTTTTTTCAGACATAGCTTGGATGGTGTTTTCGATTTGAAGAGACTATCCAAGTCATACTTCCAAGTATATTAGACTCTCCAAGACAAATATGTGTTTATTTATCTCCAACTGATGGAATTGGTTCTAACTTATTTGTAACATATAACCAGATTTTTAAAATGTACAGAGAAAAAAAGGTATATAAATTTTATCACGATCATGGAAAGCACCTGAACAAGAATGAGTTGGAGGGAAGCCCCCTACTCGAACAGCTTTCTTTTCTTCAATGGAAGTTCTTTGAACATAGACAGAGCCTCCCCACACCTCCATTCCATAAGCCACACCCAAACGTCTGTCTGTGATACGCAATGAACTAAGCTTCCCAGACCACAAGGGATATAGTGTTCTCAGAGAAAAAAATAACAAGTTATTCTGCCATATAGGTTAGAAACATGAGCACCACTAGTCAAATAACTGTCAATGATGTTTCCAAGAAACTTCATTGGGTGCATTCTTTGATGTTAGAATGAGTATCTTCTTTAGATTCATTTCATGTTTCAAATTAAATCAAGTCCTTTCCAAACTGAATGATTAATTGTTTGACTTTAACCAGTTTTACAATTTATACAGTATGAGTTAAAAGTATGGATACACTCTGTTTAGTTTTTGATGGATAAAGATGGAGGGATGGAACTCTGGGACACCTTTCTCAGAAATATTAGTGAACGTGTTTTTGTGATAATTTTAAGTTGAAATGGAGTGTTTAAGTGAACAGGAGCGTATTATGATTTTGATAGGCGTGGCTACGGAGACCACGTGAGATCTTATCATAAGTAAGGAATTTATTTAATGACACCTAACCCAATCAAAACCCTGGATTTAAAACAGGAGTTCAAAAAACAATCCAACTTTTCCAGGAAAGAGGCAGTGTTAAAGACCGTCCCAAAGCTGGGTGACCAAAATCGGCTACAAACAAAGCATTGTCACTTGACATCTGTTGTAGAAGATCTTCATGTCTCAACAAGAAATTTTCTCAAATATTAGATACATCTCAAACATCAGTTTTTAAAGTTTTACATGACGGTGGTTATAAACCTTACAACATTTGTTTAATTCATGTGCTAAGTGAGGATGATTTTTATCATCTAGTAAAATTTTGTGAAATAATGATGTGGAACCAGGTATCCTTGTGGTGTGTGCACTGTTGGCGTGAAGCACAAAGGTATTTTATGTACAGGGTCCTGCAACCAGTGGTTTCATTCTAAATGCCTAGAATGGCCAGATAAGAAATTTAAAAATCTATCCAAGAGTGACATTGAATCTTGGCAATGCAGTAAGTGCAAATCTATAGAAATTACTATTGAAGCGGTAAAACATCATGGAGTGAATTCTTTACAGCTAGAAAATACTTTAACTCAGATAGAACCCAATTGCAATACAAAGGAGAATCCTCTGAGTTCCTATACTATTCAAAATGATTATGACAATTTAAACAAATCAATAAAAATCTTAGAAGGTAGTTTGCTTGAAAATGAACTTTTAGTAAAAAATGATAAAAACGAAGATAAATTGGAAATGGCTGCAAAAATTGGCGCTGCTCTATTAGAAAAAAACCAGTTGCTAGAAGGAAAACTTGCACTTCTAGAATCCAAACTCACCAGTGCTGAAGCAAAAATAGAAGAAATGAGTACTGAGGAAGAAAGCTACCTGAGGAAAATTGAAAATCTTTTTCAAAAGATATCTGAACTGGAAGTACAACTTGACAACCAGAAAAAGCTTAATTTAGACATCCAATACACTTTTGAAGAACATGACAGGAAACAGGAGGAGATTATCAATGAGCTAGTACTAAAAAAAAGGGAGTTAGAGAAATCTATGCTGCTAAAGAGACGGGAAGGTCACTGCAGAGCATCCTCTTCTCAAGAATATGTAGACACTGAGACACAAACAACCCCTACACCTGATCAGCCTCCAACAAATGCTCCACATACTGGCACACTATTTAGTTCCTCTGCTCTTTTGCTGGACATAGCACAATTAAAAAACAGACAGGAGCAACTGGAACTTATGGTCAAGGAATGTACTGGAAAAATCCTTGACCAAAGCCAGGAAGCAACTTTGGCAAACAACGAATTTAGAGAAGCTTCTCCTACTTTAGAGCGTGTTCAGATGACACCCTCTAGAAGCCTTACTACCACCAACAAAAAGAATAAACACAAAGTATCAAAGGGGAAAAATCAATTTAGTGTGTCACTGCAAGTTGCAAAAAGTAAAATTAACCATCAAAAACAACATAATTCAAAAATAGAACCTAACCATAAAAGTAAGCAGCTGCCTCCTTTGAAGTTGGGATCACTTCACCCCCCTGAAAATTCAAAACCAAGACCACACAATGAAACTATAGAGGAATTCTTTGACAAAAATATTGACTACTAAAAGCAAATTATAACCAGTAACCACCAAAGCAGAGAAACAATTACAGATTTTAATAGCAGTGATGAAGAAGAGGCACCTTTTTTAGAATCGAACATTTCAAGGAAAGGGAGACAAAAAACTCAATAAAAGGAAAACTTGCAGTCCTGCACCAAAATATAAGAGGGCTAGTAAATAAATCAAATCGCCTCCTTCACTTAGCTGAGTTGAAAAAGCCTGATGTCATCATCTTAACAGAGCATGGCCTCAGACAAAATCAGATAGAGTCCATACAATGGTTACCCGGCTATATCCTAGTTACCCACTACAGCCGTGCTAACCACAGGCTTGGAGGAGTAGCTATTTTTGTAGACAATGCACTCCAAAATCACGTTGAAGAAATTGATGTGTCTCAATACTGCCAAGAACTTGTATGTGAGGTCGCACTTATGAATATCAATCTCAACAATTATATTACTTATATCATGGGTACGTACAGATCGCCGGACAGTAATCTGGATGTTGCAATGGCTACATTATCTCATCTAATAGATGACAAAAAAATTGAGAACAAACCTCTTTTAATATAAAAGAGGGTGATATAAATGTCGACATACTCAACCCAGACAGAAATACTACAAAATTAAATGAAATGCTTGCTTACCACAATGTTCAGAGAGTCAACTTGCCAGCTACAAGAATCACTCCTACTTCAAAGTCATCTATAGACTGGATTGTATCAAATAGCACCATTGATGCACTTGACACAACAGTTTTTCATACTGGGCTCTCTGACCACACTGCCCAGATGTGCACTATTACCAACCTGAAGAGAACAAGTTTGCCTAAATCAGTGCATAGAGCTATTGGGAGTAGAAACTTACATGAACTGAAAGGTTTGCTAACAAAAGAAAAATGGGAAACTGTGTATACTTCTTTGAACTCAGAAGAAGCCTACAACAACTTTAGAAAGCTAGTGACAGCTGCCCTAGATGCTGCATGTCCCCTTATGACAGCTGGTAGCAAAAAGAGAACACTAAAGCACTTCGCTGATGCAGAAGCACTAGTGCTCAAGAATGAATTCCTAACTCACCTTAACGAGTATGAAACTACAGGAAATCTTGAGGATAAAAACAAAGCAATGGATCTCAAAAAAACCTATGACCAAAAACTGAAAACTCTGAGAAGCCAAGCTATTGCTAGTAAAATTTCCAACTCAGAAAACAAATCTAAAACAATCTGGGAAACAATAAATACTGTCCGATCAAAAAAACAAAACTGCTCACCTGAACTAAAACTAACCATTGATGGAAAGCTTATTGAAGATACATCTATAGTCGCTGAACAATTCAATAACTACTTTGCCAACATGGCAAAAAACACAATTAACCTTAATAAAAACTCTCATAGAAAACCAATTGAACCAGCTGAACGCATAGGCACTCAAATTAATGAACTTAGTTCATTATGACCCACAACTCAAGAGGAATTAAGATTAATTATTAAAAACTTTAAATCAAAAAACTCAGCCGGTATTGATGATATATCCACAAAAATACTAAAACACTGTGCAGAAGAACTTATCTATCCCCTTACTGATATCTTCAATAAATCTTTCAACGAAGGACACTTTCCCTCAGCACTGAAAATATCAAAAATCTATCCTAAATTTAAGACTGGCAGTAAATCAGAATTAAGTAATTACAGACCCATTTCATTACTACCAACTGTCTCAAAACTTTGTGAGAAAATTGTTCTCGTCAGGCTATTAGAACATTGCAGGTTGAACAACCTGTTAAGCAGCTCTCAGCATGGCTTCGTTAATGGCAAGTCAACAACTACAGCAATGATTAGCTTGATAGAATCAGTGACTGACAGCATAGAAAAAGGCAACCTGACTACAGCTATCTTCTTGGATTTGAGTAAGGCTTTCGACTGCCTGGGTCATACCTCATACAGAAGAAACTAAAAGCACTTGGTGTAACAGAAACAGCTCTGAAATGGTTCGAAAGCTACCTCAAAGACAGAAGTCAAATAGTCGAACTAAAGTCTACTGAAAAAGGGGTGACTAAAGCATTCCGATCACAACCCCATCCTATACATAGAGGTGTCCCACAGGGATCCGTGCTGGGTCCAGTGCTTTTTATTCTTTTTATTAATGACCTTCCAGAATACTTACATGAATATACTAAAACTTTGATGTACGCTGACGATACAACCTTAATCCTTGACAACAATACACCTGAAAACCTTAGTGTAAATGCTTTTATTGCGGTCAACATGGCATATCAATATTGTGATGGAAATGACTTAGTGGTTAACCCCTCTAAAACTACCCAATTAGGGTTTGGGAGAAGAACAGGACAAATTAATTGCTCACCAGAAGTTAACTTGGTTGAACAAACCAAATTCCTCGGAATTACAATTGACTCAAGCTTATCCTGGACACCCCATATTGACCAGCTATGCAATAGACTAAACTCAAGCCTATATGCACTCAAACAGGTTAAAGAAATTGGTGATCTGACTACAGCACGTACTGCCTATTTTGCTCTATTTGAGGCACATATAAGATACGGTCTAGCTGTATGGGGAGGGACATCAAATGCTAACATGACCAGAATTCTAATCCTTCAAAAAAAAGCAATAAGAATACTTGCAAACCTTAATTTCCGGGAAAGCTGCAGAGAGGTCTTTGCAACATTAAAGATCTTGACCGTGACCGCTCTCTACATACAAGAAGTTATTATATGTTGATAGAGAAAACCTATCAAGGCTTGAAGACCTGCACTACTACAACACCCGCAACTCAACTATGTATCCACTGCCCATTCACCACTTAGCACAGTATGAAAAAAAACCATCCTACATAGGAAGAAAGCTCTACCGATAGAAATAAGAACGAAGAAGGGGAAACAGCTAAAGACTGAACTCCATAAACTGCTCTCACACCAGGCCATCTACACACTTGAAGAATTTTACCAAATGACCAACCCCGGACATTAATATTCTACTCTAAATGTTTTATGTCACCAATTAGGTTTATTAATTTTTGACACTATCTCTGTACTTGATGTATATGAATAAAGAACATTTTGACTTTGACTTTGACTTTGAACATTGGTAATAATTACAACAACATTGCTTTCTCAGATGTAGCAACTTGCATGTTAAACAGTGTCGTTGACAGACACAATGCTCGTTATTGGGCTGGTGTCAATCCTCATTGAATGAGGGAGCAACATACCCAGCACACTGAAAAATTTAATGTTTGGCTTGGCTTGGTGAGGGATCAGTTTGTTGGGCTCTTTTTTATTGATGGAAACCTTAATGCCAAGGTATACCAGGAAATATTACAAAATCAGGTTTATCCAAGTAGCAACCAACAACTGTAATGAAGTTCGGTTCCAGCGGGATGTAGTACCTCCACACTACAGCCTGCATGTCTGCAAGTATTTAAACAATATTTTTCCAAATCGTTGGATAGGCAGAAGAGAAAGTATCGAGTGGCCACCAAGATCGCCAGATCTATCTCCATTTGATTAGTTTGTGTGGGGTCACATTAAAAACAACACCTACAAAACGAAACCCCAGTGCATTAATGACCTTAGGGACAGAGTAGTAGCAGAAATTCAAAAACTCCTGTGTGAATCCATACAGCGTGCCATTTAAAGAAGATTTAGTTGTTTTATTGCTTAACGTAATTGTAATTACTAGTGCTACAAACATTACAGTTAAAAAAATTTTAAACTGCCCCTCAAAAAGCCCATTTTCGGGAAATGGTTCACTTTTTTCTAGAGGGGTGTCCTAAGTTAATTTTTCTATCTTTGTCCAAAGCAGGATCCATCCATGCTTTTAATTTAATTCATTTCAATTAGCTGCTATTTTATATTGGGTTGAGATAGAGAACTAGTTTCCACTGTTCTTCTGTTATCAAGACCTTTCAAATAAGATGTCACTTAGTGGGTCTTTCTTTACATTTAAACATTTTCGTTGTAGTATAAAAGCTGATTTTTTTTGCATGTTACTTGTATAATCATTAGAACATCTTTCCTCAGTTGCCAGACAGCTTTGACACTTCCAACCCTTGGCCAGACACCTCTAACTTTTGACCAGACATAGACTGTAAAGCTATATATGTGCAAGTGTGAAGCAATATAAACAAGAGTACATAGTTTGGTTTCCCACGTAATGTGGGGAAATGAGCAAAGTTGTAACAGTGACTAAAAAGTTCACATGTAATTCCTAGAAAGTTGTGCCGGGATCCATCCCTCCAACTTTATCCCTCAAAAACTAAACAGAGTATAGCCATACCTTTAACTCACACTGTAATATCGTTCTGGCTCTTAAGTGTCAATTTTTGGTAGTATCGCCCATGTAGACATGGCTTATTTAAGAGTAAATGTAGAGTAACTTAATTAATATAAATCAATAAAAGGCTCCTGTAGCCCTATGTAGATAGGCTTAATAACATTTGATTGAATACAGTCAACAAATTATTGCCGATTTGATAAGTATGGTTTAAACTATGTATGAGAGACACCCCTTGGATACAATAAAGTTGAAGGTTTCTGCATAGAAACTGTGATCCTCCCAATCTAAGGCTTTAGAGAGTTAACAAATAAATACCAAAGTCGGCTCATGACAATGTTGAAAAAACATGTCAATAACAGCATTGGTTCTTGACTGATTTGACATTAACAGATTAAACATCTCAAATTGGTTTTGCAATTTGTTGTATACAAGCTTTTCTAGGACCTTTGACAAAATGGCAACTGAATAACTATCGCCTTTGCCTTTATCACCCTTTTTAAAGACAGGAATGATTTTTGTTGTGTTGAACTAAATTTAAAAATATTTTTGAGAAGTAAGCTGAAAATTTCCTCTAACCCATATGATTTTTTGAAATTTAAAGACATGATTGTCCTTTCCAAAATTAAAACTATACATTATATTAAGAACAATGAGCCAATATTGGTATTCCAGATGATGCCTTAATTGCTTTTTTACATCTTTCCAAATGAGGAACTCCATCACAAGTCTGTTTATTGCATGTATCCCTCTGCAAGAAATTCCAAAATGCCGTCTGAACACAATCAGTTCTTGAATTTCTTGAGCCATTTTAGCTCTCTTTTCAGTTAATAAAAGTTAGCTAAAAGAACCTATCTACGTTTAAACATTCTTCTTATGGTTGTCATTTGTATTACAAGCTAGAATGCTGGGATCAACATTCTGATTAGTAACTTATCTAGGTATTATATCTACTTATTTATTGTTACTTTGATTGATTTAGAACACTCACTTGCTGGAAAGGGTAAGATTCTGTAAATTTATGACGAACAATATAGGAAATATATTTTCAGTTCAGGTCAGTACTTATATTCCCAACAATAGCTAACTAATCTATCACTAAAATCAAGTCAGTGAGCTTCCTTGTGTTTTTAATGAAAAAATTTTGTTTTTGTAAACTAAGTTTTTACTGTTTTTCTGTCAGTTTGATAAGTTGAGCCTCATTCTGAATATTTGAAACATAAATTAAGTCATCAATCAGGGTGTCAAAGTTAAGAAATTAAGAAATCGTGTACATTATTCTGTGGCGATATATATATATATATATATATATATATATATATATATATATATATATATATATATATATATATATAGGCAAATTCTGCAATCTCAATTCCTGCAAGAGATTAACAATACTTTACTTGTAATAAATTTTAACTCTGCCACTCAAGGTTTGGTTTCAGCGAAATCCTGAGATACACGTTCAAGGGGCTTGTCTTCTCAGAGCCAGTACACCATAAAACAATACATCATGAGATTAATCCATGATGCACAAAGCCATTCTATTTACATCAAGCACTTCTGATAAAGTAGTATATGCTGAGCTCATTATTAATCATTGTTTATAGTGTTTGGAATATTTGTTGATTGAGAGTTTCACGAACTGAATTTCTCTATCTAATGGGCTATTACTATATTCAGTTCTAATGTTTTCTAATGGCAGATAAAACAAACAGTGCTTTTGCATGTTTTGCATACCCAACAAAAATGTTTGTTTCTTTTTCATTGACTTATTCTTTATATTTTTAAGTGAAGTAGTATAAATAATATTGTCTTAAAGCCATAATATTATTTTTAAATACCCATCAGTCATTATGTAGTGGTATTTTATTTTATTTGTTGATGTGCAACTTTTCTATTGTAAAGTATCATTTTTGAGTATCCATTACCATACTTTGTTAGTTTTTATTCATGTTGCAGATTTTAACACCTAAAAAAGAGAACAGATACTTTTCTTGAAATATAGTTTAAGTTTTTATAACATGACAATGCCAAATGTCCAAAAAATTGTCATCCTTTCCATGTATCCATTGTTAATAATGAACTTTAAATTTGAATATGCCATAAGTTTGGTGTAATAGTAAAAGGGATATATGTAAAAATGGTGTTAAATTATTTGGTTTTAATAAAAGGTTTTAACTCCTGACTAATTTAGTGTCTGGTAGACGAGAACAGTGGTGTAACTAGAAGTGAATGTGGCAAATAGAACCCATGGGAAATGGAACCCGCCTCCAAAATTTCTTAAAAATAAAAAATATATGCATTAACAGCAATCCAACTTGTTTTAAATACTGCAGATAAATATTTTTACTTTGAAGTAAGCCATATAGTTTATTAAAATTAGATTTATTCCTCACCCCATGTTATGGTGTGCTCTTCAATCAGATCCCTCCCCCCCCCCCAAGTCAAGTTCTAGTTACGCCACTGAAAGAGAAACATGATAGTTCTAGACTAAATAGTTGTTTTAGGACATTTGGTAAGTACCAGTTACTATTCATGTCAACACTAACTTGTTTGGATGTTCACATGAATAGTTGAGCAAGTTCCTGGCAGAAGAAAGATCAAAAACAACTCCAATTTTTCCGAGATCTGAACATGTTTGGACATGGACAAGGGAGTGTCCTATTGATGAGATCAAGGTTGTTATCATCGGGCAGGACCCGTACCACCATCCTGGTCAAGCTCATGGTTAGCATTTCTAAATATGATCAGAAATATGGCTAGTTTATAATGTAAGTCAAGTTATATAAATAATATGAAGACTTAAAACACCAATATTAAAATTAAATATACATAAATAATGCATAAACACTTGCAAGCCTAATCAGAACACTATCAAGTGTAATTAGTACTGGTATCTTAGTAAACTCCTGAATACAGAATTTTAACCTATGTTTCAAGGAATAAATTGTACTTGCAAAGAAAAGAAATGCAAGGGAAAATGTATTCTTTTGAATTTGGAACCAACTTGTGTTTATTTTTATGTTAAGCTTATGTCTTTGTGAACATAACAACAACCAGTTCTAAAATACAGGCTAATAAGAGGAAGATTAAGATGAACAAATTATGAAAACAAATGCATAATTTCAAAGAAACCTCAGAATTCTGTCTTTATAGAAATGTTGTGTTAAATTATAAATTTTATTTCTAATAAATTTAAAAATAGAAGTCAGAGTATATAAGACTCTGAAATTTATTTCAGAGGCTTGTAAACATCAGTGTTATTCTAGCAGGCAGTTCTTGCTGCCATTGTTTATACTATGTGTTACCTTTACACATGTTCACTCTGACATTCTCTATTATGTCTTCCCTTTGTCTTTTCTGGTGTTTATCACTCTCAGAATTAAAAAAATCACATTTAGATCTGGCATTGTCTTAAAAGTAGGACTGGTATGGTATTGAGATCCAAAAAATTTAGTTTTCATAATGGGCATAGTTTTAGCTTATTGTTTTTACAATTGCTTAACAAAGACCTAATAAATAAATTTTTATTCCCTTAAAAGTTTACACTCATTAACAAGTTACAGTTAAGATTTTATAAAACCAATTATAAAACTTCTGTAACACTAATAATAACAACTTATAATAACAATATAAACAATAATTTATTATAAATGTCAAGTGATTGACCATATGTATCGTTATACTTAATCAGAAAAGATCCATAATAGTAAGCCCTCCATTTCTACTACTAGTATTATGATTATGTATAGCAATTTTTATAAGATCAGAATTTTTAAGAGTATATAAAACTAGATCATAATACTGGGTGTTTAAAAATTATGAAAACGTTAAGGAAATGATTAATTATGCTAAAACAAAGAAAATAGTTCCTATAAACACATGTCGTAAAATACTTCATTTTCGGTCTGTATGTCTGTTTGTGTTTTTTTACACAGAAACTCATAACGCAGAAGTTCTTTAAGTTATGGCAGTGCTTCTGAAAGTGTATGCTGAGTGTCTTAAAATCCTGCCAAGGGCGTTGCAGTTAGCGACAGTGATTAAGAAAATAATGTATAGTGTGAAAAAATTTAAATATTGGAAAGATATTGAATTCTCTCTAGACTAGGTTTGTGATATCATATAGAATTATTTAATTACCATTAATATACCTACATTTACATTGAATTACTATTATATTAAAACAATCAAACCTAAACCAAAGAGATTGGTATGTAATGTTTTTACTTGAGATTTTTATGATGGCTAGTTTACATTAACATGCATGAATTTCGTATGCAAGCACTTGTCATCTACATCATCACTATCTATGAACTAACAGAACGGCACACATGTAAACTTTTATTGTTTATTTTTCATGGACTTTGTTGAGGTGATCTGAGTTGTAGGGTGCGTGGAAAGTAGTATAAACCTAAAGGGAGTCTTGAGTCCAAGAAGTTTAAGAAACACTGAGCTACGGGATTGTAATTTTGCAAGACTATATTTTTTATATGAAATACTTTTTAACACTACTTTTAAAATGGAAGCATTTTTATTTAATATCAGTCATAACAGAGTTCATTGATTTGGGCTGCAAACGTCATGAACCACCAGTCCTTTCTTTCCCTCATTTTTAAACTACATAATCAGTAATATTTTGTAGATTACAGCACCTATAAGCAATTAAAGGTTTTTATCTTTGATTTCAGGTTTGTGTTTTAGTGTTCCTATTGGTGTTGCTCCACCCCCAAGGTAAGTTAGAAGTGCTTTTAAAATATATAATTATCAATTCATATGAATGAACAAACTCAGGCCTACATAATTGTAATTCCCCAATGTTAACATAATAGTGCTGCTATATATGATTGGTCCTGGTTTGGGGTGTTGATCTTGACAAGTAAGCACAAGATAAAACTTGTGCACATGTCCTTGAATTGGCTGGAAGTAATATGCATGTTGTAAAACCACCAATTATGTTCAGTAAAAATTGAGTTTTACTTTGTTTTTTATTTATTTCAATAATAAAATGATCGCTTGAAAATTAAAAAATGGGTGTTGGGTTATAACACAGGTAGGTTAATCCTATTTCTGTGAATTGCATGATAAAGTGACAACTACTAACAGTACAATCTGTTTTCTACAAAAAACATTTTTACTAAAAGACATCACCTATGTAGGTCAATACTTCCGTCTTATGATTATAAAATGTACGTTGTTAACCTGTTTTATGTAAGGCTGTATGATTACATACTATATTCAATAGTCTAGAACAAAATATTTTATTCTTAAATTAAATTAATTTTGTCTTCACAACATGCTAAGGTATGATTTATTAAAAACTAGTTTTGCAAAAAATTGCAATAAAAGTTTTTACCGTAGTAAATTTTTTGAAAGAAAAACTCATCCACACATATTTTATGACCTTCCTGAGAATTGAACCATGACCTTTCAGTTAGAAAGCCAAAGCCTTACCCACGCTACAGTGAAGGCCAAAGAATTGCCAAGAATGAGAATATATTTCAAAACTATAATACATAATACATCGGAAACCACATTTCTTCAAAAGGAAATTAATTGAGGCAACATACATTAAATTGGCAGACCAACCATCAGTCGAGATTAGGCCGCTTTGGTTGCCAATTCTAAAAAATGAACTAAAAATAAAACCAAAAGTATCAAACGGATCAGATATTTGTTATAAACCAATGTGGAGTCACAATGTGGTTTTAAGAAGTTCATCTAGCATGAACCAATAATAACAAAAGGGCCCATTCCTGTCCCCCTTCCTTTTTATTTTCGCCATCTTGTTTTTGTCTGCCGTGACGATTGCCATTGGCTAGTGCCCTCTGGTCAGTCGTAGGTTGTTGATAGACGAATGCAAACGTATTGTGACCTGTATTCTGTAGTTCAGTTTTAATAATTAGTGTTGTGTATAGTTTTTTATTAAGTGCATGTTTTTAGAGTCAGTAAAGTTGACAAACAACATGTTGATTGTGATTCCTGACTTAAGCGTGCCACAACGCTTTGGTATGTATTGTTTATTTTAACCTAGTTTGTAATTATGTATTAGGTTAGTTATTACCTGAAGAAGAGATCAGATTGCAGATCTCGAAACGTAGTGTTACTGATTTCTTGTTTCATTGAACGATGGCAAATGTCCAGAAAATCCTGTTTCCTTCACATTTCAAAACCATTATAAGATTGGCGAGTCCTAAGTATCACACTTTGATGCTGGCACAGCCACCAGATACAACCTTAAAGCAGTGGCAGATCCAGGGGAGGGGCCATGGCCCCCTCTGATATTAAGAAATAGATGTTTCTATGAAAAAATTAATTATAACCATAAAAATATACTTAAATTTATGAATTAAGCTTGGAACATGAGTCAGTTTCTTTCTAAACCTTATCTATTTTGTTGTGTAGAAATTTTAAAATTACCTGCCACAGTAATAATAATGGTAAACTAAAACTCAGATGGCTTCATCTGAATATCATGACTGGATCCGCCTTTACCTTAAATCTGGAAAAGTATTTGCCTATAGATAAGTGGAGAGATTTGCCATTTTTCTCCAAGACCATCACGAAGTTGGTGTGACAAAATGGTAACAAAACCAATTAATTTAAATTCCACTATGGAATTGATAAGGTTACCAGTAAAGGAAACGAGATGGCCAATATTTCAAGTGCTGCCATTCCACTATTTTTTTGTTCTGCTCATGCTCATGCTCATGAAACCATTTAGTACAGTCTTGTAATCATTTCCCCTCTTTATTGTATATTTCTTGAAGAAAAACATATGTAATAATGTATAAGTTGGTCAAGGCTTCAATTTTTATGACTTTTTACAAAAAGGCTTGCATAGAGAACTGACAACAGTGGTTATTAATTATAAAAACCTCTGGCATGGCACAGATCTATGGATAACCAGTTTTATTAGTTGAGTTTTTTCGAATAATTTTGACAGAAGACATAAAAACAAACCGGTAGTGTACATTCTTTTTAAAAAGATTGTGAATAAATTGGTAATATTCGGCAAAATGTTAAGATCAAATCAGTCATGTTTTAGTTTATTCCTCATTTAGATTTAGTTGTAGATTATCACCTAAACAAATCCAACTTTAGTCTATTTTCTAATAAAAACTTTTCAAATATTTAATTAAAATATAGAGTCTCATACCTATCTGGTATTTGTAATTTCAGCCTGCTAAACATGTACAAAGAACTTGAAACCGACATTGAAGGTTTCAAGAGACCAGGCCATGGATACCTGATTGGATGGGCTCGACAGGGTGAGTTCTATTAGCATCACACGTAAAACACCTTCACTGCTGATCTACATTGAGTGTTGTGAGCTTGTCTTGTGTTTGGAGGTTACTTCATGTTAGTGCATCTGTGGCAGTCAATGTGTTAACATAATCAAAAGATGAATTGAAATTTAACAACAATACCATAAAAGGTTGATATTCTATGAGTCTTGTTTGGTTTAGTTTTGTGACATAATTTTGCTAAAGAAATGTAATCAAAACTTAAAAATTAACAATTAAATTTCTTTGTAACCACATTATAAAGGAAGATATTTGATTACAGTCAACGATTATTCCATGTTTAATATAAAATTATATTAATAATAGTCGGAATCCTGATTTATATGTAATATGATTCGCTTATGTAATAACTGTTACGTGTGGCTTCTACACACAGTTTCCTGCTCATTAACAAGGATGTCATAGGCATATCTTTTTTAAATGATATACCATGAACTCTTAAGATAAGTTGTGTTCAATTAAAATTATTCCTGTTTCTTAATTTACTTTCAACAATACAAATCAAAGGATCCAATAAAATGTAAGAAATGAGTTATAACACAGACAAATAGACAGATGGATGGACTGTCCCTTTGACCTTTTGACTCCAATATCAATAGAGTTCTTCCTTGAACCAAGAGGAACTTATGTACCAAGTTTCAAGTCTCTAGAACCCTTTCTATTAAGAGTTACGGTACAGACAAACAGTGAATACTAATTTTTAAAAGGACCCGTTGAATAATTAATAACAGACTTTCAGTTTAAAAAATAGTGTTTCAAGGCACTTAAGTCGTAGAGTGAAGCAGTTTTTATAAGCACCATTGAAATCTCTCTAATTTCTATGCAAATTCCATGATATTTTATTAAATAGCCCTAAAGATTTCAGTAGCAGTCTAACTTTTTTAGGCTATGGAAAAGGAATCCTAAAGTCGGAGACCATAGTTTTCTTAGTGAGAGCACTTGTAGTGTAATATGATGGAGCCCTATTGTAGTTTTAAAAAGGAAGTAGGTATATTTGAGAAAAATATCATTTCAGTTTTCATATAAAATTTCAACACAATCATCCATTTGCTTTTGTGCCACAGAAGCAAAGAGATCTAAACTATTATGTATATACTATTTATGATTAAGTTAAATCCATAAAAGGATACATCTACCTACTTCATGGGCCACCTAGCAGTCTGCCCTTGTTTTTACTATCATTTTTTAATGTTCCTAAAATATAATAATAATGTGTAAACCTCCACATAATGTAGCTTAAGTGGAAAGGATTGATTCAATGGGAATGTTGAGTTCAGCTCCTTTTCACCTTCCGCTTAGTGCAGCATCTGAAATCTCACACTGTCGCTAAGCGGAATCTGAAATGATGCTGAACTGTACATTTCCATATGTACACCTTATACATTAATGTATGTCCTTACTTTCTGATCTCTGTTTGCTATACTATCTTATTTCCTTGTTTCAGTCTAGGAATTAAATCAATATTTACATACTTGATCAGTGAGAATGTTGAGTTTTAGCTCAATTTCACCTTCAGCTTTGTCCAGCGTTTTCAGTCTTCCATTGTCATAGAATGATGGAATTTACAGACATGTTCCTCATGATTTACAAAAACAAAAGCTTTTTCATGAAATTCAAACAAATATAGGGATTGAATGGGATAGTAATCTCTAAAACACATATATGTATTTTTTATGTTTCTCATTGTAGGAAAATCAAATTTCACCAACAAAGTAAGTGATTTTTATTATAATTTTATAATATTATAATTCTTCTGGTGATTATTATTCTATTTTAACACGAATAATAAATACATTATTCATGAATTTATTAAAATTGTGATGATATATGAGAAGAAGTAGATGATTTTTAATGAATTATACTTTTCAGATGTATAAATGTTTATATTTTTATGATTCTAGCAACAATTCAACGTTACAACAAAAATCCTTACGCCAAAAGAAGATTATAAAGGCCTGAAATAAGTTGCTTTTTGACTGAAGTAGGCTTCTTAGATTTATGTATGCATTTTTTTTATCGTGGCTACAAGGCAAACGTAATTATGGCATCTGAAATGTAATTAATTAAAACCAGAAGTGCTCCTACCTGTGAAAAAATTAAAAATAAGAATCCGTCTTCATTTTGTTTAATCATTTGAATAAAAAGTTTAAAATATTAATTTTATTATTGCAAGGCCTTTCGGAATAAAAAATTCCATCATCAGGCAACTTCACCTAAGTATTTATTGTGCTATTAAAAAAAGATATGCACAATGTATGATGCCCCTGTTGTGCAACAGTAAATTGTGTGCAAAGCCTCGTAAAACTGCTAGTCTATTATCAAATATTGTTATATGACATTCCAATAATAAGTTACTACATGTGAAGAATTTACTTTGTTGAATTGGTTAAGTTCATATAAAGATGGAACATTTGTACTTAACCTGGAATGTTATGTTCTGTCAGATCCTTTATATCAGTTTTTAATTTAACAGGGTGTGGTTTGTACGTAGCTTCTAAATCCTCTGTAATTGAATCCTATCACACTCAACACTTATTCTATTAATAATTTTTTAATAGTTAATAGTTTTTTTTTTTATTTATAAAAATTGCAGTTGAAAGGGTTGCTTACCCTGTCTATAAAGGCTTGATTGTGGAGTCATATTTCATTCACCAAATGTGGAGAATTAGACCGTAATAAGCCATCTTCAAGACTGTTTGGATGTAAACATTTGATAAGTTACATAAGACGAATGCCTGAAGCAACTCTAGAACAAACTATGTCAACATGACTAGCTCACGTAATGAAATAAAATTGTCATAGAAAAACTTTAATACTATTTTCAATTTAAATTAATAGCCTGTACGACTTGCTACAGGAGTATTACTACTGAACGCTGTGCTAACAGTCAAATGCCGAACACCGAACTCACACATAGACCAAGGCTGGGAGCAGCTGACTGATGCTGTCATCAAACATCTCAACACTCAGGGCAATGGTATTGTCTTCCTGCTCTGGGGATCATACGCACAGAAAAAAGCAGCCTTTGTCGATCAGGTAATAATTTTATTTCCATTGTATTTTTTGTTTGTTGCAGATTATTCAAAGAATTATTGTTCTATATTATATTATTTTACATAATTCCAAGGGTTAAATCATTGTGAATGTTCAGTTTAGCTCCATTTCACCTTCCTCTTTTTTTATCTCTTCAGATGAGCATGACACCAAATTCTAGGAGTAAAGTATGTGACAGCGTCAGACTTCTAATGATGTACAAGCTGAGAGATTCCATGTGGTCTCCTAGATGTGTTAGAGGGGAAACGCGGCTGGCAAGGCTCACAGACTGTGCTCCCAACTTCCAGCTCCACTCCATTTGACTAGTAGGCTGCTGTGTATCATCAGGCCAAGGACCAGATAGAATATCTTGGCCTATACTAAGAGAAATGAGAACTGGTGCTAAACTCAACATTCACATGTGCTTTGTAACTGTAGCGGAATCCAATGGTAGCACAGTTAAAACGGACACTGTGCTATAAAACGGATATATATATATATATATATAAAATCTTCAGATGAGCATGACTCCAAATTCTAGAAGTGAAGCCTGTGACAGCGTCACACTCTTAGGTCATTTTATTTGTCAAATTTTGGATTCACTCAACTTTGAAACTATAAACTGTCGCATGTGAGAAGAAATAGAGCAGTTGGGCTGAGTCATCTGCCTAGTCTATTTTTTTATTCTTAAAAGAGGAGGGGAGGAAAAAAGAACTTCAATCAGAAGTTAATCTATTAGATTAGTGATACTATGGGACAGTATTGTCTTTTGCTACAGTCAATGTTAGGAAGTGAAATCCATTTTTGTAATTTTTTTTTTTGATTTTGTGGCCTCCTCTAAATGGGGTTCTGTGCTGGGGCATGGGATGTGTGGCCCTAGAGCTCTGAGTAATTACATAAATAGCAATTAAAGTTGAGTTTATATGCAAGAGAATTCCTCTTGGGAAACAGAAGTCTCTCAAACTAATTATTGTTATTTTAGAAACGACATCACTTGTTAAAGGCTGTGCACCCCTCGCCTTTGTCAGCCTCTAGAGGGTTTTTTGGGTGCAAACACTTCTCCAAATGCAATGAGCTGCTCGAGAAGCAAGGCCGGACACCAATTGACTGGTCTCATCTACCTACAGAGTAACCCAGCACCAGCAGACAGACACACAGTGATGATGGAAGCAGTTGAAATATTTTGCCTTTATTATCTACAGTTTTATTTGTCACCCTATTAATAATATTGATCTACCCTTGAACATTCTAGTTGTTATTTAGGTTAAGTTTTTCTTATACTTATTTGTTTATTAAGACTTTTCTGATTGAATCTCTATATTTTTAATATTTAAGGAAATATGTTCCACTTTATAAATGATGTATTTAGTATTGTCATTAAGATTATTTATTTGACTCTGATATTTATGTATCTTTGAATATTATAAGCATTTTTTGGGGTTTTCAAGGAAATATCTCAATATTTGATCACATGAAAAGTTGGTGCTTTAACTGAGAATTAGTTTGCTTATTAGTTATTACTACTTCACCATGCCGAAACTTCTATCCATAGCCTTGCTAATTGTATTTTACAGTTTCATTCATATTCCTATATTTGAGTATTTTAAATAAGTGTAATATTTCCTGACATGCAACGAAATGATTCTATAACAATACCTCACTAGCTATAGTATACTATGTTAAATCAATAACTGTTAAACGCACAGCCCTAACACTTCTAAGTGATTGTTATAAATCTAATGTATCCTGACATGTAACGAAAGGATTCTATAACAGTACCTTTCTAGCTTTAATATACTATGTTAAATCAATAACTGTCAAACGCACAACCCAAACACTTCTAAGTGATTGTTATAAATCTAATGTATCCTGACATGTAATGAAAGGATTCTATAACAATACCTCACTAGCTTATAGTATATTATGTTAAATCAATAACTGTTAAACGCACAGCCCTAACACTTCTAAGTGATTGTTATAAATCTAATGTATCCTGACATGTAATGAAAGGATTCTATAACAATACCTCACTAGCTTATAGTATACTATGTTAAATCAATAACTGTCAAACGCACAGCCCTAACACTTCTAAGTGATTGTTATAAATCTAATGTATCCTGACATGTAACGAAAGGATTCTATAACAGTACCTTTCTAGCTTTAATATACTATGTTAAATCAATAACTGTCAAACGCACAACCCTAACACTTCTAAGTGATTGTTATAAATATAATGTATCCTGACTGGTAATAAGAGGATTCTATAACAATACTTTACTAGCTATAACATACTGTGATAAATCTTTCACTACTAAACGAACAGCTCTCACACTGCCAAGTTATTGTTTTATCAGTCCACTGGCATTGAATGAGTTCTATGAAGGATCTCAACAGTCATAATATGATAACACATTTACTTTTAGCTTCTGGTTTCTAGAATTGCCTAGTGACTATTATAAGTCTATTTACATGGGTATAGCAAAGGAAATACATTTATTTCATGTTCTTACTTATTGTGACAATATTATGCAAACTAAAAAATGTTAATAAAGGTTTGCTTTTATAACACTTTTAAAAACAAAACATAACCTCAAACCGACTATTCTCAACTAAAACAAAATATAATTATAATGGTCAATGTTAAACTATAAAACAGCTGATCATAAAAACATAACCACACTTACCATTAAATTATACAGGCTGATCAAACTGTCCATTCAACTTTCTGTTAATATTTCAGCAATAATTAGTAAATACAAATTTAGGTATATTTTGCCGAAATTAATTCACAGTGGACCTTTAAATTAATTCAGAGTGGACCTTTTATTTTCGTATATTTAAAAATGTTGGACAATACTCACTTTAGAGAAACAACTCTCCAATCAAATTATTAGAAAGTGTTTTTTTGTATTGTTAAGAATAAGACAATACTCACCTTTTAGAGAAAACTCTCTACTCAAAATATTTAAAAGTGCCTTTGTAAAGTTTTTCTTATACTTATTTGTTTATTAAGACTTTTCTGATTGAATCTCTATATTTTTAATATTTAAGAAAATATGTTCCACTTTATAAATGATGTATTTAGTATTGTCATTAAGATTATTTATTTGACTCTGATATTTATGTATCTTTGAATATTATAAGCATTTTTTGGGGTTTTCAAGGAAATATCTCAATATTTGATCACATGAAAAGTTGGTGCTTTAACTGAGAATTAGTTTGCTTATTAGTTATTACTACTTCACCATGCCGAAACTTCTATCCATAGCCTTGCTAATTGTATTTTACAGTTTCATTCATATTCCTATATTTGAGTATTTTAAATAAGTGTAATATTTCCTGACATGCAACGAAATGATTCTATAACAATACCTCACTAGCTATAGTATACTATGTTAAATCAATAACTGTTAAACGCACAGCCCTAACACTTCTAAGTGATTGTTATAAATCTAATGTATCCTGACATGTAACGAAAGGATTCTATAACAGTACCTTTCTAGCTTTAATATACTATGTTAAATCAATAACTGTCAAACGCACAACCCTAACACTTCTAAGTGATTGTTATAAATCTAATGTATCCTGACATGTAATGAAAGGATTCTATAACAATACCTCACTAGCTTATAGTATACTATGTTAAATCAATAACTGTTAAACGCACAGCCCTAACACTTCTAAGTGATTGTTATAAATCTAATGTATCCTGACATGTAATGAAAGGATTCTATAACAATACCTCACTAGCTTATAGTATACTATGTTAAATCAATAACTGTTAAACGCACAGCCCTAACACTTCTAAGTGATTGTTATAAATCTAATGTATCCTGACATGTAATGAAAGGATTCTATAACAATACCTCACTAGCTTATAGTATACTATGTTAAATCAATAACTGTCAAACGCACAGTCCTAACACTTCTAAGTGATTGTTATAAATCTAATGTATCCTGACATGTAATGAAAGGATTCTATAACAATACCTCACTAGCTTATAGTATACTAGGTTAAATCAATAACTGTCAAACGCACAGCCCTAACACTTCTAAGTGATTGTTATAAATATAATGTATCCTGACATGTAACGAAAGGATTCTATAACAGTACCTTTCTAGCTTTAATATACTATGTTAAATCAATAACTGTCAAACGCACAACCCTAACACTTCTAAGTGATTGTTATAAATATAAAGTATCCTGACTGGTAATAAGAGGATTCTATAACAATACTTTACTAGCTATAACATACTGTGATAAATCTTTCACTACTAAACGAACAGCTCTCACACTGCCAAGTTATTGTTTTATCAGTCCACTGGCATTGAATGAGTTCTATGAAGGATCTCAACAGTCATAATATGATAACACATTTACTTTTAGCTTCTGGTTCCTAGAATTGCCTAGTGACTATTATAAGTCTATTTACATGGGTATAGCAAAGGAAATACATTTATTTCATGTTCTTACTTATTGTGACAATATTATGCAAACTAAAAAATGTTAATAAAGGTTTGCTTTTATAACACTTTTAAAAACAGAACATAACCTCAAACCGATTTTTCTCAACTAAGACAAAATATAATTATAATGGTCAATGTTAAACTATAAAACAGCTGATCATAAAAACATAACCACACTTACCATTAAATTATACAGGCTGATCAAACTGTCCATTCAACTTTCTGTTAATATTTCAGCAATAATTAGTAAATACAAATTTAGGTATATTTTGCCGAAATTAATTCACAGTGGTCCTTTAAATTAATTCAGAGTGGACCTTTTGTTTTCGTATATTTAAAAATGTTAGACAATACTCACTTTAGAGAAACAACTCTCCAATCAAATTATTAGAAAGTGTTTTTTTGTATTGTTAAGAATATAAGACAATACTCACCTTTTAGAGAAAACTCTCTACTCAAAATATTTAAAAGTGCCTTTGTATTTTTAAGAATGTTATACAATACTCACCCAAGAGAGGCAACTCTCTACTCAAAATGTTTAAATGGCATATCTACTTTTGTAATCAATTATTGAAAAGGAAATAAAAACTAAGCATTTTGGCAAAACTGCTGGTGTTGATTGTTTGTTTGTAGATATCTGTCACAAGTTCACATTTTCACTCAAAAATCACCTTTTGTGAATTTTTAAATCAGCTTATGTATTTTCTTCATGATTCCTAAACAAAATAGCAATTCTTCAAACATATAGATAATAAAACAGTATAGCCAATAAAACAATGAAACTGCACTGTGTTAAAGGTTGGTATTAATTTTGATTTTTGCATCTAGAAATCAGATAAAGATATTGAATTTGTTCCTAAAAGCTTGTTTTTTGTCCATTTGCCAGTGATTTATCATAAAGAGAGGGGTTATTTGAACATGTTAAGTTAGGGGCAGTTCCCTTAATAGAAAGTTTCCTACAATTTTGGAATAATTCAATAAATAAGTAATATTGACACAGAAAATCCCCTATGTTTCTTTATTCAGTATGCTATTGTCAAAGATAATTAAAGAGAGTTTTACTTTGTTTTATATAATATAAAGGTGTCACTTTAATGTGGTTGTTAAAGTTTGCTCATATTTATTGTTTTAAATAGGATAATAATGTTCTATATGTGTTATTAAGTTTACCATCAATCTTATTATATAGTATATGAGTTAATTATTGTTTACTGTCATTTTTACTCTTTTCTTGTGCTTATAAGGCCATTAAGTAACACTGATGGGATCATCACAGAGTTAAAGGTACAAAGGGACAAAGCTTGTGAACTATATTACTGAATATGCATTTGCAGTACAGTAACATTAAAACTTAAACATTTGTACAAATTATTTTTAATATAAATATGAAATAATGTGCCTATTTTAGTACTTGTGGTTAGTTATAGTTTTACTTGTAATATAAGTTAACACATAAACATTTCTGTTGGATTTTCATTTGTTTTACTTTTTAATGTTATCCGGAAGGCGGAAATGATCCAAATGCAAGGTGTGTTTGGTAAGTAAGTTAGTTATAATAAAATGCCAATACCAGTGGCGTAGCGACAGAGGAGCGAGTGGAGCGACCGCTCCAGGGTGGGGGCGACAGGTGGGCGGACGATAAAATGGCGGGAAGCAGCCCCTTCCACGCGCATCACGGCCGCGCAGTGTCTTTGTGTCAGTCAGTCTGTCATGGACCTTGGCTGAGACAAAAGGCGTCCGTACAGACCCACCGAGTGATTGACTTACTTCAATTTACCTTTGCGTAGTGATTGCAGATTTAGCGTTAGTGCAAAGTATTGATTATATTATTTATTTTGTTGTGATGTCATTTGTGTGGTGTTGATTTATTACCTTTGATATATAATGTCAAAAAAAACTAAGTGGTGCTGAGTATCGGAAACGAAGGTTAGAGAAAAGTCACGCAGAAAATCTTGAACTTAAGAAAGTAAAGAAGTTATCTACCTACTTTTCGAGGGACACTTCAGTAGTTGCAGTTTCTCAAGAACCCACTTGTAGCTCACAAGTACCTACAAACGATAAGGACTTGGAGCAAACACCTGTAGGCTTACCTGAAGATGTAGAAGACCACGTCCTTCTTCAGGAACCTTATTCTAAGGTAGGCCTAGTTAAAGTTGAAGGTACCGATTGCGAGTTGAACCTTAAAGGAAATTTAACAGCTGTTATAAGTTCTTCTGATAAGGGTAATTTTGAAAACACTCTTACAGCCAAACAAAAATGGCAAATAATAAAATTAGGACCTCATCAGCCTAAAGGGCCATTTCCAAAAGAATCAGAAGGGAGAAATAAAAATAGGGGATTTGACGAGAAATGGTATTTTCAAAAGAATAAAGAAAACCAATTGAGAATAAAACTTAATTGGTTATGCTATTCAAACATCCTCAATGTTTGCTATTGTCAGCCATGCTGGCTTTTCAATATGGCATATACTGATGTGGGATTTTCGAAAGATACGTCTGATTGGGCACATTTAGGTCGAAACATAAAAGACCATGAAGAAGATTCGGAAAGTCATGCAGTTGCGTGTGAAATATACTATCGCTGGCAGTTAGGCCTAACAGTTGATAGTGAGAATCTGGAGGAGATTAAAAAAGCCACTGATTACTGGAGACAAGTTTTAAGGCGAGTGGTGGACGTCATTTATTTATTTATGCAACTAAATCGAAAGGAAATTTCCTTGAGATAATACATATGCTAGCAAGATATGACCAGGTCCTTGCAGATTTAATTAAGTTACCAAAACGTAGTGTTAACTACCTTAGTCCTCAGATTCAAAATGAGCTGATCAACCTGATTTCCAATGAGATAAACAAAGAAATCAAGGAAGAAATGAAAAAAAGCCCCTATGTGTCTATTATCTTTGATACAACTCAAGATATAGCGAAAACCGACCAGCTGAGTACAGTGTTTCGTTATATAAAGATAAAAACTGACGAAGACGACAGGCCAGTACAACTAGTCATAGAAGAAGCGTTCGGGGGCTTTTTGGAAATGGAAAGTCAGAAATCAGATTACTTATTAAATGTTGTTTTCAATATCATAGACAAGTATTCAGATATATCTAAAGTTCGAGGGCAAGGCTACGATGGAGCCGCTAATATGAGTGGTATAAATTCAGGCCTTCAAGCAAGAATAAAACAAAAAAATCTTGCAGCTAAGTATATTCACTGCTGTGCTCATGCCCTTAACTTGGTAATCAACGATTCAGTATCAAACATTCCTGAAATCAGAACCTTTTTTGATAATGTTCAAAGTCTTTATGTATTTTTCTTTATGTATTTTTTAAAACTATATCAAGATGGGCACTGTTGACTAAGTCGGCTATGTTACAAAAAACCTTAAAGAAAGTGTGTCCAACAAGGTGGACTTCAAGAAATCAAGCCGTCGACGCTCTTCGATGTGGTTATTTTGACATAATGAAAGTACTGACTTTCCTAACGTTAGAAGGTAAAGACCAAGAAGAAGTAAACCAAGCTAAATCACGTTTGAAATATTTTGAGCAGTTTCCTACGGTAATATTGATAGTTATTGAAAGTGTGTTGCTTGAAACTATGGACATAATTTCTAAAAAACTTCAAAGTACCGAAGAAGACTTGGAACACGCAACAAAAATGCTCTTAAATCTCAAACCAAAAATTAACAAATTTAGCAATGAGTGGCAAACAGTTACTAGTAATGTGAGTAACAGCCTCAAAACGCTCTGTCAGCTGTGTTGTGATTATGTCAAGGCTACGGTTGAACACCTCAACCCGGAAACGTTTCTCATTGTCTTTAATAGGGTCATCAACTTGCACTTCATTAAACATTCTTGTCTTCTTTTTTGTTCTTGAGTCAATGAAATGTGGTACAACTTTCCATTGCAAACAAAGCTTAGTTGCATCTGCTAGTATCCAATGTCTGAAGCCTTCTTTTTTAGTTGGAGCAAGTGATGAAGAAATCTTAGAATCAAGCAAAATTTTGATATTAAACTACCAAGATGACGTCTCCCTTAACCTAGGTCCACAGCTTGTAAGGCTAAAAACTTGTTTTTTAAGTCACGTGGAAAAACTCTAAAGTATAAGGGATCTTGCAGATACTTTAATAGTGCGTGCTCAAGTTGGTTCCAGCTTTCCAGATGTTGTGAATGCTTGTTTGATTTTTTTTGACACTACCTGTTACAACTGCAAGTGCAGAGAGATCATTTTCAAAACTTAAACTGATAAAGAACTATCTTCGCAGTAACCATGTCCCAAGAACGTCTGAGTGCCTTAGCCTGTTGTCACGGCCGCATTCTCTATTCCTTCCTTGACACCTACTGTCTCTTCGCCAGTCTCCTCATCGCTTGCCTCCTTGTCACCCACCTCACCGTCCGTCGCTGCGCTGTCCATGGTTCGAACCCGGATCTCGCAGCCCTCCTCTCCGGTGCACATTCTACACACTGAACAAAAATCAGTAGAAGTCGATCTAGTAGCAGAAAACGCCGCTCTCAAAGACAAGATATGTGAGCTAAAAGAACAACTACAGAACGTTATCGACCACACGATAGCGAATGACAAGCGCCTGCTACAATATACCGACCAGATATTTGTCGCCAACTCACCGCGGCCTTTCGTGACTACCCAGGCGTCCAGAGCTGAATGCGGAATTCAGTGTGAATTACCAGTGGCCTGTACGGACGAACTGTGTGTCGAAGCTAGAGAGCTCGTGAGCAGTCTGAGGACCACAGTGGAGGTGCTCGAGGCCGAACTGAAGTGCCTAAAGGGATCTATGGCTAGTCGCGAGTGTGGTGTGGGAGGTGGGGAAGTCGAATGGACAGTTCAACGCGGAAGAAGGAGCCCACTACCACTTGAGACGACAAACAACTTTACTGTGCTAAACAACGTAATGGAGAATGTAAAGCAAGAGGTTCGCAAGCCTATGGGAAGGAGACGGAGGTCTAGAGCAAAACGGAGGACCAAAGTTAGACAGCCGGTCCCCAATCAAATAAGATCTCTCCCTTTTCGTAGCATCCACATCGCCGGGGATAGCCACAGCCGTGATGTTGTCGACCTCGTCCGCTGTATGGTGACTGCTGACACGACAGTGAAGGGTGTCTGCAGACCCGGGGCTGGGCTGCTGAGTGTCACTTCTGACAGTCCTCTTCCGCCAGACAGCTGCTATGTGATTATTGCAGGCACCAACGATGTCGCCATCGGTCAGCAGCGCAACATCTACACATATTTGGAGCGCTGCATCACTTCCAAACTGAGGACAGCTAAGGTAGTGGTATCCACTCTGCCTCACCGACACGGCTTACCCGCCCAACATCCGATCAACAGGGAGACATCCTTAATTAACGCCTACATAGAGGAGCTCTGCGTGAGACAGAGTGGAGTGGAGGTGGTGGATTTCAACCGTATCGGAAGGGGTGCATTCACGAACCATGGGATGCATCTAAAGCCTCAGTGTAAGCGTCTGCTGGCCGAGCTGCTGGTGGAGTGTATGGGAAGGTTCTGTCGTGCTGTTACATCGCGTCCGCCTCCTCTCAGGTCCTGTAGACCGTCACTGCCCCGGACTGACCACCTGTCGAAGAAGTCAGTTGCCTGTAAGACATCGGCTGCAGTGGAGCCCCCGACGCTGGCCTTTGAGACGTTTGCGGACGTAGTGAAGCTTAACAACAACAAAAGTGGCTACAACCAAAAAAACTCTTTAATTCTAGTGACATCAAATGTAACTTAAAATCAAGGATATCAGCATCGGATGTACAAAAGAATAACCTAAATTCTAAACAAAAACAAAATAACAAAATTCCGTTTTCACAATCAAAATTTTCTGTTGTGCACCAAAACGCACAAACAGCTTCTAATAAAGTTGATGAGCTATCGCTCATGGCTGGGGAGCTCCATCCGGACGTTATCATAGTCACTGAGCATAGCTTCTCACCTGAAGCGGATATTGTGTTTAAAATTGACAATTTTCAATTGGCAGCAATATTTCACCGAAAACATTGCAAAGGAGGAGGTGTGGCAATTTTCGTTAAGAAAAGACTGATATTCCAACCCTTCAAGGTTGATTACAGTTGTGATCTAGACTTTGAAGTGGGAGGTATAAAAGTCAATCTAAATTTCTTAGGAAAAATGACAACCATTGGCTTATACAGATCCCCAAATGGTTGCTCAATAAATTTTTTTGAAAAATTTTAATCCCTTCTAAATTTTCTCTGTTCTAATTCGTTGAAGTTTATCATTTCAGGTGACTTTAACATCGATGTTTTGGACCACACCAACCCCCTGACCCAGCGGCTACGCGATATTCTCACCTCTTTCGGCTTAGTTTGGTCCGTGAACACGCCAACACGAGTGAGTGCTACATCGAGTACGGCCATCGACAACGTCATTACAAACGTATTGGACGTTTCGGTTTCCGTTCTGGATGCGGCTATCTCCGACCACTTCGCGCAGGAGGCCGTAATCGGGAATCTCAGTCCGAAGATCGAACCTCTTTCGGTAAATATAAGAAGAGATCTTAAAATTCAATATATCCAAATTCTTAACAGATTTCTTCAAGGAGAATCCTGGTTTTTTATTGATAGTTTTGATCATGCGGAGGAAGCGTTTTCTGCGTTTACAGACAGTTTTAACTTTTATTTGAACATCACTTGCCCTTATAAGTCATTCAAAGAGCGATCAGACAAAAAGCACAACACTTGGATTAATCAAGAAATTCTCAATTTAAGAAAAACATTAAAATTTTATCATTCAATTTACATAGAATCGACAAATGAAGAATTCAAAAATTTCTTTCGAGCATACAAGCTAAATTACCGCAAAGAAATAAAAGCCGCTAAGGCTCGGAATATCGAAAATGGACTAATAAATACTGACAATTTTTCAAAAAGTGCGTGGAATTTAATTAAAAATACAACTCAAACACAAGTCCTAAAACATTTCAAACCTAACCTTAAAATACACGGTAAAATAACAAAAAATCCGCTTGAATTGGCAAGTGAGTTTAATAACTTTTTCTCCACGGTTGCTGGGCCGGACCCATGTTTTAATGGGAACAGCACCCGAGAGGACTCATTGATGGGACCGGTCTCGTCCATGGTCCTGTCTCCTGTGAGCGAGGCGGGGTTGGTCCGTACAGTGCGGGAGCTGAAGCCGAAAAAGTCTGGTGACATCAACGGGATGTCTGTGTGGTTACTTAAGCGCCGCTTTAAGCACATTTCAGTACCACTCACAAAATTGATTAACCTGTCGTTCGCCCAAGGCGTCTTCCCGTCTACTTTGAAGACAGCAAAAGTCATTCCAATTTTTAAAAAGGACGATCCTTATGTCGCAAGTAACTATCGTCCAATTTCCATTCTTCCTGTCCTCAGCAAAATTTTCGAAAAAGCCTTCCTTCGACGATTAGAAGATTTCATCAATCGCTTTGAAGTTATTTGTCATGAACAATTTGGATTTAGAAAAAACAAATCGACTATTGATGCTGTCACGAGTCTCATTGATTCTGTTGTCGATGGTTTGGAGAGGCGGGAACATGTGCTTAGCATATTTCTCGACCTCTCAAAGGCCTTTGACTGTGTGCATCATGAAATACTGTTGCACCAGTTATGGTCAAGCGGTGTTCGTAGCTTGCCTCACACATGGCTCTCGTTATACCTAAATGATAGAGAGCAGTGTGTGCAGATCGCGAATACCCTCTCAGGAAAAGTTAAAATGCTCTATGGAGTCACACAGGGATCGATTCTAGGGCCTGTACTATTTTTCGTCTACGTCAACAGATTGAGTTCATCAATCCATAATGGAAAGATGATTCAGTATGCTGACGATACGACTCTCTGCATTAGATCGAAAACCAAACCAGATCTTGAAATCAAAGCCTTTGAAGAACTCAACTCATGCATTGATCATTTTTTCAATATCAATTTGAAAACAAATTGTTCAAAAACAAGCGTGATTAATTTCTGTTTTCGGCAACAAGAAAACGAAATCCGACCAATTGTGATGGTGGATGAAACCATAATAGAAGAAGAAGAATCCACCAAGTTTCTTGGGATGCACCTTGATCGAGGGCTGACATGGGACGATCACATTGAGAGTGTCTGTTCAAAGGTTGCTTCTGGCATTTATGCCTTACGCAATTTGGCAAAATTCTGTTCATTGGACATTCTAAAGACAGCTTACTTTGGCCTAATACACCCACATTTAGCTTATGGTCTAAGATTGTGGGGTGGCTGTTCTAGATACAAATGTAATAGAGTGTTTAGAATGCAAAAGAAAGCTGTCAGAATCATTTACAAATTAAATCAGAGAGAGTCGTGTAAATTAGCCTTCGGGGAGCTTGGATTACTGACTTTGCCTGGCCTCTACATTCTCGACGTCGTGCTATACTGCCGATTCAAGTGCGTCTCACTTCGGGGTAGCGACGTACACCAATACGGAACTAGAGGCCGGGACAACTTTCGTATGGCACAGCACAGAACTACTGTTTTTGAACGCTTGCCATCTCAGGTTGGTGTAAGGCTAATCAATAGGCTCCCTGAAGAGATCAAACGCGTCAATAACCACGAAAAATTTAAATCTCGGTTAAAACACCTCTTAGTATCCAAAGCATTTTACTCAGTTGACGAGTTTGCGATGGGTCGCTGGGATAGTCTTCACTAAAATTTAAAAAAATTCCAACTCCCCTTCTGATATCCAAGAAAACTTGGCCACTATCGAGGAAACGGCGACAGGTGGCACATACTCAAAAAGTAATTTCTATTTAAAATTTACTTATCTATTATTTTTACTCAGAATTAAAATTAATTGTGTTAGTTATTAGATTAGGACTTTTATTTCTATATGACGCTTGCAATAAAATTATTGTTAATTGTTTCCTGCATTAAAGAATATTATTATTATTATTATTATTATTAGCAACCATATCTATAGAGCGCAGCAGAGCCAGGCACATCAACTTGGACGACACAATAACACAGTTTGCTAGCATGAAGTCACGAAAGAAGATTAGTTAAGATAGTAATATGCGAGTTGGTTTTGTAACTACTTAACTACTATGTTCACGTTTTAGATAATGTACTCAAATTTAAACTAGGGTTTTCAATACATATTTATTAAATATATTGAAATTTGTACTTTCATTCCAAACCCTATGGAATGGAATTGAGATTTAAATACATATTGCTATACACGTAAACTAGGTCTCTTACAAGGAACAATACTTTATAAAGAATAGTAGACTGTAAGTTATTATAAAAAAATGATGTTTGGTCAAAGACGCCTGACATTGCTGATGAAATGATGGCCAAGAAACGTTTGTTACGGTAGTGAGGTGAACTGTCGGCACTGATTGATCATGTAGGTTTGATTTAAATAAAGAATTAAATAATGCAATCTCAGAAAACAAAAAATCAATGCTAATCTTTTTAGACCTCAAAAAAGCCTTTGACTCTGTTGATAGAAATAAGTTAATAAATAAATTAGAACAATTAGGCGTTAGGGGCATCGCCCTTACATGGTTCCAGAGTTATTTTACCAATAGAAAACAATATGTCTCAATTTGTAATGTTAGTAGCGATGCAATTAATGTAGACTACGGTGTAGTTCAAGGGAGTACACTTGGGCCAATTCTGTTCTTATTATATATAAACAATATTGCCAAGCTAAATTTAAACGGGAAAATAACATTATTTGCCGACGACACACTTATTTTTCTAAAAGGAAATATATGGGCGGATGTGAGACGAGAAGCATTAAGTGATTTAATGTTACTGAAAAAGTGGTTTGATCAGAATGTCCTTTCCTTAAATATAACTAAAACAAAATTTATGCCAATCTCTTTGAATCCTCAGTCGGATTATGTCTTAGAAAATCTGATCATATATAATTGTGGAAATCATAGTAACAGTACCTGTAATTGCGAAGCAATCGAAAAAATAAACTCGTATAAATATCTTGGCGTTATTATAGATTTCCGTTTGAAATGGTCAGATCATATTGAATATCTCAAACAAAAGACCCGAAAGTATATCTTTGCCTTTAAGAATCTTAGGGTTATTCTTGCTGTTCAAGAAATGAAAATGGTATATTATGCATACGTGCAATCTCTTTTTGCATTTGGGATAATTTCTTGGGGGGCAGCTTATAAATCAAGTCTTGATCCTCTGTTTACGGTTCAGAAATCAATTTTGAAAGTAGCTTTTAAAAAATGTCATAGATTTTCAACATCCATTTTATTTCAAGAAACTAAAATTTTTACAATAAGACAACTTTTTATAAAATTTCTTTTAATACACATGTATAAAAATTTAGATGATTTATTTGAAAGAACTCAACACACCCATAACACACGTTATTCTAGATCAACAGGAATTCTACCACTGCAATTAACTAAATCTTATTCAAACACCAACTCATACTATCTAGCCCACGTGCTTTTTATTAATATAAGTAAACAGTTTCCTAATTTTAGTTTTTTCAATGAAATTTCTACAATTATCTTTAAAAGGAAAGTTAACCAGTGGATATTATCATTGTCTATTGAGGAGGTCGAGGCAGTGTTGTCTACGAACTACGGGCGGACAGTTTGACATGTGAACAGCCACCACTCCTATCCCATCATTATTCATTATCACTACCCCATTATAATCTGCGGTGACCCTGCTTATTTACCCTTGTTGCTAATATGTAAATGTTTTTAAAATTAATAATATTCAATTCTTTAAAACAGGTACATATTAAAATTACACGGTTTTTTTCCTTTTAATATATTCATCCCAGATTCACGTGTGTATGTGGTATATAATAGTGTATTATTTTGTATTATATTTTATATTCATTTTTTTAATGTATATCCAGTCCGTTATTTCTTCAGGCGTGAGCAACTCGAGTCTGCGCACAGGCATCATAGCCCATGCAGGCTCATTTCCCGAGGACAATGTTTATACATGATGTTATTTTTATGATGTTTATTTTATGATGATTATTTTTTATGATATTTATTCTTTGTTCTCATTTCAAACTACGTTCGGTAATGTAATAAAAATTTTTTAGAAGTTAATTGTAAAGTTTGGATTGTAATATTGTACATATATCTGGGAAATAAATCAATTCATTCATTCATTCAGGTAAAAAAGTTGGGGAAGGGGCGCCAGGGACTGAGTCGCTCCATGGCGCCAAAATCCTCACTACGCGACTGGCCAATACATTTAGAGATGTATGAACATACACAATTCCATCTTAATTCTACTTAGACAGGCAGTTGTAAAGTCTGTTGAATAAGAGGAAAATATATTAACAATTATACTAAAGCTGTCAAAAGATTACACTGTACATACAAAAAATATCTGGATTGTGTTATTAATAAAGAATTGTTTGATTTACGGCTTTGAGACTTATTATCTTTTTAAATAGTTCTGCCGTGATGCTACACACTTTGCTCTGTGCCGTTTCTACTTCTTAGAGCATGTTTTGAATTTTTTTAAACCTTGAAAACTTGTTGCGTCACATTTTATTATAACTCTGCAATATCTTCAAATCTGTGTCCTTTCACCTGAAATTTAATCTGGGGGAACAAAAAAATCAGGTTCTTTTCAGAGCATTGGATGAGATTTTCAGCACCTTTAAAGTCTTTTTGCTAAGGTGAAAGCAATTTGAGGACAATCTTTGGAGAAACATATTTCAAACCCAAATCATTCGGTCAAAATTTGTGAGTCAAACCAAGATTCCTATATCCTTACTGATCTGCATTACTAATTCCTGCATTTTTTATTGTTTTCATAACTTTGACTCATCATGGGCTTCACTGCGCTTTTGGCACTTCCGCAACAGTTTTTTATGCATTTAAAGCACTCGTAAACTTGCGTACAACTCATACAGTTTTCACAAAAAACATTTAATAACTTCGTAAGTATCTCCAAGCGTTTCACAACACTGACTACCGATAAGGCTACCCTGATTATTTCCGACATCAAAATACAAAGAAGACCTCGATACACATGGAAACAAACTGATATAATGAAGGAAACAGGATTTTTCCGGACATTTGCCATCGTTCAGTGAACGCTTTGGTATGATTTGATTATTTTAACCTAGTTTGTAATTATGTATTAGGTTAGTTATTACCTGAAGAAGAGATCATATTGCAGATCTCGAAACGTAGTGTTACTGATTTCTTGTTTCACTTAACGATGGCAAATGTCCGGAAAAATCCTGTTTCCTTCACAATCCTTCTATCGTCAAAAAATAGCCTTCAAACAAAAAACTGATTATGTTGATCAACAAAGATTCACCAAACCTTGTAAAGAAGTCAGATAGAGTACAAAATTCTACTCTAATGTTTTGTTACTCTGCAGTGTTTATCAACAGAGGTTATGATACCAATCGTGATACTCTTTGAAAAAATTTTATTTTAAGTAGAAAAACATGAACCATTTTGAACTCACATTCATGCTGACTATAATTTTTAAGATTTTTTATTTTACAGGTAATATTTTGTGTGTATCTTAAAATCAAACTGAAATTTTTAATTCAAGGTCTTGCTCCGGCCTTACTAAAAGGCGTTCAGAGCCTATTGTCCAGGAGTCCACTGTGTCATTCCCAGGAATTCCTTCATGACCCAACACCTAGCAAAGGACAAGTTTCTCCTTGCCAGTTCCATTAAAGCATTCCATTGTACCAATTCATGCTTGTGTGCAATTGTACGGAATGCCGAGTGAAAGGATGTAGTTTGTAAGATAAATACCGTTAAAAAGTGGTATATTGACTATTGATTGCAATAGCCTACAGTGTGTTCCAATTTTTATGCATCTAAGGATTCTTGAAAACAGATACAGCAATGATTACATTTTTCAAACTGTTACAGCTCTCTTATTACTTTTTACATGAAACTTCTAGTTTTTAAATATAATGAAAAATCTCCAGAGACCAGTAAGTAAGGTGTAGTTACAGTACATTTCTTTTAATACAAGGACTCGATTTTTACGGGAAAAAAGGAGATTTGTTACTGATTTAAAAAATACCATATGTGTTTGCAATTTGCTTGTGGGTTTCGTCAAATAATTCAAAAACCCTCGTTTTTGTATGGTTGAAGAGAATTTTTATTAGACTATATGGATGGTTAGTAAACCTGTCTTATATTTCACTACACATAGCTTGGAATCAGCTGTTTAGTGAGGCAGAAGTTACATGACAAGGTTAGTCTAAAAGTGACAGAAGCACAGTAGCATGCTATTTTAAAATGTCTTTATAATCATATAACAATAAAAATCATCATATAAAAATAGTTAAACAACCTAATTAAATTTATAATGCAATTTTGTTTATTCTAACTAAAAAAAAAATTATTTTCAGAATGACCCCTTTTCTGTATCGTGTACATCTTATGGTTTTAACGTTAAAGTACAATAAGTTGCGTTAAATATACTCTACGTTTATTAAATGAGTTTCTTTGCCATACACTCAGGCATGTTAGTTATCATTTCGGCAACAAGGATGTTTTTGTATTGCAATTTGTCCTGAGGAGTAGGCTTTAACACTTTTCTACTCTAGTAGTTTATTGCAAAACATTGTATTTTATGCGACGTGATCTGTGAATGAAGATTAACATGTTCGTGAATCCCACCTGACGTTAACGCTGAGTTATGAAAGGTTGCCATCACTTGTATAGTGAAGTTTATCTAGGTTAGTTCTATCCTAGTGTTACAGCAAGCCCCCCCCACTAAACACGCAATAATCCATTGGACAATTTAAGTTGAACAACCGATCGTCTCAGGTCTCTGCCACTATAATAGGCAGAGCGGTATTGGCCACGATGCAAAATGGTAATTTTTGTGTTTAATGTTTATTCAATCACCGAAATGGGGTCGCCAGACGAAGTTTTCCAACTCTTATTCTTGATTGAAATCTGCATTTAAAAAATACGTGTTATATCCATTGTGCAGGCATGTACAGTGTTCACCCTATAAACGGACTTAGAGTTCGGTTAGGTAAATATTATAATCTGTTTGACAGTTTGATCAGAAATACAACTCGGTTTTCTAGGAACACCAGAATGTCGGTTGGAATTTTACGAGACTTGACAGAGACGAAAATAGTGGATTTGCGACAAATAAAGACATGATGCATAGAAGTGACAGAATGAGTTGAGGGTTGAGTGGCAGAAGTAAGTTTTAATGTCTGGATTTGGTGGTGGTTCAGTGGCACCGTATGGCACCACCCTCACGTCAGTTGAGACCAATGTCAAGCGTTCTCCATAAAATGTGCAATCCAAACATTAAAATGTTGGGTCGCCGCTCTAACATTCACCGGACAACGCTCGTATCGCAGCAGAGCCTAGGTTTAGTCTACGAACGCTTGTTCCTCAAACACACGTTCCGATTGGTCATCAGGGTACATAGGTTAAAACAAATTAATTGATGTAATGTTTTGATATTACCTTCACATCAAAACCTTGGCTGAATCAGCTGTGTTTACACTGGTGAAAAGTTACTGGAGGAAATTCCATTAGTTCTCTAATTACCTATTCGTCTGAACGATTTCTACACACACGTAACGATAAATCGGACAGTTTTAAATATTCAGACAAAACAATCCATCGCGTATGAGAAGCCTGCCTCATGTTTTGTGCCCATGACTATAATCTAACGAAAACACGGCTTGAACCGCAGCCTTTCATGTGTTTATTTACATTTTAATGTAAGGAGGTTTCTGGCTGTTAAGAAATTTACAGCCTGTCAAACCTGATTGTGGGATTATTTTCGAGGGTTCTAAATAAAACTGCTCTGAATATTTACCGCTCAAATGTATCCTTTCGATTTTGATTGACCTTGTTTTTGAAGGCTCAGATTCTATAGGTCAAACAGAAAGTGTTCAAAGACCTTCAGTTCATCATAGGAGGATTAATTGTGTTCCCTACCTGCCCAATCTAGTCCTGTTCGTGTACGATATCCGAGTAACCTATTTACCTAAACTAAACTTCCGGAGATCGTAATGTACCGACCCAAAACTCAGTGTACAATGCTACTTCCAAGAAATCTAATACTTACGGTCTTACCTCAATCTCGATGAACGCCTGCTGCTAAATTGGGACTTACAATCAAGTAAGGTACTGTAAGTATCAGATTATGTATCTGTTTAACAAACTTCGGGGGACATCACCGTTGCAAGTAACTTAATACTTACGAGCACAGCAACACTTCCTTCTACCCGATCTAACAAGTTGTGGAAAATGAGCTTGAAAGTTGATAGCCTGAATAAAAAAACTTACTATTGAAAACTTCACTTACTAGGCCTAAGAAATTAAAGAAAACCTTTTCCCAAATTAGGGCTATTAAAATTTATCGCCGAAAATAGTTTTCCCCACCACAAAAAATCAATTAAGAAGCAATTTGTGAAGAAAGACTTTGTTTATATTCAGTTTATATATGATATTTTTCAAATATCAAATATGAACTTGAATTCATTCGAAAACAAATTTTATTGATAATTTTGCTAAGGTGTAATGCGGACAGACAGACAGAAAGGAAACTTTTACATCCGCGCGCAGGCAAAAGAGAAATTGTGCCAACCTACTGAGTGATGGCTTAAATGATGCTCAGCCTAATCTCATGTATGGATATGTTCATGTGCGGCCATAGAACATATTCTTGTATATGTAAAAATTAATTTTCATGTAATTATTTAAAGTTTACAGATGTAATCTTTCTTTAGATATCTTGCCACCTGATGCATTCAAATTTATAATCTTAGATATTTATCAAATCCAGAAAATTTGAATTTTTAAGCATTCTGAACATCTGATACTGATTATCAATAGTATTCTGCCACAAATTTAGCACTACATCCTCAGATTATACTCAGGAGGCTAATAACAATAATTAAAGATTACTTGTAGGTCTTTGTGATTGTCTTCAATCATCATGTGTTATGTTATCTTGGTGTTTGTATTTGTTTCACATGTCACTTGTCAACAATATACTATGGTTATGAGTCACTTCAGCTGTAGGTATAGGTTATGTTAGAGTGCAATATTTCACAAGAAAGAATTTTAAGTTTTAAACTATTTTATTACCAGTAAAGTGTATTACTTAAGGATTGTGTAACTTTTTCTAATAAAATGAGCTTCCTTGATAGTATATTTGGGAAGAAACCTACTGTAAAAGGTCAGTTTAAAGGCTTATTCTTAGTTTGTATCAGAAAAACATATTTCTGAAATTTAAGAAGGGCAAAGTTGAAAAGTTACTTTGTTTGGATTTAAACTTATTAGTTTATATGTCAGTACCATTCCTAGGGTTTGTGGTGCCTGGTATGATGTCTCAAATCCGCTCTCCACTAATATAAAATGTAAAAAGTTAAATTCATATAGCTATCTTTACCTAAAGAATTGGAGAGATTTTAATAGCGGCCTTTACTTGTTATTCAATAGTTAGGTATTTATTTATAATAGCGTGACCATGGAAAATGGACTTTTTTTCATGGGTTGGGCATTTATAGCCAAGTATTATTATCACAGGTGCATATAAACTGGGGGGAAAGTATATTATTGTATTATATTGATGCCTCTCGGGCATTATTGCATTATATTGATGCCTTTGGGGCATTATTGCGTTAAGGAGCAGGGGCATCACGTGATCTGGGATTCGAATTTTGCAAGCTCGAGTTAATTTTTTTTCTAAAAAAGCAAGCAGTGCGCAGCAGTAACTTATCACTTACCTTAATGAACATCCAACACAAAGGTGTGCCATTACCACTACTGAACTAGGAGGTTAAGAATAGACACGGAGGAACAAAATAGTTCAAAATGGCGTCGCTTCTTTATTTGAGAGAGCCGCGGAGTAATACCAAACTGTCAAATATGGATAGTGTAGCCAGTCGTACTGTCAAAAACAGAATTTTCAGAGGATTTAAAAAAATCGTAACTCCTTTGATTTTCGTTGCCGATGAATTTTTTCTTCACTATTATTTTCAGGAAAAAAATTTAACATACCTTTCCATGGTCACGTTATTGTAAATTGATACCAATAGTTATTATCGAACAATTCAATTTGATATTATTTAATCCTAATTAACAAGAATTTTTATATTAACAACAAGAATATTCCCTTGCCAGAATCAACAATGTAACCGTTTGTTGGGTTCCTGGTCATGAGGGGATTCTTGGGAACGAAAGAGCTGATGCCCTGGCCAACCAGGGCTCTGCGGTGTTCCAAGGTGTGAATCCTGTAGGGTTGTCTCGAAATGGATTTGCGCGGAGCATGGGAGAAGATGGAGGTTGCATCCGGGTTTGAGAGTGAGTAGAGTGGTATTACAGTCACCTTCTTCCAAGGTGGCTTCGGACCTTCTCTCATTAAACAGATCAATGTCTTCTAAGGTCATTGGTCTCATCACGGGGCATGGTCACCTGAGGAAGCATCTACACAGAGTTGGCATCCTTCAGGAGGATCCGCTCTGTGGAAGGTGTAATGAGCAGGAGGAGACTGCTGAGCACCTGCTCTTTGATTGCCCTGCAATAGCAAGAGAGCGGTATGCCATCTTTGGTAGCATGGACAGGGGTGGTGAATTTTCCCAGGAGGACCTGATAGGTTGTTTTCGGCGGTTTGTTGAACTGCTGAAGTTGTAGACTGGTAGGCCTCATGGCGTTTCCGGGGTGCGCAAAAAGCCCTTGAGGCTTAAGTGCATAGCAGTAGGCCGCCCCAAGGGGAAAAAAAAAACCTTTTGAGTGCCGCAGCATCGCTAATTCTGACGGTACAAAAAGTGCATAAAGTGGGCGTTGCTAATTTTGACCTTTCGTATTTCAATAAATTTTATTTAGTAGCCTATAAGGTTATTTCGATCTAACCAGATATATTCAATAGGTGCCAAACTATCGATAAATACGAGTTTTATGTTGTTTCCCTACTCTTAGATTAGTGAAACATATGTCGTTTGGGTACTTATCAGGAAGCCACTATTTTTGGACAAGTTTTCCTTATGGGGGATATAGTAAATTACAGTATTAAAAAGAACTGACTTTCTTTAACCTAGGCTATTTTTAAATTTACAAATTATTACGTCAATCAATGAAAACAAAAACTAAATAAATGTTTTATTATTCGAAAGTGACACATATGTTTCATGCGTCTAGGTCTACTTGAAGGGTTGCTCGTGTAAGTGTATTTGCAGGCGATTTGGCGATAGGAAGTATGACTCATTGAGAATTTTTTTATTTATTATGGAAGAAAGAAAGTATTAAGAACATACAATGAAGTTTATTTTGGTTCCCGATAAGGAAAACTCGTCCAAAAATAGTGGAGCTGAAATAATACCGAAGTACCTATGCGATGATTTTGTCTTCCAGTTACAATGTAACGTACAAGTACTGTGTTGTGTAGCGGCCATTCTTGTTGTTTATGTGTTGATAACCATGCATTTGAGTAAATACAAACTAAAATAGTAACTTCTTTATGAAAGTAATGTAGTGATTTGAGTTTTGTCCAAGCGACAAACGTGAGTTTTAAGTGTATAATAGGGTTATTTTGGTTTCTACAAAGTTGCTGACACCCATACAAAAAAAAAAGGAAGCAAGTATTTGTCTGTACATTTACTAATCATATTTATTTGTACATTTACTAATCATATTTATTTGTGTTTTCTTGATGTTTTATTTGATGTATTGTGAAAACCACACTATTATAATGTAATTTCTAAATTCTGACAAATGAAGTATAATTTATAAAATGTCGGTACCGGGCAGCATTTTGTTTATACATATAATTCCATGTTTGTTTTTATTGTAGAATGATATATTATACATGATGGGTTTTATTTAGAATATAATGGCCTTTATCATGGTATAAAGAAAAAAATCTTAAAAATACCGTATATACACTAAAATAGGTTCAATCTTCTTTTCATAAAAAAGTAAAAAAAATTTTTGTAAAAATTTAAATATTTTTATAAAGCAAAGTTTGTTTGTAACAATTGTCTTATATTCTTCATTTAATTAGAAAACAAAAAACACAAAAATCATTGAAATCTGTTGGATAGTTGATTTACAATCAGCTTTTTTCCCAAAAGCTTACAAATATGCTAAAAATAGCCCAGCACTTTATGCACATGACTTGGGAAAATGCCTGGGGCATTCGAAGGATTAACAATTACAATTTTTAATAAAATAAATTGAACAATAACATTACAAAATAACAAAACCAACTTTGGCCTAGACATATATGACAGAGAAACTTATATATAATTGGTTGTTATATTATTTATTTAGGTCTAAGATAGCATTGATGGCATTCATGATATGTAATAAATAACTTTAAACGTAATCTGTGCTGTATATAATAATAATAATAACAAATTATTGAGTAGCTGTAATTTTATTTTGTATGAATACAAATTATTCTTCACATACAAGATTATTTATGTAAACGTAAAAGAGCCTTTAACAGATATAAAGGGTTGTCATCGCCCCTGCAAAGTGTCTCAAGCTCGGGAATTTTAACTATCGTACACGAAAATGCGCAATCAGCAACTAATAAACTCCAGGAGCTGGAGTTACTCTGTGACGAGCTCAAACCGGATATTCTGCTTTTATCCTAACACGGTTTTAATGACAAAAATATTGATCTCTTTGTTATAGAAAACTACACACTTGCCAATAGTCTTAATAGGACCCACTTTAAAGGAGGCGGCATTGCTGTTTTTGTCAAACCATGTTTTGAATTTAAAAGGTTGGATGCTACTCAAGTGGAGGTAAAAAGGTACTTGAGCTCTCGGGTATTTCTGTTAGTCTCAGTAATGGTCGCTCATTCTCGGTTTATGTGGTTTATAGATCTCCAGAAAGCTCAGAAAGTAAATTCTTTGAATATCTTGAGAATTTCCTAGTAGAGTTAACGTCAAAAAATCGACAATTTCTGGTAGCTGGAGATTTCAATATTAACGTATTGAATCAGGGTTGTAGCAAAACCAGAAAGTTCCGAGATTTACTGGCTAGCTTCAATCTGGGATGGTTGGTGAATTCACCAACAAGAGTGTTTGGTGGTTCTCAGACAGCTATAGATAACGTTGTGACCGACATACCCGGGACGTTCGTGTCCGTTGTAGCCACTGCCATATCTGACCATGATGCGCAATTAATCAAAATCAGTCAACAGGTTAAAAAGACACAAGACGTCACTGTATATAGAAGAGATACACGTCCTTCTAACATTAACCTGTTAAACAAAGGGTTGAATCGAGAACTTTGGCAATTCAAAAAAACCCAAAACTCGTCAGAAATGTTCGATTATTTAAATGATTGCTTCATTTGTAACAATCTAAATGTATATTATCCATTAAAAAAAAATTAATTATAAAGAGAAAAGAAAAACTAATTGGATTACTCCAGGAATAATTGTTTCTAGAAATAATTTACGGTTGTATTCAAAAATTCAAAAATTTTGTAAAAAAGTATAAATTAATCTATCGAAAGGTTATTAAAGCGGTCAAAGCCTATGAATTTAATAAAGCAATTAAGGAAACAAAAAATGTTCAAAAAACCGCTTGGGGATAATTTAAGCACAAAACTAAGGCACTCAATAAACCTATAGAAATTGAAATCAATCGGGAAATTATTAAGGACCATTCAGATGTGGCAAACATTTTTAATGACTTTTTTTGTAATGTTTCAAATCAAAATCTTTGCTGTTCTTTTGAAACGAGTCAAACGCCAAGTCCCGTCATGTCAATGGTGTTAACTCCTGTAATAGAGGAGGAAGTGGCTGGCGTGATGCGTTCTCTAAGGGTGTTGAAGTCAACTGACGTAAATGGCGTGTCGACATGGCTTTTCAAGCAATGTTACATGCCTCTGCTGAAACCACTGACAATGATAATCAATACATCTTTCCAAGAAGGCATGTTTCCTACGGCACTGAAAAGAGCTGTAGTAATTCCAATTTTTAAGAAACATGATCCGTTGAAAGTAAATAATTATCGGCCAATCTCAATCCTACCAGTGCTAAGTAAGGTTTTTGAAAAACTTTTCTTAAGTAGGATGCTAAATTTCTTTGAGAAAAATAATATATTATCTCCAAATCAGTTTGGCTTTAGACAAGATAAATCCACAATCGATGCAATCACGCATTTAATTGAGCTGATTGTTGATAGCTTGGACAAGAAAACAGTAACGCTCAGCGTTTTCCTTGACTTGACTAAGGCTTTCGATTGTGTAGATCACAGCATTCTCCTCAACAAATTGCACAGTAACGGTATTAGAGGTTTGCCGCTGAAGTGGCTTCACTCATACCTCTCTGATAAAAAAACAACAAGTATCAGTTCAAAATTCATTTTCACGTACAACCAGTCTTAGATATGGGGTCCCTCAGGGATCCATCCTCGGACCAGTTTTGTTCCTGGTGTACGTAAACAATTTGAATTCAAATATTCATAAAGGACACATAGTCCAATATGCAGATGACACGACTCTCTCTTTCACATGCAAATCAAAATTTCAAGTTGAAATTCAAGCTTACGAAGAATTAAATGTATGTACACAATACTTTGAAAACATAAACTTGGAACTTAATTGTTCGAAAACAAATTACATGGTTTTTGGTGGAAGCACTGCACCATTTCAGTACAGACCTACTGTGATGTTGGACGACAAGGTCCTGGATGAAGTTGACTGTATGAAACTCCTGGGAATACACCTCCTGGGAATACAACAATAGAGGGTTGATTTGGAGGAACCATGTGGACAGTGTTTGTGCGAAACTATCAAGTAATATTTATCTCTAGAGAGGTCTTGCCGAATACTGTTCAGATCAAATAATGAAAATTGCATATTACGGTTTGGTCCACCCACATTTATCCTACGGTATTATATTGTGGAGTGGCTGTTTAAATGGCGACTTCCACAGACTTTTTGTCTTACAGAAGAGAGCTATCAGAATTATTGCTAAATTAAACTTCAGAGAGTCGTGTAGAAATTCATTTAGGGAGCTCAAAATACTAACATTGCCATGTTTGTATATACTGGAGACTACTGTACATTGTCGGTTTAAGAGCCAAATGGTTCGAGGTCGTGACATTCACAACTACGATACAAGGTATCGAGAAAATGTCAGACCTGCTCAGCATAGATTGAAGATACGAGCAACTTCCTTCTCAAGTCGGCATAAAGTTTCTAAATGGGCTCCCTGAAGAAATAAAATCAATAAATGATCTAAATCGGTTCAAAATTACATTGTACACTTTTTAGTGTCTCATTCATTTTATACAGTTGTTGAATTCATGGACCATCTCACTAGCTTCAATGTGCGGTAGTACATGGGCGCTGACATCCAAAGTTATTCTTTATTATATATTAATTTTACTGCTTGACAACTTTTATTGTTAACTAAACTCGATATTGTTTACGATATTTTAAAAATTAAATTGTTAGCATAAGACATTTTATTATTTTAATGAATATACAATTATTATTATGTGACGCATGCTATGCAATGTTAAAATTGTTTCTGGCAATAAAAAGTATATTGTATTATTATTGTATTGTACTGGGTGGCGCAAAAAGGATGGTCGGATTTTAAATAACTATAACTCCATCAGTTTTACAAATTAATTTTATTCAATTATGTAACTAAATGCTCCCAGGCACCCAATTACAAGAAATAACCTCCAGAATTCATGTACGGAAAATAACTTCCGGAAGATGATGTCCTTCCTCGGTGATGCATTCCACAAGTCTTTCCTTGAAATTTTCCATCACTTTCACTACAGTTCCTTCTTGAATTGCCATAATTTCTGCACTGATTGCCTCCTTCAGATCAGTTAAGTTTCGGGGCTTGTTTACGTAGACTTTTGACTTTAGGTATCCCCAAAGAAAAAAATCACAGGCTGAGAGGTCAGGTGATCTAGCATGCCAGTGGACATCTCCAAAACGCGAGATGATGTGGTGGGGGAACATCCGCCTTAAGACACACATAGAGTCATTGGCTGTGTGGGCCGTGGCCCCATCCTGTTGAAACCAAATTCGATCTCGATTTACACGTAACTCTCGCAGTTTCGGCCCCAAAAAGCTACGTAGCATGTTAACGTAACGTTCCGAGTTCACAGTGACTGTAGCGTTGTTCTCCCCAAAAAAATAAGGACCAACAATCCCCAATTTTGACATTCCACACCAGGCTGTTACTTTAGCACTATGAAGAGGCTTTTGGTGCAATTCTCTGGGATTAGTTGCTGCCCAATACTTACAGTTTTGTTTGTTGACATAGCCGTCTAAATGGAAATGGGCTTCATCTGACATTAAAAGCACAACATCATTATTAGAGCACAAAATGTCCAACATTGTTTCACAAAATCGTCTTCGGTGCTCAAAATCACGATCATAGAGCTTTTGCGTGATCATAATTTTGTATGGGTGAAACTGTAACTCACGGCTTAAAATGCGCTGCAACGAACGACGGCTGAGGCCTAAAGTTTGAGCACGACGCGTAGTGGAACGACGCGGACTGTGAAGCACTGACGCTCTAACATTCTCAATGTTCTGTGGAGTAACTGCCGTACGTGGACGCCCAGTAGATTTACCACTCATGACAGACCCTGTTGTCCGGAATGCAGTCACCCAACGTGATATGGATCTGCGATCTGGAATGGGTTCATCGCGCGCTACAACAAAACGTTGTCGAAACAATCGTTGCACAGTAATAAAAGATTCATTATTTCTGAAAAACTGTTCCACAGCAAAAACATGATGCTCGACTGTCCATTGTGCCATCTCATGGCAAACTGGGTGTAATGGCCGACTTGCAGACGGCCGGCAGTGGTCCCCCCTCCTCACCTTCCACTGGTACTATACAGTTCAAATCCGACCATCCTTTTTGCGCCACCCAGTATTTGTAGTAAAAATGCAATTTGTTAGTCTGTTATTGGTGATTAAAATATTTAGTTATTAAATAGCGATTAAAGAAATAGGTTTAACTTGATGGATGACCTACAGTTTTCGGTCCTTTTATAAACTGGCATCACTTGTTTGTGGCTTCATTCAGATGGGTATCTAACTCGTTTGATCATCTTATCAAACAAAAATGGGTACTTTGGTATAACAAGTCCTCACGTGATCTGAGCTTGGATTTGGGTACTAGGGACGTTTTCCTTTTTCGCCAATGTGGTGGCAACGAAGCTTGCACTGATAGCCAGGTGCATTTCTGATTGGTACTTTCCCGACCTCAGATCACGTGCCAGATCATCCAATGTAATCTGACATTGGAATAGTTGGATGATCTGGAACTTGATCTGAGGTCGAGAAAGTACCAATTGGAAATGCCCAGGTGGCTATCAGTAAAAGCTTCGTTGCCAGCACGTTGGAAATTTAGAGATGGAACCAAAATTCAAGCTCAAATCATGTGAGAGCATGTAAGAGTTATCTTTAACTTTAGTACTACTAGTAATATATTTATGGTAACCTAAGTTAAACCTACTTATATCATGTAATAGGTAGACGTAGTAGATAAGGACAGAGTGCCCTCGATCTTGCCGACATCACTTCCTTTTGCGAGACAGGAAACAAGAATCGGTCGTCATAAGGACATATAATTTTCACAATACATCAAATAAAGTCTTTTTTTTTAAATAATAAAGTCTTTTAAGGCCCTGGTAAGAAAAACTCTTTAAAAAATAGTGGCTTCTGGATAATACCAAAGTATTCAAAATGGTTAAATTGGGTCCATTGTCACACTTAAATTATTTCTGTTTTCAAAAATTTCTCATGTGGTATGAATTTTACTATATAATAGTTGCAATATGTGATTGTTGTATATATAGTTTTTACAAGCAGTTATCCGCAGCTCCACACACAATTTCGTAGGCTTTTCACATGAATGAGTACTTTTGGTTCAAGAGAACTATGTTTTTGACGCCAACGTTGGGTTTACCTTGTAGCCATAATCAAGAAAATCTATCAAAAAGGATATATTAATGGCCATTGTAATTTACTCTGGTTTTAGTATTTACTTGTTCCATAGTTGATTTTACCTTGTTTCTCGATTAAGAATAAATATATATATATATATATATATATATATATATATATTTATTATATATAGAAGTAGGCTTGTCAGACCTGTGTATGTATGTATATATATATATATATATATATACATATATACATATACTTGCTCCCGGCGGAGCAAGTACTTTTTGCGATTCAATGTTTATTGAAATTATATATATATATATATATGTATATATATATGTATATATATATATATATATATATATATATATATATATATATTACTTCTCTCAAAAGACAACTAAGAATGGGTTTTATAACAGTTTTTAAATTTATAGATAAAGTTAGGGATAATAATTTTGTTTTTGATATTTGCATTTCAGTACTTACCAAGCACTGCATATTTAATATTTGGTAACATGTACTGATAGTATATTTTTACTACAATTTATATTTTTTTGTCTTGATAGTTATTTTACTCTATGCTCAACAGCGTTTGCAGAAAAGGCTTAAATAAGACGTGTTTTTACTACCAAGCTTACTCTTATATTTTCAAGACCATAAATGTAAACAAATTGAAAATAATGGTTAAATTAATTAGACATATGGTTGTGCTGTCCTAAAGCAATGTTTAAATAGAAGAGTTAATTACATTTGACAGGCACTTTAATTAATATTTGACAACTTTGAAACCAAGATGAGATATTTCACTGCTTTAGTAATCAGTGAGGGGCGTAGCCCAGTGGGATTTTTGAAATAAAAATAGGTCTTTTTATATCTCGGGGACCTTAAGAATGTCCATGTAAAATGTCAATACAATCAGTTGAATAGTTGACGTGTGAAAGCAAAACAAACAAATACACATTTATAATATTATTAGGATTTATTCCTGTGTGAACCTAACATTGTATTACAACATATTAATAATTAATGTTAATTTCAGAACAACAACGTGAAAATGATAAAGCCTTGCGAAAAGCTGGACGAGAAATTGAGAGAGATCGTAGAGAATTGGAGAGGGAAGAAAAAAAACTGGTGAGCAAATTAACTTGAAAGAGATCTAATTTTGTACCATAGTATTTTGCAGTAGAATGATCATAAACACTATCCTATCCAATATGTTGTTGTAGAAATCTAAACTTAAGTGGTATGGATTATTTTGTGCAAAGAGAATTTGAATCATGCTATTGCAACAATAAACTTCAATTTTTAAAGATTTCCGATTTATTGTTCTATCTTTATATCTCCATGTGTTTAAGTGAGATAAGTTAATGTGTAGAGAAGTTTTCTGATGTTCATCACTTTCCTTAGTTAGTAAACAGTTCACTGTTTATGTTACTGTTCCAGGAGACTCCTTTTTGGAGGTAAAGTAAAATTCGTTTTCAATCAGCTATAAGGGATAAAGTGCAGACAAATATTAGGTTTTCTATAGAGTTTCACCAAATACCCGGATATGGTAGGAAATAATTAACATTTTTGTTTTATTCTAAAATGTTATAACATGAATCCAGATGATGCAAGTGTATTCCATCTTGGAAGAGTAAGATGATATATCATGCAGAAATTAGGATATTTCCAGTGTTTATCACTTATCCTTGGGATGCTTGAATGCAATGATAATAATAATAAATCTTTATTGTGCAAACAATTTTTAAAATTTCATACAAGCATCAGTATTTTGTATTTCTGTATACAGAAATCATCACATACAAATTTTTACACTTTGATGTTTCAGCGATCAATTCATTTTTAAGTTTGGAATTTTTGAAATTGATGAAACATTGAGTTGCGTTGTTGCATATTTAATAATGCCCCAGGCAGTTTTGGAAAAATTTTCATAATTTATAATTTTGTTTCAATTTTATGTGCTTTGGCTGATTTTATTGTTTTACGATAGATCTTTTTGAAATTTCAAAGAAAGTTTTGAATTGTTCATTCTCAGTAACATTCACGTTAGGTACAAGACATATATATATATATATATATATGAAATTATCCGATAATTGGTAAAATGACTCGTGAATCCAGCAATGTCATTTACCAATTGTCATGTAAAGACTGTCCGAAAGACTACATTGGTCAGACCATAACTCCATTGCACATTAGAATGAACAAAAATCGCAGCAATACAAACCTTTAAATTAAATCCAATCCTATTTCGGCCCATGCAATGCAGTATAACAAAAAATTCTATGAATGCTTTTCTCTAAAAAGTATTAACAAAATTCAGAACCCCCATAAACTTAAAATAAATTATTTCGAAATAGCTCATCAGAGGGTGCTACAAACTAAACATCCAGATGGTCTAAATTTAAGATATGGATAGCATTATGTATAAATTACACTTTACAATTTTAATTTATAACATTACACATTTAACTACAAATTTATTTTATAACTTTATATTCCTTGTATTAAGCAAAATTATTTACTCTTTGTACGTAATTCAAAATTAGTTTTATTACCATATGATGTTTCTTTTGTTTATTATTTTTTGTTGATATATTTACTTATATCTCTTGGAAATGTTTTAACCCTTCCCATGCGGAATTTATCTTTCAATTTTGACTCATAACACCTAATTAACTTTAAATTTTTTTTAAACATTTTACCAACTCTAATTTTTTTTAGTTAGTGGTGGCTATTAGGAATAAAAAATAATACAGTATCACAAAATAATCAGACCCCTATAATTTTTAACAAATTTTCAAATTTTACAAAAAATTGTCAGGTTTCGCCATTGCATAGAACAATATAGGTCTATAACGACACAACAAATAAAGTATTAACAAAATAAAAAGATAATATAATGCTAAATACAATAGGAACACGAACAGTAAATAAGGAAATATGGCAAAACAGCGTTAAACACTAAAATATGCCGTGCCGGGATATATCCGTTTACCGCGTAATGGTTCGCCGCGGACTGAGGCTAAATCACGCCACGAGGGACAAAGCCACGCCCTCCCACCACTGTGATGCGCCAATGAGGTTCAAACTGTAACATCTGCTTTTCGGAACAAGTATTAAACACTCCCTTGAACTCTAGCGGATTCGATGGCAACTAAAATTTATTAAATAACACAAAATAGACTTTGAAGGATATATCCGTTTACCGCGTTTCGGTCAAAATTAGGCCTAACGGATATATCCGTTTGCCACGTGGTAAGGGTTAAGACGAAACATAGAGGATTTTTATGTTCCTTTTTTCTATTTTTCTATTCTTATTGAAGATATATATATATAATTAATTAATTTGAGGAGCATTTCAATTTTGAATGTGATGATTTTCATTCTTAAAAGTAAAATTTCACAATATTTTGTCAAGATTTCAAATTTATTTGTAATAATGTAATACAAGAAATATCTACACTGGATGGTCTATGTAACATCTTATTGTAGTGCATATTCTTGTTGAAGAACACAATAGGTTGAAAACGATTGTGATCAGCACATTGAATGTTGTAGGAAATGGAGATAAAGAAACTCGCTGCCCAAGGAAACCACGATGGGTGCAAGATGCTGGCAAAGCAACTGATACAGATGCGGAAACAGAGAAACCGGACCTATGCCGCAAACAGCAAGGTGCGCTATTGATTTTTTACATAAAGATTTTCTTTAAAAATTGAAATTGAATTGTCTTAATTTAAAATTTAATTATTTAAATAAAATAAATTTGATTGTCCCAAGTAGAGAGGTATATTGTAAACACACAATTAATTATTAGGCTTAAGTAGTTTTATTATTTAAATTACTGAAGACATAAAATAAATTACCTTTAAAATTATTTATTTCATGGTGATAAAACAGTTTATTTTGAATCTATATATTAAAAGGACAACTCATATAATTAAATTCAAAATCCTTCATGCAAAATTTGAGATAGCTAATAAAATATAAAACTTACAATAATAACCTTACGGAGTCCTAAAAGTATTTTAATTTTTAGTTTTCAATTTATTTCATCAGTGAAATTCATCTAATTATTTGCAATTTAGAGTTATTTAAATAACAAACAACGTGAAACTCACATGAGGGTTTTTTATAAAAGTAGATGCTGATCCCCTTTTAAGCCTTATTCTGCTCGTCTGCATAGTCCAATTGCCTATCAAATAGAGTAAGGGGGAGAGTCAGTACAGTTCAAAGTCAATAGTACTGATAAAAAGTGCTATAGTCACAGACAGGTTTTGACCCTATGCTGTATCTAATTAAAGATCCAAAGTCTGAATTCTTAGACCTCTCGGCCATTGACTCTCCCATTTTAAGTATGAATATAGTAATAACACATTAAACTTTAATCTCTGTTCTTAGATAGTAAAGTAGTACTTTAAAATAATTAAATGATGATACATAAATGGAAAACATTTCCTTATTCCATATATAATCATACAAAACATTCTTAGAGTCGATGGCTTCAATGATTCAACTCAAATTTTTCCAAATAAAGTCCTCTTTCTCGTGTTAGCATGGAAACATCCTAGTGTTTGAGGAAATTAAGGAACATCTTCAAGATTGACTGGTGGGAAAACCCACTGTAAAGAAATACCAGAATTATTTTAACCTCATGTAACTTTTGACGATACTTTCTGATTAAATGAAGGCCACCCATACTGGTCATGCTGTGGCTCATAAGCTTTGTGGCGTCTGCCACTTTTATTTTGATGGCCTGTTCTCGGCCACAGCTGGTTTTGTTATTTTGCTTTGGCTAGGTTGTTAACCTCGGTTAACCTCGTTAATAGATCAGCTGTTTTGTTTACTAGTGATTACCTGTTGCTTATGAGTTGATTAGCAAGAGGTTTTAGCTCTCTTCTCCTTCAACAGTCTTCGGATGAAGACGTCAATTGCCTCTGTGGACTGAAAATTAGTTACTTTCTTCAAAGCTGGCTGCTCTTGACCAACTCAAGAGCTGTGTACAGTATGGGACCAACAATAAAACTCAAGTGTGTACTTGTTGGTTGGCTTAACAATTCCCTCTAAAAAACTATATCCACTAGCAGTGTGAAAAAACTAATTGGAGATTTTTCATCTGGAAAAGGAACTAAAAATCCTTCCTGTCTAGTAAAGGAAATATTATTCATTCAAATCCGGTTGTGAGTACTTGAATGAGTCTGTCTGGTACTTCACATTGTCCATATTGTCATCCTCATTGTCTGAACTCAATACTGGCTCTGTTGTACGCTTAGAACTTGTTTGTTGTACACCACTTGGTCCCGGGGGAACATCCATTGTGTTGCACAATCACTTACAACTATAAAAACATAAAAAATTATGAGAAAGTCTAATGTGAAAACAAAGTGCATAAAAATGCGGGACAAGTACCTCCCGAGGAGTGAAAAATACGGCGTTGTAATAGCTCGACTGCTGGCCGCATACTGACCTCATTTCAGAACAAAGGTTCTGTGGTAACCATAGTTACCGCCCGCTCCTAGCGCAGCAAAGCAGTGGTAACCATAGTTACCGCCCGCTCCTAGCGCAGCAAAGCAGTGGTAACCAGAGTTACCGCCCGCAGCGAACTTGTTAAATTCAACCCTAAATGTTACAGCTTTGGAAAGCCAAAAGTCTTTGTAAAAGAAACTCTTGAATGAGTTTAAGAGTACCTAACCAGGCTGACAGAAACACCTCTGGCCATCAGCCCAGGGCAGCATTGATGAGATGTAAACAAACAAAAACATCTCTCAGATAGTATCTATTAGTAAAGTTTACAAATTTCAGAGGATCTGATCAAAAATGTTTGAGAGAGCTAAATTTACAAGATAAAATACAATTACAAGATAAAACATGTAATATCGAGTACAAACGAGCCAAACATATAGTTTTTATACATGCACTGTCGCAACATGGCCAATTGCGCTTGATCTTGAATGACTCTGTGCATACTGCTGGCCAGATGTAACTTACCCCGACCTTGATAACTATCTTAAAGTGAAGAAAAAACATATCCTATAATATTTACAGTATGATTGCCTAACCATAACAGCCCAGCATGCTCCGAATGGGTGGCCTTTGTTTAATCAGAAAGTACTCCTTTTACTCAATTATATTTCTGAAGGATATATCAATAAAGATTTTTCGAACAGCTTGTTTGACCCTTTTCAGCCATAAAGACTGAAACTGAGCTGGTATTTACTTTTTGGGGAATTTTCGATGAGATTTAAATAAAAGCTATCATCTCATTAGTACAAAAATATTGAGTAGAAATGGTGAGATTGCAATACTCAACATATAAATTTCAGTAATAAAATTACTTTATTATCGCAATTTATTATATAATGAAATGTTAAAATTGATTTACTTAATTATACTAGAGATTGTTTGGAAGAGTTTAATACAGGTTTAGTTGTTTTATAATCAGTACGTCTTCTTAGTGACTACATTTATAAAGTTTTATTACTGATAAACAGCCTTTTTTAATTAGGGCAGACAGGTAAATGAACAACTACGTAATATGTTAATCAAGTGATCAATAAGTAGCATTCATAAAGGAATAATATTTTATGGATAAAAAAGTTACTTGTATTACTAATAGCCTATTACGTTTTATAATAACTCACCTTGTTATTTAAAAATGTTATTAATTTATAAAGTTACTTAATTTTTTTAAGAACTGTATGGGTTTGATTATCTGAGTAAATTTTGTTTTATTTGAGGATTCTTTTTTGTTGTTATATATTACAGTTTTATTGTGATGTATGGTTTAGATCCAAAGCATTGGTGCACAAAATAAAGCAATGGGAGCAAATGTGGCATTGGCCGGTGCTATGTCCACCACAGCTAAGACTATGAAGAACATGAACAACATCATGAAACCTGAGGAGGTGGCAGCTAACATGCGGGAGTTCTCCCAGGCCAACATGAAGATGGACATGACAGAAGAGATGAGTGAGTTTTGGTGTAAACTAGTTTTATATCAAGTACATTTTTAACCTTTATGTTGATAACAAAGGTGTGGTAAAAATGTATTTTATCATTTTTATGGCCATTTAAACCAAAGTGCATAAATATGTACTCTTTAATAATAAGAATGAACTGTTCCAATACACACAGTATATAGTAGAAAGGATAACTATATGAGATCTGTCCAAAAAGTATCCGACTGCTGACCAGTAGGCGGCCGCGGCGTAACCAAAATTTTGAATAAGACACTCCACATTTTTCCTAATTTTTGTCTCTGTGCATGAGAAGATGGGAGTTTTACAATGGATTTCTTTAAAGTAATGTACAAATTTGATGGCATTTGTGAAACAGGTAAAAGACTGTGTTTTTTCCAGTATTTTAATGTACTCCATTTATCGTAATATGCGTACAGCATTTTATAGAATAAATCTATCTCATACATATATTTATTATAATCTAAGATCGTTGCAGGTTTTTTTTATCTGTAGCAACCCTAATATGCCTTCTTTTCGAATGTTCAGAGTTTAACACATTCACTTCCAGAGCTTACGCAAGCTGACAATGTTGCTCAGTTTAAGACTAGACATTGTGCCGCCTGGGAGCCGAAGTATTAAAGAAACAAGTATGACTTTTCTCTGTTTGCTAACATTAAAATTTCATTTTGCATACATTGCACGTTGAACTTTAACAGCATCAGGAAGCTCTTTCTTTCTTTTTAATTGTCCTAGTGAAAAATAAGTTTCATGGTTATAAAGTATTTTTAACTAGGGAATGTTGGTAAAGAAATTGTCAGTGAAAATTGGAAGCCTTTTTTTAGGCTTTTGCACATAGTAAGAAGTTATTTTAAGTGCATAGTACAAAATACCAATATGCTTAATTTTTTCCCTAGCCACTTTTCTCTTTGTAACAAAACAAGCTTAAGAAGTCATTTGAAAATGAATCACATAATATCCAGAATTTGATCCCCCAATGGTGGTGGTGTTTGTTGTGGTTGCATTAGAGATGTTTTGGACTTTGTTCCTATTAGTGATCCGTCAACAGACAGTTGTTGGTGTCCTACATAAAAGCATTGAAACAATAAATTGCAGCGGTCTGTAACAGGCTGGAATTTAAGTGTATAGTCAGGTTGTGGGAAACTTTGTACTGTCAGTAACATAAATGAATTGCAAGAGAGCCTGAAATCTATTTTGTATAAACATATTTCATAACCACAGTGTAAATTGAGATTTTTTTTTGTCCAGTAAGAAGCTGTGGTCAGGTTTTTTTATAAGACCCATGTTTTTTGCAGTAGTGAATGCCCTTATTTCTGAATAGGTGTCAGGAAGCCATCCTTGCAAGCGGCTGAGCTGATATATTTTCTCCTTTGTTAGCAATAGTTTGATTAGCACATTTGTTGGTTTCAGTGACCAACATCAAGGTAAGAGTTTATGTAAAAAATAAGTTAAAGTATGAAATAGGAGATGCAATAACTGAAGGGATACGTTTATGACAAGTTGTCTCATTATAAGAAAAGTCATGAATAAAATTGCTAGTCCATTTTACAGTAAGATTTACTGCCAAATCTCATTAGCTTCATCATTGTCTTATTCAGACAACTTTTCACTAAAGACTCACCTGTCAACTGTAGGCCTGACAAAATAGGCCTTATTGAGTGTCTAGGTTGAGTTGAAAAATCACTGTCACAATGTGGGCCTATGATCAGGGGATTACGATTTAAAAATCTCAGTTGTGTGCCCTGTTCTGATGTGTAAGTAGGGTCTTATTCAGTGTCGTCATTAAATATATCAGATGATGAAACACAATAAATACCAATGTTTTTTTAGTTTTATTTATTGTGTTATTAATTTATGACATAATTTGTTAATTAAAAAAAGTCAGTGAAAACACATTGGTTAGTAGAGTGAAACGCCGCCTACCGCATCAGAATACGACGATCCAGTCAGAAATGGCAGCGCATAATGTACTTCACAATGTGTACCTAAAACAAGCCGCCATTTCTGATTGGATAAACCTTTTGAGATGCGGTTTGAGGCATTCAACTCTACTAAGTGAGCTCTTTCAAATGAGGTATCACTCGACCCATGCTTCAATTTAAGATTTCCATGTTTTCCTCTGTGGGCCGTCCCCCCATGGTTGGCATGTCATGGTAATAGCAAGGAAAAATAGTTTACATAGCCATATGACACTGTGCAAAGTTTATAGATGTTATCACCTATGGTTTTTAAAATATTAAGCCGTACCCATACTTTTCAAACACCCTGTATATATATATATATACTAGCTGTTTCCCGCGGCTTCGCACGCTTTTCGTAAGTTTTGCCCGCGTATGAGCATTTCTGGTTGAAGTAAATTATATTTCCAACCCCGATGTAGATTTTACCTTGATGTCACGATCAAGAAAATATGTCAAAAATGTATTGTACATGCATAATGTATTTTATTACAAAGTGGTCTACCACTCAACCTTTAAGTTCAACCAAAAATTTAGTTTAGACAATTATACATCATAACTTAGCGCCTTCAAATAGTGTTTCACTGTTTAATATACGTATCTATCTCGTAATTGCAGGTTATAATGTGCAGGCGCTTTGAAAACTTTTCTTCATTTTATTCATTTATATTCACGACATAAGCGAATAATTCAGATAATAACTATCCTATCTTCTAAGTTAGACTAAATTACGGATACATGTGAAATTTGATTGAAATTGGTTCAGTCGTTTTGGAGTTTATTGGCAACATACATCGTGACTCAAGATTTTTATATATATAAGATATATATATATATATATATATGTATAAATTTTACAAAGCACTTAACAGATGCTAACCTCTAAAACGAGGTAAATTCATCAATGTGACTGAATAGACTGATATACACAGCAAGTTTTGCGCCAATCAGGCGCAAGCTGATCACTGCTAGCTGCAGTTGCAACTTTTTTGTGTTTTTTAATCATAATCAATACAAGGTAGTATATGAATTATATATGTTTTATTCTAGGATAGATAAGCAATTAAATATCTTTATAAACATTATGGAATGTATAAGGGATTAATTAAATTTATGAAAACAGTCGGTGATGACAGACTGTTGCCCTAGTATTTTTAGCAGGGTTTTCCAGCAATAAAGACTCATTGTTGTGGCAAGCAAAAGGTTGATATATTACTCTTTCTTCCTTATAATTAATATATCTCCTAGTGTTATCAATAACTGCAGTGGTCTAAGTTTATTTTATTGTTAATTATCTTTTACATTTTTAAATTATAATAATTCTGAAACATTAAAAAATGTGTACGGTGTTTGTTTTAGTAAATGAGACTTTAGACGACATGCTGAATGAATCAGGAGATGAAGAAGAAAGTGATCTCATTGTAAACCAAGTGCTCGATGAAATAGGAATTGAAATTTCGGGAAAGGTAAGATTTGTTTTAGAAATTAAGTGCCTTATAAGAATAAAAGTATGGATGGTTGGTAACATAGTGTTGTAGTCAAGACAAGAATTGGTGCGCCATATTTTTGCCTCCCAAAAAGTAGCAGAAAGAACACTTTTCTTCTGCTTTGAATTATTGTAGTCAACGATGAATTTACTATCAGATGTCTGGTTTGTCTTGACAACTCTACGAAAATCTATTTTTGATATTTTGTACTCCAAATTTTTTTATTATAAGAAATTGAAAAATTATAAAACCATATGTTTAAGAATGTTTTAATTCATGTAAAACTTGCAATTTTTAAGAATTATATTATGAACTAATAAAAATAATAGAGTAATAATAACACAAAAATTTAATAAATATTAATAGAATTCACAAAACTACCAGGGGCATTCAGAAAATATTACATGAATGGAATGTAGATTAAACAATTTTTTGTTCTATAAAACAGGTCGTTTTATACTTTTCAACATAATTTCCACCACCATTTGTGACAGGATACTAGTTTTTTATGTTGACTGCTAAAAATCCCTTTTCTTGGTGTTTGAGCCAATTTTCCAACAATTATTTTGACATCCTTGTTATTCTAGAACTTCCAACTAATGCCTCCAATAAATGTGAATTACGTGGTGCTAAATCGGAGCTGTAAGGGGGATAATATTTCCCAGCCCATTTTTCTATGGTTTTACGAATTAGTTTAGTAGTTAATAGTTTCACCTTCTTCAAAAGTATATCTAAGTGGTATTGACTATTTATTGTATGCAGTTATTCAAGTTGTGCACAAAAAACAACACCTTCAGCTAGGAAAAGGAAACACTCTACTCGGATTAACAATATTTACATTGCTCTTCGTGTAGCTCTTAACCAATAACATCAATGTGATATCCGAGAAAAGTCAGAAATGTACTGCAGTAAACGTGGATTACTACAGTAAGTGTGCAATAAGCTGCCGTTTATTCAGTGTTTGTATTGTTGTGTATTTAGTGAGAACCTCAATGTGCGCCATATCTTGTCACAGTAAATCTGCTCAAAATCAGCTATTTATTATTCAATTTAAATAATTTCAATGTCATTAGATTTTAGATAAAATCCTATAAAAATTGTTATTTTTGTAATTCTTTAGAAAAATCGCAGGTTCGTAAGATATTCAAAGTTTAAAAATTTTAATGGCCGCCATCTTGAAAATGCTAAAGATAATTTCATGATATATTTTTCAGTAACTGGCCTTGTTATCATAAACATTTCAGCCAAATTTGGTATATTTGAATTTATTAGTTTTTAAGGTATTACAGTTTTATTAAAAAAACACATACAGACAGATGGATGGGAAACTAAGCATGGAGACCCATGTTCATTGGTGAAATATGTTTGTCTTGAGCTGAGAAATCAAGTATACCCTTGTCCAGAGAGTTATGGGACACCTGTATAGAGAACGTACTCGACCAATGGCGCAGTGTAGTGGGTACGGCGGTTATCGCAAGATAACCAGATCAAGCAACATCGAGCGTGGCTGCTGCTTAGATAGGTGACCGCTGAGCGATCCTGTCCTTGCAAGCAGCTTGCCTGCCCGGCCATTGGTGGTGGTTCGGAAGTCACCTTTAAGCCGTTGGTCCCCGGGTTAATTGTTAGAGAGGGCTTCTTAGCCCCAACTTCGCCTGGTAAAATAAGACATTCTTTACTTTACTTTTACTTTTTTTAGAACATATGTGGGTTGAATTTACTAAATTTCTCCATTCTGAGATGTAAATATGTTATAAATAAAGAAAATTGTAATATTACTCCACATTTATCAAGCTTTATGACTAACAGGTGTTTGATGCATTACCGTGTCTTCAGCATATCGTGTCATCATTTTATTATTATCTGCTAAAAATGTGTTTATGAGTCCATTTTTAGTTTTTCTAAAATATTGTAAAATAATTAAAAATGTATATTTATGGACCTAAGACTAAAGATTTTTTTACTTAAAAAGAATGTTCAGTGCAGCACATTTAATTGATAGCAGTGACTATGTTGTAAAAGAAAGATAAATACATTCAATCTGCTACATTTTATGCCTAAATTCAGCAACCTTTTCAACAACTGCTTCTTTCCAAGCTTATCATTGTTGAGCAAATTAAAAACCACATGGTTAAATTATAACGTGTCTGAGTTATTAGGAGTTGTTTTGATCATACTTTTTCTCTGTTTCAGATGGCCAAAGCTCCATCTGCAGCCTCTGATAAAATTGGTGATAAGAGCAAAGCAAGGTTACCAACAGATGAGGAGATCGAGGAGCAACTTGCCAAACTCCGAGGATAAGTGCCTTTTAATGCTTATTGGGGATTTTACTTCAATTGTATGTTAGTCAAATTGGTCAAATCAACGATTCCAGATAATTTTTCCAGCTTTATATGAATTATTGATGTTGCTCTTACTATTTTAGTAGGAAAATGGACATATGGATGTTATTTATATAAGGATGTTTGTATAATTTTTCATGTAATTATAAATGTAAATAAAAATCATATTTTAGAAATTTTCTTTAAAATCCTTTAATTACCAATGATTAAAAAAATATCTTTTATCACTTTCCTGAACAATTCATGTTTGATATATTTAATAACTACTAACATATATATATATATATATATATATATATATATATATATATATACAATAATAAATAAATTAAATATTCTGAATAAGTGATCGCCACATTTATTCGGCTAAAAACTATAAAATTAAAATAAAATTCCTTTGTCACTAAACGAGATAACCTGTTTTTTAGTAGTTGGACACTTTCTGTATCATCGCCAAAGGACCACCTAGCTCTCTAAATTATAAAATATTTTTACTAAACTTTCACAATTTTTATTTTTCTGTGTACTCTAATACATTCCAAGCATTTCTATTCACTTTCGTTGAAACTGTACGGTCCAGTAGAAAATTGTCAATCATGTTTTTACGACTCATTGTTTATAAATATCACTGAACAAACAAAAACATAAAAAACTATACAAATATATTTAGTAAAGTACTAGCTGCTTACGATCACCGTAACTCACGGTCAAGTCATTGTTCTAATTTCACACAGACTAGAACATACACAAACGAAATAATATAAAGATACTAACACTACAAACCCATTTACACTTAAAAACTTTCAATATTTACAATCATTTGTGAAATAAACACCAGCGCATACAAAACATGTGACGGCTCGTCCGACTCTAAACTCGATTGACTAATTTTCACTTTACAACCGCCGTAAAAATCAGAATCTACTCAGAATACAACAAAACCTTCATCAAAAGTTACGTTGAAGCCTTCAGAATGCGTATGTATAGTCATTGAGCCAATTTAGATAAATACTATATAAAATATAAGCGTTACTGCAGAAGTCACAAATAGCGATTCTCATTTCTTGCATATAATGCAGGATCGTAAATAGCGATGCTCCGGCACTCAAAGGGTTAAACAGGTCTAATTTCAATGTTCATGCAGTTAATAAAAATTTCAATTTAATTTGGTTTAGTACTATATAATGATTAAAATTCATACACCCAAAAAATTCACATTTTTATTGTAAAATGATTACACTTTTGCCAACTGATATTGAACAAGCTATCAGAAAACAATTAATTAAAAGTCTACTAACTTAAAATGCAGGTGCAAAAATGTTGGATGTACATGACAAACCTTGTAAAAAACCCTATAATAATAAGTTCTGTTCAATATGATAATTTAAATTTTAGATGCAGTATTTTTATGTGCATAACACCTTTTTTATAACTTTACATGCTCTTTTTAATACAGATTGGGTTATTTTACTTTTTTTGGAAAAACTGCTTATATTACAAGTTTGTCACAGCCTAATTAATTTTAATACCATTGGTTCACATTCAAATCATACAAATTAACTAAATGGAAACTTTTAGTTTTGTTCTCTGAGTTATGACTTACAAAAAGGTATACCTTACCTTAGGTATGCCTTTAAATACACATAGATTATATAATAACATTTTACAATTTATTTCTATAATAATACATATTTTAAATACATATTGTAGTTAATTCAGACAATTCTATGCAGATAAATAATTATATCTTTTTACTGTAACCATATTTATCCTTTTGTTGCTAATCTATAGGTTAATAGCAATGTTGTTATTTAATCAATGTAAATTTAAATTATTGATGTTTCAAAACTCAGGTATCTAAGCTCTCTTATGTTCTAGTACTAACACATTGTTTTATTTTGTTTAATTATTTACCTGAAAGTATTTAGTTTACAGATTGCCACTTTGGCAAATCAAAATAATATTATATTCTCAATGTTTTCTAATACATGTGAGTTATTATAATAGCAATTTGTGGATTTGACTAAATAGTATGGTTATCAAACAACATAACCAAAAATTAAGTTAAAATTAATTAACAATTCAGTTCCTTAATCATTTAAATAAGATTGTTTAATCATTGTTATACAATAAGTTTTATTTTTACTTTTTTATAAGATTATAAAATAGGATATAATTTGAACCTAACATGCAATAATTGTGCTAATCAGCCACAAAGATGTCAGTAACAGTAATTTTTAGACTGACCTTGACATATAATTTCTGTGTTTCACTAAACAGTTTACACACCATATGCAGTGAAATATGTCAGGTTTACCAACTATATGAATTAATAAACATTCCCTTCAAAAACCATAAAACACAGGTTTTTATGAATTATTTGACAAAACCCTCAAGGAAAGTGTAACATGTATGGCATTTTTGAAATCAGTAAAAAATCTACTTTATTTTTTGATTAAGTAAAGAATGGGTGGTTGCAGTAAAAAAAGCTTGAATCATACATCTCATGCTTGCTGGTCTTGTAAAACTTGTAATTATATATCTAAATTGTAATATCTAAAAACTAGAAAAACGTAATGCAGATTTCATGTAAAAACCTTCCATTACAGATACTAATAAAAGAGCTGTGACAGTTTTACATTTTTTACAAAATAGTTTTGAGCAAAGTAAGTGAACAACGCAACCAACAACATTGATTTGTTGGTTTTTTTGATCATATATAACTTTCTTCATTTAATCTTTGCTGTACCTCTTTTTCAAAGATCCATTCAGTGTGCATAAGATTTAAAACATACTGTATAAGCTAAATTTGTATATTGGATTTACAATTTTGAATATTAATTGATATGTTGGTGTACTTGTTTTATCAATAAATTATCTTTATTATGTATAACATGGGTTTTTTAGAAAATATAAAATACGTAAAACATTTTTTGGTGTAAAAATATTAAACATATTATTGTTCATTTTACTTTTATTTTTATTTATATTTCTTAGTACTGTATTTATGAAATCGTAATTGTTATTTTTTGACATCATCATTTTTGTAAAATAAATTTGTTTCATTTTATGACAACAGTAGTAACACAGTCAGTAATAATTAAAAAGGTTTTTGTAATTGGCTTCATAGAACATTTTCATTTTTATTTCAAGAAATGTTTGATTACTTTTATTGTACTCAGCTGAGTATATATTACAATATATGGCAATGAATATGAGCTACTAATAATATACATTTAACCAGTTTGTAAATATTATGGGTTCGTAGATTTTAGAGAGGAAATTTAAATTTTTCCAAATTTGGGATTACATGTATCTGTAGGTATATTGGAATGGTGAAAGTGGGTTTTTTTAAAAGACACCTTTTTTGTGCTTGGCCAAGCAATTTAACTGAATTAATGGCAAGTCCAGTATGTGTGCCACTGGACTGATATCACTATATTATTTTCATAAATTAAAAAATTGTAAATTTGATACAGTACGGAATAATTGAAGTGTGCCGTATTCAGAATTGTTCATATTGTTCATAATTGTAGTGTAGTTGGTTATTTTCCTGTCTTCATGATCACTTTGTAATACTTTGATGTTATGAAGCTATAATCGTCTGATTGTTGTTTTAAAACAAACGGTCATGGTGGCAGGATGGAAGCGAGTTATCAATGAAGATATTATTGAATATTTTCAGATTTATCTTACTACATGACTGTGTAAGGAATGCAATGTAGGCCAGTGCGTATCTTTGTATGAGAAACTTTCACACTCTTCGCTATTTCTAGCAACCAATATGTGCAAGTAAAGTAACAATATTTGACTGTTTTCATTTATTCTTCATTTTTTTACTGTAAAAGGCATGTTTAATTAAAAAAAATTGCACCAAGAACAATTTATGGTAACTAATATTCATAGTAACTGAAAAAACCTTTTAATATCATAATATATACACAGAGTGAGTTAAAAGTGTGTTGTTTAGTTTTTACTGGATAAAGATGGAGGGATGGAACTCAGGACACCTTTCTAGGAAATAGAAGTGTACATTTTATGGCTACAACTGTACCCATTTCCTTAAAATGGGATTTTGGGGGGTAACATTTTTAAGTGTAAAGACCCATTAAGTGACATCTTATTTGAAAGGTCTTGATAAAAGAAGAAGAACATTGGAAAGTAGATCTTTCTATTGCTGCCTGTTTCCTGGAAATATTGGATTGTTTTTTGAACTTCTGATTTAAATACAGGATTTCGATTGGGGATAAGTGTTATTAAATAAATACCTCACTTCATCATAAGATCTCACCCGGTCTCTGTAGCCTTGCATCATCAGGATCATACTACGCTCTTGTTCATTTAAACACTATATTTCAACTTAAAGTATCACAAAACCGCCTCAACCTTGTTAATTCCAACCAGAATCTGAACATGATACTGGACTTCCTCAAAACTGATAAGATAGGGAGACCTGCCCTGCAACAGGTAATAACTGTTAAACTGGTTTGAGTTTGTAAGGAAAGTGGTTGTCTATTGAAGTTGTTTACCCTCTGAATGTGGATGTTCATGTTTTGTCTCAATTAACACGTTAGCTGCCGTGTCGGACCAATCGGTCCTACAAGTCTAAGTTCATATAATGACATGTAGGACCGATCGGCCCACCTTCATCTGTAGGTTATGTTTTGTTCAAACACCCGTATCGGGGTGTCAGGAGACATATTTCTTATAACAAATTTTACACATTTTCCTCAAGCGTCTTGTTTTTTCCCATGCCAACAAACACTTCAATCTCTTTTAGGTAATGTTGGCCCTGTGTTCCATTTGTAGGCGTATAGGAGGTTCATTAGGTCTATGGCAATGCTTTCCTTGAAGGATGTGATGGACATGCATTTTGGGGTAGGTCCATGATTGTTTTTGTAAATGAGCCTTGCATTTACAACACAAGACCCAAAAAGGACATGTTCGGCCACTTTGTGGTACCACCGTAAGGTTTTTCTCACAGCAGAATTGTATGAAGCCATTTGATCGGCTACATCAATGCCCATTTTTAGCTCATTGTAATCATATACAACAAGTGGCTTAAAAATTTTATTCTTTTTTCTGTCAGTTTTTCCTGTGTCAACCATATCAACTCTGTGCTTAGTAGACAGCATCAGGACTCTTCTATTGTCCTGCCAATTAGTTATTACAATGCCATCTTTATTTTCAGCCACAACCATTTCACCACGTTCTAGTACTTCACCAAAAAGTAAATCTGTTGGCAAACCAACACGATTTGGTTTCAGAGTACCTACCAGATGGGTTTCTTTTTGTAAAAGGCACTTTGCTAGTTCAAGAGAACAATAATAGTTATCAACATAAATGGTACTTCCGGAATGTAAGTAGGGCTCTACTAATTCCAAGACAACTGAAGTGCCCATCAATAAATCTGGTGTTACATTTGATCCCTTTCCAGCATATATTTTGATGTTATATGTATAACCTGTGCTATCGCAAAGTTTAAACAGTTTTACACCATTTGTTCTAATACATTTTTTCTTAATTTTTGGTAAGGTGTTAAACAGATTAATAAAAGAAATAAAAATTATACATATTTATAAATATATATGTATATATTATGACCTAAACCCAGTACAAAATGGCAGCTTATTGAAATTAATTAAAAATTAACACGTTAGCTGCCGCATATATAATGCCCCATTATATTTTTCGCATCTACAGTGCCAAGATTTTATTGATGTTATATTTACTATATTTCCATTGTATTGTTTTCTGAATACTATAATAACACCCGTTTCACGTTGAGATATAATTAGCATTATAGAGTAGGTGTTGAAATTTTCCTCTGTTGTGTCTGAAATTGTATTAGTTACACAAGGAAGGATCCTATTGTATAATTTAATTCTTCATATGTTTAATCAGTAGTTTCACTGATGATATAAAATTTGTAACTGTTGCTCTTGATCTCATCTAGTGTTCTGAAAATGAGTACTAGAAAAGAGAAATACAATAAAATATGACACAACAACTTTTCAATGTTTCAAATAGCGACTTAAAAACCTGCTTCAAGCAGTGGAAACAGTGTTTGGTGAAATATTGAAAAGTTGATAATCTACTTATTATTGTTAAAACACAAAATGAGGACCTAAATCAAACAAATAGTAACCTTAAACAACTGCGTAAAAATATAGTAATATTATTCTTGTAGATTCTAATAAATCAATGCGACAACATCACACGAGACATGGTATGTATCTCAGCACTCATGGGAAAAATGTGGCTTTCAGAAAAAATATGTGAAGCGATAGTAAAATATAATCAGAAAAGAATTGGGGACTCTTCATTTTACCCTCAACAACTTATAAGTGATGTGGACGTAATGAATCAGAAAGACTTGGGAAACACATCCACTTTAGCAAATAGAAGTTCAGCTTGAACATTCACAAAATCTTATCTACAGAAGACGTTGGCCTCAACATAAATCGATATTAAAAAATATAAATTATGTCATGTTATATAAGTAGTAAAAATGTAATAAACATTACACCACTTAATTTAATTCACTTAAACATTCAGCCATTAAGAAAAAAAGTTGGAATGTTAGAACTAATATTGAATGAATTTATTAATGTAATTAAAAAAAATTATGGTTGCCTGTAAAGTCGGTTTTACGGGCGAAGATTTTACGTGACAACGTCTTTTTCTCGGTAGAATATTTATTGATATGAATATTATTAAATTGCACAATAGGAACAAGGAATTGAATGAAAATAAGAATTGCACAAATTTTAACTATAGAAATATATTTTGTTTACTAAAACATTGTACATAATTTGAAATTAATTAAAATTTGTTATTGTAAATGGTAAAGTTGAATAAAACATTTACTAAAATAATTGGAATTTGAAATTCTTGCTAAACACAGTTAAATTCTAACTCCGCGCGTGGTGATTGGTCGGTTTAGTTCGTTTGTTTGGTCGCACTGTTATGACAGGTTGGAGGTTATAATTTGTTATTTTAAATGTTTGACTAGCAATACGCGCTGTTTCTTCTCAATCGACTGAATTACGATTGATTGCAGAGTGATTTAAACTAATAATTTACTTAACACTATCAACATTTGTCAATAGTATGACATAACCTATAAACTCAGTTTCTCAACTTATGTATCAATCTAACAATTAATCAATCAATCATAGTTTACGATAATGAAATATCAGTGTACAATTATTTACCTTTATTGTTGTAGTTGTTGTAAATGACGAATCTAAGCACTCCACATTTTCACGAATAAACATAGTTATCTGCTTTATCCCGTGCGGCGGACCTACAGTTATCTGCTTTATCCCGTGCGGATCCCGTGCGGCGGACCCACTGGACGGGCATCGTAACGTTACCGGGCGTTACACTTTTTCATGAGTGACTCCGAGCCGCAACCTAATTTAAGACGTTGTCACGTCAATAACTAAAACCCCTTAATTAAAATATTTTAATTACATTAATATATAAAGATAACCCTATAAGTGGAGTTAATATCATAACAAATATGAATGAATTTAATTGTAATATAGTCAGTTCAGTTTAAAAGAGCATTGGCTTAACTCATATAAAAAATATGAGGACTGTTCCATATTTTTTAAAGAAACCCTCAGTTTTAAAATACTAAATTTTAACTGTTTTTTGTGCGTTTTAAGTATTTTTTTAAGCAGTTGCTATTGTTTTAAAAAGATACAACATAGTTTTAGCTAGTATATATTGTACTCCTTAGTGTGATAATTACTTATTTTGACAAAATTAAACAATTTTTTAAGTTTTCTCACCAGAAGGTTTATGCCTGAATATAATTTGGTTATCACAGGTGACTTCAATTTAAATATTTCATAAAACTCACAAGAGTCTCAAAATTGTTTAATCTTCTGACATCTTATAACTTATTTTGTTTACACAAAATCCTACTAGAGAATAGGCTTGTATTGACATCATAACTAACATTGTACATGATGTAAGTGAATATAGTTTTCAAACCCCATATATCAGATCATGATGGCCTTTATTGTATATCTGTAAAGGCTATTAATTCTGTTAAATATATGTTAAATAAGACAGACAGGAGCTATATGCTCTGTGAGCGGAATTTAGAATTGCTATTTACAAATGTGTTAGGCTATCTTAGAAATTCCTTTGAGCAATGCTGTCCTATAAAAACTAATTAAGTCAAGCATAATGAAATAAAGCAAACAAAAAAATGTACAACGATTAATTGAAAAAATTAAAGAAAGAGTAATTGTACGCTATAACAAAGTAGCAATGATTAATTGGATAGAAACAGACAATTAAAAGAACTGTATCAGAAGGGAAAATATTATAGATTAAAAATTAATGAGGCTAAAGTGTTACACAATAATGAATTTATTGAAAAATTCTAAAACCAAGTGCAAAGCAGTATGGAAGGTACTCAGAGAAGAATCTGGTGGAAACAGTAGAGATCTTGAGTGTCCAATCAAGTCAAACGATTTTAATGACTATTTCATTAATGCACCAACAGAAATGAACATTAACAAACCTATTGATGTCATGGGAGCCAACCTTACATAATCAGTACTTTCATAGTAATCTAATAATGCAAAGAAAACATTTTTGTGGCATGCAATAACTGAACAACAAGTAAAAACGATTGTCGGTAATTTTAGCACATCGAATAGTGAAGACATAATATATGGGTTAGCAAAGAGAATATTCAAAGAAATCATTGTTTATAATTAAGCCATTGGTTTCTTGTTTAATAGAGCTTTAGCTGAAGGTGTGTTCTCAGATGTGTTAAAATTTACAAAGGTAATACCAATCCATAAGAAAGGAAAAAAGTTTGATTCATCAAGTTACAGACTAATAATATCATTAATGCCCTTAATAAGTAAATTTTTTTAAGTATGTATTAAAGATCAATTGTATAATTTCTTAGTAAATAATAATTTTCTTTGTGCTGAACAGTTTGGTTTTATACCAGGCTTGAATACAGTTAAGGCCATTGAATGTGTACAGTAGTTAATTATGTTTTGAAGATAAAAAATTGACATATGCTATACTGAACCATGTGCAATTTTATGGTTTAGGGAGTAGAGAACTTAGCTTAATGACATCATACTTGCGTAACAGGAAACAAATAGTATGTCAAAATAATGGTGGATCTAATTTTCAATTAATTAAATCTGGTATTCCTCAAGGATCTGTCTTGGGATCTTCCTATTTTTAATTGCAATAAATGATTTCACAAGTAATATACTATGCAAATCAGTATTATATGCAGACGATACTACTTTAGTTTGGAATGGAAAAGACATTGGAAAATTGTAAGTCAATCAGAATGTATGAATGAATACTGCAGAGAGCTGGTTCAAAACAAATCATTTAAATATAAATAAAAAAAGACAGAAACAATTATTTTTTCACTAAGTAAATTAACTGAGGCAGAGTCTGTTAAACTACTTGGCCTATACTTAGCAGTTTGAAATGGGATGTACATATACAATATCTTTGTTAAAAGGTATCTAGAATCACTTATTTACTATGAAAACTTAAACTGTGTGTTAGTAGTGATATGTTTTTTAATGCGTATTTGCTTTTTGGACTCCCAGATTATGTATGGTATTATTTTATATGGAAATAGTACTTATATGGAACAATTTTTTCGATGGCAAAAATAGACTATAACGATCATAAAAGGACTGGACAATCGTGAATCTTGTTTTCCCATTTTCAAGGAGTTAAAAATAATGACACTCTCAAGTTTATACATATATATAATATATATATATGTATATATATATATATAATATATATATTATACATATATATATATATATATATATATATATATATATATATATATACATAGTTTATATATACATGCTAGTCTTACAAAAACAAATAACAGCATATTTGCATGAAACATAGATTATTCAACGAATTGTCACAATCCGCTCACACTGTCACTGTTAGTAAATTCAAAAATTGCTTCAAAAAATGGTTAAAGGAACAAGTTTTTTACTAGGTTGGCGACTATCTAGCTACTGATTATGGTCAATTAAAAAAAAATCTTTTAATCATTTTGAATTGGAGGCTAAATTCAGATTAGATAGTTAAATGTATGTATTTTTGATAAATGTTGATTTAATGAATGTAGGCTATTCATTGTTTTAAATTTTGTTAGTTTATTGTTTTTTATTTTTTTTAACTGTTGTATAATTATTTATTTGTTTTTAATCTGTTAATAATTTATGTTTTTAATGGTAAAACTATTACAATATATTTTATATAATGTTATAATTATGTATAATCTTATTCTATATTTATTTTAATTTTCATTTAAATATAGTTATAAATAGAATGCAACACACAATGAAAAAGTAAAATTGTGTTATATTGCTGATGGAATCTATTGCATCACTTTAAGTTTAATGATGAATAACATCTTGAATCTGAATCTTGAATCAGAAAGCAATACTAGTGCAATTAATTTATTTTGCCTCAAAGAAAAAAAAATTATGAGTTATGGTTTTTAAAGGTGCCTGAGGTTTGCTTTGTTTCTAATACATTTATTAATCAAAACACAATTGACTGGCAGTATAGATTCAAAGTTGGAGATTTGATTAATGAAATTCAATGGTGCTGTGCATATCAAGAGTAGAATTTACAATAAGGATTTAATCAGATGCTGCATATGACACTGTCTAAGAGCGATGTAATAAAATCAATTGTAAAAGTTTTATATATAAGTACCCTTAGAGTAATTTAATCACAGAGGAAAACCAGAGTTAAGAGAAAACTAAAATGCTAGTCTATGAGATCACATATTTAGAACGTAATCACCAATCTTTATTTTTCCTATTTTTTGAAAGTTTTAATTTTAATTTTTAAATCAACACTGTTATTTTTGTAATTTGTCATGTTCAGATAATATTAATTTAAAACTTAACTGAAAGGATTTGATTTATGTTGTAATGATGTTTAAATATAAATATAATATTGATTTTATAATTAATCATACAATTACGCTTGTTTTGTGATCATGTCGTAATAAGGTTTTGAATGAGAACGTTAGTGTCTTAGCTTAACATTTATACTACTGAGAACGTAAATGCTTATACTACATACAAACTTTAAAAGTGAGTCATAATAATTATTTTAATGGACAAAGTTTTGAGTTGTTTCACAGTAGAATTCAGTCATGAATGCATAAGCCAAGTTTTTATAAAAACATTTGGCTAACGCCCAACACAAAGGACTTGCACAGATTTTGAGAACTGCTGAGATTGTGCCAGGAATTAATTTACATACTTGCCACATTACTGGATCTACCATATCGCTGCCGTACCATTAATGCTTCACTGGAAGCCTCGTTGTACTCTACTTGGTAAAGAACTGAAGTATTCCTCTTAAGTGCTTAATTTTTAGTATGGCCATTCTCTTTACCATATTAAAATACTGTTTTTAAACTGAATAGTTAAATTTTTTATCATGGATTATTTAATATAATTAAGAAGTACAGCGATTCATTTTGTTGAAAATATTTGCTTGAATCTTTTATATCTGTCTAATAGTTAATTGTTACTTGATATAGTCAACTATACTTTCAATTTTTATGTAGGCGTCTGACGTTTAAATGTTGGATTTACAATCCTGTGTTACTAGATGTATAAAATAATCTATTAGAGCTTGAGTTTTCAGGAAAAAGTTCCACTGGTATTTCAAAGGTTGCTATACAGTACTGTAATAAATTACTTATTTATATACTTAGAGGTAAAAGTTAAGTATAGTAATTTTTCTGTAATAAATGTTTTGAGAACTTTGTGAGTGGGCCATGACGTAACCAACATTTGTATGTATGACGCCTCAATCATTAGGAATTGTCAGTAAACAAACAGATAATATAATTATTATTTTTAATATTATGTAAATCATTATTTGAGATTTAATTTATAAAACATACAATGATGGTAATACAGCAAGTACACACAAAAGTACTATAATGAGTACTATAACACTAAAATTAATTTCAGTTCAATTATTCAAAATTTAAAATAAAGCGTGTTTTTATAACTGCAAAGAAAGTGTTTGATTTTCCACAGTTGAACATCAAACTAAAAGTTACAAAAATAGCAGTCCCAATCTATCATTCAAAAGGCTTGGGGCTGTTTGAGGCCAATTTTTCATCTCTTGACAGCTGTATAATGCAACAAGCTACTGGCAAGTTCTTCCCTAGGCGTCATTGTTGATTGTTCTTTAGCTATTGATATTTAGCCAAGTTTTTAGAGCCCTGTGGTTTTATTTCTGATTCATCACGGTTGCTGGGGCTCTTCATTTGTTAAATTGCATGGTAAAACAGTCCGCAAATGAAAATGTCTTTTAGTATTCATGTTTATACATTATACAATGTAAATGGATTTACTCTATAACTGAATAAATAAATGTGAAATAACATAAGATATAATATATGAATTAATAAAGCAATTTCTGACATGGTAGAATCTTGAATTAAGAAATAAGTCGTAACAATAAAATCTTTGTAATATTTACTTTTATAGTAATCCTAGGGGTATTTTGGAATACAACATAATACATTTTTCAAACTTACTTGATCTATGCCAAAATCTTGACATATAATTGAAAAACTCAGATGTAAAGCGCAAAATTTTGTTCTTCTTTAGAAATTTACAAACTGTAGTGTTTGAAATTTGTTCAAGCTCCAATTTCACATGATATAAAAAATAATTTCTGTCATCAGATTATAACGTATTTTAAATTTTTTAATAAATTTGAAGAATAATTTAAATTACAAAATTTGAAGAAATATTAGATAAAATCTTATAAATCTAGATAATGTTAAATAACTTTTGCATATGCATATAATTTGATCTCTTAATTTTCAAGATGGCAATGGTTTAAAGTTTGGAAAATTAACATTTATATGCATTATTATACAAATACTCAAGTTATTATGCATCATAGAGCAATAACAATAAAGTATTTTAGAAATCTCAGTTCATTACAAAAGAACAATTCCTGTGTGTTTTTTTAATATTTCAAAAGGTTTCGCGATAGCAGCTATAACAAGTTTTAGAACTTTATTGAATCATTGTAAGTGAATTTGATTACAAGCACGTCTGATTAATTGCAACTAAATCAAGTCCATATTTTTTATAAACAAAGAATGCATTATGCTTCTTTCAATGGAAATGCATTATGGGATTCAAATCTAATCACAGTGCCACGACAGCTTTATTGAAAATCATGAATGATATTCGATTGGCAATAGATGAGAGACTAGTAATCATTTAAATACTTTTTGAATTTTCTAAGGCTTTTGACTGCAAATGCTACATCCTTCTTCTCATCAACTTAAAGAAGTATAGTTTTTCTAATGGTTGTGTTAACTGGGTCGAGTCTTACCTTATTGGATGCCGGCAATATATAAAGGAAGGGGATAAAATGCCTGACTGGAAGACTGTTACGATGGGACTTTCACAGGACTCTTCTTGGGTCCCTTCTATTCTCACTTTACATACATATTACAATTTTATACAATAGCCATTGTCAAAAATACTTATCTAAAACATTAAAACACATAATAAATAACATAAATACATCCATAATTTATAACATGTTGACATGTCATAAGAAATTACTAAGTCACAACCAATGCTACCAATGTCTACAATATTTAGATAAGAAACGCCAAAAATGTTATAATGAATTAATTTAGAATACAAACTACAACCAACAATAATCATAACAAACATAACAAGACACTTATACATTCAAACATCGATAAATAAAATATAAACATAAAATTGTATACAACTAGTTAAAAAATTTTGCCCTTAATACTAACCAATTCCATCTACCTTATTCCAACCAAGCTCAAGCTAAATTAAATTAAAGTTATTTATGAGTTCGCAGGAAATGAAAGATTTAAAAATTCCGCAACGGGAAAACAATATTTGATTTCAATATTTGAAGTATACTCAATTTAAATTTCAATAAACTTAAGGATCTTATGGTAAAAGGTAATTTATTAAAAAACTGTATTTGATGAAATTTATGACTTAATTTTGTTTTGCTTAGTCTAATTTGTGACGGATCTAAGTTCATTTTTTCCCTTGTATCATACATATGTATTGCAGTTCTATTCCAAAATGCACTTTCATTTTCTTTAACAAAAACTAGATTAGATTAGATATACAATGATGGTAATGTTAGAATATTTATTTGCTTAAAGATGGCTATACACGAATACCACTAATCAATCTAATAGCCTTCTTTTACCATATGAACACCCTCTCAGCAACACCTGCTCCATCCCATAGCCTAATTCCATATGTCAAAAATGAATGAAAAAAGCTTTATGATGTTATCATTAAGTCTTGTGTAATACAAGTTTTCAGTTAACTGAGCAGATAGTAAACTCTGGAGAGTATTTTACAAAGATTTTCAGTATGGTCATCCCTTTTCAATCTGCTATCCAAGTGAATAACTAATGACTTAACGGATTGATTTTCTTCACTAATATTCAAATCACTATTCAAACTAAAAAATATTGTTTCAGTCTTATTGTCATTGACTGTTAATCTATGTGCATCAAACCATGACTGAGCTAGGTTGAGAGTCTTTTAGAAAGTGATTAAGTTGTGTTACATCTTTGTATGAGCTGACAAAACTTGTATCATCAGCATATAAAATACATGTTGGTGTAACATTACTATTAAAGTCATTAACATAAACTAAGAATAAAAAAAGGTCCAATGAACAATCCCTGAGGTACACCTACTATTAAAGTTTTAAAATTAGATCCTATATTGTTCAATTTTACACATTAAGCCCTATTTGTAAGATATCTTAAAGTCTACAACTTGCTTCCATTAATACCATAATATTCTAATTTTTTATACAAAATATCATGTGATGAAAGCGGTCAAAATCTTTACATAAATCAACAAGCATCATTCCAGTGGTTTCATCTTTTTAAAAATTATTTAGAATAATGGAAACAACAGAATCTAAAGTTAACGTTGTAGAATGATTCACCCCAAAACCATACAGATACAGATATAACATATTATTGCATTGAAAATAATTAGAGAACTGAGACAACATACAAAATTCTATGGTTTCACTGAAGACCAGAATGCAGTTATTGGATGGAAATTTTCAGGGCTATTCGTATTACCTTTCTTAAACATAGGTGTTGTTACTCACATTTTAAGACTATTTGGAAACAGACATTGAGTAAAATCTATATTTACGAAATACATCAGTGGTTCTAAAATTAAGTGGATATTTCTTGTTAATAATTCAATTAGACAGACCATACACATCCTGACTCCTGGAACCACTCACATTAGCCACTATGTGTTGACCTTGTCAGGAGAAATCAGAGCCTATTTAAAACTGGGAGGAGTTTGATTAAATTTATAATTATTAACAAAATCAGCTGCTTTGATATTGCCTGCATTATTGGTAGTCATAAGGGTTGAAGTGCTATCTACGAAATAATTAGAGACTTGGCTGGAGACTTATTTTTAGTCTCTTTATTTTCTTTGCCAGTTTCCTTATTAATAATCTTCCAGGCAGCCCTACACATATTCTTAGAATATTCAATAAAATTGCTGTTTGATTCTATTTTAGCATTTTTTTGTAGCCTTAATATATACTTTTTTGAATGACTTAAATTTATTGTTATCTTTATCATGCTTATTTTGTACTTATCATACAATGCTTACATGAAAGAGCGCATCGCTCTCAATTGATGTGTAAACCACTGTTTTCCAACATTACATGACCTGTTTTCCACATTAACTATAGGATATTTCATTATAACAATTAAATAACACATTGATAAAATAAGAAAAAGCTAAGTTAACATGACACATATCCTAAAGAATAGACCAGTTCATAAAACTTATACTATCTAAAAATGTCTACAACCTAAACTATCTAGTAATTTCTACAACCTATTTTTTGTTGTTAATCTTATTTCATGGAGGGTGATGTCATCATTTACTTTATTTTTAGTTTTGACAGGAAACCAAGTATTAAACCAGATACCTGCACGATTTGACAGTATATTTTCAGGCAGCAGAGATACTAATTGGTCCTCTTTCAAAACATTTGCAACAAAATTATCCAGACAAGAACTCTTTCTAGTAGCTTTTATCATTGGCACAATAAAGATTAAATTATCTCAAAACATCCAAAAATTGTTTGTCTTCTGGATAACTTTTTGGAATGTTTATATTGAAATCACTAGATATAGCCAAGTATGCATTTCAATACTTATAAACTAATAAACTAATGATTTTTTCCAAGTATTCTAGACATAAGTTAAAACTAGAGTTAGGTATGCGATATAGTGTCATTACTATTAGACTAAAATCAACTAACAAAACTGCAACAGCCTCACATAAAAAAAGGAAGTATTAAATCACAAGACATCTGTCTCTTTGAAAGGCAGTGAACTGTCTAAATAAATTGCACAGCGACCTCTTGTGTGAGGAGATTTTCTGCAATAAGTTGAGGCAGTACAGAAGTTACTGGAGATGTGTAATTGAATCTCTTTATCATTAAACCAATGTTCATTAACATTCAAAACATTACAAGGTATTTTGTCAAGAATTAGCTCTAGCTGTTCCAAGTTTATTTTTCATAGATTGTATAGAATTGTGAAATAATTCTAAGTTCTTATAGTTAGTTTTGATAAAAGGCCACTGATTCATTTCTTTATGAATACTATCTAATATAGTCTTGACTTAGAATAAAAGTTTACATTAATATCTAAGATTTCAGTTTTGTCTTGAGCGTATGATGTACTTAGAATCTTTGATGAGAATAAAGATGGTGAGGTAGGATCCCATGTAGGTAGCACTGGTGTGCTGCTGCGTCCAGAAGTCATGAAGGCTGTTCGTCTTCCTCTTGCAATAGTTTCACTGTAGCTGACGTGTTGTTGCGAGCTTGGTATCTCATAGAATGATGAGAATTTTCGCTGTAGGATCAACAATTGCAGCATTGAGACAGAACTCTTCTCCTCTGGTAGCAACACTGATGTCTTTGTTTGATGTTTGTGTAGTTATATTCACATTACTTGGTGAATTCCTGTTGTATGGTGTGTGTCTTGATGCTCCAGCTTTTAGAGTCCACAATCAATTTTGCCAAAATATATTTTCTTGATTTATTCATATGTAGTCCATGGCTTGTATAATGTTGTAATTCCACCACAGAAATATCTATGGATGAGCAATTCTGTGATTGACTTTTAACAATATTATTTACATTTCTCACAGCAGCATTAAGAGAGGGACGATCCATTTGTAGCGTAGATAATATTTTTAAATTTGTGTGAGAAGGTACATTACATAAATTGTTGAAATCAAAGTGATTAGTCATATTTGTAATGTCTGGACTGTTAATATCATTTTTTCCAGGTAAAATAATTTTATGATATTGGAGAGTGAATCCCTCAGTAAGTTCTATTAATTTACTGGAAATATAGTTAAAGGGTGCTTGGTACCACCACTACATTGAAATAATTTCCAAGCTTAGACCGAAGAAGAATGGGACCAAGATTTTTCCTGTGACTCTTTGATATCATGCCTTTTTTCAAACTGTCATTTATTTTGTGGCTAGCTTTCTTTTTTGTTAGTGATGTTTTTATAATTCTATTATTTTGGTTATTTTTACTAATACTTGATGGTTTCTTATTCTTACATGGATATTCAACATTTATCCCTTCGACATTTTGAAGAGATTCAACACTATTATGTACCAGTATACTAAAATTTATTGATAAATCCTGCTTACACAAGCTATCAACTGGTATTGTCAATATATTTTAAATTTAGTTGAGTTAATTCTTTTTGGCACTCTACTACCTCCTCTTCTCTTTGAAAAACTAACATCTTTAGGCAGGAGGTTTCTGTTTCTAATTTTTTTAATTTTTCTGTTTGCTTCCTTCAGATCTTAATTTACAGTTTGGATTATTATATTTAGGTCTGTAATGGTTTCAGAAACTGTACAATTTATTTTGTCTGTTAGCAAAGTTTCAGTGTCTGTTAATTTTTACTTACAGAAGAGTTTAATGAAATACGGTCAAAGTCTGCTACAGCACATGTTTCACAATTCCATTGTTTGATGATTTTAAGTTCATCCACTTTTAAATTGGTACATTTATCATGATGACAATTTGTACAAGGCCCATTACACAATACAAAAAGTGAAATTTTTGTTGAGTTTTTATTACATTATCCATAAATTAGTTTTATCTTTTTCCTCACTGATGTCAGTTTGTAATTATTATCTGAAAAAATAAATAAGTAGATAAATAAATTTCTTGCTTGACAAACAATTTTATTACCGTACTTATATATACATATATATATATATATACATATATATATATATATATATATATATAAATGTATATAAATGAAATTGAAACGCAAAAAAATGTTGAGATTATGAATGAAATTAGAAATGTCAAAATATTCTACTTTACAAACACTTATTAAAATATCAACTGTTGATTTTTTAAATGGTTGGCAACAATGTTTAAAAACAAATATTAACATAACATAAATTCAACTCATAAAGCAGTGGAAGTCGTCTATTGGGGTTAAGATATTTCCAACAATTTAGTCTTCAAAAAGTGAATTAAAACTTCTTATTTGTAATAAATATTTGTTTCAAATCGATTTTAAGCACTTAAAATCATACTTTCACTTTCACAAAGTAACATTTTATTTGATAATTTAGGCCTTGATAAACCTCACTGCACAAACAGAGTATATATTTCACCTTCACAGACCAAACATCAGTACAGGTTAACGGCCAAGGTATTACTTATGATACAAATGATCTATAATCTAATTTAGGCCTAATTACGATATACGAGTATAAGATATGCGAATTCAGTCAGTTGTATAACTGTATAAGCAGCTGCTATCTGCCAGATGTATGAGTCTACTCTATACATCTCGGCTATCTGCAGTATTGGGCAGAGCATCATATTGAGATATGTTGAGTATACGTTGTGGAGTATAATTTTGAGTAGGTTGCAATTTTCATAAAGTCGTTTAGCAGTATTTTTGTAAAGTCGGAAATGTTGTACAAAATAAAATAGGTTTAAAGACCACAGATTTTTTTAGAATGGTTATACCTCCTCTAGTGTTCATAAATCTTTGAAAGTAAATCAATTATGCATCAAAGTAAATTAAAATAAATTGAATTTTCCACACAGAGAGGCTAGTGCTAAACCAAGTTTAATACTTGCTTTTTAATGAAATAACGCACACAATAACACAATCAACTGTAAATAGATTACTGAACAGAGCAGGAGAAAGGGGACATGAGTATGTAACTCACGTTTCTCTCATGACGACGTTTTTACGTTTGACAGTCGTCAGAGTCGATCTAACTACATGGCCGCGCCCCTCAATCACGCGGTATAAACCACTCTAACTAATGTGACGATGTCAAACAACACTTCTTACTGATTTACAACAGAACAGAAACGTGATGCTGTAAATAAATACATAATAAAATTATAGGGCTATGTTTGGAATAGAACAGAATACGAAAAGTATATGAATAAATTGTAGCAGGATTCTATTAAAATCAGAATTTTTAGTAATCCTGAATGAAATTCATGCGAGGATGTCTAATCGCATTACTGAAAAGTTCGCAAAAGATACATTTCAAAAGCTCCATTTTAATGAGTTATAATTTCAAATTTAATACCTTATAGAATACTGGGTGATTTACTTTATTCTCTAACCCTTATGTAGTCGGGACTGATGAGGAATTTTTGATTTTTTTTAACGTAATTATCGAAGTATAAAAACTCATTTAATTTCTATCGATGTGTATTGTTCTTCAATTCATGTTCCAAAAGATAAACTAAGATTTTAAATATTATAGTACATATCTTTTATTTAAAAAAACTTTAACTTTATATTTACAGTCGTCAGAGTCGATCTAACTACATGGCCGCGCCCCTCAATCACGCGGTATAAACCACTCTAACTAATGTGACGATGTCAAACAACACTTCTTACTGATTTACAACAGAACAGAAACGTGATGCTGTAAATAAATACATAATAAAATTATAGGGCTATGTTTGGAATAGAACAGAATACGAAAAGTATATGAATAAATTGTAGCAGGATTCTATTAAAATCAGAATTTTAGTAATCCTGAATGAAATTCATGCGAGGATGTCTAATCGCATTACTGAAAAGTTCGCAAAAGATACATTTCAAAAGCTCCCATTTTAATGAGTTATAATTTCAAATTTAATACCTTATAGAATACTGGGTGATTTACTTTATTCTCTAACCCTTATGTAGTCGGACTGATGAGGAATTTTTGATTTTTTTTTAACGTAATTATCGAAGTATAAAACTCATTTAATTTCTATCGATGTGTATTGTTCTTCAATTCATGTTCCAAAAGATAAACTAAGATTTAAATATTATAGTACATATATTAAAAAAAACTTTTATATCTTTTACAGTTATTGTTTGGTTGTAAGTTTACAAGTACATTTATTAAATCTTTATATTTAAAATTTCGATATTAACTATTGTATAGAGCCATATTTTATTGCAAGCATCAAAACTAAATTGATGAATTATATCTACAGCAGGATATAAGACAAGCAGGAGATAGTACTGGAAAATAGAACCGATGCAGATTAACGATGCAATAACGAGCTACCCGATTATCTGGTCTTGCCTGGAGCAGCATGTCATGTCCTGCCACTGATATTTATGCTACTCACCGCTCTTTAGCTACACGTCTGTTATAGATTAAATGCTGTACGCAAATTGTAGTCGATGCAGATTAACGATGTAACAACGAGCTACCCGATTATCTGGTCTTGCCTGGAGCAGCATGTCATGTCCTGCCACTGATATTAATGCTACTCACAGCTCTTTAGCTACACTTCTGTTACAGATTAAATGATGTAAGTAAATGGTAGTCGATACAGGTTAAAGATGCAATAACGAGCTACCCGATTATCTAGTCTTGCCTGGAGCAGCATGTCATGTCCTGCCACTGATATTAATGCTACTCACAGCTCTTTAGCTACACTTCTGTTACAGATTAAATGCTGTAAGTAAATGGTAGTCGATACAGATTAACGATGCAATAACGAGCTACCCGATTATCTGGTCTTGCCTGGAGCAGCATGTCATGTCCTGCCACTGATATTTATGCTACTGACAGCTCTTTAGCTACACGTCTGTTATAGATTAAATGCTGTACGTAAATTGTAGTCGATGCAGATTAACGATGTAACAACGAGCTACCCGATTATCTGGTCTTGCCTGGAGCAGCATGTTATGTCCTGCCACTGATATTAATGCTACTCACAGCTCTTTAGCTACACTTTTGTTACAGATTAAATGCTGTAAGTAAATGGAAGTCGATACAGATTAACGATGCAATAACGAGCTACCCGATTTTCTGGTCTTGCCTGGAGCAGCATGTCATGTCCTGCCACTGATATTAATGCTACTCACAGCTCTTTAGCTACACTTTTGTTACAGATTAAATGCTGTAAGTAAATGGAAGTCGATACAGATTAACGATGCAATAACGAGCTACCCGATTATCTGGTCTTGTCTGGAGCAGCATGTCATGTCCTGCCACTGATATTAATGCTACTCACAGCTCTTTAGCTACACTTCTGTTACAGATTAAATGCTGTAAGTAAATGGAAGTCGATACAGATTAATGATGCAATAACGAGCTACCCGATTATCTAGTCTTGTCTGGAGCAGCATGTTATGTCCTGCCACTGATATTTGTGCTACTGGCCGCTCTTTAGCTGAACTTCTGTTACAGATTAAATGCTGTATGTAAATAATATTTTATTTAAACATATGCATTAAAAAAAACCGCTTACGCCAACTACCAAAGCTTAAAATACGTATATGTACTTAAGATAATGATAGTTTATTGCAAACTGATTTTTCTTACCATGTTCAATTCGTAGCCGTGTAAACTAACATCCTTTAAGACAGATAAAGTAATTTTTATCACTGCGTGATGATTTACAGTCTTTGTAAATGGGCGATGTTGGTAATTTTTCAATCAGGACAAAATAAAAACTGTTGTTCACTACAATTAATATTTTATATTTTAAGGAAATTCTATACTTTAAATGAAATATAATTTAAGAAATAACCTTTTTTATGATTATACTTCCTTAAGGAAGTTATATGTTATAAACACAAACGCATTCTCTTAAGCCAATTACGACTACATACGGTAAAATTCACGTTATTATCAACAGAATTTTTATGTAAGCTTGATTACAAAACTACCTAAATTTGCTGTTGAAGCCCCTGTAATTAATTCCTCGAGACGTAGTAAAACACTTTTTTCTAGCCTAGCATCGATTCCGAATTAATTCAAAGGCTCCGTCTCGCTGTGCAATTGTGTCAGAATATTCTCGAGACTGACAAGAACACTCCGGTGAAGTATACGAATTTCGTGCACGTATGAAAATATTTATGCCGTAATATATGAAGTCCACTCCGCCATAATCAGTTTCGCTGAGTGGAGTGTTCAGTCTGTACGAACAATCATCCGCACCAACTTCAGGTGAAGCAAGTCCGGTCTATCAGATTGTGTTATATCAGCCTGCGGCCACACGGCTCTTCAGATTGTTATAGTCGGCCTTTCTTTTGCTGCAGTGGGTATGTTTTTCTCTAATATAACCACTTATGGCTAACAATCAATCCACCATCTTCAACCTCTGTTTCCCGCCATTGACTCTTACACATTGATCCATCTACCGCTCGGTTTCTATGACCCATTGTAATGACTAGTTGTTAAACAATGGTTTGAGGGCTTAATATTACGTCAGGAACATTATTTTTCAGACAAGGAATGATTTTAAATTGAGTTCATATAAAACGTTCATTGTGGAGGGACGTCTGTTGAATATCATATTACAGTGTAAACAAATTATTCCCCTATACTTCATTCCAACACGTAGCAGTAAACATTTCAACACCTGTGGCTAAGAGGTGAAGAGCAGGGCATAACAACAATGGTAATGGTCACACTGCTGATTACATGTAAGAGTGCATAATGATGCAATAGGTTTATTCTATAATACAGCAAGAAGTATTGTTAACTGGGTAGTGTGCTACAGAACGCTGTTTTGTTATTTGTAATCACTATCCATCTACGATCTTATTACGACCTGTAATCCTAACCCTAATAATATTATAAATGCCATAGGTGCCTTTGTTTTGCTTTCACGCGTAAACTACTCAAAAGATTGTACTGAAATTTTACATGGACATTATTACAGTCTCTGGTATGAATATAGGCTTATTCTTATTTCGATAAAGCAGCAAAAAATCCTATGTTTGTCTCTAAATTTTGGAATTATAACTAAAAAGAGCAATATTCAATGTAATCAACTGTTCTGTGTAAACATTGTTTACTATTTTCAATTTGTTTACATTTATAGAGTACATTTTCCATTATTTTTCACTCCGTTTTTGATTTCAGCGATTAGAGTGCTCATCTATCTTAGAAACAGTTCTAAACACAAGATGGTCATAATTTGACTCGAAGACTCCCTTATAAGCAGTAGGCAAGAACTATGCTAGATGACAGTTAGCTGGACTGTGCTTTCAAACTAATGCACTAATTACAGCTCTAAATGTTCTTAAATATTAACAGTTTGTAAAGAAAGAAACGCGTAGTGTCATTGGTATTTAATTTTAACTTTTTATCAAATATTAAGTATTAAATCTAAAAGGCAATGTTACTATCTAACTTTTACTTCAAATTTAAAGACTGATATAAAACCCATCTTAGTTAAAATTTAACAGAAGTATGCTTCTTTGATCTGTGATATATATATTCAAACAAATCTAGTTTTATATCTTGCATGGACAAAGAAAACCCGCAAAAAGAACGTAAGGAGCTTCGAATATATCAGAAATTGCAGGTGAGAAAAATGAGAAAACCCGCTATTCTAATAAAGTGCTAGGTCAATAGAGTGAGCGCCACAAAATTGAGAATAGGCGAACTTTTACTGAGATATATGGTTTTAATTTATTAAATTTGTATAAATGACAATAACCTAATTTAATCTTTTAATAAACATTGAATAAAAAATAGTAATTGTTCCGCCGGGACTCGAACCCGGAACTTTCACTTGTCGGGTGAGTGTCCTATCACTACACCACAGAGCCTTTACTTTAGTGATTCACCTGACATTCGTAATCCTTTATATATATATATTTTTTTTTTCCTTTTTTTTACGTAGGGGGAATGCAATTGCGCACAGTGTGGAACTCCCTTGCGGACTACCCACTAAACCCCCTACGGGCCACGGAGGGCCCATTCCATTTCGGATGACATCTTGCCTGGTCCGTGTGTCTTATGTCCCATTCAGGACAAAACTACTTGTTTCGGAAGTTAGGGGTCAGCCAGGCATCCGTCTTCACGCTTCTGATGAAGGATCGCATGTACATGAGTGGTGACTGCATTCCATGCGTCCTCACTCTGCAGCATCAGCTCCACAATGGTGTCTGCCGAAACATCGCCAACTGTGGTGGCGAGCGTTCGCCTGGCCTCGGTGAAGCGCCCGCAAGCGAAGAAGGTGTGATGAACATCATCATCCTCCTCCGGGCAGTAAGCACACCGATGAGACTTGACTTTTCCCATCCTGTACAGGTACTTCCTAAAGTAACCGTGCCCCGTCAGGAACTGACACAGGTAGAAATCTATCTCCCCGTGACCACGATCTATCCAGGGTTGAAGCTCCCGAATGAGGCGGAAGGTCCAGCGACCGTCCGATCTTTCCGTCTACCTCCACTGCCAAACCTGCAGAGTCTCCACCCTGGCAGCAGCCAAGGCATCCTCTCTACCCCGCTCGGCAGCCTCCCGAAAGACGGTCTGTCTCTCGAAGGCTAGAAGATCAATAGGAATCACCCCAGCCACGACCACCACGGCCGAACCGGAAACGGTGCGATAGGCGCAGGCTACCCTAAGTGCTGCTCTTCTCTGTACCGATAACAGCCTTTGACTGTATCGCCTTATCCTCATGACACCCGCCCAAACCTCTACGCCATACAGAAGGGTTGGGTTTACAGTAGACATGAGGAGGCGTCTCTTACTTGACCTAGGGCTTCCTATGTTAGCCTGCCGAGAGACGTAACCACCTTAGAGGCTTTGTCACACACCGCCTGAAATAAGGCGTAATCCTTTATATACTGTTCTCTTAAATTAAGTTTATTTCACTCTGTAAGAAAATTGGTTTATTTGCATCGAAACCCTGTCTTTATTGTTTTTGTATAGATACTTGTTAGATTTTGTGCACTTTGCAAAAATCAATATCGCTCACCCTGTATGACAGATCAAGAACAAAACCATACGCCCAGACTTCAGCCCCTCCCACGCCACCGCTACCCAGTCTTTCGTTTCAGATGTACCACATGCTACATAATTTGCTTATGTGATATTTCCTCAGTCACTCACTTTCTGTGGAGCGTACAGCATATTATTTGTAGTACAATTATTGTATTTTGATGTATTATGGGTTGGAATTCTTCACATATGCATTAACCTCAGGTACATACGTGAATGTTTTTTTCGTAAAACTAGTTTTTGTCAAATCTGTTTACTTTGGCGAGTCCATTGCCTTATTTATATTTGTTTCCATATCCATTTGATTTTTTAACACCTGAAGAAAAGAATGGATTACATTTCTTGAAATGTGTTCTATGCTTGCAATTTTTAACGGTAATTGAAAATGTCCAAAATCCTGTTAATTTTTAATCTAAGCAACCTAAATAAAGAAACGATATCTGTAAATTTATGATGCCTTTTTTAATGTGAAGTGTTTTAAGTTTAAAACGTCGACAAAACTACCGCTAAGTGAAAAATAATTGTTTAATTTCTTTAATATCTCTATAGGTAAAATTTCATAGGTCCTTTCATCAAGAGAGCCGTTTCAAGGGATCTATAACGTTTGGTTCAGGTATATGAATGGGTTTGTGATTTGACAGATCGAGATTAGAATGTAAACTATTATTTCTCGCTTTGGAAATAAACAGTAAAGAAACAAATAAAAATTTCAGTTTTGGCCCTTGAATGTATTGATTTTCTAACATTGAGGGTTATTCTTCAAATTATCGCTAGTAGTACACATCATTGCAAGCCTGGGTTGTGGGTATTAAACGTATATTTAACGCACTTACGCCTGAAATATTCGTTTATTGTTTAACTTCACATTGATATAAAAATGTGGTTTCTTCTAACAGCACTGGCATTACAATCATTCCGGTCATTATAACCTATCCAGGTTTTCAATGATGTGTATCGTACTGTAGTAATTACTGTTTTATTAACTATTCTTAAAACATATGGTAAACATACTTACCCACACACTCATACATACATTGTTCGCTTGTAATATATTGTAAAGAATGGACGATGGAAGTAAAGATTGTGAAGGAGTAACTCGAGTGTTGGATGTCACAAGTGCTGAGACAGTCTCCAATGTCCGATACTGTCTCACTGGGAGAGATTTAGCGGACGCAGTGTGCCATAATGTCCCTGGACCTTGTTATGTGATGCACCTGTTGCAAGCTGCTCCGCCCATTGACCCACTTCGCTCAGCATTCCTTAGCAATCTGCAGACATTACGTTGCTGGAAACTCGAAACCAGTTATTTGCAATGTGTCTAAGGGCAGGAATGAAATACGTAGTATTTATATCTATATTTATTCATATCCAGTATTTATATGAAAGTTAGCGAGAAGGATATAACGAAATATTAAGGACATTTTTCATCTTCTTTAAACAAGTTGAGACTAAGGACCAACAAATGTGGCTTGGGTAGTACCTGGAATAAGAAAAAAAAAAAAAAAAAAAAAAAAAAAAAAAAAAAAAAAAAAAAAAAAAAAAAAAAAAACAGAGACAAACATGTATATTTCAGGGTTTATTGTTATTGGTAGTGAATTGACTGGGAATATTTACGTGTCGTCATGGTAGAGAGACGCACAGAGATTCATGATCAATCGCCATGGTAAATAAATACGTAACTTGTACCTCTATTTAGTATTTAACACCTTTCGATCTGTCTGACGGTAACATTGTTTTTTAAATTACAATCGTGTAACATAATAGTCTAAAGGCTATTTGGTTCTAATTGTGAACATGTCTAGCATCTATGCCTGCCTCAACGCTACCGTTCTTTTTATTTTGTTTGTGTTGAATATGGAAATAGAAAAATAATATCGCACGTTTATTACATTTTGAAACAAATTTTGAATAAAAGTTGTGAAAAAAGTGTAGCGAAATGGGCGTAAGAGCTGGGAAAGAAACACTGGTCTGCGGTTTTCCTCAATTTGAGCTACACCAGCGCGATGGACTATAAAGGAAATCCTTTAAATGCTGCTTTCGAGCATTCATGTTAAGAGAAGTAAGAATTTATTAAACATAAGATACCATACTAGACTATTTGCAACCAGAAATGAAATAATTCGCCCCACAGCTCGGAATACTGACGTGATGGGATTGAATAAAAATATCCACTTTTGACTGGCTCCATTTTTCCTTGCTGTATAACAGAGGCCTCACAAGTAACAAATGTTAAGTTTCATCTCAAGTACTAAAAAAAAACCGTTGGGATGTAAACCCATCTCCAGAACCACGGAATGCATAATTTCACATATTCTTTAACGATTTAATGTATAATTTGGAAACCAAGACGAAAAGCGAAGGAGAAGCGGATATGAGATAAGATAAACACGTCTATTTAATCAACTCTTGATGTTTCTTTGGTCCTCTTATGCAAAACATAACATTCTGTTAATTCCTTCGACATCGTTATATTGTTTTAATATCAAAATTTTCTAAAGTTCATTTCGACACATAGCTTCATTCTTTAGTACATAAACAAACTAATAAATAATTCTTGAAACCGATATTAAATTAATATTTCTATTACTGTATGTGTTACAAAATAAAACTGTTGAAATCGCTTTAATTAGGGGGCTATGTAATGATTTAACAAGACACTACAATTTACTGAATTCAAAATCGAATATCCCCGTATATTACATTAAGTCCGATTAGTCATAAAAACAAATGATTATTGCCTTTTAACATTATAACTTAAAATGACATACATGCTCTGAATATTGTTATGGTTTGCTGAGTCACGTGTATTCCAATCTAAACGGCAACTATATTACTAAATGAAAGATATTCTTTGGGTTAGCGTAAATTATAATTTGTACCACAGTACCACTTTTAGCACATTCACTAGAGTTACAGTTCAGATAAAATTAGATATAAATTAACTCCTTTCCAAAATCCACAAACCCAGTATTCCCCTCCGGCATCCTCATCATTAGTTCTCGTATTTCTCCTTGCAGGGAATTGTCTAAAGTCCTTTTAGATATTTTAACACCATTTACCAAAGAAACACTGGAAAAACTGTCTCATCACAAATTGCAGAGATTTTCTATAAAAGTCAAAGTCCCTGAAGTTAACTGAAACTGATAAAAATAAGTTTTGACGTTGAAAGTATATTCACAAATGTAGATTACCAGTTCCAGAAACTCTCGAAATCATTAAATCACGTCTCAAAGAAGAACAAATATCAAAGGAAAGAATTAAACTTCCCGTGCCAGTAATTATGGAACTGTTAGAACTAGCACTCATTGCAATTATTTTGAGTGAAAGGGTAAAATGTACCGTCAAGATGAGGGGATGGTAATGGTAATGGGGTGGATGTCTCCTATTTTCACCAATATCTTTATGGAGGGTTTGAGCAAAAAGCTTTGGCTTCAGCTCAGTTCAAACCGAAGATTTGATGGAGGTGTGTGTATGTTACCTTTTTTTTATTTTTCCTCATGGAGTACTAAATTGAATGAGTTTTTGAATTATATTATTAGTATTTCGCCTTCCATCCACCTCACAATGGAAGTGGAAGTCCAAAACAAAATTTCATTTTTTTGGATGTGTTTGTATTTAGAGATAGATGTCAATAAAACTGTTGTTTTCCGAAAGAAATCACACACAGGAAAATATTTAAATTATCAATCAAACCATCAAAAATCTGTCAAAGAAGGAGTGGCTTACTCGTTATTTGATAGAACAAAGAGCTTACCTGTATGCTCAGATGAAGATGGATTAAAAGAGGAATTTAAGAAAGTTGAATCGGACCTTAGACACAATGGATACCCTCAATTAGTAATAAATAAGTGCAAACGAACCTGAGGAATCATTCCTGAGTCAGAAAAAGAGAATAGTATTAGAACCCCGTTTAAAACACACAATACTCGTAGACAAATTCTCGTAAAAACAAAACAAAAAATGGCACATAGGATTCGAAAAAAAACTGTGTTTACAATGTAAAACATAGTTGGAATAGGGAATACATAGGCGAGACAAAAAAATCGTGAGGATAAAAAATTACAAAGAAAACACAAGAAATGGTATAACAGAAAAGTATAAGTCAAAAATTGCACACCGTTGTTGGTACGAAAACCATCATATGAATTGGGATGAAGCCAACATAATACATCGGGAACCTCATTTCTTTAAAAGGAAATTAATAGAGGCGACATACATTAAATTGGCAGACCAAGCAGTCAGTCAACCATCAGTCGAGATTAGGCCGCTTTGGTTGCCAATTCTGAAATATGAACTAAAAAGAAAACCAAAAGTATCAAAGACATTAGATATTTGTAAAATACCAATACAAAGTCACAGTATGGTTTTAAGAAGTTCATCTAGCATGAACCAATAATAAAAAAGGGCCCACTCCTGTTCCCTTCCTTCTTTGCCACCATCTTGTTTTTGCCGTGACGATCGCCAGTTGATATTGCCATCTGCTCAGTCGTAGGTGGTTGGTCGATGAATGCAGACCTATTGTGACCTGTATTCTGTAGTTAAGTTTTAATTATTAGTGGTGTGTTCAGTTTTTTATCAAGTGCATGTTTTACAGTTAGTGAAGTTGATACACAACATGGTGGTTGTGATTCCTGACTTACGCATGTCAGAACACTCTGATATGATTTGTTTATTTTAAACTAGTTTGTAATTATGAGTTAGGTTAGTTATTTACCAGAAGAAGAGATCAGATTGCAGATCTCGAAACGTAGTGTTAATGATTTTTTGTATCACAGAACGATGGCAAATGTCCGGAAAAATCTTATTTCCTTCTTCCTAAAAAATGACTACAAATCTAATCTTACTCCAAAACTATGTCACATCTGCTTTTTCAAGGCATAATCAAGTCGATTGCATCTACCTAGACTTTTCCAAAGCATTCGACAGGATCAACCATGATCTTCTTGTCGCAAAACTTAGGGCCTATGGTGTGTCTGGGTCTGTCTTGAAATGGATTTATAGTTATCTTCGTGGGGGTACTATGATTGTGAAATTCGCCAGTTCCCTCTCCAGCACTTTTTAAGTTACCTCTGGTGTTCCGCAGGGGTCACATCTAGCTCCTTTCTTATTCAGTCTATTTATTAATGACATCGGCAAAGCAATTTCAAAAAATATATATATATATATATATATATATATATTATATATATTGTTCGCTGACGATGTCAAATTATTTCTTGAAGTTTCGTGTTTGGAGGACTGTGAACGCTTGCAGAGCACTTTGATATCTGTTGGATTGTGGTGTGAGCATAATGCAATGGATCTTAACACTCGCAAGAGTGCTATTCTCACATACACTAGATCAAATGCTCCTATCACCTTCAACTATCAGTTCAATGGTGATGACCTGAGTAGGGTCAACACATTTAAAGACCTTGGAGTAATGATGGACTCCACGCTTAGTCCTTGGGACCATGTCGTTCATGTGTGTAACAAAGCTAACTCGCTACTTGGATTCTTGTGTCGAACGTCAAGGGATTTTCGTTCTCCATTTACACTTGCCACTCTTTTCAAGTCCATAGTCAGACCGGTCCTGGAGTACTCTTCCGTTTCTGGTGTCCTTACCAACTTGGACATATTGCCCTTCTCGAACGGCTGCAGATCAGACTTTTAAGGCTCATTCGGTTGCGTCTTGGATACCAGTACCTGGAGACGCCGGTTGATGCCCTTCGACCATCCCTTGGACTCCCACTTCTGTCAACTAGAAGGAAGATTGCTGATGTGATGTTGTTGCACAAGATTGTGAACGGCGCAATAGACTGTCCTGATCTTTTGACTCTGCTTGAGTTTCGTGTGCCTCGGGCAACACGTTCACAAGACATGTTTTGCAGGCGTGCCTCGCCCTCGCTCTACATCCAACACAGCGCCATTCCTCGACTGATGAGGGAGGGGAATGAACTCTGTAGAAATGTGGACTTTTTTGGTTCATCCTCTCAGCCTTTCCGCAGGTGCTTACTCAAGATCATGTGTAGTGCTAATCCGTAGGTGAGCGAGACTGGATCATGGTTTGAATTGTTGAGAAAAATTTGCCTGTTGGGTTGCTTGAATGTTATTCAATTATCTGGCTATAGTTGTTATAAATTCTGTTTATGTTATTTTATTATTGTTAACTGTAGATTTGTTGCTTTATTTATTGTTGAAGACATTATAGTTTTATTCTTGTTAAATATTGTTATGGGTTATTTCTATCTGTTCATAGTTTAATTACCTTGTTATCTACCGTCTATAGTTATTCTCTTTGCTATTTCTGTGTATAGTCATTCTCCCTATTACGTACTGTTACATAGCTTTCCTTTGTTACGCTGTTACAAATAGTTCATTTCATGTTACTTTGTTAGGTATTTAAATTATGTTCAGGTTATTTTTGTTATTTATTTGTATTTTCTGTGTGAGGAAGAAGTTTGAAATTATTATAAATTTGATCGTGAATGCTTAGTGTGAGAGTTATTATTCTATTTGTGTTGCAACTGACTTGCTTTATTATGGTGTGTTTCACTTGGTAATATTATTATTTATAATTATAGTTTAGTAAGTGTATTATGGCAGTCTTTCTGGTCAGTTGTTTCTATGTCTTATATTGTAAGCTATGCCATCTTACTGTGTGAAATATTGTGTCAAATATGTTGTAAGAATTATAATGGTTTACCGTTGGAAATAAATAAATAAATAAAAATGTTTAAAACACATCACATTTAATAAATGTAATTTAATAGCTTTATTTTTTAGTAAAGAATTTTATGAGTTAAAAGAAAGATCAAGTTGAAGTATGGTAGAAGATGACAACTCTCACACCACGCCACTGTCTCACAGATGAGAACAATAAACGTACGATGAGACAATCTCTCATGATGTCTGTGACATATGTGGCTATTTACTGTTCCTCTTTACCCGTAAAATGTTTGGATGAGAATTTATGGGAATTGTACGACTCCCATTCTTTATATTAAAGTTAAAAGCATATTCGATATCAGCTTCTAAAAACTCCGTGGTTAACATCTTGAAATAGGTTCTAATATCCTAAGAATATTCCATAACACCACTCTGTCTTAAATGAGAGCATGGGTTGAGTAGTACATAAAATTAAAGGTCTTTATTAGTAGCGTACAGTGCTGTAAATCCTACTTCAAAGAGTTCACTCTTTAAAACAATTATGCTGGTTAAAAGTCTGAAACATTTACAATGTAGGTCCTGTTCTAGATGGTTTAATATTCTTGTCTTTGCTCAAGTTTTGAAAGTTAAACTTAGTAAATGAATACTGAACTTAAGAAGTTTCGCATTCTTTTCTAAAGTCTTGGTAAATAGACTAATTACATCTTGCAAATAAAAAGTGATAAATCAAAGAAAACTACTTGAACAAATAGTCGACAAAATTTAACATCATAAATGTAAACACTTATATCATAAATCTTCCATTTGGTACTATACAAAGCAACTTACAAAATTATTACACACATACAAGCGAATATACACACAAACACACTCACATATACAGTGCAGCATAGGAATGTACATATAGATACCATACATTTGAACAAAACTTGAGTAATAATAACTCAGCAGTTTAAAATGGTAATAAATCCTCAACATTTTCCATTTCACATACCCATTTTTAAGTTTTAAGGTGTAAGAAATGTTTGTGTTATGCTGGACAAATCTGTTTACAGTTAAGTTATAAAGACGTGGTGCATTTTAAGTGTAAAATTGCTTATACATATGTAAATGTGGTCTTGGAAGTGAAATAGAAAAATTATTTCGTAATTCATAGGGTTTTGTAAAATTAAAACGGTTTGTAACACTTCTGAGAAAAAACATTTTTAATACATTATAAACATAAAGGTTTTGAATAAGCAAAACATGAGATTGCAAAAAAGCATCCCAGAAGGTTCTATGTTTCTTCATAATAATTATCATAAGACATTTGTGCAACGTAATTATTGGAGGGAGTGTACTATTATAAGTACCACCACAACAAGACAGAGCATAACCCAGTCGATATGTCCCTAAGCATTGTAAATTGAAATAAGAATCTTTTTGGGTTAAAGGTCTCAGAGAAAATAACATTTTCGATAACAGTGTATATTTTATTTTTATAACGTGTTCTTTCCATGATAAATTGGAGTTTATAACGAACCAAAATATTTAATTCCACCCACCTGTTCTATGCATTTATTAGAATGTGATTGTGACAGATGTGATTGTTTACACCCGTCCTAATGGTGAAAGACCATTTAACGTGACTGCTTTCTTTTTTATATTAAAAATCATATTTTAGTTTTGTCACTTAGGATAAAAATTCCTATTAAACGTTGTATTTAATGACATAAGGTCTTTTTGCAACCCACTGTCTAATCCATGAGTCTGCAAAAGCCGTAACTGAACTCTTAAATTTACCCTGACAAGACATTTTTATATAAATGTTATGTAAACAGAATGGGCCCCAGGACAGATTCTTCAGGCACACTATACGTGTGTTTATATCTTCTTTACTAAAACTAAGAACTGGAGTTATTTGACCAGGGTGTCTTAGATGACTGGCAGAGGAATGCGTGATCCTATCCAGCAAGTATATAAAATATTTGAATTTGGAACTGTCATTTATTAAAACATAAATGCCACAACATGCTTAGAATCTTGCGGCATAGAACTGGCTCCTATAGGATGGAAACATGAATTTGATTAGTAAGTAATTTAAAAATAAACAGCATAATAAGCTCTTAGACAACGATAAACAAACTATAAAATAGAACACACCGAAATACGAGTTTTTAACTTACAGGGTATCAAAGTTAATTGTTCTTATTATCACAGAAACGTGGTGGACCACCGTGGAATAAAGACAATCGTGTGGAAAAGTGATATTTCGACACTCGGATCTGTTCAGTGGAATAATCTAGGTCTAACCAGACATCATAGAGAAACTTTGGTGTTAAAAAAATAGATAATTACAATAGTTTTAAGAATATGGTGGTGCGACTGACTGGCAACATGCAGATTTCAGTAATTCTGGCGTAGAAGTTAAGTTACAAAAGTAATATTTACAGTGTTCAATAAAATTAATTAGCATATGTCATAATATAATATAGAAAAAGCAAATTCTTATAATTTCAAAAATTCTCAATTTGGAATTCGCAGTCACTGTTTTACATGTATGTAAATAACAATCTGCAGTGAATTTAATATAATTTTTAAGTAAAACTAATACACATTCTAAAATTTGGTTAAAATTGGAAAAGTTGAGTTATAGTCAACAATAGTTCCATATTTTGACTGTAATAATAGCCTGTAAGGAGTTTACAGAACTTTATTCAGAGATATGCAACAAGAGTTTTATATCTCAGTGGTAGTTTGGGGTATCTAGAGCACTACCACTCCTACTTTCATACAGCAACTTTTAACTCGTGTATGATAGATAATTTAAACGTTTAGTTGTTGTTTTTCAGAAATTCCCTTAAATAAATTTTAAAAGTACGAAGATAAAAGTTTGGCAATCAGAAAGTTCTGGGACTCAGTTTTTGTCTAACTTGTTGTGTTGACGAGAACTTCTAGCGTTCTTCGTTAAGCTTCTCTAGAAGACAACAGAACTAATGGATGTCATGCTTCTAACTTAGGAGAATTGTAAGACAATGGTGTTTCTAATAATAAAAGCCTAATATTTCAATAAATAAACCCCTATGAAAGAGTCCATAAACGCTCTTATAATTGGTAAATTTTAAAATCACAATTGGATTACAAACCCAAGCCTGGAGATTTGCTAAACCTTCTACATATAGACAAATTAAAATTGTAACAACACTTATCTTGATCATGTATAAGATACACCTTAGTTTGTTTATTGTGTTATAGAAACTCTTTAATGTTGATTTTATATTCTAAATCAGCTTATTACAGTTGTCCACAGTGTAGCACTTTCCACATAACTTCACTAACCCAGAACCCAAAAGCACCTCTTCAAAGTTTAAATATGCTATATAACGTAGAAACAATAACTGTCCTGAACAAGCACAATCAACTTTAAACTTGGTACAAAAATGTATCTCATGGATTTCTTGAGTATAAGTTCATTGGACAGCTAGGTACGCTATATCGATTTAAAGCGGTGTTTATTCAAACTAAGAAATCACTTTTCCGTTATTAATGGACCTTGAGAAAAAACTAAAAGTGTTCTGGAATGATTATAACAAGTAATAAACGTATTGTCATAAGCAAATTAGTCGTATCTTGAACGAATTGCAAAGTATTGTAAAGAGTATATGTAAATCCCATGAACATATTTTACCTGTCACCATATCTACCCACTTCTCCTGACTAAGCCTGACGAAATATGTATTTTATACTGCATTTTAATGAACAAAACATTAAAAATAATAAAAAAATGTCTGAACGTGGTATTAAATACGATTACTGATGAATATAGTGTTTGGTACTATACATTTCGTTTTTTTGTGGCATTCCTAGTTTATAAATAAAACCTGAGCTACTAATCTGAATTTTAATAAGACAATTTTTAAATTAGATTATTTATTTGTTTTTCACTCTTCGTTTTTTTAATACTGTACTTAGATATCAATTTTAATTAATATTAATACTTTTCATTCTCTCATTCAATTTTGTATGTGACAGACATACTGTTGTCCTTTGTTTTTGTGAATGTAAACATAGAATCGCTCATATTTGACAGTATTAAAATGTACATCCTCTTTACAAACCACATGGTAAGGCACTGGAAAAATTATTATATTATTTGGAAATTTAACTATAATACTGAATCCTAATGTAATACTCCTTATAATCATCAAATGCTGTTTGATACTACCTTGTTTATTTCAACAAGGTTGTGCATTTTGTAAAAAACCTAACATTTGAGACAAATGGGAGACCATTTTGTTTATCACTGGACATTTTCTCCCCCATTTACGCCCCACAGATATACTCGATTTTCTGCAATCTAGCAGTCGTTTCTCCCTTTCTGGCAAAAACATTGTTATATTTTCTTACCTCTCAGCTCAATAAATCCCTAAGGTAACCTTGAAACCCCGTGAATCATATTCTCTTCTCTTTATATAAAAAGAACTGTTGAAAACTCAATGACAAAGTTGGTGGTCACAATGTTCATTTATATATACAGATATTACATACACAATTTGTTCAAAAATGGTCAGTAGGCGAGACAGGGGCAGGTTTACGCATAATTTTCCTTTTGATTTTTAATTTGATCCCTTTTACAATTCAACACAAGTTTACTACAACACTTTATTTCTTGTACATTTATGTAAAACCTGGTATGAATAATATTGGGTTTTCTTAGAACGATTTCCTTAAAATAATGATTTTTTACATCTAAGTCACCTGCGAAAACGAGCCCCACATACGGGGCACGTTTTCGCAAATATGGCGGATAGTTTTCGCACATGTAAATATTATTTAAAACAACTTATTTAAAAATTTCTAAACTATACATATCCTTACAAATTTATTAATAAAATTACATAAAACTATTATTTTAACAATGACCGTACAATAATTGTATTCAGTTACTCCTAGTTGGTATCTCCTTCACAGTCACTTTGACAGTTAATACAGGTAAAAATAATGTGTTTCCTGTGGTACAGCCATCATGTGCCCACCGCTTGCATTTTGTGCACCTTATTCACTTTTCCTTAGGTTTAGATTTGGAAAATGGCTCCAAGCAGTATATACATAGACAAACTTCATCGTCATCTTCATCACTTGAGTAGTTTCGTCTCTTTTTTTATTTACCACTTCTGTGTCGTTAAACAAATTTTTACTTAAGGTTTTTTTCCATTTGTAGCGTTCAGATTTCTTTCTTTTGGTTTTCTTTTCCTTACTTGTTCTTGCTCAAGTCTTAGAGCGAGCTTCACTGGAGTATCGGTTAATATAGCCGACTTCCTTTTCTTTCTTCCCATCGGGGGGGCTAATCGTAGTTTCCTTTCTCAGGGCCGCCTTCTGCAAGGGTCGTACGTCTTCAGGAGAAGGATATCCAGCTGAAGTTGAAGGTTGGAACATACGATCGGCAAAGGGACGTGCAGATTCAGTAGATAGAAGTTGTTGATGATTGGCTAACATCATTATTGTTGATGTTATTTTCAAGGGGAATATGTAGTTTAGATGAATCAACACGAACAGGATCAGTTATTGTCTCAATATTTGCAGCAGTAACTGGTCTATCAGTAAAATATGATGTCATGAAATCTGCGTCTGTAAATATATCTGGATTTAAAGGCCAAATTCCAGATACTCTAAATCCTGACATTATGTTATTTGGTGTTAGTGCTAGTGGCGTTGCAGTTGTTATGTTAAAATAGATGGAATATCATATATTGTTAAGGGCCTTGTATTTGAGGATATCTAAGAATCACATGCCGCATTGAAGTATTTCATTAAAGGTCCATTTACACTCCGGTCCAAAGGTTGCATTTTATGGCTGTAATGAGGTAAAAAAGCTAGCAGTGTTACACCATTTTCTTTAAAATAATCTAGGATATCAGCGGAGAGATGGGAGTCTTTACTTTGCACTAATTCACTCCAGATTTATTTATGGGATAGAAATTTGGGGGGGAGCTAGTAATAAAGCTTTAAACCCACTGGAGATAATAAAGAAGCACTTTATTAGAATAATAACATTTAAATGTAAACGTGAGCCGTCCCTTCCTCTGTTCAGACAGTTGAAAATATTACCATTAAAATATCTATTTGTATTTAAAGTATTAAAAACGTTTTATATGCGAAGTGGTGATGACAATAATAAACAGTTTAAATATTATACGCGAGCTGCTTCAGAAGGTCTTTTCAAAAGACCAAAAGTGTATAAGTCATTCTTTAGAAAGTCATTTGTATTTTTAGGTCCAAAATTGTTTAACCTGCTACCAAACCAAATCAAAATTATTTGTAAAAAACATTTATTAAAAAAAAAAATTAGAATTTGGTTGCTGGAAAAGGATGAAATTACTGAATTAACAGGCATCATTCAGTGATATATTATAAACTCGATGTAAATTAAAATTTTATTATACAATGATGTAATACTTCATCTTGGGAGTAATTTTAATTTCCATTAAATGTTATGTTATGGATGAAACATTGAAAATGGTAGCATTAAGTTTAGAATATATAATATTTTATTTCTGTTTCGTAAAATTTGAAAATATGTACTGTAACTGGGGTATTAATTTTAACAAGAAATAACCTATAATTCTTAGTTTTGACTTAATAGTTTTGTGTAAATACTTTGTGTGTATATAGTAGGCGCTGCAGTGGACCGCCAGTTTAAGTGTCAAATATAGACTGTTGTATGCCAATTTAGTTGTTTGATAAACTGTGCTAGCCATCGCCACCTGTCTAGATGGCTAGAATTCCGAGTTTTTAATTATGATTTATATCTGTATTTATTTTCAAATGGAATAAATATTTCTTATTCTTATTCTTATTCTATTCTAGTCGTGATTGTCCAGGAACAGAAGACATGGACGATCCTTAGAACACCGGGTGTAGTCCACAAAGTGATGAGCAAATTTTAAAAAGTTTTGTTCCGCTATCCATTTCATTTCATTTCATTTGCATCGCCGGCACAACCAGTGGGTCCGTCATGAATGAAGTGGTCCTTAAAGTTTTCCTTGGAAACACAAAAAATGGAGGGATGCTGTTCCCAGCAGCGTTTACTGCAAATGCCACTGTGACCAAAGATCCACGCTCTGCAGAAGGAATTTTTCCTATTTGTCTAAAGCCACGGCGGGCTACAATCCTGTCTGGTCTTTGGACAGTTGTCACTTCCTCTCGTCCACATTCCATATGTCGTTTGCACCTAGCTTTACTCGCTTCAGCACAGTTTTCAAATTAGAGAAAAACATATCAACGTTAATTTTGTTGAAACTGGTAGCACGGGACATGCTTGTTGGTTGTGGAGATCTAATCGAAATTTGTTTTTTTTTATTATAAATGTTGTGAACCAGTCTGGGCTTGCCATTCCTGTATCTGACCACTTAGGTGGTATTTTACGATTGCATGCAACTTCATATGTGTAAGCAAATCTCCTGACTTCTTTGGGGGTCAGCCCAAAGTAGATGTCGGAAGCTTTCATTTAATAGTCAATCAGCATCTTCTCTTGGTCGGGATGAAACACCTGCACATAACTATCAAACCCAATAGAATTAGTTCTCTTATAGTTTATTTGTGCATATGCGTTATAACTTGCTCCCAATAACAGTAAATTATGGTGCTAAGTATTAAAATTTAACTAACCTAATTCATAGCTCTAATTTTAATAAAATAATGTAACAAATTTTAAACTAACTTACACTGTAATTTCAGACGTTACTAAATGTTGACCTGGAAGTGGTATGCCTACCTCAGTTGGAGCATCAGGGATATCATTGGAGCCACCTGGTGTTTGTCTATCATCCGGTGTAGCAGCACTCGCAATAGTGGCTACTGTAGGTTTTGTGTACTTTTTATAGTAATTTACTAGGGTTCTATAACATAATTGATAGGTTCTGGCAACCTCTCGAATAGTTCTACCTCCATGAACAGCTTTTACAGCTCCCATCATGACGTCAACTGTATAGGTGCCTTTATTCGTCTTTCTTTTATAATTTCGAACCATGATTCATCTGAAAATAAACCTTATATATAGTAAAATATATTTTTTAAATCAGCTGTTCAGGTGATCGGGGCACATTTTCGAGTTCGGGGCAGGTTTTCGCACAGTGATTCAAAATGAACAACAAATTATTGAGGAAGACCAAGATAGCGATGATGTACTGAATCAGAGTAGAATTTCTTCTGAAAACTTTTTGGGGATAATCAAGGTAAAATTGAATTGTGTGGGTTAGAAATTTTAAATAGGAACAATGGAGAAAATGCTGAACAATTTGTGGAAGGCTGTATTCGAAAACCTGCCCCGTTGCCATTGTTTGACTTCAACTTAACATCAAAAATTACACAATCGCTGTTTATGGAAAATGGGGATATCAATATGTGAAGGATAAAACGCTTAATATAATAATACTAATTATAAAATGTTAACTAAATTTCTAGATGAATAAGCTTAGTTTATTTACTCACCAGTTGTAAAACAACAAAAGACACAACAATGTCTAAACAGAGCTTTCTCAACTTCTGAAAGACACGTGGCCACTGAGTCCTGGATCGCTGCACCCCTCTATCCGACTGGTGGCGCAACCTGTCCCACGATTAACGAACTATAATCGAAAGAAAACTTGCCCCGTGCGAATACTTGCCCCGGTCTCCCCTACATAATGCTTAATGTGTAATGGCGTTAGTAAACATGTATTATTTATACCACTGATAGAATAGTGGTGTAACGAATAAAATTACTCGTAATTACGAAACTGTTGTGCCAGTAAGTAAATTGTTGCTGTATAAGTTTATTTATATCTAGATAAGTTCGAGTTCGATGATGGTGCTAGTCCTCTATAGGATTTGGCCCAGCGTTAGTGTAGTCTAACTTTAAATCTGACATAAAACTTTATTTCTAAATAAAGAAATGAGTTTGTTGATGGCATATTCGTTTTTATATCTTTAATAGTAGTTAAAAATATTTTTAATTTATAATTGTGAATTCCCATTAAATCAAATACTTTTAATGAATCAGTCTTCATTGAATAACATTAGCTCATTGTCATTCAAACAAACTAAAAATATATAAACGTTGTTTAATAGCTTTAAGCATTATTATTTCACGTCAGTATGGTTATTCAATTGGAGCTAAGCATGACAATGGCTGATATTCTCGTTCTAGATATTAAAATTAAGAACAGTAGTATTAAGTTATTTTCTAGGTTACTAGGATTCGGGAGGGAATAGCTTTAAGCATTATTATTTCACGTCAGTATGGTTATTCAATTGGAGCTAAGCATGACAATGGCTGATATTCTCGTTCTAGATATTAAAATTAAGAACAGTAGTATTAAGTTATTTTCTAGGTTACTAAGATTCGGGAGGGAATAGCTTTAAGCATTATTATTTCACGTCAGTATGGTTATTCAATTGGAGCTAAGCATGACAATGGCTGATATTCTCGTTCTTGATATTAAAATTAAGAACAGTAGTATTAAGTTATTTTCTAGGTTACTAGGATTCGGGAGGATCAATTTATTAGTGAGTTGGCTGATTTGTTACCTCTAATTAATGATCCCATAATATTAATTGGAGATGTGAATATAAATTTGTTAAAAGATAACCAACAAGTAATTGGTTATAATAATATAATGGTTAAAACAGTTTTTATCCTGTTGAAACATACCTACTAGAACTAGGAAACACTAGTAAACTCGCAAACTTGTATCGACCATATTTTTATTAGAAATAGGGTTTGAGATGTATTTTGTACTGTCCATTTTGAATTAGTTTAACGGTCCATTGTCTATTAGGACTTGTAAATACTAGGTAAAGAAAGTAGAAAAAGTGATGAAGGAAGTACAACAAATAATGAAATTGGTGAATTAAAAAGAGGAGGGGGGAGACGGTTGGTCGCTGAAGTTGGCGCACCGCTGCCCTGCCCTATTTGCACGCTGTCATACTTCCTATAGCCAGTGACGGATGAGGAAATAATTAAAATTGTCCACCAATTAAAAAATAAGAAATCATAAGATTTTGACAATTTTTCAACGTTGTTAATAAAAATATTGCTAATCTGATTGCACATATTTTGACTTTTATAATTAACTTAAGTTTTACTACTGGCAAATTTCCTGATAAGCTTAAATCTACTCGTAGTATAATCATTCTTATGCAATAGAAAGAAAATTCACTTCACATAAATAACGTAAAACCACTTAAAATGTTTATCAATCTTTTCAAAAATCTTAGAAAATTCCGTTAAAATAGATTAGTGAATTATCTTAACAAAATCAGTTTATTAGACGATAAGCAGTTTGATTTTAGACAGAGTATATCGACTGAAGACGCTTTGATACACGTAACTAAAAAAATACAATGGTTTGAACGACAGTAAAATGACAACTGGACTTTTATTGATTTCAGAAAAGCGTTTAACTTTTTAAATTACACGGTTTTATTGTCACAATTGGAAGCTCAGAGTGTGGCGCTTAGCTGGTTCCGGAGTTTTCTCACCGACCGAGTCCAGCAAGTGAGGGTTGGTGATCAGTTGAATGCACCACTACAAGTTATGATGGGAGTGCCACAAGGCTCGGTTTTATCAGCAAATTTGATTGTAATCGTTGGATTTCCTACAACAACATTTTAATGGTCATCAAAGCGATTTCTCCGATGACCTTGCTTTTTTATTCCAATATAACTGTTGATGCGCTGAGGGCGGAAATAACTCAGGATATTGTGGGCTAAGAGTCTGGTGTGAAAACAACAAAATGGAAATAAATGTGAAAAAGACAAAAACCTTAAATTTCTGGTTTTCTTAAGTTTCGATTTCCAGACATCTCTTAAGTATCACAAAATTGGATGTTTAAATTTTAATTGTAATTGTGAATAAATAGACAAAGTTAGTAGTTTCAGATATTTAGGAATAATTTTGGATGAAAAGTTAAGATGGGAACAGCACACATTGAATAGCACAATAAAATCAAATTCTCTATAAGATCATTTTACTATCTAAGAAACTTTTGTAATCATAATTTTCTAAAATACCTATATTTTGCTTTAATACATTCACGTTTGCAATATGGTATTTCATGCTGGGGAGGTACTTTCAGAATTTATATAAATCGACTAAGAATAACTCAAAATTACTTTTTTAGAATTATTGAAATAAAGATATGTGGTAGATTGCAGGTTTTTTCAATGTTACTTTTACGTTGGTTGTCTACGCAATATTATATACGCAATATAATTTGGTTGGCTGAGTATAGGTTTGTTTTTTTGGACATGAGAAGAGTAAGACAAGTAGTAGTTTTGTAAAATAAATCTTTGTTTACCATTGTACTATTATTTTTTAAATAGTTAGTTAGGACACATTGGTAATCAGTTACTGTTTCTTTAAGACCAGTTTAGTTAGTTGTACGATAAGTATCTAGTACTGGGACCTTACAATGTAACTTTGTTTTATTGTCTTGCAGACGCTTTGGAGTTCGGCATAATTGTAATTTCAGTGATAGACTGGACTCAACTGATTTACAATATTTGTAAACGCAACCAGGGTAAATTTCCTAAAAGTAATAATATGTCTTCACACTGTAAAGTATTGGAATGAATAAATCATGTATTCATTTATATTCAAAACATTTTTGACAGAGACGCTTAATTCAAAATAATTGATCACAAAACGTGAGAGCTCTGTGGTGTAGTGGTAGCATGCTGCCCAGCAAGTGAGAGATCCGGGTTCTAGTCCCGACGGAACAAGTAGTTTTGTGAATCAATACTAATTGAAATGTACAAAAATAAATGTGGAACTTGACAAAAATGAATACAAGATAACTTGAGCTCACCTTTTTACAGTTATAAACGGTAGAGATAAAGGCACAGAGGAAACCTAATTTTGGTTAACTATGATTATGTTAGCGTGTACTTTACAATATTAGAGTAAACTTGGGGGACAAAACGAAGTGCTGTAAATGTTTCAAAACAATGTTTATACAATGTACAAACCGTTGCTACTGCAACGATAAACTATTCTCTTTGCTCTACAAATGGACTTATGAATATGCACCACAACATTTTCCTGGTAAGACTGCAGCGTAGTATGAATAGTCACATTGTAACTGTAACTCTTTAGAGTTAGACTGAATTTTAGATTACAAAAAATTGAAATAAAATACAATCAGATTTGTTTGGGCATAGGACAATACATTAATTTAAATTAGCATTTGAATAAAGAAATATTATACAAATATCATAAGTTGTACAAGAATTGAAGAATACGAGAAGATTGAATACGCATTTTATATTTTCAATGGGTTGTAATTTAGTTTGTACCACTGGTTAAAAGTGGCAGTAACGATTTATTAAACATCAACAATCTCAATGCTACTCTGCACGAAAATTATACATGTGTACGAAAGCAATGAAGTTTTGCAAAAAAAGGCTAAACTCCGTATCTAAATCCTTATTTTTATACTATACCTGGCTGTGTGTACTTTTTATATCTGCACTTAGTACTAAGTCCGATATCACAAAAAATTGTAGCATCTCATAGAGAAACGTGGCACGATGGCAAGTAAAGCCACGCGCAGGCTAGACGATAATAAATGTCTACAAAACAAAGAAAAGTAAAAGAAACAGTTCAAACTTTTATATTTAATATGAATATTTGTATGAATGTCTTCATTAAGTAAAATTAAATTACTTTGGAGGTTCGAATTTGAAATAAAACCTAGACGTTAAAAATTTAATACTAATGCATATAAATTGTTTGAATGCCATATTCTAAATAAATTATATTCTGCCATATAATTGTTGTACAATTCTTCAGAAATACAACATTTTGTCTTATTAATTAATCCTACTACTAGTTAAAGGACTGTAATGTAATTAAAATGGACAGACTATATCCGTTCTATTTAAAGTACATCAAGTCCATCAGAATTACGAGTATTGTTGATAATTAATTGTCATAAATATCATAGAAGGAATGGAGGGTTTACAACAAGCTTTATGTCAAGGTACTAAATAAATTCAAATTATTTGTTATAAAATAGTGCAATAACTTTATGGGTTTGGTATATGCAATCAGTAGTTGTTTTTAACCCAATAAAACAATTGCTAAGTTGTATTTTTTTAAAGTTTAAAATTTAGAGTGATGAGACATACAATAAAATATTAAATAAGAATAATAATAATAACAAATAATAACAATAATAATCTTATTATTAATTAATATTAATAAATAAATAAATATTAATATTAGTTAATATTAATATTTATATTAGTTAATATTAATTACCTTATAATAATAAACAATATCAAAAATTAACAAAGAATAACAATATAATAATAATAAGAAGAATATGAGAATAATATTATTGAGTAATAGGAATCCAATTTTAAAATAACCCTGATAACAATTTAAATGTAGCCTATTCATAAATATTGAATTTCTTCTAAATAAACGCACTTTATCAACAATAAAATTGAATAAAACAGCAACGCAAGAAATTCGTTATCTTATTTTAATATAAAGTAACTGGTTGCATGTAATTTTTAATCCCATACCTATACAATGAGTAGGCTGTCAGCCTATGAGACATAGGGCAAACACAAGATTCATGACTTCCATTGTTGTTGTTTCCGTACAAAGAACTTCCGGTGAGATGGTCGTCAGAGATCCGACTTGCGGTGTATAGGGTTTAGACGATGAATTCAAAGTGTAGGTTATGAATTTACATCAAGGTTTATTGTCCAACTTCAATAATGATATGGCGATTGAATTAATTATATATTAACTAAAAATTGATAATTATTTAGGCTAGTTACTAATTACATACTAGAAGTGTTGCTACTTATTTTATTAGAAACTGACTAAAAACCTATATATATATATATATATATATATATATATATATATATATATATATATATATATATATATATATATATATGGATACATGTACCAGTAAGTACATTGAGATAAAATTCTCGTAAAACAGTACCCGACACAAGAATTAATGTTGTTATCTGACTAAGCGTAATTAACTTAGGGTTCCAAAGACACCCAAAACACGTTTTTGTACTGCATATACTAGTTTATAGTACCATATGTATTTATCTTTTAATAAACGAATAATATTTGAGTACAAATCTTCGTAACATTGCTTCAAATGTTTTACATATTAATAATTTAAATTTCCTCAAAAACTATTCATGATTAAGAAACTTAAAGATTAATTTAAAAAAGTTGAATATCTGCTCGTGAGAATTACAAAACAGATTACTGTAATCATAGGCAATGTTCACAGACAACATTTTATGTACATAAATATGCAAAACTCATTTTCGTAAACTGAATTTCGCTGTTAACAAATACTAGTTGTTATTGTGAAAATAATAATAATTTTTTGAAAGTCAAAGTATAAGCATAAAGATTGTAAGCCTAAACTCCGCGACAACCCAAGTTAAGTTAACATTAGTGCTGGTTTTATATATATATATAAATAAATAAATATATATATAATATATATATATATATATATATAATATATATATATATATATATATATATATATATATCGTGGTTTCTTCTGGATAATGTGCACAATATTTTTTACTTTACCTTTTACTTCTCAACTTCAAACTTTGAAAAGATTTCAAACCCACTTTACAGCACACTATTATTTTGAGTGAAATTATTTAACTAAATTTCATTTCATAAATGTCGTGAAGTTAACTACATCTAAATTACATAAAGTAAGTGGTTTCACAGTCATATAAAACAATTTTTCCTTTTTAATGCTAATAAGATTTATGTAAATTTAATTTTTAAATGTTTTATTTTATCTTTGGCGTATGCGTATGGAATATTATTTATTGGTAATAATATTCTGAAAATTGAGTTCCATTTAATTAAATATTACTAAATGTATAAGAAAACATTGTCAAAAAATGTTTGTTATAACGCTCAACTAAATCACATGGAGTGTCATGCACTGTTATCGAACTCTATGTTCCTCTTTTAATAATAAAGCTTCATGAAACTTGTAAGTCAATAGTTAAGTTATCGAGATATCGTACGTACAGAAATTAATCTTTTTCCAGACTCTCGAGTGATAAGAAAATCACTAACGCTAAGCTCGAGTGATAAAAACATCACTAAAGCTCAGCTCGAGTGATGAAAAATCGCTTTTTAAAATGTAAACTTTTCCGATTGACCTGTTACCATCAATCAATATATATATATATACAAAACCGATATTTGGAAATGGGTTTAACGATATTTCTGAACCGAGATATCAGTTCCTTTAAAAGTTTCTTTAAACTTTCATTCACATTCTGAACTCGCAACACTATTCTTCGTTATGAAATGAATCATATTCTCACCTATTTTTAGCTCCTAGTTTGTTAGTGCAATTGATACATCGTTTTTAATTATGATATTAACAAATGTAAAATAACATTTTTTAGATTTACTAATTTTTTCAAAAGATTAATGAATTTCCTTGTATCTGTACTCACGGAGATATGGGCTTTAGAAATGTACGTAATGAAAGTTTCATTGCCAAAGTAGAAGATACTTGACGAAGCTTCAACTTTAAATTAAGTTTTATTTAAAATACTGAAAACCGTCTGTTTCATAATAGATTTATTATCTTTGCATGGTTATTGTGTATTTTTAAAGTTATCTTTTTAAATTGGGAGAAAAACGAATAGTTTTCTTGTAGTATTGTTTCCATGTAGTATACATTAGAGGAGCAAACCTCTTACAGTAAGTTTTGTATAAGTTGTTGGATGGTTTATTCAAACTCAGAGAAAATCAATACAGATAGTTTTGGAATCCCAAATCCTACCCCTTTTCACATAATTCCCTTAAAATTCTTAACTGATGTTTTGTGTCACTTACGTAAGCAGTTCTTTCCGTGGATTTTGGCGAAAAGTGAAAAAATGGCCACATTCATGAATATATTTTCAGAAGTTTTATAAATCGCCTTTAACGCAATTTACCTTATTAGTATAACTATTTTAAATTATTTCAGGGTTATTCATAATGTAAATTTGTTTAATTCTTGTCTTGTTCTGCTGGTGTCAATGTACTAACTTTTAACTAACTGAATATATATGTGCTTCAGACAAGTATTTAAAATAAATTACTATCGATGAAACCTCTCATGGGGAGGTTTCTTTATTCAGAGCCCTTAGAATAGTAAGATGTTTGGCGTATAGTGAATGTAAATAAGGTAACAGGTAACGAAAGTGTTATAAAACAGTGTTTTTATGAAATTAATGAAGTGCAACATAATAAATAACACATTGATAAAATCAGTTAATAGTTTATAAATAATCTCTTCCAAAACTAACGTTATTCTTTGTTTGAAGGTTATTTTTGACGATGGAAGGATTGTGAAGGAAACAGGATTTTCCGGACATTTGCCATCGTTCAGTGAAACAAGAAATCAGCTTTGGTAAGATTGGTTTATTTTTACCTAGTTTGTAATCATGTATTAGGTTAGTTCTTTACCTGAAGAAGAGATCAGATTGCAGATCTCGAAACGTAGTGCTACTGATTTCTTGTTTCACTGAACGATGGCAAATGTCCGGAAAAATCCTGTTTCCTTCACTAACGTTATAGTGTGCAGAAGAATACTAAACAATTTCCAAATCTTCTGTTGTTCCACATGTTAACTGCAGAGCCTTGTTCAGTTTTAAAATATTAACTTAATACTAAAACATTATAATTATAATTAATTATAAAACCATATTTGTAACTTACAGTTATGAAATAACGCTGTGTGAGTACTTACTCTAATAATAAACTTGAAAACTGGTACAAAATCTATGTAGAATATGCATTGTGATTATGCACCCGTCTGCTTGATAACTGATTTTTTACATCCTGAAATCAATATGTTTGTATCATTTTACATTTCTGCACATTGTTTTCGCATGTTATCCAAAGAACGTGGTTAAAGTATTATTAACAAATATATTTAAATTGTCCTAAAGAAATGATCTAATGGTGTCAAGTATTGTGATATTACTTCCACTCTACAACTGCGCTCAAAACGAGCCATTATGTGGGAAGTGGTCATTCAGCCTTTATTGGGTTAGGAACGTATAGTGTGGAAGTGGCACCGTCTTGTTGGTGCTTATGAAGGTAAAAATCCAGCAGCTTTTCACAATTGTCACCGACTTAATTTTGTATTTCATAAAACATTGCACGTAAGGTTATCGAAACTGGTTGTCTCCCTTAAACATTTTAGGAAATCTGTAATTAAAGGAATATCAAAAGAATTGCGCACTCTTACCCTTATCGGAAGCAGAGTACAAGTGGCGGAAGCTGATGCAGTTTAACTGAAGTAATCTTTTTAAGCTTACGTATGCACATATTGTCTTGATCGGGGTAAAAATCAATATTAATCGTAGCACCAGAAATGACGCAGACCGCAAATAAACGCTTTGAAATCTAAGTTAGATTCCAAAAACCACATATGTTTTTATTTTCTTCGCCAGTGCAACAGCATAAACTCAACTGTGGAACCATAAATAACTTAAAACTGAAGTTAATTTTAACGGTCGCATCTGAATATTTCGGACCGCAGTTTTCAATGGTACTTAATTCATATATTTTCTTTATCGGGACAAAAAAAAAATAAAATCTCACTATGGCACTAAAACATTTGGACAGAAATTAAATTAAAAGGGCCAAAAGTAGACGCTTTTTAATCGAGGTTGGTTTTTGTTTGTATAATTTGTTTTAATCAGGGAAAACCCAGCTATGGTACTTGAAATACCTTAGATAGAAGATTAATTAGTTACACAGACGGAAGTTGACACTTTTTGATAAAATTAGGTTTTTGAGACTAATAGGTATTATTCATACAAGAAAACCTAAAATAGAACCAGTGCAAATTTTATTAACGCCTTGTATATCATTATCGTTACTGGCTTTTAGGACTGGTGCGTTTTAATGTCTTCAAAAGTTATTCCAAAATATATGAATGAAATATAATATTTTTTTGGCAAGGAGAACAATCTTTTTATGAAAGATTAAACTTTAACTGCTCAAACTTCTTGACACGTACGGATTTGAACTAATATTTGTAAGTGTATTTAGTTTGATCAATATATATTACTGAACGTTATTTCATTGCCTAGTAAATATAAATAACATTTAAAAATATCTCGCATTAAGAATGGTTTAGCGCAGATCAATATTATGGATTTAATAGCGCATGTTGACATTTGCACATTGGCATGACAATCTCAACTACACACTATCTTACAGCATCAGGTTCACCGTCATCGGGAATCTGTACTGAGAAGTAAACTATGCCAAAATACGATCGGTTTGACATAAGGCCACTCTAGAACCTGATGTGTCAATTTGCGTAATACTGTGCAATATGTATTTGTGTTGAACAGTGTAGCCTACACACTACCTCATTACCACATTAATACACAAGAGCTACTCCATAAGGCTGCCCATTACAAAGGAAAGGTTGACAATCAAATTCAATAACTCTAATATCTCTGCTATTGACTGAATAAATGAAATGGCTACTACATTTACTACGACTTTGTTTAAATAGGCAGAAACATATTTCATATTTGCGCTTGCCAATTTGTTGGATTGAATTTAAGCACTTTATCTAATGCATGATTATTGGATTAGCTTAAGCGAAGTCAGGAAGGTTTAATTTCTGTCTGTATGTCCGTATGTCTGTATGTCCGCACGATGTCTAAAAACAAACTGAACTACAGACTTGAGAGTCTGCATGAAGCTTCGTTTAAGTATGAGGAACACTGAGTTCGTTAATGAAGCATGTAACCTCATGGGGTTTGGCTGAGCGTTATTAAAGATAAAATTGGTCCAATGATAAATCTGCCCGCAGGATACCTCGAGAATGAAATGAGTTATAGAATAATTGTGCATGCAACCTCAGCGAAGTCGGTTAAGCGATAAATGGTGTCGCGTACCCGTCATTAGTTTAAGGAGTATAACATTCTTAACTTGGCTTTACGGTATTATTCCATTGTCTGGTCCAACTATAAGAAAATGTAAAAGTAAGCAAATCTCATTAGAAGAAAAAATCTTTACTTGCCAACTGCATGTATATTTTTGTAATGTATGCATGTTATATTGTAGTAATTATATGATTAGTCTTTATAAATAAAAGTTTCTTCTGAAGCAAAAGAAAACGAGTTAGATGTATGAGAAACAATCCTCACCACAGCCTGCTGTCGGGAAAGTGTAAATGTACAATCCTTTTTCAACTTACATTAAGAGAGACGTATTCGGAAAGGCATGTCAGTGGGTTGGCAGTCCGCCTAGAAACCGGCCGAATAAGTACTAACCCACTTCACGTGTCTCAGATGAATCTCAATTTTCGTTCTCAGTATTCAAGTAAATAAGTTAAAACTACATTTATTATGAACAAAACGTAGCTATAGTGGGAAGGGTTAATTCAATGCGAATTTTGAGTTTAGCTCCGTAAAATGCATTAATGTTTTATTGAGTAAATAGTATTTTACACCCGATAAAGAGTTTAGTAATTTTTATACAGTTAAAGAGCAGTAATAGATATGGTTTTTAATTAAATTACATTGTTCTTAGTGAAAAATCGATTCGTTTTCAGAAGTGATTGAAATAGGTTGAAACTGAAAGATCGTCTTTATTTGCAATAAATTACCTTACCAATTTGTTTTTGTTGTTGTACGCCCGAAAAAATGATGTTAATACATTACCATGATTAAGTAGAAATAGGTTAATTGTCAGACTTAATGATTGTAAAAAAACTGTACTTAATGTTTGTTGTTGACAATGGGTAGTTTTCTGTCTGATCGTCCCAATAGTGCTGAAATTTCTTTGAGTTAAAGATCTACTCTGCTTTACAAGATAACGACTATAACTGTCCGATGTAGCTATTTGAACTTAATTACTAATAAGAGAAATCCCGGGGCTGCAGGGACCATAGAAGTTCGGCTAGTAATATTTTTACCTACACCTCTGTGGGTGAATTAAGTGGGTTAATAACGGGAAAATGTTTTCATACATTACTAGTATTCCTTTCCTGTCCTATCTATATATTTTATTTCCTCTTTTCAATTATTGTTGCTTTCAATGCCAAACGTGCTACCCAGGCCAAGTTCTTATTAATTATAATTTCCCAAGAAACCTGTAGCTTTCAAGGAAATATATCATATTCTATATTAATTAACACAAAAAGTAACTGATACCTTTGATAAATACTAGTAAAATGAAATTATTCCGAAAAAAAAACATCGTAACTAACAGTAAAATGTTTAAAGTAGAAGTACATTCTAGTAATATGCCAGTAGATTTGCTTGGTGACATTTTTCCTAAAGCCACTTATCGTGCAATCACTGCGTGCAATTCATAAAACTTACGATTATTACTGAATATTTATTACTAAAACTGTCACGTTTTAAATATTACTGGATCAGAGAGGTGTAGTGTTTCTCGCCCAACAAACTTTTCTAGTCGTATATTCAAATCCAACTAGTGTTTCGAGTAGTTCATCCAGAACCTTCTTTGCTTTTCAGAAAAGACTTCTCAGTAAAAGAAGCAGCATTAAATTCTTCCAAGTGAAAAAGTTGGAATAACAGCTTGAGCAAGAGACTTGTGATTAGGAGCTTCACTGGTGAGGCTAGAAAGAAAGTGCTTTGTTGTGAAAGGCTTTCACCCGCAACAGAATAGATCTTACTAATTTTCCGGGACACTGGTGCAAATAAACTGAATTAGCATTTCATAATTTTGTTGACCGTTTAAATGAACATTGAATCTCACATTCGAACCTCTGTCTTCATCTTTGAATGTGTCATACCCGAGATACGTGACACCGGATTGTTAATTTAATTAGGTTAATTACATAACATATTAACTTTAGTAGAAAACTATTTTGAACAACATATATAATAATGTTGTACAAAGTACAGCATGTAGAAAATGTAGGCATTAAAAAAATGTTACATCTTATGAAAGAAACTATTTTATACGTGTATTGTCTTGAAGTTTGTCCTAATTGATATTCCAAATGCCTTCTATAAATTATTACACGGTAGATCACAAATAAATAAGCTATACTGTTTGAATTGATCAAACTTTACCTCCTGAAAATAGACGGATTCACACTGCTGGGCTTGGTATATGTATGGGATGCCATTCAATTATGTGTGGATTAGTATTAGCCTGGTAAATTGAGTTAACCTAATTAATTGGTTCGTTGATTTAGAATGACGCTTAATTGGGCCAAACAAACGAATTGCCACACAATTAATTAGTTCCAAATTTACAGTGAAACAATTTATACTATATATATATATATATATATATATATATATATATATATATATATATATATATAGTACTTGTGTGTTCATCTTCATTTGTGAGTGAAGTTCACGTAAATATACGATTGGTTTTCAGCTGAATAGCAGCTCAATTGCTTTGAAGGGTCATGGACAAACATTTTGTCATGGAAAAAATAATCGTTGATCACTATAATACATTTAGAGTGTACACGGGCGTTTTTCTTCACCTAATCAACACATTGGTTATATTTTTTGTTGTTCCTTGCTTTGAAAAACTGTCGCAAATTATTTAACATTTATTTTGTTTTGTTTTTAAGTATTATAAAATTGATTTTAAGACTTTGGGACTTCTCGAAGATTTTAATTATTAACACTTAAAATGCGGTTGACTTGATCAACATAACTGAACTTTGGCCGAATAGTTTGCTATTAAATGAGAGAAGTACAAAAAAAATTAATTGCAATAAAAAACTATGATATCAAAAAATGCGTAGTGTAGATTATCAGTCATTGTATATACATATGTAGGTATACATTTCCTACGATTATAAAAAAATTATACAGGTTTCAAAACAATGTATGAAGTATTCGTATGATGGTCTCATAAAATTGTGAAGAAAGTTATATCGAATTACTTTAAACTAAATTGAGAATTTTGTGAATTATACAGGGTGTTCACAAAAGGGTGTCACAAACTTCTGTAGGTGATACTATTCATCATAATAAAAAAGTCATATAAACAAAAAGTAAAAAATTTTTCGTTTAGCCGCTAACCGCCATTTTGTATAACAAATGTTGTCTCTAGTTCAGCTGAAGAATTCAAATGAAGCACATTGATTTGAATATTTAAGAGGCAAACGCCACAAGCCAGGAACAACAAACAACTGATACCTCTCAACTGGGACATATTTGGCGGTTTGTGTAAGTGTATCTTTAAAGTGGTCAAGCGCTTATGCGTTGACGGATTTCGTTGAAAAAGTACCATTGGAATTGCTATAAAAATTTAAAAAAATAGTTGGTGTCTTGTAAAATTTGTATATCCTATGTAAAAAAGCTGATGGCTATCAAAATACAAATCTGTACTGTTCCCGGCTGAATTGAGTAAGGGGTACCTTCAAAGAGGTTTTGTTCGCGTACGCATTGACGGATTTCGTCGAAACAATCACCGTTGGAATTTTAATGAAATTGTTTGAATACTTGGAATCTAGTAAATATATGAAAACTATACTAGTTTTTTTACTATCTCTCGGCTTCTTCCTTTATGCCAAATATGCTTCTAAATAGTAAACATCTACTACTAAACATGCTTACATAAATGCAAAAAAGTATTTGAGAGGGAAAATTTTAGCGTACGTGCCTTTCTTTCCTCTTCAGATTGTCTAAGTTGCCTTTAAAGACATTTGAAAGGAACATTTTTACTTTTTGCAACGATCACGAAAATGTGTTAAAAAGTTTATATTAATGGCCATTGTAATTTACTGAGGTCTTAATATTATAATAATAAATCGTAAACTAAAACCCTTTTAAATTTTTATTTCAGACCCGTGTTTCGGTATAAAGCATCCTCAGTGTGAACAATAACCTCTAACTACTATATATACAGGGTGGAAAAAAAGTATGGAAACGCTTTCCACTAATTTTGTATGGCTTCACTTATACAAATTAAATTTTGTACATCACCACTTGTATTAAGAACCTAGTTTTTGAGACCAGTGGGGACAATTTATCTTTTCAGGGGGACGGCCCGTGAGGAGTCGGGACGAAAATCTTAAATGTAAGCATAGGCCGAGTTTGATATCAAATTAAAGGTCTAGTAAAGAGAAACTCATTACCGCAAACCGCACTTAAAAATGGTTGACCCTATCCAGAGTATGGGCCGTTTGAAATTTCAGAAGTAACGTTTGATTAATTATTATTTTTTTTTTTTTTCCGCAATTTCACAGTCTCAAGTGAACTGTTCTGACTGAAAATGACACTTTATGGAACACAATTATCCAAAAGAATTAAATTTAAAAATTATCTATGTATTACAAAAAATAACCATATATTTTAAATGAGGTGCTCAAACTGCTTCTCCGAACACTTTGTTGGCAATGAGCTAGTCTATTATAAAAAACCTACTGCAGTCACATTTTGAAGCATCTCGGGTGTAATTCTTCTTGCTTCTTCTAATAAAAGATTTGTCCAGTTCCTCAATGTTGGCTGGTTTAGTTTTTATACACATTATCTTTTAAGAAGCCCCACAAAAAGAAATCTAGTGGATTAAGATCCGGTGACCTAGCCGGCCACTCAACGGTACCCCTGCGACCAATCCAACGGTTAGGAAACACTTCATCTAACAGATTGCGCACCCGCAAATAGTAATGGGGCGGTGCTCCATCTTGCTGAAACCATACTACATTAAAATTTGCCCCAAGAAGAGCACGCACTGCTGGCAAAATGTTATTTGTCAACATATTGAAATAAATTTCGCCTGTTAGATTTCCATCTATCACAAACGTCCTACAATGTTATTGTTTATTATTCCAGCCCACATATTCACTTTCTGAGGCCTTTGTGTGTGGCCTTCTATCATCCAGTGTGGATTATGGTCGGCCCAGTAACGGCAATTATGCCTATTAACTTGTCCATTAACAAAGAATGTAGCTTCATCTGAAAACAATATCGAACTTAAAAAATTTTGAATTTCGTCACACTTTCTCATCATTATTTCGCAAAATTCAGTCCTTCGATCAAAATCATCCTCTGCAAGTTCTTGGGTTAGGGTTACTTTAAAAGGGTGATACTTGTTTTTTGTGTAAAACATTCAACCACTGAGCTATGGCTCATATCAAGATCTTCTGCAGCCACTCTGGCCGAGTGCTGGGATTTTCAACAAATGTTTGGAGTACATCCAAAGATTTTTGTTCATTTGTTGCCGATTTAGGCCTGCCACTTCTTTCGCGATCTTGACTGTTCTAGTTTTCTTCAAATCTTTTTACTGTCTTAAACACTGTTTGACTTACTAATTGGGGGTCTATCAAGAAAAGTGTCATTAAACAAATGCGCTGTTTCTTCATAGGGACGAACTAGATTTCCATACCCACGCATCATAAGCAGCGTGATTCTCTCAAACTCACTAAGTGACATTGCTTTTAAAACTAGTAGAATAAAATGTAAACACTTAAGTAAAAAAATTTATAACTATCGCAGTACCTTCTAGTGAAGACTTTAAACTTTAACTTACGTGGACGAAATTATAATGTAGACTAAAAAACCAAGTTTGATATTAAAAATACAAAACTGTGGGAGTTTTGATGTGACAGTACTGTTTGTATTGCCTAAACCAGTTTATGTTTGCCTGAGATAAAAGGGCTGGAGGGACTGGACCTTGACCTCATGTTGATAAGGAGTTACGGTGGTATTATTGAATACTCTCAGTTTCTTGAAGACAAGACAGGAAAAACCCCTATTTAGTGTTATCCAACAAATGTAGAGGTAATAAAAAATATTTTTTGTTGGAAATTGTTTTTTCAAATTTACATAACCGACATAAAACATACTACTGAAAGTAAATTAGTTACTTCACAAGACAAAATTACTCAATTTATTTGTCATGAAATTCATACGGTCCCGTACTCTGGATAGGGTCAACCATTTTAAGTGCGGTTTGCGGTAATGAGTTTCTCTTTTACTAGACCTTTAATTTATACCAAACTCGGCCTATGCTTACATTTAAGATTTTCGTCCGACTCCTCACGGGCCGTCCCCCCTGAAAAGATAAAAATGTCCCCACTGGTCTCAAAAACTAGGTTCTTAATACAAGTGGTGATGTACAAAATTTAATTTGTATAAGTGAAGCCATACAAAATTAGTGAAAAGCGTTTCCATACTTTTTTTTCCACCCTGTATATACAGGGTGTATATTATGTCTGGAAACACCCAAATATATCCTTTAATAATTTAAATATAAATTTGAAACCTCTTACAATCGTGATAGAGATTGGGCATCTACTTTTTGGAACAATGTTTTGTTATGTCACACCAACGGGGGACGTCCTGCCGAGGGTATCGTGAATATTCTTAATGGAAGCCTATACCTTGTGATACATAATTTTAAAGGTAATAGCTTACTGAATTGAATGCCACAAACCGCATCTCAAAGAAATTATTCTATCAGAAAATAGAGCATTTTTAGTATTGAAAATTTACTGATGTTCAACAATGTAATTTTAACATGGTTCTTGCCACAAAATGTGTTACACTAATTTTTTAGCATTTTTTTAAATGTTCAATTAAATAAAACAAAAATTTCATTTTAAGCTGGTTCTATTAGCACAAATTTGCCAGTTTTTATTACAGTACAATTATGGAAATACTTATGTTATTGATTTCTTATTACAAATAAAAATAATGTATGCTGTTAGAAAAGTCTTACAACAAACGTTTTACCTGCATTTGGTGTCAAAGCAATTGTTCGAACTGTGTTCCTTCTACGGTTTGACAATGAGCCAATCTTGTGTAAAATGATTCGACAGAGTTGCCTAACATTTCTTCAGTTATCAAAGCAATCTCCTCTATAATCCTGTTTCTTAGGTCTTCCAAATTATGAGGCTTTCTTCTATAAACATTGGATTTTAAATGACCCCATAGGAAATAATCGATTGGTGACAAATCCGGAGATTTTGGAGGCCATTCGATTTCTCCTCTTCGGCCAATCCATTTATGAGGAAACCTTAAATCCAAATACTCTCTTACCTGTCTCCCATAATGGGGTGGAGCACCATCCTGCTGAAACCATACATTATCAAAGTATTCTCCTGATGCAATTTGAATAGCTGGGATTATTTCATTTTGGAGCATATTGTAGTAAAGTTCGGCATTTAAATTTCCATTGATGAAAAAGGGTCCAACAATTTTGTTACCTAAAATTCCACACCATACGTTCAGTTTTTGTGGTTGCTGTGAATGGGACTCAGTAATCCAATGTGGGTTTTCACTAGCCCAGTAACGGCAATTGTGCCTGTTAACATTGCCATTTAGGAAAAAAGTTGCCTCATCAGAAAATAGTATGTTGGTCAGAAAATCTCTATTGTCATCACATTTGCGCATCACAAGTTCACAAAACTCAACTCTTCTGTCGTAATCATCCTCACTTAACTGTTGGACTAAATGAACTTTAAATGGTTTGTATTTATTAATTTTCAAAATCTTACTCACAGACATAGGGTGCATATCATGTTGCTGTGCAGCTTTTCTGAGCGATGTATGTGGGTCTTCAATAAATGTTTGCAAAACATCTAGTGCATGTTCTTCATCTGTTGCAGATTGTATCCTACCCGACTTTGGCCGATTACGTACACTCCCTGTCATTTCAAAACGCTCAATAGTTTTTGATATTGTTGAAACACTTATGGGATTCCTTTCTGGGAAAGTGTCATTAAACAAATTACAAACTTCCCGATAAGATCTTTGACGATCGCCATATCCTCGCATCATCAACAGAGTAATTCGTTCTCTTTCAGACAATTCCATTAAAATGCCAAATAAAAACTGAACTACTGTAATTAGATAACTTGTTGACAGCAATGCTTCAGAGACACTGATTAACTCGACAGGAATGATATGACCTTTGTCCATTTGTAATTCCCAAGCTTAGACCTGTCTAGTGAAAGCTCCATGCTCAACAAACTGAAACCTGTAGACCAGATGATTAATAACACAATAATGTTTCTCATAGGCTAGTGACCTTTGTCTCTTTAAACCTTCCTGCTGACTGGAAAACATCAAGTACAGATTCATAAGTAATCAGAGAAAGTGACTCATAAGTTTTATTCATTGTAATAAAAACTGGTAAATTTGTACTAATGAAACCAGCTTAAAAATAAATTGTTTATTTTATTTTAATTGAACATTTAAAAAATGCTAAAAAATTAGTGTAACACATTTTGTGGCAAGAACCATGTTAAAATTACATTGTTGAACATCAGTAAATTTTCAATACTAAAAATGCTCTATTTTCTGATAGAATAATTCCTTTGAGATGCGGTTTGTGGCATTCAATTCAGTAAGCTATCTATTATATAAAAATGAAACTGTTCGTGTGTAACAGCATCACTCACAAACGGCTGGACGGATTCGCCTAATTTTTTTTTTTAATTTGTTCGTCTTGATCTGTAGAAGGTTATAGGATACTTTTTATCCCTTTCCCGATTCAGGATTCCGCCCCACTGGTTACAGAAATACCCGTAAGAAATGCATTGCAGCAAACATATGTTATTAAGTGAAAGAGTCTTTTCAAATTTTTAATCAGCTGTTCTTTGTAAACATATATAATGCGACAAAAAATATATTTATATATAATTTAATTACTACACTTATAGTTTTAAAGCATAGAGTAAGCTTAAGAGAAACGACAAATTTTGTTTAAACTGTTTCTGCAATCACTGTTAAACATAGACTTTACTATCCAGATAATACAATTCAAATTTGACGTAAAAATTCACCTTTAACTGCAATATTTATTTAATATAAACCATGCTCATGCTTGATCAGAAGAGCAATGCAGATATCATAATTACTATCTTACGTTGGCTACAAATATAAAGAATGTTATAAAATCAACCTTAGTTGTTTTTTTTTGACAGAAGTATCAGGAATGTGGTACATACCTTCATAATGCGCCCAAGAAGCTCACGAAGGAACGACTATCAATTATCTCAGCAATGTTTAGAATGTGATAGAAAATGAATAAGTGAATATAGTGTACTTTTTTCAACGGGAAATTGCGTGCGAAGCCGCGGGAAACTTATTGAAATGCGCAGCGAAGCGCGCCGGGTCCGCTAGTTAACTTTAAAATTATGTATCATAAGGTATAGGCTTCCATTAAGAATATTCACGATACCCTCGGCAGGACGTCCCCCGTTGGTGTGACATAACAAAACATTGTTCCAAAAAGTAGATGCCCAATCTCTATCACGATTGTAAGAGGTTTCAAATTTATATTTAAATTATTAAAGGATATATTTGGGTGTTTCCAGACATAATATACACCCTGTATATATATATATATATATAAATAAATAAATATAGGATATCGAAAGGAAAAGAGAAAAATTAAACACAAAAGAAGAATTACATATTTATCTAAATTATAACAAAGACCCTCACAACATATTAAATAGCAATTTAAAAATAAAACAAATCCTATCTTTGAAAAAATATAAAACACAGAATACTAATCAAAATTACAACTGTGTCATATAAATTTAACATCTATTTAAATAGTCGACAGGTGTATATTTATTTGTTTTGTTTATTATTTATTTAGAGGTCAATGTTCACACTGAAGATGGTTTATACCGAAACACGTGTCTGAAATAAAAGAATTTTAAAAGGGTTTTAGTTTACGATTTATTATTCTAACATAAAGATAACCCTTTAATGTGGAGTTCATAACATATAATAATAAGGAGTAAAAACAACTAAGAAGAGTTTTATAAAAGACTTTAAATTTATGGTAAAAGTTAGTTAGTAGTTTGTCTTTTATATCTAATGCTTAATATCTGCTAAAAATGTTAAGATAAAAGTACACTAACAATGACACTATACACATGTTTGTTTTTTTATAAACTGAAAAGTATTTTTAATATTTTTAAACATTTATAGCTGGACTTGGTAAATTAGTTCAAATGCAGAGTGGTGCAGCGAGCTTTCATCTAGCATAGTGTTTACATACTGCTTCAATAGAAACCTTCGGGGTCAAATTCTGACCATCTTATGTTTTACGACATTTTATAAGGTAAATAGATACTTACATAATCGATTAAATCGTAAAACGGCGTGAAAACTAATGGTTAGTCCTTAGAGAATTTACACACAATGAATGTAAACAAATTGAAAATAGTTGTTTAAATTATTAAACATATGGTTTGCTTTTATATACAATGTTTACATAGAACAGTTGATTTCATTTAACAGCCTTTTCCAATTAATATTTTACATCTTTAGATACTGTGATTGCATTTTTCGTTACTTTTTAGACCAATGCCGCGTTGAAAAATAAGATATGCATTAATAAATACGATGTCTATATTCATTCCAGGGACCTTAAGAACGTGCATGTAAAATTTAAGTACGTACAATAGGTTGAATAGTTTACGCATAAAAGAAAAGTAAACAAACAATGTCACTGCCGGATTTATAATATTGTAAGGATAATAGAAACGATTAAATTACTAAATAATTAAAATAAACTGAGTACAATCATATTTTAACGTGGGCCATAATAATAATATTGCCTACATATCCATAAGATATCTCGAGAAAATGATTTTCCTAAACTTTAACATTTTTCATGAAACTTTATTCCTACATAGGCAGGAATGATTTCTATTATGGTGGCTAAGCCATCACTTGGTAGGTCGCATACCTAGTATAATTTATCTTTTGTCTCCTAAGAGGATGAAAAAATTTCTTTTGTCTAATTGTGTGGCGATACATTGTGTGGTGTATTTTTGAAAGAAACAAATAACTTTCGAAACTAGGTAAACACAGTAAAACTAAGTTTTCCAGTATAACCTTGGTAATCCTGAGTTTCTTCCTTATTTCGAAAACTGAACACTGGAAAGTGTATTACAAGTAGGATACAACTGTGCTAAACTTTGTTCAAAACAAAATGTACAATTCCCCAGACATTGAGTTCTGAAGGCAAACACAGCTCAGGGCTCAGGCCGCAGATGTCCAACTTGACCTCAGTTCTGTGGTTAGTTTCCCGCAGAGGTCTGGTGGCTTAGCGTGTATCTGGAATAGTAATTTACATTAAAGTTAAACAATATTAACATTATTAATAGTTCTATGTAAGTTATGTAATGCGTGAGAATGTTAAGATGACCTAATATTTATTTATATAAAATATTTTTTTACTTAAATTTCGTTTAAATTAAAACCATTGCGTCGTAGTAATTTTATTTTTAAGATACCGCATTTATTGAAATAATATTAATAATGTATTGCATATGAGTATGTAGCATTAAATTATCTAGATTTTATACAGTTTAGTTTAGAAAAAATAAACTCGCCACTTCATAACATATTTCTTAAGACTATTGTTAATGTTTTATTTAGAGACGAGGAAATTGAGTAATAATTTATGATGAGATCGTTGTTAGAATAAATCAGAGGAACTTCCCAGTGTCGTACACATTTTTAGTTTGGCACGTATAATGACTTTTAATCTTCCTACTTTTTTGTTTTTAAAACTGTTTGTACAAAAAGTATTTCATGAAAAATGCCCGGATAACTAAATAATGTGTGATCGAGAAACGAAACGGTGAGATCTTTGTACATTATTTGAGGCGGGAGACTCAATTTTATTGTTAAATTATAATTAACTAACTGGTTAATTTATAGTTTACAGGCAAATGAGTAAACTGTAAGATCGATGATTTACACAACTGATAAGCATTTTATCAGTTTCTTTAAACTTCATGCATCATTGTTGTTTCCTGTATACTGGAATACAAATATAATGGGTTTGAAAGCAATATACATTTCCTAGCTGAAAAGATCATCAGCATTAATATTTAAATTTAACAACAAGATTCTGTTTGTTTTATTTTCTGGTGAAAAGTACTGATTATTGACAATTGAATAGTCTTCTCTTGTTTACAAATATAATAATATCCTAATATTTAAGCTTATTGCCGATTGACTACATTGACAAATTCGAATGAATGTCTTCTTGATAGTTGATATTTTAATTATTACGTATCTACGATTATTCTTGATAGAAATATTTAGAGACTTGATAGTTGGTAAATGGGTTTCTTTGGTCCAAAGAAGAGTTGTAGATTTTTGTGCAAAAGAGACAAAGGTAAGTCCATCCATCTACATGCTTGTCCGTTTGACAGTATGTGCAATAGCTCGTGATAGAAAGGTCCTAGGCACTTGAAAATCTAAGGTAGAACTCTATTGATTTAAAAATAAGTAAAAGAACAGTTGCGAACTACATCGTTTTCTCGGCTACTTCAATACTCAGTTGTATTGGTTTATTATACAATAAATTTATACATTAAGCACGTTTTGGGACATTTTGCTTATAAACTAGACCCCACTTGGATGATGTAGTCCTGTATCTAAAAATATGAATCTAAAACTTCGTCCATATTGGGTAAAAAGTCTTTTGGTTAACCCTTCTGCAAGACGAACTCAATTTTTAAAATTTTCTCAGTTTTAAATTATTACTTTCAGATTCAGATTTGTTCATTTTTATATAAAGTATCTTTTAGACATAGCGATAGGGATAAAACCAACATGCCAATGCAAACGCAATGATAAAATATAATTGGTTTATAACCAGACGAAATTGAATGAATATAGAACTTAATAGAATATGGCAGAAAATTATTAATTTTGTTAATGACGTTACGATAGGCATTTAAACAAAATTAGGTGACAAAATTCGTTGGCTAAACATTCTTCGATCACTTTCACACTTAGAAAATAAATACAATATTTCGAATTATTATTTAATTTGCGCAGTATTCTATTTTAAACTAATAGTGTATAACGACTTGTATTGTAATATTACAGAGTATTAATATTTAAATTATCAATGAGACATCCAAGACTATATAAAATATTTTTTGATTAGTAAGCTCCTGAGCATATTCAGTACTAAATTTGTTAACTATTAAATATTATCTGGTTTGTCTAACATAAAAATCATAGTTCTAAATAAAAATAATGGATTTATTTTAAACTGTCAAATTAATAAGTTCAACGTTTCAGAATTTTTATCACTCTATTTTCCACAAAGAATTGACAAACTTTTTAGTAAATTTAAAAGTTCCTTTGGCAAGAAATAAAAAATATTAATCAAATATATCAAACAAAAATCAGAGCTCTCTTCTAAAATAAAATAATAAGGTTTTAAAATAAAAATCAAATACCACCTGGAAATAACTAAAATAAAAATGTTCACTTCTAAGTACACTCACAATTCAAAAAATAAAAATTTAAACTTCTCTTTACACTAGTTGAACCTTAACTTTCGTCTCTGCAATTCAGATTACAACTCTCTCAAACAATTATTAATGTTCAATTAATTTCCAATTAATAACTCGCAATCAAACAGTTCCAGTTAAATATTAATAAATTACTAAATTTCCAAATTTCAATTAAAGTTATTAACAAAGTTCAATTTTAATTCACTTTTCTTGCAAGAATGAACCAAATGCAACTTGTATGATTCTATTATGCTCTATTGTTCCTCGAGAATAAGTTATTCAGATTGCTCTGTAGTTTCTATGAATTTAATTTTTTCCTCAAAATCCCTCGCGAAAAAAAATTAAAGAAACACGGTGCACTGTAATTAACTTAATACACGAAAATAACCAAAAGAAGGGCGAAAATTATGAGCGGGCGCTTAAATACTTCCATTTCCAAGCAACTTTGCAGGACATCGGCGGTGTTCTCTAATTGGTCCAGCTGTATCAAACAAGGAGAACAATAGTCGCAACAAGACAAGTTCTAATCAATTCAAGGCAGTCAACCTGCCTTCCTAACAATTTAAAACTACCAGTACTAACTTGCCAAAGGATTACATGTTCGTTTTTACCCTGACTTTTCACAATCTAATGTAAAATTAAATCTCAATATTTCGATCCCAAAATTTTCATTTACTTTAAGTTTTAATTAAAACAAAAATAAATCAATGTAGCTTTAAAAACGCTACACAGTGTAAATGTAAGCATTAATAATTAATATTCTCGTAAATATAGATGAAAAATCTAGTAAATGCGTACTTCAATACAGTTAAGACAACCGTATCAATTTCCGAGTTGAATTTCGATAAATGGGAATATAGCGAGCTGGAGAGGACATGCGTCATTGGGTCACGAACTAGCGGCATTCTTTCAGAAACCGTATGACGCTTCTAGAAGTGGGAGTAAAGTCAATTACTTTTATTTAAGTTACTCTCCAACAAATAAAGAATGCCCCCATTTCTGTAAATTATAATGAAAATAAATCTGGTTTAGTGAAGCATTGGTACTCCGTCATAATAGCTGCAGCTTAATTGAAGTTATTAGGTAACTGTTCCTCAAGCATAATAACGAACATTTTGGAGAAATACTACTTAATAACAGAATTTTAAGCATCACAGTTTAATCTACACTGACTGATACTCGAAGAGAAAACAAAGCTTTCGATCTTCGACTGAGTACTCCTTAAAATAGTGAGAAATGAAATCTATTGCCTGTCTGTGTCCGAAGAACGGTTTACCCAACAGAATAAATAATATGTGCATACTTTTAATAATTTGAGACAGATAATATAGCTAGTGGCTAAATTTACACAGCACATAGACAACATGTGATGTTATTGGGATGTGACCAATTCTAGCCAAGTAATTGGCAGACTAAGTTAAACGTTTTACATGAAACCCTGGGTATTTCTTTTATCATCCATCTCATTCATTAAATTGTATTTTAAGAGCAAATACGTAGTCACAAGTTACAAAAGTACTGCATGAATAACTTGAGGAATACTAAATAGTAGAAAGTAACTATGCCAGGGAGAAAAGCAAATCCAAAGGGCAGTTAAATAAATGTATCTACTGGCAGTCCCAACGCGGTGCGCATCTGTTGCCGGTCGTAAATCTTGTTCCTTACAATACTGGACCTGGAGTCTGAAAAACTCCACTTCAAGATTGACCTGTCCTGTCCTCCTTGACTCACATTAAATATTCCCTCTTATCTTGAATATGTCTACAGCTGTCGATAGCAAATAATATTTTACGTTATTGCAATAAATAACACGTTGCAGAAAAATTTAAATAAAAAATCATATGCACTTTAAACTAATAATAATCCCGTGAAGATAATACAATGATACGTGTTTTATTTTTAATTCTGTACCGAATCGATGAAACACGTGATGGAAATATAATACAGGTCGAAAATTTACGAAATTGCGTGCGAAGATGTGGGTAACTGCTAGTTATTAAAATAGTTATGTAAAAATGTTCATCAACGCTCAGGGTAACAGAGCTCTTAAAATACAATTTAATCTGAATGAGATCCATGATAAAAGAATTTCGAGAGACATCGAATTCGATGTTTCCTGTATGTAATTAAAATATTTAACGTCTGCAAGTCAGTTCATTTTCGAGATATGGCGTGGAAATACGGACTGACAAAAATGAGAGTTATTCAGCCATAGGCAACAGTGATAGGCAACACCAACTCTCAGACAACTCTAGACACAACTAGATTTAAGCTTTATATTACTAAGACGATCTTTACTGGAGTATTCAAGAGATTCAGCCTATTATAAGTTACTGTTATGAATCCCCTGGCCGGGGATAAAATTCAGCAGCTAAAATCCATTTTAAATTTATAAAAAATCAAATAATACGTCAATTTGCCTGGGTGGTCATTTAATATATTCATTTATGATTATGCCCCTTATTAACAACAGAGGAGTCTTTACAATCATTGTAGGAAGGATGCTATAACTTCGGTTGTAGATTATGTAGATCGTAAAATCCTCCTTTATGAAAGCAATAAACTTATTAGCACAGGCTATGACTGATATTCCTTTGTTTATGGTTCTCCTCAGTAACATTAGACAACAATAAAATATTGAACAGCATAATATAAATTCTGTATAAGTATGAGGTAATGTATGAGTGGTGAATTATTAACAATCTAAACGGAGTTACACAGTTGTGTAACAGATGTTGTATACTTGAATACGCAATAAAATATCACAAGTAAAAATTGAATTTTATTTGAGAGCATAATAATATAATATTTTGGATTGTAATCCAATGAGAAAACGACTCTACATCAACGACTCTACCTTAATGAGTCACAGGGGTTTTATAAATTGGTGAGGCCACATACAAAATTAATAATTGTCTATAAGTTATTTCATTCTCGACATTTCCTGCGGATACCAATCATACAGTAAAAGATGTTTAGCAATTTGAATAAATTATGTCCGCATACTAATTTATTCAATGACAGGCTTCAATGACGCGCAACTAAACTTCAAGTTTGGACATGCTCCGTCATACAACACGTCCTTGTCTATGTAAAATGAGATTCGTGCTAAATTTGATGTTTGAAGATGAATTATTTCTCCAGATATCTTATCACATTCTTTGTATATAAACTTATAAACACAAAATCACCAAAAGTTGTTAGTGTAGGTAGAATACATATGTTAATATGTCACAGGTAAAATCTGATATGATTGAACTCAATTTGTTTACAAATTTATTTAATCTGTTATTTTCTCGTTACTATCATACTTCCCCATAAGAAAAAGGAAAAATGTTCGCTAGCTTTTAGACAAATCCCTTTTAGAAAGAATGTTGAGTTAGCCAGTTGCTACGATAAAGAAAATATGTCAAAAAGTTACATTTATGGCCATTCTAATTATTTTGTTAGATAGTAACATTTCCTTTTAGATATAATACTTAATATTTGATAAAAATGTACTTCTAAAACTTCATTAACAAGGAAACTACGCGTTTGTTTCTTTATAAACTAAAACATATTGTTGATATTTTTGAACATTTATAGAGCTAGAATAAGTACATTAGTTCAAAATCACAGTTCAACGAACTTCCATCAAGCTTAGTTCTTGCCGACTGCTTCAAAGGGACTATTTGGTGTTAATTTCTGACCATCTTATGTTTTGGGGCATTTTGTATGATACATACGTGCCACATATCAATCACGTATGTCCTGTGTATGTACGCAATCGCTGAAATGTAAAACGGCATTAAAAATATTTGTACTCACAATAAATGTAAACAAATTGAAAATAATAAGCAATGTTTACACAGAACAGTTGATTACATTAGAAATTCTCTTTTAATTAATATTTTACAACCTTAGAGACCAAAGTGGGATTTTGTTGCTACTTTAAAAAATGGTGGGGCGTAGCCCTGAGGAATTTTTGAAATAAAAATTCATTTCAGGCACCCTGAGAATGTCCATGTCAAATTTCGGCGCAATCGGTTGGATAGTTTATGCGTGAAGCAAAACAAACAAACAAAGGCATTTTCGCATTTATAATATTATTAGGAGTAGGATTTCTAGATACAGTTTAGATTAATTGTAACAAAGGTAAGATCATATGATGCGAGAATTTTAATATGTAAGGTATAACATAAACCCAAGTAAATTTTACAAACGCACAATAATTCAAGTAATGTTTAATAAATAATGAAAATAACTTAATGGTGGTCATTACTGCTCATATTTATAAATTGAATTATGAAAAATTTAAATTTTTGGTAGGCAGAGGTATTCTGTGAACCACAAAAACTATTATAAAAAGACGCATGAAATACGTACATGTACTGTATTATAAATGGTCTAACACTCAAGCTTTAAGTTGAACCAGAAATTGATTTTAAAGACAAATATATACATCATAACTTTGATTTTATAGACAAATATACGTAATAACTTAACGTCGTTATGGAGTTTGGCTATTTAATCTATGAAACTCTCCCATAGTTGAAGCTTATAATGTGCAGGCGCTTAGAAAACGTTATCTTATAAATTTAATTTGTAACAACTTAAATTTGATAATATAAACCATTCTCGAATCCACCTGAAGAGACAAAATGTTATTAAAGTCGTTCCAGCTATTTAGGAGGAGTTCAATAACATAAACACGCACACACACTATATATATATATATATATATATATATATATATATATATATATATACTCGTATATAGATAAAGATGAAGCTTCAAGCAAAATTTCAAGTCAGATCAGTTCATTTTCGAGATATCTTGCGGATAGACTGATAAGAATACAAGCAAATATAAATTAAATTTTTCCAGCCTCTCGAGTGATAGGATTCACTAAGCTAAGTAAATGTTTAAATTTAAGTTCTGGGATCCTAAAATATTTTTAAATATAAATCCTGCAATTGTCATGCAAGGTGGATTAATTGTATTACGAAATTAAGGGTAACATTACTTTTATTTATTGTCATTGCAAAGTTGCAACGTACATGCAAAACACGAATAATATATTACGAACGGTTAATGTACTTATTACTATAATGGTTTCAACTTTAATTTTTGTAGTAGATAAAGCAATTGTATCGGAAGAAGTAAATTTAAATAAATTACTATTAATTCTGTTTGATTAATTATTTTGGTAGTGGGATATTTAATAAATTATGCAAAGCCTTTTACTCTAATCACGCACATCGACAAAATATCGCCATTTTATTCGAACATTATATGGTGTCATAAAATTTAAGCTCTACATCAATATTGAGATATTCACCAGCATATTGGCACTTTTGCAAGGTTATTGACCCATTCTTCCCGCCAATACCGCACTCTATCTTATATGACTAGCTAATAAGCCATGCAGGGCTTATTTATTCTTTTATACTCCAGATCAAGCTTCTTGCCTTTATAGTATGTTTCATGAGTACACGGTCAAATACTATAAGGTAGAATTCTTCACGGGTATTACAGTAAAAGTGAGCTTGAATTATAGCAATTCATCTCTAGTTGGCGTTTATCTGTTCGATTGTGTGTGCAGTTCTTTTTTAACTTGAAACACCGTAAAGGGTTTGTCAATGAGCATATATACTATATAATTACATGTATAATGTGTTTAGTTACGAGATGATTAAAAACTGAAAGTTCTACTAATAAACATGTATATTACGTATTTATTCATTGTTTAATGACTTGTAATAACTACACATTTATGACCGCAATGTTTGTATCTGTTTTGTCGTGACAGAGAATAGAACAGACAATTTGTCAAAGCCTAGTTAACAGCCCTGTCCTGTTCCGAGCCGTCTACTCGTCGTAATTGATATATAGCCCAACTACATTTCTTGACACACTTTAAATTGCAAAATAACTCATTAAGATTGTTACTTTTACGCAACAGAGGTTGTAGTTATGTTGGCTAGTACTACGTATCTTATTGGCTGAGGATTCATTGTTGAAGATAGAACCCAACAACATGCGGGTTTTAGGGGGTTGAAACTCTAGCTCTCCGGCCTACCTGAAAACGTACAAATTTTCATTATATTTCAATAGGATAGTCGAGTTCATGATCTCAAATGCGACTCGGAAGAGCGGTATCGAAGCGCTGACACCAGGAGGATGTCTCTAGAACGAATTAAGCCATTGACTTGTTTTTATGACAATTAATTTCTTCACATTTAACGACAGGTTTGATAATAAGGCGTGACCGGTAGTACGATATTCAGTCTTATCGCATTCGTTCTGTGACTCCACCAATACTAATCCACTTATTTTTTAGCCAAACCTCGTACATATCAGTTTCCTAAGTGGACTATTCATATTCTCATTTTTTCGAACTATGACAGGTTTGGTCTTATTTAGCTACCATACATTGGTTTGCTATAATTTCTTATATTCTTGCATTCTTCCAATGTTTAATAGTTCCAGTTTTCCAGTTAGTCTCCAACCGAACGTCACTCTCGCCTGTTCATTAGCAAGGCGTGTTACTGAACATACAGTTTATCAATAAACACTCTAAGGTGACTGATACACTGGTAATTTTAATCACAAAATTAGATACACATTTTCAAGCCTTATATTAGAGCGATTCCAAGCAATTATAAAGGGAAACTTGTCTTTAACAAGGCATAAACTCCAGATTTTACGCCAATCTTCACTGCTTCACCGTCACATGCCACAGCAGTTAATATATTTCACAAAACGTTGTCATATTATTTGTATCCTTAAAGAAATTTGGAATAGTCAGTAAAAATTTGAAGAAACATCACACTTTCAAGTTTAACCAGGCTCAAAAGTAAATTAATACAGAGCATTTCATATTTATAAATGTAAAACAAACTTTAATATAAGAAATCAGAGTTAATTTTTGGCTGAAACTTATTGATTCAGGTGAATTCAATGAATATTGTCATAATTTTACAATATTAAGTAATATTACCATATAGTTAAATCAAATTGCCTAACTGACATGAATAATTACATTAAGTTTGAATGGTAAAAGAAAATTAATAAAAATAATAAGGAAATCCGTATCTAAATTCATAGAACTATTGTTTCATAAAAGTATTACTTCTAAATTGTTTACTTTTAAATATTTGAGTTAAATAAATTACCGTTTATTATTCATTAACTTAATAATTTAAGGCCATAAATTAAGAAAGTGATTTGATCGACTTTAGAATAACTACTGGATGTAATATTAAAATTGTGTATCAGATACTCAATGGTTTAAGAACCTCCTACTGTACATTCTCATGCAATAATACTGTATGTGTCTTATTTTAAATACATTATATTTTTAGGTAGGCTAATGTTTCTCATAAATGGAGAATAACGTCCATATAAATGAGGTAAATTTCTATTTTAAGATCGATAGCTTAATCATTCATTGAAAGTTTTATGAATAAACTAATATATCCAACACAAGAGCCTAATTAAACAATTATTTAGGGTTATAAACACTATGTGGTATGAACCGTACATTTAGGAGGGAAGCAAGAAACATCCAGAGAGGAATTAAAATAAATGTATACCCTGCCCCAAAGCGCAGCACATCTGTTCGTGCTAGTAAATCTTGTTCTTTAAAATACTTGGTTGGACCTTAGGTCTGAATAAATTCACTTCAATTGGAGCTGGATAGAACTGTTACGTCCAACTCACGTATTATATTCTCTGACAGCCGTTGAGCATCTACAATGCCGACAAGAGACGAGGCACGAAATTATTTGATATTAATTTATTTAAATACACGTATTTAAGTTTTTTTTGTCTGTTACTATTTTCCAATGTTAAAAGTTTAAAATGAGTTTTATTTGATAGATTTTTCAAATATTTCAAAAATTAAATAAAATTCATAACTGATTCAAAAACTAAAAGGATTGATTTTGGGAGCAAAAAATGTTACTTTTTTTTATCGAAACGCGTTAGACACTGTGTTGAATTTTTAATTTATGAACTTTAGTGTTGTACCAAACTCCAAGACACTGAGAATGTCTGACAGTAGGGCTAAACTGACATATCTGTAGACAGTAACCCTCAGGGCAGAGCATTGTTAGTTATAATTAGACATGTCTTGCTTTGGCCTTTAGAATATCAGAATGTACACTGGATAAAGAAGCAGCAATGTTGTCCTTTACCACTACATAAAACAACAGGTTATTGTTTACACTTTTTGAGAAAATTATGTTTTAAACACACACACACACACACACACACACACACACACACACACACACACACACACACACACACACCACACACTCATGATGTTGTCGATGATCGTTGTGGTTATAATGAGTGCAAAATATTTGTTGGTGTTGATGAGCTGATTTCAGTTTTGTCAATATAATTGAAATATTGGTGAAATATAATTCGGTTTTGAAATATGATATGATTTAATATTATTTATTTATTTATGTGAAATATAATTTATTTAAATTAATTATACTGTTGTAAGAAAAAAATCATTGAGTAAATGTTTTTAGAAAATGTATTGAGAATAGTCATTGATACGCTGAAACTCTTTCATATCTATGACTCTTACTTTATGGTATACACGAAATCTAATAGCAAATACAATTACAACTTTAATTATAATTTGAGGTGCGTTATTATTATTGAAGTGTAAGAAGTGTCGAAATCTCTTTGTGAAATTCAGTTCTGTAGAAAGTGTTATAAAATAATTATTTAAGTACGGAAAATTATTCTCATTTTTTAGAATAAATTATCTCAGAACTCAGTCTCGAGAGTAAAAAAGAGTTATAGGAATTGAAAGACCAAGCTGAAGTATTCCCTGCAGCTGAATGTATTAAACCCGTTCACAACTCGAATACTTTATTTTGAAACGTAAGAAAATAAGTTACTATCTTATCAATACTGGTTGCGTCACCGTGAATTTTCAAAGGCAGAAAGTCTTTAGAGATGGGTTTTACTTAATACATTTTTGAAATACTAAAAAAATTACATAGAATCATTCCTTATTAAAGAACTAAAGGATTAATTTTGAAAGTAAAAAGTTTACTAATTTTCTATTATTGTAACGCATTAGACATTCTGGTAAATTTAAGATTGGTGATGGTAAAGGTTGAAAGGTTCTAGAGACTACAGGTTTCCAAAGCCCTAAAGCTTGAAGGATCTGGAAATTCAGAAACTCAGAATGTTATCAAACTTCTAGATTCATAATTTAAAAGATTTAAAAGACACACACACTAAAATCCTTAGTTTCTTGATTTTCCAGAGAACGGGATATAATAGAGCTGGGAGCGTCTAAGGGTAAGCGGTGCCAGATCCTAGGGGTGATAAGGTTTGTGGCAAAGGCTGAAAATCATCGAAATTTAAAGTTTTTAGAGGGTGGAAGATTCTAGAGGTCGGATTTCAAATTCTAAAATGTTGAAATCAATTTCTGTCCGTAACCGCGTAAATCCATGTTGAAATGATTTTATATCCTAGAGACTAATGCAGTGAACTTTAGTTAGATAATTCTGGTGGATGACAGATACAGTAAGATCTTCTAAAAATTAGGTAGATTACTTTAATTAGTATAATTTGTATAAGTGGCAATAGCCTAATTTAATTTCAATAAATATTGAATCACAAAAAGTACTTGCTCCGCCGGGACTTCGAACCACGAATCTCTCACTTGCCGGGTGAATGTGCTACCATTACACCACAGAGCCCTCACTTTTTACGATTCAATTATTTTGTACTTGGCCGTTTCCTTCACATATGTGTTTAAATAACCAAACTAACATATGATCGGAAGACCAAATACCTGTCAAATGACTTTTGTTTACATTCATTTAATTTGTATAAGTGGCAATAGCCTAATTTAATTTCAATAAATATTGAATCACAAAAAGTACTTGCTCCGCCGGGACTCGAACCCGGATCTCTCACTTGCCGATTTATTGAAATTTAATTATTATAAGTTATATACTTATCAGAGGTCTCAGGACCAGGTGATATGGTGTCAGCAGTTAAAAAACTAATATTATAAAATAGGTCTGAATTTTAGTTTAATGTTGCTATTGGTAAGTCAAACAGATTGGTCTGTGGATTGAGGTCAAACAAGCAGCTCGTTTGTAATAAATTCTATTAATGAAAGTTTTCTTTACATAATTAATTATAAACATGCCTCTTATCGCATTCATGCATATGAACACCATTTATGGATACAAATATAAGAGGTGAGACAATTGCAGTCTCCTAAGACGTTGTATGCTGTATGCTACGGTTATCCTGCAAATTTAGCATACCTATTTAGCAATGGTGGGTTCCTAGTATAACCCAAGTAATAGGTTCATAAAATAGGAGGAACAAAGGTCAAATTGAATTTGTGAGATGCATTGAAAAGGGTTAATTATATTTCATTTTAATTCATAAACTATTGTATAAGTTTTTAATGCTTATTTTAAGTTTACAATATTTATGTTTTTGCCTGTGATGAAAAGGTTTATTTCTAACATTTGATTTGATTTTTCGATTAAAAGTTACGTTAGCCTGCACGATTGTACTTTAGGTAAACCCGGATTCCGAGTGGGACGTCTCGTTGACAAATCAGCTGTTTGCTTACACCCCTGTTGAGGGGCCGCAGATGTTGAACTCCCGCCAAAACCATCGATCTTCTGACCGCTTCTCTGTCTCTGTACTCTGTCAACACTAAAACCCTTTACCAGTTTGATTAAATGGATGTGTGTTACATGGTACTAAAAAGCAGTACTGGTGGCCGCTGTGTAAGCAAATCTAAACCAGTCTAAACAGTTTGAGGTAATTCAATCTCCCTCCAAGGAAAAAATTGATATGTGTTAAAATAAGTTTGAAACGAAGCCCATGCCTTGTATTGCATTTTTAAACATTTTGAACACACACACACACACAGTTTAGTTCCAGATCTACACTTGTATATTTCATATTTACAATACATCAAATCTCAATAATTTATTTACTCTGTTTTACTATTAAGTCCCGCCTGATCGCAATGTATCAGCAGAGAGTTTCTGATATTGCACTGTTGTTTATTAAAATAAATATAAATTATAATCCATAAATAGTTATATTCATAAAACTAATTCAATTTATTTCAGGAGAATGAAAGTAACATATAAGCCTTAAAAGTACTAGTTACTTGTGGATATTTAAGCTCATTGAACAATTAACATTTTTTGAGGGTTATTGCTGGTGACATCGACCCGTAGGAGCATTTATTGAAGAATTGTTATCTGCCATAATATCACCTACTAAGTTTTGTAATACTACATAATGATATTTGTTTCAGGTGAAAGTTAGTTATCTTATTTATTCATTTCAATACATTAAGCCTTGTTTTTTTACTAATTAGTACAAATTTAGGTGGCCATAATAAAAATTCAATCGATTTTTTCTCCTCAATATTTTAAGACACAATTCCGAAGGGAATATTTTTATTGCATACACTTTTTAAGGAACTTCATGGGATTAATTATCTAAAAACTACTATTTAGTAACCAAGTCTCGCATCTTGATTTAAAATATAGCATTAGGCACCTACTTCTAAACACATTTCACAAACTTCATTTATACTGTCAGAAAGTAGATGAACTGCCATCATCTACTGCTATATCAGTTTACTTGAATCAGTGTCCCGAAATATTGGTAGGAGCAAGTCTGATGTGGATGAAAACATATTCAAAACAAAGCAATTTCTTCCTAGCCGTACACCGAAGTTCCTAAATCTCAAGGAATTGGCCCAAACTGTTATTTCAACATTTTCATGCGGAAGAATTACGTGATCTAAGAATGCTCTAAGGTGATCCACCTTAGTAGCTTTAGTTGTATTTGACTGTTAAATATTTGTACGATAAAAGTGTGCAATTCCTTCTTAAAACATATATTTTTGTCTATAAATATTAGATTTAGTATCAATACTATAAATCTTAGATACAACTAAAGGCATGAAAAATCACGTTTTCGAATTAGTTAAGATTATAAAAGAAAAACTACCGCGTGTATTGCTTTATTTAACGATTTATAATTCATAAGTTTTATTTGTTTCGGACAGAAGCAGGCATCTCAGTCCTGTGCATGCATTTTCTCGATCAGGAAACAAGGCAAAATCAACTATGACACACAAAATACTAAGACAGGAATAAATTATAATGGACATAAATATTGGCTTTTTGAGAAATTTATTTGATCATGGCAACAAGGCAACCTCAACATTGGCGTTGGAAACTAATTTTATCGAATCAGATGTGTTCATACACGTGAAAGCTTCTGGAATCGCGAGGGATCCGCAGGTAACTGCTAGGCAATAATATATGTAACATGTTACATGTAATATACAGCCTACGTTACGGTGTCAATTAACTAAATATCATTTATATGTAGTTAGATATGTATAATTTATTAGGTTTGTAACTTCTTCTCAGACAAAAAATGCCCATAGATTCATGTATATTCACATACATATATAAAGGCTCTCATACATATATATTTAATATCCTGATAAATTATCCTGCACTACTTGCGGTGAAAGTAGAATTGGTGTTTTGCCTCAGACAGGTGAATGGGGTCAGTGCTTATTCAACCTCAAGTTTCTGGGCGGGCTGCCAGCATTCTGACAAGACTTCTGGAAAACCCCCTCTCGTAATGGAAGTTGAAAAACAGCTATACATTTACACCTATCCCGACAACAGACTGTGCTCTAGGTTGCTATCTAATCATACCAAAGTCATCATCATGTCTTTTAGCAAAGTTACGTAAATATACATTACATACACAGATTATTGACATAACAATTATTTACTATTGACCTAGACTAACTTGTAATTTTAATTAATTCATTCAATAATCAACGAAATTTAGATTTAAAAATCTACAAGTCATAAACATGGCAACCTTAATGTGGTACAATCGATTTTGGGGTTGGAAAACATGTTTAACATTAAGTTCTAGCCCATTAAGGTGACTTCCCTGAATACGAAGGAAAAGATCTTTATATAACTTCGCGTGAAATAAAAGGCACTTACAGAAGTTTATTTAGGTAATTTTTTAACCGGACTCAAATAAAAACAAATGATAAAAAACATTTTATTCACAGTATATTGATTGATCACGGATTTAGGGTGTGGCATATTTTGTATTAATTGATTATTTAAGGAAATTATATTTATAATGAAATGAAAGCAAACAATTTTTGAAATTAAATGTTTATAATTAAGAAAACTCATGTACTTACTGAAGAAATATCACATATCTATCTTCAGCCATTTTAATTTGGACATGATTATAAAATAGGAAAAACAGCTTTCTTTGAACGCCTGTAATTTCATGGAAAAATTTTTCTTTGACTGTGAATTTAACATAACAAATATTTTCTAAACCTAAAATGGATTCCACTAATTTAGGCTTCTTATAGCACATTTAACTATAAAATACTAATGTATGCAATTTTGTAAGTATATGATTAAAATATTTTGTACAGATCTTTCATTACTTCTCATTAGCCATACATTTTGTATATATATATAAAACATTTTCTATAAATATTGTATCGCAAAACATATCGTACTTACTCCGCTGGCACTCGAACCAGGGTCTATCACTTGTCGGCCGAGAACAGTAATTACAGTAATTATACACAGTAATTTATATGATTTATCAACTTTTGTGATGTATTTTTGTGTTAACTAATTATTGTAATGTACTTTGGAAATAAAGATTCTTGATATATAAGCGACAGAAACGGTGAAATACAAAATAATTTAAATAAACAAAGTAACATATGATAAAACTAATAGTATTATACATATATAGGACATTTTCATTCTACGGGTTTTCTTTGAAGAGTAGATTCTCTCAACTGTTAAACGTATGAATGTTATTAACATGAAATTGAGCTTAGTGCTCAGACTTATGCGACAATTATCATAACTGACATCTAAGTTTTCTAGTTCACATCAATATGAAATATTGCTAACACAATTCACAGTTCAAAAAGCTTCGTACATTATAGCCTCTCTGTGAAAATCAGTCAGTCAAGCAGTTATCGAAACCTTCATATTGATCAATATCCTGGTTTAAAATTAAATAATTCTGTTGCATTTAGTATTATCATATTATTTGATCTATTTGTTCTAAATGAAAAATAAATTCTTTTAAAAAGTTATCACGAAAACATAACTTTTATAAATTTAATTTTGACTTCTTAGATTGATTGAATACAAGTTCTTGTTGTTCTTATTGAGCATGTTAGGGTCTGGATAGAAGAATCTGCATTATACTATGAATTTAATGTATTAATATATACGAAATGGTGGCTCAGTGTGGAATTTCATGTCACTCACTAAATTATGAAACATATATTTGCATATTCAATCATACTTACATTCATACGATTAGTCCATTTGCACCCAAATTAAATTAGTTGTTATTGTTGCTCTATATTGTACGAATGTGGTTCAGTATATTCCGTGTTATACTGTTACAGTACATATTTAGTCTGTACATAATTGTGTTTTTATTAAAGTAATAATAATCGAATTTAAAATCTATCCTTTTTATAAAGAATAATAACATCAGGGATCGAATTAAAATTTGATTATATTAAGGGTAGTTATAAAGGTAATTTTATCAATTTTAATATTAATATAATATTGGTAGTTGAATAAATGTTTTTTTAAGATATAAGCACAAATAGAAAGTAAATTAATGTATTAATATATCTATATAAAGAATGTTTTGGTCCATTTTAAACAGTCAGTCCCTGAGATTTTATTCTTTCACTATATCATAGCTGCTTAATCATATAATGTTAAAATAACCTTATTTTATTCATATAAAGTAACCTATTTCGTTAGTAAGTGCATCCCTCCTTACCCCACCCCACGTCCCACTAAAACATTACTCTAAATATCTGCAGAGTGCACTCGAAGTTTTACAGTGTCTTCCAACAGTAACTTCCGTAACGTTCAGATATAAATGCTAGTTCGTCAGTCTCAAGGGGTCATGAGACCAGTTGGATAAGGAGTTTTGAAAAGGTTTTGAAAATCTGATTGTTATTTTAAACGTGATTACTGGTAATTTGATGTTTTGATAGGGTAATAAGATTTTGGATGATTTTCATCTTAATTTGACACAAAAATAGAACACTGAATTCAAGAGAACCAACACTGACACGTGTCATCCTGTTCTTCGTGTGTCAAGCAAACTTAAGATGTAGCCAAAGGTTAAACATTAACACACTGTGATACACAGTCAGTCACAAGTTTTTCTACTAGAAGTTTATAAATTGCACCTATTCCTATAAGGACCTTTGTGCTGCTTCCGGAGTGACAGGATATTCTGGATGGGTAGGTTTGGGGGTAGGGGCCGCCTCCTATCGAGATCTATGAGGATGAATTTATTGTACTAATCTCAAGCCTGAAAGAAGGGGAGGCCAACTCTGAACCAGCATCTCCAGTCAAACCAGGGAGGAGGGGGGCACATCCTTATGTTGAGGCTAGCATGAACCTCTGAGATTAGGGAACGAATCCCACCAACTCCAACAATCATCTCCCGTGGTTGAATAGTTATTGAATTGAACTTATTGAATTATCGTAGCACCCTAGAATCTCGACATTTACGGTTAGTAGTGTGCCGCTCCTGGCCAGATTTAAGTGAAACTTCGGTTTTTGCTGTACCCAGTGGTAGGTTTAACTGGAAGGTATAAACCAACCAGAAGTAATCCCTGCTGGGCAAAAGTCACAAGGTAGGAGTACGCTGAGGTCACATAAAAATTTCAAATCTTATAGCTCATTTCAATCTCGAGATGTTCTGTGAACAACCATAAGGAATCGGAAATGTTACATACCCTGAGAAGAAAAGAAAAATTGCGTCAGCCTACTAAGTGATATGACTTAATGACGACCAACCAAATTCCATGATTGCATACGCACCATAATAGAACTCATTTTTGTCTATGCAGAAATGAAGTTTCATGCAAAATTTAAATTTAAAAAATAAATTATTTTTCTACATATTTTTTTCCTCGATGGTATACATTCACAGTTTTGTTCATAAGGTTTAATAACAGTGTTCAAACAATAAAAGTTGTGATGAGCTATGGAGGGTACTACAAGATAAGAGTACTACAAATAAAATCTTGTCACAAATTTATAACGTTGATTTTATACTCTACTACTGTACTCAGTTTGCTAAAAAAAATTTCTCTTGAAATTATAGTTACCCATAAGACCAATCTAAGAATATTTGCTAACGCTCTCCCGAATCCAATGGAGAGACATGCACAATCATCGAACTCAGTATGTCTATACAGAAACGAAGCTTCATGCAAACTTTTAAGATTACAGTTCAGTAAAATAATTTTATATTGTAGTTTCAGTTCTATTTAAACATTGAAGTAAACTTCTTTGTGCTAGATAATGAACCACAATAGAAAAATATAACTCAATACAGTGAAAAGCTATTTGTCAAAACAGTACTGCTAATTCTTTGCCCGGCTTAACAAGCCCATTAGTTGGAAAACTTGTTAAACGATCTACTGTGAACCATACATTTGTATCTGTTTGCAATCCATCATATAATATACGATCATCGGTTACGTGAAGCACTAAATATCTACTAAGCTGCAATAGTTATTTTCATAATACTACAACAGCAGCAGATATAGATTATAAGCCTTATGTGCACTGCGAGATTGTGTGAAGTACCACTACAGCTAAGTTCTATTAAGGATTTGCAATCCTAATTTGTTGTACACAGGTCTGTTACTTTAGTTACCTAATCAAGGTTGGTTAGTGTGCTATAGTTTGAAAATAAAAGCTAGTGTTTAGTTGTGTACTAGCACCTATTTTACAAACAATATCAATACGATATTTGCTGTATCTACGATAGTCATGTTGATACATCTGCTAATTATCTGAACGAAATGACCAACACATCATTCAGTAATCATGTTCACAGTTTATCTGCTCTGCTATAAACACCACAGACAGCTTATTTTCTGTCCATCAGTTTTTGCTAACTTTTTGTAAACATTTCGCATGAAAATAGAAAAGTCCGCTATTTTAGCCCAGTTGAATCTAGAGTAGCGCCCAAGGGCTCATAAAAATGATTTATTTACTCACCAGGTGTCGCGTAACACAGGCTTCGCTCGATGGTATAGCTCATTTCATTCTGCAGAAAAAAAGACAGCAATAAACAGAAAGGAATTTGTTACAGCCCCCAGTAACACAGGAAAGAAGCTAGTCCACCTACTGATTGAAATAATCGTACTTCAATGACGCTCAGCCAAATTACATGGAAATACATGCACTTTGAAGTTTTATCTTAAAGTTCGTAGGTCAATTAGCTCTTGAGATATCCAGCAGAAAATAGACAGACAGAAAAGGGATTTTGTCAGAACCTTTATTGATGGCTAAACATTTTAAAGACAAAGTTTATAGCTTAATTAAGTCTCGAGATATCATCCTAACCAAATCATATGGAGGAGAATACTACACAAACGAACTCTATTTTGTCTATTTGTTTATTTTATGGATTAGCAATAGTCATTTTAAAACTACTACAAAACAATAGTAAAATATCCTGTTGGTTTTTTACTATCTGTTTTTTTTTTCATGGAGTAATATCTGTAAAATATGATTCATCCAAAGCAGCGGATGAGATGACACCACCGTTCTTTGCAGAATTCTTATAAGTATCACTTCTTCTGTTACTCAACTTGTTTACCGATTTAACACAAACTTAACTGTAGTATTTATTTACCATTACATACATAATATTCACTCTTGGGTTGTATACAATAACAATGAGGTATATGTTATTGTGTAATGACACGTTTGACACTACTGCTACGAACACAGTAATGTGTGCAGACCATCGACGCCACATTAAATTTATATGTTGTTTGTAGTTACACTGCTGGTAATTAGTTTCATAAATTTGCTATAGTCCCGTAAACTGATGACTACATTATGACCTTCTTTTTTATTAATTTGAAAAATTTTCTTGATTGTTTAACATTTATACTATATTTTGTGTATTCCTATCATCTAAACGGTGGGATTTTATATTTATTAAATGTTGTTTATCTATAGCCTATTAAAAATCTAGCAGTTACCCGCCGCTTTGTACGCAAGATTCTATTAAATATCAGGTAGTTAATGGAGAAGTTTCCAGCTATTTGTACTTCATAAAGAAAACCTGATAATTTTCAATTGTTTCCACGCAGGCTTAAAATCTGCGTCTATTGCATAGTGCAGGTAATTTTTATTTCTTAAAACATTATTGTGTTGCTGTATCCTTATACGAGTATAAGCAGTTTGAATCTTGCACTCAACAACACACATTACTCATGGTTGAAACATGGAAATAGCAGTTTTCACTAGTTTATAGGCACAGAAATAAAATCATACTATAGATTCAGTAGTTTTTTACTTCAATTTTTATTAAATTTGATAAAAAGATGATTTTATGGTTGATGTGGGACCCACTTGATGTGTTGTGTTATCATTTACAAAATAGATCAAAAATATTAAGTGTAACCTCTAACCTCTTTTAAAAAATCAGTAAAACAAAAACCCATAAAGTGCTTTGCTTATACATTAAAAATAATAAAACATTCAATAATCTTAACAGAGATTTAAAATGTCTAAAAGTAAATTTTTATTACTTAGCGTAGTCCAAATTAAGGAATGCATATCAACAAAATAATTATTAAGACCATCTGTCTGGCAATACGTATACCAACAATTAATACAAGATACTAGTTATTATACAACTACAATGGGTTGGAAGTTTATCGGACACTTGTAATGGTATAACATTGACCTCATACAAAAGTAGACGATGGGTTGGAAGTTTATCAGACACTTGTAATTGTATAACATTGACCTCATACAAAAGTAGACGATGGGTTGAAAGTTTATCGGACACTTGTAATGGTACAGCATTGACCTCATACAAAAGTAGACGATGGGTTGAAAGTTTATCGGACACTTGTAATTGTATAACATTGACCTCATACAAAAGTAGACGATGGGTTGAAAGTTTATCGGACACTTGTAATTGTATAACAATGACCTCATACAAAAGTAGACGATGGATTGAAAGTTTATCGGACACTTGTAATTGTATAACAATGACCTCATACAAAAGTAGACGATGGGTTGAAAGTTTATCGGACACTTGTAATTGTATAACATTGACTTCATACAAAAGTAGACTATGGGTTGAAAGTTTATCGGACACTTGTAATTGTATAACAATGACCTCATACGAAAGTAGACGATGGATTGAAAGTTTATCGGACACTTGTAATTGTATAAAAATGACCTCATACAAAAGTAGACGATGGGTTGGAAGTTTATCGAACACTTGTAATTGTATAATATTGACCTCATACATAAGTAGACGATGGGTTGAGAGTTTATCGGACACTTGTAATGGTATAGCATTGACCTCATACAAAAGTAGACGATGGGTTGAAAGTTTATCGGACACTTGTAATGGTATAGCATTGACCTCATACAAAAGTAGACGATGGGTTGAAAGTTATAAGTGGAGTTGAATAATTAAAAACCATTAGTAGCTCAGGGGTTCCTGGGAGGGATACGAGTTCATTACCCGCGGGCTTTAGAAACCCCTGCGGACATTATACGTGGGTTCTTCTTACCTCTTGACACTAATTCTTGTATGAAAACGTTGTTTTTAGAATATCCTCTCAGCACAACCGAAAGAAAAGTATACTTTATGTGAAACAGTTATCTTGAACTATAAAATTGAGTAATTTTAAGTAGTAATTTGAGTAGTTTTCATTGATGGTGTTGAACTCAAGTGTGTTGTGTTAGGTGGTTGTTGTTCATTATTAAATTCAGGTATTTTAAAATAATACTTCCAAAATTGTAAGATCCTGCTCTCGTTATGTAACAAAGTATCTCATCATAAACATACACAACCTTAAAAGTTTCTTAAATATTTATTACAACAAAATTATTTCTAAAATGTTGTTTATAAATACTTTATCTCTTTACCAAAACAATTTCCATGAAAATTAATACAGAAAAACTTGAAGGAATCTGGAAACATTGAAAAGTATTGGCTGAGCGTCAGCGAAACCTATTATTTGTGGTGCTGAAAAATTCCATTTCCTCTGTCCGTCTGTCCACACAATATTTGGAAAATTAACTGCCCTATAGACTTAAAATTGTGCATGAGGCTTCATTTCTTTATAAGTAGCACTGAGTTGGTGTATGTCACTCCAAGGGATTTCACTGAGCATTAGCAGATATCTTTACAGTAGTCTTATGGGTAACCCTGATGTCAATGAGAAAATAGCAGATTAAATATATTTTTAACAAGCCAAATACAACAATTTGAGATTTTTATGCGTGAAATACTGACACATGTAAATTATTCATACGGTAAAAAATTGAGTCAATGTTAAATGTGAGTGACAAGATCTGATTTTAGCGTAGTTTTGGGTTGTATCCTTCCTACTTTACGGTAACTTCTATCATTTAATGGCTATGTTGAAACATAAATCAATGAAAAAATGTGAATGTATAATGTGTTAAAGTATTTCTTTAAGGACGATCTGCAGATTCAAAATTTTAATTGAAACCTCATTTATACATAGACAAGAAAGGAGAAGACTGAGTTCTATTATGGGGTATGTCCAACAATGGAATTTGGCTGTGTCATTGAAGCCTATCACTTAGCACGCTGACACAGTTTCTTTTATCTTTGCCGAGTGATGTTAAGTTATGTCTGTCTGTCTATCTGACCGCAGGATATCTGGAGATTCAAATTACCTTTAAGCTAGAAATTTTGCATGCAACATTAGCGAAGCCTGTTATAGTTACGCGACACGTGGTGTGGCGTACTCTTGCCCTACGTTGTGTTTAAGGGGAAATCAGCGCTTAGCACTCCTAGTGTTATTTTAAGAATATTTTGAGCAAATATAAAAAATTGACATTTTTTACCCTAAAACTGCTGATCTCCCCTTAACACTGAAGTAATATAAACACTAAGTGCACTCAGCAGTCTCAATTTACTCTTTAATAACATTCAGATACAAGACGTTAACAGCTATATAAATGTTGCTCATAAGTTCGTAATTGTTGTAACCTCGAATACTTAATATAAACATATCTTAATATAACATTTATTTTATTATCAGTTAATTTATATAACATAATATAGATTAATTCAAATAAAACTAATATAGGCAATGCATTAGTTATAAATTAATAAATAGATGATTTAACAACAAAGGACAACTTTAATAAAACAAAATAATAAGGCAAATAAGAAATATTGTACAGTTTATCAGAACAAAACATTTAAGAGAATGTTGTGTATCGTTATCATAAACTAGAAATGCGGCTCATGTCATCAAGCTAGTGCACGGAGATCCTGACATTACTCTGCTGTCCCGGGTTGTGATGGATTTCTTGCCTGGGGCGAGTTTTATGTCCAGACGATACCACACTTCTTTACTTACTTCGGTTCTTGTAGAAGATATTAGCTTCTTTTTTACATATATTCGATAAATAAGAAACCATATGCTCTGAACTTTAAATATAAGACGAGTCACTCAACTCCTTTACTTTAATATAGTTGATATAGAATATAATTTTGTTATACAAATATCTTCTTTAATGAAATTTTCATATGGAATTTCTTAAACACGTTTTTATATTGAATTTAATAGCTTGGAATGGTTGTATAACTTATTAACTAATTTTATCTAGCATGATTTGATTGATTTTTAATTTTATATATCAAATCTTATATTCATGATAAAAGATTGTATACCATCAGTGCAGTATGTACAATACCCGATCGAACTGAGCTACATATTTCATTTCAGCAGAAATTCCCTCTGTCTCTCCCAAACCCAAAAAGTTCAGTAAACACATTATTAACTCAGGTGCGTGTTTGGGCTGGTGGAGATCGTTTCTTGAGAGTTTTAAAGAAAGAACCTAATTTGTATGGTATCTACTTTAAGAGTCCATTCTTCCTTAAACATTTTTACAATCAATTTATTTTGTTTTATCCTATTGAGCCAGAACTTTGTGGTAAATAGAGTTACATGTAGGCTTAAACAGAAAATCGGATACTATCCCCCAAACAATCCTAACAGAATAATTTATTTTTATGGCTATTACTTTAATTCCCTTTCAGTAAATATAGGTAGCGTAAATATTTATTCGCTTTTATACATTTTAAGAAAGTAAAATACTATTAAGAATCATTAAACTTTTAAATATAATATAACACAACACAAAAAAGCAAGAAACCTTAAGTAGTAATACATTTTAATAAACAAAGAAAAACTTCATGTCACAAATTTAGGTCCCGTGGTTAATGTTATAACCCCGTATAAATAAAATACAAAACCAATAAAATGTTTAATTTATAAAAAGTACTTTTGTTATTTGAATTCATATTCAAAATGCTGTTAAAACCCAAGTGGTCTTCATAATGTGTTTATAATTTTTGTAGTGTATGTGTTTGTAATTAAACATATTAAAAGTCTAACTCGTAATTTGTTATATTCTATCATGGTCTACCAACCACCTACGACTGTAGACGAATGCAGACGTATTGTGACCTGTATTCTGCAGTTCAATGTTAATGATTAGTGTCGTGTATAGTTTTTTATTAAGTGTGTAAGTTTGTGAAGTTGACAAACAACATGGTGGTTGTGATTCCTGGATTATAGGCGTGCCACAACAATTTGGTATGATTTGTTTATTTTAACCTAATTTGTAATTATGTATTAGGTTAGTTATTTACCTGAAGAAGAGATAAAATTGAGGATCTCGAAACGTAGTGTTACTGATTTTTCCTTCACAATCCTTCCATCGTCAAAAATAAACTTCAAACAAGGAAGGTTTGAGTTATTTTACGCCTGAAGAAGAGGGCAAATACCAATTCTTGAAAAGTGGTTCTATTCTGTAACTTAGATGGTACATTCTCTTTTCAAGTTTATCAATTTCAATTTAATACCAGTATTAATTCACATATAGATCTAGCAAGCGTTATGTGAGAGCACTATGTTAAGTTTATGTTACCTTAAAATATATGTGTGTGTGTGCTATTATTGTTATAAATGTGTGTATGTGTAATAGCTAGCTTACAAGAGCTTTTTCACTAGGAATGTAATATTTTTAACCTTTGTGGGTTGGTGTGACACGTGTGACAAAGCGGTTAATCCAACAACTCAAATGAAACAATGTGAAACCCTCTACACGTGTGAAATATATAACTGTCAGGATGAGCTAGGTTAAGCCCCCTCACCACCCCCTTAACTTTCTCCAATGTAAACAGAGTGATAAGTTGTTGCTACTGAATACAGAGCATTAGTACAAAAAATTTAGGAGTTACACTTCACTATAACTTGCAATATAACATTTTCAATTTCGTCGTTATATTTGTCTCTTTACTTCATGCTTCAATGCTACTTCCAAGTTCAGTACATTCAAGCATGGCTTATACTAAAAACCTGCATATACTCGTAATATATCATTTCAACATATCAATGAAGTTTTACTATAAACAACTTTTGTTTCCCTTCCTTATATAATTTTGTAAACATTAATGTTAATTTTAAACATTTTACCTTGAAAAAAAAAAAAAACTATGGATTTCATAAGTTAACATACTTTTACTTACCTCTCCTTTTAATTCATTTTTGTATAATCTACTTATAAACGTGCATGTTTTTGTTGTTTCCAATTAAACAATAAAACAGACATGGTATTCGCAGTATATTGAATATTTGGGTCATACGGTTTTAAATGTATAAATAGTAATAACAATTTTAATCTATGTGGAAATAAACATAACTGATTAGAGAAAAACATGTTTCAAATACCAATGAAGTTTTGTATAAGCTTTTATAAAGAAAAGTTTCGTCTGTTTTTTTTGTAAATTTCAAGGTTGTCCCGGGGCCTTGAAAACGAAAGCAAATGGAAGGGAAATGTAGCAGATAATGCTTTTTTGCTTGAGGCAGAGGCAAGAACTGTCAAATTGCAGGAAATCGAGTGTGTCTGTGGGGCGCAAATGGAGGAGAAAATGTCCAGTGATAAACAAAAATGGTCTTCCATTTCTCTCAAATCTTGGATTTCATAAAACTCACATGTTTTATAATAAATCAAGCGCATTTCAAAGCGTATACATTTCAATCACACTAATTTATCGTTTATTTTAATAACTAATGTTCAGTGTTTTTTACTAAGTGTTAAGTGTACACTTATTCTGTCAAAGTATCTTGTACTAGAATTTTAGTCTACATTATTTGTAGCGCGGTGCCATTGATAATTAGTCCTGTAATATAAGAATAAGTATTGATTAGACAATCTGTATTTCTATAAACTATTATACATATAATTAGTACCTTTGATCTAGATATAATCTATGCTTGAGGTCAATGAGACCATTGTGAGAAATGATAATCTCCAGTTCAACGCTCTAATCCTATCATCCGTAAATAGGATTAAACAAATATATGTTTGTTGTATGACAGCGATCACGGTTTATTTTAGGCTTATTCCAGGAGCACTTGCCAACAGGAACATGCATTTCACGGGAATATGTCCAGCATCCATCACTGAATCAGTAAGATACATCGGAGGTGTCTATATCACAACACCTAATCCTGCCTTCAGATCATAACTGATCCTCGAACAGAACATAACCTTGAACTCTTAAGACATGGTTCATTACGATGGTCTCTTTCTGATGGATGGTATTCAGTCTGTCACTTCCATAGGTTCCTAAGCACCCTCCACGTAATGTTGATTATGTATTAGATATATAATTCTTGTTTCTGTGCCTATAAAGTGTTTAACAAAATCATGGCTTCTACGGCAGATCAGACATACAACAGGATAAATAGTATTTTAAAGCACGGCGCCCACTGCGACCGGCCCGGCCCAGCCCTACCCGGCCTTTTTGTGAAGTTGAAATACACGCAATCAAATGGGTACCCGCCATCTGCGACCCAGCCCGGACCGGTCTTTTATACTCTGCCAAAATGCATATGATCAAATGGACACTCGCCCACTGCGAGCGGACTCGGTCCACACGGCACCCCAAGAGCCGACCAAGGCCGGATAGGCCGGGCCGGGCCGGTCGCAGTGGGCGCCGTGCTTAAGGCATATCTATTTACATACAGATAAGGTAGCAATGAACGTAGAATTTTTTTACAAAAAATCTCTTATTTCACTGCACTTGACTAGTAGCGTCTGTTATTTTTGAGAAATGTACAAGAATGAAAAATCGTAGAATGTTCCAATAATCTAATCAAAAAAATTGTATACATTAATAAATGAGCTATCCAATAACCGAAAAGTTTGAATATAGTATTTAAAATTAATATGTTGATTACTATGCTATTATTCGAAAATGATCATTAGTAGTACTTGAGTCAAAGACCAGGTGCACCACTTCGTTAGCAGAGCTGAGGAGGCGGAGTATCTTACTGTGTTGCTTGAATAGTGTAGAGTGTAGAGTGCTGCATAAAATCGTATAGCCTTTATCAAGCCTCAAGCATGTCAAGCTCAAGCTGTTGACCATAATCTGCTAAAGATTACAACATAACAATGACTCTCTATGAATCTGAGAACTTTAATTATATCAAGTTGATTACAAAATTCTGACTGGTATTGTATATTCAACAAGATTGTATATTCTGGGAAAGGAATTGCTAGTACCTTGTTAATTGCAAATATAACCTCAGTAAACAAAAATAAGTTGTTCTTGTTGCAGATTTGTTGAGATACCCAGTATGTTCATTTTAGAAAATAATAGCACCCAAGAAATATAGTTGTTAACTCTATGAAGGTTAGTGTTGTGTGAAGTGTAGTTATACGTTCGGGGACTTGCGAAAGATCATCACAGTGCATTTTGAATTATCACATTGAGTTTGTAAGGCAACAATGTTCTATCTAGTTAAAAGCCAACTCTAGCAGAGGTCTAATACGTCAGAGCTCTGATTATGTATTTATTTTTATATTTCAGGCTTGTATTACCGATTTACTTTCCTTACTTAACCCGATCTACCTTTGATGTATGTTTATATTGGGTCAATTACATTTTAATTAGTACTTTATAAAATATTTCAATTAGTCTGAAACGGAGTTATTCGAAATGATTACCAGTTGTTTCGATCCAATCTCTCAGCCTGGGGGTATGTAAGCTATTTTCTTTACTTGATATTGTAATAGTGCCTAATAACAATGCCATGTTGACACGATCCTAATGCTGGATCAACTTTGCTGGGACAATAGAAGAGGACGGACAATTTGTCAAAGCCTAATAGCCCTGTCCTCCCTCTACTGCCCTCGCCATCTTCTTTGTTATCCTATAACCTAGCGGAGCTGACCGTCACATTTTTAACTACAAAAGTTTTTCTTGAAATCACGAAGGAGTTAACACAGAAAGTAACATAACATCTATAAAAAATATTTAGTACTTTTATTATTTTATAGTTACCAAATGTTTTTTCTAACCCAACAGACTCATGGAAACATTCTAACTCCATGTATTATTTATAATGTTACGCAAAATATTTCGCAGAAAATAAGATTCTTTAATACATTGGAAGATGAGCCACACTTAGAGTTTGCGAACTGAGTCTGAATATTCAGATTCAAATTTTAATCGACAGAATAAAAGTTTAACCGAGAATGATTTATTAAAGCAGATTCGTCTTTAGTATACTTGTACCAATCTCTTCAACAATACACATAATATGCCCTCACGAGATATCTTTTGAGACTATTTCTATCTTGTGCAGCAAGTGAAAATTCTAAGCTCTCTATAATAATCCCATATGAAGAGTAAATATAAATGAAACATTTAAAAGTGAAGTGCTTGGTGTATCTAACCTTGTAAAATGATGGAGCCTGGTACCTAATGTCATAGTAATGTTATTTGTATGTTACAGAGTTTTGGTCTAGAAGAATTGGTTGATGCAGAAAGATTGTTCCTTTAGTCTAAAGTGATCATTGAAGTAAACATTCTATTACGAGTACTTAAAACAAATAAGCTGAGTCAAGTTGTTTTGTTGGTGGCCGGTCTTAAGCTTTTCAACTTTCTGTGGTGGAACTATTGTTTTATTTACTTACATTGAAAGCCGACAAATTGTTTTCTTTCATTGGTGTTTGTTTGGAAAACGTAATAAAACTTGTATAAACTGACGTTTTAGACATTTTATTTCATCCATCGTGTGCTATTGAAATACTTAATGATGTTCCTAAGTGCCTGTTACTCGACAAACAGAGAAAATTTCCATATACATGTCTTTTTCAATCCCTTTAGACATGACTAGTGATTTGCATATAAGTCTTTACTCATAATGAAGTAATGTGGTTTAAATATTGACTGATGCTTACTTTAAAGAGAACAATTTGGTAGTAATTAAAAAAAAACATTACACAATACAATTTTACATGTACAAACGAAAACAATAACAGTTTTATAGGTTGTTTATACGTTCTTGTAATAACATTTCTTAAATACAGGGAGAATCACAATCAATATCTCATGTAGTGTCTGAATGGAAAGACCATCAACTGGACTCTTTGTCATTCTGGCAGTAACCAAATGCTAAGCCAAAAAAAGTGTTAAGGGTTGGGAGTAAGTTATTAATTCAAGGCCTTGACGGGGGCACGTTGTTTCAGAACTGTCTACCTCTTACTAAACTGCCTCTTTAATTTATTCTATACATTTTTATGTTCAGATCTCCAATGTTTTGAGGACAGGGCAGAGTAAGGTTAAAAAGGGATCGACTTTTTCTTTTGAAAATGCAATTATGAATCTCAAAATCGATGTTTACTGAGTGATCTTTCTGTATTTATAGTACGACAGCTAATCAACAAACAATGGAAATGACTTACTCTTTGCAAGCTGGTTTAAGGTGTTTAAATCCCAGCACATGGGTATAGAAAATATTCACATGCGACCACATTTGCTGTTCATGGATGCGACTCGTATTTTAACGTTTGATTCTGGAATTCTAGATTCCTATACCATTGTTCTCTCTTCTGTTCCCAAATCTTCTACTAATCTGCCATCTGGATCTGTTTTTATTTCGTAAGATCCAGGACATATTTCGTACTTCTTACGATCTTTATAGTCGCTAAAGATCGTACAATCGTATTGGTTGTATGGACCAGGAGCTTGAAAAATGGTATGATTTACAAAGAAACGGTAACTTTTAGAAAACTAGTAGTTACCCAAGGTTTAGCCCGCAATTCTTTTGGCTTTGCACGTGTATGAGCACTTGTGGTTCGAGTGAATAATACTTCCGTCTCCAATGTTGAGTTTGCCTTGTTGCAACGGTAAAGAAAATCTATCAAAAAGTGTATATTTATGGCTATTGTAATTTACTCTGGTATTTGCATTTATTGTTTTATAGTTGATGTTGCCTGGTTTACCGATAAAGACAAAAAATTATATACATACACATGACAAACAATCCTACTTCTGTCAAAAGGGAACTAAAATGTATTTTACAGCATATTTCAAGTGTATAGTAAAAGTTAGATAGTAACGTTGTCTTTTATATCAACATTACAGTACCAAGCAAGAAGTGCATACTTAAAATGTGCAAAACTGTACAGTTAAAAGAAAATTTGTATTAAAATATTTAATTTCTTATCTGGATATTTTGTTACACTTTGATAAACAGCGGTGGTAGAAAAGGTTTATATAAGAAGTGACGCTACTATCATGCTTGGTTTATGTAAAAAAACTGAAAATTTTGATTTAATTAATTAAACATATACTTGTACTTCATAAAACTATGTTTACAGAATAACTAATTAAACTTAAAATTAACTAGAACTAGAAGTAAATCCAAGTCTTTATCTACAAAATGACCTCAAATGCAAAATAAAAATGACATTTATTATACGAGATAAAAATATCTTTTAAGTTGAACCAAAAAATACACATCTACAAGTGTCACTGAAATCAGATCAGTGATGTCGGAGATTATCGTAAAAGAACATTGTGATATAAGATTTCTACACACACACGCACGCACACGCACACACACACACACACACACACACACACACACACACACACACACACATGTATAAATCTTATTATATAGATATAAAATGATTAAATTTGTGATTTGGCTTTTCTCGAGATTTCAGTCATTAGTATAAATCATATAAATAATCATATAAAAATCACAACACATGAAAAAATCATATAAATCATTAAAAATAAAAAAAAAATCATAACAATCATCATAAATCATAAAAATTATCATATAAATTATTTTTTTAAAGCCTCTAATTTTACGAGGGTATAGTAAGTATATTCCAATATTAACCTATCTGGTAAGTATTCTAAATTTACGATTAACACAAACCAGAGTGCACGAACTATAGAGTTTTTCGAGTTGGCCACAAAATATCAACAAAATTCACTGATTTACGTTGGCTATGTATTTGATAGACTTAAGGAATCAATCTAAGAGCAGACTGACAATTTTACAGAATTTCAAATTTTACCTACTTAATTTTTGAGTCATTAAATAATATTGCAGTAGCATACTGTAAGTTTGTTTACAGCATATTGTATTTGATATAAATTCTATTATGGCCACACCAGTGTTATACCACAGCATGCGTAGCTTTGTCAGAGTCCCAATATGTACCGAATATTATAGGACGCCATAAACTTTAAGCACGACATCAAAATTGAGTGCTGTACTTTGCATATCGAACATCATTACAGTTCTATTGGACAATTTAATCGAGTGAACATTAAATCTTATACGACTCTATCAGTGGTTGGAAAACTTTGTTCTGACGCGTTTCAGGTTCTTTCTTAGGGAAGTTTCTGGTTTACATTAGATCTAAACAAATATCGGAAACAATTTAATATTTTTATCATGCAAAAGTAAATTTTATAGTATCACAAATTACTATTGAAATGGCGGCCAATTTAGGAATGAAGGATTTAATAATCATAAATATCATTATGTTACAAATTATATCAAATACTAAACTAAACTACTAAACTAAAAACCATTTGAAAGTAATTTAAAAAAATGTTGGCTGAGCGTTAGCAAAGCGATCACTCGTGGGACCGGAAAAATGTAATATCTGCCTATCTATATATCTGTCTGTCTGTCCACATGATATCTCTAAAAAGAACTGACTTATAGAATGTTTCATTAAGCTTCATTTCTATAAAGGATTCAATGATTACTAATGGGATTTGGCATAGCGAAAGCTATATATATATATATATATATATATATATATATATATATACAACAGAAATTGTAAACAAGCTATGTATAATCACATGAGATTGTAACATGTGAAGTGTAGCGTGTTCATACAATAACCAGAAAGAAGAGGAAATCCCAATCTTACAAGTCGATGACAAGTTTTGATTTCAGAGCAGTTACGTTGTGGTAACCTCATAACTTAGCTTGAACTTTTATTATTTAAACATGCTGTAACCTAACTCAATGAATACAAATCTGAATGTATCATATAGCAAGTCATTTCGAAAAAAATGTTTAGAGTTTAAATTTTGAATAAAACTTTTTACATTGACAATAAAGAGTTTTATATTGGTAAATGTTACATGATTTGGCTGAGCACCGTTATCTAAGTAGTTATCTTATAAAATTTTATTTTTTTAATCCGAGAGGACGTAAAAACTCTTTTTGGGAATGATGTCTGTCTATCTATCGAGGCTGCAGGACATCTCGTGAATGAAATCAGCTGTATGCTTGAAATTTTAAATACAAAAACAGCAAAGCCTGTTGCGCGACGTGGTGTGGCAGACCCCTACTAACAACATAAGGTATTAATAGTATTTTTATTATTTAATATATCATTTAAAGTACTTTATATTACTATGTATAAAACACTATTTTATACACAGGAACACAAAAACAATTTACTATTTACGAAATAGGAAATTACACAAATGAAAAAGACAATTTTAAATTATAACAATAACAAAATCAATGTTATTCATGTTGAAAACGTTTTCTTTTGAAACATTTTGAAAATAAAATTGTAGCTATGAGTTGAGTAAAATCTTATAACTAATAATGGATGTCACGATGTCTTGCAATCTCGAGAACGCCTGGATCAATTCGGTTAATTCTTTGTTTTTAATATATTTGGTGAAATCCGAGGGAGATTTTTACGGAGAGTAAAGTTGGAAAAGTTCCCCATAGTACTTTAGAATTTGGAAAAATATAGATAATACTTTACGAGACATAGTTTAAATTAACTTAGTAGTTAACAGTTGTTGACGCTTTCAACCAAAGTTCACCAAAGAGGCAAAAACTTGTATACATTTAAGTTTAAAAATATGAAAGCAATAAAGTAATTAATTATTAGATTAATACAAATGCCTAGTACAAAATTACTATGCAATGTTTCCTACGATTTCAGCAGTGATTTATATAAATCATCTACTTCACGCATATAAATCTCAATGAAGTATAATCAATCATTTTATTATAATAATAAGCATCATTATTACTATTATTATTACACTCGTGTAAATTAGATTTGTGATGCATAAGCGGCTTATATACGAAACTTGTTTGTTTAGATTTAAAGATACAAGTTAGTTTACTCCTTAAGTTGTTTTTAAGTGATGCAAATGTTGCAAGAAAAACAGTCATAACTTTTTCAATTACAACTTTGATCATAACGCCAAGTTTGTACAATAAAGAGCAACCACTTTAGTCATTGTTGTCATTTTATGTGCCAAATTGTGGACATTAAGCAGATTAAACAATGATGACCTTGGCTGAATACAATGTTGTTGGTAGGTTATGTTTATATTTACGGCATATCCCTTTTCAATATTTTTGAAAATAACTACGAAAATAAATAAACGGATTGGCTTAGTAGTTGTTACCCAGGTTTAATAACTCATTAATTAATCTAATGTACTACGAATATAGCGAAAACGTCTTATTTCGGTCCATAATCGCTATATGCTCACAAACGTCCATCTGTTTTCTATACTTATACTTCTCAAAATCATTACAGAGATTAATATTATTACCGAAGACATTATTCTGAGCAGAGAACTTATAATGAATTTTATAATTTTGTTTAAACTTACCGAGAACAGATCTGTTCATATACGCACTCTAATAAAGGACAATATGTGTACAGAGAAAATTGCAGACTTAAATTGCGCACACAAATTGTATGTGATCATGACACTGAGGATCTGCTAACTCCTTGTCCAACATCGACGATTTTATTTCAATATGATACCGTGAATGTTGAGTTTAGCTGCAGTTTACCTCCCTCTTAGTGCAGCGTCTGGAATCTGATTCTTTCCTTAGATTAGACTCAACATACACATACAACCCTTCCCACCCACCATAGCTAACGTAAATGAATATAATATTGCTAGAAGAGTTGTACTTTCTTCATATATCGTATATTTTGGCAGAAGGGTGAGTTCAATTTAAGTTCTTGTCATATATTAATTAGGCACAGGGGTTAACTGAAGACTTTCTTAATTGCGTTCTTTTCGTATATTTAGATGGAATTGTGAGCTTGATAATGTCCGATTCGATGATCTTGCTGTCTATTTATGCAGAAGGATGAGTTCAATTTAAGTTCTTGTCATATATTTAGGCACAGGGGTTAACTGAAGACTTTCTTAATTGCGTTCTTTTCGTATATTTAGATGGAATTGTGAGCTAGATAATTTCCGATTCGATGATCTTGCTGTCTATTTATGCAGAAGGGTGAGTTCAATTTAAGTTCTTGTCATATATTTAGGCACAGGGGTTAACTGAAGACTTTCTTAATTGCGTTCTTTTCGTATATTTAGATGGAATTGTGAGCTCGATAATGTCCGATTCGATGATCTTGCTGTCTATTTATGCAGAAGGATGAATCTTATCTTACGGAAAACATAAGTTTTATGCACTTTATTTGGGAAGTTTTTCATGAGATGAAAGATACCGTTTGAAACAACTAAATCGTTTTTAAGTTAACTTTAAAACTTCAAAAAATGTTATGTATTATAATTTTATAGTTATTGTGTTGTAACGGAAGTCCTTTTTATAGCTACTTACTACTATACTTATACTATAAGTGTTATATTTATAATATTTGTCTGGACAATCTAAATACTAAAATAAGTGACGTAAGAAACTCTTCAATTCCTAGAAACTTCAAAATCCTAGAAGGCACTTTACCATCTTCACTTTCGCTCTATAATTGGGAACTTGAATACTCTTAACAGTGTATAAAGAGCAGGTAAAATAAGTTAATCTGTTAAAATAAAACATCCTTTACCTTCATCTTTATTTACTGTATTCATAATACACAAACAAGTCTCTCAAAGTTAACGTGTTAAAGTGAAATCAAGCGAGGTGTGTAAATCAATATTGTAATAAAAAATGCTGATAAGTTATGTTTCCAAGTTATTTTAACCCATAAAAAGGCATGTGGAGAAAGATCAGTAACTTATAAAATTAGACCGAAACGAATCATGCAAAATCAATTAACTCTCTCCTTAATATTGGGAACGCCGACATTTTAAAAAAGTACAGAAAGGAAGGTGTATTGATATTTCAAAGAGAGGAAAGTAAAATTTCTTAGTAACTATTCTCTATCATCAGATTTCCAGACAGTTAATATTTGGCAACCTTAAGATGACCTAAATTGTAGAAATCTAATTGAGTTTGAACATCCTGTGGGGAGAAGGTAGGTCAAAAGATAGATTGAGAGTAAGAAAGTCAAACTATGAGTTGTTTCTAAACAGCCTTTTATAAATAAACAAATTTGAAACAATCGTATATCAGTGGCTATTCATAAAAAAATCACTTGGTAATTAAATATATTTCTAATAAAGTTTTGAGTTTCAACATAGTTTTATAGTAAAACAAGGGAAATTGTACAACTAGGTCACCTTTACATTACTTTGTTATTTGCACGGTTTCCATAACAATAGTGACGGGCTCAGAGGTAAACTGCACGGTGTCAGATGTATTGTCACGGATTATTAAATTCGTTAACTTAACATACTTTGAAGCCTTTGTCAAACATATACATATCCAGTTGATACGTAAAGTTTTAACAATTATAGGTAAAATAGTTATAGTAAACATAAGCAAAGAGATGTTGAGTAAGTTAAATTTCATATTGTTAGTATAGTTGTAGCTGTTTTAAAAGACATCGTTGCAAGTATTAAAATAACTTGTAATATACAATAATACACCTTTCAACACTTTTTGGTATATTTTAGTTTTGTACGATGTACATTTCGAATTCAATGAATTCATCATCAGATACTTGTCTTAAATTCTAAATGTACATTGTACAAAAATAAAATACATCAAACAGTGTTGAAAGGTGTATTATTGTATATCAAACACTTTTCGAATACAGTTTTCGAGTCTACATCTCTAAAATAACTGTTATTTTATGATTAACCACTTTTTTTGCCATGTTGTATTCACCCAAATTACCCATTGGTCTGTAAAACATTCTTCTGTATTGTTTTCTATTGTAAAGTATAGATTATGTAATTGAAAACAGCTGTACGTTAGACTATTCCCAGCTCAATTTGAAACAACCACCGGATTGTCACTGATATAAGTTTGAATTCCGGCCACAGATGTTCAACTTGGCTTCAGTTCGCCACAGGGCCCGCACCAGTCTGGTGGCTTAGTGTCACGTTATGGTGGCATTTTATCGCTCAAATGTGGGTTCATTCTACCACAAATATTATAATAACTACGCACGTTATAAAACTATATACACTTGCCCGCTATTTTAGAAGCTCCCTGGAACATATTATTTATTTGAGAGAAGACATATTTATCGATATATTATTGGAATACCTGTGCTTTGTGACCAGATGAAAAAACATTACTGAAAACCGTAGGCTATACTATAACTAAACTCAAATAACTGCACAATAATTCATTCAATTAATTATTGGGAGTGCCGATAGCCGAGCGGTCTAAGACGTTGGACTTTAAGTCTGAGTTAGAGATAGGGCGGGTTCGAATCCTGTCTGTGACCTTGCACTTTTTATCAGTACCAAAGACCTTGTACTGTACCGACTCTCCCTCTTATTCTGCTTGATAAGATCCTCGCACAGGCCAGTGGCCCTTGAGGACGGGCAGAGTAAGGCTTAAAAGGGGATAGGCTTCTCATTTTAAATAAATTTAAAAAATTATGCTTGGAACTTTTTGTACGTCCTTAGGTTGCAAAACCTCCTTACAGCGAACACGTTCAGGAGCAGGACACACAGTTCCTCCCAGCCTTGTAAAATTGCTTAGTTTAAGAAAGTTCAAGTTCCGTAACACCGCGATGTGTGTTTTTTGTGCCAAAATAATGTATGGGGTAAAAGGATACTGTGTACTTTCTTCATATATCATATAGTTTGGCGGAAGTGTGAGGTAAATGTTTCAAGTTCTTGACATATATTTAGGCACAGGGGTTAACTGAAAACTTTCTAAATTTTGTCTTGTCGTACATTGAGATAGAATTGTGAGCCCAATACTGTATAATTAGATGATCTTGATGTCTATTTGTGGAGTGAATTACACATTGTAAAAATGGTGTTCCGGTCGTCTACCTCCGAAAAACTGTGATCTATACAATATCCAATTATTTGGTGTAGCCAATTTAAAAATGAAAAGCGTTTATTCTGGCGTTCGTGTAGTGTACAATGAATGAGTTGAAAAATCTGCGAATTGAGTAACTCACATGCAATCAGAGCCAGACTGGAATCAATCAATATCGTGTATTAGATATCCGAAAGTGGACACGGGCCTGTTTATCATATCTCTCCTCGCCCCCTCCCCACCATTCATCCAAGTGATTGGGGATTCACTTCATTTCATCCAATAGGTTATTACTACTCGGTCAACCAAATTCTCGTTAGCTAAACATACTACTTTAACGCATTAAAATAGTTTACTTACATTTAAGAGCGTATAAAAGAAAGTTAGCCTTATTTAAATAAGCATAGCTTATTGTTATTTATTTTAGCTAGGATTAAATATTAATGGTCATAGCCATAATCATAATCTCTTTATTAGTACAAGATTACAGAGGCTAAATTAAAGCCAAATGGCATTTTCTTACATTTTACAGCATCAAAATCCAACTATAAAAGTAATAGATAACTCCAATTGAAAAATGTATGAACTTAAATCTGTTTATAATATTTATAATGGTTGTAGCTTATGCGTTTTTCAAGATATCCAAGATTAGAATGCTTGTGTTTTTAAAACGTTTTATCAGAATTAGTATTGCCTAAGTATCACCAAATATAAGGGTTTCAAGGTAATCAAGACAAGAAGGTTATATTTACGAAAAACTTTAATGCCTACAAAATGTGTATTCAGAGTTATCCCACAAAGGATAGACAGACTGATATTTTATATTTTGACCAGAAGGCCATTTTATATTCTACCTTGAACCAAGACAAAACGGTTATCTTTTTAACAAGCTTAAATCCCAAGAACCTTTCTATTCAGAGTTATCCCACGAAGGATAGACAGACTGACGTACTGATATTTTATATTTTGACCAGAAGGCCATTTTATATTCTACCTTGAACCAAGACAAAACGGTTATCTTTTTAACAAGCTTAAATCCCAAGAACCTTTCTATTCAGAGTTATCCCACAAAGGATAGACAGACTGACGTACTGATATTTTATATTTTGACCAGAAGGCCATTTTATATTCTACCTTGAACCAAGACAAAACGGTCATCTTTTTAACAAGCTTAAATCCCAAGAACTTTTCTATTCAGGGTTATCCCACATAAGATAGACAGACGGACGTATTACCATTTGAACTTTTGATAACAAAACTACGCCATTCTTCCTTGGATCAAGAAAGAACGGTCACCTTTGTTTATCCCTAGAACTTCTATTCAGAGTTATCCCGCAGAGGATAGACAGGCGGACGAACTGCGATATGGCATTTTGACCATAAAATCATGCCATTCTACCTTGACGCAGATTGAAGAGGAATCCCGAAATCTAAGTATCTTGGTAACTGAGGTAAAGAATCATTTTAATACATTTTGTGAAGATCTACTTAATGAAAATATGAGTTCACACTCTCCATTAATTCAATTGGAAGCCGGATTTCGTTACGAATTTGTGCTATTACAGCAGTCAGTTAGTGAATACCTAAATGAAATTGATGATCTAATAAAACTGTTACCACAAAGACGTGGAAAACGAGGTTTAGTAGATGCAGGAGGTCATGTGTTAAAGTTTCTGTTTGGTACACTTGAGAATAGCGATTTAGAAATTATTGACGGAAAATGGATTATTTGTACAACACCAACGAGGAAATAGTGCATCAAGCTAAGGAGCAGGTGACTGTTCTAGCAAATATGCAGGCGGAAATAGTATCACATGCAAAAAACAATAAATAACGTAATTTCTATATTGAAAGAATATCATTCTAATATGCATGAACAAATGGTTAAAATTTTCACACAAGCAAATGCTGCTCATTATCAGTTAAAAACTCTTTTTGAATATTTGAAGTTAAGTTCTGCGCTTTCGGATACTAAAGAAACAGTAAGTAGTGCAAGACGAAAGATAACTAAATTCCATCAAGCAATTGAGAGCTTAGCAGCTGGGAAGGTTGACAGTAACTTGCTAACACCTCATGAGTATCTAAGAATTTTGAAGGAAATTGAAAAGGTTATACCTCCAACGACTAAATTGTATTCACCTGTTAAATTAGAAAATATTCATCAATTTTATTCTGCTGTGGTTGTTCATAGTTATACAACGATTCACACCCTAAGGGTAGTGATGAGGTTGCCTCTTTCAAACGATAATAAGATGTTCCAATTATATGATATTATTACCTATCCGGTGTATGATGCCTCTATCAAAGTATGGACCCAGTGGGAAGTTGGTACCCAAAAATTATTGATCAGTAAGGATCGGTTGATGTACTCGATGTACAATCAATTGGAGTTCGACCGAGAGTGTCGAGGGGAACAACTGATTGTTTGCCCGTTATCGAATGTCCTGTTAAGCGTAAGCAAGAGACCAAATTGTGCGGTTGAGATGTTTCATTACGAGCAAGTGAGGCTCTGTGGTAGAAAGTTAATATCGGGATTAAGATCCCCGGTACTTGTCAAAACTCCGATGGATATACAGTGCCTCAGAGGAGCACAGATTGACTTTAAACTGTCTAACTAGTGACGGGACCCTGAATATAACTTCCGCGGTAGTGAAGGGGGTCGGTGAATTTAGAGGAATTGATATGTGTGATGTTGTCTCTGAAGAATTCAAGGTGCCTGGCCGTATTCACGGCAGCTCTGTGTTCTCAGAACAGATAAGTGAAATCGTGTTTCCAAATGTGGAAGAAATTTACACAAGCGAGGAGAAGGAGCTGTTTAGCTCTGAGCAGGAAACGGCTGTGAAAGTCCTGCAGGGACTGAACGAACGGCTGGGCACATTAGGTGTTAAGGAGTACCGTCCGGAGGACGTAGTCCGTCATCTGAAGTCCCACATTCTGTTTGGTCGAAGATTTTATGCTGCAAAAGTGGCAGCTGCTGGTAGTTTTGGGTTAGTGTCAATCCTGATGCTTGTGTACATGTGTTACAGATTTGTTATGCCTGTGATGGCATGGTGCTCGAGTCGCCGGAACCGTCGCCGACAGCGTCGCTCCGCCACTCTGACCGAGGTCTTCGCAAAAGTGAGAGGCCTGACGTCACTAGACAGTCCTGAAGGAGACCAAGAGGGTGTGAACCCTGGAGAGATAAACGATGTTGAACAGAACGTGGAGGCAGTCGAAGTTGTTAATCTCGAGCGACTGCGGGACGTGATACAAGCTTTGTAACTGTGAGTAATGACACTCTGAATAAGTGTGAGTCCCTCAACTCACTGTGGTATGGTGAGAAAGTTTTGCTTAGCAAACTCCATACCGATTGCTCCAGACATTCGTGTTAATGCTGTGACAGAATAATCTTTCAAAGGCCTTGAGTAAGGAATGATCGATTTGTGTTGATTGTGGTTGACTAGTCAAGTTGTGTTGAGAGATGTGTGCACACGGGACAGTTGTTAAAGGAGACACTGGAAGATGTATTAAGGAATATACTCGTAGTTATGTTAGATTGGTGATTGTTGATGTAACCATGTTTTTAGATGTAACGTTTTAATTTGTAAAATTGTAGTGTTGTGAAATGTTGTAACTAATCTTGTGTTCTGATCAGGCAGACTTGGAGATATAATTTTCCAAATTATTCGATAATTGGCTAATATTTTAAGCGATTGACAAAACGTAAGTAAAATAAACATGTGAGACAACCACATGGGGCACAGGAAGGACCTGCCGGCCATCCAAACATACCCTTAACCCTGATCCTACCTTTACCCCAAAGTTCTGGACTGTGTAACCCATTGTTGGCTTGATACCCTTGCGTTCAACAGTAATTGTTAGACTAACTTGTCGCAACTGCCTAGTTGGCTTGCGCAACCAACTAAGCGGTGTAACGTCTCCAGTCTGGCCGATGTAGTAAAGTTGTAAGTTGTTTGTTAGTTTTCTTATAAGTGAATTGTGAGTTCTATATGAATATGTTTGGCTTAGGTTAATTTTAAGCTCTAAGGCATCAGTAGAATGTAATGAAATGTAGGAGGAAGGTCTCGGTGAGCTACCCTGTTTCCAGAGGTAAGCGAGGTGAAAACCTTGGGGAGCCCCCAGGTCCACAATGCCCTTAAAAACCAAGCGTGGGGGGCGGAACCTTTAGTTTTAGTTTTTGTTGTTGTTGTTTCTGCCATGAAACTGAAGAAGGTCGAGAAGTGTGAGGAATGTGTCCTCCAGTTGTTGGATGTTCAGAAGAACGTCAACGCAAACTTTTTAAAAGATGAAAGGTTTTTGAACCGCTTTTCCAGAGACCCCCCTCGCATTTACAGTGTAACGGCCACCCACTAAACTGGGTCGAGCCACTAGTTTTAAGTCTTTTTGTCAGGGCCCTTATGGAATGTAGTACTATAATGGTTTGGTCGATGCCTTAGTAGCTTAATAAGAACAATTAAGATGTTAGCAATTTTTGTACTATTCTTGAGGATGTTTCTTAACGATTTATTTTGTTAGTTAAGTTTGATGTCATTCATGACATGCTACTTGTTGGCTGTGTATATTATAATGGTTTTGTGTTATAGTCGATGTACAAGTGAACTAACTCAGGATAACTCCATTATAATCCATAGTAGGGGTGACTGAGGAAACCGGCCCCGAGTGAAAACCCACGAGGCTTAACCAGGAATGGGGGAGTAGCGTTCAAAATTCACAAAGAGGACTACCACTTTATAATTATTTTTAATTTAATTAGGCTCTGCAAAATGTGGTATGTTATCAACTAATATTTTTAATCATTAAAATTAAACCCATCAAACCATAGTTATCCTGGAGTGCTAAACCAGATTAATTAAATGTAGTTGTGTTGTAGTTCGACTTGAAATGTTTAAGTATTTTAGATTAAGTTTAGAAGCACTGGTTAGTTCCCTTGTACTACGTATTGCTTTAAATGTGTTACTGGTTAGGTAGTCGTATTTGGGTCATTAGAGATAATGGTTATCTGATGTTAATGACTGGTCTTGAATTAGTATCGTAGTATACCATGATATATGTGTTGTAAGCCTGAAATCTTTTGTGTTCAATCATTGAGAAGAGAGCGAGCGATCGGATCGAATTAAAGAATTACGTATCGCGTTTGCATACTTTTTTTTATTAAAATACATTTCTGCCTTTTTAGGGAACTCAATTGTTTATTTAAATTTCATTTAGTTGAGGCTACTGAGTGACAGCTGGCATGGTAATTAATGAACATATACTAAGATTTTCTTGCTAAAGGATAGGACAGAGATCCTCCCCTGCAGATTAGAGACTTTTCTTCTGGCTGCTGGCTGATGGTTCCTCATACTTGGGGACAAGTATGGTTTTAAGGTGGGGGGAGTGTGACGACCCCAGCATATAGTTCTAAGACCAGACCGGTAACATCGTATGCGGTCTTAATCAGCCAATTTAAATATTAAATTATCAGTAATATATTTTATTTTTATTCAGCATAACATCTAATTGTAGTAACGAGTAATGAATATATGCAGTCAGACTTATTAGGTTAAGCAGTGCAGGTGGAGAAGATATATAGTTTAATTCAGCACATGAATTGTAAGTCCAAGTCTGTCAGCAGTAAGCCTGGTAACTTTCCATACCCAGAGCAGCTGCGCAGTTACTGGGTGGTAAACAGGCAGGAATTTGCTGAGGTAGCGTCTGGAACAACGCTGCTCCCTGGAGTTCGTTGTTCTGAGTCGCAGTCGTGCCAGTGTTTTGAACGCGTCAAGCTCGCGTGAAATCGCTCTCTCGCTCTCTCTCCCGTTCTAAATTTGTAATTGTTCAACTGATTCTAAATTATGCAATAAAATTCAAATTTTTTTCGCAATAAACTAAATTGTTTTATTTGGCCAACCGAGGAGAGAATTTTTATTACAGCAACCTGGGCTAGTTTCCATCACCGTGTCCGAATTAGAACCCGAGAACTTTTAAAATTAAATTACGTGTGGTCGTCACGCCACAGAAGAATCTATATACCAAATTTCCAGTATCTATTATATTTCTATCAAGAGTTATCACACAGACGGATATGTCTATGGACAACGACATTAAGTTAAGAGTCCTTCATAAAACAAAATCATTGCATGAATTTACTGACAATTTTACTTTATGAATCGTAGTTTAACTTTAATGAAAATAAAGAGCACATTTTTGTCTTTAACACAGTCTTAAATATATACTGTATTCAAATATTTTGTATTAGAATAATGATGTTGTGCAAATACTAAAACATTGGAATATATGAACCTAATATTACATACTTGATATATTACCTGATAATAATTTGAAATTGGTTTCAATGTAATCATATGTTATCTTTTAATCACGGTATGTAAAGTACTCAAAGACTGCTGTTGCAAGAATGAATGTGATAAGTGTTATATTAAGTGCATGTGAAAATTTGCACACACAGATTTTACTGGATAGTAAAATGATAAAGCTGTGAACTCGTGCCATTACAACAAGTTTGTTCTTAATGTTCAGTTAGCGGCAGTAAAGAGGGAACGCTTTGTCATAGTTACTGTGTCAGCACAAAACTTGGGCCATTACACAACAATCAGGCGGGGACGAATCCTATGGGTTCAATGTTTGTAATTAAGCCATTTACAAAACTACAGTATGATATGTGTATTCTGGCAGTTCATCAAAAATATTTGAATCCTAATAATTGATATGGTTTGTCAAAATAAACCATTTTCCGTCTCAAACGATAATAACTTTATCTTTTACTGTTATATCATTAAACTTTTAGTAATTTTTAAGCCCTATACGTTCTACTAATTACGTTGAATTACCGAAAACTATTGTAAAAAGCATTTAAGGTTATGGGCTGACAATCTTAATGTGATTGTACAGGGCTATTTTTTCAAATTTACGAGTTAGTATAAATCTTTACAAATTAAATATTTTATGGTAGAGCTGTTGTAATTACATGAGATGCAACTTTGCATTAAGGTCAGATATGGCTTTCACGATAAACATAGTTATACAAAACTACATAACACACACATTTAGTGTTAATAAAGTATATTTTACAATTAGAGTGACAAAATATTAGGATAATAGCTTAAAATATCAAAACAATAATGGAAAATAAAAAGTTTTGTTAATTATTATTTAAGGATAATTTATTATAACCAGCCATTTATTTTTGGTACCGTGTGGTTCTTTGTTTTATGCCCATTTCAAACCCCATACATGTATAGCCTCCTTAAAAAAATCCCCCCTTCTCCCAGTAATAAATTTAGGAATTTTCTGTTTATGAAATCATCTGTGGCTTATTAAGAATCTTAACTCCTATTTTGGTACAAATTAATTTCTGAATAAAAACTCAAAGGCTTTGTTAAGAGTCAGATACTTTGAAACTAGCGTAGTCGATAGGATAGCTTAAATGTTGAGTTTTTCGCTAATGTAACAGTTTCCATTGTAAACACTTACAAATCATTGACAGAAGAAGATCAAACACTAAACCATTGAACTATAAACTTTTTCCTGTAATATTTAAACTGTTGGAGTGATACGCTTAATGCAACAAATTGATCTACAGTGCTAAATATATCGTAAAGATGAAGAAATGGTATGTGGTTCTCCTCTATTGTCCATTTCCGCTAGTATATATGTATGGTTGAATTTAAAGAAAAGCCCTGATTCCACTCAATTCAACAAGGAAATTTGGTAGATATACGTTAATAAGATCTTACTAGTCTTCCTTTATGGAAAAAAAGCATATTAGTTTTTTGTCTGTATATGTAAATAACATATTTACTCTATTTGCCTAACTATGGAGGCAAATATTATTAAAAAAAGTTCCTTTTTAATGACATCTGCATTTAGGGAAAGAGACGTTCTTAGAAATAAAGGAAGCAAACACTTTAAAACCAATTCTATATTTTATGTAACCATAAAAAATCTATTAATGGTTGAATCAAATTTAATCTTTGTTCAACCCTTATTATTTAAGAAATGGATTTGACTGAAACTTTCTAGGAAAAAACTGAATGAAAAAAGATTTGTTCCCGAATCATTTTTTATTTCTAATCTTTTAACATAAACGTATTTTTCTCGATATAATTATTTTTCCAACGATATAAATAAACGTTTCCTCTTTTACTTAAACTAATTTTTATTTTGATAATGTATTATTTAATACTACAAAAGAATCTACGTTTGGAATCTACGTTGATCTTAACTCTAACAGTGTTTCGAAATGGTTTTAACGAAACTCGCAGAATTAAAGTTTGTGATAGAAGCGAACAGTGTTTTGGGAGCGGGTGGACAGACCTCTAAGAGGTGCGTAATCGGCTTCAACTCCCGTAGTGCATTTTGGAATAGTTGTCAATTAGTATTGTTTACAAACGTAACCTGGTTTTCTTAAAAAAGATAAAAAGTTTTCCTTAAGAACATATTTCTATTGATTGTCAGTGGCATTAGTTTTGGTCGGGTAGAAATGGGAGGATATGGCAGTATAAAACGATATATTTTTTAGTTAAATTTTTCATAGCTTGACGCAACTATCAGAAATGTTTAAATAATACCAGCATGAGCAAACCGTATACAGACTCTTACAATGGCGTCTTTCATCCCTTTATCTAGTTGACTAACGGTTAATAACTATTAGTTATGCGTCTGACGGACGGTTTCTAGTGTATCAAACTGGAAAAACAAGGCCTGAGAAAGAAATATTGTTTCATATTTTAATCCTTTCCATACCCTCACGTTTCAATATCAATCAACCCTAGCGCAGCTAACGATTAACTTTTTAGGAAAACATTAGGCCTACTCAATCAAATAAAAAAACGTTGCGTCCTTGTACAGTGAAAATTGGCTCTTGGCTCGTAGACTACAGATATTGCAAGTCTTCGGTATTCACTGGCATAAAATACGAATTGTCGATCCATATAAATGGCATATCTCACTCCATACAACTAACTATGGAGATACAATCCTCCAAAAAGTCCCTTTTTTATATTTATTCAATTAGACAAGTTAAAATAAAGAAAGCAATTCGAAACTAAACTAAACTTAACCATACCAATGTACCACACATTGTTGAGTTGACAGAAAAAAAGAGCTTGTGATCAGATAAAGATATATCTCAATTCATGATTTTTACATTCAGCAAATAAAAGTGTTAGAAAAATGTTTCGATTAAGAGTAATACACATGATTTAATATTTTCAAACATGCATACCAGAGCTGGAGACCGGAGTGAAAGTTTTAACGGCGAACGATCATCAGGACCCATTAGCCTGATTGAATATCAAAGAGAGGTTTGACAAAACAGAGCTCCATTAAACGTCTCACCAGTTGAGTTATTGCCTTTTTTGCGTATAAACTCACTGAAATACACTTTTTGCAAACCGAGTTTACAAAGCATTGAATAAACCATAAATAATTTTCACATATTACATTGATGTCTAATGTATTCGTATTTTAATTTGTGAAATATTTTGCAATAAAGTTATATTTTCATCCAATATTTAGTAACTATGTGAGCAGTAGCAAAGGCAAACCAAGTTTAAAAAATATTCAATAAACCATAAATAAGTTTCATATATCACGTTGGTATTCGTATTTTAATTTGTCAGTTATTATACAATAGAGTTGTATTTTCATCCCATATTTAGTAATTGGTTGTTCGAAAAGCCTATCACTCGTAGGACTTGAAACATATAATTTCTGTACGTGTCTGAGTATCTACACGATAGCCCGAAAACTGAATGACTAACAGAACAGAAACTTTCCATCAGTTCACTCTATAAGGAACACTGAACTCGATTAATATGGTACATGTCAATCTATGGGATTTGGATGAGCGTAAGCGAATACTTTTACAATGGTCTTATGGGTAATAAATGATGAAAACGAGAAATTATCAGAATGAATAAATTTGTAACCAAATTCAGAATAAACATCAGAACAAACAAGAGAATTTAACATTTGACAAGCAGCCTAATTACCCAACATATACAGCATCATGAATGTGACTTGGTGTGTAGACTATAACACTGATATATAATATGTGGCAAGATACTTTGTGAAAAATTTCATCTGGAGACTTGAAATTTTGCGTATAACAATGAATTCTATGATGTTGCATTCCCAACCATAGCATGGTTTGGTTACGCGTCGTTGATGTATATCAGTCAAAAACCTAAACAATATCTCTTTTGTAGGGGAATTAAACATGTACTGGGCCGATGATTTGTCTGTCGCCAAAAATAATGAAATGTGCTGTATGACTTAAAATTTAACATTGAACCTCAGCGATACATAGTACGTGGTGTGTGGCGTGACGTATTCTTATATTATAATTTAACTGGAACTGGATTTCAAACTTCTCCCAAAAGAATTTAGATGATAAAATCAATAATAATATATTTTTTAAATTTAGATATTTCAGCAACCGAATAAGATTAATTATTTCACCACAAAGTATGGTTACACTTACAATGGTTTTGGAATTATTTTCTACTACAATTAATATATAATATAATTTAATTAAGGGTTACGTATGAAAACTGTTCAGCATCCGAATATTTGGCATACAGCATAAAGGGCAAGTATAAATAAGTAAAACAAATAAAAAAACTAGTAGTTTCGTTCATTTTACGCAGAAAATCCAAATCAAGATCAACGAATAAAAACCTTTTAGTGGTAATAAAATTACTGAAAATAATAATCTAGGAGCCCAGTGCCAATTTAAACTGTGTAAGAACTCATCCAGGTCTTTCTTTAAATCGATAAAAACATGTTTTCTATGAAAGAACTCAATAGTCAGCAACAGTAGTTTTGTTAGAGTTCGAAATTCTAATCATCAAAATGGCTAAAAATATGAAACGATAACAATTTTTAAGATTATATTTTCCTCCGGATTTGAAACCGGCCTCCGACTTATTCTAATAATCACAAAATCGTGAAACGACTAGATAAAAATACTGGAAGTTGAGTTTTAGGGATCTATATATTGTTACCTGACAGTTTGTTTTAAGTATATCTAGGACAAATATGGCATCAGACAAAATTTATAGCTTCATATTTTTAACCATTTTATACCCTTCCATTTTTAATTACTACAAATTAGCACGGTTCATTATCGATTTCCTTGTTAGGGAAAGTTTCTATACTGATTTCAAGAAAATCCAGATTGTGTGTTTATACCGGGAAAATCAGCTCTCTAAGGTTCAGTAGGCCTAAACTTAGTAATGTGATTATTTTTGTAATAATCAACAGTCTTATTGTTCTTTTTTACAATTTTATAAAAGTCTGTAATAAAAACATAAATGTGTGTGTGTGCATGTGTCTATATGCAGGGTGGAACTATGTATTATAAAAATTCTGTCTGTGATTTTAAGCTGAAAATGAAAAATAACTTTTTTAAAATTTCCACTTCATTTAGCCGCTAGCCACCATGTTGTATTTTTCATAATAAAATATTATTTCAAGAACTAGTAAAGTAAAATAAACTAAATTCGGCACATAGGTTTCGATAGGTAAGAGGAAAATTTAAAAACAGTTGTGTTATTTTCTTTAACATTAACAAGATGGTGTCTGTTGAAAATTTAAATAACAAAAAAACATGAATAGTTATAAAGTATTTCAAACGGTACTTGTTTATCGTATCATTCAAGGCATAAACGAGCACGGCCACTTTAAAAGTAGGCTTCAACAAGATTTGAACACTTTGTCTTTTGATAGGTATCAGCTGTACATTGGTAATAAAAATGTAAAAAAATACCAAATAATTTCAAAATTTTATAAGAATTCCAAAGGTACTTTTTTATCAAAATCCATTAACGCATAAGCGAGCACGGCCATTTTAAAGATACGCTTGCACAAACCGGGAGCATCAAGCACGTCATAGTTGAGAGTTATCAGTTTGCTGCTCCTGGCTTCTACAAGGGTATCTTTAAAGTGGTCGAGCTCGGTTATGCATTGACGGGTTTCGATGATATAAGTACCTTTGAAATTGAAATAAAACTGTCCAAATAGGTGGTACCTTGTATTTATAACTGGTTTAATACAGCTGATGGCTATCAGAAGACAAAATGTTTGCTGCTAAACAAAGTGGAAATTAGAAAAAAGTTATTTTTATTTTTAGCTTAGAATCACACATAAAAATACATAACCAGCCCAACCTTTTTGTTAAAACCTGTATATTAAAAATAATATAAAAATAACTAAGATAATAATCTAGGCCAAACCATAAAATTGGCTTGATTTACTAAAAAATAATTGTTTGAACATTTTATTACAATGTTAAACACCTAATATATTATATAGATAGTACTAAATATATAAAATATTTTTGTTGTAGAAAGTGATATGAAATAGCTTTTTTGTATTCGTAATTGCAGTTAAAATCCTAGACTGTCAAGTTTATGCCACCCTTAAAACATTTATGGTTAAAATTTGTTTCTGAAGTGTTTTACGAGTAAGTTTACACAAATTAATTAAAAAAGATGATGTAATACATAAATCACGTTTCGAATCGAATCCAACACCGACATATTCTGGTATATTGCCTACATATAATAAAAATCGTAACATAATTTGTTTCTAGATATTTCTAGTATTCTAGGATTATTCGTCTTTCAAAATGAATTTCAGTGTCTCTTATTGTGAAATACATTGTATATAGTATACCCTGGATTTTGTTTTTTCTTATTGCGTATACACTTAAACAAGCAATGTTAAAGAATCCGCAATACATGCTTTATAAAAGGAAACCTCAACAGAGAACAACACTTGTTATGCTTTGTAAAGAGTTACTCCACGTCACTCAGGTTTCTCTTGGCGTCCCTTTGCCGAATACACACTTTGTAGCCTATCAAGTAAGGTTATTTTAAATCCCAAAAGTGTAGAAGAAGTAAGATAACTCCAGTTTTCTGCTAAATTGTCTATTAAAATTTTTTTATGAATTGTTATTTAGTAAATTTGTTTTACTTTAAAGTCTTTGTTTCATTCAATAATATCAGGAGTATTTTAAACATATTTAAAAAGAAATGAAAATTTAAGAAATTCAATTGGTTTAATTTTTATGATTGTAATAGAAGTATTACATTAAATTTTAATATCTTTAGTCTAGACTTTATAATTATACATGAGGATATACTTAACTCATTTTGCATGTGATTAATTTATCGGATAAATCACATATTAAACTATATTAAATTTAGTTTAAAATTATATACATTGAAGTTTGTTGGTTAGTTTTAAGTTAAATAAAAATTAAAGCAATATTGTAAGCTGAAATGTTATTAATCTCTGTTCCAAATAGTTAAAATTATTACTCGTTGACTGTTCACCCAACGAATTACAATTAAATAGACAAAATCTCTAAATTATGTCTTGCAGCCTCATTGGTACAATGGAATATTTATACACAGTTTTATTACAAATGCTGACGATGAACATATTATAAGTAACGTGATTCTGATTGTTGTATATATTGTTTACTGTATTCTGATACATTTTCACTGATGTAACATCGATACGGTAATTAACATTTATCAGAGTGTGCAAACTTGTGTTTCACTACTATAATCTTGTACAGCTGTCAGTGAAACTTGTTACCAGATTCCAAGGGTGGTTAACATAGTTCGGCTGTACTCTAAGTTCCTGCTCAGCATGCCTGCCAGTCAAGTTAGGCGTTTGAGCTTCAAGTTTATTATGCTTAACCCTGATTTGGATTTATGTCGTAAACATGTTATTATATCAAAAGTAATTTTTCGTGATTAGGTTCATGAGAAATAAAACATTTATAATTGACATTTATTATTAAAAACTTGCAATTAACTGGTTAATACCTACTCTCATAGTAGTTAATATAATCAGGATATATGACCTTTTCAAGATCATTTCAGGCGACCAAGCGTGTTAAGGAAAATTAAGCTTTGTATCTTGCAGGTGATCTCAACCAACATCAAGGCAATAGTCAAGAAAAATATTTCAAGGTACAACTAAGAAGGTACTTGCTTCAAAAATATTATTACTCTATGGAGTAGTTCATTGTCGACTGTTACAAGTATTATATTACTCAGAATGACTTTTAATTATAACTAAGATGATTATTGAGTGCTATTACTAAGTTAAGAAACTGACACAGTTGCAATATATTCATATATAAATATTAGTATGTTGTAATAAATAACTGTATAAACTATATTATGTATTGATATTCACTACATTCATAAAAATTTTAATGCATTTTTACATTATAAGTGGTGAACAGTTTAGGAATTGTAAAAAGTATTGAAAAATAATAAGATCCCTTTTTACGTGATACAATACTTACTAGATATTTATAGAGTTTGTACCATATAACTATCTTAGGTAGATACGCAAATTATTTCAAACAGTTCATTTATTTATTTCAACGGTACAACAAGTTGTGAAGGTTGTTCGGTTTTAAAGTAACCATTAACACAGAAAATGTTTATTTATATTTGTGCCAAATGATGTCAATGTTACAACTAAATATTCCTATACATTAAATATGGCAATTCCGTTGTGATTAGCATTAAATACTGTAGTAATCATATCAATCAATGTTTCCGCAATATTTAAGCATAGTATGTGATCGAAAATAGCCTTCTCCACTTATCATGTGTATAATGCAGCTCATCTACGACTCTGGATAAAAAGCTAGATATTTATTGTAAATATGATCTCGGAACAATGTTCCTTCAAGCAATGTGAATAAAAAAAGAGTATTTCTTGATACTGTTTATTCATTTAATTGGTCATAATATAGAGAGCTCTGAATGTTAATTAAAGGAACAGAATTAAAAGACTAAAATGTGAGACTAGATTCTGAAAACAAATTAACCCTAAACACTATTTGCTGACTTAACTTTATTATATCTCAAACTACTACAGTATAAGGTGACAATGAATAATATTTAATCAGTATTTGTCACGAAACATGTTCAATCTGTTGATAACTGTCACATAACTTATAATATACTCCACACTGAAAACGTTTTCTTTATAGTTTTGACTGTTACAGCTGTGAATACATAATTTGAGATTTGAATAACTGTGATGTCTTTGTCGATAATGTATCCCTCATGGGAGCTGATATGCTTGTGGGAGAGACGTTCTTGAGGGACAGTTACCTTTTCCATTTCTTCAAAACCCTTCAATTTTAATTGACAAAACTACAATTCTTTGTTTGAAGGTTATTTTTGACGATGGAAGGATTGTGAAGGAAACAGAATTTTTCCGGACTTTTGCCATCGTGCAGTGAAACAAGAAATCAGTAACACTACGTTTCGAGATCTGCAATCTGATTTCTTCTTCAGGTATAACTAACCTAATACATAATTACAAACTAGGTTGAAATAAACAAATCATACCAAAACGTTGTGGCACGCCTAAGTCAGGAATCACACCACCATGTTGTTTGTCAACTTCACTAACTCTTAAAACATGTACTTAATAAAAAAACTACATACAGCACTAATAATTAAAACTGAACTACAGAATACAGGTCACAATACGTATGTATTCGTCTACTAACCACCTGCGACTGGTATGATTTGTTTATTTTAACCTAGTTTGTAATTATGTATTAGGTTAGTAATACCTGAAGAAGAGATCAGATTGCAGATCACGAAACGTAGTGTTACTGATTTCTTGTTTCAATGAACGATCGCGAAACTACAATACTCTTCTTTGGAATATTTACGGTTTCCAACTATGACTAGAAGTGAAAAGTAAGGGAATTGTGAACTGTATTGAAATATACGAGTAATGAGGCTCAAATGATCTTTAACTGTAACCTAAACTATTTTGATTAACCACTCTTTTTTGCGTGAAACTTACTACGTATATTTAAATACAGTTTGTACTGTATCAAATATATTCGGTAAATACACAATAATTTTGATCGTTTTTTAAGGTTATTTGGTTTTTAAGTAGTTATTAACACAACCATGTTGTTTCTTTTTGAATAAATGAATATTGTTAGAAAATTAGAATATGGTTTCTACAAATTAAACCATATTGAAACCATAATTAAACCATACACTTTCTTTCAGCTTAGAATTAAATAATAAAGTAAACAAATCATTCGACGTTTTCACATTATTTATGGATAGTTTTTGATCGAAAATAGCCTCCTGAACTTAAGAAATGACAGGAAGTTCAGGATGGGCAAGGTTGGAAATAGGAGCATTTCCTTATGAGATTCCATCTTACATCCTCAATAGAAGGGATAGCGGACTCTATATCATATTCCGTGTCACCTTGAAAGAATGGAAGACTAGCTGTTTGCGAGCCCCTTTCACTCAAATCGTGTAGGGAACAAAATTCCCAGTTAGGCATGCCAGACCCTACGAACATGAGAGAATACCTCATATTGGTCTTAATGTAGGCTTGACAGCCTTAACTTAGTGGGAGAACTGGGTATCTACCAGAATTGTAGAAGCTATATATTATAGGATTCGTTTATGTATTCGCTCTTTGTATGATGGTTTGTATGAAAAGGATTCAATAGTGTGAGAGGATAGTCCTCCCACAATAAAGCTGTAAATTTGTATTACTAATGTACATATTGATCATCTCGCTACTGACTTGGGCGTATCTGTAAGAAGAAATGAATCTATACAATTCTCAATAAAGTGGCTGTTTAATTTATTTTGTCAATAGCTTTTTCACCCTTTTCACATAAAATAACTTAAGAATTGTGTTTATGTACATACAAAACAATCAAAAACCGACCATAATATAACTCAAATAAATACAGGGAACATTACTTTGCCACCGTAAAAATCTGACGAGATACATTTGGAATTGTCGTAAAATGAGAGGACATGTAACAAAGGAATGTTTACACAAGTTCCCGTTTATGACCAACCCATAAATATATCATAAAATGAAGCAAACTTCTAAGCTGCTCATCTTGAAAGTCTTCTGTAACAGTAAACATAGAAATATTGAACTAGAAACAAAGACATACTGTTGAAACTGTTGCTCAGTTATGACATGAAGTTTGAAAATAAATTTATCGATGTTTATGATTAATAAATAAAATGCGAGAGCTTTAAATCTAATATAATATAGTATATTTTAGTATATATAGATTTGTTGAAGGAACAAATAAAGTAGAATTTGCACAACTATTCTTTGTTCTGAGATGTACATTGTTTTAAAAATACTTGGTAGAGTAATCTGTTGGAATGTTATATCTTCGACAAATTGAATGAGACATGTACGCTTTTAAGATCCCGTATATACGAACAAGACCTTAAGCCTACAATTTTCGTCCTTATGTCTTTTAATAAGAACTTTTTCTGCACATTGTGTATAAAATAGGCACAATAAATAGTTCCTATGAAACATTATTCTTTATTTTCAGCACACCTGGATTTCAAGCAAAGTGTATTTTATTGTTTGTCTTAAAAATTTTGAGGATGAAATGTTTTTAAGGCCACAGATAAATGTTTATCCGTCAACTTTTTCATAGAGGTCAGTGGTCACCAATTTGCAATATAACTAATGTAAGAAACGATTAACATGGATTTATTTGGAATATTCCTTGAAATCTGAATGATTCTTTGGTTAAATTTCAAAATTTTCAAAAAGTGAACTAGGTTATACTAATTATTTAACTGGCGGTTGTAATTTATTGATAATTCTACGGGAAGTGACAGGCCAAACATGTTGGCACCTCTGAAAAACGTATTTTTATTGCATAACTTTAAAAATACAAAGACACGATTAAGTTCTATGATGGTGCATGTTTATTCATGGGTTTAGCTGAGCGTAATTGCAGCCTATTACTCTACAGATTGGCACAATGTACCGGGATGTCAAAATTAATCTTTAGATTATTTTATGTCAGTTTATGCCAAGAGCACACTCAATAAAAATAAAACTAAAGAAACGAGTATTAAATTTCTAGACAAAAAGCGATTGCAACATGGTGTTATAACATTTACAAAAGTTTCCATTACATATCAAGTGCAATCAATGACTGAGCGAGAAATTTAAAAAAGGAGTGTTTAGAACAGTAATATACTGAGGGACAAAGAAAGTGGGACACTCAATATTTTTCAATCTTTTAATGTTATAATTGATGTAAAACCAAATTGAAAAGTGTTCTTTACACATTTCTGAAACAAACGAAGAACAATCTACAAAGATTTATTCGTAATTACAAGTTAATTCCTAAAAACCTTAAAATTCAAAAAAAGGAGAAAGAAATTAAATGGTTAGAATGATTGTTTCTTGAACTCGGAGTAGTCCAAAGGCGTTTTAGTATCTTGTGTTCCCACCTCGGGCTCTGATGACTGCCTGTAGTCTGCGACCGATGCTGTCAATCAAGCCCCGTATTACCTCCGGGTCCAAGTTATTCCACTCCTCCTGCAGGGCCTGGCCAAGCTGTTTCAAAAAATGTACCTCCCCTCAACGATTTCTAATTGCTCTTCCCATGACATCCTAAATGTTTTCTAATGGATTAAGATCCGGGCTGTGTGCGGGCCATTCCATTACTTTGATTCCAACTTCACGTAAGTAATTTTGCACCACCCTTGCGGTGTGTGGACGAGCATTATCTTGCATCAGCATGAATCTAGGAACCACAAATCCCGCAAAAACCACTACATGTTCTGACAAAACCTCTTCCACATACCTTTCAGCATTTAATGTTCCTCTATTAACAATTACAAGCTCAGTGTCAGCCTCTCTTGAAATTCCTCCCCAAACCATTATGGGCCCACCATCAAAACTGTCTCTTGGCGCTATTGCACATTGAGCAAACCTCTCTCCAGCCCGTCTCCACACTCTTTCACGACCGTCTGGTGATCTCAGGAAGAACCGAGAATCATCTGTCCACAGCACTGGGCTCCACTGCTCTGCGGTCCAATTTACATGAGTTCAAGCAAACTCCAAACGAGCTCTTCGGTGGCGCGGGAGCAGCCTAGGACCTGTAGCTGGGCGATAAGATCCAAGTCCCACCTCCTGTAACCTTCTTGTAATTGTTCGTGTGGAAACATTCACTCTAAGGGCTCTCATAATCTCATTACGAACTTCAACAGAAGTTCGGAACCGATTTCGCAAACTTACTGACACATCAAAACGATCATCTCTGGCACTTGTTGTTCTGTTACGGCCTGATCCCTGCCTCCTTTCATAACTTCCTGTTAATCTAAAGCCAATCACAGCTCTGCTTATGTTGGATCTAGGGAACCCTGTGATGTTTTCTACTTCTCGCAATGTTAAGCCACTATCAACTAGAGCACAACTCTGGCACAACCTGTTGGTGACCGAGGCATTTTCTGTTGTTGTCTAAGCTGGGAATGACCTGCAGTAATGGATAGACACACAGACTGAGGAAGGCAATGATCACAAAGGGGTTGAAAATTCACTTCTGAGCTGATAAGGAAGACATTATTTTAGACTCATGATAAGATTAGCAATATTAATAAAGTAAGCAAGATGTTTCAGGATAGATTTGAAGCAATCATGTGAGGAATCAGCTACAGATAAGAGAAATGTAATATTGTATTTAATTTTAAATACAATATTACACAGTTAAAACAATTTAAAAGCTTGTCCCACTTTTTTTGTCCCACAGTGGGCTACCTTTCACCTACCTTTCCCTAGATGGGCTACCTTTCACAAAAAAATTATTTTTTAACCTATTATTAAATTTAAGTTAGTGAACCTGCGTGGTTTCTAACTGTCTCTATATCCTAATGGTATCTGAAAAACCAAATTGTTTATAGACTCAATATTTAGAATGGTGATTCATTACTACATAGACAAAATTGAATTTGTTGATAGTACATATCCTTCATGAGACTTGGCTGAGCGTCGTCAGCGAAAAGTTTTACATTGGTCTAACTTTCTACAACTTTCTAGCTAAGCACTCAGCTATATATTAAGAATTTTTATATTTTCCTATATCTTAGTGAGCTCAGATCTACTATTCCATATGGCTGTCTGTCTTCTGTAAGATGTCTTAGAAACGAAATTTGATAAAGGTTGTAAATTTTGCACAAAGCTTCATTTTTATAGAAGCAAAATTAAATTTGATTATGATAAATATCTTTCCTTCGGATTTGGCTGGGCGTTAGCGAAGCCCATGATTCAGGGTGTTACATAGAGAACGAATTGAGGTAGAGACTTGGAATTTCAGGTGAAATTTTAAATCTCCAGATAAAAGATTGAATTTTATAACTGTCCATGCGAATTGGCTGAGCTATCTAATAACGTCTTCTCATTTGTAGACTCTTGGAGCAATTGAAAAATTCTTTAAATATTATTAAATGTTAATAAAAACACTACTTTTTCCAAATTGTTTATTTATTTATTTTTGTTTGGTTTAACATTAATTTCCACTTAGGCCAAATAGTGTTTGATAATCTTATAAACACCTGGAAAGACTTTGGAGAATCCTGTTACTCAGAGAAATATCTCGAGATCGACTTGAGCTATAGGCTTGAATTTGGAGTAAAATAAGCAGTTCACATGGCATGATTACAGTTAAAAATAGTCATTTTTGGTAATTGTTAGTTCACCTTATATTTTTCATCATTGGGACGATCCACCTTTTAATTTTGTTTGGTAAAATGTATTTATTAATACAGTTACACATTTGCATGGTTATGTCTATATTATGCACATATATAGTGTCATAATGTTGTATTACTTTACTGTACTGGACTTCTTAAAAGAGATGTGTTTGTATTCTGACATAGACTTTTTTCTATTTAACATAAATCTGAGTTTTAAGTAGCGGTATCATTAGTAGACAGCAATTTACGACCATAAAGGTTAGAAGCGTCAGCTTTAAATTTCTAAAAACAAATTAATGTACTAAGACGTTATGTTCAAAAGTTGTAACCCAGAAAGCCCTTCACGATGCCAAGTAATCAACAAGAACATCTGTGTGGTTTACGGACTGTTTATGTGTACCACGTGACTCGAGACCGAGGTGTTAACTGGTGATTGTTACCGCTTATCTGGCTGTTACTGAGTCGCAGTGGGATCTGAGTTTACCACCTCTGGTTTACGTGTGTTACAGGCCTGGAGATATGAGTTTATATCCACTTCACTGAATATACTACTAATTATGGCTCTAAGTGCTGTGTACCTACAGTTACTGAGTCGCAGTGGGATCTGAGTTTACCACCTCTGGTTTACGTGTGTTACAGGCCTGGAGATATGTGTTTATATCCACTTCACTGAATATACTACTAATTATGGCTCTAAGTGTTGTGTACCTACAGTTACTGAGTCGCAGTGGGATCTGAGTTTACCACCTCTGGTTTACGTGTGTTACAGGCCTGGAGATATGTGTTTATGTCCACTTCACTGAATATACTACTAATTATGGCTCTAAGTGTTGTGTACCTACAGTTACTGAGTCACAGTGGGATCTGAGTTTACCATTTATTATTTAGTTTTACTTCATATAATATATATTTTCGCAACCCAGTTACTTGTTACTGGTTAGTATAAGTTACATCCGATGTTGGAACTAAATTCTTGGCGGATTGATAACTTAATTCGCACGGGAATTTTGTAGCTGCCGAACCTCGCTACCGAAACGATCATCTCGCGCGCCTTGTCCGTAAGTAAAATTTTATATTTTCGTATTATAAGTTAGCCCTTTCATGCGAGACATCTAAATTTGAATGTAATGTAAAGTAAAATTATAACTTGTAAAGTAACTTACCTTGAATGTGTTTTATTTGCCAGATCAACTTGGATAATATTTTTGGCGATGTTCTTCTGACGAGACCACGTTGTCGTGATTATAAGTTGTCTCGATAAGTGGCTAATACCGTCGCGATGTTGTTTTAGGCTAGTTGCAGTTCACTCTTCGAGCTCACTTCTTGAGTTCAAGCCCAATTACTTCATGTTTTAGTCTTCCAGTCTACTAATCTTCCCCTTTTCCGACTACAGCTGCATTGAGGAGCCAAGAATGCTGACGCCCGAGTTTGTGAGACAAGTTCATCGTAAAGGAAAGTTATTTTTTAAGTTTTAATAATTATTAATTTCGAAGGTACAATCCATAGAACATTGGAATATTTAGGCCCATCCCATGGTATCATATTTTAGTTAATTCATACTCTATTTGGCAGCAACGTGGCAATACTTTATTTTATTTTACCAACTTGAAGTGTTGCTTTTATGTTTATTTGCCAATATTAAACATATACGTAAACTTCGAATTTCGAGTATTCATTACTACGACGTCAGCGGTATCCAACCCCATGTGTATTGTCCATTCGGTACACAATTCTAGTTTACGTGTGTTCCGGAACTAGAAATGTGTTTGTATCCACTCCACTAATTACATTCCTGATGGTGTCCTTAACCTTTAATATTAACGATAGTGCTTCGCTCTTAGTTGGGATACGTGTTACTTACGTCCAAATTCTATCACTCAAGAGGTACTTACGGAACAAATTGCATTATAATACTACATATGTCGACATCATATTTGTAATAAAGGAGAATCGAATCGTTACTGATGGCAAAATATGTAATTGGCTTATTTGCTAGGTCATGTCCTCTCCCAAAAACTTTGAAAGATAAGATCAGAACATTGTTTATGCAATGCTTAGTACGATTAATTAAAACTTATAAGGACGTTCTTATAAGCAGTCTAAAATTAAGGCAATCCACGGGGTGAATAAGTGTAACATACACGTTGTTCAAATAATCGAAACGGAACTTTAGGAATAACTATTAAGGAATAATTCCAGTGGTTGGAGTAAAAGTGTCTAAAATCTGGACATGGTGTACGAATCACTCAGATATGGAATTTATTGCACTGACAATACTGATTAATGTTTCAATATGATTAAGCAGAGAGCAGCTTTCTTAAGAAACCTGTTAACGTTTCAGATTAGAAATATACGGAACTATATCACTTAATCTGATAAATATAATATTTTTGGTAATCTTTTTAATATTTCCTCGCCTTAACCAGCCGCTACATTTAAAAAACCACAAAAAATTGAGTGTTTAGGTGCAAATAAATATAGATAACGTATATAGGTTTTACGATGTGAAACCTATTATGGACTTGTATTTCATCCCCACTAGATTGCACTGAATAATTGTTTGAAATAAAAAATGAATGAGAAAGCGTTTAAGTCATTATGCCCATCACTGAATATGTAGTGGTAATAGCAGTAAAAATTTAGAAATTTCCAAGGAAGTAATTATCATTCTTTACTTGTTTCAGACATTTTCGATAACTGACTTTAGTTACAAATATATTTTTACTACTAAAAGTCTGATACGTTAGATTTATTTATATTAATATCGAATTAAAGATAAAAATAATAATATTATTAGTAATAATAGTATTATGAGTACATATGAGTAAGGTTTTTTTATATGTAGCTCTATTAATGTCTAAGATCGATGATTTTAATTAAAAAATACTTGGCAAATAAAAAGAATAGCATCTATTCAATTATACAACAAATTAGGAATGAGAACATTGGTACTTTATGTTTCCAATTGCGAGTCGTTCAAACTGTTGTATGATTAATTATACGCTCAAAATTGAGAAGGAAATAGTTGTATGTTTAATGTTTATTACTGACGATGAATTGGTTGAAAGAATAATAGGATAGTCGATACAATAAAAGACATAAACTAGTTCGTTATGGTTTAATATTTGAGAAAGAGGGTCGACTTCAATAATCGAAACGTAGTGTAATATCTTTTAACATATAACGATGAAAAATGTCAGAAATCTTATGGTACCCTTTCAAAGAATGGTTGTAATAAAAACAATCCATAAGTATGTTATACTATTACTCGTGTACATTACCGTACAGACGGTGGCTTATTGATTCTTAATGAGTTAATAAGTTAGTGCATGTGAACAATGAATAAATTTTGAACTAAAGACATTTCTAAATCGTATGACATACATTATGACAAAGAGTGCCAAGGTCCACATATTGTACACCTCAAATAGAACAGAAAAACTATGAATTTCTTTGACTAGAATATTTTGTTTTACTAGAAAATCTATGCTAAATGTTGAATCACTATATTATAATTTATATAAAATTTAAATATTTAATAATGCATAAATATTTCTTTTATAAGAGTAGGAATTTGGAATAAAATAAGGTGGGGGAGCATGCTACACCACATTCCGTGTAAAAGGCTTAGCTGAAGTTGTATATAAATTCAAAAGTCTATAATTAATTACATTCACATGATGTCTTGCAGACTAATACACAGACAGAATCATATAGAATGGATATTTTTATACTCCTCCCACAGACAAAACGTATATTGTGTCAGCCTACTAAGTGATTTTAAACGTAATATTCATCACAAGGTTTTAGTAAATTATAAATTAAAATGAGTTATAATAAGAACAAATCCTATAAAACTAAAGAAGCTACGGCAATAATTAAGTCTAGCACTAACTAAACTGGTGAATGAAAATCAACAAAGCGCTGAGAATAAAGGCTTAAAATGTCTTACAAACTAAAAAAGATTGCTGTTATATTTGAGAAGGATTAATCAACCCCCAGGATTCCTGACCGAGTTGGAACACAATCCTTTAAATTAATTTTTATATACTAAAACGTAATAAACTAAATTTATTTAACACTACATATTAAGTTTTACTCTTGCACGTTTTAGTACCGGAATTTATACTATTCGAAAAACCCTTAATTTATTTACAGTAAGTTTTCGGTGGCTAAAACTGCAGTTATAAAATACCACTACAACTTTTTACACTGTTAAGTTTGACTTTCATTGTAATACAACTTAATCTCATAATAATAAAGATATTACTCCTCAATTTGGCATCTAAACAGTAAAAATAAATCTTCCTCATTCTTTCAAACAACTGTAAAAGCTCTTTATTTTATATATTTTTGGTTTTGCTGGGGATAAAATAAAATACGGAGTAATATACGGGACAGAGATGAAATCTGAAAAACCTAGTTTATTAAATTTATACTTTCATAATTACTAACATTTTGACCAGAATACATGAGAGCTGGAGATTAAACGAGGCGGCAGTTTAGCTAGAAATAGATTCTCGTACATTCCACTTAGTTTCATTTCAATTTCCGGTATGACGTAATAACTAGACTCTGTAAAACGGCGAGTGATTTATCCTCCACCATGCTAGTGACCCAGTAATATCTTGTGTGCTTCATCGATAATGTCAACTCATGTGTTTCGTGCAACCATTATTATAACAGTTTCGTATTACGATGTAATTACGATAGCAGTGATAATATACTTTAATGGTTAATATTTTACGGGTCTGTGGACATTCTACACTGAACATCGTGTAAATAAACTAAACTCCGAGATTGTACTGTAATCTTTTATATGTTACATTTTCCAAAATAATTCCTTATCTTGAGTATTGAATTGAGTAAGAATATTACGCAAAGTATAGAAAAATGGATTACAGATTTCTGTTACATCCTTCCCAAATCACAGTTAATACCTCACCACAATATCTTTAGATGTCATCATTGCAATTGCACAATAGATATTCTAATCCATAAAAAACTCATTTTAATTTAATATATATGACTCAAAATGGAAAGACTGGTTTAATGGCTCTAGGTTAAGAAGGCACAAGATGTAGAAAACCTTTAGGACCTGATAACATAAAATAATTTTAAAAGACATTTAACGTGATATTCTTGCTCGTTCGATATTTATCAGTACTTATTATCCTTATATCAATTGTATAGTCAATAACAAAAAAAATGGTGTCCAAAACCAGAATAAATTTTAGTAAGCGAAGACACTTATAACAAAAAACGTTCTTATAAATCGTAATTTTTAGAGAGATATCAAGATAATTGTAATAAAATGTCCGATTAACCCTAATATAATTTTACTTACACCTTACACTGGCTTTACAAAATAAATTTGAATAGCAATTATCAAGATAGAAAATTCCTGCAAGCAACGCCAAAGAAGGCTGTAGTTATATCATGTCAATACCGATAGACCACCTTTTTTAAGATGCAGAATTATTATTAAGTCAACATTTTATCTGGAAGCCGTAAGAAACTGAAATCCTTGTTTATCTACTGTTTTATTTCCAAATTCTATATTAATATATATTTGATAGATAAGTGTTATCACCAAAAATGTAGGCGTATCTTCATTAAGTAAAGTAATTCTTGACAGCTATATTTTTAATTTCAAGATAAAACGGTTTTAATAGTTTCATTTTATTCGTTCTGAAATTCTCGTGCATAACAATATATGTATAAAGAAGCATATAAAAGTTTTATTTTTAGTATTTATAGTATTTAACTCGATTGAATTGGTTAAAAATATTCACGATCATTTCGTGCTCTAAGTTCAACTAAAGTTTCTTTTCAAGTAAAGAAATATTAAATGTGAAAAACGTATTAAGCTATAGAACATTTTGAGTAATCATTTTAAAAGCTACATAAGTATACTTTTAACAGATGGGTATTCATTCTACATGTACTAGGACACGTGCAGAAAACCATTGAACATATCAGTTGATATAAACATCTCCATTAAGCAATCAGTCAAGTCACTTCTACAGAACATACGATTATGAATACAAACACGTTGAGAAGCCAGCACATTGCACAAATGTGTCACGTGTTGAATAAAAGATGCCAGCAAACTGGAAAGGAGTTTGATTGAACTTTTGAACAACTTCATCACCTTCTTACAGTTTTGAGTCATACTAAACGGTTTCCTGTTATTTTCATTTCACAGTATTTTAAACCAATAATTTTCGTTCTAAATTAACAAGTTTCATTTTTTCTCATAGAAATGAAAGATTTTTTCTGATGAAATGTTAGTTATTGTGACCGACCTCGCAGCCTCCTCAGCCAAGAATGTAAAATGCTCAATCACAACCTCAAAAACTATTGGAGTTTGTTTTAAGACTGTTGTGCTCGGTTTGTAACTTTTTTATGTCAATTTGGTGAGCGGTAAACAACGCTTTTCATGGGGGAGATTGCTTACATTAAGAGTGAATCCACATTACACCCTCCTTTCCCACCCCCACAACAAAAAAACTTCAAATACGGTAAACTATGTTACGTATCAAATTGAATTGGATAGCAATTTTAAAATCAAATATATTAACGCAAAAAAACTGGTTTAAAAGTACTATGCTATCTCTAAAATGAGTATTCCTATTTAATTTGTAATTTATTGTAAAGAAAAATAAATACTCAAATTTCATGTGTTTTAAATAAGAAGATTTTAGTTCGGAATTTTCACGAATATAGAAATATTTTATGAAGAAATACATTTATTCAGAAAACAAATCATTTTGAAAATACGTTTTGAGTGTAATTTCATGATAATATAGAGTTGTGCACTGAGAAATGACTATGGCCTTTGTCTTTCTGCCTTTTGTATCAATATTTACTAATAAACTAGATAACCTAATGCCATTGAATTGTGAGTACAAATTCAAAAATACATCATATTTTCATTCAAAGAAATTATTTTGCATTTTAAATAGTTTAAAACTAAATTATTCTGTGATTCGAAAACATTTCTGATATCAGGATATTTTCCAGGTGACATTACTTATTATTAGATTTTGAGGATATAATTAATAATATTATAAGGATAAAATATTTATCTGTTGCTGGATCTCTAATCCACTTCTGGTTTATGCCTTTCTCAAACTTTCTTTACAACATAATATTTGTACAACATTGTAAAAGGCTATCACTGTAGTTGTGACTTGCATCATTGAATACTTATGTAATAGGATATGTAGCTAGTGTCTATATTATACTCTTAAGTATGTAAATCATATTCACCTGCATTTAATTTCTGTTTTCTTAACTGACAGTACCAGATGGACGTCACTATATGCAAATAGCCAACATTCACTTTACAAGATGTTAAAATATACAGTAAATAGTGACTTTACGATACTCATTTACTTTGTCTCTCAGCTTCGATAGTGGTGCATGTCACGCCATAAGGTTTGGCTGAGCGCTAGCAATACATTTGTTTTATTAGTAATCATAGTAGCAACGAGGAAAAAACAGAATAAATAAAACTATAAGCAAACTGAGTATAATCATATGAAATGTTAAGTTAAAGTTAATATTTGATGAAAATATTTTATTTAAGCGCTATTTTGCTTTTAACTACCCTCCTTAGCTCACTGGAACTTTAATAATTGAACACTGGTATGAAACATAACTTAGTTAATAACAATGTGAACGTATCATGTGGCTAAGATGCCTCAAGATGTTCATCTGCAGCCATACAGTTTTGTATGCACCTTCACTGTTACACAAACAAGGAGTTCTCTGATGGAGAGTGTCCAAAAATGGATTTTTCCGAGCGTCAGTGAAGGTTATTATGCTGACACCACGTATTGTACTAGGCTTCACTGATGTTGTATACTTTAAATCTATAGCTCATTCCATCCTCTAGATGTCCTGTGGACACATGGACTAACCGAAAACACTACAAAAAAGACTTGAAATGATTCATCATAGCATTCAATCATCTATGATGAGTTTACGCAAAACTTTAAGGCTACATATGAAACCTTCCTGATAAGTTCAGATTTTCGTTAATTAGATCGGATTTCATATTACTGTTCAAATAATTTTCATTTACCAATCAACTTTACAATAAAATATATGTTGGGATAGTTAGGCCGAATGTGTTCATATGTCACAATGTTTAAATCTCTTATGGATGTATTGAGTTTTTTATAATTAAATTTGTTCTTAAATTTGCTCGTTGTCATCTTGATTCCAATAAGACCAATTTAAAAATACTCACTAAGCTTTGCCAAATCCCTTGGAGTGACATGAACCATCATCGAACCCATATTGTTCCTCATATATTGAAGCTTCAGTCTATAAGTCAGCTAGTTTTCGATATATCGTGTAGACAGCAGACAGAAATTTATATTTTTCAGCTCCACGTGTGATATGCTTCGCTAAAGCTCATCCAATGTAAAACATTAATACATTTTGACAATCTAACAGCTTTCGGTAATATTATATAATATACTAGCTGTTTCCCGCCCTTGCCCTTTTATGAGCACTTCTGGTTCAAGTGCATATTACCAACGCCGATGTAGAATCTCTCTCTCTCTCTCTCTCTCTCTCTCTCTCTCTCTCTCTCTGTGTCTCTCTCTGTGTGTGTGTGTGTGTGTGTGTGTGTGTGTGTGTGTTTATAGCCATTATACACGTACATGTACTTTATTATAAAGTGGTCTAACACTCAAGCTTTAAGTTCAACCAGCAGTTGATCTTAAAGAGCAATATACATAAAAACTTATCGTCTTCAAAAAGTGTTTGCCTATTTAATATACGTGATTGTCTTTGCAGTTTACAATGTGCAGGCGCTTTGAAAACTTTTATCTTTTGCAGCGCCACCTGGTGGTGAGTTACATCAATGGGCATAGCACATAAACCTTCGTAGAAAAATACACATACATACACATTTTCATAATGATCGGTTAATTAGTTTACGATTCCATAAAGGACAAACACACAAAAATTCATTTATATATATATATATATATATATATATATATATATATATATATATATATATATATATATATATATATGGAAATAAACACCAATAACATTGTTCCACATATACATGTACAAAGATAATACCATGATTTAAAAGCAAAGTGCAAGATGAATTGCAGTGACGTATCACGACAACGTGGTGTCAGGTGTGACAGTATTTATTGCCCTGATAACACAAAACGAGCAGCTGATAACCTCCCCGCCATATCACATCGTCATCACTAAGCTTGAATTTATTGCTGTTAAAGCCAATTGCTGTTAATGTTGTATATGATTGTATTTAGCTATGAGGTTCCGAAAGAATTCTTTAAACTATTGGTAGAGGACAGATGGATATGACTTTGTGTCAATTTACATAATAAAATAATAAAAATTAAACATAATAGTCATATATTTTTATTGAGTTTGAATTATTCAGTCCTTCACGAAAAGATAATATTATGTTAGAAAATTGTTACTATATTTTATTCCCTACATATTTGAGAACAACAAAATCTAATTGGAACACTGACGTTTAGATTAAACTTTCTTCTTTGCGCAAAATACTGATAGATTCAGAAACTATTTGACCCATCATTTAGAAAATTCATATTTATAAATATTTTTCCTCTGAGAATGTTTGTATACTATGCTAATTGATGTAACTCGCCACCAGGCGTCGCTGCAAAAGATAAAAGTGTTCAATGCGCCTGCACATGGCGCCTGGGAAACAGCTAGTTATTATATATTATACAATGTTATGATATATTTTATTTATAATAACACTGTATATACATTTATATTAATATTGTTACTTACATGTTATTATTCAATAACATTATTAAATTCAGCAATTCTAATTATACTTTACAATATGAGAAGGTGAAGTATTTTTTAACCTAAGGGAATATTTTGGATAGAATTTAGGACATTGTCCTTAGAAAAACGCTTGAACACGTTTAGATTGTTTTTGTTTTCTTTTTGGCAACTTCAGATTTGTATAGAGTGTTATTAGACATGCATGTGTGTTAACTACTCAAAAGTTTTAGCAGGTCATGCCTTATAAGGAAGTTTTTGGAAATTTCATTTTATGAATGTTAGAAATAGCACAGCATTTAATAGTGGCAATTTTAGTAACATACAACAGTGGAAAATTCCCAAATCCTGGTATTCTTCCAAGATTTGCATTGTCAATTTTTTCAATGGGAAGGAACTTATTTGTTGAAATATTTCAATTAAAAACAAAGAATACAAAAAAAAACTAAAAAAAAAATTCTGCTTCATTAAACGAATACGGTAAGGATTCTGCTGAATGTAGGGTGAGACAGTTTAGTTCTCTTATTATTATCTGACACCTTAGAAAAGGAACTGTCATACTTGAATATGCTTATAAGAAACTGGTGGTATGTGTTAGAAGACATGATATTCATCCGAGTTAATTTTCTACGATACAACAATAAGTTTGCCCTCTAAATGTATAGAGATATCGCCAGTCGTTAAACCAAAGCCGGCCGCCAGTGCCGACGTGATCAGGTTCATAACATCCAACAACGGAAGTTATTTCGCGAGCCACTAGCATTTAAATAGCTTCCGTCATACCCTGAGATCTAAATTCCAATTAAGTATTATGTTTTGCTATAGTATTATATTTTTATAATATCTTATGCTATATAAGTTTAACTTTTAAGTCAACACGAAAGAAAAATATAATTTTAAGCAATATCGCTTAATGACCACGCCGAACGTGTATAATAAAATGTCTCCCTAATGGATAAATATATAAATAAACCGTGGGAATAGCATTTTCATTGAATAGTTAATTACAAAACTTGACAAAGTCAACGTTTAGCAGTTTAGCAGATAAATAAGTTATGTCTTAACCCAAAGTTGCTAATAAGTATAACACAATAGTCTGTTAATATGTGTTAGTGAATGGATCTTAACAAACGGAGCTAACGTTTACTATGTAAGAGAAGAATTTAATATGAGTTCTCACATGGATTCTCCCTCAAAGGATGTGTGAAATTGCAACTATGAGGTATGTTCAAAAGACGGAATACTGACTTCAATTTGTAACACAATTTTTCATTCCTTTTCTTGAGTCAAAATTTTACTTTAGGTAATTAGACTAAGGTTGTATTACTTTGTATGAATAAATAATATTTTTGAAGATGAGAACTAGATAGAGCAATTAATTAATTCAATTATTCTTAATTTAATTTGTATTCTGAACAAATTATTTCCAGACCTGTAAGTTCACTGTTCATGTCCATATATTGTATCCACGTATTTAATTTTATGGAGGGGGTACACTTAATATGTTATTAAAGAATCTGTTTTAGAATTACTTCTGTTGTAACGAGTATTTTTTAGTCGGTTTTCTTAATAATGTTATTTTTTCCTTATAAGTTTATACGCATGGCTTAATACAGGTACTGCCCAATTACATTAAATCAGTTATACCTATAATTTAATGATATGGGATCACAAACAACTGAGTCAATAAAATATAAAGTAAGAATATTATGACTCTTCATAACAAATAATATAAATATAAACTATAAAACATGTATAATATAAATATACGTAATAATATCAGCACAATTGTCACTTGTAATACGTAACAAAAAGAAATATTCAAAACATACAACAATTACAAATATAATTCTGAAAAACATTCAATATATATATATATATATATATATATATATATATATATATATATATATATATATATATAGTTAATCAGAAAACGAGCAACAAAAGATAATATTTGTAATTCTGGAATAACTTCTACATATTGAATCAAATATTAATGGGCCTTAATGAGGTGAGTATGCATGCGAGACTGTATTCTTTTTTCAGTTGTGATTGTGTCAATTTATTTTTTAAATCGCGTTTAAACCCAGCTCAGTAAAGTATAATTATATTTCGATAATAATTGTAACAATACTAGAAACTACAATACAGTAAATATATCAATGTAAGAGTTTAGCCTACGTTTTGTATATAGTATTTTTATTCTACATATATAATGTAGGTTGTCAGTTTTCTTTTAAGCAGATAATTACCACTACTATTATACAAATCAATGGTGGTAGAAACCCTCTTCGCAATAAAAACCCCAGGATATATCTCCAGTACCCATGGGATAAGCAATCGACACATATCCGATTCCTGTGAGAGCGAAGTTACCCCATACAAGTTCACTGAGGCGGGAGACGGTCTGTGATTGGATAGCCGCTTACGTCGATATCTCCACTCTAAATATCCTCATTGAATTTACAACATACACTATCAGATTTTGTATATTTATGGTGAATTAAATATTATACGAAAAAATCAGTTAGAGGTATGTAAAGTAAAACGCATGTATAAATAATTTAAAATGTTTCTAATAAAAATCTATAACCCTATATTATTCACTATATTATATGGATGTTTTGAACAGATAAGAGGACTTTAGAAATGTATGTGAGTTCGTTATATGGTACAACCATAGAGTAATCTTGTATAGTGTAAACAGCGTGTTTAGTACATTGCGTATATATTGTGCAATTTCATAGCGTCTTCTTCTTGTTACTGCTATGAGCATACGGTATTTCCTTGAGTTTATTATACACAACTTGTATCCAAACGTTTATGAGCTTTGACACTGAAGGGGGATCCTCGAAACGTTATATTTTGCAACATGTATTGGTGACAAATGGTGCTTTTAACTCTACTAAATATAGGATAATAACTGCGAAACAGCGCATAATAAATATAAATCGACTTGTACTCACTAAAATATGATATATTATTGTGTCTTTTCGTTGATATGTACAATGCAAAGATTAAACTAAAGTCAAAAACAAACAAGTAAAACATTATAAATTACGTTACATATAGTAATACAGTGTGAGCAGTATTTTGCTCACACTGTATTACTATATGTAACGTAATTTATAATGTTTTACTTGTTTGTTTTTGACTTTAGTTTAATCTTTGCATTGTACATATCAACGAAAAGATACAATAATATATCATATTTTAGTGAGCACAAGAATGGATACACTGTGTTTAGTTTTTGATGAAGGAATAAAACTTGCAACCTCGTGTCGTGGCGACCGGAAGAGGGCACCTTCCAAAGGAATAATAACCGTGGATACGCCACTAGATTCCCTCTATCTCAAACCTAACAAGCTTTGATGATTAAAGAATACTAATAATTTGGATATGGTTTCCGAAAGGTTCCCAAACAATATAATACTAAATTCTAGACCACATACGCTAACTTCTCCCGGTCCACTCTGCTCGATAGCTGCACAACGACTCTGTGCACAACCTCCGGTCTCAGCCTCATCACCTAGCAGGAACCATCCTACCAGAACCTGCCCAGAAGAATTCCGGATGGTAGGAGGCTCCTATTGTTTGAGCTAAGGGCAAGAGGTCGGCGCAGCTGGCTATGGCGTTCGCGGCTACAGAAGGATTACGCGCGCCAAATTCAAATCTGTAGCGGCACTCGCCGCATCCTCCCCTCCTTCTCCGAGGAGTTCGAAGGCTTAGTTATTAAGAGTGGTAGAATGGGTGAGAGGAAAGTAATCTGGAAGTGAACCAGTTATAGTTAAATTGAGCCAAAAATCTTAAACTAGAACGCAGAGCTTAAAAAATTTTCAAAAAACACTACCATGCAGAAAGGCGGTGCAGAAACCGCGCCCGTTCTCGCTGAACAGCTCCAGTCCTCAACCACAGACAATATCAACCCATAAGTGGAAAGCAACTAAGATCTATCTATCACCAATATGTCACATACCTGCTATATACTTCTAACTCTTCCAAAGTTAAAGTTGGGCTTCTTTAAAAAGTTTATTTAAATTATAGAAGATAATCTAGGTAAAAGGAATCAGGATTCTGGATACCGTGTTTGACTGAGAATCACAACCTTCATTCAGCCCCATCACCAGACTCAGATTTCCCTCCAAAAATAGGCCAAGTAGGAAAGGAGAAGTTAAGGATAATTTTTCTTGTGTAACTCATTAGAATATTTCTTCCATCGTAGCTGGCTATTATCCTAGTCCTGTTCCCCTTACTTCCCCCCCCCGCAACGGAAGACAAGCCTGCTACCAACAAGCCAATCCACCGGACGCAGAAGGAGAGGGAGTGAAAGGTCCCCATGACCTCTCTGGAAGAACATATACAATTGTTTTGTTCATTTTCTTTCAATATTTGAAATACAGGAAAGGTGGTGAAAAGATGATATGGCCATTGGAAAAATAAATCCAAATCTAAATGATGAGGTCTCCTAGTGACTACAGTCATAAGAGGCAAGGAAAGAGGAGAATTGGTCTTCTAACACAGTTCTTTAAACTTATCTACCCTATTAGTTTCTCAAGATTGTTTGGTGACATATGGCGAGTAGTATTCCCTAAATGGAGTGTTCAGATCGAGAAGGGATGGACCAACAAACAATAATTCGAGAAAAAAAAAACTGTTGGCTCAGATTTATGATAAGTTAGTAGGCCAGGATAGGATTGGTAATAACCATTAATTTGTGGAGAGGATAACCACTCTATATAACTAACACATACAAATAAATATACATATAACTGACCATTATAAGGTAGTAACACGCATGATCGAAAATACAAAGTAATATTTATCAACGAAAAACCATACACGAACACTAAATTACACAGAGATAAACATTTATAGCAATAAATAACGATTAACTAACTGGCGTGAGTGCTTCACTATAGCATTAGCCTAGTTGTATATAGGAGAATACTTTGTTGAAAAGTCGACTATAAGGGAAGTGCTAAATAATGTCGGTTCTAAAGCATTTATCGATACAAATTATTCTCTATCCCTAATTGCCTTAAGTTATAACTTAACAAAAAAATAAATTAATAGGATAGAGATAGTTAAAGAAGTGTATTAATGAATTAAGGATGTATTAATGAGGTGTGTTTGGGGTTGCGCATAGGAGGCAATGAGACTGTCGCTGCTCCCAAAATTGATTACAGAAAAAGTATATAAATAAATGCTAATTCATGGAAGCTGTAAATACTTCAAACAAACAAAATCTAAACGGCAGATCTCATAACCACCCATCCCCGTGTAAGTGTATAGTAGACAGTTTGGGCCAAACATCAGAATTGCCAAACCCAACACCAGGTAGCAAGAGGAGAGCACACGCAGGTGAACTCCTTAGCCAAATCCACTTCAGTGTCAGGCAGAGCCACCAATGCAGGGTCCCAAAGAAGAGTAGAAGAAGAAAATTAAATGTTATTTTGTAAGGTGTAATTAGAAAGAAGAATGAAAATAAACTCAAATTAAACCTAATATCACAATGGCTTTTTCGGAATAGAGGAAATATCTAGTGACAGATCATTGTTGTGGAGTTGGGAGAATGCACTTTTTAATATGGGATACATGTGTTGACCTCACAAATTTCTTGGTTTTTGGGTCACGTAAGGCAACTGTTACAGGGGAGGTAAAGGTCTCAATTTCCAAAGGTTTAGACTACATAGGCTGCAACTTGGCTGAGATGTGTTTGGGTGCATTACTCAGGTTAAATAGTCGATACATTAATGTATCACCCACTCTAAAGGGAACCTGTGCTCGACCTTTATTATACTGTTTGGATACTTTATCCTTAGCACGGATCAGATTGTCTAGAGCTTTACTCCATCTCTGTTCCATGTTTCTTGGTTCAGAATTAGGTTCTAGAAGTTGGTCAAGATTCCATTTATTTTCCAAAGGAGTGCGGATAGTGTATCCCAAAAATATTTCAGAGGGTGATGTGCCAGTGCTCTCGTGTTTAGAAGAATTAAAGGCGGTTTGAAAATAATGTAGGTTTTCATCCCACTGAGTATTGTCTTTGTGGTGGAAAATTCGCAAGGCAACTCCGATATTTTTGTTCACACGTTCAGCGTGCGAACTTTTCGGGTAATAAGGAGAAGTCCTAATGTGATTAATCCCAAGCTCATCGCACATGTTTTTGAACTGATGAGATTTGAAACAACTGCCAGAATCGGAGACAATAGACTGGGGAAACCCAAAGTAAGAAAATAGGCCTCGTTTAAGGGCATTTACTGTAGTTAGAGCTGTTGAATTCTTAGTTGGGATCATGACTGAAAATTTGCTAAATGCGTCTACAATGGTTAGTAGCCACTGGTGACCACGTTTAGTTCTGGGGAGAGGACCAACATAGTCAATCATGATCTTTTCAAAAGGTCTTTGTGCTAGATCAGACGATAGATAACCATATTTTGTGTTTGGGGCTTGCTTACAGCGCTGGCACTGCAAGCATGATTTAACCATGTTAGTTATTGTTGTAGTAAGATCAGAACTGTAAAATGTTCTTTTTAACCGATTTAGTGTTTTAGAGATTCCCAAGTGTGCTCCAACAGGGGACGTGTGATACATGGCAAATAGCATGTGGTGTAGTTTTTTGGGCACACATCACGCGGTGTGCTCTGGGAAGGGGTTTTATAAACTAAGACATTATCAATTATTTCATAGTTTGGAGGGTGTTGTCCAGACTTAATTGACTTAATTATATTTTTTAATTCTGGGTCTAGGGCTTGATGTTCTCTTATGTCTTGGAAGGCTTCTGGAAGAGAGAAAAGAATTTAAACATTTTGAGGTAGGATTTTGGGGTTTGCTTGTCGAAGGTGTTGAACTTGTGTCATGTTGTTGGGGAGTTGTGGGGTCTTCCTCGTACAAACGAGAGAGGCAGTCTGCAACAACGTTCTCTTTGCCCTTAATGTGACTAACTTGAAATTTAAAAGTGTTTATTAAGGCAATCCATCGTGCTATTTTCCCAATTTGCCTGGGGTGGTTCAGCAACCAGGAAAGAGCACTATTATCCACAAAAAGAGAAAATTCTCTATGCTCTAAGTAAGTTCTGAACTTTTCCAAGGCAAACACAACAGCGAGAGCCTCCAGTTCAAAGGTTGAGTAGTTCTTTTCATGGAGGTTCAGGGCACGACTGGCGTAAGCAACAGGTGCTAGGCTGCCATCCAAAGTTTCCTGGGACAAGACCGCACCCAAAGCCGTGCCAGAGGCATCGGTCTGCAACGTGAAGGGTTTTTCGAAGTCGAGTAGCTTCAAAACAGGTGAAGATACTAAAATTGCTTTAAGTGTTTTGAATGCCTCCTCCTGAGAAGGTCCCCATATGTATGGAACGCCCTTCCTTTTTAAAGAATTTAAAGGTTCCGAAATCTGAGAAAAGCTTTTAATGAATCTCGAGTAATATGAGCACATTCCCAGAAACCTAGAAAGTTGTTTTAAATTCTTTGGTGTTGGGTAGGAGTCGATAGGTTTACTTCTGTCAGGATTTAGACTGATTTTACCATTATGAAATATGTGACCCAGGAATTCGATTCTAGGAGATGACACAACCATTTTTTCAGGACTAACAGTCAGACCAGCATATCTAAGCCTGACTAAAACTATTTTAAGATGCTCGTTGAAAATGTTACTGAAGACAACTTGGTCATCAAAATAAACAAAAAGGAATTTGAATTTTATATCTCCAAAGACTTTGTCAAGTAGATTTGCAAAACCATGCCACCGGATGCTAAGCCGAAGGGCAGATAGTTGTACTCGTAACAACCTGTGCTTGTGACAAAAGCCGTGTATTTTTTGGAATTCTCGTCAAGAGGAATTTGATTATAGGCACTTACAAGGTCCAGGTGGGAAAAATGAGAAGCCTTCCCTAAATACTGGAAAGCTGACCACGGTTGGCATGGGAGTGTTCTCCAACTCAACCATCTTATTTATGAGACGGTAGTCTACCACCATGCGACTTTTACCATTCTTTTTCGGGACTAAAAACGCCGGACTTGAATATGGAGAGTCACTATGACGAATAATACCCTTACTCAACAGGTCTTTAATATGGCTGTTTAGCTCTTTCAGTTTGGGAGGAGCATAATGAAAAGGTTTTGAGCGGACAATCTTATTAGTTGTTATACGGATGGTATAAGATATTAAGTTGGTTTTGCCAAGGCATGGTGTTATGGTATCCGGGTACTGCTGCAATAGGTTTTTTAAAATGTGTTTTTGTTTTGTGTTCAAGTTTTCTCCTAATTTTGGTGCTGTATGAGTTGGTTCTATGTTAGGTTGAGTTGACTGATCCTGGAATTGAATAATAATTAAGGTTGTGTCAAAGGAAAAAGTTATTTTACGCTGAGCCGCATTGATCACCATTTTACTGTGATCTACAAAGTCCAAACCCAAAACAACTGCCACCGGTAGGCTATCTGATACAAAGAAAGGAAAAGTCCAGGAAAGGTGTAAAATTTTAAAATGCAATTTAATCTGTTTTTGGAAATTCATGTAAGTACCATTCGCTGTCATGGCTTGAGTTCTGGTGTTAAGTGAGTTGACGTAAAACCCTTTACCTTTCTGAAGATCCTTAAAGACTGACCCAGATATTATTGAGTATGTTGAGCCTGTATCAATTAGTGCTTCAAGTTTGATTTCTTTTATGGATAGCCAGATAGTAAGGGGATCTACTTTGGGTAAAGAAGGTGCCAAAGATCGGACAGGGCGATTCACCTTCGGTTTAGGGGAGACAATTTCCCTGTCTAAAAATGCCTCCCTGAAAAGTTTAAATGTTTCGGCCTGGAATTGGGCTGACCAGAATAATTAGATTGCCTATTCTGCTGACCGTTTTGGTAGTTACGCTGACTTGTGTCGTTTTTTGGTGTACTATATTGGCCTGAATGGTTATTTCCTGATTCCAAGTGTGAATGACCGCCATTACGACTATTTCGAGGTTTATATTGATTAAAGTTACGTGACCGGTGATTTTGGTAGTGGTGTTGACCGTTAGTATGGTTAGAGTGGCCACTGCTTCGGTTGTAAAACAATCTGTTGTTCTGTTGATTATATGGTATGGAACTATAAAGGGATGTAGGTGGGGGTACGTTGGTTGTTTGTGGAGTGTCGTAATATGTAAGACGTAAGTCATCTACTGTGGGGGCCAATTTTAAAAGATCATTAATGCAGTGTGGTGTTATAAGTCCTGATAAGCAGGCTCTAGTGGAGGGATTGAGACCTGCCATAATCGTAGTAAAGACAACTGCATTATCTACTGTAGGGTTTAAAAATGTAAACATTGCACTAATGTTGTGTACATAGTCAGCTAAGGACTCTGAGTTAGTTTGCTGGCGGTACAAAAACTGATTCTGAGCTTCCCTCAGTGTTCTATCAGTTAAGAGTGAAGTACGTATTGTCTGGACCAGTGATAGCCAACTAAGATTAGACGTGATAGCATTTAACCATATACCACGAAGTCTACCCTCAGTCCGCGGAATAGTATTCGTAATAAATAGTTTTTCACTTACAAGGTTCAAGTTGAATATTTCTGTAGCTTTAATTACAAATTGTACGAGGTCTGGGAGGGACGAACCTTAAGTCATAGGCAGGGCTCTAATCATTTCGCGAACAACAGAAGGAAATGTCGCATCACTATCTCTATTATGGCTTGAGAATAACTCGGCAATCTGTGAAGACAGTACTTCTGTCGTGCGTTCAACTGTTGTTTGTGTAAGTTGTTGCATAGCAACTATCAAATTTTGTATATTCGGATCTATTGGTTGTAAAGGTGTATATGCTATGTTGGGCTGTACCTCAGAATGTTGTGTGACTGTTGGTGTAACATCAGTCGAGGCTGCTGTAGTTTCTAATTTGGATTCATTAACAGTTTCGTCTGAGTCGATTTCACCTAATTTATATTTTTCTTTAACATAAGCACGAAGCTGAACTCTCATTCCCTCAAGTGTACCTGCTGGTGTGATGCCCAATAGAGAGCATTGATCACGGGCCTGAGTTGCTTTTAACTCTTTAATCCACGCTACAGTTTTGGGAATACGAGTATTATCTGGTTTATACATGTTTAAAGAGTGAAAATAGGAACACAATAAGTTAAACAAGGCAAACTGGTACCAAAATATGTTTACTTTTGTAATTATTAGACTGGAGGAGTCTGAAAACAATAACAGTAATAAAACAATTATTTCAAACAAATTGGGCTGACCTAGCTTTGAGAAAAATACAGCAAACCAACACCTACTGGGGAGGAAAAAATCAGGTAGTTACTTTAATATATTATAAATTAGTTATATATTGATGTTAAAAAAGTTTAAGTAGTTTAATTTTTATAACATTTACTCTGTAAATTAGCTTGTATATCTCTTTTGAATAAATAAAAAGTTATTATATTCAAATTGCATTGTTAGACTTATAATTATTGTAACAACTGTTTAAGTACCTGAAACAAATGCTCGTATCCAACATTAAACTTATTTCCAAGCGAAGTGATATTTAGAACACAAAGGTTAAGATACTACCGAAAGTAAAATATTGGCTATAACAAAAATAACAAAGTTACCAACTACCTTACCTGTATTCGTAACTCAAGGTTAGTTACAAATGATCGTCGCAAGCTGCAATTTACATAAAACAAAAGCACCAGTCATTATTAGGTGTTTAACACTAACTAATATAACCAATATTTAAACGTATATAAGGCTAAGTCGTAAAATAATTTAAAGAAATCATTCGGTTTACAATTTATTTAAGTGAAATATTCCTGCTTAACTGGAGTAGAAAAATCTATATTAACCTCTTCAAATCCACAATGTAGAGTAACATAATTAGACTTCGTTAACTACGGAGTGATACAAAAACCGGATCTGAGGAACTCTGCTTACGCAATTACGTGCTTGCACGGCAAACTGACTAAACTTGTGTCGAAAAATATTACTTTGGTTCCAAAAAGAAGAAAATCTAAATCGGATAAAAAATTAAGTGAAATAATTATAACAATTGCGAGCTTAGAACTATAAGTATAATTACGAGGAAAAATGACAAATTTAAATTTTGAAACTGTCTTGAAACGAAACGAGAAATTCTTGTTTGAAACAGACAGACAGACGGAAATTACGAACTCCGTGATAATAATTTTTAAAAGACTTAATACTTATGAAAAACTTGAAAAAGGAATTGTGGCTGTAATAAATAAATGTACAGTTATGTAAATAAAAGTTAACAAAGAAAAATACTGCATAACACCTATAATTAGTGAAAAAAATAGTGTTACAGTCTAATACAAAGTGTACTTCAGGTTACTAGTAATTAAAAAACTAATTAAATTGGTTATTAAAATCGTAACTCTGCTTAGTTAAAGCTTAAGGGAGACTTTACTGTTAGTAGTAATTAAAAAATACTAAGTTATTCAAGAAATACTTTATAACAAGGGCAAAAATATATTGAATTATAAAGGTTGAATAATGAAATTTTATGATTAAAGTTAAACTTTGAACAATAAAATAAATGTTTAAATTAATTCATGTAATAACGGTTTATACTTTAAGCTTATTTTAAATGACTAGAACTAATTTAGTTATCTGATTCTGTTGGTGAAGGTCGCTGCTTCCCTCGTGGCGTCGGTCGCTGCCCTGGGGTGATTTACGCCATTGTCTGAGAAATTACCACTGTTATTCGAAAACTAAAAAAAATGGACGGAAAGCGTGAAATTAAAATTAATGCTGGTTAGGAATGGTGTTGGGAATCCGAGGCGGACGGCTCGCGCTACCAATATTTTCAACCTCGTGTCGTGGCGACCGGAAGAGGGCACCTTCCAGAGGAATAATAACCGTGGATCCGCCACTAGATTCCCTCTATCCCAAACCTAACCAGCTTTGTATTACTATATGTAACGTAATTTATAATGTTTTACTTGTTTGTTTTTGACTTTAGTTTAATCTTTGCATTGTACATATCAACGAAAAGATACAATAATATATCATATTTTAGTGAGCACAAGAATGGATACACTGTGTTTAGTTTTTGATGAAGGAATAAAACTTGCAACCTCGTGTCGTGGCGACCGGAAGAGGGCACCTTCCAAAGGAATAATAAGCGTGGATACGCCACTAGATTCCCTCTATCTCAAACCTAACAAGCTTTGATGATTAAAGAATACTAATAATTTGGATATGGTTTCCGAAAGGTTCCCAAACAATATAATACTAAATTCTAGACCACATACGCTAACTTCTCCCGGTCCACTCTGCTCGATAGCTGCACAACGACTGTGGACAACCTCCGGTCTCAGCCTCATCACCTAGCAGGAACCATCCTACCAGAACCTGTCCAGAAGAATTCCGGATGGTAGGAGGCTCCTATTGTTTGAGCTAAGAGCAAGAGGTCGGCGCAGCTGGCTATCGCGTTCGCGGCTACAGAAGGATTACGCGCGCCAAATTCAAATCTGTAGCGCCACTCGCCGCAAACTCGGGACACCTTTCTAGGATGTAGAGGCTTCCAATTTGTTTTGCCTTGGGCTGAGATAGAAAAATCCACTGTTCTTTTCTTTGATCAAGACCTTTGAAATGAGGTGTCACTTAATGAGTCTTTACATTAAAAAGGTTTTGGACACCTACCCTCACAAAAAATCCCATTTTGGGAAAATGGCCAAAGTTGTAAGAGTGACTAAACCGTTCAATTATGTTTTCTATAAAGATGTCCCGAGTTCCATCCTTCCATCTTTATCCTTCAAAAAATAAACAAAGTGTATCCATACTTTTAACTCGCACTGTATATTGATGGAACAGAAAAATGATACAATACGGTTTCTTTTACGGTTAATTTAAGGGCATTTTACCTGCTTAAGTAGTGAAACTTATTGTATTCTTTTTATATGGAATTATGATTACAGTAAACAAAATTAAAATTGTTAGAAACTCTTCTCGTAATATAAACATGACGTATCATCAGTACACAAGAGTTAATAAATCAAAATGTATTCTTCTTATAATAAAAGTGAGGCTGATATCCTTTTAACTGTTATACTCCCCATCCGCATGGGGTGCAGTTTTGTTTGAAGGTCTTATGATTAAACAGAATAAGCACAAGAGCCGATTCGGTATGAATCTTGACACCTGTGAAAGCGGAGAATATTTTTGTATATACGGTCAACCAATCAGGAACCATGTAGCTTAACCAACGCCGAGCAGTTAAGAAGGGCTGATTACAAGTAAATCATAACTAGAGTAACATTTCTTGCTCACTCATTACTGCTTGACTTCTATATAACAATAACTGATAAGCTCTAGAAAGGTAACCAATAGTAATAGAGTGATTTTACTGATAAGATACTTTTAGTTATGTGACATCGTAATGAACTATATAGAGATACATTTCAAACTATAAGCTCTTAAGATGAAACCAAATTCATAGGACAGTATATGATTTTCTTAACTCGTATAACTTGGAAACAAGTTATAAGTTTTAATACAAACTGGTTTTATCAAAAACATTGTGATTTTTTTTCTTTTCAGTGTGTGACGAAAAAACTAACCCCTATATCAATATAGAAGGCGAATTAATTAATGCATATAACTTTTTTATTCTAGTCAGAAGATTGAAAAAACTAAATAATGATATTTACAGTTGTGTACCCTAAGACATGAGTAAGCTTGACAGTACCAATTGTAATATTTAAACTATCCTAAACATTCCCAAAGAGCTATATTAAGTGATACGCATAGCCACAATAAAGTGGCAGTTCAATTTCCTATTTACAGAACCTACAGTAAAGATAAGCCAACAGTTTTGCAGGAAATGGTCGGGACCGCCATTACTGAAACAGATGATTAGATTAATCGTCAAGATTTGCTGACATTAAACATGTTTCATAAACGGGTTTAACAGATAGATGAGTTGAGAGGCTACGCAATGTTTCAATTCGTTCATAAAACATTTATATGTACAACACGAAATAGAGAATTATGTAAGATTTTAAAATTAACCTACCCTTTTATGTTTTAAGAACATAGGTTAAAAATCGAATAATATGATTTACGATTTAAAACTGTTACTTATGTTTTACTACTCTGGAAATTATACAAATATTTTTACAATTGTATCCCAATGCAAAATACATACCGCCATAAACTGCTTATTAAATCCAGTCTGAACACCTCATTTCATATCTTAGATGTCCTTCGGACAAATACACGAACAGACTCTTACATGTCTCTCTAGTCAAAAGGTTAATTGTGCCTGCATACTCGGTGACTGGTTTCAATGACGCTTAGCCAAATCCGATAGATTGACAAGAAATACTAAAGAAGTAATCTATCCAAAAATTAAGCTTAACAAAAAATGTAAATTTTATATATGAAATCTTTCTAGAAATATGTAATGGACAGTTAGGTTACGTATATTAATATGATAATTGTTAAAATGTGATAATATTTAACTCAGATGGTTTAAAATGTATTTATTCAGCGATTTAGTCGTTTTCTTCTTGGTTATCCATAGAACCAATGTAAACATGTTCACTAAAAATATCAAACCCATGGTGTGATGAGCACCGTCTTCGAGCTATACGTGTGTGTGTGTGTGTGTGTGTGTGTGTGTGTGTGTGTGTGTGTGTGTGTGTGTGTGTGTGTGTGTGTGTGTCAGAAGTCAGAAATCCTTTATTCAGAAATATACAGTATCATAACATGCAAAAATAACCCAAACACCAAAAATGGCGTGTGTGGGCATTAAAGCTTCCCAGTAAATAAACTATTTTTCATTTTATGTGTGCCTACTTCCATATTAGTATTCCAAATAGAATCCCTAATACAACAACCGATAAATACCAATTAATACATTCTCAGTATTCTACATTACACCTATCACTTTATATATAGAGAAATAGTATATAAATAAACACTTCATAAACAGCTATAATAATAAATAGAAAATTATATCTAAATAACAATAACTATAATTTTACATCTAAATAACACTAGCAATAAAAAAACAGAAAAGTAACAAAGCTTATGAACTCATCATGCAAAAAGAATTTTATAATTGACAAATAAATAGAAAACAAGAATATTATCACTAGAACACACAACAGCTCTCATGCTTATCACACAGTCAAGACCATGTACCGATTTCTTCCCAGCGTACCTTACTTTTTGTTTGGAAGCAGAAATACTTTCGGCTAAACTTGACTAAACTTGGAATAATTAAGCAATAAACATACACAATACATTATAATATATAACAACTATAAATAAACTATAAAAACGTAACACAAATATAAACTCTGACAGAACATAACAACAATATAAACTATGAAATTAGAGAACGATAAAATGCAATAGAAACTTAATTCATTACTCTAACAAATAATTCAGCATTAACAATAAAAAGCACTATTTGGTTTTAACAAGATATTAGACTATAAATATTAACAAATACTTTATATAGCAACAATAGTACACAAACAAGAATTACATTACATAAATTAATACATAGTAACAGTAATACATAAATAACACCACAGAATTAAATTTTTGTTAACTTATTAAGAAAGTTATAATTTTCATTTTTAATTTAGGTTTATTTTTATGTATGATGCTATTACCAAAATGTCTAATTATTTCATTGTAAAAATTTGGACCCAAATAACAGAGTTGCATTTTGCTGCGTTCCTTGTTCAAGATTGGCAATTCAAGTGTAATATATTGTGCAAATCTCGTTACTCTATTAAACTGTCTCATTGAAAACTGCTCAATTCTTGCATGTACATACATCAGACAACATAACTTGTGTATTTGCTCAAAAGTAAGCAACTCATTTTCCGAAAAAATGTAGGTTAGTCTGTCTCTCCTTTTAACTCGAAAAATTATACGTAAAGCTAGCCTTTGACACATAATTACAAGCTTTTTTACCGCTGGATATGTACCCCCAAAATGTAATATCCCATACCTCAGCACGCTTTCAAACCATGATCTGTAAAGCTGTATTAAGTGTTGGCCCTTAAGGCAACTTCTCATGTGGTATAGACCATAGTTGGTTTTTCTCAGCTTATTTCCTAAATAATCAATAACATGGTCCCATTTACGTTTGTGATCGATGAAAAGTCCCAAATATTTCACTTGTTCTACAATCTCTCTGCTGGAGCATGTACATTTATATTTACAACTATGTCTATGAAAAAAGAATTGAAAAGTATTTTTCAGCTGTTACCTAGGTTGATTAGTGTCAAAAATATTAAACATTTTGATTTTGTTGTATTTACTAACATTCTGTTTTCAATTAACCATGTCGAAATCTCACTCAAATCACTATTAATCTTTCTTTTTAGCGATTCCTTACTGTACGCTGAACATACAAGGGCAGTGTCATCGGCATATGCGAATATTCTTGAATTCAATTGAACACGTAAAATGTCATTTATGAATACCAAAAACATAACTGGCCCTAGGACACCTCCCTGTGCTGTCCCGTATTGTAGTTCAACCATGTCACTAAACACTTCATTTATCTTTACAGTCTACCGTTACAAAAAGACTCCAACCAGGGCAAAGCTGAATCTCCTATTCCACATTTTTTTATTTTCATAATAAGAATATCAATATCCAAAGCATCAAATTCTTTCCTCATATCAAGGTATACAGATAACGTATAGTTATACCTATCTGAAGCATTCACAATAGTGCTGACATGTTTCTCAATCGCTGTATCGATACCTCTACCCGGCAGGAAACCAAATTGATCAGGAGAAAATATTAGCCTCTCATCCAAATATTTAATTAATTTATCTTTGAGTAAGGTTCCAAAATTTTGGCAACGGTAATTATCAATGATAATTACTGGCCTATATGACGCCAAGGCATTATCATCCCCTGCTTTATACACTGGTACTACAGTGGCTATTTTAAACTTTTCTGGTATTTTGCCCTGACTTAACGACCTTTTATAAATACTATAAAATATTGGTGCAAGCACATCTAAGTTCTCCTTAAACTTTATAATACTAATTCTATCAATACCACAACTAAGTTTGTTTTTCATTCTATTAATTGTGTTTATTACATTAGTAAACTCTAATTCAAATCGCTCAAAAAATACTTCACATTGATATTGCTCTTCGTAAAACAAATCCTTAGCAAATTCATTAAGTTTTAATTCAGATATAACATTACTGTAGTATTTATTAAAATAATTAACTGGTAAGTGTAAAATTAATTGGTCAGCCTGAGCAAATCATTTTTGTTTTGTATATGCTATGTTATGTTTTTTATATATGCTATGTAATGTTTACCTTATTTTGAATTATTGTATTACTGTTGGATTTATTGTAATTATTTGTTGTTATTTGGAAATAAATTTATTATCATTATTAATTTGCAATTACATATTCATTACCCTTTACATGAATTTCTCTACCCTCAACTTCAATCTTTTCTAAGCACTTTCTTTTTTTTCTTACCATCTTTCTCGCAACATTCCAGTACTGTTTAGAGCCACCTTCACATTGATAAATCAAATTAGAATAATAATTCACCTTTTCAAGTTTAATTTGTGTCCTTACTTGTTTTGCTAACTGTCTGTAATCGTTTTTTTAATAGTGTCAACCTTATTTCTCAAATAGTTTTTAAACGCTTCAGTTTTACGATTAATTAGTGGAATTAAATAGCTGCTCACCCATTCATTTCGCTTTCTATTCTTACTACTCAGTTTTTTCAATGTACAAGAGGCATTATAACGTCTGGTGTAAATTTCATAAAATTCAGAACAGAAACAGCCTGATCAGCATCAATGTTTGCATCGTTCAAAATAGAGCCCCAATCTGCCAACCTTAGTTGGCTAGTAAACAATATTTTATTTAATATTTTGCGAAATAATGGACGGTTTCCATTACTTAACACTCCAGATAACTCAATGTCTATACCATAATGATCAGTTATATCTAATTCTAAAACAGTACATTTTAAATTTAAACCCCGGGAGTTACGAATCAGTACATGGTCCAGGCATGAATCTGAATTATGCACAACTCTAGTAGGAATATCGATACAATTTTCAAAACCGTAAGAAAATACTTTGTTTAAATATTCCTTACCAGAACCATGTTTTTTTACAGTACATACATTCATGCCTCCTACAATAATCGTGGGGTCATTCTTGAAAGCTAAAATATTTTCGAAATTATAATTAAATTGTTTATAAGTAAATTTATATTGCCTATATATTCAAAACAATGACAGATTAAAAATAAGATTGTTGTAAGTATCTGAAAGACGATGTTGACAAGCTCCGCAGTCGGCAGCAAGATAAGTCTGTGGGTACATTGAATATCAGAGTCCACGTAGATAATAACTCCGCCTGCTTGATTATCTGGCCTCGGCTGGTACAACATGTTGTAACCTGGTATGGAATACCTGTCCTCTTCTCCACCATTAATCCATACTTCGGTCAATACTATAATTATGTATTGTTTAGTTTGGCAATTTAAATAAGCATTAACTTAAATTGAACTTATTCATTATAATGTTTTCTCACAATTCTAATTTTCATACAAAATATATTTAAATGATCTGATTTCCAATTTTGATTAACCATCAAAAAGCTAGCAAAAGTACATACAATTTAACACCTACACGTATCTCAGTTTCATTCCCTAATGTCCAGTCCCAATTTCTTCAAATCACCAATAGTAGTTACCCTTATTTTTCTGTCATGTTTCGATTTCTTCACAACAATTTTACCCTCCGAGACCCAAACAAATTTATATCCCTGGATGCCACTTCTAACTCCTACCAATCGCAGACAACGCCTTTGAACTTTATTTAAATGGTCGCAATGTCCAATCTGGTGGGGAGCCCAGACAGTAGAACCATATTTAACAATGGGACGAACAAGAGTCACGTAGAGGGTCTTCAATGTTGCAGGAGATATAATTGCAGGGCGTTTCTTGATGTTCGGGAAATGAACCCTAGAACACAATTGGCTTTAGCACAAGTCTTGGTGATATGTATACCTGGATCCAAGTCCTTTATAACTGTCACTCTATCCAGTAACAAGCCATACAAAGAGAAGTTAAAGTGCAGCAAAGTTTTTGATCTTCCAAATGACATTACTTGACATTTATGAGCATTCAGTTGCATAGCATTCCTATCACACCACTAAGCAGATCCTCCTGGAGCTCATGTTGTTGATGGATTGAAGTCACCTCCTTGAAAATTTTAACATCATCGGCAAATAGAAGAAAGTTGCCGGCTAGTGACTCCCCGATATCGTTTATGAACAGGCCAAATAGACAAGGACCGTGGAGGGACCCTTGAGGCACACCCGATGTTACGCTCGCAACATTCTTGGAGAGTGATGACGCAAATTTGACTTGAAGGGTTCTGCCACTGAGATAGCTTTGCATCCACAGAAGAAGAGGCCCAATAGTTCCGTATGCCTCAATGTAGCTATCAGATGGCTATGACTGACCCTGTCGAATGCCTTAGCGAAATCCAAATACAGGCAGTCATCTTGGTGGAAACAAGAGAAGGAGGAAACAACATAGTCACTGAAGACACAAAGATTGGTGGTCGTTGATTTTCCAGGGCGAAAGCCATGCTGCTGTGGGATGAAGATACTCTTGAATTTAAAGGATAATACGTCCAGGATCAAACTTTCAAAAATCTTGGCAAACACTGACTGAATCACAATAGGACGATAATTTGTTACTTTAGATGTAGATCCAGATTTATGAACTGGTACAAGATAACCAGGCTTCAACGAGTTCGGAAAAGAGCCATCACGCAGCAGCCTGTTGAGATAAACAGCTAGGTGAGGAGCCAGAAGATCACTGCATGACTTCACAACGGCCGGAGTTATGCCAATCCGGTCCAGGTCCCTTGGAGGCATCAAGGTCCTGTAGTTTTCTTTCAATCTTAGTGGCCGAGAAAAGACAGGACAAAACGTTGATGTTGGATTCATAATTGTAATCAGTATGACAGTCAGTATGTGGAGTGTAGACGGCTGAGAAGTAATCAGAGAATAAGTCACACATACCCTGAGGCTCATCAGCTGAGACTAAGCCATATTGAAGTCTGCTGGGTACAGGGTTAGCCTTACTTAATTAAGGACTTCATATGACCCCAGAAGGATCGGGGGTTTTCCTTTATGCTATTGTTGATAGTAAAAAAAACTCCTGTTGGCATGCGCTGGCAAGAGTTTTGCACTGCCGCCTGCCCACTCTGAACGCTTCATAATCACAGTCTAGAAGAGAAGTTTTGTAGTTTCGGTGGAGTAGTTTCTTCCGTGAAATCAATTGTCTAAGTTCCCGGGTAACCCATCGAGGATAAGTAGACCCATTCTTTCTTCTTACAGGTGAATTGGTCTTTATATAACTCCCCATATTCAAACAGAACCTGTTGAAGGAGGCTTCAATATCCGGACAGCTGGGATCAGGGTAATTCAGGGACGCAAGCCAGGCTCTGACATTGTCGATGGTACACTGTCTGAGATCATGGAAAAACACATCACAATTATCAACACCAGAACAGCCAACACAAATTCCAGTGCCTATTGGAAGGCCTCTTCATAAGGTATATGATCAGAGGCAGCCGTAATATTAATCTCTTCATCCGTTGAAAAAACTAGATCCAGCAGAACTCCTCTTGAGTTTAGAATGGTGTTGTGCTGCCGCAGACTTAGGAAATTAATCAGGTCAAACATATTCTCGACTGCAGCATTCCCCGGAGGTTGAAAGTGTAAAGACCAGTCCACTTGTGGCATATTGAAGTCGCCAGCAATAACAATCCTGGTGTCAGGTTCACAAGAACCACACACTTCCTCAACTAAGTCATTGAAAGTTGAAAATACATTGGCTGAAGATTGAGGCGGGATATATACTCCACCAAGGACAGTAGGCTGACCGAAGATCCGAGCGGTAACGAACAAGCATTCGATGTTATTGATAGAAGACGGCATTTCAAAGGAAGGGTACACATTTGATACAGCAATCATAACACCGCCACCCGATTCCTTGGTACTGCTCACAGAAGAGCGATCCCTGCGATAGACACAATAGTTGTTGAGACCAAGTTCTGGAGTATTTCAGAGGATAAATTTGTCTCTGTAAGTATGATGACATCATGAACACAGGAACAGATTGATTCTCTTAGAAGCTGCAATTTTGTGCGGCGACCATTCACGTTCTGATAATATACAAGAATACGCCGAGTAGAACCCGGCATAATTAGTTTTTTGGCACAATTGACACAATTGAGGGGACTCCATTCCTGTACTTGATTGTAAGATTCCCTTCACCTTTCTTAATCCGGCTATCAAGTTCAGCTCTTAGGGAATTTAAGTACTGTCGTTCCCTATTGGTCCTATCACGAGAGACTCGAACACTTGAGAACTTACTGTTGCCATCCATCAGCTTAGCCTTAACAAACTCGTTTAAAAACGAAGCCGCATCTGAAGTTGATCTGAAGACAAGTTTAAGGGCGAGATTTATTAGACAAAGATTTATTAAATATATATAACGGCATACTGCAAAGTGTTTGGACACTTCTCTCTTGAAAAAAGCTTCTGTCATACTGAAAATATCAATGGAGTTGGGCATTCCATTATCCAACTTTGTTCATTTCCTTTAAAAAAAATGAGATTTCTGATGTAATATGTTAGCTTCATGTCAATCCATATGATGCTATACGCACCAACAATAATGTGCAATTTGTTTCTTTTGTGTTCTTGTATCCTTATATTTAATGGCCTTTTTGCCTCGCCTATGCATTCCCTATTGCAACTAAATTTTATACTGTAAACAGTTTTTTGTATGCTGTGTGGCATTTTTTTGTTTTATGCGAAGGTTTGTCTAAAATAAGTATGTGTTTTAAACGCGGTTCTAATGTTGTTTTTTCTACCTACTATTCTAAATTCTCTGACAATCCTTGGGACACATAAGGGACTGACATAAAATCAAAGACTTTAATAAATTGCCTGCAAGGAGAGGGATGATATGTTCGAAGGTTTTTGGGATGACCATACATATGGGGGATTTTGGAATGGTGAGGAGTTAATTTAGATCTTAATTTATCTGAAAAATGTTCTTAGTGTTTTTTAAGGCGTTTCTTACTTTTTGTTTAAACGAAATTGGGTCTTTATTTAAAACTGTATATTTGCCAGTATATAAAGTTTACATAATCTTTTCTTTATACGTTATAGTGCAGTCATTGAAGCATTATTGCTCCGAATTTTTTTACTGTGAACCGAATTGCATACAATTTTGGAATTAGGTTCATCTTACCCTTAACTTCAAAAGTGAAAATTATTTGTACTCCGCAACCACCCTGGGGGTGGTTGCCACCCCTACTCGGGGGTGATTTTTTATTTTTCAAAATAACCTTGGATATCGATAGAAGGCATAATTGTAAGCAAAAAATCATCTATAAAGTTTTTCGAAAAATCTAATACTTTTCAAATTATTGGCAATTGAAAATTCGCAATTTTTTCACGTTTTTCATCGGTTTTTTTTGCAAATATCTCCAAAAATATAAGTTTTATCGGAAATTGTATAAAGATTAAAATTGTAGCAGGTAAAAAAATGAACAATTTTGTTTTTTTTATAAAGTATTCTAAGTGCAATATTAAACTAGATATTAAAGATCAAAGCCGTTTTTTATTTTGTCTGAAATTTAATCGATGTGGTCAATGCCATCTAGCGGCGAGCAGATGCATTTTAGGCATTCTAATAAAAAGTGTTTTGTAGTGCTTACAATAAGCTTTAAAATGAGAACTATTAAAAGTCTTTTGCAAGTAAAATAAGTGAGCTGTATGGCAAATAAGAAGAGCATCTACAGTTTTTTTTCTTTTAAATCAATGGGTTTCATAAGTGCCATTTACACCAAAATTAAAATTAATCGTATTCCGCCTAGAATTAACTTTATTATGAAGATTTTGATAAATTTTATCAGTTTGGCTGCTTCAGGACACTTATGTTTCAAAAAAGTCAAGATTAAAAACAAATTCAAATTAAAAAAAAAACAACTTTTTTCATAATATCTCAAAAATGAGGACAGATACGTATAAAAGTGTATGAATGAAAAATTTAGATATTTTTCTGACAAACATTTTTTGTTTTTTTCTTTCAAACAAAAATTGACGGAGATATGATTGTTTAAAGAGCGTGGCAGCGCAATCACAGCCTCTCTTAAGCCCTTTAACCCTTCACCGTTTGAGAAAGGTTTTTTACTATATATTGCAATAAAGGATGTTGTAGCTCTCTTAAGTACCTTTACAATGGTTTTTTATAAATTGTGATAGTATGAAAATTGAAGGAGTTATGGTCCAAAAACTTATCATATTTTTTTCTACTTAGTAACTGAAAATTTCGGAGTGTGAATATTTGGAGCAATGTGAAAGTGCGCAGTATAATAAAGACCCAAAACTATTGTAATGTGTATATATATATATATATATATATATATATATAATATGGCTAATATATTTTGGAAACGTAGGCATGAATACACACCAACGTTCTTATATGTATATATAACACATGTGAGTAAATTTTTTATAATTTGTAAATATTTTATTCAATAAATGGTAATTTTTTACTCTAAATTAAATTATTTTTAAATATGTAATCATATACATTTACGGTTTTAATTTAGGGGTAGTTTTAAGGGTAGAAAACTTAAGAATATGATAATCATTTTCGAGAATGTGCAATAATATTTCAATCCTTTTCATTTTATAAAAAAATTTTAACAATTTTTTATCAAGGGGTAGTTTTCAAGGGTTAAAAGGGGGTTAATAATTTGATAATTATCATAGAGAATATAAAAAATATTTCTTACTCTATACTTACATCTTTTTATGACGTACCAAAGTATTTTTTGTGATTTTTTTCAATTTAGGGGTTGTTTGCAAGGGTTGTAAGATTTTCAAGGGGTTGAAAATGATTTTAATATGAGGTAATTGTGTTAGAAAACACTTTACAATTTCACCACTTACTATTAGACATGTTTTCTAGCGATAAAATGGCTCAATGTCAATTTTTCCATTAAGGGGTTGTTTACACCCCTTAAAAATAATAGGCAGAGTTCAGATCATTTTCACTTTTGAAGTTAAGGGTAAGATGAGCCTAATTCCAAAATTTCATGCAAATCGGTTCACAGTAAAAAAATTCGGAGGTAAGACCGTATTTTTCGCTTCAATGACTGCACTATTACTGAATCAAGTACAACAGTAGTGTTGCCTTTATCGGCTGTTAAGACTTTGACTGTGTCGTCATTCCCAAGGATCGACATAGCATTTTATTCCTCTATTGTCAAATTGGTCCTTGTAGGAGAAATGTTTCTGAGCAAAAGACTGGCTTTACAACGAATCTGGTCACTCGCTCCTTAGATAACTGTGCAACAGCCGACTCCAGTTACGAAATCCAGCGCCTTTACAAATGTTTTTGCCACAGAGCAGTTTAAAACCCTTTTATAAAACTAAGAATTTTACCCTTTTATAAAACCCGCTGCATTGAGTATTTTTGAAGAGAACTTGATTATATTTTTATTATTCGTATCCGTATTCACTTTGCCACCTTCAGACAAAACGCTTTCATTAGGCCTATTTTGTTCAAATTTACAGGTTTTCTTTTTCCCGTAAATTTCATAAATTGTTTCCATCTATTTTGGATGTTTTCAAGTATTTCAAATTTCAAGAAAACAATTATATTTTGTTCAAGTATGTTAATACTGCATCAATCAATAAAATCAAACACTAAAGAAAAATATTTTGTTCTATAAATATAATCATAGTGTATTATATGTGACTAATGTCAAACATAGGACTCTAAAGGCTTGCAATAAACTTTTCCGAGATTAAAAATGAGGAGAGCCAGCCAACTGTAATGAAGCAAAGCTGGGGTTTCAACCCAGGATTACGAGAGGCAATTTGTATAAGACTGTTCTGAAAGGAATGTGGGGTTATTAACTTTTCTGACACTTCTATGATAGTTTGGATTTGCCACTACAGAATGGAACATTGCATTTTTTCTCGTTTTCTCCTAACAGGACTATAAAATGTTTATTTATAATAATTGATTGTTGTTTAATAGTTATTTAAAATAATTCTGGAAAAACATACTGCTGATAAAATGTAGAAAATTCAGTAACGGAAAGCGTGCACGTGGTTGTGTGTTTAACACAGGTTCGTTGTTACTTACCTCTTTACATATGTGGAAAGTTGTCTTTAACTCTTTTCTTGGCATTACATAATGAATGTGTGACAACACCGAGAGTAGTACAGATCAGGATGATGTATCTAAATGAATACGTACCGGAAGGCCCACAAGAGCATGACATAACAGCTGGCGTGCCGCAGGGTTCAACTATGGGGACCGACCTATGGAACGCGGACTACGACGAGCTTCTGGAAATCCTGTTGCCGAAGCAAGTGGAACTCACGGGCTTTGCGGATGACGTCGCCGCTACGATAGTAGTAGACAGCGCTGAGAAGGCAGAACTACTAGTTCGAGAGACCATTGACGCCGTCGAAATTTGGCTTAAAAAACACGTCGTCGATACGGGCGAGATAACATTGACGTCTACAAGGACAACGCGTTACTTGGGAGTAGTGATCGACGAGAAACTATCTTTCCGCGAACACCTTGAAAACGCATACACTAAAGCCAACACGACAGTATCCAGCTTAGCAAGGACTATGACAAATACCACGGGACTGCAAGCTAAAAAGTGACGAGTCCTCATGGAAACAGTCCAGTCAGTACTGGTGTATAGAGTTGAAATATGGCATCCTGAATCAGAAGACGTACCGGCGCAAAACAGCAGCGGTGCAGCGGCGGGACGCTCTTATGGTAGCCCGCGCCTATCGTACGGTCTCCGAAGCGGCCGTATTGTTCATAGTGGGGGCTGCACTTATCGAGTTACTTGCGTTCTAAAGGGCAAAATTTTATAACACCAAGAGGAATGGTGACAACTCCAAGGAGTCAAGAACAAAAATAAAGAAAGAAACGCTACAGGAGTGGCAGAACAGATGGACAACGGGAGAGACGGAGCGCCTGATTCCAGACATCAGCGTCTGGTTCTCCGGAAGCAAGGGGATACGGATTTTCCCCTTACCCAGTTATTGACGGGACACGGAGAGTTTAACGCCTATCTTTTTAAGATGGATCTGTACCGAACACAGATTTGCAAATACTGCCCGGACAAAATTGACGATGCCGAAGACACGTTCTTTAACTGTGTTCGGTGGAAGGACTACAGAAGCAGCACCTAAGAAATCATAGGCACTAGGCCTGGTGACCTATACGAGCGAACAAGAGGAAAACTGGTCAGCTGTTGCAGTCTGCGCACAGCACCTTTTTAAAGAAGAGACCACAGAAAGGGACCAGTAACCAGGAGCAGGCGTCGTGATACGCAGCACGGACTGGATTAATTTAATGTTAACGCGGTTCTAATCCATTCCTCCCCGTAACATCTACAGGGAGAGTGTAGAGGAGTTCTTTTTAGAGGGTAAGAATTCCACACTACCGACCATCATCTTTCAATGATGGCGGTGTCTTTGAAAGAGTTTTCCGCTTCTCTATACAAAAATGAATGCATACTAAATAAAGCAATAATGTATTCACTTCGAGTCTATTGAGCTATATAACTCCGTGAATGTTAAAACTGTATTTTAAGGCAGTACATAGTATAATATAATAATAATTAAATAGATACCGTATACGTTTGATTGCCCGTTTACAGATGACTTTTAAAATTGCTTCTCCTTCACATTTTATACGGTCTTTATTCTATAAGACTTTTTCCTAACTAGATGTCAATGGTTTCAATCATACGATACCCTAAGAATTTAAAAATAATGTATAAGGCAAACCACTTATATGCCAGCTTTAACAACAGCTGGGTCCAGTAATGAGCAAAACCTCATTATAGCAAAATATGTCTCTTATAACGAATAATAGGAATATCTTTATGAATTTAGATGAATAATAAAGATGCAATAGTTTCTTTAGTCTTTTTCTAATGATTGAAGTTAAAGATAAATTTAACTCACGAGACGTATGGCTGTATAGATATCGACATATACTAATCCAATTATCTCGGCTCATTCCACCTCACTGCATATGAGTGAATTGATTAAACTGCTACATCCAGTGAGATTCCCTTCTGTGCTTGCATTTGGCATGAGAAAGAAACAATCATTATTTGCTTAGTTCTAAAGTTATTAAGGTTGCATGAACAGCATGTATAGTATAACCATTACACTGTCCATAACCGTCAAATGGTCAAGCACAATAAATGAATCTATATCAGTACATCTCAGTTTCAGAATCCTATCTAGAGTCAGCTCATGTCTAGTAAGCTTAATTGCATTGTGCATAAGAATGCAATTGGTCATTTTATATGAGAAACAATCTAATGTGCACGGGGAAATCTGATGTGTGCTACAAACACTCACCTGGACCTGGATAGGTGAACACTAACCAATCCAGTTACACAACTGTAGTATACAATAGGTGTTCCCATGTCCATTGCAATGTCAGTTAACAATGCCAATGAGCAATTGCATTCTTGAGCCCAGCGTGATAAATTTTAAATCAACTTACCCTTGATATATGGGTTGTTCTAGATTCATCTATTGTGCTTGAGCATGGGCCTTATTTAACTACAGTTAAACTTGCAAGATATGAGCATGTTGAGATATTAATCCTCGCAAAATGATAAGCGACTTCGTGAGTATGAGGTGATATTTTTAGAGTTTGACATGATGTGACCTAAACTAAATTAATTTTATTATTTTTTTAATTAACTAGTTAATGTACATAGCTAACATCGCATAGATTTGTCAATATATTTAATAGTTTTTTAATTATTATAAAAGGTTTAGATTTTTAAAACTTAATCTCAAGATGTTATCCAAAATTTTCCTACACATTATTTACAAATGTATAAGGTCTTGTGTGCGTGTGTTTTATAAACATTAAAATACTATAATAATTATATAATGAGGATGTGGTAACCTAACCGCTAATCATAGTCCTTAACGTTGTTGTAATATTCCATGAGTATATTTCATTAACCATTTGACAAGGAGTCATATATCCATATAATGTTTAGCTCTAGTAGCTGCAGTCCTAGTATTGCATATTGCTGCAGAAAATAGTTGAAGAATTTATATATATATATATATATATACAAATTTTAAACGTACAGATCATAACTAAAATGTAACAGTCTTCAATGAAAAGTTATAACACATAACATTTTTAAGTAGTAATACTATTTTTAAGAGACAACATTTTAGATATAGAACGGTGCAGTAAAACTCGAAATGTATTTTATTACAAATGATGAGTGAAAATAGTAATTATTTTGATAAGTTCGATTTGTAATGTCATATATCACGAGCATTTCTTCAAGATTTAAGAAGATTTCTTTTCTGTAAAACATCCTAAATAAAGCATAACCGTCTCAAGTAGAGCTTGGATTTATAAATCTTCTCCGCTTCTCTGGCTTGTCAACTTCTCAATATCTGCTTGAAACAAAAGTTGTCAGTTTGACAAAAATACCCTTTGTTTCACAACCACAGATGTTGCATAGACGAAGTTTTTCTTTTTAAAGGGAACTCAAAAAGCTACACTTTTTGGAGCGCACGCAGTATAGGTTGATTCATTGTGAAACATTCTAAACTCAAATAGAATCAAGTATTTTTCTTTGCAAAGTACATTAAAATAGGTTTATTGTGATTTTCTAACACAAAGATACACCACAAGAGTAGATAAATGAAGACTTAAAAGGCAACTCTAAGGTAATAGCTGAGTTAAGGCTGGCACCATTAATTAAATTATAAGACTAGAATTTTTTCAGACAAAAAAACATGTATACAACTAGAGTTTATAATTCATTAAATATTTATCATTTACCAAATTAGTATTTAAAACAAAGCACAATTGTTTATTTCACAAATAGATAAACAATGGATTATATTGCCAAAAGAAATTAATAATAATTCAGATACATACATATATACGCATATATGTACGCATATACATACGTATTATATAGAGATACCTATACACACCACAAAGATACTTATTCAAAAAAGATAAAGATATAACTATTACTCATTCCTAGTCACTCGTGCAACAAAAATCATTAATAAAGCTACTAATCCATGAGCTACTCTACATTAACTGTTGAACTTAGGAGTTGTTAATCAATGAGTAGCATATCTATGTGGAGTTCAGGTATATATAGTTATATGGTTAAAACTAACCCAAACTAAAACTGTGACGATATAATTGTATTCCTTCATTATAAAATACTCAATGTTATGTAAGTTATTGAGCATCGGAACAGTTTTTACAGAACGTTTCCACGATAATCCCATACTACATTGTACGAAAATCATGGTGCATTATATTTGGAGTAATCTACATTACTATATAAAAATATAATGTACATGTTTGTGTGTTTGCGTGATCGTGTATGTGTTACTCAATTATATGAAAACTACTTAACTGATTTGTATTGAGATTTTACATTGACATTCTTCATTGATATTATCATTGGTTTTTTTTATAATATGGTTAAAATTAACACATAGGCCTGTTTATTCATATTTCGACAATCTCTCCGAGCTACGCTCCACGATTTTGAGAACTCTTTTTTTAGCTAAACCAGCAAATGTTACGTGTAACCATATGTTCTATGCAAACGTGGCAACACAATCATATTAATCTAAGTAACTTTTTAAATTTTTACTTTACTTAACTTTTTAAATTTTTTAAGTTCACAGTATTGAAAGTATAATGTAAGCTTAAAATTACAATACTACTTATTTTAACTTTCATAAAAAGATGAAAATGTCATATGAGCCCAAAAAGGATAATTATATTTAATTTTTTCCCATGAAATTACCGAGAAAATGTTAATACTTTGGCTCCCAAGCAGCTCAGTGTTCAGTTTTGAGGTGAGCAGCATTGCCAGTTTGTATACGATCTGGGAGGGAATATCTTAAACAAAATAATATTAAATACCGTTCGGTTAAATCTGTTGTTTAAGTATATATGACTTACACAATGTATAGTATGTATAATTAACATCATGGCAGTCTTCATTGGTATCAGTTCAGAATGTAGATTGAAGTTGTTGCTATATTGTCACGATATTAACACATAAGATAAAATTACTAAATTATCTCAAATTTTATATAGTCTACTACGTCAATTTTGAACAGGTGGTGCCTAATTGTATAGATTCATCTTTAAGACGTTTCTGTTATTTACATTAAGATATATCAACATTTTAGTCAAAAGAAACTTTTTTTAAACAATTAATTAAACATACAAAAAAGTTTTTAAATTTGTATGTAGTTTTTATTGTAGAAATATTAATGCTGCTGCTTTAATGAAAAGTGACTCAGAACTGTCCCTTTGATAAGTGTTGGGTATTCACACAACCGTAGGAAAGCATTTTATTCAACTTATGCAATAGCCTTAACATAAAAATTCTTGATATTTTCGTTTTAATATATTACTATACTGTATTGGAATGATGAAAATTCGATTGGAATCACTCAAAACACAATCTCGATATATCCTGTATTAATATTTTATTTGAACTTGTGTTTGTATTTCCATTTTGGTTTAGTTCCAAATTTTTTCTATAGAAATACATTGATGTAATTCAGTATTTAATATTTCAACATTCTTTGAAGCACTTTTTAAAAACTTCAAAATTATGTTATAAGTTAGACACTATTTCGGGTAATGTTTTACGTTCATAGTCATCATTTCAAAGCTGCTTTACACTTGGGATAGGATACATTAAATTCAAACTGATTAAAAACTAGAAATATTCTATAATCTTGTTAAAAAAACATAGTTTCTGTTTATTTTAACTTTAACAATTACTGATCAATAGTGATCATAGAAATAAGTTTGAGTTTTGCGAGCATCTAACAGAACTTGATACTGCACTGAATGGAAAATGTGTGATTAACGAAATGTGTTTTACAGTGAAAATACATATTGACTCCTGTAAATATAAAGATTAGAAACAGATGAATTGTTTTTCATGTTTCACTTTTGAAGTTACATATCACATGTTTTAATATTATGTGTAAACATCAAGCAATATAAGAAAGATAAGTAAAACCTTGTTAGATTACTTCTTACTTGGTATCAATGTTTCTACTTCCAGATCTTAAAATTAAATGAGCAAACAAATTACTATGTCACCATTACTAATAAATTTCAGCATCCAAAAATATTGCTCAAGGAAATAATTCTCAAATTAGTCAAAATACAAAATTACAAATTATCTGCCAGTTTGGGCATTGCAATGTTTCTGCGATCAGACCCTCGCTCTCATCCCCTCTCGCTAGGCCATTCTTCTTCCTGACACAAACAAATCCAAGAATAATGGCACGTGACTGACATCTCTTATTTGCTGTCACCACCCGTTCAAACCGTTATGTCACCCAACCGTAATTTTGGAAAAAGAATTATGTCAAGTTATGACTGTCGCCGTAGTTTTTTCAATATTTGTAATGTCATAATTAGCCATATTTATATGGGCCATGTGTTGAACATTACGAGATTGATAGTAAAATATTTTTTACAGTTAAATATTTTAATGACTAAACCGTGCCTATAAATGTATATTAATTTTTTTAATCAAAATAAAAATTATAAATCTTGCATTTAAATCGAAAATCTGATGGCTGCAAATGTCTTATTTTATGTTTACATTTATTAAAATGCACCACAGAACAATGTAAAACCAATTATAAATAGTTTTAGAGTAACTGTTTGGTTATTAACTGTTTAGATACACAATATTCATGACATCACTATATGTAAAGGTTAAGTCAATATGTAACTTCAATATCATAATTAAATTAATTTGACAGGATTGCCTTGGAATGGAATGGAATGGAATACTAACACTATATTAATATATCTAGTATGAGTATTGAAAATAAGTGTATGCCAGTAAACATTTTAATATATTACAATTCAAAATGCAAAATTTCCAATATTCCAATACATTTGTGAAAATAAAAATCTTCAAACCATTTTCACCAGCACTTTATATACGATTGAAACAAAATGCAAACAAGTTCAGCGTGCATCAAACCGATGCGAACATAACAGGAAGAAGACATAAAACTCCAGAATATTTAACCTAATTTACTATTTTGTTTACAAGTAATTAAAATTATTGTTTATTGTGTATTTAATGATTATTATTAAGAGTTACAGCTATGATGCACGTACTTGTAATCATTGCACCTGAGAGAGAGGGGATGACACTGACAGGATAACACACGCGTTCGATCGGCTCCTTAGTTTTTTGTCTAATTTCAGTAGTATTGTTTAATTAATCAGATATAAAATTTATCAGTTTGAGGTATTTTTATCAATATTCATCCAGTTCATAATAGTTTCTTTCAATCCAGTATTTATTAACTTTCAATATCCTTTTTAGTTCGGCTTAATTTTAAGGTTAATGTTCCGGTCTCCACCGCAGTTACGATCGGGATAGAAGGGCAAGGCGGTAGCGCTATCTACATCTGATAGGAAGCCAGTTCTCCAACGATCGCTATCCACGTCGTCTGCATCTAGTCCTGTCAACACAACAACAATGCCAGCTGATAAGACGACCTAACTGCTTGACCCGGCGCTTGTTGAGCGTTGTGTCAAAACAACTTTCTATCGGGCGAGGATATTATCGGCAAACTTGTCTCGCGGATGTCCGAAGAAATAAGGACCGTTGTTGAAGTGGCGGTGCGTGCAGCCCTTACGGCCGTCAATGAAGAAGTGAGAAAACTGCGAGATGAGGTGACTAACTTGACAGCTGTAGTGACTGAGCTGAACAGTAGGTTGGCGGAAAGGACGGTCGATCTGGAACAATACCAGCGGCGCGACAACCTGCGGATTTTCGGAATCGGGGAGACTGTTGGTGAGGACACGGACAAGTTGGTGGAGGAGTTGTGTTAGGACAAGTTGGGGGTTGAGCTGCCACCGGAGTCCATCAGTAGAAGCCACCGCGTTGGTCAGCAACCCCGTCCAGCGGCTGATGGAGTGAAACGGCACCGCCCTATCATAGTGCGGTTCACCAGCTATCGTCAACGTCAACGAGCATTCTCGGCCAAGAAGAACCTTAAAGGGTCCGGTATTTCCATCCGAGAAGTCCTGACTGCGCGCAGGATGGATGTCTACAGGGCAGCAGTCACACAACATGGACCGAGGAGTACTTGGACCCTGGACGGGAGAATTCTGTGCGTCGACCGACACGGCAACACAGGCGCAGCGACAAGATTGGCAGACCTGACCTCGGCGCAGCGTCTCACCAACGTTAACTAGTTGTAAGTTTTATTTCTTTTTCCGCTTTTATTTATAATTTGGCAGTACAGTTTTAGTTTTAGTTACAAATGCTAAATTACTACTTCTTTTTTCCAGTTTATTATTTTTCACAAAGCATAGATATACATTAATATTCATACATCTTTATTTTTTAATGTTAAATTCCTTAAATTCAGGTTCTTTGATTGTAAATATAAATTTTTCACTAATAATGCTTGCACTACAATTTAAATCTAAAGTTTCTAATTTTATCTTACTTTAAACAAATTCCACACTCAAGTATTTTATTTACAAGCTACTTTATAATATAAATATACACTTATTTATGTTCATTTACTTAAATATGCAGTTTTATATTGCAATTACTAAATTTAGCAATGATTTAATTTAGTTTGTTGTAAGCTCAGATATATATTTTTTAGTTTCATATAAAACACAGCATAGTGCTGTATAACAATTATTATTATTATTAGTTTTTTTGCAAATAATTGTACATTTCATGTTTCTTTTGAAAAAAAGTGTTTGCATAATTCCTTTTTACTACATATTGTAAAAAATTCCATATATAATCAATATATCAATCAGTAGTTTAGGTTTATGTGCACATGTATGTATGTGTGTTTATGTATATGTGTATATAAAAATGTGTATGTATGTATATGTGAGTAGGTATGTGTATATTCTTTTTCAAATATTTTACAGTTCTGATTATGATTATTTAATTTTTCTTAGTATAAGTAGAAATACATTTTTATGTTTACATATTGCATATTTGTTTCAAAATTTAATATGTTATTCAAGTAAGTATTTTGCCGATACCTTGTCAGTGTCATGATTAGCCGTAAGTTTAAGTGTGCATCTTGTGTAAATTTACAATGTTTTACGGTAGGTTAAGGTATGTGAGAATGTATGTTGTATGCTAGGGTTACCCACAATATTTCTTGTCTGTCGGTGTCGCCTGCCGCTCGCTGCCCGCGCTGTCGGGCTGGGGTCCCCGGCTGATGGTCCCGCCCCGGGCGATAGCGCACTCATTCTCTCACAAATTATCTGCCGAACACTTTCTCCCTACGATAATTTACTAAAGGCAGCTCACGTTAATGCTCAATCGCTTTTTTGTCATATTGACGATTTCAGAACTATATTTCGCTCTTCACAGTTTGATTTAATTCTAGTTTCTGAGACTTGGCTCAAACCTTCTTTGAGTGACATGGCTGTTGAGTTGACGGGATACTCCTTGTTCAGGAATGACCGTCTACATAAGGGTGGCGGAGGTGTCGCCGTTTATGTCAAGTCTCACCTTCCTGCTATCCTTCTATCCTTCTATCATCCGACACATCCAGAGCTGGACACCCAGAATATATGTTTCTAGATGTCAGTGTTAACAGATCACAGATCTTAGTTGCCGTCTGTTACAGAGCTCCTAACCTTGGCTATCTTGCTGAATTCTAACATGAACTTCTTAATCTCTTGGCTCGCTGCAGTCATGTTATTGTGATGGGGGACTTTAACACTGATTTACTTGGACCAGTTACCTACGATCAAACCTTTTTATCAGACATGTTTTTTTCTTGTAACGTGACTATACTACCACTTCATGCCACTCACCATACTGCCGCTGCCGACACCTGGCTGGACATAATTGCTGTTGGTGACCCGACCCTCATTGCGCACCATGGACAACTGCCTGCCCCTGGACTTTCAAAACATGATTTGATATTTTGCATCTACAAACTTCTTCTCCCCAAACCCAATCCAAAGTTTATTAAATACAAAAACTACAAAAACATTGATCTTGACCTTCTGATTTTCGATACTTCCAATATTTATTGGCATGAAATACTATTTTCTGATGACGTGAATGATATGGTTTTTCAATTTAATTCCCTAATTCATCAATTGTTTGATAAACATGCTCCAATAGTCTTCAAACGTGTAACAAAAAAGCCTGCTCCCTGGATTACTGACTTTATTCGCCATCTGCAAAGACAGAGAGACACTGCTTTCCGCAAGGATGAGCGAACAAAGAATCAGCACGATTGCAGCTTATATAAAAGACTGAGAAATCAGACACAGCAACAAATTAGAAATTCTAAAATTAGATTTTACTACAATTCTCTTTCTCAGAAACAATCAACTAAAACCCTGTGGACGAAACTGAAAGAGCTGGGAGTGGGCAAATCTGATGGTGACCAACAAACCCATTTAAATCCAAATATAATCAATAACATTTTTGCTAACGTCCCCATTGATCTGTCCCGTGCTCGTGATTATGTCATAGAGCTAGAGGCTTCTCCGCTTGACAGACCTGTTCATCAGTTTTCTTTCACTCCGGTGACTGAGGCTGAGGTGTTCAGGGCGGTCATGAGGATATCTAGCAATGCAGTCGGGGCCGACAACATTCCAATCAAGTTCATTAAGAGCACTCTGCCAGTCACCCTCGCAGTTATTACTGCAATATTTAATAAATCTTTAATGTCCTCAACTTTTCCAGATATATGGAAGTGTGCTCAAATCCGTCCCTTAAATAAGTGTTCTTCCCCTAAAGCTCCATCTGATTTAAGACCTATTAGTACACTGCCTGCACTATCCAAGTGTTTAGAAAGAATAGTCCACCAACAATTCTCCCGTTTTATTGACAGTGGCAATATTTTGTCGGTATTTCAATCTGGGTTTCGCCCTCACCACAGTACTGCCACAGCCCTTTTAAAAATCACAGAAGATATAAGACTTGCTATGGACAAGCGACAAGCTACAATTTTGACTCTATTCGATTTTTCCAAGGCCGTCGACTGCGTGTTTCACCCTCTTTTACTGATAAAATTGAAGAGGTTTGGTTTCTCTGATGGTTGTGTCAGGTGGGTGGGGTCATATCTCTCCGAGCGACAGCAGCGAGTCAAGACTAACAATGGGTGCTCCGAGTGGAAACCTGTCACCCGAGGGGTGCCTCAGGGTTCTGTAGTTGGACCACTTCTTTTTACACTCTACATTAATGACATAACTACTAGCATCCGACTCTCAAAGTTCCATCTGTACGCTGACGATTTACAAATTTACCGCCACTTTTCACCTAATGAGATGGACACTTGTGTACAAGTAATGAACTCTAATATTGATTCAATAGCTTACTGGACTTGCAGACGGACTGAAACTTAATGAAACCAAGACTAACATACTGTATTTTAATAGGCTATCAAAGGCTTATTACTAAAATCGACATTAATACTGCTCCAAGACTGATACTGAACAACAAAGAAATAGTTTACAATGAAAAAGTAAAAAACCTGGGAATAACTATCAACAAAAACCTGGGATGGGCTGATCAGGTGTCACTAATGTGTAAAGGGGTTTTGCCTGTATACATAGCCTCAAGCGATTTTCACAATAATTGCCGTTGGATGTTAGAGTGATGTTGGTGAAAACTCTAGTTTTACCTCACTTCAATTACTGTAACGTGGTGATCAATGACATGACTGTTGACCTTTCTAATAAAATTCAGCGTGCACCGAATTATTGTATTCGGTTCATTTTCAACTTACGACGTGATGATCACGTATCTCCTTATTTTGAGCAATTATCCCTATTAAATTCCAAAGAACTTAGAGATCTTCATGTACTTAGTCTGCTGCACGCACTAATCCACAATGGTTGTCCAAGTTATTTGGCCCAAAGTTTCGTTTTTATGTCTGATATTAGTGCACGTAGAACTCGTAGGGGTGCATCTTTATTATCAATTCCAATTCATAGGACAGCCTTATATAATAAATCTTTCACTGTTTCCGCATGTCGATTGTGGAACGCTCTCCCAGACAACATCAGAAGTATTGACAAGCGCGATCGCTTTGGGGCGGAGGTTAGGGCCTTTCTGTTGCCGACTCGGCGGGAGTGACGGTTGGTGGTTCTTGTGGTCACACTTGGGGTAACTGTATGTAAGTTGCGTGGATGGGGAATGAAAGCTGATTAGGATATGATAGTTTAATTAGTTGCCTGTTGTATTAAAGAGATTTATGTTAGAGTTTAATCGAAATGGTTAATTTTAATTATAATTGATATACATACATTATTATGTTATATCCAATATGTAATTAATTATTAAAGTGATTTAGTTTACGTGTCAGTTACAATGTTGTAACTAGGTAAATAGGTATGATTATATTTTACTTTGTTTTTTTGTTTGGAGGTTAAGTGGTAGAGAGGACTTTTAAGTCCTAACTTCGCCTATGTAAATAAAGACATTTTTCATTTCACCTCCAACACTGCCGTATAAGTTGCTATAGCACCGATGATTTTATCTTATAAAGAAACTGGACCAGGTATTATAAAAAGAAACACTTTTGTAATAACACCGGATGCTTACCTGGACATAATTTATTATAATATCCTTGTAACGTATTTATAAAGTTCTGGAACTGTAATCTATATGTTTCTGGTATATTTTGAATCCATTAGGATATATAATTTTTTATCTCTTAAATTAAAACTAGGTAAACCACGTTATTTGCAGGTTATTATTTATCATAATCCAAATCACTAAATATTTTGCTAAATAACATTACTTATTTTAGGAACCGTATAAGACAACTAACAGAACTTAAAATACATTTTAGAAAGACTATGTGACATGTACAAATATTTGTCTCTAAATAATTATATTTCGTCATGTTATTGATGTTAATTATTATGATTTTTCAATAATGTAACAAGCAAACCGCTGTGTTTCTGAAACACATTTGACAATGACTTACGTTATTACTTTGGTAATTCCAAAGTTTGCATTGAAATATAACTGTTACCAAGTAAACATAATTATTTAATCAATGGTTTTTTTTGGAGACTCAATAGAACAATATTCAATAAATTAAGTATTTTAACGTCGCTGTTAATGTGCTTACAGAATTTATAAATTGATTAGGAATGATAAATCTAGAGTAGAGCGGGGCAAAAGCTTGCACTTAAAGTTTGACGGCAGCCTGTGACGAGTAAAATTATTTAAAAAAAAACAAAATTTTGCATACAGTAAGGTTAAGATGTTAACTATTGGATGACATGTTTTTATAAAAAATATTCTAATAAAAACCTGCTGAAAAATGAAAATCTAAAAAAAAGTTAAATTGCGAACTTTTGCCCCGCTAGTGGGGCAAAAGTCCGCTTTAGGTGGGGCAAAAGTACGCATTTTTTATTTTTGAAAATTCGTGTATTGATTAACAAACTCAAAGTTAATTTTAGGTTCAAATACAAAATGGAGAAGTTTAAAAAAACAAAATTAATACTTAAATTTAAAAAAATTTAACTATTTTATACTAACTATAGTGGAACTTACACTTAATTACTTTTACAATTACTTACTAATAATAATTAATCTGAATTTGTTGTCTTAGTAATAAATCAACACATATTATTAGTCTATACATATTAAGAAATACAAAGGTATCTATTATTAGGTAGATATTATTTTGGATACAAAGTTACAACCTGATTACAAAAAACTGTATCACAACCTCTTTAAAAGTTAGCAGTGGTCACAAATATATTGGCCTACACCTTCGTAGCTTGAACAGTCCTCATGCCACCATGATCCACATGAAAAGCACTGAACCCAGTCTTCAGTCGGAGGATCTATGTATTCTTCGTCACAAGCTGGGCACTTAATTTTTTGTGATGAGGTTGAAGGCTGCTCTAGGTCTACATTTAATGAAATTGGGCTTCTTAGTTGGGACTTTAGCACGGGGTTTCCCCTTTTCTTCTTTCAACAATTTCTTTTCTAGCTTTTTCTTTCAACGCCTCCTTTTTTATCTCTGTGGCTTCTAGAAGCTTATTTTTAAAGGGTGAACTTGTAAATATTTCAGATTTCATTTTTTTACTTTTTCTCTTCTGGACGCCTGTACGCTTCGGTAAAGGTGTTATCATTTGTGGGGGACACCCAACCGATTTTGATTTTTTTGACTGGTTTTGGGTGTAGTTTTCTTGATCGGTGTTGACTGTATGTTGCTAGAAGTTTCTTGCTCAGCTATCTTAGGGTTAATAAGATTTTTATCACTTCTAGCAAAGTTCCTTACATCATTTTCTGCGAGGACCTGATGGTCAGCATTAAACTGAGCAGAAATTATCAACAACATCCTCTTCCAGGACTTCATCGGGAGCACCAGACTCATCTGCACACGCTTGGCTTGGGTTATTTTCCTCCACTGGCTGATCTGTAACACTACTTGGGAGGAAGTCTTCCTCAGAAAAAATATCTTTATTGAAAGGAAAAATACCGCAAACCTTAAAACCAGTTAACGCTTTTCCCATAGTAGCACTCTTTTCATATGCCTCAGCAAAGATCTCTGCGACCTGGAACTGGGTAATTACTCTACCTGGATGATTCAACAGCCATCTGTCACAAGATTGGGAAAAAAAATCTTTCAAAGACTTAAAGAAGCTCCTGTCAAGAGGTTGCATCCTATGGCTACTATGTGGTGGTAGAGAGAGAAGATGGATACTGTGCTGCCTACAAAATTCAATACTTTCAATACTGATATGCGATCCATGATTATCCAGGACTAATAGAGCTGGATTTGTTTCATTTGATGCAACATGATTCTGGAAGTGTTTCAACCAAACGGTAAAACAGATCGGAATTACTGTACCCAGAATCGGAACACATCATAATTGAATCAGGAGGAGCTCGATTCATGAGCATCTTGTTTGGCCCTTTTTCTGGCAAAGGTTATGGCAGGGGGTATGTAATTTCCACTAGCACTCATTGAGCATATGACAGTGGTTAACTGACCTCTTTCTGCAGACGAAACTTTGCCGACACCTTTTTTTCCTTGAATGGAACAACTTTGGGTGTTTTGTTGGGTACTGTACTCATTCCTGTTTCGTCCATAATTGAAAAAATACGGGAAGCAGGAAATTTGTAGTTTATCAAGAGGTTTTCAAGGTTTGAAAAAAAAAAGATCCACTTGAGGCTTGTTGAAGCCCATGATTCTAGCTATACTGGTCTTTGTTGGTGTGCGAAGGCTCAACTTGTGACCTTTTTAAAAACTCAAACCCCAATCTTTACCTGCCTGTTTGGTTTCCTTGTTGAAGGGATGTGGTATCCCGTTGGTGTCAGCATATTCATATGCCAATCGAAGAAGGTCTTTGAAGGTGAGTCCGTAAAAACATGTGTCTAACTTCTTACAGTGCTTCCGCCAATTCTTTTTCTTGTTCCTCATTGAAGACTGACACGAAGCGCCCCAGCTTACTTACTCCAAAGCCCTAAAAAAAAGCTTGTGTCACTTGGCTGTATTCGGTATCTAGTGTTATCTCGGCCTGAAAATTTTTTGTAAATTAGTGAATAAAATTGTAATTGTAGTTAGTAAATTAGTGGGATATCGCATGTAGATCTAATTAATATAATCAAAATTATTAACGAAATGACTACCTGTTTCAGACTTTTCCGTACAGCTGTAATCCGATACTCCAAACTCCTCGCTATCTGCCTTATAGAGATACCAGCTTCTAACTTCTGTCGTGCTATTTGTAGCATTCCTTCAGTTATTGTTTTCCGATCAGTTTTTCTCTTGTAATTTCTGGGAAAAAAATTGAAATTTTTAGTATTGGAGCCTAAAAATAATTAAACATAATATATTTTCAACAAATTAAAATAATTAGTTGCTTAGGGAATAAAGAAATATTTTTATTCCCTTAAGAATATTAGACCTATTAGTGTTCTTTTTAAACAAGTAACTATATCACGGTGGTGGGGCAAAAGTTCGCATGCGAACATTTGCCCCACCGCGCAGTGCGAATCTTTGCCCCACATCCTGCAATTACATTATTTGCTTAGTGCTACAATCTAGCGGAGAAATTGAGAACTGTCAATAGCATCACTGTACACGTTGTTCACTGTGCTTTCAGATTATATGCGGTTTTTAATTGAAAAGTAAATGTTTATCAGTCTAATTAACTGTTTGCAAAAAACTCGAAATATTACATCAGAAAGTATTAATTTGTAACTTACCTCATAGTTGTATTATCAAGGTATCTGGAAGTACGAAACTACGTTGACGCAGCAACTACTTTGAGACCATTACACTGATGAGCAAGTTGGCCAACTGCAACTCTCACAACACTAAAATTACCCCAGTGCGAACTTTTACCCGCCACGAACTTTTGCCCCACTCTACTCTACTGTTTACAATCCGCATCCGTGCTGGTTTGGTCGTTGAGGAACGTCAAACTGTTTTTAACAAATCGATGATTAATTACAAGTTCTAATATCCATTGTTCTATCCAGGAAAGAATTTCTAAACAATCTCAGACGTTACCTATCTCATAAATATATATTAACATAGTTTTGCATGATTACAGGTAAGTGTTTATATGACAATTAAATTTAAAAATAAACAAGGTATGAATACATCACACCACGGTTATGCTATGTTCCATGAAAATTAAAGCCTAATTTATCATGTTTATTAATTTTACTGAGCATAAGAAATTCGTAGTAATAGATAAGAGTTTACAATATAAATAAATTAAAACCCATTATTATCTATGTAGGAAAGAAGTTTCATACGGAATGTAATGACTAGAGATCTTTTAGGATATCTTGCCTTAAGATACATTCAAATATTTTTCTATTGAGTTAGATTTCATACCAGTGTCTAAATAATTAATTGACAGTTACAATGAGGTAGGGAGGGTACTACAATAGTTTTGCAACTCTTTAATTGCAATGACATCAAACCTTTTGAACGACTTATAATATTGAATTTCAACTTTATTATTTTTTAATTTTACTGCATGCATGTAGGTTACATGTAGCTTACGTGTTATATGTGAAATTTTAAAATCTCATATAATTCTGTTAAATAAATGCTTATTAATTTGGGTCTTATTTGATTTTTTGATAGGCAAAATTCAGTTTGATAATGATTCCAAAGAGTTTTGCCGAACGTTAGCAAAACATGTTACTCAAAGGGATATTTCTACATCGACTCGAGCTAAGGGCTTAAAATTTCGCTTAGTAGGTAACATAGTGTTTGATGGTGCATCTTTCTTCGTAGTATTTGTCTGAGAATTAGCGAAATCTAACACTGGTGGTATGTATCGAAAATGAATTTGCTACGAGTTACGATTTTGGATGAAGGTTTTACACATAGACAAGATTCATAAGAAAAAAGTTAAGTAAAGAATCTTCTTAATCTTGTAAACGGGCAATGGATTGTTTGTGATATTTCTGTATTTTAGACGTGACAACGTCTTAAATTAGGTTGCGGCTCGGAGTCACTCATGAAAAAGTGTAACGCCCGGTAACGTTACGATGCCCGTCCAGTGGGTCCGCCGCACGGGATCCGCACGGGATAAAGCAGATAACTGTGGGTCCGCCGCACGGGATAAAGCAGATAACTATGTTTATTCGTGAAAATGTGGAGTGCTTAGATTCGTCATTTACAACAACTACAACAATAAAGGTAAATAATTGTACACTGATATTTCATTATCGTAAACTATGATTGATTGATTAATTGTTAGATTGACACAAAAGTTGAGAAACTGAGTTTATAGGTTATGTCATACTATTGACAAATGTTGATAGTGTTAAGTAAATTATTAGTTTAAATCACTCTGCAATCAATCGTAATTCAGTCGATTGAGAAGAAACAGCTCGTATTTCTAGTCAAACATTTAAAATAACAAATTATAACCTCTAACCTGTCATAACAGTGCGACCAAACAAACGAACTAAACCGACCAATCACCACGCGCGGAGTTAGAATTTAACTGTGTTTAGCAAGAATTTCAAATTCCAATTTTAGTAAATGTTTTATTCAACTTTACCATTTACAATAACAAATTTTAATTAATTTCAAATTATGTACAATGTTTTAGTAAACAAAATATATTTCTATAGTTAAAATTTGTGCAATTCTTATTTTCATTCAATTCCTTGTTCCTATTGTGCAATTTAATAATATTCATATCAATAAATATTCTACCGAGAAAAAGACGTTGTCACGTAAAATCTTCGCCCGTAAAACCGACTTTACAGGCAACCATAATTTTTTTTTTCACGAAGAATTTTAACTCAAACTGTGAGTTCCTGATGTCGCGTGTTATCTTTATATGCAGGAGACAGGACTTTACAGCCACATAAGGTAGAAGCATTAGCTTAGAAGTTCTTACAACCAAACAATGTACCAAAGCGTTATGTTCAAAAGTTGTAACCCAGAAAGCTCTTCACGATGCCAAGTAATCAACAAGAACATCTGTGTGGTTTACGGACTGTTTATGTGTACCACGTGACTCGAGACTGAGGTGTTAACTGGTGATTGTTACCGCTTATCTGACTGTTACTGAGTCGCAGTGGGATCTCAGTTTACTACATCTGGTTTACATGTGTTCCGGACCTAGAGATATGTGTTTATGTCCACTACCCTAATAAAACTACTAATGATGTTTCTAAGTACCTCCAATTAGACAAATAGGGGTCCTTTTTCGATTTTGTAAGCGTATTGCTTAGGGTAAAATAATAATACTTAAATAAGGTACATTCGGAAGAAATGGCTGTGTATTATAACTCTTCAAAGATTGAAAAATTACGTCTTACTCAGGGAGAGTTTAATCGTCATTGACGGAAAAATGTTTAGCTCATTCCTTTATTAAATCATTTCCTCTCACAAAAAAACTATGAACTATAGTAACAGAGCATTCTTCAGACAAAGTTTAGTTTGGACAATTTAAATTTATAAGGAAGGAATGAAATATGTAATGATGGTATGAACGTGGCGTATGCTCTATAATATGCGCGTTTTAGAAGTATGATTAACAGATCTTAAGGGAAAATATTAACAAAAATGATAGTGGTTAGAGAAAAAGTATCAAGATTCTTGACGTAATATCTGAATCACACAGATATGTACTTGAATGTTCCGACAATGCTGACTAATATTTCTATAAGATTCAAGGAACTATTTGTATCATGTTAACACATATCGAGCGTATCTATTTGTTTATTTTGCATTTATATTGTAATATGTTTGAACTACAATTCAATATGTTTGCCTCTACACGCAATTCCCTATCCAATAATAGGGATGCAATAGCCATGTACGTTTTAAATGATATACAAAACTTCCCAAAAATAGATAAAGTAGATAAAGTAATGTTGACTGAAAATACTCCAACTTTCCGAACCATAACTGAAAAGAAAGGAATTAATGTTTGTTCTTCAATTAGTAGTGATCTGGCCTTTACTTCAGGAGTGAAAGAATTTTTATAAATAGCGTACCAACCAAATAATAAGACGAATGTCTATGCATTTAACATATAAAGCTGAACAGCCTTAACGATTTCAGTATTACTCGAAATATTTTAAACCAATGTCGAGGAACCCTAATGTCGAAGTCCTGTAGTTTACTTAGATAAACGGGCCAACCTCCGATACAAAAGGAGAATAGGTGAATAGCGCCGTTGGGAAGAGAGCGGTCAATGGGTTGGGTCAGTTTCTTTGATTCGGCCGTAACGGCACTCCTTATTTGAGTGGTGGTTGGGTACTGTGACCCTTCTCCACTCGACTAATCTGGACTTCTCCATGGTAATGTTCTAGAAGCACCAATAATCGTATAAGAAACTGTAGCAACACAGCGGGTAAGTTGAGCTCAAGAAGTGAAATGACTTGTGAAATGACAGAACTAATACTCTTTACAGCTGGATTTGTTTAATAATTATTGACCGTGTCAGTGTAAATAGACTATATAGGCTACATACAACTAGATAGACAGTTAATTAATTAATAATGGTTTGTGACATTACAAATTAGTAACAGTTATTGAGTTTTGTAAATAAGTAGTTTATTTAAAGCCAGCTCAAGTATGTATATATTATACTTAAACTTATTTAAAAGATAAACATATATATTTAGTGGATTCAATATTCGTCGAGCAAAACCTATGATTAAGTCCTATGATATTTTAAGTTTGCATAAGTATTATGGCAGTAGGCATATACTAAGTGCACACTTTACAGTTCAATTCAATTCAATTAAAAATATTTTATTAATAACAAACCACGTGTAAATACATACTTTCAATTTAAGCCACGTGCAAATGTATTTGCGACTAATAAGCAAAAAATGTTAGTAAGTTTTTGTTAGTTTTATACTTAGCCTCTGTTACACATCCTGAAAATACGTATTTATAAACTACAACCCTGATACTTTTGTAAAATTAAATTAACTAATGGAGTAATATAATATTTAAATGTATAACATATAATAAATTTTTTATATTAAATTCGATCTAAAACAAATTATAAAACAATAGAAACAGTAAAATAATGTAGAGGTTATAATAATACTATTCAGTCTAAGGGTTAGGATTTAATAAGCGAAAATGCGAGTGGCTCTTATTTCAGGTTTGACGTTTGTAGGATCACTGTTGGTTCGAATTAATTGTATTTTCAGGATATACAGTATATAGAGGCCTACGTGTAATTTTGCAGCGAGGTTCAGTTCCATACGTAACAGATAAATCAGTGAATATGTTTATTATTCTAGAATAATTTCTCCATCAGCTGTTGCGTATAATATGTTTCAACAAATAAATAAGTTGGGAAAGGATAAATAGCGACTGATCATATTTTTAGATCTTTTGGTATCCTAGATTTAAAAACTAGCTGAATTTCAATTTTAATATTCCTTCAGTTTCAATTCGATTCATAAATCCGAATAATTCTTTTCAGGTTTAGCTCTTATCGAAGTGATTTTGATTTATTTTCGAATGTTATGTGTAGATAATGGTCATTTTGAAAATTTGAAACTAATTAATTAGTCTTAAAAGAGTACGGTTTTTGTTAATATAACCTTTGGGTTATATGTATATAAACATATATAAGTTGGATTGAGAAGCTTATTACAGTCTAAAAGAGTCTGCACCTGTACTGTATAAAGTAGTATAGTGAACTCCGACCATGTCTTACTCTCCAATACACGTATTGGTGCTAAATCTTTTGCTTCCGTGAAACGATTTTCGTGATGATGTTGAACGAAACCTACGTGAGCATGAACACAAACGCACAAATACGATTAGTTTAATTACCTGTAACTTAAAAGTTATTCCTACTTTGCTGGCCACCCGGTCACTGCCTTTGTGTACCCTCGTTAACTTTTTTAAATTCTTGTTTATTTCTTATTACAAAAATTCCAATCGATCATTTAATTTTAATGTTTTTGGAACAATATCAATGGTACTAATATCCATTGGGTATCCATATGTGTCCATATTCATAGCTTTATTGATATGGCTTAAAAATGTATGATTTTATTTTATTATTTAAGTAAAAGTTTAATTTTCCATTAAAACTTTTAACAAAATAAACAAAATGGGTTCTAAACACAAGAATAACTGAATACTAGAATGTCTTCATACCTCACAAAACTTTAATTTAATTATTTCTTTTGCATCTCTAGATACATCCAATCTTCTACTTGAAAATGGAAAAAAATTCGTTCAGTGGTCCTAAATTCGGAAATACGGTAATATGGCTACATTTAGTAAAATGCCACATAATATGCCATAATATGTTCGAAAACAACGTTTCCTTATATTTTCTTGTTAGGACGAAATATAAAATAATACGACAAAAATATTCGATTCCCCCTAAGTAAAATCGAGAATTAATTAATTGGGTTTAATTAGTCGGTGCTGCCATCTATATAAAAAAATTAAATAATATTATTTGTCATTACTGTATGCATCAGTCAACAACATCTGATATTTATTCTTCTAAATCCAAAGCTCTGTGGCAATGCGTGTCTGTGAATATGAGCTGCAAAAAAATAATTGGCTGTCTTGATAGTAAATAATTTCCTTAGAGCCATTACTAAAATATGTTGAGTGTTATTGATTCCTATATGTGAGTAATGTACATGGCAAATTTCGTCCACTAGATTTTGTGTTTGAGTGTCAAACACACATTATATATACATAAATACACACAGACACACACACACAATATATTATTTATACATTATTATATAATTTATAGCAATATATAGCATTTCTTTTGAATTATATATATATATATATATATATATATATATATATATATATATATATATATACGTTAATTAAATTAATATAAATGGCAATAGCCGAATTTTATTAAATCCCGGCGAAGCAAGTGCTTGTTGCGATTTAATGTTTATTCAAAAAATTATGTATATATTTAATTTTCAATAAACATTGAATCACAAAAGTACTTGCTCCGCCGAGCCTCAAACCCGGATCTCTTACTTGCCGGGTGAATGTGCTACCATTACACCACAGAGCCCTTACATTTTACGATTCAATTACTTTGTATTTGACGTATGCGTTTAAATAACCAAACTAACATAAGATCGGAAGACCAATTACCTGTCAAGCGACTTTTATTTACATGAATTAAATTTGTATAAATAGAAAAAATCTAATTTAATTTTCAATAAGCTTTGAATCACAAAAAGTAGGCTACTTGCTCCGCCGGGATTCGAACCCGGATGAAAGGCATATGGAGATTGTTATCAGTTTTCTGCTTCCAGTTTCAAATACTATCAAGTATATATTTTTGTTCAACATAAATCATATTGAATAAATCACATGAATAATATTGTAGTATTTTTGTATTATAACTGAATCATAGACAAACATATTTATGAGTAAGAGTAATAGGTATAAGAAAAGCGATCTTTAGTTCTACAACAGATAAAAAAATGGAAAAACTGAAAACAGTTTACTTGGCGATTGATATTATCCTAAGGCTGAACCATTACAGTTTTAAAGTAAAAAGGGAAATTAAAAACTGTTGTAGTATAAGCAGTCTATAAATCTATTATTGCCTGAGACTTGGCAAATCCTATCACCTCTGGGCCAGATATACTTTTATTTCTGTCTGTTTGACTATCTGTCTGTCAATCCATAAAATATTTCGAAAACGAACTGACCTGTAGACTTGAAATTATGCTAGAGGCTACATTCCTATATGAGGAACACTGAGTTCGATGATGTTGGATGTCATACCTGTTGATTCTGTTGAGCGTTAGCGAATATTTTTAAATCGGTTTTAGGGATAACCATGATGGCAACGAGAAAACGGTATAATAAATTAATTTCTAAACAATCTCAATGTCCCATTAGAGATTGAAACATGAGATATATCAACACATGCCAATACATATAATATCCTTTTACATTGATATATGTAGACTTTTATAATTTACACTCTTATATGAAAAACAATTAAATGGATAAATCGTGAATGTATCTTGGAGCAAGATATATCGCGAATGATTTTACATGCAGACTTTAGATATAGCCCGAAATATCATATTTACAAGAATAAGTTGTATGATGCGTCGATAATAGGGAAACTTATTATTTGTATTATTATTATTTACCTGTGCAATTGTTTCCAGGAATTCTCAAGAATGAAAGGAGTTAAACATTTTTGCTTGTAACCTCAGCGAATCCTGTAACGACACGTGGTATTGTGGACATCTACCTTGTTAATATTTAAAAATATGTAAGACACTCATAACAAACTCAAGAACTACAAATTCTGATATTTTGCTTGTTTTTAAGTTTTACTTTATACTGAAAGTGCATTTTCGATGTTTTAATTCATATACTACGTATAAGCAATTGAACAGTGAAGTACAGAAAATACATTTGATTAGAGTTTTTAACTAACCTCTCACAACTGAGACTCAAAATGTCTTGCCTTTGAGGGATGTCTGAAAATGTATTAAAGACATCTTTAATACATTTTAATACATCTTTAATCTTCTCCTTTTTTTTCTTTTAAAGGAGAAGCCGATCCCCTTTTGAGCTTTACTCTGCCCGTTCTTATGGGCCACTGGCCTGTGCGAGGATCTTATCAAGCAGAATAAGAGGGAGAGTCAGTACAGTACAAGGTCAATGGTACTGATAAAAAGTGCAACGGTCACAGATAGGATTCAAACCTACGCTATCTCTAACTCAGACTCGAAGTCCAGCGTCTTAGACCGCTCGGCTATCGGCACTCCCGAATGAATGAAATGATGGGCTTTGAGTCAGTTTGAAATCAGAGAGAATATTCATATTGTAACATAACTTTAAAATATCATATATATATATATATATATATATTTAAGAGCAGTTAATAAACAATTACTATTGCGTTGCCTTACCTTAAGTAGTTTTTTTTAATCGTAACAGATATGTAAAAACACAAAAGCATAGGCAGCACTAAATAAATCTTAATTTTAAAAGGTACTTATAAATTTTCCGTATTTTAAGTAAATAATTGTTAAATTTATTATCTAGTACAGCTCTTCCATTACCCTATATTCTTTAAAACTAAACTTCAAATACAATAGTCAAAATTTTAAATCAACTGTACTAAGACAAGACCCTGTAAAAGGAATAAAACGAAGGGAACTCCTTCAGCTAATACACATGGAAGTAACTAAATTGATGAATGAAAATCAGCAAAATGCTGAGCGTAAAGGATTAAACTGTCTTACAAACCAAGTCACAGTTAATAAAGGGATTGCTGTTATATTCCCGAGAAGGATTATCAAATCCCCTGGATTCCTGGCTGAGTTGGTCGTACTCACAGGAATATACTGTTCCGCTACCGTATGATAGAATGGAACTTTGCCCATTTTTAACTGTTAACGTGGTTTATGCCTTTTAATAAGAATAAAATTGTACATATTCAAACACAGTAAAATATTTTCTTTAAGAACACCTACGAACTTAACTATTTTATTTTAGTACCTACCTAAAGTTTTGAAATTAGTCTAATATTCAAACCACGTAATTTATTTAATAGTATATTCAGTAGCTAAAACTTAAGTTACAAAATATATCATTAAAAAATCTTGCACTGTTTTTTTGAACTTTTAACAAAGGGATTACTTCTGAATTTCACATTGAAATAGTAAAAGCTAAACATTGTCATTATTTTGATTTTTTAATAAGGAAATCTGTATAAACCATAACAGCGTTTTTTTTAATAGCAGAAAAGGTTTTAATGCCTGGAGTAGTGTTTTTAAATAGATAATATACGATATTGGAAATGGATAAATTATGAAAATATAGTTGTAGGAGAATTAGTGATCCATAATCTTCTTATAAATAACAAATGAATAAGTAAGTGTGTTGCTAAGCAATAATATCCAGTTCCTCTAGACCATTTCAACTAAATCTTATTTTTAATATTTGTTGTTACAGTTAGGAGTTAGAGAAAGGATTTTATAGAGAGAAAAATTGTAAAATTTAGAAAAATAAAAATTTTAATTTCGAAAAAATTTTACGCGCCGATAAACAGTTCTTTACACTCAGCTGAACTTCACCGAAAAAACAGAAAAATTTCGTTACATTTCAATTTTTTAAAATATAAATGTACAGTGCTTCATTAATAGTGTAACGCAAATTAAAAAGACAAAATAACTATCTAGCTTTTACACAGTTTGCACTAGTGATGAATTAAAGCCCCTCCAATGTTAATGCACATAATGTACTCAACGGTGATTGACTCCCCTAACATTTTGTATGACGTTTTTACTATGTCTTAAAGAAACAAAGGGAAAAATACGAACATGCCTCAACGAGCCATTCTTTCCGAGAATACAGTCCGACAATATAACAAAACTCTTATCACATACAAATTATCATAAACAATTAATTTGAAATGTTGAATAAATTTAGTTTCAAGGATGTTCCACCCTTCTCCTTTTAGTGGAAACAAAACACACGATGTTTTTGACTGAAATAGCCTTTTTAAGCTTACGATGCGTATATGTACTTGATCGGGCAAACACTTCAAATCGATTACAGCACCTAAAATGTGTTATACCAGAATTAAAAGCTTTTAATCTGTTTTTATTTCTGAGATCTATATATGTATATATTTTCCGGGACAACAACGCAAACTCTACTTTTTAAATAGTAAATAGTAAACTCAACTAGTGTAAATACACTAGACTGGAAGTGTCTTAAAATTGTCAGAATAGTTATTTTCAGAAAACGGTGAAAAAAGGTCATAGATGTAAGGCTCCCAAGTCCAGTAAGTATACAATATTTATTTTGCGGGACAACAAGGCAAACAGAACTTGTATTACTGTACATACTCGTATCTTAGACTAGAAGTAGATTAAAGGGGACGAAAGAAGACTTTTTTTACAGAATTAGATTTTGAAACCCTCGGAGTATGTATATTTTCTATATCGGGGCATCGCTGTAAATTCAACTATGGCACTGTTAATATAGACCAGAAGTGAAGTGCAAAGTTTAGAATACACACTTTTAGAGCATTTCTCAGTCCTAGGTATGTATTTTTTCTTCTTGTGGACAACAAGGCAAACTCAACTTTCAGCACAGAATATATCTTATATCGGAAATAAATCACAAGGGTCGATAGTAGTCGGCCTGATACCGAGTGCCTTAAAAGTCCCCCCCCCCCTACTAGTAACTTTCTTATAAATAAAGACGGAGTAATCCTCCAAAGGAGGAGTATTTTTATGAATGAAAACTTTTACTTCCCCTCCCCCCAAATGGGGTATTTTGGGCGTAAGTCAACACTTTTTAAAACGAACCGCTAGCAATTGACACCTCATTTAAAGGTATTAAAAAAAGAAGAATACATTTAAAGGTATTAAAAAAGATGAATAGTCTTTAATGGTGCCCTAACAAATTTGGTGACTAATTTAAGTTTGAATTCGTTTATAAACTCCCATTGCGAGTGAATAGTTTTTAATGAAATTAAATTGTCAAAATCTTGAAGTCTCACCTTAATTTCACTCAGATGAGATGCTCAAAATAACTACCATCTACATCTTGACAAAGGTAAAACCTAGATTCAAAACTGCGTCTCACATTTTGTAACATTCAGGTGTGATGAGGTAGCAGGCATCTTCGACCCTTGCCCTGAATATTTTGACTTCTCAACCGTATTTTGCAATTTTTGCAAACTCTTGTCAGGATTCGCACGAGAACTTTAGATACCTCCATATACGGTTAATTTCGGTAACTAATTATTGGTCTGAGATGAGTTCCAGGTTTGGGTATTTTAAGGAGGCCATACATCTGTGGGATTTAGGAATGATGGGGAGTTAATTTTGATTTGCACCTGTCTGAAAATTTTTATTTATGTTCATGAAGGGTTTTGATTATTTCAGTTTGACCTTAATTTAGCATTGTATACTCGCCAGCGTTAAAGTTTTCCATAATTCCCTCTTCTACGTTACTGCGTCTAGTATAAAAGCAGCGTTTTCTTTGTCACATGTAAGATTTTTACTGGATCATCTTTCCTACGGGTCGATATAGCCCTGAGTTACTCCTCATTAAGATTGGGTTTTATCTGTTGACTCAAAGGAGGAAGTTAAATATGTTGTCTCTTTATCTGTCCGCTGACATTACGAGAGTGAATCGAGCTATAGATTTTAAGTTTTGCATGCAACCTCTGTGAATTCTGTTACGCGACTTGCGGTGTGGCGTGTTCCTAACTTATAAAATTTAATTTTAACAATACAACATGTTAGATGCTACATTACATGTTTAAGAATTTATGGTTAAATTTTAATATTCTTTAGGGGTTCTTTAACCCTTTGGTCGGAAGATTTATCTTTTTCTTTTTCAACGGATCAGAAGACATTTCACAAAAAAAAGAAATAAATCTTTCAGAGAAACGAAAATTTTCTTATATAAATTCTTCGAAAATGTACTTTTCCTGCTCGGTTTTAGTAATGCTAATGAACTTATCCACATACACGGGCACAATAATTATTGTAAATGTTGGCAAAACATAAAAAAACATAACATAGTATAAAATGCACAAGCATATACTATTATAAAGAAATAAGCTTATAGTCCATCAGTTTGTTCGTGATTGTATAACCAATCAGCTGACACACAACACAATATAAATCAAACAGCTGGTTGATTGGTTTTTAGAATGAAAATAAGTACTTGAGGTCTGCATTACACTAATGATGAAGCAATTCATGCTTATTATTTGTTAAAATTTAACGTTAAAAGCATATTTTTACCAAAACCTCCAAATTCATTGTATGTATACAAAACACATTTAATATCTGCTGATTAAACCAAAAGGGGAGATTTCAAGACCAGTGGAGCGTACTCCAGAGGGATTTTGAAAATATTAAAAGGCCTTATTTCATCCAGGGATCCTAAAAATGTCCATAAAGAATTTCATTCATTGATTAGTCACAAATAATATATATTACATAATATACATAAATAGTGGTTTTAATACTAAAAAAGTCCGCATCCACGCTCTACAAGCCCTCTACAAACACATTAAACTAAAATAAAGAAACTCTTAGGGCTGAAGTTCAGTCACACAAATTACTTTACAAAGAAGATATAGCTTAAATGTAAATTAAGCCTATAGCAAAATGTCCGACTAACTCTTTTGACACTGTTATGTATACCCTGCTAATATCATATAGTTTATATTAATAAATAATTAAACTAAACTTGTCAGTCAAAAATACACTGAAGTTTTCGTGGAAAAGAAGGAGATATTTTAACGTTTTCAAGAATTGTAATATAATCGGTCCAGTAAAATCTACCGATTGAGTAACACACAAAGAAACCATTAGGTCCTTTTATAATAGTATAGACGCACAGAAGTAATAGCATCGTTTATAAGCAAAGTGGAAACAAATTTCAGTCATGTATCACGGCACCGTGGTGTCAGGTGTGACACAGTATATTTTATTGCCCTGATAACACAAAACGAGCAACTGATAACCTCGCACCCATATCACACTGTCATCGCTAAGCTTTAATGTATCGTTGTTAAATCCAAGTATCGTGTAGAAATAAGAAGTAAAATGAATCAATTTATTATTTTATAACATTTACTTTTTAAAAACCTCCGGAGGGCCAGCCGGGGTGTCCAGCTTCCGAAAAATGTAAAGGAGAAAATTTAAGGATATGACATTTTATGGAATGTGGTAAAGAAACCACTTGCCAGAATAATTTGTCTTTCCCGAGCACCATCACAAGAGAAGTGTCTGAACAAGGCGCACTAGATCAGAGGTAGAAGATAGCAGAGAGAGTTCCAGGGGGCTCCAGAGGTACTCCTGAGGGATAGTCCACGCACAACGGGGTATGTTAAGAATAAACAAGGGATAAAAATATGTTTAAGTTCAAGTTCAAACTCATTTATTCAGAACAAAAGACATGTTACATTTATGTACTACCCCAAGGCACCTTGCAAGGTGCGTTCGGGAATGCAGTTTACAAGTAAAAATGTTTAGTCTTTATGTTGGCAGACCAATAACAATGCGAACTAATTTTTAATAAATAGATACTACTTATAACTAATAGATAGAAAAGATACTAACAAATATAACAATAAATATGACTGACAATAGTAAACAACAATATTGAGTACATTTGTGTACATGTGTGTAAATTATAACAGCAACAACTAATAAATAAATAAATAAATAAAATAAACAACAATAATAAATAAATAACAATAACATTAATAAATACAACATAGAAGTCATTAATAGGCATAATATAACATAAGGTGTGATAACCATGCAAGAAATAAATAAACAATTTTAATAAATATAACAAATAGAAATAAATTATCAAGGATCAAGGCTTAATATAAACTGCACAGCTTTCATTTTAAATTCGAGTTAAAAACAAGAAATACACTATTACCATATACTCTAATAAACCTGTTAAATAAAGTTAACCCTGCATAACAAAAGTGGTGTCTACATTTTTCTTTTGCATAATTTGCATGTAAAAAAAATGGTGAGAAGTGAAGATGTGCAGAAGACACATACACACATGTAGTCGTGTTTTTTCCACAGTTTTGTTAAAAAGTGTCTATCGCCGTCTCACTACAGTAAAATAAAATAGTTCATATACGTACCGCAAAATATATCAAATAATTCTATATTAACACTATTGGTAGTATCGTAACCATATCAAAGCTTCATAAAATTTTCAAAAGAGTAATTTGGAACCTAAATTGAATATGATATAGCTTTCAAATTCCAAATCATAAATCTCATATTATTTAAAAACATTAAAATTTCAGCGATTTTATAATAGAAGGAATTTCTATTATTTTTTAAGTGCTTCGTACAAGTGTAATGAATATAGTGGTGAAAATTAATTAAAGAAGGTCAGGATATTGTTAAATAGGTTTTCTTTATTTATCAAAACTTGAAGTTTTAGTGACATTTAGTTTATAAATAATAGGAATTTAGCACATTTTAATATTATAAATTGTATTAGATTAACAAAATTTGTAGGACTAGTACACTAGATTTATGCCAATTCATTCCAAATTATACAATCCTATCGTACATTAACCTATAGGAATCCTGCAATGTATAAATGTTAACCAACCTAGTTTTAGACTCCATATTTGATAGCCAATAGAACAAGAGAGGAGAGAAACTGTTGGACGACAAGGGGATGGACTTGTCAAGTTGTAATGAGTGTCAGTGTTTGCTCTCCTTGTTTGCTTACAGTTCTTGTATTGGGCGCTGTATCTTGTAAGAAGTCTTGTCCTTACAATTTAACAAATTACCAAAGCTGTTAATCGTAATCCATACTAAAAATAGTAAATCCGTATGGTTTTGTATTATTTTGTTCGTAGTAACGCTATACTTTTATTCAACGTAGCCGGTGTCTTTATAATTTACTAACAACATATTACAATTCATAGTGATAAAATAGACCTAGTTTGCCTCGTAGGTAAGAAGAAATTACAAAGTTGTAATATACTCCTGAACATATAAATCCTCGGTTTCGCTTGTGTTGTTTTACATAACAAGGGGCATTCCCCTTTAAATTGTAATGCTATTCTAGAGAAAGGCATTGGCCATAGAAGGGTCAAAACATCAAAAACAAGGCATAGGATAATCGAAGATAACGGATAGCCTTACCGCAACGTCCACTATCCAATTATTCGAACAAGCACCCTTCAAAGAAACATGCCAAATATTCTTCAAACCAGTTTGGCAAATCTAACTCTTCAAAAAACTTCTCTGATATGTTCACATAGGAGAAGAATCTGAGAAAACCTATCATTGCATGTAGTCCTAAAAGAAACACGGGCTGGTTCTGGAATGACAGGATATTCAGGATAAGTAAGATTTGGGAAAGTGCCGCTACCTTTTAGGATTTCATGCTATATACATCATGTAGTCTGGACTTATCTCAGTCCCTAAGTTGGCATGCAGGCTAGATCTGTTCCAGCCTCTTCCAGTCGCAAGAGGCTGTGCTGCCTTATGTCAAGGCTTGCAAAATCCTTTGACGTCAAAGGAGCATCACCTACTTCAACACTCAGCAGTAAACTAGACTTTCAAACTTTAACGCCAATATCGGCCGCAAAAATTTGCGGTTAGTGATCATGTAAATCCTGTAAATACATGGGGTTGGCCAAATGGCAGAGACGCATTGGTTCTTTTCTGCACCCGATGTAGGTTCAACTGGAATGTATCCAACAGATGCTTTTCTCCTAGTGCATTATTCTACTATTTTATTACATTGTACAGTAGTGTCAAATAATGACAGGCCTTTGCTCTTAGTGCAGTCAGTATTATTAGTTTGAGTATGTTTCACAATGTAAATACTCTTGTATAAACCGGGTTTGATTGATTATTGCATTTAAATTATTAAGAAACTCTTCATTTGTTATAAAGTGTCCTAATCTTACATGAAATAAGTGGACAAAATATTTAAATAAAAGCGTTCTTCAAAGTACAAACAATAAAATACAGTACACACCGGCTTTCTTTCATTTGTGCATGTTCGTGTCTTCAGTTTTATGTGTTGTAATTAGGGAGACGATAGGGCCTTCTTAAAAACTTGTCATTGCCTGTCCGTCCGAGACCTTGGACAGAAAGGTCGCAGTGACTTAAAACGTGCTTAAATGGATTCCTCTAGTTTCAAAGAATCGTATTGATTGGATGCATGCTGTGAAGGGACAGTTCATCCGTTTATCTATCCATCTGTTGCATTCTGTGTAATGAAGACAAGGCACATGTATATACTTTTTTCATCTCCCATTTTTATACCGTAACGCGCAAGCGACTTTACGCTTTGGCTGCTCTCAAAGTTTACTCTAACTCACTTGAAATATGCTTACATTTTCTTTTAATGAGCCTTGAATATATAAAGTCTACAGCGCAAGAAGCGTTTTATAATAAGACTTCATTTATCTTCCATGGATTTTTTATTACAACCTGAACAATTTAAAAGTTTTTGAACAGTGCCGATATGTTGTAACACTCCTGTATATCCGTGTTTCCAAAATGTAACTTATTGGAGAAAGTCATAGACATGTTGGGCTTTTACCATCCATAACTGGTATAGCTATTCCTAGAAAATATTGCAGGTATCAAATACAATACCACCGCAGTTACCTTATTATTACCTTACAAATAATGGCACTCATCGCAATCTATCAAACTGAAAAACATAATTTTTAAATAACTTGGACGTTCTTGACATACAAAAAGATATATCTGTATAGGGGATCAGTGCATCTAAAAATTTAATTTTTTTTCCAAAATTGGTTTATCTTACAAATTTATAGTTTAGAATCTCCTGTTTCCAACGATATATAACAATTGAACCTATAACTGTAAAGTTACAAAAAATTTAATTTTCGGAGAGTATGTCAGCTGTTTTCCAGCTATAACTCCACAGCATGGTCTGTGTCCTGATGATGATTAGACGTGGTGTAAGTACCGCAAGGCAGAGAAAATAAAGGAAACTTACGACCATACCAAACACTTCCACTTGCCACCTGTCATCATGTCTTTTATTAAACCAATAGTTGAAGACTTGTCAGACAAGAGTTTACTGGCTAGATGTTTGAGGGGAAAGACTTAAAATACAAATTAATGAGTCCTTCAACAATATTATTTGGAGCTACATCCCAAAAAGAGTTTTTGTGCGGCTAAGGTCACTAAAGCTAGGAGTAAACTTAGCAGTGTGTAGTTTTAATGATGGAGGAGTTGGGATCTGCAAAATATTGACGGGCTGTGGCCTAAAACCAGGGAATCACCTGATTCGGACCATGGAAACACTACAGACAGCGCATCAGGAAGGCTGAGAAGGTGGAGGATGAGCTGGAAAAGAAAATAAGGAAAGGCAAAAATTTACTCAAAAGGAAGTTAGAAGACAAATTTGAAGAGGAAGAGGGGGATGAACCATCGTATGCACCAGGAAAATACTAATGTAAATATTTACCTTTCCATGTAATAAAATGGGTTTTTCTTTCATATTTTTGTGATTTTCCGAAAGTTATATTTTTTAACACTAATATTCCTTTTTCTCAATAACCAATGATGGTATGACCTTGAAATTTTTTGCTTATAGATATAACTTAGATACATCACAGGAATTAAAAATTGATCTTAATTAATTGACAAAAAATGTTTTTTTAATTAGTTTAACTTTTATAAAAAAATTTTAAATGCTTTATTTTATTAAATTATAAAAAAAACAGGACATGCCCAAATTTTAGTTAAAAACATTCCATATATATTAGAAGGTCTAATCTTTCAAGTAAAAAAAAAAAAAAAAACAGAAGTCAACTATCTTTAGTAGTTTTCTAGAAAAAGGAACATAAGTTAACAAGTACTGGGATAGGATGCACTGACCCCCTTAGCTAGGGTTAGTTCTTGCCAAAGAACTGATAATTACAAAGACCCTTTCTGAGTAATTTGGCAGTATAATGTGCGAAGCTAAGCGTGGTGGCGAGACATCAGCATATATTTCGTAGCACCAACCTCATATGAGGTTCAATGATGTATTAAATCGCTTGGTACATTATAGTTCAACCAATTATGTTTATTCTTCCTTTGTTAATTATAGTATTATAATACATTTCAAGGCACATGACATGTTTCTGTTTGACCATATTAATGTGAAGTAAAATAGAGACTTAGTATTATATTTATTTTTAAGATAATTTTAATTGAAACAAAGTAGATTTTTGTGTACTGACTAATATGTTTCTAACTACCAATTATAAAAACTAAATACTAAGCTAGCAATTTGACGGGGTTTTTTACCTCGTTCATAATGTAGTAAATAAAAAGAATTAAGCAAATTCATGTATAAGGTATAATTTAATTATAAAAAGTTTAAATTAACGTTTGTTATACTTTATTATACATGATTTACAATATATAATTTGCATATTTCACTGGTGTAGCATATAAACTCAATTAGGTTGAGTTTACATATTGTTTTCTATACCACTTGAATTTTGTTTACTATTTTGTTATACTCTGAAATGGTTCTCAATAGTCTGACGAAACTTGTCAGTTTGAGAAACCCAGTTGAGACATAACATTAGTCTAAATGAATGAGTCGGAGAAACATCTGTTAATAATTAACTGAACTACATTATATGTCAGTCCTTCATTTTATGATAGTAAATTTTATCAATCATTTATAAATAACATAAGTAACTGACCGTAAATATGTGCCAGGTGTTAATACACTCTACTGTAGATTGACTTTTGTTAAAAACACTTGCATTTCTCCTAGGTACACGGGTGTAATAAAGCTACACAAGGAGAGATGAAAAGAAAGAAGAGGGAACGAAACAAATAACGGCAGTTACGTGACCGGCAACTAATACGGTATCTGAGAATAGTCCGAGAAAAGTGCTCTAAATTTAAAAAAAGGATAGATAAAAAACACAATTGTTTACGTTTCCAAAGATGGTTTCAATGTGCCAGGATGTATAAATTAATAACTTAATAAGACATATCTAAACTTTTTATATCTATTAGTACTATTCTATTCTGGATTTAAATTTGACTTCTTGAATTATTTACATTTAATAAAAAGAAGAACAGAAACACTCAGAAACATTTCTAAAGAAAATATGAATATTGTAATTTATTTGACTATTTTATAACACGCTTGTTAAAGATAATGTAACCGCTATATTATGACTGATAAATCACTATGTAACTAAATTAAGACAGGATTAGATGTATCTACAAAATCCAAGACTGTAACTATAACTTGGTTTGTAATTGCTATCATTTTGAAACGTTATAAAACATGCAATTAAAACGGATAGTTTTCAAACACAACCAATATAATATAACCCAGTAATCAAAAAGTACGTGTACATGGTATTGCCATACATGATATAATTAATGACCTCTACTAAATTGTATCGTGTTAGCGAGATTTCTATGTAGAAGTCTGTTGCAGGATTAGAATAGTGATTAGTTATGTTAAAACATTGTAAGTTTTATGCTCTTTCCAAAAATCTATAACACTATATACCTTTTAAGTTTATACATATACATATTTCTTATGTATGCACGGTCCCCAGACGTCATTCTACACCTCACTTAACGCCATCTATCTGGTATCACATTTGTTTTTTCATATTTGTTCTATGTTGGTAGCCCTAATAGCATTGGTTTTATTTGATGTGATGCAGACAGTTGTATATATCTTGACAATGTTTACACGGTAAAACTGCCAACGAAAGTATAAATATAGTGATATTTATACCGAAGATAACTTTTTTACTCAAACACTGAAACTAGGAGCGAGTGATGCTGTGCTTTTTTTTAATGAAGGATCTGAAATCAAATTGAATGTCTTGGAAAGATTGTGAATTAAACTGGTTCTTTTTATAATTAAGAGGTCGAAGAGGAGAGTAAGAAAATAAAAAAAGGATATTGAAGAAGGGTATCAATGAAGATGACTACTGTCCTGATGGTTTATACTTAATTTGTTATAGTTACAGTGTATGTAAGGCAGGCCTGACTTTATCTTCGCTTTCCCGAAACTACTGTTTTGGGAATTTTAAGTACACTTTTTGAAAAGAAAAAAAAACCTAATAAACCTGCTTCAAAATGTACACAGTTGTTTTAAACTAGTTGGTGAGTACATTCATGTTTGTTAAGTTGTATTAAGTTTTTCTATACTTAAAACAAACATTGAAATTATGTTTTATGTAAGATTTAAAATACTGTAATTGTTTCTAACTGAGATATTTATAAATAATTGCATAAATTGGAAGTTTATAATACGTCCTAAAATGTGAAACCACTATCTTAAATAGTTTCAGAAATAATGGTACAAATGTTGACCAATGTTCTCCCATTTAATAACAAGGGGTTCGCAAAAGATACATGCTGCTTTTAAAGTACACGATTGGTGTAGGGGTAGTCTAATTGAATTTGCACTCAAATTTATGGAGTCCAATCCAAGATTATTCATCTTCAATGTGTAGCTATAACGAAAGAAGGTATCTTCCTCACTTATTTGAAAGTTAAAAGTTAAATTGCGGCGTAATCGTAAGACCTGGTAGTTAGATCCTCCACGCTTATAGCACAGTATTCCATGTTCGGAACACCCTTACTTCTGGTACCCATGGTCATTACAAGTTGTCAATTTTGTATCAGTATAGAATACTGCATATTGTATACAGTATACAATATTAAAATACATCACCTGAGTTTGGTATATTCGCTACATATAAATTAAAAGAAAAATAATACACTCGGAGTTTCGAAAAAAATGTATGACAATCATAAAATCATCTACATGTGAGAAGCAACAGATGATTTCCCAAAAACTGATTTTTCATCGACACCATGAAGTCGATTTTTCATCGACTAAGTTCTGTACCATGTCAATAAAATTGAAAAAGTATTTTTGAGAAATGTTGTTCTCTAAAACTTATTGAAACATAAAAGATAACATACATCCATATTTTAATAAATGAATTTCAATAAATTTAAGACAAAAGTAAAGTATTTCTTCTAATTGACATATTATAGCACTTATATTAATAAAATAACGTTGTACCAAAATAATTATATTTATTTAAAATCAAAGTAAGATTGATTCGATGTCCTATTAATTTGCGCCTAGTATAGATTATCAACAAATTTCTGTAAATTTAACAACATTCAGAATAACAAAGAGAGTTCATCGCTTCAGCTCAGTCTTCAAGCTCTGAAATTGCAATGTTATCAAACTAATGTAACTAAAATATTATGATTTGCCAAATTTCGATATAGCGCTTTCAAAAAATGTTTAATTAGGCAAATAATTACGAAAAAACGTTACACAGCGAATTAAATATTTGTCTGTGCTTCTATATACAGGGTGTACATAATGTCCTGCACAGGTATAATATTTTCTGAACGATAACAGATAAATCAACAAGATTTGGCACATCAACACTACACCTAAAAATCTACTTTTTGAAGGAACTATCAGTTTTCTGTAATATCATGGGGACGTCCCGCAAGGAGTCATAAGGAAATCTTAAATAGGAGCATAGGTCAATATGCACATCATTTTAAAGGGCTTATCTAGCAGAGTCTAATGCCGCAAACCGCACTCAATAAAAGATTGATCCAGTACAAAATAGCGGCTGTTCAAAGGTTTTATTTAAAAAAGATGTTTACTTACCAAATGTTTTCAGAGAAAATGTTGTTCACCTCCGGTTATTTGACAGTTTGAAAGACGCACATAAAAACTATTAATAGAATTTTGCAGGGCAACTTGAGGAATCGTCTGACATTCTTGAAATATTCTTTGTCTCAGTTCATTTAAATTTTGAGGCTTTGTTTTGTAGACGTTGTCCTTAAGGTAACCCCAAACAAAACAGTCTAATGGAGACAGATCTGATGAACGTGCTGGCCATTCTACAGTCCCCCGCCTTCCGATCTACCGTTGCCAAAATACAGTGTTTAAATAGGCTCTTACGTCGATGCCGTAGTGTGGGGGTGCTCCGTCCTGTTGTAACCAGATATTCTGGAAATGTTCTCCAAACATGTTTCGAGGTGCTGGTGTAATTTAATTTTTCAGAAAATGTTGGTATGATATTGCATTTAGATTTCCTTCCATAAAGAAAGGACCTACTAAATGGGTACCTATCACACCAAGCCAAACATTCACCTTTAGTGGATACTGCGTATGTGCCTCCCGCATCCAATGAGGATTTTCGCTTCTCCAGTAACGGCAATTGTGCCTGTTTACGCTTCCATTCAGCATAAATGAACACTCGTCTGAAAACACAATATTGTTTGCATCAATTTCGTTGCGATCTGTTTTGGCCATCATAGTTTCACAAAATTCTATACGTTGATCGAAATCATCTTCGTTGAGTTCGTGCACCATATGAACTTTATAAGGCTTAAAATTAGACCCTTTCAGAATTTTTTTAACAGACGTAACAGAGATGTCATGAGTTTGTGCTGCTGAGCGTAGGGACTCTTGCGGGTTCTCAATAAATTACTGCAATACATCTAAAGAGTTGTCTTCGGTTGTCGGGCCTTCCTGACCTATGACGATCGGAAAAACTTCCTGTTTCCATAAAGCGGTGAACAGTTCTCCCTACAGTTGTTCTAGAAATTGGCTGCCTCTCGTGAAAGTTGTCATTAAATAAATGGCATGCTTCCTCATGTGATCGTCTGTTGTTTTCCAACCAACCATCATAAGAAGTGTTATACGTTCACGTTCGTCAAGCGACAAACTCTTTTGTACTAAAGCGCACTGATAGAAAGGTTGGACAGCACTACTAAAACAAGAAAACTAGAATAGCCTACTATGAATAGATTGGCTAATAGGAAAGTCCAAACTGCGACCCCAAGATAAGAGCTTTCTAATTGTTACTGTTATCAGGTTTTCCCCGTTATCAATATATTAAGACCAAATTTGTAACCCTTGAGGATAACTAACGTCATAATTCACTTCTGTAGAACTGACAAGCATAATGTAGTATTTAGCTGCAGTATTCGTTTGGTTACAGTTTTGCTTTACTGGGATTATTGCTACTGATAAAATGTAACCAAGTAAAACCTTTGAACAGCCGCCATTTTTTACTGGCTAATAATCCTTTTGAGTGCGGTTTGCGGCATTAAACTCTGCTAGATAAGCCCTTTAAACTGATGTGCATAAAAATTTTTCAAGTATGAAAAATACATTCAGTGTGAAGACATGTGGCAGTTGTCAGCTGATTGAACATATGCTTACTAACAAATACTGATTTGATATCATTCTTGTTACGTTTTGTTGTAGTAGTTTACCATTTAATAAAGTGGAGTTTGGAGTGTTTTGGCTTAGTTTTTGTTTTCAAAATCTAGTCAGAAATATTTCACATTTTAATTCTTTTCTTTTATTTATCATTCAGATCTCTCTATATCATGACCAGAAAAATGAATTAACAGTATAAAGATATACTCCTTAATTATTCACATTGTTTGCTTAAAGGAAAATTTTTCCGACATAATTTTTTAATTCCTTAGATCATGCTTTTGATCCAGTTTCGTAAACCAGCTGCACTAAATATGGTCACGTAGATCATCATTACTTGTGCATTTATCTTTACATCACATTCTGAGAATCATATTAAATTATATGTTCCTTTAGCAGCCTCAAACTTCAATATGTACTGCTTAACCACATGCTCTTTTCATGTATGTGAGGTGTTAAATTTCCTCAACATCAAGCTGGCATTTCGGGCAGCTCAAAAAGAAGCTTTAAACACAATACCAATCAGTCTCACTCGATACACGGACATGATTAATAAAACTAGACTAATTAAGATCAGCTAGTTTCGTGACTAAGATTGTCATGTTCAGATCAACTCACTATAAAATTCCAACATTTTAAAAATTTCAATCGCCCCAAAATTGTAGCTTCAAACGTCCCAAACTTGCCGTTAATGCTTATACCAACATACTGCAAACCCCAGTAACACTCCAGCGAAAGAACTCCAATTAAACCACAATGAAAACTACTTCCACCAGCCAAATCTAAGGGTAATGTTACCTCTGACTGAAGTTATCCTTCCGTTTAGTCTTTAGTGGAGGAATCTGAGGCAATTATTCGTATTTCAGTCAGATAAGCAGAAGTTACATAACAAGTAAGTTCAAACAAAAACTCTTATTTTTGTTCCTAACCTGTAAAATAATGTAAAGGTTTCTTTAATCAAAATCACACAGACATTTATTACTTTAATGCACTTTACTCCTCATTCTTTGCTTGATACTGAGAAGCAAAATTAAAACAACCATATTACACTGACAGATTGTGTGTAAAATTATAGATGCCAGTTTAATTTTCACTACATTGAGGAGACATAAACAAACAAAATTAATATAATTGAAGTGAAAATTGTTACCACTAGGCACACTATCAGTCGTTCCAGTTTTCAAGACTAGTTTTTGGTTCTTTAAACGTATTAATAGCTTTTAATATATACCAGAAACGTTTCCTATTTTTTAATCATGAACTACTCACTTCACATTCCGACTGGAATGCTATCACTAAAGTGAAGCTCAATTAACTTGATTTGATACCATAAGTTCCCGATAGCTGCTCCATCTATACCAGAAACGTTGCCTATTTTGTAATCATGAACTACTCACTTCACATTCCGACTGGAATCCTTTAACTGTGAAGCTCAGTTAACTTGATTTGAAACCACAAGTTCCCGATAGATGCTCCATCAATCACATTTAAATCCGCAGATGTTGTCTTCAGGGAGCCTTGTATTTATCACAGTAACTTTTATAAAGAAATCTTGGACTACCTGAGACGAATTTTTAAAAGGATATATGTTTGTGATGTATTTTGTTATTCTATCATATTTCTTGCATTTTTACATTTTAATGACTGATATTTAGGGAGTATACATTTTTCCAAGTATAGATAGATACTCAGGAAATAGGATCACACCGCGATATGTGTTGCAGAAAGACGTTTCATGTATTCTGTGATTTTAGTGCTGCCTTTTACTTATATCCGTATAGTGATTAAATCCAATTATGAATATAAAAATGTATATTTATATGTGCAGATGCACTATGGATGTTCATTTCTTGTTAAATGCCCCTTAATATGTAGAAGATTTCTAAGAGTGGTGAAGCATATTTATTAGAGATATATCTAATAAGATAGAACGTTTTGTTTTGCAATACCAATATAACTATGTGTAAAATACAGCCTACAACTGCAAGTTATTATCCTTCTAGGTTAGGGTACGATAAGAGGACCCGGTTTTTTATATCGAAGAATATAGTCATCGATACCTAATATTCGCATCTCAAATCCTAGGACTATCAATCGATATAAAAGTATCTATAATAGTCCTCAATTACATTCATATGTTTCAAATTAAAATATGAATTTAATATTTACAGTGATCAAACAAATCATTATGACCAAAATTCGGAAAACTGAAGACGACCACATTTACTCCTCTCACAGGTACAGTTGTTTTTCCCACAAATTTAACATAATGGGTTTTTCGGTACGAGTCCAACATGTTAAAGCCATGAAAAAGCAACGTCGTGTAGTTTTGTAAAATTGACTGCCATTTTTAATAATCAGAATTACTTATGTAAAATTGAAATATTATCCTACGTGTGTTATTTTAGAGTGTTTACAGCTGTTGATATAGATTATTTAAGTTAATAGTTCAAAATAATTAATCAGTATCGATTGATTATATCGATGGTTATGATTAAGTAATATCGTTTGCCAATTTCGATATAAAAAACCGGGTCCGCTTATCGTACCCTACCCCCCTTCTATACTTTTACGTCTGTTAGTGTAGAGAATGTTGGGTAGAGGACATTTTAGGCAACAAGCGACTGGACATGTCCAGCTATAATGAGAGCGTGTTAGCTCTTTTTGTTAGCCTACAGTTGTGGTATTGGCCTATGTTTCTTATAACGAGCCTATTTCACAGACATGTAAGATATTTCATCCTGTATTAAACTAAAAAACGAAACGAATGATTTAAAATCATTAGAATCGCACAGCATAATTTTTCTTTTTTTGTCCATGTGTCATTCAAATGTCATCGAGGCGACTTTATACACATCAATATCATATCAGTATCATCAGGTATATCAATCAGCATCTTCGAAAAGAGAACATAATCAAAATTCACTGACGTAGCTGAATCCCCTAGTCATAAGAGCACTTAACAAAAAACTATACACAACACTAATCATTAAAACTGAACTACGGAATACAGGTCACAATACATCCTCATTCGTGTACTAACCACATACGTTTTTTATTAATTGCATGTTTATAGAGTTAGTGAACTTGACAAACAACATGGTGGTTGTGATTCCTGACCTAGGCGTGCCACAACGCTTTGGTAAGATTTGTTTATTTTAACCTAGTTTGTAATTATGTATTAGGTTAGTTCTTTACCTGAAGAAGAGATCAGATTGCAGATCTCGAAACCTAGTGTTACTGATTTTGTGTTTCACTGAACGGTGGCAAATGTCCGGAAAAATCCTGTTTCCTTCACTACCCACCCTGTTATTCTCTCATTCTATGGTTTTAAATTGTTCAATTAATATATTCCTAAAAGAGCAAACACATTTCTAACTGTAACTTTATACTATAAAATATCTCCAATCTTGATTACAGACTAAATCTACTTGAAAAAGAATTATGCAAATAACATGATTCATAAATTTTATAATGAGTTGATCTATTATAATTTATATATTTTGTAGATTTATATACCTGTATTACTTTGGAATTACTTGTGTCAAAGAAATGATGACTACAAAGGCTGAAAGTGATTTGGAAGTATAATATTCAAATTCGCTGAGCGAGATCATCAGCATATATTTCACATACTTCACCCCACACGTGATGGAGTGTATCGACATACCGATCAACCGCTAATTCTATAATAAATCTATTTAGTCTATTATTATAAAAGAATGAATTATACTGTAATACATGTGATGCCTTACTAATTATTGAATTAATCGTACTTAATACGTATCTTCATGTTAATGCTTAATTGGGCATTATGCACACGTTATTTATTTGACGTCTTTTAAACGATTTTATTATTATGAATGTTTTAAAATTTATTTAACAGATTGGAAAAAACAAATAAATGATAATCAAACCATAAATATGATTTTGTGGGTCTACTCAGATTAAACAATTTTGAGTCATTGACTTTCTAGAGGTAGGCCAACTAAAGGTGTGCTATCCAAATGGATATTGCCGCTTGTTTTTTTAATAGCATATCATAAAAGAAAATTCAATTTCAGACATAAATGATTTAAAAACCTGTAATTCTTTAACATTTTGTGCATTTTAACAAATTACATTTATATCTTCAGCTGTGTCCTATTGTGGCATAACAAAATCACACTAAATTTCTAACTAAAATTCCAATAAATCCTTACGTAATGATCCCGAAATTCTTTATAATATTCTAGAACCACATTCTCCACGGGATATTTCTAGTACGGATTGAGCAGTAGACTTGAAATTTTGTGCTTTGCTATAATTTAGGCTGCGGAAAAGTTCATCTTCCGAATTTCTTTCTGTTTTTTCTGTGCGTATTTTACAGAATGTGTCGAGAATAAAATAATTTTATTTTTGAAATCTTGCCTAAACCTTCACTTCTACTAAGCAAACACTGCGTGTATGTAAACCTCTGTCAAACTCTTATGTTTATCAGTTTTCTTGCGTGAAATGTGGTACTATAAGAATTTATTATGTAGATGAAAAACTCAAAGAAGAAGTTGAAGTAACTGATTAGGTAATTTAGAACTGAATAATTTTTGTAACTTTGGTATATATATATATATATATTATATATATAATATATATATATATATATAGAGAGAGAGAGAGAGAGAGAGAGAGAGAGAGAGAGAGAGAGAGAGAGAGAGAGAGAGAGAGAGAGAGAGAGAGAGAGAGAAAGGGCGAGAGAAAGAGATGGAGGGAGAGGGAGAGAGAGAGAGATATTGTTTTATGTTAAGAATTAGCGTTAACGTCAAGGCATTTTAAAATTCTAATAATTATCAAATTCTACTAAATAATTAAAACTATTATACTTAAAATGTGTGATCAATTTACCACTTAACTGTGTAGAATTTTACATTCAAGCAGTTATGTAGATCTTAAAACCGAATGTTCCTTGCCACTCATGAAATAGCGTCACATAACTTCACCTGTCCGACAAGCTGACGAAAAGTTGAGTTGGAAAGTCCATTTCTTTCCAACAGAGTAAAAGTTCTGAGCCGCCACAACGGAGTTAGCAAAGTTGTAACTTCATTGTCAGATACAGATGTCGGGTGGCAAACTCCTCCCCGATACCCCTATACACGAGGCTAATGAAATTGTCAGTGATTCGACATTGTATATATAAATCCGGCTGCATCATTATATCATAGTTAAACTAACGTTCAACCTCTAAACTGAGTGTAGGGATTACAACAAAATTGGCTACAGTATATGTACCTCTTTAAATTTGCAATCAGGCAGTAACTTAATCATTTATTCCAGGATGTTTGGTTATTTTACGACCATACAGAATGAGTGAAGTTTAAAATCGTAAATTTTATTGGTGTAAATTGCTTAGCTTATTATACATTGTCAGATTTATTAAACAATCTTGGTACTGCAAACAATACAAAAGCAATCAAATTAGCTGTAACGTATTGCTGGCTGTTTCTAAAGAAAACGCTCAATTTTACGTATGAAAAATACTTATTATACAACCCTAAGAAAGATAAGTTATGACAAAATTTCAATTCTTAAGTACTAAAGAAAATATTTTATTTGCTTACTTTTATATTATTGTGTACTAAACATAACAAACAATAACATCCTTCCAATGTTGCTCATTTTTAACAAATTGGAAGTTTAATTTGAGATATTTAAGTTAAAAATAATGTTTATGGTCAGATAATAACTGATATTGAGTTGTCTATTGCTAACTTTATTTGTCCAGTATGATTTGTTTTCTCAATATTTGCATTTATTTATAATTGGGATTTCTTCCAGTATATGAAATAGGATTTAATTTTAAATTGATATTATTAATGGTATTTGTAGTAGTATTTAATAATATTGAAACTAATATATCTTATTCTGATATCGAAGTAATCAATACAGATACGTAAAACCATAGTATACCCGTATACAAAATTTCAATTTGTTTTCTTTAACCACTCAACACATTTTCAACACCCTGTATATGTTTTACAACTAGAATGATCTCCTTGAGTATTGTACTTTGTTATAGTCAAAGAATTCAACTGTTCCTATAAAATAAAATCCTAGACCATAACTACTATTTTTTTAATGCATAATGAAACGGATTTTTTAATAACTATATAATAGACATAAATCTTTTATTTATAAGGACAAAGTGTTGTGAAATGCTTAAAACTACTACATATAAACCATTAAGTTTATAAGTATGTATGTATGAGATAGTTAGGATCTCAAATATATCTCCATGTCTTAGATATAGCAGGAATTCTATAATTGGTTGACTAGAACAATAGACTGCAGGAACAGCGATTAAACATCGATTTGTTAAGACCAGCTAAGTGCTGCAATGACCAGCAGTGTAGTCTGGCTGTGGATTGTAAATGGCAAATTTATCATCCCTGTTTATTAGGATCTGCTGTAACAGTTAAATAACGGCATTAAAAGCACAAGTTTTATTGAATAATGGTGATTAAAAAAATACCGTTAGTTAAATGTTAATACGTTCTAATAAAATGTATACTAAAATATAACATTTTCAATTATAAAAATTCATAACATGTATTTAAAGTTGTTTGTATATTTGTGACACATTGCCTAGTATATTATTAAAGATAAAACATAAAAATAAATTACAGAATAACATCTGATCGTTTAAGACAAACATTGTGTTTTCCATTAAGACATATTATTTAACAGAATTATATATTAAACATTGTAACTTGGGCTATAAGGTTCCTAAACTATGTAATAGTGAGAAGAAAAAAACTTCAAATTTGAAATTGCAGTTACTTTTACTATGATTTTGAGTATAATAAATAGGTATCATTATACGGTTTCAACTAGTTTTATTTAAATTTAGGAGATAATTAAGTGATGTATCCTTAAAAGGCGTAAAATGTGATAGAAGAGCATAGATACATATTTATACAACTTAATTTATATAAGAGTTTCCATTAAGTTATTTTTTTATTTAAGTTCAGGTCAAGTAAAAAAGCCCCTGTATTCCTCACTGTGTCGATTTAAGTACAAGATTTTCAATTTTTATTTTACACTTCAAGTTTCCTATACATATCTAGGACCAACTGAAACATTAATATATTTAACTGTACAAATTACAAATAACTAAACATATCTATCAATATCGGATTGTTCCAAACATGATTCATATAAATTTAATTTTTAATATTTATAAAGTTCTATATTAATCAAATTCTGCCAATACGATTATTGAAAAATAACACAAGTTGGTTGACATAACAGTTTGAACGCTTAGTAGCAGTAAATTAGAAATGCCGGTCAAGTGACATTATTCTTGAATTCGGTTCTGTCGGAAAGAGGAATAGCCGAGAGAAAGGCGGAGAACGATGGGCTGATTACAGAAACATTGTGATGCCACGAACTGACGGAAAGTTATTTGTAATTGTATTTTGACTCATTGAAATAAATCCTTGGGAAATGTGTAACGAATATCTTTGAGTTAACCTGTTTATCGATAAAATATGTTTTGTATTATAACAACCATTGTTATTGTATTGATGATTGTTGCGAAAACATCCTTAACTTAATGAGTACTATAATTCACAGCCAATAAGTTGGCAGACAACATTTTATTTATCACCTTGTACTTAGTAGTTGAAACGTTTCACAAGAAAATGACGAAATCATGCAAAATCCGGGGTTGTGAAGCAATGAATATTTCGTGTAAAACTGACAACTTTTGTTTCGTGCAGAAAAATCTGCTGACAACGAGAAGTTGTCAAGGCTGAGAAGAGAAGATTTATAAATCTAAGCTCTACCTGAGACGGTGCTTTTGCTTATAATATTCATTCATAATTTGGAATAATTTAAATGTCATATTCTACTACACCGTTCTATATTGAATGCAATATTTCTTTTTTACTCCTTTAATTTTGTACAGGCTCTCACATTACAAGTATGGTCTATAATCTAAGGAAAGTTATATGCTTATACAATTTCCTGGGAATATTCTATGCTATGTCATGTAATATCGAGACTGCTACAATTACAGCAACACGTATGACGACCGATAGCTGCCACTACATTTGTTGATAAAATAATTTAAAACTCGTAAAAATTCTCTACATTTTTAGTATAGGACTAAGATCAGCCGTTAAGTTACAACCTCGTCACCAGATAATTATTATTGTGTTTTAATGTTTATAAACCAAACGCAATAAAGGGGTAATAAATTTGAAATTAATGCGTAGAAAAATCATATGTAATACTTCGGAATGGAATAAAAAAAATCTACCCTAAGATATAATGACGTTTCTTAACGCTGTAATTAAATTATTAATAATATACTAGTTGAATAATACCATTATTATCAGCAAAATAATTTCACAAATGTAACATTAAAAGCCAAAACGATATTGATACTGTATGTATGTGTTAATGATACTTTAATTAGTTAAAGATTTTCTTTACAAAGCCTTCCGTATTAGAGATAACGAATTTAAATTAAATAATTAATTGCGTATTTCGTTTATTTATTATTAATTTACATTTAATTTGTTTAATAAGAACAAAATAATCAAAGTGGTTTTAGTAATCATAATTGAAAGAAAACACCATATCTGCAACCTCTCATGTTTCGTTATTTCTTACCCATGTTCCTATAGTAACACACAGAAGCGATATCTACAACGCTAATATAAACAGCGAGGTATCTCCCAACATTTTTTTGAATATTGTATATACATAACTGCCCTTGTATTTGTTCCATTGCCACAGATTGTAAAACTTATCTCATATCAACCAACAGCGAACATATTTATAGATCACCAAGTATAAAAATCAATGAGAAATATAAACTTTCCAACTCCAAACGTCAAGTGTAGAAAACATCATACCTTCATAAAACGATTTATGTATCTTTATATATGAATGTTCTTTATCAAATTCAAAGAATCTCCAGTATGTCACTTCATCTTAAACTCTGAAAATTAAATCTCATACAGGTAAAATAGATCATCGGTATGTGTGTATCTGTAACTCAACATTGACCATCCAATGACCAAGCACGATACACGAATCTATGTCACTATCACCACATCCACATATCGAGTATCATTTAAGCTGACCTTGATTACTCTTCGCCTAAGAATGTTATTTTTATTTTATATCACAAACAATCTAATTTATGCTACTGTCACTGGTTCATGATTATTTCAATAAAAGAGTTATATAACTTGATTAGGTTATGTCTACATATCTAGGTCCACATATCTTGATTATCTCACCTCAATAATTATAGAAATAAACTACTAGTACTTGTTTTTTCTCATAGCAAGAAACATTTTCAGGGGGATTAATCCTGGTTGCAACAGATAAACCAATACCTACATACGCAATGAGGTGTAATAGACCGTGGTAATTGGATTACTATATGTTGATGTCTATAGATCCATATAACCAGTGGGTTCAGTTAGTCTAATTTCAATCATTTTATTGCTACAAAAACAGAATGAATCCAATGAATGTCAATAAACAGGAAACAGGTACTGGATGTAACATATTAACTAATTCACACGTATGCAACGATATGTAATGAGGTTGTGGTAACTGGTTCAGAATATGTAATACTGATACATGCATATGTTTAATGAGTTCTGAAATAATCTAATCTCAACCATTATAGTACTGTAGAAACAATAAGTGAATCATTTTTATGTCAAAAAACATGTACAGGAAGGAATCCTATTGTATGCAACAGATTAACTAATGCACACGTATGGAGTGAGGTGTATTACATCTGTGACTGAGGTAATAGGTTTATTATATTTCGATATCGATACATAAAAATGTCTCGTGAGTTCTGAAATAATCTAATCTCAACCATTATAGTACTGTAGAAACAATAAGTGAATCATTTTTATGTCAAAAAACATGTACAGGAAGGAATCCTATTGTATGCAACAGATTAACTAATGCACACGTATGGAGTGAGGTGTATTACATCTGTGACTGAGGTAATAGGTTTATTATATTTCGATATCGATACATAAAAATGTCTCGTGAGTTCTGAAATAATCTAATCTCAACCATTATAGTACTGTAGAAACAATAAGTGAATCATTTTTATGTCAAAAAACATGTACAGGAAGGAATCCTATTGTATGCAACAGATTAACTAATGCACTAATGCACACGTATGGAGTGAGGTGTATTACATCTGTGACTGAGGTAATAGGTTTATTATATTTCGATATCGATACATAAAAATGTCTCGTGAGTTCTGAAATAATCTAATCTCAACCATTATAGTACTGTAGAAACAATAAGTGAATCATTTTTATGTCAAAAAACATGTACAGGAAGGAATCCTATTGTATGCAACAGATTAACTAATGCACACGTATGGAGTGAGGTGTATTACATCTGTGACTGAGGTAATAGGTTTATTATATTTCGATATCGATACATAAAAATGTCTCGTGAGTTCTGAAATAATCTAATCTCAACCATTATAGTACTGTAGAAACAATAAGTGAATCATTTTTATGTCAAAAAACATGTACAGGAAGGAATCCTATTGTATGCAACAGATTAACTAATGCACACGTATGGAGTGAGGTGTATTACATCTGTGACTGAGGTAATAGGTTTATTATATTTCGATATCGATACATAAAAATGTCTCGTGAGTTCTGAAATAATCTAATCTCAACCATTATAGTACTGTAGAAACAATAAGTGAATCATTTTATGTCAAAAAACATGTACAGGAAGGAATCCTATTGTATGCAACAGATTAACTAATGCACACGTATGGAGTGAGGTGTATTACATCTGTGACTGAGGTAATAGGTTTATTATATTTCGATATCGATACATAAAAATGTCTCGTGAGTTCTGAAATAATCTAATCTCAACCATTATAGTACTGTAGAAACAATAAGTGAATCATTTTTATGTCAAAAAACATGTACAGGAAGGAATCCTATTGTATGCAACAGATTAACTAATGCACACGTATGGAGTGAGGTGTATTACATCTGTGACTGAGGTAATAGGTTTATTATATTTCGATATCGATACATAAAAATGTCTCGTGAGTTCTGAAATAATCTAATCTCAACCATTATAGTACTGTAGAAACAATAAGTGAATCATTTTATGTCAAAAAACATGTACAGGAAGGAATCCTATTGTATGCTAGAGATTAACTAATGCACTAATGCACACGTATGGAGTGAGGTGTATTACATCTGTGACTGAGGTAATAGGTTTATTATATTTCGATATCGATACATAAAAATGTCTCGTGAGTTCTGAAATAATCTAATCTCAACCATTATAGTACTGTAGAAACAATAAGTGAATCATTTTATGTCAAAAAACATGTACAGGAAGGAATCCTATTGTATGCAACAGATTAACTAATGCACTAATGCACACGTATGGAGTGAGGTGTATTACATCTGTGACTGAGGTAATAGGTTTATTATATTTCGATATCGATACATAAAAATGTCTCGTGAGTTCTGAAATAATCTAATCTCAACCATTATAGTACTGTAGAAACAATAAGTGAATCATTTTTATGTCAAAAAACATGTACAGGAAGGAATCCTATTGTATGCAACAGATTAACTAATGCACACGTATGGAGTGAGGTGTATTACATCTGTGACTGAGGTAATAGGTTTATTATATTTCGATATCGATACATAAAAATGTCTCGTGAGTTCTGAAATAATCTAATCTCAACCATTATAGTACTGTAGAAACAATAAGTGAATCATTTTATGTCAAAAAACATGTACAGGAAGGAATCCTATTGTATGCAACAGATTAACTAATGCACACGTATGGAGTGAGGTGTATTACATCTGTGACTGAGGTAATAGGTTTATTATATTTCGATATCGATACATAAAAATGTCTCGTGAGTTCTGAAATAATCTAATCTCAACCATTATAGTACTGTAGAAACAATAAGTGAATCATTTTTATGTCAAAAAACATGTACAGGAAGGAATCCTATTGTATGCAACAGATTAACTAATGCACACGTATGGAGTGAGGTGTATTACATCTGTGACTGAGGTAATAGGTTTATTATATTTCGATATCGATACATAAAAATGTCTCGTGAGTTCTGAAATAATCTAATCTCAACCATTATAGTACTGTAGAAACAATAAGTGAATCATTTTTATGTCAAAAAACATGTACAGGAAGGAATCCTACTGTATGCTAGAGATTAACTAATGCACTAATGCACACGTATGTAGTGAGGTGTATTACACCTGAGGTAATAGGTTTATTATATTTCGATATCGATACATCCAAATATCCCGTGAATTTAAATCATGCAATATTAGTAATTATAGTACTGTGAAATCAATAATTTCTTTTTTATGTTAAGAAACATGTACAGGAAGGAGCAAATTAACTAACTCACATGTATGCAGTGAAGTGGAATAGACTGAAATAATTGGTTTACGATGTATCGATACCAATACATCCATACGTCTCGTGAGACTATTTAATTTAAATTCAATTATTACAATAGAAGCAAGTCATTTTGTTTCTTTATTTTTCGTTTGAATAAAAAAATCTCTTCCAATTAAGGGTTAAAGGTAATAATACGTTTTGTGTTACATATTTCGCTGAACTTGCATACGAGCTTTCAATTATTGTATAATATATTGTATTCTCAATATATCATGCAAAAAGTAAATTGATAGACACCTCGGAAGAAAAAAAAGAAATTTTCTCAACCTACTTTGTGCTATGGTTCCATGAAGCTCTGCCGAATTCTATGGTTGGATACTCACCATAATGTTACTCAATCTTGCCTATGTAGAAATGAAGTTTCATACAAAATATAATGTCTAGAAGTAAAATATTTATCAAGATATCTTACCAATAATAGTACATTCACATTTGCCTTAGTTGAATCAGGTTTCTAACCAAACTTAAAAATAAATTATGTGTTGAGGTAGGGAGGGGACTGTAACGCAAGAATTGGCTGAAATAAAATTTTGTCACCAATGTTGTAACATGAGCTTTCTACTTTTTTTCTTTTTACTGTATGAATAAGTTACGCGTGTTAATATGTCAATGTTAAAATAATTTAATATTATTATATTCAGTTTGTTTACAGTTTTATTTATTGTTATAATTTATCGTTCCATCACGGCTACCGTTATGACTAATGCAAAAATATTGAATAACGTTGAACAAAGTCATATGGAGTGACATGTGACTCAGTGCTGCCTATAAATGAAGTTCTGTGCAAGTTTCAAATATATAGATAGATTTGTTTTCAAAATATTGTGCTGGCAAACAGACAGGCAGAAATTAAAGTTTTATAACACCTCGAGTGATAGCCACCGCTAACGCTCAGCCAATAAATAATTGATAATCATTTAATAATTTAACTTATAATCATATTTGTTCGGGATCATGCAAACAACACGTATAAATACATTCAGATTTACACATCATCCATATATAGAAATAATAACTTGATTTTCCTGACCAGGTGAATAGAATTCTCACACATATCGCTTAAGTTTTTCCAGCATTATTTAGGCCAGTAATATTAACTACCTGCTACAGTGATTTTGGAAATTTCCTGTAAATTGATCGACTAAATATTTATCTAAATTAATAATAAAAACCATGTCTACTGACAATATTTGATTAATAGCTGTAACGAATATTTGCAATCATCACAGTGGGCTGTTTTGTAAAATTATAGCATTGAAAAATATAAATGATGTGAAAGATTAAATTAATATCATTTATAAAAAACACATTTTTAACCATGCCGATGTTGTATTAGCTCAATAAACTAAAAGTTTTCTGATTAAAGACAGTTTTAATACATGCAAACATAAGAGTGATATTAGGATTTATCAATTAGATGAACCTATGTTGACAACCGCATGCACACTTTCTGTCTGAGCATTTTGTGTATATATATATATATATATATAAATAATGTGTCAATAATGTGAAAGTACATATGTACTTGTGTGTGTGTGTGTGTGCATGTTAAATCTTAAGCATTGACTACAAAAATCATTCATATTTAAAACAGGCGATAACAGCAATCAAAAATGTATTTTGTCGAAACTGTTTAAATGTATCTGCAAATTGTAATTATATTTAATGTTGTAAACAGTAATTGGTGTACGGAATCATTCTCAGGCGCATGTTAAGTTATGTATGCAAGTATTATGAAAATACAGATTTTGCAATGTTTCCATTTAAATTCATTCGACATATGATCTTCGTATGGTTCATATTAATTTAAATTTACTGTAAGTAAGTGAAAGTGTTTATACCATCAACATTTTATGAACATTTTATGTTTATATTATGTGAAAAAATAAGTAGAGATTCAATGTTCCATTCTATTGAGGGTCAACTAACATGATTCGCCGTCATGGAAGTGTCAGAAAAGTTAATAACCCCACATTCCTTTCAGAACAGTCTTATACAAATTGCCTCTCGTAATCCTGGGTTGAAACCCTAGCTCTTCTAAATTACAGTTGGCTGGCTTTCCTCGCTTTTAATTTCAGAAAAGTTCTTTGCGGTTCTCCAGATTAATATTTTGATATTAGTGAGATATATTATTCTATACGGAAGTTTAACTATAACATGTTTCTATTACTGTTTGATACTATGGGTGGATTTTGATCTGATTAAAAACCATTAATAATCCATAAAGTGTACGTAAAGTTATTATAAGTGCCAATATAAAGTATGTAACGTGTAAATTCCTATTGGAGATTAACAGACATCTTATTATAACTTTCAAACTATTTTTAAAAAATGTATGTAATCTCCTACAGTTTTATTGTGATTTAAACAAGAACACGTAATCTAACAAATTTTGTTAAAGCTAAATTAATAAACAGGAGTATATCATTCTACAAAGTAGATTGTAAATTTTCAACAGTATATCAGACCAATCTCTTTTAAACATCACATGAATCATATTTGAGACCACTAATGGACATGGTACCTTCCTCCAGATCCAAATTATCGAATTTATATTTTTAAAGGACATGTTAAAAATAGAGCATGAAACAGTTCCTTAGGGAGCACTAAAAAAGTATTATGAATGTCCATGCCTAGTTTCATAATTGTCATTTTAGTAGTTCCTTAATATTCATTATCAAGGACAGGACCTTCTAAAACTGTGTCATTATCTATCCCTCTGTCTGCGTAGATTTCTTGTGGCTATAGATATTTCAAGCTTGGTAAATAGGCTTCTATTGGCCCAAGGAAGAACTCTATTGTATGCTTATCCATCTGTGTGATCACTTATGTAGAAAAGTATTATGAATGTGAAAATTGGTATTTGGTGTATTCTTGTGCCAAGAAAAGCTGTATTAGTTTTGGGATCGTATCATCAATCTGCTTTCCGTCTGTCTGTCAATATATTTTTGCAATAACTCTTCGTTGGATTATTTCGGGTCTATCAATACTCCGTTTATTACTACTAACAGTTTATTAAGAACGCTAAAATAATTTCTTGAAATTAGGTCGTTCTTCTTACATATGTTCGGATATAAAACGTGAACAATAGACCATGTTTAAATAAAGATCGATTTAAAAATATTTAGCCCTATATTTCCAAATAATTTCTCTACAAACACATTGAAAATATTTATGGCGAATAAATTATCATAAATAACTGAATACAGTACATATATAGTCACTATACTCCAACTCACTGAAAAGTTGTCTAGATATTTTGTGTTTGCTTATATATACGACAGTGATGATATTAGCGAATATACAGATACTTGGATCTCAAAATGTAGGACTCAATTAAAAACGTAATTTATTTTATAGTAGTACAATCGATCTTCATTGTCAGTGCATTAACAAAGGAATGGGATTTTTATAGAATATTTTGGCGTAAGTGACATGGGATTGTTCAGCCAAGTTCGAGAGAGCTCAGTAACCTGATTGATCCCGCACTGTGGGTTGTTTGAGGAAACAAACCTTGTCAGCTGCGACGCTGCTGCGGAATGCAGAACACTGAGTCTGATATTTAATTCTTACATGAGCTACGTTTAATTATTTCTTATTTTACTTATTTATTCAAAACAGATTATTATAAATAATATGCTTAATATTATAAGTTCTAAAAATGTTTTAACAACAGACAGGACTGTCGGATACAAATCATTAGCTCCGTCAATAAATAATAATATAAGTATTGGCATTTTTAAATTATAATTGACTACTCTTTTGTTATTATTAGTAGTGATGGTTGAAAAATGTTTTTAATTTTTGTAAAAGTATCATCATTTAAACAGAAAATTTACATTGTACCCACTTTATTTTACTTGGAAATTTCTCACATACCTCTGTTATTTCCAAACTCAACTATTACAAAATGATGAAGACAATGTTGTATTCTTAAAATATTTTCGCATGAATCCATTAAAAAGAGTTTTAATAGTTTTCAATGTCCATTTGACCAGAGTTGGTATTTAATGATATGAACACCTATTGAACTTCGTAGATATGAAAGACCATATTGTTTTCTTTTTTTAAGTTTATCGTAGATAATTTTAGATTAACTGAAATTTAAGTAAAATGACATGAAGTGAACACTTTATTGTATTATAGTGTTAATTCTTCCCATATAAACTTAACAGTCTCTCTGATACCATTTTTAGACGAGTACTACTCTTTGATGCGTAATAAATTTATTTTAAGGACATATTTTGTTTCGAAAATTAGCTTTTATATTTGTTAATTAATTAATATATATATATATTAATGATATAAAATAATTAAATCGTAAAAAGTGAGGGCTCTGTGGTGTAATGGTAGCATATTCACCCGGCAAGTGAGAGATCCGAGTTCGAGTCCCGGCGGAGCAAGTACCTTTTGTGATTCAATGTTTATTATTGAAATTAAATAAGGCTATTGCCATTTATACAAATTTAATGTTAATAAAAGTCATTTGACTGGTGTTTGGTCTTCCGATCATATGTTAGTTTGCTTATTTAAACGCATATGTGACAAATACGGCCGAATACAAAATAATTGAATCGTAAAAAGTGAGGGCTCTGTGGTGTAATGGTAGCAAATTCACCCGGCAAGTGAGAGATCCGGGTTCGAGTCCGGGTGGAGCAAGTACTTTTTGTGATCCAATGTTTATTGAAATTACACACACACATATAAAATTTACAATATACCACGTTTCATGTCAATATTTAGTTGTTATAAACCACCACGCACCATTATTATTATATACCACATCCGTGAATTTTATGTAGTCTAGGGTTACATTTGATAAAGTAGTGAAAGTAAGTGCTAATAGTTTTTGCGTATTAGTTAGATTAGTTATTTAATGCGTAATATAACCTTAGAATGTAAATGACCCTGTTCTTGCGCTGGAAGAGGCTGGAAAAGAACTAGCCTCCACTTCCTCTTACACGGTCACGTGACTAAGAGAGGTACAGAACACTATCCTTCCTCATAAGATCTCTACATAACCTTACCCATACTAAGTTCGTGTTAAGCAAGTGCAAATATACTTTTTTAAGTGCAATCAAGGGTTTTCTCAGCTTCTTAAGTGAAAGTATCACGTTGGAAGACAGACGCTGGACATAATTAGCTTTAATTATTTTATTGTACATAACAAGCTAATTTACGGAAATTCATATCCTAAGAGATTGGAAACTACTATAAGAACGGTTATACAAGCAATACTTTCAACCCAACCTTTATCTACATTCGATAGGTAGTTTGTTATATACGAAGACAAATTTTTCTGTTTATGGTTGGATAAAGAATTTACTTGACAGAAAACAATGGTTTATACTAATTAATCACTAATTACAACCCGATTAATGTATAATAGTACAATGAATGAGGCTTAATCTACACAGACTTTGCCTAGGCATAGTAAACATGATTACAAGGACAATGTACATTTTGCCACCAACACACAGACTCAAATACACCACACACTACCCACAGACCACATAAGCATGCTTACAAACGTGGGTATCACCTCTGCGTTATACTCTGTTAGCAGACTATACACAGTTTACCAAGAGTTTGCTCTGTCATTCACACCTCTATTTTAACTTTACTTTACGTTTTAATATGACCTTTATTTCAAAGTGTTTGCTAATTTACGTTTTATTGTTTCTAATGTTTTAACCATATATTGTAGTCTAGAAGTCTAGCATAACATGCAGCTGGTATTGATAATCCACAATATGGGTAAAATAAATCTCAAATTTCATTGATCGTATTGAGAGGTTCTAAATTGAAAGAGAAAATCAGAAAATTCTTTCTAAATAAATAAGAGTTTAATATTTCTTAAGGATGTAAACTTAAATCTAGTTACATGTTATAAAATACAGTTATCTTATTCTTTTTTATTTATGTTATTTTTTTCGAAGAGGTAGACGAGAATATGTTCTCTAGAGAGTATCTGAACAAAGAAATATAGGCGTTTACATTGCAATTTCAATGAAATTATTTAAGGTTTATATGTTTGTACATTTGCGATTTAAAGTAGGGTAGAAACATAAAACATAATGAACTATTTGTAAATCTCCAAACTTTCAATAAACTACAGACATTTTATTACTATTTATAGGTTATTAAATTCTAAATGATGAAACTTGTGCTTTTAAATAATTTATCAAAATCCCAACAGTAAAAAGTCGAAAGACACCAGTGTTACAAATTAACCTGAAAACATGGTGATGCATCTTGAATTAGATATTTCAAGTTGTTTCTTACTGCACCCGAAGTTTTATTTTAATCACTCTTAACGTTTTAAAACGAAGTTACACACTTCATAAAGTTTGTAATTTTACATTAACATCAAAGCAATGTGAGTTAACACGATAACTGATGTTATTTTCAAACTTTGTATTTTAATACCATAGCACATGCCTTAAGTAAGTTAGTTAGAGAGTTTCATTTGGATTATGGAAAAAAATGTCTTATTGACAAAAAGTATTGAAAACATTTTAAATTTAACAAAATGAGTTTTGAAATTGTACGTTCATTACACATTTTCAAAAATAAAGTAGTTCAAATTCCAAAATTTAAAAGCGAAATTTAAATAACACTAACAATAGTAATCGAATACTAATAACACATGTTTTAAAATATTTTAATAGCCAAAGACATTTAACAAACAAGTTTACGCGTTTTTGTGTTTTTGCGTTATTTTTTCCTCAAACATTTAATAAAATCAAGTAAATTAAAATGTTTTCAGACATCTTAAGATTTTAATAGAAATTCTTTCCGATACATTTTTATATGTCTTCTCTGGTATAAGGTAAAGATTATACTTTATATAGCAGCCATCCAGAGCTTCATAAGGAACGATATTTCTGCCTTAGCTGTTTTTAATATAACACCGACACGAAAAGATGTTTCAGTTTAAGAAATTTGCCAGGTATGATACAACACCTTTGGTTCTTGAAAATTGTGTAATCTCTTTTGATTTCAATCAAGTGACTGTTAAATTAAAAATTGTGTTCGTAATAATATTAGACTGATTATAAGAAACTCACCTTGATTTTATTTATGTGATTATCCCTGAACTAATTAGTCATTTTATACATGTAAATAGCGATTAGTGAGTTATATACAATGTACATTATTAGTCTCAGCTGAACGTTTTCCGAAGCCTCTCCTGCTAGTTGTCGGATGTCTTTTTTCGTCTGTCTGTGTGGAGATTAAGAATGATTTAAATTAAAGATTAAACCCCATCTCAACTATCTCTATATTTAAATAGGTAATGGTAAACATTGGGATTACGTCTCTGGGCCAAGATGTTGCTCACTGTAGGGCGAACGAAAAGTCTTCATGATATGACCTTAAGTATGTTTAAGTTTGTATGATTTGTGAAGAATTTTTTGTTTAGTTCACAATAAATATTCGAGTTCATAATAATAAACTTGCATCTATATATTTTATTTAAATTAAAGTTATTTTTAGATAAAAAATAATATTTTCTTAATCGATATTAATAATATCCTTCAAGGTTACTAATGTACGTTGTGTTACTGATTTATTGTTTCACTGAATTGTGGAAAATGTCCGAAAAATCCTATTTCCTTCATGATATACTTCAATTTAAAATCTACCTATATGTTTATAATTTTATATCGGCTATAGTGTTAGGATTGAAGATTGCTAAAATTTAAACTAATACATCCATTTGGTACATATACAACCATTAAAAAGTAGTCATATAAATAATATTTTTACAATTTAAATTTCAATAGAAATTAAAACATATTTAATTTAAAATTATGTTTATTAAGATTAAAACATTCATGAAATCTACGTTCCTTCCAAAAGTGCTGGATAAGATGCAAGTTAATTTTTGTATTTTTACTTTTTTTTGCTAATAAAAAATTCAAATACAACAAACTAAACGTGGGACATTAATAACTATACGGCGTATTTAAGTTAATACCAGCCTTATTTTAAAATATCATTGAACTGAATACTATACAAATAATAATACATTTTATTGAGCTACCACTGAGCTTAAGGTTTTTGTTATTGTAATGACCCAACGTCTGTGCTCAATAATTAGTCAATAGTTGGTATAAACTGAGAAATTCCAAAATTAGAACCTTGGGTACTAATAGGTTATGAAAACCATATTATTATTGTAACATTTGTGCGGTCTCGTAAAGAATGAATGCTCTTTTATATAATGTTAAATTTGTGGTGCTAAATGTGTTTAAATAAACAGATTCATCAAATATCCAATCGATAGCGATGTAAAGACTTACCGAACAGTTTAGAAGAATACAAAAAGAGAGGAGCATTAAGTTGAGAGCATCAGACTACGACAGGTGGGAGTTCGGTAGAAACTCATTATTCTTGTTCACATTGTGGTTGATAGAATGTCTCTTCAATACTGTAACATAATCTTTCTCGCATCTCCTACATATGTACGAGAGGATTTGATTCTCAAACACTCACTCTGTGTTCACTGCAAAATCATTTGTGAGAATCCATTATTGACTAGTTGCATATTTTAACGTCACCAAAGCTCGTATAAAAATCCAATGTTATCTCTGTGTGTCTGTGTTTTGGCGTTCAAAGTTCTGAGTACTCCTGACATTCTACATGGAAATTCTACGACCCATGGTATATGTTAACCACGGTTAACATATAGGTCTTTTCCTATTTCGAAAATCTCTCCTAGCTACTCGTCACTGGTATTTATAATTGCTAAAAACCCCATATTGGTCTCATATCCACTTTTGACCACAGTTATCGTAAAAATTACAAAGAAAACCTTGGAATTAAGAAGTTAAAACTAAGTCATTTTAAAAAGTAGTTTTACTTAAATGACTAAAAGTATTTAGTTCCATTTCTCATAACATTAAAAATTGTGGTAAATTGAATGAATGAATGTTTATTCCATCAACTGTACATGGATTACACTTAAAATTACAATAGTAAAGCACTAAACAGAATTGTTTTGAAAACAATAGTTTACTAGCTATCTAGTTAAGATATTACTTAAATAATTAATAAGGAATAAAGCCTGCATGGGCATTCAGCCTGTGCGCAGGCTTCAGTTGATCATCCGCCAAGATAACTTAACATGAAGAACTTGATATCTTTAAAAGCATTTAACAAATAGAATTTGCTAGAATTTTGAACATAAAATTTATAATTTAAATAAGAGAAATAAAACACGATTTAATATGAGAACTGGCTTGTTACGTTTAGTAAAAAAATAATTCAGTGTTAGTTTATCTATAATAATGCAACGGCATCACATCATTGTGTTTGGCCCATGGGAGATCAAGTCAGCATGGTTCTATGTCATAATAGTGTAGTAGTGTAATGTGTACTAATGTAGCGTCTAGTATGAATGGTAGTGTAGTGTAGTGTAGTGTAGTGTAGTAGCAGTAGTAGTATGGTTTAGTAGTAGTATGTTTAGTAGTAGTATGGTTTAGTAGTAGTATAGTGGTCTAGTGGTCGGGGTTGATATTATAAAGTGCCTGAGGATGGGTGCATTACAGCTATTAAAAAATAACTTTCGAGACACCTGATCAGGAAGGGTTGCTATACATTTGAAGAGACTCTGATATGGTAGTTAGATTATATTATCACATTGTAACGAAAGATTAACAAAATTATTAATTTAAATCGTTCAATGAAATATTTTACTGACATATTGTATACTGTTAGACTTATCAGAGTAATTTATTATTATTATGTCACATAAATCTGTGTACTGCATTGACTTGCACAGAAAATATATTGTGTAAATAAAGATCGATTTATAGCTCAAAGGAAAACTGAGAGACCAGAAATGTATATCCGCTAATGAGTAAAGGGTTTACTCGTGGTTGGCTGAAACTTTAATTAGTGTTTAGCCTGTTATTTTGGTTTGAGATTAACTGGTTCTTCAAAACTTACTCGAAATATCTATAAAACCCTAGATGATATTCTGATGCCAACCATGTAAGTCTAAAAACTTTTGATGAATTACTTCAGAACTTAATACTTCTTAAACCAAATTCAATTGTGCTCGTTAAATAATGCTTTATAATTTGAAAGAGTTAATTGTAGTATTCAAGTAGTAGGAATTATTTGTAATTAGTAATAATACTTCCATAATACTTTGAGGATGAAACTCTACGGATTTGTTGACAATGCCGGTGGCAATATCAATGGAATTAAAACGTAATTTTTGTGGCATTTTAGAACAATTAGTTTATTTAACCTATACAGCGAAGCCAATCAGTTTAATTCTCTAATTATCTAAGAATAATGGGGGCTATAAAAAGTTAATAACAAGGAGTTTCCTCCAATCTATAGGGTTACAGGCATATATACACATATAACCGATATTCATATTTCTATTTCCTTGTCTGTAAAGGAAGATGAGTGGGGATCTCTCTTGGGAATTGTTTAATCTTCAATGGTCGAAGAATCCTTGAGACTTATTTTCATCAAAGGGTTTCTTTAGAAGGCTTTTAAAGAGGGTTAAAGTGAATGTCACTATAATTGTAATTATTTAATGAATAAGATAAAGGCTCGAACTTATCGCAGTGAAGTGGAATTTGACGCAGACATAGATTTTTCTCATACTTACTTCTGGAAGACAGGTATTCTGTTATACGATTCATGGAAGACACATGTATGACGTACTTGCTGTATGGGATAGGTGAAATCGTGTTTCTGTGGATCCTAATATATTCCAATAAAGTGATATTGCACTGGTAGATGTAACCCAAGTGGATTTCGATATATTATAAATAGGAAAAACAAAACCTACTTGAATTTTTAAATTCAACAATAATTTTATACGATCTCAGCTACTTTTAGTGTAAATATAATTTTAACATTATGTGATGATTGAACCTCATAAATGATGACATAACTACTTTTTCAACAATGATGTTTTAATAAATGTCACGATAAGATATGTTCGTGCTTTAAAATGGTTGCAAATAATTATCTAATGCTGTCCCCTTAATCCAACATCCAAAATACCATTAAATTCAAGCCAAAATACTCGTATAGATTCACATACAAGTATATTTATTTGTGTAGAAGATTCTCGATATTTTTGAAACATCGCTAGTGATTTTTTAAATAAAATTTTACTTTCCTCGCAGCTATTTAATGAGAAATGTGTTATTTTTAAATAAAAGATATTAACCATGGAAGGAAAATTTTTTTAAAGATAATAAAAACTTTAGAGTTTATTTTAGTTGAATTATAACATTTTATATGTTATAATTATATGTTATTATGTTATTATATAATTATATGTTATAATTATAACAATTAGTTGATATTATAACATGTGGGTTATAATATCATTGCAGTTGTAGTTAACTAAATTAAAAATTCAATGAATATAGTTTAAAATTAGTATAAGTTTATTTATCGAATATAGAGGCAATGAACAAAACATTACGCAAAAATGTTTTCATGAGATTAATTTTATCTCGTTTAAATTATCCTAAAAGGGATACTTTTACAAAATTTTCATAAGTCGTATTGTTTTGCTTTTCAAGTATTTTTTCTATTCCTTCACGTGTGATGCTTATATCACACTCTGTATGCGGCAGAAATTGTAAAGGACTAAATAAGAAGCTATTTGACTTGTACATAGTTATAAAGTGAAACTTCTGACAGTAAATCAGTCCTAGGTAACCGTTATGATTATCCAGCCCTAGTGGACAGGTTGATAGCGTTTGCATAGTAATGTGCCTCAAGGGAGGACTGACCGTAAGACCGACCTAGGTCAACAAGAATCTCGATTTACTAATAATATGAGTTTGAAATTAAAGTAATTAATTCTATGCAAAATATTCAAATAAAAACATACTTTAATATCATTTTTTTTGTAACTGTGGTTATGCGTAGTTAAGCGCAGTACCAGAAATTATGGCAAGATAACTCGTTGCTCTGACTTCTGCTTGACTGTGGGGAAAAATAGTCATTGCTACAAAGTTGACTGCTTCTTGGTTTTAATGGAAACGCGAACAAATAGTGGTAAATAACTTAAATATTTCCCATATTAAATAATTAATTTCTGGTTTATAACTTGTGTGTTCTTGGTTTCGGAATCGGGATGACTTCAAAAGTGTTTTAGAATTTTTTTAAATTAGAGCCAATTTTAAGGAGTTTAAAAGTTTCTGTATGAAATCAAGTTTTATAATATATTATAAGGCATTCCAGGCATCCGGAAGATATTAAAGTCATTTATTTTTAATGTTTATAAATTTAAAAGAAATGTAATATTATGTTGTTGTTGTTGGTGTATTAAGATTTTATTTGCTTAGTTTTGTTGAGAGATAAAAGTTAAGCGTTTTTATTTAATATTATTTCTTTGAATAACTATTGTAGCAACATCTTATACGTTCACGAATTATTCTCAATGTAACATTTAATTTTCAGGTCATTTAATTTTTTATTTATATAGTTTAAAAAATAACTGAAAGTGAAAAAACCTTTTATATAACCCATATTCAGTACATACAGAGACCATATTTTGACTGACTAACTTTTAAAAGCCCAGAAAATTAACACATGAAACAGACACATGAATTTCGGTTTATCTTGTGCCTTAAAGATCCTTATTATCTAAATCCTTATTATTTGCGAAATATTCCATTATAAATATCACGTTGCAGCCAAACCCACATTATTAGGAAAACATTTTGAAATATGTCAATTTTTCCAATGTTTACCAATAACCAATGCAATTATATCTCGATATAAGGTTTTTAAATTTAGACGATTTTTGTTGCCACCGCTCATTTCTCTCGATTTAAAAACTAATATTTAAAAATATTTGATTACAGGTAATGAATAAAACCAACTCAAGATTAAAATACTTTTTGGAATTTATGGTGTTTTATTTGTATGGCTTTATATAAATAAAAATGAAACGCTTTTCGTTGGTAAGCATATCACGTAAGAACAACCCGACCGATTTACTATTAATTGTCTTAAAATGTCCGTTTTGTTTTAAATTTGCCATTTTTAGTGTAAAAACTCATAGAAGAATTATAGATATATCTTACTGAAATGAGCATTTTCTTTAGTCTCGAGAGTATTTGAGTTCTGCAAATATGAATGACAATAATATTATTCACCTTTTACTATAGATCGCACCAGTGGCAAATGCAAACAAAGAGTATGTTATTTATATTGTTTTAACATTGCTGTAATTTAATTAGGCTTATGATCAAAACTAATTATACGTACACGTAAAATACCAGATCTTTGGTCCTCTTGTCAAAGTGGCGCAAAATATTTGCAGAATTAAAAAAAGCAACTGGGACGAGCAGGAGCACAGCGGTACCACTGGTCCTTGCAATATGGAATCACAAAGCAAAGCATCAGACACAAAGTGCTTATTTGTGGATAAGCGATGATCGTGGGAGAAGCAATTGTGTTTTTCACTGATGATACGTAACTCAAAGTATATAATGTTGATATTTCTAGACTGAATCAAGGAAATAGGATCATTTAAGGAACTGATGAACAGATCAAGGATGGGCACTGCACTTTATCAGGTGTATTGATATTTATACTTTCCAAGAATGAAACCGGGTCCAATTAATACAGCGAGACGAGTACTCCACAAATACAGGCAGATGTTACTTTTGTTGTTTAACTTAATCGTAAAAATTAAATATAGTGTTGTTCGATTACTGTAAACACAGTAATCAATCGTGCATATTGAGTTTTTAAAACTCAATATGCTCGATTGAGTTAAAAGGTTGTATGAACTCTAAAACAACATGTTCCTAAAATATGCTTATTTCACTTAAAGGATTTCTTAGGATTCCTTCGTATTAAATTATAATAAGAGCTCTCAATAAGTAAGCTATCACATTTAGACTTTAGAATCTCTCTCCCTGGCTTAAGACATTTCAAGTGCGATTGAAATAGGTTGAGCTGTTTAATTAGCCATCAAGGAATGGTACACGAAACTTCTAATGAAAATATCTTCCAATAGCATAAATTATCTCATGAGTGCAACGAAATTTAAAAAAGATATGCATAAGAAATCCATGTTCTTCAACAAGGAATTGTGTACGAAGCCACGATAACAGTTACTTTAAAATAAACCTTTCAAGTGCGAATGTTAAGTTTAGCTCCATTTCACCTTCCGATTAGTGCAGCGTCCAAAATATGAGTCTGACACATAAATGACTCCTGGAGTCTGGAGTTCACGTCTATCTGGAGAAATAAAATGTCGGTAAGAAAGACTAATTTTTTAGCTCTCTGACATTAATGGAATCATGGCTATGAAGGGTAAAGCAGTTTCAAATCAGCTATAGCGTTGAGAAACGTTTTGTATAGATTATTACTAACATTTGTATTCTAGTTATAACACTTTTTGATTTTTAGAATTAATGACATTATGATCATATATCACTGTCTGCTGCTTTCAAAATCTTTACAGAGCAGGTCAGCTGACAAGAAATCAGTCCAGAGAAATACTTATGAATATTCTCATAAGCGTCTAGCTTTGTGGTATTTACATGGTAATGCGCCTTTGATGTGAAATGTTCTAAACAGCTGACCTTAATATCTACTCGTACATGCTTGGCTTTAACGAATAAATAGTAAAGGAAATAAATAGATAACTAGTGTGGGGTGAAGAGTTAAAAAGTAAAATATTTTTAATAACTAAGCATTACAGTTATACATTCTAGATTCATATATTCTGGACTAGCTTCAACTACGTACACCCAGCCCTACGTGAAGATTCATGCTTATTATATTTACAGTTACTGTTAAACATCATATAGACCAAGGACTGAAAGTACTATACAGTAATACAGGACTAGCTTCACCTACATACACCCAGCCCTACGTGAAGATTCATGCTTATTATATTTACAGTTACTGTTAAACATCATATAGACCAGGGACTGAAAGTCTATACAGTAATACAGGACTAGCTTCACCTACCTACACCCAGCCCTACGTGAAGATTCATGCTTATTATATATACAGTTACTATTAAAAACCATATAGACCAGGGACTGAAAGTACTATACAGTAATACAGGACTATCTTCACCTACCGACACCCAGCCCTACGTGAAGATTCATGCTTATTATATTTACAGTTACTGTTAAACATCATATAGACCAGGGACTGAAAGTACTATACAGTAATACAGGACTAGCTTCACGTACCTACACCCAGCCCTACATGCTTATTATTATTCATGCTTATTATATTTACAGTTACTATTAAACATCATATAGACCAGGGACTGAAAGTACTATACAGTAATACAGGACTAGCTTCACGTACCTACACCCAGCCCTACGTGAAGATTCATGCTTATTATATTTACAGCTACTGTTAAACATCATTTAGACAGTCCCAGGTCTTTATATTATACAGCAATATAGGACTAGCTAAAGTACGTAACGTTAACACTCCCTCCGCCATCTGAAGTTTTACGCTAATTATATTGACACCTTCTGCAGATACGTAAATGCGTAGGACTGAAAGTAATATTAGGTGAGCGTTAGAGAAAACTACCATTTGAGTGGCTGAAACATATTTATTTCTGTCTGTCTGCATGATATCACGAAAAAGAACTAACCTATATATTTGATATTTTGCAAGATATCACACTTCATAGGTAACACCGAGTTCAATGTTGGCACATGTCACTTCACGGGATCTGTTTCAGCGTCTTTGAATAACTTTCCATTGGTCTTATGGGTAACCTTTATGATAACGAAAAAGTAGCTGAATAAATACATTTGTTACAAGCTGGGTAAAATCATATGATATTTTGACGTGACTTATTAGTACATTAGCTTATTCATATAGTAAAAAAGTCGTTAGAAATTCGAAATCAAAGTTACTAATTGGTTTGATTTCAACGGTTTCTTTCGATGTTGCAGTCCCCACCCATGATAACTATTATTATTAAATTTGAACATTGCTTTGAAACCTAACTTGATAAACAACGTGTCACTTCAAAGAAGCCTGTTATGCAACACGTAGTGTGCCTTACTCCTACCACGAACAGGCGTTTTGGGCTAGTTAAAGTACACATTGTTACTCTCAGCCCCACACGAAAATTCACTATAATCGTATTCATCTTTGACATCTAGGGCTGAAAGTTTTAGCGAGAAAATAGGTAGCCAATACTATTTAGTAACTTGTTAATCATTACAACTTTCTAGATATACTTACTGATTAAAATAATCTCAGATTTTATAACATATAAAGGTGTCGTATATAGGTGATTTTAACTAGCACCATTTTTAAAATCACAAAAATTTTAGTAATGACCACAGATAAACATACAGTAGCCTTCAAACTTTAATTAAAAACGAATTAAATGAAAATGTAACTAATTAAGTTTACTTAAGTTAAGATTTAACTCATTTTGTCGACTCTTGTCGCTTTTCTACTCGTCGGGTTGAAAGAGACTGAAAATGTTCTGAGAGCTCTTGCTTTGACACAGCCTGAATAATTAAAAAGCTATCAGAGCAAACAATATACATCTTGAGTCTTGGAGTAGAGGGGACTGGTCGCACTGCGAAACCTTTTTTGCTTTTAATAGGTTGCCAGTTGACCCGAGCAGGTTTAAGGTCAAGCCAGTAAAGATTCATTAAAAATGTAATAGCACTAAGGTTATTATATATTCGTTAGTTATTATATATATCAATAATAACAACAAGAATGATTATTTGTTACATGAACCAATATAGTTAATTAGTTGAGCATTAGTAAGTTATATATTCGAAAAGCTGGACATATTTAAGTTTTGTCTTTCTGTACTATACTGTACTATACTGTAAGAAACGAACCGACCTATAGTGTTGAATGAAGCTTTATTTCTATGTAGGGAACAATGAATTCGATGATTATTCATGTATGGACCTTTGTCTTTATGGGATTTTCCCCAGAGATAGTAGACATTTTTACATTATGAGTGACTATGATGACAATGAGAAAATAACAGAATCAAGAAATTTCCTAGCAACTGAGTTCGATTTTACCACTCGTTAACATATAACATAATAACCCATGTCGTCTAACTACCCTTAAGATGTTTCGGGATGATTGCATCAGCAGACTTTTGCATGGATTCATTTTCAGAAATGTTTCATTTCTACATATATAAGTAGTTCTACTGTACATGTTTATCCATAGGAGTTTAAAATTATTATTCTGTAGTTGATAGTACCTAAGTTTAACTGTCACTAGTCACTGTCAGTCTATCTGTCCACAGACATTTAACAAAATAATATAAACTATAGATTTAAAAGTTTGCACACAGATCTAGAGAAACCTATTACGCCTACGCGTGATATTAATCTGTAAAAGTACATTATCGTTTGACAATTTACATCACACTTCATAACCTAGAATTTTTACCGAAAAATAAAGTAGTGTGTATTTTGTATTAAATGTATGGACTATACTCAGAGTTTTCCACAAAAAATAAAAAGTGCTCGATTCAAACTATAAAGGAATGTTAATTTTAAAATATAGGAACATGTTTATCTCGAGTTGTATATATTAATGTCTTTATGCGTGGAGTAACATTTTTTGTAGCTATCTAAAATCATCTAGTAAACCCGTTTATGAAAGAGGTTTACTATCAGCAAATCTTCTCAATAATGGTGATCCCGAACATTTCTTATCAACATTGTTGCTTTAACTCTATTGCAGATGGGCTGATTTTGAGTGTGGTTCTGTGGATAGGAAATTGAATCTGTCTCTTTAGTTTGGCTATGCGTATAACTTAGTATATTACTTTGGGACTTTCTAGTATAGTTTCAAGATCACAATTGGTACTTTTATGCTCACTCAAAATCTTTAAGGAGTTATGACTGTGCAGATCAAATTTTGTTTGTTCATTTTTTCACTAGACTTCTAAAACTATGAAAATTAACTCCCGCTCTACATTTTAGTAAGTGCTAGTATTCTACCTGCATGTTCCAAAGAAAAAACCTTTTGGTCAATTAAATCAGTTCGTATTAAAAGTTAAATAGAACAAATAATGACATCATCTACGTATAATACGGTTTTAAAAAAACGTCTGTTATTAATTTTGCGTTAAATATTGTACTGCACATGTAGAATATGTAATAGATTAAACGTTTGTCGCAGTATAAGAAATATATTTATTTATTATACCTTGCGTATCTTTCGTTCAGTGGGATTGAAAAGTAGAACGTTTCGAGAACTTAAATCTATTCTCTTGTTTAGGTGTTAGAATAACAATAATAGTACTCACGGTTTCAGCACAAATCAAACATATCAGAATGAACTCACAGAAGTCGAAAAATTTAAAAACAGTACAAGTTACACATAGAAATTCAAGCCTGTACCGAAGGTTTATAGTAAAAAGAAGAAATGCAAGCCATAGGATTGCGCAATACACCGTACAAACATGCCAGGACGCGGGCTGATGTACTACACTTAACATACAGTTCACATAAGAGAAGAGTGTGTTATATTGTTGTATTATATTGATGTCAATCAGGGGTATAAATTCCTATTATTCTTTCAAATCATCATCCATACTGAATAATAAACTTAAGCAAAAGAGCAGGGTTACGACAGAATATTTAGATGTACGTAGGTAATGTTTTTACTTTACATTTCTCTAACTTTTATTTTTGCATGGTATTGTATTCACAAGAAATGAAAGGAAGTTGCGGTAGGATCCGTCCGTTATAGCTTCCGTCAGGATATTTAGAGCGGAGAAATCGACTTAAGCGGCTATCCAATTATAGACCGTCTCCCGCCTCAGTGAACTTGTATGGGAGAACTTCACTGTCACAGGAATCGGTTATGTGTCTATTGGTTATCTCATGAACGTTGGAGAAACGCCTTCATTATTTTATAAAGATGAGAGTTTCTGGCACCAATAATTTCTTTAAAAGTAATTTTAAATATCTACATAAAATAATATTGACCATCTAGATTACATGTGTAGTGTTACAGTTCTTGCAATGATATATTTACTATGTTGTACTTTCAATTATTACTAAATTTTATATTGCTAGTTTTAAAAATAAAATGCCAAAATGTTTAATTAAGAAAATGAAGGAATAAATCATTACTGAAATAACTGATCATAAAAATACTCGTTATAACAGGAGTAATTTAGAAAACTATAATTAGAATGAATCGAATTAGAGATTACTGTGTGATTTAATTGCTCTGCCAGTCCTCATTTTAAGACATGTTAAAGTTGTTTTAGCTTTCAAAGTCATGTGTAACTCCTTGGTCTGATCACCTAAAGTCACATTTATATTTAGAAAGGTGCGGAGAAAGGGAATACAACGTGAATACAGTATACGTGAATAAAAGGTGAATATTCCGCCTTTTGAGCTTACCAAATTGTTGCCATTTCACACATTCTTTTAGGGCGAATCTGAAGGAGAGCAAATATAGCTTTCTTTGCAACTTGTAAACGTTTGCTTGACGTCGTAATACATTAATGTGAATCTTACTAATGTTAGTAGTTTCAATAGACACGTACGTATTATGATATAACTACGTTCAGATCCATTTGCCAACAAGTTTACTAGACAGACTATTGTTTTAATACTTACTATCACATTTATCTGCTGAACGTGAACTATGTCTTGTTATAAAAGATGGTTTACTACAGCAATTATGATTAATATGTGTCATCCTGTCGATGATTTTAAAACATGTTCAGAGTTCGTTCTATATTAACACAAAGACCACAGGGCGTACCAAGGGGTGGACGGACGGGACCAGTGCCCCACAAGATTTTTCTAAAAAAATCTATTGCCTAATAATATTCTATTCAGCCAAAAAAGAAAAGCCAGGAACAAAGGTAACCGTGCAAAGTACTCGTACTTGTTCAGAATCATACGTTACAGAGTACTTCTAAAATTGTACAATTACGTATTCCAGTAATATTACTGCTACACGACCCCGATTACTTTATACCATGAACGGCAGTAAACGTATAAAGTATCTGTATCGTAAAAGTATCTTTAGCAGTAACCTATACCGGGTACTTTCGGTTTGCGGTAACTTGTACCTACAGGCGGGACAGAATATCCGATACAAAGTATCTGTTAGATTAGTCCCTACGTGATCAGTTGTCACAGTAGTGACTGAGTTTCCCTAGCTCTGAGTAGTTCTCTACTGTGTTAATTTGTTGTCATTCGTTGTCACCACGATGGAACACAGCCTGGGTGCAGTCTGGTGATTTACGCGTTCAAATGAAAAGTTACCGGTAAATTAACAAAACCTGCTCAATTTAATATGTGTTAAAAATTAAACGTTTTTAAAGCGACCATAACGTGACCATTGCCTAGTTTGGGAACCCTCAGACCAAGAATAAAAGATAAGATGGTAATTTAATAACAAATTTATTTTCATACTATTATAAATTTAAAAAATACGTATTCAATTACTTACTTCAGTTTGGTTTCAAAGTACCAAAACCGCTATATTTTGGTTGTTATCAATATAAAACTACAAGTTACTTTTAGTGAACAGTTTTATATGTAGGAAAGCAGAAATAACTGAACTAAATTTCAATATAACTCCCGTTATTGTAGCTTTTCAAATAGTTTGTGGTCAGCTTTCAATCTCGGATATCAATACTTTTTGATACGAAAGTAGACATCAAGATTAAGCTTAGTTCTTAATTTGTGACGTAAACTTAACTATTTTGTTAATATTAGAATTAAATTTCGTTACTCGTTAAATTTTACCGTTATTTAGTTTCATTTTATATAATATATATATTCGCAACCCTGTTACTCGTTACTGGTTAGTATAAGTATACTCTAATGTTCTTAGAACTAAATTCTTGTCGGAATATTAACCAAATTGGCACGTGTAGTTATTTCTTCCCTCTTGGATTTTGTAGCTGAAGATACCTTACTGCCGAGCAACTCCTAGCGCGCCCTTTCCGTAAGTAAATTTAAATTTTCGTAAGTTATTATAAATTAGCCCTTTCATGTGAGATATCTATTTTCAATGTAATACGAAGTACACTGTAAATAGTAAAGTAACTTAACTTTGATTATATTTTATTTGTAACAGATTAAGTTGTAGTTATGTCTTCCGGACGAGACCATGTTGTCATGATTATAAATGGATAATACCGTCGTGATTTTGTTTAAGGTGAATTTGACTTTTAGGTTTAGAGTTTTAGTTCGAATCGTCTTCTAATCTTCCTTTTTCCGACTACAGCTGCAATACTGAGCTGAGACGCTGACGCCACGCGTGTTAATTGACAACGACGTGAAGCGAAGTCAATTTTTAGTAAACAGATTAAGTTCGTAGGCATAATTTTAAAAAACATCGAAAGCATTAAAGCATTAAGTCCACTCCTTCCCCCAAGATATAATTTAAGTTCATTATTATTCTAATTCGGAAGCAGCGTTGCAAGATATTATTTTATTTTTATATCTAGAAATGGTGCTTGTAAGTTTTAATGGCCACAATGAAATTTATAAGTAAATTTTGCAAATCGAGTATTCATAAACTCATATTAAGCCGTTAGTGACATTCCAAATTATGTGTATCGTCCATTCAGTAAAAAATATACTTCAAATAAACTGTATTTGTTACAGAATATTTTAATTATCCATGTATAAATTTCCTGGTAATTGGTGGTAGTGCGATTTTACTGTAAACTATACACTCTGCCTGATCTTTGACCTCCGTTTATTAGTTCAGAAGTACTATAAAACTAGTACGGGGGGAGGGTCCCGAGACCGCTATTGCTATTGGGGGTCCCTATGGTCCCGACTCCCCGGTGTTAAGGATAACCACCAGAGAAGATTTCTGAGTGCGCCACTAAAAGCCAATAACTTGTAATAATTCAAAATATATTTTTCGTCATAATTGCTTAAAATTACTGTTATATATAATAAAATATTACAATAACACATAACATTTATGTCATTTAGACCTTGACATATGACAAAAAGCAAGTGGCTCGTAAAATAATTCCGGTGTTGGCGTTTTTGACTCTGATCACGAGGATAATAGTGAGCCTGCTTTTGATTGGTTCGGTAAAGCCAAATTTTTCACTATATTTGATTTGAACCAAGCCTATCATCAGATTCCGTTGAAGAAGGAATCACGTCCTCTCACGGCCTTCTGTGTTCCGTGGAATTTGTATCAGTACCGATCTGTGCCTATGGGGCTAGCTGTGGGGGCCCAAACTTTAACTAGGTTGCTTGACTCCATCTTCCACGACGTGAAGTTCAGGTATGTCTTTAATTATCTTGATGACCTTCTGGTCTACAGTGAGTGTTTCACGGAACACGTTAAACATCTTGAGGAGGTCTTGGTTAGGTTGGGTAGGGCTGGCCTTACAGTCAATCCGGAGAAGGTGTCTTACGCCAAGTCTGAAATATCGTTTCTCGGTCACCTCGTGTCGTCTAGGGGTGTATCTATAGACCCTGCCAGGACCGAAGGCATTCGGGATTTTCCTCCTCCGAAGGATGCCAAGGGTGTTGCCAGATTCATCGGCATGGTTAATTTCTACCGTAGGTGTATTCCGGACTTTGCCGAGGTGGCCGCCCCTCTGAACGCTTTAAGAAGGAAAGACGCAAAGTTCGTTTGGGGTGAAGATCAGGAACGAGCTTTTCAACTGCTTAAGGAGGCAATTATCCAACCTCCAGTGCTGCGAATACCGGACTTTAGTAGGCCCTTCATCTTGCAGACTGACTCCTCATCCTGTGCTGTAGGAGCTGTGCTTTCTCAAGAGTTCGATGGCGCTCGGCAACCAATAGCTTTAGCATCTAGGACTTTGACCCTTCAGAGAAAGAAATCTTCTATTTATGAGCTGGAGTGTCTGGCGGTCGTTTTCGGTATGGATAAGTTTCGGAGGTTCCTAGAGCATTCCGAATTTCTGCTGGAAACTGACAATCAGGCTCTTTCCTGGCTATTGGCCCATTCACGACAACTCGGGAAGAATGGTCGCTGGGTTGTCAAAATTGCGGCCTTTAAATTCAGGGTGCAGCACATTCGCGGCACCCAAAACGTGTTCGCCGATGCTCTTTCTAGAATGTATCATCTACCCAGCGATCCGGTTGATTCTCAAGCACCGTTGTGTGGGACTGCGCTGTTGGATTTCCCTGCTGCCTTTGAGAGTTTTGGCTCTCACCAACTTCAAGACCCCGAGTTCAACATCATTGGTGAGCTCCAGGAGGGAGAAGCCCACTCTCCTTACTTCTTGTCCAAGGGTGTCCTCTGCTGTCGTGCCCGACGCGGAGGTGGTCCCAAGATTGTTCTGCCGAGTGCCCTCATACCAATGGTCTTTTCCTATTTTCATGTTTCTCCCGTGGGCTGTCATTTAGGGATTCGTAAGACCATCGCTAAAATCAGAGATAAGTTCATCTGGAAGAGTATGGACAGAGACATTGCCGTTAGAGTACGAGCTTGTCATCTTTGCTCGGTCAGTAAACCAGCACAAAATACCAAATTAGAACTTCTTTCCTCCGAGGTGGCGGAGCGGCCTCTTGAAAAAGTGTTCATTGACTATGTGGGACCCTTGCCCCGTAGCAAGTCAGGGAACACCTCCCTGCTTGTCGCTGTGGATGCTTTCTCTAAGTTTTTCTGGTTGATTCCTCTTAGGAGTGCCACGGCGTCGCTCACCGTCAAGGCACTCAAGTCCCGCCTTCTACAGAATTTTGGAGTGCCCGCCACCTTCGTCTCAGACAACGGCACACAATTCGTGTCGAGGGAGTTTCATCGCTTCTGTTTTGGGCATGGAATCAAACATGTTACGACATCTCCTTACTACCCCCAGCCTTCTCATGCTGAGCGGTTCAACCGCAATCTCAGAGCCGCCCTCATCGCTTATCACGCTGAGAAACAAACTACCTGGGATGAAAACCTGAGCTGGCTTTAGTTAGCCTTCAATTCTGCTCTTCACGAGAGACATGATTCCACGCCTTTTCAGGTCATGTTAGTCGTCCTCCTTCTGATCCCTTGTCTAATTTCTGGAGTCTGGATAGTCTTTTACCAGTGCCTGGTACTCCCAATGTGAGTGACACTTGGGAGGCAGTCAGGATTAAGCTCCTACAGTCTAGGGAAAGGGTGAGGAGAAAATTCAATAAGGGACGTATTGCTAACCCCTTCCAGGTGGGGGATCTTGTCTTTTGTAAGGCCCATCCGGCCAGTTCGGCCGTGGATAAACGGGCAGCCAAACTTTGCTATCGGTGGACAGGTCCTCACCAGATTCTTCGTTTTATCTCCCCAGTTACTGCTGAGTTGGTTGATCCCGTATCGGGGAGGTTGTGGCGAAAGGCCCACGTTTCTCATCTGAAGGCCTTCCGCGGTGACACCTCTGGTCATGCTCTGGATACTGGTGCGGCTGCGGGGGTGTCCGGGGACTGATCACCCCTGGTTTTCCCTGTGGTGTCGTTTTACTCTCTTTCTGTTTTCTTCTTTCTCCAAGAGAGGCGCCTCTCAAAATTTCAGGAGGATCGTGTTTTGTCTGCCTCCTGCTCAGGATTTCGTTTCCTGTTAGGGTTCTCGACTTCCCGTATCCTGTGCCAGAGCTTGTTGGTTCTTCTTTCAGTGGGGGAGAGGTTTTGTTTGGGGTTGCACCCTTTTTAGTGGGGGAGGTTGAGCCGGGGCTCAGTTTGGACATTTTTTTTGTCTTTTACCTTTCCCACCTCGGCCACTTTTGTCAGTCGGTGGGGGGGTCACTCCGTCAAAGTATTATTATTATATGATTATTTTCTGCCTGAATGGACTGATTGGTCGAGGTCAGGTGGTTAACCTTGACTGATTACGGACCAGCTGTTTACCGGCAGCGGCTACTGTTCGGAGCGGTTGGACACGTTCGGCAGGAGCGAATTGATTCTCTGGCTGTTCACTGCTCGTTCTGATGCCCATGGCTGGCTAATTCTTCTACTCTCGGCAGGTAAATGTTTTTCCTTCTTCTTGTACCACTTGAGAGGATTGGGTTGTATGGAGCGCTGCCAGATGTTATATCTGGAGGAGGGCCAGTGTTAAGCTAACTAGTATTTATTTAGTTTAGGGACATGATCTGTAGGGGAGGATTTCACCTTTAATTCGGATTCGTGGAGGCAACTAAGCCCCCGCCTCCTTCGAAAATTGGCTTTAAATATATATATATATATTTTTTTTTAAATTTTTTGGCTACAAACTTGAAACAAAATTACTTTTTAAAAATAGTGGGCCTAGAAATTCTACAACCTTTTCCCTCCCCTCAGTTCATAAAAAATTTACCAGTTAAAAATTTTATATTTACTACTGCCGTACCTGAAATTATGTTATTTATATACCAAATTTCTATTTATTATGTTATTTGTATATCAAAGTTCTATATTTTATTATGTTATTTATTTGTCAAATTTCTATTCATTATGTTATTGTCAATATTGAAATTTTATCTATTGTTGTTATTTAGTTTATAAGTTACACGGTGCACCGTGGTACTGCAGTAATTGTATTTTGTGTAAAAATGTTTGCCACCTAATTATATCATGTACTGGAAATTTTGTCTCTCTTTGTGTCTCTTTCCACTAGTGGCATGTGGTTGTTTTTTTTAATGCTTTGCTCCGAGTTTGGGAGGGGCGCGCTTCCGAGACCTCCTGTTGCGGTTGAAAAGACTTCCGGTGAAGTCTATTTTCGCTAACTCGGGACAAAATGGTTTAATCCGAATTAAAGGTTAAATCCTCCCCGTGAGTGCCGTCAACGGGACTGGTGCGGCGAGTCTGCCCAAACAGCACTGAAACAAAATTGAATGCCCGCGCCCTGCCAGCGCTACTGTACCGGCATCCAACTGGAGTGTCTGTGCTCCTATTCGTCTTGAACAATGTTGGATCCAAAATGTTTTTCCTTCTTCTTGTACTGAACTTGAGAGGATTGGGTTGTATGGAGCGCTGCCAGATATTATATCTGGAGGAGGGCCAGTGTTAAGCTACCTAGCATTTATTTAGTTTAGGGACATGATCTGTAGGGGAGGATTTAACCTTTAATTCGGATTCGTGGAGGCAACTAAGCCCCCACCTCCTTCGAAAATCGGCTTAAATTTTTTTTTTAAATTTTTGGCTACAAACCTGAAACCAAATTACTTTTTAAAAATAGTGGGCCTAGAAATTCTACAACCTTTTCCCTCTCCTCAGTTCATAAAAAATTACCAGTTAAAATTTTTACTACTGCCGTACCTGAAATCATGTTATTTATATACCAAATTTCTATTTATTATGTTATTTATATTATATTATTTATTTATTATGTTATTGTTTCTATTTGTTATGTTATTGTCAATATTGGAATTCTGTTTATTTTTGTTATTTAGTTTTTAAGTTACGCGGTGCACCGTGGTGCTGCAGTTAATTGTATTTTGAACGAAAATGTTTGCCACCTAATAATTATAAATCATGTACTGGAAATTTTGTCTCTCTTTGTCTCTCTTCCCACTAGTAGCATGTGGTTGTTTTTTTATGCGTTGCTCCGAGTTTGGGAGGGGCGCGCTTCCGAGACCTCCTATTGCGATTAAGGAGACTTCCGGTGAAGTTTATTTTCGGTAACTCGGGACAATAGTGACCGGAATTGTCTTAATGTGTTGCGCAATCTCTACACATTTACAGGGAAAAGTATTGTATCATAATGTATATACAATTCGGAGAAATCTTCTAACATGCACCACCATTTTATTATGAATATATCCAAGTATAACATTTGATAGATTAGTTCTATTTGTTGCATTTGAGAGATACTGGTTTATGATTCCAAAATATGTAGAAGAGAAAAAAATGCCAGTCAATGAAAGTGTGTGTTTAAGTTTTAGCAATATAGTAAAGGCAGTCGTTCGCAATCGATTTTAAAATCAAACTTTTCAACAAAGAACTGTAATTTTGACTCATTAACTACATCCTTAAAAATACAGTTTATTAAATTGAATTCTGACCTGGTCCTTGTGGACTGGTTAGGGAAGGACAGGCTCATACTCAATTTAAAATCCCAATCCACGAAGTAAAAAGGTTGAAAAATTGTCCTGACGGCCCGGCGTATGACAGAGGGTTGGCAAAGAGCCAAGCAACCCGAATAAGCACTGGCCCCATTCACCTGTCTGAGGTAAAACTACCATTTGTTCTCCCGCATACCAGGCCACATACGGGGTTATACTGCAGAATACAACCATACAATATTACGTTTCTGTCTTAGTATTTTAATCCTTCTTCAGAAGAATAAAATTGAAGAATACTCCTGGCCGAATACTATAACCTTATGTTCTGGAATTACTAGGTTTCACTACCAGCTATTATAGCAAATTAGAGTACTGAAATAAAAACTCCACACTTAAAAGGACAGCTCAAAACTCACAAGAAAAGTGTGTACATATTTAAATAAAAAAATTACAAATAATGTACATTTAGAACAGTTTATATGCATATATATATATATATATATATATATATATATATATATATATATATATACATTAAATTTGTATAAATGGCAATAGCCTTATTTAATTTCAATAAACATTGAATCGCAAAAAGTACTTGCTCCGCCGGGACTCGAACCCGGATCTCTCACTTGCCGGGTGAACGTGCTACCATTACACCACAGAGCCCTCACTTTTTACGATTCAATTATTTTGTATTTGGCCGTATCTGTCACAATAAAATCAAATGCTAGAAACAAAAGTAATTAAGATAAAGAGTAAATATACCTTCATTTTAGTACAAATCTCAGAAAAACGTCAAGAAATAGGTATAAAAATTCTAAATAATACATTAGTCAAATAACTAGAAACAATTAATTTTATGAAGGAAACGGGATTTTTCGGACGTTTGTCATCATTTAGTGATACAAAAAAATCAATAACACTATGTTTTGAGATACGTGTTTTGATATATTATTCCTCAGGTGAATAAAGAACCTAACACATAATACAGGTTAAAATAAAAGAAATATTACCAGAGTGATGTGATACGCATAAGACAGAACAACGAAAAATGTCCGGAAGAATTCCTGTTTCCTTCAATATCCTTCCATCAACAAAAATAAAGAGTAAAAATAAAAAAAAACATGATTTGATCTTACAAACAAAAATATGGAAATATGAAAGCAAGGAAAACAAATAGATTGATACACTGATTATGGAGTTTACAAAATTAAATGCAGTAGTTGTGAGAAGGACTTAAGACCTATAAGTTCATTAAAAGACTTAAGATATATGAATATGGTGTATAATGGTCTAATTTAACTTATATGTTAGGAGTAATGCCCGTCCGAATATATCCCCTTTGTTTTATTTATAAAGATGTCACTTTTAACCATTTATATCCACCTACCACTGAATATTCCACATTAAATTTTGCCGGCGCCTCGCAACTCAAAAGATATGGTTTTAAAATTATATTCAATTTGCATAACAACACAATGTTTGCAGCAAAGTATGTATTTTCATAAAAGATTTCGATTTCAGCAGCTGTGGTAAAGTGCAAGTTTTTAGTTAGGTGCCTGAAATTTTAAAGCTGAATTTTACTGTTTGATGCGGAGATCAAATAGAAAATGTTGTTTCTCTATTAGCTTTACTTTTTGAAATTTATAATTCTACAATAAGCCTTTATTCACTAGTAACTTATAATTTTATAAATACTGACAAAAACGTATATTCTAATCAGTATAAAGTATGGTCTTGTTCTTATTTCCATTGTCTCCTGTCTATAACTACTAGACAGTTTTATCAGACGTTGTTCTCAGCTGACATTACAATAGTAAACCTTTTATTTGTACATTTCAGAAAAGACAAAATGGCTTGCAATTGAAGATGTGTTATTAACAAAAATGTAAAATATTTTAACTTGGGTACTTTGGACTTGATAGGGAAGATACGAATTGGTCGCCGAATAATGTGGGTAAAACTTGTACAGATCACTTAAGATAGCGAACTAATAGGAAGAAAAAGAGTTAACATTATAAATACAGCATTATTATTGGTGGAAATAATACCAATGGTATTGAAAACTGCTGTAAAAGGTAGTTTATGGCACAAAACACAACACTGGAGTTGTACTAGAAATTAAAACTTTTAAAATGGTCTGAATTATGTTTTAGCCGATAGTGAAAAACACAACAGTAATTCAAAAGTTTCATAAGGTATTACGCTGTTTAACTTGAGGCAAAGACACAATGAAGAATATTTAAAAAATCGTTCTGATATAATTTCCATTCCATTGCCCTAGAATGTGTTATTTTATATTGCAAAAATACGTAATTATGAAAAATACTGTAGAATAGAAATACGTAACAAAGTATAGCTTATACAAATGAATATATACGATTTAATTAAAGAGGAAAATATCGGATAGGGTGCTTTTGATAGTAAATATGACTTTATATTGAAGGTTTAGCAATCGTACATGTTTTGAACGAATGGTTTGAGAACACAAAGGGTGTAGGTAACGCTTCAACACTTTCAGAATGAGGTGTTACAAACCACGCGTCACTGCATCGCGTTACAGCAGGTATATCCTGCCGTAGTTACCGTTATTGGTCATGGTGTAAACAAAAGTGAATGTCATAATATATTTAATGTTTCATAAAATTCAGTAAGATTTGTATGGATACTTCTGACTACCGCATATAAAATTGAATTTGTATAGTCCATAAACCAAACTTGATGACAGTCCACCACCTTTAACTCAATAACAGTACTTCCTAATGTTATTAATAGGTCTAATCTATGTAGTATATGTTCAAAAAATAAAAGCTATTTTCACTGAAAAGCGTACTCGCTTAACCTACATTAATAAGTAGGTTCTGTCTTATTGTTATTCATTCTATCATACACGACAACTGTGAATTGCATCGCACTTATAAAGCTTTCTATTAACGGTATTCAATTACAATATTTCAGTACAGTACAATCAGACGTACACAGTGCTGAAACATTACTAAGGCAAATTAACTGTTGAGATAGGGTGGGCGCTCTCCACATGTTAAACAGAATTAGGCAGTGTCAACCATACACAACCACTTACAAAGGTGAAGGACCGACCGTTAGCTGTGTCATTAGTAGAAGCTTAACCAACGTAGCTGTACGTATTACTAATGGCGTAGGTCATTAGTAATATGATCCCTCAACGATCAATTAGCTATGTATTTTTCAGTATGTTGATCAAGTCAGAATCAGATTACTAAAAAAGTTCTTATATTATTATACGAGACTAAACCACTATCACATTGGTTGAAAAAGACGAATATTGTCCGTCATCAATTACCGTCGACGTACGAGTAGTTACCAATGACGGGCCCTGCCCGTCACGTTAAGTTCGTAATTTTCGAGTAGATAAATATTCCTGATATTGTTTATACTCTTATATCTATTGTCATAAAATTTTCAATTTTGAAGAGTTTCATCTGTTTATTGTTTATTTTGATTAGCTGCCGTCTGAAATGACGTCGCGGTAAAATTATGTAATTTTCTGAGTTTTAGTGACTTTGTCGAGAACATACCTAATGAAAGTAAAAATATGAAGTATGTGGAGGTATTTTTAATGACGAAACTTGTAATGAAAGTGTCGATGAAAAAATGTAAAACATTATACCACAAGTTCTAAATTTGAACTTGGGAGTGGCCAAGGCAAGCAACGATCGACATAATTTTCTTTTTAGAGGTAGATATGATATAGCCTAAATCTAATTGTTGCTAGGCAACTAAATGCTTGAAACATAATATCGTAAAATACAACGTTAAAATGTTATAAGGTCGTTTAATATTTTGAATTTGCCCTAAACACTCTCACAATGATTTCATTATAAAATGAAAGATTAATTCAGTATCTGAGAGTAAAAATATTTAATTTTAATTGGTAGTCAATGGGCTAGAATAACTAACCATCTACAGCACTATCTGTGATGTTGCTATAGTGGTAAAGAAAGATTCAGTGTGAACCCCAATTCGTCTAGAATCCTGACGCTGTACTAAGAGGAAGGTGAACTGGAGCTAAATCCAACATTGACATTGAATCAACTCTTCACTAAATACTAGCTCCAATTAACTTTTCTCTTACTCCATTGTCATGATTCCAGACACTGCATTAATAGGAAGTTGACTGAAGCTAAACTCGTCATTAACAATATCCATAATATTGCTATCCTTAACATTGATTACCTATCGAGAGAGGCGCATTGATGTATTCTGAGTGTTTTTTACATTAGAGTGACGTAAAATATAAATTGAGAGTGATCTATGACGAATGCTTGAAATTTCATTAAATCATGAAAGTTAAATATATTTACTATACATTTCATATAAAGTTCTTAATATTTAATTAGTTATTCTTATCTCCATAAAATCGAAAAACAATTGTAAGATTTTGTCACATGTTAAAATTTTGGAGACTAAACTCCATTAGCAGACTAGAGTATAAAATTAAACACAACAAATGGCTTAATTTTTGTGGCAACAAACAGCGACACAATAACACATTCTGTTTACATAACCTTTCTTCTAATGTCTAACGTCGCAGTGTTCTACTTTTCCCTGTATATACAGGTCTACAAAGTTTTAATGCGTCTTTGTGAAATGATCATTACTACACTTCAAAAACGAGGCCATTCGGTGGACCGGTTTTATGCTGCAGTTTGATGATGGAGTGATAACCGAAACATATAACTTTTGACATCACCTCACGGTTATGTTTATATTTGACGGAGGTAAAAATTAATAATTAATTGTCATTTTGATCCAAAAAGGTAATAAATAAATAGACCAATACACTTCTTAATGAAAGATTCGTAGTATCTATTTTAGATGCATACAAATACCATTTGTAATCTATACAGCATTGTCTCACATCTTATCATAACAAAGCATAGATCAATGTCAAAAGGTCTCTCTACTGGTGACTCACAGTCTCTCAATGTCACAGGCAGAGCTCGTTCAGTGATACACAAGTTGCATTGTAGTTGACTATTCAGTTGTCGATGTACAGTTAGGTGCGTCTATACAAAGGTAAGTACACTTTGTATACACTTTTCAACGGGTTTTCTCTTACTGAGCATTTCTGATGTTATATAACAATAGTTATTAGATATTTGATATTATTATAGAATACTACAAAGTAATTAATATTGCTTGAAAATGGATACATTTCAATAAAATTATTAACATTTATTTAGTGTCAAATGGTATTGAGTAGGTTTAAAAATACAATAGAATAGAAATAAGGAAATAAACCAAATCGAAGAATGAATAAACAAAAGTGTTGATGGTAACTATGGCTGGAGGAGTTTAAAAATATTTAAATTCTGTCGAATTATCCGTAAGATATTGTGAAAGCTAACTGAATTTTGAAACATATTTTGTGTAAAACTTCGTTGCTATAAGGGAAATTGAGTTTGAGTATGGTAAATTTTTCTATGAGATTTGGCTAAGCGTTAAGGGACATTTTAAAATTTTATAGCTAACCATAAATAATGTATACTGGAGATAAACTCAAAATTTACATTGATTCAAATTTCTCACCATGTCCACGTTATTTTTTTTATTATAAAAAAAGTAAATACATAATTTTCACCATCAATCCCACATCTAGATAGAAATGGCGATGCGTACTCTTTTCCAGCAACCCTACCTCAATAGCCTCAACACTGTTTTGGGAATATGTTACCTTTGTCAGCAACTCAAGCTCACCAGCTCCAACACTATTTTTCGGAATATTTTCCCTTTTCCAGGAACCTTATCTAACGAACTTCAACACGGTTTTGGCAATATGATGCCGTTAAAGTTACATGATATTATACATGACCATCTTAGCAACAGTGATAATATTATAAATAACTTATAATTGAGACTCATTAAATAACAGTACAGTAATATTGTATCTAGTCTGTAGGGATATAATTTACTTATATATTATGGTATATAAACGAATATGACAAGATGCCCGGTACTGATCTTTTATATAAACCGTTTTCATTTCAGATTTATACTAAAATAAACATACAACACGGTAAGCATATCATGAAATTTGAACAAATAGTTCTATAGCAGTAAGGTAAACCGAAAATTTAGTTAAAATTGTAGCCAATGTCATTAACTACAAAGTAATTTTAAAAGTAAGTTTATTGGTAAAAGTTAAAGAAATGTTAGAACAGTTATTCGGTATTCACTCACTCTATTATGGTGTATTCAGCCCTTTTAAACCTATAATTAACCTTTTTAATACACCTATATGCTTAATGGATTCTCTATGATCGCTTAATCAGTATTAATGTAAATATTTCATTCTACAAAAATGTTCCATTCCAAGCTTTGAAAGTTCTGTTAAACATACAAGTTTCAAATCAAAGTTGGTAGTCGACTGTGTAGTTTGACTTTGTTGTGGCTCCGAGTAGCTTTCGGCAAGTAGGCACCCAAGTTTGATAAAGATGTATGTTAAATATTTAAATAGAAAAATGTTTGTTAAATAGAAAAATGCCTTAAATGGTACAATCACATTGAATTTCCGTCCAAACATTTAGACAGGTTAATTATGTACTCTACCACTTAAAAGTTTTGTAAGACGTGACCAGTTAAAAAATAGCCTAAAATATAAAACAATGTCAAACTTACATTATGAGCAGAGCATTATTTCTGAAAGGAAACCAAAGTTAAAATGAGAATTTCTGGAATAAGTCAAGAACTTGCTTCTTGATTAATAATAATATAATTGGAATACCTTGAAATGTCTTGTCTTTGTTATATAGTATATAGTTATGAATGTTATCTTATAATAATGTGTATATGTATTTATTTGTTGTATAGCTATTTACTGAACACATATTACCTCTGAATATAATCTGGTTTACGCTCTGTCTTATAGCTTTTTATGAATTTATTTATTTATCCAGTTTTTTAATATATTTCTTTATTTAAATTGTTAAATAATATGTTTTTTATCAGGTGAATTATTATTATATTTATTTCTCTAAGTTGTTAATATATTTTTTGCCTATATGAATTGTTATTATATTTGTTCATCTAATTTATTAATATATTTAATTGATATGAATTGTTAATATATTTATTTATAAAAATTGTGAATTTAGGTAATCATGCATAACATGCAATATGCACCTTTTGATATAAATTTTGTAGTATTGAGCGTGATTTAATTTCAATAAGGAAGAATTTTCTAAGATTTAAGAGCCCCCGCACGCGCCATTTTGCGCCTTGGGGGATGAAAGTGTGTGAAATTGTAATGTATTTTCCTGAATAAAGTGATTTTTAACTTTAAATTAAAACACAGACACACATATTTTCATTTATTTGACATTGAAATCAATATTGTAAAGATAACACAGGAAAATTTTCGAAACTATTTTAAGTGAAACAGCTGATGAGACATTCGCATAACATTGAATGCTTTGTTTACTTTTACCATTGGAGATAATCTAATCTACCATGCAGAAACACTCATTGCACTAGCAGCAACAATCAGCTCCCAATTCATTTGAATTACAGGGGCGCACCGTCGCCTCCCCACCGCGAATTTTATCACCTCAGGTAGTCTATTTTCAACAAAACACTACATTTATTTATTTTGAGTGAATAATAATCCATTTTAACTTACAAAATACACAGCTTTGCATGTATAATAATTCAATTTTTTCTTCGTTTGAAGGTTATTTTTGACAATGGAAGGATTGTGAAGGAAGCAGGGTTTTTCCGGACATTTGCCATCGTTCAGTGAAACAAGAAATTAGTAATACTACGTTTCGAGATCTGCAATCTGATCTCTTCTTCAGGTAAAGAACTAACCTAATACATAATTACAAACTAGGTTAAAATAAACAAATCTTACCAAAGCGTTGTGGCACGCCTAAGTCAGGAATCACAACCTACATGTTGTTTGTCAACTTCATTAACTCTATAAACATGCACTTAATAAAAAACTATACAAAGCACTAATCATTAAAACTGAACTACGGAATACAGGTCACGATACGTCCTCGTTCGTCTACTAACCACCTACGACTGACCAGAGGGACTAGCCAATGGTAATCGTCACGGCAGACTAAAACAAGGTGGCGGAAATAAAAGTTCTTTACCTGAAGAAGAAAAATCCTGTTTCCTTCACAATTCAATTTTGTTTGGAGTGCTGAATTCTTTAATTTAACTATCACAACAGTAATGAATGTGAGGTTAGTTTTTAATATTTGGGGTGACATGGTGTTATACGCAATACTTCCAGTACCGTGGAAAAATATCCTTGTACTGATTTAGAATCATACGTTACGGAATACTCCTAAAATGTTCCAGTTCCTGTTACTGCTGAACGAGTCCGAGTGCTTTGTACCACGAACCGTGCCGTGTAAAGTATATTTATTGTAAAATTACCGGTTACAGTAAACTGCACGCATATTCAAAAATTTTATTTGAACATTGATTTTTGTATACGTACTGGTTTGCAGTGCAGGTACTGTCGGAGCAGACAAGTACCTCGCACAAAGTAACTGTTACAGTAGTCCCTACGTCATCGGATATTACATTATTGAGTTTTCCCGAGATCTGAGCAGTTCTGTGCTGTGTTTATTTGTTGCCTATAGTTGTCACCAAGAGCAACACCGTCCTGGGGAGTTTAGTGGTTTGCGAGTTCAAACAAACAGGTACCGGACGTGGTATATTGACAAACCTGACAAATTTAATCTGTATTTAAAATTAAATGTTATGAATACATTTTGACAAAATTAAATGCCTATAATCTTTAAAAGCTTCAAAACGAGACGAATGCCGATTTTAGACCACTCAATATTAAGAGGTATGACAGAAATTTAATGTATTTTTTTTCATAACATTCTAAAAATAATATTACATACGATACTACTTAATTACAACACATTTTTTGCCTACCTTGCATGCAAATTTCTTTCATACAAAATCGAATACAAGTTTTCGAGATGTGAATGTTCAAAGTTGCAGTTTGGTTGAAAAGCGTCAAACTCTGTAACATTTTTCGTTGTTATCGATTTAAAAAACTAGAAGTTATTATGTATTTTATAACTCGAAACAGTAATAAACAAGCTAAACTCCAGTTATTGTAGCTCTATTAGTTAGTTTGTGGTCAACTTTGAAATTCGGGTAGTTGTACATTTTCATCTGAGGTTTAGCTTTGATCTTGATTTGTGCCTAACACCTTTTAAACCTAACCATTTTGTTAATTAATGTAATGATTACATTTTATTTTAGTTAAATACATTTTATCTAAGCTGTATTTGTAACAGAATATTTTATTTATTCGTGTATAATCTTCTTGATTAGTGGTAGAGTGGTTTTACTTTAAACTTCCGGGATATTCTATAACTCCGACAACCGGATGTTCGAGAAGACTTTCGCATGCGCCAATGCTGGATTACAGTATATATGGAATATAAGTTTCTATAAAATGTTTTATAGACATTGCAGATATTGATAAGTAATGTTACGGAATTACTAGTTATTGTTTGGACGTTAACGGAGCTGGAGGTTTTTCAGTGTATATTTATTTTACGTTCTTAATATTCTGAAAGCTAACTGACCTACAGCATGTTTACACAAAGCTTAATTTCTATTTGAGGAACAGCGAGTTTGATGATAAGGCAGTTTACTCCATGGCTGAGCGTTAGCGAAACCTATTATTCAGGTTAATATCTCTTGAAATATTTGATTGGGTTGTAGTTTTCTTCTGTTTGTATTATGTGTCACATATACAAACAGGAGTTTTTATGACGGGCATATCCTTCTATGGAAATTGGCTAGGCCTTTTTGTAGCTAGATGAATAGGAAATCTGCAGCTAAATATCCGCAGGAAATCTCAAGAACGATCTCTAAATTTAAATTTAAGCAAAGCCCGGAGCCACGCGATATATAGTGTGGCTTACTCCTATTATGTTTAGGATAACATAATAATAACTAATACAAACCGATAGCTAACTAACATCACATAGATCAAAGTACTTTTTAACCTACAGTTGGCGAGTTCTCAGCTCGTGTGGAAACAGTTTAGGTGATTAAACGCCTTCAAAGACGCGCCCTGTTGTAGTAGAATAATAAGGGTAATAGCTGTCTCTTGGTTTTCACGTCCCCAGACACTGGCAACGTAAGGGAGTAATGTAGTTTAATAAATAATCACTACGATAGGGACATATTAAGTTTAATATTGTTCGACTTTACACACACGTGTTCTTTTTCTTCGAATACTATTAAAAGTTGCTTCAGATGATTTAAAGTTTAATGTATTCACTTAGAAATTTTAAGTTGGTATTGTAAAAAATTTTTGCAAGTGATTAAAGATTAGTTACTATGAAACAAATGAAACTGTCAATCAATATGACGTTTGTATTTAACCAATGTTTTTATAAATTGTTTATTAACTAACTTACGATTTTTGATAGATGTGTACACTTTTATATACTTTTACACAAGTAACTTAAAATGAATTTAAGTTAATTATATATATTAATTTTTAACAGTAATAAAGCCTTGAACATGTTTAATTCCGATTTGATTATATATTACTTTTACTTCATCATTAATCGTTATGTCGTTTGTACCGTCATAATTGAGTGCTTTTCTTCGGCTGTAGGGTCTCCATAATCCATGAGGGATAAACTTGTCTAAACTAATTTTTATATCTGTATACCAGGTCATTAGACGCAGTAGTTCAAAAACTCTACATAAAAGTAACCTTTACATGAAGATAACGTTTTATTTTCTGATAATTACAAATATTCTTAGGTACGATTTTCATACGGTGAGAAAAGTTTAAAAATCGATATAAGCGTCATCGTAGATTTTTTAAAAAGATATTTCAACTTAATTCGGATAAGTAGGGTTCGTAAGTTAAATTAAGTATTAAGTTAGATTACAATTGTAATCTAAGATAACACTTTAGTATTTTATCAGTAGCCATTAGATTTATAGATTTTTATCACGGTCCATAATAGCCTTTACTAACATTAGATATAAGCCTGTTATAATACCGGGTGTCTCACGAAGATGTTCAAATGTTTCAATTTATAGTACTTGCCCATTTATGCACCGAACGTTTTCAAGCTCTACAGAATTCATAAAATTCATAATACTATTCTGTGAAGATTTCAGCTCTCATTTGAAACAAAATTGTGGCATTTTGAAAAACTATATTTTAAAAACAGTATTTTGTTTTTGTAAAATTATTTATTGTCATATTCTAGAGAAATAAAGCATTTTAATCAGAAAATTAGAACATAATCTATTAAAAAACCTGCAATTACAGTCCTCAATTATTCAAACTGTAATCAAATCCACATCGACACACTGATAACAGCGCTTAACAAATGAATCGTAAGCGCTTAAAAAGAAATTCTGCGGTATCTTGAAAAGTTCCTCGTTTTAATTCCTCATCATTATTGAGTATAAACTTTTTCCTTTAAGTGAACCAATAGAAATAAACCAGAAACAGTTAAATTAGGGGATCGGGGTAGCCAATCTAAAAAATAACTTCCATGACCAACCCAATGGCCATGAAGGTTGTCATTTAGTAATAGCTTGACAGGATTTGCGAAATGAGGAGGAACACCAGCTTGTTGGAAGATTGCATGATCCATTTCTGGAACCGTAAAATGAGACAAGAATAGTTCATTTAAAACCTGTTCATACCATTTGATACCTTGTAATGTCTGAAATGTCGTAAGATAGCACCCCATTACAACTAACAGCTACCCAAGCAGTAATTCCTTTTGATTTGAGTAGAGTCTGTTCAAGAATGTGTGGATTAACGGTGTTGTAATAATTACAATTATGCTAATTATAACATTGTGAAAGAAATTGGAATTAGAAAGTGGACTGTTATGAAAAAAAATTGGAGTATGCCAATTAGTGTCAAACTCATGAAACTCAATGATACGAGAACAAAATTCAACTCTCCTGCCCGGATCATCTTAAAGAAGATTATGGACTAGGTGACTTTTGTAAAGTTTAATTTCGTTTTCCCTAATTATTCTCTTTAGAACGCCAGTTTCAAGTTCAACCTTCCTTAGTGATTTCGGTTTACCTGTAGAGCGGAGCATTGATGCGCATACTAGTACTTCTATTTCCTCATTTGATCCTCTAGAGTACGTTTTTACAACAATTCCAGTTTCTAACAAAAGATTTTCCACTTAGTTATTGTTGAATTGCTAGGTGGTTCAACTCCTGGGTAGAAAACCTGAAATTTATTGTCTAATTGCTTCTGTAATGTTGCCAAAAGCAATAGCCCACGCACAACACTTTACTTTTTGTTCGACATTAAAAGCCATTTCTGGAACTTCAATATCAATAAAACTGTAATGGAGGAGTTTAGGTTATACTTTTATAGCACAGGTAATATTCTTCAGTCAAACAGCTGTTTTCAACAATAAGCGTTTTTAAACAGTTGTTCTCTAAAACTGAAACGCAATAATAAAATCAGGTAATTCAAGAAATGAATTTTTATGGGAAGCAAAATAGTTAAATTCTTAACATTTCACCATTTTGGTTCTACAATTGTTAGGGAGCTTTATTTTTCACAGAATATTTTTAAAACCTAATTTATTAATTGTGTAGAATTTGAAAATATTTGGTGCATAAATGGGTAAGTAATATAACACAAAACGTTTAAACCTCTTTGTGGGACACTCCGTATAACATTTATTTACAAAGTAAAAAAAGAAAAAAATATGTGAGAGATTTAAAACAATAATGATTGAACGATTGGAAACTGCGCTTGCTCTAGGACAGTTAAATCTCAGCGCTAAAACATTTTCTTCGTTACTTTTGAAGTAACTTGAAATGTTCCAAAGTCATTAAGTGTGTGTATTCGGCCTCAAGGCTTAGTAATTAACAGTAACTTTAAGCGCAGAATGAAGGCACAACGTAGCTCTTTGTGTGCTACTTGACTAATTAATTATTATTACTTTGTAAAACAACTGCGAAGAATACATCAACGCCAGGCTGGTAGTGTTATATTTTATTCACTGAAAAAGCTTATAAACTTTACAAACAAATAGCGTTTTGAAATCAACAAATGAATATTTTAAACCAAACTATTATATTTGAAATGTTATATACCAATACAGTTATTACGAGTGGCACTTGCGTTGGGAAGGAAAGTTTTCCCCCTTTTTTCACCTCATTGATACAATACCTTACCAGCCACCCTGGTACAAAGTAGTCACAAAACATTCGAAAGATTTGTTACTCCATGAACATAATTAATGTAAAATTATTTTAATGTTGTAATGTACTGTAAATATATAAATAAATAAGTTAATTATTAAATCAGAGCTGTCTTATAATATAAAATGAATAACAGATTTTATTGCTGTTTTTATGAAAAAAGATCTCACAGTAGTTTTAATTAAGTCAGTTCTAATTAATCTAAAACATGTCGATTTATGGTTTTGCATAAGTAGCCATTTATAAGGAATCTACTGTCGGTTGTATTTTTAAATTTAATATGAGTGCCACAGACGTTTATCGCTCTTGGCTTGTAGAGATTGTTATATTTATCTAAAACATTTCGATTGATCGTTGTGGATAAGTAGCCATTTATTAGGCATGAACTGACGGTTTATTGTTAAATATGAGCGCCACAGACGTTTATCGCTCTTGGCTTGTAGAGATTGTTAATCGAGATTGTTATAGTAATTTAAAATCATGTCGATTGATCGTTGTGGATAAGTAGTCATTTATTAGGCATGTATTGACGGTTTGATTGTTAAATACGAGTGCCACAGACGTTTATCGCTCTTGGCTTGTAGAGATTGTTAATCGAGATTGTTATAGTAATCTAAAACATGTCGATTTATCGTTGTGGATAAGTAGCCATTTATTAGGCATTTACTGACGGTTTGATTGTTAAACATGAGTGCCACAGACGTTTATTGCTATTGGCTTGTAGAGATTGTTAATTGATATTGTTATAGTAATCATAAACAAGTTGTAATAGCTCAATCGCAAATGATATTTGCTACAGCAGTTACTTGATGGATATTATATTCCGTAAAAGAGTGTTTCAAGTTTTTCATAAATGTGATACATTCATTATAAAGCATTGCTTAATGTATATTTTAATACCCTAGTGCCATTTCAAAATTGTATAATAAAGAAACATGTTGTGTTTGAGTATGATGAATTAATAAAAAAACGTTATAAGAATTATTATTCTCCTTGTCTTAATTTTGTGTGTAGTGTGTAGGACAGGTCAATAAAATTTAATCGTTAAAGTATTTTAGGAATAAAATAAATCGTAAACAGTTTACTCCGCACTATATTTACTCTTAATTCACTAAATTATTAAATATACAAATTGATTATTACATTCAGCTATTACTTGTTTATTGTTGTTGTTTTAATATAGTAAGCATTCATTATTACAGCTTAAACTTTTAAATGTAAGAAAAAGGTACAATAATAAAATTAAATATTTCTTTGTAAGAACTGTTATTTACTTAAAACGCATAAACAAATAAGACTGAATTTAAAGATCAATTAAGGGAGAAAAACCATCTCAAACAAAATTTTTTATCAATTTTACATATTGTCATCAATAAAGAGTAATTATGTTCAGTTGTTAATTTGGATATCAGCTGATTATTAAACTGCAGTTGAACAACAGTAATTAACAACTCGATTAGCTTATTTAAGTGAGGGATGGAGTTCAGCAAAACCTTTATTATTCCGTTATAACCTGCCATAGCAAAATAAACTTGTTAGTGTAAAGTGTATATAAAAGTTATCCATATTTTAGTATCCTTGTAATTTTTTAAAAATTTTCCATTTTTTGAGCTATTACAGTTTAAAAATGATATACGGCTGCCTCTTGAAAACCTGATATGATATTTTTTGAAATGCTTTAGAAACAGGCGTTAGGCTATAACACTGGTATAAGTTTGAACTTTATTTACTTTAAATCTTTAAATATATAACAATTATTATTCTTATTATTTATCCGTAAGTATCTTTCCTAAAATACACAAACAGACAAATACAGTAAACGAAAAAATTGGTATATACTTACTATAAGATATTTCATAGTTATTTTGACATGAAAAATCAAAATGTCAAATTTGATAACGTAATTTTTCTACATCCTGTGTTTCATCAGTTATAACATACGGCTAAAAAAACTTCGACTGCGAGACACTTATTACTTTTTTCCATTCCTCATCTGGTCCTTTAACACGGGTTTATATTGAACCCTTAGTTGAACAATACTGATTAATTATCAAAAGAGAGACCGGGAACTTGCTGAATAAGGTAAATTAAGGAGCCAAACATCTTCCTGTGACGCAATCGCTTTTCCGCTCTTATCTGAAACTTCGATTTTTCTATTAAACCTAACTCTTTGGAAATAAGACCTTGTTGGGCCTTTTTAAATTCAGATGTGCTCTTTTACGATGCACACCCAGGCCAATCAATTGCAACAGCTTTTAGGCATTTGAACCACAGGAGAGCTATGCGATATATATTTAAATGATTAGGGTATGAGTGGTCGGTTGAGCATTCGTAATTGCCTTGTGGGGTTCCTCCGATAGTATTTTTCCTTTGAGTGTAAATCTCGAAGTTATTTTATTAGTATTAATTATTCATACAAATAGCTCAAATATAGACTAAGATATTCCTTTAACAATTCGTGAATTCGGTAACCAGGAATTCAAGTAATATTGTAGTATCTTGTCAAAAATGAAACATGTTAAAAACAAACAAAATAAGAAATGTTTACTATAATTAAACTTTACCTGTAATAACTTTTTATATTAATATCTGCCTGAACGCATTACCAACCATTATAAAAAGGAAAATGTTTCACTAGTTATTACAAATTTAACAAATATTAATTTACTAATATAATATCTCTTTTTATATTTTGAACCATCTCTCTCGCTTTCAATTAATTATTAGTAAGAGAGAAATCGATCAATTTCTTAATACTTAAAACTAAGGGTGAACCAGCTTAATACAGAAACCAACCACTGTAAGGATGCTGTATGTGGTTTGCTACTGCCTATTTAATACATATTTATGTGTTGTACGTTTAATTTTGACGTTGTAAAAAAATTATGTAAGAAAATAATTGTACTTTTGATAATTTTAACCCTTGCGATAGCACGACTGACGATCGATTTTTGTTTCTTTCTTTCAGAACATAGTGTACGTTATTATGTGGGGGGTACAGTAAAATTAATTGTTAAAAGGACATTAACATATGTGTTATTAAAGAGGTTAGGTTAAAAATAATAATTTTGGTAATAAAACTAACTGCTTTAACACATTAAATTATGGTAAGGAAAAAAGACATTTCTACACCTAACGTTGTACAACCTAAAATGTATGATTAGGTTGTATTCATGGCGAATTAGAATTTTATAAATTTTATTACAACTTTTTTTAACAACATTTTGATACCGGTATGTACTTGTAATACAAACAAAATATAACCAGTGAACTTGACCCTCCAGTTCTTCATAACTACAGGGTGACCCAAAAAGACTCCAGTATTTTAATCGACTGTAGCGTTATCAGTTTACGACGAAGAGGGGTGGAGGTGGTCATATTACTTCTGTAATATACAGCCGTTTTTAATCGCCACTAGTTATAGAGAGGTTCTAATCGGGCTTTTTCAATGGAAGACCTTTTCAAAAATAACAGTTCTATGATTGTGGTACTAAAATTGTACCATGTACGTTAGAATACCATGGAGTAAACAAGTTCCTCATAAAAGAATAAATCTTCGAATAACAGCGTTGAAAAAAATTATCTCTCCGACATAAAAATGCTCTAATCTTTGAAAACATTGAGGCTGCGAGACTATATAGCCACACGAACTTGCTCCAGGAAACTTGCTTCAGCTGTTGGGTTCCAAACGTTATCTTACCATCACGAAAACTTTGGAGAATACAACCTTGATGTGAGGTTTCAAAGAGATGGTTCCACGTATTACACTGAACGCATATCAGTGGAAGCGCTAAGAGCTCTTTTCCCTGAAAATATTCGTCAGTTGAAACGTTGATTTGCCGACACATTCTCTAGGACTCGCACTCGCTGATTTTTCCTGTGGGGTTACTTAAAATCTACGGTGCATAGAGATAGGCCTCGAAATGTATAAAACCTGAGGACAGCTAGTCTAGAGAAAATATCAGCTCTACCACTCGTATTTGGATGATGAAATGAATAATACTCCACGGAAAAAGCGGAAATAGGTCAATGCTACCATTCTATCTACGGCGATTTTTACAAGGGCAATGAATAGTGCAATATAATATTGACTCTTTTGTGTTTTCTTATTTCACATAATTTCTTAACAATGAATGTCCAACGAAAAATATAAGTGGCCGTACAATATCAGGTCTTCAAAAATAATTGTATTTAAGGAGCTTAGCGATTTTTGAATTCTTAATACTAGCAAATATATGTTTAGGACAGGCAGTTAAACGTAAAGAATTCATACAATAAGAAAAATACGGCACACCAAAGAGCTCGGGTGATAAGCACTGGAGAGCTATAATAAACACTGGAGTCAGTCACAAAGAGATGCTCGCACGTATTTTAGTTTATAGCATAGTCGTAAATATGCAACGAAATGTTGTGAGAGCTTAATATCTGCTCTGTTTACAGGCTAATAATACAACATTGTAAATAGAACAAAAGTAATCAACTGAAAACTAAATTACAATGCTGTATCGTTCGTTCCTGTTACAAGGTTCACTTAAGTTCATAACCAAATTTCAATTTATTGTAAAACGATATGTAAAATAAGAAATAAATTGATTATAATAACATCAATTATCATATACTGTTTACTAATATTTTGCACAATCTAGATAACTTTAATTAATTAATGATACATCTTAACTGCACACTTTTAAGCACATTCTGTATAATTTCAATCGTTTGGTCGTTACTGAGTCCATCAAACGAGAGATAAAAAACTAACAATAATATTAAAGTTAATTTGCTCAATTTCCATGATTTATTTAGATTAAATATGGGGAATATATAATTGATATTGACAGGTTTTATAATATTATAATAATAATATTTTTAATAGGATGTTAGTAGTCAAAAGTGTCCAATATTTTAAAGTAACAGAGTTGCTTCCTCAAATGTGGCTAAATGCTTCCTATCATGTGTATCTAAAAGACAGCACTGTACCTATCGAAAATGTTGAAGTTAAAGTTTACATTTTGATAGTTTTGATCAATATCACACTAGTTTGGATCATTCTTTGTGGCTACTAACTGGTTTTCTAGCCCATCAGTCTATTAAAAAAACTTAATGCAATTTTGTTGGATAAGTGATAGGGAAACTTATGACTTAGGTAAATTGAAACTGTGCTCCCTTTCCACACTGGCAGAACTTTTCTTATGCCACTCCGTTTACATGCTATCTCGAGAAAAATGTATTATTAACTTAGGATTTTGTATGAAGTTCTGTACAGACAATAACGAATTTGATAATGGTGCATGTTTTTCACTACGATATTCCAACAGGAAATTTGGAAACGAATGATTTTGATATTAGTAAGGAGAATGGCAATTTTCCACTCATATCAGTCTGTCTAACTGTTTTTTTACAGAATATCATGAGAATTTCCTCAGCTGCGATCTAAAATGCTACCGAGTTAATTACGTTTTTATAGTTTTTTCTTTATAAACATTCCTTGCATACTTTACCAAGATTAAGAAGAATTTATAAAAAATAAACTGTGTATGCATGCATGTAATTGTATAACTGGAAATTTGTTTGATTTCATGAATAAATAAACAGTATACGGCAACATTGCTTACCAGATTTGGTAGCAAAAATAAACGTTTTGTTTGTGTTAAAATATATGAATATTAAACATCTCATGTTAAATCTAGTTTCGCGAGATTTACAATGTTTGCTTGCATGTGAACATGTAAAGTGTATGCTAAAGTCTAGCCGGCTCGCTCAGTCAATCCGTAAATTATACTTCCAGATCGCTCGCAAACGGCCTCTGTCCCATGAAGGGATTTGCGATGACACGGAACATTTGTTTCTGTGACAGTCATCAATTCCTCGACAGTCTGGAGTGTGTGACTGATAGTGCTCAAGTTAAGATTTATATAACACTATCCTCTAAATTGTTGTTCATTCAAGACAACAATGTTCCATTCTCGGCAAAAAAATAGACTATGGTTATCATTATAAAATTACAGAATATTCCCAATTATTGATACGCACATTTGAAGAGTAATGTTCAAACAAAGGTATTACAATAATGAGAATTAATTATAATATACTTAACAGATCAATGAACGTGTAACAAAATTAATGTTACAAGTATTAGAATGGATTCTTTTAATTCTTGCCTAATTCTCACAAACTCCTATGTTGTTACGTCTTTTTTTATCTCGCCAGCTTTCAAGAATAAAAACATGAGAGGAAACAAAGTGTCTAATGTAGTTTTTATATACTCGGAAACAAACGAAAAATGTAAATATAACTTTCAGGAACCACATGAGTTGGTTTATCAGCTTCGCTCAACATGAGTATTAGTATGGGGGATGTTTGCAAAGGTTGCAAGATTTTAAACTCAGCTTATTAATACACTTAGACCATTTTTTATACACTATTATCCAATGAAATACCCATTATTCTCGTGATGGGATAGTATAATGTAACACATATTTAAGGTTTCAGATGACCGTTGAAAGTTTCTACAGAGGAGTAGAATCAATATTACGAGCTGGCTCTAATAAAATGTGTTTGAGTTTTACCTCATACAACAATGTTACTCCTCAAATACTTCAATGCCCTTACTCTTGGTCGAAGGTTTATATAAGATGTATCATTTCAAACATATAATAAGCTTCAAAAGGCTAATCGATTTAAAAACACATTTGGATGTTTATTATCATAGCTTTAAAATGGACAGCATAAGTAATTCTATGATTTAAACAAAGGCGTAAAACGTACGAAGTTTAATATTCTTCTTATGACGTTCTGACCAAGATAGCCGCCAGAACAGCAGGCTATTATTGGTTTTAGATTTTACTATAAATGTTTTTCTTATAAAGATTTAAAAATTTGTGCCCTATATGCTTTGAAAATTGCACAAAAACATAATAGCAATAATAACATACTATATACTTGTGTGATACATTAGTATGCAATATGAAAATATAAAATAAACTTAGTAGTATAAATGAAAAGGAAACACATTTTTAAGTAAAAAATGCATTCAATGTTGCCTTAAATTACTTCAGTTTCCAGTATAATGAGTTTTGTCCCATGAAAATGTATGCCAAAAGGAATAAGTCAAACACTGAGTAATAATACCTAATAGTGTGAAGTAATGATATTAAAATGTGTACTAGGTAACATCGCAAGTTTAAAGAATATGAAGTAAAATCAAAGTCACAATATGACAAATTGGAGATCTGGCACCCATTAATCTTGTGACTGAACGGTAGCTAAATGACCAGTCAATTAAATTGTCATCCGCTCATTTTTCACCCTGGCCTTTCTCTCTTTACTCCAGTATATTTAAATTCTATTTTCTAAAACATCGTTGCATATTCGTGGATCGTCTCACAGATCTTATGTAGTATTGAAATATCACAATTACAGTTACATATTGTTCCTAGTTTAAAATTTGTTGTTAAGTGTGATCCATTATCGTTTGTGCTGGTGTAACGTGTATTTATGCTCGTGACATCAGCCGTGTTCATTTCTCCCATCTTGACTTCAAGCTGTAGTTAAGTATAATTATTTTATATATTAATTTTTTAGTGACAGTCCATTATCGCTCGTTGTAGGTTTCAAGTGCTGTCTCATGCGTAAAACTTCCTCCACCTGAAGAAAAGGGTAAATTTAAAATTCTCAAAATGTATTGTTATATATTTTGTAACATATAAAAATTTCAAATGGCTGAGATCCTATTGTCTTTACATACGGTAGCTTACAAAAAGTAACCAGCTGTTATAGACAACCGATAACGTTAGACATATTTTTTTCCTGGGGTTGAATGGACAGTTTAATACAATGAAAGGCGTTTCGAGGTGTAACGTGCGGGTGCTTTGTGGCAAAATCAAGAAAACAACATAGTCACTCTCAAAAACAGGCTCTTATAAAGTGGGGTAGTAAACATATTTATATAAACACGAACATTTACGTCTATAATAATTATAAAATAATATATATTTCATATATTAATATTCATTTCATTATTAAAATCTGCAACTAAGACCTTAAATATAGATTAAATATACACAGATACGAATGTTTATCGATAGGTGATTAAGAATAAGTATAATTTTCTTTTAAAATCAGAGGAAATTTGATTGTGTATCTGCAATAAATATAAATTTTCAAATAAAAACTCCATAATAATATTAATTACATTACGCCTTATTATGTTAATAGCGAGTTTTAACTTTACTCACCACCAATGTATTGTGATATAAATTAATGTACATATAAAGATTTTAGAACAATCTTCTCTTTAGTGAAGCGTTTACTTCATTTCAGTTGTACATAAATCAACAATAGTTTTAGTAAAAATTTCTGATTAACGTAAAAAGAAAATGTTTAAATTTGTAATAGCAATGTTTAAAGTTTATCTGAGGTAAAATGATTCACAGTTTTTGTATTATTTTTCTTCAAAGAGTGTTCTGATATTCGTACACATTCTTTTTCAATAAAAACATTATAATTGTACACAATATTCGTATAAACGAGTTTCGAAAAGGAAAGTAAAGACGAATTGTAATTTGCTTCCATTTAACATTTTCATAATTGCATGATTGAAATTATTTAAATAACATTTAGGACTATATGCAAAATAGTCATTTAAGAAATAATGATATGAAGATAAGTTCAGTAAAACGAAAATCCAATTCCAAGAGATTAAAATATAACTCTATAGCATTTTAAGGACGTTTAAAAGTATTTTATATTTATATCTATTGGTAAAATAAATCTAATAATGGAGAAAATATGTTTTTACATGTTAAGGTAAAGTAAGTAATATGAAAATAATAAAACATATACAATTCTAATACATAACATAACTATAACAAACACTTAAAGAATTCAATAAATTGTTTGTGTAGTGCACTTCGCAGTAAAATATTGCGCAGCGTATGCACTAAAGCGTATAATTTACCCTGGATGGTATTGTAATGTATGGCCGGGACAGCGATATTTGATTCCCCTCGTATTTTGTTGTTTCAGCACCAGCTGGTGGCCTACCGATTGCTTCTGTTGATATTAAGCGATAATAAACTATTAACGGGTATTATTTATTATTTTCCCAAGCTGCTAAAAGATAATGTATCGTATGATTCATGTCTTTATTTACTGTGATTTAGGTAAATAAACGTGGAAACATTACTATTAAAATAAAATGGTAATTGATTTTGACGCTTATAACATAATGCATTGAATGGATAATTTGTTAGTATTCACTCTCTATACTTTATATATATTAATAACACCTGTAAAATTAAGTTTTGTAAGAATTAATTATTATCGTGATTTACCAAGTGAATAAAATGCGTGTGTTTCAATTTTAAAAGTTATTAGGGTTTTAATGGAAATACAGTAGTTGGCGGCTATTCATTGAGATAATGTTATCCCAAGATTCTGTATTGAGGCCGGATAGCTGGCTCCTTTATAAATATTAAACGGGATCAACTAAATAAAAAAAGTTGTTTTATCAATATTTTTTGAGAAATTACCATCTACTTATCTAAAAAAAACCTTCTTTCACAAAAAATTCCTAAGAAAAGGCCAGAAAGATCTTCAAAACGCCAGAAGGAAAAACAAACTAAAGATGAGAAAGAAAACTCTCGCTCTTATATAAGATCTCAGGTAAGTTACAGAGGTAGTAAGCTCTAAGGCATAGCTATGGACGTTAAAATAATTCTTAATTGTTGTAATTTTACTCTAGCAACAGTTAAAAAAATTATATTTTAGTCAATTTTCAGTAAAAATAAAGATGTTTTAGGCTTTTCCTTGCATTAATTCAACAAAAGATTATTTGTACGATCCAGCTCGAAAATCTGTTAAAAAGTTTGACTGAAACAGATTGCAGAGTATTTAGTATAATTATACTAAATTTCAAACAATAAAAATTAATATAGTTTCATGTTTAAAAGCAATGTAAGGGAAATTCTAAAATCAGTTACAAATGGATTGTATTTGATGGATTCCATTTTTAAATGGATTATAATCTATTTAATGAGTATCAAAAGGAATTTGTTCACTTTGAAACGTTGAGTTATTTAGGAATTTTTGCTAAATTAAACTGATGATGAACAGAAATTCATTATTTCTAAATTCAATATGACCTCTTCAGATGTTAACTGTAAGCATTAGTAAGTTAACAATGTTACATAGCAAAGATGAAAACAATATAGTAAAGCTAGGTTTAAATTTAAAATGTTAAAAGTACACTTCCGTTAGAAACACAAAATATAAATTTGTGTTGTAGTCACCTTAAAAAGAAGGCCAATCTGACCAAATCTATGGGACTATAATATTTGTGTGTATAGATTTGCAATGGTGGAAAATAGCCCACGTAAAAAAGTCTTTAAAGAAGTTTTAATGCTCATAATTAGTGATTTAATGATGCCATATTTATACAGTTGGATTGTAACTTTTTATTTTTAAAATGGTTTTTGTCGTGATTCTAAAAGAAGAACAAAATTACGATTCCAGAAACATGTAGTACATGAAAAGATAGAAAGAAAAACCAAAGTGATTTTTCATACGTTTAAATTGTTTTCATGTTGTTTAAAATCTTAAAATTATGGTATCCTTAAATACCACAAAACGTTCCACAATATATTACTTTGAAAATTTAAAACAGATAATATAGAATCACGGTTCGGTCAGTATAGGCAAGTAAGTGGTTATGTTACAACATAACTTTAAGGTAAATTTTAGCATCTGAAAGAAACCTTTGAAATACACGAAATATCTATACGCATGTATATCTCACATTAGTGTTAACTTTAAATAACACGATTTTCTTATTATCGGACAACGGAACGATATGAACAGTTTATTATCGAATTAGGGATTAGCATCGCCTGTATATTAAATATAAAAAAGGCTCAAGTATTTGTTAATGTTTAGTCTTTTTATAATACTATAAATGTGTAATGTTTCTTCATTTTAAGTTATTTTAGTTATATAACAATCTAATCTAATAAAATTTCCAGAATTTCAAACACTTATTCCCGTTAGCTATTACAATGAGAGCTGAAACTACATAAACATGTGCCGGGGTGAGCAATAGCGCCATAAGCCGTCGGCAATAACGAGATGTCGGCTCATCGTCTATCGTGTCGCTGCACAATAACGTGATGTCGGTTCATCGTCTATCGTGTCGCTACACAATAACGAGTCTACTTACTAAACATATCTAAGAATAAAATTAGTTTAATTATTCCCCATATTTTAAAATAGTGGAGATAAAAAAGATTTCTTAATATATTTTTACAGTAATCAAAATATAAGAGCAGTCCCCGATTTGAAATTTGTTATCAGACTTATGGTAGAAAGATACCAGTAAAACGCACGTTATAAGGATCACCCTGTATATACTGTCTATTCACTGTGAACAATAATGACCATTTATTAAGGATTCAATATTTCACAAAGCACAGGGTTACGTTTTGATTTACTTTAGTGTTTCCTATCACTCAAGAATATCCTATAAAAATAAAATTTGCTGTGACGAAGTATTTTGGCCGTAAATCATCTCAAAACCATAATTTACTATATATCTGTAAAAATGGTTCAAATAAAAGACACGATAATTTTTGAGTAACACAACATTTAGGTATCTGTCTTAACGATACATCGCTCTGCAGCAACTATCCATAAATTACTCAGCGATGTATTGTTAACTGCTGAACTTGTCAGTGTGAGAAATGAGGCCCTTTCACTCTGACAAACAACCAAAGTTGATCTGGTTCAGTCCAGTAAAACATGTTTTGTTTCTATTATGTTAATTTCTGGTTTGTGATAAGTTAGTGCCAAACTTTGTAATAATGCTTTCAAAGTATATATAGGTTTAGTTTGTGGCATTCAGGGTTAGGAATAATAGAATTAAGTTTGTAGAGTATTGTAACATAATTATTCATGATGTTATATTTGACATCCACAGGTGGATATTTTATCTTCAAAACGAAACAAATTTATAAGTGGTGTAATATGTATGGATTTAAAAAATAAAGTCCTGAATTTATTTGTCTAAACTTTGTTATTGTGTATTTCTTTTCAAGTTCTCTTGTTAAGTAATAAAATGACTAAACAAAAATAAGAAAAAAAATGATATACATTTATCATTATACGATGTAATGTGATGGTCCATATGTTGTTTTTGAAGAGTTTGGTTGAGAGACTTACTCTTACGAGTATATCAAGTTTTGCGCGTACACTAGCATTTCTGGTTCAAATTTCATGTGTTTTGGATGCCACAGCTGAGTTTGCCTTGATGTTCCAAACAATAATATATATATATATATATATATATATATATATATATATATATATATATATATATATATATATGTATGTATGTATGTATGGGACTGAGAAATCCACTACGTTCAAAAAACATTTACTACCGGTGTAAGGGCGAAACCCAAGTTCATACAGCATTTGAGTAATAATTTATGATAGGTTTTGAGTTGTAGAAGTTTGTTTTTCGGACTGTAGTCTGGAAAAGAATGACTCGTTGAAGCATTTTAGTGTAAAATGCTACATTACAATGTCAAGAAAGCCTATCAGTCTTGAGTATCTAGACATTCTTGCATATACACGTTCACAGTTATTATGAAACATACATAATATCATTAAAGAGTTAAAGTATGTAAAAATTCGGTTGTTTTGACAAAAATTATGTTTACAAAAACAGTTAATTACATTTAACAAGCTCTTACAATTCACAATTCACAAGACCAACACAGGATTTTTATTATTTTTGTGACGAGCAAGGTGTATCCCGGAGGAACTTTCGAAATATGAATAGGCCTATATTCATCCCAGGCAGCCTAAGAATGTCATTGTAAAATTTTTAGTAAAATCTGTTAATAAGTTTACATGCGAAATAAAAAAAAACACCAAAAGCAATTTCTCGTTTATAATATTATTAGGATCAAAATAATATAACTGTTAGTAACTGCTACTCATTTAACTTTAACACATATACATTATTATATATGATTAATCTTTTAAACTTTACTTACTTTTTCAATTCAATAGGTGACAGAATTAGTTCAGGTAAATCTATGTTTTAAATTTTTATGTATTACATGTGTTAGTCTTTCTCCAAATTATGGAAACATTGTAAATCCAATTAAACTAATATTCAAACATAATAAGTTACTAGCTGAGCGTTAGTCAATCCTATCACTCGAGGGGCTGGAACAATACATATGTCTGTCTGTCCGTAAGGTATCTCAAGAACGAACTGACCCATACACAACGGCTGAGCGTTAGTCAAGCCTATCACTCGAGGGGCTGGAACAATACATATGTCTGTCTGTCCGTAAGGTATCTCAAGAACGAACTGACCTATACACAACGGCTGAGCGTTAGTCAAGCCTATCAGTCGAGGGGCTGGAACAATACATATGTCTGTCTGTCCGTAAGGTATCTCAAGAACGAACTGACCTATACACAACGGCTGAGCGTTAGACAAGCCTATCACTCGAGGGGCTAGAACAATACATATGTCTTTCTGTCCGTAAGGTATTTCAAGAACGAACTGACCTATACACAACGGCTGAGCGTTAGTCAAGCCTATCAGTCAAGGGGCTGGAACAATACATATGTCTGTCTGTCCGTAAAGTATCTCAAAAACGAACTGACCTATACACAACGGCTGAGCGTTAGTCAAGCCTATCACTCGAGGGGCTGGAACAATACATATGTCTGTCTGTCCGTAAGGTATCTCAAGAACGAACTGACCTATACACAACGGCTGAGCGTTAGTCAAGCCTATCACTCGAGGGGCTGGAACAATACATATGTCTTTCTGTCCGTAAGGTATCTCAAGAACGAACTGACCTATACACAACGGCTGAGCGTTAGTCAAGCCTATCAGTCGAGGGGCTGGAACAATACATATGTCTGTCTGTCCGTAAGGTATCTCAAAAACGAACTGACCTATACACAACGGCTGAGCGTTAGTCAAGCCTATCACTCGAGGGGCTAGAACAATACATATGTCTTTCTGTCCGTAAGGTATCTCAAAAACGAACTGACCTATAGACAACGCCTGAGCGTTAGTCAAGACTATCACTCGAGGGGCTGGAACAATACATATGTCTGTCTGTCCGTAAGGTATCTCAAGAACGAACTGACCTATACACAACGGCTGAGCGTTAGTGAAGCTTATCACTCGAGGGGCTGGAACAATACATATGTCTGTCTGTCCGTAAGGTATCTCAAGAACGAACTGACCTATACACAACGGCTGAGCGTTAGTCAAGACTATCACTCGAGGGGCTGGAACAATACATATGTCTGTCTGTCCGTAAGGTATCTCAAGAACGAACTGACCTATACACAACGGCTGAGCGTTAGTGAAGCTTATCACTCGAGGGGCTGGAACAATACATATGTCTTTCTGTCCGTAAAGTATCTCAAAAACGAACTGACCTATACACAACGGCTGAGCGTTAGTCAAGCCTATCACTCGAGGGGCTAGAACAATACATATGTCTTTCTGTCCGTAAGGTATCTCAAGAACGAACTGACCTATACACAACGGCTGAGCGTTAGTCAAGCCTATCACTCGAGGGGCTGGAACAATACATATGTCTGTCTGTCCGTAAGGTATCTCAAGAACGAACTGACCTATACACAACGGCTGAGCGTTAGTCAAGCTTATCACTCGAGGGGCTGGAACAATACATATGTCTGTCTGTCCGTAAAGTATCTCAAATACGAACTGACCTATACACAATGGCTGAGCGTTAGCTAATAATATTCTTAATCAACCTGAAAATATTGATGATATAAATATTGATCTGATAGCAACGTGAAAATATTGGAATACATACATTTGAAAATAATGAGTGCAAACATATGACATTTTAACATGTGTTATAGTAACACATGCAGCCTAGTTAAATTATGGACAGGCCTAATATTGAGATATTGGCCCCCACAAACAGTTAAGATAATACCCGTGTGCGACGAATGGCTACAATTCAGATCTAAGCCCACCGGTTACGCCTATCCCAGAAAGTCAAGTTTGTGGCATCCTTCAGACTGGTAATACATACGTCCTAGTCAGGTAAAGTAGGTGCCTTTGAGCCTCTAATGGAATTATTCAACTACACTTGTAACTTTCGATACACACAAATTCCCACCTTTCCTTTTATGACCAATGTCTAATGACCGTGGATATTTATTATAAATCTTATGAGAAAATGTTCGTTGCACGAGAGTACATAATCAGACACATTAAATTTTATTTATTATTTATAGAGCACAGTAATATCAAACGCTCCTATAACCATTATTCAAAATAAACCACGTTTATCCAAATAATGCGTCTATTTATTTTTCATAGTTGCATTTTTATTAAAACGCTCTGTAGAAGTAAACAAATGATGTTGGTATTAATGTTGATAAACCTTAACTTTGCCAAGTAGTGAGTTTTAAGATATGTACATGGATATTTTATCTAGGTATTTATTTCACTCCAGAAACTATGAGGTCTTATAACGTTTCGAAAGACTTTTAAGGACGTTTGAAAATATCATAATAAATATTTCTGTATGCAAAGGTATTTGAGTGTAAAACATTTTAAAGCGTTATAAAGGTTATTTAGGGTTTTGTGGTTAAGGGGGCGGGGAACCTTTTTGTTGAACCGTTTGGATAATGTTCATGTATTAAAGTCATTTGAGGTATCTTAAATGAAAGGAAAACTAATTTTCACATATCTCCACGAGGTATCACATTTGATTAATGTAAATAATTTAAGCAACTTTCTAACTAAGCAAAAATGACTGGTTAAAAATGAAAGTGAAATTTTTACAGTGTACAAATAACGTATAGCTACATTGAGTGACATCCTCTATAATTATTTATGACTTAAGGAAATTGCATGTAATGTATTTTATTGAGGATAGTGACGCATTTTTTATAAACCGCCAAAATTGACACAATTGGCTCACAGTGGTTTAAAACATCCAAACACAGAAACAACTCAGCAGTAATTCCAAATCAGCTGCCTGAGCAAGCTACATGGCAGTGGCAAACCAAACGCTAGCAAACAATCACGGCTTGGCGAATGTCAGCCATTAAAGAGTCATCATTGGTTTACCTATTTTCGACCAGTGACTTCTATTTGGATCAAACCGTTATATATCCGATATTTCAGGTTGAAAAGTGCAAATTAATTTACCTCTACTGAGAATTTTCTGGAGGGAAATTTTCATAAGAAGTCCCTAATTTAAATTATTTAAGCAGACTTTTTATTCAGTTGTTTATTCCATTGTCAGCCATTATAGTATAGTAGCTGAGAGATAATGTACAGTGCATAAGCATATAACCTCGGTATTCTTGAAATGACTAGAAATTTTTTCTAAGAAAGAAATTGGTTCTCAGTAATAATAACTTTGGCAGAGATCGAAATCAAAGGGTAACTAAAGGGTTAAAAATATTAAATTATACTTTTTGTTTTTGGATTATATTTGTAATTATTTGATAAACTTACAAGTTACCATATATCATAGTTATACCATTGCCGGATACCTAGATAATTATACCACTCTTAAGGTATGCATTTGGTTAGATGCCGTTTTTAACATTATTTTAAGTTTTTGATTGTTGCTTCCATATGTGTATAAATATATTATCAAATATAAATCTTTATTTAAAAACATAATATAATAACACTGGCTTACTCATTAAAATTTTCATTTGACATTCAAACGTGTTATGTGCTGATATAGTCTATGACATAAATCAAGCTTATCTTATTATATTTGGTTTAAAACAGAGTTTATGTAGTTAAATAAAATGGAACAAAGTTAAATAAAAGTAGTAAAAATATGAGACTAAGAGATCTATAAAGACCTGTAGATTTTGGTTGAAACCAGAATTATAGAAAAGAAACAAAGACAATTGAAGAAAACGATTAGTTAAAGTTATACAGATGAAACCCAGGGGAAGCTAAACGAATGAGAATATATATGATGGACCCAAACAGAGAATCCCCACAACTAATGGTAGGTAACACCGATTATTAAAGAAGTAAATAACAAATAATAACTTTTTACAAACTAAATGGAAAATATTTAACGGATTTCTCTATAATTCATTAATACATATATAAAACAAGAATTAAAACTCATAATTTAACTTTGATTATTATAATTTAGATTTTTAAAGTATCCATCCAGTTGTATTTTTGATAGTCACGATTTACTACGGTTTATGGTTCACATTGTGTCGAAACATTGATAACACAAGGGAAGCCTTTAAAATATTGCTGTTTTGCTGTGGTACTGATTGTTAATTTAAGTAAAGTCCTAGATAATACAAAAATTCACAAAAATCCATGTATATGTTCATTTATATAATATATCAGTAGTGTTAATCTTACCGCACATAAAATATATTTATTATATGATGCATTATAGGAGCATCTCATATTTCAAGGCATATCAATGAGCAAATCAAGGATGGGAGGCCCTGCTTACAGTGAGGTTGTGTTACGAAACTTAGGACTGGAAGTATGCAAATGAATACTACTCATAATTATACCACCATCAATAATTTAAATTATTTTAACGATTTTGCATTACTCAATTAATTTATTAATACTAATTGAATTTTGAAACGCATATATTTTTCATAACAGTGTTACACATTAAATACACAACAAAATCATTCATAACAGATTTTAGACCTGACCTTATTTAACTTTTGCTATAGTTTAAAAGTTATAAGAGTGTAACTAGGTATAGTTATACTTGGTTGTTAATGTAAAAAAGCTGCATTGAATTAAAGATAAATTCTATTTATTAATAAGATTTAAAAAGATAAACAGAAACATATATATATATATTATATATATAATATACACTCGCTCTAATATATATATAAATAAATTATTTAATAGTTTTCCATACATTTTGTTGTTTGTGTTTTCCTTAAATAGATATTTTAATCATCGTAAAACATAGCTTATAAGACTGCGCTTCTACATTGTACGGTAAGCATTAATATTTTTGTAATTTAAGAATTCAGTATGTATATATATATATATATATATATATATATATATATATATATATATATATATATATATATATATATTAGAGCGAGTTTAATAATTATTATTTATTTCGAGTTGTTTTATACTACATTACTGAATTCTTAAATTACAAAAATATTAATGCTTACCGTACAATGTAGAAGCGCAGTCTTATAGGCTATGTTTTACGATGATTAAAATATCTATTTAAGGAAAACACAAACAACAAAATGTATGGAAAACTATTAAATAATTTATTAATACCAAAAAAAAATATTTGTTAAGGGTGCCAAATATAGGGAAAGAATTTTTCACCAATGTTTGAGATAATAAATTAGCAATTTCAAAATATGACTAAGGAATTTCGAAAACTCTATTGAAAAGATAATCAAATCGCATTGTGTAGAACATGGTAATACATGGGAGGCAAAAAATCTTTTTTTTTGCAAACGTTAGTTAGTTAGGTACTTTAGCCGCCAGTTTTTGTAACAATATGCCGTTGGTCGCTAAATGCTAATGTATATGCAGTGTTAACTATTACAACGTGTTTGCTGAAGAAAACGTGCCCTATCTGCGGCAGCAATATCACAGATTTAGACTACAGTTGCTGTGATGTGGTATTTGCCTTTTAATATATTTACCACAGTAAGATAGAATAATAATTAGGTTATTCTTAGATCTTTTATTAACCAGTACGATAAAAAAAGTGCAAATATAAAAGTACTGAGTTTTCGCAACTAAATAAAAGATAATTAATGCTAAGTACTGTTATTATAATTTTAGCATCATATTAATATTTATACATAAAATAAGTAATAATTAATTTAATTATTTCGTAATCCAATAATCTGAGTTGACTAATTTCTATAATTAAATAAAAGAATATTTTGTTTCTCAAAACACCCGATGGTGGTAGAAAACGTAACGTTAGTTACGAGGGAACAGAAAATCAATCCAAGGACGTATATTTACTCCTTTGATGTGATGATTTCCTTTAAATTTAAACACGAAATATGGGTAGTATAACAGTTTAGCACTCTGGGATGCAATGTTTATTACGGCGTAAATAATAATTGTTGAAAATCACACGCTTAAAGAGATTATATATTAACGAATATTGTATCTCAAATGACTGTTAAAAATTGCTTGAAATGCTGTATAATTGTGAACCTGAAAATATTTGCTATCTGTTTAGCCTTACCTTGTTATACAACGAAATGGGAGTAAGTATTTTTAACAGGTTCAGAAATAGTTGATTAGTACTTTGTACCTATGCGTAACTTATATTAATCGCTATTGTTAGCACACTACATTATAGCAATAATTTTAGGGGATTGCATGCAATTGCGGTTCTTATATCAAGTTTAAACCGAGCTCCTTTAGCCGTTATTATCTATAGATACGTAGTAAAAATTTCAGTCTTTGAAACATTTTCGCCCTAGACATACTTTTTTATTAAATATTAAATTGTACTTTACATTATAGAAAGGTTTATGACACTATAACATTTTAAAAAATTACCTTAACTTAAGTAGAAACATGAGTGTAGTAAAAACTGTTTTGGTGTCTGAAAGTGAGTGGTATGTTTTCATATCATACTCGCATTCATGTCGGTGTACGTTCACCGCGTTTCGTTGTAAAGAATATTCCTGGCGGGGTTAGATGCAAATCTGTTAACCATATGTACATTTAGACTCCCTATTCCGATGTTAGTAACATTAAAAAAACCTAAAATATAAGGGACAAGCATTTGTGGAGACATATATAGGCTAGATTGTAGTCACCTCTTACGGTCTACACGGTTCGGAAAGATAAAGTATTGTGAAACTAAATGTAATCTCAATTACAACAATAACGTAACAGTTGTTCGTTATGGTGGATAGGTATTCTTGGAAAATCTCTTAACTCATTGTATTATAACGCTTGACCGTACAGTTTTACATTAATAAATGTGACGATTGAGTAATAAGTAGCATATTATTATCAATAGGTGGTTATTCCAACCCATATTCAAAATAAATTAACTTGCGTTTAATATATAAAGATTATCTCACCGTATAATTTCAAGTAACGTATAGAAATAAAATGCTCTAGATTGGCCTGTGACGTCATATCTTACACTACAATCTACTCTGCAGTGTTCTGTTATTCATAACTACGACCGCGTCAGCAGGTTCTTGCTTTATTCAATGCAAATCTCTTGAAAGACACTTGAAATGAGAAGTCTTGGTATAAGTTACCTTATTACATACGTTATAGATATGAATATATATATATATATATATACAGTATAAAATATAATAAAGTATAAAATATAAATGATCAACACTCGAGTGTTTGAAACAGCCCCCTATGACCGGTACCATAAAAACTGCCGTGGTTTGCTTACAAGTGTACTGAACAGTCTACTTGAAGGGATTTAAGTTACTGCCTGGGAAGCACAAGGAAACTTTTTACACCGTGAGAAAGTTGTTTTGTCACGCAATGAATCCTAATAATATATAATAATGGTAGGTCAGCTCTATTAATCTTGAAACTAAAATTTTATATTCAATTATTTATAGTAGTAACGTTTGTATTTCATATTGTTTACAAAAATGTAATGTGAATTCTGTGAACTACATATTTCTGGTTCCACACTCAGTATGGGCACAGAGATTTAAACGGTTACAGTTTATAACAGCTAATTATTCATATTAATAGGGTATTGAAATAAACTAACTTTATCCATTGAATTTAACAAAATATACAGCATGCCTAGGGTAATGGGCATCCTAAGCTGATACGGGATAAAAAAAAATCCCCGGTCTCAGAAATAAACAAGGGTACCCTCAAAACATTTAAAATTACACATTAAAAATACGTCAAAAACGCTAAAAACAAAAAAACCTAAAGTTAAACAGTGTGCATGAAAGTCGCTTGATTTAAACTCGGTTGGTCAAGAATAACACCAGTCGTGTAACAAACCGTCCCTGTTATTTGACGAACAAACATGGTGCGTCAACAGAGACAGAACTGCCGTCCTTGAAAACTCAATTAAGTTTGTTCATATTAGAAAAAAATACTTTGTATCAGTTATATCTTGTTTATACATTTTTGATTCCAAATATACGAGAAAATGTTTGTTATTTGTAAAATGTTGTTTCGGTATATATTTTTTATTACTTTTTAAAAAAATAATAATTTAAAATATCGTTTTTTGATTTTTTACGCTGTAAACATTTTCTAAATCGGTAAATGGCTCCAATACGTAAATGGTGTTGTTGGAAAACCTTTTAAAATAGTTTTTTTAAATATACGAATACAATTATACAATCTCCTTAGTTTTTCTATTACTTTATCGTAAAATTTTAAAACATCTCACCATACTAGAACAGAAATATAGGAAAAAAAGTTGTATCATGAGAATGAGGTTTGAAACAGCAATTAATGTTATATACTTTCAATCTCAGACATGTTTTAAAAATACTTTTTTAAAATTTCAGACTTATGAATACTCGCAATAAACTTACTTTGGTTTAAGTCAAAGAGTATATGCAGAATATCTATAATTTATTCTTAATTCGTAAATATGTAAGTCACTTCCTATTAAAGTAACATAATTATAATACTGTTCATTTCAGAATATTACACAATATTAAATCAATGTACCCTAATATGAACTACTACGATAGTTTACCAGTGTGTACACTACAAATTATTTAAACTGAATAAGAATAATCCATAAATGTATTGCAGAATTAATCGTTATCTTAAAAATGCAATTATGCTCCAAGGATTAGTGTCTGTATTAAGTTCAAGGTAAGCAACATCCCGACATATTAAACTTGTAAATGTGACTTATGTTGGTTGCATGACTTGATAATTGATTATTATATTAGCCCTCTTCATACTCATTCATTAAAAACTATGTCTCAAACCAAATTATTTAAGAACAAATAATACAATTTCTTTATGATATGTTGTTTTTAATCCTTAAATTATTGTAACGGACACACGGAAGTCCTCGAGAAACACTGAGTACGCCAGGGAAACAAGGGATTATGCGTATTGGAATGTTCGTAAAAAGACCGCAGCTGCAGTTCAGGCGCCGACTTTAAGTACATCCGCATTGTAATAATATCAACTTCTTGAACTTCGCTTACATATATTAATAATACATACATAATACTAGTGATATTAAAAATTCATATAGAAAAACATTAATAAACCGTTTATTAAATTCAATTTATGAATAAAGTACTAATTATATACTTCTATTGTGATTAAATAGTACGGTCTTAAAAAGTTCTCCCTATAAGCCATGAACATACCAGAAAACCATTAGGTGGATGGATTTTTTTGACTACTTTCTAACTAAACAATCCTGATTCCCAAAACATTCCCAATTAATGCTTTATTAATAATCTTCCTCCTCGCCAAGGTTTAGAGGTTAAGATAGGTGATTTCTTTACAATGTCTGTGTAAAGTTTTATCGGTAAACTTCAGTTTTGTGGATTATCCTCAGTTATTAATTTTAAAATTATGGTAAAGCGTTAAGACGAAGCTTAAGTATTATTTTTTACGTCATCTATTTCAATAATTTATTTTACAGAATTTTAAAATTTCACCAACAGTTATTTTGAATAGTGTTCCTTACTAATAACGGTGTTTCTCCTTAATGGAGAGTTTTATAGCATATTCATTTGAATTATTCTTTTGTTACTATTACAATTTAAGTAATTAAACTCAAAAAATAGTAAATAAGATAAATGATTATCACCTGATGTTAGGATTACTTAATATTTACTTACACCACGAATGGAAAAAATCATTAAATGATATTGCAACATTGGACGATCATATTTTATACTTATCTAGAGGTAACTGTAATACCATACCAGTATAAGAATTCGGAAATAATTATAGTTATATCATGGCAACAAGGTTAGAAAAAGTAATGCATTGTAATATTAGTTTTAATCTCACACATGTTTTGAAAATACATTTTGAAATTTAAGACTTATGGATACTCGTAACAAAATTACTTGAGTTAGACTAAGAGAGTACATGTAGAGTTCCTCTAACCGATTCATAATTCGCTAATATGTAAGTCATTTCTTTTTAAAATAACATAATCATAAAACTGGTCCTCTAAGAATATTGTGCAACATAAAATATATGTACCCCATTACGAACTACAAAAATACTTTACCAATGTGGTATACTAATTCTTTATACTGATTGAAAATAATATATAACTGTATTAAAGAATTAATTTTTGTATTATAACAATTATGACCGAAGTGTTAGGGAATATGTTAGGTTCAAGATAAGCGACATGTCCAAATATAAAACATGTTTAATGGTTGGTTTAGTGACTTTATAATTGATTATTATTTTAGCCATTTTTATACTCATTCATTAAAGTCGATATCTGAAACCAAATTATTTAAGAACAAATAGTGTAAATGTGCTGAATTTCTTCAAGATAGTTTTAAAATTGTGATAATGGATATGCCAAAGGTCTCGTAAAGCTCTGTCTATTCCAAGGAAGCAAGGGATTACTCGGACTGGAATTTGCAATTTTCGTAAGAGACTGCAGCTCCAGTTGAGGTGCCGACTTTAGGTACATCCGCACTTTAGTATTAACTACTTGACCTTCGTTTACAAATATTAACATTAAGTACATAATAATTCACATTTTTGTGGATTATGTGTTATTTGTATATTTATCAGTTATTGATTTAAAGTTGTGATGGTAAAGCTTAATTAGTTTTAAAAATCTAACATTAAATTGTGCAGTATTTTAGATCAATCCCACAGTAGTCTTAAATGGTTTTCTTTGCTAAATAACGGCGATTCTTCTTAAACAGAAAATATTATAGTATATTAATTTGAACTATATTTTTATAAATATTATACAGTTTAAGTAATTAAACTCATATTTAGACTCATAAAATGGTAAATGAGTGAAATAACTCTTTATTTTCGAGTCTCTGTATTTATAAGTAACTCTTTATTTATTAGTCCATGGTAGGACTACATAGTCTTTTCTTATACTTAGATGGAAAGAACCTTTAAATAATAATAATAATAATGGATAATAGTATTTTATTATTTATAGGTCTGATGAGACAAGTACATGCATATTGTTTTGGAGCTAGAAATAGAAAGAATAAATTCTATTATTATTTTCCGATATTTATTTGTATCACATATTGAATAATGTATTTCAGATATTGCGATAACTCTTCTCCAGTATTATATTGAGCTCTCGCCGGATATATTGCTTTCTTGAACAATATGTATTGCATAATATCAAAGTATGCATTCGTCTTCCCCAGTTTCTATTGTATGGTATACTTTATGTAGTTGCTTTTATCACGATCGGTACGATACATTAGTTTTTTTTTTATAAAAGACACTTTGTCAATATTATTATGATTTATATATCCCTCCAGTTAATGTAGAATTAGCATAACTGATAACTTTAAGTTTTCAGTTTAAAATCATAGTAAGATTATATCCCTGCAAAATAGCCTCATGTAAAATCAATTTATCAAATATTAAATGAATACGTTTCTAAATAAATATGTAAAATTAGAGATTTAATCAATAAAACAGTAATGCACTATCCCTAGCATAAACATAATTTCAAGTTTAAAAAGGTGAAAGTAAAGAAATTTTTAAATGTCAAGATTCTCAGTTTAATTTTTTTTTAGTTTAAGTAATATACTCTTACTATATATGGTGTCGAGCCATCCTTACAGGGTGTGTAATAATCATACGAAGTAAATGTAAATGTAATAACTGCCTGTAATTTAATCACATATAACTCAATGAAATTATTTTAATCTTTGTAAATTGCTTGGGCTAATTTAGAGAATTGTATTTAAACATGGATTGTTTGATACATACTTTTAAAAGTCAATAATCTGAGAGGTTTGGCTAAAATAAAATTTAATCATCTCAAGCCGTATATAAGGGTGCCAAAGTTTTGCCAGTGTTATTACCGGCGTAGACTTAAAGAAAATTTTTAGTAGGGCAATTTTTAATTGGGATTTCCAAATGTGTTAAATAGAAGAGTGTAATGAATTGTAGACCGCATCAAAGTGCTCCTTATATCAAACTTTTTTGTATTGAAATTAAATTTTCTAAAATGGCAACAACAAAAAACGAAACAAAATTAAATATTATAGGCATAATGTCGTAAAGTGCAGTCAAGGTATTTTGTTGGAAGTGTGAACGAAACTGCACGAGTATCTCAACTCGCTTCGTTAGATACCGCTAAGTGAAGTAACAGTGTGAATCACTTTGCCATTACTACCGCTTTGATTAGTTAGGAGTACCGCTTGAGTTCAGGAGTACGTTACGAGCCTTTGCGAGTTGATTTTGACGGTGTTTAAGTGAGAGCTGAAAGGGCATAATCTGATACGAGGCAAAGCGTTGCCATAGATAACTGTCTTAATTTGTTGTTGTTTATACTATGCCTAAAGATGTTAGCTGTAAGACGGAGGGTCAGGGAGTCAAAATAACAACTTTTTTGCAGAAAAATATGTAAATTTTATGGAAAACGCCAATACCGGTTTTCTAAAATTTCTGACAACAATACACATCCATACATACAATTTTACAATCCTGCCACTTTCATTCATCGTTAATGCAATCTAATTATTACAGCGGAATCAGTCTTCTACGTAATTGGGCGGTCTCCCAGTCGAATGCCAAAAACTCACCTGCATCATACAATGCTTGAGACACCAAGATGCGTTTAAGGCAAGTATTTAACATCTTAGGCGTTCGAGCATCTTTAATTGAATAGGACATGCGTCATAAACCACTGTACTGTCTCCCAATTCGGTAGTGTTCCATAAATATGTATGACTGGGTTCTGATTAAGGCACATATACTCAGACAAAGCAAAGTTGTTTCCAAGATATAGAGGCATAGCAGAGTTAACAGCTACAATTCCTTGAAAGCTTGTCTGCATGTCTTTCTAAATTTGATTTTGGTATTATTAGAATCGCTTTTTTGGAGTCTGAATGCTCTTTGAAACTGCATGTTTGCGCCAGCTTCCTAAATGACCTCTCAGTAAGCCAAATGAGTGTAAATCAGACCATAATACGCCGTAATCAGTAGATTTGTGTATAGATATGCAAACTATAAGTGCAACTAAATTTTGTAATAGACAATCTCTAACGGAAACTGATTCCCCGTGCCACCTAGGGTGGTCTAAAGCTCTTGACTATACATATACATATATATATATTTATTTGATATATATCATACATATTTATTTGATATATATCAATAATACGTTATATCGCATAATACGTTTAATTCGTTCTCACTACGGACTTATAGAAAAAAATACAAAATATACAGTCTCAAAGGTTTTTTACACGTAAATAAGACATTAGCATGAAGGAAATAGTGTGTTATGATTAGAATTATTTGTTAATTATACTTATAATATACCTAACAGAATTCCAATTATTTAATTACACATTTTCATGTTGAATGTCTGATTTCGTTTCAAAAAATGTTTAAAATAACTGAATAAGCCTGTACTTTATAAGATCGAACCATTTTGGATATAAGACTGGAGCTTACGTGTCCAGTTTTTCTGTTCAGAACAGTCTGAAACGCCATTGAATTCTGAAATTTGTATAGAAAATTCTGATTGAATTAAATGAGAAGTATTGCCATCACCGCGTATAAATCCATCTTATAACCCTTTCTTACAGTGTAGGATTTAGCACCATTGTTGAATTTAGGAATAACCCTAACACAAAATCACTAGCACATTTTGCAGTTATTATTTGAACGCAAAAAACATATATCTTAAAATAAGTAAATAATACTTATGCAATTATAAGCAATGCAAATTCATGTCACATTTATTTTAACAAAATTCGTTTCCTATTTTGCTAGCAGAATCAATAAAATGGGAGAGAAAGGGAGAGAAGAGACGAGTAAAGCTGTAACGAAAACATCGTCTGTGGTCTGCGGCTGATGTGGCAGTTGGAAATTACACGTTAAATGAAAGCTACAGTGATTACATGACGCTGATTACATTGAATTCATTTATCTTATCCTAGTCGAATCATGATTTAAAACTTTTAATAAGAGTTAGAGGTTTATTTGGGAATGTGTACCAGTAAAGTGTTTTACGTAGGTTATACTATAGATGACAAACCACTATGACAGTCATCCTTAGAATCCTGTACATACTGTTAAGGTTACAACTTTGATCTTACTTGCATTTATCTAAATATTACTTTTCATAAATGCAGAATAAGTAATTGATATCGAAACGCAATAGAAAATTTATAGTTTTAGGCAAATAAAGACAAAGTAATTACAAACTCATTTTACTCACTTTTAAAAACTTCATTCTTAGTAAAGCCATTATTAATAACAATAATAAATCATTTGTTAATAATCCTTTTAGAGGATATTTAAAATGGTTTGAGGTGAATTTTAGTAAATATATTTATATAAATATACAAGAACGCATTTTTTATAGGAATAGAACATGTAGGAATATCCCGTGGGTCTAAAACAAGTACTTTTACCATTGTAATTTTTATAAGGCAAAAACTTTTGTTAAAATCACTTTTGCATCTCAAGGAAAAACACTCGACAAGCATTTTAAAAATTCTATGTTTGAGATGTGGCTTATTGAGGGTTCTCCCCAGTTAGTCGTTTCATGCGACTATAATGAAAATATAATTCTTTTGCATAATTATCTAGACCGTTTCCAAATTGTACTAAACTCGAACATAAAGCAATTTAATAATGAGGCTTACTAGACACACAGCTGTTGTAATAGCTCCTTGAGTTACAACTTACAGACGTTTGTTAAACATTACTTTTACGGGATATTGCGCATTTCAATCGCATATGTACAAAAACATTTCCATTTTGTTTGGTGAAATATTCTTACCAATTTCAGTTATGGCTTGGCATAGCTATTTTCAATTATAAGTATGCAAGTATTGAAATAGACTTATTATTTACAATATTACGATAACATTTTAATACTTTGCTCTCTATTTTCTTACTGTCAATTGGCAGTTCAAAGAAACTAGTTTTATTAAAACTATTAATAACCATATACGGTAGGTTATTGAAAATATATACTAAAAACTTAGTGCGATGATTAGAGTTTGAATGAGTAAGAGAATTATTCAACCTTTATTCATACACGTATCAATGATTAACTAATGACATGTACTGAATAGTTTTAAAAAAAATTATAATTTTACTTAACTTATCAAGAATATCATATTATTTCATTTTTTCTTTTCATTTATTTCTCTCATTTACATATATACAAATATAGTGATAATAAAATACACATGGACAAAAGTCTGTGTGTGAGAACCGAAATATAATCCCATTTAATATTAATTAATAATTCCCAAATTAATAAGAATAGCCTTTTGATAAACGAAATACATTAAATGATAACACCCAAGCACAATAATTCAATTGTTAAAAAAAGTTTTTTTTAAATATTATAAGTTATATTTTTAGGACTTTTATAGTGGGTACATATTATTTCTTAAGGTATAATAAAAATATGAACGAAGTTTGTACCTATCTAATAAATATCATTCAATTCACTGTTCCTTGTATATCACAATATTATGAGTAATATAGCTTAAAATAGAATAGTCAAATAAAAGGGATCTAGAGTTTAAAAATCCAGTAATTAAAATCAGGATTAAAAATGAGTTACGTGCATCAGTATAAAACATAAAATATTTCACTTTCATCGAATCATTTATCAGAAATTAAAAAATACACGTTAATTATTTTACATCTTATTATTACATTATTTTTGTCAGTATACTTTAGTTTATTTCTTACAGCATCTTATATATTATTTAAAATCTTTCTTATAAAAAATCAGAGAGTGAAACTGAAAACCGTTTAGGTAAAATTAAATGTACATATTTTTACAGTATATATTGAATTCATTAGTTTACACGTTAAAAAGTATAAGAATGTAATCGAATTATAAAATATTTAAGATTTATCAAAAGTCCAAAACACCTAAACTGTAGAAAATTAAGTAATGAACCAAAAAATGTTAGTGTAATTGAAAAATGTATTATTATTTGTATTTTATAGAGAAAAGTTCAAAGTGGCAAAGTTTTACCAATATTTTTTAGTGCTAAGCAACACAATAAAATGTACTAACATGGAGAGTTAATCAAGTTTTTTCCTTTTTTTGAAGTAAGTAATGTAGAACAGTTTACAAGTAAGATTTTACTTTAATCAATCAAATAAAATGAACTACATTCAAAACATTCTACTTCAGACTCAGTCAGTCACATCAGATTCGATTAAAATGTAACAAATCGAATGATCGCTCAATCTGAAGTGTTATCATTAATCAGTAATCAGTGTTATCAGATCATTATCAGTAATCAGTGTATGATAAAACTTAACAAAATTTGAATAAAAAAGCTATTGAGCATAAAAGAAAATTATTTGTTTACTAGCAGTTACCCGCGGCTTCGTACGCAATTTTCTGAAAAAGTGGACAGTATATCTATGTATTCTTTTTCTATTACATAATAAACAATCTAGAGATAATCGATAGTCCCTCAAAGCTATTCCAATCTCCTGATCCAATTTAGATTTAAGTTTAAAGAACAGAGGTTTGGGATCCTGAAGTCGTAAAGTGAAACAGTTTTTATAAGATTAGTATTTCCCTCCCACATTCCATGATAACTTATTGAAGTTCTTCGATGGCTTCAGTAACAATAAGAGTTAGCCTTTTTATTCCAATGACGAAAGTGTATCGTAAAACTAAAAAGTTGTTGCGGTCAATATGGGTCTGTTCTCGTTGTTTAAATTCACCCCCGGTGTTTTGGCATAATAAGTCACCCGCCATTATCTTTTTATTTTCATTAGCAATTTAATCGGATGTTTCAGAAAGTTTGTCGAATTATAGCTTTTAACAGCTGTTTAGTGCCAGTTTAATTTGAATTATGAGATGTTATTACGTTTCGTTCTTATCATAATATTCGATAGTAAACAAACTAATTTTTCAATTTGAATTCGACTTTATTTGGTGAAATGAGTGTGTTATGGGTGGTAAAAAGCACTCTAAATGTTAATTCAGACCAAAAGCTATACCTGTTCCAAATTTCAGCACAATCCGTATAGCAGTTTCAGCGTGATTAGAGGACAAACCTCCAATTATCCAAACATTAAAACTTTCGCATTTATAATATTAGTGAGATAAACAATAATCTGCACTGCACTGACGTTAATACAAACACATCTGGTAACACCACAAACGTTGGCAACTAAAAAAAGGTAAAAGTAGATCAAAGGACACTAAACATTAAACACAACTCTTAATTTGGCGTATGAATACTTAATGTAATGATGGTTTTACAGGTAAAATAAGAGTTGACACTTTCAGTGATGATCGCACTTTGAAGGCTGGAAGATCGGCACCAATTATTTTATTATCGGCACCATAGAGCGAACCGTTAAGTCCAGGGTACTCATTTTGAAATGTATCTTTTTATAGGGCTGTAGTAATACAGTATAAGAATACACCGATTTTTTAAATCAACATTAAAATGTTGTATCATCTTCTTATAAACCAACACATAACATTTTATACTAAACATTGAAAACAAACAATGGTCAACGTTTTACCAATAGATTGAATCTATACATTAATTTTTAATCAAACAATCTCAGGTTCTGGTACTTGCTGGGTTCATGTCCGCTTGAGGAATGAATAATTCAACTCTTCATTTTACCAGCCGAGGATGAAATTACTTAGCGCTGCCACATGCACAAAGCACACTCGATTTATGTTTAATAATATTATCTTTCCCATGTTTCCAGCAAATATGAGCGCATACAGTAAAATGGGAGCAATCTAATTACACCTTTGAGGCAATTTTGGGTTTTGAAGATAAATGCTAGCTAAGCACAAATGTATATTAAGCAATGACTAATTATTTTGAACTGCGTTTATAATTGTGCAGTATAGCACTTTATTATTTATATTTTTTTATTCATTTGCAATGTGGTAAAGTAAGTTAAAAATTATTATTAATTTTCCTTACAACCACTGATTACCAGCTTCCAGTTAAAGCAATATTTGTTCTATATACTATCAACTGGGCCCGTTTCTATAAAACTATGTAGTACCCCTGTACAAATTCCAGGCATTCAATCTCAAATTGTTTCTTAATTGTGTTCTCCAAGTTACGGGCTAGAGATTATTATCAAATTATTCTCATGGAACTATACAAGTTTTTTGTAAATCATCCAAGAAAAGTTGCGGTTTGAAATCGGACCTTCAAATGTTCTTCCAGACATTTACCCAAAGCTACATTGCAGGAGTTATTCAGATAAAGAATTATACTCATATCAACATAATTCTTTCGGACATGTATTTATTTATTTATGTATTTCTGCAACAGTATTTATTCGAACTAAATTAAAACTTTATGCATTAAATAAAAAAATACGTACAATATTAAAATACTGATGAAAAGTTTAAAACATATTCATACTGTAAGGACTGTATTTAAGTTCGGGCATGATGCTTGAACAAAGGCAGTTGACGAACACCGTACCGGCTTGCGCGACAGTGGACCAGCTGTTCTCTTCGCCCCTGTATTATAATATTTGTGGTTTTGAAATCCCTATCAATTTACATACAGGATTATCCTGAATATATTTAAACAGGATAACTAAATAAAATATCGTTATTTCTTCAATTAAGTATTTAAAGTTAACAAGTAAATCTTTTTACAATAAATGAAATGTTTTTATAAAACACATATTGATGTATATCTTTATTTAATTATTTTAATATCATGAATAATTGTACAATACATTTAATTGTCTTTACATTTATAGGAAAAGTTAGATAGTAACTATGTCTTTTATATCTGTATTCAGTACTGACCAAACTATACGTACTTGTATTAATATTTGGTAAATTGTACAGTTAAAACATATTTAAACTGAAACTCAAAAATATTTTAATTGGAAGAAAAGATTATAGTAAAAAGTGTTGAGGCTATCTATCAAGCTTACTCTATGCTTTCAAGACTATAAACGTAAACAAATTAGAAATTATGGTCAAAATAATCAAAAATTAGTTTCTGCTCTCAGAAACTAATGTTTACTTACTCTGAACAGTTGATTACATCTAACAGGCTCTTTAAATTAATAATAACTGTTTGCTGTAGTTGTATTAACAACTATATAGACCAAGAGCCCATCACGAATTATGTACCAGAGACAGATTTTGGAAATAAGAATTGGCGTATATGGTAACCGGAACCCTACGAATATCCACGTAAAGTTTCACTATAATTATTTTATCCAACCGTACACATAAACACGTTTTTATCATGGTTACAAAGTATTTAGCACTGTTTTCTGCAGCAACAAAAACTGTATAACTTTATAAGTAATGTATAAATTAAGGCGTTTCAGAAAAAAAATATTATACCGCAATCAAATAAGAGATTATCCATCCAAATATATTCGAGTAGCTGGGAGCCAGTTTGCATTGCATAAGCATACAATTGTATATGCTTCAATTGATAAATAAATTTCACTTAAGAGAGAAGACGATTGTCCGCTACATGATAATGTTAAATCAACGCCAGTTAACTATATATAAATATCCTTAAACGCGGAGAATACTACTCACTTTATCTAGTTCTCTAACAATGGTATAACTATTTCAGATAGAGAAATTATAATTTGAGTAAAAATATCGTTTCATATTTCTAATCCTTTTTATGTATTTCCGTTTCTACCAAACGTAGGGCGGCTGACGATCTCTCTATATAAAAACAATGCTTTACAGATTTATAAAACCCCATTTTGTATGCTGGTCCATTGAAAAGTGTCTCTCAGCTCCTACGTTAATACTTTTAACTGGTAACGACTTGTTTAGATATCGATCTGTATTGTAATGTGTTAATCGGTGCAAAGGATAATATATCACCATTTTTGGATATTCAATGCATGTAAATTATAAATTAAACTGTGACTTTTTGGAACAAATTAAACTCTAGAAGTAGACATCTTAAACTTTCTTATTTATTCAAGGGCTTAGGAAGTCTTGAATCTTGTTACTACAGTTTGCATTCAGTTTTACCTTTGAAACCGTTTAAATATTAACTACAAGCTTACTACAGGTAAAACTTCACTGAACAGATTTACTCAAGGTTTATTCACTGTGGTATTAAGTAAACCTGATTTAACCTTTTTCCTGTTATATTTACTTTTAAATAATTCACACAAAACCTTAGTGCTGAAGTTATTGGAACGAAATTACATTAAAGTAGGCTGCAGGTTGTTATATAGAAATTCACTCTCATGTTCTCGCAATATGAATGCGTGGTGTTAAACTTAAACAGTATCGACTTCTGAGTTAAATGATGGCTTTTATATGATATTCCTGTTATCGAATCCACTCTCATATAAAATTTTAATGATCAATTTTTCAAAGGCTTGATTCTTTATTTTGTCTTTTCAAAGTTTATAATCAAAGTGTAAGAATCTTATAACTTCATTCTTTCGCAGACACTCAAGTTAAAAGTTTGTATTCAGCTAAGATGTTATCTTTTTCCTTCATCTAAGAAAAACGACACAGACATAGTGCCCGCTAAACCTCATGGTGGATGAATGAGGTTCCTAAAAAACAAGAAATGCAGGTACTACCCCAACCTTTCCCATCCTTAATATCCGTTACTACTACGGAGGCCGCACATTTAGTTCTAAGTTAAGTGTGAAATTTCCTCAGCTATCTCTTCTAAGTGAACTGATCAGAATAAAGTTATTTGAATTGAATAATAAGTGCCTGGTGTGAATTTTCCCTTTTTAGGAAGCGGTAAAGTACCGTTAGGAAGTTAATGGAGGAAATCATACCTGGAAATATAATAATGTTTGTTCGCATTCTATTTTATTCAGTATATATGTTGTAATCCAATGTAATATAATTTATATAAAATAGATAACTTAAGACTCCACAAAGCACAAGGCAGCAAAACAACAGTACTTGAAATAGACAATTCAAACTTAAATGGTTGTACCAAAGTTTTTAAACTTCGTATACGATTAAATTGGAGATATTTGGTTAGTTGTATTTGACGACAAAAATTAAAATTTAACCTTAACACGTATCTGGTACTGTGACTATTTTGTTTTTAATTATATAATTTTGGTTTATTATAGTATAGCGTTACAACTGCTTTTGAAAAGAATGCATACGAGAATTGTATCTCTTAAGTACCATTTTACATGAAAGTTGCTTCGTCTGAGAAAGCAATACAGCAACTTTAACTCTGCGGAACCGGACTAACTTCATAGTTACGTTCTCTTTGTGCAACAACAAAATTGTGTTAGCCGACTTTGTAAGTCGGTTCTTGGTTACAAGTTTCAATCATAACAGTTTAAGATTGTAGCGAACACCATGCTATGTACTGCACTATTCACATGCACAACTCTGCCAGCTACAGGTCTCACATTGTAACAGCTTTACACGATTCTCCCAAGCGTTTTTCCTGGTAGCATTTATGAGGCATGTTTATTTTAATTAATCGCTTGGTTCCTATCAGTGTTATTATGCATTTACTTGTTATAGCACGCATTGTTCATTAAGATCGTTAAATCTTGGCATTTCCTTGTATAGTGAAATATTCGGTTAACCGCTTACGCTATCAGATCACGATTACTGTGAAACACTTTACATATCAGTAATGCCTTTGTTGTACTTATAATACACTAAGCACATGAAGAATACACTTCATTACCTTGTCCGCCAGTTTTTTTTAGTGGAGCCATCCATAAGCAATATGACGGAGGTTTGGTATGATAATAATTGGGTAAAAACACATAAGTAAACTGCATTATACAGTTTCAAAATTGAATACTTGATAAAACATTGAAGTTCCTGTTTTGGAAGCTTTCTGTTGTTATTAGGACTAATTATTTTCTACAAAAAGAAATATTACTTTTTATTTCTCCAGAAATAAAAGTAATAATAAAAGTAAGTAAATAAAAGTACTGTTGAATGTACAGTACATTTCTGTCCTACAACATAAACTTGATTTCTAAGACTCTTAACTAGGTAGGCAGTTGAAATTGATCATTGATGCTACATTTATCGAAAATACAAAAGATAAAGCACCAACAAATATAAGATATCCCTTTAAAGCTCCTTTTTCCAAAAAAGCGTGGCAAGAGGAAGTTTTAAAATTGTTTCAGAATTGAGAGTATAGAAATGTTGTATGGTTCAGATAGATGTTATGTGTAGAATTTATCTCCAGTTCACCTTCCTCTTAATGCATCGTCTGGAATCTGATGTTATCACAGTTTTGACGCCTGGAATCTGGAGCCATGATCGTCAGAATAGATGAAAAAAATCGGTGACTAGCAGCTAAAAATGAACTATTTACATCGATTTGCCATCAGAGACACTTAGGGTAAGAACAGAACAAGTGGGTCGCGGTAGAGGTGGAGGTCGCGGTCGCGGTCGATGTCGACATCCATGTAAAACAAAAACGTTGTAGTGAATGGAAGAGAACAGAGCAGGTAAGTCGCGGTGGAGGTTTAGCGCGATGCAATCCAGGAGGTTTACATCGATGCTTTTGAAAATCAAATGAGTTTGTTTTACATGGATGCCTACTGCGCGGTCTTCAAGGATGCTTCGCTGTGATTGGCGCGTTCAAGGCCAAGTTGTCAACCCCCCTCCCCTACACACGAGCTCCTCCAGTTTGTTTTCAATGGGGTGATCGTGACAGGCGGAGAGAAAGAGTGGGGGCAGAGCCGAGCAGTACCGATAAATCCCGAACATTCCTGACAAACCCTGTACATGCGGCTGATAGCGACCTCAGTTCGGAACGGTTCTGATTTCTATTATCTTACGAATTAATGAGTCGTTTTATATCCGAATTAATGAGTCGTTTTATATCCGAATTAATGAGTCGTTTTATATCCGAATTAATGAGTCGTTTTATATCCGAACATATCTGCAAAACATAGAAATTATATCGAATTAATTATATTAATATTGAACTTTCTTTATAACTCCAAAGATACTTTACAAAATGTGAGATGGTGCACAACGAATAAAATGTCATAATCTAGAATAGAATAGAAAAATTATTTATTTTCTTGAAAATATGTACAATAGTAAAATTATATAAACATCATTTAAGCCTATATGTCCATCCAGCTATATGCCTAAACTACAAAATAAACCAGCTAAATGAAAATGTGGTTCCTGTTATTGTAACTCTAGTGGTTACTCTGTGGTTATTTAAAACTCTGGTATTTATACGTTTTAATCTGAAAGCAATTTCATCTTTACAGTACCCATTACAAAATCAATTTCTCCAACTTACCTTTGGAAGTTATTGGCCGTAGATTAAAATTACATTTAATGAGAAACACTTCAAATTATTTAGTTTAAATATATATATATATATATATATATATATATATATATATATATATATATATATATATATATATATATATATATATGATAAACTAGTGATAAGTCAAGCCAGCGTTTCTACGCCAGGTGCAGGGTTGCAGTATTGGTTGACTCATATCTCCTTTCTGTGGCATGTTCTTTGATATCTTATCGTATTTTCTTTTGAGAACTTTAGTATTTGAAACACTTTGTTAAGTATTCATATTTTAATAACCTCAAATTATTACGATCAAGTTTTAACTTATAGCAATAGCAATATATTTCTCTGTCTGTTTGTTGGATATATAGAGAATGAGAAATAAGCTATAGACTTGAAATTGTGCATGCAACTTCGACCAAGCCTGATAAGTGTCATTTTGTGTCGTCTGGCGTACGCGATTATAATGCTGATCTGATCTATAGTACATGGAAATTATCGAATAATTTCTAACTAATAGTAATGTAACCTACAAATTATATTTATTTGATTAAGGCAGTTGGAAAATGCAATGAACCAAATATAATGTTACGAAACAATTTTATTGGTTTACATTTTAATACGAAAGATGCAATTAAAAAAACTCAACATAATTGTTGATTTTGTGTTTGGAGACCCTGAAGATAAATTCTTTAACTACTATGCTAAGTAGGGCTCTTTTTAATCCTCCTGGATGTTTAATCCACCCTCGAATGTTTTATAGCTACGCCACTGAATGTAACGAAGTTACTTTGTTACATTAGACTTCCTTACGTCTTTTTTGGTATTTCGATACTCCGTTGTATTGGTTTATTTGTATGTAGACAAGAGTAATTGCCTGCCATTAATTACGTTGTAAAATCACGGTTCAATGAAATAAATTTAATTGCGCTGCATCCTGAAGCATCCAGCTTTGAAAATGTAATATATATATTACATTTATACATATACATACATATACATATTACACCACCAGGCTCTATTAAATTCAGAGGAGTACAGAGCGAGAACGCGCGGACTGCTTATTCCACTATTCTAATACGCGGGCTATCTCTAGTTGGCAGGAGGGGCCCCTCCATCCCCACTTTTTCTCTCCGCCTGTCACGATCACCCTATTGAAAACAAACTGGAGGAGCTCGTTCCCCTACACCACACACCCCAACAGCTCGCATGTAGTCTGGCGTCTGTCATCCCGTGCGGTAAGGTACACTTAAATCTTTGTTGCGTTGTTTTGTTCAAATCAAGTATGAAGGAAGAACTCATAGCGATTGTGCATCTCACTCCCGTATTGTGGGACAAGACCCACAGACAACATTATAACCGGCATGTTCTAGAAAAGGAGTGGAAGAAGATAGCAACTCAACTTGGAACGACAGGTGATTGATACAAGTTACAATACACAAAATAAAAGGTATCCAGTTATTATAGAGACATATTATATAAGTGTTTTTATTTCAATTATCAACAAAAAGATTTTTTATAGTAGACTACATTTATAATAGGCTTTTTTATTATTTCATAATTTATATTTATTTAACATTTATTTTTAAAGGATTATTTTGCCGAAATGCGAACATGCCGTGACAATATAGGCGAAATAATTGTAAAAGTGTACAAAACTTTATACTCATTAATAATACCGCGGAACACGGAGTGGGCTTCGCGGCACTCAAAGGGTTAATCTAGAGTTGTTAAATAGCAGTCAACTGTTCTTAAAGAATTAATAATTTTTATTCAATTTACTGTACAGCTGTATTACAAAGGTATTTTTACACACTAAATTGGCCTATCTTTCTAGTGGATTGTTTACGAAATAATTTACAAACTTTCTTCTTATACACTTTGCTTCTTTTGCGGCCGCGTTTCTTGATCTTCCTGCCCTGTTGAGGTTTGATCTTGCTGGAACGGGTGGAAGGTCTTCAACGTCACCACAGAATCCATCCATATCAATAACTAAATTATGTAAAATACAAACTGCTTTAATAATATCATCCGCAGTAGAAGGATTAGTTTCAATACAATTACTCAGGATACGCCACTTAGTAAATAAGATTCCAAAAGCACATTCGACAGTTTTTCTAGCCCTTGATAGTCTTTTGTTAAAAATCTCTTCAGCATCGCCTAGGTTGTTTCTTCCAAAAGGTCTCATGATGTTTTCTTTTAGTGGGTAAGCTTCATCTGCTATGAACACATGTGGAACTTTGATATCGGTAAAGGGAATCTCCGTGTCCTCAGGTATAGGTAATTTATTATTTTCCAATAAACGACCAACATCGGAAGCAGCAAACGTACCCCCACCACTTTGTTTCCCATAACCTCCAACATCAATACACACGAACTTGTAGTGGTCGTCGGCTACTGCTTGCAAAATAATATAAAAGAAATGTTTGTAGTTGAAATACATGGAGCCAGAATGAGTGGGACACTTTATTCTGCAATGTTTTCCATCGATTGCACCAATACAGTTTGGAAAGTTCCACACTTCATTGAACCGTTTAGCGATGCGTTGGAAATCTGAAGTAAACGGTGCAGGCATGTGGAGAAGTTGCAGAACCTGCCAGAAACACTTGCAGACATTTTTCACTATAGCAGCTACAGTTGATGCGCCCATTCGAAAGGAAAATGCAAGGGATTTAAAGCTACATCCTGTTGCAAGATACCTGAAACAAAATAAATTCACTTTCAATTTACTATACATACATATAAATAAATTTATGTATAGTATAAATGTGTATAAAAAATATATATTTTTTATTCTTTATTTTCAGATAAACAAGTGAGACATGTATGGAAAAACCTTCGCCAGGAATTTGGGAAGCAGCTAAGGAAGACCTTGAAGTCAGGATCAGCTGCTCCAGATGAGCCCTCCTCTCATTGGCCATACTTCGAGTCAATGCTTTTTTTAACTGATCAGTTCATTCCTAGACCATCCAGTGGAAATCTTGCCACTAACTACGATGATAGCAGTGTTATCGTATCAGAAGATGGGGAAGAAGAAGGAAATGGGGATGATATCCAGATTGAACAGTTAGAAACTATAGTTCTAGCTCCAAATCACCCTACAAATGAAGTCTCAGGAAAACTGACTAATGTAGCAGAATCCCGAAATGTATCAAAGACAAAGACTGGATACATCAAACGAGTAACACCTCAAACTGTTATTGGACAACAGCTGTTGGAACTAGAAAAAGAGAAACTGAAAATGAAACAGAATAAAGCAGCCGAAAACCCGAATGATGAGGATATTGGTTTTTTTAATTCTCTGTTACCACACGTAAGAAAACTGTCTCCACGTGACAAATTACGCTTTCGGATGCAAGTTCAAGGGATCCTTTTTGACATGGCCTACCCACATCAACAACAAATGACAGCCTCGAGTACTCCATACATGGCTCTTTCCCCACAACATTCCGCAACTTCAAGTTCAACTTCGTTTTATCCACTTTATGAGAGTGGTCACGAAGACACCACGACTGGTAACACAGCTGCAGATGGTGGAAGTATTATAAGTTATAATTAATTTTACTGTATCAAAACTATGTCTCAAACCAATAAACTTGGGTTTATAAATTAGCGTTTCATTATCAACCATAAACTAAAACTCTTATTGGCCAACCCAAATGTAGCTAAAATATTAACTAAACCTAAAAAACGTGTACAATAAAAGCCATAATTACTATATAAACAAATTATATTAAACCTAGTTTGATTTTAAAAATCAATAGATTGAAATAAAAATTTTTTTCTTTTGAAAATTATTGTCAAGAGCTCGTCAAATAAATAAAATCACAAAAGTCTGAATAATAAATAAATTACTTTATGACTCTGATTTTATAAATTACTGCATTACAATAGTAAATAACTTATAAAATAAGTACCGTAGCCTAGGGGCGTACTTTATAAACAAATAATAATTTATTCTCATTTTTACAAACTAGGTATTAATGTTATTGACTCAAATGATCAATATTAAATTTTGAAATAATATAGTTAACCAAATATTTATAATATCACGTATTAGTTACCTGATTGTTACCACCAACTTTTCTTCTGCTTCAATTGGAGTTCGATGAAAGTTGGGGTGAGAAACAGAGCAAACCAAAAACGGAACGGTTGTTTCCAATAAGTACGAGAATGTCACAGGCGTCATTCTCATATAAGAATGAAATCGTTCCGAGTCATTTTTCAGTTCGAGAAAAAGATGATGGTATTCCCCTAGACTGGTATTCTTCTCAAATTTATTGGATGCACTGGAAACCGTCTGTTGGGTATATTACCTATCAGCCACCACTTGGTGACAACTGACATTTCATCACTGTCATCACTTGACTCACAAAGCATAACAAAAGCACAATATAGTCAGTAAAATTGTATAAAACGAATTCACTTGACAGTGGTCGTAGCTTGACTGAGCAGCGTTGGTAACCTCCTTGCTATGTGCTGTCGACATCGACCGCGACTTAACTAGTAGCATCCACCACGACCTCCACCTCTACCGCGACCCACTTGTTCTGTTCTTACCCTTAGACACCAAAATAGAGTATAGTGTAATTTAGGTGAATAGTTTTTCTCATTGTTTCATCAGGTGCACAGTTTATCCACTACGATGTTTTAGACACTATCTCTAAGCACGGTTGAGCACTGATTTTTCTACACATAATGACAAAACACATAAAACTCTAAACTTCTACCAACTTTTTGGGTCTCCAGACAAACATGACTCTAGGAGTCAAGTCTCTGATAGCGTCAGATTGTGGTGTTAAACTAAGAGGGATGTGAAATGAAGGTAAGCTCAACGCTCACATTTAATACTCGTAAACCCATCCCACCCTAGCTACGTTATGAGCATGTCATATTTGCTCTTTAGTACCGAAAAATACCACTAATAAATAATAATACGTTTACAATAGGATAGTTTTTAAAAATATAATAATCTACCATAACATTTGAACTATTTCCTAGTTTCGTTTTATATGTGATAAGTTATTCGTTTGGAATATTAAATATATTGGATAACTATTCTAGTATAATTATATGGCCCTTAAAAATATAGTGGAGAGAAGGAAACAAAACTAAACGTACTGTCTGAGTGAAAGGTTCATTTTGGTACGCCTCAAGAACAGTTTTATTGTACGCTAACTGTATATATTTTTCACTCTAGTTTGACTTACGCAAGTAAGTTCTTCCTTCAAATTTCAGTTCTGTGATTGATGAGGGGTATTTCTACATGCTTAAGCACGATATTTCATAACCCTTTGCAAACCACCGAATTGTGTAGTATTTTTTAATTAGTTGACAACGTCACCGTCTTGCTGTCTCTGCAAAGCAGATAACTAATGTGTTTTAAGACAAGTGTAACATAAATAATAACTTAATAAATCAGACAACGTGTAATAAAAACAATTAACTACATTTTCCAAAGTGTATAGGTTGCAGAAGTTAACTTTACTCTGAGGTATTACAGCTTTGTAAGGCAGTTGCTACTTTTATTTGTACAATGTTTGGAAAAGATCTGTCTTATTTATATGTTACTGAAAGTACCATTCGCTACCATCCATTTAAGAAATAATTGATGATACGTTTATCTGTATAAACTCGTAATTTATGCTCGGTAGGTGCAGAATTGTTCAGCAACTTCAGAAAATAAAGTTAAGAAATCTTACTGTACTACAATTATCTAAAATTTAATTAAATTTTTATTAACATGTTTATTTTACATTTTTATTAAAATTTAATAGGTCAAAAGTTTAAAACTATTATTCAAAATCATCGATGAATCCTAACCATACAGTAGGCTTTAGGTTTGAAAAATAAAAACAAACTTTCTCTGAAATATTATTGTATAAAAAAATTGTTTTACGCAAATGTGGTCATCACAGGTGTCCCATTAGTTCATATGTAGTTTTGATCTTGATATTGCGAATATTGTGTTAAAACTAATCCTGAGTATTTAACTGAAGTTATATCTCAGCCACAACAAGGCTTATTCTTCATCGAAGTGAATCAGAAGCTTAAACCAAAACTGCCATAACTTTTTCAATTACAACTTTGATCATAAAGGTAAGTTTGCACATTAAAGAGAGGATATGCTCAGTCGTTGTCTCTGATTACAGATTATTAGAAGTTTTATAACAACTACGAAACATGCATTACTTTGAAGAGAACTACACCATGGATGTTGTTTAAAACATTAATGACTTAATTGGATCAATTAATTTCGATACATGAAACTTGCGATATTATAATGAAAAACAAAATCGTAATCTTAAATACACCATATAATGGTCACATAGCTAAGTAATCGTCTATGCACAGGTTTATTTATGTCAAATGTCTTAAATTCAAAGAGCTATGCATGAAATTGTGTAAGGACCTGACTTAAAATATAAATATTTTAAACTGTTTTATTATATAACGTAATATCAAGACTCTAAACTAGGTTTATTACCTCATATTCTAGAATAATTTAAACTTGCTTTTGTGACGCCGGCACTGGACACTGTCCAGCAATCCTGTTGCTTGATGTAATCAACCGAACTGAAATTTGTAAACAAAATGTTTAGCCAGTTCTTACATTGATAGGTATGTACACTGGATTATGTAAGGTTGAACATGTCTGTGGTTGCAGAAATAAAAAAAATACCATTTGCTTTGTGAACAAATTCCAGCAGAGAGTAAAATTTTATGTAATTCAACAGCTAAATGTAAAGGATTTATTACAAACTACGCTTGTGCTGTTATAAAAAGTTCAGGCAATTAACTCGGAATTGAATAGTTTTTATTAGTTCACAAATATTAACAGCTGCATTTAATTCCGTCTATGAAAATTGTTGGAGCTGCAATTAAATGGTTGCCTCAGGCGTCCGCCACTGCCATTAACAAAACTTCGCACACTGGAGAGGGAAGGTCAGGCTCTTTGTGAACCACTTGACTAATTACGAAGCCTGCAAACCAAATGTGTGGCATTTTATTCTTGAAGTAGTTCGCTTTGTACTGTACGTTAAATTTTATTATACGCTACTATCAAAACCTGTATTTAAGTGTAATTTATTATAAAGATTATATTTGTCCTTATCATCATATATTTATCTTTGGGTTTTAAGGTGTTATTAAAACTTGAGATCTATTACAATTTAACTAAATTTGGATTATCGAGTCTTATACCTTATTTTTTGTATGTAACCAGAAGAATAATATATTAGGATACAAATTTTCTAATTAACCGGATGGAAGTACGTCACAACTCTTGTCATACCAGGCTTCACTCAGATTGCATGCAAAATTTCAAATCTATATCTCATCTCATTAGAGATGCGAAGAGAAATACAGGCAGACAATTATAAAAAAAGAAGTTGACACAAAAATGACACATCGTACTCATTCTTCAAGTTATATGTACAATTTAAGGTCTAACTATGGAATCCTTCTCGACACATCTTGCTTCACAACACATTCACATTTTTATTAATTTAACTAGTTGCCATATAAATGTTTAAACAGTACAAATCATTACACCACATCATTGTATAGTGATGTTGTATGTGTTAATAAGTAAAAGTTTTGAATCTCTTACAGGAGTATTGAGTTTATTTACACATTTATTTATTCTTCCAATTTCTCATTGCCATAACGGTTACTGATAAGACCAATACTAAGTTATTCTATATCGTTCAGCCAGTCACAATGGCATGTAATATCATCGAACTCAGTGTTTAAATAGACAGGTAGACAGGCCGATAGCGATATATATATACATATAGACTGACAGATAGACAGACAAATAGACGGATGAACAAACAGAGCAACCCCACGAGTGATAAGATCTCAGTAAAGTTCGACCAACCATTGCTCAGTTTTATATTTTAGAATGTCGTCCAATACCTGAGATAAACGGACGCCATCTTGAAACATTTCATTAGGTAAGGAGATTTAAAAATGCCATCCTCTAGGCTTGAGTATACTATTTCTGTACGTTTCTATCTAAATATGTATGGACTAGAGTTGTTTCAAAGTACTCATAGTTATTTTTTTTAATTATTTTAATCCATGTTTTAGTCAAGCTGTTACTCTTTTGAGTCCTTTTGATATTAGTTAATAAGCTTATCCAAGGCACGTTTGATTAATAAGGCAATTCACTTTTATGTAGAGATTTTCATAATTAGTCTTAGAAGTAACTAATATCATGCTCTATTACTATTAATTAACTCCTTTTGAAATCATTGCATGATTCAGATTGCTTTCAGATGAATAATAAATATACTTAGCTGTAGGATAATTTCTTACAAATATTAAACTGGATATTTATTTTCCTATATTTGATACTGGTAACAAGATAAAAACGAATGGTAAATCTTTTTATGTAACCTCTTTTTCACTTCAATAAAGGAATTAAGTTGTAAAAACTGGCCATACAGATTTTGTTTCATTGCCTATAGCTTCTTCATAAAGCAAATATTAAATAAGTCTTTAAAAAAATCTTTATTTTAAAAGATTTTATTATTTTTGTAATCACTTATTGTAGTTATCATATATAGAAATATATATATATATATATATATATATATATATATATATATATATATATACATATAGAAATAAACATTATAAAAATAGAAATAACATAAATATAAAAACTCATAATATCATCATCAATAATATTATAATAGTAAGTTTTGCTGCGAATATTGATGATTATTTAAACTATTACTATGTTTCATTTTATTGAATTTTGTTACCCTTTAAAGACAATGATTTGTCTTGTGATCAGGCTACCGAGAAAAGTACCGTTTTCGCTCTGTTTAATAGCTTTTTATAGTTGCATAATTATTTGCTTTATTTAAACAGTTAAGAGTACATTAACTAATCCTACTAGTTTGCACATAGATTACGATTTCATTATAATGTTAAACCTGTAATAGCCTTTTTTTATATAATCTTTTTAGTATTTTGTTGAATAATGTTGAGTAATGTCTGCTTGTAAGCGGAATACAAACTAAATCACTAACAAAGTAAATTAACCTTTAAATTAATTTTACTTTAGATCTTTTATTGAAGTATTATAAATATTTAATAATTATTTAGCCAACGTGCTGATTGGTTATTTATCTAATTATCAAATTTTACAATGATATCTTGGTATCAGTAATGTATTGATCTAGACTTTACAGACATAAATTAATATAAACATGCCATGCTGTTCAGTTTGCTTAATCATTAACATTTTATAGAATCTGCAGTTATAAAAATCTATTAAGGTGTTACCTCTGTGAAAGAATTTGTAGAGAAATTTATGTTGGACTCAAACAACCTTTTTGACCAACTTTCTATACTATTAGAATGAAACTGCAGATTTGATTAGTATTTTAAAATAGTTTATAGACATTCTGAGACTTATATTAATATTACATTATATTATATTAAATAAGTGTAGTTATACTTATTCATGCGATAACCTTCAAAACGTAAATGATAAACGAAATATTCCACAGTAAATTAAAACAGCGCTGATTCCTCAACTATTTGCCATTAGATAAGAAGCTAATCCAGTTTATTTCATCCAGTCTCCCGGAAAATTAGCAGCTCCTCCCGGCTGCGAGTGAAAGCATTTCACAACAAAGCTCTTGTCTCACCCTTCCCCTTCAGTCCTGGGGCTACTTACTGTTGTTTTCATTAAACTTTGACGCCCTTTTTATTTTTGTAATTATTCATTGTTTAAAGTTCTGGTATACCAAATAATATTCACTCACAATGAAGACATTGTAACATAACTGTTGCTTAAATTAAGGAAAATATGCATGTTGGTTCACCAGATAAACATAAATTGAATCTATTTTATAAAGAACACTAGGAAATTAGTATTTCTGTATTTATTTTAACCCAATTGCGTACGGATAAAAAAGTATACCCGGAAAATGCTATAATAGTTAGTACAAAGTTGCAAACACATTTTAGGAAATTTGAAATTATTGATAACAGGAATGTTTTATAATATTGTCTTTAATTGGCTGAGTATTATGTAAAGGCTGCAAAACACCACTTTGTCTATCTGCCCGTCTGCCGCACTATATGTAGAGAACGCACTGACTTAAAAACTTCAAAGTTTGCATAATATTTATTTTTACATAACTAAGCAACATCGGGCTAGAATATTACTTCATGGGATTCGAGTAAGAGTCTGAAAATTTTTATAAATTGGTCTTACGGGTAATCAATAAAATCGATAAATAGATACATTTTCAAACAAAATCAGGCCAACCATATGTTATTTTAACTTCCGACAGGCCTACCAATAATTCAATTTTCTTGTTAATTTAGACAGTTCGTTTTTTACGCTCCAGAATTGGAAAATAGACATTCATATTCTTTGTGTGACAAATGTTTGGAATACATTACTTAACTGGATTAGAGGGCAACCAACCATTAGGCGAAATTAGGCCACTTTGGATACTAATTCTAAAAAACTGTGAGCCCAAAGTATCAAAGAGACTAGAGATTTCATGTAAACAAACGCGGAATCACAGTATAGTTTTTAATAGTTCTAGGATAACAAAAAAGAAAAAAAAAGAAAAAGCCCACACTCGAATTCTTATTTACCACTATCCTGCTTCTGCTGTGACGATAGCTATTTACTATTGGCCTCTGGTTAGTTTTCAGTGGTTGTTTTTTAATTGCAGACATATTGTGGTATGTGTTCATTAGTTTTGTTTCAAAAATTAGTCTTTTGTGTTTAAAGATTGCATATTTTTGAGGTAGCGTGTAATTGGTGAGGTTGACAAACAGCATATTAGTTATGATTTCTGACTTTTGCGTGTCAAAAAGCTCTGGTAAGATACGTTTATTCTAAACTTGACTGCAATTATGTGTTGATTTAGTTATCCACCTGAGGAAGAGGCCAGATTATAGATGTAAATACGTAACGTTACTTTTTGTTCAACTAAATGAAGGAAAAGTTTTGTAAAATAACGTTTTCTTAACGATTCATAAATTGCGTAAGCAAGAACTATACAAGAAGAATTTGATATATTTATGGCATCAGCTAGGTATTTTAGAAATCAGTATAGTTTGGAATACGTCCTCATTTGAATATCTTTCACATCAATTACCAAGTAACCAACTTATGATAGCCAATACGCATTGAAAAGAAAAAAAAAGTGTCATTCAGCCCTATTGAGTATAAGAAGTGCCTGTCGTATATTGGGACTGTGTAAGAACTATAAATGTTGTCTAAGGTGACAAGGGTAAACTACTAAATAAGTGTTAAGTCATCTCGTAAAATTAAAATAATGTAAATTTTTTTAGCTAAAAAGAGGAGTAACTCCAAGTGACTTTTGTAATTTCGAATTATTATTTGCAATCAGGTATATTTTTGTAAATTATGATAAATCGAGATACCAGTATAGCGGCCAAAATCACCCCTGCCCCGGATACAAAGTATATACGCCTAGAATATAGCAGAATTTAAGTACAAATAATAATAAAGTACCTAAGAACCATGGAAATACAGCTTATTCTACAAAGTTAATCTAAAATTCAGCCATATGTTGACAATTCTGACCAATTAACCTTATTGAATCATTTGTATGTTGATTCATTATATGTTCTTTATATTTTAGTTTTATTTTCTGAAGATGGTTTAAACCATAATATTGAATGTTTTCATAACTATCTTCTTATTACTTATTCTTATATCTATTATTGAAGATTTATACGAAACGTGTAGAAGAAAAATATGTACTATATATTGTTCTGGATTACCTATAAAATTTAAATAAACAATTTTTTTATCACAAAAAGTGTTTAAAATATCGGAAAAAGTAAGAAATAAATTTATCAATATTTTCGATACCACAAAATCGAAATCTTTCTTGTAACCGATGGGAGTGGATTATATCGTAGCTGCCATTTTTGAGCTGTTGCAAAAAGTGTCCCAACATATTGCTATTCAAAAGTTTGAGTTTTATACTTCAAGTCTAGGTCTTTTTAAGACTGGGAAATGCAATTTAAAGCACTTCAACAACACATTTTCTAAAGGAATACCTTAGTGATAAGCTTACGAAACTATTGGTATTTCTTATATTACGCGTATAGTAGAAAGTAACACGATGTTTAATTAAAAAAATCTTTTTATGAATAATTTTGGCACACTCTTTGATACAGTCTAATCAGTAGGTTTAGGTAATGTGACTGTTAAAATGATTTTACACGTTGACTGCTGGAGTCGCCTTACGGCACAAAGCCAAATTATTAGTAACTGGTCTCAGTGCACATCAGCAGTGTGGGGTGTTATGCATTTAAATTGCACTTTGTTTAGAGACAAGCTCTTTCATCAGTATAAACCTTAAGGCAGGGACAGTATTCGAGCTCATGGCCATATGGCATGCTGACAGTAATTTCAGCACTTACCGGAATAAGTTAGCGTCGGTAAAATTCATAAGCTACCATAATTATTTTAATTATAAACGTTACAAAAAACCGAATAAAAATTCGCCTGGATTGTTTTTTTGTCCAAAGCGTTTTATCCAGTAAAGGATTTCATGATAAGCTACCAGAATATTTTAAAATAATAGGGGAATTTAATACCCGTGTGAAGTAGTATGACCGCATGGAGTAGTAGAGTAGTATTTGCTGTTTGATGGCCATATATTGAATATATGGCTATACAGTGCAATAGATTATTATTATAATGTATATACAACTATACATACGTATTGTTGGGTTATTTAACCTAATAGCAGAGAGTCACGGTTATTTATTTACGGATAACTATTATTCACAAATGTATTATTGAAAGATTCCTAACTTAAACGTACACCAATAACAGAGTTTATTAATTATTCTGTCTAGGATACACAGAAAGATTGTGATTTTGCACTGTATGTGCTGGGGTAGGGTGTTGCAGGTACAACTCTGGCAGGTGAATTGACTCATTGCTTTGCAGGAGTCCGGGCCAACCGCCAACTCTCTGAGGGCCCTTTTTATTCGGTGTGCAATTTATTTTTGGAACTTAAAATCGTTAAAGCTTTGAATGCAGTGTTATTACTTTTATTCATATCTTAAGATAGTGTTCAATATTTATCCTCAAGAAGTATCTTGCATAAAATACTTTCAGCATAAAAAATAATATACTATACAAGAAAATATTACTATTGTAAAAGTAAAGCCCTTTAGGAAAGTGAGAGAAGAAACGTAACCCCGCTTTCAGTGATGAATAAAATATAGAACTAGTGTAGTATACGAGCTAGGGAATAGAAAGATGGGAAGTAACTCTTCCCTGTAATAAAAGGTACGAGAGGTGCCCTTTGTTACCTAACGAGTGCCCTCGTTTCTCTGTATACTGCTGGTAAAGCTATGTTTGTACTTTTTAGTTTTAACTCAAATCTTATTTCTTAGAACACACACAATTTTTATAGTTCTGAGCAATCAATGGAACTACTAACTGGCATAAATACGATGAATGTATGTAATAAAATGGGAACAACTTAAAACAGTAATTTGTAAATTGTTGCAATGCACCAGAAATAATTTTAACACGAGATGATTGGTTCGCTACTTCAAAGAGGGACAGTTCACATGAAATTGAAAGAGAACCCTTAATGTAAGGATGGGTCATGTTGTAAATATAATGTTATGTACTTATTAACATAATACAATGTCACTAATCCAATTTGAAAGGATTACTCTAACGATAATGATTGTCCCAAATTCCCGGTTCCGTAATATTACTCCTGGACGGGATACGGTAAAGTAAAAATATTTGTATGTTTTAAATCTTAAAAGTAGTATTTTTAAAATTACAACATTGTTTCTACTATAACGGATTAGTAAATATCCAATGATTTGTAATTTTCCAATACAACGGTTTGTGATAGTGAAAAAAACTTAAATGAATTGGAAAGTATACAATAATTCTAAATACAGGAGCAATTCACCGACTAGAGTGCAGGGTTATATGTGAGGTGAGGCAGTATTTATTACACAGATAACGCTGGTGTTCTGGATATATATTACACTATTTAATTTTGTCAACTGCTGACTCTGTTTACTCCATATTATACACGTACACAACAAGTGTATGATGCTTTGTATTTATTTTTTATACATCCTTCATATATTTTATCCTGTTTTTGCACATAGGGGGAACGCCTTTTTGCATAAGATGCGTGAATCGCCCCGCCCCGTTCAACACAGAGAATACCCTAAAAAATTAATAAAAAATAAATAACGAGTACCCTAGGCGACCTGCTTCAGGATTATTTCATGCCATACCGCGTGCCTTGCGCCCTAACAGTGCCTTACTACTTTTCTGGAAACTTAAGGGTCAGTTAGGTAACCTTCTTCTCGTTTCATGAGGTTGACAACAAGGGCGAACGCGGAAACAACCTTCCATGTGTCCTCGCTTCACAGCATTATCCCCACCATGGTTTCTGCCGAAACATCACCAACGGTGTCGGAGACAAATTTTCTTCTGTGCTCTGTGGAGACAAACGCCCGCACACCGACTGGACGTGACCTTTCCCATCCGTTGAAGGTACTTCCTAAAGTAGTTGTGCCTCATCTGTAACTGACACCGGTAAAAGTTAATCTCCAAGTGGTTGCGGTTCATCCATGCGTTCCGGTCTCTGATAAGACGAAACGATTGCCTGGTTTCTCTTGCCGTTCCCGACGATTCCTTTTTCCGCTGCTTGGAGGCAAAGCGAAAGATTGTCCATCTCTCAGCGGCGAGGAGGTCGATGGGAATGACTCCGGCAAAACCATTACTGCCTCACTCGACACTGCGGTACACGCAGGTGACCCTAAGCGCTGCTCTCCACTAGACTCTCGGCACGCGCTCACTATACCTTTTGGTCCTCGTGACACGCACCCACACTTCTACACCTTACAGAAGTGTGGCATTAACGGTGGATATAAGGGTAGTCTATTGTTTGTTTCAGGGCGGCCTACATTCTCCATCAACCTGCTGAGTAACTTTGTAGCATTTGCTGCCTTGTCGCACGCCATCTGAATATTTTCCCAGTACCGCAAGAAGCATTCGAGCATCTTACACAGACAATTAGCCGCAGTCCTTGTTTATACCTCGACGGCACCACGGTCGTGGGAGTCATAGTAGGTATTCTTCGTCGAGTGAGCATGACGATCTCGGTCTTAGCGATTGCCAGCTAGAGTCCGTGACTTCTCATCCAAGAGGTGATCCTAATCATTAACTGATAAGGCGTAACTCCGGAGTCGTAGCAGTAATGACTGTGCCTACATATCCGCGTAGACATTCCGGAGGTTCGGCGGTGACCACCTTCGGTGATCTTATTATATCCGGTCTCGAGTTCACCCTAATATATCTTTTATAAATGACAAATACTACAACAATTTAAGACGTTTAACGATGATTTTTTACCTAAATACATGCTGTCCTACAAAAATCATCAGAGTTTGCCCTAAGAGGGCAAAAATTCGATCACTGAAGGCTTGTTGGTTTCAAGAGAAAAACTTTATTTTTCTCTGAAATAAAAAATACACCTGAAGCGAAGAATTAAAATGTTTCTAAAAAGTATAAACACCCTACGAAAAAGTTTCTCATATAATTATGTCAATAACATTGGGTCATCACTACCAGGGAAAAGTCGTGCAGTATGCTGATACTAGACTCTTTTTTGCTGGAAAATAAAAATATCGTTTTGAAGAATGAACTTTTGTTGAAATCAACAATTGTGTTCAAAGTTTCAACAGCCAAAATCTCAAAACAAACACATAAAATCCAATGCCATTATCTTAACTCTGTGGCAAATGAAGTCAGACTGTGGCCCTGCCGTCATGTTGGTAGATTCAACTATCGAAGATGTCTACACCACTAACATTTTTGGAATACACCTAGATCGAGTGTTGACATGGAATGATCACATTGATCATGTCTGCCCCAAACTATCCTCAGGTAGCCTATTTATGTTTTGAGGTCATTAGGCAAGTATGGCCCGACACAGGTTCTGATAGCGATGTATTATGGCTTAATTTAACCCCACCTTAAATTAAGCCTTGTCGCAAATTTTAGTTTTTGGTGTATGTTTACGTAGTCACGTAGTAAACCTGAAAAACGGGATGGACTTCCATCATTTAAACGCTGTGGTACACGTTTTCTATGTTATAATATACCACGTTATATCACATACTGATCACACGTAAAACTGTAAAATATCCATAGCGCGAATGAATTAATTTGGTTTTATTCAAAAAGTATGTAATGTGTAAAATGTACTAAACTAGAATGAATAAAGATATAAGATTTAGCTTGAATCCATCTGTGAAATATACGGTCTTAATAATAATTCTGTAAATGGTGTACCGTTATTTACAACGTATTGTGTAGCCTAAAAAACAAATATAAACGAATATAATTTATATACACAAAACCATAACATTTATAAATAGAATATATATTTAATTAATTGCTTTATTTTATGGTGAAATCTCTTTGGGCCATTTTCGTAACGTGTACCTCTAAATATTTACATTATTCTGTATTTTGTAGGTCATCAAATATTTTTTTTCTAAATATTAATTTACAATCTATATTTAAATCAAATACGATGCAATATATAATTAATAATTATATTAAACACACACACACACACAATATCTATGTTTTATTTCACCTTCAAACCCAGAAACAGGATAATACAGCATTTATTACGAATTTCGCTACGGTTTGGTTATCTGTGACACTCCACTACCGGAAGTTCCTCACAGTTTCCTCATCAATCTCTATAGTTTCTCTCTCAGCTCTGTGGTGGAATACCTCTTATAATTTGTGAAAGCTTTGTTGAGCTCACAAAAATGATTAATTTATAGGATGAGCTCAATATGATATCAAGTATGAGTGGTTGAAAATATATTTAAATGTGCGTGATAATGTACTCACAATTTAGTATTGATAACGAATGATTTAATAAAGCTAACATGTTTCACATTTTCAGTCGTGATAGTTTTAAGTTTCAAAGTCACAGCTCTTTAAGATAATTTACTCGAAAACACTTTTTATCTGCTCTTTTTAATAGTACATAATATGAGAATCAGGGTTTTTTATAAAATACACATGCATGAAAATTAGACTTATATAAACAAAATTATCTATATTTTCTAATCATATTTCAGTATAAAATACTATAAAATTACACATTCTTATCTTTAACCCCTATTCACTAGAACTGACCATATAATATTCTAAATACTATTTGTCTATAATGGCTCATGGTATAGCAGAAGTGTTCTGTATTTTTCCTGTGTCGGGTAAAGGTACATCTGAAGACCTAGGTCAATATAAATGGATGCCGATAAAACTATTTAACTGAAAATATATTATCCTGATTGCATCTTAAACTCACAAAAATTAAATCTGATGCAGACTGTGATGAAGAACAGGAAGGTTTTATGAAAACATGAATGGTGACTGATATCTCACTTCCACGAGAAATTTTGATTATTAATCTGTCGAAGGACATGACAGTATCTTCTCAATTCGGTTCTGAGTTATGAAATTGAATATTGTAATGAGGATTCAAAAATTGTTGGAATATTTTTAAATAATTAATATGTTATATACTAGCAGCTACCCGCGGCTTTTGAACACAATTTCGTAGCCTAGGCACGTGTATAAGCACTTCTGATTTGAGTGAATTATATTTCTGACATCAATGTTGAGTGCGTTTTCTTGCCAAGATCCAATGTCAGGAGTAACTACAAGTATTATAGTGGTTTTATAGATTAAAATTACCACGCTAACATTAGGAGGAGTATTATATACATATAAATCGGAAACCATTTGAAAATAAATTAGAAAATATACCATTTTAAAGTAAGTACTACACAAGTAGCCGATAAAAGTTAGTTTGCTAAAAGAGCTTACTTTGCTAACCATATAATGTTTTAATATAAACTGAGTATCTATCTAATCTAGTTAATTTATGTTGCTATCACAATGGAACAAGGCTATGTTATTTACCTGAGACACCTCTTTCATGCCTAGAATCTATTAAGCTAACTATAGTATAACACCAATAATATTAGATGTTTAGTACACAATATTAATTATTATATAGCTAAGAATTTTGTACTTTAATAAACAATCAAAAATCTACGTTACAATCTCCCTCCGGCTCAATCAGAATAATTACATATATTTTGTAGCATCGGGAATATAAATCATTTACTTCTTGATCGATTTACGTGTACTTTATTTCTCAAAAACCATTCAGCATGATAAAAGCTGTTAAATACAAAATTTTCTAGGCCAATTATAACAGAGTAATTATTTATAAAGTAAATACAAATATAAATGGACTGTAACAGAAACACAGTTTTAAAACAAAATGTTGTAAATTTGACAACGGGAATATAAATAATTTATTTCTTGTGCAACTTACGAGTGATTTATTTCTCAAAAATCATTCGGCATGATTAAAGCTGTTCAATAAAACATTTCTTTTATTTATTGCCTAGCTCCACCTATAACAGAGTAATTTAAATACAAGCATATATGGTTTGTTTTGGTAATGAGTCTTTTTTACGTTTATTCAACTCACAATCACAGTTTGTCTTCAAGAGGTGATAAATGTGAAAAGATAGTTATATTTTATTTGTGAAAATTTCTGTATACAAATAATGTTAAATAGATCAAAATTTAATTATAATTTCACACAAATCAGAAGACTGCCACTAACATTTTAATAAGTTTAAGTTTTGGTTATTATTGAATAAAATCATAATCATATTTCTAAAGGATAAATACAATCCAAATAATAAAATTAGAGTACAATTTAATATTATTTTGAACTGTAAAGGTATAGGCACGTTTTGATAAACACTAAAGGTTAAAATAAGGCATTTTAAAAACCTTATTATATGCAGTACGAAGACCGGAGCAAAGCAGTAAAAAAATTTATAAATATTATTATTATTATTATTATTAGACACTGGCGTAATAAATAGTTTTACTTACAGTCAAATAATAAGGAAGCTGAATAGTAGAATATTTTGGCTACACGAACAGAACGGTGTAACATATCAGAAAAATATTAAAGTTGACAGTGATTACGACGATATATGGTTATTTCTTCTTTATATTTATTTACTAATGTATACCAAAATAATACAATAATTTTGTATACTAAAAATATTGAAGAATACTTATTCAGTTTAGAATAAAATAATGAAGTCACACAAGAGAGAAAATAAAATAAACGTTGCGTTCTTCTAATGAATATATGTAAAACTAAATGTGTCCTTCCATATATTAAAATATTTAATTATCTAAAATCGGCAGATTACGATGATTGGTTGGTTGATTGATTATTGAGAAGTCTTGAGATTTACCGCTTGAAAAGCACCATCCTTCCATGGGCGAGATGAACTTACGTTTATAATGTTCCATTTATAAAGTGATGATTAGATTTTAGCGAAACATACGTCATATTAGCGTAACTCATATTATAAGAGATAAGTTATTATAACGTAAACAATAATAAAGTATATTGTGCATTTGTAAAGATTTAAACTATAAAATCATCTTAACACAAAAAATAAAATATTAAAAACAAGTACGAAAATCTTCATTTGACTATATACTCTTAATATAACATTGTAGTATTGTTAATTTAAATATGTTCAAGATTTATAGGAAAATCCAAGGAAGCGCCTTGTAAGATTTAAACATCTCTGCCTTCAACCAGCTTATACCAACCTCTGTGTACCAACCTATACTGTACAATGTAAATAGGTAAGTAGTGTCAACGTGTACAAATAAATCAACGCCGATGGTTGTTTTGCTTACAAAGACTTTACATTTTAAAATTTGTCTACGAAGACAATATAATCATTCTTGAATACATATAACGTAATGGTGGGAAGTGTTTATTCAATATGTTTGTCGAGTTTAGCCCCGCCTTCGTCTTATTGTAGCGTCTGGAATCAGACGCTAACAAACTTCAATAATAGAATTTGGAGTCATCTCGTCTAAAAAACTCAAAATGTACTCTTTAGATCGTTTCGACATGAAAAACACCTAGATTACAATGTATAGTGTAGTGTAGGTTAATGGGCATTCTCATTGTGTCATCAGGTGCCCAATTTAGTGCACTACGGTTATCAGAAGAGAAACTGATTTTTATATGTGATTGTTGTGTTCAATGTCACTTTTGCTAAGCTCAACAATCACGTAATTGAATACTAACTCAAAGAAATATAATTAGTTATATCAATGAATACATTAATCTCCAGTAATATGAAACTGTAAACTCAACAGCAGATACAATATATTTGGATTTGTAATTAGTCAAGCATGTCACTAAGAGCCCAGCCCCAACCTCTTTCGGTGTGCGATGGTTTTGTTAATGACTGTTTCCCGGCTTCTGGAGTAATTTATTTACAGCACCGATATTGTTTACAAAGAAAGTAATTACACTTTACGTACATTAATTATTTACAAATAAGTCCGACAATAGTTGTTAAAATACTGTTGATACAACTGAAGAAGCGAGTATTACGACTAACTATTTTATATGTTCAATAAATAAAATATCTAGTTATCTTAAAATGGTGTGGTACAGAGAAGACCGAGATCCTCTGTCGTAAACAACTATACGAAACTTAGAAATCTGACTGTAATAGTACAGAATTTTTGCGTGTAAGAAAAGGAGAGTAATAATCCTTACAGTAATATAATTGCTTCACGGAAATATTTTATGTCATTTGTATTGTAGCATCAAATATTAATTCAAAAGGCCCATTTATAAAGCTCTATCATACTCAGCCATAAAGACCAAACCAGGATTCTGAGTGCCACTACTGTTCCAGTGACATCGTCTTGCTAGTGATGAGAAAAGCAGGTACCTCACTACAAGTTTCTCAGAATATATAAAATTTACTATAAATTGGTTTGTAAAACACGGAAATAATACTTAACTTTTGCAATTAAAGAATACTAATTTTGGCTCTATAATAAGAATATTTTAGGTAGATTCCATGTAAATCTACTTATTTCAATCGTCCTCACGATGATTTCTAGTAGGTTTTTAAATTTACCCAATCAGTGTACAAAAAGTGGTTTACACACTGTGAGTCCCCGATCAAAGGGTTTTACACTGAATATCACAAAAATAAACTACTAATTGTCTAAGTTTTACTAAAGGATATCAGTCGTAAGGCTGGAAAACCTAGGGTCTCTTACCTCTCTCTCTCTCTCTCTCTCTCTCTCTCTCTCTATACCTCTATGTGTGTTAATATGTATGTCTGTTTGACTGTCTGTCTGTTTATCCGTATGTCTATCGAGATATATCTCGAAAACGAACTTGCATAGATTTGAAACTTTTAAGGAAGCTTCTTTTGTATATGAGGAACACTGATTTTAATAATTATGCATGTCACTCTATGAGGTTTGGCTGAGCGTTAGCGAATATTTTTTCATTGGTCTTATCCGTAACCATGATGAAACGAAAAATATCTGAATATATTTGTAAAGAAGCTGTGTATATCCATATGGGATTTTAAAAATTGAAACTTTCATTTATATAGTAAAAAGATATAATAGCCAGGAATCATTAAAAAAAATTAGAAATAACTGGAGAGCACTCTTACGTTGTAGCATATTCGCTCACTTACATGAACTTTTAGTGAAACATTGATCAAATAAACTAACTTACTACACAAAATGTTAATACACCATGTTAAGCGCTATCGTAAGAAATATTTGATCCAAGTAAAACTTAAGTCTGCCCGTGAACATCCCAGAAGCCGTGAACAATGACTACAGATGTGTCGGACCCCAAGGGAGTGAGACCCTACACCACCCTATCCACAAACCCTCCCTTAACTTCCCACGCATGATCTCCTCTAGACACGGTCGTCTCATGTTAACTTTACAGATTGTCGTGCATGTGGTTTTCGTGAAAATACTGCTTTGTGTATGTATGTGGCTTTCCTTCACAAATACTAACTAAAGAAAACGTTTTAATGTCAAGTCGTCATCAATTATAAAGGACCCGTTATTAATTGTTTTATGAAAATCTATATTTTTCAGAGACATCTGAGAGAGTCCGAGATATTAGGAAATATAAGAAGTGGCTATATCACCTGGGTGCTTGGAAAAGTTTAAAGAGCAAAGCGACTGGGAGCCTCCACCTTTATCACCTGATCATCCCGTTGAACAATTTATCAATGTTATCCTCTAAAATTTATCAAGCTCATCTTTCCAAAATTCGTTAAAATACAAGAACAACTTAACAAAAAATGAAATCAAAGCTATTAAATCGCTCCAAAACAATAACGATATTATTATTCTACCAGCAGACAAAGGTAACAAAATTGTAATTTAAAACATTAATGATTACTGTAACGAAGTACAGAGACAACTGGCTGATGTTGAAACTTACCAACTACTGCAGACAGATCCAACCAAAGAATTTAACGAAACCATAAAAACGTTTTTGGAACAACGAGGAAAAGGCAAAGATTTATCACAGAGAATTATAAGCATACTAACACCAAAATTCCCCAGAACTCCAACATTTTATACACTTCCGAAAATTCATAAGAATGTCAGACCACCACCAAGGGCGTCCAATTGTTGCCAGTTATGGGAGCCCGACTGAAAGAATATCAGGTTACATTGACGACCAACTGCAGCCTTTTGTAAAACTACTTCCATCTTATGTTAAAAATACTAATGATTTTATTGTTAAACTCTCCCAAATTACCCAACCTTTACCAAAGAATTTAATCCTAGCTACAATTGATGTCACATCACTATACACCAACATCCCACATGATGAGGGCATAAACGCAACTAAACATTTCCTTGATACCAGATCCGCACATTCAAAGCCCTCTACTTCTTTCCTTTTAACACTAATAGAGTTTATCCTGACAATGAACTGTTTTAAATTCAAAGATGATTTCTATTTACAAATAAAAGGTACAGCCATGGGAACACGAATGGCACCCTCTTATGCAAATCTTTTTATGGGCTTCTTTGAACAAAATTTCTTAAATACCCAAAATAAACTTCCTCTAATCTGGTATCGTTACATAGATGATATTTTCCTGATATGGCAACATGGTGAAGATCTCCTTAAAGATTTCCTATATTCCCTAAACAAATTTTCAACATTAAATTTCACTTGGAAATATTCCCAACAATCATTACCTTCCTAGATGTTGACGTGTTTTTGAAGAAGGCTTTCTTAAAACAAAAATTCACGTTAAAGATACCAACACTATGAATTACTTAAATTATACTAGTTGCCATCCTACACATGTAAAAAAAAGTATTCCAAAAAGTTTAGCCATTCGAGCAAAGAATTTATGTAGCAAAGAGTCTGATTTCACAAATTATATTAACAAATTAACAAACACATTAAAAAATTTAAATTATCCCGACAATCTTGTAAAAAGTCAAATTAATAGGACAAAAAATTTAATTGCAACAAATCTTTTCCTGTAAATGAACCTAAATTTATTACCAAATTCTACCCCGGACTTAACAAAATAAACCTTATAATTAAAACTGCTTTCCATATTCTACAGTCATCATCGGAAACTAAAGATATATTTTCAAAACCACCTAGGGTCATCTTTAGAAAAATATGCTAGTCCAAACCAATCTGAATCACAAAAATCGAGAGAAAACTTTTAACGGTTGTTAACCCTGTCAAAAACCACGTTGTGGTACGTGCAAAATTATGTCCTCTAGTCAAAATTTTAGTAGTAACATAACCAATAAAACGTATCCAATAAAAGGAACAATTGATTGTAATTATTCAAGTAATATAATATATCAGCTAAATTGTAATTTTTGTAATAAACAATATATTGGCCAAACCTCTAACCCTCTCCGTATCAGAATGACACCGTTACAGTATTGTTCATGGAGATGACAAGCCCCTCGCCGTACATTCCAGGGAACATAATCAGGACAAAATTGAAAACTGTTACAAACTAAAAGGCATCAATAATGTTCCATTGCATGCCAACGAAAATTTAAATAGGTTTAATTTGAGAAGGAGCAAAACTGCTCACCAACTTGTTTTAAGGTCAAAATTTGCTTTAGGTTTGAACATTCGTTAATTTAAAAATTTTTTACTCTTTGGTGTTTATGATGAAACATTAGCTGTGAGGTATTTTCCCCTGTTTATTATTCTATTTAAGTTCTTTTTCTTGTTTCTATTTAGTTAGTTTAATTATTTGATTTTGTAAATATTTATACACTTTTTGTTATCTGAAGAAGTATGCTGACATACGAAAATTCATAAAAAGAGTTTACCAATATTTGGTTTTTTATTTTCACATGAAGAGAATACATATGATATATATATATATATATATATATATATATATATATATATTATTATATATATAATTTATATTTAAATATTTATATATATTTTTTAAGTAGACATAAAATAGTATTTGTTGGAATAATGGTCCAATAACCCAGTAGTGTGCTTCAATATGCAGACAGAGATAGTCCATATGTACACGAAAGAAAAAAGTTTCGTGTCTAGTTCTGACTTAATCACACCTGTTTCCTAGCTATTTAAAATGGTGAATTCTACAATTTATCATGGTAAAAAAATCCTTGTCAAATAAATACCGTAATTTATCAACTTAAGCTATAAATAAAAATTCGAATTTGATGTAAAGTGTGATTCGTATCAATCAATATCTTTCTTCCAAAATGCATTGTCCCTCTTTAAATGAATTGCATTCTGTTACCTAATGTAAAACAATGTGTATTCAAGCGATTACTGATACAAATTAAAAATGCTTATGTCTGCCAAGAAAATGTATATTTTTAATATTATAAACCATGTTCCGTTTGCCCCCAAACATTCGTTAACACGTCCCCACCTCTAGTAGATGTAAGAAATGTTAAGATTGCACGTTCAAATATTCTTTTACCACAATATGGAATAATAATAAACGTACGGTGAACTTATTAAACACGGGTTTTTTTCTGAAACGTATTGCAATTTCCTTGCAGTGTCAAATAAATAATAATAATGTGTTACCATTCTTTGGTTGCTGTGAAAATGCTGAAGACAGAGCAGCCAAAGACGTTTGATTTGGAGATTGCGCAAGTTTAAACCCTGTGACTGTGGCTCTTTTTTATAACCGTACCGACTCACCCCCTTATTCTGTTAGATAAGATCCTGACGAATGCATGAGGACGTGAAGAATAAGAGTTAAAAGGAGATCCGTCTGTTTTAAAAAAATGATATATATTTCAATACAAAATATGAAAATGCCAGAAACGTGTCACGTAGTATTCGCTGTGGATACCATGATGACCCGTACAGGAAAATGAGTAATTAGTGCACTCTATAAGGTTCAATGAACATGTTCTCCAACAAATGATATATAAATAAGAGATATTCGTGATTTTATCTGTCTTTTAAAATGAATTTAAATTGAATATGATAATTATTAGTGACTAAAAACTGCGCAGTCACTAATAACTATATTTATATTTATTATATTATATTAAATATATTTAGTATATCACTAATTTACACTGTGTTTAAGACCTAGATTCCTTGATATATACCTGGTCTATGCATACGTTATAAAACTTTTTTCTAACATAGTTTTAATTTTCCTTATTGTTAAAGTCAATTTAAAAAGGATAATGCATAACAAGTGCCAAATTGTACAAATAATTTGTTTGCATGAAACTCGGTTGAAAGCAGGTCAAATTAGCATTCTAATTTGTAAAGTTCGTGGTTTTGATTAGCTGCTGTTCTGATAAATAACATTTTAGTGATCTTGAGAAAGTCAGCTACTACGTCTCAGTTTTTGTTTTGTGTAAAAACGTGATATGAATTAAACAGTTCCATTTTAACAGTTTGATTAAAAAATGCTGCTGTAATTCACGAGATCATGTTTAAACTACCAAGATATCCTCATAAATGGAAACGAAAAGATTTCTAGGAATGGTTATATGTTTTAATATTATTTTAAAATATTTTACAAACGGATTTTACAGATCCCAGATTTTTATTGGTTTATTGTTAAACCAACCCTACAAGCTCTGCTACGTATATTTGGATTAGGAATGAAAACTGTATAAATTAATTTTAAATATCTCCTAAAAATAAAATAAAAAACAAATTAAGTTGTGAGTGGTAACAAATTATAAAAGTATAAACACCATTAAAGCTTCTGCTTTCAGTTCTCAACTGAGGCAGCTAAATCATCAAAGTAGAGTTTTGAGCACTTTCAAGTTTTCGTAATTTTCATGATATACTCGTACATGAATGCAGGCTTAAATACCAAGAAGTTTACATGCGGAAATTATGTTTATAATTTGAAACGTTTTCAGAGTTTAATATTTATGCGATTATCGCAATGTTCATTGTCATATAAGACATGAAGGTAAAAAGCTTTGTCGTCAATAGCAATGTTTTCTAGTTTTAAATCACTCTTTCAATAATACATACATTTTACTACTAATTAGAAAAACATAATTTTAAACTCCTATAAGCTGTGTAAAAACTATAGGCTCATAAATGGCACATCTTCTTTAAACAATTATCTTCTGTTTTATGTTGTAATTTTGGTAATGTTGCAGCTTCTGTTCATTACAAATTACAACTTAGTTTCATTTAGGATAGCTAACGCAAAAAAATTAAAAAGCGTCAATGTACTAGTTAGTTGCAGTTTTCGTTAATAGAGGTTTTTTTATGATTAAATAAATTCTACACAATATGTAAAGAAAAGGTTATACCAATCCGCTTACAAATTTCATTATAAATTAAACTCTTGACAACTCGTAGACATGACAGTGCCTTACAACTAGATTATATATTAGTGGCAAAATAGAATTAAATGCAATATAACAATAGAAAAAGTACCCTTTACTAAATATGATCTGGCATAAATAGTTATTTAACATACCGTTCGTGTTTTTTGAGAATAAGCAAGAACAAAAACAATTATTAGGAAAATGTAGCTATCAATTTTGTGTTTACGAATTCACTGTATACCATAACTATGTTGTTGTAATATCATCTTCTCTAACTCAACTAATGCCAATTTAAACCATACATGTACTGTAGAGTTCACAGTATATATAAACACGTAATACATATTTTACATCTGGGGTTCATTTTTTAAAGTCCATTAAGTCTTAAGTTTGGGATTGATAAATATTAGTAAAAACTAACATGTTTCCAATTATTATTTCTTTTTGACGAATCTGGGGCATTTCCAGACCTTATAAGTCCGAAGAAGTATATTCATTTAACTACTTATATTATTTACCAGAGTCGTTTAAATATTTTAGGTTACACAGTAACATGGGCACACATACATTGAATGCGAACTTGTTATACTAAATGAATACACTAAGTAGAATACTGTTATTAAAATACGATGTTTTCAGTAATAAAAATACTTAGAAGCATACTTAAAATGAGCGTGGATGTTTTGATATTAATGTAAGTTGGCAAACTGTGAGACACATTCTTTGTTTTAATAATGTCATTTAATGTCACATTGAAAATTAAATTACATTATCATGAGAGTCATAAAGCACATGTGAGGAACATTCTGCTCTCTGTTTTAGAGCTTGCAATATCATGGTAACCTACTTACAACATTAATGGTACGTATGTGTTTTCAGAATCCCATTATAAATATAAAAAACCTGGAATATTAAATTTAAGATTAACTAATCTTTATTAACTGCTCGTTATCAAAGCCTGTCTCTGGAGAAACTGGAAAATTTAATTCTCTTTTCCTGGCTGTATGTCTTGATATCCGTATGCTATCTTAAAAATGGACTGACATATAGAATAAAAATTGTGCATTAAGCTTCATTTATATGTACGTAAAAAGAAGTTGGGTGACTGTGCATGCCTCTCCAATGGGATTTGGCTGAGCTTTAACATATATTTTTACATTGGTCTTAGGGAATTTGTAAACAAAATGCAATTATATGATATTTTAACAAGTGATATTTTGATGCATATAGTAAAAATGAAAACAATTGGAAAATTAATGGTTCAAGTTAGTAACAAGATTTAATTGCACTTTTGCATTGTAGTTCCCTTTACAGCTAACCTGAAATATGTTTAGTTTAAATGTACTATGAATTATAACGAATCAAAAATGTGACTGTATCATTTGCCAAGATATCTTGAGAATAACTTTTTATGTAAACTTTAATTTTACAAGACACTTAATTTCTAGATAGGCAAGAATGAATACTATTATGATGCGTATGAAACCATAGAATTTGTTTGAACGTCATTGACGCGTATGTGGACTGACACATTTTGTTCTTTGTCTGCCGGGAGGATGTAATAATTCATTTTCCGTACGATTTTCTGTATATATGCGCAGGACACCTCAAGAAAAAACTAAGTATTTTAAATTTTGCATGTATTTGAAACTTGTACCTTGTTAAATATAAAAAAAAACATTAAATATTCCGCCACCGCTTCGAGCTAACTATAAGACTCAGTATAAGAGGAATCCTGGAAGAACTATCAACGTTGGTATCCGGTTCACAACTTGTAAAAATAGTTAACAAAGTTAAAATCTAGAAATGTTTGCTTCGCTGAGACATCGTCTGTGACCATAGTATCCGTTATAGTCTAGAAATTACTGATTAAATATGTTTTCAGTGTGGCAATAATTTATGTGGGTTTCGGGGTTTTACTGTGGTGAGCAGTGTGACATCTGAATTAACTGGAAACAAATTTCAAGTATCCTCGTACAACTGTATCGAAAATATTGCAAATGAAAACCAACCACCAAACAATAAACATGACTCAGAGCCCCACTTCTGAACATTATAAAACTGGATCAGCAAATACCACAGCTCTTTTGCGAGCTGCGCTTCGTGGTTGTGACTGACAAAAGTGACCGAGTCAAATTATTGTGACAAATGTGACTGGTTTTGAACACACAGCACGACATATGTTAAAAAATAGAGAGGCTAATTATTACCACACCGTGAAGAACAAACCTCTTTGTGGTTTTGAATATCCAATACAAGATGAAAACGTACTTATTGATTCTTCACTGTCGAAAGAAAAAAGACATTTTGTAATTAATACAACAATGCATCAATTAAAATTGTTTAATGATGCTTTATTGTGAACATGTGGCATCCTACCATAACAAAGTTATGCAAATAGAAATGAAATAAACTAATCGCTAAAGACGTTTTTCATTTGCTAGTTGAAACTGATGGCTTCGTTACAATTTTAAAAAGTAGAAGAACAATTCTAAATAGTATTTGGTCATATAATTTATTCCATAATCCATCATATTCAACTTTTATCTTACCAATCCAATTTCAGTCTGAGGTAGCCTAATTATTGGTATCGCTTCTTACGACATCTTTAGGTTGTAAATTGCTGCTATTGTTAAAACATGGTATGATTATACAGAGTTTTATTATATGCTATTTTCTTATCAATCAAAAAACACATATCATATCTAAAATCGTTCCTAAACTATTATAGAATATCACAAACAAAAGCAATCCATAAGAAACATTTGGAATATTGTGTGAGTATGAGGTTGGAATTGCTAACAAATTAACAGATTCTTCGCCTCTGTGGTTTTCTAACACTACCAAATTAATGCAGCAGCATAGATAGATAGGTAAAAGCCGCATTGCGCCTCTCTTATATATTAGCTACCTTGAGTTCAATTAACAGCAGAATACATTAATATTATGAACATATAGAACTTTCTACAGTTCACCTCTAAGCTATTAATTTAATAACTGTTATAGATCAAGTTCAGTTTAATGTAACAGACTAAATTTACACATATCAATACCGTACAGATTATTTTAAAATATGCGGCGTGACTTAAGTTATATAACCAGTGCGGTGTAACCAGGTAAAATGGTATGAAGATTGTGTAGATCAGCAGGGCTTCATTAAAATGGAATCCAACAATAATGCATTCAACTAGGCTTTAGTCTTAACTGATGTCATAATCTACATTAATTAAATTTTAACAGAGTTTCCAAATGTCTTCAATTTTTCCTTCTCATTCATTTTTTACTGCTGTAGAATCATCTAATTTTCTAATTTCCATTAAAATCTTCTACAAAAAGATATTGGGATTGGTGTTGTTCTTCCATAATATACTTTAATTAGGGTAATTATTATAATTGACTGAAATAAAAAAAGGTTTGTCTAAATATATTAAATATATTAATTTCTGTTGTATGATGCTGATGGAAATAAATCATTTATTCATTTATTCATATATAGTTGCTAAAAATTGCAAAGCTTTATTTAATGATCAGTATATTTGATCACCCTTACGCATAATTACGCAAAGATCCCTTAAAACGGACGTTGTGAAACATCTTAGCGTTTAGCTTACAAGAACAATGTCTTACTACAAACACTTTTAATAATTACTTTAGTCGTAGAATGTTTGGAATTGTCTCATTTTAAAGATACATCTAATGCCCATCCAACCGCTTTCCAGTTTTAGTTAAAAAATATAAAGTTTTTTAATTTGTTTTAATGGTGAATGATAGATTATTTTGATTATTCTTTGGTGAATATATTCTTAGACAAAATTATAGATGAATATTAGTCATCAATAAGAATTTAGAAAATTCTTAGTTAGGACAAGGCGCCTATCGTAATATATATATATATATATATATATATATATATATATATATATATATATATATATATATATATATATACGAGAAATATGTTTAAATACACATTACCCAACTCAAAGGCTTAGAACAAGGCACTAAAAGTATTTAATAATGTAACAAGTTTTGTTTCGGTTTTTACAATCCATACGAAATATATTCCTTCAAAATAATATAAATCGCTTCTACCAGGTTTTGGAAACAGTTTTAGCACTACGTTTGTTTTAAAAGAAATGCAGATAATCGCTCTGATGCTTCTAAAGTGATTTAAATACTTTTATTCCAAAGGATGCTATTGTAATGTTACAAATCCAATTACAAATTCCCATACACAATTCAGTAGCCGCATCCTTTTCAATTGTAACGTAGCATTACTGATCGTCAACCGAGAAAAAAAACCAATTTATTGTTACTAAACTATTTTATAGGTTAATTTATATGAGACTTAATGTTCATATCCGTTTATAAAATAATATGGCCCTAACTATTTAATTGTTAGTGATATACAAAAATATGTATGAAGCTGCAAATTAATAAATATATAATTATTTATTTTTGAAAACAAGTGATGTTTTTGTAATAAAACAATATCATACAATGATTTTTAAAGACGGAAATTATTATAAATTAGATGTTTTTTTCTAATTATTTGGTTTAATATAAAAGTATATACGATAGTTTTTCTATTCGGTTATTAGAAATATAATTACATTTCATAACACATTGGGGGGCTTTAAAACTATTGCGTTCGTATTATTGTCGGCTGTAAGAGTGACATCAAAGATAATGAGCACATTCACGTATAGCAAATGATTGTCAGTACTGATCAAATGGTGGAAAATTTGGATGTCAGATTGAAAATTCGGAAATTTCCACTCGCCTGCTTTTTGCAATAATGTATCAATTAAAATAGTTAATTATGACATAGGAAAGATAAGACAATCAATCAATGTTTTTGCTTCCGGCACAGATCTTTCCTCAATCATATGAATTGAACAAATACTGTGTAGGTGTTACAATTATCCACAGTACGTTATAAATACTCAACTTTTTAATTTATAACATAAACCGTTTTGCCTGAGGGATCCACCTCCTTGGCTCCAAAACCGTCAATGAGCTATCCTTGGTTATAACTGTCCATAAAACATTCATGCTAATGTTTACTGAAATCCAACCAACTACAAGGAGTCTAGCGTAATTATTTATAAATGGTAATTGTTAAACGTTGGGCTGCACCCCTCTATTCCAAAAACCTACATAAATCTCACAACAGAGTAAACATCTAGCACGTAGAGTGTTACTTCTAATTGTGCCAATATAAGTTGTGTAGAAAAAGGTTTTAATCCTAGAGATCCACCCCCTTAGCTCAAATGGGCTTAACAAAGATCTTAACCTAGCCATCCACTTGCTGAACGCTCATACCAAGTATCATAATTGGGGCCGTAATCGTGGTGATATGCATATCCTTAGATAAATAGTGTTTATATGTACACACTGCAAGAAGTAGAATACAAATTTAAATAAAATACTTTAGTTAGGGAAAATATCAATACATTTTGTATAATATGGTACCCATTTGAGACTTATGTAGCCCTTATTATAACACAACAATTGAATTACTCACTGTTTTACAAAATGGACTAGATTATATAAGAAATATATATTGATTTGTCCGTATACTATGTAATATAACCAAGAAAATATTTATACAATACTACGGTAACCAAAATTGTATACTGTGGTGTATCCGGTTTAACTCACTAAATATTTATGGACTATAACGTACACAAACAACAGTTTGCATTCAGAGTGGCTCATATGTTACGTACAAGCTTACTGCGTTACGTGGGTAATAGTTATTATACTGATGTCGTTATTGACGTCATGGAAATTTATTTGTTATTTATTAAATGCTTTGTTCACGTTATGAGCCCTTATAAATTAAGTAATGTACATTACAGCAAATTAATATCAAGTGAAGATTGGTAAGAAGATGGGAAGGGATGTTAGTCTATGTAAGTAACTCAGAATTTTAAAACTGAGTTATTAATTTTACGTAAAAGCATTTAACGTGCTAATGGATAAAATCGATTCACCAGTAACTCCAATTTTCACCTTCACGTGGGCCACTTTACAAGTTCATACACAGCATATCACCTAGCAATATTTTTACGGTAAATAAAGAAGATGATATAACTAGGGTTCGTTCAAAGTTCGTTAAATTAATTAATTTTTATAAGGGTTAATTTTTTTAAATTTGGAGATGTGTCCTCTATAAAATCTTATTTAGAAACAGGATTTTCCCAGACATTAATCACAGTTTAGTTATAAACAGATTTAGAACACTACGTTTCGAAATCTTCAATCGGATATCGTCCTCAGGTTTGTAATTAGGATAATTAAATTAAAACATAACTAAAATGTGGTTTACAATAAGAGAAATTGAACTAGACTTTTGTGACACGCATAAGTTACTAACTACATTGAGTGTCATCTACATGCCACTATCTCTTGAACATACACTATATAAAAATAAAACCTTATTTAATCAAACAGAGTTACAGAATACAGGTTACAATAAGTCTGCATTGAATGACCACAAAGAAATTAAAAGTAATGGTACTTACGCGTATATTTTGTATCACTGAACGATAGAAAATGTACGTTATATCCTGTTCCTTCACTACCTTTCCATGGTTAAAAAAACAATCAACATAAAGTAAAAAGGTTTACAATAATTTTTTAATTATTACAAATTTAACTATCTATATTTTTATAAATTTGTGGTAGTGATGATAAATTCAATTTGTGGCTAAGAGAATTTCCCAGGCACTCAGAGTAGTATTTTCCACATTTATCAGGCTTAAGAAATCTATTATGTTCACTAGAGGGTTAACTTGTCCACGGGGTCTGTTCGACCTGGCGGATAACTTTAGAGTTTATTTCATTGAGTAAAGAAGACCAGGATATATGATATTAAGTTTACTATGAGTGGTTGACCTAGGAACTATGTTTATCGGGGAGTTAAACGGACTAATATTAAGTCATACTTTGTATTGTTAGTGTGGATTATTTAGTATTATATAAATTTAAGATCGTCTTTAGTTAAATTTATAAAAATGTGAGCTGTAATGATCGTCGTGAAGTAATTTTCACTATTCGTTATTTCAGTATTTTATTGAATAGGAAAGAGGCAAAATCAGTAATGGAAAAAAGAACTAACATCGAGGCAAACTACAGTGACATAAATATACAATTTTAAACATATTTTCTTGATCTTGGGAAGGAAGGAAACTCAGCATTAGCTTCGGGAATATAATTCACTCAATTCAGAAATGCTCAAAAAGGTGCAAAACCTACGAAATTGCGTGCGAAGCCGCGGGTAACCGTTAGAATAAAATAATGGTATAATGCTAATTTTTATCTTATCAACCCACCCTGGCTATTTATACGAGCAATATGTAAAATGCTTAGCCAAATAATATATAGCTCCATGCTCTATTATTGAACTCGATGCTATATAGAAATAAAACTTCAGAATTATAACCAATCCCCGTTTAACTGATCGTTCCAGGCCATTAATTATGGAGTTAAAAATTTTTCATTTTCGTAATTTGTATATTTATAAAGTTCTAAAAATATTTTTTATCAAAAGTTCAAACAATTTTGACGAACGGAATTTACCTTATACATTAAGAAGCAATTCTGTTTTTGTTCCTAAATCAAATCTAACTATGGTTCAAAAATTTTTTCGTGGAGTGCACCGAGGATATTCAATTTAATTTCTAAATATATTAATAAAAATGTCTCCTTAAATGTATATCTTAAAAAGTTAAAATCTTTCGTTTTAAGTTTATCAGATTGTGAAAGCTTTCTTAGGGTAATTTCTTAGGAAAAATGTCCATGTCAGAAATTGGCATTAGATACTCTAGGAGCTGATAGGCTGTTAGTCTGTAAGCACTTTATGTATTATAAAAAGGGTTTATTACTTTTAATAATGTATTTATAATTAAATTACTTGTTTTGTGAAGTCTTTTTTAGTACTTTTATTAGTTTTGAAATTATGTGCACAAAAAGTGCGTAAGTATGTAACATCTGAAGTTATGTGCTTTGTAGTAATGCAGCACAGCCATCCTCCAGGTCGTTTGTTTGTTTATAATAGTGATGGCTACCCCAAACCGGCTTGCCTAGGGGGTATGACTACTACTTCACAGCTTTGTAGATACCTAGAAAAGTATTTATAATTTAAGTAAAATTGTATAAATTAAACAACCAAATTAAACTTCTCTTCATGTTAATATCTATTTTAGTTACTGTTTTTTTTAAGAAATGTATATTATATCCTATATGTATATCATATGTATGTAAATGTATAAGCTGTTTATCAAAGTTGTGAAATAAAGATTTTTTGAACTTGAAAAATTGAATTGAAATAAACCTCCTTGCAAGATTTAAAATCTATAGGTCAGTTTGTCCTCGAGATTTGTTAGTGACAAATAGATAGATAGATAGAGTGATATGCCTCGCTAATGATCAGCCAAATACCATCAGATAAAGAAACCATACAATTATCAGATACACAGTCTGATTACAAGGTATAAATTATTCCCTTTCGATGTGATGTGGTCTTTTAAGTAAGGAAATGTACTATATTTGAGATTTCATGGATTCAAATCTATAAAAAAATGTAAGATTTCAATGGACGTAAGTATTATTTATGAAAGGACATGATAATTGTTAAAAATTAAAATAATCCCAGTCATTTCAGGTTGCTATATTACGTTTCAAATTTAATTTCATAGTATAAATATATTTTATTTAAAGTATTAATTTATGGTTCGCCCTTTAGAATGTTTCTGTTAAGACTTCTTAGACTACTTTACAAAAGATGAGACAAAATAGTGAGAATTTTTAATATACCTAGGTAAAAACATTGTAATAACAGTTTGTAACGCAATGGTTAGGTGTGCTACGGGTTGAGTGATACACGTAATCCATCACAACACACACAACCTGCCGTCCTCAGAGTGAGTTCCAAGGATGTACACACAGCATCCTTCAGCTCTCAAGTGTTGACATCCATCACAACACACACAACCTGCCGTTCTCAGAGTGAGTTCCAAATAAGTACACACGGCATCCTTCAGCTCTCAAGTGTTGACATCCATCACAACACACACAACCTGCCGTTCTCAGAGTGAGTTCCAAATAAGTACACACGGCATCCTTCAGCTCTCAAGTGTTGACATCCATCACAACACACACAACCTGCCGTTCTCAGAGTGAGTTCCAAATAAGTACACACGGCATCCTTCAGCTCTCAAGTGTTGACATCCATCACAACTGATATGCCTGCCGGAATGACCAAGTAATATTAGTGCTTTCTGCGTTTTAATCAAACCCGCATAGAGTTTTACCCTATACACATAGTGAAGCAGTAGCAAAAATAATATGTCTTCTAAATTGTCATTGATTTAAAACGTTATTAGACAGTCCAGTTTCATTTCAGATTAGATTGGTTGATGTTTTAAACAGTGCAGAGGTTTAATAGCTAGGACGAATAGCAATTAAATGTAATAAATTAAGTTAACATTATTTGTTTTAACTTGCTACTATCGATTAAAAAAAGTATAGTTGGATTTATTAGTAAATTTTGTTTATAGGAAATTTCTTTATTGAAATTATACCATACAGCTAATATACATATTATTGTTTATTAGTGTTTTAACCTGTATTAAGGGGACTTATTTAAAGGATTAAAAAATCTAAACTAACATTATCCATTTATCGTAGCTTATTTAGCCTTTTCTAAGGTACAAAATAGTTTGAAAAATATATGTTTCTTGGCAAATACTATATTTCTCCCTTTTTAGGATAATTAAGAAATAACGCTTTCAGTGACCATCCTATTTATCTCTTAGTATTAAATAAAAAGAGCGTATTAATGCAGGTGTTATTTGGTTATGCTTACCTATCTCGTGAATATTAATTTATGCACAATACAAAATAAGCATTTCTGCGTTTAAGATAGCATATAACCAGGCTTCATATACATACAGGCATTAGATTTTAATAATACATTGTAAATGATAAAGCAATACAAAGTTTGGTGTATACGGAGGAGAGTATATGTTTGGCCACATTATTTTTGAAAACGTAAAAATACCTATTTCAATTCAGAAATAAATTGATATTTACAGACCAAATTACGTTCAACAACTCAAAATTCGAGAAAGAAATATCCGAAAGGAAAATAGTTGATATAAGAAAATTAATTAAATTACCTAAAGCATTTATATGTATGTAATATAGAAAACCAACATATTACACTGTGTCATGTACAATGTATAATATATAATTTTAAAATTTACAAATGAACCATAATCTTAAAATATTTATTGAACAATGAAATTTATAACGTATGAATTAAGTATACCATACACCAACTCGCATAGTATTATGACCATTGTCTGTACAGCAATAGTGTAATCACTACATATTTAAACTCACTACTGTTATTATTTAAATAACATTCAGCAAAAACATATAGGATGTGGAGAATACCTAACAACACATGCTCAACGTTCTGGAATCAGATTATTCCATCAAATATCCACATTTGAATAGTGAATAATTATCTATTTAAGTCCTAATATAATAATCAACTAGAGTAATAAATTTTTAACTCATTATTGTTCAAGTAATGTATTCAGTTACATTATGGAACTAAATACGTAGGGTAATTCAACTTGTGCAATTAGTTAATTTCTTTTTGCTATGAACAAAAATCAATATGTATCAAACGTTCGGAGAAAAAAATTCCGACAGGAAATTTTAATGATCGATAGAATCCTCTTCTACTGTAAGATACTGCCATATAAATGTTTGGAATCTCATAAAAATCATGTAATGAAGGTAAAAGACAAACTTCAGCGTGAACCGTCAGACGCGGTCGCTGCTATGAATAACTAAACATTGCAGAGTTAGTCTGTTGAGGTCCCGCCTATATCAGACACTAGCGCCATTAAGAAGTCTGAAATCCATAATTCCCATAATTTCATCCTGATTAATAACTATTTCAAAACTGTTAAGCAACAATTTTATCTTTATTATGTTCAAGTAGAGATTGTATAACTATTTGAAATTTAAAACTATGTGGCTTATATTTCTGGTTTTAGACTCCGTTAGTTATCACTTATCATTCTTAGGTTAAAGTTGAAAATAACCTATGTCATTTTATTCAACAAAAATACCAACAGTTCATTAATAATTTATAATGATTAATTTCCGTCATACGCCATAAAGTTCTTATATATATGAAACTAGGTACATGGATTCTTCTTGGTCCAAGGAGAACTGTATTGAATTTGAGGTCAAAAAAATCTAAGGACAGCTATAGTCCGTTCGCGATAACGCCATCGTTGCGTTCTTTCAGATCCTTCGATACTCGGTCTATTTGTAGAGTTTTGAAAATTGCATGTGCTAAACTGTTTCTACACTAAATGTGTATACGATTCCTCCGACAGTCGCTTCTATTGAAATGCTGTCTTGACGTCGACTCACTGTAGAGTATTCGGTCGATGTGAGTCAACCTTAGGCAACCAGAAGAATATCGGTGTAGACAAGGTCTGTGCAGCGGACAACCAAAGTTACCACGCGATAACAGAACGTTTTTCTTCTTGAACTTCCGTATCCTAAAAGAAAAGCATCCGAAAAGTTTCCTGGGACTATCTTCACAACTCTTTGAGTCCTTACGATTCTTTTTCGGATCATCTGCAGCCAATCTAAAATTGAATATATAACTTCAATGTGGGGTGGTGTGTTCGAGTAACGATCCTGGGTGTGGTATTGAATGGACAAAACAGATAGGGTGACCGCTACACTACGTCGCGATGTCGTGGCGGCGTAGACACGGGGGGGCATGATTCCACCCCTTCCCCCAACACTACAACCAACTTCTATACACTACACACAAACAGCATAACCACCTAAACTAGTATGAAGACAAATAAACTGGTAAACATTTTACGAACATTAAATTATTGTTCTTGTAAACGATTGAAATTGTTATAATAAAACGCTTATTTCTATTGTTTTGTACTGCTTATTATCAATTTTGAGGGAGTCTAGAGTATAACAATGCGTAAATAGTGCACATTATTTCAACTAATATTAAAATGTAATTAATCTAAGCATGAAGATCAATAGATTCATTACATTAGCGTCCTAAAAAGCAGAACATTCCGATACTTACAATGTTTAAAGGAAATCGTTTAAGAATAGAAACATACTCAGCAAACTATCAGATTTATCTATAATTTTTATCTTTAAATAAGTTTAGTGACAAGTGTTTAAATAGTCAACTAAACTTATCTCTGGTGCGCCACAGAAAAGTATTAAGCAATTCAAAAATTTTCCAATCTGCAATTTTTAACTATCATGCCTAATGTAAAATCTTCACAATCGATTAAACGATTACGTTAAATATTTTCCCTGGCGTAAACCTAATTCAGGGGTTGTATTGTTACAGGGAATTTCACGCAGTTACGCAAGTCTAGTTTGCAACTTAAATAAAGCAATAATTAAAAGGAAGGCCGTTAGAAAAAAGAAAATGTCATGAAGTATTATTGTTATCAGGATTAGTTTAATCTTTATAATAGCTCAGATTTGAACTGTTTGTGACTAATTTGCGTTGCACAGCAGTACGAATTTACTGTGTAGTAAGTAAAATTTGAATTTTGAGAAATGTAACTTGAACATAACGAGAACTGGACAACATCCTACAGTTTGAGTTTAGCACAAGGTGCACAATAGAACTTGGAGAATAAATTTAATTCTAGTTTTATTTATTATTTTATTTTATGAAGAGAAGAAGCTTTAAGTTAATTGTATAAAAATTTAGTTTCTATTTGAAGACACAATGTTATTATTATTTGATTTCAATATCATTCTTTTAAAGGAATTTTTTTAATTAAAACATTTGTTCCAAATTTGATTGGTAATATATAGATTGAAAATTTGAAAGAAAATGTTTTAATATGAGTTTAACAAATGGCAATACATTTTTTTAAATTGACTTTGAACTCTGAGTTTGATTTTAAAACACTCCAATAATATTTCAAAGGCGTAGATATAAATATTTTTATATCTACTTGGAGAGTTGATTCCGATGTAGTACTTGAATGTTATTCAGTGTTTTGTGACCGAAAAGTCAAATCGTTATAATTATTATGTTCATAAGTATTTTATTTAAATAAAGCAGTCTTATTTACATGTTATCATACAATATAATTATGTTAAAATGTTACATTATCTGTATTTAATTATTGTTAATTTTCGGTATATATATATATATATATATATATATATATATATATATATATATATATATATATATTTAGGTAGATTGGTAGACACGGTTTTTTTAATTCCGTCTCTTAAATAAAGGTATTTTCATTTCGTGTCATTTTTATATTAAAAATCGATGGCAAACACTCGGTGAACCGCGTAATATGGTATACGAGGATTTTTCCAACTCATTTTCATTCCCTATATCTTGTCACACCGGGAGCCACGCCGTCGACCTTCTTATTCCGCTTTTGGTCCTCAAGAATAAAATCATTGCTTCCATCCTAGAGTTTAATAGTGGCTGATAATTTTAATTGAATTATTTTCTTTACATTCAGCTAAGTCATAAAACAGTAAGTCTCGTTTTATTGATATCCTTGTACAAACCAATCCTGATCCTGAACGATATACGAAATATATATAAACTATAAGCTATGACATATTAATTTAAAGTTATTAATTAAAAGATCCGTCGATTAAACAAAGTACCTAGACCAGTTTCTGTATTTACTGATTGTATAAGTTATTTGGGCCTCTTTTGTCACATTTGAATAAATCGAACTTTAATTATGGATCTCTTTATTTAGTAACTATATTAAATTTCCCTAAAATCACCTTTCACGAACCAGTGAATAATAACTGGTAAAAGTATACTGCATAATTAACTTCTGCTCCCTTGTGTAAAATTAGTTTGAATAATGCATTAAGTTTTGTATTAACAAGACAAATTGTAGTACATTTTGTTAAACTCTGACGGAAAACGAGAACTCTTTACCATCGTAAATACAGAAGGACTGAAGAGAGAAAAACTTATTAAAAATTAAAAATGTATATTTATAGCTGAATATTGAATGTAAGTTGAGAATATTCAACTATATTGGCAACTGCTAGACATAAATTAATTTTAAGGCCATTTAATTAATATCTGTCATCATTATACATTATATGGTACGGTGTGGCCACTATCCGTCACTTAACTTGACCATAATTTATAGCCTTGGTGCCGAGAGCCAATTTACATTCTAAAAGTACACAAAGTAAGTTTTCGTGAAATCTATAAAGGATTGGCCCTAATAAAAGGATAGGTCGTGCAACAGTTATGAAGACTGAATATTTTGTTGTAAATAGTGACTTGCGGTCTCCTCTTTATCTCGTTGGCTGACGGTGATATAACTGTTATTTACAAATCTCAAATACTTTAAGCGTATTCAATCAAAATATGCCTTCTGATTTAGTTCGGAGAAAGGTAGATTTTAGATATGACTCTTATCTCGAAGTATCATACTGGAGATGCATTGTTTGTATAACTTGCACAAAACAAATATTAGAATGTAACATAAAGTTTAAGAAACTAGCAGTTACCCACACTTCGCACACAATTTCCTACTGAACATCTGGGACATTGTCGAATAATTGTTAAAAGAACAGTATTTGAGGCCATGATGTCGAAGAGTGAAACAATTTTTAAAAGCACCAATGAAATGAATCGAATTCGTCTGTAACATTCTCCGTGATAGGATAGCTTGAATAATTTCAATAAAACTTGACAAATTTAGGCCACTGTGGAGGAAAAATAATTAATTTTAAATACATAACATGAGCATTTTCTGTGAAACAATCATAATGTAATACGACGAAGAAAATCCTATGATGATTTTAAAACTGAAATAAGCGTGTATCAAGTAGATAATTTACAGTGTTTATGCTTAAGTTCAAATATTTCGATTTACTCTTATTGCTTGTTGTTGGATTTGAAGGGGGTCCTATGTTTAATACCTTATTTTATCTTACTGTACCTATGTAATGAGTGCCATAAAATTTTCGTTATAGAGAAGATACAAGATAGATTAAGTAACCCATAATTCCTTAAAGCTCACATTATCTTATTTTAAGTTTTGTAATAATTAAAAAACTTTTTTAAACGTGTTCTTTGATTCCCGTGTAGTCATTTCAAGGGAAATATCAAGAGTACCAATAAAATCTGGTCTGTAAATCAAAGCAGCCTTTTCATCACATGGGTTGAAGGAGAAGGCTGCGGTCAGAGTTGGAACGACGTATACTACGTCGCGGGTAACCAGGACATGCTAATGCTAGGTACCACCATGCGAGGGGTAGAGGAGGCGTTCTTTGTTACATGCATCTTGTTCTGAGACTAGGCACCAGGCGACGTATTTTCCATTGCCCAATTGTCATAATATTAAGGTATTTAATCGGTTTTTCGGGTCTTCTGTAGTTTCGTCATCGCCAGGAAACATTTCCATCCATAAAGAGTCAAAACATAGTTGTAGATATTAGTTTAATTTGTATTCTTTTATTTGTCGCTATTATTTCTAAGATTATCCGTTAACTTAGTATAGACAAAATAACACGGGAAAGAGACGCATTTTATAGTGCCTATGCAGTGACAATCGCTTTCTTTCCTTTTATTGTCACCGATAAAATGTATCCTTTCATAACCAAGTACAAACCGGCATGAAAGAGGCAACATGTTCATAAGGTGGCCGTTCATCTATTTCATTCTTTTACTGATAACCCAATATACGAGTAAATTAAATATATTGTTAATTTTCATTATATTTTGTTCTTACCAATATAATATATTTCTTTTAGTTCAAAAAATATCATTCCCTTTATTTGACATTGCTATCGTTATGTAAATAGTAAATAATCTTTTGCAATGTTAAAATATGAATAATAAGTACATAAAATATATTTCATAAATTTAGCTTGAATTGTTAGGTTTAAGTAGCAAGGGTAGGATCAATGACCTAAATGTACGTATCAAGAACGAAATTCTGAATATTCTGTTGATGAAAGAAGCGGAAAACAGCTGTATTCACGGCCTTGAGCTAGCTCTCCCCCCTCTTAAACCACGCTCATGATTGAACCACGCAAGCAAAGAACCAAGTTTAAGCAAACTTAAGTAAAATTTTCTCTATTTAAGTAATTTATTGAGATTAGTGCCCTAATTCTTCCTAATAGATCTCGATAGGAGGTGGTCTCTATTCCCTACTAACCCTACCCATCCTCAATATCTTGTCACTCCGGAAGCAGCGCTAAAGCTCTTACAGCACCAAGTGCAATCTATAAGCTTGTTGGTCAAAGAGAAAAAATGCAGATGACATTGTAAATGTTATGAGTGGCAAGTTCAACCCAACAGTCATGGAGCTGACCAATGCAACTTTAAACATGGTGGGACACTGGTATGTTGGGATGGGTCTTAATGTCAACCCCATCAATTCTGCCGTGGTGTGTTCTTACAAGAAAGCGTCAGTTGACGGATATTGAATCATTCTTATTGAGAGGATCTTTCATAAGTTAAAGTCCTAATTTAAGTATCATTGTAATCCCTGCTCCATCTGGAAAGGGTTATCCCCAGAGGGAACTGGTCCTTGATGTAGCACTGTAGACGTGTGCTAGGTGGGTATTGGGAACTTAAGCCGAAGGTTGTTTATTGGCTTTATATCTCCGTTGTTAGATGTTTGGGGTTTTTGTCTGGTGGCCAAAAACGGACAGCAAGATAGTGGTAGTTAGTCTGGCTAGCAAGGAACGCATGGCTTGTTTTGCTGTCACTGGGACTTTTCCAAGTGCACAGGATGCATCTTTAGACGGTTGTATCAATCTCGCCACATGGAAATTATCATTTGGGCTATGGCCAGGAGCAGTGGCTACTGACTTTAGCAGGTGGGACTTTGGTCTGACTTGGGCTGCAACAGGTGTCAACATCCTGCAGAATCAGCATCCTAATTCATGGGAAAGCTCTGCACATTATGTCACAAAGGTTTTCCTTTTACATATACCCTTTAGGATTGTTAAACCTTATAGGGAGGATTGGTAGAAGACAGTGAAACCTCTTCCACCAGCAAACGTAGAATGATTTATAAATGGCTCTAAAGCAAAAAGTGACACACGGGCTTGAATTATGAGAGTGAGGCCATGTATGGTGCTGGTGGTATTTGTGGATCCTCATACCACAGTCTTTCAAGCAAAAGACACAGTATAAGATACAATGTAAAGTGCTCATGATAATCTTCGCCAGCGGCATAGGAGTACAACGGTTAGCATTTATAGACTGGCCGCATTAAATATATTGAATTCTTGTGTGTTCAACTCCAAACTTGTCAGGAATTATTATCAAGTCATTTACTTCCTTAGCAGAATGAAGAACATGACTGTCGGCATTCTCCAGGAGGACCCGCTGTAAAAAGTCTGACAAGCAGGAGGAGACTGCTGAATACTTTTGATCTTTGAATCTCATGCAATAGCAAGGGAGCGCTACACCATCTTTGGTGGTTTGGAGAAGGGAGGTGAATTTCCACAGGTGGATCTGATCAGTTGTGGATCAGATTCAATGCCGAAAGGCAGTGTGTTAAACAATGCAAATAATCCTTCACTTTAAAAAATCAGTGAATTATGCTAAGACGAAAGCTTATCACCTGGAACCTTTTAGAAAACTAACTATATATGTGTTTATACTTCTATTTATTTATTATATTATATGATATTGCAACTTTCAACAATTATTTGCATGAATATTGTAAATCCAGAAATAATAATTTTACGCTAAATTTATGTGAAGGCATTAAAAATACTATAAATACTCCATCAGTATAAATTACATACATTTAACATACATAAACTGTCAATGATATTAGCAAATAAGCAAGGCTTTTAGTAGGAATACAGTTAGCACTTTCCACAGTAACTATATTAGGAATACTATATTTAACAGCGTAAAGTACGTGCCAGTTAATTAAAAGCTTCTTGGTTGTTACCCATTAGAAAAAATAAAGTATAACTTTTTCTTTTTACTTTTACCAACCTAACATTATGGCTATATATTAGAATATTACAGCACATTACGTTTCCTTCATCTACAATGTTAGCCTTGATGTTATGTTAGGTAACCAGTATTATGTATGTATTATTATGTATTATGTATGTATATGTTTTCACATATAACATACATATCGTCTCTCTCTCTCTCTCTCCCTCTCTCTCTCTCTCCTCTCTCTCTCACTCTCTCTTTCTCTTTCTCTCTATCTCTCCCTCCCTCCCTCCCCCCTCACTCCCTCCCTCCCCCCCTCTCACTCTTTTATATTATTTTACCTAGACTCTGTCATAGTTATGTAGACCGTAGCAAATTCCAAAATATCAAAATATCACAACGAGGTGTATTTGTTATGTGTTTTTCAATGTCAGTTTAAAAAAGTTTGTAGGCCACGAAGAATACAAAACCATGTTGTCACGGAAATGTTAATTATAAATGACGTTTTGAATAAATGCTAATAATTTTGGCTTCAACCAACATTCAAGCGATACGACAATAATAATAGCGTTCCCTAAATACAAAACACACACACACTGCCTACTTGAATCAGGTGATACGAGTTGGAATCAAGGAATAATTAGGATATTAATAACACTTCATTGTTAAAATCTACTGCTTAGTATCATACTTTCCATGCTATAGTCTATTTACGAAGTTTATTGTATTACATTTTAATGTTTAATAGTTTTAGATCTCAATGCCATAAATGTATGCAATTGTTGTAAACACATTAAAGTACTGTTTTTAACTAAGGAACATTACTTCCTGTGAGGAAAAGTGTAAGTAATAACACTATTAATCTGCCCGTTTCGTTTCTGGGCTATGAGACACCAAAATTAATTATGATTACATAATGCTATAATGTGTGGTTAGGGTAGTATATAGCTAATTATGATCTCGAGACTGATAGGCGTCTTTGCCAGTAAAGTTAGTGTTAAACCTACCTTAAGCCGCGTTTACACGAGGCCAGTAGGCGGGCAGGTTACTTGGAGCAGGTAACCTGACGCAAGTTACTGTACTGGGGACTTGCCGTTGATCCTGTCCACACGACTCAGTTGTGAGCGAGCCAGTGTTTAATTAAGTTGTATTAAAGTGGCAGAAAGTGCATCTTCTGTGTTATCTTATGATGACGTACAAGAAATTACGCGTAATCTTATACTGGAATTTGTAAGTGAATCCAGTGAAATACTATTGGAAGAACTGGAAAAGAAAAAACTATGGGTGAGAGAGTGGCTTAAGGGAGAGATACCAGTGGTGCATCTGTTCGTAAAGCTTTTATTTTAGATTTAGCTTCAGTTATATCAAACCCTTCAATTTTCATAGCGGAAACTATTTCACCAAGGGCAGATTCGCGTGCATTCTTGTTCTTTTACAGTTCAGAAAACTGGTCCCATAAGCAAAGCTGGTCCTTGTAAAGTTCCAAAAACTTAATTGTCATCTCTTCGGTCTAACGTGGAGCCATTGAATTAGTACAGTATTACACAAATATATAAAAGTTAGCAATTAAACTCCAAGTAACCTGCCCGCCTACTGGCCTCGTGTAAACGCGGCTTTAGGACAGGTCAGATGGAGTTGCCGGGGCAATCATCGATTTTCCAATTCTGAATTTAGCCTAAAGAGCAAATGATGGAATTTCTGTCGCCGTTGAAATCAGTTTATCATGATACCGCAGCTATTTTAGCAAGGTTGTTTTGTTAATATAACAACTCTAAGTAAATGTACAATAATAAACCTTTTTAAAATTTATATAGATTTTATTTGTATACGGTATATTTAACTATAATAAAATAATGAGACTGATGTGAAAAAATGTTGATTACCCTTTTAGTCAAGTTTAGTGTGTTCTCCTTCAAAGTAGTTCCCGTCTGATTTCACACGTTTTTTCCAACGTTTCTGCCATTGATTGCAACATTTCTGGAACTCATCTTCTGAAATATCCTCCAAGACCCTCGTCAAAGCTTTTTGGACATGTTTTGTTTGAAAATGGTGTCCCTTGGCCACCGTTTTGACTCTGGGAAATAGAAAAAAGTCGCATGGAGCGATATCCGGTGAATAAGATGGCTGTGGTAGTGTGGTAGTACTGAAAGTTGCTTTGAGGTTAATAATTGTTGTACAGACACAGCGGTATGGGATGGTGCATTATCTTGATGCAGAATACAATTATCAGTAATGTTGGCACGTACAAGAATTCTCTTTTTATGAAGCCTTTCTAAAATTTCTTTATAGTAATATTCGTTAAATGTTTGTCCAAGAGGCACCCACTCTTTATGAACAATTTCCTTGAAATAAAGTAGTGCCATTGCGAACGTTGATGTTTAATCTCTGGGTCGTACTGAAAAACCTTGATAACACGGTTCTGCTCAACAGTTCTGGATTGAGTGTTTATCGCTGTTGTGGTATGAAATTTGTTGGGAACCATTTTTGCCAAATCTTTCTGATAACAAGATCTTCAGTTATTATTAAACAGACCGTTTCTCGATTGATTTTCAGTCCTTCTGTAATCACGGTTAATCTTCACGCATCCTGGCTAAGTTGACATCAGTCCGTAAGGTTGATGCTCTTCCAATGTGGTCTTCATCTTTAACATTCGTTTTGCCTTCACCTATTAAAAGTGGACGTAGACTTGTTGAGACAATAATAATGAATATTTTAGAGTAAGTTTAAAAGTGCGCTGCCTCAGGGAAGTTAGTGATATTTCATTTCTTTAGTTAGATTAATATTAGTAATTATATATGAAGGTCAAATATATTCTACAAGAAGATAAATGAGAGATATATGTTTCGTGAGGATATCCGATGTTGGTGTAGAAAACCTGTTTTAATTTATTTACCTACACATTTTTGACGTTTATTTACTTAGTGCCATCTAATTGTTCTATGTATGAGTGAAATATTAATGAAGAGTGAATAAAGTACTTCTACTGAGAGATCTATGTAGTCTTTTTACATGGTAAGGTAGTAAATCTTTTAATTAAACCATTAATTCATAATAACAATAGAAATATTTATTTGTTCATCTTATTTTATACATATATACATGAATATTTACTATTTAATATCAACCCGAAATACCACTCTGTACATACAAATTAAATCTTACATATTAACACAAAGAAGTACATTCACTGTTAAATTTCCAACAGAATATAGAGGAATCTCCGAGACATAGCCTTACCGGAGGAAAAAATCTAAATTGATTTTAGCGGCCAGCAGGATAATAAACAAATGAAATACATATCCATCCTAAACTTGACTAAAGGTGAAATTGTAAAACTAATTGAAAACCAAACTCAGTAATATGTGTACATTTATAGTATACTAACGGTGTCAGTAACGGTGTCAGCAAATAATGCTATTAAAATATATTACAAAGATAAAAAAATAATAAAGACATTGATAAATCGAGCTATGAATACAGATTGCAGTTACCTCCCCCCCGCACCAGCAGACCGAACACCTGATAGATAAGCTCATGCGGGGCAGGGAGGGGAGGTTGTCGACCTAGATTAATTGAGGAACAACAATACAAACCAGTAAAAACTTGTCGTAAAATAGTGAAGTGCGCGTTTGTTTTTCGGTTTGCGTGTGTGTTAAATTGTTTATATTTGTCCTGTGTATTGTGATCTATATGGCATTTAGCTGTGTTGGTGATAGTGAATAAAAGTTTGTGTAAATTGAATACTGTAATCAAGGTATGCTACTTTTAAAAACGTAATTAGTCATCTAGTAATAAATAAAACCTAATTATGTTTGAGATTCTGAACCACACCATTCTCTCCTTAAAGGATATACTACTAAGATTCTAATAATCAACCCTTGAACAATAATTTGTTGGTATTTTTACTTTCATTTTAACTTAAATTGCAGGCGAGAACATGTGACACATAAATAAGAATTATTTAAAATTTCAATATAGGAAAAATCTATTGTTGAATGAAAAAACTCAACCCTGTTTATGGAAACGTTTTATTTTTACTTTAATTTTTAAACACTAAGGTAAATCTTGTCTAATATCGTAAGCAGAAAATACTTAACTCTTGATTCTAACTAAAAATTGGATACAAAAACTTACAATTTAAAATGTGTTTAATTTTGATGTATTGATTTGGTTTTTTGTTTGTCCAAAACGTCGTTTATCCTCAAGTGGAGATAAAATAACACTTAACAATTTTGTAAGTATTTCTAAATAAAACTTTCATTTAGTAAGTTAAAAATTTAATTAGAAAATTAGTGTAACTTTCGAAACACTTTAAGTTGTTGTTATTATGCAGTAAAATCAAAAACCTACTTAGGTTAATGACAAAAATATAATTTAAATAAAATATTTTAAACTGATAATGTGCAGAAATATTCGATTAGAAGCAAGGTATTTTAATAACTTCATAATTGTGATACGAAGACCGGAGTCTAGCCAGTAAACTCTTTTAATAATAGTGTTATTATTATATACTAGCATTAGAAATCAATCAATTTACTTGAAATCAAATCGTTTAATTGCTGTTGAGTATAATTGTTTAATCGTTTAATTGTGTATTCTGCAATATACATTGCATATTGTGACTGCAGTAAATAATTACCAAAAATATGTAATAATGCTGTAATAATTGTCAGCATTGTTATACGATAAGCTAATATAGGACTTAAGCGTCTCAGAAGACGGCGTGCAAGATACAAGATGGCTAAAGATGTTTCTGAGCCCAAGGGAGTGAGACTCTACGCTACCCCTCCACATTCTCACCCCAACCGCCCACTCATGATCTCTCTTGTCATCTCATGTTAGCCATAAAGATTGTCATGATTACAGTTTTAGTGATAATACTGTTTCGTTCACCACTTTTAAATATTTGCATGAACGTATTTAAAGGACATACGTTTTAACTAGGATAAAATTTTAGTTTCTAGTAATATTTTGAAAGGCGGGAGGAAATGTATGATATGGTAGCTTTCATTCACGAATCGTAACGTCAGAAAACCGTTTACTGTCAAGTTGTCGTTAATTTTGAGGGGTCTGAACAAGCCTTTTTAAAATCGTATCGTCCATTTGTCCGTGTTGTAACTCTTTATAGGCAGGTCCTCAATACTTTAAACTTAGTGCAATGGTTCTTCCTGTTCCACTAAGCTACTGATTTTAAGCTTTACTAATTTTGAGGCTTAAAAAGGCTTATTATTTCTGTAATATTACATAATTATCAGTTTTACATAGCCAAAAGAAAAATCTTCAAAATGCTGTTATAGAACATCAATCCAAGGGTAAAAAAATAGATATTGAAACCACATTTACAAATAGGCCTTACAATACATTATACATTTTTGTGTTCCACAAATTTGATGTAGAATAAGAGAATATAAAATGATAATAGGCCTATAATTATAGCTTGTATAAATATGAAATAGTTAAGAAAAACTTTAGGTTTTTGGAGGAAATTTGAGGGTATCCCACATATATGAAAGTATAAGAAGTGGCTTTATATACCAATATGGGTTTTCCAAGACAATACAGACATGTAAAACGTAAAGGAGTATTGGCTGGAATAATGGTCCAATAACCCTGTAGTGGTGCTCAATATGCAGACAGTGGTAGTCTATATTTATATGAAAGATTAGACTTTCATGTCTAGTTCTGGCTTAATCATACCAGTTTCCTAGTTATTTAAACTTTTTGGAATTTCTGTAAAAGTTCTGTAATTTCAATGGCGTAGTGTAGCGGGTGCGGCGGTTATCGCAAGATAACCAGATCAAGCAACGTCGAGCGTGGCTGCTGCTTGGATGGGTGACCGCTAAGCGATCCTGTCCTTGCAAGCAGTCCGCCTACCCGGCCATTGGTGGTGGTTCGAAAGTCACCTTTAAGCCGTTGGTCCCCAGGTTAAATGTTAGAGAGGGCTTCTTAGCCCTAACTTCACCTGGTAAAATAAGACATTCTTTACTTTACTTTTTTACTTTTTAATGTCTTATGCTTTTAAAACTTTTATGGTTAAATAAATACCATAATTTATAAACTGAGGCTACAAATACCCTATTATAATTTGATGTAAAGTTTAATTGTTTTCAATACCCTTCTTCCAGATTGCCTTGTCTCTCTTTAAACGAATGCGTTCCGTTCCCTAAATCTAAAACAGTGTTTATTTAAGAGATTGCAATAATTGTTTATTTATCTATTTAAATAAATAATGTATTTTAATAGAATGAAATCTTGTTCCTTTTACCCAGAAACATTCGCCAACACGAACCCAGCTCTAGTAGAGTTAAGAAATGTAAGGAATGCACGTTCAAGTATGTTTAAACCAAAGACAGAAATGTTAGTATAACTACGGTGAACGTATTAATACCGAGTTTTATGAAGCGTATTGATATTGCCTTGCAGTGTCAAATGCATCATTAGTACGTATTACGATTCTGTAGGAATGTCAAAGACCAAGCGGTCTAAGAACTTGGACTTGGAGATAGTGCAGGTTCAAATCCTCCGACCGCAGCTCTTTGCCCCCCATATTCTGTTTGATCCTAACGCATGCCATTGGCTCATTACGACGTTAATAATAAACGTTAAAAGGAGATACGTCTGTCTTTTTATAAACAATTTTGATATTTGAACATATAATAGGAGAATGCCAGATACGTTTCACGTAGTCTTCGCTTAAATCTATACCATTAAATTCCATAAAGAATGGAGGAATTAGTGAACTCTATAAAGTTTAATAAACATATTTTTCCAACTAATGATTTATAATTAAATGTTATTCGTGGTTATACCTGTCATTTTCAAAGTTATAATCAAACATAAAACACGATAATGGTCGAGGGTGCGCATTGCGTAATAATTCAATACACAAATTTACACTTTGTTTAAGGCCTAGATTCACTCAAATATATCTTGCCTATATAATATATCTTTAAAAACATCATTAAATATTTTTAATTTAGCAAACAATTTCTTTTAATGTTAACGTTAATTTAAAAAGTATAATGCATAAAGTGCTTTACAAATAATTTGTTTGCATGGAACTCGTTTGAAAGCAGGTCAAATTAGCATTCTAAGTTGTGAAGTTCGTGGTTTTGATTAGCTGCTGTTCTCACAAATAACATTTTATTGATCCAGAGAATCTTTCAATGTCACATACTAAGTCTATCAGTTTGTGTTTTGTCTAAACGTGATACGTATAAAACAGTTCCATTTAAACAGTTAGTTTAAAAACTACTGCAGTAACTCACCAAATCAAGTTTAAAGTACCAGAATATCCTCATAAATTCAAACTAAAGGGCACATAGTTATGTATCTATGTTATATATTAATCATATACTTAAGTATGTCACGAACGAACTTTACAGATCTGTTATTCATGAGTTATTGTAAATGAATTCTACAAGGTTTGCTTCGCATATTTTTAGGGATAAAGGAATAAGAACTGTAAAAATTGTAATGCAAATATATCAAAAATGAGATACAAAATAGATTGAATTGTCAGTGGAAACAAATTATACAAGTCTTGAAACTGTAAAGAGCTTTAATTTCCAGTGCTCAACGTAGAAGGATAAATCTTCCGTCCTATAGAGTTTTAGCAATTTCACGTTTTCGTAATTTCTACGATATAATTTTACATAAATGCACGCTGAAATACCAAGATATGTGCAACATTATGTATTTAAGTTGAAACCTTTTCACCATTTAGTATTTAAGTGACTATTGAAATGTTCATCATTATAGAACGAATAAAAGAAAAAGCTTCTTCGTCAACAATATTATTTCTTTGTTTTAACTCAAAAATAAATATATTTTATTACTATTAAAAAAAACCTTTAAACTCCTTTCAGCTAATATTTAGGAAACTATTGGCACAAATGACACATCCTCATTAAACAGTTATCTACCGTTTCACCTTGTGATAAGGTAATGCTGTAACTAAACAGTTTCTAAACAATTAAAACCACAATTTAGTTTACTTTAGTTTTGGTTGTAACCAATAACTTTCATTCTTAGCAGATTGAACACTTTAGTCCATGTGTTATTTCAGAAGTTCATTTTTGCAAAGAAGTTAAAACTCCAGTAGTCTCAGGTGTGGGCTTAGTGATTGTCGGCAAAAAACTGACATGTTTCTAATTATTATTTATATTTTACGAATCTAGGACATTACAAGACAGTATAAGTCTGAAGAAGTATTATTATTAGAAGGTTACACAGTAACATGGACACAAAAATACATTGAATGCGAACTTTTTATACTAAATGTTATTGTAATATTTATAAAATAATGTATCAAGTAGAATACCACTATTGCAATACGGTTTTCAGTTATAACAATACTTAGAAGCATGCTTCAAAATTTGAAGACAGTGGATGTTTAAAAATGATGACTTTGTAAGTTTAGTCTGTTCTCCTTAGTCTTCATTTCCATATTGATCTCTTTGGAAGTCGACCATTTCCGATTGTAACTTGATAGATTTCTTGGCGTGCACTCAACCTATTAATCAGTTGGGTTCCAATCCACGAGCAATTACAGAACCTGACCCTCAAATCAATGAGATCATACGTTGGGAGGTTTTGGGTAGAACCTTTTGACACCACGCAACTTGTGAGACTCATTCTTTGTTTTAATAATGTCATATTAAAACATTAAACTACATTCTCATAAGCACGAGTAAATAACATTTTGCTCTCTGTTTTAGGGCTTGCAATATCATAGTACCTTACTTACAAAATTAATGGTACGTAAGGGTTTTCGGAACCCCATTATAAATATAAAAAAATAGAACATTACATGAAAAACAAAGTAATCTGTATTGGCTGGGAGTTAGCAAAAAATGTCTCTGGCGAAGCTTGAAAAACTTCATTCTATTTTTCTGTCTGTCTGTCATTATATCTGCATGAATCTCAAAAATGATAGTTATATAGAAATAACTATATAAAATTATCTAATAATTAATACCTAAAGTACCTATAGAATTAAAACAATGCATGATATGTAGGTAACAGTAAGTTTGACGATTGCGCATGTTACTCAAATGGTTTGGCTGAGCTTTAGGATATTTTTTTAAAAATTGGTCTTAGGGAATTTACAAACAACCTGCCGTCATATGATGTTTTAACAAGTGATATTTTGATTTATATAGTAAAAAATAAAAAATAATACTTTGGAAAGTCAATGTAACATGTGCCCATTCCACGCATTGGTTTCCACACTCTGGTTTCATTTTACTTTTCTCCAGCGGTGTGTGTGTTGATTCTCTTGTGGCATTGTATAAGACACTTGTGCGTCTATTTCTGAAGTACAACTCTACTGTCTGGGCTCCTTATCAATCTGGGGTCGTCTCAGACATCGAAAGAGTGCAGGTCCGCTTCATCAGTCATCGGATGCCAGTAGGGATACAACTACCTACGGTGTTGTGTGTTGTTCTGAGCTGTTACTGAAGCTTCCTTTTCACTTACCAGGCCCTGTGCACTATATCCCATGACATATTTGTAAGGCTCCCTTAGGCTCCATTACGCTACAATGTACCAGCAGCGTAGTACTCTTCCCCACCTTATGTGACTCGGCAACAATATAGGCGGATCTGTGGACTATGTCCAGTGTGGTATGCTTTCGAACCCAGATTCTGCGCTTTTTCACTGCATCAGATTTGAGTGCTGCTTAAATTGAGGGATCAGTGTGTGATTATATGACGCCTTTAAATGGCCAATCCTGAGTTTGAGATCAAGTGTGCATGATAATATTTGTATTACTTTTTCTAGTATTAAATTGTATTATTTATTGTGTTGTCGAAACTTCACTTGTTTGGTTCATCACACTCTTATACTTATTGCAGGTGTTATAATTTTTGTCATTGTTGATATGATAATTGTTATTGTTAAGTTTAATTCTGTTGCTTTTTATTTATCGGTTTTCCTGTTATTAAAGAAATACCTTCGTTGTATTTATTTATACAAATTTTAAAATTGTTAGGTTTTTTTTGTTTAGAAAAGAATTTTAAAAACTACATGTACTTTATTTATAATAACTCACTATTAAACATAATAGGTTTCCTAATGTAAGTACCCCTACTAGTCAGAGCTTGGTGTCTTGTTTATGCTGTATATTGTGCAATATCGTAAAAATAATTAAAGAAGTCAGTGACAAGATTTGTTTTCATCACACTTTGGCACTGTATACTGTATACATACACGATTGTATACATTGTATCACAGCTAACCTGAAATTGTATTAGTTTAACTATCCAATAAAATATAACATTTGAAAAATGTGACTGTAGCATGTGCCAAAAAATCTTGATAATGACTTTAATTTATAGTAGTGCGTAGTCTTTAATTTTACACAACAATTATTACATAGACAATAATGAATACTATGATTATGCGTGTCGAACCATGGAATTTAGTTGAACGTCGTTGAATCCCACATTAAACTGACACAGTTTTTTTGGTATGCCGTAAGGATGTAAGCATTTATTTTCTGTAAGACTGTCTGCAGTGCTATTCATGTGCAGAACATCTCGATAAATAACTAGGTATTTTCAATTTTGCAGAAAAACCTTGCATAATACGATTAAAGCATTGAACATTCCGTCAACGCTTGGAGCAAAGTATAACAGGAATGCTGGAAGAACTATCAACTTTTGTATCCGATTCACAACAATGTAAAATAGTTTACACAGTTAAGATTATGAAATATTTCCCTCTATGAGGAAATCGGTTATAGTCTAGAAATTACTGATTAAAGATGTTTTTAGTTTGGCAACAATATATGGTGGTTTCGGAGTTTGGATGTAGTGAGCTGTGTTATTTATCGGAACAGCCTACAGCACGTTTAATTAAGATAAATTTGGAGGCTAGGGGAGTACAAAATGGTTTCAATATTATAAAGTCACTTTATAGGAAATTAATAATAATATTAAATGTCTGGAGCTTCAACTAAATTCGTGGTGGAAAAAATTAAACGAGTATCCTTGTACAACTGTATTGAAAATATGGGAAATAAAAACCAACTACCAAACAATAAACGTAACTCTTAACCCAACTCCACAACATTATAAAACTGGATCAGCAAATACCGCAACCCTTTTGCGGGCTGCGCTTCGTAGTTGTGACTGGCTACAATAAAAGTGATTGTGTTAAATGATTATGATATATGAGGTTATTGTGACAAATGTGACTGGTTTTGAACACATAGCACAACATTTGTTGGAAAAAAGAGAGGCTTATTATTACCACGCCGCAAAGAGCAGACATCTTTGTAGTTTTTGAACATCCAATACTTGATGAAAACATACTTAATCTACGTTTCCCTGTCGAAAGAAAAAATGAAACTTTGTAATTAGCACATCAGTGCAACGATTAAAAATGTTTAATTATGCTTTTTTGTGAAAATCCTATCATAACAAAGTTATGCAAATAAAACCAGCAATAGTCGAATCACTAAAAACATTTCGTTTCCTAGATAAAACTGATGGTTTCTTTTAAAATTTTCAAAACTAAAATAAGGGAAAAATTAAGAGCATTCAAACATGTTTTCGAAAAGTAAAAATAATATATAAAAATAACAGTCACAATGTGAAGTTAATAGATAACAACTAAAGTATTTGTTCATATTATAAGATTATCTTCGCAATCTCATTTCACTATGAGGTAACAATCTATTTTACTTCGTAGGACATCTTTAGGTTTAAGATTGTTGCTATTGTAAAAACGTGGTATAATTATACAGTTTTATTATATTTTATTTTGTAATGTATCCAAATCTGATATATCTAAAATCGGTCCTAAAGTTCTATAAAACATTATAAACAAAAGCAATCCATACATCATATTTGGAATATACATGTAAGTATGAGGTTGGAATCACTAACAAGTTTAACAGATTCTGCGCGTCTGTGGTTTTATTAACACTGCCAAATTAATGCAGCAGAATAAATAGATATTGGATAAAAGCCGCATTGCGTCACTCTGATATATTAGCTACCTTGAGTTTAATTAAAAGCAGAACGGATTAATATTAGAAACATATTGAATCTTATACAGTTCACTAACCTAACCTGTGAACCATTAAAATTTGTTTATTAATTGTTTTCGTTGAAGTACAACTTATATAGTACACTGATTAAATTTACATATGCCTGTAACGCGACCGATTTAGGGATCTTTATGGTATCCGCTGCCACCACCGGATGATTCCAGAAAAAGAAATGCATTTTGTACAACAACGTTTGAATTTTAAAACACTGTTTATTATTGATTAATTTATAAAAATTACACAATTTCGATTGGTTTAAAAGGGAGAGAGCACTTCTGAATGAAATAAGATATTGAATTACATTATTGAAAGAATTTAGAAAATGTTATAATAGAGCTACAGAGAATCACATGTTAACGAGTCTGAGGCCTGATCTAGACTGCCTTCAGCACACACAGGTGCTGAGTCTGCGTTGTCAGCAGTCTTATTGCTGTCCTACTCACTAACTTTCAACACTGCTTTACACTTTATAATATTATTATGTCTTCAGTTAAATATTAAGACATTTTGCTAACAGGATGAAATTTTTATACGACCAAATAAAGTATAATTTCTTGAATTATAGTTCATATTGGGTTCGGGTCGTTTCATGCCAATACAGTACATATTATTATACATATGCCTATTGATAGGTAATATACGACGTGACTTATGTTGTATATCCAGTCCGCTGTATTTCCAACGTCTGACCTGTCATATAGTATGAAGACTGTGTATATCAGCAGGGCTTTTACTTATATAGTGAGTATTCATTGACCATTGAATGAATAATTATAAATATTTCTAATAATCAATGTTTTAAAACAAGTTAGTTGTTTTACTACGTCAAACCATGTGTCGCGTAACAGGCTTTACTAATATTGCACACAAATTTAAAATCCATAGCTCATTTTGTTCTCTACATGTTTTGTGGACAGATGGAGAGTAATGCTCTACAATAGAACTTTGTAGACGAATATTGAACGATAATTTTGATCACGATGCAAAGAAACACAGGTAATCTTTTAAAATATTATCTGACACTTCATAGTGTAATAATTATTCTTCCATGAGGAAGCATAACGCTATTTTATAATTTACTTTGGTATTAAAATAAGCTGTTTACTGTAAAATAAAATAAATAAATCACACTGATGTGTTTATATTTGAAAGGACATGTTTAAATAGGAAAAAAGTTGTTTACATAGGGAGAGTATGTTATTGAGAGGGAAACAGCTGACTTAGCTACGATTGAAATGATGACTTCACAGATAACAGCTGTATTGGACAGTAGCCGATTACCTAAAAACGACGAAGGAGAAATTGGTACATACTCCTGGTGTACAAAATTTAAATTGCATCAATCTAGTAATAGTCTTCGATGACGCACAGCAAAGTCTAATGTTTGGGCATGTACTTAATCTTCTTTTATGTAGAAATAAATTTTTGAAAAAAAAAACTTATAATTTAGAAATATATTGGCTCATGATACATAGACGTTTGTTCATGAAGCGTTGAAAGAAAACAATTTCCGGTAACAAAATTATAAGTTCTCAAACCAAATCTTGCCAGTCTTACAACATTTAATTTTCACACTCCATGTTTTTTTAATATGTTTTGATTGCACTAATTTTATTTACAAATTTATTTATCAGAATATATAGCCATCACGGTTACCTAGATGGGATTAATCAAAATATATTTCAGACCGATAAACAAGAATGGCGTTATAACATTTTTCTTCACAAATGCTAAGTAAATACAAATAACACTAAAAAACATAAAAGAAAGAACTTTTAACTAATTAATTAAAAATTTAGTCTATAATTTTTATAAAGTGGAATTTAGCAATTATACATAATTTTTTTGAAATCCATAGGCTTTTGACAATATACAATCTACATGATTTAAGCTGCAAGTTTTAATCTAAAATTCTTAATCTACATAGATACAACTTTAATATTTAATAGACACAGTCTTTCCAAATCCTAAAATATTAACAAGATTTACAAATTTCTTTCACTTTCATTTTCGACTGTAGTAATTTCAATCTGATATTCTAATTTTAATTAACACATTAAGAAAAAGAAACTGGGGTTGATTTTGCTCTTGCATAAAAAACTCCAAGTTAGGGTAGTTATTATATATGAGTGACATAAAAAGAATTTTGTCTAATTATATTAAATAAATTAAATATATATTTTTAAAAATTGCGAGGTTTTCTTTAATGATCATTATATTATTTGTTCACGCTTAAAAATCATTAGTACACGTAAGGTTCCCTTAAAAAAGGACGTGTTGAAACATCCTAGTGTTTAACTTACAAGAACAATGCCATACTACAAACACTTTGAAGTAATAATTTAGTCATAGAATATTTGGAATTATCTCATTTTAAAGATACATCTAATGCGCTTCCAACCACATTCCAGGTTTGGTTAAAACATATACAGATCTTGAATGTTTAAGTGGTGATTATTTTGAGTTAAATTTGAAAATGTCAAAAATTAAGGGTTACGAGATATTAGATGTTTAAAATGTATATTACTTGATGCTAAGGTTTAGAGCAAGGTACTAAAAGTGTTAATAATATAAAAAGATAATGTGGAGATTTACATATAACAAATAATTGCCAGTATTGATCGGAAGGTGGGAAATAAAAATCAGAAAATTACATATGATCACTCACCTGTTTTTGTAATATTTCCTCAATAAAATAGTGAATTATTTAACAGGAAAGACAATAATAAATGTTAATGTAAATGTATAAATCTCTGTCAATGTTTTGCGTCTTCCATGACCCTTTTCTACACCATATGAATTGAGAACTATTGTGTAGGTGCTACACTGTAAATAATTATCCACAGTAATTACGCAGTAATTAAATACTTGACATTTTAATGTATAATATAAGTTAAAAAGTACTGGGGCGTAAAACCATTTTGTCTGAGGGCTCCACCTCCTTGGCTGCAAAGTCGGCAATGAGCTATCATGCCAATGTTGCCTGAAATCATCCAACTACAAGGCGCCTAGGTAATTGTTTATAACATTGCTTTAGTCAGTAGGCTCCTTGTTCCCATAAACGTACCTAAACCCCGTCAAGAGCAAAAATTCAGCACATAGCTAGTACTCATTACTAGTTATTATTATTTGAAACTGTGCGAATGGTATTTGTGAAGAAAAAGGTTTTGACCTTCGAGCTCCGTCCCCTTGGTTCGATAGGCCTAATCAAAGATCTTAACCTAGCCATTCACTTGCAGAACGTTCATACGAAGTTTCGTAATTGCGGACGTAATCGTGGTGATACATAAAGATGTAGATAAAGATTTTTTACACCTAAACACTGTAATAGGTACATTGCAATTTGGCTCCAATACTATGACGAACGTATTTATATATTTCCTATAACATGTCAATATGCCCATTTTAGACATACTTACAATAACACAACGATTGAATGTTTTACTCGTTTTACAACGTAGTCTAACCTAGTTTAGAAATGTATTTTGATTTATATAAACATAATTTAGTAAACTAAGAACATACTAATGGTATATTGTACTCACATTTCGGTACTTAAGAGTGTCCTACTCCGCCCTGCAGTCACATGGGTGAGTAGCGGTTCTTCTCTCAATATTTATGGACCACAGCGTATACAACCATCAGTTTGCATTCAGAGTGTCCAAATGTTACATAAAAGCTTACTGCGTTATGTGGGTAATCGTGTAACTGACGTCGTTATTGTTGTCATGACAACATGCTTTGTTTACTTTATAAGCTTTTGTGAATAGAGTAATGTACATTATAGAAAATGTATATCAAAGAAATATCATTGTATAAAGTGAACTATAAGTACTTAACTCATAATTTTGTATTAAAATTCAGGTTGCTAATTTTACTTAAAATCATTCAACGTGCGATTGGATAAAATTGTGTCACCACTAGATGGAATTTTTGACTTGAAGTTTGCTACTTTACATGCTCATACATAGTATATGGTGTGACTTGGTTACGTAAAAGGTTTATGAAATAATATATTATTTTTTTAGAATTATTTATTTTGAATTTATGATATTTCGTCCTCTAAATAATGTTGCTTAAAACAGAATGGTTCCTAGACACTTGTCATCGTTCAGTTATACAAAAAGTTAATAATACTATGTTTTGAAACCTACCATTTGATCTCTTCACCAAGTGGATAACTATCCAACATTTAACTACAATTTAGGTTAAAATAAAACAAATACCAGGCATTGTGACACGTATGTAAGGATCACAACAATCATATTAATCATTTTCATTCTACTATATGTTCAACATGCATTAAATGAAAATAAAACAATAATTATTACAATGTTATTAAAGAATACAGGTTAAAATACGTCTACACCGAACAAACTGAAACGTAGAGGTATTAATTTCTTTTATAATTGAAAGATGGTAAATGCCCGAAAATCCTGTTTCATTCACAATCCTTCAAAAACATACGTCAAAAAGAGGGTTTTCCAGTTTTCAATAAAATTTTTAAGATAAAAAGTTTGAAGCAATATATATTTTGATACATTCATACGGGTGGTGATAAAATCCATTTCATGCTTAGAGGTTTTATGAGGCACGCAGAGAGGTGTTATTCTCATTCAACAGGCTTCAGAAACATTTTACTTTCACTGGTCGGTGAATTTCTATGTGGGGTTCATTTAACCAAGGGATTCGGATAACCGGAGTGTCTATTTCATTGGGTTATAAGACCAGGGTAGATGATATAAAGTTAACCAGACCTAATATAAGTATGGTTGACCTAATTGTTTTGCTTATCAGGAATGTTAACTGACTAAGATAAAGTTGTACATGAATTTGTTTTAACCAGAGTTTCTTGGTATTATAGATATATCATTGATTGGATATAAAACAAAATAATATTACCTTGACAGTAACGTATTTAATGGGCAGCAGGTTAACTGTCAACGCCACATACAACATTATTACTTTGAAGTATAACATGGCTACATTTGATATCTTATCTTTCACTCTTCAACATTTGGGCATGTTAGTATGATATTACTGTCTAAATTTAAAGGAGGTTGAAACCCTATAATATTTCAATCCTCTGAGAAGTGCGAAAATCGGTGGATTTGACAGTGTTTTATTTTATGAAAACTTTATTTTTGAATTATAACTGACATAATATTTTTGATGATAATAGAACTTTAATATTTTAATAGGTATTTTTTTATGTTGTAACTATCTTCCATGCAAGAAAAAAGTGTTATCATATTTAAAAGTTCAACACCGTTATAATCATCATAAATACACCCATTTTACATTTGGTAGAAATAATATTGACAAACAATAGAAGAATTTATATCATGTAGATTAATTTACCTAATGTTATTACAGTGACTTGTATAGAATTGATTATATCAAAAATATTAAATGGAAAATGTTATTGAAGTTTACGAAGTGAATTGTGTTTAATTAGTATTTTATTTCTATGTAGAAAATAGAAGAAATCGATGAACAATTAAAAATAAAAATATCTGTCCAATATAAAAACAATAATAACATTAATAATTAGAAGGTACTTGTAAAGACCATACATTTTAAGTATATCTTGGGCAATGGAAATTTAGGCACATCATGAACCATCTTAAACTGTGACAGACTGTTATTCAAAAGTCTATTTATGAATAACAAATCCCTAACGTTACTTTTAAAGCACTATGAACTGTAACTCAGAGTAGTTTAAAGTTGATAGGAATAATCCATGTAGAGCTAAATAAAGTAATATCCCTACAATTCAAGAGAATTATGAATCAATCGTGGAGTATATTATTTTATATTGTGAATGGGTCATGTAGTTTTGATGATCATTTATAAATACAGAGTTCAATGATTATCAGTTCACAAGTAACTAAGTGTAGTGTTTTCTAAATATTAAACTTCTACACACAATTTTTAACTCCTACAGTTGCAGCGTATATAAAGTAGAATAGTAACTAGAAATGTCAATCGGTTCTTTTGTTTATCAAAATCCCTCATAATTGAATTTTGCATTTTGATCTATGAATCATTTTTATCGATCTTTACCTCAGAGAAAATGTTTTCGCTTCTATAAAAGGTAGGATTGCTAATTATTTATAGACTTATGAACAGATGTGGAATATCCTACTAATCTCATTGTAAACACATTATTTATTTTATTGGATCGCAAAGTGAATGACCTTTTTATTTTTCAAATATTTTTGCTTGTTTAGTTTTTGTAAACAAAACATTGAGATTTCATCCATAACAGTTTCATTTAATTTATTGCAAAACGTTACTTGATATTATGAAACATAAAAGGTTCTAGTTAAAAGGCTTTGTTATGAAAAAAAAAATCTTTCATTTCTGGCATTTACCTATGAAAATGGCTAGTACTAAAGAATTAAAAATATCAACATTAAATTATACCCATAATATTGGCACTTCTAATGATAACTGCAATTACGAAGCCGTTTCTCTTTGTTGCTTGAATGGTATTTATTAGGAATAAATGAATGCTTTCATAAACACACACACACACACACACACACACACACACACACACACACACACACACACACACACACACACACACACACACACACACACACACACACACACACACAAATATACCAATAATAGCTAGAAGGTTGAAAAGCCATATTCACTGACTTTATATATTAGTAACCACAAAATATTTATTTACTTTTTGTTTGATACAAAGTAAAAGTATTCCAATTCAAGTGTCCGTGTTATTTTAATAATAATGAACTTCAATAATCAATGTTGTTATTAAAAATAACTGTGTAGATTTGTAAATAATACGACGATGATTGTAAAAAATTACGAGACTTTCTTTATGGGTTTTCATCTATATTCCAAATTAACATTTAAAATATAAATATATACTTTTTCTATTAAGAGTTCTTAAACTCAATTTAGAAGACATGAACAAAATTATGCTTTTAAAAAAAGTATACATGAAATAAAACTGTAATAACAGTTTATAATACAATGGATTTGGTGTGCTACGGGTTGAGTGATACACGTAATCCATCACAACACACACAACCTGCCGTTCTCAGAGTAAGTCCCAAGGACGCATACACGACATCCCTCATCTCGTGGGTGTTGACATCCATCACAGCTGACAAGCCTGCCGGAAATGACCAAGTAATATTGGCGCTTTCTGCGTTTTAATCACAACCCGCATGGAGATTCACCTACACACAAAGTACAGCATTTGCAAAAAATAATTTGGCTTCTTTGTGCTGATTTAAACCGTTACTATAAAGTTAAGTTTGATATGGGGTTACATTGGTTGATATTTTAAAATACCTAGAGTTTAATAGATAGGTTGAATAGGAATAAAAAGTAATAAAGTTGACATTCTTTGTTTAACATCTGTTATTGACGATGGGTAATGTAGAAAGCATAGTTGGATTTTGGACGTTTAATATCGTTATATTTTACATAAAAGATAAGACTAAATTTCAAGGATTAAAATCTTCCCTCTTCTTTAGGTATAAAATGTCCTAAGATACAGAAAAACAAAAAAATGTGGCAATGGACTGTCACACTGTTTTAATATGATAATCATAAAATTATACCTGACAAATGGCATGAAGTACAACTGGAGAGAATGAACCAGGCGATGTCACTGTATAGGAGTCAATGCCGCAAACAATACGTCACACCTGAACTAAGGAAGGCGAAGCAATGATATAGAACTCAATTTCGGCATTTCCTGTAGAAGCCTAGCGCGTCAAATGGAACAAAGATAACAGGAAGGCTTAGGCAATGAATACTAAACTATAGTGGCTTTGGTTGAGTTTGGTGGTGGGTGGGCATAGGGTGAAGAGCAGCTGCCTCCGGCCAAATGTTTTTGTCCTTGACCTAAATGTCATGGTGTGTAAGAATTTTATTGTTAAAATCCTCTTAGGTTTGCTAGTTAATTTTTGTTATATTAGTAGTCAAAGTGGCCTAGCCTTATCAGAAGGTTTGAATTCGAAAATATTGTCCATTCGGTTTGTTATGTTGGCTTCATTGCGTTTCATGTAACGATTTTCAGACAGACAATATTAAGTAATTTTAGATGATTCCGCTAAACCTCTTTCGTGTTCTCTTTATGTTAATTCTCACATTTAGCCTTTATTTGGCCTATGTATTCCCTATTACATGAACGTTGTGTTTAGCGTGCAATTTTTAGCTTGTGTTTTTACGAAACATTGATTAAGAGTGTTTTCTTCTAAAAGCGGTTCTAATATTGTGTTTCCTCCTAAATCTTCTAATTGTATGCCATAGTCTCTTCACATAAGAGGTGCTCAAGTACTGAGGTTATCTATTTGATATAAGATTCGATTCAGTTTTAATATTTTTAATTTTTAACTTATCTTTGTTTCAGCACTAGCTCTTTCCTCTTTCAAACAAAGCAAATAAATAAATGGAAATAAAAATCCTTCTTTAACATGATTTTGCCGGTTCGATTGAACATTTATATATTGATCTGTATGTGTTTCCGTAGGATAAATGTCGTCTTAAAGACGTCCCTAACTCTTACTACATACCCATCCAAAAAGGAGAGTTTGTTTTGGGTCTCTACTTCCATGGTTACACGAATTAAAAGAAATATTGGAATAATTTACTCACACAATAGAACTCAAAGGTTTACTGTGCAAGTAAAAATATCAGAATCAAAAGTAATTATAAAAAAGTAACAGAACAACTGTCACAATAGATCATACAATCTAAAGGTAAAGCACAATACCTTCTTGTAAAAATTTTAAGTTATTAATCCTACAAAAACATCGGTTTAATCACAAGACGTAGGTATCACGAGAGCTTCGTGGACAATGTAGAAAGCCTTCCCGATCAAGTAAGCCTTTAAACAATTTTTGAAACTGTCTATAGTTATATGAATGTTGATTACATTTCGAAGTAAACTGTAGAATTTTAGGACCAAAATAAAAAATTGAGTTTTTGAAAAGGTTGAGTATGAAACGGTCTGTAATTTCGGCGCCGTGTGTTATGATAATATTTTAAATGTAGAAACAGATTTTTATTTTGAAAAAAAAAAAATATTGTCTAATAAAAAATTGGAAGGGAGGCCAAGGTTAGGATCAAACTAGATTGGAAACGCTCTATACAGCTCTCATCTGGTCTCATTTTCCAGACAACCCTCAACGCTTCCTTTTGAAGAGTGAATACTCTATTAAAGTTGCTGACAATAAAAAATCCCCAAAGTATTATTCCGTACCTCAGCTTTGACTCAAATAAGTCTAAGTAACCCAGTTTAAGAATTTGTTCTGAGGCAAATGTAAAAAGGCACTTCAGGGAGAATGTAGTTGAATTTAGCTGCTTCGATAATGTGTTTATATGAGTATTCCATTTAATGTCAAAATCAAAATGGACCCCTAAGAAACCTACAGAGTAATTGCTACTTATTTGATTGCTACCAAATGTATAAATATTAGGTACATTTTTGGAGGTTTGGGAATAAAATTCCACTATGTTCGTTTTAGAAAAGTGTAAGAACAGGTTATTGTATAATTTTCTAACAGGGTACTAGAGTGACAGTTATTTAGAATAACGCTATTCTCATCCGCGAAAAAATGAGGATTTATGGTTATGTTTAAATTACTTTCAATGAGTTTTGGAAGATCATTAATGTATATGAGGAAAATTAGAGGTCTAAAGATAGATCCCTGAGGCACTCCTCTCTTGATAACCGAAAGATCAGAAAAATACTGCTGGGAATTATTGCGGATTTTAACACACTGAACGCTCTCAAATAAATAATACAGTTGACCAAAATTATTTGTTTTTAGTATCTCCATGATTGATGAAGGCGTGGGCTTTGCCCATATATCTCCACAAGATCTTTGGTTTGAACTGATTTAAAGCTATGGCTTTTATGTCACATTTTTACATAAAGATATTGGTAAAATGAGCGATAGAGGAAACCTCTTTATTATTCCCTCATCTTGACGTTACACTTCGTCCTCTAATTCAAAATAGTTGCATTGAGTGCTTATTTTTAACAGCTTCTTAATTACTTGATTCAGAAGTTTCTTTCCATCGGTCAGTGATAGATCATCTTTTAAAAGACATTCAATGATTTTGGGTGTTTCTGGAACTGGCACATTGGTTAACAGACTTACGAATAAATATTTAATGTTAAATACTTTCCTCAATTAAAAAATAAACATTTTAATGTTATAAAACAGTAGCAAAACGTTAGGTAATTCCTTTCTTAAGGTTTTCAATTGATGATGCGTTATTTGAAACGATAATAGGATTTCCGAAATTTGTCAATGTTATTCGTAACAAAAAGTAGAAAAATACTTTACGAGGATTGAAATCTCTATTTAATACTTCAGTTGTGGAACGCATGATTTGCTGTTATTATCATTAGAAGTGCCAATATTATGGGTATAATTTAATGTTGATATTTTTAACTCTTTAGTACTAGCCATTTTCATAGGTAAATGCCAGAAATGAAAGATTTTTTTTCCATAACAAAGCCTTTTAACTAGAACCTTTTATGTTTCATAATAACAAGTAACGTTTTGCAATAAATTAAATGAAACTTTTATGGATGAAATCTCAATGTTTTGTTTACAAAAACTAAACAAGCAAAAATATTTGAAAAATAAAAAGGTCATTCACTTTGCGATCCAATAAAATAAATAATGTGTTTACAATGAGATTAGTAGGATATTCCACATCTGTTCATAAGTCTATAAATAATTAGCAATCCTACCTTTTATAGAAGCGAAAACATTTTCTCTGAGGTAAAGATCGATAAAAATGATTCATAGATCAAAATGCAAAATTCAATTATGAGGGATTTTGATAAACAAAAGAACCGATTGACATTTCTAGTTACTATTCTACTTTATATACGCTGCAACTGTAGGAGTTAAAAATTGTGTGTAGAAGTTTAATATTTAGAAAACACTACACTTAGTTACTTGTGAACTGATAATCGTTGAACTCTGTCAACGCCAAGGCTAACTAGGATATTGGATCCAGCCATTTTAAAAGTTTTTTTTACTTCTTTACGATTTCTGGAATTTTTAAAAAAGAGTCATTTTGCCCTACAAATGGTGTCAGGTGAATTTCAGGAACTAATTATTAGCCAGGGACGAAAGTCAGATTTTTGGATTTTTTGTATGGGATGTTTGAATGATAAGTAGATAATTTTGATCTAAATTTTCCTGTAAAATACATGTTCATACGATTATAAAGGGGCTTAGCTATTTTGTGCTAAAATGCGTCGGTTGGATTTTTATTTAGCAAAGTATATTTGCCAGCATTCAGAGTTTATCTTTGTATGCTACTGCGTCTAGAACAACAGTAGCGTTTCCTTTGTAGGATGGTGATATTTTGACTGTACTTATTAGCATTTTGAGATTAGTTAGTCACAACGGTTATGATCCTTGAAGCATAAGGTCGTGTTCAATTGCTGAGAACTACAAGCAACGGTATAACATTTGTAATGGTCGGTTTACATGACAGAAGTTTGTAGATACGAAATGTTATATGCCCGAAGACGCGTGACCCGGATTTTCTCCGACCGTGTAGAGTAAGATGGCAATCGCGATTAAGCCCTTGATTTTATGTGCCTTATTCCTATCCAGATGTTAGACTTTTATACCTGAAAATACATATTTTTTAATGTCCCAGTTTAAATATAGAGAAAAAACAGAGGAAGAGGGTTTGTAACAAATAATATTATAAGAAAATCTCATTTATCTTTTGTTAATATTATAATATGTGACACATCAATGCAAGCCTGGCCGTATGGGAAGTTACAGTACCCCACTTCCCCCCTCACCTTGCGACGTTGCCACATTGTCATATCAGCTGATTCTCAGTATGAAACAATGTCTCGCTTCGATCCGGTTATGTATATCCGTTTTGTTGTTCGGAGTTTGATTATTCTGCATGTTTTTATTGTATTTATTTCTTGCTCACAGTGTGTGTTTATAGTGTAAACACGTGTTAGTTTAAATCGTGAAAGTAAAGGACTCAGGGAGATAGTAGAGTATTAAAAATGAGCAGTAACAATCGCTCAAATTGTTGAATTATGTCAATTATCAATTACTAGTGTTATTCTTCCATTACAGGCTCGCATTGATGCCTCGTACTATAACATTGATTGAATAGAATCCATGTATATTACATGTAAATTACTATTGAAATAATTTCAATACCTTCACTGGAGTATTCCTTATACTTTATGCCATATGGGTAAATATATAAGTATTCTTGTAACATTTTATACGAACACTGGTTTTAAATGCATCACTTGTATGAAGTGTGTACAAAACTAAAAGTGATTAACGATGTAAAATTACATGAAAAATTGGAATTCTCTATTCTATTATTACATTCGAAAATAATGATGCATATGTTTCATGAATAACGCATATTTTCTCCCAACAAGCTAAGATCTTATACAATAGATCCTTATCACGTAAAGACTGTTGCCGTTGGCTCTGCTCCAAACACTGCCACCTGATTAACGGACCTTTATATCAAGTGCTTCCTTCTCTCTTCTAGAACGTGAACTGCGTTATTGCTTCTCCCTTTTATTTTGACAAGACAAACCCGATTCATATTATTAGTTGAGATGTATAAAAAACCATTTAAATCGTGAGAGCTAAAGTTTTTGCCTAACTAGAAGTTAATATATTTTCTACATTAATTACAAATGAATGTAGGTGTATAACTTTCCAAACAACATTCTTTGACTGGAGTATTAATCAACTTTAATGTATTAGGCTTCACCTTATAAAATATGGTACGCAGAAACCATAGCTACCTATAATAAAATCATACCTTATTTTTATTTATCATTAAATAACTAGGGGTTATATGCTGAAACCTCCTGCAAGTTTTTTAACCAATGTTATTGATTGTAATATTTCTAGAGATATTCTAAATAAACTCGTATTAACTTTTGAAAGAACATTAGTTCTAGAAATTAACGAAGCATTTCGAGGTTCTTTAATATAAATTATTATTTATTAATTTATAATATATATATATATATATATATATATATATATATATATATATTAATTAAATATTTTAAATACTGAAATAATAATTTTATACGAAGTTTTTGTCGAGGAATCAAAATTACTATAAATGATATAAACTGTAACTGTCAATGATGTTAATTTTTAAGGAAGGCATTTTAGTAGTAATACACTTATTATATTCCAGAGATAGTATATAAGTACTACTATATTTAACAGCGTTCGATGAATAAGTGCATGTTTCCTTAAAAGGTTCTTGCCTGTTTCCACCCGAACAAATAAACCACAGCTCTATCCTTTTCTTTTTACCAACTAGCCATTATGGCAGCATTAAAATACCGTTATTAAATAAGGAACATTACTTTCTGTGTGGAAACGTGTAAGTAACATCACTTTATGAATCTGCCCATTTCGTTTCGGACCTGTGAGATATCAAACTTAGTTATGACTACATAATGTTATAATGTGTGGTTAAGTCAGTATATAGCTAATTATGATCTAGAGACTGATAGGCGCCTTTGCCAGTAAAGTTAGTGTAAACCTGCCTTATATCAAACACTTTCTAACAAAGGAATATCGACTCTATGTTAGACAGCACATATTGCCATGTGTATTTAGCTGATCATTGTTTGTCTTGTTCTCATTCTCGTCAAGTTGTATACAGGACGTTCCCATGAGAACTGGAATATTTAAACGTAACCACAAACACGACTGGAAACCTATCAAAAGTTGATGTAGGCTGTTGAAACAACTGTAATGAGTACTTTAGAAAAAATCTCAAAATACACAGCCTCAGGACTCGTATTAAGTTAGCTGTAATTAATTTCTTTAGTTATATTAGTAATAATAATGTTTCAATTACAAATTTATTCCACGACATATGTTTGCTCAGGATATCCGGTGTTGGTGTAGAAAACCTCTGTTCATTATTTGACATTCATAACCTTTATATTTTAGATACTGATTAACCGAAGCCCATATGATTATCGTTATCTATATAGGAGTGAATAATTAAAAAAGGGTATAGAACGTAGTTTGTGTAAGAGATCTAGAAAGTCTTTTTAGGTGGTAAGGTAGTAAATTTTTCTATTAAACCCCTAATTAATTATATAGTAATAAATAAAACCTAAGACTTTTGAGGAGTCTGAACACCAGGCTTCTATTCCTAAATACTATACTAATAGAATTCTAAAAATTAACAATTAAACAATCATTTTTTAGTATTTTTATCCCCATTTTAAATCCAATTGCAGGTGAGAACGATATGTAACACACCAAAATTTGAACTACTTATATTTTATAGCAAAAAAATCAATTACTGAATGAGAAAAAAACTGTTTTTAATCACGAAATTAAATATATCCAGTATTATTGCTGTATATTTTAATTTTAATTACATAATCATCAAATTTAACTTTTAATCACCAGATACTTAGCCTTAAATCACATGTAAAATATGTATTTTTGTAATATTGCAACCAATATTTAATTAGATGAAAATAGTGGACCAAAACATGACCAGTTTCAGTTTTCATTATCCTTAATATTAGTTATTAAGTACTTATTCGTAAACAGCAAACAATGAGTTCCACAACTGAAGTATTGAATATAGATTTCAAACCTCGTAAAATATTTTTCTACTTTTTGTTACGAATAACAATGACAAATTTCGGAAATCCTATTATCGTTTCGAATAACCCATCATCAATTGCAAACCTTAAAAAAGGAATTACCTAACGTTCTGCTACTGTTTTATAACATTAAAATGTTTATTTTTTAATTGAGGAAAGTATTTAACATTAAATATTTATTCGTAAGATACATTTCTGATTTTCTAACATAATATAATAAAATTTAAATTATGGAACATATAGCTTAAAATTTTTGCGACAGATAAAGACGATCCTATACGCGATATACACGATGAAACTGCCTAGGCTTTAGCTATAAAAGGGGCTATGGGCAAATTTACAGGTGAAACTGAGTTTTCTTTATCTATTATTTATATCTTTATTTTTTATACCAATACAATCAGCAGAAACATTAAAGACACTTTGATTTCATATTGAAAATTTAGTGTGACGTATATAGTCTTGAAGACTCTAAGGTTTGTGGAGTAACTCTTAAAGTTGACTGACAAATCAAATACAGCGGCTGCCTGCAACCAATGTCCCTCTCAGAGGTCACCCACCCGCAACAGCCGTCAGTTGTCTCGAGATAACCAGTTCATTACACAACACCATTTGGCATTAGTCGTTTGAACTCTCTATAACGACAAGAGACACGTACTCGTTTATAAAGTACAGCTATTCGTGTAATATTGTTGATTCAAAACACTGAATATTTCAAAATTAATAAAAACACTTTTACTGATATCTAAAGATATTACTTTTGTACAAAAAATTAAAAATACAATTATATTCTAGAAATTTCTCAATTTTTCAATTTAATTTATAATACAAGTATACATTTGTTTTTCTATGTTTTGTCCTATGAAAAATCAGTCCTTCCATAGATGTTGATGGAAAAACGTGAATGTGCACTTCAAGAATGTTATGTTCGAAAGTTCGCAGGTGACCTAGAGACTTGAGTAAGCTTTGACACCATTTACCTTTCTGAAGATAGGCTTCATTCGTCCTACGATACGGACAACATCGTCGCCTTCACCAAATTTCACTATTAAGAATTATTTATTCTTGGATGAGCGTTTGCTATGGCTACCACTCGAGGGCTCGAGGAAAACGAGCCTCTGGGTGTGATGAACTTGTTGTTAATTTCATTATTAATATTAATTCCTAACTAAAATGCGGAGCTAAGTAGTTAGAAAACAGATTTACATAGTAGGTAGTGCTGACAGGTTGCAGAGGAGCGGTCAAAAGAAAGATGGTTTGTCGAGAACTCAACATCTGTTTTCATTAGCCCTCTAAGTAAACCGATATTTTGTGAACGAGAGGACTATTCCACCTTAATAGACGTGGCCAATTTTATAAACAAAGTTTTAGCTTATTTTTCCCACATTAGTTATGTGAATCCATTTCAAACAAATTATATAGAAAACTACAAGGCATTGTTAAATATGTTGAGAGTATAAACTAATATAAAAATACTGATAGTGACGCATATTACTAACTAATTTAATTTTTATATGCTAGAGCATATGCCCTTAACTAAAACACGATATAAATTTACGAACCCATGTGGACAATGTCAATTTGTTGAAACAAAAAGAGCTTAAGGCGAAATAATATGATTACTTTTTTATTAGCTAATTTTACGTAGAAATAGTTAACAATATAAATTTAACATTAGTTCTGAGCTCATAATGTAGATTAGATAAAAAACCCATTTGTTTTTTTTTCTACTCGTTTTGAAAAAGCCGGTAGGAGTGTTTTAAATTTTGTATATATTACAAAATTTTTAATATTTCTACGTGTCAGTTGGAAGAAGGAGATAGATTTTATAACAAACAAAATATTAATAATGTATTATCATGGATTTACTTGTACTGACGATCTCAAAAACCGTTCTAGATTCCAAAAAGTGTATCACAATGAAAAGTTTAAGAAATTTTACACGAAATAAAAACAATTATTTTTGCTTCTGTCTATAAATAACAGAGTTGTGGATAAGAAATTAAATGCCACCACATTGAAAGGAAACTGAGAACGGTTTTAGGATTTGAGGGTCATGTTCGTTGAAATTATAAAGAAATTTGTGGGAAGTTCTATTATAAGGACATTTTAAACTTTACCTACTAACAAAATTTTACAAAGTTGACATTTTGAATTCGTTTAAAAGTAATCTAAGATACGCATGTCTAAAATAAAAATATAGTTATGTAGTAATGTAATCCACGAATTGAACTTGCTTGTACTTGTGTCACTTACATCATGTCAGAGGTAATATCAGATTATATATACACTAAAATTTAAGGTCCTGTCCACTACTTCTTCTATAACTGAACTACTTATATTTTAACGAGATACATACAATGTGTTATACTTAAAACATATTGTTAAAAGGCTTGGTTCAATGTGAATAATGAGTTGTGAATGATTAGTCAAGTCTGTGACATCGTCATATTCCAGACGCACTAAGAGTAAGGTGACCTGTAGCTCTAACTCAACTTTCACATGTTATAAATGTATTCTTATTATTATTTAAGTATGTAAAGACTTTAGATTTTATTGTTATTGCAGTTATGTAGAATGAAACCATTTTGTAATCGTTAAAACTAACTCAGTAAGATAACCGATGCAGCTCACAAAATAACACATACATAATACACTTCTGATGTAACAGTGAACCGAGGCCAATATCAACCAATAACCAAGGTCTGTCGCTGCCAGTTGTCATCCATTGTTCTAATTAAAGCTTGTTCAGCAGTTTGGTTCTGACTTTGCCTTCAGTTGGCATATCATCAGCGTTTGGAGTTCGAATTGTTTAACGAATTTCCTTTACTACATCATACACTTCTGCGTACTTTAAAATCAGGTTTCATTTTTGTTAGTACTCATTAGTGCAATGTGGTTCATACTGTTTTATAAATTACTAGCTGTCTGTGGCTTTGCAAGTAGTTTTATAAATCGAAGTCCTTCTAGTACTTACTAAAAGCGGTTATGATGTAATATGATCGAGTCCTATGAAATTTTTCAAACTTAAGTAAGCATACATCAGGTACATATTATTTCAGTGCTCACGTAGCAGCGTTTCGCGGTCGAATTTATTAAAAAGTGTTTCGGACACCATAGCTGGTTTTGGCTTGTCGCTGTAGGCAAAAAAATATATATACCCAAATATATTGGTCTCTGAAATTGTCTTCGTTTTATTTATATTCCTTGTCATATATCTTCGGTCTATGAAATTTCCGGTTAAGTTTGCCTTCCAGTCCCGAAGATGAGAAAAGAACATAAACACATAGGCCTGGTAAGACAACTTCGTTTAAAAGTTGTCTACTTCGGTATTTGTCACAACTGATTTTATTCTATTGCTTTGATAAAGATAAATTTTATATCTCCCTGATACCTACAATGTTTTAAATGTGTCGACTTCCGGTTTATGATATTTCTAATGAATGCCATAGTGGGGTTTGCTTGTTTTCCTTATAAATCAAAAATAAATACATACGCAGGACTGATAATCCTATCTCGGTCCAACTGTTTGCGCTACCACAGTTGCGTTTGCCTAACTGTCCGGATAAAAATTATTATCTTGGTAAGAAAGCGTCTACTTTCTGCTCTTATTATTTACTTTAAGCATAAAATATTTCCAATTTAATAGTTGAATTCGTCTTGTTATCCCAATGAAGAAAATATTCATACATACGAGGGACTGCTAAACCTATTGCTGACTAGGGGAAAACTCTATCTACTTTCAGTATAAGGAAACCTTACTAAGTGCATAATAAGTATGAAAATAATTATTTATAATGTTTTGATTTATAGAAACCTTGCTCTTTTTCGGAATGTAGTCTGGGAAAGTATATATGGTTGAGATTCTGTTAACGTTCATATCTTTGTTTTTCATTAAGTCATTGTTAAAATACAGTATGGAAATCCTATGGAAGTACTCGTACACCAGTTTGGAGTATCTTAAGAAAACATTCACAGCTTTATTCATTATTGTTGGTTTTATAACGGTGTTTAAATAATATTTACAATGCATCCAGTTTTTAATTCGTCACTGGCACAATCTGGAGTGAAAGTTTGATATAACATGGTGTATGCTATCTTAATCACTACAAGCGCTGTTCAAAATTTTAAATTGTAAACATGTGTTTATGCCTCTTTGATGAACAGCTTTTTAGTAAACTGCAGTTAAATTTTGATTATATAACGTAAATGTTAACATTTTTGACGTGACAACGTCTTAAATTAGGTTGCGGCTCGGAGTCACTCATGAAAAAGTGTAACGCCCGGTAACGTTACGATGCCCGTCCAGTGGGTCCGCCGCACGGGATCCGCACGGGATAAAGCAGATAACTGTGGGTCCGCCGCACGGGATAAAGCAGATAACTATGTTTATTCGTGAAAATGTGGAGTGCTTAGATTCGTCATTTACAACAACTACAACAATAAAGGTAAATAATTGTACACTGATATTTCATTATCGTAAACTATGATTGATTGATTAATTGTTAGATTGACACAAAAGTTGAGAAACTGAGTTTATAGGTTATGTCATACTATTGACAAATGTTGATAGTGTTAAGTAAATTATTAGTTTAAATCTCTCTGCAATCAATCGTAATTCAGTCGATTGAGAAGAAACAGCGCGTATTGCTAGTCAAACATTTAAAATAACAAATTATAACCTCTAACCTGTCATAACAGTGCGACCAAACAAACGAACTAAACCGACCAATCACCACGCGCGGAGTTAGAATTTAACTGTGTTTAGCAAGAATTTCAAATTCCAATTTTAGTAAATGTTTTATTCAACTTTACCATTTACAATAAAAAATTTTAAGTAATTTCAAATTATGTACAATGTTTTAGTAAACAAAATATATTTCTATAGTTAAAATTTGTGCAATTCTTATTTTCATTCAATTCCTTGTTCCTATTGTGCAATTTAATAATATTCATATCAATAAATATTCTACCGAGAAAAAGACGTTGTCACGTAAAATCTTCGCCCGTAAAACCGACTTTACAGGCAACCATAATTTTTATGAAGTAAAAAATGTTCTAGGCAACTTTTCTGACAATTTTTAGTGCAAACATTGTAGCAATAATTAGCCGAATTGAAATGGCCATTCTTTAGATCAGCGCCTAGCAACACTATGTGCGATTAAGTTTTGTTTATAAGACTAGCAGTTACCCGTGGCATCACACGCAATTACACTGACTTTGTAAGTGTATGATCACCTCTGGTTGGAATGCTCCATATATTTGAAGACAATTATAGTTAGTTTGCCTTGTTACTACGGCCAAGAAAATATGTTAAACGTGTAATATATCAAAGTGACCAGGGCAATTTATTCCGGTCTTATTATTTATTTTGCCATTGTTATTTATGCCTTGCTTCTGTCAAAATACAACTGGGATGGTTGGGTTTTGAACCATGATAATGCTATAATGTATCTTAAAATGTATAATGAAAGTTATGTAGTAACTTCGCCTTTGATATCTGCTATTACAGTTCTGAACAGGCAATGCATACTGAATACTTGCTAAAATGTGCAGTTAAAAGTAAACTATTACTAAAACTTTTGTAATCCTTATATTGTTATTTTGAAATAGACGTCTTGTTACCATGAAGCTTTATGCTTTCAAGACTATAAATAAAAATAAAATGACAATAGTGGGTAAAATGGTTCAACAAATGGGTGATTTAATCAAACAAGTTTTATACAGAAATTTGATTGCGTCTAACACGCTCTTAATTCACGCTAGAACTCAGATGGGATTCTATTGACCAAGATGCCATTTTTTTCAACTTAAGAGGTTTTTGAAATAAGAATAGGCCTATATTGTTAACAAGTGGCCTAATGCCCCTGAAAAAGCTCAGAACGATCGGTGTAATTGTTGATTAAGTAATACACATATGGACACACAGTCGGACACAATTAGATTTGTATACGTATGATAGTAAACAAAATAGTATGTACTTCTATAGACAGTATGTGGTCTAGGTATAAGATGTATAGTACAACCCCAGATAACGCGCGACTTAAAAACTGTTTCTTCTTAATTACAAGGCATTCTCACCACGAGTGAAGTAGATCTGTGTACTAATTGAAAGCTCACCCCGGGCGACAAGCCACAGCCTTTAACAAAGCCTACACACAAGAGAAGGTAGACAGCTCTCTGTACACCACTAGACAAATTAATACCGACGTTGTCTGAGACACTGAGCTCTCTACGGTGAGTATCAACCCTACACAAAGAAGGTAGAATAACTTACCTGTTTAGAGTAAAGGGTATAATGTAAAGTGCACGTAAAAATATGTACGGTAATTGAGATTAATGTCAAAGAGAGAAATAAAGTATCATGTAGAAAAATTTTGCAAGAGCTCAACATTTTGAGCTGTCTCTTATATCTAAAAATACTTTCCAATTTCATATTGAAACCATTTGCTTTCATACGTATATTACTAAGTTCCATTGCTTCTCTCTGTTGTAATTCTTTCTCTCATAGGGTTAAACTAGTTGTAAAAGTACGAAAATACGAAAAAGATATACTTTTGATTTAATCAAAAAAACTGTCTGATTAAGTCTGAGTGAGCGTAATATTCCAGCATCTTAATTAAAAAGACAAGAATAGATAACAATATTTGAATGTCCAAACTTAATATAAGATTTTATACTTTATATAATAAGAAAATGTTATGGCTATAATTAAATGACTATATTTCTTACAGTGTTGAAGGGACTTTAAATAAAATATTAGAAATTATACATCAAATGGAAGTTTAATCAATATTTGACGGATAGAAGTAGCTAAATACAATTTATTTTCTTTAAAAGGTTCCTGCGTGGATCAAGAGATTTGTGTAGTAATTGCGACTACATAATGAGTACTCTAGTTACAAAATGTAGCCTACAGTGATTAAATTTACCATAAGTTTAAATAAATGAATCTATACCCAACTGAGGTTCCGGCAGTAATTTAGACAGGAGAAAGTTTTTTAATTTTTGAAGAATTTTTACGAGAAGTCTTTTCAGACTGTGTATTTAAACATTCTTTGATCGTGGAAACAAACCAAACTCTCCCTGGCATGTGAAGTATAATTAATAGATTGATCTTAATCAGAAATGCTCTTCACGCTCTAAACCTGAGAGCAGTGCCAATTTTGTTTAACTTTTGAAACTCCTGACAATAAATATTAAAATAATATATATCTTAAATATGTATATTCTTTATTAAAAACTATTATAGAACTCTTCAATATTGCATCATAAATGTTCTCAATAACATTTCTATAGATTTAGTGTATCTCCATTTGAGCCTAAAATAGTCTGTGTTACTAAAATTGTTGAAGAGATTCATTTAAATATTATGAAATGTCGTAGAAATCCTTTTTTTATTAAATTGGTACTCATAAAACCTGTGTCATTATCTGACTTTAGAGCCAAAAACGTTGCTTTTTAAACTTAAAGTCCTATTATTCTGAAATAGGTCAGAAGATTGGAAATTCTTCCAGTGATTATAATGTATTTTCTAGATTGTAGAATCTTGGAGCATTGGAAAAAAAAACGAGTAATTGTAGTATCACTAGATAAAGGAATACAACATTTTCCAATATATAATTTTTTATTTTGTGCAAGGCCTTTCTGAATCAAAGATTCCATCATCAGGCACTTCACAAATTATCAAATGTTTACATTTTTGTAATAATAAATTAATTTTATAGTAACATATGGTAAACAATTTGGATGTACGGTTAGCCAGTATAAATTATTTAATCAGAAATTAAATTTTAACTTTTTAATAAAATTGTGATGAGAGTAAAACTGAATTTTGAATTGGCCCGTCTTCGTTATTGATAAGTTTTTCTTGATTTATGTTAATGTAAAATGTTTCCCAAGCATTTAAGTGTATTGTGTTTGTAACTTCTTTTAATAATCGTAAATTTTTATTAGAGATTGTGTGTCCAGATTCAATACAGTGATTCGCCACAGCAGATTTTTCATTTCTTCCATATTTTATATGTGCAAAGTGTTCTTTGGAATCGTGTCAATGTTTCTTTTAGTTTGGCCAATGTACAAATTTATCACAGTCGTTGCATTTTATTTCATAAATTCCTGATTTGTTTTCGAATGTGGTTTTGTCCTTGGGATTTCCTAATATTTGTGATAATTTTTTGTTTGTTTTATAAGTGATAGATTTGTTTGTATGCTTTTTAAAGAGTTTCTGCAATTGATTTGATAATGTTACTGTATGTTGTACAGATGAATTCTTGTTTATTATCTTGAAGTGGTAGTAATGTTGTTCTAGATTTTCTTAATTTTCTTTTGATTGATTTTTGAAGTATGTTGTCAATAAGTTGTGTGGTGTAACGGTTAAAAAATAGCAATATCTTTTATGTAGTTTAACTCTTTTTTGTATTTATCGATAGATAGTGGAGTATTCAAAAGTCTGTAAATCATTGAGTTGAAAACTAGCTCTTTTTTGTTGAGGTGGATGGTTAGATTTCGTTGACAATAAGTCTATTTATTTGCGTCGGTTTCCTGTAAATGTCAAATTCAAATTTTGATTTGTTTCTAATCACTAAAACATTTTTAAAAAATGGTATACTATTGTTTTGCTCAATTTCGTATGTAAATTTAATGGTGGGGTAAAATGAATTTAGGGTAGAGATTAAAGTTTTGTAGGTTTTCATTTTTATTAAATATTGCGAAGATATCATCAACATATCTTATCCACTTTTTTGGGAAATATTTCATTTTTGTTTTAGCGGTAGTTTCAAAATAACTCATAAATATATTTGCAATGAAGCATGAAGAGGATTTCCATTGCTGTACCATCAATTTGAGTGTAGTATGATTCTTTAAATTGAAAAGTATTATGATTCATACAAAGGTTTATTAACATAGAATATTCATCAACTATTTCTTTTTGTAAATGTATGGAAGACAACCAATTCAATATTATTTCCATTGTGTCTCTAATTGGAACATTTAGGATACAGTGAAACTACGTCAAAGGATATTAGATATTCGTCTTATTCTATAATAGTGTCTTTAATTGATTGTATGAAATCATATCTATTCTTGACCGAAAAACTGAAGGAAGAGGTTTTAAATTTTTATAGTGTTCTTGATAACCATTGTGATAAGAAATAGGTTGGAGAGTTTATGTTTGACACTATGGGGAATGCATTCATTTCCAGGTTTGCGTATTTTTGAAAGACAATATAATTTTGGAATTGTAGGATTGGGAACTGTAAATTTTCTGTATAATTGGTGGTCGATTAAATTTTTGCAGTTTTTGAAGATCTCCGAAAACAGATTTATTGAACTTTAGTATAGGGTTTTTTAAACATTTGCTGTATTGTCCATTATTTAAAATTGTTTCTACTCTTTCAAAATATTCATCTTTGTCCATAATAACAATAGTATTACTTTTGTCAGCTTTCAATATAAAATACATCCTTTTGTTTTAAACTCTTTATAGTGTAACTGTGTTTATTGAGTATTGTATAGCAAGGTTTTGCTTCATTTATACTTTTAGAAACAGTAGAATATATTATATCAGATCTAATTGCAGTTTTCTTTACTCTCATCTAAATTTTGAATGTTACTTTTCTACATCTATTATCATATTTTCGTTTATCATTCTTACTTTTTAGATTAAAATGTAAACCTTTATTTAAAAGATTCATTTCTTCTTTGGAGAAGCTTTCTGATGACAAGTTACATACCCGTTGTTGATCTTCAAAAAGCGATTTGTTTTCTTCATGAACAAGTGGTTCATTGCCATTCTTAAGTGATTTAAATTTGTTTTCCAATTTTTGTTGTTTCTTTTTATATTTAAACTCAATACTTTCAAGAATATTAAAGTATTTTTTCTTGAAAAACCTCATGATAAATAGTTGATAAATGTTTAGTTATTTCCAAGTGTAATTCTAAGGCCTGTAACGATAAGTTTTCTTGCTTAGAGTAAAGATTTTTTATTTCAAGATTAAGCCAATTTAATTTTGAATTATATAAGGACTTTATCTGTAGTTTTTATTTTTGATTGGTATGTTAACTTTAATAAATTTTGGAAAAAAATTTGTTTCTCTTACATTTTCTTAAAAACTGAATGTCTAAATCTAATAACCTTACTTTTTGTTTGTATTTGTGAAGTCTGTTTAGCTCACTGGGCTTGAGTGCCATTTTGAATGTAGAATCTTGGAGCATTGGAAAAAACGAGTAATTGTAGTATTCACTAGATAAAAGGAATACAACATTTTCCAATATATAATTTTTATTTTTGTGCAAGGCCTTTCTGAATCAAAGATTTCATCATCAGGCACTTCACAAATTATCAAATGTTTACATTTTTTGTAATAATAATTAATTTCATAGTAACATATGGTAAACAATTTGGATGTACGGTTAGCCAGTATAAAATTATTTAATCAGAATTAAATTTTAACTTCACGAAGAAATGAAAAATCACTGTATTGAATCTGGACACACAATCTCTAATAAAAATTTACGATTATTAAAAGAAGTTACAAACACAATACACATGCTTGGGAAAACATTTTACATTAACATAAATCAAGAAAAACTTATCAATAACGAAGACGGACCAATTCAAAATTCAGTTTTACTCTCATCACTATTTATTAAAAAGTTAAAATTTAATTCTGATTAAATAATTTATACTGGCTAAACCGTACATCCAAATTGTTTACCATATGTTACTATGAAATTAATTATTATTACAAAAATGTAAACATTTGATAATTTGTGAAGTGCCTAATGATGGAATCTTTGATTCAGAAAGGCATTGCACAAAATAAAAAATTATATATTGGAAAATGTTGTATTCCTTTATCTAGTGATACTACAATTATTTTCAAGATTGTTTATTACGCAATTAAACTAGATATTCGTAGGAAGGATAAACCGAACCGAGGGTAACAGCTAGCGAAGTACAAACGAATACACTATAAAACTATTGCTTATACATGGAAATCTGCAGGACATATTTAGTTAAACCAGACAGGAGCATATATTCAGTCTGTGAAAGAGGCTATTTTCCACTAAGTTAAGCAGGTCGGGTCAGTTGAAGTAAATGGACTTGAAGTGGATTTACTTCTGACTTCAGCTCTAATGTCAGAGTTATATAATAAACAAGATTTACGACAAGCAACATACGAGCTTCACTTCGGGATTTGCCTAAAGTTATTTATGTGATGTGTCTAGCCTTGAAACCTATCACTATCGTAGAAGTTTGCAATATCGTGTTATATGCTAGTATTTACGTTGAAAACACAAAATCACATTACATTTTCTTTCTGAGTTTACTTTTTTTTATCACCCAACACTCATTTATGATGGAGACATTATTGTCATATTGAGTATGTTGCAATGCATGATGCAGCAAATACCTTCAGTGAAGGCGTATGTATTTAGGCTTATAGCTTTTTTGGTAAATATTCGTGTTTCAAATCTATTTCAAAACAAACATATATTTGGGAAATGTATTTTTTAAATTTTGTCAGCAGTAGCTGTGATACCATTTTTTAAACAAACACCCAAATTGATTAGTACAAAAATTATTCAGTATCGTACGTGTAGTATATATATCTGCAAATATTATAAAACAGTTAAATATACATATTATGTTTCAAATATTCCGTTCTGTATGTCTTAACTTGTTGAAAAATAAAATCTACTCGTAAATCCGTATGTATATGAACAGAAACTGGTAAGGAAGGTGATCTTTCTTAGCTAACAATGTGCAAATTGCTACAATTCCTACTGGTAGCTTTCATTGCTAGTAAAAACAGTTTATGATATTTCCATTAATTTATAATTTAAACTGTAGGGAAGAGGAATTGTCATATATGAAGTAATTACAGATTACAAAAGACCCATTTATAACTCATAAAGGTAAAATTAAATTTCGCATTCATCTTTAACACTTTAGAATCTATCTCAAAATACATATTTTGTCTTCATTACTACAAAGTGTTTCACGAGACAAAACACAAAATGTTAATGAATGAAAGAAACCTTGTAGAAATCACATACTTTGTGGTTGCAAAAGAAATGGCCGAATAATTGAACCGGTGCGGTAGTTTTCAATAGAATCCCTCTGCTGTCATAAAAAACTACAGTTGGTGAGCAAATCATAGGTTTGTCTACCGATTACTGACGCTATATTAGTGACTCGAAGTGAGCTAGATAAACGCACTTTGCGCAATGACATTATTTTCTTTAGAACACTTTTAATAAATCAAAACTTTCCAAGAGCCACAACAGCCCTGGATGTCGTTGAATATGAAAACAGCAATAATAAGTGTGTATAGGGTAATATGTGTCTAATTTCATCTCCCAATAGCAAATACATAATATTTTAGAAAATATATTCATTCAACAAATCCAACCTTGAGTATTAAGGTACCTAGATAAATACTTAAGCAACTGTGTTTTTTTATATGAACAATATTTAACTCATGAATTGAAATTTAAAAGCCGAGCATGGTTTCAATGTTGTCCACTTAATGTACGAAACAAGAAAATCGCAGAAATGAAGTTGGAATCTATAAATACGATTTATGCAATGTTTGTTGAAGCATTAGAACATATGTTTTCATTTAATAACTAGTTAATTAATCCATATTTTAGAATATTAATTTTAATTTTGCAAGGCTTTTTAGAATCATACATTCCCTGGTGAGGCAAGTTGCAAACTACTAGTGATATTAAAAGTTGTATATTTGACGTTAATAGTTTGAACCGATTTGTCGGTTTTTACTTTACATCCGAAAAGTATTGCTTTGCAAAACGTTGTTATTTTATATCTGCAATAACCAAATAACTCTGATATAACAACAAGGTCACAACATTCTCCCGTTATTTATATTTAATGCCAGGTTGTATTCTAAAGACATAGCGATGGAGGAAAAGAGCAGGGCGAGGTTATTAGGCTTTGACAAATTATCTGTCCTCTTGTATTGTCCCAGCAAAACCTGATACAAACATCGTACTCTTCTTCTCATAACAGGATTATTTATTTAAAACGTGGTATATTGGCTACGTTAGTGAAGCTTATAATGAGAGGCGATCGAAAAATCTAATTTCTTATTGTTTGTCTGGATGATTGCATAGTACCTCGAACTATAATTTTTATAATATTCACGAGGCTTCAGGCGTCATTTAAATAAATGGTGCATCAATGTCATTTACGGTATAATATCTCTTTACGGGATCAGGCTAAGCTTTGGTGAACATTTTACATTGCAATTATGGGTAACCATGATGTCAGTAAGAAAATCGCAGAATAAATGAATTTGTAAACAAACGGAGTACTCTGTTATGACATAGTAAGTAACACGTGTATCTATCACAATAAAATGAGTTAATAAATTGAAAATTCGCATCCAATATTAGCGTGGTTTTTACGTTATTAAGTGTGGCTTAATCCTACCTTCTATTAGTTTGTAAATTATTTTGAAGGACAACTAATTAAATTTATATTTTCCCTTCGTGGTATTTAATTCCTTTAATTTATAATTTATTAGTTATACATAACATATTATGAGCTTCCCTTAACAAAGTAAGTACTACCTATGTAGGTGAGAGTAAACATTTCATTTATACCAATTTGGAGGTATGGAGATTGAAGTATGACTATAATAAGTCAGTGATTCGGTTAATCAATCAGGCAGTTTAGAATTATAAAACATTATTGGGCTTTGCTTACACCTAAGCAATTTTTTTATGGCAAACAATTATTTTTATGATACCTCATAACCATTATTTACCGATGAGGAATACGTCATTATACATATTATTTACATAAATTTCGATATAATTACTAGACTTAACCATGAAATATAACAATATAACGAGGGATTGGGAAGCAAGAGCATATACTGTATTGTACCAGGTTTACAGATATTTCTTCTTTATAAAAACGAGTGCCAAGTATAAAAACAAAGGCAAGGAGTCTAGTGACCCATATATTATGCCTCATTTTCTTTTAGTGAATTAACATAATTTCAACATTATTGCCAGTTTTAGCTCAGGGTGAAGGGTGGTTCCTATGTAGGCAGTTAACTTGAACTATAACAAAATTGTTAGTTCCCTGAGAGCTCTGAAATGTCACAAGGTGAATACATTTTTGTATTTTAAGACATCACCCACAATCAATAAATAGCTATGGGGAAGCTCATGCATAAGCAACAAGGAATCGTCTTTCTCATTGAAGATCTTTATTATAGCAAAGATAAGAGATAATAAACGATAAAAGCGTTCAAATTTCCATTGTTTTGTGTTGATCATCTTTTTCAAATTAATCTGGTGTTTTTTAAGTTTTTTTGACTAATTCTAAGAAATCAGTAAAGAAATCATAAACATTCAATCCATTTCTTTTTGTAAAAATATGTAATTATGTTTGTTTAAATTAGGAAAATACTTTTTAAACGAAGTCTTCAGCACGTTTTACTACTACATAAAATACTAATGTGTTACATTCTTCAATGTTTATTTGTAATTATGCGCAGTATTTAATTGAATAATTTACTTAAGCTAACATTTTGTGCTATTGTATGTTCAATTCTGAACTTTTTTCCGACTAACATTAAAATGAAATGTGTTCCGTAACCTACTCTAAATCATACAACAATTGATTAAACAACTTTTAGTTTTCTACAATACTAAAAAGTAATGATGATAACTATTGAAAAAGTCTAATATACATCTAATCCAATTAATTGATAATGAACTATTTAAATTCAATAGACATAAATAGTAGTTTTAATATAAATATTTTAAGTAGTAAATTAGTTATAATATACAAAACTCGAAAATCAACAACGATATATTACAGTAGTACAAATTTCAAGTATAGCCTACATTTAAAAATGATAACATACTTCAGAAGCATTTCCTTTTTTGTTATTTAGTAGTGGTGATTTTTCATATATTCTACAAAAAAAGGAGTTGGAAAGTTTCAAAAACGATTTTCGTATACCTAAAACATACCATACATAAACTCTTTAGAGTTTCAAGAAATTCATTTTAGAATTCGTATTAGTGTATGTTTCCTCATCCAATAACCCATAACGTGCTATGTTATGCGCAAAGCTTGAATGGAGGGTACCTCTAGAGATTCCTCCTGTCAAACTTGACGTTTATTATAAGATCCCCCAGGTCCTGTGCAAGGGTCGGACACTCGGGTATCATCCCTTGTGAAACAATCCATAGAGACGTGTATTCAGGGCATTAATAAGGATTTATGTAAAGTCTATATATCTAATTATTTATACAGTTCAAACTCTTGATATAACTATGGATTTTGATAAAAAATACTGTCTCTCCTACTAAGAATACATTACTGATACCTCTAATTCTTTAACATAAAACCTTATTATTTTCCAATTATCATGGTAGAAAATTCACATATTTGTTTGTGCCTAGTTTAAACAAGCGATTTCACGTGTAACACAAACATAGTCTACAAGCTCTAAGAAAGAAATAAGTGGTAAACTCTTTTCAAACAACACAAAGTAGGCCAAATCCAAGAATTGGCTGAGCCTCAGCAAAGCCTTCACTTCAATGGCTGAACAATTTTATTTCCGTTTGTAAGTGTCTCTCTCCACCGATATTTAGAAAATTATTTACCTATAGAATCACTTCGCGATATGTGGTTTGGTGTGGTGACGGCAGTAATAGTCCTTGGCGTATAGTGTTTGTAACTATAAGTTAATGTTTATATTCAATAAACTTTAATTTTAATATACATACATGCTAAAAACATCACATATATTATTACATTGTATAATATATCATATATAAATCAATCTGTTTCGTTATGAATGTAGCTAATTTTATGCTACATTCAAAGGTTATACAAAGGTTTTATACCAGGCCTAGAAGTACTAATTTACACCGTAATGAATGACAATAAACTTGGATAGGAATGCCACATAATTAAACATACGTGTGAATACTCACATGCAGCAGACTGTGTGGCAATCGATTGTGGCCAGAAACCAGCTGTTATAATTTCATATTGAATCACGATAAACTTGGTTATTAAGGCCACATAATGAAACATCTGTGTGGACAACCGCATGCAGCAGACTGTGTGGCAATCGATTGTGGCCAGAAACCAGCTGTTATAATTTCATACTTAATCACGATAAACTTGGTTAATAAGGCCACATAATGAAACATCTGTGTGGACAACCGCATGCAGTAGACTGAGTGGCAGGCGACAACATTGCGGCCAGAGGCCAGCTGTTATAATTTCCTACTGAATCACGATAAACTTGGTTAATAAGGCCACATAGTGAACATCCGTGCGGATAACCGCATGCAGCAGACTGTATGGCAAGCTATGATATTGTGGCCAGAGGCCAGCTGTTATAATTTCCTACTGAATCACGATAAACTTGGTTAATAATGCCACATAGTGAAACATCCGTGCGGAAACCGCATGCAGCAGACTGTGTGGCAAGCTATGACATTGTGGCCATAACACAACTTTTATAATATCGGGTGAGTTAAAAGTTCCATCCTCCCAACCGAATAACTAATTCAAATTGTTTCAAGAAATAATTTTACTTATTAATACGATATAAATGTTTTTGAATTTATATTTTTTTTGGTTTTTGTTGTGAGGAGGGAGATTGGGAGGGTTAGGGGGAGGAGAGGGAGAGGGAGAGAGAGGGGGGAGAGAGAATTTTAATTGGTTGAGTTACAATTTGTTTACCATTTGGTGTTAAATTGCACTGGATGAAAAATATTTTTAGCTATGAAAGAACAATAGGATTTTGGGCATTTGATATCGTTATATATACAACAATAAGAGCAATAACAGTTTTGGAAGTGCTTCTGAAATTTTATGAATAATAAACATAATAAACTTTATAATAAATATAAAGATGTATTAGGTACTGGATATACTGGTAAAAATTTATTGTATAATTCTTTTGTATAGAGGCATTCAGATAGAAAAAAATATTAAGTTATTAGAAATTTTGACTTTTATTTTAATTTCTGAATTTCTATAAAGTGAGACCGATGCCAGTGTTAAACAATAACCAGGGTCTGTCGCCGACAGTTGTCCATTGTTCTGGCTAAAACTTGTTCTGCAGTTTAGTTCCGATTTTACCGTCATTTCATATTTATGACAAATGTCTGGATGGAAGATTTCCAATTACAATGCAAGTTTAGCAAGGTTTTAAGTACATTGCATAAGATTGTTAAAGTAACCGTATAAGAAACATAAGAGAATCGCGTACCTACATGAGATGTCTGAAATACTAAACTTCTGATAGAGTTTACTCCTTATTTTTCTAACCAACCATTTCATTGTTTATGTGCTGTTAAATGAAACAATACAATTATAGGCAGTGTTCACTTTATTTACTGTACGTAGAAGTTTAACTGTTGAAAACCCACTTTGGGTACATATTTAATTTTTGAAACCAAAATACTGTACCTATAGCCTAAATCCGTCACTATCTCATAAGTATTTGTATTGATCTGTTTAATAATGCATGTGTTACATTTGAACAGTCTAATAAGTAACTTACTACGAATGTGAAATTTAGATAGCAAGTGGCCGTTAAGCATTAAACATATAAAGCATTCACATCTTAAACGAAAAAAGCAGGAACAAGTGTCCCGGGACAATACAATATTTCTGTTTCCGGAAACTTATTTTTAATCTTTTAATCATATACTTGCGGAAAATCTTACTGCGTGATATTATAAGAAAAGAGTCTCTGAGAATCGATCCGAAATAAACATGTTGATGGGTTGTAGAGAATATGAAAAGTTTTAAAATAATACGTTTAATTTTGACTTAAAGCATTGGCTAGTTATCAAGAAATTCTGAAACACTGTAAAAAGGCCAATTATTTGTAAGCACTTATGTATAAGAAAAAAGTAACGTAGATCAAAAAGTTAATTTAACTAGCACTATTTGTTCAAGAATAAATGTTATCTTATATTTAATATTTTTGTTATATAAGGGTTGGGGGGAATCAAAATATTTTATCTATCTTTAATGTATAAGAATTTCTATAGAAAAGGAAGGTATTTGAAATACTTGACTAGGTGTTAGTAATATTGTCTTCCTTGTAGATATTTATATAGGGATATTTATATTATATAGGTATTTATTAATCCGCTTTTTCAATACTATACTGTAATTAGATGAGAAATGACATACTTCGTTCAGAGTAAAACGATGTAAGCATTTATACAGTAGGGTAAATAGTCTAATCGTAGGTTTTAGTAATTAAAAAGTACAACGTTCCTCTAAAATTAAAATATATTATCTTCAAAGTAGAAGTGCACTCTAAAAACACTGGCAATGGGTAGATTAATTGATCACTGATTTTGTGATTTACCGTTCGAACAGCACCACTCTTCCTTGGGTTAGATGAAATTTCCATATGCCATAATTATTTTTTAGCCAAACATACGCCATCAATTATAAAGCGTAATTAAAATGTGGACAAGTGAAGATTAGTAGATATCTCTTAATAAAATGTTTCTTTGTGTTAAAATAATATTTCAGTTCGAGTAGTAGATGGTGTAAAAACTAATACTCTGAGTTCTTCTGACGTAAGAGTTTTTACCTTTTCTCTTAATACCTTCTGCCAACAACCAACCATATTCCGATGAAAATATTTTAGTCTCATTAATTTTCACGAAATTTTACACACTTTGAAAATTATTGAAGCGTTCTTCAAGACGAGTTACTTATTTATCTAGGACCCAAATGATTCCTTACCATTACTTACTCGTGACGCCAAAATAAAATTACCTGCAACGAACTTTTGTAGAATAACAAAAAATAGGATATTACTGTGATATATTGTACGAGTCTTGGAGTAAATCTAATTGAAGTACATTAAGAGGGAATTGGAATATAATAACTATAAATATTTTACTATACATTTCTACATTCTACCTTCATCAAACATAACCCTCAGAGCAAAAATGTTATGTGTGTGTACAAGCTTAAGCTTGGTACAAAAATTGATTCTAAGCTAAGTTTATTGGTCAACTTAGTATGCCATTTCGTTCCATTATAGGAGCTGTTAAAACTGTTAAAAAACTACGTCATTTCGAAACCTATAGAAAAGCTAAAAGTTTTTGTAATGGTTATTCATTTCCCAGACTGTTTTTATAAGTCCTTTTGTGTATCTAAAACGATTTGCAAAGTACTTTGAACATGTAAATCCCATGATACTAAATTAAATAATATTTTATTTGTCGCAAAATTAACCTACTACTTCCAACTGAGATGGAAGGAACATTGTACCTCTATTTGTTCTATTTTTCGTTTAGGACGTCTTTATTAATAGTATTTCTCTGTTGATTTATACTAAACAAATCTTTTACAAAATATATACAATGATATACACTTCCTGTACTGTATATGCTACGGTGTTTATAGGTATGGAAAGCTCTAAAAGTACAATTGATAATTCCTAAATCTTTAACTACCGAAAGAAACGTGTTATAATATCAGAATTGCCATAGTTGTTATAATTTCCATCTAAATTTGTACTGCTAATTTATTCAGGCCACTCAAAATCTGAAGATAATATAAAGAGAAAACATGATAAGCCAATTTAGGGCAATCTTGTTCGTAGACACCCCAGAGGCCGGTGTGTGAGATAGAAGACTTGCAATGGCTACATATGTGTCTGAGCCCAAGAGAGTAACATCCTACACCACCCATCTATGCATTCTCGCATATATAAGAAAGTATGTAGGACTATTTGCGGTAATATCCAGCATCGAAGAGGGTGTCCGAGATATTAGAAGTATGAGAAGTGGCTTTATATACCAATATGAGTTTCCCAGACAGTAGAGACGTGTAAGACGTAAAAGAGTATTGTCTGGAATAATGGTTCAATAACCCAGTAATGGAGCTCAATATGCAGACGGTGGTGGTGTGTGTTTATATAAAAGATTAAACTTTCAGGTCTTGTTCTGAGATATTGAACTTGTTTCTAAGTTATTTAAAATTTTAATATAAAAATTGTCTATCACACACATTCTTATTTCTACATTAAATTCTGTTTCTACATTACATTTTACGAAAATTCGAAAAGATATCCTGCTTCTACAATGGATTTTCTCTATGTAAGTTATTGCGCTTTGTGCCCTTAGTGTAAGGTAATGTTTAATTAAGTAATTGTTAAAATAAATAAATATTAATTTTATGTCTAAAAATAAATTGTTTCATTTATTGGTACGGAATAATTGTTAGGTTTACACAAATCAAAATCACATCAAATCAAATAATTTATTGCCAAGGACAAAAAACATTTTGTATTAGCATAGTCAAGTATTTTTAAAGTGAATATTATCTACATTCTTATGTCATAAAACTCATTTACAGTATACAAACAATGCGCAATAAGTACATTCTTTACATACAATTGAAATATATTATATTCTAAACTTCTAACATTTAAAGGCAGATGATTGAAAAAATGTATGGCATTGGACTTAAAAAGTTGTTGAGAATTTACATTGCTCTTTCCTTAAATTATCCTTGAATCTTGTATTATAGCAGTGCACCTCAGAATGACTTTTAAAATTATGAATGTATTTTTTAACATATAACAAACAATTATAAACATATAGATTAGGTAAGTATAAAACTTTCAACTCTTTAAATAATAATTTACAATGTGCTCTAGGTCTAGCACCACACACTAGTCTGATAGCTCTTTTCTGTAGCACAAACAAACACTAAGACACTGAACTGTTTGCCCACAAGATGTTACCATAAGAAAGATATGTATGTACAAAACTATAGTAAATTAAAAGAAGTACTTGAGAGCTGACGATTAAACTTAACCTTCTAATCATAAAAATTCCTCTAGACACTTTTGGAGCAATATATTTAGCATGAGATTGCCATTTAAGATTTGACTGGACCATTATGCCAATAAATTTAATTGTTTGAAAAGTATTATTCTTTAAAGATATAACAAGATCTTGAGTTTTAGTCAAATTAATAGATAATTTATTTACATCACACCACTTAGCCAAAGCATCAACTTTTGAAGCAAAAACATCATCAATATTAGCATTTTGAGATTTCATGCTAGCACAAATATCGTCGGCATACAGAAAACAAGTAGTATTATTATCTTCAATATTACAAGGCAAGTCATTTACATATACTAAAAAAAGCAGAGGTCCCAAAATTGAACCCTGTGGGACACCCTGGTCAACATTTCTAAAATTAGATAAATTGCCTTTAAAATAAACTGCCTGTGATCTATCAGTAAGAAAGATTTAATAAAATTAATCGACTTGTAATCAAAACCAAGAGCTTCAAGTTTCATTAATAAGATATCATGAGATACTGTGTCGAAGGCCTTTGAGAGATCAAAGAACTTTGAACTAATATGCACACCATCCTCTAAACCTTCCAGACAATCCTGAATAAATACAAGGACAGCATCTGTAGTTGACCTTTGTTTCCTGAAACCATATTGTTGTGTGGAAAGTAGTTTGTTACTTTCTAGATATTTTATTATTTGTAAACCAATTAATCTCTCAAAGACCTTTGACACAGCAGGAACAAGTGAAACAGGCTTAAAATTAGCATATTCATCTTTGGCACCTTTTTTGTGAATAGAAACAACTTTTGGCATTTTCAGTTTTTCAGGAAAAATGCAATAATCAATACATAGATTAAAAATGTCAGTAAGAACTTCAGAAACCATATAATTACTCACTTTTAACATTTTAGAACTAATATTATATACATCAAAACAATTTGAATTACTTAAAGAGTTAATGGCAGCAAAAACTTCCTCGACAGATACACGGTTAAAAGCAAAAACAGTAGGTACATTAACAGAAGACAAAAAGCTATATACAGATATATTTACATGAACTGGCACATTCTCAATAATTTCCCTAATACTACTGATAAAAAATGTGTTAAAACCTTCAGCTGTCAGTGGACATGTCTTATCATCTAAACAAAATTTAGGCTTAATATTTACATTGAGATTGTTATTAATAATATTTATAACAATCTGTTATAAATATTAAGGCTAGTTTAGCACTTCTAACAGATCTTAAATATAGGCATCTTAATTCTGTGTATCTAATTTTTAGGGCTTCACAACCACTTTCTTTAAAATCATAAAAATATTTTAGGTATGTCTGCTTCAATGCATCTAATTCAGGGACATACCATTTTTTAACAAAATATGATTTCTTAAAACGCATAGGTTTTAAAGGAAAAGCTAGATTAATAGCCCATACAAATAAATTCAGAAACTGAGAAAACTTAGCGTCAATATCTTTACATTCATATACAGAAAACCAATTCACATTTTTTAAACAATTTAAAAGTATGATTATACTATTGTCATTAATCTGTCTTCCAAGTTTAACAACACTGTCATCAGCGCCCACAATTTTGACATCAAGTCCAATTTTTACTGTCAGCGCATTATGGTCAGACACAGCCATAGGAATGACTGAGGTCGTCCATCTTGAGGGATGTGTATTAGTAATGATATTGTCAATACAGGATCCATCGTAGATGTTACTAGGACGAGTTGCAACGTTTTGAAACATAATGTGCTTACCATAGCAAGTCACTAATTGGTTCAACTCCATCGTATCATAATGAGTAGTATCATTAAAATTAATATTAAAATCTGCACAGATAAGCACTTCAGTTTTTTTAGATGATAAATAAAATAAAAGTTCATTGAGCTTTTCAAGAAACAGGTGTAACAGATTTGCATAAGGTATTCTATATACACAAATAACTGTTGTGTTTAATTCTGAAATAAATACCGCTGACAGTGGAAAACATCTACCATACACAAGTTCATAATTTCGGGAATTGGACGACAACTTAAACTATCTTTAACAAAAATAGCAGATCCCCCATGAATTTTTTCCGATCTACAAAATTTGGATACTAGAATGTAGCCCTGTAACCCAATCAAGACAAGTTGTTCCGCTTTCAATGTTCTGTTACACATACAATATCACTGTTCTCTGTTGAGGCAAGCATCTCGATAATTTCAACCTTTCCGCAGAGGCCTTGACAGTTCCAAAGGCATACACCTATTTCAGATATACTGCTTCTAGTAATAGGCCTAGGCCTATTTAAAATTCTGGTTCCACTGGCAGTATCCTTAACTTTAAAACCTATGGTATCACTACACCTTTCTGATCCTTGTCCAAAAAAGACGACTGGATATTACCAACATTGTTTGATCGATTTAAGAACCTAAAACGACTAACATATGTTCCATTAGGCCAAAATTCTGGCACAAACACTTTGTCCCAGTTTGATATAGGCACACCAACTTTAAATGAGGAATAACCTGGGAAACGGTTTTTAACTGTGTAACTACTTAATCTCCCCTTAACCCTTCATTAAGATAGTTTTCAAGGGAGTCACAAGTCTTGTTTGTCTGTAGCTAATCTCGAGACAAACAAGAATCTATGTTTCTCTACCACGTTTAACTTATTAGTCTTGGTCGGACATCCAGTAATATATTTATTTACCTTGTTTCCTGGGAGATTTTCCGATATCGTTCCTATCATAATGCTGCTTTCTTTTCTTGACAACTTGAAAACCGTCACTACTAGTTTTTAGGTTATGATCAGCAGTAACCCTATTAAATGTGCTTGGTACGTATTTGTTTGGTTCATAACAAAACGTAACTTGCTTGGTGTAACTGTATCGAACTCTTCCTGTTACTTTCCTACATCGACACATACGGAAGGTCAGAATAATGCTTAAAAGAGTTCTGGTCTCTTTTTATGTATGCAATTGGCTATTACAATACAAAAATGAAGAAACCGGACTACAAGTTAGATAAAATCCTTGCTAAGAATTATCATGAAGGACATCCCATATGGAAACAATGAAGAATTAGCGAACACGATATTTCCCACATGTTTAATTTTAAATTAAAAACTTAAGGTTATACGTCATTTTGTTTTCGATACTTAATATAGACGGACATACCTTCCAAAATCTAAAATAAAATAAGAACTACGATAGCGACAAACTCGATCGTTTCGAGGCTGTAATACTTTAATAAACAGACCTTATGTTTACTGCGTTTATACTCCAGATTCACGAGGATACATATTGTATTTTATATTTTTAAAAGCCATCTAGTGGTTCTAATTTTGGAAATTATTGTTTTTTTGCTGTATACTTTATTTTAAAAGTAAGTTATATTAAAAGTATCAAGTTCATCAAGAATTGATGAACTTTTCAAACACTGTTTGTATGAAACTTGTTTGAAAGCAGGTCACATTAGCATTCTAAGTTCTAATGTTCGTGGTTTGACTAGATGCTGTTCTCATAAATAAAATATTAGTGAATCAGAGGAAGTGACCTACTACGTGTATCAGTACGTAGTCTGTATCTATACGTGATATGTATTAAATAGTTTTGTTTAAACGTGTTACTTAAGTACCGCTGCAGTCTGTTACAAAAATCGTGTTAAAACCACTAGAAATGAAAATAAAGGAGTGCCCCACGCATTGTTTTATTGCGGTATTTAAAAAAATTTATATTTTACAAAACCTCAAATGTCAAGAACAGATTTTACAGATTATTTAGATATCTGGTTTTCCATGTCCTATTAATGATCTGTAAGTAAAAACTTTGATATTTTGAATGTTAGAATCAGATAAATAACAGTTATAACAATTGCAATACAAATCGAATCGTTCCAAAAATTTGTAATTTAGAGGTTTTAATTTTTTTATATTGTTTAACATATACAGTTTTTCAACACAATTCACGCGTAGCTATACGTTTTTCAGTTGAGGATAGTAAATTTATTTTAGGTGTCATCAATAACTCTCATCCTGAACTAGTTTATAATACTGCAATTAAAAACTGATCATCATTTATGGTCAGGAGGACACACACACACACACACACACACACACACACACACACACACACACACACACACACACACACACACACACTCACCTTTCACAATATACAGTACAAGGATTTAAAAAAAGAACTTTACACCTTTTAAAAGCATATGAATTTACTCAAAAAATTATAGTGCTGCTTTTATGTTGTTTAGAAGGAAAGCATCACGCTTTGACCCGCGTAGTTTACTAGTGCAGAATCCCGCCGCGACAAGCGCTAGCGACAGTAACGTTGAAAAAAGCTGCCTTAACTCGAACTGAGCGTAATAGCTGTGTGTTTTGGTTTTAAGACTCAAAGTAGGCGAAAACAGTTCAGCGTAATTACAACCAATGATCCTCATAGTGGGCATACAGTTATGAGTTGTATAAATATGTTGTAGAAACGGGGTGCTCAGTAGAACATAACAAAGGTCGTCTAAGCTAGGGCGCACTGGCTTAACGGTATACGAGCCCACCCCACAGAGCATTTTATTTCTAAATTATCGATCACCTAGTAGTCTATTTTCGACTAAAAATAACATTTATGGTACAAATTTGAATTCTATTACAATGAATGATATAAATTTAAACTTTATAACTACTTTAATTTACGAAATACATGGGACATCATTTATAATAATTAAATTTTGTTCCAAAAGCTAATTATTTCAATTTTGCTGTCACGCAACTACTACGAAAGTGGGGTTAATTCTAACTATTCCTTGTGGATTCTAACTGTGCCCAGTACTTTTAGTACTAGAGTACAAACTATACTCGAATTATTTAATTTTTTAAACTTGTTCATGTCTTGAAAAGGTAAGTCTAGTGTTAAGAGCTGCTTCCCCTTTCAGGGTCTCAATATACATATTTAATAAAAATTACCCCCTCTCACCAACAGTAATTTAAGCTAAAAAAGGAAATTATCCTGATTGCGAGAACGATGAGTAAGATTTGCAGACTGTATTAGTGCATAGTGATATCACATTTGTACAGGAAGTTCAAATTATAGTACAGTCGAAGACACGACTTTTCTTTTTCAGTCTGGTGAAATTGAATGTTGTATTGAGGATTATCTCTAGGCAGGGAAAAATCAATATTTTCTTATATTTGATTCTTATATTAAAGAGTCTAATTTTCGAGGCTCAATGTAGCTAACTGAAAGAGATTTGTGAATATGATGTTTATAGTTCCTGATCGTAAAAAGATTTCGGGATCATTTACGCTCCAAGTACGGATTACTGATATAAATGCAACGAGCACTACGCTGCAACAAAACATGAGTAGGTTTAAAAGTTGGTATTGCAATTAAGATAAACTTCAAAGACCTCATTGGTGGTTAGAGAGAATTTGCCTTTCAGGTGAGGTTTACTGTCCAATGACTATATTTGGTCGCCTTGCACGATAAGGTTCGAATTACTAACTTAGTCACAGTTTGTAAAGTAGAATTCTGGACCTGGTTTTAGTGGCATCTTGAGTTTGAGATTTTTAAAGTTAAAACATTTGGAAGAAACGAGAAGCCTAAGTATGAATTATATACCTATATAATTTGTACTTAGATTTAAATCGTATACGAAACTAGGAAAGTAAAAAAACATAATACATCAAAGGTTACTTATAATAAACACAAAAACGAATTAACTAAAAATTTCTTAGCAAAAACTTTCCAAATTAAATTTTAAACAAATAAATACATCTATGGTTTGAAGAAACGCTAATATTTCTTTTTGGTTACCTCAGAAATTACATATATGATTCAATGTTTATTTAAATCAAGTTATTGTCATTTATAAAAATTTAATAAATGTAAATAAAAATAGTTTGACAGATATTTGGCTTTCCGATAACATGTTAGTTTGGCTATTTAAACCCATGTGTCAGAAGCAGCCAAAAACTAAATAATGGACATAAAAACAGTAAGGGCTCGGCGGTGTAGTGATAAGTGAGAGTTCCGGGTTCAAGTTCCGTCGGAGCAAGTGTTATTTATAATTCCATGTTAATTTAAATTAAATTATATACATACATACAGGGTGTAAATAAGTCCCGCACGGTCGTGATAATTCCCGAAGCATTACGTGTAAAGAAATCAAACTTGGTACATAATTACTGCATCTAAAAATCTACTTTTTGAAGTAACTACCTTTTAATGTCATGCCAGGGGGATAGCTTGCAAGCAATCAGAATGAAATCTTAAATTTATGTTTTATTTATTTATTATAAGCTTCACATAGGTTTATAACTTTCAGCATAGCTAAAGATAAACATATGAATTGTCAATGTTAAAAATAAACTATCACACTAAATTAAACTTATCAAGAAACAGTTACATATCTGCAAAGCTTAGTAATAATAAGAACTAGTAAACAACTGTTATTCATTTAAGTATTCATCAACTGAATAGTATGCCCAGTTAATGAGGTAGCATTTTAGGGGAGTTTTAAATGCATTTATGGAATTGTCCCTCTTTAGATTTGGAGGTAATTTAGATTTTAAGTTAGAAAATTATTCCCTTAGATTAGAGTCCTGAATAATAAGGAACCTGCTCGAATAGTTTTAATTGGTGTATTGGGTATTGTAAGGGTTGATTTCTGATGTTATGATGGTGTAATACTTGATTTTTGTGAAGAGAGTTTTTATTAGTTTTAAATAGTAATAGGGTTTTTAGAATATATAGATATGGTAAAATGAGAATGTTATGGTTTTTAAAAAGTGGTTTGCAGGATTGTCTCTTTTTAAGTTTGAACATGATTCTAATGATATATTTCTGAGTTTTGAAAATTTGTTTTGATAACACCGAATTTCCCCAAAATACCACCCCATACCTCAGATGCGAGTAAACATAACCATAGTAAACGGCTTTCACAGTATCTAAACTAGCCACATGAGAGATAGTTCTCAATGCGAAACGGGCTGAATGTAACTTCTTTTCTATAAAGACTGTATGTTCTTTCCATGATATTGAATTATCCACAACTAAACCCAGAAATTTACATGACGATGTTAATTTAATATTAGTTAGGTTAAATTTATTATACGTGCTTGCCGATTGGAGTGTTGAGAATATTAATAATTGGCTTTTATTTTCATTAAGCAGTAGCTTATTTGCTGAGAACCACTGTCCTGCTTCGTCAGTTGCTTGATTAATTTTATTCTCTAAATCATCAAGAGATTTTGTTTTTATAGTAAGAGTGGTGTCGTCAGCAAACAGAACTATAGATGATGTAGTTAGGTTATGTGGGAAATCGTTCACGTAAATGAGAAGTACTCGTGGACCCAGCACTGAGCCCTGGGGAACGCCACGATCATTGAGTTGCCAGTGGGAAGAAAACTTGACAGAAGAGCTATTTTTAATTGTTACTTTTTGTTTCCTATTTAATAAATATGAAGATAATAAACTGTGAACTGAACCTCTTAAGCCATAAAATTCTAATTTCTTTAACAATATACTGTGTTCAACACAGTCAAAAGCCTTTGAAAGGTCGCAGAAAAGAGATGCAGTATGATGTTTTGCAGACAATTATTAATGAAAAGAGCTAAAGGCTTTCATATAATTGAGGCTGTTACTTTTAATATGTGAGTTGGAACTTCATCCCATTCACATGATTTGGAATTTTTTAAATATTTAATTATGTGAAACACTTCTTCGGTGTTAGTGGGGTACAAAAACAAAATTCAATAAATTTTGTTATCTTTGTTCAGAAAATTAATCGATAATCTTTCGTTTGGTATAATTAATTTACTTACGTTGATAAAAAAGTTATAAAATGAATTGCTATTTGGAAATTATTGACTATGGGAGATTTATTAACTATTAGTTCAAGATCCACACCCGCTTTAAATCTTAACTTACCAGTTTGCATTGTTTTGATTGTAACAAAATGTCTATATTAAAATCTGCAGCTATAACTATGTGTTTATGTTTTTTAGAGATTAGAGTGAGCGCTTCTTTGAGACTAGAGCTTTGCTCTCAGGTTTTCTGTACAAAGACATTATTAGAAACGAATTACAACCTTTAAGAACCTTAGCAACACTGTACTCAAATGTGCCGTCGATACATTTAATTCGATTCATATTCTTCACCGAGTTAGTTTTTAGATTTGATTTGGCTAGTATCGCGGTCCCTCCTGCCTTTTGTTCTGAGCGTGAGTAGCAAGAGACAAGTCTGCAGCCAGGTACGGTATGCAGCAGAGCCTCCGTGTCAGCATCAGTCCAAATCTCCTGTAGACACAGCACATCTGGAGATCGAGGAAGAGAATCGAGATATATGACAGGTTCAGGAATTTTATTTTTAACACCCCTAATGTTATAGCTAATTATATTTAGTTTCTCGATATCTTGCCCAGATCGTCGCCATCCAGAGCTACACAAACTTCCATCTCCTCCATTAGTGACAGGTTGTTTCTGGTTTGCCCTAAAAAAGTGTTGTCAGTGTAATGTATTGCGTTATGAAGGCTTTTGTCATTGATTGAAGTGGTCGTGGGTGAAAGAGGTGTAGTTGTTGATGCTACATGTGCGTGAATGTATTTCTAAGGGTGGATGTCTGAATATCATTTAGAGACTGTTGTAAAAGTGGTTCTGCAAGCAACCTGTCTGACACTGCATTCGGAGAATGTGGATTAGTAACATTAGCTTCACTAACATATACTGCTCAATGCATTTAGCAAGAATTCTTGACATAACCTTCTTCCCAGTCTTATTCATATGTAAACTATGCCCAGTGTAATGTTTTTTTAACGAGACCACTGTTAATATTATGAATAACAAGATTTGGTATATCCAAATTGTTTTATAAATTCTTGGTTTGCATCCTATATCTGAGTATTGAGTTTTGCTTTATTGTACCGGTAGGGTATAGTACATAGTATAACAGTTGTTTTGACAGCACTAGAGACAACTCGACGCACTGTATCACAAAGAGAAAGGTTTGTCTTTTCCTATGTCGTTTGCACCCACCAAACTCACTACAGTGTCGTCGGTAGTGAATTCTTTAACCATGCCAGGGAGATCGTGGACTACATAGTTTAGAGGGGCCCCTGGTCTCACCACAGTGCTCACTGTATATTCGTGACCCAATCTGCGAGACAGTAGTTCACTTATCATTTGTCCATGGCTATCTGAAATCACTAAAACTTTCCTCTTCTTTATTGTTTGAATTTCTCTAGTAACTCGAGTTGAAATTAGTTTAGGGTATCTTGATTTTATATTCTGTGAATCATTCCCAGGATATACTGTTGCAGGCCGTTGGGTCTTTTTGTTGTTTACATTCTGGTCTTTATGATGGGTATTTAAAGATTTTGAGTGTAAGAAGAGTTCACTAGAGATTTTTTTGAAGATTTCAAATTAATGTTCTGTTTAGAGCTGAAACTGTATTTGGTTTTATACAAAAATATTTTTACAGTTGGATTTTATCTCTTTCCTGTTTATATGATTTTTTCCGAATTTGGATTTGGAATTACAACAGTTTGATCTTTGGGTAGGTTTTGAAAAGATGATTCTCTCATTTTTAGAACTCTTATTTCCTCTTGAAAGGCATTGTTACGTTCTTCTTCTTTCAGAGATGATTCTATCAATAGTTCATAGCTACGTTTATCTTTTGATAACTTTATTTCTAAGTGTTTATTTTCAGATTCAATTTCTTTTAAACTAAGTTCTAAAGCAGTGATATGGTCTAAAGCTTCACTTAACTTTCTCAAACATTCGCTAGTTAGTGGTAGCAGATCGAATAACACAGCATGATCATATTTACCAATAATCTCTTTAAAAGCGTACACAAAGACTACAAGCAAAGGTTTAACAGAATTGTTTACTGTGGCAAGTTCTAATTTGTCTAGATCACTACCAATCTTACTTTGTATCTTTGTTCTAGTTAAAACCATTATGGCAAATGACAGAACCGGGAATACACTAATATACTTAATATTTAAATAAATAAGATTAAAATGTGAGCATAGCTCGATTATTGTACCAATTTAGAAGTCTTATTAGTATAGTAAAATGTGTCAAATTCTACCGGAAAACAGTCATGGGCATATTCCTGGATCTGAGCAGGGCCTTCGATTGCATCAGTCACGGCCTAATACTAACAAAACTCAGTGCTCTTGGTTTTGAAGGTATTGCTCTCTCTTGGTTTGACAGTTACTTGAGTGGACGAGATCAAATGGTCGACATCACGCAGACCGTCAATGGGAAATCTGTTACAACTAGATCTGACAAACTGCCAATGAATAGAGGTGTCCCTCAGGGATCGGTTTTGGGCCCGGTGCTGTTTGTTCTCTTCACAGCTGATTTCCCTGCGTACACGGGGCCTTCCTGCAACACGATAATGTATGCAGACGACACGGTCCTTATAACAGCCAGTAGAGACACAGAAGAGCTGGAGGTCCAATCCTACATTGCGCTAAACTTGGCTGTGGAGTACTGTTGCATGAACGACCTGGTCTTCAACGAATCTAAGACCAAACAACTCAATTTTGGAGAAAGGAGAGAGGAGGTGTCAGAATTTCCCAATATTGAGTGCGTTGAGGCCGCTAAACATTTGGGGGTGGTTATTGATACCACATTGTCCTGGGTGGAACATCTGGATGCCCTGTGCAAGAAACTAAGCAGTGCCATATATGCTATCAGGAGAGTGATGCACATCAGCACCTTTGATGCTGTCAGAACCACTTACAGTTCCATTTTTGAGAGCCACCTGCGCTATGGAATTGTGCTTTGGGGAGCTGCCGCACATACCAACCTGATGCGTGTTATCACAATATTCAGAAGAAGGCAGTTAGAATAATGGCCGATATTGGATGGAGAGAGAGCTGCAGAAAACCCTTCAGGGATTTGAAAATCTTGATAGTAGTCAACATCTACCTGCTGGAGGTTATTTCCCTGGCTGTCTCCGCGAAGCTGCAGCGGAATGTGGACACCCACTCGTACAATACGAGGAACGCTCAGGACTTCAATCTTCACCGTACCACCAGATTCCAGCGGAAGCCCACCTATGCCGGATCCAGACTCTTCAACTTGCTGCCGGAAGAGGTCAAGAGGACCAGCCCTGAGTTGTTTAAAAGGAAACTGTGTGAGTGGCTGCTGCTCCGCCCTTTCTACAGCATTGAGGAGTTTATGGACTGGCCAAATTTCCGATTGTGACTTGATATTTTGTTACCGTTTTTCTTTTTCTTTTTTCTTTAAACATGCTCTTTTGCTTTGACGCCATGTTCAATCTTGATGATTGTATAATAAAGATTATCTCTCTCTCTCTCTCTCTCTCTCTCTCTCTCTCTCTCTCTCTCTCTCTCTCAAGATGGCGGAAATACAAGGGAAGGGGGACAGGAATGGGCCCTTTCGTTATTATTGGTTCATGCGAGATGAACTTCTTAAAACCATATTGTGACTCCGCATTGGTTTATTGCAAATATCCGATCCGTTTGATACTTTTGGTTTTCTCTTTAGTTCATTTTTTAGAATTGGCAACCAAAGCGGCGTAATCTCGACTGATGGTTGACTGATTGGTTGGTCTGCCAATTTAATGTATGTTGCCTCAATTAATTTCCTTTTGAAGAAATGTGGTTCCCGATGTATTATGTGGGCTTCATCCCAATTCATATGATGGTCTTCGGACCAACAATGGTCTGCAATTTTTGACTTTTCTGTGAAACCCTTTCTCGTGTTTTCTTTGTGTTCTTTTATCCTTACGTTTAGTGGTCTTTTTGTCTCGCCTATGTATTCCCTATTGCAGCTACATTTTATACTGTAAACACAGTTTTTGGAATCCTGTGCCATTTTTTGGTTTTGTTTTTACGAGACTTTGTCTAAGAGTGTTGTGTGTTTTAAACGCGGTTCTAATGTTGCACTTTCTACCTACTCTTCTAATTTTCTCCGATAATCCCGGCACTTAAGGGATTGACATAAACGCAAATTTATAAAAATTCTGTTTTTCTGACTCAGGAATGATTCTTCTGGTTCGTTTGTACTTATTAATTACTAATTAAGGTTATCCATTGCTTCTGAGATCCGATTCAATTTTCTTAAATTCTTCTTTTAGTCCATCTTTATCTGAGCAAAAGCTCTTTGTTCTATCAAACAACGAGTAGGCTACTCCTTCTTTGACAGATTTTTGATGGTTGGAATGATAATTTAAATATTTTCCTGTGTGTGTTATCTTTCGAAAAACAGTTGTCTTAAGGACATCCCTATCTCTTAATACACACACATCCAAAAAGGGAAGTTTGTTTTGGACTTCCACTTCCATTGTGAGGCGGATGGAAGGAGAAATACTATTAATGTGATTCAAAAAATTATTTAATTCAATGTCTCCATGAGAAAAAATAACAAAGGTATCATCCACATACCTCCACCAAATCTTCGGTTTGAACTGAGCTGAAGCCAAAGTTTTTCGCTCGAATTCCTCCATAAAGATATTGGCGAAAATATGAGACAGTGCAGAACCCATTGCCATCCCCTCATCTTGACGGTAAATTTTACCCTCTAACTCAAAATAATTGCATTGAGTGCATAGTTTTAACAGTTCCATAATTACTGGCACGGGAAGTTTAGTTCTATCCTTTAATGTTTGGGCTTCTTTGACTAATTGGCAGACCAACCAATCAGTCAGCCATCAGTCGAGATTAGGCTGCTTTGGTTGCCAATTCTAAAAAATGAACTACAGAGAAAACCAAAAGTATTAAACGGATCGGATATTTGCAATAAACCAATGCGGAGTCACAATATGGTTTTAAGAAGTTCATCTCGCATGAACCAATAATAACGAAAGGGCCCATTCCTGTCCCCCTTCCCTTGTATTTCCGCCATCTTGTTTTAGCCAGCCGTCACGATTACCATTGGCTAGTCCCTCTGGTCAGTCGTAGGTGGTTAGTAGACGAGTGAAGACGTATTGTGACCTGTATTCCGTAGTTTAGTTTTAATGATTAGTGTTTGGTATAGTTTTGTATTAAGTGCATGTCTTTAGAGTTAGTGAAGTTGACAAACAACATGTAGGTTGTGATTCCTGACTTAGGCGTGGCACAACGCTTTAGTAAGATTTGTTTATTTTAACCTAGTTTGTAATTATGTATTAGGTTAGTTGTTTACCTGAAGAAGAGATCAAATTGCAGATCTCGAAACGTAGTGTTACTGTTTTCTTGTTTCACTGAACGATGGCAAATGTCCGGAAAAATCCTGTTTCCTTCATAATGTATATATATATATATATATATATATATATATATATATATATATATATATATACAAACATGGTAAATAAAAACTATAGTGTAAAATGATCTAAAATTTTGATTTTGATATGGCAGGAAGAATAAACGTCTTACTATGGTTTAAGTGAAAATCTCCTAGGTTAACCCATACAAGGGCTTATCGAAAACCGGGTCTCAATGAAAAATAAATTTATAAAAGCTCATCACTTAATTGTATATATTATGTTTAACTATGGTAAGTATGGGAGTTTACTAAGAGAGGTAATCACCTAAGTAATTGTCTATGTAGATTAATTAGTTTGCTGCTATTATCACAAGGGAACTGGCTTATGGTATTTACCTGAGGCGCTTCTTGTATGAATAGAAACTATTAAACTATGTTTTATATAACACATAATATTACATTGTAAGTATGCCGAGAAAAGTCTGTTGACACATCCAAACAAATTGTGTTTTATTATGGTTGCTATTAGGTTTATTTTTACCTTTTCAGTTTAATTAAGAATCCTACAGCTATGTTATAACAGTCCTTCTGATTCAGTAAAAAAGTAAGTATGTTATGTAACAACTTAAATATTAATAGTTTATTTCTTATTGGATTTACATGTTTTCGATATCTCGATACTTTGTAAGAGGGATGATTCTGGACACTGGTGATTGTTTTCGGTGAAGTTATGCGGACATTTTCCGCAAGCGTTACCGTAACACCACTGTATTATTGAAAAAGGCAGTTTTTTTGTATAGACTACGTACTACCTACAAATATGATGTTGCTTTTTGTTATTTATTTTAATTAAGTTACAAACAGCACTATTTCTTATTTCCCGTCTTTTATAATTTTTATATTTACTTACATTCCATTTCCTTATAGGTTGCTTCATTTGCTTCATTTATTAGAGGGTGTATCTATTACGTGATATGTGTGATCTTTTTAACTGAGTTGTAATAAACCCCCGTTCATAGAGATTTAGAAAAATCATGAAGACTTACTAGATCGAATGAAGGGTTGGTTTTGAAACATAAAAAAATTTAATTTTTAGAGAATAATTTCTTTTCAAATTATGTACTAAATACTATAGTCATTTTCTAACTTTAGAAGCACTGAAGTAAACTTTTTACAAACAAAAGTAAACAGTCAATTCCTAATAATAACTACTAATATGTGATATGTAAACACTGCACATAACAAAAAATAAATTATATAATTATCTTTTGGAGAGCTTAAAATAAATTATATTAGATATATATTTTAATTTCAGAGTTTCGGACAGCGAGACCAATGCCAGTGTTGAGCAATAAAAAAGGGGGCTGTCGCCACAGGCTGTAGCCCATTGTTCTGGCTGATACTTGTTCTGCAGTTTAGTTCCGATTTTACCGTCATTTGACTTTTTTGTTGCCTTCTACAACAGATTTATTTTGATGAAACTGTTTTAATCACAATACAATTATCGTATTAAGCAACATATCCACATGAAACTTAGGGAATTGTACTTATAAAGTCCGATTTGATATGAATTGTATAAATTGGTGTTCAGTTTTCTCTGATTTTCCTAGTAACCATTCCATTGCCTGTATACTAACTAACATAAAGATAATATTTAGAAATATATTTCCAACCTAATTTATCAAAACAGTGAGTGATTATAAAAGATTAAAATAAAAAAGTTCTTGTTAGTTTAATAAAAACCATAAAATTAAAGTTTTAAACTATTTTTTAAACTGTTAATGTAAAACTTATTTTTTTAAAGCAAGGCAAAGCTGTAGATAATTTTTTCATTGAAACTTATTAATGTTCTGGGATAAGGCTGTAGAGCGATTTATTATTAATATTGTTAGTAGGCTACTAAGAAAATGACATGAAGGAATGTAATGAAGTAACAATTTAAAGTAGCGATTTCAAGGTTATAGTAACCTTTTTATGCATATACCGGGTGTCCCAAAAGTCCCACCCCCCTTCTAACTTTCGAATTAAACAAACCTATATCCTTTGGGGGGTAGTTATATAATGAAAAATGATGATTTTTGCACTACATGATAACTTAGCCCCTCAACCAGAAATGGGGGGGTTGGGGGGTCAAGTCAAAATTTTTAAATGTAAACCCCCATCAAATGACACTTCATTTTAAAGGTCTTTATACAAGAAGAACAATTCCACAGACTAGAGGTCTCTATCTCAATCCATATGTATATAAACGCTATTGCTAATATACCAAAATCATCCAGGAACTGAAAAGTGCTTCGTTTAGAGTAAAAGGATCTGCTCATCAGTAGGGCTGGAAAATATCATTTCTGTATGTCTGTCTGTTCGTACAACATCTAGGAAACAAACTGTCTATAGATAAAATGTTGCAAGTAGTTTCGGTCCTACATAGACGATAATTAATTAAATGATGGTGCATGTCTACACATGGAATTTGGCTGAGTGTATGAACCCTACCATTCCTTATGTCGATACGATTTTTTTCTGTCGGGGATGTAAAGATTTTTTTCTCTGTATAATGCCTGACCGTCTATATGTATGCAGGCCACTTGTAGAATGAAATAAGTTACTGCATTGAAATTTTAAATGCAGCCTCCGTGAAGTCTGTTAAGCCACATTTGGTGTGGCGTACTTCTCTCCCTTGTCTATATACGACAGAGAAAATATAATAATCGTAGCGTTTTTTGACTGAAAATAAAAGTAAAGTAGAAAATTCTCCCCCCCCCCAATTATTAAATCACTTTACCGTATAAAAAGAAGTGCACTTAAAACTGGTAATGGCCAGAGCCTGACGATTAATTGATCGTTCAGCTGACTTACGATTTTCCGCTCGAATAGCACCATCCTCCTCTGGGGGAGATGAAATTATACATCCAATTTCCCATGTTTACGTTGATAATTATTTTTTAGCCAAACATACGTCACCATTGGAATTACTTATGAAGATTAATATATTATCCTGAATAACACATTTTATATTCTTAAAAGAAAATTTTAGACATAATAATTGATGTCATCAACAGATTAACAAATTCGTCTATATTGGAAAAATAAAGTCATGAGTCCTAATGATTGTGAGGGATTTCAATATCATTTATATCAGCTGAGAAAGGGTATATTGAATAAGATTTGAGGAATTTACTTACTAAAGTAAATAAAATAAGCCATTTTAAGGTCATTGGATTAATACAATAAATGTTTTTCTAAATAATTTCTTTAACATTCTAGAATGATTAATGCTTATTTAATAATACGAGTAGTATTGAAAACACGTAAATAAAATTTAAATATCGACGATTTTCTTAAATAATAATTTTTTGTGTGAATAGGTATGTAGTAAACCTACTGGCTGTTTGGTATACCTATTGGATAAATTAACAATAAGGAACTAAATAACTGTATTAGTTTTATGCTCTAGAAGCGGTTGATTTATAGTGTATCGAGTTAGAAAAAAAATTTAATTTGGGAAACAAATTTTTGGGTTTATACGTTTGTATCTATCGATACCTTTGATCGTTGACCATTGATAACGACCAATCTTAATTTTTAGGGGTATTTTCTGTAGATTTCAAGAAAAAACCAGCTGTTTATTGTACAGATCAAACTGATTCTCACAATAAATAATCCATCAATTGCAGCTGTGTCCTATGATTATGTTAATGTTATGTCTTTTTTAATTTATGTAAATTATAAATAAATTATAAATTTATGTAGATTGTGCAAATGTCCCGCTCTCGTTGTATTTTCCACATCATAAATTCAGTACTCCGGACTATGGTTGCATATGATTTTACCAAGTATTTCATTTTCATGAAGTTCATATTTTTGGCTGCCATATTGGTTATGCTATCCAGAAATTATATTAGGCAACACTTTGTATGTAAAGGTAGTTCTGTGATACTTGTTATCCTGCGTATGTAATATTAACCTATTATTGTGATATTAGTACTTTATTCTTTTTATTTCTTTAACATTACCATACATAAGTTTTTAATACATTTCAAAAGTATATCTAACATTATCAAATACACAATTCAAGAAAAACTGAAAACATAAATTACAGGAATGAAAAAAGATTTTGGGTAAGAACTATTATATTAGATGTACTAATTGTCTCTAGTAAATATTCTCAAGATGTAAGACAGTGCTTTACGTTTGAAAAAATGTATCTAAATAGTGGATCCAAGATAACGGTCAAAAATATAAACTTAATCAAAATTATACTTGCTATTCAAATCGTAACCGCTGATCATACTATGATCAGTGTTAGTTCAAAGTCAATATCCGAAAAATATAAATATGGAAGTGGAGGTTGGGGCTTTCTAAACACACCTATTTGTAGATATCGATATTTCATGTTTATATCAGGTGGTAAGAGTATTTATGATAATTTTCAAAATTGATGTATTTATTTTAAATATTCAAACTATAAATATATTATTATTATTATTTAGAGGCAACGCAATTTAACTTTGCATATATTGAAAATAATTGTACACCCAGACAAAGTCCAAATCCGCTCTCCTCGACTAGTTTCAATCTAGTATTTGCAAGCCTAGAGAATAACTGGTCTTAGAAAGTTTTTTTTTCAATCTCAGAGGATATCGGATCTTCCTATTTAACATTAAGTTTTGATAACCATAATTTTTTTTAAATAATAAATAAGTAATAAATTTTCCTTGTTTAAAAATAATACCCCTACTTCATTCATATCACGGGAAAAGTGACTTAGTTGTATTCAACTATAATGGACTGCCTTATTGGTACATAAGGACTGCGTAGAATATATAAAGTGTAATTACTTTTTGTGAAAGATATCGGGGCTGTAAGTAAATGACTGCCCCAGATGTCAGGAAAGTCATTAACAAAACCTTCGCACACGGAAAGAGGGTGGTGCTGAGCTCTTTGTGACCTACATTGACTAATTACAAATCCTAATGTATTGTATTCACTGATGAGTTTACAGTTACGGTTTGCTACAGATTGATGTATTCTTTGGTATAACTAAATATATCTCCTTGAATTTCTATTCAAACATAAATATACTATTTCATAATGATTATATTATTTTATTTGTAAAATTAACCTATTGAAATTGTTCAGTATAGGATGTATAAGAGAACGAAGATATATTGAAGTTGAATGTGCCGATAAAACGTTTACAAAGTATTTTTATATTTTTTGTTGTTTTTATATTATTTTCTCTTTCATGAGATTAACGTAGGTTGTATCAGTTTGATACTGGATAGATAAACGAAATACTGTATCATGGTTTAAGTTATAAGAAGAAAAATGTGCAATCGTCACAATGAATTTAAAAAACTTAAATGGAATAAACAAACATTATTTCGTACACTTATTAGCTTTTATTTAACATTTACCATTTCAAGACAAAGTTTGTCAGATACTAGATTGAGATTGAAATTTGAAAATTACACCGATTATTTACGGTCTTATTGTATTATGTTTTTAATATATTACTGTTTATATCAAAATATTTCTTCATTCCTTTTTCTTATTTCTAGTTCAAAAAGCCCGTAAATTGTGGTTTACCAGTATTTAAAACATCTTTGACAGGAAGACACTTAAGTAATTTCGGTTAAATAATATGCTCGGATATTATTTATATAATTATTAAAAAAAAACGGTAATTCCTTAGCAATTTTATATATTTGCAAAAGTAGTAATCATTTTCGCCAATTACTGGCAAGATAATGCCACTTGAACAGGTGTGACAGTCATATTCCAGATCTGTTCTGTATGGCGGCGTATGGTCGAGCTTCTGCAATCGTTATTTTAAATTAGTATTTTGTTACTATCTAAATGACACCAAGCCATGTCTGCACTGATGATTACTCACCTATTGTTCTGATTGCATGCTTCAAGTCCAAACCATTAAATTTCTATTACAATTATTTTGCATGGATGCTACCTGGGTTATAAATGCGGACAGATGAGTTGTGAGTACCACTTACACATTGTGTAAAACCACAAAATATTGCTTATATACTATTTAACGTTATTAAATAGGCAAAACGCGCACTTATGAGGATTCACAGCAGTATCAATGTGGTTGTGTAATATTGAGACAGAAAAGTACTAGCTCGCGGACAACCCTTTAGATTCCTTTACACAATGAAAACGATTTAAAAAAGAAGAGGGTGAGAGTTGATATTCTTTGCTACGGAATACAAAAACGTCTTGAAAATATTTGTATGAACCATTTACTTTAAGATCGGACACGAATGAGTCGTAAGTATATAATGGGAGAATGACTAGAAGAACGTAAAGAATACCTGTAACTTAAAATTATTATTGACTTTAAATAATTTCATCAGACTTTATGTACAGAGCATGCCCAAACTGTAACTATGGAGATCTGAAGCCATAATTTTTATTATCCTTGTCATATTTGACACAGTGACAACTATTTTTTGGATTACTTAAAAAATATTTTTCTACCCTTAACTGAAAAATGTGAAAAGTGTGTAAGTTACTTATTGAAATGTAAAAAACACTAATTTCAAAATAAAACCATTTTTCTATTTTTAAATTGTTTTCATAAAAACGCGAGAGATTTTATATTACTTTAGAAAATGAAAACATTACGTATATATGTTACCAAACATTACAATCACTGCATGTTTCCATTATATGTTTATTTGTTATTCCTATTTTAATTTTAAAACACCGTTGTCCGCTATCCCTTGACAGTATATTCTATAAAGATGCGTAAATGGTGAAGCTTTTAAAATCCAAAACATTTCTTTGTTATAGATGTAGTTTTTATCATATTGCATGATTGGACACGTATCAAGAGTATATCCTCTCCATTGTTTTATACTATACTACTTTTGTACTAAATGTATGCAACAGTATACTCCCTGAACAATTATTATTTTATATTGTTCTAGTCATGAGAAGCTCTTAAAATATAATCTGATAATTCTTAAACCTATAGACAATATAAATGTTTTGTATTACCATAATTTTCATAATTGTTGTACTTTCTCTCTGGATTTGAACTATTAATCTGTTCAAATACTCCGAATCTGAAGATAGTCCAAAGAAGAAAATACGATAAGCCAATGTAGGACAAGCCTGTCCGTGAAAATCCCAGAGCCCGGTGTGTGAGATACAAGATTTACAATGGCTACAGATGTGTCGGAGCCCAAGGGAGTGAGACCCTACACTACCCCTCCACAGCCCTAACCGCCCACACACGTTCTCCCTTGGACCTAGTCATCTCATGTTAGCTATAAACATTGTCAGTTATAGTGAAAAAGCTGTTTGATGTAAAATTTGGCTGCTTTGTTTTTTGTTATTTCATCAATAAACGGTAACTAGTTCACTACTATATCTATTTCAATATTGAGTTTTTTGCAAAATATTTGGAAAAAGAAGATTCAATATTCTATAGCTTTTCTTCACACAATAAATAAAAATAAAACGCATTACTATGAAGTTAATTAATAATAATTTAGTACTCGATAGGGCCTTCTTAACATCTTGCGTTGTTCGTCCTTCTGTCCATGTATGAGATGACTCTTGACCGGAAGGATATAGACTTTTGAAAATTGGTACATAAGTTCATTTTGTTCCAAAAAAGTACTTCTTCATTTTGTGTTCAAGAGGACAAAGTTCCCTCCGACTGTTTCTCTGTTCGATGTCTCTTGATTGAAGCATTCTAGAGAATTGAAACTTGGTGCTAGGACTAATTCCATTGTTTATGACGTCAAAAAGTAAAAGAACCGTCTGTCCAAATGTCTGCCCATGTGTGCAGTAATTCATACATCAGGGTTTTTGGGTTGTATTATATTCCGTTCTATCAGTTTAAGTGTCCATTTCAGTGCCTTTACAGTATTACCCGTGGATTAAAATAAGCTTAATTTCATATAATAGACACATTTAAAAATAATAATATTTGTAACTTATTATAGACATGCAGAACAGAGACAGACTCATGTATCTGATTAAAAAAAAGAATATTAAATAATAACATAACTAATGTTAGTGAGCATCTGAAAACACTAAGAAACAACAAGAGGTTGTTTCAGAAAATGTCCATTATGGAAGAGATGTTCGTGATATTAGAAAATACATGAAGTGGCATTATATACCAATATGTGTTTTCCTATACTATAGACACATATACGACGTAAAGGAGTATTGGCTGGAATAATGGACCAATAACCCAGTAATGGTGCTCAATATGCAGACGGAGGTAGTCTATGTTTATCTGAAATGTTAGACTTTCATGACTAGTTGTGATTTAATCGTGCTTGTTTCTGAGTTATTTTAAGGTTTAAAGTTCTAGGATATCTTATGTTCTTAGAAAATTGTGTAACTTTAAATACAGATTCACATTACGAAATTTCAATTCATGACAATATCCTGTTTCGAAAATACATTGTCCGTCTTTAAATTAATGCATATCGTTGCTTAATGTAAAACAATGTTTAATTAAGAGATTATTGAAATAAAATAAAGAAAAGTTTATGTTTGCTAAAACATTTATTATTTTATAGTATTAAATCTTTGTGAGGAAAACTAAAATTTGTACATAAAATTTGTAAAATTTTACTATTTATTTTACTATAAGATGCTATACTAATATGATAACAGTAAATGTATGAAATACGGGTTTGATCATTTATTGAGATAGCATCGGAGCGTCATAAAAATAATAATTATCAATTACGATTCTGTGGTAGCTATGAGTTATCAAAGGCTTAGCTGTCTAAGACCTCGGACTTTGTACCTAACTCAGATAGCGCAGGTTCAAATCCTGTAAAAGTAGCACTTTTATCATTATTATCGTACTGGAACGACTCTCCCTCTTATTATATCCAATGGCCCACGAGGACGGGCAGAGTAAGAGATTAAAAGGGATCGGGGTCTCCTTTTGGATATCTAAATCCAAAACAGGAGTACCAGACACGTCACGAAATAGTCTGCGCTAAGAATACCGTGGAGAACAACCCATATAGGAACATGGAGGAGTTGACGTTGGATACATGGATACAAAGAAATAAAATTTGATTTATGCAGAACTTTAGTATTAGATTTTTAAACGAATCTAGTAGTTACAGTACCATTATAGACAGTTATAAAAATGTCATTGGAAACATACATGATGTGATATTACAAGTAAGTTGTTTCTTGGCGAGAGAGTCAGAGACTTAGTCTGTACTCATGTTGCAAGACGTACTGAACATCTGCATACGTACAATCTTGTCTGAATATTGACTTCGCTGGAAGTCAACCGTTTCCCATTCTAACTTGATAGATTTCTTGGCGTCTACTCAACCTATTAATCAGTAGGGTTCCAATCCACGACCAATTGCAGAACCTGACCCTCAAATCAATGAGAACATACGTAAGGAGGTTTAGAAGAGAATCGGTGGCCTCTTATCATAAGTAAATTACATTTGTAATAGTCACATGTTAAATGACATATTTTTAGCTTCTTACAGCACCAATGGATATACATTTTAAAACTGGTAAGATCACAGTAGCCTACTTTCCACATTAATTAGTACATATATGTGTGGCAAAACCCCATTATAAGTATAAAAATATAATAAAGTAATCTTTTTTATAATCTAAGAAATTTTAAACATTCGGCCACCTTTTCGAGCAAAGTCACTCAGATTAAGAAGGCACTGTTAAAACACACACCTATATATATATATATATATATATATATATATATATATATATATATACACATCATATGTTAGTTTGGTTATTTAAACACATATTTGAAAGAAACGGCCTAATACAAAATAATGGAATCGCAAAAAGTATGGCCTCTGTGGTGTAATGGTAGTGCATTCACCCGGCAAGTGATGGATCCGGGTTCGAGTCCCGGCGGAGCAAGTACTTTTTGTGATTCAATGTTTATTGGAATTAAATTAGGCTATTGCCACTTATACAAATTTAATTAATGTAAACAAGTCATTTGACAGGTATTTGGTCTTTGGATCATATGTTAGTTTGGTTATTTAAACACATATGAAGGGCTAACGGAAAGAACAGGCTAAGTCCATTTTTCTCAATTTTTGATTTTTTTGGCTTATATTGTTGGTACTCCTGTTTGCGGCATATGTAGCATGTGCTAGTTTGGGAAATATCAAGCTCAGTCCCGAGAAAAACAACAATTAAAAAAACACCAAAGGGAAAGAATAAGCTCAGTCCATCCAGTATTGGAAAGAACAGGCTCAGTCCATAGTGCTTGTGTCTGCCACTACGCGCACCACCTGACTTCTTTACACTTGAATACTGAATTAATGTGAAATAATGGTGTTATAGAGTGGTGGTTTTCAATGCTTAGTGAGTTTAGTATCTAATTATCATTAATATTACGTGCTATTTTTTAATAACTATGGAAGGTGACATTCCCTCTGATGGTTCTCCAATGAAGCTTGAAACTTCGAAGAAAAGGAAAAGGTATGGTAGGATGTCAGAGGTAAGAAAAAAACTTAACCTATCTTCACATACTATGGGTGAAGATTGCCAATGTACCTTGAAGTGCTTTGAGAAAGTCCCAGAGGCGACTAGAAATAGTATTTTAAAGGAATTTAATTTACTAAACTCTGTTGACATGCAAAATAGTTACTTGTGTGGCCTAATTTCAGTCTTGCCCATTCAACGTAGACGGCCTAGAAATGCAGAAAATGCCCGACAAAACAAATGCCTCCTACAAATATAGAGTAAGGGTGAATATTAATGGAACTGTTGAGGATACTGTAATTTTGTCGCAAAGCTTTCATTGCTTTTCATGGCATAACTAAAGGCAAAGTTGAGTATTTAGGTGTCTAGTTTGAGGTCAAGTGGTCAATCCCCTTTAGATAAACGGGGTAAACACGATAATAGGCTTGGAGGCTTTCAAACGTAACTAGAAATTCCATCAGGCCCACATTGCATCTTTTCCCAGACGAGGCAGTCACTATGGATTAAAAGACTCAAAGAAAACTTATCTTTCTGAAGAGCTGAATACAAACCAAAGATGTATAATTTATTTAAAGAAGCATACCCATCAGTTAAAGTTTCTTACCAGTGTTACAGAGAAATCTTTTTCAAGTGAATTCAACATATCTTTCGGATATCCTCGCACAGACACGTGCAGTACTTGTGATGAATTTTTCAGCCAAAGTTAAGGTAATTAGAAAATGAAAAAAAACACATAACTGACAAAAATTGTTTGACAAAAAAATTAATAAAGAAATCGAACGTTTACATGTTGAAAACCAAGTCCATAAAAGAAAAGCAAGCGCATTCTATAACAAGAAAAAAGATGCTAAAGAGTTTAGTAAGACTCATGCAGATTATGAAGCTATTGCTTTTGATTTTGGCAAAAACCTGTCTTTGCCCAACATCCCTACTAACGATGTGTACTATAAAAGGCAATTGTCTGTTTACAACTTCAACGTTCATATATTAGCAAGTAGAAAAAGCGTCTTTTTTCATCTACCCAGAATGTTCAGGAAAAAAAGGAAGCGATGACGTATGTTCAATGCTTCACAAATATGTTTACGATGAATTGGACGAAAGAGTAAGGAAACTGGAAGTGTTCTGTGATGGATGTTCAGGACAGAACAAAAATTATACATTGGTACGTTTTTTCCACAATTTAGTTCATACTGAGCGACGCTTTGACTTAATAACAGCAAGTTTTCCAGTGAGAGGACATAGTTACCTTGAGACTGACAAAAACTTAGGGTTAATCAAACCAAAAAAACTCGTACTGAGCTTCCACATGACTGGATCGAGGTATTTGAAACAGCTCGGACAAATCCGTCACCCTTTATCGTGCACGAAGCCACGATTGATACATTTCGTCAATGGACTGACTGCACACTTAGCAACCGTTTTTACAAGAAAAGTGTCCCTTTGCTACCCGCCCTGTCAGAGAAATTGTATTTGAAATAAATCTCAAGAAGGAAGTTAAGTTCAGAACAAGTTTTAATGGTGCTTTTTGAACTTGCATCCATTACCACAATGGATCTGCCACCACATGGAAAAAATGAGGGAGAAATTCAACCTACCAAACTTTTCATATGAAGGTAAGCAATATTATTTCCACTAGACACAATTTTAACTATTATATAAGGTTGTATATAACTTAGTTTATTATACTTTCAATACATTTGAATGTCAATTAAAGTAATACTCATTTAGCACCTGGTGGTGTAGCTACCTAATCTACACTGACGTAACCTCCTTATTCAGTTATAACTTATAGGTTTTAGGTTAATGACATAAAATACATGTTTTTTGTTGTTCTAGGTCTTCTACCGATTCCATTGGCCATAGTACCAAGATTTGCAAGCCTTGAAAAATTCTGTGGCCCCACAAGCTCAAGAATACTATGGAAGTTTGCCTCATGAATAATCTGGACATCAAACTAAGATTGCCTAAGTAGAGTTTACCTTGTATCTTTATTTCATTTGAATAAAAACATAAAATTTCTATTTATATGTGGCTTTTATTTTACCAGGTTTGGTAAAAAAAAAACTGGGTAAGCCCATGGACTGAACTTGTTTTTTGCCGTTCTGTTTTGTACTTATGACTTTTAAGTACGAGTTTTGGGAATAAACAATACAATAATGACGCTTTTGTTAATTTAAAGCATGTAAAACAACATTTACTAGGCATAATTATTATATTCTTGTAGTTATTTACCCATTGGTAAGGTTTTATTTAACATTTAAACATTAAAAAACGCTCTCACCTGTAAAATTACTCAAAATGGACTTAGCCTGTTCTTTCCGTTAGCCCTTCATATGTGAAAGAAACGGCCAAATACAAAATAATTGAATCGTAAAAAGTAAGGCCTCTGTGGTGTAATGGTTGTACATTCACCCGGCAAGTGAGAGATCCGGGTTCGAGTCCCGGCGGAGCAACTTTGTACTTCAATGTTTATTTAAATTAAATTAGGCTATTGCCACTTATAAAAATTTAATGAATGTATATATATATATATATATATATATATATTGTCTTAAAATTTTATAAGGTAGGTGAATACTTACCTAGTTACTTAAATCTAAAATACTACTTGAAAATTAATGGTTATATCTAAGAGAAGTTACATACTATGTATGTAATCATATTTAAAATAGTGGTTCAATTTATTAAATATATGGTTGGGATTTCAGGAAACAATGCTGACACAGAACAGTTAATTACTACTTTTAACAAGCTCTTTCGATAAATATTTCAGAGCTTGAGAGGCCAACATGGGATTTTCCCATAAATCTCCTTCAGACCATTGTGGCGCAGCTTGGAGAGATTTTTGAAATGAAGATAGACCTATATTCATACCAGTGAGCGAAGGAATGTCCATGTAAAATTTCAGTACAATTATATACATTATAAGTTCACTATGGTGGCAATAATAGGTAAAATTTAATGTCTGAAGCTTCAAATATATTTGTGTGTGTGCATAGTTAAAGAAAACTCATAAAATAACCGAAATGCAAAGTGAAAAGAAACATGTCGAATATGCACATATAAATAACATGAAACCGATGAAAAATACTGTAACACTGAGCGATCGCCAAAAATAAACAGATCTCTCCAAAACAAAATTGGTATAATAAAACAAATTTTCAAAAGGTCTGATTTGTCATTTTATCACCAAGACTTTAAAAAAATTAAACTATAGTAGGTGAAATCCACACTGTCTACATCACAATTCTCTCCTAGCTGGTCAAATCTTCGACCTCGGTCAACCTGACCTAGGAATCTGTAGGCTAACGCCTCTACATCATTAACCTGGATCAGGACTGCTGTACTGCGCAGCATGGCGATTGCTATTGACAAGAATAACTGGATTTTATAATAATAACACAGCCAATCCACTATCAGAAATGACATATTATTATCATGGTTCTTAATTATTAATGATGACATCTTGTATGCCTACAAGTATTCTTGGATAACTGGCCGCCCGCAATAATGTTTAGGAAATAAATTAAATCTTATGAGCCGTTCGTATTTCAAGATCAACCGTAAATATTTCTTGATTCGTGACAAGTAGTTTCAGTTTAAAGTGTTAGTGAACATTTTAAACTAATATTAACAAATAGTATAATATAATACAATACATATTATAATAATAACATAATATAAAACTAACAAAACGTGTGAACACCATCACAAAATTTTAAAATTTACATAATTATATTTAACAGGTAAATATAGCAGTGCTAGTAGTCAATACCACCATATGGCCATATGGTCAATATAAGACCATTATGGCCAAGAGAAAATAGCCTCCTTGGTGTATTAAATGATGGGTTACAGCTTGATTAATAACACGACATAGGAACAATAATATTTTCTCTCCTGATAGCCGTCTTTAAAATTAAAATTTAGAAACATCTAATAAGTCTAACAGTAATTCTAAATATATTTTAGTACTCTTAACTTTCGTGCTATGAATACAAATGTAGCACTAATAAGGTTTAACTGTAAATAAATAATTAAAGATTTTTACTACTTTTTATATATTTTTTATTTTATAAGTTATATTTTTATAACAGTTTTGAATAAAAACAAATAAAAAACAAAAAAGTATTCACAATTAAAAAAGTTATTTTACAACAATCAAAGTGTTTTGTTCGACAATTGAGGGCATCTATACTCATCTACAAGTTTTCATCTCCAAGCAATTACGGTTGTGGGGCAACCACCGATTTCAACTGTTACAACATCTTTAGGTTAATAATTGCTGCTATCGTAAAAAACATAGTATAATTATTTTTATTTTATCATTTATCTGAATCAGTTATGTCATTTATGACTACCGCACTGGAAGACACAGGACAGTGGCTTATGAACGATTGCCTTCGCAGGCAGGAGTTCAGTTCGTCAACAAATTACCAAATTCGATAAAAAATGCCACAATGCCTAAGGCATTTAAAACTCGTCTGAAAACCGCGCTGATCTCTCAAGCTTTTTATATTACAGACGAGTTTATGGCAAACGATTGGGGGACCACGTAATTGGCTAGCCATGTGATTAGAGTGGGAAAATTATGTATTGAATGAGAATTTGGGTGAATGAAAAACCGTAAGTCTGAATGAGAGCCACTGTAATGATGAATGCAAATGTTTAGCTTTTAAATGTTATGACGATTGCGATGCAATTTGTATTGTTTTTATGCAATAAAACACTGAATTGAATTTAAAATTGTACCTAAAACTCCAAGTTCAAAAAAAATCCATAAATAAAATCAATGCATTCAAAGCAATTAAAATAAACATTTACAATATACTTGTCAGTAGGAGATTGGAATTGCTAACAAGTTTAACAGATTATTCGTGCCTGTGGTTTTGTTAACGCGGCAAAATTAATGCGGCAGAATAGATAGATATTGGGTGAAAGCCGCACTGCGTCACCCTGATATGTTAGCTGACTTCAGTTTAATTAAAAACCGAATAGATTTATATTATGAACATATTGAGCTTTAAACACTCAGTTAATTTCGCTATGATAATTTAAATTTGTTTCACTAATATAAAGGTGAAATACTGTATAATGTGTTATTGTAATTGTAATTTGTAATGTAAATAGTTCATCATACATGTACACAGTTTAGATTGTAGCAAAATACGCCTACTATTAGGTTATATACGTACGTAATGTGACTTATCTTATCAATGAGCTGTATTTCCATGTCTCAATTGTAAGACTGCGAAGGGCAGCAGGAGTTTTACTATACATTGTGTAAGTCATATGTATGAGTATGCCACATCACGTGCCACGTATCAGGCATTACTCGGGTTGAATAAACATTTAAGATCTATAGCTCATTTAGCTTTTGAGAAGTGCTGTTGGCCGCTAGACAGGCAGACAATCACACGGAATACAAGTTTCGATGGTGGAAAAAAGTGAAACTGTATCACTTGAGTTATATACAGGCTTAAATGACGCTCAGCTAAATTCAATGTATGGGTATGCACCATCATAGAACTAATTATTGTCTATGTAGAAATGAAGTTTCATGCAAGACATTATAGTCTTCAGATGAAAAATGTTGCGTAATATAATACTTCATACGATTTTACTCAAATTGTTTACACTATTATTATTCTGCCATTTTCTCGTTGCCATCATGGTTTCCAAAAATACCAATATAATAATATTCGGTAAAAATAAGCCAAATCTCATGGAATTGCATGTACAATCATCGAATTCAGTGTTTCCCATATTGAATTGAAGCTTTAAAATTTCTAATCTTTAGGTTAGCCCATTTTTAGAGACAGGTAGATAGGCACAGAAAATAATTAATTTTGTCTGGGCCCTCAAATTATAGGCTGTTCTAACGCTCAGCTAATATGAATAAAACAATATAATAATAAAAACTCCATAGTACTCAAATTTTACTGTTTTATTATGTTTTACCTATTTTATTTATTTATTTCATTCTAAATGGTGTCCAATGAAGTCCACACAGTTCAAATTTCAAAAATGTTTATTTGTACAACGTATCTAATAAATTTTATATTATCAAGTACAGTTACACATGTGCATACGATTTTTGAAAACCATGGGTATTTGTCCTAATTGACGACTTCATATCAATAAAGTTCTAGTGTTTAATCTAAATAGTGTTCTCTTTTGTTTGTTACGTAGTCTTATATATGGGTGTTCTAAAGGTTTTCTATAGCCTTTAAATAAATTATATAAGAAAGCTTTGCAAATATTTATATTTAAATCGATAGGCTGTGTGGTATAAATCTGAGTTGAAACAGTGTACTCAGTATCCTTTTAGGTACCGTGAGTTCTCATAAAAATGTCCGTAACACTGTTGGTTTTGAATATAAAGATAATGAAGTTTATTCCACAGTAATTCAAATGTACAAGACATGGCAATAATGGAATAGTACTAACTACTGTACCAGTAATTGTGGCTAGTTAACAAAATTTCAATACATAATAAATATAATAGATTTGTGTTAAGTTTAGTATATCATTAAGGTTGACGTGCAGCTTTACAGTGTTTGTGGCGTGTCTTGATATGGGGAGAGGCGAACAGTAGATAATATAAGATAATACAGTTAAAATTGTTTACAATGAACCTAGACTTAGCTTGTTTGCAATGGATACACTGTTTAAACTAAGATTACAAGTTATTTGATTTCATACTATATAAAAGTACACAGTTTAATATTTAATACAAATAGGCCTACAAAGGCAAACAGATATAATGATACTTAATTAATCATACGTATAATTTTAACAAATATTTTCCTGTAAAAAGGTATTTTCTTTTTCATCTAAAAGCCATATTTTCAGTTTTTTACAAAAGAGCTTTATAATTTCTATTTGTTTAATTTCAGTAGGCAACTTGTTAAAATACTTCGGTCAGATATAAGAATGATTGTTTTATTTTATTATAAACTTGTTTACTTTTGGTAACATGTATAATCTGAGTTTATTACTACGCATTTTATAGTGGCTCCCTGAGAACCCTCTGTTGCCACTTCTGCAATAAAAAAGTCATAATGTTTTAAAAGTGAAAAAATGTTGTATAGGGAGGAAGTTAAGGTTTTGGTAAAGAGGAAATGAAGATTATAATGTGGAATGTTTTAGAATATTGCGTAGAAACATATTCTGTGTTCTTCTCAAGTTGTCAATAACTGTCTTTGACCCACCTGCCCAACAGACAATGCCATACTGCAGTCTAGAGTGTATTAGTCCAAAATAAAAACTACGCAGTAAGACTACGTCACAAAAGTTTCTTAAAAAATAAAACTTATGTAAGTTATATTTTATTTGATTATGCAAAAGGTTTCCATATACTTTCCATGTTAGATTTTCATCAACATTTATACTTAGGTATTTAAAAAAGTTTACTTTTTCAATGATTGCACAGTTACAGTTCAACATATTATTTATTACAGGTATCGTTATGGTTATGGTACCTCATTGGAAAACGGAAATCAAAAGTTCTGTGATCAAAACTTATATATTTTGTTTTGTTTGTACTCAACATCATTTTATTTACTTCACACCATTGTTTAATAATATTAAGGTCGTGAAATAGGATAGATATAGAAGATTTAGGTGAATTCCGGATTGTAACAACAAGAATACATATCCAATTCTTGGATCTCCTGTTTCTATTCTCCGTGATTATGAAATCGTAATCTGCACATGGAATTCAAGCATTACGTACTTTACACAATTTCATACTAGTTTTATCTGCTAGGTGTATAACCGATAAAACAAAACGTTTTTTGTTTATGTCAGTTAAATAATGATATTATAACATTTGTTCTGAATAAAATGCACCGTTCATTAAATGAAAATTTGTTTAGCTTATTTCATTGCTTTTTTGTACACAAGATATATCTGGAAATATGACTTTCACGTCTTAAAAAAATAAACAACTTTTAGATTTCTTTTGTTATCTTTAATTTTAAGCAATCTAAAAAAGAATTGAGTAAACGGAATATGCGTTCAGAATATGACAAGACTTCTTTTATTGATCATTATAGTATTTTTTAAAGTTTTTAATTCTTCAAAGCTCGTAAAAATCACTTAAGATAGGCTGCAGTGAGACATCCTACGCTTTACCCCACAGTATGAATATTCCAAACTTTTATGTATTTAGGTTTAGTCGTAGAATTGAGGGAGATGTTTCATTTTACGTATAATCAATAAGCATATAACCGATTGTTGGGTTTTTTCTGCAGTGTACACTTTTTTAACGCTTAAATGATATAGTACAAAACGATTATTTTGAAGAACCAGTAAAAACATCTTACAAATTAAAAGGAATTATTAGGATGTGTATTACCTAACCTTTAAAATGAGCAATTTTTTAACCAATGTAGGAAAAATCTTTAGAATTTAACATAAAAACCTTACGTAATATATTCAGTAAAAATAAGGTGTAGCGGTTGTAAACATTTTATAAAAACAAACAGTTTTAACACTAGGTTTGTATCAAACGAGTACATATAATTGCTTTGATACTTTTGAATTTTTTTTTAATATTTTACATTCGAAGGGGTTCTATTGTAATGTTATAAATTCTAATTACGAATTCTTAGACATTATTCAGTAATCTCGACCTTTCGAATTGTAATTTAGTATTATTCTACGTGAACTGAAGAGAAAAAAATACAAATTCATTGTTACTCATCACTATTTTAAAACTAATTTATAGAATGCTATAAATACAATCTAGTTTAGAAAATAATATTGCCTTTATTACCTTATGTATTTTATTGTCAGCAACGGTATAATACTATGTGTGGAACTGAACATTTTTGTTTCTTAATATTAAGTTTTGTCTTTGAAATACAAACAATTTCTTGTGCGTATCCTTATGAAACATAAAATTTATTAAAATAAGGGAAAGGACCGTTTAAACGAAATGTTTTAACATAATAAATTTTAGTGAATTAAGCTATATTTATTTGAATTAAGGTAAAAATATGTATCCTAATATTTCTTTTTACTTATTTGAAACTTAAAAACTACGTCTACTTAAATGTCTTAAGAAATATATGTTTTAAACTCTAATGTTCTATCTCTATATTATATCTCTTTTAGTGGCTACCTTGTAGATTTTTCAATATATAAAGGAAAGGAAAGAGATATACAGTAAATGATGCATATGGCAAAGCTTTTGGTAAAAGTGCTGCACCATTGGTAAGAATGCTAGATAACCTGGAGTCTGGTAAAGTATTGCCATACCACATATATTTTGACAACCTATTAACAGGACTGAACTTACTCGTATATTTGAGAGACCAACATTTTTACGCCACTGGAACTATTAGAGATAATCGTATTCCTGTTAACTGTGGTGTAATTTCTGTTAAAGAAATGAAGAAAAAAGAGAGAGGTTTCTATGACTACAAAGTGAGTGATGATAAAATAATAATAGTACGATGGAAAGACAATGCTCCCGTAACTGTTGCTTCAACAGTTCATAGTGTAGATCCCATAACAAATGTTAATAGATACTTTCCGATTGAGAAAAAAATGGTAATGGTAAAACAGCCCTTACTTATAGGTGAGTATAACAAGTTCATGGGTGGAACTGATCTAATGGACGAGAATGTCAACCGTTACAGAACCAGTGTTAGAAGTAAACATCAAGTGTTGGTGGCCTATATTTTCATGGTGTCTTGACACTGCTATTCATAATGCTTGGTACTTATACAATATGGCACACCGACCTAAAATCACACAGTTGGAGTTCTAAAGAGCAATAGCTGTACATTATTTTAAGATGTATGGAACAGAGCCTCAAGTGGGAGGAAGACCAGCTTCGCGTCCACAATCAACGCCTGCATTTGAAGAACTGCGTTTTGATGGCCTGCATCATTCTGTCATCCAAAATGAAGGAAATAAGAAAAGAAGATGTGCTGGATCAGAATGCAAAAGCATCATGCGCACTGCTTGTTCTAATTGTAAAGTTGGCCTCTGTGTGTCATGTTTCCTTTCATTTCACACAAAAAAGTGAATAGTTTAGTAAAATAAGCTTAATTTTAATACTAATAAATATAATTTTTAAATAAATGTGATTGTAACAATTATTATATTAGATAAATTTCGAGTAAATAATTAACTTTGTACATGAAAAAACGAAAATTCATTCCATGACCTCATAAGTATCAATGGCTATTGTATTGACCCCGCGTTGCCATATGGCAACAGCTGATTTTTTTTCATAACTGCCAAAACAGTGAATGTTTTTCAAGAAAATATTTAAAAAAAAAACTTGAAGGAAAACTCGGGCTTTCAAGGGTTGAAAATTCTTTTTGCTATTCTCCCTGCCATTACAGCAATTTATAATAAATCTCTCACAACAGGTGTTTTCCCCACACAATGGAAGTCCGCCTTAGTTCGTCCACTAAATAAAATTAAATCTCCATCTGAAACCCAAGACTACCGTCCAATTAGTATCTTACCAGCTCTCTCGAAAGGCCTTGAGCGGATAGTTCATTACCGAATATTAGAGATTTCTTATCTAAAAATAATATTATTAATGTTTTTCAGTCTGGCTTTCGCCAAAACCATAGTACAGAAACTGCATGACATTCGATTAGCCATGGATCGAGGTCTTTTACTAGTTCTATTCGATTTCAGCAAGGCCTTCAATACAACCATTCATAACATTCTATTTAAAAAGGTTAGAAATTTAGGTTTTTCTAAAAATGCTTTAGCATGGATAAAATCACATCTGAGGGGCAGAAAGCAGTGTGTGTGAAATGACAACTCAATGTTTGATTTCAGTACTGTGACCTGCGGAGTTCCGCAAGGATCAATTCTTGGCCCACTACTTTTTATTCTGTACATAAATGACATTAACCATGTATTGCGACATTGCAAATTTCACCATTATGCTGATGAATTAAAAATCTACTCAAACTTTAACATTATCGACATAAACCAGACTGTGACGTGGATGAATGAAGACATACAACGACTTGTTCAATGGGCATTAAAAATGGACTTAAACTTAGCCCTGATAAAACCAAACCCATGATTGTCTGTCATCAACGACTTGCCAACTCCATTGACCTACAAAATACACCGACAATAACTGTAGACGGGAAACTTTTACCATACGTTGAAAGAGCAAAAGTTCTAGGACTAATCATAAGCAACATACTTGGATGGACCGATGCAGTGGTGTACACCTGTAACAGGGTGTTCGCTGCTGTTCACACACTGAAACGAATAAAAGGACTTCTAACATTTCACATTAAACTTCTGTTGATCAAGTCACTTGTGTTTCCTTTCTGTTTGATTTACGTCGAAGGGATCATGTTATACCATATTTTATTCAATCATCAATTCTAAAATTAGCTGATTCAAGATCGATTCGAATTTTGTCATTGTTGTATTCTATTATTAATACGGATTCACCAAAATATTTATCTGAAAACTTTCAGTTTTTGGCGGGCAGTGGCGCAAGAGAAACTCGGTCTGGTGCACTAAGTCTCTGAATTCCAATACACAGAAACAATACCTATAACCGATCCTTCACCGTTACCGCCTGTAGATTACGGAACTCCTTACCAGATCCTGTCAAACAAATTGAGAGCCGAAAACGGTTTGTGGCGGAGCTGAGACGAAATTACCTGGACCGGATGATCATGACGGGCGGCGGGGCTACTCTTTGAATCGGGACTCTGTGAATGGAAAAGTGAATGGAATACCGTAAGTGTAAGTTATAGTTAATTAGCCTTAATTTGCATTATTAAGATTGATTTTTTAAGAGGTTAAATGTAAGAAAGGACCATATGGTCCTAATTTCGCCTCAATAAAGAAATGTTTTTTCCTTTTTTTATGTGTCAATATCAGTTGTGGAGAAAAAGGTTTTGACCCTAGGGCTTCATCCCCTTGGTACGATATGTCCCTGTAATGAAAGAACGCTCTACGTTATAAATGTGTACCTTAATCTTATTTTTACTGAATATATTGCGTATGGATTGTATAGAATTAAATCTATTTTTAAACTTAAAAAATTTTTAATACATTGGTTTTGATTTGTGGTATTACGTAACATGTCTCATTTTAAAAGTATAGTAAATATACATCCAAACTTCTGACCAAAATCATAGTAGTACAAAGATAGATAAGGTTTACATCTACACATTACAGTGGTTAGATTATAAATCAACCCAAAATACTATAGTTGAGGAGCATATTATCAGATTTCACGTAAAACGTTGAAATAGATAGTACCTCTTTTAGACTCAATGCTTTACTGTTCTTACAGTATTGACTACATTAGATTGAACATGTGTGATGAATTATATGTATATTTACAAAACAACTAAGAATATGCTGATAGCATAATATACTCAATGTTGGGTACTATAGTTTATCCTATTCCACTCTGCATTCAGATGTGACGCGGTACTTCGCTAAATATTTATGGACCACAGCGTATACAACCATCAGTTTGCATTCAGAGTGTCCAAATGTTACATAAAAGCTTACTGCGTTATGTGGGTAATCGTGTAACTGACGTCGTTATTGATGTAATGGCAGTTTATTTATCTTTCATTAAGTGCTTTGTTTTCACTATGAATGTTTATGAAAATAAATATCTTGATAAACATATATGAAGGAAATTATAATTTTAGGAATTTATATAAAAATCAAAGTTAATAAATAGTGTTACTACAAATCTTTTAACGTGGTAACGCATAATATACGAGTTTGCCCACTTAGCTCGAATTTTTTCCTTTGTGTGGGCTAATATACGGGCTCATACACAGCATAACTCTAATAATAATATAACTACCGATCAATAATTTCCAATATAGTATATAAAATAAAAGAACGGTGTTGCTAGAGTAAATACAAAGTTATTATACGTTATTAAAATAAAAAGTTCTTATTTTTGGATTGGGCTTTTTGGACTTTACTTCATGTACAACTTATTCCACTGTAAATTGATGTACATCTTGAGCTATGCTTGAGTTTAATTTTTTCCTGAATCCCTTGTAGACCATCCTCCATTGGATCTGAAGAGTCACCAAATAACTACCTTAAAAAAATTCAGTCCAGACTTTATTTACTAAGTTTAACTTTCCTAATTTTAGGCAAGACAAGAATATTAAACCATCTATAACAGGACCTACTTGCAAATGTTCCAAACTTTAAACCAGCATAATATTTTAAAGAGTGAACCCTTTCAGGTATTGCAATATATACTAATAAAGATCTTTAGTTCTATGTACTACTCAAGCTAAGCTCTTATTTTAGAATTCATTCTGACTCCTTGTGGGCCATCCCGCTGAAATGACAAAAAAATTTAGTTACTTCAAAAAATAGATTCATCGGTACAGTATTTATGTACTAAGACTTATTGCCTTAACTGTAATCGTTCCGGAATTATGAAGCCCGTGCTGGAGTTTTTTACACTCTATATATTACGGTAAAAATGGTAAAATTATATTAAATTTTGAGATTCAATTCATGCGTGTTATTTGCTTGCGTACTTGTTAGGCTATAGGTTGTTGTAATACATTGTGAAAACGTTTATGGAAGCATATCATTGGACTTGAGCTAAGCCTTGAGAACGATTTTCTCCTTGTAATATCAAATATAACATACATAAATCTTTATCTTTTTATCGTTCTCGAGTAAAAGGACAAATTTAAACATTCATACATGAATAAGGTTACTAAAAAAATGATATATTATTTAATGGTCTAAAACTAAATTAAACTATTCAACGGACAATTGCATAAACGTTCGTTATTTATGTAAACTAACATGCTGGTAATCTTTATCACTTATAACTATTTAGTTCTACAATACAAATTGTTCTAATATATTCTATTGTTTAAAACATATATATATATACGTATATATATATATATATATATATATATATATATATATATATATGTACTAGTTCTGCCTACAACCCAACAACGTTATCAAATAATACATAGATGGATAGGAATAGGTGACAAATACGAGTCATTTTGTTGACCGAGTCTCTTGACTGTTCGCCCTGATAATTAAATAATCTTCAGTTTTCTATAAAAAAATTATTAATAGAACTTATAAATATGTGATCGCGTTATGAAAATCATGAATAGTATATATTTTACGTAGTAAAATGAGATTAAATATTGATACGAGTCTCAACGTTTTAAGAATATAATATACAAGTGATGACCATAATTAATTTAAAAAGAACTACATAAAGGATTTAAAATACAACGTAGAATTTTTAGTACAAATGTTATTTGATATTTAGGCATTTGCCGTTTTTAAAAAGGATTATAATGAAAAATAGTACAGCAAAGAAACAAAATTAAAACAAATAATTATGAATTTACATACATAAATAAACATAAATGTTTTAATATGTGTTTAACAACTAAGAGAAATGCCTATCATGAACATATATATATTAATAATTTTTTTATAGAAAACTGAAGATTATTTAATTATCAGGGCGAACAGTCAAGAGACTCGGTCAACAAAATGACTCGTATTTCTCACCTATTCCTATCCATCTATGTATTATTTGATAACGTTGTTGGGTTGTAGGCAGAACTAGACAAACATTCCGTGCAGTTCAAACAAGTTTTGACTAAATATTAATTTTAATTGTGTATAATTGGGCCACAGCCAACAGTTATATCAAGTACATAAAGATAGATCAAGATGAGTTGAGACGATATCAACCAGTTATGAGTATATTACACACATTGTAATTGCTGTTATTTGACTATGGCCATCCTTTATTATATTTTTTACATACACTGTCTTTGTTATACCAGTGTTAAGTGTTAAATGTGTTTCTAATTTAGCATGTTAGCTCTTCCTTTGAAGGTGGTTATGAAAAAATTGTCAAGAAAACTATATTCCCTTAAAATGTCCCATTGCTTTATTTTGCTTAATATATTTAATCACATATTCATAATTAAACTAAGTAATTGCCAATCATTTATTTTAAATTCTCCGTGTGTTTAAATTTTGATCTGTTTTTATCGCCTACGTAAAATCAAAAGCGTTTTATAGTACATACAAATTAAGTAATAGTAAATTTGGAATTATACATTATACATTCAGAAGTGAGTAATAATAGTTTAAGCTTTTCTCTTTATACATTGAAAAATATATATACTTATAGATTTCAGAATTTATGTTGTAAAATATTATATATTTACAATACTAGTATACGTTTAATTTTTATTGCCTTACGAAAAACCAGTGATAGCGTACCTGTTGATAGGAGAATGTGAATGTACATTTCGGGAAAGACATGTCAGAGAGTTGGTGGCTGGCCCGGAGATTTGAATAAGCGCTGACACCATTTGCCTGTCTGAGGTAAGACCTCATTTCTCCTTCGACAAAAGAAAATATTTGCCTTCACAACAATTGTTAAGATTAGATATTCTTGGCTGATCGTCTGCGAAACATACTATTCGAGTAGCTCAAATACATGAATTTCTGTTTGTCTCTCTCTACATGATATTTTAATAACGAACTTACCTATAGACTTGGACTTTAGTACAGAACTTTATAAAAAATATACTTAAGAAATTAAAAGAATCGAATAAATTATAGAATTGAATATTTCCATGTAACTTTGGCGACGCCTGTTATGAGGTTCGTGGTGTGGGGTATTCATACTTTCATGTTCAATTCATTTTAAATTTTAATGCGTAGCTATAAATCTGAAGTCACTAGCTAGAAGACACCACTTATATAGGACAGTGGTGTTGACAGGCTTCAGAGAGGCGGTCAGAAGATCGATGGTTTGGCGAGAATCCAAAATCTGCGGTCTTTCAACAGCCTTGTGAGTAAACAACTAGTTTGTCAACAATAGGAGGTATCCCTTAATAGACGATGTCACTTTATTCTATCCTAAATCCAACAATTAAGTTTGTTCACAGGGTGGCCAAAACTTTTTTAGTTCTTCTCGAATGAGTTCTGTGAACCGATTTCCAACAAATTTAAAATTATATCAAGAAGTACCTGAGTATGATGGCTGCACCACAGAGCCTTTACTTTTTACGATTCAATTATTGTTATTTATTCACAAAAGGTACTTGCTCCGCTGTACAGATCACACTAAAGGTAATTATGATAGTGAAATTACGTACGGCAATTAACAAATATGTCAAAACTCGTTGAAACTCACGTATAATAGCCAGACTCTAACAAAACTATCTAAATGATAATGTGGCGGACAAATTGTAAATCTTTATTCATCATTGTCCATTTTTATTTTAAAAACTCCTGCAGTATTTATGAAGTTTTTCACTTCTTAGATATTAAAAACATATTTCCCTTAGTGTCTCTTTGTGGGGTAGATGAATGATCCAAGGTTCATACAATTTGCATCAATCATGTAGTCTAAGTGATAATACTATTCGAATCACAACAAATATCCATTTAGCACTGGAAAAATTAAAAAAATCATTATAATGTGTCAATAAATGTATGTATTCGTATAACAGTTTATTATGGTTTTATTTCCACGTATGACTTTGCTATCTATATATGCTCAAATTTAACACTCTATCCACTACAACCTCATTCCTACTTCAGTAGTCCTAACATTTTTAGGAAGATCCATCCTATACATTTTATTATATAATTATGTTATACGACCCTCAGAACAACTAACGTGTGTAAAACGCGATTGTAATATTGTCTTTGTGGTATAGATTTAATAATCCTCATAATTTAAGATTTGACGATTATTGTGGTTATATATAATTAGCCAATTCTAAAATTGTAATCAGTAAATACGATTACCGATGCAGCTGACAAAATAACGTAGACCGTAATACACTTCTGGTGTAACAGTGAACCGAGGCCAGTGTTAACTAATAACCAAGGCCTGTTGCTACCAGTTGTCATCCTGTGGTTCTAATTTGAGCTTCATCAGGAGTTCGTTTCTGACTTTAACGTCAGTTGGTATTTAATCTGAGTTTGGAGACGAATTGTTAAGCGGATTATTTGTATTACCCTATACACTTTAGAATACATATTAAATCCGGTTTAATTTTTGTAAGTACTCATAGGCACAATGTTGGTTTATACAAATGTTCTATGTACGTGTATTAACATATGGTACACCCCCAGATATCTTGATTTGTAAAATACTTATTAATTAATTACAAGACATCCTCAGAACGAATGAAGTGAATCTGTGCAGTAATGTAAAGCTCGCTCCGGGCGACAGACTTACACACAAGACAAGGTTGTCAGCTCTCTGTACGCCACTAAACAAATTAATCAAGTACGTTGCCTGAGACACTAAGCTCTCTGCGGTGAGTATCAACCCTACATTAAGAAGATAGAATATCTTATCTGTGGGTAGTAGGAATATCACGTGTCGTGTAATATATTTCGCTGAGGCTCCAAGCAAATAAAAAAAAAAATATATTAAAACTTTTCTCTGTACTCTGTGCACATATAGACGTACATAATATATGCAGGAAAGCAATTTTCACATATTCCTTGGATATATATATATATATATATATATATATTGAGCCAGCCTAATTAGTGAAAGGTTTGAATTCAAATTCCATGGTTAAACATGCGCCATAAATAAATTAATTGTCGTCTATGTAGAAATGAACCTTCATTCAAAATTTTAAGTATATAGATAAGTTAATTTTTGAGATATCATGAGGACAGACAGACAGACAGAAATCCATTTTTTCCAGAAATGTAAGCACCACGATAACGGTAGGCTACGCTGGCGGTCAGCCAATTCTTTCCTGTCTATGTAGAAATAATATTTCATACAGAATGTATAATCTTGCCGATGAAATATTTCTCAAGGTATCTTTTTCACATGACGTATACACCTTTTTGTTAGTTGAGTTACGTTTAGTGGCAGTGTTTATATAATAAATGTCCCAGTGAATTAGGGACAGTACTGCAATGGAAGAGGACGCTGAAAACAATTCTGTTCTTTAATTTTAAACAAAGACTAACCAAACTGTTAATTATTTTACTGTATAAATACTGTATTTATAAATATATTACATGAACTATTGCATGTTGAAGTCTCATATGAGTTTAATAAAAAAGTCTTGCTATTTTTAGTTTTTAGCATGGTTACCTATAGAAACAAGTAAAAAATATTCGCTAGGTCTTGGCAAAATACCATGGAGTGAGGTACCATAATATAAATCAGTGTTTCTCATATATAAGCTAAGTTTGATGTAACATTTAATTCTATAAGTCAGTTTATTTTAAGATGTCGTGTTAGACAGAAGCAAATATATACGAACAGAAACGAGGTATGGTTTATCTCAGCATTGTGAGAGTTGTAATTTTTTCATAATTTTAAAGATATAATAATTTCGCACCTAATCACTTTTAGTTTTGTTGATATGTTCATATGTTATTAATAAGAATAACCTAAAAATTTTTGTAATCACTATTTATTTATCAAATTCACTAAATTCATTCTTAGTTATCATGAAGCTACAGTAACTAATAACCTTAAAATGAGATATATATCATAACTTGATAAAAATAAGGCTATAGATATTCATCAGGATTACCATTGCTCTTATGGCAAATAACTCAATGTCGTTTCGCTACAGAAAACTCTGAGAAGAATTAAATAACCTAAGTATTACAACTTTTATAAAGTATTATTTAACTTTATTAATAATTGGTAAGAAACGTTTGTTGTTATACACTAATTAATGAACCTAGTAAAATGTAAAATATTGTATAGAAAACATACCACTTTAGGAAATTACACTATAGAAATATAGCTTCAACATGGCAATCTGTCAGACATGTTTTGTTCAACCAGAGCGTTAACATGTATTCAAGCTGTGGCAGAGGCTATTTTCCACTAAGTTAGGTAGGTCGGGTCAGTTGAAGTGGATTTACTTCAGACTTCAGCTCCGATGCCTGAGTAATATAAGGAACAAGATTTACGACAAGCAACAGATGCGGCTCACTTTGGGATCTGTATATAAATTTGCTTGCCTGATCTTTGAATTTGTTTAGCCTTGTATTCCATCGGTCATGCAGTTTTTTATTTTCCAGTATTCACTTTGTGACAAAATAATACTAAAATTTAATTTTTATTCTTGGGTTCACTCATAGGGTTTATTCATTTAAGAGCCGTTACTGTGTTACGGAGGATTTCCCATAGAGGTAGCTGCAAATTTCTCAAATGTTAGCGTAAGAAGTTTAGTTGTTTTTATCAAATATCAGGGTAAAACAACTAATTTACAACAAATATACTTTAAAATTTTGTTAGTAGCAATGAACATATTGTTACAGATAAACACACTTGTAGATTAAAAGTTGGTTTCACTATCTTTACTAGCGTAGTATACAGTAGTAATTGTATACCTAAGAACAAATATTATAAAAAAGTTTCAATGATTTCGCACCATTGTGTAACTTGGAGAGTAATATGTAGTTAAATCGGCAAGTACTAAAATACATCGGCAAGAGAAGAGATTTTCTTTTGTTTGTTACTTTGTCAATCCCTACTAATAATCATAAAATGATTCTGTCACTACCTTATTTACTAAACTGTGTCAACGTCAGGGGAAAGAAATTCGAAGTAGTAAAGGAGCCGTTGAAACCTGAATGAACGTGATGAACGTGAATGTTTTCAATAATATTTAACATAGGTAATAATATTTATATAGATACCTATATATATATATATATATACCTCAAAAGCATGTATAAAATAAAATATAAACATATGAAATAAGAAAGAAGGTTATAAAAACTTTGGAAACAACAAAAATATATGGTATCGAAACAAGTAAATTAAACATGTAACTTTTCCTAAACACAGAGATTGATAAAATGCTTGAATAATAAATTTAATTTAACTGTGTCTCAAATTTAATCCAACTGGTGATTTTTATTGAAGAGCCATTATGTTTGCTTGTTTATATCTTCTTGTCATACGAGTAATTTTGAAACTTCTTGATACCAATGAGAGAGAAACAATTTTCAAAGGTTTGATTGTGTTGGACAGCGTGTGCAGATACGGGTCTAAGTCAATTTAGATGTCGAACATCGGCACGATGATTTCATCCATATGTATAATAACGGCTGGTCGTTATATAAGATAAAAATAATTTGATTGAATTAAACTAAACCCGTACAATCCTATGGTTGTCACAATAGTCAATTACGAGAGTGGTGTGACGTAACTTGTGTATTTCATAAATTGTTAAAATAACTACAAATTGAAGTATTAGATGTATATGTTCGATTTGTCATATTTAATTACAAACAATTAAATATTTATAAAAAAAAACTATCTACATGCACATGATTCAAAGAAATGTTATTAAAGTTGTATAATTTATTATTATAACAATTTCATAACATAATATTTTCTAGTATTATATGAACATTGTTAAATATTTACGATTCTCAGAGTCAAATTTGATTATTGACAAACACCAGATTAGGAATCACTTATAATTTAAGTTAATTTGTTTAGAAAATTTAACATTAAGTTCTGAATACTCATAAATCCAACTCACTAAATAATAAACTGGTCAACGTTACTTTCAAATAAATAGTAAGTAGTACTATTATGAATGTTTAAATTTTCTACACTGGTCTGTATAATAAATTAGTACTAGTACACAAAACTCTAGATTAACTAAATATGTTTTACTGCAGGACATAGAATCAGGTATAGACTACATATAAAAAGCTTTACATACTAAAAACCGGTACTTGTTTGTTACCTCAAGGTTGTGATCTTGAAGTTTCAAGTTGCTCAGTTCTTGTGCAATAAAAACCAGTTCACGATATTAAAAGTTATTCGAAAAGAACATATCATGAATAAACCTTTGTGTACTTTACAATTTCGCAATATTTTATAATCCCACAATCAATATTTTGAGGTGTGCCATTATATGCGCTACATAAATATTGACTGGAGTGTACAGGGCTCCAAACTCCTCCTGTCAAACTTGACGTTTATTATGAGATCCTTTGCAGAGGTCCAGCCGGACAGCCTAGTATTATCCCTCTGAAACAATCATCATGGTCATGTGTCTTCAGTGTGTTAATATTGGTTTTCCGTAAAGTATACATATTCATTCAGTTCAAACATTAAATTGAAGAATGCAGTATGCTGTGATGTAGTCAAATACACTGTGGCCAGAGAACAGATGTCATAATGTATGTGAGTTCTAATATGTTCAGTTCAATTAGAAGTAACTAATCATCCATTCTATTTCTTTTGTTCATAATTTCATTTTACTAGATCAAAAACTAAAATATTTTAATGTACCAAATTAAATCAAAAATGTAACTATAAATAGTTTAATATAAAGCATCTTCTGCATAGTTTAGTTATTTTTTTATGTCTAACAGATAGTAAACGGATTAGTATTTAAGATTTAGAAATATATATTGATATAAGGAAAATATGATAGTAGCATTATATAGTAACAAAATTCTTGCCTTATTGTAAATAAGATGTTCGAGGTTATTTTTTTCTTAAGAGAAACCTATCCCCTTTCAGCCTTCTTTTGCCCGTCCTCAAGAGCCAATGGCCTGTGCGAGAATCTTGTCAAAGAGAATAAGAGTAAGAGTAGGGACAGAGCTATGTTCACAACACTAATAATGCAACAGTCTGAAATAGGATTTGGACCTGCGCTATCTCTAACTCAAAGTCCGAGCATAGCCCGCTCGTCCACCAGCTTAACTAATTTCACGGTTCATAAATTGCAAATTGACCTTACTAACTAAGTGCCACGACAGCACTATGTAATATTGAATATTAATTGACAATAATGCAAATATAGGGCCTAGTTTAAAGACTGAAACTCTAAGCATTCTCTTTCCATTTCGAATTAAGTTATTTTAGTCTAACATTAATGGGATCAAGGAGGTGTATCATAAACTATAAAAATATTTCCTAAACCTCCTTAAGAATAATTTTAGTATATCATGCTAGATTTTACAGACCAAACAATTCAATAGTAACAGTATTTTAAAAACGGATCAATAATTGTGGGATGTCAATTTCACAAGACTGTAAGATATCCAATTGCACTCTTATTATTATACTCATATATTTGAGGCATTAAGCACGATCACGTCCTAAAATGTTTCAATACTACGTACTCAGCCAACATCTTTATTGGCTATGAACAAGCCAATACCGGTTATAGCCTGAGCTACTCAGTTTATGATTCCTTCAAAGATGTTGTTAATGTTAACGTTAACTTTAGTTATGGTTTTGTATTCTACGCATTGTGTACCAAAACATCTTTAGGCTGACAGTTCTTTTATTTAAAGTTAAAATAATACTATTTGATAATTTAAGGCATTTGGGGCTTTATAAGCTAAGCATACTCTACAAAATAATGGAAAACTTTAACACATTTTACTCTAAAATTCATTGTAAAGTATTAACATTTTTAAAAGATAGCGTCTAAAAATAATAATTTTTGTAGGTCAAAACCTTTTTTAATTTTAGATTGCCTATTTCAGGCATTCTCCAAATATATACAACGCCTGCTTTCAGCTCTAGCATGGACATGTAGGCTACTGTATGAAGAAAATATCAAGTTTGCGGAATATATTCCTTTAGAGCTTATACTTGCAATATTTTTCAATATTAGAAACATGTTGTGCAAATGTATTGAATATGTTAAAATTATTTTACAACATTTACCTGCATAACCAACCACAACATCATTTGAAAGATAATATTTGATTAACAGTACTAACTAAATTAATAGACATTTGATGGATTTTTATCGTTCTAAGCTCATTGTTTGGTGGAGAATATTTGCAGGGAGAAGTACGAATGTTATTAAACAGCGCGAATAAACATGACCTCATATATCATACTGTTAAGGTAGGTATTTATGGCGGGAACTGACTAAACCTCAATTTTCTTTTTTGTGCTAACTAGGATAGCTTTTTGCCTAGAGATTAACAAAGGAATGTTGGTTTATTGGTTTTATTTGAGGCAAAGTTAGGAATACGAGTTATCTTCTATAAATTAAAACTGAAAAAGAAATAGACCTATAAGTTACTAGTAAATATAGTAAAATGAATGATATCAACTTTTAAACAGAAAATTAAAATATATAGCCTAATTAAGGCAAGAATATGCTATTGAATATTGAATATCCTAGTTTGAATTTTATGATTTGCACTGAACTTGGGTGAAAGCCTTAATGGAACTAATCCTGAATTGAAAAATCTTATAATAAATAATAAGTAAGAATGTGTGTGTTTTTTTTTTTTACTGCACATATTCATAGAGAACAGAGCAAAGGTCACTTGTGTTAGTGTTACAATTTGTGTTCAATTCAGTGTCTGTTATTACAAGATGCTGGTTCTCCATTGGGTGAACTCTTGTACGGTGTAGTGTGGTCGCTCCATAAGCCAGCATTTTAAGGAAGATTTGAAGTTCTTCTCTGGAAGCTTCCTCAAGGATTCGGGCAGTTTGTTGAAAAACAGCGCTCCTCTGTACGACGCTCAGATGGTGCTGATTGAGGAGGAAGTTGCTCCTGTTTCTGGTGTTGTAGGGATGGTTGTCACCAGTTCTTGCTTGGCCTGTTCTTATTGCAAAGAGGATTGTTTCTTGGATGTAGATGTTTACCACAGTCAAGATTCCCAACTCCCTGAAGGCTGCTCGACACGAGTCTAGTGGTCCTAGTTCTTTTAGAATCCTAATAGCCTTTTTTGGATAATAAGTACCCGTTGAAGGTTTGCGATTGTCGTGCTTCCCCAGACGATCAGACCATATCTCAGGTGAGATTCTAACAGGGAGTAGTAAGCTGTTAAAGCTACTCGGGTGCTGCTGATTTCTTTCATTCTCCGTACTGCATATAGGCTGCTGTTATGTTTGTGACAGAGTTGGTTTATATGGGGTTCCCAAGAGAGATTTAGATCTAAGATTATTCCAAGGTATTTTCCTGTTTCTATTGTTGTTATTTCTGGGACGCCATGGAAGTTGTTTGGTCTAGCTGTGATTAATTAATTGCTGTGTCTTCGAGTCATTTAAAACCAGATCGTTGAGATAGCAGTATTGTTTTGCCTGGTTATATGCAATAAAAGAGTCTATGTCGAGTTGGTCCTTGTCCTTATTTGCTAAAATCAGAGCTGTGTCATCAGCGTACATTACTATTTTGCAGTAGTCCTTAAGATAGTCTGAGAAGTCATTAGTTACTAGAATGTACAAAACAGGTCCAAGTACGGAGCCTTGAGGTACTCCTCTGCTCACTGGTAGTTGTTCGGATTTTACTTTCTTTACAGTATTGTTCTCCATATGAGTGATTTCGTCTACCTGCTTCCTGTTGCTTAAATAGCTCTTGAACCAGTCTAGTTCCTTGTTAGTGACTCCCAGATACTGCAGCTTTTGTAGGATAAGTTTGTGATCCAGACAGTCGAATGCCTTACTGAAGTCCAACAATATACTTGAGGCGATCTGTCCTTTTTCCAGTTTGTCGATTATGGCTTCTATTAGTTGGGCTATTGCTGTTGAGGTGGATCTGTCTTTCACAAAGCCATGTTGTCTAGATGTAAGGAGATTATGCTGTTTGAGATGTTCCAGAAGTCTACTTCGTACTACATGTTCCAAAATTTTAGAAAATGTTGATATGAGAGAAATTGGCCTGTAACTGGTGGCTTCATTTGCTGCTCCGCTTTTATACTTTGGGTAAATTCTTGAGAGTTTCAGATCACTGGAAAATGTTCCTTGAGAGAGTGATTTATTGACAACTATTGTCAGTGGGATGATGATTTCGTGTTTGCATTGTTTAATTAGTTTGGAGGAGATCTCATCCTCACCTGTTGATGTTTTTGGTTTTAACGAGTCAATAATTGTTTCAATTTCTAGTTCATCTGTTTCAAAAAAATTTAATTTTGGAATTTGGAGCAGGTTATTTAGTTCTATTGTAGACATTGGTGTTGGTCTATTTCCATTTTTGTTAAGTGTTCTGTCAGCGGTTGTAGCAAAGAAGTTATTCAAATGGTTGGCAATGACCTTTGGAGAATCCGAGATGTCTTCATTTATTTCCAAACATTCTAATTGATTTTTGGTTGATTTTTCTTTTCTTTCATTATTTATAACTCTCCAAATGGCTTTTGATTTGTTGTCAGACCTGTCTATATAAGCTGAGTTGCACTGTTTTCGAAGTGTTTTGAGTTTTTGATCGTAAGTTTTTTCCTTCGAGCTGTTTTTTGTTATCATCTGGGTGACCAGTGATGAGTTCAGTTTGAATATAGCTGACCAGATGTTTTATTATTTGAATAATACTACGAGACCTATCTAAATAAACAGAAATTTTAATGTAGCATGTGGAATTTTCCTGCATCATGATGATATCCGGAGAATTATATCATTCGGCTATTTTAAACTTACAATGAAGCTTTATTTCTACACACATGATGAGGCGTACTGTACCTTTTAACAATTGTGTTTCATGATACTACCAAAACTAAGTTCAGGATTCATGTGGTATAGAGATTCCAGGTATAAATAAATAGGATGAGGCAAACTAATCAAACGTTTTGGGTCTAGGCGATTGCATAGGGATTCATAAAAACTAACCTTTCCATCTCCTCATCTAAGAACAATATTCCCATCACAATGCCAAAGTTTGTCTGATATATCTCATATACCAGGTATGGCTAACGGTCTTCTTTGTATTTTTTATTTGTTGAGTCGCCAATGCAGATCATTTTTGTTTTTAAAACTGCAAAAAATTACTTTTACAAAAAGAATAATAGAACGCAAGACATATTTTGTCCAAAAAAGATTAAACTACTTATTTTTAAAGTGAGCACGTCGTAGAACACGATAATTGAACCGTTCACACCTGACCTAAATATATAACTGAAACTTAAAAAAACCGTAGCAGTGGATTAATATATTCTATTTTATTTAGGCGAGCTAGTGACCGATAAATATGAGGTGTCCTGCGGAAGAAGAGCCATAGACTTAATTGTGATGAATGAGAAATGTATTGACAACTTGCAATGAAATACGTCAATACACATTTAGAAGTTTGTAACTTAGAACTGCTTGGATTAATCGGGTTAGAATGAATTTTAAACTGTTTGAAACAATTCAGTTTTGTAGAAACCATACGTAGAATAACAAAATATTAAAGCAAGAAATTGCAAATTTGTAAATATTTAAATTTACCAATCCAAATAGATTTTATACAAAAGTAATCTTTTACATATACGAATATTTTTTTATAGCATTTATAATTATACACTAAAAAATAAGGATTGCTAAGGTAAGAGACGTTTCTGTCCTGCCACAAAATTCTATTGTATACTTAATAAAGGAACTGTAACCTTAAAGAAAATCAAACATCAAGAAAATTAAACTGCGTAACCAACCACAATATCGTTTGAAAGATAAACTACGTACTAAACAGTTCAAAAAGTAGTCTAACGAAGCAAGGCGTTCCGAAGGACATAAAAGACTTCGGGGAATGTTGAAGTCGTTTAAGCTGACTTATATCCACTTTGCTGCTATCTTTCATGCAACATGTGACGCGTTTGCGTTTCTCATGGTTAGAGCATTGAGAAGAGGTGATTTAAGCTATTGGTTCATTGTAACTATTCAGCTCACATAACACTATCATAAATTATAGAAGATATGGTATGTTTAGTAATGTTTATTCAATAGTAAATTCTAATGTAATTAAAAAATATATTTCACTTAATTGTTACATCTCATTTGAACTAAAACCATTTACTTATTTAATATCTTTCTGTATTTCAAATACAGAGTATAATATTAACGTAGATTTTATTTTATTCATTGTTGCATAATATGATTAATGTTTTTGCAAACTAAAATTATTCATAACGTAACTATAACTTATATACCCTGTTATGAACCAACGATTTTATAAACACATTTATAATATCGAAAGGAACCATTAAGTTGGACACCTATATAACAATTTCACGATGTGCTTTCTCTCGGGGCGTTTTTCTGATGAAGGAGAAGCTTTCCCAATTTAATACCCAACCTCCAATCTAGTCATATATAAATGAAAAATAAAAATTACTCGACATGACATTATTGAAATCGAGTCGGTGATTTTCCGTCCATCTGAACAATACCTCTTGATAGAGAGGAAGAGGAACTACGCAAGGAATAACGCTATTTATTATCTGCCTGTCTATATGTCTATCCTTCTACATGTTTCTGTGATAATACTTCATACTAAATTGGTCCCAGAAACATAAACTACGTGTACAAGTTACTCATGTTGTAAGGTAACATTCATGATTTTAGGGACAGAAGATTAAGGAACAGTCTGTCCGTATGTGTGATACCTCTTTCGTTACATTATCTAGCGTCCATCGATACTCCTTTATATGTGTTTATATAAAGTTTATATTCAATTTATATAAAAATTCATAACTACATGTTTGAAAAAATACAAACTTTCATCTTTCTAATGGATTAAAATTAAAAACTACGTGACACGTATCTACAAAATTGTTGTATATCACACTTTATGTTAATTCTTGAATTCACTATGAACACTTTATAACAAGGTTTGATAGGTCATGTTTTCCTAAATAACTGGGAATACCGAACTCTTTCTCAATGGTTTTTTTCCTTTGAACTTCTCTAGTTAGTTTTAAATGAGTTCAAAACTGTTATGCTTAATGATTGTTAAATGTAATGTGTATGCTAATAAGGGTTAAGACCCATTTATTTATATGGCGTCAGAGATAATTATCGACCTGTAACAGAGTGATACGCATTGCGAAAATGACTGTGTTCCTGTTTAACATTTTGCTGTTGATCATAAAAAAATAATACGTTAATGCATGTTGTGTTCCAGAATATCTCAATGGCAATAGTAACATTAGTATTATACTTAATTTAGCAATACGTAGTGAGTACTATCTATTTACTCTTACCTCGAAATCACATTCTCCATACAGCTGAAATACACATTACAAACATACATCCTGATTAAAAAAAATAAATTTAAATTGTAGTAAAAGAAAAAATTGTTGTGGTATAGTCTTTCATTGAAAAATTAGTTTGTTTTACATATGTCTCTGCATATTGTAAGACAAGCATGGTTAAAGAATACGGTAAATAAATGCATACAATTCCTTGCTAGATTATTTTACTTCAGATCAAGTAGGAGCTTATATTTCTCGTAAAGATTAAACGGAGGAAAGAAAATAGATTCCTTACATATTATTTTCAAACTTTTACTAAATTAGCGATGTTTCACTTTAAATCGATGATAACCAAGTCCATGACTAACAAATTTGGCCAACTTTAAAAGATTTTAGTTTCATAGCGTACATTATTCACTGATTGAAACTGTATGCAATTGATACAACCATAAAGCACTAGTTTTTGCATAGACCTGGCATAATATATTATAAAATCCCGTATAAAATAGAAAAAAATGTTAGGTCAGGATACGCGCTACGTCACGAGACAAGAATGTCTATAGCAGGTCGAGTAAGTGAAAATCGTAAACCACTCAGTGACATAAACCTATATCACCACGTTTTATGTCTTCTCTATGACACTTGTAACTTGTGTCATATTCATAAATTAATTCATACAATAAACAATGAAATATTAGTGACGACTGAATTCTGGTAACGGATTTATTTTGTTACATTTTATAATGAGGTCATTAATTACCTCATATTACTAGCGTAAATTAATTATAACGTTCCATGAATAAGTGTCGATCAATAATTTAATGCTCACTATCACTATTAATATTTAAAATGTTAAAATGGTATTGTGCTATTTGAATTCTTTACTGGACTGTAAATAGTGGGTGTGGAAAATAGTAAAATGAGGCTAGACAAAGACAGAATAGTGTATCTAAGTGAATAAATTGCTGTGTAAAAATAGCATAGGTTGGATTTCACAATAAGACTCACATTGTTGTAGTTAGTTATGTACAGCTACAGAAGGAGATAAGTGCGTCTCAAAAGATAAGAATATTGATAACTCACCAAGGCTACCACTTGATTTAGTGCAATATAGATCACTAAGCACACTTTTCCCTAAAAGCTTCTAGCTTGTTTATACACCACTCATCCGTAAGGTTTAGTTTGAGCAAGCAGCCACCCTTTCTTTTCCCATTCATTTAACAATGAAATGGATAAGTAACGTAGATTTCTTTGGTACGCATGACATCAACATTAGTTTAAGATACTCAAATTCGGCTAGATTTGAATTTACAAATATTTGTGAACTAGATAATTGGTTTTTATTTTAAAATTGTATTATTAAGCCATTTTAACATGCATTCTTTGCATTAAAGTTACAGTAATACGACGAGTAAATTATTTTAACTGACGACCACAAATTTTTAAATTGTAGCCTCAGTTAGGTCCCACTCAGCACATTACTTGTAAGTCACGTGACTACAGTTATTTACCTCATTTATCCCCTTATTACGTTGCAATCTCTGGGGAAATTCATACAAGTGAGTTTCGCCAGCAACAAAATACATAAATAGGACGTGTTGTGTATGTAAAAACTCCAGAGGAGTATGACCGCCACATAGGTCTGGATTCTGGTCTGCATTATTGAGGGTTAATTTATTCTATGTGTAAGTGTTTTTTGTCTATTATATACTTCCACAATACGTGAGATAACTAACATTTTTTATCTTTAACATTTATAAGCATATTTGTGTTTTATATTAATATGAATTAAATTTTAAAAGTCTAACCAGGTTGACGTACTGTTTTGAACTCTTGAAATACGTACTTTTGAAATAGGGAGAGTAGTTCTATGCTTTACCTACTCAGGATAGTTGTTGATGACTGATTGCCTTATACTTTCCAGTTGAACCCATACCGGATACAGCAAAGACCGATGTGCCGCTTTCATCTGAGAAACCCTATGAATGAGAATTTGCTCATCACTAACCAGAAATTTTAAAATATTTGTTTAAATACGTGGACCTATAGATGTAGATTACTGACTGCAAAGGTTGCCTGTAGGAGTGGGTGGAGCTAACTTACTGTTAAATTCTATTAATATCCTAACTACTGCTCGAAAAGGTTGGAGAGAGCCTCTCTTTCTATCAAAGAGATAGGGCTGTGATATAAAGCCCACTAATCCTCTTCGTAGGATCTTGAAAATAGGTGGCTCGTATCACCAATCTTACCCATCTAGAATATACTGTCATTCCGGAAGCAATTACATAGGTCATTATAGGACTAAGTTCAATGAGAGGTTTCCTCAGCTTCGGGTCCTAAGCGAAAATAAAGATATTAAAGAAATGCTTTTCTTTTAATCTCAAGTCAGTTTATAATTGGTGTTTCCGAATTCAAATGATCGTTTACCCAACAGAAATACGATTTTAAATGGGAAAAAGCCATTTATATATGCAATATCATCCCGGATTCCATCTTTAGTATTCGTTATGCATGTAATACTAGCTATTTACGAGATCATGGTGATTGCATTATGCGTCATGATTCCATATGTAACACGAAGGTGGGGATTTTACTCGGTGGTGGCTGGTCTCGGTTGGTTTAACGCAAGAGCAGGTCTTCGTTACTGGCGTAGGATGGTATTTTGTTGAATTAGAAATGAGTTTTACCTAATGAAACCTCACCTTATTTTAGGAGTGAGGCTAGAAAGAAATGTAGCAGTATGTTTATAACGATTTTACACCCAAATATAGAGTGAAATTCCTGAACTGAGTTGGTTAAATGCTCAGAAGACGGCTATATATTAAATTGGTGCCCTTCAAAATTATAGTAAGCATAAGTAATAACTAATTTCTGAAGTGTTATTTTTAGTGTTTTTGCACACTCTGTACATAACTTTTACGGTTTTAAAATGATGTACTACTAAAACAATGTTTACAACATAATTTCTCCAAAATCATCCCCAAATTCCAAAATGGTAATCTTTTGGTACATATTTAAAAGTAAAAAATATGTTTAACTCGGTATAATTCGTTTTGAGGCTGGATTACCCTTTAAAGTACTGTAATGTCACCAAAGTACTTTGGAGACCTATAAGTCTGTAGTTCGTACACCACAGAGTATTTCAGCACACTTATGGGAATACCCGTTTGGATAATCAAATTCAGGGATAAATACATATGTTATAGGTAGAAAATATAGAGTTGGTAGCATAGTAGAAGAGACGGCATGTCAGTTTGCCTGACAAATATAAGATTTTAAACTGTTGCTAAACCCACCACTGTGTGTAGTTTATATGTAGTTTCTGAGCCTTTGGTATTATATGATGTTTTAGATAGTAAATTCTATATGATCGATTGAACTGCGCTATAAATTTATCTCAAAGTGGATAAAACGCGGGAATAAGACGGCATTCGGTATGAATGTTTTACATATAGTTCTGATTTATATAAGTGTGATTTATTGCGTGTTTATAAGTTACTAAAGTGTAATTTAACCTCCTCATAAGAAATGTGTTACGAACGATGTTTAAAATAAGCGAGGTTTTACTTTACATAATTATGTTACACAAGAATATATTCCAATTGATCCAACTAAATACTTGGGAAAGGAGTTTCATATTCTAAGGGAATATCAGGAAGGATTGTTATTATATTCAGAAAGGACTATTCACCGGTGAAAAATTGGTTTAATCTGACAAACTTGTTTAATTTACATTTAGAAGCTGAGGAAACCCAAGGTAAAACTTTTCTGAATAATCAGTAGAAAATAATTGTTTTTTGAAATTTTATTTATCATTTTTAGTGGTTTTACTTGCATTTTAGTGACCTAGCACGACAGCACCTTGTCCAGGTATGTGGTGTGCGGGTAAAGTCACTGCTTGTTTCGAGACAACTATGGTTGTAAAACAGGGCTGTATTTTGAGTCCCCAACTTTTTTACTCTTGGTTAGTTAATGAAATTCCTGATATAATAGAGGGGATATAAGCTCTCCAAATCTCTCCAACCTCTTACAAAACCCCCTGTCTTTCCGCAGATGGAGGTCGAAGCGCTGCTAAACCTAAAGGGAAAGAGCTCTAAAATTTAAAATAAAAAATAAAATATAACATCTTCTCCCTTTTTGGTATGCGATTCTGTGGTATTTTGGGTGGACAACAGCCAACAAAGTTTGTTTTAAGGATACCAAATATTTATCAAAGTGGAGTATTTACTACCACTTTCATAAATACCCCACACTTTAATTTTTTCCGCAACAACGTCCTCACAGCGGCATATAAAAACGTGCTTGATTTTATTGCAATTAGATTAGAACGCAAAAGAATAATTTTGATATAGCCAACAAAAACAATAATCTTATGTTTAACGGAATTTGGTATAAACAGTTATTTAAAACTGGAACAGTTTAGTGGATCTAAGACTAATCAATAAAATACAATTCGGACAACACTGTTTGTGTAGATGAATAAAACCATTAGGTGAATACAAAATTTAATTATTATGAAAAATTGAACGTTAACATTAATTTTATTTGAAACAAATTTAGGATATTACGTAATGTAGAACGAATAGAAATCTTAAAATAACAATAAGACAGATAAATAAATATACTTAGATCTGGACCTACACTTAGGATACCAAATCAAATAAGTTATGTGATTTTGGTGAAAGGACAGAGTTAAAACAACAAATTTGTTAGTTTAAGCTTTTAGCCTTTATGGTTACCTGCGAGCACAAGAGTGACAGGTAACAACAAAGGAATCCAATTACACTTGAGCCAGGTGCTAAACTGGGCAGCTACTAATTGGGATATTAAACTAAAGGATTGACCAACCCTGCCTCCTACCTTCCCACAATGGACAAAGAACATATTACACACATAATAATAACTTTATACAGGCCTAGGCTTCAGGTCTACTTTCTGTCTATTTATCATCGACTAAGCTAATACAGTTCTTGAAAGTCCGCATTTTTCACTCCATGTAGCAACTTTTACAGCAGAAGATTCAGAGAAAATATTTTAAAAATTCTTAGCTATTAACTTGAATCATGTTTTAAACTTATAATTTGTCCGGAGTCTTCGGAACCCTGAGTATTTGGTGAACACCTCACCCAACGCGCAAACACCGTCATACGCGCAGACCAGCCTACCTGACGACACTTTTGTTTCGATGACGCAAATACTCGGAATTAGTCTGCAAAACACCTAGTTTGTATTTTTTATGTTATAAATAATCTTGTAATACTTTAATTCCGCGTGAAAATACAGTCCAATAATTATGTAATACCTACGATATTATTAACATATATCAATACAATTGATCACTGACCACCTTTTTTCTAAGTTACGTCAGGAATGTCGTAGTTATTTTATGATTGGGCTCTATTTACAATAAATACAATGCAGATTTAAAAAGTATTAAACTAAAATAAAAATTATAAGAAATAGCCTAAGTGCTGCCATGTGAGTCATCAGTACGCTGACGACAGATTTTCTGGGTTGCGCGTGTGACGGTACGCGCGCGTACTTTTATCAGGGTTGCCTTGTAATCTGCTGGGACTCCTGAAATAGCGGAAAAACTATAGCGCACCGCCCATGGTTGCGGAAGTCGATCCTAGGGGCTATCAACTCCGAAGACCCAAGACATTATAACAGGGTATACCAAGTCCGTAGGACTACTTAGCAAATATCAGAAAACAAAAGTATTTACATGACTTTATAAAAGTAAACTGATAAAATAAAATTATTTTTTAAATAAACAAAAAAGATCAAATTAAACATTTGGAAAATTCATATTCTTCAACACAAAGCTAATTTTATGCACATAGTTAAAGCCTGAATATTCATTTTTTTTAATCAACCAATTCTCATCAAAATCAGGCTGAGTTATCAAAATCTTAACAAAACAGGTGTGCCCGTATTGAATAGCATAAACTTTATATGTAAACAAAATTTATAAAAGAGCGTATAGTCACATTTTATCAGGGACTAGATTTTAAATTTTCTTAATTTGGATAGTTGGCAAATAAGTCCCTAACAGTTGTTTAGAAGGGAACAGGAATAAAGCTGAATATTTTGAAACAAAGACAACCTAAACATATATAACTAGCAGATGTCTGCGACTTCGCACACTGTTTACCAAAACGGAGAATTTCATAGTTAAAGCATTTTAGATGTAATACAATGGAGCTCTCTGGTAGTTTTAAAAAGAAGTAGATATGCAGGATGTCAACAAGAGGGTGTAGCAACATCTGTGGGTAATAGTTTTCATAATTTCAAACAATAAATGCCATATAAAGATAGGCCGAGAAATGTTTCATTTAGCGACCAGCCGTCATTTTGACATTCTCTATAAAAACATTATCACATATAAAACTATTTAATTTAAGAAACCAAATGTGGATTTTAGGATTGAATTGATAAGAAGGTAAATGGAAAAGAATTATATTATTTTCTTTATTATTACCTAAATAGCGTCTGTTGAAGATTTTTATACTCAAATACAAAAAAAAAACAGTTTTATACTACTATTTTCCAGTATATAAACTATTTTCCATACAACTTTTGAAAAAGTTTATTGAAATTGTAATTCTACTTTTTTAAACGAAACTCGTCAATAAATAAACGAGCACGACCACTTTAAAGATGAACTAGCAGAAGCCAGAAGCAGTAAACATTTTGTCTTTTTATAACTATCAGCGGTATTACACTAGTATAAAAATGTAAAACATACGAAATATGGAATTAAAAAAAAAATTTGAACGGTACTTTTTGCAACGAAATCCGTCACAGCATTAGGGAACGTGACCACTTTAAATATACGCTTGCACAAAAACATATCTCAACTGTGGAAAGTTTGACGCTCGCCGATCAAAAATTCAAATGCTACTTCGGCCAAAAAGAGTCTGTTTTCAATAGTTTACTTATAATAAAATGTATCTACGGTGTCAAATTTGAATTTGCCTTTTTGCCTATCGGCTGTAGCAATCTTGTTTTACTTTTATCACGCGTCATGGATACGCGATCAGTTGTTACAGGGGGTTGCAAACGCTTACTAATGTTTATACGTTGAAGAATTTTAAATTTTGAACTGAGAATTTTCATAAGGGCAACAGATTTGCCATAGAGTGCTGTCAGAAGTCTGTGGAAATGTAGCCTGCATACGCCACGTTGAAGGTTTGTCTCATCATTGACTGTAATATTACGCACAAATTATAAATTGTTTTGAGACCCAAACGGAAAGTATTTTTATACTTCTAGCTATGCAGTCAAGCGCGTAGAGATAGGAACATTTTTTATAGGGACATTAACAATTCAGCTTAGTGTCTCCATGAGGAATGTGTTTTTTCCTTCCTCCCCAAATGAACGGTTTGAATTGAGTTGAGGACATTTTATGCAAATTGTTCTATCAAATTATTGGAAAGAATGGAGTGAAACTAATCCTTGCCATTTGTTCACCCATAACGTAAATTTAACACTTTAGTTATACTGAGTGCACATTTTAAGAGTTCTATTTATTACAGTTCTAAAAGGAAGTTTATTTGTCTCGATTAGTTTGTGGTATCCTCGCAACCTCGGTACAGCGATAATAAGTGTTCCAGGAATTGTAAGTTTTCTCATTTACTGGAAAGAAATTCCATGCTAGTTCTATACCAACAGTTAACTCCAAGTTTAATGTTGATTGTTTAAGATAAGCGATTTGAGTGGTGAAAGATTTCCGAACGTTGGCTATGCTATTGTTAAATGTAAAAATATAGAATTTATTTTAGAATTTGTATATTTTTTATTGTTTAGCTATACAAATACAGAAGACGTAAGAGTAAGTATCCACCTTAAAAAACAAGTGATAAAAACTGTATATATGTTTTTAAACATAAACCTATTAAGGTTTATTACATAAACTTGCAGACCTATTGCCGAATCACGATCTGTTTATGTTAGGCCACTTTGGCCACCAATTGTTAGAAAATAAATTAATTGAAATACCAATAAAACAAATAGTATAACCTAGACATCTATAACAAAACTGTAAAGTCGCAATTTTACTCCTTCCTTCGTGATTGTCATTGTGATTTTGTTCAGATGTCATGCCACCAGGACATGGTACGTGTCGACTTATTCCTCCACTCACATTCTCTGGCATGTTCAGCATACAATCTATTTCCACTGTCAAGGTAGACTTTGGCAAGTTTCATCGCCATGAATTTATGTTTGTCATTTTGTGCGTATTTAGCCTCGTGTTTTTTCAATATTAAATATCTATAGGGTGGAAAAATTTCAATTGTCAGAATGTTGTAAAACATTTAAAAGCAGGAATGTTTGGGCAGCCGTTAAAGTATTGTTTACTCTGATCAATCCTGGTATTTACTGAACAACTTGAAATAGTTTGTTTTATTTCTTTAAACCCAAAAATGTGAAACCTTCAAGGTGGATTTTTAATTAATCTATACATTTTTAACGTTCTGATTGAATTTGTATAGGACCTTATTTGGCAAACAACGCTTAGGCCACTACTTTTATACGCTAATGAAGACAAAATTGGTGGACATCTACCAGGAACTTCAGTAACTACTAAAATGCTTATTGATATATGTTAAATAAATGGTATGAAAAGTTATATTTCGTAAATTTTACATCATCTAAATAATTTAGTTGTATGAGTTGTACATTAATATGTATGAGATAGTGAGACCAGATGGTTAGCAAAGAGTTTTTAAGCTTCTCAAAGTACTAATACCAGCACAGAACTCATATTATTAGAGTAAGTTTTCATCACCAGTTTATCTCCACGTCTTAGTGTAAGCTGGGATTATGGAATCATCCAATCTATGGTAACAGAAGTGTACAGAGAGCAGTTGATCAACCATTCTAAACATAAATATATTCCAAAACAAACTTGTATTGTTCAAACCTATACTATAAAATATCAGTTTGAGGATATAAGTACTCATCAACATACCACATCCTAGTGGTGTGCACGTTATATATAAACAGGAAACTTCTTCACTTACTTGTAGAAGAAGTTACTTTTTTCACAATAACATTTTATATTAAAAAATTAATAGCTTTATGTTGGGTTGAACTATATAAAACATTGACAACTACAAGTGAAAGAATAGTAAACAAAATACACTTGTCAAATAAATAAGTTTAAATGGTCATAAAATCCGTTGCACACTTAGTTTAAGTACCAAAATTATATTAAATCCTTCTCTAGGATAACTTCAGGACAATCCATGTGTTACAAATATTAACATTTGGAGTACACCACACCACGTGTCGGGTAACATGCTATTGCTGAATTTTGAAAATACAATTAAATGTTATAAGATACATGTTTTATTAAAAAAAAAAAATAATAATTTATACAGAAATTATTTTAAATTAGATCATCCAACCACCTTCTCATTGTCATCTTTACTTCATTAAAACCAAAATAAAAATGTTCGTTGAAGTGTTCGCTTTTACTGTATGATTACTGTATATGTTACTATATTACATGTTAATATTACATAAGTATCGTATCATTGTATACGGTTTGGTTCTATATTTACTTACCCAGCTATTTTTGTAGACATCATGCTTACAAATTACACGAACGTAAAAGTTTTAGTTATAACATCATAAATTTAAAAGATGGTATACATTTTTTTTAATAGATTTTTCAAAAATAATGTCTTCCGATAAAAAATTGCGTTATTATTTATATTTGTTACGTGATTTGCGTAACGGGTTATGTTAATAGTAAAACTATGTGTATGTATTTAAATAATTATGACACTTGCTTGCCATAAATGATCTCTCATTAGTTAAGAACTATAACATTTATTTAACTTTGCAACAAAGAGAATGAACAAATTACTACTTGTAGTCACGGAAAAATCACTTCTTTCTTCCTCGTGTGAGGAAATACGTAAGTTATTCAAAGTGATTCCTCAAAACACTTTCCAACAAAGTGGAACTGAGAATCTTCTTACTTTCTTTTATCAGTTATGCAGATAGACCAATTTTAAGTCTCGAGCTTGAGTAGCTTTGAAAGAAAATTATGTAAGCTCAGATGATTTCGTACAAGCCACAATTTGAGTAAAACTTGTTCTTTGATTTGTTTTACAGTGAAGTAGCATCGAAGTTATTTTTGAAATATTATAGCTCAAACCTTTAGTGCGATTAGTTACACGCCAAACAACGATATGAAAGTTTCGTTAAAAGAAGCTTATATCATTAGAATGGAAGAAATATCATGCATGTGTACTCCATAAGATGTCTCAAAAACGAACTGACCTATGGACTTTATATTTCGCATGAAACATCATTTCTATGTAGACAACAGTGAGTTTGCTAATCGTGCATGTAGTTTAATTTAATTAGGCTGAGTGTTAGCAAATATATTTACGTTGTTCGTATGGATAACCATAATGGCTGCAAGAAACTACCAGAATAAATGCAAACGTAAACCAATTTACTACAATATATGAGATTTTAAAATGTGACATTTTTATTCATAGAGTAAACAGAATAAAACTGTGTGGAAAGTCTATAGATCAATTGGGCTGAGAAGGTATACCTTCAACTCACTTCTCCCTTTAACATATACTCTACTTCGCCTTACTTTATTTTGTACACACCGCTACGAACCTCTACTGACTAAAACAGAGTATGTCACTTAGTAAGATATATCGAGAAATATTTCATCTGTACACTTTAAATTTTGCATGAAACTGCATTCCTACGTAGATAATTAGCGATATGATAGTACATATCCCACTCTGGAGTGTTACTGAGCTTATTGAAGCCTATTATCAGTAACTGACACAATATCTCTTTTATCCGCCAAGGGGATGTAAAATCTACTTTTTCTTGTAATACCGGTTTGTCTACTTGTCCTCCCTCCATTTAGAAAATAAAATAAGCGTCTTCAAATTTTAAATTTAAGCCTGTTATTTTACACGTGGTGTGGTGTACTAATACTTTGGAATTATGTTGGTTGAGATTTTGTATAATTATACTTGCTATATGTGGATGAACTTAAATCATTCCGAATGTTGATAAAAGAATTTAAATACAGCAAATATTACTATGAATATACATAATGAAAATAATAATATTAAAACAACTCTTTATAATCGTAGTCTCATAAAACAAAGGGCAATAGAGTTTAGAGACTTAATGAGGGGTAATTTTTAAGTAAGTATCTTTTAAATGCATTTAAACCCGGAAATACATACGTTTATTAAACATTATGTTGTAAAAAATGTTTGAGTAAAATAGAACGTGTAACAATTTGTATGGTAAAACACGTATCTGGAATTATGTTATTAAAAATAAAGTTTATATTAAAAGGAATTTCAATATAATTCTCTGAGTTACTTATTTCAGTCACTAATCTGAACGTACTGTAAAATGTATAAAGTTTGTTTTATTACGACTGGCTGTATAGCTTTATATACGCAATAGTATTCTCTTTTGTAAACAAAATATTAATATTATTTTATTAATTATTTATTAATCTAAAACTGAATATAAAAGTTTAAAAGTTAATGTTATATCAGCTCAAATATATTATATTTCAGAAAATAAAAAGAATGCTTTGCGAAATACTCGAATATTTTCGAACAATGTTCATTACTTTAAAAAGTAAACCAGTATCCTAGTTATATATTATTGAGCGTTTATCTGTTTCCTCTATACTATTACAAAACACCGAAATTATATAATAATTAAATTGGTATAATGATGATCTTTTCAAAGTTATACTTAAAATCAGAACTGTCTATCACCTTCTATGATTCGTAGAATTATTAGTTTGAACTTATATACCAGTCCGTAGTTACAAGTGGACGGTTGACGTTTGAGATGCAACTTTTCCTGCTATCCAGACAATTTCATTGTATCCAACAATAACTGTTTATCATTTAAAAGATAAAAACACTTTTTACTTTTTCTGCTTTTTAAGGTTTTTATTTAACTCTATTTTGTATCGTAGAGAATATTGGTAGTATTTAACGGTTTCAACTCACAATAATTCTTTAAATAACAATGTTTGTATTTATGATATTACCTACTCCTGAATATCCATTATTTTATAAATTAATTATTATGTTAAGTTACTGTACGGATCACTTACACTGTCTATAAGGTGAAGGCTTTCAACTAAGCAAAGTAATAAAGGTATCCAAAAATGAAAGATGCCTAAATATTTAATCTTTATCATAGTTATATTGTTCCCAATAGACAACAATAACCGCCAAGTTAAAACATCCTCTATAGTACTATCGAATGAAGGAAATAGAAGCACAATAGTCCAGGATAATGCTTTACCCTATTGCCACAGATCATGTTAGTCCAGAAGAATGCAGCCATAGATGAATATTAATCCAAGAGAATGCTTTACCTAACTACCAAAGACGCATATTAGTCCAGAGGAAAGCTGCAATCAACTGCCATAGATGCATATTAGTCCAAAAGAATACTTTATCCAACTACTATAGACGCATATTAGTCCAAGATAATGCTTTACCCAATGCCACAGAAGCGTATTAGTCTAGGATAATGCTGTACCCAACTGCCATAGGTGAATATTAGTACAATAGAATGCTTTACCCAACTGTCACGTATGCATATTAAGATCTTCACTGTGCAGATTTCAAGAAGGTCTCCATCTTTTTTGACCATGCAACAATGTCGATGTAGCAGAAGATTTAAACGTAGTTTTTCAACGATGGGACCAAATACTTTCTGATCTTAATGCAGCTAGGGCAGTTTAAGTGATCCATGCATTTTGAAAGAGAACTTGTTCTAGCTCTAAATATTAGCAGTAGTGCCAGAACAATAAATCCGGTAGATTGTTTACAAAGATAAGTTATGCATTTTGTATTTGGGCAAGAGTTAAAAACTCCTATATTTAAGACAACGAACATTGTTAATAATCAACATAGACTTATGTTGATTATATTAAATATAATGACACGGAAAATACAACCGTTATGAACAAGGACAGAATACGATATTACCTACGTAAGGCAGTAGCTCTTATATTTCACTGTAAATATTAATTAAAGCAAAAAGTTGATAGTATATAGCGGAATAGTATATTCTAAACCATATTCAAGATTACACACAGCACAGTAAGCTCATTAATAACTCACGACCATTAAACCATTCTAAATGAAACCGTTAGTTGTATGAGTTGTGATCAATAAATATTTAGTAAAGTAACGTGTAACTGCAGAACGTAGCACAATAATCAAAATCCGCATAAAAAATAACAGCATAATGCAGTAAGCTTGTTAATTACTAATGTGCTATTCTGAATGTGAATTGTTGTTGTACGAGTTGTGATCCATAAATATTTAGTAAAGTAACGTGTAACTGCAGAACGTAGCACAATAATCAAAATCCGCATAAAAATAACAGCATAATGCAGTAAGCTTGTTAATTACTAATGTGCTATTCTGAATGTGAATTGTTGTTGTACGAGTTGTGATCAATAAATATTTAGTAAAGTAACGTATAACTGCAGAACGTAGCACAATAATCAAAATCCGCATAAAAATAACAGCATAATGCAGTAAGCTTGTTAATTACTAATGTGCTATTCTGAATGTGAATTGTTGTTGTACGAGTTGTGATCCATAAATATTTAGTAAAGTAACGTATAACTGCAGAACGTAGCACAATAATCAAAATCCGCATAAAAATAACAGCATAATGCAGTAAGCTTGTTAATTACTAATGTGCTATTCTGAATGTGAATTGTTGTTGTACGAGTTGTGATCCATAAATATTTAGTAAAGTAACGTATAACTGCAGAACGTAGCACAATAATCAAAATCCGCATAAAAATAACAGCATAATGCAGTAAGCTTGTTAATTACTAATGTGCTATTCTGAATGTGAATTGTTGTTGTACGAGTTGTGATCAATAAATATTTAGTAAAGTAACGTGTAACTGCAGAACGTAGCACAATAATCAAAATCCGCATAAAAAATAACAGCATAATGCAGTAAGCTTGTTAATTACTAATGTGCTATTCTGAATGTGAATTGTTGTTGTACGAGTTGTGATCCATAAATATTTAGTAAAGTAACGTGTAACTGCAGAACGTAGCACAATAATCAAAATCCGCATAAAAATAACAGCATAATGCAGTAAGCTTGTTAATTACTAATGTGCTATTCTGAATGTGAATTGTTGTTGTACGAGTTGTGATCCATAAATATTTAGTAAAGTAACGTGTAACTGCAGAACGTAGCACAATAATCAAAATCCGCATAAAAAATAACAGCATAATGCAGTAAGCTTGTTAATTACTAATGTGCTATTCTGAATGTGAATTGTTGTTGTACGAGTTGTGATCCATAAATATTTAGTAAAGTAACGTGTAACTGCAGAACGTAGCACAATAATCAAAATCCGCATAAAAAATAACAGCATAATGCAGTAAGCTTGTTAATTACTAATGTGCTATTCTGAATGTGAATTGTTGTTGTACGAGTTGTGATCCATAAATATTTAGTAAAGTAACGTGTAACTGCAGAACGTAGCACAATAATCAAAATCCGCATAAAAAATAACAGCATAATGCAGTAAGCTTGTTAATTACTAATGTGCTATTCTGAATGTGAATTGTTGTTGTACGAGTTGTGATCCATAAATATTTAGTAAAGTAACGTGTAACTGCAGAACGTAGCACAATAATCAAAATCCGCATAAAAAAAAATAACAGCATAATGCAGTAAGCTTGTTAATTACTAATGTGCTATTCTGAATGTGAATTGTTGTTGTACGAGTTGTGATCCATAAATATTTAGTAAAGTAACGTGTAACTGCAGAACGTAGCACAATAATCAAAATCCGCATAAAAAATAACAGCATAATGCAGTAAGCTTGTTAATTACTAATGTGCTATTCTGAATGTGAATTGTTGTTGTACGAGTTGTGATCCATAAATATTTAGTAAAGTAACGTGTAACTGCAGAACGTAGCACAATAATCAAAATCCGCATAAAAAATAACAGCATAATGCAGTAAGCTTGTTAATTACTAATGTGCTATTCTGAATGTGAATTGTTGTTGTACGAGTTGTGATCCATAAATATTTAGTAAAGTAACGTGTAACTGCAGAACGTAGCACAATAATCAAAATCCGCATAAAAAATAACAGCATAATGCAGTAAGCTTGTTAATTACTAATGTGCTATTCTGAATGTGAATTGTTGTTGTACGAGTTGTGATCCATAAATATTTAGTAAAGTAACGTGTAACTGCAGAACGTAGCACAATAATCAAAATCCGCATAAAAAATAACAGCATAATGCAGTAAGCTTGTTAATTACTAATGTGCTATTCTGAATGTGAATTGTTGTTGTACGAGTTGTGATCCATAAATATTTAGTAAAGTAACGTATAACTGCAGAACGTAGCACAATAATCAAAATCCGCATAAAAAATAACAGCATAATGCAGTAAGCTTGTTAATTACTAATGTGCTATTCTGAATGTGAATTGTTGTTGTACGAGTTGTGATCCATAAATATTTAGTAAAGTAACGTATAACTGCAGAACGTAGCACAATAATCAAAATCCGCATAAAAAATAACAGCATAATGCAGTAAGCTTGTTAATTACTAATGTGCTATTCTGAATGTGAATTGTTGTTGTACGAGTTGTGATCCATAAATATTTAGTAAAGTAACGTGTAACTGCAGAACGTAGCACAATAATCAAAATCCGCATAAAAAATAACAGCATAATGCAGTAAGCTTGTTAATTACTAATGTGCTATTCTGAATGTGAATTGTTGTTGTACGAGTTGTGATCCATAAATATTTAGTAAAGTAACGTATAACTGCAGAACGTAGCACAATAATCAAAATCCGCATAAAAAATAACAGCATAATGCAGTAAGCTTGTTAATTACTAATGTGCTATTCTGAATGTGAATTGTTGTTGTACGAGTTGTGATCCATAAATATTTAGTAAAGTAACGTGTAACTGCAGAACGTAGCACAATAATCAAAATCCGCATAAAAATAACAGCATAATGCAGTAAGCTTGTTAATTACTAATGTGCTATTCTTAATGCGAATTGTTGTTGTACGAGTTGTGATCCATAAATATTTTGTCAGTTCATATGCCACATAGCGGAGTAGTGTACTCAAAAGCAGTATACAAAAATACTTACGTAACCCTAGCAAGTTTCTTTTAAACTCAAAATATTTTATATACTCTGAATGTAAACCTTTGGTTGTACGCGTTGTGATCCATAAATATTTAGTGATAACGTGACACATGTGACCTACGTAGATGGGTTACATTTCCATCAAGCTGATTTACTACTCACAATTAACCTGTTCTGAATGCTAACTGTGATCTGTACACGTTGTTATATGTTCGGTGACGTAACGTGTCAAAAGTTACTGCGGAGCTGAGTAGAATACTCAAAAGCAGTATACAAAAATACCAACCTGACGCAATTTGCTTGTTTGTTACTCCCAACACCTTGGCCATTCTGAATCCAAAACTTGGATACATTGCGATCCATAAATATTTAGTCCGTCACTTGGTACGTGTAACTGTAGAGAATAGAAACTGTTTTGATTTTTGTGGAGCAATTTGTTAACTTCCGACAAAATTAATGAAATATATAAGCAACAATTAATTATATTACAATGATTCTCAGTTTTGAGGCGATAAAGATCATAAAATTTCAGGTCAGTAAGTAATTGTATTAAAGAGTTTACAAAAAAAACAAATATTGCAAGGAATTTAATTCATAGACTTAATTTTTAACAGGTTTGAAATGGTTTCATCCAGTTTAAATATGATTTTTATCGAATTTTCCTAATACATTTGGCTGTGTTCACTGATGTAGTGCGTGTTTGAACAGTAAAATTTTCTGTTAATTTACATACATTCATTATTTATGCTTTTTAGACTGAGATTTTACATATATTACACTGTTGGCTCAAAGAGTGTCTTAGAGGCGGCATATTATTATCTACTTGTAAACAATTTTCATTGATCTATTGAAATAATACTTTATGATGTTTACATATAATTTTATTTTAATATTAAACATGCAATTTCTAAGTTATTTCCAATTATTTTACAATAAAATATTCGAAATACTTTGAACTTCTGTGTGTTTTAGTACCCATACTATTCTTTGGGAAATCCCGATGAAATTTTTAAAAGAACTGTAATTTAGACAACGTTATTAACATTGTTTTATCCTTTTTAACCATAAGCTATGGCGTAGTATTATTAGTCCTGAAGCCGATTACCAATTTCATAAATGAGATTTCTCTACTGATTTCAAGAAATCCCAAGTTGTGTGCTTATAAAATGCAAACTGGATCTCACATTCCACAGTACACATTTAAAATTGCATTAGAGTTATGCACTTGTGTAATAAAAACACAGGTAAACGAAGGAAGATTAAACATATAACTTTCACAGGAGCTTTTTACTTTTTGTAGAAAAATAAATCCTATATAGAATATTTTAAGTAAACTAAATATACAATTGATGTTTTACTAACCATGTACAATTTTAAACACAATTTCCATGACTAGCATGTGAAATAAAAAAATGCAAATATAAGATAAATGCGATTATGTTTGACTTGATGTACAGGTCACTGCACACTGCAGGTCACCCTGTACACCCTAACCGTAATAAACGTACAAAACGACGTTTTTATATTAATTATAGTAATTTAAACATACTATAGCTATATAAGCTATAATTTTTGCTGTTTTTATATCAAGAAATAATATTACGTAAGATTATTGTTGACGTAGTTGATTAAACTATTTGTAAACAAGAATGAACAAGACAAATAAAGTGTAATTACTTCCTTTGTGAAAAATATCGCGGTTGTAAATAAATGACGGCCCCAGGAGTCGAGAAACAGTCATTAACAAAACCTTCGCACACCGAAGGAGGGTGGGACTGGGCTCTTTGTGACCTACTTGAATAATGACAAATCCAAATGTATTGTATCCACTTCTAAGTGTACAGTTGCAGATTGATAAAGTACATAAATTATTATTCTTACTTTTATTTACTATTCAAGTTAAGTAACATGTCACTAGAATTTGTTAATGTTTCCCTGGACAATATGTTCTGGACAAAATCCATCTTATGTTATGTACAACCTTTTCTGAAACTGAAAAACATATTAATTGAGATGTTGTGGACCTAATTAGTCTAAAGCGAGGGGAGAGAAGGGTATGTTTGAATTTAGAAATATTTCGATATACTTCAGTTCTTAAACAAAGTTCGACTCGATCTTTCTGTATTCCTATTTATACAAGATCAGATTATATGGTTTGATAATCTCCACATTTCTCTGCGCCTTAAAATTTAAAAAAAGATCTCTTTACATTCTAGAAGCACTTTTCTTATTGGCATTATTTATAAATTTGAAAACAAACACTCTAATAATATACTTTTGTTTTTTGTGGGGCCTTTGTGTTCAAGGAACACATCATCAGACCCGCAAAATTGAATAAAAGTGGTTACACTAACGATAAAAACTATGTTTTACTTAAATAAAAAACACTTGTCATTACAAATACAAATATATAGTATTCTAACAGGAAATTATGTATATTTATACATAAAAAGTAAAGTTGATATTTAATTAGATGAAATAAAGTAGCGGTGACTTTTCAAAGGCCCAGGATCATTATTTACTAAATTATATTGATTCTTCCTCATAAAAATTGTAACCACTTTTATTCAGTTATAAAAAGGTTGCCTATATTACTGAAGTGTTTGTTTTTAAATTTATAAGATCTCTTTAGTATAGCCATGTAAAATTGACTCAGACTTCTTTACGTTGGATGGCCAAGTAAACTAAATGTGGGTAATGTATTTAGTATATGATAGCTAATATCATACGTGATTGGGTTGAGGGAAGGGTTCGAGATCCCATGAGAAGTTCCCGCCAAGAAGATAAAACAAAATTAAACATACATTTTATTTCGTACACCAAACAATTGTATTCTCAAACACAATAATTTAATGCTAGAGCTTGAGCCGGTTCAATACCTATATCTCCCCGGCTCATGTGTGTTTTATATAGTGTATGTGTGTGTGGTTTATTGGCTGCAGAGCCCACTGACCTTTTGAAGGCGTTTGGCCTTTCCGGTAGAGTGGTAGAGTGGTAGAGACTCCGAGCCGTGGTGTACAAGTTATGAGTAGCTCCAGTTTAATATTTTGTTTAATTAAGTGTTTGTTAGTTTTGCTGAGCTGTTCTCCTTCTGACATGTGCGGCTAAGTTTACGGCCCCTCACTGATGAGGTCCAGGAGATGAGTTGATTTTCTGCTGTCATCTCTCCATCATGCGTGGTCGCAGAGAACCTTCGCTTTTGCGCTCTGCTGAAGGACGGCCACCATGATGGACATTTCTACTAGTCAACATCTGTGATACCCTGCTCATATTCTCTATTTATTTGTTATTGTTATTGTTGCCATTTATATAGTTTATATTTTGTTATTTAATTTTAAGTTAGTTTTAGATATTATTTAGTTATTTCTTGGATTTCATTAGGAGCCCGCCCTTAGCCGAAGGATACTGGGTGGAATTGGCATTTCTTGTTTCAAATTATGGCGTTTCTAATTTTTGTATGCAGGTGCACCTGACAAGGATTGTTTGAGGTATACTACTGCAGGCACTTTTTATTATTTTTTTTTTTTTTATTTATAGTATATATATATATATATATATATATATATATATTATATTTATATTGACTGGATAGGCCTATGCTGTGTCTTAGTAAATGAACCTGAGTATACTGACCACGGTGTTCTTTTTTACCTAGTTTTGTTTTGATCCGGCATCCCGTTCGCCACCATGGGCGCGCGCTTCCCTGATGGTTTGCTGTGGGTGTGCGAGCGGCGATGTACGGTTTCAATGGTAGCAGAGCGTGGTTAGCTGCTCTCTCAGCTGTCTCTCAGTTCTGGTTTTGTTTGTTGGTGTAGGTTAGTGTTAGGTAGGGGGAGGTTAGAGTACACAACTTTTTTTTTTATTAGGAGCTCGCCCTAGCACAGGATACCGGGTGGAATTGGTTTAGTGTCTTGCTTCCTGCAGACTTACCCTTTGCAGGGAGCAAGGGACTCTAAATTGCTTAACCGCTAAATTTATCTAACTGTACTCTACTTCTCCCCTATCAATGTGTTGTTTTGTTATATTTATTGCTTCTGTGTTTGTAGGTTGTGGTTAGTGTATATTTGCAGGGTATCCTTCTATTAGGTAGCAGGTATTAAGTTCTTCACTTGGACCTCGTCAGTGTAAGCCTTTTGTGAGTTGAGTCCACTTAGGTTACTAAGTAATTGTTGCGTACGCTTTGTCGTTTATTGTTGTATTTATTTGTCTTAATTGTTTGGTATGGCGTTTTCCCTGGTGCCTGAACATCTACGCAAGCCCGAGTTGGTTTTTGAGGTCCTGGCGAGAGGACAGAAGCCCGAGGGAGATGTGAGGGCATTAAGAGCTCAATTACGGGCTTGTATAGCGTTGGACCGCAGCTGGAATGCAGAGTTCCAAATTAACACAGAATTTGAGTTTTGTAAAACCCGAATGGAGGAATTAGAAGACGATATTAATTTTGAGTCACTTCCCATGTCCGGGTCAGCAAAGGCTAGATTGACATCTCAGCTTTTACATTGGCGTGACAGAATAGTTTTACTTATGTCAGCTCCTAGTTTAGACTCTCATATTAAAAGTTGGGCTTTTTCGGCCAGTAACAAATTAAAACAAGCCTTAGATGGTTTGAGTGAGGTGCGCTCGGTGAAAGAGAAGGGGGTACTATTTACCGCTGTCACTCCAACGGAGGTTCCCACTACCATTACTTTTGCTAACCATCCACCGGCTCTTTCTTTCGAGCCTCCCAGAGTTACTATGTCTCCGATGGGTAGTGGCCCTCCTGAAGCGGCTGGTGAGGCATCATCTATAGTTGTGCCTTCCTTTTCTAGCTTTGGCAAACTGCCTCATCCTTTGGGGAGTGTTTTACAACACTTCCCCAGAGTTGATGGACTTGACACTAATTTACTTATCCATTTCCTTCTGGAAGTTTTTAAGCTAAGAGAATTTCCTGGTATGACAGATGCCATGCTTATGCAGATTTTAGCGCAGTTTTCCTTAAGGCCGCTTTTTGATCGCCTTCTAGACTGCCTTAAGAGAGGTGCCACCTTTGACCAGTTCCACGCCGAGATCTTGGAGTTCTTTGTACCTGCTCGGGTAGGGAGCGCTTGCGGGTGGAACGCGTTTACCGTCCTCAGGCACCAGACGAGACGTTGAGCCATTTTGTCAGGGAGATACGGGATGTAGCCCGGGTGTTGCGCTTGAGCTTGAGCGAAACGGAGTTGGTGAGCCTTATTTTGGAGGGCATTAAACCTGAAGAACGCTCCCGTTTGATTTTTTGTAGCCGTCCCGCATCTTTTGCGGATTTGGACCGCCTCTCCATCATCTCTAGAGGGGTTCAGGATGCGGATGATCAAAGGGAGGCCATGTCGAGGCATCTTCCTCACTTGCCTCCGGGGCCGGTCCATGCTCCGGTGCAGTCTGAGCCAGCAGCTGCTCCTTCCCGTAGACAGCCTCCTACCTGTTATGGCTGCAAGCAAGTGGGACATATTAGACCGTTTTGTCCACTTAATAAAAAAAACTAGTAAGCTTGCGGACGAGTAAGCCCGACTCGTGCCGTAAAGGTAATTTTGAGGGCAAATATGTACCTAATTTTGATGGTAAAAGGGTAGCTGGTTTAATACAGAACAGAAAGAAAACAGAAAGAAATAGACTTGGGGACAGTTATCATCGTTGGCCGAGAGGGGAGGTTGCTGCTCTGGCTGCGCAGGGAGTAAGGGCTGCCCGCTCAACCTGCCCACAACTGGATGTGCTTGTGGGGAATGTGGTGCAGAAGGCCCTGGTTGATTCTGGGTCAGCACGCAGCCTGATTTCTTTGTCGTTTTTTGAAGATCTAAAATCCTCTGGGCTAATACGGCAGGTTGAGCCTAGTTCACTTATCTGCTGGACTGCTTCACGCACACCTTTACCTATTATCTGTAGTGCCCAGATTCACATCAAAATTAATTATTTCTCTTGATATTGGAGCTTTTTGGTGGCTAAGGACCTGACTTTTCCTTTCATCTTGGGAGCAGATTTTATCGGAAAAACTGGCATGATTTTGGATTTGGCCTCCAGTCATGTTTTCTTTGCTTTCGCCAGGCGGGTGCTCGTTCCCTTTTCAGATGTCGAGTCTCGTGGGACTGCTGCCTTAGAGATGGAAGATAAGAGCTTGACTCCTCCTGACCAACTAGGACATCTTACGCCAAAAGAGGCTGAGGACATAAGGCAGATTTGTTCCAGTTTTCCTGAAGTCCTAACTGACAAACTGGGCACGACCAATCTCTTGGAATACGAGATTCATCTTACAGACACCCGTCCTGTACGTTCCCATCCATATAAGCTTGCTCCGCCCAAGATGGAAATTCTGAGAAATATGATTGATGATTTACTTAAGAGTGGGGTAATCGAGCCGTCTTGCTCAAATTTTTCCAGTCCAGCGTTTCTAGTGCCGAAACCTAATGGGACGTCCAGATTGGTCCTGGATTATCGAAAGCTCAATGCTCAGATAGAAATTGACTCCGTGCCTCTCCCCGATTTGCATTCTGCTTTCGACTGGTTTGGTAAGGCCAAGTATTTCTCCATTTTTGATCTTAATCAGGCATACCATCAGATTCCTCTAAAACACGAGTCTCGACCTCTCACTGCCTTTTGTGTGCCTTGGAATTTGTACCAGTTCACCCGAGTGCCAATGGGCTTGGCTGTGGGAGCCCAAACACTCACCAGACTCCTGGATTCTATCTTTCATGATGTCAAATTTAAGTTCGTGTTCAACTATCTGGATGACCTGCTTGTGTACAGTGAGAGTTATGAGGAGCACTTGACTCATCTAGAGGAAGTTCTAACTAGGCTGCGAGAGTCTGGCCTTACCGTCAATCCTGAAAAGGTGAGTTTTGCTCAGCCTGAAATATCGTTTCTGGGTCATCTTGTCTCTTCTCGAGGTGTTTGTATTGATCCAGAGAGAACCCAGGCAATCAGGGAGTTTCCTCCTCCTAAGGATGCCAAGGGGATTGCCCGTTTTGTGGGAATGATAAATTTTTATCGTCGTTTCATCCCCAATGTTGCTGAAGTGGCGGCCCCTCTGAACTCTCTTAGGAAAAAGGGTGCCAAGTTTGAGTGGGGTGAAGCGCAACAGACTGCTTTTGAGCAGCTGAAAGAGGCAGTGATGCAGCCTCCAGTCTTGGCTATGCCTGATTTCAGTCGTAAGTTCGTCTTGCAAACTGATGCTTCCTCCTTAGCCGTTGCTGCTGTTTTATCGCAAGAAGTAGATGGTATCCGGCAGCCCATAGCTTATGCTTCACGCACGTTAACCCCTTGTGAGAAGAAGAGTTGTTCTGTTTATGAGCTGGAATGTTTGGCTGTCGTGTTTGGAATTATCAAGTTCAGGCGTTACCTAGAACATAAAGAATTTTTGTTGGAAACCGACAACCAGGCACTTTCTTGGCTCCTTGCCCACCCCCGTCAGCTCGGGAAGATTGGTCGCTGGGTAGTCCAAATTTCTGCCCTTAAGTTCACAGTGCAGCACGTGCGAGGCACCCAAAATATCATAGCGGACACTCTGTCACGCATGTATCACTTACCCAACGACCACCAGAATTTATCAGAGCCGCCATGTTGTGGCGTGCTCCTAGACTTTCCTCTGGCATTTTCGGACATTGTTCCACACCAACTTAAGGATCCCGAGCTGACTGCTATCATCAATGAGCTTAAAAACGGAGGTGCCCACCCTCCTTATTTTCTGTACCGAGGTGCTCTATGCTGCCGTGACAAGCAGCGGAGAAAACCTAAGTTAGTGCTGCCAAGCTTTCTTGTACCGATGGTCTTTCAGTATTTTCATTCTTCTCCTGTGGGCGGACATCTAGGAATTCATAAGACCATCGCGAAGATTAGGGATCAGTTCATCTGGAAAGGTATGGACCGGGATATTGCAGCTCGAGTACGTTCTTGTGAACTGTGCTCGCTAAGCAAACCCGCTCAAAATACCAAGTTGGGTCTTTTGTCATCTGAGGTGGCGGAAAAAACCTTTGGAGAAGGTTTACATTGACTATGTTGGGCCTCTCCCGCGTAGCAAGTCCGGAAATAAGTTCCTACTTGTTTGTGTGGATGCCTTCTCCAAGTTTGTTTGGTTGTTCCCATTGCGGAGTGCTACCGCGCAGCTCACGGTGCAAGCACTTCGTAACCATTTTTTTCAACACTTTGGAATCCCCGCCACCTTAGTTTCAGATAATGGTTCACAGTTTGTCTCCAATATCTTTAAAAGAATGTGCTTTGGGCACGGAATCCGCCATGTGACTACTTCCCCTTTCTATCCTCAGCCTTCTCACGCCGAACGGTTTAATCGCAATCTTCGATCTGCTCTCATTGCCTTTCATGCGGAAAATCAGACCACCTGGGATCAACAACTACCTTGGATCCAATTTGCCTTTAATACGGCCCAGCATGAAAGTCACAAGGCGGTACCTTTCGAGTTATTATTTGGCTTTCCGCCAAACAACCCTTTGGCGAACCTTTGGAAAATTAGCGATCTTCTGCCACCTCCTGGTACTCCCAATGTGAAAGCCACTTGGGAGGCAGCCAGGCGGAATCTCATTCGGGCTAGGGAGTTAGTAAGGAGGAAGTACAACCGAGGTCGTATTGCCAATCCCTTCCAGGTGGGGGATCTAGTTTACTGCAAGGCTCACCCAGTCAGTTCGGCTGTGGATAAAAGAGCTGCTAAACTTTGCTACAGGTGGACTGGTCCCCACCGCATCTTGAAGTTTCTGACTCCGGTGACTGCCCGACTGGGAGATCCTCAGTCCGGGAAGATTTTCAGGAAGGCGCACATATCCCATCTGAAGCCTTGCCGGAGTCATCCGTGATTTCTCTTTAGTCTGTGCGGGAGGGTTTTAGGTCCAGAGGCCTGATCACCTCTGTGCTCTTTCTTCCTGATCAAGGTTCCTGTTTTCTTCTTTGTACCCACGCAACTCTTGGAGTGATTTCTTGCCTCCAACTGGATTTTCTTGGTTTTCCCTTCTGCAGACTTCAGGGTTTCCGGTTTATAATTCTTCAACCATTGGGGGGAGAGGCATTTCGTTTGGTTCTTCATTTTGAAGAAATTAACAGAGGGGAGTTCCTCCTTTTGGGGGGGGAGTCTGAGCCGGTTCAATACCTATATCTCCCCGGCTCATGTGTGTTTTATATAGTGTATGTGTGTGTGGTTTATTGGCTGCAGAGCCCACTGACCTTTTGAAGGCGTTTGGCCTTTCCGGTAGAGTGGTAGTGTGGTAGAGACTCCGAGCCGTGGTGTACAAGTTATGAGTAGCTCCAGTTTAATATTTTGTTTAATTAAGTGTTTGTTAGTTTTGCTGAGCTGTTCTCCTTCTGACATGTGCGGCTAAGTTTACGGCCCCTCACTGATGAGGTCCAGGAGATGAGTTGATTTTCTGCTGTCATCTCTCCATCATGCGTGGTCGCAGAGAACCTTCGCTTTTGCGCTCTGCTGAAGGACGGCCACCATGATGGACATTTCTACTAGTCAACATCTGTGATACCCTGCTCATATTCTTTATTTATTTGTTATTGTTATTGTTGCCATTTATATAGTTTATATTTTGTTATTAAATTTTAAGTTAGTTTTAGATATTATTTAGTTATTTCTTGGATTTCATTAGGAGCCCGCCCTTAGCCGAAGGATACCGGGTGGAATTGGCATTTCTTGTTTCAAATTATGGCGTTTCTAATTTTTGTATGCAGGTGCACCTGACAAGGATTGTTTGAGGTATACTACTGCAGGCACTTTTTATTTTTTTTAATTTTTTTATTTATAGTATATATATATATATATATATATATTTATATTGACTGGATAGGCCTATGCTGTGTCTTAGTAAATGAACCTGAGTATACTGACCACGGTGTTCTTTTTTACCTAGTTTTGTTTTGATCCGGCATCCCGTTCGCCACCATGGGCGCGCGCTTCCCTGATGGTTTGCTGTGGGTGTGCGAGCGGCGATGTACGGTTTCAAGCTATACCAACACAGACAAACTATGCTTACAAAATAAACTATTTAAAAATACCAGGCTACCTTCTAACATACAAACACAGAACATCAAAGTCAAGCACGTAGCCCCACCCACTTTTCGGAATGGAATAAACATCAAAACTGTTCTCTAAGAATATCCTATGCTTAAAACTGAACTGCTTACTAACATGCTAAAAAAGGCTGTCCTACCACCTAACCGATCGGAATGAACTAAACTTCAAAAACTGTGCAAAACCTTGCTCTCATAATATACAGTGTTTAAAAAAAATGTGCGACCTCTTAGCACGCCAAATAAAGTTACAAAAGTTTGGCATGTAGTACCATCCACTCAACCGATCAGAGTCAAATAAATACCAAGTATGTGCTATCAGGATGTACCATGTTTTAAAAAAGTTCAGCTTCACTGTATGGAAGGAGGATCATGGTATTTCCAGGGTAGATTCAAATGAAACGTATTAACCATCTAGAAGTAATACTTCTAAATTGAAGTAGATAGTTATAATATTCTTATAGTTTGAGTATCTTAACTAGCATCAAAGATTAAATTAATTTTCACTGTTCTACACCTCGTGGTAACTCCTGTAGATAATTTACCGTGGCCTTTAATTAATCAAGACTATGGTGGTCTATATTGGCTAATATGAGCCACCCGAAAAAATAAACAATGCGTAAAAATGTTTGGGAAATATACAATTTTATATTTAAGATGAAAATAAGTCATAAATTGTTTTTAAAAATGGAACACTGATTCAGTAATACTTTTACTAGGACAATGTTTTTCGTGTCACCTCCATATGTGTTCTTTATAGCGCGGTGTATGATCGATCTCTGAACCAAAAATTTGGCAGGGAATAAAATAACTCCTGCACTGATAGTTACACTTAATCACTCTGAGTTGTATTTTTGGTTGCTTTAGTTACACAAAAGTCAACTCGTCCAACGCTGTAAATTGAGACGCTGTAAAAGTAAACGCTCGGACTACCCTTTATTGAGTGAGAGCCTCAGGTAGTACACATTTAAACGGTAACCACAAAGCCACTTGGCACAGTCCTACTTTCGAATCTTATACTAACAACAACAACAAAAAGTCCCGGACATTAATACAACTCGTCCATAGAAACGATTTATCTTCTGTGTAACCGTTATAATTAAAGGTTATACGCAAATCAGTGAACATTAAATAATATTTGTATTAAAACCATCTCGCATCACTACAGGTGCCAAGATTACAAGCCTAAGGATAATACGACGAGCCAGTGAGTGCATATTGAGTGATACCAAACAAAACACAAAACTAATAAACATAATAACAAACTCAAACCAAACTCGTGTAAAATAAATGGCATTAGTAGTGTGATTTAGTCATAGTAAAACTTATTTTACGTACCACCTACGATTCTTTTTAATATGATGGTGTGACAATATAACTCAGTGCTATGAGATATAATAACTCTAACAATCACATTTTTACGTGAAACGCTAAAAGATAATAGTACGTAATTGTAAAATAATATCACTCCTAATTATGGATTTAGTTACAAATAAATTTATAATAATATCTGAATTGGCAGCCTTTGTGTAATTTTTCCACTGAATAACATGCCATTAATATATTTACCATTCTTCAATACAGAAGATGTTAAATAAGGCAAATACATTGGAAAATCTTCGACTTTAGTTTGTAAAAGAACATATTACAAGCCTTTGTGAACTCACATGTTAACTTTACAGTAGCTATAGTTATGCCAGAGCCCCAGGGAGTGAGACCCTACACCACCCACAGCCATACAACCCACAACGATAACTGACACACCCATCATCTCCCTAGGCCCTGGTACTCTCATGTTAACTTTACAGTAGCTATAGATGTGCCAGAGCCTAAGGGAGTGAGACCCTACACCACCCACAACCACCCAACCAACAACGATAACAGATACCCCTATCATCTCCCTAGGCCCTGGTACTCTCATGTTAACTTTACAGTAGCTATAGATGTGCCAGAGCCTAAGGGAGTGAGACCCTACACCACCCACAACCACCCAACCAACAACGATAACAGATACCCCTATCATCTCCCTAGGCCCTGGTACTAACATGTTAACTTTACAGTAGCTATAAATGTGCCAGAGCCTAAGCGAGTGAGACCCTACACCACCCACAACCACCCAACCCACAACGATAACAGATACCCCTATCATCTCCCTAGGCCATGGTACTAACATGTTAACTTTCCAGTATCTACAGATATGCCAGAGCCCAACGGAGTGAGACCCTACACCACCCACAATCACCCAACCCATAACGATAACAGATACCCCTATCATCTCCCTAGGCCATGGTACTAACATGTTAACTTTACAGTAGCTATAGATATGCCAGAGCCCAACGAGTGAGACCCTACACCACCCACAATCACCCAACCCACAACGATAACAGATACCCCTATCATCTCCCTAGGCCCTGGTACTAACATGTTAACTTTACAGTAGCTATAAATGTGCCAGAGCCTAAGCGAGTGAGACCCTACACCACCCACAACCACCCAACCCAACAACGATAACAGATACCCCTATCATCTCCCTAGGCCCTGGTACTAACATGTTAACTTTACAGTATCTACAGATATGCCAGAGCCCAACGGAGTGAGGCCCTACACCACCCACAACCACCCAACCCACAACGCTAACCGACACACGCATCATGTCCCTTAACATTCCATAACTCCCGACAGGCCAATAACATTCACATGATCTTGAAAGATTGTTATGTTTGATTTAGTAAAATTACTAAATAGTGTTTGATTAACTTACTCCGTCCAACACTTTTACTTGAGATTAAAATTAATAATTTAGGAGTTACAATTTCTTCCGCACAGTTAATCTCATGAATTTGATATCGGAGTTAAATGTAAAATCTGTAAAATAAAATTTCAGATACTTTGTTTTATCACCATTAATTGAATTTTTTCATAGTATATCATAGTCTCAAAATAAAAAGATTATGACCATTTTGGTTCTAGATGGTTTGTGCATTTGTTTATGAAACGATTTAATCAGCGAAAGCACTAACCTTCCAATTAAAAGTTTGCTTTTTTATAAATTATTAATACAAATCAGAAACAAAGTAGCAGGGATAACACTGGTCTATGGCACTCAGGCGTCAGAATTTTTCTGCCTGAAATGTGATATCCACTGCTCCTTGATCTTAATGGCCTAGAACTGGACGATAACAGACGGGCGTAGTAGTTTCTTATGGCGGTACAAGGTGTGCGGCAGCGATGTCAGTCTCGCTCACCTCCACTCCAAGGGCTACTCCCACATCCGTCAACACAGCGATGTTCCACCCTCTCGACTCCGGTACACCGGCCGATCCCAATATTGTTCACCCTCGTGTATTCTTCCAGATTCCGCACACTCTCCCTTAGTCCCACAACTTCATTAGTTAAAGCCTAGTTAGCCTCCTTCAACGCCTGATTTTCACTCTGTACTTAAGCAAACTTCTTAATGTCCTCCATTAATAAGTTACAGTTGTCCAACATGTCGGAAACATACTGCATGGAAGTTGAGAGTTCGGCTATTTCAGCCTTAAAGAAGACGTTTCAATAAACACACCCTTTTTTAAAACCTTCCATTACCTTGATAAGAAATTCCTTCGTCCAGGGATTAGACATTGGAACATTTGACGTTACACTGCCATGAGCAGGTGATTTACCCTACATGATGTACACCTCTTTAGTAGATCGTTTGTTTTTTTGCACGCTGTCGTTTTTAACACATCGAAGACGCACAACGCGTATAAAATACGTGCACCCAGTGAGTTACCTTGAGTAGATAACAGCACTGCACGGAGAGCTGTTATTATAAAAGGGGGATGAAGTAAATTGCGAGCAACATAGAAAATCCTCTGGATGTCTGGTAGATTGAGGAATATAAGAAGTAGCTTAATATACCAATATGGGAAAACGCACACATGTAAGACATAAAAGAGTATTTTCTGGAATAATGGTCCAATAACCCAGTAATGGAGCTCAATATGCAGGCAGAGGTAATTTTCTTACCTTGGCAAAATTAACTTAATTTATTTCTGAGCCAGTACCAACTTTCTACTCTGATACTGTTATAATTTTAATTATTGACAAATATGTTTTATTTAAATTAATCTTAGCTTAATCAAGAAAAAAAGGATGTTTTTGAATTTAAAATTATAATTTTAAATAATATTGTTACACGATTAACTCCATCTCTATAAATCCATCACATTTTATTTGTTTGGATAACTGATTGTTTGTGTGACTATTTAGATTTTCATGTTATTGGGTCCATATAAAAATTAATGTTACGGAAGAGTGGAATATCTAAAAGGTAAATAAATGTCCTGTGTTGTAACTTGTTGTAGGTTATATATGTTTTTCATATACTTGTTACTTTAATGTTTGCTATTAACCTCATAAGCAGCAGCATGGCCATCACTGTAGGACAGCTGGCAAGAGTACTGAGAATACCATTCCCAAAAGTGTTTTTAAAACATAATATGAAGAATTTGAGAAAGAGTTTATGTCTATCTTTTTGTTTTTTCTAAAATGTCTGTTGATATCATACTTTTATAAAGAAAAGGGAAATATATCTAAGGCCCTATGAAACACAGAATTACAATGTCCTCCCTGTATTGAGAACACAGAGCTAAATGTTCCAAAACATTTGTCGTTTTCCAGAATGCGTTTTTTGTTAATTATATATTTTTTAACTTCTACCTACACTATCCATTGTTTGATGACCAAATGTCCTGTGTTGTAACCTGTTGTAGATTACATGTTTTCCATATACTTATTATTTTAATGATTGCTATTAACCTCATAAGCAGCATCATGGCTAGCATTGCTGGGCAGCTCGAGCTAGAGTACAGAGAATACCACTCAAAAAATGTTTTTAAAACATAATCTGAAGAATATGAGAAGGAGTTTATAAAAGCTTCATTTATAAATAAGCAACATGGAGTTTGACGATTTTCCGTCCATTACATGGAATTTAGCCTACGTTAGCAAACATTTTTGTATTATTCTAATGGGTAATCACGATGACAAAAACCAACGTGACAATGATAAAAACGTGAAGTAAATAAATTTGTAAACAAAAAAATCATATGAAATTGTAAGATGTGAGATAATATTAAATATGTAGCCAAGTCAAGTTACCTTAAAGGAAGATAATATGTTGCATGCAACCTCGGACTCGCCTGTGCTCTCAGCACTCGTACATTGTTTGTTGTAATATACAGCAAAGTGTACTTTTTGTACTTTTATAGCAGTTTAAAGAAACTGATTCAAGACAAGATTTAAATATAAAGATTTTTTCTTATTATTTGTAATTAGCTCAAGAACTTAGAGTAATCTAAGAATAATAAAATATAACATATTTGCAATAGCTCTTCACATCAATCCAAGGAAATTCCTTAGTGTATATTCTACGTTAGCTTTAGTTGTTACATTGTAATTACTATAAAGCTCATGTGTAAACAATTAATATGCAACTCGGGTAAATACCATAGCCCATTAGCATTGATATATTAAGCTCTAATTAACTAATTTAGTTAGATAATTACACATGTGATATTACACAATAGGTATTCTCTAAGATAATATACGTTATTAAGCTGTCACGTCACAAGTAGACAGTGTTGCCCATACCATAGTGGCTGTTTGAACATTTATTTATGATCAGTCAACATTTAAAACACATTTAAAACTAAAATTCACACACAAGAACTATACCTGAAAATCTACTTAGTTAATAAAATATAATTTTTTTCCACCATACTGGGGACGGTTCTCAAGAAGTTAGGAGAAAACTTTAACGAGAAAATAGGTTGAATTGTACATTGAAATAAAATCTCAATTAGGAGAACACAATACGCAAACCCGATCTCAAAATTATTTCCCTGATGGCAATTCATGATTCTATTAACCAAGATTTCGTGATATATTTCTCTATCAATATAGGCTACTGTTATGCCGATTGACGTTTACATGTGACATTAAACTTGCTTAATGAATAAAAACTATTGTTTTCACAAAATTGGGGTCTGCATCCAACGTTCGCAGCATTGTATCACAGTATTTGGTACGCAGTATTCAAAATAGTCTTCAGATAGTTCATGCACAAGTTTTAATTTGTAAGGATGATATTTGTTTCGTTTTAAAATATTAAGCTTAAAACTGTTACTTACAGGTATGTCATGTACAGTAGCAACTTTTGTACTTGAAAAGCGGCTCTTCAACGAAAGATTGAAGCACATCAGCCTAAGTGGTGGTGGTATAAACTTACAAACTTGAGCTTTTTATAAATCTTAGTTGTCATTCTTTTTGTTAGATAATATAATAAAACCTCACAGCGTGCGATAAATATTTTTGGTCAGAATTGTGAACGACTTACAACACATTCGGAAACGGTCAACGAGAAGACATAAATGTTAATATTAATAAATATCAGTAGTTATTGTATAATTTAATGAAGTAATGACATTGTATTATCAAATTTTTGTTGTAGATATCACCATTGACAAATTAAAACAGATTATATTACTCTGGTTTTAATAAATGAAAAAAAAATTAAGGATGTCTACATTTAAGGTACAATACATTAAATTTATTGTCATTGTGGGCGGCATATTTACAGTAGTAGCTGAAGGAACCAGATCACACACTAACTTGATTCAACGAACCGTGCACTTCGTTAATACATCTGAGAAAGCCAGCAGGCGCAGTGAGCCTCCTAGAAAATGAATCGCAAAGCAAATAAAGAAATAACAAGCATATTTTTCAATTTTGGGGTTTCTTGAATACTATTCTAGGTGGCCAGGACTATAATTAGTCTGTTAAGTGTGAGTTTGATAAGATTCGTAGCTAATTTACTTCACTCTATTGAATTTGTGCAAACCAGATTAAAATTTCAATCATTTACGGCGATTTAAAACAATTTATTTTGTGAGTTTCCAAAATTTGCAACCTTTGTAGGTTGCCTAAGGTGCCAGTTAGTTAAATTAAATTAGTGTGCGGCTAGTTTCTTCAGGTACTACTGTACATATGCCGCCACAATGACAAAAAATTTAATCTATCGTACTTACATATACACATTCTCAATTTTGTTTATTAAGTAAAACTAGAGTAACATAATCTAATTTAATTTATTATGCTGCTATCAACAATAAAAATTAGATAATACTTTTTGTCATTAATTCATGAAATTATACACTGGCCGCTTATATTTATTAATATTAAAATTTGCATAATACGTCTTCTCGTAGACCGTTTCCCAATGTGTTTTAAAGTCGTTCACAACAGAAATTCGGAACAAAAATATTTATCGTACGCTGATATTTTATACGCTCGTTTTATTATATTATCTAACACGAGGAATGACAACTAAGATATATTCAACAATCTCAAGATTGTAACTTCGTTGAGTAGCCCCTGTTTTTCATTCATTTTATTGTAGATAATTCATTTTATTAGTACTTTCAACATGTTTTTCCGTTTAAAATGTAATTTTCTAGGAAAAATTGAACATCCAAAAAAGTTACTATTGATATTGAAGAGAACAATAGTGATTTAAAATGTAAAGGACATTATGAAGTCTCCATGGCATCGATGATGCCAGACTACAAAAGTGGTGTCTATAAATCTGAGCAAGAAGAAGAAGAAAGGAAATCTTTAAGTTTTAAGAAAGTTTGTTCAACAAAACCCATGTAAAGGTTGGCGGGGGATGATGGGGCTATTAGAATGCCCATCGCCATTCAAAGGAATTTCTTTAATAATTTTTTCCTTTAATTATGATTAATGAATTTGAAATTGTTCATTGTTAAAATAAGTGATGTTAGAAACTTTTGTGAAAATTTTAGTATGATTAGGCTTAGTTTATATATTATAGGCCTACAGGGAGACTGAATATTGTTAGAGTCAGTGGAGTGTTATTATTGATTTACACACAAACTTATATGGGTAAACCGCGACTGAACGATAAACTTTGACCAATTATCCCTAAGGTCACTGAAGTTCATCTGGATAATACCACCTTTGAAATACATCCTGTTTTACTACACAGCTGGAAGCTCCTGATATTCAACTGGGCTTCATCGAAAATCTTGTACATATTACATCTAAAGAGTATTTTAACCCAAGCATTTACTTTCTTTAATCAGTGATTACGTGCACAAAAGATGAAATTAAAAGCTACTTTCTAGATAAAATAAAATAAGTATATTTTAATTCTAAATAACAAACCCAAAATAATACAAACTATATTTTTATGCTTTTTCAAAACTATGAAATCTGGGCTATTTTGTGTCAAGTAATACGCTATAACATGACATAAAACATCACAAAAATTGTTCAGTGGAATTAAAGTAATCGTACAACATATATATCCAGTCATCTTGAGATCAACCAAAAAAGTAACATTACTCAAAATTAGTTGTATATGAGCTCAGAAAGGCTTTGATAAAGTATTAGAAGTTTCTATCACAGAGCTGAAAGAGAAACTAGAGAGATTGATGAGGAAACTGTGAGGAACTTACGGTAGGGAAGTATCACAGATAGTGATACTATAGTGAATTCTGTAATATCTTGCATCTGGTGTTCTCAAATGCTTTTCCTCAAACTGTACTATTTTATTAGTTAATACAATATACACGTATATTAGATTATAACTCTTTAATCGTTATTATTGAAGTACATTGGTTTAAAAAATATATAATTACCTAGGGGATCAGTTTAAACTTAATACTGATATAATACTGTTGATAATATTTTGCCACAGAAATACCAATGTGTTAAAAACATGTAAACTACCTGAAATTTGAAAATATATTTTGAGTTTTTTTAACTTCTTACAAGAAATGATGTTAGTATTCACTTATAGTGTAAATGACGTCCATAATATTGTACAGTGAACCTATTTAAGGATATGTAGTCATCATCTTGTTTAATAACTAATAAACATAAATCTTTTACAAATAAAATGTGACACTCAGTTATTTTGTACTAGTATATACTCGTACATAGAATAGTGAGTTTGAGGTTTAGAGTTTTTACAAATATCCCGCTCTAACTCTACTTTAGAGTGTTTCCCATCATAGAGCAATTGCTCCTAATAATGTTTTTATATTGTAGAGTAATAAGGCCTGGCCTAACAAGTTGATGTATTTTCCATCTATATTTATATTACTCATATATCTAGGTATTTTGGGTAACATAATTTATTGAGATTAATTCTTTTTCGATTTTGTAGTTATAGCATGGGTTGAATACAGTCGTTCATCATGAAACTTTCAAATGCCAAACCTGTAACTTTAAATCTTGTTCCTGGATGTTATAACTGATCTATGTATTGAAAAAGGGTGTGTCAATCTGAAATTATGAATGGTAACGTATCAGATGGAAGGAGGCGTAAATTTATACGAATTACTTAGTAACTTCAACATCCTTATTTTATCTGTTCTTGATAAATATTTTAATTCTTTGTATGAAGTTTATTTTTGACGATGGAAAGATTTTCCGGACATTTGCCATCCTGAAACAAAAATCAGCAACACTACGTTTGTTTTTGTTTCACTGAACGATGGAAAATGTCTGGAAAATCCTACTTCCTTTACATATTTTACCTGCTTGCGGTCAAATTAAATCAAATAAGTTACCAAATGAAGAGTAACAGCTATTTATAAAACTTTGTTTGTACTCCTAAAACTCAGGATGAAATATAACAAATTATATTATATTATTAAAATAGACAACCTTGAAATTAACTGACACAGAAAATAAGAAGAAAGAAGAAAGAAATATCAAATACATTCAATCAGACTACCTTGGTAAACATTGTCACAAAATTAACAAATCATTTTATAAACAAGGATATCAATTAGCATTCAAAACATCGAACAACCTTGGACTTTTAATCAAAAACAAAAGCAATTCAACAAACCAAAATCAAAATTCAAAATTCAACAATAGTGGAGTATACAAATTAAATTGCAACGATTGTCAATCCCACTATATTGGACAAACCGGCCGATCATTCAAAATTAGATTTAATGAACACATAAAAGCATTGAAAACATCATAAAATTCAAAATATGCAGACCATTTAAAGAACACCGGCCATACATACACTAACATCGAAAACAATCTTGAAATTTTACACACAAGCAAAAAAAGTCGCTTATTATCTACTTTAGAACATTTTGAAATTTACAAAAGTGCCAAAATTAATCATAATATATTATTAAATGACAAAGATTTTCTAACAAAAAATTTATTATTCGATAGACTTTTAAACAATATACAATGAATGATCTCACATGAAATTAAATACAACAAATTTAACCACCAAGGTAGTAAAAAACACATGACAAATTGATTTTAATTATTTATTTTCACTTAACCTTATTTTGTACCTGAAGATGGAATCAATGATTCCGAAATGTACATCGTACGAAAAATAAAAGTTTAAAAGTGTCAAAAGTTTATTAATATTATGTTATTATTATAAAACACTTTTAGAGGCTACATCTCTAACAAGACAATAGTATTTTGTATGCTTTTAAATAATATAATAAAACTTTAAATTCTTTTTCTTAGTGGATTTTTGTAATGGCATCCCAGAAGCAAATTTACTACACAGTTGTTAAACCATTAAAAATAATACATATTCTGTACAGTTAAATTGACCGCAACTAAAAATCGTGATTAAATCGACACTTTATGTGGCATGTAAATAAAGGTTTTATTTTATAAACTTTGATTTTGTGTCGGGTCATAGTTGTGTCATATATGGTGATAAGATTCCTTTTATTCATATTCTACATTAAAATCTTCCTGCAAACAATTTGAAAGCCATGAGAAAGATTTAATATGTGTACAAAACCAATAGTTTTACTATCGTATATATTTCTAACACAGCACAGTCAATTCCAATAACGACAATAATATAATTGTAAAGGTTTTGCTTACAATATATTCCGCATATATAATAAATAAATAGGCTGAGGTATAATAAGAGGCCACCACACAATATAATCATATTTATGATTATCTAAACTATAGAAACAAAGAATGTTTACAGGAATTACGTTACATAAAAACTATCTATGTCGTGCATCTATAAAATGTAACAAAGAAAACAGTTTAACATTTAGTTACTTTGTACTGTTTTAAGGATATACTATGATTCTATTGTGGTGGTGGCCTCTTATTATACTGTAGCCAATAAATACAATATGTTAGTTCGGATCTGATAAGTAAACAGCAAGTAGTTGACAAAATTAAATAGTGTAATATATATCCAGGACGCCAGGGTTATCTGTGTAATAAATACCACCACAACTCACGCCTGACTCTGCACTCTAGTCGCGGAATTGCTCGTGTATTCAGAATTATTGCTTTTCCCCGAATATATTTAAGTGTTTTCTTTATCAAAAAATTTGATACGTTATATTAGTACACATCTTTCGAGTTTCGCAACACTATTGTTGCATAAGACTAATGCCTTTGTAATAGAATTCTTTATATTGCTATTATATACTATTACATAATTTGTCAATGAAAATTAAATTAAATGCAAATTTGAATATGTTTTCTTTAAACCGTTTTTCGTATCTCACTGTTTCAGTGAAAATACAGGTGGTTTATACCACAGTCTACTTCTAAAAATACATAATTTTTACAAGAAATTAAGTGTACACATTTAGCAAAATTCTACCTCATATAACTTGTTTACTTATACAATTTCGACCTATAAACTTTGGAATACATATCACATTACTCAGAAGGCAATGGTTAGCGAATTTATAATTGTTTGTTATATACATAGCAATAAACAATATTCTCTCAGACGGATAAAAAGAGTAAACATTAGAGGATGCATGACGTTTAGGGCAGTATATAACACTTTCTTGCTTTTTTATGAATAAACAACTTTATTTTTAACAAAGAGGATTGAATGTTGCTCTAAACCGTCTTAAAAAGACTGTATTTAGACACAAGTAATATTACTTTGTCAATTTATATTTACAATTTGTTAATCGGTACCCAAATATGTATGCGTTATAAATATAAAACAGATTAAGATAATTAGTACTTTTAAGATTAAGTAGATATTAAATGTATACAAAAATTAAAACACATTTGGTATTATTAAGTGATTTTGTTTAAGAAGAATAACCATATAACACAGTAACGACCATTGGTTATCAGGAAACCGAGCTTTACTCTGTATTTTTTCTGGTAAATCGTGTTTTGGATTAATTTTATGATATACTTGTCCGCCAAGCCCTATAACGTAGTATGATACAGTAATTTATATTTATATTAGTATTCATATTACACGTAGCTAAATCATAAAATACATGCTGGAGAGTACTGTATAACGATGAAACTATACATAAATCAATGAATTATTTATGTTTATAATACAATAAATATATTAATTTTTATCGACATTATCCAGTTTTCAATATCCAACAAACATTTGTTTGAGGGAAAACGGTTTTGTTAATCAAAAGTGAACTACGGACAAATGTTGCCCGAGTTGATTCTCAAACATGAAACTACGAAAACATGAAGAGCGGGTCTGATGACAGAGGCCATAACTCACGAGTCCCGTCGGGAAGCAGCGCGAATCTTGAGTAAATCTGAAACCAATGTTCACTGTAGGTTGTTGTGTTTTTTTTAACATTTTATTATTCTTTCCCGTCTACTGAGAAAGCGTAAAAATAACTTGTGCATATAATAAATTGTCTTGTGGTATACGGACATCTAACTATATAGTAAAATGTTGTAAATTTATTTTTATTTCATGGTCAAATAAATATTATAAACGGTTATACCATTTGGAGCTCATTGTTTTATCAGAAACAATTATTACTATAGGTGTTTAATTTTATTTTATATATATATAACGATATGTTATTTGCTAGAAGGTATTTTCTGAACTAGTTACAAATATGACAAAGCTGGTTAATGGAAATTGATGAACAGCGAACATACATCAATGCAAACTAGTACAAGCTATACTTTATACTCTAGACGGTTAATAGAAGAGATTAGTGCTGACGTTTAGTTTTAAAGTTGCTTGTTACCGAAAATAGCGAAAGAGGAAGTTCTCTTTTCTACCCAAATCATTTCTACCCTCTGTATGTTTTTAGAGGTTAGATGAAAACATATCTGTACTATTTTAGAAGATAGGAAATCGCATAAACTGGTTGTTTCAAGAGGTTAGATGAAGACATACAAGTATGATCCTAGAAAAAAATCAATTGTATGGTTTGAATGCTTCTAGAGGTTATAGGTTGAGCCATCATTGGTGATACTAGAAACCTGTAAATAGTATAGTCAATTTTATAGGCTGGATGCTTCTAGAAGTTAGGTTGAACCATAACTGGTGATCCTAAGAAACTGCAAATTTTATACGCTGGATGTTTCTAGATGTCACATGGAAAAATAGGTGGATAATCTCAAAAATGGATGTTTCTAGAGTTAGGTGGAGCTGTAACTGGGTGATTCTAGGAGCCTCTCGATTATAGAGGCAGAATGTTGCCAAAAGTAAAAGGAGCTTTGATGGTACTAGATGCTAGTAAATGGTATACGCTGGATGCTTCAAGAGGCTGGATAGAACGACAATTGAGTGATCCTATTATTGCGGGATACTTCTAGAGAATTGGTGGTGCCATAGCTGGTTAATCCTAGAATCCAGTACATTGAAATTTATAGGTTAGATGTTTCTGGGTATTCGGAGGAGCCATACCTGTGTGATCATATAAACCATTGATCATATCAGCCAGATGGCTTTTAAAGGTTTTTTATAATTCAGGGTTGGTAGACTCTATATTTTTAACAAAATAAGGATTAAGTATGTAGGCGATTCAGCGCCGGAGTTTTCATAACTTCGTATCTATTCATGCAGGCTCGTGGGCTGTGATGATATCTCTCAATGAATGTCGCTTCCCTGAAACAAGCTGAATGGCTGCTTCTATACAATAATGGATATGTTTAACAATGACTGTACATGCCTTCAATGTACAGTAAAGCGTAATATGTTGTTTGGGTTGGTTAATTGAAAACTATAATTTTTAAGTGTTTAGTATTGAACTTTTCACTTTAATCAATTACTGTAACCTACATTACAAAGAAAAATACTGCATCTGGTGCAATTTAAATGACATTTTGCAACACAGCATACAATAGGAAAGTTGTAATTTACACTTTAAAACATTCAACGATGTTATAGGTTAAATAGATATTAGCGTACTCTGTGTTATTAGTATTGTGATATTTTCTTTGCTAAGTCATGAGTTAAAGAATACTTTTTTATAATGTATCAAAAAGACATTTCCACTTCGAATGTGTTTAAAATACGAATTCAAACATACACTTTTTATCTCGTAAATATGGTGACGTAAGTCGAAGTCGGTGTACAGTAAACATATCCATACATCAAATTAAACTAGGTCAAACTTACAATTTATATGCTAGTCATGTATTAGAACAGATTAAAGTATACGGTTAAACTAGCGTGATTGGAGAGTAAATAACAAGTTTAAGTTTTTTGTTGTATTTGTGTCTTTCGTGTTTGAATAATGTTCGTAGTATAAACAATTGTTACATAATTACACACACACACACACACACACACACACACACGCGCGCGCGCGCGCGCGCGCGCACACGCACACGCACGCACGCACACTCACACGCTGTGGATTTGGTACAAATCTCTTACTATATAGTTACTTATATATATATATATATATATATATATATATATATATATATATATATAGTTACAAATCTGCATAGATTTTTTAAAACATATTATCTTATTGACGACTTAATCCACATCTATTAAATATTTATGGTTAGACAGTGTTCCCTTTGTTTGTTGATGATTTCGTTTTTTTAAAGGTTAAAGATGATCTAAAAGCCTGTGTTACAAAGCTATTCTTTTAGAAATTCTTACAAATATTTATATTTTTATCTATAAAGAGTGAAACATAGTATTGGAGTGTAAACAATTGCCACAGTAACCTCACAGAAAAGTGCGTGAAATCTTCGGTAATGAATATTTGGAGTTTAGCTGGAATTGTAAGAGCAATAAAACGTAGCCGAATTCAGGATTCTCTGATTTACCTTTCGTTTGCATAAGCTAATAATTCAAAATAACTTACTGTACCACAATTGATGTATCAAAACTGCACATGGAATTCACGCATTGCATTCTTTATACAACTTCATAGTCGTGTTTACTGTTAGGTTTATAAATTATAAAACAAAAGTAAAGAACAATGTATCAAGTAATGAGTCAAACATATTTTCACTTATTTCATTTCTTATTTGTACCCAAGATATATCCGTCAAAATTATATCGTCTTTAAAAAATAAATATTAAAACATTCTTTGACATCCTAATGTTATTATTTTTATGACGTTAATAGAATAAACTGTTTTAAATTCAGTTTTAATGCATTATGCATGAAAAAGCTAATAACATCTTAATTAAGAGTATTTGTATACAAAATGAAAACAAATTTGTGCAAAATAATTAAGTAAAAGAAAGGTGATGAGGTCTTCAGTTACTGATCATTATAGTATTTTTTCAAGTTTGAAAATCTTAAGAATTCGTAAAAATTACTTAAGAGTGGCTGCAGTGAAACAACCTTGTGTTTATCACACAAGATATATGTTATACGTCAAAAACTTATTACGTATTTATGTATGCCTTACAACTGTTTGAGATGTCTAATTTTACAAATAATTAATACGAATCAATCCGCTTTTTGCATGTCTCCTACAGTGTTAACTTTTTGAATCCTTAAATGTTGAAGTACATAGCGTTACATTATTTTGTAGAGCTAATCAAAATGTCGTAAAATTTAAAAGAAGATTGTAAATACATGTATTATACCTTTAAAATGAGACGTATTATCAAATACTATTGCTAAAAGTAAAGTAGTAAATATATTTGAAATTTAACATTGTTTTAAATCCTAACAATCCATACGTAATATATTGACCAAAAATAAAGTATAGTGGTTGTAAAAGTTTTTGAAAGGAGTTAGTTTTAAGGGTAGGTTTAGTTCACAACGAGTACAGATAATTGATTTGTTACTTTTGAATATGTTTAATCATCTTTTATTCCAACGGATGCTGTTTTAAGTTATAAAACTGATTACCAATTCTTGCACGTAATTAATTAGTCGCATACTTTTAAATTGTAATCTAGTGTTAATCTACGTGGATATTATACTTATTTATTTAGAATAAGCGATGAATTTTAAATAAAAAAACTATTTTGTACGTGTCCTTGGACACGAAACATAAAAATAAATTTAAATTAAGGAAAAGTGTTTTTAACATTCAAAAGTTGTATAAAAAGAACTGAATTTATGAATCAAGATAAAACATGTATGGGTATTTTTCCGTTGACTTATTTTAAACTTAGGAACAATGTATGCCATACATGACTTATAAGAACCATATGTTTTAAATTACATGTTTGATCTCTGTAAGTTTGTCCGAATTAGTTGCAGCTCTTTGCTTGATGTCAAAGAAAATGATTCAGTAAAGCAAAAGATTGTCAGGATTGATTGAAGGATTTGAAATGGTTTAGGTATTGTATTGAAAGTTTGGAAATTCTATATGATTAGTTTCTTGCTTTTTATATTATTTTTCCTATAGAAACATTGAATTATTTTATAGGAAAGACAAGACAATGACCATCAATACTTTTGGTATTGGCATGAATATTTCCTCTTCTATGTAGCTACTCGGTTGTTTTATTTAAATTTCAGTATATGAGCGTAAAACGGTTTTGATCTTGGCCTCCAGCTCCTTAGCTCCAAAATTACTTGTCCTGTAGAACATTCGTGTCGATTAGGCTGAAATCCATCCAGCTACAAGGCGTCTAGCGTAATGTTTTATAAAATGCTTTTAAGCGTAGAGCTCCACCCCTTATATAAAAAGTACACCGAACCCTCATCATATTATGTCACTAGCGGTTGTAGAGAAAAAGATTTTTACCATGGGGATCCACTCTCTTCATCCGATTTGATCCAGTAACGAACTTGCCACGTGTAATATGTTCACACCCAGTTTCATAAATATGCATTTAGAATTGTGTCCTAAATAGTAGTGATACGATGATGCATAAATATATGATATTTACCTTTTCACATTGCAATAGGTGGACTAGAAATCTACCCAAAAATTATAATGACATACGTAAGATTTTTACGTAACGTATAAATAAATAGTAACCATATTAAACTTATGTTCATATTATCGTAATACTACGATTTGATTTTTTACTGTTTGTACAGTGTAGTCTACATTAGATTAGGAATTTAGGTATAATATTTACAGTACATCTATACTAATACTAATAGGTTACTTACTGTACTTAGAGTTCTGTAGAGTATCCTACTCCGCCCTGCAGTTACATGTGACACGGTACTGCACTAAATATTTATGGACCACAGCGTATACAGCCATCGGTTTGCATTCAGAGTCACTCAAATGTTACATACACAATTACTGAGTTATGTAGCAAAATTACTTGTGTAATTAATAACATACAAAATAATCGTGTATTCTGACGTCTTTATTAATGAGGGGATATATTACGTATTATGTTGTTTGTTAGCATTATGGGTTTTCATGAATACAGTAATTGGTTTTATAGGATAATATTGTATAGGGAATATCATGATTAGCATAAATGAAGACAGAATATTAGGAATTTTTATATAAATTAAAGTTTCAACGTGGTAGTGCACAAATACGAGATTAATCCCTAGCTCGAATCTTTTACTTCTATGGGCTATTTTACATGCTCATGCATAATCCACTTCTAACCACCGATAATAGTTGTACAATATGGTAAAAAAGCAATGGTGTGACTAAGGCACATATAAAGTTTATAAACTCATTGATTTACAAAAATATGGGTGTGTTGTCTAAAGAGCTGGAATTGAATGTTAATAAGAAGTAGAGGTTTATTTTTTTCTAATTTTGATCTATGTTATCACTTGAGGGGCTGGATAATTTCGTTTCTGTCTGTTTGTAAAAAAAAAAGTAAAGCATGTCTTATTTTACCAGGCGAAGTTAGGGCTAAGAAGCCCTCTCTAACACTTAACCTGGGTTTGTCAGACTATCCGCATGATATCTTGAAAACGGGCTGACCTATAGACTTAAAATTGAAATAGAAACACTTGAAGATCTATGAAGGCGCATGTCTCTTCATGAGAGGTTTCTAATTAAGTAATCTAATGATGTGTAATTAATAGATTATTTTTGTTGTCGTTCCTTTAATAATCTATTTTTGTGCTAAATATCGATGACGAATCGTTTTAAATCTTCTCACCCTTTCCAATCATCCATCGTCAAACACAAACTTTACAAAGAATCAGCTAAAGTTTTACAAACAGTTTCATAATGTGACAGTTTTTGCAATTTTTGAACGGATAAAATGTATATTATCTTAAATTAAATTCGTGAGTCATGTTTCTGATTTAAAAAAGAATATAATAAAATATGTTTTATGATTAGAAACATAACCATATACAACATATATAAATATATATATGACACCAGCTATATTGTTGCCTTCACAAAATTTGTCTGAAATTATATGGCTGAATTTCTTGGCTGAGCATGAGCAATGCCTACCACTCGACGAGGGACTGGGAAAATTTAATTTCTCTCCATCTGTCCACAATTTAATTCAAGTATTAACCTGTAGACTTAAGTTTTTTTTAAATTTTCTATTGTTTAAAAATAAATAAATGTTTATTTAAACTGACAAATGACATTTCAACATGTCACGTAGTTATACACTTAGCCTAACAATCATTAATATATAAGTTCCTTCGTGAAAGGCGGTCAGGAAGATCGATGGTTTGGCAAGACTTCAACATCGGCTGCTTCTCAACATACCTATAAGGAACTAATTTGAGAACGATAGGAGGTATCCACCATGCGTTTAACAATTATTTTTCTCCACAGGGTGATGAATTGAAAATCTAACTATTCTTCCTATATGAGTTCCATCAAGCGATTTCAAAAATTAAGTAGTTCCAAATGTTTAAGTATATCAGTAAATACCTACGGCTCTAAAGTACTAAGACCAGAGTAAATTGCCATAAATGTAAACCTTTTGATACTTAATTGATCGTGGCAAGATGACAAATTAAAAGATGGCGTTGGGAATATAATTTAGTTCAATTAGCAGTACTTATACATGTGCAAATCTTATTAAATTGCGTGTAAGGCCACGGGTAACTGCTAATAAAGAAGTATTAATTTAAGAACTAAGTAAAATCACCGTTAGTTATTTTGAGAACAAGTAATATTCTTAAATAAATATGTTGAAATTTTCAAAACTTTGGTTTATTTAAGTAAAATTCTTTTAAAATATATACTGTACAGTATGTGTTCATTAAAAATCAGAAACAATATCATTCAATCAACAAACTTTTATTTATATTGATACATACTAAGCACAAAAGTGTGATCAATTGCATAAAATAGCGATTATGAACTACATAATCTTAAATTCCTCTTGAATAAGACATTTCAAATTCTTTATTCTGATATTTTAATATTAATGAGAATATATACCATATAATAACGAATAAATCTGTTTACCTACTTAGCAGTAAACCTTCAAAAGTTGAATACAATTAATTTTAGTGGATTTTAGGAAATGTGTTTGATGAACAATATTTTGCTTTCTGTATATACCATGGTAGTATATTACAATGGTGAGTTTACGCTCAATAATTTATAACCTGTTAAATTAAAGGTACTTATAGAAATATAATAATACACATTTGTACTGTTTCTAGACCTTAACGTGATATTGAAAACATGACCTCGTATTTACTCTAATTCTACACAAATCGCTCTTCTGACTCTTACCAATATATAATAAAAACCAATTCATGAGAGATTCCATAGTGGGTTGTGCGCGAGAATTTTTATAAAAAAGTTAGATATATTTATTCTTTATACACCTTAATAAATTCCACGAATTTATTTAAAAAGTTCTAAAGAAAAATCAATCTGCAAAGGACTAATTAATCTATTAAGGATTGATCTAAAGTTTAACAATGTAATAAAAATATTGCTTTATTTAAGTCTAAAACATATTATGGATTAAATAATCGTCCTTTTAAATTAAATATTTTGAATGAAATGGCAATGTATATGGTTACAAACATCTTTAATATCAGGGTTAATGGTTATGAATGTTACTAACAAAAACAGTGGAAAAACACATTTACAGATAAAATATAAAATGATAGTCTAATTTTGTACCAAAATCGACATATCACTCGTTGCCTGTAGTTGTTTCACTTAAATCATGCCCGAGCTAAGGTATCCGTTTTATAGTGAACTTAGATGTTGAAAAAATAATAATAGTAAGAGTTTAACGAAACACTCTGTCATTGTTAATGTACTGAACAAATAGGATATTTTAGTTAATCCTGTAGGCATAGTCAATGATAGTTGATTTATTGATATAGACAATTTATATTTAAAAAATGCTAATTATTTTATGAAGGTGCTAATTATTATAATAAATAATTATAGTATAATTATTATTACGTTATAAAATATAATAAATATATTATATTATTTCATATCCCATACATTACAATTATATCTCCCTCGTTGTCTTTTTGTAGTGTATCTGTCATAGATCGTGAAATCTAAGTGATAACCTTGTACCAAAATATTACTCGGTTTAATTAATACTGTATTAAAAATATTGCAAACACTATAGTGAGGTTTACCGGTAGTATAACACTTTATTGGGGTTGTTACACACTCGGTCAAATTTAACATATTGCCTATTATTTCCGTATTCCTACTACTTGAGTCCTTGTATGTTTAAGGAGAGTCATACGTTATACATATTGTTATTATATAAATTATGTTATACCAGCCTCAGAAAATAATGAATTGCAAAAAGCACTACCGTTTAATATTTGCAATAGCCAATGTCTGTCACTACGAGTTGTAATCCATTTTTCTAACTAAAGTTTGCTCAGCATTTTGGTTCTGACTTTGCCGTCAGATGATATTTCTTTTATATGAATTTGGAACTCAACTGTTTACCTAAATTCTTTTTATAACCTCATATACTCCTGTACATATATTTCATAGGTGTTTATTTTTGTGAGTACTCATTGGTTCAATGTGATTTATACAAATGGTCTAAATCCGTGTGTTATACGCGTATGGTAAAATCCCAGATAATTTGCGTTGTAAGAAATCCGCTATTGCTCAAGTAATAACAAGACATCCTGAGGATGAGTGAAGTTAATTTGCGTACTAATTGAAAGTTAACCGAGGCGACAAGCCACAGCCTTTAACGAAGCCTACAACAAGTGTAAGTAGATAGCTGAGCACTCTGTGGTGAGTATCAACCCTACTCAAGGACTGCAGGGTATCTTAGCAGTGTATGTTACAGGGTGGGGGTATGCCACATCACCTTTCGTGTAACAGACGCGGAATTTGCATGCAACATTTCAAACATATATTTTTGTCTCTATTTCCTGTGCATAAACAGATATACATAAATTACTTAAAAAAGAAATTGTTACATCTTCCTTGAAAAAATGAGTGAGCCTACTGAGTGATAAGTTTGAATGACGCTGTCAGATTCCATGGTTGGACATGCGTAATCATGGAATTAATTCTAAATGAAGCTTCATGGAAAATTTAAAGCATATAGATAAGTTTATTTTATAGATATCATTTGGAAAAACAGACAGACAGACGTTAGTTTTTCCAGCCTCACGATGGGTAGGCTTCGCTGATGCTCAATATTTTTCTTTCTTGTCCATGTAGAAATGGAATTTCATGCAGAATATATAATCTTTCCACATGATGTATACACATTTTTTAAAAATTGAGTTATGTTTAGTAGTATTGTTTGGATAATTAAAGTTTCATTGAGTTAGGGAGAGTACTGCAATGGAAGATTGAGTGTGCTAGAATAAAATCTTGTCACCAATTTTCCAATTTTAATCAATGACTATTCAAACTGTTTACTATCTAAAATTTTTTCTACTATTTTTTCGTTTCAGTGAATTTAGACTATGTGTGTTAATATGTTACATGTCAATATCTCGTGTTAAATTCTCATATAAGTGTAATAATATATATATATATATATATATATATATATATATATAAAATATAAATGCTCAATATTAATGTACTATATATTTATCTTGCCTTCTGTTTTCTTATTGCCAACATAGTTACCTATCAGAACAACGCAAAAATTTGCTAACGCTTAGTCAAATCACCAATCAGGTACCATAATCTAACTCAGTGTTACTCAAATGTAAATAAAGCTTGACGAAAAATTTAAAGTCTATAAGTTAGTTCGTTTATCGAGATACTGTGTGGACAAACAGAAAGACCTAAAGAAAGGCAGATAGACAATGAGACAGACACAATATTTCTTCAGGCAATAGACTGATGGTAGCGTTATGCGAGATGTATCATTTTAAATATATACGTAATACGTGTCTAACCGTTTTTTAGTTGCTTTGATATTTTTTATATGTTATTTAATAAGGAAAATCCAAAAGTGTTCTAATTGAATGTTTAGATATGAACAAAGTATACACTTAAAAGGCATTTGTATACTTTTATATTTATATTTTTTAAATGAGACATCTCTCATGATATGATATAAAATAAGTTTATAAATATTTATTAGGTTAACATTGTTCTTATGGAAAGTAACTCAAGGTCGTTTCACTACAGACAGCCTGATTCTAACCTAAGTATACAAACTAGTTCTATAAAATATTTATTAACGTTCTTTTCAACTCTTATGAAAAGTTTGTTGTGCTATATAACTTAATAAACTAAATGAAATCTAAAATCTTTTACGGATAAGTATATTTAAACTATTTTATGAAATTGCACTATAAAACTATTGCTTAAACATGGAAATCTGCAGGACATGTTTTGTTATACCAGAGCAGTAACATTATTCAATCTTTGTCAGAGGCTACTTTCCACTAAGTTAGGCAGCTCGGGTCAGTTGAAGTAAATGTAGTTGAAGTGGATTTACTTCAGACTTGAGCTCCGATGTCTGAGTAATGTAAGGAATAAGATTTACGACAAGCAACAGATGCGCTTCACTGTGGGATCTGTATATAAATTTGCTCGTAGGATCTTTGAATTTATTTAGCCTTGCATTCCATCGGTCTTGCAGATGTTTATCATGTCGTTTTATATTCCATTATTCACTTTGTGACAGTATAAATCAAAATTTAATTTTTATTCTTGGGTTTACTCATAGGGTTCATTTATTTAAGAGCGGTTATTGTTTTACGGAGGATGTCTCATGGAAGATGCTCCTAATTCTCGTAATGTTGACACATCCATATAGTGTAATAAATCAATTCAAAACAAATATACTTTTTAATTTTGTTAGTAATAATGAAACTATCTTGACAGATAAACTTACGTGTTAGTTAAACTATGTTTAACTGCAGTGACTAGCTTAGTATATAACAATAACTATGATATAACAGTTAATGTTTCAAAGATTTCGCACCTTGTGTATTATAACTTGTACGGTAATATACAGGTAAATTTGTAGGTAAAAAAAGAAAACAGAAACACAAGAGTACAGATTTTTTTTGTTTGATATCGTGCCAATCCCTACGAATAAACACGACGTGATTCCTTTACTACCTTATTCACTAAATTGTGGGAACGTCAGGGGACAGAAACTGAAACATTTGAAGTATTACTAAGACGCATAAGAGTCGTTAATACCCCTAAAATTAAAGTTAATGTGTTCATTCATACTTAATATTTCCAAATCGATCTAGGATTTCATGTCAAGTTTTCATCAATCCAAATTGTTACATAAGATATAATATTAAATTTGATTTATTCTAAAGAAAACCCGTATAGCCCATTTTTTCTTCGGTTAAGACAAGACTTAAGAGACCAATATGGTAGCTCTAAACGAAACGCCTCGACATCCATTTAACACAACTTTTACTGACATAGAGTTTTAGAGGTTTTGTTACCAACCACTGACGATGAGCATACCTACCGAAAATCAACTGAAGACAATTGGAAGTTTGGTAATGAAATTTGTCACTTTAGAGACACTTTGAGTGACTATGGCCAGAAATTGTCGTACAGCAAAAACAAACAAGAATGCCATTGATTAAGAGGGCAACAATATATTGAAACAAATTATTATGGGTATAATACTGGTAAATGTAGAACTTTATTGTATAACGTCAGGGCAAAACATTTAATTGCTATTACACAAAACAGTTTCTTTCTAATCACTATTGAGTATTTTAATTTATAGATAAACACTGTATTCTTAAGTTAGTAATTTAAATAACTATATTTTGTATATGAACTGAAGTTAATAACTAAAACATGGATATACTATTATGGATAAAACAAAATATCTTAAAAATTAAATTAGAAATAACTAAAAACAATATAACATTTTAATAGAAGTCTACTGTACTATATTTTACATTAACAATGTTCATAAAGTATTGCTTAGTCACACGTTATTATTGAATATCTGCAGTAACCAAATAACTCTGGTATGCAGGATCTAAAAACTCTGGTAACGTGTACAGCATCTTTTTGTTTTCGATATTTTAATGCCACTCTGTATTCTGTAAGAGAAAGCGTGGGAGGAAGAGGATAGGGTGAGGCTATTAGGCTTTGACAAATTATCTGTCCTTTTATATTATCCCAGCAAAACTGACCCGAACATCGTACTCATCTTCTCATGACAGGATTATTTACTTTAAACCAAGTATGGGTTTATTAGCTGATCGTCAGTGAAGCCTATAACTAGAGGGGCTGAAAAATATTATCTATCATTGTCCACATGGTATTTCTAGAATGAACTGACTTATGAATAAAACCTTTGTCTTTACGCTTGATTTCTATAAACGGAACATTAAGTACGATTATGGTGCATGTTATTCCGTGTGATTTGAGTGGTAGCAAACAATTTTACTTTTACAATTATTCGTCTTATGGGAACCATAATGGTACTACAAAATTACAGAATAAATGAATTTTTAAACTATCCGGGTACAATTATATGACATTTTAACATGTGAAGTATGAAAACAATATGTGCTATAAACTTGTAAATTTCGCATGCAACTATAGCGCAGCCTGTTACGAGAGGTGTGGCGTACTTCTGTCTTGTATAACTACTAATTAAGGCTTAAACTTTATTTGGATTATTTAATTACAAATCCTTGGCGATCATTAGATCAGAAAACTAAATTTAAGTTAATTGTTCAATGAATGAAAAATTAAGTTCTGAATATTCATCAATCACTATTAATAATGCATTGCTAGACATTATTTAATTATTCTCATTAAGAATATTTAAAATTTTCTCAAATGTTCAGGTACAGTCTACATGTAATAATCATTATATGTCCTGTTTGTTACCTCAATGGTTATGGTCTTACAGCTTAAAGCTTGCAAGGCGCTCATTGCTTGTGCAACAAAAGACAGTTCTAATATATTTAACGTTTTCATATGCCACATATCATTAACGAACCTTTTGAACGTGTGCTTTAAGAATATGCATGGATTTATAACCCCAAAATCAATATTTTGAGATGTGCTATGTATTATGCGCTACATAAAGCTTGACTGGAGTGTACAGGGCTCTAGAGACTCCTCCTGTCAAACTTGACTTTTTATTATGAGATCCTATGCAGAGGTCCAGGCGGGCAGCCTAGTATTATCCCTTGTGAAACAACCCATAGAGATGTGTCTTCAGGGCTTCAGTATTGTTTTTTATACAGAGTCTGTACATTTATATATTCATATAGTTCAAACTGTAAATTTATGATTATGATGCAAATCCTGTAAAGCCTACCAACATTACATTTTAATCACTCTGTATAGTAATGGGTTACTTTCAAATACAGGTGAGATTTGTGAAAGTTGTCGTTTCCCTAGCTAACTCACCTGATTTTTCCTCTTATAAAACTAATTTTCCTTTCATGCTGTTTAAGCAATTCTTTCCTCATGTAAACGTCTTTTTCCCTGTCCAACCAATTGAAATATTAATGTTATTCCGTTATTTGTTTTAGACTTCCAACAGCTGGTTTTAAAGCCTCAATGAATGATGAATAGAGTTACGTTTTTTATGGAACTAGACTATGAAATGTAAGAACAATTTTTGAAATATTCCATTTGCTTCTTTTGTATCGCGATAAAAACTATTGTTCAATACTCGTCTCAAATGTTCAATAGCGGGATCAATAGCATTTTCCATGCTTGGCTTCGCCCTGAGTGTAATTCCAATCTCGCACCACAATAGATCATTCTGGACTTGTAAAGTAATGCACTATTTCCAGACTTCTAATGTACTATAACACCTTATTATCTTGATTATGCCAAATATCATATTATAAGTTTTATATTTTTCATTGCAATTTTATTTGGATTACAAATATACTAGCTGTTATAAACAAATACGTTTCATGATAACAAGTCGTTCGTATGTAAACTTTTAAAAATCTCCTTGGATGAAAACTTTGGTAATTACCTGGACGTTAGCAAAGTCTACTGTTTGAGGAACTCAAACATTTTATTGCTCTCAATCTGTCAGTCCGCACAATATATTGAAGCGAATTAATCTATAGAATTGTTACGAGATATATATTTTAGTTCTAGGTCATGATAATGATAATATATGAAGTTAATTTACAGGGTGAGTTTTTTAAAGTGATCCAATAGCTAACTTTTTAATTACATGACTTAGCACCACTTAAAAATTTGGAACTTGCTCAATTTTAAGTTTTACTCAGGAATACACTTTCAAATTTTTTGAAGATGGCCGCCATTTTCCAATATGGTGGCCAACTTTAAAATCTTTTATGGAACACCCTGTATTTTATGTTGTTTTTAGATTCTACTCTACAAACTAAGACATTTTTGCTTTTGAAAGTTTTTCTATATCTCTAATGGTTCAGGAGCTACGTGGACTGGAAGTTTTCGGATTTTTTCGGACTGATGGTGAAAACTTTCAGTCCACGTAGCTCCTGAACCATTAGAGATATAGAAAAACATTCAAAAGCAAAAATGTCTTAGTTTGTAGAGTAGAATCTAAAAACAACATAAAATACAGGGTGTTCCATAAAAGATTTTAAAGTTGGGCGCCATATTGGAAAAAATTATGAAAACTTCCAGTCCGCGTAGCTCCTGAACCATTAGAGATATGGAAAAACTCTCAAGTACAAAAAGATTTTATTTTTTAGAGTAGAATCTAAAAACAACATAAAATACAGGGTGTTCCATTAAAGATTTTGAAGTTGGCCACCATATTGGAAAATGGCGGCCATCTTCAAAAAATTTGAAAGTTTATTCCTGAGTAAAACTTAAAATTGAGCAAGTTCCAAATTTAAAGTGTGGTGCTAAGTCATGTAATTAAAAAGTTAGCTATTGGATCACTTTAAAAAACTCACCCTGTATATTATTAAACTATTACTGACAGTTTATGTTTATTAGTTTGAATTGCAAAACCATTTTATACTTATTATTTAACATTTTAAACTATAGTATTTATGGATTTGAAGTCTTGTACTTTTGTCTGGGATAAAAAAGCAAATACATAAGCAATATTACATGGCAATACAAAATATCTTTAAACAGGAAAGTTAAAAATACTGTAATATTATAGGACATTTATTCAGACGTTCTATAAAACCGTTGCACACACTATGTTATTTAAGTTTTGAATTGCTGTAAGTATTTAATTTTAGTTCGTGTTTTACACAGTTTTTATACTAAAGGTAGTTGCAATAAATATATAATACTGAACCATGATAAACTTGGTTAATAAAGCCACATAATTAAACATACGTGTGGGCACCCGCATGCAGCAGACTGTGTGGCAAGCGATGACATTGTGGCTGAAGAACAGCTGTTATAATATATGTGCCTTATAATATTATGTTCAGTTCTATTAGAAGAAACTAACCTTTTATTATATTTATTTTGAGAATATTTTCATAGACCAAAAATTATAAGTATCATATAAATGTAGCTAATAAGTATTAAAGTTTCTATAGCTATTTTAATATAAAACAAATTGTTTAATAAATGTTTGTACAACTATATTAGTGCCACGGCAGAACTATGCTATATTGTATATGAAGAGACAACTATGCAAAGAGCAACAATTGGACAATTTCTTTCTATTTTAAATTGTTAAACATTCTCTTTCTAATAACACTGAAATAAATTTTTTAAGTAAAACATTTATAGAACCAAGGAGCAGTATTATTAGCTATAAAAACATTTTCTAAACCTCCTTGAGAAAACAAATTATTACAATACACTTTTGCTAAATTTTACTGATAGAGCAATCATTTAATATTAATATTTTGATGACGGCTTAATACCAGTGGGATGTTATCATTAAAAGATACCAGATTTCCAAGTATACACCAGATAATAAACTCTTATTATTATGTAAATATATTTGAGATAATTGGCACGTATATGTACTATAATGTTTTAATACTACGTACTCAGCCAATATCATTATTGGCTATGAACAAGTCAATAAAGGTTATATAGCCTGAGCTACTTCGTTTATGACTCCTTCGTAAATTTTATTAACGTTAACTTCAGATACGTTGTTGTACTTTACGTTTTGTGTACCAACAAATCTGTCAACTAAAACCTCTTGTGGTTTAACAGTTAAGTAACAATACTGTTTGTTAATTTAAGAGATTTTAAGTCTTTATAATCGTAGCATACTTTGAAAAACACTTAAAAGAAAATCTTCGTTAGGTGATAAACATCCAAATTTCTTAATATTCACTTTAAAATATCAACATTTTAATTTAACAGAGAACATTTTTAAAAGTAAAAGCATTATTTTTATAGCATAACACCTTAAATGTAATTTTGGGCAGTCTCAAAATGTAGACACCGATAGCTTTGAGTAATAGCATATTGGTAGCATAGCACATTTGTACAGGATGAAGAAAACATAAAGATTTTGCAGAACATATTCCTTTAGTGTTTTCCCCTCATACTAATCCTTGTAAAATATGTGAATGTTAGAGAAATTTTGTATACAAACTTTTAAATATGTTAGTATTATAGGTAAATATTATTGCAAATGCAGTAGTTTATAGTTATATGGCTTAATTTGGTGGGTTTTCCCGTTATAAGCTAATTTTTGGGTGGAATATTTTTGCAAGGAGAAATGTGAAAGTTTAATTAATTTGGTGCGAATGTGCTATGGATGACTTGATGACTAGAATGACTTCAAATGATTTAACACTGTTAAGTAAAATTTTTATTGAGAAAACTGGCCTAACAATAACTTCTGTTGCTACGTATCTTAGCTATTAATTTATACGATAATAAAAGAATAGTGGTTTATTGGCTTAGTTAAAAGTGAAATTAGGACTACGAATTAACTTCTATGAACTCAAACTCAAAGATAAATAAACATATATATTTCAAGCAAAGACACAGTGACTCAAACAAAATAAGAATTTCTAATAAAATTAAAACTAAATGTAATTAGTCTCAATTATAAGAGAAGCTCTATAAAACTGAATAAAAGTTTCGCTGAAAATTTCTTCATCGCGGATCAAAGCCATGGACATGACTTTAATAAATGTCACATGTATTGGACATTTTCAGTGAATTACACGTATTAAAGTTACTTACTGAGATTTACTTGGATTTATCAAAATTTTAAAACATTTTAAATTGATAACAAAAGTGAGTTTTGTTAAATCTGTATACAAAATTAAAAAGAAATAAGGTAAGGACTTTAAAAATCGTAATTATTTTCAGTTCTAATAAATGTAAACTGCATGTCCTTTGGTTTATCATTTCTAATTGGTTTCTTCAAATAATATTTTCCATATAATTCTATTTTTATAGAACGTATTGTTATAAAACTAAAATCTCACAACTGCGTACATAAAAATCTAACTATAACAACAGAATCTATGAGCTTCAGGAACTTTAAGGATGATAGTACACTTAAATAAAACAATAGAGACTACTAATATTGGGACCCAAACTATCCGAGTCAGATAATGGATGTAGCCTGTAAGTATTCCTGGTATAACACATTAAGATGTCTAGCACCCTCTGATTTTAGAAGCTAATGATTCATAAGCTGACGTTGTAAACAGTATCTTGAGGATTGTACATTCATTATCTTATAATTTAAAGGTGGAAAAAGTTATTGTGGCCTGTATGGTTCTAAATTGAAAATAACGAAAGCTGAATAGTTCACTAATAGATCGGTGGTCGTTTTCTCGATAAAACAATTTTGTATCAGTAGGAGTAGATGAGCAAGAACATGGCTAAATTTTTCAAAATATAAATAGAATTAGGAGACACTGATAGGCAACTAATAATGTATTATTTGGATAAAATACTCTAAATAAAAAAGAAGGTCCACGATGAATTATTTGTATTTAAACAATAAATACTGTCAAAAGTGTGCTCCTAAGATAATTTTTTAATGTTCGCAACTGATACAGTTTTCTATAACACGGAATACCGATGTCGAAGGTTGTGTTAAACAGGGAATGGCGTGCTACGTGAAACAAATTTAACTGCATAACCAACCACAACATCATTTGAAAGATAAACTACTTACCTAACAGTTCAACAAGTAGTCTAACGAAGCAAGGCGTTCCAAAGCACATAAAAGACTTCGGGGAAGTCGTTTAAGCTGACTTATATCCACTTTGCTGCTATCTTTCATGCAACATGTGACGCGTTTGCTTTTCTCATGGTTAGAGCATTGAGAAGATGTGATTTAAGGCAGTGATTCATTGAAAATATTCAGCCCACATAAAACCACCCTAAATAATAGGAAATGTTGTATATTGAGTAATGTTTATTAAGAAAATGTTTACTTAAATTACATTTATGATTAGTGTTTTATTCAAGAAAAAAATCTTTTGAACACAGTTAATTTATTTCTGTATTTCAAATACTGAATATATTTTAAATGTAAACTATGTTTAATTCATTGATGCATAATATGATCAGCAGTTTTATGAATCCAAATTGTTCATAACGTAGCTAAACAGTATTACCTTTGTGATAAAACAAAGATATTATATTGACATTTATAGTTTCGAAAGTGACAATTAAAAGTAAAAACTTTTCACGGTCTACGCCATCTCGAAGCGTTTTACTAATAAGGGTTACTGGTCTCTTTCAATTTAAAACACAGCCTCCAATCTAGTGGTACATGTGTTTGAAATGAAGGCCTTTATTGAGGCCTCGCCATGACCTTATTGGAATCGTGTGGATGACCGTCCGCATGTCCATCTCAATAGTACCTCTTGGTAAAGAGGTAGACGAATACGGCTTCTTCTTGATGCAAGAAAGAATGCTATTTATTTTGTGTCAAAAGAACAAAAGAGATCGGTCTGACTGTCTATATATTAATCCTTCAACAACTGTGTGCGATACTAAATTGGTCTTAGAGACTTTAACTTGGTATACAAATTACTCATGTTCTACGGAAGAATCTTGATGTTTTACGGACAAGAGATTAAAGGACAGTCCGTCCGGATGTGTGTTACCTCTTTCGTTACATTATGTAGCGTTCGTGTTCACTCCTTTATATCTGTTTATAAACTCTTTTTCCAATCTATATTAAAATTCATAATTACTTGCTGGACAAAGCATAAACGTTTAGCTTTGCGTTTTGTGTAAGAAAATACGATTAACTAATTCCCAATTAAGAAAATACCTATTCAGAATCGTTAACTCAAAAAATATGAAACTTCATGTCCATTCTTGAATTAACTATAAACGTTTATAATTAAGTTTTGATAGGTAGTTTTGTCCAAAATACTTTGCAGTACAGAAATTAAAAAAGGGGTTTTCCACTAGAGCTCCTCTTTTTAGTTTTGAAGGAGTAAAAAACTGTTATGCTTAATGGTTTTTTAAGTGTAATGTTTACGCCAATAATGGTTATGATTTACTTAGCGTCAGAGATAATTATGTGAAAGAAAGTTTATTGTGCTTGTTCTATGTGCTCTAGGGTAAATAATCCTCAACTTCATGATTTTGTCCCATTACTCATTCAAGACCCATTAAGAATTAAGAGAGTAACTTTGCTTGACACATTCATACATACCTGTATACACGACTGTAATAGGTACAAGCATGTTATCGACCTGTAACAGAGTGGTACGCATTGCGACAATGTCTGTGTTCCTGTTTGACATTGTCTTTTTTCTCATAAACACATAATACGCTAAAAGATACGGGATTTAACACTTTTTAATCTGATCATTACCTCTGCTTCAACTGCTCTATCTAATTAGGATAAAATATTAAAATTTTAAATAAATAACTTAAGCATAATCATTTAATATTCATATCAGTACTAGCTTAAATTTGCTAGCTAGTTTAACTCTTCACTACACTGTATATAGTGAGTGTGACACATGGTCATCATTATAAATCTAAATGGATAAATTGTTTTGTAAAGCGTCAATAAAAAACGTATATAGTATATTTTATAGAGTCACTATAAGACTGAAATTCTTGTACTCAATTAAGTACACCTAGGTAAAACATTGGTCAGTGATCGAGGTGGCTACTTGGTGATGAGTGCAATATAGATCACTAAGCACACTTTTCCCTAAAAGCTTCTAGCTTGTTTATACACCACTCATCCGTAAGGTTTAGCCTTGGCTAACAGCTTGCCCTTTCTTTTCCCATTCGTTTAATTCAAACATGTAAAAGACTCTGGATAGTTAATGCAGACTTATTTTTGGTACACATGAAAGCAAGTTTAGTACTAAATAATGTGCACTGAATTCTTTATTTTATCTTAATATTTTTATATTAAGATTTTTAATGGACATCACTCATATGTGTTATAATTACAGTTATATAATGAATAAATCAAAATTTTATATATTATAAAACACGTATTTTTCAATTCCAGCCTCAGCAAGGTCCCACACAGCATGTTAGTTAGACACCTGACTAATTTATTTTGTTCATTTCTCTCCTTATTACATTTAAATCTCTGGGGATATACATAAAAGTAGGTTTCGCTAACAAAACAGATACATATGGCATATTGTGTATGTGAAAACTCCAGAGGAGTATGACCACCAGATAGGTTATAGTCGGTATGATTATTCGTTTAGATAACTATTATTTTCTACGTTTAATACTAAATATCATACTGGTTTCTAAATGAATATTAATTAAATTTAAAATTAATATTCAAGATATTAATAGTTTATCGTTCTGCCTTGAGCTAAAGCAAGGCAATGAATATACTTTATTTATTTAGATGAGTTCATGTCAGACTGTGAGTACGAGTATTTTATTAACACCTAGTTAGAGTGGGGTTACTATGCATAGTTGGTTACACACTGTGAAGGCAGCTTGTTGATGAACAAATAACGTTTTCTGTTTTTGTTATCTTATTTTAATTTAATTACAATAGATCATTGAAATTTCCTATTGCTGTCTATCAAAGGCTCAAAACTACAAACAAAGTTAATATATGCTAATAAAGTAACAAATTGCATATAAAAAGTTACAATAAATCTTGCTCCAACGTGAGATATTATCTTTGTATATTATTTACATTGAGAAAATATACGAAGTTATATTTAAGTTCATATAAATATGAGAAACTTGAAAATTAAAACACCTATACCAACTCCAAATATATACTCAAACACAGAAAAACCGCTTACTAATATTTAGTTATATTTGAAGCATTTTATATTGATTTTATTTCAAAATGAGAACAGGTTATAATTTGCCACGGATTTGTGCTCTACATACGTCATCCTGTAGGTTTGTCTCATCGTTGACAGTAATATTGTTCGCTAGTTATACATCTTTTTCAGACCCAAAATGGGACATTTCTTTTGTAATTATAGCTATATGGGTAAGCGAATAGAGGAAGAAATATTTTTTATAGAGAAATTAATAATTTAGTTTAGTGTTCCAAAAGAGAAAATTACAAAAACTTTATCCACGAATCCACTGTTTGAATTGACTTGAGGCTGGGGTATTTTATACAAATTACTGTATAAGATTATTGGGAACAATAGAGTGAAGGAGCGCACATTACCATTTTCTCATCTGGAAAGTAACTTTTACAACTTGAGTGTATATTTTAAAAGTTCAATTACTACAAATAGGAAGTTTATTTACCTCGATTAGTGTGTGATATTGTTTTAAACCTTGATTCAGTGATACTGAGTAATCAAGGATACGTAAGTTTTAACATTTATAGATATTTTTACTGATAAAAGATTCCAACCAACAGTCAACCTGTTCAAAGTGTGTTATTGAAGATAGGTAATTTGAAAGGATGAAAAGTGTTCGAAGATTTGCCATTTTTATATGTTAAATACTTTTTTATTTAATTTTGGAATTGATATATTTCTTCTCCTTCAGTTATGAAAAACACTGAAAACGTAAGAGTACGCATCAAAAATAAAAACAAGTTATAAAATCTGCATGCATAATATGCAAACATAATCTGATTGGGGACTCTTATATAGCTTTTGCAGACCTTTGTTAAGCCATTTTGGCCACCAATATTTAGAAAAGATTCCATTAGAACACCTAAACAAATTGTAACGGTCAAAGGAAAACAAGCCATAAATATCGGTCAAATCGTATAACCTAGACATATATAATAAAACCAACCTTTCCCACTCACAGTTATCGTCATTGCGATTCTGTTCAGATGTTGTGCTATCAGGCCATGGGATGTGCCGATACATTCCTCCACTAACATTCTCCGTCATCTTCAGCATTTGTCGTGTATTACGCCTATATTTCGAACTGATATGTTATGCTTACCCTTTTCGATATTTTCAGGTACACAATTCATTTGTTTACATACAATCTATTTCTTCTATCAAGGTAGACTTTGGCAAGTTTCATCGTCATTTACTGATGTTTACCACTTTGTGCATGGTTAGCCTCGTGCCTTTTAATATTAAGATACCTGAGGAATAAGGCAGATTTAATTTAGTGTAACGCAGTAAAATATATTAAGTCAGGTATTTTAGTAAAGCTATTTAAATATTATTTAACTCTAAACAATTCTAATATGTATAAAAGGAAATTGGAACAGGTAGTTTTATTTCTTTAAAAACCTAAATGAAGAATTTTCAATGAATCAAACCATTTTTGATGTCCTATTTAATTTGAATACGTTATTGTTTTAGCAAAAAATGTTTAAGATCAAAGCTATTGTCTACTTTTATACACTAATAAACACTCGTTCATTATTCGTATGCATCTTGTAGGAGATGTCATTTTTATACCTTTTAATTACGATTTACCTTTAAGTATTTAAAAGCTTACTTATACATCCTAAATAAATGATATAAAAAGTGGTACTTTTTACATTTTGCCTCACTGTAATAATTTAGTGTATTACATGTTTAATTGCTATTAATAATTAACTTCATATGGAGAATATAGCGGAGACCAGATGGTTGAACAGCATTCTTATGCTTTTCAAAATACTTGCTCCAGCACAGAACTCATGGTATTAGAGTAAGTTCTCTTCACCAGTTTATCTCCATTGCTCAGTGTAAGCTGGGATTATGGCAACATCCAATCTGTGGCAACAGAAAGTGCACTGGAAGCAGCTGATGAACCAATCTAAACCTCAGTACTGCTCCAAAAGAAACTTTTCTTGATTAATACTTACATTTAAAATGTAAGTTTTAAGATATAAATATGCATAAGCATACCATATTATATTTTGTACATTATTATATTTCTTGAAGATGTTAAGTTTTTTGATGATAAAAATTAAAAAAATCGGGTTGAACTATATAAAACATTGGTAATTAAAAGTTAAATAATATAAAATTTATTACAGTTTTAATGCAATCAATTATTATGTTTAGTTTAGGTACTATTCTGAGCGAAAGAATAATAACAGTATGTAAAAAATAAAGTACTTACTAAAAGTACAACATTTAAAGTATATACTGTAGATAATTCCAGTAGGCTACATGTTTTACTGTTATTATCACCACAAGTTAAAATGGCATATTTTGTACACGGTTTGTGAAGTTTAATAATTCTGCAATTTTCTAGTTCCATAATCTTTACCCTTTGACCAATAAAAAAAATGTGTTAAGCAAACCCCATGGAGTGACATGAACCATTATCAAACAGGATGTGTCTTGAATACAAAGAAGCTCCAAGCAAAATTTCTACATTATAGATTAATTAATTCTTATAGATATCGCGTGGTCAGACAGACGGATAACCAAAAGTTCATTTTTTTCAGAAAGTACGGTTTTAGTAGAAAATCGTGTAGTCATTATAGTAATTTATGTTTTCTTTACGTGTCTCTCGTAACGGGCTGTGTTAATATCAAAACTATGTGTATGTTTTTCAAATATTAAGACAAGTCCCTGCCATAAATTATCTCCCTTAAGGTAAGAATTATAAGATTTATTTAACTTTACAACAAAGAGAATGAACAAATTACTACTTGCAGTCACGAGAAAACCACTTTTTTCTTCCTCGTGTGAGGAAATGTGTAAATTATTCAAAGCGACTCCTCAAAGCACTTTCCAACAAAGCGGAACTGAGAATCTTCCGGCTTTCTTTTATCAGTTATGCAGATAGACCAATTTTAAGTCTCGAGCATGAGTAGCTTTGAAAGAAAATAATGTAAGCTCAGATGATTACGTACACTGAACAATTTGAATGCATTTTTTTTATTGTTTTGATGAACAGAGAAATACAGTAGAAATACAAGGTAACAAGTCGGCTGACTATGTACGATTCTAGCTCACACTTGTGATTTAATTCCGTATCTACCTCACCGTTCCTTATTTTGTACTATTCAAGAATATTAGAAAATAATGATATTAAAGTATCTCTCCCTAATTGTATTTTTGTTGAACAACGGTAAATTAATGTAATTAGGTAAATATATGAGGCATTACTCTTAATTAAGTAACAGTACGTGCATTGAGGATGGTAAGTAAACAATTTTAATACTCCTGTAGTTTTAATAAATTTATATAAATCAATCATCATGTATAATAATTCGTATAGTAAAATACATTGTACTATTTATGTTATTAAGAATACAGTTTATGTCAATAAAAACTATAATATTATTCACATAGTAATTAATTTCATTTAATAATCTGAATACGTATACTAAAATGTAGTACGTTTGACTTACTATGACTGGCAGTATACTATTCTGTATGAAATACTGTTATAATGGAAAAAAATTATGGTTGCCTGTAAAGACGGTTTTTACGGGCGAAGATTTTACGTGACAACGTCTTTTTCTCGGTAGAATATTTATTGATATGAATATTATTAAATTGCACAATAGGAACAAGGAATTGAATGAAAATAAGAATTGCACAAATTTTAACTATAGAAATATATTTTGTTTTACTAAAACATTGTACATAATTTGAAATTAATTAAAATTTGTTATTGTAAATGGTAAAGTTGAATAAAACATTTACTAAAATTGGAATTTGAAATTCATGCTAAACACAGTTAAGTTCTAACTCCGCGCGTGGGTGATTGGTCGGTTTAGTTCGTTTGTTTGGTCGCACTGTTAATGACAGGTTAGAGGTTATAATTTGTTATTTTAAATGTTTGAATAGCAATACGCGCTGTTCTTCTCAATCGACTGAATTACGATTGATTGCAGAGTAAATTTAAACTAATAATTTACTTAACACTATCAACTTTTGTCAATATGACATAACCTATAAACTCAGTTTCTCAACTTTTGTGTCAATCTAACAATTAATCAATCAATCATAGTTTACGATAATGAAATATCAGTGTACAATTATTTACCTTTATTGTTGTAGTTGTTGTAAATGACGAATCTAAGCACTCCACATTTTCACGAATAAACATAGTTATCTGCTTTATCCCGTGCGGGCGGACCCACAGTTATCTGCTTTATCCCGTGCGGATCCCGTGCGGCGGACCCACTGGACGGGCATCGTAACGTAACCGGCGTTACACTTTTTCATGAGTGACTCCGAGCCGCAACCTAATTTAAGACGTCACATCAAAAATAATTAGAATTATCTAAATGGGTATTTATTTATCTGAAATTATTCATAACAGTAATCAATTAATTATTCAATATGAGATAAAATGTTGTAAATTTAGGAAAAAATAGAAATGCATATATTTACAACCCGTTCGCAATTGTCAGCTTTGAAAATACCCGAAAGTAATGCACTATTTTGTTGTTATGCATTAAAGTTTTCGATTTATTTTGCAGTTACATAACTTTACGATTTTTTTAAAGTTAGTATATGTAACTAATGCACTTTTTTTATAGACATTTATCGGTTTTTTTGAGGTACAACGATTTAGCTAGGAGTAATTTGAATAAATATTGCACTAATAAATGTTACGTAAGAACCGAAGTCCTTATATTACTAAGTAAAAACAATTATGCGCGATTAGCTTTGGGTAACAGCTAGTTCGTCAATAAACTCGTAGTATTTTATAACGAAAACTCTTGATTTTCAATAAAATACCAATTACAACCAAATAACCAGATACCCACGGCTTCGCACACGATTTCCTACAGAAAAATTGGGACATAGGAGGCATATTTTCTTTTGGACGTCGTTTATTACCCTTCTGGGATAAATGATAGTCACTGAAAGATACTCCAAGCTCATGATCTATTTAAGATTTAAATTTTAAAAACAGTATCAATAGGCACCTGTGAAATAACTGGAGTTTTTCTCCAATATTCTATGATTTTTGTATACAATTGAACTATATTAGACCATCGTGGACAGGAGTTAGAAAGTCGGAATTCATTAGCGCACATACAATGTAATGAATGATGGCGCTTAATGTAATTTTGAAACGAAAATAGGCATATTTTAGGTACATATTATTACAGACTAATGATTATGAGCTTCAGATGTTTAAGCGAAATTGCGTATGGGTTTTATTTTAGCTTTGCACGTGTATCACTTCTGGATCAAATTAGTTATATCTCCGATGCCATGATTGAGCTTGCTTTGTTGTCTCGATCGAGAGAATATGTAACACAAGAGTTTTGAGAACCATACTTCTGTCAAAAAAAAAACAACTAAGGTTGGTTTTATAAACATTCTTTATTTGTAGCCAACGTAAGATAGTAATTTTTATATCTGCATTGCTCTTCTAATGAAGCACGAGCATGGTTTTATATTAGATAAATATTGCACATAAAGGTGAATTTTTACGTCAAATTTGAATTGTATTATCTGGATAGTAAAGTCTATGTTTAACAGTGATTGCAGAAACAGTTGAAAACAAAATTTGCTGTTTCTCTTAAGCTTACTCTATGCTTTCAAACTATAAGTGTAAAGAAATTTTAAATAGTAATTAAACGATATAAACATATATTTCTTTTGTCGCATTATATATGTTTACAAAGAACAGCTGAATAAATTTGAAAAAGGCTCTTTCACTTAATAACATATATTTTTGCTGCAATGTATTTCTTACGGGTATTTCTGTAACTTTTAGAGACCAGTGGGGGCGGAATCCTGAACCGGGAACGGGGATAAACAGTATCCTATGTCCTTCTCCCAGTTCTTAGCTACCTCCCTACCAATTTTCAGCCAAATCGGTTCAGACGTTCTTGATTATAAATAGTGTAACTAACACGACTTTCTTTTATATATATAGATATATACACACACATTTTATAAAATAAACAGAAATAAACCATTTATAACAGTTTAAATTAAGTGGCAATAGCCTTATTTAATTTTTCAATAAACATTGAATCACAAAAAGTACTTGCTCCGCCGGAACTCGAACCCGGTTCTCTCACTTGCCGGGTGAATGTGCTACCATTACACCACAGAGCTCTTACTTTTTACGATTCAATTATATTGTATTTAGCCGTATCTGTCACATATGCGCTTTAAATAACTAAACGAACATATGATCGGAATTGTTAAAGTGGCTACTTCTTTTGGCGGGATGTGGATATATGTTTTGCAAAGGAAAAAAACTTTTGTTTAACGTCACGTTAAATATTTTCTCCAAATGCTCTCCAAGTACAATCACAGCTTTACTGAAACGTAAGCAAACCGTTATATAAAAATCCGATCTGAACTAATGATACCTGACGTTGGGAGAGGTTGAAAGAGAAATATAAAACACAATAACATACAACATTATACATGATAGGGAAAATAACGAATCGCTTTTCTAATCTATTAGTATTGTAAAATTATTGTTTTCTAATTGCTCAAAATATATATACTCATATTATTATGGTCGTAAATTTTGTCCGAAATATGGTAACTTTTGGATCTATCCTTCCTTCTGCAGACTTTACTTGGTTATAGAATTTTTTCCGGTTGGATTTACTTAAGCTCCAATTTAAAAGCTAAAGTTATCAATTCATTCTCTGCTATTAGTACCTATGTTGAAATGAATACATAAAAATACTTCCAATGCCAAACAACCGTTGCAAAAAGACTAAAATATATGGTTAAATACTGGTTTGAATAAATAACTAACTACTAATGTACTACATCATTTAATAGCAGTATTTAAAGATCATCGTATTCTAAATTGAATTTGCGCAAGATTAATATTAATTCATTTTCCAGTTAACTACTATCTAGCTAATAAAGCATTAGTGTAATTTAATCCCAGAAGAAAATTAGTCTTTCTGTCGATCATAATAATTATTATAACTTTTACTTAATTAAATTAAACCTTACCTTACATTCTCGTAAAACATAAATTCCGTAAAAAAAATATTTTAATAAAGGTGTTTCTGAAGAAACGTCAAAACTATTAATTGACTTTTAAAAGTTAAATTACATTTACTAATGTCAAACGATAAAAACATGTACAACCAGATATGGACCAAATTGGATTCTGTATTTAGAAAATATTTTGGAAAGATTTTATTCCAGATTTTTTATTTCTTATTTTAGTTATTATGAACCTATATTTTCATTTTTAGAATGTAATGACAATAGAACATTAAGGAATTATTTCGTAAATGCAAGATGTAGTGAAAATGATACTTACGAAATTATAGCAACTAACATAAATGATAACTAATGAAATGTATAAATATTTCTTACTTTAATATTTAGAGGTCTTTGAACATTTCCATATATAATATGTAAAGAATATTACAAAAATATTAATAGAAAATAAAAAAGTTTTTTTTTGTTAAAGCACTGTGTGTATCATATTATTAGAAATTAATAATTTAATAATTAGCAAACGTACCTTTTCAAGATATAGGCCTATATTCACAGCACATTGTAAGAAGAAGTCACTTCTGTCGGTTAGTCTCGTGCCTTGCTTTTGTATTATTTAAGAAAACTGAAAAAATGGCTTCTCTGAAATATTTAATCGTTCAAGGTTGAAGACATTTGATTAGTATGGGAAGTTCATTATTACAATGTATGTTTTTTCCACAGATTCCTCGCGTTCGTTAAAAATACACAAAACACATGGGGTCGTAGACGTCTGAGGTCGTAGTAATAACAACTACAGATTGCGAAATTACATGTCAGTTAAAATATAGCTAATAAAACTTTAAAGCTGCAATTGGTAATAAACTATAATAGCGGTACAAGAGAGCTCGAGTTTGTCAGTAGGAACGGAAATATACTGTAGAAAGAAATAGGAACAAAAGAAACATTTACAGAAAATGTGAACCAATAAAAAGCAGCGTTTTACTCCAATTAATATTACAGTGCTAGCCGTTACTTATGTTTCATTTACTTCTTAAATGATATTTAATAATTTTGCCAGATAGCAGTAGGTCCGTCATAACGGTTCCGTATCATGTTTTGTGGTCTTCCACAAGGATCTGAACTTTGACCGTTGCTATTTTCTTTATATGCCAACAAAATAAATATTGTACTGTCTTTTACTAGCTTTTACCAATATGCCGACGAATTATCAATCTATGCTCAGTTTAAGGCAAGTGAATTGATTGTAACCGTTGATGTTATCAATGAAAACCTTTAAAAAGTAATAAAATTATTTAAAATCATGAACTTAAAACAACTCGGATGAATCAAAGCCAATAATAATTGCTCACTTTTAACACTTTTTCCATTAAAATTTACAGAAACTAACAGTGAACAGTATATTGATACCGCACTGCAGTACACTTACTATTAACTCTACGATGGACTGGTATGCGCAGGTAACTGTAAAAAGGTCTTTATGCAATGCATTCATTGAAGAAAATTCGATGTTTAAAATTTTACTGTTAGTTATGAAGACACTTTTATTTCCGTACTTTAACCTCTAAGATCCATATTTAACAATTTGACTACGGGTTTGAGAAAAAAATCCGCAGAATCCAAACTATTGAGTTATGGTACATCTTTTTATCTGTAACAATATGGATCGAAGGTAACAATGGATCGTGTTTAGTGCGGATTCCATGCCATAGAACATCAATATTTCATAAATCCTTTATTTTTACTGCATGAAGAGTTAGTTATTCCCTTCCAGATAGCATTTTGATAACTGGAAAGTAGAGCACGGTTCGATTCAGCTTTGAAAAAGCTCTTCTTATGCTGTGGTTACCGAGACCGAAGGCGTGGATGTGGGTGTAAGTGGGCGGAAATAATGTCTGTGTGAATGGGTTTAAAAGTATATATTGTATGTAATGTAATATATGTTATTATGCAAATTAATAATAGTTTTGGTTATTATTTTAGCTTTGAAATTACTTGAAATCAGGATATATCTGTATCTGATTTGCATAATAACACATATTACATTACATACAATATATACTTTTAAACCCATTTACACAGACATTCTTTCCGCCCGCTTACACCCACATCCACGCCTTCGGTCTCGGTAATCACAGCATAGGAAGACTCCAATTTGATTCAAAACGAAAGAATTATTTGAAAAGAATTAAGAGTACTCAACGCTCTTGTGGTTAAGTGATTTGAATGGACACTGTATCATGAATGTTCATTCCAGCTTAAACCTTTTATTTAAATAGATTATATGAACGTACAACCAGAATCTGTATCGGTATTTTTTTTTATTTTTTATTTTATATTGCAAATTTGTGCTTAGCCTACGAGCAACATTAATTTACTTTAACTAACATTTCATACTATGTGATCTTGAAACACTTCTAATCAAGTGTATTCTAGTCCTCCATTGACCTCATGGCATGTTTTGAAAATGTTGAAAATCATACAAAATATGAATGTGCAACAAAATAAAAGTACGTTATATGCCAAGTATCACTCATTCAACAAGGGTTTTTAGCTATTAGCTATATTGTCTAGTTTATCTGTAATATCATGTTGTATCATGTTGTATTCTTCTTTTCAGGTACACCTCGTATAGAACAACTTAAAATATATGGTTTAGCATGGATCCGTAATATTGAATCCATGGCCTTTAAGTACACAGTATTTATGGATTATTTACTAAGTAATTATGCTTACCGATTCCTAATAACATTACATTTATATTGGCTATAATATAAGTAGCTTTCAAATATTTCATGCACAAAATTTAGATTATATTCAATTATTTTTAAAGACGTCTTTAATTATTATAAGTTTCTCTGATACTGATAAATCATGCTATGCTAGTAAAACATTCCTAGCATTGAATGACACTCAATACATTTCACTTGGCCTACGCTACGTAATGTTTATCCCTTAACAGGTCTGGAGATGATCTTCGAAATTTTGGTTATCTAGGCCAAAGTACACTTACTATTATAATATAACAACATTGACACCGGATCCGATGTAAGATATTCAAATCTAAATCGGAATAACCATTAGGTTGTTATATTGAAATAAAATATTACAACCAGGGATTGAAAATATAACACTTCTAGTGGGCATTCGAGTATAATAATTGTGCAAAATTTATAACCTTGATTACAAACCATTAATCTTAAAATTATTTGATTTCGTCACTTAAAGGATCATTGTTAGTCATATAGTTTTGATTATCATCATCAGGGAAATTTTTAATGAATGAAAACACCAGATATTGTCTTGGTTCATCTGTATAGGCTACTCCTTTTTCATTACGTAGATCATCAACTCTATTCACTGGTTGAGACTCCCAAAAATTGCGCTATTAACTGCGTTTTTAGATTTTTTACTATAAATCCACATTTAAGTTAGTTTAACGTTTAGAGTTTGAGTATTTGCCCTTAACTTGACTTTTTAATTATAAATTTATGTTCTCTAAATGTAACTGAATCTCATCAATTTCAGAATTATTACATAGTGCTTTTTTATGCTATTCTCTTTGTTGCAATTTAGTACGTTTTGTAACTTACCACTAGTTGGTGAAATTAACGTCATGAAAATTTGGCTGCAAAGACTATTGCCCTGTACATTATAATATTTTATTTTTATTTTTCCACATATGAATAAAACCTTGTCAAACATGTCTTTAGATGTGCCGTGTGCCCTAGTATACTGTTAAGGTTAGTTATTGACAACAGATAGTTTGTCCTAACCATGATCATGATCTATCATGGTTATTAGTCAAGTTTATTTTCCTACTCTGGCAGGATAGAACTTGAAGAAAGTCCGAAATGCAAAATTATGCTGCAAAAATACAACTGAGTACGCTGTAACACAGTGACAGATGATATCTGCTGTTTATCTGCGTCTGAAGACAAAACAACATCGAAGCAGCTAACTAGGTGGAGCGTATGCTCCTTAGTTCAAACTTGGAGCAAAGGGGGGGACGATATTCCTATGCTTTAGCTGCCAGTATAGGTGGCGGGCGGCATTTTCTTTGATAACGGGAACAATCCGTTTAACTCATAGGAACTACTCAACTCAAATTACGGAGGAAACCCTACTGTAGTGAGCAAGAGGACCACTTGGCACGACCAGTTAAGAAAGATATCCTTCTCCAGGTAGCAAAATCTACAGGTGCTGATGGAGCTGCGTTGGCTGTACCGACAAGATGAATCACACCGATGTACTTGAGTGAAACCTAAACTGCGGTATTTCTCTGTCAATAGAGAAATTTCAACAGCATAAACTTGCCTACCTTAAGGGAGAGTGAGCAGTGCTTTACCCGCTAAATAAGGTTGAGAAGTCCCTGGTGCTGTGCAATTCTTGTAAGCGTAGAGATATCTGTCTCTTGTCAGTTGTGTGAAAAAGCGTGAGCCGCTAGGATCACGGATGAATCTTCCGAATGTATCTGTTACCGTAAAATCCCGATTTTAGGACGAACTAGTTTGGACTATGATGATCTAGTTTTCCTGACTGCTCTGGGATAAACTAATTTGGCCTTATTGATTACAAGCTGAACTAGATAGGCCTAATAGCGTTAGGATAAACCAGCGTGGTCGGAGCGGTTACAGTATGTACAATTCATGTAGAACAGAGCTTTTCATTCTGGTATTAAACAATCCCCTTATAAAGCTATGTTTGGCATGGATCCTAGAGTCGGACTCTCTACTTCATCTCTGTCCTCTGAAATTTTTAATTTTTAAATTAAGAGGAAGATCTTACAAAGGTTATAAACAATGACTTAACGCCTGTAAGTGAAACAGTAGACTTAATGGAAGAAGATGAAAATATGGTTCAGACCCACTGAAATCACACAGTGATAAGTCAAATCCGCCAGCCAATATTGGAGATAACGTCGTGATACCCATTCCTGATGTGGACAAGTCTAAGGTTGACCTAAGGAATATCGTTGGCGTTGTTATTGGTATCACTCATGAGGGGGCTGTACAAAATTGGAACCAAACATGGAATTCTTCAAACACTCTATTGCATGTAGGCCTACGTTTAATCTATTTAGAATATTATATTAAGTGCATTTTTACGTTAAGTGGGCTTAAACGTTTGCTTAGTGCAAGATATAATTTTTAAAACATCTTTTAAACCCGTGTTTGCTCTAAAAAGTTTACCCACAACATTCATGAATTTTACCAATTTTACCCAAATTCAAAAACTTTTCTTATTAAAACAAGCTAAAAATAAGTTTACAATAAGGTTACAAAGGTTTTCAGGACCCAGTTTGACGTGAGTGCCCAAAGAGTCATTACTGAAAATGACTTGAATATGGAAAGTGAGATTTCTTTGAGAACGGCAGCAACAACACATTCCATTGGTAGCGGTCAAAGATTTGTAAAATGTTCGTGTAAAACAGTCTACAAAACAAGTAAATGACTTTGAAAAAAGGAAAATTTACTGTGCAATTCTAAATGTCATTCCAGTTTGTCATGTAACAATAAGTAAACAATAAATACGTTTAGTTTTGTTCCTCAGAATATAGAGATGTTAATTATTCATTACCCTTAAACATTTTATGATATTAGGGCGGTCAGGAAGAAATAGTTCATCCTATTTTCCATCCTGTGTCCAAACTAGTTTGTCCTAAAATCGGGTTAGTCCGGTAACATATCCATGAAGAGATGGACTGGTTGTTTGTCTATCAGATCGTCTTAGGTAGGAAAGTTTTATAGTCGACTTAGTCACCTAATCTGGCTGGGATGGTACTCAATGAAGTTGCGAAATGCAAAATTCTTTTGCAAAATCTTGCTTCAGTGTGGTCAGTGTGATTCAGTGAAGTGCCAGGTCACATTTAAGTAAAGTGGGATGGTATATACTGAAGTATATAATACAAGATTACAAACATAAAACATAAAAGTTTAAAAACTTTGTAGTAATTCACGACCATTCTAAATGCAATCTGTTAGTTGTATGAGTTATGATCCCTAAATATATATGTAAAGTCACGTGTCACATGTGACTACTGAGCGAAATAGGTTAATAAAAAGTAGAAAGCAGATAGTAATGTAATGCATAGTTATAGGATAAAGAATTGTTATTAGGAATAATATGTAATATTAGATTTTGTTTCAGTTATATAGTTATATATCATAAGAATATGTTTTAAATACTTTGTTGTCATGAAAACTTTCCGAACCTACACTATTCATTGTGGAATTAAGAATAAACTTTGAAAATAACAGTAAATTATAAAAACTTATTAAACATTTTTTTAATTATTTTTAACAACAAGCTATGTAGTAACATGATAAGTAACTATCCAGTAGTACACACATTTTCATGCACAGTTCCAACACTATTAGTACAGGAGCCGATAACCAATTTTATAAAGGAAATTTCTCTAAAAATCAAAAGATATGCCAGGTTTTGTTTATACAATGAGAATTGTCTCCTGGTTTCTAGACCACAAATATGAAATTGCTTCAGAGATATACACTTGTGAAAGAAAAACAAAGACAGATGCGAATCAAAGCAAAATAAGAAATATAACTTTCTCAGGAGCTTTTTGTTTTTGTTGCCAAATAAGTACTTAATGGAATACTCTAGGTTCACTAAATTCATAGTTATGGTTAGTATTTTACTTACCAAGTAAAATGCAATTTTTTTTACTTGGAATTATACCCTGACCGATTACAATCAACGTATTAAACGACGATTTATTCTATTACTTATAGTGTTTTATAGATAGTAAAACTAGATATGCTATAACTATAATATTTGCTGTTTTGTCCTATTATTTATATCAAGAAAATGTATTACATCATATTTTTGGGAGTACTTTTGATTGGATTATTTGTAGAGAAGAAATGAACAAGATATGGCAAATGTAATTACTTCCTTTGTGAAAAATATTGCGGTTAAACATAAATGACGGCCCCAGGAGTCGGGAAACAGTCATTAACAAAACCTTCGCACACCGAAGGAGGGTGGGGCTGGGCTCTTTGTGACCTACTTGACTAATTACAAATCCAAATGTATTGTATCCACAGATGAGTGTACGGTTACAAATTGATAAAGTACATAAATGATTATGCTTTCTTTGATTTATTATTCAAGGGATTAAATTATTAATAGTATTTTTCCTTTTCCGTGCACAATGATTTGATATACAAAACATCGATCTTAGATAATTTATAACGACACATTAGTTAAAATTTATGGAGCAGAGTGGTCGAGAGAGGGAAGGTATATATGTATTTGGCAAGACTCTATCTTTATTTATTCCGAAAATACTCAAACAAAGTTTGACTCGATTATTCTATTGGCCCTCAGTAATAATATTTATACAAGACCAAATTGTATAGTTTGATAATCTCCATGTTTTCCTGCTCCTGCAAAAACAAAATCTCTTTAGTAGAACCACGTAAGATTGACTAAGGATTCATCAGTTTGAAACTGGTCAAATAAACTAAATGAAGTAATATATTAGCTTTTGATAACTGAGTTCATAGGTGATTGGATTGGGGATAGGGTTCGCCCATTTTCTCGACATCCCATGAGAAGGGACCGCCGTGACATATTTTATAGTACGTGTTTTAGTATATACACAAAAAAACTGATATTTCAGAAAACAATAATTTAATAACCTGTTTTGCACTGGAAACGATCAAAATATTCGACTGATTAGGTGAGGCCAGCTTCACAACTAGCCCTAACACCCAAGAGAACAGAGAACTAAAACGTTGTTCAGAATAAACTAATTAAAAAGTGCTGCTTTATAACTTGTTAACACAGAGCGTAATACTTTTCATGTACCTCCACGCACTTATCGCAATAGAATAAACTCTAAATACTGTACTCTAAGAATACACCATGTTAAAAACTGTGCTGCTTAATAAACAGAGAACTAAAACGTTGTTCAGAATAAACTAATTAAAAAGTGCTGCTTTATAACTTGTTAACACAGAGCGTAATACTTTTCATGTACCTCCACGCACTTATCGCAATAGAATAAACTCTAAATACTGTACTCTAAGAATACACCATGTTAAAAACTGTGCTGCTTAATAATGTTTCAAAACAAGTTATTCAATTTTGGTATGATGCCGCACTTACTGAACTAATCGAAATTAAATAAGCACTCAAACTATGCTCTTAGAATATGCCATGTTACAATACAGTGCCGATTCTTTACATGCCAAAATAAATTTCACAAATTTGGCATGAAGACCCACCCATTCAAACAATCAGAGTGAAATAAATACCAAAGTCTGTGCTCTCAGGATATACCATGATTTGAAAATATGTAGATCATTAACTATGGTTAGTAAATCAGAGCCTCTAATTAATAAAGGATTTTGGTTGTCTATATTGGCTAATATAAACATCCCTAAAAGATAAACAAAGTGTAAAATAGTTAGTGGATAGATTTTTTAAATATAATTTTATATTTCAAGGAGGAAATAAGCTATACTTTTACTGGCGGAATGTTTTTCGTGTCGCCTCCCTGTCTGGGGTGTATGGCACGGCGTATGGTCGTTTTTCTGCCCAATAAATTTAACTAATATTTTAGTGTAACTATTTATATGATTCCGAACATTGTAATGGAGGAATATGTATCCTGCACTGATAGATTCCTCTACACTCTGTGTCGTGCCTATGGGTGCTTTAGTTACACAAGAGATAACTTATTCTATCCTATAAATTGAGAACCGAAAAATTGAGCGCTCGAAATGCCCTTTATGGACTGAGAGGCACAGGTAGTAGTAAATATTTCAGTGGTAACAACAAAGCTACTTGGTACAGTCCTACTTTCATACCCCATACTAACTAAAAAGATCTCCCGCACTTTAGTACACTCCGTCCGTATGAATGATTTATCTCCTGTGTAATTGATATAATCAAAGAATTTATACAATAAATTATAACTATTTGTATTCGGGCCATCTCACATGACACTATGCCAAGCTTAAGAGCCTGATTATAAGACGGATTCTATAGTCAGTGTGTACATATTTTGCAGTACAACATAATCTCGTGTAAAGCTATGGGGGTTGGCACTAGCGCTGTTGTGCCAAAATAAATACTACTTAATTTACATACAAACCCACAATTTTTCAACACATAATGGTGTGAAAATATAATTCAATGCTATTGGTTATAGTGATTCTTAAAATCTAAATTGTACATTAAATGCCACAAAGGATAATAGGTAATTGTAATTTTATCACCCCTAACTGAAATCAGGTAGAAATAGTGTGAAGTGTTGTCAACATTGTCAGAATTTCTGTAGTTTCCCCCTGAATTACATACTATTAATTTATTTACAGTTCTTGGAAGCAGAACAGGTGAAAGAGATTCAAATACACTGATATAATCTATTTTGTCCAAAACCATCAAAATAGCCTTTGTGTGACATAAGCTTTATAGTAGCTACAGATATGCCAGAGCCCATGGAAGTGAGACACTACACCACCCACAACCACCTAAGCCACAACGCTAACAGACACACCTATCATCTCCCTAGGCCCTAGTACTCACATACTAACTTTACAGTAGCTACAGATATGCCAGAGCCCAAGAGGTGAGACCCTACACCACCCACAACCACCTAACCCACAACGCTAACAGACACACCCATCGTCTCCCTAGGCCCTGGTACTCAAATGTTAGATTTAAAATAGCTATAGATGTGCAAGAGCCCAAGGGAGTGAGACCCAGCACCACCCACAACCGCCCAACCCACAACGATAATAGACACACCCATAATTTCCCTAGGCCCTAGTACTCAAATGTTTAATATAGCTATAGATATGCAAGTGCCTAAGGCAATGAGACACCCAACGTTAACCGACACCCCTATCATCTCCCTAGGCCCTGGTACTCTCATGTTTAGTTTGCAGTAGCTACAGATGTGCCAGAGCCAAGGGAGTGAGACCCTACACCATCCACAACCACCCAACCCACAACGATAACCTACACACCCATCATCTCCCTAGGCCCTGGTACTCACATGTTTAGTTTCCAGTAGCTACAGATGTGGCAGAGTCACGGGAGTGAGACCCTACACCACTCAAAACCACCCACCACTCAAAAATCACCCAACCCACAACGATAACAGACACGACAATAACAGGCTTTAGATCAAAACCAATTTTTAGACAAAATTCATCTAAAATTAGAGAGAGATAAAAAATATTATTCTTTTAATGTATCTGCATTGGAATTTCCTGTGAGACATAAACTAATCTCATTGCAAACAAGGTTATGTTATGGTAACTTATTGATTAATCATTTGTAGAATTTCGGAAATTCAATTTAGTTATGTTACAAAAAGTATGGTACTGCGTTTCGAGAATTGAAACCTAGTATCTTCCTTATGTGTAAAACAATCTCGTACATACAAAATATTTTAATTGAAATAGCGGCCATTGACTGCCACCTAAGGCTATAATTATGTAATACCTGACTGGTACTCGAACTGTATAATCTGTTTATTCTCTCAACTCGGATGGCCCAAGAAAGATTTTGCCAACATTAGATAAATGTACATTTATACACTATGTAGTATTTATTTTGAAATCTAGCTATCTTTTCTCATCCGTATGTAACTAAACCTCCCTTTGCTAATAAGTCTTAAACGTCATTGACAATCAATTCATTAGATCAATGTTTTTAGAAAAAACCCATACATTGGCGAATTAACTAGAACTATACAGTATTAACTATACAGTATTTGCCAGTTTCCTAAGGCGGGCTAAATACGACTCTCTGAAATACATAGCTAATAGTAATAGTTAAAAATTCACGTTTTAATTTTCAGCCATTTTATTTTTTCCGTATGAAAAAATTGCGTGAAATTTATACTCCAAAAGATTGTTATTGTTCATGGAGTGATAAAAATGTTTTTATATTCTCAGTATTCATGAAAATGATTTCAAACTGTTATATATTAGAAATGAAAACAGTTAAGAAGTTGATTACACTATTAAAAAATTCTTGATTTTTAATTTAAATACTGCCATGCAAACAATCCTTTAATAGAAGGCAACAGAAACGTCAAATGACGGTAAAATCGGAACTAAACTGCAGAACAAGTATCAGCCAGAACAATGGGCTACAGCTGGTGGCGACAGCCCCTTTTTATTGTTCAACACTGGCATTGGCCTCGCTGTACCAGAACTCTGAAATTAAAATACATATAAAACTCTAACATAATTTATTTTAATTTATGAGATGTTCACACAAGACGAATATTTTTTTAAGAATCAAATATATACTTGGAATATGTGTTTGTGTAGTCCGTAACGTGTTTGTGGGTAAGTAACCCATGGAAAAGATATTAGTTTTAATATTATTCTATTCATTAGATAATAATAACTATATTATTATGTAGGCCAGAAAATATTAAATTTGCTTGCTATTTTTTTCGTTTGTGTAATACTGTATTCTCTTTCTTGTGTAAAGCCATACATATAGTACTAACGAAAGAGTGGAAATTGTCTTAGATAGATTGATATTGTAACTAGTTTTAGTTATAGTATGTAGTTAATAACGTTTGGCAATACAAATATTATATTATATTGCTATAAAATGTATTTTAATAAATTATTTTAATAATTAATTATGACTGATGATTACTGTTTGGACATTTTAGCATTTTCACAGTTACCGAGATTTTTAATTACATCAACATTTAAACAATATGACACATTAAATTTCTTCACATTCTAAGAGATTTATCTTTGTACCAAGGGAAACATTCGACAGGCTATAATCAGTATTAGTAAGTCTGTCATTGAATGTTGGTTTCACACACGTCACATTTCAAAAACCAACTACATTAAAGATCATGTTCCACTACCAATTAAAAAATAAAATTCCAATCGTGGGAGCTTTTTTAAAAAGTTTTCATTTAGATTGAACTTAAATTGATATTCTGTCTTTCAGCATCATAGCCTATTTAGTTTTTTATGTTTAATATTATGTAAGAAAGAATAAGAAAGAAAATTTGAAATATTCAAAACCAGAAGTTTAGGACCTTTTTCTAGAGGACTCAGGTGGTGTAGCGACTGATGGATACAAATTATCAATTAATATTTCTTTAAACTATAGTTTATTCAATGGGTTTTAACTATGCCCATTTCAAAGAAATTGAATTGTGATCTTGTTTAGGTTACGTAGTAGAGAGGTCTTCATATTACTTACTTTCCCTCTCATAAATTATCATTTTTATATGTTTTACGTATGCATCAACAATTAAAATATAATATTCTTGCTGTAAAGAATATATATAATCAGGTCATTAATTCTGAGACAAACTAAAGCCTATAACCATGGCGATTATTATCTATTGGGTAATAGTATCATTTAAACATAGCAATATCTGGCTTCTAGAAACCCTTTGTAAGAGGAACATGTGGCCTCTGGAAACCTCGAGTATTCAATATTCGTTATACCAGGCAGAAAATTACCCGGTCCCTGGGAAATTTCTTATATCTTTGGTTTCACTGCCTCTGGAAAACACTGATCTGAAATATCACTATCTGATTCAAGCAGATTTCAAGATAATACCTAGTCTCTCCACCGTGTCGTTATATGTTTCCATAGTCTAGAAGTCCAAAGCTCCCTGAGAACATTTTTGTTTTCTTGCCATATCGGGTTTCCAAAAATTAATAATTATTCCAACCTGATATGAGGAAATAGAAAATAACAAGTGAGTAAATTTTTAATATTTGGTCAGATTAAACTTGTAAGCAATAAATTAAAAAAAGATAAAATAATTTAAAAATATGAATAGATAAAAGATAAGATAAAAATATTGTAATAATTTATTTTTATAGAAAGCGTTCACGTGATACGTAAATGCTTTTGTTATAAGTGGCAGGATGCGATTTTTTACATTATTACAACTTTGGATAATTTCCGTATTTATTTAAGACCTAATTTTATACATATGGTTTCCATTAATACTTTTAGCCGGTTGAAAGTCAATTGTAAGATGTTAAGTACGAGTGAAATATAATTTTATTCTAAAGTACGAAACTTCTAGGTTTTTATGAATTTGGAGGGCTGGATTAAAGTAAATTGCGATAGAAGCAATAAAACTCACCCTATTATTGTACATAAAATTAATATTTAAAATTTCCATTGAGATTCGGTGACCTTAACTCAATCTTCTGTGTACCCTTATAACTTAATACTTTTCAACTTCTGAATACTTACTTCAGAAATAACTTACTGCTGTTTTAAAAAACAATAAGGAATTGTATAATGGATACCTGTTGTTTTTTTCGAAGTAACCAGTCAGTATTCTTTTGAACAGTAATATCTACTTTGGATTGAGAGTCAATAAATCTGGAAGCAATAAACAACAACTTACGTTCTATTATTGGCTAAGCGCGAAGCGTATTACTCGTGGCTCTGGAAAAGATTCGTACGTCCGCAAGATATTTCCAGAACTCACTAACCTATCAACTTGCATAAAGCTTCATTTACATATAAGCAACATCGAGTTCGATTATTTTTCTTCCATTCCATGGTATTTGGTTGTATGTTAGAGAACATTTGTGTGTGGTCTTATGGGTAACCATAATGATAGTGAGAAGGTCATGGAGTAAATATATTTGTGAACAGACTGAAAAATATCATAATTATGAAATTGTAACATGTGACATATTTAAACATGTAGCCAAATGAAGTTGGCCATGTAGAAAAGACCTAATGTTGCATCCAACCTCGGTGAAGCCTGTGGTCTGAGGTACTCGTTCATTGCTTGGTGTAATACACAACAGATTGTACATATTGTACTTTTCTTGCAGTTTAAAGAAGTAAGATTCCAGACAAGATTAATATAAAGATGTTTATTAATTGTATTTTACTGTGCGGTTGCATCAAGAAGTCAAAAGAGTAAACTAAACGTAATAAAATATAACATATTTGCAATAACTATTCACACCAATCTAAGGAATTTCATCACTGTATATGCTATGTAATTTTAGCTGTTACATTGTAATTAGTTTAAAGCTCATGTGTAAACAATATGCAACTCGAGTAAATACCATTAGCATCGTGATATTAAGCTCTAATTAATTAATTTAGTTAGATAATTGCACATGAGATATTACACAATAGGTATTCTCAAAGATAAACTCCCTTAATAAACTCTCAAGTCACAAGTACACTGTGTTGCTCATACAAAAGTGGCTGTTTTGAAAATTTATTTTTTTATTAGTTAACATTTACAACACAGGGTAACGTGCAAGGCTTTCTGTCTCAACCACAGTACAAAGGTCGGTTTACTCCTGCAACATAAATATTAAAAACACAATTTGGAATCTATTCGCTTAATAGAAAGATTTAGAAAGGTTTGTGAATGTCGTATAATATACCATACACCTCTGTATACAAAACGTCAGTGAATGGCATACATTTGTTGAACAATTCTAGATAAAGCAACTAAACTTGACACACAAAAATTATACCGGAAAATCAACTTTTTTAAGAAATATAAATTTTTGCATTATACTTTGGACGGTCGAAAAGAAGTCAAAACAAAAACGGAAGAACACGTTGAATTAAATACATTGAATTAACGGTCTCTATTAGGAGAGCATATTGACGGCAACGCGATATCAAAGAGTTCATACTAGGAAGCGGTATAGGAGACCTTTAAAATGTTTAGCCTGTAACAAAATAATAAACCATAAGGATTTCCAGATTAGGTTATCGTTGTAGTTAACCTTTTTAATAGATGCTGAAATTGTTTCTCTCGCAGTTAACACCTAGCAAGGCGGTTGTAGTAGCCATCCTTAACATTCTCTCTCTCTCTCTCTCTCTCTCTCTCTCTCTCTCTCTCTCCCTCACCCTCTCTCTCCCTCCCTCTCTACACCCACTGTTGTGTTTTAGATATAGGAAATACTTAAATGATGTATAACAGAATACTTTTATTGTGAGTTAAGTGATTTATTATTCATGATGGTGTTGGTGGTTTACACACAATTTTATATCGGTAAACCGCGAATGAACGATAAACTTTGACCAATTATCCCTAAGGTCACTGAAGTTCATCTGGATAATTACCGCCTTTGATCTCCATACTTTGTCACTACACAGCTGGAAGCTCCTGACATTCAACTGGGCGTCATCGAAAATCGTGCACATGTTATAGATAAAGAGTATTTTAATCCAAACAATAGCTTTTACTAATTAGTCAGTACGTGCCCATAAGATTAAAGTACAATATATATTCCAAATAAAAGAAAAGTGTATTTTCAATGCAAAATAGCCATATAAAATAAGTTCTTCTTTTATCCTTTTTCCAAACTATGAAATCATGGTCATTTTGTTTAATATAATACGCTAAATCATGACATTCATTACCAAAATATTTGATAAGTGGAAATAAAATAATCGTACTACAGACATATCCAGTCGTCTTGTGCGACTTTTTTAATCAGAAAAAAACTAACATAACTCAAAATAAGTTTTATGTGAGCTCAGAAAAGCTTTGACAAACAGTAGAAGTTTCCACCCCAGAGCTGAGAGAGAAACAGAGAGATTGATGAGGAAACTGCGAGGAACTTCCGCTAGTAGAGTGTCACAGATAACGATACTGTAGTGCATTCTTTAATACCTTCCTTCTGTTTGTCTCAAATGTGTTTCTCTAAATGTGTTATTTTATTATTTAATTAAAAATACTATTGATTATTACTCAACAACTATTATCATTTAAGTAAATTCCAAGTAGTTCTAAACTATATAAATACTTAAGAGTTCAGTTGAACTTGATACTCATTTAGCAATGCTGATTTTACCACAAAAACATCAATAATGACATAATTTCTTGTGAGTAATATAAAATTACAAGATATGATTCTAATTTAGGCTTTCAGATAGTTGCACTTGTAGTATAAATGGCGTCCATAATGTTGTACGTTGAATCTATTTGATGAGTCAACCTGTTGCTTAATCATAATAAACATAAATCAAGTAAACATTAAACGTGATTTTCATAAATCCTCTACTAGAATATACTCGTACACAGAATACTGTGGTTGAGTTTAATACAAATATCTCTCCCTACCTCTAGTTTACTGTTGTTTTACACCTCTAATAATTTTTTTATATCATAGAGTTAATAAAGCCGGGCCTAACAGTTGATATATTATTTGCCATCCCTTCTTGATTCATTTCTATTACTCGTGTTTGTTTTGTAACGCCATTTATTGTGAAAGCTTTTCGATTCCATATTTCCTTTTCATCACTAAACTTCCGAATATTATTGTTCACACATGAAACTTCAAACCCTGGGCGTTTTAACTGAGTACATGGCAAAATCTAAACAGTTAGTCGGAATAATGTATGTTAACATATTAGATAGAAAGAGCTATAAATGTATACGAATAACTTCATAATATCAATACCTTTATATGATGTTTTGATTTACTCGTGCTATCTTGTAATATCCTTGAAATATAAATTTTTAGTACGTATTATTAACATTGTTATGATTGTTAGTTATTAACAACAAGTATTTATGAGTTATATACTTAATGAATAGGATAGCATTTACCTGTCCCAACATACATAAAACCTACCTGTTCTTGATACCTATTTTACCTGTTCGCGGTCAATTTACATCATATAAGTTACCAAAGTGTAACAGCTATTAATTATAAAACGGAGGTTGTACTCCTAATACTCAACATGATACATTAAAGAGTATTGTTAACAGATAACCTTCAAATTGACTGGCACAGTTTATTCGTTTAGAAAAAAAAATATTACTAGCAGGAAAACTGTAAACCATGTCTATCCCTTAGGGTACTATCTAAGATTTAATTTATATGGACACTAATGTATAAAGATTGAGTAATAATAGCGTGTATTAAAAATATATGGGTAGAACGATAAAAATTGTAACAGTGAAAGAAACAAAATCACATACAGGGGTTTCATTTAAACAGTTCAATTAGTTGACACATAAGTAGTGGTTTCGGTTTCGAATTCTATATGTAAATCTGTGGAATAAGGAATATTCCTCTTATAAACCTACGATAAAAAAATGTTTTTATAACATTTTTCAAAAATATTTTACTTTTTTATAACGATAATTATGACAGAATTGGGGCATTACCTATAAAAATGTATATTCTATAGACTATAATAAATAACATGTTAAAACCAGCAGAATCTGGTTCTGGTATCTTTAATTGCTGCTTTAATGTCATATATCCCAACTATAGTAAATGTAATTTGCGTAGGTATCTTCTAAAAAGACTATTTCAAGACATTCAGGAAATTGAAGTTAAGATTTAAAGTTGGTTTAAGTGAGGAATAAACAACTGTGTAATGCTGTGTTTAAAATCTGTATTACTTAGTCCATGGTATTTATTACTTTAAACAAAACTTTAGTATTTTCTATTCTTTAAAAAATAACATAATAAAACTTCCTATTCTTAATTTTCAATTAATTTTCATTTAAAATGGCAATCCACATGCAAATTTACAAAAAAATTGTTACACTATTGAAAACTTATCTATTAACATTCAAAAATTAGTTTTTGGTCGTAATTAAAAACTTGTATGAATTTTACATCATGTTAACTATTTTAAAGCCTTGAGGAAGATTTATGTATCCATACAAACCGCTATTTTTATTAAAGTATATATTTCTAAGATAACACAATCAATTCCAATAACGATTATAATATAATTGTAACAATTTTGATTACAGTATATTCAAAATATAAAACAAATACATATAACATATTACATATTGGTGCATATTACGGATTTTATAAGTAAAGAGCCAGCAGTTGACAAAAGTAATAGTGTAAAATGTATATCCAGGATACCAGCGTTATCTGTGTAATAAATACTGCCTCACCTCACATATAACCCTGCACTCTAGTCGGTGAATGGCTCGTGTATACAGATATTTTGATTTGTTTAACATACTTTAAACTTTACCCTATCACAAGATATATAACGTTATATTAGTACATATGCTTAGAGTAACACTAATATGATAACACTAATATGACATACAATTTCTAACATTTTAAATATTGGCATTTTATTATGGTACTAACTTAATAATAAAATTTAACGTTGTTTTAATGTAATATAACCAGGATCAAACCCAATGTAAATACCTCTTAACCTAAATAACACCTGTGTAATTTTTACTGGCTGAACGATGGCAAAGCTTACAACTGATAAGATACTGCGTAATATGATATTTATTTTGATAGTGTAATAGATATTTTTGAGAAATATATATATATATATCTCAATCCCTTTTCGAGGCTACATCTCTAATAAAGATTATTCTGTTTATACATTAGAGTTAATGCTGCATGGTGTCGACTAAGTAACATTCTGATAAAAATTTGAGTTAGTTTCACAAGATTATTGCATTATAAATTTTAGTATAGTAAAATACTGCAAATTTCACAATTTAAAAATCCAAAAGTAATGAAATATTTAACGTCTAACATCTTTGTAACATATTTAACGCCCCTTTGAAACATTTTGTATATATAGTCTTTAGTATATGTTTTGCATGTGTTGTGTGATAAATAACCAATAACATTTTATTTCTTGTTCAAAGTTTATCAGGCTTATTGACAGATTATTAATGTATAAATGAATTTTTGGAATCTGAGATATACGGTAAATAACAAAACCTTATACAATTGGGCAGCCCATGGATTTATCAGAAACAATTATTACCACGCTTTTTTATTTATTTATTAATTTTTAAAAGGATAGTTTATTTGCCATCGGGTATTTTCCAATATACTGAATAGTTAACATGTGGAACGGAAAGTTACTAACTCTAGAATCCTGCTGTAACTCCATATATGCCAAAGCTGCTTAATGGAAATCGGTGAACAGAGAACATACGTCAGAGTAAACTAGGACAAGCAATACTTTATACTTCAGACGTTTATTAGAAGAGATTAGTGCTGACGTTTGATTATAAACTTGCTTGTTACTGAAAATGACAAAACGGAGGTGGAAGTTCTCCTCTCTACCCACATCCATTAAATTTGAATAAATGTGTACTATGCAGTGGTAACAGTTTTTTTAGCAAACTTTTTATTATTGACGGTAATTTTAAAGTAATTTTACTGATATTATATCATTGTTTAAGCTCACTGAAACTGAATATTCTACAAGCCACGAAATACCAAAAAGGTGGTTATAATGTGGATTAAAAATCCAGCATTTACCATTAATCAAATGATTAAGTACGCTGGAAGGTACTCTATAAGAAGTGGTTTCAGTTGTAAAGCCTTCTAGAGGAATGGTGAACTGGTACCTCAAGAATTATGTGCTGGTATTAAGAGGCCTGGTTATAACATAACATGGGACTCCTAGACGAGGATATTGACTAACTCCTTATTTTAAATCTTTTTTTAACAAAACCTCTGTATTTAAATCGGTTTATATTATCTCCTCATAAAACGTATACAATCTTTAGAATACTAAATTTTATTACCAGCAAATTTTAAATAATATTAAAGTTGAAGAATTTACTTTGAACTATACTTGCAACGACATGTGCTCTCTTGAAAACTTAATTAATTAAGTTAATTATTAAGTGGATTAAAATCTTCTTATATTTCCTTTGTATAAAGTAATTTATACAATCCGTGTAAAAGAAAGCTACCATTAGTAATCAATAAGACTCCCATCTGAAAATCGTCAGTAGATTATAAAAAAGCTACTTACGCTATATCCCAGATGGGCAAAGGAACTAAAAAGCCGAAAACCACCAACTCAATCACCGCAAAATAACACTCCAAAAAGACGCCGAGAATCGCGTGTCGCAGCTATTTACACCTCCTCTTCGAGTAAACCAGCTAACTAAAAACCGAGCCTTTGATTCGCCTCCAATTATGCAATCACAGGGTCACAGAGAAAAAAGTAATCTTCAAACAACACCTACTGTGATCACGTTAACAAATTAGACTGCATGAAAACCTGCCTTCTCACTGTACCATCCTATATCCGCAGACACTTTCTTAAGAAATTACTTAATTTAATTTACCTATACTATGACATCACTGCTTAAATTTTGAAATATTTTCGCATATATTTTCTCCCATAAATAGTTAATCAATAAATTTTAAATTGCCTATGTACCAAATGGTACCGCTATCTTTCATTTATAAGTTAGATATTATTTAATAACATCATTTAGAAAAAAAAACCCAATTTAGTAGCCTACCTTTAAAAAATAATTATTCAAATACTATGAAAGTCAAACGTAAGTGTCTTTGTTTGTTTTGAAGACTGTTGTCCATTATCTGATGTTTCAATTCTTCGTCCCTGCCATATAACAATTCTACCTTAAACCATTATAATGTTCGGAGCGATAATCGGTTGAACCTTATCCACCAGTTAGTTATTGATTTCCCTTGAACAGCTTATGAGACCAAGGTCCCAGGTCCTATCGACATAAGTCCGCCGGGAGTGCTCCGACAGTGTTTCTGTGTCCCGCTGTATATTGTACCACGTCCCTCCTGGTGTCGTGGTCGAGTAGTGAAGTGGTTTATTGAAGGGTGTTCATCATAAATCTTGTACGTTGTATATGAAACAGTTATCCCAAGGGGCTAAGTTTTTGACAGGACAATTCTTTTAATTTATTGCCTTACCATGGCTCAACAATTTTGAAATTATTCCGTTTCAATTCAAAATAATTAAATTTATTCAACATTTCCTCATAAAGTCAAAATATTTCAAATAATCCATTATACTTTATCATGGTTTCCAATTGATCACTAAATATAAACTTTTAACTATTTTGTTATTTACATAAAACAGGACAACATGGGTATTTCATTCGTTCCCATTCATTCCACAAACATACATACAGGGAACATATGGGAAAACTGCGGTTTAGTTAACAATAACTTGCATTCAATTAGTATTTCACCGCATGATCAACAATGTGAGAAATATATACTGTAATCTATAATACAGTAGGGTTTTTATTTCTAAACAAATAATTTGATCTCATTGCAACACAACATTATTATGCAAATATTAAACTATTTTCCTGAGACCCCATATTCCTCTTTATTCATGATATCCATCTCAGGTTTTTTACTTCAACTTCTTATCTCTAATAAAGAAACAATAACACCAAATACCCGGGGCTTGGTTTTATAACTTTTTACTTTTGGATTCTGTTATAATTCATTTCATTTAAATATTTGTATTCCATACTGTGAATATTTCCAGAAAGAAATGGAATAGCCCATCTTCCTATGAATAAACTGTAGACATTATATTAAACTTTTTTCAAGCCCTGGATGCGGCAACGTTTTATTTTGCTTAAATCGTTTGTATGCTACACTATATCCGAGCTACTATATCGTAACTACAATCAGATATCACCACCACAATTTCCTTCATATTTATTCTGCTATTTAAGTATGTGTCCTGGAATTCTATAATATGAAAAGTCTTTAATATTTAAACCTCTCACTTTATGATCCGATTTTATCCTATTAATTTAGAATTTTGACTATGTTGTAGCAAAACACTCATTGTTTACACTAATTTCATGCCATCGTTAACACTCAATATTTCCGAGTTTTTGGTTGTGCCACTATTTCCCATTTCAACATAAATTCAATACATGGTTTGTAGTTTAGAGTTCAAAACTTGATTAGTCCGTCACACAATTCACACAGTCCAAAGTGTTTAAATATATTTTCCTCAAATAATTATTGTAAAAGTTTACCTGAATTAATTTTTTGGAGTGCAATCAATCAGTATATTTCAAGATGTTGTCCACTGCCATCATGATGTCGTAGTCGTGGAACGAAATCTTGTGAGCAGTTCAACAATATCGATCCATTTCTAACTGCTCCGCAGTACGCCGAAGTTGGTATGTGATTTTCTTTTTATCTCAAACGTATCGTACATCATAAGATTTTAGCTTTGTTGAGTAAAATGATTTTTAATTCGGGATTGTTAAATTCTTTACAACATTAGCCTTGTTTATGTTTCCTGTATATGTTGTATATTAAACTGTTATCCAAAATTTTCATAATAGAATTCATAAACTTTTTCAAACTAACTCCATGATATGAGCAGTTTTATTTCAATACATTTATATAAATACTCTTAACTTTGTTCATTAAAATGTTCTTCAATTTAAAATTGTTAAACTTTCATGCATTTGACTTGTTTACATTTACACCAGTAAGGTATTCATAGCCTTATCATAATAATAATTTATATACATTTTTTTGTATAAATAGTTTACATAATTCATAAATTTATACATTTCTTGGCATTATAATATCTATATAAATCCTATTATCAATTTGAACATTTAAATAAATTAAAGTCATATTGGTCATATAAAATTTATGAAATATTGATCAACTAATAAGAAATAACAATAAATATCTCAATTAATAACACTAAGCAATCAATAACTAATAACAGGTAACTAAGTATTCATTATCACAGCCTCGTTTCATTTCTCATATTGTTCACAATTGCATTTATTTGACTTCCAACACTTGTCTGGATGTTTTTCTTGAATTAACAAAATTATCATCGGATAAATGTTCATCATCTTTCATTAATATCTCATACAAAAGGTCCTCTTTTGAAAGCAAATACACCTTTAATGCCATTTTTACACGGTTTTTTAATTTAATTTATAACTGTTTTAAAATATTAAAATATTTTTTTTACATTTTGAAATAAACTACAGTATATCGAACCACCTTTGGATACAGCAGTTACTTAAACTAACCCGCACACTGCAAAATACTATTATATTCTCAAAATAACCTATCTTTAAAAATTTCTAATCTTTTAAATACAATAAACTAGCAGAGTGGCGCAGTTCAATATAGAAAGATCCAAAAGTTTCACAAAATTCTTTTACATAAGTTTTTGATTAATTTAACTGCACTTAATAATCTAACTAACAAATTAATTAATTATATTTGTTAGGGTAGATAAGCGGAAGAATACTTCTCTAATCACTTTAAAATATGTTCAATAATGAGCAGTTCATTAATTTTTACTTAAAGTAACTTGCACTTGTAAGATCTTTGCAAATGTAACTTCCAAAACATTACACAACTACTTTTGTTGGAAGGTTTTCTCAAGAAAAGTTTTTTCCTTCAAATAAAATAAGCTAAATTAAATTTAACTTCTTGTTTCAAAAATAAAATCGAACTAAATTTTCACTTTCTTGTAAAAAAATTTAATAAATATTACTATTTGATTGAAAATAAATTATACCTTTCTTTATCATAAAAGAGGCTAAATAAATCCTAGATCCTAGAAGCCAGTTTATCATATGAGTCAGTTGGCTCAAAAGACTGGTATTTTTTATAACTAGAGATGGTAGGCTGTAAATTTCTAACAATTTGATGCTTCAGATCGATTCAGATAGTTAAGCAGGCAGGCTCGAAAGCTGGGATGATGTTTTTGTATGAAGCATCTTCTATACATCATGAGTTTGATAAAGACAGAAATCTATAGCACGTCAACGTACAATGAGATATAAGAACTTGTTTGAGTTAGTTAAAACAAAAAACATGTTCTAGTTGTTTTATATTAAACTGATTCACTTCAATTCCTTATTTTTACTTAAATTAGAGAGAAATATACTGCATCTGGTGTAATTTTACTTAAGTTTTGTAATACAGCGTACAATAGGAAGCTTGCTATTTACTGTGCTATAGGGTAATTAATATTAACGTACTCTGGATTATTACTGTAGTGATCCTTTCTTTTAAAAATTATGAATTAAAGAATTTCTTTTTGATAATGTTTCTAAAAGGATTATTGTTTTAATTTTGTTCCTTCACTTTGGATTTTTAAACACTAATACTTATGACGTAAACCCATTTTATCTCGTAAATTGACTAGATATGCTAACGGAAGTCGGCAAACAGTAAACATATCCATACATCAGATTAATCTGGGTCAAACCTACAATTTATATCTCAGTCATGTATTAGAACAGATTAAAGTATACACTTAAACTGGCGTGACTTTGTTAACAGGTCTCTATATACATGTTTTGTTGTCCTTGTGTCTTTCAATCTGATTAATTATGTTCTTAACAAACAATCCTTACATGACTATATATATACACAAAAAAAGGAGAAATAGACAAAATCTACTCTTTCATACTGATATATAGATTTTGTATATATATACAGTATATAAAAGAGTAGATTTTGTATATTTCTCCTTGTAAATTCGCCAAGTAAAACATGCTAACTATTACGTCTATTATAACCATTATAAAATACATAACTTTTAGATGTCTAAGCGATTTTCAGCTAAATGTATATAGTTGCATATATGAAGCGTTCTGTTAATAAAATATTTATTCGTTCTGGAGTTTCGAAAGACAATGTAGTATATTTTGGTTCAAAAACATTACAATTAAAAAAGTATCGACAATAGAAATTGATTTATGATAGAAAATGTACTTACTACGGTGGCAATTCTATATAGGCTATATGCTTGACTTCTTTGAAAATGTATTCCTTAGAGGGATAAATATTACGTAATATATATGTTATAAGATGTATTGTATATAATAGAGACGTTGTATGGATATAGTGTTGTAAAGGATAAGGGTAGCATACACATTTTAACACGTTATACTGGTGTTTAATTTATTTTTTACTTCATTAGACTAAATTAAACTCAGGAACATTAGACTAAATTTAATAGCACAATGTTCTTCAGAATAACCTGTCATACAAGATTCTTTTCTAGTCGGTAGGCTTCATAGATACTACTTTATTTACCGTATATTTAAAATGAAATTGCTAATGCACAATGTAGTATTTTCTATTGTTTTAAACATTATGAATTTAAGAGATCTTTAGAAAGCTAATTTTAAATAGTAAATAACGGACATTAATAATAATGGAACCAAGTGTAAATAACCCCATGTGTGCAGGTCAGTCCGAAACAGGAGTTTTGTTGTGAAATGCTTTCACTCGCAGCTGCTATTTTTTTCCAGGAGACTAGATAAAATAAACTGGATTAGCTTCTTATCTAATGGCAAATAGTTCAGGGATCAGTGCTGCTTAACTTTAACGTGGAAGTTTTTTTTATCTAAATACGGTTTACTCCAAACACTCAATGCAGTTAGTAATAATGTAGTTATTTAGCAAAAGAGAATTCCAATACAACCTTATTGAACTAGGCATTATGTTTGTAATAATTTTAATCTTATCGAATGACAGAGAGGTCATGATAATAAATTTTTGTCAATATTACTCTTCTAGCTTAATAAAATACTAATCCTAAACACTTGATAGTTTGAATGTTTAAGCCCCAACACGTTACCAAGAAAACCATTTATAATGTATGATTTTTTATTTTTCTCGCCATTTTCTGTAGTTTTTTTTTCATTCGCACATAGATATACAATTTTATTCGCACCTGAAAAAGACAGCAAATATTGTTTTCAGGTCACGTTTAAGGTTTTTTGAAGCATAAAGATCTTAACGATTTATCCATCAAAAGTAAACATCACCCCTTCATAAGATTAGTAATTTATTATTCAGTTATAGTAATCCAAGAAATAAATAGTACACACAAAAAACTTTATTACTACTTGAGTATTAATTAAGTAGTTGCATCAAATTACATAGAGTATTGAAAAAACAGCTTCCAAATTAATGTAAAGGGGTTATTGGTATGACTAAAATAGTATGCTTTTAAAGGGTCATGTTAATAAAATCGCGTTTCAACAATTGCTAATTCACAAATATTAACAACTGCGTTTCATTCCTTCTATAAAAATTGTAGGAGCTGCAATTAAATGGTTGCCTCAGGCGTCGGCAACTGCCATTAACAAAACTTCGCACACTGGAGAGGGAAGGTCAGGCAGGCTCTTTGTCAACCACTTGACTAATTACGAAGCCTGCAAACCAAAATGTGTGGCATTTTACTCTTGAGTAGTACACTTTGTACTAAGTATTTTATTCAGTTCTACGGTTGAAAGGTTGATATATTGTTTTTTACAATGATACCTCTACATTATGGTGGAATTTTTTAAGCAATGACAACTATTATTAAAATGCTGCAAAAATATTTAAGCTTCTGAAAGTATCAATCAACATGTACAAGAAATAACATTGATTGTGCACTAGAGCATGTTTAAGAGATGTTTTAATATTCAGGGTGAATTCATGAAGTTCTCCCCCTCACTTCTACAGCACATTTTACTAGTAAAAATAATAAAAAAATGTTATATAAACATAGGTCCGAAAACGCTTCGTTAGTGAGTTTACAGCTAGCGAAAGATTTCGCCTGAATTCCTGGGTAAAGAGTAAAATAAACCATACTGAACTTTTGGAAAGGTTAATTAAGTAAGAAATATCGTGGATTATTATGTATTTTTACCTGATAAAGCTAATAAAAATAGGTTTCAGAAACTGTACCTGTAGTAGTTTTTGAGGGATTCAGGGTTAAATACAAAAAATTGGGGCACGAAAAAACAATGTTTTTTTAAGTTTGATGTACAATAACTTTTGTTAAATTGGTAATAAATACATAAAAATCAACAAACATTAATTGTAGAGAATTTAATTCTGAGAAAATTGGATATAATCAAAGTCTAAAATAAAACAGAAATAAGTACCAAAAAATCGATTTTATTCAGTATAATACATTACTAGTTTTAAGCAAAATTAATCAGGTTGGGCCAACCTGAGTTTTGGAGTTTTGCAACTTTTTGAATATTAAATAATCAACTCTACAAGCGTATTTTGTTTACGGATGAGGCACAATTCACTCGGGATGGTGTCAATAACTTGCACAATGAACACTCATGGGCAGAAGAAAATCCACATGAGGTAGTGGAACAGAACTTTCAACACCGATTTAGCGTCAATGTCTGGTGTGGCCTAATTTTTCAGGACTTCCCTGTATCTGCACAGCCGAATCCATAATACGGGCAATTAATTCATCACGAGAATTCACTTTTGTCTTGTATACAATGTCTTTCATCCATCCCCAGATGCAATAATCCAATGGAGATAGATCTGGTGATCTTGGTGGCCAAGGGTGAGGCCCTCCACGACCAATCCAGTGTCCAGGAAATTGATGATTTAAGTAAGCAGAAACGGCACGTGAAAAGTGGGAGGTGCTCCGTCATGCTGGAAGTACAAAATTTGTCTGAGATGTAAAGGAACCATTCTCTAACAGCTGCGGCAACTCTTCTTGAAGGAAATGCAAATAGAACTCAGCATTTAGGCGTCCAGGTAATATGAAAGGTCCAATCAGCGATTGTGCAAAAAGGCCACACCAGACATTGACGCTAAATCGGTGTTGAAAGTTCTGTTCCACTACCTCATGTGGATTTTCTTCTGCCCATGAGTGTTCATTGTGCAAGTTATTGACACCATCCCGAGTGAATTGTGCCTCATCCGTAAACAAAATACGCTTGTAGAGTTGATTATTAATAATCAAAAAGTTGCAAAACTCCAAAACTCAGGTTGGCCCAACCTGATTAATTTTGCTTAAAACTAGTAATGTATTATACTGAATAAAATCGATTTTTTGGTACTTATTTCTGTTTTATTTTAGACTTTGATTATATCAATTTTCTCAGAATTAAATTCTCTACAATTAATGTTTGTTGATTTTATGTATTTATTACCAATTTAACAAAGTTATTGTACATCAAACTTAAAAAAACATTGTTTCGTGCCTCAATTTTTTGCATTTAACCCTGAATCCCTCAAAAACTACTACAGGTACAGTTCTGAAACCTATTTTATTAGCTTTATCAGGTAAAAATACATAATAATCCACGATATTTCTTACTTAATTAACCTTTCCAAAAGTTCAGTATGGCTTTATTTTACTCTTTACCCAGGAATTCAGGCGAAATCTTTCGCTAGCTGTAACTCGCTAACGAAGCGTTTTCGGACCTATGTTTATATAACATTTTTTCATTATTTTTACTAGTAAAATGTGCTGTAGAAGTGGGGGGAGAACTTCATGAATCACCCTGTATGTATATATATATATATATATATAAGTAGATAGTAATATGGCGGTTCTAGCGCACTTTTGGGGACAGTCAGAAAATCAATGTAAAATACTGTCCATTGGAACAATAAAAAAATCTAAGAAATCTAACAGGAAACCACGAATGTAAAATACTGTCCATTGAACCATAAACAAATCTAAGAAAATCTAACAGGAAACCACGAATGGAAAAATAACCGAATCTATAGCTGTTTTACTGTTCATTGTAGGCTTCTAATTTCTTAAGCTATTTTAATGAAAAAATCCAGAAATCTTAATAAAAAATCTATAAACGGAAATAATGAAATTTGCTAACAATCACTCGAGAAGTCGGGGAGAATGTGAGTAAAAACCGCATTCTTTTCACGAGGTTTCTTCATTTACTTTCTCCAAATGTACTATAAAATCATCAAAGATTTCAGGTTTAAAATCGTAGTCAAATTCAATGTCTAAATAGTGAAAGATTATAGGTAAAATCTTCTCATAATAAACGTGTGTATTTAAACCTACAAAACGTAATGTATTCTTTGAAAAGGAAAAATAATTTTGTCAACGGTTCCAAGAGATAAGTAAAAATTTTTTGTTCTTTTTTTCTAAATTCTGAGACAAAATTTTGTTTGCTTCTTATCTCCATATTGTAATTTTCTAAGCAGATTATTCAAATGTGTTAGCTTATTTCGAAATTTCTTAGGTTTAGGTCTTTCATACAAAATTAAATTACAATCTCTACAAACTAATCTTTTATCAATAATTTCTCCTCTATTATAACACTTGTAACAGTTGGCATTATACTCTTCCATTTACAAAAGAATAAATGGAAGCTATGGAACTAAGTCTGCCGAGATATAAATTTTTCAGCGCAAATGTTTATGTTTATATTTCAACTACCGAGATAAAAAGAAATGATTTTATTTTATTATTTCAACTATTTAGGATATTTTGTCTATGATTACAAAGATTATTACGGAAGAAATCGAGATTTTTCATCAGCGAAAGAGTATATTTTTAAAGTTTTAGAAGGAATGAAAGAGAACAATATGAACATCATTAACTACTGAATTTCTCTAATATCGTTCTTAATCACATCAAAGGCTAAAAATTCTCAGAAACCACAACCACATAACAAATCGCGTTTGTAACAGGCATTTTGAAAATCCATATTGATAATTATATCGTTCTTTGAACCAGAAATATTTGTCAAACTCTTTGTTGTATCAATGACATAAATGGGTCTATTTGCTATAAATTCTTTGGGGTTGTAATACATTTCCATATTTTTGTTAGTAAACTTTCTTAAAATCTTGATACATCTGATACATGATTCTGAAAAGACCACCGGAAATGTTTAAATTTTGTAATTCATCTGGATAATAAGAACCATTCAATTTTACTCTGATATTTTTTACATCCAAAACTATCGAACTTTGAAGGATTTTTTTCTTGATTATTCTGTCTATCTGTTTGAAAACCAATGATAACGAACTTGGGATTGAAGATATTTCTATAAATATTTGTGATATCGAACGAATAAGTTGTTCCGGAAATACCTTTTTGTTCAATACATTGCCAATCTAGAAATTAAACGTGATGTTTTGAGATTTTATAATTTTCATCAATCAACTGAAATTTTACTCGTGGTTTTATAATCAATCATTGGAACTCTAATGAAAAACTCGTTAATTGTAATTTTGCCATCAACAGGCATAACATTTCCAGTTGCAGTCTTCAGAATCACATCATCGTCTTCAGCTCTTATGAAACTAATGTAAAAATCCACCCTTTATAGATCGGAATAGTAACATTTTCAAAGAATCCTAAGCCGAAATGTGCTAAATCACCGACCGCTTCAAATTGTCCAAATTTAAAAGTTGATTCCAAAACTGTTTGAAAATACATCACTTTTGGAATAATAACAAATAGTTCCTTTAATTGTGCTTAATTGACCACAGTTTTCGACTTCTTCTATCAATTTATTGTGTGTTTCTTACTTCAATCTTAGAAAATAAAAACGGTATAAAATTATCGATTAATCTAACATTATCAGTTCCAAGATATGCTTGACCATCTTGTTTTGTTAAAGTTCCAGAAATATAAAACTGGAAGTTAGACGAGCAAAAGTTATCTCCAAAATCAATATTAAACTCAGTTCTTTTATTCGGTTCATTCAAATGTTTGTTTACTAATTGGATAGAAATTTTTAAACTCCGCCCCTTTCAATATCACTAGCATACTTTCTGTAGTCCACCATTTAATAAGAGAAAATTTAAACATCATGTATAAGAAAGATATCATTTTTTCATCGATCTAATGTACGTTTTTATAAGAAAAAGATATAAATTAGAGTCATTTTTTAATGATCTACTTCGTCATATTCAGGATTCTCTTCCTTAAATTTTGCAATTTCGGCCACATATTTCAATAAAATCTGCACAGGATAGTAACCGCTATCTATAATATTGTTCCAATCAACTGTATCTTATTTTCATCCAAAAACTTTAGACTCAAGTGTTGATAGAGACAAAGAACAGACATATGATCTTTTAATTGATAATGTATATTTTCTTGAATGAACTCTGGGACAGAGTTTGATATTTAGCAATGTTATACCAATTCAATTTGTTTACGTATAATCTCATCATATCTTCGGATAATTCATTATTTTTGAGAAATGTCATCCCAATGTTCTTTTTCAAATCTCTTTCGTGTTGCATTATAAAAAGATCGAAAGCACTGTAATGTCCCGCCATCTCTATTTATTAAGAAAAAATTTCAAGTTTTTTATAAATTGACTCTTTTTTGAGTTACATTCAGCACATTTTCCCGAAATTCTTTTAAACTCCATTGATGTTTGCATAGTATTTTATATCTTTTGTTGCAGTTTTTTTCTTTACATCTCACACAATATATGAGCGCCCATTTATATAAGGAAATTTTATCATGCATAAAACCCTACGCGAATACCCTATTTCAGTAAGATCTTCCTCCATATTATTAAGTTTTTTTTCTAATTTTTGAAATTTGACAGCATAAGAATCATTGTATTCAACAAATGTATGACCAATATTCTCAAAAGTTTTCGTAGCATCTAAACTAAAACTTATCAAAAGACTCTTTAAAATTAGTAAGTTTTTCATTAATTTCACCAACATCGTCTACTGATCTTCTATTTCTGCTTCTAACTTGTCATAGACTTCTGTTGTAAAATCTTTAACATGATGTTTATGATTCTCATTAATTTTGTTTTTAGTTCATTAAACATTTTTAATAGGATCTTCTAATTGAATCATTACAACAACATCAAATGGATTAATTCCTTTACTAACACCGCTAATTCTTTTTCCTTTAAAATCTAAGGCATTTTTAACATTCGGATCATGTAAATCAACAATATCGATGTTTTCTGATAATTTTAGAGGTTTTAAAATTTGTTCTTTAACAACAACATCATGTTTGTCAATACCAGGTCGAACACCGACAATTCTTTTTTTATTAGCCAAACTAACATAATTCTTTTCAACTTTGATCGCTTCAGTAATTTTATCAGCTTTTTCGATATGAGACATTAAATTGGTAAATAATTTTTTTACACCATCATCAACTTCTTTTTCCAATGTTTTTATTTTATCAGCAACTTCATTTGAACTCATGAAATTTACAAGTTTGTTATCATATTCTGCTTTTTTAAAATCTTCAATCTCGACAGCAAACGTATCTGAATCTGGAAGGTTTTGTAATAAATTTTCTAACTTGTTATCAAACTCATTTCTCAAACTATCAAAATTCAAACTATTTTATCTACATTTTGAATAATTTGTGTTCCAAATACGTCAAAAATATTTTGTGAATCCATATTTATTAAGCAATAATTTGTTAACAACTTCTTTAAAATCTTTACCATTACTCAGTTCATTCAAAACAAAAACACACAAATGTCCACAAATTGGGGGATCTTTATAGTCTTGAATCTGAGAGTCATTGTAGTAGACGCTTGATTTTTTTCAAATATTTGATCAATTCTATAGGTGGTTTGTCCTCAATTCTTCCATACGAATCAAAATAACATGCATTCTTATCATTTTTATAATAACAAACCCAATGCGTTTCCACTCCCCAAAATCGAGTCTAAATTCACAATTTCCACATTCAAATTTTCTTAACTTTTTCGGGTAATGTATCTCTCATGAAAATTCCTCTAAAATGTTTAATATTTTTGCAGATTTCTTCCAATTCTCCGAATGTTAAGGGTTCAAATTTTTTTTTAATGTTTGATTTCACGTAATTCAAAGTTTTTTCATCTAATCCAGATCCTGTAACATCTTCCAACTCTTTATCTAACCAATTTAAAATGTTTTCGAACAATAAGAATCACATCTTTTTTAACGATTGTAGCAGCTTTACGAACATAAGGAACAAACATTTTTAACAACTGGAATATATTTTCTCCAAAATCTAATAAATCTTTCAAAAGTCCACCATTTTTTAAGTTCTTTCAACTGATTATAAGAAAATTCTATTCTGGTTCCTTTATTGTTTTTCTTATGTTTTTCGAGTTTATTGTATTGTCTATTTGTTAAAAATATCTTATCTTCGCCATTTTTTTAGTTGATCTATTTTAAATTGAATACTAACGGGTATTTTCTTCTTAAAAGCGGATTTTATTTTTTCTTTCTGATTTTTGCTGAAATTTACGTTCACCTCCATTTATATAGTTAAAATTTCAAGTTCTCTTCGATTCCCATTCCTAGTTTTTCTCTTCAAAAACATTGCTCCAACTGTTGGAAGTGCAACAAATCTTTCACCTAAACTAGCATCTTTTGATAAAAATCTATCCATTGCCTTATCTTGCAAAACTTTATCTGCTATATGTCTGGAATTTGTGTCACTATGTTTTGCATAAAAAATATCGTGTTCCATAGCAGCTTGATCTAATTTATTTATACCAGGATCTCCTCTTTGTAGTCTTTTTTCGAGTTTTGTGCCAGGCCCCAGATACTGATAAGTTGGTACGTGTAATTCAAAAGGTAAAATTGTTGATAAAATCATTCAAAAGTCCGCTACCTTCAATCATAGATGAACTTATTGCTGGCAAAACTCGCTTTAAATATTTAATTCCATCAGGTTTTTCAATCAATTCATCAAGTTTGTTCGAAATAAAATCTTTAATCGCTTTCTTTTCGTTCAAAAAATTGTTGTTTCCAGCCTTCTCTTGAGCATAAATATAATTTATAATTCCATCGAGTTTTGTCAAATCGTCGATATATCTGTACTCAATCTTATTATCATTGTATTTTCTTACACCTGATCCTTCGATTCGTTTTTCCCAAATTGGTTTAATCAAATTGATATATTTTTTACCTCTACTTGACTTAGGCTTCTTAGTAGATGGATCATTATTTTTGTAAATTGAGTCAGATTCCCATAAAATTTCTGTATACTTTTTCAAATCTTTCTTCAGAATATAAATTATCTTTTGGAACGTCATTGTCTGTTAATAATCTCCATAAACCTTGAGTACCTTCGTACATTTTTTTCATTAATAATTATATCATTTTGTTCAAAATTAACGGGTAAATTTCCAATCATAAAACTTTTCTTTTTTCTATCCCAATACAAACCAAATTTATCATCTTTTACTCTAGGAAGGAATTTTTTTACCAATTTCACCAATTATTATATCCGTTGTTCCAGGACTTATTGGTTCAACTATGGTAGAGTCTTCAATGATTCGAGGTCTAAATGGTGTTGAAGATGGTAATTTTGGCAATTCAAACTCAGATTCTGGAATCGAAATATCGGCAAATTGTCGTACAACTGGAACCAAATTCATTAAATTTTGATTATCGCTTAAAACATTTTCAATTTTGCCCTCAACATTTTTTATTGCAGAAGTTACAGGTTGATTAATTTTTTGAATAAGTTCTTGTTCTTCTTCATCAATTCGAATCTGTTCTTTAAATTCTTTGATTAATTTCTTTTCGATTTGATCAAGTTTTTTCGCTTCTTCAGAAGTTACGTTCACCATTTATTTAGGAAAATTTTTGAAACGTGGAACACGAAACGTAGAACGTAAAACGTGAAACGTGGAACGTAAAAACGTGAACGTTGGAAACGTAAAAACGTGAACGTGGAACGTAAAAACGGTGAACGTGGAACGTAAAACGTGAACAGATTTACCGTTTTTCAGTTGTTTTCATAATGTAAATAAAAAGTAAAAGATAATGTAAAAATAATTGTAACAAATATTTTATCAAGTAGATTTGCCAGACCACTGAGCAGCATTTATATTAGAAAATTTATTCAAATATTTACCATTTTTTAGGCTTCAAAGTTAGATTAATAGTTCAAAATCCGTAGTCTTCCTTCCAAATTTTATCACACAGCTCATTAAATTGGTTAAAACTCATATCAGATCCCACATAATTGTTATAAATCTTTCTCGAATAGTGATCATCTTGCTTAAAAATACACAACATATTCAGATTATTTCTTATAACTTGTTTATCAACCTTTGAAAAGCATTGGGAAAGATAGATACAAGATATGTTTTTGTGACGAGACATAACGAAATATTCCTTAATAACGTCCTGATTTTCCAAAATACAATCATCAAAAAACGATTAACGAATTGGGTTTACACTCGCTTAATGGAACTATGTCCTCAGAGGCATTATAAAAATGTGATACCTTTTTGCTTAAGTTTTTTCTCAATATTTTCAAATCTCTCTTGCAATTTTTTTATAAGCGTCTTGTTCTAAAGATTTACTAAAAACATACAAATTGGAATAAGGAATCAACCTATTGTAGATAAAATTCAATAATAAAGTTGTTTTTCCACATCCACTTGAACCAACAATTAACAATCTGATTGGTTGATCTTTCTTATTTTCTTCAAACGTTTGAAGTTTTATCTGATCTTTTGCTTTAAAAATTTCTCCATTTAAATAGAAGATTTTTCATCTTGAAGCAACGCTTGCGAAAATGAAGCTGTTCAAGTTGACTTCAGAAAAGCTCTAAATTAGTTTTAAACTTGGAAACATCCTATACACTTAGAGGAAGAATCAAATTATTTTATCGGTTTTTAAGCGGTTTTTATTCTGACAATTTTTATAATAAATATTAGTGAAAGTTCTCCTTATTGTATAGGATTTAGTGAGAAGAACATAACAAAATATTATGGTTTAAACAAAGGATATTATACTTTCGATCAAATTAAAAATTCCCTTAAAAATTATCTAAAAAACATTCAAAACAATCAGATAAATCTTTAAACTTTGACGAAAACAAGTTTTGAAATGCAAAAAAATTATCTCTCTAATAAAATTCAAATAAAATCACCAGTAAGAATAATGTTTTTCAGCATTATTGTAGATTTGTTAGGGTTTGTTCAAGAAACTATTGAGCCAAATCAGGTATATTTAGGAAATAAAAACGCCAAAATTTAGACCGTTTGATGTAATTGAAGTACATTGTAATCTCGTTGACCTAGTTTTGAAAATCATACCGAACATTTTACACAAAGAATCTGAAATTTTGTACACTTTTTCCCAAATGTTGCTTATGGATCAAAAATCAGTGAAAAAACCGAATGAAATCGATTATATTCCAATTAGAAAAAATATTAAAAGAATTCAAAAAATCGTTCTAACTATACAAGACTCTGAGGGAAATTTAATAAATAATGAGAGTAAAACAACAATATATTTAAGATTGTCGAAAGAATGATGAATCAAGGGGGGAACGAATCGTTCTTACCTTCAAACTTTCAAAACGAGTTGATAATGATGATAAATACCAATACTTTTATCTAAAAGATAAGGTAGCCCTCGAGGGCCACCTCACAAATATTCACAAAAAATACAAATAAAGACAATGTTAAAGAAAAATACAAAAAAAGCTTTGAAAACATAGATTCTGACAAGGGTATCGAATCGCGACTCTTTCAAAATCTTCATCCTGACCCTGTTTTCATCAATGAATCAGGACTTTATACTCAAAATAAAAAATTGCTTGTTAAATTTTATTTCTATCTAAATGGAGTCAGTTGTAGACCTACTTAATAATCAACTAAATATTCAATAACAAACATATCTTTACGATTGTTGACGAAAACAATGTGATCTGGTTTAAAGGCTAAAAGACGTAGCAAAAATTCTAGAATATGAAAATACTATGCAAACGATCAGAATAAACGTTGACTAAGATGATAAAAACTTCTATTTTAATCTAAATATTAAGGGGGGCTATAAATAGCTTACCTTCAAACTTCCAAAATAACACTGTTTTTCGTTAATGAATCTGGGCTTTATTCTCAAAATAAAAATTACTAGTTAAATTTTTTTTTCTATCTAAATGGAGTCAGTTGTGAATCTACTCAAATTCAATAATAAAGAAATTTTAACATTTGTTGACGAAAATAATGAATTTTGGTTTAAGGCGAAAGATGTTGCAGAGGTGTTAGAATATAAAGATACGAAGAAAGCAATTAAAGAACATGTCAAAGAAAAATATAAAAAAAGCTTCGAAAACATACATTCTGAAGGTAGGGGTGATTCGCCCCCGCCTTCAAAACTTTCAAAAAAAAACACTGTTTTCATCAATGAAGCAGGGCATATATATTCTTTAATCTTGAAATCTAAAATGAAAATAGCAGAAATGTTTCAAGATTGGGTTTTAGAAGAAGTTTTACCAAGTATTCGTAAATTTGGTGTGTACAAACTTGAAAACAAGATTAAATATTTAGAGGACGAAGTTAAACACTTGCAAATTAAAGATGAAATAAAAACGGAAATAATCGCAAAACAAAGTGTAAAAATTGACTTAATGAAACCAGACCTTGTTTGTAAAGATTTTGCTAAGAAAAAAACACCATGTTTTTGTATTAATTAAGAAGAATCACATGTGGGAATATCCTTATTACGTTATCAGAGCTCAAAAGAGAGAAATACCGAGAAGATTGGAAAGAACTTGAAATTGATTACCCAGAAATGGAAATTTTATTAAGACAAGGAGATCCAAATAGTATAAATCTCTACAACCAAATGAAAGAAATCTTTGAATATTTTTATACAACGGAAATCATTTTACTACAAATATGGCAGAATCTCTCGACTGATTTATAGAATATCTAAATTACACGATGAAAATGTAAAACCATTCGAATTATGATAGTTTGTTTGTAAATGTCTTTTAAGACTATAGAAATGTTGAATTTCTCTTCCGCATACGCAATGAACTGGTCTAGCAAAGATTTGTTTAATACATTCTTTACAATATGCTTGTTTTTTATCCCTTTACTATAATGCCAATTGTTAAATTTAGAAATATTCTTAAACTATTTTACAGCGTGGTGCATTCTTTCTCTTCTAAAAGTTAATTTTTCCATTTTATCATATAATTCTTTTCTATATTTCTTATTACAATCTTTACAATAATAGTATAATCCATCTTTGGTATTCTTATTTTAGAAAATTCTTCAAAAAGTCTAAATTCTTGACATATTGTACATTTCTTTTGAGGACTCCATTTATATAGAAAAAATTATAGCTTTGACTTTCTCAATTCATATTCGTAAACACTTCCGGTTATTTCTCAATTTTCAAAGTTTCCCAAGTTTATTTAATTCGTCTAATATATCAGATTTTGCTTCATTTTTATAGCCATACGGTACTGTATCGATCTTATTTTCTAGGACATTTCTCTTATCATCTTTAGCGTTCAGTGCCAGCTTGTTTATGGTGATGGTATACAAATCATGTTTATAGCTTTTGATTACTGTCATCTCTCTAAATTCTTCTTTATCTTCAAACAAAACATCTCTTCAAGTTTTCGATATTTATTGTTTTATTTACAACGCTTCTCCTAATTCCTTTACACCTAAACTGGATTTTTGTCTAGATATTTGTACGAGTACATCTTTGAATTCTTAAACCACAAAATTCTTCTAATATCTCGCCGTTCAATTCGTCTTTGAATTTCCCTATTACCTTCTTATTTTTAAGTAGTGAAACATTCATGATCTTTTGGATAGTCGCTCGTATCGAAATCATCTATATTTTCTTTAATAATTTTAAAGGGATCTCGTTTCAATTCTAAGAAATAACTGTATGTATCCATGTAACACAGATTCAAATCTGGATCAAACTTCTTTAATTTGTTGTAATAAAACTCGTACATTAGCAATTTTGAGAGGTCGAGAACTGAAAATCCTATGTAAATCGGTTTGTTAAATTTAACCTTTTGTTTGTACATGTGACTCGCTATAACAGTTATCGTCAAAGATATTGAAACATTTGAAATTCGTTTTCTTAGCTTGTTTTCATTGAAAATTCTTCGTTTCCTAGTCTAATATCACATCTGTTTCTCACATTTTCCATAGATTTTCCAAAAACCGAGTTGTTTCATCCAGCTTGTAAAAATCTTTCTCAAAGTCGCTTGTAGCTTTGGTTCTCATACTAGTATTAAAATCAATGTAATCTTTCATAAAAGGCTTCTGATCGAATGCAATAACTCTTATTCACATGTTTTAACACCATTCCTTGTTCCAGATAGAATTTCAAATTTCTCGAATGAACAACATATTCAGTTTTATCCAGTAGAGTTGTTGCAAAGTTTGTTGTTATAAATGTTCTGGAGCAAGAGGCAAATCTTTATGATTTTCATGTAAATTCTTCGGATATTCTAGATCGACTTCGAGAATATAGCCATAATCTTCGTCGCCAGTGAGTTCCAAAATTGTTTTCTTGCCAATCTGCTGTTGTATACGTTTTAGGATCCATCCACTTGATTTTCGTTATATGGTAAATTTTGCATTTAGGCCATACCCATAAAGGTTATTAGCATCGACGTATAACAAATAGTTTTCGGGCTTTGTCTTATCAAAATCTTTTAAATATTTGTTATTTGCTTTAACATATCGCTTTAATACACTGAGAAATGCCTCCGCGAATTACTTTTTCGATCATCAAATACATATTATAATCACTAATTAATTGTAATTCTATATTCGTTAATTTTAACATAGCATCCCATGCAAGACTGGGAGCTGTTAGATAGTGTGCTGGATCAAGTTTATAGCAATTCAAACAAATGTTTCTGAAATTTTCAAAGATATCAGCGAGCAATAGAAACATCTTGAATGTTATAGAGATCGGAGTAATTTTCCTAGATTTTTTACTTTTAATTTGTTCCATACATTTAAGTAGTGGTTGAAAAATCTTTCTCAGATATGCTCTCATCTGTCAAAAGTGAATAGAAATCTTGAATTCTCAATTTCTTCTGTGTAATCAAGTTTTTCAATACTATCGATAAATTCGTAAGGAAATATGCCTTTTCCAGATAGAATTTTAAAGATTTCTTCTTCGTCATTTGGTTGTCTATCTAGAATTGCGTTCAGACCATCTTGTATAAAATGATTTGTATGCTTGAAATCATCTCTCTTTTAGATTTTTAGCTAACTTTTCAATAGACGATGCCATAAATCTGAAACGTGTCTACGAAAGAAAACTTGATGAACTTTCTTGGTTTATCATCTTCAAACTCTTACCCATATCCTGAATTTACTGAATAATTTATATATTTCTCATCGGTGTTTGCAATCAAATCAACATTTCCATATTGTTTAGCCAATTCTTTTTATATACAAATGAGTGTCGTAACATGACATATTGTGGCCAGAAAACTGGAATATTCTGAGGAAATTTGAGATTCAAGTTACAAGATAAATGAGCTGAACCTCTAAATTTACCTGTTTTAAATGACAATGATCTCGTACTTTTTTTTCTTGTTTGATTATCAAAACCCTCACATTCACAAATATGGTAAAGATTTGAATTTTGATATGCAATTTCTTCTTCTTCGGTCAATTTCATAGGTATTTTATTCTTAGAATTATACTTTTTAGCTATGTATTTCGATAATTTATTAAGGTTCTTCAAACAATTTTGCAGGAACATTTGGCAAATCTTCTTCATTTTTGGCTCGATAACATATCGGCTTGTACATACTACGATTGGTCACATTAGACACTAAGTATAGAGTAAAACCATATGGAATGTGCTTCTGAATCTTGGTTGTGATCGATTTTTGCGGATTGTTTTTTGCATGTGGGAATCTTCTCTAATATGCTTTTCAAAGTCCATATAAATTACGTACGGATGGCTAAACTTCTTTTGATAATTAGTAAATTTAGTTGTTTGACCCGGAAACGGCATAATTGGCTTACAAACTTCGTGTTTGCTTGCAAATTTCTAAATGATCTGTTAAATCTCCAGATTTGTAGAAATGGCTTAAACATCTTCTACATAGCAATTTTTTATGTTCGTGTTTAGATAACTGAGAACTCACGAGCTTATTTAAATCGGTTATCAAAACATAATGAGATTGTCTTCTTGTTTAACATACAATAAGTCAATGTTTAACTCAGCGTCGTATTTTTCAGAAATTTGTAATGGAACAACCTTAATACTTTCATCAAAACTGTAGACATTGATAGACATTTTTGGATATTTTGTACTTGGAATTGTAACTTCGTTTCTCAAATAATTGTATATCTTTTTAAGGACATTGGATACTCGAAACCTGAAAATATCTCGTCATTTACAAAATTTTTCATATTGTTTTGATCTTTCGCAGTCTCTTTCGGGTTTTTCAATAGCACATCGGATAGAATAAATAAAGCAATAATCATCTTTATTTTTTGATATTTATACAAGCTTTCTTATCTTTGATTTTCTTTGGCAAATCGATATATGATCCTGCGTTCATAAATTCGTGTTTATTAATGCTCAAAACTAGTTGTTTGCATCTTTTAAATGTCCATCCTGAACCCTTATTTGGATGATTTGTTTGTTCACGAATGTGTTAATTTATTAAATTGCTTAGTAATAAAGTCGTTTATGTCAAAGATTTCGTCTGCTTTTATAGTAAAAGTACATTGGACAAGTTTGTGTTTCACCGTTCACTAAAAGTACGTTCGTATTCGCATTCTAAAGAGAGATAGCCCTTCATATTTTTTAACGGTTTCTTGAAATTTTTCGATTAAACTTTTAATTTCTGGACGCAAAATAGAAAGATATTTGTAAATTGACATGAAATTTTCATTTAAATTCGTTAAAATGTATTGCTTGAAAAGACCATGGATAGAGGATAAAACTTCTACATCAATGATATTTTCGGGTTTCTCTATTAAGAGTTTTGTCAATTTCTTCGATCATTTCAGACTTAGTTTTATCGTTTGTTTCAATGGACAATTTCTCAGCGATTGATTGAATTTTTTTTCATCTTTAAATAGATTGAGATCTTTTTTAATTTCCTTAAAATTTTTCTTTAGTTCACGCAATTTTTCTATATTGTACATCTTTTCATGATCGACAATTTGATTTTCTTTAGCCCAATTCCTCAAATAATTTAGTTCTTTCTCATAAAGTTCTTTGTTTTTTAGATGATTTTTCGAATTGTAATGTCGAGTAAAGTGATGTTCGAAAATGTCTTTTTTGCAGTATGGGCACTCTATCTTTTTCCGCTCCATATTTAAAGAGCAAAAATTTTAACTAGCGATTTTTACTATATTGGTTTGCAGGAGGTAATTTAAATTCTATATAATACTATTTTTTCAATATTTTTAGAATTTGAAAAAGTAATGATTTTTTACTTGAATTTGACAGAAATCAGCACAATTTCTGGGTGAAACAGTGATGGATTCTTCTATTTATTATAGAAAAATCTGTAAACTAAGACTTAAAATTTTTGAAAAAATAGTATAATTATAGGACAAAATAGTACTTTTATTACTATATTGGTTTGTATGAGGTAATTTAAATTCTTTATACTATTTTTTCAATAATTTTTTCTTTAACTTTTCCAAGATTTTTCATTAAGATTTTAATATATTACAAACAGAATTTTCGTAGATTAGAAGCAGATATGAGATTGATTCGAAGCATATTTCACTAAGTTTCAGCTTAAGAAAGTAGAATCAAACAGCTATAGATTCGTTTATTTTTAGTTCATGATTTATAGATTCGTTTATGGTTCAATGAACAGTATTTTACATTGATTTTCTGACTGTCCCAAAAGTGCGCTAGAACCGCCATATTACTATCTACTTATATATATATATACATATATATATATATATATATATAATTATTTTGTATTTGGCCGTTTCTTTCACATATGTGTTTAAATAAACGGCCCAAATACAAAATAATTGAATCGTAAAAAGTGAGGGCTCTGTGGTGTAATGGTAGCACATTCACCCGGCAAGTGAGAGATCCGGGTTCGAGTCCCGGCGGAGCAAGTACTTTTTGCGATTCAATGTTTATTGAAATAAATAAAATTCGGCTATTGCCATTTATACAAATTTAATGAATGTATATATATATATATATATGAGTGAATGTGTTTATACAAGGTATCTTATGAAGAAGATTTTAACATAATTTAGTTTACATAACAGCTTGTTGGAAGGTGTGTGCCAATTGTTGAGGCCCGTATGCATGTTATTAAGTTAAAGTTTAGGTATTCCTAAGTATTTAATTAAGTCCATTTTCTAACAGTATCTCGTCCAGAAACCCTTGGGAAGAATATATTTTCCAAAATACTACTGTAATACAACTGTATTCAAGATTTTGTGTTTGACGTTTTGTTTCAGGCGATGAAGAGATTGTGAATTTCGATCCCGGACAGTTATCATCCGGGATCGAAAAAATCAGTAACACTACGTTTCGAGATCTGCAACATGATCTCTTCCTCGGGTAAATAATTAACCTAAAACATGACTACAATCTAAGTTAAAAAAACAAATTATACTAGAGTATACACATAATGCATAATTCTTAAAACCTGAAATCTTAAACTCAAACATTTTACTTCTATATATAGTCTCTTCTAGGTTTGTGTCAGCGAATACATACTTTTTTGACCTGTATTCAGTAGTTCAATATTAGTAAGCAGTGTTTTGTTTTTTTAATTAAGAGCTCGTCTTAAAGTTAGTAGAGTTGACTCGCAACATGGTAGTTGTGAATCCTGACTTGTGCTTGTTACAACACTCTGGTATGATTTGTTTATTTTTACATAGATTGTAGTCATGTCCAAGTTTATTTATTTAGCTGAGGAAGAGATCAGATCAGAAGATCACGAAACGTAGCGTTGCTGATTTTTTGTGACACTGGACAACGGTAAATGTCCACAAAAATACTGTGCTCAAGAGGTTTTACGGTGTACTGTATAAAAGTCGGATATCTTCAAACAAAACCTTTGTACATGAATGTGGATAATTATTGACGTTGTCCGTCTTTCTGTACATGTATTATATTACATTTTAAAACATCTCAGACTTATGTAATTTAGAATAAGGTAATCTATATAGTATTAAAAGCCTTCATTTCTAATACGATTACCTTTAACAATAGTATACAGTGATATGTATTTTTACTATATTCCGTTCAAGATATTCTTATGATGCATGTTTCTACCTAGACAATATCGAGTTTGATGATGGTGGGTGTGTTATATCATGGGATTGGGGTGTGTGCTGATGCAGCTTGCCCCTTAGCGTGATATCTCGAGAACAAATTATATATAAATAATAAATTTTACCTTAAACAGCATTTCTATGTAGACAAGATCAATTTTAAAAATTGTGCGCGTCATGCCATAGGATCGCCCTATTTCTATCTCTAAAGCATCATGTTACGGAACATTTGGTCTGTAATAATTATATTTAGTATGTATGAAAATATATGAATATGATAATCAATAAAATTTTTTATTACATTTTGAAATTAACGGTTAAGTTTCCACGAGATAAGAATAACCTGTGCGAATATTGTGTACGAATAGCCATTTTTAATATTACTTTAATATTATTTTAGAGGTAGTTACAATATAAGCTACACTACGCCTCTTAAGATGTTCATACAGTTTGATTTTTGGCTATTTGCCGATGGACCGCGTACAGACGTTCAACGATTACAATGTTACAAACGGCTTATTTCGGTTTATGCATGAAAATGTATTAAATGTAAACTACAATTTATATGTAACACTATACACTATACTATTTACTATAATTTTGCTTTTTTAAGACTAATTGCATGGGGGATTTAATAAAATTTTTGTAATTAGATCCATATCGTTCTACGTAACAGTAATCCTACAATTCGTTTTGAAGCAGCGTTTAGTTGCTTTTTTAACCGTTCAAACATATACAACTTGAGAGACAATGATGGAGCAGCTCATCTTTAATGCGGAAACTTACCTTTATGATCAAAGTTGTAATTGAAAAAGTTATGACAGTTTTCTTTTAAGCTTCTGATTCGCTTAAACAGAGGTTAAGCTTTATTGTAATGGAAGTCTAACTTACTACTAACTTACTACAGCAAAATTCTTCAGATTTATTTTATAAATAATTATATACGATAGGGCTGGTCGATTGTGCTAAACACAAATCTTACTATTTTTAGAAACGAACATATTGAAAAAAGAAGTTCGTACTGAAAATATGAGTAATTTTATGTTCATTTTAATTATTTAACTATATGAAATAAGTGGAAAGCATTAAAATTGCTCAAGTACCACTTATTCAGGCAATTTAATGCCGATTAAGTGAGACGAAATATGTAAATACCTTTTTATTTGAATTTCAAACACTCTTCAGGTAAGTGGTGGTCACTGGATGATATATTAGTCTCTTGATACATTTTAAATACAATTATATAAGTTTAAAGATTAGTGTTTTGAGATCAGTGAAATCGCATATAGACATGGATTTTACAAGTAATAATGCAAATTCTCTGCTGAATTGCAGAGGTTGAATAGCTCCATATATTTAGGTTTACATTGGATTATTTTTATACAGTGTTAGTGAATAGCTTTTTAATTAAAACACTTAAAATGTAATGTGATAGGTACAATAAAAATTTAAAAAAGCAAGTAAGCATATCTAGGTATATATTATTTCAGTGTCTATAGTTCATAGTTAAGCTCTTTGTAGGTTAAGTAAAACTGTGACTGGCTTCTATTTTAGGTTTGACGCATTTATTATTTCCGAAGCCACAGTTGAGTTAGCCATGTTGTTACGATTAAAAATATATATACAGGTATGAGAAGCCTACTTTGGTCAATAAATGTTTAGTGTTTGCGTTTTTGACAGGTTAACTATAACTAATGTTATGTGTACAGTTAATTTAAATGAGAAATGTAATAGTTTAAGTTAAACTAAACTTTGCAATTACTGTAGAACTTAAATTCTAACTCTTTGAAACAGAATAATATAGGCCTTACGCCTTTACGGTTTATTTTACGTTGACAAATTACTTGTACTTAATAGGCAATATTCAGCCGATAGGAACTAATACATTTCAATTTACCATGCATGATATCAAAGTCCATGTAATCAAGTTGGTCCTTGTAATCGAAATCCTGTCTAAGGCATTTTTGGAGCCATAATTGATTTTGCATTTTTGTCCAGGTACAAAAGTATATTCATGCACATGTTTAGGAACTGAATAAGGATTGTGATTCATGAATATGTAATTATGTTTCCTAATTTAAACATATGTAGGGAACTTAACCATATCTTGTATGTATCTTTGTACATCGAATGATTAGGTAAGCAAATGTGTGAGTGGGAGAACCTCTTACTCTTCTAACTCGTACACAGATTACTCTTGTTTTAAAGTAATTAAATTTATATGTATTAAAGTATTTCTATGAATATTTATACTTAGATAACTAGAGCAACCTGCACAATATTAGTTCGAATGCATTTGAGGCAGTGTTACTGTAGCTTTGCTGACCATAACAGCTGTTCACTGATTTTGAGGCGGATTAATAATTATTTATCCACTTAAAATTGGTTACATTATTGTGCGCGGAGTATCGAGTGAAGATTAAAACTGAAGAGTTTTCATCTGAGTATTTTGGTCTCGGCTCCTCTAGTGAATCAAATGTCTAAATATTACTTTTTGAATAAGTATTTATTTGAAGTGGAGAGTTTCATTTTTAATATACTGTAATCATTTCGTAATGATTAATGTATGTTGTTTAATTTATTTTTTTTAAAACTTTTTAATATGCTTACTGAATAATTCTAAACACAACAAAAACAAAGCCAAATTGCAAATAGTTAAGCAAGCAGTCGATTAAATGATAACGTATTAGTTAAGGTTTTCAAGTTTTAGCAATATTAGAAATGACATAGTTGCTTTGATAAGTTTGACAGAGAAAGTAGAACAGCAAGTCACCTACACAGCCACGTGGTAGGTCAGAGGAAAGTTAATGTCAGCAAGTTAAACACTTAACACTTTGGAAACTGGAGTTAGTTGTTTAAACTACTTGATGACTTATTTACTCAACTGTTATACAGGTAACACTCTTTCTTACAAGTACTTTTTTAGTGCAGCAATGTACAAAATTATATTAGTAAAATTGTTGCTTTTTCCTCGTATTTTTGTGTCGCTTTTAGTGTAAGAGCAATACGATGTTTACATTTTCTGTTTATACAGTTGTATTGATACCTATTGCTCCTATTTCACCTATTGATACTCTATTGTTATCGTTAAATATAATTATGATTGGACATATTTTCTATAAGATTAAAAAAAGACAGAGTATAGTAAGAAAATATTTTAAAATTGTTTTCTTATGTAAGAGTATTAATGAATTTTCAAATATTTTATTGTTATTTATATAATTCTAACAAAGACTCCCTAATTTGATACCAAACTGCTTTTTGTATAGCAATACGTATATCTTCCCTTAGTTAAAAATTTGGTATCTACTCTTCACAAATATACTAAGTCAATGACGATCAGCTTGAAATAAAGGCGATTCTATGCAATATAGTTTCTTGCTATTTTATATTTATTGACCAGTTTTATTTAATTAAAGTGTTAATTTAGTTTCAAACACATCATTTTACAACTACGTTAGCAGTGGACATCTAAATTCATATAGTGAGTCAGGCACAAGACTTTCTGTTTTCTGTAAAATATTTAATAAAGTACGAACAAAAAATGGTAAGCCACATGTGCCCACGTTCGCGGTTACATCTCAGACGCAACTGTTGTACCAGTCAGCCCCTGTACAGCGATACATCAGCGTCCTTTGTTGCTCAGTGACACCTATTGATACGGTAAACCAGAGGAGCCTATATTCGATAAAGACTCCGATATTCTTAACGTTTTATGAAAATCATGATTAAATCCGGCCTGCAAATTAGATTTTTTTGAACCCGAAGACCTCTCTAGTGAAGGGTGTTTGTATGCCGAGAGCCAATCTTCAGGATGTGACGTTAGGCAAAGTTGCTATGTTATTATTGCCAATACAACAAATTCTTTCTACGTTCTACACACAATATATCAAAATTTACCACTGGAACTGAAAGAAAATTGGAACATTAAAGTCTAAGCGTACAAAAAGAAGTTAATGAACTGGTTAATTGCATTGGGGAGGAGTGGTGCAAACACTATACTCACTTCTGTCTACTCTGAGTGATCTGTTCGTGTCGAGTGATAATTATTGCGATGATATTTTATATATAGTTTGTGAATACCGTGGTGACGGACAAGTGCGAGCATTCTTAATTAATGTATTGAGTTTTTGTCTGTATGTATTGCGGATGTGTGTTGCGGATGTATGCGCGAGAGCGCTAAGGCGTGCGTGCGTGCGCGCGCGCGCGCGTGTGTGTGTGTGGTGTGGGTGAGTGTGTGTGAGTGTATTGTTTAGCTTTGCATGCATGCGTGTGTGTTTTTTTTCTTGTGAAGGAATGCATTAATTTCGATATAGTGTAGGTTCCAGAAATCGACAACAATAACATGATTAGTTTCTGTTTATCTTTTTATTTTTCTATTCTTTTCCTTTTCTATAGCTCTTAAAATCATGTTTCTTGCGCACTCTTTAAGCTCATCCCGTATGTTGTCTTACATCTTATAGCCATAAAACTTCTTATACTAGAATTTGTTGCATCTTTGTCATGTCGTTCCATTGTCATAACTTATTAAATTATTACTTTTTACACTGCTTGAATTTAGTTAATATGCATCCAAACAGAGTATGTTTACTATTAGTTATTTTTAGTTATCTTTAAATCATACAATTTTAATAGTCAAAATAATAGTCGTAAAAGAAAATAATTTTGATATTGAGAATATCTGCTTAGTAAAAACAATTGTGATGATAATTTTGAACATAGCATGTCTATGTGCTTTCCCAAGTAAATTTACTATCAAAAATTAATCCCAAGTACTTACAATCTGATTCTAAAGGCAATTCGAATTCATTCATAACGATCAGTGGATCGATTTCTGAGCTAAAATAATTTGAAAAAGAAATACTTTTGGTTTTTGAGGGATTAACATGTAAATTATTTCGATTTAAGTATTGATATAACTTTGTTAGTTGTAAGAAGCAGTTTATCTCTATATGCTCTAATGATTTAGCTTGGAAGATTAAGGCGATATCATCCGCATACATCGTAATATGTAACTCTGGAAAATTTATTGTTAAACTGTTTGTATACATGATAAATAATATCGGCCCCAAAACGGAGCCTTGGGGAATACCAAAATTTAATTCCAATTTATTAGAATTTACATTTTTAACCTGAACACTTTGTTTTCTATTTAGTAAAAAAGATTTAATCCAGTTGAGGGCTACTCCACGCACTCCTAGGCGACTTAGTCTTTCAAAAAGCACTTCATGATCTAGGCAGTCGAATGCCTTTTGAAGATCAAGAAATACCCCCACAGCTTTACATTTTTTATCTAAAGCGTCGATCGCATGGGTTGCAAATTCTGCCATCGCACAAGCTGTGTTTTTCCCTCTAACGAATCCATATTGTTCTTTACATAATAAGTTATGATGGAAAAGAAAATCTAGCAGTCTATTAGCAAAAACATGCTCAAATATCTTGGAAAATGTTGAAACATTTGCAATTGGTCGATAGTTTTCCGGGAGACCCGTATCTCCGTCCTTGTATGTAGGCCGTACGATAGCTTGTTTCATTTCTTGCGGAAAGAAACCTTCCATCAAAGAGGAGTTTATAACATTCGAAAGGGGTATAAATAAGGCATTTGCACATTGGCGAACTAGTTTATGTGATATACCATCGTATCCGGAAGCATTTGAGTTTTTAAATTTCATTATTATTTTATAAATTTCTCTGGGGTCTGTAGGAGTCAGCATGAGCGTACTAGGACAAGTTTTATCATATTGTGACTGTACCGTCGGTTCCGTTATCATCGAACTCTTATGTTTACCAACATTAGCAAAATAGTTGTTTAAGATTTCCGGGTTCGGCATGTCTGCTGGTAACAAAACAGGTTTTCTGTTTCTGTCTTGATCTATTATTTTCCACGCTTCTTTACCTAAATTATCGGTATAGCGTAGACGTTCGCACAAATAAGCCGATTTAGAAACCTTTATAACCTTTCGGTATATTTTTCTATAATTTTGGTAGTATTCTAAAAAATGTTTAGTCTTGTTAGTTTTTTTCCTATAATCAAGTTCTTTAAGTTTTCTCGAAGAAATTATTATCCCCTTAGTAATCCAGGAATTTTTTCCTTTTCCTTTAACGTTTGGTTTTGTTTTAATGGGACAGGCTATCGAAAAATAGTGATTAAATATATTTATAAAGCTACTAAATTTGTCTCCGGTATTTGAATGATCCTTCACAGTTTCCCAAGACTCTTTATTTAGTAGATAATTTAGTATTCTCAGATTTTCCGGGCATGTATTAGGTGTAGCGCAAGCGCTCTGGCCTGAACAAGTAATTTTGGCGGAGGAATTCGGAGGTGAAACTGTAATCAACTGAGCAAAGTGATCGGAAAGTCCTGTACCGATTACGTCGACTTGCAACATATCAGCGTTAATATTCGATAAGACATGATCAATTAAAGTTGAAGAGGTGCCTGTTTCTCGTGTTGGTGAGTTTACAAATTGTTTTAAATTAAACTCCCGTATTAGGTCCTTTAGTCTATTTGTTTCAGGATTTTTAACAAGCCAGTTCTAGTTCAAATCTCCTACAACAAGACATAGCTTTCTATTACTTGACAAATAGTTCGACAACAACTGGTAAAACAATTTGAAAAACATATTTACATTTGAGTAGTGAGGTGACCTATAAATACCAAACAAATATATCTTTTCACCATTATTTAAAATTATTTCAGTCCCTGACAATTCTAGTGACATTTCTTTAGAAAATCTATTTACATTAATCATATTTACATTAATTCCATTTTTACATAAGATAACTGAACCTCTACTACTTTTGTGTTCCGACCTTGAGAACTGACTAATAATTTTATAATTCTGAAAATTAATTGACTTTAACTCGTCTGTTTTCAAGCCATGTTCACTAAAAACCGCCAAGTCAGGATGTTCCATGTGTAAAAATATATTTATCAAATCTATCTTATCTCTCATATACTGTACATTTAAGTGTAATATTTTAAGGTTTTCAGCATTTACTAAAGTTTGTATATTATTATGTGAAATATCAAAACATCTAGGTATATTTAGATTTGCTGTAGCAGAACGCTTTTCATTGTCATAGCTTATATGTTTAAACTTTTTGATTTATTTTGTCTACCATTGCCCTACATAGCTGATGTTTACCCCAATTATTTAGGTGTAGACCAAGAGAGCTATAGTTTTTAGGTGGTATATTTGCTAATGATAAGATTTTCAAGTGGTCGTATTTCAATGCCTCAATTATTAGTTCTATGTTTATTTTTCTTATTTTGACATTTAGGTGGGGCTTATCATACCTTAACCCTAGAACTGTTAATCGACATAATTATGTCGGTTAATGCCGCTTTTGTGGTGTTAACCGTCAAAACTTTGTCGACCAAACATTCCCTCGTATAATTACTTTTTATAATATACTCCGGTAACGTATCGATATAATTCATGCACCATTGGATTCGGGAAGAAAAATGCTAAGGAACAGATGAGTTTTATTCCTCTTTGTATTATGGTTATGACGTAGCAAGCTTGTTATTTTGAACGTAAAAGAAAACGCGACGCCGTTTGTTGTGACCGCCATATTGCCGCTGCCGTTCTGTATCACTTTCGTGCCGAGCTGTGGATATTTGTAAGTTTTAATAGTTTTACGCGTGTTTTAGTGTCGTATTTAATGTGTAGTGTGTTGTTTGATGTCGTAGTAGTGTAAACATATATATTTTAGAATAAATCAATTTCTATTTACTGAAATATGTTTGAGAAATTACCGGCTTTGTGTAGGCTATGGCAAAATGACTTGGCTAAAATTCATTTCACATAGTTTGTTATTGTTTTCACTTACTAAACGTTATTTATAGCACTCTTTTAGCTCTGAAGTAACTATTTATTTTTGGTAAATAGATAGTTTTCACAATAAAATATATATTTCCTGTAATTTCTTTGGTTATATATAATAACTGTTTGGATTATTCTATATCTTTTCAATATCTTTAGTTATATTTATAGTTTTCTAACTACATAATATTTCCTATTACTTATAAACCATAAATTTATAAATTTTGATATAGTACAAGCTTTAGAAACTATTTTATATTTTGCTGAATGAAAATTTTTCGCAAAATTTTTGAATAATGGCAAAATTTTACTTTTTTTACTTTTCAAAAAATAATTTATGGTAATTATTTCATTACTACTGTATATTCTATTTTATTCTAAGTAATAAAATATGCAAAATAACATGTATTCATAGATAAATGTATTAGCAAAACTTGTTTTACCAAAGTCTTACGTGTACACCCGATTTTCAGAATTTATACGCATCGCTGCTTTTTGTTCTATAGCTTTATGATGCTTTCATAAATGTGTATAATGTTTATGTTTTTCTGAAACTAGATAAAATTTGACACAGAATGGCTATCTCACTTATAAATATTTCTCACTATAACTTCATTTGCTAGGTATGGTCCCCCCCAAATTTAAGAAATATGTTTCGTAAATTTTATATTTGATTAAAAAAAGTGTTTATTAGAAAATTTTTGATGGTTAATTTTACAATATAGTGCAATTCTACGTTTAATTCTGAACACAAAAATATATACTCTTATATATATTGCTTTTATTTTATATTTTTAATAATTTTTTTAAAAAAAACCTTGCGCGAAGCTCCAAAACAGCCCGACACTACAGGATGAAATGACCGCCAGTTCTAGGGAGGTACGGTACAGACAATAACATCAGTATTTTTGGTTTTCTCAGCAATTCTTTTTACATAGTCTTTTGCACTAAATTCAGTTTTCTCTTCAACATTGTTCGAACCACTCAGAACGATAAGGCGATCGTTGTTGCTTAATTTTTTCGCCTCGTAATCTAAGTCACTGACTATGTGCTCACTCTTACCACTTGACTTCACAACACTGTACACTGCACAATTTTCACCTAACTGATTCTGTACATTGTATATTAGAATTATTGTGATTGCAAACTCGAGTGAAGATGGGCTCGGTTCTCACACACAGGCTTTTGCCCATGTGGGTACCTTCTCGTGTATATTATTATCTCTATATTTGTATTATATGTAAATGAGATAAATAAATGAAAATGAAATACTAACGATGTAGCAGTCGGTCAGAAGGTTAATATATACCGACATCTAGAGCGGAGCACATCCCCAGCAGGTTGGGGTCTGTCATTATTGTCGTTGCTGATTCAGAGAGGTCTATTTCCCAAGTAATAGACTAGAGACAAAAAAGGTTAACTCATCATCAATACTCCTACATCCTTTTTGTCCATCATCATAGATGGAGATAGCCATAACTGAGATTTGGCGGGTTTCGTGAGGCGAGTGTTTGATCCAATGTGCTATAAAAGGCCAAAAGACTATCGACCGCAACAGTCACTTCACTGAACAAAACTGCATGTTAGTGGTAAAAGTCAAAATACATTAGGCGCCCCAGAACTGGTGTGTAAATATTTGCTTGAAACCCGTCAATAAGTCTTTCTCAATTCAACCACAGCTTTCTCTGCCGTGTAAAACAATTAACAATATGCCATCAATACGACAAACGAACTATCGCCAACGGCAGAGAAGAGCTACACTGGGATGGCTTGTTATTTTTCAATATAGTTTCTATCTTAAAATACTGCCAACATTTCTGTTCTAAAAAAAAAAAAACTATTACAAAATCTAGCTAAGAATTTCTTTAAGTGATCAGTCACTTTTGTGATTTATACAGGGTATTTGAAAAAAGAATAAACGTATATGTCAGGGAAACTTTGTCCAGTCCGCCTTACAACTGGCGAATTTTATACAATAATAAACCTTTTAGCACTTTTTGATAGATTTTATTTTGCACCATGTACATTTTGAATTCAACGAATTAATCATTAGGTACTTTGGTAGGTTAAGGTAAATGATGTAAAAATAAAGTTGTTCTACAAATTATACAAGTACCTGATGATGAATTCGTTGAATTCGAAATGTACATTGTAAAAAATAAAATCTATGAAAAAGTGTTAACAGTTTTATTATTGTATATTTGTATCAAACACTTCTCAAGGCTACATCTCTAATGTGGCGACTTTTATATTGACTTTTTTCGACAACGCTCGCCCTCTGACCCTGCAGCTACGCAATATTCTTAATTCTCTCGGTATAGTATGGTCAGGTGTGCAGACGTACACGGGGGTGTTCAATAATAAATACATTTCATCCTTTAGGCAATTTCATATAATTGTACAGCCTTATATAACAAAACGAAGTCTTATAGTGTTCAGCAATTCCTTTATATTAATAAAAAGACTCATAAAAGGTCTAATGAAATAATTCCCTTCAACTTGATTCCACTGCAGGCTTGCAACTTGGAAATTTTGACTACGAAATTAAAGGTGCTTCAAATTTTGACTACGATATGATGATTATGAAATTTTGAGCTGAGACATTAATTCATAAAATTAAAACCTCTTGTACCAGAAAGATTATGCACGTGGAGCTGCACAACTAATTTTTAAACTACAAAAAAATGATAAAACTGAATTACATTTACATAATATTTACAAGAGGTTGGAGTTAACTCAGCCGCGTAAAAAGAACAATTCATGACAATTAATTTGTAAGATAAAACATTGTCTCGTACATTAACGAAATTTTCCAAGTAACATGAAACCTAACTATTTAGCAAACTGGATGTATTAATAGGAAACGGGTTAAGAATTATAATTAAACATCTAACGTATAAAATACTACAATTGAGTAGAACTTGGGAGAGTAATGTAAAGGGTAATGTAAAGCCGTTACAGTACGAGACCCGTGGCATGGCGCGGCAGAGTCGTTCATGTGAACAGAGCAGTACTTAGCTTGGGTGCGCTACAATCTTATACTGTTGCGATTGAAACTTGCAACCGAGACCCGACTTACAAAGTCGGCTAACACAATTTTGTTGTTGCACAAAGAGAACGTAACCATAAAGTTAGTCCGGTTCCGCAGAGTTAAAGTTACTGTATTATTTCATTTCCAAATCCAACTGTAGATTATATTTCATTACTTATAGACTCAGCAAATACTACGTAGTACTTAACTTAGCAGTTCTTTCATATTTTGTTCTTGCAATAGCTCTATGTTTAATACGCTTAACGTAATAGTTACGTAAAATATTGATAGGTTAACCCAGGACATATAAAACAGTACAGTATTGAGTATTCACATTCCTTAAATGAGTCTGTTCAGTAAATGAATAAGAAAATAAGTTCCTCCTTTTATAATAGTTATTATAAAATTGATATCGAAAAAATATAGATTATGTTTCATTTAAACAATCTTATCGTATTTGTAAGGAATTACATCAATTCCAGCTAGGAAGACTAGTTTCCTTTAAGAACAGGTATTTTTTTCCATTCCCATCTAACGCTGAACTATGTTTAGGCTAAGACTTGTGTACATACGGCAATTTCGTTCCATGTCGCATAGGTATTGAAATGTGACAGCATATGTTTTGATATGAGATTGCCAGAACCTATTTCCCTTTCCGTTTGTAATTGTGGAAACGACATTAAAATGGCCCCCCGCAAATAAGAAAACTATGTACAAGAAAAAGCAAAATGTATCACTAAGTGAATGTTCAGGAATAACATCCTGAACTGAATGAAATCTTATCAAAATAAATCACAAATCATACATATTATAAAACTGTTAATTTTGGAACATTTCATAAGATTTGAAAAGAAGCAGTGAATAACACTATATATTTTAACCTCCTGTAACTATAGGGTTATGTGATTAATATTTCTACTTATAACTTTCATTTTTCTCTATTTCTTCTGTTTTATAGTATTTTATAACTTTATGTTCATTGTACCATATAGGTATTTACTAACATATTTTCCCATTTGCATCGATCAAGAACTAACCTCATCCATAAAATATTTATGTTTGATTTTTATTTAAATTAGACCATTAACAAGAAAACTGTGGCTGGCAAGGAGTCAACTTGGTATTAACTTTGTGTGCCAATGGATCTTAATATTTAAGACTAAAGATAGTCGTATGGAAACCTCTGAACCACATCAAACGAGGGACATATGGCTCTAAACGTAACTTCCACATCACTGAATTCCTGTGGTTCAAACTTCTTGAACAGCTTCACTAATTTCTTCTATATTGATGTGCCCCTTAAACGCCATATTATCTCTTTAAAATTATTAATCCAGTAATCAAGACATAGTAGGAATCATGTCAGTGTGAAATCAACCTATTACAATTATAAACGTTGATCGTTTATTTTTTAAGTCCCGTTTTAATTACGCGTAGGTTGCAAATATTCCTTAGGATGAAAATCTGTAAAAAATGGTTTAAAATAAAATTTAATATTCAGAAAATAAAATATGTTTAATAAATACTCCTAATAAACTACCCTATCTCATTTCTACCACATCTCACAGTAAAATGTAACACTCTCATGAACCTGTGCTGTAAACGCGTTGTGTAAAGGATTGCCACAACCTTGGTGAATTTTGAGTTTCCAGTTGTCACAAGTGTTTGTTTATTCACTTGAGTTTGGCACTTGGCTTTTTCTGTAATATACACGTTTTCTTAAACTCTAAACTGTCCAAGGAACATATTATACTACAAGATAGAAACCATGATGGCCATAAATAGCCAAATCACACCGGACATAATATATGAGTTTTATCCACGTACTGATATCCTACTATTTATAAGTGTTATCTTCACCTTACGTGTTGACATTGTTTTTATCAAACTTGGTTTTAGGATGAAACTTTACTGTCTCATGTAAGTGTTTATACTTCTTAGTTTCTATCTCATGTATTTAAAAGCCTTTACGGTTGTTTATTCTGAATTGGGCACTTGTCATCTCTGAATATAGTTTAAAACTTCTGATCTAGCTATCTTTTTCTGTACCAATGTAACTATTTTAATCCAAAATTATTCAATACGTTGTAGATTTACCGTATATACATATTCCTTTTTCCTACTTCCTTTTTAGAGTTTCCCATCAAAGATTTTCATCCATATTTAAAGACTGAAATGGAGTATGAATGTTTAAAAAATTATTATTTACACTACGCTTGATGTACTAAGCATAGGTATAATGAGTAAGGTTCACGTAAATTCTTAATTGACTAGTTTACATGTTTCTCTATTAATATTTGTGGTACGCTAGCAGACTATATTATTGCAGTTGTAACATGTTATCTACATCGCTCTTTAATTTGCATCATAACAGTTATGTCAGAAATAGTATTGAGCAACAATGTAGAGAGTTACCTATATATATATATATATATATATATTCTACTTAATCATATGAAGCCAATGTATGAGGCAAATATAGGCAGTCTATGTTTGGCTAACTATAAATCCTATGTTACACGATATTATGTGTATTTAAATGAGTATGATACAAATATAGGCAGTCTATGTCTGGCTAACTATAAATCCTATGTTACACGATATTATGTGTATTTAAATGAGTATGTTACAAATATAGGCAGTCTATGTCTGGCTAACTATAAATCCTATGTTACACGATATTATGTGTATTTAAATGAGTATGTTAGACCTTCTTGACGTAGTTTGAAATGCAGGTAAAGTTAAGGATTTGAATGTTTTCTACTTTAAATGTGTGAAATAACAATGATGGCAATAACATGATTTGACGTATGGTAAACATATGTTTTTCTCTAAGTAATAACTTCAAAAGGTTTTTATAATTTCCTTAACTTATAAAAAAAACATAAAAGTTATAAAACTGCTGTAATTGAGTGAAAGAGATGTAACCTACAATATGTAATACAATAATAAATCACACAGTATACCTGAATAATATACACTAAATCTGTGAAGTACTGTAGTAGTATTTGTAACCTATGCATAGTATTAGAAACGTATGTGATCTCCAATGATATGGGCACGCCGCTCTGTTGTTTAAAGTACGGAAATACAGAATCCATGTAGATTATAAAATAATGTATACACTCGTGCCACCATAATAACACGGACTATAAAACGGCGACTAACTCCTACCCTCGACGACTACTCACTAATAACTAATTACAAATCTCCAGGAGGTTTTACATCAGGATGGTTGATATCTTTCACTTAAAGCTACTCTGGGTACAGGAAACAACTATGCGTCCCTTAAATCTGTGGATGTCGAAGCGTGGCAAATCAGTAACTACAAATGTCGGGGTGAAAGGTGAAAACATTGGTCTAGAGAAGATGTCCGTTGGATGGATGGAGTTTCCTTAGTATTAAAGGCTGTTACTAGCCTGGACATGTGGGAATGATGTCCCTGCTCACTTTGACTTTAGAGGCTAGAAGAGAGCTTGCTTTCCTTTTTTTTCTAAGGTGAAATTTCTGATCTCGACTACTTCATAAGATTTTGACAGGATGTGGTCGCTACTCCCAATCATACCCATTCCTGAACATCTTCCGGTCATTCCATCAGAAACAAGTGCAAACGGACTTTTAGGGCTATAAGAGGATGCTCAACTTCCTACTCTAAACTAAAAATAGCACTCACTAATCTCGTCAGTTTACTCCACTAAACACAATAGACATGTTTCACACACTGTGACAGATTTACTAAGAAATCGTTTTTAATCAACAACTTCAGACTTCTCACAAAATTTAAAATAATTATATTAGATATATATATTATTATTATTATTATATATAGAGTTATATAACTATTCAGACGATGTTTATAAGGTAGTAATAACTTCCAAAGGCTCCCACTCAGCTCACGCAATGTTGATATTTATAATAATTTTACCTTCATAGACTACGTAGTATTTCAGAATAAAAGTAACAGGGGAAAGGATAAACAGCTTACTAACCACCGCAGTGCTCAAAACTTGGGTAAATCTTTTCAGTAAAGTTTTACCTGTAGTAAGCTCCTTGTTAATATTTAAACAGTTTCAAAGATAAAACTGAATGCAAACTGCAGTAAAAAGATTCAAGCCTTTGTAAACCCTTGAATAAATAAGGAAGTTTTAAGAACTTCTCCAGTTCACTTTACTCCAAAGAAGTCACAGTTGAGATTATAAGTGAAATTCTGTATTCGTGTCATATATTCAGGCCGATATATTATTGGCTGATGTCAGCGTAGCCAGTCACGTCAGGTGCTGGAAACGTGTAATTTCTGTTCGTCTTTTCATATAATATCTCGAGAATAAATTGACCTATGAAATTGTATATGAGGCTTCATTTCAAGACATGCAATTTAAATTTAAATAATATTAGTGGTTGATTATGGTAAATCTCACTCTATGGAATTTGATTATAGATGAGTGAATAATTTTTTAATGGAATTATGAGTAGCCATGATGAAAACGAGGAAATCGTAGCATAATAATAGATTTGTATACAAAACTGAACAATCAATGATTAATTAACATATTACTAGTAACATATGTAGCGTAATTAAATGACCTTTGGACTTGAAATTTTCCATGCAACCTGAACGGACCTTGTTTATATAATTTGTAAGGGCTTGAAGCATAATACAGTTATAATAAAAATGAAATATCCTTTGTAGTATAATGAATATATTTTCCCATAAAATTATATTGTAAACAAATGACAAAACCGTTATGAAGAGATCTTTTAAAGCTTTATATTGGGGCTTAACACAGTTTTTAGCCTCCTAACCAATTGTATCTCGATATATAAACCATTTTGTGTTCGGAACAACACTTTATGCCATGTATACCACTCAAAACACCATTATAAGATGTTATGTCACGCAATATGTCTTCATACATGGCTGGCCGGTAGGTTGTGGTGGCGAGGGGTGAAAAGAGATGTAAAATCAATGCCAATCCTAAAATGTTAGTCCGGATCGGGAAATCCTGACTTTCTTCTTTGTAGTCCGATCAGAGCCTGTGTGTCACCCAGCCGGGTCTATATTAGTTATAAATTAAATCTGGACTACTATAGATGTATGACCACTACTTCTGTTTTCATTTTGATGTACATTGCATGTCTGCAAAGAAAACATTACTTTTCTGGAATTGTATGTTTGTGACTTTTTAATTATACTAACCATATTTTATTTATATTTTTGTACTCGTATTTTATTTACTTAAAGAAATAAAAAAAAAAAAACTTAAGAAACTGAGATCAAAATAAAATTTAAACCTTAAAGACCTTAAACCATAAAGAAATTATATTTACTTTGAAAGTCATACAAATATTGAGTATATTACAAGAACAACCATATAAGTAATTTCAATTAAAACTGTTTTATTCAATTATTAAAGGTTTCTGCAAACCCAAATTTTGTCGATAGAGCGTTAATAAAAATATACTAGAATATAATCGCCTATATAATAATTATGATATGAAAATCTTGGTAACGACATACCAAGACCAAGTTCTTGGCTGACGAACCCTTTAAGAATGCTAGTAGTTACATAGACATAGCTAGAGAAATTCTAAACGGTTATTTAATAAAAATTTTAACAGATCAAGTAAGTAACAATGTCGTAAAAATACTTTTAATGGCATGTAAAACATATTAATTATATATATATATATATATATATATATATATATATATATATATATATATATATATATATATATATATACAAGTATATATGTATATGTATGTATACGCTTTTATTTTTATATCACTTCACTATTAAGACGTAATGTATTAATAACATCACAGTAGAGTCGAATAAGTTTTATTCCAATGTCTCATTTAAAATAAACTATACAATTAATTTATTAAAGGCTTTTTAAAACAGTATCTGCTAAGAAAGTAGTGATTGATTGATCATTGATCTGCTTGTTGTGAACATCATGTAATCTGCGCAGTGCTCATTTAATGTATTTTCAACTGCTACATCAGCAATAAACCACAGACGATGTTTCAGTTACGTTCCGTTCATCGTCGTTTCTCCTCCTAGATTACTTTTTTTGTCCTGCATTCACTAGATTAAAACAAAACTTGATATTCATGGATTCGTGAAAATACAGATAAATGTATATTCGTGGTATGAATTTAGTGATTTTTACATATTCAAACAATACTTTAAAACCCTTACTAGTTGTGTTTGCTAGGTTCGTTGAATTCCTTAGCTTATTCAGTATTATAAATATTTGTAATTAATACTATAATCATTGCTTCGCTATTTAAAATAAGTAATCGTGTAATCTCATATTGTAATACGGTAAGAGTACGCTACACCATGCGTCACGTAAAAGGCTTCGATAAGTATTGCATGCAAATCTATACAGTTTATTCAATTCCCTAGATGTCATGTGGACTGATAAAAGGACATGCTATCCTACGGAAAATATATGTTTACATCCTCCTGGCAGATAAAAGATGGATTTTTCTACCCTTCTGAGTGATAGGCATCAATGACGATCAGCATAACTCTATGATTGGCCTCACACCAATATACAACTCATTTCTTTCTGTATATAAATGAAAATTTGTGCAAAATTCAAAACGTACTGATGAAATATTACTCGAGATAGCTTACTACATAATACATTATTAATTTGTTCAGTAAGTTAGGTTTTGTAGCAGTATTGAAATACATTTTCTGGTAAGCTAGCGAGGTTACTACAGTGTAGGGGGCACTGAAGTCAAATATTGTCACCAACATTTAACGCTCACTACGGCATATTATACCTTCATTTGATTGTATGAATGAAGTGTAAGTTTTTTAAATCTCATATTATTGTCCGCAGTATGTTTACAAATGTATTTATTCACCTATTTTCTTGTTGTTATAATGGTTCTTCATGAAAACTAATGTAAAATATCCTCTAACCCTTAGCCAAATCCCTTGAAGTGACAACATCGAAAGTAGTGTTCCTCATGTATCCTTGAATCTTCATTCAAAATTGACAGTCAATTTCGAGATTTCGTCCTGATACACAGACAGATAGATAAAAAATATAGACATACATACATACATGAAGACAAAAATTTAAATTTTTCAGATCCAAGAGAGATAGGCTGTGCTAAAGCTCAGGTAGTAACTACTGAACAATATGAACCTCAGAAACAGACGTAAGAACATTTTAGACTTAAGATAAAAACCCTGTTTTTTAATTATGATCTCTCAAATTTTCTCACTTAAAAGGAAATGTCAGTTTAACTATTCTTTAGATTTTGAATAATTTCTTTGGTAAAAATAAAATCTAGATTCGAGACAGCTGTTGGGTTCTAGAACATTGCTCATAACAATCCCTCTCGCACAACCTAGTTTCCAAAAGGATGAGGAGATAGTTGTGATGAGCCTTAGTACATATGATAAAGAAATGATCTTACCGTTTTATAAAAGAAAATTTTCATTTAAATTAATATCCTACAATAGATACAAATAACGGAAACTTTAAAATCGTTTGAAAATAAAATCGAAATAAAAATATGATGCCATTGAATATAAACAGCAAGGACACTCAATTAGTTTTACTTTATTACAGTCAAGAAGAAGGATTCACAAACCAAGAATACTTTTTGAAACAAAAATAAGGTATATTGATTCACTTTGCATATAATTTTTCAAGTCCATTTAGGTTTTTTAAAAGGCTTGGTTAAAACTGAATATTTTCTTGGGACTTTTTATAGAAGTTAAAGTCGCAGAATTGGGCTGTAAACTATTAAATATACGTCAATGCATATTTTTATTGGCAGTTTAGAAAATAAGAGTGTATACCATACCTGGATTTGATTTATTTGTCATTTAAAGTGTGCACTTGTGCAAAAATATGTGGAAGAGAAACGGATTTATGCAAGAAAAATAAGGGACAGGAAGAAAAGGCTTTGGTGCGTATTATATACATTCTTAAAACTACACATCTCCCTTTATTCTACGGCCATAAATAATAGTGTTTTTAATTGATCTCAAGCGGATAACATCAAGACGACCACTAGTACTTTTAAAAATAAAGTGTAAAGTGTTTTTAATTTATTGCTTGAAGTTTGTTTTACTATATCCGGATCTTAAGCCGAAATCTTTAGAGTTAACAGTTAGCAGTTTCACACTAACTGGAAAGAGGTGTAATAACTATGATATTAACATACTGTTTAAATAATAGATAGTTAAATATCCAACCGATCATGAACAAGATAATACGATAGAGTAGATAGCGGATACGGGTGAATGCATTCTTTGAAATAATGCAATATATATGGTGCAAGGGAGCAATATATCTGTGAGAGCTCAATATAATACTGAAGAAGAGTTATAGCTATATCTCTAATAAATCATTCAATATAAGATGCAGATAGATGTTAAAATATAATAATGCGTAGGCAGTATCTGACTAATCTAACTTTAATACAGTAAGCTTGTAATATCTTACCACACGTTATACATTCGTTAGTACTAGGCGTTAATTTTACACATCATTATTAGACCTCTAAATTTAATTTATAATATAAAAATTTATTTCCTCATTTCCTTGGCCACTTTAAATTTGATGTGTATAATATTTCTATGTATAATGTTGTTATGTAAACATTTAACTAGTATAGTAACAAGACAATACAAATTTAATAGTAAATTTGCACGCATGTAAATATTGTTTGGAAATAAATTATGATTCAATGCAATTCAATATCGTTTGCTGATCGTTAATTCTTGAGATTTATCTTATGAACTTATGGCTCTATATTAATTTTATTTCTACAATATTGAGTATGGAATTGAACAAAGAAGTCTTGTCAAATTTATTAAGGGTTTGAGTTTATATTATTTGATTTTTATAAATATCGTAAATAAATATTTAAATTGAAAGTGTACAACGTGTATAATAATTAAATGGCTTCACGAGAAAAATTTAAATAAGTGCAAGTATATGTTGGATACTTTATTATTTCGCAAAAATATGGTTTGCTGGGTATATAATCAAACCTATTTATAAATGGTCATAAATATTCACATACCCAAATGTGCCCATTGATGGCTATGACTATGGCCCAGATACATATGCTAAATTGAATAGATACTGTAACTTAACTACTTATTTAATGCTCCTAAAACGTTTACTACCTGCATTATGCTATTGTACTCTAACAATGTAATAAAACATACAGGGACAATTGACAGTTATATTTTTACTACTCCGAGTTTTATCTCGTCCTATTTGCGTATTGTTCTATATGATTTCCTAAAATGAAGGTTGAACTAGTTTAGTGCAGTGGTTTTCGTATAAAAATAAAATTTCCGATCAAATTTGCCTGTTTCTATTGCTTTAGGTAACATGATAAAAACATCAATATATATATATATATATATATATATATATATATATATAATATATATATATATATATATATATATATATATATATATTCGCTCTTTGCCACTATTGAATTGCCATTCAGCGAACGCGGCGCCTTCTACGGCTCCCAGATCCACCGCGCTTCCCACTCCCTCTGCATTGCCTGCACCTGCTCCCCACCTGTTTAAGCTACCCCGGCCACCTGTGTGCTTCAATCCCTGTACAGAATCTGCACTTTACGCAGATTTCTCTCACCTTAAAAATGAGATCGAGCGTTTGAGACACGAGTGTAAGATGCTCCTGAATCGTAGTGATGGTTTAGACTCTAGGCTGCTTCCATTCTCATATAAAATATTCACGGTGAACTCCTCGTCATATATTTACCTAACCGCGTGCGATTCCGCGACAGTGGAGTGTGATGTGCAATATCAGCCGTTACTTGGCCATCATGCGTTTACAGTACCCATTTATACCAACTCAAATTTTCAAATTGTCACTTTGGGGCAGTCTACGGAGTGCTCGAGCAAACAATTCACTGAAAACATTGAACTTCTAAGCAGGCTAAAAATTTCAACTGAAGGGTTAGAGCTAATGTTTGAAACACCAGCTGAGAACCTGTGTGTGTGCCGATCTCAAACATTCACTGACACAGACTAAAATGAAATAAAAAACACACCTCATTTTAAAACAAAAAATTCATTTATTGACTTCTGATCATAAATACCGTCTGTTCCTTAGCCTCCAGTAAATATTAAATGAAAAACTAAGCACCACCGAAAGAACTCATGGAGGCATGGTGGCAATCTCCTGAAATACGCAACACTATCTTCGAATACCTAATCATCAGAGGTGATAGCCATGTTAGAAATATTGTAGGAATAGTGGAGGTTAAAATCAGCTGTACACTTCTGTTAGCGGTGTCTGCATGCCCGAAGCCCGACTGCTCGGCGTCAACGGCTCACGCCAAGCATCGTGCGAGTCTGGACCTATTTAAGAGGTGTTGATCACTGACACCAACGACATGGCTGCCGGTGAACTGATTAACATTTATCGAAATTTGTAGACTTCCATCGCAGCAAAAATCGTTCAGCCGGAAACTTGTCCTTGCTACTCTGCCTCACCGCCACGAACTAGATCAGGACCAAACCATCCACAAAGAGACCGTGCTCGTGAACGCCTTTATCGCCTATAATTAACTGCTCGTTACGGAATCCAGGTTTCAATTTTGATGATATAAGTGTAAGATTCTTGTCAGCATCTGTCCGTGCGGGAAAACGGGAGCTAGCACCGGCGATAATACAGAGTCTTATTGCTCTGTCATTAACATCCTCGAGAGTCCAGGAATGTCCCTCCTCAGTCGACACGCCAGTTTCCACGACTACAACTGCTGTCCTCGAGGAGTCAACCTTCTCATGCCAGTGATCTCCGACACACCAACACACTACTAATGATGAGGCCATCGTGGGATCACCTACGCCAACACATCAAGCAGTGACAAAACGCTCTATTCTGATACCTTACTATTACATAATTCCATAAATCCGACAGAAAATTCAAATCCAACTCCAAAATATCACAAAACTGTAGCTCAAGTTGCTCTACTGTTTTAAATCCGATTGTTATGGCCCAGCGATATGCTATAAGGAATGCTTTTAGTTTGAGGAAATTTGAAAGAGTGTCACATATTTATTTATTTATTTTCCAACGGCAGCAGCCAATTTACAAATACAAACATAGATAGTAGATACAGCGGAAAATAAAATTAATACGAACAGATGAAAAATCTACATAAAGTAACAAAATAGGTATCATACAAAATTTGATAATAAATAATTAGTATTCAAAGATGTAACAAGTTATAAATATCCAAAACATAACAAAAAATAAAAATAAAGATTAACAACAACAATAATTATTCAAGTATGGAGCGAACATAAATAAATTATGCTAATAAATTAAAATATAATATATAACATTTAACAAATAACAGTGAAATTAAATAAATACAACATATAATACAATGAACATGCACTTAACACAGATTAAAGCTAACTACTGTAGGTCTTAATCACTAGTCCCTCACAGAAAGAAGAGAGAAGGCCTGCCGGCGAACCTGGTGAAGTCCATCGAAGAACAGGTCACACCCAGATAAAAATATATTGTACATATATTTATAGATATAACAATAGTTTAACTTTAAGTAAGCTCTATATCGTGTGTTCGGCAATTTATATGCACAGATATATCGATAGATAGGAAATAAAAAGATATAACATCAATACAAGATTATCGCATAAACTTTCAATAATAGTTCCTTGTTATTCCTAAGAAATTGCATGAAAACAGTTCAGCTATATAGGCCCTAAGATCATAAACAAATGTATAGCAAATATGAAAAACGATCTAATTTTTGAAACAAAACCAAAATTTAAAATGAAAATATAAGGGTATATTTTAAACAGCGAGTAATCTTTTTCCTAAAAGGAGAGAACTTAACTGTGTTTTTAAGGACATCGGTTTTCTGTCCCTGTTGACGCTCCGTCTTTGTTCATCAACTAACAGGGGTAGTTTGCTACACGACTGGTGTTACTCTTGGCCACCGAGCTCAATTTAAGCTACTTTCAGGCAAACTGTTATAACTTGCAGTATTATACACAACTTAGTGTTAAAGACAGATTCGTTTTCTGTGTCATTTTATATGGCCAAATAATAGACTTTCAGAGTTAAATTAAATTAATAGGATAGATCATTTTAATGGATGGATGTATTAAAATAACAATCGTGACATAACAGTTAACACCTCTCTACATGTTCAAAGTATACGAAAAAGTGAACATTTAAAAATTGGCAATTAAGGCTAGTAATTGCAATAAAACTCACTGCTACTTATTTTATAGTTATACAGTTACAAGAAGATATCATATCTTTTTGGTTATTTGAGTAAGGAAACCTTGAACAGGTAAAGTATTTAGTTATGAGTCGCATTTATTGGGATATTACAAAATAAATCATGTACAGTTTACCAAATGTTATTGTAAATTGGTTGCTCCTCAATCAGTTTTTTTCAGACATATGAGTTCTACCTCGTGTTCTCGCAGTATAATTGAGTGCTTTAGATATAATCATTTCTTATGATGAATGAAAAATAGTGTAATATATTACTGCTTCCTTAACAGCTTCTGCATAATTACATACATCATACTACTATTATTTTAGTCAGAGGCCTGAAATTTGAGAGTAAAAATATTGTTATTAAAATATCATGAATATAGTATATGTAGAGTAAACCATAAGATTTTATTTCCGTTTAATTTTTTCACTTAAAGCAGGAAGCTGAAAATCGCACTTTGGACTTGCATATCCTTTCGGAGTGACAGGAGAATATTCAACATACATGTAGGTAAGACAAAGCGTAAGGTTCATCTCCATTGAAAATTAACTGAGAAGGTACAGCAAAATTCTACATGTCAGTTATTTGACCTTTGAAGTGCCTCCAGTTCCAGCCTTTACCAGTCAAAGAGGACAGAGGATATTCGTATCTCATGTTCATGCTAGTTACAGCATTTAACACCAAGATAGCTCCACCCCCACTCAATTATCTTCTACAATAAATTGAACCTATCGATCCACCCTTTTACCCTATATTGAATATTTGCTGTGTGCGATGTGCCACTCCCTGAAATCCATGATGTTGCCTAGATGAAATTACTCATCGGCTTTCTTGTATCCAGTATAGGTTCAATATGAGGATAAGTAACCATGCTGCACGTGTCCTCTATCCGTAATGCTAACGAACTTTTAGAAGTTCAACACGCGATATTTAGATAGTTTATAGGAATAGAAAATCTTGTAACAGATATAGGGTGCCACATGATGCTGCATAAGTCGTGTCTAAAAGGTAAAAGGCAAGATAATTTATCGTTTAGTCGGATCACGTCAATGATAGTGGCAGTCTTAATGCTTTAATCATGGTTTGACGCATGCTGAAACATTATTGAAAATAATCATCTTCAAAGGTATAGCGTCATAAACAGATGGGCTACTTACAAACACGTTGTAATGAATTATCCTTATTTAATATCAAGTACCTACAATGTAAAATATAATTTATTGTTTTTGTAATTTAGGCTTTCAAATTTAAAAACAAAATATATAGATAGATAGATAGATAGATAAGACCACTCAATGGGACAAAACTGTCCCTCAAGAGATTTTGCATTACATAAAAGCAAGAACCCGACGGCGCGGACGCTGTTATAAATAAAAGAACACGTCAGAGTAGTTTTTTGTAAAAAACATGACGTCAGAGCCTAACCTCTGGACATCTTTTTACATGTTTCTTAAAATTAAATTATACTGCACAGTAATTGCTTAAAACTGAGACATTTATTAAGACTGTTATTGTGACTGAAGGACATAACTAGGTAACTGTTTTTATTGGCACGCCATTAAATTACTTTGAGTTATATTTACAATAATATAGTTTATTGTAATTACTTTAGGACTATATAATTCTGTTTGAAATTGGTTATCCGGTTCAAGATCAAGTAATTAATGCTCTAGGTCTTTATTCAGTGTATATTGTATTTAGTAAATGGTTTAGATCATCTGAGTCTTTTACGTACATTATCCGCACGATCCCTGCATGCGGTGTCAGATGACGTACAAGTTTTTTTTCCATATATCTAACACCACAAATGTCAGAGTTTCAGAATAGTATACAGTTAAGTAAAATAACTGCAATGACAGATAACCCAGTCCCAAAGAGATACAATCTGGTTCAGACAAAATTGCTACAAAGAGGTTGAACTGATTCAATAACATAATTGTTTAATTGAGGGGAAAATGTACCTTTTATAGGCGTGAAATATATTATGCTATTCAAGTTCAAGAAAATCTAATCAATTACTTATGGTGCAAATTAAGTACATTATTTGAAAACATTGAGAAAGATTTGTCATCGGAATACTCTGCACTATGTTATTACACATAATACATCACAACCATACAGACTAGCTGTGAAGATATATTACTCAAGTAGGGAAGAGCTTATCTCTTAAACGTTATCTATCAAGACTGACACTACTGCAGTGAGTCGGTGAAGGAACTTTAGCTGCCATCCGTCATCTATAGCCTGTTACTGCTGGCATAACAAGGCGACAAAGTTAACAATGTTCATTTCCCAAGACATTGACAGTTTGAATAGCATGTGTGTAACGTTGAAGGGGATTTAATACGCTATATTTTCCATATATGTATATTTATTATTTACTTATTATAGCACCGAGTTTACAAACATACTTAATTAAGGTGAAAATATCTTTACTTAGCTCAGCTCTTCCTTTGAGCTTATATATCACCCTCCGCTAAAAAACCTTCAACATTTACTGCTTCATTGTTCAACTATGGTGGCATACTTGAGAAATTAACCTTTGTGTCCAAGTGATTTTTTTAATCAGTAAGATTAATTACAATAAGAAACCAACCATTATATTAAAGATAATCTGGTAGATATTCTAGGATGTTAAAAACTGTTAAAATTTAATAGTAAAGGCTCTTATTCCATCAGGGGAAGTCAGGGCTAAGAAGCCCTCTCTACCATTAACCACCACCAATGACCGGGAAGGCGGGCTGATTGCAAGGACACGAATGCTCAGCTGTCGCCCATCCAATTAGCAATAATGCAGACACGGTAATCTTGCAATTGCAAGCGTACCGCTACTCTGCCCCATTAGCCTGTTACTTGACTTGTTATATAACTAACCAAGCGTGACTTCTTTTATCAAATATTGCAGTATGCTATATAATAGACTAAATACATTTATACTGATTTTTGCTGTATTCAGATTCACATAACATAACAATGATACAACACTCAATTGGTAAATGAGATTTGTAATTTCTTGCCGCCTAGCACAACTGTTAGGGATTTGACAAAATATTTAGTATTTAGATTTAAAAAATTACACTGTTTATATGATTAGACAAGGTTTGAACTTTAAAGGAAACTTCTCGTGTATTTGTTCAAAATTTTAAACTTTTTACACTTTTAAAGTTCCACAGATTTTATAATATCATTTATGCAAAATAATAATATACATGCAATACATAATAATATAATATTATGTACATGTTTGATAATATACATATGTATAATATATATATATATATATATATATATATATATATATGTATATAATTTCAATAAATACTGAATCGCAAAAAGTACTTGCTCCGCCGGGACTCGAACCCGGATCTCTTACTTGCCGGGTGAATTTGCTATCTTTACACTACAAAGCCCTCACTTTTACGATTCAATTACTTTGTATTTGGCCGTTTCTCTCACATATGTGTTTAAATAAACAAACTAACATATGATCGGAAGACCAGATACCTGTCAAATGACTTTTATTTACATTAACTTTGTATAAATGGCAATAGCCTTATTTAATTTCAATAAACATTGAATCGCATAAAGTACTTGCTCCGCCGGAATTCGAACCCGGTCTCTCACTTGCCGGGTGAACGTTTTTCACTTCAAACATTCACTCGGCAAGTGAGAGATCCGGGTCGAGTCCCGGCGGAGCAAGTACTTTTTGTGATTTATAAATATATATTAAATATATATATATATATATATATATATATATATATATATATATATATATATATATATATATATATACGAGTATATGATTAGTATTGAGGTGTAGGAAATCATCGAGTGGTTGTGCTCTGCAGTAGGAGGACAGCTTTCTGATTTCACGTTTTGTATAATTTTTTTTTAATTGGGTATGTTGTCACCATCAAACCATTTTAGTGAAAAGTGCTTTGTAAACGATATGTGTAAGTTTTATTTGGAATTAAATCAATGTATCAGTACCCCACACCACGTGTCTTGTAACGGGATTCATGGAGATTACATCCACTGTTACAAATCTATAGCTCATTCCATTCTCGATATATCCTGCGGACAGATAGACGTACAGACAACCATATAGACAAGATATTGCTACATTCCCCCCGCAGACAAAAAGGGATTTGTGTCAGACTACTGTGCACTCGCTGTGCTACCTACTAGTGTAGACCATTATAAAAATCAGTATTTACTGAGTAGCGCTCAGATAAAACCTTTGTCGTAATATTTTGTCATGTGATACATTCCCATTATTTTCATTAAATTATTTTTATATAAGTTTTCTAATAACGCAAGCTAAGGTAGGCTACAACACTGCATTGTCACAGACATTAAATACTGCTTTTCACTCTGTAATGTTTTTACTTTATGAATAAATTTTTTACATGCTAAATTTTATATGGTTGTACTGATTTTATTTACTAATTTGTGTATTCTGCGATTTTCTCGATGTCATTATGGTATTCCATAAGACGAATATATAAATTTCACTGAAGCTCAGCCAATCACATATATTGATATGCAATACCATCGAACTCGATATTGGCAGTATATAGACATAGCATACTAAATGTCATGTCTGTAGGTTACATAGTTTTCAAGATTTTGTGCGTACAGAGAGACAGAAATGTTTTTTTTTACCACTAGAGTGATAAAAAACTCTAACGCCAAGCTAACTAAATTTGGTAAGAAATAGAGACACTGATGGTTTTGTATGAAATATTGTAAAAAAACTGTAGTTACAAATATCACTGAGCTGTGAATTAAATATTTCTTCAGTAAGTTTTCAAGAACATTATTACAGAAAAGGAGTCACTATAATAAGATTTGCAGACAGTTTTCATAAATTTGCAGTATTATACACGTCCACAAACGAATGATACATAACTACCTTCACAATGACCGACTATCTGAACCTATGTAATACCTGTAGAGTATGTAATACACCATGTTGTGTACAAGTATGGCCTTTTTCCTCTGTATATAAATGATAGCTTCTCTGATATAACAGTGTATTCAACAAGTACAAGTAAGGAAATACAATACAATTTACAGAGTATACAATATTGTATCTTATGTATAATGTATTTAATTCGATGTACAAATATTTAATCTCCACGTACCGACGGGGTACATGAGATCGCATAATGTTTCGACAATCGCATGATCATTTATCAACTAGAATCATAAAAATATTCAAAACAACCCCAAATATATATATATATATATATACATACCAACAAGTCCGTTGCAAAGTTATGCAATACTATATAAAAATTATAATATGAAATTGCAACTTGTGAGGCTAAGTAATGTGGTCTATTGTCTGTAGAGTGCCTACGGTCGCAGTATCCAGGTGATTGACTATTAAAGGGAAAGGTATTGCAATCCAATCACTTTGATGATAGTGTACAACAGTCTTGTTTTAATTGTGGAAAGTAGAAAACAGAAACTTTTTTGGTAAGTAAATCAGAAATTAAAAGAACTAAAGGGATACGTAATGCATCTTCTAGACGCTACATTGTTAGCTCCAATCGACAATATTTCTCCAAGACCACATTCCCTTTTTAAAATGTCAAATATATATTATATATATATATATATATATATATATATCTCCCCCCTTCCCTGCTCTCACCACTCACTCACCCCCTACCCCTCTCACCCCCTCTCGCTCCTCTCAACCCTCCCCCTCCTCCTCTCCTTCTCACTCCCCTCTCCCTCTCACTTCCTTCTCCCTCTCCATCACAAGTTTTAAAATTATCGGCGAAATTTCATCTTAGCCTCTTAAAGTAAAATTATTAGTTAAAAGATTATGTTAAATGTAATCAACACTTCTGTTTAAATATTGTTTTATGACACCACATTCATATGCAACATTACTTTTTAGACTACTTTCTTTACATTTATAGTCTTAAAAATATCTAAATAAGAAAGTTAAAGTTTTAGCATGTACTATTAATATGTATTTATCTGTACATCTTAACAAATATTATGTATGCAAATATTAAGTGCTTGGTCAGTACTGCTATGCAGACAACAAAGACAAATTTACTATGTAGCTATTACTCTAAACTGTTGTATACCCACCTTATGTAGTAACATTTTTATTTGTACCATGCCCACAAGAACATATAGAAACAAAATAGATACAATGTTTAAAAATACGGAATGTATTACATAGTAATGTTCTTTTATGGGGGGAGTGAGTATTAGATTATAATTGCTACAGATAATCAAATTTAGTTCCAGGAAATGTTTTTGTTATAGTAATAATCAATACTAACAATCAGATTTTTAGGAAAAGTTTTATTTACCTAATACATTTATTTCAGATCACCCAAACGAGATATTTACCTCATTATTGCAATTAGTTTTACATTATCGCTGCTTAGGTTAGTTTTAAAATATAGTGGTAATATTATGAAATGTTTTCTTCAAACCTATTGTGTTATTTAATTTAAAAAATAAATCAATGTAAAAAGAAAGTAATACATTATTATTATTAACGTTATTAAGTCTACGTATTTCATTCTTTACTCATTTAAGAAAGAAATCTTATTCGATTAAAAATTAGGAAATATTATATTAGTTATTATGTTTTAATTAATTTGTTATATTTAAACTTAGGACAATAGAAACACAAACTCATATGTATAAATGTAAAAGCTATCACCGCTATTAAAAAATAAACATATGCTATGTAAAAGTGAACTCCTATGCTATTTCTAGACGAAGAAACAGAATATAAAGTGCGGCAATACTTAAATAATATGTTGAGAGAAAATGTAAGAGGTCTGATGTTTATACTTTCACAAAGTGATGTCAGTTGTGAATTGGTATTAAAACCCAACATGGCCGTCTCTCCGTCTGTCCATCTTTCTACCCATTTGTGCGGTTACTGTTGATAGATAGAACCTAGACATCTGAAAGATGGTACATAGCTACCTTTTGTCAAAGGAAGAATTTCATCGATATTCAGGTCACAGTGTTAAATTCAGTCTGTGCAATACGTTGTTTACATGACTTTAAAATTGGTATATAGGGCCTCTTTAAGCCTAGAAAGAGGGATATTAATTTTAAGATCTAAAAGTAAAAAAGCAACAATTCGATATGTACGCTACCTCTTTGTTTATATTCAATTTTAATACTTCTTTTTATAGATTTAAAAAAATTGTATATGTAATGAAATAAGACAGTTTTCTACAAATTCACAAAGTACAAAAATTCAATCCAAACTTAATATTTAAGACGAAATTCATACAAAGAACAATTTCTCCTCTGATTTATTAATGAATATTGATATCACTTGACATTGACCATAAAAGGAAAGGTGGATAGTACAGGGGGTCGAAAGTTACAAGTGCAGTTGAATAATTAAAAAGCCATTAGTGGCTCAAGGGCGCCTAGCTTAACTGTCTGGGAGAGATGTATTACCGGCGGGCTTAAGACTATGTTACAGTCATTAGTGTCAAACTTCACTTAGCCTCAATGTATTTAATATAAAATTTAACAATTCCTTGGAATTAATTAGGTGTAGCACTATAAAATTACGAAGTAAGAATGGTATACAGTATAGAGGACCGCATTAGGAGTTGAGTAACGTTATTCCTCTATCTGTAAAATCAAATAAACGTACACTGTCTGCAGAATCTAATCTATTTTGCATGGATGATATCTATATTTTTAATTTCTAAGATATATTTACATCCCTCGGCAACCAAAAGAGAAATTGTGTTAGTCTACTGAGTGAAAGGATTAAACGACACTAAGCAGTTCTTCAATGGTTGGAAATGCAATAGCACAGAACTCATTATTGTCTCTGTAGCAATGCAGCTCATTTCGTTCCTAAGATTTCCTGTGAACAGACAGATCCACAGACTATCAAACTAAATGAAAATCGACACGAAAATGATAACTCATTATAAAATGCGTTCTTGTTGAAGTGTAAGTTAGTCGAACATTTGTAAAGCCTACTTATAAAATCCTACGAGATAACTCCATAAAGGTATATTCATACTTCAATAATTTTTTTATGAAGTGGCTGAAAAATTCTGTATGGTACAGTTTTTGGCACCAGCGTATAGTGCGGGAGTACGACGCTGTGGAATGGAACTCACGGGTTACCCACAAAACCTTTACTCTGTAAGAATATAGGATATGCCGAAATTCATTTGGCTTATTCCGCTTCTTGGTCCATATCAGTCTCTTTATTTGGAGGACACCTTGAACAAATTGCGAAACTCCAAACCTGTTGCGCTCATAATCCATCGCCAGGACGGCAAGTTTGGACACTGTGCGTTAGCCAGAACACACTCGAAGGACAGCCTGACGCTGCAGTCAAATCAAATCAAATCAAATCAGTTCTTTATTGCTTTTAGACAATATATAACATTGTATAGCAGTCGTCATATATTCAAACAGCAAATACTCTACACACTCACACACAGTCAGACTTACATTTCACTCATTCACAGTATCTTTGGATCCAGATTTTAAATTTTGGTAATTTAAGATATTTTTAGATATCCCAGCGACTCATCATAAACTCCTCTAGCGAATAAAATGCTTTTGACACCAACAGGCATTTAAGACGAGTTTTCAATTGGATTTGATTAGTTGCATTTTTTACACTTTCAGGGAACTTGTTGATTAAGCCGACGCCAACCTGATGCGGTAAATGCTGAGATACCGCCAGTCTATGACTATGGACTCTAAAGTTGTCCCTGGCTCTAGTTTCATACTGATGAAAGTCCCTGCCCCGGACTAAAGTGCACTTCGATTGACAGTACAGGATCACATGAAACATATAGAGACAGGGCAATGTCAGCAAACCTAGCTCCCTAAAAGAGTCCCTACACGACTCTCTGTAATTCAACTTTGCAATAATTCTATTGCCTTTTTTTGAAGCCTGAATACGCGTTCCATCTTGTGTTTGGCACAGCCCCCCCACAGTCTCAAGCCATACCCAAAGTGCGGATATATGAGACCGAAATATGCCGTCATTAAGACTTCAGGGGAACAGTATTTAGCTAGGCTTCGCAAGGCAAATATGCCAGAAGTAATTCTAGCTCATATATTGTTAACGTGGTCGTCCCAGGTCAGACCTTGATCAATGTACATCCCCAGGAATTTCGTTGATCCAGTTTCCTCTAAAAGGACATCGTCCACAAATACAGCAGGTTGCCTTGCAAATTCCCTTGGTCTTAGGCAGAAATTGATGACATTTGATTTTTATTGGTTCGTTTTCAAATTCCTGTCAGTAAAATACTGAATGCATGAAGTCAGTTCCACAAATGATGTGATTTCCAAATCTGGTGTAGTTTTTTCCTTTGAAGCAAAGAGTTGTGTCGTCGGCATACTGAATCAGATGCTGGATCACTGAGTTAAGTCTACAGACGTAAACCCAAAAAAGAATAGGCCCAAGAATAGAACCCTGAGGGACACCGTGGGCTATTTTAATTTTACTACAGATGACATTCGAAATCTGCACGTATTGATCTCGATTCTTAAGATAAGAAGCAAGCCACGCGTTTGGCAGACCCCGAACGCCACATTTTTGTAACTGGTGCAACATTGTTTCATGATGCACACAGTCAAATGCTTTGGATAGGTCAAGAAATATGCTGAGCACTTGTTCTCGCCTTTCCAAGCCATCAACAACATTGTTCAAAAGACTATTTACAGCGTCAATTGTTGATCTTTTTTTCCTGAAGCCAAATTGTTCAGGATTTAGAATTTCATTGCTTTCTAGAAAGCTTTCAAGTCTTTCACAGAAAACCTTTTCAAACATTTTGCTGAAAACTGGAAGAATTGAAATTGGACGATAATTGCTGGTTTTGCAAGGATCGTCTTTTTTAAAAATTGGTATAACTTTAGCTGTTTTCAGTAGACATGGAAAAGTTGCAGATTCAAATGAAAAATTTATCAATTTTGTGAGTGGCCTCAAAATGTACCTAAAGTAACGTTTGAGTAACCAAGCTGTTCGTTGAGTAAAGTAGGTGTTCGGAACAGGACTTTCTGACCACTTTGCTCAGCTCGTCCTCGGTATTTGGCACCGTCAGGTCAGTCGTTGCCAACACACGTCCTAACCGTCAGTTAACCTCAAATAACATTTGCTTGTTGAACCTCATGTTATCCAGGGAGCCGTGGAATGACATAAATCAGTTCCTGCCAGCAGATAATACATTTGATAGATTTTTACAAATTTTTAGTTATAATTTTGAAGTCGCTTGTCCTAAGAAATTAGTTAAATTAAAACATAATCACAATAATAAAAAGTGGATTACTAAAGGTATAGTAACTTCAAGCAAAACATTAAAATCTTTACCATTTTAATTTAAGAATAAGCCCAACACAAGAGAAAAAGAATCATTATAAATGCTATAAGAAGCTTTACTCTAAAGTTATAAAAAATGCTAAGTCCAAATATATGTTTCAAACACTCTCATTATCTTCCAATAAAGGCAGAGACGCTTGGAAAACTCATCAAGCCGAATGTAAGAAAAGGTTTGAGTTCGAATTCTGAATTTGAAATTGAGATTGAGGGACGTATGGTAAAGAGCAAGCAAGAAATTTGTGACTCATTCAATAGGCATTTCACGACAGTGGGTGAAAATTTGAATAAAAATCGGCACGAACCTCCTTTACAGTTCCAGGTGCAGAACTACCTGCATGATAATCCAGTATCGATGCACCCGGTGACCCGGGGGAGGTGGTCTCTGCTGTGAAGAGGTTTGAAAAACAAAACATCCTCTGGTATTGACGGTATACCAAGTAAAGTAATAAAAAATCTTGCATTGAAAACCATAAGCCAACCTTTGTCTAACATAGTTTCAGCTTCTTTTCGGACAGGGCCGGTTCCCTCGGGCACTGAAGAGCACAGTTGCTATTCCAATACACAAGGGGGGGCATTGTAATACTCTGGATTCTTATCGTCCCATTTCTCAAATTTCTACCTTTAGTAAGGTCTTCGAGCTTAATTTTTCTTGGCCGATTAAATTTTTTCTTGAGTTCGAATGAACTTCTACATAAGAAACAATTTGGATTCACGACGGGTAAAAGTACCGGAGGAGGCAATAAGTTTTTTCGTGTCGGATATTGTGACCGAGCTGGATCAAAATCGGCGGACTGTGGGGGGTGATGATGGATTTGACAAAAGCGTTCGACTGTGTCGGTCACCCACCACAGCTTCTGGAGTGTCTAAGGTGTCTCGGTCTGGGCGCTTGGCTCTACAGTGGTTGAACTCTTACCTAACTCAGAGAGAGCAGTGTGTGCAGGTCGAGGGTAGTCGTTCATCGTGGGCTCCAGTCAATTTTGGTGTCCCTCAGGGGTTCGATCTTGGGACCAGTACTCTACAACCTGTATGTAAACAACTTACCCCAAGGCGGTCCCACATAACCAGCTTGTTATGTACGCTGATGACATAGCCCTCGGGTTTTCTAGCGGGACAGTCGAGGACTTAGAAATTAATAGTCATATAGTTTTGACACAGCTGTACCAATTTTTTAAATAATTTAAATTTGCATTTAAACTTCAAAAAGACAGTTTTTTTGGAATTTTCAAAACGTATGAAAGATAATTTCACCTTTTATTCTAATTAATAATTCAGTAGTACAACAAAGAAGGTGTGTCAAATATTTGGGGGGTACAAATATAGATGATGACCTCAGCTGGCGAACTCATATCAACTGTGTATGCCAGTCCGCTGTCTTCGACTGTATTCCTCATGTCCAACTTGCCAAAATACCGTAACAAGTTTCTCTTAAACTTGTATACTGCTCTCTCGTTGAGTCTCGCTTGAGATATGGCCTGCTGGTCTGGGGCTCAGCTACACTAGCACAAATTAATAGAGTGTTTGTGTTGCAAAAGCGTGCTGTTCGTGTACTTGCTGGACTGAAAAACGAGAATCGTGCAAAATTGCTTTTAAAGAATTGAACCTCTTAACGCTACCGTCATTGTATATTTTTTGAAACAATAATGTTTGCAAAATTTAACAGTGTAGCAGTTACTGATGGATCCGCAGTACACGAGCACAACACCCGGGCTCGAGTAAACCTCCGCCAAACTCCACACCAGGACAGTTTGGGCAGCGAGTTTACCGCACAATGTCGGTGCCAGGTGCTTTTGGAGACTTCCTGAACCGCTGAAGTGCATCCAAAATAAGGAAGAATTTAAAAGAAAATTAAAGGAGCATTTAGTGGCGGGTTGTTTTTACACGGTGGGAGAGTTTCTAGTATAATGATATTTTTGTTTTATTGTTTTGTTTTTCTTGCATTATTAGTTAGAATTTGTAAACTTATTTTTAATCGGGCATAAACTAACAAGTGTAAAGTTGTGGACTCGTTTTAAATTCTAAATTTTTAAGTTTTTTTTTTTACAATAATAATAATAATTATAATTATGTAGACTAATAAAAAAAATATTTAGTATAATATTTACTGTTGTATAACCATTGTATTTTTATTGTTTTACTTTATAACCTATGTATATACAGCATGTACTTGACTCTGTCATACAACAAAAGTTGTCTTACGACATTAAAGAATTTGAATTTTGAATTTGAATTTGAAACTGACATCCCGTTAGCGTCACACGATTTCTTTGAATTCAACCCCTGTACGACAAGAGCTAACTCCTCCACACACACACACACACACACACACACACACACACACACACACACACACACACACACACACACACACACACACACACACACACACACACACACACACACACACACACACACACACACACACACACACACACACACACACACACACACACACACACACACACACACACACACACACTCACACACACACACACACACACACACACACACACACACACACACACACACACACACACACACACATACACGCACGCACGCACGCACGCACGCACGCACGCACACACACACACACACATTTTTACTTTTAATCAACTTTATGTTTATCATTGTTTAAATTACATCTATAAATTCTTAGACAGTTTCGACATTTAAAAAAATTTAGTTAATACAAGATCATCGCAAGTAAAGCAAATTTCAATGCCAAACTACACCAAGGAGTTGGCAAGAAAGCAATTCACTTATACAGCCATTAAACATTTCAATGCATTCATAATGAACTATGGTGACAGTCTATTGTATGAATCCAAACCAAAATTTAAGATGAAAAGTAGAGAATATGTCAAAAACCTAAATTCTTAATAATTTTATTTTTATTGTTGTGTCACATTAAATATAGTTTATCTCATAGTTTAAAAATTGTTATGTTTTAAGTTTGTTATCAATGTCTGTTGTTAAGCTGTTATTGTTGAAATTGTTTGTTAGATCTATATTGCTGCATTTGTTATTGTTATGTATGTGTATGTATATATATTTTATATTAAATCCTGTTATTGTTGGAATCATTGTTAAATAACTTAATATATTTGTAACAGTTGATTAATTTTTGTATTTAATCATGTACTACTGATATGTGTGTATATGTATATAATATTTATGGGTATGTATATATATATATATATATATATATATATATATGAATATATGTATATAATCTGCCTAACTAGTCCTTATGTTTGTTAAGTTTTTACTATTATTTGGTTTTGTTTGATTTGTGTAATAGTTTATATACTTATAATATCTAAAAACGTTGAAACATGCAAATTATTTAAATCTAAGTTCACCTTCTGCCAAAAGAGACTGAATAGGCTTTAAATGTACTTTGCCAACTGTATGTAAAATGTATATATATATATATATATATATATATATATATATATATATATAATGCCAATATATTAAAAAGGAACTTGTTTTCCTTTTCCACACGTGCTTTGTGTAGCACATGGAATTGTATTTTTTTTTTGGAAACTTTCTGGTAAATAAAGATTTTTGTGAACTGTGAACACACACACACACACACACACACACACACACACACACACACACACAGGGGCCAGAGCCATGGATGCAACCGGTTCCCTAACACCAATTTCATGATATCGAGGTTCTGAAATTGACGAATCATTTGAGGCCACAGAAGAAAAATAATTATTAAACTCGTTGGCAACCTGCAACTGATCATCAATTACGCGTTCATTAATTTTGATTGATATAGACTCAAGGTTTCGGTCCAAGTTTGATTTTTGTGCCGATTCATTGATTATTTTCCATGCAGTTTTAGGAAAATTTTCACAATTTCTCAGGGCTCTATTGACGTCATGAGCTTTAGCATCTTGAATGACTTTTCTATAGATCCTTCGATATGATCTGTAAAATGTTTTAAAATTTTCGTTTTGTGTTTGGACAAATATTGAGTAAAGAAATTTGAGTTTATCTCTGGAAATGAGAATCCCTTTGGTTAACCATGAATTATTTTTGGGTTTGAAATTGTTTTTGGTTTTTTTAAAAGGACACGAAACGTCTAAATAATAAATGAAACGGTCATTGCAAGCTTGATACATGTCATTGACATTCTCAAAGCTGTTCAAAAAGCTCCAGGTTTCGTTTTTTAATAAATTGTTCAAATTGGAAATGTTTTGGAAATTGTAAGCTCTTTTAATTTTAAAAGATGATTTTTGAGTTTCTATTTTACATCCATGTATCACAACCTCCTGCGCAAAGTGATCGGAGACAGCCGTATTCAAAACAGAGACCGTGACGTAGGAATGTTTGTAATGACGTTGTCGATGGCAGTACTCGTCATAGCAGTCACTCGTGTTGGGGAATTCACGGACCAATTTAGATTAAATGAGCTTAAAACATCCCGCAGCCGCTGGGTCAGAGGGTCGGTGGGATCCAAAACGTTGATATTTAGATCGCCAATTATAGTAAATTTCGATGAGTTTAAGAAAAGACAATTTATAAGATTTTCGAGGTTTGTAAAAAAAAGATTCGGCACATCCATTGGGTGATCTATACAACCCTACGATTGATATTTTTCCAAGAGTTTTAGATATGATCTTAACACCACTGGCCTCAAAGTTTAGATAGGCAATGTGATTAATTTTGAAATGTTCAAACTTCAATGGTGCTTTCACGAAAATTGCCACACCGCTCCCTTTAAAGTGCGTTCGACAAAAATTTGATGCCAATTCATAGTTTTGAATTTTGAAAAAATTTATTGTTTCAGTTCTGAAACCGTGTTCCGAGACAACAAATACATCAGGTTTGAGTTCGCCACACATGAGCATTAGCTCATCTATTTTATTGGTTGCACATTGGGCGTTTTGATGTACCAATATAAACTTTTCAGTTTGTTTTGAATTAGAAAACTTTTGAAATTTTGGCAAATTTTGAGTTGGGTATTTTTCTAAATTTTTAACTGGATCCAAAGTTTCTCCTAACCTTTCTTTAAACAAGTGTCGACAATTGAGATTTTTTGGTTAGGAGAGCGTCCATTTTTATTTTCCCTTTCAGTGAAGGTTCCTGCTACGGCGTCAGCGTAGGTGTCAAAATTTCCGGGACGAACTATTGGATGATGTGGAGTGTTGTCCGTGCATGGAGTGTCTAGAGAGGGCACTTGAATGGGAGAAAGAGAGCTAGTTGATTGGAAGGGGGTGAAGATTGGTGATGACTGCAGTTTGTTTGGAGATGTTGAATCAGGATTATATTTTATAGGAGAGGGAGGGGATTTAGAGAATGGCAAACGACCCACTTCCACCAGACTTCTCACCAACAGTCCGGCCAGAATCCGCTTGCCCGACAACCTCAGATGCAGACCATGGCGAGTGAACCAGCGCCTTTCTATGCTGTTGATGTTTAGCAGCTGGGCTCCCTCGCATCTGGCACATAGCTCCTCGATATAATGGTTCACGGCGGTGGTTGTCTGGTTCACTGTATGGTCGACTGGGAGGTCGTGTCTTTGAGGGATGGTGGCCACAATGAACCGGGATGAGGCGAGGCGGGCGATTATTCGCTGCTCCAGATGTCGGTAAATGCTCTTAGACTCACCGGTTGCAATATCATTAGTGCCGGCGAGTATGACACAGCAGCTCCCAGGTGGTGGCGGGGTGCCGGACGTAGCATCGAGAAGTCCCGCTGAAGGCTTACAGATCCCACTTACTCTCGTAGGCAGTTTCACACGTTGCTGAACGAGACCGGCCAGATGACGTGCATGGCTGTCCCCCTCGATAATAACGGTCTGGAAGGGTAAAGACGTCAGTTTGTCGTATCCGATTAAAGATTTTTGAGGTCCACACCTCAGCCCCGTATGGCAGCACCTAGCTTGACTGCAGACATAAAAAAACGCCTTTCGCTAGACCGAGGTCTCTGACATTGAACATTGATCATTAGATTACTAAGGTACGCAACAATCCTAGTATCCCTGTGCGCCATTTAGAAGATCTGGACCACCATCTTAACTTGCTGTTCACCATTACCTCAAGGTAATTGGCGGCACGCGTTCTTGGGTAAGCTGATTCAAAAGATAATCAGCCTTCTTGGATCTCCAGATGTTACACTAGGAGTTGAAAGTTACTGGACCCTGACTTTCGCCTGTTCGAGTGCATCTTTAAAAGCAGCGAACTGCCTAAAACCGTTTTAATACCCTATCACTGACCTGTCTCCTTGCAGAGGAAGCTGAAGAAATTAGAAGTGTAATATTTTCTCTCATGTCCTTCACCACCACACCTACAACAGTTTGATCGGTTGGGTCCCTTGCAGTCCCAGGAAGAGTATTTGTGCCCGAGGCATAGACAAGAACCTAGAAACAACTAATCTCCTTCTGAGTATATAGCTCATCCATCAGACCTTAGAGTCTCAGCATAAAAGTAATTGTATGCGTAATATTCGTTATTTCGTTTATCACCATTTCCTTTCGGCTCCTATTTGGTTGTTTTTTGTTTTTTGTTTTTTTTTTTGTTTTTTTTTTTTTTTATAAATCTTCAAAATCCCTGTCTCCCCTGCAAATTCAAGCACGGCAAATCTTATGGCCTCCGTCACCCATATCCGTCACTAGTCGAGAGCCCATAAAGGTTGCGGATCTCAACCGAAGACTTGGGATCCATTACCCTGCCTCCGAGAGTGTTTATAACAACTGCAGCAAAACTGGCTTTGTCTTTTAACTTTCCCAGTTCGGTTAAAACGTCCCCATTCTGGGTCAGACGAATGGACTTAATCACAGTCTCCGTCTGTTCCAAATTGGCCTCGGTCTTGACCTGACCCGCAACTTCAGCGAATGATCACCCCTCTAATACATTGATCAGGATTGCCTCAGACATAACATTTTCTGGATTAAGCTTTAATTAGTCTGGATTATCTGGCACAGCGTGAGGGCGCTCCTCCCCCCTCTCTTGCACAGGGTTTGCGGCCGCTTTAATTTTAAGGGCTTCTTCCCACGGAAAAGAAATCCTTTTCTCATTCTTCAAAATATTATTCTTCCACTCACCTCTAGAAGCTGAGTTAGGGGTACCAGACTCCTGTTCCAAGGCCGCACTATACACCGGTGTATAGTGCGGCCTTGCCTGTTCGCTCACAATAATGGAGCTTACTGTGCTAGAAGCCCGTAGAAGCTGGGGTATGGGCTTTCGGCTTCGGAGAGGGCTGGGTGGACATCACCTTCATCGTTGGTCCACGAATCTCTAAATTCTTGCTCCAAAAGTTTCTTCTTAAGAGTTGGTAAACCATTTTTTAAACTTTTTTTGGAAGTTGAGGGTCTCCATCATACTGTTAGCGCTCCGTCTCCTTCAGAAAACGATCCTAATCAGCCTCAGCACCATTTTGCACATGTCGTAAAATCTTCAAAGAACCAGGCTTCTCTAACACTCAGCCAATAACGTTTAATAGGATCAAATACTGTTTAAAAATGTTGTATTTGATACAGCTTTTTCGTTAATTATAAACTTACACTGCGGTTAACTAACGTAGTGGGCGAAATAAGTAACAAAAATATTATAAAAATTTATGATATAATGTATTTTTACCATTATGTTTTTCATTTAATGCAGCCATCAATATAATATAATTCATTGCAGACTTTATATAATTCTTAATGTCGGATACCATACCAAATACATTTTAATAACAAATAACACAATTATGCAGCAAGTGGTTTGCCATTATTCAAAAATCCTGTGCCCGAACATTTTGTTATAATTGTTTGTATTAAAAACGGATTTTTGAGCTTTTTTGTGGCCTTATTTATTTGTAACTTTAGCAATAAACATAAACGTTCAAACTTACATTATACATTTTCTAAGCCTTTAAGATGTAGCTAATGGGTAAACCCACCTGGAAGTCAGTTCTCTAAACAAAGAGATCCCGGCTCTATATGCCTTTACAATTATTATACAAATATAGTTGATCCAAACTCACACTTCTCCCGTAGAATGTCATTAAAGTGGTAAGTAATAGGCTCGAATGTGACACTTTGCATTGTAAGGAATGTGGCTAAACGTTGGCTAACGGGAGTTACCAATCCATGCGGCTTGGTCTATTTGTACGCTCATACAACTGTTCAAACAATTATGAGAGAAAGTCCGTGTGTGTGTTTGTGTTTGAAACAAAAGACTCATTAAATGAGTCAACCGAGTCTGTTTTCTAATATGCGTAAATTGCATTTTTATATACCAATGGTTGAAAAAGATTCGTAACATCAAATTCAAACTAGTTCCTATATTGTTACATATTCATAAATTTAGAGTTGAAATAAAAACCTGAACTCCAAAAACGTTGAAAATGAGATAGGTATGAAATTATATTTAATATTGTCAATGATATAGTTTGCTAAATCAATGACAAACACTGTAAAACTCTTTATTTCTCGAAAAAGGTCGGTAACAAAGAAGCTCGAAATTAAGTCTTTACATCGTTTCGACATTAGACTACAAACTGACTACAAAGCATTAAATCTAGCTGAAGTTGTGTTACGCCATTTAAAATTATATATATTTACAGGGTGAGTCAGAAATATAGTGAAATATTTTAAGACGTGATTGTAGAGCTAACAATAAGAAAAAAATGTTATATAAAGGTAGGTCCGGAAACGCTCAATTAGTGAGTAATGGCTGGCGAAAGATATTGCTTAAATTCACCTGGTGAAATTAAGTGATTCTGAAATGTTTTGTTCTTACTTTTTAACTCAAAAAGGTAGATTTATAAGCAAAATCACCTGAAAAATCAAATAAAACTACTCTAGAGGTTGTATTCTTAACAGTTTTTTTAGAAAAAGTATGAAATTTGGCAAAAATCGAATAACAAAAATACCGTCTTAAATGTTTGATGTCCAATAACATTGTTAAATGACCAATAAATAAATTGTTTTTCCTAATACAGATTGTAAAGAATTTAATTTTTAAAACAATAATTGTGTGGAATAAGTGTGTGTGTGTGTGTGTGTGTGTGTGTATTTAGAAATACCGAAACTTAAAAAAAGTAACACACACAAAAATAATGTAACATTAATGAAAACATTTTATTGGGCAGAAAAACAAAAATATCAATATTTTCATATCTTTATACAGACATATTTAATTAGGAAAAAAATATTTCCTATGATAGAATTTATGGAGGTGTTATATTTCTCACTATAATAAAAAATTTTGCTGTTTGTTTTAGGACATGAACGGTTTTATAAGGATTGTTTTTAAATGGAATAATCTTAACAAACAAGCTACATTAAACGAAACCAATCACAATTTGATGTCAGTGACCCCTTGAATGCCTCACAGTGAATATGTGAAACAGTGAACTATTAATCAAATAATTGTTTCGTGTTATATTTATCACTGTAAGTCAGAAAGCCGTATAATAGAAACACAAACATGTTTTACTTGACTGAGCCCGGGCAACTTTGGTTGTTTGTCAAAGAGAGGCATAATTTCTCACACCGACAAGTTCAGCACTTAACAATAAATCGCAGAATCATTAACTTATGGATGGTTGCTGCAGAGCTATGTATCACTAGGACAGTTAACAAATGGTTATTTTTGTCATTCAATAATATACTTTGTTGTGGCAACCACGTTAAAATTGGCAGATCCAATGATTATAGATCTAAAATTTTAATGTTTTTTCACAACCAAATCATCCGTTAATGAAATATCTCATCTATTATTCTACTATCGAAATAAATTTCATACAGAATTTGAGTTGTAATTTCAAATCATTTCAAGATAAAGAAGTAACAAGTAAAACAATGAACTGTTTATCTAAAACATCAACAAATTTCAAAACGGTACAACTAATACAACAGGGTTCACAATAGGCATTGGGATCCTAGATGGCACTACTACAGCTAACGAGAACACGGAGAGTTTGTTGAGATATCGCTCATTCCGAGACGAGAGTCAAGAGGCACTGCTGCAGCCAACGAGTTATACAATGGGCGTTCAATATCCACGCACCTTGGTACAGAGAAAACAAAACCGCTTCTGCTACTCCATAACGAGGAGAGTTCCAAGACGAGACACACTACAACCGAGAGGACAAGGACTAGCCTTTGGGCGATAGCACTGCCGGAGCATGTTATGCTCAGAACAACCCCTACGCGGCGGTAACTGACTGACTGCTCTCGTACGTCTAAGGGGCGCTATCGGACGAACACACAGAGACCACACGATGGGTTCCATAAATAGGAAAACTGTAATTGCATCGGAAGATAGGTCGAAGGGTCACTGAAGGTCAGCTATTCGCGAAACTATTTAACTGATAGCAACGACCCTTATTCTGAATACAAAAACGTTACCTACTCTAACTTGGCATTATGTTTAATACTAAACAAATGTATTTAATCTCTTGGTTGTATTTATACCAATCGTTTAATCGACGGGCAACGACTAAATCATGCAACTGTTTCATATGTATACAGACATGTAAAAATATAAGATTATAGAATGTGTACGGTTGTTTCTTACAACTAATATATTCATACTTCATTATAAAATTGTATTTTGTTCCATGGTGCCAAACAAGTTTCGCAAAGTATCACAAAAGTCATCATTTATAATATATTTATTCACGATTAGAGTAAAAGTTAATTTTAAGTTAATGAATTATTCAAGACGTATCGGAGCGCCTAAAATATTTTGCTGGAACAGGTTTAATCGAGAACAGTCTGCAGAAACCAAGCAATATGTATGTTAATAAGAGTTCTTACTTGAGGCTGTATTCCGAAAGTTGATAGAAACCATCTGAGAACATTGTTGAAGTAAGGTAATACTCTTTAATGTAATAAGATAACAAAATATAGTTGAGACAGCAACAACCGTACGTGTTAAAAAAATATTTTACTTAACATTGTAAAATCTAATTAAATTATTTTACAGGAACATAAGTTTTATAATTTTTATAATAATAATCTACATATAAACAATAACAGGCATATTGTAATATATATATTTCAATAGAAATTTAATTTAGTGCTCACTGTAGTATATAAATGGATCACTAAAATAAGAGAAAGAACTGTAAAAAAATATTCATACATCACACAGTTGTAACTCACTCGTAATTTTAGTAATTCTCTATTCGTAATAAACAAACTAACAGACGAAGCATGTTTATTAAAGATTGATGTAGAGTTTTGCCATGTAGAGGTTTAACGAGGTTTTTTAATTCCTGAGTTTGTAACTATTGCAGTCCCTAGAACTGTTAATCGACATAATTATGTCGGTTAATGCCGCTTTTGTGGTGTTAACCGTCAAAATTTTGTCGATCAAACATTCCCTGGTATAATTACTTTTTATAATATACTCCGGTAACGTATCGATATAATTCATGTACCATTGGATTCGGGAATAAAAATGCTAAGGAACAGATGAGTTTTATTCCTCTTTGTATTATGGTTATGACGTAGCAAGCTTGTTATTTTGAACGTAAAAGAAAACGCGACGCCGTTTGTTGTGACCGCCATATTGCCGCTGCCGTTCTGTATGACTTTCGTGCCGAGCTGTGGATATTTGTAAGTTTTAATAGTTTTACGCGTGTTTTAGTGTCGTATTTAATGTGTAGTGTGTTTGTTTGATGTCGTAGTAGTGTAAACGTATATATATTTTAGAATAAATCAATTTCTATTTACTGAAATATGTTTGAGAAATTACCGGCTTTGTGTAGGCTATGGCAAAATGACTTGGCTAAAATTCATTTCACATAGTTTGTTAATGTTTTCACTTACTAAACGTTATTTATAGCACTCTTTTAGCTCTGAAGTAACTATTTATTTTTGGTAAATAGATAGTTTTTCACAATAAAATATATATTTCCTGTAATTTCTTTGGTTATATATAATAATTGTTTGGGTTATTCTATATTTTTTCAATATCTTTAGTTATATTTATAGTTTTCTAACTACATAATATTTCCTATTACTTATAAACCATAAATTTATAAATTTTGATATAGTACAAGCTTTACAAACTATTTTATATTTTGCTGAATGAAAATTTTTCGCAAAATTTTTGAATAATGGCAAAATTTAACTTTTTTTACTTTTCAAAAAATAATTTATGGTAATTATTTCATTACTACTGTATATTCTATTTTATTCTAAGTAATAAAATATGCAAAATAACATGTATTCATATATAAATGTATTAGCAAAACTTGTTTTACCAAAGTCTTACGTTACACCCGATTTTCAGAATTTATACGCATCGCTGCTTTTTGTTCTATAGCTTTATGATGCTTTCATAAATGTGTATAATGTTTATGTTTTTCTGAAACTAGATAAAATTTGACACAGAATGGCTATCTCACTTATAAATATTTCTCACTATAACTTCATTTGCTAGGTATGGTCCCCCCCAAATTTAAGAAATATTTTTCGTAAATTTTATATTTGATTAAAAAAAGTGTTTATTAGAAAATTTTTTATGGTTAATTTTACAATATAGTGCAATTCTACGTTTAATTCTGAACACAAAAATATATACTCTTATTTATATTGCTTTTATTTTATATTTTTAATAATTTTTTTTAAAAAACCTTGCGCGAAGCTCCAAAACAGCCCGACACTACAGGATGAAATGACCGCCAGTTCTAGGGTTAATAGATACTTTGTAATTTATTTAAATACGGATTAAATATAATATAGTCGAAGTAAATCTGTTCTCCATAGCAGTACTAAAATGGTACTTTCCCAAAAACTTTCGATACTTGTAAAATAATACTTTTTGGAACTTTTAAAAACAGATACTAATACCTACTGCTTTATTAATCCTTAGTTATAAAAATCCTCGTTATACGTATTGGAAAGTATAGAGCAAAATATTTAATTACATAATTTGTAATATTAATTGAAACTGAGCTTTATAAACCTCTGATTTTTTAAAACGAACAAAAGAGACAGCTTGATTGTGCATGGAAAAGTAAGAAATGCAAGTTAAGCTTACTTATTAGAATTTAGGTTTATTGCGATTAGATTTATCCCGTTGTTTCCTAGGTTGTGTCAAAGAAGGTGGATTAGCCGAAACTTCGCCTAGTAGAAAACGCCATTCTTTATTTTTCAAACTTTATAAAGAAACTACAGTACGGTAGAAAGCTATAAATGCACTAACTTGTGGAGAAAATAGTACTTATATGTAATAATGTGGTATCAAGGGTTTTGTTTATTTGAAGTATGAAATATTTCCAACTGCTTATTGTCAACGTATTCAATTAGCTGATAAAAACTTTGTATTTACAATTTATTAAAATTGTTATTTTAGTAAGGATGATACTACTGAACTTTTTAGAATGTACCCAGAATTTATACCTTGCAATGGGCCCCTGTACTAAATAAATAAAAATTAGTTCAAATTTAAAATCAAATCTTTATTTGTCATTAGGCTATATTACAAGCAATAGACATTGTCATACTAATACTAAATATACTATGCAGCTTACAAATTGTCATAACTACAATAATGATAAAAAGTCTTCAATAGAATAAGGTGCAGTCCTCACCAAAAAACTTGTAATTATTGTTTTGAATACATTAATACTTAATTTTTTACATATTCAGGTAAACTATTATACAATTTAATTTGAATATATTTATGACTGTTTATCACTTTTTGGAGTCTGGTACTTGGTAAATTAAGATTATCACAGTTCCTAGTATAGTGGCTATAATACACATTGCGCTCAAAAAATCACATAAATGTTTTTAACATATAATAAATTACACAATATATACAAGCTAGGTACAGTTAAAATTTTAAAACTAATAAAATATGGCTTGCAACTTTCTATCTGACTTCTACCAGCCATAACTCGAATTGCCCTTTTTTGGCATAAAAATACATCGTTAGCTCCAGGACTATTTCCCCATAGCAATATGCCATAGTTCAAGTGACAATTAAAAAATGCAAAATAGGCCATACGCAAACAATCAGATTCAACATTATACTTAAAGCTTAAACAATAAGTATAACACTCTAGATAGTTTAGTAATTAGCTGCTCAGTATGATAATGCCAACTAAGTTTTGAGTCTAGATGAATACCGAGCAAATTGACATGCTGATTGACTAACTCTCCATCTACTTTCCTTAATGTAAAGATGATTTGTTCTGACTTATCATCATTAAGTATTAACTCATTTGCTGAGAACCAGTCACCAGCCCTTTCCACTAATAGAGCAGATTTCATGTTTCACATAATCCAGAGAGTAACCTTTAACCAGTGCTGATGTATCATCTGCAAAGAGGACAGACTCATGGGGGAGGTTGGATGGAAGATCATTAATCATAATGCCAAATAGGAGTGGCCCCAAAACAGACCCTTGGGGAATACCTCTAACCACTTCCCGCATAGGAGACACCTGATGCCCCATTACAACCACCTGTTTTCTGTTCACAAGGTACGAACGAATAACGTTTAATTCTTTTCCCATTACACCATACTTAGAGAGCTTTTTAAGCAGTATTTTATGCGATATAATATCAAAACCTTTTCTTAAATCTAACAGAGTCAAAGTCAAGAAAGAATTTTTTTCAAATGCCTTAAGAACTTCAGTAACAACCTTCTCAACTGCATCAATGGTAGACTTACCAGCTAAAAAACCAAATTGTGCATTCGTAAAGTAATTCTTTTTTACAAAAAAAGAATATAGTCGTCTTTTGATAAAGTCCTCAATAATTTCAGAAAAAATTGGTACCAGAGCAATTGGTCTAAAATTAGCAAGTTCATCTACATTCTTCTTCTTTTGAACTGGGATAACTTTAGTAACTTTTAAACTTTCAGGAAACATTCCTTGATCTAAAATTTTATTTATTAGATACGTAACAGGAGATACAATTGCTGTCATTATACACTTTATCATCTTCTTTGAGAGACCATAGTAGTCCTGACTAGTAGAAACCTTTCAAGGTAGAAGTTATATGTAACACCTCTGCCTCTGACGCTGGATCCCAGGCCTGTCTAGCATCTGGATTAGATTTTATTTCGTTGAAATTATTCATATAGTCAATATGACTATGCTTCACAGAATTGCCACTACCGTTTGGACCATCCTTAGCAACAGATTCACCTACACTAACAAAGTAGTCATTGAAAGTATCTGTTGAAATTAAAGAAGGTTGCTGTTTCTTTACACCAACTTCGTCTTTAATTACCTTCCAAGCAGTTTGACACTTGTTTGTTGCATTATTGATCAGGTTTTCATTATACTTATACTTAGCCCTCCTGATAAGATTTCTATAAGTTGCCCTACAATTTAAATAACAATTTTTGTCTCTAGTATCCTTAGTATACTTATATATATTGTACAAATTTATCATAGTATTCCTAACCCTATTTAGTTCAGATGTAAACCATTTATTATTTGTTTTCTTGCTTCTACCATTAATTAAATTTACTTTTTTATTTTTTCAGGACAATAAATATTAAAGTTAGTACATACAACATCCATAAAATGATCAAAGGCAGCACCAGCATCTTCAACCTCAAACAATCTGAGCCAGTTCAGATTATTTAAACTACTGACAAATTGATCAATATTGCCTTTTCCCATCAGCCTAAAGCGAATTCTTTTTGGGACATGTTCAGGCTGTCTTACAACTATGGCATTTGTATTTAGCCAGATAAAATCATGGTCAGATACTCTAAAGCAGCCTACGTTGGACTGTAATCTAATATTAGTTGCCAGATTGTCAAGGCAGTAGTTACCCCTAGTAGGAGTAAAATTTGTTAAGTGGAGGTCAAAAGACTTAAGCAAGTAGTTAAGCATTCTACTCGCCTTTGAATCACTTAATGTACATACATTAAAATCAGACCCTACAATTACTTTAACATGGTCAGAATTATCCAGAACCTTACTTAAAAAATTTTCAAGTACCTCTAAAAACATTGATAATTTATAACTTAGTGTTCTGTACAGTGATATTAAAATTACTGGTTCTTTACTTTCTAATTTTACGGTAGCAAATTCGAAAACACCAGGTTTACAAAACTCATCAACATTCAATTCAGTAACACAAATGTCTTCCTTAACCAGCACGGCAGCACCACCATAGTGTTGTTGAGGTCGGCAGTAGGTAGCAGCCCACTTGTAGCCTTGAGGGACGTACAGGGGTACCTCGTGTGGAGATAGCCAGTGCTCATTGACAAGGGCAACATCAAAGTCATGTTCATGTAAAAGGAGAGTAAAGTCTTCAAGCTCGTTGCGAATAGATTGCAAGTTAATATGCACAACCTTAAACCCAGCATTAGGAACATTTATAAAGTCTTTTCCCCTAAGGCCTTGGTTCGTGGGGATCCCATTTCCACTTGTAACTGAGAGTATGGTATTGGAGGGAAGTCGTTTCCCGAAAAAACAAAACTATCTGTAGTCACTGAATGAAAATTAAACCATTTGCATCTTGATTACTCATAAGGGGTGTTGAAGTACTTGGCGCTGGTGAGCCACCAGGGACCAGGGTGTCATTAGATGGCAATAAGCTTCCAGGAGCTGGCAGACCTCAGACACTCAAAAGCAGGTTGTCCGGTGCCGGCTGAACACTATCAGCCGCAGTTGGTGAGCCCAGATATGAAGGTGTGTTCAGGCGGTCAGGACTTATTTGAAGTTGAACATCACCACCCACCACTGCACAGATACCATCCGCCTCACAGATTTCCTGAGCGAGCCATCTCTTGCCTCTCTTGTTGAAGTGCAACCCATGACGTGTGTGTAAATGTCTTTCTGCATAGCTTGCCTTGACCAGTGGTACATTAGTATAGTCACTACTCAGTTCCACTCAAACATTATTTACTCTCTCAACTTCTTTATTTACACAAGACCAAGCTTTAAGGTCATATCGATGGGGTACATCGACTACAATAACCTTGTTTTTACCTACCATATCCAGGGTTTGTTTAATATATGTCAGTAGTTTTTGTGCTTCATTGGCAGCTACATCATTCGTACCACATAACAAAATTAGAATATCATCTTTACTCTTAATACCATCACAGATAGTTTCTTTATTAAGTACCTGTTCAGCTTTACCTCCTGGTCTTACAAATCCTACACTGTCATAAAGTTTTTGACACTGATTTATGTTCAAACTTAAGTCTCTTCCATGACTATCAGAGCATAACAACATCGTCTTTGTTTTATTGGATAAATTTGTTTTATTATGTAAAGCGTTTTTTCGATACGGCACATTTGGACCATGCTTTTTACTATTTTTTTGTATTCTTTAATAGGAACTTTGAACAGGTGCTCAAACCTATGTTGACATCTTCCTCCATTTCATCCTGACTGTCAGACAATGGTTGGAATAAATTCTTAGTCTGTATTCCAGAGTAGTTTGGTAAACTCATTCTTAGTTGTTTACTTGAAGTTGACGCTTGTTTAAAATTGTCAGCATTAAATTTTAATTTAACTATTTCCTCTTCCTTCTCAAGTATAATTTTCTTTAAACATTGTATTTCCCTCTTGGCTTCCACAACGTCATCATTAAGAATTTTTATAATAGATTTTTGGCTGTTTATTTCCTCTTTTAAAAGCATATTAATGTCAATATTTAAGTTTGCTTCATATTCATCATCAGTGCAGTTTGTTGCTAAAGTAACATTACCTTCCAAAGATTTACTGATTTCTTCTTTTTCGACACAGTAATCACAGTACCACGTGCCTTTTGTGTCATGGATCTTATTAAATTGTTCAAGAGATAGAGATGTACATTTAAGATGGAACCATTGCTGGCATTGTCTTATGCAAAAAACACCATGGCAATTTTTGGTTACATTTTTCTTACATTCACCACAAGGATATTTCTTTGCAACACTAGATTTATATTTATTTTTTACCATTTTTATAAATCAATTAAAACAAAAAATTAATAATTAAAAAATACAATGTTTAATACTATTGGGTACAACAGTAGAAGATATAATTGGGCTATAGTAGCTGACCTTGAGCTGTTCTTCTAGCTCTATTCAAGTGTCCAGTCAGCTAAGTCAACAATAAGACAAACTGCAACAATAGTGTTACTACTGTCAGTCAGCATGCATAAACTGGTTACTGCTTGGACCTGCGGCTGCTGCTGCACTCGTGCGGTGACTCTCTCAATACTGCATGTGATTGCCAGCTGATAGAGAGGGTGGACCAGTACAAGTATCTCGGTGTAATTATTGATGCAAAACTCAAGTGGGAACCTCACGTTAATTGTATAAAGTCCAAATTAAGGAAATTAACCTATATATTTCGTCAATTAGGCCAAACTCTATATTATAATGAGTTCAAAACAGTTTACTTTGCGTATGTACAGTCCATTTTACAATACGGTATCATCGCATGGGGAGGGGCCTACAAAACTACACTAGAACCATTAAATGTTATTCAAAAATCAATAATAAAAGCAGCTTTTAATAAACAAAGACAATATTCATCTACTCTGTTATTTATGGAGACTGATATTTTTACAATTAGGCAGTTATTTATTAGGACTTTACTGGTCTACACCTACTCTCATAAAGATGCCGTCCTCACCCCTATTGTTCACAGTTACCGTACAAGAAACGCTGTGATTGTGGGCTTGCAGGTCCCTTTAATTAAACTGTCTATTAACCTCACTAACGCATACTATGTCGCCAACACACTGTACAGACACTTGCCCTCTGTGATAAGGGACCTGCAGGACGAGCCTGTTAGTGGCTTCAAACGGCTGGTCACTGCCTGGCTTCGTATGATCGGTCCGGACGGTGCTGAGGCCCTCCTCTCCCCCACTTACCGGTACCGTTACCAATGAAAACAACGAAATCATTGCTATTACTAACTTTACCGATACAGTCATTAACTTCCACTCTTTACTGTCATCCGTGCGTCATCGTCTCTGAGATAATGTATTTTTTGCTTGTCCATCTTCATTTGTTTTTACCGTGTTTTATTTAAATGCGTGCTAAGACAGCATATTCTAGAATTTTTAGTGTGATTTTGATTAAGTGTTATACTTTAAATTATGTATAGACTGTCAAGTTTTTATTTTTTATTTAAAGTTTCCTTTAGTTCATTTCTGTTTTTATTTATTTATTTTTCATAACATATAGCATTTCTTATTTTATTATTAATACTTTGTACATTCTAGATTTGAACTGGACAGCACGCACAGACTTTGTTCTATGTGCTGTCAATTTTCATGCATTAACATGTACAAGTGTTGGAAATTTGTTTTTGAAAATAAATTTATTTGAGTTTGAGTTAATGTCAGATATGTGTCTCTTGCCCATGAAACAATATTTCTCATTAAAAGAGTGGACTGGTTAAACAATGTCCACTTTGTGTTTATTGTGCAAAATTATGTGATTAAGCACTCAGATTAATAATGTTTTAATAAAAAGTTTAGTTTTATTAGTGCTTCAATATATCTACAATTTAAAAAAAAAAAAAACATGTGCTTTTGCCAGTCTAGAAGTAAGTACTTTATAGTGGTTAAATTTAATGCTAATTAATAGAGAGAGAATAATGCTTCTTGTCTTAATGAATGTTTAATACTTATCACAGAACTTTAAACTTCACCAATGTCAGCCCAGGGTGGTTAATTATGTATAAAATATAAGAAATCAGCACACATAAAAACTTAAAATCACTGAACTTGACTATCAACTTGACTATCAATATATTTCAGCTATGTTGTGCAAAGACATCTTCAGTCAACAGAGTTAATTGTGTAAGCAATGTGGTGTGAACTGTAAGAATTTGATTTTAGTTATAATCTGACGGTGATGGGAAATACAATGTTCCAACTGAAGGAGCTTTTGAGAAAAAAAAGTTATTTAGTACAGGGGCCCAATATCCTTTTACTCTGGTAAACATTTAGTAGGGTTGGCTGACATTAACAGTTGTCAGTAATAAAGTGCTTTAATTTAGGAAAGGCTGTCACATGTACAAAGGCCGTACAGTTATAAAACAGTGACTTATCCCGTAGATGTATCCCATCAGAAAAATAATTTCAATAACTGGAGCAAAGTGAGAATGGCAGGAGTGAAAAATGAGCGGATGACAATTTAATTGACCGGTCATTTAGCTACCGTTCAGTTGCAAGATTAATGGCTACCATCTCTCCAATTTGTCATATTTTCGTTTTAATTTTTATTTACTATTCTTTAAAATTTGTGGGTTTTTAGTAGGAATTTTTAAAAGTTTAATTGTACGATAAATTAAATTAGACAGTTATGTGGTAAAATGTATGTCATTTAATAGATTTTTAGCTGTTATTAGTAATTTACGGAAAAAAACTGTTCTGTGTCCAGTAAATCTTTATACTTCAATAGCCAAGCAAGTAGGGATTTATTATATGACATAAATTACCAGACACGGGAAGCTTTTATAATTCAGAACCTTGAGGCTAGGATATTCCTGAAGATGTGAACTCCAAACTCCTACAGGCTGAGGCTTCGCTAAGATTAGAAAGTTCAAGGTATGGAAATCTCAAAGACCGAAATCATACATAGAGTAAAAGCTTTCAGGTATGATAAGGGAATTTACAAAGGGCGAGTTCTATAACAGGCCATAAACGTTTATGGTCTTCAATATTTCTTATACGCAATTAAAAATGTTGGAATCTCGTAAAGACTAAACAGTATCTAACTGATATGCTTCTCGTCCTGGAAAGCTCGCAGAGGTGGAAAACTACACTGAAGTAGAAGACATAGGGACATTTTTCTTAGAGGTCATGTATATCCAGAAGGTATCTATCAGAAACATAAATCACAACCCACTGTGTATTCTGAGGTTTACTTACAGACCAACAGCTGGAGCAGTAGCTGTGTGTACGTGTAAGCCAGAAGGTATCTATCAGAAACATAAATCACAACCCACTGTGTATTCTGAGGTTTTACTTACAGACCAACAGCTGGAGCAGTAGCTGTGTGTACGTGTAAGCCAGAAGGTATCTATCAGAAACATAAATCACAACCCACTGTGTATTCTGAGGTTTACTTACAGACCAACAGCTGGAGCAGTAGCTGTGTGTACGTGTAAGCCAGAAGGTATCTATCAGAAACATAAATCACAACCCACTGTGTATTCTGAGGTTTACTTACAGACCAACAGCTGGAGCAGTAGCTGTGTGTACGTGTAAGCCAGAAGGTATCTATCAGAAACATAAATCACAACCCACTGTGTATTCTGAGGTTTACTTACAGACCAACAGCTGGAGCAGTAGCTGTGTGTACGTGTAAGCCAGAAGGTATCTATCAGAAACATAAATCACAACCCACTGTGTATTCTGAGGTTTACTTACAGACCAACAGCTGGAGCAGTAGCTGTGTGTACGTGTAAGCCAGAAGGTATCTATCAGAAACATAAATCACAACCCACTGTGTATTCTGAGGTTTACTTACAGACCAACAGCTGGAGCAGTAGCTGTGTGTACGTGTAAGCCAGAAGGTATCTATCAGAAACATAAATCACAACCCACTGTGTATTCTGAGGTTTACTTACAGACCAACAGCTGGAGCAGTAGCTGTGTGTACGTGTAAGCCAGAAGGTATCTATCAGAAACATAAATCACAACCCACTGTGTATTCTGAGGTTTACTTACAGACCAACAGCTGGAGCAGTAGCTGTGTGTACGTGTAAGCCAGAAGGTATCTATCAGAAACATAAATCACAACCCACTGTGTATTCTGAGGTTTACTTACAGACCAACAGCTGGAGCAGTAGCTGTGTGTACGTGTAAGCCAGAAGGTATCTATCAGAAACATAAATCACAACCCACTGTGTATTCTGAGGTTTACTTACAGACCAACAGCTGGAGCAGTAGCTGTGTGTACGTGTAAGCCAGAATGTATCTATCAGAAACATAAATCACAACCCACTGTGTATTCTGAGGTTTACTTACAGACCAACAGCTGGAGCAGTAGCTGTGTGTACGTGTAAGCCAGAAGGTATCTATCAGAAACATAAATCACAACCCACTGTGTATTCTGAGGTTTACTTACAGACCAACAGCTGGAGCAGTAGCTGTGTGTACGTGTAAGCCAAAGTGTTACAGACTGCGAGCTTCTAAATTTTAAGTTGCTCCTAATATGATTCACTAACACTCAGGAAATAGTGGTATGAAGGGGCCAGATTTCTCACAGAATTTTCTGAAATTTCTTAACAAAATGTCTCAAAATGTCAAAATGTCTTTCATCTGTACTTTTTGTCATTGAGTCATGATGGTGAAGCATTAAGTGTGGGAATATTGTTTTATTAGTACCCAAACCAATCCCACTTAATATGTCACGTTAATGTTACGGTAAACTTAAGTAATTAAATTACCTTGTATGCTTTGAGAAAGTACTGCCCTAACTCACACGAATAAATTTAGCTGAATATGTTAAATATACACTACACCGTTTTAATGTGAAGTTATATTTTTAATTGTTAATTTTTTAACAAAATAATAACATTTATATTGCTAAACTACTAAGCTTCCAGTAAATTGCGATAAAGATTTTATTTGTACTGTAGAGATATATCGTTTATATCTATCTTAGGACATAGAATTATAAACGTCTCAATTTACACACTGTCAGTTGCACACTCGAGACTCCACGAAGTAATGCTTCTGAGACATACACATGTACTGTGTCGTCGCAGATTCATGGGACAGAGGCCGTTTGCGAGCGATCTGGAAGTATAATGTACGGATTGACTGAGCGAGCCGGCTAGACTTTAGCATACACTTTACATGTTCACATGCAAGCAAACATTGTAAATCTCGCGAAACTAGAACATAACATTAGATGTTTAATATTCATATATTTGAATAACAACGCGATATTTTTCTTCCTTTAGACATTTTTTATAAAAGCTCATGTAATTAAACTTTTAAAACATTCTAAACAATTGGAAGTTATTTACGGCCTGACGAGCCTTTTAAAACAAGTCATAATTAAATTACATATCAGAAAATTAATAAATGGATAAAATATAATTATGATCGGGTTTTGGAGATGGAAATAAATAATAATTTCGTTATTTATACAACAGTAAGATAATAGCAATAAATTATTAAATAATAGCGGAAAGTATGAACTGTACATGGTTGGGTTGAAAAATTTATCAAGAAAGCAACAAATTAAAAATGATAATTTTAGAGAAAACGAAACGAAACATTACGTTTCAAAAGTTTAGTTGTTAAGTGTGGAAAGAAACTTCCTGCTCATTATAACAATGAACAAGGGCACAATGTAATGTTTGTGGCCGAGCAACGGCCACATAGGAATACATATAGAATTCTATGTGTCATTAAAAATAGCAGGCGTGTTAAAAATAAATTAATAAAACCATGTTTTAAACAATACGTGACTGCCGAGCTGAACGAAAGGAATTTCAGTTCTAAGTAAGTTTAACGGTATCAATAACTTTAATATTTTTTGAGGGGTAGTCACATTACTTTGATGCATATAATTTTATACACCTTTAACATTTAATGAATATTTTACTAATAAACTTTTTATTTTGATAAACAGAAATTAGACAATCCCAACTTAACTAATGATATATATATATATATATATATATATATATATATATATATATATATATATATAATTTCAATAAGCAATTACAAAAACTACCTGCTCTGCCGGGACTCGAACCCGGATCTCTTACTTGCCGGGTGAATTTGCTATCATTACACCATAGAGTCCTTACTTTTTACGATTCAATTATTTTGTATTTGGCCGTTTCTTTCACATATGTGTTTAAATAAAAAAACTAACATATGATTGGAAGCCCAAATACCTGTCAAATGACTTTTATTTTCATTCAATTTGTATAAGTGGCACTAGCCTAATTTAATTTAATTTCAATAAGCATTGAATTACAATATATTGATTCATAATATATTAATTCATAATATATATATATATATATATATATATATATATATATATATATATATATATATATATATATATATTTAAAATCCACGGGATAAGTCACTGTTTTATAACTGTATATGACATGTACTCTCAACTTTATTAGGTAAGTATTACACCTTGGTCATATGATAGCCTTTCCTAAATAAAACCACTTTATTATAGACAACTATATGTATGTTAAGGAAGAAATATCCATAAAAAAGAAAATTATGAGCAATGTAATTTTGTTTCCAATCGATTGCTGTTATTCCCGTAATTACAATTGTGTATTATTAGCCTGTAAACAGAACAGATATAAACCTCGCAACATTTTGTTGCATGTTTATGACACTGTAATAAACGGAAATACGTTCATGCAGCACTTTATGACTGACTTCACTGTTATTATTGCGTTTGGAGTGCTGTACTTTTATGAATGCTTGTTATTTGACCTACAAAAATCAACCTCGAAAAGTTGACATTTAAACCAACGTCTGTGTGGATATATCATTGAAACGTGTACGTATCATTTCTTGATTGACTTCATAGAAGGTGAATTAAGAATCATTTTTTAGAACTAAAACTTGACAAATCAGTTAATGTCAATAATATAGACTGAACAGATTGGGGCTGGCTATTTGTTATGTATAGTCTTTAATAAGTAATCTTTGTACACTCGTTTAAAAGGGTTATTTATTGGTTCTTTTAATCTGACATTTCAATATATCCAACATTTCTGATCAAGGATGGCAGGATCCAATCTTCCTTATATTCTGAACCAATGGTTTAAAACTGGATATATTACCGAAAAGGAAGCGGTTTGAAACACCTCATCGGGCACTGGATATTTTCGTGTTCAGTGTTAAGTGATGTTCAAGACAACTCGCAAGCATTTCAGGTATGCGAGGATCTTACACGCATTATATACTGCTCCGCTTGTTGCTATAAACAACATTTTATTCTATTAGTTACACAGGAAATATATTATTCATTTTGACGAGTAATGCTGAAGTCTGAGACCCAATGCTAGGGCTGCCCTCCGTAACTTTGATTGCTACCGTCCAAATATTTGCTACCTGAGCCTCTTCTCCAAGTACAGCAGTGGGAGCGCTCACTATTTCCGTGCCCCAATTTATAGCATTATATGAATTAATACAGTCATCCTTACTAGTGGATTCAAAATGTGCTACGTACAAACGTACCAGTAGACGTGAGAAACTGTTTGGAATCATTATAGGGTTATCTAAGTCTACCTGTGTTTATTTAAATGACATTTCATAACAATTTAACTCATGCTTATCGAGGAGTCTGAAACTCTGCAAATGTTAAAAAGTATGGAATACACAACAATACAAATTACAGATAAATATAGAAGTGCAATTGTACAATTGAAATTAAATATATACTTCTCATGTATTAAAACATAAAACAATATATTTATTTTATTCAAAACAGTCTCTATACGGTGATGAGATTTAAGTAATAAAACCCGTACTCTAAAACTAGAAAGAGATTTAAACTCTTCGTTTTCTCAGAATATTCTCAGTAAATAATCGGATTACATTATTCTACTGTTTTTTTATGTTCGAGTACTTGAATATATTGTTATTAGTAATACCTGACTGTCTTTACTTTATACCATCAACATTGAAACAGGTTAAGTCCTAGAGGATATTACTAAGCTAACCCCTAAATAAGAGTAGCATGCATTAAATGTATGTCTTAACAGCCGTATGTTACTAATTGTATGCAAAGTTGGTTAGATTGAGGGGTAAAGTAAAAGCTACGTCTGTATAATTTAATGAAACGGATGCATATGAAAATTGTAGAGGGTACTTGTATTAGGTTTGTTCATTGAGCGCATGCGAATCTAGTTACGAAGTATAGAAATGTTGAAGATTTCATGAAATAGTGTTGTAAGTCTTTCCGACATATGAATTAAAATTACATTTCGTATCGGCTTATGAGCTTTTTTAATCAATCGACTAAGAGTTTAAGGTTCTATAACGTATTTCTTAATTTGGCATTGAAAATAAGAACCACCGACCCAATTATTAGGTTTTCATTAAGGATCGTAATTATTTTCGAAATAACCCAAACTATATAAAACTGTTAAAATTGGAGATGGTGTCCGAAAAAACGTTTCTGCCAAATAAATTGTTTTTCCCCGTCCATCAAAGCTAGGAAAACGGAGATGAATAAAGTTTACCAAAACGGAAAAAGGTAATAGACATTGTCCAAATATCAAAGTCAGAAAATGTTTTATTTTACCAGGCGTAGTTTGGGCTAATCCTTGGTGGTTAAATGGATGGTTAAAAGATGGATAATTAAAGAACTGGAAATAGAAACAGAGTTTGTTCCAGGAAATAAATAAAAAAACATATTTTTACATGATTGGTTAAGGAAAACAAATGATTAAAATATTTAATCCCCTGTAACAAGCATTGAAGTAAATTTTTATTTTTCAGAGAGAACGTACATGTACTATGTGATTTTGAAAATCCTCTAAAAGAAAGATCCACTTTTATATGTTTGCTTCAAAGCTTCAAAGATGGTTCCATAACATTTATGGAACCACACTTATTAAGCCACTCAGTATTAAATATTTCCACATCATACTGACCATTACACCAAAGTATATTACCCTTTATATTGCCAGCGTCCAGTACCGTCCTAACCAAGATACTGCTATTACAACTTTATCATTCTACCACAATAAGACGCGCCTTTAGAGTTGCTTTAACAGCAAACTTGTTTTAATACTTGAGAATATGTTTACATTAAATGAACATGTACTATGGTTCGTATGTACTGTTAGTTTAACAATCAGTTTTTATTTATTAATATATTTGTATATTAAGATGTAATACGTAGTGATAACCATCTAATTTTAACGTTTAAACTAAAGCAAATAATTTGTAAAAATTTTATCCCGACATAAACTATTTTAATGTACACTACTGTACGTTACATTGTTTCCCTCCGAAGATGAAAATAAACAAAGCACTCGTCGAATATCGCATCATCTGTTACACTTACAACAGCAGTTCATAAAGTCGTTAATTTAAATTCAATATTCAATTTTCAAATATAGATAATGATATTTTAGTTAAAGTACTAACATAGTGATAGCAATAGTGATTGGGTGCGACGCCTTTCACTAAAAGCTGTACTGATTGTTTAGGTAAGGCTAAAATGAAGACGATAAGGCGTCTAAAATTGTCACATTGTTATAATACTACTGTTTAGGAAAATCTATGACACTACGTCTAGGAAGTATAAAAAGCTTTTTAGTTTAAATTTCTTTCATAGCCCACGGTTCATACCTGTTTATTTCCACACTATTAGTTAGATGGAGACATGTACAATAATAAGCAAATTATATAATAAGTATTACTGTGTGACAGGGATCTATGTATATTTCTAAATTTTTATCGAATAGGAATAGTCACCATTAAGAGGGGAAAGACATTATTTGGGGTTCACTAGCAAATAAACACAGAGTATAATACTGTAGGTCGAGTTCAGCAAAAAAACAGTATCCCAACCGGTCTGCTCTAGCATTAATGAGGTAAATACAGACCGGCAATCTAGTTATTTATAAATCTGTCAAGAGTAAATGGCGAGAGAGGATCAACGACCACAAAATAACATTAATCTCTGGTCGCTGGAGAGGGCTGAATTCTTTATTACTGTAGTCTTTTTGTTAGCTGCCTTATCAAGTAAATCTTTCAGTCACCCCAATGTTTATTATTTTATAGCCATCTTTATAAATAATAATTTATTGATTTAATAATTAAAAACATATTTTATATATATACATATTATTTTTATATTATATATTGAAATGAAAAATAGTGTGCCTGGCAGGGATCATTATTTGCTATATTTATTTTCATTTATCAGCTGATTATAATATTTGTTGTAGGATTAATTGGTATTACGTAATATGGTTTTATAAAGAGAAATATTTTAGGAAAGTGATTTAAAATAATAGTAATCAGCTTTTAATATGATATAAAGAAGGTATATATGTTTATTAAAACACCAGTGTTTATTCCATATACGCACATAGTGTACGCGTAATATGTTATATATTACGAACTAGTACTGTAAAATTAGTCATTTCATTGTATACAAAACAGCCCTTCTATTGTATCAATATGTTGGAACACAGTTGTTAAAGAACATACCATGGCGGTTGTGCCAAGATTGCTTAGCTAAGAATATTTTATGTTGTGTTATTATTCTCAATATTATTAATAATTAGTAGTGTCATAAAAAACAGCAAACAGCTGTTATTTTCTATTAACAGAAAATGTACTACTTAATTTTTAAAGATAGGAATGAAACTCGCAGTTAAGATGAAATATATTCGGTAGACTTAGTGGCTGAATGTTAGTACATCAATGTAGGCACTGGAAAATTCATGTCTGTCTTTATTTCTAACACTAAATAACCTATATACTTGAAATATCGCATGAAGCTTCAATTCTATATAGATTTGCATTGTGATCGACGATGGAGTATAAAATACCATGCGATTTTGGGGGCGTGTATACATTTTTTTATACTTCTCTTACGAGTAACCAATATATAAACGTGAAAATAGTAGAATAACCCTTTATACAATTTTTTTACAATAATATGACATTTTAACACGTGACAACTTTTTCATATGACACAACGAACAATAATTGACTGGAAAGTCATTGTTAAAAGTTAGGGAACACGATTCGATTTCTGCGCAATTTTGCGTTATTGTACTTAATGGGAATTTAATTGTTTTAACATCGCATATGAAAAACTTAACGTAAGAAATGTAAATGTATCTTATAGCAAGATACCTAGAGTAAAATTCTATGAATATTTAATTTATTTATGGACAAGAGTGGGTTTTTACGATGGTGCATGAATACATGCCATTTGGTAATCAGGTGGATGTAAAAATCTTTTGTAAATAATTGCCAGTCTATTTTTCCATAGGATATCTCTAGAATGAAATGAGGTATTGATTTGAAAATGTAAAAACTTGTTAAAATGCTTAATAATGGAAAGTAACATTGTATCGTATTAAAATTCAATATTAAAATCTAACCCCTTGTGTAGCCTGGTATGTGAGAGAACCAATGGTAGATTTACCTCAGATAGGTGAATAGATCCAGTGCTTATTCAGGTTGCTTGGCCCTCTGCCAACCCTCTGTCATTGAATAGTTGTAGGAGATAATACTGCATCTAACCTCGTGTGTGGCCTGGTATGTGGGAGAACAAATGGTAGGTTTACCTCTCACAGGTAAATGGAGCCAGTGCTTATTATGTTTGCTTGGCGCGCTGCCAACCCTCTGTCAATGAATAGTTGTAGGAGATAATACTGCATCTAACCCCGTGTGTGGCCTGGTATGTGGGATGACAAATGGTAGGTTTACCTCAGACAGGTGAATGGAGCCAGTGCTTATTAGGTTTGCATGGCGCTCTGCCAACCCTCTGTCATTGAATAGTTGTAGGAGATAATACTGCATCTAACCCCGTGTGTGGCCTGGTATGTGAGAGAACAAATGGTAGGTTTACCTCAGGCAGGTGAATGGAGCCAGTGCTTATTAGGTTTGCATGCCGCGCTGCCAACCCTCTGTCATTGAATAGTTGTAGGAGATAATACTGCATCTAACCTTGTGTGTGGCCTGGTATGTGGGAGAACAAATGGTAGTTTTACCTAAGACAGGTGAATGGGGTCACGGCTTATTCGGGTTGCTTGGCGCTCTGCCAACCTTCTGTCATTTAATAGTTGTAAGAGCTAACACTGCCTGCATTCTAACTCCGGGTGTGGCCTGGTATGTGGGAGAACAAATGGTAGTTTTACCTCAGACAGGTGAATGGAGCCAGTGCTTATTAGGTTTGCCTGGCGCTCTGCCAACCCTCTGTCTTATATTTGGGGTCGTGAATCCCAATCTTTAAAGGGGATTGGTACATCCCCACCCTACCAATTCCATGCAGTAGGACGCCAATTCACGACATTCATCACAATTTCGGTGTAATGTAGTACTCCGTGATCCAAACTACAATATTGTGAATTGCTCTAAGTGCAAAAACAGTACAGATATGCCAAACAAAATTTATGGCTCTTCGGTTATGTTATATAATTTAGTATGATGGAAAGTTTACAATTCTAATAACCAAAGTACTCGAATGACAACTGCTTTTACAGCCAAAGAATGTTTTTGTTAAATCTTTAATTAGGTTTACGAGACTATGGGTTATGTGTTAATCTATAAAAATTTATCAAAGATTTTTGATTTCCACATGTTCCACTTGATAGCATGCCTGCTCACAAAAAGGTCATTCTATTACACAATATTACGTTAAGTTTTATTGTACAATTGTAATGATTTCGTACAACAGAAATCAGTGGGTTAATATGTTTTGGAATATTTACTTTTTACAGTCAGATGTTTGCTTATGATAGTGCTTACATCCTTTTTTATTTCTAAAACTCTTGAAGGTGGATAATATTGAGTAACTTGATGACCTTAAGATTGTGGTACGATAAGAAATGTTTTTGGCCTAATGTATATTCTTTTTTTAGAAAACCTTGTTTGATCCGTGTTTTGAAGCATTCAGAAACTGCTGCAAAGTCTATATTTATTTGTTTTTTATCTCTCTGTTTACATTCTGTAGTAAATGGCATCTGGTCAATTATATCTAACGTATCGTAACAAGAGTAGTAAGCCAATCCTTAAAGCTGATGTTTCATCAGAAATACCAAAGAGTAAAAAGGTTTATAAATTAACGAAGGTTCAAACCAGGTCTCGTGATTTAGATATTTCGACTTCTGCAATATTTGCGGCAGCGTGCGTCGCAACGTGTAGCTACTGAAAATGAATTTTATAGTGTTATCGTTTGAGGACAAGTATATGAATAATGAATCCCAAAACACGATTTATTTAAAAAGAACCGATCAAAGCAAGGATTCTTGGTATTACAATATATATATATATATATATATATATATATATATATATATATATATATATATATATATATATATATATATTCTAGTCATTTTATTACATAGGTAGATTAATTAAAGCAGAGAAATGCTCTGTAATCAGAGCTTTTTCAAGTCCCGGTGCTGCAGTAAAGATTCCACATGAACCACAACAGCGGCGTAATCTTTGTGTTATTATTACACATTTTCTTTTTTTCTACGTTATATTACTGGTACACTGATAATGGTAATACTGAAACAAGTCTATGGCAACAAAATAATTTTAAAAGAGGGATTTAGTTGACTAATTCTTATACTAATACAAAGATAACATCGTATTTTTGAGTTATAAAAGTATTTCCTGCATTTACTGACTTTGACCGTGTTTACCCAAGAGCCATGTTTTATTACGTGCGGGTATTAGCAATATGAAAATTATCGTCTATTTCAACGTTGATGGCAAATGCCCCGTTGAAATAGCATTCCTCCATTGGAACTAATGGCATACTTTTCGATTAAAATATAACAAGTATATCCTTAGGTCATACATTGTTTCTGGGGGTTAATTTTATACTAAGAGTTCTATAACTAAATATCTGAATTGAGTTCAGTATTTTTGATCCGACATTATAATATAGATAAAACTGTTATTGTAATATAATTATATATTTTAACATAGAGGAAATAATATGTTTTTAGAGTAAAAATATTCTAATTCATAACAATGTATCGTGTAAATTAATTAAACTGCGATCTTGAAATATGTTGTTTAATAACAGTTCATGTAACAAAATGTTTATTTGTTAACATTTCAGTCTTTAAAACGTTTCACATACAAAACATGTAGGTTGGCACAAATAAGGAGCATACAAAATATGTCTACTATATTTGTAGATTGTGCAATGTTCATCCAAATTGTGCATTTTAAATATCTCCACATCATTGTTCAGTTTCAGAATCAGCAGCTTTTGTATTTTCCCTAGAGACCTACCTCTGTAATCCTCAACTTTCAACTCCCCACTGAACTAATCTCTCATCATCAGTCCACCATTTGTTATTTATGTCAGTAACAAAGTATTCAAAATGGAAACTCTTTTGCTTTGAGATACAGTTATCCAAAGGTCATTAAGGCCTACTATTGATGGTTTTCCTCGAACCACATATCATTGGTTAAATTTTTTTGACGACTTATCTTCTTCTATTTAATCCAAAACCGTGAAACCTACTGCATGGAACACTAATTTGTGTGGTGAGTATTTTCTAAATTTTTCCTGGTAGTAGAGTCAATCTACGAGATTAATCAATAAAATTTGAACTGATCAAAGGAAACTACGTACGTTCTAGAAGATATAATAGGTGTAATCAACAAGAGGCTGCTCTAATGTCGAGCGTACATGTATAATTTGCCTTCTCACGAAATATCCAGCAACACCGAATTGTATCATATTTGGTTTAGGGATCATCTGAACGTAAATAATAAACAATATCAATTTCGAACAGTTTCATAATTTTTTTTTATTTTCCTCATCCCTCATATCTTTTCCACGGGTTTTTTTATAATAAACTGAATATATTATTGGATATGTTTGTTAGTCAAGTATAATCCAAAAAAATGATCAATTCTAACCTTTACTTGTGCGTGCGTACATTGTTCTTTGCAACCTTAGGCTCCTATGCAATTCCTTGAGACATTGCTTGAGTTCATCTCTCCAGCCTGGACTACGATTGATGGAATCATATGACAAACACTTCGGTGAAGAATCTCAAACCTTTAAGCGGCAGTCTACTGGCGATTATATTTAGTTTTGTATTTGTTTTATATAGTCTCCTAGGGGTTTATAAACGAAAAGATGAGGATGGATTTCGATCTTTAAAACGCAGTGTTATACGCTCTTATAACATGTAATAACGTTTAAAGTCCAAAACCATACTAGCTTTTCAAATCATCAATCGTCAGTAACAAACTGCAAGTATAGAAATTCTAAGCTTTCTCCTCTTTGCACAGTTGTAAACGAAAATTATATATATAATAATTCTAAGCCTTTATTGTCTAATTTATTGCAGATTATTTGAACTGTACTAGTTTTCTATTATTTATATCCATTTAAACTTTTTTTACTAAATAAATAATAACATTAATTGCATGTCATTACTATGCAATATTTGATAAAAATCACACATATCTCGTTTAAGAAATAATAAGGACCACCAGACATGCTAATTAACAGAATATGCTTTTAGAAAATGCATGCAAAGCTTACTGTGCTCTAAGGCATGTTAACTAAGTGTACATCGACAGTCAACTACAATGAAACTTGTATATCACTGAACGAGGTCTGCCTGTAACATCGATACACTGTGAATCACCAGTAGAGAGACAACGTGATTTTGATTTGTTCCTAATTATGAGATGTTGGACTACGTGACATATATTATGAAACGAATTCTTTTCTGAAGGAAACACTTCTCAAATCGAAGAGATGAGATGATTTACTGATCAAATTTATATTAGGTGTTCGTCACATATTATATTATTGTATCTTGTATGTTGTGTTACAAACCTCCTTTTATCAATTTTAAATTTATTTAATACGTTCTTTACTTATACGAATCTTGCACATAAAATCGTAGAACTTTATCTTAATAAATCATAAATGCTTTCTCTAATAAATCTATGAAGAAAATCAATTAGACGGTGTAATTTCAGAATTATTCAAAGAAATAATGTGATAAGTTAAATGATACTTTCTTCACACACCACAAATTATATTTCGATTGTAATGATGACATGCGGCACATTATCAAACATTAATGAAACTTACTATAAGAGTGATGTGAATAAAACGTATTATTATAAAACTTTGGTTCATAGAACCAACATGCGCAGGATTTTGAGTTAGGCTATGTTGACTTATTAATTTACTGAAAACCGAAAGAACAACTAAAATAAAAAAAGTTTGTGGCTGTATCTAAAGTTAAAGCTGAACTTCTGTGAAAAAGATGAAAACTAGGCTATCATACTATTTGCAAGATTTCTATAAAGATCTTAATTTTGCTTTTTTTAACTGTACTGTTTTGACGTCAACCTCATTACGAATTATACTACGTAGGTCTTTATATTATTTCTTGGGACAAAATAGCAACCTCCAATTTTGCATTTGGAATTGGATTGATTTGAACTAGGTTTAAAAAACCAGAAATAAGAATTAGTGCAATTATATTAAGTACCGGTCCTTTTAATTTTGAACACTGAAAAATGGGTACCTACCTGATGCTTGTTCATGAGAATTTCCATTTTAAAAATATTATAGAATCCTATCAAATCACACCACAAGTGCTTTCACTAAGAAAATTATGAATTTCAACTTTGGAGTTCCTCTTGGTCTTAAATAGTTCAAGTGTTACTGATATCATGGGAACTATTCAATCAAATAAATGGAAAGCTACACTTGCAGGTGAAGCCGTGGATATTTGCTAGTGATATTATAAATACGAAAGTGCCTTTGTTTGTTTGTTTTGCTTTCACGCGTAAAATATCCGATTGTATTGAAGTTTTAAGTGGAAATTCTTACAGTCTTAGGTATGAATATATTATTTCAAAAAAATTTCCGAGCTATGCCCCCACTGGTCTTTAAAGTATAGAAAAGTCCCATAGTCCCATTGTATATGTTTGATATAAAAATATTATTCGACCTTGCAGGAGTTTTACACAAATCTTAGAGTATTTTGTAATGTTAAAGAATACTTGACATAAGCAATGTTTAAAGAACTTATTTTATTGAATCTACAAAAATAGAGACAATAATATAATAGCTTGTAACACTAAATATATAGTGTCTTTATATTATAAGTATATTTCTATTTATTAAATATAAAGAACTACAAATACTTTAATGAAAATATTTGTGTCAGCAGTCCTTCTCGTAATAAAACAATGAAAGCGTATCTCCAGTACTCATGACGTTAGCAATTAACACATATCCGAGTCATGTGACAGCGAAGTTACCCCATACAAGTTCACTGAGGCGGGAGTCAGTCTATAATTGGATAGCCGCTTACGTCGATATCTCCATTCTAAATATCGTGTCTGAATCCTTAACGAACATATTCTACTACAAATTGCTTTAATAGTAAACTGAAAATAAAACTTTTATTCATATTTCAACGCCAAAAATGATAATGTCGAGAAAACACCTAACATTTGTACGCAATACATCTTTTGTAATTAATTGCTAGTAGGTAATTAGCAACCTCGACAAACTCCTGAACCACGACCAGTTTAATTAAAGGTATGCGGACTACTAGAAAGGATTGGTTCACATAACAGTACAAACCACACTTGTTGAGTAACGTGATCTTGCAATAGCCTATAAGTTCACTAGGTGTCATATTATACATAAAATAGTTATAGTTAATTTTAAATTAATTTAATTATAATTTTGAATGACCACATATATCCACATATCTCAAATTCTTTAAATTTTGATGAACAAATAGTAATTAACGTTGACAAGTTTTTCTTTTTTGTTAATGTATAACTTGCGTTATAGTTTTACAATGTTTAATTTTTTAACTTACATTTACATTTGTTAAACAAATGTTTCTGAATTTATTAAGTAGTAATAATATTAACAATAATTTCAATGTAGAGGCGATCGATGACTATGTATGTACAAGTATTCCCGACAATTGACTACACGAATTATTGTTGATATGGTCAGTCAGAAGGCCCTAGTACTAAAAACGGAAGTACCAATTGCAATATATCCATTACATAAACTCCCAAGAATCTACAATAAAGGGAATCCATAGCCATTAAAAGGAACAGATTCATTGTTTCATATAAATTACTACAACGTAAAAGGTTTTAACTACATTGAAGATAAACCAACAGTTTTGTCGAGAAATATTCGAGGCTACTATTACGGAGTCATACAGATTGATCAACCGTATAAATCTGTAAACGTACATCATAAATGGTTTTACCGCTAAACATTATAGTTCTTTTATAACGAAAATAATACGACACGAGAAGATTAATAACCGTCTAATACATTTCAGGTAATGTAACAAGTTATATATTCTGCTATATAACAACGATCAACACTTACTGTAATATATATATATATATATATACAGGGTGTTTGAAAAGTATGGGTACGGCTTAATATTTTAAAAACCATAGGAGATAACATCTATAAACTTTGCACAGTGTCATATGGCTATGTAAACTATTTTTCCTTGCTATTACCATGACATGCCAACCATGGGGGGACGGCCCACAGAGGAAAACATGGAAATCTTAAATTGAAGCATGGGTCGAGTGATACCTCATTTGAAAGAGCTCACTTAGTAGAGTTGAATTCCGCAAACCGCATCTAAAAAGGTTTATCCAATCAGAAATGGCGGCTTGTTTTAGGTACACATTGTGAAGTACATTATGCGCTGCCATTTCTGACTGGATCGTCGTATTCTGATGCGGTAGGCGGCGTTTCACTCTACTAACCAATGTGTTTTCCCTGACTTTTTTTAATTAGCAAATTATGTCATAAATTTATAACACAATAAATAAAACTAAAAAACATTGGTATTTATTGTGTTTTATTTATTGTGTTATAAATTTATGACATAATTTGCTAATTAAAAAAAATCCACGTAGCTCCTGAACCATTAGAGATATAGAAAAACTTTCAGAAGCAAAAATGTCTTATTTTGTAGAGTAGAATCAAAAAACAACATAAAATACAGGGTGTTCCATAAAAGATTTTAAAGTTGGCCACCATATTGGAAAATGGCGGCCATCTTCAACAAAATTTTAAAGTGTATTCCTGAGTGAAACTTAAAATTGAGCAGGTTCCAAATTTAAAGTGTGGTGCTAAGTCATGTAATTAAAAAGTTAGGTATTGGATCACTTTAAAAAAACTCACCCTGTATATATATATATATATATATATATATATATATATATATATTGCCGGAAATATAATTCACTCGTACGAGAAGTGTTCATACACGTGCAAAACGTACGTTATTCCGTGCGAAACCGCGGTTAACTGTAAATATATGTTACTTATTAGGGCACCAAGGCAAACCCAACTTAAGGAATGTGGATAACTAAAACTGGAAGTAGATTACTATGGCTGGGATTAATATTCCAGGTAGACCTTTAGAACAGTAGGTTTTGTTTGTATATATTTTCTTCATCTTGGAGGCAATAAGACCAACTAAACTATGTAACTGAAAATATCTGACACTGAAAATGCATGTAAACGGCCGGAAGTTGACGTTTTGCCCGAAATGGTTTTTCAAGATTTGTGTATGTATATATTTTCTTGATCGAAACATTAGTAAAACCAACCTCAACAGTAGGAACAGATATGTTATTTATTCAAACAAGCAATGCAGATCTTACAACGTGCAACTCCTGACATAAGAACCAAACGTTGTATCAAACATTGAAACAAACCATGGAAACTGAATTAAAAGTATTTACTTTCTGTATCCGTGACTACCTTTCTTTGAAAAACATCATAGTGCTTCATCAAATTACATCATATATCCTGTGACTTGAAAGAATACGGTCTTCAATTGTGTAAATGGTGTACCAAGCCTTGGGCAATTACTAGTACATTAAACATTCATATGAGGAATACTTATGTAGAGTAAATTTATTATGTATGAATTTTTCAATTAACATCTAATTTTTTAGTATGCGAATGCTTGGTTCTATGTTTTTTCCGCTTAGCGTAGCGTTTGTATCTGACTCGCCCCAGCATTCCTACATTATGTGTATTTGGTTATTTTATGAATTTTTATTTCGGCATATCACTCTACTCTAGACATTTATGAAACGTTTATTACTTACCACAAAAAGGGCTTAGTTAATTCAGTGTAATATAGATCCTTTAAAAATTAGTTACTTTTAATTTCGTTAATTATGTTCAATTTTCCATTAATGAACTATCTCAATATACTCGAATAAAAGTAAAAATTCTCACATACTCACCAACTAATTATAACTCACTCGCTCATTATCAATTCTCAAATTTCTTAATATACCTGAAAGTTGAACTACCTATATATGACACGAATAGCTCATGACTTATCATATTTACAAGGTCAAACCTTTATAGAGGTTTAAACAGGGTTGCAGCTCCTAGATCAACAATATTCCTTTCTCAATAGTTTGATGTCCTACATAGATGAAATTTTACACTTATGCGTATCACGCTCACAAAAACTAAAATTTTCATGCAGATTAATCACCTTTAGGCGTTAAGGTTGTGTTTAAACCCTTAGAATAAATATGCGTCTTTGAATCTTTACGACGACCCTAGCAAAAGTTATTGGCAAACAACCCCTTACATCTAAGGATGTAAATTAAGTCCTGATACGCCTAGATATAGTATAAACGGGTTGATATATCAATGTACAACCTTAACCAAAATTTCAAATGACCTTTTTGGAGTATTTGAAGGTAATCAAAATTGACCCCCCTTTTTAAAGTAGGGTAACCTCTATCTTATAATTTTAAAGATTCTCACTAACTAACTATAACTCACTTACTCACTCACTCGCTCACTCACTCATTATCAATTCTCCAACTTCTTGATATTCCTGAAAGTTTAAATACAATGATTCAATGGAAACACAATGGCATAAACAAAACATCTCTACGGTGATCAAAAGTTATGTGCAAATAATCCCTTACATTGTAATGCCATGTAGAAAAAAGACGGCTCTTACCAAAACTATGCACACCAGAAATAAACTCAAAGTCATACTAAAAGGTATCACGCATGCATTGTGTTGATATCCGCAAGACATTCGCATTGTCCCTACTGATTTTAAATTTTAAAGTTACCTCCTTCAACCCCCTTTGAAAAGGCTGTGAAAATCCTTTTAAAAATCTTTAAAAAAATACCTTCAAAGAAATCCAAAAAAGTAACCCCGTGTATATTTTGATCGTGAAAATAAGGTCAATTTTACCATTGCGTGTGTGTAATACATTTTATTTGAACCAGATATGCTTCTTGATAGGTTACCTGATTATGAGCCAGTGGAAATTTTATTTACCTTTTGAACAACTTATCAATGAACACTTAAATAAAGAGTTATACTTCCGATTGGAATTATCATTAGACTCCATTATAATACTTATAAGTGCATCCACTAACATTATTACGGACTTACTTATTTACTTCAGGGCCTAAAACAATGCTTTTTAAACTTCAACTTTATCTATTCTGGAATTGATGAGAAGATTGTGATATCTTAAAGTGAAAATCCAATCATTTTGAGCAGTGTTTACTATGCCATTATAAACATGTCTATTATATACATGTAATTTAATATTAAATCGCTTACAAAGCCGCGGGTAAATGCTAGTTAATTGATAAAATTTAAATAGTAGCACTGGCTAAAAATAGTACATACACTTCCTATTATTGTTACTTTGAGAAACTCAAAACCTTATTGTTATTGACAACATTAATCTTTATCGTAAGATGTGACTTTAAATCTGCCCGAGTAAACTAAAAATCTATTAAAAGCAGAAAAGCCTTTGCAGTCCGACCAGCTCCCTACCATCCAACACTTAAGAGGAATATTGTTTGCTCTGATAGCTTGTTAATTATTTCGATTTTATCAAAGGTTGATTGAGCTCTCAGAATCTTGAACACTTTCCATCTCTTTAGAATTGACGAGTTGAATAGCAATACAAGTCAAGAAACTGAGCTAAATTGTAGCTCAAAAGAAATTGTTAAATTAAATCAATTGTACAATTTAAATCAATGTAAATCAAAAATACAAGTAGTTGGACTTTTAATGTTAAAGGGCTGATGAATCATTTTGCAGTCAGTATTTAAAGTGTTCGATGCTGAATTCGCCAATATGTATTGTGCGTCATAAATGTTAAAGTGCAACTATACACTCATCGGTTACAAAATCCGCTAGGAAATGATTATACCCTCTTTTTAAGCCACATATTTGAATACGTAAGCATAAATTTGTTCTTCATTGCATGATACAACAATTCAATTCTGTACGTAAAACATAGAAGAATTTATTTAGAAATGTCAAAATAACCTCAGTTTAACTTTTAACGTGGCTATCGAGCCAATCAAGGATTTTTATTAAACCACATGAGATTAAAGTTAGTTATCAGTAATAAATAAAAGAATTCATGATATTTAACCACAATTGGGAGAAAATGTGAGATAAAATTTACAGAAGAGTTAAGGCTTGCATCATACTGCAGGTGCAAACTTCTTCAGCAAAATATGCAATAATTATGTAGAAATACTGTACCTTAAAATTCATATATAATTTTTTAATAATTGCCTGAACATGTATAGTTTGATGTAATTTTAAAGCCAGCGTTGTTGTTGGGGCACACCTTATTTGTCTGGAATTAACATTTCTCAATTCTGCTACAGTATAGACTATGATACTGGAGAAACTATTATCATTGTGAGGAAGGAGAAGAACGGAGGTTGTGTCGTTTTTGTTATGCTTTTGTTAAAGCTAAGGCTTAGAAGTTTACTACCGACAAATTCACTTCTCGTCAGGGTGAGATCAGCTTGTGTCCCGACCTCTTTATTGAAGGAACACAAGTAAAAACAGTCCCCTCCTGTTACATGTGTTACCTATTTCTTTAAACCATTGTATATGGAAGCTATACGGACAACCTGTTACAGCTTGGTAACATTTTAAATCTTCAAATTCCGTTACAAATGTAGGTTTTCCTTAAAACTATAAATACTTTAGTGAATGTAATGTTTTATACAGTTATTAACACTAGGCTTTACTGAAAGAAAACTAACTCCCGTGGTACTGTGTATTTACGCTTTACTAAAGTTACGAATTGAAATAAGTTTTAGATACGGAATTTGATAAATAAGATAAAGCCTAATAAAGTACGTTCTTTATTTACGTACATGACCCAAGAAATGATGGATGATGATAAGGTAGAGCATTTTAAACAATATTTTGCTTATTATGAGCTATAAAGTGTTGCTAATTATATTAATGCATTATAATGCCTTTTATGGCATCATCAATTCATTTAGATTTCTTTTTTTATGTTAAAATAACAGTTTGTTAGTATTTGTGAACTCTGTACATAATTATCTTTTTCAGTTACATTATTTTAATGTAAAATGTATTTTATATTAAAATATAGAGCCTAGTTTCTTTTGAACTTCAAAAACAATATTATTTTAATAATAAAATTACCACTTAATTACTGTAAGATAGTATAAATGTTTAAGTGGATAAAAATGAAGGAGTGGTCTGAAAGCCAAATGTAACTAAGACACTCTTGCAATGAACGCTTTTAATTATTTGTCACAGATTCATTAACTTTGAGTGTATCGTCCTACTTAAGGTCATAGAGAACATCCCCGAATTATGAAAGATACCATTAAAGTTTAGGACCCTTAGTCTCACTGATTTATTTACCACTTAGTGGAAAACGAAGTTTGCTGTGCATATTTACACTGTTTTAAACTAATATTTAAAGTATAAGGGCATCCATGGAGTGTTCAAAATTAGAGGGGAACCTGAAACTAAGCTTTTCAAACAGCACAAAGTAGATATTAAATATTAAAACTATATTATATAAATTAATAATTACAGTTAAGCATTTTAAATAGTTCGTTAGACAGTAAGGGGACTTCTGTGATACAAATTTATTTAGTAGACTCTAAAAAGTTTTTATCTGTAAATTGTAATAACTGGCTGCAAGTGTCAATAGTTTTTTTTAGTACAGGATTTAATATACTATAATGTATTAGTTTGTAATATTCTCTATTTGAATCCTTTGCATAGATTTACTTTAATTTCAAAGCCATCTTATTTGAGAATTTAGATTCACGCTAAATGCTCGTTGACCCAGGATAGTCTTATGGCCAGTCCTCCCTCTAAGACACATTACTATGCAGACGCTATCAACCTGTCCACTGGGTTGGATAATCGTAACGGTTACTTTGGACTTATTTACTGCCAGAGGCTTCGCTTTATAGCAATATACAATCGAAATAAGTTCTTATTGGTCTAGGTCAGTCCTCGCTCTAAGGCACTTTATTATACAAACGCTATCAACCTGTCCAATACGTTGAATAATCATAACGGTTACCTAGGACTTATTTATTGTCAGAAGTTTCGCTTTAGAATAATATACAATCCTAATAGGTTCTTGTTGATCTAGGTCAGTCTTACGGTCAATCCTCTCTCTGAAGCATTGATAGTACTCTGCAAACGTTATCAAACTGTCCGCTGGGATAGATGATTATAGCGTTTGCCTAAGATATATTTACTGTCAGAGGTTTTTTTTATAACAACATGCAATCCAAATAGGTTTTTGTATATAAATGCTCTGCATGAAAATGGCAAATATTTTAAAAAGAAAAAAATTATAATTTGACTTATGTAATCCCTAAAGTGTAAAACGAATCTCAGAAAAAAAAACTTTCCTGTCGTGTGCTTTTCTCTCCATCTTTTCATCCAAATATATAAACACTAATGATAAATCATCTGTTTAATCATCTAACTAAAAAGCATATCGCATTGTGAACGTTTTTTACTGAAAAAGCGTAAGATTTAATAATTAGTACATCAGAACCCAGCTACTTTTGTTTGTGTAACTTCATAGTTTGAGCGAATGAAAAACAGTTGTTACAATTTTTTAACAGAATATACCGAATATACTAGAAAATTAATTGTGTAAACTTATTTTGTCCTGCGCATATTATTTTTTCATATAGAACCAAATAAAAATTGTTATTTAACTAGTTAACATTATTATTACTATCAATTGAAAAATGTAGGCCCGCCAACATCAATAAATTCATGCAAATATTGTATTATTACTCATGCAATATTACAAAGTAAGTGTTTTGTATCAAATCCTGCTACATATGCAACAGACGTGAGAAAGCTTATGTTCTAACATTGAAGATACACCCTACCAACTTTAACGTGAACAAGAATAATGAGTACCTACGAAACTTTCACCTCTGTCGTCTGATATCCTCACTGTGATGCTTTTCTCATACAGAACTATAGTTAACTGTATAGTTGTTTACATTAAACTATTCCAAATCTTCACATCACGAGTAACCGGTTATTTTCCAACACGAGTACATTTCTGACAGTTTTTTGAGTTTTTTAAAGATATAATATTTTCTTAAAATTATCTTAAGATAATGCTGTTGCAGTAATAATTCGAATTTTCATACTTCGTAAATGTTCCTTTTAAATTTCATTCTAATCACTCCTGATTTAGGTGATAAACACTCACCATTCATTTTAGATTTAATTTTAACGAGTAGTGTATTGGGACGCTCAAACCGGAGAGTGCCACAGCTATTTTATGTACCGATAAGTACTCAAAAGACTCTCCAATATTTCATAGTAAACGATTTCGGTAACAATTAAACAATGCCAAGGCGCAGCCCTAAGGAGAAACCCTTAAGACGTGTTTAACTTTTTAGTTTACATATTCATGATATGATGAATAATGGGGCCCTGTACTGGGTGACAATTAAGTCTGGAACCTCGTTTTTAATTTTTGAACCACAATAGAAAGAAATACCAAAGTTCACACGTGCTTACTGGTAATAGAAACGCACACATCTGCCCAATTACCGACCGGATAATCCCTTTGGGGGACGGTCCACAAGGAGTTAGACAAAATTCTTAAATAGCAGCATAGGTCAGTCAAGTTTGGTATCAAATTAAAGGTCTCACTTAGCAGAGTACAATTCCGCAAACCGGATTCCAAAAGGTGGATTCATTCAGTAGTTATAGCTGTTTGAATTTTAAAACTATTGAACAATTGTTAAATTATTAAGTATTACAAGTAAAAACCAGTTTTTAAGTACCTGCGATCAAAGTAAGTGTTCAAAATGTTCCCCTCCCATCATCTGACAATGTACTAATCGAAGCCAGGAATCAATAATTATTACCAATAACACAACTACTGTTAGAATGTGAAAGTGGCTCTTTGGGTTTTCCCAAAGAGTGAACTTTTACCCCCAAGTGAACTTTGACTGCAACCTTTGTTATCTGTATTTTGTTAGGAAGGTAACAGTTCAGTTGCACTGTGTGTGTTTGAGTGATGGAACTGAGGTCTGTCTCCCACTTTTTGTTAATTTACACAATTGGCTTTAGTAATTCATATGTTTGCTCAGACTCTGAGAATGGACTTACTTATGTGTTGTGAAAGTACAAGTATCAAAATACTATGTTGACACAAGGTTTATAAAGCGTATACACAAAAGGTCTCAAAGTGAAATTATGCTTTCTATAAAAAGCGAATTTGCAAGACTGCTGGAATGGAACTGTTGATCAGATGACTGCAAGAATGAAAAATGCAGAAAAGTCATAATGCCTGCAATTTTTGTGATATCTAAGGAAAGAGAAGAGAAGAATTGTTGAATGTTAACTATAACTATAACTTAAGTAATAGGTAAACAAGGTACTAGAACGCCATACCATTCGCAGAATCGGAAATATTTGGCTCATATTCATTCTTCATATGTCCTGTGTGATATATAACAGTTTGACGGATAGAGATGAAATAAATATAGAATGAAATCTTTAAATCCCCCTACTGGCAAATGACAATTTTATCTAGCCTTTTTTCAGCAGAAATGATGCTCTGCCATACTTCATTTTTTGGGCATGAACCGTCATAAAAGTCATTGTTTTAGAATTGACTATACGTTTAGGATAAAATGTAGAGAATCTTTACTGCCTATCTAATAACATAGTTTATGCATATTTTACAATCTACAAATAAAATCTCTCTCGAGATATATTCACTTTATACTGTTTATTTCTTTACGTATATAATGGTTTAAATAAAAAATGTCTTGACACCTAGTCACTAAAGTATATGGTATGTATTGGGATAGTTACATTATGTGTAGTAGTATGTCACAAGATAAAGCAGAATATCATTGAGTACTCAGTTCGTTTACAAATTTATTTATTCTGCTGCTATCTTGTTGGCATCATAGTTCACCGTGGTAAAAATGTTAAAGATTTTGCTTATACTCAGCAAAATATATTTAATGGCGATACATAAATACGAGACTTAGACTTACCTAAATTAAATGAAGATTAATGCAACTACTTATGTCCAACATTTTCGTTTTGAATTTCACGAGTATTTTAAAAACAATTTAAGATTATATTACTATTATTAGATATTTTAGATATTATTAGATATTTAGATTATATAACTATTATTAGTTATGTTATTAACTCCACTTATAGGGTTATATATGTATATTAATGTAATGAAAGTAACTAAAACCCTTAAAAAAAACTTTTTATTACATACACGTGTTTCGGTTTTTAACCATCATCAGTGTACATTCACCTCTAAATAAACAAATAAATAATAAACAATTAGATATACACATGTGGACCTTTTAAACATATGTTAAATTTAAATGACACAGTTGTAATTTTTTTTACTAGTAATCTGTATTTAATATTTTAATTTTTTTTAAATTGGATTTGTCTTATTTTTCAGATTACTATTTAAAATGTTATGATGATCTTTAGTTACTTTCATTAAATTAATAACTATTATTAGATATTTATTGCATCAAAATAAAGGTATAAATGTATTTTATTGTAAGAAAAACTATTTTACTGCTTTTTGAATGTCATAAATAATTTCTTTATTTGACTTTTAATTACTTTGATTCATTCAAGTTGGAAACAGGTAAAATATTGTAATTTTTGGCTATAAATGGGTGGCACTATTTAAGTTCTATTACAAATTTTAAATTTACAAAAGTAACTGTAAGTTAATGGTTGACAATAGATGTTCTGCATTCCGTAGGAGCGTCGCAGGTACAAGGTTTGCCTCCTCAAACAACCCACACTGCGGGAGCCAATCAGATTACTCAGCTCTCTCGAACTTGGTTGAACAAAAGGGTGTCCTTAATGGCTTAAAATATTCTAAAAAAATATCTAATAGCTTACATACAATATTAAGAGTCAATAGAGGGTAGAATTTGTTAGACTGTACGATCGTAGTACGTAGTTTAACAGAACAAAATATTTTATTTTAATCTCTAACTCTTTTAAATTGTCATAAAAAGGAAAATAATTATGAGTATTTTATTGAAGCCAATTATATATACATACACGTAAATATATATAACACCTTTAATATTACTTTCAGAAACACTCGTCATTGAGTAACTTTTTTATTTTCAAGGTACATATATTTTTTACTTTTTAAATACAAAATTGTTGGTTCTCTTATATTTATAGTCATAGAATATTTTTTTATAACAAGTTTTGGTCGTGTATACATATTTAATATAAGTGATTAAAAATAGAATAGATCTCCTTTATCTAAAGCAATTTAATTTAGACACTATAACAATCGCTGCATATCAGTCAGTAGCCTTTATTGTAAATTCTTATTCAAGATACCATTATATATTGACACACGGCATCTTTTTGCCTTTGGCTGCCAGATCTAATCTTCCGATATCCACCGGTCAATGATGGAGAGAAACTTCTCCACTTCTGTTAGAATCTTGAGACGTTGCACTAAGGTTGTCAACCCACACCAAACCACACTTTGGCCATTTCTGCTTGTTGTCTTGATAATGGTATGAAACAATGATGGTATTTAAAATATCAACAGTTTGCTGCTATGGAGTTTTCCATGACATGCAAACCACGAAACCTAGTGGAAGGGGGTGGGAGTAAGGAGTACTTATGATATGACGTGTTTTAGAGAAATGGTTTGTCCTTCATTCTTTGTTAGATAAAGGAAATGTTTCATACAAATGGATGAACCGTATCAAATGGGGATCTAAACTCAACATTTCCATAGAATCAACTCCGGGCGTTGTTTCAAAGAAGGTGTGTTATTTAAAAGGATTTGTCTAGACTCTTCATTACTCTGTAAATAAATTAAAAGCGAAACCTAATAGTATTCAGAGTATCAAATTTTGAATTATGTTTTATTAATATCAGCAGTTTATAGTTGGGAGTTTGGTATAAGCATTAACTATAAATCTGTAAAAATAAAATAATATTTGTCAATGGCCGTATGAAATAAGTGATACGTTTCGTATTGAAATTTCCTCATACGTTAGTAAATAATGCCAATATCAAACATATAAATCCAGAGATAATGACTTTTTCTGAAATTAAAAACGAGGAGAGACAGCTAACTGTAACATAGCAAAGCGTTTGAACTCCGGATTACGAGAGGCAATTTGTATAAGACTTTCTGAAAGGAATGTGGGGTTATTAACTTTCCTGACGCTTTCATGACGGCGAGAAATGTATTGTGACCCCATATAAAATAGAACATTGAATCTGTTCTCCTACTTCTTTATATAATTAACGTGAACTATTCGCTTTACACAGATACGTAGTACTAATCATACTATGGTAGGATATAGTTTAGCTTTAAATTATGTTACATCGTTAGTGAAGCATATTACTCTAGGTGCTGGAAATACGCCATATATATATATATATATATATATATATATATATATATATATATATATATATATATATATATATATATATATCTTTCTGTTTGTCCGTTTAATATCTTGAGAATTAGTAACCTATAAACTTGAAATTTGGCAATAAACTTTATTACTATATAAGCAACATCGAGTTTAATCTTGGTGCATATGGCATATGGTGGATATGGCATATGGTGGATATGGCTGAGCGTTGGTTACCTGAAAGCTAATATTGATCTTATGGGTTTATGAAGGCAACGAGTAAATTAAATAACAAGGAAATTTGTAAACAAACATAGTACAACCATTTGTAATTTTAATACAAGATATAGTACTTCTCGTTCGGAAGAGAAAAGCTATGAAAATAGGCTTGAAGGAAAATTTTAGTTTCCCCAACTAATGCCTGTAAGAAATAAAACAAATACAAGGGGGGAAATCAGTATAAATAAATCTTTTACAATTCTTCTTAAATGGTCTTTATATACTAAAACCTACAGAATAGCCGTTAATATTAATTAATAGCATCTTAATCTCTCAATCGGTACATTACATAAATTCTTTTAATTTGAGATCTCTTTCACAGAATTCATGTGTGTGTTGCATTAAGACGTTAAGGTACAAGCTTGTGCAACTTGTTTGGCTTACAAATAATAGAGAATCTATACTGTACACGCGAGAGGATGCAATGTGGAGATATCGAAACACACTAATCCAATTATTAACACCATTTCAATTCATTGCACTTGAGTGAGTTCCTTTTCATTCAATTATATTGCTCTATCTACATGCTGGTTGTTAGAAATCAATTATAAGTTAGCGTTTGGCAATATATTTATTGCATGAATTAATTGAAACACTCAACCAAAATGTAAACATTCTTCTATCTCACTGCAATAATATGAGCCTTACCCACAGGCCATCACACCCAACAGGCTTCGTTGAGGTTTCAGGACAAATTTCGAGTCTATAGCTTTTCGTCATGTTTGATGCCAATAAAATAAATATAAACTTGTTAAACCCATGGAGATATGCACCATTAGGGAACCTAATATCGCTTATATAGAAATAAAGCTTCAAGCATTATGTAAAGTCAGTTCGTTCTCGAGAGAGTGAGTAATTAACAGGAAAAATAAATAATTTTATCAATTCACTATAGGGACAGGCTTTGCTGATGCTGTCAATTTAGTAAGATACATATAAGTAAGCAATGTAATACTGTGTAAGAAGCTGCGAGAATTATGATTGCTTAGACAAGAGAGTAACTATATCAACTAAAATTCAACTATACAGTCAAATTCTCTACATCGAATTTTTGCATAATATTTGATCTGTTTTATACTGTACTAGCTGTTTCCCGCGGCTTTGCACGCTTTTCGTAAGCTTTGCCCGTGTATGTGAACTTCTGGTTTAATTGAGTTATATTTACAACGCCGATGTAGAGTTTGCCTTGTTGCCACGATCAAGAAAATCTGTTTATGTTTATAGCCATTATGCACGTACATGTACTTTATTATAAAGTGGTCTAACACTCGAACTTTAAGTTAAATCAGAAATGTGTCTTAAAGACAAAATATACATAATAACTTAGCGCCTTCAAATAGTGTTTGGCTATGTAATATACGTAACTGTCTCGTAATTGCATTTTATAGTGTGCAGGCGCTTTTAAACCTTTTATCTTTTGCAGCGCCGCTTGGTGGCGAATTACATCAATGGGCATAGCTTATAAACCTTCTCCGTGGAAAAATACGTATACATACAAATTTTCATAATGGTCTGTCTAATATTTTGCGATTCCATAAAGGACAAACACACAAACATTCATTTTTATATATATAGATATATTTTTGAATATATAATATATATACAGCATAGAATATATATATATATATATATGGGTTATTTTATTTGTTGTGTTTCTTGTTTCTTGTTTTCTTCATTTATATTATGCTTCCTGAAGATGTGGGTATTAAATCCCACGAAATATATAGAAGCCTTGTAATCTTCGTTTTCATTTCAATAAGTGAAATAGTATTTATATATATATATATATATATAGAAGATTATTTTCTGTATAAGACGAATAACTTGTTATAGCACGATAAAAGTAATGCCCTTAGCTAGAAATGATAGTAATGCTATTAAAAAATATCGCGTATCAAGCTTGGACGAAATAAAATTTATAGTCTACTAGCGGGCCCGGCGCGCTTTGCTGCGCATTTCAATAATTTTTTGCAAAAGTTGCCCGCGGCTTCGCACGCAATTTCCCGTTGAAAACAGTACACTATATTCACTTATTCTTTTTCTATCACATTCTAAACATTGCTGAGATAATTGATAGTCGTTCCATCGTGAGCCTCTTGGGCGTATTATGAAGGTATGTACCATATTCCTGCCTCTATCTAGCTGTTACCCACGGCTTCGCACGCAAATCTTAAGAACCGAAGTCCTTATATTACTTAGTAAATTTTTTTTTTACTATAATAAATTTTAGATTAAATTAGTTATATCTCCGATGCCACGATTGAGCTTGCTTTGTTGTCTCGATCGAGAGAATATGTACACACGGAGTTTTGAGAGCCATACTTCTGTCAAAAAAAAACAACTAAGGTTGATTTTGTAACATTCTTTATATTTGTAGCCAACGTAAGATAGTAATTATGATATCTGCATTGCTCTTCTGATCAAGCATGAGCATGGTTTATATTAAATAAATATTGCAGTTAAAGGTGAATGTTTACGTCAAATTTGAATTGTATTATCTGGATAGTAAAGTCTATGTTTAACAGTGATTGCAGAAACAGTTTTAAACAAAATTTGTCGTTTCTCTTAAGCTTACTCTATGCTTTAAAACTATAAGTGTAATATATGTTTACAAAGAACAGCTGATTAAAAATTTGAAAAGACGTTAACATATGTTTGCTGCAACGCATTTCTTATGGGTATTTCTGTAACCAGTGGGGCGGAATCCTGAATCGGGAAAGGGATGGGCATAGCTTATAAACCTTCTCCGTGGAAAAATACATATACGTACAAATTTTCATCATGATCGGCCCAATAGTTCACGATTCCATAAAGGACAAACATACAAACATTCATTTTTTATATATATATAGATAGTCCATTTCATTATCAACATCAGCCAGTCATAGGATTCAATGGCGCCCAGCCAGATGTCATGCATCCATTATCGTACTAATTCTTGTCTATGTGGAAATGAATAATCGTGCAAAATTTAAGTCTATAGATGAAATATGTCCTGATTTGCGTATGTGGTGGGTGGTTAAGCTACATAGTGCCTTACTATGTCAAATGTTGATATGACACATAACTGTTGTACTCAGCACTTTTACGAATCTGTTTGTTCTACGATTTCTTTGCTCTTCGATATTATTCCTTCACTTGTGAAATAATTTAGCAGACATACTATTGGACAGTTGAAAAGTTTAAAACTGTAACTTATATTTCCGTAATAATATAATCCATATATATTGATATGGGTTATTGAACCACCAAATATGATAGTTAAAACTATATCTTTTGGTAACGTGTTACAGTACCGGTATTGTTTGTAACGTACACAATTTACAAAATATAACATTTCCATTTAGTGTAATAAATAATTTATTCCAACTATTATGAACATATCTAATTTAAAACATGTGTTAACGATGATTTAAAATGTTACATTCCATTATCATTCCTTCAAGATTTAAGAAGACCGTTTATCTTGTCAGGCAGCTTAACTAAAACTGCAGCGTCTTACTCACTCTAAAGTAAAGCTAAGATTTTATAAATCTTCTCTGTTTTTCTGGCTTGAAAACTTCTCAAGATCTGCTTAAAACTAAATTTGTCAGTTTTGATAAAAATATACTTTGTTTTATAGCCCTAAACACTATTTATGAACAACACGTTTGATGAAAAATTCAATTTAATAAGACTATTAGTCTTTCACTACCTTGTGAGAGAAGCACAGAATGTAACAGGATTTCTTGCAATAACTGTTCAGCTCTTTATATCTAAGTGTTATATATTCTCTTTTAAGTCCACATAAAATACTATTTATCGGTAATATAATTATTGGACTATAGTTATAATATTTTAGTAGGCTTAAGAGTCAATAAATCGTTTGAATTATGCATATTTTTGAAACAACAACCCAATATATTTATAGAGCACACAAACTCAAATTTTATTTTTTTTACATGAATTTACTATACAATGTGAAGAAGTGGTACTTCACTATTGTTAGTAGATATTTCTTCATCAGTTAATGTACGGTTGAAATAAAACTAATTACTTTTGCAACTTGTATATATAATTCGCAGGTCAAAATATACAAGAGATTCAAAAAATATAATCTTGGATTTTAATAAATACTTACTAATACAACTTGAATTATATACACGATTCAAATTTTTTGCCAAATATCTGAGATCTGATTTTTAAATTTCAAAAATATCTTCTTGTCTACTTTCAAAATAGTGGCTATACAAAAAGTTCAAACTGTAATAACACATAAAAACGGGAGATTTTAACAAATATGTGTTTAAATAACTAAACTAAAATATGATCGGAAGACCAAATACCTGCCAAACGACTTTTGTTAACATTAATCAAATTTGTATAACTGGCAATAGCCTTGTTTAATTTTTCAATAAACATTGAATTACAAAAAGTACTTGCTCCGCCGACTAAATGTATATATATATATATATATATATATATATATATATATATATATATATATATATATATATATACGTTTCATTCTTCATTAAGATCTTTTTCAGTCAGTCAAAACAGAACAAGTCATTTACAATTAAACCTTTTATTAAAGGACTAAATAGATTATCTTGTGAGTAATCAAAGTGAGACTACCATAATTTATTTATTAATACTAAGTTATAGTAATATATTATGACAGGCTTAAACGTATGTGTTTAGATCAAAAATGTATATTAATTGTAAGCATATGCAATACATTTAGTGATAGCATATGTTTGTAGTCAGCTTTTATACTTGTCTTTTTACAATAAAAAGTAAAGGTAACAAGAGATTTTTACATTCCTATTTGTAAACAAACGTTTTACTGCAACTTTTAAATATTACTTTACGGTAATTACAACGTAATAGTAATACTAATATATTTAACATTTCTTGTTAGACCATACAATCGTGACAAGCTTTATCTGTAAGTAGCAAAATTAGCTGGTACTAAATAAATATTCTAGAACATAAGATTTAAAATCCAAATAATAGTCATAATAAAAAAGAGGTATAGTCATATGTAAGTCATAAAATTCTCTCCTGCAAAGTCCGTGTTCAACCATGATCAGATTAAAGTAGCCTACAAAAAAGTTTTTTAGGTTTAAGGGGGTGTCAGGAGTTTAATTTCATAGACTCAGGTTTAACTCTCTTATGTGTATAATTGATTTTATTTCTAAATTCGTTTATTCTCCTATTTTATCGTTATGATCATGGGTACCCATGAGACCAAAACCCATAGAGTAATTTGAACCATCATCTAAAATAGATATGGAGTTTCATGTACAATTTTAAGTCTATATGTCAATTCGTTCTCAAGATATCGTGCAGACATACAGACAGACAGACTGTGAGAAATTACATTATTTTAGTCCAACTAGAGATTCAAGTTCAGGCGATATAAAAATATATGTCATAGTTTATTATTTTCTTGTAATGACTTTTTAATAAATCGAAAACATTTTTGCATTGTTTATTATCGAATGATAATTTACTTATGTAGTTATAGTAGTATTTATATTTAATTTATGATGGCTAATAAAAATTCTTTAAAAAGATATTACTAATTATTTATTTAGTGTAATTGAAATTAAACAATTTATCACTTATAATAATCTCTTTTATTAACAAAATAGTTTATGAATTACTCTATGAAGCTTTACCTGAATTATGAGATAAAAATTTATTGAACATTCTATATATAGTACAGAGCTCACTGTACGTTATTATAAGTTGATTAACTAAATGTATTCGAATCGTACTTTCAGCTGTTAAATGGGTTATATATAATAATCAGGCCATTATTAATTAACAGTTAAACATAAATAATAACTCAAATTATCCATTTTAAATCAGGGAAGGGACTCTGGAAACCCCTTACTAACTATTACTTTTTCCAGTAGCGAAATAAACTTAGAATTCAAATGTCATTAGAAACGGCATCCACGGTTTAACATTATGTGACAGATACGGCCAAATACAATATCATTGAATCGAAAAAAGTAAGGGCTCTGTGGTGTAATGGTAGCACATTCACCCGGCAAGTGAGAGATCCGGGTTCTAGTACCGCCGGAGCAAGTACTTTTTGTGATTCAATGTTTATTGAAAAATTTTATATATACATATACATTAATTAAATTTATATAAATGGCAATAGCCGAATTTAATTTTAATAAACATTGAATCACAAAAAAGTACTTGCTCCACCGGGACTCCACTTTTCGGGTGAAATGTGCTACCATTACACCACAGAGAAATTTAGAAACATTCACAGAGGATGAGAAATGGTATTTTAAAATCCTTTGCGAGGTACAATGCTGTGTTGCTTGGGAAATTACTGGGTTCCACTTAGCTCTTCCTAACAAATCGATGTTTAATTACAGGGTCTGTAGTCTATTGTTCTCTCCAAGCAACCATAGAATCCCTAAAATATTTCAAATCTAAATAGTGGTTTATGCCAGATGTCTTTAAATTATAAATAAAATCAGGTAAAACTTTTTTGCAATATATTCAGCATTATTAGCCATTATAATTAGGTTATATCTGGTTTATCGAATTTTACAAACTTAAAGAACATTTTTATCATTCTCCTGCATCCTCCAAAACATGTATCCTACACGAAACAATATATACATAATTTGAAAGCCGTAGGCCTTGTCAGAGAGGGTGAAGGCAAAAATCACTCCCCCTCTAGATAAAGTAGATGCCACTCAAGTCTAGATGGGCTTGTGTACTATCATGCCGTGTGATAAAGGGGAAACACGCCACTTCAAAATAACTTTCGCTGTTGATCAAAGGATCAAGGAATATTGCCAAGTATTTCCCTACCCGAGACCTCCTACAACAGTAGCGAGCGGAGTTGTCATTTTGATTATGCGTTGAATAAAATTTTTTACTATTACTTTTATTTTATTATTTTTGCTACCTACTGACCTTATAATTTATAATTGACATATATATATATATATATATATATATATATATTATATATTATTGTATTTTTCTCCACCAGTTTCTTGCATAAACAACAGCAAATAAAACACTAAATTCAGTTTCATAAATCGAACATTTTATTACTATCAGTAGCAATCAAAAACAATTGATATTCTAAGGATTGATATAGATATATGATTAATAATATTAAAATATTTATTATTGTACAACTGAGATAATAGTCTTGATAGCAATGCTTGTGCAAATTAATAATAGCAGTAATAGTGAAACCCTTATATTGTATGTCTCATCTTCTATGAACTATTATACAAGTTAAACATATGTACAAAGTAGTAATAATATGAAATGAGCTTTAAATAATACTAGAGGATTCTACTGTACGTTTCTGGAGCTAATTTTAGATTAATGCATTCGATTTTATAATTCCTTAGTGGAAAACAATGTCAAATTAAACAAATCATACACATGTGATGATATTTTGAAACATGAAGTTTAAGAAAAGAAACCAAAAAATATTACTAGTAACTTTCTTTGTAAGTGACGCGCATTCAAACGTAATATTTTAGGCAAAGGTGAAATGTACAGAAAATATCTTACTTATCATTAACTAAAAATTTTTGAGTGTTAAGCATTTTACATTAAGAGTTTAACTTGGCAGTAATATTTCTAGATTATTACGATTGAGTTTTGCACTATAAAGTTATTATATTCAAACTATTGATTAACTAACTTTGATGCAGTATACAATTTTTATTTTGAGTGAAAAGTTATTTACTTTATTTATTTTAATCAGTTTTCGAGTATGATGTGGAGCAAAACTTTAGTATTATATAATATTTATTTATTATCATTTTATAATTTTGATATCATTCAAAGGGGCAACGCCCTCACTCTCTTATCACTAAATATAAAATTTCCCAGTATACATATTTTGATTGGTGTAGGCCTAACCTTACTTTGTACCTAAAATAACCTTGTAACCTACTCAAAATATTATAAAATTAAGTATTAAGATGTATAGTAACATTCTCTTAGTTTTTAATAAAATTAAATAAATTTTCATATTCGGATTTTTGTATTAGTAATATAGGACATTACTTGCCCATTTATGCACCGAACATTTTCAAACTCTACACAAATAATAACGTAAGTTTTATAAATATTCTGTTAAAAATTAAAACTCCTTAAAAATAGTAGAAACACAATGGTGACATAATGAAAATTATACCATGTTAGAGATGTAGCCTCAAAAAAGTGTTTTTATAATAATTAACATAATATAAATAAACTTTTAACACTTTTTAACTTTTTATTTTTATTACACTATGTACATTTCAGAATCATTGATTCCATCTTCAGGTACGAATGAGGTTTAAGTTAATTATAAAATAAATAATTAAAATCAATTTGTCATGTGTTTTTTACTACCTTGGTGGCTAAATTTGTTGCATTTAATTTTATGTGAGATCATTGTATATTGTTTAAGAGTCTATCGAATAATAAATTTTTTGTTAGAAAGTCTTTGTCATTTAATAATATATTATGATTTAAATTTTGGCACTTTTGTAAATTTCAAAATGTTCTAAAGTGGATAATAAGCAACTTTTTTTGCTTGTGTGTAAAATTTCAAGATTGTTTTCGATGTTAGTGTATGTATGGCCGGTGTTATTTAAATGGTCTGCATATTTTTAATTTGATGATGTTTTCAATGCTTTTATGTGTTCATTAAATCTAATTTTGAATGATCGGCCGGTTTGTCCAATATAGTGGGATTGACAATCGTTGCAATTTAATTTGTATACTCCACTATTGTTAAATTTTAAATTTTGATTTTGGTTTGTTGAATTGCTTTTGTTTTTGATTAAAAGTCCAAGGTTGTTCGATGTTTTAAATGCCAATTGATATCCTTGTTTATAAAATGATTTGTTAATTTTGTGACAATGTTTACCAAGGTAGTCTGATTGAATGTATTTGATATCTCTTTCTTCTTTCTTCTTAATTTTCTTTCTTTTTGTAGTTCTTCAATAATATATCAATCATGCTTGGTTTTATATCCATTATTCTGGGCTATTGTATTTAATAATGTTTAATTCTTTATAAAAATCTTCAGTTGTCATTGGAATTTTGTGTAATCTGTCGATCATTGATTTGAATGCAGCCATTTTTTGGTGATATGGGTGATTCGATGAGGAAGGAATAACTAAATCTGTGTATGTCGGTTTTCTGTAAATTTTGAAATTGTGTTTTTTTGTTGATCTTGGTTATAGTCAAATCAAGGTAGTTTATTGCATCACTTTCTTCAATTTCACTGGTAAAATTTAGATTATGATGGATTTGGTTTAAGTAGTCCAAAATACTTGGACAGCAAAAATTAAAGAAGAAACATTACAAAATTTAAAACTGACATAAGACTGAAAAAACAGTATTGACCTAGTAAACAAAATTAATTTATATAGATATACCAAACAACAGTAAGTTTTGTATCCTTCGATATAACAAATTTATACACAAATGTTCCAATCCAAGAAACAATGCTTATAATTAAAAATAATTTAACAGAACAGAACATTCTAAGTACACAAGAAATTGAAGAAATACTTGAAACTCACAAAAATAACTCTAAGACAAAATTACTTTACATTTTAACAACAATTACTACATACAACATGAAGGATTACCAATGGGATCACCACTTTCCGGATTATTGGCTGATATATTCCTTGACAACATAGAAGACAAATTCATACTAAGCGATAAAAACAAAACATCTAACACAAATAATTTATTATTACAGATACGTTGATGACATAATATGTCTATTTCAAAGGAAATGAAAGGCAAATAGACATATTCAAAAACTACTTAAACCAAATCCATCATAATCTAAATTTTACCAGTGAAATTGAAGAAAGTGATGCAATAAACTACCTTGATTTGACTATAACCAAGATCAACAAAAAACACAATTTCAAAATTTACAGAAAACCGACATTACACAGATTTAGTTATTCCTTCCTCATCGAATCACCCATATCACCAAAAATGGCTGCATTCAAATCAATGATCGACAGATTACACAAAATTCCAATGACAACTGATGATTTTTATAAAGAATTAAACATTATTAAATATATAGCCCAGAATAATGGATATAAACCAAGCATGATTGATATATTATTGAAAACTACAAAAAGAAAGAAAATAAGAAGAAAGAAGAAAGAGATATCAAATACATTCAATCAGACTACCTTGGTAAACATTGTCACAAAAATTAACCAAAATCATTTTATAAACAAGGTATCAATTGGCATTTAAAACATCGAACAACCTTGGACTTTTAATCAAAAACAAAAGCAATTCAACAACAAACCAAAATCAAAATTTAAAATTTAACAATAGTGGAGTATACAAATTAAATTGCAACGATTGTCAATCCCACTATATTGGACAAACCGGCCGATCATTCAAAATTAGATTTAATGAACACATAAAAGCATTGAAAACATCATCAAATTAAAAATATGCAGACCATTTAAATAAACACCGGCCATACATACACTAACATCGAAAACAATCTTGAAATTTTACACACAAGCAAAAAAAAGTTGCTTATTATCCACTTTAGAACATTTTGAAATTTACAAAAGTGCCAAAATTAATCATAAATATATTATTAAATGACAAAGACTTTCTAACAAAAAAATTTATTATTCGATAGACTCTTAAACAATATACAATGATCTCACATAAAATTAAATGCAACAAATTTAGCCACCAAGGTAGTAAAAAACACATGACAAATTGATTTTAATTATTTATTTTATAATTAACTTAACCTCATTCGTACCTGAAGATGGAATCAATGATTCTGAAATGTACATATTGTAATAAAAATAAAAAGTTAAAAGTGTTAAAAGTTTATTTATATTATGTTAAAATTATACCATTTTGCTTCGTATAAAAATTCATTTCTTGAATTACCTTATCTGATTACTGAGTTGCAGTTTTAAAGAACAGCTGTTCAATAGTGCTCATTGTTAAAAACAGCTGTTTAATTGAAGAATATTGCTTGTGATATAAAAACATAACCTAACTCCTCCATTACAGTTTTACTGATGTTGAAGTTCGAGAAATAGTGTTTTTTTGTAGAACAAAAAGTGAAGTGTTGTACGTGGCTATAGCTTTTGGCAACATAACAGAAGCAATTAGACACTTTCAGTTGCCTACTCCGGAGTTGAACCACCTAGCAATTCGACAATAACTAAGTGGAAACATCTTTTGTTAGAAAATGGAAAGTGTCATAAAAAAGTACTCTAGAGGATCAAATGAGGAAAGAGAAGTACTAGTATTCGCATCAATGATTCGCTCTCCAGGTAAACCAAAGCCACTATAGAAGGTTGAACTTGAAACTGGTGATCTAAAATCTTCAGTACAGAGAATAAGTAAGATAAACAAAATTAAGTTTTACAAAATTCACCTAGTCCGTAATCTTCTTGAAGATGGTCCGGACAGGAGAGTGGAATTTTTTTTCTCGTGTCAATGAGTTTAATGAGCCAATATTCCAATATTCTAATTGACATACTAAAATTGTTTTTTCGGACGAGTCCACGTTCTACCGCAATGGTGCTATAAATAAGCATAATTGTAATTATTACAATACTGGTAACCCACACATTCTACTCTACTCAAATCAAAAGGAATTACTTTTTGAGCACTATCAGTTGTAATGGGGTGCTATCTTACGACATTTCAGACAGTACAATGACTGGGAATAGGAATAAACAGGTTTTAAATGAACAAGTCTTGCACCACTTTACGGTTCCAGAAATGGATCAAGCAATCTTCCAACAAGATGGTGCTCTTCCTCATTTTGCAAACCCTGTCAAGAGATTACTAAATGGCAACCTGCATGGCCGTTGGATTGGTTGTAAAAGTGAGTTTTTAGATGGGCTACCCATATCCTTCATGGCCGTTGGATTGGTTGTAAAAGTCAGTTTTTAGATGGGATACCCATATACTCAGATTTAGCTGTGTTTGATTTCTTTCTATGGGGTTACTTAAAGGAACACGTTTATACTCTTAGCTTCCATAATTATGAGGAAATAAAACAATCAATTGAAGATGAACTTCTCCGGATCTCGCAGAATTTCTTTGTAAGAGCTAACGATTAATTTTTTAAGCGTTGTTATTAATGTGTCGCTGTGGATAGATTACAGTTCGATCAATTGTGGAATGTAATTGTAGGTTTTTGATACACTATGTCCTAATTTTCTGATTGAAATGCTTTATTCCTCTAGAATATGATAATAAATAATGTTACGAAACCAAAAATACTGCTTTTGTTACATTTTAAGTAGTGGTATTTCAGTGGTGGAAAACTTCTTTTGACTTTCTCAAGGAGACCGGCATGTTATTGTATGGAACGTAAAACAATACTACTTAAATAGTAAGCTTTCAGATGTCGCACGCTATCTCTATATACACATAACACAAGGGACTACTTATTAAGGTAGAGGTTTGGTAATGTTTAAACAACAATATACCTAAACATTATGTTCAAAAATTGCAACTCAGAAAGCCCTTCACGACACTAAGTAATCAACAAGAACATCTGTGTGGTTTACGGACTGTTTATGTGTACTACGTGACTCGAGACTGAGGTGTTAACTGGTGATTGTTACCGCTTATTATTTGGCTGTTAATGAGTCGCAGTGGGATATGAGTTTACCACTTCTGGTTTACGTGTGTTACAGGCCTGGAGATATGTGTTTATGTCCACTTCACTGAATATAGGCTACTACTGATTATGGCTCTAAGTGCTGAGTACCTACAGTTACTGAGTCGCAGTGGGATCTGCGTTTACCACCTCTGGTTTACGTGTGTTCCGGACCTGGAGATATGTGTTTATGTCCACTTCACTGAATATAATACTGATTATGGCCCTAAGTGCTGAGTACCTACAGTTACTGAGTCGCAGTGGGATCTGAGTTTACCACCTCTGGTTTACGTGTGTTCCAGGCCTGGAGATATATGTTTATGTCCACTTCACTGAATATAATACTGATTATGGCTCTAAGTGCTGATTAACTACAGTTACTGAGTCGCAGTGGGATCTGAGTTTACCACCTCTGGTTTACGTGTGTTCCAGGCCTGGAGATATATGTTTATGTCCACTTCACTGAATATAATACTGATTATGGCTCTAAGTGCTGATTAACTACAGTTACTGAGTCGCAGTGGGATCTGAGTTTACCACCTCTGGTTTACGTGTGTTCCAGGCCTGGAGATATATGTTTATGTCCACTTCACTGAATATAATACTGATTATGGCTCTAAGTGCTGATTAACTACAGTTACTGAGTCGCAGTGGGATCTGAGTTTACCACCTCTGGTTTACGTGTGTTTGTGTTCCAGGCCTGGAGATATATGTTTATGTCCACTTCACTGAATATAATACTGATTATGGCTCTAAGTGTTGTGTACCTACAGTTACTGAGTCACAGTGGGATCTGAGTTTACCACTTCTATTTTACGTGTTTCCGGACTTGGAGATGTGTTTATATACATTTCACTAATTACACTCCTGATGATTGTCTTTAGTAATGAGTACCTCCAGTTTGAGTATTAGGACCTATGATTTCAACTTGCTAATACTCTAACCATCAGTAGAAAAAATTGCTGTGTGTGCATACTTTAAGTGCCGACAATCTGGCCACATTTCAATTTAAACCGTACTCATCGTAAAATGTTTAGTTTCTTACGTTTTAGATCATTTCCGTTTATCAAAAATTTAAAAACGAAAAGAAGAGAACATTGTTTTAGATAATCTTTAATTCGGGAAGTTAAAATTAGCCATATCTAATTCATATAACGTTATATATTGATAAAACGACAAGGGGCCACTGTGGTTTGAAATAAATATAAAAAACACGTTTCAAAATCTCGTTTAAAGACTTTAATGTTAGTTTTTATGTGATATTAATTATCTTTAGAAAATAAGATAACATATAATTAGCCAATAACTGAAGTGTCATTTTTTATGTTAGGCCTACTTGTATAAAAAAGAGAGTAGAAAATACATAGTCTCGTTTTTAACTATCAAAAGTCCCATAAAAACTTATGATGTAGTAAAATATCGACTTTAGTCTGTACAACCCAAAGTTTTTAACTGATTCCTTACCAGCTGATAAATTAAAGGTTTTACCATTTTATTATATTTTGTAATAGCTATGAATATGTGTTTATAATTTTAATTTTTGATATTATAACGTTAAAAGTGATTTATTATACTTTAGAGTTTAATAATAGATAACACATTGATCAATTAAAAGTTACGGTTTCAAATCCGGTTTTAATCCACTAATGGCTTGTAAATTTCTAAATTACATTTTTACTTAAAACATAATTATAAATTACAAGCCTGTATCGGTTTTGAATTTTTTAAATATATTCTCAAGTTTGTATATTTTTAATTTTATTTATGTTTAAATAAAATTAAAATTAAATAAATAAATAGGACAAAAATATATTTTACAGTAATTACACGAAGTAAAAACATTAATAACCAATAAAAGTCCGTCAATAAATACATCTAGAACTTAGTTAGAACTTATAAGTGAAAATCTGCAAAGTGATAAACGTAAAGGCTTAAACTGTCTTACAAACCAAGACTTACAGTTAGTAATGACATTGTTGTTATATTCGCGAGAAGGATTAACAAATCCCAGGATTCCTGACCGAGTTGGACCGCTCTCATGGGAATGCTACTATTACGTTACCGGGAAGCCTAGAAGCTTTGTTCCTTGTTAACTGTCAACGCCTTTATGTCTTAAACTATGTACACCTTGAAGATATCTCTTTATAATTAAACATTTATCGAGTTTTTTTGTAATAACACTCTATTAGTGTGAACAATTTTATATAATACAGTTTCTAAACTTTTTTTTCTGTCTGTCTGCATATCTGTTTGTCTGGACGACATCTCTAAAACGTACTCACCTCTAGACTTGAATTTTTGCACAAAGGTTCAATTCGATATAGGCAACATAGTGTTTAACGATTATAAATGTCATTCCGCTCGGATATTGCTGAACGTTAGCGAACTCCTTTACAATAATTAATTATGAAGGTACTGATAAAATCACAGACTAAATAAATTTCTATACAAAGTGAGTAGAAGCACGTGAAATTTTAACATATGGCATACAAGTAGTAACATAGTTAGCCTAACTATTGGAAGGAAATGAGGTATACGCTTCTTATTTTGTTTGCAACTTTACCGATGCCTGTGACCAAACCAAGATATTGGGTTCTCATATCTTCTACGTATTTTTTCGTGATAAACGATTAATAAAAAAGTATTATTTCTTTTTAAAGTTTGAAATTTACAATATCATTACTGCTTTGTGTAATCCAGGTTAATCTATAAATAATCTGCCATTGACTATCCCATTGCTATAACAATAACTGTGCGAGAGTAGTAGCGTCAGGATTGAGAGCAATTTAAGCTTTTATGCTTACTTTATTGAATACTAATTACACATGTTATCTCATCAGAACATAATGCAATAAGTTAAAATAGTTGCAGGGCTAGTCTATTAATATTGAAAGCTACTTAACCACTTAAAATGTTATAGGTATTCGTCTGAGAATAAACAAGACGGTAGTATAGCTAGGAATTAATTCCAGTACATTCCACTAAGTTTCATTTTAATTTCCGCTATAAAGTAATAGCTAGATACTAAAACGCCAAGTTATTTATCTCCTATACACTACTGACCCAGTAATATCTGGTGTACTTCATTTTGCAGTTCTTTATAAAAAGATTTTGTTTTCTTTATTAAAAGTTGTTGTTTGTGATTCAGCTATGATAACATTTATATTATAAAGAATTATAACTTTTACACACTTTATTAGAAACTGGTCACGCAGATATTTTGGACTCAAAACCATGTGTTGAGTCTTTTAGTTTTTTAATTAAGTGCCCAAACTAAACTAATAAAAATTGTAATGAAACATTATACGTGCCTTATTGTCTATAAGGAAGTTTTGGAAGAACGTTGGAAAATTGAAAGAAAACTTCATCAGGGCATATAATTCCACATCATTGTTCCATTTCGTGATTTAAGAGACTCCTACATGAGGTTTTTGGACCCTAGTTTAGAATAGGAAAATTTACATATCAATTCTGAGTTATAATATATTGATGTAAAAAATCCAAATCTCTACATCTATCCTAACTCATTATTACCTCTGGGCTCATTGTTTATATTTCCTCAATAGGGAAGTCACTCGGACCACTACCATCAACAATGGTATGTTTCCTATAATTTGAGCTGTAGTGTGTGGGTATTGGAGAAAACTACAGTTATACATTTTATTTCATCTCGTTGTTTTACGTAATGTATCACGTGTATGAATGTGTCATGGGACCGTGCTGTAGACTAGGAAACTTCCCAATGTGACTGTGAGGTGACCTATAATGATTTGAGAAATTTCTCCGCAATTAATATACAGTACAAACAATATACACTATTCAACATATAATAATCACGTTTCGTTCCTTTAAGACGGTTTTATATATTGCTTCCATTAGCGATATAATTCTAAAGCTAAAGACAACAATTTATGTTTCCTATCAATTCTGAGACAAATGTTAGTAATTTTAAGAAAAATCACATCTCTAAAAATAGCTTTGTCTGGCTTCTCCATATAATGTTATGTGTAAAACTTCCAAAGCGATTTCCTTGTCAGATAATAGTCAGAACGATAAAAAAACTTGTGGGATGGGACTGCCCTCTTTTGTTTAAAAAGTGTCATCCAAACTAACTTGTTATACAGACTATCTTACTATACTTTATTTTTATTAAACAGGTGGAGTTAGGGCCATCAAGCCCTCTTTAAAACTGAGTTTCAACTCGTATGCAGTAAATTTACAACAGTAAATGTACAAAATATAACAAATATTCGGGACGTAATTTCTTATTTACTATTTGAATAAGGCTAAATAATAATACTTTTGAATAAGGAATGTGTTCATCTTTTAAGCACGTTTAAAGTAGCAGTGTACTAACCACTTGGTAATTCTAAGCAATATATGGGTCAACCTCGATTTTTCTCATATTACAATATAATGTTCCAATAGTCAATTAGAAAAGGAAATGACTAGAATTTCTTGCCGGAAAGCAGTTATAGGGAGCAGGCAACTCATATTACAATATAATGTTCCAATAGTCAATTAGAAAAGGAAATGACTAGAATTTCTTGCTGGAAAGCAGTTATAGGGAGCAGGCAACCGCGAGAATCACCTATTAGTGATCAGGGGCACTGACGTGATCTGGGCTTCAAATTTGGAACTACTTGAGTTAATTTTTTTTCTAAAAGAGCAAGCAGCGCGAAGCGCTGCGCAGCGGGCAAGCATCGTGCGTGATCTTCGTATATACTGAATTGATTCAGGCCAAAGGAATGACACAGATTCCTTTACCAGATTTTTACGGAGATTTTGTATTGGGCGGATTATATTGGTTTACTTTGCTTTCCAGCATGTAATTATGTGTTTAAAATTGTTTTACATACATTACCTACATTATATTGTAATATGTAATAACAATTTATCAGAAATGTTTAATAAAAAAAAGGATTACGCACGATGCCTGCCCGCTGCGCAGCGCTTCGCGCTGCTTGCTCTTTTAGAAAAAAAATTAACTCCAGTAGTTCCAAATTTGAAGCCCAGATCACGTCAGTGCCCCTGATCACTAATAGGTAACTCTAAGCAATATATGACCGTCTGGCGGTTGCCTGCTCCCTATAACTGCTTTCCGGCAAGAAATTCTAGTCATTTCCTTTTCTAATTGACTATTGGAACATTATATTGTAATATGAGAAAAATCGAGGTTGACCCATATATTGCTTAGAATTACCAACCACTTAAAATGTATTATCTGTGAAATTGACTTATGAACATTGACTGACGTGAATAAAACTTCTCAAACCGGTCATATCGATTTTTTTCACCTTTCTATCAAACAACAAAGGAAATCAGTTCTACAGAACATGCGACTGTGAATACAAACTTAGTTAGAAGCAGCACATTCCCGGGAGAACCTAAATGTGTCACGTGTTGCATAAAAGATGGGAGCAAAGTTGAAGGAACTTCAACAACCTCTTACAGTTTTGAGTCTTACAGAATTTTAGTGGAAATAATTTAATTTTACACTAGTTTAAAAATGTGTGGCGTTACGTCATCTTTTCCAATGAATTAGTGTTATTCAAAAGAAGAGAAATTATCTGTTTTAGACGTCTCTGAGACTATAAATTAAATATAGGGCTTTAATTGTAAAAGTTTAATTTTCCTCTCAATGATATTAAATACTTTATGTAATATCAGCGCGAGCGCGCGTGCCTACACACACACACACACACACACACACACACACACACACACACACACACACACACACACACACACACACACACACACACACACACACACACACACACACACACACACCACACACACACACACACACACACACACACACACACACACACACACACACACACACACACACACACACACACACACACACACAAAATCAATTCTTTAATTGCTTGTAACAATTTCACATTTATGGCAATCGTCTTAATTAATTCTAAACTTTAAACTCTCATACAACATTACCACCACGTCCAAAGTTACATAATTTTTCATACATTCCAGTCTCATTCATCCTTCGCCAATCTCAACCCACGTCTAGCGCTAGAGTCAGTCATCGAATTGTGCGGTCTCTCAGTTAAAGTCAGGAACTCGTCAACGCCGAGTTATAATAATAATAAATTAATGGTTTAATTTATCCCCACTTGGGATATTGAATCAGACTTTGTGGCAGTTTTGCACAGCACAAGCTAGAGCGAGTTTTCAGACTCCAAATAATGCCGTAAGAGTAATTCTAAATTTAAACAGTAGAGAGTCGTGTAGAAGCGCGTATAGGGAGCTGGGATTTCTGACTCTGCCCTGTCTCTATATTCTCGAGGTGATCCTCAACTCCGTGTCAAGGTGTGCTTTGGTTAGGGGATGGGATGTTCACCAACACGGGACGAGAGGTAGGGACAACTTTCGCGTCCAACAGCACAGGACAAATGCGTTCAGAAATTTACCATTCCAGGTTGGTGTCAGATTGATCAATAGTCTCCCTGAACACATCATACAACAAATTGGAACACAATTCAAAACTAAGTTGAAAAATCTTCTAATTTCGAGGGCATTTTACTCAGTTGGTGAGTTTATGATAGATCGCTGGGATAATTAAAACCAAAAATACTCAAAGACCAGCAAAACAAATAAATTTGCCGGACCTGTAAATTGTGTGAAAGAGGCGTGAGGGATATAATGTATGTCTGAATGGTCTATTGTCAGAATGAATGATTAGGTTAGGTAGGACGATTGTGAGACAATGTATGCATTTTCTGTTCAAAACAAAGTATATTATTTTTATTATTAATATGCTGTTGAATGCCTTTGACACCAGACAACGCTTAAGAAGAACTTTTGACACCTGACCGCCTCGTAAACTCCGGTTTGCGTTCTCCACGACGCCTGTCTTCATTGTCCGAGGCTGCTAAACACCGCCCGCCTTGGCACCGCACCTCACCGCCTATGGAACAAATGAAACTGTCGCGAGAAATTGAGTCAACCCAATTTCTTCATCCCGATCTACTAACTTTCCCCAAAATGTTCCTAAAACTGTGGTAGTCTGAGATATTTCAAATCGCTTTTTTTAACTTCTGATTTCATAAATGTTATGTTAGCAGAAATGATGAAGAGAGTAAAATCTTAAATATCATTTGAACTTAAATAGTCACGATAACACTACATTTAATTATTAGGAGTGTAAATAAATCATGTAAAAGTTTTTACTATAGCAGGCCTACAATAGTAATTATCCCCTTAAAATAGTTATAAAAGTCACTTGGAGAAGGAAGCATCACTTCTTGCTTTCGGAGTTATAGAACAGCTTTCAAGTTTCTGTCGTTATGTAACGTTACTTAGAGAGTCAGAGAGCTTGCGGATCGTTGGGGGATATAGCGCTAGGGCTGTCACTTACAGATAATTATATGCACTAAGTTAGATGATCAGGGCATAATAGTAGCTTGAGAAGGAAACATCGCCTGAAGCTTAGGGAAATATAGAATATCTCCCACATTACTGTCTTTATATAAGGTAACTTAGAGCGTCAGATAACTTATTAATCAGTGTGAGATATAGCACAAGCTATGTTAATTACGGTTTATTTGTGCACTACGGTTAATGAACTGGGCACTGTTGTAGCTTGAATAAGGAGACGTCGTTTCAGGGTCACTGAAGTATAGCATATCTCCCATATTACTGTCCTTATATAAGGGTACACGGAGAAATACGTCATGAAAATTAAATAGCGAGAAAAAGTTTTTGGAATTTCAAACTCTGCCAAATGTTTACATTAAAGTAAAACATTATTGCATCACATGTTAAAATTTTTTCAATATTATATGATAGATCATTGATGTTTTATTATATAAAAATCATATTTTATCAATGCAAGATAAAATTTGTAATCGCCTTGGTTTTGTTTCAAGAAAAGAATCAGTCATTAAAAACAACTGTAATGCCAGATAGATGGCAGAAAAAACAAAGGTCCAAACTTAGGTCTATAAAAATGTGTTTTATTTATGAATTATATTATGACCTATACAAAACTTTCTTTGTAGGCTATGCAACTTGCAGACCGTCCTTCTAGTCATGGAGTAAACTGTCGAAGAAAACTTTTTTAACAGGGCTACAAGAATTCATAAGAATAATTATGCTTTGGTCCTAACAATATGAATCTGGTATAACACCTGTAACAATGTTATGGTTTAGTTTAGTCTTAATTTTTAGTTAGGTAAGGTTAGGTTCTCTTTGTAGTTAAGTATTCATTTTCAGCGAAGATTATTTAGGCCTACACGAATAGAACAGTGAGAGTAGTTGAAACTTTCTAATGTTTACTTCTGTAGCGTTCCTTTTTTTTGATTTTTGTTATGATGGAAGTAAAAACTGGCCTCTTTGTAAGTTGTTCTCCGCTGATTAGGCCAGGATGGTAGATTGAAGATGTAATCAAATCTATAGATTTCTTTAGTAATATGAGTCTTAAGTGGCATTGTACACCGTACTTTGCATTAAATAAAGACTTCCAATGTATAGTAATTTCCTTTTTAACATGAACTGTTTTGAAAGGAGATTTGTGATTTTTCGTGGTTTTCTAATCATGGATTTAATTTTTCCAGAGTTACAGTTATTGTTAATAACACTTCTATAGGTTTTACAACATACAATTGCGGTGAGATTGATTTCTTTAAACGTTATAAACATTCTTTTCATAGTCAAGTGCTCAGGAAGGTAAGTTTTTTTTTAGTCCTTTAGGCTATAGTGACTTTGACAGCCCCCAAAACTCTTAATGGGATCGCATACTAAAGTTTTTAATGATTTATCAAGGCTTATGTGCAATGTCTCTTTCGCCACGCATTGAACTTCCTGTAGTCTTTAGACTCTTCCATGTGTTCTCAAGTTTGTTCTTAGTAATGTCTTGTATTGCACAAAATGCTTCTGCACAAACCTGTACGTCATTTCCACTTTTAATTCTAACTCTATATGTAAAATTTACATCTATTAAGTAGTTTGTATCTTATTGTTGTCCAAGCCTCCTTTATTTTACAGGCAACCCAGATATAAATCCTGCTAAGCAACTGTTTTGTACATCATAAGATCTCATACTATTAAAGCTGCGTAAGATTTCCTCTCTTTCATTCAAAGTTACCATTTGAAATCATTTTAAACAAGAAAATTGACAATCCCTACCCATTTCATGTGAACATAAAACAATACATTTTCTACACCCGAAACCCGACCTTTTCTTTGTAGCAGAGTAGTATGTCGGTTCTTTGTCTTCTGAAGCTGAATTCATTAAAAATACGAGATCAAAATGTATAAAATGTGTAAGCTTAAAACCACCACTCACACATCTGAAAGAAAACACTTTCTCACCAAACAGTATAACTCTACACCGAAAACAATATGGCGGTCGAGAGACAGCTGGCTGTGTAGATATGACTAATCTGGTTCTTTCCCTGTACACATAAACTTTGAGGCCCCTAAACCACATGACTTGGCTCGTTTTTCCCTGTTTAATGTTTTTTTTTCATGTGAACTTCTTGCATACCAAAATCACTATAAAGTATAAACTAAAACAATAGATTTACCTGATTTTCATGTACCGGTCATATAAGAAAATCAGAGAACATGATAATTAGTGTGAGATATAAGGCAGGGATGTGTTATTTACGATAATAGGTACACTATATTTACCTAATTAGAATCCAAAACTCGCTTAAAGAATGATTCATCACCTCAGGACTTCGGAAATATTTCTTAGCTTACTTTTATTGTATAAGGTAACACAGATAGTCAGCAAATACGAGAATGTGTGTAAGATATATGGCAAGGTATGTGTTACTTACGGAAAATAGGAGCACTATGATGATCACGTCACAACAGGAACTTAGAAAAGGAGTAATCGCATCAAGATTAATGGAATTAATAATGTATTTCACATTGCCCCCCTTTAATAATATATTTTAGAAAGTCAGAAAACATGATATAGAAGAGGATATAGAGATATAGATCAAAGGATATGTTACTTACGGATAATAGGTGCACTATGGTTACACGATCAGATCACAATATTAGCTTGGGAAGGAGGCTTCGCCGTAGGATTTTAGAGGTATTCAATTTCCTCTGACTTACTTACCTTTTATGAGATAACATAGAGAGTCAGATATCATATAATCAAGTGCCTTTAGGGCAAGGGCTGTTAATTGTGGACAATATGTGCACTATGAGGTTAGAGTTGATCAAGACACAATATTAACCTGAGAATGAGACAATCCATCAGTCTTATGGAAGGATAAACTTTCTGCTACCCACTATATAAGATAACTTCGAAGAGCGAATTAAGTTTGACCTTCGATGAGACTCAATGGGGCTGGACCGAGTCATTAGACGGAGAAGACCGAGATCATACTTCTTACCAGACGGAGGTTTGACACTGTCATCCAGGTCCGGCTGGTCCAGGGGAGTATCGAGACAAAGACTGCTGTGAAGTATCTTGGCGTGACGAGGCCATTGCTCATGTCGGTCATGCATTCCGAGCTCCTGTACGGGTGCGAGGAATGAGCGGACGCTCTACGTCAAGACGGTGGTAGTACTGAGAAAAGGATCCCTCCAGATCTCCGTAGGGATATCCGAACCACCTGTCCTCGTGGTGGCGGGGCCATCCCAATCGACCTTCTCTCTTTCAAAAGGGAGCAAGTACACGAAGGGAACGATGTGGTAACTCGCACCGAGGCTTGAGAACATACCACGAGGGACTGGCAGAACGGTACCTGCTACAGAGCAGAGGACAGTGTACGGCTAGACTGAGAATAGAGAGAATAGGTGGAGCGACAACACTGAAAGTTAATATCTACCTCTCAAAATTACCCATTGGTCTTGGGACATTTTTGAGCGTATTTGTTTAAGATGGTTAATTTTTAAAGCTCGTAATGTTGCTATGGGATTGCTGTGCAAGGCGACGCCAACCACACATTCTTGTAAATACGGTTACAAATCGAAAGAAGGAGACTCGTGGTTGCCATAGGCCAATTCTCACCAGACACAATTGTTCGGAAAATTATCTTTGACAGATAGACTTGGATTACTGAATCTGCTTATATAATTATCCACCCGGTGTTACCTAATCGAAGGCCTGATACTGTAGGAGCCCTCTGCTGGCTTAAGTAGCGACCCTCTTGAGTAATCCGGAAGGATGTCTTGAAATAGTATGATGCCTGATGATGATTAATGAATGACATAACTAATCAATCACTAATCATGACGTAATCAATGATTAGTGTTTTGTATAGTTTTTTATTAAGTGCATGTTTATAGAGTTAGCGAAGTTGACAAACAACATGTAGGTTGTGATTCCTGAGTTAGGCGTGCCACAACGCTTTGGTACGATTTGTTTATTTTAACCTAGTTTGTAATATTATGTATTAGGTTAGTTCTTTACCTGAAGAAGAGATCAGATTGCAGATCTCGAAACGTAGTGTTACTGATTTATTGTTTCACTGAACGATGGCAAATGTCCGGAAAAATCCTGTTTCCTTCACAATCCTTCCATCGTCAAAAATAACCTTCAAACAAAGAGATGCACAATGATTAGAAGGACTGAGCATAATACTACCTTACAGAAGGAAACATCGGCTTACGTTTATGGAAATATAGAATATCTCGCACCTTACTGTAATTATAAAGTAATTTAGAGAGTCACAGAGATGAATAATTGGCGTGAGATATAAAACAAGCGATGTGTTACTTACGGTTAACAGATGCACTATGGTTACATGAACTGAGTATAATAGGAGCTCGGAGAAGCTGATATCGCTACAGGCTCATCCAATTATAGACTGTCTCCCACCTCACTGCCCTTATATAGGTTAACTGAGAGCTCTATTATCGAGTGGCAGCCCTCTATTAACATATTTGGAGATCAACTGCAAATTTCTAACGTAATAAAGTTTCATCTAAGAATGTAATGAATTATGTAACTTATATTATACGATTGAAATGTAACTTCTAAAAAGTGAAATTAATATAATTTGCATTACTACTAAGTTAAATACTGTATTTTCTTATATGCAGTTATTGTAAATTCACATAATAGACATACTATAAATATATAAATCCAAAACCTCATTCTATATAAACATATTACGTAAATCTTTGTCTCTTTACTTTTTAATTAGCCATAATCCAACAGATTGTATGTTTTTTTAAGTAATTTATTCTTATATTATTTAGAAATTCCTTCAATATAATGTTATAAAACTTTATATATGTACTACCGACTGAGGTATTTAATATTTCAAGAAAAGATTTTGAAATTTATTAAAATGGCGTCCTTAGTGTTATGTAAATTTAAATTAAAGAAATTTTTGATTTGTGATAGTTTAATCACAACATAACAATACTATGTTTCATAAAAAATAAATTTCTAATTATTTTGATTTTACCGTGAGATTTATTACAATACTTTAATGTGCTGTGAAAAAAATCTTTCCCAAACAAAATTAAAGGTCATAATTGCTAAACATTTATAGGATATGAAAATTATGTCGATTATACAAAATTTTAATAATTTTGCAATTTATAGTGTACTTAAAATACATTAAATATAACATTATTTTAGTACCTTTCTATCGTTACGTTACTATTTCAACGTGTTTATTGCAATCAGTTTTATTTACAGTTTGTTATATTTTATTCATTTATTATAGTTTATTAAAAGTTACAGATGTAAATTTGGCAGATAACATAGTAGTCTAGACTTTCATCAGGCAGAAGACGTGAAGTCAATTATTGAATTAGAATTGAGGTGAAAATAATGATCACAGGTTTATGTAATTTATTTAAACAAGTTTGGCAGTGCAATTAAAATGCAATAAATGTTTTGCTTTGTTTACAGTATTTACAATTGATTTGTTTTTGTGATTAAAATATAAATTTTTTGTTTATAGCACGGCTTCTTATTTAATCCAATCCAATTAAAGAGTATGTTACATGAGTTATCAGTCAGGTAAATATTCAATAACAATAACGAAATAAACCTAGATAATTAGTATAGTTTCAATATTTAGGATATGATTTGAGGTTAATGTTATTGACATATTATAATTTTTGAGTACAATTAAATCATACTTGTCGCTCTGATTCATTACCATTACCTCAAAGAAATTACGCAATGATGCAATATTCTAAAAGAAACTGTAAATAGGTTAATTGAACTTCAACCTCAATATATGAGTGGATAGAAACGACACGGTTATAACAAGTATAGATACGATCATAATTAATCGTTCAAATGTTGAATTACTAAAATGTAGTAACATTTGCACTACGTCCATTATAACAATAAGTGACTCTGTAATCTTTATGCCTACTTTCCTTTATATATAAATTATTTTGGAATTTTCATATATTAGGAAGGTTAGGAATTGAAAAGAGGATTTCTACTTAGTATGCAACGAAGACTGACTCATAACTTTGACAGGTGAAAAACACATTCCTGACTGGTAATTTTGTTACATAGAGCTGAAACTGATAAAACTCCAATGGGGTAATAAGGTATGTATTATAGTGATTTGATTTCATCTCAATACCTATGATTGAATTTACAGAAGAGTAAATGTATTTGAGCATTCAGGGGTATTCCTTGTAGGGGTATTGAAATTCCCTGTGGGAAAATCTTAAATGATTATCAATTAGTTTATAAATGCATAAGGAACAATTTATAGTTGGTGTGGTTACGCTCAATAACTTTGATCAATACTATCTTAAATCATGATATCGCACATACTAAAGAAAATTAGGATGGTATGCGAAAACGAACATTTCTTATGTTAAGACCGTGTTAATTATTTATATTAATGATTGGAGATGATCTGGTGCTCTCTTAGGTGTCGTTAGCTCTAATACTGTTTCTTGTATTTAAATTCATCAGTAAAATATATTTACTTATGTAATGACAGAGGCTTACTATTTATTGAATTCACAAAAATAATTTTGAACTCTATTTTTACTTTACTTAATTTTAATAAAATGTTATAATCATTTATTTGCACATTTTAAGCACGATGGAAAAACTATCTTTACTATATTATGAAAGTTGTGACTACTATGGCAAGGAAGTTAAAAGTATATTGATTAATTTATTAAAACTTTAAATCAATATGTATCAAAAAGATATATTCGTCAGTCTATTTGAAAGTGGCTTTAAGAATAAAATGAAGACGAATTTACAGCATTTGAGGCCTGTCAAATTTTATCAAATAAATATTGCATTGGGATATTTTTATACATTTATAGTAGTGGCAGATATTATTACTAAAATAATTGATTTATAGTTATGATATATCTCACTGTTCAAAAAGATTTGACTTTAATGAGTTTGACTAGATTTATTCATATATAAACAGTGCATAAGCCCTGAGATTTTACTATTAATGTGTAGATTAAGTTTAGGGAAGTATTACAATTCAAAGTGTTTGCTGAGAGAACCTCTTACCGTTATGTCCCGTCTGTATTAAAATATTTATCACGCTTTTATGTTATTATTTCGTTTACTTCTATATGTAAAAAATTTTCTTTTAGTGAAGAGATGTCATTAGAAGAAGTAGTCATTAGCCTAATATACTAGAGTGCATAATAGTACACATTATATGTGTTAATTTGAAGATAATATCTGAGCATTAGCGAAGTCTATTAATCGACAGAGTAAACAAATTCGTATCTGTCTGTCTATCTGTCCGGATCTGTCATAAAGTTTAATTGCTATATAGGTAACGTCGAGTCTGACAAGGGGGTGGGGATTCGGCTGAGCGGTAGCAAACACTTTTACATTTGTTTTATGAGTAACAACAACAAAAATTGCAGAATAAATAAATTAGTGGTCTGTTTACAATCATATGACATTTTTAAATGTGACAAAGTAGTACATATAGCGTAACTATCCGTTAGATATCACCTGAATTATTTATCTGTAGGTTTTACATTTTGCATGAAACTTCCACAAAGATATGTGTGATGATGTTTATCAATGGTACTTGACTGAGTTTCATTGAATAACATTACTCAGTAGGCTGGCACAATTTCTAATTTCTTCTCTGTATGAGTACGTATCTGTCATGTCTGTCCGCAGAACATCTCGGCTGTGAAATCAGCACCTGAAATTACATACAACTTCAGATAAGGTTCCTACGCGTCACGTGGTATGGTGTACTCCTACTTTGTCTATTTATGATATATTCCATTCTAAAAAAAAGCAACGCGTTAAATTAGAAAATTGCTTTTTCCATAGCCTAATATGATAAAGTTGTTATGAGTATAAATTCGAAATGAAAAGAAAATATAAAAGCTTATTTATATATCATAAGTAACAGATTGCTTGATATAATAAGTAAAAATTATCAGTTTGACAATAATTTATTTTACTCCTAAGTGGTAAAGAGACAACTTTAATCAACACTATTGTTGTTTTTGGTGTTACGATATATTTAAATAATGTATAAATTAATATGTGTATAGAAGTGTATTTAAATAATATTTCCAAACTCATTTGTATATTATTATTATAACTCTTCTCAAGAGATTGACGAAAGATAATTCAAAGTAAAGGTGGAAACTGCGCAATTTGAAGGTACCACATATTTACCGTTTCACACATCCTTTGAGCGTGATCACGTCGGAGAACTGGAGAACATTACATTCTTGCAGTAACATGTAAAAATAGTGCTCCTTACTGAATCATGTTTTGAGATTTTTTTACACTGAAAATATTTTTACTTTTATTCTAAATCCATTTTTCAGTAAGTATGTCTGCTTGTACGGGATTTGGAATTAGGGTTCCGATGTATCAAATGCTACATTACGTGAACATTTATGGATTATGAATGAATATAATTAATATACGTTACGGAAGATAGCAATACATTTTTTTGTATTCTCATTCAATTGACCATTTGTAATATACTTTGGAGCCTCATTCAATTGACCATTCTTAAAATTTTGTAGTAAGATTACTATGATATTAAAATGGTATTTACGGCTTAAAATTGGGTAATAACTCAATATTTCACGTATTGTTAACGTTTTAATAGTCAAATAAACTTTCTGACTCTGTGCTTCGCCATGATTGCATAGTGGTCGATGATTATCACCAGTGATTATGTCTTATCATTTCAGCGGAAATACACAAAATAACTAAACTAATTCAGATTTGTGTCTTATATTATTGCTGCAAGTATACTATAAATATTGGAACTATGCGATATGTTACATACATTAATCTGTACATATTCTAAATTTACTAACAAAAGAAAAAGTCTAGATGATTTAGATCTTTGTTTTTGTGGCCATATGGTCGAGGTACCCATATCCCATTCTGCTTATTTATATTCCAGAATCATCGAAGGCCAAAGCTGCACTTATGTGATTACTGTGTTGGGCAGAACACCATATTTCTAGAATCACATTTTCTCTTTCTAGTAATCATACTGGAATCAAAAGTTCTATCATAACATTCAGACTGATAGCTATAGATATAGTTTCAACCAAACAATCAGCCTACACTTGTTAAGGAAATATTATTATGTGCAAATCACGATACTTAGTTTATTTGTGTATCTCTCACCCAGACTCAAACTAGAATCTAACAATAAATATTAACATTTAATGTACATATTTTATTTATGATTGTTGAACAATTCACTTAAATATGTAGATTATTTACAACTTGCATATCTGGAAAGCTATTTGTTTTGATATCATCAAATCTATGAGAACTGTGTTTAAAATGAAATCGATAAATGCAATAATGACCAGTGATCTTTGTATCTTGGTTCCACTCACAGATTAAAGAGGGTAAGTTGTCTGTATTTGATGAGGTATCCTTGTCCAGATATTATGTACATAAATTTAATCAAAATCTCTCCCTTGTACTGTGAGCATTTCTTTGCATATTCTTACTGAAATGTAGTGTACGTTGTATAGTGTATCTTCTTTATAAAATTCATACACTTTTGTGGCGGTGGAAAGGACAGATTTTATAAGGGAACCAAATTAAGATTTCTTTTATTTTTGATTGCTTCTCTATTCAAATCTAAGTTGCGTTTTTAATATGAAACCTAACTTTACTGTTAACTATTGGCTCTTAGCCTCTATATCTGATTTTGGTCTAAGTAATTTCCAGTGACATCGATGAATGAAATATGTATTTACTTACCTAGGACTGAGAAGGCCACGATGATAAAAAAACTGTATTCAGCCGTTTAATTTCACTGACGGTATAATATACGTATATACTTCTAATATAGTACATCGTGACTTGTTGCCCCGATCAAGAGAATATAAACATTTCACGTTAGGTGTCTACTTTTCACCTTTGTAATGAACTTCTTTTCTCGATAATTTGAGTGGGATAGATGTATTTGTTTTATTGTACAATAAAGAAATAATTATATACGTAAATATAAAATACGCAGGCTAAAGGGGACTACTTTGGCCAAAAACACATACTTATAGATCTACTTATGTAAGAATACAAAATATTTAGTAAGTTCTTGCAATACTTCAAGATGGTCGTTTGTATCAGTTATTCATTATAGACGTATTGCTATTTTTCGGACTGTAGTCTGGAAAATAATGATATATATGTATATATATGCATATGTATATATGTACCACAATTGCCAATATTGGCCTAGAAGTCTGAATGTAGTTTTCAAAATTGGACTCTGTGTAGTTAGGTAAAGAATAATAAAAAAATTACAAGCAGATGCTATTGGAATATAGTTAGCGTATGTTAGCTTTCTTTGTGACTATCAGCTTAAAATTAAAATCAAAAGTTTCTAATTAAATCATCATTGACTTACAAAAATTATTTTCTTATATTGTTTAAAACTGTTCAATCATTCTCTAATTAATATTTTTAAATCTTTATGAGACACATTGTAAATAGATTTTATTAATTGCCTATAGAACAACCGGTCTTGCCTACATACATATAAGAAGCAATAACGCAGTTCTCGTTCTTGAAGAGAGACTTTATTAATTGCCTATAGAACAACTGGTCTTGCCTACATAATTATAAGAATCAATAACGCAGTTCTCGTTCTTGAAGAGAGACTTTATTAATTGCCTATAGAACAACTGGTCTTGCCTACATAATTATAAGAAGCAATAACGCAGTTCTCGTTCTTGAAGAGAGACTTTATTAGTTGCCTATAGAACAACTGGTCTTGCCTACATACATATAAGAAGCAATAACGCAGTTCACGTTCTAGAAGAGAGAAGGAAGCACTTGATATAAAGGTCCGTTAATCAGGTGGCAGTGTTTGGAGCAGAGCCAACGGCAACAGTCTTTACGTGATAAGGATCTATTGTATAAAATCTTAGCTTGTTGAGAGAATAAGATCCGGAACATTATTATGTTAGATACATGTATTCGGGTAGATTCAAGGTACACATGAACTACATACAACAAGCTTTAATGTTTAAATGGGTTTTAAAACGTTATGTTCCCTTATTATTTTATACGTTTTTATATTAACATTATGTGTGATTCATATGGCTAATTAGATCATATTTATCAGTTGGAAATCTCTATTTACTTGTACAACGCAATAAGAGATACATACATTTTTATAATACTTAGAGGACATGGATCCCTAATGAAAGTATATATATTAAATTAAGAGTAAAGTAGCGAAGTTAAAATTACTTCCAAAGCAATAATTCATGCTGCAATATGCACTAACGTTTACCTCCACTGAAAGGATAAATTTCGTTTAGAAGTCACATCGTTGTATATATCCAGTTCAATAAATAGTAATAGTTCATCGCGTTATAGTAGAATACAGCAAACTACAAATATTAAACAAATTAACTGCACGAATTACAAACAAAATATATAACTTAAATAGGTCACTGTAAAACAAGAAACTCCCAGAGTTAAGGAATGATTTAGAGTATAACTGGTTTCTTAGATTTCATTATAGCGTTTACACGAGTATGACATTTTTAGACTCTAATCGCTAACAATTCAGCGAAACAAGAGGTGTAATAGGGTTAGAGGCAGCGAACAGATACAGAAAGATCCAGCAAGAGATTAGTATCAAATTACACATTTTGGTTACAGTTATAAGATTATGTTGCATAATGAGCCTCTTCATAACGTAGAAATGATGAGGAAAATAAATAATATAACAACTGTGAATGTTCACGCTTGAAAGAATTACTTTCCTATGGATTGGAAACCCTCGTCCAAAGTAAATATTTTATGTTTTTTTTCAAGTGTTATTCTTGGTTTTTGCAATTCATTGATCATTCATGAACGTGGCTGTCTTTTAGCGACAGAATACTAATCAATGCTCTGCCACAAATTGTCCTTCCATATGTTCCCGCCAACTTCTCTCGTAACTGTGTTTCGAGAATTTGGTGAAATAATAAATTATTTTAATCGTTTGCAATGTTTTAATAAATTTTGAATAAATGCAACTAAAAAGTCTTAATAACTCACTGTTTATTACGAGTATACTTATATAACCTGTTTCATACATTGTGCACCACCAAATTGCATCTCAAACTCATTTGAAAAATAAAATATGATTATAGAAATCAGTCAATATTTGACGGAACCAATGGTTAAAGTATCTTATTCGTACTGAAAACAGAGTTTAATCCTATGCCCACTTTGCTATAAAACGGACAAAAACCTTGAACGCTAACATTGAAAATAATTGAATAATTCAGGTCTTTCCCGCACCTGAGAGTTTAGCCGAAATCGGTGTCTCGTGTAAGCTTGGTCTCAACAGAAAAACACTGCAGTGTTTTTTTTATTCATAACCGCTCCCGCGTCTGCAGGTTCTCGCTTTTATTTGGTTTTATAACTTTCACTATATGAATAAATTTACGATATTCCAAATGTTTCAATCTCGGCCCCAATAAGACGGTTGTTTTAGTAGTAATTTACCATCACAAATTAATTTTTTGTTGTTATGACACGTGTAGAACTAATTTGTATTCGTATTCGCTAACGGGGGTAGCATGTTAAAAACCTGTTTCTAACAGTTTAATGTTTTATCAGTACTATCAATATTACGCTATACTGTATCGATTATTCTCTTTATGAGATCTATTTCATACGATCACAAGGTTATTAAAGAGGAAGAGGGAGATAAAGAAAGAGAGAGAAGCAGGGAGAGGGAGAGTGGGAGAGGGAGTGATGGAGTGGGAGGGGGAGAGTGGTGATGGGAGGGGTTGAGGGGAGGGGGAGGAGAGTGGGAGTGAGTGAGTGAGGGTGGGAGGGAAAGGGAGAGACATTACAACTGTACGTAAACAGACAAGAAGCTTTTAAGGAACTTGCACTTAGCTATCTTATACTTTTAAATACAGCACAACCATACTACTAATACTATACTAAACTTTACAAATCCAGGTTTGACAAGAAAGAGAAACTTTTAAAATTTCAAAGGTATCCAGGGCTGGATTTACATATGTGCGGAATGGACCCACAGCCCAGAGCTCATGGCCCAGAGCGGCAGAATCCAGGGGGCGACAAATTTTGGTAAAAACATCTATTCCAAAAGTTAAAAATATAAATTTTAGACTACCTAAATCCTAAATCTAAGTATTATTAAGATCAGAGTCAATTTATTGTATTGTAATTCCTAAATATATCTTCAATAATTTGATTGTTCTTAATCTACAGAAATTCTTCATAATTTTTCAGTAATTTGCCAGTTGATAAATTTTATGACATCTCATATTTTATGGTAAAAACAATAAGTGATTTTTTTTAATACAGGTAATCCCATGAGGAAACTGAAACAGTGGATTGTGGAATCAGCTTGACAATTATTTATGTAAGTAATACATAATTGTATTTTATTTATAGATAACGGGAGCTTTGGGGTAGAAATTCCTCATAATTTCCATAAAACAACTCTTGAATGGTTAGAATAACCATTATAAAGATGAACACCCTCAATGTTATTGTCAGTTACCGAGTAAGATACTGACCACAGGGGCTGAATTTCCATTCAAAGTGTTCAGTGATAATGGAGGTTAGAGTAATCAAACTGGTTTTTGCAGCGAGATGGAATGTAATTCAATTGACTTCCAATAAAATTAAAATAAACAATCAAGCTCTATGATATTGCTGTTTGAGAATTAGAGATTCTAAGGTTTTTGCAGTGATTCATGATCTATATTTTTTCCAATAATCTTTACTGACATCAAGAAAGCCTAAGGCTGCTTTCAATCAAATTAATGTGCTCGAGCTCGATTTTATAGCTATTCGATTACTCGAACTTCTGGGTTTGTTGCAGTGAGATAAGATCATTATTTCTTTCAAAAATCTGTACACGATACTGCAATTGGATTATTAAGACTTCTGTGTATGTTGTTTGAAACGGAATTTAAAATTAATATTCCTCTCAATGTCCCTAACTGACAGCTTTTACCAAAACCATAATTTACGCAAATATACTGCTAACTTGTTAATGAACATTTTAATTTACAAATTAGTGAATTCAGGAATGATATGGAAATACATACATCTTTTAGTTATAAATCTATTACTTGAATAATCTAATTGTTTATATGAATGAAAAAAAAAATATATATATATATGAAAATAAGAAATTATAACTCACAAACACGAAAGTAATGCACAGTATATTAAGACATATTATAGTAATAAATTATTTAAGAACCGACAGAATAGTACTGAACTCGTGTTTCGTGTTGTCCGTCTGCCTAATGTTGCAATACAAAAGTACAAACAAAATATATTCTTCATACAATCAACCTAACACACTATTTTGTTTCGTCTCATCTAAAAACCTGCTTAAATTTAAAAAAAAATGAAAGTGTACTTTCCTTGATTAAATCATAATTAAATAAATATTTCAATGTACGTCTAGAAACTCATGAGCCAATTATGAAATAAGTAGTTTCGTTATTTAAAATATAAATTTCTTTTCATAATACTGTAATATATATAAATAAATTGCAAATATTTTACATGTAAGATAGTTGATTCAGGATTCAGGTGAAGTGGAAGGAAGGGAGTACGTTACAAAACAAGAAACACACCGCGGTGCCGTAGTTTCTTTTATTACATGCAGAAGTAGCTTCCCGCCCAGAGATGTCTGAACTCAACTACTTAGATATTTTATTTACAGGTAGACGAGAATACTGTCCTTTGTTACTGTTGAATATATGTTTAGATGTTCATTTTTAGCATTAACAAACACGCACTAGTCATAGATAAGCACACGAAATAATTGTATCAAAATTACAAGTTTAATAATTTCTTTATTTTTATTTCATTTTAAAATTATATAAATGTATTTATATTTCTACACTTACGGAGCAGCCAGGGTCAAGAGGTTGCGAATGAATAAGTCAAATTCAACTTTTTTATTGCCGTTATATTTTTTTACATTATATAAAAACAGTCATTCCGTTGGGTAAACATTCTGGCTCTTATACCTATTGTGTAATACACAATACGTATATACACGGAAACATAAAATTTTGTATTCGTACTAATCGTGTATATGCTAACTGTTTCTTTTTGCAACGAATATTGCGTCTCTGATGGATGCCCAACTGTTACATGCCTTTTTGCAGCCGAGCAAGAAGAAACTTCGGATAAATATTGCGCTACTGATGCATGCCTAACTGTTCAGTGTTACTGGAAAAGTCGAAGACGAGATTGTGGATAAATATTGAATTTCTGATGGATACCCAACTATTCCGTACCAGTGGAAAAGCCAATGAGTTAATTGTGGATAAATATTGCGCTGCTGATGCATGCCCAACTGTTTCGTGCCATAGGAGCAGCGGAAGACGAAGAAATTTCGGAAAAATATTGCGCTGCTGATGAAAGCCCAACTGTTTCGTGCCAGAGGAGCAGCCGTGGACGAGGAAACTTAGGATAAATATTGTGGTGCTGATGAATACCCAACTATTCAGTGCCAGTGGAGAAGCCAATGAGGTAATTGCGGATAAATATTGCGCTGCTGAACGATGCCCAACTTTTTCGTGCAAGCAGAGTAAACGAAGACGAGGAGGTTGCGGATTAATGACTTTGCAAGTTACATATTTTAAAATGCATCAGTTGATCTCGCTTTTTCTTTCCGTAAGCTTCCTTAGTATTTATGGATGAAAGGTAGATAAAACAATAAACTATCCCAGTCCAGTCAGAGTAAATTAACTTTCTGATTATTATTTTTCCTTTTATTGTGTATTTTGACAGTAGTATAATATTTTAATCACATTACATTTTATGGGACGGTTTCTGAATTTTACCACTCTTGTAACTTTTCCCCCCGATTATATCCAATTCCTTTCTTGTGAAAATAAAATTTACTTTTTATCCTAAGTTTACTTTTAGTATAAATTATGTCAAATCGTATTAAAATTTTAAAATAACATAAAACTTCTGCCTGTATAGATAGTGATTAATAGCTCGTGGTTTATAAATTATGAATATCTTTTAAATTATGCGAAACAGAGTCATACACTGACTACAAACTTAAAAACTTACAAGTTGTCTTATTTTACAATTAACTAAGCCTATAAGATCTTCAGCGCGGTTTTTTGGTAAGGTAGATGGTGAATGTGGTGGATTGGGGCCATCTCGTGATGTAATATCCGATATAATATACAGAGATCTATCTTTACCATGCCACTACAAGAATGGGAGACTAATGCTGACCCATTTTCTGTCAGTAGAATTGTGAACAGGAGGGTTCTGACTGAAGTTTATATTTGGAGTTAACACTAAGGGAGCGTAATCTACTAAATCAATAATGCTTGGCAGTAAATTACATATAGGAATTATGTAATTTATTTAACACTATAGGGTTAGTCTTGTATCTCTCCACGTTATACATTGGTTGACTCAGACGTAAGTTACACATCAGCTTTTGCTGTAATATTCGTACTTTGTGAAGTTTATACCGGAAAATATAATCCAGCGCTCATAGTGATTGGTTTAATGTGTTTCCTCTTGAATGTAATAATACATAGCTATAGTTTAATTGTTTAAAATTAGAGTACTCTCACCAAGAGACGTATGCCCTTACCCTTTTCGAAGGTGGTCATGAAAAAGAATAATACAGTTCGTGTAGTAGGGCCTAGTTAATTTTAAGATTGCAGTATTTGAGGGCTGTTTCTCCTACTACTTTGGGAGGGCCTCGCTTTCAAATTATTTAAATAATTTCTATGAAAATTGTTTTGCAGTACATTTAGGTTTGAATTATTACGACGTTTTATAATATTGTTCAAACAAACGCATGTCTTAAAATATTAGTCAATTGTTCATTGCTAATTCATAGTACAAAGTGTGCTTAAATATTCAAAGGCCACAACACATTGATTGTAATTCACAGACAGGCAGATCTCTCGGGTGAAGACTTCGCTAACACTCAGCCAATTCCAATTCCTTACGTTGGCCAATGTCTAACTCTTGAGATAATAAAGCTGTGAGTGCAACAGTATGTTGGTGACGTAGAAGAAATGAGGTCTTACCTCAGACAGGTGAATGGGGTCAGCGCTTACCCAAGTCTCCGGGCCAGGCGCCAAGTCTCTGACATGTCTTTCCTGAAGTGAACATTTACTTTGTGTCGCCAACAGGTGAGCGAACACTCTTCTCTAGCTTACTGTGATTATAGTTGAATATATATAAAGAAATGCATTATAGAATTATAAATATTAAACCGTAATCTAAAGAGCAGCCTGATGTGTACTCTTATTTAAACAATTAATTACTATCTTACATATATGGAGTATAGCATTGAATCTTGCATAACACTTCATTTACTATATAAGCGATATCAAATGTAATTTCATGTAATTTAGATTAACGTTAAAGAAAATTAATAATTTTTGTTTTTGTGTAATAGCAACGAACATATCGGTAACGAATATATTTGTCTGCTTGCAATCATTAATATTTTAGTAACACATGTAATGTAACTATCCGCAAGATATCTCAAGAATGATTTTATTTTATAGAAATAATTTCTGTTCTACACCTGTATTATGCTTTTTTTTACTAAGAGAAGAATAAATTCTGTGATTGTGTACGTTCATCAGTGAACTTTGTTTGTGTTGGTCATTTGTTAGTAGCCTGGCAGAATTTCTCTTTTGTACGAAGGAGGGATGTAAAACATCTCCTGTACAACTGTCAGGCTGCCTGTCTTTAAATTTTGTAGGCAACCTTATCATAATCTGTTACGTTACACATTCTAATTTTACTCCTACTTTCAATAACAGAAATTAAAATTTAACAAATATACGTTATTTATTTTATAAGTGTGTTGTTAATTTTTGTTTTAAGGAGATATGATAGATTTGTATGAGATTAAATGAGTATTAACTTGAGACTGAATATGAAATTATTTTTGTGTATATTTATATATAATGTATAGATAAGAATATTTGTATTAATTGGGTTCATATTAGGTTTGCTTGAAAATTAATGGATTTCTTTTCAATGTGCAATAAAGAGATAAACTAAAAATCATTAACTAAGAAAATCATCACTAATTAATTTTTTATTAGATTTGATACTGTAGTTCTTTTTTCAACAATTAATTATGAATATGAAGTTTAATGCAATTTTAGACAACTCAGAGAACAGCATTATTTTAGAGACCAACTGCAATGTATTGTATTTAGATTTTATTAATTAGTATAGATAATTACGCAACTGGATATATGATTTAATTCCTAAGAATTTATTGATGTAATGTATGTACTTATATTTGTATGAAGGCATAAATCATTATTCATTAAACAATAGTCGGGCTCTGAAGTTATGGAATTAGTGGTTCTTGGCTTACTATTGTACTTACAAAACATATTACAGTACTTTAGACTGAAAACCATCGTATGATAAATGAATATATCTTTGTTTTAAAACGTATTTTAGCATTTCTTGAAGTCTAAATGAGTATTCTTACAACTTCAGACCGTTACGAAAGGTGATACAACACCAAAAGGTTTTCATTGTCTTTTTGAATAGTTAAACCGATATATTCATAATAAAATACCCTTAAACTGAACTAACCTTAAACTTCTAACTCTTACATTGTACGAAAGTGTAGAATAATAACTTTTTAAAATATTTTTTTTCATCTCAACAAAGTGTGATGATCTGTGAATTGTATTTACACTCCATTCAAACCCTATGTAGGCCTATTAATTTTGTTCAATGTTTTATATAAAGTATGTGAAATAGCTTAAATATATAAAAATAAATGTAAAGAATCAATGAATCTGGTAATTTAAAACTTTTAATTTGTGTATCTTACACAATATAAAATTTAAAATTATGCTGCTTAGTATGTGAAATTGGTGTTTTTTGTCTACAAGTAAAACTTTAATCCTGTAGCTCTATACTTCTTGCCGTAATCGTAAGGGGAAAGAGAGAAACAAATAGGCTGGTTATTCTACTTTTAAAGTACTTCAAACAATTCGTGGATTCATGTATAATACTACCCAAAGTTGATGTTTGGAAGATATATATATATATATATATATATATATATATATATATATATATGAAGTTTGATGTAGTATTCTGAGCCCAATAATAAAAAATCTGCTAAAGCTATTAATTGAACTAGGAAAGGTGTTTTTCTTGCAAGATACAATTAATAAGGTTTGTGTATTTTAAACGTCGTATATTTCATAATATTTAAACGTTCGGTTAAAACTAATCAATGTATTAGTTATCGATAATGGCCACTTTAGACATTCATGAGAGGGTCACAATTGAGAACGGTTTGAACAGAATTCCCAATGCACTAGACCGAATACTTGAACTATACTGCTACATAAATATTCCATGTTACCAGTTTAACTACCATTGCAGTTAACGTTTAATTTGATAAGTGATTTAAACTATTTACTTCAGATTTGGTTATTACAAAATATTAACAGCATTATTGTAATACCCGGTAGTGTGACAGCGTTCTATTGTATAGCGCGTTGCCTCAGCAGATTTACTTGCTACTGCAATAGGACTAAAGCTGTAATTCTAAGTTTTTAACATATACTTACAGCACTACTTAAATGTGATATTTCTACTGTGATCATCGACTGTTTTTTTAAAAGAAATTAAAAAAATTGCTAGTTGGTTACGTAAATATTGATATTTCAAAAACTAAAAAAGTGTTACTTAAACTTGTATTAAATTTATTGCCTTTTTGAATATATTAAATTTAGGCTAAATTTCACAATTTAAGGGTTACGTTATTTAGTGATTAGACAGTTAATTAAAATCTAAGAAATATAAGGCATTTTGGAAACACCTGTACTTATAGATAAAGAACTAACTCTGCTAAGCAATTACTCTTAAACAGCAGATTAGAGAACGGAATGTGATGAGCAAATAATAAAAAAAATTAGTTTGGAATAAAACCTTGAAACTTGTTTCCGATTTAGAAACTAATTTACTGACCATACTTGTACAGTTATTAAAATAAAAAATTATATTTGGAGATACATAATGTTTTTTGGAAAATAATCAATCAATTGAGCAGTAAGAGGAGTATCAAACTACTATTTCTGGTGGTATCTGCTATAATTGAAGTTGCATACTACTTTAAAATATTTTTCTTGATTGGCAGATATATATATATATATATATATATATATATATATATATATTAAAGTTGGTCAGTAAGTTACCTTTACCTAAGGACACATAATTAGTTCATTCTGCAGGGTCATACACGAAGTTTGCCTGGAGCTACTCTCTGGTGACCTCTCTGGACAAACTGTGAAAGGAGAAAAACTATTTTGTTGTATTTGTTATTTTAACATTTTTGAATTACTAGTTAAAAAATAATTTAGCTGTAAAATAATTTGAACAATGTTGTTACTTGTTTACAGTTTTTATATGCTGATTAGAGAGAAACAAACTCAAATCCACACATAGAATTCATTCCATATGCCTTCTTAATTAATTTGTGATGTATGACGGAAAGTGAGACTAAAATGTCTTGACAATTTAGACGGTGCGTGTTATTTAATTTTTGCTTATTACCACTTTAAATTGATTATTACTTTTAACCACTAGCTATGACGCGGAGATAACTAGGTAGACGACACATTTGCATAGGAGAGTGGTTGTGACAGGTTGCAGAGGGGCGGTCAGAAGATCGATGGTTTGGCGAGAGCCCAACATCTGTTGGCTCTCAACAGCCCTGGAAGGAAACAACTCATTTGTCAACGAAAGGTCTACCATCTTAATATATGTTATTATAAACCAGTGTTTTTTTTTAATTTTACCTAATGAATGATCTATTTTATAAATAATAATGAAATGATGACTTCAATTAGTATTTTTTTATTCAATTTTTACTGTAAGCCATTAGAAAGTTTCAATAAGCACAGAATTTTATAAGGGTTTTTCATAAAATTGGAAACAATAGTTCTATGGGACTGAAAGGTATCTCGTTGTCACACTGTTACTTCCTAAGCCATAGAAAATTTTGTAACTCCTGTGTCATAATTATTACTTATAGGTATATTTCCAGAACCAAATGTTTCCAGCAGCTGCAAGCTTGTAAGAGGATTTTATCTAATGATTGAATGGGTAACTAAGTATAGAATATGGTAGACACTAGTGAAAAGATCACAGCATAAGTTATTAACAGATCTAAAGAACTAAAATATAAAGCACTGACCTAAATTATGAAGCTGTGTTTAATTTTGCTAAGTGTATAATTTTATATTTACTAGTTAGTTTCGTTTTATCAGGGGTATAAATTAAGAAGTCATTCTATTACCTTTACAATTTCAAGTATTATGATTGACAATGTAATTGATTTTTATGGGATATTAAACAGTTTAATCTTAATATCACAACTAACAGGTTCTGGGTATACTGTTCAAAAACGGCCAATTTAATAAACATACATGAATTTTCAAGTTTATTTTATTTGCTACGTATGGTATTTTATACGGTATATTACATTATTCTTTTAGTATTTTGCACATTAAAATGCCACTTCCTTCAATGTTGTTAATACCTTAAAATCCTAAATTATTTATATATATAAAGGACTTTGCACAATCTCGTTTTAGCAATGTCTTAAAACGTTTGATTTAATTTATCTAACTTGCATATCGTATTAGCTACAAAGGTTTAGAATATTAATACAAGTAAATAACCATTTAATTATACAATAAAAAAATATAACGTTTTTTGTCTAAAATACTCTACTAAGAAGCGTTGTATTTTAGAGATTCATTATTCTACAATATTTATAAGCCCAATTAGTGTTACAAAAATAAGTTACATCTGATATGTTATCTTATAATAATTTATCATTTCCTGTATTCCTTTTTTGCTACTGTTAAATATTACGTTTGCTATAATGATTAATATTTTATGAGTAACGGTTTCTCCGAGAATAATGCACATTATTTATACATGATATTTACTCATTCATGAATAGGAGAAGAAAGAGGAACAAAAGTTGGTTTCGCAATATTAATCGTCTTAAATAAAATCCAAAATTTCAGTCTTGAGTAAATAAATATATCTACTATAGATGTTGGTTACTACGATGATCAATTTGTTTAAAGTTATGTTGCTGTACTGGAGAACCGTAATCAAGGTTACACAAAGCAGTCAAGAATAATGTATGGTATAAACTCATCAAGAACTCAACACTATTGATTCAAACTATTTTTATCGAATTAAGTGATTATCTATAACTAGAACAAAGTTACAAGATAAATTTTGAACTACGAGACGCAACGTGCCTCTATGATGTTGGTCCTCCCGAAATGTAACTGTAGACGCCTCAACAGTGCATTTTCTTTGAAATGGATAGTTTTTATCCGTATAACAAAACTTACTGATATTTTCATTTGGGTAAGTAGTAAAATGTACTGCAGTGAAAATTTAAAGTTTTTAGTTCATTTATTATCGTTAAATCAAAGGAATGCAAAGATTAGTATAGTACAGAGGTTCTCAAACTTTTTACTTCGAGCCCCCCTGTATAATTTAGCAGGTAATCAGGCCCCGCTACATGTAAGTGTACTGTATAAGTGAATCGCTATTGAAATTTTTCAGTCAATTTTTATTTGCTTAGTTTTGCACATTTTATGCATACTACATTAGAGCCTAATGATTCAATAGGTTTAATCGTAATCAAACAACTAATTCTATACAAACAATTAAAATTTATAATTTATTTATTTCAGCTACTAATATACATCATTGATATTTATAACTCAAAGTAATAATAATAAAGAGCTTAAATGTGAAGGATGTGCTTGTTTTCTCTTTGCTCATAGTTTTTTGCAGAACTTTAAACTTAATTTCAAGCTCAGTGTCACCCTGGAGGTCAATGGGATTTTCTTTTTCTATCATGTTGAGGGAGCACTGATACATAGATGGTTTGAACGGGTTTTGAAACCATGCCAAACCCTCCAAGTTCTCACAAAAATAATTTGTTTAGCGAGATTAGAAGTTTCTAAGTGTTTAAGAAAGGATTTCTTTGGATTCGTTGGAATAGCTTTGAGATCCATTTCTTCAATCATAGTTTCAGATTAAGAAATAGCCCAATATTGTCACTTTTCAGACGGCCCTCATACAAACTTAACTTCTTTACCCTTTCAAATCCATTGCGTTCGTATATGTAAAACCTACTTGCTCAAGACAAAAAATTTAAATGCTGTAAAAAAATACAATAAAAAGTATAAATATTCTATCATACTTTGTCTTATTGTTCCTATAATCATAAAGATTTCGTAAGGCATATTTAAAAGTGGCAACAATGGAGCCTAAATAGAGCCAAGTTTTACACTGGGTTGACTTAAGCCTTGCTAATTGCTTGTTTTGCTGAAAACAACGAAATCATATTCTAACACTTGTTAGGAATAACAAACATAAGAACGTAGGCAAGATATGTTTTCAAAAGATCTAGATCAAAATTCTTCTCGCTGTGGGTGTACGAGTATAAGGCGGTTTTTATCATTTCAGTTTGTTTTAGAAGCATAAGTGATATTTCATTGAAACAAATACTTAGTTTTACTTCACAAATATATTTATATTACTTTATGAAGTTACGTATCAGCTTAAATATTGTATAAATAGTTATATATCTATTGATTGAACATAGATAAGGCTAATTTTAAAAACAGGACCAGTCTCATTTATTCAACCTTTGACAGAGGCTATTTTCCGCTATGTTAGGCAGGTCGGGTCAGTTGAAGTAAATGTAGTTGAAGTGGATTTACTCCACACTTCAGCTCCGATGTCTGAGTAATGTAAGGAATAAGATTTACGACAAGCAACAGATGCGCTTCACCTCGGGACTTACCTGAATTTATTTACGTGATCTCTGAATGTGGCTAGCCTTTCAATCTATATACTGACACCTAGATCTCTAATTTTAGTATCTATTTACGTTTTTTTCTTTTCGTCTCTCTATATATAGTAGAGTATATATAGAGAGTATATATAGTGCCTCTTTCTACATGGCACAATATCTCAAAAATGGATTGACCTATAGAATTAGAAGTTTTACTTAAATTTACCTTTAAGTTTCATTTTTATAGACAACATTGAATTCGATTATAAGAAATATACTATAAGAATGACACGTTGTTAACATTCATTATGTTTAATGTTGGGACTGCAGTTGTTCACGGTTTATTGTTACCACTGAAACTACTCCGGCAAGTAACCAACACCTATTTTAGTTATTTAAAAATGGATTCATTATCGCAAAAAGCTTTGTACACAAGATTTATTCACAAAGCAAAATATATACTTTAACAATATTTTAGAAATTAGGAGTTTGTTAAGAGTCAAATATTCTTATACCATATGCATAGCATAATTGGCTGAGCGTCAGCGAATTCTATCACTCGAGGGAATGGACACTAGGCATTTTTGTCTATCAATACATCTTTCTACATGGCACAATATCTCAAAAATGGATTGACCTATAGAATTAGAAGTTTTACTTAAATTTACCTTTAAGTTTCATTTTTATAGACAACATCGAATTCGATCCGTGGTCACTCCTTGGAATCCGGAAGAGTGTTAATAGATATGTTCTTATTGGTTTTATGGTTAGCCATGAGGGTAATGAAAAAATAGGCCTAATTACGGAATAATTACATTTTTAAACTTATAATGACGGTATAATGAAAAATTCTGATCTTTTACAGTGCCTTACTCTTCAATATGCACACATTGGTCCCTTTACTGTACGTCAAACTGCTGTTGAGGTAATGCATAGGGAAACCTACGTAGACCAGCACACAAAGACCTGTACTTTTCGAACTGGCCCAATGTACTAATATTTAACTTTTGTTTAATTTCCTACCATAAATGTATACCTACTTTACAGGTCACCTAGCTTGCTGCCTTTGTTTGTACTCTTAGTATTTGTTTGTCAAAAGAATGAATATCTGTATATTCGGTAAAATAAAATACATGTTTTTCTTCCTAATCCATGTTATATCGTTCTATTTCCTTGGTTCACTCTACAAACTGTATCGTATTACATTCTGATCATATAGCATACCTCATCAGTGAAAAATTTACTCGACGATCCCTTCTTGTTTTTCTGTCGTAAAAAATTTCACCTAGTGGTGTATTGCTTTTTGATTCCACTAGCTAGGACACAGACAGACTCACTGCTCTCGCTTGTTTCTTCAAATTGTAGTCATGGAGCGAATGGTTTGTAGAACATACTAATCTCCAGTCCCTCCATTTTCGTTCCTTCAGCTCCTGTTAATATGCTGTCCCATAATTTAAGAGGAAACTAAATTAAATACCGTACATGTACACATACACGATTGTGTCATTACATCAAATCCAAAATATATTTATTAGTTTCAACTCGCCACTGCTGCCGTCAATACCAAAAGTTAGATAACTTGCTTTTACTATGTGCATCACACAACGACATTTGTTATTTATTTATAAAAATTAAAATAAATGTAATAGCATGACAATGACCATATCAGGTATCTAACATATTTTCTATCTTTACAGTATATAGATTTTATTGCAAATATTTATAGAAGAAATTAGTGGGTGTCATTTAGAAATTAAATTATGACTATATTTGATTCCGGTATCTAAGTAGTACTGCTCGCAGTTACCCGTAGATTCGCCCCCAATTTCGTAGGATTTGCATGTGTATGAACACTTCTGGTTCGAGTGAATTACATTTAGGGCGCCAATGTTCAGTTTGCCTTTTTATCACCATGAAGAAAATTTTTCAATACATAGCCATTTTAATTTACTCAAAAGTCTGAAAAGCCTAATTCTGTTACTAAGCAAGCAAGCACTTAATATTCGCTAAAATGTATATGTTTACAAACATTTTGTTTTTTTATCAGGTTACTTTCCTAGCCTGTGTTTAGGTTGCAGAAAGTGTTGAAATAAGTGTTGTTACTATTTAGTTTATTCTATGTGTTAACACTATAAATTTAAACAAAATTAAAATGAATTAAACATAATGGATTTTATGTCTAAACCAGTTTTTAAATAAATAATGTCATTAAATTTCACACGCTCTTTCAACTAATATTCCCCAACTTTAAGGTCTAAGGTGGAATTTTACGCTAATTTAGAGACGAGTTGGGCGTTGCCAGGAGTAATTTCCGGAATAAGCAGAAAACTATATTCATACCATGGACCCGAGGAATGTCCACGTAAAATTTCAGTAAAATCGGTTGAATAGTTAACGCGTGAAAGCGACATAAACAAAGGCACTTTTGCATTTATAATATTATTAGGATTGATAAGAAAAAAACGACGCCAGTATCCACAAATCGTTTCAGTGTTGATATTTAAAATCACTGTGTTATATAAATGAAGGCCGGGGAGAGAAAGGGCGTGGCAGGGATATTAGGCTTTGATAAATTATCTGTCCCCTTGCATTGTTCCAGCAAAGCTAAGCCAAACAGTGTACGCATCTCCACATGAGGGGCTATTTATTATAAATCGTATCGCATAATTTATCTTAAATTAGGAAATATGGTAAATTCGTAACTTAGAGTAAGCTAATAAAAATTTTAATACTACGAGTTATTAGTCATGGTTTGGCCCGGAATGACATTAAGCACTATTAAATTTAAAGAAGCGTAATTTATTGCAAAAATAACCAGTTATAATAAGTTGACATGATAACGTTTTGATGAAAGTAGACCAGCGATTAAGAAAACTGGCAGCTCAGACAAATTGTTAACCTACATTATTAAATTAGGTATATTATCAAATTCACTTGAAAAGTGTAATGCACTAGTTCAATTGAAATTAGTTCGTGATAAATACCAATAAAAAATTAATAACTAAGCAACATCATAATTAAGATGTTATCTCAATATAATACCTAACAATGAATTCATAAGAGCCTCAGATATTACATATTGATCTTTTTTTAAGAATACAACACATAGTACATGCAACCAGATTCGTGCTTCTGGAACCAATATCCATCACTAGGTGTATAAAAATATATTTAATATTACATATACTTTACTATTTAATGTACCCTTTGAATAATGGTTATTGCTATAATATTTATTTTTTACTGTTATGTTAAAACTACTTGAAGGCGTGCATTATATATATTGTAAAAGACCCAACGTTTGAAAGTCTTATCATGTAAAATTGATCAATATTAAAATAATTCACTCAAGATCTTACATTGACGTAAGTAAGATTTGTACTGCCGTAAAAAACTAAAACACTTACAAGATAATTATGTAGAAAGCCTACCTCTTTGATAAATATAGTACTGAGAGAATTAAATATGAAGAAACAGTATATCTAGCTAACTAAATAACGAATTAGATAAAGAAAAGTGTGGCAAATCAACCAAATTAACCAACAAAAAAGAGATAGTAAAATGTACTAACATATACTGAAAATTTAAGAATTGATCATTGACGTGAAGTAACAGATTATGTAGTTCTAGTACAAAATTATTCGAGAAACATCTATTAAGCAGTACTTATATTTCAAAGAATATTCAAATTATATCAGATACATCCTGGCTTATTCTCCGAAAGGAATTAAATTATGGACAAACATTTCCTTAATTTATGAAGAATTAGTTATTTAAAATTACAATAACCCTTCCGGCTCTGCCGGAAGAAAGGTAAATTTTACACGGGGCTGTTATGTCTAAACGTCAAACTGAAGATGCAATATTAGTTTTGATGTTTGGTTTGCATATTACTACTGAGAAAATAACTCTCAATGTTGGCATCTTAATATAATCGTAACCTTTTGAAACCCAATAATATGAAACCCAAAATAACAATTGTAAGCGCATATATTTATTTATAAAAACGTATATTGATTTAATTACTTCAAATTGGATATAATATTTGGAAACACATTAACTTATAATTATAGCCTATTATTCTAGCAGGTAACCATGGCTTCACACTCAATTTCACAGATTTTGCACCTGTATGAGCACTTTTGGTTCGAGTGGATTTTATTTTCGACGCTAATGTTAAAGTGGTAGTCTTCCTACGATCAAGACAAATATATGTTCTAACATTTATATTTATGGTAATTGTAAATTGATCCGATCTTAGTATTTTGTTTCCATAACTGGTTTTAGCTCTTTCCCGAACAAGAAAATATATATCACAGATCAGAGAAGCCCACTTTTCACAAAAGTGAACTAAATCAATTTTATATCAGTCTTTAAATTTTTAGTAAAAGTTGGCATTAATATTGTATTTTAGATTTGATATTTAGTATTTCATAAAGATATGATTAAAAATGCATTAGCAGTGGCACTACGCGTTTGTTTCTTTATACACTGAAAAATAATATTAATATTTTAGTACAAGAGCTTTAGTTGGCACATTAATAGGAAAGAAAAATCCAGCGAACTTCCATCAGCATAGTTCTTGCCGACTGCTTCATGGAGTCTGCGGAATCAAATTTTGACTATCTTATGTTTTAGGACATTTTCTAAGGCAGATGTGTACTTATCTAATTGCTGAATTCTAAAACCGCTTTAAAAATAATGGTTATTCCTATCAATATTAAATTTTACTCATATTAGATTGTACTCACTATAAATATAAACACATTGAAAATAATAAACAATGCTTATACAGAATTGTCGAGTACATTAGACATGCTTTTTTAAATAATAAGACCAAGATCTGATTTTTCAATATTTTAGAGACCAGTGGTACAGAGCCTAGAGAGATTTCCGAAGTAATAATAGGTCTATATTTATCCTGGGGACCGTAATAATGGCCATGTATAATTTCAATACAATCAGTTGAAGAGTTGACGCGTGAAAGCAAAATAAACAAACAAAGGCACTTTCGCATTTATAATAATAGGTTCAACTGTCTTAAAACCTTATCAAAAATAAGTAATAATACATTTTCCTTAACATTCCTTGACTGTTATACAAAACGTGTTAATCTATATTTATGGTTTGAAATGCCTGAGATAAACATTTTTCCTAAATACGAGTGAACGTAACTCTAATCGAATCTAATCCAATCGATATACAAATATTACCTCTGTACCAAGTATAGTCTGAATATAATAAACACTGGAGTACCTACCTATCGTGTTTCAAATTATTCCGCGTGTACTTGAATAAGCGTATGCCCAGTATCTGCAAATCTTACGAGATAAAATAGAATATTATAATCTTTATTATAAATGACATGAAAACTTCAAAAAAGTTTGTTTTTTTCCGAAGTTTGAATGAATACAATCTTGAAACCGTAAGAGATATCGGTAAAAGTGAAATAATAAAAGTTTTCATAACTAAATCATATGTATATAATGTATATGTTATTTGGTGTATATATATATCTACATTTTATTTTTGTCATCTATGATAGGAATTAATTGAGTTAAAGTGGTTGCTAGAAATTGGAAGTTATGTTTGGATATTTTTGAGAGATTTTTAGTTCTACAATATAGCGTGCTATTTCGTACGCTCTTGGAATATATAGGACTCTAGAGATTCCTCTTGCCAGTCTTGACGTATATTATAGGATCCCCTAGGTCCTGTGCAGGAGTCTAGCCGTGAAGGCGAGAGAACTGCCATTGGTAAAACAATACACGTCTGTAAACGGAGTGTGGGGATCAATACAGTTCTTCTCTGGTTCTTTAAATCTTACAACTAATAGCAGTTTTAACATAACATTTCTTAAATGTGCAATAATTTATTAGAACAAAACATCTTCGTTATTTAGTGTCTAGCTTCCTTGTCTAAGTAATTTAGACATAGCATTTTAAATTTTGGTTATCGTTCAATAAATAATTAAATTTAAATATATGAAATAAAAAAATCTGCTTCTACTACAATAAAACATTATAAAAAATACGAAGAGTCAAAATAAATCTAGCAGTCATTAAAGTATAATATTGCAATATACAGTAATATATTTTATAGCTATAGATTTACGTTGATTTTGATACCGCAATTAATTTCAATTTTAGAATCCCAATTCTTTTGAGATTTCTAATTTCGTACTATTATATAGGATTTAAGTGCTTTATATAGTATTATATTACTAGTAATTACAATTTTCGACGCCGTAATTAAAATAAGGTTTGGAAAACCTAGTTCTTGTAAGTAAATATTGATGAATAATAGAATTAAATTAGTAAAGTTAATAATAAAACATTAAAATAATGTATGAAACTATTTCAACTGAGACTGATAGAATATGTTCAGTAGTATAATGTACTCAATACAAGCACCATATTACAGACTACTATACATATAAGTTTCTCTATGGTTTATAGCTTCTCACGTAAATTGTACAATTCCTAATGTGTAACATTTAATTTGAAAAATGCCAAGTTAACTATATTACCTAACTATATTAACTATATACCATGTTCTTTTTTATTTTCCTTTTATGCTGTAGGTAACTTCACTAAATATATCATATAATACCACAATAAACTTGGTTAATAAGGCCACATAATTAAACATACGTGTGGGCACCCGCATGCAGCAGACTGTGTGGCAAGCGATGACATTGTGGCTAGAGAACAGCTGTTATATATGTGTGTATTATAATGTCAGCACTCTACGAAGAAAATAATTGTACAATATATTTTTATTCTTATTCTTTCATTATACTGGAACCTAACGGACTTATAAGTTTGTTACTACACTGTGGTACAATTATAAAGTCCAGTTTCTTTAAATACATTTGAATTCTGATAAGCAGTGTGCTTATAAATAGAGAACATAACCATAAATATTGAATTATCCTTTTAATAATGGTTATTTTCCTGTCGACCATTATTGAAATTATGCGTATTTAAATTGTCAATAAGTTACAACTACTTGAAGTCATGCATTATAACATATAAAACAGTTTGAATTAGAAATGGAAGAAGTCAATACAATGTTTATACAAATATTAAGACCTTTTATATAACTGGTATGTACATAAATATAGACAAAAAGAATAGGTTTGCTACCTTTTACTACAGTTAAAGTTAAAGGGTTGTAATGTAAATTACATATAAATAGTATTTGTAAAATTAGTATTATATATAAATATATATTATAAACAAGAGTATATATACAATGATATATTATATATATATATATATATATATATATATATATTACTGTAGGATATTTATTAAGTACTGCATTAAACTAATTCCACCCAGCTAATCTGGAGGAAGTATTGAAGTTGTGCTTAATATTGTTGGCTTCTGCATATTCAAACACAAGCCTACGTAGTTCAATTGGTTAAATTCCAAAAAATACCTTAGCTGAATTTATTATTTGCTTAGCTACATTTCTTGATCCTTGGTGAACATTGGCTTTCTTCCTAGCTTTGCTTCTTTCAGATTATTTGAATTAATTCGACCCTTAAGAGTCATAACAGGAATGTAATTGAAATTGAAATCTCGAAGTTTTTTCCTTCTTCGGTCACTGACTTGATAGCTGCTGTCATCGCCTCCGAAGTCCATCTAGCTTCCTTTGGCAGTCGAGGTCGATTCCTCACCATTTAAAAACAAAATAAGCACTAAAGCCCTTTCAAAATCATAACCAATCTTATCTTAAAACTTGTTTATTGAAATTGCATGCTTGTCATAACATTACATTGCGAGCAATATCGTACACTTTGAACGGTATTGGCTAGTTTGGTCTTGCTTTATTCAAGTCACAATAGCCTAGTAACATAACCTATAAATAGCATGTAAAATACTTCTAAATGTACATTAATATTTCAGGAACATAATTTATGCATTTTAAAAGTATATTATAGCATATTTTTTTACATAGCTCTTAGGTTGTAAGTATCCAAAATTAGAAGAAAATCATTAAACTTAGATGAATTTTCACAAGTAACCACTACGTACTTCTAAGACTCGTCCTCTACAGTTTCACATCTTCGCCGCTACGTAGCAGCACTGGTTTGTTGTCTAGTTACCTTCCAAACACCATAAAGCTGTGTATAATCGCCTCGATATCCCCGATTATACGTTTGTCAAAGAGAAATGGTTTACTATATGTTTTGCTATCCCATTATATAAATAAAGAGGGTTTTGTAAAAGGTGATAAATGCGGCTTAAAAGATTAAAACACTGATTGGTCAACACTGAGCTACCAACTTGATTTAGTGCAATATAGATCACAAAGTAGACTATTCCATAAGATTTTCTGTTTCTTTATAAACCACTTATCCGTAAGGTTTAGTCGTGGCAAACAGCCGCCTTTTCATTTAATGTGGTTTAGTTTTGAGGTGTCTAAGTATGATTTCTTGTTAATATAAAAATCCAAAAAAATGAATTGTCCACTTGTTTTGTTTAAAACAATTTACACATGTTTTTATCAAACAATGCAGCTGTGTGTTTTACAATTATTACAATGAAAACTTGTATAGTTATATAAGTACATATCTCATAATTCTAGCCACTGTGTGGTGCCACTCAGCACATTAGTTGCAACGCAAGTCACGTGATCGTTGTTTGTCTCATTTCGCCCCTTATGTGGCCTTATTATATCGCAGTCTCTCGGGAAATACATACGAGTGAGTTTCACCAGGAACACATTGCATAAAGATAACGTGTTGAGTATACAGAAACTCCACTTACACCACAGGTTGGCCATTCAAACCAGCTTGTTTTCGTCGTTTTCTATTTGTATCTCGTGGTTTAACAGAGTTTTTATATTCATATCACGATTTCGTTATAAATAAAAGAAGAAGAATATTACTGCTGTTAGGTTGCAAAATTGTATTTTTCATAGCTGGTTGAAAACCAATCGAAACGTAACTAGCATTATTAGTTTGAAAATATTCTAACACGTTTTAACACACACCTAAAGTATAACACTGTACATACACTAAGTAAAGAAAATCTATCGAAACAATGAAGCTGTCATAAACAATTTTAAATGCGTAAAGAGATGGTAGGTTCAAAATTGAATGTATTTAATTGGATGAATGTGGGTGAAGTGTTGTATTACTCGAGGAGCTAGACACTGTTTTTACTGTATGTATGTCTACATGTACAATTATTCAAGAAAGAAATTAACAATACACATTGGCATGCAGCTTCTCTTATTTGTCAGGAAAACCGAGCCAGAATAATTATATTCACTCATCAAATGCCATCGGCACAGTGTATTGGGTATGACAGTTATTACAAGATAACCTAATCAAGTAACGTCGAAGGTGGCTACTGCCTGGATGGGTAACCGCTGAGCGATCCTGTTCTTGCATGCAGCCCACTTGCCCGGCTGTTGGTTCCTCGGGAGCCACCTTTAAGTTGTTGATCCCCAGTTTAAGTGTCAGGGAAAGCTTTTTAGCTCTAGCTCCACCTGATGAAATGATACACTCATTGCACTTTTTCAATTATGTGTGATTAAAAATTTACTTAAGACACAAAAAGGAAACTGATAAAACTGTTTAGATCGTTATTGTATACCACTCATAATATATAGAATATATTTTACTAATTTTTTAGTGATCCTCTTAAACAGGTTATTTTATCCAGTGTATTACATATTTTGTGGAAGGCAAAACTGAAAAATGTAGTGGATGTCACGTTTATTGAGTTGTAACAATTTACGTAAAATTCCGTAGTATCTTAATTTTTAAAATATATGGACATTCTAGCTTCATGTAAAGGTAAAGATGGATTTGAGAGGTTTATTTTAAAACATACCTTTAACATAATCATTTTACATTGTTATTTACTGATTCGCGGCTCTATGAATACAGTAAAATGTGTTTCTAAATTCAAGCAAGAAACATATATAAAATGCCTGACTCTTTTTTTATTTTATTTTAAAATATTCGGACAGCTATAACCAGGATGATTAGTAATGAGTGATTGTGTACTTTAGGTCCTAGAAGTTACAGAAATGTAACAAACCAACACTGTATGACAATGTATAATCTTACAGAAGTCGAATAGAGATACTCTAATTCTATACGTACCCGTAAATAAAATGTTCACTTTCTAAAGATAGATTTGTATCGGAGGTGGACAGGAGTAAAGGATATCACCAATATGAAGGTCTCTGTAAGATAAAGGTTTATTTATTCAGCGGGTCCCAGGACATATTGTTCCCTCGAGCTGCTACCATTTATTTGTGTTTTCACATGTTTATATAACAACTTCAGCACTCTGTCTGATACACATTCATTTGTTATTTATTAAACAATTTTCCTTTATATTACATTTTATATGATTCCTTTATTTGCAAAATTCTCCTTACAAATATGCATAGTAATAAGTTTTGATATACTTATTGTCTAAAAATAGTTCAATCTCTATAAATAATGTAATTATCTAATTAATTGTACGACATTTAATTGAACTTTAAAAAATGTTTCTTTTATTAATCAACTTTCCCAATATTCACACTTATTTGCAAAACAACTAGTTATCCAATAAATAACTGTCACTATCAGCAACATTGTGACACTATGTTGCCTTATAATACTTAGAGAATGAGTATCATTAGCGGTTATACTGATATTTAAAGCTTGGGATAAACTGAAGTTAGTGCTCAGTAACAATGGTCTGTATGTTTACAAAAATATGGATTTTAGCGATTGTATTCAGATATATCATTATTACAAACATTGGTCATGTAATATATCGAGTAATTACTTTTTGAATTATTGTATAATATAACTTGAGAAACATCATAACATCTTTGGCAGTAGTGTTCAATGTTCTTCGAAAAATATAGATGCTACCACGACGCAACACTGGCAATAATTTTAATTATAACAAGTATTAACTCTTTTATGTGTACCTTTATATTCTAAAACGTGTAGCCCACCATGTTGGATGTTTAGGCGTGAGTAAATGTATTTCTTAATTAGCAGGAAAAGTATATATGACTTCGTAACTGATGACATGTAATGACCAGTAATATAAATGTATACAAACTGTATAAAAAATAATATGAAAAATGAAAACATTAGAAGAAAAAATGAAAAGACAGTTATATGGATATATAACTGTTCATTTGTATAAATTACAGCCGTATATAAGTGAATATATATGTTTTTTAATTGTCAGGAAAAGTATATACAACTTCCTAACTGATGTCATCCGGAGACATGTAGCAGTACAAACATATCAAATACAAATAATATTAAAATTAAAAACCTTCATGAAATACTGAAAAGAGAGTTAGGTAAACCTGTAACGTTCATTTATATAAGTTACAGCCGTTTTCCAACCAGGAAACCCAAGAAATACTGCAATATTGCCCTAACAATAGGCTTCCGTAGCCGCGGATTGTGCGTGATGAAGCGGCGCGCACGTCCCCATTGTTCTCTGCATAACGTTGAGGTAATTATTTGCCTTCCAACACATCCCAAAACTCATCAACCAAGTATTAGTTTCCATTTATTTTCTCAACTTTATATTATTTTATTACATTTGGATTCAATCTAAAAATAATAATTTTTCATTTGATTACTACAATTTTATACTTTCGAGTGAAATGTATACTACCCAAGCAAAAGTAACTTCTTTAAATGTTACACTGAGATACTGTATTTAATATACGAGTACATCTAATTGTTTATTATTCTAAGAAATTAACCTAAGGTTTTCTTTATAATGAGGTTTTCTTTTGGAGTTTTATGAATTAAACAATTCAATATTTCAATTTCAAAAAATCTTTATTCCACAACTTTGATAAACAGTTCATACATTTACACACATATCATATACATATAGGATATAATATACATTTCTTAAAAATAAACAATAACTAAAATAGACATTATCATAGAGAGAAGTTAATTTGGTTGATTAATTTATACAGTTTTACATAAATTATGAATAATTTTATTAATAGGTACCTAAAAAGCTATTAAATAGTAGACATACCCCCTAGGCAAGCCTGTTTGGGGTAGCCATCCCCATTATTAACAAAAAACGACTTGGAGGATGGCTGTGCAGCATTACTACAAAGCACATAACTTCAGATATAAAAGTTTGTGCACAGAATATCAAAACTAATAAAAGTAGGTACTAAATAAAGAGACTTCGCATAAGAAGTAATTTAATTATAAATACATTATTAAAAGTAATAAACCCTTTTTATAATACATAAAGTGCTTACAGACTAACATTCTGACAGTTACTACAGTACCCTATGCCAATTTATGACATGGACATTTCTCTTAAGAAATTACCCTGAGAAAGCTTTCACAATCTGATAAACTTAAAAGGAACGATTTTAAATTTTAAGATATACGTTTAAGGAGACATTGTTATCAATATATTTAGAAATTAAATTGAATATCCTCCACGTGCACTCCACGAAAAAATTGTTTTCAACCATAGTTAGATTTGATTTAGGAACAAAAACAGAATTCCTTCTTAATATATAAGGTAAATTCCGTTCGTCAAAACTGTTTGAACTTCTGAAAAAAAAAAATTTTAGAACTTTATAAATATACAAATTACGAAAGGGAAGAATTTTTAACTCCATAAATAATGGCCAGGAATTATCAGTAAAACGGGAATTGGCTATGATTCTGAGGAAGGACTTTTGGAGAATTATGATAGGATATAATGTGTTGACGTAAATGCCTCCCCAGTATGCCAGTCCATATCTTAATCGAGATCCAACTAAGCCATGATACATGTTAATCAGGACTTTTTTGGACAAATGTTCCTTAACAAGTAAAAACTCCTAACAGTTCTCACCAGCTCTTTCTTTAATTATTTTACATGGTTCTTCTAAGAAATATTTGAATCTATTATTTTACCGAAGTATTTCATTTGAGTCACCGATTCCAACTTTAAAGCAATTACAGTTGCTATTATTTTTACATCCTAAGTCATGATAACATAGTGGATTTTCAAAATTTAGTTTGCTTTTTGTATAAAAAACAATGCACCTATTTTTTTATTAATATCATACATTTGTTATCAAACCAAAAACGCGAATAATTTAAATCTTCCTGCATTAAGTTGCGAATTACTAGTAGATTTGGTTTAGTGTACGATAGCGCTGTGTCATCAGCAAACGCTGTAAATCGGCCATGATACCTACCTTTGCACAGTTCATTAATATATACTAAAACAAGATTGGGCCAAGAACTGAACCTTGGGGCACTCCATATCTAATAATGCCACAATCACTAAATTTGCCATCAATTTTCACATAATATTGTTCTCTATCTTGTAGGTAGCTTACTAACCATTCATAAGCATGACCCCGTACTTCTGCCAACCATAATTTATCTAAAAGTATACCATGATCAACTGTATCAAAAAACATTACATTAAAAGTAATATTGGATGTATTTAAGTGTTAATGATACATGGATTCTTCTCTAAATAAATAAAAGTGGATTTAATATTTTTTTAGAAATAAAATTATAATTAATAAAAAGAAATCACAGTGAACAAGATTTATTGTAATTTGTTTACTCTGCATCAGAGATCTCTGAGAGGCTTCGCCCGTATAACATTAACAGGCCGTTATCAAGTAGGTTTTCCTCTTCATTTGCTTATCGAAATAAAATGGCTTCGTATGAAACTTTAGCCATTTGCTCTTATATGTATCGTTGGACAGTTCCACGCTCCTCCGAGTAAGTCATGCTCCAAATGGGACTTCACACTCTTCCTAGCCTAACTGTAGCTGGACTGGAAACCCAGGACTCCAACAGAGACGCTATTTCAATTTATGTCACTTCAACAGATTTGAATGGTAATTTTATGATTTTCAAATCCGTATATGATCGCTTTAAAACTCGCTGTAAACGCGAAAGCTCTAGTAATGATGTTTCTATGATGATGTTGGGACTGTAAAGGCAATCAGAGTGAAACCTTGAAGTTTGAGGACGAGTATTTTATAACTGATCGTTGGAGATTTTGAATGAATAACTGCACAGCATTTTGGGGCATTTGAGTGAGTGGTTTCAGATATTTCTCAACTTTTCATCAGTAGGGAGAAACTTGTTATTGAAGTTCATTACCGTTATCAACATGAGAGTTTGCATGAATCTTTAGTGTGTCATTTTCAACGCATTTTTTTGATATTTTAAATACAGTACTTGTTAGAAAACCTCAATTTCCTAGCGAATGTTTGTTTATTTACTTAGTGTAATGTCAAAGAATGTTTTATAAACATAAAATTATAATAGAAAAAGATATTGAAAGTAGGATTTTAAGAAAACCTTGATAATGACAGAGTCTCATGCAATACTTAATACAATTAGTACGGGATCACCGCCAGTCTATGATTTTGGAATGCGGCATGTGTTGTTGAAACATTGACGGCATTTTATTCATCCCATCTGTAATTCACACAATGTGTAACAACTATTGTTACTTCCTTTAAAACTGACCTTACGTACATTTTTCTAATTTCATTGTTGTGGTAATTATATAGTTTTATGTATGTGGCTTCCTTCATAACCTGGATATTTAAGAAACTGGGTTATATTAGAATAAAGACATTTTCAGGCAACCGTACGTATACTTGAAATAACTCCCTAAAGATACGATAAGGATAAATCAATCTTCTATCCAAATTATTAAAAAAAAACATAAATTTAGACTGATTACTTATGGAATACAAGGGTCACATGTTCAAGAAATACTTATGTTAAAGAAGTTCTTGCCTTTTGAACATAACGTGATGTATCACACACTCCCCGTAGAAATGACGTGTACAGAGACGTGGGTGATGTATCACTAGAACGTGACCTTGCGGACTAATGCCGTGTTTTTATGAAACAAAACACGCATCATCGCCTTGGTTCAAATCTGTTTATTATCTTCTAAGTCTATTATCGATGGTTTTTTATGTATGATTTTAAGGAAGTTTTATATATACAAAGTATTCAAAAAAGGGTGTCACAAACTTCTATGGTGGATATTACTCCTCATTTCAAAAACAAAATATCATATAAACATAGACCAAGAAAGGCTCTTTTAATCACTAGCCGCCATATTGTATTTTTATAACAATTTTTTATCTCTAAATCTAGTTATGCTAAGGAAACCATTATTATTTTCTTTTATGTTAACAAAATGGCAACTATTGAAAATGTTTAATAAGAAAGTTAAATAAAAAAAAAACAGTATAGTTATACAAATATAACTAAAAACTAAATATTTATTCACTTTTATAAAATTTCCAACGGTACTTTTCGTAACGAAATCCGTCAACGCATAAGCGAGCACGATCACTCTGTAGGTATGCTTGCACAAGATGGGACCAACTAAGATTTTGCCAATTGATAGGTATCAGCTATTTTAAATAGCTTATATCAATAAAAGATACAAACTATTTTGAAATTCTAACAGAACTTCTTCCAACGAAATACGTAAACGCATGAGCGAGCACGCCACTTTAAAGATACGCTTGCAAAATACGGGAGCACCAAACACGTCATAGTTGAGAGGTACAGTAGAGTCCCGTTAATCCGACCTAATTGGGACCGAGCCCTATTCGGATTATGTGATTGTTCGGATTAGCCAGAATTACAGAAAAATACGGTTTTAAACTTGAGATGGGTCTATTTTGTTATAGAATTATCAACATTGTTTATTAAAACATGTTTTCTGACTGTTGCATTGTATTTCTTGACAAATAAACGTGTTTGCGAATACTAAGCACATTTACCGTATTTAGTGTGAGAGTTCTATTGTTAAGCAATGTGAGCGTACTGGATATTGTACGGGTCCACGCGTTCAATAGTTGTACGAAACTACACGTCATCCAATAGACTCTCTTCAATGCGACAGAAGACAATAACTGAATTTATGTCTTTTAACAATTAATATTGTACTCAATAATAATATCAGTACTGTACGTCCAGTTTTTGTTTAATTTCACTTCTTAATACAGTAATTTAACTCATACTTAACCTATAAGTTTCAATTTGGTACAGTATCAGTTATTTGTTGACAACCTTTTGTGAACACTCTGTATATGTATGTGTCGCAACATTCTGCAGCTGGTAGTGCTCATCATTTAAGACACAAAATGTCATTTCAACTTTTGCAACCGTACAAACAAACATAAATTGTAGCAGTTGTTTGTTTAATGCTGTGTTAAACGCACATCTCCACAATAATATAAAGTGCATATTCAAAAGGGTATAAAAAGGAACTTACACAAAGAAACTACTAAGGTATTATTTTACTGCAAAACATAAATCACAGACAAATTACTCAGACGTTCCATTTATTAACCCAAATGTTGATATAAATAGATTTTTTTATTTCTTAAAACATTAACCATAACAAGTTATTTTACAGAATACTTGTGGTCAAGGAATTATAATGCGTCCTGACGAAATACAATTTTTTAACGTTGTGTACTACTTCTATGCATTAATCAAAACGCTTACAAATAGAGTTTGAAAAATAACATCCAAAATAAATTCTTATATTAAATTAAAATATATTGCTTTACTTTCACACCGTAAAGGCGATATGGCAAAAATATCAATTTTGCTATATTGCTTGTAAAGTGAAGCTGTGTTTATAGTTTAAGTAATAACAAGTGAGTTAATACGATTTTCAGCTGCTTAGAGATATTATTTTGTGTAAGATAGAGGATCGGTGTGTTACAGTTTATTTTCAAACTTGAAAAAATATCAGTGTTACATTCCTTTTATTAGAGTAGGTTCTCTTCACCAGTTTATATCCTCGGCTCAATGTAAGCTGGGATTATGGCAACATCCAATCTGTGGCAACAGAAAGTGGGCCGGAAGCTGCTGATCAACCAATTTTAGAATTAATACTACTAATAAAATTTTTTACCATTGTGTAATTTTTACATCTAAAATATTAGTTGGAAAAGATATACCCACCACTAGTGATATTTTAAAATATTTGTAAATGGTAACAGCCTATTTTAATATCAATAAACATTGACAAAATTGTTATGGTTATGAAAAACGTAAATTCCATGTGGCCGAGAAACGTATATTTTTATGTAGTAACAGATTCAAAATAAGTTTTGTCGTGTAAGTAAATAATTTTTATTATTGGGCACATGACGGTTTTCGTAATTAAAATTTGCAATTTAAATATTATCAGCAAATTATCAGGAGGAGCAACACAGGGCTATCAGTCCACAAATTTTTAATTTAAATACAATAATCTATCACGAGAACAAATGTTAATTTGAAATGTAACTCAATTCTATGGTTTAAGACAGACAGCTCTGGTTAAGAGACCACGAATAAAATATAGCATTTATCTTACCATATTTTTTATATTAATTATTGTATTCTTAAAGTATTTCAACTAGTAGTAATTGTAGCTCGTTTTATTATTTAGTATATGTAATACTAACTAAGTATCTTTTTAGGTAAACAATTCAAATAAATTATAAGTGATAAATATATTAGTACAAGTATTTAAATTGTTTATACAAATATTTGTAGCTATGTGCGAGTATAATGATTATTTCCCGGTGGAACAAACATTTTTAGAGATTCAATGTTTATTGTAAAGTTCAAAATTATGATATTGCCACTTAAAAACTTTATAAATAAATGTGTGTGTATGTTTTAATGTTTATATTAATTTTGTTTTGAATTCGTCATTATTAAGTGTAAATGTTCTTTTAAAAATTTAATTGCTCCCAGGAAGAAAATGAATTTATTTTATCTTAAGTTTCTAACGGTACGTGTTTTAAAGAAAATATGATTGGGGACGAAAATCAAAATTTAACTATGTAAACAAAACTCTAATAGTTCCTAAATATGTTTTATTTAACTGTAATCCTGACAATCAAGACTAATTGACGGATGTCACTGATTCGTAATATTAAAACCACCTCAGTAAAGTCAGTAAATGATATTTACGTATATTTCGTATTTATGATGCCATGAAAAACCCTATACAATTCACTTCCTTCGAGGCGAATTTCGGGCTAAGTTGGGTATCAAGCAACACTTAAATATTTGCGGGTTTAATTCACTCTTTTAATCACTCTGACATAAGGCTATATAAGGGTTCCTTTCAATGAATATAGACGTAGCCAAACTTTATTGCGTGAAGCAAATGCATTCATATTAAAGTCATTGAATCTGTTCTATGCAGATATTCAGGTCTTTCATTGTTAATATAGTATTGTAATTAAATAAATTACGAAACAAGTTTCTTTAAGCAGTGCAATAGTTATAAATCTGAAAGATTTGAAATCATTGATATATATATAGTAGGACTTAATAAAAAGTGAGCAGTGTTAAAATAAGAAAAGAGTATTGTACTCCAATACATTACTCTCAATTTTTACAACAATAAAATTGAACAAATTACTACGTTTATTCACGAGAAAACCACGTCTTTCCTCCACGTGTGGGGAAATGTATAAATTATTCCAAGCAACTCTTCAAAGCACTTTATAACAAAGTAGAACTCTGAATCTTCTTGTTTTCTATTATTAGCTAGCTATGCAGGATAACTATATTAGCTAGTTATGCAAATAAGTAATAAAATGTGTTTCTTACTTATAGTATTTCTACATTTCTCACATTTTTGTGAATTAAATTAATTTTGTTAAAAAAACGAAACTTCCTATTAGTAAACAACTACAAATATAATAAACTATTTAATTAACATAATTAATATAAATTATATTATTAAATTAATATAAATTAATTTAATAATATAATTGTATTTAATCCTAAATACAATTTCTCTTATTAAACATTATGTAAAATTATGCATTGAAAAACATTAATGTTAATAACCCAATTTAATAAGTTGTAATACTAACCAATTAAACATTATTTAAAGTAATAATTGCACAGTAAAACACATAATTACAGTAAAATAGAAGTGTTATCAGGAATGTCTATGATATTTACTGATAAACTGGCATGATATAATTAGGCGATTTCCAATTACTAATCAAAGAAAATTTCAAAAAAATAAAATAAAACTTTTGTGAAACCCTATTTATGAGTGCAAATAATTATATAGTGTATAAAATTAAAAGAAAACAAAATAAAACTTAAAACTTTTAATTTTATTTGAACTGTTTAAGAAAATGGATCATAATTTATTTCTTACTAGTGGTAGTATATAAAATAAACCAAACATAAATAAATGCATTGAAAGTTATCACTTGTAAAATTTGCGACGTGCATATAACATAATTTTTACTTTCTTGTGTTATCGTGTAGTTTTATTATTGATTGTCTTGAGATAACAGTCTGGTGTAAATCAGTGGGGTGGTAAACAATGAACTTACAGTATTAGGTTTATATTTTTGAAAACTTCCAAGAAACAAAGAAGTGAAGTCCAAGCATTTTTTTAACGTGAGACATTAAAGTTTATTTGATGTTAGCTTAATTATACTAGTGCTATTAAATATGTTTACATAACTATACATATTACACAGTTATGTATCTCCTGAACACATGTTTGTTAAGAAATTTGAAACTTAAAAAGTTCTACTACAATAATGCTTTAGAAATGAATTATCTAACAAATATAAGAAATATATTTATTTATAAATGAGTTTTAAAGTTATGTTTTCAATTATTATTAATTCAGAAATAAAAACCGATGTATATTAATTGAAGAAATTGTCCTACTCGATATTATTTTCCTCGCATTAAACAGTTTTATATTATTGTTCTATTTCAGAATCTGCACTTCCTCGGGTCATTATTTTCCAAACTTGACATACTACAGTGGTGCTTGTAATTATAAAAGCGTTTTATTACAAGCACATATCATATGGGGGTTGTAACCTTGAGCCTGAAATTCGCGTAGTACACTGAGAGAATTACACAATACAGGAAAAACTGTCCCAGTTATTTGATAATAAAATATGTACGTCAACAAAGACACATAAAACTTGTCCTTGAAAACTCTATTACATAGTTTTACTTTAGTCAAATAATCTTTTTAGTTTAAATTTTTCATGTGGGCATGAATATATATTTTACATCCCATATATATTTATTATGAAAATGCATTATGTAATTATAAATAACAACAAATCTCAAACGTTTAAAATAAATACAAAATAAAAACCCAAATTATGAAAAGTACATCTCATTGAATTGTTTTTGTAGAATTAGACGAGAGAAAACAACGTTGTTAAACCATACAAAACATAGAATCACAAACTTAAATACAGCATAATATACATACTATACAAACACCACGCAAGACGAGAAATCAATATCAGCACGTTCCGTAGCCTGTTGTAAAATTGAAACCAAAAACCGGGTGGAGGTGGTTTTGAAGGGGGAGGGGATTACGTGCAGTATATCTGCAGTATACCTGCAGCCCTACGACTTTGTTCCTAATCTCAAAAAAATAGTTTTTGAGCTTTGTTGGCTTATTTTTCTTTGATTTTTACAATCTGTGTTATTTTTTCACATTCAATTCTTTCATGTTGGTATCTAAAGTGGTCTAACTTTAACCCGGCCATAGAAAAGATCTTGTTGTCAATTTTGTTGAGTGGTAAAACAACATGAATGTGAATCAAGCACAAAAGTCAAGTATACCGCTTCCACGGTTATTGTAACGTACAAGTTATTCCTTTAAGATAGTTGAATCATTATAAGACGTAGCATAATCCATTTTTAGAATATGGTCGCACGCTGCTAAAAGCCTAATTCTACAGCGTAGTTTCTAGGTATTTATTTTTATCTCAAATAATTTATTGAGAAAGTAAATATTTTTGGGAAAGTACACAATAATTTATACTGTTATCTTAAACTCCTTATATAGATAGATTCTATGTTTTAAACTCTATAAGCAGATGTAATGCAAGAGATAACGTACTCTTACCGGAGAGTTCTAAAGGTCTACCTATTCGAAGGTCTTATCTTTTTATTCGGTAATTTGTCATATTTATCAGAAAACTCATTGTTTAAATTATCTTTAAAATTTGATATACTTAACTCACTAAATTTATATCTTCTTACTAAAAAAAGTTTACCTTGTTTAATTTATTTCTTCCTGATAATATTCCTTAATTATGTCACATTTGTATTGTACAGTCTTAACATCTTTAATAATAGGAACTGTGAATATTATTAAGAACTGTAAAAACGTGTTTGGCAGACAATGAATTCAATGAAACTTTATTCAATTTAAAATAAACGTCATAACCTAGAATGTATAGGAAAATGCAGATTTCCTTTGTAGTTCGTTTTGATAACCTGGGTTATGAAACACCCAGCCACAGACACACCTGGCTTTTGAAAGCCTCTAGTACACTTAATACACCACCTAAAGAAGTATCCTAACCTATAGATTATAGAATATCAAGGAAAATACTACATTGTTTCTGTTATGAGCATGCGGGCATAGAAATACCTTGACAAGAAGTTTGCCATTAATCTTAGAAAACTATAGTCCCCTGAAAGCCTGCCATCTTTTAAAGCTTTCAATCTCAGTGTACTTCCATATTTAAACGTACTTGACTTGAAAACTTTATATATTAAAACTATATTTTAGAAACAGAAATTAGTACCAAACTTTGTGTCATAATGTGCCACATTTAGGTGAACGTCAAAATAAAGATTGTCCATAACTTCGCGTGTAAGGAATGACTTACTGATATTAGGAACTCATTGTGATGATATTAGGAACTCACAATAAAACACTGTATTCAAGCAAGCTCATAAGTTGAAGAACTCTTTGAGATCAGTAAAGGAGACGATTCCATTGTATATGCTTGGAATGTCTGTGTAGTTGGGTACACGAATGTCTGGAAAATGACAAAGCGACTGAAGATGTACACGGTTTCTAGTCCAAACATTAATAGAACTCAACAAAATAAATGTATTTACAAATACTTCTACTTCCTACTATAATGTAAGAATGATAAGAGAAGCCCTATAAATATAGGAAAGAAACAACCAAGAAAGAAGTTAAAATCACCGTTGTAAATCAGGCACAATGTGATAGCTAAGATGTAATGATCAATATTACACTGCTTGTAGGGTGGTTAAGCTTCGACTAATAACGTTAAGGTCCCATTCCTAGCAAGTAACCTGTAAAGAAGGATGCGTAATTACTGGTAGTTTAGGTCTATTATCTATTGACTGAAGATTGCTTTTCACAGTGACGTTAAATTATTTATTTCATGAATGTAATTATACAAAGAACGTTTTTAAGAAATATAAAGTGAAATACCTGCCTGTTTGTGTTTATTATTTGAAATTTTCTTCATAATACCAATTTATTAACTGTGACCAACTTCTGGACTCTTTGGTAATGTGAAGTAACTTCATAAATAGGAATAACTGTCGAAAAACAGCTCATTTATCGATGCCGCTTTAAGTTACTAGCCACAGAAATCTTCCATCGTCTAGAAACGTCAGGAGTTTAGAATATCTAGGTATCTGAGAACATCCAACTTAGAGTAGAATTCAGTTGTTCAGAAGATCACGACCTCTGGGAGATTTTCTTTAAAAGCTTCTAGAAACTGATAATTTGCAGAAGACTACGGACACTAGAATCTTCTGGGCAAGTGAAAAACTTGCATTTTTTTAGAAATGTTATTTTTAGAATTTTATGCCTAGGCTAACCCGTGCTAAATAGACAGAAACACTGGTCTCTGAGATTTTCTGACTCCTACGAAATCTCTATCATTAACTAATTCTCTCCTCTTGGCTCTTAGCAAACGGAAACTTAGAGCAGCTTTGGATAGCTTTGTAAGAGACTCCAAAGTTACAAATTAGGCTGGAAAAGTTCAGTCTCTACAGGATACTGAATCATGAAAGCAAATTAGAGTTTTCTTAAAGGTTTCCGCCAATAAGATCCTACCTCCTTTGAAGAATTTTCACATTTTGATTTAGTCTGTAATATATTGAATTTTACGATACGTAACAACTCTAACACTGGGAACGTCCTTTCTCTGCATGTATCATTGGGATGTAAATAAACCTGACGTATGGGATTATCCTTTTTACGTATGGGAGTTTCTTGGATCTCCTGACCTTAGTCATTACGTACACAGACAGTTTCTTACACCATAAACTTGTTAATATCCTGTAGCTACAGGACTACTAAAACACCTACCTTTTACACGATACTGGCTACTGGACACTTCAGTCTCTAGAGAAGTACGATATATGAGAATCTCCTGGCTCTAGGAGATCCTACCCTGTAGCGCAGAGCCTTTGAAACTTATGACGTGGGGATTCTACTAATAACATAATTCTCCTAGGGAGCTTTACTACTAAACTCTTCCAAATGTTCAATCTCACTGTGTGATCTTCCGTTATTAGAGATATCTTGAAACCAAATATCATATCTTCCTATAGTAATTCTAAGTTACGATTCCTCCTGACCGGTGGATAAATCCTTTTTTTTCTTTTCCTTCCAGCGTCTTTATGCTCTGGACGCTCGTATTATTCGACACTGCGCCATATCGTCCTCTAAATATGTACTGTTTCAGCGTAGTACTACACCTGAGCAGTCAACGTCTGACATTACCGTAGAATAAAAGTCTATCTGAAGAATCTTCATTAAATATTATGAATTATCATGGCAATGTTTTCTTAGGTCTGACGCACATTGTAATCTTCCAAACTCAATATTTTCTTGCATAATGCTACATAGAAACCAATTTCTAACGTCAATGCGTTCAGTATAGGTCTTTAAGCGTAAATAGAATTGGTTGTATAAAAAAATACTGACGAATATAAACAGTTTAAATGTATGTTTTTCTAAATTTATTGTAATAGAAAAATGTATAGTATATATTTAATTATGAATAACAAATAGTAATAATAATAATCTGCAACTAATAATTCAGCGGCCAATTTGTTTCCTAATCAATTGCTGATAAAAATACAAATAAATATACCTACGAACAGAATTGTTCTCAAACTATCGAATCTAATAACAAACTACAGGTTCGATATGATCCCCTACATTAAGTTCGCGTGTTCAATCTCTGCTGCTTGAACCAATCATTCGATAAATAAAGTGTTGATTAGGATAAAACAAACACTCGAGAAGGGTCATCAAACAAATGAAACAAACACCGTCCTCTATTTCCGACTTCAATAGTATTTTCGAATTGTATCCACGAAGAGATGTAGCATGACATCTGAGTTATAAAACTAGATCATACTTATTGCATCGTAATTTAAAAGTTATTTACACATATACCAATAGCCTACTCAATATTAAAAAATTATAGCGTTTATATGAATGAGTCTAAATGTTCAATCCATCGTACTACACTAGGAGTCCTTACAAATATAGACCAATGAAAGCGTTGTTAATGATATAATTTGGTGTAATATGCCATAATATGTATTTCATCTGATTCATTTAAATTGTTTGACAGATTATTTTCAGTTTTTTAAATAATAGTTTTCAATATAGCTCAGCATTAAAAAGCCATTTTAAACACTTATTCAAAATGTATATTATTTTAATTCAAATACTTAATATTTTCTGAATTAAAATAACATGAAAACCTCCAAATTTGTTTATATTTTTTAAATTTTCATTTTACATGCTCTCAGTTATATTTAAATATACTTTTTAGTCTTTATAATATAAATTAATATAAAAAATTAATATCAAAACGTTTTCTACACTCGATTGTTTCATTAAATATTTTCTATTTACTTTATTCCGCATGTTAAAGGAGGACAACCAAATTGTAATTTATTATTTGCAACTGATTATTTCCTCGTAATGGTTCAAATAGGAAAGAAGAAAATACAACAGAAGATCATCTGAAAATGTGATTTCTTGTTACTACACGAAATCGTGGCAGACTTGGCCATTGAGAGACTTCTATATCTGCACCCAATTTCGCATCCCTGTATCAATGGTCCCTATCCAATATGACTTTATTTTAAAGCGTGACAGTTCCAGGCCTAACAGAGGAAAATCAGGAACCACTACCAAAAATTGTCTCTAAACCATTCTGTGATCACTCACAATTCCGAGTAAAATTACAAAAAGAATAATATGTTTGGTTTATCTAAAATCAAAATTATCTATGCTTCCAAAAAATAAAACTAACCTTTTTCGTTACCATAACACTTAAAAAATGTATTTAGTATTAACAAAAGAATATCTTGCACAATTTCTTTATCAAAATAGAAACTTTTCATTATGATTCTAAGATTAGGATGAATTTCTGTCATAACAGTTGAATTAATAATTTATTAAGTCACTCGTCATGTACTTGCTAGTATTTTAGACCTGATATGTTGATAGACAATCATTATTAAAACCAATTTAGATACAAGTAGAACTAAACTAATAAATGAGCCAATTGGCAAGCATGATATATATCAAGAAATGTTTAGATGAAATCTCAAATATTTTAACTTTATTTAAGTATTAGGTTCTCATAATATTAATTTAAAAATTTAATTTTAATAATGCAATATATTCATGTTAGAATGTATGTAACGAATATAAAAACAATATTGTATATGCGTACGAGGTTCTACAACTTAATTTTTTTATTAAATAAATGTTCTAATGATACTAGATGTAGAGATAGTTTGGGGTTGAAAATTTAAAAAAAAAAATTGAGAAATGAAAAATAGTGTTTTGTTAAGGATAAAGAATATTTTAGAATACAAAATAATTTCATAAATAGACTTGGAGAGGCATTTATCCCTAGTATATTTTTTTATGGCACTTAAGACAGTATGTTTTAATTTTATATAAAAGTGCCATATGAACAAAGTTAAGCTAACACGTATCACATATTTTAAATTTTAACAACTTAAAATTGCACTCTTTTTATGCTAGTTATTCTTTCCTAGTTATAATATTTATTTAGTCTCATGAAATATTTGTACACAGTTTGTTTGATACTGTAAGATTGTTTATTGTACAGTTCAGTGGGTTAACACGTAACAAAATTGAATATAAAATTACTCATACAATTGTTATAGTACCACAATGTATGAAGAATATTGCAATGCATTGGACTGAATGTTGCTGAGTAATGGAGTAAATAAAACACTCCATCAGAATATTGCAATATTTCTTCCAATATATCGTTGAACTCTTACAGAAAATATTACTTTCCTTTACGATACATATTTCATAATTTAAAACTGTGCATTCTCCATTTATATTTTCTACTGCCTATGTGAACTATCGAGATTAAGTTTTTCTTAATATTTACAACCTATGCAATAATTTCCAATTGTATTACAGGCCGTCCCCCAGATACGATAAAAACATGACAATCATATTAAAAGTTATATTTTTATGTTATGTTTTTAAAGACCAAGTCTGCTTTATATGAAACAGTACAAAAGTCAATAAACATTCCGGGACTTTTCAAGTACACACTATATATGTAAGTAGGTTATCAAGACCTACTTAGATCAAAAATAAACTACTAACAGTCCTTATAATCTAAGATATTTAAATTTTTATAATTAGAGTTTTTTTGTCGCGAGGAAGAAAAATTAAATATACTTGCGTACTACTAAAAAGTTACTTTAGTCAAAACTATCAGTTCCGGCCGTTTAAATTTACTCTACAAATATATTACTCCCGGTCTAATTTATTTACAGTGGCACAGATGAGTTTATATTATTGCACTGACCAAGAAAATATATAAACACTTGGTTTTTTTCATCAAAATTTTTTTGTCACAAATCATCTACTTCCGTCGCTTGTGTTCTGCTCTTGGTGTACTGAAATGTGCCATCCCTTTGATACTCCTTAAGCTACAGTAAAAATACCATTCACAATGTCAAGGGATCCAACTAGTTCCAAGTAACTTCCATTCAAACTTTAACAGCTTTGTTCGTTAAGACTGATTTTATAACAGCGATTAAATAGAATTCCCAATGCATTAAATGCATTAAATTCGTCACTGCTGCAATCTAAAGTAAGAATTAGATAATAACTCCGTCGTCTTTGCAATATACATTACACTACTGATTGAATACTGTATTAAATATTTTTGATTACATCTTAGAAAATATTAGATATAAATATTTTCTAAGATTTAATTATAAGCAAATGTTTCTGCCTCTTTGAAGAAGTTTAGCTGAAAGTGTCATTAGCTGTTTAGTGCCAGTTATCTTTGGTGAACTTGTCGTAAATTTTATAATTATATTCCCTAGTTCTTAAATGTTTCGTGAAATGTTTCCTACTTTTACCTTTCTAAGAATATTTCTCGGACGTCAACGGATATATTACAAAAGAATTAGCAAAACTGGTCCAGCTGTTCTCTAAATTAGCGCTTAGCAACGCATTTACCGATTACTTTTATTTATAAGAAATTCTTCGTTGTATTAATGGTTGTTTCTTCTGGTGAATGGTGAATGGCCCAACATAGCCTTATTTGATTCGTACTGCTAAAGTGTATTTGTCCATGACAAACTAAAATTCGTCACAATAAGTCTCTTAATTCAAGGAAGAACGCTGTAGTTTTGGCTTCCAAGGGTCAAAGGCAAGTCCGGTTGTATGTTTGTTTTTCAATTTGCACGCTTGTTTGAAAACTTTTGCTAGACAGTTTTTTATAGCATGTATATTTAAATATAAATGTCTTTATCTTCAAATTTTAGGTAAGATTATATTTCTGTATAATATAACTAACATTTTATTTTTAGAAGATATATTGTACATTTTTACCAATAAGAAATTATGATTTTACATTGAGTTTCTTTGTAGAACTATACACTCGCATCTGGGATAACGGTTAGAGTTTATGTTGACACAGCTGCTGTCATTCTGAGATGGGTTCATAAACCCTAAAAAGTCCAGTGAGGCCAGAAGTTCCTAGAGGGAATACAGACGATGATGGGAAAGCTTACTGGTTTATGCCTTATTAATACCTGCTCCATTCCACGAAAATTCGATATTTTCATTATTTATTAACATCAGGCATAAACTATCATATTTTAAAAAGATGCATAAATGATAAAACACCAAATATTAAATAAAATAAGTAATTCGATAAATCTACTAAAATAGATTACTATTAAAAACTAAACACATACTAAAAATGTACACATCTATTTATGTATACTTGCTAACTTCATTAAGTCAATCAGACAATAATTAGTTAATCTATCTATAGTGGCTTAATCGGCAGATAATAAAATGTAAACATGTTTTGTAGATGACTTTTCTTTGTAAGCATTATAATAGGGTTCTCAGAACTACATGTTTATATACTTTCTTGATCTGGTAAGTGTAAAGAGATTCGTAAAAACCCACAACATCTCTTTTACATTATTGTGTTTAGTTTAACTGCACTTTTGTTTCAAATTTTTTTTAAAAATAACTGTTATTATAAATAGACAGTATAATGATTTCTTTCGAATTGCTTTAAAAATGCATGTTATTGCACAACAGTTCGTTAACCTTTATAAATTTTAAAAATTGGCATACAGTACAATAATCGCTATCTAGGTATCAATATTTGTATTTAATTACTAATCGCTTAATTTAAATTACTTTCTTATTGAATGTTTTTCTTAAGTAAAGGTTAAAAGTATTCTTGTTTTAAATAAAAAAATAAATTAAATTTAAAGTTAACTTCTTTTTCTGTAAAAAGTATATAAAATTTTTAAAAAAAAACTAAATTTTCCTAAAATATATTTACTAAAAACATGATAGCTTTTTGTATTAAAATGTATCCCGACTGTTGGACTCCGTACATTACATTTCTATTATAAGTAACCTTTAACTAACATTAAAATAGAAAAAGTGTTTTTTTAATTAATTTTGCTACAACCTGTACTCTCTTGAAATGTTGCGTTAATTCTTCATTGCTCTCCCAATCTTCTTCTTAATTTCCTTATTATCTAATAATAATAATGGTCTTGTATAATCGTGGAAAAATCTAATATTATTATAAATAATTTCTAGTTCCATACATTAGTTTACAACAAGAATTTCCCCATAATGAAATCTTAATTTGAGTCTTAAAATTTCTACTTACACAAAATCACTCGCAAAAAAATTGGTATGGAAATAAAAAGAACGACCGGGTACACCACTGATATAATCTGATGACCACGAAAAAATCCCGAGCGTTCACGAGTCAGTGAGTTTTTATAAAAACGACCCCTTCCCTAATCTCTAACACTACCTCATCACCGACGGCCTTGGTTGACCTCCGACTATCCAATCACTAGGCTAGAGAAAATTTAATTGTCAACTGTTCAACCCCTTATTGTAACCAGTTATCATAGTCAACTTGCAGATAGACGGCTGTCTCTCTCTCTCTCTCTCTCTCTCTCTCTCTCTCTCTCTCTCTCTCTCTCTCTCTCTCTCTCTCTCTCTCTCTCTCTCTCTCTCTCTCTCTCTCTCTCTCTCTCTCTCTCTCTCTCTCTCTCTCTCTCTCTCTCTCTCTCTCTCTCTCTCTCTCTCTCTCTCTCTCTCTCTCTCTCTCTCTCTCTCTCTCTCTCTCTCTCTCTCTCTCTCTCTCTCTCTCTCTCTCTCTCTCTCTCTCTCTCTCTCTCTCTCTCTCTCTCTCTCTCTCTCTCTCTCTCTCTCTCTCTCTCTCTCTCTCTCTCTCTCTCTCTCTCTCTCTCTCTCTCTCTCTCTCTCTCTCTCTCTCTCTCTCTCTCTCTCTCTCTCTCTCTCTCTCTCTCTCTCTCTCTCTCTCTCTCTCTCTCTCTCTCTCTCTCTCTCTCTCTCTCTCTCTCTCTCTCTCTCTCTCTCTCTCTCTCTCTCTCTCTCTCTTCTCTCTCTCTCTCTCTCTCTCTCTCTCTCTCTCTCTCTCTCTCTCTCTCTCTCTCTCTCTTCTCTCTCTCTCTCTCTCTCTCTCTCTCTCTTCTCTCTCTCTCTCTCTCTCCTCTCTCTCTCGCTCTCTCTCTCTCTCTCTCTCTCTCTCTCTCTCTCTCTCTCTCTCTCTCTCTCTCTCTCTCTCTCTCTCTCTCTCTCTCTCTCTCTCTCTCTCTCTCTCTCTCTCTCTCTCTCTCTCTTCTCTCTCTCTCTCTCTCTCTCTCTCTCTCTCTCTCTCTCTCTCTCTCTCTCTCTCTCTCTCTTCTCTCTCTCTCTCTCTCTCTCTCTCTCTCCACCACCACTGCTAGGCGCTCGCCCGCTCTCTCTATCCCCTGACCTGACTACTACCACAGCGCGGCTAACCTTATACCAAAACGTAAGCTCCCTGGATACGTCTATGATTTTGAACGTCAGCAGGACATTACGTGTGAAGTGGCGGGTAACAGCTGGTATTTAGTACGACCTTCCATGCAAACATTGTGGTATAAAATAATCAGTTTTGAAATATATATTAGTAAAATGTAAATATAAAGGCATGGATGATCAGATCTGTAGACCTAAGGTCGAAGAACTAAACAACTTTGGCAGCACATGACTGATTGCTTTCATAAGTATAGAAACATAAATGAATTTGGTTCTGTAGTTTAAAACACACTCTGTCACTCTGGCGACCTGAATTGTCTTATCATAATGATCCTTATTTATTTGATACGTGCTGCATAGGATGTTTTATACCATTCCATATTCTCCAGTTGTTTTATCCTACACAGTTTTTATTTATTTTTTGTAAACAATCCACAGGCTTTTGGATGATTTTTAGAAAGTTACATTATTTGCCAAAATGTGAATGCACTTCCCTTAATGCACAACAATTTAGAAATTTATTTATTCAGGATATCCAAATCGATATTGGATATCCTGATTTGCGAAATCCTGTATGGAAGTGACGGTAAGAATAAACTTAGATACATATGATCTGAAATGTAATTTAAAAACTAATGAATATTCTCTAGATGTTACAAAACTTACCAACAGTTGGTATTTTATAGTATACTTGTAGAGGTGCCAAATCCCAAGCGTTTGAACACGTGGGGGAGTTCCAACACAATTGATTCTGGACAGAGACTTGGCATCGATATTGCATGTAGGGATGCCACTACAAGCTCCATAAACTGGGGTTTTGTTGTAAACACGTGTGTGTCACTGTATGTTCCTATGTCTGCATACTTTGTCCTGCTTAAAGGAAATTGCAGAGAAGCTTGAGTTGCCTAATTTCTATAAGTAATTGGTCCAGTGTTACTCAAGTATAATACACAAATGGCTAAATTTGTCTGTAATTTATTCTTGTTTGAGCTATTAATAAACATTTGTCTTCAACCCAGTACACATGTATCTTGCCCATACTGCACTGAAAAAACAAAACTACAGCCTGGTGGCTAATACTTCTACCTCTAACTAAAAAGAATACAAATTTATTGCGAACACGTAACGCCAATGTATAATAAAAGGTAAAATTTAAAATAGAGCCTTAAATAAAATTATTTTTTTAGATAAAAAGTGACATAACATAAGAAATGAATTGAAAGACAAAAAATAAACTAAAATCCTCAAAACAAAAACACGTGCATGCCAAATAAGAGATAAAACACACGTTAAGTAGTACTTATAATAAATAAACAGCACTTTAAAATTGTCGGCATTTCTATTGTATAAATTGAAAGCAGGAATTGAAACATACAAAATGCTGCACTAAAAGGAACACACAATTGTCCAATTATTTATTTGAAAACTGTCTGTTTCTGTTTATATACAATATAATTTCCAACAATGAGACCTCCCCCTTCAATACAATGTGTTATTTACACTAAAATAAACCATTACTCTACGCAGCCTTATACGATAATCAAACCCTTGGAATATAGTTACAATATACAGTGCTAACTTAATCAACATAATAAACTACACTGGTTGTAACTAATACACTGTTTATACACGTATAAGATAAACTAAAACACACTATCTTACTCTTGTTGATATAAGAGAGGTAAATTTATATATGAATAGGTAGAAAAATGCTTGCCAGACCAGCGTTTGACAAGCCTTTGCTAAGAATACTATTCAGAAACATTTCGTACTCAGACGTGCACCATCATCAAGTTCAGTTTTGCCTATGCATAAATTAAATTAAATGTGAAATTTCAATTGATTGCTTCATTAGTTTTCGATATTTTTTCTTCACTTACACTAATCAAAATTCCATGGTTGGACATGTACTATCACAAAAATTGTTGTCGCATGTATAGAAATGCATTTTCAAGGGACATTTTAAATCTGTCACCCAATAGGATCATTAAAATAATATCCTTGGAAGATGGGCACAGAGGGATTGCATAGAATGCTGTTACTATTGAGTATATTTGAGTATATAATGTTAAAAAGCATTACGTAGTCTAATTTTTACTTTTTTATTATTTGTGATTTGCAAAATTAGAATTTAATTTAAAATTAAAATACAATTAAAAAGTAATAGTTTCAGAAAATGCAATAGTCTCTACAATATTTCTTCAAGTTGATTTTTTAATTTAATTATAAAACCTAATGCACAAAGTTAACAGCAAGAGGAATATGCAACTATGTTGACTTTGTACACGTTTCTGTATAACACAGAAGGAGGATAATTTATAATACTTATGAATCTCATGTATGTGGGAATGCAACAGGGTTCTTACTCGCCAAGTCTTCAAAACCTTATTTGGTGTCCGAAAATGAGCTTTTCATTAATTAAAGTATTACAAGTTTTGTTATTATTAAGCGCTGTTTACAAAAATTAAATATCCAAGAATGGAATAGCATCACGAGGTTGACAATCAAAATAGTGTATAAAAAAAATAACAATATATATATATATATATATATATATATATATATATATATATATATATATATATAATATATATAATATATATATTATATATATAATATATATATATATATATATATATATATACATTAGTCTAATAGTAATTTCTACTGTATTATATAAGATCCTAGATCGTAAATAGATTGTTTATATTTTTTAAATAAAATTTCTTGTATTAAAAACTTTTTTTGAAGTAAACTTAAGTTAGGGATACAGTTATTGAGAATATATGATAACAGTTTTCGATTCAAAGTCTAGATTTAAATGCATAAAATCAAACAGCTTTTGGATGAGGTGTACATGCAGTTGATATAAAAATAATACGTTTAACAATTTATCAGTAGGGGATATAAATTAAATAAATGTCTTTTTCTTTGACCGATTATCCCGTTTGTTTTATAAAATATAAAATATGAAGACGCTTTAAAAAAAACGTTAAAGAATCAGAATCTTTTCTGAAAAACAATAAATGACACGATATGTTATTATATTTCGCTTCGAAGCAAGGATATCTTTTAGTTTATTATCTAGAATCGAAGCAATTTAATTCAATTTTAAAGTCTAAAGTTTCAGATAATATGTAAGTAAGGCAATATAAATCATTTACCGTACCGAAGTCTAAGTATATACAACCCACCATTCTTCAAATATAAATAATATCTTAATTTGATAAAAGTGAGTATTGTTTAATTTACTACAGCGGTGTATTAAATAAAATTCATAGTTTTGAAACGTATCATTCGTTTATATAGAATTCTAAATATGTTCTACAAGGAAACAAAATTGTATGCTTAGGCATCTAGGTGCCCGAAACACGATACATTTTGTACTTTTTAAGGATCGCAATTGCATTGAAGCATCGTATCATTGTAAGCGACAAAGATTGCGGAGGTAAACCTCCGGGTTTAATATTTATGACTACTAATTTCACTACATGTAACATTGGTGGTATTTAATCAGAAATAGAATGAACCTATAATATACATATGTTTTGGATTACTAAGACAAAGTATAATGAGAAGTTTTTAATCAACAATAAGTTTCTTACATCCTGTAGTTAGGATGAATAGTGAAGTCACATTAAATGCAAAGAATGGAAGCACGAGGAGTAAGAAGTTTTGTTTACACACTTAATTGTGTTTGTGTAACAACAACAGTAACAGTTATCTAAATTGCCATGTTGTTTCTTCCACGTTACATCCATCTAAGAGCTGTTTTTCTAATTAGAATGGAACAGCTAGTTGGCATGAAGATAATGTTTTTAATGACATATGTTCCTATATTATGTGTATTTTGGTCTCATGGACAGTTATGCATTTACATATAGATCTCATATTCTTAAAAGCTTTCTAATATTGACTTTTAAATTTCTTTCTACTGTGTGACTGAATCAGTTCTTTAGAATTCCAGTCGATCAATACATCCTTTAGAGTTTTTTAATGGGATCATTTCTCTCAAAACTCTGGCCACACTTCTCTGCATTTTTCTCGATACCTTCATAACATTCTCATATTACGTCATTTAAACTATCCAGCGTGTTCTGGGCAAGCTGCCGGGCGAATATAACAGTCTGCTTCCGGAATTCACAAACCTTCAGCCTATACAGCGGTTCATTCCATCCAGTACTAGTGCTATCCTGCGAACAACAGCATCGTACTGAACTCTGTGAATCGACTCGTCAGGATTTACTCCTCATTTCATTTTAAGTTTCAACCGGTTCACCACGCTATCTTGCTATCACAATATTCACAATGGAAGGAACTGGTTTGATATTAAAAGTGTTTTATTTTTCACTCTTCTATCGGTATCAGTACCTGGATTAGGGATTTTTGTTTCTAGATGTTTCGCAAAGCAGCACAATCCGTGGCCATCTGCTAAAACCTCTTAAATCGTAAAATCGGAGATAAAAATATTGTTTACATCGTTCCACAATTTTATAAAGGTTTCGCCAACCACTGTAAGAGCGATATTTTGTTTTTCAATTTTTCAATGTTCTACAAAAACGAATTTTAACAAAATCGAGCCTGATCCTTTTAAAATAGAAATAAAAAGATTCATGAAATTATACCACCTACAGATGTTGAAATCTGGTTGCAATCCCTAAAAGAACCATTTTTTCAGGTTCTCAATGTTCTACAAGAATTAAAATTGATACACACTTTTCTTATGCTCCTAAAATGCAAATGACAAATCTTTTCTGAAAATAAATCTTCACTATGAGTTGAAATAGGGTTTCATGTCCTATGTAAACTATGTTTTGTTTTGCAGCTTTCCTACAACGATGACATTTTATACATACGAGTCTTTTGCTTTAAAAAGACAAATGAAAAATGTTTCATGAAAATCAACCACTGTAGGGGTTGAAATACAAGCCCTAGAAGAACTATTTTTCGTGTTCAACTTTGATGATTTCAAAGATTTGCTGTTTACTTTTACTTTTTGAACCACTTAGCATCGATACTGAAAGAGCACGTTCTGTAATCATGATTATTTCATATCCAATTTTGTCAAAGGGCTTCATGATATTACATCATACTTCACGAATATTACTAGGGACTTAGTAGGACTACTTCTCAACTGTTACCTAAATTAGCCAGTCTTTTTTTCTATTTTTTCAAATATTATGATATATTGCAGAGAAAATTTTACATTTTATAAGTAAAGCAATTCTTATGAAAAAATTGCTTTACTTTGTGAATTGAAGGCACAACAATTTTTCTTTAGACTTAAAGTCCAATTTATTCTAAGACAAATCAGGTGATTATCGCGTATTTGCAGGCGTGTTTATTATGCCATTTAAAATGATAGGCCTACGGCCTATTTGCTATTCACTGCAAAATCCCTTGCAAGGCCACATGTAACTGCTAGTCGTTTATAATTCTTTATTTAAAGATACGTCATTCTGATACATTACCTTAGAACACCGTGTTTGATCTAGTTAACGCACAAAACGGAAAATGTAATCATTAAACATGAGTTTTGGGATTTATAATAAATGTATGTTGAAATATAAATTTGCTATTCTAAGCACCGTTTAAAAATGTTTGCTTTTATCTTAATACATTAACACTTATGATTAAATAGAATCTATAAACAACGATACTTTAAAATGAAATATAATATTAATTCCTTAGTACATTTTTATATTATCTTTATATTACTTTTCAAATGAGGCAAACATTGATAAATAAGTGATATTTAAATTGCAATCTTCAAACTAAGTGCGTAAATATTACCCACTAATTAGAAAGTTTTATATAATTTCTCATAGTAAGAGAAAATAATATCTGTAGTGTACTGCAACAATAAATTAACACAAACTTGAATTATCTGGAGCATCAGTTGACCGGAGTGTATAAGGTTTAATATGTTTATAGTTAAATGATCCGTTCCCTTTTTAATTAAAGTCAAGACAACTAATCTATCAGGGTGGCGCACTGCGGCTTTCGCTGAACCACTCAATATCCGTCTATTCTCCTGCGTTAATTTGGCATTCAAATATACTCATTTGCATAATAATAAGTAAGTAGCATCTTCCGATAAATGTAATTGCGTTTTCTTAAAAAAAAATTCTTATTCTTATAAACGTATTTACAAAGGAATTTGATGTTTGCACTTACCAGCAGCATTCAGAAGAAAATAGAGACACCATGAATATATTCTTTTAAATGGAAATCAAAACTATCCTGATATTAGTCACTGAATTTCAGGATATTGCTGTATTTTCGTATTTCAGCTACTTGCTTGTTACACTAGGCTGTCTTTTTATCTGTGTTTGGAATATGAGCTTGAATAACGTTTTCTTCCGATACTATTAACCTGTACAGGAAGTAGTTTCTTGACTGTAGCCAATACAAAAACAGTAAACATAACTAAGGTTATATCAATAAAAATACTTAATAATTATACTAATAATATACTTAAATAAATACTGCAAATGGTATGTTCTGTTACTGTTTTCATTATATATATATATATATATATATATATATATATATATATATATATATATATATATATATACTACGAAAATCAACCACAAACGCAAAAAACTTATAGATATTGGTTATAGCAGATCATAGAGTATGTGACATATAAGTCAAGCTCTTGGAATTGGAGTTCATTATATTACAAATTAGGTATCCTGTTGATTCAGAATTAGCTTAAATTCAGAGTAAGATACTGCGGCATCATAGAAACAACAAAATTATATATTGATCTATTTTATATATAATATATTAATTTTAAAAGGTACCACAGACTGATACAGGTTGCAATGTATTTATGATCTCATTGCAATCAGAAATATTTTTTTTTCTTCATTGGAAGCAGTGAGTGAAAACACAAACATTGGAATTCACTGAAAATTTTGAAAATGTACTCCTTGGTTAATTTTATTTTTAATGCATACAAACAATTTCAAACATTGTTGCACAGTCAGAACTATTTTTATTTGCTAGTCATTTATGTGATCGTATAGATCAATTTTAACATTATAGTCTAGAAATAAACGTTATCATCAGTTTATTAATGTTTTTGTCAAATTATTGTAAACTGTAAACAAGTTAGTTAGTCCTTTGAAGTATAATTTTCACCTACCTATTGCAATGAGTATTAGTATACAATTCTTACGAAGTTTATGGCTTTTAATCTTAACGTTTATGTAAGAATAATTTGCATATTTCTTTCACAAATGTCATGTCCGCCAGAAAATAGAAGATAAAATTTATTTTTGGACCTAATCAGAGAAAAGGGGGTCAATATATAGGATAATAACTGTGTATATAGCTTCTTTTGTAGAGTATAAAAGACTTAGTAGTTTAATTCATTTAAATCAACATTTACATATATTGCATTTGAAAAATTTTCACAAGTAAGTTTGCTGGAAAAGGTTCCTAAGTAAGGAGTTGGAATGTTTTCATCTGCGCCAAACGTTTAGCCTATAAAACTTCGTTGTGGAAACTATTAAATATATAAATATATTTTAAGAACCGGAAGCGTAACTTTAAATATATTAATTTTACAATTAATATATTTAAAGTAACATTTTGTAATATTACATTTTTGTATACAAAGTTCACATTGCACATGATTGCGATTGCAAAATCATATAATAAATAAAAACTGCTCTATTTTTAGGTGACTATCTTACGCATATGATAATTCTCTTATAAGTATAAAAGAGTGTTTACTACTTAAACTAGAAAATTACTTACTATCGAACCACTATCCCGTTGCGTGCTGTGTTCCACTAGGGCTTTAGGGCTTTTCAAATTTAGGTTAACATTGATATAAGTATATGTGTTTATTTATTAAAACTGTTTCACTATCATGCATAAGATCCATGCACCGCCCTTTACATTTCCGTAAGTAATTCTAATTAAACATAACACCTTAGTTTAAGGCTATTTTACACGTCTAAAAATGTTTCAGCATTGAAGGAAAAACATCCAATCCACCTAAGTACCTACTCACAAAGTGTTGATAAATATCATATTACGAATAACCTATATACGAGTATGTACTCTGTTTGTTCTGTGTTTATTTTCGTTTTCACTATGGGTGCCAAAAGGCCAATGTAACCAGATTGACAGTCTTACACACATAAATCAATTCTCCCAATGGACAGCCGTGCACCGTGACGTGATCAATACCAAAGCACGGGTATGAAAAATTCAATTTTAACTATAAATTTCTAGGTCAACTCATTTGACGCTTATCATGTGTAGAGACAGACATAAATTGAATTTTATTCATAATAAATTTAACGGGAGAGGTAGCAATTGACGTTTAAAACGGTAGAAGCAAACAAATGATTTTAGCACCGCGTCATTACTTTAGGTTTGATGACACACCACGTATCGCTGCAAGCGTTGTAGGAATACTACAGTGGCTGCCGCTATTGGATTCCCATAGTGTACACGAAGTGCATTTTAATATTACTAACACAAGGTTTAAAAAAGTTTGAATAAGCTTTTTAAGAACACAGTCAAACTTTTTCAAAATAAAGTTATGAACCGAAAATCTTATATAAAAGACGATGTTATTTTCGTCTTACAGCCAATCAAATACTGAAGTATTGTTCTTAGGCTTCATCTGTAATTTTATATAGAGCGAGAGTAGTAACTTGGTTGTTTCACAGTTTGTATTCACCTCCACTTATACAGATGATTAAAGGGAGGGAAGATTACATCTGAATTATTATTGCCTGAAATACTGTAAACACAATCAGCAATCAATATTGATCCTTTTTACTCTTTGAGTGGCAAGCCCGAAATAGGTCCTAACTTCTCTTTATTTAAAACGCAATATAATGTTTATATAAATATATCGATAGCTATTCAAAATACAGTTTTATACAGTGTTAAGTTTATCTATAATAGAAGTACAAACAACTACTGTATATAGTTCAACTGTTTTTTAAACGGTAAGTAAAGACATTGTAAAAGATATATATTATATATGGAAAACCAATAATATTTTGCATTAAGTAATAATCCGTAGTTGAAATTATTGCTTATGTAAGAATATTACACGTGTGATTTAGAAATGGATATAAAAATAGATATATAGACCTTTGCTCTTTCACACACAATTTGGATTGCAGTTCAATTCTCTCAGCTTCTGGTGTGCCATGCAATAGCGTGCCTTAGACGTGCATAAATGATAAAAAAAATAATGCAGTTTTAAGGCGATTTTTAAATTTTTATTTTTTGTTTTACAAAAGCCATAAACATTCACTCTGCTATTTAATTTGTGTTGTTGTGACAACTAAATTTGTGTTTTCATCCTATTTAAATTGATTTTGTGTTCAAAAGCTCTGTTATAATTTGTCACAAAGGTTTAGGAAACATTAAAAATAATCCATAAAAACTTTCAATTACTACACCAAATAGAAAAATATTGGGACTCTTACAAGTTTTGAGATTGGATGTTTCACAATAGTCCAGCAAAAGGATCATATAAACAAATGTACGAATGTTGGAATCAAAACCAAAAGAAACATCATAAATATATAATTTAGAGTTTAATTAAAAGGTAAAAAAGTATTTTAGTATTTGAGATGACACAGATTTAATCTTTTTTCTATTTTTATTTTATTTGATATTCTTAAATATTTTGACATATGAATATCAGTAACAGGATAAGTGAGTAGTGTTGGACTGGCGAGCACAAAATTATAATAATCACTTCAGTTTTGTATCTTTCATTAATTACTTACTTACTAGAATAGGACTTTGTATTTGATTTTTTTACTACTGGATCTAAATAAAAATCTTCGCTAATATTCAAACTGAGTATTTTATTTTTATAATTTTAACACTATCCTCTGATGCCTTGTATATATAGTTATTAAAGTATATTAAAAGACAACTAATGAATATAATAAGAGAATTAATAACAAAATTGGAGTCTCTAATAAAATTATTTCAGGTAGGCTCCAGCATTTATTGTCAAATGAGGAATGACTTTGATAAATATAAGGTGCCCTGAAGTAGAGCTGTGGATTAAGTGTGATTGATGAAGGAGCAATCGGCAACTTGCGGTGGAAAATTATGGTACCAGGGCATTCTTTAACTCGCATTTGTATTTCGTAGTTTATCAGTTGAAAATATGCCTTTTCGTGCTTTCTAAGTCTACAAGCCAAGTTATTAATATATCTAAAGAACTAAAAGCTAATCTACATTGAAATGTAAAGGATAATTGGATTTAAATATTCTTTCACTTTAATTTTAATCGTATGAATTGTTTGGATTTCATAAATGAAGTGAAGGTTAATCATCACAACATCTAAGTACTTATTTAAATCTTTTACACCTTATACATCTATTGGGAATTTTAATTTATTAGTTTAGTATTACAGAAAATAAAAGCGTTTTCTTTTATATTTTGATAAGTTAATTAGAAGCCTTAAATAAGGCTAAAATAAACAAATCATTATATAATTACAAAATAAATAATAAATGGGAAAACAGTAATGAGTATTAAATAAAAACACACCTCACTAAATTTGGCACAATTCCGATGAAGTAAAATGTTTAAGTCTAGTCTTTGTGGAACAGTTGATTTAAAATAAGTAAATGATCGTATTATAAAATTTCAAAGACAACAGGATTTTAAAATAATAATGATTAGTTATAAACTTGTCCAAATGAATTTTGTGTTCAACATAATGTTATGAGCTTGAACCATCTGAATATTAAATCTATAGTTATTGGATTGAACGACACAATTATACTGTGTACAATATTAGTTATGCTATCACTATTCAGTTATTGATTGATATATCAACAGATACGACACACTTCTCACTTATTATAGACCAATAAGTACACTTTCTCTAAAAGCTTCTCGCTTGTTTGTCCAGCGCTTGACCCTATGATTCATTGTAAGCTATTAGTCTTTCTTCCCTCATTTAACATCGAGATGTTTAGTCTAGGTCATTTATCACACACAGCAAAATAAACACAAAATATGTTCTAACATTTGAGACCTGGGCGTTTTTTACAACCACAATATTAATGTAGTTTACCATAGATTCTCCTAACCATCCATTGATAATCATATACTGTCTCTATTTAAATATGCAATTATCAGAATACAGTTGTTTTTGGAATATAGCATGCTCTATGCTTGTACATATAATATAAGTTGTTAGAACAACGTTAGCATACTGCATTGATTGTTTATATATTGAAAACTTTCTCTTAACGATACAAACTTGGGGAAGTCTGGTCATGACCAATTCCCCAAATTTCATGCTAACCTACCAACTTATAAAAAGTGATATCTTTTAATTTAAAATTTCCTTATATTTTCTGGATTTAATGATCGTCATATACCATACTGTTACTCGCAGTCTAAGGATAAGAGTCCAGCAGCATTGGAGAAGATGAACGAAGCAATTAAACCAAAAAACTATGTTGCCATGGACATATATTGCCGCCAATTGGTGCTGCTACAAACCCGCCTAAAACAGACCTCGTAATATTTAGATGTAAACCAAGATATTTTTAATTTTGTATAATATTAAAAAAAAGATCAAAACGATACTGCAGAAGGATTAAAAACTTGCAAACGCACTCTTCGCATCATTGAAAAAAACTAAACTTTAGAAACAGGTAACTTTATGATTATTATAAACGAAAGGTTTATTACATGCAACAAGTTCTTGGCTCACCAGATATTTTACTTTACATAGTTAAATACATACTGATAAGTTGTCTTTGTTAAGATAATCTACTTCAGTTTCCCTCTCATTATTGTAATTTTTTAGCTGTCACGTTTCATTGTCACGTTTACGTAATTAACTCGGCCAGTTAAACAAACTTGTTAACTACGATTACTTAGCTGTAAATATTCTTCACCATGGTTTGTGACATATCGTATTTATAATTTTAAATTTAACGGTTAAACAATTAGTATTATAAAATAAAAATAAGAAAACACCATTCAAATCCTGTTCTTTACTATTTACTTTACTAAAGTATAGGTTTAAGTAAGTAGGTAAAAGAATTGTATAAATAGTCAATTTAATGTTCTGTCAATTTGAGATAAATATTGCAAACTGTGATGATTGTACGCTTCGGTGACTGTAATTGCTTTTAATATAACTAAATACGTAAAAATGAAGTTTCTTACCTATTTTCTTTATATCTTTTGTACTTAGAGCTCCTTCACGGACTTTTCTTAGATACAATATTAGCTGCTGGTCACGTACCAACCGTTATTTGTTTCGGCCCCTCTCCTATATATTTCTCCTTCTCTCTCTCCCTGCCTTTCTTTTTGTAGCTTTGTTCCTCATACCTCGGGGAAATACAAGCTAATCCAACAAAAACTCAGGTACAGTTTTTATCAACTCAGTCCCTAAGTATTATGTCTTAGGCTGAATATTGTGCTTAAGTTCTAACCATTTATGTCAGCATAATTTTATATAAACGGTTTACTAAAATACACTGGGCGATTTAAGTTCGCGCAGGGTGGGGTAAATACCCCTCCATCGCTGCGATACCGTGCTCTCCTTTTCCCCCACCACTGCTCGGCGCTCGCCCGCTCTCTCTATCCCCTGACCTGACTACTACCACAGCGCGGCTAACCTCATACCAAAACGCAAGCTCCCGGATACAGTTCGAGGACTTTAGCTGTGCGCGTGACCTGGAGTGTGTGGTGATGGGCGGGAGGGGTGGCGGCGGGGTAGCATTATGCGTCCTTTGACTCATGGTTAAAACCCTCCTTTCAGGAATCGTATTGGCCCAAATAACTCATCGCACTCGCCACAATCAATCTGTTTTGTGACAGTGCTGAGTGTAGCTTGTGCTTCGCTTTTACCGATAATGTATGTTGAGTTAAAGTCAAAAGTCAAAAGCCTAGTATTCATAGTCAGGCTCGCGAAATTGTGAGTAATGTTTATACATTTATGAAGGAAGAGGCAGACCATCAAACTGTTAAAATTCCGTTGTCAAAGGCTCGCCAAAGAACTACTGCAGCAACTGGAGTGTCAGAGCGAGTTGTGACTAAAATAAACAGTTAACTTAACAAGTTGAAGATTAGTAACATGTGTGAGGCAAGTTTTATTATTACACCAAACAAAAACCGTCAACGACGTAGAATAGTTGACAATTTCCATGTTGAAGAACATCGAATACCGACTGCAAAACTTTTGAGGGAGGCGCTAAGGAACAAAATATATTTCCAGGGTAGTGAGAAAAGTTTTAGGTTGGTATTAAAGGACCTGGAATTTACTTGGAGAAGGACGGCAAACAATAGGAAATTATTAATTGAAAAGCCAGAAATCCGAGAGAAGAGGATAACATACTTGAGAGCGTTAAAAAATTACAGGGAGCAAGGACGCCCCATAATTTATTTAGACGAATCTTATATGCTATCGTCTCACGTATGTAACCAAACTTGGTCAAATGGCTCAAATGAAGGATTTCCAAGGGCGAGAGACTAATAATTATCCATGCGGATGGAGAGAAAGGGTTCTTGCCCAATGATTTTACATGTTGGAAAGCAAGCAACCATAGTGGAGACTACCATGACAATGTGAATGGGGACATTTTTATGAAGTGGATAAAGGAAAAAGTGTTACCGAATTTAGAACCAAATTCAGTACTTGTAGTCGATAACGCGCCCTACCATACCATACAAATTGATAAAGCTCCTACTTCAAAAAGTAGGAAGCAAGATATGAAGGTGTGGCTTTCAAAAAACGGAATACCATTCTGCGACGATATCCTTTTATCCTGAACTCTACAAACTTGTGCAGCTATATAAACCAAGGCATGTCCGGTACGCCTTGGACGAAACTGTCCAACTGGTCATGACATCTTACGACTTCCGCCCTACCTTCATCTCAGCGGCTAGCACGTAAACGCAACCCGCCACACAGATAGCGTTCGTTTTTTGAAAGGGTAGTATTAGGGCTGCACGAGCACAGCTAAATTCCTCCAACTGTACGTCTATGGCTACATAAGTCTGTATCAGTTAATATTTTACGCTTGTACTGGGAAACTTGTACTGGGAGGCTCACACAAAAAATACAATATACGAGTAGTTATAGAATAAGTAAGTAGCTGCAGTGTAAACAAAACGGCGCGAACAAGACACGATCGACACAGCTGATAAACAGACGAGTAGATGCTCGTCCCCACCACTACACGCCATTCTCTCTTCGCAGGATGGGGCCCCTCCTATGCGCGCTGCTCAGATATTTGCTTCTGCATAGATTTCTGCATAGTATGGAAGAAAAACTCAGAAGTTTTGTAACAAAATCCTAAAAAAGAATTGCAAGAGTCATAATTTTTGAAATAAGCATTTAATACAAATAATCATATTTTAGTATTTACTGACGATATATTAAAATTTTAAATTACAATTGTATATTACAATTTTGTAAATTCAGTTCGTGTTCCATTAGCAGCGAAGCCTATCACTCGTGGAGATGGAAAGTCTCATTTCTGTGCGTCTGCCCGCACGACATCTCGAAAACAAAATGACCTATAGACTTGAAATTGTGCATGAAGCTTCATTTCTGTGTGTACACTGAGGTCGGTGATGGTTCATGTCACTCCTCAAAATTTGACTGAGCGTTATCGAATAACTTTGGTCTTATGACTAACCATGATGACAATAAAACATACCAGAATAAATAAATGTGTAATAGATGTATTAGGAGATTCAAACATGTGATGTATTACACGCGTAGCCTAAATAGACCAACATAATTTTATAGTGTAGACTAGGTAGGTTGACTTATTTTTAAACACTATTCTAAAACTCAATATCTGAAAGTGTCATGTTGCAAGATATGTGAAGAAAGATTTTATATGTGGACCTTAAATTTGGCATCAAACTTCATTTCTACAAGAATTAGTTTTATGATGCGTAATCTTAGTTGCAATATTTTTGTATCATTGTATTTCAATTTATTTATCCATAAGAAATTTGGAGAAAAAAATGAGCTATCAATTTGAAATTTTGCATAGCAACGCCAGTGAAGCATTTTATACGATATTGTGTGGCGCCCTTCTACCTTGTACTAGCTAAATCCATACACTTGTAATTCAGTTAAATTTAAGACGAAATTGCGTGTTTAATTGTGGACTGGACAATTTACAAGAAACATTGTCCAATACAAGAACTGTAAGCAAACAAGGAGAGCAAACACTGACACTCATTACAACTTGACAAGTCCATCCCCTTGTCGTCCAACAGTTTTTCTCCTCTCTTGTTCTATTGGCTATCAAATATGGAATCTAAAACTATGTTTGCTCAAATGTGTTGTATGTAGGCTATGATTTATTAATGTTTGCTCTTAAGATGTAAATTTATGTAAAAAAAACCAAGCATAGAGTTAATATTTTCAATATCGTTTTTAAATTAATTATATATATATATATATATATATGTATATATATATATATGTATATATATATATATATATATATATATATATATATATATATATATATATATATGTTCGACTCCCGGCGGAGCAAGTACTTTTTGTGATTCAATGTTTATTGAAATTAAATAAGGCTATTGCCATTTATACAGTTTAATGTAAATAAAAGTCGTTTGACAGGTATTTGGTCTTCCGATCATATGTTAGTTTGCTTATTTAAACGCATATGTGACAGATACGGCCAAATACAAAATAATTGAATCGGAAAAACTAAGCGCTCTGTGGTGTAATGGTAGCACATTCACCCGGAAAGTGAGAGATCCGGGTTCGACTCCCGGCGGAGCAAGTACTTTTTGAAATTAAATAAGGCTATTGCCATTTACACAGTTTAATGTATATATATATATATATATATATATATATATATATATATATATATATAAATTAACAACTTAATGTATATATATTTATTAATTGGTATTATTATTTTAATTTTATATTATAAATATTACAAGTTTAAATTTTTGCTGATTTGTGCTTTTCATTTCTTTCTTACATAAAGCCACTATCCCTATAAAAAGATGGCACAATTGTAATTTAAAAAACCTGTTTAAGGTTTCTCTTGAAAATTTAAATGATTTCATTAGTATTTTTAAATGTATTATTAGTTATTCATAGTATACAGGTTTCGTTATTGTTTAAACGTTTAAATAGAGATTAGTAAATATATTTTGTCTAATGTTAAAATACTGGTTTATGATCTAAACATTTAAAACGTATCTAAGTATTTTTAAATCTATTTTTATCCATATAATACTAATAACTCTTTGGTCACTTTTTTGCTTCTTTGATCACACGCTTTTTGTATTAACATTTATCTTTATAAAGGTAAGATAATAATTTGAGCGCCATAAGCTTGTTAGATAGTAAAGTGTTAATGAAAGAATTAATTTCGTTTAAAATTTGATTCTCTACTACAAGTATCATTAGCTGCTTGATAATCAGTCGATGCAATAAATATATTCATAAAAATATTGGTTACGTGATATTTGGTACAGTTGAAGTTTATAAAATAAACAAAAATATATGCGTTAAGTAGAGTTACCTCTTCCTAGCAAATTTTTGTATTTACCTTTTTATAAAATAAATTTCAAGATCCGAATCCTTTTTTACAAAGCTTTATAAGGACTTATGTCCATATAAAATATCCTTAGTTTATGAACTGATAAGGTTATTTTCATCTATCTTTTGATAACAGTAAGAGTGATAAACGTAAACTTCCCTAATATCGAGCCCGGGACTTCAGATATGAAATCTATCAGTAACTTGTCGATGTAACACTCTCACATTATTAACGTTGGTCGTAAGTAAACAGACTAGGATAGTTTAGAATACATTCAGTGTATGTATCTCACTTATTTGGCTCTTTAAAATATTTTTTCATAGTGTAAAATACGTATAATTATATTTATATTTAAAAGTATTCAATCGAATTAAATACGAATACCTCATGTACACAAAACCGGACTACAAAATAAAAATGTTCCTTTATCTAAAAATCTTGCTGGAACTAAAATTTTATCTTATACTTATTAAAAATTACATTTAAATATCTGAGACAAATAATACAATGCTCATAAGAAAATAGACTACGATAGTCTGGGTTTATCTACTTTAGGAAGAAGGAATTAAAGGTCACGTGGGTCGAGGTAAATATTCAAAGGTTAACAGTTTAGTTTTAACGTAAAATATCTAAAAATTGTAATATGTTTAAAAAATTGCATTCTTAATGTTAACATAATAGATTTTTTTTACATTCAATGTACAGTAGCATTAATATTATGTGAATAAAATTGCTATAAACTCATGCATATAAAAGCGCTTGGCTTTAACAACAATAAATTCAAGCTTAGTGATGACAGTGTGATATGGGCGCGAGGTTATCAGTCGCTCGTTTTGTGTTATCAGGGCAATAAATACTGTCACACCTGACACCACGGTGTCACGATAGTGCAATAGATATTGCACTTTGCTTACAAATGAATATATTATTTCTGTACTTATACGCGGGAGATCACAAGAAGTGTGTGCATTATTTCAGGAAATTGTATTAGACACACAAGAAACTCAAAACAGTTAATGAGAAAATAAATGTCGTTTAGTGTTCCACTGTCCACATTTATATTTTCTTTTTTAAGTTACACCTTGATGGAAAAAATTTAATAGAAAATCTAACGGCACGGGTGTTAGTGTTTAGGTATTTATTCTTTCTTACAGGTTGAAAACCTATTGTTAGACCAAATAAAGTTTACTATTATCTGTAGTTTATTTTACATAAAATAGAACATTTCAAAAAGTGGAAAATTTATTTCTATTGGAAAACCAAAATATCGTTACATCTTTTGTTCTTATACATTTAAGAAAATTATACATTTATGTTTGTTATTAAATTGACAAAAAATGTACTCTTAGGAAATAGTTTTAGAAATAACAGTGTTTAAGATATTTTACATTCTTTGGTATTTGTTTGTATTATAATTTATCATAAAATAAATTCCAAGGAGATTTCAGCTTAGGGTGTGATATTTTACTTATAGCCTGGGAGATGTCTACAACAGATAATTTTCCCTCTAAAAATAACAACACTGTACTGAAAGAGGTTATGTAGCGTAATACATTTTTAATGAGTGTAAAAGTGAAATATATTCAACGAAAAATTTGCAAGAGTAAGACATTTAAAAGGGTGTAAGAATTATATATATTTATATATACTCTATATTTATATTTATTTATTATTATTTATATTTTATATATATATATATATATATATATATATATATATATATATATACAGGGTGAGTTTTTTAAAGTGATCCAATAGCTAACTTTTTAATTACACGACTTAGCACCACACTTTAAATTTGGAACTTGCTCAATTTTAAGTTTCACTCTGGGATACACTTTCAAATTTTTTGAAGATGGCCGCCATTTTCCAATATGGCGGTCAACTTTAAAATCTCTTATGGAACACCCTGTATTTTATGTTGTTTTTAGATTCTACTCAACATAATAATACATTTTTGCTTTTGAGAGTTTTTCAATATCTCTAATGGTTCAGGAGCTACGTGGACTGGAAGTTTTCATAATTTTTGCCAATATGGCGGCCAACTTTAAAATATTTGAAAGTGTATCCCTGAGTGAAACTTAAAATTGAGCAAGTTCCAAATTTGAAGTGTGGTGCTAAGTCGTATAATTAAAAAGTTAGCTATTGGATCACTTTAAAAAACTCACCCTGTATATATAATATACAGGGTGTTTGAAAAGTATGGGTACGGCTTAATATTTTAAAAACCATAAGAGATAACATCTATAAACTTTGCACAGTGTCATATGGCTATGTAAACTATTTTTTCTTGCTATTACCATGACATGCCAACCATGGGGGGACGGCCCACAGAGGAAAACATGGAAATCTTAAATTGAAGCATGGGTCGAGTGATACCTCATTTGAAAGAGCTCACTTAGTAGAGTTTAATTCCGCAAACCGCATCTAAAAAGGTTTATCCAATCAGAAATGGCGGCTTGTTTTAGGTACACATTGTGAAGTACATTATGCGCTGCCATTTCTGACTGGATCGTCGTATTCTGATGCGGTAGGCGGCGTTTCACTCTACTAACCAATGTGTTTTCACTGACTTTTTTTAATTAGCAAATTATGTCATAAATTTATAATACAATAAATAAAACTAAAAGACATCGGTATTTATTGTGTTTTATTTATTGTGTTATAAATTTATGACATAATTTGCTAATTAAAAAAAGTCAGTGAAAACACATTGGTTAGTAGAGTGAAACGCCGCCTACCGCATCAGAATACGACGATCCAGTCAGAAATGGCAGCGCATAATGTACTTCACAATGTGTACCTAAAACAAGCCGCCATTTCTGATTGGATAAACCTTTTTAGATGCGGTTTGCGGAATTCAACTCTACTAAGTGAGCTCTTTCAAATGAGGTATCACTCGACCCATGCTTCAATTTAAGATTTCCATGTTTTCCTCTGTGGGCCGTCCCCCCATGGTTGGCATGTCATGGTAATAGCAAGGAAAAATAGGTTACATAGCCATATGACACTGTGCAAAATTTATAGATGTTATCTCTTATGGTTTTTAAAATACTAAGCCGTACCCATACTTTTCAAACACCCTGTATATAGTATATAGGTAGTTATTAAACTACTTTTAAATTTAAACTAAATTAAACATCTGTAAGCATATCAGCATAGTTGTAGCATATTATTGTAAAACATTATACAAAGGCAGATATTACACTGCTGCTAACATAGATATACAAACAACTCATTCAAACTACTCGTATCTTTTTTATGATTAAGAAAACTTAGTAGTCATGAACATTTTTGATTGTATTGGCACAATATACCTGAAACAAAAGTTAAGGGTGACATTATCTCAAATTTAAATAAAAATTTATAAACTTAGAAGCCTAAAATTTTAATTGTGTTCATGAATTTTGAAACCAATTATCAATTAATAATAAATATTAAAAAATGTTACAGTCTTTTCTGTCATCTTCTCATTACTGTCTTCAAATTATAAAGGCGGTTACTTATTTTATTATCAAGATTTATAAATATGTTATATGGATTAAAATACAAGTATAACCTACTAGTACTTACTCTAGCAGAGAAATTGTAATGATCAGTCAATGTACACATATGTAATGTAATAATTACAAATTTAAAAATGTATTTGTATATTTAATACAGATAAATAACTATCGTAATACTGTTAGCCGCCAATGAATATATTGTTTTTTTAGGTGAAAATATTATTAATTGGTGCCTTCAGATGTATCAGGTAATGTGTAATATTCAATGTATTCTTTTAATATAGCTAATTTTATTAACGCTGTCTATAATTTTTGAAATGCCTAATTGGTTTCCTTGCTAATATTTATTTAAGCTAAGGATGGTATTTTCGGTATTAGATCATTTGAAAATTTACTTAAACAAAAGGATTGTTTATTATTTAAAATTATTATCAATGATCATATCATCAATAATCTGATAGTTACAAAATCAACTGTACTGTTATATCTGATACTTAAAATGCAATTCCTTGGACTGTTTTAAATATTAATATATCACGTTTTAACATCAAGAGACACATTGCTGCTATTCAAAGCAGTGTTAAGCCGTATGAGAAGAATCATAAGTGTGAAATTACATCATCCAATTTTCCAGTTTGCACGTGCCAACACCAATCCAAATATGTATAAAGATGCAATTTGAATACCAATCTTAGAGCATATCACTTCATCTCTTAATACTAACCTTATTGGTAAAATATACATAATCATGAAGGACTATGCAGGACTATAATACAATTTTATTCATATTGTTTTAGATAGAGATGATTTCGTTAAAGATTTGTTATTTTTTATATTTGAAAATCATACGAGTTATTTCATTGTACATCAATTTAAGTAGGACTTTAATTATTTTGGGCCGGAGGCGAGGAATAACTCTCGAGTGAATTTAAGGATACCAGTTAAGATGTAACATTATAGAACTGAGTGATAATTTTGAATCTAAGATAGATATGTTTAAGGTACACATAATACTATATCGTTCATTATTAAGAGGTTCAATAAAAATTTTTCCACTGACTGGCTTTAGATTTGTCAGCCGAAGAAACATTTCTGCTTCCAATCAAATATATTTCACACGTTATAGTAGAGTTTGGTTTATTTCCACGATGAAACAATACACACATACTTAGTCTGTGAAACGTACTTTAATGAACAGGTGTATATCTTCGGATTTTGTAGTAATTTCTTGGTCTCATTTATTTCAACGGGATGGAACGTTTCAGTGACAACGGCCCTAAGAGTGTTTGTATTGCTGCTCCGATCAAGATTATATTGTATGTGTATTGTATGGTTTGAAAAGGCTACTTTACTCAAAAAATGTCTACTTCTGGCTAAATCTGTTTATATTTAAAGTTATATTTGTTACTGTAGTAGCAATGGCCTTCTTGCCTGGTAGAACATAAGTACATACGTTTAGTAGTAATATAAAGGTCCAAAATTGTCACTTCAATCAAAAAGCGGTGCCATAGTAGCGTTTGCTTTATTGTACTGATCAAGAAAATATATACTAACATTTGTTTGAAAAGCTTACTTTGTTCGAAACTTCTGTTTGCGCGAGATAGTTTCTATACTTTTGCGTCAAGATTCCGTTCGATTGTACGTTAGTTGAGTTAACTTATTAAGTTTTTGTTTCTTTTCAAAAAAAATATTTGAATTATTAAAACAAACAAAATAATAAATTGATTACAGTAATCCAGAATTAAATGGAGATGTAGAGGGAGGAAACCTCTAAGATTATTAATATTTTATTTATTGCACTGTAATTGCGTTTATGTGTTATGGGTCATTGAAGAGGAGGCGTACAAAATTAAGGTTACATTACTATTGTTGGTACTAACATTAATTTGCGTTATTTAGAAGGCTGAACATCTTAATAATATAACTATTTTAATATTATAAATCATTCATCAATATTAATTCTTAGTATTGAATTATTCATTGATATTGATCACTATACAATCCAGAAGTTACGAAACTAAAGATAATGGCAATATTTGAGTTAATTTGCACTGACAAAACTCATCTCTGTCTTATCAAACTAACAAGGGTGAAACATTAAAAGTAAATCGGTTTGAGTTTGTAACATGTTATGTAAAAGACTACTTAAAAAAAGTACATGTATTAATTAAAATCTTTACTAAAATATTGTTTATAAAAACACTGTTTAGGGTTTAAAAAAATAATATTATTTCAAAGGTGGCAACTTTTATTTCAAGCAGGTATTGAGAAGTTGTCAAGTCAGAGAAGCGGAGAAGATTTATAAATCTTAGCTTAACTTGAGCGTGAGTAAGGCACTACTGTTTTAGTTAAGCTGCCTTACAGGATAAAAGACCATCTTAAATCCTGAAGAATATGGAATTTAAGGTTTTAAATCTCCGTTATCGCCTGCTTTTATCAAGTATAATCATAATGGTAGGAATAAATTACATATTATACACACTCTTACACTATGTTTTGAAAATTGTGTACGATACATACCATAATTATTTAACCATTTGATTCATCCATTTAATTTATTTTGGAAACCCTTAATATGTAGGCTACAAAAAATTCATTTTAAATACACTTTTTGGTTATACAATAACTTATCTTAACATATGTTATTTATGCAATGTAAAACTATACAAAAACTCGATACAAATTGCTCAAAGTAAATTGAATGCATGAATACATTTAATGCATACCTGCAGACATGTTTAGACGTGTTGTTTATCATCAAGCTTTTGATGGTTTATGTATCCCTATGGGTTTTGTCTGTACGGCCATATGGTGAATATGATTTACATAGGTTCTACTACATACTTGTAAGAAATTGAGTACTGTCATTTGACATCTCAACATTTTATGTAGTAATATATACAGGCTATCTATCTACAAGATAACTCAAGAAATATTTTAGCTATAGATTTCAATTTAGAGTGAAAAGTGTATTTCTACTTAGCTTAAAAAGTGTTCGACAATGGATCCATAAAATACATGACAATGGCTGGGGTCATTGAAGCCTATCACTGGCCAATTTTCCTCATGTCTGCCTGGGGGCTGGAAAACTTGTCTTCTGTATGATTATCTGCAGGACATCTCGAGAATGAAATGGAATATAAAATAGGAACAAAAGCCTATTACGCGACATGTTTTCTAGCGTATTACTACCTTAGAGAAGCGTTAATAAGCGATCGTTTCTAACTAAGGACATCATTATTATTATTATTGTCTTATAACAAGTTACTGAACAGAAAATAAAATCAGAGGATGAAACAGATCACCTAGCCCACACAAATACAGTGAAGTGGAATGGGGTGAGAAAATTGGATTAGTGTTTTATTGATATCTTTACAACCATACGTCTCGTAGCTTCGGTCCATATACCATAACGCGATTGAATTATTTATTGATTCATAAGAATCAATTTAAATTTTATATATGTTTTATTAAATTGGTTATACGGAGGAATCTTACTTAATTGAATAAGCATTAGCAAAGCCTATAACTAGAGAAATGTTCATTTTCTCTGTTAGTCATTCTATCTGTTGATTGTCCACACGATATCTCGAAAAATAACTAACCTACAAACAATTTTGCATGGAGTCTCATTTGTATATAAAGAATATCAAGTTCGATATGAGTGCATATTTGTTATGTTATTTAGCAGATTTTAATTGATTGTTTGGCTATTAATTATTATGACAGCGGGAATATTGCATAATAAATCAATTTGTAATGAAACCGAGTAAAATCATTTGGCGCTTTACCTAATAACATATTAACACGTATAGCTTAAAGAAATGAGCTATGGACTTACAACCTCACTTATGGAATTTGCCATAAAACCTCAGGGAAGCCTTTTATGCGACTCTAACCTTTTATAAAGCATTAGTATTAGTGCAGGAAAATAGAAGAGCGTGTACGGTTGGATTGAGATTCTTTAGTTGTTCAGGTTCTATTGTCAAGCGCCAAATCGTAAGCGTCTTCTAGCAACCAGCATATAGATAGAGCGACATAACTGAATGAAAAGGAACTCACTAAAGTGCAATGAATTGAAAGGGTGTTAATAATTGGATTAGCTTGTTTCGATATCTCCACATTGCATCCTCTCGCGTGTACAGTATTGAATCTCAATCATTCCACGGCTAAGCTACAAATTGTATTGTAAGCCAAACAAGGTTCATGAAGGAACGTTCGAGTCTGAATGCAACATGTCCATGCAGTGGAAGTAGGACTTAAATTAAAAGGATCAGGATTGGGATTAAGGCACATGTCATAGCAAACTCTAATAATTTGGCCTGCTTGAATACTCGTTAGATTTTGCTATTTGATTATAATGGATTGTCGATTTAAAGATTTCTTTAAATCCTAGTATGAGTCTCACATGTATAGCCTTTGCATAACATTTTACTAAATGAGATATTCTACTTCTTACGGGAAGTTATTAATTTATTATTGAAGGTAGCTTCACTTTAAGAATATTTTTGGAGAATTTATTTGAGGTGTTCTCATTGACGGTAATGTCCATAAATTTAAGCACAACACAGTGATACAGGATATTTAACTTGAATAACAGCATAATCAATTACATTATAATTTAGTTCGAGATATTAGTCACTTTTATATTTCAGATCGCTGACAAATTGAATTTTTCTGTAATTTTCTTGTTGACATTACGGTTAACTACAAGTCTAATACTTCTTATTCAATTTTTGGTTTACTAACGATCCTATGGAGTCGCATGCACCATAAACGAAGGCGATGTTGCTTCTATAGAAATGAAGCTTCGTACAAAATATCAAGTCTACATATTATTTCGTTCTAGAGATATCAAGCTGATAGACAGACGATACACATCTTCCACATCTTCGATTAATAGGCTTAACGATATAAAGATAATTTAAAGTTATAAAAATATTCATTGATATTGTTATTCGCACTACGTATCTGTGTAAAGTAAATAGTTCGCGTTAACTTTATAAGTAAATGTGACCACGTACTCAATTTTATATTGGGTTAACAGTGTCAGAAATGTTAATAACCCAACATTCCTTTCAGAACAGTCTTATACAAATTGCCTCTCATAATCCTAGGATGAAACCCCAGCTTTGCTAAATTACTGTTGGCTGGTTCTCTTTTTTTTATTTTTAGAAAAGTTTATTATAAAGCTCTTGTTTCGTATATTTTGCAGTAAAACTAGTGTATGAGGATATATTAATACCAAATTTATCACTGTATTGTTATTATTATTTAATATATATTTTAATAAATTATGCTAAACTCTTAAATGTTAATTTCTGACAATATTAAGCACAATTTAAAAGGATAACAGGATTTCGGACATTTGCCACCGATATTGGTTATTAAAGGTATAGCATACGTTTCGAGGATTGGAATCTATCCTCTTCTTCAATTGGGGAGGTATTAATATATATATATATATATTAATATATATATATATATATTAATATATATATATATATATATATATATATATATATATATATATATATAATATATATAATATATATATAATATTTATATATGTGTGTATATATATATATTAATATTTATATATGTGTGTATATATATATATATATATATATAGAACAGAAAGAAGTAAAGAAGGGAAAGGAAAGAGTTGAAACGTACCCAAAAACTGCTTGGAGTCCAGTCTAGGCATTGTCATTGCACATGATGCAAGGACTGCTGTTTACTTTGGGATAAGTTTTCGAATACCTCAGTGTAAGTTTTCATATTCGAAAACACAGCCGTAACATAGTTTTAAATACTCGGGAATAAATGTTATAATAACGTAAGTTATTCACTTTAATGCGAATAAAATATGTTTCCATAAACGTGATAGGATAACAAATGCGCTTCATTATTATACTCTTTCTCAACAAAACATTTTCTAAAAAAATATTTGAAGTAGTTTTTAAAGTCAATATTCTCACGTTTCTATGCTATAATTTTAAATTCCAACTGTTTTTAAATTGACAGGCTTGCAACCCTAGCTGCTGCCACCAGCAATATACAGTTTTATTACATATGGCATATGTGTTACTTTTTTTAATATTTTTTAAACCCTATATATATATATATATATATATAAGGGTTTAAAAAATTAAACACTCCTATAAAATCCATCTCAATGACCATTAACGTAAGTGTGTCATGTGGAAAGATATCCAAAGAAAGATTTCATTTTTAGACTGCACATTGCATGCATCTTCTTTTTACATAAAAAATAATGTAAACAATAATGATTTTACTACATTTTATGTTATACAAGTCTTTAATTATAAATGAAGTAATTTTATGATGATGCATGCCCAATCATAGAATTTTGTTAAGCGTCATTGCATTATAACATGACGGTCAGAGGGACACATATTACTCAGGGGGTTAAATAAATTTTAATTTGTCTATAGAGGGATGTAACAGTTTTTATGTATTTCTTTTTACTCTATCTGTCAAACTGTCCACAGAGCATACACAAATCTAATGAGCTATAGCCTTCAATATTTGCTCGTAACATAAGTGAAACCTGCTACACGATGTATGGTATGATGACCTCGTACCATGTGTACATATAACTTAAGTTTTAAGTAATGGTATTTAAAAATAATTCTTTGTTTTCATTTGGATGACACAAACACTAAAAGCACTGTGTCTTTTCTGTTTTTTTTTTCATTCTTGCAGTGAGCTTATCAAAAGTTTAATTTAATATTTTTTATGAAGAAAACACAATTGACCTTAGAATATTTTTGTGTATATGCTCTATACACCTTGTGACAAAAATGCATCTCAAGTAAAAGTCTTTGGATACTTATGCCTTAGAGTTCGCTAATTACAATGTAATTAATCCTGAGCACGTTAAACAATTGTAAGTAAAATCGTTGGAATCTGTAACTCTCTCTCTCTCTCTCTCTCTCTCTCTCTATATATATATATATATATATATATATATATATATATATATATATATACACGTGATAGATACAGATCATTCCTCCATGAAACACACACACCACACAAACACATACACCAGCGCATACATGAGGGTGTCCTACCTGCTGGGTGCTATGTTAGCGGAGTACAAACAGTTTGCTTTGGTACTGACACCTCGATTATCTCTATATTTTACAATAGTAACCAGATATAACGATGGTAGATAGAGCTCAGATTCCGACCCTACAAACAAACACCACACTACCACGTACGCCAGCGCATACAAGACAGTGTCCTACCAGCTGAGTGCCATATCAGCAAACTGTAAACAATTTACTTTGTTCCTCACACCTCTATTATCGCTGCATTTACAATAGTAACCAAATATAACAGTGGTAGATAGAGCTCAGTTCCGCCATACAAACGCACACCACACTACCACGTACGCCAACGCATACAAGACAGTGTCCCACCTGCTGAGTGCCATACCAGCAAACTGTAAACAATTTACTTTGTTCCTCACACCTCCATTATCGCTGTATTTACAATAGTAACCAGATATAATAATGGTAGATAGAGCTCAGTTCCGACCTACAAACACTCACTACACTACCACGTACGCCAGCGCATACAAGACATTGTGTCACCTGCTGAGTGCCATATCAGCAAACTGTAAACAATTTACTTTGTTCCTCACACCTCTATTATCGCTGTATTTACAATAGTAACCAGATATAACAGTGGTATATAGAGCTCAGTTCCGCCATACAAACGCACACCACACTGCCACGTACGCCAACGCATACAAGACAGTGTCCCACCTGCTGAGTGCCATATCAGCAAACTGCAAACAATTTACTTTGTTCCTCACACCTCCATTATCGCTGTATTTACAATAGTAACCAGATATAACAATGGTAGATAGAGCTCAGTTCCGACCTACAAACACTCACCACACTACCACGTACGCCAGCGCATACAAGACAGTGTCCCACCTGGTGAGTGCCATATCAGCAAACTGTAAACAAATTTACTTTGTTCCTCACACCTCTATTTTCGCTGTATTTACAATAGTAACCTGGTATAAACAGTGGTATATAGAGCTCAGTTCCGCCATTCAAACACTCACACCACACTACCACGTACGCCAGCGCATACAAGACAGTGTCCCACCTGCTGAGTGCCATATCAGCAAACTGCAAACAATTTACTTTGTTCCTCACACCTCCATTATCGCTGTATTTACAGTAGTAACCTGGTATAACAGTGGTAGATAGAGCTCAGTTCCGCCATTCAAAACTCACACCACACTACCACGTACGCCAGCGCATACAAGACAGCATCCCACCTGCTGAGTGCCATATCAGCAAACTGTAAACAATTTACTTTGTTTCTCACACCTCCATTATCGCTGTATATATATATATATATATATATATATATATTATATATATATATATATATATAATTCTTAATAATGTTAAATAAAGTTAAGTAAATTCGCTCATATTTTTTAGACTTTTAAATCAGGCTTTACATTATCTTAATATCCAATGACGCATTACTTTGTAAAAGTTGTAAATATAAAATAATAAAATATTTTACCTGCTGGTTAAAATGGTTATGTAGCTAAAAGGAATACATCTTATCTTTGTCTCTAGACAAAGCTCTCTGAGAAGAAAAGTACCAAGTATGGGCGCAGAAGACTGGTCAGTAAACTGCATGCACGTGGAGAAAGTCGAAAAGATCTTTGCAGCCTTCTAAAAATATTCTAATCAATTCTAAAAAATAACAGCATGTAGATATTATAGATAAAATTTAACACTCATTTTACACTTTAATTTGTTGTCTGTAAGGGTTAAACTAAAGAAAATTATTTCCATAGTTCTGTAAGATGGATATGCATGCATATATACATTTTTACATTGTATTTTAGTGCTTTAAACGAAAAGATAAGTAAAGTCACAATTGGGATAGTTTGAATTTTGAGGTTTTTTCCAGCTACATGAACTCGGCCCTGACATGTAGGTAAGTTGGCATAAGTAAATGTAACACTATAAATTGTGTATTCTATATTGTTATTAAAATACTGTATTGGTTTAGCTTGTGTTAAGAAGTATTATTTGACATCATTGTGTTTTATATGGACACAAGTATGGAAAGGGTTTAAATTCAGAATTGAATATGTTAAATAATTATCATTTAATTTTTATTCATAATTCCAAATTTAAGCTATACATGTTAACTGGAAGAAAACCCCTTACTACAATAGCGTCATCAGACACATTTATATGAATGCTGATGTCTCCAACCTAACTAAAAAAACATAAGACTCATTGGATTTGCTTTGGGCACAATCCTCTCGTAACCTTACATATAATGGTGCAATGTTACATGTATAATGTACAGCAAAAGTAAAAAGTTCAATAAGCAAGTAAGTAAACAGTTTAACTCAAAACTTTTGAATAAATATTGAATATAAACGTTGCCTGAAAATTTATTAAAATTATACGTACAGAAACCCGTGCGGGTGGAAAATCTGATATGGGGTGTAAAATCCAAGATTTCTTTCATCTTCCGTACGTTCTTTGTACGACTTTTTACAAGTTCTGTAACTGAGTTAAATTTTATATCTTATATATATAAAAATCTTGAGTCACGATGTATGTTGCCAATAAACTCCAAAACGACTGAACCAATTTCAATCAAATTTCACATGTATCCGTAATTTAGTCTAACTTAGAAGATAGGATAGTTATTATCTGAATTATTCGCTTATGTCGTGAATATAAACGAATAAAATGAAGAAAAGTTTTCAAAGCGCCTGCACATTATAACCTGCAATTACGAGATAGATACGTATATTAAACAGTGAAACACTATTTGAAGGCGCTAAGTTATGATGTATAATTGTCTAAACTAAATTTTTGGTTGAACTTAAAGGTTGAGTGGTAGACCACTTTGTAATAAAATACATTATGCATGTACAATACATTTTTGACATATTTTCTTGATCGTGACATCAAGGTAAAATCTACATCGGGGTTGGAAATATAATTTACTTCAACCAGAAATGCTCATACGCGGGCAAAACTTACGAAAAGCGTGCGAAGCCGCGGGAAACAGCTAGTACCTTATAAATTTAGATTTAATTGAAATTGTGTGAACTAACTTGATATAGACAACCTTTAATTTATTGCATAGTTTTGTTTATAGTCAGCAGATTTCAAATGAAGGTAAAGTCACTATTGCAAACCGGTTATAAATGTGAGTTGATGGGACTAAATCTCACCTCATTATTGTTCAGTATGTCATCTGTTATCTATTGTAATTATCCCGTATGGTGTAAACCGAAAAAAAGGAAGGCAGTCAGTGTGTGTGTTGGTTATGACACTGTCTGCATAAGCCAATATGGTACGTGAGTGTTATTGAAATAACAGGAATGGGGTTTTGTTCACTAAAAGGATTAATCTAAAAAAAGTAGAAATATAACGATGGTAAATGTATTACATGCTCGTATTGTATTTCAAACATTGTCAATTACATTAAAATAAATATTTAGTTTTACGATACTGGCTATGGTTATTCTCCTCTTTGCATTGAGTGGAAGACGGTGCTTCTTTGTTAGTCTTAGATTTGGTATTTTTTAGCTATATCAAACTTGTAAACACGAGTGATACCCCAAATGTCACGTTATAACCTAGAGAAAGCGGGTGAGGGGAAATACTAGTAGGTAGTGATGGGAGAGTTGCCGACAGTTCCGGAGGTATCCAAAGTGTTTGAAACCGTCCTAAAAACTCAATTAACTTCTTTTTTTCGAAATCAACAGTCTTTTTAGTAAGAGTAAGTTCGGATTTAGGTGTGGAATGTCCACGATCGACGCGGTGGAGGGACTTGAGTCCCACATACAGTACTTTCCAAGTTTGAGCTAGGTTTACCTACACATTATGTGATATTTCTAGGGCGTTTGACTGCGTCGACCGGGGAATTGTGTTGAAAAAGTTAGAATATTATGCAATAATTGGTATTGAAAATTTCCTTTTTAATTCCTATCTCAGTAATCGTTTTCAAACGGTTTTCAGCAATAATACCTACTCTAATTATGCTGAGGTGTATCATGGGGTACCACAGGGGTCTGTTCTGGGCCCACGTTTGTTTTTAGTCTTAGTTAATGATTTAGATGTCAGTGTCAATTTTAGATCGGTTATGTTTGCTGATGACTTTACTTAACCATGCTGATGACAACTCAACTTTCATTAGATTTAATTTTTAATGATTTTAAAATTATTTTAAATCAAGCCGATAACTGGTATAAAGCCAATATGCTATTTATGAACACAGAGAAGACCCAACACTTGGTATTTACTCTGAATAAAGCAATTTTAAAAGAAACAAAAATAGAGAGTGTAAAATTATTAGGAATTTTTCTAGATCTTCCGCTGTCTTGGCATATACATGTTGATTATGTTCAAAAAAAGTGAGCAGAGTGATATATTTATTGCGAAAACTAAAACTTTATGTTTCCAAAGATACGCTAAGAATGGTTTACTTTGCACTATTTCAGATCATCATTAGTTATGGTTTGCTCTTGTGGGGCAATGCATCTGGTATTGATACAATTTTATTGACTCAGAAAAAAGCCATGAGAGTTATAGCTGATGTTAATTTCAAAGATCATTGTAAGCCGATTTTTAAAAAAGAAGTCATTTTAACAGTAACCACTCTTTACATTTTTTACTGCTTGATCTATGTCAAAAATAATTTTTCAAACCTGACACTGAATAAGCACGTTCATATTCACAGTACCCGAGGCGCTAACCTAATCAGCAAACCTTTCATAAGACTTTTTAAAATTCAAACTTCATATGAGGCCGTTGGTATAGATCTATTCAATAAACTACCTCTGAATGCTCAGAGTGTTACATTAAATAAATTCAAAACGGTTGTTTATAAGTGGCTGGTAGAAAGGCCGTTTTATGACTTATCAGAGTTTTATTCATCTGACATCAGTGAGATAGTTTTTTAGTGTATTGTTCTGCTAAATATTACACTTTTGTCTCACTAACATTATTGTATTATTACAATGCACTTTTACATGTAAAGTATTGCGTCTACTATAACGAGTGTTTAATTTAAATTGTTTATTTTACTGTTAGTATAAGTATTCTGACCTGATCTATTGCATGTAATGTCTAATGATCAATAAAAATATTATCTTATCTTACGTCTTACGTACCACCTGACAGAGCGCTGAATAGCGCATGCAGACTTTCATGTCTGCCTCATTGTACCTTAACTTCAGAACTTTTTAGCAGACCGTTTACAGTTATATGATTACGACATTCCAATCTATGCCCGTATGTTATTATAAAAAGTCTCGTTCACAGGCATTTTTAACACTTCATAACGTAGTGTTAAAAATATTTTTAATTCAAAAACTTTACACCTGATGTGCAGTTTATTGAACGAAATTTAAAATAACTTTACTGTTTACAAAAACATTTAGTTAGATTGAAGACTCTTGGAGAATTGGAAAATTCTTTAAATATTACTAAATGTTAATGAAAACACTACTTTTCCAAATTGTTGGATGAGGCCTTTCGAAACCTAAGGTTTGATCTTCAGGTGAATCAACAAATAAATATTTACATAATTTTTATTACAATGTATATTAAAATAACATATGGTGTAAATATGCAAATACAAATATTTTGGAAATATTTCAGCCAGTATGAAAAATTAGATTATGACTTGAATAAATTGAGAAGAAAGAATACACGAACTTTCAATAGGGCCCTCTTCATTGTTCGTGAGTTTTTCTTTACTTCTGTTTATGTATAGTGTTTCCCAAACATTAAAGTTCAATGGTTTTGTTATTTCTTTTATTACTTTTAGATTTTAAATGTTCTGTGCCCTGATTCATTGCAGTGCTTGGCTACAGCAGATTTGTCAATTCTTCCATATTTTGTGTGTGATAAATTGCCAGTTATAGAACTGTTAAAAGTTATAACGACACTAGACTATATAGGGATCAAGCAAAATAATTGGGATGGAATTAATTAATAAATTAATAACAAATTATTAAAATTTAAATCTAAATTTACAATTTTATCGTTAGTTTTTTTTATTTTTTGTGGATTAAAATAAGGAAAAGAAACATACGATGGGGCAGAGATTGATTTTTTTATCTCAAAGTACCTGAATAGAATGATTTCTACTAAATTAAAATATTTTTATTTTATATATCACCACAATATTTGCCCATATTTTCTATAATGCATTCTATCAATTTATGATAAAGATAATATATGAACAAGAACCTATTAGGATTGTGTATTGTTATAGAACAAGGCCTCTGACAATAAATCAGTCCTAGGTAACCGTTACGATTATCCAACCCAGTGGACAGGTTGATAGCGTTTGCGTAGTAACTTGCCTTAGAGAGAGGACTGGCAATAAGACTGACCTAGACCAACAAGAACTCCATTCCGAAGATAAATTGGCTTCGAAATGAAAGTAAATAGTTCTATTCAAAAGAAATAAAATAAAGAATATTAAAAACAGAACTGTGTATTTAAAACCAGTTGGTAATGTCAAACGTTTTAGTGGGTACAATCAAAACTTTAGTCTGTTATTATGGAGAAATTTGTAGGTAAAAGTCATGAAAATTTAATAAATAAATGTTGTATAAATTGATTAGATAACGGATAGGTGCCCTTTTCATGCTTAGTTCAACAATTTTAGGTGTTTAATTATCATTATTTATTTATATTACGTAGTTTTGATATTCAACATTCACTTCTAAATTTTCACTATTTATCACAAAGGAAATTTGCTATTTAAATATTTTTTGTTGGTACTTCCCCTTTTTTAAACACTCCAAAATGCTCTTGTACTTCAAAATAGTAGATAATACTAATATAAATTTATACCGCAAATTCCGTTTCCTATGAATAGGAAAATACGTTAGCGAGGGAAAGAATCCCTAATTTTGATAACATTGTACGTAATTTGGGGATTTTCTCTACAAAACCATGCGGGATAAGATCAAAGTTGATGATAATAAATTATCATCTACTTTGTAAAAATGTATAAATGTACTGTAGAAAATAAATAAAAATGCATTTTTACGTCTGTTTCTCACTTAAATTTGGTTTTCAGAACACTTTTTAATAACTATTCACTTAAAAATGTATAGTAATATTACTTAGTATGGTAAAATGTGGTATCTTAATTGTAGACGAAAATTGTTACTGTCAGAAAAATATTTTCTATTAGTATACTACGACTGAAAAAGTTAAATATTTTCGGTTACGTTTACTCCATGAACACACGGATTGTAAAACTAAAATTTAATTTATTTTATTGTAGAAATCTAAATGAATTAATGACATCATAAAAGTCATTACAATATATTGCGTACAGTTAACAATACTTTTTAAAATCAAATAAACAAAACATCGTTTAGAATTCTTTAGTTAATCATCGTCTATATATCATCCATCATTTCGTTGATCATATGGTTTGTAAAGTACGCTTTTTTAACAACTCAGTGTAGAAGGTTTATCTCAATTCGCTATTTTAGTAAAGTATAAATAATTAGTAATATCCACATTTATTTTTCTCTTAATTTGATCTAGAGTTAATAAATAATTCAAAAAATGAATGTTGTACCATATTTATAATCTCAAGAGATGGAGAACATGGATCTGTATGGGAATATGAAAATGTAAAACCTTATCACGCTATAATAGGTTGTCTGTATGGCTCCCATAGAAAATTGTTAAAGTAATGGATAGAACATAAAGCAGGAGAGGGCTTGTGCTTCTTCAATGAGCAGGTCAAGAGACAAGCTGATCTCACCCCCCTGAGTGGTGCCATTCAGGATTAACCCTCTACCTCGTAGCTTTTTAAAACACACATTAGCAGAAAGGACGCAACCCTCAACCATTCCTCACATTTATCATACTCTCTCACCAATTATGGTTTATACCATTCTAAAACATAGTGTATGTATATTACTTTTAGACGTTCCTTAGAGACAACAATTTAAAATTATTACAAATCCATATATTTCCACACCTAATTTAAAAAATCTAATGTACATTACAAGGTACAATATTTCCACCAATTGCAACAAATGGAATATTATACCTGACATGACCACCTGCAGCCTGCTAGCAGCTCTTACTTTTTTGACTGTTTTCAATCACATTCTCACATAATTGTAGATAAGTATCATTAATCATTCTTTAGGACTTTTGACTATTGATCAACATCAGCGCCTTCACATGATCCGAGATAACGAATTTACATGGTGTTCAATCACATTATTTGCCATCCCATTTTATAAAACACAATTTTTTAAACATAAATATATATTGTCTATACTAACACAAGCCCAAAAGTCTTAATAGATTTACCCTCCCGGGGGTTGTAGGAACTGTTCTTTTTATTTCCCAAATTTAACCGGTTTCTTAAAATTTTGCCTTAACCGAATATCGTGTCAAGTCTACACGTTTCAGAAAAAACATTGCCTATATTAAATATATATGCATATTATTTTAAATTGCATTTAAATTTTAAATGCACTTAAAAATTTTTAGCATTGCTCTCTACCGAGCGATCTTGATTAGTGAACGTGGTTAATGCTCACCATGGCGTCCGTCGCAGTTAAAGTTGTTCTATACCAAGCATTCTTGACTAGTGCACGAGGTTAATGCTCACCATGGCGTCCATCGCAGTTAAAGTTGTTCTATACCAAGCATTCTTGACTAGTGCACGAGGTTAATGCTAACAAGGCGTCCGTCGCAGATAACGTTGCTCTATACCAAAGCAATCTTGACTTGTGCACGAGGTTAATGCTAACAAGGCGTCCGTCGCAGTTAAACGTTGCTCTATATCAAGCAATCTTGACTAGTGCACGAGGTTAATGCTCAACCAAGGCGTCCGTCGCAGATAACGTTGCTCTATATCAAGTAATCTTGACTAGTGCACGAGGTTAATGCTCAACAAGGCGTCCGTCGCAGATAAAGTTGTTCTATACCAAGCATTCTTGACTAGTGCACGTGGTTAATGCTCTACAAGGCGTCCGTCGCAGTTATACGTTGTTCTATACCAAGCATTCTTGACTAGTGCACGAGGTTAATGCTAACAAGGCGTCCGTCGCAGTTAAAGTTGCTCTATATCAAGCAATCTTGACTAGTGCACGAGGTTAATGCTCAACAAGGCGTCCGTCGCAGTTAACGTTGCTCTATATCAATGCAATCTTAACTAGTGCACGAGGTTAATGCTCAACCAAGGCGTCCGTCGCAGATAACGTTGCTCTATATCAAGCAATCTTGACTAGTGCACGAGGTTAATGCTCAACAAGGCGTCCGTCGCAGATAACGTTGCTCTATATCAAGCAATCTTGACTAGTGCACGAGGCTAATGCTCTACAAGGCGTCCGTCGCAGTTAACGTTGCTCTATATCAAGCAATCTTAACTAGTGCACGAGGTTAATGCTCAACAAGGCGTCCGTCGCAGATAACGTTGCTCTATATCAAGTAATCTTGACTAGTGCACGAGGTTAATGCTCAACAAGGCGTCCGTCGCAGATAACGTTGCTCTATATCAAGCAATCTTGACTAGTGCACGAGGATAATGCTCTAAAAAGGCGTCCGTCGCAGTTAACGTTGCTCTATATCAAGCATTTTTGACTAGTGCACGAGGTTAATGCTCAACAAGGCGTCCGTCGCAGTTAACGTTGCTCTATATCAAGCATTTTTGACTAGTGCACGAGGTTAATGCTCAACAAGGCGTCCGTCGCAGATAACGTTGCTCTATATCAAGTAATCTTGACTAGTGCACGAGGTTAATGCTCAACAAGGCGTCCGTCGCAGTTAACGCTATTATGTATTTGCGGATGTTTAAGCTATTGTTTAACATAACGACGAAATCTATTACAAAGTTTATGTTCCCTTTGCTTTCTGAAAGCCATGTTGGCCATGGCAAAAAAGTTTTATTTGCAGCAAAATATTTACTTTAATAAAATTATACAAATTTTTTTAATACTTTCTATAGCCCTTTGCGCTCGAAAGACCAGCAGCACTGGCCACACCAAGGTAGACATATCACGTATTCTGTCCTCACAAGTCATATGGCCAGTACATGTGGCTGCGCTACTTTCATTGACAGCTCGGCGGCTCCCCAGATCGGAATTATTTTTCAATTTCCTCTGCGTTATTTGCATAGGGATTTAAATGTTCAAAGAAGAAGTAACAAATAATGTAAAATTGATTTTTAATCAATCTTTCTAATACAAGTATAAACATACGTATGGGTAATATTGTTAACAAAGTTTAATACAATGTATTAAAGTAAACTTTTACTAAATCTGCCTGAATAATCTATAAACCCAATCAGAAAAACATTCCGGAGTGTGACCACCCCACCCTCTTTTCAAGGCTCAAGATGTATATTGTTTACTCTGATAGCTTTTTAATTATTTAGGCTTTGTCAAAGCAAGAGCTCTCAGAATCTTTAATGTTTTCAGTCTCTTTATAATTGAAGAGTATAAAAGCAACACAAGTCAACAATCTTAGTTAAATATTAGCTCAAAGGGAGATTTTAAATTGAACTAATTACACTTATGTGCAATTTATTGAAAATGTAGGTGAAAGTTTATATATTTACTTTATTTTTTCACAAACTATTATTATAAATATTGAATTACAAAAAGTACTTGGTTCACAGGGATTCGAACCCGTGTCTCTCATTTGCCCGGTAAGTGCACTACTACTACACCACAGAGTTGAGCCCTTATTTTCTACGATTCAATTAATTTTTATTTAGCCATTTCTGTCACATATGTGTTTATATATAAAAAAGCAAACATATGGTCAAAGTACCTATAAACCTTCCTTTATTTACATTAATTAAATTTGTACCAAGTCAAAACTTCGCTATTAATTATTTTGAATAATCCTAATTTATTCACGAGTCTAGTATTTTTACATAACCGCAATCAACACTCCATAATTATTTTTAGTCTGAATATCTGTTTGTTTATAACCCGTAACACTATGTTAGTTTTGAGAAGTTGTAGGTCTGAGTAGAATAAGTCAAATGTAAATTTGTTAAAGAGGACTACAGTGCTCGCATGTGAGTCAATATCGATGTGTACGTACAAGCTGTAAGTACCTGTATATCGGCTGCATAGTGCTGCCGGGAAATGATAATCAGATGATAGGGATTAGGTCAAGGCCGCGGATGATGCTGGCAATATTATTGTTGACGGTTAAGAAATGATCGACAGACGCATAATAAACACAAATGTTGAGCTCGTGAATAATAATAATATTGCTCATTGCCGAAGCTACCCTGATATCCTCTCATTCTTGTTTAACGAATATCATTCAGACTTATCAGCATTTGTTCTTCATTCGAACATACGCTCTTTGAGAATATATTTTGATGAACTTTTACTTTATATGAATGACTGTGAGATTGGTGTGTTTTTTATATATAAGGTTAATACTAAAGATTATTTAACTCCTATGTTTTAAACTTCTGATTTTCATGTTTTTAATTGTAGGCGTCAAAAAAGGAGTCGTTCTTGCGGCTTATGTAAGTAATAAACACACACTATGTCTTTAAAGCGATGTGATATAAACGATACTACTACCTTCGAAAACATGTCTATTACATTTAACAATAAAACTACGAACATTGTATATAATTATAGATCACCTAATTGTAATGAAATCTAGATCTTAAAGGAGTTAAAAAGTTTTATTCAGACATTGTGCATAAAGGAATAGTTTCCTTTCATTGAGGATATTAATTTGAACAATAACAATACAACATTCCCTAGAACCGTACAATATTAATATATCTTAACCTCGTTTAGTTTGATTAAGTCCATTAATTCCAATACGATATAAGAGTCAGATATGGTAAACTCATTCAATCTTGCCTAGATCATATTTATGTAAGGTGTATATATGTTGCATAATAAAAAATGCAACAATAGGAAAAGTAATGAACTGATCTTAAATTATGGCATATATATATCAGTTCATTACATTTTCCATTGTAGTATTTTTTATTATGATCCGGTTATGAAACGGAAATAGCATCCGTATTCATCATATACAGTTCCGTTTATACTTTGTACCAAAATACCATCTGTATTATTAAATTAAACTGACAAAATGAATAAAACTAACATTAGTTAGAAAGTATTCGAAACATAAAAAGTTGAATTCATTTGGAAGTCTTATTATTTTTGTTGCGTCATGATATTCCGATTATGTACCACATAAATTATACTTTAAAAACTAATGATTTTCACTTTATACTTTATTGTTTTTTTTTATTTTCATACTCGAATCACAAAACATTAAAGGAAGTTATAATAGAATATGTTTTTTAAAGATACAGTCAGGATATTTAGAGTGGAGATATCGACGTAAGCGGCTATCCAATTATAGACCGTCTCCCTCCAGTGAGCTTATATGGTATAACTCCGCTCTCGCAGGAATCGGATATGTGTCGATTGCTAATATCATGGGTACTGGAGACACGCCTTCATTATTTTATTACGAGGAGGGTTACTGTGACAAATATTTTCCTTAAAACTTTTTTATTTCTCTATACCCAAGATATTGAAATACATGGTTTGTATTTTTAATATAAAGCCACTGCATACGACGGTTAAAGACTGTTATATTACTTTATCTAATTGACATTAAATTTTCTATTATTTTTGGCATGCCTTATATAACATTTTATAGTATTAACTTTATAGTATAAAAAAACTGGTTGAATTTCTCTAAGATCTAATACTATTACCTGATATTTTGATATCAAAAATAACATTTTTGAAATACAAATAAAAAATTATTTTTAAATTTTTAATCAGTTACAGTGCTTAGTGAAAACTTTTTCTTGCCAGACATGTTCCCTTTCTAGGAAAGGGAAATAAGTTGAATTAACCTTAAACTATATACATGTGATTGTTAATTTAAATCCTTCTTAAAAGTTATAATGAAATACAAAATTTGTTTTAATGTAATATAATATACTACGTAACTTTTTGTAGTTTTACTCGTGTTTATGTATATCATCTTCTAGAGTTGTTGTTGCTGGGTAAGTTATATCAAATTGTCATAAAATTGTTTTGCTCTTGTGCCACTCCCCCCCCCCCCCCGGTAATTAGTTTGTGACTACAGTTTGAACTGTCTGACGAATGTACGTTGTTATTGTTATTAATATCATTTACTTACCCGTTAACTAATTTTGTACCATTATAATGTTCCCCTGTTGTTAAGTTATTTCGTTGCAGTTTTTTATTTCATGGTAATTGACGTGTATTTTGTGTCCAATAATAAATTTTATATATTCTATTCCTGAATTCAAAGCAATATTCTCGAAATTTAAACTTTCTGCGTCCACCGCACAATCGTCCTAATGTGCTAAGTTAATTACCTAAGCACATGCTGGCTAGTTTTTTGTGCCTCCCTTTCTTTTGTTGTTTACCCTTTTTACAGACTCGGATAGTGATTCATCAATAAAATATATTGCATTCTAACTTTTAGTTTTTAGTTTAGTTTAGTTTTGTTTCAGTTTTTAAACAGACCTGATGCTCTTTGATAAATGATGTTCTTTCTTGCATTGTAAAGCAGTACAAATCATATCTGATTATTCCTTTATTCCAATACCAAACATTATATACAGCTGTGGCCTTAGTTTTTAAGAGAAACGTTACTCTGCACGCAAGAAACTTTACACTAAGAAAGGAAAGTAATAATCTTGTTTCGCAGAAGAAATAACTATAAGTAACATGAACTCAAAGGTGATAAACTATTTGATGCATATTTCCGATTAAAATCGTTTGAACCGCATTAGGAAAAGTCGTATAGCTTAATAAATGTGTATTTCAAGAAATAAATACATTGTATTGGTAATTACAAGACTGAAGGCGTCATAACAAAGAATAGGGAAAGAAACAAAGTATAAAAATATAGTCAGGAACTGAAAAGACAAATAACTTAGTTGAATAATATATTTTACAACACAAGGTGAACTATATGAAACATGTATTACATACATGTTAGCTGATAATTAATTACTTAATGTGTCCCACTAGTTGGGTTTCCAATACAATCTATATAGCTACTATTCAAAGGTAAATCCCTTTCCTTCTAACAGCTGTATGCCTTAAAACTTTCTTTACCAACCAAAAGTTCATCGTGTAAGCAATTTTATGGGAATGGTAGTTGTGCCGTCTTGTACTCAGGTCTACCTTCTTGGTAGTTTGTCTGGTACTGTTAACTACCTCTACTATATGGTCCAACATTGTCGAAATTCGTGTTACGTCTTACTGATAACCATTACATCACAGTTATAAAATACAGTGATAGAAATTAGGGGTTAGGTAAGGAAATAAATGAAGGCTATACATTGTTTAAATGTAAATAATCAACAATGCTTATATCCCTGTGCTACGTATGTATGAAAGGGACCCTAAACCCATCTCTAAACGAGAAATATTACTACATTTTTTAGCCAAAAATAGATATATTTGACTAAATCGTGTTTTATCACTTGCCAAAGTCACATACAGTCACATTTTTACGAACGGGTCAATATAAAGTAAAGGTGAATGAATATCCACCTTTTAACTTAAAGCATAGTTGCCATTTTACACGTCCTTTGAGGATGAGTCTGTGAGGGAACAGATATTACATTCTTCTGCAACGTTTTAAACGTTTGCTCTTTCGTACATCATATTAAATGGATTTAAATTCTTTCAATTTCAGTAGTTCAAATACATATTTTTAATTAAATATTCACGATCAGGATAGACCCCTTATATACCCAATAAAAAATGAATCACAAAAAGTACTTGCTCCGCCGGGACTCAAACCCGGATCTCTCACTTGCCGGGTGAATGTGCTACCATTACACCATATATATATATATATATATATATATATATATATTATATATATATATATACATACACATATATATATATATATATATATATATATATATATAAAACATTTTAACTTGCAATAATTGATATACTTACAAATTTCGAAGCATTAACATCATAAAAACATTGTACGTTTTTATATTACTGCCTATATTTTTCATTCATCATTCAATAATCCTATTTATTGTATACACTAGATAGCAAATATCATTGCATTAGTTTATTTCCAGTAGTTTTACACGTTAATATCACCGATAAAAAACCAGATTGGAATACGCAATATATTCTGTGTAATAGGATATAATGAGGTCATTTAAAACATTTATATCTCATTTCAATCTTTATCAGACGCACGGACAGACAGATTGTCATACAGAAAAGAAATTTAACATTCCCCTCCTCAGAAAATAGAAATTGACACGGCATAATGGATTGGTTTCTATGACGATCTCCTAAGTTCCATGGATGGATACGTATAATTGAAGAACCCATTGTTGTCTATGTAGAAAAGAGGTTTATGAAGTTTACAGATGAAATATTCTCAATAACGCTTTCCGAAGATAAAGCTATACATACTGTATGTCACATTTTACAATTAGAAAAAACCAAAACAATAATTAAAGTAAAAGTAAAGAATATTTTATTTCACCTGGCAAACTTAGAGTTGAGAAGCCCCCTGTGATAGAACCTAGAGACCAAATTTGACATGTATATATTTGGGTTTTATGTAAATGGTATATATATATATATATATATATATATATATATAAAATGATATTTGAATTCAAAGATATGAGCTATTCATAAATTGTTTCCACATAAACAAAGTTTACCAACCAATGACGGTCTACTTCAACCACGAGTTTTATTGGGATTCATGGCAAGTTTTAATTAGCCGGTGTATCAATTATTGTACAATAAAATTTATTTAAACGTTATTTTCCATAAACGGATAATGATGAAACATTGAACAGTAATTTAGATGTTGGGATAGGACGGAAGCTATTTAAAGGCAGGTGGCTCGCGAAATAACTTCCGGTGTTGGCTGGTTTGACCCTGATCACGTCGGTAGCATTGGCCGGCTTCGGTGTAATGTTTGGCGCAATCCCTGCACATTGAGAGAGAAAAGTTATTTTTATTTACTATACATATAAATAATTTATTTTAAACGGTTTTACGCGAAAAAGCACGAAATAATAAGTTTACCAAGAGACTTAATGGTAACAACTACAAAGAAACTAATTTGCAAAAGTACATGTCCAGTAAAATAATCGTACGGTACCAATTTTTTTTTACAAAAATGTAAGTACAACCACATAAAAGAGATATTTATATTTCGTCTGTGGTATATATATATATATATATATATATATATATATATATATATAATGTCAAGATATATTTATAGTCACAAGAATAGATATACCTGTATGCCATTTTTATGTTTCAAATTAGAAACCAAAATTAATAGAGAAAACAACTAAATTATTTTAAATCTTGTTTCATAAAATCTAGTTATATACTCGTATATTGTTTGCTTTTAGGAAACCTTCATTTATAAAGTGGTAAAGATTTTACTTGAGAAACATTTTGGAGTCATTATCATTTACTAGTACTGCAAGTTTTTTTATGGGTTAACTGTTTAAGTCTTATATATTTTGATCAGTTTCTTCGCTTAAAACTGATAATAATTCAAATATTGTGTTTTATTTCATGATTAAATGTTTTTTCAGTATGTTAATGTAATAATAATGGCTTACTTTATAGCCTATATGCTTCATCTCAACTGTATTGTAAAAAGAAATGTTTTGGGCAACAAGTACTTGAAGTACATAATCGGACATAACCCACAAATTATGATCCTTTATTATTTTCGTCTGAATAAAAATATAAACCTGAAATTGACATTCATGATACTAACTGACGATAAGCTTTAAAGTAATAGACAATATAATTTTCAAATATCTTACAATTTATATTATTTAAAAACCGCGTACGTATTTTTTACTTGATCTCTTTGTCAAGACATTTTATACGTGTAGTAAACACCTCTAAACCCAAAGAAATATTCATCATTCAAAAACCAAAGCGAACCATGTCTGCAAAGAAGCACGCTGCGTTAATACATCAAAAGTTGTCAACAGAACAATCTAAACGTGTCCAAGTGTTTTGTTGAAGGAATATTTTCTATATTCCACATAAAAATGTATTTAATTAATGAAATACTTTTCATGAATCTGCTCATGTCAAAGCTATGTTTGTTGTATCATAAACGTTGTGAATGTAGTAATTAATAAGTAAATTACAATTCTATTTAAGTAATTGACATTGAAGAGTTTTTATGTTCACATTTGACGTAGGAATAATAAACTCATTGTTTCCTATCCAATAGTAATAATAATAATTGATCCCACTTAAATTATTAAATGCGAAATGTTCACAGAAGCGTGATCTTTCCTTATATTGAGTCATTCCCTAACCTCGCTCAGATCAATGATGGTAACAGTACACATCGGACGCAATACGCACGACAGTGTTTTGTTGGATCCTATATTCTGAAATCATATAGCAAAGGAAGCACCATATACAAACATACTTTGGTTAGAAGTCAGCATATTGGTCCAGCTTTCAAACTGCCCAGGAAATTACATTTACTAACATCACTTTTAAAATAATTCGTTCATCACAACACAATATTAATAATATATTTAAACATTATATATTTATATATAATCACTATTTCCAGTGAGCACCATTTACCTAATGTCAAAGAAATGCTAGTAAAAATACCACTTAATCGACAAGATCTGATGATGTTAGTGAATCGTTGCCTGTCTACAGTTTCCACATTATGCTCTCCTGTCCTATTACAAACAAAAGAGGTTAAACATTATATAGGTCTATATGGTAGGCTCCCTACTATCCATCCTCTGATTAACGGACAGTCGGATTAAACGACCATTTCCAGGAAGACATGATTAAACTTAACATAACATAATTGGAGCGTAAAAAACATACATGTCACTAAAAGTCTCTCTGCTTCGTGACCGCCTATGTACGACTTGGAGTACTCAAAACAGCGTGTACTTAACCAAATACTTAAATAACTAGCTCTTAATACAAGTTGGGGCGAGGAAACTTACTTTGAACATGATGTTGCAAAGCTTATGATCAGTGACAGGAGTCTGGAAGTACCGTAGCCGAAGGGAGAGAAGGTGGGGAATTCTGTTCTGCCCGTTTCATGCCTTGGTTGAGGCAGTCGATCAGTCAGGGATTGCAATGCAATGCACGTTTCTTCACGTTTTCGATATTCCTCGTATAGGTCGTGTTCCTGATTGAAAACGTGTTTTATTGTGGGTATATGCCTTCTTAGTAACGGGGAATGTCATTAAAAACGGATAGGACCTTTGAGGACACTGAGAACACCTATAAGTAAAGAAAGAGTTTGTGTGTCCATTATGCAGTCAGCCAAGCGTCCTGCGCGTAAAAATGCAATTGCCCTTGAGATGTCATTCCGTTTTCTTCAAGTAGAGTTCCAATTTCACTCTTTTAAAATTTATGAGGCCTAGCAACAGACGGAATGGGATTATGTAATCTAACAAACATCTACTTGACACCTTGTTGAATGACGTAGTTTTGGTCTCCTAAGACAAGGCTCACTATCACCTGAGTGAATTTGTAAATAAGCAGAACATGCGGTATTGGAGTGCATCTACCACAAAGAACTTTATGAGAGGCCCATGTTCATTCGGATCTTGTCACAGTATTTATCATATCAAGAGTAGGAATCATTAGCCCTATATGTTAAAGGAAGTGGTTGTACTATTACCAACCATTCACTCTGTTATGTTAGGAAAATGTAAGAAAACAAATTCAGTTAAATAAAGCAAGTAGGGTTATAAATTTTATTTTCAAAAGAAGAAGTTTCCACACCCCATCCTGTAGAATATGTTGAATTTTGAAATGAGGTAGGATTTTACAATTTTTGGTTTACCAAATTTTAGGTTATTCGATCCATGATTATCCCAGCATGGTCGGTTGAGAGGGAGAATTCTGTATCTATAAACGTATTTTAACTACCATGCTTAGAAGTATTCCCTCATGTTTATGACACCACTGAGCAATAGACCAAATTAGTGTCCAAAAGAGTGACCAGCTTGCAAGACTTGAGTTAAAGAAAACAAGATAAATAAAAAAGGCATAGTCATACTCACATCTCACATGCCGTTTTCATATTCCGAAAACCTACAAATATCGATATTGAATGAATGAAAAATTTTACAGGTTAGGAGTACGAGTACGCTGCACCACGTTTCGCGTAACAAGCTTCGCTGAGATTGCATCAAAATACAATTGTATAGTTTACTTCATTATCTACATGTCTTGACAGACATAGACAGGCAGAAAATCTTAGGGAAAACATACTCTCCATACATTTCCCGATAGACAAAAGCGAAATTTCGTTAGGATACTTAGCTTAATTAACGCTCAGCAAAACTCCATGTTTGGACATGCGTAATGATAGAAGTCAAATCAAATCAACTCATACTTTTATATGTAAAAATAAACCTTTCATGGAAAAAAGTCTACAGATGAAATCTTTCTAGAAATTCCTTACTACACCATAAATTTATAATTATGTTAATTATATTAGTTGTTATAGCAGTGTTTAAATAATAAACCTGTTGTGGAAATGCCTATGTAGAAATTAAGCTTCATACAAAAGCTAGTCTGTTTATCAGTTGGTTTCCGAAATATAGTGTGGACAGATAGATAGACAGAAATGCAATTTTCCAGCCCCTGAAGGGATAAACTCAGCCAATTAAAAAGTTTTTGATCTTATTATCCCATCACACCCATCCACCATCTACCAAACTGTACCGGATTGTCCGAACTAGCAGTCTACATGTTCATAAAGCTGACACACTACTACTGCTTAAAAATATTGATAACATGAATTTAATGTTCTACATGAAATGCCACAGACTGCATTAGTGTTAGCATTCGCGTTAGAATTTTATATAAAGTAGGAAAGTTACTGAAAATGCTAACGCTTTAAGATTTTTATAGATTCCGTACAAAATAGGCTGATGATGGTGGGTAAATTTTTCACAGAATTATAATTCAATTGTTTAATTTTGATATTGCCACGGATTTCTTTTACTTTTAGTTGTGTTTTTACGATTTTTTATTTATGATACATAAAGAGAAGTTTCTTTGGTTGTCAGGAAATGAAGAATTCAACATGGTTCGACTCAAAATCATATTTATATACATAATTGTTTCAATATATATATAATTTCAATAAACATTGAATCACAAAAAGTACTTGCTCCGCCGGGACTCGAGCCCGGATTTCTCACTTGCCAAGTGAATGTGCTACCAATTCACCACAGAGCCCTTACTTTTTTATTATTTTTTATTTGACCGTATTTGTCACATGTGTTTTTGAATAACCAAACTAACGTATTTTCGGAAGGCTAAATACCTGTCAAACGACTTCTATTTATATTAATTAAATTTGTATAAATGGCAATAGCCGAATTGAATATATATATATATATATCAGAAGAGCGATACGCATAAAAAGCATTTATGTATAATCTAAAGCTGTATGTGTAATTACAGCTACAACTGTTTATATATTACATATACAGCTTTGTAGAGTGCTTTTTAATGCGTATGGCTCTTCTTACGTAGCAGGCTGCATTTAATTTGGAATAATAGTATAACAGCGTCATACTTTTAAAATTACGTCGTCTTATTAATGAACGTAATTTATATACACTTTGGCATTTTATGTCTCAAAACAAAATTGATAAAGAACCTGTTTTGAGCTAAGTATAAAACACCCAAGGTTGATGATATTTTTAAGATCACTTTTCTTAACAAATGGACATTTTACAAAAATTATAATCAATCAATAGGTAGAGATAACATTTCCCCATGATGTTATTGTGATGTTCGTGGCCGGTGGTAATAATACTGGGTAATAAAATTACACCAATTCAGGAAAACTATTGGACTACATCTTGGTCGGGAGGACGCGGGTTTTACGGACCGTGGGTAAAACTGGACTGGGCAGAACACTCGCTGCTGGAATGGTTTTGTTCAGTAGGTTTGGTCTACCAGAGACTGTCCACAGTGACAATGGTCCACCATTTTCCTCATTCGAATTTCACAATTTTATGTCAAACAATGGTATCAGACATACTTTGAGTCCTCCATACCATCCCATCCTCGTCGCCATTTGTGATGTTCGTGGCCGGTGGTAATAGTTATGAACAGTATATATTAGCTTATACAAATCTTTATAATTCTACCAGGCCAGTTTATGTACGACACAGTAATTTTGGGGTGTCCTAGTAGTATAAAATAAAAATACCACGTTAGCTTACTATGCACCCTAAACAACGTTTTTTCTAACGATTGCCTTAAATGGCTAAGACTGAGATACCGTTTTTCAACATAATATAATAAATTACATGCATACTATTCATATTACTTACTATTCATAAAACTCACTGTATAGTACTTAACTTAAATGTCATAAGTACTGTATTGTATCTCAATTGAACTTATAATAATGAAAAAACAATATGAAAAACATTATATTTCATAGTTGAATTGAATTGAGTTATGACAGAAATCCATATAATTTGAGTTCCCAGTATTGAAAGAGAGAACTTTTTAAATTGAAAATAAATTCTAAAACTAGAGTTTCATATCAACATACTTTTATTTTAATAAAAACTTTACGTAGAGCAAAATAATTTATTTTAATTTTAACATATATTAAGCTTATTACTGATATCAAACATAAGAGATAACGTAATTAAATGCATTTATTACATTTTTAGTTATTCAATGAGTCACTTTTTATTTCTAATCAGAATTTTATTTCATTGAACAGCAACTGACATTCAAGGCGTTTGTCTTGGTTATTACTAGTAATAACATAAATATTTCTCCTGCTGCTTGAACAGCACCTGACATTCAAGGCGTTTGTCTTGGTTATTACTAGTAATAACATAAATATTTCTCCTGCAGCTTGTATCATCTTGAAGTCTAACAAGGTTAAATACATACAGTGGCAGTGACCAACTTAATATTCTTATACTTACCAGTTTACTAGAGCCTATACTTTAAAACATAAAAAATGTTTTAAGCAATAGGCACGTGTTAACTTAAAAGCGTACGATAATCCACGCAACATTGTTACAGGTCGGGAAAGTATTAAAGTAATGTTATAGTGCTAAAAGGAGGTTTGTAATATTAAAATTAACCATTTTAAGCTGTGATAAGTTACATTTATTTCAATATAATTTCTCTGAAGTTATTACTTTTTATAACCGTCAATTATGGCGATTTTTTAATGTAGAACAGGGTAATTTGAACAGTACGTATTATTTTCCACATCAAAGGTGCAATAGTCGCGTATGTCTTTGAACGAATGGTATGGGAACACAAAGGGTTTAGGCAACGCTTCATCATTTTTACCATTACCTGTTATACACCACGCATCGCCCTATCTCGTTGTTGCAGGTAACTCCTGTATCAGTTCCTGCTATCACCCATGGTTTAAACAGTGTTTTAAGCACATTTGAGGTTGTATAAACAGGTTATTTATAGTTATATGAATACTATTTAGCTTTTGCATACAGAATAACTTTTAAAATAGCCCGCAAACTGGACTTTATTACTGATCATTAGCGAAAGAGCTGATAAAGTGTTTAATTTCTATCTTTTTCTATTACAAGACAATAGCATCTTGCTTGATGATGGCGCATGTCACTTCATCGGTTTAAACTGACAGGTAGTGAACATTTCTACATATATCTAAACATTAACAAAGTAAAAATTTACAAGGTAAAAACATTATGACAAAGGAAAATTCTTAGAATAAATACATTTATAAATAAACTGTGTACAATATTATGTAGTAACACTCAAAGCCTGACTATCAGAGGGTGATATAAGCAATACATTATTTGAGACTTTGCATATAATTCAATTAAGCTTTCAATTATTGATCATAGGCCTATTCTATATATGATATGTGGATAAAATAATACTTTACAGAAAAACCTAAAAAGTAATTATGTTCAATATTAAGTAAATCCTGCTTGATCACAATCATATTTTCCAAAACCAGACCATTAGGTTATCTGTGTTATTTGCAAGCCTTCTATAAGTTGAAAATTATGGTTATGGGTATTAACTTTTAATACATTTTAATAATAGTTGTTATTTAGTTCTTGATGGTAGTTTATTACTCTCGTTTTTTGCCTGTCTATACCGTGTTTTATATACATGTTTTATACATTGTTAATACATCTACAATATTTATATACTAGTTGCTACCTATGGCTACTTAGTTTGAAATATAACCGAGTCCTATGCATTTTTCCAAATGTAAGAGGCGTATTTCATATTATTTTATTAATCTAGGTTAAGAGGTTTTGAGTTTAACCTAACCCTTATATCATGTTGTGTGCGTTTCGAACTAATTCTGGTTAGAATTAGTTATATTTCCGTTCTATAGCTGAGTATGACCTTGTTGCTCCGATCTGTAAACTTAAATACATAGGTCTCAGGACCTACTTCGGTTAAAAAGTATTTACTTATAGCCCTTGTCATATACTTCGGGTCTAAGATATTTCCAGTACCATTTTTTTTTTCCTTTGGGATATTGGGGTGGATTCCTAGATCCTCACACGTCAACCTGAGCTTATTGTGTGCCCCTTTGATGTTAGAGGGGTAAGCCTATCTTCGTGCCCTTAATTAGGCTAAGAAGCTTTTCCCCGATACTAGCATCTGGTTCGTCGCCTGGTTGTTTATCACCGAAAAGAGCCCTTCTCCTTGCTCCCAGTCTCTCACAGTCCAGTATTATGTGTTTTGCAGTCTCTTCAGACTTATTGCAGAGTCTACACTCCGAGTCCTCATTTCGTAAACCTAGAGTGTTTAGGTGTTTCCTGAAGTGGCCGTGTCCAGTGATCAAGGCAATCACTTGCTTAACCCGATCCCTCCCCAGCCCCATCAGCCATCTGGTGAATCCGGAGCTAGAATCGGCAAGCAGTCTTTTGCCGAGTGCTTGTCCTTGGTGACTCTGCCACCGCAAGCGGTGTGTCTTCCTGGACCATTTGTTTATACTTTGATAAGCGGCTGACTTGCTTATACCACAACTCGGTTCTGGACCAGTGTATGGCATGCTTGCTCCGCTTATGGCAAGCCTGTCGGCGCATTCGTTGCCACCTATGCCTGTGTGGCCCGGTACCCAACCAAGACGCACACAGTTGCATGATCCAAGCTTGCAGAGAGTGTTAAAGCACTCCCACACAAGCTTGGATGAAATGCTGTTGGAGTCAAGAGCTTTAAGAGCTGCCTGACTGTCTGACATTATACAGATGTTCATTTCCTGGTACCTTCTGGTGAGGCCTAGGTTGGCACAGGCTAGGATACCATAGATTTCGGCTTGAAATATGGAGCAGTTCCGACCCAAACTGCCGCTAAGGGCAGTTCTAGGGGATTGACTAAACACTCCATATCCAGTTCTACCCTTAATAAGCGAGCCATCCGTGTACCAGACAAAGCTCTTTCTTATTGTTGGGATGTTATCTTGCGATTTCCACTCATCTCTGGAGTAGAAGTCAACAGAGAATGGCTTATTGAATACGAACTCCGTTCTCATTGTGTCGGAGACCATTTCGAGAATAGCGCTTGGGTTTACAGCTTCAGTGATGGCGCCATGGCTCGCGTTAGACGCGCCATTCCTCCACAAGCCAGCAACCATCAGCCGATAAGCTGACTTACGCGCTTCAGCTTTTATATGAACATCAAGAGGTAGAAGTCCTAAAGCCACCTCGAGGGTCGCTGAGGGACTGCTCCTGAATGCTCCGGTTACAAAGATTGTGCCAAGCCTTTGTAAGCTTTCAAGCTTGGCTTTGGCAGTTACCTGATTCACCTTTGTCCACCAGACTAATGAACCATAAGTGATTTGAGGCCTTACAACTGCTTTGTAAAGCCATACTGCTATATGGGGTTTTACGCCCCATGAGATTCCTGCAAGTCTCCTGGACGTCATGAGCGCCCACTTTGCTTTGTGCAGGATATTATTAAGATGATCATTCCACGTAAGCTTATGGTCTAGAGTCAGTCCTAAATATTTGACTGTCTTTGACCACTCCAGCTGAGTGGATGCGAGTTTCAGCCTAGAAAGAGACTCTAGGTTCTTTTTTCTAGTGAATGGTACAACTACTGTCTTAGAGGGATTTACTTTCAGTCCCTCTCCCTGACACCAGTTGTGTACATGTTGAAGGTTGGTATTCATGATATCAACAACAACATTTGTGTATTTTCCCTGTACCATAAGGACTATGTCGTCTGCATATCCTTGGACATAGATTCCGTTGTTAGTAAGGTCCTCAAGTAGACCATCTACTACTAGATTCCACAGTAGAGGTGACAGGATGCCTCCTTGAGGACATCCCCTTGTGGGTACGATCACAAGCGATACTTCATTGAGATCGGCCCTGATCCGTCTGGAGCACAGCATGGCCCTAAGCCACCGGCACGGAGCTGGCTCGAGGCCACGTCGCTGTGCTCCACTTACCATTGCAGTGAATTTGGCATTGTCGAAAGCTCCTTCAATGTCTATGAAGGTGCACAATGCCAATTCCTTGGCGGACAGGCTATCCTCAATCCTACTGACTAATTGGTGCAGTGCTGATTCACAGGATTTGCCTTGCTGGTATGCATGTTGGTTGCGATGAAGGGGAGTGTCTGAGAGAACTCCCTTTCTCAGGTGCCTCTCCACCAGTCTTTCTAATGTTTTCAGTAGAAACGAAGATAAACTGATGGGACGAAAAGATTTAGGGACAGAGTAGTCCGCTCTCCCTTTTTTAGGGATGAAGACCACCCTGTTGAGACGCCAGACTTGTGGTATGTACCCATAGGCTAGGCTCGCCCTGAATAGTTCACATAGAAGGGTAAGGAGATTCTCCGGCCCTTGTTGAAGCAGGGCCGGAAAGATTCCATCCCCTCCTGCAGATTTGAAAGGGGCAAATTTAGAAATTGCCCATTTGGCTTTAGAGAGAGTGACAATCCTTCTGGCAATGGCCCAGCTACCACGACAAGCTCTTGGCCGTGAGCCTGCCTCGTGATTACCAGACGTTCCAGTGTCGTCATTCTCAAAGATACAATCAGGGAAGTGAGTCTCAAGGAGAAGTTTGAGGCTATCACTAGACCCGGAAGTGTGTTGACCTCCCTGGGACCTTAAAGATCCCAAGTGACCGGTTGGACTTGAGGCTAGCAAGCGTTGCAGTCTAGCTGCCGCGCTTAACTCATTTACCTTCTGTGTAAACTGCCTCCAGGAACTTTGTTTTGCTTTTTTAATTGCTAGGCTGTATTCTGTTAGAGCTCTATGATAGGACTCCCAGATACGGCTCCTTTTGCATTGATTGTACAGCTTCCTGACATTAGCCCTTTTGCGAGCGAGGTCTGCAGTCCACCACTTACTATTGGTTCGACTCTTCCCCCGTCGCAATGGGCAATTGTCATGGAAGCTATTGATTATAGCATTCTGCAGGTCAGAAGCTATCTGATCTATGTCTGTGAAGCATCGCACCCTTCCGCCTACCGATCCCAACTGTGACTGAAGGTCAGACTTATATCCCAACCAGTCAGTCCTCCTGGGATTACGATAGAGGACCTCTGCAGCCTCATCTTGCAAGTTAAAGAGGATATACCTGTGATCCGATAATGAGGCCTCTTCGCTTACGTGCCACTTATCAACCATTCCAAGTATTCCTTGTGTGCAGATTGTTATATCAATAACTTCTTGTCTAATTCGTGTTGCGAACGTAGGGCGGTTACCTTTATTACATATAAATAGGTCCCTACTTAGAAGAAATTGTAAAAGTGCCTCACCTCTAGGGTTAGTCTTGGTGCTGCCCCATCCAGCAGAGTGATGGGCGTTGGCGTCACAACCTAGAAGAAGTTGTTGACGTCTGGCTTGTGCTTCTTCCACCAGGAGCTCTAGGTCTCTTGATGGAGGGAGTTCCCTGGCATCATATGGCAAGTATACGGAGCCTACAATTGTGCTCTGCACTATACCTCCATTCTTCCAGGTCAGTGTGCCCACAGTGAGATCTCTGGAGCAGAATTCGTTGAGGGTTAGAAAATCCAAGCCTCTCCTCAACAGGATGCAGGTTCTGACATTCCTTAGAGAGGTACAGTAAATTAACTTACCTTTGGTTTCATTTAGGCCCGCCACTCTCCCTTGGTGAAGCCATGGTTCTTGAATCAGTGCCAGATCAAATCCCTCCTGGAGGAAGAACTGGCAGAAGGCTGCCGAGGCAGCCCTACTGTGCTGGAGGTTGATTGGTAGAACTCGTGGCATTGTCCTTGACTGTCGAGGAGACAATTGAGACCTGCCAGAGTCCTAAGTTGGCTCTACAGTTGGAAGCCTTCACAGCCTTGTAGCAGACCTCGTCCAGGAAGCAGACGAATCCGTAACCTTTCGGGTCTGGCTTGGATGGAAGGATTTTCCACTCGTTTACATTCAGGTTGGGGTTCTGCTTATTGAACATCTCAAGTACCTTTTCAGGTGTCTTCTTCAGAAGCTTCGGGTGAGCTCTGAAAAACACCCTAGTGGACCTCAAGATGTCCTTACGCAGACCCACTCTCAGAGAGATATCATCTCCCAGAGGTTTTATTCTTTGGATAACTTCTTCCAGCCAACGTTTGGTGTGCTCGTTGATGCAGGAAGCAATTAAAACACCTTTCTCTAGGTAGGTGCCCGCAAACGATGGAACGGAACCATCCTCCAGGGGTTGGATTTCTTCCATAATTGCGTCCTCGATGGCTTCTCCTTGCTCTGCACTAAGCTTCGCTTCCGGGTAGCCTTCGAGGGCTATGGCCATTTTAATCGCTGCGACCTCTCTGTAGGTAGCCTTGGGTGTGCTACCAGAGGCCTCGGGATCGTGGGCTTCGGGCTTTTGGGTTTCCCTCCTAGCCTTCTTTGCGGGTCCCTCAGCGGAGGGCGGGGTGACCAAGGTGCCTCTGGGGCGTTTGGCCGACCCCACCCCCGCCTTGGTACCCGCAGTTGGGCCCGGAGTTGAGACCTCCTGCCGTTCTGGATTCTTTTTCTTCTTCTTTTTCCCCCTCCTCCACTTGGAAGGGTCAAAAGCTTCACCCTTTTCAAGAAGTTTAGCCTTTAGTGCTTCTCTTCTTTGAGCAGTGGTGAGATTGGGCCTCTTCATTCTGAGGTTGCCGAGTTGCTCTGTGGCATCATCCAGCGTACCTGTAGACATGGGAGTGCTTGGGCTGTTGAGGAGCTGATCTTCTATATCTTGAAGGGATTTTGCTTCCTCAGCGCTTGTACTGCCTTCCTCAGATAAAGCCTTGCCATGTATGGGAGCTTCAGTGTGCAATGGAACCTCCTGTGTTCCTAAGGCACTTTGTTGAGGAGAAGGTAGGGATGTTGGCATAACAACCTCTTGAGTTGTGTTGCCAGGTGGTGGTATGTGCGAGGTAGCTTCAGGAGCTACCTCAGCAGGAAGAGGTAGGTTAGAAACAGCTTCAGGAACTGTTTCAAGGGTTGGTTTGTTTTGTTTTTTGTTTTTGTTTCTTTCCATGTTGTTCCCACGAGAAGCTAGGGAATGGAAGGTCCGCCCAGACAGAGCCCCGCATGCCTGGGTAAGCTGCTTTTAAACTGGAGGGTCGCCGGTGTCCAGAGTCCGCATAGTATAGACTGGTTTGCCACCAGCCATTCAGCCCTGGCCTACGCTGTTCCACCGTGGCTTGGCCCCTAGTGGGAGAAATGAAAGGGAAACTAGATCGAAGAGTTGAGGAACTTTACCTCAGATAGAAGAGAGTGAAGAAGAGAGATAGGCTGACACATAGAGAAGTGTGCCAGCCATAGGCCTCCAGAACAAGAAGAGAAGGGATCCAGTACCATAGTAGAGTCTGCTCTGTTGTCTTGACGAAGAAAATGTAGATACATACTTAGTAATAAGAAGCCTACTTAGTTTAAAATGTGTCTACTTCTGGCCGTTTAAACTCACTTACGGAGACATATTTTTGTTAGATGACTTTATTGCAATGATAAAAAACCATATAAATAAGTACCTCTCGGAAATCTACGTCGCGTCGGTCAAAAGCGATATGTCTAGTACCAAACAATATTTTGCCTTATTAGCCCGTTGAAGAAAATATATATACCTAGAGAAAATAAACATATTACGGTCAAGAGGGAAATCCAACCCAATTCCTACCTACTTCTGGTATGAAGTGAAAATACTTATAAGTTAATACAAAATTTCTAAATAATCAGTTTTGTTTTGCGTTACAAAAGGTTTGTTTTTTGGGCTGCAGTCTAGAAAGAAAGGATAATTGAAGAATATTTTAAAAGTTTATCAGTTTGCATAAGACACTGTTAAAAGTGGGTAAAGTCCCCATTTTTTACATTTACAGCTTGGTTCTTCAATTCTAATTTTATATTAATGTTTAAATAGTATTTAAAATGTATTAAACCTCTTTTAATTGATCACTGGTGCAATATGGAATACATTTTAGATACTAAATTTCTCTTTTTTATTTACATTAAACTTTAATAGAAACTTTAAAAGAAGAAAATTAAATTAAAGTCACTTGGAATATTTTTGTATTAGGATAAAATGATTATTTTACAATCCAAATTTAACTGACACTATACAGCTGTTGACTCTTTCAATTGAAGCTCGACAATCAGGTTAAAACATCTATAATTCTATAGCAAAAAACAATACATTGGACACAGTGAGACACAATACACATTAGAATAACAATCTACAGAGTTATTGGGTAGGTTGTCACCATAATAACGTTAATTTTATCTTTATTACAGGAGAACTAAATAAGTGGCCTATACGACGTCAAGCTACAATTATGTAATATACGTTGAAACATGTAATAGGCGCACAAATAACATTAATTCGCCCTACACTTAAAAATGTAATAGCACTTAATATAAATTACATCAGTAAATTATCTTATCACTACAATCTGCAAAGTGTTCCCTTCATATAAGAATTTCGTAATCTATGTGACATAGTCCAACATCTCATAAAAAGCGGAAATCAAAGTCAAATGGTCTCTCTGCTGGTAATTCACAGTCTATCGATGTCACAGGCAGACCTCGTTCAGTGATACACAAATTGCACATTGCATTTGACTATTCAGTTGTTGTCGATTTACCCATAGTTAACGTGCCTTAGAGCTCAGTAAGAGCTTAGCATGTATTTTCTAAAAGCATATTCTGGTAATTAACATATCTGGCGTTCATTATAATTCCTAAGCGAGATATATGTTATTGATATCAAATACTGCATAATATTGAAATTAATAGAAATGGTATTTTTACTTACTAAAATTTTGAATGGATAAAAATAATATAATATACGTAAAATATAAATAATTTGTAATTGATTAGTTCATAAGGCTTAGAAATATGGCTTTGTTGGCCATTGCGCAAAAAGAAGAAAGATTATTATCTCTGTGATTGCAGTTTGATATTGCGGTTTTTTTAATTGCGCCTGACTAACCAGCAGCTGAAATAATAAATTCAGTGGTTTAGAATAAATCTGTAGAAAATTTATGAGGGGTGAGTAAGGTATAAGAAAATGCAGCATATGTTGGTAGTTTAATTTTTAGAATTATTTTGTAGACGTACTTTTAGGAACCGAGAGAATAATTCCTTAGCCTAATACCATACAACACGGTATTACTGGCTATTGTATGACAAGATAAATTATACGCTTGACATTGGATCCGACTCGTGTTGATTACACTTTTCATACCTCCTACAACTTACATTTCCTTCATTAGCTTCACATTTAACTATTTATTAATGTAGATTGACTCTCCAAAGACAGTCAGACAGCTTATTCTCCAATCCTGCTGGTATAGTACCACCAGGAATGAGCATAAATAATTTCGTTTATAATATTACTTGTTTTTTTATATAGTAAACTTCAAGGATGTGGATTAAATAGAAGAAGGTATGTCGTCAAAATGTAATCAAATATATATAGTCAAGGAAAATACTATTAATAGAGACATTTAAGATAACTCTGTCTCAAAACAGCAGAGTTTGTATTTTGAATGTTTTTTACTGACATAAACAACAAATGATGGACTAATGATAATAGATTGTCAGTGGGGATTAGAATGTTGGGATTACAGAGGTAGGGAGGACTCTTGGGAAATACAACAGTTTTTCTGATTCTGGATCTAAACAGTGATGTGAAAATATTTTACAAGAACCATTTAGATGCACAGAGACCAATCAATAACTACATGTACATAAATATTGTTTATTCGCAATGTGTACAGATGTCCACGTTTTGCATGTGAAACACTTTAACTACTGAATTGTTGACAGCAATAAACATTTACTTTCCACATTATATAGCTTTGAATTATTATGAATTGACCAATAATATTAACATGTACCTTCGTCCACATTACAGTAGTTTGAACTGTTTGATAAAGGCACATGTTGTTGATATGAATAAGCATTTGTAATATGACCTGTTTACCAATAGACAGTACTCATTACATTACATCAAATGGTGGAATGCTATTCCAAGAATTTAAACAACGTAAGAGCAAATTACTTAATTCAATATCGCTATATGAGATAAACCTAGAAATAGATGATAATTTGCATAATGCTTTTTGTTATGACATGCATCTAATAAGCCTTGACTCTCCATTAAACAAGGACTCCTTCAAAGCAATTCAATGAAAGAAATGGTCTGTCAATTGAGTTGAGCAACTAGGAAAAGTAAACAGGATTTGCTTCTTTAGCTGCACTAATTCCAGTCAATAGTAGTATTAGTACTATCCATCGATTAGTGATGTGAAGAACCGTTTAAGTACCATCTTCTGTATCTAAAACAGGGTGATTTTACAATGTAATTTAAAAAAAGGGTAGTTTGCCATCGGATTCATTCTAATATTTATTCCTATAAACTTATTATACCGTATGATTAACCGCCTGTAATACAGTGCGTTCTTATGTTAGGCCACAAACACTGCTTATGTTACAAAACTATTGAGATTGTAATGTTAATCAGTATTACCCACCTTCATGAGTTGTATACAATTCTAGAGAAAGCGTACACATTATACACACACAAGATACTACGCTTAAATGAAGGTATCACTGTAAAAAGTAAATGAGATATCCATAACTTTCAAATGAACAAATTTTCATAAATTTCTGTTATGCCAAGTCTCTTTATACTAATTGACTTTTATGATGAAAATCCTGAGGGTTAATTATAATTTAATTTATAGTTTCTTATTAATAAATAGTGAAATTAAAAATATCTGTCATAGAAGTAAGGCATATAATTTAATGATGTTTAATATAAGAAATGGTATTTTTGAAGCTACAGGTAATTCGTGAAAAAGCGGAAAATACAATTTTATGTTTTAGTTGCACACAACGATTGATTTATGTGCTAAATTAAAGAGTATCTTAATTTTTAAAGTATGAGTTTATAAATAAATACTAACTATATATTACTATGATACAATTTAAAGTACCTATATATTGGGAACAAGTAATCGTATGCCAGACGACTCGTTAGATAACAAACTGGCTACATCGAATAAAATCTAATGAAAAATGTCAAAGCTATTGCAAATTTAAGACTATATTTCTTCTAATGAAAATTTATCGATGGTAAACGTGGCAGAACTGTTTGTATATAAATAATGATTTTCAAAAGTGAATATAGTGGATACGGGTCAACCAGTAAGTGAAGACATTTGTAACCACTGTTCTTTATTTCAGTGGTTTACAATATAAATCAGATCTAAAAGCATTAGGGTTGAAATATTTTAAATTCACCTAGTTATAGTCAGCTATTATTTTATTGCGTATACATTTTTAGATGAGTTGTACGGCATCCCCAAAGTATCACTTTTGTAGACATGACTATTCTTCCGGAGCGGCTTATTAAGAATTTACAAACAAGTATAAGTTATTTTGTTTTAACTAATTTAATTAATTCAACTAAATTAATTTGTTTAAACTAAGTTATTTTGTTTTTTGGCTAACTAATAAAAACCTTCAGTTTTTTGGTGTAGAAGATTTTCTCACCTTTTTATATCGACCTCTGGCATTGTGATCTACAAATAATGTGAAACTATATTTTGGTATGCTACTCGATATGTGCCCCTATTAAAACGTTCTCTGTGACTCCTTACTCCCATGGCAGCGCAGCGTAGCGCTTCACCGAATACTTGTTAAAATACTTTTTCATTTGTAGTAACAATATTTAAAGTTTTATAGCTCTATTCGTAATGGTCATAATAATGTTAATATTTATAACACGTGCTAGGCCATTACAATTTGAATAAGCTATATTAATACTAACAGGCAAAGCTCGCGGGATATTGTTTTTCGTGGCTAACACAAGCGAATTTATCGACAGAAATACACCATACTTGTACCAAAAACGGTTGTATAAACACAGCCTCTTAAAACTATTTCAAAGTTCAGCTACAATTTTTTTATCGTATCATTATATACAGTAACTCATCGTGGCAGGTATATATTATAATCAATGTATAAAATATCAATAATAGGAAACGGATGTATAAGTACTTAAATGGAACTCATCATTACTTAAATAACAATGTTTTATTATGATTAAAACGGATTTAGAGTTTGTATTTATAGTATACAACAAAGTAAAACCGTACATAATTTTAAAACTATAAAACTTTATCGTCTTCAGCACAGATAATAAAGTGACAAATATCCATATCGGAAAATAATAAGAATATAATGTAACAAATAAACACTCTTTGCAAGGACTCAACATATCCATGTGTAGCGAAGGATTTATGTACTACTATCGGCTAAAAATTTAATCCGTATCGGACTAGAATATAATGTCACAAATAAACACTGTTTGCAAGGACTCAACATATCCATGTGTCCCGAAAGATTATGTACTACTATCGGCTAACAATTTCATCCGTATCGGACTAGAATATAATGTCACAAATAAACACTGTTTGCAAGGACTCAACATATCCATGTGTCCCGAAAGATTTATGTACTACTATCGGCTAACAATTTAATCCGTATCGGACTAGAATATAATGTCACAAATAAACACTGTTTGCAAGGACTCAACATATCCATGTGTCCCGAAAGATTTACGTACTACTATCGGCTAACAATTTAATCCGTATCGGACTAGAATATAATGTCACAAATAAACGCTTTGTTCAAGGATTCAATATATTCCCACGCCCCAGTTTCAATATTCAATCGATTTCTAAAATTTGTATAGCATATATTAAATATTAAAAGATGTAGGAAAATAGACAATCACCATTATAAATACAGTAAATGCAGTTATTAATATGTCATGTTATTAATTTAATGTACATTGTATTATAGTTTCGATAACAATTCAAAGGTACGGTTTTATAAACCGTTGTTGTAAGTAAAACAGATGATGTGATATTCGAGTGACGGCGAGTGCTTTGCTTATTTTCATCTTCGGAGGAAAACAATCTAACGTACAGTAATATCCATTATACTGGCGTGTACGACCACATTCTGTATCTACATGATTGATATTTATTTGTTCATGTGTCAGGATAAAATGTTTTACAAATTATTTGTATCTGGTTCTACTTACAAACTTTATGTTTATTGTTACAAACTACTTTTTATAATTGAAATATAGTAATACTTAAAAACGATTGCTAACCTATCGATTATTGGCAGAGTAATATTCTCCTACCCAGAATCTGTTGTAGTGTTAATGGCATTAAGTTAAAAGTAAAGACAGTCAGGTATGACTAATAACAATAAATCCAAGTACTACGAGATAAAAAAAAGAGTAAAATAATGAGACCCGATCACGTACTGAAGAATATTCTGAATAATCAACGAGTTATGTCTCTAGACGGTTTTGGAGTACGACCAGAATTACTTCACCGCATAGAGACTGTTTTCAATAAACTAAATGTCTTATTTAACGTTTTTAATGTTGAGGATATGTATAAATTAATTGCAATTGTACAATGTACTTCTAGATTTATCTCTACTATGTATTTTTGTAGATCGTATTTTTGAAGAGTTTTTAACTTTTCAAGAAGTATGTCAATATGTTATTTAAATCGTCAATAAATACATTTAGAGCTAGATAATCCTAAAATGATTCCAAATATTTTCTTACGTCTACAAGTATAGTTGAACGTAGAACATCTAGAAACCAACAGTAACGGCACTTATAACTGTATTAATTAGACAAGAATTATCTCTAACGGATGGAACGTTATAAATTGAGGCACGGAAATCGTTAGAGCTCGGACCTCAATCTGCAAAGTGAGAGTTGAGGTAGTGAAAGTTGCGTCGCGCAGTACTAGAGTTGGACTTCACAACTAACTTAACTAATGGCTCAGATCTCAGCAAACCCCTCATCAATATGTATCTCCTATTTAACTAATAGAATCAAAGGTTATTTATAGAAACAAGTGTAAAAGTACCTAATTCGTGTAAGAGCCTTGCATACAGGCTGTCTAACACTGAGCATGGAAATATCCAGTGGTCGATGAAGTGGTTCAAGCCGCTTCCCTGTCGGTAATATATCCAGTTTAAAATCAATCCTGATACCATGGGTTCAGAAATCAATGAGGAATGAATCCTGTTTTTCTTGATAAGAAATGTTGGTTATATTGAAATACCAAATTAAAAGAACTTCAAACTAACCCATTCAAATTAGCATACGAAGACTACTTATTCAAGTATATACAGAATAATAGCCCTTTTCAATCTGTGCCATCTATGTTATTGAAATTAACTGATTAAGAAGTATTAAGAACTAGTTAATACAAATCAAGAAATGGCAAGTAAACGTTTGAATCAGATCTGAGAGAAGTAACTTTAATTAAGTATAACATTTGTTTAATGCTCAACAGTTGCAAACGATTTGTTATAGGCAAGCAGTCAGATTTCAGTAGTTCAAATATTAAGCACTCATAAAAAATATAGCACTCCAAAAGAACTTGGATAGTAAGCGCAAGAGAGCCATAATAATCTCTAAAGTCAGTCACAAAGAGATGCTCGCACGTATTGTCGTTTATTGCAGTGTCGTAAACATGCAACAAAATGTTGCGAGAGTTTAATGTCCGCCTTGTTTATAGGCTAATAATACACAATTGTAAACAAGAGGATAACAGCAATCAACTAAAAACGAAACTTCGCTGTGTATAAGTTTTGCAACAATCTTCACTTGTATGAATATTCAGATATATAACGTTCAATAATATATTAAATAATATTAATAATATCGTAAATAACTTTAATAAAAAATGTATTAAATAAGATCCATCAGGTGCCTCTATGTTTACTAATAATTGACAGTAATTAATATAATAATGAAAACTGGAGGCAAAACTTTCTTTCAAATAAAAAAGATACAAGCTTATTGTTGTGGGCATCTGCCAGGTTGGAACCTATCATAAGCATTTTAGTGACCTTAACGCAGTAAATTACTTTTTATTAAAATCTACAACAACATAATATATTGTATTCTCTATTCATGGAAAGATACATATTAACAATTTCGTTACGTTATTATCAAATTGTGTAATTCCGAGGAGAAGTAAACACACACACACACACACACACACACACACACACACACACACACACGTATGTATATATATATACTGTTATATACATTTATGACAGTAAAGCTTAATCAAGGAGAAATAGATTTTATTACGGATTTGTTTCTTTTGGCACTTTAGAGTATATACAGTATTTAAATTAACACCCTAAAGTATAAGTTTATATTCGAAGTATGATGATGATTTTTCTATTTGGACTGATGACCACGTGTCAATATAATGAATATGAGAAATAGAAGACAAGGCTGGGGTCTATCCAAAGAATAGGAATTGATAATGGAGGTTATTAGTTATCTAGTTCTCTCAGGCCAATGATTGATTATTTGTACACTATTTTACATGAAACTTTATTTCTTATTTTACAGGATTATTTATAAAAAAACTAACGTGGAATTTAAAATCTAAAAACAAGGAAAGAAAAACGCTAGCTTAGTAAAACCCTGATCCGCAGTTGTAAAGCCAGTAATCCGCTATAGAACATGAAAGATTCCCTTCAACATCATCTTTGCTTGTACTTGTGTACACTAAAATTGCTTCATCATCACCCATCCATCATGTTTCGTCGCATTATAACATTTTACATCTCAAACATACATTTTTTATAAATAAGTTTCTTATAAATATAGTCTATGCTCTGAAAGCATACGACATTATATCCATCTCTGACTTTCGAGTCACAGCAAATGCTTTATTCACCTTTTCTGTCCCATATCTTTCTATGCATAGGTTTCTTCTATTTCTCTAAAACATTATTATCCTTTGACTAGTTTCTTGTAATCGACTAAGCTAATCAAACAAGTTAAGTAGAAAACCCTAATTATTATGAGAGTTTCACTTTAGTCCCGTAATCTAAAGAATTTTCTCTCGACCAGCAATGACATAGATTGCAATATGTATATATATTGTAACATTAATATCTGATTTATTTTATTTTATTAGTTTACGTTACGAGTAAAGTATTACTCAATATCAGAGACCTCTGCAACGGATGATCGTGAAGAAAGGTTTGCCATCAGTAAATTGCTTTATTTTGTCAAACAAATCTGTCATGTCATATGTACGTATAATAGTAATAATATGTAAGTATATATATATAAATATATATACATATAAATATATTATATATATATATAAATATATTATATATATATATATATATATATTATATATATATATATATATATGTATGTGTGTGTGTGTGTTTTATGTGTTATGTACAATAATGATTATGTTATTGGCGTGTCTAATTGATGTTCATTACAATTATTATCTTAAATGTGTTTCTTGCATTATATGATTTATTTATTTACTGTATATACCGAGTGTATGAAATCCCCCCCCTATTAACTTTTTATGACTATAGATGTATTGATTTACTTTAGGATTGTTTATATTACCCGCTAAGGATTTTTTTTGACGTATGAAAACTTTTAACTCCACCCACAACAGAAGTGTTTTGGGGTAAGTCTAAAGTTTCAATTAAAAACCCCTAGTAAGTGATACCTTTTTTAAAGTTGTATATATATATATATATATATATATATATATATATATATATATACAGGGTGTTCTGAAAAAGGTGCCCATAAGTCAGGGCGTGATTCCTCACATCAAAATAAGAAAAAAAGGTCTAATTACATAGGTCCGAAAATGCTTAGTTACCAAGTTATACAGGGTGAAAGATTTCGTCTGAATTTCAGTTCCCCTGCTGCAACGAAGCCCTACGGGTATTTGTTGGCTGTTAATTAAGATGTACAATTTAGCGTACTTTATGTAAAATGAACTGAAAAATTGAATAAAACCGTTTCCAGACCTGTAGCTACAGTAATTTTTAAGATATGTGACGAAATACGCGAAACTTGGTCCCGAAAAACAAGTTACATTTAGGTTTGAAGCAGATTTACTATGTTAAATGTACAATAAACACAAAATATATTTTCACGGTACTTGTAGAAAATTTAATTTCGAAGAGAAAGATGTAAAATAAGTCTATAATAGACAAACGCAAACTTTAAAAAATAATCCTTAATTACATACAAAACGCATGAAAAATAGACAAAATCTGTTAAGCTCTCTACAAATGTAATATTGAAATTAAAACAGCTGTTTTATTAAAACAAATTAATGAGTTACTATTATTTGTTATCAAGTAAATATTTTTAACAATCATACATTATCATACATAAAAAAGTTATCTGAATTATCATTCAACAAAAAAGTTACACTTGTCCTAAAAAACTAACCACGTCACAGTAGATGTTCAAAATGTTTCCCCTCATTCAAAATACAAGCATCCAGCCGTCTTCTCATAGACTGCCGAACTCTTTCGAAGATCCCAGGTGTCTCACGTATCCTTTGAATCCCGTTAACAATCCTTATTCGCAACTCTTCTATGGTATCCACAGGCGAGTCGTAGACAAGCGTCTTTAAATGTCCCCATAAGAAAAAGTCTAGAGGATTGAGGTCAGGTGACCTTGCAGGCCATGCTACTGGGGCTCCTCGACCAATCCATCTGTTTGGATATGCTTCATTTAAAAATTCTCTTATTTGTAATGTGTAATGAGCTGGAGCTCCATCCTGCATGAACCACATGTTGTTGCGTGTGTACAGTGGCACATCTTCGAGTAACTCATTCAGATTAGTCGTCAAGAAATGTAAATAATTTTCACCATTGAGCGTATCAGGTAAAAAACTAATAAAAATTTTATCACCCAGAATAGCAGCCCATACGTTTATAGAAAACTGATATTGGTGACGGTTCTCTGAAATAGCACGTGGATTTTCAATTGCCCACATGTGAGTATTGTGGGTGTTAAGAATAGCCATTCTTGAAAATTTTGCTTCATCAGTAAAGATAATGTAATTTAAAAGATGTGGATTTCTGCACCTTTGGATAAGCCATTGGCATAGCTGAACACGAGGAAAGTAATCTCGAGGCAAAAGAGCCTGGACCCTTTGATAGTGATAAGAATGCAACTGCTGCTCGTGTAAAATCTTCCAGACAATTGAATTACTAACACCGAAATCCAAGGCTAGTTCTCTAGTACTTCTTCCAGGATGATTCTCTATTTCGTCCAACACGCCCTCCTCCAATTCAGCTGTACACGTTGTACGTGGCCGTCCTGATCTACCAACTTTTCCAGATTTAAAGGTTCCCGTCTCGCTTAGCCTTCTATGAATGGAAGAAAACATTTTATGAGTCGGTAACTGTCTATGAGGAAAATGTTCCTGATAGAGTCGTCTAGCCTGACGACTGTTGCAATGTGCAAGACCGTACATTAAATGCATGTCTGCCATTTCACCATTAGTGTACATAATATTCATATTACCTGCCATGATGAATAAGATATTATTAGCTATCAAAAATTAACTTCAACGGCACTCGCACTAACTTGTATTAAAGTACAGATCAACACACGCACTAAATGAGCAATGGAAAAATAGCTGCTTGTAATGTTTATTTAAATTATTATAAACAATGTTACATTGTTAAAACATATGTTTTAAATAGAAATTATTTTGTTTCTCAAATCAAATATTTTAATAAAACAGCTGTTTTAATTTCAATATTACATTTGTAGAGAGCTTAACAGATTTTGTCTATTTGTCATGCGTTTTGTATGTAATTAAGGATTATTTTTTAAAGTTTGCGTTTGTCTATTATAGACTTATTTTACATCTTTCTCTTCGAAATTAAATTTTCTACAAGTACCGTGAAAAAATATTTCGTGTTTATTGTACATTTAACATAGTAAATCTGCTTCAAACCTAAATGTAACTTGTTTTTCGGGACCAAGTTTCGCGTATTTCGTCACATATCTTAAAAATTACTGTAGCTACAGGTCTGGAAACGGTTTTATTCAATTTTTCAGTTCATTTTACATAAAGTACGCTAAATTGTACATCTTAATTAACAGCCAACAAATACCCGTAGGGCTTCGTTGCAGCAGGGGAACTGAAATTCAGACGAAATCTTTCACCCTGTATAACTTGGTAACTAAGCATTTTCGGACCTATGTTAATTAGACCTTTTTTTCTTATTTTGATGTGAGGAATCACGCCCTGACTTATGGGCACCTTTTTTCAGAACACCCTGTATATATATACAGGGTGATTCGGTTAGTGTTACCGGCACTTTCTGAGCTGATTGTACTATAAAAAATAAAGAAAAAAGTTCATATAAACATGGGTCCGGAAATGCTTCCTTACTGGGTTCACTAATACTTCGCTGTTAATAGCCGTGTGGCACATAATTTTATTCAGAATTAAATTTTCTGCAAGTTTCTTTGTAAAAATGTGGGTCTTCAATGCCTATTTAACAAAATAATTGTCCGTTAAACCTTAAAAAAGTGTTTTCAAAATTATTTTATTTCTGTTTTTTGTAGTATAACAAAAAAACTAAATGAGATACAGCTATGAGATGAACTTTATTCAATTTCTCATCTAAAAATCCGTTAGAAAAAGTTGCATTCGCCTATAAATATCTCTTCATAAACACGCGGCAAATCATCATTTGACCTCCTGCACACAATTTTGGGTAAAATCTTCAATTGGCCATAACCCAGTAAGGAAGCATTTCCGGACCCATGTTTATATGAACTTTTTTCTTTATTTTTTATAGTATAATCAGCTCAGAAAGTGCCGGTAACACTAACCGAATCACCCTGTATATATATATATATATATATATATATATATATATATATATATATATATATATATATATATATATATATATATATATATAGGGTAATAAGGTAATAAAAAATTATATTATATTATATATAAATAACTTTTTTAAGAATTATTATTAAACTATTTTTCAATATTGGTTATGTTATGTGCGTTTCTAATTTATGTTGGTTAAAATTACTATCTTAAATATGTTTCTTGCATTAAATGTTTTATTTATGTACTAATAAATCTGATAATAAGTTAATGTTAAAGTGGAATATATAGTGGTGAGATTTAGCCTCCAAAAATATTAATGAAATAGATACTGTGAGAACTTGAAATCTTCTTGTTAAACTACTCTCTAATTATTCTGAACATGCCTGCTACTTTTAAGCGAGACTTATGAATCTAGATGTATTCCTATGTTGCCGCTATTCAACCATAAACATTATATTGTGCCCTTGTTCACTGTTATAATAAGCAAGCAGTTTCTTTCCACACTCAGCAACTAAACTTTAAAAACGCAATGTTATTTTGTCTTCTCTAAAATAATTATTGGTAACTTTTAATTTTCTTGACATCTACGCATGTACAATTGATACTCCCACAACATATATACGATTAATTGCTATTCCTTATTTTTACATCAAGGAAGAAATTAATCAATATCCTATACCATCTCCAAATGCCATGGATAAATGGAATCGAAGACCAATTTATTACTTTGTAGACACGTATTTAAGTACGGCGGGTTTAAAAAAGCAACAGCCAATAGTTTACTATATTTTATTGATAAATGGCATGAGGTTAAGTAGAATCTATTACGACTGATCAAATAGGAAGAGCGTACATCTTAGAATCATGTGCCTTTTTGAGCTATATGAATGCCATGAGCAAAATACTAAGAGAATAAATAAAAATACCTGATTAAAACAAATATGCAATAGTTTGCATACCAAATTTATTTAGGAAGGAATATGGTTCATTTCTATTAAAAAATTTAAATATCAAAATTCCGTGTTATGTTTTAGTTTCGCGAGATTTACAATGTTTGCTTGCATGTGAACATGTAAAGTGTATGGTAAAGTCTAGCCGGCTCACTCGGTAAATCCGTACATTATACTTCCAGATCGCTCGCAAACGATCTCTGTCCCATAGAGGTATCTGTGATGACAGAGTACATGTCTGTCTCACAAGCCTCTCTACGTCGAGTGTAGAGTGGCAACTGACAGTTTTGAGACAGTAAATTTGAGACGTTTATAATTGCATGTACTAAAGTAGAGATAAACTATATAACTAAACAATATAAACTAAACCTTTATCAAGATTAACATGGAAACTTAGTAGCTTAGTAAAGAAACACCAATTGAAAATATAAGGTGATATTAAAACGATATACTGTATATTTAAAATATTCAAGTATACTTATGAATGAGGAAAATTATTTAAGTGTAAATCATCATATTTTTTTAAAATGTTAATTTTTAATTAACATTAAGGTAAATTAAATTATATTGATTTGAATTTCAATACAAAAAAATATTCTCTCAATTAACAATTCACCAGCTTGACTAAATGACCAAAAGTACAGATGAAAGACATTTTGACTACCTGACCGTAGAATCGATAGTTCATTGGATGATAGTATTATTAAACGTTGAGTGAGAAATCTGGCCCCTTCATATCTGTATTTTCTGAGTGTTAGTGTATCCTATCGAGAATAACAACCTAGAAGCTCATAGTGTATAACTCTTTCTCGCTTACATTAACACCAAGCTACTACTTCGTCTGTTGATCTTTTTTAAAGCCTCAGCCTACACATTGGGCTGTGATTTAATTAGGTTTTTGAAAGATACTTCATCCAAATCTACATGATCTCTATAAAACCTTACTCTCTGTCTTCTACTTTAGTTAAGCTTCCGACCTTTGTGAGCTTTACGTGATTAAAATAATATCAGTTAGTTACTGATCTCTAAGTAGATCCCAACACTTTGAACTCCCGGTAACAGAAATATACAAGAGCATTAAACGCTTTTGAACGATTATAGTAGTCGGTTTTTGGAATTTCTCTATGTACACCTGAAAAATTCTACTCTAGGTACGTTCTCGGTCTTTAAGATTTCTAGTCCTTGAACTTTCTAGCCTTCACGAAATCTCAACCTCTTGGAGATTTGAGTTTACATTTTGTGGAGTCTTCCTCAAAAAGGTTCCGAAATATAAATATTCCCCATCGCTGATAATTTGTCGCCTATGATTAATCTTATAGCTAATAAGATTAATCTTATCTTGTTAGCTACTGAAGATTTACTAAATACAAAAATTGTTTATTAAATTCCTTATTGTTTGATCAAGTACCTAAGGTAAAAATCTATTAAATCACATACATAAATATTTTAACATCATAACGCTCTAGATTAATCAATTTTTTCCATGTTTATGTTTATTACGTTTAAACACTAAAAATTTGAATGAATATGAAATAAAATGAAAACCAAAATGTAACAAATTGGAGAGCTGGTAGCCATTATCTTGGGACTGAACGGTAGCTAATTGACCAGGCAATTAAATTGTCATCCGCTCATCTTTCACTCTCGCTATTCTCGCTTTACTCCAGTAGGCCTATAATTTAATGATATTTTTATGTTTATGGTATTAACTCGTGGGTCATTTTACTGTTTTAAAGCTGTAACACTGTAAACACTGTTTCCCTCATGTGCGTTAAGAAATAATTACAACTTACTCATACGACAACCTTTCCTCAATGATACCAGTTTATTACAGAGAACCTGGAATGGCTACTAGAAGTTTACCAGGGTGAATAGGCAGTGTAATAACGGGACTTCAATGCAACCTGGAGTATCTGGGCTCATAGTGCCAAAAACAAGAAAATCTTCATTAATGTAGTTCTCACTAATATTGCAACTATACTCGTATATTACAAATAACTCAATTTTAACAGTGGTAAAACATAAAAAATATATATGAAAAATAAAGTATTTGTTTTATAAATAAAAAATAAATTAATAAATGTTTTACTAAGCACAAATCTTGATACCGGCTAAACCAGTTTGGCGAATCTTTTGTTTAATAATCCATGAGTACAAGGGAAGAAAAATCAGGAATATTTCTTCCTTGGTACAATAAAGCTATAGCCCTTTGTTCCGAGTTAGCGAAAAAGACAGGAGGTCTCGGAAGCGCGCGCCCCTCCCAAACTCGGAGCAAATCATAAAAAAAAAAAACAATCACATGCCACTAGTGGGAAGAGACAAAAACGAGACAAGATTTCAGTACAAGAAATATAATTAGTAGGTGGCAAACAATTTCCATGCAAAATACAATTATGCAGCACCACGGTGCACCGCGTAACTTAAAAACTAAATAACAACAATAAATATAATTCCAATAATGACAATAACATAATAAATAAATAATATAATAATAACACAATAAATAGAAATTTGGTCTATAAATAACATATATCAGGTACGGCGGTGTAAATATAAAATTTTTAACAGGTAAATTTTTTATGAACTGAGGGGAGGAAAAAGGTTGTAGAATTTCTAGGCCCACTATTTTTGAAAAGTAATTTTGTTTCAAGTTTGTAGCCGAAATTAAAAAAATATATTTAAAGCCAATTTTTCGAAGGAGGCGGGGGCTTAGTTGCCTCCACGAATCCGAATTAAAGATGAAATCCTCCCCTTCAGGTCATGTAACTATACTAAATAAATACTGGCTAGGTACTGTGCCCTCCTCCAGATCTAACATCTGGCAGCGCTCCCTGCACCCCAGTCCTCGCAAGTTCAGTATAAGAAGTAAAAAAAACATTTTTAATCCAACCTTGTTACAGAAGAAATGAATGGAGCACTACACTCCGGTTGGATGGCGATCCAATAGCGCTGGCAGGGCGCGGGCATTCAATTTTTCAGTTGTTCGGGCAGACTCGCCGCACCAGTCCCGCTGACGGCACTCACGGGGACCCTATAGAATCCCAACATAACCAGTAGATATTCAGAACAACTTTAGTACAACCCGAGAAATAATAAAAACTTAATTATGTTTTGCCAAAGTATAATTAAAATATTTAAATTTAACAATTAAAAAAAAATAACAATCTGTAACTAACAGTACCTTTTAAGTATTGAAAAACTGTTTCCTAAAAATAACTCAAGACATCACCAAAGTATTAAAAGATACACTACTTGGTGACAATATTAAATATTACAAACAAAACAAATTTTCAAATATATAAACATTTACTTATAGGCTAGAACAGCCCATACTAAATGATTAAGCGTGATAACAATTACTTGTAACTATAATTCGCTGGATTTTAATCATTATATTATAATATATTATAATAATTTACATTTTGCTATTAAATATTAATAGTAAGGTAGGCCTAATAATAATTATATAATTTACAAAATAATAACAATACATTATTTCCCAAATAACAATAATTAAATTCCAATCAGTTCACCGCTACTATAAAAGGCAATAATTAAATAATAAAATTGAAATCATGAATGTTGCCCACCTAATTTTGCACGCAACACAAAACACGAGGTAACAAAAATTTGCAAAGTCTGTACCGTCTCGCTTACACTAAAAAAATCAAAGTGTGTACACGGAATAAATAATTTCCGTTCGCCGAACGGATCAGTTAGAAAGCACTAGAGCAAAAATATAAGAAACTTAACTTGCATAGTAAATAAATTAACAAATTTAGAACGTACGAAAGACAGGATAGAACACTTTGCGACACGAAACACGTACACGAGGAACACCAGTTACAAAATTAATATATATAAACTACTTATAACTAATCAACGAAAAAATGTGTCTGGGTGGGAGAGAAAAACCGCCAACTAATTAAGTGAAGAGAGTGAAAAAGACAATTACCCTGCCGAAAGTCGGTGAATTAGCCAGCCATGTGGAACCGGGACGAGCAGAGAACAGACAGCAACGCAGTAGCTTCTCCGAACGTGTCTGACGCTCCGAACAGTAGCCGGTGCCGGTGCCGGTGAACAGCTGGTCGGTAAACTAGTCAAGGTCAACCAGCTGACCTCAACCAAACAGTCCAACCAGGCAGAAAATCAATACTCAGACGGAGTGACTCCCCCACCGACTGACAAGAGTGGCCGAGATGGAAAAATAATAGACAAAAATAAATTGTCCAAACTGAGCCCCGGCTCAACCTCCCCCACTAAAAAGGTGCAACCCCAAACAAAACCTCTCCCCCACTGAAAGAAGAACCAACAAGCTCTGGCACAGGAAACGGGAAGTCGAGAACCCTAACAGGAAACGAAGTCCTGAGCAGGAGGCAGACAAAACACGATCCTCCTGAAATTTTTGAGAGGCGCCTCTCTTGGAGAAAGAAGAAAATAGAAAGAGAGTAAAACGACACCACAGGGAAAACCAGGGGTGATCAGTCCCCGGACACCCCCGCAGCCGCACCAGTATCCAGAGCATGACCAGAGGTATCACCACGGAAGGCCTTCAGATGAGAAACGTGGGCCTTCCGCCACAACCTCCCCAGATACGGATCAACCAACTCAGCAGTAACTGGGGAGAGAAAACGAAGAATCCGGTGAGGACCTGTCCACGATAGCAAAGTTTGGCTGCCCGTTTATCCACGGGCCGAACTGACCGGATGGGCCTTACAAAAGACAAGATCCCCCACCTGGAAGGGTGTTAGCAATACGTCCCTTATTGAATTTTCTCCTCACCCTTTCCCCTAGACTGTAGGAGCTTAACCCTGACTGCTTCCCAAGTGTCACTCACATTGGGAGTACCAGGCACTGGTAGAAGACTATCCAGACTCCAGAGATTAGGCAAGGGATCAGAAGGAGGACGACTAAACATGACCTGGAAAGGCGTGGAATCATGACTTTCGTGAAGAGCAGAATTGAAGGCTAACTGAAGCCTCAGCTCAAGTTTTCATCCCAGGTATTTGTTTCTCAGCGTGATAAGCGATGAGCGCGGCTCTGAGATTGCGGGTTGAACCGCTCAGCATGAGAAGGCTGAGGTAGTAAGGAGATGTCGTAACATGTTTGATTCCATGCCCAAAACAGAAGCGATGAAACTCCCTCGACACGAATTGTGTGCCGTTGTCTGAGACGAAGGTGGCGGGCACTCCAAAATTCTGTAGAAGGCGGGACTTGAGTGCCTTGACGGTGAGCGACGCCGTGGCACTCCTAAGAGGAATCAACCAGCAAAACTTAGAGAAAGCATCCACAGCGACAAGCAGGGAGGTGTTCCCTGACTTGCTACGGGAAAGGGTCCCACATAGTCAATGAACACCTTTTCAAGAGGCCGCGCTCCGCCACCTCGGAGGAAAGAAGTCCTAATTTGGTATTTTGTGCTGGTTTACTGACCGAGCAAAAGATGACAAGCTCGTACTCTACCAGCAATGTCTCTGTCCATACTCTTCCAGATAAACTTATCTCTGATTTTAGCGATGGTCTTGTGAATCCCTAAATGGACCGCCCACGGGAGAAACATGAAAATAGGAAAAAGACCATCGTATGAGGGCCACTCGGCAGAACAATCTTGGACCACCTCCGAGCGTCGGGCACGACAGCAGAGGACACCCTTGGACAAGAAGTAAGGAGTGGGCTTCTCCCTCCTGTGAGCTCAACCAATGATGTTTGACAACTCGGGGTCTTGAAGTTGGTGAGAGCCAAAACTCTCAAAGGCAGCAGGAAATCCAACATCACAGTCCCACACAACGGTGCTTGAGAATCAACAGGATCGCTGGGGTAGATGATACATTCTAGAAAGAGCATCGGCGACGCGACGTTTTGGGTGCCGCGAATGTGCTGCACCCTGAATTTAAAGGCCGCAATTTTGACAACCCAGCGACCAATCTTCCCGAGTTGTCGAGGATGGGCCAATAGCCAGGAAAAGAGCCTGATTGTCAGTTTCCAGCAGAAATTCGGAATGCTCTAGGAACCTCCGAAACTTATCCATGCCGAAAACGACCGCCAAACACTCCAGCTCAATAAATAGAAGATTTCTTTTCCTGAAGGGTCAAAGTCCTAGATGCAAAAGCTATAGGTTGCCGAGCACCGTCGAATTCTTGAGAAAGCACAGCTCCTACAGCACAGGATGAGGAGTCAGTCTGCAAGATGAAGGGCCTACTAAAGTCCGTATTTCGCAGCACAGGAGGTTGGATAATGGCCTCCCTAAGCAGTTGAAAAGCACGTTCTTGATCTTCACCCCCAAACGAACTTTGCGTCTTTCCTTCTTAAGGTGTTCAGAGGGGCGGCCACCTCGGCAAAGTCAGGAATAAACCTACGGTAGAAATTAACCATGCCGATGAATCTGCAACACCCTTGGCATCCTTCGGAGGAGGGAAATCCCGAATGCCTTGGGTCCTGGCAGGGTCTATAGATACACCCCTAGACGACACGAGGTGACCGAGAAACGATATTTCAGACTTGGCGTAAGACACCTTCTCCGGATTGACTGTAAGGCCAGCCCTACCCAACCTAACCAAGACCTCCTCAAGATGTTTAACGTGTTCCGTGAAAGACTCACTGTAGACCAGAAGGTCATCAAGATAATTAAAGACATATCTGAACTTCACATCGTGGAAGATGAGTCAAGCAACCTAGTTAACGGTTTGGGCCCCCACAGCTAGCCCCATAGGCACAGATCGGTACTGATACAAATTCCACGGAACACAGAAGGCCGTGAGAGGACGTGATTCCTTCTTCAACGGAATCTGATGATATGCTTGGTTCAAAATCAAATATAGTGAAAATTTGGCCTTACCGAACCAATCAAAAGCAGAATGGAGATCGGGGAGAGGCACTGAGTCTATTTCAATTTTGGCATTAAGTTTTCTTAGGTCAACCACCATACATGTTTTCCATTAGGCTTTGGAACCAAGAACGCTGGACTGGCATACGATGAGTTTGAGGGCTCAATAACTCCTTGATCCAAGAGATCCTTGATGATACCACGCATAACCTCCATCTTTGGAGAGAGCCAACTTGTATGGGTGGGAGCGTACTGGCTGAGTTTCAGTCAGACGAATTTCATATTCAATAAGATGGTAAGAACCGAGCTTGGGGTGTGAGAGGACAAAAAACTCCGGAAATCTTGAGCAAAGCTCACGGAGAACCCCAGCTTGCTCCTCATCCAAGTGACCGAACGGGTCCCCAGGGCCGCCGTTGGGTGTGAGGTGGAACCTTCCCTCACACTCCACCTCACCAACCTGCGGTGTCGATTTGAATTTATCAGAAAAGGGGACTGGACACTCGCCGATTGAATTTGAAATAAGACTGGCCCGCCTGAAGATCCAGCACCAAACAGTCTTTTGAATAAAATCCGCCCCCAAAATACAGGTCCATGCTCAGGTCCCTGGGCCACAAGGAAGCTCCACACCCATGAAAAACATTCAACCTTAAACTTGATTGAAGCCTTCCTCGAAATTGGAAGAGGGGAATTAGAAGCAGTCCAGCAAGTTAAAGAACTCCTCGGTGTGCTTCACCAAACCTAACCTTGAAATGGCTTCAAAAAGGACGGAAGAGATGAGGCTACAGGCTGACCCGGAATCAACTAGGGCCTTATGCAACTGAGTCTCCCACTAAGATATTGATATAAGGGCACACCGAAGATGCCTGTCCTAAGCCGTAGGTTTCCCTTTTCTGCTAGGCTCGTAGTGTCCAAACTATTAATCAAATTTTTCGCAAAGGTACTATATTTTTTGAAATATTTTCTTAGACCTCGGGGAACTTCAGATAAAAACCCCCTTTGATCTAGTTTTTTGGACCAGTGCGATATCTCCTATAGGACACTCCCGACGAGTATGACCTTGTTCACCACAGGCATAGCAGATGGGTAGACGAAGCCCACCTGAGTGGTGTGGCCCATCCACGGGATTCTGTACGGCCGTGACAGCCCTGGAGGGCTGGATGGAACGATGATTGTTCCTCTCCGCCCTCTGCCGGTCAGCAAACTGCACGCTGCGCGAAGCAATGCACAGACGTCCAGTTCAGAAAAGGTGGAAGGGCGACCAGCAAAAACCAGACGGGACTCTCCTTCAGGATTGAGACCCTCAAGAATGGTGGTGACCACAGTACCTTCGGGGATATCGAGCCTTAAAACCCTATCAGTGTCCCTCACCTCGGCCACCAAACTTTGCCAAACTCTCTCCGTTGCCCTGAGGCCTAAAGAATTTCTCCACACGAAGACGTTCCCTCAACGGACCAGGAACAAAGAAATCCTAAGCCTCCCTATGAAAATCATCCAGGGTACCACCCCTCTGGAGAACTCGAACCAGACAGTCACCCAAAGTGGCCTACAAAACGGAGAGATGACATGCAGGAAGCTCGCCCCCCCTGAAGACCAGGCAAGTCATGCAGTCGCAGGATCTCAGATAGAAACCGCAGCAAAGCTTCAGTATCCAGACCATCCACCGTTGGTAGTCGCTGCAGCAACGGGGTAAGTGGTTTGGGAGCTTGTGATACTGAACAAAGGATCCCGTCACCACAGTCCCTAGTCCTCCAGAATCCAGCAGGCAGGGTCCCGTCCACACAGACACCCCCGACGCCACGCCCACATCAAAGTCTGCAACAAAAACTGACCCAGGGATCCGGCATTCACCCTTAACAGCCGCAGCAGAGTCAATCGCAGACAAAGTTTTTTTTCAGGAGCCTTTGCCCCCTCGTCCCTCTCGAGTACAGTCAGCAGGCCGTCAACCAAGGTGATGCGTTCCTCCAACCGACTCCTTATCACCAGAACTAGTAAGCTTGGCTCTAAGTAGCGACAGCCTCATATGTAGATGGGTAAGCCGGGACAAATACCTAGCCCTCTCTCGGCCAGTAGGCGGCGACTCCAACCAGTCCTCCTGACTTATTCTCAAACGTCTCCAACTTAGCCTCCAAAATAGGCCCTCTGCTTCTGGAACGTCAAATCTCTAGGCCAGGTCGTGTCCAGTTCCATATTATCACGCAGTTGTCTTCCGCATGGACTCGCAGTCGGAACCCGGAGTAAGCCCACGAGCCAACAACTCAAAATGGAGATCCTCCTTCAACAAGTATTCAGGCACCAGAGAGACAGGCATGATAAATAAATAAAAGAAACAGACTAAACAAGCAACACACTGACTCGAAGTCAAAAACAACTAACAAATCAAAATTAGTAAGGCGACAAGAGAATAACTTAGTGAGACAACACTCTCAGCAGGGTCCCCAGAATTCCTGCCGTCCACGAAACACGGCAGCGAATCCAAAATACCACAACAAAACACACTACGCCGTACCAGGACAAAACCAGAAAAAAAAAACAATGAAGACAAGATATAACAAAAAACACACAAGTAACAATAATCAGAAAATAAATAAGTTCACACACTTCCTGTAAATCAGCGAAAAATAGGTCAGCGAGACGGCACAGGCGCAGGAAGTCACAAACTAAACTTCAACTCCTCCCTCTCACCACCAGTGGCAAAACAAAAAACCCCGGGCCCGCAGAGGGTAAAAACACGTAACCACGCTCTGCTACCATTTTGTTCCGAGTTAGCGAAAAAGACAGGAGGTCTCGGAAGCGCGCCCCTCCCAAACTCGGAGCAAATCATAAAAAAAAAAACAATCACATGCCACTAGTGGAAGAGATAAAAACGAGACAAGATTTCGAGTACAAGAAATATAATTAGTAGGTGGCAAACATTTCCATGCAAAATACAATTATGCAGCACCACGGTGCACACCGCGTAACTTAAAAACTAAATAACAACAATAAATATAATTCCAATAATGACAATAACATAATAAATAAATAATATAATAATAACACAATAAATAGAAATTTGGTCTATAAATAACATATATCAGGTACGGCGGTGGTAAATATAAAATTTTTAACAGGTAAATTTTTTATGAACTGAGGGGAGGAAAAAGGTTGTAGAATTTCTAGGCCCACTATTTTTTGAAAAGTAATTTTGTTTCAAGTTTGTAGCCGAAATTAAAAAAAATATATTTAAAGCCAATTTTTCGAAGGAGGCGGGGGCTTAGTTGCCTCCACGAATCCGAATTAAAGATGAAATCCTCCCTTCAGGTCATTGTAACTAACTAAATAAATACTGGCTAGGTACTGGCCCTCCTCCAGATCTAACATCTGGCAGCGCTCCCTGCACCCCAGTCCTCGCAAGTTCAGTATAAGAAGTAAAAAAAACATTTTTAATCCAACCTTGTTACAGAAGAAATGAATGGGAGCACTACACTCCGGTTGGATGCCGAGCCAATAGCGCTGGCAGGGCGCGGGCATTCAATTTTTCAGTTGTTGTTCGGGCAGACTCGCCCGCACCAGTCCCGCTGACGGCACTCACGGGACCCTATAGAATCCCAACATAACCAGTAGATATTCAGAACAACTTTAGTACAACCCGAGAAATAATAAAAACTTAATTATGTTTGCCAAAGTATAATAAAATGTTTAAATTTTAACAATTAAAAAAAATAACAATCTGTAACTAACATACCTTTTAAGTATTGAAAAAACTGTTTCCTAAAAATAACTCAAGACACCAAGTATTTAAAAGATACACTACTTGGTGACAATATTAAATATTACAAACAAAACAAATTTTCAAATATATAAACATTTACTTATAGGCTAGAACAGCCATACTAAATGATTAAGCGTGATAACAATTACTTGTAACTATAAATTCGCTGGATTTTAATCATTATAATATAATATTTTAATAATTTACATTTTGCTATTAAATATTAATAGTAAGGTAGGCCCTAATAATAATTATATAATTTACAAATAATAACAATACATTATTTCCCAAATAACAATAATTAAATTCCAATCAGTTCACGCTACTATAAAGGCAATAATTAAATAATAAAATTGAAATCATGAATGTTGCCACCTAATTTTGCACGCAACACAAAAACACGAGGTAACAAAATTTGCAAAGTCTGTACCGTCTCGCTTACACTAAAAAAATCAAAGTGTGTACACGGAATAAATAATTTCCGTTCGGCCGAACGGATCAGTTAGAAAGCACTAGAGCAAAAATATAAGAACTTAACTTGCATAGTAAATAAATTAACAAATTTAGAACGTACGAAAGACAGGATAGAACACTTTGCGACACGAACACGTACACGAGGAACACCAGTTACAAATAATAATATATAAATAAACTACTTATAACTAATCAACGAAAATATGTGTCTGGGTGGGAGAGAAAAACCGCCAACTAATTAAGTGAAGAGAGTGAAAAAGACAATTACCTGCCGAAAGTCGGTGAATTAGCCAGCCATGTGGAACGGGACGAGCAGAGAACAGACAGCAACGCAGTAGCTTCTCCGAACGTGTCTGACCGCTCCGAACAGTAGCCGGTGCCGTGCCGGTGAACAGCTGGTCGGTAAACTAGTCAAGGTCAACCAGCTGACCTCAAACCAAACAGTCCAACCAGCAGAAAATCAATACTCAGACGGAGTGACTCCCCCACCGACTGACAAGAGTGGCCGAGGTGGGAAAAATAATAGACAAAAATAAATTGTCCAAACTGAGCCCCGGCTCACCTTGAAATATCTTTGACCGGAAGAAGATTGCAGAAGCAGGAAGCATAGCCTTTTTTATAGAAGTAATTTTCTGAAACATATATATCTATATATTATTTTTATCAAGACAAGAAGTCAAACTAAAATTTAATAATATACCGTTATTATTATTCTGATACACAATAATGCATAGTTATGACATTTTATTAAACTCTACTGACAACTTTTTTACAACAATAACCTATTTTATTTTCAATATAGGCGTTTTAATCTTAAATTCAACGATTTTCTAATTTTAATCAGTGCCTCTACCGAACTCAAATATCGAGTTAAAGTTTTTTACTGATTTAAACAGAAAATAACTAATTATAAATTATTACATATAAAGAAGCTTGAAAACTCCACTGCATCGATCTGTAAAGTTACAGAAACATTTACTAAAATATCATAAATGATAGAATCAACTATAATATAATATAACGTAATATATTAATTTATGTTACCTAGGAACATTAATGCTGTTCAGTTTCAAGGTTAAACCCATAAAAACGGTCTAGAAGGAATAACACTAACTTATTTAATCCTCCAAATGTTGTTCGTCAAAATTTTGATGAACAAACATTCCCTTGCATCATCATTCATTACAGTATATTCCGGCAACGTATCGATTCGATTCATGCACCATTGGATTCGGGGAAAAAAGCCTAAGGAATACTATAGTTTTATTCCTCTTTGTATTGTAGTTGCAACGTACCAAGTTCGTAGTTTGGAACGTAAAAGAAGATTCATTGTGACCGCCATGTTGTCGATGCCGTCTGAGTTGTTGATGTGACGAGTCGTGTTTATTAGTAAGTTTTAGTAGGTTTATTTGTGTTTTATTGTTGTGTTTATTGTGTGGTGAATTGTTAAATATTGCAGTAGTGCAAATAAATATATTTTAAAATAAATAAATTTCTCGAAAATTTTTCGCAAAAGTTTTGAGTAATGACAAAATGAAACTTTTTTCGACTCTTCAAAAAAAAGTTATGGAATTTATTTTACTACTGCTGTATAGTTTACTTCATTCTGAGTAATAAAATATGCAATATAACATGTATTGAAGTAAAACTGTATTAGTAAAACTTTTATTAGCAAACTCTTACATATACACCCTATTTTCACAATTTATGCGCATCGCTGCTTTTTGTTATATAGTGTTATTATAGTTTCATAAATTTGTATAATGCTTATGTGTTTCTGAAACTAGAATAAATTTGACACAAAATGGCTATCTCACTTTTATAGTTTTCTTACTATAACTTGGTTTGCTAGGTATGGTCCCCCCCAAATAAAAAAAAAATGTAAATTTTGAATTTCATGGAAAAAAATATTTAGTAAAAATTTTTTTAAGGCCAAATTTAAATACTAATATTATTATATGTTTAATTCTGAACACAAAAATATATACTTCTATATATATTACTTTTAATTTATATTTTTAATACATTTCTTAAAAACCCTTGCACGAGGCTCGAAAACATGCCGCCACTACAGGAAAAAATGACTGCCAGTTGGAGGGTTAATTATTTATTTACTTAATTATCACAGACGCCGTACAAGAAAAATGCTTTAGCAAAGACTATTTACTAAGACCTATTACTAATTGTGTACTATACTAATTAAAATAAATATCTAATATCCAAAGAAAGCAAAATTGTACAGTTGTTCCTTTGTTTGGCAACGGAGAAGCCAAGTGTGGTATTGATAGGAGATACTTGTGCTTGTTTGATAACTGAAATTAAATTTTGCTCACCGCATTTTACTGCTATGTTTCAAAATATTACAACTGCAGTCGTGACTGTTGTTCTTTATAACTTTTAGTTTTGACATTCGATTTGTGTAAAATAAGTCAAACCAATAAATTACTCACTTTTGCTAAATCACAATTTCTTACCTTCATACGCTGGGCTTGGGAGAAGGAATGTAACCTCTTCCATTAGTGGTACTTTTCTTAGATTTTATTATTCGATTATGGGTTTCATAGGGTTTCAAGGGAAGGGTCCATTATAATACGTTCGGTAGAGCATAATAGCAAGGTTTGAATCTTGCACCTTGAACAGTTTGATAAAGCGAGTTCGGTATCCCAGTTTTATATACATACTGTCAAGGTGGGAAATTCAATCTCGGATGAGATTTTTATCAACCTCCACAATCTCAAAGGCGGATGGCTTATACACGAGATTGTCTAATTGCATGTGCCCAATTTCTAAGAAATTCTGCTAGACATTTTCTTTTTTTAACAAAGCGATGTTTTTCACACTCGTTGTAAGTGTCCTCTGACCAGGAAGTAAGTAGTTATATTCTTAAACTTATTTTCTTTGTGTACAAAGCGATGGTAGAACTTAATGCTCAAGTTTTGACTTACTTTTTATTTTTACCAGCGCACTAGTCATAAATTGCCTTTATTTCAGTTATAAAAGGCCAAGAATATTATAAAACATATAATGTAAAAAGGAACAAAATCATTGCTGCCCTTACTAACAACTGTCCCGGGGTACAGATCAAAGACGATGATAAAATGTGTATGTTCAATAATAGTATAGACAACTGCCACTAATGGTAAATTTAATTAATAGTATTGTTAGGAACTGGAAGATTTCAAGAAAAATCGAGCACTATAGCTTCCTTTCAGTTTAACTGCGCCACTTTGATTTGGACTTTAGTTTACATCATTCTTTTAATTTCATAAAATTATTTTTTGTTTGGATTTTATTTGCGTTTCAATTTTAAATCTTTCTTCATCAGTTTTAGTCACCAGTAAGTCAGCTTTTTTTGGAACAGTAAGTTTATTATTTTCATTGCAAAAGTATCACACACCGAACATGTATTGATCCTCGGATACTTAAAATTTATATTGCACTCTTTATTCAAAATGGTTCTGTACTCTTCATACAAATTAGAACTAACCTCATTATGTTTAATGTCAAGCAATTTTGTAATATTAGGATCTACAATCAAATACCGTACATGTTTGATTAGTCTCTAACGCTATAGTGACTTTCCCGACCTATTAGGCTCCTATGAGATATCGAATTTTAGCCTTTACGTCCTCAGAAACTGCATTATGGCGATTAAGATGTTTGCCGCGGTTGTCCCTTTGAGGATAACCCAAAATTGCTGACATATACCTTCAACATGCTCCTGCTACGTATAGAAGCAAATACTTTGTTAAAAACGTTAAGTTCTACAATCGGCTTAACTTTCAGGAAACGGACTAAAAAAGTGGCGTCACTGAAGGAGGAATCCTCCTCACCTTCTATTGGCCTGCGTTGTTAACAGGTAAAATTTCCATAAGGACTGAATTTTAATTTATTTCGTCGTTTGATTTCATTTTGTTAGTTTGACTTATTATTTCAGCTCTACCTCCAGCACTAACAATTTAAAAGCAGTGACTTTGCAATTAAAAGAGCCAATCTCGAGGCTTTGGCGCCTCATTTAGGCATTACATCACGGCTTGGTCCATGTGATGGGTTTTTCTTGGATGATGATGCACTTGCTGTAGTCTGTTTGTCATCTTCACTCGTCGCACCACTCCCTTTAACTTGCCTGTAGGCCTAATCAATTTGATTACTAACAAAGAATGTAACAGTTTGATGTAAAATTAACTGTCAATTTAACAATAAACTCCCGAAAAACAAGTATAACGACGAGTATCCCGAAATAATTGAGTATATAAACTACACATACACCAACACAGTAAAACAAAAATTTTGGGGTCTATTAGAACATGTAGTTAAAGTACACGACTATGGCGAATCATGAAATGCAACTTTCAAATTCAAGAATAATCAAAGCTTTCCACAATATTCGAACATTCCTCAACATTAAAATAAATAAAAGTAAACATTTAAATAAATAATAAAAATAATTTTACGAAAGTAATACAGTTTATACTTAACAATACTGATATTTTTTGTTTTAATTTTAAACAAACTATATTTTTATTTATTTATTGTTTGTAGACAAAATACAAACCATTTTCAAATCTAATTTTTTAAGTAAGTTTTTCATATTAACAGCTGGATATTTCTTGATTAGAATACAGTGTATTTAAAATAGTTAGAAATATATCTGTTTCCAGTTTCAGCGTAATAAAACCACTTTTATAAAAGATATAAAAAAGAATCCAAACAGTTTTTTTTATATTTTTGATGCAAGTTTTTGAGGTTAGAGTAAAGATAACAACCATATAAGTTGTAGATTTTATTATTGCCGACAACTTTTTTTATATTTAGCTATTTAAAATATAAGATGCCTGAAATTATAAAATACTACTTCCCCCCTTGAAAACCAACCCCTCCTTTACCTCCTACTGAATTATTTTGTTCCGAATTTCATAAATTATGTCAGATGTACTTAACAAAGTTGCACATAGTTTGCTGAAAAATGTTTTTTTTTTTCTAACTGGTATCAGGATTTGACTGTTGTATAACAGTCATGCCACGTTTGTTAAATGTTGCGGTAAGAATTGCGGCTGTAACTGTGATTATAAATAAATGCATTGAGACATATATACAATATAAACAGATAAAGATTATTTAAATACATACACTCCAAATAGGTAGATTATAAATCTACCAAGATGCGCATGATCTATATAACTAATTATTATGAACAAATATACGTCAAAAAAAATATTTCAAACACATTTCACTTCTATATCCTCAATTTTTTTATCGTAATATATTAAACTATGGTTATTTACTTTGGGATCATAGTACAATGTATAATTTCTAATAATAATAACAAAAAATAATAAAAATAATAAATATTTAAAGCATAATGAAGGAAGTATATTACAGTGCGCTCTTCATGTAGCGCACTAATGTAATAAGTATTGTCAATCAGAACACTAAAGTTTTATCATTTACTGTATATCTACCCTGCGTAGTAATGTAACATATGGCTCGGAGAGCGATATTTGATTCCATGTTGTATTCTGTTGTGCCTGCATCAGTTGGTGGCCGACTGAGGGACTTTATTGATTTTGAAGTACTATAATACGGACCATATAATTGCAAAACTGGCTGTTTAACTGTATTATTTTATTTATTAACTATGTAAAAAGATGCCAATAAAATAATAAGTATATAATTAATTATCGGAAGAAACTAATCTTTTATATCTTAAACTACATCTCAGGCCTAGAAGCATTAAAATAACAGTTTAGTTGCTAAAAACAGGCTCGCAATGACATGTCTCATACTGTATAATAAACAAAATAGGAGGAAGAAACACCACTTGTCGTGTAATAGGCTTAGATGAGGTTACAAAATTGCAAGTCTATAGCTTATTTAATTCTCGAGATATCCTGCAAACAGATAGACAGACACACAGTCACACAAAAGATACAAATAATTTTGTCACCATACTGAGTGATAAACATCCTTGACGCTTAGCTAAATTCTATGGTAGAACTTGCACCATTATAGAACTCATTCTTGTCTATGCATAAATAAATTTTCATCGAACATTTCGTCTATGGATTACATCTTCTTCAAGAATTTATGCCATATTCTACATTCACTTTTATGTTCATTTAGTTAGGTTTCATAGTAATTATAAAATAATAAAAGTTCCGGTAAACTAGGGAGGGTACTACAACACAAGAATGAGCTGAAATCAAATATTGTCACTGACTTTTAACATTGACTTTCCACTGTCACACCTCAATATTAATAGACTCAGTAACAGGATTGGTAGAGAGAGAGAGATTGCCTCACTATACACAATCTGTAAATTTAGATACATTAGTACTCACAGATCATGGTTTAAATTATAAAAAAATAAAGGATAAACAACTATCTAACTATACGCTTCTGTCCTCATATGGAAGGCAGTATCAAATCAATGGGGGAGTGGCCATCTATAAGAATAACCAGCTTAATGATGAAGTTGAATGTCTCAATTTTGAGCATTTAAGTAAGGAGCTCATTTGTGAAGTCTCTGCAGTGAAATTGTGCATTGATAAAAAAAATACCTGTACACGCTTGGTGTCTACAGCCCTCCAAGTGCTCCACTCGATCAAGCCCTTTCAATTTTATCTGATCTCTTTGAGATAATCACACAAGTGAACAGCGGGATACTCCTGTTTTAGGTGACCTCGACATTGACAGTCTTTAAGATTCCAAGCTAAAAGTACAGACTGCCTTGAATGAGTTGCTAATGTCTTGTAACATCACAAGACTGAATATTCCTCTAACAAGAATCCCTCATCTACCTCAAGACAACTATCGCAATTCGAAGACATTTTAGCAATGAATATCTCATCTGCTTAAAAAACGTTCTTTCAATACAGAGTTGAGAAAGAGTGTACGAGTCAGTAGAAACAGAGCCAGCTTATTCTATATTCATCTAAAATCTGATGTCGGCTCTTAAAATAGCTTGCCTAACGATGAGATCAATCAGTAAGTTAATCAAACAAGAATATGTTCATCCTGATGCAGATTACCTAAAGAAACTTTTCTTTGAAACACAGGTAAAATCTACCTTAACAACTATGACAGGGGCAAAACAGTTACTAATATTAACTAGAAAATCTATGATTTTAATTTTTAAGAATCATGTAAGAATTCTAACGAGGCTCATTTTGACAGAGCAAAACCTTTGGCAAACAATTAACAATGTAATATCTTCAAAAAATAATTGCCTCCATTCCCCCTGGCATACCAGACATTGAAAAGATACAGTGGATAACATACACAAAATAGAACACATCTTTAAAGAGCCCGTTACCAATATCGCTAACGAAACTCTAAGTATAAAAACTCCTAGACAAATAATACACCACAATTAAAATTTCCATACAATCTAGTAAGTCACCTACCACATTTCCAAATAATGTATTCGGAAGAATTCCTCAAGACTATTCAACAATACAACTTTCTAATTCAGCTGGAATTAAAGAAATGTTATCCATATCCTTAAATTTTATAAAGATGAAATTTGCCATCCCTTAGCTGATATAATCAATAAATCTCTCGCTCAAGATATTTTTTTATCAAAGCAGGAAATATCTAAGGTTTACTCTCTCCATAAGCAAGGAAGGAAACGTGAAGTGCAAGCTTTAGACCAATCTCTTTGGTACCATCTGTTTCCAAAATAATTGAAAAGATATTGTTTTTAGACTGCTACATCACCTTGCTAATAACATAAATAAGTACTTTGACTGATTTGGTTAGCTAGAAAATTTTCAATATTGATGCCAGCAGTACTGTGTTCAGAATGAGCTAGTGTTTTAAAAAAATGAAACTAAATTGCTTATGCTGTGAAGGAACAAGAATAACATCAGTAATCATCCAAATCTACAAGAGATCAACATTTACTGTAAAAAACGCCTTGGAATATTGCTGTAGGATCGTTTGTCATGAATTTCCATGTTGACGAACTAAGTACCCAACTCAGCACAGTTTTCTTGCGCTAAAAAGAGTACCATTAGTACTGACGAAGCAACTAAAACAAGTTATAATGCACTGTTTGAGTTAGGTGTGAGACATAGGATACCTTTGTGGGGGAACTCGTCATGTGACAACAACCAACGAATTATGATCCTTCACAAAAACCCTGTTCGAATTATGGCCAATTTTACATCTTGAGATATATCAAACATTTTACCATGACGGTGGCTTCCCTATACATCCTGGAAGTGATTCTGCACGCCTCAAAACTTAAATTGCCAAAAAAATTACATCTGCGTACCAACACGTATACAATTTGAAACACTACAAATCTTTTCAAATACACAAATCTAAAAAATAAAAAAATTATCATCTGAATGCAAATTAATAAAAGATATCATTATCAATTATCATTAAAGTATAATAAACATAATAATATAGTACATGTATAAAAGTTTGGGTCAAAAGAATTTAGTTATATTTAAAAGGAAAGTTGATTTAGAATCGGTCCTAAATCATTATTTAATATTCTACCCTCATGTTCTTATTAATACTCCATAACCGTCGACTTATTATTGTTTAGAAGCTGAGTTTAATAATTTTAAGTTTTAAAGATGTGATCGAATTTTAATGCATGTTTATCAATAGCTGGTTTTTTTTATTTTTTCCGTATTTATAATATATTTCACGTTCTTTAAATATTTTTGTAATATTTCTTTTTGTCTGACCAATTTAAATTTTATCACAGTTTGTTTTCTAATTCCCTTTTATTTTTAACTAAAAATTTGTCTTTTGTACATCCAAGTAGATTATTTGTCTTATTCGTTGTAGGAAAAGTAATGTGTATATCAAAATGTTTTTTTAATACTTGTTATATTTCTTAATAAAATAGACGATAATGTTTTACCTAATACATTTTTATTCTTTCTCAATTTAAAGTGGTTCTTGATTGTTCTGTTAATAATATATATGTTCCTATGATAACACAAACTTCATCGTGTAGTTCTTATTCTTATTCGATTAGAACAATAGTGGTTATCAATAACCAGCATATAAGCTGCCTTTAAAAGTTTAAAACTTTTTGTTTTACAAGTACTAAATACTTGGGGGAAAAGTTCCTTTTGAATACTACTATGGCAAACATATTTACTTGGACTATATTGTAATTGGTCTTTACTGAAAATAATGACCAATTATATTTTATAACCACATGGTTAGAAACTCTATATGATAAAATACTATAGTGATCTTTTCAAATAGACATAATTAGTTGACTTTTATGATAAGGAAGTAGAATCACTGAAAGTAAGTGTGACTTTTATCATATTTTACTATTATTTTTACTTTTTTTATTTCGACCACTCATGTTTTAACAACTTTAAGTACATCTTTATTTTTTACTTATACAAATATTACAATATATCAGTTATTGTTGATTATATAAATTAAAATTATTAATACAATGTTTATCTAAAAAAAAATTAAATTAGGTAAATAAACATACAGATTTTTAAATGTGTGTGTTTTACGCAATAAGAATTAGTATAAAGAAAAGCAGGAGTAGTTATGACTGTTTCAATTATATTGTATTATTCCATTAAACTTAAGGGTACGTTACTTCAACAATGTTCTCAGAAGGTTTCCATCAACTTCCGGAATACAACCTTGAGTAAGAACTCTTATTAACATACATATTGCTTGGTTTCTGCAGACTGTTCTCGATTAAACCTGTTCCAGCAAAATATTTTAAGCGCTCCGATACGTCATGAATAATTCATTACTTTAAAATTAACTTTTACCTTAATCGTGAATAAATATATTATACTTGATGACGTTTGTGGAAATTCGCGAAACTCATTTAAAACCATGAAAAAAAATACGAGTATCTAAAAAAGAGTAAAAATGTTGTATGTAACACACAACTGTATATTCTGTAATCATATATTTATACAGGGTGTACATAAAGTCCTGCACTGGTATAATATTTTCTAAACGATAACAGATAAATGAACAAGATTTGGTACATCAATACTACACCTAAAAATCTACTTTTTGAAGGAACTATCAGTTTTCTGTAATATCATGGGGACGTCCCGCAAGGAGTCAGAAGGAAATCTTAAATAGGAGCATAGGTCAATATGCACATCATTTTAAAGGGCTTATCGAGCAGAGTTTAATGCGCAAACCGCACTCAAAAAGATTGATCCAGTACAAAATGGCGGCTGTTTCAAAGGTTTTACTTGGTTACATTTCATTAGTAGCCATAACCCCGGGTAAAGCAAAACTGCAACCAAACGAATACTGCAGATAAATACTACATTGTGATTGTCAGTTGTACAGAAGTGAATTATAAACGTAGGTTATCCTCAAGGGTTAAAAATTTGGTCCTAATATATTGGTAACGGTGTTTAAATAGGCTCTTGCGTCAATGCCGTAGTGTGGGGGTGCTCCGTCCTGTTGAAACCAGATATTCTGGTAATGTTCTCCAAACATGTTTCGAAGTGCTGGTGTAATTTCATTTTCTAGCAAACGTTGGTATGATATTGCACTTAAATTTCCTTCAATAAAGAAAGGACCTACCAACTGGGTAGAGTACCTATCACACCAAGCCAGACATTCACCTTTAGTGGATACTGCGTATGTGCCTCCCGCATCCAGTGAGGATTTTCGCTACTCCAGTAACGGCAATTGTGCCTGTTTACGCTTCCATTCAGCATGAATGAACACTCGTCTGAAAAACACAATATTGTTTGCATCAATTTCGTTGCAATCTATTTTGGCCATCATAGTTTCACAAAATTCTATACGTCGATCAAAATCATCTTCGTTGAGTTCGTGCACCAAATCAACTTTATAAGGCTTAAAATTAGACCCTTTCAGAATTCTTTTTAACAGACGTAACAGAGATGTCATGAGTTTGTGTTGCTGAGCGTAGGGACTCTTGCGGATTCTCAATAAATGACTGCAATACATCTAAAGAGTTGCCTTCAGTTGTCGTGTATTAGCGGGCCTTCCTGTCCTATGACGATCGGAAACACTTCTTGTTTCCATAAAGCGTTTGAACGTTCTCCCTACAGTTTTTCTAGAAAATTGGCTGCCTCTCGTGAAAGTAGTCATGAAATAAATGGCATGCTTCCTCGTGTGATCGTCTGTGGTTTCCCCAACCAACCATCATAAGAAGTGTTATACGTTCACGTTCGTTAGGCGACATAGTGTACTTGAAGAACTACAAGCAATACGACAAACTCTTTTGTACTAAAGTGCACTAAAAGAAAAGGTTGGACAGCACTACTAAAACAAGAAAACTAGAACTGTAAAGACATGAATAGACTGGCGAATTGGAAAGTCCAAACTGCGACCCAAAGATAAGAGCTTTCTAATTGTTACTGTTAGCATGTTTTCCCCGTTATCAATATATTAGGACCAAATTTTGTACCCCTTGAGGATAACCTACGTCATAATTCACTTCCTTACAACTGACAATCACAATGTAGTATTTACCTGCAGTATTCGTTTGGTTGCAGTTTTGCTTTACCGGGGTTATGCTATTGAAATGCAACCAAGTAAAACCTTTGAACAGCCGCCATTTTTGTACTGATAATCTTTTTTGAGTGTGGTTTGCGGCATTAAACTCTGCTAGATAAGCCTTTAAAATGATGTGCATATTGACCTATGCTCCTATTTAAGATTTCCTTCTGACTCCTTGCGGGACGTCCCCATGATATTACAGAAAACTGATAGTTCCTTCAAAAAGTAGATTTTTAGGTGTAGTATTGATGTACCAAATCTTGTTCATTTATCTGTTATCATTTAGAAAATATTATACCAGTGCAGGACTTTATGTACACCCTGTATATGAATGTATACATTTACGTGAGTAGAACACGATTATTCGTATTATCTAATATAATATATAATTATATATATATATTATATATTACATAATATTGTATATATTATATATTATATATATATATATATATATTACATAATATAACAATTGCTTGTGGATTTAAACAATTAGTAACAATACAACCAAGATATAAACAAAACTGAATGCTCTTCTTTTTCTTTAAAAATATCTAAATTATCTTGTGTTTTTACCAAAACATAAGTATATGAAACAAAGAGAAGTTTCAGGAAAAATAAAAAGTATATTTATTTCTATAAATATTGTTTTTGATGATGGAACGATTGTAAAGAGGGAAGACATTACCAATTATTCGGATATAGAAGAAATCAATCAAGATAATGTATCACTGAACGATAGTGATAGACCGAAAAAAATCTATTGTCATTCAAGGGAACAATATTTTTGGTTTGTAAAGATATTATGTATCGTAATGAAGTGCTATATAAGACTACTGTATTATAATAGTAACAAAGTAAGTAATAAATGTTTGGAATATGTGTCAAATGCCACTTACGTTTCCAAAACGTAAAATCATAATTTATGATAATTACAAATTATTAGATAAATATCTCTATTCAACCTATTTTGATGATATAACCACAAAGACTCAAAGTTAGTTTTTAAATATAGTTGTCGTCATTTTTACAGTGGATCCTAATCAAAATAGGCTTGGCTATTCTATAAATAGACCAAAGTTCAAGATGGTGTTTGTACCTCCTCAGCCTCATCAGATGCGTATATCTGAGGCAAAAACTATTTCGCAGCTAACATAGTCATCACCTAGAGACAGAGAGTTAGGAAAAAATTAGCATCGATGATATAAAAAAATTTATTTAACTGGATTTATATGGATTAAACACTATGAATTCAATATAGTGTTATACACATTTGAGCCTAGTTGTACATGGTTACAGTACATGGCCTAGTTTCACTGAAACAGTGGTTTCAGGGCTAATACTGTTTCACACACGTAGGATTTAAATATTTGGAATAATGGATTATGGAGTATAGTTGGAAATTTCTTCATAAGCTGCATTGCTTCCTTATTCATGTAATACATACTATTATAAACAAATCCATTGGTGTCTGTCTGTATGTTCTGTGTGTGTGTGTGTGTGTGTGTGTGTGTGTGTGTGTGTGTTTGCTTGTGTGATACTCATTCCAGTAAAAACTAAGGGGCCGATTGGTCTGAATTGTAGAGTAAATTGGGCATTTCCGAACGCCACTTTCCCAACTTCAGACTACCTGCCAGATCGACCAACTTTGTTACTACCAGCAACATATTTATGACAACGTAAACGAAATCTAAACCTACTTATATCGCGTAATACCAAGTAGTACATAGAGGCAGCCTCCTTCTCGATGACGTGGCTTCCTTATGGGAGGCAGAAAAACCATATACGACCGTCGTAATCATATGTAATTTCCACAATAAGTCAAATCAAGTTTGTTCCTTCTAATAATTTAGTTTTTTGGTACCCGGTAAGATAAACTCTTAAAAAAATATTGGCCTCTATATAATACCAAATTAAATATATTTTTTATGAGGAAACAAGTCTAAATTATTACATAAATATACGATGACCGGAATACACTACAAATCCCATAAATATACACTTAAATATTTTCAAACTCAACATTATTGTTTGAAATATAATTCATACAAACTAGAATTGGAAATACACGTATAAAGTATATGGAGTTGCGTTCGAAGCCACGAGTAACTGCTGGTATATTTTTTATGTTTATATACATACACTATTTTTAACATGTTATACACTGTCTATTTTTTATGTTTATGTATACACTATTTTAAACATGTTACGTACTAACCCAAGTAGCTATACACTAGAAATTTTACACGAAATAAAGCCTGATAATAGGAATTCAACTAATAATACATTGCCAGTACATTTTGGTATGGAGATCTAAACTTTCCGAGGTAAAATATTAAAATTTAATCCATAAATTTAAATATAAGTTTTCTGTGAAAAAGAGCGCAATTAACTTATCATATGAACTGAAATATAATTAAATACAGCACTAAAAGTTTTCTCAAAAGACTATCACAAATTTTTGTATTGCAAAAAGATAATTTTACAAGAGTATTTACCAAATGCAACGTTATTTTAAGGCCTGTAAATAATGAGACTTCATACAAATCTAAACGAGACTTGGTGTTAAATCTTTTGTACAATCATCGAGATAAAACGTATTAATTGTATTGATGATATTTTTAATAATGCTAATATGTTACAGGATTATAAGATTAGCTGTATTTGGTGCTGTTACGTCTGATAGATAGACGAAATGTAGCTTAAAGATAAATCTTAGTTCGATAAATGATCTTGTGGCAAATGAATCCTTATGCAGTATTATGTAATAAATCTTAAGGATATTTAAAGCTTTGATATTTCAATAGCATGGATGGAAATTTTCATAAAAAGAGTGATGTGTATGTAAGAAAAAATTTACACTGCGACTAAAAAGAACTTAAGGACTAAAATAAGCATTTTGTTAGCCGTCTCATTGATACATCGCTCTGCAGCAACTATTCATAAGATAATGACTCTGCGATGTATTGTTTAACCGCTGAACTTGTCGGTGTGATAAATGAGGTCTCTCCTTCTCCTACAAACAACCAAAGTTGAACTGGTTTAGTCAAGTAAAGTCTAGTAAATCATGTTTGTGTTCTTATCATGTGGCTTTCTGACTCGTGACGTACAGCAATAAACTTTTTACAGAACATCTATTTGATAATTGGTTAATATTTGACGTACTTTCTGTGAAGTCTTCAAGGGAGCTACTGAAATCAGATTTTGATTTATTTCGTTCACGTATGATTTTGTTTGTTGAAGTTTGTACCATTTACAAACAAACTTTATTGAACTGCCCATTTGAGTATTTCAAACACGTACTATTATACATATTTTCGTGAGAGTGATAAATACTAACCCCTCTATCAATCGTACGATGAGAAATAATTTGATTCTAAGTCACCATGTTCATACAGTTTTAATAAGAAATAAAAATTTTTTGTATCTTTGCACACATACTATACATTTGTTTATTAATTTAAAATTATCCATATTTCTAGAAATTTTATCTTCAAACTATTTTCGACTTAATACATTTAAAGGTTAAACTATTTTTAATAGTGATAAAATATTACTTATAGCCGAAACAAGTTTTGATTATCGACGTTCGATTATCTAGTTCTCGGAAATCTACTTTGGTCAAAATCGTGTTGACATATTTGAGCTTACCTTGTCCTGATGAAGAAACTACACACATAAGTAGGACTGAAAAGCCTATTACGACCTAGGGGAGAGTCCTACCTACTTACTATGTTCTTTCGGTATAAGAGAGAAATTCTTATTAAGGATTTGCAACTTTCCAAAATAATCATTATTAAAGTTTTGCGTTACACTTGTTTTTTGGACTGTAGCCAGGGAAAGAATGAATCGTTGAGGCATGTTAATATTCATTTCTCTGTTTTTCCATTAGCCATTGTTAAAATGCAATATCCTAATGTTAAGGAAGCCCGCTAGTTTAAAGTAACTTATGTGAAAACATTCATAATTTTGTTCATTAAGGTTAGTTTTATAACAGTATTTAATGCATTAGATGATTTTAATTCTTCACTGGCACAATCTGAAGTAAAATTTATATATTAATATTTTATTTACTATCTGCATTACACTACCGATCAACCACTTTTTACTTATTATTGAAAATATTCAAATGTAAACAGATGTTTCAGCACGTTTGCCGAACTATAGCTGTCAAAATACGTTTCGTTCTTATCATAACATTCGAATGTAAACAAACTAATATTTCAATTTGAATTCGAATTTATTTGGAGACATGAATGTGTTATGGGTGGTAAAAAGCACTCTAAATGTTAATTAAAACCAAAAGCTATACCTTTTCCAAATTTCCGCACATTCCGTATAGCAGTTTCAGTGTGATTCGAGGACAAACCTCGAAACATCCAAATATCCAAACATTCAAACTTTCGCATTTATAATATTAGTGGGGTGGTATCAGTAATAAATTCAAATCTTTTAGTTTATTCTGGATTTTACTTACTTAAAAGATTGAAAATTTGTCCGTAAGGTACCAGATATCGATTTCCTCCTAGCATATTATAACATTGACAATATTTATGAAAATCTCTAAAAATGTGAGAGTTAGTTTAAAATTTATTCGATAGATGTTTCCCAAACATTGGAATATACAAAGGCAATATACGCATATTGGAAAACGGACTAGACCGACTCATGCAATGAGTCATTTGTCACTTCACACAATGAATTCCGATGGTAATTGTTTGTAAAGTTGAATGAGCATGCAAGTGGACAAAGCAGCTTTGTATGCCATTTGGTAAACCCTTAACCACATTCCATACGATGAAAAGGTTCAAATTTGCGCCTGTTACTATTTCGATGACGTTGTGGGAGATAAGAGCGAGTTCAGATAAAACATATTTGTATAATAATTCTAAAGGAACATCGAACACGAGTTTTTCGTTTATAAAACTAATGTCCAGGAGGGTGTTGATATAACCTTTAATAATAGAGTATTGAGATCATACTGTATTACCTATATTACAGACTAAGCAAATTGTAATGCAAGTTTTAAAACTTGCGCGTCTTGGTTGCGTTACGAATGAATATGGCCCCAAATTAAAACTTAGATATTAAAAATTGGTTATTAGTAAAACTATTATATTTGAAAAAAATACAAAGACGACCGATTTCAGGACGTTGGGGCCATAGTTCGTCGCGTTTTGAATAAATATTCTACTTACTTTTGTGGTATAATATCCATCACCAATAATTTTTTAAAGCGTACAGTGGTATATATGTTATAGTTAGTTTCTAAAAACAGTAAAATATATTTCGAAATTTAGTATTTGTTAAAAAATATATAAATCTTTTCGTGGAACTGTAGGTGCAGTTGCAGTTGGCAGAGTACCAAGCTTACCCAAATATTTTTATGGAACTAACGTAATACTATGTCAATTAAGATATTGACTCTAGTTATGTTATGAACCTGGGTAACCTATACATTAAACAAATATATCAATATAACGTTTGTGTTATAGTTTGTATTGTATATAGTTGTTTATATGGTATGTTTAATGTTTAATGGTATGTATTTGTTTTGGCATATTTTTGTAATACTTTGCAATGTACATTTTTATAAACGGGGAGGCGATAATAGGTATGCCTCACGTCATTAAATTGTAAAAGATAACATCATTCAGGCGGAGATTACATCCAGTAGGCATGGTACATTATATTTGTTTACAGATAGACCAATAACGACGATATACAATTTTTTTACAATAAAATAGTTTAGCCATTGTGCCTAATTAATTTCAATGTCAAATAGTTCTAAACCTCAGTTTACTAGGAAGAGATTAAACCGGGAAATGCATACAATAGCTTTGTGGTTATAAAGGAACTACCACAAGATCTTGTGGGAAGAAGTGGATTTCCCTTACAGCGGAAAATCTGTGCAGGCCGTTTACCATCATTTATACATGTGAACACGAGAAAGCAAAATTTTTAAGACAGTTTCACTATAACGTATGCAGCTAGACAACCTGGTATGTGATAAAAATAATATGTTATACAGGCGCAAAGGCATGCATCGATTTTCTTGCTCCATATTGCAACACAGTAATTGTGATGAAGATGTAAGTTGTGCAATGCAAGTTGCTAAATACACTTTAGAAATCCTGAACAAACATTTACACCAGTCCACTTACTAGTTATTCTGTTAACGGTCAGTGTTGAAATTACATCGTGCCAACATGGAGGGTACTACTGTTGCTACCGCAGCTATTTGGGATCTCGATTCTCGAGAGTCAAAAGCGCCTTCTTTATTTCATTTTGCATTTTTTGTTACTTAATCAATCTGAAGCCTTTATTGGGAAAATAATACATTTTCATTTGACATGTTGAGAATCTTCCATTATAAAATGATTTGGACCACGATTTTGGAAAATACTCGCTTTCCTGAATTCTTTTTGTATGAAATTATGCCCGACCTTGTCACCTAGTGTTGAACAGTAAAAAGTTATCACCAGGTTCTATCAGAACAGTTTATACAAAATTTGCTGAACAGTTATACTGGAACACCAAAATATTGCACCAAGTGGAAAGTTTCTTCAGAGCTATTGTTGTTATTATAGTGGGGAATCGTAATGTGTCCCGTAGAAACTCTAACTAAGATGTTTGCGACAGACAGCGTTAAAAGGCTCCACCGAGTCAGGTGAATAAACCTGTCAAGAACCGATTTTCTGCAAGTGTTTGACGAGGCCCATTGAAAGGCCTCTCCGAGTAGAGTGGCTTATAGGAAACTTGCTGAGTATCGGCTCTCGCTAAGGGAACATTCTATTTTAGTTTGTAACGATTCACATTGAAAGGCTTCTCTGAGTAAAGTGGTTTGTCTGTAACATGCCGGGAGCTTCAGCTTCATCTGGATGAGTCATATTGAAAGGCTACGTGGTATAATGTAGATCAATAAATAAAAGCTCGTCTCGGAAAGAGGAGATTGGGTTTGAGTTGAGAACTACTCCTGCTATGTAGAAAGGAAAATGCCTTTGCAAGAGCATAAGAGCATTAAGCGAAAAACTTCGAAGATCGCGCGGGGCAAAGAAAAGCACATGCTAAATATAAAAATTTGCAAGTACTTGACAACCAGACAAAAAGGTTCGACATTTAGTTGAGAACTTTAATGGACTCGTTGAATGGTTACGAAAGATCCAAAAGAAGGGTTACATTTTTGGAGGTTGTAAATTAGTTATGGAGAAACCAACACGATGGAGGTGGCGATGGATTGGACCCACTCCTAAACAAAGAGAGTTAACTCGGAGAGGTTAGGCATAGAATCGAGAACTACAAGTTGTTCAGTGCCCTTTGGTTATCAAAGTGAGATTTTTTTCCTGGAGAAACTAGCTATAATAAAAAAACCGCCCCGAAACCCCTACGGCCTGACGCAAAGCGTACAATGGTGATGAAAATGTGGGTAAAATTCATTCATACGCTGCACTCCTGCCTATATGGACAATCAAACGTGGCAGATTGCCATATGTAGACACGACGACAGAGGCGACTACCCTCCATTCTCAGTCCATGGTACAAATACTGCCTAGGTAAATGGGACTGCCACAATCAGTGTCCGTCTACGTATCGTGACTAGCGTTTTCGTGACAGGTAAGTTATTACACTACACATCCAATTGTCATCTTTAAAAGATTTCTTGGATAATTTACAATGATATTAATATCACTACTATTTTATCACCATATTTTGATTTATAAAAAGTTCTGGCACTCTTCTTTTGTTGATCAAAATACATCTAATCATAAGACTTCCAAATTTCAAATATCAATTTTATTTCTTAGTACAAAAAACATGTATTATTAAGCCAGAGTTACTCTCAATCCACTAACCATGTTAATACCAGATGAGTTAGCTTTACGATGAAGTAACATTCGTTGTTATTTGATTTGATTATTCATCATATCAGCTAACATACGCTGTTATTAAAAATATTATTTAACCCACTGTACTGATACAGTAGTAGGTTTTTCTTTACAGATTGAAAAATGGAAATTTCTGCAAAGCTTTCGTCACTGGAGATAAACGGTGAGCCCACACCAAAGGTTGTGATAAAAGAGTTTACACGTAAAGCTGGCTATAGAATGCTGGAGGCGAAAATGGTAGCAACGTGTTTTGTTTTTGTTCTCTCTGTTAACAACGGCTCATCATACCCTGCCACCGCTTGAAGTGGAAGACCGCTGAACGCTAAGATACAGTATGTAAGTGAATCCCATCTGAACAGGGAGAGCCATTATGAGGTACGAGATTTAACAACCTGTATCTCTCTACCGACTTTGTGCGCCACATAATGCCTAAAACCTGGGGCGAAACGTACGTGGACAGCCCCTAACCCTGTCCGGGGGTGGGATTTCCATTAGAGTACCAACAGTTGCATAAGAAGTGTTCTCTATGTAACGACCCGAACCCAATATTAACAATAATTCAAGAAATTATGCTTTATTTGGTTATATACAAATTTCATCCATTTAGTAAATTTAACTGAAGACATAATAATTGTAAAGTGTACAGCACTGTTGAGTAGGACAGCAATAAGACTGCTGACAATGCAGACTCAGCACCTGCGTGTGCTTGAAGGCAGTCGAGATCAGGCCTCAGACTCGTAGACATGTAATTCTCTGTCGCCCTATTATAAAATTTTCTAAATTCTTTCAATAATGTAAACCAATACTTTATATCATTCAGAAGTGCTCTCCCCCTTTTTAATCAATCGAAATTGTATAATTAATTTATAAATTAATCAATAATAAACAGTGTTTTTAAAATACAAACGTTGTTGCACTAAATTCATTTCTTTTTCCGGAATCATCCGGTGGTGGCAGCTAATACCAATAAGGTTCCCAAATCAGTCGCGTTACAGATTTGGTGGCAGCGGTGGGATGATCGCGTAACTTTTGGGACAACTTAACTGTATAGTTGATTGATTTTCCGACGCCGAAGTGACCACGTGAACAGCAAAATTACTCAAACAGTGTAATCCAGTGTTAAATACAGTGTTAACGGCTAGGAAAAGTGTTTTCAAGTTGGATTTTGTAAAACTTTTGAAGAAAAAGTGCAACAAGAAGAACGCCAAGCCGAGAAAGGACGCCAAGAGACGACGCCATCTTGTCATCTTCGTCACGTCACCAGCCTGGTAGGAGACGGAAGCGGAGCAACCAACATCGTAGGTGAAGCTGACAACAACCAACATCATCTGTCTACAGCCTCTAGCAACCATGGCAGTCGCAATGGCAGTGATATTTGGTAAGCCTTTGTTCAAATTCGGAAATTAAAATAAATATAATAAATAAACATTGGCTGTACTTTAAAACTATTTTTACCAAATATTCTATATTAATAATTAAGACATAGATATTAGAGAGAATAAAGGTGCTGTGGTGTAATAGTGAATGCAGCATTGTATGATAAACACCATTTTTTGCTAATTTTGTGATTGATTATTAAGTAACAATTAAATTAAATTGAATTACTCTAACATGGAGTAACAATGTGTACCTACTTCAATGTCAGGTCGTCACTTCCAGGGCACCTATTTCTCATTTTAAAATTAGGATAAGAGTACTTATTTAATAATATTTAGTAGGAAATGCCAATGTTTCCAGATAAAAGTAATTATTAAATCCTTGTAAATAAAAGCACTATTTAAACAAAAGTGTCGTAGCTTTGAAAAAATTTATATTTTGGGTTTAAATAATTGCTGTTATTGAGAAATATTGATGTTTTAAAATTAATTTGGTCAGACGCTATTCTAGTGCGTTATTTAAAATCTATATGTTACATTAATGTACTTATAACTTACTGTGTAAATTGATATTGTTAATTGATTAGATATTGCTAATCTACTAATTAGTTTTATATGATGTATATGGATTACAATCACTAACATCGATTGTTGATGATTGATTGATTAGATTGGTATTGATTGGGTATTGATAGATTATCGATTATTAATTGGTTATTGGAAATTTTATTTATAGAAAATTTTTGGGATTTTGAAAAAAAATAGTATTATGCTATCATAAGCGATAAATTCAGTCGTATAGTCGAAAAACTTCGTAGAATTTTTTAGAGTTTCCTGAATTAAATCTTAGGTTATTAAGATTAGTATACCCTCCAAGTGGCGGTCTTTTTTTCCTGTAGTGGCGGCATGTTTTTGAGCCTCGTGCAAGGGTTTAAAAAAAAATTTATTAAAAATATAAATTAAAAGTAATATATATAGAAGTATATATTTTTGTGTTCAGAATTAAACATATAATAATATTAGTATTTAAATTTGGCCTTAAAAAAATGTTTACTAAAAATTTTTTTCCATGAAATTCAAAATTTACATTCTTTTTTTTTAATTTGGGGGGGGGACCATACCTAGCAAACCAAGTTATAGTAAGAACACTATAAAAGTGAGATTGCCACTTTGTGTAAAATTTATTCTAGTTTCAGAAACACATAAGCATTATACAAATTTATGAAACTATAATAACACTATATAACAAAAAGCAGCGATGCGCATAAATTGTGAAAATAGGGTGTATATGTAAGAGTTTGCTAATAAAAGTTTTACTAATACAGTTTTACTTCAATACATGTTATATTGCATATTTTATTACTCAGAATGAAGTAAAATATACAGCAGTAGTAAAATAAATTCCATAACTTTTTTTTGAAGAGTCGAAAAAAGTTTCATTTTGTCATTACTCAAAACTTTTGCGAAAAACTTTCAAAAAGCAAAGTATAAAATGTGTTTCAAAGCTTGTATTATATCCAAATTTATAAATCTATGGTTTCCATCTGATGGGAAATTTTATGTAGTTTTAGAAAACCATAAACTGTGTCTAAATATATTACATACATTTTGATTCCACAACTGCATGTATTACTAAAATAACAGTATATAGCCTACGCAACTAACAATGACCCTGGAATGGTCCAAACAGTTATCATACATAACCAAAGAAATTACGGTAAATATATATTTGGTTTGAAAATTGTTATTTCAGAACTAAAAGAGTGCCTAAAATAACGTTTAGTGAGTGAAAAACAATAACAAACTACGTGAAATGAATTTTAGCCAAGTCATTTTGCAATTTTGCAAAAAGAAATTTATTTATTCTAAAATATATGTATTTGCACTACTGCAATATTTAACAATTCACCACACACTAAACACAACACTAAAACACAAATAAACCTACTAAAACGTACTAATAAACACGACTCGTCACATAAACAAATCAGACGGCATCGACAACATGGCGGTCACAATGAATTGCATCCTCTTCTTTTACGTTCCAAACTACGAACTTGGTACGTTGCAACTACAATACAAAGAGGAATAAAACTAAAGTATTTCTTAGGCTTTTGTTTCCCGAATCCAATGGTGCATGAATCGAATCGATACGTTGCCGGAATATATTGTAATGAGTGATTGTGCAAGGGAATGTTTGTTCGTCAACATTCCAGAATGGACCTTGTTCATAAAAATTTGATGAACAACACTTGGAGGGTTAAATTCCACATAAGCAGCACGTTCCAAAATCAACAATCATGAGTTCTACAGTAACATTCGAAGGAAAAACCGTTGAGTTCCAAGAAACTTATGATGCAATTTCAACGAAAGTTAGGTCTCTTCAGGACTGCCTAGACGAAACCATCGCGGGCAATTCTATGCTAAACAGAACAGAGATGTCACCATCCACTATGGATATAATTGTAGCAGCAAGTAGACCATCATTTGAGCTAGTGTCTAGCAACACTCCCTACGATGGAGAGAGAGCCGATCTACTCATGCCATTCTTCGACAGCATTCAAGGCATAGGAGAACTGAGCAACTGGAACGAAACACAAACATTACAAGTATTAAGATTAAAGTTAATTGGTAGTGCTCTACAGTTTTCAAAATCAGATAAAAAAAATGCAAAAACGCCACAACACTTAATGAAATTAAGCCTGCCCTAACACAAAGGTTTGGAGATAGCCTACCAGATCACTATTATTGTGAACAGTTATCTAACATCAGACAAAATAAAGGAGAGACTATTGAACAATTCTCTGACAGAGTCAAGAGGGTCAGTGACAAAACACTGAGAACCACCAATAACGAAGAAGTAAATAGAGTATTAAGAGAAGAAGCTGAGCGAAGAACAATGGAAGCCTTTGTCAGAGGACTCTACGGAGAAATTGTCAGACAAACAAGGATTAGGTTTCCAAAGAATTTAGGAGAAGCAGTGACTACCGCGATAGCTATAAATAACTTAGAAAAAAGGCCAATTCCATTTGAAGAAAAACCAAGGAAAGTTTTTGGAAACAATTTAACAGGTAAATGCTATAACTGTGGAAAGATAGGACATGTAGCAAAAGACTGTAGACGTAGAAACTCTACAGACAGGCAGTTGAAGGAATGTGGATATTGCCGTAGAAAAGGGCACAGAGAATCAGAATGTAAATCGAAGGCAAACTCCACACGTCCTCACTGCAGCTTCTGCAAGAAGCAAGGTCATTCAGCTGATCATTGCTGGGCCAGAAAAAAACACGGGTAACGAAAGAGGTCAACCTTCAGGGAGCGGTTATAGTTCAAGAAACGTTCTACCGTTAAGCTACAGCGGGGAACCCAAAAGCGCCGCTGGCAACCCCGTGAGGAAGTAAATCTGAACCTACATAAGATAAGGTTTGGACTGGAGAAGAAAAAACCTAAAATTGCACACATCAATGAGCAAGAAAACAACTATGAACTACTAGCTCATGGAACCACTGGGAGTGTCAATGGGCCAGTCATAATTGATACTGGGGCACAAATCTCGATGACAGAGAAAAGGGTCACCCAAGGACCTATCTCACCGATTGATGTTCATGTACATGGCATCACAGGAGCCGTAATGCACACCTACGGTCAAGTAAACCATAAAGATAGGAGACACAGAACTGATATGTACGTTCATAGTAGCAGACTTGCCTGACGATTATATTGCATTTATAGGGTATGATGAGCTTAGGTGGAAAAGAGCTGTCATTGATTTAGAACGATATGTCTTAAGTATTGAAGGTCGTGACATAGTCAACCTATACGAACGAGACAAAGAAACTACGAATGATTGCGTGAGTAGACTTGGGATAGCCACCAAGCGAACTCAAACCTTCCAAGTAGAACCCGATCACTCAATCAACACGCAAGTGAAGCCTAATAAAAACGAAAACTTGCCTGAAAATCTTCCAGCTTACTGCAGAACTAACCTCAACATACCTGCCCGTTCAGAAATGTCAGTACAAATAAAATTGGGTAAAAATGTGAGACAACGAAAGCAATAAATTGAGAACAAAGTTGTAATTACAGAACCGGCACTCGTAAAAATTCATGGAATTTATGTAGCCCAAAGTCTAACTAAAGTAACAAATGGAACTTGTTGGACGAAAGTAGGTAATACAAGTCCAGAAGATTTAGTAATGTACAAAAACACTCTGATCTGTAAATTAGAAGAACCTCATTTAAAACCAAAGAATTCAACAGAACCAAAAAGAGTCAACACAGTAATAAAAAAGCGATGAATTCAGAAGAAAATTAGAAGAAAAGATAGAGCATTTGAGACCAGAAGAAAAAGCAAAGATTAGAAATGCACTTCATCGGTTTGGAAATTTGTTTAGCCTTGGAGGAATTGAAAATTTAGGATGTACAGCAAAATTAAGTCACAAAATTAACACAGGAGACCACCCTTCCATTAACAAAAGGCCATACAGAGTGCCGCATGCACAGAAACATGTGCTACAAGATCTGATAGAGAAACAACTGGATAAGGGAATCATAATACCGAGTGTATCACCATGGTCAGCACCAGTGGTCATAGTGCCAAAGAAACCTGGTCCAGATGGTGTTGTAACTTACAGAATGTGCATCGACTACAGAGATCTAAACTCATGCACAGTACCAGAAGTTTATCCTTTGCCAGATATTCACGAAACATTTGACATGCTTGGTGGAAGTAAATTCTTTACTGCGCTAGACATGAATTCGGGGTTTTTCCAAATTAAAATACATCCTGACAGCCAAGAGAAAACAGCTTTCAGTACTCCAACAAGACATTATGAATATACCAGAATGCCCATGGGTCTTATAAACTCCCCTGCAATTTTCCAGAGGTTAACCCAGATATGCCTAGCGTCCTACATATATAGTCCACCATGACAGCTGTTTACTTTGTAAATATTTTCATGTAGTTTGTTGACTCTCTGCTAGAGTGCAGCACCGTACAGGTCTCCAACAGGTTCCATTTGAGGTTATAGTCTACCAGCCATTTTAGTTGAGCACTGTGTTTGTCTGTAGATGGAGTTAAGTTAACCTCAAAATAAGTTATGGAGTCTTCAGCTTGCACCAACAATGAAACGTAAGTAATTTATTATCTATTTTTCAGCTTTTTGTAATGAAAACTATTAAGTATGATAGAAAATAAACACTTCATTACATTGGTACAAAGTTATGAGTATTTTCTTTCATATCAGAGTTATAGGATGGCTGAAATTTATGGTGTCCTAAATGTAGGACAGTAGGCAAATATAACACATTACTTATGGTGGTGAAATTTAAATTTGTTATTGTATTATTTATATGTTTTGCTTATATTTTTTTGTTATCATAATGCATAAAACTAATTTCTTGTTGTTGGTTTTCAGTTTTGTCATTGGATGATATTTTAACTCTACTGGAAGAAGAAAATGATGAAATTCCTGTAGGAGAGGACAACGATATCAATATATATATTCATACACCAACAAACGCTAACGAAGATCTTACAGATGAGGATTCTGGTGAGGAGGATATAACTACTATTCACAATCTCCCAGGTAAACAACTAATTGCACCAGCAGAAGTATCTCAGACTACCATAGGCCTAGATTCTATATCGGACGAACCACGCAGTAGTAGGCCTACTGACATCGATTGCGAAATAGACGAGCCCCCTGAAAAACAGACTAGACTTGATCCAGGCCCATCACAAAAAGTGTGCACGCTAGTACTCAAGGGAAAACAAAACGCCAAAAAAAAAAACTAAAACCACCTATGATTGGTGTGATGTCGATTTGAAGCCTGATGAGACTTTCCTGGTCTAAAAGATATGACGTTTTACAATGACTTGAGTCCTATGGAACAGTTCTTTTTAACTATTCAATGAAGAAATTATATCTCTTCTTGTCGATAAAACCAACAGGTATGCTGCATTACGTAACAGACTTGGGGATGTGTCTGAGGATGAACTGAAAAACTTTTATCGGGGTACTTTTGTTGAGTGGTTACGTTCAACTACCCCGAAGGAGAATGTATTGGGAAAGCTGTAATGACACTCACAATAACCTAGTTGCTAAATCTATTTCTAGAGATAGGTTTGAATTTATTTTGACCAATTTACATGTTTGTGACAATGACAACCTTGATAAGGCAGATAAATATGCCAAAGTTAGGCCATTATTTGATATGCTAAATGAGTCATTTTTTTGAAAACGCTCCTCATGTTGAGCACCACTCTATTGACGAGTCAATGGTACCATACTTTGGTAGGCATAGCCTAAAACAGTTTATTCGAGGAAAGCCTATACGGTTATGGCTATAAAATATGGGTTGGTGCATCCACACAAGGGTATGTGGTTTGGAAAGTTCCTTATCAAGGCAAGTCTCAAACAATTAACCCTGCATACAAACAGTTTGGATTAGGTGCTTCTGTTGTGCTAACTATTGTGATGTACTTTCGAAAGAATGGTGATTTCTCTTACTTTTTATTCTTTGACAATTTCTTTTACAAGTTTGGCCCTTTGTTACAAGAGTTGAAAAAAAGAAACATTAGAGCAACAGGGACAAATGAGAAGAAGACAGAATAGGTGACTGTCCTTTAGAAGATGCTAAAACAATTAAAAAGAAAGAAAGGGGCACACTACAATACAAAACTGAACCTAACAAAAAAACTCATTGTTTGCTCGATGGAATGATAACAGTGTCGTAAACTGTTGGTTCAAATGTTTCTGGCATAGAACCAAAAGTTCAGGTAAAACGATTTTCTCGAAAAGAAAAAAAAACATGTCAACATCCACAGCCATTTTTAATCAACCAATATAATAAGAAAATGGTAGGAGTGTCGTCAGAAGTGATCAAAATATGAGTCTATACAGAATTCAAATTAGGGGGAAAAAGTGGTACTTTCCCTTGATTTCTGATTGTATTGATAGTGCCGAACAGAACGCATGGCAACTTCATCGAAATTGTGGAGGTTAAACTTGATCACTTGGCATTTAGACGCAGAATTGCTTGCAATATCCTTGAAAGTTTACGGAAAGGGAACTAGTTCAAAATCAGGTAGACCATCAAAACAAAGTAAAATCGACTTAAGATTTGATCGTCTGGACCATTATGTTATCCCCCCAGACAAGCAAACACGGTGTGGACACTGTCATGCAAAATGCACAACTCGATGCCATAAATGTGATGTTGGACTTCATGTAAAATGTTTTATTGTGTATCATACTAAAGTCTAGAACTTTCTTAATGCCTAAAAATGTTTAATTGTACAATTTATTTCTAATGTAACAATAAATATCGAAAGTGTGTATGTGTTTTTATCAATGCCCGTAACCATGTTACATTTGCCTACTGACCTATATGTAGGACACACCACTTTTTTCAATGTTAGCGCCAATTATTACGAATTAAATGTCATAACTAGTTATTATAGCTTATAACAAACCTAAATAAACAGTCAAACAAACAAAAACTAAAAAAAAAATATTTCAGGCATATCTGGGTTAATTGATACCACTTTATCAGTACTGAAAGGAAAGTCGTGTTTACCATACATGGATGACATCTTAGTCTACAGCCCGACAATAGAACAGCATGCACAAGATTTGAGTGACGTGCTAGACAGGTTTAAGGAGGTAAACTTAAGTGTGCAGCTAAAGTAATGCCAAATTGCAAAACCCGAAATCAATTTCTTGGGGCATATAATCACGAATCAAGGAGTAAAGCCTTGCCCAAAAAAGATTCAAGCTGTAAAGGATTTTCCTCAGCCCAAGAATGAGAAAGAAATCAGACGATTCATTGGATTATGCAGTTACTACAGAAGGCATGTTCCAAACTTTGCGGACATAGCCAAACCCCTAACAAAATTGATCAAAAAGAATTAAAAATTTAATTGAACACCAGATTCTGAGACAGCTTTAAAAAAAGTAAAAGAAAAACTAACCACTCAATCCTTGTTGATCTACCCAGACTTTTCAAAATCTTTCATTCTTAGTACAGATGCCAGCAACGTAGCAATTGGTGCAGTGCTAGGGCAAGAAATAAACGGTGTGAACATCCTATAGCATACGCATCAAGACAGATGAACTCCTCAAAACAGAACTACAGTGTAACCGAAAGAGAGTTATTAGCTGTAGTTTGGGCAGTTAAGTACTTCAGATGTTATCTGTATGGAAGATCCTCTTCTTTACACGGATCACAGTGCAATCAAATGGCTACTATAATTAGGGGAGACCTGTGTACCTAGGGCCAAAATGTACCTAGGGCCACCCCTTTTCCCCCCCAAACTGTAGGGGGAATTTTCATTCTGGTGAGTTTAGTGTGTTGGCTAAACTGCTTGCAGCTCCTATTCCTGTGTTGGAGACAAACTAATGAGCATTGCCAGAGGATATCCAGTTGAGCTAGTTTTCACTTGCAAAAGTAACTTTTTCTACTTACCAGCTTGGATTTTTCACTCTGAAGGTAAGTGTATCAGATAATTTAGAGATAGTATGTGTGAAACTTTGTTTAGTGCAGAATAGATTTTAGTATTCAGGATTAAGGTTAGTTTGACTTTAAGGTTATGACAACACTATTGATAAAATATGTACAGACTTGTACCTAGGGCCACAGTAAACATGTGTACCTAGGGCCATGGCCCCAGGTACAAGTTTGGTGGCCCTAGGTACAAAAGCATTAAATGTGACTACAGTAATGTTTAAATTATATAACAATGTATAACCTAAAATTTGGCTTTTCTGATCTGTGTTTTTGGTTTTCAGATGCCCAGAAATAAAGAGGGTAAGAAAAGATCGCAACCAAACTCTGAAAATGTGATGGCTGCAGCAAATATGGTTCTAGAGGATGGCGTATCGGTGCGAAAAGCGGCAAAAGATCTGGAGTGAAGAGAACAACACTGCAATGCTATTTGGCCTACCAAACTGGTAAAACAGATCCAACTACTTATTTTAATAGATGCGCTGTGTGGACAGTGTTTACTAGAGAGGAGGAGGTTGAATTAGTTCAGTACTTGCTACAGTGTAACAAAATGCATTACGGATTGTCTAGAACAAAAGTAAAAAAACTTGCCTTTGATTATGCCAAATTAAATGGAAAAACTTACCCTCCTACTTGGAATAGAGATTCTAAAGCAGGCGATCAATGGTACTTAGACTTCATGAAGAGACATGAGGCTGTAATAAGTCTTCGCAAGCCTCAGGCTACTAGCTTGGCTCGGGTTACTTCGTTTAATAGAGCCAATGTAAATACGTTCTTTGATAAATATTCAGAAGTCATTGAAAAACACAACTTTCCTCCAGAAAGGTTATATAATGTAGACGAAAGTAGTATAACTACAGTACATAATCCGGTCAAAGTAGTAGCAGGCAAAGGGGTAAAACAGGTAGGATCAGTCACTTCTGGGGAGCGAGGCCTTAACACCACAATTATATGTGCAGTAAATGCCATTGGAAACGCCATTCCTCCCATGATGATCTTCCCTAGGGTACACTATAAAGATCATATGATCAAGGGAGCTCCTCCTGAAACAATGGGAGCAGCTCACATGACAGGTTGGTCAACTTCAGAAAAGTTCCTTGAGTATTTGAATCATTTTATTTATCATGTAAAACCCTCACCAGAAGAAAAAGTCCTTCTACTCCTTGACAACCATGAAACACACGTCACAATTGAAGCAATTGATGTCTGTAAATCTAATGGCATAGTGCTATTGACATTTCCGCCTCACACTAGCCATAAGCTACAGCCCCTGGACAGGGGGGTGTATGGGCCATTGAAAAAATACTACAATACCGCGTGCACAGAGTGGCTGAACATGCACCATGGCACTCCAATTTCTATCTATGATTTGGCTGAGATATTTGGGAAATCATACCTTAAGGCGTTCACGCATACAAACATACAAGCAGGGTTCAGATTTTCCGGCATCTGGCCTATAAACCAAAATATATTCACGGATTACGAGTTTTTAAGCTCAAGTGTTTCAGATAGGCCTTTGCCAGTGCAAGCACAACTTGAAGCTGATGACCCAGGCCTAATGGGACCAACGACTAGGCCTACTCTTGACACAACCAGCTCAGACTTGCTTGAAAACCGACCATCAACATCTGGCACCAATATTTCAAATGAAGCTCAGCCTACAAAAAGCGTAAAGCTTACCCCAGAACAGGTGCGGCCTTACCCTAAAGCACCACCAAGGAAGATGACTGGCAAGCGAGGAGGGCGTAAGCCTGGGAGGTGCCGGATTTTAACCGACACTCCAGAAAAACTGGAAATAATGGCTATCAAACAAGAAAAGGTCTCAAAGAAGGCTGGAAAGCTTGCTAGTAAAGAAAAGACAAATGAAAATATTAACAGCCTTAAAGTTCGATCGAAGCCAATTGTCCTAACTTGCAAGAATCAAAACCAAGGTCGCAAATTTCTCACTTTTGACGATTCCTCTACATCTGATGAAGACATCCCAGAAGAAGATTCCGATTCAGTTGATGACATCTGTGACTGGCCACCGCAACCAATGGAGAGTGATGATGGCATCGACAAACCAGTACAAGCAGGAGATTTCTGTTTAACGCTATTAAGTGGCAAGAAATCAACTCGAAACTTCGTAGTTGAAGTGCTTGACGTGGATGAACTAGCCAATGTGTATTCAGTGAAATACTTAAAAAAAGCTGACTCCACCAGAAACAACTTTGTGTATGACAAAGATGACATATTTGAACATTACCTTTATTAGATATAGACGCGATTAAAGCAACTCAAAAGAAAGATAAAGAATGTCAAAAACTGAAAATGCATGTACATTTCAAAACAAGTCCCCAAGGAGTGGTGTACTTCAAGAAAGAAGATAAAAAATTAATTGTAATACCAAGAGAACTGACAGAGAAAGTAATACGACTGCATCATGATTTACCTACGAGTGGACATGGAGGAATAAAGGAGACCATATTAAGAATTCAAGACAAATTCTACTGGCCAAAAATGAGAGTAGATGTAACAACATTCGTACTATCATGTGACTCATGCAACAGACGAACGGATTATGGAAAATCAAAAGCACCATTAGGGAAGTTTCAAGAAGTGAGTGAATTTGGGTGTAGATTAGCATGCGACATAGTAGGTCCCTTACCACTAACTAGATCAAATAATAAGTACATATTAACTGTTATCGACCATTTCACAAGATTCGGAATATTTATAGCATTACCAGATCAAACAGCTAAAACCATAGCGCGAGCATTTGTTCAGAAAGTCATGACGTCAATCTGAGTACCAAAAGAACTAATTACAGACCAAGAAAACAATTTCACATCAGAACTGAACAGAATGTTTGCAAACTACAGAAAAAAAAGAAAAAAATACAGACAACACCTTACCAACCTATGAGTAACGGACGGACAGAGAGAGTACACCGAACCATCCCTAAAATCCTAAGACACTTTATCAACAAAAACCAGTCAGACTGGGACGAACTGTTACCCATGATCAACATGACATACAACAGCCAAGAACACGAGTGTACAGGGTACACCCCTTTTGAAATGGTGTACGGAAAGAAGATGGAAACACTCTTGGAAGCAGATCTAACAATAACTAAGGACACATATGTCTACTCAGATTAAGTGGAAGATCTACGAACCAGATTAAAGGAGATTCAAGAAATATCGAAACACTGCCAGGAAAAGGCAAGGAAAGCTCAAAAGAAGCATTACGGCAAGAAGTCGAAAGAAAGTGAGTATTATGTCGGACAGTTAGTGTACCTGAACGTACCAGACATAAAAAAGGGCAGAGTTAAAAAAACTCTCACAGTTATGGAAAGGTATATACAAAATAGTAGAAATCGTATCTAAGTTAAATGTAGTTTTAAGAATAAGAGGGAAAAACGTAAAAGTGCACGTGAATAGAATCAAGCCAGTAGTTGAACTGAAACACAAAGAAGAAGAAAGCGAAGAAAACGTAGAAGAATTCCATGAGAGTGAAGATGAAGAAGCACTAGGAGTTCCTAGTAAGGAAACAAGATGAGGAATAAGCCTCGAAGAAGTAGCAAGGGATGCAAAAGAGGAGGTTGAAGATCCAACAGTACCAAGCCAAGCAGCAGAGCAAGCCGGACCGAGTGGATTACAACCTACCCAAGAAAGAAACAATGAAAGACCAGTCAGGGAAAGGAGGAAGCCAACCAGACTGGAAGACCATGAAGTTGAGTTGTAAATACAAGCATACAAGTTGTACTATAATAAGTAAAGTGTTATATTATGGGAGAAGTAAGAAAAAGCCGAAGTTGTTGTGTATTCTTGAAATTTCATCTTGTAGGATAACAACTCAGTAGCGAATGAAGTGAAAATGATCAGTTTGACAAAAGTGAAAATGTAAAACGAATGTTGCTGAATGAGTTTGAATGTTGTGTGAGAGAAAACGAAAAAAGAGATCTCTGAAGACTAAAAATTGTCTGAGTATATCCACACAAGCACATGAGATGTAACAAGTGAAAGAAACAAATCGAGTTACTTTAAGAAGATTAAGGAGAATTAAATACTTCCACTCAATTTGGAAGTATTTGATTATATTATAATATCTCCTTATATTATAATAAGGAGAAGTTAGTTAAGCAACATTGAATATCCATAAAATAAAAGATAATTTAGATTGTAGACGTCAAATGTAACCTTTGTTACAGGACTAATGATAATCACGTTGGTCAAAGCAGCTGAAATGAGCCAAGGAGTTGTGTTTAGGAAGCTAGAAGACTCTGTGATATCCGGAGATGAATGGAGAATCGTTTTAGACTTTGATCTAGTGGAGATCCTTGATGAACTGATACCATTAAAAGAAAGATGTGTAGAATTAGAACAGTTTAAAAATATCACTGTAAACGTCTGGGATGAAGACTTCGAGTTTGAATATATAAGAGCGAAGGAAGGAATCGAACAGTATGAGAGTGATATAACCGACGTGTTAAAACCTTTGCCACCTGCTGGACATTCTAGAAATAAGCGTGGACTTATAAATACAGGAGGTTACGCATTAAAGTGGTTATTTGGTGTACCGACTAGTGAAGATTTAGAAAATGTAAATACCAAAGTAGACAAACTAAAGTTAATCAGTTGTACAGTTGTTAGCTCGATTCATACACAAATAACTTTTATGAAAGATATTAATTCTAGAATTATAACTAACACTAAAGCTATTCATGAAATAATGATTAAGTTATCTACAGCCAACGATAGGTTAATAACGTTATTAACCAATTTCAATGAACAGAATATAATGATGCATCAGTCCTTAGCAAAACATATGGCAATTACAACAATGTTAAGACATTTTAGGTCAAACTGTTGATGAAGCTAAGCTAAGAGTAGTAGAGTTTAGGCAAGCATTAGAACTTATATACTCTGGTAAGATAAGCAGTAAATTACTAAATCCACATGATTTCGAAAAGGTTTTGAATAAAATTGAAAAGAGTATACCATCTCATTTGAAACTAATTGTTCCTGTAAATGATGAAGATATATTTTTGTATTACGGTCTTTGTACAGCACAAGCATTAGCCAATCCAGCTAGCATAAGATTGATTGTTACAGTACCATTAAGCTCAATTGATAGACAATTTGAAACCTATAAAATCGAAGTGATACCACTTTATCAACCTAGGTTAAGACATTGGTTAGTTTGGAATATTGAACACGACTACTTGTTGATATCTAAAGATAGGCAGTACTATGTACCTCTCGCCTCAGATGAATATCTCCAATGTAGGCACAGTTATGTTAAAATTTGTCCAAATTCAATAAGTGTGTTACACCATACAGTCGATGGTTGCATCTATTCACTGTTTATGGGATTAAGTTCTGTAACTCAAAAGTGTAACAGAGTTCTAACTGAGAATTTAAACTCACCGTTTTGGTTACAAAATGGCAATGATTGGATTTATAGTGTTGCAGAACCCTACAAAGTAATATTAAATTGTTTTAGAAACATTGAAGATGATACATCTGTAGTTGAAACAAACATTGTAAAAGATTATTTAGAAGTCGTTGGTAACACCTCAGGTATCATAAAAAAATATCAAGGTGTGATATTTTGGGAAAAGTGGTAAAATATTTTCGAGGATCAGGGGGAATATAGTTTATAAAAGGAATATTACGCCCCTACATATAACAAAAGTGAACATATTGCAGCCCAATGAAACTGCTCTTATCTTATTAAATAATAACTTAACTTTTGAAACGCTAAAAGATATAAAAAAGAATCTAATTGAGGATCATGAAGAAATAGGCTTAAATTCATTATTGCAAGGATCTAATGTAAACAAACCTGTCGTCATTAATGTAAATAAGAATTATAATTTTATTATCATGTATGTAGTTTTAAGTTTAAATTGTATACTGCTCGTAGTTTTTATATGTCATAGGAGAGTAAAGCGCCTTTGCCCGACCAGTCGGCAGTGAAGACAAACTCAGAGCACAAGCGGCCCAGACCAGAGCCAACTGACGGTGAGAGTGGAGGAAGGAACTCCATTAGCAGAGATCATCCAAGAAGCCTCTTTTGTTCGTATGACCCCCCCCATGATTAAGTAGTGAAAAAATGTGAAAATTGTTAAAGTGACTAATCAAAAGACTACTCTGACCGATTTGTGTCTCTGGGGGAAAATATTGCATATTAGTAATAGTCCTAAATCTTAATAGTATCATGATTATGTAAACTTAGATTATAAACATTTTTTAATAATATGGGGAACACTTCAAAGAAAAAAAACATTTTTAAAGTTACAAATAAGTCATTAACATACGAATGTAATAGATTCAAGATGTGCCATCACTTTTGTCCTATGACACATCTTTTCCAGAGGAGAGGGTGATGTAACGACCCGAACCCAATATTAACAATAATTCAAGAAATTATGCTTTATTTGGTTATATAAAAATTTCATCCATTTAGTAACATTTAACTGAAGACATAATAATTGTAAAGTGTAAAGCACTGGTGAGTAGGGCAGCAATAAGACTGCTGACCTTTCAGCACCTGCGTGTGCTGGAAGGCAGTCGAGATCAGGCCTCAGACTCGTAGACATATAATTCTCTGTCGCCCTATTATAAAATTTTCTAAATTCTTTCAATAATGTAATCCAATACTTTATATCATTCAGAAGTGCTCTCCCCCTTTTTAATCAATCGAAATTGTATAATTTTTATAAATTAATCAATAATAAACAGTGTTTTTAAAATTCAAACGTTGTTGCAGTAAATTCATTTCTTTTTCCAGAACCATCCGGTGGTGGCAGCGGATACCAATAAGATCCCCAAATCGGTCGCGTTACATCTACATAGTTAAAGCATCGTTGCATGTGTTTGTGTCATACGTTACAATTTGTAGCTTCATACGATTTGTCACCACGTTACCCAGTAAGGTTTTCCTAGACAGCTGTCACTCTCAACGAAATGTGCCTTGGAATGCATAGTTGCGTAGTTATAATGACAATCGTTGGAATGTGCAACTGCATCCGCTATTAAAGTAATGATGTCAGGTTATCTTTGCCTAAACGAGAGACAGCGGCCGTTGCTCTCAAGATATGTCAGCTGTGAGGTCTAAGCGAAATATCTTACGTTCCACGGGACCAGCGTTCAAATCTAAAAAATAAAGACAGACAGACATACTTTTTCGTCCATACTCATCTGATTGCTACTACGGTGCGCCACCGTAGACGTCACCATGGCGATATACTCGTAGGTTTGCAACTGTGATCACAACCTAAGCGAAGCATGTTCCACGTGGTGTGGCGTACTCCTACCTTGTTTCACTTCCAAAACTATCTTACTCAGACTTTTTACAAAGCACCTTCGCGCCCAAAAGGTTTGATGATGTACATCACACCCTTTTTTTAAATTCTAAAATTTAAATTTTACTGTAGCGAGTCTGCATATTGAGCGCGGCTGCACTTTGGATGGGTGACCGCTGAGCCTTTGCGAGCAGCCCGCCTTCCAGTCCATTGGTGGTGGTTAGGGCAGTCACCCTAAATTTCAGAGAGGGCTTCTTAACCCTGAATTCCCCTGGTGAAATAAGACATCCATATTACTTTTATATTTTAACAGTTTTAGAGACTCTACAGTGTATCAGAATTACTTTAATATAACAGTTGTTTTCTTATTGTTGGAGGTTGATAAGTAAAAGCAAGAGCTAAGATATACCCAGCAGGGATTACTTCTGGCTGGTTTATACCTTCTAGTTGAACCCACCACTGGGCACAGCAAAAACCGATGTGTCACTTAAATCTGGGCAACCTTATGGATGTCCAGAAGCGGCCCATCACTAACCGCAAATGTCGAGATTCTGGGGTTCCTAGGCAATTCGATAGGTCTAGTCTACTGAAGTAGATGACTGTTGGAGTTGGTGGGGTTTGTTCCTTAACCTCAGAGGTTCTTGCTAGCCTAAACAAGGGTGTGCCACACCCTGCCTACTTTAACTAGAGAGGCTGGTTCAGAGCTGGCCTCCCCTTCTTCCGGGGAGACATGACTTTGAGATAGATGTGGTGCCCTATTCTTCTTCATGGATCTCGATAGGAGGTGGCCCCTATCCCTCAATTTTACATATCTTGAATATACTGTCATTCTGGAAGCAGCGCAAAGGTTCTTACAGGACTAAGTGCAGTTTATAAGATTCTTGTCCTAAGAGAACAAAAAAAGAGCTCGATGCTATAATTATAATTTTTAGTAATACGTAAAAAGTTCTTAACTCAGTTAATAATAGACTTACATAAACGGAAATATTAATTTGCCTTCACCGTAGAATTCAACATGGTATTCAAACTCTCAATGTCTTGGGAAATGAACATTGTTGACTTTGCCGCCTTGTTGTACCAGGAGTAACAAGCTATAGATGACGGATGGCAGCTAAATTTCCTTCACAGAATCACTGCAGTAGTGTCAGTCTTGATAGATAACGTTAGAAAGATAAGCTCTTCAATACTGAAGTAATATATCGTCAAAGCCAGTCTGTATAGTTGTGATGTATTATGTGTAATAACATTCTGCAGAATATTTCCGATGAAAAATATATCTTCGCAGCATAATAAATTGATTAGGCTTTCTTGAATTTATACAAAGAAATACATTTCACCTCGTATAAATACCTTTTAGCAAGACAATATTATTTTGAACAATTTGTAAGTCCAACAAACTTGAATTCTGAAATTTAGTTTTTTTTAATCACTTTATCTTTCACGCAATTTCTAATGTGAATCATATTCTTCCTCTTTAGATTGTGGAGTATATCCCTTTAGTAATTTTCCTGGCCGATATTCTAGAAATATATTCATTTATTTCGTATTAGTTGTAAAATAGTTCTTTAATAATATTCTGTAATAACATTCATATACTAAGTTCTGTTAGAAAATTTAATTAGGTTGCTTAATTATATTATTCGGCGATTTTTATTTATTTCATTAAATTATAAAAAATTATACAATTTAAATCTAACATGACATTGTATCAATCAGTCACAAAAATGTGGTTAACATTAACTTTTAAACAGAACTTTTAACCAGAATTTTTGACCAGATATGTTGTATACTTTCACTAAATAAATGATTCCAACACTGTTTCCATTGAAGTATCAGTCAGATTAACTTATCATCCTAGTAGAATACAAATTCTCTTCATACAACTATAAAAAACTGTATGTTATGAACTATTTTACGAAAAGTCATATATAAATAGAAATATTTAAACCTTACACCTTCGGGTTTTGAAATTTTTCATTGAAATATTTTAAACTAGAAGGAACTACATGCAGAATTCGTTAAAAAACGCTCCATTATAGGTTTTAGAGCTCTGACAGTTTAAATATTTGTTAAAAATATTTAAATATACCAAAAAATGTATTTTTAGAGTGGCAAGTGAACGTCCATTAATTAACTTAACCAAAATATGTTTGTATCATTGTAGTTTAGCACAGCTTTCTCAATTCCTGGTGTTTCTCTTTTAATTTCCAAGATACCTTTGATGTGCAGAAAATGTGAAACACCCGGTGTACTTATATAACTAATTATAATAAACGGTTGTGTGTAATCTGTTATTATAACTATAACTAAAATTACTCTAATAGAGTACCATTAAAACAGTTATTATTTCTGCTCTTTAACCGCGAACTCTGTCTTAGATTTAAATACTTATTGTGTAGTTTTATTACAGTTTAAGAAACGTGTAACAAAAAGATGTTCTGAGGGTAGCCTCTGACGTCATATCTTACACAACAAAACTACTCTGCAGTGTTCTTTTATTTATAACAGCGTCCGTCTCTGCAGATTCTTGCTTTTATGTAATGTAAAATCTCCTGGAGGACATTTTTATCGCAATTAGTGGTCTCATCTGTACATATTTTTAAATGTAAAGCCTTATGCATCGTTCTCAATTCTTATAACGATACATTATTGACAATTGATATTCACTTTGTCCATTACCAAATGTAAAATATTAATAATAAGTTGTTCGCCACTGCCGCATTGAATACCAAGCCAAATTTCTTATTTACATTTTCTACCACTAAAAATATCATAAAAGAATTTAAACTACATATCTACAATACTGTATTAAATTAATGTCCTGTTATATTTAATTCTGTTAATTAAAATGACCTAATTTCATTAATTGAATTTAAAATTTAAAGCCTAATTAATTAGCCTTCTAAAGGTGGCACGACATCAAATCTAGTTTTAAAACTAAGATATCAGGAATATAACAGTAAAAGTAACATTAGGTCGTAATTTATAACAGTTTGCCTGAAAGTCGCTTGATTTAAACTCGGTTGGTCAAGAATAACACCAGTCGTGTAACAAACCGTCCCTGTTATTTGACGAACAAACATGGTGCGTCAACAGAGACAGAACTGCCGTCCTTGAAAACTCAATTAAGTTCTCTCCTTTTGTAAAAAAGATCATTTTGTAGCGTTTCCTTCTTGTTTATATAACTTTAATTTATTTTGTATTTTTATTTGTAGAATACTCATTTTAGGCTGTAATTCAAAATTGTTCCTTAAAATTAATTCTTTTTATATAATACACGATTTTTAGCTAGTTCCGTTCTTTGAAATACACAAAAAAACCGATTAACGATATACGCTTATCCAAAGATTGTTGTTTTTACTTTTCAAACAAACATCTTTTTAAACATATAAACCCTTGTCGAATCATTTTCTAAAATACGAGGCTAATTGTATAATCTATTTAGTGTTAAGATTTCAGTGTACGTTACGAATATTAATTTGACACATAATGCTAAGAATAGTAATGCTACCCAAATTTCACTAATTAACGTTACCCAAAAATTAATGTAATTAATGTTTATTCAGAACAAGAATAAAACTTAAATAATAGTTAAAATTGCTAAATTTTTAATAATTATTAATTTCAAAGGTGTAATCCATAGAACATTGGAATATTTCGGCCCAACCCACGGTATCATATTATTTTAGTTCATTCGTGCTCTATTTGGCAGCAACGTAGTAATACTTTTATTTTATTTATCAACTATAAGTGTATAAGTGGTGCATTTATGTTTATTTGCCAATATTAAACATATACGTAAACTTCGAATTTCGAGTATTCATTACTACGACCTCAGCGGTATCCAACCCCATGTGTATTGTACATTCCGTACAACGTAATCTAACCACTGATTTTGTACTCCAAATCTGTTTGCCACCTACATTAAGCTAATGTAATCTAAAAAAATATATGTATATAGATAGATATAGATTTATATAGATAAATATTATAAATATATATATATATATATATATACATATGTCTTTTTTATTTATAAGTATTAAAGTTTGCCTGATTTCTGGCAGATGCTGACGATGAAGTCAACCTAAGATTTGGAGTATAGTAGAGAATTTATAGCATGACCGGTGACTTCGATATGCGCCGTAGGCAAAGACGGAACTAAAGTGGTGGGGGGTGGAGCGGCTCAGTCTCTTGCCGTATTTAGCCTTGTGAACTTCGGTCTCCAGTCTTCTATACGTGCCGCCAAAAAAACATTCGCTTGTGCCAATTCACGAGTTGTAATACAATTTGTGAATTAATTGCGTTGTGCTCATTACGTTTTAAGTAAAGAGTTTGAGATGGATCATAGTGTAAAAAGTAAAATTGGAGGTAGAAAGGTTATACACGGCCAAGCAATAGAAGTGCTTCCCATTTTATAAAACGGGAAGCAGAAACCAACACACTTCTAAATTTGAAGAAAGTTCAACAGCGTGTCGTAGAGGCAACTGGAATTTCTAAAAGTACGCTGAGACGAATTTTGAAGGAGGAAAAAAAATAAGTCCAATTGGCAATTCTTTTAGTACGCCCAACAAAGTAAGAAAACGGAAACATACAAAAAGTAATCTGGACAATTTTGATTTGGGTGTAGTTCGAAGAACAATAAATAATTTTCATCGACAACGGGGTTTTATTATGTTAACTATTGCGTGTGGATCGTTGGCGTTATTGTTATTTTAAGTATACATCATTAAATTAACTTGATACAAGTTGGTAGATAAAACTGAGTTTTTTCTTATTCTACTGTGTATATTGACAAATTAGTTTAACCAGTTTTATATTAATTTTTAATTTAGCAGCTAGGCTATGTCAGTTGAAAATTTTGTAGTGTATAATTGTATCTACTATCGTAAATCCTGAAGCTTACACGGTTAGTATATGATAAATTGAATTTTAATGGCTAAGAAAGCGTAACAATTACAATTCTGAACTGTTGTCGTCGTTGGAGATCAATAATAGTATAAATTCCTACCCTTTCCCAATTTATGAGAACCCTTTCTTACCACCAGGTATCTCTACTGCGAACTCATTAAGAAGGGTGAGCTATGAACACAATTTCGGCAGAACATAGTTATTGTTAAGATCACGTACATCCGGTCCCAATATTTCCAAGATTTCCTGTATTGAATTCCCCATCATAAAAGTCCGTCGCCGTAACTTCAAAAGAGTCTAGAAATGTTCAAATATTCTCAAGGTCTCCTATATTAAATTGCTCATCATAAAAGACCACCGTGGTAAGAACATAAGGGTCTAGAAATGTTGGCAAACACTACAATATTCGGCTCCCGCCACCACTATGAGCCGGGAGCCGAAAACTCTCAGTATTGTTAGTAGCACCGTATTCACTCCCCTACTTTAGATTGTGCCCCCACGCGCTCAACTCCTCCACTCCTCACGCGCATCCCACCGGTCATGCTATAACTTCCCTAGAGTACAAAATCAGTGGTTAGGTTACAATAGCTATACACTTTAGCAAACTGATTACCTATAACATTTGTTGTCGTTATATTTTGTAACATGGTTACTATATATTACCTTTACTATATAAGTAACTTTGACTATACATACGGTGTTGTGAATAATAATCGAACATACATAGCTTATTTCCACACAGTATAATTTATTTACGTTTTCCTTGAGTATTATTTCCATTATTATATTCGCTGTTAACCATACATTTTAAGATTTGGTGTAGGGATTTTTTATCAATTAATTAATTTAATATATTAAAAGTTTAAATAGTCTTTGTATTTCTGGACTCAATTCCCTAACTGCGTTAAGGAGCTGGTGTGTTCCCTTCCGTAGACAGTATTTAGCATATATTCATTTCATCAAAAAATTAAAATTAGTTGCTTATTATTCATGCGATACAGGGCATAAAATTCAGATTTATTCGTAAAAATACACTCCACTAACGATGTTATTGTTATATAATAATGTATTTGAGATATTGTGATTACTCTTATCCAGTATTACATTGACTTCTCGTAGAAAATCTTGCTTCCTTGCACCATATATTGCATCAAATTCTGCATTACCCGTTTCTGATTTCTATTGTATCGTATGTTTTATTCAACTGAAGTTATTCGTTATCAGTTCAATACTTAATTATCTGTTCTTTAAGACAGTCTGGTAATATTATTATTATTATACACCCTTCCTATTAGTTTAAAACTCTTAAGTTGCCAGCTTAAGATCCGAGTGTAGTAAACCGGCTTTGATTATAGCTACATAAAATGTTTTAAACTTCAAGCAATATATTTAAAACACTGCTTTTAAGACGGCTTGCACTGGCGGCCATCTTGAATTTATCCTCATAAGATCATTGGTGAACATTTTTACCATATTATTTATGTATGTAGAATAATGGAAGATGTGTCGTTTTAAGGATTTACGTAACTAATGTACTTTTCTTGCGTTAAACATTTCTTTTGTAAAGTGCAGACTTTTTGAATGTTTAAAAGATAAATTATATATAGGTTTGATATATATTTTCTAAAGTACCAATAAAAGTGTTCCAGAACATGTTTAGTAACTATGTTTTAAAACTTAGATATATCCAACAATTCTACGACCGAGTACAAAGTCGTAAAAGTATTTACGTCTATTCTTATATGGATACAATCAAGATGACCGCTAGTACAAACGAGTCTTAAAAGCAAAGTGTACTTAAGACTGATTTAACACAAGGCGATTGTTTACTCTACGTCTGTGTTGTTCCTATTGATAATATTCTGAGCTTTAGCGAAGTCTAATCCTCGTGGGGCTGGAAAAAAATCATTTCTGTCTATTTGTCTGTCTGATTGTCTGTCTACTTATCTGTTCTTCTGTCCGGACAATAGTTCACCCGCAAACGAACTGACCTAAAGACATCTTTTTGGATGAGGTTTAAAGATATATGAGGAACACTGAGTTCTATAATGGTGTATGTCACTTTATGAAGTTTGCAGTTTGCTGAGCGTTAGTAATATCTGTATATTAGTCTTAAGGGTAACTATTATGGTAACGAGAGAATAGCTGACAAATAAATTTTGAAGCTCACTATGTACAATAATATGGAATTCAAACAATTGAAACTGTTATTCATAAGTGTAAAGTGTAAGTAAAAGTTAAATAGAATAGATTGAATTTGATGCTAAAAGGCGGTGACAATAAATTATTTCAGTACACTTTTATAGTAGGCCTACTCATGCTGGGTTACCGGAAATATTATTTGAACGCTTCTATAAAACATAACTTACTGAACAAATAGGAATGTGTCATATTCAAAGATATCTTGAAGTTAATTTTTGCACAGACAGGAAGGTTTGGTGCAAGTCCAACCTTGGAATTATTTTTAGCGTTATCGATGCCTATCACTCAATAGGCTAACACAATTTCTTTTTTTCTGCTGGGAGGATGTGAACATTTATTTTCTTTACATATATATAAGAAAGTGCGACTTCGCACGCATTTCCTGTTGAAAAACCGGACAATGTATTCTTGTATTCTTTTTCCATGGCATAATAAACATTCCTGAGATAATCAATAGTCACTCAAAGCTATTCCAATCGCCTGATACATTTCAGATATAACTTTAAAGATCAGTTTTTTGGGGTTTTGAAGTCGTAAAGTGAAACATTTTTATAAGATTATTATTTCACTCCAACATACTATAATAATTTATTGAAGTTCTCCGACGATTTCAATAACAATAACAGTTTGCCCCTTCGTCTCAATGAGGGAAGTGTATCGTACAACTAAAAGGTTGCTGCGGTCAATATGAGTCTGTTACGGTCGTTTAAATTCACTCCCGGTCCTACAATTGTATTATGCTGTTGCACCAACCAGAATAATGGTCTCATATGTTGGTTTCGGAATCCATATTAGATTAATTTTTGGTGCTTAAGTGATTTTTATATTTTCACCTATTAATAAATATGTATAATTGTATATGCTTCTAGTGTAAGGGCAGGAGGGTGTTATCCCAGTTTGCTTTTCTTCAACATTCACAGATTTGTACAATAAGCTTGTTTTAATAACAGCGTATAAATAGCATTTCCATGTCATTAGAAGGTTTATTGCCGCAATAAAAATTCAAAGTACATAATAAATTTGTCGTATCCACCAGAAGACTCACAAAAAATTTCATGAAAATCGCACCAGCAGTTTAGGAAGAGTTCAGTGACATATACACTCACACAAGAATATATATATTTGATATTTAGCGTGTGACCTTCGAAACCTGTTACGTGACACGTGGTGTTTGTACCGTTTTACTGGGACATGAGGTGTTAGCTTTGAAATTTAAATTTTTGTGAAGGTTCAAAAAAGGAAAAGTAAATCTTCTGAAATAAATAAAATTCAAACTAAAATAAAACTTCTTCTCTAAAATAAAAACTTCTTTATGACGTTTAAATATTCAAACTTGTAATATATTCTTCACTCCAAAAATGTATAAAGTTCTTACTCTTGTCTTTTATACACTTTTCAAAATTCAAAACTTTCACACTCAAATCTGATCTGGCAATTCTTCACTTTAATCTTCAAAATTCAATTTTATTTTGTTACTAATTTTCTTTACTTTACTTTTACTTCTTTTCAGTGTTAAAATTTTTTTATATTGCTGAAAGCATCTGTACCAACCACAAAACTCTTTTAGTATTTTTACATAAAATTGTATATACATGTGCTCACTGCACCAACAGGTTTTATATTGGACAGATCAAAAGGACAAGTTCCTAAATTCCAATTAAATTTAATTTTTACAATATTTCATTCCCCAAAATTAATTAAAATAATTAAGAATGAATATTGACTGGACTCCATTTAAAAGGTTCAATTACCCGCAGGTTCGATGACGATTAGCAAAAAGATAAATCTAAGCACTTTCAAAGACTACTCGTTACTACTACTTCCGATCAACTGAGACGGGAGGTACGGCACATCTACCTCACCCCCACTTCTCAATCTCGTTATCAAAAACTGACATCTGCGATGACTCGCTGATAGCAGCCTCTTTTGTACTGTCCAGTCCTTATCATTATTCTGGGCCTACTCCTTCCACCGGTAATCCAGTTATCCCAGAATTACAATTTAATACAATCGGTACAGTGTGGTGCGCTCTTACCTTGTTATAATATTAGACCATTTAGTTACTGATTTCTGGCATTGAAGTAGTATTCATAATATTTATTTGAAGTATTTTTAGTATCGAATATAAAAAATAAATTAGGTAAACCTAAAACAACCTATTATTAAGTTTTTTAACAATTTTAAAACTGACTAATACCAAAGAAATCGATAATACTTATCAAATGTAAATAATTTTTTTATGAATGCCTACAGTCTAATCTGCGTTGGAATATAGCGAATACAGGAAGAATACAATGAATATAGGAGAAATAGGGGAAAGGTACGATTAACCATACGTAACTGAAATGTTGTCTGTGGTTTGTGGCCGATGTAGCAGTTCAAAATACATTAAATGCTTGCTGCACAGATTACAATTTGTTGTTCACAATAATTAGATCCGTGATAAATCCAAAACTACTTCATTAGCAGATACTGACTACAAAATACTTGAAATAAAATTTATTCTACTCTAAATTGTTGTTATTAAGACATTAATAACTAAGGTAACATATAAAATATGTATGTGAAGTATATTGTATATATAAACGGGTTCGAGTCCCGGCGGAGCAAGTACTTTTTGTGATTTAATGTTTATTGAAATTAAATTAGGCTATTGCCACTTATACAAATTTTATAAATCTAAACAAAAGTCATTTGACAGGTATTTGGTGTTCCGATCATATGTTAGTTTGGTTATTTTAACGGCTCTGTGGTGACATTCACCCGGCAAGTGAGAGATCCGGGTTCGAGTTCCAGCGGAGCAAGTACTTTTTGTGATATACTGGGTGAGTTTTTTTAAAGTGATCCAATAGCTAACTTTTTAATTACACGACTTAGCACCACACTTTAAATTTGGAACTTGCTCAATTTTAACTTTCAATCAGGAATAGTTTCAAATGTTCGAAGTACCACCCTTCTGTCTCAATTCACTCTCTGAGTCGTTGCACATGCACTCTTTGTACCCTGATTAAAACGTCTTCGCCAATTGAGCTTGCACTCGTTGCGTATCCTTTCAGGCATGTCTTCGGGAGTTGTAGGGGGCGTGCTGTACATCTTATACTGTATGGCTCCCCACAGAAAAAATCCAAAGGACAAAGTGCATGTGCAACGACTCAGAAAGTGAATTGAGACAGAAGGGCGGCACTTCGAACATTTGCTTTGAACTTGTAAAGTTACTAAGCTATTAGAACTGGTCCTTTGTTTTGGTATTGCTATTAAAATCATATTTTTTACATAATTTTTAAATGTGTACAATACAATATGCATTCTTTAAATGTGTTTGTTTAGCTGCGATCTATTTACATCGCTGCTTCTGAAATCTTTTTTTTTATCTCAGATCTTTTTTACAAAAAACATTTAGTCGAAAAGTTAAATGAATATCAAAGCAAAACGATTACTGCTCAGCGTAAAATATGTCTAATACCAAAACACATACAAACTACACACATAACAAAACACTAACAACACATAAAACTAACATTGATTAAACGTGCTTTAAGAGTTCATGCCACTGATGATGAAAACTTCCAGTCTATGTAGCTCCTGAACCAGTAGAGATATTGAAAGACTATCAAAAGCAAGAATGTCTTATTTTTTAGAGTAGAATCTAAAACACCATAAAAGGGTGTTCCATAACAGATTTTAAAGTTGGCCACCATATTGGAAAATGGCGGCCATCTGCAAAACATTTGAAAGTGTATTCCTTATTGAAACTTAAAATTGAGCAAGATCCAAATTTAAAGTGCGGTGCTAAGTCGTGTAATTAAAAAGTTAGCTATTGGATCACTTTAAAAAACTCACCCGATATATGAATTTAAACGTTGCTAGTTCCTAAAAGTTTAATTTGTCTAATAGCCTACTCTATTGTAAAGATTTTTAAGGTAAACTCTATATTATACTGCCAGAGAAATGTGCAGAGAAAAGTTCTCATACAAACCTTTCATTATTAGGGAATATTAATGAAATAAGTACAGTTGTGGATTGTATATCAAATTGTAGTAAATTTTACAAAGCAACACTTACTTCCGCTGACAGATTTATCATTAAGTACACTAGTGTTTATAAATCACCAACTAAAAGATTCAAGGGGACTGTTACCCAAAAAATTAATAAAATAGTAAATTTTTTATTTTTCCTTATTTTTCTTTGGAATGTACTGATTTTATTGCAGTAATTCTTTTTTTCCTATGATTACTATAAGTTGGTAAAAAAAATATTATTGAAACCCTTACATGTCATTTTTCGACACTTACTGAACATCAGTCATGTTCCACTAACTAACACTTTCATATATTTCACCCCGCATCATTGTTTTGCTGTATTTAACTTTTTATGTTGGCTATACTGTCTAGCATCTTTATTTCAGGTTACAATTATTGTTACTACTGTCATCTGCTTACAGTTTTATGTTTGTTTGCAAACAACTAGCTGTTGATTAGTGAAGTGCATTTTGTGAATTGTGAAGTAAAATCGTTTAATATTATTTATTTATTATGCCAGAAATGGGAAACAATAAAAAAGTTGGTTCTAGAAGTAAGTGCTACAAAGTTAGGAAACCACCATTGAGAACGAAGCCTTCCGTTGAAGCTACTACACCTGAGGGAAAGCCTACTAATGTTCCTCAGTCTTCAGAGGTTAGGTTTTCTAACCGAAGTTTTAAAGTTAGGGATAGTCAAGATTACTACAACAAATGGGTTGGTGAAAGCATGGAATATGACTTAGTTGATTTGACTAGATTATTTGAATTTTTGGTACTTTGGGATTATACCGACCACACCAGTATGAAGAACGCAAAAATATAAATTTATAGAAACAAACGTGATAGAACGAAAAAACAACTGTTTAATTACAAAATTACAAACTTACAAGCATTTCCAGGTATTGTGATCGGTATTGTCGTCGCTGTTATCTTATCTTTCTCGAGAATCCCGATTACGGCAGGCCGCGCGGCATCACATGATTTGCACGGTACATAATTGCCTTTCCATTACAATTCAATTTATATTTCTGATCAGCCCCTCTAGAATTTGATATTTTACTGATAGGTACTATCTCGAGGGATGTTTTTCTTTCGGCCGTAGGCACTCGCATTTTGGGTGGCGGAGTGTGATCAAGAACAAAAACAAGTTTTGTGTTCTTTCAATAAAGAGTTTAGTTTTAGTTTGGTAATGTTTGTTTTTGTTGAATTTTTGTGTTTGGAGAAGTGTAGAGGTAAAACACGGAAGTACAACAAAGCGACGCACCAGCTGAACGGGCGGCGAGACTCTGCAATCACGTTATCTACTAGACCGCTCGACTTGACCTCTGTCTGAGGATGGGGAGGGGTTTACGATAAGACAATTCCTGTTTTATATTGACGAAATATTGTTCTACGCTAATCTAGTAAACAGTAGAAGCAAAATGTCAAATAACGATTCATGTCTGGGTGTGGTCGGTATAATCCCAAAGTACCGAATTTTTCAATGATGTTGCTTTTGCAAAAATTGTTCGAGTAGGCTATCTTTTGAAAAGCGAAGCATTGAGGGCCTAGCAGTCACAATTAAAGTAATGTGCAACAATTGTAATGAAAATCAATCAGTAGAAAACTGTCAAAACTATGTAAAGCCTACAGGCCTACTAAATGAAACAAAGACCTACTATGATTTAAATATAAGGCTGGTGCATGGGTTGCGACAAATCGGCAAAGGCTTGACTGCAGGTAGAACTTTATTAGGCGTAATGAATTTGCCCCCTCCACCTACAAAGTACAAGAAGTATTCTTTACTGCTCTTATCAACTGTTGAGGAGTTGTGTAGAGAAAGTATGAAAAAAGCAGCTGAGCAAGCTATTGCTATGAATGACAATGTCCCAGACTTGACTGTCGCTGTAGACGGTACATGGCAGAAGCGAGGTCATACTTCGATGAATGGAGTTTTGACAGTGACCTCTGCAGAAAGTAGTAAAGTTCTTGATGTTTCTGTTATGTCAAAATTTTGTTTGTGTCCTAAAAGAGATAAAAACAACCATGAACAGTCATGTGCCGCTAATTATTTAGGCACAAGTGGAGGCATGGAGGTGCATGGCACTCTAGAAACTTTTAGGAGATCCGAGGCTTGTACAAAGCAAGATACGTGAACTTTTTGGGAGAAGGCGACTCCAAAGCTTTTGGTGCTGTTCAAGGGGCTAAATTGTATGGTGGTGATGTCCAATTTGAAAAATTAGAGTGCATTGGACATGTACAAAAGAGGGTGGGAAAGCGGCTTTTAAAATTAAAATCTGTCTCGGGTAAAGTAAAACTTGAGGATGGTAAGGGATTAGGTGGGCAGGGTAGGCTAAGTGAGCCTAATATTCAAAAACTGCAGACCTATTATGGCCTGGCCATAAGGCGAAATGTGCTGAGTATTGAAGAGATGAGAAAGGCAATATGGGCGGTGTACTTTCACACGATGTCATCAAATGATAAACCTACAGGTACTCATCAGCTATGCCCTAAAGACAATGAGACATGGTGTAAATATAACCTAAGTTTACTGACAAATGAAATGTATGACCATGATAAACATTTTCATATCCCTGAGTGTGTTATGAGTTTTATAAAACCCATATTCAAAGACCTTTCAGAAACCAAACTGTTGGAGCGTTGTTTGAAAGGGAAAACTCAAAACAAAAATGAGTCATTGAATAGTGTCATTTGGTCCCTAATACCAAAAAGAACTTTTGTAACTCTGCCTACCCTTAAATTTGGTGTTTACTCTGCAGTTTGTAGCTTTAATGACGGCTTTTCTAGTAAATTACAAGTTTTGGAAGCATTAAACCTACGTCCAGGGAAAAATTTTGTAAAAGCGATGCAGCGCCTAGAAATAGTGCGAGTGAAGGAAGCGGACAAGAAAGTTCAAGAACTAGAAAAGAAAATAAGGAACAAGAGAGCTTTGAAAATAAAACGCCTTGAAGACATGTTTACACAAAGTGAAGACCCAGATAATCCATCCTACAGCTCAGGAAACTATTAGGCTATTGTAGTTAAAGACATTTTCTTCGATTCCTGTAAGTTGGTGTTTTTCTATTTAGATGCAAGTTTTTTCAGCCATTTATGAACTTAGACCTCTCAAATTTTTACCACTTGTACCTACTTTGTACTATAATCTAGGTCCAAAGGGTTTTACAAAATAAAAAGTATTATCTTAGAAATAAAATATATTTTGTGATTTTTTTTAGTTTTAAAAAGATGAATGTTTTTTAATTAGTTTTTTAATACTAAAAGATGATAAATTGTAATTTTGGTTGGTCATGAACTATGAAAAGATGTGCTTTAAAAGACAAAAAAAATCAAAGCTCTATCATGACTCATTATTTTAGAAACCTGCATTGTTTATATGGACTAAGATGGGCGGTAACAGTCCCCTTCAGCGAACTATAATTTCTAATTAGTTTCAACGCAAATTCAGTAATTATATCTGACATAGACCTTGATGACGTTATTAGGGAGTTGTTAACAAATAAAGCAAAAAATGCTATGTTCAGTGACTTATATTGTTCTTTTTTGCTAAACAGTAATGATTTTCTTGATAAACTAGGCTATAAACTATGAACGTATTCCTTTGTACACTATTGTTATAAAAAAAAAAACTAACTATTACGTATCGGAAATTATGTTTGGTTAAATTTAAGTCAGTGAAATCTGCAACTGCCTGCCACTATAAATTAAGTTTAGTGATCGGTTTTTAATATATTTAAATTGGAATTTCTTAGTCTACAGTACAGTAGGCTACTTTATTGGAGCAATAACTTTTATCTCTTTGGGTCCAATTTACTAACGTAAAAACAGTAACAAGTTAGTTTAAGTTTTTTTAGGAGACCATGGAGATCATCTTACCCCGTAAACCACCATGGGATCACCGTAAACCTATATTTTGGAGACATGAACATCTAAGAAGGGCAACTTTAAAATCGAGTGTTTGTAAATGCATATTGGACTTTTAACCTGTTATACTATTTTTAATGAAGAACGTAAATTTAAAATTAATACATGGAATTAAAGAGAAATTCTACCTTTTGTACCTACAGGCTTGCAAGTGTTCAATGTGAGCTCCATTAGTTACACGGCACATATCCAGTTCTTCCCAAACTTTGATCAATGGGTCTGGAGTGATTTTTCAACAGCCGATTCTGTCCTATTCCTTAAGTCGATTAGAACAACTGGTAGTGGATGCACATACACACAATCCTTTACGAATCCCCAAGGGTAGAATTCCGGTGACGTTAGGTCGGGTGATCGTGTAGGCAGTGCGAAACAAGCTGTCATTAGGCCCCTTGCGGCCAATCCGGCGGTTAGGCTCAGTTAAAAAATCGCGTAATGAGTTATGCCAAGGAGGCGGTACACGATCTTGGTGTTCAAACTAAGTTCTTCTTCCAATTGTGGAAATAGCCATAGGTCTAGAGCATCAAGATAAGAAATACCAGTTACAGTTGCGTCTCCAAAAAGGAAAGGCCCATAAACCTTCCGCCTAGGTATAGCACCCAAAATATTTAAATTAGAGGAGTCTTGCTGCAATTATAATATCTCGTGAGGGTTTTCTAAGCCTCCAAAACGCACGTTTTGAGTGTTCGCGGCACCATTGAGGTGAAATTTTGATTTGTCACTGAAAATTACATTATCCAGTTAATATCCATTGCCGTGCAACATTTCGTTTGCACTTTAACAACTGCAAACGATAAGGAAGTAATTATAAGCGTTTCCGTAAAACTTTCTAAACAGTCGTCATTGAAATTTCTAATTCACGATTAGCTTTCCAAACTGATTTATCTCTTTTGAAATTCTCTCACTCGCACAACACTCCCTTCACTAACTGTTGGTCGTCACATAGCCTTCCTTTTTGCAAAGGCAGAAAGTATCTTCAAAACGGTGATACCATCTATGGATGTTACTATCACATAGAAGATCACAACTGAACTTTATAATGAAAGCACATAACACAGTAACTACATAGTCAGAATTTGCAAACTGCATAACATAAAATATAATTTTTGCTACTAGCGCTTTCAAACGGATGGCGGAGGAAACATTGCACAAAGGTGACAACAAACAAAATTTTGAGTTGCTCTTTGATTTGATGTATTAACTTGGAATTAAGTTACTGTATATGTAAAAAAAACTACAACTCTGATATCCATTACTTTTTTATTACTCAGTATCTTAAATCCCGTAACTATAACCGGGAGTATCCGGTATTTATCTATAACTATTTTCAATAAATAGCCATTGAACACTGGTTAAATATTATGGCTCTTTCAATAATAGCATTATGAAAATATTGGTCAGCCAGGAAGGATGGTTCACATTATCTATTAGCTATCGTAATGTCAATTAAGATAACTAATCTATATATATATAAATGAATGTTTGTATGTTTGTCCTTTATGGAATCGTGAACTATTGGACCGATCATGATGAAAATTTGTACGTATATGTATTTTTCCACGGAGAAGGTTTATAAGCTATGCCCATCCCTTTCCCGATTCAGGATTCCGCCCCACTGGTTACAGAAATACCCATAAGAAATGCATTGCAGCAAACATATGTTAACGTCTTTTCAAATTTTTAATCAGCTGTTCTTTGTAAACATATATTACACTTATAGTTTTAAAGCATAGAGTAAGCTTAAGAGAAACGACAAATTTTGTTTAAACTGTTTTTGCAATAACTGTTAAACATAGACTTTACTATCCAGATAATACAATTCAAATTTGACGTAAAAATTCACCTTTAACTGCAATATTTATTTAATATAAACCATGCTCATGCTTGATCAGAAGAGTAATGCAGATATCATAATTACTATCTTACGTTGGCTACAAATATAAAGAATGTTATAAAATCAACCTTAGTTGTTTTTTTTGACAGAAGTATGGTTCTCAAAACTCCGTGTGTACATATTCTCTCGATCGAGACAACAAAGCAAGCTCAATCGTGGCATCGGAGATATAACTAATTTAATCTAAAATTTATTATAGTAAAAAAAAAAAATTACTAAGTAATATAAGGACTTCGGTTCTTAAGATTTGCGTGCGAAGCCGTGGGTAACAGCTAGATAGAGGCAGGAATATGGTACATACCTTCATAATACGCCCAAGAGGCTCACGATGGAACGACTATCAATTATCTCAGCAATGTTTAGAATGTGATAGAAAAAGAATAAGTGAATATAGTGTACTGTTTTCAACGGGAAATTGCGTGCGAAGCCGCGGGCAACTTTTGCAAAAAATTATTGAAATGCGCAGCAAAGCGCGCCGGGCCCGCTAGTTTATACATATATATATACAATCATACATTTATCATAGTTATTATATAGGTAGTGATACGTTATGTATATGTTTATTTACAGCAATAATAAAAAAATGGTTTGCCACTGTTATTTTTAGTCTTTTTATAAATATCAATAAAGAACAGGTACTGTGGTCATACACCTGCAGTACAGAGGTAATGTATAACTGAGACAGAACTAGCTTGGTAACACATAAGGCTGTTAACAAACTTTAAAGAAGAAAGCGGGGATAGCCCCAACCGGGGCTACAATTTCGGATTGGCATTGATTTTTCACCTCTTTTCACCCCTCGCCACCACACCCTGCCGGCCAGCCATGTATGAAGAAATATTGCGTGGCTTATAACATCAGATAATGGTGGTGGAGTGTTATACATGGCACAAGTGTCGCTGCAAAAACGATTTTGTGTATACAAGTGGTTAGGAGGCAAAAAGGAAATCGATGTCCTAAAATAACGATTTCAAAGAGCAGAAGTTTTACGATTAAAATTTGTGTACAATATAATTTTATAGAAAAGTTTACTAACAATTTTCCTTATATTACAGAGGTTGCATTCAAATTTAAAGTCTATAGCTCATTTTATTAGCCTACATATGTTACTATGTGATATTTTAATGAATATTTTCATTGCACTCAGTTTATACAAACCTATTATTATTTGTCGTCTCTTTGTCGTCAAGTTAACCATAAGACCAATATACAAATATTCACTAAAGCTCAGCTAAATCCCATATAGTAAGATGCACCAGTATTAAACCATAACGAAAACATTATCGAAATTGAAGTTGCGAATATAGAATTCGCGTATTCTAGACGCTTCATATAAAATGTAAGTCCGTTCACTCTAGAGATTTCATGCTACCTTTCAAAAATTATCAACATTTTTAGCACCTAAAGTGATAGGGTTCGGTAAAACAAAGCAAATAACAATTCACAATTTGTGTTGAAGATTTCCCAGTTTGACTTATAATCCGAACTGTGACTTCCTTGCAGTAAAGTAAACACGAACAGTATATGTTTTACAGTTTCTTAATTTAGATAAGTAAGGCTGTACGAAGTCTTGAATCGTTTTACTGCAGTTTGCATTAAGTTTATCTTTTAAACTGTTTCAATATTACCAAGACTACTGGAAGTAAAACTTTGCTAAACATATTTAACCAAGTTTTGAGGATTGCGGCGATTAGTAAGCCTGTTTAACCTATCCGGCTGTATTTGTACACTGAAGTACTAATGTAGCAATAAATGCAATATTAGAGATTGGACCTAAATTCGAATGAAGTTAAAAGCAGTTATATGAATGACATCTTTGTGATCAACTAGAATCTTTTTGTGATACTCGGTAATAACATTTTGCACTGGTACACACGTTTACAAGACTTGGCACCATTTGTTTTTGGGAGAAACAAAGCTGAGAAAGTGTCCAATATTACATTCGCAGAACAACATTTAATATTGAAATCCAATGGTGTCCATGGTGCAGAGAAGGGGTAATATTGAAAACTAAGTTAAACATTTCATTGGGTTGTTTAGACATTTTATAGGATAATTTTTATTTTTATTAAATCACAAATTACTAGCTGTTTCCCTTGGCTTCGCATGCTTTTCGTAAGCTTTGCCCATGTATGGGAACATCTGGTTCAAGTGAATTATATTTCAAAGGTCGATGTAGAGTTTGCTTTCTTGCCACAATTAAGATAATCTGTCAAAAGTGTATGTTTATACCCATTGTACATGTACATGTACTTTATTATAGAGCGGCCTAATACTCAAGCTTTGAGTTCAACCATAAATTTATTTTAAAGACAAATATACATCATAACTTTTCGCCTTCAAATAGTGTTCTACTATTTATTATATGTAACTGTATCATAATTGCAGTTTACAATATACAATGTAAACTGTTACTTGTGCATCGCCCCCTGGTGGCGAGTTACATCAATGGACATAGCATACAAACCTTCTCTGTGGAAAAATACATACATATTCTCATAATTATCGGTCAAATAGTTTGAGTCGATGAATCAATGTCATATTTACAAATATCCTCTTATACATATATATATATATATATATATATATATATATATATATATATATATATATATATACTGTATATAGATATATGATATAATTTGAAATCAACACGCTATAGTGTGAATTAGTAACATACATGTTAGTAACAGTCATTTTAAATCGACTTGTAATATTATTTACGTTTCACTAAACTGCTTATTTTAACACTATGTGCAGTTAATTATCAGTCATGTTTATAAGACATCCGAAAATTTTGATAAAAATTCCCTTTAAATCATCATGCAAACAACAGGATTTTATAAATTAATGGACAAAACATTAAAGAAAATTATAACCTATATGGTATTTCCTAATTTAGTTAAAGTATATTATATTTCTTCAATAATAAACTCTAAACAAAAACACTGTTATAGAACTTTGCAGTTTTAATTTTGATAGTTCAGGTATGACTTTTAAATTCGTTATTCGTTTTTGAATTGATTGCTCACAGTTCCTGTAAAGCAAATGTACGAGGTTCAACAGGAAGTAAGGTTCGGTTTGTATTAGCTATTCGAGCGGTGACCGAACAACATAATGTGCGTGCAGGCCGACTCGCAGTATGCCTTGCGTAATAATGACGCCATTTGAAGTAAAATAATTGGAGGGTGCTGTTTACTATGTGAATTTAAGATTTTTTAGACAATTCAACAACTTACAGAGTGTAAAATACGGTCATTGATCTATGTTTTGACAGAAACGAACGTTCCACCAGCGGATATTCATAGACAGCTTAGTGAAGTGTACGGCCCTAATGCGATAAGTGACAGAAAAGTGCGGGAATGAGTGAGAGCTGTCAAAGATGGACGGGAAAATGTCTGCCATCTAGCTAGACATCAGTGATCAGGGAAGATTTCACAGTGTCGTTGATTAAAAGATTCGTAAAGATCGGCAATTGGAATATGGATTAAACATTATTAGTCAAGTATATGGCACGAGGAAGGACAAAAATGCAGCAGGTTTTTGTGATACGAGTACCTTGACTAAACTTCAACGTACAATACAGAACAAACGATGCGGTATATTGACATCTGCATATCTCCTGTTGCTTGACGACGCCAGACCCAAATCTCGGAACAGACTAGCCACCCGCCGTACAGCCCGGACTTGGCGCTGAGCGACTTTCGCTTGTTTCGCTACCTAAAGGAGTTTGTCGGCGGTAAGGGCTTCAACATTGATGACGAGGTGTAAGAAGTAGCTATAGAAAAATATAGAAACATGTCGGGAATCAAAACATTTCTTAATATCTTATTTACTTTTTATAATAAATTGGACCTTACTTTGGGGATGAACCGAGTATATGTCATATATAAATTATTATTTCCCTATTTACTAATTCTGTATTTTTAATATTTATTAACATATATCTATAATGTTATTTACTTCACATACTCAATAAAAGAAATCGTTAAAAGAAAATATCAGTATCGTTCCGGAAATAATGATTTAATCCATTAGGTTGATACAAACTTAAAAATGTACGTTTCACGAAAAGTTTGACAAATATAAGTTAGTAGTTTTGGGCAATTTCGTGAGAACCTTTACAAAATATGCAACTTTACAATTTTTATTTGTATTATAATTTCAGGGATCGACAGAATTTGTAGAAGCTATTATTTAGAAAAGTGAAACATGTTTACGATATTGTGACATTACTTTCACATACTTACAGTACAAAACATTCATATCCTTAATTAATTTTGCCTGTATTTTAAACTACGTCAAGAAGGACCAACGTACTAATTTAAATAACTATAGTTTCGTGTAGCAAGCAAGTTTGTAGGATTAAAAGCCATCCATTTAAAGTCTCCCTATATTTGCCTGCTATATAGGCTTCATATGATTTAACGCCACATATACAAACTGCAGTATCTACTACAGCAGTTGAGTTTAACTACTCCAAAATTAGTTTAAAGAGCCGTGTACACAATCTGTCCCAACTCTAATTACATGGTCGTTTAGCGTAGCATAAATGTTAGTTTCAAAATCCGAACATATAGAATAGTTCATTCAGAGAATTTAGTGTAAGCTATCCTTACTGTTAATACTTATGGTTAGTACATATACGGTACCAGGTGTAGTATAAACAATAATATTAAAAATATTGTGGTCCATTCAAATCTTTAAAATTTGGATGAAAATTTTTATTTCAGAAATTCAGTATGTTCCTAATATACTAAGAAATCAAAAAGAGGTAAGAAATATCTAGACTAGTATTTACAGTAAACCTACGAATTATTATTAATTTTTCCTAAGTCAGGTTAGTACAGACTAAGAATATTAGTACAGACATTTATACTAGATACAGATTTTATAAGTGCCCAATTCTGAATAAATATCCGCGATGGCTCTTTGAAACGTATCGTCGAAGCTGATAAGTATACACAAAATGAGAAGGATGAAATTTCATCCTATAACCAAGTTTGATAATAAACTATGACAACATGAGAGGTATTGATTGAACTAATTAACAACAAGATTACAGTACTTGGATAAAACTCATATAAGTCAGGTTTGTTTTGACTATTTCATTTCATTATGATTTCTGACTTAAAATGGAAGAATTTCCTTAGGCCGTTTGGGTTTTAATAAAACTAGTATATTAAATAAAAAAGACTCTGGACGAAGATCATTTGAATAAAGATCTTGTAAGAACTAGACTCTAAGAAACAACTAAGGCTGTGACCAACCTTTACCTGACTCGTCTATTACACAGATTCTTGTGAATAGTGTTACATATTTTTATGCAATATGTGAGAAATGAGATGCAATTGCTAGAATTATCACTCATTTGCTGAACAATAAACTTGCTACGTATAAATGAAATAAAGCTTATAAATTGTTATTATTGTAAAAGTTTCATTTGAATCTAGCGTGGTTTCTATTTTAACTGGTAAACTGAATTACTAAATTTAAATAGACAATATGGAATTTAAGGAAGACATCAAAATAAAAAGACGAAGAAGTCGGTGTGGCTGTTCAAGAAGTTTCAGAAGCCACAGAAAATACTGGAAGCTAACCTTATATTTGGATAATGTACAACCTACAACTGTTTTAAGCATCCCCTGAATTATTAATATTCCAGTAGTTATTTTTAAGAGTTTCCTAAAATTCAAAGGGACCCTAAACTGAGAGGTATTGTACACAAGGCAGGTTTATTCGCATTTCTGAGGTAATATTCTCGTGGAAAACATATACAAGGCACTAAACCGAATCATCAGATCAGCAGAGGAATATATATAATATGAAATTTCTAACATCATATAAAGTTCGTACATAGTTTCAGAAGTACACTCTAACACAAGGTAGTAAGAGGGGATACATTGCGTTTTAATTGCCTCCATACTTATAAAAGATTGGATGAAGTAATTATGTAAAATTCAAATTAAGCTTTTGAATAATTTAGAACTGTTTAAAATTTTTGTTAACAATATTTAGTCCTTTAAAACATATATATATATATATATATATATATATATATATATATATATATATATATATATATATTGGATATCCTAAATATTATATTCTTATATTTCTAGATATTATAACCTTCTTGCAAAACGTAAAAAGGTCTTTTTGAAAATTTAAAATATAACTTAGTAAAAAGAGTAAGATACCTTTATGAACAATTATTGACCATTACACAGAAAAACTAATATTTTTGATCTGATTATAATATTATAATTTTCCACTAATAGTGTAAGAAGTTTCTTATAATGGATTTCATTGTACATACAGACGACTTTATCTCATGTTACAAATGGAAACTTTTATAGCATAAAAGTGAATAGATTATACTAACGAGAAACGAAAAATAAAGTTAGGAATAGAAATTAAGTATATCACTTGTCAAATACTACAATTGAGTAGAACTTGGGAGAGTAATGTAAACGGTAATGTAAAGCCGTTAAGTACGAGACCCGTGGCATGGCGCGGCAGAGTCGTTCATGTGAACAGAGCAGTACTTAGCTTGGGTGCGCTACAATCTTATACTGTTGCGATTGAAACTTGCAACCGAGACCCGACTTACAAAGTCGGCTAACACAATTTTGTTGTTGCACAAAGAGAACGTAACTATGAAGTTAGTCCGGTTCCGCAGAGTTAAAGTTATTTTATTACTTCATTACCAAGTCCAACAATAATATGTTATATTTCACTACTTATAAACTCAGAAATGTGGTAATACTTAACGTAGGATTTCTTTCATATTTTGCTATTGCAATAGGGAGGTTTAATCCGTCTATTGCTATAGTTATATAATAATATTTTGAGTTAATCCAGGTTGTTTAAAACACTACAATATTGAGTAATCATGTATCCTAAATTTTTTTTATATAATAACATTATTCATAGCTATACGTAGACTTTTTTCCCTTAGAGAATTGCTGAGGATATTTTTTTATCGTCATCTAACCCTTAGCTATGTTTAAGGGTTGGTACACGTGCGGCAATTTCAGCCCCTGTGGCATAGTTATACAACTTATTCGCAACTGCAGGAACCAATTTCGCTTTCCTTGTGTATTTGAGAAATTGTCACTGAAGGAAGAATTGGTACTCCTCTTTCCCTCCCCTTAGGAGAAAGCGACGCACAACAAAAAGCATACTGATATTTTTTTACTCGTTAAAAAGGAAACCCGGAAAGTTGTTTGGCAAGAGTTTTGGAATAACAGGAAGAAGTTACACAACATACTTAAATCCATTACAGTGTGATAATAATTATTTAATACAGTGATACTTAATTGTAAGATTTTAACGGTAAATAAAAATCATTTTACGCGTTACATTATCATAGCATGACATTTTTAGAAAGAAAATTGTGTACGTTCGGTATATAACACTAATGCCAATTAAAATTTTTACCAAACTATTAATTAAATAAATCTACTGAATTGATAAAAACGTACAATGAACTGTGTGAAATTTCTCTAAAATATTATAAAACTGTATTAGGTACGTTTTGGCAACTTCTTAAGACTCCAAAGGAATACTGAAATAACACTACATTCAAACTTATATTCTAACCTTCTGTTATCATAGGTAAAACTTTGTTTAAACAATAGTTTTACTATAACTTCCAATTTTACTTATCGTATCACTGTTTTGATAGGATATTTTAATTTCTTGTTCATAATATCATATAGATACTAAAAAATTACCATCCATGAAATATTTATGTTTATTATTATTTTAATTGTATGATTAAAAAATGAAACTAAGGTAGGCAAAGCGATAAGCAAAGCAAACCGATACACAAAGGCAGTTTTGTATTTATAATATTAATAGGATTTATAAATAATTATATTTTTATAAATTATTAATTTATCATAATTTATTTCAGTTATTCTATAAAACACTTTTGTTTGTTTGTTTTCCAATTTTTAGTTCTCAAATTTTAACGTAAAGTGGATTGATTACAATTGTAAAATTGTAAAATGATTAGAAACACCTCCTTATTGAGGTTGACATAATCAATTTTTGTTTCATAAGTTAAGCGTATACTAACATATCATGTAAATAATATCATGTAGTAACAGTTATAAATAATCAAATTCATGAATATCACAGTGCTTGGCTTTAACAACAATAAATTCAAGCTTAGTGATGACAGTGTGATATGGGCGCGAGGTTATCAGTCACTCGTTCTGTGTTATCAGGGCAATAAATATTGTCACACCTGACACCACGGTGCCGTGATACGTTACTGTAATTGATTTTGTACTTTTCTTATAAGTGATTATATTATTTCTATAAGTGCATGCGGGTGTTTCGAGATATTTTGCCCTTATTTCAATGCCAAATTTCAACTGACAACCCCTAATTCCATAATTTTAAATACAAAAACGTAAACAGCCATAAACTAAATGAAACTAGATAGCTCATGTAGTCATATAAAGGTTTTAGTATTCTTTTACTACTATTTTAAGTCAATGATAGTTTTTCGTATATCTTGACGTTTATCATAACTATCTGTTGAGTCTAAATTGAAGTTGATTTTAATGGCTTTCTAGCTACATATCCTATTGCATACACATTCAGTAGTAAATAAATTAATTAATTCACGCAAAACTGCAATATAAACATTTTACAATAATAAAAAACAGTTCATTAATCTAAGTAAAAGTATCTAAACATTGTTTTTAAATATTTCATTTGTAGTCTATGAACACTAACATGATTTGGAGCAATGTATCATTACACAAATAACCAACACTTTTTGTTAATAACCCTATTTTAAATTATGTAAATTTTATATCAATATAACTGGTTTACTTAAATTTGTATGTATTTTAAAATGGTATTTTATGTGGAGTTCCAAAGAGTGAATGTTAAAATAAAAATTTGACGAGGTGGAAGACCTTAACTGTTTTAGCTAAACATTTTTATTAGCACCGTTCTGAAAAAAGCAATTTATATCAGCAATGTTTAATATGTCAATAAAATACGATTATATGTCTGTTAAACGGCGGAGTTGAAACATGAAATCGTTTCCATATCAACATAAATGACCAGTAAGGTGGAGCAAAAAAGATGGAGATCTGTATGAAGGCCTCTGTGGTATTTGAGCAGTTTCAGAGATTAAGGTATCTGAATTTTACAACCACTGATATAATCTTAGGCAACATTAAGAAAATATTTGTGTATTAAATTATTAATCAATACACTTTAATTAATGTTTTAAACTTCAACTTCGGTATAGAGATATTTAGAAACATGGGTCTTAAACGTCAATTTGTCAGTGATAAATATAGTTTCGAATATTTTTATATAAAGTAATTAATTACATTAAGGGGACTCGAATGGGCAAACATTTTTTTTACGAAAATTTTTTGGTGATTTTGTATTTCTTGTTTCATTCTTTTTCAGAAAATACTTCACTTAAGATTTTCTGATGGTTAGTTCTTTTTTTATAGCTGTTTTTCTAAAGAATTGCAAAGAGGGTAGATTTTTCCGGTAGATTTTATTATACAGTACAACAATATTCCACAAATTTTATTTTTGTTACTCTATGTCATTCTAATCCTTTATTTAATATTATGCTGGCTGCTGTTTTATCAGCTGTTACTTTATTGTTTTTGTTTACAGTGACAGTGGTGAGGTTATACAAGTGTGGAATTTGTATGTATTATGTTTTGTTTGGATAATCAAACAGTGCTTAGATAGAAACTATTTGTTTGATTTAGCTGTAAAATGCCTCGTTCTAAAAAAGTTTTTAGTAAAAGACCTAACAAGTTTTTTGGTAGAAGAAAACGGAAATTATCTGAGTGTGATAATGAATCTGTGCAAATCCAGTCTACGCCTAGTCCTAGTCATTCTGCGCCAACTGCACTTATTGATCGCAACAAAGTTAGTTCATCAAAAAGGAACGTAGGACCACACTTGAAAAATTACGATTCATTTATTGATGAAAATAATGAGTGTTATGATATTATTAATTTCAAACATTTAGAACAAATGCTGAACCAAATTGTAGTTTGCGTTGATTGTGGAGAATCACTAACTTTGAACACAGCTACTAGGCTAGGCCTAAGTGTAAAACTAACGATAAAATGCACTGGTTGCGGTAAAGAAGTGGTTAGTAATAATGATAAAAAGATGAATGATCAGCAGTCAGAATTAAATACCAGGCTTGTTTATGGTTTTCGTTGTATCGGTAAGGGAGAGGAAGCGGTTAAAACATTTTGTGGTGTTATGAATTTGTCCAGCCCACCGGCATTCAAATACTATAAGAAACGGATATGTGAAGCAGTAAAACAAGTTTGTGTTGAAGGTTTCAAGCATGCTGTGGAAGAGACTGTTATGAAAAATAATGGTAAGAGGGACAATCTTTCAATTTCGTTAGATGGAACGTGGCGGCGCCTAGGCCACAGGTCGCTGAATGGTGTAGTAACAGCAGTAAGTGTCGACACAGGTAAAGTGCTTGATGTAAAAATCTTTAGTAAGCATTGCAGGTGTAAAAGAAGGCTTGAAAAACAACATGAAGTTAAATGTGAGGCTAACTTTGAAGGTGTAAGTGGAGGCATGGAAGTATGCGGAGTTAGTAAGATGTTTACTGAATCGGAAGACAAGTACGGTGTAAAATATAAATATTACTTAGGAGATGGCGACAGCGCAGCTTTCCCAACCGTTCAAAAACTCATGCCCTATGGCACTAATTTAAAAAAAGTGAAATTAGAGTGCGTAGGGCATGGTACAGAAAAGGATGGGATCCCGTTTGAAAACACTAAAAAAGCAAATGGCTGGTTCAAAGCTTGAGGACGAGAAAACAATTGGGAGTCGTGGTCGACTGACGGATAGTGCTATTCTGGACATTCAAAATTACTATGGACTGGCTATTCGTAGGAATACTACTAACCTAGATGACATGAAAAAAGGTGTGTGGTCTCTTTATTTTCATTTGTACTCATCAAACGAATCTCCTCTTCATAGCCTTTGTCCGGTGGGTGCTGAAAGCTGGTGCAAGTACCAGAGAGCGATGGCCAATAAGGAGGCCTATGATCATAAAGATCATTTCCACCTCCCTAAAGTGGTAATGGACAAAATAAAACCAATATTTAGGGACTTGGCTTCACCAGACCTTCTAAGGAAATGTTTACACGGAGGTACACAAAACCCCAATGAATCCGTCAACAACATAATTTGGTCGCGACTTCCTAAAAATACATTTGTGTTTAGGTCAACCCTTGAACTAGGTGTATATGAGGATGTTGCATGCTTCAATCATGATGCAACAGCCTAATAATAATATTGTGTAATATTGTGAGATGTTTAGCTTTAAAACAATTAGGCTACAAGCCTAGCAACAATTTGGTTAGACAAATGAAATAGAAAGATGAGATCCGAATCCGACAAGCAGAAAATGCCATCGAGGAATTAGAAAAGAAGTGCCGGCAGAGGGCAAAATTAACCAAATTAATACTGGAAGAGTTGCTTGAGGAAGAAGAGGATCCAGATAACCCATCATATGCCCCTGGACACTATTAACTGTAAGTTTATTTTTGTATTTTTATAGAGTTGGTTACAATGAACTTCAAATGCGTTTTCTGTAAAACTATGTTTTTTATTAGGTAGGTACACTTTTCTCAAGAACTATTATAGATAGCCTGTTGATTCTTTTTTTAATTTGTTCCCTACGTAATAATCTGCATTTTGAATACATATTATTGCCTTATGTTCAGTACTTAATGTTATACATCAGAGTAAATTGTAATTTTTTATGATATTTTTTGCATAAAAAGACAAAAATTGTCACACGTTTATCTGAAAAGATCTTTTATAACCCTGTATTCAAAATGTTAAGAAAAGTACAAGGAGCAGAAAAAAAATTAACTGACTACCACTTATAGTTTTTAAGATAATGGTACCTAAAAATTCATCAAATTAACATTGCGGGGATAGGCCAATCCGACTCCCCTTAAAAGGAGCTTTAATTTAGGGTAAAATAAATTGTACAGCCTCGTTTATAATTAAAAACCTGAGAGATCTTTAAAACACATAATTTCTCCTATTTTGAATAAGAATATTCTACTGACGAAAGTGGTAGTGAAACCTCAAATTTAAATACTTCACGGAAATTTTGCAAAATTAAAACATGAAGAGGATGTTGAAGGTACTCAACTGTTCAACCATAGCTCCTTACACTTTGCTGCCATCTTTTATGCAACACGTGACACATTTAGGTTCTCTCGGGAATGTGCTTCCAACTAAGTTTCTATTCAAGTCGCACGTTCTGTAGAACTGGTTTCCTTTGTCATTTGATAGAAAGGTACAATAGAGCGATATGACCGGTTGGAGAAGTTGTATTATCATAATTCAACGTTATTAGTTATGTTTAACAAGTATGAGTATTTCACAGGTAAATATTAACTTTAATATACTGCTTTTTTACAAGTGAGTAAAGAAAATAACATTACAAGGATGAACACATCTCTTACTCAAAAGCAGTATTTAGTTAGTATATGAATGGTAAGTAAGAAATTACATGACTAATATTTCTTCAAAATATTTCTTCAGTAAAAGCGCAATTATTTTGCCTCCTTAGAGTTGGATATTATAAATAGTTCTGTTAACTTAGCATACAAATTGTTTACTCGTCTTTTAGGTTTTGTTGGTATGACGTAAATAGTTTGGTTCTGGTATGCTTATCTCTTTATCGCGATGAAGGAAATTATATGAAGGAGGCCAATCAGTTTTGACTACCTTGTCTACAAAAATTCACGGTTTTCTTCATAAAGGTGGGTATTATAACAGTGTTTTAATAATATTTTCAAAAATAAATTTTAAATCAAGTATTTCATAGGCATTAGACAATTTTAGTTCGTCAATGGATTAATTTAAATACAAGTTTAGTAATAAGTCTTTCTTTGTCACACTGCTAATCAAGCACTGTGCATTTAGTATTTTATAGGAATAAGGTGTAAGAAAATGTATCAGTGTCTTTTACGTACTTCATCTGCAACATCAAAGCACTTATAGAGCACTTATAAATATACTTTCTTAATAATATAAAAAATCTACCAGAAATAATAACTTCTCTAAATGTGCTCATGAAAATATTCTGTATTTCATAAACTATTGTTTACCTTCTACAAAACCTTATATCAAATTGTTAGATATTTAGTAATGTATATTTATGTAAATTCAAGATTTTTCAACACTGAAAATTTCAGAAAAATAAATAAATTTACAACCATAAATGTACGTTTGTTTGTTATTTTATTGAAAGAATTATCAGGGTTTGTTCATTAAAAACAAGTAGTTTACTATTCAAATTTGTACGAGAACGCCAAAGTAGTTTGTATCAAAAATAATCTTCTTTGGTGGATGAAACACATAAGATGGTATATTACACAGAATTCTATTATATTTCAATTTATTGCATTACGTACAACGGATTTCAAATGAAAATGGATTGTATTTTTAAATTTCCTAAATAATTTAATTTATCTTTAAATTTGAGAAAAATAAGTAAATTTTGAACCAAAAATACATGCTAGTTTTTATTTCATTTAGTATTATTATTTTTAATCATTAAAATATTATTGTTATTTAAAATGCTTATAAACATTTTGATGCTTATAAACACATTGAAAACTATCATTTACCAAACTGAATATACTCTGACAAAGAATCTGAAACGATTTTACATTCATTTAATGCAATAATATATACAGTTCTGATTTCATTATTCATAGTACTAACAACCGTTTATAATGAATTGCTGCAGAAATTAATGACATTATATGGTCCCATTTTCATTCAGCAATGACTTTAATTCTCTTCCATAGTGGTTTGTAGAATGAAACATGTATAATGGTTTATTATTTCTAAACTCTATTATTTACATATCACTTTCATCTATCGCTATGCTATTTAAAAGTAATTCAATGAATTTTAAATGTACACTCAAACAAACAATATAGCTTTATACTTTAAATAGTCTGTTGATCTAGGTGTAGTCTTTTAAATATCTATACAATAAGTAACTTTGAACTAGTTCTTTATAACTCATATTTCCTATTATATCTCTTCATTAATTAAATTTGAAAATACTTGGACTCGGAAATAGGTGAGGGTGTTTGATTCATCAGTTTTCTAACAAATCTGGTTTGATGTCCCTTTTCGAGTGTTTGTTTTATCCTAATTAACACTTTAATTATTGAGCGATTGATTCGAGCAGCAGAGTTTGAACACGCGAACTCAATGTAGGGGAATTGGATTGAATCTCTTGTTTGTGATTGGATTCGATCTTTTGTGAACAATTCAGATGTAAGATATTTATTATTTTAATTCACATTATCAATTTTGTTTACGCAAGAAAATATATACTATTATTTGTTATTCTAAATTATAGTTTTAGTCCATAAATTAAAGTTTTAGGTATTCTTTTTATTATTTCAGTCACAATACAACTAGAAAATGAAAAGTATTTAAATTTACAAATTCCTTAATTTTAGTTTCAATAGTTCATATTCCTTTAACACACTTTTTATTTGGATTGATCCTAAAGATCGATGCCGAACGCACAAATATTATAAATAGAATTGCAATGAGATGGCATAACCTCATACATAGAATTTGCTGAATCAAACCTATCAGTTAGTCTTAAGAAAGCACGCTAGGAACGAATTTTGTTCAATGAAGATTTCAGCTTTACTGTTATTCTTCAGTAGTTTAAGACTTTAGCTCTAAGTACCTTCTCGACTTGGATATGACTAGTCGTAGCCCCCCCCCCTTCAGAGAGATCTAGAGGCTGGAGATGCCCCCAACTAGAAGTAAGGATCTCTTAGGAGTCAGGGTCTGTGAAAAAAAGAAGGGAGAGCATATAATTTTATAGCCCAATAATGTATAAGGCTGCTCTTTATATTCATACATAATAATAGGCGATACAATGGTGAAACAAAGATATAGGCCTACAACTACACACCTGAAACATAATAGAAGTATAAACAATGGATTGCTATAAGAGGGAGTACTTTTACAAATTTGGTTTCTGAAGATTATTTTTGGAGTTCCTATGAAGTATTTCACCATTTTAAAATTATTGTATGTAGAAATCACCGTTATATTGACAACCTAAAAACAACGACGATTACATTTATGTTTAAATTGTGTATGGACGTGTGTTTTTTATTAATAAATTAAAACATTAAATGTATTTAATTAGTATTTCTAGAAATATAAACTAAGGGAAAGTTATATATCATTAATTTAACTGTAATGGAAAACACGTGTGTAAAGTTCAAAGGAATATTGGAAGATAGCTCTGAGACTTTCTAAGAAGTTTACAGTACTAAAAAAATATAAATGGTTATTTATTGGAATACTATATTTAAATTGTGTATTATATTCAGACTTGTGTTCTCCTATCATTCAATCAAATTGAGCACTAGATCAATACCATTGCTGGGTAGAAGCAAGGCCACTTTGGATACCAATATTAATGAATAATTAGATGTTTTAACTTAGAAAAGTTTAAGTAAAAACAAAAGATGAATAAGCCAATACATTTCACACACTATATGATTTGATATTAAGAAAAACACGCAGGACTGACGACGTATGCTCTCTTCTCCTCCAAAACCATCGGAACCCGGTTTCTGATTTCAGATGTATCGTACGCTACAGAATGTGTTGATGTTGATTTCTCAACTTTTCTAGTCATTACACGTATAGCAAAATATAGTGTTGTAATCTTATGCGTTATAGTGTTTGGTTTTTCTCATAACCAGAACCTTAAGTACGTGCTTGAGTCTTTCTGACATACTAATTTTGTCGTATATTTTCATATTAGCTAGTCCGTAGCTATATATTGATTGGTGCTTGTTTAAAATTATCTGTCAAATAAATTCAAAAAAGAAGCAATCATATATGCAGACGTGAAGTGATAAGATACCTATTTGAGGTTTGCCTACCTGCAGTTTATAGGAATGCTCATTATGTTAACGTAAACCACACTCTTGAAAAGATATTCGGTAAAAAGAAGAGAAACCATCATTTAAATTGGTGCAAATTAACCGACTTAAACGTTTCTTTCAACCACCGTATGAGACGTCCTTATAATAAAACTCTTTTTTCTGAAACTTTTTACCAGTAACAGGACCTGAAAATTACGAGAAGCGCTGCATAGTATGCATTGACGTATAACTCATAAATAGCAGATGCAAATTCTAAAATAGAATATTAGTGTCAAGATTTATGACACTTTTTGATATGAAAAAATTACATTGATTAAAACAAATCGTGAATACATCCACACAACTGGTTTCATTCTTTACTAAGAATTTAAAATGTATTTTTGTTGCTGATTTCTTATTTATTTTTTTATTTATTTGTGACTATTTAAAAATTTGGTTATTTAAAAATATTTTATAGCAGTATGGTTTAAAAATTAAATTAAACTAATTGTAATGGCTTACATGAAAAATTTAAAACACTTAATTTTGTTCTTTTAATCCTTGAAAGCATTTTTTTTATATGGACGAATTTCTTTTTATGGCGTAACTAATGCCAACACTTTATCTAATGTAAAACACTGTGCGTACTAATTAACAAAGCAAACCCGTATCGGTTGTTAGCAAACAAGATAATTTTAATTACAAAACTATGTATGTCAGTAATGTGGTGTCTCGTGTAGATTGTTGTAGAACTCTAGACGTTTCCGCTCGGAATACACCGCCGGAAGTAACATCCGCTCAACTTTCTAGTGTTCCGCGTCCCGTGAAAGATACGTCACTTACATAAATCCACATAGAGCCTTATCCCTGTGCGCTTTATCAGCTTGATAACTGTATAAAAACAATGTTGGTATTATTAGGTAATTTCAAATTTAAGACATTGAAATGGCTATTGGATAGTTTACTGAAATACATAAATATAAATTGTATAAACGGACCTCAACAGCTTAAAATAACGAGAAATATTTGAAAAAGGTAAATGAAGGATGACTGAGGTAAGATGAAAATGTCCGTTTAACACGAATAACATAAAATACAAGATGCGGTTACGCTACACCACGTTTCGCGTAACGGGCTTCGCTGAGTAATATAAAAATATTCACCAACGCTTAGCCAAATCCAATTAAGTGACATGCGCCATGATCGAACTCATTGTTACTTATAGGTCATCTTGCTTTAGAGATATCGTACAGACATAGATAGATAGAGATACTTAATTCAAACTTTTCTAGTCCCATAAATGATTTAACCGCTAATAAATTACAGTGACGATCTTCGATCAAAGCAGATGCCCTGACCATAATACTTTTTTAATGCTGTAAATACTTTTAATCAAAGCCTAATTTCGGCTAATTTTGGAAATGCTACTGAAAAATAATCGATTTTGTTGTGATGACATACTAATCTAGGAATATCTACAAAAGATACAAATTTTATTTAGGCAACTGTAGTCATGGTAGACGTGATTATGTATATATCTGTCATGTATAGAAGGAAAATCCAGGACAATTATACGCGGAATTCGTATACTGAGAGGCGCACGTACTGACCACTCCGACTATTTCTAACGCACTGGCGAGCACACCACAGACTTTTGGTGTTTAAAAACTTCAGTCAGAAACATAGTTAAGAGTGAACGTAGCCAGGCATTCCAAAATTAACCTCCTCTAATAACTTTTAAACTTAAATATATTAATTAATACGGATATCTATTAGGAAATCGTTATCACAAAACAATTTTTGTTTTAAATATGTGAGAATTTGATCCTCCAACACAAATGAGAGATTGAGAGGGTAAGTTAAATTTTAAATATAAACCCCACTCTCAAAGACCTTGTAACAGTTTATGCAATGAAGTAAACCATAGGGGGTCTATTTCAATCCAGTTAAAATGGCGTTCTTGTAAAAATTTTAAACGATGCAATACCGTACACTAAAAGTCTATAATTTAGTTAATAGCAGTGTTAGTGTAAAACTGGGTAAAAATAATAAAAATAAATTTAATTACATTTAAAATTGCTTTTCCCATAACTGATTATAGTTTTAATTCGATAGATTAATAGCCCTGTTTTACTACAATTGGCTATTGGAAGGTAACTCTTGAGTTGTGAATATTTTGACAGAAACAATCTTATGTCCATGAATAAAAATTAATGCCTTACACAAGTCTAAATATTTACGGCTCTAGTGCTACTCAGAAATGTACTCTCAAAGCCTTTGCCACATTAAAAATATGTGGTTGACATGAGTTTTTACAATGACAAAAATGTAACTTTGTTCAGCAATATTAAGAATATGCTTAAAAAAGCTTATTTTGTAGAAAACTATTCATTATAATCTAAAACTCCTTCGGCAATATTTGTTAGTATTACATTAGGATGTTGCCACTTATACAAAGTTAACAAATATCATAAAATACTGGTGGGTTTCCAACAGCTAATATTCAACATAAAAATTAGATAAAAAATGTCAACACATCCAGTACAACAACGATATAAAGTTTGAATTTATACTGCCTTTACATTGCATTTATATTGAACAGTCTGATCAGTTCTAGCTTGTACACGATAATGTTTCTGCTAGCCTGAAACAGCTTTGTTAGAATTTAAGTCAATGGCTAGTTTAGGTTAGTTTGTAGAGATTTGAAATTCGTTTATCGCAGTCAAATATAGGTTTCAACATTGTGGTATAGATTACGTGATTGTTGTGAGTCAATTTACTTCACACTAGTCTGTCACTTCACAAAACTCATTAAAATTAATGCCAAACGTAAGTTTTAGTTATTTTTGGAGATTTCGCTTTAGTGTACTATTTAAACCCAGTCAAATTTGCTTAGATACTATTGTGCAGGCCAACTTTGCACTAACCTGCATCCTTTAAAACTTATTTGACGTTAGTTTAGAGAGATTTGACGTTATTATACAATATAGACTCAGTCAAATTTGGCTAAAAACCGATACGCAGGCAATATTCGCACTAGTCTTCAATATAAAAAAATTCGATAAAATATCTCAATCTTTATATTTCGCTATTCAGATTACTTTACTAAGATTTGACTTAGTTTGGAATTTTAACCCTTTAACGTTTAGGCTTCAGAGTGAAATACCATGTAAATATTTATGATTACTATATGTTATTGTTGTATATATTATTATAATATTGAGTTTGTGTGTTATAAATAATTTATTACAGCTCTACAAAGACACCACAAATAATAACTTACAGAACAGTCACGTATAAAATGAAAATGAGAATACCTCTTCACCTAGATTACACTGTATATTCTATCTGGCGTCGCAACGATGTAAATAGTTTATTTTGGACTTCGTTGTCGTCGTCTTTTTTTCTCTTCAGCCGAACATTCAGATGACAGGATTCAAGTCTGTGGTGGTGTTATTATCCTATAAACTGCATTATCCTATAAAGTACTCGAGATAAACTCCATATTCACAATATTCACAATGAATAAACTCTTCACGACATAACTATGCTAATGAACATTGTAGAACGTTTTAATATAATTAGAAACTTATTCAGTATGTTATCCCCACTTGTAAATACGATATTTACTATACGCGTATATCCAAGTAAAGTATGCAATCCAAAATCACAAAACTCATCAGCCTTTCCTTAACAAATCTTGAAATTCAGAAGAAGAATATATAGTTTCTTCAAACTCTATGATGGAAATAACCTACACTAAGTAATGATACTAAATAATATACTTGTAACAGTAAAATAATAATAAACCTAGCAGGTGTAATTTAAACAGAGAAATACATACAATCAATACAAAAAGACTTGTGAACATATTAATACCAATATCAAAGAGTAGTGAACATAATGCGCACGTTAGTAAGCGAAAACAGGGACAAAAACAATAACAGTAAAATTTAGTATACTAGCAAATAAACAAATTCGCACGATCTATAAAATTATATAACAGTAAAATAATAAAAAATTTGGGTTAAACCCAGAAATATATAAAAATCTACAAAATGGCAAAAAACTAAACTACTATTTTACAATAGATTATATTAGAAATGGTGCAGTTTGAGGGCATCCTAATTGTGCACTTTAGGATAGACTTAATTCTAAATCATATATCATTTACAGAATGGCAATACTGCAGAAAGACAGTACCCTGATATAACATATAACTATGGCAAAGTCCCGAAATCCTATTATCTTTTAAACCTTCCATCGTCAATAACAAACTTTAAATTAAGTAAGCTGATGTTTATAAGAATTTTCAAAAGCATAACAATTTAAGGAATGTTTGTTTTATTCTAACCAAGACTCAGTCCCATTTCAACATTGCCCTACCGTCAAACTATATAATTTACCCATAGTATATCTAAGGGTTACACGTTTGGAAAGCTAAAATTCGTTCATCGCTACACCTTTATAGCAGTGGAAAATTATCATTATTTCCTAGTTTAAGTTAGGCCAAATATTTCTATATAACTTTTTACCTGGGGATCTACGGTTTAGAAGTGACAGCTGAAACTCCACCAAGGCAGTTTAGGTGGTTAACTTCCCTGTAAAAGTGCAATTTTATGAAAGGAAACAGTATATTGTAATATTGATAAAACTAAATAAAACACCATGATTTTGGGATTTTTATTGAAGGTACTGTATATTTTACTAGTATTTTTACTACAGAATTATAATCGGCCTATCAAATTATTTATTGAACAATGTATATATTGTTAACGAAACAGTATAACTAAACAATATATACTTGTTATTTGTTTAGCATACATAAATAAATCCATAGATAATATACTGAGAAGGTTAATAGAGTTAAACCAAAAAATCGATGAAACAGTTTTTATAGCCTGTTTTTTTTTATAAACACACAGCGTTGGTACGCAAGGTCACGTGCTAGTGATACATACTCACATGTCTCTCTACCCGTAATTTCTACGGGGAGTGTTTGATCTTGTTACTCGTATGTTCGAAAGGCAAGAACTCGTTCCCTTCTTTCCAAAAACTGTTTTTTGGAGATGTGACCCTTCCATCTCATGAGTAATGCAAAATGCAACTAAATTTATATTTAAAATAATCTGGAGAGAATATTCATTTTCCTTTATTGCACGTTTTCAGCACTCTGTTATTTCAAGTATACTTAATTTAGGCTATACATATTTCTATATTAACATAACTACATTTCTGAAATAGCAGGGTTAGGAAGGAAGCCACATGCATAAAAGTATATATTTGCAATAGGAATATAACTGTCAAAATATGCACGAAAATGTAAGTTTTAAGAAATCACAGTCATTTAGTCATTACACGTTGCGTGAATTTTTGAAGAGATGAATAAAATTCCATCTCTTTAAGCTTTTGAGTTACACATGAAAAAGTCGTGCAGAAATTTCTGTTGTTATCTAAAGTTTATTTTCTTAAAAACTTACTATTAACTTGTTTTATGAAAAGTGTATTTTTTTTCAAAGAATTCGCTAATTTATCCAAGTAAATCAGTAAAATGTCGATAGAACACTTAGGGTTTCAAACTAATAAGACATTAAAGAAATTATTAAACAAAATACCGTAACAATTTTGCAGACATTCACGCTAACTCTTAGGCTGTTAACGGCATTGAACTTCAACAAGCCTCTTCACTACTGGTAAAAAGTTAGGAAACACCTGACACCACTTATCCAAACGCCACGTCTAGTTAGTTGGTCATGCAAATTCTCGAGTAATCAATTATGAATAATCACTCCCCAACCTCAGGTATACAGGTGTTCAAATGAATATAATTTACTACTCGATTCTTGTTAAAGTATTAGGAATTAAAATATCGTCCATATAGGAGAAGCTGACTTTCCAACTACAGTGAGGGTGGATAAGACACCAATGCCAATGAGCGTGACTTACTCAGAGATGACTTACTTCATCCTCCTAATATCCGGATAAGAGTAAATGGCTAAGTTTTTATAGGGAACCATTTCATTTCGATGGACAGGAAGAGATAATCAGATTGGAATTTCATACACGGACATCTCCCGCCTTAGATATATTGGAATAGATCTGTAAGTGACCCCTAACATGACATTCTCTGCAGAGATACCGAAATCGAGATTTCCCAAGTGTCCACCATTGGCAGGATTGCTGAGTGTTATATTGACATTCAATGATTCCAAGTCGTGGAGCAGGACAGGGTAGAAAATAAGGACTTCCTCTTTCTCTCAGTGAGGAATATATTGAGAATTCTTTTGTTTCTAGGTAAACCAACTTGATGACACAGCATGCGAAGTATCACAGACATCTCTGATGCAGAGTAAATATTTATCTGGTATATTCAATATTTCGAACTGTGTTTTCTCTTAATAATATTTATTTCATTTCTATGAATTTTGCAAACGTTCTATATATTATTAATACCTACAGACATGCAGGATTATTTAATAATTCATGACTTCATAAAAATAAAAAATACCTAATAATAGAGATACACTTAAAACTACGTGTAAAACTTGTCCCGGTGGATCAAGTACGTTTTTATTCCATTTTTAATGTATATATATATATATATTAATTTCGGTATTTCAGTGTAATATTTAACGGAGTTACTTTTTCCTAGATAGCGTACATTTTGCTCGAAATAATTCAGTAAGTATTAGAAATGGAGATCGAATGGAAAATTGTAATTGTAGATTGAATCCAAATGTTGGTAAATGATAGGAGTTGAGAAAATAAATGGAACCTAATAGTTGATGAGCTTTGCGATGTGTTGGAAAGCAAATAATTACCTCAACGTTATGCAGAGAACAATGGGGACATGCGCGCCGCTTCATCACGCACAATCCGCGGCTACGGAAGCCTATTGTTAGGGCAATATTGCAGTTATTTCTTGGGTTTCCTCGCTGGAAAACGGCTGTAACTCATACAAATGAACAGTTACAGTTTTACCTAACTCTTTTTCAGTTTTTTAATAAATTTTTCATATTATTATTTATACTACTTATTTTGTATACTCCCTTTCCTACTCTTATATGTCTTCAGACGATATTATTAAAAAAGTTTAATATACATGTTCTAACAAACAGATTTATTCCCACCCAAAAAACCCAACATTGTGGACTATACTTTACACGTTTCGAGTGTTGTATAGTAACATTATTTTGTAATCATATTAGTATGTAAGAACATGTGGCCATAATTGTATGTATTATTTAATGTGTATCAATAACTGGAATAGTGTTAGCGTGAGAAGAGTAGACGTTAGATAAGTAATAGATATACAACATTATCATTAACAAATTGTCACTGCTCACACAGCAATCTACAGATCATTAGCACTTTGGACAATGATATGTACAGAGCGATAATCGCTCTTAATGGGTTGTGTTATTTAAGCCCTGCGAGGCTCAGCAGTAATCATTAGTCTCCGCAGACTGCACAGTGAGGAACGGTCACGGTGTTGGGATCAGTCTCCGCAGACTGCACAGCGAGGAACCGGTCGCGGTAGTAGGCAGAATAGTTAGATGTTGGAATTGTGAAACATAAGTACCACAAAGTATGGTGTTAATAGTTTATTCTCAGTAGTCATTTTATACAGGTGTTTTCATTTTACATGTTGTGAGCAAAGTTGTGCCAAGTGACTATTTTCAATAAACTTATTTTTAACCCGATGTATCGAGTCATCTCTTGCGTTCCTACTCTTCAAGGTGAACATTGTTAAGGGTTATCTTGCCACTCTGGTAGCCCGCTAACCGTCCCCGCAACACGAGGTATAACAATAGACATGAAGAAGTTCAATGCTTGCTGCAATTTGATTGCAAGTGTTGCGAGCCAGGAGCGTCTATCTGTTTTAAAGAACAATTAAAACTACTGGTAATGATGTAAAGATATTCCTTAAATTATATTAGAGAGCAATAATAAAATATGTATTTTTCGATAACATACTCTAAGTATAACCACTACCGAGACGCATTATCTAGCTCTTATATGACATCGTGGAGAAAACACTGGTTGATAGTGATATATTTTAAATATATAACCAGTTTTTTGTAAGGTTATAACAACTTTTAACATGTTATAGATAATTAATTAAACAAGAATGTGACCGTTCATGACATCTGGTTCAGTTAAATGGATCGTGACGTTATTTATAGGCATTTAACTATTCATAGAAATTACTTTACTAAAAGTTATTAGTGTGCAAGGACACCTGTGGAATTAAAAAATGATAAACTAATAATAACTATATACAAGAAAACATAATAAGTAATAAATGAATGTATATCAGACAGAGTGCTGAGTTTGATATACAAACATGTGAAAACAGAAATAAATGGTAGCTGCTCGAGGGAACAATATGTCCTGGGATCCGCTGAATAAATAAACCTTTATCTTTCAGAGATTTTCATATTAGTGATTTCCTTCACTCCTGTCCTCATCCGATACCAATATATTGTTTAGAAAGTGAATATTTTATTTATCACTTCGGTACGGATAAAATAAAGTCAACTCTATTTGAGTTTTGTTACATTAAGCATTGCGACGCAGTGATATTTTGTTATATTGCATACAGTACACGTATGAAAGAACTATATACTCATCCACTCATCACTAACCACCCTTCCCATAGATGTAAAAATTTAGCACACATATAATGTCTGGGCAAATAAAAAAAATTAGGCCATTATGTGTCTGTGTGTGTTTTATTCCTCAACTGTTTATGTTAAATTATGTTATACTCCTTTCAAGACCTTTATACAAATTTCTCAAATATTTTAAGGTACTACGATATTCTACGTAAATCCTACTTACCGTAGGATTTATTTACAATAAATCTTTATTACATACTTCAATTTAGGCTTGAAAGTCCAAATATTTCATATGACGGACAACAAAATATTTATAAAATAAAATAAAAACATACAATATTGATGAAAGCTATGTCAACGCGATGTTACATTTACATTTAACCTCAAGTGTTGTTCTTGAAAGTAAAATTAAACCAGTGGGCAGAATAGAAAACATGTTAATAATACAATCAAAATTCAAAACCGTAATAAAATGTTATATCAAACTCCATAGTTCATGATGACCTTTTGGTGTATAGGAGGATGTTTTAGTCGCACATTATTGAAAAAAGGTAAATAAGGTCTTATTTCACCAGGTTAAGTTAGGGCTAAGAAGGCCTCTCCGACACAACCTGAGGACCAACACTTTAAAGGTGACTTCCGAAGCACCATCAATGGCCAGGCAGGCGAACTGCTTCCAAGAACAGGATCGCTCAGTGGTTATCCATCCAATCAGCGGTTATCCATCTTACAATAATCGCCGTACCCGCTACAATTCGCCACCATCGGCACTGATTAAGTGAATAGGATTGTGTTGACTTGATTCTGTTTATATAAAGATTAATCTTAATGTTAAACATGTATTTATATCGTAAATGTGATATCGTTTTCGAAATATTGTGCGGACAGACAGACACTTTTTTCTAGCTCATTGAGTGATATAAACCTTCTCTTGTGCTCATGCAATTAAATTAATTAACTGCTAAACCTGTCATGTGTTTATCCTTTTTAAATGTATTATGACAAGTTGCAGTTTAACTACTTAAATTATTTGTTTTAAATTCCATTTTGGGTGGAGATTAAAACGTGATGGCATATTTTGGGACTAATCTAGTTACGTTTTCAATAGTTAGTTTTTTCAACCAGCTATGAAAAATAGGAATGTCACAACTCAACGGTAATGATATTCTTCTATTCTATCATGTTATAAAGAAAAAAATACTATGTTATACTACGATAAATAAATAGAAAACGACGAATACACGTTGTGTTTGAGTGGTCACCGTCTATCCGTAAGTATCCGTAAGCGGATTTTCTACATATTCAACACGTTATCTTTACGCGATGTATTGCTCGTAAAACCCACTGTTATACATTTCCTAAGAGACTGCAATTAATAAGGCCATATAAGGGGAGAAATTATACAAACAACAATAATCACGTGACTTGTAACTAATGTGTTGAGTTGGACCCCACCGAGGCTAGAATTAAAAGATTCTACTTATATAATAACTAAATTAAATAACTTTAAAACACTTTAAAGATGAAATATGGTTAGAGCCTTGTAAATAAAGTAGTGCTATACGTCATATTATGTATTGAGTATAGTTGTATATATATGAACACGAGTCCATTTATTCCTTAGGTATATATTGTTAGGTTAAGTTATCTTTAAGATCTCTATCATTATAATCCTAGTATATAACATGGAGATGTATGTCCGTTGGAAATAAATAAAATAAATAAATAAAGAGTTATTTTAGCATGGCATATTCTTGCCTACATTCTATCATTGTTTTCCAGAGGTTCTTTGTACAAGATGGTTTTTAATTTATTCTACTAAACATATTTATGGGAAAACAGCCCAAGAACAATTTCAGATTTGTAGAACCACCACGGAAATCAAATCCCTGGTGAACTCAAATAGAGCTGAAGCCAAAGTTATTATCCTTGCATTACCACTAAGGTATATACGGAGTGTCTATAAATTTCTCACCACTTGATTTGTTGATCAACGTAAGTAAGAAGTAACGTATAAAGTTTAGTCTCACAGTATGTCTGTAAACAATTATCTGAATACTTACTAATAGGCAGCTGTACAACTGTTACATGTTTATTGGTATTTTAACAGTATTTAAGAGAGGGGTGGTGCTCAGTGAAACCTTTCCTATTCGGTTCATATTTTCGGTCATAATTAAATCAATTTTGTTAAGGAATGATTATTTAAAAGTAACTCATATTTTACTATCCTATAAATTTTAATGAAGTTTCCTTTTTATTTATTACAGCTAAAAACTTTTTGAAGCCACCATATTTTGAAACATTATGTAACATTGTTTTGAAACATTTTTCAAAAGAGGACTTAATTTGATTGCACTATTTGCAGAGTTAGTACTTTATATTTTTATTTAATTTAAGAATATAATTTTATATACCATATAGCAGCAAACAGATGGATTATAAATTAAGAAAAATAATTTATGTACGACATTCTTACTTATTTTAACCCGAAATTACTACTAGGTTGTGAAGTTTGATTGAGTAATTTAAGGACATTCTATACAGTAAACTTGATCTGGGGAAAGACCGTGTACATAAACTAGATCTGTTGTGCAATGTGAGGGAGAACTGTTACCGTGTCTAGCTGCATATATGTACTATGTGTCAAAGCGGGGTGTTTTGAGAATTAAGGTAGCTACAGTAATTACCACTTGTTAAGAGTCACAATTTTAGGTTTGCTAGTAGCCTTTTTGACCGAATATATCGCTTCCACTGCAACCAATATCTTAATTAGAAAAGTATTTTAAACATAAAAAGTTGACAATAATTATCTGAATATTTTTTGTAGTTACATACTGCTCATGGATATCAGAATTTTGCTATTCTCAGTTTTTTATATTTTAGTTAGTTATGAATGGAATTTACTGGGCTCTAAATATTTATGTTTTAATCTAAATGTAAATATTCATCTAATTAACTAAGACACTCTTATGGTTGTTTGTAAGTTATGTAAAATTACTGACTTCTGTGAATATGATTCGGCACTAAACGAAATGTATTTCAATTATTATTGGACATGCGGACTTCGTACAACATACAACGGTTTGGACCTCTTGCTTCTCGATATTTGTAGACTATAATATAGATGTGTTACAAATTTAAATACACAAGTACTTAATACTAAACGTATAATAAATTAAAAACTTAAGAACACTACATATCATGGTAATGGTTATAATGATATTGGACTGAAGCAAATCATTGAAACACACAACAAAGTTTTAAATACAAAAGCATTAAAATCTATCACCAAAATAAGAATTAAAATGTTGGCGGTACAGTTTATTGCTACTCGTTTAAGAAATAAATGAATGAGAAAAGAAAGGGCGGCTGTTTGCTAAGACTAAACTTTACGGATGAGTGGTGTATAAAGAAGCTAGAAGCTTTCAGGAAAAGTGTGCTTTGTGATCTATATTGCACTAAATCAAGTTCTATCTCCGATGACTGATCAATGTTCTTATCTTTTAAGACGCATTCATCACATTTTTACTAAACACTCTTTATTTATAAAATGAGGTAACAAAACATATAGTAAACTATTTCTCTGAGACAAAATTATAAAGCAGATTGCTAAATTGCCGAGATAGCAGCAATACTAAGATTACAAATAAAATTAACAGCTGTACGAGAGTTAATGATTTAGTATAAACTTCAAAAGATATATGTTACCAAAATGTATAACTCCCCGGTATATATGTAGCCTATTTCAACTTACTACTTGTAATTTGTATTTATTGATTGATTCAACGTAAGATAGAGGCATCATAGAAGTGATTATGTATCATAACCATAATACCAGAATGAGTAATTTACAAATTACAAAAAGTACGATGAGGTTTGGTTTCGGTCCCTTGGCTACCAAAACTCAGATGCAGGCAAGGTGAGTATTTAGGCATTTTGATTGTTTATTGTTTGTTTAGAAATTTTATTATACTGTATGCAATCTCCGTGTAGAAGGCATAGTTTCAAAGCGTGGGTTTAAACAAAGGAATGCCAAATTCCTTACGTGAGTGAATAATGTACTTGTACGTATTAGTAAAATAACTAACCATTGTTTATACTTAAATCGCATCTACAATATTCATACATTTCCTCGTACATTTGCAGTACCTCAAATTAATTAATAAAGTAACCGGCCTCGTTTTAGTTCCAGAAGTAAGGTATATATATATATATATATATATATATATATATATATATATATATTTGGCTAAAAGTACTCTTTACTCAACTTTTAAATCGCAATTCCTCCCTAAAATGTAATAATAGCATTGCAGTTATCTAGTAATGTAAAGTTAAAAAGCTAATATCTTAGTTCACTCGGAAATTCAATGCAAAGTCTTTTTCTTTGAATTTTATAATTATACTGTACTATTACAACATGTCATTCTTAAGCTTTACGAGTAATGGCAAACAGAAGGAAATAGTGAGTAGGTCGGTTATGACCCATGTGTATTGCTCAAAGAAAATGTAATATTAGTATAATTAAGATACGTTTCAGACACGTCCTTTATTAACACACTGTGTTTGTATCAAGAACGGGGTAATATTAGACAGAAACACAGACCTTGTCGCAATGCGGCGGTAGGTAACACCTTGCTACTGCTATATACTTTCCTTGTATCGGTAGTTTGTTTTTATTACTGGATATTTTAGTTGTATTACAGATATTATAAGCTTTCATATTTTATACATTAAATGTAGAATACAGTTCTACTCTGCTTATTGAACTATATCCGTGACAACCAATATCTACCTTGTAAGGCTATCAGCAAAATGCAGCTCGAAAATTAACTGATCATAACAAAATTTGTTGAAGACGTTCTAGTACAAGTTAATTACAATTTTGATTTTACTTTTGTAGCCAATTGAACTAAATGAGTCAGATTACAAGAACCAAACTTATTTTCCAACTCAATTCTTCCTAAATAGTTTTAAGATTTGCTGCAAAATTTACATGGGCATTTTATGAAATAAATATTAATCAAATAAGAGCTCCTAGAGCAATGAAGTGGAGTCCATAAAGCATACGTATTTCTAAAATAACAACCCACGTATTTAACTTTAACATTTATAAAATGATTTGTGAACGAACGAGGTCACGGTTGCAATGAAAATAAACAAAAATTCGTTTCAGCTGTTTGTCATTAATTCTATATATTAAATGTCTTTGAAAATACAATCGTATTGGTTTAATTGTAAATATTTTCTATCCATTGCTTTTACTAGTAGTGTATGAGCTGAGAACCAGTCTCCACAGTAAACTACCCAACATGGGTTTTCGTTAATTTTAAAGAGGAATATTTATCGTCAGAAAGATCGTCAACCACAATACTGATGGTGGAGATTAAGAGTATGTGGTGTTCAATTCTTTTCTTGGCGATGTATAGTTAGCGATTAAGAACACTGAGAGTAGTAACGACTAGGATGATAGATTAAAAGAGACAGATGCTATGTAAAGGGTTAAAAATATAAGACTGTAAGTTCCCTAGAACATTGCAGTTTTCTTATATTGACATAACTAAAACAGATTGTACGTTAAAAAAATGTTAGTTATGGCAACAAATGTATATAAAAAACTAAAAGACGCTACTTCTTGCCAAATAGTCGGCCCACGTGTATTTAAAATATTAACACTTCTGAAGATCGATTTTAATGTACTAAGATCATAAAAATATATGATCTAAGAGTTAAGTATCAATATGTTGATACAACATTTAATGGACAAATATGTTTAATTAATTGTTTATTAGTAAGAAACACCCATAACTAGAAGAATGAAAATTCGAAATGGTGGGGTATCACGTTTTATTTGTCCTGTTTTAAAGACAGTTGCATCCCTAGATGTTTTGTTATATTTTTTCAATTATGTAAGTGGGAAATTTATGATGGATTGATGTTTTAAATAGATAAATAATTAATTGTTTTATACAGGTCTTTTATTTATTCCAATTAAGTGTACGAAAGAAGAGGCTGTGTTTAATTTGGAAGGGCTGCTCAAAGAGAGGCTTCACAGAACATCTCTTTTAAATGTCATATTTATACAACAAGTTGATCGTTGTTATGGTTTATATTTTTATTGGTACATTTACGATATTAAAGGACTTATTTCATTCTGTTTGTTTAGTAATGAGGTATAATTACATTAAATATAAGCATAGTTTTTCAATTTAAACAGGAAAGTCAATGAATTGAGTTGTAATTTACAGAAATACACATAAGATAATTTCAGACCAAATAGAATATAATAATGAAATATATTATTTGAATGAAACTTAAATCATAAATTGTTACAGATATAGTAGTACTTTATATACTTTATTCCTCATAATTTATGCTAGTGTTATATGAGTTGAATACAATGACCCACTAGCTTAAATCACATCTTCATAATGCTGTAACCATGAGAAACGCAAACGTGTCACATTTTGCATGAAAGATAGCAGCAAAGTGGATATAAGTCAGCTTAAACGACTTCAGCATTCCCCGAAGTCTTTTATGTGCTTCGGAACGCCTTGCTTCGTTAGACTACTTGTTGAACTGTTAGGTAAGTAGTTTATCTTTGACATTGTTGTGGTTGTTTATACAATTACATTACTTTGACTTAGCAAAAGTTCATTTATAAAATGTAGTTAAGTTTTATTAGGTACAGTAATTAGTATACCCAGTGTTATTATTTTTTTGTCGGTAAAATTTTCATGACCGATTATTACCGCAACATTTCCACTTATTATATATTGTTTAAAACGAAATAATACCTATTAATTAGTGATCCAAATATTAGACGTAACTTTTGTTCAGTATATATTTTTACAAATATTAAATCATTTACAGTAAAATAAGGGCTCATATTCAAGTTCAACGACTTCGTTTGTTCAACCTAGGTAACCTACAAACGTTGCCTTTGTTCCACTGATGGTCCAACTCAAACAAATACCTTTGTGGTACATTGTTTCATGACTCGAGTATTAATAGCTTTACATTTTTACAGTTAAAAACCTACATTATATTAAATTACTTATACCTTTATTGAGTATTTAATATCAAATTGTATGAACGTTCAACAGCCTAAATTTAAAACTTATTCCAATATCTTTGGCCTCCAAAAATTATTTCATTTCCATTTTCTTTCTACTCTTGAAATTTTCAGGCTTATATAGCTCACTTTTTATATCTTTAGCACCTAAGGCAGTTGTAATTTACAATTGTTAGTTTGAAACACAAAACACTATTATAATCAAATCTCATAACACAAAGACCGAAACATTAAAAACAGAATTTATAAATAGTATACTATATCACTAGGAGCAGAAAAGGCTATTTCACAAAGCAGGCGAAGTCGAGGTCAGCAACACAATTAATTAAGAACTTAAAGACACTTTCTCTCCATGTGTTAAACAATCTTTTTATCATGCGGAAAAGAAATTAGAACTTGTTATTTAATTTTTATTACGTCATAAATTAACACAGTTATACTGTCAAGTTTATTTATCATGAATATCCCTTTATTTTTTTGCATTCAAATTTACTGAATCAATGCAATGTTTGAGGTTAGCGAACTAAAGGTATCAATTGTGCGCCAACTGATTGTTCTTATCTCTGTTATAAGGTGATTAAAAAATGTCTTTATAGACCAAATTAAGTATGAGAAGCAGCTTTCATTTATGCAGTATGATACATACGTGTTTTCAGTATAACATTTGGTTGTTGCAGGGAATTTACAGAGGAGACAATATATCCAGATCTCGACACGTAGTAATTCTCATTTGTTTTACCACCAAACAATGGAAGATATTGTAAAAAGTTTTTTTTTACCTTCACAATCAATCGTCTAATAAACAATATTAAACGAAGTATTCACTATATAACACAAAAAATAGCTCGTGAACTCTGAATCCATTAGTCTACTAACAAATGTAATGCTACAAAGAAATTCACACAGTAATAATTCAAAAGGATAGCATTGCACTGCTAAGAAGTATGAATGCTTATATACTACTTTTCACTTCTCAACGCATTTGCGCTATTCATAACCAACGTGCCTCGTGTGTCACTGCGGCAAACCTTTCACCACAAATCATCCGTTTGGTTTGAATCATACGTCGCGCTTGGAAAAAAGAATACCGTTTCGAAACAAGGCTATACACTACGCACCTTTTGTAAATCCTTTCAACTAAAGTATATTTCTTATCTCTTTAGACTATTATTCTGCACATTAAAGCCATACAATCTTTAACTTAAGTCGTAAAACTGCTTTAATTGTCAAACTCCTTTGTCTGGTTGTGTTATCTATCGTTGTGTTATAATCACGTGCCTTTTTTGTTTTGATTTTGTAATTTTCTCAGAATAAAAATAATCATAAATATTTTACATTCGCATTACAAATGCTCTATTTTAACATTAGGTAGACGATGGTTAAACGGAACAGTTTAAACCAGACCTTTAAGTCCAGGAAAGGACTGAGAATACGATAGGAATACAGAACAGAAAATGAAAGTTGATCTTCTACTTCAAATTCACGGACAAATTTATAATTTATGTATACTTGACAGTCCTCTAAGCATAATCTTTGACAAAGTAATGTATATGTATAACACAATATAAATAAACCTTTTAACACTTTTTTTTTAACTTTTATTTTTAAATAAATAATAAATGTAAGTAGAAGTTTACAAAAAAAGTGTTAAAAGGTTTATTTATATTGAGTTATACATATTTATAAAATACTTTTCAAGACTACATCTCTAAAAAGTAATGTAATTACTGACACCTTGTATTAATCGCAAATTCATGACATGGACAAAATAACATAGTTTTATTACCCGCATACAATATCCCAATGAATCTGTCGGAGACTATGCAACAATCCTTAGAGAGTTAGAGCAGATTGTAAATTTAATGTTAATAAATATAAGACATATGCATAAGGTTTTCCACTAAATTCTAAGAAAATTACCACTAGAATATATATTTTTATTCAAAGTATTAAAAATTTTCTATGAGAAAAGTGGAAACAGGAACGATAAAGTTTACCAAAGAGGTGGAATACTGGGGCTGTTCATGAAACCGAAGGTAAATAAGTCAATTTTAAAAAAAGTGTTACTTTTTTGGGTCCAAAATGTTTTAATCTTTGCCTTTTCAAATAAAAAATTGTAATAATAGAAACAAATTTGAGATAAATTGAAAAGTCGGCTTTTTAATTTTATTAATATTCATAACTTTTTCAAATTTTAGTTTAGGAATTTGTACAGTTTTATATTAAAAGAGTTTAATTTGTAAATTTATAACGAAAAAAATGTATGATTAAAATAAATTTTAATTGTGGGGTCTGCACACTGCAGATTACCCGCACGATTTACTTGTTAAGATTCGACTGAACATCATACAAGTAAGTACAACTTTCAGTTGAGATAGCCCCGCTTACTGGACACAGTGGCTAGTAATTCCTACCAGTACTGATGTCAATCTTTGAGAATTGCATTTTCTGGAATGAAGTATACTCTATTCTATATATTCTATTCATTGAAGATCTAAAGAATAAGTGTTATAGGTGTTTGGATAACGCTCATACAGCACATCAGTGCAAGTTCAAAGCGTATACATACCATTTATGCCATTAGGTCGTGTATGTCTACAAAAATCAATGTCGGAAGGAAAGCAAACAGAGGAACTAGCAAAAGTAACTGACAACAAAGAACGCTGTGTTATTTATTTATTGCTAGCTCCAAAGAATGATAAATTCATTGTATAAGTAAAACTTACAAAACACCTCCTATAAATGGAAGTAGACACAAGAGCGGCGCTCAGTATAATTTATAACAAAACTTTTAAAGAACCCGAAATTGACAAGAAACTATTCAGAACAAATGTGCAACCTCCCACCTACGCTGGTGAACTCATTCGGCCTAGAGGAGTTACTTTCGTTAACGTTTCATTCAAGGAAAACAGTTTATTGGAAATTTGTGTGCGGTATACCGTTATGTAGGCTCCATTTTTGGTAGAAACTGGATAAAGGAAATCCAGTTAAACCTAGCTGACATAATTAAACGCCGGGTGTGAAATCTCAAACTGCGACCAACATACAAAACCAAGTAAGCCTTCAGATTGCAGTGTCATTTTCGAACCAATTATAGTTGGAGTTTCGCATGAACAAAGACATTACACCGAGAGCGCACATCAATATTTATCAAACCTAAATTAATTCCTTTCTTACTGAGAATAGAGATTGAACACAAAACCTGTATCTGCATTTGACATATAATGTACTAAATGGTTTAGAAGTAATAGTTTAAAGAGACGATTAATAGTCTTAAAGCCAATATTACGATTCACTGGACAAATTAAAAAACACGAATTTTATTAACTATCTGTTTCATACTACAAAACCATACATCCACTTTTGTATTCAAAAAATATCGTAACACCATATAAAATGTAATATGTAGCCTATGTCAAATATATATATGTTTGGGTTGATTTTTAACTATTCTTGATAAGTTTACTAGATTAAGCAGCTTTTCGGAATTCATAATAAAACCAAAAGTAGACACGTATATGAAAATTTCGTTTTCACCGCAGTAGTTGGTTCACAAGGACATTTAAAAATAATTATTTATAAATTCTAGTTTGTATCTTTACATTAAAAAAACTCCAACTTCCCAACTGTGACATGTTTGGCGCTCCTGGCTTGTGCAACCGTGTCTTTAAAGTGGTGTGTATATATATATATATATATATATATATATATATATATATATGTGTGTGTGTGTGTGTGTAAATATAAATATATATATATATATATATATATATATATATATATATATATATATATATATACTCTTCGAAGTACTTTATAGTGTACACAAAAACAGAATCAAAAATTCAGTGCTCATGTTTAATTTTCGAGTTGACACAACCCTTCTTATATATTATATATGTGCGCGTGTGTGTGTGTATGTGTGTGTGTGTGTATGTGTGTGTGTGTGTGTGTGTGTGTGTGTGTGTGTGTGTGTGTGTGTGTGTGTGTGTGTAATGTTCTTTTTACGATGTTTAGGTTATAAAATTAGTTTCAATATTGTATGCAAAGATTGTTTATTATTTAGGACATAATAAGATTCAACAGGTTGATCAACAAAAATGTCATCCACTTTTATACATTTTCTTGGCTGATTTACACTTTACACAATGTGTCCATTGTAATATAGAGAAAAAAATAACGTAAAATAACTATTTACGATTTTTTTTAAGTTCCATATTTTTCGAGTTCAAGAAGCACAAATCTGGTAGCTTCTTAGCTTCGATATTATTTTGAGATAACCTCCGAATTATTATATCCATTAATTATTCCATACATAGTTTCACATATTTGGTTTAGTTTTTACCAGATATTAAATTCACTGCAATTAATAAACTAGACCATTTAAGTGAATATACGTAGTGTAATGATGTATGATAAAAAAATTTCCTGATTTACCAGTTTTATTGAAAGAAGTACAGGTCCTTTAAAAATACAATTTTAAAGTTATTTCTCAAAACTTATGGAATTGGCTCGTTTTAGCAGATATGCTTATTTAAATAGTAATTATTATTATTATGGCGGTGAGGATCAAGATAATTATTTCATAATAAAACTGGTAACTGGTAGTAATTACATTTAAAATAAACACTTACACGTAATAATGAATTCACCATATCTCCCATATTAAGCTAAATTATCCCATGCTTTAATTTAAATTAAATAACTCTGTCATGTGGACATGTGTGTAGTACACGGCTCAGTAATGTTGAAACAGTGCGAGGGGGCAGATACTTTGTCAAATCTAATAGCCCTGCACCATCCTTTACCTCCCTCGTTTTCCTTTAGATAATACAATGGTTTTTAAATATCAATACTGAAACATTAGATATAATGTTAAACTAAAGAATAAATTGTACCATCGAGTAAAATGTTTAGTTACTGTTTCCACAATCACCTTAAGCGTGTGGACTTAAATTAAGTATAAGTGCCTTCAAAAAGAAGTATACTATAATTCTAAAGTATAATAGAAAAATATTTTTGCCAATATATAGATTGGAAGGCTATAGACATTTTAAGATTCAGGTACACTTATATAAAAGTCCCATATATGAAATGAATTTCGAATTTTGCTTTTCACAACTTTTTACGAAACATAATTCTAAGATCGATTTGGAAATTTGAAACGTGTGTTGAACCATGCACTTTTATCTTCATAGAATAATTAACCCTCGTGTGAAACTTAAAATTGTTTTCTAATTTCTACATTTTAGCGTTAATAACCTGTACAATATTGGAAATATTGTGAATGGTCATTAATAGTGATTAACAAATTGCTAAATCATGAATATAGACCTCCTTTACCGATTTTACTTTGATACCTGTGGGTAAGCCTTTATAAATACTCATAGTAGGAATACGGCATACCACGTAACAAGGTGAAGTTGCTTGCAAAATGATACATATATAGCTATCTGTTTATAAATTAAATTATTCTGTGATTTTCTCATTCGCTATTTTGGTTAAAATCAATGCAAACATATTTATTCACGCTAAGACGAATTCGGAGTTCCACCGACAGAACTCTATGGTGCCTCCGTAAAAAAGAAACTAAGTAAAATTTAAAATGTATAGGCAAAGTCATTCTCTAGATATCTTGTGCACAGACGGTCATATAGACAGATACACAGAGAGACACAAATGAAAATTTTTCATTCCCTCCAGTGCTACACTCACGTTACAATATTTGACTTCTACCGCTCTCCTATTTTGTAAAACATTATGAACATTATGTATATATTTTGTTTCATGAATAATTACTGTTTACCAAACAAGCGGTACGGTAATGAATCGATTTTTAAATAATTCACACAGACGTTGGTTACTTGCTGGATTAGTGTCAGTGTTAACAATAAACTTTAAAAGGCTGCAGTTTCAACACTAAATGTATTGAATATTCACAACGTATGATTTGCTCTATAGTACTATACCGGCTCTAAATCAACCATTTTTTGTAACTAAAGGAACAATATCTTTAGTTTTCCATAGAATTTGGTTGCCTATGGAAAGAAATAATGAAGAAAAGGAATTTACTTTGATACAAAAGTATATAATAAAGATCTGGACATTGGTATGTAGATTGAAAGGTCACATTCAGAGATCACGTAAATAAATTCAGGTAAGTCCCGAGGTGAAGCACATCTGTTGCTTGTCGTAAATCTTATTCCTTACATTACTCAGACATCGGAGCTGAAGTCTGAAGTAAATCCACTTCAACTACATTTACTTCCACTGACCCGACCTGCCTAACTTAGTGGAAAATAGCCTCTGACAAAGATTGAATACATGTTACCACTCTGGGTTAAAATCAACCGTTTTTACTTCCAAAAAATATATATTTAGATATTTTATATAGATTTGTGTTGAAAGGTAACTTCACTGATATAATAATATTATTTAAGTGAAAATAAATATTCGACTCAGATACTTTTTGACGTATACTACTAAAATTAACGTATAGCAGTGCTACCTACATGAAAAATAACGCCCTATGTATCTTAACGATCTATGAATAACGCACTTTGGAGTTAAGTTTTGTTCGCCATTTCTAACTATATTCAACATTTTCAGGCAAAGGAAGAAATTTCCGTTATTTAAGTCTACCAAGTTTAAGATTTTACTGTATTTAGGCTCCATATTCCAATTTCGAAACCATTTAAAATTGCTTATAAATCTTTATGACAATCAGAACAATAACACACAGAGTGATATAAAATGTTATTCGTCTGAGTTAAAGCATTTACGATAGAATTTCAAATTTATTTTCTTAAGCTAATAGGGTTTTTATACGTAAAAAATCTTAACCATATATAATGCCAAAGTGGTTGTCCGTACAATTGCTTATAATAATGTATTAATACTTGCATCCCTTTGCTCTAAAAATAAAAAAACTACAAACTTTAAAGTCCACACTAATGTGTATTTTGCTCTTTACAAATAAAAATACTAATCAGTTTCGGTGCACAGGAAAATATCTCTCCTCGAGGGAAATGCACTACTTAGACCTCTGCAGAAAGCCAATGCAATGGCATTATGAGCAGACTTGGTACGTACAGAAAACATGACGTCGAAGAGGTTCGCTGCACCTTGTAGTTCAAAACTGACTCTGTAAGTTCATCTTCTAGTTGTAGATAATCACTTAATCCTAGATGAAGTCATCTGAATCAATAGTGCTGAGCTCTTGGTGAGTTTATACCCTATATTAAGCTCGACTGCTTTGTGTAATCTTGATTACGGTTTTCCAAACCAGCGGCATAATTATAAACAAATTTACCATTGCAGCAACCACTGCTGTAGAAACTCTGCTAAGCATATAGTACGTCTACTTAATCAGGAGTGGGATTTTTGGCTTTATTTAAAACAAAAAATATTGCGGAATCAACTTATGTTTTTCTTTTACCTCCTATCCACGAATGTGCAATATTGGAGGATAAACCTTTACTAATAAAATGATGTCTTAAAATATAATATCATTGTAGTCAATAAAATTACTGACAGTAGTAAAGAATAAAATCCTCCAACAAATAAAATAAATTAAGATACAATATTAGATTTGACTTATTTTTTGTAAAATTTTATGAATTTATAAATATTTGCAGTAAAAGTAATTCTCTTGCTGATATCTGAAGTACGAAGCTGCTGGGTCGGAAATAATTTTTTTGTTGCACTGACAAGAAGCTAGAAAGCCTCGGGGAGAGCATTGTTACTTATAATTAGACATTTCTTGTCATAGTCCCTGCAATGTCACAATCCCCAAGGAATGTAGAGATTGCTATTACGAGGTCTTCTCGTTTATAAATAAAAATAAACATAACGTAATTAAGAAATATTTACGTAACGTAATAATTCTAAAACATATATCCTATTAAGCCACAAATTAAAGCCTAGTTTTATAGGGCAATCAGATTTGAATATGCGTTTGAAATCTAAGACCATTCATTCTTCTCCCTAAAAAAATTGGTATCTCATGTTAAAACTATTTAGTAGTAGTAGACATAATTTAAATCACAATACCAAATTTAATTTCAAAACGTAATTAAAGTGCCATTAATATAATTTCTTACTTAACCAAACCACATATAAAGATTAAAATAAGAAAGAATATTTACAGAAATACTTAAAATATAATACTAATTGTTTTTCTAAAATTAAAAGTCAAAATGATTTAAAATACATTTTCTAGAGCAAACATGATATTTTATAATATTTCCAATCATTCATTGAGATATGAAATCAGTAACGCTACGTTAAATTTTTAATTCTTATCTTCCTTAAAATAATCAAATCTTAACAAGCGTTTGTTGTGTTCCTAAGTCAGGAATTGCAAGGAACATTATATATGTCAACTCCACGTTCACTATATCAGCATGCACTTAATAAACAAATATTAGTTTTAAATAACTGAAATACGGATTACAGTATAGGATGACGCAATAACCAATCACTGATAGCCGATAACTATCCAGTTACGCCAATGACCGTCAAAAATGAAACAAGAAGACGGCAAACTTTGAAATTGGAGTTGCCCGAGAGGTTAATCCTGTAATTCAATGTATGAAGCCGTAATTCATTTCATTTGAAATAAATAACATATCCATTTTTAAATTTATACATTTTTATACATGTTACATTTACATTACATTTTATACATTTTTACTCAAGTAACGTCGACTCAACTTTTGTTAAAGTTTATTACAAAATTTATTGGTCAATTTAAAAGTGTCGATGAGTATGACGTGTTTACTTATACATTTCAGTCTTTGTATATTTAATCCCTCGCATATTGTGAACTATTTCTAAAAATAGATAAAAAACATGTATAATAATATTAAGATTTTCATTTACCAATTAATTTTGGACCCAAATATTGATTGTTTTGTTTACGAACTATCATTTACCTGTTAATATTTATAGAAGGTAAATAGAACTTTAAATTCCTCGTAATACTGCAAGCAATATATATTGAAACCTGTATACTTACATATGGATTATTATTATTAAACTTAGATTATAAGTGTTTGATTATTTTTAATATTTAACGACTTGTAATGTAGTTACTTTAACTATTTAGTTCCGACGCGAAAGGGCAAATTATAACTAGAACATTGTAAGTTCAACGTTTTACGTGTTGAGTAACAAACTTTGTTGGGGTTCAATGCAAAACTTCAATTTTATACTTAATTTCTTTCTTGATAAGTTTTGCGGACAGAAAGAAATGTGTCAAAATAAACAAAATGTACACCCCTCGGTAGACAGAATTCTTTCAGGCTACTGAAAGATACGCTTTAATTACGATCGACCAAATGGTATGGTTGGACCATCATATAACTTATTCTTGTACATGTAGAAATGAAGGGCAATGTATAAATATCTGGTAACGCTCAGTCAAATTTCATGGAGTGACGTGCACCATTATCTATCTTACTTTTGCTCCTATAAACATTAAGCATGCACAATACGCAAAGTATTATAAAACAGTTCATTGTCGATATACCTTGTTGACAGACATACAGCAATACAATTTTCCAGCCCAGCGACTGATAGGTTTCATTGAAGCTCAGCCAATGATAACGCAGACTCCTAATTACTTAAGAAAGACACTAAGCAGCTGAGTATAAAACGTGTGAACGGCTTTGTTTGTAAGGGTTTCTTTAAATACATACAAAAACAAGAATTTAAAATGCTGAAATTCATTTTCAAGTTTCAAAATATGTTTAATTAGTTACACAGTTTTAAAATTTATTATCAGAGTTACATACTAGATTTTACATTGATATTGTGATAACATAATTAATCAAACAGCTAAGATACTCTATCGTTGATGTCTTTGTGTACTAATCACACCACAGAGCTTAGTTTATCAGACAACTTATGGTATTAATTGGCCTAGTGGTGTGTACAGAAAGCTGTCTATGTTCTCTTAAGTGTATATTTCGTTACAGGCTGCAAATTGTCCCACAGAATGAGATTTTAATAAATATGTGGATTAAATTTTCTCGCGTAGCAATGTCTACTATTTAAAAATGCCTAGGATTTAATACAACAGACACTTTTTGGGATTGTATTATTCAAGGTAAAAATGTAAATAGAGTACTCATAACATAACAGTCTAAATAAACATAATAGTCATAAAAATGAAACCTGATAGGTGAGTGAAAGTTGACACTCGCTTAGACAGTTGCACAACTCGGCTGAAATATCAACTGGCGGCGAAGTCAGAACCAAACTGCTGAACAAGCTCTAGTTAAAACAATGGATGACAACTGGCAGCGACAGACCTTGGTTATTGGTTGACAGTGGCTTCGGTTCACTGTTACATAGGAAGTTTGTTATGATATGTGTGTTTTGTTAGATTTTAGTTGTGCACGATTTACCTTTTTACGTGATTGAGTTAAGTATTTGATACGTCCATATATGTTTAAAAGCATATACATAATAAATGAATTTTCTATTTTATTTTATATATATATATATATATATATATATATATATATATATATATATATATATATATATATTTATTTATTTATTTATCTGTGAGTGTGTGTGTGTTTTTTTTTGTGAGTACAGGGTGTTCTCGTAAAAAGTCTCGTTTAGTCACTAGCCACGATTTTGTATTTAATTATTATTATCTCTGAAACTAGTTAAGTTAAAGAAACCAAATTCGGCACATATTGGATAAAATATTTCACATTGACAGGTACTAGTTGACTTTTGCCCCGGAGTTGTGCAGAAAAAGGTACAGTTGGAATTTTTTAAATTAAAAACAGTTAGTATCTTGTCAATTTGTTATAGCCTACTTAAAAACAGTAAGCTGATAACCTGATAACCTATCAAAATACAAAATGTTTGCTGGTCCCGGCTTGTGCAAGTGTGCCTTTAGAGTGATCGCGCTCCCTTTTTCGTTTGAAGGATTTCGTTGAGAAAGTCATGTAATTTTTGTAAACCTGAATAAATAGCTGGTATCTTGTCCATTTTTTTAAGTACACTGGTTTTTTTTATTTTACTTTAAACATTTTCAACAGGTGTCATTTGTAATTATTCAAGACAATAACACCATTATTTTTCTTTATTTTCCTCTTATTTCTAAAAACCTAAGTCCCAAATTTGGGTTTTTTAACCTAACTATTTTAGAGATAGTAGTTTTTTGTAAAAAATACAAAATCGTGGTTAGCGGCTAAAAAACGTGTCAAAACCTCTCTGACACTGATATATTAATTTAGCCTACTAGTTGAATTGAATTGAATTGGTTTATTTCCAAAAGCTTACATTTCAATGGCCCCGCTAAGTACAACACTTGTCAGCGGGGTCCAAATTATAAAGTAAAAGTAAAAAGTAAAGTAAAGAATGTCTTATTTTACCAGACGAACACTTAACCTGGAAAATTATACATTATACAAATTACAGTTTAGTATACTATCTTAACTAAACCATACAATGTATTTATTAAATTACGTATCGAAATTGGCACTTATTATTTTGTTAAAGTGTACAAGCAAAAATAACAGCATACAGGTTTGTTTTATTTTATCTTTACATTTCAAATTATAAACACTGATAAAACCGGTCTATTTACTCTTAAAATTAAGTTCATGTTCCTAACTAACAAATTTGCACTGGTCATATAGTGTGATTGGATTGTATGATTTCGATTCAGAAGCAGTCAATGTCCTACCCAATTTCAATCGGTATGAGACAAGAATAAATGCCCCTCCCATCAGGCGTTCCTTGTTCCGCCGTTCCGCCACTACTAGTGTTTATTTTTGCAATTGCAAATCTAGCACGAATCTTGCTCTATAATTATTAAAGTTCATTTTAGTAGACTATAAATAAATAAATAAATGTGTCAATTCATTTCACACATGCGTAACATTAATAGCATTCAAAATATATTTCAACGTGTCTGTTTCCTTAGTCCGTGATATGTGTTTGTGTTATCCCTGTGCTAACCTAAATGTGTTTTGGTATTGTGTTATTGTGTATGTGCTATTGTGCATGTGTTATTGTATTGTGTTTTGACGCATTTATATGTTGGTAATAATTTATTTTCCTACTCCTTCCAAAATGTAAGTTATTTCATATTGCATATTGTTTAGCATGAATTTTGCTCTAATTATTAATGTTCATTTTAGTTGATTATCAATAAATAAATAAATGTGTTAATTTATTTCAGCCATGTGTGGCATTTACAGCATTCAATTTACAGCAATTTCCGTTCCCTAACCTCTCTTAATGCAGTATAGTACGCGGCCACCACCACAAACTGCAGCCCATCCCCTCTTTAGTCTAGGCTTTCATACCAATGGCAAACGCTAGCAAACAGTTTATTATTGTATAGATATAATTCATGTGTTATATTTGACATGGGTTTACATTCAAGAAGTATAATAATTAAACTAATAATCTTTGACAAATAAAACTTATATATAATTAACAACAACAAAACTATAGGCTATGCTTTATAAATATATCTATAACTTTTTCTTAACAACAATCCTATCATCACTCTAAAACATTTAAAACACGAACAACTGACAATATTATGCTAGAATTTACAACAAAAATGTATAATTTACTCTGTATCTGATTTTATTTATAATAGGGCAACCAGATCCACCATAGATTCATGAAGCTTAATCAGGTTACATAAATAATTAAAAACTATTAAGCTAGACTTATAACACAATAAATAACATATTATAATAACTATATATACTAGGCCTATATGTTTATCACATATATAACAATCTAATAATGTTTATTCATAATATTCAAAAGCATAACAAAACTATGAAAAATATAACATGGACCACATTAACAGATTAATATATACTATATGTAAGCTTAGCCCTAACTTCGCCTGGTAAAATAAGGCATTCTTTACTTTTACTTTTTACTGTATAACCAAAATCCAAAAACAGACCCCAACAATAACATTACAATAACAAAACCAAACTATAAAAAATAACAATATTATGGAAATAAGTTAACTTGGAATAAGTTAACAACAAGTTAATATAGACTATATATTTATCACTGCAACAATCATTATACAGAGTGGCGCAGGGGAAATTTTGAAATAATCATAATAAACCAATGAATTGTACAGATTGCTTTTTAATGCTTAAACTTTTTTAGGCAAGAGTTGAAATTACATGACAAATGTGGGAACAATAAATCTAAAGTCACTGCTGTCCATTGCACCTAACACATTCATTCAATCGAATTCGAAAACTTATCATTGTGCGAAGCAATGTGTTTTGTGGGATGTAGGTGACGTGTTCTTCAATTTGAGCCTTAAGCTCTAGAGATTTCTTGGCCTAGTCTGGTACAAAACGCTCTTTAGATGTCCCCATAGAAATAAGTTGCATACTGAGAGGTCTGGAGACCGTGGAGGCCAAGTGACGTTAGCGTTCTTTGAAATTATGCGCTCCCCAAACAAACGCCTCAGTGCTGCCATTGACAGATTGGCACTGTATGAGGTTGCTCCATCCTGTTGAAACCAGGTTTGCTGAATGTCAATATCTGGAAAAACGTGAAGCCGTGGAGCAAAAAATGTCTTCAGCATATGAATGTAACGTTCAGATGTGACAGTTACAGTGGAACTATTACCATCCTCAAAGAATTAATTATCCCTCGACAAGACACTGCACATCATAGTACCTTTAAGGCTTTGTAACGAACGTTGATGAAGTTCACCGGGATTTCTGCGCGCCCAGTAACGCATGTTCTGCTTATTGACTTGCCCATTTAAATGAAAGTGTCTCATCAGACATCCAAAGATTTTTAAGGAAATTTGGGTCCTCATTTATTTTAGTCAGTAGCTGTTCACAAAATTGCAAGCGTAATTCACCGTCATTTGCTTTCAGAGCTTGAACAATCTGAAGCTTGTAAGGATGAAACTGCAGGCCGTGCAATATTTTTTGCACACTCAGATGCTCAAGTCGCAATGATAAGGCGATTTTTGTACAGAACGACGCGGACTCCTTTCCACTGTGACTCGCACTGCATCAACATTTTCTAGGGGTTTGAACGTTCACTATACACCCAGTAGGTTTTTTCTTTAAGGCCGAACCAGTCTCTTCAAAATCCGAACCCATGATGATATGGCATGTGAAGAAGGAACTCAACCGCGGGGAGGAATATCATAATGGTGTCGGAACACTCGTTGTGCAGCTGTTACACTATCGCCATTTTTGTAATACGCTCTCACGGCAACGGCGCGCTCCGCACCACTCCACTGCTCCATCTCAACTAAATGACCGTTACTACTTGGCATCATGACTTCCGTCCCCAACTCCTACGAGACTTACAGGTGTACCAACAACAACTTTAAAATTTCCCGTTTCTCTGCGCAACCCTGTACAACAGTAAATGTCCACAATAACATTACAACAATAACATACATACATACCTACATAAATATATCAAATTCTCCTTTACTAATAAACATAATAAGTTAATAATATCTAGAAATGTCTATACATATCTATATTCCAAATTTATAACTCTTCCATTAACCACCTGTAAACCAGTTTCTTAAACTTCCAATAATTATGTTCATTAAAAATATAATTTGGTAGACTGTTAAATAGGCAAGGAACAATATATTTGGCCAATATTTTACCAATAGTATTTGTTATTCTGTAAGCGTTGAATATTTCAATATTTCTTAAAGCTATTATAGAAGTGTTCTTACTGTTTGAAATTTTATATTTATTATCTGCAAAATAATATACAAGGATGCTATACTTGTAGTAACCCTTTGGTGTCAAGCTATTGGCTTGTATATACAACTGTTTTTCTGTCATACCATTAGCTCTGCCATTAAACATCATATCCAGACATTTCTTTTGAAGGTTTTGGATCTTAGTGAGGTGGTTGTCTGCAAACGTTTTTCACAGAGCAAATCTTTTTCTGGATTTTTTCAATGTGGTATTTCCATGTTAAACCATTATCTATTGTTATCCCAAGATAATCATAGGTACATACTAATTTTATTCTGTCACAATCACATGAAGTGAGGTATAAACGTATTTGTAGTTGCTCACACATACATGTGTGGTACTTTAAAACAGGCTACTTTTTTATTTCTTAAGTGAATATTCAACATAACAGACTTTTTGGGATTTATTACAAGTTCCATATTATGCAAACATTTATATATTTCATTAAAATCGTTTTGAAGCATTCCTTGGCCAGTTACCAGATTCATATGAGATGCTACCAGAAGGATGTCATATGCATATGCCCACACCTTTACATAATTAGTTACATTAAAAATATTATACATATACTTTATTTACCAGAAATGATTTTTTATATGCATTAGTGTCTAGATGTATTATAGCATCCGATAACGAACCACTCTTAGGAGTTGGTGTAGCTTAGATGGTAAAAGATTGAATACAACCAGGGAAAGTATCTGTCCACAGTATAGCCTAAGGAAGTGAACTAATATTAAAGAGGAGAAAACTTATTATTAAATAATCGAACTAATCTGTTCTATGATAATAAGGACAACTGACACGTTATCTCCCCAAAATAAATAAATTGATGTTTACAGTATCTACTTTACTGACAGTGTTTCAAAATTTCCAATTTCACTCTAAAAAATTATGTTCTTGGGAACAATTATGAATCGTGTAATTTATATTTTAGCTATAAAGGAGTTGTTTATTTATACACTATGCATTCGTAACGTAGTGTCAGGAACCTTAACGAGGTGACAACGGAATTCAAAAAACAAATTATTATATTGGCATAACAATGTATATAATTTTTTTTTATTGCTCCTTATAAAATGAAATAAATAACTTCCCGTGGTTGCCACAAAGAGGAAAGGTGGTGAACATATAATACCACGATTAAACCTTACAGTTTGCAATTTTCCATGTAATGACCAGTTTAAATCACTGCGTTCAATTATTAAATAAATCTCTACATACAATTGAAAGAAATTATTTATAACACGAGCAGAACTTTCTAGTAAATTGAGGGGCTCTCTCTGTCTAAAATCTACTCCGGACCAATACCACTAGCGAACGATATCGCGCACACTACTGAAGTGGATCCGAAAATATAGAAATGGAATAATTTGTCTACACTTCTGGTGGATAGCAAGGAGTGTGTTTCTGTGACTGCATACTAACGTGTTCATTGTGCAACCATGCCTAGTTGAAACTCCTACCGCCAGACTGTGCCAACTAACGTTTTTACGTTTATTATTACCAATTTATTAGTTAAAATAGCAACTACAACAATAACCACAAGAATGTTAGTATAACAATAACATTTAGATACCATGTAAGTTGTTATTATTATTGCCACAATATTGTTATACACTCATATCTCTATCCCTTATTTTAAAAGTATACTAAAGTGTGATTTTCAAAACTATTAATAAATTAATAAAAGACGATGGTGTTATATTAATTCATATTACTGTGATCATATTCAGGGGTATGAAATATAAACATAACGAATAAAACTAAAGTACATGTAAATAAAATGTTATTATAGTAAAGTTAATTGGTCATTTGATAATTACTGATTAGATGTTTAAAAATACATATTTATATCTTTATGAAACGACTACACTACACATTTAAACATTTCAAATTTTTTAGATTTATAAAGAAAATTACACAAACTTTCTTTCTAACACGAACTTGTTGAGTCTCAGACAACAGTGAATGTATAAGCTTCAGTGATTTATCTGCATTGGGAATGAACGATGAAACACACACTTACTAAATGTGTAATTTATTTCTTTTCTGTTGTGTTTAACGCCATACCATACTTATAAATTATTTAATTATATACTGGCTTAAGGGTTTATACCTAATAAATAGAGCAGATACAAATTCTAAAATGGCGTTCTTTAAAGTTCTTGCAACTACCAGATATCAATTTTCATCCAAGAAATAATATTATTTCTACGTAAAGTTCATAAGTTATATTTTCAATTTCCAAACGAGTAATAATCATAGCCTTGTCCCTCCCATATACTTGGTACCTTATGTCACTGGTAAACAACAATGAATAATAAATTTATAATTGTACTTTTCAGGAATATAAAGCCAGCTTCTTAATTTAGGTCACTTTCAAATAGTATAGTTATCTTCTCATTTAAATTTTGAGTTGTTTTGCAATATAGCCGAAGATTTAGTTATTTATTTCTTTTCTGTTGTGTTTAACGCCATACCATACTTATAAATTATTTAATTCTTTAAGAATTATCTAAATCTAAGAAATTATCTAGATCTTTAGAAGATTTTGATTATTATTTCAATCCAACCAATTGTATCCGGTTTAGAGTAATAACAGGTTTTAAACTTTTCAGTATTATCTTACTTATACTGTAGTGATTTACCTTTCCGATTTGTTATGTAATGTCCTCTCACACGCTTGTGGCTACTGGAAACATTTAGTACTGGGAATGTAGCAAGAAATATGAATAACAAAGAAGTTACAAAATATGCTATGGCTTAGAGGTTACAGTCTTTAGTGTACGGTAGAGAGATCTCTATGTCATGAGTACAATGTATGTCATAAATTGTTCCATAGACCTATTGTTTAAAATTTGAATAAACATCTTTAAACAATATATATATATATATATATATATATATATATATATATATATATATATATATACAATTATACAATAATTCAGTGCTGCTATATAACAATAACATATATTAAGGTGTTATAGCTTTCGTTGACAAATGAGTTGTTTCCTTACAGGGCTGTTGAGAGCCAGCAGATGTTGGGCTCTCGCCAAACCATCGATCTTCTGACCGCTCCTGTGCAACCTGTCAGCACCACTCTCCTATGCAAATGTGTCCTCTAACTAGTTATCTCCGCGTTGTAGCTAGCTGTTAAAAATAATTATTAGTTTTAAATAGCAATATGCATACATTAATTAACGTGCACCATCAAATTGTTAATACATTCGTATTCTTACTGTCCATCACACATCACAAATTTGATAAGATATGTAATACATTATGCGTGTAGCTTTGAGTTTATTTAAACACTAAAACTTTAGAAACATAATAACAATGTGGAAGTGGAATTACATTTCAATGATTGTGTAAACTGTATTGTAAATTTTTGGCGTATATGCTATACTAAAATTGCTAAAGATTTAATTTGTAATTATAGTATCGCTTAACAGATACAATAAAATTATCTTTTCACAGTTTGGAGAGACAGCTAGCAGAGACTAGCTCCAGATAAACCTCGTGGCTGACACTATATAATCAACTAATAATGTGTATGTAGATGGAGGAAACAATTAATAAAATATATATTTACGTAGTATGCCACCACAACTATTTTCTACCGCTGATAGCATATACCGCCAGAAATTAAATGAAATATTTTACCACATTTATAATTTATTTATTTTGCTCAATTAATTGATTACCTTCTAAATGAATACAAAGTAAAATTTCAGTAAGAGTCTCTGTAGTTTGAAAGGTATGAATATTTAAGTCACCAATTTGTAGTTTTATTTTGATTCCATATATACAAGCATATTTTCTGTATAAACAGTAGATGTTTGCGGAAGAAATTTTGTATATTGGTAGCATAAAACAGTATATGTCAACTATGTAGAATTAGAGCTTTAGTCCAGATGCCATGTCAAGTTAATTTGCTGAGGCAACACACTATACAGTAAAATATTACATCTACACTGTTCGATATTACTATAATGATGTTAATGTGTTTGTAACATCAACAAATAATTGAGTAAATAATGTAAATCTCTTTTTAAGTTAAACGTTAAAGCTTAAGTTAGCTGACAATAGAAGTTACACTGGCATGGAAAATTTATGTCGCTGTCTAGTTCAAGTACTCCGTCTAGAGAATTGAGAACTCTCTCCAAACCGTTTTCAGTTGCGACCCTCTCATAAATGTGTAAAGTGGCCATTATCGATAAACGCAACTATTCCATTGATTAGTTTCAACTAAACTAAACTTTGCCTAGTACTAAGAAATATGTTAATAGTTAATTACTAAGTACAAAATATTACTAAAAATTCCCGTTCATTATGATTGTTTCCATTGATCAAAACATTTTAGTAATTTCATATGTGTATACACGAATGGTTGTAAGTACGTACTTTAAACGTTTTAATTTTGCGTAAGCCGAACTAATTCGTAACATTAAATTGCCCACCAATTCGTTTCTTTCTCCCAGTGTACTATTCCAGAAAAACGTATTGAGCCACAAGTACAAATTTTTACTCTAGTGTTCCCGTTCAAACCGGGTAAACTCTATTGCGTTTTGAAATGCGATAGAGTTCATGAAATGCGACTATTTAATGAAATGCGACTGTTAGTTGATTTTAAAATTATACATTTCAAGATACGTTATAATAATATTTGATTCTACGTGCTTAAAATAATAACGAACTTATATTCAGTGTTTTTTAAAAGGGCGGATTCGACATTTTTTGTCAAATTCACTTTTTTAATGTTTTTTGTTCTTTGAAGATAGGTTTATCAGTTTCTTTTAAAAGGGCGCCTGTATTACATCTCCTTATACAAGTAAAGCCAGCTGTTAAATCATGGTTTTTATTAAATGGGCGGATTTGCTTCAAATCAGCCCCTTTAAAAAAAATATTCCTCTGTGGCTGTAGCAAGCAGCTGGTTGGTTGTTTTTGTTGCAACAAACCTAACCTCTATTTGCCACAGTAAGTTACTGTAAAGAGGTAGTAGTGTTTGTTCGCATTGTTTGCTGTATATTAAATAGTTTTGCCATGGATGATCCTATTATTACGAGTCCCAGAATAAGGAAAGAAAGTAACTCATCCGAATACAGGCATAATAAGATCAAACAAGCTCGTTTAATGGGACGATCAAACATTAATCACAAGGGAAATGAAGTTTCACAAAAGCATCCTGAGTTTACTTGCAGGTAAGGAAAATTTTTCCAGAAATCTTAAGATTATTGGAAAAACTCCTGAAGATAAAAGAGGAAAAGGTATTACTCACAGTATTTCTCAAAACGTTCATGATCTAGGAAGTAATCACATACGATCATTTCCACTAAAGCAATTACATTACTCAGGGAAGAAAATTTATTACCTCGATGCCAATTTAAATATAAAGGCAATGTGGCAACTGTTTTTTGAAAAACATCCTGATGTAAAAGTGAGCAATTCCTTTTACTGGAACCATTTCAAAACAAATTCTAACTTTCGCTTTGGCCGCCCACACACAAGTGGACACTTGCTGTAAGTGTGAAGAACTAAGTCTGAAAATAAAATCCCCACATCTTAATGATGTAGCTAAAAGGGCAGCACAGGCTGCGTTAGATGTTCATAAGCGCATGAGTAATAAATTTTAAAAAGCTCTAAAACATAAAATGTCAGAAGATGGTTCAAAGGAGGAGCATGTTTTAGCATTAGCCTTTGACTATATGAAGACCATGAGTTTACCGAAAATTCCAGTTCAACAATTTTATTACATGAGACAGCTGTCAATCAATGTGTTTTCTGTAAACGACTTTAAGGAAGGAAAAAGTCCCATATATTTGTACCATGAAGGTCAAGGAAGGAAAGGGCCCAATGAAGTCACTACTTTTTCAAATGATTTTTTAATCTCAGTTCCACCTAAGTATACTACACTTCGGTTGTTTTGTGACAACTGTAGTGGACAAAACAAAAATCAAACCCTATCACGTTTCTGTTTATATTTGACTGACAGTGGCAGGTATCATAAAGTCGAACAGTTCTTCCCAATAAGAGGGCATAGTTTCCTCCCCTGCGATAGAGATTTTGGTATTATCTCTAGAGTTTTAAAAACACATGACCGGCTTTACCAATCCACCAACTCACGGAACTTATTATTAGCAGCTCCAACTCTGAAAAGTTTACTGTAAAAGAAATATCAGATGGAACTGAATTCTTTGATTTTAAAACTTGGAGCTCTAATCATTATAAACGCGCTTGCATTTCTGCAGAAACTAAGGGTAAAAATACTCCAAAAGAAAGAAAGGTTCAGTTTTCTATTAGTAACCTATTTCATTTTGTATACGAGCTTGAAAAAAAGGTTACATTAAGGGATTCACCAATATAAATGGTTTGGTCTGTCACACCTCTTTTATGGCCAAACATACTGGTGCTGTACCGCAGGTGAATAATTTGGCTTATCCAAGTGGCCAGGTTACACTTAAAACAGCGAAAGTGGAAGATATTAAAAAATTAAGCGAATATGATCCTGAAGAATTTAATGAGTTCTATACCGAGTTGTACGCCTGGCCAACCACTGCTTGTGAAGATCTCCCCGATAGTGACTTTGAGGAAGAAACGGAATAAAATGCTTGGATTTGATGCTTACTGATGGCTAGCTTAGTTCGATAATTCATATTCATGTATTATATTAATTTATGACATATCAAAACATTATTTTCAATTACATACACGTGATTTAAAAATGTTTTAATTTATTTTCCTTCCAGAAAATTTTGGATTTTTTTAAAAGGGCGGATTTTTTGAAAATTCATAAATTTTGTATTAGTTAACAAAAAATGTTAAAAAAGTGTAAGTCCACTAACAAGTTACTCTTGCATACATCTTTTGAAAGTATATAACAAAAATAATGAATATAAAATAGCCTCGTGTATAAACAGTTTTTTGTAGTTTTCCGAAAAAATGGTTTTTAGAAAATCCGCCCTTTTAAAAAACACTGATTCAATTTTATTTAGCTATGTTAGGAGTATTATTCTCACTCATAATAGTAAGAGCCTTAGCTTTTTACTGTACTGTATAACATTGAAATAGAAATATTTGTGATCAAGTAAGCTGATATCGTCTGTACAAGTATTTGGAAGAGAATTATGGAATTGAAATCTAAATCCACACAGAACGGTACCTATTTCTAAAAAGCGGCTTTGAAGCCTATGAATCAGCTTGTCCTATTTAATATCCATTATAAACAGCACTCACTTTCTTATTTTATTCCTTAATTAAATTTTTACTTGTAGAGTACAAAAATAAACCAATGTTTCTTTGGTTGTTTTAATTTTATGTTATACATTATTTTACTAAGTTTACATACAAATTTTATAAATGTAGTTAGTCTATACATAGTTTGAATGTAGTTGTTTTACATTTTCGTATATTTTAATAGTTGGTTGGGTCCTAGCTAGGGTTCCCCTGTCATCGGTTCCATTACTAACTAAATACCCGTCGGTATCCTGATGTGTTCCGTAACATCTTGAAGTTGTCAAAGTCATTCAGTATATACCCAAAATAAAGGTAAGATCCATTTATGAATTTAAATAAAACAAAAAAAGTATCATCCCAATTTTCATTCAAATATGGGTAACAGTTATTAAATATTGTATTCCCCTAACTGTCATCGGTTCAATTACTAACTGAAAAACCTTTGGTATCCTAATATGTTCCGTAACACCGTGAAGTTGTCAAAGTCACTCAGTATATACCCAAAATAAAGGTAAAATCCATTTATTAATTTAAACAAAACAAAAACAATACAATATTTATTTATCACTATTGAAGGTGTTAAGACCAAAGAACAATAATAGGGATTTTATCTACAATAGGAAAAATTGTAATCACACTTACAGCCCCTCAATGACTGCTATTACTACAATGTTAAACTAAAGAACGCTTAACGTACAGTTTTTGCTGAGGTCGCCTGCAGGATTCCGAGTATAAAGCGCGTTTCATTCTTGAGATGTCCTACGGACATACAGCTTGGCAATCATACAGAGGATACTTTTTAAAAGAGACCAGAATACTGAGTGGCTCTAACAATGTACAATAACAGAATTCATTCTTCTCTATATAAAAAAATTCATACAGAATTATAAAGATCTAAAAAAGAAACAAAGTATACCAAATGAAATCGTTCTTATGATGTTCTATGAACCATTGAACTACATGTGTTAATATGTCACATCTAAAAATAGCTTATGATTGCAATCAGAAGTAACACGAAGTGGTATGTGTTATCATCGAAGTCTATATCGCTTATATAGAAATTGATATTTGTTCAAAATTTCATTTCTATCGGTCAGTTTGTTCTTGAGTAAGTGTGACGACAGACTAACACACATGAAATGTTTTAGTGCCCAGATAATTTATTTTATTATTTTACATTAAATAATAATGCACTTAAAATAGCATTTTTAATTACACAGACATAGTTATTATAAACTTCCCTTATATAATAGATGATAATTCTTTAGATATACTTTACGTTTCTCCTAAATTATAGTTTAATATTTATAACGAATCTTAGATTTTATAATGACGCTGACTTTATATTCAGTCTAATAATTACTAAAGGAAGCTAGAGAAGGGAGTTTGCTCACCTGTTGACGACACAAAGTAAATGTACACTTCAGGAAAGACATGTCAGAGACTTGGCGCCTGGCCCGGAGACTTGGGTAAGCGCTGACCCCATTCACCTGTCTCAGGTAAGACCTCATTTCTCCTACGTCACCAACATACTGTTGCACTCACAGCTTTACTATCTCAAGAGTTAGACATTGTTCCACGTAAGGATATGGAATTGGCTGAGCGTTAGCGAAGTCTTCACACGAGAGATCTGCCAGTCTGTGAATTACAAAAAATTTGTGGTTTGGTGTTCGACAACGTAAGCAAAGGTTTTATTATAGATTAGGAATGAAAACGGACTAAAATTTAAGACATAGATTTGTTTTAAGAATATTATAGTCATTATAAACCTAAACAAACTGCAGTAACACTTTATTACCAATAAATAATTTATTGAAATGTAGGTGAGGGCATCGCATAACTTTTTCATCCACATTTATGTCCAGCTTCAATAAAGGTGTTTTACAGGTGTAAAGAGCCTTTTTGTAAGAGTACTGATAATTTCATGAAATTAAATTATAATACTTTTTTTTATATTTAATATACTATAGGCAATCACTTTAGGCTTGTACTAATGGCTGGATTATACAGGGTGAGTCAGAAATATGGTAAAATATTTTAAGACGTGATGTAGAGCTAAAAATAAGAAAAGTTTTATATAAAGGTACGTCCGGAAATGCTCCATTAGTGAGTAATGGCTGGCGAAAGATTTTTCTTTGTTTTCAGTTCACCTGGTGAAATTAAGTGATTCTGAAATGTTTCGTTCTTACTTTTTAACTCAAATAAGGCGGATTTATAAGGAAAATCAATTGAACAATCCAATAAAACCACTCTAGAGGTTTTAGTGAGAACAGTTTTTGAGAAAAAGTATGAAATTTTCCAAAAATCTAATAACAAAAATACCGTCTTAAATGTTTGATGTCCAATAACATTGTTAAATGACGAGTAAACAAATTGTTTGTTCTCATACAGATTGTAGAGAATTTAATTCTAAAATCAACCATAATAAGCAAAGTTAACTAAATGTGCAAAAAAAGTTATGAAATTGACTCCTCACGTATTACACTACACAGAAAACTGTTTTATAAAAAAGAATGAGTATCTGATTGATAATAGCTGGCAATAATTAATAATTTAAACAACAGCACTACTCTCTGGCTGTTCGTGGACACCTAAAAGAGGTTTTTACAAATCAATGGATAGGCCGAGGTGGATCAGTTTCATGGCCAGCAAAATCACCGGACTTAAATCCTTTTGTTTTTCACCAGCTGTTACCAATCAAATTTTCGTTCCTTATCATAAAACAGCAAAAGTTTGCTGTATAGTGTAATACGTGAGGTGTTTCATAACTGTAACGTAACAAGAGAATTTCATAACTTTTTTACACATTTAGTTAACTTTGCTTATTATAGTTTTTTTTTAGAATTAAACTCTCTACAATCTGTTAAACCTAATGGAAAAACAATTTGTTTATTGGTCTTTTAACAATGTTATTGGACATCAAACATTTAAGACGGTATTTTTGATATTAGATTTTTGGCAAATTTCATACTTTTTCTCAAAAACCGTTCACACTACAACCTCTAGAGTGTTTTTATTTGATTTTTCAAGTGATTTTCCTTATAAATCCACCTTATTTGAGTGAACAACTGAAAACAAAGCAAAATCTTTCGCCAGCTATTACTCACTAATGGAGCGTTTCCGGACGTACCTTTATATAACATTTTTCTTATTTTTAGCTCTACAATCACGTCTTAAAATATTTTACCATATTTCTGACTCACCCTGTACATGCTGGTAGAACTTACACAAAATACGAATAGCAAAACTTATGTGTAAGATAAATCTGGGTCAACCATTGGATGACGTGGATCGATACATGCCTACCCGCCAATGTTAAAATATTGCCGTAAATAGGTAACTTAACTTATAAGCTCACTCCCTAAGTTTATTGCTGGAGCTAGTGGTGCTCCCTTAGTGTTTAATGAATTGCAGTTGAAATAAACTGGCTCAAAATTAGCTCCCCATTCTTGCAAAGTGGTATGGCGGAGATAGTGCTCAGTATTCTTTATCGGCCATGGGATCCAAATGTCATTTGTAAATAGAAATGAAAGAATGAGGGTATAAAATCGGAAAATAAAGTTGGAGGATTGATAAAAATGACAAGATGGTTTCATAGAGTTTCATGTGCTTAAAATGTTATTCTACGGTGCAAATACACAAAAAGGGCAACAATTATTCGGAAAGTAAATTTGCACTAAAAGGAAAATAGTATAATATTATACGTATCCCTCATCCATAAATACTATGGGACCATATGAAAATAAATACCGAGAAGAAGTGTAATCATTGTTGCCGTTGGAAAAATCACATGCGAGTTAATTATCCGCACTATGCTCGTCACCGGTTACTGTGCTGGTACAAAACAGTTAGACATATAAGTAGTAGAATATCTATCCCTAGTCGTCGGCTTCTTTGCTAGCACGGAACACTTGGGCATGCATATCAGTGGCATAATATATATCCGTAATCTTCTAAACCTCGACTGCACTGCTAGCACGGAACAGATGACATCAATCAGCAGTGCAATATTTATCCAACAATATCCTCATCCTTGGCACATTTGCTGGCACCGAACAGTTAGACATCCATCAGCGTTGGATTATTTATCCGAAGCCTCCTCGTTCTCTGATGCTCTGCCGGTACGGAAAATTTGGAAAATTTGTCCTCAATTTCTCATCATTGGCTGCACTACAGACACGGAACAGTGGGACATCCATCAGCGGTGGATTATTTATCCGAAGTCTCCTCGTTCGCTGATGCTCTGCCGGTACGGAACAGTTGGACATCTATCTCCAGTGAAGTATGTACCCGTAATCTCCTCGTCCTCAGCTGCCTTGCTGGCACATCACAGTTGTATAACCATTACCCGTGAAGTATGTATCAGTAATCTCCTCGTCCTCGGCTGCCTTGCTGGCACGTTACAGTTGTATAACCATTACCGGTGAAGTATGTATCAGTAATCTCTTAGTCCTCGGCTGCTCTGCTGGCGCGGAATAGTTGGACTTATATCACCAGTGAAGTAAGAGTACGTAATTTATCGTCCTCGGCTAATCTGCTGGCACGGAACAGTTGTATAACAATTACCGGTGACGTATGCATCAGTAATCTCCTCGTCCTCGGCTGCCCTGCTGGCACGTTATAGTTGTATAACCATTACCGTTGAAGTATGTATCAGTAATCTCTTCGTCCTCGGCTGCCCTGCTGGCACGTTACAGCTGTATAACCATTACCGTTGAAGTATGTATCAGTAATCTCCTCGTGCTCGGCTGCCCTGCTGGCACGTTATAGTTGTATAACCATTACCGTTGAAGTATGTATCAGTAATCTCTTCGTCCTCGGCTGCCCTGCTGGCACGTTATAGTTGTATAACCATTACCGTTGAAGTATGCACCAGTAATCTCCTCGTCCTCGGCTGCCCTGCTGGCACGTTATAGTTGTATAACCATTACCGTTGAAGTATGTATCAGTAATCTCTTCGTCCTCGGCTGCCCTGCTGGCACGTTACAGCTGTATAACAATTACCGTTGAAGTATGCATCAGTAATCTCCTCGTCCTCGGCTGCCCTGCTGGCACGTTATAGTTGTATAACCATTACCGTTGAAGTATGTATCAGTAATCTCTTCGTCCTCGGCTGCCCTGCTGGCACGTTACAGCTGTATAACCATTACCGTTGAAGTATGTATCAGTAATCTCTTCGTCCTCGGCTGCCCTGCTGGCACGTTACAGCTGTATAACCATTACCGTTGAAGTATGTATCAGTAATCTCCTCGTGCTCGGCTAATCTGCTGGCACGGAACAGTTGGTAATATCAGTGGCAGAATAGTTATCCGCAATATCTTAGTCCTCCGCTACCTTGTTGTTACGTTTAAACATCAAGCACTTTGCTTCAGTATTTTAAGAAATATACTTATAATTTTTGAGAAAAATTATATGAAATCTTCCCTATCAGATTGTTTTATGGGATAAAATGTGGCACGGTTTAAATCGAGAACTCTATTTTAAATCTAATTTTATTACATAACACTTTTTGTAATTTCATTTAGTTTTCTTTATTCTGGTTACATCTAGCACTAATTGTATCTATTATGTTTAGAGAAATGATAATCTAAACGTGTATTCCACAATAACAAAAGGCAAAAGTTTGGCAAGGACAATATTCCTGCCTACTTGTGAATAAAATATCTTAGTAATATGAGTTCAGGAATCTCTGGGCGGGAAGCCACTTCTTCATGTAATAAAAGAAACTACGGCGGCGTTGTGTCTTTCTTGTTTAGTAACAACCTCTCTCTCCCTCTCACTTCTCATGAATTTTGAATCATCTCGCCTACATGTAAAATTATGTTTGTATTTTTTTTGTAAATACTATACATCAAAATGGATTCTTGAAATTATGTAATTCCATATTTAGTAATTGGTTTGTGAATTTGTAGAGGTAAATTAGTGGTAGACCTACTATACTGTATATTTCAGAATTATTTGGTCGTGTAAAGTGAATTTAAAATTTATCTTAATATATAAGTGTATCTTTGATGAATCAGTACATAAAAGTGTGTTTATGGTTGGCAAATGGACAGACGACGACATGAATAAATTTCAAATTCTGAAGAGTGTTTAACTATAACATTTCTTCGGATACAGTGCATAATTTCAGGTTTTTTTAATTATCATCCCAATTTTCATTCAAATATGGGTAACAGTTATTAAATATTGTATTCCCCTAACTGTCATCGGTTCAATTACTAACTGAAAAACCTTTGGTATCCTAATATGTTCCGTAACACCGTGAAGTTGTCAAAGTCACTCAGTATATACCCAAAATAAAGGTAAAATCCATTTATTAATTTAAACAAAACAAAAACAATACAATATTTATATATCACAATTGTAGGTTTCAAGACTAAAGAACCGTAATCGGGATTTTATCTACAATAGGAAAAATTGTAATCACAATTACAGCCCCTCAATGACTGCTATTACTACAATTTTAAACTAAAGAACGCTTAACGTACAGTTTTTGATGAGGTTGCCTGCAGGATTCCGAGTATAAAGCGCGTTTCATTCTTGAGATGTCCTACGGACATACAGCTTGGAAATCATACACAAGAAACTTTTTATATTCCACATACATATAAAAGAGACCAGACTACTCAGGGTCTCTTACAATGTAAAATCACAGAATTCATTCTACTCTATATAAAAAAATTAATACAAAATTATAAAGATCTAATAAATTGTAATTATTCAAGTAATGGTATGTATAATTACAAGATGTCTGCCTGTATCTCCACATCATTCCAGGGTTTTACTAATTTGTAAATTAAAATATTAATTAAGAAATAATTATTATATTAGCATAAAGTTTAGTTTTTCTGTAAGCTGAAAATTATGGAAATTGATATATTAGATTATCAACTGGGTCTCAAAACAACCTATTCTTAATTAATACCGTAATAATACTATCATCGAGCTGAAGCCATATGATTTGATTAGAACAATACCCTAAGTGTAATGATTATTAAAGGAAATCATGATCCTAAATCGCTGCAACAATCTCAGAAGTAATCTACCATCGAGCTCGAGCACTTTAATTTGATTGAAAGTACAGCCCTAGGAATTTCTTTTGTCAGTAAAGATTACTGGGAAAAATAGATTAATAATCACTGCAAAACCCTTAGAATCTGTAATACTACAACAGCAATATCGCCGAGCTTGATTGTTTAATTTAATTTGATTGCGAGTCGATTTAACTCGCATAGAATGTTTAATTTTTGGCACGTATCTTACCTTCAAACCTAGCCGTTAAACCCAAATATTATGCAAGAAATGTATAACTAAATTGAAATGATGTTGTTGAAATACCTTATTTGTAAGCAAATGTTTGAAACTTTTTAAATAAAGGTTATCAGGCTTCTTGTATTGCATCCTCGCTTACTCACTAATAACGAGAAGAGGACAAAACACTGTGATTGGGTGTTTGATTTCGTTGTTGAAATCTGAATACCAACATCTTAGTAGTAAAGTAGAGAGTACATGAAATTCATACTAATTATGAATCTTTAGGATTACATTCATTAATATCAATTACACAGCTTTGTTTGCAATTTTCTGCCAAACAATGGACGTATTATTTATAATGTAATATCCTTCATAGATGCAATACAAAACCAAATCATATATTAACAGGTATAGGCGAATGAAAGATATTCTAATCTTTGCATTAAAACCCATCCCAGAATATTTTGACTTGCAGTGGTAGAGCAATGTTTTTGGACCCTTAAATCAAATACTATCTAATTATTAGAGAGGATTGTCAGAACAATCTTCCAGAGAAGATTCCATATGTTTGACTGAATAGCTTCGACAATTAAATAACAGTTGTGTTATATTAGGAATGCGGCCTCGAAAAGTTTTTAAGATTAGTGTAGTATTTATACAATGTAAATTTCAGATATAAAGAATCCATCTCCAAGTAATGTAAGTTAATGTACATAAATGAAGTAGAAAAATAATAAAATCAAATGAACATATATTTTAACTATTTTGGTGGCAAAATTTTAGATTAAATTTTGATATGTGATCAATTTAAAAGTCGATCAAATAATAAATTTTGTGTTTTAAAAATCTTTGTTATTTACTCATGCATTAGGCTTAATTTTGGCACTTTTGTAAATTTAAAAATGTTCTAAAATTAACAATAGGTGACTGTTGCATTTGTGTAATATTTCAAGATTTTTTCGATATTTGTGTATTTATATCCGATGTTATTTAAATTGTCAACAAATCTTGTATTGGATGATGTCTCTAATACTTTTATGTGTCCAATAAATCAAATTTTGAAGGATCGGCATGTTTGTTTCATTTATATGAAACAGTTAAGAAATTTACGATCAACGACGTACTAAACCACACAGATTTCTCATACATTATATACTTCTTTTTCTTCATTAATAAATCACCACAACATACCCTGGATTCCCTCATGGTAATTCACTTGTAGATAAAAATAAAAAACATGACATTATTACCATAACTAAATAAACTTTCTTTTCGTTAACTTAATAACTGAAGCTGCACAGTTTTAATTGTGTTGTATAGTACTCATTATTATTGTGTGAAATTATACAACATACATTCTAGTCTACATTCAGTTTTAATAGATTTCCAGTAGCGTTTGTTTATAGAATACATATGACAGTTCTCATGGGAACATACTGGTTTACAACTTGACGAGAATGAGAACAAGACAAACAACGATCAGCTAAAATAAACACGGCAATATGTGCTGACAAACATTGAGTCGATATTCCTATATGAGAACATGTTTTATAGGACAAACTCGCATACTGCGTTTTAGTACACTATTTATAAAACAATAAATAATAAATTGAAAAAAATGTTATTATTGTTTCAAAAAAGACAGTTTTAAGATATAAATAAATATATACTTTTCTACTGGTTAGATAAGTTAAAGTATAAATATGTGATTACTAACTAAAATAAATATATTTATTCTTTACAAGTGTGGAAACTTATTTGAAATACTAGCAGTTACCCGCGATTTTGTATGCAATTTCCTGTTGAAAACAGGATACAGAGAGTTTTGTTGACATTTCAAACGCTCCTGAGATAATTGACAATCACTCAAAGCTATTCCAATCTACTGATCCTTTTTAAATTTAAGTTTATTTTTAAACAGTGTTTTTGGACACTTCAGTCATAGAGTGAAACAGTTTTTATTTTAATCACCCTCCAACATTCCATAATAGTTTATTAAACTGCTCCGACGACTTGAGTAACAATTGAAATATACGGTAATTCAATTGTTTCATCTCTTTTTTTTAGTGATCTCTTTCTCAAATTTTTAAATGGTCTACCATAGTACGCTGTAAACAACGCTATCGAACGAACCAACTGAGCCTAAATATTGAGGAAGTTATGGAACATTCTAGTGTTTTAATTATCAGTTCACACAACTCAACAGTTTATTGCGAAAACACAACTTGTAAGTTGCGTCCCGTCTGGGCACTACATATTCTGAAAATAAGCAAAAACCAAGTCCAGTAAAAAGCAACATACTATGGGCGTAATATTTATACTAAAAGTGCATTCATACTCCATAATATTTTGTAAAAAAGTAAAGTTGGCTGTTAATGTGATGATACAATCCATTAATAATACATGTAATTTACTAAATCAGGGAACACAACAAGAAACATCTTAGTTTTTTTAAATGATATACAAGGTCAACATATAGGTCTTTTATACGTGTTTTTAAAAGGAATAATAGAAAGAAAACAACTAGATTATTTAAAAAAAATTTATTATAGAATTGAAATGTTATAAATAACAGTTAACACATATATTTACAACTGATAACTTACGTTAGCTAAAGACTGCCACACATATTTTGAAGGATGTGCCAATGTTAATGACAATGGTATTCATGGAAGAAAAGTGATCCCCAAAAGTATCCGTTGTACAGTGTTTTCTAAATTGTATGCATACTGAAGGGATCTTGAAAACTATAAGAGATACAATCAAAGATTAAATGGATAAAGTATTGCATAATAACAAGATCAAAAATCTATGTGTTTAAGCTAATTATTGGTTCCGTCATTCAGTCGCTGCGCTCGATGAATTGTTTATGGTCAAAATGAAATCTGCGTTACGGTTTTTAAATATTACAGTTGAAGACCAGCAAGCCAGAGGTTTGGGTTTTAAATATATCATTTAACACAAATACCCATTCTTACTCAAGAAAATAAATGTTCTACTTAATTCAAAATTACGATATATGTTATAATTTCCTTTTGGGGTTAGTCATAATAATTCATCTAAACCTGACTTTTTTACAATCGTTTGAGTGAAAATTCTATTACAATATTCGAATGGTCGGTAAATCTAACTGATATTTCACAACTAATAATATTGGAATTAGCTCTTCAGTGAAACAGATGTTATATGACAAGGTCAGTCTAAAATTGCCAATTACTGGAATTTCTGTGACTGACTAGAACAATATCATATTAGTTTCAATTTGTGTCATTTTTATAATCTTATGAAAAATCAAAATCATCATATGAATATAATTAAACAACCTAATTGAGTTTTTAACGCAACTTATTTTGTAGTGTCGAATTTTTTGAAAGTTCTGTAAATTCTTAACTATCATTATTTAAATGATGTACCATTCAACTGTAAATATTATGCTTTTTAATCATAAAATAACGCAAGGAGAAATATAGTCTAATATATAGCGAGTACTATAGTTAACAGCGTAAGGTAACTAAGTGGAAGTTCCTTAAAAGCTTCTTGTATGTTTACATCCATTTGTGAGGTTTAGCTTCAACAAACAGCTCTCTCTCTCTCTTTTTAACCTCAACAACTTGCAATTATGGTAGCGTGTTAAAATATAAAAGCACCTTAATTTTGCCTTTATCTAAAATACATCCTTTGACGTTATGTTATGTAGAGTAAAAAGCATTTTAAGTCATAATTACAACGAAGTTATGATATATATATATATATATATATATATATATATATATATATATATATATATATATATATATATATATATATATACCAGTAAAAAGTTAAATAGTTCAACGATCTACATATTATTTGTGGATTAACTTATTTTAACACTTTCGTTCCTAAAAGTGTCGATGTATCGGACATTGTGTTATAGCAAATACTACTCTATCTATAGTACATAATGTCAACATTTTGGCTACTAAGGAGTCTGAATATCTCATATTGTGAGTGTGATTACTCATCACTACTGAACCCCTTGGTAGTAAAAGTGTTACATTTCTATACTACTCTATCTATAGTATATAATGTCAAAACTTTGGCTTCTAAGGAGTCTGAATATCTCATATTGTGAGTGTGATTACTCATCATAACTGAACCCCTTGGTAGTGTACTTATTACATTTCTATACTACTCTATCTATAGTATATAATGTCCATTTTGGCTACTAAGTAGTCTGAATATCTCACATTGTGAGTGTGATTACTCATCACTACTGAACCCCTTGGTAGTAAAAGTGTTACATTTCTATACTACTCTATCTATAGTATATAATGTCCATTTTGGCTACTAAGGAGTCTGAATATCTCACATTGTGAGTGTGATTACTCATCACTAATGAACCCCTTGGTAGTAAAAGTGTTACATTTCTATATACTACTCTATCTATAGTATATAATGTCCATTTTGGCTACTAAGGAGTCTGAATATCTCACATTGTGAGTGTGATTACTCATCACTAATGAATACCCTGAGTGTGATTACTCATCACTACTGAACCCCTTGGTAGTAAAAGTGTTACATTTCTATACTACTCTATCTATAGTATATAATGTCAAAACTTTGGCTTCTAAGGAGTCTGAATATCTCATATTGTGAGTGTGATTACTCATCATAACTGAACCCCTTGGTAGTAAAAGTGTTACATTTCTATACTACTCTATCTATAGTATATAATGTCAAAACTTTGGCTTCTAAGGAGTCTGAATATCTCATATTGTGAGTGTGATTACTCATCATAACTGAACCCCTTGGTAGTAAAAGTGTTACATTTCTATACTACTCTATCTATAGTATATAATGTCAAAACTTTGGCTTCTAAGGAGTCTGAATATCTCATATTGTGAGTGTGATTACTCATCATAACTGAACCCCTTGGTAGTAAAAGTGTTACATTTCTATACTACTCTATCTATAGTATATAATGTCAAAACTTTGGCTTCTAAGGAGTCTGAATATCTCATATTGTGAGTGTGATTACTCATCATAACTGAACCCCTTGGTAGTGTACTTATTACATTTCTATACTACTCTATCTATAGTATATAATGTCAAAACTTTGGCTTCTAAGGAGTCTGAATATTTCATATTGTGAGTGTGATTACTCATCACTACTGAACATCTTGGTAGTAAACGTGTTACATTTCCATACTACTCTATCTATAGTATATAATGTCAACACTTTGGCTACTAAGGAGTCTGAACATCTCACATTGTGAGCGTGATTACTCATCACTACTGAACCCCTTGGAAGTGTACGTGTTACATTTGTATACTAATCTATCTATAGTAATATAATGTCAATACTTTTGCTACTAAGAATCTCAATGTCTGATAATGTGAGTGTGATGACATACCACCACTACCCTTAGTGGTTTAAGTGTTACATTTCTATACTGCTCTATCTATAGTATACAATTTCAACAATTTGGCTATTAAGAGTCCGAATATCTAATATTTTGAGTGTTATTACTCCCACTACTGTACCTCTTTTCAACATTGAAGTTACCGCATATGAGACAACTATCAACAGAATATTTTTTAAACTTTCTCAGGGTCTGTTGAGGGCGTAGGAGTGACAGCGCGAGGTACCGGAGGGCTAAAGAGATCGGTAAGTCTTAGACTCGCCGCAGTCTTGCTCGTGCCTCCGTCTGATTCAACTCTCACATCGGCCTCTAGACTACAATACTTGTAACCAGGCACTAACGCTCCGCTGTCATTGTTGATTTTTTTCGGGTCTCTACAAGCATCATGTCATTGTCTATGTTAACTGCCTCTTGTCTTCTCTACTTAGCTAGCCGAGCATTAAGTTTTTTATGTCAGTGTAATACTGGTCCTCTATCTCACAACAAGCTATAGTCTTGTCCTTACAACTATTATTTAGATCCACGCAACGATGTTACACAGATGCTAGATTACAAGTTATGGATCTAACCTCTTGTTTCGTTCATTATTCTCTATCGACAAATTATTTAGTTTTCTCATCAGTGCGCTAATATGAGGAACTAGACATATAACTGCACCTTCGCCAAATGTAGCCATAACAGATTTAAGTTCATTGTATAAAAGAGATGCAAGATTAATAACACCTTGATCTCTAAAGTATAGAACGTCAATGAAATTCAGCAGTTATCTTGTCCTTGTTACGGGAGTTATTTTAGTCAAGAATTAAAAATACTAAAAGCTAACTAAAATATATTGAAATAAATAACAATTATAGGTTAAATAAAATACCACAACTACGAAACTAATGACTAATTTTTAATAGACCGGTCTACAACTAATTACGAGCCCTACAAGAACAATTACAAAAATTATTCAAACTCTTAAATAAATAAATAGGTTTTGACTTCAGTAAAATGTAGACACACTTAAAACTAATATTAAAAATTATTAACAAATTTAAAACAGACACAGTTTTCAAAACCACTCTTACAACATCTTTTTGGAAACTTCGTATCCCTGACTTCCGAAGTTTGCAGAATAGCAGTGTTGGTATGGCTCAAATTGAAGGTGCTGCAATGTGCTGGGCGTAATGGAGTGGCAGCAAGCAAAGCGTTTTTTCAGTATATAACATTTTTAGGTCATTATTAGCCTTATTCTGGAAGTCTTAATGGGCCTCAGGCCTGTGTGGGTATCTTATTAAAGAGAATATGGAGGAAATTGAAAACAGTATAGGGTTGACACTACTGATAAAACGTAAACCTGCAAGAAAACAGTTTTGAACCTGCGCTATATCTAATTCAGATTTAAAGTCCGATCTCTTATACTCAACTCAATAACTGAACTCACATTCATCCATGAAATGTTCAATTTTTAATATTAATAATATTCACCTTCCATAACAGATGAATTGACCGAAATAAAATGATATCGTATTGACTATTTACATCTCTACTTGTGTATATTACATAGTTTGTTGCGCGGCTATTAATACACATTGGATTTACATGCAAGGCTAAATGTGTACTAACAACAACAAAACCATTTATAAAATAATAAATCTTTATGGAGAAAACTTTTTCATTTTGCAAAGATTGAAAAGTTTATAAATTCATAAAGCTATTTATACAGTGAAAGGTATAAGACAAAATAAAAGCGAGAACCTCCGCACGCGGGTATGGTTATGAATAACAAAAGCACTGCAGAGTTGTTCTGTTGAGACCAAGCTTGCGTTAGACACCAAACTCGGTTAAAACTCTTAGGTTTAGGAAGCGATCTTACGTCCTAAATTATTAAATTTGTTTTACTGTTCGATGTCCGCGTTTATAGTCCCCTTCAAAGATATTGGATTAAACTCTACTAATAATACGAAAAAAGATACTTGAAACACTGGTTACGTCAGTTTCCAACTGACATAAATTTTTTTACCTGTTTGAGATACAATTTTAATATAGCTATTTACTACTGTTATTAAGTGTTACTGACGGATATGGATGTAGGGTCTATGAGGATAAGTAGTTTGACATTAATGGACTTCAGGGAGTAAAGAACCCTTTTTAGTCGTAATTACTCAACATTTATTGATACATTATAAAATAACATTTTGCCTTTTTAATGAATAACATATTGGCGGCTTTTGTAATTATTCTGTTGCTGAAGCCAACAATGTTTGAAATTTGTTTGCTATGGAATTTTCGTGGTGGAAACAGGATTTTCCCGATATTTTCCATCGTTTAGTGATACAAAAAATCTATAATGATAGAATATTTACGACTACTTTGCAGATTTTAGAAGGGACTGCTCCTAGACTTCCACTGATACGTCCACCAGTGATGATGTACTTATCGCAGCCTCTAAAGTCCTTAAACAAACAGAAATCTACATCTAGCCTGATCTCGAACTTTTATGCGTCTCCTTCGTCCTTTGTTTGAATTACAAAGTCATTCTATCTGGCATTTATATTCCCCTAGCTGTTTGTGGAGGCGGAAGCTTCATGTAAAATTTAATGGACTTTACCACTAAATCGGGGGTGTCTTAGGGGTCCTTGCTCGGTCCTATTCTTTTTCCATCATCATCAATCATGCCGTATCTGACCTTCGCTGCAGTTTTATGTTGATTGCTGATGATCTCAAGCTTTGCCAGAATATTTCCGTCATGAGGGATTTAGATATTCTCCAGGAAGGCCTTGATTATGTTTCTCAATGATGCTCAAGAAATGAATTTTACTAAACAAATATAAATATGTCTACGTATCGTTCCATCGTATTGTGAGCATTGTACGGCATGGTTACTAGGCACAGTGCCTATTATCATCAGAAGTGAAGTATCTAGGAGTGATTCTGACTTCAAATCTCAGCTGGATTACAAAGTATAAAAAGTATGCCACAGACTTATGTATTGCGAGTCTTTAGATATGTTGTTGTTGGTACATTTTTATACCTCAGTTTAATTAGTTTGTTGATGATACCATATTCCTTGTTATTAAAATATTAGTATAACTATTTTTTAGTGTTTGGTTGATAGTTGTTCCCCTTCTACTTCGTCTCAATCGCACTACATTAAATCTGCTATATGTTTAAAATTATTAATTATTTTCTAATTAAAATATTTGTTTCTTTATCACACACATCGTAAACGGATTTTATTAATTGCCTATAGAACAACTGGTCTTGCTTACATACATCTAAGAAGCAATAACGCAGTTGACGTTCTAGAAGAGAGAAGGATGCACTTGATATAAAGGTCCGTTAATCAGGTGGCAGTGTTTGGAGCAGAGCCAACGGCAACAGTCTTTACGTGATAAGGATATATTGTATAAGATCTTAGCTTTGTTGGGAGAATAAGGTCCGGACATTGCTATATAATACATTGTTATGTTAGATAGAAGATACACAGGAACTGCAACAAGCTTCAATGTTTAAATGGGTTTTTAAAGTTAGGTCCCTTTATTTTTGTATACATTTTTATACTAACGTTATATGTGATTGCTAACTGGTAATTAGTTAAAAATTTTGATAATTAGATCATATTAATCAGAACCAAATCAAGTTACTAATGCAATATTATATTAAATACATACATTTTAATAATAAATACTTTGCCGATAAGGGAGAGGAGGAGGGAAAGAGGGAAAGAGAAATGACTTTGAGATTTTTCCTATAAGAACGTCAAACGTCATGCGCTATGCCCTTTTCTGAATAACCAATAAAAATATGACAAAGAATTTTATAAATTTTTAATACGTATTAATTAGCGTATATCTACTTAAGTTCTTAGCTTATATCGTCATAATGTTCTTATGGGCCTACAACTAAAGAACCGGCTCTAAAATTTTAAAAAATGTTATAAATAAAAGAAGGCAAATTCAAAATGTTACAAATTTGTAAAATAATAACATTATTTATTATAGATTAAAGAATAAATTTTTATACCTGAAAGGTAACTATTGTAAATTATTTCAGTCCACTGCCGATCTCCATAGTTAACTACCCATGTGATCTTAACTTAGGAACGTCGGTATCCAACGCAAACTGAGTTGGAGCGTCGGTATCCATTGCGAACTAAGTAGGTCCACTTGTATCTATTAAGGTGGCTTGCCGACCTCCATTTCAAACTATTTTTGTTTGAAGAGAGCCAAGTCGTAGTCTCTCAGATCTCCTTAGTGAGGAAAGTTTAGTAGTAGAGTTTAGTCTTCAACGTTGGCTGGGCTAGTAGTCTAAGTGCTGAACTAGCTCGTGTCAACTCGCACTCTGTGTCAAAACGTGCCAACGCAGCTCCAGAGCCCGGTCGTGCTCCAGTGGTTACCTTGCTCTCTAGAGAGGGTTTCCTCCGTAATGTATGGTGAGATACATACCTCAGTGTTAAAACGGACTGTTCACTTCAAAAACTATGAGACGTTACAACTTAGTTGGACGATAAAGCTTAATGGGTACCACTCACTTGCTATGCTATTCCGGATTGTATGGGAAACCTCAGCTGAATAACGGGGTATCTACTCCGCCTAGTGAAGCTGTTTCGATGTTATTTCATCTCTTTGCACGCAGATAGACAGCTCAGTTTAAGATCGAGAGCTTCGCTCTCTCTTAGAGTAACATTCCAGCCAATGGATGAGACTACTTTTCTACAAAAGTTGGCTGCTGATATCCATCGACCCACATCATTATGTACAATGTATAATAAACAGTGGAGAGTTTGTTAAGGAAACGTAAAGTGTTTTATTTGGGTTGGATTGGCTTTTGCATTAATTGCACGGTTATAACATTGTTGAAAAAAAGAAAATTAAAGGGAATGTTCCCAGTTGTAGTTTGTTTTTAAATTAAATCTAAAAATATTGTTTTTCTTATTTTAGGCGGGAGAGATAAAATAGTTGTACTTTTGTCTAATCGGGTAAATTGCAGCTACGTAATACAGATAGAATGCTGTCATCAACAAAACAGACAAGACGTTTTGGAATTGCTGTAATTCAACATTTGTTGCAGAGAATCAATGTATTAGAACTGGAGCTCAACTCAACATTCGCAGAGTATTAGAATGTGTTTTCTTATATTTTTAAATACAAATTTTAAGTTACAAATATTGTTTCCTATGTGTATCCACATCCCTTGACGTTTAATACATTCTTAAAATATTACCTTTGGAAAGGATAATGGAATTATGTCTTTAAGCAATAAATATGTTTTTAAAACCTATAATAAAAGAGGGATCTGTTTATATCTATTTTTATGAAATAATAATGTAGTAGTGATTTATTTCAGCATATATTAATACAATTTCCACAAAAATATAATTTTTTATTGAATCAAACCGACCGCATTTTCAAGTATAGCGGCCGGTGATAACAATGAAAAGAAAAAGTTATTTCTAGAGTCCAGAGTGGCTGTTGATAACTAACTGTTGACCAGTTTTTGTGTGACGTTTGTGTCAGACGCAGCTGACTTACTGTTATCGCTATCTCTAAAACTAAGAAAAGGTTAAAAATGTTCTAATCAAAGTGACTAACTAACTGTGGTAAGAATAATTACTGTATCGGAAAACTTGTTATGAACATGAATGCTGAAAACTGCTGCTTAATAATTAATGAAATTCTTTATTTAAAAACTAATACTCAATTGTAATGCAGATTATAAAAAATGTCATTGCTGCATTAGAAAAGAACGTAAACAACAATAATAGTAACAACAAACAATTTGTTTCTTAATTTGTTATATATTTTTTACCAATAGAAACTGCATTGTAGACATACTACTATTATGAATAAAATTTAAAATTTTATTTGTGTGCAAAAGGAGTAAAATAAAAACAGAATATAAAGAAACTTTAGATAAAAAAAAAATAATTATGGAATTAATAGCTCTAAAAAGATTTAGCTCTAAGAAAAAAGTGAATTGTCTCTATTTTTCTTTTTAATATTGTTGTTACAAAATGATTTTGAACTACCATTACCTTTTCTGTGAGATATATGAAAGAAGCCTCCAAAAAGCTATTCAATATTGAATTCTTAAGTCAACCATTCCCAAATACAACATTTTTAATAATTTTGTATCAAAGATTTTTTGGACATACAATTTTTGTTTTGAAAACTTGAGATAGTGTGCAAAACTTTGATATTATTTTACCAATTTAACTTTTGGTCCATTAAAACACTAAGACATTTGAAATACGCTACTTTACCGATTGATATACAACTACATTCCTCGTCTCTACAATCAGATAAGTGATAATTTAAATCAATTGTGAAATCAAAACCCCTGAAATAAAAATTTACGTATTTAGTTTTTTTTACATTGATTTGCATTTATTTAGTGAAAACAACCGTTTTAAAGCTTTTACATTTTCAATCAAACAATGCTGTAAGAAAGGGATATTATTGCGAGGGTAAAAAAACTGCTACGTTATCTGCAAAAGCACTAGGCCTTCCATGTAAAATTAGTTTAAGAAAATCGTTAATGAAAATCAAAAACAGAGTAGCAGAGATGACCGAACCCTGAGGTACCCCGGCCCTGATAGGAAGTGGGGCACGGAGGCAACCGTCTTATGGATGTATCCATCTAAAGTTTGGAATGTTCTATGTGTGAAAGACAACAGGAGTACGGCAGGATCTGATGTTTGAGTATCAAGCCGCAAATAGCAATATCTTCGACATATAACCTTCCCTAGCAGTACATCACCGGTGCGATGTTCGCGATGACTACTTTGCATGGTTAGCATTGTCCCGTATTGCTTTGAGCTTCTGCCACTTAAGTCGAATATTATAAGATGGTTGTGTTGTTTATTTGCTCAAAATGATGGCAAGTGCTGATGATAAGCAGTTCAAGTTAAACTTCAGCGTCGATAAAGACGGTGCCCTGATTGTGAAATATCCTGATGTATCCTGGAAAAATCAAACTTACCTATTTCTAGTCTGAATGAATTTTTTCATCAAATTGCTACTGCCAGCTTGAAAATGGTGTTTAATAAACAATCTGAAAAAATCGTTGTTAAGTTTCGCATTATACTATTCAAATATATTATATTTAAAATTAATAGTTTTTATAAAAGGTGCAAAAAACATTTACAATCGTTACAAACATTTTGATTGGACAACCAGTCTTTATCAAGAGTCCATCGATCTTTACATAAAAAGTATTCCACAAATAGTTTTGTCACTCCAGGCAAGCCTAGATAAACGATATGATTATCCCACAGTAGTTGTGTATCGATCACAATAGAGTATCGCCACGATGTCATTATATCTCACGATTGACCTATCCCACTAATTAGTTATATTGGTTAAACCTGTAATGGACCTGGTTAATTCAACCATATGGTGTATTTATACCCCTGGTTAAGTTATTATATGATCTACTTTACACACTTGTTGCCTTAAGTTCCCGGTAAACCTCTCCCACGCTTCCATTATTCAACGGCTTTAGCATATATATGCTCTTACTAGATATAGTCTTACCTAGATATAGGCTTGCCTGGAGTATAGTCTTACCAACATACTGTAATTTTCATGTATGTGAAGTTACTCGTTTTTCTAAAAATTAATTAACTGGCGATCTATACCATTCTTAACTATACCTTTCCAACGACGCGAGTAGCGAGTACGGTGGTTATCGCGAGATCTCAGACAATATCTTCAAATTAACGTGTACAGTGAGTATTATGATGCACTCTAACATCTTAGACTAATGACTCTCTCCTTTCTTCACTAGAAGGAAATTCCTTACATTAAAGGGAGAACAAAATATGTACCATCAAAACGTGATAAACATGTCAATACAGACGGAACATAACGATAAGAGGTTCTCTCAGCAAACACTTTATACTACACATTATTAGCAAAATCTCAGGGTTTATGCACTGAGCATAAATTATAATATCTTCAACCACATTAAAAAAAGAAAATGTTTTTATAACAATGAGAAGTGTAACTTAGAAAAATCTGATATTATAAAAAAGGTAAATAATAATAAACACTAAATTCTAATTGATTGGACCAAATTTCACAGCTCACAGGTGCTATAAATTTACATTTTTAATTTCTATACAATACTACTCCAAACATATTGGTGTGTATATAGTTTTGCAAAACAATAATTACGTTTTACTAAATTTATTATTACACTCGTAGCTTCTTTGTCATGGTAGTGACAAAATTTATCATGGTAAAGATACATGTTTAGCCATGCTTACGATTTTATTTAAATATACGAGTAATATGTTTCAGTAAAATTAACCTAAGTTCATGTGTTACCAAAGTTATTTGTCGTAAATTCTATAAATATCCTTTCACCGTACTTACGTAAGTAAAGATCTATTAATAATTCATTTACATAATTGAAGGGTATTACAGCTAACTACACCTAAGAGAGCAACAATGCCATCCAGTCCTCTCAAAGCATTGGGATATAAATAATTAACGCAGCCAGAAGTCTTCGTTATCGTATTATGGTTTTATGCGGTTTAAAAAATCATAAAGAATTAAAGTCATTGATCATAATACAGTAAACAATATAGTTTTCTCTATTCATACTTAAAGTAACTGATAATCGTTTAAAAATTCGCATAATAAATTTAAAAAATACTCCTAAATGGAAGAAAATATTTATGAATATAGAACCTATCAGTAAATTTAGTCAGAGGTAGTGAGATTAATTCGTATACTACAATATAGTAAGTTATTAATAGAACTACTATCGTGTTTCTGCTTTGTGTGCAGAAATTTTGTTAAAAGCGGGTCGAATCCATCTTCTCCTATATTGAGGATGAAGTTTAATTAACCTATTTAAAGTTCCTGACAAATACTGTATCGATTGCGTAATTTCTTTAAGATAATGGTAATAAATAAGAGGCACACGTATGGTTCCAATTCGTTATTGTTATAGAATCTTTAGCTTATTGACAATTTATTTATATAACCTTAATTGGAATTGAGTAAAAAGAAGCCTCGCTATAAATGTAAAAGTTATTTTAATCTTAAAACCAAAGTTGATTCTGAATACTGCAAACAATGCAAACAATTACGTTGCATTGACACATTTAGTAACAATATAGCTGGAACTTTTGACTACAATAAGCAAAAGTATGCTGGTACTCAAAGGGCTAGTTACAAATTACTCAATTAGCTACACAATATATATATTCCATTTATCACTTTAGATATTACCAAAATCCTAAAAGTATATGGACAATATAAGCTGCAACTTTAAAAATTGCATCTATCAAAATGATATAGAGACCTATATTAATTATGGGGGGAGGGAAACCTTTTAAAGGTTTAACATGGCGCAGAATTTAAGTGCAAAGTTTAAAGCAAATACACAATTTAACATTTCACGAACACACACAACGAAGAAGCTATAAATAGTTTTACTTATAAAATTGAACTTTTAAGCCAAATGTTTTGGATGAAACACTTACTTTATTGACATAAGCACTCACTAATGTCAATAATATGTATGTATATACCTAGGTATTAAGGTTATTACTATAATTTCAATTTTTAAAAAGATTTGTTTCAACCTTATTATATAAGTAATAGTAATGATTTCATTTCTGACTGAGATTAAACTTGAGTAATTTGCAGTTGATCTCCAACATGTTAATAAAGGGCGGCCACTCGATTATAGAGCTCTCAGTTAACCTATATAAGGGCAGTGAGGTGGGAGACAGTCTATAATTGGATGAGCCTGTAGCGATATCAGCTTCTCGGAGCTACTATTGTACCCAGTTCATCTAACCATAGTGCACCTATTAACCATAAGTAACTCACCCCTTGCTCTATCTATCTCACACTGATTATCAAGTTGTCTGACTCGCTAAGTTATCTTACATACGGACAGTAAGGTGGGAGACAGTCTATAATTGGATGAGCCTGTAGCGATATCAGCTTCTCCGAGCTACTATTGTACCCAGTTCATCTAACCATAGTGCACCTATTAACCATAAGTAACTCACCCCTTGCTCTATCTATCTCACACTGATTATCAAGTTGTCTGACTCGCTAAGTTATCTTACATACGGACAGTAAGGTGGGAGACAGTCTATAATTGGATGAGCCTGTAGCGATATCAGCTTCTCCGAGCTACTATTGTACCCAGTTCGTTTAACCATAGTGGACCTATTAACTATAAGTAACTCACCCCTTGCTCTATCTATCTCACACTGATTATCAAGTTGTCTGACTCGCTAAGTTATCTTACATACGTACAGTAAGGTGGGAGACATGCTATGCTTCCATAAGCCTGAGCGATGTCGCCTTTTTCAATCAAGTTAGTACTGTACCCAGTTCATCCAACCATAGTGCTCCTATTATCCATAAGTAACCATCCTTTGCTCAGTATCTGACACCGAGTATTATGTTGTCTGGTTCGCTCAGTTATTTTACGTAAGAAATTCTATGTGGGAGAAATTTTACAGCTGTATAAGCCCAAGGCGATGTCCACCTTTCTAAGCTACTATTATAACTATTTTTGGGGTGTCTATTACTATTGTAGGCCTACTGCAGTAATAATTTACATGATTATTATATTTACAGCAATATTTAAATTTATGTAGCAATGATCTAAGTATACAACAGCTACTAATACTTTATTATTTTATTATTATGGCTATTTCAGTTTAAGTGTTATTTTAATTTTAGTCTTGGTAACATTTCTACTTATATAAGTTTTAAGAGATCAGAATTACAGATATAATTTAATTGAATTAGCTCAGACCAGTACAGCTTTTGAAATATTTTGGTGAGTTTGAACAGGATAAATAACCGGATCAATTCCTTGCGTCACATTCCTTTGTCTCCATTTCAAACGTTTATGAAGCGTGTTGATACTATGGAGCTCAGGCGCGACAAAATTCAGTCACCTCGTCAATGGCAGAAATTCTACAAGTGGTTGCTAAACAGTTTACCTACATTCTTGAATCCATGCCTCTTATCTTTTCTATATAATTTCAATATTTACTTATGACGGGTAATATAATGGGTTATCAAAATGTTTAGTTGTTTATAAAGTTATTTTTACAACAACTTGGAAACTGTTCACTTATTTTTGTTGTACTGCATTCAGTTATTTATGAATTTTAATTTCTTAGCCTAAAAAGATTATAAATTAATTAATAGTGCAAATGAGATTATGAGAATAGGTTACGACGGAGACGTTTTTAAAGTTTTTGAGCATTCTATACTGTTCATAGTTAGCTTCTGCTTTCCAGAAAATGTATACCCCATTGGTTAATAAATAAATTTTGCACGCCAAAAGACTTCATGGGGTCAAGCTAATGTAATTGTTATATATTCTAATTATTCAGTCAGTTCCCTAGGTGCCAGAAAGAAATGTATTTTCATATGTTTATAGGTGATTTTATTAACCAAGAATCGGGTGTTCTACTACAAGAAATATAGATTAGTATTAGTATTATTTCAGACTCTTTGGGAGCGATGGCTTGTACAATCAATACACTACAAATATAAGACAGTAAAAATGGCTCGTAAGGAATGAATATACAGTACTTAAAAATAAAAATCAAAGCGGGATTGAAAATGTTTACATGACAATGAATTCGATTTGTGGAGAAACAGAGTACGAGAAATACCGTGTGAATTACGGCGATGATATCTTATCTTTAAAAGCCATAGCAAAGTACTGGTGTATTGCACGAAACAGCTGGAAAAGAGTGAACGGCAATTGTTATAAAATATGCGATTAATTGATGGACCCTCCGGTCAGGACATGTAGTCGCCGTCGAGACTTTCGCCAAGCGTGTAATTACAATAAAAAGGGATTTTGCGGCACCATACTCTGTAATTAGACATGGACCGCGGCAGAAGAGAATAGAACAAAATCCACACCACGATAAAGAGATCGGAGTAACCATTTATTACAAAGCTAAGCACAAAAGAGACAATGTCTTTCGAGTGGGAAACTCGGGGGAAGCTATTCGTTGATATAAAAATTTAGTGTTGTCAGAGCTATTTCCCGTTCGAAGAATCGTGCGATCTCCGACCAATCAGAGACAAAAGAAGAGATCAGATGATCTCTGCAACCATCTGTGCACGTCAGCTAATGTAACTCATTGGAGTTATACGGTATAAAATAATAAATTAATGTTAGGGCGAAAGTTGTAAAACAAACAATATTATAAATACTACATAATAGGTTTTATTAATAAATATAGTAATTATGATAATTAATACTTTCACCTTACCTCGATATACTGTTATTTTACTTTGCTTATGGATTTTGAAAATCATAAAGCTTTTCAATATATACCCTTTGATTTTTTAAAGTTTCTATTTAGTTGTTTTGTTTTACAGTTTTAATAAGACCTTGGTTAAAATTTAAAGAATAATACAATATAATTTTGTGCTTAGTCCTTTTTGAGTTGTGTATTTGTTCTGAATGAAATGCCATGTAATTAGCTTGTATAATCAGTGGCTCTTTTCTGGATGTCATGTGATTGCGGGGCCCAAGGGAGGGATACATTCTTTTCCATTCGTTTTTCTTCACTTCGAGTCGGTTCTTTATACTTAGCCATGGGTAACAAAAACTACCATCAGAACAATTTATAGACTATTCAGTTTTGATTTATTGTGCCTGTGTTTATTTATTGCCTTTTTCATAACCTGTTTTTGAAATATTGTACAGATTTGTACTATTAAGTTATTTGTTAATTAAATCTTTGTGTTACTTTCACCAATAAGCCTAACCTATTTTCGCTGAATAGCTTTTTCCTAACTAATAAAAAAAGGGTATATCATTTATTAATTGTTATGAAACATAATAATAAATTAGATAGAAACTTTGTTTTAACGTGATTTTGTTATAAATAATTACGCGTACTCCAGTGTATCTGACTTATTGCATCAGTCAGATATAAAAAATATTCATTTCTTAATAAACTAATAATACTTTTTTATTACAGGATTTATTTAGTTTATGTTTCAACCCCTTAACTTAATTACAAAAAGTTAGTTTGTTCATTAAGAATAATTATCCCATTTTAGAATAATATTATTTAGTGATAATTATCTGTCCTACATAATACATTAAAATCTGTGTTACGTATTTTATAGTTCGTTACACGTTTACTTTTATTTATTTCTGTAGTAAGACCGACTCCAGCGATGAACAGCACAACATATTTAATTTATTACTCGATAAACCAGTTGAAGGGCTCAGGGGAAGAAGGGGGCAAGTCAATTTTTTTTTTTTTTTAGTTTGCTATACCAGCGGATAGGTCAGATAAGTAGCTACCTCGTGTTAAAATTATACAGGAGAAGAAAGAGGCTAGTTAGTTTAAAATCGTATTTAAAAAATATCCATACAGGTTATAAAGGAGGTAAGTCTGAGCGCTTCAGGCTAAGAAGGGGGCAAGTCAGCTGGCGAAGTAAACAGGAAATCGTCTGCAGGCTTTTCGTATCTGTAATATTGATTGTTCTCCAGTATTGATCCGTCAGTGTAGTTGATTTTGAGGTTATGTTTTAATGTTTGCTGTTGTAATAGTGTTCTTTGCAGTTTTTAAAATCTTTTGTGGTGAATAATGGAGAGTGAAAGTGAGTATGAAGAGCATAGTGCAGTGAATGAAGTGAAAAATACGAAGAAGAGAAAACAATTTGGACGTTTAAGTGATGCGAATAAGAAGTTGAACCTTCAGAGAGCCATACTCCAGGGCCTGATTGCCAATGTAAACATCTAAAATGCTTTGAAAATGTCCCACAACATTGCCGGAAAAGTATTTTGTTGAATTTTAATTTAATGAATTCTGTTGACGAACAAAATACTTATCTTTGTGGGCTTATTTCTGTGCAACAAATACAAAACAGGCGCCCCCGTTTAGCTGAAGATGAAGCTAATTTTCGTGATGCAACCTATTCTTACAGAGTCAGATTTTTGTGTGATGAAACAGTAAAGGAAGTTACAGGTTTGCCAGCAAGCATTTCGTTCAATTCACGGAATTGGAAAGAAAAAAACTAGAAATCCTCCAAAGAGGTCTTAAAAAAGAAGGTAAGGCACCCCGAGACGGTCGAGGGTAAGCACAATGTAAGGCCTAATAAACTTTCAGAAGAAGCCAAAACAGCTATAGTAGAACATATAGGGTCTTTCAAGGGCAGAAAAGGCCACTACAACCTGTCACAGTCCAACAAAATATATTTACCAGAAGAATTAAACATAAAAAAAATGTTTGATATGTTCTGTATTAAGCATGAAAATATAAAAGTGTCCTATGAAACATACCGTACAATTTTCTCCACAGAATTTAATATATCATTTGGCTATCCCCGCATGGACACTTGTGGCACATGCGATGAGTACATTGCAAAATCAAAAATTCTTAGAAGCAGAAAAATTACATTTAAATGTAAATACAGACACTGATCAAATAGAGCAAAAGGATACTGAACTAAAACGCTTGCGTATTGAGAACACAGTTCATAAGAAAAAAGCTGAAAGGTTCTATGAACGAAAAAGGATTGCAAAGCTCATTAGCAGAAAAAAATGAAGACCTTGAGGCAATTTGCTTTGATTTCCAGAAAAATCTGCCAGTCCCCAACTTGTCGACAAATGATGTGTACTAATAGACGCCAGCTGTCAGTTTATAACCTTTAACATTCACATTTTATCCACTGGAACCAGCGTTTTTTATACGTATCCACAGACTGTTGGTTAGCAAAGGCAGTGACGAGGTTTGCTCCATGATTCACGATTTTGTATATAACTTTCTAGATCCCAATGTTAGACGACTGCGCATTTTTTGCGATTCATGTAGAGGGCAAAAACAAGAACTGGAATGTTTTTAGATTCCTTCACCAACTGGTACATGAGCAACACAGATTTGATGAAATCATTGTTTGTTTCCCCATAAGAGGTCACTCCTACATGGAGACAGATAAGAATATGGGAGTTATTAAGCAAAAGACTAGAGTCGAGCTACCAAGCCAATGGGCAGATGTGTTTCAGGCAAGCCAGGGTTAAGCCTCGACCCTTTGACGTTGTAGAAGTAAAGCAATCAATGTTTCGGAACTGGTCTGGACTTCTCAATAGCATGTATGTTAACAAGTGCCCCTTCAAAATCCAGGCCAATAAGAGAACTTAAGATAACTGGAACTCATCCTCGTTTCATCTTTCATCGAAGCTCCTACAGTGGGCATTTTGATTCTGCAGTGGTTTGTAACCGACAAGTGAAAAAACGAAGGAACTTGGCAGACAACGAATTCATTTCTTCCAGATTATCTATATGAAGGTAGGTCTTATAACGTTATTAATTTAAGAAGCTTAGTATTAGAATAAGTGTTTGAGTGAAGGCTCTAATGTTATCGTGCTTTAATCAACAAAACGACAATAATATTCTATTTAACACAGTATTATTTTTATTTTTTTATGAACTGTATTTTTCTATGTTCTTGTAATAAGAAATATGTATAAAGAGTGGATATGGAGAGGGAGGATAATTTAGAAAACATTCTGAACCACTCATTTGATTTTTCAATGTAAATGGTTAGTGTTAAATTAAAATTGTATAAAATAAAAATAATGTAATTAATTGTATTCATTTATATAAATTGAATTGTAATTAATTTACATCTCTACATTACAGTTTTTTGTTACATTTATAGATTTGATACCGATACCCAAGGCAAAGTATGAAGAATGTGAAGCACTTGTCCAGGTTCTGCGAAAGAGAAGCTAGAGAGTACTTAGAAAACTTGCCATACAAGTAGAGAAGCTGAGAAAGTTGCAGAATGTCATGAATATTTAGTTTGTAATAGTTTTTTAACAATTAAAACAGGTGTTAACAAAAAATCACTTTGTGTAGTAGATGACTTAACTCTTTTTTTTTCCCTGGACATCCATTTATTTTCTATGACTTACCCCCTTTATAACGTGTAAATATGGAGTTTATAAAACAATTTATGTTATTTTTAAAAAAATCAAGGAAGGTAAGACAATCTAACCTATAAAATTTGTAGTTTAGATTTAAGATAAAACTGTATAAAGAATCTAAAAAAATTAAGAAAACTCAAATTTTATATAGAGAATTTCGATCTTAAAACTTAAAAAATCAGTTTCCTGTAAAATCTACAAAAAACTGACTTGCCCCCTTCTTCCCCTGAGCCCTTCAGTTGTTACCTGTTGTGTACAAAGAAAAAGTAGAGGTGATATTTACTAAAACATTGGAAACTGGTCAAGGTTGTCTAAGTTATATTAAAACTGTTTTTATAGGACAACATAACAATGTTTCTATGTACTTGATGATGAAGAATAAATTTAAATATAATACTAAGTATTATACGAGTAATTGGAACGTTTATAACTTTGGTAAAACGCTCGTACAAGTGGCATAAATATTTCTCACAACAGAAACACAAAATTTAGTTTTTTTACACGATCAAATATTTTTACCGTAAATATTTAATGATCACACTCAAATCTTATATCTGGCGGAAGCATTCAGGAAGGCGACCTGCAGAAGAGATATCTTCCGGTTGTAACGACGTGACCCTGATCACGTCTTTAGCTGGGGTCGCTTTAAGGGTCGCATTGAGGTTAGTAGTCTCAATATCATTATAGTTACATGTGTACGAGTATTCTGTAATGAATAACATTTCCTTAATTTCATTAGTGCTTTACAATCAAACCTAATATAAGTATTTCTTTGCTTTTACACTTATGTAAACTGTAATTAATAAGTTTATATGAATAATGTGATGGTAATCAAATATTTTTAAAATTCCTCATATAGATATGTTATAAAAATTTATTATAACAACGTTTCGAAGGTTGAAATCTAACCTCTTCCTCTGGTGAATACTCGGTAAATAATTTTACTAGTTTTCCACCCGAGGAAAAGATCAGGTTGCAGATCTCGTATTGCAAAGTTAGAGAATTTTTGAATCACTAAACAATGAAAATATCAAAATATCCTGATACCCTCAAAAAATTTCCACTTCAAAAAATTACTTTATACACGTTAGATAATAATGTAATATTGCAACCATTCTTGTACTCATTAAGAACAAGTGAATAAAATATGAACTTATCCTACATTTTAAATCTTTTTTTTTGAGCAGGTTTACTTTAAATGAACCTAAAATGAGACCAGACACAATCGTATTTTAAATTGTTTAAAACACAAAACTACATTATTTTATGGGTGCAACTGGGTTAAAGCACTTAACTAAAATGAGTATTTAGCTTAGTGATTTAATTTATATAGTTATAGCTAATTTATTTTCAAACTTTCATGGACATTGTACTTATATAATAATATAATTCTTAGAGTGGCTCTCTGCGTTTATTTTCTAAGAAAATTACAGATGGTATTGTCGAAAATGTAATCTTGATTAAAGTACATTCAAACGTGTCTTGTAAAATAAGAAACTTTTAAATAAAAAAAGTTTTCTCTTTCCAATAATTATAATGAATACCAATCAAGGTCTTTACAAATCAGTTTCAGGTTTCAATTCTGCTGAATTATTGCTCAATTAAAACTTTAAGCAATAGTTTCAACCAAAATTGAACTTTACTGTTTGCAAACTTTTCACTGGCTTGAACAATAGGTTGTCTCCAATATCCCAATCCCTGGTAATTTACCTATTGAGAAACTTTTCTATTATTATTACTATTATTTTTCTATTCTCAGTGGTTGCTCACAAGCACATTGGAAAATCTCTACGTTAAAGAGAATTCACATTAAAGCCTTTGCGTTGAAATGAATCTTGAAGTAAATTATACATTGGATACCACTTGCCTTAATGGTTATTTTCTGATGCTCTATTTAATAATGGTTTGTGAATATCAGTGCTAATCTTTTGTGTTTTTATCAATCCTGCATTTTTACTTTATAGTATACTTGTAGAACAGTTAGATTAAGTTTATTGTATTATTGCTTGCAACTTTGAATAAAACACATTTCCATTGGTCGGAAAAATAAATACTGTAGTTTAAAAATTAAAAGGCTTTGCTTACCAAAAGATCCAAATGATGAGTCAGTGCAATGTGCAACTGTTTATTGCAGTGGTATCACCTTATTTTTCAGATACTTGTCAGTAATTACGTCTACAAGGTTACTGGACATAATTATAGGTAGATTTTCAAGAGAGGTGATGGTTGCCTTAAATTTACCAGTATGCCAAAAGACTAGGCGAAGTCTCGTGACTCACCTATAGTATAAAAAAGGTTTAAACCACATGCAATAAAACTCGAACAAATCCAATGACATTGAGACCTAAAAAATGAGACGAATGCACAAAATAGGTGCCAATACCTCAACCAAAACCTATGCTCTCCTGCCCTTTGACGGCTAGCAGGTCAACCCCGAGCTGCTGAACCAGGATCTTATGATGTGCAGTGCCAAATTCTAACTGTGTGATGAGAGCATCATGTGTTTCTGTTTGTTATGAGTTCTGGTTTTCTGTTTCTAATTCTCTTGATTTTGAGTTAAACTTGACGCATTTGGTTTTAGCTTTGACGTGCAACTTACTTTGGTGAAATTATACTGTAGTGTGACATTTGTTGGTTACTCTTAATACGCATTCCCTTGCGTTTTAGGATTTCTTACCTGAAGAAGAGAACAAGTACGTATCTATTATTAAATAAACATCGTGTATTTTTTACGTAGAACCTATTTATTCTTTCACAACCACCAATTAATAATAATTAGCAATAATTAATAATTATATAGCAATAAATATATAATTATAGCAATAAACTCCAAACAATTCAAAAATGCGTTTCAGTGTTCAGTTATTTCTAGTTATTATTAATATTAAGAAATTGCTAATGGATAAATCCGTTATCCTACATGTTACTACGTTATACTACATACTACTAATATATATATATATATACTAATATATATTATATATATATATATATATATATATATATATATATACTGGCGTTTTCAGGCATCTTTACGTGATTTAATCGTACAGTGAACAATTATTAAATAATTAATACATATATAATCTTCTAAGTATCTTCTTAATAAGTAGTACATGAAAATAGATTTTATTGCAAAGATAATATATTAAATAGGAAATATAATCAAAAGAAGTGATCTCTACGTAAAATATATATTATAATTTAAATTTAAATAACTATAATATAAGAATCATGTTTTATACAAGGCATGTTCCACCAATAACGTAACAAACTAAGATTTACTGTAAAGTGTGTTCAACATGAAAATTTACAATGCTTTACTTTTGTGTATGATTTACGTAGTTGCAAAAAAACATACATTTTAATCAGTATTATATAACAATAACTATCACTATATTCTTAATCCCATAATAATTAATTAATAATAATTAATTTCATATGTTATTGAATTGGTTAGAAGTGAATATAATACAAAGTTTCTATAAATTACTCGTAAGTAAAAAAGACGAAAAAGGATAATGCGAGGTAAACAGTTGTGCCTGTATATTTGGTTTATTTCCAACATTTTATGTAACATGTACCCATTTTATCATCCTCACTGTACCTACGGTTAAAAGCTAACTTAAGATTAAATTTTAAGCACCTTTTGACAGCTAATAAATTATCTATTTAAATATAGTCCTATTTTGTGCATACATATAATATAGTGCCGATTAATAGTTTAAGTTATTACATGAACCTCAATACCTATTTTCTTAAAAGTTTTAATGCACATCTTATAATCTTATATTAAACAGGATTGTCTTGTAATTTATTCCTAAATCATATTATTGTCATACAAATTATTATTGACAAAGAGCAAATCCATTTTATATTGCTAGTTTTTTGCATTACAAAGTAAACAAAATAATCACCAACAGTTAGTAATTACATGTCTGGAAAAATTAATTAAAAGTTTGCTTAATATTAAATAGATTGAGCTAAGATGCTGTTCACTTACATGACTAATAGGTTCCAATCTCTTGGCCTATATTTTCTGTAATGAACCAAAATAATCTCTCAGTTTGTCTTGAAACAAACCTTGTTTGGATGTAAAGAGTACTTAAGAAAACTTAAAAGAGTATTAATAATGAAGAATTTATTTGGTCGGTTAATGCAACAAGATTTACTTGAAACTAATGAATTTGCTTCCCGCTATTACAACTTAATAACTTTCAAGTTGTTGATCTCATCAAAACTTGTTTCTTAACTCCTCAGTGAGTAATTGGAACTTGCAAATGCTTCACTTTGGTAAGAGTTGAGTAAGAGCATGAGAGTTACCTTGATGTATAGTCATATTCTTGGGCAATCTAACCTATTTTTTGGAGAACCGAATTTTAATAATTGCAAAGGCCGCACTCAAAACTTCAGACACTGCTGTATGTTTATAAGAATGTGTTGAACTACTCATTTAATTTTGATGCTGCTAAAGTCAACTGATTTTACAACACAATTTTATATCATACGTTTAAAATGAAATTTAGTATCTACATGAGCAACATTACAAAATCCAATTGCAAAAGAGCATGACTTCCGAATGTGAAGAATACTATATTTTTAACCCTGAAACATAATCTATTCACGCAAAGATTTGATGTTTTATGATATAGACATTACTTTATCTGGCTGGTATTACTTAATACGCATATAACTACGAGACCAATTAAAATAGATATCTGTACCTAAGATTAGTGTTAAATATATATATATTATAATAATAAAATTTATCTGCGGCATTGTACGTTATTTCCTATTGAATAACATTTATGTCATAGCCATATTCTTTTTAAATAGTATAATAAATTCTCCGGAAAATAGGTAAGTGATGTTCCAATCCCCTGATCCGTTTCAAAATAATTGGACTTAAAGCTATGACAAATTTTGGGGCCTTCAAAGAATTAATCAGTTTGTATGAGTAACAATGAAATACTTATATTTATGTACATAATTGTATATATTTAATAGCTCCTACCGTTCTACTTACAACTGAAATATTTTATGCTAGTGTGATGATGTAAAATGATAGATCCCTACGATAATTTTGAATCGGAAGTCATACCCTTGTACATACGAAAAACCCACTTCAGTTCAAGATTATCTAATGGCCTAACGTACATGTGGTGCCGTAGAAGATTTTAGATAAATGGCCCGATTAAAAATGTATATACATACACATTTGGTTATGAGAATCCTTGCCATTCAAACCTACTTTCGATGTCAGTTATGTAAGTTATACCAGTAAGGAGAATGATAAAGATACTCGTATACATTTTAAGGAGATCGGGAAGTTAGAGAACAAAAATTTAGTTCTTCTAAAGCTTGCATTTTAACCCCCTATGAGTAATTTATCTTCAAAACCCTGTTTATAGTATAATGTACGTGTGTTTAAATTTCATATTTCTAAGTCATCGTGAAGTTATAAAACCTAGCATAGTTCTTTCATGGATTGCAACCCCTTGTAAAAACCTATGGATGTTTACTCTTTGTGAACATGCTTTAGTTTTTCTATGTAACACATTAGGCATACGTGTGTGGAATTTTAACTTCCAGAGACATCAGGATGTTGGAGAATTAATTACGAGTGTTTCAGGGTTGCCTTTTAAATATAGAAAAGGGTGTTGTATTCCAAAACAAATGTCGTGGAATAGGATTCACTTGTTTCGTGCAAAATTTCAAGCCTATAGTACGTTTCATTTTCGAGATACCCTATGGATAGACATAGACAGGCAATGAGACATGAAAAATATACAACTCGAAGTACACATAACTGTAACTTTTGTCAGTATACTGAGTTTTTCAATGAAGTTCAGCCTAATCCCATGATCGCTCATATATTGCCCATATTCTAACTCTATCACAACAACTATGTAGACGTGAAAGTTCATACAAAATATATACTTTATGCTTTCATTGGTACTAAGAGACACAATATACAAGCGTTAAATTCTGACAGTACCTTTTTAATAATAAATAGAGACTACACTAGTATATGCAGTAGTTTAATTCTAAAGAGGCTTTGCACATGAACACTATGTCAAAATGCATTGAAACTTTTATGTGGAAGGTATATTTATCCCAAATTTTATATTGTTTAAGAAATGTTACATACTGTCTCAATTACATTCAAGTTAAGGCCATCATTTACAAAAGACTTTTACAAAACGAGGAAATAATTATATAGGAGTTTACATTGTGATACCGGACTACTTGCATTTATGAAGAAACTTTCCGTTAGTTCTGATATTGAATCAGGACACAATATTATGTATATTTATAACGGCAGACATTGTCAGAGAGAAAACCCCCACAAAGTTCGCTGTCAGAGTTGTTTGCTCGCGTATTAGACCCTGCCTCAATAGTTACAAGCCCCTCAGGCCGCTCTGGTTTATTTGTTTGTCCGTGTCTGAGGAAATTTATGCGTACGCTTCTTGTTCAATTCCGTAGAAGAAATATAAGCATACAACATAGTTCAGCTGATAATAGCTTTTTATATTTCTTATAGATGTTGTCAAAGATATAATATATATATATATATATATATATATAAATTATATATATAATTTATATATATATATATATATGAAGATAAATTATATGAACTTGCGATATTTCAACTTGCGTATGAACTGATATGCGTATGAAGATAAATTTTATATATATATATACATATATATATATATATATATATATATATATATAATTTATAAGTTTTAACAAGTGCATAGTTCCATAAAATCTCTTGTAATTAAAGTTAATTTGAAACTGATTTGGAAGATATACCCATAAACGCATGTCATTAAGATGAAAAAGGCTAGAATATAAAAATCTAATTTCAAAGGTTTAAAGAGTTCTTGATGTTTTTGAAGTTTCTGCAACTGTTTTTATGACAGCTTAAGAAAACATTGTACTACAGCGGTAATGTAGTATTCAATGGTGTATTCAATTTATGAAGTCCTGATCTCATTATTTATCTCATTATACTTGCTCAAAATTTGCATTGCCTTTCTTTTGTAAAGGTAATTGTTTTAAAGGACTGTAAAGATGCAGGCCTTCTCTCTGCAAAGGTCTTGAAGCGATCCTTAATATTTTAACTCTTGGTTTTCATACCTAAGTTTTCTTAAATTTATTTTACCATCGATATTATACGAGTCTCCCTTTTAGCCAACTGTGTTACAGCATTTCAAATTTTCAAATATTGCAATTTTACTTTATAATTAAACATTTATATTAGTCAAAGTAAGAAGTATAGTAACATAGCATTAGTTAATTAACATACTAAACTTTCATCATGTGTACATATATATGTTTCAGCAATTTCACGTAAGACAATTCTCGTTTCCAAAAGAAACTTGCATCATGATTTTTGGGCCATACATTAGATTTATTAAATAAAATTTTTATTGTGATAACGTCACAGTAGCACATGTACGTAACGTAACATTGAATCTTTCAATCACTATATAATTAAATTACTTATAAATTTCGTGACCCTTTTCAGTAAAGTCTTTAATATTTTATTGACGATTGCATTAAGTTTTCAAAGTATTCGGGTAGAATAAATATACCTAGAGGATTAAAGAATTCTAAGCTATGTTATGACATGTCTACTCGTATATTTAGTAACAAAAATATTATCTTTCCTGATTATTAATTCTAGACGCCAAATTTTTTATCCCACAACTATCTAAATCAAGGAATATGGCATGCCAGAAATAAACATTTTCGTATTTAAAGTTATAGAAAGCCTCTCCAACAATTGATTGTATTTACAGATTAGCATAAGATTAATAAATTCCAAATTTGTACTAATTTGTACTTAAAAATATTTACGACTTTGCTTAATATGTTATTTAATATACATTTAATGAATAAATATAGAATTGTAACATCATATTTCTGATATATGATCGTAATAAATTATTATTTATTTTTAATAAACGAAGTACTTTAACTTTTAACTCATGAAAGGAATAGAGTTTATACTTACACATGTTTACACATGGCCTTCTTGAGTTTTTTTTTTTTTTTTTTTTTTTTTTTTTTTTTTTAAGAAAAAGTGGAAATTCACCCTAATCTTAATCAGTGTAACTGAAAAAAACAACCAAATCAGGTCTCACTGCTCCATTATGGATACCAAGGACCTCCAATAGTACCACTATCGAACTGCAAAGTACTCTCTGGATCAGCTGTTTTCATGTGGTTAATTTCAAATCTCAGGTTAATTTCTTGGTGGCAGAAGAACCACCAAGATTATTGACATAAATTAATTGTAAAGCATATTTAAATTTTAAAAATACATTTGTATGATCTTAAAAATATACTTTTAATTCGATATTTCAATTGTGTATGAAGATAGGTTTAGTAGTTTTTAATTCATTTCATACATAATTACACCCTTGGCGACAATATATGACATAAGCAATATGTATATTCCATTTTAGAAAAATTGTTTCGTTAGATTCGTAACTTATTATGCAATAAACGATTTAAGATTTTCAAAAACATTAATAAGTATTATTGGTTCAGTTTGATCACTTTCGTTCAGTGTACTACAGTCACATGCATGTTAAACCATTCGTATACTGGCCCTATTCATGGACGTCAAAGTTCTCCACCCACATCTTGACCCTGTAAGATACTAATATTTATTGTAACCCTTCTTCCTGTTTAGGCCCAGGTTTTTAGACTTTATAGTTAATTTAAGTATACTTGCATTTATGTTGTGTGAATACATTTATTTAACATTTTTTTTATGTATGATATTTATAAGCAAATCATGATTTAGGGAAACCACAGAATTTTTCCACATGTCTTTGTAAATTTCTGATTAAGCCATGAATTATTATCTTAAAGAATTACAAATCGCAATATATGAAATATTGTTATATTGAATATTTGATTTAGTAAATGTTTGACCAAATTAAAAAAATCAATACCTACATAAAGAACAGAAATACCTCATAGTATCTTAAAATATTCAGAAACCCCTACCTCACAACAAACCCTATGAATGCATACATTCGGTAGTGGATTTAGTATGTTTAAAACGGTACGTTTCAATCTTTCACATGTTTATGTATAAGTACTTATTACTATAAACACTAATATCAGACGCCTACGATTATTTTCTATACGGAATTTAAGAAAAACCAACGTGTTCTTTCTAATATTTAATCCATTGAAAAAAGTGGATTCAACCGTTTTATAAACGTCCCATAGAAATTTAAGGTTGCATTGCAAGCTATGCAATTCTTTTTTCATTCTTCTGTAAGCATCAACATAATACTCAATAGTGCTTAATAACAACTTGTAACCGTTTCGTTCTTATTTTCTTAACCATCATCTGGCAACGATATTGCCTGTATGACTACAAAAGGTGCTAATCAAATTTAAAAGTCCATTATGATACTGATGTAGGTCATTTGGTTGAATTGTGCCAATGTGGTCAACAATAGGATGGCTGTAGCTAACTAATCAACATAAATCAATATAAATTACCATTTTCAAATTTTATAACGATTTTCATACCTTAGACTAATTAATAAGTGTGATTAAACTCACAATTTCAAGATATTGTAAACAATAGTTGTAGTATTTCAGACAGCAGAAAAAAGCTGAGACAAAAACTATTAAAAAGGATTTTGCATTACATTTATACATATTTCTTAACGTTTAAAATTGGCAGTACTTTTTAAAGAAAATTATTAGATGTCAATAATTACGCGTCATTACTATAACTGTCGTCATTTATAACTAAATTCGTTATTATGATTTGTCCTAATTTTAATCTTTAAAGATTTAACTTTTAAAAGAGTACATTTGTGAAAATATTCCAACATATAAATTCACACAGTAGCAATATGTAATAATTTAAGAACGACCTAATTTTTTTCTAATTATATAACAGAAGTTTACATATGCATTATAGAAGTTCATTATCCAGTCGTGTTTAATAAACATTTTCAACATGGCAACTGTTTGCATTTAGACTTCGTGTTTATTCCCTTGTTTATACGCATGGTATTACGTGTTAATATAGTATAAGCACTTGAAAAAATATTTACAAGCCCTTTAGACTCTAATATTTACCGATATCTGTTAAACTTTCTATTACATTATAGGAGTTCATTATCCAGTCGTGTGTAATAAACATTTTCAAAATGGCAACTGTTTGCATTTAGACTTCGTGTTTATTCCCATGTTTATACGCATTTTTAATACTTGTAAATGTTTTGACGGTATCTGTATATCGGCCACTTGTATTTACCTCATTAAACATGTTTAAATTCAAACCAATTTTGTCATATATAGTTTTATTTTTATATAGGGTAAATTCATACTTCCCTACAATTTGTTGTAATATGAACTGGTTTTATAACCTTACCTTCAAATGTGTGTATCTTTATTTTGCTATTTCCAGATAGTCTCAAAATGAATTACCTTGTCCCTATTACCTTATATTGGAAATATTGCAATAAATGTAGCTATGGTGGGAATAAACCCAAGTGGTTATATTAATAAAGGATTTTGGTAGCTTATACTATTATATTCGTTACAAGAATTATCACTAAACTGTGATGTTTACTATTACAAAATTAATTTCATTGCCATAATTATGTATTCAAATATGTTTTACTAAGTAAACCTCTTGCATAGAAAGTGTTTATCTACATATTTTGGTTAGGTTTATATCAATTATAACTATAATGCATCTAAACGACACTCTTTCATATACATCACGAAGTTGACTAATCTATGGTCAAATAATTCTTTCTTAGAAAAGGGCAAAAGTTATTTTACATTATGCTTCATTTCGTTGAGAAGGATTAGTTTATACTAGAATGTACGATATCTTATCAGAATTATGGAGATTTGTAGAATACATCCTCATGACGATAAACTTATAAGGTTTAATTATTATTATTCTGAAGTAAAACAAAACAATTACGAGGTCAAAGTTAACTGTGGCAGCATATCGGAGAAATAGCAGGGAAAACTAAAACAAATTCACGCTTCCCAGTGGAACATTTCGTTGCTTCGGTTACAAATATCAAAGATGATGATAACACAAATTATGTAGCGAATTTACTAAATAATTTTTTGTTAATGTGGGAGAAGAGTTGGCTGGCACGGTCCCTGTAGTTGATGGCCCGGTTGATATTGAACATATCAGGTTGCGGACGGAGTTTAGGTTGACTCCAGTTACCGAACAGCAGATGGATGAGTGTATGGTCGAGTTAAAAGGAGGCTCAGCTCCAGGAATGGATGGTATTACTACTGATATTATTAAAGATAACTTTGCCTATCTAAAAAAAACCACTCTTGCACATAATAAATACTAGTCTCATAGATGGTATTTTTCCAGACATATTTAAAATCGCCAAGGTGATGCCTATATTCAAGGGAGGTAAGGGAGAGCGTTCGAACTATCGCCCGATATCTCTCTTAAGCTTTATATATAAGTTATTAGAGAAGATTGTTAGAAAACAATTAACTCATTATCTATTTGAAAACAATATAATTTTTTTCAAATCAGTTTGGTTTTAGGAAAGATGTTACGGTGGAAGACGCCCTTTTTAATATAACAAGACACATGCATAACAATTTACCTAAAGGCAAGCTCTCTTTATTGGTGTTCATCGACTTGGCAAAAGCTTTTGACTCCTTAGGCCGAAAAACATAGTGGAGCGTCGAGTCAAGAGTCAAGCGGCGAGTCAAGGACCGCGTTTTTTAGACCAAAGATGCAAGCGACGCTTCACAATCGTATAGTGGGGCGTCGAGTTCCGACGTCAAGCGGCGTTGCAGTCACAAGAATGATGTCGGACAGTGAAGACGAGTTTTTGTTTGAAAACAGTGCATTAAAAGTGTTACAACTATCAAGTACAACTAGAAACTACGCTGTACACCCGGTAAATAAGGAACGACATAGATTGGGGTGAATACCATCACTTATTTCCGCAACTGAAGAAATACCCTGATCGTTTTTTTTCAATACACTCGAATGGATTATAGTACTTTTGAATATATTTTTGAATCTCATAAGTCCCGTATGGCCTCGAAATACACAAATTCATTCAACAGCCAATAGAACCTGCAGAGAAGTTAGTGATAACATTAAGGTAAGAACCATGTTTAACTTGTGGTTATGATTGTTTGACTTTGGACTTAGTTTCAAAAAATGTTAAACCAAAGGAAGTAATTGATCATTTGAATTTAAATAACATTATTTATTATTACTTTAAACACATTACAAATAGCTTGTTATTTCACTTTGTGATGTAGGAAAATAGTTATGCTGTTTAATATGGAGAATAAAACTATTAGCAGAATTCCAAGAATCCAAATCCAAGATAGAATTACTACCCTCATCTTGCTGTGGTAAGGGCGTAGATGTTTCAGAGTGATACACAGATCGGCTTGTAGATGATCGAGAATGTAGATTGGTGCTCTCAGATGATACAGAATGCTGATTTGTGTTAGTTGGATACGCGTATTTTATTACTAAGTTTTGAACTTCATTTCTAAAACGTAATTTATCCACACATTGATATGTTTTATGTGGGGGAGAAGGCTTTCAAAAAATTGCAAATCTTCATCAGGTTTTTCGATGATTGTATGCCTACTTCCACGTTTTTCTTCTAGTATAGCCAATTTTTTTTCTTCAATTTGGACTAACTTAGTTAAACTGTCCTTTTTTATAGCACTTTTCTTGAAGGTGTTGGGATGTACTAAGTCATCATCATTCATGTCTCTATCTGTTCTCATCTCAGTAGCCTCTGTATCGTTTGGAGGCTGATTAGATGCATAGGGACTCCTCAATTTGACTATTTTCAAAATCAAAGTTTTCGTCGCTTGCCATAGGAACGCCTTCCGTAGCTGCTGAGTCCAAGCACTTGTTAGGTTTGATTTTCTCTTTTAAGTACCTGAAGTAGGTCTCGTCTTGAACTGAGATCTCAAAAAATCCAATAACATAAAATAGGGCCAATTCGACTTGTAAATGGTGTCAGCACTGGATCCCGATCGCTCCTCTTGCATTTTTTCGAATTTCTTTTCTGTAGTAGTCTCTCAGGGAACTTCCACTTCTGTTGTGCATCTTTCACTGAAATATAAAAAATTGATTACATTGTGTATGCGGAATCTATGATTAGGTGTGCATGATTGATAATTTGAAATGATTGACTCTAATCCAACCACATGGTCCTGTTTTCTTCGTTCAGCCTATTACGCGAATCTCAGATCGGTATACTTAGTTTATTTTAAAATTACAAAACATATTGGCGTTTAATACATTGTTGAATTTAACCTTTACAGAAATGACTTTACAGAAACTTCCATAGTTCGACTACCCAAAGACGTGTAGATATACACGCAGTACACATATCCGAAATTTGGGTTTTATACGGGTTGCTACCTTAATATATTATTACTTCCGATGTAAAAACTAAAAATAGGGTCCCAATCAGTCAACCTAATTTGGCCTAACCCTAAAAGAAAGGTAAAGCCCCCTAAAATCACAAAATACGCCTACGGCCCTATGTTGTACAAAAACTCCATAGTTCGACTACCAAAGGACGTGTATATATACACGTAGGATACTTATCCCAAATTTGGGTTTTATACGGGTTACTATGTCCGTATAATAATTTTTCCCCAATAAACCGGAAGAGGGCTTCTCGAACCCCATAATAGGGCCAAATCTGAAATTTTTTCGATTGAAATCCCATCAGCTGGTTCCTCCGATGTAAAACTCGAAAATTGCGTCCTAATCGGTTAACCCATTCGGCCTGTAGACTGAACGAAAGGTCCGTTCGATGTTACGTACGAAAGTACGTGACAACAATTGGGTTTTTGATGGAATCCATCATAAAATGATCTGAAACGAAAAAATACAAAAACATTTTCGTGAAATTCCTATGGTAAATTGACGCAACCCAAAAACCAGGACGTTGCTTAGTATTCTGGTAAGCAGCACCGAATTATCTGCAATTGTACAAAAAAACAACAAATTAAATACCAAAATGTTTCTATAAAAAGGAATTTTTCTGTATATTACTATTTTTAAAATTAAACCTGTCGCTGTTAAATTATTAAGCCTAAAAATTTTTTCAATATCTATAGATTTTTCAATATTAATTTGGTTTTGATTTTTCAGGTACCTAGCAACAGGAGCTTCATTCAAAAGCATATCCTTTGCCTTTAGAGTTGGGGCGTCAACAGTTAGCAAGATTGTAAAAGAAACAGCTTGTGTTTTGTGGAATGTATTGCAGCCTATACACATGCCTACTCCAACAGAAGAAAAATTCGTCCAGGCAAGCGCTGAGTTTAAGGAAATTATGGAACTTCCCTAATTGTATAGGCTGTATAGATGGCAAACATGTGCGTATAATGTGCCCACCACACTCAGGTACATTATTTTTTAACTACAAAAAGTACTATTCAATAGTTTCACTAGCAATCTGTGGATGCCAAATACAGATTCCTTTGTCATCGATGTCGGAGGATTTGGAAAGCAGAGTGATGGAGCTACATTCAATTCATCTGATTTTTACCACTTGTTGAAGAGCAAACAAATCAATATCCCGGCTAATAATTGTTTACCTGGAACTGATGTAAACATGCCTTTTGTTTTTCTAGCCGATGAGGCATTCCCCTTATCAGCGCATGTACTCACACCTTACAGCTCAGAAAATCTAAACATAGAAAAATGCCTTTTTAATAAAAGACATTCCAGGGCTCGTAAAAGTATTGAATGCACGTTCGGCATTCTCAACTCAAAATGGCGATTACTGTCAAAATGTATTGAAACAAGTCATTACACTGCTGATTGTTTGGTTAAAGCGGTTTGCATTCTACAAAACACCATAATTGACAGAGAGGGCTTTGAGAGACATCTAACAGAAGTCGAAACTGATCAAAACCAAAGAACATTCAAATTCCAAGAAGACCACGGCAAAGAGGTCGTCAGTCGTCTGAGGCTCTTCTTATTCGGGAAACTTTTACAATTTATTTTAAAGAAAATCCTATCCATTTTCCAAACTATTAGGTATAATTATGTCTTTAACATTACTACTTGTAGCAGTTATTTTAAAAAACAGTAACTGCATAGTGCACTGAAATAACAAATGAAAAGAAATTAAAACTGTTACTGTTATAATTGTAACCGTAGGTTATGCTTAATAAAACAATTATTTTGATACGTACCTGAACAGTTATTTTCCTGTCCCACCTCCTTCCACAGCTTGTCGAGGACATACCTATTATGGTGATTAGCCAGTTGCTGGTTCCAAATGGACTCACGAGATCGTACTGACAAAACAAAAGATTCTACGTCCATTTTTTAGGTTAATGAAACACGCGCTGTCAACTGTGAAATCCAGGAGTCAACTGAAGCAGCGCTTCAAAAGAAATCGTTGGTGAATTCCCGAGCGGCGAGGACAAGATTTCATGTCTATGCATTGAAGTGCTGCTAGGCGCGTCACTATGTGCTGGTCAACCTAAACTATACGGTGGATTTAATGAAGCGCTGCTTGACTCGCCGCTTGACTCTTGACTCGACGCTCCACTATGTTTTCGGCCTTAGATAGACACATTTTGGTTAAAAAATTAGAATTAATTGGTGTAAGAGACAACGCGCTGAAGTGGTTCAAAAGTTATTTATATAATAGGCGGCAAATTTTTGAAATTAACGGTATAAAAAGCGAATCCAAGCAAATACATTTTGGGGTTATCCAGGGAAGTACACTTGGACCTGTACTTTTCTTAAACTATACAAATGATATAGGAAAGATCATTCTTAATAACGGTACGTTATACTTGTACGCAGATGACACAGTAGCGTTATTTGATGGTCATATGTGGGAGGAAGGCTATAGGAATGCTGAGCGGGGACTTCACACCATTAAACAGTGGTTTGACCGTAATCGACTGACTGTAAATATATGCAAGACGAAGCACATGGCTGTGTCCCTGCGAGCTACCCGCGACCCAGTGGGTCTAGAGCTGAAGATGCACAATGGGCAGTGCGGTGGCCGCCAGATACCCTGTCAGTGTCATAGTACCGAACGTATTAGTACTTTCAAATACCTAGGAGTAATGTTTGATGATAGACTCGCTTGGGCAACCCATGTTAGCTATATCAATAGCAAACTATGAAAATGCATTTATATGTTCGTTACATTATCACGCGTGCTAAATTTCCGCCATATAAAAATTGTTTATTACGCATACGTTCAATCGATCCTTCAGTATGGAATCATTGCGTAGGGAGGGGCTTCTAATACAGTAATAAAACCATTACAAATTACACAAAAGTCTATTATGAAAACTGGTCTTAAAAACCCAAGGAGGTTCCCATCAGAAAATTTGTTTCGTTTATTTATGATTCTTGATATTAGACAACTATTCCTAAAAGTTTTGATTTTGTACGGTTTTAAACATAAATTTTCATTTTTAGAGACAGTGGAACATGCATACAACACAAGACATAGGTTAAATATTGGTATCGCCACAGCACGTTATAATAAGTCTATAAATAAAACATATTCTTTCTACGTTCTACACACAATCTACCAAAATTTACCATTGGAACTGAGAGAAAATTGGAACATTAAAGTCGAAGCGTACAAAAAGAAGTTAATGAACTGGTTAATTGCATTGAGGAGGAGTGGTGCAAACACTATACTCACTTCTATCTACTCTGAGTGATCTGTTCGTGGCGAGTGATAATTATTGCGATGATATTTTATTTCCAAGTGCGAGCATTCTTAATTAATACATTGAGTTTTTGTATCTGTATGTGTTGCGGATGTATGCGCGAGAGCGCTAAGGCGTGCGTGCATGTGTGTGTGTGTGTGTGTGTGTGTGTGTGTGTGTGTGTGTGTGTGTGTGTGTGTGTGTGTGTGTGTGTGTGTGTGTGTGTTGTTTAGCTTTGCATGCGTGCGTGTGTGTTTTTTTTCTTGTGAAGGAATGCATTAATTTCGATATAGTGTAGGTTCCAGAAATCGACAACAATAAAATGATTAGTTTCTGTCTATCTTTTTTTCTATCTATTTTTTTCTTTTTTCTTATCTTTTTTATTTTTCTATTCTTTTCCTTTTTTTATAACTCTAATAAAATAATGTTTCTTGCGCACTCTTTAAGCTCATCCCGTATGTTGTCTTACATCTTATAGCCATAAAACTTCATATACTAGAAAATTTGTTGCATCTTTGTCATGTCGTTCCATTATCATAACTGATTAAATTATTACTTTTTACACTGCTTGAATTTAGTTAATATGCATCCAAACAGAGTATGTTACTACTAGTTATTTTTAGTTATCTTTAAATCATACAATTTTAATTTTGTTCTAAAATTTACATTGTATATTAGTATTATTGTGATTGCAAACTCGAGTGAAGATGGACTCGGTTCTCACACATAGGCTTTTGCCCATGTGGGTACCTGCTCGTGTATATTATTATCACTATATTTGTATTATATGTAAATGATATAAATAAATGAAAATTAAATGAACTCCCGTTAGGCACTATATAGACTTATTAATGAAGCTTTTACGTAGTTAAAGGAAAGCCCTGTAACTACGGAAAGCAACAAAAGCCATCCTTAAACGTGCAGAACAATGCAATGAAGTCGAGAAGACACATTTAAAATTTTACTGTGATTTGGTTTTATTACTTTTTCGTGGTGAATTATACTTTGTACTGCTATAAATAAAAATCCAATTTAATGAAACATTCATTCGCTTTATTTTTACTTTACTTACACCGTGTTATCCAAAATGAAATTTCTATAAGTTTTATTGAAACTTATAATCTGTTTCTTAATAAAATAACAAAGTTATAGTTGCTCAAAGATGAAAAAAGTGTTTTTACTATATTTTACAAATTAGACACTGGTTTTCTCAAATACTACTTAGCTTATAACTCTTTTTTACTAAATTTATCAGGTAAAATCCCATAACACACGATTGAATGTACCCTTTACATTACCAGAATTTAAGGAAGACCTCGATTTACATGGTGACCTGAAATCCGACAAAACTCTTTCGTTAGACGTAACTCGCTAACAAAGTATATCCAGAGCCATATTTATATAATTATAATTATATAAACTCTTTTTAAATGTGGAATAAGCTCCTATAGTTTTTGCATATCTTCGTGAATCACTCTGTATACTATTGATCCAGGGAATGAACAGTCCATCTAAAAATACATTCTCACATAATGTCAGAGTTCTATTCTACCATAATTTTACTGGTTTACAGACGTCTCTGCATGTTTAAAAATAAACGTAAGTTTTAAATTACAGTATATATTTACACTATGGTATTTTATTAAGTAAATAGGCCATTTTTAAGGGGAAATACGGTAGACTACAGTAATTATTCTAACGTATGTCTTCTAAAAACTACTGTTGAATTAAGAGTTATTATTGGAATAAGAAGAATAAATCAATTCTTAATTTTGTTCTAGAAATTTTAGTTACACGGCAAAACGGGTCGATATTTAGACGATCTACAAGAAGGCCTGGACAGACATTGAAATTAAACACACTGTATTGTTATAATTAATATTTTTTTAATTAATAGATTCTAAAGTTTATTAGTATTAGTATTTTCTTTGAATCTCATATTAATTCTTAGTAAATTAGGTCTAAAATGTGTTGTGGTTAAAGTGTATTGAAATTGGGCGAAAGTTATTTCGTAGTGATCATACTATTTAATTTGCTATTTTACTATTTAATTTTAACAGCAATAAACCACATTTGTACTTTAACACTAATACAGCATTATATTATAGTGCAGATTGTAGTACATCAAATTTTCCTCTAAGACGAATTCACACTACAGCTCTTGACTTTACCATTTAACTAATTGTTTTCTTTAACATTTATTACGTATTTATTTCACCCAGCGTAAGTTCTTTGTAACTTTTACGAAATTTATCAGCCTAATTTTGGTATTGAGATCTCCAAAACTGCTCCTTGCGAATGGAGTTTAGTTAAAAATAACCTAATTACTTTAAAATACTCTAAAATATTTATTTCCCTCTAGTTTTCCGCATTTATACTAACAAAATGCCATCGTATTTACTCATATTTGCGAGAGTCTTAATATTTTACTAAAATCTGTTAAAGTATATCTTATAAATATTAATAGTATATAACAATTCTAGTAATTGGTATATTTTTTTCTAAACCATCCTCTGTACTCGTATTTGTGAAAGTCCTTTTTATTTATTCGTATTTTACTTAATTTCGTACAATTCAGTGTGCATTGGTTAACTAAACCCTATACTATGAGACTATCATGAAAATGTGGCTGTGTAGGAATAATTTCCAGAAGTTCGTATTTCACACTCGAAAACAACCTGAATATTAAACGTTAATCTGGGTCTTGGCACTCCGCTATCTCAGGATATATTACCTTATTATTCTTTGTTAGGTTCTACAAGACAGGATAATTTAACACCGCGTCAGCTTGTTGAATATAGTTATGAATTGAATTACAACTTGAACTATGTTTTACATTTACGTATCCATAAACTATTAAAGTATTAGCCTTATAAATGTTAATGGTACAGAACCATTCTAGTAATTACTAGCATTTAATGAATTATATTTATTCAAATTTTGGGTTTTTTAATTCATATGGCACATATTTAGCCATATTTGGATTTTTAAATAAAATAAATTAAAACTAATTCTATACGTTGGTACTAAATGTTTAGGCACCTTTTAAGATATATGTAACCTGTTTTATCTTAAAAGCCAAAATTATGCTTAAGCTCATTGTAAAACTGTATTTGGGTACTTTTTAGCTTCCATTTCATTATGGAACTGCATAAGTATACTATTTTAGCTTTATAAACCTTTTTTGTAAAATGCATGCACTACACGAGGATTTGAAGTTTGAAACCTGAGAAAGGGACAAGATTGAAATATTTAGACAATTACCTTGAACTCACTTAATTTATATAATATATTACGATATGATAGCTACATTCCCCAGATTGAATTTCTAACGTTGGGGCTAACGTTTCCACCTCTGATGTGTCAACGTATTTAAGGTTTTAATGCGTATTGATTAACTATTGACAGACTGAAAAAAATTATAAAATTGTATAAATGTATTTATAGAGATTGCTCCTGCAACAGAATTTATGAGGTGGTCTATGTGTTTGTTACCTGGAAAAATAGATCTAGATATAATAAATTTTCTAGTCTATGTATTGAGATAGAATGTTTTGTAGCGGCGACAGTTTTGTAAATGTATTTTACGTTCAAATTTTCTACGGAAACAAAACAATATTTCTTTTTAGCGTAATTAATTTGCAAATAACAAATTATTATCTCATCGTGTTATATTATATCCTACCTTCAGTAGGGTAAAAGATTTAGAATTATATATTTTCATGTACTAATAATATATTCATGATATAATATAGCATGTATAATAAATAAATGGAGCAATAAGGAAATAGCTCTAAATAGAGTAAGTCGTTTGATAAGAGGAGATTTTTCATTTGTCACCTGTAAATTAAGAAACTTAAAATGTAAGCAACAGTCATGTCACAGTAATATCAGCCATCCACTTGCATATAACGATAATGGATATGGTAATGAGGGCCAAGGTGGTAAGATTATAGTGCTGACGTGTAGTCTCCTACTTTAAGCTATAATGGCGCCATAAACCTCTCCAGCCAATATGCCGCTTTACAGATCAGGGCTTTTTATTATCATACAGATGGCGTATAAGATGTCCTTTCCGAGCCAACGAATATTGCTTAAAGTAAATCTTAAACACTATAGTGTAGCATTTTCTAAATATTGCAAAACATTATTGTTTAGTTAAGCATTTTATAAGAAGTAAGATCTATCTATTTGATCTATTATATACAAGTTTTAGTAGACCCTAGAAGAATCAGTTGTCCCTTCTTATACATTAACTTAGTAATGTTTATTATAAACCTAACATTTTTACAACTTCACTTTACAATAAGTATTTCAATACAATATTTTATTGCATATTAACAAACACATGTAATTACTATTGTAAAAAATATAACCTCACAATAATTTGGTACAGAATTATTGTAACGACGCTGCTATGAGGCAAAACAGTACAAGTAGAGACTGATCCTCGAGGGTAACGCAAACATAGCTGATACACAGGTGTTTACTGCGCAAACACAACTTTAGACGTGCGAAACTGCTTTGGGTGTAATAGTGCTGGCTCAAATTATTTCATTCAGTAATTGTATTTTTTACTGCACATTCATAACATTAATATCGCTGCATAAAGGTGAGACTTCATTTGTAAGGGCAGTGCTGGCTCATTCCCATCCAAATCTAAGCTTTTTTACTCAGAATGTTCCAAACTTTATGGACACTTAAGGATCTTCTTAGAAACGAGGTACAGCAAAACTTCGAGGGCAAAGTTGTGCGTAGTGACACTACCTACAAATCAATGTGGTTAAGTTATTTATTGATTGCGTCGTTCACTCACTACGCTCAAAAAACTGGTTTTGGTCCAGATTTTCAAACCGTCACATTATTTTATAAGTATCTATAATAGGACGTCTTGCACATGAAATATACATGAAATTTCTCCTAGTTTTAAATATTTTAATTAAAAATGTAACAAGCACAAAATGTATTCGAGTAATTTTTGTTGCAACGACCGTGTTTTTATACTTCATAATATATTTTAACTTCATAATTTTAAAAATACTACATATAGGATTACGGACGTTTGCGATCGTGATATGTTATGAAATGTATTCAGTGTTTCGAGGATTTATCCTCTTCAATGCAAGAGGGTATGACTAGTAGATGTAAATTTACAAATATATATATATATATATATATATATATATATATATATATATATATAATTTATAAATTTACTGGTCTGCCAGTAAGAAAAGAAAGGAAGAGGAGAATGACAATTACAAACATACCCGAAAACTGCTTGGAGTCCAGATAAAAATGATCCCAAGCGTTGTTACGGCACATGGCAAGTCATGAGCACGAAAAGTGAAGAGAGCAAATTCACGTTACACTAGCGCAGGCTTAAAGTGGAATATTAACAAGAAAACCATTGTATACACTTCCTGCGGCATTGCGGCGTGTCATCTGAAACATGAGAGGAAGGCGATGGTTGTGAGGAGGATTAGTAGAGGAAGCCGCCTCAGGCCCTTTGCTTTGGTCCTAGACCTTAATGTCATGGTGTGGGTACAAATATTGACGATTAAAGGTTTGTTCGGGTTTTAAATCTGTTTAAGTTTCCTAGTTAGTTCTGGTTTAATATTGGTAGTCAAAATGGCCTAACATCAAAGGGGTTGGTCTGCTAACGTTACGTTCGAAGCCTCAATAAGTATTCGTTTAAAGAAACTCTCCTCCTGATGTAATATCTTAGCTGCATCCCATTTCATGTGATTATTTTCATACCAGCATTGTTGGCTATGTTGAATACATTTAAACATTACCACCAGCTCTTTTATTGTAGTTGCTATATGTATTTTAATAAAACACTTAGTCTTCCTGTCTCGCCTATGAACAATGTCTGGTCTCTTACAAGAACATGACTGTGTATTATTTTTGAGTTATATATGCCATATTTGGTTTTTACTGTTACGTGACACGTATTACGTCTAAGAGTGTTTATTACATATATATACTTTTTGCCTACGATTCTAATTTTCTCCAGTAATCCTGGCACATAAGAAATTAACATTTACGTTAATATTTCTTAGTTTTTATTTGCTGATTTATGGTTTTCTCTGTTGCGTTGTGTTTTCTGTTGTTCTATTGTGCACTCATTTGTGATAGACTGAGGATATCCATTTTTAAAAGATTCAGTTCTACGTCTTACTTCTTCTCTTAACCCATCTTTTTGTGATTACAAGCTCCTTGCTATGTCAAATAAAGGGTATACTATTCTTTCTTTGACAGATTTTTATAGTTGTCTTTAGAAAGTCTCTATCTCTTACTACACATCATTTGTAAAGGAGAGTATGTGTAGAGTATTTAATTTTCACAGTTAGGTGAATAAAGGTAAAAAGGCTGTTTATGTGGGTCAACATTATGTTCTGTGTCTCCGAGAGGAATTGTCATCCACGTATCTCAGTAAAATCTCAGTGTAAACGAAGTTGAAGCCATGGATTTTTTTATAAATTCTTCCATACAAAGATTGACGTAAATTGGTGATAGAAAAGACTCCACCGCTATCCTCATCTTGACGATAATATTTCCCCTCAAGTTCTATATAGTTATATTGATTGTATAGCTCTAACAGTTCCATAATTACGTCGATGGGAAGTTTCGTTCCTTCTGCTGGTGTTTGATCTCCTTTAGCCGAAATTAATTGATTGAACTTACCAAAGCCTATCAGTTTTAGTCTTTGGAATTTTTAATAAAACAATCAGTTTTCCTACAATTGGTGTCAGGATGCGCAAGAGAACTATAGGTATTTCCTAAGAGGGCGGCCTGTTTGTGGTTTTAGGAAGGCCATACATGAGTGGGAGTTCTTCTATTTTAAGATTGGGTTTTGTAGGAACAATCTTGTTCAGTACCTGATCTCACACCAAAATCAGTTACCCTGTTTAGCTGGAAAACTGCCGACTCGATTCCAGTAACGAAATCAAGAGATTTTACTGATTTAAGGGGCTACATGAAAGTAACCCTTTTGATAAAACAGAAGTCCCTTGTCTACTTAGTATCCTAGATGACATATTTTTACATTTTCTGTAAATATTGAATAGGTGTTATTGTTGTTGAGTGGCTATTTTTTGGTCTGAGTGTTTTTGGGTTATGTATTTTTGATTTCTTAACTGAATCTGAACATATTAACAAATATTTATGACGCTATAAATAATGTTGTTGCACTAACATCAATACTAGTATGGAAGATGTTTTTTCCTTGGTGGTGATAAACAATTATTTATCTCAAACATTCCATCAGTAATAACAAACTTTAAGGAAATAATACAATTTATGTTATTCTTTCCTTTTAAATTTCGTCAAATAATTCATAAAAACCCGTTTGTATATGGTTGCTTGAGTAACACTTTTATTCTACTATTCTGATGGTTAGTATACCTTAGTCATAATTCACTGCACATGGTACTGAAATAAGCCGTTTAGTAAAAAATAGAGATTATCTGACAAGGTCAGTCGAAAAAGATTGCTACTAACATTTCTGTGACTGATTAGCACAATAGCCTGTTAGCATAAAATCTCATCATATTTTATGACTTTATGCAAAGTGAAAATAATAATTTAAATACTATAAAACAACCTATTTAATTTTTTTGTTACTCTACCCCTATTTGTGTATACAGTATATTCAAATCAAACGGATATTTAGTAACATACGTTTATATGTTGTCATGTGTGTCAATGCTTTAAGTCTTAAAGGGCAAATAAGGTTCTAGTTCTGATGGGTATTACAAATCTATTTATTGTATCTATTTAAGAAACATTCGTCGAAATATATAGGAATCCTACACAGAATAAGAGTGTTTATATTTGAAATGAACTTTATTTTATACAACGCTGATATATATATATATATATATATATATATATATATATATATATATATTGTTGTTATTTTAATAAACTATTTTGATATTTCAATGATGTAGCATTGTCATCATCTTGAAACCAAACTAGATTATAAGTTTTTTAACATATACAGTAGTTTCTGAAAATATATCAACTAGAAAATGGTTTATAAACGCATTCACTTCTATGAAACCTGAAAAGTGCAGCCTAGATATTATCAACAAGAGACATCAACCAGCTAGACGTTTCATGATTTATAATTAGTTATTATCATCTTAAAAACAAACTGGATTAAAGGCTTATAAACATGTACAGTGGTTTCTAAATATATATACTTATATTGGTTACAATAAACTCTTTACTCATTATTTAAAACTTATTTACTTCATGAAATATACCTAAAACCTAAAAATCATAGCCTAGTTACGAGTGATGTTGTCAAAAACAAGTGATGTTTTCTCCAAGGGAGATGAATGAACTACGGGGTACGAAATTTCTTAAGATTAACAACTTTGAGGAGAACAAAGCCGGCAATAATGAAGGGAATGTTGTACTAATTAGTTCGTTAATTATGCTTTAGTCTGCTTCTACAAACGATTTATCTTAAATTGCATTTTCTTTATCAAACCATAGGACCTATTGTTTGAATACGATTTTAGAGAACTCTGCCACTGTTTAAATATCCGCATTTACACTATTATTGCCAGTCGTCCTATTTTAAGCCTATTTCCTATTAGATTTTTTGTAAATGTTCGTTATTAAAAATCAATTATTTGCATACTTAATTTCAAATCAATGAATAAATATTATATATGGTTATCATTTATGCTTGGTGTGACTTTTTATAACTCAAAGTAGTATAACTTAACTACCACAGTAGTTACACTTACAGAAGTGTCTTTTTGAATTTAAACCTATTAAGTACATCACAATTCGTTGGGTTTTAATATCTTTGTAGCAATTATTTTATCAATAGCAATAAGGAGATTTCAAATTCTTTTGTTGCCTTTGAAGTTTCAGACTTTGTAATATGTAAATAGTGTTCATATTTTATAATTAGTAATAAGAAAACGTTTTAGTAAAAAATTACTCGGCAAATAGATTTGAGTTTTATCTAACTTAACATCTAGATATAATATATGGTTGTATTCTAAGAAAATTTCCACAAATAAAACACATCACAACTACTATACTTACAATTAGTATCTATCCAAACCTAATACATTAATCGCCCATTATAAATGTTTTACAGTTTTGCAAGGAAATAAAAATTTTAATTTAAAGCACATTAAAGTTACAATCAATTTTAAACAAATACAAAGTGACTTCTTCAATTAGGAATTTGAAAGATTCCATCAACCTGCAGTATAATTACTAAAATTTATAATTCAAAACTACTATCATTTATCACACCAAAGAACCGTGGTAAGGCTATGAATGTATTTATAACCTTATCATCGTAATTTTAAAATCGTACCCCTACTACAAAACAAAGAAAATTATATTCAAATGAGTTATATTGAACATACTATAAAGGAAACCATATAGCAAAATTATAACGCGTTTGAGGGTTGGTTGTGGTAGCTGGCAAGTTTCCGAGTCTTAAGGCGACGTGATCCGCTTTTAAAAGTGATTTTACTAATGTATACTCCTCCTTAGACATGTGATCATTACATTGCTTTTTACAAGTTTTTTAAAATATTTTATCAGTAAAATTTAAATGTTAAGTAGATTTTGGTTCGAGTTTTGGTTGCTCTGCCTATATGTTTATGAAGTGTCCCTGTACTGCCGATCAAGATATAACATAGATCGCGGCAAGGAACGGTTATTTTATCACTGTAGATAGTCAATAAACACCATATAAAAGCAATAAAGGTAAATTGTAAATACTTAACATGACTTTATGGGAAAAATGGGTAATAATAATGGAAAATAGTAATTATGGAATGAATTTATGAGCAACGTAAAATGTCTATAGTTAAAGTCACTCTTCAGGCTTTTCTAAGAACAAATTGTATGTTACAATAATTTACTATAAATGTTACGCATATGGTTAATTCGAAATAGAAACACCCTCCCTCCGCCGTTACGGTCGTTTGTCAGCAGCAGACCCTTGAGTCTGATGCTCCATCGATCATTGAACAAATAGCCAGACGTTATATGAGGGATGAGATATGTAACGTCCTTTTTTAATAACAATATAAAAACAAAAGCAAATAATATTGAACACATTAAGTATATCAAGCTTTTTTGTGTTTTAAAATACTGTTTTGATTCAAATACCAATGATTTCTAAAACTTCAATTTCAAAACTTAAATTCAAGTAAATAGTAAATAGTTGTTTAAGTAATATAGTTTTAATACAGTTATTAGCTTAAATCTGTGCCAACTGTAACAGGATGTGATACAGAAAAGTGTATTTTATTTTTAATCTAAAATCAAATTTAATTTTAATGTCGACTTTTAAGTCAAGAAAGTCATCTTTAATATAAACCATTTTATTTAAAACAAACAAACCTTTCTCTTAAAAAGACTTTTGCAAGACAATTGTTCCTGCAAGCACGGGTGATAATATGTAAATATTTGGAATATTATAAAGATAATTTTATTTAAAGCAGTGCGTTAAATTAATTCGAGATAATATTCTCTACTCACTAATAGTTATTATTAAATAATTTTAAAACTGTTAACAGAAGTGCAGATAAACTAGTAAAAACATTATATTAAGAGATTTTGTAGGTTTTGCGGATCTGCTTGTTTATACTGTGATTTCATTATTTGGTGGAACGTGAATTTGAAATTTCGAAAGTAGGGTGTACTGGAGAATGTAATAATATTTAGCAGTTTTCTGGTTCACTTCTGGTAACAACAGTAACCAAACGATGTTAAATATGCTATAAGTTATTTCAAATGCAATTAAAAATAGTTTTAAGAAAGTTTAAATTGATCTCCTTAGATTTGTGTAAATATATAAATGTAAATAAAAATAGCATTAATCTGCTTTGGAAGATGAAACTTTTCTATTAATTATTGTAAATGAAAAATAAAATGAAAATTAGATTTATTTTAAGCAGAGGCAATAATATTTGGTTGTAATATTCAGTTTGTATTTTGGGGAAGTAAATGATTTGTTATTATTATTATTTTGGTTTAAACGTAATCATTCGTGTACTGAAATCTCTGATTATAGTCATATGAGAATGGAATTCTTGAGCGCACAAATAATTCAAATTCTTGGTTTAAGCACTTGGAAATCACAACCTACAATGGTATTTAGTGGTTACCGTGTACGTCACAATGTGCGTGTTACTGAGCGAGTGTTTCTAATTATAGACTAATAACTCTTGTTATAAATTTATATTCGATAATTTGCAGTTATCCTCTCGCCACACAACTTTCATTCTAGACATCGTCCAATTATCTGACCTTATCTTTACTATGCCCATAGACATTGGATTCAGCATTTTTTTTCCATTTGCCCAATGCAATGTACTAAATTAAAACATTATATCGAGTATGGTATTTTTGTAGGTAAACATTATTATTGTTATCTATAAACAATAAGCAAATCAGATTATTTATAATAGTATTTAAAAATATAACTTATATATAATTTGAATTATATGTTTTTTTTTAATTTTTTATTCTTACGTTTGAAAAATTTCTGGAAATATATACATTTTTGTTCAAAATACAGGCTTTTCGGTAAGAATTTCCATGTAAATGAAGCTTTTATGTAGGAAAAACACGGACTACAATCTCGTGAATTAAGAATTTACTGCAAATAAAATAGTAGTTATTTTAGTGACAATATATCGTAACTTCATACAGTTTTCTAGGCATTGCTTTTTTAATTCCTAATTATAATCACTAAAGTTATTCTTTTTAACAGTTAATACATGAAACCCTCATGAAACAAAACATTTAAATTATATACATGCATATGTTGTACAGTCATGTATTGCATAGTATGACCGAAGGAAGTTCTCTTGCCACTGACTTAAGGGAAAGGTGTAGCCGTTTGGTCCTTCAGATTGAGTAAACAACGCGTGATGAAATCTATTTCAATGAATTTTACGAGTGAAGTGAAACCAAGATCTGAAATACGGTTAAGCGCAAAAAAACACTTTTACTCCGCCTGATGAACAACAATTTTGATCTTTTGGAAAAATTAAAACTTTTAAAATTTTTTTTTAATTTTGATACACAATGACTTACAGTCATTCTTTCTTGTACTTAAACAAAACAGTAAGGTCAGTGGCATTTGGCAGATCCCTGTTAAGTCAAGGAAAACAATCACTTCATGGACGAACTTAAGCATCAAAAATAGTAGTTGTTGTTGACTGTTATTGTTGGTAGTTCATACTTCAAATTTTAAAAGATGTACAAAATATAGACTGAGAATACTATCAGCGGAATTAGGGCGTAAATATTTTGTTTAATAACTGGCACAATTATTTTAGAAGTAAATACGACTGTTCCTAAATTAAATTGTATTAAAAAAAGTACTCAATACTGATCGTACCAATATTTAGATAATTGGGCGAGAATAATTTACAGCTTTCATTGGAGTATTATTGTATGTTGTTCAGTACATTTAAAACAAACAATAACATATATATATATATATATATACATATGTATATATATATATATATATATATATATATGTGTGTGTGTGTGTGTGTATAAATTGTGTTCTATTTACTTATTTTCACCTTATATAGTTTATCTCGTGTAAGAGGCTTGACTGTAGTTTGAGTTACAAGAATTGCTTAATATATATATTTTGGGAAACTTTTTTATAAATATAGAACTATTGCTCGTAAATTGAGTGAGTGTTAAAAAAGCTCATCACTCTTGCGGTTGAAAACATTTAATTCCTGTCTTTCTGTCAATGTATCAAAAATGAATAGAGTTGAAAACTTTGCACGAAGTTTAATTTATTTATTTGCTAAACTAAAATCGATTATAATGCATATCACTCCACGGGGTTAGGCTGAACGTTAGCGAATAATTTTACATTGGGCTTATGGATAAACATGATGGAAACGAGAGAACAGCAGAATAAATAAATTTGTAATCAAGCAGAGCATCTATATGAAATAATTTTAACATGAGAATTTTATTCATAGAGGAATATAATAAATAATGGAAATGAAAGCCAATATTAAACTTCAGTGACAGGATTTGATTTCATAGCAGTATTGCATTTTAATACCCTTTTATTATTTAAACGTACTTTTATATTTAAACCTTACTTAAAGAACGAAAGTAGAAATGTATAATGTGGCAAGGAGTAGTATTGACACAATTCCACCTTGGACATTACGTTTTCCACGAAACTCCACATACATGAATGAGATCTATGATGTCCAAACATGGAATTGAGATGAGCGTTATTGATTACCTTAGTTTATAATTAATGTAGGTCAGTTATTTAAGACATGAATGAATTGGATCAAATGACAAGAACTCAAGTAGAGCTTTGGTAAGACTCAAGACAGTCTTCTTATCCTTTACCGAGTCAGCTTAACAAGTAATGAGTGTTTCTAATGACCATCTTAAAGCTTTTTAAAGAATAAACGATCATACAATGAGGAAATCGCCCTCTATTGACCTTAAAGTATTCTAATACTTCAATGGACAGTGTTACTAAATTATTACGTAAATATTTAATGCATCTATAACTTTCATAATTTTCATTACGTTGGATTCAGTACAAAGTAAACTCAATCGAATTAAACTATAGGACAATATTTTATAAAGTTGAGAGAATATTTATTTTTTATTTTGAAACTGATAAATCATATTAAACTTCGGTAATGATATAAGCTAATTACCAATAAAAAAATCAGCATATTTAAAATATTTAATAAGAATTAAAAATTAGAAAATTGGTATATATAGAATGTTTTCATCGTTAAAACATTAATTTGTATAAAATCATTATTGAGTTTATAATTTCAAATCATTTTATTATACACTTAATTAATGAGTTTTTTAAGATCATGAATTTAAGTATTAAGATGTAAAGTAATTTGTTGAAAATTCAAATTTTCGGTGCAGCAATGCTTATATTCCCAACTGAGAATATGTGTAGAATATGCAGAGTGCAGGCTTGTTTTGGTAGGGGATCTACGATATATATATATATATATATATATATATATATATATATATATATATATATATATATATATATAAGCCTGCACATATATATATGCACTGCTCTTGAATTACTTTGAATATGATACCATATTTTCGTAAGTGTATAATTAAATATTTGTTTAAATATTTATTTACTTACGTAAACATTACCCTTTTCCTGGTGTACTGAGTTGTGTATTAATATATAATACAGCAAAACCAAGGGAATCTAGTGTGTAGAAGAAGAAATCAATTGCTTCTATAAAAACCAAATTTAATTGTGGGTTTACAATACATGAATAAAAGCAGTTAAGAGTTTTATGTTATTCTGAGTTATGCAGGAAACAGGGACCTAACTAGTGTGACATTCTTGCAAATCTGGTATAGGAAGGTATTAGATTGTAGTATCAGTATCACTGTAATGAAGACTATGAAGGTTACAAGAACTGTTTAATTCGTAGCGTTGAGCACAAGAAAACGTGAATATATATATATATATATAGGTATAAAAGAAAACAAAACATGTTTCTTCAACTTGAAAAGCTTTATATTTCGTTACTTTTCAGTAACATTATCAAAAGCATGTATACAATAAAATATAAACAAATATAAAAATGAAGGTTATAAAAACATTGGAAACAACAAAACAAAACATATGGTATCAAAGAAGAAAATTAAACATGTAACCTTTCCTAAACACAGAGATAGATTAAAAAGTTTGAATAATTAATTTAAATTAGCTGTGTCTCAAATTTAATCCAACTGGTGATTTTGATTGAAGAGCCATTATATTTGCTTGTTCATATCTTCTTAGTAATAATTTTGTGTATTCTTTGTTTTCTTTTTTGTCATAATTTTGAAACTTCTTGATGCCAATTAGAGAGAAACAATTTTCAAAGGTTTTGTTGTGTTGGACAGCGCGTGCAGATACGGGTCTAAGTAAATTTTGATGTCGAACATCGGCACGATGATTGTTCATCCTCAGCCTAAGTGACGTAGATGTTTCTCCAATGTAGTCTTTAGGGCAATGTTGACAGGATAATTTATAGACTACATTTTCACTGTTACATGTGATATCTTCTGCAATAGAATATTTTGTGTGCGTAACGCAACTTTTGTAACAGTTTGTAGATTGCATCATATTGCATATTCCACAGCGTGGTTTATTGCATGGATGGCATTTGTGTTTGAAATTTTGACTGTTTCCCTTCCATGTTGCTGTGACAATAGCTGATAGGATATGGCAACCAATATTGAAAGGTCAAAACTAGTTTTTTTACCTAAAGCAATTACATCGTCGTGAAGGGCAGGTGGGAGCCCGGACAATGGAAACTTAGGTTGAAGCCCTTTAGGAGTAAATCCAAGGGACAAACAAGAACATATGAAAAGAATACTGCAGTTGAGATTAGCGATTTTTCTACAATGATACTTAAATTTTTTCAAACTCTGTTTTCTTGATAAGATGCTTCTAGATGAATTCATATTAATATTGGAATATAAATAATTATTCTCTGTGAAAAGGAGCTACGTGGACTGCAAGTTTTTATCATCAGTCCGAAAAAATCCTGAACCATTAGAGATATAGAAAAACTCTAAAATGCAAAAATGTCTTATTTTGTAGTGTAGAATCTAAAAACAACATAAAATACAGGGTGTTCCATAAGAGATTTTAAAGTTGACCGCCATATTGGAAAATGGCGGCCATCTTCAAAAAATTTGAAAGTGTATCCCTGAGTGAAACTTAAAATTGAGCAAGTTCCAAATTTAAAGTGTGGTGCTAAGTCGTGTAATTAAAAAGTTAGCTATTGGATCACTTTAAAAAACTCACCCTGTATATATATGTATAAATATAAGTAATTTGTTTCATTGTTTTGCATTATTGAATAAGAAAACCATCAATCATTGACTACTAGCACTTTGCTCTTTCATTTTAAAATACTATCGATAACATTTATCGATATTACATTGAAATTAATAATATATATATATATATATATATATATATATATATGTATATATATGTATATATGTATATATATATATATATATATATATATATATATATATATATATATATATAATCCTATCCCTAGCTCTCAATTTGGTACTGCAAAATAAAACTATTTTATGCCTTCCTATTGACTGCTATTTTGAACTTTAAAAAAATTATTTTGATTAAGAATGCTTAAACGTAATAAGGACCTGGCACTAATCAAACTCATTCCAAGGGAAACGAATATAAAAAAGTTTTGAGAAGCATATAATGGAAGCAGCTTTTCAAATATTGATACCTTTTCGTCTTCCTATTTGAATTTAAATCATTTACTGCATTGATATAATAATGATGTTTTGTTTACCATATCTGCAGCTAATAGGCTACCTGTGTTTTTGAAAGGTGCTCGTATTTTGGGCTTATGTTTCGTAGAATCTCTAAATATGCGGCATGTCTGTATACATGGCATCTTTATGTAGATATTGAATTGTATTGCCATTTAGACACACTCTGTTTAGACGCACTTCGTGCACTATTAACTTAAACGTGTTCGTAAACACAATAAAATAAAATACTTACGTACACAGCTTGAACTTTAAAGCACGTTATACGAGTGGCAATGTTAAGCACGGTATATTAGGCTGGAAGGTGAGTATTGCTAAGCCCACATACCTCTACCTTATTGCCTTGTATAAGGCCAACACAAATGACATATATTTAACAAATATTTGATCGCATAATAAATCGATTTTATTTTATAACATATAAAATAGTTAATTACAGATGTAGGAGATGAGCATAATGGTATGTGTTTTATTTTTTTAACGCACATTTCTACTACACATATTTAATGATTAATTGGACAATAATTAGTACATAAATAAGCACAATGAAAGCAGTAGATATGGATGCAGAAAAATAACACTATAAAAGACAATACGTTATTGAAATGGCATATATTGCATGCTTGATATCGTTTTAAGACATTTAAGATAGCACTCTATAAATGGTATAGTGCTCGATTACGAATATCTTTAAGTATTAGGTAAATGTAATTAATGATTAATAATTCAATGTTATCTCCAAAAAAAACCTAGTAAACGACAATAATGTTAATTTTAATGCAAGAGCATGACATTCTTCGTGCACTTTACTTTGGACATACGAATTGTATCTAAATCCTGCTGGACCGCTGTAAAACTGTGTCACAAATCAGACCCTTGTTCCGGTAAGATACCGTGGTGCCTCTCCAGTAGCTATTTGTATGATAATGAGATAGTTAATGTATGAACACCACCCTCTCCTCATTCTATACTTCAATATGATTGAGACTGGTCTCGTTTGGTTAAGTATTGTTAAAGTATGGTTTTATGGGTGGTGCATGTGATTAACTTATCCCTTGTTAAAAATCTCTTACCTCGTATTAGTTTTAAATTGCTGTTAGTTTATCATTTATGCTCTTTGAAAGAGTTTTCTTTAGCAATATACATTGTTTTAGATACATTTTTTCACTATGAAATGGGCAATTAATTCAAAAACCAAATAAATGCTCAACAGAGACGCTTTTTATTGAATTGTCTAGTTATGTGGGTTTTAAGTTCTCCTAACCTGGATCATGTGAGACAAACAGAATCATCCCGGATCTCCCAGAGTGTTCATTAAGTGCGGATAACCATGTACGCTCAAATCACAGTTTGCTATAGAAATTCCATGAATTCTTTCTGTTCATACCGAACGTTTAGAAACATGTCCACTTTAGATGGTTTTTCAGTTTTGATCCTCCACATTGAATTTATCGGTACATAGTCACCAAACAATCAGTGGCAAACTTGTTTAATTACCATAAGCCTCTAAATTGTCAACATTATTTTGTATGTACGTTTTACATTTTATACTGGAGTCCGGCCGTTTTAATTTGGGTTACTGCCTCTGATTCATATAACATAGGAACCGAGAGCTAATTACAATTTCCTGCACCATATCTATGGAGACATTTCTCCAAGAATGAATCGAATGTCAGCAGTGCTTATTTTGGTGAAATCGAAATAGTAAGGTTTAAACAGTATAAAAAATGTTAATCGATATTTAATTTTTTCAACATCAAATGTTTAACTTAAAAGACTTTTAACTATACCAAAACCAGGTTTAAAACAGTATCGGCCCTTAGGCTGTTTATATTAGATGTGTAACGGCGATAAAGTTGTTAATATCTGATGTTCGATATTAAATGCTTGAAGGTGAGAAAAATATAACCTTAGAAAAAGTTATCGTTTAATATTTTAACATTTTTTATATATTCTCATTTCAAACTCCACCAAAATGAGCTACGCTGACGAACGATTTCATTATTAAGAACATTTCAGGAACACTTTGATGTGCATCCATCTAATTAAAGTTAATGAATTCTTTTATTAAATTCTTGGTGTTAAATATTCGTCAACGATAATTATTTAAAATTTTTATAAATTTTAAGCATTCTATGATATATCTAGTTTAATTGCATTCGGAAATGCAATTAGACTAGAATTAGTTGGAACTAAAATGGAGGCATAGTCTCTGACAAAATACTGGCTTAAATTAACTAGTTTATAAAAATTAAATATTAAGTTAAACAATACAATAAGGTAATACATACTAGTAATTAATTAAGAAATAATGGGCAATACAACCAGTATAAACTATGAAAACGATCCACATCTTAAAAACTATAAATCTTGAGCTTCCCGGTAAAACGGCTCTGTCTTATTTCCAAGGCGCGCCAGAATTTATACATCTTCTCTCCTTCTCTGCTCTGACAAGTTCTCGATATTTGCTTGAAACAAAAGTTGCCCGTTTGGCAAAAATATTGTTTGTTCGACAGCTCCAAATGAAACATTCAAAGTGAACAAGTTTTCTTTCAGCTTACATGGACAGCATTACATTCACTTTTTAATTTTTAAAATTATTATAATGTATGAAAGCTTAAAACATGAGAAATTTTGAATTTTTTGAAAACATTTGTTGAATTTGTGAGAATACTATATTGAAATAATGAATTAAAGACGACCATAAACCAAATAGACTTACATAATTATATTTATAGAAAAAACATTACTGACGAAATTAGCTTCATTTCTGGTTAAACAAAATTTAATACTTATATAGTATAAACCGAGAAACTAGAAAAAGGTTACTGTAGGGTAAAAATCAATTTATATTTATACCACATTACGGTATTAAATGTCTGCCTGAATGTTATAAAAGGGCGCAACTTAATATATTTCTTATACCACTCATTCATTTAAAAGTGTATGTTAATAGCTGTAATGAATGTAAACTAGAAGATGTTAAACATGTTCTAGCACTGTCCAACCTTAATCCAATGAACTATTTGACCTTTTTTCATGTCCAGTGACGTCGTAATGGTTGTAGGAATTCGGAGTTTACCGAATTTTCATAAGTGACCTAAATTTGAATAAGAATATGTCATCGTAATTTCAAGATCGCTTAATCGCCACAAATATGTTCAGAGTTTATTGAGCAACAATCTACTTGACTGACTTATGATAAGGTAAATTTAATGGATATAAATAACAAATGTGGTGTTGTAAAGGTAAGAGATTATTACTCTTTAATGACAAATATTTTATTACAACAGGTATTTCTAAATAACGATATTTGCTAAGAAGTGTTCAAAAATGACAAAGGGCAGTGATAATCTAATTTATTTCACACATATTTATGTTCCCTCATCAAGATATATATAAATGGTTGATTTTTATAAGATATTTTTATTTCAATCTCTGACATAACGTCCTCCTAAGGAAGCAATGCATCATTTACAGGTAATTCTTCCCTATACGTTACGTAATTTCTAGTTTTATTTTTTTTATTTAAAAAAGTTAAGAATTAAACGGTTACTAAGAAGCCGCATACGTCTGCTATCTCTCCCTTTGCTTTCATATTTTAACGTAGCATTAAAAATAATTGAATTATTAAAATAATTAAATTAAAACCATTAAAATGTTTGAAATTCTTTCGCTGTATGCCGGGTACATTGTGTTCTCCAATTGAATTATACATCACTTTGCGCTATAATTGATGCCTATAAAGACGACATTTTATATTATTAGCCGAGCATCAAGATAAAAACTAAAATCTCCTCTTATATTATAAATAAAACTATTTCTACTGAAAGTTACAAATGATATATTGTATTGAACTTTCCACTATCATAAACTGTAATATCAATAAGATAGGCAACTGTTATATCACAAGTTGAGCTCTTAAACGCCCACGTCTGGATATGGTAATGAAGTTCAAGGTGGTAAGATGATAGTGCTGACGTGTAGTCTCCTACTTTAAGCTATAATGGCACCATGATCTTATCCAGCCAATACACCGCTCTACAGGTCAAGAGCTTATTACCGTACGAATGGCTGGTAAGATGTCCTTTCCCAGGCAAGGAATATTACTTATGGTAAATCTTAAATATTATAGTACCTGAATATTATAAACGATTATTATTTATTAATTCATTTATCGAAACAAGAGATATGTGTAACCATTCTATTTTTATATAATAGTCTGTGTCAGATCTAAATAATAAAAAAGGAGAAGAATTTATTTTGAAAATAACAGATCAACAAATAAATCTCGTCTGTGTATGACGCTAATTTGTGAAAAAAAATCGTATATTAGTTTCAACAACTTTTACGATACCCTTCCATTTAGCCCTCAAACAAAACTAGTGTGGCTGATGGTAGAATCATTTCTTAGAACAAATCCTCTGTCAAATTCTAAATGGTACCTGGTTGTATGCTTATACACAGCAAATTGTCTCTTGGCTCCTGGACTTTAATGGCGCACACCCAATTATAATGTCTTGTATTTTATGATTCTTAATTTCATTCTAATTTGCAGTGTACATTAGTCTTTATAATAACCATGTTTAGGTATTTTTATTAATGTAAAGATTGCTGTAAATAATTCCCGAACCCTTTCTCTTAAAATGTACATTCATGAACGATGTTTTTTTAAACTATTCTATGTAATACGCAAAATTAATATAGAAGGAATGAGACAAAGCCAACCTACAAGTACAGCCCGAACCTCGAGGCTAAAGCAAGCACGACTGATACACAGTTGTTTACAGCGCAAACACAGCCTCATCCCTGCTAGCGTGAAAGCGAGACTGTTTGGCTCGAGTCGACATCATTTTGTTTCACACATGACACAACTTGTTTCATAGATTATTAAGAGTACAAAATAACTTGTTTATATTTATTCAATTTATTCATAGTGTGTTACGTGTGTGTTACATTTTACTATGTTCTGCGTTATTATGTATGATGAAACATTTCTGCACAAGTTTGAGGGATGCGGCGTATTGGGTATGTCTTTAAAATAGCTCGTGTCTTATGTTTGTGACCAAGAGAAGTGTAGGCAGATTTTGGATACCATTTAAAAGACTGTGGGGAAGCTATGCAAAACGCAATTTTTAAAGGGTCTTTAGACTCCAAAAAATGACTGATTTTGAGTTTGAGTACCTGAGAGTTGTGCAGAGACGCCTTTTTGGGATCTGGTATATCTGATTTGGCTGTATCTGTATTCTCGAGGTGATACTTTACCCTAGATCAAATTGCGATTTTGTTTGATATTGAGGAGAGAATGTTCACCACCATGGAACGAAAGGTGTGGACAACTTTCGAGTCCAACAATACAGAACAAATGCTTTCAGAAATTTTCATTCTCGAGTTTATGATTAGCACAATTAGCAGAAATATTCGCAAAATTGTATTTACTGACTTCTAATCTGTGAGAGAGAAGTTTGAATGATGTCATCTATGGTTGAGTGGGTCACTGTCAGCGAGAAGGTTAGACTAGATTTAGGACGATTTAGCGATTCCTGTTTATTAATAGCTATTTTCTTTCTGGATTTAATATTATGCTTTACTGTGCTCTTAGCATCACTAGAAGTTAAATTTTTTTAAGTTACAGTTTTTAATAAGGTTTCACAGCCATGATTTTTTTTTATGAATTCACGATAAATGGATGGTTTAGATTATGATAGAACATTTTTAAGTTGAGTTTGGTTTGAGTGGACGTTGACGAAGTGAGAATGTAGTCTGTATTGACCCATACATTTTATACTGACTAGAGCTGTTTATAAACTATGCAATGTTCTTGAGCTCAACACAGATCTTAAAAAAGAAGCTAGATATTTTAGTATTTATAAAACCTGAACTTCATTTTTCATAAGTTTTTTTAATATCGTTGTTTAGTAAAGACTTTCTTAAATATTTTAGAATGAATGTCTTATATAATGTAGAAAGATTTTTTTATGATACATAATAATTGCCGTACTTTCCCATTAAGCTTTTTAGGAGATAATTTAATTACATCATTCTTAAATTCAAATGTCTTTAATGAAAAGAATTTACAATATCCCATTCTCATATAAGCTTACTAATACCTAAATCAAAACTAATCATCAATAGCGTATCATTTAAGATATCGAATATTTGTTATTAATTTGTTTTCGTTCACATGTATGTTGGGTACAAGCAATAAATTAGAAATCAACATGAATAAAAGTACGGATAAATTAGAAACATTACACAGGAATTGTAAATTTAAATAAAAAATGTTTAAGAAACTGATTCACGAGCTCGATTCAATATGATTCAAACACCATTGATAAACACAAATAAAAGTAACAGCAAGAAATATTTAAAATTTAGAATGTTTTTAAAGGCTCATAAATAATGGACATATGAAAAAGGCATACGTTCCCGGAACAATGCCTATAACTTTGAGGTATTTTTTTTTTTAATTTTTGAATGTGAAGTTGTTTAGGGTAAGTATCAGATTAGTCTTACATGTCTTTAGCATACGATGTAAGATTTTTTATGAGTTAAACAAAATTAATAACTTGATTTGTGTATTTATGTGAGTTACGGCATTCAGCAAAACCTTTAATATTCTATTATCATTTGTGGTAATGAAATAAATTTGTTATCATCATGTTCGTATAAATAAATAAACAACACCCAATATTTTGCTATGTTGATATACCTTCATAACATCGTTCGTTTGTTTAGGGTTACACTTTGAAAATTAAGAAAAGCCGTAGTTTTAAAATCTGATTCGATATTTTTAAAGTTTTTTTAGAATATGAAACTGATCAGAGTAACTGATTTGCATACCTTTTAACGTTATAAATTTATACAATTTTGACCTGAAAAATCAAACAGTTATGTTTTAAAAAGAAATGTATATATATATATATATAATATATATATACATATACAGGGTGTATATTATGTTTGGAAACACCCAAATATATCCTTTAATAATTTAAATATAAATTTGAAACCTCTTACAATCGTGATAGAGATTGGACATCTACTTTTTGGAACAATGTTTTGTTATGTCACACTAACGGGGGACGTCCTGCCGAGGGTATCGTGAATATTCTTAATGGAAGCCTATACCTTGTGATACATAATTTTAAAGGTAATAGCTTACTGAATTGAATGCCACAAACCGCATCTCAAAGGAATTATTCTATCAGAAAATAGAGCATTTTTAGTATTGAAAATTTACTGATGTTCAACAATGTAATTTTAACATGGTTCTTGCCACAAAATGTGTTACACTAATTTTTTAGCATTTTTTAAATGTTCAATTAAATAAAACACAAATTTCATTTTAAGCTGGTTCTATTAGCACAAATTTGCCAAATTATTACAGTACAATTATGGAAATACTTATGTTATTGATTTCTTATTACAAATAAAAAATAATGTTATGCTGTTAGAAAAGTCTTACAACAAACGTTTTACCTGCATTTGGTGTCAAAGCAATTGTTCGAACTGTGTTCCTTCTACGGTTTGACAATGAGCCAATCTTGTGTAAAATGATTCGACAGAGTTGCCTAATATTTCTTCAGTTATCAAAGCAATCTCCTCTATAATCCTGTTTCTTAGGTCTTCCAAATTATGAAGCTTTCTTCTATAAACATTGGATTTTAAATGACCCCATAGGAAATAATCGATTGGTGACAAATCCGGAGATCTTGGATGCCATTCGATTTCTCCTCTTCGGCCAATCCATTTATGAGGAAACCTTAAATCCAAATACTCTCTTACCTGTCTCCCATAATGGGGTGGAGCACCATCCTGCTGAAACCATACATTATCAAAGTATTCTCCTGATGCAATTTGAATAGCTGGGATTATTTCATTTTGGAGCATATTGTAGTAAAGTTCGGCATTTAAATTTCCATTGATGAAAAAGGGTCCAACAATTTTGTTACCTAAAATTCCACACCATACGTTCAGTTTTTGTGGTTGCTGTGAATGGGACTCAGTAATCCAATGTGGGTTTTCACTAGCCCAGTAACGGCAATTGTGCCTGTTAACATTGCCATTTAGGAAAAAAGTTGCCTCATCAGAAAATAGTATATTGGTCAGAAAATCTCTATTGTCATCACATCATTTGCGCATCACAAGTCAAGTTCACAAAACTCAACTCTTCTGTCGTAATCATCCTCACTTAACTGTTGGACTAAATGAACTTTAAATGGTTTATATTTATTAATTTTCAAAATCTTACTCACAGACATAGGGTGCATATCATGTTGCTGTGCAGCTTTTCTGAGCGATGTATGTGGGTCTTCAATAAATGTTTGCAAAACATCTAGTGCATGTTCTTCATCTGTTGCAGATTGTATCCTACCCGACTTTGGCCGATTACGTACACTCCCTGTCATTTCAAAACGCTCAATAGTTTTTGATATTGTTGAAACACTTATGGGATTCCTTTCTGGGAAAGTGTCATTAAACAAATTACAAACTTCCCGATAAGATCTTTGACAATCGCCATATCCTCGCATCATCAACAGAGTAATTCGTTCTCTTTCAGACAATTCCATTAAAATGCCAAATAAAAACTGAACTACTGTAATTAGATAACTTGTTGACAGCAATGCTTCAGAGACACTGATTAACTCGACAGGAATGATATGACCTTTGTCCATTTGTAATTCCCAAAGCTTAGACCTGTCTAGTGAAAGCTCCATGCTCAACAAACTGAAACCTGTAGACCAGATGATTAATAACACAATAATGTTTCTCATAGGCTAGTGACCTTTGTCTCTTTAAACCTTCCTGCTGACTGGAAAACACCAAGTACAGATTCATAAGTAATCAGAGAAAGTGACTCATAAGTTTTATTCATTGTAATAAAAACTGGTAAATTTGTACTAATGAAACCAGCTTAAAAATAAATTGTTTATTTTATTTTAATTGAACATTTAAAAAATGCTAAAAAATTAGTGTAACAACATTTTGTTGGCAAGAACCATGTTAAAATTACATTGTTGAACATCAGTAAATTTTCAATACTAAAAATGCTCTATTTTCTGATAGAATAAATTCCTTTGAGATGCGGTTTTTGTGGCATTCAATTCAGTAAGCTATTACCTTTACAATTATGTATCACAAGGTATAGGCTTTCCATTAAGAATATTCACGATACCCTCGGCAGGACGTCCCCGTTGGTGTGACATAACAAAACATTGTTCCAAAAAGTAGATGCCCAATCTCTATCACGATTGTAAGAGGTTTCAAATTTATATTTAAATTATTAAAGGATATATTTGGGTGTTTCCAGACATAATATACACCCTGTATATATATATAATATATATATATACATATATATATATATATATAATATATATATATATATAATAATATATAGAATAAAATACATGAAATTTTACGTGCCACCCCACCAAAGCCTGTTACGCGACGTGGTATGGTGTTCACTATATATATATATATATATATATATATATATATTATATATATATATATATATAGTGAACACCATACCACGTCGCGTAACAGGCTTTGGTGGGGTGGCACGTAAAAATTTCATGTATTTTATTCTTTTAATTAGTCTACATATGTTACATATTTGCTTGCGCATATTGCTGATTGCACATAGTTCAAATTCATTCATTTAACAATTTTATATTTTACATCATGGTTACCTAAAACTCAATTTAAAAATGTTAACTTGCATTCAGCCAAATCTTCTGTGAATTCACACGCACACCACTATTAAACTGTAAAATTCCTTAAATATAAATGAAGCTTCGTGCTAAATTTCAAATCTATAGGTAAGTTAATTCTCGATGCATCGTGCGAAGAGACATATAGACAGAATAATTAATTAATTCGTTGTAATTAACCAAATGATTTATCTCTAGAACTCACTACCCCATGAAACATGTATCTCATGATGCACGATAAAAATAATAAAAGAATACTAAATTGTTATAAAACATCATACATGTAAGACTTATGTAATTATTAGTAATATAAAATTCATAGAATCAATGTACAGATAGTTGCTGGAAAGGAAGTCTTGTATTTACAATTCGATACAAACATCCTCCGGATGTAAACTGGATACGCACATCCGCCCAGACGCCGATGGTGAACAAACAGGAAATGCTTGCTTAAGCAGCGGAAATGCTTATTTGTAAAAACCGTGCGACAATGTAAGGGACAGCCATGCTGATATGGAAAATTGTTACTCACCAATTATGATGGAGAGATTTGGCAGAGGCGTGGTCAATGAGCTGGCGGGAGAAGAAAGAACATCAAAACTGAAGAACAAGGAGGAGAGGTGGTGGTGTGGAGGCCGGGAATTCGAAAGGTGAAGTTCGGGAGTGTTTGTGTTCGTGTGCGGAAAAATATCTCTAGGCGTAATAAGTGTGATGTAAAATAAAATGTAAGTAATTTTAAGAACTTAGTATATTTTAGGGTTCATTAATCATTTTCAATTCCATATCTATTTAAATGTTCACAATTTCGAAAATGTAAATTCATGTAAATGTTTAGCTATTTTAAAGAAAGTTTCTCATGTTAGTCCATGAACTCATTATTATTGCAACACTACAAAATTACTAGTAAATGTTATAATGAATTAAATTTAAAAAAATGTTAAGAAAAGTCGTTTGACAGATATTTGGGGTCTTCCCCCATCATATGTTAGTTTTGGTTATTTAAACCACACAAGTGAAAAAATACAGCCAAATACAACAAATAATTGAAGTCCTAAAAATTAAAGGGCACTGTGGTATAATTGTATGTACATTTTACACAGCAAGTGCAAGTGATCCGGGGTTCGGGGTCCCGGTGGAGCAAGTTTTACATTTTGTGATTCAATGTTTATTGTAAATTAAAATTAATTTCGGCCTATTGGCCATTTTTACAAAATTTTAGTGAATGTATATATATATATATATATATATATATATATAAAAACAAAAAAACTATACTTTGATTAGGGTAACAAGACAACCTCCTGTGGGTTCCTTTACGTCGGAAATAGAATTTCAATTAGGAGAAAGTGCTCATACAAATCCTAAAGTCAGAACCAAAATTCGAAACATTTTCACTTTAAATCTCCCTAACTAAGAAGGTGTTGTAATAATATGGTACCTAAAATATGCCTACTTCCATTTAAAATGTAATAGCTCACCCACTCATTCATTACATCAATATGTCCGTTTAACTAAAGAGCTAAAGGACTTTCGGCTTTATTTGGATTCCTTCTAACACTGGTGCTAAAAAGATTCAGTTTGTTACTTAAATTATTTAAGCTAACTCTATAAAAAAGTGACTAGGATGTACTGGTAAGTTCAAGTTATTCTGCATTATTCGTAAAAAGATTTTTTTCACTCCTCCAGTCTACAAACACTGTTCTTCTAATTTAAACCTAAATATAGAATGAGAATTGTGTTTAAAATATCTTTCTGTAAATAGCACTTAACTCAGTATTATTTTTGGAATCATTCGATTTTTTTTTAAACAATGCTTATGAGATAGAGTCCCTGTTTTTAAATATAAAATGTTTATGCGAATTGTTTTGCGAATGTGGTAACAGCTATGCTATTGCATAAGTATAATTTTTATTTATCTAAGTTAGATTGGATCCAGCATATATCACCGACATTGTTGTAAACAGTGATGGGTTGGACGCTGTTTAGGTTAGCTCAGATAAGTTGGACGAAGGATTCTAAATCAACAGCTTGCATGGCGGGAGTTATATAACAACTGCCAATTATTTTCCTACAGTAATTTATGAAGACGAATTAATTGGTTTCTGCCAAAAGCACATCGCAACCATTGTTTGGGGGTTGACATTTTAATTTGTGCCGTTCCGGTATCTTTATTTGTTATCGTTCAACCGTGATCTCTAAAATCTCCCCCCCTTGGAATTGTGAACTGCAAATCGAGAATTATAGAAACAATTTATGTTTTAACATATGTTTTATTACTAGTGAGAGATTTTATATCTTATTTGAAGATTTGCCATGTATTGTTGAATTTTCTTTATACATATAAAAATATCTAGAGTATATCTAAATTGCTACCGTTCAAATAATGTGAACGAAAAATAAATAATAAAAATAGTTTTTATTAATAAAAAACAACCCAAAAAAAACAGGGTAATCTATAGATAAACCTGCTTGCTTATTGGAGTAATATAAATAGATAATATAACGTATAAAAATTGTTTTTTATAATTTTTACGTATTCACCAATCAAGAAAGTCCCCGAAAACAAACACAATAACTTTGCATACTAAAATTAAACAACAGTGCAGACACTTAAAAAAGTTTAAAGTTCCAGTTTCAAAATTTTACGCCCGCATATCTAGATACATTGAGGATAAGAGCGGAGAGAGAGAGAGAGAGAGAGGGTGGGAGGGACGGAGAGGATGGAGAGAGAGACAGAGAGATAGGGGATGGAGAGGGAGAGAGTGATAGGAGGAGGGAGAGAGAATATGTGCCGATGTTTTACCCACATTTCTCTGATTTATTAAGTCTAATCAGAAAAATTATTATATCACTTTCAAAATGATATTAAATAGGTTTCAACTAAAAGGTTATAAAAGTACAACCATATTAAATTTAATCGTAGCTATTGTTAACCATTCATATGTTCAGTGGGAAATCTCAAACCTCTCGTAAGGACATTATATTATTTTACACACACACACACACACACACACACACACTCACACACACACCCACACACACCACACACACACACACACAAACACACACGCACGCACGCAACGCACGCACGGCACGCACGCACGCACGCGCACGCACAACACACACACATGCGCGCACACACACGCATCAACACACGCGCACATTACAAAACACACACACACACACACACAACACACACACACACACATCACACACACAACACACACCCACACAAAGATAATATACATATAAATTTTAATTTACCAATGTTTCACATTTTCATTTGCCTCTAAATTTTTGTTCTCCTATATGTACAAAAATGTGCAGTACTTTCCCTCGGTTTGGCTAAACTCTATGGTTATGAATCCTGTTTTTATTTATAAAAATTTGGTCTGTGAAAAACGTACCCATTAGTAATGAAATGATATCTGCGAGTCAACCCATCTTCCTAATGAGCAACACTCCAAAAGAGAAATACCTAACTGTTGTGGCTAAAATTCACCAATTTCTAATGTTATGATATGAATGTTGGTCAAAGAAACTTAATTAAGCAAAATCCCCTGATAAAGTATCTAATGGTTTTGGGCTTAAAATCCATCAAATTTGCTATGTTATTATTAGGTCAAACTAACTTAATGATAGTCAAAATCATACTTAAAATACTTAATTTTTCTTGTTCAAATTCACCTATTTGAAATGTTATCTACTAGTCAACCCAAAACCCCTTCATGATGAAATACCATAATACCAGGATAAAAATACCATCTCATCAACATGTGAATTTAACTTCTTGTTGGGCTTAACCTCTTGTTAACATACCATCGGTCTGTAGTTAGTCACGTGGCCTAACTCAAACGCTGGACAATATATAAAATCTTTAAGACTATCGACTTTAAATTACTCTCTCAAATAAAAGAAAACTGGAAATATTCAGGTCGCACGCACAACCCTCCAGCCTACTGGATATGATCGTACATTTAAAAACAATAGTTTAAGTGTGTTCAAGCCAGGTTTTTTTGGCTCTGGATGATATTTTATAATAAACGAAACATTATTTGCAATTTTCATGTTTGTTTTCAAAAGATAAAAATAATTTTTTTATTTGAAATTTATGTGATTATTGAAGAAATTACGTCGAAGCAAGACAAAAGAAGAGCCTCGTGATGTGCATCGTGTTGCGAAGATAATTGCTTCCTTCATACTGTGCTTGTGAAATATCTCCACTGAATTAATAAACTCGGCTTAACACAATGCCTTTTTGGTTATGAAGGAGGGTAGGTGTTTCTTATGATTGCATAGCATCAACTCTTATTAGATTAAATGTAAGGACATAGCTGTGAGGCTGGTGGTTTAAATATCAAGGGGTTGAATACCAATTTGTATGATTGCTCCCTTTGGATCAGCAATACAAAAATTTGTGTCCTATGTTTTCTTCATCCCGTATCAAAATGTAGAGTTTTACATTATATATACATTTATATTGTATTTTAAAATATAGATTTACAGTATTTCCAATTGTAATTCCTTTGGCTAACAGTTTTGTTTTAATTGTTCGTTATTTCCAAGACATGCTTTTGTAGCTATTAAATTATACTTTAAAATGGAGCACTAATCTGTCTAAGAGCCTGAGTCTACGCCTTGGAAGAAACGTTGTGAAGGAGAGGAAATGACAGTTAGATCGGATCAACAAAGAACTCAAAACTGAGCTAATAAAAATGAAATAGGGTGGTTTCAGAGTCTCTTTTGCGAATGAATAAAGTACGCTTGCCAAGTTTAAAATATGAGCATTCTCCTTTCAGAAAACGTTATTTAACACGAAGCAAACACTTGTTTTATAAACTACAGGCAATATTTACGTCATTATAGCAAGGCTAGGCAGCTTGTACTTCACTATATCAACCCCTTTCTTGCTTTTACTTTCCAGTTACAATCCTTGCAGCAAACAAAGACTGTTGTTATACGCTGCTACAGGCCAGACGGAGCATGAGACGTAACACCCTCCCTCCCCCCGCCGTGTGTACTACTAACCAAACCGATCTATGTTGTGTGTGCTTGAGAGAGGGGGAAGGGCAGACGTGTGGGTAGTACAGATTACCCACTTAGTGTTCCACACGACCACCCTCTGTCTGTGATATCGATACACTCTCTTGGCACTGAGTCTCACAAAGTGGATCAGACCCAGTTGGAACACAAATGTTTAAAACTTTAAAACCGGATTATTTTGTCGTACTTATTCACAGTGAAAACATTATCTTTGTTGCAAAATAAAAATGACTATAAAATCAGTGTACTTTAGCGTCCGGTAATAAAACTTTTCCGCTTGGTCTATTTTATTAATAAAACCTTTTAAAAATTAAAAACAAGGTTAAGTTATACCTTTTTGTAAGATGTACAAGATTAATATTTATGTGTTATTATTTGGATTATTTTCTATCGAATTTTTAGGTGGCGTTTTCTTAGTTTCCTAGTATTAGTTTTTGGTTTTTAAAAACGAAACAAAGCAATAATTTGACAGTAAATAAAGTAAGTTTTTTTTATCACAGTCACAATGAAAACCAGTTTCTGAAAACTCATAATCATTTACTGCTCAACCCTTATAATGCATTATTAAAATTTCTAACGAGTTGATACTGAATGAAGCATAAAAACCCGATCCTTTATGGGTTGTAAATAAAATCTCTCTCGAGTTATAAAACATTATCTGTTTTGCTTTACAATCTCTTGAAAGAGTTAAAGTAACAAAATTTAATTTCAACAATTTCTAAGGGTTGTGATCATTTACTTTTCAAACGCAATAATTTTATCCACATTGCTTTGTACACGTTGTTTCAACATGGATGAACGCTTTCTACAACGGCGAGAACGTTTTTATAAAGCGCCAAGACTGTAGTGAAGTACACATATAAAGAACACTTTGTTATCATAATGCACAGATATACAAGTGTTATAGTTATACGTTGGTCTATAAATTGATTCGTTACCTTATACAACTGGAGAGTACCTTATACAGAAAAAAATCAGTTGGGTGCAAAATATATGATGAGTTCATTTCAGTGAACTAACATTAAACTCTGATATTGCTTCATTACAAGTAAATAACAGCTGCTTTCCTTACGGAAACTTTACAGTATGAGTATTTTAAGTTATTTTATATTTAAAAAATTTTAAAACAAGTTACAAAAATTCTTTATGCACTAAATGCATAATAATAATATTTGTATTATGTAATCTCTCACATTTCAGCATTGTATCACAATCTTTAATCAGTAGGACAAGGCATGACGAAGCCCAGCTGTTATGTTGGCTGACACCATGCTGGAAGAAGTCTACTCTCTCGAAATTCCTGGATTGATACCTAGACCCGAGGGTTTGACTTGGAATAATAACCATCGATCACGTTGGCTCTAAATTGGCCTTATAGGCATTTCTGGTTTCGAAGTCTCTAGCTAAATACTACCGTTGTCCAGGTTCTGATGATGGGGGGGGGGCGTATTAATATGGCTTGATTTACCCCCATCTCACTTACGGATCGGTCTTGTGGGTAGCTTGTGCAAAACCAATCAATTCATGGAAGGGTGTTCAAGATGCAAAAAACAGCAATACGAAATTATTGCTCAGTTGAAATGTAAATAGTTGCTTCCAGGAAGCCTTCAAAACTTTTTGAAACTGTTGACGCTCCCTACATCCAGTCCCTACATCTTTGGGAACAACTCTGTTTAGTATGCCTAAATGTACCCATGAGACGCACGACCTCGAAGATATAACATACGTGTGAGACTAGAAGCAGAGGTTATCTACCGAACTGGTAGACTAAGAACGGTGGTTTATGAATGATTGCCGTCACAGGAAGGTGTTCATTATCATCAAAAATACTACCAACATTCAATAAACAACGCTTCCAACGCCCAAGGTGTTAAAAACCCGTTTGAAACGCTTTTTAATGTCACAAACGTTTTATAATGTGGACAATTTTTTGGCACATGATTAGTAGACTATCAATTAAAAAGGGAACTGACTTAATCCGTCGCCGAAAGTGGGAAACATTGGCGAATGGATGGATGTATGTAAGTTTTGAAAATGTAAGTTTGAATGAGATGTCTTGTTGGTGTATGACAAACACTTCAGCGAGTAAAAAGTGTTGTCATGCCGTTGTAAGATTTTCCGCATCCAAAATTGATTTTATTATTAATAATATTATATATTATTATACATAATATACATAGTCAAATCTACATTGAAAAATTATACAACGTCATTCTTATCCGATAAAACAGTATAAATAAATATATATATTATATATCTCTTCTATAATATATATATATTTTCATATTATATACTACTCATAAATTATTTGAGGACAAGTTTTGAACCGAATGTAATTACTGGATTGTATTGATTTATTTATTTATTTTCCCAAACATTTATATATAGAGTAAATAAATAGAATTTAAATAACAAATATCTTTTATAGGAAATTATCCCCACATGGGCATCAGCCTGTGTGTGGGGAAACGAGTTCATCGGTCTGAACTACCAATAACACTCCCAAAAACTTTAAATTAAAATAAGGCGATATGTATTGTACTAATAATAAAAAAAAACTTTTTCATTAATAAATTAAAAATGAAGATTTAACCTCATAAAATAATAAAACCAAACAAGGCCAGAGCAATGGAATACCTGAGTAAATTTAGTTAATAAATAATCTTAAATTAGAAAGGAATATACTTATGTAGGAAATACATATTTTGATGAACTTAAGAATTTAATTTTAAAAAATTGTAACTAACATAAAAAAGAGCAGTCAGAAAGACTTAATTAAAAAATTAAACCGATATAAGTAGGATAGAGACTTGGACACAACACCCTGCACCCAAGCACCACACGGCACACAACACGCACGCACACACACCACAACAACATACACACCACATCACGCACACGCACACATGCACGCACGCACACACGGCCCTCGTTGGCCTTGCAGTCGAAACGATTACAAACTCACACCAAACACTCAGTACTAACATTGATTGTAATACAAAAATATAACAGAGATTTTACACTTTTATTTTACACTTATATAGAGAATTATATCTCTGCTGAGTCTGATGAGTCTTGATTAGTCTCCTGTGGTAGATGCGATCGAAACATTTTATTTATTCTGAGTTTTGAAAATGTCCATGCCCTGGTTACATAATAATAGATGAACATCTCTACCACGATCCTAATCCAAACAAACTACAACACTCTAATCAGCAGTACACGGGACACTTCACAAATAACTAAGACTTATTCATTCATAAATAAGAGCAAAATCAGCAGGCCTTCGCCTCGCGAACTCCTAAGACACGATTGTTGCACTGAACAAAAATAATTTTGCTAATAGTGATGAACACTAATATTATGACATAATACGATTTCTAGAAAAGAAACTATAAATTCCACTCCCTTTCTAAAAGACCTCCGTGTTTCAGTCGCCCCAAATTAATTCTCTCATCAATTTGAAAAGTTTTTTTTTCTTTAAGCATGTCTTTACTTTTACCAACTACAATTAAGTTTTTGATTGATGTGTCTAACAAATTTAACAGTGAACATTAGAAAAAGTATCTCACACATGAGTTATAAAAACTACGCTCCTGCTTTTTGGGAAACACAATGTACCCGACTGATATAGAAATTGTAATGGCAGGGATAACTATGTCTAGAAAATGCCAAGCTATGTCCACAAAAATCCCTAAGTCAAACACTAATTAGTTACCATGAGACAATAACACTGCTATGAGGGTTTCATACTGTGTCATGATCACCTTATTCAATGTTCATGATCATTGGCATGCTCTACCTATATTTCGTTTGAGATCGATAAATAACTAAAAAGTATGTAAATTTTCTTGTCGTTCAGAATTTTAAAATTATATTTCGTGTTTATTGTATATCGTACAAACACTCCTATTGAATTAGGTTCATATAAACTGTTTTACAGAAATGGTGAGGAATTAAATTAACTACAATGTGGTTGTTTATGGCGCTGATAGTGTACACATCTACGTTACGTAAAGTAATATGAATTTTATTCGAATTATATACCTGAATAAAAACCCATTAGTTTTTCATATGTATACACGTAGTATAAATTAGTTTGTAATATGGGTATTATCTCTTTATATTAAATTGACATATACTTTGTTTGTACGGGGGCTATCAATTTGAAGTTAATGATATTTTCTAAACAAAATACCAAACGAAAATATCCAAGAATTTCGAACAAATTTGACCCTTTTCACTTTATACAGAAACAAATAATTATTAATCTTAATTTAGAGCTTATTAGGTTCATATTAGTTTCATATTACAATTTTTATTATATATAAGTCAAAACACGCAAGAATAAAGATCATACATATTAAAAAAAATCTTTCGTTTTAAGGTGTAAACATTTGTGACTGCACCACTGATTTCAAGGCATTTTTACATTAAAAACACACTATATGGGGTTTAATAATACTCATCATATATTAAAAAATATAATATAGTTCCCCAAATATTTATATTTGTGTGTATATAATTACCAAACAAATCTAATACCGTAAACAGCTGTTTTCACCACTCTGTCACTCATGCCACTTGTTTTATCCGATAAGAGCACAAGTATAAGAAACCATTAATGATACCCAACTTTTCTTATTATCAAGAAATGAAATGTTCCTGCAATCGAAAATAACATTTCCGCAATTTCTCTGCCCACCTACCTTTGAGAATCATTCAACACCTCGTTTAAATATACCTCGCTCGCTTCCTTATATTTTCCTCAGTCTAGTATTTCTTATTACATTTGCTGCAACTTATCATCCTCAGGAACGAAGTGCAATATTCAGATATCAAGATATAGGTTTTTAAAAGTAACTCGTGTGATGGAGGTTAGAACATTAAATTAGATTCATATATTATCATTAAAATCTACTTATATTTCACAGTATCAAATCTTTTATTTGCGCACTAGCAATTAACACACGCCTTATCTTAGGAGATTGTAATACGGTAAGACTACTATAGTTCACTTAGTATAGACCTTTCAATGAAAATTTTAACTACGTAATTTTCAGAGCTTTAGTGAAGCGTATCATTTGAAGAGCTAAATAAATTTTTTTGTTTGTCTGAAACAGTATATCTGCATAATAATATCTAAGGAACGAAATAAATTAGAGATATACCACTTTTCATGACCTTCATTTCATTCTGTATAAGCAATATTAAATCCGATTATGGTGTATATCATGGGGATTTAGCTCTGGATTAACGCAGATCTTATGATTCTTATGAGTAACCACGTTGGAGAAAATCATATGATAAACAAATTTGTAAACAAACTGAGTACGATCATGGACAATTTTATATTTGACATCGTAACACATTGCCTGCATACTAGAAATATGTCAAAATTCTTAGACCTGAAGTTTTACAAGGGATTAGTCCAAGGTTTTTGTACTTTTCATTTCATAATATATGGTCAGTGTCTAATCACACTTATAATATTATTACATTTATGCATTCTTTGACTTTGAAATTGTGTTATGATTTGGTTGCTTATAGGTTTTAATAACTATCATCATATTTTATTTTGAATATTATTACCTTTATGACGTTTTTTTTAAAATAAACAGTAATTTAACTTTAAATTTAATTTACAAGGAGTAAATAGTAATGAGACTTTAAATAACTTTTTTTATGTAGTTTGTATATTTCGTTTTTTTTTATCTTTATTAATCCTATGAGCTAACTATAAATTTACATTAGGGTACCAACATTTTGTAATACAACTGAGTATAAAAGCTTAGACCGTCCTAAAGTAAATAAAACTCTTCTGGAAACAACTCCTGGACGTTTAATGGTTTGTCATATTTTCTTACCAGATCCCATAATAGACATATATACACTAACAGGAAACAAAAAACAATTGGGTCTGATTTTAGATATAGCTTTACTTGTCTCTCCATGGCAAAATGGACACTGTCTCTATAAAAATTCAATCTTTGTCACTGATGGTTAAAAATTTAAATTAGTTTAAATTACTTTAAATCAAAGTTATATTTAACTAATTAGAACAGGAAACACAGGTTTGTTGTTGTTTTAATCTTCATCTTTAGCCAGTCATAATATGTTTGAATAATGTGGAACCATTTTGATCTTTTAACTGCGGTTTTTCTTCATCGGAAATATTTTCATAACGCAAGCACAATTCACATAGGTCTCTTTAGGGTACATACAGATAAAATGTTAACTCATAGTTTGAATGTCCTACTATATTCCAAAAATAGCTAATCTTTACATTGTGATCATCACTTAACCTTTTTTAAGAAAAGAAGAGGCCGATACTCGTATAAGCCTTATTATGCCCATGGAAAACCGGCCTGTGCGAGGATCTTATCATACAGAATAATAGGGAGAGTCGATTCAGTACAAGATTGATGGTACTGATGAAAAGAACAACAGTTTATTGAGATATAGAAAGCATTGTTTTCTTTTCCATGACATTGTCAATTATTTAACTATGTTTTGGAATAATATTCTGCATACGATACAAAAGAAAACCTTGGTTCCTGCAAACCTTCTTGGAGTCCTCGGTAACTTTTCCAAAAATGTTTTACGTAAATCTTCTGAAAATTTTGAAATTCTTTGTAATCTTTATTTCTCCACCCAAGGAACCTTTATAGTTTTACTAATAAATTTAAGTATAAGCATCCCTGGAATTTATACAATATGTTTTTATGTAATATATTTTTTGTAACATTATTTGGCATCTGTTGGGATCAGCTATAATTTTTTCCTTCATTTCCTTCTCTTGTCTCGGAATTTTCGCCGTATTTCATCGATCTGTGTTTTTTTTTTTTTTCAAAACTCTCTTGCCCTCGGTTGCACAGTAAGAGAAAGTTGATGACCAAGAGAAAGGAGGAAATGGGGTAAATACTGAAAGATTCTGTGATGATGAAATACAGATTATCTGAACAATGCGTACGTCACACTACCACTATTGTTCCAGCTTAATTTGTTTCTAGGGATGAAATAAATTTAACAATACTCTATATTAAACATAAATTTGTAATGAATATCCTGAAAATGAAAGGAAATTCGGGCGTTTGTTAACGCCTTAGTTCATAAAAAAGTCACGAACCATGACTTTTTGTCGTTTCAGATTCCTGGCTTCTATGTAGTTTTCCCTACCACCACCTGATTTCTTACCAACTTCATTATTAAGTCTGTAAGGCTCCTAATTTCTAAAAAGAGACAATATTTTTTACAAAACGGTAAATAATCACTCGGATCTCTTTTGTTTCAACCTGAAACTTTATTTTAAAATGAACTGAAATTGTAACGATATTAATATCCAATACTATGCAATGTCAAATAAGATTATCATAAGCTATATACAGAACTAAGTCTAATTTAAATAAGTGTGTTGGATAAAAAATATACAATGAATATAAAAATCAAATTAAAAACAGAAACAAATTTGCGTAAAATTTTAAACATAACGTCTAGACAACAATATTTTTATACTAGGGGATAAAAAGCAATAAAGCTAGACAGCAGCACAGTACATAACATTCCTTCTGCTAGATCGATTAGACCACCGACTGTCATAATAGCAAAGCGTTGCTAGGAACCCTCTCAATTTGCCTTTAGTTTTATGTAGAAAAATATAGCATTTCTTAAAAATAACAGTTGTGAAAAAATAGTTTTCAATGTGAGAGTGTTTACCTACTCTGAATAAATGTTACAAAAGAAAATAATACTATGTTTACATATATTTTTTTGACTTAACCTTTTTTGGAAAGTGACGTAAGGTATAATAAGGTTAGAATGATTGATCAGAAGATATCTCAGCAACTCACCCTTATCGCAACTAAAAATCTGGCACTGAAGTCTAAAGGTGACACTTTATATGATCTATAATATTTAATAACTCTTTAACATTGACATTAGGACAACTTTCTTGAAACACACCGAGGTCTTACTGCATCAAAGTTCAAGACCCATCTACTGACTAGAGTTTTGACGCTCTTCTGCATGTTTAGACAAAACACTGAACTACTGTTCTTTTTGTGCCATTTTTCTATAGTGTAAAGAAGGACCTTAGAAGTATTTCTTTGCAGGAAAAGCAATTTTTTTTTTTTAATTTTGAGTTGGGACGCTTTCTTCTGTTCACGTGACATGTAATGAAATGAGCAATAGACTTAGTATTTTACATACAGGTTCAGCGGATCCTGTTACGTGTCATGTATTGTGGTCTACTCCTACCTTGTATAGCTATACGTTTATTGCTCGTAGTTTAACAAATTCACTGCTGCGAACGCCTCAGGACGTCGTCTATGGTAAGACTACTCATGATCACTCACTACAGTCCAACATTGAATATTTTAGTGCTCATCTATGTAAGTACTGTTTGCTGTTAAGATCAAAGTGAATTGCAATTCTAGATTTCAACATTCGACAGCCGATATAAGGACCTTTTTTATTCTGTGCTCTTTTACGCTGAGTACTATATTGTTTTAAGAGTAATTTATTTGTTTGCATAGTTTTTGTTGACAGACAATTCAGTCCTATCTTACAGTTTCCAAACCTTTCTAATCTGCTTACTTTGGAAATATCTGAATAAAATACGGTTGGACTTAGTCTACTAGACATCATAGTACTTAGGATTTTCCTTTTTCAATATCTTTATCTATACTAAATTTTGAAATTTTCATAAAGAGCTCGTAGGTGTACCCTATACAATGTGTGTTACCATGCATAGATATCAAACTGTTAATATTAATTTATTTCCACACATATTCAAGAAGCAGGTTTTTACATTCTTGATAGACTCTCGATTAATTGAAACTTGATTAACCATATTTCTCTAATATGCAATGTATTTCAGAAAAAAATCATTTCAATGTTGTTATTTACATAAATGCATAATAACCTTAGCATAAAATGTACTTGAAAATAAATTTTCGTAGTATTATCATAGATATTCAGGTATACTTATTAAAACGCGTTTATGCTATAAAAAGAATGACTTTGTGAAACAGACGCTTGTTTTCTCATTTAATATAGACAGTAAAAATGTAATTGTATAGTTAACTGCTTCAACACATTTCTTTTAAACCGACCAAGTCATATATGATGTAAAAGAAACTTGGTATAGTCCAAAAATGTGTTCTCCTAGTGGATATCTTTCCTTTAAAATGTTGTATCAACTTCATAGGTTTACCCCACCAGGTCTTATCAAATAAGTATGGCGATATCAAATAACCTGTTGAACTTATCTGATATACTAATTATAAGTTTGAAAGTTAAAAGATTTTATTGATAATAAAGCCGGTTTTAATGGTTAGGCTAAGGAAACAACTTAATTATATATCTATGGACACTTCTAATAAAAAGCCAAACAATTATCAGTATCACAAAAAGTATCATGCATTATTTAGGAATATTTAGTGACAAGTTGTGAATGTAATCATAAATAAATACTCAATAAAATAAAGTTTTTGGCGCTACATTGAGATAGTACATGAATTATCTGAGTCTTTCAAAATGAATAAATAGTATTAAACTAGTAATTTTTTATAGGAATATGTGAGTTTAAACACAGGACTGAATATGTTTGACTTTTCAAAAAAAAAACAGGACAGGGCAAATGCAAAATATCTCAATTACCTTATATTGTAATAGATTATTTAAGAGGCTAGTTGATGCTTCGCTTTACTTACTTCAAAACATTAAATGTTTGTCTGGCATAGGGTTTATTCCAATTTTGGTAAAAACTTTATATGATAAAAGTGTTACAAATAATTTTGTAGAAATTCGTGTTAATCCCTGACCTTTGTCTTCTTTGCTCCGGTAATAGCTATGAATTTAAATTAATACGACTACTATTAACCATAGAAAATACTTAAAATTTTGTTTACATCTATTAACAATTCCGAACGTAATCATCATGCTTCAATTTGTTGAAATCAATAAAACACAATATGAGTGCTCATAATCTACTTAACAAGTAAATTGTCTGATAGAGCCTAACAAACAATATTTTAAAGTTAACGTATTGATCACCTGCCTAAGGAGGAATATACATTATCTAAATCGCTTTTAAAAGCGGATCACGTCGCCTTGAGACTCGGCAACTTGCCAGCTACCACAATCAACCCTCAAAACACGTTATATTCCAGCTATATGGTTTCCTTCACAGAGTTTTTTTTTTTCCTATAGCTGATGTAAATAAACTTGCATAAGTAATATACTTTAAATAGAACGTGATAGTAAATTATATGTTGGTAGTAGCTACATTTATAGCCTTAAAACGCATAGTTTCGTATGATAAATGTTAGTTATTTTGAATTATAAATTGTTACCAATATTACAGAAAGTTGATTAAGTCATTAAATTTCATAATTTAACTAGGTGTTGTATATTTGTTTGAAAATTGATTAGACATTCGTATATGTTAAAATGCAATTTGTCATTACTTACAATCTTAAAAATGAACTACTAATGTATCAGGTTTTAGTAGATTTTATGTTTTGAGCACCTATGATGATAATCAATGGCTTTCTGGCCCATACTCTAATATGTTTATATGTTTAATAAAATAACTAATTGCACTTTTTGTTTAAACTTTTTGGGTTGACGAATATGCAAATTACATTTTAATTTGCTGAATATGTCTGGAAGTAGATGTTGGATATCCATATACCAATCGCATTTGACTAAATTTATTGTTTTAAAATATTAGAAAGACTTGAGGGAGTAATCTTTTATCCATACTGCATGTATATTAAAAAAAGGAAATATAGTACTTGTGATGTAATATACGTACGACATTAAATATAATAAAATTAATTTACAATTACAACCAGATTATATTTAAATCATCATTAAACTCAAACATATTTGCAAAGTGATTTTAGAGTAAGCATTGTATTATATACCGCATTACTAATTATAAAATAATAAAGATAATTTAGAGCTTAAAAAGAAAATAGAAAGTCTGATACCTCAAAGCCAACAAAAATTTAAAACCATCTAATTTTTATTAATGTTATATTTCACACAGAGATATTGAAACCCACTAAATTATTCTAACATATTTAATTTACTAAAAATATTTAAAAACAACAATTTACTATGATTACTAACACAATTATTTATTTATTGAGTTCTAAAAAACAAAGTCACTCCGAGCATAAATATTCAATACATAATCAATTGCAGAAAATCAAATGGGAATCGGCCTTAAAATATCACAAATGGCAAAAAAAAGTGAAAATGCTGAAATTTAAACAGCAGTAGAGTTCTCTAAAATTATATCCCAACAGTAGGTTATATTGTTTGATGATGTAAATTCAATTAAGATAAATCGTTTGTAGAAGCAGTCTAAAGCATAATTAACGAACTAATTAATACAACAAACCCTTCATTATTGCCGGCTTTGTTCTCCTCAATGTTGTTTAATTTTAAGACATTTGGTTCGCTGTAGTTCATTCATCTACCCTGAGGAAAGTCACTTGTTATTGCTAGCAAGTATGCTATAGTTTTCAGGTGTTAGGTAGATTTTATAGAAGATAATAAGTCCGAAATAATAAACATATTGTTTAATGTTAACCAAACTACTGTTTAAAACCAAACCCATTTTTAGAAACCACTGTGTATGATTATACAAATTTCAATTCTATTTGGTTTAAAGATCATGGAATTTATATATTTTTAAGATTTCTAACTATTTTATTAATATAACAGCAATTAGAGACTTTATAACTTCAGCGTTGTAGAAAAATCAATTTAATCCTTTTGTAGGTACTTTAATGTGGCAGTCCCATATGAAATATACTTTTCACCCAACTCTGCTGTAAGAGATACTCTCTTATAATAAGGACAATGCTGCTATTAATTCCTTGCGATAAGCAATATTCTTTATGTAAAAAGTAGTAATTTTAATTTCTTACCTGCGTGTTTAATTCCAAACTAATACATATTGCCCGTGACACAGCAAAAAATTTGTTATGGTTATAAATACGTATATTTGGAATGGGTTATAGAAACTGGATTTGTTTGTATATAAAAATATCATTGGTCGTTGTATTATCATTAAACGTTTATAACGGTTTGAAGTAGAAGTTGTGTGTATTATAACATATACCTATGTACCTGTGTATAAAGTTTTTTTATTAAAGATTTGATGTTTTAGAGGAAAATTGCTTATCACCATGGAGGAAAAACATTCTCCAAACTAGTACTAAACTAGTACGTAAACAATAAACTCATAAATTGAACCGACAATGCATTCAAAAACATACTTCAGAACATCCAAAATAGATGTGAATAATGTTTGGTTTTAGATAATATTACTAAAATCTCAAGGCTTTGAAAAACGGCTTGTAAACAACGAAAAATATCCTACTGAAAAAACAAAAAACATGGATGCAAATTACAAATATGTCATTTAGGATATGTACTAAAACATAAAATGTTGTTTCAAACCAAAGACTTTAACGTTACCGTGGCCCCTAAATCAATTAAAGCTCTTAATTTCGTGGAATCGAGTCGGCTGTTTCACAGGTATCTGAAAACAGAATTTTGATAAAAATCTGATTTAAATTAACTTTTCATCATTCTGAAGTCCCACATATCTATGGCCTTCCTAAAATGAATAAACCTGGCACCCCTTTCCAACCAATATAATTAGTTCTTGGACATCATCGTGCAGGGAACGTTCTAAATTTCACTTGGGCATCCTGACAGGACTTGTAGGAAAAGCTAAATCGTTGTTTAAAGACTAGTGGGAAGTCAAAATGTAGAAACTTTCTGAAACCGATAGGCTAGTTTATATTTGACTTTGAAAGTCTTTTAACTAATTTACCAGTTCTAGAAACATTAAAAATCATTGAATTTCTGCTAAAAAAAGATCATACACTAAACGGGAGAGTAAAACTTCCTTTCAAAAACTTATGAAAATGTTACAGCTATGGACTCAATGTAACTATTTTAAACTATTGGGTAAAATTTATGCCAATATGAGAGTATGGCTATGGGATCTACTCTATTGCCCCATTTTCATCAATGTGTTTACGGAAGAATATGGGAGAAAAGGCTCTGGCTTCAACTCAGTTCAAACTGAGTATGTGGATGCGTTGATGACACATTCGTCATTTTCCCTCATAGATATACTGAACTTAATGAATATTTGTCGTACGTAAACAGCATTTCTTCCTCTATTCTTTTAACTATGGAGGTAGAAGTCCACGACAAACTTCTCTTTCTGGGTGCTTGTGTACTAAGATATGGGGGACCTCATTAAGACAATACTTGTAGATTATCGTAAGAGAACACACAGGCCAATATCTAAATTTTTAATCAAATTATCGTAAAATATGTTAAGGAAAGGGTCGCAGTTGATTTACAGGACAAAGAACTTTTATTTGCTCAGAAACAAATGAGCAGAAAGAATAAATAAAACACGTTGGGTCGGATCTTTAAAAATGTATACCCTCAGTCTGTGATAAATAAATACAAAAGAAAACCCCATGAGCCATAGAATGAAAGCAAAGTAGTATATAATATTAGAACAGCTTTTGGAACACAAAACACTCTTAGAAAAAGTCTCATACTACGGGACAAAAAAATATCGCACAAGACTAAAAAAACTGTGTTTACGGTATAACATGTTCTTGTAATATGAAATTCATAGGCAAGACAGAAATACTACTAAATGCAAGAATTTAAAAATATAAAGAGAAAACAAAAAAGACCACTGAAAAATTATAAAATTCTCAACATTGTTGGTCTGAAATTCATTACATGAAATGGGATGAAAAAACATAAAGCACTACAAGGAGATTTTTTTTTAAATAACAGAGACCAACCACTGAGGTTAGGTCACTTTGGGTAACAATATTAAAAAAAAACTATGTAGGAAATATAAAAAGATTTTAGGAAAAGCAATCAAACCTCGACCAATTAAATGTGTACACACAACAAGATATTAAGGATTAGGACCAAAACATAGAGCAGGAGTCCGGCTGCCTTTACGTTTTCTCTCCCAACTGCAGCCTTCATGTTCCGCAGGAACAGAAAGTCCCCCCGGGGGGTATGGAGTGATTTTTGTTACTTGCCCATTTTTACATAAGCTGGTGTGACGTGAATTTGTCCTCTAGATTTATCGTGCTCGTGATTTAGCTCTTGAGCAGTAACAACGACAGAGTTCATTGTATCCTGTTTGAACCCAAAACACGTTTCGTGTATGTTTGTTGTTTTCAATCTCTTTTTTTATTAATGATAGTCTATTTCTACACGTTATAATTTCGATCTATTTGTTGTACCCTCTCCTGAAGAAGAGTATAGATTTCAATTATTGAAACGTTTGTGTTTATATGTTGTAACATATAACGACGGAACATTTCCGTAATCTTATATTTAGTATTTTCGAAATCAGTAGCTAAGAAATCTATTTTTTTTTTACTAAACAAAAAATGGTTCATTGCTGTTTTAAAAAATTAATGCTAGGCCTTTTGCCTGTTGTCCTTGATATTTTTGTTATTATAGATACTAATAAGATAGCTGTGATCATTTTTTTAAATGTTTACCAAAAACTGTTTTTTGAGCTCAGTGAGTGAACTACGTAATCAATAATTAACTTAAGGACATTAATTTGTTAGTGAAATTATTACGCACAACTGTGTTCCTTTTGTAGGATCTCCAGTTTTTAGATTCACTTTAATGATAATTTGCTAAAAGTAAGTTAAACTGTATTGTATATGAAGTTCACGAAAGATTTTATAAAACTAATATATACCTATTAGAAATTACTAATATATAATGCCTATACCATTTCACAATGAAATATAAAAGGGTGTCTAAGCACAGTTTTCAAATACGTTCAAGCATCATTTCGGCTTTTCAGGTAAACGGTGCCTAACAATGTACTACCCACTAATTTATGATGTTTTAAATTGATATTTTCTTTTAACATCACATTTAAGGTAAATATATGTTTTTGTGCACTTAAATTGAATAAATGGCATTGATTGAATGTATAATAATTTATAAGACTTATACTTTAACACCTTATGGATAAGTTGTTATAAATAATTATTCAAGCTGTAATTCAATTCATGATTAAATTCAACAAGCTGACGCGGTGTTAAACATCCTGTCTTGTTGAACATCTAAACGAATAATAAGGTAATATATCCTGAGATAGCGGAGTGCCAAAACCCAGATTAACGTTTAATATTCAGGTTCTTTTTCGAGTGTGAAATACGATTTGCTGGAAAATATACCTCCACATCCACATTATTATGATCGTGCCACTGATAGCAACATGATAGTCTATAGTTTATTAAAACTATAAAGAAAAAGAGGCTTTCGCGAATACAAGTACATGGCATGAAGTCAAACAAATGTGGAAAACGAGCAGTAAATGTTTTAAAGTATTTAAACGCAATTATTTAAAGGTTGAAATAACATTCAAATCTTTAATCCAGAAGGAATGCAGTTGTTTACTAGAAAATATAAATTTGGGTTTGATTTAAAACATTTAATGGTTGTTTTTACGACCTGCTTTTGCTACAGATATTAATTCTCAGCTCTCACTACCCAAATTTCTTTTCCCCTCATTTAACTGTAACATTTCATGAAAAATAACAAAACTTGTTGAAAATAAATACATGTTGAAATATTTTATAGAATTCAAGTAGTTAAATGGTACAGTTAATATCTGTAATGTCCCTTTGCCTAAGAAGAAAATGCGGTTTACTAATCGCTGTAACGTAATATAATACTATTTTACTGATTAAAGTAAAAACGTGTATTAGTACTGTTATCATTTAGCTTAAATAATATGATCACCAAATCTACTAAGAATCGTATTAAAATAATTGGATGTAAAAGAAAATACTGATACTAATAAACGTTGCCAACAAAAATAGTAATAATAATAATAAAGTGTGTGCAATTTTATCTTACACCAGATTTCTCCTGGTATAATACATATTACACATATTTACTTTGTATGATAATAAAAATAATAACAGATTGTAATTTATTACGGTTTAATAACGTTTCGTTGAACAGGATTAATTAATCTACTATTTAGTGACAATGAAATTTAAAAAAACTATTGTTATTTGACAAATCCATCATATTAAATACCTAACAAAAACCTGGATAGATATTTTATATATTCACAGTTGTCTACTTTTGTATTCTATCTCAGAAAGGAGTAATATATATATCCCATCTCACATCTAACGTCTGGCTATTTGTTCAATGATGGATGGAGCATCAGACTCAAGGGTCTGCTGCTGACAAACGACCGTAAGGGCCGAGAGAGGGTCTCTTCTATTTTGAATTAACCAAATGCCTAACTGACACTAATTAGCTTATTGTACCATATAAAATGTACACATAAACAACTAAAGAGTTTTGCTCTATGCATTTTTTACGTTGCTTTCATTTTCGATAAGTTATGTTACAATTTATTTAACTCAAGTTTATAATCTCAAATAATGCTCATTGACTATTTCAAATAATAAAATAAATTTACTTCCTGTAAAGGTAGAAATACAATTTAGGAATAAATGCATAATCATTACAAAATGTATGTGGGTTAGAGCACAAAATCTTAATTAATGACTCAAATATCGGGGTGCAGTTTTGAAATCTAATGATTAGGTATTAAAAAGCCAGAGTTGAAAATACGAGCTGCTCTTCATGTTTAGATGCGAACCTGAACTACATTTTTTGGAACAGAATAGGACTGTTTATAATACATTGTAGTCACCTGAAGTGGTTGGGACGCCTGAGACCAGTTTTTGACACCGGAGCCTTTTTTAATTGTCTGCTTTATTGCAAATTAAGAGTTCGATACACATTTTATAATACATTTTTGAGTCGCAATAACTTGTGACAAAAATATTAATTTTTTTTAGTACTTACTAATCATTTGTAGAGTACTTAGATTAAAGTAATCTAATAATTCTTTTAGAAACTAAAATTATCTTACGTGAAATTACTGAAATAGTATATTTTGGGACACTTAAGAAAATTTGAAATGCTACTTTAAGTGAGTTAAATCTTTGACTAACAAATTGCAATGGAAATATTTTTCAATTTCAAAAACACAATTGGCTAAAAGAGTGGTTCTTCTCAAAATCGGTGGTAGCAAAATTTAAAACTGGTATGAAAGCCAAACATCGAATCAGAGGTTCTCTTCTAGCCCACTGCACGAAGAAAGCTTGAACCCAGCTTGTAAAAGTGGTTATGTTTTTAAAATGTACCCACAGAAAATTTAAAGCAATGCTTATTTTGTGCAAGTTACCTATATGGAATCGTAGACTGTTAGAATTAGAATCGCCTTAACAGTCTTACGTACAATTTGGGATTACTATGAATAGATGTGATTTATCCTATCGACGTCAAACTTGTAGGCCTTTATACTTAGGGAGTAAGATTTTTACTAACTTTAGGTCTGTAAAATTTTAATAATATGAATTTGTAAAAATATCGCTAAAAATAATACTAATGAGATCTTGTTATGGTAAATTAAATACACCGATAACATATGACCGCTATATCACAGTATTTAGTTAATATAGCATCAAAATAGTTGTGGAACTTCCAAAATATCAAAGATATATTTTTGTTAACCTTTTAAATTTAGTTTTATTTAATATGTATTACTTGTGCGTAGAAATTGAAGAGTTACTTAAGACAGTTTCAAATAAACTTTAATTTAAGGAGAGTTTAGAGATGTATCCACTTGCAAAAACTACTCTCTCTCTCTCTCTCCCTCTCTCTCTCTCTCTCTATATATATATATATATATATATATATATATATATATATATATATATATATATATATATATATATATATATTACTATATTTATAAGAAGCCAAAAAAGCTATTATTCGCTGAGTTATGTTGTATGCGTATATTCCATCTAAGGAAGTAAGCAAGAACCTTACGTATAAATTGCCTCAGACACGAACAAACAAATAAACCAGAGCGGCCTGAGGGGCTTGTAACTATTGAGGCAGGGTCTAATACGAGAGAAAACAACTCTGACAGTGAACTTTGTAGGGGTATTTCGTTCTGACAAAGTCTGCCGTTATAAATATTGGGTTCTGATCGCAAATCACCACTAATGGAAATATTTTCATAAATGCACGTACCTTAGTATCATAATATAACGTCATATTTAAATTACTGCCTAGTTTTGTCTAACCATTTTGTAAAGTTATCGCGTTTAATTGTGAAAGGGTGTAAAATGTCTTATTTATTGTAAAATTTTGAATCAATTTATCTTTTACATAATATTTTAATACTGCTGGTTATGTCACCTTCGTATTCATAAGGATGTATTCGTATAACTACAATTTATTTGTAAAATCAAATACATAATTCAATTATTTTCATTTATTTATTTCGAAGTTTCTGTAGCATTAAACTTTATTTTAGTTTAAACTTTATTTATTACTAAAAAATATTGTTTGACTTTAACTCTTGTAAATTGTACGTCTTAGTATAAACGTAAACTTAGTATCTAAAAATGGCCATTACTATTTCGACAACGGCAATATTTTTGTATATAAATTTGCATGGATTGATAAAATAAACTTTAATTAACTAAAATATAAGAAAAATAAGAAGTAAGAGGCACAGGATTGAAGCAACATACATAAGTAGCACAAGTATTCAGAAAACCGTTATTATCACATTCCTTATAGAATCAGAAATAAGTATTTAAGCAGGTGTTGTCCAATAACGTCATCATTTTAAGATACATAAAAAAATACTTTAAGATTTATATCAAAACAAAAGCTTCAATTACCATTTAATTATATTGTTCCACTCTGTTTTGAATGACCTGTGAAACATAGAACAACCTTCTAGTTTTTTATAAAGAATGTTCTTAATATATAAACCAAAAAGTATTGAAGTTGTAAAACCCAGTGGAAAGTTTAAAAGCAGTGAAGTACAATGTTTGATCAAAATTATTGCTTAAAGTTTAAATGCAATAAGTCTGCTGAATTGAAACCTGGAAACTGAGTAATAAAGCTACTGATTGGTGTCCATTATAATTATAAGAAAGATAAACTTTTTCGTTTTAAAGTTTCTTTTTATTAATAGTCACTTTAGTGTGTATATTAATCAAGGAAACATTTTCCATAGTACAAATCCACTTTCGTTAGAAAATAAGCATAGAAAACTTCTTATTATAATGTCTATGTAATGTTTTTAAATAAATTAGCTAGATCTGTTAAAATTATAGGCTTAAGCTAAATATTTATTTCAGCTACTTAATGTTGAAGACAAATAATACACCCACGAAGTAATGTATTTCTTTTTTGATCAGATAATATACTAGTAGGCAATAATTTTAAAAATATGGCCGTGAGGTTTTAAATATTAAGCTCATTTAAATTGAACGAATGAAAAATTACTGTTTTTTTATCTGAAAGAAAACTTGTTTTATTGATTAGGTTCAGTTACAGTGCAAAAACCCAACCCGAAATGAACTAAAGTTAACCGAAAAGTGTCTTTTACTTGAGCCCTGCAATCACTAGACAACCAACAGATCCGTAGAATTAATTAATTCCTACGGTTTTTGGGTACCAAGCTTTGATACTAATATTTGAAGGCTCCACTTCACTGGAACTGGAAGTGCTGCCCCCCCCCCTTTACTGACCGGCGTAATAGGCATAACATCCTCTTTTTGTACAAGTTGCTTAACTCCAGGATTGATTGTCTGTAGTCACTTGGAAATGCCCCTCTCAAACCCGTACGCAGCATCTCTTCCAGAGGTGTTATTGCCCTACATCCTACATATTGTATCAGTCCTCCATGCCTAGGCTTCATCAGTTGGGCAATGAGGCCTCTGTGCCGGGTATCGACTTCTTTTCTGACTCCGAACTAATAAGCTCTTGAACTTAACAGACATATCAAATGGAGGCATAAAATCGTTATTTGAGGATTTGGCTAAAAAGCACTGTCATTTATTACTTTTTTAAATTCAAAATAGTAGTCGCTTTATTACAAATATACCTTATTCCTATTAAACTTTAAATAATAATTACTTCATGCATGCTTTTTTGTATCTGCAACTGTTAACTACAGTTTATTGTTTATTTCTTAGCTATTTCTAGGATCGTTGTTAATTATTATTGTTACAAATTTTGTTTTTGTTTTAATATATTGTTAACTATGTTGTTCTGTTGTTGCTTACTTCTCACACTGTTAACTAATTGTAAAGTTCTCAGTTTTGCTTTAGTTCCTGCTGAATATTTTCACTAGTGATTATATCGATGTATGGCTTTTGTAGTTTTTTTTGTTTTATTTAGATTTTCTATAGTTACAGTTCTGTTGTTTTATTTTTTTTAGGAGTTATTTATCTGTTATTTATATACATGGAATGCATTTTTATATATGCAAATATCTTTTTCATGCAATGTCTTGGTGCCTTCATTATGTAGCCGATTATTATAGACTTATGTGACATATTTATAATTTGTCTTTTAAGAATATATGTAATTTTTACTAAGTTTTGATGTTCTAAAAATGTATTTTCATGACATAAACAAAAAAGCTATTGCCATACCTAGAGAAACACCTGTTTAAGATAATGTTAAACTGTTAATTTTATGATTACTAAATTTATTAATCCAACCTATTATTTAGTATTTATAATATTAATTAAAATATAACTTTCACTCGAACATTAATTTGTATATAATATTTTTAAGTACTTGCTTTGGCTCCTTACGATCCTTCTGTAATGTCTTGTATTTATAGTTAATTGATCGTGCAAACCAACACCCGGTTAAATAATAAAATAAATAATAATAAAAAAATCACCTATCTACACACAAAAATATCTTTGTTCCTGATGGTTAAGCAAAGTGATCAATTAAGATATATGACATTTACAGCTCAGCCTGCTACGTTTAGCCAGAGTTATTATATAAGTAAACAACTTCATTATAGAAAGTAGGTGTCAACAATAAAAGGCACAGATGAAGGAATGGCTGAATGGCGCCATGCAGAATTTCTGCCACTGACGAGTCACCTAACTTTTGTCACGCCTTAGCTCCAGCACCTAATGTACAAACACACTTCACCAACTTTTGAGATAGGGACAACCAAACGCGGCGTGAGAAATTAAGCCGACTCAGGTTGTTTATCTTGCTCAAACTTTCACCAAAATATCTCAAAAACTGTACTGATCAGAGCTAATTGAATTCAATTTTATCCTAAATTCTGATATCCTAAAAGTTATATTAGCAGAAATGTTATTCAGAGTATAAATAAAGAAAATAATGCTTCAACTCAAGTACCCATAATAATACTATAGAAAATTATTAAGACTGGTGTAACATAAATAATAAGTGCTAGATCAAATTTATATCTGGCTTTAAGTATACACACCGTGTCAAGTTTTATTATAATAGACCTATAATATAGTAATCGGCACCCCCAAAATAGTGTTTACAATTATGTTTTTAATTGAAATAAATTAGTTAAAAATTATTAGCATCTGTTTAAAAGAAATTTAATTAAAAATTATGTTTAGTTTAATAATATCCTGGGAAAACTGAACTTGTACGCCATTTAAATTTGTTTCATAATCAATGTTTAACGCACTATGAGGGCTTTGCCTCTAACTTTTATTGGAATGCAATTTAACTTCAATGTGCCTTGAAGATGTTATATATTGTCCATTGTGACGTTTTTCACTTAACTAAGACGACCGATGCTATGTTAATAGGAGTTTAAGTCCATCAAGAAGTTAAATTGTCCAGACGATTAAGATGGGTTTAAGTGGTGTTTACACATTAGAAGATTGAGATTACTGGTAGATTAATTACAAATAAGAGAATTTTAACAGACATTTAAGTAAGTATAAGTAAGAAAGTGTGGAATTTTGCTCATTAAGATGTTGGTTTGAGTAGTAGATAGGGGGATGTTTAGATCTATATGAATGTAAGAGTTTGGCCAAATAATTAAGTATTTTACCTGGATTTTTTTACATCAAAAAGTTGGTTTAATTAGTACAAAGCATTAAAAATGGATTTATTTTACCACCAATTAAGTATTTTACCTGTGCCTTTTACCACTAAAAAGTTGGTTTGACTAGTAAATTAGATTTAAAACGTATTTTAGCTGGAGTTTTGATGAATAGAAGATAGCTTGACTCATATATAAAATTACAAATGCACATGTCTGACCAGACAATTAAGCTGACCAAGGAGAGAAATTGAACAACACGTTACACTCACCTGAGGGCAGGTTGTGCGGACAACAATTTTGTCGGAAGAGTTTAGAATAAATAAGAGGATCAGTTAAACATACAGTTTAGCAAACCAAGGAAATAGTACTGCAAATTGTTGTATATAATAGAGACAGAATTATAGGGAAATAAAAAGGAAACATAGGTCCAGTTCTATATACAATATTTTTGTGTTGTTTTGAGTTTTATCAATGCTTTTTTCCACTTAATATATGAACAGTATTACTAATACGTAACGTAGTACCGAATAGTAGCTAGGAATCAGTTAATATTATAGAAATTCATAACTTTAATAAGGTTTAGTTGAATATATTAAATATCAGTAACAAATAATATCATTATTATTATTACACTAAATAAGCCAGAAATATACCAATATCGGTATTTATGGATTCTAATACTAATTTAATTAATGTATATCTTTGCTTTTATGATACAACGTAAAAAGTGCAAAAAATATATACACATTTTTGGGTTGGTTTTTTTTAATTAATCAGGCAAATTCGAATCTTTTTGTTTGAATAAAACAGTAGCGATATAAAAACCGTTCATAAGCAACAAATAAAGCTACTAGATATTCCGTTACAAGAGATGGTGCTGGATTATACATAAAAAATTAATGCAATAGGCAATTAGGATGCGTTACTCCTAAGGTGCATTACTCACACCATTACTTACATATAGGACTCCCAAGAGATTCCTCCAAAGGTCGCCGGATAACTACTAAGGAAAGGAGTATTAGATTCCATGGAATTTTGGTTAACTAGGACAATTTCTTTCCATGTAAAACTAAGCTTGTCATAAAATATGCGTGATAATAATTCGTAACAAAAAAATATGGTTTTTCAGAATGGAAACTTGTTATGTATAGACTTATATATCTCTTATTTCAATTACATTTTATACACCATTTAGTTGTTTGAAAAGTAATTTATTACATGTGCATGTAACATTAAATTAAAACTGATGAAGTGGTTAAAAGTAAACCTTTTTTATTTTCAAAATTGTATGTGTTAAAGAGTAACAAAACGTTTTAATACAACAATTTGAATATAATGCCAACACAAATTGTGACAACGGATTTAAAATATAGAATAAATTTGAAGTGGAAACAAATTAACGACTTAAATATGATATAAATTGATAATACGTTAGTAATGACGTCATATTTAATAATATATTGTAATAGTAATATACGTAATTCAAAATCTGGCCCCTATTCTGACTCGCTTGTTCCCAGAAAATAAAATATGCAAATGGAAAACTTTGACTTCAAGAGCTGCAATATTCCTTATAAATAAACAAAATACAATCAAAGGCACAGCGCGTATTGTAAATAAATGGACTTACAAAGCAACATGTATTTCTTCTGGCCGGAATCACTTGATTTTCAAACCAGTGTTTTATTTAATATATGACTTATGCTATGAACCTATGCTAACTTTGAAAATCTTATTGGGAAGTCTGTAAACATTGTTTATAATGCTAAGTTATCCTGTCAGTCTTACTGAATTTATACATACATATACGCATAGATGAAAAAAAATATAAAACCTTATATATATATATATATATATATATATATATATATATATATTTATATATATTTATATTTTTTAAGTTATATATATATATAAACGTTTTTAATTTTACTTCAACAAACAGCATCAAATAATAGTGATATTTGTTGCTGTTGTTGTTGTTATTGAATTTTGATATTTTTAAATAAACTATTAAAGATTATTAGACATCAAATTATATAAATACAAACTTTCAATAAACATGTTTTAGGTACATTTCTTAAAATATAAATGATTTTATATATCACGTTTATATACTGTCTCCATTATATTATCTTTTACGTGTATACAAAACCTCAGAATATATGGCAATCTTTATGTCACATTTGAATTCTCAATAGTACAAACTAAATTTTAATATACGATTCAATTATTCTCGATATGTCCTTCATAATTCAGGAAGCATTCTGTAGATCACGGTTGACGATACAGATACCTGACGGCACAATTTACTTGTCACTCCAATAATGATGCGAGTACTTTGTAGACCAATAATTCGCTTCATAAATATATCAGATAATTGGCAGTTGTTATCCTCCCGCTATGCAGCTGTGATTAAAATCCTCGTCCAATTTCTGAGCTAATCTTAACAGCGCCAGTCCATATCGGCTTCAACAATGTTGGACCCTACCTACTTAAATAAATAAATGTAGGTACCTTACTCTATCGTTTACCCGCGGGTTTGCGCGCAATTTCATATCGCAAAATAGAGACACCATGAGCATATCCATTTCAAATAGTACCTATTCAAAAAATCTGAGTAGAGTAATAGTAATTTACAGATATTGTAACCTGTTGATACAGTTTGATATATTTAAATTTAAAGATCAGTTTTTTTTTATTCTGAAGTCGGAGAGTGAAGCAGTTTTCACCCGTAAAAAATAACAATAATTTCGTTTGAATATTCTATTACTTTTTATTAAATATATCTAACAATTACAGTTGCTATTTTAGCTTAGTTTGGAAATCCGTAGCTCTTTAGTTAACTTATTTATTTTGTGGTAGACTGGGAGAATAAATGTATTTGTGAAATGGAAGTAAACATATTTTAAGTACATTTTATTACAATTTTCATGGTTAAGAGCTTATTTTGCAAAAGAGCTAGTTAAGCAATATTTTGTATAGTTTTTATTTTAGGTTTTGCGCGAGTATGAGCAGTTTCGGTTACAATGAACTATATTTCCGTCGCTATCATTGAGTCTGCCTTGTTGCTCTTATCAAGAAAGTATAATATATACATAGACAAGTCTGAGAATCTCAATTTCGTCATAAAGTGCTTTATTTGACCATTGTAATTTACTTCCGGTCAAACGTATTTCTGAGACCATAGTTGAGCTTGATTTGTTACTCGTCCAGAAAATATACACACACGCAGTTTTGAGAACTCTACTTATGGGAAAAACAACTAAGATGGGTTTGATAACAGTCTTTAAATTAGTAAAAAAGTTCAATAGTTTTGCATTAGATATCTGTATTAAAATATTCATGAAGCACTGTTTATTATTAATATGCTCAAATTTAAAGTTAAAAGGTGTTTTACTATTACTTTAAATTTTATTACTTTGATTCTTAAAAATGATTGAACCTTGACAAAAAAAAATTGAAATAAAAAGAATTGTAACTTTTAAGCTTAAACTATGCTTTTAATCAATAAGGATAAAAACATTAAATGGTAATTACATTAACTAAACATATGAATATATTGTAACAGCAAGGTGTTTACAAAGAACAGTTGGTACGTTTACTATGTGCTTAGTAAGGGCACAAAGGATATTTCAAATATTTCAAGACCAGTGAGGCGTAGCTTGGAAAGATTTTTAAATATAAATAGACCTATATTTTAACCCGAGGCCCTTAGAATGCCCATGTAAAATTTCAATATAATCCGTCCAGTTGTTTTAACTATTGAGTAACACACACACACACACACACACACACACACACACACACACACACACACACACACACACACACACACACACGCACACACGCACGCAAGCACGCACGCACACGAAATCATAGACGAACACCATTAGACTTGTATGTAATATGTATAGCTTGATTCCTGTAAGCCTTTCTATTAGATAAAAAGAATGGATTTTCTTCTCGGCTAGAAATTCAAATAGTAAAAAAGGAATCCAGACGAAATTCATTTTGTTCCATGACTGGATTAAATGTTTCAAAATTACAGTCGTGACTCGTATATATATATATATATATATATATATATATATATATATATATATATATATATATATATATATAAAACGGTGAAACACTCAAAATATTAAACATGTAGGCAAGAATAGTTTTAACTATATTTTAGTATTAATTCGCTATTTTCAATGTTGTTCTTTTATATACATAGTTTATTTTACATATATCGGTTCTGTTTGGTTTTTGTAGTAGAAAAGTAAATCCCGTGTATTAGGCTATAGTTGGAATTTGTATTATTATTTGTGTTACAGGGAAATGTAACCAGATGTATTAGTGATATAGAAGTAGTATTTCGTATGTTATAAAAGATAAGGATGAATTGGATCGCATGACAATAGCTCAAGTAGAGCTTCAACAAAACTTGAGATATTCCTTCTATGCTTTTCTAAGTGAGCTTAACAACTAAGAATGTTGCCGATGAATACCACCTCTTAAGAATCGATCATCGATGAGGAAATTGGTTAACATTTTATTCTTAATTTATTTCCTAATTGGCATCAAATTTGTTATATATTTTATCGCCTATTTTAAGTCAACTATTTTTAGAAAGTATTTTACTTTTTACTATTTATATTTTCATTTGTGAATGTGTGGTGTATCTTCAGTTGCGCATACCAACTAGTAATATTGTTTTTGTATTTTTTATTATTTTTAAGTCTATAAGTATGTAAATAATAAAAGATTACGGCTGTAGAAAGGTGAATTTGCTTGTTCAAAATGTTAAAATTCCAGTTGAGAGAGTATTTGTATTCCCAGCTGAAAAAAGATTCAGATGTTAGCTACAAAGTTGAAACAAAGTCTCTAACTATTGTTAACGGACTTAAAATACTCGCAATGCAGGCTTCATTGCTGTTGAGAACTTATATGTCCTGCATTTGAAATGCATGACATTACAAGAGGGAGAAGCAGAGCAAGGTTAACTACAGCGTTTTACAAACAAGTTGGAATAGATAAGCCTGGTCAAGTGTCACGTTACAGGTTACACTGAAGTTGACAGATAGAACTAGAGGCAATCGTACGGCAAATAAATATCTACACTACTAGGCAAACAAAAGAGATATTTTTTCAACCTACTAAAAGATAAACTGCAAAAACGTTTAGCCAAACACCACGGTTGAACTTCACCATCATAGAACGTATGTAAATACACCTTATATCTATGTAGAAATGAATTTCCAATATAATTTCAATTCTGTATATAAATTCTCATGATATCTTGCTACATGATACATCCACGTTTTTGGTTATTAAGTTGGGTTTCATAGCGGTATACACTACACCACCATAAAATAGACCTAGTCACAATAAAATGAGGCAGGATATGTGTTAATTTATCACGCGTTAAAGACCTACATACACATAACATGTGACACACATGTAGCCTAACTATCCTGCTATACTCCTATGAGTATACCGAGGTAGTTTACAGATCTATTTATTCTGCTATTTTCTCTTTACCATCATGGTTACCAATAAATCCAATATAAAACTATTCGCTAACGCTCCGCCAAAATCCGTGGTGTGACTTTCATCATAACTGACCTCAGATTTTCTAATATAGAATTGAAGTTTCACGCTCAATTTCAAGTATATAGGTTAGTTGGTTTTTCGACATATTGTTCAGGCAGACTTATGGATGGAAAAACAGGCTGAGAGGAAACAGACACAAATTAATTTTATCCAGGCTCAAGAGTTATTAAAGCACTGCCAATAAAGATTATATGCTTAACAATAATAATAACAGTAATAATTTACAAAAGTTTTTCGTACTTGTTAATGTAACAACCAAACAAAAAGGGGCCTGTCTTTATAACTATTAAGATTATTATTTTACAGTCTAATTGTACTTGTATGTGTAGTTGCTACTAAGTGTAACAAAAGAAACTTGTTAATTCTTGTAACACAGTAAAGACAGCCTCACCGATGAAATTTTTTGCATAGAAAAGTTAGATGCAATTTTGTCAATATATACAGTTCGGAAGTGAACAATTTGTTATGATTCTAGTCTTGGTCTTTGTAAAACAAGGATCGTAACAGGAATTGGTAAACTACATATCGTTATAATTCCAGTATATTAAAATAGTATTTGTTAACGCTATCTTGGGCTGAGCGTCACTTGCTTATCCATCGAAGAGAGAAAAATTTCATTACTTAATGTCATGTGTGGCCTATGTAAATTATTTTTTGTCCACACGATATATCTCAAAAACGAACTGATTTAATACTTGAAAGTAGGCATAAAGCTTTATTTCTATAATTGGGGACTCTAAATTCGATGATGGTGTATGTCACTGAATGGGATTTGGTTGGGCGTTAGCGAACATTTTTACTTTGGTCTGATATAGGCAGCCATGACAGTAATGATAAAATAGAAGAGTAAATAAATTTTTAATGAATTTGAGAACAATCATATAATTTAACATTTTTCCTGTTAACAGATATAACCACAACTACCCCAAAACATACATCATCTTGTGATGACTTGGGATGTAGACTATTGTTATTTAAACACTGCTATGAAACTAGCTTAAAGAATTTAAAATGAATGTATCATTTGGCAAGATATCTAGAGAAATATTCCATCTTAAGATTTTAAAATTACATGACAATTAATTTCTAAATGTGAGTTCTATGATTGTACATGTCCAACTATGGATTTTTTTAAATCATTTAAAAATATCACTCTTAGAGCTGACACATTTCTATTTTCTCTGCCATGGGTTCTAAAAATTTTTTTACTATATGGTAGTTTATCTGTCTATACGTGGGCAGGACATCTCGAGCGTGAAATGAGCTATAGATTAAATTTTGCACGCAACCTCAAAAAAGCCTGTTACGCAACACTTGGTCCATTCCAGCTTGCATATATTAGAACTATGGAGGAACATATTACGAAATAACTAACTAGATTATAGCTTGAAGCTCAAGCCAAATAAATAATAAAGAAAAATATTAAATAATTTTGTTTATACTGTTTATATTAACAGAGAGATACTATTTATTAAAATAAATAACAAAATAAGTTCATTACCTATAAAAGATGAACTTGTCTTTAAAAGCATATCGTTATCTATAACAATAATTGTTACAACTAGTGCAATAAAATCATTAATCTTAGGTTCAACTCATAACTAGTTATTTTGAATTATTAATCACATACTTTTTGAATCCAAAAAAAGACTTTATATCAATTAAACTCTTTTCCGATCATTACAAATCACAAAAGTAACAATTGTTTTTGTACGCTCGGATAAATTTACGAATAACTTAATATGTTTTTATTTATTTATTTCAATTTAACAGCCCTTATATAATATGAAATGGTATCTTTATCAAAGCAAGTATAAGCTAATTGTCAAACACTATATTATTACTAGCACTCGTATATCACTATTACTTATGTTTTGCATATTCTATAGAGGTTTTTAACCATGCTAATAGTATACCTCTTACCAGAACCAATATTGTAATTACGTAAGGGTCATATTTGACTAACAGTGTGCCACGTACATTTTATAGCTACATCCACAATTATGGGTGCACAAAAGAAGGACTATAATGCACAATATACTATTTTAAATGTCATATACAGTATGTTATACGGGAGATATATCGTTTTAAGATATTCCCGTTATAGTTCTAGACGCATATCGCTATGAAAAAAATGCATGGCAGTACTTATGTTATTAATTTTAATATCTTGCCTAATTTAGTGACATACATTTATAATTCCAATCATAAATTCTTTGTTCTTTGTGTGGTAGAAACAACCAAAAAAGGAGCGGACTTAAGGGAATAATAATTTAATGTTATCTCCCAACAAAAAGTAGTAAACGACAATAATGTCGTTAGTGCAAGAGCTTGTTGACATTCTTCCAGTACTTTACTTTGGTCATACACATCTTCATGTGTAAATCCTGCTGGACCGCTATAAAACTGTGTCACAAATCAGACCCTTGTTCCGGTAAGATACCGTGGTGCCTCTCCAGTACGTAGCTATTTGTATGATAATGAGATAGTTGATGTATGACCACCAACCTCTCCTCATTGTATTCTTCCACATTACTGAGACAGGTCGTTTTCTGTTGTGTATGGGGCATTTGGTTTTATCCTCCTATTATGCAATTTTAAGGTATTTAAAATATGTCTCTTCTACTTTTACATTAATGTTTGTTTATAACTTTTAAGTTATCTACAAGAGTTTCAAACTGTTCATACTAGCTATAAAACTTGATTTTGTTAAATACAAAACACTAAAAAAGATCAATGAACGACCATGATGGTAGACTAGTTATATCATTCTACCAAGAAAAATCATAATGCTGTTGAAATTTGTGGGTATTTCTGTGTATTTAAGATTTAATTAGCCCTAATTTGGACCGCAACCGACAAAGTCATGCATTAATATTATCATAAGCCATTCAGAGTATAAGGCAGAGGAATTTGTTTTTAAATCCTCAATATTTGCTCATTCTGCGTTCCTATGAAAATCCTTTATTTATCAGAACCCACTAATTATTACTGTTGGTTAAGTGTACGAGAGGACGTTTTAGTCCTAACTTTGCCTTAATAATTAAAGGTGTATTTCATTTCATTACTGTTCCAAATTAGGACCAATAATTGTGGTCAGAGAACTTCTTTTTAACAGCAACTTCTTTCAAAATTTTAAAGTTCAAAACTCTGTGAGGGTAGGTTATGTTTATGCTCTCTCCAAGGTTGGATAAATATAAAACGATTAGCATTTCTCTCCCCCTATTTTGTAGTCCAACCGGGCATAAACATCGGTATTCACCCGATTGAATGGTTCAACTAGTGCTTTTGACAGAAGTACACAATCACGTTAAATTATTGTACAATTCATTCATAAAATGTCAAGCATCATATGAAGTGCAATAGAAATTAAATTCCGCGTAAACCACGAACTAGTTTCCGAGTATGTCCGCTTTAAAAGTTACATTTTATAAATGTCACAAAACAATTTCAGGCAAGAGAACAACGTGAAAATTTCATACCTATATATATACAATATAGGTATAAAAGAAAACAAAACACGTTTCTTCAACTCGAAATGCTCAATATTTCGTTACTTTTCAGTAACATTATCAAAAGCATGTATAAAATAAAATATAATATTAGAATAATAAATCGTAAACTAAAACCCTTTTAAAATTCTTTTATTTCAGACACGTGTTTCGGTATAAACCATCTTCAGTGTGAACATTAACCTCTAATTAAATAATAAACAAAACAAATAAATATACACCTATCGACTATTTAAACAGATGTTAAACTTATATGACACAGTTGTAATTTTGATTAAGATTCTGTGTTTAATATTTTTTCAAAGATAGGATTTGTTTTATTTTTTAAATTGCTATTTAATATGTTGTGAGGATCTTACAATATACATATATTAATTATGTAAGAATATTTATAAATATGTAAGAAATGTTAAAGGTAGTGATTATGTAGTATAGTTTAGACTTAGTAGTCAAAACCCAGGTTAAAAACAAATTTGGTTAAAATGAATAAAAACACTAGATAATTATCCTGATTAAGTTTTTGAATTCTGCCGCATAATCCAAATAAGCTGGTTGTGTGACTGGTATGAAACATGTTTATGAAATTCAGCCGTTCTATTTTTTTCTACGTCTGTTATTGTAGTCTTCAAAGATAAGCATGCAGAGGAAGCAGAGTTGTTTAAATTAACAGTAATTATAGTTACATGAGGACTACATCTATTACGATTGTCTTAGAAAAGCCTTAATCATCTTCCAAACTACAATTGTGTATTAGTTGTACAGCTACCCTATTCATTAAACACCACTCTTTAAAAAGACAAAAAATTTTGAAGCCTTGTCAAAATTTAAAAAATTCTAACAAACTTTTCTTCCCTAGGCCACCATATATCTTGAAAGCCGTGCTTAAACGGCAATATATTATTGTTAAGTCGGACCAGTATTAATAAATCTTCTTCGCTTCTCTGCTTTGACAAATTTTCGATGTCTGCTTGAAACAAAAGTTACAACGTTTGACAAAAATACTCTTTGTTCGACAGCTCCGGATGAAATATCAGAGTCGAGAAGTTTACTCTCAGCTTTCAAGGACAGCATTACTTTTATAAGGTACTACATCATATTTGATAACAATTTAGTACTCTTTTATTACTTTTTCGTTTCGATACATGCTTTATTGCGAAGTGAGTTTAATACACATAAATCATTATGTAATTTACAAAGAATTGTTATTTTTGTTTTTGCACCCGTCTGTCCGCACACTGTCTCAAGAAAAAACTTACCTACAGCCTTGGATTTTGCATGCAGCTGCATTTCTGTATGAGTTGCATGTAGGCTGAGTGTTAGCAAATATTTTTACATTTTTTTGGTACCATGTTTACAACCATATGTTACACACGTAGCTAATGAATAGAGCTATAGACTTGAATTTTCCATGCAACCTCACTGGTCTGTTACGCGACATACAGTATGGTGTTAATTTCTCGTTGTATTATTAAGAGATAATTGTAATAGTTACAATACAGGTTGTCTATAAATTATCTATCAAACTTAATCATTTGTCTTTCTTAATTTACGGCCTATCTGTCTTTTTGTGTTTTAGGAAAAACATTAAATCTTTCAATTTAATAAAGTCATATAGCTCATGCTTTGTAAATTGGTTACTCTAGTTTCAAGCTATTCTACAAAATTTTCAGAAAAATGTCATATAAGGTTTCAAAATGCCAGCTATACAATACTTTTATACTGTCAAACCAGGAAATGGAAGATGTTATGAAAACTTCGTCGTTTATTTTCACACATTTGGAGTATTTTTAGATGAAAATGTTGATACCAACTGTATTACGCTTTTTTAGCAATTTGAAAGGTTTTAGTTAGTGCCATAACGTACGTAAATTACACTAATATCAATGCTGCTAGACTGCACAAAAATAATACTTCGTATGTTGGACTACTACAACTTACAAATTTCACATTCAAAAACCAAAACTACCTCAAAGTTAAAGATATTGCTATGAGCAGGCGTATGGGTCATTACTCTTTAAATCCATTCACATCCCCATAATTTTAGAGACTTCTTCAAAAGAACTAAATGTTAAATCGCATAGTTTATCAATAGCAGCTTAATCATTTGGCACTAGGAAATAGAGCTTTTGAATTCTGACCTTAATTTCATGACCATGAATAACCAGCTATTTTTACATTACAAATTACAAAATAATGGCTTTAATTTTTCCATACATTTTATACGTGTTGCTACTACAGTTTCTAATGGATTTTAACACACAGAATTCACGTGTAGGAAAACAATAAAATTCCAAATCTGCTTTGACTCAAATGCTACTATTTATGATTAATTTTGATTTAACAGATTGTAATAAAAAACTGCTATCCACTTTTTAATACAGAGTGCACATATGTCGAATTTAAACCATGTAATACATTGCATGGATCACTTAAAAGCTATTGAAACATCCAAAGAGTAATTCTTTGTTTGAAGTTTGTTTTTAACGATAGAAGGATTGTGAAGGAAACAGAATTTTTTTGTATCACTGAACGATGGCAAATTGCCGGAAAAATCCTGACAGAAGTACAACAGTAAGAACAGAAGTAGTCTTTTTAAGTTTAAGCTTTAAGTATATGCGATACACACTTTTACGTCTGAAGAAATACACTAAGATATTCGAGAATTCATATCAATTTAATAATATTTATTTATATTTTTGTTAGAACAGAAAAGTGTATCTTAATCAGGGTAAAAATAAAAACCTATTATAACTCCAGAAACCTCGTAGAATGGAAGTAGGCGCTTTGGAAATCGTTGGTTTCCAAGACCTATATTCCGTTTCCGAGACCGTTTAAGTCGGAATATGCACTCTGAGACCATAGCAGGCGTCTCATTCCAACTATATTTTATAGACTATATATTATATATCTTTATCTTTATATATTTTATATTTCTTGTTTTCGTGTGTATGTGACTGAACTCCTCCTAAACGACTGGACCGGTTTTGATGAAATTTTGTGTGTGTGTGTTGAAGGGAATTCGAGAATGGTTTAGATTCATGATTTTGTCCAATTTAAATAGTTTATTTAATTACATTTTTATTTATAAATTATTGTTGGTGTTAGAGTGTTTTACATTGGATCCAGCAGATTGCGCTACGACACATAATACAAAGTGAACTGATACTTTCAGCTGTTAACCCTTTCAGCTGAAGTTCATCAAAGAGGCAGAAACATTTGTTTACATTGAAATTTTAGTAACTATTCAATTACTGTAATCTGCTTGATCAGTAGTGGAATGAAGATTGTAGAGACGAAGTTATTATCTAATTTTAAATTTTCATTGCACCAATGATCAATAATCCATCTAATGCCATGGAAATGCTATTTATACGCTGTTATAAAATCTAGCTCATTAAATAAAGCTGTGAACGTTTGCACATAAAGTAATCGAATCTGGTTAGCTCCTTTAATATTGTTTCTGGCCTTTTTACTGTAGTTATTGAAAATCAAATAAGGATAACACACTCTTGCCCTTATACTAGAAGCATATACCCTTTATACATATTTTTTGATCGGTAAAAATATAAAAATCACTTAATCACCAAAATGTAATCTAAGTTGAATTTCGAAACCAACATATGAGACCATTGTTTTGGTTAGTGCAATAGCATAAATCAATTGTGGAACTGTAAATAGATTAGACCGAGGGTGAATTTAAACGACCAGAACAGACTCATATTGACCGCACACTTTTAGTTGGAGTATAAACTTTCGTCACTTTGATAAAGAGCTACCTCTTATTGTTACTGAAATCGTCGGAGCACTTCAATAAATTATCATGTAATGTTGGAGGGAATACGAATCCTTGAAAAACTGTTTCATTTTACGACTTCAAGGCCCCAAAACACTGTTCTTTAAACTTAAATCTATAATGGATCAGGAGATTGGGATAGCTTTGAGTGATTATCGATTATCTCAGGAGTGTTTATTATGTCATAGATAAAGAATACGTGAATATATTGTCCAAGTTTTCATCAGGAAAATGCGTGCGAAGCCGCGGGTAACTGCTAGTATATATATATATATATATATATATATATATATATATATATATATACTATATTAATATATTTATAATATAGTCTATATATATATATATTAATCGGAAGAATGCAATTTCGACTAATAGCACTGGAGATATCTTAGACCTGAAATATAATAACATGAGTCGTAAATTTACGGTATTTGACTAACGTATATAATTACATCTAACATATGTACATATTTTTATGAGAGTAATAAGGACATTCAATTTTGGTACCCTAAATGAAATTAAGTCAATAATTGTGGTTAGAATATGACAATTTAAACCGTAGATAACATAGCCGTACACGTAGGTCGTTTCTGGTATATTTTTGCCATCGGAACAAGGGAAAATTAATTGTTCCATAGAAATATCTTACACCGGAGATAAATTACAAAGGGCGAACGTAGCCACTTTATGATTTAAGTCGGTTTCCATTGGTATATATTTTCTTGGTATATATATTCTGTGGGGGCATCAGAACAAGCACACTTAATAACTGTATCATCCAAGATGGAAATGTAATTGATTCAAACACTAAATGCAAAACCTAAAGGAAGAATGAGTATCAGCTTGGATGATTTTTGTATCTCTTAATCGTTGACACTGAATTAATATGTACCTCAAATATACTTACTTATGTTTGAAAACAGCATAGAAATCTATCATATTACATCATAAATGCTTACACTAAGAAGGCAAAACTCTTCGACATTAAAAGTTGCCTGTGAAATCATGGGTAACTAATAGCTAATGTAAGTAATGCTTATAGGATTCATTTTTCTCATCATCAAGCCTCTACGGTTAAGGATGAACAATCCCCGAGCTGCTGAAGTGAAAATATAAAAATATTAGACAAATTAGATTATTAGCTTGCTAATTGAGACAGTACAATTTTTATAAATAGGAATAAAATCTTAGAAGGAATAAAATGGCTATTTATAAACCAACACCAAAATTATGACGCCAATCTGAGCTGGCATATTATAATAAAGAGTTCTCATTACAAAAAATAAGGTATTCAAGGTCACTGCGAGTCTGACGTGATAATATATTTTGCAGTGTAAGGAAATTTAAATATCCAAATTGATGTTCTTGCATAATAGAGTAATACCGATTCAAAAATATGATATTTTACTTTTATCTGAGAGATTTTGATATATTATTGCATTCAACTTAAAAGCCATTTATTGTATCGTTTCAGCACTAAGGTAAGCGCACAAAATATGTTTGAAAGACTAGTTATCCTCTCAGTAAAGCTTATTGAATGGACAAAACTGTGTAGTCGTATCTATGAAACAAGTTGTGTCATAGGTGAAACAAAATTATGTCGACTCGAGCCAAACAGTGTCGCTTTCACGCTAGTAGGGATGAGGCTGTGTTTGCGCTGTAAACAGCTGTGTATCAGTCGTGCTTACTTTAGCCTCGAGGTTCTAGCTGTACTTGTAGGATAGCTTTGTCTCATCCCTTCTGTCTTACACATGTAATAAGTTATATTTAGGTTTTAATACGCATTATGTAGAAAGATTAAGCACATAGTTCATGGAAGTACATTGTAAGAGAAAGGGTTCTGGTATTATTTGTGACAACATGCATATTATTAAATATGTGTAAACACGATTATATTAAAGGTGATTGTACATTCTAAATTTTGAATTAAGAGAGAAAAATGGTGAAATATAACATATTATAATTTATATATGAGTGTCATTGTAGTCCAGAAGCCAATTTGCTATGTACAAGCAGAAAATCTTATTCTTCTTGAAATATAATAATTTGTTCTAAAAAAATTGATCATCAGCCACACAAATTCTTTTTAGGAAGAACTGGAAGGGCATCGTAAGGGTTGAAACTAGTATACGATAATTACTTCAAAGATTAGAAGTAATACTTTTGATAGCGCTATACACAAATTACATTTTTCTAATAATTTATTCTTTGCGAATCGACTCCTCTCTTTTTTATTCTTTAGGCAAGGCAGATAAAATATTGTAGACGAAATGTATAACATCAATCTATTACATAATCATAGAATATTTATAGATATACCTTTTTTAAAGATATGTTTTGTTAAATAATAATAGTTTATAATATTCAATTACTACTAAAATGTTTAAAGTCTACCTTAAGTAATATTTGTGTGATAATAAGCTCTTGACCTGTAGACCGGTGTATTGGCTGGAGAGGTTTATGGCGCCATTATAGCTTAAAGTAGGAGACTACACGTCAGCACTATCATCTTACCACCTTGAACTTCATTACCATATCCATACGTGGGCGTTTAAGACCTCAACTTGTGATAAAGCGGGTGTCTACCTTCTTGATATTGCATTTTAGAATTGTTAATGGAGATCTCAACATATTATATCACGTATAACTTTGAGTAGAATTAGTTTTATTTATAATATAAGAGGATATTTTCGTGTTTTCCTTGGAAAATAATATTTAATATCGTTAAATTGGGCAATAATTGTAAATAGTGATGAATGATTGAATTTGCTAGCTTATATAAATAATAAAAAATTATTTAGAAGGCTACGTTGAAGTATGAAAATGTGGAGATAGCACAGGTAAGTGTTTTCTTAATAACGGTTTAATAGTTCATTTTTGGTAATAAAATATTACAAATATCCTTACAGGGAATATTTTCCTGTATGTGATTTAGTGTTCCTCAGGAGGACATATGTAAGAGAGTTTTTTTAATAGGCCAAGCTTTTTAAGATATTATACATCTTTCTGAGAGAACATGCCTATTTAAGGAATAACTAGATGTATCATTTCCTTATGTCATTTATGAACCCTTTTTATTGAATAATTATGTTGCTATAAAAATATCTGTTGTAATTGTTTTCTCTTTAAATAGTAGCAACATAGTAAAATAAAAAGCTCGTTACTTGACACATAGTGTGGTACACTTCTACCTTGTTTTATAAATGTAGGTCTGTTACACAAGACATGAAAGAATTGGTTCAGATGACAAGAGCTTAAGTAGAACTTCAGCTAGACTAAAGAAGGTCTAAGGAAATCGTTTCCTATTATTTGTATCACAACTGACCTTTTATTATTATTACCTATTCAAATATTGCGAAAGTATTTCATACACTTGTATATTAGTCATTTTTATAACGTAAGGTTTAGAAAATCAGAGATAAAAGTTCACTCAAATAATTCTTGTCTATATAGAAATGAAATCTAAGTTTCACACCAAGTTTTAAAGTCTACGGATGAAAATAATTTCTCGAGTTTTGCCAGGGAGAGGTATGTTATGTAAAGGCTCAGTCACACCCATCATCAATGACGACGTTGCCTATAATGAAACGGTGGTACATGGAAAATGTCAAGTCAATAGCGCAATTGTTTTACGAGATAACAAGCGGAAAAAAAACAAACAGGCTGATGGATAGACATAATGAAAATTTTCGAATTGCTTAGTGATTACTAATAATATAAAAATATTTAGGTTTATAGCTCAAGACAATTAAGTATCTTGATATCTCCGAGATATAGGCTTTGTTAACGCCCAACCAAATCTTGTGGAGCAACATGTACATCATTGAACTCTGTTTTATCTATATATATATATATATATATATATATATATATATATATATATATAAATAATAAACTGATAAACCGTTTATCAAAGGACCCGATGGAATGTAACGAAAATCCAGTTGCAATATAGGTATAAAGAGATAAATTAATTTGGTAAAAAATCTAACTTTCGGCACGGGAGTGCTTGTATTCCCAACGGAGAAAGTGTGCAGATGTTAGCTTTACAAAGTTGAGATCTCTCTATTTTTAACGGAATATATCACTTAAATACGCAGTACAAGCTTATTTTGGTTGTGGTCCTATCTAAATATATGCACCTCTCTTGAAACACGTAGTTTTATAAGATGGACAAGAAATAACTAAATGACCGTGGTGTTCTATAAAAAAATGTGTTTGTATAATTTTAGTATACGTATAAAATTAACTATTTCTTTACGCAAGGAAAGATTTCAGGTTGTGTGGTTATATCAAGATTCCTCTGTTTATTATCTATTCTTTGGTGATGACAGAGATTGCTACGTAATAATAAAATTATTATAGTTATCTCTTGTTTAAAGATATGTTTTGTTAAATAATAAAGGTTTATAACATTAAGTATTGATATGTATAAGATTTACCATTAGTAATACTTATTAGCTCGAAAGGACTCTTACCAGCCGTTTGTATGATAATAAGCTCCTGCTCTCTAGAGAGGCATATTGGCTGGAGAGGCTCATAGCGCCATTACAGCTTAGAGTACTAGACTAGCGTCAGCACTATCATCTTACCACGTTGAACTTCATTACCATATCCGTACGTGGGCGTTCAAGAGCTCAGCTTGTTGTGACATGATGGTTCCTTATCGTCTAGATATTGCATTTTAAGATTATTATGTACAAATCTCTACATATTATATGACGTTTATAATATACAAGTACTACTAAGTATAAGATTTACCAACTACTTTAAGTGAAAATATAACTATTTATATTATAAGGGAAGACTTTTGTTTATATCCTGCAGTCGGCAAATCATATCATTAAAATATGCAAAAACTGTACATCTTGATGAATTTATCAAACACTACGTGGTTTAGGTACAGCAGCGTAAGGAATTAACAAAAATTAAACGATTTATTTTATTCTTTTTAATTATTGAAATAGTTATGGAAGCCGTATTACCAATACGAAAACAACTGAAGGAGGTGATAGCCGAATTGTCACCGAATTGTTTAATGATCAACATTTAATGATCAAAATAAAATATTTCGAATATCAGTAAAGAATAGCGATGACTTTACTGTTATTGATTCATGAATTACTTAGAAAAGATCGTATAAAATGTTAAAAGGAAAGTTCTTAATAGACTAACCTTTCCACGATGTTATATATTTTGCTAAGAGAACAAAGATATATGGAATAAACTATCTGTTTCATTGTTTTTTGTCATTTATATACTCTTCTTCGCCAATATATTGTTATAAAATACCTGCACTAATTTAAAATTCCTTCGATCATTACGAACTCACTCGACATGAACAAAAGGGTAAGGAGTTCATTGGAGATGGACATTACTTGAACATGTTCAACATCTTCTAGAATTGTTGTAGTTGTAAGTAAAACAGTAATATATTACAGTTCTTCACATGCACTTTACAATGAATAAGTGACTTGAGAAATACTTGAAACTACGCCCGTTTTATAAAACTTTTTTTACTTTGACCTATTTACTACTTTATTGTTAATAATATTATAGTAAAAAAATATAAATTTTTGTTCAAAATATATATTTTTTAAATTTTAGGGACAATCTAATGAAGCCACTTAAAATACAGCCTATTTTAGTCACTAGTTTGTTTTTTTACAAATGTAAGTATGCAATATCTTTTTTTTACGACAGTTTTCAATATTTTATTTAAATATAGTTTTATCGCAAACCCTTCAAATATAATTTGTTGTTAATGAATAAATTATTTTTATTTCTTGAATTTACAGCACAAAGTATAGGACAGTTCAATTTAGTATGCTGGAGATAAAATTAGTAAAAAAATTACTAAATTAGTTTTTAATTTTATATAAGTAAAAAGGTTTTTCGGTGTTAAAATCTCTAAAAGACGCACAGTTATAATATTTATAAATTAAAAAGTGAATGTAATGCTGTCCATGTAAGCTGAAAGTAAACTTCTATACTTTGAATGTTTCATCCGGAGTTGTCGAACAAAGAATATTTTTGTCAAACGGGTAACTTTTGTTTCAAGCAGATATCGAGAAGTTGTCAGAGCAGAGAAGCAGAGAAGATTTATAAATACTGGCCCGACTTAAAAATAAGACATTACCGTTTTAGCTGGGAGCTGAAGATTTATGATTTCTTAGTGCGGAACCTGTTTTTAGATCTCAGCGGTTGATTTTCAGTGATTTTCTAATTAATTAAGTATTATTTTATGAAATTGATTTTATTAATCAATACTTTTTGTAAACTAGCTAAACCGTACTATGTAAGATTGTAAATACAATTAAACTAGAGGTCACATTTTTATACTCGTATTTGACGAATTACTACGTACAATATAATTAAACTATTTAATAACTTTAATTAGAATGATGCATTTCAAACATGAAGCTTGAACTACTACTAAGAAGTAATCGTTCGCATGTTTCACTAGGGACAAGTACTACATACAATTGATATAGTCCGTTTAAAGACTTGGTTTTTATTTATTTATTTATTTACATGCACTGTTACTTAAAAAAACCTAATTACAACAAATCAGTACTAAAAACTAAACAAAAACTACCACTTCCAAGCAAGTAACAAGTATTAATAATGTAGTTAAACGTTCGTATCCCTCATTTTTTGCGCACAATGGGCATAAATTACAAAAAATACAATGGCCAGCCTGAACATAGCAATACACTAGAGTATTTATCTTCTGAGTTGAACTGTTGTTGCAAAAACACTTCCTGATCGTGGAAGGTTGACGTTGTCAACAATTACTGGGTTTTAAAAGTGGAACTAACGGGAGTGGAGTCTAAATAATGTTGGTGGATAAGAAACAAATTTCTTCAGTAATTATGTGATCTAGAATGATTCTAGGTCGCCTGGCTGAGTTTATCACAGACAATCCAGATTAGTAGAAATTAAAACCCTATTTCTGTGGCCCTATATCAAAAGCATCTTTGTTGTATATTTTCGTTGACTAGAATTAACAGACCATTTTAGAGATACCAATCCATATGCAATAATAAATCCTTATACGGAATACCTGTAATCATTTCAAAGAGCAAATATCATTATAAAGGTACAGTTTTTTAAACTAAAACAATAGAATAGATTTTTCAATTCCTTAAAATTTCATCCTAGGATAACATAACCGCATTCGTCATACTTACCAGAAAATGACCAGTCTCAGTGATATGGAAATAACAATAAGGAGAAGTTGGTGGTCATACATCAACCATCTCATTATCATACAAATAGCTACTGGAGAAGCACCACGGTATCTTACCGGAACAAGGGTCTGATTTGTGACACAGTTTTACAGCGGTCCAGCAGGATTTACATATGAAGATATGTATGACCAAAGTAAAGTACGGGAAGAATGTAAACATTGTCATTTATTACATTCGCTGGATATAACATTGCATTATTACTTCTTAAGTTATAGTGATATTCGTAATTTAGAAATATAACACGGATGTTTTAAAACTACGCATATAACATTTTAAATAAATTATTGTGCATTAAAGTGTTATTTATGTGCACCCATATTATGGATTTAGCCAGAAAATGTGCGTGGCTCGTTGTATATCGACTAATAGCTTACAAAAATAGCAATATTGATTCTGGTAAGAGGTATACTATTAGCAAGGTTACAAATCTCTCTAGCACGTTGCAAAAGTAAGTAATAGTGATATACAAGTGTTTGATGAATAGTACGGGAAGAATGTAAACCTTCTGTATAAAGTTTAACATCACTGTCGTTTATTTCGTTTTCTGGAGGTAAAATTAAAATATTAAGCCTTAACACTACGTTTCGAGATCTGCAATCTGATCTCTTCGTCAGGTAAAGATCTAACCTAATACATAATTACAAACTAGGTTAAAATAAACAAATCTTACCAAAGCGTTGTGGCACGCCTAAGTCAGGAAGCACAACCTACATGTTGTTTGTCAACTTCACTAACTCTATAAACATGCACTTAATAAAAACTATACAAAACACTAATCATTAAAACTTAACTACGGAATACAGGTCACAATACGTCTTCACTCGTCTACTAACCACCTACGACTGACCAGAGGGACTAGCCAATGGTAATCGTCACGGCTGGCTAAAACAAGATGGCGGAAATAAAAGGGAAGGGGGACAGGAATGGGCCCTTTCGTTATTATTGGTTCATCCGAGATGAACTTCTTAAAACCATATTGTGACTCCGCATTGGTTTATTACATATATCTGATCCGTTTGATACTTTTGGTTTTCTCTTTAGTTCATTTTTTAGAATTGGCAACCAAAGCGGCCTAATCTCGACTGATGGTTAGAATTGGACTCTTTAGAATTGGAGTATATAAGAAAAATAATTCCAGGCCGATAAAAGTCATTTTCCCTGATGCTGACCAAGCTCGAATTTTCGCCAAACGTTTCTCGGACAAATATGCAAATGGTGATGGTGGAATCAGCATGTCTAGACTGCCCTGCTAAGCACAGAGGGGGTAACTGAAATTTTTTGCGAAATTGAGTTAATAATGTTTTGTAAATCTACACAATATTTGGAATGTAATACTAAGGTATTTTAGCCGTAATTAAATGAAAACATATTTAAAAACTGCCTATTTTAAATGTCGTAAGTACACTTTTCAGAGGAAATACTAAGCAAAATGGTGTGTAACTGACATTTACTAAGTTATTTGTGGGGGTATGTGATGTAGATACGGCTTTTAGGCTTAGTCATTTTCACTTACGGCTAAACTCACTTAGCAATCATCACTTACCACTGTTTTGCTTAGTTTTTTCCATTACTTTTTGTAGTTACTACCATAACAAACCAGGAAGCAGAATGCAACTGCGCACAGCTGGTTGTTAATTCAGTTGCTTTTTTAGTTGTCTTAGGCTGTCGTGAAATTGGTACAAAAATGCCTGTAATAGTAGTCAGTCTAATGAAACAGTAACTTTGCCCCATAGCCCTAAAGCTAAACCTACAAAAACTGCAGTACTATCAGGCTGTATTAGTAATGGTAGGCCTACTTTAAATGAAAACTTTGAAGACTACTGCAACCTGAACCACTTGTATAATGGTTCACATTTATGTTTACCTAGCTATGAAAAATGTACCGATATTATTAGTTCAAAACAATGAACTCTGTATATATAACCTAGAAAATGATGGAACCTTACTACAGTTGGTCTACGAAGACATAGGTTTAAATTCTCTTGAGGCAGATTTAAACAGTGATGTTCAATGTGATAATGTTCTATTCAATAACAACATAATAGGCTTAGATTGCGAGACTAATCCGAGTCTGACAACCAGTAAAGAACTAGACCATATGGACGTAGATGAAGCCAAAGTAGGCTAACACAGAACAGTAACAGTAATCAACCTGAAACCAGAGAAAGGCTTATTATATCTAATGAAGAAGTGGTAATTTTTGAAGCAGGCCAAGCTCATAACAGTGTTGATATGTTATCTCCCCAATGCAAAATTTAAGTGATCGAACTAAAACTGATAGTCTAAGGAAAAGAAAAAAATTCTTGTTCGCACCCGCTGAGAGAAAAAAATTGAAGAAAGGTTTAGTTAAGAGTAATCATTCTATCAAAGATGCTTGGTCAGAAAAATGTAAGCTAAAGTGTATTGAAAATATACCTAAAGAAAGGCGAATTGAAATAAATGACCAATTTTGGGACATTGAACCTCATGAACAAAAGTGCTTCGTTATGGGATATATAGAAAAAACAGAAGTTAACCGCAAAACAACAATTGCGGAGTCCCGACGTAGTGGGTACAAACCATTATTTTCTTTAAAAACATTGAAGGCCATTCAATCCGGGTTTGTAAAACATTTTTTCTGACAACCCTGGGTTACACCAAAAATAACGACAAGATCTTGCAAACAGTCTGCCGTAGTAATATAAGTAAGAGTATTACTCCGAAAACAGATAAAAGAAAAGGACGAATTGCTCACAACAGAGCTGATCATTCAGTTATAAGAACTCATATAGATTCCTTCGAGCCTACCATAAGCTCACTTACAGACGCGAACATGCTCCCAACAGGAAGTATCTACCCAGTGATCTGACAATTAATGTGATGCATCAAGACTTCATGGAAAAACATCCAAATATGAAGTGTTCATATGAGCTTTACCGGTCTGAACTTTCTAAAATGCATATATCGTTTGTGAAACTGGGCCATGAGGAGTGCGAAACAATGTGAGCACTTTAATATTCATCCACACAAAAAAGATGACTTAAAAGAAGATTGTGAAAAGAAACGCTGGTTTTATGAATTATTTGAAAAAATCCACAACAAATGTATCACAACATTAACAAAATCAAATTTGTTAATGCATTGGCATCTTACTGTTGCTCTTTTTCATAATAGTAGGCCTAGAAAACATGAATAGAGAATCTTTTAAATAAAGTGTTCTATAAAAAATATCTTATTGAAATGGCATCTGAATTTAATTGAGTTACTTGTAATTATTAACTGAGCATTAAAATAGTTATATTACTAAGCGCATTGGTTGTAACAGGAGTATCCTTGGCTATTTTAGCCGTACCTGTGGTTACTTACCCCAAAAGTAGCTTAACATATTACAGTTACCACCAATTAAGCTTAGTAAATCAGTAAGAAAGAAATTTAAAAACAGCCGTAACTGCTGCCAATTAAAAAAAAAAACATAAATTTAAGGGTTTAAAACAGTTTTACAAGAAATGAAAAAATAATAAACAATTGACACAACTTGCGATTCCTCAATCGTAAAGACACTCAAATGGCAGAGGGTCAAAACTTAAAAACCAATTTTCCAGACTTTGTTGATTTGGCACTTACCCCCTCTGTGCTTAGCAGGGCAGTAGAGATCGCACAGTTAAAGAGCGAAATCATCTTCAGAAACTCAGAGCAGACCTTGAAGCAAGGAGGAATGCTGGCGAGAATGACCTGACTATAAGGTACATTAATGGAGTTCCCTCTATTTCCAAGTTGAAATCAAAAAACGCTTAGACTCCAACGGTCAAAAGAAAATCAGTGTGTTTTTTCAAAACGTCAATGGACTGAGATCTAAACTTGTAACCCTGCGCCAATCTCTTAGCCATTCCGTATATGATGTGATTGTATTGGTGGAGACCAACCTTACAGGGGATATAAGTAATGTTGAACTTGGTTTCTTCAATTACAGGGTGTATAGATGTGATAGGACCTCTCTATCGAGCCAGAAAACCAGTGGTGGTGGGGTGATTGTGGCAATACGGGACCGGTTTGATTCCTGGGAACTCTCTCAGTCTTCTCTTAACATTGAATGTGTCTTTGCAGCCATGAAGCTAAAGAATTCTATTCTTGTCCTTGGTGGTGTATATCTGCCTCCTAATCAGAACTCTACCCAATACATGGAATTTGCATCTATTCTGGAGGAACTGTCAATTACCGTTCAAGACATACACCCATTATTGATTATTGGAGATTTTAACTTGCCGAACGTGGACTGGTCCAGTCTCTTTACCCACCTCAACACATTAGCCCAACGTATTTATGATGTTATGAATTTCCTTGATCTTAAGCAGTACAATAATATCTACAATGATCGAGGTGTCCTTCTGGATTTGGTCTTTTCTTCTGTGAACTTGCGAGTCCTGAATGCCTCAGACCCTCTTCTTCCTGTGGAATGTCACCATCCTGCGCTGGAAATGGACCTGGATATTGAGCCGGTTCAATACCTATATCTCCCCGGCTCATGTGTGTTTTATATAGTGTGTGTGTGGTTTATTGGCTGCAGAGGCGACTGACCTTTTGAAGGCGTTTGGCCTTTCCGGCAGAGTGGCGTAGAGACTCTGAGCCGTGGTGTACTGGTTAGAAGTAGCTCCAGATTTAATATTTTTGTTTAATTAAGTGTTTTGGAATTTTGCTGAGCTGTTTCCTTCTAACATGTGCGGCTAGGTTTACGGCCCCTCACTGATGAGTAAGTTTTGCTTTCTTTTAAAATTTAGTGATTATTTTCATTTTTCAAACTGTGAAGGTTAAGAGCACATGGTTTTCCAAATTGTAGTTTTGCTTTTTATTAAATTTTAGTACTTCTGGCTGTTAACTAAATTTTAAATTGGCTTTCAAATTATTTCTCTTACACTTTTATTAGTTTTCACCCTTTCTCTTCAGCTTAAATTTATTTTTCTGTCTCTCAGTGAGGACCAGTCCTAGGCTTATGTTACAGTTCTTTTTATTCTGCAGCCAATATTGTTTGTAATGTGTCACTTGTTATGTAGTTTTTGTAAACAAACCCAGAGAGACTGCTGAAGGTTCATTTTGCTAAATTTAAGCCTTTCTGAGAGATGTAACGTTCTTCGGGTCTTTTAGCCCATAACTCCCCCTTATAGCCTACTTGGTTAATTTAAGGCCTTCTGCCATCAAATTTTAAATTTAGATTCCTGTTATTAGGCTGCTACTTTTGGCCATCAGTTTTTTTCCTAATCATTAAATTTTTTTTTTTTACCAAGAGTAAAACGCTTAATTTTTGTTCTGTGACAGAGGGGATTTTCATACTAACTTTCCTTGGGGTTGTTGTTTTGAGTTGGGAATTTTATTTTAAGTGCAGAATGCCCTTCCCCTGCTTTTCACCAATTTTGAGCCTATTCTGTCAATAAATGCCTGTTTTAAAAATGTTTGAACCAAATTGTTACGTATGGTAGGCTACTGCGTATACCTCAAATAAATTCCTTTATTACTTATTGTTTTAGTCTTTCAAATGGAATATCTTGTTTATTTATTGTTTTCTAATGTTACCAGCTTCTATATTAAGGTTTATTTTAATTTTTATCAGTTATTGATTGGTCTGTGATATTTTGAAATTTTGGTAAATTAACTTAACTTAAAATTCTTGATAGATAACTTTTGGCAACTTTACTTTTATTAAAATCTATATTGTTTGGCAACTATTTAATAATTTTTATTAACTTTAAAAGGGTACTAGGCTGAAACCTGGTTTCAGGGTCCAAGGGATGAATTGTTTTCTCCTGTCATCTCTCCATCATGCGTGGTCGCAGAGAACCTTCGCCTTTGCGCTCTGCTGAAGGACGGCCACCATGATGGACATACCTACCAGTCAACATCTGTGATACCCTGTGATATTGTTATTGTTGCCATTTATATAGTTTATATTTTGTTATTTAATTTTAAGTTAGTTTTAGATATTATTTAGTTATTTCTTGGATTTCATTAGGAGCCCGCCCTTAGCCGAAGGATACCGGGTGGAATTGGCATTTCTTGTTTCAAATTATGGCGTTTCTAATTTTTGGTATGCAGGTGCACCTGACAAGAATTGTTTGAGGTATACTACTGTGGGCACTTTTTAATTTTTTGTATAGTATATATATACATATTTATATTGACTGGATAGGCCCATGTTATTGTCTTAGTAAATGAACCTGAGTATACTGACCACGGTGTTCTTTTTTTTTTACCTAGTTTAGTTTTGATCCGGCATCCCGTTCGCCACCATGGGCACGCGCTTCCCTGTTGGTTTGCTGTGGGTGTGCGAGCGGCGATGTGCGGTTTCAATGGTAGCAGAGCGTGGTTAGCTGCTCTCTCAGCTGTCTCTCAGTTCTGGTTTTGTTTGTTGGTGTAGGTTAGTGTTAGGTAGGGGGAGGTTAGAGTACACAACTTTTTCATTAGGAGCTCGCCCTAGCACAGGACACCGGGTGGAATTGGTTTAGTGTCTTGCTTCCTGCAGACTTACCCTTTGCAGGGAGCAAGGGACTCTAAATTGCTTAACCGCTAAATTTATCTAACTGTACTCTACTTCTCCCCTATCAATGTGTTGTTTTGTTATATTTATTGCTTCTGTGTTTGTAGGTTGTGGTTAGTGTATATTTGCAGGGTATCCTTCTATTAGGTGGCAGGTATTGAGTTCTTCACTTGGACCTCGTCAGTGTAAGCCTTTTGTGAGTTGAGTCCACTTAGGTTACTAAGTAATTTTTGCGTACGCTTTGTTGTTTATTGTTTATTTATTTGTCTTAATTGTTTGGTATGGCTTTTTCCCTGGTGCCTGAACATCTACGCAAGCCCGAGTTGGTTTTTGAGGTCCTGGCGAGAGGACAGAAGCCCGAGGGAGATGTGAGGGCATTAAGAGCTCAATTACGGGCTTGTATAGCGTTGGACCGCAGCTGGAATGCAGAGTTCCAAATTAACACAGAATTTGAGTTTTGTAAAACCCGAATGGAGGAATTAGAAGACGATATTAATTTTGAGTCACTTCCCATGTCCGGGTCAGCAAAGGCTAGATTGGCATCTCAGCTTTTACATTGGCGTGACAGAATAGTTTTACTTATGTCGGCTCCTAGTTTAGACTCTGATATTAAAAGTTGGGCTTTTTCGGCCAGTAATAAATTAAAACAAGCCCTAGATGGTTTGAGTGAGGTGCGCTCGGTGAAGGAGAAGGGGGTACTATTTACCGCTGTCACTCCAACGGAGGTTCCCACTACCATTACTTTTGCTAACCATCCACCGGCTCTTTCTTTCGAGCCTCCCAGAGTTACTATGTCTCCGATGGGTAGTGGCCCTCCTGAAGCGGCTGGTGAGGCTTCATCTATAGTTGTGCCTTCCTTTTCTAGCTTTGGCAAACTGCCTCATCCTTTGGGGAGTGTGTTACAACACTTCCCCAGAGTTGATGGACTTGACACTAATTTACTTATCCATTTTCTTCTGGAAGTTTTTAAGCTGAGAGAATTTCCTGGTATGACAGATGCCATGCTTATGCAGATTTTAGCGCAGTTTTCCTTAAGGCCCCTTTTTGATCGCCTTCTAGACTGCCTTAAGAGAGGTGCCACCTTTGACCAGTTCCACGCCGAGATCTTGGAGTTCTTTGTACCTGCTCGGGTTAGGGAGCGCTTGCGGGTGGAACGCGTTTACCGTCCTCAGGCACCAGACGAGACGTTGAGCCATTTTGTCGGGGAGATACGGGATGTAGCCCGGGTGTTGCGCTTGAGCTTGAGCGAAACGGAGTTGGTGAGCCTTATTTTGGAGGGCATTAAACCTGAAGAACGCTCCCGTTTGATTTTTTGTAGCCGTCCCGCATCTTTTGCGGATTTGGACCGCCTCTCCATCATCTCTAGAGGGGTTCAGGATGCGGATGATCAAAGGGAGGCCATGTCGAGGCATCTTCCTCACTTGCCTCCGGGGCCGGTCCATGCTCCGTTGCAGTCTGAGCCAGCAGCTGCTCCTTCCCGTAGGCAGCCTCCTACCTGTTATGGCTGCAAGCAAGTGGGACATATTAGACCGTTTTGTCCACTTAATAAAAAAAACTAGTAAACTTGCGGACGAGTAAGCCCGACTCGTGCCGTAAAGGTAATTTTGAGGGCAAATATGTACCTAATTTTGATGGTAAAAGGGTAGCTGGTTTAATACAGAACAGAAAGAAAACAGAAAGAAATAGACTTGGGGACAGTTATCATCGTTGGCCGAGAGGGGAGGTTGCTGCTCTGGCTGCGCAGGGAGTAAGGGCTGCCCGCTCAACCTGCCCACAACTGGATGTGCTTGTGGGGAATGTGGTGCAGAAGGCCCTGGTTGATTCTGGGTCAGCACGCAGCCTGATTTCTTTGTCGTTTTTTGAAGATCTAAAATCCTCTGGGCTAATACGGCAGGTTGAGCCTAGTTCACTTATCTGCTGGACTGCTTCACGCACACCTTTACCTATTATCTGTAGTGCCCAGATTCACATCAAAATTAATTATTTCTCTTGGGATTGGAGCTTTTTGGTGGCTAAGGACCTGACTTTTCCTTTCATCTTGGGAGCAGATTTTATCGGAAAAACTGGCATGATTTTGGATTTGGCCTCCAGTCATGTTTTCTTTGCTTTCGCCAGGCGGGTGCTCGTTCCCTTTTCTGATGTCGAGTCTCGTGGGACTGCTGCCTTAGAGATGGAAGATAAGAGCTTGACTCCTCCTGACCAACTAGGACATCTTACGCCGAAAGAGGCTGAGGACATAAGGCAGATTTGTTCCAGTTTTCCTGAAGTCCTCACTGACAAACTGGGCACGACCAATCTCTTGGAATACGAGATTCGTCTTACAGACACCCGTCCTGTACGTTCCCATCCATATAAGCTTGCTCCGCCCAAGATGGAAATTCTGAGAAATATGATCGATGATTTACTTAAGAGTGGGGTAATCGAGCCGTCTTGCTCAAATTTTTCCAGTCCAGCGTTTCTAGTGCCGAAACCTAATGGGAAGTCCAGATTGGTCCTGGATTATCGAAAGCTCAATGCTCAGATAGAAATTGACTCCGTGCCTCTCCCCGATTTGCATTCTGCTTTCGACTGGTTTGGTAAGGCCAAGTATTTCTCCATTTTTTATCTTAATCAGGCATACCATCAGATTCCTCTAAAACACGAGTCTCGACCTCTCACTGCCTTTTGTGTGCCTTGGAATTTGTACCAGTTCACCCGAGTGCCAATGGGCTTGGCTGTGGGAGCCCAAACACTCACCAGACTCCTGGATTCTATCTTTCATGATGTCAAATTTAAGTTCGTGTTCAACTATCTGGATGACCTGCTTGTGTACAGTGAGAGTTATGAGGAGCACTTGACTCATCTGGAGGAAGTTCTAACTAGGCTGCGAGAGTCTGGCCTTACCGTCAATCCTGAAAAGGTGAGTTTTGCTCAGCCTGAAATATCGTTTCTGGGTCATCTTGTCTCTTCTCGAGGTGTTTGTATTGATCCAGAGAGAACCCAGGCAATCAGGGAGTTTCCTCCTCCTAAGGATGCCAAGGGGATTGCCCGTTTTGTGGGAATGATAAATTTTTATCGTCGTTTCATCCCCAATGTTGCTGAAGTGGCGGCCCCTCTGAACTCTCTTAGGAAAAAGGGTGCCAAGTTTGAGTGGGGTGAAGCGCAACAGACTGCTTTTCAGCAGCTGAAAGAGGCAGTGATGCAGCCTCCAGTCTTGGCTATGCCTGATTTCAGTCGTAAGTTCGTCTTGCAAACTGATGCTTCCTCCTTAGCCGTTGCTGCTGTTTTATCGCAAGAAGTAGATGGTATCCGGCAGCCCATAGCTTATGCTTCACGCACGTTAACCCCTTGTGAGAAGAAGAGTTGTTCTGTTTATGAGCTGGAATGTTTGGGATTAACAAGTTCAGGCGTTACCTAGAACATAAAGAATTTTTGTTGGAAACCGACAACCAGGCACTTTCTTGGCTCCTTGCCCACCCCCGTCAGCTCGGGAAGATTGGTCGCTGGGTAGTCCAAATTTCTGCCCTTAAGTTCACAGTGCAGCACGTGCGAGGCACTCAAAATATCATAGCGGACACTCTGTCACGCATGTATCACTTACCCAACGACCACCAGAATTTATCAGAGCCGCCATGTTGTGGCGTGCTCCTAGACTTTCCTCTGGCATTTTCGGACATTGTTCCACACCAACTTAAGGATCCCGAGCTGACTGCTATCATCAATGAGCTTAAAAACGGAGGTGCCCACCCTCCTTATTTTCTGTACCGAGGTGCTCTATGCTGCCGTGACAAGCAGCGGAGAAAACCTAAGTTAGTGCTGCCAAGCTTTCTTGTACCGATGGTCTTTCAGTATTTTCATTCTTCTCCTGTGGGCGGACATCTAGGAATTCATAAGACCATCGCGAAGATTAGGGATCAGTTCATCTGGAAAGGTATGGACCGGGATATTGCAGCTCGAGTACGTTCTTGTGAACTGTGCTCGCTAAGCAAACCCGCTCAAAATACCAAGTTGGGTCTTTTGTCATCTGAGGTGGCGGAAAAACCTTTGGAGAAGGTTTTCATTGACTATGTTGGGCCTCTCCCGCGTAGCAAGTCCGGAAATAAGTTCCTACTTGTTTGTGTGGATGCCTTCTCCAAGTTTGTTTGGTTGTTCCCATTGCGGAGTGCTACCGCGCAGCTCACGGTGCAAGCACTTCGTAACCATTTCTTTCAACACTTTGGAATCCCCGCCACCTTAGTTTCCGATAATGGTTCACAGTTTGTCTCCAATATCTTTAAAAGAATGTGCTTTGGGCACGGAATCCGCCATGTGACTACTTCCCCTTTCTATCCTCAGCCTTCTCACGCCGAACGGTTTAATCGCAATCTTCGATCTGCTCTCATTGCCTTTCATGCGGAAAATCAGACCACCTGGGATCAACAACTACCTTGGATCCAATTTGCCTTTAATACGGCCCAGCATGAAAGTCACAAGGCGGTACCTTTCGAGTTATTATTTGGCTTTCCGCCAAACAACCCTTTGGCGAACCTTTGGAAAATTAGCGATCTTCTGCCACCTCCTGGTACTCCCAATGTGAAAGCCACTTGGGAGGCAGCCAGGCGGAATCTCATTCGGGCTAGGGAGTTAGTAAGGAGGAAGTACAACCGAGGTCGTATTGCCAATCCCTTCCAGGTGGGGGATCTAGTTTACTGCAAGGCTCACCCAGTCAGTTCGGCTGTGGATAAAAGAGCTGCTAAACTTTGCTACAGGTGGACTGGTCCCCACCGCATCTTGAAGTTTCTGACTCCGGTGACTGCCCGACTGGGAGATCCTCAGTCCGGGAAGATTTTCAGGAAGGCGCACATATCCCATCTGAAGCCTTGCCGGAGTCATCCGTGATTTCTCTTTAGTCTGTGCGGGAGGGTTTTAGGTCCAGAGGCCTGATCACCTCTGCTCCTTCTTCCTGATCAAGGTTCCTGTGTTCTTCTTTGTACCCACGCTACTCTTGGAGGGTTTTCTTGCCTCCAACTGGATTTTCTTGGTTTTCCCTTCTGCAGACTTAAGGGTTTCCGGTTTATAATTCTTCAATCATTGGGGGGGGAGAGGCATTTCGTTCGATTTTTCTTTTTGAAGAAATTTAACAGAGGGGAGTTCCTCCTTTTGGGGGGGGGAGTCTGAGCCGGTTCAATACCTATATCTCCCCGGCTCATGTGTGTTTTATATAGTGTGTGTGTGGTTTATTGGCTGCAGAGGCGACTGACCTTTTGAAGGCGTTTGGCCTTTCCGGCAGAGTGGCGTAGAGACTCTGAGCCGTGGTGTACTGGTTAGAAGTAGCTCCAGATTTAATATTTTTGTTTAATTAAGTGTTTTGGAATTTTGCTGAGCTGTTTCCTTCTAACATGTGCGGCTAGGTTTACGGCCCCTCACTGATGAGTAAGTTTTGCTTTCTTTTAAAATTTAGTGATTATTTTCATTTTTCAAACTGTGAAGGTTAAGAGCACATGGTTTTCCAAATTGTAGTTTTGCTTTTTATTAAATTTTAGTACTTCTGGCTGTTAACTAAATTTTAAATTGGCTTTCAAATTATTTCTCTTACACTTTTATTAGTTTTCACCCTTTCTCTTCAGCTTAAATTTATTTTTCTGTCTCTCAGTGAGGACCAGTCCTAGGCTTATGTTACAGTTCTTTTTATTCTGCAGCCAATATTGTTTGTAATGTGTCACTTGTTATGTAGTTTTTGTAAACAAACCCAGAGAGACTGCTGAAGGTTCATTTTGCTAAATTTAAGCCTTTCTGAGAGATGTAACGTTCTTCGGGTCTTTTAGCCCATAACTCCCCCTTATAGCCTACTTGGTTAATTTAAGGCCTTCTGCCATCAAATTTTAAATTTAGATTCCTGTTATTAGGCTGCTACTTTTGGCCATCAGTTTTTTTCCTAATCATTAAATTTTTTTTTTTTTACCAAGAGTAAAACGCTTAATTTTTGTTCTGTGACAGAGGGGATTTTCATACTAACTTTCCTTGGGGTTGTTGTTTTGAGTTGGGAATTTTATTTTAAGTGCAGAATGCCCTTTCCCCTGCTTTTCACCAATTTTGAGCCTATTCTGTCAATAAATGCCTGTTTTAAAAATGTTTGAACCAAATTGTTACGTATGGTAGGCTACTGCGTATACCTCAAATAAATTCCTTTATTACTTATTGTTTTAGTCTTTCAAATGGAATATCTTGTTTATTTATTGTTTTCTAATGTTACCAGCTTCTATATTAAGGTTTATTTTAATTTTTATCAGTTATTGATTGGTCTGTGATATTTTGAAATTTTGGTAATTTAACTTAACTTAAAATTCTTGATAGATAACTTTTGGCAACTTTACTTTTATTAAAATCTATATTGTTTGGCAACTATTTAATAATTTTTATTAACTTTAAAAGGGTACTAGGCTGAAACCTGGTTTCAGGGTCCAAGGGATGAATTGTTTTCTCCTGTCATCTCTCCATCATGCGTGGTCGCAGAGAACCTTCGCCTTTGCGCTCTGCTGAAGGACGGCCACCATGATGGACATACCTACCAGTCAACATCTGTGATACCCTGTGATATTGTTATTGTTGCCATTTATATAGTTTATATTTTGTTATTTAATTTTAAGTTAGTTTTAGATATTATTTAGTTATTTCTTGGATTTCATTAGGAGCCCGCCCTTAGCCGAAGGATACCGGGTGGAATTGGCATTTCTTGTTTCAAATTATGGCGTTTCTAATTTTTGGTATGCAGGTGCACCTGACAAGAATTGTTTGAGGTATACTACTGTGGGCACTTTTTAATTTTTTGTATAGTATATATATACATATTTATATTGACTGGATAGGCCCATGTTATTGTCTTAGTAAATGAACCTGAGTATACTGACCACGGTGTTCTTTTTTTTTTACCTAGTTTAGTTTTGATCCGGCATCCCGTTCGCCACCATGGGCACGCGCTTCCCTGTTGGTTTGCTGTGGGTGTGCGAGCGGCGATGTGCGGTTTCAATATTAATACTTCAGAAAACCTCTACTATAGTGCATTTGTTCCCAATCTAAGGAAATGTGATCTAGCCCATGTGTTTGACTGGGTTCAGCGTCTGAACTATCCTGTGTTCGATAACAGTGTTCCTGTCGAAGACTTGTTTTCAGAATTTTGTTTCCAACTTAGCTGCAATATCAGGAGCGCATGTCCATCTAAATACGTTGGTAAACGAGCCTTTCCTGTTTGGTTCTCCCCTGAACTAAAAGCTGTGATCATCAGGAAGAAGATACTTCATAGGCGCTACAAACAAACTCTTGATAACCGTCTTTATTATCAATTCTGTGGTGTTCGTGCAGCATGTAGTAGACTAACGAGGGAATGCTACTCAACATATATTCAGTCCATTGACTCATCTCTGAAGAGTAACGTTCGAGTCTTCTGGAGTTTTGTCAATTCTTCCAAGAGGACTCCATCACTTCCTTCTCGATTGCAGCTCGATCATGAATTTGCTGAAAATCCTCAAGACATCTCTAACATGTTCGCCAAGTTTTTTTCCTCTGTGTACAAGGCTCCATCTTCATCTCCACCTATATATGACCTCAAGGCATGTACCACTCTCTCTTCCTGCTGTGTAACCTGTGCTGAGGTGGAGGGTGTACTGAATTCGCTTGATGTGAACAAGGGAGCTGGCCCTGACGACATCTCTCCATTGATTATGAAATTCTGCAGTAGCGTTTTATCTCCTCACCTTACCTTATACTTCAACATGCTCATGGCTGCCGGAATCTTTCCCTCTAATCTCAAATTGGGTTATATAGTACCTATCTTCAAGTCTGGTTCTCCCGCTGACGTCAAGAATTATCGCCCGGTAGTTATTCAGTCATCAATTGCCAAGATCTTTGAATCCCTGGTTCTGAAGAGGTTGTCATTCCATCTGAAGGGTGTTATCTGTGCTGAACAACATGGCTTTATGAAAGGACGCTCGACTACTACTAATCTACTAACCTTCCAAGATCACATTCTCACTGCCTTCTCAGAATCTCATCAGGTGGACTCCATATACACAGACTTCTCTAAAGCTTTCGATCGTGTAAGCCATGAACACCTGGTGGCCAAGCTTGAAGCTATTGGACTCAGTGGAAGCCTCTTGATGTGGTTGAAGAGCTACCTTCGGGATCGTTCTCTTCGGGTTCGGGTTGCTGGCTGTTTGTCGAAGCCTTTCTCTGCTATATCAGGTGTGCCTCAGGGATCGCTGTTGGGCCCTGTTCTCTTCTCAATATTTATAAATGACTTAGTCCAGTACACCCAAGGATCAAAAGTTTTACTCTTCGCCGATGATGCTAAATTCTTCAGAACAATAAAAACCCTCAACGATTGCCAGGCTTTACAGAACAGTATTGATCTGTTGATGAAGTGGTGTTATGATAATGACATGTCATTAAATATTTCCAAATGCTCTGTGATATCTTTCTCCAGGTCTAGCACACCTATCATGTTCCCTTACACACTTGAAGATCAACCCCTCTCGCGTTCTCTGATGATAAGGGACCTTGGAGTCATGCTTTCTCCTAATTTAAACCCTCAAGAACATATCAACTATATTTGTAAGAGAGCTAATTCTGCCCTATACTTCGTCATACGGAACAGCCGCAACATGTTCTCTATTCATGCTCTACGGATCCTTTACATCCATCTGGTGAGACCCTTACTGGAATATTCTTCACCTGTTTGGAGCCCTTACTTGATTGGCCAGATTGATGGACTTGAGAACGTTCAAACCCGTTTCGTCCGTTTTGTTGGTGTGCTGCTAGGCTTCGACTACCGCACTGCTCCAGTTCATGATCTGCGACTTCAGTTAAACTTGATGCCACTTCACACAAGACGAATAATCAATGACCTACTGTTCCTGAGGAAGCTGATTAACTCGAACATTGATGCCCCTGATCTACTTGTCAAGCTGGACTTCCGCACTTCTCGACACCTGCGCCACACCCATCCTTTCGCTAGACGTCAGTATTCGACCCAGTACTTGTTCCACAGCACCTTTCCTCGCCTCCAGCTGCTGGCCAACAGCATGCCGGACGACATTGATCTGTTTTGTACAGGTGAGGAGGCCTTCAAAAAGAAGTTGTTGGACTGGAGGGCACTGCATTGAATCTGTATTCGGCAATCAAAACTGTAGTTATTAGTATAACATATGGTGCATGTTCATTAGTTTTTTTTCCTAATTCTATTTACTTATCATGATCCTCAATATTTATTATAAATTATTGTTATTTATTTGTTATCGTTGTTAAAATTTGTTATGTATTCTATAGATTCTATTTTGTTACTCTAATACTGTTAATATTTATTACAATAATGTAGATTTTATTTACCTTTACTAGTATAGTTATATTTATTGTAAATCATATAGCTTTATTATTGTTATTGTTGCATAGTGTTGGCTGTATTGTTCCCTGCATGTTTGGCTTGGTGCTTGAGCTAGGGCTTAAGCACCAATTAGTTTAAAGTCCAATTGCATGTTTGGCTTGGCCCCCTGTGTTTATAAGTGCTAGTCATCTTGAGAAACTATGTAAAACTGTAACCCGTTGTAAATTGGTCTTTTGACCGTTGGAAGTTAAATAAATAAATAAATAAATAAATAAATAAATAAATAAATAAATGGTTGACTGATTGGTTGGTCTGCCAATTTAATGTAAATGATTCAAATGATTTATTCAGCCGATCTACAAATTGTAATAGGCTACGTCTAGTAAAAACAACATTCAACTACAAAACTTAGTTGTGTGCAATAATTATAGTCCGTGCACAAATAAATGTCCATCAGGTCATGTACTAAAAATATAAATAAAACTAAGCATTAAAATAGGTATTAAAATTAATCACTAACCAACATTTAAAAATTACTACATGTAAGAAAATAAAGTTTTGACTAATAGTTACAAACAGTGTACACTAGTTCATGCCCCTGCACTAATTGATTAATTAATACATAACAGGCCCTGCACTCATACAAATATAAATATAACTAGGCGTAAATGTAAATATTAAAACTAAAATTAGGCATACATTTTGTGAGAGACTACATCTAAGAATACAAAACAGTCATGATTTGACTAAGAACCGTTATTTAATCAGGTCTCATTAATTCAAGTACATTATATCAATCTAAAGAGTATTGGGTCATGCAATATACAGCCAAGTAGAAGGGAATGGTCATATTCAAAATATTCAGTTAGGCTGTAGAAAGGGATATCTGACAACCAGGATTTTAGGACACCGGGAGCTGTCTAACTGTAAGGGGTATGGAGTTGAACATTTTAGTGGCTATAATAGGGAAGCAATTTGAGATCTTGTGTAACCTAGATCTATTTACATGGACATCAAGGCATCTCCTGGTTTCATACCCATGTACACCTGCATTAGTGATGTAGTCATCTTCTTTATGTTTAATTGCTAAAAGACATTGGTATATATATATATATATATATATATATATATATATATATATATATATATATATATATATATATATATACATTGTACACTGTCATAATTTGGTGTTGAGAAAACAGTGGTTTACAGTGTTCAAGCAACTGTGGCCCACTTAGTACCCTAAGGCAGAGTTTCCCAAAGTGTGCGCCGCGGCGCCGCGGGGCGCCGCCAGCTAGTGCTAGGTGCGCCGCCGTTGTTTAGTATGAGTCTAAACGTCATCATACTACAATACAGTGCGGACCAGTCTGTGCGCGCGGCTTTGGAGTTACTTTGATTACTGGAGTCTTCCCCCTGCCGAACCTTACTTACAGGCCCAGCCGGCCGGTTGCACAAACAAAACAACTAGGCAAGGTCAGACAACAGAGCTTTGCATCTCGGTACGTCATTCTGTTCTTGGAACTCGTTGCTAGGCAACGGAACTACCTTCGTGTATTTTCGGAAATCGTCGTACGTTCCCGGCGGACAGTCTGCTACTACTACTTGCAGTCTAGCTTCTGTTGAGGTTATGTTTTAGATTTAAGTTGCGAGTTTATGTTTACACAGTGTGACAGTCGCACAAGTGAAGTAAATAATCAAATTAGTGAAGTTGTAGTTTTGTTCAGTTTTGGTTATTATATTGTTCTTTAAAATGAAAAGATTCTTATCTTCAAATAAAACTGAACAAGGAAGTAAACAAAGTAGTGATTCCGCGTCAACTTCTGCAAAGAGCGATGCCGAGGCAGCTGAGGGAAGCCGTAAACCAAAATACAGAAAATATGACGATAAGTAATTACATTTTGGTTTTTCATGTATTGAAATTAATAATGAAGAGCGCCCGCAATGTGTTGTTTGCATGAAGGTTTTATCAGTCGAATCTATGCTGCCTAGTAAACTAAAACGGCATTTAGAAACTGTCCACTCAAATTTGATAGGGAAACCAAGAGAGTTCTTTATAAGAAAGGAAACTGAGGCAGTAAAACAAAAGTCTTCTTTTTCTAAACATTCCAAAGCTAACAGCGATGCACTTTTAGCTTCATTCAAAGTGGCATATCACATTGCAAAATGCAAAAAGCCTCACACAATTGCGGAAGAGCTTATTTTACCAGCTGCCATTGACATGGCTAAGATAATGATTGGCGAGGATGCAGGGAAGCTGCTTCTTAAAATTCCTCTGTCAAACAATACAATAAGCAGGAGGATTGATGACATATCTGAGGACATTAACAACCAGCTTATAAATAGTTTGAGAGGTAAAGAGTTCGGAATTCAATTAGACGAGGCTACTGACAGTCACAATGACGCTAATTTAATTTGCTACGTTAGGTATGTGAATGAAAACCAGTTGATAGAAGTTTTGTTGTTTTGTAAGGAAATTGAAGGAGGCACCTCTGGTAAAGAGTTGTTTGATATTGTTAACAATTTTATGGCGGAGAATGATATTAACTGGGAAGACTGTGTTGGGGTGTGTACTGATGGAGGCCGGTCAATGTCAGGCCACTACCAAGGACTGCAATCTCGCATTCGGGAAAAAGCCCCAAACGCTGTTTGGACACACTTTATTATACACCGAGAAGCACTGGCAGCAGCAAAGTTCAGTTCAGAGTTAAGTGCAGTTATAAAAACCGTGATCCAAGTAATAAATTTTATCAAAACAAGACCAATGAAAGCCCGGTTTTTTTTCTAAACTATGTGATGACACAGGCGCTCAACACTCGTCGCTTTTGTACTATAGCAGTGCTCGATGGCTATCTCTGGGCAATTCTCTGCTAAGATTGTTTGAACTGAGGCAAGAAATCCACATTTTTCTGAGTGAAGACAATAATGCTCTTGCTGATATGTTTATTGATGAAAGTTTTTTCCTTAAACTGGCGTTCCTGACAGATATTTTTGAACGTTTGAACATTCTTAATAAGTCTTTGCAGGGGAACAATACGGATATTTTTCAACTGACCAGTAAAGTTGAAGCATTCAAGAAGAAACTTATGCTTTGGGAAAAAAGTTTGAAGAATGGAGATTGTTCGATGTTTTCAACTTTGAATCAGTTTCTTAAAGAAAACGATCTTACTCTGAAAGAAGAAATGAAAACAATGTTGACTCAGCACTTGTCTAGAGTACAAAGTTATTTTGAAGACTACCTGCCAAAAGATGAAATCAAAGCGCAGCAGTGGGTAAACGACCCTTTTCAAACTGAAATGCCTGAAAACTTCAGCAATGAAGAAGCAGAACAGCTAATTGACTTTTCAACGGACTTGTCTTTGAAATCAAAATTTCAGTCCCAATCCCTGTTTGAGTTTTGGAATGGTATTAAAAACGAATTTCCACTGTTGAGCAAAAAGGCTTTGCGTGCAGTTATTCCATTTGCAAGTTCTTACCTTTGCGAGTGTGGTTTTTTCCGCTGTTGCAGTGATAAAATCCAAGTATAGAGCAAAGCTTAACATTGAAAAGGAAATTCGGGTTGCTATATCAAAATTTACACCCAGGTACAATGAGCTTATAAAAGACAAACAAGCGCATCCGTCCCATTAAAACAGAAACTTATGGACTTTGTTATTTATGTATCATATTTTTCAAGTTAGCATTTCATTTCTAATATAGAATTTTCTTATAAAGGGAGTCGTGTTTTTCTTATGGTTGTTTTAAGTTATTATTATTACATTTTTTGCAAAAAATCAAGTACAATCCAACTTTTGTGTGTTTAATGATGTTTTTTACCGGTGTAAGAACAAGGTAAACCTGGTGTGTTGTTAAAAAAGTAATAACAATCTTATTAACAATGCTACGTAAAGTATAATAACAAATAACTATTAAATTTTTATACTACAAATTTAATTATTGTAATGTAAGTGCAATGCAAAACGGATAAATTATACTAGGTGCGCCGCAAAGCCATGTCTGTACTCAAAGGGAGCCGTGGGCCAAAAAAGTTTGGGAACCTCTGCCCTAAGGGCTTTTTTCTGTAACCGAAGAACTCTAATTACACTAGCAGAGTGTCCCCAAAGCCTGGTACCATAAACAATGTGGGAGTGGAAAAAGGCAAAGTAAGCTAACTTAAGAAACTCAAAGGGCATTTCTGCTTTAAGCTTTCGAAGCAAAAAAATTACCCTACTAAGCTTACTACACAAGGCATCAATATGCTTATTCCAGACAAGCTTTGAATCAAGATTAAAGCCAAGCAACTTCACTCCCTCCACATTAACACCATTGTTGCACAAGCTAAAAGTAATCGTCTGAGTCTTGTTCTGGTTTAGGCACAAACTGTTATAACTGAACCAATATGAAGCATTTGTAAAAAGGTTCTTAACAAGTGTTTCTGCGGTTGTAGAGTCCTTATGAGTTGCAAACAGGGTTGAGTCATCGGCATACAACAGAATATTACCCGCTACATTGTAATAAATATCATTAATGAAAATGATAAACAAAAATGGCCCCAGAATTGAGCCCTGAGGCACTCCATGTTCAACAACCAAGGGGTTCGAGGTTGTACCATCCCAGGTTACAGACTGTTTCCTTTGATCTAAGTAAGATTTCAAGATTTTCAGGGCGCAACCCCGTACACCGTACCTTTCCAGTTTCTTCAAGAGGATCTTGTGCGACACGCAATCAAAGGCACGTGAAAGGTCGCATAACAGTACAGCAGTAGAACTTTTTGCTTCAAAAGAATTAAGAATGGCCTGAAGAAGTGAGTCCACAGCTTCGACAGTAGATCTATGCCTTCTGAAGCCAAACTGTGCTGGTACCAAGAGGTGATGTGACTCAAAAAAAATTTCACAGCTGCTCCAGCATGACAGACTCAATGACCTTGGCAAACATAGGTATTAGAGATATAGGTCTGAAGCTCGATACCTCGTTTTTTGGACCCTTCTTGTAGACGGGGACAATCCTCGATGCCTTCAATTAATGTTGCCTCAATTAATTTCCTTTTGAAGAAATGTGGTTCCCGATGTATTATGTTGGCTTCATCCCAATTCATATGATGGTCTTCGGACCAAAAATGGTGTGTAATTTTTAACTTTTCTGTGAGACCCTTTCTCGTGTTTTCTTTGTGCTCTTTTATCCTTACGTTTAGTGGTCTTTTTGTCTCGCCTATTTATTCTCTATTGCAACTACATTTTATACTGTAAACACAGTTTTTGGAATCCTGTGTGCCATTTTTTGGTTTTGTTTTTACGAGACTTTGTCTAAGAGTGTTGTGTGTTTTAAACGTGGTTATAATGTTGTACTTTCTACCTACTCTTCTAATTTTCTCCGATAATCCCGGCACATAAGGGATTGACATAAACGCAAATTTATCACAATTCTGTTTTTCTGAATCTTCTGGTTCGATTGCACTTATTTATTACTAATTGAGGGTATCCATTGCTTCTGAGATCCGATTCAATTTTCTTAAATTCTTCTTTTAGTTCATCTTTATCTGAGCACAAGCTCTTTACTCTATCAAACAACGAGTAGGTTACTCCTTCCTTGACAGATTTTTGATGGTTGGATTGATAATTTAAATATTTTCCTGTGTTTGCTATCTTTAATTGAGGCAACATACATTAAATTGACAGACCAACCAATCAGTCAACCATCAGTCGAGATTAGGCCGCTTTGGTTGCCAATTCTAAAAAATGAACTAAAGAGAAAACCAAAAGTATCAAACGGATCAGATATTTGTAATAAACCAATGCGGAGTCACAATATGGTTTTAAGAAGTTCATCTCGGATGAACCAATAATAACGAAAGGGCCCATTCCTGTCCCCCTTCCCTTTTATTTCCGCCATCTTGTTTTAGCCAGCCGTGACGATTACCATTGGCTAGTCCCTCTGGTCAGTCGTAGGTGCTTAGTAGACGAGTGAAGACGTATTGTGACCTGTATTCCGTAGTTAAGTTTTAATGATTAGTGTTTTGTATAGTTTTTATTAAGTGCATGTTTATAGAGTTAGTGAAGTTGACAAAAAACATGTAGGTTGTGATTCCTGACTTAGGCGTGCCACAACGCTTTGGTAAGATTTGTTTATTTTAACCTAATTTTTAATTATGTATTAGGTTAGTTCTTTACCTGAAGAAGAGATCAGATTGCAGGTCTCGAAACGTAGTGTTACTGATTTATTGTTTCACTGAACGATGACAAATATCCGGAAAAATCCTGTTTCCTTCACAACCCTTCCATCGTCAAAAATAACCTTCAAACAAAGAATTAAGCCTTAATTATATTTTAGCATTTTAAAATTAGACCCCTTTTCGCTGAATGTATGTTTGTGTCAGAGCTTATACAAGGCAATATAGCAGAGGTATGTGGACTTTAAACGACTTACCGCCCTGCCTAACATACCGTACATGGCATTGCCAGTCATATATCGTGTTTAAAGTGCTACCTGTGTGGATATGTAAATGTGTGTACATAATTACTTATGTTATTGTATTTGTGTACACTTCATACTAGTTAATCAAGTTCATATTACGCCAGAAGTACCTAAATAGAGTGTGTCTAACTGTCATAGATATACCGCAACGTTTGACGGTATACACAGATACACAGATATCTGCGACAGGTTTGACGTCTTCAACGATAGGGCAGCAATTATTAGAGGACGTGTGCTGGCTGCTTTCCAGTATACAGTGAAATAGATGGGGGACTTGTTGAGTGATGTGGGCATGGCATAAATGTTTTTCTTTTTTTAAGAAGTAATTAATGTATTCATAGCGCTATGTAGTTGTTACTTTTGCCATAATTGTAGCTGTTCGTATTTATTTATTTATATGCTTTGTACATTTGTTATTTATTTATTTATTTATTATTATATTTGGCATTTGTTTTGTATGTGTTGTTCACTCGTTACTGTTAAGGATGGTAGTTTGTATTGTGAAATGTTCTATTCATTTATTTATTTATTATAATTGTAATTAGCTACCTTGCACTATGTGTATTGTTATAAAGTGGTCGTTGACCGTTGAAAGGAAATAAAATAAAAAAATAAAAATAAAAAAATAAACGTTTTAGAATTGCTACGAAATTAATGTCATCATACGAGTATCTCACAGATACACAGATATTAGCTACATAATTAGTCAACTAACCACTCCCTTATTACAACAACTCCATAGGTAATTTGAGTTCAAATAGGAACACGAAAATTGATTTATTTATGAAAGCATACATTCGTAAATTTATACTTTTTAATAAATTTTTACATTTATAAGCCGTGGAACGAGATTCATTAGTACCATGTCCTTGTGGAGTTAAAATTATCAAAATTATGATTTCCCTTTTTCTTTATTTTTAAAGTCCCCAATAAAAAATAGCTCTAGGAAGACATAAAACAGTTTAAATTTGCTGTACAAAATTGAGAGCTACATCTATAATTAATAATGTTATAACTATAAATTTTATCTATAATATTGCCAATAGGAAAATATATATTTTGGTCAGGCATGAATATTCTTCTTATTCAATAAGGAATGTCTGTATGAAACAATAAAACACGTGTATTGTTCTATTCTCATATTTTCTTGTGCTTAAAACTTAGCTATTAAGCTTAGTTCTTGTAATTTATTCCTCCTTAATCTTTAAGTACAATGACTCTGATACCACTATATTCTATATGATGTAACTTGTTTCCTAGACTCTGGGCTACATGGGACTGACCCGGACACTTCCTGGCACTCTCAGACACCTGCAGCTGTTACTTTAATCATCTACTAGCTCCTTACTAAATATAATTTTCGGAATTTAATCAAATATTTGAAACGTATATGACAAATAATATATACGGTACAAGGACAAATTTGATTTTAAAATACTAACTGAAGAGAGGAAGTCTGTAATTCGTAACAATAATGATGGTTTTGCTTAACCGAAGACAAAGAATTACATTGTAAATTTATAAACATACTACAAAATTAATATTGAAATGTAAATTATTAGTGTCATGGTTTTCATATGGTGAATGTCACGAGGAAAACTTGTGCTTTGTGTTATAACGGCATAGTACGTTGTTATGGAACGTTGTTTGTGAAAAGTGATTGATTAAAAGCTTATATTGGATAAAATTCGGAAACTAGTATGCGAAACAGCTTTGGGAGGCTTAGAGGGTTGGAAATGACTCAGTCCATTATCAGGTAGTCGAAGTTTCCAAGAGACAAATTACATCGTACAGACTGTAATAAAGACCTTCTTACCCTGGATTTGTTAGGCTATCCAGTTTTTCTAAACCGGTCAGGTCCTTCTTTCCTCATAACCCAGAACAATAACAACTTCTTCACAACTTTACTGCACATAATCATAAACCCACATTTTACTGTTTATGAAACATTTTCTTTTACAATAAATTGTTTTAGTTTAAAGGTGTACATAATTATATACTACAAGAAAAATTATATTTTTCCGTACGTAAAGATATAACTAATTTTATACAAACCCGAAAATTATATCGTATCCAAATATATTTTGTATTATGTACCACACCAATGCCATACATTTGTTTCTTATCCATCTCATAATGTACAAGAGCATTGTATTTCAAGAGCAATGCAAGAGCATTTTAGATAGGGCTCCAACCAAAAAGACCATGCACTGCATATTATACGAGTATAAGTAGTATACGAGTTAACAACAGATAGATCTCAGCTTTGCTAAAGCTAACATCTGCACAGATTTTTTAACAAATTAGGTCCCTCTTTATATCTATATTACAATTGCCAAACTAGTGATTTCAAGAAGTACTATATTAAATAAATAACAATGAATAAAATGCCTTCATTTCGAAGAAACTATATTCATATCAGTTTTCTATTTGCTTATACTTTCTAAATATTTATTATATGAATATTCCATTTTGATCAGTAACTAGACTATATGATAGCCAATACTTCGTATTAACTATATAAGTTTCTGATTTTTAAAATCAGTGCCCTCTTCACTAAACAAATCACCGTTATCCTATCGTTTTAATGAATTGATTCCGATTTTTCCTAAACCTCACGTAGTAGACCATTACTGAAGTTTTACTTACGCTCTTGTCATCAGAACAAATTCTTTCATGTCTCGTGGAACAGACCTACATTTATAAAACAAAGTAGCCATACCGACTGTCAAGTGACAACCTTCGTCCAAGTGACCAAGTGTCAAGTGAAAAGGCAACAAGCGAACTTTTAAATGTCCTGCAGTCATATAACATACAGAAAAAAATTACATCCCCTGGCAGACAAAAAAATTTCAGTCTGCTGAGTGGTAGGCTTTAATAAAGATAAGCAATATTCCATAATTTGACATACACCATCAGAGAACTAATTCTGTCTATGAAGAATCGGAGCTCCGTGCTAAGCTTGATTACGATATTTTTCCTAGATATTTTGCCACACGATGCTTTTATATGTTTGTCATGAAGTTTTTTCATAACGGAGTGTATAAATAATAAAAGTTTTTGTTAGTCATGGGGAGTATTACGATGCAAGATTGATTTTAAATCAAATCGTTTCACAAAAGTTTAAAATTTCTTTTCTATTTTATTATTCTTTCTACATTCTTAAACCACATTTTTATGCATAGCCTAAAAACTCATAAATTTTCATTCCTTATCGTCCATGTATAATAACAATCAATTTTTACCGAGAAAAATACCACACTCAATACTATTATTTAACTATGTAGATTTTATCTACCAATTGGAAACAATGTTGAATGTTGAACAGTGGGTTTAAACTCGGGTAACTGGACAATGTTTAGGATTAGAGTTGTATGGCGAGAGGATAACAACTGCCAATTATCGGACATTAATTTATAACACGAGTTAATAAGTCTATAATGAGATACTCTCGCTCAATAGCACGTAAATTGTGACCTACATAGTGATCAATAAATACCTTCGTAGATTGTGAACAACAGCAGTCTGAACTGAGTGAATTCATTGTGCAATGTTATGACTGTCAATATCATATGACAATTTTCAGGGATTTCAGTAGAATTTCGATAGAGAATATGTGGTTAATTGTAAAAGTTTTTGTTTGCTTGACCTGAAGTTAAATAAATAATAACTTATTCAAACTCTAAATATATCACTAATGATTTGAGGTCGGTTATGAACATCTACTAGAACGTTTGGTATATTTCAGTGTTATCAATGGAAATCTGTTTGACAACACTTATTTTAAATCTACACATACCCCCGGTACAGTGACAGCTTTTACAGTTAACTCTAATACAATGTAGGAATACGCCACACCACATTTCAAGCTACAGACTTCGCTCGAGTCCATAGCTCATGTCATTCTCGAGATGTCCTGCGGATGGACAGATGTACAGGCAATAGGATACAACTGACATTTTTAAGACCCCCCCCTCCAGCAGACAAAGAACATCCGCCAGTCTACTTAGAGATATAATTCAATGATTCTTAGTCATGTTCTAGGGATATAAATTCACTCAACTAATTCTTATCCACGTAGAAATTTAACCTAATTTCATGTCAAGTTTAAAGTATACAGAAAATGCATTTTTCGAGTTTTAAAAGAGAGGGATATGTTATGTAAAGGCTCACTCACACCCATCATCAATGACGACGTTGCCTCTGATGAAATGGTGGTACATGGACAATTTCAAGTCCATAGCGCAATTATTTTACGGGCTATCCGGCGGAAAACAAACAAACAGGCTGATGGATAGAGGCATAGATAGTGAAAATGTTCTAATCGCTTAGTGATAACTAATCATAATATAAAAATATTTAAGTTTAAAGCTCAATTCAGTGTCTAGATATTTCTGAGGGATAGGCTTTATTAATGCTCAGCCAAATCCTATGGATAAAAATACATATCTCATTGAACACTATTTTATCCATGTAATAAACTGATACACCTGAGTATCGAAGGACTCGATGGAATTGAACGAAAATCCCTCAAGTGTCCCATATAAAAATATCATATACTGAGCTCATATCTAAATGTAAGGAAAGAACAGATTTATCGTTTTAAAAACGCGGTTACTCTAAAGAGTATAAAGGATTGATGTTTCGAGCACAACTTGAAACTAAAAAGTAAAATTTTGATTCCAAAGCCACTGATATCACTGGTACGTACAAATAACATTGAACGATAAATTTATTTATACTCAAAGACATTTATAGTTTACTGTGATTAAATGTTGCATAACTGCAGAACTGTAGTAAACCGCAGCTTGATCAGAAACATGTACGAGTATGTGACATTTATATATTTATCAGCACCAGTCTGACATTCTTACCTGAATATTTGTGACGCCACAAGACTTTACCAGTTAAACTTAATACAGTATTATTTATTCACGTCGCTAATATTTAAGGGATACATGTAAAATATCAATTACGTTTATCTTTATTAAGATTTAATTTATAATGATTTTTATTACGAGATAAGACCATAAATAATGAATAAAAAATCACAAAAATACTAGCATATTACAAAGTATGCCTGAAAATTTCTGAAAAGTCTCTGTATATGAAAATTCACTATTGTACGTGTACGCCAATAATTAAACCCATATATAATAAAATCCGGAAGCGCGCTAATAACAAAATATGGACGTCTAAAATAGGATAAAAACAATTCCAAGTAACGTGTTCAGCCTTGAATATTGTTCAAATACTAGTGAAGAATCGTGTACATTCATTTAAGCGCCGAGTTTGTAGGTTACATACAAAACACTGCTCCGGAAAATGAAGTCATTGTAATACATTGGACGGCGGCAGTCAAAATGATGTCATCTAGTCTAAAAATAGAGCATTATACTTTGCTTGCAGTGAGTTTGTTCTCCATTCATAAGGGATTGTTAAATCGACGGTGGAAAATCATAAAACTTTGTTAATGAAACCAAATTACCAACCTACATCTAAAAAGTGTAGCTTAACTAATTTCTAAGCTCTTGTTCTTAACTAATATGTTTATCTTAAGAGCAATTCTGCAGCTTGGGGTGTCACAAGTCTACATATGTGCCTGTTTATTGTGTTTGAAGGAGGTTTGAACATGGGCTGTATTGTGAATTGTTTAAATAGGTTTATTCAGATATGCTGTCATTATTTATGTAAAAGGCTTAGCTTTCACTATTGTTCTTTGTTACTCAACCAACTATAAACAAAGTGCTACTCGTACGCCTTTGTTTTCACTTCTTGTTTGTTCTCTGCTTTGTATCCATTAAGCCATAATTCCATTGCGAAGTGCGTTACTATTTAAAACTGTTTCTTTGTTTGGTTCATCCAAATATAATTTTCACTACTCCAATATTTTGGTTGCATCATGAATTAGAACAATAGAAGCAAATTTTCCTATGTTCCCATGTTTTTGTAATTGTGTTGTAATGGGCTGTTACCTTGACGTAATTTGAACTACTTTATGTTTCCTGTAACGTAGACTCTATATAATTCTATTCCTAATTCACTTTCTTTGAACACGAAAACAAATCGGCAGATTACCACACGATTTTTGGCAATCGAAAGTATCGAACATCTTCCCATCATCTTTGAACTTCAAGTTCTGACATGATTTTTAAATTTCCAAAAGAAAAGATATATTTTGATTTCTATAATAAAAAAAAATATTAAAGATTTTTAAATCTTGAAAAAATATTTACCAACAACTCTTCTATTAATAAACACACCTTGTAAATTATAAATATTCATTAATCTAGCCATCTTACAATAAAAGGTCTTATTCAATTTAAGAGCCTTCTATAGTGAAATGACCTAGAGGTTATCCGATAAGAACAATACTATTTTTTTGTATACTCTTATACGTTCAGTCATATATTTATGAGAATTCCTACTTATATAAATATGATAAATAACCATCAATAGCTTTTAAGGTGTTATTGTAGAGTTGATATTTTTTAATATCGAAATGATAGTGTACAAAAAAGTTTGAGATATTTTCTGGTTGTTCTTTATGTTGTTTTAATAACTTTATAAAAGTAAACAATATAAATAATATTTAAAAAACCGAAAACGTTCGTATGCTTATTAATATTTTTTGAGCGGAACATTTATCACTATTCTATGATTGGAAACAATATAAATATATGAGGCAACTTTCAAACTCCTTGATGAGCAGAACCCAGGTGTAAAAACTAACGAATAACGTCTGGAGGAAGAAAGAAATCATAGGCATTTAATTTTCTGATACACTTAGTCATATCTTATTAGCTCCATTACTTGTGTTACTTATTTTAAACATATAAAAAGTTAAGTTTTAATTTGTATATTAACGAGTCAAGCAGACAATTTCTTGGGTGTACATGAGTTGGAGTATAGAACTGAATATGTATATTAATCTTTTAAAAAGGTGATAATTGCTTCCATCGTGATTGCCACCACTTAACTATGAACTCGACTCACAACAATGCTGCTGATCATAGAGGAAGATCTGTGCTGCTTGAAATGCATCCCATTACGATATTAGGCGGAGGCACATAGTTTAATGAGAAATCACATTAATACATAATATAAATAACATCATTGGCCGATAGTAACAAATATCATAGGTTTATTATAAATGAATATCAACTAACATAATATGAAACTGCTGCTTAATGCTGGGACACATTACACCCATTAATTTCTTGTATTTATTGTTTCTAAATTAAACAGCATGCCTTTTATTTTATTTAGAGTACCAGTTAAGTTAAATATTTTTTTATAAGCATATTGTAAAATGAACCTTCCTTAAACAAATTATTATTCAATAACCAACTGTACATGTAGCATGTTACAAGGTATATATATATATATATATATATATATATATATATATATATATATATATATACCTTGTACAAGTATATATATACAGGGTGATTCGGTTAGTGTTACCGGCACTTTCTGAGCTGATTGTACAATAAAAAATAAAGAAAAAAGTTCATATAAACATGGGTCCGGAAATGCTTCCTTACTGGGTTATGGCCAATTGAAGATTTCACCAAAAATTGTGTGCAGGAGGTCAAATGATGATTTGCCGCGTGTTTATGAAGAGATATTTATAGGCGAATGCAACTTTTTCTAACGGATTTTTAGATGAGAAATTGAATAAAGTTCATCTCATAGCTGTATCTCATTTAGTTTTTTTGTTATACTACAAAAAACAGAAATAAAATAATTTTGAAAACACTTTTTTAAGGTTTAACGGACAATTATTTTGTTAAATAGGCATTGAAGACCCACATTTTTACAAAGAAACTTGCAGAAAATTTAATTCTGAATAAAATTATGTGCCACACGGCTATTAACAGCGAAGTATTAGTTTCTGGAATTTAATTTTACAACAAACATTCTACCAAGCAAGAAATTCCAAAGCAAAGGAAAACCGCATTTTAATGACACATAATTTTATTCAGAATTAAATTTTCTGCAAGTTTCTTTGTAAAAATGTGGGTCTTCAATGCCTATTTAACAAAATAATTGTCCGTTAAACCTTAAAAAAGTGTTTTCAAAATTATTTTATTTCTGTTTTTTGTAGTATAACAAAAAAACTAAATGAGATGCAGCTATGAGATGAACTTTATTCAATTTCTCATCTAAAAATCCGTTAGAAAAAGTTGCATTCGCCTATAAATATCTCTTCATAAACACGCGGCAAATCATCATTTGACCTCCTGCACACAATTTTTGGTGAAATCTTCAATTGGCCATAACCCAGTAAGGAAGCATTTCCGGACCCATGTTTATATGAACTTTTTTCTTTATTTTTTATAGTACAATCAGCTCAGAAAGTGCCGGTAACACTAACCGAATCACCCTGTATACTGTATGATATATATATATATATATATATATATATATATATATATATATATATATATATATATATATATGTAATAACCGATTTCTTGAATGATTAAATTATTAACATTCAGAAAAACAATAAAAGGTGAAAACATGAAATTTTGTACATAAAGCTCCGCCTGCCATAAAAAATTCTATAAAAAATGCGTTGCAGCAAACTGAAAAATCTTGTTAAATTGTAATCTTACACATTTATTATTACAATTATAGTTTGTTATTCTTTGTAAACATTGTATGTACCAACACAATCATATTGTTAGTTAATTTAAATACATCTTTAAACCCTAAATTAAGCTATTAATGTTATGCCTAAAAATGTTAGCTGGAATTTGCAGCTAATAGTATCTGAAGCTGTTAATCGTAAATACTGGCATGATATTTGAAATATGCCTTCTCCCATTTTAAACCACATATAGCCCCATAATTTATTACTGAAAAGCTCAGGACAGGATTTTGGATTATTGTATTGGCCAATTGTTACCAGTTTTATTGTTACTGAAATTATGGAGCTTCTTAATCAAATATTCAAAAAAGAAATTGGATTTATTTCATGAGTATATACAGAGTTTTACTCTCCAACTTCAAGGTCCCAAAACATCGTGCTTTAAACTTAAATCTTGAATGGTTTAAGAAATTGGAATATTTTTCTTTCAGCGAATATCACTTAACTCATGAAAGTAGTTTAAAAATAATATACCCATTGTGCCCCTGTCTATTAACAATTAATTTGTGTGAAGCAGTGGGTAGCAGCTACTTTGTTATAAATGTAGTTTTACTGTCTTTATATTTCTCCTGTGGTAGATTTGATCACAGAGAACATACTTTACAAATTTTATTCTAAATGAAATTTGTTATCTTAACGAAAATCAGCTAACATTCTGTTGGATATTTATTAAATCATGTTACATGATGAGAACATATCAGGCACATTACCATTTATAAAGATGTAAATTATTCTAAACATTTTATTTGTGCTTAATATGAAGGGTCGTAAAATTGATCAAATTTTGTATTACTGTAAACACGTACCCTTTTACTGTATTAGCGTTAGTCTATATCAATAAATAACCGTGATAATTCTAAAATATAATTCCCAAAAGAAAGCTGACTTATGAGATAAAAGAGCACTAACCCATCTTAGAGACCTTGCAACCAATCTGCAATCCATACAAAAACTATGTCGGGAAGGTTCCATATTTGGTGGACAGACAGCTACACGACTGGGAAACGTCCTATCTGACTAAGTTTAGAACCGACCTTAACGTTTTCGTTTTGAGCCTGTTTGAAACTAGGGCTGCCCTTAGGTAACTTTCACCATCTTTTCCCTGGGAATAAGGTAAGAAGTAATAAATTGTTCGGTATTGTTATTAGACATGTCTTAAATTATTCTATGATATAAGAAAAGTGGTCTAATCACTAAGCTCAGTGTCTCTATACATATTGAGAGGGTGTTGAAAAACTAAGAAAACAATGATGTATTATGAGTGGTTTCTATCCATGGTTATCTGGGATCTCTTGGAACCTAATTGGCACAATCTTGAAGTCATGATAAAAGTGATCGCGGGAGAGAGCAATAACTAGAGAAAAGGGCTTTGAGTGGATGAGTGTCCCACTCATCGGTAAGTATTAACATTTTTACCGCCAATGACTTATTTAGGGATTATCTTGCAGAAAATTTATATATTACAATATAAGTTAGTTATCAATATATAGTATAAGACAGTATCTTTAAAAACAGAACCTATTCGAACAGCGGTATTATCAAGGAATCTATGGCATTGACTGACGCAATATCCAGCATTAACTCAGTTTTCAACAGTAGAGTGAACTTCACCGTTACTTACTCTCGCTGGAATTTCCTCAGAGACATAATATATTTTTGCAAATAAGCATACCGTATGTTCATTTACACATTTACAGTGATTGTAACAATAACTTGATATATAATTTCACTTCTATTTTGTGCATCGTTATTTAAATAATGTTCACCAAAGTGTTTCAGATAATTAAATAATCTACTAAGTAATTTTTAAAGAGTGTGATTCTACCTATGCACAAAACGGTTTGAATTGCGGGAAATAAATAAGGACAGAAGATGCATTTTCTCATTTTTGGTGAATATTTTAATGGAATAAACGATGGAAAAAATTTACAGTATTGTAAATACAAAGGCCTTTAAAAAATTTCATTTATGTTATTCTAGAACACTTAGAAATATTACATGTTATTTTTAAGTACTTTTAATTATATAACGATAAAGTAATTCTCCAAGATTATACCTTATACTTAGTTTTTTTATGGAAACCCTTCTTCGGAATTATTCCTTTTGGGTACTTTAATTTGTAAGACAATCATTGATGTCAGTTGTGTTCTTTTATTTTCAAGGTAACTTTAGTTTGTTTAGAGATATTACAGTAATTTATTTATCAAATTAAGTAATAAATATTTCACGGCTGACGTTGTTATATTGTTAGTTTTTATTAATTTGTATCAAAGGCTTAAAAAGTTCCTTATATTTTTATGAAATATTTTTAAAACAAATTAAATCATTTGTATTGTTAGAAGGTTTTACTGTATGTACAGTTAGAAAGAGATTTCATCGACAAAGGTTCAACCAAATCAGGCGATATTAAGTTGATAGGAGAAGTAAGTGATTGGGTTATTCAATTATCTTACTATCCACTTAATTCATTTTGATCACCTTAAGCGAAGTCAGGACTGAGCAGGAAATGTAAGGTGCAACAGCCAAATGTGTCAAATCGACTTATCTTCTATGTCAGTGATACTGCAAAATACCGCAGATAACGAATGTGTTGTTGTGTTGTGCACTTTTTATTTCCGCATTGACCACTATACTCTCGTTGTTCAATTAGGTCATATACAAATTTGAAACAGTTCTATGAGGTTTTGAATCAACCATTTTTCGGGGAGAATTTGTCTGCTTATGGAGGGCCTTCATATTTATTAAACTCTCTAATATATTAGACCCATCGATAATTACATTATTAATACGCTATTTACATAACTCTTTTTTCCTATAAGTAGGCAAAAATATAGAGTTTTTATGCATTTCAATGTACGAGTTGTACACCAAATAAAAATAAAAATTTAAAAATTATTTACTTATTTTTTCATTAATAACACATTTATTACATTACTTTCGTTTCAACAAAGGCTGTTGTTATACGCTGCTACAGGCCAGACGGAGCATGAGACGTAACACCCTCCCTCCCCCCACCGTGTACTACTAACCAAACCGATCTATGTTGTGTGCTTGAGAGAGGGGGGGGAGGGCAGACGTGTGGGTAGTACAGATTACCCACTTAGTGTTCCACACGACCACCCACTGTCTGTGATATCGATACATCTCTGGCATGAGATTCACAAAGTGGATCAGACTCAGTTGGAACACAAATGTAAAACTTTTAAAACATGATATTTCGAGGTAATATTTTCGCATTTCAAACCATTACGGATTATATGAATAAAAATATATTCAAACGAACTTTCCATCTTAAAAAAGTATGGAGATCGTATCGCTAAAAATATTTGTATCCGTATTAAACACCCTTGTTTACAAACATTAGTATGAATTTTGTCAATAAAAATAATTAGTCATTGAAATAAATTATAAAGTAAAACGTAAAGTAAAGTAAAATGTTTTATTTTACCTGGCAAAGACCAAATAAACCAACATATGTTTTTTGAAATTATATAAAATATTTCAAAATGATTATATACAATATATATATATATATATATATATATATATATATATATATACATACCATTAAATTTGTATAAGTGGCAATAACCTAATTTAATTTCAATAAACATTGAATCACAAAAAGTACTTGCTCCGCCGGGACTCGAACCCGGATCTCTCACTTGCCGGGTGAATGTGCTACAATTACACCACAGAGCCCTCACTTTTTACGATTCAATTATTTTGTATATGGCCGTTTCTTTCACATATGTGTTTAAATAACCAAACTAGCATATGATCGGAAGACCAAATACCTGTCAACTGACTTTTATTTACCATTAAATTTGTATAAGTGGCAATAGCCTAATTTAATATACATAATAATATATATATATATATATATATATATATATAATATTATAAATATGTTATATATATATATATATATCTGTATACGTTTTTTGCATTGCTTTAATCGATCACACGCATTGTAAAAACCTGATTTTCCACGGCAATAGACAAATTTGTTTGTATGCGGTTGTATACTTTTATGTTAGAGTTCATATCCGTATTCCTACTTTCTGTAAGTAATTGATTTTTTTGTAGTTTCTATTCTAGTCAAGGCTGGAGATGCCAATTATCTTTGAGATATTTTGGATGATTCGTCATTTTTGGTAGCCTTTAAAGATGTTCAGACTGTAAGTCTTATCACACTATTATTTTATATGTTTAAGGATAGCTCTTTTTAATCAACTAGAACAAGTTTGATTTTTTTTTGGAAAATTGGAAAATTTAACAGTGAAGAAGCTTTAATATTATTAAACTCATTTTGCAGCTCCTACTCAATAACACTATGAGTAGCAAATGGTGAGCTTAATCATGTGTCTCGCCACATATGCGAGAGTTATGTCCACTTAATCTCTAAGTCAAACACTAATTAATTACCATGACAATAGTATTGTTATGAGAGTCATACTGTGCTCTGATCACTTCATCTATGTATAACAATCGCTTATAGGTTTTATATATATCTTTGAAACCTCCAACTGTCACTCTGCCAAATATAATCTATGTATAATCTAAAGATTGTGAATCTCAGTTGTAGGGACAGAATACGCGGGAGAATCAATAAATTAAGTTTGGGGGCTGCTTTACATAGTGTAAATAGTAGTTTGTGGCAAAATAAAATATTCAATTAGAAGAAACAATGCAAATAATTTTAATGGACAACTGTTACTTAGTTCCTGTGTGCGACGTGAAGAAAAAGGAAGCAATATTGCAAATTTCATTTCCTACAACTTTGAAATAGTATTACAACTAAAAATATTTAGGATCTCTTTCTTATTTTACAGCAACAATAAAAAGGATATGGTTAGCAACAAGCTTCATTGTCACATAGTGTTTTTAGGATTTGTCTCAGAATCAAAATTATTAATTATTAGGTACATACATTGTTTATTCTTATAAATTCTACAATTTTTGTAACCAGTAGGTACATGTTTCCAACGTCTTTGACAACCTCACTTATCGAACCTACCAACCTTTTGAAACCTTCAGCATCTAAAACGCCTGAATTTTACAACAATAACAAACATAATGTAACCATTAGCCTTCAGATAAACTATCAAGCTCCTTGCAACGTAATCGAATTTACCTTTAAGAACCTAATGTAATAGCTAGAAGTTATCTTTTGGAGCCTCTCTAATCACTAGCATTTTTTTAAGGGTACAACCACTGCAATAGCCTTTTTCCTTACAAGACTCTGACCTGTGAAATTATCTCGGGTCTAGAAAACTCCTCTCCTATTCAGTTAACGATTCTCGAAACCCAATATCTTTATCCCATGTTAATAATTTTGATTGAGTTTAATGTTAAAAATTTTCAAAGCTTGACATTTTCATAGCAGTTTTAGTAAATTTTACAGGTTCTATCGATCGCACATCCATAATTTGTCAAGGTATGTTCCGTTAAACGTAAGTTTTATGAATAGGTTTTTTTTTAATATTTGGACACTCCATGTAAACATTGGTTAAAATATTCTGATATATAAGCCATGGATTTCAATAGTCAAAGAAAATAAATTTACCAAGAAAGCAAGGTTATCTTGGATATAAAATGATTAGCTATTGTGTTTAACAAAATTTCCATAAATTTCCAAATTTGTTTAAACTTTAAACATGACAAAAATGTCCAAAGATGAATAGGTATTTGTCTTTGAGATTTAAAACTTGGATTAATTACTAAAACTTTGAATTGCACTCATTTACCTATAGAAAGAAACATAAAAATATTTTGATATGCGTTAAAAATTCCAAAATATTTTATTAACTAATTTAGTCAATTTGTTTAAAACAATTCCATAATACACTTTCTAATTGCTGATAAAGTTAATGCATTCATATAAAATACAGACAAGCAATCGAACAACTGTAGGGTTTTATTCATTTATCCTCTTCTATGCCGAAAACGTTAAAATTTGTTCTGCATAATATATAGCTACTGCTTCTTAAAAGTAAAGGTATTTTATGTCAAAAGCTATTTTCCATTGGTGATCCACTCCTGCTCCTGTTATTTCAAAGAAAATATATTCTGAAAATATCTTCCAGTTATAGATAACTCTATAGCAATAAAAATACCCTGCAGGGATCACTTCTCGCCTGTTTATACCTTCCAGTTAAACTTACAGTGAGCATAGCAAAAACTGATGTGACACTGAAATATGGGTAATCTTATGAATGCCCAGGAGCGGCACAATACTAACCGCAAATGTCGAGATTCTGGGGTGCAAGGGAAATTCGATAGGTATAGTCTTCTGCGGCCCAAAAGTAGACCATTTATCTAGAAGAATAGTATATTAAGATCATTTAACAATTCCAAGCGTAATCATAATGACACTTTGATCCACATATAGTTATGAATGAATGAATGTTTATTCCATTAACTGTACATGAAATACACTTGAAAATGACAATAGTAAAGCACTAAACAGAATTGTTTTGGAAAAACAATAGTTTACTAGTTATCTAGATAAAATATTACTTAAATAATTAATAAGGAATAAAGCCTGCATAGGCATTCAGCCTGTGCGCAGGCTTCAGTTGATCATCCGCCACGATAACTTAACATGAAGAACTTGATGTCTTTAATAGCATTTAATAAATAAAATGTGCTAGAATTTTGAACATAAAATGTATAATTTAAAATAATAGAAAGAAAACACGATTTAATATGAAACTGGCTTGTTACGTTTAGTAAAAAAAATCAGTGTTAGTTTATCTATAACGATGCAACGGCGTCACATCATTGTGTTGGCCCAGGGGACATCAAGTCAGCATGGCTCTATGTAATAATAGTGTAGTAGTGTAGTGTGTACTAACGTAGCGTCTAGTATGAATGGTAGTGTAGTAGCAGTAGTAGTATGGTTTAGTAGTAGTATAGTGGTCTAGTGGTCGGGTGTGATATTATAAAGTGCCTGAGGATGGGTGGTGCAGGTCAGGCCGCTCGGTAATCTGCAGATATAATAGACTCTGCTTGTGTGGTACCTAATTGGAGTAGCAATTGTTTCACTCTATTTTTAAAAACAGGCAAGGAGGGTGATTCAAAGAGAGTGCAGCTATTCTGATGAACACGAATATTTCTATATAAAATGTTAGATATATAAAAGGGGTTTGTTGTAGAATACTCTTTACGTAACTGTAAAGTAACAGTCCTAACATTATGCGCATATCTAGTATCATGATGGTGGGTAATTTCTGAAAATATTGTGTTATAAAAGATAAAATGAGGTAAATTTACGTCAGGAGAGTCTTTAAATAAAGTTGGTGAATAGTAAGAATAGCAGATTCTCTAAATAGAGTGTTTAACGTTGACTTTTGTTAAATCCTATTTTTAGTATGCGTTTTTGAGAAACAAGCAGGGGATATAGAATAGATGGTCTTTGCCCCTCCCCAAGCAATGATTCCGAAAGAAAGAAGTGATTGAATGTAAGCATAGTAAGCTAATTTAATTTCTTTTTCCATCAAAATTTCAGTAATTTGTCTGAAAGCAAAGACATATTAGTTTAGTTATTTGGTTAAATGAATAAACTATAATATGAAGAGTAAAAACCGCTTAGTATATAAATTCTACTGTTGGAAAATAAAACACTTTAAAGTTAACGTATTGATCACCTGCCTAAGGAGGAATATACATTATCTAAATCGCTTTTAAAAGAGGATCACGTCGCCTTGAGACTCGGCAACTTGCCAGCTACCACAATCAACCCTCAAAACACGTTATATTCCAGCTATATGGTTTCCTACATAGTCTGCTTACTGTAATTCATGTAAATATACTTACATAAGTAATCGATTTTCATTAGGGTGTCAATGTAAAGCTTACGCTGATACGAGTAATTATTAATTAGCATTCATTAATTATGAAAATGTGGTTTGATTAGATAAAGGCTATACAATTTTCATACGCATTATATCCACTAATCCTGAGTTAATAAATACTGTCAAATTTTTAATTTTTTATATTTCGTGTGAAAAAAAACTGATGAAGTGTGCCATAGGTTTAGAACATTGAATTAAAATATTGATTTTTGTAATCAAGTGATTATTCTTTTACTTTAATAAAACATATTTGTATCCTACGCGGAATAAAGGCAGAAACAGCTCGAATAAAGCTATCCAAAAATATAAATATATCAAAAGAATCGTTTATTTTTACTATTTTGTTGGGTGGTGGGGGTTAATGAGTTCTTGAGCATTGATCGGCGTCTCTGCCGACCATGTGTTCCATATCGGACATGCACTTGGAAAATATATGTGCGATGGACAAAATATATTGTTATGGGGCAATACCAAATATATAAGGAGGTAGCTTTGTAAAAATCCATAGTCATTGATCATTCTGAAGTTGGCCACGAAGTCTTGACGGGACAGGCATCCTGGAACGGGTTGCATCACAAGTGGTTCCTGGTGTTGACCGTTGGCTCTATTCTAATGTTTTCCCTTTCTTCTTTTTTTTTTATTTAGCCTCAACCATCAAGGTTTTTATTTCAGTGGTTTTATGATGAGGAGGATCTCAAAGTGGTGGCATGTTAGAGTTCTGCTATTTGCAAAGACGATCCACTTTTGCATGGCACTTCATAGCGTGTGTAGACTCATTGAAGGGAAACTCACCATCCCTTCCTTATCAGAGTTCCAAGAATTTTCTCATCAAAGGTTGCTGCCCATCATATGATCCTGGGTAAAAAGCGGTAGATTGCTAACTGCCGCTAATAATACTGCCTCATTCATTATATGTAATTCAACTTTCACCTAAATTGCGATATAGACTTGGAGACATGAAATTTACTACAGCTCAATAAATATAAAATGGTTTATTAAAAAAAATACGAGTAATCCTAATCTTTTAAGACAGTCAATGTTATTTCAGCGTAATCTTTATCGATGCAATAATAATATTCTAAACTAGCAGTTACCCTTGGCTTAGCCAGCTATTTCGAAGACTATGCACGTGTATGATCACTTCTGGTTCCAGTTAGTTATATTTCAACGCTAATGATGTGTTAAACAATATGTCAAAAAGTGTAAGTTTAAAGTAATAGTTTTTTCTCCAGTCTTTTTGTGTCATAGTTGATTTTGCCATATTTTCCCGATGAAGGAATACTCTTATATACATACTCAGGTTTAAGAAGCCTGATTCTGTTTAAAGACAACTAATAAGGGTATTATAATATTATATTTTTTATTTCTTTAAATTTATAGTTAAAGCTATATAGTAACTTTATCTTTTATTCCTGCATACTTTATTACAGCACTAACCTTTTAATATTTGCTAACATGTACAGTTAAAAGTGTATTTTTATAAACACATTTTTTAAACTGGATATTTTTCTTGTTCTGTGCTTAAAATCAGTTTTACAAAAGGTTGAAATAATAAATGTTGTTACTAAAGCTTACAATATGCAATCAATCCACTAAATGTAAACAAATTCAAAGTAGTGGTTAAGTGAATTAAAATTATGGTTGTGCTGTGATAAAACAACAATGTGTGCACAGAACAGGTAATTGCATTTAACAGGGTCTTTGATTAATAATATTTGGTTCTTGTAATGCAGCTTTAGAGACCAAGATGGTTTGTAATTAATAAGTTTAAATTTAACTTTTATGTATTTTTAATCCATGGATTTTTCAATATTTACTCCCTCTCCTTTGCATTATGTTACATAACCACATATTTTAGCATCAAGTAGTGAAATATGAACAAGTGAATAAATTAAATATTAATTATATTAAGTGAATATTAAAAATATATAGAAAATTAATGTATCTAATGGTTAAAAAAGAATTAATAACAATCATAAGTGTACGCGGAGATATTTAAACAATAGTAGAGCTTACTAAAATTACATTTTAAACAATAGCTCCTATTGTTACCCACAGAAAATGCAATTAAGATAAATCGTTTGTAGAAGCAGACTAAAGCATAATTAACGAACTAATTAGTACAACATCCCCTTCATTATTGCCGGCTTTGTTCTCCTCAAAGTTGTTAATCTTAAGACATTTCGTTCCCCGTAGTTCATCCATCTCCCTTGAGAAAAGGTCGCTTATTGTTGATGATAGTAACTACACACTTCGTGTTTTTGTTTCCACGAGGATAATGCATTCCTCAGATTTTACAGGTAACAATATTCTTTATGTTTGAAATATTAATTTATTTCATTTGTAGCATAAAATTTGTATGCTTATGAATACAAGTATGTAATCTTTTAATTGGAAGAGCCTCTACTTAGATTCTGTTACATAATTTCGGTTTTAAACTGTATATTATCTCTGCGGATTCCTAAAAAAAATAATATTTAAACTCTTTTTATGTAATCTGAAAGGTTTATGTGTAATATTTCCTATAATTTGTGGAATGGTCTAGTAAATATCAATATATTTTAAATAATGGCAACAGCGACAGAATGTTTACTACACTTTGGTCCTACTTATCATTCCGATCCATAACCATTGACAAAAATGTGTTACAATCACACGTATTAGGTAGTATTAATTATTATTTCAGTGCAATGGTGACTGAATTTCAGGTAAGCCTATTCTATTATATTTTACTACATGTATAATTATTATCCTAATTACAAAAGAATAATAGTTTTAAGTAATTGTCATATTTCACTATAAATCACAACTTTTATTTTTAAGATTGTATAGTGATCATATCTCAGTCCATAATAGTTAAGATATATACACTTGCAGTTAAGCACAGTTTCATACGTAATTTTTAAAATAGAAGAGCGCATCCTTCTTATTGTATGTTAAATCGTGTAACAAAATGTGTCTAAAATGTGTGAAATAAATTTAAACCCCAGGGTAATAGATTAATTACATACAGCCCTAAGACTTTTAAAGCATATCAAGTACATATTATATTAGTATCCATAAAGGAATTATGTCCTATAAAGGTGTGTTATAAAATGCTTCTTTTCCCAGATATCCGCCATTTTTTACAAAATAATTTATACCTCTAGAACGGCTTGACCTATTGAGTGCTAATTTTGCATATCGCTCATCCATACAAATTTATTTTTGAAAAAGTAATAATGTATTTCCTTTATTCCGTTTCAAAATGGTGGCCATATTAATTTCTGAAACGTAACTCAAAACCGGTAATTTCTCATAACATTTCTCAAGTGCAATTTTGGTTGCCCACTTAATTTTATGTCCATTTGTATAACTGTTTAAACTATCAAACTGACCATAAATAAAAATAATATCTGGTTGGTGTGAATAAGGATATTTTGACATATTGTACAGGTATATTTATTTTAAATAGCAAACAAACAAACAGTTTTTATTCAATTAAAAAGGATTCCCAAAACAGTCCAATGCCAAAACATTACCTGTATCTCACACTTTGAGTGTTATTACAATAATTATAGCATGGCTTCTGTTGGCCATGCATTTACTAACAATGTATAACTTTCAGCTGATTCGTTCTCACTCTAAATACGGTAGTTTTATTATTAATTAATTATTTACTAATTTCATAGAGGAGATTAATAGAACGAAATTTACAAAAAACTACGTTTTTTTGAAGCGGAACATAGGATATAATTAATAATTTTTGCAAACATCATATTTGTATGGATAATCAATATGCAAAATTTGAACTCAATCGGTCGAGCCAATCTAAATATATACATTTTTTAGTAAAAAAATAAAACAAAATGGCAGATATCTGGGAAAAGAAGCATTTTAGAACATATCTTTATAGGACATTTTTCTTTATTTTGGTCCATGAAATCACCTCCTGAAATATCTCCGCACATTATGGCTATACCCTGTGTGTCATAGTAAATAGTTATTGTAAATTATCTGTTCACCGTCCGGTGTACGATGCCGCAACAATTATTATATTCCCCGCTAAGAATATCAGACAGATTACCCCCAAAGCACAGTATACTCCACGACCATTATACTCGAAATTCCTACTTCAAATTCCAACTTTATATTTGATAATCCAAATTATTTTCCATGTTTAAATTAATTTAATCTAATAATTAATGACGTGTTCTGCAGTTCATGTTGTCCTAAATTGTTTTCGTTCATTGCAGCTTCAGTAATCAATCTGTCTCAAAAAATTTATATTTTAACCTTTGAAATATTGAATACTTAAGAGGTTCAAGTAAGAAAGAATAATTTTTAAATCATTTTTAAGGTTAAACATCCATACGAATTATGTAAAATTAAGTGTCCTGAAAAAGTAATAAGTTAGATTTATTTTGGGCTAGCATTAATTTTTTATTTATTAAAACCTTATTTTTATGCCACTTTGGTATTCTAAAAATTTATATTCTATGAACAAAGTCTGAGTAAGCTACACCAACTATTGCTTTAAAAGACCTCGTTGAGTTAGCGTACAAAATATAAATTAGGCAGCTCATTTCATTCTTGCACTAAAGTTACATGTGCTACTACGCCACATATTAATATTTTATATGATTTTACTCAGTTTGTTTCAAAATATACTCATTCTGTTATTTATGAATTTTATAGTAAACCAAAGCAGGAGAACTAAATACATGCAGTAACAAAGGACTTTAGACAAATGCTTATTACTTATTCTTTTTAATATACAGACCACAAATTAACATTTATAAAAGGCTTACATTTGAAACTTTTTCTTTAAAAGGAGAAAAATATAACACACAATTCAAGAATGCACAGAATTCAACTTTAAATTAAAACTTGTAACGAATAATGTTTTATCGATGTACTTTGTACAAGTCGTTAGTAGTCAGTTAAATGGTATCTAGGGTAATTAGACTCGATACATATGAACTAATAGCACTGAGAGAGTCTATTGATATCCCATTACTACCACAGAACTGGATTTTATTTCATTCGTTAGCAATTTAACTTCATTTGTACTCATTCCAAAATAACACTCATATGAGTATCGATTAATTTATTGAAATTGTAATCTAAAATATTTGTACTCATTTCAGATCCTAAGCCTAATTTTACAAAGACCTTTAAATAAAACATACGACATTATTCCAGATTTAATACATCTGTACACTTTACTGACAATGATGTACGTTTTGTTTTGTAACTTTGAATAAAGCTTCTATTATATATTGTTATCCCAGTATTATATTTTCCTTTCAATGTTTGGTTTCCTTCAAATGCCAACATATTGCGGTTAAAGGGTCTACCTATAGATCGGTTTACTGCGGAGGATGACGGTTGGAGTGAGAGGAGCTCTCATAATGTTAAGGGGTCTATCGATAGATCAGTTTACTGCGGAGGATGCTTGTTGGAGTGAGAGGAGCTCTCATAATATTAAGGGGTCTATCGATAGATCAGTTTACTGCGGAGGATAACTGTTGGAGTGAGAGGAGCTCTCATAATGTTAAGGGGTCTATCGATAGATCAGTTTACTGCGGAGGATGACGGTTGGAGTGAGAGGAGCTCTCATAATGTTAAGGGGTCTATCGATAGATCAGTTTACTGCGGAGGATGCTTGTTGGAGTGAGAGGAGCTCTCATAATATTAAGGGGTCTATCGATAGATCAGTTTACTGCGGAGGATAACTGTTGGAGTGAGAGGAGCTCTCATAATGTTAAGGGGTCTATCGATAGATCAGTTTACTGCGGAGGATGCTTGTTGGAGTGAGAGGAGCTCTCATAATGTGAAGGGGTCTATCGATAAATCAGAATACTGCGAAGGATGACCGTTGGAGTGAGAGGAGCTCTCATAATGTTAAGGGGTCTATCGATAAATCAGTTTACTGCGGAGGATGACTGTTGGAGTGAGAGAAGCTCTCATAATGTTAACGGGTCTATCGATAGATCAGTTTACTGCGGAGGATGCCTGTTGGAGTGAGAGAAGCTCTCATAATGTTAAAGGGTCTATCGATAGATCAGTTTACTGCGGAGGATGCGTGTTGGAGTGAGAGAAGCTCTCATAATGTTAAGGGGTCTATCGATAGATCAGTTTACTGCGGAGGATGCTTGTTGGAGTGAGAGAAGCTCTCATAATGTTAAAGGGTCTATCGATAGATCAGTTTACTGCGGAGGATGCTTGTTGAAGTGAGAGAAGCTCTCATAATGTTAAAGGGTCTATCGATAGATCAGTTTACTGCGGAGGATGCTTGTTGGAGTGAGAGAAGCTCTCATAATGTTAAGGGGTCTATCGATAGATCAGTTTACTGCGGAGGATGCTTGTTGAAGTGAGAGAAGCTCTCATAATGTTAAAGGGTCTATCGATAGATCAGTTTACTGCGGAGGATGCTTGTTGAAGTGAGAGAAGCTCTCATAATGTTAAAGGGTCTATCGATAGATCAGTTTACTGCGGAGGATGCTTGTTGGAGTGAGAGAAGCTCTCATAATGTTAAGGGTCTATCGATAGATCAGTTTACTGCGGAGGATGACTGTTGGAGTGAGAGAAGCTCTCATAATGTTAAAGGGTCTATCGATAGATCAGTTTACTGCGGAGGATGCTTGTTGAAGTGAGAGAAGCTACCATAGTGTTAAAGGGTCTATCGATAGATCAGTTTACTGCGGAGGATGCTTGTTATAGTGAGAGAAGCTCTCATAATGTTAAGGGGTCTATCGATAGATCAGTTTACTGCGGAGGATGACTGTTGGAGTGAGAGGAGCTCTTATATTTCTATAGGGTGTTGCTAGGTCCTTCACTTCTTCAAAGGTGACATTACTAAAATGCTCGCTATCCCTTCTACCCCCAACTACCCATCCTGAATATCCAATCCAGAAGCAACCGTAAATGTCCTAATAGCACTAAGTTCAATGAGCGGGTCCCAGGTACTTGTCTTAAGTCTACCTATGCTACCTATGGCAACCATATACAGGATATTTACTAGCTGTATGATCCGCAAATATAAAACAAAGTAAGCTGTCAATGTAAAAATTGTATTTTGATAAAATAATTTGAATACATTTATGTTAATTGGGGGAAAATAAAGGGCTTAAAACTAAAACATGAAAGTTTTGTTCAATAACTTCAAATATTTAAACAACATTTAGTAAAATCCTTGAATATAACATTGTTATTGTTGTGTGGGGATGCTATAGCATTAAATAAGTGTTTTGAGTAAAAGGGTGAACGGGAAAGCTTTTATGAGCTACAAGTGGTTTTTAAGTGTTGGGGTGGAAATTTAAAAGCCATGATATAAGACAGAATGAATCCTTTAATATTAACTGAAATATACAAATACATAAATGCAAATACAAGTTTTACTTTAGAAATAAATTAATTATCTTTTATCTGGTGATTATATTTACGATCACGTCCAGTTCAATTTATGAAAAATTAAAATTAAATTAAATTTTTTAACAGAAAATATGTAAACTAATAATAGTGAAGTTTACTGTATTTTTGGGAGAAAAATTGTTTACTTATATTCCAATCAATAAAACTTGGTAATAAATGATAAAAATATAAAGCATTCTCTCTTAAATCAATACCAGAGCTAAAAATGGGAGAACATAGATTTACAATCCCAGCTAATGTGGTATTTGCTCTGGTTAGAACCTGGTTAGAATTACAGGAGGGTTTCGCAAGGATACTACGTTTGAATGATCACAAATCAAACTATTTGTTTAAAATCCTGTATTATGTTTAAAATCATAATTTTCGAATATTTCAATGAATTTATTTTTTATAAGTGTATTTATCCACGATTTTATTATATTGATTAGCTGATTCATTATATCGGAAAATTCCTAAAACATCTAAGCACTGAGACAATCGCGAGCTAACAAAACAATTTATGAATAATTTTAATTTAAGGAAAACGAAAACAATTTAACAAAATACGGTTTTTGAAGTTCAGGGGAAATCCTTTGAACTCCGAGCCTGTTCTTGTTTTTTTTCCTGTTGTGCTCGATGGTAATTTTTTTGGAAAAAGTAAACTACCAATATGAGGCCGGAATGTGAGACACCCTTGTCAACACGACGCGATGTGTGTTGTAATCTGTCTTGTGTCGCAATATATCTGCCTCTGTCGTGAGAAGGGTTTAATTACATCAGATTACACAAGCATTGTTGCGTTGGTGCAGCTCATGGTATCAAATTAAGTGAGCAATTAACGTTCCTGGTGCCTTGAACATTTACCTAACCAACGAGCAAGCACGGAGGCTATTAAGTCAAAGTTTTGTTTAATTTAAAATAAGTCCGCCTCTGCAGAATGGATGTAAATCTACAACCAAAATCGCAACTTCACAATATATCTATTTATAGTCAAATTCTGCTTTTTCTTACAAATGAAGGGCTTAAAGTTAGAAATAAGCAAACATAAAAAGTAGAGTCAAAAATAGATATAATTTTTTGGGGAATAACATGATCTTACTTAATTTTTTACTCCATAATGTGTTTACCAGTAGATTCTATAATATCAAATATGAGTAACTTAAATTTATTCTGAAAAATTAAAACTATTTTTTTAACCATTGCATACACAATGATCTTCAGTGCTAATTTTTTTTATAAATATTTTTTATTCACCCAAAAGAATTTACAGATCCTTTCAATAGAAGAAATTATACATTTCTATCTTATTTATAATGTAGGAAAATAGTACTCCAGCAAATTTAAATTGAATTGTCAGCAAGTTTAAAATAAATCTTTATTGTAGTGTTAAAAATACAAAAAATACGATTTATTAAAACTTTTTAATACTATATACTTACTGTTACTACATAAATTTTGGATTTATTATCCTCAGTATTTTAAATTTACAGTTATTTTTAAAATGCTCTGGACTTTCTATTAACTATTCCAAATGCCAAATTTATTACTTCACTTTACTATACTAATACATTTTTTTGAACAGAATCTAATTACACAATTTCTTAAGGTTTTCCATAAAAGTTTTAATTTACATTGTGTAACTTCAATACGTGTCTCTTTTTATTTCTTAAAGGATGTTTACTTCTTTAAACTTAGTTATAAAGTGTGTATTTTAATGTTCGATGTGATTATGTGCTTATATATGAGCAGGTAGTCCTGCTAGGTAGGATCTGTTTTATCGTTATGCCTTGTTAATAAGATGATTAAAATACTGGAGACTCTCTCTCAGGCGGTAAGAGCTGGTTTGTACAGGTATATAACCAACCTCACTATGTAACAGCTGGTCTGTATATAACCAACCTCACTATGTAACAGCTGGTTTGTATATAACCAACCTCACTATGTAACAGCTGGTTTGTATATAACCAACCTCACTATGTAACAGCTGGTTTGTATATAACCAACCTCACTATGTAACAGCTGGTTAGTATATAACCAACCTCACTATGTAACAGCTGGTTTGTATATAACCAACCTCACTATGTAACAGCTGGTTTGTATATAACCAAACTCACTATGTAACAGCTGGTTTGTATATAACCAACCTCACTATGTAACAGCTGGTTTCAATAAAAACAAGTATAGTGTGTCGTTTCTTATAAGATAAAAGATTTCAATTCTTTTACACTTTTCAATCGTATTGGTTCATCCCATAATCTTAAGAGTAAACTTAAATGAATATCTAAATGTTATTTTATTCTCAATGGAACGTTCCAAAAAATAATTGTCGTTAATGAAAAACCCGAAGAAAAATTATTAACTTTAACTACTTATTCTCCCAAACCTTAATCACTGAACGTAGGTTTATATTTATAAACAAAGCAAATAAGTTAGAATGCTTACATGCTCGTACTTTCCTGGCACCCCATACACGCTTACTAAGAGACCCTCCAGATTCAGGACGTACTCGTAACCCACTGATGTTTAAATCAATAATATATTCAAAGACTAGGGAATGATACCTTAATTATGTATTGTGAGAACGAAGATACCAAAATCGAAACCGGAACTTCATTTTCTCTGCATAAGAGTTATCTATGTCTAGTAATTACCAGCTCTAGACATTTTTGTATAGATCAGTAAGATATTTTGTCAAACACTGTGCTAAGCAAGGACGTGTTTTATGAACATGTAAGTAGCTCACTGTTATTTCATCAATAAATTGGTATATGGCAATAACAAGGCAAGACCAAAGACATCAATAAGTTGTGCGTTTTACATGTATTTAAACATACATACTTCATCAGTAACATACTTCGAACATTTAAATAAAAATATCTCTTCAGACACATTCGGAAAAAATTGTAGATTTCACATGTAGCCGTTATATCTACTCTTGAAACTGAATATGCATTACTAGTTTAGATTTTTAATTTGCAACAACACTGATGGTACAATAACTCCAAATGTAGACATTTTAATACAACTATACACTTTCAAACGTTTAGACACTCCATAATTTTTAAACATTAAAAGGCACAATTTTTGCATATAACTATATTTAACACGTGAACTTGATTTAGTTATAATTAATCCGAGATTATTATCCATCATGAAACATTAAAAGTTATTGAAAAATATGTTACGGTCATTGTTAATTGAAATTTATTGAGAATAATAATAAAAGTGTAAAATATTTATGTTATGAAATACCCGAGATAAATATTATGTCCAAATTCGAATGACCGCCATCTTGAAATGTGAATTGGTTTAAACTGGCTAACGAGATCATCCAAGCTGAGTAAAAATACTCTCTGTTTTCTACGTTTTGTTTGGTTTAGTAGGAAATACGGTAGTTCGTTTTCACAATTTGTTATTCCTTCAATGTTGTATACGACGTAACATATTTACAATCGCCATCTAGAAATCTTACGAGATAAAAAAATCCTTGAAAAATTATTGTACATTATTTTTAAATTCTACAACAATAACTCTGCACTATAGTACATAAAACCTTTCAATATCCACCATCATGAAAATCGTTATTGTTTAAGATTGGCTAATTAAATCATCCTAGCAATGTGCAAGTGCTGCCTTTCTACCAGGTGTATTCTGAATATTACGGCATTTATCCTGTTAACAAGCTTAAGTTATATTGTGTAAGCCCATAGAGATACATCATGATCGCAGAAAATACAAGAATTATTCCGGAAATTCCGTTATGAAGGTGATTTTAATAGAAAGATTTATATGAAATCCACTTAACATGTTGCGAAAGCACAAATAAATCAGTGTTTTAGGTATAAGCTTAGAAGAAAATGTCTTGGAAGAAATTGTTAACAAAAACCTAAGAATCAGTGGGGAGTTAATGGAACTAATTAATCATCAAGATACATTTTAATTACTATTGTGGTAATAAATAATCATTTAGTTTGTATAGAGGTGGACAAAGAAATGGAAGAGGTAAAGCAGCTGATGTGACAGTCGGGCTAGGGAGGTGTGGAGAGCGGCTGGAGTATTCATTACACCTTCAACCCTTCTTGAGAAATCACCTCTCGTCTCTCCAGCGTCGTTTTAATGATTATTCATATTAGGCTTTGCGATCTCGTTGGTGGATAAGGCTAATAGTAAAACAAGTGAGTGTATTATTACAACATATAACAATTCTTTGTTTCAAATTTGTTTTTGACGATGAAAGGATTATGAAGGAAACAGGAATTTTCCAGACATTTTTCAGTGGTACATAACACCAGTAGCACTTCAAGATCTTCAATCTGATCTCTTTCTTGGATGAATAAGAAATCTAACACATAAGTATAAATCTGGGTTAAAATAAAAAATCATCCTATAGCGTTATTACACGCATAATTATGTGTATTTCATTTCATCTGTTTCTTTTTTCATTCGTATCGTGTTTAAAAAATCAAATTTTCGTTTTCAATTTATGAAAGGGTGTAAAGTTATATCATGCCAAGTTAAATAGATTTTATAATAGTTACCTTTATAAAAGAAAAAGTTGTGGACTCGAATGAGAATCCAATCATATCTCTTTAAATTTTCATCAGACCTTAAAGGATGCACTAATTGTAGTGTATGATCATATTTTCTTTTCTAAAGATTATAAAGTCTTAAATGTTAACTATTAACTGACGACACCATTTCCGCCAAAATGTTTTCAGACTTCTTGAGCTGTGTCGAATGTTTTTGTTCGCTTTTTTATCTGTTTTAGCTTGATATGGCCTCTTATGATCTAACAAAAGATCAAGTCTTTAAACTGCTTATCACGTCGATAAATATTACATCTCTAAGCGTAATCTCCATAGTAAACTGTGATGTATTAAAGTTAACTGAATTCGGAAAATAAAATGAGCAATTCAACAAACACATAGAACATGCCTTTGCATCGTTGTCATGGTGTCATTGTTTTCGTAAAAACGCTAGCCATGCATCATTACAATGAAAACAATGGGTAAACCAATCAGTGAAAACAAAGCCGCACAAACAACTTTAATTCGTCAGTTGTTTCATTGATCTACAGATATTAATTGCATAGATAGAGCTTCAACATTTAAGGACTGTCATGACTTTCTATATGGGGAGTTTATGAGTTTATTAAATACAAATCATTGTATCCATTTTAGTATTTAAAAAGCATGGAACATATATTCCTCCAAATATTTATTTTATATATTCTTTAATCAATTTATACAAATTCACTACTGGCCGTTTTCAGCTGTATACAAATTTTATGGTCACTTAGGAGGTTTGACAATATAATTGTTAAATTTAAATTTTGCTATTCTTCTTTGAATTATTAATTTTAGTTCTCTGACATACTTAACGGAAGTTAGTTTTCTCTGCCTAACTAAATTATATACCGATCAATATGTTTTCAGTTACAAGAAAGTATTTATGTATCTAGATTATTTTAGTATATAACAGTATAATAGTAGTATATTGTAGTATATAATATTTATTTTACAGAAACTTAATTTCAATGCGTCGTGATTTTTTGTATGTAAATATGTAATATTATTTTACCACTAATAATATATAGTAAATTTGTAAATTTAATTAGCCTATTATGTTTTGTTCTCATTATCTTGAGGAGAAACTAAAATAAAATAAAACGCTTTCAATAACGTGTTATTGAAATATTGTTATATTCATAAAAAGCTCGTAGAAATACATGAATGATACGAAAAGATTTGCATCAGATTAACCAATGTCTGTATAGCGACTAAAAATAGCAACTTAATCCAAATACATTATTTTATTCGCCAACTACGACGAACTATGGTTCTGTATTTATATCTAAAGAAATATAAAGTAAGGAAAATATATATATATATATATATATATATATCTCATTATATATGTATATAATAAAGTATATAAACTCCGTGTTCGAGTCCCGGCGGAACAAGTACTTTTTGCGATTCAATGCTTATTGAAATTATTGCATATTGCATGTTACACCTATTATTGCATATATTTTAATTCTGATTAATACGACTAATATGTAGTAATTCATGTTTTATTTTTATAGGATTACCCTAACTAATCAACTAAAACATGAAAATAACCAAATGACAGAGCAAAAGTGTGCATTATTAATCACTTTTCAAAGCGGATCACGTCTACTTCAGACGTGGCAAATCGCCAACTCCCCCACCCTCTTCCAACCTCTATATCCCTTCCCACCAACCCTTCCACCCCGTCTGTGACGGTAAAAAATGGTTTGTTTGTGGAAGCTCAACTGTCAAAACATGATTTACAACCGTGTCGTGGCTCTATACCAGAAATTATGTGTTTGTTTTGTCAAATTCATTGTTTCTAGTACTATTGTTAATTATTTCTTAATTAACTAGTTTACTTACTTCACTTGAAAGTAAAAGGGCCACATTACAATTCCTGCGTATTTAGGTATTCTAATTCGTATAATTGCACTCTATATAAATAAAATATATTAGAAGTTTAAACTCCATTACGTAATAATATTACAAATTCTATTCAAAAGAATAAAAACATCTGATAATTATACATTTATATTCCCCCCTAGCTCTGAACAAAATGTTCAGTAAAAGGATAAGCATACCATAATACACTCAAGTGTAATAACCTTGGTATTTTTGTTAAAACTGTTGCACTTTTTGTAGTAACGTCACTAAAATGCTTATTTATGAGATGGAGAGTCTAAAAAAGGTTAAGTGTACTATGATTCACTGAAGTATAATAAACTTGGTACTTTCTGATTAAACGGAAGCCACCCATTCTAGAGGGTCTAATAACTTTCAGTTCGATAAATTAAACTTTATCTAGGTCATCATCAAATGAAACAGTACTGAGAAGTATTCATAAACTAATTGAATATAAATAAATTTATATTGCTTCACGTTTATTGGATACTGTCTTCTTTTTGTTTATTCATGATAAGGACTTACTTAAGTTATTTTAGTAAGAGTTGTTAATGATTACTCAGTTCTATTGGCTGGACCATCTCATAGAAATAAGTACACACTCCAACTCCTCCTGATTTAGAATTATCAAAGAAAGAAGCACTATGGTTCAATGGAGGCTGGTTCACTCCTCATCCCCCCAAGTTGAGTAGCAAGAGAGTAGAAGAGGATGCAGGACATCAAGTTCCCTGAAGTTCTAAGGTGGCCTTTCGCAAAGGCATTACTTAGTTCTCATAGACTTATTACTAATCACTCCATGAGCAAATTTTCATTCTCATATCAAGAGGACCTAATAGCCCAGCATGGATCTAAGAGTGCTTTGCCACAGAGTGAGTGTCTCTATGGATAATGAATGCTGTAACATGTGAAAATAACAGTACAAAACTGTGTGTTGTGCTTTTATTGTGCTGTGCTGGCTAATGATTAGTATAAGATCTTAATGTTAATGACAATGAGAAGTGTCTGGTCACTTTACTATTAGTTTGTAGGACTGTTGAAACTACAAACCAGGGATTAATTTCAAACTTACGTGATCACTGTAATGGTGACCTATGAAAGACACAAGATATACAGCGCTTAAAGAACGGAAACAAAAGAAAACGTAATATCTTCATGCAGTCCAATTAAAGCCTAAACTTGAAATCAATTCAGTTCTGAATGCTAGTTAGTAAACCGTTCGAGTGTCCTCCATTCTCTTCTAAGTGGAACGTACCCACGTACGCTTTAATTTTTAATAATCAATAGTTTTATCTTTATAATTAGTTAAATTATCTTGAGAAGAAAAGCTCTATCTCGTTAATACTTAGGAATCCAGTATCGCATAGATCATCACTATAAACTCTGAAGCTATACTTAATTAAGTTAAGGAACATATCTGATTAAATATATGAGGTAAATGTGAGTGTATCTGGGATGAAAGAGGAATACCAGGGGCCAAACATTTTTTAACAAAAAATGTATCATGAAGAACTGCCGGTTGAACATAATATGAGTTAATATATGTTTACTTTCGAAGAAAATCTTCAGAAAAACTATGGAGGAAGAGACAAAAAGCGCTTGGTTTCTGAGAAAACTTGTATCGAGCAATATTATCCTTATAGCAAAGGATGCAATTTCTACAGGAAAGAAAAACTGCCTAGATTATTCACTCTGAGCCTAAAAGGCTTGTTAAAACTTTAGCAGCACTATATTCAACAAATGTTTGTCTTTAAATAAACAGGCATCATCTTACAAAGTTAGTATGCTACTGAATTACTTATTTGTAAGAATACAGTTTGAAATAATAAAAAAAAAAAGACCATTTGATAAAAAGCAACAAATAATGAAATAATATTAATATATTTTAAATCAATATTATTAAACAAATGGATAACTTGAAGTAACATTGGCAGATTGAACATTATTTAAAAAATGAATTATTTTAAGAGCACACACAATGAGATTTAATACTTTTTAAATAGACGTGCCAAATACAATGTAGAATTATTAGAAAAATAGAATAGAATAACATATGAAGAATTATTTTAGAATTTTTTCTAAATCAGACATCAACTCGTGAGGCCATTGTTTGCAAAATACACTTAGGGTGAGGTACGTCTTTGTTTACGCTGGAGTCGGTCACTAACAAACGAAATGAGGTGTGATTGTAATAGCCTTGTAATTTTTATAGCCATTACATTTACTTAAACCTAAGAACAGATATGTATCGATACTGTTTCAATATAAAAATCCATAATATTTGTTAATACCTAATTATGGTCATATAGAAGTGTGTAAGGGATAACTTTTATGGTTTGATGAGTATTGTGGATTATTAGGGGCATAACTGTGTCTACAGTTCATTGTATTAAATATATTTTAAAACAATTAAACAAAAGTAATAATATTTTTTGTATGTATTAAATGGGAAAAGATACGTTTAAACTGACTTATGTATTATTTGTTTAATATATTAAGAAAATGTAGTAACATCATTTAAAACAAACAAATATTTATTACTTTTTTACTAATAATTGTAATATTACTTGTTGTAATAATTGTAATATTACTTGATATTACTTGTTGGAAAGTGGACATTAAGGGAATTTGATTACGCAAACGATGTCACCGTAATATTTGAGAAAGCCGGGAAGCGAGTGGTGTGCTGACAATTACACTTTTCCCATGATTGTAGCGCGTTGATAGAGCTACAATCAGCAATCTAATTGCTCGCGTGTCTCACACATGTAGAGCGACACGGCTTGTGACTGTCGTCAGATCTTACAATGCGTTGACAGTCCGGGAGAGAGAGCCAATTTGCATGCATTATAGCACAACTCAGTTTGTGAAATCGTTCATTTACTATGTGGAAGGAATCGATTGTCGGATACGTTTGGGTATTTTTATTACATGATGAAATACGTATCTATTGACGACAAGATTATTTCAAAACAGTAATTTCAGATGTTTACCATCGTTACCTGTCACAAAAATAAATCTCTTCGTTTTGAGATATGTCTATGAAACGCCTAAGTGGCAACTGTATCATTGTAAGTAGGCAAACCACTAAACCTTTTATTATGACAAATCAAATATTGTTTTAAATTTCTTTTTCACTTTTATTTTATTTTTTATTTAAGAAACCTCACGACACCGATACGGCATTGGTACTTATAATAATGATGAGTTCAAACAAGAGAGGGTGCTATGACGTCATTCATATTGATAGTTTTCAGTCCGACTGAGTCCTAAAAATATCTTCTTCTTTACCTGATGCTCATAAATCTTAAAAGAATTAAGAATACAAAATATTATTTTGCTGTAATATTTCCACTGAAACCAACAGGTAAACCATATCAAACTGGAACAGGACGGTCTGTGTCCTATATTTTTCGGTTGTGTACTGTTAAATGTTATTTTCAAATTTATGTTTAATTTTCATAGTGTTTTCCTATTTTCAATTATTATATCCCCTTTATATGAACAATATAAAATAGAATTTTATTGAAATGACCTATTGAATAATTTTTCAACCTTTCAGTTACGCAAAGGATTTATAAAACACAAGTAACAATAATTGTAATCTTGCCGGATGGCTAATTCATTTGAAAATCCCTTTGAAATGACTGAGTAGAGTCGAGAGGTGATCTCTCAAGAAGAGCTGAAGGTATAATGAATACTCCAGTCTCTCTCCAGTCCTCTCCAGACCCAATTGTCACCTCAGCTTCTTTACCTACTACCCTTTCTTTGTCCACCTTTGTACTAGAACCAAACTAATTCCTTAACTTCAACGACTCCTTTTAACAACTAAAACTGTTTCACAGACGTTTATTGTAGTTAACTAAACTGGTATATTTTTTCTAATGAAGGATAGTTCATAAATTTACAGTTTAACAGCAGTAAAATATATGAATAACTGTAACTTTATTTGTTAAACAACATAAACCCATCTGGAGACTATATTCAACAGAGTGGGCCTGACGAAACGAATGAGCTCTACTGTTATTCATGTCTAACAAAATATTGGCTGAGAGTTATTGAAGCTTGTTAAACTCAGTAGGCTGAGCAATGTCATTTTGTCTGCCGGGGTGATAAATATTTATTCTGTCTGTGCGCAAAGGAATTTGGGAATTAAATAACAAGTAAGCTTGAAATGTTGCGTGTAATCTCCTTGTACATAAGTTGCAGCTTATCCGTCCACCTCCGGATATAACCAAAACTAGTGTAACCACATATTTTAAGGTTAAGTTATAGGCTATTTTTAATTTCTAAGGAGAATCCAGATCGGTAACAATAATGCTCCGTATTACTATACAGAAATTAAATGATGAGGATATCAAATCTGACTATAAAAAAATACTACATAATATTTTGTGATAGCATTAATAGTCAACAAATGGATAAATACAGTAAAAAGAATACCAATGTCTATAGAAATTAAATAATATTCCTAGGTAATAAAAAGCAATAAACATTAACAACAACAATAACCTAAAAACAATTATAGCTATAAATGACAAGAACTGAAAATAACGTTTTAACAACAGCAATAATAGGTAGGTAAGTAAAAACAAAAACATTATATTACAAAATTATACCATTTACGACTACAATCATTACTATTACAAACTAATCTGCAAAATATTAATGGCGATGATAACTCCAACTGAAAATACATAACTCACTCCAGTGGCTACAGCAGTAGAATCACAGAAATAACAAGCCATGACAATATAAACAGAAAACTATGATAACGATACAAGTCGTAAAATTACTTGACATTGGTAGTTTAGCCATTCAATGCTAACTATCAAATAAAATTTACGAACGTTGACGTTTCAAACAGCGCCTGAGGTATTGAATAGATCAATGTGTGGGATGGGAGGTCCCCATTTATTTGGAACAATGTTGTTAAAACTCCGTTGATAGAATAAGCTTGGTTTGTAAATATATTCAGGCAAAAGAATGTATTTGAAAGGGCTGAGGGATAGGTATGACCATCTTAACGAAGTTATACAGCATCAGATAATTCTCTTCTAACCACCAAAGATTGAAGTCCACTTCTTTCTAAGATTATTAATAGGAGTTATATAATAATCTTATCAAAGCTAAAAAGAACAAATCGAATAAATCTAATAAACGATTGAATCACTATTCTAGAATTAGTCACTCCTGCTATAAAGTATGTACGTTAAAATCTTCATTTTAAGTACTAAACACCAGTTTAATTGGAATAACTCGTAGATAAACATTGCAGAGCTTCAGTCGTGTATTTCTGTAATCATTAAATGTTTTATATCAAAAATTTTCTCATACTTATAATTATCACAACTAGGAGAGACAAGAAAACGCTGTCGAGTCACAGTGGTCACCAACTTTAACAGTAACGGAACTATTATTCTTATCGATTACTTAATCAGTGACAGGATATAGTGAACAGCATGCAAATTACATATTTAAGCAAAGTCAACAAACTTTGGGGGTCGTTCTTCAAACTTCAAACCACTTGATTGATTAGCCAAGACCCTTTGGTAAGAACTTGCAAACCTTGCATTGTCATGTTTACCCTCCGTGCAAGTACATTATTACCTATACACCTATTTAATACTTTTCCACTACTTCATTAGATGAGTTTTTTCCATATGGATGATTGTTTGAAAATACTAACTCACGTAGGGTTCCCTTCTAGCTGGTTTATACCTTCCAGTTGACTCTAGACTGAGTAAAGCAAATCCCGATGTATTACATAAATCTAGGCAACCTTATGTCTGTCCAGAAGCAGCACATCACTAATCACAAATTTCGAGATATTAAGGTGCAAATATAATTCGGGAGATGATTGTTGGAGGTAGTGGCCCTATCTACGTTTTACGCGCTGTTGCTAGTCTGGTTTTAATGGTGTGCTGCCCTTGCCTGCATTCACGCTATATTGGCTGGTAAAGACCAGACTTCCCCTTCTACCAAGGAGGCATTATTGAGATTAATGCACGAAATCCTTCGTCATGAATCTTGACAGGAGGTTGCCTTGCCCCTAACCTTGCCCATCCAGAATATCCTGTTGCTCCAGAAGCAGAACAAAGACCCTTTTAGGACTTCTCAACCTTTTGTCCTAATAGAACATAATAATTGATATCATTGAATTTATGTTTTGAGGAGTCTTGTAGGTTCCAGTGGTGTTCGGTGCTTGTCATTTCCGCTGTCAAAAGTATCACACCGATTGTTCTAGTTGTACTTCATAATGCAGATTTAATCCTTCCTTTTTAAAAAATGGATTACAGGAAATAAAATACAGGGTTAGCTTAATACGGGTGTTAGTATTAGTGCTACCCTACGTGACTAGTGATGGTAATGTGACTAGTGCCTTTCCAGCCAACCATTGTCTCTAAATTCAGGCTTGCAAAATAATCCAAAAAATTACAAATATTACAAGGGATGTAGTACTTCCACGATATCATGTAAGAAACCAAGTAAGAGCCAGGTGAAATCCATGACATAGCCAAGGAATTTAAATTTGGTTAGAAGACTGAACCACTTATTAACTCTATATCTTTGCTAACCCTGTTGCGAGCAATAACAGTTTGGTATTTGGTAACATTTTACTCAAGAAAGAACAAGTAAGTCTATTGAATATATTAAATTTTTGGAGTACCTAGCTTCTTTACAAACCGTCTCTCACGACTTTTGTTTTAACTATAAAGCTAATTTTATATTGAGAAAAAATCAATATTAAAACCTAATAATACATAAGATTATTAAAAAATGGTACAAAAATAATGTTAATTCATTAACAGAAAAAAATCACAATCAAGTTTTAATATTCTTTGCGGAAATATGAATATGAACTAAAAATGCTAGATATGTGTACCGTCACGTTACTCCGCAAATATCCAGATGACATTTCAACCCCACCAACACACTCCGCGACGTTCCCTGTGTATGTATAACACTGCTCTGATATGCGCTGTCTTAAGCCTTGCATGTTTTGAGGCAGAGGATGTAAATTTTGTATATGATGATCTCGCAAAAGGAAAAAACACAAGTCAGGCGATCGTGGAGGCGAGCGCACAGAGGTTATGTACTAACAACATTGTAATGCACATAAAAACTTGTTTATATAACAAATTGGGTTTTATTCATAGTGTCCAATCGAACACTATATTTATAAACGGTTTAGCATTAACCAAACAAACAACTAAGACATCATATAACAGTATAAAAACAAACGCATAAACATTACCTGTTAATTGTTGCCACAATAAGCTTTTGTAATTCATTCAAATAAGAGTACCAACTGTTTAATTTCGCACCGTTCGCCTATTATCTAACGCTGCTCGCATATGATAAATATGTTTGTAATGTACATTACAATTTGTAAATGTATGTTGAAATAGTTTTGTAACTCATTGTCAGCTTATTATTAAAGTTATTATTTAACTATTCTGTACAATAATTTAGTATTTTATATTTTTCCCAGATTGTTTTTCCCGAGATACATAGTTTACACTATTATACATCACGATAAACCCATCCTAAAGACCACTCTCAAAAGTGTGATAGTTGACCTCAATTACAAGTAAAACTCGTGTTTAAAATTTCCTAAGGAATCCGAAGTTAGATAGACATTTCTTTGAAGAAAATTACTTTCGACAGTCATATTAATGATAAATATGCTGCCCACGCCTTCTTCTTAAATCGGTTTATTTTAAAATTAATTACGAATATAATAAAATATAAAAATTTAAATATACATATACATACTAGCAGTTTCTCGCGCCCTCGCACGCAATTTCCTGTTGAAAAACAATACACTATATTCACGTATTCTTTCTGTCACATTCATAAACACTCCTGAGATAATCGATAGTCGTTCCTTCGTGAGCCTCTTGGGCGCATTATGAAGGTATGAACCATATTTCCTGCATCTGTCTTTCGTGGTTTTTGCTTGGTGTTGATAAGTTATTCTGTACAATTACTTTATATACATGAATTTCGATAAACTAATTTGGTTATAAAGAATCAAATTCGGTTTGTTAAAATTAATTTTCTGTCTAAGATATTTCCAGTATTATTGTGGCGTTTGCCTTGTGCTCCGATCAAGAAAATGTATCAATGAAAACCAATTTCGCTCATATCATTCTTTCGGCTCTTTTCATTTACCTTCGATCTAACCAAATTCGATTACCTTATGTACAAACTTTCACGGCTTTGTACAATGAGATGGTTTACATAACAGCGTTCAATAGTATTTTCATTGCATTAGATAGTTTATTGATCACTGGTGCAATCTAAATTTAAAATTAAGTAATAACTTCGTCTACACTACTAATCTGCATTTCACTACTAATCAAGCACTTCATCAAAATCGGTCCAGTCATTTAGGAGGAGTTCAGTTACATACACACGAACACAAGAAATATATATATATATATATATATATATATATATATATATCTACATTTTGTTGACTTAACCCTATTATTTATAAAAAGGAAGTACGGTTAAATTAATGTTTTTGCTGCTTTGAAGAAAACTTAAATTCACTAAATTTGCTCAGTTTATAAGACTATATGTAAACTACATTCACTATGATTATTTACTTGTTATGGTCTACTTATTATATTTACAAAACACAGTTTTTACCATTTCCCTATCCTAAATTTACCAGCGGTATATTAGTTTTCCAGATAAAAGTGCCGACATTCTTGTTTTAACAAGGTAAACTCACTGTTAATTAAATTCCTCTGGCAACGTTCCTTCAACTCAGTAGCTACCTATCCAATTTCTCACGGAGATACCGTTCTTAATCTAGTGTATTTAAGATGTGCATATATTGCAACTCGTACAATAGTTTTTATACACACAGTTTTTTACTAAATTCACTTGAAGGTAAAAATGAATATGTAAACAATATTTCTATATAAATGTTATAATACGAAAGTCAGAAGTAGCACTGTATGTAATCGTGTTTTAATTAACAAATGTCGACAAAAAAATATAAAATAAGGTATAAAGTAATGTATCACAAGTTCAAAATTCAAACTTATGACATTTAAAATCTTGCAAAAATTAACTGTGAATCAACGTATTATTTTGTAACTAGTTATAACATTAAACATGTATTACGATTGATAAAATGCATTTTACAAAATGCACTCACCAGGTCTACATTGACACCACTACAACACACTGGCCTGCCAACACTGGTATGTACCCTGACCAAGAGTGGCCACTCTGGCCAGAACCCATTTGTATGGTAATGTGCCCCCTTCTGTTCTCGCCCTTCAAAACTAACGCACTACCACCTTCAACCAATCTTTCTTGTTACTGCTACTACAATATACAAAGGCCTGCCAACACTGGTATAAGAATAATGAGAATAATGATTTATTCCATAATAACTAAACAATTAAATAACATTACAAAACCTCGGAATTACACTGCCACGACTTCCAGTTATGTGGCAGCGCAACTAAAAATATAATATATAAATAAACACAGTCCAGTCCATCACTTTAACTGCCATCTTCTGTGTAGCTTTAACTAAATAAAATACACATTTAAACATATAAGTTATTAAAAAAAAGAACAAAAAAGTTTCCTTTTAAATATTGGAAAATTTTTCTGTATACATACATAAACATATCCCTGTACACAAATATATACAAATCTATATATAAAAAGTAATAACTTTGCTATGTACAAACAAAAAATAATTTGTTTTTTATTAATTTTGTTTTACATTATTATAGGTTTAGGCTATATACAAAAGAAAAATTACAAACAAAAAGTTACTAAATCAATATACTGTTTAAGAAATTAGTATCCTCTAACGAGAACAACCACAAATTTTACAGATTTATCAAAACTATGAAATGAGTTACATAATTTTATTTCAAGCGGTAATTTTTTAAAGTACTTTGGACCAAGATAATTAAAGGATTGCCTAAATGAAGATGTGTTGACTTTAGGTACTCGAAAGATGTTCTGAAAATTACGTCTTGCACTATAAACTAATTCAAAAGTTCCAGTATTATCACTTCTGATATAAAATAATCTTAGTACCTTATATACAAAAAGGTGTTGTATAGGGAGAATTTTCAAATGACAATAAAGAGGATAGGAACTTTCTCTAATAGATTTTCCTAATATGATTCGAATAAAATGATTTTGTACAACTCGCAATTTTTCTACGTAGTATTTAAAAGTCCCGCCCCAACATTGATTTACATATTGCAACCTAGATTGAATTAAGGCGTAATATAAGATTCTTAATAACTTTTCGTCACAACAATTTTTTTTTAAATAAAATTTTCTGATACAAGATTTTAATTTATTTTGTAAAAACAATATATGCTTATCCCAAGATAACGTTTCATCGAAAAAACCCGGACCAAGAGTGGCCACTCTGGCCAGAACCCATTTGTATGGTAATGTGCCTCCTTCTGTTCTCGTCCTTCAAAACTAACACACTACCACCTTCAACCAATCTTTCTTGCTACTGCTACTACAATATACAAACGTATGCCAATGCTGGTATGTATCCTGACCAGAACCTATTTGTATGATAATGTCCCCCTTCTGCTCTTGACCTTGAAAACGTAAACACTGCCACTAAAGTGTATTACACCGATACATATTCATAAAAAGTATAAACTGACACCAAATAAATAACAATGTATAAAAAAATAAACTATATAAACAAATAAAATCCTTTAGAAGTGCTGTTTATAATTTTTTTCCAAAATAAATCATCAAGTAACAATGAAATTTTAGTCGTTAATACAGTACATTCTCTTTTGGAAAATAATGGTTTGCTGTGGCAACAACAAACCTAAGTATTTTGTGACGATTAAGCCCAAAGGGTGTGTAACTCATCCCAAGTATGATTGAGAATACTACTGATTCTTCCAAGTATAAATGCGAACATGCACTTTTACCAGGAGCTTAATTGGCCAGAGTAAAGAAGCAAAACATTGTGAACATCTTTGAAGAACAGGTTTTCTATATATTACAAGATTTTTCAAACCGTATTGTTACGCAGCTGATCATATTGCATCGGGGCTAGAAATGTAGCTTTAAAATTAGCATGTATAAATTATGTGCCTTGTCCTTAATAGATAGGACGTGGCGAATACCACCCACTGAATTAGAAGTAGAAACGTCCTGAAAGATTCAGTAGATTCATCGACAACTGTCTTGTACATTCTTGTAATGGGACTCTACTTCCAAAATGGAAGCAAATACAGTCCTCATCATGCAATTTGCGACATATGTTTACCACCATACACAAAACATTAGCCTTTTCTAATGACTTTATATCCTTGTTCTACGTGGCGTTAAGTAATTATTAAGTTACTTGGTGCAATTTGAATAACTTAGCGTTTTTACTAACTCCAAAACCTCCATATTACATATGTGTAGTATACAGTGGACTGCTATCGCAGGTATATTCCGTAACCAAAGAGACCATTCTGGCTGCAAAAGCCATTTTTAAAATAATTTGCTCCCTTCTGCTCCCGCCCTTCAATACGTACACACTAATAACTTCAAATAGGCTTGTTTGATACTGTTACTACAGTATATGTATAGTGGTTTGCCGACACAGATATACTGCTTGATCGAGTGGGGCCACTCAGGCTGCAGAACCCATTTGTATGTTAATGTGCCTCCTCCTGCTCTTATCCTTCAAAACAAAACTCTCCACCTTTTTCAACCAATCTTCCTTTCTACTACTACTATTGTATACAATGGTCTTTCAACACAGTATATGCCCTCTCCAACTTGGTTGCAGAACTTATTTCTAAGCTAATAGGTCCCAATCTGCAGTAATGGGTCGCATCCTTAAAAACGTAAATGCGGTCGTATTTAGCTAATCTTATTGTCTTCCACTACAACCACCGCCTAATCTGGTAAGATAGAAATAAATTAATCCTATGGTATAGAGATATATCTTGGCTACTGCAACATAGTGTTTCGATAACTCCTTTCCTTACTTCCGAATATATTCATGACCATGTTTACTGACGTCATCAATCTTATACATATATCTACTACGACGAGAGAGTAGTCTGTGTATTCTGACTGTATTTGGACTCTTCGACTGAAATTATTTATGCGGTAATGATGCTGATCTTTTGCTAAGCCAAAACACCGCTCTATAGAATGAAAGTTTTCATTAACTAATAATATTGCTGGTTATTTTTAATAGACATGATTTTTTAGTATAGTATAAAGTATTTGTGAACAGAAAAAAACATTGTACATATATCTCACTTACTTTACTACTTAATTTTATATTGGAAATATATTTAGCGTGTACAATGTACGATTTGTGATCTTTTGTCTTGTATGAAACTATTGAGATAAGTTTAAAGGTAAGGCTACCATCTACGTTGTAAATATAATTATTGTCTAAACGGTAACATTAAAATAGTTTCATTTATAAACATTCCCCCATTTTATTTTGAAACATTCAATTAGTGAAAACCACAGTTTGTGGTCCGAAGCATTCAATCTGTATTTACAATACAAATATCTTAATGAGAGCTTTGTTTATGTTTATATTGTAACCTATAAACCACAGTGTGGGATGTGAGAGATTATGCAGTGGTTTCAGACAACGTGGCGGAGTAAACCACAGCTGCGGTCAGATGGCCATTATATCCCGTATTAATTAACTAATGGCATGCGGTACCTAGCTATTCACTGTTGATTGGACCAGCTAAGCGGAGGCAATTTTCGCTCAATATACAAACAGCGTTATTAAAGGTTTATATCTCACACATTTTTTGGATTAATGGTTACAAAAAATTAAATGTATATTAGGTATCAAACCGAGCACAACGTGGCTAATGAAAACACCTTACAATTCAGGGGCTGTGTCAGGCTTTGCATTGATTGAGCTCATAGCCTAGTTTTTTGTTGAAATCGATAAGGAAAAATTTTCTAAAAAATAAAATCAATTGTAAAGGAAAAATATTTTTGTGTTTTCGTCCTTTTCGATTTCTACCGTACTATCTTGGTGATTATCGATTGCCAAAAATGTGTAGTAACTTTCATAAATGTGTTTTTTGTTCTAAATATATTTCAAACTACTTGTTAAAGTTTAATTGGAACTGTATGCTATTATGATCTCGATAACTATGAAAATTTAGTTCCACAAGTAAATAAAATAAAATAATTTTTTGATTAATGATTTTATACTTGTTATATGTGTTTGTTGGTATAGTTTAGAGACTAATAAGAGATAAAAAACGAGACCCATAGATTTATGACCAACCGCTCACTATGTTATTGAGACGGACTTCAGGGCGGGCGCGGGGGATACCGTCCAGTCTAATGATTCTTTCGGACAGGCAGACCTCTCGCTATATTAGCCCACCAATAAGAAACGATCGCCTCGTCGGACGGCAAAGTCAGATCCAAACAGTTTATTGATTTTCTCTAATGGAATGCACCGAACTATTTTAATGATGACGAAAACTCGTATTCTAAATATGAAGATAAAACTTAACCTACTAAAATATTTCTATTAAATCAATGTAAGGGTCTTTAAATTTCTATTTCTATGATTTACCCGTTTTCTGTTGTAGACTTAAGTTATCATGAAAGGTTTACCGCATATTTCTTAGTATGTTACTATACTTACTAGTTTATATTTCCTCGTGGCACAATTTACTTCGTTTGCCGCACTGCTAATCATGAATAAGCAACGAAGTGCTTACTTCTAAATGGTGTTTGGCAAGTACTCCCATCACTACTTATTGAGAAAGCTTTCGGATATTGAATCTTCTGTTAGCTTATTCAAAGAGAAGGGTTGGCAAACCTGGAGTCTGCAATAAAACATTCTAGATTTCTGCTCCAACTTTTGATTAATTTATTTCATTACAGTGGTTCAAAATTTCAGTTCACAACCTGTGTTTAAATAATCAACTATCAGTGGAAAACCGAAAATCCCCGGGTAGGCGGGTTACAGTCCGAAATAATGAATATTTGATAACGCTACCAGAATATTTATATAATGACCCAGAATTCCGATGAAAAGTCTTCACCTGGTTGGTTTAATCAGATTAAAAATATTTGGGTTTAAGCTCTGAGTAAAACTGTGCCTAACGGAATAAGGATAAGATATACCCGGTACCACATCATCTAACTACGGCGCGCTCCACCGGAGTAAGACACCGGCTGGACAACCGGTTTTTTTCAGGAGCAACTCAACCCTACCCATTAATGTATCACGTGGGGTTCCACATGTTTTAACCATTATTGTACTGTATTTATTTTGATTAAAATATTTGAATCATTTTAAATTATATATTTATTAGAATAGTGTTAACAGTCGAACGGACAAACAAAATTGTAAACTTGATAATCTTACAGTATACAAATACATAGAGAGAAGAATATTGAAGAATGATGAGAGAGCTTGTAGATGTCTGGTTAGAAGCTGTGGAGATCATCCCATCTAGCATTAAACATCAAGGCCCTCTTCCCGTCTCCATGGGATCCCTGCCCTTCAGTCCTCAACGGCCCTACCCGACACCTAACCGATCGCCCGCGGCTGCGACCTGCGCGGTTGTCTCAGCGCTGTCTCCCGCGGCAACCACCGCGCTTCAACGCCTATGGCCTTGACGCCACCGTCTACCACGGATGGATCGACTCCACACTCGCCTCACCCTCAATCGTGGCACTGAGGACTGAAAACTAAAGACTAAAAGAAGAAACAATTTATTAAAAAAGTGAACTGCATCCTAGATTATTTTATTCGGTCGCACGTCTACTAGAGTATACAGTCTTCGTGCCTAAATAACGGCTCAGCGCGTCACCTACGCCAACATCAAACTGCGCGGTGCATTGCAACCTCCTACCTGCGCCCCGCTGTGTCGACAAGGGATGTGCGGCTGCCAAAGGACCACCATCGAGGTTTTGGAGACCGAGGCACGCTGTTTACGTGCCGAGGCCGACAAAAGCAGGGATGATGCGTCCGTAGGGGATGGATGGGCCACGGTAATGAAAAAGAAGCGAACTATGCAAGCAGCCATGATTCTGTTGCAGAATAAGCTGAAACCAATCATATAAAACTCGAACCTCGGAAAGGGATGGTAGCTACGTTTCCTCACATTACTAATCCTGCCTTACTCTTTATTGGATTTGGGAGTATAAATATAAAGAGATAACAAGTTTAGGGTTTTATTAAGGATAACAGTTTATTTCCTCTAAATATTTTAAAAGTGATCTAAATATTTTAAGAGTTTCATATTCCTACTTGCTTATCTTGCTGGCAAAGTATATCTCTATAGAGATGTTTATTATATACAACACGAAAATATAAATATTCTGGAGTATACATTTCGTATGAGACAAGCGTTCCTTTGGAGAAAAAGAGATACCTCAACCTCTAATGTTAACGTTTAGCAATTGAACTGATCTGCACTAGAAATTACTAAGGGGTGGATTTATGCGAAGGAGAGAAGTGAGCAGAACACAACCAGGTGAGAGAAGAGAAAAAATGTGGCAATTGTATTTCTACTATTTCTACAATGCAGACATCCGTATCAACTTAATCTGGCTCGGGCCCGCGCGGCATACCACCTGTCTGTATGCCTGTACTAAACTCACGAGATCTGTTCAGTTCCCTAAAAGTAAATATTGCCTTTTTCCCTTTATATAAACTTAATACCTTCTCATCACCTTCTATTTTCAAGAAGAAGGAGCTTAATGCCTCCGTAATTGTGGCTATCCAATATAAAACCAGTAAAATATTTCAGGTGTTTGATTACATATAAAAATATATGCCAAAGTAACACGATTTCATTGCAGTTTTCTCATGGGATCATGTGTAAAGGTGCATACTCATGTTTTGGAAAATAAGTATTAGTCATACTGGAAAAAAAGTCATCAAACATCGGCGATCATCGGTACGAAGTTGAAGATTTCTTGTGATCAATAAAAACAGATAATGGAAACCTAGAAGTAAATTATTCACCTGTACTGTATTTTCGTGATCTGAAAGTATGATTTTCATTCAATGGACAGAATTTCAATTAGAAAAGTTTTGAAATGTTGTAGTTTGAAATCAGAAATACCATTTCGCAAACAGACGGTACTTATATTTGGACTTTTCAACTACACTTTTTTATTTCAGAATTTTATTACTTTCAGGATTTTAAGTTTTTTTTTTAATTTTGCTATTATACGTCACCTTCAGATCTGTAATATCAGTTTTTCGATCTCTGTAAATATGTCAAAAAACTTATTATTATATGTTTATCTATGTGTATAAAAACCTACAGAATTCTATATCTGTGGGTTTATCTATGTAGAATTCAGGAAATAGAATTTTTCAAAAGAAGAAGCGCGAAATAACATTCCCATAAAGTTTTTTTTCACACTTACTCCAGCTTGTACTGAGAACTGCATGTCTTTCTAAAATAAGAGTTTTACACCAAAGTATAAGTACAATTTCAATCGTGCATGACCAATTAGTTATCATGCTTATGTTTTATATTTACAAAACGTATCTGGCACGTTTTCATTTCAATCCATCAAGTTTTAACTTTCTTCTAGCTTTTGAAGTAACTGTTTACATGGTCAGAAAAATCAACTTTTGATCTATTCGACCCTAAAGATCCTATTCATTAAACTCCCTCTTTTTCTATTGTCCTAAATCCATAACATACATTTGTCCATGCTTCAGTTTCGGTTTTAGTATTTCCAGATTTTTCAGTGGTGAATAATAAATGAAGGGGTCGAGGGAAAAGGGGGATAAGTCCATGTTTTTTTTTTCAATTAGAGATATTAATTGCCCCACTTTATTCTTAGGTAGCAAATACACAGTTTATGATGATTTCTTGTGCAATAAACGGGACCAGTCCACCAGAAAAAAAATAAATAAATAATTACGCTCAGGGCAAAGAAAGGGATCAGTCCACGGTCTAAGGGCAAAGAAAGAGATCGGTCCATGAAACGAACTACGAAGTTGCAATAAAGGGATCAGTCCTCGCGCTCATTTGGATTTCCCATGGTCCTCTGCGCCACAGACTGGTTGGGACTTGTCTTTTTATGGACAATATTCTTAGTTTGTTGCTTGCTTTCTTGCAGAACAGTTGATAATAAGATAATTATTGTGTGAATTTCAATTAGTATATTTCCTTATGGTGTTGTGAAGTGTTTTTTTCAATTCAGATTTTGTTTTGTATAGTAATTGTGTTGAGTGAAGTGTTGGTAGGTTATATAAGTACAAATTATAAGTATAGTGACATGGAAAACATTGATGTTGATGAAGGTAATGGGGTGAGTAGGGGAAGTAGAAAAAGAAAAGCCTTTGGAAGAATTTCTGATGTAATGAAAAAAATTAACTTATCGAGTCATGAGTTAGGAGAAGACTGCCATTGTAGGTTAAAATGTTTTGAGAGAGTGCCAGACGATGCAAAAAAATCAGTCCTAAATGCCTTTAAACTTGATGGCTAGCTCTGACAAACAAGACTCCTACTTATCCGGGCTAATCTCTGTTGTACCTGTTGCTCGTCGACGGAATAGGAAACCTGAAGAAGAGGCAAGAAAAAATGAAGCTACTTACAAGTACAGAGTAAGGGGGCGAATTGAAGGTGAAAACAAATAGAGTATGAATGATGTATGTAAAAAGGCGTTTGTGTCATTTCATGGAATAGGTAAAAAGAGAGTTGAGCGTATTGCTGCTGCATTAAAGACACTGGATTCAGCCCAAAAAATAGAAGAGGAAAACATGAGGAACCGCCCACATAAAATTAGTGATGACGTTTTTAGACAAGATTCGCACTCATATTACGTCATTCTCATCTATAAACTCTCACTATGGGCTGAGGGACAACCAAAAAAGTTTTACCTTGACCAAAACCTCAATGTTACAAAAATGCACAGATTTTTTCCAAGAGAAAAACCCCCAAGTTAAAGTATCTTTTGACAAGTATAATGAGATTTTTTTGCAAAGAGTTCAACATTGGATTTGGATATCCACGTATAGACACTTGCTCGGCTTGCGATGAGCTAAACTCAAAAGTTAGGTCCATTGAATTGGAAATAAATAATTGTAGTGATTTAAATCAAAGAGATGAGCTACAAAAAGAAGTAGGGAAAATACAAACTGAACTAACTTTGCACAAAAGAAAAGCAGATGCTTTTTATAATAGGAAAAGAGCTGTGACAAAGATGTGTAGAAAAAAATCCACAAGAAGAAGCAATTTTGTATTGATTTTGGACGCAACCTGCCCATCCCAAATGTCTCGACGAATGACGTTTATTATAAGCGACAATTGTCTTTGTATGCTTTCAACATAACAATCTTGTCAACAGGTGAATCAATATTTTACTTGTTTACTGAAGCAGCAGGGAAAAAAGGAAGCGATGATGTTTTGCTCTCCTTGTACACGACTTTCTTTACAATCACTTATCAATGAATGTAAAAAAGCTTCACATATTCTCCGATGCCTGTGGAGGCCAAAATAAGAATTTTACAATGTTCAGATTTCTTTCTTCACTACCTTGTACATTTTGAGAAGCGGTTTACAAGTGTCACAGTAACATACCCTATTCGTGGTCACAGTTACCTCGACTGCGACAGGCACATGGCTCTTCTAAACCCTAAAGCGTGTGGTTGGAAACACAAAAAGATTGGCAAGAACATTTTGAGGCAGCTAGAAGGAAACCAACTCCGTTCGTTGTAAACTCCATTGATCCAATCGATGACCAAATCCAGCTACAAAGTGTATTTTTATGAGTTGGACCAAACATCTCGAATCATTTTATGCAAAGAGAGAATTTCAAAAATTAGGCCAATAAGGGAGATTATGTTTGATGATAAGAGCTTTGAAAACATGTTTTATCGGCACGCATATCATGGAGCTTGGGAATCTACAGGAATAATAAAGAGGAATCAATCAAAGAATCTTGCAGCTGAATTCACACTGCCTGAGGCTAGCTACAATGGTGAGTTACTATTTTAATACAATATTTTGTATTTCTTTGTATCCTAGATAAAATGATGTAACTAAACTAAATTCTGTAAACGGCCTTTGAAGTTTTAAAATTTTAAAATTAAATTGTCAATAATATAAACATTAAAAAAAAACTACTCCATATTGTTACAGCACTTAGGAGGTATGTGCTATGTTTCAGGGCCACTTCCCATAAGTGCGGCTAAGTATGCTGACCTGCAGCACTTATCAAAGTTTTGTGGTCCAGAGGCACAGGACATATTCAGGAAGTTGAAATATAAGTAAAAGTGAAAAAAAACTTCTTTAGGATGTTTTCTTTTTTAAATGTATCTTATTTTATAATAATGTAACAATAAAATTAAGTTCTGCTTTGAAAGTGCATGGTCTAGTCATTTATGAACAACAACTGGGGAATGAAAGAGATAAGTCCGTTGTACATATCCCCTTATTTCCCCCAGTATATGTAAAATATTTCATAAATACTTAAACAAAAAGTATTTAACAAAGATTTTATGCACTTTTTGCGCAAGTATAATGTTTTCATATAACTTATAACATAAAAACCGGCTTTAACTCTTTATTTTACCTGAAAACAGTTGTGTACTTAGGTTTAGATATCGTAAACTGCTGTTCCTGAAAAAATTTTTCAAAAGTGGACTTATCTCTTTTCTTCCCCCGACCCCTTCAAATTGTAAGTAGTGTTTAAAACGGTACAATCCAAGTTTATATTTTTACAAATTGCGCCAATTCAATATGAATAACTTTTTTATCAATAGCAAATAATACTATATTACTGGACACCTGACGTTAGTATTAGTTCAAAATCTGTATTTACTCGTATAACTATGTGAAAATAATAATGTCATTAAATAAAAAATAATCGTGGACAATATTTCGGTGCAATCGTTTATAAATCAGCTAATCAGGGTAAAATTTGCGCACTGATCACAGTTATCATAAACGACACTATAATTACAGGATAAACTGTAAAGCAAAATTAATTAAGCCCAATGTCACTGATCATAACGTGACAAAGCTGAATTTGACGGTGAGTAGTGTTGGCGCTGGACTCAATGGTGGAGTTGGACGATCAGCTGACCGTCCTTTCACCCAATTACAAAATGTCAATACCATATCTATCTATTGCAGACCAGGAGCCGAGACCCAATTTGCATTACGAGCACACAATCTTGAAATTAAAAAAAATTAAATCGTTGTTTAGTTGAGACTCAAGATCCATTTACCGGTTTAACTCCTATTACATTATAGGATATATATTATATTGCTTGAGATTTATGTGAAATTAACATTTATTATTTTATTATAATAAGTATAAAAACAAATAACGAGATAAATTTGAGATGAATAGTGCATCCAAATATATTGAACTTATAACAGTTGAATGTACTATCGTTCGTTTAATCAAACATAAAATATATACAAATCAAATATTTACAACTTTAAATTACACAGGAATAAACCGTGATTAGTTTAAAATAAAACTAAGATCAAAATACTTCACAGCTGATGTGTAATCAGAGATGGCAAAGAGCAAGGATATGAAAATATTACTTTCGAACATTTAAGCGAAAAGTGAATTTTGAATTTAATGTAGTTGCTGTACAGTTTCAGTTATTATCAAATTACATTTATTTCTGTGTTCATTACGGCATATTGCGGTATTTTTCATATGTTTTAATATATAACCGTTTTAAATTTTGCCCTTATTGTCTTCTCCGGAACGCATGGCATATCATCTCCATGAACAAACAATGTACTAAACCAACGACTTTCCTTCTTCTTCTTGAGTTTCAGCCTCTATTTCTTATTACCAAAGTTAGATTTAGTTAATTGATTGTGTTTTTTCACTTGCAATCTATAATACCTTAATATATTTCTCATATTATAACATACACATTAGCATATGCAATGTAAGTTGGCCTTGTAAACTCGATAACCGATCTATTTCATCACTGATTGAACCCAAACATGAAAATGGGAGTTTAAATTACAAATGCTTTGAATAAGCCAGACTATTTGAATAAATTCAATACATAATCATGTTCGAATATGATGATGCAAATTCCTATCGCAGTAACAATTGATATCAAGAGTTTCAAGACATTTTACATGGTTAAAAGGTTTTATATCGTTTAGAAGGTAATAGTTTTATCTGTACCAGTGGAAACAAAAGCGCAAAGGGAAAAGAGTTGTATAATTATTTTCAGGATTGTTTTGTAATTGAATTTTAAATTCTTAATTGGTTTTAATTTTTTCTTGGACATTTTGTAAAAGGCTTTCAAAAAATGGTATACAAACATTTAGAAATAATACAACGTACTACCATTACAAGTATACGGTACTAAGTTATAGTATGGTATCTGAAGTTTCCCCATAAATAAAACGTTGGAAAGCTAGAGAAAACAAAATATATACTTCAGAGATGTTAACTATATAAAGTAACAGCCTGTAAAAATTACTAAAACATTTAATGAAATTCAAAACGTCTTTATTTATAGAGGCGAAATTCAGTCTTAAAATGTGTCTCTTTCACTTTATCTCTAAACTATACTATACTTGTATTACCCAAGGGATAGACTGAATAAAACTCGATCACCAAGTGATTATAATCCAGTCAGTGTTTGAGGTTATTTGGCTTTCATACTTGTAAATTTTGTTACAACCATTTCAAGTACGACTAGATTTTGATTTAATATTTTCAATAGTAATTAATTTTGTACATTTTCTTCTTGTCTTAATTTTACAGTTTTAATATGTAACGTTACTTTTTTTAATTTTATGTTGCAATACACTATTGATATAATCTTTTTTATTGCTGAGACTATGGTGTAAAATCTATCAAGATGAATAATACAATATTTATGTACTAATACTGCAATTACTCAAAACATACTGTAAAATGAGTGACCAGATATTGCTATTTCATTTTAGCACTATTCATTACTGTAAGACTTTTTACGTCTAAATGATAAAAATTTTGATAAAGTCTAGACGTTCAAAAATTAAATATATCGCCCAATAAATGAAGTAGTATACAACATTTCAAGTTTGTAACTCATTTCATTTTGATAGTTAGGTTATCTCTGTTATTATGTCTACTGTGAAAATTTAATGTGATAGTACTCTGTTTGGTTTACATTTTTTTATCCCACAAGCTTTTCATTACTATTATTGTTGCCTATGGGTCTATAACTCGATTCTCGACATATGCTGCGCACAAGCAGAAAAGTAATCAGGAAAAGACCTTTTACATCTTCCAGGAAGATAAGAGGATATCTTCCAGCTTTTACATTCAGTTACATCCCAAGAACAAACATACAGCTTCATCGAACTAATTCTTATCTATACACATGAACTTTCGTGGAACATTTAAACTTTACAGATATAACAGTTTTCTAGATGTCTTGCGCGTAGTTAGGCTATGTAATGTCTCAGCGTATCATCAAACACAACGTTACATTATGTAGAAATGTTTACATGAAAAATGTAAGGCCCATAGCTCAGTTCGTTCTTGCAATATCTTGCGGATCGCAGACACACAGTAATATATGTAGACAAACAATTTTAAGTTTATAGCTAGCTCTCAGACAAATCTCGTAGACTTAAATATACCATCATCAAAATTGATGTCCCTTGTACAGAAATGCAGCTTCGTGCAAAATGTGAAGTATGCAGGGCTGTTCGTTTTTAAGTTATTGTGTCGGCTGACAGCCAATCAGGCAAGTATCAGAAAAAGCTAATCCCTTTGAGTGATGGCTTCGCTAACATGTTTTTTCGCAAATAATAAGTTTACAAACAAAATATGTGACGAACGCTGAAACTGGTCAGGGCCAGTAGTGTTGTGGCACTACAAGCTATTGATGTAGAGTGATTGTTTGTGGAGAACTCTTGGGTTAGTAGTTGCGAAGGAGTCTTTGGTATTTGGTCTATTAACAAAATTCCTTCAAAGGTTAATTAAGGATTAATTAATTTTTGCTTTTTTAAGTTTTTGTTGCAATTTTAAGACGACAGTATGATATCGTATTGTATTCCAAAACTGCAGTTAACAGTCGATCTCCATCTACTAGTCCAGCTTTCATTTCCTTCACCACAGCATGATCCCCTGGTTACCCATAAATTATCGGTAAACAATCAACAGCGTTAATGGTCCGAGTTGAACAACTTCTCCTCATTAAGTTGGGCGATGGAAGAAACTTTGGCAGACATCAAGAAACTTGTTGGCATGCAAACTTCTTCTCAGAACTATGATTTTCTTTCCGTTTATAAACGTTATCGCTAACAGGGATGTAATATTATGTTTTCTTGTAGTTGCCTATCTTTAAATCTATATTATTCAAATATAAATTTGTTAGCGATATTTAAATCATAAATCATTATATAACATGAAGTTTCGAGTGGGTGTAGCGTTCAAATACAACAACCTTCTTTATTTACTGTAAATCCGTTCTACCGATAAAATCTCTGTATTATTTGAAGACAGAAACCAACTGATTGACTGAAATATATCCAAATTCCTTACCAATTCAGGTCACCTAGAATTTGGCACAGTACGTGTATATATAGAGTAGTTATTTGATCAAGGTCTGATTAAATACTTATATTGTGAACTAGGATCTATTTTTCAGATTAAACTGCAAAATCAAATGGTTAGAAATGTTCTTTTACTAGTGTTTATGTAAAACTGGCAGTAAGATGTTTTCAGGATTTAATTAATTCAACCATTGTCATTTAAACTATTTAACATTTTGTTTATGATGAGCTGGAAAACATTAGATTAATTCTTTGAATTATCCATTTTTAAGAGTACTGGAGAGAATTCAACTCAAAAATTAATGAACATAAAGTTAATTGTTAGAGTTAAAGTCACTAATATATTCACAATGACATTATATCATTACATGACCACATATTTCCTTACATTTAGAATATTTAAATAAGATCTCTTAAAATAAAATAAAATATTTGTTATTCAATATAAATAGCTTATAATTAAATTCATAGCATCTTTCAAATTATAGCATTTCCTCTGGAAATAATAGGACAAGATAATATTTTTCTAGATTAAAAAAACAAAATAAAAATTTTGTAAATTTCTTTCAAAAATAGAAATGCAAACTATTAAAATTAATAACAGGCAATTTTAAAATTCATTACATTGTCTCCTTGTGTCTTTTCAAATATATTCAAATCTGAAACTTATAAGTTTAAAAGTTCAAAATTCTTATTGAAACACTAAAATATAAATTTAAATACTATTGTATTGAAATATTATAAAATAGAAAAATTTTCTATTGTAAAATTTCTTTCATCCTTGCATACTTTTATCATATCTTGATCTTGCATTCACTTCATTCTTCTGAAAATTAATAAGCATTCTTGTGATTTTCAAATTATTGAAGAATACATTCCTTCTAGAGGGGAACTCCCGATTTACAATATACTGAAAACAAAAGATGTCAAAATACAATTCTTCATAACCTAATTATTTGTATTCGTTATATAGTTAGAAAGTTTAGTTCATTCGGTTAAGGAATCAACAGAGAATATTTATATATTCTAGAATGTAAAGTCCGCCTAAAGTTTCTGTTTTATGCTCGAGTGCCGGATTTATTCCAATAATATTAATCTCTTGTACAATACGGTCATTAATAGCGTTGTTTAAATTATAATAGAGCAGTAGAAATATTTGCAATAACCTTATCAATTGCTGTGTTCGAAGTGGGACACTATAGAGATGATTCCAATCTTAAATAATTTAGCACTACTAGAGTTCGTTTAGTTGGGGTAGTCTGCGTGATTTAAGACTAGATATTAAAATCTCTAATTATGATAAACGGTTAATTTTGATTTTGAATAAAAGCCGAAAATGATTCAGTTTTTAAAGTTACAACAACACTATAAAACCACAAGAGGCCAACCACACTTATTTTGAAACCAAAATATTAAACAATTTCCTACAAGTAGAAATTGTAAAGTACTTAAAAATTATATTATTTGTACAGCCTTCAGAATGATCGCTTATGGAAATAGTTTAATATTATGCTTAATTTCTAAGTGACACACATTCTTAGATCTCGGTTTTCCGAGCAGAAGAGATGGATAGGTCACTTATTTTCGGCATAGGTCATTTATATTGCTTCTGCAGAAGGAATCTCGTTGGCTGAAGGTAACCAGGTCGCATTCAACACTACTAAAAGAAACTTTAACTGAGCAAAGAAAGTGGCAATTTTCTATAAGTTTAGTTTATACATAGTCTTATAAAATTTAAAAACATAGCTTACGCTTATGTCTTACATTTTTTGTAACTCAAAATAAGCGTTTGTATCCTTCGCTAAAACTAATTGTTTTATTATACTTACAATAAAAACCACATTTACTTACGACTGTGGCCAAGTATTGCTACGACAACTGATTACTAGTGAATCCTGTTTAGTGAGATTAAAAAGCGTATCTTGATGATGAATGAACATGTATCAGAGAGATGCTTCAGACAAGTTGTGGCAGTGTACGGAGAATATGTTATCCAGAGCTTGATAGATTTCTAGCTTCTTGTCATGGCTACCTGCCAACACGAATACTCGACCGTCAGCACTATATAATAGAATAAGGGCTTGAGTCATACAAGAAATATACTACCAGTTGAAAAATATTAACAAATAATACTTTGATGTGACGTCGATCAAAGATCTAACATCACTTGATTCTATAAGCTCACAGAACATTTTTTGTTTCCTTCATTAGCTCTCTTCTCCTAGAATATGTACAGAAGACCGTCCATACGACTGCTGTATTGATCTTGGTAGTTAAATGGAAGGCTCAATCAATCTTCCAAAGGTTTCGAGTGATCTGACTGTAAAAAACGTGGAGTGTGTTATATTTACACCTGAGACTGAGCCTAAGGTGGTAAAAGGCTGTCTTCGTCAAATGGGGCATTGATGTTATTAATTGCAAGAATCTCAAAACCCTTTTAACTTAAAATAACACTATTCATGGTTCTCGATAAAACAAGAGTGCGTTTCTGAATTGCGCGTAAGCTTCGTCAAAAACTCTAAGCAAATATTCCATTTTATTTTATATGTAAATATCCAGTTCATCATTAGTAATATAAAATCATACGTTGAGGGAAATAACACATGCTTGGACATAAAAGGCAGGAAACAACCGGATAAGTCTTTATGTACGATTAATGTCTTGATTTCAAAGTTAAGTATGGAACAAAAATTAAGACAAATGGTTGGGTAATTTGGTTGATTCATATAGTTGTAACCTATTTGTACTTATCAGATATTATTTTTGGTTTATATTGCTCTGATAGAAGATCTGCGGTGACTTGCGAGTGATGTTTGTGCTCGCAGATGTTACCAGTGATAATAACCACCTTGTTACAAGTTACGCCACACTGTGTTTACTGTTGCTCATAGGTAAGACACTCCTCGTATTCTGAGGCAAAATCATCTAATTTCTCCGCACAAAAATAGTTTTGTTTCCACTATTTCTATTACTAACAAAATCAAATATAACTTTCTATTATATCTTGCAAAGGCCCAAGTATTGGTAATTTATGTATGACATTGATAGTAGCGGATTGTTTACCAAATGCGGAAAATATTTACACGGAATATCTAGTTTTAAATTTAAGCAATAGGTTTTTTAATGAAGATTTTGCTTTTTAAAGTGTCTTAGCTCAATCTACTATATTTGACTAAGATAAGAAGAAATTCTAATTAGTAAGACAAATTAAAGTATAACACAGTTAGGTACAGTTTTAAATAGTAAGTACTCAGTTTATTTCAACTCTATACATCACTACGTCTGAAGTCTCAATATTTTGATATTTAACCCTTCGCAGACGGATGAAATTATAACCGCTCAAGAATACGTTTGTAACGAACGGTGTTCGGATATATCCGTTGAATTAAAGCAAAACAGTATCAATTTTGATCAATTTTGATCAATTTTTCTATACCAATTTACGACTTTCTAGCAAACGACAATTAAGAAAATGTTAAGTAAAATTTCTCTCTAGGCTGGAATTGAATCTTTATTCTTTTATGGAAATTTATATTATGCGTTGGCAAAAACATATATCGGCATGTTTTTTATGTCATAAAACCCCTTTTCTACTGAGACTGAAACGACTTTCTGTTATCCGCGAAAGGTTAATTTCATTCCAGATATTATATATTCCCGAATTAAAGACATATTCAAGCAAATTTGTCTGCGAAAGGAAACTAATATAAGTCGAATAATATTAGTCGAACTTACATACTCGTGGAACCCCTATGGTAGGTTATGTTAAGAAAGAAGTGAGGCAGTGAAGCCATTGAGATAGAAGCAACGAAAGTATAAGAACGTGTGATCAACTTAGCGGAGACGTTGCGTTGAGTCGTGCAGATGCTACAAATGGCCCACTTACTTCTCAGCAAAAGGCGTAGATACAACTCTGACAACGACGCTGAGTAGGCTGTCTGGCTCATCATTTCCTTCAAAGATCAAATTACATCGTGAAACAACTTCATATAAGATAAGGTGGTTTTTAGATCATGTTTAAATATTCATTCCAGATGACTTAAATGTTCTTGATAGTAACTTTACACAAGTCGTTACATCGTTACACACATGCTCAGTTTATTTTTAACGTGTAAAGAAGGAAACGTACTTGTTTTACTAATAGTCTAGCAAGTTCACCAAGTCAACACTCAGCATGTCATCCAGGAAGTTGCAAAGTTTTTAACAAGTTTGACAAACTATAGACTTTAAATCCTATCTTTGGTTGTTCGTGTCCCTCAAAGTCATCTGCTTCTGGAATATTCCAGGCTCTACAATCTCTCGGACTCTAAAAGTAGCCTTTGAGACAATAGCTTCTAGAGAGTGAGTACCCAGCTTATTTTAAATTATGGTCAATTGAAGATATCAGCCCATTGGATCTCCCGGCTAGCAGAACGATTAGATATTTCAGTATTACTGCTATTGATTGTTTTCCACATCTAGAAGTTTCTGACATTTATTGTCTTGGACTTTGGGAGATTCCAGTAACCTCTCAACGTCTGGGGGTTTCTGGAAACTTTGAACTTCAAGTTCCATCAATGAGAACTCAGCAAATTGAAGCTTCTACCCTCTGATTTATCTATCTAAGAGAACTTCCTCCTTCTAGAAGCTTTCTCGGTAAAATAAAATAAGGTGGTGTTAATTTCTAATATATGTGTAATTTGGCCGTGATGTTTATTCGGCTACTCCCAATGGTTAGTAGTGAAGTTTATCTAAAATGTTTGGTCTATGGCACGAAATAAGTATACCCTTAAAAGCTAATAATACGGGATAAAAATATGACATGAATTTTGGAATGAGTTTAAATTTAACATCCAGTATTATAGCTGCGGATATAAGGTGTGATATAAATTCTTACGTTTGGTATTAAATATAACAGCTCTCTAAAGACTTACACAACAGAAAGAAATGGCTAAAAATTGTTTTAGAATATTTTCCAAATGGCATACAGTTGGTATAAGGACTAATTTTTTTATAAACCTTTAATTGACACTGCAACAATTAATATGATAAAATTTTGATTTCTATTGTATTTTTTATACTAGAAAATATATATATATATATATATATATATATATATATATATATATAATTTGTTAGATAGATGCTTCTAAATAATAAACGTAAACGAGTTACACGTGGACCGTAACACTTTGCAAATTATTAATTTAGAGTTTTCTTTTTCTCTAGCACCCAGACTACAGTCTCATAATATTCTACAATGATATGAAGTTGTTTTTATGGAGTCAGGAGACTCTATCAGGGGGGTTTACAACATTACGCCTGTATTTGCGTCGCCGGGAAGTCGTAGTCGTCGCGCCTCGCCCCATTTACAATGGCTCTACTTTTTAAACAGCATTATTCCTAGCTAAAACTCCTCAACGACAAGCTCAAACTATAAAGTTTATTTGTAACTCTAATATAAAAGTATCAGGAATATGCGATACTTTGGATACATCAGTAAACAGTCTAATGTTTCTAAATCGTTTTAATTGACTAAAATTAACTTTTGTGCATGACAGCAAACCCTCAAAGTGGCAATGTCATGGTAGCTAAAGTAAAATAATGTATATATAAATATTTTTGAAACGTTACTTTCAACAGTCCTTTTAGTCATTTTTCCACAGCTGAATTTTAATTTTTAAAAATAGTAAATAAATATTTCGTTTTCTTGCAATGTTTTGGATTATTGTTAGAACATATTTTTTTTTATCCTCACTATAACACTGCACAAATATTTTCAAAAGTAATAAGCATATGGTAATTTTATTTTATTATGAAATAGTAGTGGCCTATCATAAAGATGTGAAAAGAACTGAATAATTATGAAACGCAAATTGGAATATGAAATGATAAATTAGTGAATGGCTCCGAGATGTAATCCAAGAAGCGGGTTCCGTATCACCAATCAGTAGCATTGTTGTGAGCCGAATTCATGATCCTGACGGGAAATTCACAAAGCAAACTTGCACAACACGGTGGAAGCAATTATCTCTTCTCTAACAGCCAACCCATCTTTTGTCTGGTGCGGCGCGTGAATACTCATGCAAAATGCAAATCTCCATAAAGCTTTCTTTGTGAAAACAAAATTTACTCCTCATCATAATCACATTTTCGCTAGCATTTATTTTGTCTTGCAGGTGGAAACACAATGCCTTGTATAAATATATTTGTTAGAAACAGTGGCTTTAGAAAACACTTTGTGCTTGGACGACAAAGCCAAATAAGAAGATAATAATTTCTTTTAATGAAGTGAAAGATTTTCTGAAAGAAATTGAGATACTTTTGGTAGAACAGATTTTATTAACTTTTAATAAAAAGTGAAGGGTTTAATACTTGCAAAGAGAACTGAAAGGCACTGAACTATTATTTTTATTTTATCCTACAACGGTATTATAGTTTTATCCCTTACATTCTTAAGAGCAAGTCATAAGAAGATTTGACTTGTTTTTAACGTTTATAAGTAAAATACATAGTTATATCAAACATTTGACTTTCTAGTCGACTAATTGAGACAATATAACTCCTATTTATATTATTTTGATATAATACTACTCGTATCTTACTTGTATTACTGACACACAGACTCAATCTACATTTACCTATATTACAATTAAAAAAATAGTCTAGAAAATTCTTAAAACTATGGTAATCTTATCTTATTTCTATTACTTATGTCCTAAGTAACATGTTCTCATTTATAAATCGTATTGTCCAGTTGTCTCCGGTATATTTTAAAACACATAACATTCACATTTCATATTTTAGAAAATATTTAAACACCATAATATTATAAAGGTATTTTTGTAGATGAAACTTGTAATGTGTTGTATGAGAATAATATAATATACTAACGAGCATATTTATATGGGTATACTGTAAGCAGGTCAACAATCAATGTATCAACAAACAATCAAGGACGAAAATAAAACAAACTACCATATAATGGTAACTGTGAATTATTTTACAATAATTACTCATATTAACTTTTTATTTAAACTTTTATTATAATATAGTCTCATTTACGTCATGAACTTACTGCAGTTATTAGATAATAGTTTTAACACAAAGTGGTTGACTGTATCCTGATAGTATAACATATCACCATAACTGGCTGTAAGATCATGAACCTTCATATAATCTCCGCTGCCAATAATATAGCAATAAATTGCAAACTTTCGCCAACAGCTCTTGGCAAACTTCCTTCAATATTTGTTGGCGAATAGTCTACAAAAAATATGTGAAGTGTATAGTTTTATTATTGTCTCTGCACTATCCAATTTAATTTGTATTGGGTAATTCATTTTCTAATGGACTCATTTATTTCATACAAACCTTCTTTCTGTTTATTTTATCTCAATACAATTTGGTAATAACTGAAAGCGAGTAAATTGTATAATAATTTACCTTTATTGTTTTATTAAGAGAGCAGTGTTGTCATCCATGTTCTCAATCCTACTACTAGAATTTTAAGTATCCACAAAATAAGTTGGTTCAAATAATAAACCATTGCGCTGAAATAATAGATCACGTGGCATTAATAGCTTATGAAGTTCTTGCGAGCAAAACCATTTTTTTATTCTGTGAAAGTGTATTTTTGCTATTTATAAACAATAACGAATCTAGTTCATATATGTATTCAAGGTGTCGAATGTGTGCTGCTTTTCTTTCGTTGGTCATCGTTTCGGAAGATTAGACACTGTTAAGAGATCAGAATCGGATTGAAAAGAATTCTTCCAAACTATTTTCGAATTGGTCGTAACCAAAAAGGTGTTACGTTTAGTTAGTTATATCTATTCAATTAAAAGTTTCGGCCGCTTATGCTGTATGAGAGTATTTATACTGGCTATTTCGTTAATCACTATCCATACTCAAAAATATAATAAAAGTTCGGATGTTTAGAATCGTATAAAATAATTGTATAAACCCGATATACCTTAATTAAGGAATAACGTCAGTTTAGTTAAAAGCTTCAGTCCGTTTATGTTGTATGAGAATATTTTAACTGGTTATTTCATCAATTACTTTCCAAAATTTAAAAAATAGCGGTTGTTAACATTTGTACATCTCTGTACATCTTAATTAAAGATTAAGTGCTAATACTACCTTTTCACTATTACAAAACCACCTATGTACGTGGTATGAAGTTACTTTATACATATACGTACAGTATAGGCCAAAAATATATTAAAAAAATAAAACATATAATATGTATAATCCAACAGATCGTTCTTTATTTGAATTAGATAACAAATACTTAATCAAATGATTAACCTATATATTTACTTATTGCATAAGATAATTATCAATAATCAATATCCAAAAAGTAAAACACACATAGGAAGCAACCACAATTTACGTGCATTACTGAAATCGTATACTATTGTATCAAAGACTAAGATAATGCGATACTGCATAATTACATTAGATCATAAAGCTATTATTAATGGTAAATTAAACTATAGCAATATTTTTACACTATAACATGCCAGAGAGTCGGAAGTTGTAAAATATTGATACAGACATTTTACTGCAGTACTTATTTGTGTCACAGAATTTGTATTGCAGATATATTACGTTTCATGAGTTACTAGATACAAAAATACTGTATATTTATTACGTAGAAGTTTTTCTGTGCAGTTATAATCGTCAAACATGCTGCAGAAGTTATTTTACACAAGCTTTTCTGTTAACTTTATGCAAAGTTTATTTTGTAGATGTTCACTGTTGAAGTATGGTGCAGAAGTCATGCTGCAGGAGGTGTTAAGTAAATTTACGCTGTTGAAGTATGGTGCAGAAGTCATGCTGCAGGAGGTGTTAAGTAAATTTACTCTGTTGAAGTATGGTGCAGAAGTCATGCTGCAGGAGGTGTTAAGTAAATTTACTCTGTTGAAGTATGGTGCAGAAGTCATGCTGCAGGAGGTGTTAAGTAAATTTACTCTGTTGAAGTATGGTGCAGAAGTCATGCTGCAGGAGGTAGGTGTTAAGTAAATTTACGCTGTTGAAGTATGGTGCAGAAGTCATGCTGCAGGAGGTGTTAAGTAAATTTACTCTGTTGAAGTATGGTGCAGAAGTCATGCTGCAGGAGGTAGGTGTTAAGTAAATTTACGCTGTTGAAGTATGGTGCAGAAGTCATGCTGCAGGAGGTGTTAAGTAAATTTACTCTGTTGAAGTATGGTGCAGAAGTCATGCTGTAGGAGGTGTTAAGTAAATTTACGCTGTTGAAGTATGGTGCAGAAGTCATGCTGCAGGAAGTGTTAAGTAAATTTACTCTGTTGAAGTATGGTGCAGAAGTCATGCTGCAGGAGGTGTTAAGTAAATTTACTCTGTTGAAGTATGGTGCAGAAGTCATGCTGCAGGAGGTGTTAAATAGATTTACGCTGTTGAAGGGTGCTGCGAAGTTATGCTGCGGACCGCTGCAGAACCCATATGCCTTGTCGAGCATTGATCTCACTACAACAAAGCGTATAGAAATTCTAAAGCGGGCCACCGCCATTTCCACTTCATCTGTTACACAAACGCTGCTAAGCTGCTGACGTCGACGCCGCCGCTGCGCTGCACTGCTTCTCGCCGTATAATGGCTCACATATGATAATAGACCTGAGTGCGAGCAAAGCTTACATTTTAAATTGCTATAACATACCAAATAGAACTATCAATAAAATATCCATGGTTGTAAACGATTATTTTGCTATAACGAAATATATAGTCTGTTCATTTTCATATAGTCTCGAAGATAAAAACCATGGAAACGTTAGAAAACATAAAGTGAGTGACAAACGATTTCATTTACTCAGGTAAACCCCAGCAAGTTTTCTTAATTACTACTAGCTGTTTCCCGCGGTTTCGCACATTTTTCGAAGCTTCTGGTGCACTTCTTGTTCAAGTGAATTATATTTCAAACGCTGATGTAGAGTTTGCCCTGTTTCCACAATCAATAAAATCTGTCAAAAGTGTATTTTTATAGCCATTATTCACGTACATTTACTTCATTATAAAGTGGTCACATTCAAGCTTTAAGTTCAACCATAAATTTATTTAAAGACAAATATACATCAAAACTTAGTTCCTTCAAATAGTGTTTGGCTATTTAATATACGTAACTGTTTTATAATAGCATTTTATAATGTGCAGGCGCTTTGATAACCTTTATATTTTGCAGCGCCTCGTGGTGAGTTATATCAATGAATATAGCATATAAACCTTCTACGTGGAAAAATACATATACATACAAATTTTCATAATGAACGGTTAAATAGTTTCTGAGTCTATAAATGACATACAGACAAACATTCATTGTGTATATATAGTTTAAACTATTATATATCTATGAATACATTAAATTATTTCTCATTACCATTAATGACGTATTACTCATATATCACATACACTTTACATAAATTAGGTTATTTATATTAACAGACTTTATAATAAAAGTTTTACATTGTATACCAGTCGTTTTTTAATACTGTAACATATTAAGCTAGTTATATGAATTAATTGAAAAAGCAACTCATTATTGTATCCTAAGTTAAGATTACTCATTGCATACAATGCTAATTACTAACATTATAGTGCGTTACTGAATAAACAACCGTACATAATTTAATCATAATAGGCTACTTTGCATATTGAAACTAATTAAAAATACATAATGAATAATATATTTACTACTTATTACATTGTATTTATTACGTGTTATTTAATAAATATTTCATGAATTATTGATTCGTTCCAAATTATTCTTTGATTTAAACTTGTCAGCTCAGGAGCAACAACAGACAACACGGAACAATAAACGCATCAGAACTCTTGTGAACTTTGAGACGAGGCGACGAGTTATTCTTCCTAGGGACCACAAAATCTATTAAACCGCAAACTTTCCTGGCATGCCTCCCGCTATCGGAGCAGCTGTCCTGGATTTAAATCAGCTGAAAAGTTTCAGAGGAAGAAGTGGAATGAGAAAAGCAAGAAGTTATCTTTGTCAGGGTTTTAAATAAAATGGTATCTGAAAGTAAGATAATGTTAAGACATTTATTATACTTACACCCAGTGACAGTTAGCGCAAGTGCTGTGGGATAGGAAGTAATTATTTACTTTATACCTTAATGTTACCGATTGGAGATATTGGAATTAGCCACAACTAAAAACATTTATTTTTAAAAACTGGAAGCTCAACAATATATTGTTTTTCCAAATAGGCATTGTGTTCTTTAAATAATTTCCCAGATATACTATTGTGATTATAAAACATTATGGGTTTAATTTTTATTTCTGACCTGCCAGTAGCCAAACTAGAGATTTTAGTTTAGAACCGACACTATACGTAGTCAATAGTACTATCACACAGAATGAAGACAAGTTATGTGTTATATGTTGATCCAATTTATCTTATACCCTCTTTAACCTCCCCATATTTATATAAAATATCATGAACCCCCAAAAATAGATAACACCCAGTGGAGGGCTTGATGTAGAATCCATGCGAAGAATTTATGAGATATGATCTTAAATAGTTCTTATAATTATTTCAAGTTTCAAATGAATAATATCAATGAGAAATGTTTTCCTGTATTATCAAATATATATTTGGCACTCTTAACGTACTCTCGCTTTACCCTTTTAGTTGCAGTAAAGTGCTTAAAGACAGCAATTTCAACATTCTCATAATTGGAATAAACTTAAACTATTCTCAGTTTAAAATGAATATTATTTCCCCATATATTTTCCCAAATTAAAAGAAGAAATAACACTCACAGACAGAAAGTCAGATGAGAGAGATTGTGGTATACCTCCTTCAATCATGGAGTATATACTCCGTGAATTCTACTTTCTCATATCCCTCATTTCACACTCATTTTCAGTATCTTTACGTAACTAATTAAATTTTTTATCCATAAAATTGTGCTGATTAAGTATCTCAAAATCGTAAAAAAACTGTATATTAAATAAAAAACAAGAAGATATCTGCAAGAAAATCAGAGATAAAATCCCTCAATGAAATATATACGTTTCATATTCTGTATAGGCTACAATCTAAAAATATACAGCCCGTGCAGCCTCTTAAATCTTCAAAATGAATATTTAATACTCTAAGTTCGTGATTTCGAAAGAGAAACTATTGATGCTTTGTTGAAATAGAGACGGTTTAAGGCATAATAGTTCGCTCTTGCAGAACAAATAGCTGAAAATGATTGCAACTTTGGGAAAATAACACGAAAATGAATACATGTTAAAAGATTTGATTTATTCGTTATTGAAGTGAAATATGAAACAATAATATTTGCATTGGAACCTGAATCTATAGTTCCCTACATAATATAGCAATATATATTAGTATATAAACTAGAATACATAAACATTAATACTTATATAGGCTTAGTTCTAAGATTACTTTAGAATATGGTGTAGTGTCCGTCAAGATTTGACAGATTGTGTAGATCTGTAAGTTTTAACCCAATAATAACAACAAATAAAACATCTATTTTAACAAGGGATGCTGACATTTGGTGGTCTTGAGAAACTGAAGGTAACCCTTTTTAGTTATTTCAATTTTGAATATATAAAACTAATGTCAAACAATACATTTTATATTAAAACTGGTAAGTCTTTTTTGTCTGAAGATTATTTACTTACATGCTTAAATGCTTCTATAGATCTATAATAATGCGCCTTGTATACGAGTATTTACTTAACGTTTTGGGTTGGTAATGTGTTCAGTCAAGTTGTATGGGATTTACAAGGATACAAAAATAAAGTAAGGACTAACATTTGTAATTTTATTTTTAAACATAACTTTATAATATTCTCACACAAAACTAATTTTATTTCAATTTTAAACACAAATTTATATGATTGATTTGGCTATTACAAAACTCTCCTAAAAAGTAATATATAGTTTCTTTGAAATTATAAGTTTGTTGTATGACGATAGGAACAGCAAAATTACTTTTAACTACGTTATGCCATTTTTCTGGTTGACTTCACGTAGACAAAGCTTGATAATTTTATTTTTTTTTGTAACGTGTAGCAAAAATGTTTAGTAAGAGTCACAACGGTATAAGTTTAAGAACTCAATATTAAATTAATGAATATGATGGCCACATGAAAGTAGGTTATTTTTGGAAGACACGGCTGTACCTTACCAATTGGAAACTGTTTTAGGTTAGTAACAAACTGGAGTTGTTATGTACATTTGTCTCAAAATTGGATATAACATAGGTAAATTTATACATAAACATATTACATAAAATTTTCCTAAAGCAGGCCAAGGCCCTACCTTCAGTATTGCCGTTATTGATTATTGGTTTGAATGATAAAATCTATTCTAAGCACAAGCTTGAGTTTCTAACGTTCCAAGTTATCTACAAGATACTGGTTCAAGTGTTGGTCATTATAAACGTTGGAATAGTTTCAATTTGTATAGCATTAGTTGCCAAAATCATTTCATATTACATTAAAGCAAAATTTTTATGTTATTTCATTTTATCACAAGTGTGTAGGTTTTAATTCAAATAATAATTACAGTTAATCTAAAATTTTACCTTCCTAAATACTAGTAATAAATTAAGTGTATAGTTTTTACTACTTTCAATAACTTTAAAGATATGCATCATAACTAAAGATATATTAAGCTTAAGGAAAGTATTTTAAATGAATAAATACAATAAGACCATAATAATACACATTTATAAACTTTAACAAATATTTTTAAAAAATATTAATCTTTATCTAACATTTATCTTTATTGCGAATTATAATTATGAAAAGGTAAAATCAACTTATAAAAGTAAACTTAATTAAATTTAATAATTTATTAAATACTTAAATTTGTATTAACTGTAAATTAATTAATAATCAATTAATTGGCATTTATAATTAACCCCACATACATGAGGCCATACCCGTTTTGCCGAAATCATGAATTCTTTATCATAGTGTGTTTAATGTTTCCTAATGTCGCTATTTACCCTCAAGAGTTAATTGAATTTGAGATAGAAACATCTCTCAGTAATACAACATTAAAATCCAGTTTTCTTTGACTTATCGTCACATTTAGAAACCCCTGCAAGTGCTGCTGGACTACAGCAGTGGATAAAGCCAGTCACCAAAGTGTGGGAGTCGGCTCTATGAGCAGCAGCTTTAAGCAAGTTACAAATTGCAATGTTACAGAAAAGCATGTGACTTTAGTGTGTTGTAACAATAATTTTAATTATAATACTATTTACACAATAACACAATATGTGCATAAATAAAGCAGATTGTTTGAGGTTACATTGGAAAATAAATTATAAATTCAGTAAAACTTTCAATTCGGACCCATTTATAATTGTAGCATTATATTACACTAAAACATTGACTTATTAACTAAGTTCTATTTGAAACGTTTCAAAACGATAAAGGTTTTTAAACCTATATGATTTTATGAATTTAAATTCTAATAAGTAAATAATTAATTAATTAGAAACTTTCTTAATCATCGGGCCATTGATTTTATAATTTTGTAATTGTAATAAATAAAATGGGTTAGGACAAGCCTGAAACCGATTTATTATTAAAAGTGTGTTAAGAAATTAAAAAAAACTTCCACATTAAATTCCCGACACAAAAATTGTTAAAATATTTTTGTAAAATGTGTGCCGTCATAAAACTGTGGCTTGGTTATGAAGAAAATAATATTCTTTTAACTACTACCTCTGCAGTATGCAATACATATGCTTGTACTGTAATACTATGTTACTGTAACTTTTAAATAAAAAATATTTCGCTGGACAAGAAAAAAATAATTGTAAAATAACCTAAACAAAACAATTTTACAATCTTTCTCCTACGCTTTACCCTTGATAGAAATAATAATTGCTTACATCCGAAAGTTTATCATTTAAGATTGAGGACGCTAAAAAAATGTTGTTTTTGACTAAATTCATGCATGGAATATAAACGTTTGAAACCTAAAAGAATAGTTCAATCAATAGTTAAATTATTTTCAGTAAAATAAAAATGTACAGTCTGGTATTCGTATAAGTAAGCAGTAACTTTTGACGCTCAATTAATAATAATATATTCCGTATTATTCATTATTAATTATAAAACGTAAAATTAATCACGTTGATATGAACTGTCTTTGGTCATATAAAAATATTGTACAGCATATTTACGGATAATATTCTTACAAATGTGGAGTAAATTCTAGCGCGCAGACTCTCCAGCAGTGTTGACCTATAAATGCATAACAAGTGAAGCCCTAAGCACTAATATACAGTACACTTCACTGTAGGTGGAGGATTCTGTCCTTGGTAGCAAAATCTCATACCTCCTATCATGCACTAGAGAAACATCTTAAAACTACTTATTTAAATGATTGTTTATGCTATTATTAAAAATTTACATTACATAGTCTATTCTACAGCAATGTATTCAGATTCATTTTTTTAAAGTAATTTGCTATTTTAGTTACAAAACATTAGGAAAATCTACACAAATAACATTCAAACCAATAATCATCTGTTGGCTACATATCGAGATAATGAAGATAAAGCGTTTATTACTAGTAGTTGTCAGCACTAGTACGTGGGTTGGCGAACCTGGGTCCGGTTCAGTTGGCAACCATGTGCAGGATGGCGGGCATCAGCGTTGCCACTACTACGGACGTCACAGTTCCTGCCTTTGTGGTGGTGGCAGCATTGCACCCGTCCTCGGAGCAGCAGAACACTTTCGTCCCCCAACCCTCGCCTAAAATACAGAGGAGAGTATGTACATAATAAATAAAACGTTATTTAATTAAATTCCATATTCTCCCTCAAAACTTTTTTGATGATGCTTTAACTACTGGGACAGTAGTTTAAACCAAGAAAAACAGTCTTTGTGATTGTTTGAACAAGAATAAAAAAGTATTCTCATTCTTCAAATGATCTGACACTAATGCCTCCAGCCTTTAGAGCATGATGCGGCGAACGAATAACATCCCTCAAGGTAGTCCCTATTACATAAAAGAATAAATTTGGTACTGATAACAAATGCCTGTGAGAGAAATTAAATTAATACAAATTTGATTGCACAACTGTAATTCGATGGAAAAGAGTTGTAGTTCCAAGCCCGCCTGAACAGTTTAAAGTCCATTATCTTTATATCGTAGATAAAACTTTGACTCTGATATCTTCTCCAATAACGACGTAGAACTGGTTTTTGGTTGTCTTTAGTAATTTAAAACAGTGTATGAAACTTTTACAGAGTTAGATGCTATGTAACAAAGTTTATTATTTAAAAGCAGTTAACGGAACCCAACCAAAGTTTTGAATAATATAAAATGAATGAAGAATAGGTTTTCGAATATTTGCAACACTTTCAGCCACAGAAGTCTGTGTTACTCTAGAGTAAGTATAAGTGTGTTACATTGATGCTAAGAGTGTTAATGTTACAAAACTAGATCATCGTGTTTAAAGTTTTAGAATATATCTTCTAATTCAGGCTTCCAAAGTTCTAAGACATAAGGTTAAGCCTCAAACCCAAAAATTTCCATACTGCCCCTTGTTTGGTTTTGTTTTAAGTGATGTTTATGTATTTAAATTCACCAGAAAAAAAGCAATAAAATTCCACCTATTGCAACAAACCAATTAGTTTATTAAAAAAACTTGCTTGTTAACAGTTTCACGACTTCTTGGAATTGCTGTTGCTCAAATCCGTTATTCTATGTTGTACAATCCGAAAGTCCCTGCCTCTAGTCTCGTATCGGTAGATGTCCAAGAGATAGATGTTACAATATGTAAAAATCTCATGAACATATTAAGTTGTGAAATCTTCTTGGACAAAAACTTTAAATGATTTTTTAAAGTTTGAAGTCCACTGGAATTGTCAAACAATTTTGTTGACTCTTCTGTGCATCTTTCAATCCAATTGTCTTTTTCTGTGAAGGCTCTAAAAGGTTACAGAGGTTGTAATCTCATGCGTATAAAGTTTTACCCTGCAGTCGTGTTTTATCCTCTATACTAACAAAAGAAATGTTTACAATCGTATTACTAAGGCACGAATCGTCTTAGTAATTTAGCTAAAAATTCCTTTCTTATGCCTTGCAAATATTTACTTAATACTTTCTAAAGAAACTTTATGATGCAAAAATTCAGTAGATAGACACTACTACATTAACAGTGTTTAAAACAGTGTTTTCGGTATTTCCATGCAATAGATTTCAACAGTAATAGTCCTTATCTGTCCTACTGAAATCAGCAGTTGCTCTTTAGGTTTCACTGTTGGTTGGCTGACTCGTTTTACTTCTGGTTTCAACATTATTTTGTGGCATTTTATTTTCACAATGTTACTTAGTGAACGCGAAAGAATGCCTCTTTAAATGATGCGTGGTTGATTGTCAAGTCGATCTAGGCTTGCATTTAAGTTTTTCAAGACTTCCTCAGAGGGACGTCCCTCTCTGGATGTGATGAAAACCAGAAAGTTGTTCCAAAACGTGGATTTTTAATATAATATTGATAAAATCAAGTAGTATATTCTTATTTGTAATCGTTCGACAGCTGGTAAGCATAATTGTTACCTTGTATAATAATCTCTTAAAAGGTTTCCAAATAATTTAAATACATAATTCGAGTTTAGCTAACAGAGGTAGAAACGTTGAGAAACGCTTAAGCACTGTAAGTTAATAAATTGACTTAGGAAGGTAAATGTTAACTACTTACCTCTCTCGACACATTCTGCTGGCGCGCAGTCCCTCACTGTGCTCCCTTCGCTTACGTATTTCTGCAACAATTTATTTCTTAATTAACTTTATTCTAAGCGCAATATAAATATACTATTCAAGTAAAATATAATTCGTGTAAATGCGATCCTTACAAAATATTAACAGTAATTTATTTTCGAAAACAGGAATCAATCCTTGTATTCCCAGTATTTTGAAGTTTATGTAAATTAAGTAAGATAAAATGTTTTAGTTTATATACTTTGTGGCATTATAATAAAAAGGTTAAATAACAAGATTTTGAAATTTAATCTATATATTAAAGAACTATGAATATTTCGTTTGGAGTGACTAAACATCCGTATGTGAGTTTGATAAATCAACGATATTTTTTAACAAACCTATTCCTTTGCTAATTTACTTTAATGAATATTGTGAAGTAATACCTATAAAAAATTGAAATACAACAAATTAATTGTTTTACAATAATTTAAACAGGTAGTTTTAAAATCTTAAATTCTGTCCAAATATTGCTGCAAGAATACTTCTAACCTAAATTATACATTTTTGTAATTTTTTAAATCTAATTTTGAACTTATTTCATTTGGCACCGATTCCTTATACACTAATAAGATATTTTATATGATAATATATTTAACTTTAATGTGGCATTTTCATCTTTTTTTTAATTGACAAAAACGAGTAAAAGTTTTTAAAAGGAAGCCTCTTGATGAAAAATTATTCTCTAATAAATTTTTATCTACTTTAAAATAAAAAATTTCAATCATTTATCGTATTTATCTATCATTTACCATTATCATTTACATTTATATCTGAACTAACTAAATTGAATTCTATTTGCATATATATATATATATATATATATATATATATATATATATATATATATATATATATATATATATATATATATATATATATATATAGTATACATTTCTTTGAAGGTCTGCTTGCCCATTTTGAAATTAATGCATAAACTAAAAAAAGCATTGAAACTGACGGTTGTATTACAAGCATATTGAACTACAATTTCATTATTCATTCACCAAATTCACAGCATTGAAATAGAACAATAAAAATGATTGATCCAATGAGAGTTCCTTGGGGGACACTACCAATTTAAACCATCTAAAAGGAAAAAATTGGATTCGTTCTAAATAAGTGACATTTTTATCAGTCTTTATTAATTTTTAAAGTAAAAACTGCACACACACCCATTTGCAAATTTTTATTGACCTCTATGAGAATCGGACCCTTGACCTCACGGTTAGAAAGCCAATACGCTACGGTGAAGATAACTCGATAATTAATGTTTTATTTAGATTCGTTGAGTTCTTTAACTTAAGTAGAAAATCTTGCGTTATAATCTACGAGTCGCATAACAAACCTTAACAGTGGGTTCCAAATGTAAGTAACATTAAAATATATTAGTTTATTATGTTGCTATTTCATATTTTCCCCTGCAGTATCATAATAGTTAAGAAATTCCCAACTAACACAGCTCCGAGGCTCTAGTACAAGAATGCAGTTTTCTTTGGAACTATTATTAAGTTTTATTTGTATCGTTAAAACGTCCTGATTAACCCTCCGAGGAAAATATTGTTATTTACTCTTTTTGAAACTTATTTTATACGTATAATACTACGAAAATACGAATATATATATATATATATATATATATATATATATATATATATATATATATATATATATATATATATGATCATCTATACCATTAAGAGAACTTCTCCAATTTTATTTAGAACTTTGAATGTCTAAAGCTATTTTATACACATATTTGATATCAATCAAAACCCATTAAACTAAGATTTGTTTTTAGTATTTTAGTATTTGTTTTCAGATGAAAACAGCTAATTACTAAAATAGGTGTTTCCTCAGGTAGTTTTAATCTCAATCCACTATCCAACTTAAAATCAGCTGATTAGTTGTAACATACCGGATGTCAAAAAATTCTCAGATCCCTTATAATTTTCTCGTGAATAGATATTGTGTGATTTACTTTAGGGGATGTTTTTATGACCAACTGAAGAATTTTTTATGTATGAAGATTTTTTACTAAAAATCCCTCCCAAATGGGGTATATTGGGGTTAGTTAAAATGTTAATAGGAACCCCAAGCAATTGATTATACAGGGTGAATTTAAGTTAGTGTTGAAAAATTTTTTGGGTGATACTACTCAGTATTATAGACCAAAATATGAAAATAAAAAATCCCTATCCCATCTATCTTTTAACTACGATCAATTTCGCTATTTTGTTAAAAAATCATGTTTTGTTTCAATAAAACTCAATTTCCTCCATTATTTTTAATGTTTTTTTTAATTCTGAATCCATTTTTGAAATCTCCACAAAATTTTACATGGGAATAATGGAGAAAAACTGTCTTGAAAATAAGTTTGATACAAACAAATTGATCATAAATCAAATTCTTAAGTTTTCGGCAAAAACATTAAAAAGATATTAGACCCGAGGAATTAAATGAAGTTAATTCTGAAGAGAGGCCAATATCATAAAAAACTTGCCCATTTTGTGGGCTTAAAAATGACATAATGCAACGTTACTTTTATTTTCATCTTCTACTGATTATTAAAGAATCAGTATTGGAAAACAAGGTCTACTTAAAATATCACGGTGCCAAATAAATCAAACATAGGATAAACACATAAGAACAGTTACAAAAAAGAATAATCATAAAATTAAGTAATCTAAAAATTGTTTTCAAATTGCCTGCCTCCGTTTCTAATGCAGGCTCTCGCACGCTTCCTCATGGCCCTAACCGTCACGTTCAAAGATAACTTGTTACTCACTATTTGGGCAGCTAACTCAATCCGGTTTCTTAAGTCTTCCTCAGAGTTTACAGTGGTCGAGTAAACTTCCTGTTTCATAGTCCCCCAAACAAAGAAGTCCATAGGAGATAGGTCAGGAGATCTGGCCGGCCAAGCTACAGTTCCAGCGCGACCTATCCATGTCGGGTAATTGTCCGTTAACCACTGACGCACTTCATTGCTGAAATGAGGAGGAGCACCGTCCTGTTGGAAAACTATGTTATCCCTCTGATTGTGGTCCATATCAAGTCCATCCAGAAGTGTGGTCAAGGTATGCTGTAAAAAGTCCAAGTAAACTCTACTATTTAAGGTTCCTTGAAAAATGTGGGGACCCACAAGTTGGTTTCCGATGACTCCTGCCTATACGTTGAGATGAAAAAGTCTTTGAAAGGAACTTTCTCTTGAAGCCCTGGGATTTTGTTCGGCCCAATGTTGCATGTTATGCGTGTTAAAAACACCAGCCCTAATGAAGGTAGACTCATCGGTGTACAAAATGTTTCTAAAAAAATGATATTGTTCAATATCACTATTGAGCAGCCAGCGACAGAACTCTACTCTTGGACCAAAGTCATTTGGTTCTAATGCTTGAATCTTTGTAAAGTGATAGGGGTGGAAGTTATTTTCGTGTGAGATTCCTAACACTTTACTCTGAGAAACACCAACTTCTCTGGCAAGTTGTCGGCTGCTGACCTCAGGATTTTCTTGAACTAAATCTAGAACTCGTTCATCTAAGCCAACATCTCGAAGAACAAGACCTACCTCATTACGCTGCCTGTGAACTGTTCCTCTCTCCAACAAACGCTGATGTGGCCTCGTAAAAACTTTATCAGTAGGAACTCTACGATCTGGGTAGCGAGCGTGGTATTCTCTCTGAGCAGCCAGAGCATTCCCGCCACAAAAACCATATACAAAATGCATCTCTGCATACTCTCTCGATGTGAAATCCATGATAGCTACGGCTCAAATTACTATTTTTAAGTGGATAGGTAAAGTCAGCTGAAAGACAAAATAAAACCTGAAAAATGGGGTATTCCTTCATACTTGTGATTGTAGAGATAAGATATTCAGGAGTAAAAACTGATAAGATATGACAATGCGTTATGTCATTTTAAAGCCCACAAAATGGGCAAGTTTTTTGTGGTATTGGCCTCTCTTCAGAATTAACTTCATTTAATTCCTCGGGTCTAATATCTTTTTAATGTTTTTGCCGAAAACTTAAGAATTTGATTTATTAGCAATTTGTTTGTATCAAACTTATTTTCAAGATAGTTTTTCTCCATTATTCCCATGTAAAATTTTGTGGAGATTTCAAAAATGGATTCAGAATTAAAAAAATATTAAAAATAATGGAGGAAATTGAGTTTTATTGAAACAAAACATGATTTTTTAACAAAATAGCGAAATTGGTCGTAGTTAAAAGATAGATGGGATAGGGATTTTTTATTTTCATATTTTGGTCTATAATACTAAGTAGTATCACCCAAAAAATTTGTCGACACTACCTTAAATTCACCCTGTATAATAACGAAGAATGCCACAAACTAGAGGTCTCTTACCCTATCAAATTTTATGGTCAATTAAAGTTTTGGTTGTTTTATAAAACCACCACAATTTTAGTTACATTTAAAGTTCTTCTAAGGCACATAAAACATTCAGTTACTAATTATTTTAAAAACTACGATACCAAGATATAAAACAAGGGTTTACAACAATTAACAACCATGAATAACATAGCATTTTTAGTTTTTGTTTTGTCTGACTGAAGCCCACTAGGATGTCCTGTACCATCCTTATATGTACCAATAGCCGCTTTTGCCATGGTATCTCTTATTGGTTACCAGTTAATATGTGAAATACATGCAGTCCACTTGGATACAATAACTTTGATCTTGGATATATGGAATAATATAACCACGACATTGCATCATGTTTCGCAATATATAAAGACGTCTCCAAAAGTGTTTTATATTCATGTTGACAATATTATTCGTTGTTGTTAATTAATTACTATAAATCTTATTACTGAACCTGGACACTGGACACTAAATTTATTAATAGTTCAATGAACAATAACCTAATTCGTACTTTTTTGAACACAAGTTTGAAATTATTAAAAACAGTTCTTAAACATATTAAAACGTGTCATTAAAAAAAATCTAAGAGGCACCTCCTAAACTAAGAGAAATTTTTCAAGAAATTGTCTTTTTTAACGTTTCAAATAAAAAAATGCTCTAAAATATAGGGTGTTTAGTAAGATTTTAAAACCTGCTACCATGATGAAAAACTTGTTATTTGCTTCCTTAGGTCTGATTGGAGAACTAATTTAGAAATCCTAAATTAATATTTTTCATTGTCCTTGAAAAGTACGTGAAATCTTCCAAACTTTCCAGTTTATTTTGTCATTATTGAAATATCAGTGGTGGCACAGGTAAAACGGACACTCTGTATACCCACAATGCACTGTTGGGACGTGGCGAGCGGACAATCCTTGAGGTGGAGACGCTCTGTGTAGTTGATGCATGGAGTGATCGACCCAACACCGTCAGTGTATTGGCCACACTGGTAACATTTGAGACTTGACGTTGGTATCACTGAAACCAAACATTACCAATCAGTTATAAAGATTATAGTAAGTTTACAGAATAGAATGTTACAATAAGAAAATCACAACCAAACACTTTTTATATGTGGATGTGTTAAACAAACACTTCCGGTATAAGAGTGGTGATATCCGTAAAAACGATATATCCGTTGGCCTGTCCCAGCCACAAAGACAAAGTTTCGTGAGAATTATCCATAAGTATTGTTTTTGTCTATAGTTATAGTTATCAAGCTGTGAACTTCTTATAAATTTTAAATACTGTAAATAATAAATTAAATTCAACTCATAGCCTTTTTTCACAACACTAGCCATTAGTTAAATTGCACGTGATTAACCCTTCTGGTGAAGCATTTTTATTATAATATTGTTTTGGCTTGAAGCTAATTAATCTGGTGTTCATTGTCAAAACTTTCGTGGTTTTATTTGTGGTTATCGCTTTTCATGGCCGTCAGCATCTGTGGAGCACCATAGATGCAGTGTGAGGCATCATTCTATGGAGCAAATATGCATAGTGCTGTTAAAACGAAGTATTTTGTTGGAAAATATATTTGGAACACGTTCCAATGTCAAGAAGTAAATGCTCAGGATTAGGGCTTTTAAGATTTATTTTCTAAACAAGGATGAGTCAGTTGAAAAGGGTCAGTCAGCGATATTCATACCAGGCAAAGTGTCAGTACATAACACCAGAGGGTTATAATAAATTATTATTACCAGCTCTGAAGGCTAAGATTTATTTAGTGTACACCCATTGTACTTCGTTAAATAGTAACAATTATTATGTGTAGACCATTGTTAAGGTGAAGATACTGTTTTGATGCATGGTATAATAAAACCAACAATAATAATGCCGTATCAAGCTGGTAACGTTGAAGACTTCAAGTTGGTTATCACGCTAAAACTATTTCTGACATTAACACATTTTAAGTAATGTTTCCATTTGTTCTGAAAAAGTTTTAATTGCTTATTGTTTTTAAAGGCTGTTTTATCTGTGCTGCTCATGAGCGAAGGAAAGCTATGCGAATAAACCAACAAAATGGAGTATTTGAAGGATCTAAGATAAGGTGAATAAAGAGATAACACACAATAGGGCAGACTGCTCTTTGACCTTTGCACCTTAAAAGCAATAAGATTCTTCCTTTGATCACGAGGAGCCTATGTACTGAATTGCAAGTCTCTATGATCTTTCTATTAGGAATTACTGTATAGGGGGACATACAGACGATTTTTTATTTCAAAATCAATGTCGTTCTCCTTGGACAAGGAACAACTTATGGACCATATTCCAAGTCTCTAGTATTCTTGTATAGAAATGCAGACGGACAGATACCGAAACGATAGTATAACCCTGTCGGATCCTTAATAGTTTGTTTTTAGTTCTTTATTGATAACAAATGATAATGAAAGTCTCTGTTTCCTGACAATAGTAGTTTTATGTTTAATTTGTTTTACAAACCAATTACGATTTTTAACTCTATTATATGCTCTCTATTGAGTTCTCATGGATTTTGATAAGAATTTTAAAATATGAAAAGCCTATAAAGGTGAGCAAGGATTATTTCAGCTGTGTACATCCCTTATCGAGTGGTTACGACTTTATGATAAGAAGGAAAAAAGAAAAATATTTATATACATACTTAACAGGTAGAATTAAAATTATTCTTAGCTGCAATAAAGTAAATCCTACAGTTTCCATCTACCTACGTTAATAACTTTTACTTGAAGAAACGAAATCTCGAAATATGTTAAACACATAAAAACTTATAGATTATAACTACTTTTTAACTCCATTTATCAATATATCGTTTCTGATTCTTTACGCTGTTTGATGGTTTTATACATATATTTATGACCATTTTATTCCAAAATGTACGTAAGATTTAGGTCCATCCAAATATAGGATTGTTTTTTTCACTAACTACAAACTAACTGTGGTTAAAATTCAGTATTCTGAAACAATGGGATTTAAACATCTGTAATACAGAAATGTTTCAATTCTACTTGTATCAAACATTGTTAGCAGCGTCTACAACTTTCGTTAAGGCTTCGAATAAACTTTTTTATACGTCCATCGGTATACTTTATTTGTTTACCCGCCAAGTTCAACAAATTTATTTACACATTCACTACCACACTTTACAGAAGCGGACCATTCCATCATTCCTTACATTAGCCACTGCGCCACTCGTTACTCATAGTGTCAACATCGTATACTATGTCTGGAGAAGTGTTTGTTGCGAAACTTCGGCAAGAGCGACTTTAAATATATGTTTAAAATTGTTCTATGCAATATTCTCATAATTAATGCTGTGGTTTAAAATCTTTGTATGTAATTATGTAAACTTGATTAATCAGCCTTGATTGTAATTGCAATTTTATGATCCAAAGGAATTTCAAAAATATTTTATATGGTGCTTACCCGCTTCTTTTAGTTTATATATATATATATATATATATATATATATATATATATATATATATATTAAAAAACAGAAATTTTAGTGTTATATTAATATAACGACGGCTCATAGATAAACTAAATATAATCGTGATGTCCAAATTAAACTAATTAAAATACTTTTTATGGGCTGCTTCCATAGTTTATGATTTTAAGAATAGCTCTTGTCCAATATATAAGTACATAAGTAGGCTACACAACTTACTTTTTCTTAGATAAAGGAATATTTCCTGAGAAAGTAATCGATCGTCTTCCGCGCTAATTTTGGTGAAGATAAAATGGGAGGGAGGGTAAATATCATACGATAACTCGTTAGGAGGTTATATATGTTATAGGTTTATTCACTCAAAACCGATGATCAGACACATAAATAATAGTTGCATTGCTTCAGACAACTAGAAAAACAGACTGGAAGTCACTAATATAATGGTTATTTGATGGTTAGCCGACGTGTCTTACGGTTGGTGTTGTAGTGTTTACTAAGTGAAACTTATTGTGAATTTTGAGTTAAACTCCAATTCACCTTCCTCTAAATGCAGAGTCTGGGATCCCAGACGATGCACTCAACTCAATTGAAGCTTAATTCAACATTCACATGAAACCAAACCTTCCCACCATAGCTCCTTTACGTGAGGATTATTATTTCGTGTTTTAGCCTTTCTGATGCCATTCCTTTCGACCATCAACAACATTAGCGCGACTAGCGATATTTGGGGCAAGGGAGGAATTCCTACACCGATTTCGAGTAAACCTGGTTATTTAATATATAACACTTTGCTCTCTGTTCCGAGACCAATACTTTTATTAATAGTAACCTATAAAACATTATCATTAAGTTGTACTTATGTATCTTCCATTTCCTCATTTACAATATTTAGTGTTTAATTTTGTTCCTTGTACAATGTTCCTTGTACACTGATACTGTTAGGATTAAATGGTTGTTTATTTTTTAAATATACCAAATCTTGAATCTAAAGAACAGTCATGTGATCATAGTGCTTATATGAACACAACACTGCCATAATTAAGTAATTAGCTGACTAAGACGTCGCATAAATATAAAAAATAACAGAATAAATTTATCGTAACATTCAACCACATCGTGACAGAAATTCTCTTACACACCCACAATATTTTTAATTGAGTAAAGGCTACCTTAGAGAGCTAACATAAAACTAACCTTCTGTGTATCTCCTAAAGTAAATTAGTCTCGGAACTTGACTAGATTAGTTCTAAAGATGGAACGGAGTTAGGGAGGTATTACAGTCACGTAGGCCGGGAACATAGGCACCGAGTAACTCAGTTAGAGAGGAGGAATCAAATTACAGTTAAGGCTGCAGTATGTTTCTGTGGTAAATGAGCATGCGGCGAGCCCTTGTCTCTAACTGGCCTCATAATTGCTCCATTGTGGAAACCGCTCACAGTTGCACCGCCGGGCTATCTTTAGTACAACAATATTGGCTCCTTTCTTAGCACCAAGTTTCTTCTTACTTTTGTCACGCCGTCTTTATATCTTAATTTTTCTTACTCTTCCTAAAGGTAATTTGGTGCATTTTTTTATTAGGTTACTTATGTCAATATAAGTTTGATATATTGACATATAATAACTATATTTAATTATTCTAACCATATATTTCATCAATGCAGACACAAATTTTCAAAACATTAATGGAATCAATAGTATAAATGTAATAATTCTCCAATGGTAGTCAAAATAGGAGTGTACCACACTAACTGTCTTTTAAGAGCCTTCGCTTATACTTCATGAAGTTTCAAATTAATACTTTTCTTATATCTTATACAATTAATTAACCGTTAACAAATCATACCGTATGTCAACCAAAATAATTTGAAGAGTTTAAAAGTTTTCAAAATACATATCAACCGTATATAATTCTAAAATCCTAGTTTCTGACATAGTCAGATTTCCATCATTGAAATCTACTTTTACTATCTGGAAATGACATAACATGAAAAATGTCAAGCTCCTAGCTTATTTCGTTATTTCGAAATCCAGCGGATAATATACGCACAGGCAGGTTGACAGACAGAAAAGGAACTGTTTAGTGCCCTTAGTGATAACTAACAAATTATACAAAATGTTAAGTTTATTTGATATAGCTCAATTCGTTATAGAGATATCACCCTGAGCAATACACTTTGCTAGCGCTTGAGGGACATGCATCGTCAATTGAACTCGATGATCCCTACTTCTTGCGTAGGGATGAAGTAGAAAAATAACTCAACTATCAGTAAGTAATACGAATACCATTTAATAATGAAACAAAACAACGTAACAATTCAATAAATAACAGTAACATATCGAGCAGACAGACAGACGGAAAGACAAGAATAACATTTTTTCCAACCCTTTGAGAGATAGGCTTCGCTAAAGCTCAGCCAACTATATACGGGTCTACGGGTATCAATTGCACAAGTTTATTTAGTAACTCTTAGAATTTAGACTATTTACATTCACATTTCGCGGACTTATTGTGTCATAAAGGCTCATATAATAGAAAATTACGTTATGAAATTTTCATATACTTTCAGCCTGAGATGTCAAGATGTGTACTGAATTTAAAAATTACAAGTGTAATGATTTTTGCTTCACTTATGAATTCAGTTGGTATAATTTGTTAATTTTTAAATTAGTGTACTTATATTTTGTTTCCTTTAATTCAGTTGCATTTGTGTTTTATCGTAATAATTAATAGTACTTTAACTACTCAACTATTTTGTTCGATGAAAAATGTGCATACTTTAAAATCATTCACTCGTTCTTTTATTAATCGACGGGCATACTGGATTTCAACTTATTTAAAGTAATAACTAAATGGCTAGATAGCTGGATTAAACCTTATGTTCTATGAACACCGAGCATTTAACTAATGACTTCTTGTTGATTCAATCTCCATACATTCATTTACTAAATTCATGAAAGGATCCATACATTTATTATAGCAGTTAAATGGGTGACCACTTTATAAAAATTTCTAATAATTTATAAGAATACCTCGAAGGTGTTAGGGATTGGCTTGATTAATTCTACTACTAGAATTATTCAAAATTTATGATTAATTTTTATTATGTCTGTGCCACTATCTTATTTCAAGATAGACAGTTTTTCTTTTTCAGCAGAATGTCGACATAGGGGAGTGGCCGAAACTTTAAGTAAGAGAACATGTATGAAAACTAGGAAATTGTTTGAATAAATCAGGCTAAAACCAAAGCTATTATTTTAAAACCCTATATTCAAACCTATACAAGAGAAAACTACCAATACATCATTTAGTAGTAATTTGTATTTTTATGATACATCACACACATTCTCACAAATATAGTTATCTTGTTATATTATATTAGCATTCCATTACATTGTTGCTTGGTTTGTTATTGTTATATTGTATATTTTTAACGAATGTTAATGTTTCTTGTTGAATATTGTAACAGTAGTTACTGTTATTTATTGCATTGATAAGTTTTTTTTTGCATTTTATATGGTATACTTATTATTTATTTCCTGCTAGTTTACTTTTTTTGTTTCTGTATTGCTATTGTTTTAGGATTTCGATGGTTTACCTTGTTTATGTTACGTTAGCTATTTTAGTTGTTGGTTATTTCTTAGTAATTGTTATTGCTTGGTGTTGGATCGTACTGATATCTCATTATCGATTTTTTTTAACCATTTCGTGGTATAAATTTTGTACCGTATTTACCAAATAACTACAATTATACATTGTTTTGTAAAAAACTTGAAAATTTAACCAAAAATTATCACATGTAATAAGATTAGTAGAATAAATATAAAATGTAAGATTTATATAATTTTAGAACAAGTAATCACTGAAGTAGCTTGAATCTGAAAAGTTGAATTCTGCAAATTTAAAACAATGGTATTCCATTGATAATAACTAATTATTTTATTAATCCAGAGGTTTAAAACTTGATGACCAATAGGAAGCCTAGTTTATTTCATGTGATGTTATGCTACAACAAAACTACTAGAGAGCTCTACTTACTTTCTAGTGTAGTTTAGCCTTGTAGGCAGAGAGTTAGATCCGGATTGAAAGAAGACTCCAGTTTACGGGGTTTTTGGTGAACCGGACAAGAATCCCCAAAACAAGGTGTAAGTTGCTTTAGTTAATTTTAATAAGAAGAAGTACTTTATTTTTTTGTTAGGATATACAAATTCAAGCTAAATTCAGTAACTATAAAATAATTTGTGCTCAGAAATTATTCTGAAATGCGGTCTTACTAAAATTTATGTATAAAAAGTATAATTAATAATTTAGTTGAGTTTGTACAAAAACAAAATTGTAAATTGAAGATTACTACAAGATAAATAACAGTAATAAGAAAAAGAATTGCTAACATGACAGGACTATAAATCCAGAAAACCAAATCCATTTAAATATTATTATTTATTGATGAACAATAATCTGGTTATAATTATTTGTCATTTAGTACCTCCACCAGAGAATACATTACATAACTAATAAATATATTTTATTACTCCAACCATGTTACAATTTAAATGGGTTGTAATAAATAAATAATTACAAAATTTGGTTTAAGATGCCAACCATTATTATGAAACAGCCTATAACGTGTTAGCACTGAAACAATAGTATACCTTATTCCAAGTTTTGGTGTTACTATACAGTCAATGACAGCAAAAACTAGACATTTGCCATGGATGTCTCACTACCTTTTATACACCGGAGTGACGTTTTGATAATGCAAAATGCGGGATAAGCGGAGGTCAAATATGTTAATCTGAAGTGTATAAAATGTAGAATTATAACATTTTTTAAAGTTAATACAATACTTAGTCAATAAATCTTTGTTAAAATTTAATTCTCGATATCTAATATTAAATATGTCTGTAGTAGATGTGATTTGGATTTCTTTACCTACATTAAATTGAATATAATTTACTCAATTATTAAAGCTAATTATAAAGCACTAAGAGATCATATTTGAAAAATATTGTTTTTTATGACATTAGCAGTAATTTTTTACACTGTTTATATCCTACCAAATGTACCGTATACTATAGTCATAAATAACGTGCATTAACTTATCACACTCAGGTTTTCAAACCTATTTAGGAACTCAGTAAGAAAGACGTTAGTGATTCTCTCTGGGGTGCAAGGCCCACGGTCAAGAGCCCCTGCACTTGCCCCAGATTGCTTTATCTTGTTTCCTCCCTCTATTTACATATTCAGAGATCCTTTCACATTCTCATGCATCCTCTATTAAAACATACTGCTTGGTGTATATTTTACATTATTTTCTGGATAATTATTCAAAACATTGTTTAGCCTACGATGAATTGATTCAAGGTTTCGTCACTTAATCCACCATGTTGTTTTCTTAGGAAAAATTTAAATTCAATACACTTAAAAAACCAATGTGTAACGGATTATAATTTTTAATTTTATTTACTGTATTTTTTCGATAGGAAGATTTCTATTTGTAATGTGCTGATGATAAATCGATGTTTCCTGTTCTCTTAATAACCTTGCTCCCCCGTTGTAATCAATATAAATCTATAGCTGTAAATAAATTATTTATTACTAAAAATTAAGATTAACAGTGTAAGATTAAGAAATGTCATAAATTTGTTTCGTTCCACACAGTATTTGAACATATGGTAACTCAGAGTTGATCTCCCAATTAGGTAATTAAAACTAAATAAGTTCATCGCGGAAAAGTAATGAAAAAACTACATTTTTTTGTTGAATGTTGCTCTTTTATGTTGATCAAACCGATTGTTTTGCCATCAATATATGTGCATAAATGTCGGAAATTACCTTTAGTAATTTTTTATGAAGAGATTTGAAATTAAATGTCCATTTTTGAACTGTTTTAACCAGAGTAAATTTTTGTGTTATACAGTTGTTCGTCAGCGTAAAAATATATGTATTGCTTGCAAGGGTGGTTCTCCACGTATATGTTTTAATCACTTATAGTTTCAGATATATTCTCGGCCTGTATCAAAGCAACAATAGTGGTGCAATATGTATGTCCATTGGCAAGAAGAGAAATTGATTCGAACATTGTAATGAGTATGTAATGTCGCAAAGCTTAGGCTAAATATCGTCCATAGGCTATGTTAGTTAAAAAAGAAACATTTTCAAGACATTAATGTTCTTGATAAAATAAGGAATTTATTTATTTAGGCGAGTTGTACATTGCTGGGAATGTACGAATATGTTATAATATATTACTTCCAGTTGTTAGGCTATCTCATTTTAAATACTGTTAGACTCACCAAGTGTGCAGCGTACAAAGAACATGTACACAGGTTTTTGGACTTCATGTCATGTGAGTTAGAAAGACAAAGATGTATGCAAGACATGTGTATGGTGGAAGAGAAACTCATTGTACATGAGCTTTGTGGAAATGTAACTTTTTCTTTGTAAAAATAAATTTGACACACAATTTAAATATGATGTACAATGTTAGAAAAATGAAAATTAATGAAATCTCAACGAAGGTCTGCTATTGCGCTTTATTTATAATCCTCGTTCCTTATTACTTATCAATCGTTTGAAAATACATTCACACCCTTAGAGGGTGATTGTCATAAAACTAGCCACTTCTGTTCTAACTGTTCCGTACGTTGTGTCGGGTTTGTTCGGCAATCCGATGCATCTGTTTATTAATAAATTCAGTATTTTAATAACGAGTCAGAACCGCCTGAAGGCCTGGTTACGCTGATAAATTACCGTCTTCCTGGAATGCAAATCATACAAAATAGAATCACCATACTCACTACAACTGTCTGTGTATTAAGAAAATAGGCTGTCAACATAGACGGTGAACCCCGCAGTTATTGTTGAAGATCTCGAAATATTCAGCACTGATATGGATTCTTGTGCCATAACTGATGGTCTTGGGAGTGCTAATTGCCGAGCGGTCTAGAATGCCGGACTTTGAGTTAGAGATAGCGTAGGTTCAAATCCTGTTTTTGGACATTGTACTTTATATCAGTACTATCGACCTTGAACTGTATCGGCTCTTATTCAGTTGATCCTCGCATAGCACAGTGGTCTATGAGGACGGACAAATAAATAATAAGGCTTAGAAGAAGAACGTACTCTTCTTTTCCAAAACGAAATATATAAAAACAATACAGCAGGTATCTTATAAGGCCATCCTCTTCCACAGTATCGTAATAGAAATAGTCTATGAAGCCTCAGAACTTGCATTCTGGTATATTATTTGGGCACTATATGAGCAGCAACGTAATGCATAACAATCGGCACGAGCCTAGACGTAAAAACTCTGCCTTCTCTTTTAAAACGTGTTAAACGATTATAGTTTGTTATTTAAAGTTGATCACTTTCCTTGTAGTTGGGAGGTCGTCGTTACAAACTTGGGCGAATTAAATATAATCCCTACCAAAAACTCCAAGGAAAGTAAATTCCAGCCAGGCTGTCTAGGCTATGACATCTGAAATCTTACTTAGCTCACAACTTTGCGTGCTCTGACTCATCACATGTCCTGCATAGACTTAATAAATAATCGACCTCCACCATGTCAAATAATCATATTGTGAGTCCAGCAGTTCTCAACCGATTTGTAACTAGTAACTGCTTCTCAACTCAACCTGCCATGTTGGCTCCTGGAATGGTATGTACAAAGCTCGAGTATCTCTGTGTGAGTTTGCGTTAACACGCTCGCAGAGAGAGAAAGAGAGAGAGAGAGAGAAAGAGAGAGAGAGAGAGAGGGATGGGAAGGGGGAGAGGGAGTGAGAGGTGGAGGGGAAGGTCGTGGGGGGTGGGGGGTGGGAGAGAGAAAATGTCTTTTATTTTGTTTTATTTGTCAAATTCTTTTTATCACCTCATTTCTTTATTTTATTTTTATTTCTACTATTTCTCACTCACTTTCATTCTGCGAAGCCTATCATTCGTGGTGCTGGGAAAATGTCATATCTGTCTGTCTAGCCACGCTATATCCTAAAAACGAATTAAACTATTTGTAATTTCACCTGAACGTTTATCACTGTATAGGCAACGTCGACTTCAAAGGTAATCGCAGGTTCCTCCGTAGAATTTTCATTAACTTTTGTTAAAATTTTTATAGGTCATTAAACTATAGTGTCTAATGAAGAATCTTGGAGCATTGGAAAAAAGTTTTGTTTACCATCATTGGTAAATAAATATAAATGTTACATTATTTTTTATTGTGTCTAAGATAAAATATCAGAATAGATCTCGTTGTAAAGAAACAGAGTATACAAAATGTTTCTACGTAACTTATGAAGCTATATAACGGTACTTAAAATGTTACGTGCATCCTCATCGAAGCGTGTTACTCGCTACGTGTTGTGGTGTGCCACCACCACCTTATATAATTTTATAACATAAAATATTTTTTTTGTCTCGTATTCTAATAAGACAGTTAATATTGCGAAATTTATATTACGTTAAATGATCGTGACCAAATCCGTTTTAGGCCTTGTCACGTGATTTCTTTCTGTTATTTCGTTTATAATCTCAAGAGACCGCATTTTCTGAGGTTATTACTGACCCTATGAATTTCAACAATGGCGTGTCATAGTAACGTAAATGGTGACTAATTTTACTTGAGTACAAATAATGCATTAAATCTAGTATTTAATTGTTCGAATCTGCGTGTTAATGATAATATTGTGTTTTAATTATCACAAAATTTACGTGTGAATTGTGGGACACTACACACAAGTAAAATGCACAATGATTGGTCGTCACCCACAGGCACCAGAGCGGATTAATGCGAGTTAGTCTGTTGTCACTTACTGTCAGTTAGTTACAAACTGCGCCCGCCTGTCGCACATCGCACACTCTAACTATTCAAATGTGGCGCCCCTAGTTAGCTCTATTTGAATATATGAATGTGTTCGACTCTGTTATTTACTTCAACAGTTTGCAATCAACGTGGAGGCAAATCACCACGTTATACACGTTATAAATCGCAGGGCAACAAGTGTGTATTGAAGGTTTATTTTGAAGGGTAATAGTTTATTGCTTATGCGTGTGATGTGTTCAAAAGACGTGACTTTTAACATTCAGACTAAAGTTATTGTATAATTTTGAGAAATGTTTACGATATAAGGCACCAAATTTATTTTGACCTTGCATTACATATAACGCTGTGTTAAATTGTGTGTGTGTGTGTGTGTGTGTGTGTGTGTGTGTGTGTGTGTGTGTGTGTGTGTGTGTGTGTGTGTGTGTTTAATCGTATTGGTACACCATTACGAACTAAACCGATTTCCCCAGTTATTAAGTTTGATAGTATCCTTAACATGAGGATATATCAAACTAGCAACATAATAAATCAATAATCCAAAACACTAAAATTGAAATAAAAATATAGAATAAACAAACTTGTAAAAATATGTATGATATTTATTTGACTGCTATACATTTTTATTCTAATATTGTATAGTAAAAAATGAATAACCATCCACAATAGTTAGTGGTTTGGAATACATTCATATTGTTTTTATTTTCATCACCAATTTTAAGAAATAATGACTAACTCTAAAACTTAGTTATTTTGTTGTTTCTCTAATGAAACAAATACAAAGAAATAATTATGCCTTAAAGCACAAAAGCAGGCCTACACAAACATATACAACGGTATCAATATGACTGACTATGCGTTATACGGCTCGACGGTAATGCTGTAACAAATCAGGGCAATGGCGGTTTTTGCTTGGTCCGGGGCCGGCACTGATAACCTCGTTTGTTAACACCGCAAACTGACGCAAAAACGAGAGCCACATTCCACAGCGTTTGCGTCAGCATTAAATCCATACTCTCATTATCGTTACTCGATTACCTTTGATTGGAAAACCAACGAAAATTAATTGAAAGTCGATTATAAATACTGAAGTTTATAAATATTCTCGAATGTACATTGTACATTATATTTCAATCAGAAAAAACTAAGCCCTGCTTTAAAAGGGACCCACAAATTATTCTTAAAATCGTTTCGTTATGCTAACTGCGATATAAAAATTTTAGAAACTTGAAACCGAGCACTGGAAGAATCATACTTATTTTACGGTCTATGGTCAAAACTTAGCAATTTTACAGTAAGCGCCATTCTGCACCAATATAGCTCGGATTTTGGTCACCATATTGATATAATAATTGGGCTTTGTGTATGCGTGTATTCTGCTAAATCCTTGTGCTCCATTGTACAGGCTTATGATTATTTAAAATGTAATATCCGTTCTTTCTCCATTTCATTGCTGTCCTAGTTATTTGCCCCCGGTACTGGATACAGTAAAATACATCTTTATCCTGTGCTGGATAGCTGTTTAAATACCCTTTCGAGGTTAATTAGTTTGAACTCTTGAGTGTGATCGACTTTTATCTACGTCACTGAGTAGATGAATTCTTCCGTTAAGAGGTGATAACTTGTAGAGACCTATTGCCAATATTATCCGCCTAGCTTATTGTGTCACAAAGTATTGATAAAGCTCATTTGGAAAACTTATTTGACGGAATGGATGCGATTTTTGGTTACTCCATTGTTATTTTGTGTTACTCTATGTATTTTTCCAAATGTTCAGTCTGGTAAATATTCAACGGAAACCTTGTAACCTGGTTGTATACTCTCTTATAATAGTGACTGCAGCAGCAATTATACGGGACGGATTGGCAACTAAGTAACTTGTAAATATTAATACCGAATATTTGCAATATACATAATACATACATACATATATATATATATATATATATATATATATATATATATAAAAGCACTGAAAACATAACATGTCTGCAATAATATCAAAATTCGTTAAACATTTATTATAAACCAAACTCACTACAAAATTATTGAATCGGAGCTTCTAGATATTGAGATAAAAGGAGAAGATTGAATCCATAAGAATAATTAAATATTTATTCAAATTATAGTCAATATACTCAAAACATAAATATAAATAAAAAATATTGACTCATCTAAATTTCAACTATTTCACTACAAATATTTTTATGTTCTACTTGTGGATAATTTTTGTTTACTTATCTGTTTTATTATAAGTCATTTATCATATGAAGACGGCTTAGTACTGAAAAGCATGTAATTTATATTTAATGAATGTTTACCAAGATATTCAGTTTTCTTTAAATACTATTTATTGAAAAATCTTTATTGTTTGTGGCTATAGTAGTTTTACTCATTTTATTGTTATTTGGAAAGTTATAAATTTAGTTAAGGGTCTTGTTGCATACGACATCAATTTGCAGTAAAATCACATGATACAAGGTGCTTTATTTTCTATTACAAATAATGTATTATTTACACCCTTCCTTTATGTAGAAATAAATATTAAAACTAGGCACGTTATGGACTTTATTCAGTTGTAACAATTGCGTTATAAGCTCACTAGAGAACATAAAACTCCAGGGAAACCTTACACAAGTGAAGAAGAGTCCCGTTGAATATTTAACGAGCTCAGGCTTGCAGGTGTGTACCCAGAGTCTCCGGCCACCTTACCCTCGGACAATCTTTAAGATCATTAGAGTAGGTTTTGTTCATTCACATTTTTGTTAATTTCTTATAATTCTCTTAATAAATCTGATTATCTCAGGCTTGCAGGTGTGTACCCAGAGTCTCCGGCCACCTTACCCTGGGACAATCTTTAAGATCATTAGAGTAGGTTTTGTTCATTCACATTTTTGTTAATTTCTTATAATTCTCTTAATAAATCTGATTATCTCAGGCTTGCAGGTGCGTACCCAGAGTCTCCGGCCACCTTACCCTGGGACAATCTTTAAGATCATTAGAGTAGGTTTTGTTCATTCACATTTTTGTTAATTTCTTATAATTCTCTTAATAAATCTGATTATCTCAGGCTTGCAGGTGTGTACCCAGAGTCTCCGGCCACCTTACCCTGGGACAATCTTTAAGATCATTAGAGTAGGTTTTGTTCATTCACATTTTTGTTAATTTCTTATAATTCTCTAAATCTGATTATCTCAGGCTTGCAGGTGTGTACCCAGAGTCTCCGGCCACCTTACCCTCGGACAATCTTTAAGATCATTAGAGTAGGTTTTGTTCATTCACATTTTTGTTAATTTCTTATAATTCTCGTAATAAATCTGATTATCTCAGGCTTGCAGGTGTGTACCCAGAGTCTCCGGCCACCTTACCCTCGGACAATCTTTAAGATCATTAGAGTAGGTTTTGTTCATTCACATTTTTGTTAATTTCTTATAATTCTCTTAATAAATCTGATTATCTCAGGCTTGCAGGTGTGTACCCAGAGTCTCCGGCCACCTTACCCTCGGACAATCTTTAAGATCATTAGAGTAGGTTTTGTTCATTCACATTTTTGTTAATTTCTTATAATTCTCTTAATAAATCTGATTATCTCAGGCTTGCAGGTGTGTACCCAGAGTCTCCGGCCACCTTACCCTCGGACAATCTTTAAGATCATTAGAGTAGGTTTTGTTCATTCACATTTTTGTTAATTTCTTATAATTCTCTTAATAAATCTGATTATCTCAGGCTTGCAGGTGCGTACCCAGAGTCTCCGGCCACCTTACCCTCGGACAATCTTTAAGATCATTAGAGTAGGTTTTGTTCATTCACATTTTTGTTAATTTCTTATAATTCTCTTAATAAATCTGATTATCTCAGGCTTGCAGGTGTGTACCCAGAGTCTCCGGCCACCTTACCCTCGGACAATCTTTAAGATCATTAGAGTAGGTTTTGTTCATTCACATTTTTGTTAATTTCTTATAATTCTCTTAATAAATCTGATTATCTCAGGCTTGCAGGTGTGTACCCAGAGTCTCCGGCCACCTTACCCTCGGACAATCTTTAAGATCATTAGAGTAGGTTTTGTTCATTCACATTTTTGTTAATTTCTTATAATTCTCTTAATAAATCTGATTATCTCAGGCTTGCAGGTGCGCACCCAGAGCCTCCGGCCACCTTACCCTGGGACAATCTTTAAGATCATTAGAGTAGGTTTTGTTCCATTCACATTTTTGTTAATTTCTTATAATTCTCTAAATCTGATTATCTCAGGCTTGCAGGTGCGTACCCAGAGTCTCCGGCCACCTTACCCTGGGACAATCTTTAAGATCATTAGAGTAGGTTTTGTTCATTCACATTTTTGTTAATTTCTTATAATTCTCTTAATAAATCTGATTATCTCAGGCTTGCAGGTGTGTACCCAGAGTCTCCGGCCACCTTACCCTGGGACAATCTTTAAGATCATTAGAGTAGGTTTTGTTCATTCACATTTTTGTTAATTTCTTATAATTCTCTAAATCTGATTATCTCAGGCTTGCAGGTGTGTACCCAGAGTCTCCGGCCACCTTACCCTCGGACAATCTTTAAGATCATTAGAGTAGGTTTTGTTCATTCACATTTTTGTTAATTTCTTATAATTCTCGTAATAAATCTGATTATCTCAGGCTTGCAGGTGTGTACCCAGAGTCTCCGGCCACCTTACCCTCGGACAATCTTTAAGATCATTAGAGTAGGTTTTGTTCATTCACATTTTTGTTAATTTCTTATAATTCTCTTAATAAATCTGATTATCTCAGGCTTGCAGGTGTGTACCCAGAGTCTCCGGCCACCTTACCCTCGGACAATCTTTAAGATCATTAGAGTAGGTTTTGTTCATTCACATTTTTGTTAATTTCTTATAATTCTCTTAATAAATCTGATTATCTCAGGCTTGCAGGTGTGTACCCAGAGTCTCCGGCCACCTTACCCTCGGACAATCTTTAAGATCATTAGAGTAGGTTTTGTTCATTCACATTTTTGTTAATTTCTTATAATTCTCTTAATAAATCTGATTATCTCAGGCTTGCAGGTGTGTACCCAGAGTCTCCGGCCACCTTACCCTCGGACAATCTTTAAGATCATTAGAGTAGGTTTTGTTCATTCACATTTTTGTTAATTTCTTATAATTCTCTTAATAAATCTGATTATCTCAGGCTTGCAGGTGTGTACCCAGAGTCTCCGGCCACCTTACCCTCGGACAATCTTTAAGATCATTAGAGTAGGTTTTGTTCATTCACATTTTTGTTAATTTCTTATAATTCTCTTAATAAATCTGATTATCTCAGGCTTGCAGGTGCGCACCCAGAGCCTCCGGCCACCTTACCCTGGGACAATCTTTAAGATCATTAGAGTAGGTTTTGTCCATTCACATTTTTGTTAATTTCTTATAATTCTCTTAATAAATCAGATTATCTCAGGCTTGCAGGTGTGTACCCAGAGTCTCCGGCCACCTTACCCTGGGACAATCTTTAAGATCATTAGAGTAGGATTTGTTCGTTCACATTGTTATTAATTTTTTATATTTCTCTTAATAAATCTGATAAAAATATTTTAATTTTTAATATCAAAACACGTTTAATCATAAAAAATATGTAGACTTGATTCATTATGTAAAACAAACATAATATTACAAAAGCGTGGTTCTACTTTGATAAAGTCAACACATTTTCGACTATCGTTGTATTAATTGGTCCTGGGAATATATTAATTTGTAACATTACATGAGAATCAGGATACAATTTATTCCATATCCAATTAAACTAGAAAAGGAGTAATGGCGTTTATAATTATAAATCTTCACACAGAACATGTAAAACATCGATTATTCTTTGAAAAGTTAATTTATGTAAACAAGGACTTCATGTAAATATGAAGTTGAATGGAGTTGTTATATACATTATTTAAATAATAATTAATTGCGATATTAGAATCAGTTTAAACTATTTATTGTACATATAACAGAGTCAGAAACATTTTAAATATTTTTAAAACCCTATTTTTTTCCTCAAAGCAAATAACACATAGATTGGAAACTAATATTAATCTGATTTTATTTTTGTTATTCCATTATGACAATATATTTCAACCGTTATTAGGATTGATTAATATAATCAGATCTATTCAACTACAAGGATTTGATAAATTATTCAGGATGTATACAAAGTTAAAAATAAACTCCTATGCAAGGAGGGGTTTGTTATTCCCAATGCTCCATTTTTATGGCTCAGCAGACGCAGGAGAATTGTCTGGACCGGAAACACTGACGAGGCTCCCTACCACTCCTGAAAGGTGGCAGAATTGTATTTGAACATCTTGACGTACATTCAAATACAAAAATGTATGGATAAGACTTATTACAATTTTACCTTACAATTTATGTGTTAGTATGCTGGTGATACATTTATATGTTAAAATATAAACTCTCAAATGTTTAATATAACTATAATAAACAGCATAAAGATCGTTTATATTTATTGTTATTACATGTTTTGAAGTGTGTACGCTTACTCTTAGGTCTTTAGTAGTTACAAATAACACAATATGTATGAAACATACGATTAATAGTATTTGAATTCTTAATTTTGTTAAAATTAGGTCCTTAATTTTCATATAATTTAGTGTTGCTGATTAATTTTGTGTCATTAAGTTCCATAGTCCTCTACTGGCTCTAACTCTTGGCTGAAACCATTTTAAAATGGTATGCGTGATCATTTTTACATTATTAGAAACCATTTGTTGCTGTGAAATGAAACGGTATTAGTTATTGATAAGCTTTCACTATTTGCTATTCAGATATTCTACGCCGATGTGGTGACTCAGTAAAGGTCAAGGCCACGAGTTTCTGAGGCAGGATTAATGTTTAAAATACCATGATTGTTTTAGTATGTGACGATATTTCCTTAGTTTATAACTTTAAACATTAATGAGACGAAACTCTGAAATCAGAAAGCACAATGAGGTATCATGAACAGTTTAAAATGACATGTTACAGTTCTCGGTTCTGTAATCTCTGAGATTTCACTTTCTAAATTGAAAGTTCGTAGACTGCTGAGATTGAGTTGTGACGTTCAAAAGGGAAATGCTTTCTTAATGAACTCTTAAGAGTAAACATGAGTGTTCGAAGTTCAATGACATTTACAAAAAGAGTGCGAGGTTTCAGAAACAACACGTAATGAATACTCGAGCTCTCTATTGCAACAAACAAATTCTTGAGTATCGGAAATTTTCAGTGTAATACACTCTTACTTAAGTACTACTTATTTTTCATAACATACTACTTAACATTAGGAAAGTAACTTCTCACAAAAACTTTCAGATATTTTACAATAATCTGTAAGTGCAAAGCTATCTATAAAATTTGTTTAAAAATCATGGAAAGTGTCTTAAAATATCTAAAACATTAAAGCGTTTATATGAATGTTTTGTTTATTAAGTAATGCATTAAAATAAAAAAAAAATAAAATTAAACAAAATATGATTAAGGACCTAAAATTCAGTGCTTTTCTGTTATATAGGCCTAAATAGAACAAAATGTATACGGAAAACAATTTAGATGGAGCATATATTTTTAAACAAAATCCTCTCTAAATAGGATTTAGCCAGTTAACGATCACATCTAAGATAATTAAAAATACAGAGATATTAATCGGTTTAGTAGAAGCTTAAATTGATAGAGGATTCTTTCCAGAGAACAATGTTGTCAGCGCGCTAGTCAAGGTAAGGAGTCGAATAGTAATGTATCGAAGGGTTGAAATATGAAATTAAAATATTTTTCTAGCTTGAAACACTTAAAACCGACGGTCTAGCCTAATAATAATTTTGTCACCAAATGACTAAATAAAGCGACGGAAAGTCGCCGCTTTAAGGGTCTTTATATAGTTAGCACTCGCTGTCTTAATAAATATTTAGATAAATATTCAAGTGGCTAACGGTTGGCTGTAATTGTATCAGGCTGAGTAAATATTATACGAGAAAATTTATCATTTAACATATTTTCAACTTTTGACGCTCCCAGTTTGACCTCTAACCAAAATAATACGGTTGGAAATCAAATTATTTCTTAGAATAAATTCGTCTCTCGAGTTTAAAAAACCAGGTTGAATACTTGTGCAATGTTAATTGGCTCTCGGCTCTTAGAATACTAAGAATTTTCTTACTGAGTAATAATTAAAAAAGCCGCAAGTACAGGTGCTCTTAAGTCTATATGTGTAGTAATAACATTTTCATAGTTAGTTTTTAAAATTATTCTTTCCCAATTAGTACTTACGCATTTTAACTGTAAGTTTTAAAACGATTCGATATTTCGGTTGGGCCTTTTTTTATTCCATAGTTTTATTTTTATTTTTTAGGCTATCGACACAAGATTTTTACAAGCACCAACAATTAATTGCTTTGCTTTTCAAATACGTTTTTTATAAATTCATACTATTATTTAAAATATGAGCATCAACATAATAACAGTCTGTCTGGCAGTAAAGAAGGAGAAGATAAACGCATAGTGTCGTACAGAAATGCGCATACAGTGTGTTGACAGTTCCGAGGAATGCTTGATGCATGTCGGGGACAGTATCGTCAGCTGTTACGGACAACTTTGACAAGTCGATAACACCGCATTTGTATTCCTACCCCGTTGGTATATCTTGAGTGAATGAAGTAAATTTCAAATGTAATCTAGCTACTACAACTGTATTTCCAGTGCTTTAAAAGCAACTTTATAAACTGTGATTTGCTATAATTAAAAAAAACTTAAAACTAGCCAAATATATGTTCGTTTTTTTATTAGGGTCAAGTGAAACTAATTATCCGTTTTAAATATAACAAATTTTGGTACTTTATATCTACTTTTAGTACAAAATATTTTGTCACAAAATTGAATTCCATATTTAAACTTAGTATTTGCTTGTAATAATATTATTTTCTCTACACTTAACGTAAGTATTTGACGAATTAATATTTATATAACCTAATATAAGTATTACTATCAAAAAGTAGGAAATCAAAGAGGCAGCTATTACTAAAATCAGACGCAACCAGTTCCTATTATTTCGTACCGCCAAAGTGCAATAAGATTAAAATTCTGCACTAATAAAAAGTTGTTTCATTGATTCACTTCAGAGCGTACATGATTATACTGTACCTGATCTTCATTTTTTGTATTCTGAAATAGCTAACACCATGCATACGGGAAATAATATCCATATTACACAGGGAAATAAATTAATTTTCCATACTGTTTTTAAAAACGCAACTATACACATGTATTATTAATTTTCAGTACAAGTGATTTATCTTTTGGACACAATCCTGTTCCTCTTGTAAAAGATATTTTTTACACTTAGATAGGATAAATTTTTCGTTTAGTTCCATCATTTCCCAGTAGTTTTAATCTAATTCATAAGTATATGTTACAAATAATGGCCACAATTGAATTATATTTTATAGTATTATTTTATTCCTCATAAACATTGTTAGATTTCAATGTTCGAAGCTAAATACAAACAATCATTGAAATAACGAAAATCAAATTAATGTTTTATTTAAATGGTGTTAAATTCAAATGGTGGAAGGGACCTGGAAACGTATTATGTGTAATTTTACATTCTCCACTCCGAGCCTAGTGCAACAGCTGTTCATCTTTCGCTCTGAGAACTATTCGTTACTGACATGAGTGGAAATTAAATTCTACAATATTATCATTTACTTTTCATTTAATTCAAATTGATCTTAGTGACGTTTTAATTATACATTGATTTAAATAATCACTTTTTAATACGCAAAATCGTCCTAAAATATTCTGTTACAGCGTGAAAAAGTATTTAAGTATTGCGATATAAATACAAAATTTAATTTAATAATAAAGTGAAGTAATTTGTATGTCAAATATATTTAATATACATATTTGATTACAATGAAAAGTATCATTCATGACTCGTCTAAAAAGCTACTACAGCATTCTATCGTTTTGATAAATAAGACTGGCACGTGAAACGCGATCTGTTCTGGGCTTGTGATGAAATATACTATTTTATCGCGTTTAACTAAAAGTATACGTTTTTAACCGAGATTTTGAATAACAAAGGTATAATTTTTTCACCGTACTCTGGGAAAAACAAATGGATATATTTTCCCGTACTGCTTGTAGTTATGTATCCTAATAACATTGTGCTTGTAGACTATCACATACACCAGTGAAAGTGTACTTAAAACAAGCCATTCTTGTTAATTTAGATATAAATTATACTGGTAAACTACAAAAAAGTATTAACATCATTGTTTGAGACGAATACTCACTATTCAATCTATACATGAATTACACTAGTTGTATTAGTACAGTGTACGCTGCACCACTTATAACAGGCTTTGCTGAAGTTGCATACACAATTTTAATTATATAGATCTTTTTTATTCTTGAGATATCTGCAGAAAAAACACAGACACACAATCGTACAGAAAAAATGTAACATTGTCCTGCATGCAAAATAGGACAAGCCTACTAAGTGATATGCTTCAATAACGCTCAGCCAAATACAATGATGGACACGAACCATCTTAGCAATCATTCTTTTCTATGTAGAAATTATTTTTTGTGTAAAATCGACCATTTATTGATGAAACTCTTCTCAAGATATCTTACGGATAGTTTGGTTTCTTATGTTATTAGTCACGCCCTGAATTTCGTATGACTGTACTCAGTTTCTTTGCAAATTTATTTCATCTATGATTTTTAACTGTCATCATAGTTACTCTTAAAACGCACTTAAACATTTCGCTAACACTCTATCGATGGTACCCGCCAAATACCATGGACTGGCATGTACCATCATCCACACTGCTTATATATAAGGTTCATGCAAAATTTCAAGTCCTAGGTCAGTTTGTTCTCAAGTTGCGTGCGAACAGACAGAGCGACAGAAATTAAATTTTTGAAATGAAAACTCTCGAAAGATAGGCTTTTATAACACCTAGCCAATTTAATTTACATTTTAATCAAAAGTAGAGTGTTATTCCGTTCCTTAATGAAATTTCCGGGTGAGGTGTACGCCGAGCCTTACCTTAACTGGAAGTCAGTACTCATTTTTAAGTGATGAAATCAAAGTTTCAGATTTGTAACTAGTACAGGATCAATGAGACTTTTAAAACTTACCTTATTTTTGACATGTTTAACCAAATTTCGCATAGAAAATAGTTTATCGGTTTAAAAGTTAGATAACAACACATAACAAAAGGAAAAATTCGAATATTTGTTAAAGATATTAATTTACAATATTAACACGTTAATTTATAAAAGTAACCTGATTTAGGAAGACTTAAAATAACATTTTATACATTTATTAAGCTTTCAAACATATCTAAGTTCAGTTGTCGTTTTTTTATATTCCACACAGTTTAGAAACAAGTAATTTATCTTCACGAATCTGCAAAGAAAAGTGTTTGCTCCTAAATGCATGGAATCATCAATTATAAAGACAATATTAATTATAACTTTAAAACTATTTTATTTTTAGTTCTTTTCCCTTAATTAATCAATTATATTTTCAAACTGCTACATGGGTAAGTATGTTCAATAAGTGGTGTTGCTGCTAATGCTAAATCTATAAATACCGTTTTACAAAATACATGCAGCTTCATGAATACAACCAATTATCAGATCGGGAAACCTGACACGCTCTCTCCTTCTAGAACTCTCTCGTTTTTTTCTCATGCGCGAACGCACGAGACGTTAGCCACTTAATCATTCTAATGCCAGAACATATCGTGTTGGTGCCTCTGACATAAGCCGTCAATTTACCGTCTTGTTAGCGCTCCCTAGAGAAGCAACATGAAACTAACGCTGACTCCTTCACTTCTTCACTAGTACACAAGCTGTACATCAACATAATTATATTAATACCATATCACACTGGTTTAGTGTCCTAACAGGGACTATCAATTTACTTATTACAATTTATTACTATGGCATATATGGTGAATTTGACACTGTTAGTAATATCTAGTGCAGTAATGTGAAACTAACGTTCTCTCCTTCAATTTCTCATTAGCACACTAGCAGGACATCAACATAATCACTCTAATGACATATCACCCCGGTTTTGGGGATTAATAGGAAGTTTTAATTTACTTATTACAATCTATTACAATGTCATATATGAACGAATTGTCACTTTGCCACTCTGTTGGTAATATCTAGTGCAGCAATGTGAAACTAACATTCTCTCCTTCACTCTCTTACTAGCAAACCGAGCTATTCTCTTTAATCACTATAATGCTGTATCAATACGTTTGGCGTGCCTAACACGTACTGTAAACTACCCTTCTAGATAGTACTCGCTATGGAGCAATGTAAAACTAACGCTGTTTTACTCCCTCACATACACAGTAGCAGTTCAGTCATTAATTACTTTAACGTCAGATCACTTCTGACACGAGCCCTCAACTTATCGTCTTATTCACGCTCTAGAGATCAAAAAGGGATTGACTATCTATTTCACTCTTGGAGATTTCTGTTTTGTTATTTATCCAATTTAAGCATTTTCTTGGCTGATGTAGAATTAAAATTGTTTTAACTTGTTTCTATATTCACTACGCCACGCACAAGAGTAGTGTCTTCAATTCTGAAATAGTGTGACACCTACAGCATGGTTCTTACATAAGTCCTCTTTTCTTTAAAGGCTGTTTAGTTTTTGCTATTGATATTGCTCTGTTTAAACAAATACGTAATTTTGCACCAAACTATGTTTCATTAACCATTAATAATTTCTTACGATAAGAATTCCTCTTTTCGGTAAATTTTGTAAATTCAGTAAAAGTTGGAACGAGATTTTTTTTAATGATATGTGATTTATTGTAAGTTTCACTAGTTAGACAAAGATCATTGAACTATTAATTTTAGCCCTTTTGGCGAACATAAACATATGATGGCGGGAAATATTCTTTTGAATGAGTGAGAATTAACTTATTTCAGTCACAGAGTAAATTTTTTTAGTTAATATATTAAGAGACAGTCTAAGACATAATGAATTCTCTATGAAACGCTTTTCAGGTACTTTTAATACATAGTGCCTATTTTAATCAGCCTTTATGATATAAAGTATTGGTATCAAATTTACAATAACGTGACCATGGAAAGGTATGTTCATTTTTTTCCTGTAAACGACAATTTTTCCTGAAAACAATAGTGAAGAAAAAATTCGTCGGCAACGAAAATCAAACGAGTTATGATTTTTTTTAATCCTCTGAAAACTCTGTTTCTGACAGTACCTCTGGCAATACTATCCATATTTGACAGTTTGTCATTACTCCGCGGCTCTCTCAAATAAAGAAGGGACGCCATTTTGAACTATTTTATTCCTCCGTGTCTATTCTTAACCTCCTAGTTCAGTAGTGGTAATGGCACATCTTTGCGTTGGATGTTCATTAAGGTGAGTGATAAGTTTCTGAAATGATGCTGAACCGTACGTTAATCCTGTCAACGATGCCTGCCCGCTGCGCAGTGCTGCGCACTGCTTGCTTTTTTAGAAAAACAATTAACTCGAGCTTGCAAAAGTCGAATCCCAGATTACGTGATGCCTCTGCTCCTTAACGCAATAATGCCCGAAAGGCATCAATATAATACAATAACATACTTTCCCCCCAGTTTATATGCACCTGTGTTAATAATATTTGGCTATAAATGCCCAACCCATGAAAAAAAGTCCATTTTCCATGGTCACGCTATTGTAAATAAATACCAAAATATTAACTTATCAATTATAAGACTATACATTTTAAAAGCAATAAAATAAAGTCCTAACACGAATAAGTCCCCTTTCAATCTCAATCCTAGCGGTGCTTAAAATTCTAATTTATTTTGCTTACTATTATTTCTTGAAATTGATATTTTTTAATTGGTTTTAAGAATTTTCAGATTTCAGGATTCAAGATGGGGAATATTTAAAGTTTCAAAACTACATAGTGATATATCAGCTACTCGGTACCGTCAAACAAACCTGAAAATAATATAAGGATACTTAGGCCATTTACTATAACTTATTTTGTTTTTATAATTATTCTTCATATCCTAAAAGTCACCTTTTGAAGGTATCCTCTAAAGGCTGTAAGAATAACAGTTTACGAAAAGGAGCATCACTATACAAATAAAGATAATTTTATTTTGATATACTTGTACAGGTGGTCATTTCAATTCAGAGACATCTTCTCGTACATTGTACTTTCCATTTGACTATAAATTTATCACATAAATTATCTGTAAATAAGTTATCTATTATAAATTTCAAACCATATGAACATTTAATTATGTTTTAACCCAATTTATGGATATCAAGTATTTACAGAGCCTGCAAATTTAGAACTAAATGATGTTCTACAATGATGTTCCTACAACAACTTAATTGTTGAAAAATCTGGAAAAAAGAATGGTGTAACTTCTAAATTATGGAAAGAAATGCTAATTATACGAACCTTAAGGTTCTTCATAATAAAAATTTATTCAGAAAATTACTCAAGTGTAGAATTAGGTATACGACGATGGCAGACGGAGAATTATTTGTAAATTAAAAAGACCAGTGTTAAGATATTTTTGGAACAAAACAACAAGGAAGTGTGACAAAAATTCAATGTTCATGTGATTTGCTTTTGATTTTGGTATACCTTCCACTATGCTTCTTAATATTCCGTGTCTTTAAAGGCATTCCTAACTTTATTATGATCTTTGTTAGGCTAATGTTTACAACATTATCGGCCAGTCAAGTACAGATTTTTCTTACTTGCGCAGGACCAATGAAACACTCTTTAATATTGCAATATATTCAGTTCCAAATGAACTTTGAAACATTTCATTATGCAATGTGTAGTAATTTAGCTGCTGCAGGTTATAAATGTTTAAGTTTATTACACTTTATATTGTTACTAATAAATACATACCAAATTACAACGTCTAATTAGATCAAAGCGCAAATACTATATCATTTCAAACACATAGTTTGGTTGTAAATAACTTCTCGTTATGTTTCAGGGTGGCAATAAAATAATGGGAATAATGGCGAGCCAGATTTCATTATACAGTGTAATTGGATGAGGAGAACGTTGTTTTGCTTCGTTGCACATTTGTATTTAGAACAATTTCACGGGCCGACAGTACAAAAAACATTTTAGCAACACAAATTTATGAATGTAATGTATTTCATTCTCTAATCGTCCCGTAGAAACTGTCAGAAAATATATTATACAGTAATCACCGTTGCGCATTGGAAAGATAAAAAAGGTTATCTACGTATCTTCAAATTCAATCGAAGCCTTCTGAAACTTAAAGATAATTTAGTGAATCTTTAACCTTTTAATGTATTATTTCAAAGTAGTTCGTCGGATGGTTTCACAAAAAGGAATCGTTGCAATTCCATGATCGTTTGAATCGTATATGTACTTAAGAATGTATATTTTTATTGTACCTTTTTCCTCCATTTAAGTTGAAATTAATATTTACAATATTCATTGGCTGAGCTTTAGCAAAGCCTACCTACCACTTGAGGGGCTGTAAATAGTGTAATATGTGTTTCTCCACAAGATATCACGAAAACTAACTTACCTATACTGTAAACTTGTTGCCCGTATAGAAATTGTGCACGATGTTTAATTTCGTTATGAGCAACATTAAGTTTCATGATGGCGTTTACACTGAGCGTTTAGGGAACAGTTTTACATTGGCCTTATGGGTAATCAGGGTGACAATGATAAAATAGTATAATATATAAACTAGTAAACAAACTAAATATAAGAATATGAGATTATAACGGGTAAAATTGTTATTCGTATGATACAAAGGAAAAATAATAGAGTGGAAAGTCAATGTTAAAAGTCCTTGACAAGATTGGATTCAGCGAACTCTTCCGCTGTAGTACCCCTCTTACCTCACCGGAGCTTTTATTTCAACTCTGCTATAAAACCTAATTTGATTAACAAAGATTAATTTGTCGATTCATAACATTTGTAATGAAAAACGAAAACCAAATTTATTTGTAGGCCTTTAAATTTACCATGATACTTCATTTCTACATAGTTTCGCATGCAACCTCAACGATGCCTGTTACGTGAGGCGTGATCTTTACCTTATTTTATAGACCAATTATGCGACGTACACGTAAATATAAGGTACTGCATCGTGGCTACGGCCCATTCTTCTGTTAACCTTCGCCGTATGACCTATGACAGGTTTTGGCCGAACTGATTTACAGTCGCTAAACTGCTCCTGTTATAGGTTAGTTCTGTTACTTATTTCCTGTTGCAATAGTCGGTGTGTATTTTCAGTGATTTATTTCTTTGATTTCTGGCTATGTGAACACAGTTTCTTTACTGTTAACACTAGATGGTGGTTCCGGCTTCCCTGCTTCCTTTTGTAACTGCAGGTGCACTATGAAGATTTCTGATTAGCATTGGAAGGCGTAAGTTATATAGTATTTTATATATATATATATATATAAAATATTTATTTATTTATTTATTTATATAGTTATATATATCATATATATTTATGCTGTCCTTGCTTTGAAATTGAAATGATCGTTTTATCATAATATCTTAATAATTTGCAAATTAAGTATTGGCCAACTATCCAACTTAAGAAAACTTAAATGGTCCCCGCTAAACAGTGCTCTTTTTACAAAAACTTCTCTTTATATTTAAGTATCTTTTATTCAATAATGGCATACCTGTTATGTTTAGCAACAGTTTTGTTTTCTGAATTTATTGAATATTTGTAACCATAACTTTGTAAGCTTCTCGACTTTAACTTTGTTAAACAATAAATACATTAAAGTAGCTTTGTTAAAAAGAATATTTTTTAGCTCTGGTGATTTAGTTTAAAACAAATTTCTCTTGTTATACCATTGGTTTACTTATGTAGGTTGGTACTTCTTGCTCTCGGAATTTTGCTTAATAGACCTACAAGTATTTGTATACAATGACGTAGTGTCTCAGGCCTCCTGGGCAGACCCGTACTCCCGGCAACGATACCTCGGCCGCCGTTTGACCAACGTGTGTCACATTAGGGATGGAGGTGCGGTAAGTTTGAAACTTTAGACAAGGTTGTATGTATGGTGTATGTGTAAACTATATTTAATATGTTGTATGTATTGAAGGTAGAAAGGCAGGGTTGTCAATCCTTTAGTTAATGTCCCAATTAGGAGCTGCCAGTTCACACCTGGCTCAATTGTAATTGGATTCCTTTGTGGTTAGCTGTGAAATCTGAGCTCGCCTGTTCCGATGAAGGATAAAAGCGTAAACCGCCAATTTTTTTTTCTCTGTCCTCCAACCAAAACCATATCACTTCCTTATTCTTTGTAGCGTAAGTGTAGGTCCGAACCTAAGTGTAATTTCTAATAAGTTATTTATCTGTACTATAATTCCGTATTTTTCGTCTGAGTTATTTGCACTATGATCTACATTTAATAATAGACAATGTTTTGTAATAAAGTCTTTTGGGTCAAGCCACACCTCCACAGCTATCTGCGGAGATAGAGAACTTAGAAATTCTTTATTGACAGAGAGGATAACACAGCAGAGTATCGCCAACAATAATATGTGCTAATTTTTTATATTAGGTGATTATGTAAAAATACCCTAATTAAGTTGAATATAAAACTAAGATAGACTAATTAAAATAATACTAAAGCTTTCAATAATTATTAATATTAATGTTAAAATAAGTTAAAGCTTATTCAGGTGGTCCTTCACCTGCGATGAACTAGTCTGATCAGAGCACTCAAAATAGCCCATGACACTGTAATACGTCTGCTGCACCAACAGCGGCTTGACCTCAAACATGAACTTGTTTTTTAATTTTACAGAGTCTGAGAGAACATTGTAACATTTAATTCCACCGATGTCTTGTAAGAAAGCAAGTTCTATGGACAGGAGTGTTAAATTTATTGGAGTGATGTATACTATGGTGATGTTGGGGATTATGGGTTTTTTAAATGAAGAGATTTTTGTGAGCAATGTCACGCGGTTCACAATATGAAATGATGGGTATGTTAGAATTTTGGACTCTTTAAAAGTGAAGTTCTTCGAGGCCGCGTGGCTCAATACATTTTCACAATGGACTCTCAGCTAACACAATTTTATTGCTGCTTGCTAGTGCAAATTTGCACTAAATATAGTGTAGCCAATCTTAAGATATTTTGCTCATTTTTCTTTTAGAATAATTTTTTCATAATGTATCTGACGGCTATACTTGTCATGGATAAAGAAAAATAAACCACAAATTGGCAGTAAAACACGGTATAGTCTTTCTGTTTTCATTTTACTGATAAAAAAACATTAGGAAATATAAATGTAGAATGTTACAAATCAGTATGTTCTTTAAAAAGTATATACTAAACGAAAATGAAAATCGCAGAATAAAAGACGTTTGAAGAGAGAGAGAGAGAGAGAGAGAAACTTTATTTACAGACTTCAAGAATGAAATAGCGTCAATGATAAATTACACACTGTCAAAGAGAACTGCCTTGTTCAGGTCATGTACCTGACCAGGATAAAAACTCGGCAACCCTATAAAATGGTCTTTGCTGTAACCAGTCTCTGAGTCGGGACTTCAGTATGTGAGGGCTGGAGCTCTTGATTTGTTCAGGCAGCCGGTTGTAGAGTCTGGCACCAGCGTAGGAAGGTTTTTTCTCAAATCTTGAGGCGTTGTGCGTTGAGAGATTAAAATCCCGAGCATGTCTGGTGTTGCAGCTGTGCACCATCTCGTTGCGGCAAGGAATGCTGGAGCGGCAGGCTGCAGTGATGACTTCCAGTATGTAGATGTTGATCACCGTGAGGATTTGGAGATTCTTGAAAGGTTCTCTACAGCTCTCCCTCCACTCCAAACCGGCAAGCATTCTCACGGCTTTTTTCTGGAGTATCAGCACCCGTTGAAGGTTGTGATGTGAAGCCGCCCCCCAAAGCACAATCCCATATCTCAGGTTGCTCTCAAACAATGAGAAATAGGTCATTTTGGCTGCTTCCATGGTGCTGATTGACATTACTCGTCTCAAGGCAAACAGAGCGCTGCTTAATTTTTTGCACAAATTGTCCAGATGATCAACGCATGACAAATTGTTATCTATAATGATGCCAAGGTGCTTTGTAGACTCCATGAGTTGTAAGTTGGGGAGGGGAGAGATTTCTTCTCGTTTTCTTCCTTTGATTACCTGATTGGTCTATGTTAAATACGAGATCATGCGAGTTACAATATTCAACAGCCATATTAAGGGCAATGTATGACTGCACCTCCAGTTCTTGCACACAACGGTTTGAGGATAGGAGGACCGTGTCATCAGCGTACAATATAGCTCTATAGTACTGGGAGGTATAGGCTGGCAAGTCAAAAGTATACAGGACGAAGATCACGGGCCCCAAAACCGACCCCTGGGGCACACCCCTTGAGACTGGAAGTTGGCGAGATCTAAAAGAGGTGGTTGTGTTCTTGATGTTGAATTTGAGCTCTACTAACTGATCTCGATCCCTGAGGAAGCTGTTAAACCAAGACCAGGTAAATTTCTGGAATCCAAGAGACCTGAGCTTTGCTAGGATCGTGTCATGGCTAAGGCAGTCGAACGCCTTACTCAGGTCCAGGAAAAGGCTAATGACGTTCTCTCCCTCCTCAAGCCGATCGATCACGTGTTCCACAAAGTTCACTAGAGCAGTTTGGGTGGATTTTCTTTGTTGAAAGCCGTGTTGCTCCTTCAATTCGATGTTGTTCCTTTGTAAGTGCTCAAATATTCTGTTGAGGACAACCTTCTCTATAATCTTAGAAAAGGTTGACACCAAGGATATGGGTCTAAAGTAGCTAACGTCATGTTTGCTCCCCTTTTTATGAAGCGGGATAACTTTAGAATGTTTTAATTTACTGGGGAAGAGACCCTGACGGAAACATTTGTTAATGATATCAATCAAAGGCATTGAAAGCTCCTGTAGGCAGCACTTGACCATAACCAACGAAAATTCGTCCAATCCAGAGGAGGTTTTATTTTTCATTGAACTTATGATTTTCAGTAGTTTTTTCTTCGTGGTTGGTTCGAATTCTTCCAGGAAAGGGTATGCAATTGTCTGAGATTGTGAGTGGTTTCTTAGATTGTATGTTCTTCAGGGTTTCGTCAGCTACCGACGCAAAGAATACGTTGAAGTAGTTTGCTTGTTCAACAGGATCATTCACCGGCTGACCGGACACGACCAGGTGTGAAGCATCAGATCCCGCTGACACTTTGGGCTGCCTCTCGCTGTTGATCACCCTCCAAATTGCTTTGTTCTTGTTGTTAGCGTTGGATATGAAGTTAGAACTTGCCTCACGTCTGAGTGATTTCAGTTTCATGTCATAGTTTTTTTTAAGTTGACTTACAATCTGTTTGTCTTCTCCTTTCCCGCTAGTCATGTACTTATTTTGACCGGCGAGGAATTGATCTTTAAGGATCTTGGCATCAGCGTCATATATATGTTTTATGGACAACGACGGCTTAGAGCGAGATTTCTTCAAGGGACAAGTTACGTCAAGAGCGGTGGAGAGGATGGCCGAAAAGTGGTTGTAAGCATCTTCGACATTTTCAGCTTCGAAAACCTCATCCCAACTTTGTCCTCCTAAGTAATTCTTCAAGCATTGCAAATTGTCAGTATTGAGGTGCCGACGGATAGTTGTGGTAGCTACTCTTCTTACAGTTGCACAATCTAAGCTACACATTTGACCGGTATGATCCGATAGGCCAGAATTTATAATATTAACTTCTGCAATTTCCAAACTATCCGAAGAGGTGCAAACCATGTCGATCGACGAGGACGAGTCCTTAAACACTCTTGTAGGTGGTAAAGTCATTCTCTGTATGTTGAATGTTGCCAGAAGTTCGTTAAGCATTGTTCCTGCTCTTGTTGGTATGAGCTGATCAACATTATAATCTCCCATGATAACGATAGTCTGGTTATGAGCATGCCATAAATCCAGGGTGTTTGATAAGGTCTGCAGGGCGGTTAAAAGAGATGCTTCATCTTTGTTGGGAGGACGATAAACTCCTACCATATACAAATTCCTCTTCTTATTGATTTTAATAGAGATGGCAGAGACCTCGAAAATCTGAGAAATGCTCATATGCTCGACGTTTAACGTAGACACCTCGTTCTTGAGATCGTCATGCCTGTAAATAGCAACTCCTCCTTTTGAAACGCTGTCTCTAGAATACGCTGAGATTAGGCTATAGTTATTAAGCCTAGTATTGGTGATTTTTTTCTGCGCTCTGTCCATGCTCGGTGAGAACAAGAATGTCCGGGCGCATGGAGTGAAGTAGATGGTTCAGTCTCTCAATCTTATTGCCAATTCTATCCACGTTTTGGTGAAAAATTCTTATGCTCTTAGACTCTTTCTGCTTGAGTTTACAAACTGTCTCCCCTGTTTGGCCCTTTTCCACTTGCTTTTTATTTTGCTGTTGACATCTAAAAAACGGTTGTTTTCCGGAGTTGTCACTGCATTCTTAGGGTGTTTAGAATCCTCCACTTCTTGACTGGTTTTAGTAGGAGGCTGACTGGTCATACTCGCTGCGTCATGATGTGATAGAGATTTTCTATTTGTATTTAGGTATTACTCTAAATTTCTCTCGAAAAAGTCCTCTAAAGACTCTCCCTCAAGGCGAATTTAGCACTTGATGGTGGTTTCCTATTGACAATCTGCACATGACTGGTATCCTTTGTTGAATTAGAATTCGGAGTTGGAGTATGCATTTTTTCGGTGCTACGTTGTAAGTACTCGATCCGAGATGATAGAAGTGAGTGTTTATCCTCAATGTCTGACACTCTTTTATCCAGAAGTGTCCACTTTCTATTTATTCTGCTAACGTCTATAAATGTATCTTCTGAGAGCTGATTCATTCATAAAATCACAAGTACTCTCCTTCCTCCTAGAATCGGATACCCTGAGTTTTTGTTTAAGGTTGTCAATTTCACTCTCTAGTTGCATGATTAACTTAAGTTGTTCTGAGTCACGAGTTTCAAAGAAGTCTTGCAAGGAGGCCTTCTCATCTCTCATTCTAATATTGTGTTGGTCACTGTCATTCAAAAGGCATAGCTCTTCTTGTCTCATGTCAAATTTGTTGTTTCTAGCTTTAAGACCCGATATCTGGTCCTCTAGTATTCTGATTTTGTTGTTTAATTGGAGGTTATCTGCTTTCAAACATTTATTTTCTTCCAATAGCGCCTTTCCGATTTCTCCCGCCATTCTCAGAGAAAAGTCGTCGTTTGCAGTAGTCTGCTCAGAGACGTTTACTGTGCTTAGCTCGAATTCTAGCTCTTCCAAAGTTTTATTGGCGTTATTGCAATGCAACGAGGCATACTGAATGTCAATAATTCCGTCAGTATCACAGAAAGGGCAGAACCAAATACTGTAGCCATAAGTTTTCTTCTGGATGTTACTGTAGTGATCAGGCATCATGCCCATACAAACTCTGTGATACCAGGTGTTACATGACCCATCGCAAAGGACACCTTCCTCATCTTCTCCAACTATTTTATCACATATTGGGCAGGTTGACATTTCAGAGTTATTAATAGGTTGCGCTTTTCTGGATCTAAGAAACATGTTTATTAAGATGGTGAAAACATATAGAACAAGCTCTTGTTATAGTTCAGCTTGACAATTGTGTCGATGCTATCATAAAGGCTGTGGACAGGGAGAAAAACAGCGTAGTGGCGCTATTTAACAGCAAATTCAGCAGACATTCTATCATTGATGTTTGTTGTTGTTGTGAGGTTATGTCTGTAGCGTAGTGTTGTTGCGAGGCGGGAAGGTTTAGGTTATGTTGAGTTATTTACATGTGTGGTTGGTGAGATCAATGGATGGTGTGATCTTATTCTTGCAATTACTCACCTTATGTTGAAGAGTCCAAAACGAAGTCTGTCCAAAGTAAAAAATTGTCAAAATATGTGAAATGAGTAAAAATGAAATGAAACCACACAATCACCAACCAATACGTCCCGCCATTACCGACGGCTGCTGTTAGACGGCTCATTGAAATGAGTTACTAATGTTTACTAAAGTCAAAAATAATTATTTATATATGAAATTCGTAAGATAGAATGTACCAAATATATAGATAGCGGTTCCCAACCTGGATGTCTATTAGAATAGTAAACAAATAGTGAGGGAACACGGCTTACAAGCGATTCCCTCAATGTTATCGTGCCAGATTGTTTGTTTTGAGATTCTTTACGCCTGTATGTTCGTTAGTGAAGTATTCTGCAGTTTGTTGCACTAGTAAACATGAAGAGTGGAAAAACCGAGGCATCAGTTGTTGTAGTAGGCCTGTAATGGCCAAACGACTGCAAAAGGAATTATTTATTTTAAGTTCTCGAATGGAAAACAAGAAAGCTGTTAAAGATACATATACCGATTCAGATAATGAGGTAGTTAAAATATCTTTTAACACGTCGTTTGGTACAATTTATAAATTGAACACTGTGATTCTAGATGTTAAAACAGAGAATTTTGAGAATTTAAGTTTACAATAGATCTATTTAAAATCGATGTAGATGTATTTTCTGATCACATTCAGGAACATTCCATCAACATTGGCAGAATTTCAATAAAATATTGGTGTTGAAGGTTTTTTATTAATTATCTAATTTACCCGCAAGTTGCTTGGAAGCTGCAAACTTTTAGTGCAAGTTTCATCAACATACCTCTGTGAGTCTGTATTTTACATAATGGATTATCTAAAATACAAATATCGATCAAGATGGACGTTGCAAGTGAGCTGTGATATGCTTTATCGCTGCTGCAACCAGAAATTTAAAAAATATTAAAAGACAACAGTCCCAAACTTCTGCCTACGTTACAAAATAACTGACATAATAGTGTCATTAACTAACTATTGTATTTTTTAAGTTTTAGTTTTGTATTTCATTGATTTATAAAATAAAATACTAAAATGAAGGCTGGAAATGAATTTATGTGCAAAAATGCACGTTGTGTAATTAATGTATCAAACATTTCATAAAGCGTGCAAGTCTAACCTATACATTAACCTACATAGTTAATGTTGGTACTTTTTATCACCACATAATATGATCTTAATAGTTAGAGAGGCGTGACCAAATGTCAGTTTAATAGGCATAAAGACTGAAAAGTTGAGTTGCCCTGGTATAATAAATGATATACTCGTATTAAAATTTATATCTTTAAATAGGTAATATAGTACTCGTAAAACGAATTAAAGCAAACAACGAAAAAAAACACAATATCAACTACAGTATATACAATTATTTAATGCATATGTAGTATTTAAGTACATGTAATAAAAAATATGTGAAATATATACGTGCAGCTAAAATTATTAACTAAAACATGCTGCGTAAAGGGCGGGTTTTGTCAGAAGGATTACCTTTCAAATTATTGTTTGTATTTCAAAGGTTGTTTTACAACAGCGAGCATAATTCTATTAGCTACCAAGGGGTAGAAGCAGCATTTATTATTATGCACATCGATGATTTTAATAATGCATGCATGTTTGTGTGTAACTACTTAAACAGTTTTGAACCGCTATGTAAAGAGGTAATATTAATTGCACGTTTCATGTATTATTAATCTGAAATGGAGTTCGAAGTAATAAAATGTAGTATTATTCAACTTATTAATGTTATATTAATTAACTGGACACTTAATTTCTATTTTATGGAAATAGGTATAATTAACTATTTTGTACAATGACTGCCACATTAATCTTCAAATGAGATATTCATCAAGAGTTAATTTATCTATATCCAAATCAGCAAAACTACTTTTACAAAGTTAATTAATAGTTTCATATGTTTGTACACCTGGTTATAATTCTATTTTTATTGCTCAACCTAAAATCGATAAACGTGATATGAAAAGACACTAATAAATAGATTATTATTCATATATGCAATAACAAAATCTATTGTTACTGTGAACTTCGTAAGAATCTCAAAAGCTAAAGAGATGATTCGGTTGTTCATTAAATTTGGTTAAAATGGATGAAATTGAGCTTTATTAGGTTTCCAATTGATTGGTTTGATTTCATTCGTTTTTAATTGTTTTATTGGTCGACCGTCCCATCGCACTAGTCAGGGTTTTATTCAATCCGGTTTTTACCACGCTTTTTGTATTAATATTACAAAGTTAAAACTTACATAAAATACTTTTAGATTACAAATATTGCAATTTAAAATAGGGTAAATCACAATGCTCTTGTTTAATTTGGCGTTTTGTAATTTTCCGGTAAAGTGAAGGAAACACGATCTGATGCTGCAGAATAATTATAAGATTTGCAATAAAAAATAATCAAATATACCTCTGCAATGTGGAAAAATGTGCGAAGGAATACACCTAATGAGATATTATAATTTCATATTATGTAGCTGAAACCTAGTCTTTGTTGTGACCAACAAAAAGGCATAACTTGCGGTGATAGATAATCTCATGATATCACCGAGAAGTTTTTTGAAGTTCACTATATATGAACTTCAAAAAATCTAAACTTAAGGTTTCGAAATATGCTGTTACAATAAGACCTTGCACGCCAGTATATTAAGGTCTAGAATAAATTGGATATTTAATAAAATACAATTTAATTGCTACAATTAAGTGTTATTTTTATATAACAGCCTGAGTGGTCTATAAAACAATTCAGTTCAACTCTCATATAATATAGGTACCTTCAAGATAAGAGGATAAATTTAAAAACACAGAGATCTAATGCATTCCTTTTTTCATTTTCTATTTCTGTATATGGAAATATACTCAATTTACTTGCCTTTACTGCTTAACTCGGACCCGATATCGTTACTACTCATTCTACATTTAATAATGTAGTTAAGTATCAAATTAAAGTAGTTAAACGTTGTGATTATTATAATGATAACGCTATAATTATTCTGTATCATTTAATTATTATAAATGTTCCATCTAATGATGAAAATATATATGGTTGTTTTCATGCATATAAATTAATATCAGTTCTTCATAAATTAAATAAATGGTATTTTAATTAATGATTCCATTTGGAGATAACAACACTGATAATTAATCCCATAAGAATATTATACTTCAACATTAATATGTACTTAGTCGCAAAACAATGGAAAATGTATCATTTACAGACATAATAAATACACATTAAAACGTTTTTAATTTCTCTTTTATAGCTTATACTATAACTAGCGGTTACCCGAGGATTTGTACGCTATTTCCTATGCAAGAACAGCTACGCCATAGGCATATACTATTTAAATTGTGTAATAAAGACACGTGAAAATTGTTGTGGTCACTACAAGATATTCTAATCTCTTGATCGAATATTCAATATACGTAATAAATCAAATATATTCTTTTAACCCTTTCTTTATGACAAAATTTGGTATATGTAACATTTTTCCATTCAATAACCTTATTTAAAAGACAATTCTAAAAACAAACAGCTTGACTAATTCTAAAGAAGCCTGTCACTTCTTCTGCTTACTCGACCTATCGGATCTATTATATTTATTACGCTCAATACCTATTGCCACATATAGAAGTAGTACTAGTAGCAAAAATGTACGAATCCACGCAGGTTGTAACTTACACGCCACGTGAGTGACAGGTGATATCACGTGACTTGTGACTTACAACCAACCTCATGTCTCCCGTAAACAATATCTTCTTGTCTTGTCACATGTCTTCTTGTCCTAGATATCGGTTTACCATTACTGATTTACTGCAAATTGGAGAAAAAATGGAAACGCCAGAAAACAATACCTCACCTCTCTTGTAGTGTTCAGCGGAAGACTTCGGGTTTGAAAAGTATTAAAAAAAAGTATTTAAACACGTTCGAAACAAAGTATAAATATTTACTGAGATGATCTTCACAGCCAATAATTGTATTTCTTTGTGTAAAACCCAAAATGTATTTTTATCTTAACTGTTGTGTAGAACAATTATAATTAAGTATTTGTATTTGTTAAAGTATAAAAATAAATAATATTAGCGAAATAAATATGTCATGTCTAGGGAGCTACTACCACCGATTGCTCTTCATATTTTTCATTCAAGTTAATTACTAATTTTAGGGTATAATCTACTAATGTGCTAAAATGTTGACCATTACTCATTTCTTAAGAACTGATGACTATTTTTTCTTATTACCAATAGTAACTAGGATAGGTGTTGGTACCAATTCATCTATTTACAGAGAAAATGCATATAGAGATAAAGGGTATTTAGTTAAGGATCTGACCATAATAGTGAAATATAAAATCTTAAGACCTACTGATAGAAAATAAAAGAAACTTCATCTCTTTTAATTTAGTAAAAAAATGCATATCTACTTTTAAACAATATGAATTTTACAAATATCAAAACATTTCCCATCTAAAAGTGTCCAAGAACATTTGTCCTTGTTAGAAACACACCATCCTTATTAGATTTTATAGTTCAACTAAGTTGGCCAAAATAATTCAGATAAAAAACCCTTATTACTATTTAAAGAATTGTGTACTGGTAAAACATTCTATTTAGAATTGTACAACTAACTACCGAATTCGAGGAACGTGTATACTTGTCAATAACGTGTCTCATCTCTGTTTAAGAAGGTTGGTTTGACATGGATTTTCTTGGAGTACACATCATCAGTCCAGTAAAAATCGTCCATGTTTCATGAGGAATCTTGAAAAATTTGCAGTTTATAGGACATATATTGAGCAAGAGAAACAGAAAAGTTGGCTCGACATCATCACCTCTTATGTCTCTGTTATATACGATGGATTGGCCGAGAGAGTCGTGAAATGCACCCCATCAGTTCGGTAACAATAGGCCTATGTCGTACAATGCTGAGGATTTTACAGTTGGTTGGATTAAGCTTCTGATCACAAACAACTGTTACATTGTTCCGCTTAAAACTAGTGTCACATTCTCTCTTATTTTTTCAGTGCACGAAAATCGTAAAATTAAATAGTTTATATTGTATTTTGCTTTTGTATGTTAATGTCAGAAATAACCTTTTTATTACTTTTTATGTGTATTTTTTTAGAATAATTCGATTAATAATTAGTAATAATTCACAATTAATACGTAGTTATCTTATGTAAATAAAAAACTAGAGAATAAGTATAATATATATATATATATATATATATATATATATATATATATATATATACACGTATATATAAATATGTGTGTGTGTGTTTTTTTTTAATTTATCGTCATCAACTATAGAATATCTATATTTTGTTTTATTTCATTATTTCAAACCATTATGACTATTTTATTTATCTACATATAAAATTAAGATTAATAAATTCTCAAATTTGTGTAATCGTTTCTTCATTGAAACGATTATACTTATTGATGATTCAGGTTAAATATGATATGCTAATAAGTATATCTGTGTACTATATTTTCAATTTCATTTAATTTTGTAATCTGATTTATTGTTGTAGCATTTACCTTATTAACGGTGTTGTGTTTCGAGAATATCTAGATTAGTTTTTGTTTTCAAGATAAGGCTATCTTTAGATTTGAATTATATAGGCCTAACTCCTACAAATATAAAAATTCCGGAAATTATATTTTAATGTCCCTATTTAAATCCGGTCAAAACACATAAATATCGCTGTATATTGGCGGCAATTTTCAGCATGTCGTTACAAAAATTATAACTCTATCTAATTTGATTCTAAAAAAACATAGTTTTGTTAGTCCTAAATGAATTCGAAACCAAAGGCGATAATTGATTTCATGAAATCTAGCCTTATCGAAATAACACATCCAATTAGTGGACTTAGGCCTTATCGACCGACAGCAGTTCTCGTCAGTACTAATACACGGCTCAGCTGTCACTTGCTCTACAAAAGAAAACTTCGATATTATTCGATGAATGTACAATCCAATTATTGGAACTCTGTAAATTTGTGTATGTTCTTTCATAATTCACTGCTTTTACAACAATTTCTTTTGAAACGAAAGGAATTATTTTTGTGTAGTGATTAAGTACTACAATTCATGTTGATTTATCATCCAAAGTTTTATTACAAATGAAGGTTGCTTCTTTATATATTTCGTTTCTGAGAATTTAAATAATAATATAAAACGTATATTATGGAAAAGTTGCACCTTGCTTATTCAACTAAAGTTGGAACAAGACCTCCTTTACTTGAACTAAAGATAGATCATTTGTATAATCGATCAAATTTTAACATGTGCTTGTAGCTCAGATATGATGTAAAAATAGAATGAGCCGACAGAAAAGCAACCCTACAGAAACTTTAAAATATGCAACCGCATAGTATTTTAATTTCTACGAAGGCATTTATCAGTGATAGCAATGAAAAGTTAAATCTAGCATACGTGAAATCCACTAAAGATACTATTGCAGTAAAATAGCAATATAACACTACGAACCAAGTTAAAAAGTATATAAGTCTTATAATATCAGCGTAAAACATTAATATAATGTAGAATTCAATAAGGTTATATTTCTGAAATATTACTCCTATTAGGTTCTCTCGGTCATTGGATTGCCATGGAAACTATATTCACTGACTGCTTGTGTCCCTGGCAGCTAAAATCCTTAGAAATATTTATAAATAAATAATTATTAACGAGGAGTTCTTTTTACCAGTAACAGTGAACTATTACATACTACGGTGACAACTCAAACTGGAAAATATGAGTATCGATCATTTTTTTTATTTTAAAAATTATAACACACTGTGTAGGGTGGTGTGTTAATTGTGATTTACTTTAATTAAAGTACTCTATTATTTCTTACTAACATGTTTAATAATTTTTGTAATTTACCTTTATTATATAGAAAAATAGGAGTGTACCATTAAAATTTTCCGTTCTAAAATTCTCCAAGATGAAAGAATGTAAATTGACCCGTTATTCCTACTCGGGGTTATTCCTATATACAAAGTGATCTGAATTGTATACATTGTCACACATTTACCGTAAGACAAATCGTGTGTAAATGTACAAATAGGGGTTCTTTATCTCTATCTGGAATACCGGTATTCCAATTCCATGTTACGGAATTGAAATTGTTTGTCTGGCAGAGCGCCACACAATGTAACTTTGCAAAATCTGTTGATATGTCACGAAAAGGGTGATTACCAATTATTTTAATGTATTTATGTCATATTTAATAATGTATAACCACTGTCTTCAAATTCTACTATGGGAATTTTAATCTTTTATTGTTGGGTTAAAAAAGATTGTTGGGTGTAGAGTACTACTACCACGAAAATTCAAACTTGTACATATTTTGTTTAGTAGATAATACAAAGTAACGAGACCGGATTGTGATTTTGTATTGGGAATTTTTAGGTAAAGATTGGACACCCATTCAGATTCAAACCTAATCGAGACCGTTCAAAGTCGAGAAAAGTCTAAATGGCTATCGTTAAAATCCAGTGCAGATTATTATGAAATATTGTGTATGATAAAATTTCGACTGTCTAAAGCATGCTAAAGTCAAATCATTGTTATAAATAGTGTAGGTTCATTAAACGAAAGAGCCAGGTACAAAGCTAGTATAGGGAGAGGATCAAAGGGGTGCTGGCCGGGGGCTGAGCCAGGGATGGACACGCTGAAGACTCAGTTTACACAAGCCTTATTTACTCCTGACCCTCTTTCTCTTTATCTCGCTCGATATTTTACAGAATGATTTTGAACACCTATTATTTTCGTTTCCTAATAAAAATAAGAGTAATATATATGTTACAATGTTATTGAAACGAATTATTTATACAAAATTTGGTTTTTTTTAATTAATACACATAATAGTAAAAGACTTTTGGCATAGAATCCAAAAGAATTTTTCTTTATTATTTAATTGTATGAACAGCTATTTTAATCTGATAGGATAAAAGGTTTTCTAATGTCGTCTCGGTGTTTCTGTTAATGGAACTAGAATAGGATTCCTCATATGAAGCGGTCCCAAATTTCAATTTGCTAAATCAAATTTCCAAAAAATCCATTAAGAGTCATCATCAGTAATAAAATACAAAAATCTAGCACCAAATCCTAATTTGCCTGGAATTGTTAAATAAAAAATAATATTCCCTCGTATTTACAGTGTTTACACTGAACAAATATAATACCAAATTTACACGCCCCAGATAATAAAGCATGTAACTACATGGAAAGAGACTCGAGGTAGTGAGAAAAGACGTGTGTACCCTGCGTAAACAAGAATATACCAAGCTGCTCGGATAAATGATCCAACATGTAGACGCTGGGATAAAGCGCATTTCCGCTGTCTCTATGTGAGCAGACTGCAGTGGCATGGATCGATTACAATTGCCCATTTATATCTCATACTGAAAATCAGCAAGATTTCGTTCATCTTGAAATCTACAGGATTCTCTAGATCTACCTTATAGTCTTAGAATCGACTCACTGAAGAAATGATAATTTTTCTGAGTTAAAAATATATGTTCCAGCACTATGAACATCTGACCATTAGCTTGTAAAGTTTTGATAAAACATATGTTTCTTCAAAAATGGCATCGTTTTCACTATATTTATTCAAGAAATCACTGTATTTTGAATATAAATAGAACCTTTAAAATATAAAAAAACACATATTTATTCAATAAATCGATGTGTGTATCAAAATAGAAATCACTATTTAAAGCTGTAGACCTAACAAATAACCAAATCAAATTCAATAACAAAAATATTTGGACAAATTTAGATGAAAATCATTAAATTTTGTTAAAAACTACAGATTTTTTTTTAATTTTAGTAAATGAAAATACGATAAAAGCTGTTATAGAGCATTTTAAAGAGAAATGTAAAAACAGGTTTGAAAATTTCAAGAAAACAAGATTTGTTACTCTTACTAAACTTTTGTCCCAGCTCAGTTTTTATTAATAAACCAGATCTATATTCTCTAATCTTAAAACTCAAAATGAAAATGGCAGAAATAATAGTTCAAGTTCGTGGTTTGGAAGAAGTTTTACCCTTAATTAAAGAAGTTTGTCAGTGTAGACTCAAAAACGGAAATAATCAATTAAAATATCAAATAAACCAGCTACAAATTAAAGACAAAATAAGTACTGAAATAATTACAAAATAAAGTGTAAAAATAGAATTAATGAAACCAGATCTTATCTTTAAAGACTTTGATAAACGATAACGTAATTTATTGATCTTATTGAAATAGAATCATATTTGGGAATATCCTTATTATGTAATCAGAGCTCGAAAAAGGGAAATACAAAAACTATTGAAAGAACTTGCAATAGATTATCCAGAAATGTAAATGTTATTGAGCCTTGGTGATCCAAATAGTGTAAATATTTACAAACCAATGAAAGAATCTTTAAATAAAAAACATGAAATTATTTTACTCCAAATCTCGACTTATGTATGAAATATCTCAATCTAATTTGTTATAAATTTTATTAAACTCTTTTATAATATTTCTTTTCGCATAACTAGGTGACAATTGAATAATTCTTCTACAAACAGTTTAGATTTTTAAAAGACTTTTCCTAAAGATATTTAACAACAAATCTTTGAAATTTATCTAATAAATTATATTTTTTGTCACTTAAACAGTATCATACACTAATTTACTGTCCGCTTATAAATACTGGTTAACAAATTTGCTGTTGGATTATTTACAGATCATGGATTAACAGTATTTTACATTGATTTATTGTTGGCATTTAAGTGGGCTAGAACCACTGTCTCATTTTCCAGCTATTTTATATATTACCAAATAGGTCAAAAATAACAATCAGTTTTGGTTTTATATCGAAAATTTATTATTACGAGGAACAATTCCATTTATAAGAATGAAGACTATGATGACATGAATTATCTTTTAATAACTTATATAGTTAAGTTTGTGTGCCCAAACATAAAAATTTAGTTTTAAAATTTTGTGACATCTTTCAAATAATATGAAACGTCTAGTTGAAAAAAATAACATTATGAACTGCAAAAATGTTATTTATAATTTACATTTTAAGCCAAAAATAGACCAATTAGGTATATATTAATATTTAAGTATACCTGTATAAGTATTTACGTATTAAATATTCAAATATATAAGGTAATCATTACAAGCAACTAGAAAACATTACATTACTTTGTTTGCAAACAATAATCACTCCGGCAATAAACCATTGCCAATTACTACTAGTGTGCTTTTACAATATGCAGAATGATAAACTCTCGTATATGTGGAAAGCTTCGCAAATGTATCAGTCAGTTCGTTCATTATTCGATCATATGTCACTCAGTGTGGCCACAGAGCTAACATCATTAGTAGATCAGTCACGGGTCGATATTGTGCAATTTGCGTTCAGTATTTGTGTCTCAGTGTTGTGAAGCTCAGCAATTTTGGATGTAAGCAGATTTCTACTAGCGTAGGGTTGTGTGGACAGCTACCCAGTTATTGGATTTGTCATTACGATAAATTTACGCTTGTAATTTGCAATAATCTTAATCAAAATTGGCGTGGATTTTGTATCAATTAATTGCTCTTTGCATTTCATTGGTATAACTAATCATACATAAGAATATCGTACAATAATAGAATTCTCGATATTCTCGTAGACCATGATATAAACCAAGGCATTCGGGGCCATGGTGACCAATAGGCAACTGGTACTTCAGTAGCTATTACTTTTTACAATTCAATCATCTTGGATTCTCGACAGAGATCTATTGGGTTTGGTTTTTTATATCTGTTATTTTCATCTTGTTCATCTATATTAAAACAAATAAAATACAACGGATGTCACTATTACAGAGAATCGTAATTTCACTACTACCATATGTTGAATTGCAATCTATTAACTAAGCACTCAGCAATTTATTCCACTGTGTGTGTGTGTGTGTGTGTGTGTGTGTGTGTGTGTGTGTGTGTGTGTGTGTGTGTGTGTGTGTGTGTGTGTGTGTGTGTGTGTGTGTGTGTGTGTGTGTGTGTGTGTGTGTGTGTGTGTGTGTGTGTGTGTGTGTGTGTGTGTGTGTGTGTGTGTGTGTGTGTGTGTGTGTGTGTGTGTGTGTGTGTGTGTGTGTGTGTGTGTGTGTGATTCTAGGTGTTAATAATTTTCCTCTTAAGGTACATTTATACTTCTGAATGGTTTATGAATCCATAGTCATTGACTTTGTGTTAGCGCAACGGCTGACTCTCCACGCCCTTTATTCTTCTACCATTTTCACCACCTACTTGTTCTCTTCTCAATAATTTTCTTTATAGAAAAAATATATCACTCATAGGTTACTAAAGATTTAATTAGGTTCTATCTTCGTACTTTTCACCGATTAAAAGAGGCTCTTTATGACAAAATTATTGACGGATCATTCATTTTGTAAATTTTATTGTACAACATCTAATTCAACACATTGATTAAAACTTTAACGTGTTATAAACTAAACTAAAATTCAACAAAGTATACAAATCTTTATGATGTGAGGGTTGAAGATTACAATACATTCAGACCCATGACAGTAGATTTGTCACGGTAGAGAGTAAAAACGTTCTTGGCAGTTGGTTCTTCGAGATTGACAGTCCTTTTTATTCTCTCTACACATCAAGTTATGTAAACTACCTTTGGTTCTTTTTTTAAGCAACTACTCTGATTGACTGAGATCTTTTCAGTCCCAATACACTAAAACCTAGATTACTTTTATCTTTGTTCTGTAAATCTCAGAACAACATTAATAACATATTTTGTTGCTTTTGTTTGTAAACATATAAGAGTTTTATAAAATGGAAAAGTAGTTGTAAATTTGATACTATTAAGAAATTTTACTCCTGTATGTTTTTAAGTAGTTCTACTGTACATTTTATGAATAAATATTCGATTCGTAATCATGATCTAACACGCTCAGAACTTTTAACATTTTACTTTAAACGTATGAATGAAATATAATTTTAATATTTTGGTACATTTTTATACGCTCATCAAACGAATTTTAAGTGCATTGTTAAATAAACTAATTTGAGGAATTTTGTTTTATTCCTTTACACGACTAGTTAAATTTTTTATTTTTTATAGTATTTTAGTGGTTTTTCTATTCCGTACAAATGAGACGACATATGGCAATAGAAAAATACAAGAAATATTAAATACGTTATCCAAACAAATGTGTAGATGTATTTTCGTAATAGTTGATGTAGTTTGGAGCGGTGATATTGCACTTGTCAGGGGAATAGTTAGAACCAAATGCTCAGTACGAGAAATGAAATCAATTAGATATAGATAAGTTTTTTTTAATTCCATATTATATGTTTATTATTTTATTTTGGGAATAATAAGTGTATTAATGTTACTAGTTTCCAAACTTTAACCAAATCCACTGTGCATTTTTTAATAACAAATTTTACGAGTGTTTATGGTATCGATAAACACACACGCTTATAAATATAAAGGACCTTCTGGTGGAAAATTTAATTATTTTGATAATCAGCATATTTTAAGTGCTTAAAATTCAAAACACAGCAAATATTTAAATTTGAAATAATCCAACTATTAATATACGTTACTTTCTTTCTTCTTTGCTTAGATATTTTTACAGAAGATGCTATACAAGTTAACCTGCTTACATATATGCAAACTAAGCACTTAATAAATCAAACATTTCAGCTTAACACTATGCGACGTTAAAGTTGTTTTATTAAGTAGAAACACATAATATTGTAACATAAATTGGTTTTTTTTATTGGCAGGGTATGTTATTCTTTCATTTTTATCCTTAGCTCATAAAACTTTCAAAGCTAAGAGGCACAAAACCAAGTATATAGGTTCTTTCATTCTGTAAATTAATTCCTAGGCATTTTTGGTCAGCTACGTAAAAGAAGAAATATAATAGTACTTTAGGAGGAGGTCCGAACACAGCAACACATCTGGCATTGGTAGGACTACTTTATCTCCTGAGCGACCTGTGTTACTGAAGATTTACAAGTAGAATTGTTTTCACATAGATCTGATCCCTTCTCTTATGTACATAAATTGTAAAGTTCACTTGTGCAGCAGCAAGAAGGAAAATATTTCTTTCAGCTTAGTCGGAAGACAGGTAGATTTCACATGAGGCCGTCATGTCGAAACTACAAACTGAATATGCATTATTGGGTTTGATGTTTGATTTTCACACCACTGGTGGGACAAAAACCATCAATATTGACTTGTTAATATAATAGCACACTTAAAAAAAGCACACTGTATAAATTTGTTCGTAAAACCTGGACTTGATGAAGTTTATCAATTAAACAATTTATCAGTTTAAATTATTTACCAAAAATGTTGTAATAAACGTATTAATTTTTAACGGTTAAATTGTGTACTTCTATACCTTGGCCACCATGAAAATTGAAAATAGATAAAGAATAAAAGTGGTTTATATTTGAGTAACATATGTATTCGATTAAGCGTTGAAATTTAGTTGAGTTAAATAGTTTGGCAGTTGTTAATAACCACCATCTTTAAACTTTTCAATGGTTAAAACTGATAATCGACATCATCCAAGAACTGCTGCCTTTGAAAGTCTGCATATCATAAAATTACGGTTATTTTGTCTCTCTCACACACACACACACACACCCACATTATTCCCTTCATCAAATCAAGAACAAGCCATCGTATAATGGTTCAAACCATTTTAAAATTTTCATGTATCAAAGAACGCTCCTTCTGATAATTATAATTTGTATAAATATTTACGACAAATATTAAAAAAAGAAATTATGAAACAAACAAGAAAAACGGATATTATAAAAAAATTCAGTTTATTAGCCCATGACATTGACGCGTGAGAATAAGAAGAAAACGTTAAATTTATCTTAAATTAAGACCCCTCGGATGTCTTGTTTGAAGTACCAGTTGGTATGCAGTTTAACTTTTTTTCAATTTTAATCTATTAAGGTCTTCATTTAAATTTCACAGAGATCGCCAGCGTGCTCAGAACTACTGTATTAGATTTATCTTCAATCTCAGACGTCATAGCCATGTTACACAACATTTCCAGCAATTGTCACTCATGAAACTTCGGCAACTACGTAAATTCCACATATTTCCTTTTCTAAATTTAATCATCAAAACCAAATATCCAGTTCATCTTTCCGATAATTTCAACTTTATCTCTGATATTAGTCAACGACCTGTATAATATATATATATATATATATATATATATATATATATATATATATATAATAGTTGAGTGGTAGAGAGGGCTTGATAGCCCTCATGAAAAGACATTTAATTTCATCTTATGTATGCATTTGATGGTGTAAAAATTTTCTAAATGATTTTTACTGGCTAAAGGATTTATATGTCACTATTGACAGTGCCAAATCAATGGTCAGTTACTCTTATGCGTAAAGGATTTGATGTTTGCCAATCACACTGTTTTTCACAGAAGGTTGATATTTTCATTGATAGGATATAATTTTTTGGTTATATTATTTTTGGAATTTTTTCTTGTTGACATGATCTTACAGGTTCAGCAACAAGGTTTTTTGGAAACGGTTACAACCAAAGGGCTGTGATCCCTATTTTCCTATTTATAACATTAATACAGACCCAACATGTTGGTTGAATTTTTAAATACAACTCGTGAACTTTTGGAAAATAAGTCTTTAGTAAGTAGGTTAAATACTGTCCTCATGATTTTGTTGGTTTGATGAAGACCACATATAACTAAAGTTGCTACTGTTATTGGCGTAAGGGAAAAGCATCGTCGCGTAAAATTGATGACTCATATGCGGTTGAGCACATAAAATCATTTCCCTGCTATCAAAGCCACTACACAAAAAAGACAATGATAACAGAAGATAATTCCAGATTTGAATATGAAAAAATGTATGATTTTATACAAACAGAAATGTGATAGAGAGAACAAAAAATCTGTAAAATAATAATGTTTAAAAAATTAACTTGCACTTTAAACCTCCTTCAAAGGACACTTGTAACAAAGTAATGTATCTAACACGTAGCGGTGGTTTTGAAGAAACTCTCTGACACAAAATAATTTTGACGTTGGTACGACTATTTTGTCTTCACGGATTACCGATGCTACCATATATTTACCATTGGAATCGTTCTAACATTGATCTGATCTCTCCTCTTATTTATATAAATGCGTGATCTTTGTTAGTTCAGCCCTAAGAAAATACGCAATTAGTAGTAGTTTAGGAGGACCTCTGAACACAACATATCTTGTAGTAGTACTACTAAGTTTCTCGGATAAACTGTGGTACTATAGATTTACATGTGAAACAATTCTTATATAGATCCGCTGCTACCACTTATGTAAATAGATGTGTAATCTTCAACCGTTCAGCTACGTGAAAGTAAACAAATAGCGGTAGTTTAGGTAGAGCTCCGAACACAACAATACATCTACCGATGGAGGTATTACTTTGTCTCTCGAGAATCCCTCGCTACTGTAGATTTACAAGTGGATTGTTCTCACTCGATTCCAATCCTTCCACATCGGTGTTTAGTAATGTATGTATTGATTACACTTTCATACCTTCGTTTCTAGAATATTTAAATTTTGATAGTCAGCTTTTTTAATTAGCTAGAGTATATTACGATATTTATTTTATGTCCTAACAAAGTTGTAACAATACATCATCTATATTATGAGTATGGTATGTAGCAATAGGTCAGCATTATATTCCTGCTCTCGATGTTTGCCTATTCATCCGTCTAACATAGAACCTTCGTGCTCTCAGAGTATATCGTTAACCTTACAGCGGCAGCTCTATCTATATTCACTGGCAAAACTGTTATTCCACAACTGCATCATAATATTTATAACAGTATGAGAAAGGTGGCGCGCAGGGTAACACATCTCTTCAATTGTATTATATTCCTGCTCTCGATGTTTGCCTATTCATCCGTCTAACATAGAACCTTCGTGCTCTCAGAGTATATCGTGAACCATACAGCGGCAGCTCTATCTATATTCACTGGCAAAACTTTTATTCCACAACTGCATCATAATATTTATAACAGTATGAGAAAGGTGGCGCGCAGGGTAACACATCTCTTCAATTGTATTATATTCCTGCTCTCGGTGTTTGCCTATTCATCCGTCTAACATAGAACCTTCGTGCTCTCAGAGTATATCGTGAACCTTACAGCGGCAGCTCTATCTATATTCACTGGCAAAACTTTTATTAAGCAACTGCATCATAATATTTATAACAGTATGAGAAAGGTGGCGCGCAGGGTAACACATCTCTTCAATTGTATTATATTCCTGCTCTCGATGTTTGCCTATTCATCCGTCTAACATAGAACCTTCGTGCTCTCAGAGTATATCGTGAACCTTACAGCGGCAGCTCTATCTATATTCACTGGCAAAACTTTTATTAAGCAACTGCATCATAATATGTATAACAGTATGAGAAAGGTGGCGCGCAGGATAACACATCTCTTCAATTGTATTATATTCCTGCTCTCGATGTTTGCCTATTCATCCGTCTAACATAGAACCTTCGTGCTCTCAGAGTATATCGTGAACCTTACAGCGGCAGCTCTATCTATATTCACTGGCAAAACTTTTATTAAGCAACTGCATCATAATATTTATAACAGTATGAGAAAGGTGGCGCGCAGGGTAACACATCTCTTCAATTGTATTATATTCCTGCTCTCGATGTTTGCCTATTCATCCGTCTAACATAGAACCTTCGTGCTCTCAGAGTATTTCGTGAACCTTACAGCGGCAGCTCTATCTATATTCATTGGCAAAACTTTTATTAAGCAACTGCATCATAATATGTATAACAGTATGAGAAAGGTGGCGCGCAGGGATAACACATCTCTTCAATTGTATTATATTCCTGCTCTCGATGTTTGCCTATTCATCCGTCTAACATAGAACCTTCGTGCTCTCAGAGTATATCGTGAACCTTACAGCGGCAGCTCTATCTATATTCACTGGCAAAACTTTTATTAAGCAACTGCATCATAATATGTATAACAGTATGAGAAAGGTAGCGCGCAGGGAAACACATCTCTTCAATTGTATTATATTCCTGCTCTCGATGTTTGCCTATTCATCCGTCTAACATAGAACCTTCGTGCTCTCAGAGTATATCGTGAACCTTACAGCGGCAGCTCTATCTATATTCACTGGCAAAACTTTTATTCCACAACTGCATCATAATATTTATAACAGTATGAGAAAGGTGGCGCGCAGGGAAACACATCTCTTCAATTGTATTATATTCCTGCTCTCGATGTTTGCCTATTCATCCGTCTAACATAGAACCTTCGTGCTCTCAGAGTATATCGTGAACCTTACAGCGGCAGCTCTATCTATATTCACTGGCAAAACTTTTATTAAGCAACTGCATCATAATATGTATAACAGTATGAGAAAGGTGCGCGCAGGATAACACATCTCTTCAATTGTATTATATTCCTGCTCTCGATGTTTGCCTATTTCATCCGTCTAACATAGAACCTTCTTCGCTCTCAGAGTATATCGTGAACCTTACAGCGGCAGCTCTATCTATATTCACTGGCAAAACTTTTATTCCACAACTGCATCATAATATTTATAACAGTATGAGAAAGGTGGCGCGCAGGATAACACATCTCTTCAATTGTATTATATTCCTGCTCTCGATGTTTGCCTATTCATCCGTCTAACATAGAACCTTCGTGCTCTCAGAGTATATCGTGAACCTTACAGCAGCAGCTCTATCTATATTCACTGGCAAAACTTTTATTAAGCAACTGCATCATAATATGTATAACAGTATGAGAAAGGTGGCGCGCAGGGAAACACATCTCTTTAATTGTATTATATTCCTGCTCTCGATGTTTGCCTATTCATCCGTCTAACATAGAACCTTCGTGCTCTCAGAGTATATCGTGAACCTTACAGCGGCAGCTCTATCTATATTCACTGGCAAAACTTTTATTAAGCAACTGCATCATAATATTTATAACAGTATGAGAAAGGTGGCGCGCAGGGTAACACATCTCTTCAATTGTATTATATTCCTGCTCTCGATGTTTGCCTATTCATCCGTCTAACATAGAACCTTCGTGCTCTCAGAGTATATCGTGAACCTTACAGCGGCAGCTCTATCTATATTCACTGGCAAAACTTTTATTAAGCAACTGCATCATAATATGTATAACAGTATGAGAAAGGTAGCGCGCAGGGAAACACATCTCTTCAATTGTATTATATTCCTGCTCTCGATGTTTGCCTATTCATCCGTCTAACATATAACCTTCGTGCTCTCAGAGTATATCGTGAACCTTACAGCGGCAGCTCTATCTATATTCACTGGCAAAACTTTTATTAAGCAACTGCATCATAATATGTATAACAGTATGAGAAAGGTGGCGCGCAGGATAACACATCTCTTCAATTGTATTATATTCCTGCTCTCGATGTTTGCCTATTCATCCGTCTAACATAGAACCTTCGTGCTCTCAGAGTATATCGTGAACCTTACAGCGGCAGCTCTATCTATATTCACTGGCAAAACTTTTATTCCACAACTGCATCATAATATTTATAACAGTATGAGAAAGGTGGCGCGCAGGATAACACATCTCTTCAATTGTATTATATTCCTGCTCTCGATGTTTGCCTATTCATCCGTCTAACATATAACCTTCGTGCTCTCAGAGTATATCATATATCGTGAACTGGTGCTACCATTTTCGTTTGTGCAGATTTAAAACTGTACAGATCAAAATACGGGTCGTTTGCTGGATTTATTCTTTAAATGTGTAGACTTTTATCAATTATGTATTTCTTAATTGATTCTGCTGGTTTTTTAAATCAATTTTAGTATTATTATTATTTATGTAATCATTTATAATATTACTGCTTAGTAAAAATAAGTAAGTCAACTGATTAAAGAATATGCTGATTTATCCGTAGAAGAAATGTGTTAGTACTTTATCTTTGAGTTGAAAATTACTCCATGATCCGTGCCTATTTTACTAGCAAGAACATTTATGTAGATTCTAAGCTCTTTTTATTTGTATACTTATTCATTTACATTTATCTTATGTTATGTATTTCATCTCATTAATATCTTGAATTATGACGGAATTTAATTTATAATTCATTGTTGATCGATTAAAAGTTACTTTTATATCCTATCAATATAATGATTTTATAATATTTATTTAGTTGTGTATGTGTTGTTATTTTAACTTACTATCACAGCAGCTATCCACCACCATTTCTTTAAAGGCCCGATTTTATGGAGAACGACGATGGGGACCCTTCTAAACAACCGTTATGTATGTGATACACACTTAAATTGGTTTATTTGACGGTAAGATATAAACCTAAGGTATAGTCATGGTATGTAATTTGCTATTCGGTTCCCTCAATTTATCTGCGAGAATGCTACCGTTCCAAACATGACAGGTATTTATTAAATCTGCGATATTTTAGAAACTTGTTTGATGAATAAAATAAGTTTAAACCACAACTGGTCCATTATATGTAAATTGTATGTAAGTATCTGTATGTGGTTTCTACTTGAGCATTCAAATAGGTGCATATTTAAAAGTTGTAAATGCTGCCGTAGTAGTATTGAATAAGTTTTCCTTAGGATATATGACCTGACGTAGAATGTAAATTAAAAATATAATAATGATCTAATTTTAAAATATGGTGTCGACTTTGAAATTAAAGTGCTCAGTTTCATAAAAGGAGAAGTATGTGTTTCAAATTTGTATTTCATCAAATGAATGTAAGTTTTAATGTTCAAAAATACATTCTACTTCCAGTTAGTTCCAAACCACCTACGGGCTATATTGAGACTCCTTCAATGACGTGGAAATGCAAAACGACATCAGTGTATAAACTGCTTACTCCATGACCCGTGCTTGTTTTACTAGCAAGAACAGTTATGTAGATGCTACGCTCTTTTTATTTGTATACTTGTTCATTTACATTTATGTTATTTAAATTGCTTAGGTAGGAACGTTGAAAGTCTATGTTTTATATTGAAAATGGAAACACAATAGGCCGCTTTTAGGTACTTTAAATGTTTTATATATGTATAATTTTAACAATTAGCTTTCCTGTCTTTAATAGACCTATTTAGTTACATTTTTAAATTTATTTATTTGTCATTACCACGACTTCATTTATTCCCTCGTTACTTTATATTTATAAGTAGGCAATTTAAACATTTTAATTTTAGTTAAATGTAAAATTAACTTATTTTAAAATAAAAAATAAATAATTAAGTTGCAATAGATGATTATGCATACATCTTACTCATTTATGTATGAAACTCTTTCTCTTTAAAGAAGTTCAATTCCCTTAATAAAGCATCTCAATTCCAAAGCAAGGAAGCCATTTATGGATAGAATGATCAAAGGGTGGAATGAAAGTACATTCGTTTTTCTCCAGGCAAACCTCTCTTTAATCTTGATCCTTGTATAACCGCTATTGTCAAAAGGAACATGGATGGGGTTGCTTATCTTCTGCCGTCATTTCAAAGTCTATATTCTTTTAAGCAAGCTAAATAGCATAATTCACTTAATTCATATCATACTTGCAAAATCATTTAGTTAATCTATTATCTAGTAGTAAACTCTTCATGGACCTAGAGTTTGAAAAAATAAAAATAACTGTTTGTGCCATATTTTTATTTTAGTCACCACGTTTAGAACTCCTCCTTATATTTCACAATGGTTTATTTCATCCATTGGCATTTTTAACAAACCAATATGCATCAAATAATGTAGGTAGAGAACAAGAGCATTATTTTATTCAAATTGCAAGAATATTGGTAGGGTTATTTTTAGGCAATATAATGTGTATCTATAAAGTAACATAATGTTAGTATGTAAACATTGCAGTAATTTATTTGATTTGTTCTGGAATACATAATTTTGTGCTGGCACAGTGATCCATTCTATTGATGTTGTTACTTCAATGCTGGTTTTTGGCACATTATAAACACTATCTAATAAAACTTAGCATTTGTTACTAAAAAATATATTGATTCTAAGCAATGAAATTGATTAACTCAATAAAGAGAACATTGAGTTATTTAAAGAGCAAAGGTGAAATAATACTATTTACATCTTGATATTTTTTACATTTAAATTACAAGAAATATTTTCAACGATAATTTTGCTTTCCGGAGTGAAAATATACAACAAAACAAAGATTTAAATTAAGGAAATAAAATACATTGTAACAAATACTAATAGTATGAAAATCATTGTTTTCAACCAATTTGTATCGTACTAAATTAGAAAAAGTATTTTATGTACATTTATTATATTTATTAATAAGTAATCTTTCAAATTTATATGTGGGGTCTATTTCTTTTTAACGGTTTTAAGCGTATTTAAATAATATGTGTTCAATCAAGCCTTAACACTTTACAGAATTACTATTATGCAATAAGTCCTCCTTTTATGCAATATTAAAGTGATTTTCTGAAATATATATTGTTTTTTCCTTAATTTAGAATACCAATAAACTTCATTTATGTTGAGAATTTTAATTTTCCTGAGAGCTTTGAACAAGAAAGAGTAAGGAGTGGCTCAGTGAAGTTTTACAAAGAGAGGTTGTGGAATTGCTGCTACCTCGATAAAAACAAGTAATCTAGAGAGACTTATTATAAAACATGATATTGTTTCTGACGACACTATAAAACGTATTACAGGCAGAGACACTGAAGGTGTGTTTTAATAAAGCCGATTGATTAATAAAGGCATTAAATGTTTAATATCTCTTTCCTAATAGCTTGGAGAGAGTATATGCTATATCTTATAGTTCCAGCAACCTAAGAGGATACTTGGTTAATATGATCAAAGGCCCATATAAATATTTGCTTAGTTATTTTATGATAAAGAAACTACTCATATGTACATTAAAATAATAGTTCCAATATGCATTCTTTTAAGCCTAGAGTTTTAAGTAAAATATATAATAATAATTACAAATTGGTATGTTTTAATTTTATAAAATCCCTCGCAGTTACCCGCGGCTTCGCACGCAACATCGTAGATTTTGCACCTGCATGAGCACTTCTGGTTAGATTGAATTATATTTCCAACACCAATTTTGAGTTTTCCTTGCCATCTAATATATATATATATATTTATGGCCATTGTAATTTACTTCAATGTTAGTTGGTTTTAGGTTGTTTCCCGATAAAGAAAATATACACAGGTCTGAGAAGCATGCTTCTGTCACAAGACAACTAAGATTGGTTTTATACCAGTTTTCACCAATCACTACCACAAACTTAATATTTACTAAGTTAAAAGTAAATTTTTAGATCAACTTTTAATTTTCGTACATCAATATTTTCTTACTCTGTGATCATAAGCAGTTCCATAAATTTATTGCAAAAGATTTAAATAAGCAGTGTTGTTACTCTTATTTTCTAAATACGAATATGATTATATTCATGGCAAGGACGTTAAGAGTATCCGTGGAAAATTTCAGTACAATCGGTAATAAAAGGTTTACGCGTGAAAGCAAAACAAACAAAGCTGCGTTCGCATTTATAATATTATTAGAATAGTCTATTGATTTTTACATAGTTCCGGTTTTTTAATTAAATTGTATAGTCATATGACTTCAACCAATTTTTATTCCAGTGATGACTTTTAAGAGACTAACAAGAATCGATACTTTAGGGATGATATTAATAATTTGAAATATATTGCAGAAGCTACGTTCTTATTGAAATTCTGCATTTAATTAATGTAAAATCACTCAATATTGGAGTTTAAAATATTACACAGTTGTTTATAAATGTAATAAAATTGTATTTTTTTAGTTTAAATAAAATACGGTTAATATATTTTAGTTATTCATGATAAGCAGCGTACAACTACTTCTGAATGTAGTCTATAGTTGTGTTCCTTCTAAGAGTCAGAACATTCGAGTTCGTGAATCCATATGTGAATGGTTTATAAACTTGTGCTGTATTTATTATAGAACTTTTTACAGAATAGGTTTGTAATTTCATGTAGGTAACTGTATGTTTTACAGTTCCTACGTATGGGACATCACGTATCATCTATTACTCGCTTTCTTCCTCACACAAAAGCAAAACACAATCAGTGGTATACATTTTGGAATGCATTTGTGATTAAACCACTCCAAGGACAGTTTTATAGCCTTCACATCATTATTCCATTATTATGATGGTGTACGTTACACAGAGGCAATTTTAAATAAACAAATATACATTTATTATATTAATAGGATATTATTCATGAGAGCAACATAGTCCATGGAAATAATAAATAAACCCCTTTTGCCTTTCACTATGAGTAATATGATGAACTCTATAGCATAATAATAATTCAGAATTCAGGTGTTTGCAGAATTTTAAACGAAAAGGACAAGTAAAAATGTTTAATCATAAACCCTCCTCCCCCATATAACACTTAACTTTAAACGTCATTCGTCTATGCCCTGTAAACAGCCAGAGAAGATCTCGTCAGTTATTAAAATACCAAAGAGAGACCCAAATTAAAGTAACTAGTTTGCAAATTAAAGTTGTATTATTCTTTAATATCAAAGATTTAAAAATATATAAATGCATAAATAACCTTTAAGAATGCATTGCCAAGTCTTCCTACATGGAAAGTGACTATTTCATTATAACACATGTATCTGTGTCGTATTAATAGAAATCTTATTAATTTACATGACAGATTCTGTTCATCAATGCACCTAAATTATATTCAAGATCCAATTGTTTCGTTCGTGCTAAACGACCTGCCACCCGCAATCATTGAGTGTACCTAATGAAATAAACATCAATACAATGATTATGCAAACTAAATGTACAAATAACGTGAGTTTGTAATCAACGAATCGCCTCTGATCCAGTTAAATTAACCCGTTATGTAATTTCTATTCAGGGTAAATTGCAAATTTCTAATTAAATAGCTTAGTTATGAAATACGCATACTTGAAAATACTCTGTTCATTACCAGTTTATGTGAATTCATTGAGTTTAATGTTTGAAACTAATTAAATTTGGCTCTGCTACTGAATGTTTTTGTTCATTATGCTTTGAATGGTTTGGCTTTTTATGACTGATATTTATTATATTATAAAAAAAAATTAAAAGTACTATTTCATTCCTCTGTTATGTGCACTGATTTCAGAAAATCGACCAAATAGAAAAGCATATTTTATATTTGCCTAGTTCTTGCTATTTTCGTAACAACTAATATCATATAATGCATACATTAAATTTGTAGAAGTGGCAAGAACTTAATTCAATTTCAATAAAAATTAAATTACACAAAGAAATTTCGTGATTCGATCTTTATTTAAATTATATAATCATTAAAATTATATTACATTTGAATATGTAGGAGTAAAATAGCCCACCAATTTATACAAACTGAAATGGGCTCAACTTCTTTCAAATTATAAATTTAATACAGCTATTTACAAATCTATGACATGTATAAAACAAAATACTGATATACTCAGTAAATTTCATAACAAATATTTTTAATGCGTTAATTGATTTAATTGTAAAAAACCCTAGACCATCTTCAATATTTTTTATATTTTCTTGAATATTCTTATTAAGACATAAAAATCTTAAACATTTGTTTTAAACTGTTTCATTTGAAAATCCACATATAAAGCTTAAAATATATTTGAATTTATACAACAATATACAATTATTTATCTAAAATGAATTAAAACTTTATTAGCTTAAAATGTGCAAACAGGTATACGACGGAATGTTGGATTGATAACAGTCGACATTGCATCTCGTCAACTAAATGGCCTGTTGGCGTCACATCCATATCACAACACGAGCTACATCAGCCCTACCATCAGGTACACTCTGCATAATTTGCCCACGCTCTCCCACTACTCCAGCTCATCTTACTGCCTCCTCCAGCGTTACATTCAACGCAGGTACACGACGGAAGTGTTGGTATATAACAGTCAACATTACATCTCGTCAACTAAATGGCCTGTTGGCGTCACATCCATATTTCAACACGAGCTACATCAGCCCTAACATCAGGTACACTCTGCATAATTTGCCCACGCTCTACTACTCAGCTCATCTTTGTCCTCCAGCGTTACATTCAGGTACACGACGGAAGTGTTGGTATATAACAGTCGACATTACATCTCGTCAACTAAATGGCCTGTTGGCGTCACATCATATTTCAACACGAGCTACATCAGCCCTAACATCAGTTGCACTCTACATAATTTGCCTACTCTTCGTCAGTACTTTTTCTCATCCTAATGCTTTCTCCGACGTTAGATTATAAATAGATACACGACAGAATTTTGAGTATAAACCAGTAGACATTGAATCTCGTCAACTAAATGGCTTGACGCAAAGTCACACACATATTACAACATGAGGTACATCAGCCCTAACATCAGGTACACTCTAGATAATTTGCAACTCTTTGTCACAATTCCAACCCATCCTAATACCTACTCTAACGTCACATTATACATGGCTATAAGACGGAATGTTGGGTTGATAACAATCGACATTCCGTCTCGTCTACTAAATGGCCTGTTGGCTTCATATCTATATCACAATACGAGGTACATCAGCCGTAACACAAAGTACATTCTCCATAATTTGCCCAATCTCTGTCAGTACTCCAACTCATCCTAACGCCTACTCTAACGTCACATTATACATAGCTATAAGACGGAATGTTGGGTTGATAACAGTCGACATTCCGTCTCGTCTACTAAATGGCCTGTTGGCTTCATATCTATATCACAATACGAGGTACATCAGCCGTAACACAAAGTACATTCTGCATAATTTCCCCAATCTCTGTCAATACTCCAACTCATCCTGATGCCTACTCTAGCGTTACATTATATAGCTACATGACGGAATGTTGAGTTGATAACAGTTGACATTGCATCTCATCAAATAAATGGCCTGTTGGCGTCACATCCACATCACAATACGAGGTACATCAGCCCTAACATCAGGTACACTCTGCATAATTTGCCCACTCGCTCTCAGTACTCAAGCTCATCCTCCTGCCTCCTCCAGCTTTACGTAACTATGGTTATTTTTAGCTTTCCCAACTGTACACATATAAATATAGAACATGAAACTCTATCACTTCTCTTAGAATCATTATTAGTGAACCATTAATCATGTACACTATTTGTATCATTTGGATCGATCCAAACTTATTACTCTATTTTATATTCCAATGAATTCTGGGAATTTTTATTATTTTGTTACATGTCCTAAAAGATCACAATTTATGCTAAAACATTGGGTTTTAATATTTTCCAACTTTATGTAAACATTATCTTGTACTAAATAATCTTTAGAAATAATATTTGAATATTAACTGTATATTCAGAGATATCAATAATGTAAAAAAGTTTACAAATTACAAAAAGTACTAAAATATGTTTATCGACCAGAGTTAGTATGGCAGCATTTTTTAGTAATATATATTCTACTTCATACCTTATAATAAATGTAAATATTTTATACATATTATTAAGATTCCACATTTACACATTAGAAATGTAAAAATACACGATATTTTACACATCAAAAGATTTCGGAAAACAATTTATTTTTGTACTTAAAGGTACTTACATCCAACGGGTTGAAAAATGGGGAAATAAATATGGCTTATATAAACTGCTCTATAGTTTATAAATACAGTAAGCAACTTGTTTAGTTTTCCATTTTACCTAAGCAGATACATTTTATAAATCTTAGCTCCCCACTTACTTTCAAGGCTGTTTTAGCAATTATCTTCATTTTGAATTGAACGTTTTATTCAGATATTAAGAAAAACATAATCATGCAGAATTTCTACTCGGTGAATGAATGCAGTATACAATATTTATGTTCTGCACCATGTTTTCTATTATAATTTTTGTTATAGACCATACTATAACAAAATACTGATGTAAACCTTACATCAGGGTAATAATACTGTATATAGATTCCAAACTGGAGTTTGTATATTAAGAGTATTAATACCAATATATTTTAGTGGAATTAAAGAAATGATGAACATGATGACAAAAATATAGAGAGATAATACTCGTTATGCAGCCTTATACGTGGATGAATTCGTTGGTCTCTGCATCTTAAACAGGAAAAACAAGCTATTGTTTAATTCACATAATTTCCGTGAGAATAATTTTGAAACTGAGAAAAGCTTATTTTGTAACAGTTACAAAACACCAACTGCTCAAAGTCATATATTATCACGATCTATATCTTCCCCACTTCACAAACTTGCCCTAGAATTTTAAGGAATGGAAGGAATCTTACACATAATTTTTTTCCCAAGTACCCACACCCAACAGTTGTTTGATATATTTCCTTGTATGAAAGTTCTTGGCCACATGCATCCTACTTCGGTACCTTATTTTTTTTTCTAGGACTTCACACTGTGACGTAATCGATATCAGCGGCAGTAACAAGTATTCGCGTTCTTCATGTAAAAGTATGAGTGTAAAAAACGATAAAATATCTATGATCGTCTAAGCTTGTCTTCGTGACGCCTCGTCTATTTATGATCTGACTAAATACTCGAAATCCGTCGTATACGATCATTTTGCATGAGTAACTTCCTTTTTAGGAAAACGTTTATGCTTTAAAGTGATCGCAACAAGGGATAGTTAAATAAATACTACTAGCGATACTGACTTATTAACAGCCACTGAATTTGTGCAAGACATTTTAAATGGAACGAAGACGTAGACTATACAAAACGCACATGATATTAGTATGGGAACAGTCATAAACCAAGATATATGTGGAACAGTGTCAAACTCTCATTAAAGACCAAATTTGAAGAGAGGTTTCTATCCAGGAGTTCTAAATAATAAACGATGAATTTTAATTGCTCTAAAAATGTAATATATTTCCGAACATTGAAAATTTTAAGACAATTTGAAGATTTAATGCAATGTCAAAGGTCCAATGGAACGTAAAAAACAAGTGAAACTTAACGAACAAAAAATCTTTAATCACATGTACTTGAGCATTTTAATTATATTTACATTGCAATAGCAGCCAATGTAGTCCGGTAAAATAAGGATCCAACCTCGGAATGAAAGATAATTAGCTAAAAATTTGCTTACGTCTTTATTTTGATGGTATAAAACTTACCTCAAAAGTCTCATATAATTACGTGTACGCGTCTTTAGATATTTAAGGTCAAAGTTCACGAAAATCAGTCTTTTGCAAATATCTCGTTTCCCTTATGCTAAATGACTTTGAAGGTGGTTAGAGAAATTGTAGAACGGAGAGTTCTCTTCAACTTTTGTTTGAACTAATTTTATGTACGTTCAACCCTTTTTGAGATACAGCGCTGTATACCCTAAATAATACTTGTGTTATTTTTACAAAACATACAATATTAAAAGAAATATTTCAAATGAATTTTAATTAAATATTCATGTATTGATCCAATAATAAATTTATTAAAATTACAAATGTAAAATATTATTTATTATTAATTTTACTTATTAATTTTTTATTATTAATGATTAATATTTTTGTTTTAATTTTCTTCTTGTTCATTTCCTATGAAGGAATACAGACATACCTAATACTAGCTGTGATTAAAATGATCGTTCCCGTAGTGAATCCATTATAGCTTGACTTAATGATGTGCATTTTGTCTTCAAATGATCAATTTTTCCCTTTCTATTTTTCATAATAACTTCTTGCAAAAAGTGTATTAAACTGTTCGGTATTTCTCCATTAACATCGTCTAGCATTTTATTTGGAGGTGGATAAGACTTTGTTTCAACTACAGATGATCGAATATCATATCTAATAATCGCCGCAGCAGCTTCTACTATTCGTAATCGTTCTTCTTCGGGTGAGCTTTTTTTATTCTCGTACCAAGCTTTGGATAAAATATTTGACTGTGTGTCACGAAAAGATATAATAGTGACTGACCCAACCTTAGTTGTAATTATTATATCAGTCAAATACTTATCCCTCAATTTAGAAATGATAGTCTTATCATCCGGTACGTACTCGGTAGGAATATTTTTCAACTCTTTTAATGTAAATTGTGAATCATTATTATTTTCTATATAAAAAAATCTCTTTCATGGCCTGTGTGATGTTATCATCTTTGTGATGCTTTTTATCAGTAGGTATTCGATTTAAAAAATGAGAGTAGCAAATAGCATGATATTTAGCCTTAGCAGCTATCAAGTCATGTTAAAAAGTATACGATTTTTGACTAATTTTCCTAACAAGTCGCCTCTTTCTTCAGCTTTCGTCAAAACGTTATTTTTAAAATCAAGAGTACTTACTTTACTGATGGTGCGTTTATACTTTTCTTGTTTTGGTGCAGTTTTTAATGTTTGTAAGCAACACACAACACCCACAGAAGCACTTTCTGATATTAATTTATTACAAATAAAACAACAATCAGCCTTTGCAATTAAAAGATACACTCAAAATCGTACGTCTTTTAATGCTAAGATGTCGTTTTCAACTAACGGATAAAATAAATTTTTATCTGTATAGAAATACTAACACAGAGAAATACCCTACCATTACCATCATCAAGTAAAATATCTCACCACCACTACTGACTTATACATAGAAATTCCAAACTCATTCGTTACGGTGTGTAGAAAGTAAAAAATCCTGTCATATAACAATGGAGCATCTGCTACAGCTTCGCAGAAACAGCAAACGTCGTACAAGGGATTTTTATTTCGAGATATAATATTCACAGTAATATAGTAATATGGACGGAAGGTATTTCTTTTAATATTGTATGTTTGGTAAATATAAAATAAGTATTATTTAGAGAATATATAATTTATAATTAATATCTATAAATATGGTATATTAAATAATAAATAATAAAAATGTAACAGTAATTATAATAATAATAACAATAATAATAGTAAGTGAATAATAATTAACGAATATAACTCATTTATTTATTGTATTATACTGGCTGACCTCGCATTATCGCATATACAGGTAAGCGGTCCCCTACTCTTTGCGCTGTATCTCAAAAAGGGTTGAACGTACACAAATTTACTTCAGACAAAAGTCGAAGAGAATTTTCCGTTCTACAATTTCTCTAACCACCTTTAAAGTCATATAGCGTAAGGGAAACGAGATATTTGCAAAAAACTGATTTTCGTGACCTTTGACCTTAAATATCTCAAGTCGCGTACACGTGATTATATGAGACTTTTGAGGTAAGTTTTATAGCATCAAAATAAAGACGTAAGCAAATTTTTAGCTTATTATCTTTCATTCCGAGGTTGCATCCTTATTTTGCCTTATTTTACTGAGTTAATGATGTTTTAAAGCGTGGACAATATGATCAAATAAAATCCAAACCTAGATGTATCACCACGGTACTAATACTAGAAAAAACGGCACTATATCCCGCCAGTGTTAGTACTAGGCCTGTCCCTCGTATCACGCTTGGGACTTCTGTGATGTGGTAATAATCGTTTGTTCGGTAACAATCCAAGACTCTTGCCGTAAAATAAGTCCACTGTGGGGGTTTGTCGTCATCACGATCATTACAGCTACAACTAACACCTGTTGTAGCGAGCGGCACTGTACTTGTAACTGCACCCGTTCACATTAACGAGCCAACAGCAAATGTGGGGCAGTATACACCAACAATGTAGAGTGCTGTAAAATAAGTCTCACTGCGTAGATTGTCGTCATCACGATCATTACAGCTACAGCTATCACCTGTTGTAGCGAGCGGCACTGTACTTGTAACTGGTAACTGCACCCGTTCACATTAACGATCCAACAGTAAAAGTGGGGCAGTATACACCAACAATGTAGAGTGGTGTAAAATAAGTCTCACTGCGTAGATTGTCGTCATGACGATCATTACAGCTACATCTAACACCTGTTGTAGCGAGCGGCACTGTACTTGTAACTGCACCCGTTCACATTAACGATCCAACAGCAAAAGTGGGGCAGCATACACCAACAATGTAGAGTGCTGTAAAATAAGTCTCACTCCGTAGATTGTCGTCATGACGATCATTACAGCTACAGCTATCACCTGTTGTAGCGAGCGGCACTGTACTTGTAACTGCACCCGTTCACATTAACGATCCAACAGCAAAAGTGGGGCAGCATACACCAACAATGTAGAGTGCTGTAAAATAAGTCTCACTGCGTAGATTGTCGTCATGACGATCATTACAGCTACATCTAATACCTGTTGTAGCGAGCGGCACTGTACTTGTAACTGCACCCGTTCACATTAACGATCCAACAGCAAAAGTGGGGCAGCATACACCAACAATGTAGGGTGCTGTAAAATAAGTCTCACTGCGTAGATTGTCGTCATCACGATCATTACAGCTACAGCTAACACCTGTTGTAGCGAGCGGCACTGTACTTGTAACTGGTAACTGCACGCGTTCACACTAACGATCCAACAGCAAAAGTGGGGCAGCATACACCAACAATGTAGAGTGCTGTAAAATAAGTCTCACTGCGTAGATTGTCGTCATCACGATCATTACAGCTACAGCTAACACCTGTTGTAGCTGTACGGCACTGTACTTGTAACTGCACCCGTTCACATTAACGATCCAACAGCAAAAGTGGGGCAGCATACACCAACAATGTAGAGTGCTGTAAAATAGCTCCCGCAGAGCATTATTATCAAGTTAGAGGCAGAATTATAACCTTGTGAAATGTTATCACTAACAAGTTGAGGCACGATTACACTTCGCCTTTTAGCTGATTACTCCATTACATAACGTACGCTGCTTACCTAACTTCATTAAATATACAACTATGAATGGAAGTTTAACGCAGTATAAACTCTGAATTAATGAGACACTTCCCGGGGTAGCTTATACTTGAGTTCTGACACATAGACAGAGCTTTATTTCTAACCATAGTGAAATTGCTCATATCTCTGACATTTTTAGTTTAACAGCTAATTTTAGCTTCAAAACGCACAACGTGAATTGTGTAATAAGGCACTTATAATTTTATTTACATCTATATCTAAGGAAATTTAAAATATATAACAATTTATTAGTATAGTACAACATTCAATCTATACACGACTTCGAAAATCAAAAATTGTAACTTAAAGTAATTTTAAAAAATTGTACAATACTGGCCAACACTGGCCATTAAAGTAGTATCCAAATATTTTATAACAGAGTTAATTTTGAGCTCCTTCTTCACAGAGATTTGTTGGATCTCTTCAGAAGAACATTACTCCAGAACCCCATAAGGGGAAGGTGAACTGGAGCTAAACTCACCATTCACATTGAATCAACCTTTCCCATCTTAGTTACGTTATGTGATTTACGAAATTTTTTTGTAACAAAGAAATTAAATATCTATAATAATTTATGTAAAGACAACAATAGAAAATATGTCTCGTAAACTTCTAATTGACTATAATCTCTTCAACCGAAATGAAAATAAATTTTTAGCACAGCATGACTCACGCAAGAGTAACAGCAAAAGAAATAAAATTACTAGGAGGCGTTTCGTGCTGGATAATAAGGTGAGGAAAGTGATAAAACAAAGTCTCGGTCCGTAAATTTGTCAAGGAGGAAAATAAAAAGGTCTCTGACTGTTAGTTTATTCAACGCGCTGCTTGCTTCCCTGCAGTAGTAACATCCCGCCTTTCCGTGGCATCAATGTATCTTTCTCATCAGCGCTGTAAAAATACCAGATGTGTTTTGAAGATTTAAAACTGATTTTTATTGTAATTAGTGAGCATACATCGAAACATAATGTATTTTTTTGATAATCCCAATTAAATATTTCCAAGTACTACCCTAAGTATTAGATTTCACACACACTCAAATAAATCCCGTAGATGGGTATACATAATAGTCAAATTCTAACTTAAAACAAAATTTATGAATGAAAGATAAAAAAATATTCTTAAAAATTTTTATTTAAAAAGTGATTTAGACAGTCCAACTGAGTGATAGCAAAAGTTGAAACATTCCAGGTCTATTATTCATTTTGATCTTGTGATATCCTGCGAAAAGGTAGGACTCAGTTTTCAGCTTAATCCCACGGGTTAAGATGCACCACAATCTAACTCGATGTTGCCTATATAAAAATAAAGCATAGTGCAAAATTTCAAGTCTATACTTCAATTAATTTTCGAGATATCGTGTGGACAGATATATAGGTAGAAATTGAATTTGTTAAACCCCCTGACTTTCCTTCGATCGGAAAAAAATTGAAAAAATGTGGAAAAAGTGTCTGGAATAGGACTGTACATTATACTATTTTTTTGTCATATATAAGTGTTTAGAAACTGGAACAATTTTGCCTTAAGCGGCCTTAATGGTAGTTGTAGTAAGCTTGTTATGCATTCCCATTGTTGAAGGGCATATTGTTGGATTATACGTACAAATATAATGGTAAACCAGTTGAGCTTTTTTATTTGACCCATTATTAACTATTGCAGCTTCAAAACAAACGTATCAAAACGCATAGAAGTTATGAGAATTGCAAGGGAAGCGATTCAATTGTATTGTAAAATTTTACTGTAAGTAACAAAGAATGGCCAACTGAAATGTGAAATGGCAAATACCCATAAGTATGTAGAACCAAACTGACAAATTACTAAGTAGTATGTCTACACTATGATTTTACAAAATGGGCGTGAATGTCATGGCATTCCCCAAGACATCTTGGAGAAATTGGATAGGAATCAAGATTAAAAATTATGTTTATGGCTTTGGATGCATATGAAACTACCAAGCATTGTTTCAACACTGCTGTACTAGTGTTTCTCGCTCTTGTGTGGTTTTACAAACAAACACAACCATATATTTTTACTCTTTAATGTAGCTGCATTTTTGTAGGGATATAATATATTTCAAAAATTAAAAATTTGTCGTAGACAAATGACAACCTTTCATTTAAACTGTCCATACGTGCATTTAATCGCTTTTCCTCGCAAGTAGGTGTTGTACTGCTCAATAAACTGCCAAACCCACTCAAAATTTGAGATATGCTCAAGGCATCTAAGACTGGCCTCAAACGGCTTCTGGCCTCAAAGGCTTATAGCTTGGACGAGATCCTGTCGTATAATAACTGGGACACCAATGATTTCGGAGGAACATATAAATATGGCGTCAAAGATATAAAATAATTAGCGAGCGAATGAAAGCTGAATGAATGCACTTTTGTGTTTGACTGTATGAATGAGTGATACGAGTACATTTTAGCTTATTTTTATTAAGAACTAACCTTTGGTATATAACTTACATTAAAACATAAAACTAATATTTAAGACTTTTATTGTTTTTGTGAGGCCTTTCGATTTCACAAAAGAATATAGCCTCGCTATCGAAAGGCCTCACACAAAAATAAAAGTCTTAAATATTGGTTTTATGTTTTAATGTAACTTAACAGTAACCAATATAATAAGCTCCATCTACAGCTTTGGTATATAGTTCATTGTAACTTCCTGCCAGTAATATAATATATTATTATTATTAGCTAGTTTAGCTTCGAGTAACAAGGTATAAATACACTACACCACATGTAGCGTAGCAGGCTTATCAGAAGTTTCATTACAATATTAAGTATTTAGCTTTGTTTGTTCAAATATAAAGAGGGAATCAGTCATACATATGGACAGATATACAGAATGTATATTTCCCCTGCCACTTAAGTAGTATTAAAATATGTAAACAAAGATTTTGACTCAAAATATCCTATAGACAGATAGGCTACTCTGACGTTCTTCTCAGTCAGATCCCATTGAGGGACTTGCACCAATATCAAAACTCAATGTTGCCTACATAGAAACGAAACTTAATGAATCTTTCAAATCCGTCTCTCGTTTTGCCGTATATAAAACCTTCGGAAGAAAGACAAAAAATGATTTTGCAGTCCTCCAAAAAAAATATACATATATGTATGTATATATATATATATATATTCTGGATATGTCCTACGGAAATTTAGGCTTGTCCAAGCATAGGCGTTAGGAATTCTGTCACTTGTCAGACTGGAAACTTTTTTCTTCTGTCTTTGTGTATTTTGATTAGTTACGTGATTTATTCCGTCTAAAAAGCCTGTTTTAACCAGAGGACTGTTTCCAAATTTCAGCAAGTAATGTGATCAGAAATTATGGAAAATTTTACAATTTTACAGTGGGTAGTTAGGAACCCATTTTGAACTATAAATCCTTGCATTTTCAGATCATTAGAAACTATTTACTTCAGACCAAACCCATTATCAAAAGTACACAGTTATTCTAAAATTGCGGATGTCATGTTTACTAAGTTTAGGATTGAATATTCTTTGTCAAAACTTTTTATTTATTGGAAACACTTATTCTTTCACAGAAATTCGTCAGACATTTATTACTAAACCTATTCTCAAGCGGCATATTAACCCATTAAATGTGTTTTGAATATTTAGTATTAAGTTGTATTTAGACAATAACAATTCGTCATATTGGAACAAAACTAAAAATTGAAACAATTTGTCATTTCACTTAATTTTAAACGTAATTAGGAGAAGAGCTTCGTCATATCAGGAGAGCAGAACTCATAAAAGATGTACAGGAAAGTTATGAAAGGACAACAGCCTCAGGCAGTACGTGACGCTGACCTTACCTTGCTTGCCTGCTGCCCTACAGGAGTTCGTACAGTTGAACCATTTGTGCTTTTACAGCTATGGTTCTAAAATGTTACCAAATTATAAAATTCTAAGAAATATAATTGTATTAAAGATTTTTTCTAGCAAGAACTTTGCTAAGTATTGATGTTATCATAAAATATTAAGCAATATATAAAGCTGTTACGTACCCTAAGGACTCATTTCTGATCCTATTTAATTATATAATGTTTATTTTATTACTGTTGTTACTTGTAAAACATTGAATTTTATTCCGTTTATTTGTGCTGGTTCGTTTTGTAATTAAATATTTGTTTTACATTAAAGTCTTAATGTTTTTATTAAACTTTGTGTTTTAAAACCGCTTGATACTGTATTATATACTATATACTGTAAATAATATCACATTACTCGTCCATGACATTATTTATAAACGTAATAAATAGACAACATATATCAGGAGGAACACTAATTATGAAATAGGTTTAACTTAAACATTATTCAGTCATTCGTTCATTTGGTATCTTAAGTGAAATGCATAGAATAGTGTGAGGGGCAATGAAAAAAATGTTAATGATGGGTTAAGGAAATATTAGAAATTCATGCACCTTTATATCGTATATCGTGCCTTGGAGGATTTATACAAGTTCTGGAAAATGAGTATCTACAGTATAATAGAAACTACTTTTCATTAATTAGGATCAGAAATAACTACTTTGTGATCCTACCTTTGTGTTTAAGTGAAATTTCTAGTTCTTCATCTCTAACTTAGATAATGTAATATTATCTAACTTGTTTTATATAATATTATAAAATAAAACAAGTTTGTTCTCATCTGCTTTTCTTAATGCAAGGATCTTATCGTAAAAAATTTCCATTTTGTCTATATATGTGACAAACGTTTGTCGTGCGGTTTCAATATGCATGTAAGAGATTAACGTTGGTAGAATCTCGGCATTCATTTTTAAATCTTGAAATATCAATACATGCTATAGTAGTGAATGACTTAGTTTTGTGTTCAAAACTCTTGTAAGAGAAACATAATTCTCTGGTGCAACACAAATCTCTTTTTCAAGTCATTCTGTAAGGACAGATTATGACGTTGAAAATAATAATAGTGATATTAAGATTGATTTTATATCGAATTTATTTTCTTTTTTAAATACATCCCTATTTGAAATAAATTAGGACACAGCATTCAAAATGTCTTTAAAATAGCACTACTACATGCTCTCTAAATGCACTCAAAATATTATTAGGACTCAATTTTCCCCGTCGAGAGATTCTAGCTGGTAGTCTCTGGGAAAATTCCATGAAATATTCCATACAGTCTGATTTATGTAAGCAATCTTTTACTCTCGAAGAGTTAGCTAGCTTAATATTGAATTACTGTTAAACTAAAACTTTATCCGCTCACTGTACTAGCCCCCAATTGTAATGACAACACCGCACATTTCCTTATTGATGCTCCCTGAATTCATTAGCGGAACGTAATACTTTACACACACCTATAAATAAGACTCCTACCATTCAGTTAACACACAGTCATATTCATCTACAAATAGCTTAACCAATATTTTCATCACGTTTTTATGACATTCATGCAAACATAATGATAAATACGGAATTTCAACATATAAGTAAACCAACATGTTGAATTAAGTGGTTGGTATAGCAAATGTCACTGAGGTAGCAGTCGGGAATGAGATTCAAATCCGGCGAGAGATTTATGAATTTTTGATGTAAAAAAAATTATTTTTTTTGTATTTAAAAATGTATGAATCAAAGCAGAGTTGTCAAACAGTTTAATAACCAGAAATAACTTGACAATTGGTTAAAATATTTTAAATCTCTCTTTACTGTTACAGTATTGTAAGTGCAGTGTTTAAAATTATTTGATCATCTGAAATGATTTTTATTACGCCGAACTAAGCCTCGCATATCTTTATTTCTACTCTTTCATTTGACTAGTTTTTCTAAATGTAATTTCTGATTTACATTTTAAGTTATGGATACATTGTTTCTTTCTAGGGTATCTCATGAATATTGTTATATAGTGTACTACGGTTTACATTATAACATAGTATATTAAAAACATAATATATGTCTTTCTTGAGATTCGTAGAAAATACATTGCAGAAACTTTAGAAAATACTTTTTTGCTAGTTATCAAGGGATATATTTTGGGAAAAACCTTATATTTTCTATGAATGTGCAAAAAAATAAACACAATACAGAAAACCTATTCGTTCTAAAGGCAGCATTTCAACTATTAAAATTTGATATTTGTAACAGGATATGTGGGTTTTAAATTTTTCCATGTTGAATTTGCTGCTATCGCAGTTGGGAAGGGTATGTGTTTTTGTTTAGAATGTTTTACAATACTTCATTGCTTGTGTAGAAGTAACTACATTGGTATATTTAGAATAACAAGATTAGTAAAGAGTAACAAGATTGAAAAATATTACTACTATTTATTACAAATTAAGTCAAATATTCTCAAATTGTATTGTGTTTGGATGAGCTTTTGTTGGTGAAATAAATTCAAAAACGTTTTTGATTTTTATAATCTTCTTACACATATATTCGTATTATCATAAAATATAGATTTTCGAATAAATCTTTTGAATAAAATGAGATTTACGTAGAGAAGAACGTGAATTAATTTCATAAATGATGCTTTCTCCTTAGGGCTGGTTATCTGTTGTCTCAGCCCGGGAAAACTTGCAGCTGTCGGCATAAAGAAATATAGGCCACGGCCTTTTGCATTTTCTTGTAAACAGTGAAGAAATCTTTCCTTGTACACCAACGTTTTATGAAATCCGTCAGATTTACAAACATTTCAGAAGTAAAATAGTGTTATAAATTATAGCTACATGCATCTAGTAATTATATTTTGCAAACTTAATATTTATTTCTTAAACACAGTGAAAACATGGCTTTATAACATTAATAACTATAATTACGGATAACATTTTCTTAATAGACAAAATAACTAATATTGAATGGATAAATCTCTACATACTTTAATCGAAATAAAATTTAATATGTAATACAATTTACAAGATATAGATAAGGTGATTCCTTTAGATCAGAGCAAAATATTAAATATTATGAACTTTTTACTAGATTTAAAAATGTTTAATTAATTGACCTATTCATATTTACTTTGATAAGTCATCAATGATCATTAATAGGGAGCTTTAAATGTATTTTAATTTATATCACTGTGATATTGCTAATTTATAAAAATAAAGTGATTACATATATGTATTAAATAAAACAAGTATTTATGTAAAGTTTATGCATTAAGTTACGTTAAGTAATAGGGCATTAGTGGAAATGAGAAAATATTTATTCTATACATGGATATATAATAGATTAATAGCCAAACGCTACTTGAAGGCACTAAGTTTTGATGTATATTTGTCTTTAAAATCAATTTAAGGTTGAACGTAAAGCTTGGGTGTTAGGCCACTTTATAATAAAATAGATGTACGTGAAAATGGCTATAAACATATACTTTTTACAGGTTTTTTTGATCGTGGAAACAAGGCAAACTCTTCATCGATGTTGGAAATATAGTTAACTTGAACCAGAAGTGCACATACACGGGCAAAGCTTACGAAACGCGTGCGAATCCGCGCGAAACAGCTAGTTGTTTATAGAAAGCTCACATAACAAGTTTACTTTCATGTTGTGAATAATCCTCACTAAAATTTAAAGCTCAAATAACATTGATATTACTTCATGTGTATCACTGAGAGAAGGTTTCGTTGCGATGAGGGATTGAAAATATGTGCGGAGTTGTGGGTAAATATTAGTTTACTACGTAATAACTAGCGTCCGGTCACGTGATACAAAAGCTAAATAAAGTGGACAAACCTGTTTCCTTGGTATTGACAACATTCTTATCATCTCTCAGCACATAAAGATAGGGAAATATACTTAAGGTAATACATTTTCAAAATAATATATAAGGTAATTGTTATATCTCACGTGCAATAACACGTAGGAAAAATTAAACTTAACATTTATTATATGAACATTTAATTTTCCTTTAGTAACGTCGAGTTTGATTGTGGGTAATCAGGATGGGACATTTTTTTACAATAAATAGATTTGTAAAATAACCGAGTAAAAGTATTAAAATTAACACGTGATATAGTAACATAATATTCCCTCAGACAGCCAGTTTCGTTTAAATCCAGTATTAGAGGTAGATGTCCTTAAAGCAATCAGGCGTATACAAACGAATGCTACGGGTTCAGACAACATATCAATCTTATTAGTTAAGAAAATTCTTTTTGCTATTCTCCTTGTCATTACAGCAATTTATAATAAATCTCTCACAACAGGTGTTTTCCCCACACAATGGAAGTCCGCCTTAGTTCGTCCACTAAATAAAATTAAATCTCCATCTGAACCCCAAGACTACCGACCAATTAGTATCTTACCAGCTCTCTCGAAAGGCCTTGAGCGAATAGTTCATTCCCAAATATCAGATTTCTTGTCTAAAAATAATATTATTAATGTTTTTCAGTCTGGCTTTCGCCAAAACCATAGTACAGAAACTGCACTTCTGAAAATAACTGATGACATTCGATTAGCCATGGATCGAGGTCTTTATACCTTACTAGTTCTATTCGATTTCAGCAAGGCCTTCAATACAATCATTCATAATATTCTATTTAAAAAGCTTAAAAATTTAGGTTTCTCTGAAAATGCTTTAGCATGGATAAAATCATATCTGAGGGACAGAAAGCAGTGTGTGTGCAATGACAACTCAATGTCTGATTTCAGAACTGTGACCTGCGGAGTTCCGCAAGGATCAATACTTGGCCCACTACTTTTTATTTTGTACATAAATGACATTAACACTGTATTGCGACATTGCAAATTTCACTGTTATGCTGATGACTTAAAAATCTACTCACACTTTAACATTATCGACATAAACCAGACTGTGAAGTGGATGAATGAAGACATACAACGACTTGTTCAATGGTCTTTAAAAAATGGACTTAAACTTAACCCGGATAAAACCCAACCCATGATTGTCTGTCATCAACGACTTGCCAACTCCATTGACCTACAAAATACACCGACAATAACTGTAGACGGAAAACTTTTACCATACGTTGAAAGGGTAAAAAGTTTAGGACTAATCATAAGCAAGACACTTGGATGGACCGATGCAGTGGTGTACACCTGTAACAGGGTGTTCGCTGCTGTGCACACACTGAAACGAATGCAAGGACTTCTACCATTTCACATTAAACTTCTGTTGATCAAGTCACTTGTGTTTCCTTACTTTAACTACTGCAACTCTGTAATCAATGACATGACTGTAGCCCTTAGCACTAAACTGCAAAGAGCACAAAATTACTGCATTCGCTTTCTGTTTGATTTACGTCGTAGGGATCATGTTACACCATATTTTATTCAATCATCAATTCTAAAATTAGCTGATTCAAGATCGATTAGAATTTTGTCATTGTTGCACTCTATTATTAATACGGATTCACCAAAATATTTATCTGAAAACTTTCAGTTTTTGGCGGGGAGTGGCGCAAGAGAAACTCGGTCTGGTGCACTAAGTCTCAGAATTCCAATACACAGAACCAAAACCTATAACCGATCCTTCACTGTTACCGCATGTAGATTATGGAACTCCTTGCCAGATCCTGTCAAACAAATTGAGAGCCGAAAACGGTTTGTTGGCGGAGCTGAGACGAAAATACCTGGACCGGATGATCGTGGCGGGCGGCGGGACTACTCTTTGAATCGTGACTGTGTGAATGGAAGAGTGAATGGAATACTGTAAGTGTAAGCTATAGTTAATTAGCCTTAATTTACATTATTAAGATTAATTTTTTAAGAGGTTAAATGTAAGAAAGGACCATGTGGTCCTAATTTCGCCTCAATAAAGAAGTGTTTCTTTCTTTTTTTTTCTTTCATGTTGCTTAATAAAATGATTTATAGACTTGACGTTTTTTTTGCAGTTTCAGTGGAGCCTGTTACACAACACGTTGTATAGCGTACTCAGTTTACCTTTTATAAAGGCAAAACGTCAATACTCAGGTTGAGAAAGGCAATTTTATGCGGGATAAATCCAAATCCCAGTTGTAATAAATTGAACAACTGGAATAATTTTATGAGTAAAAAATGTTTTCCTTTTAAACTAGGTTACGTTTTTTTCATATAAATTTTATCGTTTATTAGTTATATTACCTTATGTCAAGACTTTAAGCGAGGATGTTTCCAAAAAAACTGTATTCAGTGAAAAGCATGTTATGAAAAATAATTAGCAATGGCATAACTCTGAAACAAAATGGATGTTTTTAATACATGTATTAACATTATATATTATGCATTATAACATTTCCCAAAATGTGTTATGAAAGCTGGTTATACGGATATTTAATATTTTACTGTCATTAATACTTATGTTCTGTCGTTTATCCATCATCGTCATAATATTACCTTATTTCAAGACTGTGGGTGAGATTTTTTCCGAAATAGTTCCGGAATGAGTGTTGAAAGAAAATTTCTTAGAGTAGAATGTGTAGTTAGTATTTAATTTAGAAAGTATTCTGCAATCAAAATTTATGGAACTCAAAACATTGTTGGGCCATATTTTAAACTTCACTACTCTGAGGTTTAATTTTTTTAAACAATTTTAACATTAAGTGTTTCATGATTGTACAGTGACTTCGTAAACAATCTGAGTAAAAAGGACGAGCGAAGAGATCAGCCACAACAGTGCAAGAAAAGTTCTTTCCAAGCTAGAAGAAGTTTTCTGAGCGCCTTTTAGGTCAATCGCTATCCAAACAGAAACTTTATCCTATAAAACAGTGCACTATAAAGTTTTATTTCCTGGATCATATTCCAAGTCTTACGTATAGAAAATGTTAATGGATTCAAAACATATACTAAAGCTCAGTTTCTTCCTCGATAGTAGAACATAGAGTGTGAAAAAAGGTTTCATTTTTAATCAAATGAGACTTATTACATTTTTGCAATTAATTTATGTGTATGTCTGGGGATGCCATAATTCTTAGTAGTCATAAAAAAGTTTATAACAACAAGAAAATTGTAATATGACTTAGTTTATATTCGACTGAGTGGAGCTATTATTTATGACTTAAAATAGAGGCTTATGAAATATTATTTATGGATATTAGGAGGCCAAAAGCTATTTTGAGCCATTATCATACACATATATATTCAAATCAATTGTTTCCTGCCAAATTTTAGTCTTGTGCGACTTTTTCCTGTGTCTAGCAGCTTCTTATTAAAAGGTTGAAAGACTGACAAAGATCACATTTCACGTGGATGTAGCATATTGTTATACATATATTGTTTTGGATTTAACAAAATCCATACGGACGATAAAAAAATTGTTTTCGTAAAACATTTCAATTGCACAGTGTCTACTTTTTCAGCTTCTCGGAGAAAAATATTTTCACAAACTTTGCATGACATTTTTGTTGCTTAAATTTACTGGCTAAGCTTTTGCGAAGCTTATCACTCATAGACCTGAAAAAACTAATTTCGAATACTTTGTCTGTTCATCCGCACGGTATCTCGAACAAGAACTGACCTATAAACTTGTGCAATGAGCTTCATTTCTACATGAAAAATACTTAGTTTGAAAAACTCCTTAGAGTTTTCTGAGCGTCGAAGGTAGGGGACCATTTATGAAATCCTACTGCATCCGGATTTTCTGCACTCAAATTAATAATAATAAAAACAAATATTATTCTTGTGTAGATACACATATCATACTTTAAACATTGAGGTTTGGGCGTCTTTTGTCATCTAACACATTGATTATTTGCAGTATATTATTTAAACTGTGCATTGACATTAATTACTCAAGTAAAATGTTGACTCAATTGTATTGAGTATCATCAATGTAAGAGAACAGGTATCTGACTCCAGGCGCCGTGGTATTCCACCGGATAATGGAAATGTCCTGCCTGTCTCCCGCATGGACTTGTATTCCTATACATGACGTCACCAGACATTTGAATACAGCCTGGTTCGATGATCCTATCCCTTACTACCAATTCACGAAACTTTAATCTCATACTCTATTGTACAATGATGTGTTACTTAACCTAAATAACTAATAGTTTTGATACATGGTTTTAGAGTTCCATCTCTCTGGCTTAAGGTTTATGAAAATCTACGAAAATCATTATGGATTTTAAGATTCTAAAATAACAACACTACTTATAATAGCTTTATTTCCTTAATTATTAGTATGTAAACGTCAAAAGAACTTTTTTGTCAGTAATTATATTTTATTGTGATTCTGAATATTACATAACCTACTAAGATTATAAGTAAGAATTCCACATTATTAGCATAAAATTTGGCACCAACAAAGGATACACAAATTACCTTGTGATAAAAAACCTAGACCTGTATATTTATATATGGATTAAAAAAATGTTTTGAAATAGCTGTTAAACGCGACTTCGTACGCATTATTCAAAATAGATAGGTAGCCTTCTTTGTAAAAGCATCTATGATAGTTTTTTTATTGAAGTAGGCATATATCTGGTACTTATTATTTCAGTCTCCACAGGTAATAAATTCAAAAGTTAAATACGATATTTAACACATTTTTTTTATACATATTTATTTTATGTAATATTTGCTTTGCGATATACCACCGTACATTCCTGGTTCTGATTGACTATACGTTTGACACACAGTTTATTTTGCCTTTCTAATGCTTCCATCGAGAAAATATATACATACAAAGGAAGGGAAACCTATTTAATCAAAAAGCGACTACTTCCGCCCCTTGTAATCTAGGTCCAGTCTGAAATATGTCTATTTTTGCTTTATTTCCCCTAAAAAGATTATATATATATATATATATATATATATATATATATATATATATATATACAAATATGAATAATATAATATATAATATAATAATATATATTATATATAATATAATATATAATTATATATAAACACAAATCCTGTGAAACCCTATCTCTACTGTCTTTTTATTAACAAACCGTATTAAAATGTACTCCAACCATTTAAAGTTAATTCCAGTCTAATTTATTTACGGTGCCACAGATGATGACCTGTTCAAGAAAGTAAATACATATGTAGTATTTAAAGACCACTTTAGACAAAACATCTACCAGTTTTTGTAATTTATTTCCAGCTTAATATATTTCTAAAGCGCTAAGACGGGTTTGCCTTTTCAAAACGATTCAGAAAATACACATAATCACGTATGATTAAAACATTAATCAGGTCACAAAGTGTCTATTCAAACTTTTTCATTCACCTCCTGTCTGATTTGTTTACTTTTTCACAGTTGAATTTGTGACGTTCCCCGACCAATAAAATATACAGATATGAAGGTCTCGGAAAACAACTTTAATTAAAAAGCATCCACGTCTGGTCTAAAACAGTTTTTTTTCCTTTATTTGATTTTTGTTGATTACCCTGATCGAGAAAAGTTATGTATACGTAAATTTAAAAATACTACTTTAGGCGAGAAGTATTGGATTCCATCACTTGTATTTTACTTCCGGTATATGTGTAATAGATGAAATCCTACAAACTAAGGTCACTCTACTTTTTTAAAATAGTCGTTTATAATAAGTAATATATAATTGCGCAGTATAATTTTTGTTGTTTTACATGTTTTAGTTTGTAATACATTACACAAGAGGTGGCTTTACTTTATGTTTTACGTTTCTGATATAATAAGTTTTTAAAAACTACTGTAATATCAGAGGGAGTTCCATCAAATGACCTTCAAATAAAACACTGAAGTTTTAGAAACTAATTTGGACATTGTTTTAATTTTTATCTTGCTGAGAAATGGATTTAATCTACTAATTCAAAACTTCAGCAGTTTTTAGTTCAACAGTAAGAGAAGGTAGTAATTTCTCACATGGACCACCCGAATTAAAATCAGTAATTCCAAGAGTGGCTGTGTATAAAGGCGTTACATTTGTTCTATACTGATATAACAAAACAATTCTTTCAAAGCTTCACATCTTGCATTATTACCAAATAACGTCAAAATTTGCCATAAGTGAAATGAGATATTTAATCATGTTTGTAGTCTTTTGCTTTTAGGTTGAATAGTTCAATCAAATAGTCTGAACAATTACAAAATAAATAAAAGTACAGTATTCAGTGTCCAAAATGTTTGTTATAGTCTTAAAACATGTATACATGTACAAATAATGATGGTTACCCCGAGAGCTCAATATGGTATGCAGTGCGTGTAAAACACGTGGAATGTCTGTGTCATCGATGGAAATGCGAGACTTGCTGGAAGCTCGCCAAAACTCCAGCAGAGACCAACCACTAACAAACTCGTGCCAAGTTAGGAAGTTAAGTCCACAATGTGACCAATATTTGGAAAGAGGTTTATCAATTTAAAATACGAGCAATAATAAATTAATAACGTCATTGTAGCAAGTGTAAATTTTGAACAGTTTTGAAGTCATTTATTCTGGATTTTAGTAATTCGCTTGAATGCCATTTTGAAATAATTGTAATTGATTTTACTACTTTCCTTGTGATAAAAATTAAAAGCTACCTTCAAATACGTTACTTATATAAAATAAAATTTAAAAAGACATATCACATTGCATACTACTATGTGTTATTAGTCAATTTCAACTGGCTGGAAAAAGTTTTATGATAGAAGCGCAGGGTGTTTTCATGTAAGGGTTGCAGTCGTAAAATTGTTTGGTTTGTTTTATAAATACCACAATATGTGTAAAACATTTTTTTACCTTCTGAGACCTGAAGAGAACTTACTTCTTATGATACGTAAAGTTAGTTCTTCAACAACATGAGGGGAGAATAAATTTTTATAATCCTTATTCCTGCAGATGTGGGGAGAGCTTTCCTTGCTGCTGTGATACAAGAGTAGTTTGCTTACTTATAAAAAAGGAGGAAGGTTCTGACCCTTGCCTTTTACGATGAAAGAGTTCATGTAAAATTGTATTGTTAAAATTCCACCATACTTTATTGATTTGTTCAAATTTTACAATATTAAACTTTTATTATATAGATATTAAGTATATTATTCTACTTCATAAATAAGCTTGGTCGTGGCATTCTAAACTGTAGTAAGTATTATGGGGCTAAGGTTTTGTGTTAAATTTTAAGCATGCAAATTACGGAATTAAAGTTTTATCCCGTTAGCGTTATCTATTGTGCTAATGCTGTTGTTTAATTCTCTTTCATTATTCTTTTTTTATATCAGCTAACTAATTAATGTGTTATCATGTATTATTAAAGCTACGCGTAGTGAAAACTCTCAGAATCGAAAAAATACAAATATAAAATACGGTTGTTGGATTTATTAGTATTAGTATTACTATTATTTTGTGCATTAGTATTGAATTACATAATTTCTATGTATACAAAAGTTTCTTAAAATAATATTCCTAGCACGAACTCTCTGGAATTCCGTCAAAAGAATCGTTAGTTTCCGAGATTGAAAGTGCAACACTCGAGAGGAATGTGTTGCTGCTACGAAATCGGACAAATTTGCTATCTTTGAGAAAGTATTGACTTAGAGAACAATGTTCTATCTCACGTACTTTGAAAATTCTTTATTGGACAATTACTGTCCCTCTACGTGGACAAGGGCTTGCTAAAATTTATAACATTTGGAAAACCCATGCACCAATATTTAGGTTAATATAAAGTACAGTAAAGTATTAGTAAGTATAAATCATTGATTAATGTGGCTTCGTTGTTACACATTCAAGTTGATGTGTACGGTATATTAATTAAACATTGTTTTTTAATTCTTTAATTATTTACTGACATATCAGTGCATCATGTAAGTTTTAACGCTCCACAAGGCAAAAATTATCAGAATTGTAAGATTGGGGATCTTAATAAGGTTTCAAATTCAAAAATTGTTTATTTGAGACTTATTTAAAGTTCTCCTTTAGCCTTGTCGTCAAATAAACAGTAAAAAAGTATATGAGAGATAATTTAGTAGAAATCACGTATATAAATAAATGCATAGTTTCCACTGCTGTGTCATACGGTTGTTTTAATGAACAATTTCATTTTTTAATCTATTGATGATTAACTTCACACAAAAATGTGCGAATAGTGTACCTTAAATCTATTTTTGGGTCTAAATAATAAATTCTTTTAAAATTTAATGCTAGTAATATTAGTCTTTTACCATTCTAATAAATATGTTTTATTTCACAATATGAAAGTTTGTTTAGTATTATTTCCAGATCAAAATGGAACTATCAGTTAGTCAGTTTTTAATAAAAAAGAAAGATGCCGAATAATAGGTTTATATTTTAATAGAGAATATAACACTGCTATCGGTCAATTCGCTTATAATTTTATCGTTTTATCTTTATGGTTTTTAATATGTTATTTCCAATTATAACTTGTATGCATTAACGTAATTAATTGTGAATAGTCTGAAGAAAACATCCTTGCTATCGCAGGGCCGTATAAAATAAAAAATGTATCAGTAATTCTTTGATGTATTTTCATTGTATTGAATTAACGTAATTGTTCACAAATAATTAAATAACTCTGTTTTTCATCATTTTAAAAGTGATAAAAGACTCAGATTGGTACCACCAATCAAACTCTTAAGTCAGCAATGTAATAACATAAAATGTATTAATAAATGTAAATTTTCTAATTTCAACACTAAAGGTAAACGATATTGCTATAAATGAACACTGAAATCATCTAGAGCCTCAGTAAACCCTTCCTCGACAAACTGTGCGGGATTTGTAAGTTTTATTTCCAGTCTCTTCTCTCGTTTTCCTATAATTAGAACATTTCCATTAATGAATTTCGCTGCCTGACTGGAAAGCAGATTGCACTATTCAGTCTTGTTCACAGCTGGTGAATGGATCAAATCGCAGGAGTGTCAGTTATATAGAGGGAGTCAAACGTCATTGCAGATTCACTAATATCATTCACTCGGCTTTATTGACTCTGCACTCCCAGCATTATTACGGATCATTTCCGGGTCTAGGATCCGTTCAGGATTCATCCTGTTTTAGCTTCCAGTATTGGGATTTTAAAGACTTGGATAATTTTAAATTACGGGAAGATTTTCCATTGTGTTTATGTTAATTGGCGTAATAACCACTCATGAAAATAAGTTATTCTAATTAGAAGATATTCCAATCCCCTAATCCACTTCATAATAATTGGAATTTAAGTTTAAAGAGCAATTTTTCGGAACCCTGCGCTCGAAAAGTAAAACAGTTGTTATGAGTGAATATCAAAGAATTAAATGAATATCTCTGAAACATTATATAATATTTGAATGATAGCTTTAAAGTTTCATCAACACTTTAACTATTTTAGACTATATTGAGAAATTCTAAATCGGTAGTAGTCTTATCGAGATCGCATATATCCAAAATTCAACATTAAAATCTCATTTGCATCGACAGTAAAAGTTTATAGCAAACGTCATGTTGAATATAATATACTAAAATTTGGACTTCCATACCATAATTCTCTAACAAAGTTAGACGTTTAGTTCTTTCCATTCATTCATCGCCAATTGCTCCCTCTTCAATCCGGGATAATTCTAATGATTATATAGTATCCAAGTTTATTGTCAAAAACTCGTTCACATTAAAAATGGGTATGATGCTAAACAGCGTTTCGAACGAGTTTTAAATGCTTTGAATTGGAGCATTTTGATATCAATTGAAAAACATGCAATCAATTGATCATTTTTGTCTGTTGGTGAAATGAAATGCAGTCTGCGAGGGCAACCGTTCATGAATCGCCTGTGTGTCTTGTTCCTGATTCTTGCAGTCCGGAAGTTTACACTGCCTCTAGTCTAGTATGAGTGTATGTCTCCGCCGTTGGTCAATGTACATTTCTTTTTTTGGCGATGCCTAAAGGTAGGCCCTTGAAGCCATCAAGTTGTGCCACATTCTTTAAGTCCAAGAACAAAACCGTTTTTAGTGAGTAAGTACAAGTAAGAAGTAAACTGTATGCCTGCAACATGTCATTTCATTAGTTTATGTTAAAATATATTTCAGTATAATTCTAAGAGTACATTATAAACCCCAGTAGTAGAATACAATTGAAAGTCGTAGATAAATACCAGTTCGATATTATAAAATATTGTTTTACATGAATATCTGTGTAAAATTAGTACCACTTATTATGTAAGTAGGCTAGTGATTAAGATTATATATCTTTTGTTGACCATTTCAGGACTAAGAGCTCCCGAAGTTAGGGAGGAAACCTAACTTATTTAAATAACAAGAAACAAAGTTTTGAATAAAAAAATTATATTTCACATGCCCTAGTATTTTTATTTCACTTTCTATGTCAAAAGCCTAATAGAAACAAGCTTTAATCTCTGAGAACTACTGAACGAAGTAACTTAAATGTGGCAATATGAATTCTTTCCAATGATTCATGTTACCATGCAGGTCTTAATTATAAAAAATTTTCTAGAACTAAAAAAGCTAAGGTATTATGAACGTCTAATTTTCTAGGCAATATTTGGAAACTTTTTCAGAAATCCACTCTCCAAGATTACAGAGAAGTTTTGAGCAATGAAAACAACAGTAATATTTAGAATAGCTTTTAGTACAGAGCTTTAAGATCAACACGTTCTCATTTAAATGATCAAACTTTTCTCATGTAAACATAATGTATAATTTCCAATAATATTCCTATTAAAATAAAAAAGAAAAAGAAGGCTTAGTTATTGTGTACTATTTTTATTTTTATTTTTTTTATTCTAACTGCGTTTAGCTTCCTGGAAATATTTGTAATGCTGTAGCTTAGGCATTACTTATAATCATAGAAACTGTCAAGATTTTCAACATTGTTACTCTACAAGTTGGTAACGGAGAAACTCAGGTGTGGTAATATTTTTGATCCTCCGTGAACTTTTAAAGGGGTTAGTTGATTTCGGACAAAAATCTCTCTCTCACCATATATACACACCCAAGCGGAAAGGTTTTGTATTGAACAGGAAGTGAGCTTTGCTGACTCCTGGCTGACAGTAGGACTGGCGGTTTGCATGACTCAGACACTTGACAGGTCACGCCAACAAAAAATATCGACCTTAACTATAATTTCCGGGATGGTCGCCAGATCGCGTTCTTATTGAATATAAAAACGTGGAAATACTTAGTTATATGTTGTAACGCAATACCACTCGTCTTACTTTATATACAACCGGACTGTGAAGATACTTTATAGATATCAAGAAGTATATTATCGAAACACGCTTGATGTAAATGCTGACGAAGGAAAATATTCCATAAACGTAGACAAATAATGTATTTAAATCTGTTAAATTTTCACTGTCACAAATACAAATTGCTATTAAATTCTTCATTTCACAAGTTCAGTTCAAACTTACATTGCATTAGTTAAACAGGAGATAAATCATTCACAAGAATCAGAGGTGCGAGCTTAGGTTTCACATTAATTAAGCGCCAATAATCAGATAAAGATAAAGAAATCAATAATTAAATTAAATTCAAACTATGATTTTACCATTCGCTCACCATTCATTCCACAGGTTGAGAACTCGCAACTACTACGCACATAACGTAATATCACTATTTATCAGCAACTGAATTCAATTTAGTAATCTCATTGGAAGCTAAAATATTCAATACGTTTTGAATCCCAGGTTGGGATCTGGAAGATGTAATTTAAAACTTTGCCTTGGACATAGGAGTTTCATAAGGATTTTTGATTAACATACATAAACTCTTACAGCCTTAGGTGATGATTTTAGATGTTATAATTATATCCTTAGCGTAATATGACACTATACGACTAGATAAATATATAATGTTAACCCTTTAAAATCCCCAGATGATTATCTGGATGTATGATGTATAAAAACCTTGCCTTCCGTACTGATGATTGTGTAAATATAAATGTCCGGTTACCTAACAAATACAAATTCTGAGAACGCCAGGAGATTATCTCGAGGATGCTAAATTAGCATTGGTTAATGACAATATGTGTCTGACTAAATAATAGAATTTTATCCGGTACAGATCCAGAAGTTGACTATTCATATACTGTATAGTAAAGTCGTCAATTGGATTCTGCAGTATTATATAAACATACTGTACATAAGAATAATATTAAATTACATTTTACGAAATAAAAAGCATTTCAATGTAAGCTCAAATAAAAAACAAAAGATATAAATAAAAAGTTCGAAAGCTATGATAATAATACTTCAGAAACAGTCTAAGTCATTACAAGAACTAAGTGGATATTTAAACTAAAAGTATACATGAGAGATAAAATTCTGATCCGGTAGTACTGACGATGCAATCCAATAACTGTGACGTTTCTTCCTCAATTATTTATTTTCAAGAGGAATTTAGTCAACTTCTTTGCCAACTTGAATAAGGAATTATCTTGCAATTGTTTCAACAGAGCTACTTTGTAGAGATAACGACTGATGCAACATTTCCCAACCATTGTATAAACGCTAACTTTCTGTTACAAGGCATGTTCTTTCGTTAAACTTTATTTTTAGTACGCTCATTCGAATGGATAAGGTGCTATGGAAATTTCCGTCTTGATAAACGGAATTAAAGACACCTCGTCTAAAGACAAAAACTCTTAAATTTTCCTCAGATGAATAATTAATCACCTCAGTAACCACCTTCTTTTGTATTTGTATTATTTATTCGTCTTAGAAAAACGAATAGTTTTCAGGTCTTGTGATGTAGACTTTTATATAATAATATACATCCACCGTATTTATATTAACCAATATTGTAAATATATTTCTAAATTTATTTTATTTTTCAGTGCTAAGATTATTTTTCTCCTTTCGGTCTTTTATAGGTATGTATATATGTAGTAAGCGCACAATGTTTTAACAGAACTCAAAGTCACGAACAAGATTCGTCCTATGTGGTTATTCATTCTTAGTGTAATGTGTGGTTACAAATAAATAAAGATTTTCTGATTCTGATATACGTAACTATCTTAATATCCATATTTTAATTGCTTTGTCATAACATATTTTGACATAACATCTTTGAGATAACATATTTTTAAATTTTGCTAAACATATCTTGCATACTAAAAATATTGCAGAGTTTGAACTTCTTTATTATATCTATAATGATTGCTCTAATTTTTTAATACGTTTTTTAATTAAGACAGATATTTAATCAATTACCAAACATTTCATTTAGTTACCATTAAAAATTCTAGTGTTGGGAAGGTTTATTGTTGGTATCTTTCTTAGAGCACCTCTATTAATCGATTATTTGTGCAGAATGTATTGCTATTTAGTTTAACACTTTTTGAAATTCCTTGATCATTGAGTCAGCCAGTCGTATGGTATTTTTCACTTAAAAACAAGTATTCAACACCGATTGTTATACAAGGATGTAATATAGATTATTTATTTGTAGTGCAAACATGGATAAGCCTAAAACATACTGGTTGTATTAAACTACCCTATATATAGTTCCTGTAAAATTATGTCATTGTGCTTTGCTAATAAGAAACAACTTCACTAGATTGTGTATCATGTTGTAGATCAAACACAGTAAAAATGTTTCTCTTTCTAGTGTATTATTTAATTTTACATAGACGTTCTTTAATTCATTATAAACAACACCGTAATTATTCCTTTATAGACGATAAGTAAAAATTCAACTACTGTCGAATATGGAAAATTGTTCTGCGTGCTGATGAAAACTTGGTTGCAAATTTAAAAATTTAGCTCAATTTTAATTCTAATCGCCGCTGTTCACAGCTGAATTGCAAAGCCATGATGCAGTTCAGCAGTCGGCGATGGAAACATTTTATAACTCTTCCTACTCTGTGGTAACGAATTTGGCTTTGGATCTTTATTAAAAGTGAGTTATGCGAAACTGGGGTCGGAATTTGTGACAGTGCAGCACGTGACGTGGCGGCGAAAAGTGTGACAATGACAGCCAAAAATGTCACGTACCAACGAGCCAACTTGACAAGTGACACTGTCTGACAATTATACTCGTCATTTCGCTTACTCCACAATGTTGCCTCATTTGCTAAAAATTTATAGATTATTGAGATTCAAAAGTTCTTATTAGTATCTTTTTCAATGTCCAAACTTTTTTATACATATTACAGTATAATTTTATTTCATCTGTGACAATTTAAAACTATTATAATTTTAGCTGTAAAAGCGTGTATACCTGTATTTTTTAAGTTAATTGTTCATAAAAACTAATTAAAATTGTGTTTTAACTTTAACATTATTTTTTTCTAATGTTAAAGTGCAATTCATTAAGTCTAGTACTTAATAATGTATAACTCATATTTTACACAGGAATAAAAAAACCAATGAAAACCAAGTTGAAACATTTATTGGGTTTTCAAATTTAATTAAAAGTAGAATTTTGTCCTTAGTATATTATACTTCAACTCTAATTAAGGATAAATTTATTTTAAAACATTACGTAAAATGTTGAAAAACCTCAAATCTTGGTAATTCTAGACAATTAAACTTAATTTACGATCAATTATTTTATAAACCTTATACTTTGGACTGTCATTGTAATTAAATTAAATTGCTTTAATTTTAGTTTATTTTATTCTAAAAGTACCATGACATTTATCAATCGAGTATGAAAATATTTATAGCTATTGCTTTTGACAAAGTTTGAAAAAGTCAACAACCAATATTTCATTTTATATTGGCGATAAATTTAACATTTTATTGCTAATTATTCTTTAAATAAATTGTTTAAAAAGAGTTTGTATTATAGTTTTAATAATAACACTCAATGAAGTGATCAAATATGTGTAGTTTTGCAATTAATTATGTTATGTGTTTGCAAAATGTCTGCTCATAGAATTGGCCGTCAAATTAAAAAACAATCTTTCTCACGAAAGATGACCCAAGAAACTCATCCAAGTTGAGATAAGTGTATGAATACAGAATATTACTATGATTTCTACAATGTATCCTAGATGATCTTCAAGAAAATCTAGAATGTCTAACTTGTTTAATTCCAACCTGATATCCAACATCCAGGAACAACCGATATTACAATCTCAGAGCAAAAACAAACAAACATCTTGTAGCCTCAAAATGTAGGCCAAGTATCAACCTCCAGTTCATAAATATATTTCGATTTCTTCAATGATTTCTTTTTTACTCTCATTTTCACCAACAATAACAGTTAAGTACAATGTTTAAAAACAGATATGAAAATAATTCGTTCCATACTATCTAAAAAGTATTGATTTGTTTGAAGCAATTTCATGAACATAGGAAGTCTTATTGACTTTTAACTTTGTTCACCTGGGAAACAAGAACATCTGCTTTAAATATAATCATTAAATATTTTCATCCCACTGCCAATAGCCGAAAATAGCCACTTCCGGTACCCATCATGTGTAAATAAAGTAATCTTTTCCTATTTTAGACCTAGACAGATGAGCGGGCGATGATGACCTAAGTGTTTTTCCTAGACAGATGAAAATTTATCAAGTGTGGAAGTGTAGATTTTACGACAGGTCCTTCTCAAAATCGCCTCTTTGTCTATCCGTTCGCTTTCTGTCCGTCTGTGCGATAATGCTTGACAGAAAGGTCCTCGATACTTGAAACTTGGCACAAAGGTTCCTCTTGATTTCAAGTAAGACCTCTATTGTGTGAAAAAGTCAAGCTGTAGTCCATGTGTATGTCTGCAATAACTCTTGTTAGTTCTATCATGTCATTTATATTTTGTTTTATTTGTGTATTAATTTATTTAGTACTATAAACCTAAACACTTGTTGCCATTATTTAGGATAAAAATTGTTTTTGATTAGTTGCATTATGTATTATGCTTTATTTATTATTATTATTATTATTATATAATTGTGATTAAAAGTATCTAAAGTGTTTTCAGGTTCATGATCGAATTTCTGAGCTTGACTCACACCTCACCCGTAAGACACTATCACCTCACGGAAAAGGCCAATTTCGGTAACAGTTATTAAATATAGTATTTATTTTAATGCTAATGGAATTGATGTCCCCAAGTTTCCTCGCCATTGAAAAGACAGAGTACTAGAATGTTTAAGCCGGCTATTCTTGTTACCTATTTACCTTAAAATTATACCACTAATGGTTAAAAAATATATAATATTATTTGAATCCTTTTTAAAATATGCATTAATAGTGTCCAAATATATGTCCAACTATGTAAATTTGTTACGTAAATTACAAGGTTAGTTTTACGTTTATATATTATAATATATCGTATATTATACACGATATATTTGTTTATTGTTGTTAACAGGAAAATAAATATCAAGAACTACATAAATTATGTATATATCAATGTAGTATATACATGAACTAAATACAAAACTTGGCCGTGAATGTAGTTTTAACACTTGTTAATTCAGTTTGATTATAACCGAAATGTACACAGTATAATACAAAATAATAAAGGCGTTTAAGGTGTTTTGTTTTTGTTAAATACGTCGAGAAACAAAATCTAACTAAGAAGTGTAACATTTGAACTAACTATTAACATGTTTAAAACATTTATCACTGAAGTTTTTCTTATGCACACCATTTCACTGCATTAAAATATTTATTTAGAGATCATTTCAATTCCAAAATGAAATAATAGAAATTTTCATCCATATACCTACTTAAACAAGAATCTTAATTAAATTCCGGGAAGTTATCAAAGACAAATGGTGTCAGGACAAGCTATACCAGCTAACTCTAGCCTCTAACAATTACACGGTCACTGCGCTGTTCTCTATTTTCCACACAGACGACTATTGAAAACTAAAATATTAAATCAAATTTAATATAAGTTATTTATAATTTGTATATAAATTAAGGTAGAAGAAAATTTATTTCATAATTTATACCATAATTATAATTTGTTTTAAAACCTATTTTGACTCTTTGCTTGGTCTGTTTTGTGAGACATACTTTAAAATAAAGTATAAAAGAAATTCAGTTGCTTAGAATCGATAAACTATTGTAAAAAAAGATATTTACAATTCTTTTGTTTACAAAAAGCTTATGCTCTACAAATAATTAAACTATTATAAAGAAAATAAATACTAAAAAGAAAAGGATTATCAAAATTATTTTACCAATAATTCAACATTCATTCCTTTATTTTTTTTCTTATAATAAACTACCTCGAGGAATTTACAACATATGACTTTTAAGATGAAATGAGAATTAAAGAAAAACATACGAGAATGATATCGAATAAAATGAAACTTGGTTAGACAATAATTGTAATGGCTTAATATAAATATTAAGAGTAATTGATTATAACATATATGTCCTGAATCTTTCTCTACTAATTGGAAGAAAGTATTTTAAACTCCTAAAGGAAATACTATCCACATCAATAACACACTATTCATTACTGTATATCTACTGTACGTGTACGTGGTAGTAGGACTCTTCAAACTCTTATCGGTTACTTAGCTACAGTCATGATCTCATCATTCAAGAAAATGACATCATGAGATTCCCTTATTGGGCATTGAAATGTCCCTTTTATCCCAAAATCGTTGCAACATGCAAGCTTAAAACCTCTCACAGATATCTTTAACTGGATTTTAGATGTTCCAAAACAGCCTTTCGATCAAAATAAAAATGGGAATTGGCATTCAAGAAAATTACTCACTTCCATCGGTTTCCTGCTACACTCAACGAAAGCCTTAAACTTGTGAAATCCAGGAAGGATAATCGACCCCCGACCTGAATAAGATGTCCCCAAGTACTCCAGAAATCCATCAAGTTGACCGAAATCCCCAGGTCTGACTCCTCAGACCTCGAAACTTGTAACCAGAAGTGCACGTATGGACATTCCTGAAAGTGACATATCTTTGAACACACGTCTTTCGTCAACAATGGATAGTGAGTGAAGGACACAATTTTACATCTAATTCCGCCTCACTTTAGATATCTTTAAGAGCTTATCTTCAAAAACTGGTACGATGAAGATTCATACTTGGAAGAAGAAAGTCTCCATAATGTACATTTTGATGAATTCCTAATCATAATCCCGCGCACAGAAACCCATTTAGTCGATTGTAACCATTGGATAGACATTCTCACCTCTAAATTAAGTCTACCCTGTTGACTTTTCGATTTAATAAACCTTCTGGATCATTTTGCTGTCGGTCAGAAGCGAGCGTACCACTGAGCACTGAGATGAATATGCAAAAAGAAACCATTGTAACCATTTATATTGCTATCGTATTTCAAAATATATGCGAAACAAATTCTATATTCTCTTTTACGATATATATAATTTTCCCAATTACAAAATAAAATGGCCCTCATAAACGCTTGTAATACATTGTTTTACTATACTGTATACTGTCAATACTGTATATCTTCAAACTGTTATGCATATATCATTCATGTTTAATCACATTCAGTTTGGATGTGATATATATTAAATATAATATTCCAATCGCTGGATCCGTTATTTTCGCCATATTTTGGGATGGTCAATTAGCCAGAATACCAGACTACAGATCATTTAACCTCTTACTTGTCATGTATTTAGCAATAAACAACTTATTTGTCTAACGTATTGTCAAAACATCGTTAAACCCTAATTGTTTACTAAAGCCTCATATTTTCCATTTTTATTGCCGCTGCATACAGTTTCCATTAATTATGGAACGATTATTGAAATACTGTCTACACTAGAAATTCATACAATTTTTTTATAAAATATTAACATTTCAAATACTAGCTCTAATTTGTCAAAAGGCACATTTCTCAGAGCTATACCTTTCTCTCGATGTTTCAGTTACTAAAATAAATCAATTGGTGTATTCTTAAGGTTATTATTCTAATTGGTTTCTCAGTTGACATAATATCTTGAAATTTTCTTTAAGTCCGTAGTTCTTTAAGGGACTACCAATTTCAAAAGAATGGTCTTCCTTTTAGTCAATGAAAATAAATTCCTAGAAAAGCTAGGCAATTTTGTAACAAGTCCCCAATAAACACGATAAGTTAAAGAAATAACTTAATACGCAAATTAATTTTATAATTATTGCAAAATCCGTTTATTTATAAATATTCTGAACCATTTATTACGGCACCTGCATTTAATTTCATGACTTTTTGAGATTTGAATCAAATAGTCATGGTGGCCATTGAGATGAATATACAAAAAAACATTGTAACTATTTATATTGCTATCGTGTTTTTGCAGAACTATCATTCATGTTCAATCACATTCAGTTTGGATTTATTATATATTAAATATATAATTGTTGGTTTCCCAGAATTTTTCCAGGAATTTGGTTTCCCAGCCTAGCGTCAATGGAATCTTGCACTAGCTGTCAAATTGATCAGTGAAAATCCCGAAATAAATAATGTAACGAATTACTTTGTGTAATTTTTTGTTATATGGAGTTAATACGAGTATGAAGCAGGAAATCTCAAATCTACGTGGCAAATCAAAAAATCCAATTTAAACTTTCTTACATTAATGCAATTTTAGTACATGTTTTATATTTAGTTTACAATAAGTTAGTAAGTGCGATTCCTGAATAATGCGAGTCTTCGGTATGAATTGTTTTTATTAATCTTGATTGTAGATATATGTAAGGTTAGCTGTTCACGAAAGGAACAGATCATATTGCAGATCTGGAAACGTAATATTACCGATGTTTTTTATCTCTGAATGTAAATTTCTGGAAAAAATTATGATTTCTTAGCTAAATTTTATTTTAAATTATTTAATAAGAGTAGAAATATTTCATCACTGACATTTTGGTGTTAAAAAACTGATACTTATCGAAAAATAAAGCATTTGTTATACGGAAATTCGTAAATCACACAATTAGCACTTTATCGCTATAGTGAAATGTTGAAATGAAAATAAATCCATTTTCACCCATTTCGAATCTCCCTCGTTCCAAATTGAGGAGATCTTCGTTTGGGCGTATAAATAAGGTATAGAATATCTCTCACCCCCAGAAATGTTTAAACGTAACTTTGTTTAAGAACAACGAGTTTTAATCCCAGAACTTGTGTCTGCGTTTGATTAATTTTGCTAATTATATTTCATTATTGTGACAGTAATAACTAAGAATATTTACTATATATAATAGTGGGTAAATAGTCCTATATACTGTAATTTACGCTACCCCCCCCCCTCACCCACAACACCACTTAGAACTTTGTGTACTCCAGTGTTATAACGACGACGGCTAGATGTCCCTGAACATCTCCAGGATCAGTAATGTTTATTACGGTAAATTCCCAATCCCATACCCTAAACTGTCTAACTTCATTAGGTACGGAATAACGGTAACATCTATAAGGGTAGTTACTAACTCAACTTGTTATCTAACTTGTTGCAAGAGACCGGAATGTTCTAGTAATTAACAAAGGAGTTAATACAATATAAGAGTATTACTAAAAAATAACTATATTTCACCTCTTTGTAATTGTTTTTTCAATTGTCATAGGACAAAAGGGTAAAAGCAATTTCCTTCTTCAGAGGCGCAAGTGAAATTGCGGTGACATTATTCACCTGATAATGTCACAACAAAAGTATTATCAAATTACAATCTTCCTGCCAAAAATTTATAATTTAGTAACTATGTTTCGTTCTTTAGTTAAATGAAAATTCATGCAGATCTAAACATTTACATGAATATACAAATTTTTCATTTATCTTCACCACTTAGCTTAGTAGTTTTTGATAGAGAAATTCCGAACTTTATTTTGTTTAACATTATAACCTTCATTAACCCAGTTAAACAGCATAAAAATTATTCTTGGTAATTTTTTAGAATTATGCCTAGAAGCCAACACGAAACTTTTCTGGGTCTCTCTAAGTACTACAATGCCCGTATTGGGACATAATAAAGATCCAGTCTAAACACGTATTACTGCATGTAAATTTAAGCAATATTAATTTACTCGTAAATTAACAGTAAAAAAACTGCTATCGAGACACATATACATTTAACCATTCTAAACGTAAACTGTATGATGGCTTGTCTTGATTATTTCCCAATTACAAAACTGATCATTAACTTTTGCGTAACAATTTACCAAATAAAATAATAAAAACCCACTTATCACATTAATTTTTAGAGTACATTAAATTAGTAGGCCTACTTAACAGTAAAAAGGTTGTTTTAAACGAGATAGCTATGAGGGATTTTTAAATCATCAGCTGTTTAATAAATATACTGTTTTACAGTATTGTATATCTATGTAAATTTATTTTCAACTTTAACAAATGTAGCAAAATTTAATTCAATATTAACTCTAAGAATCATACTACATCTGTAAATTCTCATATCTTTTAGTATACGTTTTATGCGGGTACATTTTATTGATATATTGTAATAGTTTTATAATGTCCTATAGGTACTGGATATATTTGATATTGAAAAATGTACAATTTTACTCTTAATACTACATCACATAGATGCTTACATAGTTTGTTAATATAATTATCTGTCATAACAATCAAGTTTAATACGTATAGTAGTAAAATGCGTCATTCTCAGAACTTCAAGTCAATAATTCATTCCTTGCTCATTATTTACCCGTTAATGAAATGTTAAGAGATGAAATTTATATTACGATGGAATTTCTTAACATTTATTAATAATATTAATTTTTACAATTAATACTAATATATAAAATTATTTCAGTATTTAATTTAGTAAATTAATTTATTAAAAAATAAAATATTAGGTAATATATTAGGTAAATCAATAAAAGTGTTATAATGACCGCTGCTGTGGTAACTATAACTGTAAGCTATTTGGTTCATATTTGCAACACCATACGGCTGAAACAAATTTCTTTATGGATGCGTTTACACATTATTGAATTAGCTAGAGAACGAAAGTCCCGCAAATAATTATCTTATATTTAGACACATGTATACAAGGTGTTCACAAAAGGGCGTCACAAAACTTCGTTGGCTGATATTATTTAACATTTTAAACGAAAAATGTCCTATAAACATAGTTTGAGGAATATTTATTTTAGCCAATAACCACTATTTTGTATTTTTAATTAAAAAAATCAATGTATCTAAAAATGATAAAGCTACATATACCAAACGTGGTACATAGGCATTAATAATTACTAAGAAACTGAAACGAAATTGGTGTGATGTGCTTTAATATTAATAAAATAGTACCTGTTGAACATTTTTAAAGTCAAATAACAAAAACCATTATAGTTATATATCATTTACAAGTTACCAACTATTTTTTAATTTTATAAAAATTTCAATGGTACTTTCTCAATGAAATCCGTCAACGTACAAGCGTGCACGATCACTTTTATAATTGCACAATCCAGGCGCAAGACAGATTTTGTCAATTGAGAGGTATCACGTTTTAAATCATAAGTATATTAAGAATTACGATTTTAGAAACTCCCAAAATTTTGCTTCTATTCAATCAAATATCACGAAATACGATGTGTATTTCATGATACATCCTGACATAATGAGGACAATTTCGATTTATTTGACAGATACTTATAAAAACTGCTTCACGCTCTGGGTCCCAAAACACTGTTTATCAAACTTATATCTGAAATATATCAGGAGATTGGAATGTCTTTAATGTTACTATCACTTGTCTTGGGAGTGTTTATAATGTTATCAAGAAGAATATGATCATGATGTCTCTGTTTGTGGAAAGAAATAAGGTAAGAAGCTGCATGAAACTGATAGTACAGTTTAATAACAGATATTTATATTAATACTATGCTAGGTGTTTCACTCCGAAATATTCACAATCAAAGTGAAAACAACCAATATTAAATCAATAATATTAAAGTGCCGTTTATATATTTTGAAGCTAAGCGTAACCACAAATCTTGAATTTTTTTGCCTTACTTACTTAATGATCAAGTATGTTTAACTCATGTTTTAGAAATATATTTTAGTACACAGCTATTGGTTTGGCAACTGAAGATTCTTGTATGTGAATCGAAAAATTTAGAAATGTAATACTTTTCTTTCGGGTTCTTTCGGCTCAGGGTTAGTACACGAAGAAAACTGGCGTTCTCTAGAATAACTTAAATTAAGACCTTAAGAAATAATCAGTAGTTACAACCAAGCAGTTGCATTTTATATGTGTTTCCATTACATTTGTTCAATTTTCCAAAATTCTGTTGAAGCTAGAAAGACTGAAATTATGGAACGATTCAACTTGGACCAACATGAACAACTGTGCCGTGGTAAAGAGAAAAACAAATATACGGAGAATGAAAGTTTCATTCATGTATTCGAGGTATTTAGTTTATTACGGAAAAGTCAGTAAGTTGTAATGTACTGTATATTGTAGACTGTAGTTTAGCGACGTTTGAAATTCAATGGACATAAGTTTTATGAATATAACTTTTGGGATATACGAGTATTTTTATGTATTAAACACTGTAATAATATTGCAGTACCACGATATAATAGTTAATTACAGAATCTTTGGTGCCACATGTATTATAATAAATAAGATGTAATAATTAAATCCATAAATAACCGATCGCCACAAGAATTAGATATAATGAAATAAACGTCGACTGTAAAATTTCTTATCAATATTAATAATCTTGACTGCTCCACCTGTATATCGCATATCACCATGTAACGGTTAATTTATATTTACAGATGCCTACTAAGATTTTGAACCCATTTCAATATAGTTTTATGAAGCAAGTCCAAGGAAATCAAATTTCACGGTAAAATCATTAATTATCTTTCCCTTTCTTATTTCAAATTGCGTACACATGTCAACAAACACTAATATTATATGTTTATTGGTTGACGAATACCTACACAAGATGCAAAGATGCATAACATAATAACAATAAAATAACACAAGCTGCAAACCAGCCGGAAACCGAGGATAGTGAAAACCGATAGTGAAAGCAACATTTTCTCATGAAATTTTTGGAACTACTGATTTCTCTACAAGTAGCACCATATTTCACTTCCTATATTCCTAATTTTCTATTTCATTTTCTAATTTAACAAATACAATTATTACATAAATTTCATAATCCCATAAGTTTTCTTTTGACAACGACTGTACTATAGGAACAATATAATAAACGTTATATTGAACTAGATTTCCTTTAAAATCAGATAAAATATATCATTTTGAAGTAAAATAGCATATTTAGGCAACTAAAATACACGATAAAAATGTATTTATTATTAGTCAATTTATGACCCAAGAAGTGAGATAAGTAAAACGATAGATCAGTTTTTAAATTGTGATTGTGTTGATAAATGTTATCAGAGCAGAAAGTGAGTATTATCAGTTAATTTATTCAAATGGTATAACTCAAGTACTATTTTATATTTTTGTTGGTGTGTTTATTTGGAAAACAATGTTATTCTTTACATGATAATAAACATGTATACAATGAGTGAGGAGGCCACGAGTAGTATTGTAATTTTAAAGGCAACTGAAATAAATCTTCATTATTACAAAAATTCTAAGAATCTTAAAATGTAACTTGGATTTTGAACCACTTTGTCAATATTATAGAGTAGAATTTAAAATACCTCCTCACATTTGATGGTGCAAGAATACCACGTCTAGCCATGCACAAACAACCAGAAATTTAAGTTGTTTTTGTAAGGTTCTGTTCTTAAACATCATGGAAAGAAAACGCATGGAAGCGTCAGAGCAAACATCCGCTTGAAATCTCAAATATTCTCATAACATAGTTACAAAAATTACCTTCATAGTACTGGCTAGGCATCAGGATTTATTTTTAAAACCACTATAGTCAATTAGATTCCACGAGCAATTATTTTGGCAAATGGACATTCATTCGAAAGTATAGCCACTGAAGAACACCACGAATTAATAAAAAACATAACGCAAACCAATAATAATATAACAAAAAAATTATTATTACAAATTGTGTGTATAATATTTTTACATTTTGAAATTGAAATACAATTTTATTTAAAAACCTTAATTTTAGAATTAATTGATGTGCAACACTCTAATTCTTACACTTTCACTAATTCTAATTCTTAGTGATTTATTACACTAATCAGTTTAGTATTGAGGTAGAGCTTTGGCTCTACATGGTAAATTCCTTTTATGTATGAATGTTAGTTAACAGTTTAAGCATTATTATAAAAGATCTAATTGTTATTAACAATCTTCTATAAGTAACATACTATGTTACTTATAGTTAATTGGTTCATTCGAAAAACCTCATCGACACAGAAGGTTAATTAAAATTAATAATGTTTCATAAACAGTTTTTACTCTGCTATTTATAGTATATAATATAATTGACAGTACATTATACAATTAGAAGTAGTAAATAATATTATATTATACTTTTACTGTCTCAATCTTAATACTATTGAAATAATGTAAAATTACTTATTACAGTTATTCAAATACTTTTTTCAATCAGACTATACTCAATGAACTCAAATTTATACCAGAGCAATCCCTGTAGTAACGGACAATTCCGCTCAGAAGAGTCTTTAGAGAGGAATTTTCAAATAGGCAACTTGTAAGTGACTACTGCAGAATACGCAATGAAATAAAGGCCGAGATAAAATCCACTGAAGGTTTAAAAGCTGCATTTCTCTCAGGATGAAAAGATAAGCCCCAAAGGATAATCCTGAGGTGAATATTTGTGTATTCAGAAATATCCTTGCTTTATGTTGAACCACATGAACGTCGACTGAAGGCCGCTATATAATGAAAGAACCTCATTTGTTCAGTAAAGTTCTAATGCAGACTTCTTTTACGAATTAATTCGAATGCATTTGTATTGTTTTACATTTTTCTGAATGTATGTAATTACAATAATAACAACGGAAGACTTTCAAGATTCACAAATAATTCGCTTTTAATTCTTCTGAAATGTAACAGATACCGTATGGAAATTGAAAAATGTAAACTAACTCTTTTAATAAGTATGAATTTAAGTACTTTAAACTAAAAACACCATTCCAATATGACTGGAATTCAGTTTCTAAACTCAAAAACTTAACTATTCAATTTAGTATACTAATTTATTATAATTTTATTTTTACAATATAAATATTTCAGACTATCTGCAATTATTTTCTATAGTGTTTACTACATCGTTTAAAAACCGTGTTAAGCTATGCAGGTATTATATTTTTTAAGAAATAGGGATTTGGGTGTATTTTTATTTATATATTTTTATGGTAGAATTGAACTCTTTATTAATAAGAGCACGTAGATACCTTGTCCTTACACATTTTACAAGCTACAAACTTATAAAATGTCCATCGCGTCTACTTAATATTGCAGGAAAATTTAAGGAACGTCAATTAATATAAATTAAAAATCTATTTACAGACTCAAATTCGGTCTTTAATGTACAGTATAATATTTTTTTTTGTGAAGGCTTTTCAATATTTCGCCTTAGTTTCAGATTCTACCAGCAGCTTTAACCTTTACAATAACAACCTGAATAATCTTTCTCTTATTAACTTTTCATGAATTTTAAGTTTTTAAATCAATACAAAACTATAGGCTACTAATGATTATAACCGGGTATATTTATTAACAAAACAGGAAACGTATGTTTACAGTACGATGTTAAATCTAATCTTACATTCAATCCGATTATTGCGTACTGATTGTAGACGTAGACATTTCATGTAGTTTTAAATGCTTTCGAAATGTTTCACAGATTCCAAACAAAGGCAGATTCAAAATTTTAATATTGAATTCGTCCAAACAAAATTGTTATGGAAAGGATAATTTGTATCACTATTCTATCATGAACGGTACATAAACACTATGAGTACACTATGCATGTTATGTATCATATACTTTGTCTGTTAACACTGAATGTCTTCATAGTTTACTTCTGAAAGCTATTTTGATACCTTAACCCTGCTAAAGGCACTTATAATAAGAAATCAAGGAACGGTTTTGTTTTTAAAATATCTGAACAAAGCTGATCTGAACGCCAAATTTTTAATATAGAAAGTAACTGAAGGTCTGTATTACTTAGCATATCAGTGATTGGTAACTCGTAGCATTACATATAGGAATGTACGTTTCCACTGGATATTTTACAGTTTTTACTCTTTTACACTTACTTGGACTTCAAGAAGTACACTGGAATCTTTATACATCTAACTGGTATATACGTATCTCTAAGTATCTCGCCTGAAAATAATATACGACTTTCATGGAGATTAAAATTATCTGAAGACTAACACTAAACGTCAATTAATATTTTATTGTTAAATGGAACTCAATTTTCCAAATTCAACAGTATCCAAATTGTATTATTAAACATTCGCATAACGTACTAAATCAACTTTCTCTTTTATAGAAAAAACTATTAAAGTATATTTGTTCTTACTTTAGGTTTCAAGGATGTAGGCACTTTAATTAATACTGACTTTAACTAATGATTTCTCTTGTTTTAATGGTTTATTACGTAAAATAGAAAACAAATTCGTTTTCCATGTCAAAGTTCTGTGAACTAGATAGCATTTTAAATTTTATTCAATATGGGGAAAAAATCTAATTTAAGCACTTCTAATCATTATTAAATTTCATCTTTACTTAATGTTTACATTCAAATTAAGGAACCAAGTTAAATGAAGAAATTATTCACATATAATCGCATAATTTTTTTTTTCGTTTGATATATTGATGATACATTATTTTTGGGTTTATACTCATTATAAACTTTTATTAGTGCTCCATTTGAGGATGAACTAAAAATTCTGCAACAACTGTCAGTTCTTTTCAGTTCTTTTTTCTTGGTTTACGTTACCTAGATTCCTAAGGCAATATTCATTCGAAAACTGAAGTTCCTGTATCCGGAAGAAAAGAGAAAAGAAATACGCTGCCTAATAGTTAAGCTACACAGGAACTACATAGAAAATTTCAAGTTTCCAGTACTTCAGTCTAAATAATAGCTTTTTAATTAAAGAATTTTACTGGTGTAGATCTACCTGAGATTCAAATCCTTCAGCGCTGATGAATAATATAATGCATAAGTGTATTTAGTAATATGACAGAATCTTTCATTTAATTTAAAAGCAATTTATATAAATTAACACGTCAAAACTGAATAACATTGTTTATAAATTATAGAGACTCAGTATATTAGGAGCTGTTTAACTTACAACCAATTCGTTATTAAATGTTCTGAAAAAATTAGTTTAGAGAGAATTCTTTTCGAAATTGGTTAAGAAAATAATAGTTGAACACCACTTTAAACGCATTCAAAATTATGTTAAAATGTAACAATATTTCGCGGTTTAAATATGAATTTCTTTAAAATTTAAAAACTGTTTACATTTTTTTTTGTTTAATTTAAAACTTTAAATTTAAACTTTTTGTTATCTAATCTAAATATGTTTAGATATACAAAAAGAGTCTAACAAAGATGGTAGACTTTAATAACCCATGATATTCATGACTGATGGTATAGTGATGGGCGACGACATAACACCATCACTATACACAACCTGGTCTCCAAATCATTTAGTAGTGAAAATTGTCTGTGAGAAGAATGCTATTACATAAATATACACAGTTTTGTATATTTGCCTAATAGGACATTAAATTCAATGTGCCTCACATTTCGAATCTGGTTTTTTTAAATATTGTTAATTTTATACATTGCTATTTTAATTGGTTTTGTAAACAAATTGCTATTCAACTGAATTGTTTGGTTTCGGTATATATTTCTCAGATGAAGAGAGTAGATATTGTTGTATTTAGGACCAAAAGTGAAAGAATAATGTTCACTTATTTCATCAGCTTTTTTATTACAAGGGTAAGTTTTAACTAGTGAATAATTATTCAAACCACTGTGCCATGACTACACTTTATAGTTAATTTCTTGAGTGCATCTTTCATTAGTTTTATACCGCATCTTTCATTAGTTTTATGCGTTTTATACCGCATAGAAAAAGATGCAAGAATAAATTCTGTATTCTTTCGAAGCACTTAATTTTTAATATTTAAATCTTTTTATACTTCTTGACATCGGAACTATAAGGAATTACTCATCAATGGAACTCAATCAGCATTTTTTTACTTGAAGTTTAAATTACATTGTGTTTAATTAGTATTTCTAGACGATTAGTATTATTTCAATATAGTTATGTTTTTTCCGTGAAACACATTACGAGTAAGTATTCATTTTCAAGTCTACTGATTTATTTTTGTATTGCCATTTCACCAGTAAATATATTAATACTAAGGTTTGAAGAATCTTGGAGAATTGGAAAAAATTTATTTTACTATCACTAGTAAATAAATACAAATTTTCCGATATTTATGTTTTTATTTATAGGCCTTTTGGAATCAATGATTTCATCATCGGGCGCTTCTCAAAGAAAGTGAATCATTAATTCATTGATATAGAAAGGCCTAGCAATAAAAAAATATATATTAGGAAACTTGTATCTATTTATCAGTGGTAGTAAAATACTAGTGTTTGTTGAATTTTTATTACATTAAGCTGTGCTAACAAAACCAGATTTTTTTATTTACAACTTTATCTTAACACATTTCTGTGTAATATACGGTGTAACCTTTGACTGATTAAGTTTTCTTAACATTCCTCATTGAGAAATGAGAATTTTAATAATTTATACAAGTTTTCACTTATTGCCTGTGAGAAACAGAACACCTCATACATCATTATAAATATCCCATGTTCATAGCTTATGCAGAAACTTAGGCTGTTCCAGTATATCTGAGATTTAGAGATAGTCCTCTAGACCAAACCCGGACACTTTCTATCATATATTGGTTCGGTATTTTGGCTCCGCGGTAACGAAATTATGGAATAATCCTGAGGATTGTCAATTTCCATTGTTATGCTTTGATACGCCCTGGAAAGATTTTGGATCAGTAATAAATATTGCGTTATGAAATTAACATTCTCTTTTGGATTAAAGGTTTTGACTATCAGAACGAGTCAAGAACTTCTATAGCAGAGAAATCCTAGTTTGAGTATTTTTGTACTCTCTACTTTTTCCATAACCGGTTATTACCATTACAAGGTAGTTACGGTCCCTTAGGCCAGGATGTAGAGGAAACCGGTCTCTTTATTAGTTAACTATTTAAAACCCCCAAAAGTCTAAATATTATGTTATTTTGTCACGAAACTAGTTATGATAATATTTAATATAAATTTTAATAGTAGTGATCTTTGCTACGATTATAAAGTTGTCTTTGTATAAAGAAAAAATTGTCAAACGTGTCATTTTTTGTATTTTTGAGATTTTGCAACTAAACTGTTTTGCCCAAGAAAACTTTAATTAGGTACTTGAAAAATAGTTTTAATAATTTACAAAAGTTTATTTAGAGCCAAATAATTAATGCTAAAAGCAAATAGCTACAGTGCGAAATATCAGTGTTTCGACTTACCAAATAACGCAAATAACGTGAAAATAACAACAAGAAGTAAGCCGGAGATCCTGATCATGCTGCCGAGGTGATCCATGTTCAGCTCAAATAACAACTCACATCTAAAGCATCGCACAGGGATTTTCAGGTTCTATTTTTCACAATAATTAGGATACTGTATAGGAAATGCCACCTTAAAAGTACTTTAAAAGTCTTCACCGTTAGCCAGTGGAACGTCTGAAACTTCTTAACAATCGAGTGAGTCTCCAATGAACAATCTGGTAAAATTACGGAAACAGCTACAAGTTTCACAACAATAAATTCCGATGATACGTCATTGCGTGTTCATAGGGAGCAGTTCGGCGGGTATAGAGCGTACATAGCGCGCCACAGGCGGGGCTGGAGTGGTGTCGGTCGGGGAGGTTCGCGGGGTCGCCGCTTGCGCGCGCACAGCAGCACAAGACAGACGGCGCGGTGGATCATTACTAATATGATAAACTACCGTCAAATGTTATCTTTACCCACCCGTCAGGCTAACCTTATATCTGATGCATTAATGGGGACCTTAACTGCCACTAGAAAGTCCCTGTGGTCGGACCAATTCTTTTAGCGCAACAATGAAGTTAAAGCAGAAAAAATGAAGGTTTTCGAAAATGAAAATTTGTAAGGCCACAAGGATAGTTAACGAAATATAAAACCTAAAAATAACACAGTAACTATTGATTTACATTTGAGTAATTATTGTATAACCTCGGGTATTGTTTATGATACATTTGTTTAGTGCGTACGTTTTAAATCCATTTCTTCATACAACAACGACGGACATAAGTTTCTAAGAATTAGAAAAGCAATCCAGAAATTAACATGTTTCAATGGTCGCCATGCATAGTTGGATGCTCATACAACAAACTATATTACATTCATACTAAAATTTAAAGTTAAATGAATAAATTGAATCCATTGCCACATATTCTTACTCAGCATTTATTTATCAATTATTCAATAATTTTCTTTTAAACACCGAACACAATTCACTTATAAATTTTTTTATACTAAGTTCTGTGAAAAATGTATGATTTTTCACAATCATAAAGAATCTATTGATTATATATCAGGTGCATTATAAATCACAATCCGAGGCGACACACAATCCCTGACTGCGGATTTAACCATAACAATCTTGAAAATCCAAGATGGTCAAAAACCAATCATATTACTATTTAACAAAAACTCAAATATTGAGATTTTATTATTTTCATATTCCTCCAATTATGTCAAAACCTTTTATTGGCTGAGCGTTCACACACGAGTTGCGTAAAATGTTTTTTCTAACAAATCCTCCCGCAAGATATCTCGAAAACAAATTGTGCATTAAATTTAATTTCTACATAAGAATCATCGAGTTGGATGATTGTGCATGTCCCTCGATAGGATTTGGCTGACTTATACAGAAGCTTATCATCCAGAAGAGTATTCGAAAACAAATTGTGCTATACGAGTACATATAAAATTTTGCACGAATAGCCCCACATCCACATCCCCATACTTTGCACCATTGAGGATTAGGATTCATTATTATTTCATACTAAAAACCATTATTTGGTACCCTTACCTTCCAATGAAACCCCTTCTCAACAATCATCTTTAGGCTGAAGTTCTTCATGTTGCAATATTAACACACAGAATGGACCATAGTTATTAATGGCTGCTGTAAGAAGACTGTGATTTCTTGGGTTGTTCTTTTGAATGAACTATGTATTGATTTCCTCGCGTGGCCTACTTTCCTTCATGCAGTATAATTCAAATAAAAGCTTTTAATTCGCTAAAAAATCTAAGAATAGTATTTACTACGAGAAAATAGGGGTATCAAAATTATAACTCCAAACGTAAATGACTATTGTAACGAAGTAGAGAGACAACTCTCACTGTCAGATGGTAAAGCATACCGATTACTGGTACTAGGCGCAAATAAAGAATATAACAAAACAATAAAAACAAGAGTAAGATATATATATATATATATATATATATATATATATATATAATAATATATATATATATATATATATATACTTTATTATTCTCAGGTCCATATTACGTCCATTTGAACATATATAACTTGAAAACAAGTTCTCTTCTCTTCTATAATCTTCCCACTATAGAAGGCCTTAGCACCTGTAAGGGAAATACCTAGCCTCAACTGATAAGCTAGTTTTGTACGGCAATGTTGTGTGTACAAGACATTTAAACCAGACATGTGCTGAAAACTTTGAAAGTTCACAAATGAGGTTCAAAATTTATATCTAAACTCATTACAAAGTTAAGACGGAGAAGCCAAACTTAAGGAAACACGGTAGGCTAATGTCTTTGCATAGTGTATACACAGTCTGCCTATTCAACTGTCAATTCACAGTGTCACTATACTCAATCGTTATATATATTTAAAAAGGCTTCACTTAAGGAACGGAATAAATAAAACCTAGCCTTCGTCTGACCTATCAAACATTCTTTTATTCTGAAAACGTGTTTTAGTGTTTCTGAATGCAATTCAGGGGGCATAATTGGCCATGTATAGCTTCTAAAATAATTAATAGTAGTTAAATGCATTTTGCTGAGCTTTTATGGCAATATATTAAGTTGTTAACATTTTTTTATGTAATTAGGTAATCAAAGTAGACAAACAGTTAAGTTTCTTGTATAATAATTAGAAGTTTTTATAGATGTAACAATATTCCTTATAATTATTGTTATTATTGGTTTTAGGAATCCTCCAATTTGATTGCTTTACAGAGGTAGCTTTTTAGACATAGTCTAGATTTAACGACCCTCGTTCATTTATGAAGAATCATCTGGTGTAATTCATGATTACAATTGACTAATACATACAAAATTTAATTTTTGTATTACACGTTTGTTTATTTCTCATATTGAACATATCATTATACAAATTGACAGAAAGTGTTTTTCTGACAATTCTGGAGGAAATATTTCCACTCTCATCTATACTCTCTAAAAGGAGGGAATTCTCTAAAAGTGATTCCAGCCACTTCCATACCTTCATCCACGAATGGTAGAGGTTACTACCATTATGAACCGTTAGAAAAGGCAAAATAACTCCCTACTGTTAAAGAATTAACTTCCTTTCCAACGAGCCATTTTCAATGGCAACACTTTGAAATTTTTAATTTCATTTTCTAAACATTTACTGATTTCATATATTTATTTAATGAACCCCATGAAACTTTATATTGCAATCCCAAAATATACGATTGTTAAGGAACCGACAAAGCCTTCTTAAATTTTCACTGTCCGACCGTATTTCCGTCTGTGAAAGAAAGATCCTACAGGGTGTGTACATAAACTTGGTATATATATTTATCTTGCTTCAAGAGGAAGAACTATACAGATTTTCAGGTCTAAAGTTCGGAGTACAGTCAGTCCGACAGTCTGTCCATTTGTATTTAGTATATTATGACACCATGACGAGTGTACCTCTAAAAAGTTTTAAAATACAGTCAACAACAATACAGCCACTAGTTGAAATACTGCAATATCAAGATTTCACAAGATTATACTATGTAATTTTGTATTTACAAAAGTATTATAATTCAACATCTCGCGCTTATCTACCACCAACCTGTACAGGCGAATTACAAAAACAGCTACAAAAGTATAGAGCTAGACTGTTAACCATAAAACAAGGCAAAAAGGGAAAACTACAAATATACTTCTATGCATCTATTAATTTTCTGGAATAAATTCAATTCCAAATTACATACGCTTGCTAAGACTTTCTAATGTACTAACTATATGATAATAATAATAAATTGTATAGTTATATTTTATGTTGTATTCGTTGAAAACTACTATATCAGTTTAAATGTATGATTATTTATATAAATACATCTACATATGTTTTTACAATTACATGCATATGTTTACCTCTGTGAATTTTAATCATACACATACTTTAATATAACACTTTTTATAGGGTGAGAAGTTCTCTTAGAACTCAACGCTTATTCAAAATTACATTTGAATATAATAAGGATTTACCTATAAAATGTTTTCACAAGTATTTTCATTTCATTGCTTACCACTAATTCCAAAATTACTACCGATACTAATAACAAATACAAAAAAGTATAACATTTTAATGAAATATAAAATTTCTTTTTCAACATAATGTTTAAAGTGACCAGTTAATGAACGTGCATCAGCTGTTCCTGCTGTCACTACTGATAACGCCGTGTGCATTGCAGGGGTGGGGATTACTCACCATGTCGTCGTTCATGTCACAGTTTGTTGTTGTGTCGTGTAAATGCAAGCCTAAAAGGTTTTAATGCGTCTATGTGAATGGAGTAATTATATATTGTTGTGTGTGTTCTGTTACGTAACCACACAATCGAAGCCATTTGCCGATTCAATTTTATATTATAAACTGACGATGATGGAGTGTCGTACATGTAACTAGTGGCGCCACATCACCCACTTTTTTATCAGAACGATACGAAATATTATAAAAAATAGAGATATGAATGTCTGATTGATTGGCAAAATACGTGTACTTTCAACATATCTGCCGCAGTTGATGTAACATCCACACAAATTTTGTCCAACCATTTTGTCGGTGAAAATGTTAAAAAGTTAAACATCCAATAATACATGCAATCTTATGGAGTTATATATTTTTCAATGACCACCACTAACCTCAGGAATGTATAGAATACCATTTACCCGAGTATGGTGCGCGCACGGTGTCCTTGTACAAGTGCAACCAGGTTAATATCTGCTGCAAAACAGATGTTAACTTGTTTTAAATAACTCACATTATTTAACTGATATTAATCCATAGTATATACGTTTTTTAATTTTCTCCAATCGCTTCAGCGTTTCTGAGGTCAGTAGAGAAATATTAAGATTCAAACTGTCATCATTTGCTCACGTTAGGTCAGCTAGGGGCCCATTATAATTAGCTATAAAAATCACTGAATCATTCAACCATTTCCTATTTTGTGTTTCCAGACCGGATAGTGGCTATTATACATTAGATTTCTGATTAATTTTAGTCATATAAGGTAACACTCAGTAAAAGATTAATTAACTTCATTAATGTCAAATATTCTGTAATAGATTATTCTTCTAACGTCAAAATTATCCGAAAAAAGTGATGCTATTTGAATGCACGAATACCTGTAGAATAGCAGTTTATTATGAACAGTCAAGTTACAATCAAATCCCGTTTTTGTTTTTTTTTTTTTTTGTTTTAATATTTATGTCCATAGATAAATAAAATATCGAGATTCAGGTCAACCGCGTAGTATATATGTTACATAAAATAATTTGGTTTATAGCCTGGGTATTGAAGTACACTTAGTGGCTCCAGTTTTATGATTTGGGCACTAAAGTCACACGAAAATTTATGTTAATGAACTTTAGTTACTAATATACAGTTAAAATATTCATATACAACTTTGTTTAATCCAGAAATTTGATGTTCATTTTACGTTTATACCCAAGAAAACTAACGTAAAATGGTAGTGTGTTTGCCAGTAAAAAACTAAAGTAATACCACTATTGTAGGGAAGAAGTAACATAAACCATAACAAGGGAACAGATTTTTTTGATCTTAATTCGAAAATCGTATTACAATAAAGTGTTTAGGACCAAATCATATGTATATTAGTATCATAACAATGGTATCCTGGACATATTTCACGCATTTGCTTATAAACAGCTCTTGGATTTATGTTACTCAAAATTACTCGGGTTGTATAATAATATGTATCTTTGCAGAGTCCAAAAGTATAATGAGTATTGTTTTATACTAAAGTGTTTTAAACTATACTAAATAATTCATGGAAATAATATAAATCTTAATTTTTTTCCAATTACTTTTAATACTTCCCTACATCAATTTCAGTCTCAAAAATCCCATTTAACAATTTTACAAACATTATTACGATTTACTCGTATTAACCATTTGGTAAAGATACTTTCAAACCTCCTTCCTCCCATGGCCATGTCAAAATTATCCATATCTTAGCGGAATACTTATTTTCATATTTTCCTAATGATTTCATACAAAATTTCTATTTAATTTATTGCGTTATAAATTTGTATTATGGTCAGGTTCCAGCTGTTACGGTTCCAGTTGCCAAGTATGGAAGGAATGGAGGGACCACACACACAGTGCTGCCGCCTTGTGGCTGGAACTGACACTAATGAGTCATTTCTTCAGCAGAGGATCCTTAACTGCATAATTCACATGCTATAATACACGCAGGACGTTTTAATGAGTAAGGATACGAATGTAAGTAGTAGAATATAATTATTATCATTATATTCTCAACACTGTAATCTTTACGGCAGAAGGCTCCATATTATAAAAATATATATTCTTCAGCTTAATGATTTCGCGCTTTTGTACTCAGAAAGTTTTTTGATATTTAGTGAGACACCGTCTCATAACCTAAGGTCTTTACACAGGAATATATACAGGAGTTGTGTCTGGAAACGCCCAAATATATTTTGTAATAGCCAAAACTTAATAATCAAAGTTTTAATATTTTTACCAAGTTCTAAACTATCCACAATCAAAGTGCTCTATTTTCTTATTGAAAGTAATGTCTTATTTTACCAGGTGAGGTTAAGGCTAAGAAGCCCTCTCTAACACTGAACCTGGTTGCCTACGCCTTAAAGGTGACTTCCGAACTACCACTAATGGTCGGGCAGGCGGATTGCTTCCAAGAACAGGATTGCTCAGCGGTCACCCATCCAAGCAACAACTCGACGTGTCTTGATTAAATTTGGTTATCTCGCTTTACCCGGTATACTGCGCAATTGGCTCAGAATCTATTGGCTATTGGGAATGATAGAGTAATTCTTAAACGTTTATTATACACAAAATGGCAGTCATTTAAGGGTTCAATATTTATCCCTTTATAGGGCGCCCCAGAATGTAGCGTGTCATGGTTATTAGAGGTATATATGATTTTAAAAAGTTCTGTGTGGTAATTTCGTGTTTGACATGTTGTCTAGAACACATAGACTAGTATTTAAGAGGCCTCAATATTTATAGAGTATGCATTTAAGGCAAAAATGTAAATTAGAAATCATTCTAACAAACCATCGTAACAAACTACATTGCGGTATTTTCAAAATTATTAATATGATCAATTGAAAAGTAGCGTCACCTAAAACGTTGTTTAGTAGCAGGTAAATTGGACTGTACCTCCTGGTGCTGGTGCAATTCACCACCTAACCTGTAGGTTTTTTCCCAAGACCAAAAATTCCCAGCTTTTAAGTTTGGTCACCGTTTTCAATAAATCACAAAAAAGAAAATACACGCTATTCACCATAAGAGAGGTTTTGAAGATAGCTATGGAATCACTGGTATAAAGTAGATTCATTTTGCTTACGACGCAACATTATTGTATTCCTCATGACTCCTGAGATCCTTATCAAGGAAATTTACGAAACTGTAAAATTGTATAATATTATTTTAAAATCCACTACTTAACAAACTGGGTTAAAGTGTAAATGTTATATACCTTTTAGAATTTGTGTTACCTCGTGTTTATCCGTTGGTTTGATTATTTTTATACAGGTTCAATTTTGAAGAAAATCCGCGAATAATAAATGAATTTGTGTGTGTGTGTGTGTGTGTGTGTGTGTGTGTGTGTGTGTGTGTGTGTGTGTGTGTGTGTGTGTGTGTGTGTGTGTGTGTGTGTGTGTGTGTTTGAATGTTGTTAATCTTAATTTTAATTGAATTTATTGTAAGCGGCGTAAGAATGTTAGTTTAGGTTTAAACTATGGAATGAGGTTTCAAAAATTGATTGCAACATTAAACCACACGTTGCGTAACAAATATTCCTGAAGTTGAATATGAAATAGTAATTTTATTGCTATTTCGTTGACAAGATTCTTGCGGACAGACAGATAAGCAGACTATCGTATAAAAAACGAATGTTCAATTCCCCGTCAGACAAGGCAAAGTGTGACAAGCCGACTGAATGATAGGTTTCAAAGAAGCTCATCCACTCATATTAATGAATGCTCATGCACCATCATAGAACCCAATCTTAGTATTTTGAAAGGTATATATGTTCCAAGCAAAATGTAAAATCTATAAAAGAAATCTGTTTCGAGATATCTTACGGATAGGTAGGCTACATGACTTACTATGTTACATGATTTTACACAGTTTGTTTACAAATTTATTTATTTTATTATTTTATTGTTCGCATCATGGTTACCCATAAGACCAATGTAACACACGTGCCTCTACCTTTGAGCCAAATCTCATGGAATTGCATGTATTATTATCAAATTTTATTTATATGTTATCTTTAAAGAAATTAAGTTTCATGCAAGATTTCAGGTATATGTATATATCGCTGGAATACAGCCTGACAGAAATAATATTTTTTTTAGTTTTCAAGTGGTGGGCTTTACTAACGCTCAGCCAGGCATTTACATACTTTATGGCATTTCTTATTTGCTTAAAGCTGGCGAATCACATAAAAAATGTTTATAAAGTTATTTACCAACAAAATGTTTACCAGTCCCGTTTCTGGTAATTCTGCTAATGTACTACTAATTTTCAGGATGACTTTTCTTGGCTCGTTAACTTATTGTTTAAGAGAAGGGCTTTACAACCCTTACTACAGCAATAACTTAAGTTGGTGTTTATTTCGTCATGTTCACTATTTCCCGCCCTTTAGCATGCTTCTAGTTGATTCATGAAAAATTAATTTCTTCACGTTACACATAATTAATTTGAATAATTTCTTAAATAGTCCCAGTTATTTGTTATTTCATTTTTTTGTTATTTTATTTCTTATTTCACACCTGATTCAATTTTTTTTATTTGATTTTTTGCGTTTTTAATAGGTAGTTTTCTCTTGATTTAGATTTCGACATTTCACTCCATAATATGTATTGAAGAGCTGCAACATTGACATTGTTTTATTTTCCTCTAATTTGTTAGTAGCATGATATGAATTCATTTCTTAGTTATCTACTAAATAAATAATTTTTGTTATATTGTTGCACTGTTTCACTTTTTCTATATCAAAGTAATATTTAAAACATTTAATATTAATACTTTTATTTTTGAGAGTTGTCTTACTTTATTATTGTAATCCCATTGTTAATCCCCTGGGTATATACCCTCTATCTATGTTTTATCAGGTAGTAGTTAATTTTATGGAAACCTGCTATCTTTTGTGGCAAATTATCAATTCAGTTGTGTACTGTTTGTATTTCACACAACTCACCCACATACATTTAAATGATCAAAACACATATTTTACTTTACTGTAACTTATATATTGGACTGTAAATAAATATTTGTTTATTCATTGAAATAAATTAAATATAACTTACACATACACACAAAGAAAAGGAAAAGTCACACTCAATATTACGTAAACTCTAGTTTATTAATTTCTTAACAATGAATATTTATCTCTTTTACACTTTCACATATTATATTTACATTTTTGTATAATTTATTATTTTATAATTTTACATAAAAATATTGAAAATATGTTGTCAATTAAAAAGAGCAATGCACGTAAAACATTTGGTTATTGGTAGATTGAAAAGGGATTCTTTGTCTTAATAATATCACTTAATAAATCGATCGAACTTTCAATAGTATCTCAGTGTACTTGGAGATCTCGACAAGGAACAATATTGGTATCATGAAGTTTACAAAAATTGTATTAACTATTACATCCTAAACACAAACATAATTTAACTTACACGTCCGGAAGTATTAAAATGTTTTAACCGTGTCTGAAAAACGGGTTGGTAAGAAATATCAAGGAGAGAGTTATATAACAACGTCGAACACACAACCCTTCCCTTTACTGTTGGTGTTAAGGCCTACAAATAAGCTAAAGGCAAGTTAAATTATCTTCAATTTTTGTGAACACACAATGTGAAGAGAGCAATTATTCTACTTTTTGTTGACAACAACAACATTGAGTTTGTGCAACAAAACAAGGGGCATCAACTGAACACATAACGGCTCATAATTAACAGCCGGCTCGGCCCGGGGGAAGTGATTATCGCTGCAGCGCCGCCAGTTGACGAGTTGGTGCGAACTTTTCTCACTTTTTGTCCAGCGTCTTTATTTCCAGAGGGAATCTGCTGCAATTATCCAGATGTCATTATCACTAAACGTTTAAGAGTCACTTTTTGTAAATATTGCTGTTATTTGAGGTCAGTCTGCATCATAATTGTTTTAGGATTTTATTATATGATGGCGGATAATCAATGATTCGATATATAAATTAATCCTAAGTAAAAGTAATGTTACTTATATTCAGTTCTTTATTTAAAGATCGTTATTGACGATGGTTTGTTTGAAAAAATGATAGAATTTCGAACATTCGTCATCGATATATGTTACAAAATATATAAAACAACGTTTCGAAGGTTGACATCTAATCGCTTCTCCAGGAGTCCCTTAATACATAACGAAACACTTAAAACCTAAAAATGGTAGCACTGGAATACCACTCAAAAAGGTTTAAATACATGACAGGTACAGCAACAGCTTGAACTCCAGACTAGAGAATAAGAAGTCCTAACGATGACACTGCACGGAAGTCAAGAACACAAATCACACGGCACTCATACACCAGTGAAAGTGGAACACTGACAGGAAATCAATGTCAACATTTCCTGTGGTATCGCGGCGAGTCATCAGAAACAATGAGAACTTGAAGGCAATAGTCGGGAGGGAAGTGATAAGGCAGCAACTTTCGCCTTATTTTTGGTCCTAACCTCAACCCTGCAAACTTAGTCTTCTACATTTATAACACATTACGTTGGAAAATGGCCGAAATTTTATTATAATTAGTTATAGTGTTTAAATCTTTCTTCAATAAAACTTTACATTGTAGACATATATTTTACAAGACATTAGGGGTTAAAACTTGCATAAGTTATAAAAAAATAAACCCGTTCAAAATAATAAAATCATTTTGGTTTAACAAATTTTTAAAATACCAAAAATTGGTTAACTTTTCCACTAGTTGCCTATAAATGAATATTTTTACGTACAGACTAGGTGTTTGTAATCTCCCGAAAGTACATATTTGGAGGACGAAAACTATTAAGTCTGGATGTTTCTTTAATACCTGAGTTCAGGGGTTCCAAAGGCTAGGCATAGATGGATTATATTAGTTGCCTGGATATCACATTGAAAAGGAGCTTTCGGAGGACGAAATCTTCTAGTAAACGCTAAATATACATAATAACAGGATCACATAAAGATCGAGGGCACCCAGATTACTTATGTACGTATATACATTGTAAACATTGTACCATAGTTCTAATTCTTTATGCTGAATCGCGGTAGGAAGTAGGCTCCTGTTAACTAGACGCGGTGCGTGGACATTGTTTGTTTAGTTGAACCGGTAATCAGCTGATCGGTCTACGTTCCGACCCGGCAAGCCTGGAGAGGGTCAGAAGTAGTCAGTCGAGTCTTGAAGCCACGACGAGAAGGTGTACCGGTCGAAGCTGAAGTTTTCTTCCTCTAACCCTATAGTTGGGATTTAGAGTAATTATTTATCGCGTGTAAATTCAAGTTCAAGTATTGTATTTAAATTTTTAGTGCGTTTAATTTTCTGATCTGCCTCCGTAATCTTCAAAGTAGTAAGTCCCGTACCAGCGTATAGTTAATATCTTTTATTTTATAATACTGTAATTAAAATTTCTAAAGTTTCCCATCTTTCAGAGTCTGAAAATTTAATTCAATTTTTGAAGTATTGTGAATTAAATTTTGGTCATAAAGTAAATATCAAGTTTTGTGTTATATTAATTTTGAGTATTTTGAGAAGAGAACTTTTTATTTTGTTTTGTTAATTTAAACCATTTTTGGAGAAGTATACATTTTTAGTTTAATTTTAATTTTAATACCTTTTAATCAGACTCTTAATTAGATTTGTTCGATTGAGTGACATTTGAAGAAAATTGAATCAAAAGTTTGTAAACTTTGTAAACTTTTGGGTGAACTTAAATTTCGGAATAAAGCAAGTATTTCCGAAAAGTTGTTTAATTTATAAAGTATTTGCTCCATATAAATTTAAAATATATGTGCTATAATAACGGTACATAATTTGCGCCAATCTGCTATTTCTTTTTGAGCATAAACTTGTACAACAGGTTATTTACAGGAAAGAACTTGTAAACTGGTATAAACTTGTATAATTCATGAAAGTGTGTGTACCTTGTATAAGACTTGTATGAACTTGAACATTGTGTATAAACCTGCATAATTTTGTGTAGTGAGTAAGACTTAGGACTTAGAATAATATTGTGAGTTTGGAATATTTGATTTATTTTAAGAAAATTATTTTAAAATAAAAATGGAGCTAGCGCATGTGGATCTGTTGCTCAAAAAGGAATTAATATTTGAAATAAATTTTAGGGGCGGAAATGCTTCTGAAAGCGACACCGTCCAGAATCTTAGAAAAATGTTGAGGTCCCTTTTGAAATTAAATATCAGGGCCAACGCTGGTAATCTGAAGGGGCGTATAGAACCTAGCACTGCATTAAAGGAAATAAAAGTTGATTTGGAGGCATTATCTGTCAAGATAGGAAACTTGTCCGAGGAAAAATCGACAGGCGAGTATTTGAGACTAGTGTGTAGGCACAAACATCTCACTGTGAGAGTTGATGTATTATATGAGTTGTATAAGTGGGAAGGAGCGTCTGAAACCTTAATTTCAAAACTTAAGGATGGTTTGATTGAAATTAAGGCAAAATTAGGAAAACTTGGCGTAAGCGAGGAGGAAATAGTGAATTTTGAAACCAGTCTTTTAAATACAAGCCTGGAAGAGGAAGAATTCGAAGAGATGAGCAAGCCCGTATCTCAAACGAGAAACGAGGATATTTTAGGTTTGAGTCTTCCCCAGGGGAAACATGTAGAAGGGAATTTTGCAAAATTGCCAAATCCCCTAGAGCGATTTTTAAAAATGTTTAAACCCACAGACGGACTAAATGTTTCAGAATTGTTGAATTATATCGAAATAATGTTAAAAATTAAGGGTGAAACTAGCTTAAGTGATAGTGAGATCATAAATATGAGTGTAGGTTATGCCACTGGTCCACTTTACAATAAAATGCTTCAATTTAAGGTAAATGCAGGTAATTTTAGTGAAGTACACAAAGGACTATTAGATTATTTTGTTCCATTTGGTCATAGAGAAGCCTTGAAGAGGGACTTAGTAACTAGATCACAAAAACCTGATGAAAAACTGAGCAGTTATATCTTAAACGTTAAGCAAAATGCAAAATTGCTATTGTGTGATTATTCTGAGACCGAACTGACGGAATTGATAAAATTAGGTATCTCATCTCAAGTAAGGGCCCGACTGGTATTTTGTACAAATCCGAAAAATTTTGCCGACCTTGACAATTTATGTATATATGAGCAGAACGTAGCCTATGAAGAAGTGAAGGTGTGCGAGGAACGTAAAGTTTGTAAATCGGACTTTGTTCTGAAAAGTAATGTAAACTCAACTGCAAACTCGTATGTAAACAATCCCATGATGGTAAAGAAAGCAATAATAAAATGTTTTATTTGTAATAAACCGGGACATATCGCTAGGGATTGTTTTAAAAATATTCAGAGAGCACAGATACCGAGATTCGAAAAATCTGCGGTCTCAAAAAACTTATAAATAGGGGAGAATTCCAAGAAGGTAGTGCGAGAGTGGAATCTCCCCGGTCACGTCCCACTGAAATTAAAAATAATTATAATTATGGAAGAGGTCGAGAACAAATGAGGGCAAGGGGTAAGAATAATGTGAGAAATTGCTGTATGAATGTAAAAAGGACCGGACGTAGCCAAGGTTCGATGACCCTGCCCGTTGTGAAAGTGTTTGTTGGTAAGGGTACATACCATAATGTATTATTGGACACGGGAAGCGGAGTGAACCTGATAAGCGAAAGCATTTACGACTCATTATTAAAGAAAGGACTGGCCAGTATTCTTGAACATACTGACATTAAATGTTTGTCGGCAGATAACAATGAATTATCGATCCTGGGTAAATGTATTGTAAAAATAAAGATAGAATGTTTTTCTTGGAAAGTTCAGTTTTTAGTTTCGAAAAATTTGTCTTGGCCAATAATTCTGGGTTCAAATTTTATAAAAGAAACTGGCATGGTGGTGGATTTAAAACAGGATATGTGTTGGTTTAAGTTTAAACCAAAAATTACAATCGAGTTATTTCAGAATAGTACAATCCTTATAAATAATGTGAACCAGAGTATTGTGGTAGGGTGCAATAAGGCAAAGGAAGGTATTTTAAAAATTATTAACGAATTCCCTCAAGTTTTTACTGATAAAATAGGGCAAGCTATTGACTTCGAAATTGACCTAGAAGTCAGCGACCCCGAGCCAGTGAGATTGAAGCCGTATCCGCTATCCCCCCCCCAAGCTGCAAGAATTAAGAAAAATTTTAGATGAACTGTTGGCACAGAACATAATTAGACCCAGTGTGTCAAATTATGCTAGCCCCGCATTTTTAGTAACCAAACCGGGAAGTGATAAATCTAGAATGGTGATTAATTACTCAAAATTAAATAGTAAGTTGAAGAGAGTGGAACATCCAATTGGAGACGTATACGAATCATACCACTACTTACAAGGATGTACGTATTTTTCAAACTTGGATTTGAGTAATTCGTTTTACCAATTAAAACTTACAGAAAAAAGCAAACATTTAACCGGTTTTGTTACGCCGTTTGAATCATATGAATTCAATCGTGTACCATATAGGTTACACTTGGGAAGCGGAACAATGAGCCGCTTATTAAACAAAGTGTTGCAAGGTGTAAAGTTTCAGTATGCTTTAAATTATGTAGATGACATAATAATATTTAGCAAAAGTTTACCAGAGCATATAGAACATGTCAGAGATGTTGTAGAGAGGCTGGCCAAACATGGACTTACGGTTAACCCGAATAAGGTGAGCTTTGCATGTAAAGAGATCAAGTTTTTAGGTCACCTAATCTCTAAGGACCAGATAAGAGTCGACCCGGATAGAACTTCTGCCATTAGAGATGCGAGAGAGCCAAAGGACGCAAAAGGCGTAAGTAGATTTATCGGAGCAGTGAGCTATTTTGCAAAGTTCATCCCAAACTATGCAGACAAGGCAGCATGTCTAAATGAATTGAGAAAAAAGAATAGGAAATTTGAGTGGACTCAGGAGTGCCAGGAGAGCTTCAACAGCTTAAAGGAAAGTGTAAGTACACCACCGGTATTAATAATACCAGATTATAATAAGCCATTTATCCTATGTACGGATGCGAGTGACAAGGCAGCAGGAAGTTGTTTAATGCAGGAAATAGAAGGTGAGAATAAACCAGTGGCTTATTATTCCAAAAAATTTAATGAATCCGAACAAAGAAATTTGACTGTGTACCAAAAGGAAGCACTTGCAGTGGTATGCGCGATAAACAAATTTCGCAGCTACCTAGAAGTAAGGCCTTTTACGCTAATAACGGACAATAGTGCACTAGCGTGGGTACTAGGCAATTTTAGGAAATTAGGAAAATTAGGTAGGTGGGCAGCTACAATTTTGAGCCTACCATTTAAAATTAAACACGTAAAATCAAAAGACAATGCGGTGGCAGACTATTTATCTAGACTATTTGAATGTAGAGATAAGATGCAAAGTGTGGAGGAAATTGAAGAATACCAGTACGGTATAGAAAATGATAGTGTAGCGGACAATAGTATAAGAGTAGCAATTAAGGAAGAAAATGTAAATAGTGTAGGTAATTTTCCACTAGCTTATACGGACTTTAAGGTTCACCAAACCCAGGACAATATAATACGAAAAATATATAATAGTATAAAAGGTGGTACTAACTCTGAAAAATATTTCTTGTGTAAGGGAGTTGTGATGTATAGAAGTAAGCCTACTAGTAAGCCAAAGATATGTCTACCAGAACATTTAGTAGATATGGTGTTTAAGTATTACCATGAGTCGGAAATCGGGGGCCACTATGGAATATTAAAAACTACCAGAAAGATATGCGATTTATTTTACCATGCGGATCTTGCCGGGCTGATAAAAGACAAGGTAAAAATGTGCGAAGCTTGTGCGTTAGCGAAAACCGGTAAGGTTTTTCATGGCAAACTGATTTCTGGTGTATCAGATAGGCCCATGGACAAATTGTACATAGACATTTTTGGCCCTTTAACCAGGTCCAGTAGTGGAAATAATAATATCCTGATTGTACTTGACGACCATTCAAAAATGGTATTTTTAAGCGCGATAAAAGACGCGAAAAGTAAATCAATAATAAAAGTATTAGAAAGTGAAATTTTTAAAAATTTTGCATATTGCAAAAATATAGTGTCGGACAATGCAAAGTGTTTTAGAAGTGTCGAACTAAAGAACTATTTATTCGCCCGGGGAATCAATCATCAATTTGTAACTCCATTTGTACCACAGGGAAACAAAAGTGAACGTCAGTTGAGGACAGTAAAACAGATGTTAAAAATTTACTTTAATTCGGATCAAACTAAGTGGAACACCAAATTAACTGAATTACAATTAGCGATAAATTGTGCGACCTCGGAAGCTACCAAAAATTCACCATACGAAATTATGTTCGGAAATAGGCCTAACTTGGAATTGACCAACAGATGGAACATTAATGATTTATTGGACTGTGATGTGTCAAAGCCGGATAATTTGGATAGGTTTCAAAGAACTGTGTTAAACTTAAAAAAGTCCATTTCGGCTAACAGGAAGAGGGCAGGCTATAGTGATAAGTACAAAAGAATTGTTATTTAAAAGTGTGCATGTGGAGGGATATGATTGTACTTAGTCCGGGATGAGTGTTTAAAGGTTTAGGTTCCTACCGTGATTGCAGCTTCGGGCTAGGGAAAATATGTACCATAGTTCTAATTCTTTATGCTGAATCGCGGTAGGAAGTAGGCTCCTGTTAACTAGACGCGGTGCGTGGACATTGTTTGTTTAGTTGAACCGGTAATCAGCTGATCGGTCTACGTTCCGACCCGGCAAGCCTGGAGAGGGTCAGAAGTAGTCAGTCGAGTCTTGAAGCCACGACGAGAAGGTGTACCGGTCGAAGCTGAAGTTTTCTTCCTCTAACCCTATAGTTGGGATTTAGAGTAATTATTTATCGCGTGTAAATTCAAGTTCAAGTATTGTATTTAAATTTTTAGTGCGTTTAATTTTCTGATCTGCCTCCGTAATCTTCAAAGTAGTAAGTCCCGTACCAGCGTATAGTTAATATCTTTTATTTTATAATACTGTAATTAAAATTTCTAAAGTTTCCCATCTTTCAGAGTCTGAAAATTTAATTCAATTTTTGAAGTATTGTGAATTAAATTTTGGTCATAAAGTAAATATCAAGTTTTGTGTTATATTAATTTTGAGTATTTTGAGAAGAGAACTTTTTATTTTGTTTTGTTAATTTAAACCATTTTTGGAGAAGTATACATTTTTAGTTTAATTTTAATTTTAATACCTTTTAATCAGACTCTTAATTAGATTTGTTCGATTGAGTGACATTTGAAGAAAATTGAATCAAAAGTTTGTAAACTTTGTAAACTTTTGGGTGAACTTAAATTTCGGAATAAAGCAAGTATTTCCGAAAAGTTGTTTAATTTATAAAGTATTTGCTCCATATAAATTTAAAATATATGTGCTATAATAACGGTACAACATTAATACATAATTACGAATCTTGTACAAGTACAAGGAATGGACATAAAGAATTATTATAAAGATTATTATAATTATAAAGGATTATTTCTTATATCTGTACTGCCTATATATTATATTTTTCTGTCTTAATTTTTAGACAAATTGGAGTTGATTCTTATTAGAATTTTGCTTCATTCTCCGTTTCCTTTATGTATGGTTGGGAAATTGGGATTGCGTAAAAATGCAATTTACAAATCAGCTGTTTATAAATAAAAGAACAAAAGAGTAGTATTAAAAAAGACAAAAACTTATTGAGGACAGAGATTTAAGTTATTTGATATTAAACTAATGACTAATTCAAGATATTTGTAAATAAATACACTGAAAATTAATTTGATCAAACATTGATCTATTTTACAATTTAAATATCACTACATTTAAAATTTAAATCATGTTGCACTGAAAACTCTCTAGACAATACGAGGAGCACTTAAGCCAGCTGTATAGGTATAAATATAGCAAATGCAATATTTAGGTTATTTTACACTGAATTTACTATGAAGAAAACAATTTACTTATATTAATTGTATTATTTTATCATCTTTTTTGTTTGTCTATATATAATGTTTGTAAGGATATAAAATATAGTGAAGCTAAAATACGAGTAGAGATGAGTATACAAGATTTTTCAATTCCTTTAAGAGACATTATTAAAATTGACATTCTTACAAAATTAGTTTTGTATACTATTACGGTTTCTACAGTGGAGGTCCCGTACTGGAATAAAGTAAATATCCATTTAATTATATAACTTATAATTATATATATTCATTTCTCATTTGCCAGGAGTTTTGTTTATGAAACATTTTTCGTGGTGCTATTACTAAGAATACTTTAGTGTTTTAGTATGTAAAATTATATATGGGAAATAATAATGGAACGTATAGAAAAAAGCACGGTTATAAGTTTTGAGCTACATTGCTATTTTATAAGCGATACATTTTAGTTCTGTTTGAGATTGCTTGTTAATCGAGTACTCAGTGTATAACTAGGGTGCGCTCGAGGGGACCCATACTCCACAAGTTGACAACAACGTAAACTGCGAACTTTACCTCTCTACTCTCGTGAAAGTTGGCACAGAGTTTAACAACAAAAGTGAATGAATAATTGAATACGAGTTAGTGACTGATGTACACTGCATATTTTCCTCTCTGCAAGTTTAATTAGTTCATTATTAAGTTTTTTCTTTGGTAATCATGTGCCAGATAACTTGGGAACATCAGAGCGAGGATGAGGAGAAATGCATTAATGTATATTAATGATAAAAATATACGAGTAGTAGATAACTATAGTAGACAATATATTAATTATTGCCATACAAGAAAACTAGTCATCTGTCAGATGCTACTGGAAAGCTTGATTCTCACCATTACTACGTTATGTGATGAAATCTCGGTGGCTTCACCGTACTTTTGGACCGTGTCTAAAACACCATAGTGCACTCAATTTTGTACCTGATGAGACACGGAAAAGAACTCTTCATCAGGGAATCTTGATGTTCCTGATGTCGAATCGGTGCAGAATTCGTCTTGAGATTCTTTGTCGTTTACGTTCTTGGATCTCTTGAAACTGACGTGGACTCCAGATTACAGGAGTGAAGTCTGTGACAGCGACATATTTTAGATGCTGCACTAAGCAAAAGGTGAAAATAGCTAAACTCAACACATTCAACTACCATTCCCATCATAGTTACGTTATTTGTAGAATTTTAAGATGCTTTCGAGATAAATTTCTGAGGTCCCATCGTAAATCCATTCACTGAATTGTAATATAAGAATTTCTCCGTACTTCAGTGAAATATACGCTATTTAGAATATTGATCGGTCTTCGGAAACACGAAATTGGTTAAAAAATAAATTAATTCAAGCAATGGTCACACGAACCGGTAACGGCGGTCCAATGTAGCTCGTGAGCTGAAACAAACAAGTGAATAAAAAGAGAGCTGAACCCAACATTCACAGAAATTAAAACTGTGTCTTAAACACCATGTCAATTTGATGTACGGTCATTTGATGCAGAATTGAGTAGTCTTTGGAGTCTTGGAATCTGTTGTGGCTTTTAAATTAGTTCTCGCTTCCTTATAGCTAAAACTCCAGTTTAACTCCTCCATTAAATCAATATCTTAAAGATTTACATTTTTCAATAACGACCACAAAAGGTGATGGGAACTTGCTCCCTTGGTTCTCCATACCCGGGTAACTTTTACATGTCCGTGAAACGTAAATAGCATTTTTTAGCGTAATGGCATTGGTTGTAAAGTTTTACGGTAATTTTCATAAGTTATTTCTAATATTACTAACCTAGTTTATTTTCAACCATATTAATCTTTTAATGGTCTTTCTAACATTTGTTACATGCCACAACCTGTATTTTAAACTATTGTGTTCAAACAACGCTCTTGAATACATTTTACGCGCTGTCACTTCAATTAAACATATTTAATAATTAGATCAGCCTGCACCAGAATAGTCTGATTGCTGGCTGTTGTGCCTATATTTCCCATTGAACCAGAACCAGGCGCCAAACACTGTTGCAAGTTTTACGTACATGAACAACTACTGATTAATCGCATTACATGTTGCAATAAACAAACACCACCAGTGGTTATCCAGACGACAGTGTTGCAGACGATATTTAAATCAAATATGGAATAATGACCATAGTGACGTCATAGCGGGAACAGCTGGTGGTCAGTAGCGATATGGCAACACCGCATCAATGTCATCGGACTATTTTGGAGCAGTCTACTATAGTGATCGGTTGATGGAAATTACTGACCTAAGATCAATAATGCGTTTAAACGTTCTGTTTATTTCATTTAAACTCTTTGTTCATTTTAATACTCATGTGAACGTTATGCAGATAATAATTTATTTATAAATTATACATTACAAAAAAATATAAATTTATTAACTAAAAGCTTTTCCAACTGCAAGAAAACAGTAAAGCGATGCCCTTCCATCATTAAAACTTCTCGCTTGCAGAACCCGCATGATATCACCCTTTGATATACTTTAATCTGGTTAGAAAGTCTATATAAAGCATGCACATGTAGGTGTGTGTGTGTTCCAGTAATTATAAATTCAGTTAATGACCTACAGTAGTCAAGGAACGATTACTTCGAACAGTCGTTTGAAAATGAATTCCGTTGATGAATTCGTGGGATTCTACTTTAAAAAGGATCTTCTTCATTCAAATTGGGGACTAACTAGATAGGATCATCCAGTTTCCCTCAAAGGAGAATTAAGAAGCTTTAATAATAAACATTCTTAGTATTCGCAAGTATAAAAATGGATGGCAATAAATGAATGCGTATATAATTGCTATGTGAAGCACGTCTGGTATACATCATATTTATGTGCGGTATCTTACTAATTTTTATAATAATTGATCTTACTAAAAAGTTATAAGTTTTAGGTCTTGTTGTAAATCAAGGTGGTGATTTGTGACGCATAATCCTGTCCGTACATGCTTTTCTATTTGAACGTTAACTTATTCCCAAATAGTACATCCTTCCTCGGAATGAATTGGGTTCTTAATTCTTATGCTTTCAATTTTAGGGTCTGTACCAATTAAATGCGTTAAATTACGTATGTATCAGTAACACATTTGATTGAAATAATAATAATGTGCTGACTTATTTTGATTACAAGCGCAAGTCCTTGCAAAAGCCAAACAAAGAGGAGGTTAAATCGTCCGCTAATATTTCATGGCATTATTCCTGCGAGTGATGAATTGTTACGTGTGACAAATAATTCTCCTACTTCCAGTTGTTTGATTCGCCGCAGCTGTTTTGTCACATAGACTGGCTAATTATCGTTATTTGACTTTTGTATTCACCTCGTATTTATTGTAGTGGTGTACACAAATTACCTTGGTGTTACATTACTAAACCTCGTTACCACTTGCCAAACAAAACAATGGAATTATAGAATTAAAGTCGTCCAGTGAATCTGCGCATTTTGTAATATTTTTATTTTTTTTCTTATAGGCCACAGAATAGAACTTAGAGTCTGCATCGATAAAATATGTTTGCGAATTGTGTGACAGCACTAACAATTTATTTGAATGAAATAATAATATCGTGCTGACATATTTTCATTACAAGCATAAATCCTCACAATATTCAAACAAAGAGAAGGTTAAATCGTCCGCTAATATTTCATTGCGTTATTTCTGCGAGTGATGAATTGTCCCAAATAATTCTCCTACTTCCCGTTGTTTGATTCGCCGCAGCTGTTTTGTCATATGGACTGGCTAATTATCGTTATTTGACTTTCATATTCATCTCTTGTTTATTGTAGTGGTGTACACAAATTACCTTGATGTTACGTTTTTTCTGCACCTCATTACTGACTTGACAATCAAAAGAATCCAATTATATAATTATATTCGCCCAGTGAATATAAACATATTGTAAATTTTGTTTTCTTTTTTATACTTATAATTTTTTACTCAAAACTTGAACACAGATTCAAATGTTCCATGGTTATTTGATTTGATAAGTTTATCGGTTTCATAATGTTTGAACACAGATTCAAATGTTCCATGGTTATTTGATTTGATAAGTTTATCGGTTTCATAATGTTTCCATTTAACATATTCACGTTAAATAATATAAAGGCCAGAAGGAATACAGGAACCCTTTTTCTTTAAATGTATTTACGATTTCAAAACTGAATCCGATAAGTTTTCAGATGGGAAAGTTTTAGCCCGGCTCCACAAAGTTGTAGGGCTAAAACTGTGTTGTGGGCTTAAAACTCATGTCTACGGGCCGTTCAGAATGAAAATTTTGATACTATTACAACAAATGGTATTTTTAAATGTATAAATGTATTGATAATTCATTGATAATTGATCATTTTACAACACTATGCAGCTTGAAATGTATGGTACCTGTTGTGATACCAATACATCAACCCTCTTCGGTGTGGTACCTATTAAAGTAGCAGTCATACCCAAGAGCGTAGAAATTACTGCCATAATCATAATTAACCATGCATAAGTTATCACATCAGTTCAAAAACTAATTTTTATTTTTTTTTAATAAGTCTTAAGAAACAATTTTTTTTATTTTTAAAAGTGTTTCTAAGTTAATTACGTAGTCACTCACACTGAAGTGTAGATAAGCAATTGTGTTTCTCATTCGAAAGTAGTATCTTGACACTTAAGTCTATGTGTTTTTGAATTGTGATCTAAAATAAGTCGCAAAAAATAAGACAATGCAGTGACACTCAAACTGAATTGTCATCATACATAAAATTGACCTCTTTTGCATAAATATTATTTATACTCCAACACTACATAGATGAACTCCGGAAACTTCCAGACCACCCTTGATAACTATTCCCTCTATTCAGCCTCCATTGCTGAACCCTTGTATACATTGATTTTGTATTCCCTTTGTGTTTACTAACTTAATATATCTACAGAATTAGCAAATAGTTTAATAATTTATAATAAATCGAGAAAATTTGATCGAGACATTCTGTTTGTAGGTCAAACCATTTATATTGATTACAGAAATCTTCTCCAGCGTTGACTATACTGTTGCGTGAATTATAAGCTAGCATATATCCCTGAAGTACAGAACTTTAGAAAAACAGAGGTAGCAACATTTAATTGTAAAACATTCTTTATTTTTATTGAAGTAAGGCAACAATAACAAAAGCAAGCACAGCACGCAGGGTATTTTCTCATTTATTAAAAACTAATCTTCTTTGAACATATAAGCAACGTTTTCATCTGAAACTAGGAGAAACTTGGTTCTTACTATGTAAAACTCTAGATTTGTCTGCAACAAATATTATTTACAGTCTGCTGTTTTGCCTAAAAAACTTCCTTGAGTATGTCTGGAAAAGAAACCAAAACTGCATAGATCAAGTACTGAGACGATGTAGTGGAATTCCTGTCGTAGATGGTACTCAAATTGCCTGTGGAAGTAGAAATACAAATATAAAGGTAGCTTAGAATTCCTTCTCTTTCAAGCTCACTGTAGACCTTTTTGCATAGAATTTTTCATGGTTATGACCCACCAGGTTGCAATACTGTCAAATATTTCTTGAAAATATCTATATCATACCCTTCATTTCTTTACTCTCTAGGAGTGTTCTCCAATATCTATATAAATTTGGTATAGCAATGTGAGGAAATAACATAACAAACCAATACTTTGGCAATTAAGATTCATTCAATCGTGACTTTAAAAATGAAAATTTAAAACAAACATGAATTAAACCCTATTAAGTATGCCATATAGTTCAAAAATAAAGAAATAGGAATATTATTTTTGTGAAACAGTCAGTATAACTGTGGTATCCCAACACAAACCCTATCAACCACTTTGTTTGGTATTAGAACTAGTATCAATAAATAACTGAGTTTGAAAAGTGATCAAGTGCGAGTATTGTACTGAAATAATTATTATTGTTCTAACAATAGCAGAACAATAACAGATTCTGATATATTTGGAGATACTGACCATATATTTTACATAGTAACATAATACCAGGACAAAAGCATAATTTAAAGTGCAAGGCCAATACTGAAGTATAATTTTCCCATTGTAACTTGCAATATAACTCTAAAACAAGTATATATAGACAAATTCCTGTATTAAACAACCAATACTAACTGCGTACTTAATATATAGGTTTAACTGTAAATGTTTCAATTACACTCAGTACAGAAAAAAGAGATTAAAATTAAACCGGTAAATCCATGGTTTACTCAAATAACTGGAGTGTTAAATAAATAAGGCTTAGAGGCCACTTTCAATTACGGCGAAAACAATAATAATCCGTCATTAAAATGTCCCGCTATTTGCATCTGTATCACACTACACTTTACAATATTAATGAATTATATATTACTATACATACATACTTTTTCCTAACTGTAGTTTTTTCTTGTGATACATTCAGTAAAGTGATGTAATTTGGATTTAAGTTATATATATATTAACTACAATTTCTTTGTAAGGGAATGTGGTGAAATACTAAATCTACTATGATTATAGGGTTTAATATTTAAAATGTTGGAAAACGGTAGCCTATTATCAGTTTATATTATGTCTAACAGAAACAATTTAGAGTTCAGACATATAAAAGCCTTTGACTGACTATAAGGTCAAAAACTATAAGGTCATGAAACTATTCTTTAAAGGCTCTAGATGTGTACTAAGAAAAGATCTTAGAAAATTCTGGGCTCTAATGTGTAAAATTAAAAAAAAAAAACGTACGTGTTTGTTCTCTACTTTAATTTAACTAATGGTCCAGCTGACTCCAGTTTATTTCTTCTGGCCGTGTGACAATAATTATTAAAATCAGCTTCCAGAGAAGTTCTATTAAACAACATGAATATGTGTGTGTGTGTGTGTGTGTATATATATATATATATATATATATATATACAGGGTGTTCTGAAAAAAGGTGCCCATAAGTCAGGGCGTGATTCCTCATATCAAAATAAGAAAAAAAGGTCTAATTAACATAGGTCCGAAAATGCTTAGTTACCAAGTTATACAGGGTGAAAGATTTCGTCTGAATTTCAGTTCCCCTGCTGCAACGAAGCCCTACGGGTATTTGTTGGCTGTTAATTAAGATGTACAATTTAGCGTACTTTATGTCAAATGAACTGAAAAATTGAATAAAACCGTTTCCAGACCTGTAGCTACAGTAATTTTTAAGATATGTGACGAAATACGCGAAACTTGGTCCCGAAAAACAAGTTACATTTAGGTTTGAAGCAGATTTACTATGTTAAATGTACAATAAACACAAAATATTTTTTCACGGTACTTGTAGGGAAAGATGTAAAATAAGTCTATAATAGACAAACGCAAACTTTAAAAAATAATCCTTAATTACATACAAAACGCATGAAAAATAGACAAAATCTGTTAAGCTCTCTACAAATGTAATATTGAAATTAAAACAGCTGTTTTATTAAAACAAATTAATGAGTTACTATTATTTTTTATCAAGTAAATATTTTTAACAATCATACATTATCATACACAAAAAAGTTATCTGAATTATCATTCAACAAAAAAGTTACACTTGTCCTAAAAAACTAACCACGTCACAGTAGATGTTCAAAATTTTTCCCCTCATTCAAAATACAAGCATCCAGCCGTCTTCTCATAGACTGCCGAACTCTTTCGAAGATCCCAGGTGTCTCACGTATCCTTTTAATCCCGTTAACAATCCTTATTCGCAACTCTTCTATGGTATCCACAGGCGAGTCGTAGACAAGCGTCTTTAAATGTCCCCATAAGAAAAAGTCTAGAGGATTGAGGTCAGGTGACCTTGCAGGCCATGCTACTGGGGCTCCTCGACCAATCCATCTGTTTGGATATGCTTCATTTAAAAATTCTCTTACTTGTAATGTGTAATGAGCTGGAGCTCCATCCTGCATGAACCACATGTTGTTGCGTGTGTATAGTGGCAAATCTTCGAGTAACTCATTCAGATTAGTCGTCAAGAAATGTAAATAATTTTCACCATTGAGCGTATCAGGTAAAAAACTAATAAAAATGTTATCACCCAGAATAGCAGCCCATACGTTTTTAGAAAACTGATATTGGTGACGGTTCTCTGAAATAGCACGTGGATTTTCAATTGCCCACATGTGAGTATTGTGGGTGTTAAGAATAGCCATTCTTGAAAATTTTGCTTCATCAGTAAAGATAATGTAATTTAAAAAATGTGGATTTCTGCACCTTTGGATAAGCCATTGGCATAGCTGAACACGAGGAAAGTAATCTCGAGGCAAAAGAGCCTGGACCCTTTGATAGTGATAAGAATGCAACTGCTGCTCGTGTAAAATCTTCCAGACAATTGAATTACTAACACCGAAATCCAAGGCTAGTTCTCTAGTACTTCTTCCAGGATGATTCTCTATTTCTTCCAACACGCCCTCCTCCAATTCAGCTGTACACGTTGTACGTGGCCGTCCTGATCTACCAACTTTTCCAGATTTAAAGGTTCCCGTCTCGCTTAGCCTTCTATGAATGGAAGAAAACATTTTATGAGTCGGTAACTGTCTATGAGGAAAATGTTCCTGATAGAGTCGTCTAGCCTGACGACTGTTGCAATGTGCAAGACCGTACATTAAATGCATGTCTGCCATTTCACCATTAGTGTACATAATATTCATATTACCTGCCATGATGAATAAGATATTATTAGCTATCAAAAATTAACTTCAACGGCACTCGCACTAACTTGTATTAAAGTACAGATCAACACACGCACTTAATGAGCAATGGAAAAATAGCTGCTTGTAATGTTTATTTAAATTATTATAAACAATGTTACATTGTTAAAACATATGTTTTAAATAGAAATTATTTTGTTTCTCAAATCAAATATTTTAATAAAACAGCTGTTTTAATTTCAATATTACATTTGTAGAGAGCTTAACAGATTTTGTCTATTTTTCATGCGTTTTGTATGTAATTAAGGATTATTTTTTAAAGTTTGCGTTTGTCTATTATAGACTTATTTTACATCTTTCTCTTCGAAATTAAATTTTCTACAAGTACCGTGAAAAAATATTTTGTGTTTATTGTACATTTAACATAGTAAATCTGCTTCAAACCTAAATGTAACTTGTTTTTCGGGACCAAGTTTCGCGTATTTCGTCACATATCTTAAAATATATATATAAAGAGTCTTCATCTCTGCCAACGATTTATTTAGATTTACCAGTCTCAACTTTATTTAACTGCTCAAAGTCTAACTCTTTTGAATGACAATGTACACGAAAAGTCATTAAAATAGCTGGAGTTACTTTTAGGAGCCCCTGTTTCTCCCACGGCTGTATGTGGCCTACTATTGAGTAAGATGAGCTCTCTTGAAAGTCGATAGGAGTGTAATGCAAGTGTCACTCAAGAGGTTTCTTAGACGATAAACTGACAAATATTAACGAGTGACTTATTTTTTACAGTATTCGACACACATTAATAGCTAGCACACAATACACTAACTTAAAGAAGTTCATGTATTGATCTGGTAATTAAACACTGTAAAAGCACTGGTATTCAGTTAGTGTTTTATACTGACCATAATGGAGTGTTTGCTCCGAAACACATGACTATATAACCACATCGTTGTGTTTTGCATTATATGGAGGAAATGGTACCTAAATTATAGTTCTATACCGATTTATGTAAAGTACCTAATCTCATAGAAAGCGTCTGTCGCAGTCTAGGGTGTGAAGCTCTCCACATATTACACGTTTCAGGATTAATTTAGACATTCAATAGTTTAGGAGATTTTGTTTACGTGATCTTCAAATAGCTATCGCTTTTCTCATGGATGTATCGCATTCCTATTATTCAGGTATGGCATGACTATAGTGTCCTAGTTCTAATGTAGCTGAACTCAGGTTAATAGCAGCTCTCTTTTTTTTCTATGCATTTTAAAATTCATTCCAATTACGTTTTTTTAAGTTGGTAATAAATTTAGGAAATTTGAAATTCCGCCATTGTTCATGTTTATTTGCTAAGGCTGGAAAACATTAGCTATCAAAATTATCAAAAACAATTCAACCGTTGCCTTTTCTGTATCCCCTGACCGGATAGTGCCTGCTATGCAGTAGATATCTTAATATATTTTTTCAATAATTCAGCAATCTGAAATTTGACTAAAAGAGCCATTAATATTCACAAGACCTTAGGGAATTCTACTAAAGTAACATTTATCAGAAAAAAATCTTAACTATCCAAATAAAAGAATTGTTTATTATGAGTTCTCAAGTTTTAATGAACCACGGCGTGTTTCTTTTTATTCATTTTTCATATTAAATAGTTAATTAATATTATGTATAATATGGTAATGCAACATCCAAAAGTGTAATGAATATTTATATATATAAACACGTGGAAATAAGTAATATAAAAATATTAAACTATATCGCTTTCTATAATATAACGTTTACTATTTAGATTTCAATCTAAGAGGGACCACCATTAGGAAATAGAAATAGTAATGTAACGATCCCATACGAAACGCTTGGAATAATAATCTCCCCTCCTTTAATGGCCATTACTAAAAAAATAACCAAAGTATAATGAAATTTAATTTAATTAAATATGTCTTTATTAGAGGCGAATTTAGGACTATACAGTCCTCTCTACCCCTTAACCTCGAGTATACTACAATACTTAAGCAGTAGTCCGAATTTCGATATGATTTCATAAAAACTTTCCAGTTATTTTCATACGTTATAAATATGGATTATGGTCACGTCCCAGCCGTTACGGTTCCTGCCAAGTATGGACAGAATGGAGGTACCACATACACACAGTGATGCCGCCTTGTGGCTGGAACTGACACTAATGACTCATTTCTCCAGCAAAGGATCCTTAACTGCATAATGTACGTAATATTATAGACATAGGGCGTTTTAATGAGTAAGGGTATGAATATAAACGGTAGAATATAATTGTTATCATTAAATTCTAAACGCTAGCTTTATTGTAACCTGCATATAAGCTATATTTGGCTGAGCGTTAGCTAACCTTACCACTCGTGGGGCTGGAAATATTTCATTTCTGTATGTTTGCCTGTTTATCGGACTGTCTGTCCGCACGATATCTCGAAAACTAACTGACCTATTAACTTTAAATTAGAAGCTTCATTTCTATATGTGGAACACAGAGTTCGATTATAGTGCGTGTTACTTAATCGCATTTTTCGAAGAGTTAGCGAATATTTGTACATGTGTGGCGTTTGCCACTTTATTTTGTTGGCCGTTGGACGGGCCGGCAGCAGCCGGCAGCAGTTTCCCTACAGCTGGTCGAGTCGTCTGTTTTTCCAGATGGTTAACCTCCACTTCTAGATGTTTCTGTGGAATTCTGCCTGTTTTGATTGGTTCTAGTTTTCAGGTTTCTAGATCTCTGGAATTAGGTTTCTTGCTCTCTTCTCTTCAGGCTTCCGTAGGGCGAGGACGTCTTAGAGTTTTAGTGGTCGGAGTTTTATAATCAAAGCTAGCTGCCCGCTCCCTCGACGAACCGGCACGGTGTTTTGGTGTTAATATCGTGGGGCCTACCTTCCAATCAACGTTTCACGACCTCGTTTAATTAATTAGGGCCCAGTCGTTCCAAATTCGGTGTACAAATTTGTCGCACATGAGCCATATGAGTAACCATAATGCCACAAAAAATAGCTGAATAAATAAATTTGTTAACAAACTCACAAGTACACTTATCAGATATTTTATATGAGTAATATTAACACATATAGTCTAATTATCCCAACACATCCAAAATAATTTTATGGTGACTTCGTGTATAGATTTTATTATTTAAACATTGATATGATGTCTCGAGAGAGATCTCATCTGTAGACTTGGAAAGTTTTCCATGAAATTACATTTATAAATAACCAAGAAAGAATTCTATGATGTTGCATGTCCAACCATGGAATTTGCCTGAGAGTCGTTGAAGCCTATTTCATCACTTAGGGCTCCTTTACTCAGAAACTTATGAGTATTGACCCATAATGTCTGAAGGACTCCAATAGATATTCGGAAGTGGTAAATATCTCAAAACACCAAAATATTACGTAACAATAGCCTAGATTCAAAACTGAAAGTTTTAATACTTTCGCGATGTTCAATATTTTCAATAAATAAAGTGCTCTATTCTCAGATTGAATGATTGATAAATCCTACATAAAATGACGGCCGTGTATGGATTCAATATCGAACCTTTCAATCGTTCCTCCAATGTACGCATGTGATGATAATTTTACAAGAAAGTGGTTAAGATAGCCGTATAATATTGTGCAAAGATTTTAGATTTTATCTGATATGGTTTATAAAAAATGTATTAAAGTTATTCCAAACATTTTACAGCCAATATTTTATTGATTATTATAAAATATATATTAAGTTTTAATTTATTTTCTACCATTTAAGCATATACAATTGATAACCCCAAACTTTCTTCTCAAAATACAAAGAGTGCATAAATGTTCGTTTTTGAAGTTACACTTGGTTTTTAAGGAACAGGAAGTTAACTATTGTTAAATATTTCATTTTATTTCCTCACTGTGAGATTAATATTCTAAACTTTAATAAAAAGTAAACCTTGATATTAATCATGTGTGGCACAAGTAGCATGATATCTATTGCTTCAAACCTAACAGTGGAGTGAGGTTTCAAATTTATTAAAACGTTAAATAAGGAGTACGCCACACCATTTGTTGCGTAACAGGCTTGTACTCGTATATTTGCGTTGATAATTTTGAATGTAAAATTTCAAGTCTATAGATCCCCCGAAAGCAAATGATCATTTTTGCATGCCTTCAAAGAGATAGATTTTAATGACTCTTAGGCAGCTCATAGGGATCCACCATCATGAGCAGATTTTATCTCTAGAAAAGAAGTTTACAGATAAAATCCTATTCGTGATATCTTACAGATAGTCACGCTACATGTTACCATGTCACATACTTTAATTTCGTATGATTGTACTCAATTTATTACCGAATTTATTATTCTGCAATTTCCACGTTACCATTATAGTTACCCATAAGCTTATTAAAATAATTGGATATATATATTTGACGTCATTCATCTGTTTGCAGTCGACATGTAAATCAATCCTGGGCTAATAGTGACGACATAATGGGAACAACTGGTGGTCAGCAGCGATATGGCAACACCGCCTCAATGTCATCGGACTATTTTGGAGTGGGCTACTCTAATGATCGGTTGGTGGAAATCACTGACCTAAGATTATACAATAACATGTTTAAATAATTCTATTTATTTAATTTAAATTCTTTATATTCATATCAATTCATATATGAGTTTCACGCATATTATAATGTATTCATGAGCAAGTTATAAATTATTTACAACAAATAAGTAAAACGTTAGTGTCACAATTCTTTACCAACGCCAAGAAAATAGAAAAGCAATGCCCTTTGATCATTAAAATTTCTCGCTTGCATAACCGCATGATATCACCCTCTAATATATTTTAGTCTGGTTATAAAGACTATGTATAGCACGCGCATGTAGGTGTGTATTTCAGTAATTATAAATTCCTATAATGACCTACAGTAGTTACAGAGCGATTACGTCGTCTTTAAAAAATTGTCTCATTGTTATAAGTTCAAGACGTTTAGACCCAAAACTGGTTTAAGATATGTCAGTGAAAATGTTTCATTAATTAACGCAAATAAGTTAATAATTTTTTTCAAAATTTAATTTATTCAATACTTTTACTATATATCGTTTATACAGTAAAAGTAACTAACTACATAAGCGCCAAACATGTCACAGTTGACAGGTATCAGTTGTTTATGCAACCGGCTTATGCCAGCGTACTTTAAAGTGGTCGTGCTCGCTTATGCACTGATGGTTTTCGTCGAAACAAGTACGGTTGGAATTGTAGTACAATTGCTCGAATATTTGGTATCTAGTCCTTTTTTATAGATATTTGAGTTTTTTGTTATTTGACTAAATATTTTCAACGAATACCATTTTGTTAATATTAAGAAATAACACAATTATTTTTTTTTATAATTTTTTCATTATGTGGTAAATTTGGTTTCCATAGTTAAAATATTTCTAGGGATATTAATTTGTTATAAAATACAAACTGGAAGCTAGCGGCTAAACGACACATTATTTTACCTATATCGATATGACATGTATCAGCCACAGAAGTTTGTACACCCTTTGGTGAACACCCTGTATATATCAGAATTTGTCTAAAATCCCTTTCTTTGGCAGACATTTTTTGTAATGTGTAATGTAATCATTAAAATATTTCCATTTGCCTTTAACAGTACTTGCTTGTATTAATTTTTTTCAAAATTTAATTTATTCAATACTTTCTTCGTATAGTTATTTATATCTTGACTTGATTGACATACATTGACCTTTGAGTTTTCCATGCAAAATCTTTACTTGCTAAATGTATTTATACACAATCCAAATTTTTTTTAGATTGACTGTTTATCACTTGATCATTGCATTTCCTAGTATTTTAATTTTTTTTTTTTTTGCTTGTTTATGGATTTATAAAAACATGTTTGTTTGATGCCTAGAAATTATTGTTCATGTAAACAGCTTTCATATATCACATACATGTTCCAAAGAAACTATCAGTATCTAGAGGGCAAAGAGCTGTTACACTGTTCCAATAATCTGCCTTTGAAGACGGAACGGGAATGCAACAGTGCATGTTACACATGAACCGCGATTGTCGTCTACAAAGCTGGGATTTACACTCGATTTCGTCCAATACGCTATTGCACTCAAACGGAGTATCGTCTATTTAGTATTTGCGACAGTGCAAAATTAAACTTTAATTAGCAAATAATTATAGAACAAAATATATACTAAAATATATTTGAATTTTGTTTTTTTTCTGAAGGTTCGTTATTTACAATCTTATCGATGAGATTTGAGAAGAACGATCCCTCCTTGAAGTAGTTGGATTGTACACAAAATATAATGATTCTTGCACATCTACGACCTGGTTCCAATCATTAGATGCGGAAAGATGATTGAACAAAGACTTCATTAGAACACAACAAGGAATCCTCATTATGAGACACAATAATGTCTACCCAGTTTGTAGATAAGCATAGATCATTGTAACTGTGCAGTTTATGTTACAATAAATATTGTAGTACTCTAATGGTATTTTGGAGTAGGGGAAACACCCCACCACAAGGTATCGAAGCAATAAAGCAACTTAATGTCTTTAGGAGCAAATCAAAAAATGGATTTTTTTCTTGTTATTTTTATTTAAATAGTATTGACATTTTTACATCAAGCTGGTAATGTATGATACACAATCCTCTCTTTAAATACAAATTATTTTATTTCAATGTTAACTTAATAGTAAATAATACAGTCTTCCTCGGAATGAATTTAGGATCTTATGGTTTTAATTTAATTTTCATTCCTAAATCAAATTTAATCTTTTTCGTGACGTTGTAATACGCATGAGCCATGCATTCCAGGTGCAGCCATAACCTAAACTCCTAGATATGAACAATCTTTAACAAGAAAAGAATATCTGACGATATTTATAATGATCTGGATTCAAATTTCGATCCACATACTCAAAAGTTACATTTGGAATTAGTTTTAAAGAGTTCATTTGAAGACCGTTTAAGTGACATGCGCCTGGCCCAAAACGAGGACTCGAGATCTAGATCCTTGCACTTGTGATTCCCATTTAAGAAACAACATTTAAATCGGATACTTCCTACATTATAAAAGAGTTTCAGAATGTTGAATTAGAGTGCGCTTCAATAGCCAATTTATGGTGCTCACAAGATACTTATCTTCTCAACTTCATCAACTAATCTTCTAATTTTATCAGTAAATGTTGCCTGAATTTTATTTAGAATATTTTAGATCTATGGATAAGGGTCAACTTCTTAATGAATCTAATGTAATATGTACGCTCGCTTAAAAATATTAAATAGAGGTTTGCTATATTCCTTACATGCTCTATAATACTATTAATTTTGTACTCAAGTAGTGTTGTAAGAGAACTTTTTATTGTGACAAATATATGTGTATACTGTATTTAATGAGGCTTTGCCTGTACTAAGCTGAAGATTCTAGAGGCTATACAATGACCTATAGGCACTGAACAATATTATCTACCTAGGTCAGTTGTTAATGTTATTACAATAATGAGATAATGAGAGTCCAAGTTCATGGACAGGTATACAGTGGAAGTTATTAGCAGTCGATGATTGATGCGGTAACGCATACTTTATGGACAATTACCGAATAAAAAAGCAGTCTCATCGAACTACTAAACCTATTTTAAAAGAAATTCTAAAATCGTAAATATATATTTTTCATGAAATGGTACTTGCAAATTTTCTTTTCAAATTTGAATAGAAGTTGTGTAGAGCAATTTTGTTATTATGTAGAAAATAACTTTCTGCTTCCAGACTCATCTTCTATGAACATATAGTTTATAAATCACTTTTCAAAATGCAAATCCGTTGAAAATTAAGGGAAAACAGAAACATATATTTGCATCATTTTGGTGCTGCTCAGTGGTAGCTCAGTTTGGAACTAATCCCGGTACGTTTAGCTAAGATTCCCGTTAAGTGCAGCGCCATGCGGTTCCAGCAGTCAAGTCTATGACAGTGTCAGATTTTAGACGTAGAGCGGAAGGTGAAATGAAGCTAAACTCTATATTCGCATTGAAACAACCGATCTCTTAACTTTGTCCTGGAGTAGACTAAGAACATCCTAAATTAGTAATTTAGTTTATTATTGATCCTCATGGTTTATTGTGAAGCTAATTTATTATTTTATAGTCTTATTATTTTAATTGCTATGAGATTTTTACATCCCTCATTGAAGCACAAATTTTGTATCAGGAACATGAATCATTAAAATGCACAATCGGTTTCCACATCTTTGTGTGTCAAGATGATAGTACAAATTTATAAATGAGTACAACTTTCATCCCTGTCCCGCCATCGGGTCTCATCACGTTTATATCCTCATCATGAACTTCAGTGATGTCTAAACCGTTTTTATATTATCATGGATAGATTACCACTGTACCAATCCAGACTGTATTACAAAGAGCATTGTAATACTCTCATGGTCATTGGAGCAGAGAGAACTCTCCATCGCGACGTATTAAAGCAACAAGGCAACTCAATATTTTAATGCCACGAAAGTTGTCTTCTAAATTAAATTTTATTAGCATTTTTTAAATCAGTGCTGACAAATTATGTATAAAAATCCTTTCTTTACAATCTAACCGTCTTATTTTAATGTTAAATTATTCCTAAATAGTAAAGAGTCTTCCTCGGGATGAAGTTGGATCCTTAGTCAAATTAAATCTTTCTCAGAACATTTTCACGCGGATGGGTTATTACTTTGAGTTGCTAGCTTAATTTAACCTTTTAAAATTAAAAATCCATAACAAATGAAATGAATATCTGACGATCTTTGTACAAATGTGAACTTACAAGCAAAATATTTAAACTTTAGTTTAAATATTTTGCTTGTAAGTCCACATTTGTACATTAGATAAAATTAATTAATAGTATAAATTAGATTTCAATTGCGTTTAACCCATAATAAAAATCCAATATTTTGAGATGGAACATTAATTTAACCTCTTAAAATAAATAATCGTTAACAAATGTAGAGCATATATTACAATGTTTGTACAAATATGGACTTACAAGCAAAACATTCAAACTATGAAATAGTCTAAATTAGATTTTAATTTCGTTTAACCTTTAATAAAAATCCAGACCTTTGAGTTGCAATCTCAACTTAATCTCTTAAATTAACAGTCTTTAACAAATTAACAGAATATCTTACGATGTGTGTACTAATATGGACTTAGAAACAAAAAGGTTAGCCTGTAACAAAAATCCAATTCTTTGTCATTTTCAAAGAGATTCAATTTTTACATTTTTCTAAACTTCATTTGTGAGGAATAAGTATACTCTTGTAGGGCAAATGTTATAAAATAAACCATTTTATTACATTTAATAAAACATTCTTTTTTATGGTTATTACTACAGTTAAGCCAAACATATAACACATAATACATATTTATGAATTTCTGAAACCATATATTTCTATTCAAAACCAAAATGGGCTACATCAATAGGTTTATAACTTAGAGTCTGCATCGAAAAAGTACTTTTGCGAATTATGCGACAGCACCGACTAACAATTATTTGAATGAAATAATAATATCGTTCTGCCATATTTTCATTACAATCATAATTCCTCGCAAACAAAGAGAAGGTTAAATCGTCCGCTAATATTTCATGGCATTATTCCTGCGAGTGATGAATTGTTACGTGTGACAAATAATTCTCCTACTTCCGGTTGTTTGATTCGCCGCAGCTGTTTTGTCACATAGACTGGCTAATTATCGTTATTTGACTTTCGTATTCAACTCGTGTTTATTGTAGTGGTGTACACAAATTATCGTGATGTTACATAAATAAACCTCGTTACCAACTTGCTAAAAAAGAATATAACTATGGAATTAAAGTTGTCCAGTGAATCTGCACATATTGTAATATTTATTATTGCATTTTATATATTAGGACATTTTTGCGTAAATTTTTGCGTCTTTATAAATGTATCAGTTTCAAAACTTTGTTTTATATATGTAATTTAAATTATTTTAAGGGCCAGAAGCAATAAAATTGTCAAAGATACAACTTTTAAATTTTGTATTAAAGCTTAAGAATTGTATTAAATCCGATGACCTCAATTATATGTAATTTGTACCAGCTGCGCAAAATTACAGGTATTTAACCGCTCATTCATAAAAATATTTGAACATATTATAACAATTTATTGATATTTTAAAAATTCAAAATTTGTTATTAATTCATTTTAATCCATCGTCTAAAAAACAAGGTAGCTGGTCTGATGTCCTTTCCGGTGTGATATTCATTGAGTTAGGATCAAGGAAAAATATCGATATAATCATAACTGATGTTTTATTAATATTGTGCCCAACACTAAATACTAAAAATGTGGGAGAGAATATAAAAGCAATCATATTAGACCTATAAGTTAATTGAGTAATTTAAAGAGTTCTGAAAATATCAAAAATTAACAATTATTTGAATGAAATTATTAACTAGTGTTAACCACTACGTTAACACATGAGTTAGTAATGCTACATTATCGAAAAATTGTTGTTCTGTTAAAAGTTGTTTCAAAGTTACGGGGTCACATACATACAGGTATAGCCTACATAAAAGATTGTGGCTCTCATTCGAAAGTTTTATTCTGAAACTAATAGGTCTAATTTTTAATACAATGTGATCAAACAGAAGTCGCAAAACACAAGTTAATAAAATTTCACTACAACAGATTGATATAGCACCACGCAAAAACGTTGCCACTTTTGCAATTCTGTTAATTATATTTTGGATGAATTAACACCGGTAATTTTCAGACCACCCTAGATAAGGATTCTCTCTGTACAGCCTAGATTTCCGCATCTTACACAGATGTATCAAACCAATTCCTTGTTTAAGTCAACGATGTTTAGTCCTCTTGGTTTTTACTAACTTAAGACATCTTTATAATTAGAAATATGTGTACAGATTTCAAAAAGTAGATATCAGCCGAGAAGTTACTATCTTCCACCCATTCTTACTGTTTGTGATACACAAATCTTTCCACTAATCGCAGACATTTTTTTCCAGCTACTGACTATGCTGTATACTGGATTAAAATCTAGAAAATATCAATGAACCGCAGAACTTCAGAAAAACCGGAGGTAACTACTTTGCATTGTAAAATTTTTATTGTATAAAAACAAATTTCCTCGAAACATGTAAGCAAAGTCCCTATTATGTGAATCTCTGATTTTTCTACAGTAAACATTATGCATCGCATGCTGTTTTGCCTATCTTTGGTTAGAAAATATCTGGGTATGCCTGGAAAAGAGACCAAAACTACATTGATATACCTACACTGAGTAGGTAGCTGAACTTCCTGTCGTACATGCTTTTCAAGTTGCCTGTGCAGGTTGAAATAAATTAGAGGGAGTTAAAATGTAAGGCTAAGATACATTTTTAAAATTAAAATAGTGCTAAACTATTAATATTGATATATAACGTTATAAACAGATTATAACTTAAATAAAAAAGAAAATGTTTACAGTTTTAAGTTTAATACAGTTACAACTAATAGTAACTGTTTATTTAGCACACACTTTTAACTGTAAATGTTTCAATTGCATACAGTATAAGAAAAATAAAAGATCAAAGTAAATCATTAAATCTATGGCTTACTAAAATATCTGGAGTATTAAATGAACAGGGCTTAGAGGATACTTTCAATTGTGGCGAAAACAATAACAATCCATCATTAAAATTTCTCGCTACTTGCATCCTATCACACTACACTTTACAGTATTAATGAATGGTTCATTATCATCATACATACGTACATATTTCCTGTTGTTTATGAAGTGATAAATTCTGTAAAGTAATGTAATGGGTTTTAATTCATAAATTTAATTACAATTTCTATGTTAGCGAATGTGGTGAAATACTAAGACAATATAACAACAAAACTATGGGAATTTTAATCCAAAATAGAAGCAGTTTAGATTTTGTCCTTTCCTGATAATTTTTCCTTAAATAAAATATTCCTGTAATCTCAGGTAATAAAACCACCTAAGAAGAACATATAAAGTAATTAATAATGAATGCTGCACGTCTAGTTTGTCATGTCGTTTTACGAAATAAGTATTATTTGCACCGTAATTCCTATATGGAGTTCAAATATACAAAAGCCTTTAACTAACCAAACACTTTTATTTTCAAAGACTATATGGCTTTAGACCATGGCAAATTTTGTTCATAGACTGTAGATGTGTAGTAAGAAAGGATCTTGGAAAATTCAACCTGTAACTGTGTTTAATATTAAAGCTTAAGTTAATGTTTGAGTATGATCATAATTATTATAATCAACTTCCACATAATTTATAATAAGTCACATAATTGTGCGACATAATCACGTTCTTCCAATGTCATTTCTCAAAAATAATAATAATATAGTAAAAGTAATGTAAAGTAGAGAATGTCGAATTTTATCAGGCGAAGTATATAATACAATATTAATGAGTATACCGTATTTCGTAATAATTTAATAAAAATTGTTCTAGTTATTTTCATACGTTATAAATATGGATTATGGTCATGTCCCAGCTGTTACGGCTCCTGCCAAGTATGAACAGAATGGAGGTACCACATACACACCCAGTGCCGCCTTGTGGCTGGAACTGACACTAATGACTCATTTCCCAGAGAAGGATCCTTAACTGCATAATCTATATAATATTATGGACATAGGGCGTTTTGTTTAGTAAGGATGTGAATATAAGCAGTAGAATATAATTATTCTCATTACATTCTAAGCTCTTGCTTTATTGTAACCTGTATAGCACTACGCCTATGTTTGGCTTAACTACTGATTTTCATCCTTTTCTTACAACTAGTTTATTTCATTTCTTTATTTTATTTATATCTTGAGTTTTGGCCATTTATCTGTTTTGAAGACGACATTTATATCAAATATGGAGTAATGACCATAGTATGTTATAGTGGAAACGAACAGCTGGTGGTTAACCGCGATATGGCAACGCCGCCTCAATGTCATTTTGTCCCTAGACTATTTTGCAGCGGTCTACTCTAGTGATCGGTTGGTGGAAATCACTCATCTAAGACTATACAATAATATGTTTAAATACTTCTGTTTAATAAGTATATATATAACAGTACTAAATAAGTATATCAATTTTACATTCATCACAATTTATTCATGAGTAAGTTACAAATAAATATAAATTTTGTGTCTAAACGTTTTACAACTCCAATAAAACAGAAAGCAATACCATCATTAAAACTTCTCGCTTGCGGAACTTAGGTGACTTCACCCTTAGATACACTTTAATCTGGTCGTAAAGACTATGTAAAGCATGCACATGTGGGTGTGTGTTGCTGTAATTACAAATTCAGTTAATGACCTACAGTAGTTATGGAGCGATACACTTCGGACGTCGTTTGAAAGTGAATCTTGTTTGTAAATTCGTGGAATTATATTCTAAGGAAAACCTCTCACTTTCATTAACCATAGAAATAAAGTTAAACCAAATTACCATTAGTTGTCTTGCTCCTCTCAATGTGGAATTAAGAAGCTTTACTAATATTCTCAGTATTGGCAAGTACAAAGATCAATGAATAGTAATTTTATGAAGCAATATATATATATATATATATATATTATATATATATATATATATATAATATATATATATTGTAAATATATATTGTATATATAATATTGTATAATATTGTATATATATATATATATATATATATATATATATATATATCTCGATTCTCATTCTGAGTTCGAAAATTGCCATTAAAAATCGGTCCTTATTGTTAGAGGTTCTATACGTTTAGACCCAAAAGTGGTTTAAAATATCTCAGAGGAAATTATTCATTAATGTACGCGAAGTGGAGAATTATATCATTTATACAATAAAAATAACTAACTTCAGATTTTTTTTTTTGTAATGTTGCGTTATGTACAACCATTGGCAGATAGAACAAGATATGATATACGAATGTGTAGAATATCAGCACGTACCCATAACGCGCAATTCTCCAAAAGGTAGCAATGATTTGACAGACAATTTTTTCTTAAGTAAGTATTTTTTTTTATTTTTAATATTCCCTTTTTTATTCATTTGAACATCTATTCTTCGTGTTTTTCGTACACTTAATTTCCATCTTGACTTGCACATATAACATCGACCTTTAGTGTTCTCCATGCAAACTTCGACTCAGATTTCTTATACCAGACAAGGGTACTATTATATTACTTGCAATTTACTTGCTAAATTTAGTAAAAACGTATTTTTACACAAACCTAGGTCTGTTTATATTAAATTACGGTTTATCAATTGATCACTGATTACCTTGTATATTTTACCAGTCGATAATTGTATTAAAATATGCTTGTTTTATGCCTAAAATGTAGTGTTCATATGGAAACAGCTATAACAGATTACACGCATGTTTAAAAGAAACTATGAGTATCTGGAGGGCAAAGAGCTGTTACACTGTCCCAACAATCCGCCTTTGAAGTTAGAACGGGAATGCAACAGTGCATATTGCACATGGGCAGCGATTGTCGTCTACAAAGCAGGATTTACACTCGATTTCCTCCAATACGCTATTACACTCAAACGGACTATTGTCTGTATAACTATTTTTTTGCCTATACAATTTAATAATATTTAATTTTTTACCGATGTGAAATTGTTTGAGAGGGTGTATTTGCCTACATTTGGTGGTCAAAAATAATTGTGACAAATTATCTATAAGTCATTGCTTCCCTACTATATCTAGCATAATATGAACTGGAACTTTCACATCTCATATCCTCATCTTTAAAATAAAAAATTATAATTCCTTGGACCGGGTACTTATTTTGAAAAATTTGAAGAAATTAAAAGTAAACACATATGTCGAACTATACTTTGCTTTGAAGTTTGTAATGAAGTACACATATTGATACGACATGAATCGGTTTTTGAAATAAACTGTATACAGGAAAAGAGTAACGTTCTCTTTAACGCGTATGTTCCATTTACGAAGTCTAGGGCCGTTTAAGGCTAACCGTAACGGAAAATGTTAGGGAATTTATCCGATGGTGGGCAGCACATCTCTGACAAAATTGATTTTTCTGTTTTCTCTTTTGAATTCGGATGAATACCCGATTTTACGGTTTTACTGATTTGTAAATTATAACGTTATAGAACATAATGTATAGAAGCAGAGAATATTTTTATTATAACAACTTTACTATACTTAACAAACAATACTTGACATTGTAAAATGAAAATTTGTAACCAGTCATTTTGTAGACTTTAAAGACTTTCAAATATGTACTTTTCAAATTGGTTGAATAATTCGATCAAAACCTTTTTTCCACTATTTTTGGTATTTATCTCTTGCCAAGTATGCGCTGCCGCAAGCGCGTCGTGCCTCCTGACAGTTCTTGATTCTAGAGTACCACAGTAACTGCAACAAATAGCAATCTTTACTGGTACATATTAAGCATCTACGGAAACCACCCCAATGAATAGCAAAGTCACGAGATTGTATGCGAAGGGCCAAAAATAAGTTCGAGGTCTTCCATTCACATAACAAAATCTTATACAGGAAGATTGCACGGTCAACAGTAAAGAGCTACAATAAACTAGTGTTCGTAAGTTCTATTTTAAATCTTTGGTCTGGGAAAACGACATGTTCACTAGTGACGCCAGGTGAAGTTGCGCCTTCATCGCGACTGCCGACTGTGCCCGTGTGGAGTTGGACGACCTGCCGTCCCCGCGCGTACCGGCAAATCCGTCGCCCCGAGAACCGGGGCACGGGATACGCTGTATTCCATGGCAAGCGGAATGCGCTCCGTGATACGAGATCACTGCGAGCGGGCGTTGGGCCTGGGGGCGACTGAATGTTCTTGTAGGGGGAGTACAGGGCCTAGTTATATCAGGGATATTTTCATTCGCAATCTAAATAACGAGTACGAAGATTATATATAATGAATTAATTAATAATTAAGCCATAGTCTTGGGCTTGAACAAATATGATACTCGTAGTAATTACGGTTGGTTGATTTTAATGTAATAGTGGCTTCATGTTCAAATCTCTTGATGAGATCGGAATTTTACAGTGCTTTTATATGGAAGGACGGGGGGGGGGAGTCTGGAAACCGTACCCTTCAGAGATATTACTTATTTTGTCATAAAGGCAATTCTTGTCAAACCGAGAAATCAATCTCAATTATAAATATCCCTTCCGGCCTACTCAGAGATAACATTGTTTTCACATGAGGCTGTCATCTCGAAATGTCAGCTATAGACGCATTATTAGTGCAGACTTCTAATTTGCACAAGACTGACAGTGTGATGACTCTAAAACTTTATTTTTAATATACTGTAAAACTTCAAAATATTTATAAACCTTGCAAAACAAAATCCTGATTTTTTGTATATAAAATTATATGAACTTGATTTAATACAATGTATCTGAAATTTTATCTGTAAATATATCCTCCTATAACAAATCAATGTTATCGTATACTTGTAAAACATATGAACAGTTACCTTCTTGAATCATACCAGTTATCGCATAATTTGTAAGAATAACATTTACCTTAAATTGCTTGGCAATTGTATTTTTGTATGGATTCTTTTATTTATGTTGTAAAACCCGTCAGATAAAGCTTTTGCACAAATTTGGATGGACGCCATATCAAAACTAAAACAACATTGGGTGAGGCCAGCTTATTTAACCATTGTACGTATAAGTAACTTAGTACCAAGTTCAGTTTGACTCGGTTAGAAACTGCTGCATTAGGCCTATATCCAAAATAGTACTGAATATGCTACTATTCAAAACTTGTACGTCCACGGTATGACAAACCTTAACAGTTTAAAACTAATATAAAAGTAGCTAGTAAACTAATATACAATTTTCATCCTTGTCCAGACATCGCTCGCTTCGTCTATATCCTCAATACGAGATTCAGTGATGTCTAAACATTTTTAGATTGGCAAAGATCATTGTACCATTGCAGGTTTTATTACAAAGAGAACTGTAATACTCTCATGAACAAGACTAAATCCTATTAGGTTTAAAACTTAGAGTCTGCATCGATAAAATATGTTTGCGAATTGTGTGACAGCACTAACAATTTATTTGAATGAAATAATAATATCGTGCTGACATATTTTCATTACAAGCATAAATCCTCACAATATTCAAACAAAGAGAAGGTTGAATCGTCCGCTAATATTTCATTGCGTTATTCCTGCGAGTGATGAATTGTCCCAAATAATTCTCCTACTTCCGGGTGTTTGATTCGCCGCAGCTGTTTTGTCACATAGACTGGCTAATTATCATTATTTGACTTTTGTGTTCACCTCTTGTGTATTGTAGTGGTGTACACAAATTACCGTGGTGTTACATTTCCAAACCTCGTTACCAACTTGCTAAACAAAAGAATCTAATAATAGAATTAAATTCGTCCAGTAAATCTGCGTATAATGATTTTTTTTCCTTTTAGTTTTTAGGCCACAGAATAGAATTCTTGGTTGCTATTTTGGTATTGTGAATTTACCCCTTACAAAATGTTAACCATTAAATATCACTAAGTTAAATTATATAAAATATCGAAAGAAATAAAAAAATTGTCAATGACAACATACTCAACATATATTTTTAATTTATAAAACAGTTTTAAAATTGTACAAAATCCGATGAGCTATATAAGATATGTAATTTTTATTATCTGCGCAAAGTTACAGGTACGATACCGGACATTCACAATGTGGTTTGAAAATATTAAAACAATTCATTGATATTTTTAAAATTCCAAATTAGTTATTAATTCATTTTAGACCATCGCCTAATAAACAAGGTAGCTAGACTGATGCCTTTTTCAGTGTGATGCCCATACAATTAGGGCCAAGAAAATTACTGACATACTCATAATTAACCATACATATTTTATTAATATTTTGACCTACACTAGTTAATATATGGGAGAGAATATAAAAGTAATCCTATTAGGCCTAACGTTTGGGCCTACGCCAACTAAGTAATTTTCAGAGTTATAAGAACATCACGAATTAACAACTATTTGAATTAAAGACTTAATAATTAGTGTTAATCACTATGTTAACACATGAATGCCAGTTTCACAATCAGTTTTTACAATTCCCAACATGTTTCCAAAGTCGTAATCGAAAAATGTTTTATTGTTAAAGTGTTTTCATGTTTATTACGGCGTCTCATTTGAAAGTAGTATCCTAAAACTCTTAGGTCTATATGTTAATACATTGCATTCAAACAAAAATCGTAAAAAAACAAATCAATACAATTACACAACAATGATTTTAAATAGCACCATGCAAAACCTTTAACTCTTTTGCAAATCTATCTATCATATTTATACTCCAATATTAGATACCTAAATGAACACTAGAAAGTTTCAGACTACCATTAATAAGAATTACCTCTGCATAGCCTCAATTGCTGCAACCTACACGTATGTAACAAACTTAAGGAGTATACAAAAAGTCTACAATTAATATAGCTTAGTACTTCAAGAAGTATCAACCGATAAGTTAATATCTTGCACATATTCCTACTGTTCGTGATATAAGATCTTTATACCGATCACCGAAATTTCCTCCAGTGATTACTAATTATGCTGTTGAGTAGATAGAATCCAACACGTACCCCTGGACTTCATAAAAATTGTAGTAGTTCATTTCAATCGTAAAAATGTTTTCATGGCGCGCAGGATCTTATTGTCATTGTATAAAAACTAATGTTCTAAGAAAATATAAGGAAAATTTTTATCAGAAGTTAGTAGGAGTTTTGGCGATATTATGTATTTGTCCTGATTTTTCTACAGCAAATATTATTTATTTTGTGACATTTTGCTGATCTTAGTCAGAAACTATCTTCACTATGCTTGGAAAAGAGACCGAAAGTACATAGATAAAGCATTGAGTTGGTGTCATGAAAACTCCTACCATAGTTGGTTTTCAAGTTTCCTGTGTAGGTTGGAACAAAAATCTTAAGGGAGCTTAGCCTTCCTTCTCTTTAAGCATGCCGTAAATGTTTTCTATAAATTTCTTCATGTTCACAATCCATCAAGTATATTGTAAATGATTTGGAAATATCTGTCTATTTTAAGAGAAACCCTTCATTATCTCGCTATTTAGGAATATTTGGCCTGATTATTTGATAATCTAGGATCAAAAGTAATTTAAAAATTACTATTTACTTATCATCATCTTTAACAATTTCAATGGAACTTTAAAACATAGATAGACTAAACCTTAATAAATTCTTATATAGGTCATAAATAAAGAAATATGAAAATTATTGTCAAATTTGTCAAATTCTTAGTACAACTGACACATCACAACACAACCCTATCAACCATTTTTGTAACTAGTCAAGAAGTAACTGAGTTTGAGTTTTTTTTTATTGCTCATTTTGTGTATTTTTAACAATAACGTTACACCACAACAAAGTGCATAATTTCTAGAGCAAGGCTAATATTTAAATTAAATTTTAAACAGATTCCAACGCACACTGTAATTAAAAAAACAAATGTATATAGTTCAATTTTTAATAGACACAACTAATAATAACTGTTTATTTACAGTACAGTTTCAACTGTAAATATTTTAGTTACATGCAGTATAGGGAACATAAAAGATCAAAGTAAACTGGTAAATCCATGGTTTACTCAAATAACTGAAGTATTAAGTGAACAGGGCTTAGAGGACACTTTCAATTGTGGCGAAAACAATAACAATCCATCATTAAAATTTCTCGCTACTTGCATCCTATCGCACTACACTTTGCAGTATTAATGAGTGGGTATATTATTATACTTTCAATATTCCCCTCCTAACTGCCGGTTTTCATGTAATATTCAGTAAAGTCATTTAATTTGGTTTTAGTTCATGAATATTAACTACAATTTCTCTGTTAAAGAATGTGGTAAATTACTAAAACAACTATCATTCTGGTGATATAAATTTTAAATGTTATAAATACAGAATGATCAATTTAGATTATTTCCTTCTCTAATATTTCATACTTGCATTATATTTTGCCTGTCATCTTGGCTAATCCAAATAATCTAGGAAGAAAATATTACGGAAAGAATTAATAAATGATGCTTATATAATTTTACTTACTTTGTTTTATGAATTAAAGGCAAGATTTATTTGCAAACTATTTGGAGTTTGAATCAAAATTTCCTTTGGGTCTTCCTGTACTAACATATGAATTTTAATGGAAAGTAATTAATTATAATATATTGAGTGGAAAAAGGTCTTCGGTTGATAGTCGCTGCTCACCAAGAGGCTCATTTGCTGATATATGTATCTGAGCTCCTAAAGCACCGAAACACTGTAACCATCTAGAAGCCTCATGTGTCAAGTGGATTCAATGGTAATGATTAAAAACACTCCAACCCTGGTTGAGACACCAGGGAGTTGAATTGAGTAATTACGAATTCTCTGAAGGCCTCCAAACTCTGAAAGTTTCCAAACCCTGAGGCTAATATTCCAAAGATTCTAGCCTATGAATTTTCTGGCATTCTGGTCTGCAGAAGACACTAGCCACAACCAAATCTTGTAGATGCTGTAGTGTTGCCTCCAAGGGTATTTATTATAAATGTATGGTTATCAGATTTGGCGAGCCTTGGCCTCAGAAAATCTTCAACTTCTGGGTAATATGGCTTCTGGGAGCACCCAGCCTCTGAAATATCCTCAACTCTTAAAACCTTCAGCCTAGTATATTTACCTGGTATACATAACTGATTGATCTATATGAGTCCTCACTCTGATATCATCCTATTATTGAAAGCACTCTGCTTCAGAAATCACGTACTAATTGGGATCCACTGGTGTGTGAGGCTACCTGGATCCTAAAAAAGTTACTGGTAACTATCTTCTATCTTCCATAAACCAACTGTCCTGGGCACTAAGTAAACTATATATTTCCTGCTTAATGGATATTTCAATTTTCTCATCAAATCATCTAGAATCACCTGATCTCTAGGTCTTTAGTTCATCAGATCACTCATTCCGTTCACAGTAAAAAACCTTGTACGGATCAATAAACACTTTCTGCTTGCTGCCGGTATTATGTGACATTTTCAATCATAAATGAAATTGCCCAAAATTAGCCAGCATCAATTGTGGATCTATTTGTCTTGGATCTAAATTTATATAGATATTTATTTGTGGAGATGCATGAAAATAATACTTTATTTTATTTTGAAAGCTCTAACACACAAAACATAAATTTACTTTGGAAAATTGCTTAAGTATTATTAGTTACACTGAAAAAACTGTATTGTCAGAAATGTGGTGATAGTTGTGGTGGTGAGTTCATGGATCAATTAAGACTGAAGGAATTTAGAACATTGTGAAGTCACCCCTTGGGGGGGGGGGTGTCCATTACATTGATATTCAGATTGCCGATTATTAAAAACTTAATTGAAGTTAAAAATTCCCTCCGGCCCCATCAGAAGAGAGGCATATTCCATGTGTAGCTGACATAATGAAATATCAGATTAGAGCTATGTAAACAAATAGATAAGTATATTTCATTCATAAAGTTAATGCCATGAAGATTCTTTATTGAATGACATATTTCTAAAACTTTTATACTAAAAGTTTATTATATTCAAAAATTTGCCACAATAAAAAAAACAAAATACTGGAATACGAAATCTTGCTGGATACTGTATCTAAATAGTTGTAAGCAAAGAAATTATTTCAAAGTCCTTAAAATCAAATTATATCAAAAACCGCATATCTTGACGAGTGTGCCTAGAAAGTACCATACAACCATGCAAGAATATTTTGCAGAAAGTGATTGTACATTTCACCATTCCAATTAACTTAGAAAAATTGTTGACCAATAATGTTGTTAATTATTCTACAACACATGTTAAAAGCCCACAACACCACTGGTTGTTTACTTCCCTCATACAGTGGGGATTTTCAATAGACTAATACCTCATGTTATGCTGATTTACTTCTCCGTTGCTACAGAACATTAACTCATCACACCATAGGACTTATATAAAAAATAATGCATTTTACTGGGATTATTCTCTTGCCCAAGTGCTGAAGTTCATTTGATGAAGGCAGTCATCTTCTTGGAGAATCTGATGTAAAGAAATTCGAAAAGGTTTCAGGTTGTTATCTACTAGAATCATCCAAACCGTTGAGCCAGACGCTTCTGAATCAGAAGCTAACCATACAACTGAATCATGAGAATTCATCATAAAATTTACAAAAACATCAGATGTTTTTTTTATCCCCAACAGGTTTTACAGTCCGCTTAGATAAATGCTAAGATAATATATTTATTAGTGTACCCCCATCTCTGTGTTCAGTATATTTGCCATAACGTATATTTATTTCTTTATTTTACTTTTTTTACATTCAGTGGCTATTTTAAACCCTATTTCACAAGTGACCATTGTATATTATAAGAGGATTTCATAAAGACTGGATTCAAGTCAGTACACAACAAAAACATAACTTACGTAAGGTTAGATGAAAAAAAAAGAATTTAATAATCAACAGTTAAATCTTTTATTATGTTACATTATATAATATTTCCAAAGTATATCGTTTCTTGGAAACCTAAAGACAGCATATATAAAGGTTTATTTATTTTAATAAGCATCTTTAATTCAATGAATAAAAGGGGTTTTCTTACTTTCTATTCTTAACTATGTTAGGATGTTACATCAACTTACATTATAATCATGAGTTCGTCTCTAATCGATCATAGAATATAGTTTCCCCAAGTTCTTCTTCAAAAGCATTTTAAATAAACATAAAATGTAGTGAAAAGAATGGTATTCTCTGGTTGTAGAGTATAACAATCTAGAAAATCAATAAGGTTCATTCAAAATCTTCAGTAGGGTATGTTACAATGATGATAAGTGTTAATATAAACCATAAAATACATATATACATACTTTACAAAACTAAAAATAATGTTACTATAAGCAAATAAACTACTGCAAAGGTCAAGTTTACATTGAGTCATATATAATATTACACTTTGTATAGAAATCTGTCTAAAAATAAATTTACAGTTTAAAAAATTAATATTTTCTTTAATGTAATTTCATAACTACAGTATAATTTATCCTAAAACATTATTTAACCCAATTTTAAAAACGAGACATTTTATAAAATTAAATTATAATATATAAAAAATTACATTACAAAAAAATACAGAAACTACATGTGGATAAATCATTTTATGGATGTAATTAATTAAGCAGAGTAGTGAGCATGTTTATTTAGAACAATTGAACACTTCACCAAGTTGAACAAAATTCCTAAACTGATCAACAGATATACTAAGTCCACTAAAAGTTTTCTATATAGAAGGAGAAAAATATTAAATATAATCTACTATGTTCATAAAAATATTATTTAATATTAATCTTACCACAAAAATGGCAGGTTCTATAAATTTACAGACATTTTGACTTAAAGCACAAAACAGTTTTTATGGACGGTTCACATTATAACACAAGGCATAGCACAACAAACAGGAAGACACACAGGAACTACGGCCTTTCCAGAACTTTCTTTCGTCTTCATTTTGCTGCTGGACTCGTACTCATACTTTGCCTTTGCCTTGTATTTGCCACCACCACTCTGCAACGTAATTATCTATTACTTCACAGAACTGTTACCTAATGCTTTGTAATAAACACCAATTTATAATGACATATTTTAATTTATTTAAGGTTATTGAATATAATCAACTGTTTAAGGATGATATTGCTCCAAAGGTCATAGCTTGTGTGGTACATTCAAGGAATCAATACAAATTCGGTTTCAATTAAACTTTAACTAAAAGGAATTTAATGGTACTTTCTAAATGACAAGAAATGTACAGGTGAAATAATTTGGGCCATGAGAGAACTGCTCAGATCACATGGTCCGTCAGAACAAACTATGGGGAAATTGTGAAATAATCTTGGCTTCAGTTATTCCTACCTGGCAAGAAGAAAGATTTTTAGCCAAGACCAATTTTATTGTATTGAGTAAATGAACACTCATTTCAACATTTTTTCTCTGTAGCTTATGACATTTGTTCTTGGACATCTTTTTAGTTGCCCAGAAACTTCAGTGACAGCAACAGTTTTGTTGTACTCTCTTTAGGTGTTACTGGACAGTAGTTATAAATCAGACAAAAGTGAGCCCACTTGCATGCTTAGCATACTATATCAATCTGTTACACGGTATTCAGTTATGTTGAGACTAAAGAAGTCATTTATTCCAACCAACGCGCTCTACAGTGTAATGAAGTATGACAACCTTGCATTATGTTCCAAAATTAAATTATGTCCATTCAATACATTGCCCAAATTTAAATAAGATTAATTTTCCTGTTACCAGATTAGTTCAACTGGACCCCTAAAGGTTCTGGTGTATACAACGATGGAGTGAATTAAATTTCTTGTTTTAGAGAAAACTGAATACATTAACTCACATCTGCCTGTAAAGTATTGTTGCAATGATGGCTAAAGCAAGTTAATAAACACTGCCAGGATGTCATATTAATAATTAACTAAAAATAACATTTTAACTTAAATAAAAGAGCAAAATAAAGTATTATTGTAAATTAATACTGTCATATATTGTACTCAATATGCATTTGTGATAATGTAAGTTTTAGGAAAAATAGCTAATTACGTTTCTTTTTTTATTGCTTATTGATAACATTAAACTGGGTTTTCATAGATTATCTACTTTATGGACAAAATTTACCTGAGACTGCATCATAGACTCTTCTTTCTTGGCAAATAATTCAACACCTGGAGGATAGTATACTGGTGGTCCAGCGATGTTCTTGGATTTGACCTGCATAGCCGCAGCAGTGGCAGCAGGAGATGGGCCTGAGGGTGGAGGTGTGGGGGGAGCTGCAGGAGCTACTGGTGGGGACGCTTCCATCCTTTGAACTGCCGGTTCCCTCACAGGCAAGTACCGAGTAGATGTTTCTTGATGATGCTGAAACGGAAATAAAAATTATAACTCTACACCATACACATAAAAGTAACATTAATCCTCGATATTAAAAAAAATTGTTGATTTACACAAGAGTCAGGTTTTATAAAACTATTCCAAAATATCAGTGAAAGTGTATATCAACATAAAAACAAAACATGTTTTGAATTTTCATTTATATTATTAGTTTAATGTTGGAACAATTATAAAAACATTCTTTTAAGGATCTGTGTGACAATTCACACACACACACACACACACATGTACACGCATGCATGCGCACACACACACACTAGTTCTATGTTTAATTTCATCACCTCAAATCTCTCACAACTTGAACCCTAAGCTTGTTTCCCTAATTGTAGGACTAATCCATGACTGTTAATTCCTTCAGTATCAATAATAGCAATATAAGCCATGAGTGGCTTATATCATGGATGAGTTCTGGAAGATACGAATATGAGCTGCCAGCTTATCGTAATTCATATTTCAAGAAAATAAAGATTGAACGATCTTTGTGATGGGATGGAGCTATCGCTAATATTTAAGGATTAATGTTTCTTAGAAGGTGTTATTAATGAACTTCCTAAATAGCCAGTGAGATTTAAATCAATTTGGAATAAATTTCTACAAATTCAAAACATCTGTTCTCCAGATCCATAGAATATCTTAGAACTATAATTTTCCTCAACAAATTAAACATTTTACATGAAAAAAGCTAACAGTTTCTATTTTGATGGAATATCTAATAGTTAATTTATTGAAAAATAGGAATTCTACTAACTTGTATGTCAGTATCAGAGAATTGAGCCATGAGTTCATCAAGTTTCTTGGGTGGCTGCTGTTGCTGCTGGTCTGGGGTGGGTGAGGGAGTGGGGAATGGTCTTGGCAGTAGTGGCACATTCTCCTCTCCAGGGTACTTGGTAGAGTGAGTGGTCTGGCTGGAGTATTTGTAGGTGATAACAGTGGGCTGTGAAGGCTGAAGAGGGGGCGGTGACACTTGGTAAGTTAAGGTCCGACTGGGATCAGAGGGACTGAACTTCTGAACTGGCTGTGGCGATTTAGGCCTTACGTAGGGAGCATTAGATGACTGTTCAAAGTTGTAAGTCTTAACAGTGGTCGATTTGTTCGTGCTGGGTAGTGGTGGAGGGGTGAAAGATACAGGAGAAGGTGACCGATGAGGGGGTGGGCTGCGAGGAACTTCTTGTCTGGTATCACGGGAAGACGTGTTGTAAGAGTAGCTGTTGACAGTGGTGATCTTAGAAGTGTTCCTGGGAGGCTCCTGTGGTGTGTTGTAGTAGTTTCGGACAGTGGTCACCTTGGTAGTAGATGTAGGGGATGGCGAGCGGACTGGCGGTTGACGGTGGTTGTCAGGAGAGAAGTCCCGGTTGGAATAGTTATACTGGCGGACTGCTGTGCTGGAAGAGCTCCTTCCTCCTGCAGGTGATGGTGACCTGTATTACAAATCATCATTTTGTTACTTAGATAAATCACCAAATATAGAGAAAATTTAGTTTTTTGAGGAGTGTACATTTTCTTAAACATTGCCACTTTACAAAAACATTTTTAATTAAAAGGAGATGGTCACAGAACTTAAGGTTTTTAAATCAAAGTATTTTAGAATGTATCAAGAAGTTCTTTTATTGTATCAAATAATTTTATTGCAGAAACAACTTAGAACTGAGAAATTTCCAACACATTAATTGATAAAGTTTATTTGGCACAACTTAATTATGTTCCTGATTGTACTGAGTTTAAATAATATAGATTGAAAGTCATAGATTGAAAGTCAGCTGACTGAACAGAGTTGCATTTATTAGGAATAATTAAAAAGTTTTAATAACTAAAAGATTGTTTGAGAAGTCACCAAAGCCAAACATAAGATTGAATGAAAGAGCTTCAAAAGGAGCTAAAGAAGCTAGAATTGATCCCAACAAGTGCAGATGGAAGAAAAAAGGAAAGAAAGGCGTTTAAGTGGTGAGAACCTCCCTACAAGTCACCATATATAAGAGGAAGGACACACCCATGCCTGTAAGGAACTTTGTTGGGCACAAATCAGCAAACCTGTTGGAACAGGTCATTATTGTTTAACAATGGACACTAATATTCTGGAATTACTTTTTCAGCAGGAATTCCCTATCTTTGGCCAAATCATCAAGCACCTCTTCATCTCTTCTCAAATTTCTTCAATTTATATGCATTTCCTCCACCTCAACATCTTCATCAAGGAATTAGCAACAAAATAATAAACTGCTAACAAAAATCTTATGGGTATGAGATTCCTTGCAATCAGTATTCCACGCCTGTAAATATAATATTAGTGGATATGATTTTTATGAATATATTAGAGATGTAGTCTCGAAAAGTGTTTGATAAATACAGTAATAAACCTTTTTAACACTTTTTGATCTTTTTTATTTTCCTACAATCATAAAAGTGAACAAAAATAAAAAAAGGTCAAAAAGTGTTAAAAAGGTTTATCGCTGTATGTATATTTTACGAACAGTTGTGTCAAGAGAAGATTTCAAAAGCTAACAGACAACTAGGAAAAGGAGCTATCTTCAGTTGTTTTCATGTCCTAAATGACCTACTGACTTGATGGGAGCTCTACCCTATAAACAGGTCATACAAACAAAACAAATGATCCAATTGACTACTACTTGATTGAACACTTTAAAAAATGGTTTAGTTATAGCTTGTATGAATAAATGCACTTTTTCTTCGTCTTCTTGTTCTTCTTCTTCTAGAATTAGCTGGTATTTATGTGATATTGGAATATTAATTATTTCTGTAATGGGTCACCAAGTGGGGAGATTGACATTTTCCTTAATGTACTTCAAATTAATTATTTCCATCCAATAAAATATGGTAAACAATATTGTTTGATGGCAATTTTGATACTATACTAAATGTGAGCGATGAGACATATACCAAATGAGTTTCCATTTGTTATTTAAAGCCATAATTCCTTATTAACATCCCTGAGTCTACTCACACCAACAATACTTGTCTGCTATAAATTGTAGTCATGGATGTAAGCCTCAACATGGTGAGTGCTCTCTATATTCCATGCAGTTTATTCATGTAGTATTAGAATTAAGTAAAAAAAGATTGGAAGGTTTTTAAACTACATTACAATGTCTTGATAGGATATTTTAATTAATTATATAAAATCTATTATTGAGGAGGCTTGCATCCAAGCAGCATTTGATTAGAATTAATCCTGTTTATGTATTCCACAACGACAAAATTTATGAGAGCCTATTCTGTAGCACATAATTACAGAGAAACTGGAATCGTAATGGAATCTTACTTTCCTTATTTAGCAATAATTGGCAAGAAAACTACAATATAATGCAATGTAATTATATTACATTAAGATCCTCGCACAGGCCAGTGGCCCATGAGGACGGGCAGAATAAGGCTTAAAAGGGGATCGGCTTCTCCTTTTTATTAAAAAAAAAAAAAAAAAAAAAAAAACAAAAGACAAAAAGACAATTAACAGTACACTCCTTTTTTGTAAGTGTATTATCCACACATAATGACTTGTTTGCAATTTCCATGTGCTTATGTACATGTATAGACAAAAATTGCAATTATAATTTGTTTCCACAATAATCGTAATCACATTATAACAATACAGTATACATGTAACACTAAAATGTGTTTTGTAAAAATACAACATTGTTTAACTTAACGATAGGGTAAGACCAACCTGTGCAGTGTAGGTGTCCTGGGTACCTCATCAGAGCTGGAGTAGTTGTAGGTGCGGACGGATGCCAGCTGTTGCCTTGCAGGAGAAGGAGATGTTTGTCTGCGATCCTGGGGAGGTGACAAGTCTCGAGAATTGGCACTTCCTGCAAAATATTTAAATCCTGATATTCTTTCTCTACAATTACTCTTCCTTGTGTTTTCTTATGTTATTGTTCATGAATACTCTTATTGTTACGTAAATACGGGTAGACAATAATTTATACAAACAATATATTTCTTAGAATAATTATAATAAATCCTGAAGCATTTACATGAACATCAATAAAATTCAACTTTGATTTTAAAAAAATTTTATGAATCTTTGAAAAATATAACAATTAGTTGTTCCATTAAATTTTACACAACATCTTGAAGTCAGGGCCATTCTCAGCTTTGGAGGGCCCCAGAAATGGAATTTGACCGGGCCCCATCATGTCTCACAACCTGTCCATCAACACGATCCCTTCAAATAGATATTTGGCATGGCCCTGCCACCTGAGAGCCCGGGCTCCGTAAAATTGTCTGGAAAAACCAGTCTGAGTACGGGTATGCTTGAAGTACATAACAACAACTTGGCTCTATTATGGTTCTGTTGTAGTGTGAGGCTAGAAAACATTTGAATACGTTGTGAGTCAATTTTAATGCACAGGAGCCAATAGTGTTGGGATTATAGCTATGTTTCATTACACTTTTCAGTGAGGATATGTAATAAATCTTTCTTATTTTTACTGGATAGTGAGTTTGGTCATAATGAAACAATCAACTGCAATAATCTGGGTCATGATTCAATATTATATTGTTTATCAAAGCCAAAAACAAATATTCAGAAGACTTAATATTTAACTTTTAAATTGTTCTAATTTCAAATTTTGAATTGCAGCTTTATATTACCTTTTAAATTTAAAAAAGCATATATTAACTTAACCTTAAAGCTAAAGGTGTTCAGTAAACAAATGACAAGACATCTCCACTTTTATTCAGCAGTTGTTATAGTGTACTACAAAATAATAAGCATATAAATGACAAGTTAATAAAATAATATATTAATCTTTAAACATTTTCTCTTTTTTTTCAAAGTGTTAAGTGTCTTAAATGGTGAACTATTCTAAAAATTAAAATTCTTTAAAAGCATTTAACAAAAATCCAGTAAATTTCAAGTTTCATTCAAAACCTTAATGATTGTCAAAAAAAAACAATCATTTTTCAAACAAAACAATCATCATCAACTGGCCTATGAATTTAATAAATCCAGTTTAATCATATCTCGAACAGGTATACCTGAGCGTGTGGTCTTGCTCTCATAATGGTAGATCTCTTTGCGAGCAACAGGGGCAGGTGATGGCTGCTCTCTCTTAGTATTGCCACCAGTGAAGACCAATTCCTTCCGCACATCCCTTTCTGGAGCAGGACTGGATCGGTTCTGGCCCACGCTGCCATAGCGCTGCTCCTGGTATGACCTCTTCTCCAGCGAACGTGAAACGTGGCCAGACTTAGGAGTGCTTGTGTCTATTGGCTCACTGTCATCAGAACAGAAATATTACTTATTACTGAATATATCATATTGATTCACACGTATTTTTAGTGACACGTAAGTGAAATCTTGGTCTCTTGTAAGAAAACCTGTGTGTCTTTGGAAATGTGCACTTGTTCTCTATTTTTAAAAGAATTATAAAATGGTGGCAGTGAATTTGTAATAATACTACTTGAATATGTAAGAATCTCAGTTTGGAAATTTTTTAAAACATTTCAAGAAATGCTAAGAAAATTAGTACAAATTAACTGTAAAAAGTCAAAATGCTTCATGTATAAACCACCCTCTTCAGAAAATACTTGTATTTCAACATAAAATTTTAGAAGTAAATGTGAGTTTAAAGAATGCAAGAAAATGCCACCCCCTCCAGTGTAGTTGAAATAATACTTTCTAATAGCTCTAAATAAATAAACTGAATTGTCACTGGAATACAGATATATAACTCATTCAACCCCGGCTATTATATTCAGTGATGTGTCGAAAATCCTGAGCCATGTATGTATGGTTTTTTACCTCTTAAAAGCTATTATTATGGTCATGACTCAATAATAAATGTATCAAAATTTTGCCAAGGGAACTATCAGCATTTGATAGCCCTCTGAATGCCAGCACTTCTGGACTTTAGATTATATCAAGTTGCTGAATCAAACTGTTCATCAAAATATAACTTAGAAACAGAAGTGAAGTATTCTTTAAACTTCACACAGTACAATGATGACAATCCAGCAAACAACAGTTTTATATGAAAAGATAGGATGAAGAAACTTCCATAATGGTCACAATATTTTCAATCATACTGGACTTTAGGTTATGTTAAAAAATCCTAACATACTTCGTCTGTCAGTAGTAAATTTTCATTTAACCTCTCTTCACAGAGCACAAAATATACCACGCAGTATGTAATCAATTTTATAATTAGATGAGTGGCTTGAATACAGTGGGAGTTAAAAGTATGGATACACTCTGCTTAGTTGTTGATGGATAAAGATGGAGGGATGTAACTCGGGATACCTCTCTAGGGAATAGAAGTGAATTTTACAGTCACTGTTACAACTTTGTCCTTTTCCCCAAAATGGGATTTCGGGAAGGCGGCTCAAAATTCTTAAATGTAAAGACCATTAAGTGATACCTCATTTCAAAGGTCTTAAAACAAGAAGAAGAACAGTGAACACTAGAGTGTTCTATCTCGACCCAGTACAAAATGGCAGCTCATTGAAATGAATTAAGTTTAAAGCATGGGAGGATCCTGCTTAACCTTCAATGGATAAACATAGAAAAATGAAACTCAGGACATCCCTCTAGGAAACAAAAGCGAACCGTTTACCCAAAATGTTTTTTTTTTTTTTTTGGAGGACAGTTTAAAAATTTTATTAATTACTAGTAATTACAGTTATGTTAAGCAATAAAACGGCTAAAACCTACTAACCTGTGTTTTTTATATCAGATGTTCAAATCGTTGTCCCAGGACAGTTTGACAATGTCCAAGCCTGTTGTAGGGACTTGAAATGACATGCTATATTGATTCACGTCCCTAAGGTCATTAATGCAATGAGGTTTCATTGTATAGACGTTGTTTTTAATGTGACTCCACTCAAAGTAGTCAAGTGGAGATAGATCTGGCGATCTTGGTAGCCACTCCATACTTCCTCTGCTGCCTATCCAGAGATTTGGAAAAATATTCTTTAAATAGTCGCGGACATGCAGGCCATAGTGTAGACATGCTCCATCCTGTTGGAACCAAACTTCATTGCAGTTGTTGGTTGTTACTTGGACAGCTGGATAAACCTGATTTTGTAATATTTCCTGGTATACCTTGACATTAAGGTTTCCATCAGTAAAAAAGGGTCCAATAAACTAATCCCTCATAATGCCAAGCCAAATGCTTAATTTTTCAGGGTGCTTTGTATGTTGCTCTCTCCTCCAATGATGGTTAACATCAGCTCAATAATGAGCATTGTGTCTGTTAACCTTTAACAATTAAGTTGCTTCATCTTAGCAAGCAATTTTGTTTAATATAATAAAATTGTATTATTATCAATGTTCTGCATCATTATTTCACCAGAAACTACTCGCCAATCAAAATCGCCCACACTTATCTAGACAAAATGAGTACGCTTTATAACCCCTGTCATGTAAAACTTCACAAAATGATGTTTGAGATATACTTAATATTGGAGAAACATTTCTTGTTGAGGCATGAGAATCTTCTACAACAGACTGTAGAACATCAAGTGACAATGCTTCATTTGTAGCCGATTTTGGTCATCTACATTTGGGGCGGACTTTAACACTGCCTGTTTTCTGGAAACATCGGATTGTTTTATAAACTCCTGATTTAGATACAGGGTTTTGATTGGGATAAGAGTCATTAAATAAATTCCTTATTTCATCATAAGATCTCTCCCAACCTCAGTAGTCTCAGATCATCAGGATCACAATACGTTCTTGTTCACTTAAACACTCCATTTCATCTAAAGTATCACAAAAATACATCTTAACTTTGTTAATTCCAACCAGAAACTGAACATGATACTGCACTTTCTCAAAACTGATAAGATAAGGGAGGCCTGCCCTGCATCAAGAAATAACTGTATAACAGGTTTGAGTTTGAAGGAAAGTGGTTGTCTATAGAAGTTATTTACCTTCTGAACGTGGATGTTCATGTTTTGCCTCAATGCGCTGCATTTTGTACAGAGATGAGATAGAAAGCTCTAGTTTTCATTGTTCTTCTTCTTTTATCAAGACCTTTCCAATGAGGTGCCACTTAATGGGTCTTTACATTAAAAATTTCCTCCCCTCAAATCCCATTTTGGGGAAATGGGCAAAGTTGTAACAGTGACTAAAAACTTCACTTCTATTTACTAGAAAGGTGCCCCATCCTAGAAAAACTCCATCCTTCCATCTTTATCCATCAAAAACTAAACGGGTGTATCCATACTTTTAACTCACACTCTATAATGAATTTTGACTATATCAAAAGTACAACACTAATTAAATTTTAGGTACCATCATTACTGTGTTATTTTCTGAATATCATAAAAGCCTTGTAACTACCTTATGATTATAATACATAGAGTGTAAAATGTTTGCTTAAATGATGAACTGTGTCTCAGTGATTAAAAATGTAATTTTAAAATCAGACTTACAGTAGTCCAGGATCAATTCCACCATGGTGCCTTGAAACGCTGCCTGTGAAAACATTGTTTGGTTAGAAATCAGAGATAACTAACACAATGACAACTATCACTGTATAAAGATGTGAATGTACACTCTAATACTTTCAGTACTAGCCTTAATTATAATCACTAACATTTATTATCAACCAATGATTACTATATTTAAACATTGTTTATTGGTTATGAAAATAATGAAGTTTTCTCTAACTTTGAAAAATTTCGATCTCCCTATTGTAAAACTGTCCTTAAAATGCTTGAAATATTCCATATTAAAGATTTTTTTCTGGTATTAGTAACAGCAAAATCAGAATATACGTTTGTGAATTTTGATTTCAGCTCCATTTAACCTTCTGCGTAGTGCAGCATCAAAGTTCACAATTAATTGTGCACTGATTAGACAATGAGAACAACTATTCACCTAGATTACACTTGATTTCACAATCTAGGTGTCTCTCATGTCGAAACAAAGCAAAGTTCATTTTGAACTTCAATGTTGCTCTTGGATCATTGAACTTCATTGACTTTATTTGGATCTCTTTGGACTCCGGATTTCAGAATTCAAGTCTGCGTCAGATTTCAGACACTGCACTAAGCAGAAGATGAAATGGAGCTGAATTCATCATTTGCATTGAATCGGCCCTTCCCACCATAGCTACATTATGTGAATATATTTTTATTCAGATTTCACTTTATGGATCTAATATTTATTTGATAGAGACATTTCACTCTTTTGTAACATACTGAATAGTAAAAACCACATTCCCAGTTAATAAAACTTTCCTTTGTGATGGTTTAACACTGTGACATGTCATGTACTGATTTTAGGACAGCTGGAGAAGTTATGATTTGTGTCCACAGCAGTCATTGTATTAATTTTAATATTTAATTTCAATTAAAAGTTATGCTTAAATATTTTACAGAAAACATTATATCCATTTTAAGTTATAGTTTTAGGGGTCAGTTTTCATGAACTTACAACTTTTTCTTTATTACTTACTACTTATAAACACAGTTTCAAATTATTATTGAATAATTATTGATAGTATTAGAATTTACTGTGGCTGAAGAAGAAAATTAATTACTGGTACACAACACTTTGGAATTTTACGTCCAATTCAGTTCATTTTGTTATTAATATATTATAGTTCACATTATTTTACTAGCCGATCAAAATATTAAATATAATTTTAGCTAGTATATTCAAATTTGTATATTTTTCCTTTGCTTCATCTACTGCAAAATTTACAAGAGTGCATTAAAAAATAACAGAATTTATATAATACTTTTCAAATATGCTTGCTCTAATATTTTGGATCTGTGGTCCTTGAAAGATCTGACCTTCATTCACGCTGTGGCATGTGTTCCATCTGCATGGATATATTCATCGATAAGAGGGAGCTGTTGTGTAAGGACATGTACCATGTACCCAACTTAGGTATAAAGATCTGCATCAAGTTTTGTGTTCTTTTGAAGAAAGTTCCCACCAACACCTTGGAAATAATTCAAGAAGAGTATGGAAACAAATTTATATCCCAAACACGTCTTTTTGAATGATACAAAATGTTTATGGAGGGAGAAACACAAGGTAAACATCAATACCATTGATATCATGGTATGGAAATATCACTGATTGGCAATACAAAAGATTGCTGACGATGCATATTTTATATGGATCAGTTTAAGACATAATCCACAGTGAGTTGGATGGATTCTGCATCAGGATAATCTCCCTGCTTATTGAGAGAAAGTAACACAAGACAACATAAAGGATCTAATCATTAACATCAAACCCTGTCCACTGTACTATCTAGTTTTTGCACCATGTGACTCCCACAAGTGAAAAGGGACCTTCAGGGACACACTTTTCAGTGAGTGAGTTAAGCTCTTTCGGGTATACTAAACAGACTTTAATAGAAGAGCTTTAGTGAATGTTTTGAAAAGTTGGTAGAGAGAATGGGAATCATTATATAACATCACAAGTAGAGTTTGTTGAAGTTTGTGATAGAATCACAAAAAAGAATGAACATGTTATTTGAGTTACTGCCATAGTCCCATTATTTTTTATACAGCCTTGTATAACTCTATTTAATATATACCTTTAATTATACCTCTCAAGTCAACTATGCATACTTTAGTACACATTCCATACATTTTAATTAAATAATTGAAACTGTCCTTAAAACTACTGTAGCTACTTAAAAGTCTGTGTAAAGTACACACTTTAGATATATCTATAATCCTTAATTATATATCATAATTACTCATAAGTCTGTTAAGTACATCATGAGGAGAAACTTAAGGGATTTTGCCAGAAAAATTTATTTTATAACTGAACATCCAAAACAAAAGCCAATATTTAATATGAAGACAAGTTCAAGAAACTATACTACACCAATATACTTTTCACTCTGCCCACAAAGGCAATCTTCTAACATACTTTCAAGTGAGTAAGCCTCATTCCAGAAAGTTTAAAAGCAATGTTTAGAGTTGGAGAGAATGGTTAGGTACATTCCTCTAATGTATCTCAGATGAGTGAGCATAAGGGCAGTAAAACCAAAGCAATAAAGAACAGGAGGTAATAAAGACCACAGAGTCCAGTCAAGGTCTTACCGTCTGCAAATCCTGTTTTCTGAGCAGTGTGAAGGTCGTCGAGCAGAGAGTCGAGTTCGGTGATGTTCTGCCGCATGCGGGCATCTGCCACTGGCAAACTGGCATCTGGAAGATCAACCAATAAACATTTTTACAACCCAAAATACTAGCACACACTTTACTATAAGATTTTATAGCCTTTTTTTGTGCTATCTGTGCTGCTTCTTTATAGCCTATTTTTTTAACCATTACAAGTTAAAGCCATTTCTTACTCCCGACAACTTTATGATGACAAAAAGAAATTTAATTATCTTTAGACATCACTGGAATATCTTTTTAGCTTAAATCTTTGAAACTTTCAATGCTTCAGACTTTTAACTTTTGATCCTTGCAATTCACTGTTGACATTATTGTGTCAATAATTTAGTTAAAATAAATAGATCCAAAAATTTCACAAATCATTCAAAATCATTATTATCATAGAAATCACATTGACTTTTAAACTTATTTCCAGTATTCTTAATGACATATCAGTCAAAACATGCAAAATATATAGTAATAGTGTAAAATAGTACATTGTAACATAATATTATTTTATAGTAATTATATGTAGACTATTAATATCAATACCTAAACTAATACAAGATTCAGTTCTTTTTGTTTTTGTGTTTTTTTTTTTATTCAAAGGTCTAAAAGTGGCTATATACAACATTTTGAAGTCTTAAATTTTCAGCATTTTCTGGGAATGGATGTCTGGACCTCTGCTCTGGGCAGTGGGCCAAACCAAATTTCTAGACTCCTCCTGTACTACGCTACTACAGATTTTCCCATTTCCCATTCTATTCTGTTTTTATAATTTGTTCCGATTTAGATCATCATACATTTACTGCATTCAATATAAGACATCAGAAGTCACTGAAGGACAACCAACTTTAATACACCCTTTAATCATCAAACAACCTCCTAAGGGTTGTTGCTCAAGATGAAAATTTATATTCAGGAGATTGAAGCCAATCTAGGTTACACAATATTTTAGTTTACATTGTTTATAACAAAAAAAACTAACAGTTTTGTCAAAATATAACTTTTGTAAACAAAATACGATTTGTGTAAAATTTCCCATTGCATGTATTTGGTGTAAAACTATATTTCCTTGTTGTCCTTAATCTAATACATGAAAATTCTCTTGTATAGATGTACTTGTATATCCACTCTTTACCTAAACTAAAATACATACAAATCCATAGATAATATACACCTTATTAATTTTGAAATGTTTTGAATATTTGGCATGTTAAAATGGTGAAAATTAGTTGATATGATTGTAACTATGTTAATCTATGATGCTAATACATTGTTTTCATCTAAGAGTAAAGGAAATACACACAACTTGTCTTATAAGTTATAAATCTTTATTATTGGAGAAATTATTTTCCATTTTATTTAGTTCAATCTTCTTTTCAATTTATCACACAGATATTTTCTTAACTAATTTATTTTTGGATATTGATTCACTAACAGTGCCATTATAAAATATCAGATTGAAGTTTTAGAGTTACTTAGATCAAGGTTACTAAAATTACCTTGAAGGGATGAGCCAGATGTGGATGAAGTATTGTACTGGTACTGGACTGTTTTGTAGGCTACGTTACGTCCAGGTTGTACATCATGCTATCAACATAACAATAAACTTTGTAGAAACACTTAGTGCCAATTACAGATATACCATAAAACAGAGTATTTACTATCAGTTATCTAATACAATTAATAGAACCTCACAACTGAATGGAAAATGGAACAGTTATTACTGATGGAGTGCTATTAATTTTATTCTAATAGACAACAGAAATTAATTTTATAAACATGTGGGGAAAGTAGTTTCTTTTGGTTTGAGATTATAGTTCTGTCATGTTCTGTGTCAACACAGATTGATTTGAATGAGTTAGTTACTGATAAATTAATTGCAGCACGGCATAATTAATTATTCAAACCAAGGAATTTATTTGCTTTGATAATTTTACACTGGGTGAGCATTTTTCCCTAATCAAAAATCAAAACTCATTGGATTGAAGTTGTTCTGTTCGCAGCATCCGGTTAATTATTTATATTTGGTGGAAATCCCCTTTAAATATTAATTTTATTCTAAAAATTATATAGTAATAAAATTTCTAGATCAAAACTGAATATCTACTGAACTATTTCAAATGTAATCAAGTTGAATAAAACCAAAAGTTTGGTTCTTGTAATACAATTTTGAAAAACTTTTATCAGGATTACAAACTTTAAAAAATTGATTACCTGACATCAGGGTTGATCGTATTTTCATCGGATTTATTCAGGAGTAACATTAATACTGATCAATGACTTTCATGAGTGAAATTTTACTGGACTACTTTTCTTGCTCCAGACAGTTACATCGTGGAGTTTGGAAACTTAGACCTCTATGAACTCACCATAATGGCGAGATCACGGTGTGGTAGCTCTTGTAAAACTGTTGTGCTGTTGGAGGGGTTGAGGTACTCTATCTGGTATTCAGAGGTCTTGGCGGTGGGGTGGCCATCGGTCTCTGTGGTGACGGTGCGAGTCACCTGGCGGTAACCTGTCACTGGCCCATTCACAGAGTGACCCAACGAGGACCCAGGTCGTGACACGCTGGTCTGTAGTTCCTCCAGCAGTGCATCTGTCCAAACATTGATTTGTTCATTAGTTTGTATTTTAGTACAGATACACGTATATTAATTTTCATTACCAGAACCACAAATGGAAACATTTAGGAAAAGAAACTATGAGACGGGTGAGAGAAGTACCTCGTGGTGGAATAATCAAATGTTAAGAAATTGGAAGATAATTTGTATAGACAAATCTTTCCTAATTTTTCAAGAAAAATATCCAAATTTAAATAAAATACCTATATTTCTGCCGGTGCTGGAGAGTTCCAAAGATATCTGGTTTTTGTTAGTTTGATACATAATATTGAGTGATAGGAATCATTCAAATGAGATAATCAAATTTTGGTTACAGTTATTCACAAGATATAGAGAATGAGTGTTTTTTCCATTTATTAGTTTGGAATATTTTGTTCTGATTATCTTATAGTTTAAGGTTATTGGCACTGAGAATACTGGGTATTAACAAACCACAAGGATTCTGAAATTCTACATCCCTAGAATAGAATTCCTACCAGTAATTTCATAAAAGTACTGCAATAAAAACACTTTTTAAATCTTTAAATAAAGTTAATAATAAAACAAGTGAGGTGAGACAAGTACGAGACAAATTCTCGTATTTGCCTTTCATCACATATCCAAAAGTTGTCTCAGAACAACTCCAAAAGTGATAAATGATTGTATGACTGTTTATGTAAATAGACCATTTTATAAACACAAGGTTTTTAAATTTCCACTTCTTTATTCATAAACTTTTCTATTTTATTTTTTTTATTTGAAAATCCCAATTATAGAAAACATTTATGCTCTGTAAAACTTGCAGATGTATTAATCTATATTCAATTTTAGATTTGATTCCAAGTAAAATTGAAATCTTGATAAGAACCAAAAAGATGGTTTCATTTTAATTTGGCAGATAGAAAAACTGTGATATATATATATCACAATATATATATATATATATATATATATATATATATCTATATATATATATATATATATATATATACATATTGTGATTGATATATATATATAATTATTTGCACTGTCAAAATCCTATAAACATCCTAATGGTCCTTTTTATTACATTTATATTTTTGTGTCGATATAAGCAAACAATAAAGATTATAATATCATCATGAACTTTTATATTTTGTACTTTTATTTCATTCTTAATTAAAGTAAAATGTTATTTTATTACATGTAGACGATAACTAAAGACAGTTTTACTGAGAATGCATAAAACCAAAATAAGAAAAAATAATAGTTGGATTTTACAATCATATTGATGTAAACTGAAGAAACAAGTAGCGGTATATAGTCTCTAATGTGAGAAAGTCCATGAAAGTGTTGAAATGTCACTAAAGGTAAAGGTCAGAGCAGAGTAAAGTAGCTGTAACACCGCGCCGGTTAACTTATACAGGTGAAAAGCTTGTCAACGTGTGTTGCATTTAGCGGAACATAAAAATTGAAGGAACTTCAAACATCCGTGATTCACCAATGCACGGTCAGGTGGTTCCAACGGATGAGAATACCGTTTGTAACTTGGTTTGTTTGTAATGGTGATTTAATATTATAATTAATTAAACACTTTTATATAGTACTAAATACGTTGTATGTCATACATTATTTCGTACCTTAGAACACTTTCAACATGGTTAATTTGAAAAAGGGGTATTAATGGAGAATATATTTTTTCAGAAAAAAGCATATAGTAATTACTTTACAACTAAAACTAGATATCCTTTGTTGCTAAAATGTACCCTAATTTACTAAACATGCTTTGTAGAATTGTTCTTGTAACATTAGACGTGTAAAGACGAATGCAGCGGAAGCAAATTCAAGGTGTATACGATTTGCTATTTGCTACAAATTTATAAATTGCACTACATCATTGACTCAGTTATAAATATAAATATTTGATTATTTTTTCTGTAATAATGAGAATGATAATTAATCAGTCAGGGTTGTAAATATGGATTATTGAGAAAATAACTTATTTTTAGTTTCCTTTATTGATATTCAAAATTAAAAGCATAATTGCGTATTGAACTTTATGTTTGAACTTAGGTTAGAATACAGTAAATTTGCGACATTATTATTTTAAAATCAATAAAAGGAGGACTTAGCATATTTCAGTTACGAATTGAACAATACATTCGAAAATAGTTATAACTAGAAATTAAAATATCCTTGTTAGAGGATTGTATTTTATCAAACAGTTTTGGGGAAGGAGGGCATCCTGTGGCTCCTGAATATGTTGCTATATCACGCATAAACCGGTAGTGTGATATTCTTTATCAACTTTTGATTTCACTTAACTTTCTACTTTTCAATTTTTAGAAGAACGGGGAAGGAAAGAAGGTTTTATTACGCAGGAGCTTACCGGAATACAATAGATTAGTGATACTATGGAAAGGTATAATATTTTGTTATGGATGTAGTCTATTGTAAGATTGAATCATAATTGTAAAATATCCAAAGGCAAATGAAAGAAGCAAATTTTTATACTTCTTTCAGTTTGGTGCCCTTACCGAAATGGCACAGGTTTGCACGGTTGATCCGACCCTGTATATTGTTAAGAATAATAATGATTAAATATACGAATCTGAGTCCATATAAATATGGTTGGACAGTTCAATATTTGATATATAAATAAATATATTAGTGTAAATATGTATTTTTGTGAAATAAAACTCTTTTCCTTCCTCCCATTTATAAATTAGCTTTATCTCTGCCTTAAAATTGGAAATAAACTGTAGAAGCTAGACTAGGGTCACTGCAAAAATGTATTTACATAAACTTGCGTTACAAACATTCATGTATACACTACGCTCAGCGTCGCGTCGGCTGCTGATATGGTTCTTAAATATAAAAAGTAGAACAAAGGTGTAAAAATAGTCAATACAATTAAAAATTGTTAACATATTGTATGATGAACATTGCCTTCTATCCTCAGTACTGTAGATGTAAATGTTGCCATATCAGATACAATGGCTCGCAAGCCCCAAGAGTAGCGTTGGGTATTTTAGGTGAAGAAATGCTAATTCATGGTGAAGGTAAAAATGTGCCTCGCCAACAAAGGCGGAATCGAGACAGCTGTGTGCTTTCTGACTGGACAAACCAACACTAGGGCTTGGCTGCGCCGACTGCCGATGTCGACCTTAACACACTTCTCAAGTTTTGGCACTAGTGCAGCCACAGCTCGCTGGTTCGCTCTTCTTCGTCAGCTCATTAGTCATAGCGCCTCGCCTAGTGTCGTAAAACGACCTCGGCAGCAGGGTCGTCTGGACTGTGGCTTCTTTTGAGTGGACAAATCCTCAAGAACACTCTGTTTGGAAAAACACAACTCGCCACCATTTGAGACAGACCTTGCGGTTGATTATGATTCCTAACACTTGCAGTGTCAGCCACTTAGTCCTAATTAATACTAAAATAGTTACTGATTTGCATCGAGAAGGTCCTTGAGCAAAATGGATTGAAACAGATTTAAACAACAATGGTGTATAGAAATAATAAAATCTACTGAAAAAGATTGAGTTAAAATTCTAATACGTGATGTGTAAACAGCGGAAAAAAATTTTGCGTCTATTACTTTAAGAGATTACACTACGACCAAATACTGAGATATAATACTTTTAACATACAACACTCCGACCGAATAATGAGGTATAATACTTTTGACAGATTACACTCCCATCAAATACTTAGGTACTTAAGCCCCGACCAAATGCCGAGTTTTGACGTTTCATAAAGTGAAATTTCAGAAAATTCAGGACACCTTCGACGATAATGACTCCCTGATTCCAAAAGTAACTAAATCAGGCAAAACTTGGTGCGGAAACATTATGCACACATGCCTGGGATAAATTCATTATGTACCCAATTTTATCGGATAAATGGTCTAAATATAGCAGCTTTTCGCATATGCAGATTTTTGTCTCAGATAGGTTATAACACAGTATGTAGTAAAAGTAAACAGTGTTATAAATTCCTTTGCTTAATTAAAAAAACTGTTTTCTTGTCAGTTTTATACAAATTAAGGTTTTAAAATGGAAGCAATTCAAGTGAACAAGATTACTGTAAGAATTTCTATATGTTTATAATCAAACTTGGAACTATTGTATTTATTAAACCTTGAGCAAGTTTGTAAGCTAAAACTAAATAAAACGTTTCAGAATAAAGGCTAATAATAATATTTTTAGAGTGTCATTTAGTTCTATCAAAATATAGATTCTTTAACTAATTTATAGAAATTTATATTGTTTTACACTCATACATAAATTGCATATAATTTGTTACCCCATAAAAACTTAAAATACAGTGTTTAAAACCATACAGTTTTAGCAGCAACTTATGTGGCATTAACTACTTAAATATCTTGTAAGGTTTTCCTATGTGGAAGTTTCCGAATTGGGGAAAATCTTGTACCATAATACCATCCCAGCCTGTATCCTCATGACTGTAATGTTGTACAGATTGGCCTTTAAAACTATTAATGTATGGTCAGTTTGATATTTTAAGATGTAATCCACATATGAAATTTACTTTTCTTTTACGAGAAGATGTCCTATTATTTAAACACTAAATGAAATTTTAGACTTGGTGTAACCTTCGAATGTTATGGGTTGACGGCAGCGGCAGTTGCAGAACCCTAAACTTGGACGTTTCATTCATACTACGGAGGTCTCAACAAGGTTTTATAGATTTATAATTATAATAAATCTATAATTCCACCAGTTACGCCTACTACAGTTTACTAGCGTAGGCCGTTTTCTTTATAAAATACGCTTCGAATAAAGTTTCTACTATTTTCCAATATTTTGCCTTACAGCAGCCTTTGGTCAAGAGCCTTTGACCACAGCAGAAGTCACAGCGGTTCTATCTGTTTCTATAACTAATAAGTATGACAAAAATTTTAATTTTGAAAAATAATTTTATTTAAAAAACAATTTTGAAAACCCTGACCGCTCTCGTGGTAAAGGCACTACTAATAGGCAAGGCGATGGTGACGAAATCTTGCTTTCTCTATGACAGAGAGTGAGAGGTATTTGGGTGAGTGAGAGAATGAAGTGTCCGGCCTTGTATTATTCGAGTATAGGAATATACAGTTACGTAAGCGCATGCTTTCCTTACTCGGATGACGAACGGTGTAAGCTTCCCATATTTGGATGATAAATTATGTAAACAAGGAAATGATACGTGACGTTGTAGTCTATTAACCTGTAAAAGACTGTAGCCACCAATTCGATTATTTTCTTTGTATATTTAACTTCATTTTTATATTTCCTGCAACGTACATTTGTATGAAATGAAAAATGTCTTTATTTACAGAGGCGAATTTAGTCCTCTCTACCACTTAACCTCCATGTATGTGTAGTTTGATAAATTATCAGTTTAATTATTAGACGAAATTTTGCATGAAACTTCATTTCTATACAGATAATATCAAGTTCGATATGGTGAATGCCACTCCATATGATGTTGTTAAGCATTAGTGAAAAGTTTTACGATGGGTAACCAACGATAATTCAAAAATAAATAAATTTGTATAATACTGAGTGAAATCATATGACACCTTTACATGTTACGTAATAACACTTGTAGCATAGTTAAATGAGCAATAGGCTTGAAGTTTAGCATGCAACCTTAGCGAAGTCTGTTACACGACACGTAACGTGGCGTACCTTGTTCTCAGAATGCATAACATACTACAATTAATTGGAATTTAACCTATGTTCGTTGTTTTCTTTTAAAATCGTTGGTTTCACAATGCTATGAATATCCATAGCAACAAATCGCTTTTTTAAACTTTATAAGTGTATTTTAGTGGATATTGACAGTTAATTAATTTATCTGTTAAGTGTTTAAAAATATTCTCAATCTAATATTTCACTATGACACTTGCGTTGTTATTAGTCTCTTATTCTGTTTGTTTTGTAAGCATATTTCGCTAGTGTTACGCTGCATGTGATCAATGGTAGTTACTATATCTGGCTGTAGGACGACCCTATGACTGTGCTTTTTTTATTCTTGCTTTTTAAATTATTTTATTCCCACGAAGATTATCTACTAGTAACGTCCACAATAGCAATTTTCGTAGTACTATATCCGGAAATGGAGGGACAGCCAAGACATTTCCCTAGGGGACGTCGAACTGGCTAAGGCTCACAACCCTGTATACGATATTTTTGTCATCTCAGAGACCTTCCTGAGAAGAAGGTCTCTGAGGCCTAAACGGTTTCTCTCAGGCGACTGTGATTTCTTTTACAGTTTGCGTAATTTTTATCCAGCGCCAGAAACAAGAGTTATTTGTTAACCGTTTTATAATGGTATTTTGATGTGGTCCACAGTTTAAAACCGTGGACTTGTTTTACTTGAGAGATTACGGATATCTGTCATCGTTAACAGAAACTCATTTAACTATGTCAAATATCACTTCAAATAATCAATCGTCAATTATGAATTTTAGCTCAATTTTACTTTCATACATATGGTCGTTTCAACTTACAGCGTATAAATCTATCATATCAGAAATCACGACTTCCATGTAATTCCCATAACGAATTCTTCTGTATATGTTTACAAGGGCGCTCATCGGCGAATTTTGTAAACACAGCCTAAGTCTGCAGCGACTGGCACCATACTAATGTGGAGGTGGTATTCTGTTACCAGCTATTCCTGGCTGGGGGTCGGGTCCATTGTAAACAGGAGAGGTGCCAAAACACACTAGTTCTGTGCATTTGTGCCGGTCACTGTTGTGTACCAGCGTCACGGTTAAAACCGGTGCCGAGTGTGGTGGCTCGTGCGGGAATTGACTCATGCACATTACGCGAAAATGACATCACTTTCGCTTGAACTGTTACCATAAGGCCATAAAAATATCTTTTATTTTTGACTGAAGTGTTAAAGGTCTTTAAAATAATTATGATATATTTCTGTTTCTGCTATACTAAAACAATGTTGAGTGTTGTCCTTTTATGGACACCAGAAACCCTTATAACATTTTATTATTTTACTCGAGTTAGGGTTTTGTGAAATGTTATAACGCTCACTACGTATAAGAGTAAAATACGCTTCAAAAATTTTACGTTTCTAAATTTGAGTAAAAATTCTAGAAAGTAACACCATTATAAAAATACGGTAATTTTAAAATTGCTCTTATAAGGCAAAATTCAACAATGAAGAAGTGCTCAAACTTAAGTGCCTTACATGTTCATTTAAGGGTTACTAAGTATATTAAATGTATAAAAGTTTCGGAATTTCGAATTGATAATTTTGTAAGGTATTGTAATATTTTTCATTTAAAAATATAATTTGTAATTTCCGTGCATAAAATAATATAATACCTATTGCTAATTCACTTTTAGAAATTTTAATGAATATTTAGGGCTTTTGTCGAAGGGAGTGAAGACTCCATATTCCCCATCTGCCAACCCTTTGACCTTTCCCTTGTTTTCAAGCATACTTGAGTTCGTTCGACAGTTTCTGGACAAGAAACCATTAGCAATATACAACTATTGGTTCTACTGTTTATACACTTTATGATTTTGGTCTATATAAATAATAATTTTGAAAATGGCTGCCAAATATATGTTCTACATTTTGAATAATCAATAAATTTTGAAATTACAGATGGAAAATTTACAGTATGATCACGTAATATGTGAAATTCCAAAGAATTATATGTACCGATTAACTTTCAGTTCCTTAAGATAAATGTTTTTTTCTCTCTCAATCATTAGGCAGATTACATGTGTTTACGTACCAAGAAGAAACGTTTTGAAAGAATAGACACATTTTGAGTAATTTGTTTTACAAATAATGTTGTTATGTTGGGAAGAGTTGTTCAAAACAAATGTTGAGTTTAGTTCTATTTCACCTTCCGCCGCTTCTAAAATCTGACACTATTACAGAATTGACTCCTGAAATCTGGAGTCTATGTCTGAGGAGATACAAAACCAGTCGGTGAAGATGAAGTTCAAAACGAACTATTAGCATAGTTTCGACATCAGAGCCCATAAACTACAAAAAGAGATATATCTGGTTTTCCAGCAGCCATGAAGGGTAATACAGTGAGAAGGTATTCCCACTTGCACATCAGGTGGACAATTATTACCGTTTGAATAGTGATAAATTATTTATTTTTGTTTAACTACTACAAACAATGAACAACCATCACGTTGTTGAAGGACGATTATAGACACACAACAATGGTACCCAATTTTTTAAGATGAGTTTGTTAGTCTGTTGAACTTGAATGCGACTTTTAATACCTTTTGAAGATCTTTGAATTCGTTTGCTCGTCCGTGGCTTCTGGATGGGAACATACATTACAGACGGTGACATCACAAAAACCATGAACGCAACCCCTATAGAGCGTTCCTTCTGATTTATAGAGTCCTAATCGCCTTAAAGAGGTCGGTGGTAAGCCCTACAAAAAAGGGATCTATATAGATTTGTTTCCGGCATTGGACCAGTCACCAGAGAACCTGGCTACCAGGACCCTTAAGGGTCCAAACTGAATTGAATTGAATATTTAGTGTCGTACCGTCCCTTTCAATAATTAATTGCACATTGTCCACATCCTCATCGCCTTATCAAACAAGTCAATTGATATGAGCTGAAGTCAAAGATAAGCGCGATAAAAGGTCAAGGGGTCGAGTGACCTAGCGTTAAACCCCGTTTTATATTATTTCTGGGTGTACTTTAGAAATGCATCGATAATGATGTGTGTGAAGTCCGCCCATTATGGCATTTGTGTTTATTATATACTAAATACAGATAACACAAAAGCACGAAGGCTCTTAACGTTTGGCAAGATAATGAAGAGACCGACATGTATAAAATACATTATTAGCCAGAATATACTTATTTCTGTAAATTTTATGTTTATTGTATGCGATTTTTGTGCTATTCGTTGTTCTTTTACAGCCATAACGTATAGAAAACTGTATTGTCTGTAATACAATATTGTGTATATTACTGGTTTTTTATATTTACTTTTTTATTTTATTTTTTCCACTGTTTCATTATTTGCTCATTCTGTTCAACTACCATCTCTGCTAATTTATGCTGAGTGACTACAAGTATTTTCAGTAACAGTTAAGCTATAATACATGTAGCTGGATAACTGTGTAGCTCTGGATAATACATGTAGCTAAACTGCTGTACGATAACTGCCTGGCTCTCTATAATACATGTAGCTGGATAACTGTGTAGCTCTGGATAATATATGTAGCTAAACTGCTGTACGATAACTGCCTGGCTCTCTATAATACATGTAGCTGGATAACTGTGTAGCTCTGGATAATACATGTAGCTAAACTGCTGTACGATAACTGCCTGGCTCTCTATAATACATGTAGCTGGATAACTGTGTAGCTCTGGATAATACATGTAGCTAAACTGCTGTACGATAACTGCCTGGCTCTCTATAATACATGTAGCTGGATAACTGTGTAGCTCTGGATAATACATGTAGCTAAACTGCTGTACGATAACTGCCTGGCTCTCTATAATACATGTAGCTGGATAACTGTGTAGCTCTGGATAATACATGTAGCTAAACTGCTGTACGATAACTGCCTGGCTCTCTATAATACATGTAGCTGGATAACTGTGTAGCTCTGGATAATACATGTAGCTAAACTGCTGTACGATAACTGCCTGGCTCTCTATAATACATGTAGCTGGATAACTGTGTAGCTCTGGATAATACATGTAGCTAAACTGCTGTACGATAACTGCCTGGCTCTCTATAATACATGTAGCTGGATAACTGTGTAGCTCTGGATAATACATGTAGCTAAACTGCTGTACGATAACTGCCTGGCTCTCTATAATACATGTAGCTGGATAACTGTGTAGCTCTGGATAATACATGTAGCTAAACTGCTGTACGATAACTGCCTGGCTCTCTATAATACATGTAGCTGGATAACTGTGTAGCTCTGGATAATACATGTAGCTAAACTGCTGTACGATAACTGCCTGGCTCTCTATAATACATGTAGCTGGATAACTGTGTAGCTCTGGATAATACATGTAGCTAAACTGCTGTACGATAACTGCCTGGCTCTCTATAATACATGTAGCTGGATAACTGTGTAGCTCTGGATAATACATGTAGCTAAACTGCTGTACGATAACTGCCTGGCTCTCTATAATACATGTAGCTGGATAACTGTGTAGCTCTGGATAATACATGTAGCTAAACTGCTGTACGATAACTGCCTGGCTCTCTATAATACATGTAGTTAAAGTGATTTTATTTAAATTAGTATTTTACTAATGAAGACAACATAAATATATGCAGTTATACAAAAACAACAACGTTGCGTTATTAATATTAAAATTTATGATAAATTTTATTTATTTAGTTACACTACTGCTGGTCCATGAGTTGAGAGCTCTTTTTCATTGCAAATTACACAATTTCGTTTTTCTTGAAATCAATACTGAACTTCCCTTAGGAAAGGATCGATCGTCTGCCACGCCAGTTTTCATGGAGATCGAATGTGAGGGCATCAACTTAAAACCAACCACGAGAAACGTAAATAAACATTAAATCAGCGTCAGTTAATTATATACAATCTATCTATTTGTCTGACTGTGATATATAATTCTGTGCCTGACGCTCGGTTTTGAGTGTATACAGGACATGTACGGTGCAAATTGACTCTTGATTCCTAGACTAAGAGGGATAATGAGGAATTCAAAAACTTGCAACAACTTTGTTGATGCAACCGAAATAGAGATTTCGTTCGCTTCCAAGTGGATTTGAATGTTAAAAGTAATCAGTTCGATTATAATGTGCAATCTTTGTGGAATATTTCTAATAATGACTATCGTTAGTGTTGTGATTCATGAACTCACAACACTATAGCATTATATTGGTACAACAAACTTGTAGCTTTTCTCAGACCTTCTACATTTCAGAAACCAATATGAAGCAAGGGCTTTGAAGAGTGCTTAAAGATTTTTCACCCACATTATTATTACTGAATAATCACTATTATTTTGAATATACTCTATGGTATGACTGAAATAAAAAATTAAATTAAAACTCAAAATTGTCTAAAATATATTAGTACTATACTAGTACTATATTAGTTCAGATGATACTTGTTCTTTTGCAACGTTAACGTCTTTACCGTTTTCTGCATGATTTTCGACTCTAAATTCTTCCTAACAAAAATAATTATAAGGTATATATTCCAATAACTAGAACCACTAGTAAGTAAAACATTGTATTTTGATTATAAAAAGATGTTTCATGGATTTTAAATTTTGCTTTTAAGTGCTGAAATACCTACTAAAACAACGTTCTCCCAATCTTCCACGGGATTTAAGGTCAAATATTAATTAGCAATCTAACCAAATTCTAGATTATTCCTTATCAGTGACTTACCGAGATTGTTGTCGTGATTGGTAGTGGACATCGTGGTCACGTGATTTTGTCTGACGCTCGCCATCCTGAAACATTAAAGTAATCAGTATATTGTTTACTAGAATTTTGAAGAATCTCTAGATCATGGTGGACATGAGAAATACACCGTTCTTGTTACTCTGCACCCTAAGTGGTAAGTCTTCTGTGGGAGAACTACTGTTCTGTTGAGATCCTCATCAGTCTCATCTAAACTCCTGTTACTAATAATATAGCAAGATAGTATACAAAACTTAATGAATATTGATTTCCTGTAAGCTGGGTAAGCTGTTTGTGTAATAGTAAGTGCTAAGTTGTGTAACTAAGAGGATAGAAGAGTAACAAAGATTGAGAGACACCTAGCATCTAGTTTACTTCCTCTGTCCAACTTCCACATCACTGCAAGATTCACGTAGTAAAATTTAAACTAAAGGGCATCATGGTAAACTAGAGCTTATTTATAGTTTACATAAAATATCTTATCTACGTCGTTAAACAGGGGTTCATCTGAATGCCATTCTTTAGAAATATTTAAAAATTACATTAAATATTTATACAGGGTTTACATAAGTCCTGCACAGGTATAATATTTTCTGAACGATAACAGATAAATCGACAAGATTTGGTACATCAACATTACACCTAAAAATCTACACACAAAAAAGTAAATGAACCAAAAACCGCTATACTCACGGTATCTGTACACTTGTCATTTCATGTGGCATGGTGGACGGATTCAGGGCGGATGGGGTTCACCATTAAGTTACATAAAATTGTACTTATGATTTCAATGGGGTTCCAGTTTCAGACACTAAAACCTACAAATTCAGAGTTAGGTGCTACAGCAATGTGCATTTTTAGCGCCAGACACTATAGCACCTTCAGCATCAGACATTGTAGCAACCTAAATTTTCAGCACTAGACGTTAGAGCAACCTACAACTTCATCGTCAGGCACTAGAACAAATTGCCGTATGACGTTATACGGCTTATCTGCAGCTCCAGGACCGGTTGGTGATGCTTTCGCAAGCGATTATCCCCTATTTACATGTCCTTCGTTGCTTCTTTGTATTTTATGAGGAAATTCACATTTAGATTCTACATTCTAGTATGTCAAAAATTCAAATAATATTCTTCACTTTTTCATTAAGAAATATTTCAACGTTATCTCCTCTTCTTGTTTATAGAATAAAAAATAAAAAAACGAACACAGCAATAATTTTTAAACAGCACAATTACCAATAGCAAATAGTTTTTTTCCCATGGGATAAATAAAACGAATTACTCAACCAACAGCGCGATGAGACGATATACCATTGACAAGACCTATCACAATCACAACACTAGCGAATTCTGATGACTGGATAGTCACTGGTCTCAGCGAGACTGGGCTGTCTGGTTGAACTGATCGAACGAAAACGCACCTTCACTGTGTATTACAATCAGTACCGTTGGTTTTCAATATATTTAAGCACCTTTAATGTGAATAACACACCATTCTGAAACATAAACTTTATCAAAAATACCAAATAGGGATTGTTTAAATCCTAGCATACCTAATCGATTAAAAAGCTAACATCTTTAAATTACGTTATTTTTTGCTTCATCAAAATAAATATAATCGTATACGGTTTCTTCTTAATATGACTCTTTTATCATTTTTACTAACAAGAGTTCTTTTTAACACTAATCAGTCTATATATTTTTTTCAGAAATTAACATTTGAGGATTTAAATATTATATTCCTCTACTGAACAAAGTGGTATAAATAATTTTAACCAACTAAACAGATAATGAGTTATTGGAACAGTGACAATAAACTATACTTTCGTCAAAGTTCCAACGTCCTTAGTCACATTACCTTCATTCAGCCCATCAGAGCCGCGAGGGCCCGCTTTCCACGATGTGGGATGACTGTGTAAATCGATTTATTGAAATAAGTAATTTCTTGTTTACATTAAATCCTTGAACCCCTCTTCCTTCTTACGATGAAAACCCCACCCTCAAGTTCTCAGACAGTGACGACGATGGTCCAGAGTGACGTAGACGCTGCAGCCTCGGCCTACATCACAGCGTGGCGGTACTCCTTATAGGGGATCTGCAGACCGGACCCAAGGTCACGGACCATATTAGGACCTCTGCCCGGCTCCTGGACCCAGCCGCAGCCGCTACGTCACTGCACTCTGACAAGTGTGCTGGCCGAGCATTACAATATTGTGTCTGGCTTGTATCTTGGATCTCGGCAAGGAGAGGGAATCTGCTGCAGCACCAGTACGGATCAACCAGTATTGTCTGTGTTACCGTATACTAATCGTTACGTGTTTTATCTTACCTGGTAACGATATGACAGAGACAAAGAAAATACTTACATCCACTAGTGTACATGATTTTATATTAATATGAAAACTGACTGATTTTCTGCGAGGAAATGCGTGGGGAGAACAAAATCTAATGCAATGGAATTGTATCATTCTATACACTTATTCTCTTTGTATGTAATAAAAAGACGTCACTTTGTTATTTATGGAGTACCATCATAGTTGCAGCAACACTGATGACAACGCTCGTTTTAAGCATTCTAGGAGATAAACTATGAATTTTAAATGCGCTAATGCTAATATGCTAAAGATGTCTTCATATCACAATTTTTTAGGGTAACCATTTTAGTAATATAAAACAATATCGAAATTTCAATATTCAACACTACACCGTAACAAATGTTTTAAATCAATTTCAGAAAAACTCTTAAGAGTAATAAACAATATAAAAATACGTTAATGGATAAACGAGAACTAATTAGTTTTTTTCAATATTACATAAAATAGATAAATATATCAGTGTATTGCTAAATAACTGGAATTAATGCGACTGACATTAAATCGCTACTTTATACATACCGTTGTGTACATTATCTAAATTAGACGTTTTTTATGAATTTGAATCCATTAGGGTTTTTTTAAAATTCTTATACAACGTCCTGACATTTAAAAGACGATCTTCCACTGATCTATCTTGATTTTTAATACAAATAAATCAATGTCCAGAATCTTTTTATCTCGGGATTGTTTTGCCTCTTGACGCTTCTCAGAGGTGAAGGGTCAATGGACTGTCTAGTGGGGCCGGAAATATACCGGCTACAAGTGCGAGAGGCGAACTCTGACGACATCCGGAAGTATAGCTGATGCACGGACAAGAAGCTGCCGAGCTACTGAGATTCAAGGAATCCGGGCCATCCTCATTCCGAGTATTCCAGCCTCTACCGTCAAAGAGTCGGACTGAAAGCAAGGACGGAGTTTTGACCTTGCACTTGTTGCATTCCTGAGCTGGCATCATCTGGTTCCGGAGTCCTCAACACTTTACCTTTTCTGGTAATGTTGACGTTATGTGAGTTCTTCAGGTAATACTCTCGGAACAATTCAGTTGTCAGTTGGAACAGTTAGTTGTCAATTACACAGAATAATTATTGAACAATTGTTAGAAGTTACAAACAGAAACCTAACGATTTTTACTTCTGGAACTGTAAAATGTATTATAAGGCTATCAATTTCCAAAAAAAGTATCAATTTAAGTAGGTAATAGTTTATACTTGTTAACTTACTTCATGTATACCGAAAAAAGCAGATTTATCAAAATTCAAACTCCAACTTCACATGTTCAACTTTTACTTACAGTGAGGTACGGGAAATATGAGTAAAATAAAATTCTATGGCTTAGAACAAAGATAGCTGAAAACATGCATTATGTTAAGTGAAATACTCTGCAAAATGCATTAAATACAAATAATAAATAAATTGTATTACATTTTAAATATACTTCATTGCTTCTCCCACATATCTCCTCTCAAGCAACACAGCTTATTCAAATCGTTGACAACAAATAAAATAATAAAGTTATGATATTTACTAATTATATATTCATTTCAAGCCACTATACGCAAGGGATAATTTATTTGGCCTTTTTTCATAAGTGGCGGCTGTACTGATGGCCAATTTATGGAAGATGTCCTACGGTTATGATTTATAGATTTTTGAATATTTTTATTTACCATTCAGAAAAATGCAAACTTATTTTACTACATGGCAAAAATATTTTTAAAAAGTATATCCTTTGGACACAACTTCAGACCATGAATGGGAATTGGGAATGAAATAAAGCCACAATATATATCTTAAAAGCCATTCATACTGACGTATATGGAAGTCATCGGGTGACCACACAGATCGCTCGAAGGGTAATTAGCCGGAGACATCTGAGTGGAAGTACATGCGCAGTCGGCTATAACTACTGCAGAAGGCAGTGGGCAGGAAAATAACACTTTTCCTATAAATACGCCGCCATGCAGTTCGAATTGGCACGCTCATGGGCGTCACACATTCCGGTGTGAGTAGGCCTAAATAGGATAGCCTAAGAGCGTTTGGATGAGTTTCGTTCTTTTAGACATCTCTCATGATATTGTGACCGAATATAAGAGCGTAAAATGCCTGAGGTTTAACATTGTTGGTAGGATGTAAAGCAACCAATTTCAGATTTGGAATTTTTAATTTATAGTTTGAAATAACTTTCCTGGATACAGGAAAAGTAGATTTTCACTACCCCACGTCAAAGGCATTTAAATTACGAAATTAATACAATTTTACTAACTAAGCTCAAATAAGAAAGTAAAAGGTAAAAAATTAAAACTTTTACAGTATGTAGATGATAATTAAGGGAGTGACATGTTTTTATTTAAAAAAATGTAATTTCATAAAGAAAATAAAATAAAAACCCAATTTTCTTAAATTCTTAATTTGAAAAAATATAATTTCTTTACATCCCTTAGATAAATGAAAATGAATGAAAACATGTCACCCCCTATAGTCATAACGCATGTACAAACTGTACGAATTTAACATTTTTGTCTTTCGCTGTTTTCATTTGGACTTGATTGCAAAAACATTCCTTACAATTCCTAATCTCTTTCTATTCTTTGTGTATTCAGAAAAGTTATCTTAAAGGCCACGAATTTAACTTCCAAAAAGTATTTTCCAAATCCAAAATCGATTGAACCCTCATCTCTACAGAAGGTTTAGTGCCTCACGAAAGCTACAATTTCATTCTTTGTTCATACGCAATATTTCAACCCACTTCGAGTAATAAACCAGCATATTAGGAAGAATCCTTACAGCTTTCAAGGATTTTCTGACATAACTAGACGCAACATGCTTTTCCAAGAAAGGACCCGCCTTTCACCGCAGCGCGACGGTGGCCGTGGCTGCTGGCACTCTCCGCTGCCCACTGCTTCACTCATGGCCTCCTATATCTGGAGTGTGGGACGCTAAGGTGCGGCGTGATGTCACAACCACGGCCTCTGAGTTTCATCTGTCCGCGATCACCACACATGACCTCACCGTCCGTCAACACAATCTGCGCGATACGGTGCCGCTACAAATTGGGCCAATAATTTGAGTCAACATACCAGACAATCGCTGGAAAAGTTCTGACCATCACAATTTAGGGGCGATTCTTTAAGCTTGCGTTTCCAAAACCACTAAGGTGCTGAATTTCCAAAGTTCGCTCATCCTTTCTTTGGCATGATTTTACTCTGCCAAAAGATGTTTTCAGAAGTTAAACCTGCTGAAAACAATAGAATATAAGCGGAACTGAATTTTTTTGCTGGAGAATTGCAAAGAAATATTGCTGAGGAAAGTAGAAAAGATTTTTATGAAACCCTAGGGAAACTCGGGTGAAATTTGTGATTTTATCATTGTATCTATACATAATTACATATAAATTAGTAACATTCCTTTCCGTTCATTATGATAATTTGTACACTTTGGTTAACATTCCTAGAGTATTTATTTTGCTTCATTTCACATAATTTTCAATTTAATTTGGATTATCGTTTCTAATACTATACGAATCAACAAACTCCAGCATCAGACTTTAAAAAAATACTGTTGGTTTGCGAATCATAAAACACCATTAAATATTCACTCTTCATTCTAAAATAGTAATGTTTCACATACAATAAGAATGGATAGTTAATTGAAATGCACATATTTCTGCACAAGTTGTATTTGTCACTTTTAACATGTTCAATGACGTTAGATTCTTCTACAACTGCACTTCTTTTTTAGATCACCATAGTCTGTATTTAAACTTGCACCACCATTCATATTTAAAACACATTTACCTAGAAGGGATATTACAAATGCAAATGCCTCGTTGCAAAAGAAAGAATTTTTCAGCTTCGACTTAAACCTCACTTTAATGCCTGAGAAGGCTCAAGAACGTGTTTACTTAGCATAACCAGTTACACGAGGCGAAGACTAGAAGGAGGGGATATGAAATGAACAGCTGACCTCTAAGAATAGCTATGACGTCAGCAACTCGCTCCAACAATGAGTTAGCATCAGCTGTAAGTAGAGACGATACAGTCAACTCTAACCTCTTTCGTGGAACACTGACTTCTGCACGCCCATTCTTGGAAAAAAGATGCCGCAAGGTTATAGTAAGAGGGATCAAAGAGGTACTCAGTAAATTTTACAAGATGCATAGGGTACCGAAGAGGAAAAGTTTTATTCAGAAATCGTATGAGGAACAAATCTAATAAGTCGTGGAATTGTGTTCAATGTGCCGGTCTACTTCAGTGTAAACTAAGCATCGGCAGCCATGTAGTGAAGTTAACAAGCGACCGAGACTGCTGAAGGGGAAACATACATGACCTAAGTTGGCAGGCTGGAAAATTGGAACACGAGCATCTATCGATGAATCCATTAAACGTCTTCAACACATCACTTTAATTTTCTTGAACATTTACTAATTTAAAATCTAGGTCCTGAAGAGACTCAATTAATACATTCATTAGCGCAAGGCTATAAACTCCTCAAGAACCAGTGGTTTAGATCCTGAATCCTTTTGACAGAACTTCAAGCAAACTGTTGGGTGCTATTCTAAACTCATAAAATTGATGTATTGGATAACAGATCCTTACCTAAAACGTTTTATAAGAGACAATCCTTACTCTGCTCCATCCCTATTTGTATACAATATGGAGAATGATGCACTGTATACGCTTACTAACATTGGTTCTAACTGCTGGTATGGTAACTTTAAGTTTTCAAAAATCGTAGATATGGCTTATGTTAAAACATATATTTTTGTATGCTCTAGAAGAGCCAAAGAGACTTTCGCAAAGAAAAGTCCGTATAGTAAAGGGCATATTTGGAAATTTAGTGCAAACGTGACGGATAATTTCAAGATGACAGATGCATAACTAGAACAGGGCGAGGACACTTCTCAGTCTCGGGCAAGTTATTTTCAGCAATCCCTAAATCACATTCTGATTGGCAGTTATAAGTGATGCAGTACTCTAGGCACAGATTATTTACCGACAAAGTATAATTCAGATCTAGAGCGTCAGTGTGTCATGGACCAGAAATACCCCTGTGACGCGCTGTTGGCCGCCAGCCCGACAACCACAGCAGCCAACTGGTAACTCAGTGGCGGTGTTCAAGAGAAGCCAACTACGATAATACCTTTCAGAACCCCGTCCAGACGACAGCTGTTGTTAAGTTAAACAGTCAGGCGCCAATGGCAGTTTAATAAGGGTGAAAGGTGAAACGTCTTTTCCAAGACGCTCTTTCACTTACTCATCGTAAAATCCTCTTCGTGTAAATTTGAATAGGCTGAAACTGTTACTTTTAGGTTATAGATTTTAAATTCAATTTCTAATATGCAACTTGATATAATGTATGTAGTTTCGACATACCTCAATGTAAGATCTATTCCATTTTGTAGGTATTAGTACGCCTGTATGTGATTTCTTGTATCTGTATATGTTAATGCTATATCCCATATTATATTATGACTACTAGTAGGCTATAACTATTTTAGAATAGATATATCTGAAGGGGTACATAGAGACTGTAATGGAAACTCCCCTTTTCTCAATGAACCAAGAACTTATTTCCACTCACTGTAAGAATAAGCAAAATAATTCAGTTATTACATTTCATTTGCATGCTTTTTCTTCTATACCTTCTATTCTTTCTATCTTGTTGGTAAATTTCATCACATCTTTAAACAAGATTGTTAATGTTGTTTTTTGATCGCTAAAATGAACAAAAGGTTCATTTTAATACTAAGATTGACCATTTTTGCATCTATAATTCATTAATTAAATGTCCTATAACATAATCTATGTCAACTAAGGGGTTCTAAATTTTAACATGCTGATCACCGGCATGTGACCATAGTTGAAATTCAGCTTCCCATTTCAAATTCCATTCCTTCACCAATATTTTGATGACTCTATAAACAAATATGCCACTAAAAGGGTTAGTTCTGATTTTAAATGACATGAAAGTAGATTCCAATGCACTTCAACCTCATCCTTTCTTCAAATCTGACTTCTAATTGAATTACAGGATGTAGGCACTAGTCTCAGTCAAGGTGCTTCTTATTTTAGATCACGACAATCGAGTTTTCACTCGATCCACGTCACTGCATGAACAACTTTATCCGTTAATATCACAACCATAATTCAGTTCTAACAAGACATGTTCGAACATCTAACACTACTATATGACCCATAAAGATGTTCCTATGACATAAAATTAGTTGAGGTGCGAGTTGACCACAGAGCCATGACACATTTCTGTGGTCGTTTTTTGTTCACTTGCTCCGTCTAGTGCAGCCAACCGAGGAAAATTGATTTGACACCGTGTGTCTCTCTTGATTGAACGGATGTGGTCGCTTCATGGATGATGCTTCTAGGCATCTCTCCGAGCTTAGCACTTTTCACTACATGTCTGCAAACTTTTAAGACCATCAAGAAACAAAACAAAGAAACTAAGGCATATACAATCCTAGAGAGCTCTACCTGCTTTTAGCTAGGTAGGTATTTCCTGTGCCGAGGATGTTAACTACTTTCATTGCTACGTATATGAAAGCGTGCTTTATAAAAAGATACTTAGTGATTTCTAAGTTCCTCTTAGGTTAGGCCTACCTATATAATGCGGCCTCTTTATTTTACAAATACAAAAATCTGTCTTATATAATATATATATACCCTTCGATCAGATACAATTTTCAAAAAGGAGAAAGGCGTGACCGTAAATTCATCACGATGGAGATCGGTTATAGGAACATATGGTACTGCATACGATTCAAAGAAATTATCTCTAGACTAAGACTAAAATACTACCACTGCGTCGTTTCAACTTACAAAAGGAAAATCCAAAACCACAGTTTCTAAATATCTATTTACAATTCCAGAGGATTAGAAACTTCTATTATTAACTGGTTTCCAACAAGAGTGGTTGACTCTTGGCGATTCGTCAGATGTTGCGTAGGCAGAACAGGCACAGCCCTGGCACCTACGCTGTGGATGTGCGTGCAGCAAGCCTAGCAGACTTCTTGGAATCCTGCAATTATATCCTGCCCCCTCTTTAGCTCATAATCTCCCTCTTGTCCATATTGCAAGACTGAATTTATAGAATTAAATTTATTGTAATTGGTTCCAAAAATTCAGTTATCCTAATATCTTAACAATAATTATAAGATGTGTCCAGGATATAACTTTAGGGTGGAAGGGCGACCTCAAACCACGGTCTCACACCGCACCGGGAAGATGATAATCATACTTGAACCTCTTTTTGCTTATTACAAATTTTATTATAATTTTCAAGCCGTTTGTATAAATATGGTCCGAATTTTAAAAATGGCTTATTAAATAAACTGCTGGACATATTGCAACTTATCTTAGGTAATTTTGTCTGTAGCTTATATTGAATGGAGCAAATAAGCACATAAGCCATGCAAATTCATTACTTCTAAATCAAAATAATAGAAGTTTTTTACTGAAAATACATATTAAAAGTAGTAAAATATTTATTTCGGGAACAAAACAATACGTCAAATATCTAACAATATGTAACAAATAATGTAACACTCATCAAACATCAAACTCTCATTCATACATTTTGACACTTGCTTTGCTCCATTCATGACCAGTTTCTCCCACCTCAATTCGGTAGTAAGTCCTCTGATTATGTGGTCTCCCAGTCATACGCCATAAAAACATTCACGCTATAAAACGCTTTCGACACTACTATTGAACGCTTTAAGCGTAAGCAACATTTATATTCCATGTGGCAAATTGTTGATGAGATGAACTCCCGGATATGGATGAACATGTCATATGGATGAATATTATGAATATTGGCAATAGAATACCGACGCAAAGGTTTGAGAGAGAAGGGAGTAGAGGGAAATTTCTGAAATATCAATGGGAAGAGCATATTAAATGTAATTAACTGTTCTATGTAAACATTGTATTATGACAAAACTAGCAAATGCTTTGTTTATTTATTTCCAATTTGATAAATGTATCAATTTATAGTTTTTAATTATGGGATAAGGTTGAGTGTAACACTTATTATTATTTCAACCTTATCTCCAGATGATAAAATTGAACGTTTTAGTAAAACTATATATTTAACAGTACATTTGAGCAAACATTATAGATGCAGTACATGGTTAGTAGTGTAGATATCAAAGACAAACTTACTTTCTAGCTTTGACTATAGATTTTAAGACCGTTATAAGACCAATTTTCTTTTTTTACAGTAGGCTTTCTATAACTTCGTACGTATATATGGTCTTGCTCGGGAAGTAAGGAAAAATCTACAATGGAAAAATACTAAGGCCGGATAAATAGCCATAAATGTACAATTTTTGGTTAGTTGCCCTAATCGTGACAAGTCAAACTCAACATTGGCGTAGGAAATAAGAGCTCATACACGAGCAATGCCTACGAAATCTTGTATTCGAAACCGCGGGTAAATCCAAGTAGAATCTCAAGGAAACACACCAGACACTAAATATAATTATTTAATGACATACGGGAAGCCGACGAAGGACATTGCATAAATGTTTCACTTCATCATATTATATCACAAATGCTTTCACTAAAAAAAATAAGAACTTCGACTTTGGTACATAGATCCAGTGGTACTAAAATCTGTGTAAATATTCTATCAAAAACATGGACTATTAGATGCAATCCAAAGCAGAGGAATTTCGGGTGAAGCCGCGAGTTACTGCTAGTAATTTATATTTTTTAAACATATTAAAACAATCCCAAAATTTAAAACGAAAACCAAAGGACACCTACCATGCGTTTAGCATTACTAATGAATTTTAATACGTAGTATGGTTTATAACATAGCCGATATTTCGCCACTAGTAAAAATATCATATCTACACTCGGCTATTTGGGATATCACTAACTTCCTTTGGAAATTATTCAGTATATAGAATGGGAAATCAGCTAACGTACTGGTAGTATCGAGAAATAGTTAGATGATTCAAATGATCTAAATTAAGATGGTTCTGATGCTCCACTTCCGACCGAGTATGACGAAGACGTGCTCACTCTTGTATGACGATTGATTCTGATAACATCGACGTACGGATACAATCACTTGTGGTCACACGTCTGACTCACTTGTGTGGTAGTGACCACGAACAGCGCGAGTCACTCATCCACTGTGTGGTTGACCTTGAGATTGGGCATAAGTACCGTGACTACGTCATGAGCTATCCGGTCACTCGTAAACGACCGGAAGTTATCAGAATTACTCAACTGAATGCCTAGCTACGCTCGCTGGCTGTATCCTTTATACTGTATTTACAAACACAGGTGACGCGGTCAGCTATGATTGTGGAACAAAGCATATTGTCGGGATATGATAAATTATACTTCAGCTGAGCACGTCTCCTCTCGTAAGAGCTCGATATCCTTAGGATATTGTTTACTTTTGATTTTAAACTGTCAATTGCATGAATAACTTTTCTAACCCCGATTTAGGAGGACCTGATTTAGCCCATACGTTGGCGCGATGATGCGTAACGTTTCTTGCTTGAAACGTCTGTTTGGTTCTAGCACGTCCTTTAGAACGTTAAAAATCAATGTTTAACCTCAAACCTTTTTTATTTTTTGTCGTAGTTTTCTCGTAAACTGTATACTTTTTTAATATTTATACAGTAAAGTACAAATATGTTTGAGATTTATTTCAGAATAACCAATAAATACCGTATCGAACAAACCGTTTGACTTTCCGTTATTCTATAATCCAAACTAAGGGTAAACGTTTAAATATTACTCTTATAGAGCTAAATCAAGTTGCTTGTCTTTACAGCTCTTATGATATGTGCTGTGAGAATATGTAATAATTTTATACATGTCATTTGTAGGCTACTCATCCAAATGCTTTCAAATATTTTCCAAATTTGTCATTGCTTCTTCTAAATAATCTCAAACTGTTTTACACGTTATATGAGAACAAAAGGGTTTGGATGTGCTTTAATGAGATATCTTCAATATTTTTTTTTTTATTGTAAGACCAAAAACTGTTTGACGTTCAGGCTAAATATTGTTCCCACGGTGTAAACTCAAAATCTTTTCATTACAGCCAGCTCTTACTAGTGGTATTCTCTACCTAGAACTCAAAAATACTTTGAGAAAAGTTGTTATGCGCATTTCTAGTAATTTTAACTGCATTTGTTGTCACCTTTTCGTGTTCGAGATGAAATTGCGTTTAAAATCAACAGTTAGATCGATGAATACATAATTATTCTACCGTCCTCCCTCTTAATAATCATAATATTTTAGAAATTCCATTTCTAATTCCAACGTTTGTTAATACTTATAGTGGTACTCATAGAAAATAAACAAAAAATATATACAATCCTGAATATAACAATTTAGACACGTAGGGAAATTTAAAAATGGAATAATACGAGTATTTATGTAATTTTCGAACAATATTAAAGTCTTATGACGGTTCCACTTTTAAATAACTCAAGTATAATCATAAAACATAATTCTATATTTCATGACTACATCTGCCATATTTTTATTCATAATTCTATTTTATTCAAGTGTTTTGGATGGCACTGATCTCTGAACTTCGTGAGTTGTGAATGAACATTGGCAGATCCAATAAAGAAGCCATCAAGATGGCGGCGCCGCGCGTCCATTTCTTTTCACCCAGTTGATCAATCCAAGTGCCTCTATTTTAGAACTCGTTTAAAAATACGGCGGCCTCTAAGCCCCCATTAAATCATCTCTATTTTCGACCCGCATTTTCCGCTACACTCGGTCACAAGAGTGGAGGCGGCAGATTGTTAATTTGTGCTGGAGAAGGAAGCATCAATAATGCATTGCTTTTCACGGGAGACATCAAAAAGCTTCTTAGTGAATCAAACATGTCTAACAATTTGTTCTACTTCTATTATATAAACTGTTTACGTGTTATACTTGTTCAAACCAACAGTGATGTTGTATAAAGATGTGGCAAAATCAGAACCCATTTATTTTGGTAATAACAAAATGTACACATACTAAAATAATAGTAATCAGATAAGGTAGATAATTTACATATTGGTAAGATCTGACAGGAATTCTTGTATAGTAAATGGATATCTGTCCAGCAAAATGGGTTTAATTTTTCTTAGAAAATGTTTTAAGATGGATAGGTTTTTAGGTGTATCTATGGATCGGGCAGACAGTATTAACATTGTGACGGGTATTGTACTGATGGTTAAAGGTATTTTCTGAAAAATCGAGGTTTTTTGTATGTATGTTGAGTAGATGTTGAACATGTTTTGGAAATGAAAAAAGAATTTAGAAGAAGTTTAACAAATATAAAATTTAAAATATTACTGAAGGGAATTGTTTTGACTTAAAACGAGATTTTCCCTGCTTTGTACGCTACGTAGCCTATTTATGAGTAAAAGAATTATATATTTCTTTGTTTGGATTGCGTAATTAGAAAACATCACTAACATAACTTAAAAATGTTAGAAGGTGGGCAAAAATCTTAACACTCATATTGTAAAAAATTCTAGATGACTGGCTGGTTCTTGGGCGGTACTAGGAATGCAAGTACCAAGTAGACAGTGCCTTCATTGCGGTAGGCGGACGACTGGAACACCCTACGCTCATGCGGAACAAGCGACCACGCATTCGGTGAACTGGCCGTATGTGGTACATTCCCATAAAAATAGACATTAACAAATGAATATTACCAAGAACTACATTCTGTAGAGTTAAATATATAATTATAAATATTTCTGGAAAGAGTGTGTTCAGAAGTTATTTATGGTATAGACCAGTGATGTAGACTTCATGTATTTGTTTTGTCTTTGCTTCCTTCGTTAATTTAAATACTGCATAAATTTTTTAGTTAAGAAGTTGTTGATGTTTATATGTGATCACGACCTAACAACCGTAATTTTTAATTTTAATTTAAATAAACTGCCTAAAACTTAAAATTAAACACGTCAATACATATTGATGTAGGCCTACGTTAGTTTTAAAATATAAATTATGTATTAGAATAGAAATTATGCACCGCACCGTACACTCTGTATACAAGGAACATTTCTATTCATCATAATAGACCTTCGTAGTCAAATTAAAAGCGTAGTTGTTTTGCTATTATTTTATGGCAGATTGTACTTTTATGCTGCATAATTCACTAATCGTTAATCCGTGCGTATCATGAATTACGTCAAAATAAATAATGATTTAACCACTAGATAGATAGGAAGCTATAGTTTCTAGAAAAATTTACAACAAATCGATTAAAAGTCTCAAATCTAACATCTTTCTACACTAAACTAATTATATCAAAATTACTATTGAAAGTATGGCCATCACGAATAACTCATGTTTCAAATGATCATTGTAACATTAAGGAATATTGATTTATGATTTTTTTTCTCTGTGGTTATGACAAAGAAACAAAACTATCAGTGTCTATTCTCAGCCTTTAAAGCAGAAATATTCCAGGAGCAGAGGGGGGGGGACATTTCAGTCACATAGTATTTGTCATACTTGGGTCATTTATCCATTGGCAAATATTATTTTATACAATAACTATAAATATATAAATTAAGAAAATATAACAACATGTCCAGCCAGCATGTTTTTGATTCCTTGCAGTTATAGAGCAAATGGTATTTTCAGGAAAGAATATGTGGCACCATTGTACAGTATTACATATTTTATAAAACAGACTTCTTAATGATTATAAACGTTAAAATTAAAGGATAACAGGTCAACTTTATAAACACTGGTTGAATTTGTGGAATATCCTATTATTGAAAACTCATATTTACTACAATAATACAAAGACTGTGCTATAATTTTAAAATTACTGCGTACCAAAGTATTTAAAATAAACCTATATTTTATGTTTCGGATAATAATGTATTAAACCTTATTAATTTAACTAATATACATTGTACGAAACACAAGAAATTTATTTTCTTCTAAGAATGTTTAAATTGAAAATACGTTTATAAATAATTAAATATGTTTCATAATCGATTGTTACGTTTTTGTGGAACGGAACTAAAATATGGACATGTTGGAGTTTTATTGGCATGATAAGATAAAATAAATACGCCAACAAACACAGTTGGAGGGAAGAGGTGAAACGGCAGACTGTGTCGAGATTGAAGGAGTGTCTTTGGCAGTCACGCTCTGGCCATTACCAGGTTGGCGTAGTCAGTCATTAGTAGATCCGGTTTACAAGCCATCCTCTGAAAATTCGGCCCAATCAATAACTGTCCGGTTTTCGTTACTAGGAGTAGAGTGAGCTGGAAGTAAAAGAATTCGTATACAAAAACAAAACCGGTCGACTAATTCCAAGATGGAATTCTAGAATTACGCACTCAAGTTTTGGAACCTATATAATGAGACAAAATTTAAACTAATACAAAATAATCCTTTTTATTTCCAATTTTAAAATATCAATTGATTTGTTGACACACACACACAAATATATAGCAAACATAAATAGAGACAGAACCTACGTATTTTGTTGTATAAATCTGCTTCACAATTATTTATATGCAATTGATGTGTTTAATTATTTCAAGAGTTTATTCCGATCACAATCATTTAACTTTTGTTGCAGCTCGATCTTGTTATAAATGGCACAACACTGGATCTAATACTTATACCTTGGTTATACCAAGTTCCACACTCCACAACGCCAGGTCACACGTGTTTGTTTGCCAAGCAACAGTCACGTCTACAGGCAGCTGTTGCTCTACTATATCAGTTACAGTGCTTCTATCCGGCCCTCCACGGTGTCGTGCCTCCATTGTGTGTTGGCAGACGTCTACCATACAAGTATTACATTTATCTGAGTGGCACCATCCCATCTGTGAAACAGCTTAGGTCCATTTGGATTATATTCTCTTTTTTAACCATAATTATACTTGAGACTGTAGTAACAAACCGTTTTGTTTGTTTGATTTTGTTTTCCGCACAGCTCATCTCTGATTGCAAAATAAACATTAGGACAGACCTTTACTGTTGTCTGCTAAAGATTTGAGAACGTCTCGTCGATTTACAGACCTGATTTCTCTACTCATTTATACCAAGGAATTACTGTAACTGAAATGTGTACAACTAGTTTGAAAATGTGTCAAGCGGTAATGCTTTAAATGCTTCGATTAACATTAGGTAATAGTTGGATTATAGAGCAACGAGTTAGATTAACAACCAATGGAAATGTTTTCTACCTTCCGACAGCTCCTTCTTAACGACGTACCGTTCTATGTATGTATATCAGTTCGATAACTCTTAATATAAAGGTCTTAAGAGACTTGGCGAGTAGTACATATGTTCATCTTGGTCCAAGGAGGAACTCTTGTTGGTTCTGGGATGAAAGTTCAAAGGTCAGCAACATTACAAAGGGCACTAATCACTAAAAAGTTACAGTGAGTTCGGTTAAGACTTTCGTTACGTTCTATCGTATCATTTCCATACTGCGTTGTATTGGTTTATTTTAAAATATTCTAAAGTTGTAATAAGACATTAGTAACTTATATCAGAACATAAATTAAGATACAAAGTAAAAAGAATCAACGTTACAACAATTTTGACGTTAGGAGAAGTAGACAACTTCATAGTTCAAAAGGAGCCCTACGTAGATTACAAATGTATTTATGTGGGTACTGACATAATTCATGGGCGGGTAAGACGGGATTTCAAGCAGAGAATAGAATACCAGCCTGCTCGCCCTGTTTACACATCGCCGCTTCAGAGAGGAGAATAGAAAGAAATGTGGAAGCATTCCCGCCACTAGCACTAACTGCTAAATAATTACCCACTATCTTGATTGTTTTATAGCTAGCTTCTGTGACACTTATTTGACCCAATTTGAAGTGTCACGCTGATATACAGTACCCACGCCTCCCGCCACCGCGGCGCGTCTTGCCGCCTAGAACTACTTGCAGCTCAAGAACTTCTTTTGTGTCGCAGAGAAGTTCTAAATTTATTTGTCACATTCGTGTGTATATTTTCGACATAAAATCCTCATTTCTCCAACTAGGCTTTTAAGATCCGGCTGTACTGGTTGCTAGCCAGACAAAATAAGAGTTCCTATTGTTGATTATAGCCCTATAAAAACAATGTTAAACCTGGTGCGATTTTACGAACTTATTTTTATTTGTATAATTATGGGATGTCTCATTTGAAATATATTAAACAACACGAGTCCAAACGCTTTTTAGTTTTTTAATACGTCATTCATAAAAAACGAAAACATTAACTTTATACTTAACCGTTTTAAATATTCGAAAAGTATACATTTTACAAAAGAAAAAGTATACAGAGATTGGATTTTAGAAAGACATAATCCAAGAGGAGAATCTTTCCATTTTTATCGTATATTTATACGATAAAATATAACAAAATTAAAAGCATGAGCTTTAACATTGTTCTTATGAAGGAAAGCTCAAGATCATTTCACTTTGTCTAAACACCTACAATCTATATTATGAATATAAATTTTCACCTTATAGAAACTGGTATGTTTTTAATACGCAACTGTCATTTTTAATGGCCCGGTCTAATTTTGATGATTTTTTCGTACACCAATTTTAATATTCTGAGACTCACAGACTATTACTATAACAGACCTATCAGAAAAAAATTTAAAACGGCAAAGTTGTTTTGAAAGCTAAGAGGAACATAGGTTTTGTTACTTGGATTTCTCAATTGTTTACACAACAATAAACATCCTTCTCTTATGAAATTTTTCATTTTTTCTTTCTATATGTTGTCGGACGATGAAACTTCTTTCTATGTTTAATAAATTCTTGGTCTGAAACCATAATGATTATGCCAGCATGGTCTGGAATAGAGCAGAGGCTACAAATTCTCAGATATAGCAATTAACTGAAGCTGTGCAGGGAAATAACTTTTAAAGATGATCTGGAAGTTTCCCTGTAGGTCGTGATCAGATAGCTATATTTTCTATAAAAACGCTGTTACGTGTTATGCATCTTGAAATCTGTGTGCTTATTCTAACCGTCCTCTTTAGCACAGCATGGCTTCGGGTTTTTTTCACTGCAGACTTAATATGTTTTCATAGAAATTTAGTGTGCAGTTTTCTAATGGGCTGTTTCCATTAGTATGCAATGTGCTACTTTTGATCAATAAAATTGTTAAAAGTAAAAGCTAAATCTAAAATTTTACCAAAAGTTTACTATCCAATTCATCTGAATCAAGTACAAACTTATATTAAGGTTTAAATGTATTTTTAACATAAACTGAACTTGAATTGCTTATAAACTTCACAGAGAATTGTTATTGAGATCCGAATTGTATACATTTCTTAAGCATGTAATGCGCTACAATTAGTAATAGTTCAACCAAAATTGTTATAAATCCTAAGAGTTTTTATCAAAAATATGAGAACTAATAGAGGCTTTACCTATCCATCTCGTACTGTACAAATGGCAGCTTGTCCTTTACAATAATTGGATCCATTATTGCACTTTTGTACGAAAATAAAAAAAGTTGCAAATTTGAGTTTTTTGCAGAAAATCGGTAAACGGTAACCCTAAGGGGCAAAGTAAGGGCTGACGCTCTAAACTCCGCTACGCACAGGGAGGTTGGCTAAACTGAGTAGTATTAGCATTAGGACATACTTTTCTATTTTGGAAGATATAAAATAAAATACACATCACCATTATTTAGTTATTAATTCGACTACCTATGCTAGTAGCGCACAGAAGTAATACATATACTCGTATATTTAGTTTATGTAAAAACGTCCCAAACAAATAGAAATGTTCAACCTAGGCAGTTGTCTAAGTTGTGTATATGAACGAGCCCCCCCCCCTCCCCATAAAATACTGTCCACTTTTCACAACATTCCTTCTAGCACATAACAAACTACCCAACCCTGCCCAACGTGTGGAGCATTCATTATCATGTCGTTGAAATTTAAAACATGGATGATTCGGCTTCCCGAACAGCCAAAAACAACAAAAAACTCGAAGATAGTTTCCTGTTTAGTTTTATGATTCAAGAACATTTAATTTTCATTCGGAACTAATGGCGGTAATCTTTTAACATCCAAATTATTATCACTCAGATGCAGTGGTTGTAGTAGCCGTGGTTAGTACTGGGGTGGGGAAGTGTCAAGGAAGGGTGACTAGGGTGACCGCCAGGCCAAGACCGGAAGTGCAGCTCCAGAGGCAACATCCGTCACAGAGATGGCATCTGTATCCGGCTGGAGGCGGGGGTCATCATCAGTGTCGCCACTCCGCCTGAGCAACTGGATGAATGGGGGACTGAAATAGCTGTTAGACACGCGAGAGTCAGATGTTGGTTTATGTGTTGGCAATTACTGACAATCTAAACAGATTCGTGGAAAAGTCAAGTTAATTAGGGGACTGAAAAGTATAAAACAACGGCATTGACCATTGCAATTGCTATGCTTTTGTTGTGTACATAAATATATATATATATATATATATATATATATATATATATATATATATATATGCCTTTAAATAAAAAAGTGCAATTCTTAATAAGTTGTTTAAACAAACATTTTCTAATAATATTTACCCTTCGTAATTAGAGCTTAAGTAAGAGAGAGCTGTTATAGAGATAAAAAAAATCGGTGAGTGCCAATGATTTGGTTGATCCCTCTTTACTGACGGCCATGTTGATTTGTTTTAGTCATTCAATTTTATTTCTTAATTTTTCAATTTATTCCTAAACGCTGAGATTTTTTTAATAGATTCAATGTCATGACCAAATGACAGTAACGATTTAATACAGTTCTTGGTGATGAGATATTATATCAAAACGCATACTGATTACTGAAATATTTAATGCTGAATTCAAGCACTTTGCAGTAGAACCAATAGCCAATAGCTTTGTTGAAATTTCGGTTAAACACTTAACGTTATTGAATTTTTGCACAGAGCATCCATAAATTTATAAGAGAAGTGGATTTCTTATACATCCAGTAACGTTGCGCAAACCAACTATGAATGTGCAGAAAAAGTAGTCAAGTATTTATTGCATAGAAAAAATATATTCGTATAGCAAACGTAAATATATTTAGGCACTCAAACCACACCAAACACCCATTCATACATAATTTAAAACATTCTTCGAGCACGAGTCATTGTTATGATTGTGCAGTTTCAATCAGACGCCAGAAACTCGTTTCCATCATGAAATGCATTTGATACTAAAAAGCGTTTCAACCAAGTTTTAAAATTTATGAACGTGAGCTCATTTTTATTTCATTTGGTAAAGTGTTGATGAGCTGAATGTGCCTGTGAAGCCAAGCAAGAGTCCAGGACCTAACGTCCTGTGTTTCAATGTCCGACAGCAACCTCAGCCTCTAGGTTCGTGTAAATGTACATCTCGGAAGTCAGTCAAAGCACATATAAACATACAATATAAAGAGGTTTCAGTATAAAATATACAGGTTTGGCAGAGTCAATCCCAATATTAGCAAAAGTCGCAACTTTACAAGTCTTTGCCTTTTCCTTTCCGTAGAGGTTTCCTGACTTTCTTCTAGTTGCAGTATTATAGAACGTCTTTTCATACAATAGATTCCCAAACCCCGACCCGAGTTCCTAGCTATCCTATGTCTTACTCTGTAGCATAACCGTGAGAGAGAGAGAGAGAGAGAGAGAGAGAGAGAGAGAGTGTGTGTGTGTATGTGTGTGTGCGTGCGTGCGTGCGTGCGTGCGTGCGTGCGTGCGTGCGTGCGTGCGTGCGTGCGTGTGTGTGTGTGTGTGTGTGTGTGTGTGTGTGTGTGTGTGTGTGTGTGTGTGTGTGTGTGTGTGTGTGTGTGTGTGTGTGTGTGTGTGTGTGTGTGTGTGTGTGTGTGTGTGTGTGTGTGTTGACGGGCGGACGAAAGTATTGGCAGTCACTTACTAGTACATGAAGGTGAAAGATAGTACGCGATCGATGTTCAACTATTCTCCAGCAGCCACGCTAGAGATTTTATCTGGTCGACACACGTTTTGGCAAACAAAACGACATTATTCTATATTACCCATAAACCCGCGTCTGGTGACAACTATCACAATCGCAAGTCTGATAAGGTGTACAGAGCGCTCTGTACTGTAGCACCGAGCCGTGTACACGCGCTTTCTTCGTTAAAATTATGTCAAGCTCGGGCGATGTTGTAATATGAGTACATGCGAGCTAGTCTTGGCTCTAGTTAGTTTTTAATCTCTGAGACCTCTAATTATACTTCCGTCCCTGGGAGAGGTCTCCAGATATGATGTCAACTGTTGGGATTCTAACCTCAACCGACCCCCTCGGTAACCCACCCCCTCTACATTACCAGGTCCTGGAAACCCGACTTTTTTAATATGTATGAAATTCCTCCGGTAATGTGGATGTTTGGAATACGATACCATATCAAAAATATAACATTTCGTATTTTACGTTTATTTTATACAAATTTACATTTAAAATGTCCCTTTTATTAACGCGGTACATTCTGCAAACACAACTAATATTCAATACCAATAATTCAGTCATCAATAATTCAATACGATTAACCTGGCGGTCATCAATAAATTTGTATACCGAAAAAATAACATAATTTTTATATGTTGAAAGTAAGGGGTTCTTTTTAGTGGGTTCGTTGCATTTAATTTATAATTTTTTAGTATTTTTTTGATTGTCAACACACACAAATCTCTTTTAATAATCAAGGTAACATTTTATTTGTTTTTTTTTTTATTAATCTTCAATTTTAAGAGTCTTTATTGTATTAAATTATAAAACACACAAATATGTAAAAAGTGCTCAGTGAAAAAATAACAATGTTGTAAGAATGTGTAACATATTTACGTTAATTGCTAAATTTGAATGACACATTTGACTTTTATTGAAGGATACGTCTGACACTGGCATAGTTCAAAATAACTTTTTTTTCTAATATTTTATTCTCAAAACATTTTAAGCAAAATGTGAAAAAAACTCTAGAACTAAAAACGTTCCTTTTATCGGAGACGAGGATGAGTAAAGACACAAATACATAAGAGAGGTAGGCTAGGAGTAGGTAGGTCTACCTATAAAACGACACCTGTTTAATTCACCCACCCACACACTACATGCGTAGAAGTGAATGGATTTACTAATCCATGCAACCCTTGTAGCTTTCCTAGTCATGACATCCCTCCTACTGAAGTTAAAATGGCTACCTCAGATAGCCATAATCGCGATTCCTTTTAGGAGTCGATGAGTTACACCCAAAATCACCAAGAACACCGCGCTTCATGATAGCTAACTCCCCGGTTGGTTATTCTGCACTATGAGGAGACAATGCTATTTGCCTCGTATCGCTCTTCGGAGACAGAACCAATTTGTATGCGCAGTCATGAGTGTGACCTCAGTGTGTCATGCTTCGTAAAACCTCTGATTGTGTATCAGTCTATGAAAAGATATTGCATCCAACGCTAAAATCTGTACCACTTGAAACGTTCAACATCTAAAATTTAATTTAAAAAATTAAGATTATTATTATAAGATTAAAATTACTTAAAATGCTGAACAAAACATTTAGTACAGTAGCGCTATCTATGTTTTAAAGTGCAGAACTAGCTCCACCGAACAGAGTTTCCCCCACACAATTTCTATATGTATGCAACCTGTATTTCCTGAAAAGTCAAATGTAAAATATACATCCAGAACCTAACAACATGCACAATATGTGTATGCCACTTGTCACACAAAAGTGTTGATTATTACATCATAATAGAAATACATTGCTTGGACATTTATTTGTCACGTATTGTAAAGCTTTAATAAACTATTACTTTCAGCGATCTCGGTAAATATCCACGTAAAATATCAATATTAGTACGGCCTAATGAACAGCATTCTTGAAACGGAAACAGAAATATTTGCTTGCTATAAATTATTAGAAATGTATGTTTTGAAAAAAACACGGTTGATAACCACAATTACATGGAACAATACTGTTGTGAATACTTTCAAATAAAGAAAAAGCACCACATCAAAAGACTTCGTTATGCAACAGCTCTTTAAAACATTTGCTTGAAGCCTTCCACTGAAAGAGAACATGTAACCCTTTGTTGCATTTCGATACTTTACAAATAATGTGGTGACTGACGGTAATGATTCTATTAACACCACAGATCGCACTGTTTAAATTATTAAATTAATAGTGTGATAGTGGTTAGATTACATGTTTAAATATATTCGTTATTTAGCAACAAGTTGATGTGTTGATTGCGTTCTTGACTACGGCACAGATCCAAGTGTGATGATTTCGCTTTGAGAATGAAATAAACAACATAATAACTTCTGTGAGCGAAATGCCAATAAATCAGCTGCGTATAAATATGCAGAAGGCAGCAGCTATTTTAGCCGGCGTCTACACCGGCCACATATATAGTTGCGACAATCTGCGCTCCATTGTTAATATTCTCGACCGCGTCTATAACTGGCTGAATAACAATAACTCCTGTTTTACCTGGGTCAGTATCCCTCTAGTCCTGGTGACAGCTGACAAACACTACACTCGCGTCTCACCTCGCGTCAGGCATCCAGTGCGCGCCACGGCGGGAGGAACACTGGTACTGGTACAGCGTAGTCGACAGTCGGCGCTGGAATCCGCCAACATCGGCGCGAAAATAAAAACGCGCAGAGGCAGTTCCGTTTAGCGGCGCCTTTATTTGACTCTGTTTAATATTCCGTGTTGACAAGTGAAACGTTGATAGAAGAAGCCGAGCACAGCTGTTTATATTTTGTGATCAGCTGGTGGCTTGCATCATCTCGTGTTTCGGCAATAGTGGTGAACCGTCTGAAGCTCTTGACAGTGGATATGAGAACAGATGTTCCAGTGCACTGCCTCCTCCATTGCATCGTTGCTAGTAATGATCAGACAGAGCCCGACTTGCCATTCATGCATTTTTCTACAATAATTTCCTGTGTGCGTTTAGTAACAACCACAGTTATCTTTATTTGCAGGACGTTAAATAGCCAAAAACGCTACATCCATTTTCATTTTGAAACAGTTATGACTGTTTTCTGTACATAAGTTTTCACTGATGAACAAAAGAATTAGTACAGTATATGGTATAAGTTTAGTGACTTCAGTTTTTCAGTAGAAATAGAGACGCAATTATTTTAGAGGTGATCACATGTAGCTTTATTAAATTAGATATAAGAACTCCTCTTAGGATGAAATAGAAATTAATATCTTTTCGAGTAATTCATAGCTTACATACACTGATGCAGTACCAATTTTAATAAAGAAAGGTGCTTACATGGAGGGTCTCACTCTGGTAACAATCAAAATATTTTAAATCCAAATTAAAACGTCAATTTCACATCATTATTGAGATTTTTTATTGCTACTCTAATTAATAGGGGTAGGGTACGATAAGCGGACTCGGTTTTTTATATAGAAATTGGAAAACGATATTACTTAATCATAACCATCGATATAACTAATCGATACTGATTCATTATTTTGAACTATTAACTTAAATAATCTATTTCAACAGCTGTAAACACTTTAAAAATAGTACACATAGAGTAATATTTCAGTTTTACATAAGTAATTTTGATTATTAAAAATGGCAGTCAATTTTAGAAAACTACACGACATTGCTTTGAAAGATGATAAGACATGTTCTTCGTGGCTTCATGTTGGACTCGTTCCGAAAAACCCATTATGTGAAATTTGAGGGAAAGAAACAACACTGTAACTGTAAGAGGAGCAAATGTGGTCTTCAGTTTTCCTAATTTTGGTTATAATAATTTGTTTGATCACTGTAAATATTAAATTTATATTTTAATTTAAAACATATGATTGTTATTGAAGACAATACTATAGGTAATTTGATATCGATTGATAGTCTAGGATTTGAGATGCGAATATTAGGTATCGATGACTACATTCTTCGATATAAAAAACCGGTTCCGCTTATCGTACCCTACCCACTAATAGCATTGCGACTAAATTCATAAACGTTGAAACTTTCAACAAAATTCAGTATGCACAAGTAGAAAAATATCTCAATCATATTATAAACTATATATTAACAAATATTAACTAAATCTACCGATTGATTAGAGTGGGCCCGAATCAAAAAATATGTAAATAACGGTAAAATCTTAAAAATGGTTTATATTCTTTTCGGGGAGAGAGATTTGAAGGTGTAAACTTATTTTGAAAGAAACTGTACTTCTGGCAATAACATTTTTAGCTCTCTTTACCCTAATTTAATCTTTAGGTTGAATGTTTATAAACTTTAAATGGCTGCCATTTTGTTTTGGATATTGTCTCATGAAGACACTTTAACTTATCTTGATCCAAGCTTACAGTAAAGAATTTCCACCGAATACTCACTAAACTCCCCCAGAGAAGGTGAAAAACTAGTTGTTGATACCACGTAAGTCATTTCGTCCCAGTATTTTTGGTAAATCCTTTATAACACTCGTACATTATAAGAGTATGTATTTAATAAATTTGTATGCGATGCGTTACATATACAGGGTGTACATAAAGTCCTGCACGGGTATAATATTTTCTGAACGATAACAGATAAATAAACAAGATTTGGTACATCAATACTACACCTAAAAATCTACTTTTTGAAGGAACTATCAGTTTTCTGTAATATCATGGGGACGTCCCGCAAGGAGTCAGAAGGAAATCTTAAATAGGAGCATTAGGTCAATATCCATCATTTTAAAGGGCTTATCTAGCAGAGTTTAATGCCGCAAACCGCACTCAAAAAGATTGATCCAGTACAAAATGGCGGCTGTTCAAAGATTTTACTTGGTTACATTTTATTAGTAGCCATAACCCCAGTAAAGCAAAACTGCAACCAAACAAATACTGCAGCTAACTACTACATTATGCTTGTCAGTTGTACGTGAATTATGACATTAGTTATCCTCAAGGGTTACAAATTTGGTCCTAATATATTGATAACGGGGAAAACCTGATAACAGTAACAATTAGAAATCTCTTATCTTTGGGTCGCAGTTAGGACTTTCCTATTAGCCAGTCTATTCATAGTAGGCTATTCTAGTTTTCTTGTTTTAGCAGTGCTGTCCATCCATTTTATCAGTGCGCTTTAGTACAAAAGAGTTTGTCGTATTGCTTGTAGTTCTTCAACTACACTATGTCGCTTGACGAACGTGAACGTATAACACTTCTTATGATGGTTGGTTGGGGAAATAACAGACGATCACACGAGGAAGCATGCCATTTAATTTAATGACTACTTTCACGAGAGGCAGCCAATTTCTAGAACAACTGTAGGGAGAACTGTTCAACACTTTATGAAAACAGGAAGTGTTTCCGATCGTCATAGGTCGCTGAGATTTCTAATTGTTACTGTTATCAGGTTTTCCCCGTTATCAATATATTAGGACCAAATTTGTAACCCTTGAGGATAACTAATGTCATAATTCACTTTTGTACAACTGACAAGCATAATGTAGTAGTTAGCTGCAGTATTTGTTTGGTTGCAGTTTTTGCTTTACTGGGGTTATGGCTACTAATAAAATGTAACCAAGTAAAATCTTTGAACAGCCGCCATTTTGTACTGGATCAATCTTTTTGAGTGCGGTTTGCGGCATTAAACTCTGCTAGATAAGCCCTTTAAAATGATGTCCATATTGACCTATGCTCCTATTTAAGATTTCCTTCTGACTCCTTGCGGGACGTCCCCCATGATATTACAGAAAACTGATAGTTCCTTCAAAAAGTAAATTTTTAGGTGTAGTATTGATGTACCAAATCTTGTTTATTTATCTGTTATCGTTCAGAAAATATTATACCCGTGCAGGACTTTATGTACACCCTGTATACTCAAGGTCCCAATCTCAAGTAAATAACGGAAATCCTTCCGAGCAGCCTAGAGAGGTTAATTCAACCTACAAGGTTTTAGAAAGCCAAGGCGGCCGTGGGTGTTTATGTATACCCATATACAGCACCTGTATGCCTACACTCCGCCCGATCTGGTTGGCGCTGAATGTGTGCGTACTCGCCCACTCAATCAGCTGTTCTTTGCACCGTCCTTTACTTGTCCAATTGTGTACTGGGACGTCACTAACGAATTAGAGTAAAGCAACATGCTTACCAGTGCACCAAAGAAAATTAAAACTAAATCCATTTAGATAGAATTCCCTCGCAAAACATTAGTAGTGACTCAAAACAGCTGCTAAACTTTGTTGTGCTAACCGATATTTTAGCATATAATCCTTACAGGCAAGCATACATAAGTACAAGAGAGAAGTTATTAAATAAATGATATCAAAACCCACCACAACAAATTAGACTTACGATTTGTTGGTAGAGCCTATGGATAAACGCCGCCGCTATAATCAAACCACTGTACATGAGATAGTCAGGATTTTCACATCTAGAGATGGAGAATCACCAGAAACTCGTCATATAGTTGTGCATGGACGAGAAGGAGGTCTATGGCAGTATGCTTAGATTTTGTCCTATGTTGTGTAGGGATTGGATAAGGATATGACACATAATAGATCAATACGTCAGCAATGTTTTAGTTTACAGAAGAGCTATTAGGGATGGTGTTTCTCACTAACATTCGAGTAAAACCCAGGTTTAACAATATTTGAGTGATAAAGAGAGCAATAATTAGATTTAAGTCTAACATTACACAAGAGTACAGTAAGCTCAGGAAAGAGCAATACAACGGACTTCGAAACTTTGTGATGAACCATATTCAGCAAAAAAACGTTTGGGCTGGAAAAATTTGTATCCTTTCATTTTGTGGGGGGAGGGGTTCTGAGAAATGTGCTCCTGAGGTATCAAGACCGCTATAGCACGTAAATATGAAAATCCTGATTTCTTATAACAATTACCTGTATAATATAACAACAATAAAGTCATTGACTCCCACTAAACGATTTCTGGCAGACAAGATATTCTATCTTGAGTATTTAAGTTAATAGTACTAGACAAAATAAAACAATGACAGTTTAAACTGAAATGCATTTGGAAGGATTGTGACGTATGTACACGTTACTAAGTTTCAGAAAATAGGTTTAATCATTGCTACATGCAGATAATGCTGTTTCACAAACCAGAATATATTAACAATTTAGTTTGCGCAAAGATACTCAATCCGCAAGAGTTTCCAAAACTTAATGGAATTAATGGTTGAAGTACAATGATTCATAGCGCATTTGGATATCGAAACATAAACTATGTTACGTTATGTACCAAGTATGGAACATTTTCAATAGGTTATCCAAAGTACTTTTGTGATGATACTATTTTAAATAATGATTTTTATCCAAAATATAACAAAAGAGATATGGGATCAACATACAAGGGATTGCATATAGTGGATAACCGTTATGTTGTGCCAAACGTCATATATTGGTCTAAATATGATTACAATGGTGACTATGTGGCTAATATTGCATCTGTGAAACATTTAACAAATTATGGCGAAATAATAATGAGTTTTTCAAATAAGAGGTATCTAAGTGCTCATGAATGTGTTTGGAGACTCAAAATTGAAATACATGAACAATCACATACAAGCTCCGCTTGGCTGTACATGGAGAGGGGTTGCACCAATGTATGTCCATTGAAAAATAAATTACAGCCGGAAGGTAAGATTCTTCACTCCCCCCCCCCCCTTATACTCGAAGTGGAATAAAGCATGGTAGAAGCTTTTGACTAGTAGGCGTCCCAGTCCAACTTATGTAGGTATGTACATTTTGTACCAATAATTATGTAGGTAAAACTGACATTCTTTTAAGTGAGTTTTATTGTAGAATAACTAATCATTGGTTTGATATTGTTCACCAACAAAGATTACTATATTTCGAAATATTACTATCTCTGTGCACTCTCTTACATGCACATGAGTTTAACATTACCAACATAAATTTAAAATATTTCTGTAACCTAAAAGAAATCTCTTAATATAATTAACTTGTTTTAACAATATTTCATTTGCAATATATTACAACAAACGTTAAGTAAATACTTTTGTGGGTAAATGTTCACGTGGCATTACAAAAAGTTAATAATTTTAGTGCAAAAGAGCAACAATGAATTAATTATATCGGTTGTTTTTACCATAACCAGTCAGGAAGGTCCAGTATGTAACATCTTTGAAATCTAGTCGTGTTATTTAAGATGTAGGCCTACCATGGATTATCTACAATTTGTCTTAAGACTTTTAACTGAAACTCTGAATAATTTCCCTTAGTTATACGCCGTAAGTCCATATAGGTTTTTAAATATGTTTGTACAAGAGTAACTTGTTTTTCACAGTTAGTTGGGATGTTTTGTCATGAAGCCAATTAACTTACGAGATTTTGTATTTAGTTGTTATTTTTTGTCCATATGTGATGACGCCAATACAGTCTTCTATCAAGGTTCAGCCCAAGATATTTAACACTTTGAGCTTCTGAAATTACAATGTTATTGAGGTTGGCTTGTTGACACATCTAATGTCTTAACGAGATCGTAACATGGATTAATTTCAATTTCAATGACACATACCCTCCAACTTTTTTAACAGGAAAATTCATCAAGAATGTTTTATAAACTTTCAGAAGCAGACGCGGCATATCTATAGCATGAAATATAGCAGTGATGACTGCAAACGTAGCTATCATTGTCTCAATTTAAGGTGGTATGCCCGACGGAAATAAACAGTAAAGGGCCAAGAATGCTTCCTTGAGGAACGCCTGACCCAATGGTGCTACATGCCATAAAATTTAATTTAAAAATACCTGTTACTTAAATATAATTTAAGAGTAGCATATATTGAGTGTGGTAAACAACGTTTCAATTTAAATAGCAGGCCATGAAAGCCACACCTGATCAAAAGCTTAGCGTATGTCTAAAAAAAAGGTGACGAACAAAATCTCCTATTAAGTGTTAGTTCACAATTGCATCGGCCATAAGTATAGAGTTTTATATATTATACATATATACACATTCTTGATTGGGGCCTCTGAAATATAATTATTTAGTCAAACTAGAAGTGCTCATACAAACCTAAATAGAGCCCTATTAGCACTTTCGCTTAACATCTCAAGCTTTTAACCATGAACATTGCCATAATATATGTCTACTTCAGTTTGTATACAGATCCCATCATGCATTACTTAAAAGACAAGGACTTTGACATTAGGATTCATCCACAGTGGCTCAAAATAGTTTAATTTTTACTGAAATAGTTGTAGCTATTCAATCAAGTATCATGGAATGCTGTGGAGCAATTGGAGTTATTTCACGGGTACTTAGAAAATACTGTTTCTCTCTCCAACTTCGGGATTCCAAAACAATGTTCTTTAAACCCAAACTTAAAATAGTTCAGGAGATTGGATTATCATTCAATGACCAGAAATGTCTCATGAGTGTTTAAAATGGCATTACAAAAGAATTTTATCATAGTGTCCCTGTTTTTCAATAGAAAATTGCATGCTAAACCGCGGGTAACTACTAAAATATGATGCACCTCTTTTCTTTCTATCTTTATTTCTTTGCGGATGTTGAGTTTAGCTCCAGTTCTAAAGTTTCTTTATTAGTCGAAACTTATAAATATTGTATAGAAAGAGCTGATGGAAACCTTTTTGTGGTTGTGTCTTGGAGACTTGAATGATATATTGTTTACCGAGGATGAAAAGCAAACTCAAATTTAATGTCGGAAATATAATTAATCCTAATTAGATGTGGTAATATTTGCGCAAACCCTGAAATAAGAGCCACTCGTAATTTCGCTTGAACTCTGATTGCCTTAACACTGAAAAATGTGTACCTGATACATTATATATATATATATATATATATATATATATATATATATATATATATATATATATATATAAGTAGATATGAATATGGCGGTTCTGGCGCACTTTTGGGACAGACAGAAAATCAAGGGAAAATACTGTTTAAAGGACAATAAACGAATCTGTAAAATCAAACAGTATGGCGGTTCTAGCTCACTTTTGGGACAGACAGAAAATCAAGGGAAAATACTGTTTGAAGGACAATAAACGAATCTGTAAAATCAAACAGTATGCGGTTCTGGCGCACTTTTGTGGGACAGACAGAAACCAATGTAAAATACTGTTCAATGTACCATAAAGGAAGCTGAGAAATAACACAGCAAATCTCAATGAAAAATTAACCGAATCTACAGTCGTTCGTCTCCAAAAAGCGATCGGTACATTACTATCTACTCTGTGGAATGAAAAATTAACCAAATCTACAGCTGTTTGCTTCTACTTTCTTAAGCTGTGCTTTGTAAAATGTTGTCATATCTGCTACGAATAAAGGATTTATCTTAATAAAATTTAATCAATTTAAAACATTTTTACTAAAAACATACTGTACTGTAATAAAAAACTTTTCTACTAAATAAACAACATGAACTCACCAAGCTCTCTTCAGTTTCTAGCATTTCAAAAACTTACAAAGAAAGACAATTTTAACGAGTTCAACGAATTACCAAAACATTTTAAAGAACAGTTGATACTTTCCTTAAATGATACAGAATTCAAAGAACTTGTAAAGTCTTTTGCAGAAAAAAACGTCTAATGGAGTGTTTTACTATCGGCAAAAAACTAAAAAAGTAAGGGATTATATATTTAATATAATTACGAAAGATATTGAAAGAAAGTAAAAAATAAACAAACAGAGAGTTTTCATCGTTTTTTTATGACATTTTTTCCCATATTATACGTTCTTTCAAGATAATCAAGACTTAATTGATGAATTTCTTAGGAATTTTTGTAAGTATCAAGATTTATCAACACAATTCAAATAGGTAAGAAAGGAGGGTTATATACTACTTTTCAAACTACTTTAAAAGAAATCACATTTTTTGCAAAAATTATTGAGAAAACTCTTAAATATAGCACATTTCCCTGAAAACTTTGTGTTTTTTGTTTAAAATTTTAGGCAAAAGATTTCAACTACTTTTTACTTTCTAGACATTTTTAAGTAAATTTAGAGCTTTTTAAGTAAATATTTTAGAAAAAACAAAAATCCTAATTAAAAATTTTTTGCTATTTAAATGGAAGTTGAAAATAAAATCTGCACATACTGGAAAATATTCTTTAACAGAACTTTTAGGAAATAAAATTAAACCAACTAACGAAAGATTTGGGGACTATGGCTTTTTAAACGAAAAATTTACATAACGATAATCTAATTACAAATATTGGAGATATAAACTACGTAGAAAATGAAGAAAGAATGGGGAAATTTAAAAAGAATTACAGAACCTTTTGCGATAATATTATGATTGTTAAAATAAACAGATTCTACAGATTTAGAAGGAAAATTGTTAAAAAAAGATGCTTGCGGATCATTTAATAGTTATTTAAGAAGCAAATTTTCGAGATTTCCATTAGCAAAACATGGTGTAAAAGCGAAATTGCCACAATTTTTAGATTCTAATACAATAACAATAAAAGGAGTTAAACAAATTATACATAAAGATTTAAAAACCATAACAAATAAATATAAAAAAACCAGTTGCAATACCTTATAAAATTGAGTTAGCAGATGTAAAATTATTAACACTCTTGGAAGAATTACCAGAAATACTAGAACAATTAGCTATAGAACACTATTATTTGCTAGACTTAGACATAACACAAGATTTTGCTGGTATCTGTAACAAAACAAGAAATGACCGATTATTTAATAGAAAACTATAATTTTTGTAAACAAGGAGAAATTAAAAATAACTCTAAAATTATTGTAGATAACGACAAAACTGTTGGAAAAGATTGTTTAACTTGGTTAAGTTCTAATTCTAGGGTAAAAATATATAATAAATTTATCTGCCAAATAACGAGTCCAGGAATTAATAAACAATTAGGTAACCATATAGTAAATTTTGCAAATTGTCCCGACAAAAGATTAAAAGAAACATTCTCTTGTGAGTTAGCAAAAAATAATGGAATTACGAGATTAGAAGCAACTATTTACAATTATGTAAACGAAAATGTCCAAACTGATAAAGAATTTGATCCGCTAGATGATTGTATAAGCTTATTAAAACAAAGTAGAAGATATTTTAAGAATGCTCCATTTTTATTCTGTATCTTTATCGAAAATGTGGACAAAATTAACGAAGGCATTAAAAAACAGTTGCTGTATAGTTTTTAACGATATTTTACAATATGCTTATTGGGGAAATAAAAATACGAAAAAATTAAACAGGATTACAGATCAAATTACCAACAGATAAAGAAAGAAAGAAGCAAGTTGATTACATACGTAATATCTGCATTTAGCCTTAATCTTTTACCAGTTAACTTAATCTATGTAAAAGAAGACAAAGATGACAAAAATTTGGTAAAGATTAAACATAAATGCTATTTAAAAGAAGGCAAAACATACTTTTCTAAGTCTAATACATTATTTTCGACGATTTCCAAAAGAGATCGATTTAGAAGAATTAGGACTAATAAACACCAAAAATGTTGTTCCACACATCTGTCGAAAGAGATTTAATATTACAAACAAATTATTTCCAAATACAATTTAAGAAAATTGATCCAATAAATTCTATATTTTTAAAAAGTATTAAAAAAGAGAACAAGAATTGGAGGAAATAAATATGGAAACTAGGAAAAGAAACTATCTAGAAAACTTAAAAAGAAGAACAGGAAAAATATAAAGATAGTTTGGAAAAAGATAAACAAATTAGAGAAATCGAAAAACGAATTAGTTGATCAATTTTCGAAACAATGGAAGGATTTAAGTACTAAAGGACACTATAAAATCTCTGCATTTGTAGTTAATAGAAAGACTAGATTTAGCTATGTTGGAGTTTTAGCAGAAAAAGACGGTAAAAAAGCTGTATATTTTGTTAAAGGACTTTTTAAAAATAAGTTTATCGAATTGTACAACAACAAGGAAAATTTAAAGGAAGAAGGATTTATTTTAATTCCATACAACGATCTAAATATAATTTACTATCCAATCGATAAACCAATTATGGAGATAAAGACAGACGGTTTAACTTCTTTTAATGGCAATACTTTTCCTAAAATTATAACACTAAACGCTTTAGATCTTTTTTACAAATAAGGAAGATATTATTTACAAAGAAGAAGATAGAAATCAAGTACAAAATCTAAGAATGAATAACATTCTTGGAAACCATAAAAGTAAAGGATTGTAAAAAGATTAGAAGATTTACAAGAAGGATTAGAATTAAAAAATAACTGCTTTATCTACAATAGTTTATAGAAAAACTGAAAGATATATCTTAAAATTCGAAAATGTAGAAGATTGTTATATTTCTAATTATTGGTTAGAAAAAGAAATAAAAGATAGAAAAATTGATCTAAATTACAAGTTAAAAATAAAGTTAGACAAGATCAAAACAACTCCTAATAAAAATAAAGAAAAGATTCGTATTTATTGGATAAATGTATTAAAATTAAAAAAAATGTTAAAAAGAATAGAAAGACGTGTTTAGAATTTTAAATGTTGTTCTTAATCCACTACCATACTTAGAACTTCTAAATCTGTATTTATAGAGTCTTCCTCCAGAAATATTATGTAAATCGTTAGAATCTACATCAATTGTGCTGTTAACAACTTGTTTAATAATCTCTAATATTTTATCTTCGTCTTCTGTATCTAATGTAAAAGAATCTGATTCTGTATTGTTTAAAATATTTACAGAGCTTTTACTATTTTTAAACTGTATTTCTACGAGTTCTGGCTTATATTTTTCATCTAGAAGATTGTATAAAACTTGCTCTTAAATTCTTAAAATCTGTCTCGGCATTTTGTATTAATTCTAAAATTTTATTATTTCTTTCTTCTTCGATTTTATCTTTTTCGCTTTGTAATAATGTTAGTGCTCTATCCATTTATTAAGAAAAAAATTTGGAACGTGGAACGTGAACGTAGAACGTGGAACGTGGAACGTAGAAACGTGGAACCTGAACCTTTACATGTAAAATCACGTTAAATTAAACGTAAAAACACAAAATTTACGTTCATGTTACGTTCTACGTTCCACGTTCCGCGTTCCACGTTCTACGTTCCACGTTCCACGTTCTACGTTCACGTTCTACGTTTCACGTTCCACGTTCCAAATTTTTTTCTTAATAAATGGATAGAGCACTAACATTATTACAAAGCGAAAAAGATAAAATCGAAGAAGAAAGAAATAATAAAATTTTAGAATTAATACAAAATGCCGAGACAGATTTTAAGAATTTAAGAGCAAGTTTATACAATCTTCTAGATGAAAAATATAAGCCAGAAAACTCGTTAGAAATACAGTTTAAAAATAGTAAAAGCTCTGTAAATATTTTAAACAATACAGAATCAGATTCTTTTACATTAGATACAGAAGACGAAGATAAAATATTAGAGATTATTAAACAAGTTGTTAACAGCACAATTGATGTAGATTCTAACGATTTACATAATATTTCTGGAGGAAGACTCTATAAATACAGATTTAGAAGTTCTAAGTATGGTAGTGGATTAAGACAACATTTAAAAATTCTAAACACGTCTTTCTATTCTTTTTAAACATTTTTTTTAATTTTAATACATTTATCCAATAAATACGAATCTTTCTTTATTTTTTATTAGGAGTTGTTTTGATCTTGTCTAACTTTATTTTTAACTTGTAATTTTAGATCAATTTTTCTATCTTTTATTTCTTTTTCTAACCAATAATTAGAAATATAACAATCTTCTACATTTTCGAATTTTAAGATATATCTTTCAGTTTTTCTATAAAACTATTGTAGATAAAGCAGTTATTTTTAATTCTAATCCTTCTTGTAAATCTTCTAATCTTTTACAATCCTTTACTTTTATGGTTCCAAGAATGTTATTCATTCTTAGATTTTGTACTTGATTTCTATCTTCTTCTTTGTAAATAATATCTTCCTTATTTGTAAAAAGATCTAAAGCGTTTAGTGTTATAATTTTAGGAAAAGTATTGCCATTAAAAGAAGTTAAACCGTCTGTCTTTATCTCCATAATTGGTTTATCGATTGGATAGTAAATTATATTTAGATCGTTGTATGGAATTAAAATAAATCCTTCTTCCTTTAAATTTTCCTTGTTGTTGTACAATTCGATAAACTTATTTTTAAAAAAGTCCTTTAACAAAATATACAGCTTTTTTACCGTCTTTTTCTGCTAAAACTCCAACATAGCTAAATCTAGTCTTTCTATTAACTACAAATGCAGAGATTTTATAGTGTCCTTTAGTACTTAAATCCTTCCATTGTTTCGAAAATTGATCAACTAATTCGTTTTCGATTTCTCTAATTTGTTTATCTTTTTCCAAACTATCTTTATATTTTTCCTGTTCTTCTTTTAAGTTTTCTAGATAGTTTCTTTTCCTAGTTTCCATATTTATTTCCTCCAATTCTTGTTCTCTTTTTTTTAATACTTTTTAAAAATATAGAATTTATTGGATCAATTTTCTTAAATGTATTTGGAAATAATTTGTTGTTTGTAATATTAAATCTCTTTCGACAGATGTGTGGAACAACATTTTTGGTGTTTATTAGTCCTAATTCTTCTAAATCGATCTCTTTTGGAATCGTCGAAAATAATGTATTTAGAGACTTAGAAAAGTATGTTTTGCCTTCTTTTAAATAGCATTTATGTTTAATCTTTACCAAATTTTTGTCATCTTTGTCTTCTTTTACATAGATTAAGTTAACTGGTAAAAGATTAAGGCTAAATGCAGATATTACGTATGTAATCAACTTGCTTCTTTCTTCTTTATCTGTTGGTAATTTGATCTGTAATCCTGTTAATTTTTTCGTATTTTTATTTCCCCAATAAGCATATTGTAAAATATCGTTAAAAACTATACAGCAACTGTTTTTTAATGCCTTCGTTTAATTTTGTCCACATTTTCGATAAAGATACAGAATAAAATGGAGAGCATTCTTAAAATATCTTCTACTTTGTTTTAATAAGCTTATACAATCATCTAGCGGATCATATTCTTTATCAGTTTGGACATTTTCGTTTACATAATTGTAAATAGTTGCTTCTAATCTCGTAATTCCATTATTTTTTGCTAACTCACAAGAGAATGTTTCTTTTAATCTTTTGTCGGGACAATTTGCAAAATTTACTATATGGTTACCTAATTGTTTATTAATTCCTGGACTCGTTATTTGGCAGATAAATTTATTATATATTTTTACCCTAGAATTAGAACTTAACCAAGTTAAACAATCTTTTCCAACAGTTTTGTCGTTATCTACAATAATTTTAGAGTTATTTTTAATTTCTCCTTGTTTACAAAAATTATAGTTTTCTATTAAATAATCGGTCATTTCTTGTTTGTTACAGATACCAGCAAAAATCTTGTGTTATGTCTAAGTCTAGCGCAAATAATAGTGTTCTATAGCTAATTGTTCTAGTATTTCTGGTAATTCTTCCAAGAGTGTTAATAATTTTACATCTGCTAACTCAATTTTATAAGGTATTGCAACTGGTTTTTTATATTTATTTGTTATGGTTTTTAAAATCTTTATGTATAATTTGTTTAACTCCTTTTATTGTTATTGTATTAGAATCTAAAAATTGTGGCAATTTCGCTTTTTACACCATGTTTTGCTAATGGAAATCTCGAAAATTTGCTTCTTAAATAACTATTAAATGATCCGCAAGCATCTTTTTTTAACAATTTTCCTTCTAAATCTGTAGAATCTGTTATTTTAACAATCATAATATTATCGCAATAAGGGTTCTGTAATTCTTTTAAATTTCCCCATTCTTTCTTCATTTTCTACGTAGTTTATATCTCCAATATTTGTAATTAGATTATCGTTATGTAAATTTTCGTTTAAAAGCCATAGTCCAAATCTTTCGTTAGTTGGTTTAATTTTATTTCCTAAAAAGTTCTGTTAAAGAATATTTTTCCAGTAGTGCAGATTTTATTTTCAACTTCCATTTAAATAGCAAAAATTTTTAATTAGGATTTTGTTTTTTCTAAAATATTTACTTAAAAAGCTCTAAATTTACTTAAAAATGTCTAGAAAGTAAAAGTAGTTGAAAATCTTTTGCCTAAAATTTTAAACAAAAAACACAAAGTTTTCAGGGGAAAATGTGCTATATTTAAGAGTTTTCTCAATAATTTTTGCAAAAAATGTGATTTCTTTTAAAGTAGTTGAAAAGTAGTATAGTAACCCTCCTTTCTTACCTATTTGAAAAGACCGTGTATTGAGGATAAAACTTCTACATCAATGATATTTTTAGGTTTTTCGTTAAGAGTTTTGTCAATTTCTTCGATCATTTCAGACTTAGTTTTATCGTTTGTTTTCTAAGGACAATTTTTCAGCGATTGATTGAATTTTCTCATCATTAAATAGATTGAGATCTTTTTTATCTTCCTTAAAGCTTTTCTTTAATTCACGCAATTTTTCTATATTGTACATCTTTTCGTGACCATCGATTTGATTCTCTTTAGCCCAAGTCCTCAAATAATTTAGTTCTTTTTCATAAATATCTTTGTTCTTCAAATGATTTTTTCGAATTGTAATGACGAGTATAGTGATGTTCAAAAATGTCTTTTTTGCAGTATGGGCACTCTATCTTTTTCCGCTCCATATTTAAAGAGCAAAAATTTGTAAACTAAAATTTTGAGAAGTGGTGATTTTTGTGACAACTTGACACAAATCAGCACAATTTTCTGGTCAAATGTTTTCAGATTGTTCTATTTATTATTATAGAAAAAATCTTTTAACTAAGTTCTCCTGTGTGCCGCGCAGTGCTACCAAACATTTCTCGCTCAACGGTAATGCCAACATATTCTAAATTCAACATTCGAGTATTATAAATTCCACAATTTATGTTGTCATACTGTCATGAAAAATTGCTTGAATACAGTTTTACCATAGTTTATTTAAGTAAATTGGTATTGTGAATTGTTTTTTACATATTTATGGTGTATTGAACAGTATTTGTATTGATTTTTGGGCTGTCCCAAAAGTGGTCCAGAACCGCCATACTGTTTGATTTTACAGATTCGTTTATTGTCCTTTAAACAGTATTTTCCCTTGATTTTCTGTCTGTCCCAAAAGTGAGCTAGAACCGCCATACTGTTTGATTTTACAGATTCGTTTATTGTCCTTTAAACAGTATTTTCCCTTGATTTTCTGTCTGTCCCAAAAAGTGCGCCAGAACCGCCATATTCATATCTACTATATATATATATATACCTTTTTGTACCTAATTCTTAAAACATAAAACCTTTGACCTAAAACCTAATTCCGTTTTACAAGTTTCACTCAGACAGCTACGGTCTTCGACTTAAGGTCGAAAACAGTTTAGGTGTTACCGAAATCGTTGGAGCTATTCTATTAAATACTCGTATAGTACATGGAATGTTACAGAGAAATTTCATTTAGTTGGCTGAGCTTTAGAGAATCCATCGCCCGTGGGGCTGTGAAAATTTAATTTCTGTCTCCCTGTCTTTCTATATGTCTATCCGGACGATATCTCTAAAAGAATCTGACTAATAGGTTTTAAATGTTGTATAAATTCGTTATTTTATAAATTAGCAACACTGAGTTCGATAATGGAGCATTTCACGCCATGGGATTTTGGGTGGGCGTTAGTAAATAGTTTTATATCGAGCTTATGGGTAACGGGACAATAGCAGAATGAATAAGTTTGCAAACAAACTTTAAAAAATCCTTGATATTTCAACGTGTGAATTTTATTCATAAAGTAAAAAGAAAAATAGCGGGAAATAGAAATGCATTACGTGACAAGAGATCTCCAGAAAGATTTCATCTGTTGACTTTAAATTCTCCGTGATAATCATTTCTACATGCTCAAGAATGTATTTTATGATGGTGAATGTCAAACCATGGACTTTAGTTGAGCGTGTTCGTTTCAATGCGTTTGTTTCAGCATGATTTAAACAGTTCCAAGAAAGCTGTTCTCCTTGCTCACACGCAGCAGACTATTCTAGAGCGAAATGATTGATTACTTGTCATTATAGAGTAGAAGTACCGGTTGTGGCCTGTTATGACTATTGACATAAAATATACGTGGTGATGTAGTGTTTACCTGTACATAGTTATACACTTCGTGTTACATGGAGACTATTCAGTGATTATTTTGAAGGAAAGAGATTTGCCGACATCGTTTGTAAGTTTTGGAGGATATTCTGTATCAAAGCAAAAAAGATTATTGCCGGCTTAACGGGAATCAATCTTAATTAGTTAATCCATAAAACCAAGATTGTAGAAGTATAGGAGGTCCAACATAAGTCTTGTGTAAGATTGGTACTTCCACCGGATAATAAATTCAGTTTCCAACTCATACCACAAGCATTGCTATCACTTGTAGCAGATGAGAAATAGCTATCCACCATAGCTACGCTATGTGTAGAAGACGCGGTTGCTCCACTGTGCTTAGAGATCGTGTCTTAAACATCGTAGTGCACTCAATTGTGAAATTGATGGGAAAATAATAATATTTTGTAGTTTAGGTGTCTCTGATGTCCAAACAATGTAAACAGTTCATGTTAAACTTCTTCTTCGCCGACTTCTTTAACTCTTCATGCAACATGAATCCAGATTCCAGGAGTCAAGTCTGTACAGCGTCAGATTCCAAGCTCTACACCAAGTGGAAGGTGAACTGGAGCTCAAAATTCACATTGAATGAACCCTTCCCACCTCTACGTTCTACGTTATGTGTGAAATTTATGAGTTCAAATATCCTATAGACATCAACAAATGAAATTAAAACGAACTCCCACGAACAAATGACACTATCATTACCACCCGTGCTTACAAAAATACTGTTTCCCAGTTAGTACAAAGACAGACTAAGGAACTACAGTCTATATAGCCTCGTATAAACAATGTTTTCTTGCTACACAGATTATTAGTGTACAGTTAGTGTATTATTAGTGTATTATTATTATTATTAGTGTATTAGTTATTAGTGTATTAGTGTACGACTGTGTACATTTTAGTGATTAAAAATATAGTACGTTTGCCATGTTATTTTATTTCTTTCCTTTAGTACTATTTTTTTATTTTTATTACCTTTACTAAATGATAACTGTTCTAGAATATATGATAACAGAAACATTTTATAATAAAAAAATGCCTTGTTAGGGGCTCATCACATTCGTCTGTTGTGGTAAAAAGGGCTACATTCGACAAAACCCAAAGTCTGAGAAATGGTCAAATTGGTTCCAATGGCAAGAATGCATTATTTCTTGCTCTATTAATGAATTTAAAATAAATGCTGACATCCTTGAGCACATCACAGTATAACAATCACAGAAAACATAATATAATAAACTTTTTAATATTTTGTTGTGTTGATTGCATACGCTTGTTTCTCTAAATACATTCTTACTAAAACATCTGAAGTATAAAAATAATATACAGAAAAAATAACTACTGTTATGATAAAGATTTGTACTAACTATGTTATTGCCAAATCACATTCTTCAAATATTTACATGCATCTACCTACTAAGTTTAGAACTTGCACACCATGGTTTAGACAACATTTGTTATATAATTTTGTGTAACACTGAGCTTAATTGAAGCTTTGAATCATGCTTATTAGTCTGGGATATGTAATCCAGTTAAGTTATTATAACTACTCAGGCAATAAAGAAGATCAATTGTGATATTGTGAAAACTGAAAATAATATTGTTGGCTAGTTTAGCGGATCTTACCTTACCCCTTATTTCAGAATTAAAATGTATCTTTTGTAGGATAATATTTTTATTGATTTCTAGAAATATTGTCAATACACATTCATTACTACCCTTACTGGTGTTGTATTGAGCTTGAGCCATTATGAATCTGAATCTATGAGTAGGCTATTTAAGATAACTGATAAACTCAGTGGTATATCTGTAGGTTTGAAGCTATGGATACGCTTTACGCAGGATCCGAGAACTAATTTGCAACCAAACCAAATTTGCCAGCACAAAACCTGGATTTTGTTGACATCGATAGAGAAACATCACCAAAGGAAGATATCTATCGTCAGTCACATTGGTTTTGGTGGAAGTCGAAATGAGAGGGTATCAAAAAGGTTAAAAATATTAAATGGTCATGTTTTTCAGATCACATTCTTTTTAGCTTAAACACTTCGGAAACTTAAATAAATGCGAAATCAGCATGAGGTGACCTTATAACGAATCTTAAAGTAACACATTTCAATCTCTTTGTCTAGTTATCTGACGGTGACATCACTATTATTGTTGTGTCTGACGGTTGGCATTAAGTGTATCAAGCTAGGAAAAATATCTACAGGGAAAATAATTGTATCGATAATTATTATCATTTTATATTATCTTTAACCCTTATGATACCTTCCCATTTCGACTTCCACTAAAACTAACGTGGCTGATGATAGATTTCATTCATTTAAAATATGTCTCTATTGATTTCGTGAAAACCAGTTTATGTGTTTGTAAAATGCGAATTGGTTACCGGCGCCTATATTTATTTATTATCAACAGTACCTTTACATAACGTTAAGTTCAGAAGAAATCATACAAAATACCCTGTATGCTGCTTAGACAAATAATGGCATTAAATTAATAAAGCTAAGAATTTCTTATTTTAGTACTAATATGATGCCATTCAACTTACATAACTAATCGTGTAACAAATTATTTTACAAGCTAGTATGTATTGTTAAAGATACTAATTTGTATGTGGTGCATAACTTAATAATTTATTAATATAATAATTTGAAATATAATTCGAAGGCACTTGCCCCGACTCGATTCTAAAAGTTATCGATAGCCGAGGGATACAGAAGGTAGCATTAACTTTTCTTATTGAAACCATCAATGTAAATGTAAGTAAAGTTATCATATAAGTCAAAATGTCTTTAGTCATAACTGTTATTACAAAATGACATCACAGTGTCAGTAACATAATAAAACAAATTAATGTACATATAAAGATGGTATTAACATGTTATGTTTATGATTTAAAAATCTACTTTGATTGATGTTAGCTTTATTTAATCCCCTTTCCATAATGTAATTAGCATGTACAAATTTTCAATACATATCATAAGCCTAGGCGGAGTTAGTTCATGATCACAACTTAAGTTACATTATTAACAACATTATTAGGACAAATAGCCCTTAATCTATTGATAGCCTTTATATAGTGAGGCTTTCATTTATGTTTCCAGTAGTGTGAGAGAAGGATTATGTAATACAAACGTAAATTTGAGTCGTGAATTTGTCATAAATTAATGTAACTACTGTATAAACAACACCTTCCAGAACTGTACGCTCTTTACAAACCCACAGGTAATATGATTTCAACAATATATCAGTTAGAAAGGTAGGTAGAAAGCTCCAACCTATAACCTACTTGCATTGTTCAAAATATCATCAATATTGTGTAACAAATAATTTGCTAGAGCCCAAATAAGGAGAGGGGAAGGTTTACGTATATTGATCCTGATTGGGCTCTTATGATACGTAATGAAAACTTTGGATGGTCGTCTTTCATACCAAATACTTCAAATTTTATCAGTGTAGGGGGAGGGAGTATAAAGTTTTATACCTGTAACCTCTAAAGCTAAACCGTGTATATTTGTTCTTTAAACTTTGTGTGTAGGGAGGAATATAACATATTTCGTATTTTTTAAGTATTGGCATAACGAGTATGTATTGTTGAAATTCGTGATTTTTCCGTATTATTTTCTGTGTGCTTGTTTGTATTTTGTATAGTAAGAAAAGAAATTATTTCTTTAGTATGATTCTTTATGTAATAATAGTTGTTTATATGGTTGAGATAGCATATTCCAATATATGATTAAGTGCTTTAATCTCATTTTGTACATGAATGTGTTGGTTATTTTTAATCTGATTTGAGTGGCACTATCATCTATTGTTCATTTACGAGTGAATGTCATTAATTTATATTCATTTTATTAGCATCCAATTTTGAACTCGTATAATAGACTTTTCTAACCTGCTTAATGCTAGGCCTATTTGCATGGACATCTGTGTATCCCCCTTAACAGAGAGTGTATAGAATAATAAAATCTCATCTGCATATTGTGGTTACTTCAAATGGTAAGCATATTTAAATTTATATCAATCTTTTATATCGATTTTTAAAGATCTTACCTCGAACGCTTCTGGCCACCAGTGCAAGCTGCAACAGCCCACCCTGCCGACGTCGATCGAAAGATACTCTCGAAATAGTACGACTAATAAATATTAAGTAATATATAAAAATCCCAAAGTTCTGAATTATTAAGACATTGAGAATTATAATTTGAAAAGTAGACATAGAAAGGATCATTCTTCCCGTATTTAAGCGACAATTCTTTCCTTATTCAGGCCTTTTTACAGTGTAAAACAAAAATTTGTAAAAAGAGTGTCATCGAAAATATAAATGTCTTAAAATTTTCAATAGAACCTTAACATAGTAACAGGTAATTTTTATCTAAATGCAAATATTTAGAACATTATGCACATTAAGAATTATAATTTTAATTGTACATTGAAAGGGTTGTTCCGAATTTGAACGCTCTCGTGTTACCTTATTTAGGCGACATGTTTTCATAATTAGAGGGGAAAATCAGTGCAAATATGGTTCCATGGAAAAACGTATAGAATCCATTAAGAATCAATACCTTTTTTAATTGGTGTGGTTAGAGTGGTAGGTTAGCCTTAATAATTCTACTCAGGAGAACTGGTATTTTTATTACTATAATAGGCTTATATTTATTCCAATGAAACAATTTAATATAATTCAATATGTGTTAGCACAATGTTTAAGTCCGATGCTAAATGACTTAGGAAATAAGTACACACTCATTTTCCATGAATCTACATTGTGTTGATGACAATATTAGTTAATTGGTTTCTAATAACAGAATTTGTGGCTTAGACTTATAAAAGTAGTGTCATTTTAAATACGCATCCAAACCATTTTAGGGGTTTTAGATCTTTTATTCATTACTTAGAAAACTATTTAGATTTTTTTATTTTTCAAATAAAATACAAAACATTTTTACATATTACAAAAAAGGCATAAGGCGTTCAGCTATTAGGCTTAATTTACAACTAACACTAATAAAATCTTCAATAAATAAAATAAATAGATAAATAGATACCAAACATTATTTTAAAATATAACCAACACTAGCAACATTTAACTAAGTTGAACCAATTATTAAATGTAATTTAACAAAATTAATTTTTTTGTAGTTTTTAATTGAACAAGACAAGTACTGTAGACAACAAACAGTAATATAAATACTATATTTTTTAAACAAAGTCTATATTATTATCTATTTAGACACCTTGCAGCGCAATTAGCAAGACATAAATGTCCCGCTATAGTATATATTTATTGAAGGCGCCCCGGAAACCCAGGTATCTGACAAGGTGGGATGAAGGTTCTTTACTGGGAAAACAATAGTGGCAATGTTGGTAGTGTCAGCTGGGACATGTAAATGTAAAGTTCCACTTCCCAGTGATTTGAGAGCATAGGTTGTTATTCTTTTGCTGGTGGTATTTATAATTATTGATACTATTTTTTAAGTGTGTGTAGTAAAATTCCTGGTCAGTGTTTATTAGGTTACGAAAATTACTGGCTTGAACTTGAGAATAACAAAATGGATATCTCATCATCCTTAAACCTTCATCCGTTAACAAAGGTTAATTACAAGTATTTTGAATGATCATAGTTATTGTGTTGCTGCGAAATTTCATGAAAGGCCCAGAACAACTTTTCTTGGTGAAAATGAAGAAGACAAAAACTGGATTACAACTGGTGCCAACTAGAAATAAGAGACGTTTGCCTTCAGGTAATGATTCAAATGCTAAATAATCTTGTGAAGGGTGTGGTATAAGCCACGTTATCAGCTTACAAAATAGTGTTGCAGAACTAAAAAGTACGAAACAAGCTGTATGTTGAAGTAAACTCCGAAAAGGAAGAACGTAGTAGTAAATCTACGGAAGTAAGACCTCCTATAATTGTCCCCAACATTTCTCATATAAAGGCTATGATTGTAAGTACCGTACTGAAAAATTAATAACGAGTAACTCTTATTTGTTTAAATGGATTACTAGAGACACTGTGACCATTTTCACTTGTGTGAAAATTAACACTGTGACCATTAATGCATACCGTGTTCTCGTTAATCATTTAACTGAGCTTAACGTGAGCTTTAATCCAACAATATTAACGCTCAAGAAAACAGGGCCTACAGGGTTCTTCTAAAAAACATTCACTTCTCTACCAAGCTATAAGCTTCTACTGAAGCTTATAATCGTACACAAGAAATATATCAAACCTAAGAGATGCAAGTTCTAATGATCTTCTATCTATATTTTATCGATATAGAGCCAACGCCTACTAACAATGAAGTGTTCAACGTCTAATTCTTACTAAATACCAAAATTGTATTTGATCCTCCACAAAAGCGTAATGATGTGATACAAAGTTTAAAGTTCCAGAGGTATGGGCATACTAAGTCTTATTGCTGGCATCCAAACCGTTGTGTAAAATGTGGTTCTGATCATGATACTACTAGTTGTAACAAATCTGCGACTGCTCCCCCCAAATGCGTCTTATGTCGTGGTGAGAACCCAGCAAATTACAAAGGGTGCTCTGTATAAGAGGACACACAAAATAAATCTTCTCCACCTCTAAAACCAAGTGTTAACAAAACACCTACTCCATCACCAGAAAATGGCAAGGCTAATAAATTTTCCCAAGGCCTAAATCCATCTGTATCTGTATCTGTATTCATTAATCTCTTAACAACCACCATCGAAACTTAAAATGAATAACTTTTGTAAAATTGATCCCTAAAATTCCAATGCATAAGATATATATAATATTGGTTTTTGAAATCCATTTCACGGACATGAATTACCGTACTTTAAAATTACTAATTTTGTTGTTTAAAGAACTAATCATCCCAATAACACAGCTCATTAAGATGGCTGTGCTGATTGAGAAGACTATAAGACATCACGAACTACCAGTGGTGTGCTGGAAGATTGAATGTGTACATTAACTATTTAATCACTCTATTACCCTCCTAAATTTAACATTCCAAAACAATGGGTTAACCAGTTTTCCAGCTTTCTAAGTTTTTTATGGATATCAACAGAACTATATGGATATCAACTCATTCCTTGATCTTTCATCGGGTTATTCGCCCTTGATACTGACCATCAGCTCAAATATTATGTTAAAAGAAAAACCTTTTACACTGACAAACAAAAGTGCTGACTGAAACCAATTTGGGGATGTATTTAATGGTATTCTAAGGTGAACACTCCCTTAAAATGCCGTTGGCGAGGGCAAGGAAAATGCTGTTAAAATCTTTTCTTCTTCCGTAGAGTATTCTGTCTAGAAATCAACTCCTAAGCTAAAACATTTAAACTACTAGTATAGTTAATTATCCATTGTACATAGAACAAAAGATTGTCGAGAAACGTAGCTTACGAAAACTCTGGCGAAATTCAAGGAATAATATTTATCAAACAAACTTTAATAGAGCTTCAAGACAGTTAAAAGGAATGTTGAAAAACAGAAGCAATGTATGGTTTCAGGAATTCACGGTCTATCTTTCCCTTACTGAGATGACTTACTACTCATTGTGGAAAGTGACCAAAAGGATGAAACAGACTCAAGCCCCAATCCCTCCTATCTCTAGGATAGAAAACGCAGAGTTGTTTGCCGACCATTGTTAACGTGTTCAAACCTAACCATACAGACAAGAATTGTAATAAAAGCCCTGCGGCGAAAAATTCCTAGAATTGCCAAACTAGCTAGCTTTCAATGCCGATAAACTCTTTCATACTTTCGGAAGTGAAGAAAACAATCAGAGCTGAATACCAAAATATCTCCCTGTTGTGACCTCATTATAAGAAAGTTGTTAAGAGAACTCCCCAAAAAAGGAATTCATTTCCTATCTATCTTTATTGTTTAATGCCATTCTAAGACTTGATTACATTCCATCGCAACTGAAGGTAGCCGGTAGCCGAAATAGTTGTTATCCCGAAACCTGGCAAACTGCCCCCTTCAGATTTCTCCATACAGACCGATAAGCGCTGAAACATTTTTTTTTTAATTGGAACATCAGGAACAAACGACAGCAGCTAAATACAAAGCTTTCGAAAATGTATTGGCTCTTTGGAAGGAAATCACATTTCTCTCCTAAAAGTAAATTGTTACCATACTTGTTTTGAAACCTATCTGGACATTTGGGATTCAACTGAGGCGTACTGCATTTTTATCGAATCTGAAAATATTTTAACGCTTCCAATCCAAACTGCTGAGAACAAACAATACTTCAAGCTCCATGGTTCGTTACAAGTGCGATAATCCACAGAGACACTGGAATTGCATATGAAGGATGCAGGAAAAGCCAGGTAAGTCATAAACATTAAGTAACGAGTAAATGGAGTTCTAAAGTTTTAACTTTCCCAGAGGTTAAAATTCAATTAAAAAACATTTAGTTATAGCTTTTCAATATTGTTTGTTAGATTACTGATGTTTATAATAACATTAAAATCATAATTATTTTGTCTACACAAAGAGGTAAATTGTGTAATCTTCTCCTTTTTTTCAAGAAATTAATCAGGTAAGTTATCCAAAACAACTGTTATACCAGGCAGGTGGCAGAAAAAATAAACGTCTTTATTTAGGCCCACACAGTTTATTTGTGTATATTCTTATAAATGTATCACAATAGTTGACAATGTGTTTTACCTAGCCTATAGAAAATGCTCGTTGGAAGATGCACTATTTGCAGACCGTCCTTCTAATCATGGAGTAAACCGTTGAAGAGAAGTTTTGCTCCCGGGCCACATCATAAGACTTATTATGTCTTGGTACTTTACATGTTAAAGTGGTAGAACTCCTGTAATAAGGTTATGTCTCAAATTTTAATCCGAATGTTTAATCAGATCTTAAATGGGTGGTGTTAGGTTTTAATTACAATTAAATATTCATTTTAAGTTCAAGTTAAGTAACTAAATCTTAATACAATAAATTTTATTGCGACCATTTATTTAGGCCAATTTGAATAGGACTGTGTATGTAGTTAAAACTCTCCAACGTTCAATTCTATAGAGTTGCTTCATTTTATATTTTTGATGATGGAAATAAAAACCTAGCCCATTTTATGTTGATCTCCTGCTGATTAGGTGAGGATGGTAGTTAGAATATGATATTTCCTTAGTAGGGTTGGTCTTAAAGGGGCATTTTATACCATACTTTACACCAAATGATGATTTCCAAACTAAAACAACTTGCCTTTTACCATGAACTGTTTTGAAAGGATATGGGCTTTTTCCATGAGTTCTAATCATAGATATAAAATCTTTTGGAGTTTCCATTTCTCTTTCAAGTTTCACAGACCTTCATTCTTACCGCATTCTAAATAGGAATTTCCTCACATATCCCCTTATTCTCTAAATATTTGTGATTTATATCTCATTGAGACAGGTGAATAATAACATGAAATACAGTACATAATCTTTAATGAACATTTCCTACATGACTAGTACATGTACGTTGGCTACATCAGTCGTCACTCTCTTGACCTTCATTGGTTATATCTGGGAGAATGTCTGGTTTGTCAGTTGATGGAAGGTTGTTGTAGTAGTCATGGAATACGGTTGGTATGAGATTTAGAATACTGATTAAATCTTTTTTCTTCTTTTCAGAGATCGGGATTCTTCCACTATATGATAGCGGTGGCATCAACTTGTTTCTTGACTGCCCTGCTTTGATCACTGAGATGGATTTGAATGGTACATCTTCATCCAAAGTGTCTTTGTAGAGTACTCTATGTGAATTTTTAGTAAATCGCATCCACTTTACATTTCGCCATAAAAACGGTCTTCATTGTCATCATAGATTTTTTCCATTCCTCACAGGAATCCGTAGGGGTCTAGTCTTTTCTTGACTTGTTTCATACAGGCCAGCGTACTGGAAAAAATCCTGCTTTTGAATTTCCACAACTTTAAATTTAGTCTTTCCTCCAGTTTGACGAACTAGTTACATCCAATCATGAGGATGGAAAATGGGTGCATCTTGTTTTTTCTTTCTTTTTTCTATTTGTGCATGGTCACCATCGCATTCCATATGTGTATTTCCAGGTATCAAGAATTTGTGATCAATGGTTTCCAAATGGGTATGATTTTTCACTGTTGAGAGGAACATGGCAAGCATATTTGAATTTCTATTCGGCCTCTGCATGTGTCTGAATACAAAATAACATCTTTCAGCTGTTCAGGAATATTGTTTTGGTGTTTAGCCACACACGACCCTATCTGATTTGAGCCTCTTCCTCCATCTACTTCGCTCCACATATAGCAGTAAGCTTGGTTGACTTCGCTGTTATGGATTGTCAAATTGAAAGTCCATAATTGACGTTTATAAAATACCACAGAAGACTGAAGATGAGGGGTTGGGAGACATTGTTGAAGGTCAAAGGTTAATGTAGTAGATTTGTCATCATTCATGGTTTTCTTTTTGTCATTCTCTTTAGATGTGTAAGCTCTGTCTGCTAACTCATGATGTTTTGCTAATGCATCCTCAACCAGGGTTTTCTCATCAATTTCTCAGCTGTTAACTATCAGATGAGTGCTTTTTTCAACATGTGTTTCTCTAACTTATCCCATTTTACACAAACATTGAGTTTGATAGTGTCGCCTTTTGTGTTCGGGTAAAACGGGATAAGTTGACATATCCCATTTTTCCCAAACAGTAATTCTCCCTCAGTGAAGTAACTCCTTTTTCACAAGTAAATAGAACCTCCTAATATTCTCTTAGAACTTATCCCATTATACCCAAACACAGCTGGGAATCTCATGAACACGATACTATACTTAACTCATTTTGCACAAAAAATGAACTTATCCCCTTTTTCCCGAACACCACAGAAATCTTGATATTTTTCAACTCATGAATTTGTTTGCTGGTAACAATGTGTATAAAGCATATTATGGTAAAGTTTTTGTTCTCACCTCCAGCGGGGTCATAAAACAGTTTAATTTCTTCAGCATCATCATGTAGTGTCTGAGACTATTAAAGTTGCGTAATGTGTCCTCTCTTTCATTTAAAGATACAATGTTAAAACATTTTAAACGAGAACATTGACAACCCCCTACCCATTTCATTTGAACATTACCTAATCTGTTTTTCCTACATCTGAAACTCGACCTGTTACTTTCCTTTTCTTTATAACAGGGTAAGATGTCGTCTCTTAAATTTGAATTCATTACAGTGTTTTGTATTGAGGTCAAAATGTACAGAATGTCTAAGCGTAAAACTTTTACATAATACATCTAAAATAAAACACTATCTCAACAAACAGCAGAGGACTGCACCAAAAACATGTTGGTCGTGAGACAGCTGGCTAAGTAGAAATGATTTACCTCGTTCTTTCCCTGTACGCACTGACTTACCTGATTCCTTCTTTGTACTTATAAATTTGGAGGCTCCTAAACCACTTGGTTATAGACTTGTTTTTTCCCTGTTTGATGTTTTAATGTGAATCTATCACATACCAAATTCGATGGCGATGGCGATGGCGACGGGATGACGGGGAGTCCTTGTCCCCTCAATAGGCAGCTTCTGTGCTAATTGCACAATGGCTGCTGGTCAGCGGTGGTGTCTTATGTTCTGCAACTTAGAAACACTTTTGCGCCTGTGGGCTATTATATACATGGTATATGCATCTTAAAACTAATTCTTATACTATTTGCTATACTATACTATTCTTATTTACAATTTGGTCAATAATTTCTATAATTTTTAGTATATACAATCAGGACAGTAATTTCTATAAGTATTTAAAATTAGGTAAACAATTTCTACTATTATTATTATTTACAATCATGTCAGTGTAATCTATAATTAATCTATAATCGGTCGGTGGTTAGTTTATAGTCGGTGTGGTGGTCTGTAGTGTGCTGCTATTATTCTATGGTGGATCGTGTAGCAGTACCATCTTCGGGTTTCGTACTTTATTGGGGTGGGCTTCTTCCCTGGTTGCCCACTCCCTGATGTGGGGCCACTCCGATTCCTCGGCTGCTGTGTACAGGCGGTGAGCATCATTCCTGACATATTCCTCCACAGTAGGGAGACCTGTGGTCCGCATAATGACTGAGTTCCTGACGAACCATGGTGTGTCCGTCAGGAGTCTGAGCGACTTGTGCTGGAAGGATTCCAGCTTTCTCCTCGCTGTCATTGACGCTCCAGCGTACCATGCGGGGGCGGCGTATGTCAGGACTGGTCGGACGATCGTCCTGTACAACAGTAGCTTGGTGGTTGTGGAGATGGCAGCAGACGGTCGCAGTAGTGGCATTATGGCTCCTCTGGCTCCCTTGGCTTTTTGGAGTCGGTCTTCGGCTGCCGGTGTAGTTGTCAGTGTTCTGGTCATTTTCATCCCCAGATATCTCATTGACGATGTCCACGCAAGACGTTCACCTTCCATTTTCAGACTGTTATGGAGGACGTTGCCAAGCCTCTTCTTTTTTGAAAAGCAAATAGCCTCGCACTTATCCGCATTGGCTTTGATCCTCCATTTTTTCATCCAGGGTGCTAGTAGGTCTAGCTGTCTCTGGATGGGTCTGGTAGAATACAGTGCATTCTTCGATGTCGAGTAGAAAAGTGCATCGTCTGCGTAGAGAGCGCTTGAGACTCCGGGGGCTAGTGGGATGTCATTGGTGTACCACAGATATAGGATTGGCCCTAGTACAGAGCCTTGTGGTACACCAGCGGTGATGTTTCTGGCGGTGGACATTGTCCCTCCAACAGAAACCCTGAATTTCCGATCCATCAGGTAAGATTTTATTATTTGCCGGATGAGTCGGGGGAGAGGGCTGTGGGCCAGCTTGTAGTTGAGGCCGGCGTGCCACACTCGGTCGAATGCCTTGCTGACATCCACCGAAACAGCTGTGGTCACTCGGCCCACGTTAGCATTGTTGGCAATATCTGACATCACCCTGGTTAATTGGAGTGTAGTGGAGTGGCCACGGCGGAAACCGTACTGGTCCTCCCTCAGTGCCAGATAAAAATCCTCGGGGAATCGTGCCAATACGAGTCTCTCGAGTACTTTTGAGAGGGCTGGTAGTAGGGAGATTGGTCTGTAGCTTCCTGGAAGAGTCAGGTTTTCCCTGATTTTGGTAGCATTATTATTTTGGCTATCCTCCACGGTGATGGGAAGTGATGAAGTCGCAGGCAGCTGTTTAGAAGTAAGGTGAGCCATGTGGCCACCCATGGTGGTAGTCTTCGCAGTGCTAGTGGTCCCAATGTGTCCAAACCCGGGGCTTTCCTGGGCTTTAGTCCGGCCAGGGCTCTGGATACCTCCTGCTCTGTGATGGGTGGCACCTCCTCCTCATCGCTGTCCTCCGTCTCCATCTCCATACGTGCGTCCTCCTCCAGGTAGATTTCCACGGTAGATGTGTGATCAGGGTCACTGATGTTGGGGTGGGGGGAAAACTGAGACTCCATGCAGTCCGCAAAAACTTCAGCTTTTTCGAGTGTGGAGTAGACCATCCCGTGCTGACCGAGAATCGGCCTCTCCAGCCGTTTGTCAGCTTTGAGGGCTTTGGCCAGTCGCCACACTGTCCCATCCTCAGGGTTAATGGTTGCGAGATAGTCACTCCAACTCTTGTTGCTGTGGTTCTGCAGGAGCCTCTTAACCTTCTCAGCCTGCCTGTTGAAAGCTGTCTTGTCTCCAGGATACCGTGTCCTCTGCCAGATTTTCCTTAGCCGCCTCCTTACCAAATTCATTGGAAAGTAATACTGTACACTAAAAAAATTGATTTACCTGGTTTTTTCCCTGTACCTTTCATATATAGAAGAGAAGATAATAAAAGTTTAGTTTACGTTACATAACTAAGTTTAAAGTATATCAAAATCACCTTACTTTGAATTTACTGGGCAATAGTGAGCATATGTATGAACAAGAAACGACTTGTATGTAATTACATGTATATCATTTCAAAAACATTGAATCACAATGTGATTGTGTTTGTTGATCACAACATTGTGATTCAACGTTTATTTAGTTTAGTGCATGTACACACACACACACACACACACACACACACACACACACACACACACACATGTATGTATATATGTGTGTTTGTCTGATAAATTTATCAATTAGTGGTTGATGCTTGATTTAGAGAGCCAAATGCCAATCAGTTTCAGTTCATTTCAGAATCAGACCAGACCAATAAGGGAGCGGTATACGAAGGTTATCATCAGCGCCCGGTACATTCTGTGGTTGTTGAATTTTGATTGTCTAACCTAACTTCTATTTACACCATAACACAGCAAGAAATTGATAACTTTGTTGTGGATTTATATATCTTACAGTTATTTTCATTACTCAATCCCAAACTGGTAAGCTTATTTTCTTTTTTGATCGAAAAAGTTGCTTTTCAGTTAAGTAGACATAAATTGATTTTGGTATCTGGTTATAAAATCAGTTTTGGATTAGTTTAATTAAGCATACTTTAAATCTTAAATTTTCTTTTAGCTCAGCTTTTTAGGTACTTCCCCAGAAGACAAGGAAAAAGTCTTTCAATGAAGCGTTGTAAAAATATAAAGTAAAATTTAGGCATGTCATATTCATAAAAGAACTGCTGAAAATAAGCCTAGATAAGGACAAGACATTTTTATGGATTTTTAGGTATATGAAGATCACTAAAGAGAATTATATCTTTTGTTTTTTATTTAAATGTAAGTAATTCCCTATTATGGAATTTTGTGTGTTTGCAACACATCTTTTGTCTTCAATGTAATTAAAAACCTTAAACTTTGTAATATATTTCTGAAATATTATATAGAATTACAAATAACCCAACTAAAATCAGGTTTAGACCTAGCCTAGTCCTAACTGTTCAATTTGTTTCATAATTGTAAAGTTACGTTGAATGAAAATTGTTAAGAGTATAATCATGTTGTTATTCATATTAAAGAGCAATATTGCATAATCACACCCATTGATATAATCAACAGATGTTGATTAATTGATTTGAATGATTTATTTAAACCATTGTAGCATTGTAAATATATTTTCAGATAAAAAAAAATTATTTGATTTGACCGCATAAAAATATCCGCTTAAATCATACTTTGCCCAAATTCTTTTGTACCTATTGGTATATTTTTAAAGATATGTTAATTTTTAAATGTTATAATTTATTTATAAAATGACTAACAGTTTTGTAAGTTATTGACGTGCTTTGCTGTTGAGATTGATAAAAATTAAATTGGTGTGTAGAATGATGGAATGATAATTTCTGAGCTTTAGCCTATATTCATAGTGTTTCAGGTAGACCAATTTTCTCTTTTGACAAGGTGCTCAGCTTGAAAATCTATTCATTGAGATGGGTGATTCAAACAAGGTAAATAGTCTATATGTTAATTTTAGTAAGATAAAATGTATAATGATTGAATCAATCATAGTTGGGCAATTTAGAACCAAGGATGAAAAGTATTTTCAATTTTTTGATAAAAGCTCCAAGAGGCAAGGGCATTATTTTCAGTATTACAATGCTGAAAATCATAAGGGATATTAGACATACAAACTGATTTTGGAATCTTTACTTTTCTTAAAGTGTTATTTATTATTTCTCATCTTATTATTTTAAATGTTATTGTTCGCTTATTAAAAATTTTGGTGCTATAATGAGTACTTAACCTTATGTCTAATATAGATTTCTTGTTATATAGTGTTTATTCAAGATATTAATAAAGCTAATGGATGTCACATATTTTCAGCATTGATTTCAGGTATTGAATAAACTTTTGATTATCAGGAGGCCACTATTTTTGGGAGTTTTTTCCTATCAGGTGTCTTAAAAAACTACATTATTAGAAAGAACAGACTTTAATTTACTTACTATGAAAATTACATGTCGTTATGACTATTGGTTCTTGTTTTTGCATCCCAAAAGGAAGTCATGTTGCAGCGGGAAGGTCAATCTGTCCCTGTTTAATGTTTGTTATTAGGCTATATAAATAGGTAAATACCATATGCGCATTATAAATATAAAAAGTTAACGAGGGGTCACGCGATTTGAGCTTGAATTTAGGTACTATCTCAAGGAATATTTTTCTTGCTATGAGGCACCATCGAAGCCCACACTGAAGGCCAGGGGCATTTCCAATTGGTACTGTCCCGAACTCAGATCAGATTATCCAACGTGATCTGACATTGGAGGAGTTAGACAATCTGAGGTCGGGAAAGTACCAGTTGGAAATGCCCCTGGCCATCAGTGCCGACTTCGGTGGCGCCACTCTGCACTTCTGGCGAATTAGAGAAATATCTCTTGAGATAGTACTCAAATTCAATATCAGATCACGTGAGCACTCATAAAACTATTTTTAACTTTAGTACTACTAGTAACATATTTGATAAACTTACAATAAAAAAGAAAATAGTTAATGTATTCAAACACTAAATGCTGTTTTTATTGTGTCCTGTGCAAGCTTTTCAATACAGGTACTCTGAAAATGCATTTATTTAAGGTTATAACGATTGGAAAAATATTTATATATTTTCACAGTTTGAGAAAAGTTCTGGACATAGGATTAATAGTTTAGTCTTACGTTATCTGAAACAAAATCAATTCTATTCTTCACCAAAATTATTTTAACGAATTAGACTATTGGCATAAGGTTTTGACTCTCGTGTCCAGAAAGAAGGTGGACTTCTCATGTGTTAACCAGGAGATATTTAAATTTATGTCCAATTTTAAAGTTTCAACTCATTAGTTTGTATGCTATATAACTTTCAAGAAAGGATAAAGGAGTTCATGTAAATCAACCTATTTGCAGTTTTTTATGGAAACGTCTGAATAAAATCAGTATAATAACGTGCAATTGTTATTTAAGCTGTTATGTTTAATCCTTTTACCCAGTGATTTTTACAACTAGATCATTTATGGGAATTGACAAATTCTCACATTTCTGTTGTTAAAAAAATTGGGTGTAGTCTTTTTTAAACTGTTTGTACAACAGTATTTAATCTATGTCCAAACTCAAGTGATTAGTGACATTTACAACTTAAAATAATTTCAGCCTAGAAGAATGGCTTGGTGATCTAGACTTAATTCAACTTACCTTATGTTTTTCCTGAAGGTGATATCATGCCGAGCCGCAGTGGCCTGGGAGGAGAAAAAACCTTTGGTGATGGAAACTATTGAAGTAGATCCGCCACAAGCCGGAGAGGTGCGAATAAAGGTTACTTCTGTAGCTCTGTGCCACACTGACGCCTACACTCTTGATGGCTTGGATCCTGAAGGAATTTTTCCTTGTGTGCTGGGTCATGAAGGTGCTGGGATAGTAGAGAGTGTCGGGGAAGGTGTGACTAGCTTTAAACCAGGTTAGTATATAAAAGTCGACAATTAAATTTGTATTTTATACTAAGTCTACTAGACAAATTTGATGCCCAGAAAGTAGGTAGCCTACTGTGCTCACCTAAACCTAAAATCATCAATTACACCTAATATCAATACATTCCATCTGAGACAGATGCTATTTAGGTAAGCCAACTTGTCAATGTATAAACTACATTGTTTAAAATCAAAAGTTTTAATAAGCAGGTTTAAATTACAGTAATGTAGAAAACTTCAGTTAGAGATTAGGGACGTAGCAAGTTGCACATTACTTTTAGACCAATTTTTATTAACAGTTTTTTCTATGAAATCAAGAGATAGATTTCGTCAGAGAATGACAAGATGCTAAATACTATTATACACTAATTTCAACCTTTTGTACACAAATGTTTCATTCGTTAGACATCCGTATTATATGCCCAAAAGACCAATCTGGCAATCAGAAAATTGACACTTAAATATCAGTAAAATAACTTTTAAAACTACAATGTAGTTTGTAACCATTGTACCTAAATACAACTATACCTTCTATTAATTCATGTCCAGTTACAAAAGAGATATAAATAACTTCACTTGTACTGTTCTTTGTTCCGTTCCAGTTGATCTAGTCAGTTGTTCATGTCATATTAAATTACTTCTTTGTTTGTTTGGATGTGTTCTAATGCTCATACAATAAATTGTGTGTCATAGTTGATGGTAAATTATTGTTGAGTACAATACAACTTCGTCAGTCCTAATGTTTTCTATAGTAACCTAAATATTCTATAACAAATAATTAAAGAATATAATATGTATGTGAAACCAAATTATAAAGCATAAAAAAATAGAGAAAAATATTAAATTTGGTAAAGTTCGTAGTTTTTACAATGTGCAATCTATACAAAATGATGGCTTAACCCTTCCCAGACATATTACAGCAAATCTTACACGGTTATATTTGCTGAAATATAATGCGTATGACAGAAAATCTCATAATTTAAGTTTTTGTTTTGTCTTGAGTTGTAGTTTTAAAGCCGGTGATAGAATTTACTGGAATGTTGACTGAACGTCAGACAACATCTGCGCTTCATTCATTGTTCTTGGTTTTGTGGTATCGATCCAAAATTGGTTTTTGATACTTTTGGAATGTACGCTGGCGCATTTGACAAGTTTTTTCATATGGAAAGTGTGCCAAAGGAACTCTTGGACTGGTGCGTAAGCTTTGTTCCTGTGTCATGTTTTGTTGTAAATGATATGTCTGTGTTAACCTTGTTTACAGTTGTAGGTGACTAATGAGTTTCATTTCTTTGAAATAGTTTTTATATACGTCAGATGAGTGGTTCAAAGTGTTTTACATCCAGAACTTTGTTTAACACATTGGTGAATTCCATGTTTGGTATTTTCATGCATTTTAATTTCTAAAAAATATAAATATCTCACAAAAATTTAGGTTTTATATTTTTTGTCGTACAGCCTGAGCCAGGTTGCGGGATAACTTTCTCCAACAGCAAAGCTCTTGTAAAAGATTGGGAAAAGGGGGTAAGAAACTTTAATTGGAGTAGAGCCTCAGGGTTAAGACAATCTAAAATGTTTATCTCTTATTAAATGCTAAAGGGTGGGCATCTCTCCTAGATCAGAGTAAGGAGGATATAAGAATTATATTAGGGATGTTGACAGGACATGGCCCCCTAAGGAAACATCTTATGAGGGTGGACCTTAGTCAGACTGACGAATACAGACTCTGCGGAGAAGAGGAGTAATCAGTTGAGCATATTTGGTTAAATTGTTCTTTAATTTCTCTTTAATTTTATATATGAGGCATATCCAGAAAGTAAGCGTACTGAGATTCTTACAGCCGGAAAGATTTTTTTTTTCTACATGTTGGCTACACTGCTGTGTAGTCTGATTCCTCCCTACGGCAATGAGACCGGTTTGCGGTCAGTATGTAGAGAACTGTCGATGCGACAATATTTTTCGTCAAAAATGTCAATCCAATCTTCCTCCAAGTTCAAAATACGCTATCACCCATTATCTCGTTTGGAAGGGAAAAACTTCGGTTAAGGTTTATAATGAGATAAAAACTGCATATGGTGATAAAGCTATGAATCGTACAAGTATGTTTAACTGGTGTCATGGGTTTATAAATGATCGTACATCTGTGCATGATGATCAGAGTAGCAGAAGACCTTTAATTTTAACTGAAATTCTGGAAAAAAATGAGATTTCACTCTGTAAAAATTTTTAGGTAAAATATTAATGCTTTATCTGTAATGGTTAAAAATATAAAGGTGTCCCCATACAACCAGACTTTTCTTTTAGGAATTTGTTGTTGACTCTGGTGGTCTTTATATTTGTAGTATTTAATTTTTATATGCATGTTAGCATTTTAATAATTAATCTGTACATAATAATTATATTTCACTTAACAATATCATAATTCTTTAAGGTATATAAATAAAGAATTCCATTAAAAGGATACATTTGGAGAGTCTCTGTAATAATGCATACATGTACTTCATTCTAATCTAAACATAATTTATATGTTGTTTAACTGTTATTTATCTCTTTATTCACCACGTGTTGGAATCCATTGCAAAATATAGCAATTTTTAGTTTGTACTATGTTTTATTAATGTTATAGAAACTGCCTGAAAAATTGGGAGATATATGAACAAAGTAAGCTGTGGACTTTTCCTCCAAGTTGATGAGCAATTCTAATAAATTGCATTATGATAGTCTACGTCAACAACTAACATATATCAGAGCACTACTGACTATCTGATCACCTGCAGAATGGAATTGAACATGGGTTACAAACTCAACGAGTTTATTGTCTGTTGATACTAGAGACCTACTTGAGACTGATTATATTTTTTAATAAAAATACTTAGTAAACAGATATTCCTTATTTTTATAAATTCACAATCAACCCCTAAAAATTGAAGTAAATTAAAGGCTACGTCTCAAATTGATACATCAAAACACAGATAGTTTGCAATCTTCACTCAATATTTTAAATACTAATATTAGTAAACTAGATTTAGATGTAGCTATTAGTGAACACAAAATGTCCAGTGATCACATGTCATGCCTCAAGTTTAATGGGTTTTCTGTTTTTACTTATTTTAGCATAAATTGTTTTTAAAAAAGGGTTTACACATTCACATGATTTTAGTTCACTGATTGACAACTATTACCAAAAGAAAAAGTGGAGCTTGTTTTGGGTAAAAATTATTAGTCTGTTATTTCTTTTTTTTACCCAGTTAATTTGATGTATTTTAGTTGATCTCTTTATGGAATTTACTTTATGTTATTAATTAAATTAAGTAAAGCTTTGTGTAATACATACTACATAGTGCTTTTTACTCATCAAACATAAAAATGTAATATTAACTGTAGGAAGAAATTATGTACTGATAATCTATATAATATATTAGTAGTTGATAAGTAGGCTGACAAGGTTCACATCGATTATTGGTTGACTTGGTTGATTATGTGGCTTTATGTTATACATTCCATGTCAGTTGTGTTTTATCAACTATGTAGCATTGTTAAAATAAGAGTTATATTCAACCTTAGACCTGAAAGTTACAAAAACTATTAATAACAATGTAAATTTAAAATAGGTTGCCTCATATATCTTTATATGAGTAAATTTAATTACCAGTGATATGATATATGTACAGTACTATTTATTATTGGCTGAGCATTAGCAAAGCTTATTATTTAATTTCTAACTGTCTGCACAATATCTCAAAAACAAATTTACCTATAGACATGAAATTTTGCGTGAACCTTCATTTCTATATAGACAACACTGAATTCTTTTATGGTGCATATAACACCATTGGACTGGGTTGAGCATTAGCAAACATTATTCTTATGGGTAACCATGGTGGTGGTGAGAAAATAGTAGAAAATATAAATGTGCTGACACAAATTATGTAATCAACAAATTCATCTTTTACAGTAAGGAATCACTAAGCCTACCATGAAATACATATTTTCATAGTGTGTTAAATCAACATAAGAAATAACCTAACAGTCAATATTTAGAAAAATGCATTTCATATATCTCCTCATAATTATTACATCATTCTAAAATACGAAAACTTAACAACAACAGAAACTTAAAACAAGATTTCATGTACTGTATAAACATTAAATTTACATTAAAGTTCATTTCTACATAGACAAATATGAGTTCTATGAATGTGTATGTTCAACTATGGAATTTGGCTGAACACCATAGAAGGTTTTCATTCAATAGGCTGACACAAATTGTCTTTTATCTGCCTAGGAGATATACAAATTTCATTTATGTATGGTTGGTTGGGTGTCATCTGTCCTCAAGACATCTCAAGAATGAAGTGATCTAGAGATTGGAATTTTTGCATGGAACCTCAACGAAGCTTGTTATACATCATATGGCGTGGCGTATTCCTACTTTATCTTTAGTAAGAAACTAGCAGTTACCCAAGGCTTTGCTCGCAATTTCATTTTGATAAACAGGGATAAAATGAGCATATTCTCTTTAAATGGCATTCCAAACAATCCTCAGATAAGTGATAGCCACTGAAAGATATATTATCATCGTGATCCATTTTAGATTTGAATTTAAAGAGCAATTTGAAACTATGAAGTCGAAGAAGTGAAACCGTTTGTAACTAGTTTCTGAATGGTTTTTACTTTAGGTTTTCCCTGTGTTGAGTACTTCTGGTTTAAATGAATTATGTTTCTGATGCTATGGATGAGTTTGCCCAGTTACTCCTATCAAGAAAAAAAGATATATATATATCTTTTTTTCTTGTGAAATGTTAATTGTGTTTCTGACAATTATTTACAGTTTAATAGCTTACCTGTCTCAATAAACTGTAACTACATATATGGCTTTATTATTTGTACAAATTTTATCTAGACTTTATAAATAATGTCAAACAAATATAACTGTTAAGATAGACAAAAGTCACTCACATAGTTAAGTTAAAATTAAAATTTAGAAGAAATGTTTAACACATTTGAATAAAATTGTTTATATAATAATAACTATATGCACGCGTAACAAAAAAGTGATTTGAAGTTTACCATGTAATTTTGATAATCTAACTAAACTTTTGTATATTTTAATAGAAGAAGAGGTTTATTTATTTCAATTAGTGGGTATTGAAAGAAACTCTCCACAGAGATGTACCAGTACTGCAAATGTGATAATATTATAATACTTTCTTGTGACTGCCCAATTACCTTTCGCAACCAGTGGTGTAGCCAGAAGATGTTGGGATAGATAATTCCTCAACATTTATTTTAAAATCGTTGGTTTAAAACAACAATCCCTACCTTACCAAAACACAAATAAGTATTTATAAGAAAACAAAACATGGAGTTTGCTAGTTCACTGTAGACTTAAATAATCACAATTTTCAAAATACAAAGTGGAATTTCTAGTTAAACTCATCCTACTGTTATAAACAATATGACCCACAATTTAACAAAATAGGAACAGATCTTGACCATAGATTTTAAGAATTTCATTACCATCCTCCCCACACTGAAAAAGTTGAAAATATCCAAATTTATTGCAAAATGATGTTCAGTTGCTATCAAAACCAGTTTAGGATCGTTAAAAGGTGGCCAAAAACGACAAATAAAGCACTTTTGTCTGATTTTCAGTTAACATTCTAATGCATTTTATCACTAGTTTTAAGAACTATAGTTCGCATTGTAGGACAAAAACCTTAATTTTTGACATTTCACGTCATAAGCTTGTAGAGTCATTTTTATCATGCGGGTCATATTTCCCATTATATGAATGGGGAGGGTTTAAATGTGTACTACAATAGCAAACCTCTGCCACTTGTTTTATAATTAGGTTTTTGTTGTAAATATCCAAAAATCAATTTTTAAATTTGTCGCCAAATGTATGATATATAGGAGAAATGAATCAGTGATTAGTAATGGTGCAATGACTTGAGAAAGGCCTTTTGTTCACAATAATACCCACTGTGAACAACCAAGTAAGCGATTAAGATTTTTTTCATTGAATTTGGTGTATAAAAGTTGGTGGTAAAATTTTAATATACAGTAAATTTTATGTAAATTTAATATTATGTGTGGATATGTTTAAAATATCCTAATGGAAAGCCATACATATCAGACTGGATGTGTTACTGACCTTCCTTGAAGGTTATGTCACAAATGGTAACAAAGTTATTAAATGTAACTGAAGACGATACTTGGGTGAAGCATGTCAATTGGTTTACAATGGCATGCAGTTCAGTGGCCACATCAGTTTTATATGTATATATATATATATATATATATATGTATATACGAGGTGTGTCCAAAAAGTGACGTCTGGCATGAACTGGCATTACTCTGCGGCTCTGCGGCAATGGCAATCTGGTCCCCTTCAAAGTACTCTCCTCCACAAGCCACTACCTTATTCCAACGCTCCTCCCACTTCCGGAAACACTTCTTAAATTCATTTTGCGGAATGGCTAACAGGTCCTTCGTCGCATTTTGTATTATTTGTTCAACATCATCAAATCTTTTTCCTTTCAAAGAAATGTTTAATTTCAGAAATAGCCAGAAGTCACAAGGAGCTATGTCAGGACTGTATAGAGGCTGTCATAGTAGGTTGATGTCGTGTTTGACCAAAAAACGCTGAATGAGCTGGCGCATTGTCGTGGTGCAGGATCCAGTCAAGGCTTGTCCACAGTTCAGGTCGTTTCCTTCGCACTGCATCTCGTAGCCGCCTTAGGACCTTAAGATAATACTCCTTATTCACTGTCTGACCTCTTGGAGCATATTCGTGATGAACAACGCCGTCCTGGTAAAAAAACTGTCACCATTGTCTTGACGTTGCTTCGACTTTGTCTTGCTTTTTTCGGCCGTTGCTCTTCGTGAGTTTTCCACTGTGAAGATTGAGCCTTTGTTTCAGGGTCGTAGCCATAAACCCATGACTCATCACCAGTAATCACTTTTTATCAAATCCAGATTGTCCTGTGCGATTTCAAGTCGACAGTTCTTTTGGTCTTCTGTCAGCAGCCGAGGAACAAATTTTGCAGACACACGGTTCATTTTTAAATCTTCGTGTAAAATGTTACAAACTGACGATTTTGGTATTCCTAAATATTCTTCCAGCTCTCGGACAGTCAATCGACGGTTTTCATTAATTGCTGCACGAACACGTTCAACACTTTCAGCGTTTCTGGCCAGCCAGATCGGTCATCACTCTCCACTGATATGCTGCCATTTTTAACCGCCTAAACCGCTCTTTTATTTGTGTATTGCCCATAGACACGTCACCATAAACTTTCTGTATCATAGTAAATGTCTCTGATGCTGAATGGCCAAGTTTTTGGCAAAATTTATTGCAAATGCGCTGCTCAACACGTTCAGTCATATTGAAATGCGATGCGCACACATGGCAGTACTGTACGGAACAGAGCGTTGTGACTCACTGAGTGACCGGATCGTATTCAATGCCTAATATAGGAAGGAGTAGGCTCGCCCCTCCCCTCCAATAACCGGTTCGAGCTGGTCTGTTACGCCGCGGCCGCCTACTGGTCGGCGATCGGATACTTTTTGGACAGACCTTGTATGTAAATTTATCTGTAGTTAATTATTTACAGGTGACCATGTCATTCCTCTGTACATTCCACAGTGTGGAGACTGCAAGTTTTGCAAATCACCCAAAACCAACTTGTGCAGTAAAATTCGGCTTACTCAGGTGGGTTAATATTCTACAAAGTTAATTACCACTCTTTAAATATATTTAAATTTTGTCATCACTCTTTGGCAATGGCTTTGTTCTGTTGGTTCATAGATAGTTAAGAAAAGTAATAGAATATTGCTTAAAATACTTTATATATACTTATCAACATCAAAATAAGGTCAAAAAGTAGTAATATTTTGTGTGATTTCTTTTATTTCTGGTAGAGAAATGTTGTGGTATTTGGTATTTGAATTGAAAAGTTTCAAGATGAGCATGTGAAGTTGAAAATTATATAGATGAACTGATAATATATGATTAATGTTCTCACATAAAGTGCTAGAAACAAGTAACTTTGTACTGCTTCACTTCTTTGGTTGATTTCATTCATTGTGCCACATTATATTTTGTTATAATGTATGATTTAAAGTTTTTTTTATGGATTTGTTTATTTACATACCTTAGGCTAAGCTTAGATGAATTTTTTTGGTGAATAGAAATGTAATTTCCAAAACAAGGTTTAAAACTGAATTGATTACCCATAGGGTGATAAGCTGAAATGTTAACCATTGAAGAATTCCCTCATTTATATTACAGAAACTCTAAAACTCAACAGCATGGCTCAATTTTAAATATTATATAAGGCCCAAATTGAATGTTTATTACCTTTGGCAACAAATTAGAAATATTTTTTAAATATACTCCTATGTCCTCTGCAGTAAATCTAAATAAATATATTATGCTAATTTAAAAATTAATCTAAACAAATAATTTAAACTGGAACTTATTAATCAATTGTTTGTTAAAAGTAATTTCAAATGTTTTACATTTGTAAAAAATTCAGTCTTTCTTATTAAAAGATAACATTTAAAAATTGAATTTCATAATTATGTATTATTTACAGGGCAAAGGTTTGATGCCTAATGGAACTACAAGATTTACCTGCAAGGGAAAACAACTGTTTCATTTCATGGGCTGTTCTACCTTCAGTGAATATACTGTAGTGGCCGAAATATCTCTGTGCAAGGTTCGTTTCTTGGACTCTTAACATTTAGTTACATGTTGTATGTTATTGATCATAACTCAAACGGACCATTGTCAGATTAATAATTGTAAGAAAGGACATTGATGTCTTTTGGTCTGGATTTTGTGTTTAATTTTGCATAGTTAAGTCAAGGATTTTTAATTGCATTCCGTAAATTTGTATGTTTCTACCTTACTTCTTCCATACCAACCTGAGTTATCACTCCTATCAACCTCTTAACACCATTTTTCATTTATTAAACTCAATTTTGGTTGACATATTTGGGGCATCTATAAGTTCTCTTACAACTTAAATAATTGAACAGTTACACTAATGTGTTATTTTCAGAAATGGTCATTGTTCTTGTTTATAAAATTACAAATCTTAAATATGCATATATGCATTCAGATATTTATGATTCTTAATCTTCTTCTGTAATATCCAGCTTCTATTTTCCTTGTTACGTTTTATATATTTTATTATATTATATTTTATTTTATTATTTATGTGAGAAAAATTACAGGTAAGAGCATGTGTGAGTTTTTTTGAAAAAGACATTTGAAGACTACATGTTGTTAGGTGTAAAAGTACATTATAGTTATGTAATGGGAATGTCAACTCAAAATGAACCTAACAGGTTTCAGCTTAAAATGAAAAGTCAATTAAAACAACCCAAATTAACAAAAACTACTTGCTTTTAATGGAATTCTGAACATATAAAATGTTATTCCACATCAATCACATAACAAAACAAGTCAAAAGCCAAATACAAATTAACCACATGTTTTCATTTTTTTAATCAAGTGTTTAAATGCTATTACTAACTATTAACTATCATTATTAACTGTTATTTAAGAACATTCCACTGTCAATATCAATCAACAGTCAAACTTTCAAAACATATCACTTACATTATATTTACACATCCTCCTTGGAGAGGCTTAACCATACTAACATCATGTCAAACTCTAATCAAGGAGTCGTGTAAATAGCTCCTCAACCCTTCTTCCAGTTCTTGTATTTGTCAAAGTATTCACTGTTTCTTTTGTACTACACTCAGATTTTGTAATTTTCAAGGGTTGTCTCCTGATTACCACCTTCTTCAGTTCGATTGTATTGTCACCAAACACCTCAAGTAGATAAATATGTTGAATCGGTCTCTTGAGTTTTCTGCTTACAGTTTTCAATCATATTTTTTACATTTCATATATTACAATGATCACTGAATTCTAAATATTAAAGTAATAAATATTTATACATTTTCATTATTATGTTTTATATTATTTTCTATAATTTGGTCAGTATTATTTGTTCAAATTTTGTTCTACGACAGCCGTAACTTAAAAATTGTAGATCCTAGTAATTTAAAACCTTGCAAAATTGAGTTATTTACGAAAAGAATAACTACCATTCAACCACATATGTACAATGATCATATTTATATCCTAACCAAGTAATCCAGCACTTTTTTATAACAAAATAAAGAAGATGTTTTTAACTAGGTCCTCTTAGTTTAAAGAATTTTAGAAATGCTAGATTTATATTTATTTATTTATGCCTGTGAATCCAAATAATAGCATATACACTCCCTCACAGCTGATTACAGACAAACATTTTGACTGCTTGTAGTTTCAGTCAAACACGCTTTAGATGGCATGTTAGTTTAGATCAGATGTTTATATAACGGTTTGTTTACGTTTTGGTAAAGTCATTCTACTTTCAAAGCATATGGAAAACATAAACATGCGTGACATTTCGTGACATAAAAAGAAGAAGATTTCCTTGTATAAAAATACATCTATAAAAAAGATAGCCCACTAAAAGAAGATCCTTCAAAACCAAGTCAATGCAAGTCACTTCAAAAACTAAGTAGAGTAAATGCATTTGTTAAAAGAAATTAAATTATGTGATTCAGTTATCTTAAATTGTTCATAGTTTAAACAATATTCATCTATTAGTTTGAAGTAAATTAATTTTGTTGCAATATAGAGGGTTCTTAATTTTCAACTTTTGTTTCAAAATATAAAATTTTAAAGTTTAGATCTGTCACATTGACAGTCGGGTGTGTTGATAGTTATGGTACCAGAATCTGTCGCATCAACATGTGACGTGTTTTGTCTTAATCTTATTATTTTTCAAAACGGAAAGTCCGTTTATTTTGATATTAAATGAAAGCGGGGTTCATAACATAGGATACTGAGTTTTCACTCACCTGGATGCAATATTATCTTTGTAGTTAATAAAATAAAACAAGAAAAATTTTTCAGTGCAAACTTTACCGCTACACAGTGTTGCAAAAAATAATTTATAGGAAGTTTTTTCCACATATTTACAAGATTATTTATACCTTTAGTTTACTTATGAAATTGAGGAACATTTTTATATTTTGGATTTCTTTCAAAACTTTCACGACTATACTAAAAAAATACTAGAAAGAATTAAAATTTTAAAACAAACATGATTTATAATTTTTAAAAGTAAACGTAAACAATTCTTTAAAGTTCTTATTTATTATTTATTTGACACAAACTTAATCCACATTTTCTTAGAATAAGATGATCCATAACAGTATACAATTTAAAAAATAAGCTTGCAAAGTGCTGAAAATAAGATGACGTTTTTATACGTTTAATGTTGCACAGAACTAGGGTTAATGATATTAATCAATTTTCAACAAAATTTAGTTTTATGCTATTATTTGGTAGATGGTTTATTGGGTTTAGTGCCTTAATATTCTCTGTATTGTTATTGAATATTCGTACCATTTTGAGTAATGTGATACTTTTTACATTTATTGCTTTTTAAATCAGTAACCTTTTAGGAAACTTGTAGAAAATTAACCCATTGCGGATCACTGACGAGCTGGGCTCGTCACGCAGCGGCCGGGCCTAACGGCACGATGACGAACTCAGGTCGCAAAAGTTGTCTGCATTTAGTTTCCCTCCAAATACTTCTATAAATGTCTGATAGATCGGGCGATCGTCTTCACTTGTCAACTAGTGTTTAACAACGGTCTACGTTTAGAGTTTTCAAAAGTTTGATAAATATCCTACAGATCGCAGTTGTATGTCGAAGTTGAAATATCATTCATTTATGAGTTTACTCTCTGCTTTTTACCGCTTCTGATTGGGTGTTTTCCTCAGTTGTTACTGTAATACTTTTGAGGTTAGTGACGCAGAACTAAACGACGCAGACGTACATGTTGGCGGGTTTAGTCTAGACAATGGCCCGTATGTTGTAATCGCTTCGCCCGAGCCACTTTATTCAGATATCATCCCTGCTACCCCGGAACATTGCTCGCGTGTTATTGTTCCTACATAACGGATACCCCAGCAGGCCTATGTTCCATCTGAACGAATACTAGTATATAATAACGAGCGATACGATGTGGCGCACCATTGCTGTTCGTGCGGCCGCTGACCGTAAATTAATTCGTGCCCGCGCGCAAAAACAATACGATCCGCAATGGGTTAAGTTGGAGATACCAAATTTGTTTTTGATGTGTTTATGAACAATGTGGCACACAGTACCTGCTTTTTCATTATTCTAGTGTTATTGGCCGTTATTAGTACAATAACTTGTTACTGGCCGTTCAAGTTATACTGGAGTTAATGTGTCTATTCACTGCAGCTGGTTTGTAGTTCATTTAATTTATTGTATTAATAAACCATTTTTTTACTAATTATTGATTTTTTGTAAATTAAAATATTTTAATGCAATCTTTGTATTATCCGTATGTTTCTGTAACCAAAATGGGTTGGTTGCTGTTTAGCTTGGTTAATTGGACTTGTATTGTACTGTATATGAATTTGATATGTACTCTTTGTAATAATTAAACCTAACACCAAGTTATTGATGGTGACAGATCTCAGAGACAGCCCCATTGGAGAAAGTCTGCCTGCTAGGTTGTGGAGTACCGACAGGGTATGGGGCTGCACTCAACACTGCAAAGGTGGAGCCAGGCTCTAACTGCGCCATTTGGGGACTGGGAGCCGTGGGGCTGGCTGTGGCTTTGGGCTGTCAAGCAGTGGGGGCTGCTCGTGTCATTGGCATTGACCTCAACCCTCAAAAGTTCGAAATTGGTATGTAATAAATATTTCCAGACCTTAAATTAAAAGTTTCACTTAACACAATGAAGGCAAACAGGATTCAGATACTTCTATAATGGCTAAATATTTGTAATTGTGTTATTCATAAAAACAACCTCTAGTTAAAATGTTTATTTTAATCTAATAGGTTATAACAGATGTTAAACTTTCTAAATATATACATTTAGGAATAGCCATTAGCACAATTTATTTACAATTTTTATATTGGAATTTAACAGATTCTAACTTTAACTTCTTTAGGGATAGTATAAATGTTTAAACATTAAATCAATAATATGAACCCAAAAATTAAAAAAAATAAGATTGTGTATTTATAGTCCAGGAGAAATAGCAGTTAAAAATGGTCAAATAAATAAATGTTTTCTTACAGCAAACTAATGGCACAATTTAGTCAAATACATCATAAATAAATAAAAAAACCATTCTGAACCAAAATCGTCTATTAGGGGGTATAGGAGGGGTGGTTTTTAGGGGTGAAAATGGTTTTTTGCAATTTGTGAGTAAACAATGCATCCTATTGAAAACAGTCAAATGTAAAAGTTGTTGGAAATAAAAAAATCTACAAATTATGTAGTAATCATTTTTGCCCTAACCTCAAAAATTTCCCAAAAAAATTCAATAAACCGTTTTTTTGTTTTTAATTTTTTTCTTTTACAAACATTGTTTTACTGAGCTGAAAGTTTGATCAAATATACATTGTGCTATTCTAAAAATACTGTATTTTTTTCATTAAGAAATATTCAGCCGTTATATAAAAATTTCACTTTAAACAAATATTTTGATAATTTTCAATCACCATTTTGAAACATTTTTTTTAATCAAAAAAGGTTCTCTGACGGCTCATTATTTTCGTTTTTTTTGTCTATTTTGATGAAATGAAATAAAAAATATGTAGTTTAATTGAAAAAACTGCAGTAAAATTGAAAATAAACAAAATGTTGACATTTTTCATTATACATTGTATTATTTACGTGAAAAAATTGTTATTATTTATTTTAATTATAATTTTTTTTATACCAGTGCTATTTGTAAGCATTAAGCAAAATAATAATGAATCATGCATACTTAACAATTACGTGGAAATTTTTAAATAAATAAACAAACAGAAATCGAGTCTTAGTAAATTTTTTTTAATTTGTATTTTTCATCATATAGGCTATTTTTTATTTCTTTACAATATTTTTTACAATTCTTATTGAAATTGAATCAAGAAACCATTATTTCTTTCCAAAAGTTTTTGATTTTGATGGTGATATCCCAACATTAAATACATTAAACAATAATTGAGTGATAGTTTTGATAATGATCTTGTGTTTCCTTCAATGAAAGGAGATACAATCATTACATTTAAAAAAAGCAGGGATAAATTGAGTAGAATATGGCATGAATCACGATCAGATGACGTACAATATGAAAAAAAGATATTTATATTTTTAAGATCACTGAAAAAAATACATAAATATTTAAAAAAAAACTTTTGGAAAGAAATAATGGTTTCTTGATTCAATTTCAATAAGAATTGTACAAAATATTGTAAAGAAATAAAAAATAGCCTTTATGATGAAAAATACAAATTAAAAAAAATTTACTAAGACTCGATTTCTGTTTGTTTATTTATTTAAAAATTTCCACGTAATTGCAGGGTCCCCACCCGACCGTGAAAACCGTGAAACCGGGAATAAGCCGTGAATTTCGTTCACCGTGAAAAAACCTTAAATAAGCCGTGAATTTTGTTTACATACCGTGAAAATCTCTACAACTTTTGAATTAAATAAAATCAACACGGGGGTCGTCGTCAGACGATCATATGGGAAAGTTGACCTTCGCTATTGCAAAGTAAAAAGTAGCACGCAATGTAGGGGATAGACCACGAAGTTTGACAGGTGCTGCTATCTGAGCGATTTTAACTGATAATATGGTTTATAAAACAAATGAGGAAAAGGAAGGGCCGGTGGGAGATGCTTCCGGCTCAAAATCACGGTGAGGCCTGTCTTTGTCTGTCGCCAGGTTTCCGGGCCTTGGCTACGCTACGCGGCTGTAAACAAGGCATTCTCTGATTGAACGCGAGATTAATAACACAGTTTAATTACTTGATAGATTGTCGTTTAATGTAAAACACTTTTCGTATTGGAGTTTTATTGTATCAGATATAGTCTATTATTGTTTTCATAAAATAAAAAAAGTATGCAAATCCTTAATCTAATGTAAGAAATTTAAATTACATTTTAACTTAATTTCATTCTATTAAATCCCTTATTTTATTTAAATATTAATGAGAAAAATGCTATTCAGTACAATATCTGTATCGTTGTGTGTAATGACTGTTAACACAATGTAATAATTATAAAAAAATTTAATTTATGGTGGACAATAAATTGAATTAATTTAGGGTCTTGCGTAAATAAATAGTATAATAATGTGATGGAGCAGAACCTACACGACACATATCAATTAACGCAGCGAGACCATAACTTTATAGGCCTATATAACTGTTTTAATTACCAGTAAGGTCGTTTGAGAAAACAATTTTATTTTTCATCTCTTTAGATATTAAACGGTAGTGATATGCGTTTTCCTTATCAATTAATATTTTTTATGATTCCTAAGCTGCATGGATATTACGAGTGTACACGGTTTAAATCTTTTATGGTGAATGTGTGTTTAATATTGTATAATGTATTAGTAAAATATTACAAATGAAACGTCATGTTATAAAAACGTTAGAAAAAAAAACCATTGCATTTTTTCTAACCAGGAAACAACAAACGTCAAGTAACTTTGTAGTGTTAAGCTTTATTACTACAAAACTACAAATCGAGGAAGTCGTCCAAGTATAATTTTGGTCGGGTTCCATACGACTACGTTAACGCTATTAATTAATCATTTCATGCAGATGAAAAATATATCGTACAAGGTTTATACAAGGAGGGGTATATCGTGTACTCCACTCCCCCATCCTCGGACAACAGCTGGTTTCATGTCTCAACATGAAAGATTTGTTTCCCCAGCTCGGCACTCCAATCTTATTCTTATTGTGAGAATTGAGTTAGATTTCATTTGGTGTGTCAGTTATTACGTAAAATATTTATTAGTTACGAACTGTATTGTGAAAATTTAATTTCTTCTGTCTTGTTGTTTGTTCTTTGTTTGTCCTTCAGAAGAAGCAGTAAACCCGTACACGAGGTAAGAAAATGTTCATTCATTTAGTTTGTAGCCTCCGGTAGCAGCATTAATAGACACTTCTTTTTCTTGCAAGATAATCAGTTTTATGATCGTGATCACTGATCAGTGGCGGATTGGCCGTTGGATACAAGGAGGTTTGCAAACTTAACTATAAATAAAGCTTTTATAATTATCAAAAAGGCGAGTTCTTGTAAATTTTTTCGGTATAGCGTAATGTAATAATTAAATTTATTTTATTTTATATTATATAAAATCTATTTATTTTAAATTATAGAATCAACCATGTTTAAATTTTAAACCAGATTCTAACAATTTAGGAAAGGATTTTGAACTAAAGAAGCCGACGGCGGCAACGGAGGGTTGTCAATGCCAGCCAGCTCCATTGAGAGAGTATTAATCGTAATGGCAGGACGACAGCGATGCAACGTTTCTTTTAAAATTTATTTATAATCAAACTTATAAAACTATAACATTTTTTCATATCCATGTTATAAGAACATGTACTCTGTTAAAAAAAAATATATATATAAATCAAGCAATATTTTTTTTAAAGTAGTTTAATTATGACTAGATCACCTTTTTGATTTCATCATATGGCTGTGCCCCATTACCAATATTAAATTAAAAATTAATTATTTAAGCTGTAAGGATTCAGATTCACAGAACCATGGGGGGGGGGGGGGGGCAGGAAACAGCCAAGGTATCAAATGATGCAATCCGAAAACTGATCGTGGATTCGTTCTCATTGCAGTAGGAATGAATAAGTATTAAATCTAAACGTAATAAAATGAACACTTTAAAGTATGTAATGTTTTTAAAATGTAAAATTTATTGGAAAATGTTATTTTACTAACGCTTAACCCTTTCCGCTCGTATGTCGGACGTCGTCCGACATTGCTATTTTTGCCGTTCCGCTCGTAATGTCGGACGGCCATCCGACATTGCAGTGACGTCAGCTTTTCTTTATTTTTAGGCGGCCTACGATGTTTCCGATTGGTGCTGCGATCGCACGGGCATTCTCAGGAACTAATAAATGACAGCTGAACTACGATTGGTCGGCTGCTGATTTATTTTGCTTTGTCATTGTAGTCACGTTTCCTAACCAATTTTCAGACGCGTTCGCATTAGTGACTCGATATGTCGTTACCAAGTACCTCTTTTCTTTCTGATTCAGAAGTTATTGCTGAATTACTTAATTAAGGCAAGGATAATCAAATAAACATACAAAAGCCAACAGTTATCTGTCAGTATAACAAATATATGGGTGGCTTGGACCAAGCAGACCACTATATTGCTTCCTACAAATTTCCCCGTAAATCTCTGAAGTAGTGGAGAAAGCTATTTTTCTGGATGTTGGAAGTGGGAATAGTAAATAGCTTTCTCTTGTTCAACACGAATAAACAAAACCATGGAGAAAAAACAATTCAACACAGGAATTTCAGAGAAATCCTTATCACTGAACTTGTAGGCCATGTCCGTAACCCTATGAGTTTGAAGCGGGGGTCGTCCTTCATCAGTAGAAAAAAGAAGGAAAGGCTAAACAAACAACCTCACTTTCTTGCAGCTCATCCAACAAAAAAAACTAAAGACTGTGCTGTTTGTAGCAATAGAAAGGTGCCAGGAGGAAGAAAGGAAACACTTTACTATTGTAAAACCTGTTCAAAAAATCCTGGTCTTCATCCTGCAGAGTGTTCTGAACGATACCATACCATGCTAAAATATAAAACTTATTAGTGTAATTATCAAATTTTATATCTCTAAAATATAAATTAGAAATAAAATAAAATTATTATACAATATAATAATGTATATACTTTATTGACTTCCAGTTTGCTAAAAATGGGTTTTTTACTGAAAATATGCTAAAATAAATACGAGCTGAGGGGGCAGACTAGTGAAAAAAATCCGAGTGGAAAGGGTTAATGTTTATTTTTATAAATAGTATATAACCTGTAAACTATTTCCTCAATTCCACAATTTGGTACTATTCGATGTTTATAACATTTTATTTCCCATGTATTCAATTTTCATTTTTATTTTGTCACACAGATTATGATGTTCGTACAAAAAGTTGTGAAATACTGTTGCCTACCTTAAACGTAAACACTGCTGACAATCAGCATAGGTCCTGTTGCGGAGCCTGTCCCCCTCCTCTTTGTGGGCTATAAATAACTCACCTCGTAGATCTCTTATCTATTATACGTGGCAAGCTCTCTTCGTCTTTTATTTAACGAATCAATGATTTAGAAAATCTACAATATCTCACATTATTTTTATTGTGTTTGATATATATATATGGAGAAGATTAATTTGTAAGTTAAATTTCTCTAGACTGACCTTTTTGAAAAACCTTTTTTACTTGTTCATGTGTCCAAGTTCCTCCGGAGACCTCATTTTGCAAACTCAATTATCATTACATTATTTAATGTTGAAAGATTATTTTGAACGTCAGGATGTGTAAAATAAATTGACAGTGTACGTTTTTGATATTCTTTATAATTTATTATGATTCAATGTATGTGTGTGTGCGAGCACAGGATTTCTAGATTGAGTCTAGTGCAAATAAAATATTCATACTTGCGTTACTTTTCAAAACCAGTATATTTTATTTTTTATCGTAAAATGCTTTTGAAAGAATAATTTCAAATATTGAATTTTTTATACAATGTACATTTTGTAGTAAATAACAAAAATGTCAGCAATATTCTCATAATTATAAAAAACGCTAGAAAATGAGAATGAAATGGGTAATATTCTTAAAATAAATTGATGAAAGGGTTGTAATGTGTTAAAATGTTTTGTTCAAATGTTTTATTAGGGGCGATTTCGTAAAATAAATATGCTAACTCCATTTAATAATTGTATATGTGTGATCTTGAACAGAGAAGCATTGTTTATTTCCGGTGCATTGTTTGATTAACGACGACTCTCTTCATCAGTCTAGTCACTGGCTTTGTCCGTGTCTTACACAGATTATGCAGTAGTCGTCGGGATTAGATTTTAGTAAAATGCTAAAATACAAAATAAAAAAATATCTGCTGTTTTTTTTTATTTTATAGAAATAAATAAAATCCACATATAAAAATTAATCCTTTGACTTTAAATAAATTGTTACCGATTAACAATATATTGTACAGTTATGAAACACTCTTAATTTCTTATTTATTTGTTCAAATGTGAAAACTTTAACACGAACCCAAATAAGAGACAATTTATGTTTTTGTTTATCAGAACAATTACAAAAAATATTTCAAATAACTAAAAACGTCTTTAAGATATAACTTATTGAAGATAAGAAGCAATATCTTCTTTGTCATTTTCAATATTTACGTCCGTTGTAGTAAAATATAATAGACGCGATGTGGGATTTGCTTTAGCCTTTGAATCGCCTGTCTCCCTTATGTCAGTGTGTCCACTGCAGACTTCGCAAACTTATAATGTAAAGTTAGGTCACCAGTTGTTTTCTCTTCATCATCACTTATGCGTTATTTTCTGTTGGTTAAAATTAGGTTATATTTATGCCAGATTCAATTCCTTATCTTCTAAAAAGTTCAAAATATCGATACAGCACTTAACTCGAACTAGAAAATTTCCAGTACTCGCACACTTGTACAATGTAAGTTTAACTGACTGTAATACGGGTTTCCTTATTTTCAGGCCAAAATGCCACTTCATTCAAAACCGAGTTCAACAAGTTTTCAACCATCCCGTACCTCCTTGAATTTCCCTTGGGTCAAGGAACACCCTTCTATTAAAACAATGGCAATCTGTTCGTGGTGCAATAAAGGCATAAGCATCAGTGGGATGGGTTTAAAACCGGCTTTAAAAAAGCCATTCTAAGTCCGCCAACACATTTTAAACGAGGGAAAAACAGACAGAAAAGCCTTCCATTAAATATGTTTTTTAAAGACAATGTTGCTGACAGCATTTCTCTATCAGGAGAACCTAGTAGCAGCCGAAGATCAAGGGGGCTATTGGGATCCAATTAGCGCAGGCTACTGGTACGGAAAGCTCCCTCAGACAGCCGAGTCACACAACTGTTTCGACATTAACGTCCCCAATCCACCAGTGAAGCAATATGTTATTTCTGAATCCGTGACAAGATCAGAAATATTCTGGTGTTTACAAATAGTTGTTAATCATATTCCCTTTGCAGTTGCAGCTCGCTGTGCTAAAAGTTTCAAGTTTCAATTTCCCTGATAGTGAGATAGCATCAAAAACTAAAGTTGGATTATACCAAAGTAGGATATTTGATCGTATTTGGTTTGGCACCACATTTTCGAGAGACAAATAGAAAAGAAACTCAAAGAATGTTCTCATATTGTTCTCTGCTTCGACGAATCTTTAAATAAAGTTAGTCAACGGCAACAAATGGACCTTCATATTCGTTGGTGGGATCCAGCCAACAATCATATTGAAACAAGATATTTTACATCAATATTTTTTAGGTCATACCAAAGCGGAAGATCTTTCTCCGAGGAATCAAAAGCGCCATTTCGCCTGACACTTTAAATAAAATAGTTCAGGTTTCTATGGACGGACCTAACGTGAATAAAAAAAATTCTTTGTTTGAAGGTTATTTTTGACGATGGAAGGATTGTGAAGGAAACAGGATTTTTCCGGACATTTGCCATCGTTAAGTGAAACAAGAAAACAGTAACACTACGTTTCGAGATCTGCAATCTGATCTCTTCTTCAGGTTAAAGAACTAACCTAATACATAATTACAAACTAGGTTAAAATAAACAAATCTTACTAAAGCGTTGTGGCACGCCTAAGTCCAGGAAGAAAATTAGAAGAGTAGGTAGAAAGTACAACATTAGAAAACCGCGTTTAAAACACACAACACTCTTAGACAAAGTCTCGTAAAAACAAAACCAAAAAAATGGCACACAGGATTCCAAAAACTGTGTTTACAGTATAAAATGTAGCTGCAATAGGGAATACATAGGCGAGACAAAAAAGACCACTAAACATAAGGATAAAAGAACACAAAGAAAACACGAGAAAGGGTTTTCACAGAAAAGTCAAAAATTGCACACCATTGTTGGTCCGAAGACCATCATATGAATTGGGATGAAGCCCACATAATACATCGGGAACCACATTTCTTCAAAAGGAAATTAATTGAGGCAACATACATTAAATTGGCAGACCAACCAATCAGTCAACCATCAGTCGAGATTAGGCCGCTTTTGGTTGCCAATTCTAAAAAATGAACTAAAGAGAAAACCAAAAGTATCAAACGGATCGGATATTTGTAATAAACCACTGCGGAGTCACAATATGGTTTTAAGAAGTTCATCTCGCATGAACCAATAATAACGAAAGGGCCCATTTCCTGTTCCCCTTCCCTTGTATTTCCGCCATCTTGTTTTAGCCCAGCCGTCACGAGTACCATTGGCTAGTCCCTCTGGTCAGTCGTAGATGGTTAGTAGACGAGTGAAGACGTATTGTGACCTGTATTCCGTAGTTTAGTTTTAATGATTAGTGTTTTGTATAGTTTTGTATTAAGTGCATGTCTTTAGTGTTAGTGAAGTTGACATACAACATGTAGATTGTGTTTCCTGACTTAGGCGTGCCACAACGCTTTAGTAAGATTTGTTTATTTTAACCTAGTTTGTAATTATGTATTAGGTTAGTTCTTTACCTGAAGAAGAGATCAGATTGCAGATCTCGAAACGTAGTGTTACTGTTTTCTGTTTCACTTAACGATGGCAAATGTCCGGAAAAATCCTGTTTTCCTTCAATAAAAAAATGTTAAATGATTTCGAGCAAGAACTGCTAGATTCACCAAATGGCCATGCCCTGTTAAATATTGGTAGTTGTGGTCTCCACACTCTTCATGGCGCCTTTAAAACTGGCATGAACGCAACAAAATGGGATGTTGTGGGATTCCTTAGAGCATTGTATAACTTATTTAAAAATTCACCAGCTCGTAGAGCAGATTTCACCTTACTACAGCTCGTCTGATACATTCCCTTTAAAGTTTTGTGCTGTCAGATGGGTGGAGAGCGGCCGTGTGGCTCAAAGGGCCTTGTTGATACTGCCTTGCGTTAGGAAATATGTAGATGGTGTTGTTAAAAATAAAAAAGAGCCTGCATGTCGCAGTTTTGAAGTAGTCAAAGATTAATTTAAATGATAAGCTTTTGGCAGCCAAATTGGCATTTTTTATGTCAATTTGTGGTCTATTTGAAACCATTCCTCAGAGAATTTCAAAATGATGCCCCAATGGCTCCTTTGCTAAATAATTGAGATTAGCTCATTAGCTTTGAATCTCATCGAAAAGGTTGTAAAAACAGGACCATCTGGATACGGTAAGAAATCAGATAGATAAAATGGACTTATCGCCCAACAATCTTATCCCAACCAAACATTTCGATTTGGGGTTTGCCACTAAAGATGCTCTCAGGACATGTGAACCAACATCAGATTTGGAAAAATTAAATCTTAAGAGAAACGCAAGGGAAGCTGTACTTGCTATGGTGAAAAAAATAATCGAAAAATCACCCATAAAGTACCCTTTGTCAAAAGCCATCACCTGTCTAGATCCGAATGTAATTAAAAATAATTCGGGGAGAAAAACATCTTACTTCATGTTTAGAGCAATTAGTTGCGAAAAAATGGATGACTGGTATAAAGGCAGATAGTGTGAAACGACAGTACCTCAAACTGTTCTCAAATGAGCACGTATTAAATCAGTGCAAAATGTATCAAAGACATGAAAAACGACTTGATGATTTCTTTGTAGAAATAATAAAAGTTGAAGGTGTGGAGGAGTATAAAGATTTAAAGCTTTTCATTCAAACTCATTCTGACACTTTCTCAACGGAAATTCTTCTGTTGAAGAGGCTTCTCTGTCAACAAAACAGTGTATAGTTGAAAACTTGAAGGAGGAGAGTTTAGTCGCGTTGAGAAAAAGTTTGTGACGGCGTATCAGCAGCAGGAGGATTGGAGGCAATGGAAAATCACTAATGAATTAGTTCATGCTGCCAAAAATTCCCACGCCCCACTACTCGGAGCACTTGGCAAAACAACGAGAAGAAATGAAAGACAAAATTAATTCTGAGAAAGAGAGGAAGCAAGCTGCAATAGAAAAAAAAAGAATTGGAAGCACAAAAATTCCAGGTATTGTCCGACGCCAGGAAAAGGGCAGCTGAGTTAGACGACAAGATACAGGAACTTAGCAAAAAGTGCAAATCGTAATTTCACTTTTATTCTAGACATTTTTATCCATTTCTTTATTTATGTGTACAAATATAATTTTTTTTGTATAAACTGGTACCAAATAACTTTTCTTATAACAAGTTGTATATAATTTTTATACATTTAACGTTTATATGTTATTTTAATTTTCAATAAAATTGCCTTTTCTTATGTACTAATTAAAATGTGAACCTGTGATTATGTGAAAATTTTCCTGTGGAAGAAATCGATCGAAATAATAATAATAATGTGTTAAACAGAAAATAAATTAATAATCACGCAAGTGTACTTCATGGACTCAAAACGAGTTAGCCTTAGCCAACGTACGAATCCTGTCACCCTGCATCTTGTCTAACCTGTGTCAACAAAGTTCTCTTCAGATTTCAACAAACTTGTAAGTTAAAAGAATATTATGAGCTATGTGCATGCTAATTATATTGAAATTTGTCTTTGTCATTGCTTTGATGACTGTTTATGATGATGTTTTGTAAAAATAATATGCCTTGTTATATTCATTATGTAGCAAATCGCACATAAAATCGGGCGCTCGCCGCTCATTGCTTGCGTCGTAACCGAAAGCCTATTGTTATTCGTTCTTTTAGACGTTTCCGTCAATTCCTGCACGACCAATGACATCGTTAGTCAATTGGGAAGAAGTTTTATATTGTATTTTACCGCTCCGCCGCGTCTGTAGTGTTTACGTCTCAACTTCGCCCCTCTCCAACACGATTTTTGTTTGTACCGGTAACGTTGTTTATGAAAACTTTCCGACCTTGAATTTTAATTTTTTTAACCGTGTGAAAACCGTGAATTAAGCCGTGAATTTGAGTATTTAGATTGAGTGGGAACCCTGAATTGTTAAGTATGCATGATTCATTATTATTTTGCTTAATGCTTACAAACAGCACTGGTATAAAAAAAATTATAATTAAAATAAATAATAACAATTTTTTCACGTAAATAATACAATGTATAATGAAAAATGTCAACATTTTGTTTATTTTCAATTTTACTGCAGTTTTTTCAATTAAACTACATATTTTTTATTTCATTTCATCAAAATAGACAAAAAAAAAAACGAAAATAATGAGCCGTCAGAGAACCTTTTTTGATTAAAAAAAATGTTTCAAAATGGTGATTGAAAATTATCAAAATATTTGTTTAAAGTGAAATTTTGTTATAACGGCTGAATATTTCTTAATGAAAAAAATACAGTATTTTTAGAATAGCACAATGTATATTTGATCAAACTTTCAGCTCAATAAAACAATTTTTGTAAAAGAAAAAAATTAAAAACCAAAAAAAGTTTATTGAATTTTTTGGGAAATTTTTGAGGTTAGGGCAAAAATGATTACTACATAATTTGTAGATTCTTTTATTTCCAACAACTTTTACATTTGACTGTTTTCAGTAGGATGCATTGTTTACTCACAAATTGCAAAAAACCATTTTCACCCCTAAAAACCACCCCTCCTATACCCCCTAATAGACGATTTTGGTTCGGAATGGTTTTTTTTTATTTATTTATGATGTATTTGACTAAATTGTGCCATTAGTTTGCTGTAAGAAAACATTTATTTTTTCAATCAGGTAATACGACTGGACTATTAGTTTTGCTGTAATGTATATTAATTTTTCTTTATGTATTCTTTTACAGAAATTTGTACAATATAAAAACGTACACACATTCCTTTTTATTCCTTTCTTATTCCTTTTTTTTCATGCAATTCCACTTTCAAATTATTACAAACCTTATTTCACTAATCTGTTTTGAAATTGATTTAATAACACAGCATATTATGAAAATATGATGACATATCATTGTTACTTGTTTCAGCTAAAAAATTTGGAGTGACAGAGTTTGTGAATCCCCTGGACCATGAGAAGCCTATACAAGAGGTTCTGATTGAAATGACAGATGGAGGATTGGATTATACTTTTGAATGTGTCGGAAACGTCAAGACAATGGTAAACGTATATTGTTTATTTCTTATATTTGCAGTACACAGTTTTTAGTTTAAATTTAACTCTGAAACTTTTAACATTTGTATGCCCAGTCCCATCACAAAATCCTAGCAATTGGTGGTGCAAAGAGAATTTTTGTTCAAAGTAGCCAATTAACTATATAAAATCATTGAAATTATATTTTTTCACTGTGAACATTTTAAATAATAATTAGAGAGTTGTTATGGAGATGTTTAAACAGAATCATTACATTTAAAGGCTTAAAAACCAGTCTCTTCCTCAGATGAATAAAAACCATAATCTGTAGAAGACAAATTAAGTAAAGTGAACAAACCTCATCAAAGTACTAGGACATGACAGTATCAAATGTTGTGTTGGGTTAGTAATAAATCCACATTAAAACAAAAGGTATACTAATACAACAATGTAGAAAATTTGAAAACAGTTGGGACAGTATATGCTTGCAATTAGTGAAATTTGATTGTATTTCTCTACATCATTATATTTATGTCAAACTGTCCATTTTGTTTAACTCAGTCTGTGTGTAATTGTTTGACTGTCAGGCTTTTACATATTAATCATTATCCCTTCAAAAGGTAAAGAAGGTTGAAGTTTCTTTTTTTCTGATTTTTGGTTCTTGTTATCTCTATTACTTCTGGTTAAGTATCTATTATTGTTATCTATTGATTATATATCATATTGTGTCATCTAATTAGTATGTCTATTAGTATTATCCATCATATAATTAGTAGTTATATCCTTATGATTTATTTATCTTAGTTGTTATTCTTGTCATTGTCCATTCCTTGTAAATTATGGAATTATTCCATAATTTATTTTGCACTCTGTTTTTTTTTTAAATATTATTTTTGTGTGCATGTGCGCGTTCACGCTTATCTATCATGCTTGAAATTGTTTGTAAAAAGGAGTTTCTGTTAAATAAATAAATAAACCTTTGAGAGAGTTCATCAACTAGATTTTACATTCGTCTGTCCTGTTGATAGTGGCAATAGTATTTTTTTGCTAAAATACTCAATGGTGGTTAAAAACTGCCTGAGAGTAGAGTGTCTATCTGATGATATTTCTAAGTGTTCTTTCATATATGTTACAATTCTCTGTGTTGTTTTAATAAAAAAACTTTGTAAACGATAAAATTTTGTACACTTCACAAATAAAATACCTCAATATATTATGTAGAAATTCTAGGCTATTAACATATTTATTACACTTTAAAATAAAATGACAAGTAATGAGTAAGTTGTCTTGATGCAAAAAAACAACACTAACAACAGTTGTTCTCTTAAATTCATGAAGTTTATATAAGTGGATTGTTTCATAAGATGTGTTCCTATTGCAAGAGCTGACATGCATGAAACTTGCGTGATAGATCAAGCTGCATTGTTTCTAAACTTGTAATTCTACATCTGTTTAATGTTTTATTGTATTGGGCTCTGAACAGTCATTGGATGTTGCAGAGGGCAGCTCTAGAGGCCTGCCACAAAGGGTGGGGGACGTCTGTCATAGTGGGTGTGGCTGGAGCGGGACAAGAGATTTCCACCCGCCCCTTCCAGCTGGTCACTGGTCGTACTTGGAAGGGAACTGCATTTGGAGGTTAGAGTCAAATAATATAAACTGTTTTTACATAAAATAGTTGTTTAAAAATGGATTGACGAGTGTATTCACAGACCTGAAAATGAACTGTTGGGGAAAATACAAGAGGTAATACAAAATACCATAGTAATTGTTGAACAAATATTGGATTTTGTATTATTAATATTTTTTCTTATAGTGATCTCTTGTTATATCATTAATGTGTTCCTAAGTATTCTATTTGACACAAAAATTTTGTTATGTAGTTTATAAAACAAAATCTGATAGCTTATTGTTGATTTTGTATTATGTTGACAGCCATTATCAGGGTCACTTAGTACAGACCCAGGATTAAGGTATTAAACTAAGATGCAAATATATCCTTTAATGTCACTATTTTTAAGATTGGCAGAAATTGTGTATTATTGCCTTATTTGTAACCTAATATTTTAGTTGATATATATTGTGCCAAATTTTGGTTTCTTTAGCATGTATAGTTTTAGAAGTAATATTGTTTTGTGCAAAAAATACAAAATGGCGGCTAGTGGCTAAACGATACATTTCTCCACCTATGTTTATATGACATTTTTGTTTGAAGTGATGAATACTACCATCCACAGAAGTTTGTGCCCTTTCGTGAACACCCTGTATATATGAGGTGTGGGAGAATAGTAACACGACTGATTTTTTATTTAAACTATTTTAATTTATTTTTGCACATTAATTTTATCACCTTCAAAGTAGTTTCCCTAGGCAACTGTACAGCGGGAGAGGCGGTGTTCCCACACTTCATGGCAGTGCCTGATGGCTTCAAGTGTTATCACCTTTAGTTTCTCAGTTACGCTCTGTGTATGTTTTCAATACTAATTGTTTTTATAAATAAACAGAAAGAAGTTACAGATCAGGTGAATAAGGGGCTGGGGATTGATTTAATTTATACAAATCCCTATTGTTAGGGCTATCTAGGCCTAGATCAGGTGGAGGAGGCAAATCCGTCTCTTCATCACTGTATGTTAAATCGGTCATTCATTTGTAATCCACTTGTACTTGAAGCCATCAGAAAAATAAATACTATTAAATGAATAATTCATGCATTGTTTCATCACTATAAACTAGAATTTCAATCCAAAGTAATAAACGTTAAGTATTTTCACTTGAAAATGAGGCATAAAACTGATAACATTATTTAATTGCACTTTACGATCACATTTACAACAGATATAACACTAAAACAAACTTATATTGCAACGAAAACAACAATAAAAGTTCAAAGAACTCAATTCATAGTGACTTGACTAGTTTGTTTATGTCAGCAGACAATTTACTCAGCTGGAACTTTTGTCAACAAACCAGTAAATGTACTGTGAAAAACAGCTGTCATATTATTTCAAATAATTCAAACTATTCCCAAGAGGTAGCAGCACAATGCAGAGCCACTAATCGCATATGTCAGTGAAATGAGACATAGTACGCCAGCTGTACAGTGCCTGTAATTCGTCCGCTAGCGAACTACTGCACATTGGGCAGTACCCGTGTTTTGTCCAGAAAGGGTTAAAGTTTAATAAATATATGCATTTGAAATAGATATATTCTTTTTGAGACACCTTGTATTATAACCAGCCCAAAAACAACCTGAGTCTTGAGTTAATCACTATGTGTAACTCAGCTATCAATGGAGATTCCTTGAACCTTCTCTTGATTATATGTCCTGTTTTGTTGACTGTTGAGATCCTGTAATTTTGTAAACTGTTACATTGTAGTATTTTTACCACAACCAAATGTAATGGAAGTAATCCTTTCACTTACCAGTGGAATTATTGTAGGCTGGAAGAGCAAAGATAGTGTCCCGAAGCTAGTTGACCAATACTTGGCCGGCAGTCTGAAACTGGATGAGTTCATCTCCGATGTTCTTCCATTCGAGAAGATCAATGAGGGGTTTGATTTGTTACATGCAGGAAAATGGTGAGTACTTAGGTAGCACTAAAATTATTTCACTTAATTGAAATCAATTTTATTAGAGAAATATAATGCCTCTTAACTCTGTGTTAGTAATGTGTGGTATATGATTCCATTTGATGTGAAATTTTAACACCACTATCTTTTGTTGTGGTGTTTTAGAACCTCCGCACACACTGTAGTATTTAAAAATGTTTTTATAAGTTCAGAATCATTTTACTGTCGTCCAACAATTACAAAATTACAAATAATTACAAATTAAATTAATTGGGAGTTCTCATGTCAGTAGATAGGTTTTGTTTTGTGTTCTGTGTAATTTTGCTAAGGCATATTATTTTTATTTCTGGTATTGCTTTTAACCCTTAAAGTGCTGAAAAAATGTTGCCTACGTTCCATTAGCGTGCATTTTGAGTTTTAAAAAGAATCTGTTTTCCCCAAGTTAGATTGTGTTCTGTTTCTTGGAAGAAGAAATAACAAGCATACAAATATATTTAAAACTATCAGTACTGAGGACAGCGTTTTACATGTAGACATGCTGTATGAATATATCTGCATGCCGTGCCACATATCATCAGAAGAAATAACGATAAAAGAATAATACTGGTTATTGATTTATTTTTTGTATGACACAAAATTCACTTTCCTTCTAAAAGTCAGAAATTAATACATTTACCAATTCTTATACATACACGTCACTTTCATGAGTTATAATGTATACAATAAACTAAAATAAGACAATACAGATATTCCAGTATACCATGTTTAGCGCAAATCCGATGTTACGGACATCTGTATGCTGCACATTAAAGGTTAATTTTGTATAAATCAGAAAAGTTGATACTAGTGTATTGTAGTATCACTAATGTAAAGGAATACAACATTTTCCAATATAATATTTTATTTTGTGCAAGGCCTTTCTGAATCAAAGATTCCATCATCATGCACTTCACAAATTATTAAATGTTTACATTTTTGTAATAATAATTAATTTTATAATAACATACGGTAAACAATTTGGATGTACGGTTAGTCAGTATAAAATATTTAATTAGAATTTAATTTTAATTTTTTTATAAATTGAGATGAGAGTAAAACTGAATTTTGAATTGGTCCGTCTTCATTATTGATTTTTTCCAATGCTCCCAAGATTCTACATGATACTAGTGTTTTACGAGGGCCATCCGGAAAGTAGTACCCGTTTGTGAAATAAAGACACAGAAGTAAATATTAACAAATATAAACATTTTTATTGAAAAGAGCATACCTTAAACTACTTCTCCACATAATCTCCAAGCAAATTTAAGCATTTGTCATAACGTGTGACGAGTTTTTGTATTCCAGCGTCATAATCCTCCGCTGCCAGCCGATTGAAATACGTAGTCACGCCTTCTTTAAGTTCTTCATCGCTGTCAAATTTTTTTCCCGCCAAAAACTCTTTAAGTTTTGTAAAGAGATGAAAATCTGAAGGGGCCAAGTCCGGGCTATACGGTGGATGGTCGAAAATTTCCCAATTGAATTGCTGCAGAAGTTGTTGTGTTATCCCCGCTGCATGAGGCCTTGGTTTTGTGCTCATCTGTAAAAATGCGAGGGACCCACCTTGCACAAATTTTTGAATAATGCAGATGGTCTTTGACAATTTCATGAACAATTGTTCGAGAAACATTAGGGAAATGTTCACAGATGTCATCAATTGTGACGCGCCGATCGTTCCTCACGAATTCGTCTACTGACCTCAGCAGTTGATTTGTAATGACAGATGGTCTCCCTGAACACTCATCGTCGTGTGTGTTCCCCCTCCCCAAGTTGAAATTACGACACCAGCGCCGAACAGATGACTCTTCCATCACATTGTCTCCATACACTTCCTTTAATTGGCGATGAATATCACAAGGTCGAACGTTTCTTGCGTTGAGAAATTTTATTACAGCCCTCACTTCACAACTGGCGGCGTTTTCAATTTTTTTAAACATTATGAACTGCCTCAGAAACAACACAGGCAATGCTAGCGTCACGGAACTTGTAACAGAGAAGGCAGACAAGCCACTGAAGCGATCTGACCTTGACCGGCGGCTACTCGCGTCATCAGCGCCTCACGCGGCGGAAACAGGTACTACTTTCCGGATGGCCCTCGTACTTTGTCAATACTGGTTAAAATTTATTCTTTTAAATACATTTTCATTTTCTTCTTCTAAGGAGTGGCCTATTGCCAAACTCAAGGGCCTTTTGCCCACCCCGGAAGGCCAACCGGTTTACGATTTCAGCAGTTCTACAAACTGCCAAAAACAACTGGTCAGATCTTCCAGGAAAATTTCACTACTCTTGTCTTGACTACCAAAGACGGTGTAGCGCTCCCTTGCTATTACAAGGCAGTCAAAGAGCAGGTGTTCAGCAGTCTCCTCCTGCTCGTCAAACATTCTACAGAGCAGATCCTCCTGGAGAATGCCAACTCTGTAAAGATGCTTTCTCAGGTGACCATGTTCTGTAATCAAACCCATATCTCGAGAAAACACCAATTTACTTTAGGAGAGAAGGTCAGACGCCACCCTGGAGAAAGGCAACTGTAGGACTAAAGGACTTAATCGCCCACTCTATCCTTCTGAATATTATTACTTACACAACACGCCAATCTCCATTGTGAGTGAATGGAGTGCCCCATAGGTCTCTCTCCACAGTTGAGTGGTTGATCTTTGTAATAAATAATACAATCCGGAAAGTATGTTCCCATCCTAACTTTTAGAACTCTTTCTGGTTCAGCAATATATCTACCTTGATCGCCCTTGAAACCACCAAACAGTGAAATTGAATTTTTTGCTAATAGCTTATGAAGCCTTGCGCAACCCTGCATACTGTCAGTGTCAGTGCAGAGTTTCTTCCAGGCTTATCTCTTAGCCATACGATCCTTGTGGTTGTACAGTGCAAGAGCCTTGATAGGTCTCCCAAGTTTTTACTCTCCTGAATAAAACCCTGACTCTCTCCCTCAGTGAGGCCAGTTCAGAGCTCCACAAGACTAACTTGGATCTCCTCCTGTTAATAACAGGACAACTGTGATCAAATGAACCCACAAATGAACAAGTAAGATTATCAGCAGATTTGTCCAGCTGTACTGTATTGTGAATCCATTTCTGATTACTACTGTCAGATTCTAGTTGTACACTTAGGTTTTCTTTGTATGAAACCCAGTCTGTATTTCTCGGATTTCTGTACTGAACTTTTTCAAGTTCTAGGTCTCCGATATTAAAGCAGATGTGAGCATGATGATGGAGGGAAGGCTTGTCAGACACATGCCAATCATGTATCCAATTAAACATACCCTCCGTCATCTATCACCTATCACATCTATCACCTCCCTATGCGTCTGCATGCATAACATAGGAGCATTACCCATGTTTATATAATCAATAGACTTTGGGACATTATATACCTCTGTTGTTTGTGTTGGTGCTACACCACACTTCACTATGCGAGTTAGCATTGCAGTCAATTACCAATTCCACACCAGCTTGATTCACCAAAGCAGCCATCTCTCTGGAGGGTGTGGAATCCACATCACCATATAGAAAATATGATGATTGATCTGAAGGCCCTTGATCCCCATTATTAGCTGGTCTGCTCTACATCTACATCAACACCACCAGCTGCTGAATCTTCTTCGATAGTAGTTGAGCGTGATGAAAAGGCAGACACCCAAAGCCATAACTGCCAGATGCAACTGCCTGCTGTAACCTTTCGAGATCAAGATGTATTGGGTTTTTGATTTTATGACCTTTAAAAGGTACCAAGGAAGTGAAAGGTACGCCCAGTCAGAGCACCGCATAACCAGGTTAAGGTATTTATGCTTGGAGGGGCGCCCAACCCCCAAAGGCTCCTTTCATGATTCACTACCCCAAGCATCATGCACACCTTAGGCATGGGTCGCTTCACACCATGGGATTGGAGGCCCTGTCCATAAAAAATGCATGTGTCAGTCGAGACTAGTCATTCAACCTTCATGAATCCTTAACAAGAATTATAATTAAATTATAGGAATTCGCCTTCGGCTCAGTGGCAAGAAATGAGTAATGCTCCTCAGACATACTAAGTATCAAGATATGACCTTGCCTCTCATAAGAGGCACCAAAGAACTCAACAATCGGAACTACAAAAAGTTTATTGTTTAATTGCTTGGTCTTCAAAACAGTAATGTCTTAATGTCCTACAACAGTAATATTTATGAAAGAGTTCTTTCTGTAAAAAATTATATTTTAGTAAATGAATAAATTTAAAAACCAAATATCTCAGTCATTTTGATCTATGAATTTAGACCCAAAGTCTTTTCTCACCAGTGCTTGCTTATCTCTTATGAAAATATGTACACATACGACTCTATTATATAAGTCCCATAAACATTAACAAGTTTTAAGTTTATTTTAAGGATAATGTTTTTGCAAGATTTCCTGTGCTTTAAAATCAGCAAATAAAGGGTGATTCAAAAAGAGCGCTGGTTTCGATATATCAAATTAAGAGATTTATTATAATGAAAATCTGAAATCAAATACATAACTATGTTCATCTAACCTACCGATTTCATGTATGAAAAATAATGTCATGCATGTGTCCTCCTCTGCTACGCTGGCACGCAACAACTCTGTCCATGAAATTAGCCATGACTGCACGGCAAGTTTCCACTTCAATTTGGCCGACAACCCGTCGAATTTCCCCCTTCAACCCATTGATGGTTCGGGGTTTATTGGCATAAACTAATGACTTTAGATAACCCCAAAGATAAAAGTCACAAGGTAAGTAAAGTAGTCACACGACCTTGGTGGCCATTGATGGTCGGAATTACGAGAAATGACGCAATCCTGAAAGCGGTCACGGAGCAACACAATTGTTTCACGGGCAGCGTGGCAGGTGGTACCATCCTGCTGAAACCACAACTGGTCAATGTCGATTTTATCCAAATGAGGCCAAAAAAACTCCCTAATCATCGTACAGTATCGGTCTCCATTCACTGTCACAGCTTGCCCTTCCTGATCTTCAAAAAAGTAAGGGCCGATGACGCCGCCCGACCAAAAGCCGCACCAAACTGTCACTCGTTGTGGATACATTTCCCTTTCGTTAATCATGCGAGGGTTTTCTGAACCCCAGATACGGCAGTTCTGTTTATTAACAAATCCATTCAATTGGAAGTGCGCTTCATGACTGAAGATGATATTCATTGCGAAGTTTTCTTTATCCTGCGAATTTCTCAATACCCAATCAACAAACTGTCGTCTCTTCTGGTGATCTGCCACTTTCAATTGTTGCGTCAGCTGAATTTTATAGGGGTGATATTTGAGATCTTACCAAAGAATTCTCCGTACAGAAGAACATCTTAAACTCAATTGTTGAGAACGGTGACGTATTGATTTCGCTGGGCTAACAACCACACTGTCATGAACCACCTTAATGTTCTGTTCAGTTCGGGCACAACGACGATGTCTAGAACTTTTGAGGTCGACTGTTGAACCCGTTTCTTGAAACTTTTTCATGAGTCTGCGAACTGTTGATTCATTCGGTGCTTCATTACGTCCTAGAGTACCGCAAAGTCGCCTAACAGTAGCATAACTCTCTCCCCTCTGATAAAGCGTTTTCACTGTTAAAATTCGTTGCGCACAAGTTAACTTCTCCATGGTTAGACACAGAATGCACTAATGAGAGAAATATCAGCTGCATCAACAATCGGAATGTAGTCAGAAATAGAATCAAGGTCAAACATTGTTGCCAACCGGTAAAATAAACCGGTCTTTTCAAAACCGGCGCTCTTTTTGAATCACCCATTATCTGAGATATGAGCTTGTGCTGGGTGATAAGATTGGATATGAACTTGGCTAATAACATGAAATGATTTGTTTCAGTATCCGTGTGGTTTTAAACTACTGAAAAGAAGAAGAAAGCTCTCTCCAAAGTGATAAATATATAATAGGAAGTGCCTAATTTAACATATTCCAAAATTTATATAAGAAAATTATTCTAAATATCATTTTTGGTGTATTGTTATTGTCTATTAAACATGATGTATATTTGTGATCTGTGTTTTATTTCTTATCACAAACTGATGTTGAGGGTTACTGTTGAAAAAGAGATGGCTTTGTGTAGTCCAGGATTGACTTGGTCCAGGTGTTTAGTGCTATTTTTCTCCAGATTCTTTTAGTCCAGGTTGTACAGTCTATTTAACCCTAGAACTGGCAATGGTGTCACTCTGTACTGGCGGCTCTATTTTAACAGCCTCGCAGACGTTTCTTATAATGTATCACATTTCATAACTGTTAGTCCAAATATAAACTATTATATGTCAATGTATTCACAACTATATGGAGAGCATTATAATAACAATATCTTATTGTTTCCATGGAAACATATTTTTATTTTTTTTACAAAATGTAAGAAAAATGTTTTTTGGAAATTTTTTTTGTAAATATTCCGTTGTGTAACTGCTTAGGCATAAGCTTTACATCAAAATTGTAAATGTATAACTTATTCTAAATTTTGTCCTGATTCCAAAAATATATAATTATTGTAACTTTTTATCTCAAAACGTATGTGTTACAGGGCTTTGTATGAAAAAGCACCCATATTTACTTATTTTCAAAAATGCGTACATTTCTAAATAAATATTATTGTTTGTGGGTAAACATAATCTCTTGACTGCATTTATACTTATATAAGTATGACAGTTAAAACAAAAATAATAAATTTTAATATTACCTTATTTACATAATATATGTACAATATATACAAAGTTTCATTTTTCACTCAGCGTCACTAGATCCCGCCCTGCGAGCTCTCTAAGATCATTTCATCGGTCTCTAAAGTTTTCACCCATACTGAACAACTAAAACTATAACCAAAGAAAACTAAAAAAAACAATAATAACAACACCAAATACTATTGGATTCGTAACCTCAAACAAAACCCGGCACTTATTTACAGTTTCACAACAATGTGGTTGACCCGTACTATGTTCACGTCAGCTGTCCATGGAGAACGCTGTTTTACGGTAAACAAAGAAGACAATAATCGAAGTAAGAACAGTAAATCGGTACTATAGTTATTGCTCTTCCGGAATATATCAAATAAAAATCATTTATATGACCTTAATTGTATAAAATTTCAATAACTGTACATGTCTACTTTGGCGACGAATATTCGTCGTTGCCAAATCAGACGGGCCTTTGGCGACGAAAATTCGTTTCATACCAGCTCTAGGGTTAAGAAGTAAGTCACCTGTGACAGTATTGTTACTAAGTTGTATGGACATTAAATCAACATAGATTTAATCAATTCATATGATTTGTTGTAATAAAAAACTAAATTGTATAAGTTTCATTTTGAAATTTAAATTTAAATCTTTATGTTATATTCATTTGTTTATTATAATTTATTACTATTACTTCTTAATAGAATGCTAGATCAATCAAACACTGTTTTTAAATGATTTTTATGCTTTTAAAAGCATTGTAAATAGGTCAATATTTTAGATAATTTATATTTTATCTCTTCTATGTATTATTATTTCTAAATAAGCGTTAATAACCACAAAATTGTATTACATCTTTTATTATTTAGTTTCATGACTACATAAAATGTTATATTCTTGATAGTATCTGATTTTTAATAAATAAACAAAAAGTGTTAGAATTAAAAAACATGCATAATGGAATAATATTTTTGGAGTATTTGTTAAGATGAGACAACCTTGTGAAAATAATTTTTTTTTCAAATTTCTTAAACATAAAAGAACAATCAATTTCCCATTATGTAAAATTTATTGTATTTCCCAAGTATTATTGATGTGAAAGTTATTTATATATGTGAAGATTAGAGCAATTTGTAGCCAGATAAAAAGTTTTGAAAATCATAGAAATGTAAAGTAAAAGTTGTCTTATTTTATTATATGAATGTAGGGCTAAGAAGCCCTCTGTAATGTGTTGTGACCTGGGGACCAACGGCTTAAAGGTAACTTCCGAACAACCACAGTCAGTAGAATTTCTTAAATGTCAGTATGATGATGAATTTAAGGAAATCAACAGCCATACATATGATTTACATCGTTTCCTTTCTTCAATTCGTAGTGTCTCCTGTCTTTTTTTTTAAATCAACGTCAATGTACTTAAAATACATTTTTAAGGGAATCGAAATGAACAAACCATCCATTTCAACTTTAAAATAATAACCCCGTTATTTATGAACAAAGAGAAAAACAAAGTGTTCTGGAATGCATACAAGACTTACTAAATCTTTTGTAACAAATAATTTGTTGATATCTCAAACTTTTTTCAAGATATTGGTTAGTTGTAAATCCCATAAGAACTTTTCTATTATCAAGAACTGGTGATAGAAATACTGAAACAAGTTCAAACTCTGTATGAAAATTGACCTTTTAAATATCTTCACAACGTTTATTGGCCAGCTAGATATACCATTTCATTTCAATATTGAGTACGTTTAACCTTTTTTTTAAATTCACAACTCCCATCAATTATGAACCTAGGGAAAAAACTAAAACTGTTCTCAAATAATTTTAAAGTTTCCTAAAACGTTTGTTATAAAAATGTTATATTTAAAAGGGTCTTTGAGATATTGAGTACATGCATGTAAATCACATTAAAAAAAATTAATATAATTCAGTTGTCACAAAATCCTCCTACTTCTTTCGACTTATAAAAATAGTAAGAACTATTTTTCTATATTTCATGAATGATTTGTGCTAGAACAATGATAAATTTAATTTAGAACTAAAATAAAATTTTCTTTGTACAAAGTAAGTGATTTTATTATTGCTTACTCTACAAACTTGTTGAGTGTTGTCTCTATGATAATAGGTTTTTGTACTGACTTATTAGTTTTAATTTGAAACAAATTAAAGTTTTATTCATTGCCAAACATCTTCACTATATGATGATGGCTACAGAGGAGAGTGACAAATACCGCTCTACAAAATATCTTTTGCAGTCGTTTTTTTCACTTAGTTCAAGAAGCTGAGAAACCTCTCATGGCACTCCGTCGTAGAAGGACCCTGTGGTTGCTTGTGGAGTGAAAGGATGTTCAAGTTGGGTAAGGTTTGCGATAGGGAATGTCAGGTCCCATCTAGAGAGATACTGTAGCAGCATAACAATAGCCAGGAAAACATTTTGTAATTCAAGAAAACTGATGTTTTCTTGCAGTGGACAGAAAGTAAGGCAAGTCCAGTCAACCTCTCATTCTCCATTTTGTTCCTTAAAAATTTTTTGACTCATTTTAATGTTGAGAACCATCTTTCATCAGTACATGTTAGTAGTACTGAATTATTTAAGTAATAATCGTTTGCTAAAGAAGCAATTAAAATATGTTTAATGGGGGTGTCCTCGTCGACTACGTCCTTGGTGGTATAAATAAAAAAAACTGGTACTATATCTTGTTTATATATACATCACAGAAGAAAGGAAGGTAGCTCTGTTCCAGACTCTCCAGTAACAACGGGCAGGGGAGAGTATTCCCTTTAGATAACACTAGCAACAGCCTGTAACGCTGAGGAACCCCACTCATTCAACAGTCATTCTCTACAGTAAACTAGACCTAACAGTCTACCCCGTTGTATATGATGTTAACGTTACATAAAACGTTAGTGTGAAAAACAGGTAGATTACAATCACTGCCATGACATATTTTGCTCCATTAATATCAAGCATATACAAATGAATAGTTATACAAATCAGAGGTTTTTCAAAGGCCTGCGCAGAATATCACTTCACACCTCGTTTCGTAAATAAGCCGTATGACGTCATGTACTGACGTGTAAGCAGACTCAGTTTATCGTGTATTACAACATCTGTCTGAGAAGGTTGTTGATTGTTCTAACCTAACTTCGATCCAAACCATACTATTGTTTAGCTCCATTCGTCTCACTCTCATTCGTAACTTGATAGTGAATTTGCGTACTTAACAATTCATTTTGGTTTTCATTATTAATTCTCAGACTGGTAAGCCTGCATACCTACTTACGTTTCTTTTGGAGGATGGATTTAGGTGGTGCAATCGAGTGTTTAGTTGGCGTAATTTTTTTGTATTAAAAAATTAATTTTTTCCCAGTTGTTTAAGATATGTTTCATGAAGATAGGAAAACACAAAAGAAACATGTTAGTCTTTTTACGAGTTACTGTAAAAATGTAGGGGTGTATTTTAAGCGTGTCAAATGAAAAACAGCTGAAGATAATGATTGGATAAAGAAAGAGTTTTGGCATTTTATACGGTATGGCATGTATATAGAATACAACTGAAAGGAGTGTCATGTTTTTTTTATTTATTTATAAGTATAGCCTACGTAGTTTACCTTCTTAATGTTTTTAAAACGCAATTTGTAAATGTTGTAAAACAATCAGATTGATATCCATTATTATTCCTTGATTTGTTCACATAATTGCCCAAATTTCCTGTACATCCTCGTGGAGTGATAAACTTTTCAGTATATTTTTTATGTAATCAGGGAAGTATCTTTAAAGGAAATGACCTTATATAAAATAAATCCCAACTAAAACCTGTTGCTCCACCTTAACAGTTCTAGCCCGGGCTGTATGATTTGATTCTTAATTAATTCTTTGTAATGAGGATAAAACCAAAAGATGTTTTGTTGTTTTTTTATATGCTGTAGTGATGTTTATTTCTAAAATTAATAATAGTTTTTTTACTACAAGCGGACTTTACCGTTGAAATTAATAGATACCTTTGTGTTACGAATGTTAATTTAGGTTTTATATTCACAGTGTTTCTGCTGAAAGACCGATCATCCCGTGACTAGCTCAGATTCTTCAAACTACTCTTTGAGATGGGTGATTCAAATAAGGTAATATTTGATAATTTTAGATTTGGATTAAATATAAAATTATTGAAATCACAAATAAAAAAAACAGTTAATTCGTATCTCTTAATTTATATAAGACCGTGTTGAGTGAAAAAGCCATTAAATTTGTCAGACAACAAATTCTTAAAATCATGGTGGATAATAGACAAAAGAGGTGACTGGAATATTGTCCCTAACTTAAGGTGTGGTTATATTTTTATCTTTATATATTGCAAACCTTATTGTTCGCTTATTATAAGATTTGGCATTATAATGAGTACCTGTTATGTCTTAATATAAGCACTTGTTCGAGATATCATAGGCTAATTTTCTTGTATTTTCAACATTGATTTATTATAATTTAAATTAGGTAGCTTGCAGTTCTACAAATAGTAACATTTTATTTTGTTCCTTTGTAATTTTAACATTATAGGTCCAGGTCATACTTTTTTAAAGCTTTGTTGGTAAAATTATCATTTAAAAGGAGGATGAGTAGCTACAGAGTTTGAAGCTGACTATACCGTCAATGCGATATGTCCGGTTGTGATTTCTTGTGTCATGTAGATTTACAAAACGTTATTTTTTTATTATGCATTTATTTTGATCTATATTATTTTTCCATAGAAAAAAGTCGGATGCAGTTTTGTTGTTACTGTTTTTTAATTTAACTATTGAAGTGTAATCTTTGATTTTATAATGCTTTTCATTCCGAACTGAAATTGATATGAAGTAATAATAAGTGTGAACTGATTCTTGCCAAACTAGTAAACTAGTAAACACTTGCCATAATTTTGTCGGTATTTTTGTATTTTCTAGCACCTAATCTGTTAGAAAATGTTTGTTTCTAAAACTGGAAAAAATTAATCTAGATCTAATAAATGACCTAAATGGTCGTCGTTACGTTTCTTCATTATGTGGCCGACTGTATAATTCATTTTTGGTTAGGTTTTTGATCTTAAAATGCAAACATAAATTGTACCTTAACGTGACTGCTATTAGTTGTATATAATACATTTAAGTTTTAATCATAATCAAATTATAATGAAAAATATGCCAACATTGCTCGTAAGATAGGTTATAGTGGGGAAATATGCTAGTTTGATTAGGAGGAACATTTCATTTTGTTTGTATCACAAACACATGTTGGACACTGTCTTTTTCAAACAATAACAAAGTGGATTCAAACTTAAAGCAAGCTACAAACCCAAGGTTACTTTGAAAATCTCGTTTGTGATAGACTAGGCTAAAGGGAAAGCTTAGTATGATTATTTAGATAACCGGTCATTCGATGGTAGGCTACACGCGCCCAAATAATAACGAGTTCTTATTTTTTAAATTGTAAATTTGTGTACACCCAAAGCTTACAGTGTTCTTATTTTTTTATTATAAAATATACTTAGGTTTGTTCAAAACTTTTAATCACTATAAACAATATTCTTGCAACGTTATGCTAAACAATTTTATTGAAATTAATTTTTACAGGGCATGAAAAAATGTATTTTCCTAATCTATTATAACATCTATCATGATTTAGTTTATCGAAATTATATACTCAGGATACAATTTTGCATCTTTTAGCATTTTTATTTACTGAAATTGAAACCAGACAACTAAAAAGATACACTTTTAAACTACTATTTCATAATAAATAGTTTTTATGTAAAAAATAGTACGTTTAATTTTAGTTACAAACTACATATAATTATTAATAATTTCTGAAATAATCCCTTTATATCAGCTGGATTGTACCTGCTAATATAGAGAAAACACAAAGGAGCAGAACAGTTATAATGTTAAAAATTCCTCATAATGCCAAATAATAAAAGCAGCAGTTAGCCAATTTTAAGTGTACCAACTTTGTACAAAATAATGCAAAGATAGTTTAGAAGATCTCAGTAAACTTATGTCACTAAGGCATGAGATATTATAAAATTGTATCTTTAGAGTTAAGACCTATAAATTGGATAACCAGTATAAAGGATTCCTGTTACTCTAATTTTATTATATTTTAGAATAATAATGTGATAAATGATAAAACTAAGCTTTATACAAATCTTAATCTATTTTTTTAAACGTCATTATAATTAGAAAATAATTTTCTAAGCAATGCAATGCAGATCTAGCTAGTTAGGATGACATGTACCATGTATGTAAAGGGTACAACTATTTATAGCCACCTTACGTTGTTATTGCTTTAAATTTGTTTACATTTTATGTCTGTTATAGTAATAACTCGGTTAATAATCCTACACAAAATATAATTACTGTATCTACAAGTCTAGGAGATTTATATGGTGATTTTTGGCTTTTCTCCATTCTCAAGGATATTTCCTTGAAGGGTGTTGTAAAACTGTGAATTCCAAGAATTAAGGTGCTGTTAAACTTATTTTCAAATATTATATGGAAAAGCAAAATCAGGCACTTTTAATCTATTTCTAAACTCAAGTAAGTATTGACATTTACAATTTAAAACTTTCATCGTTGATCTAAACTTAATTGACTTACCTAATTGTAATGGTTCCAGTTAGTTCAGTCTGAAGGGGGTGGGCTAAGTTAGTGTACCACCTGTTTACAAGCTTGTTTTAATGCTTGGATCAGTGACAAGGAACTGACTCAACAAGTGAGAGATGGTAATTTTGACAGATGAATAAACTGTCCCGGAAGTTATAATTTCGATTATATCCTTTTACCTCTAGAGATAGAGTGGTTTGATAGTGTATGGACTTCACTCAGAAAAGTATGTTACCTATTATTACAAACATATATGATCTCAAGATTTTCACAGTTAACTGTATGAAAATCTTGGAGTGTTTTTACTTATATAACAATTAGAGTAGTATACCATCTCAAGTTTTGCCAATTTATGTATAATATAAAAAGTTACATCTTCTGTCAGTTATATATATATATATATATATATATATATATATATATATATATATATATATACGCACAAACATTAAATAAAGGAGGCATTCCTTCAAAAATACAGATATCCAGAAAATTATAAATGTAAATGTACAAAAATTTACTGTACTTATCGGTTGGCAAGTGACCACTAAGCTAAGTCGATTTCACAGGAAATACATAGTGGAAGCAAGACCAAATTGATCCAAAATGTTACCTGAGCACTGTAATTGGTAGAAAATTTGAGTACTGATTGAGATTATGGATAGTGTGCTACTCAGGCGATGTTGCACACCTGAGTAAGAACAGCCTAGAAGAATGGCTGTTGATCTAAACTTAATCCAACTTACCTTGTGTTTTTTCCCTGAAGGTAATCACATGCCGAGCCGCAGTGGCGTGGGAGAAAAAGAAACCTCTGGTGATTGAAACTGTTCAAGTAGCTCCGCCACAGGCCGGAGAGGTACGAATAAAGGTTTCTTCTGTAGCTCTGTGTCGTGCGGATGCCTACACTCTTGATGGCTTGGATCCTGAAGGAATTTTCCCTTGTGTGCTTGGTCACGAAGGTGCCGGGATAGTAGAGAGTGTCGGGGAAGGTGTGACTAGCTTTAAACCAGGTTAGTGTATAAAAGTCATTTTCAAATTAATTTCTCTACTTGACATAGACAAAATGTCATATGATGAACAGAAAATACTTGGTACTTTGTTCACCAAATCCTAAATCTCAATCTTTCACTTGGGTGAGCTCTTACTTTAACACTTACGCTCAGTCTGCTCTCTGAGAGACTGTAGAATACACACAGACAGTACATCCCCACTATTTCTTAAAGTGAGGATGCTTTGGGATTTATTTTCTAAGTGTTATAAGTTATATGATGAAGTAGGATTGTATATGACACACATACATAGATCACAAAATGTCAGGAACATGAATCCCTCGCCTCATTTGTTTTTAATGCTACAGAGAGCATTTCAGTGGTTGTAGTAAAAATGACAAATACAAGCAGGACGACAAGTCGAAATCTCAAGAATACTAGTGGAAACTTATCAAGAAAAACCTGAATGCCTGTTTGCTGGGACATTCATACTCACAATGTACTTTTTTGCAATGTATTGTTAATATTACAAGTTATTATTTAAGAATGAAGAAGCTTTAATGTCATTAAATACACAAAGGTAACCACCGTGAAGTTAGCGTCACTTTATCGTCCAGACCGTCTAGTGCATCAATGTTGCAGTCATCAATTCTGAAGGCGTTAACAAAAATTCAAAACTGAGATAAATTGTATAATACTAATTTTAAAAACGATCTTTCACAAAATCAACACAGTTTTTTCTATTTATTACTTTCCACAAAGGTTTCCCATTAAATGTGTCATGAATAAAAATCCCAAATATAATACCTAAGTAAACCGTAGGAATGTATCGTAAAATGGACGTCCTCTAATAAATGCCACTCCTGAGACTTAACCAAACAAGTGCCCGCAATGGAACTTTGTACACAGATGCTCTGTAAGCTGAACTTTAATATACCAACGTCAAAAAGGTGGTGTTGGCCGTCAGAGGTCCTATCGTCAAAATTAAATGCACGGTTAGACGGGCGTTCTCGTATAAAAGTCACTCCTGAGACTTAACCAAACAAGTGCCCGCAATGAAAACTTTGTACACAGATGCTCTGTAAGCTGGACTTTAATATACCAACGTCAAAAAGGTGGTGTCGGCCGTCAGAGGTCCTATCGTCTAAAATTAAATGCACCGTTAGACGGGGCGTTCTCGTATAAAAGTCGCTCCTGAGACTAAACCAAACAAGTGCCCGCAATGAAAACATTGTACACAGATGCTCTGTAAGCTGAACTTTAATATACCAACGTCAAATAGGTGGTGTCGGCCGTCAGAGGTCCTATCGTCGAAATTAAATGCACCGTTAGACGAGGCGTTCTTGTATAAAAGTCGCTCCTGAGACTAAACCAAACAAGTGCCCGCAATGGAACTTTGTACACAGATGCTCTGTAAGCTGAACTTTAATATGACCAACGTCAAAAAGGTGGTGTCGGCCGTCAGAGGTCCTATCGTCTAAATTAAATGCACCGTTAGTCGGGGCGTACTCGTATAAAAGTCGCTCCTGAGACTAAAACCAAACAAGTGCCCGCAATGAAACTTTGTACACAGATGCTCTGTAAGCTGAACTTTAATGTACCAACGTCAAATAGGTGGTGTCGGCCGTCAGAGGTCCTATCGTCAAAATTAAATGCACGGTTAGACGGACGTTTCTCGTATAAAAGTCACTCCTGAGACTAAACCAAACAAGTGCCGCAATGAAACTTTGTACACAGATGCTCTGTAAGCTGAACTTTAATATACCAACGTCAAATAGGTGGTGTCGGCCGTCAGAGGTCCTATCGTCAAAATTAAATGCTCGGTTAGACGGGCGTTCTCGTATAAAAGTCACTCCTGAGACTAAACCAAACAAGTGCCCGCAATGAAACTTTGTACACAGATGCTCTGTAAGCTGAACTTTAATATACCAACGTCAAATAGGTGGTGTCGGCCGTCAGAGGTCCTATCGTCAAAATTAAATGCACGGTTAGAACGGGCGTTCTCGTATAAAAGTCAATCCTGAGACTTAACCAAACAAGTGCCCGCAATGAAACTTTGTTACACAGATGCTCTGTAAGCTAAACTTTAATATACCAACGTCAAAAAGGTGGTGTCGGCCGTCAGAGGTCCTATCGTCTAATTTAAATGCACCGTTAGACGGGGCGTTCTCGTATAAAAGTCGCTCCTGAGACTAAACCAACAAAGTGCCCGCAATGAAAACTTTGTACACAGATGCTCTGTAAGCTGAACTTTAATATACCAACCTCAAAAAGGTGGTGTCGGCCGTCAGAGGTCCTATCGTCTAAATTAAATGCACCGTTTAGACGGGGCGTTCTTGTATAAAAGTCGCTCCTGAGTCTAAACCAAACAAGTGCCCGCAATGAAAACTTTGTACACAGATGCTCTGTAAAGCTGAACTTTAATATACCAACGTTAAATAGGTGGTGTCGGCCGTCAGAGGTCCTATCGTCAAAATTAAATGCACCGTTAGACGGGGCGTTCTCGTATAAAAGTCGCTCCTGAGACTAAACCAAACAAGTGCCCGCAATGAAACTTTGTACACAGATGCTCTGTAAGCTGAACTTTAATATACCAACGTCAAATAGGTGGTGTCGGCCGTCAGAGGTCCTATCGTCAAAATTAAATGTACGGTTAGACGGGCGTTCTCGTATAAAAGTCACTCCTGAGACTTAACCAAACAAGTGCCCGCAATGAAAACTTTGTACACAGATGCTCTGTAAGCTGAACTTTAATATACCAACGTCAAAAAGGTGGTGTCGGCCGTCAGAGGTCCTATCGTCGAAATTAAATGCATCGTTAGACGGGCGTTCTCGTATAAAAGGTCGCTCCTGAGACTAAACCAAAACAAGTGCCCGCAATGAAACTTTGTACACAGATGCTCTGTAAGCTGAACTTTAATATACCAACGTCAAAAAGCTGGTGTCGGCCGTCAGAGGTCCTATCGTCGAAATTAAATGCACCGTTAGACGGGGCGTTCTCGTATAAAAGTCGCTCCTGAGACTAAACCAAACAAGTGCCCGCAATGAAACTTTGTACTTTCATTGCGGGCACTTGTTTGGTTTAGTCTCAGGAGTGACTTTTATTACGAGAACGTCCGTCTAACCGTGCATTTAATTTTGACGATAGGACCTCTGACGGCCGACACCACCTATTTGACGTTGGTACATTAAAGTTCAGCTCACAGAGCATCTGTGTACAAAGTTTCATTGCGGGCACTTGTTTGGTTTAGTCTCAGGAGCGACTTTTATACGAGTACGCCCCGTCTAACGGTGCATTTAATTTCGACGATAGGACCTCTGACGGCCGACACCACCTTTTTGACGTTGGTATATTAAAGTTCAGCTTACAGAGCATCTGTGTACAAAGTTTCATTGCGGGCACTTGTTTGGTTAAGTCTCAGGAGTGACTTTTATACGAGACGCCCGTTCTAACCGTGCATTTAATTTTGACGATAGGACCTCTGACGGCCGACACCACCTATTTGACGTTGGTATATTAAAGTTCAGCTTACAGAGCATCTGTGTACAAAAGTTTCATTGCGGGCACTTGTTTGGTTTAGTCTCAGGAGCGACTTTTATACGAGAACGCCCCGTCTAACGATGCATTTAATTTCGACGATAGGACCTCTGACGGCCGACACCACCTTTTTGACGTTGGTATATTAAAGTTCAGCTTACAGAGCATCTGTGTACAAAGTTTCATTGCGGGCACTTGTTTGGTTAAGTCTCAGGAGTGACTTTTATACGAGAACGCCCCGTCTAACCGTGCATTTAATTTAGACGATAGGACCTCTGACGGCAGACACCACCTATTTTGACGTTGGTATATTAAAGTTCAGCTTACAGAGCATCTGTGTACAAAGTTTCATTGCGGGCACTTGTTTGGTTAAGTCTCAGGAGTGACTTTTATACGAGAACGCCCGTCTAACCGGTGCATTTAATTTTGACGATAGGACCTCTGACGGCCCGACACCACCTTTTTGACGTTGGTATATTAAAGTTCAGCTTACAGAGCCATCTGTGTACAAAGTTTCATTGCGGGCACTTGTTTGGTTTAAGTCTCAGGAGTGACTTTATACGAGAACGCCCCGTCTAACGGTGCATTTAATTTTAGACGATAGGACCTCTGACGGCCGACACCACCTTTTTGACGTTGGTATATTAAAGTTCAGCTTACAGAGCATCTGTGTACAAAGTTTCATTGGCGGGCACTTGTTTGGTTTAAGTCTCAGGAGTGACTTTTATACGAGAACGCCCGTCTAACGGTGCATTTAATTTTGACGATAGGACCTCTGACGGCCGACACCACCTATTGACGTTGGTATATTAAAGTTCAGCTTACAGAGCATCTGTGTACAAAGTTTCATTGCGGGCACTTGTTTGGTTTAGTCTCAGGAGCGACTTTTATACGAGAACGCCCGTCTAACGGTGCATTTAATTTCGACGATAGGACCTCTGACGGCCGACACCACCTTTTTGACGTTGGTATATTAAAGTTCAGCTTACAGAGCATCTTTGTACAAAGTTTCATTGCGGGCACTTGTTTGGTTAAGTCTCAGGAGTGACTTTTATACGAGGAACGCCCGTCTAACCGGTGCATTTAATTTTCGACGATAGGACCTCTGACGGCCGACACCACCTATTTGACGTTGGTATATTAAAGTTCAGCTTACAGAGCATCTGTGTACAAAGTTTCATTGCGGGCACTTGTTTGGTTTAGTCTCAGGAGCGACTTTTATACGAGAACGCCCGTTCTAACCGGTGCATTTAATTTGACGATAGGACCTCTGACGGCCGACACCACCTATTTGACGTTGGTATATTAAAGTTCAGCTTACAGAGCATCTGTGTACAAAGTTTCATTGCGGGCACTTGTTTGGTTTAGTCTCAGGAGCGACTTTTATACGAGTACGTCCCGTCTAACGGTGCATTTAATTTCGACGATGGGACCTCTGACGGCCGACACCACCTTTTTGACGTTGGTATATTAAAATTTCAGCTTACAGAGCATCTGTGTACAAAGTTTTCATTGCGGGGCACTTGTTTGGTTAGTCTCAGGAGTGACTTTTATACGAGAACGCCCCGTCTAACGGTGCATTTAATTTCGACGATAGGACCTCTGGACGGCCGACACCACCTTTTTGACGTTTGGTATATTAAATTTCAGCTTACAGAGCATCTGTGTACAAAGTTTTCATTGCGGGCACTTGTTTGGTTAAGTCTCAGGAGTGACTTTTATACGAGAAACGCCCGTCTAACCGTGCATTTAATTTTGACGATAGGACCTCTGACGGGCCGACACCACCTATTTGACGTTGGTATATTAAAGTATAATTAAAGTATATTAACGGAATTCTTTGTGGTAAGTAATAAATACGATTAACTGTAATAGATTTTGCGTTGAAAGATTCGTTTTTTAATAATAAATAGATTAACTGTATATACGTTTTTTATTATTTCAGATTTTGAATGTTTGTTAGCGCCTTCAGATTGTTGACTGCATAAATTGTTGCACGGAATACAGACGGACGATAAAGTGACGCTAACTTAACGGTGGTCAAAGGTAGCCTACATTACAGATTATCACAAACCTAATAGGCTATTAAGTAAGACTATATAGCACAGTTAATATTATTTTCCTTTAAGTGGTTTACACTTTCGCAGCCTGAAGACCAACATTATTTAAGTTTTATAATGTTAAAAACTAAAACATTTTTTGTTAAATGTTTACAATAAATTAAAAGATTTACATAAAAATTGTTTTCATTAAAAAACTATTTTGGAATTTAGGAAAGAAAATATAGAATAAGTAACATTTATATTATTTAAAAAAAATAATGTTTCTTTTTTTTGTAAATAAATACAAAAGAAAAAAATAATAAGGTAAGATTTAATGTTCTATGTGTATAATAGAAAGGATGATATGAATAGTATTAAATGTTTTAAGAAAGCTTTAAACACTACCCATTTACACATTTTCAATTCCCTGATTGACAGATATTACCAAAATAATCAGAATAATAACAACTTGTTTTAGGTAATAACAATTTGATCTATTTCTATAAAATCGATTATTGCTCTTTGTGGTCAGTTTCCTCATAGAATTATTGTTTCACTTGGTTAATTGAACAAAGTCAAGTTGTAGGTAGTATTAGTTTTTAATACATAGTGCTGCCTCCCACCAAATACAAAAAAATGATAATAATCGGCTGATGAAATTATGTGCTGATAATTTATCTAATCTATAGCTGGTGATAAGTAGACAGTCAAGTTCACACTGATTATTAATTGGTTTCCTTAATTACGTGGCTTTGTGTTACAGATACCACGTCAATTATAGTACCATTAACTACTACGTGTCATTGTTAATTTTAAACCCTAGAACCGAACGTTACAAAACTCTATATAGTAATAAGAGTTTGTTACTATTCAAACACATTGCCTCATCTACATGAATTTATTCCAGAAAATTAGTTTCTCATGAACACTATTATGCATTATCTTTATTGAGAAATGAAAGAAGACATTTTATTCAAATCAAATCAAAATCATTTATATCTCATAGACATTAACATGTATCAAGAATTGTCAATATGTATAAAATAACTAAATACTAAAAATATTCTTATTAAAGTTATTGCTATATCTGGTAAAACTACAAATTAAAAATATATTGAAAAAACAGTACTAATGATATTTTTTCTTGTAAGGTTGGGTGGGGCACAAAAATTCAGAGAGTGAGTAAAAACAGTTTTTTACAAGAAAGTCTTTTAGTTTATTTTTGAAAGATGCAAGTGAAGTGCTGGCTTTTAAATAATCTGGCAATCTATTATAAATTGTAGGTCCTAAATATTCTATTGATTTGCGGAACATATTATTACTATGGTGGGGTACTGTTAAACTATTTTTATTTCTGATGGGATATACAGGGTGATTCGGTTAGTGTTACTGGCACTTTCTGAGCTGATTGTACTATAAAAAATAAAGAAAAAAGTTCATATAAACATGGGTCCGGAAATGCTTCCTTACTGGGTTATGGCCAATTGAAGATTTCACCAAAAATTGTGTGCAGGAGGTCAAATGATGATTTGCCGCGTGTTTATGAAGAGATATTTATAGGCGAATGCAACTTTTTCTAACGGATTTTTAGATGAGAAATTGAATAAAGTTCATCTCATAGCTGTATCTCATTTAGTTTTTTTGTTATACTACAAAAAACAGAAATAAAATAATTTTGAAAACACTTTTTTAAGGTTTAACGGACAATTATTTTGTTAAATAGGCATTGAAGACCCACATTTTTACAAAGAAACTTGCAGAAAATTTAATTCTGAATAAAACTATGTGCCACACGGCTATTAACAGCGAAGTATTAGTTTCTGGAAATTAATTTTACAACAAACATTCTACCAAGCAAGAAATACGTATTTAGTAAATAAACACCGTAATGTAATGATATAAGGTACACAAATAATTGATTAGCATACAATTGTAAATACGATTTTAATAGATTAATGCTCAACTAAAAAACAATAATACTATTACTTTTTAGGACTATCCAAATGGTTACATCATGTACCTACATATCTTTGTCACGTTAGCTTTACAGAAGGTAAATTATGTTTTTATAAGTTGGTATCACAAATCAGCTGTTCAACAATACACTGCAATTTATTGAGGAATCCAAATTATTTGTTACCAATTCTGTACTAGTTTAATGAGTGCAATTTAATACAATTAATTTACTACTCGTTTGTTAGTGAAGTGTATTTTAAAGTAACTCACTATCACAATTGCAATGCCTTTGTTATTTACAACGGAAGAATATGCCGACATAGTATTTGTCTTAGGCGTTTGTGACGGAAATGCAACCGCTGCTACAGCAGAATACCGAAGACGATTTCCTAATCGCAGAGTTCCAAACCCAAAAACGATCAGTGGATCATTTCGTACCCTAAGAGTAACAGGTAAACTTCCTAGTATTAATAATTATCGGGATCGCCCTGCCCAGAATAATGTAGATATGGAAGAGGCTATAATCATGGCTACTGAACGCAGTCCTGATGTCAGTACACGGCGTCTTTCTAGGCGATTCGCAGTGTCTCAGTCTGAAGTATGGAGAACTTTGCGCAAAAATAGCATGTTCCCTTACCATAAACAACAAGTTCAAAGTATTCAACCAACAGATCCTCCTCTTCGATTGGAATTTTGCAACTGGTTAATTAGAAACCGTCAACATCATAGAACCATTTTATTCACTGATGAAGCTCAATTTACCCGAGATGGCGTCAACAACCTTCACAATGAACACACTTGGGCAGAGGGAAATCCACATAGTACAATCGTGCGCAACTTTCAACACAGATTTAGTGTAAATGTATGGTGTGGACTCATTCATGATCGATTAATAGGACCATTCATTCTCCGAGGACATCTAAATTCCCGCATGTACCTAGAATTCCTTACAGAACAACTACCACTATTATTAGAAGATGTTCCATTAGCAGCAAGGTGCAATATTATTTATCAACATGATGGTGCCCCTGCCCACTTTTCCCATAATGTAACAATGCACTTAAACGAGCAGTTTCCCGGGCGATGGATTGGTCGCGGTGGACCACACACTTGGCCACCAAGATCACCAGATCTAACTCCATTAGATTTCTGTATATGGGGTTGGATGAAGAACCTGGTGTACCAGGAAAAAGTAAATACACGTGAAGAGTTAATAAATCGAATTGAAGATGCCGCCGCACAAATCAAAAACAATCGTGCAGCGTTGCGGAGGATAACTCGATCAATCAGAAAGCGAGCTGCTAAGTGTATTGAAGTACAAGGACTGATTTTTGAACACCTGTTATGAAAGTGGTACGTAGTATTATAAGCTTTAGATGAAAAACAATAATTTATTTAAAACTTAATTTAAATTGCATCCTAATAAATCTTATGTGTAGGCTACTCTATGTCATTAAAATGCGGTTTTCCTTTGCTTTGGAATTTCTTGCTTGGTAGAATGTTTGTTGTAAAATTAAATTCCAGAAACTAATACTTCGCTGCTAATAGCCGTGTGGCACATAGTTTTATTCAGAATTAAATTTTCTGCAAGTTTCTTTGTAAAAATGTGGGTCTTCAATGCCTATTTAACAAAATAATTGTCCGTTAAACCTTAAAAAAGTGTTTTCAAAATTATTTTATTTCTGTTTTTTGTAGTATAACAAAAAAACTAAATGAGATACAGCTATGAGATGAACTTTATTCAATTTCTCATCTAAAAATCCGTTAGAAAAAGTTGCATTCGCCTATAAATATCTCTTCATAAACACGCGGCAAATCATCATTTGACCTCCTGCACACAATTTTTGGTGAAATCTTCAATTGGCCATAACCCAGTAAGGAAGCATTTCCGGACACATGTTTATATGAACTTTTTTCTTTATTTTTTATAGTACAATCAGCTCAGAAAGTGCCGGTAACACTAACCGAATCACCCTGTATATGATTGTGGGTAGGAAAATCGGTAATGTGTTTAAAAGTGTAAATTGAAACGGAATAAATAAAAATGGAGGGGAGGGCTAGTATACGTTCTTGGCGAAATACTTGCCTACAGGTCTCCAGGCCCCTCAACCCAAACATTAAACGAATAGCCCTCTTTTGCAATTTGAATACTCTTTGTAACAGAGAAGATGAAGCAGTTCCCCATGACATTATGCCATATAACATCACAGAGGAAAAGTAACCATCATATACCATTTTCAGTGCACTACTTTTCAGAAAATTTGAAAGACATCTTAAGGAAAACAATACAGAGTTGAGCTTAGAGCAAAGGACCTCTACATGCTGACGCCAAGAAAAACCAGCATCCAGATGAACGCCTAAGAAACACACTGAATGAACCTTAATGATGTCAACCTCGTCTAAAGCAACAAAACCCTTAGAAACTGTCTGAGATCGAAAGTGAAGAATGGATGTTTTGTCAACATTGAGGAATAAATTGTTGCGAATGAACCAACAGTTTATTTTTTCGATTGTAGTGTTTAATTGAAGATTTAACGCTATTGAAGAGTCTGCCCGAACAATGACCGTGGTGTCATCAGCATATTGAGTGACGCGAGCCTCAGGGACACAAGAGCTTAAGTCGTTTACATATAAGGCAAAGAGAAGAGGTCCCAAGATAGAACCTTGAGGAACACCCATGGAGACCTCAACGAATCTGACTGTGCCGTACCAAAGGAGTTGGTAACCTGGACACTCTGGTAACGATTTGAAAGGTAGGACCTGAACCACAGCAGGGGACAGCCTCTGATGCTGTAGAGTTCAAGCTTATTAAGGAGTTTCAGATGGTTAACTGTATCGAACGCTCTCGTGAGGTCGCAAAAAACACCAGCTACGTGATTCTGATTGTTAAGGTGAGTAAATAAATATTTGGAAAATTGGGCAATAGCATCGGTGGTGGATTTAGAAGGAACAAATCCAAATTGGGTGTCACTCAGAATGGAATTTCTGATTAGAAAGTCTGTTAGTCTAACATGAATGAGACGTTCGAAGACTTTGCTGATGGTTGGTAAAATTGATATGGGACGATACTGTTGAGGCAAAGACCTACTGCCTTTCTTGAAAACCGGAATGACCTTAGAGAGCTTCATATCCTACGGAAACTCCCCCTGAAGAACTGAGTTGTTGAACAATTGAGTTAAGGGTGAAGCAACCCGTCTAATTACTGAAGGACTCATTCCAAAAACGTCAGGTGTTGAACTGGTTTTCAAAGATGAAATAGTATTGTACATTTCAAGGAGCGTTGTTGGGGCTATGAAGAAACTTGATGGACAGTTGTTTATTTTAGAAGAGCTGTTATTGCAACTATTTGCTCCGTTTATGGTTCTAGCCAGTGGGGCACTCATAAAAAAATTGTTAAACATTTCGGCGATTTGACGTGGGTCAGAGACTGCAGCTCCATTATCTTGTAGCTCCTGAATATGTCTTTTTCTATCTGTTTGCTTTCCAGAGTTCTCAGACACTATGTTCCATACAGTTTTGGCAACATTCTTACTCTTATTCAGACGGCTTTCGATCTGAGATGTTTTCAGAGACGAAATTAGTAACTTGTAGTTTCTCTTATTGACCTTATACAATATCCTATGCTGTTCAGAAGGAAAGTCACGCTGCAAAATATACAGGTCCTTGAGACGTTCTCTGGCCAAGAGAACTTCTCCTGTCAACCAACCAGGCCTTTGACCTTTTTTTACGCTTCGATGTGACTAAAGGAAAGGCCTGGTTAAAGCAGGATGATAGTTGACTGAGGAATAACGAGTATTGGTCATTTATGTCCTCGTATAAGAAAATATTATCCCAATCAACTGAATCTAAAAGTTCATAAAGAACATTGATATTTCTGTCTGAGAAAACTCGGTAAGGGGCAGAGCTACACCCCTTAGATGTAATTGGCTGAATTACGGCTGTAACAAGCTGTGCTTCGTGATCGGACAAACAGGAAGGGACCACCTAAGCTGTCACATGGTCAGGCTCGATATTAGTTAAAATATTATCGATGCATGAACCTCCTGTTGGTGATGGGCGGGTCACTGATGAAATCTGAGCTCTAATTGAAAAACTTTGAAAAATGTCGGAAAATAGTAAAAACTGCCTATCATATTGCCTATCAAAATGAATATTGAAATCCCCACAGACAAATATCCTCAGATCAGGTTTATGTAGGATTCTAAGCGATTCCTCAAAACATTTGAAAAACAATGAAAAATCGCCCTGGGGGGATCTGTAAATAGTGATGATAGTGGTGTTTAATTCAACTATGTGAATGGTGACGGATTCAAAATTAAGTTCTGAGTTCAGGTGAGAGATAACCTGCTTTTCCACAACGGTATAAGAAAAATAATCACTGACCAGAGCACATACTCCGCCCCTGACCCTGTCAGACCTGCAGAAGCCACCCGCCACCCAATAGCCCTGAACACTCAGCGCAGTAAAGTTGTTTTTAGATAGCCAGTGCTCAGTAACACAAGCAATGTCGACATTCCTACTGTGTAGCAGAGCTTCTAAAGGACCAGTTTTTTTGGAAATTGATTGAATGTTTTGGTTCAGAATCTTGATAGGCGGAGTCTGTTGGACTGACTCTAAAAAAGAGTTGCTAGTATCCGAGAACATTGGCGAGGCCGACGGAAGAGCTATGGGGTCAGTTTGCTCCTTGTCAGAACAAGAGATGGTTGTGATTGTGGTATTATAGGGACTTGAAGCAGAAGAAGACAGGTCAGGCAGAGGATATGATGTGTCAGGTGAAGAGCCCGGAAAGGTACTGGGACTGGAGGCAGTTTGACAATTGTTTTGGTATGATATAAAATTTGATCCGGGGTGGCCCCTCAACTGCTGCTCAGGAAACAATGCATTCAGCCACTGAGATAGTTTAACACCAAAAAGACTCTTGCCTGCTTTACTTAGATGCTTGCCACTCTTTGCAAAGAGCCTCTTGGCCAGGAAGTGATTTAAAAGAACCAGAGGGGTTTTAGTTGTTACTGACAGAGAAATGTACATATTGTTGACACACTCTATTTCAAAAGTTTTTGCAGGATGCTGTCTCAGCAGTTGAGTTTATTGAAAATATAACTTTTGTGTTCAATACTAACCTATACATTTAGTATAAAAATTTAAAAGTCCCAATGAAAATTTAGTTTTAAATACAGTCTCTGTAGTATAAAAAAAAATCTAAAAATAGGTTCTTCATTAAAACCTAACAGAAATGCTTTACTTTCCTAATTAATTTTGATGCCTTTTATAATCTGTATAGGAAAGTGAAACTATATTTAATTACAGGACTTAGTTTGAGAATGACAAGTGAATACCAGATCTAGACTTGGTAGTACAACACTTATTGAAGATTACACTGTCTCATTACAGTAAAGCAATGCGGAACAATATTCGTGTCATAACCGGATAAGGCTTCATTTGAAACAAATGTGAATATAAGCTTTTTATAACACTAATAATATAAGTTCATCAATTTACTTAAGAGTCAATTATTTATCATAAATTTAGCTTGACCTGAAAATGTAATGTAATAGACAATGTTTACGATTTAACGTGATGTACAATCTATCTATTGTAAAATGGATGGAGATTTAATTTTATCCAAAGATTGTTTGCATTATTGTTTAGTTTAAATTTTGATATGTAGTAAAAGACTTTTGAGATAAAACATAAAATAGTGGTTTACTACAGTTGAATTTACATACTGTGTTAAAATATAGAATTTTTCAATATTCAATTTAAGATAATTGTTTTAAAACACAAATCACTATGTTGAAATATGAAAATTATACCATGACAGTAATATCTCACCTTGTTGCCCGACCTCTCCACAGGTCGGTGGTTCACATCAGTGAAGTAGTGGGCTTGTGCCTTTCCAGGTAGGCTGGAAGTCAACCTATCCAAAATAGGTCCTATCTGAAATTGTAGGACAGGCTGGATCTGTGGGCTGATGAACCTGAGGCTCTCAAAAGTTAATTCCATCATTGACTGAGCGTCAGCACAGCCTATCACTCAGGGGGACTAGCAAAATTTCATTTATGTCTATCCGTATAATACGTAGAATTGATCTATGATATTTTGCATTTAGCTTCACTTAAATATAGGCAACATTGAGTTCAATGACGGTGCATCTCCATTCATGGAATTTGGCTGAGAGTTAGCGAAGTCTAACTTTCTGCATTTACTCGTATCTCAGGGATGATCTGAGCTATGAATTTGAAATTTTGGTATATTTTGCTGTCATTAAGAGGGCTGGCACCATTCATGTTCTGTCTGTCTATTTTCCACAGAGTATCTCAAGAATTAACTGAGAGTTGGACTTTAAACGTTACTTGTAACTTTTTTCTACGTAAAAAAGATTGATTTTGATGATGATATATGTTTTTCCATACATTTGGTTGAGCGTTAACAAAGCTTGTAACTCAGAGGGATTCTAAGGACCTGCTGTGGTCTACTTAAGATTATGGCGTTATCTGTTCATTTGTCTGTCTGTCTCTCCGTATGAAAATTCTTGGCAGAAAGGTTCTAGAGGCTTGATACATAGGTTCCTCTTGGTCTTACAAAGTACCCTATTGATTTTGAAGAAAAAAGGTAAATTAAAGTTAGAAATACAATTGTATCAGTTTTACACTGGTCTTAAAGGTATTTTGGTAAAGAGAAAGTCACAGGACAACAGATTTGCACATTGAACACATTGAATGAAAGCATGTAATTTTTTCAGATGAGATATAACAATGTAACAAATACTCTTCTTTGGATTAGTTGGTAAGACATTCATTATGTTCTATTAGGTCCTTCAATTCTCAGTTGCATTGGTTTATTTGTATATAAATAAGATAGAGTTCAATGATGATGCATGTTCCTCCATGGGACTTGGCTGTGTTAGAATTCAGACAGAGCGATATCTCGAGAATTAATTGAGCTATAAATCTATATTGATGTATGTTGTATATTTTGCTATTTCTAAGGGTTATGGCAAAATTCCTATTCTCTCTGCCTATCTTTGTGTCTCTATTCCGCTGAATATAACAAATACGAATTCATGTATGGACTATACATTTTGCATGTAACTTCATTCTACATAGACAACATACTTGATGATGGGGCATGTCCCTCCATAGGATGTGATCTTGCAAAGGGGTGGAGATAGAGTTACATTGATGTCACCTTGTCTCTTCACACAGCTTAGCTGTGGTGGACAGTACCCCACCTTTTTTTGCTCTATGTAATATGATAAAGTGTGATTTATGAGGTGCATTCTGTGTTTAGGTTCTGTTTGCAAAAAACCAATTTTTAAATTTATTGCTAACTTTGTGATAATTTATGAGAAGAGAATAGTGAGTGAAAGCAAATTGAAACAATGGTACATTGACTTGAAAATTAGTTTTACCAATGTTCACTGTAAGGACCTCTGTTGTATGGCTAGACTGGTAACTGATGGATTACTGATGAAAATCAACGACAAATTTTCACTGAATTTGTGCATTGTGAATTCACTGCAATTTGATTTTAGATGTGTTCCGAATACCCTAATAGAAGGCCATAAAAACAGCCAGGAGGCAACACTGATGTTCCTTGAAGGTTACATTAAAAATTATAACAAAATTATCGATTGTATTACAACTGGGGATGAGACTTAAGTGAAATATGACATTTGGGAGAAGATACTGAAACTGAATTGAATATCAGTATAAACCGGTGGGTAAATTCACAAAAGGGAAATTTTTGTAGAGACAGAATTGATAAGTTTTATTTTACAGGTGTTTTAATTTAAATGGTGATTTTGCAGAAACACAGCTTAAGAATGTTGAATAAAGTTTGATTGTTTTTCATTTTGTTGACTATAAATAAAAAACCTAACATACCAAAAATTACTTTTTGGACAAACCTCTTATAAACTCAATCATCAATGCCTTTCATTTGGTTTTTAATGTCTTAAAAAATACTTTTGTATTGTAAATTGTGTTTTTGTTTGTGTTATAAATGTTTTATACAGAATTAAAAAATAAGTTAAAAGAAATATAGTGTTTTGTATATAAACACGTAAATTTAGAAATTTTTAAAATAAATAACAGAAAACCGTTTTAAAAATCTATTATTTTTAGGGTTACCTATAATTAAAAGTATTTTATTATAATATTAACATGCATCTAATCCTGATTATAAAAATATTAAACTATAGAGTTTGTGTTTATTATGTGTATTTGATAAAGGATTTGATGAACCTCTTCTCAAACATGAAAATCATCATGCTATTTTGATTCAAGTTCAACTTATAGCATTAAATGTAGTGCAATATTGTGGTTTAGCTTTTGCAAAATACATACATGTAAATTTATCTGTAGTTAATTATTTACAGGTGACCATGTCATTCCTCTGTACATTCCACAGTGTGGAGACTGCAAGTTTTGCAAATCACCTAAAACCAACTTGTGCAGTAAAATTCGGCTTACTCAGGTGGGTCAATATAACAAAATTAATGTTATACTTTCCTTGTGGTTTTCATGAAATAAATAAAAAAAACCCAGTTTTAGTATGGTCGTTTGAAGAGAAATTTTATTATATAAGTCAGATGGTTAGTAAACCTCACTGATCACTCGATATTTATACATTGTTAAACAGCTGATTGTAAAACCTTGGAAATTTAACAATCCTACAATTATTGCAATACAAACAATCCCTTTTAATAAAAAATGAATGGAGTATTATATAACAGCTGTTCCCAAAAATAGGTGTTGTGCATTGCTTTCTTATACAATAGAATCATGTAAATTGGTAGAGCCTATCACATACTGTAAGACTTAATTTTCTTCACTATTTACTTCCAGATACCCTCTAAATACAAAATAACTATTGTTATGACAATACATTATAAAAGTATTGGATTGTACAATTCTCTGTTATGTACAGGGAAAAGGTTTGATGCCTAATGGAACTACAAGATTTACTTGCAAGGGAAAACAGCTGTTTCATTTCATGGGATGTTCTGCCTTCAGTGAATATACCGTAGTGGCTGAAATATCTTTGTGCAAGGTTAGTTTACTTTTTGATTTTTGTTATATTAAAAGCAGTTAATAGCTGGTATATATTCTTTATATCATGTGTGTTACATGCTATTTTTTATCATTCCAACCAATCATTGCCAGATTAGATAAGATGTTAGATAAGATCATATAGCCTATCACTTTAAGGCATACTTTGTAAACATAGCCAGAGATACACTAGAGCAAATTCCTAACAGCATAACAAATTTGAAACCACAAACAATCCTAAACACTATCACTGGCACTGACTCTGAAGGTAATAATATCTAGTTTCAAACCCAAAACCTCAGTCAGCACTGACAAAATATCATGCAAAATGCTAAGGTTCTGTGCAGATGAACTGGCTACACCTCTTACAGGAGTATTCAATAAATCATTTAGAGAAGGAATCATTCCATCAGACATGAATGTGTTCAAAGTCTATCTAAAATTCAAGAAACAGACCACTATTGTTGACAAATAGGTCTGTACCTATTTCGCTATCTCAACAGTTCCAGAAACATGTGAAGAAATAGTACTAAAAAGACTTTAAATCATTGTACCCAAAACAACCTGCTTACAGACAACCAGCATGGCATCACAAAGGGTAAATCAATCACTACAGCAATGATGGCATCGGTCGAAACTATAGCTTGAAAGAAGGTAATCTGACTACAGCCATTTACTCGACCTAAGCAAGGCATTTGACTGCCTTAGCCACGAACAAATATCTAAAAAGCTGGAGTCATTAGGCATAACTGATATGGCAATGAAAAGGTTCAGAAGGTATCTGGAGGGCAGGAAACAACTGATGAAAATCAAACACAGCACTAAAAGAATTATGAGAGAAATTCAGTTCCTCCTACTCCCAGTATATCGAGGCATACCACAAGAATCAGTTCTGGGTCCAGTTCTGTTTACCCTGTTAATAAACGATATGCCCTGGTACCTAAGAGACCTGTGCACAACTCTTATATATGCAGATAGTACATTCTCATGCTGCAAGAATGTCAGAGGACAGGTTGGCAGTAACATCCTACGTTGCACTCAACACAGCTTATGAATATTGCATTGTAAATGACCTTGTCATTAATATGTCAAAAAGTAGCCAGCTGGCATTTGGAAGAAGATCAGGAGATGTATCAGAGATCCCTGACTTGAAAATGGAAACACATCTGCATTTCTAGGTATAATAATAGATTACAAAATTATTTGGACCCCATACCTTGACAATCTTTCAAAATAATATCAATACAAGCTTGTATGTCATGAAGCAAATCACTGAGTTGCACTGCTACAAGAATACCTGCAGAGGACTGTTTAAACACGGTATATCTTTCTCCTTTAACTACGTCAAATTGTAAAATCACATACTAATTTTAAAGCTGACATCATTTGTAATCTCAAACATTATGAATAAAGATGATTCTCATTCTCAAGTAGTCCTAACATTGCATGGTAAAATAAAGAATTGGTAATTTAATTAAATTTCAACGACTCTTCATTAAGTGTGTTAAGCAACATCCTGTACATCCAAGAAGGATTCTGGCTGATTTATTCCTAGAGATTGTATTTTACATCTAGGCAACTCAATGGATGATTTGCCAGGAGTGATATATCGCTAACCAGAGGTGTTCCAATATTGTATTTTACATCTAGGCAACTCAATGGATGATTTGCCTGGAGTGATATATCACTAACCAGAAGTGTTCCAATATTGGGGTAAAGTATAACTCGATGCAGCAAGTTTCCTCATATCGCTTTCCCCAATCGTTATTGAGACTTTTTATGGCCAGTTTTTGTTATTCATAAATTTTTAAAGTTTCCACTAAACCACATATTTTTAATTAAAAATAGACGTTTGAAGTGCCTCATAAAATATGTTGGGGTCCAATAGTTGGTTGTTTCATCTTTCAATTGCATAGAAGAGAACTCCAAAAAAGTAAAATTCTTTACTGCTTCTTGAGCCATTTTTGAGCATCCTGGAACATTTTCATTTCTTCAAATAATGCAACTGTTACTTGTAATTTTCTGTTTGCATAGCTCAAATCTGTATTGTGATACTGCAAAAATTGATCTCTTCAACTAATGTAATACTCTAACTTCTCTGTATCACATTCCCTAAATAGAGTTTTAACATATACTCTTTGTAGTAGTTTTACCTTCTCTACAAATCCACCTTAAACGCCAAGTTATTATTGGTAACAGATCTCAGAAATGGCCCCATTGGAGAAAGTCTGCCTGCTAGGTTGTGGTGTACCGACAGGGTTTGGGGCTGCACTTAACACAGCAAAGGTAGAACCAGGCTCTAACTGTGCCATCTGGGGACTGGGAGCCGTGGGGCTGGCTGTGGCGTTGGGCTGCAAAGCGGCAGGAGCAACTCGTATCATTGGAATCAGTCGCAACCCTCAAAAGTTTGAAATAGGTACATAAAATATATTTTGTTAAATATTTTCATCGAATTCCAATATTTTTCTGTATGCCTTAATGTGCTAATTATTTGTAATTCTACTTTTCATACTAATATCCTTGTTGTAATGGCCAAGAGTTTTAGGTAAAAGTCATAATTTTAACCCTTTGAGTGTTGCAGCATCACATACATCTACAGTGTCATGCATGTTGACGATTTGTATTTGGGTAATATTTAATATAACAATTTGCTATTTCAGTCATTTATGAGACATTATTGAGTTTTCAATCGAGTTATCCGATTAACATTCAAAGTGCTACTGTCACACTTTGTGATACACCTGAACCACTTTAAAATGCTAGAATATCACTGTGTGAAGTTTTTGTTTTGTCATGCTACAGATCAACACTTTTTTAATACTTGGGTTTTTGTGCATTAAAGTTGGAAAGAATTCTCCATGCACTTACAAAATTGGAAGTACAAATTCAGAAGCATGAAAAATATAATTAAGTCAGCTGATTTAGTCAACTGGTTTAAAATTTCTTATGCTCATTGTCTGTTCTAACCGCCAAAAACAATCACCTAGTGGGTATGGTACTGGTGCCAGGGTGTAATTGTGGTGTTCACCCTGGCTGCTACATTATACATTTTTGGGCCATTTGGAGAGGCCTGAGGGTAAAGACAATGAAGAGAGAAACGCAGACACTATAATCTGATTTTGACTAAGTTTCTTTAGTCCAGTGTAAATTTTTAAATTTTGTTCAAATATAAGTATGTTGTACATTGTGGCAGTTTAAAAAATATGGTAGTATACATTTTAAAATATAAAAATTGTTTCAAGATTTTTCTGAACAACAACAAGCTTTTTGAACACAAATTATTTTAGAAATAAAAGACATGTTGCATCAGCCAACATCACAAACTTTTAGCTACATCAATAAGCACTTGGAACAATGGACCTTTTCTCCAAACAAACAGCAACTATTAAGCTTATAAAATTATTATTTTATTTAGTTTATATAATATTAGTTATAAAATATATTAGCCCCTAAAAAATTTCCTTTAACCCCATTTAATTTGGTATGTCATATGGGGTACTTTGCTGTTACTGAATGTGAGGTTAACTTATTAAACAAATTTAAATTTTAAAAATATTAGTTAAAAAAAATGTCCCATGGAAATCTGTGTAAGAATAGAGATGGCTCTTATAATCACCTTAATATCTAAAAAATGAGTTATTCAATAAAATTGTTGTTTTCACTATAATGTTTCTTTTTTTATTCCACTCAATTTGATATACCACACAGCGTATTTTGCTGTTTACATTTTTTAAATTTGGGTGGGAGGGTGAGTGGTGTTGACTCTTAGTGTAAACAATTTTCTGTAAACAACCAACATTTCTGTTATACAAATTACTTTTTATATTACAAACTATATCTCATTAATACTATATTTTAAAATGGTCACTAAATTCATTTTACTTAATTATTAATAACATATTATAGTATGCATCTGTTAATGACTTACTTAACGTAGCTATGGTGGGAAGGTTTATTCATTGTGAATGTGAGTTTAGCTCCAGTTCACCTTTCGCTTAATGTAGTGTCTGAAATCTGACACTGTTTCAACTCCTGTTTTAAACTTTGTTTTAAACTTCTTCATCGCCAACTTATATTTTGGATCTATTCAGACAGACATGACTTCAGATTCCAGAGTCAAGTCTGAAACAGCATCAGATTTCAGACATTGCATATAGAAGGTAAACTAAACCTAAACTAACATTCACATTAATGTTACTTGTTTCAGCCAAGAAATTTGGAGTAACTGAGATTGTGAACCCTTTGGACCATGAGAAGCCTATACAAGAGGTTCTGATTGAAATGACTGATGGAGGATTGGATTATACCTTTGAATGTGTTGGAAACGTCATGACAATGGTAAACTTTATCGTTCATTTTTCATATTTGCAGTACACATTTCTTAGTTTAAACATAATTTTGAAACTTTTTGCATACTCACACTCAACCCCAAGACAAGACCTTACTTAGCATGTCTGATGCAAAAAAACATATTGGTTAAAAGTAGTGAATTAGTTATGTAAAATAATTTTTAGCTGTAATAAAGTTTTTTGATTGAAAATTTTGAATCATTAGTAAATTTTTACAGAAATTTGCCTTGCCATTGATTAATGTTATAACAACAGAAACACTCTATTTCGAGCTTTGAAATCTATTCTTAGACTCAGATAGATAAAATCCTAACATTTAATAAGCTAAGCAAACAAACCATATCAAATTGCTGTGGTACATCAGTGTCAAATGTGTCAAATTCATAATAAATGTACACTACAACTAAGTCTTCAAGCTCATGTCATAAGTGGATCATTTAGCAAGATGTGTTGATTCTGCTTCATGGTGTGTACTATCACAGGTGCTGTCCTGCATGAAACATATTTCATTGATCTTGTTTCATTGTTTGTAAACTTCTATAACTCTATGTTTCTGTTGGAGTGGGTTGTGAACAGTCATTGGGTGTTCCAGAGGGCAGCTCTAGAGGCCTGCCACAAAGGGTGGGGGACATCTGTAATAGTGGGTGTGGCTGGAGCGGGGCAAGAGATTTCCACCCGCCCCTTCCAGCTGGTCACTGGTCGTTCTTGGAAGGGAACTGCATTTGGAGGTTAGAGTCAAATATAAACAGTGTTTACTCATGAAATAATGTTTTAAAGTGGTTTGACAAATGTATTCATAGATCTAGCAATGAAATTCTCAGAAGTATAGAGAGGCAAAAATTATTATGAACCAAAGTCAACTGGAATCAAGTGACTGTTGAATAAATAGAGGATATTTTGCCACTAAAAAGTAAATGTTTCTCAAAGAAAGAGTGTTCTGTTTGTGAATGAATGATGCTAAAACCTTGGGAAATACTATTCAAAAATTATTAAAGTTGTCTGGAGTTTTTTTATATTTCTCAATGAAAAATGAAAAGTGACACTGTACATGACTGTGAATATGAAAACAAATTAGATCAGCTGTATAGAATTTAAATTAATCATTTTTTCAGCTTTCTTATGATTTTTTACGATGTAAGCACATAGTGCTAAATTAAATATTTGCCAAATTATTATAAAAATGCTATATATTTCATTTTCCATGAGTATTGGTTCATAATACCAAACTGAAAAGTATATTTTTTAGTGTTAGACAAACATTATAGTCCTGCACACCAACTGTCATCATAATTCTTTGATACAGTTTGTTATTGACAATGGAAGGTTTGAAAGGATAATAGAATTTTGAACATTTGCCATCATTATATTACAAAATATATAACACAACGTTTCAAGGATTGAAATTCATCCTCTTCATCTGTTAGGAAGATACAGAAAGAATCTTAATCTTAATCTGTACATTAAGACAGAAAGAAAAGAAAGATGAAAAGAAGAGACAGAATGGGTCGAATATACCCAAGAACTAACCAAGTCCATACAGGAGAAAATGAACCAAGCGTTGTCACTGCACAGGATGCAAGATCTGAGCACAAGCCATGAGCACGAGAGTTCAAAGAGTACTATCACACGTCAGACCAGCACAGGCATAAATAGGATGCTAACAAGAAAATTAATGTCAGCACTTTCTGCGGCCTCGTGGCGTGACGTCTGGAACAATGAGACTGTAAGGCGATGGTTGGGAAAGGAAAGGGTAAAGGCAGCCACCTCCGGGCCTATGTTTTGGTCCTAAACTTTAATGTCATGGTGTTGGCTAAGGTTTGTTTAATTGTTAGTCTTTTTAGGTTTCCTAGTTAGTTCTTTTTAATATTGGTACCCAAAGTGGTCCAACCTCAACCGGAAGTTGGCTTAGTGGTTGGTCTGCTAATTTTATGAATGAAGCCTCAATAAGTTTACGTTTAAAGAAATTCTCCTTGTGGTCTATTATGTTGGCTTCATCTCATTTATGTCTCTCATATGATGATTTTCGGACCAGCAATATTGAGTAACTCTAGACTTTTCTGCTAGCTATTAATTACGTTGTGTTATACATTCTGTAACATATAACGATGGCAAATGTTTGAAATCCTATTATCCTTTCAACATTATAAATTGTCAATTTATATTTTGTCCAGTTTTTTAGATTAATAAAATTATTTATTTGAATGAAAAATCTCAGTTTTATTTCACACACAAATTGAATACAACCTATTAATTATATTAATGAAAATCCAAACTCTTGAATGATAAAAAAAAACAGTGTCAAGATGTCAAGTTATTATTTTTGTGTAGGTTTCAATATGCTGTTACACTGTTTCTGTGGCTGTTAAATTGAGCAAAGAATTTCTTATAATTAGTCTTGTACAGTTTGAATTTCTTATAAAGACTAACTAAGTTTAGAGTAAATTATTATGTGTAACTCAGCTATATATGAAGAACACTTCCTGGAAACTTTGTCTTTCTGTTTTGTTTCCTGTTGAGATCCTGTTATTTTGTAAACTGTTACATTGTTGTATTTTTACCACCACATGATCGATGTAATGGAATATCCCATCACTTACCAGTGGAATTGTTGTAGGCTGGAAGAGCAAGGATAGTGTCCCGAAGCTAGTTGACCAATACTTGGCCGGCAGTCTAAAACTGGATGAGTTCATCTCCGATGTTCTTCCATTCGAGAAGATCAATGAGGGGTTTGATTTGTTACATGCAGGAAAATGGTGAGTACTTAGATAGAATTTAAATTATGTTTATCTCACTGAATTACAATTAATAAATGACAGGAGTATGATTTAAATAGATTTTATTTTAAAGTTACAATGCGTATTAACTCTGTGTAAGTAGCGTGTGGTGCATGATTCCATTAGATAATAAATGTTATGTTTTGTCATGGTAAATTTGAGAACCTCCACACACACTGCAGCAGTTAAAAATGTTAAGTTCTCTTGTCAGTAGAAGGGTTTGTTTTTATTCTGTTCAATTTTGCTAAGGCATATTATTTTTATTTCTGCTATTTGTGTTATGTCTTTTAACCTGTAAGGTCTGAAGAAATTTTTCCTGAGTTCAATTGTATGCATTTATATATTTGACCAAAATTTAATTTTGTTTTCTGTTTCTAAGAAGAAATAACAAGCAGACAATAAATTTTGTTTTATAGCTCTACCAGTACTGATAACTTTGTTTTACATGCAGACATGCTATATGGATTTATCTATCTCGTATTATTAGAACCTCAGCACACCCTGCATATTTTCTGCTTTGTATCCTTGGTGAAAGTAAGTACGTTTAAATGGAAAACACATTTTTAATGTGGAAGTATATAAAAAATGTCTTTTCCATTAACACACCCTGCATAGTTAAACATTTTTATTAACCCCTAGGCGTGGGCCAATAGACAGTTTTTTTGTATTCTGTACAATTTTTCTAAGACACATTATTTCTATATCTGCTATTTATGTTATTGCTTTTAATATTAAATGCATCAAACATTTAGAAAAAAATATAAAATAAAATTGCTGTTTTACTTTGTCAATAAATAATTTTCAATAAATTTGACAAAGTATTTTAAAATGTATAGACAAATCTTATAATTTGTACAGATAGAAAATTTAGCCAAACACTTTTTTCATCCAATGTATTCAAAATGCTATCGATGAACTGTACCTAAAACTGAAAATAACCTTCTTCCACTGACGCTGAACTGTACTCATTTGTGAACCCGGAGGAGCACACACCCATAGAACAACTTACTTACTACCCAACAAATGATTTCAACAACCAATGTCTCTATCTTGGATACAAGTGAAAAAGATGGTTCAGTGCAAGTTATTAAAAATGTTTCCGGTGAAAAGCAGAGTACTAGTGTTGTGTCGGATAGGTCTGTGTACAGACCAAACGGAGATGTTATTACTGATAATGGTTTTTTTAGATTGAGCTCGCATCTGGAGGTGGGTTCCTCACCCTTTTTGTAGTGATAACAAACAAGTTAATGATAGAATAAATGCAAAATTATACCGGTCACAAACACGCTGACAAAGAAATAAATAAAAAGATCAGAATTTTTCACCAGAATATTGAGCATCTTCCGTCACGATTAAATTCACTTCAAATTATAATTGACGAGGTTCAACCTGATATTTGTGTTATCACTGAGCATAACATTAGAAGTTGGGAATTAGAAAGGCTAAATTTGCATAACTTTAGCACTGCCTCTAGTTACTGTAGAGATAGTACTACAAAAGGGGGAGTCTTAATACTTTCCAGGTGTGATCTAAAAGTAAGTAACATGTCAATACCTTTAGCTGACAAACTATGTGAAGATTTTCAATGTGAATTTTGTATTGTTAAATGTACTCTAAATGATTATGTATTTGTACTTGTTGGAATGTATAGGTCCCCATCGTCTGACGTATATGAATTTTTGAGCAGACTAGATATTCTAATTGATTATATTTTAGCAAAATTTAAAAATATTCTGATTGTAGGTGACTTTAACATTAATGTTTTACTTAACAAACCAGATAAAATTGAATTGAATAATATTTTAAAAAGTCATGGATTGAAATACTTAGTGAACTTCCCAACCCGAGTAACTGTGGACTCTGAATCTGCTATAGATAATGTTTTTTACTAATATCCCTACAAGTAAAATAAAAGTTGAAAGGGATTATAACACTGCTATCTGATCACGATGGCCAATTTATTGACTTGTTAAATTTGAAAAAATCTACAACTGAAAACATTTCAATATCAGAAATTTAAGCGTGTCATATCCAAAGAGAATGTTGAAACGTTTAATTCTTTTCTGGAGAAGGAAAAACTGGATCCAAGTATATTTTTGCAAATTCGAACCTTAAGTACAAAATTTTTTTATGATATATTCAAATATTATTTTTGACTTATCATTTCATTTTAAAACAATTAAGGGAACAAAAAAGAAAAACGAATGGGTGACAGTTGAACTTAAAGATGAAAAACAAGAGTTTTGACTGAAATACATAAAAATGGCAAGACACAGTAAAAATAATAATTTATTTAAGTACCTGAGGAAAAGAAATAGGAATTTTTAAGATGAAACTAAACAAAACCAAGAAAAACTATTATGATCATAAAATAAAAAATTGCCAAAAATATTTCAAAAGCGTCTTGGGAAGTAATAAATTCTGAGATTTAAATAAGAACCATCATCAGTCTGAAAATATCACTCTAACAATTGATAATAACTTCTACACTGATCCTTTTATTATAAGTAAAAAATTCAATAACTACTATGTTAATGTAGTAAAATTGTGTGGGGAGTAAACAATCTCTGGATAGCATGAGTTTACCCACTTGATCAAATTAGTTACCAAAGACATAATATCTTTCAACCAGCATTTTACCTAAAACCAGTAAGTGAGTCTGAAATAGAACATATTATAGATTCTCTAAAAAATAAGAGCTCTTGTGGTCATGACGAGATACCGATTTCAGTAGTAAAAGCGGCTAAAAAAAATCTATCTAGAATTTTAAGTCATCTTATTAATTCTGCATTTGTTACTGGAAATTTTTCCAAACTTATTAAAAGTTTCAAAAATAATACCAGTCTTTAAAAAAGGAAGCAAGCAAAACATTTCAAACTACCGTCCCATATCTCTGTTATCTAATATATCCAAGATTTTTGAAAAAGCCATCTATAATAGATTAGTAGAATACTTAGAAATGAAATCAAATGTTGAATATTGCCCAGCACGGATTTCGTGCAAACAAATCAGTAATTACAGCGGCCACCCTCATTCTTGGAGTCAGTAATTGAATCAATCGATAAAGGGGAGAAGACAGTAGGAATTTTTATGGACCTGTCTAAAGCGTTTGATAGCGTTAAGCATGATGTACTTCTTGATAAGTTGCAAAAAAATGGGTGTTACAAAAACGTCATTCAAGCTCTTTGAATCTTAATTTATCAAACAGAAAACAATTTGTAGAATTATCATACATTCAAAATAACAAAAAAAAATAAAATTCATTCAGATTTGCAGTTAATAAAATTTGGAGTACCGCAAGGGAGTATATTGGGTCCAATCCTGTTCTTATGTTACATAAATGATATGCCACAAATAATAAACAATAATAAAAACCAATACTTAACCTTATTTGCTGATGACTCAAATTTAAAATTTTTCTGCAAAAACTCTTCAAGAACTAGAGCGAATATAGCACAAAAATTGGCATTAGTTAACCAATTCCTAAAAACAAATAATCTGACTTTAAATATTGAAAAAGACTAAATTTGTTGCCTTTGCTACAAAACAGAATGGAAATACTGACAAACCAAGGGTACTATAATAATAACGGATTTAGTTGAAGAAGTAAATACAACAAATTTTCTAGGGCTGAAAATTGATAAGTTCCTTAGTTGGGACGACCATGTAAAAACATGTAATAAGTAAAGTTAACTCAGGAATTTATGCACTTAGACAAATGAGATATCTATGTAATCACCAAATGTTAAAATCAGTCTATCATGCACATGTTCATCCTCACATATACTTTTGGAATAAGTCTATAATGGTTCAACATCAAAAAAAAACTTGGATAAAACTACTTAAGCTACAGAAAAAAGGGATTCGTATTATGTTAAGTCTGAAAAATAATGATTCTGTGAAGGAATATTTTTACAAAATTAGAACTTTTGACTGTATATGGAATGTACATATATGAAACAATCTTAATTGTAAAAAACTGATTCAAGTGTAACTAATGACATACACCCTCACAACACCAGATGGAAAAATACTATAATAACAGAGCACCATCGACTTGAGTTATATATAAAAAGAAACCAAATTACATTGGAAAAGTATTTTTAAGGCGTTTGCATGAAAATATTCTAAAGGAAAATGATATTAATATTTTTTAAAGCCAAATTAAAAAAGTATATTATAAGCCTTAGTTTATACTCGTTGGAGGAATTCATGTCATTAAAAAGACCAAACTAGCAAATATTTTTAGTAATAAGATTGGCCATATGTATGATGGCATTTTGACACTATTTCCTGTACACTTGATGTATTCAAATGAATAAAGATATTTGATTGATTGATTGATATGTGTTAAATGTAATTTTAGTATTTTAAAGGGATTATTCCGGTTTCGGAGACTGTGTGAATGTTTCAAATCGAGCATGAATAATGACTGTTTGTTGGTATTTTACGATTAAAAAATAACAATTTTATTATCAGTTATTAATTCTTGCCAGTGTTGTACTTAGTGAGATTTTATTACTCTAAAATTTACTTTATATGTTATATAAGAAAGAAATCAGTTTTAAATAGTATTTAAATAGTGATATTTTTTCTGCCACTATCTTATAAATTGAAATCTTTATCATATCAATGGTGATGACACTGTGCTTCCATCAAATTGTGTCTACAAAATTATTTATTCAATGTAACCTTTGTTGTTTAATATGTTAAATATTAATTTTCACTAAAGATATCTACTATAATAACATTGTTTATCTTTATTTACACAATTATCTTTAATATGCAATAGAAACTATTTTTATTGAATTTATATTTCTTAAATTTACTTTTGATGTTAAAATTTCTAATATTTGTATTTTTAATAGTTCACATTTTTTTTGTTACCAACCTAATATTAATGTCAAAAATATTTAAAAATAGTAGATTGGTATTCAAATTATAACATGTACGCAATGCAGTAGATATCTAATATTACTAAAGCCGCGGAGTAACCAAGGACTTTAAACAAATTTAATAGTACTTTAGAAAGAAAGTGTATGGTTATAATGCGCCTATTGGTTGCAGCTGGGTAATTACGTAATTTATTGTATAAATAAACGATTTTTATTAATCAATATTGAGATTGAAAATTGGTGAGAAACTCTACCGCTACCCAGGGCTACACTCAACTTGGTAGGCTCTAGAAAAGATACCCGGCCCCGTCATGGTCCGCCACCACCATCTGTAGACGTATGGCGGTGCCCACCTCGGGCCTCTGAAGGCCCGGGCCCTGGTAAAATTGTCAATAGAAACCTGTCTGTGTACGGACCTGGCCTGTCTCTACCTCTGTATCTAAATTGAGAATGGTAAACTGCCTCTACCTCTGTATCGAAATTGAGAATGGTAAACTGCCTCTACCTCTGTATCTAAATTGAGAATGGTAAACTGCCTCTACCTCTGTATCTAAATTGAGAATGGTAAACATCGGTTCTTTGTGAGTCTCTCTCCAAGATGTTATCTACTGTGAGGAGATTGCAAAGCATCTTACACTTACCCATCTGGAATGAGTTAAACCTTGAATCCGGTAAGCAAAATTATTTACGAAATGAATAAGTTAATAACCTGAATATTTCAATAATTGTGGGCTGTAACTTTTGAAGCAGAGTCAGTTTCACCATGTCCTTGTGTACATAAACATTAACAAATGTTAAGTTGATTTTAAGAATAAATCTTTGTCATATATCCTGAGTTTTAAAATCAAATCTGTGATATGAAATTAATGCTAGATATTATGACTAGATATATGAACTTGTCTAATAAGATCAAATGGTTTGTTTCAGTATACGTGTGGTTTTAAACTACTGAAAAGAAGAAAAAAAACACTCAGCAAAGGAAAAATATAAAATAAACAGTGCCTTGTTTAGTTAATAAATTTGAAATGAATTTAATTATTAATTTTGGTGCACTGTTATTGCCTAATCACTTATTATGTATATTATGACTTATGTTATATTTAATCACAAACTGATGTTGAGTTGGGTGGGCTGAAAAAAGTCAACTTCATCCAATTAAAAAAAATGCTTCTAGCATGTTGCTGCTTCTCACTAAGTTAAATACGTAAGAGACGCAATGTATAATGTATGATTTGTTTGTGTGTATCGTTGTTATAACCACTCCTGAAATGCCATTCAGAGTGGTATACTTGGACGTCATGTTGGTATTTCAAAAGGTCTGAAGCAGTTCATATGCATTTCACTAGCCATGCTTCATCAGCTTTTCAATTACAGCTTTATGTTCATAATGCACAATGCATTCTTTATTGTTCTTGAGTATACCAAAACACCTAAAGGGACAGAATGATATGTATACTTTAGAAAGGTGACCTATAGCATCCTTTTTAGGAGTTCCTCAGTCCTGTTGAATCTGAGCCATTCAGAACACTAAGATTCCTATATAGCTTCATACGTGGACTGGACTTTTCAGTTCACTTAGAATCACATATAGTACATACAAGGTGGCACAAAAAGAACACAAGGATTTGAGTAGCATAGTACAAGTGAAGGGAAGCAGTCAGTTTTATACGTTTGTGAGTCAAGAGGACTGTCATTTTATGTGTTATAGTGCCCAGTTTCAGTAGCAATAGCATTATAAGCTTGACATTACAAACAATAAACAGCTCTACATGTTTACTTTTGAGCAGTATTTCAAAATAAATTTGTTATCAGTATTCAATGTCTTCTTCGAACAGAGATTTAAGTTAAGGGTAATGGTTCGATACCTGTTTGTAACACAGTCAACTCTATTCATACAAGTGGATCAATTATGAAGGAAAAGTCAACTGGTCATTCTTGTTGTGTTTTGTAGCTTGCTACAGCACATTCTACACTATAAGTAAATATTCCATCTTTACAAGATTATAGTTAATCAGAAGCTTCACGAATGTTATTTTGATTAAGAGAGAATTTCTGTGAGAGAGTGTTGATCATTCTGCAACTCAAACACAGATACTATCCAAACAATCAATACGGGAACTACAAATAGTCCAGCACTGAATAAACAACACTGCTATTTTTATTTTGTTTTGTTTGTTCCTGTGTATTGCATTGGTTGTGGTATCTGATGTAGTGTTTTCTTAATAATGAATGATGAAGCTCACTTTCACTTGAATAGATTTGTAAACAGCCAAAACTGGCATTATAGGGAAGCTGAAAATCTAAAAGATTGCAACAAAAAGCACTGCACCATGCTATCATTTGGTATGGAGCTTCAAAAATGGGTAATAATTGGGACATATTTTTTTGAAGAGAGTTGTGCAAGTGTCACAGTAAGTTCTGATGTTATTTTTTGCCACCACAACCTGAGACTTTGAGGATCAATGCAGCAGGAATGTGGCACAGCCACGGCAGGATCTTTGCCACAGCCAACAGAGCTAGAGCATCAATGGAAGTCATTAGAGGGATGTTTTCTCAACATGAAATTTCACAATCTAAACTCTGTAGTGTTTTTGAAACTAAATAATTTGAAAAAAAAAAACATGTGTATTAGAATATTTATAACATCATGCAGCTTGAGTACGTTTAATTGACATTGCTGCAGATCTAGGGTTGAAATTAGTAATACAACTCGAGTGTTTTTTTCTACACAACTTGGTTCAGTTTCTGTTAACCTCCACACACACACACACATATATATATATATATATATATATATATATATATATATATATATATATATACTGAATGCAGAAAATAAATGTTCAGAGGCTTCTTTAAACAATAGAAGAAAAAGACTTCATATAAATCCTTTAATATTTCGACTTTATTGTCGAATTATAAAATATTAATTATTCGACAATAAAGTCGAAATATTAAAGGATTTATATGAAGTCTTTTTCTTCTATTATATATATATATATATACATAGGCGTAGCGTGACCTAATAATTTGGGGGGGCACGGGGTCTCCGGGGGGGGGGGTGGTCCCGTGGAAACTTTTTTGAAAACTACCACTTAAGAACTAAAGTAAAGTATATGTGTATTTTTGTTAAACATTGGTTTTAATCAATTTTTACTATATTGATGGATTGTAAAAAGACTCAATTTCAAATTATACAAGTTTATTCTATTCTAGACATAACTGCAAGGACATTTATAACACAAAAACAAATTTGTGTACAAGACAAAGTTTTAAGGTGAACAGAACTACAGTAATGGTTTTCAACGAACCAATGTTCGTTACTTCTAATGAAGCATTAGCCTCCTATCGGCTAGATTTGAAAATCTGTCAACTAACAGATCTAGTTTTTTATCTTTCATGTATTCAGACGTCAATTCTTGCTCAATAGACATCAGGGCAAGCCCACTTAAGCGGTCTTCTGTCATGGTGCTTCGAAGAAATGTCTTTAGCCTTCGTAGTGTAGAAAACGATCTTTCTGCGCTTGCTGTTGTGATAGGCCACGAAAGTGATATTTCTAGTAGCTGCCAAACATCTGGTGCACTGGCTTGAAGATCATTCTCAATAAAAAAATCAGCCAACTCTTGGAACGTTATTCTTGTGGTTGCTTTGTCTGTTTTGACAAAATTGTTCTTTGCATAACAGTGAAAAAACTTAAGATGTACAGAGAAACTTAAAGACAAGTTATAAAACTTTTGGATTGCCATAACAGCGTTGTTGTCAATTTCGGTCCAATTAAATAGTAACTGGGCAATGCAGTTGATTTTATCATAATCGTTCTTGGAAAAACGAGATTGCAGGTTTACAATTACTGTGTCTAAAGCAGCAAAGTAAATGCCAGTCTTGAACATCTGTTCAGGTTCAGGTTCAGGTGATTGATGAAATGCAGCATCTGAAGAGCTACTACTAGCTTCAAGTTTTTTCGGAATCTTCCGTTTGCGTGGTAGTGAAGGCCTTTCAACTGACAAACCTTTCATACCATATTTGTTACACTGTTCTTCTGACTCATTCCACATCTGAATAAAGCCATCATCATTTCTGTCCAGTTTTAAACAGTCAATGACTGATTCAACTTTTGCAAAAACCTTAGAAATGTCAAGAGATTCACTCTGCAGTTCTTTGGAGAGTATATCAGTCTGACTCAAAACGCTGTGCAATAGTTTTAAACTGAATACAAATTCAAATGTGCTGATTTGTTTGGCTAGACCATCAGCTTCGGCTGCAATTTTACGATTTGATACATCGTTTGCAATAACTTCCAAAGTTTCGTACACTTCAGGGAGCTGCTCTAGAATTACATGGATTGCTTTGTGTCGAACTGTCCATCTAGTTCGAGACAAGCTCACCAGTCTTTTCATTTTTGTTTCTTCTCCGCTTTGCTTACATATTGATTCAAATATTGAAAACCTGTTAGCTGATGCATTAATTAAGTTATACAGGTGATTTACTATGGATAAGCAATTCCGAAGCTGTCTTATTTCTTCACAAAATCTCTGAACAGCCAGATCAAGCAAGTGGGCATGGCAGTGTGTGTACAAAGCTTTAGGCTCTTCTTCTTGGAACCTTGAGGCAACACCTTTGAATTTGCCGCTCATGTTACTAGCTCCATCATATCAAACAACACATCAATAACACAAAATCAAAATATTTTGGAATTCTATCCTACGCAAGATGAAATAGCTCCCATAACTATATTTCATCAAAATGTCCAAGGACTATCAAAAAAAGTAGAGAGAATAAACCATCTAATGAATGATTTAAAACCAACAATACTGATACTTTCTGAACATGGATTGAGCACAGAAAAGCTATTACTTACCAAGATTAGTGGATATGAATTAGTAACATCTTACAGTAGGAAAAATCATAAAATGGGAGGAGTTGCAATCTATGTACAGGAAAAACGTAACCTAAAAACAGAAGCAATAGACATATCTAATAGGAACGTGGAACTGGTATGTGAAACTGCATTAACAAAAAATTAATATCCAGAATAAAACCACTCTATGTACTTGGTGTTTATCGTCCTCCAGGAGGACAAGTTCAAATTAGCTGTTGACATATTAGCTGACGTACTTACTACATATAAAGCTGAAGCTAAACTCCAAATCTTAATGGGAGATGTCAATATAGACAGATTAACCGTAAATACAGACAACACTTTCTTTGAGGATGAACTATCAACTTTTGGTATCAAGCGGCTATCTCTCCCAGAGACAAGGACTACTTATCACTCCAGAACATCTATTGACTGTATTTGCACAAACATATCAGAAGATATGGTGAACTTTACAGTAGTACAGACTGGGATATCAGATCACACTGGCCAGATTTGCACCGTCAACATGCAAACAAATTTGTCCTCTAAGAAAGAAGCTACTGTGAGGAGAATATTTTCAAGGAAAAATCTTGACATACTTAAAGACGAATTCTTTTCTAGAAAATTGGGAGAGCGTGCATGCTGCAATCAGATGTTGAAGAGAGCTATAACTTGTTTTTAACAACAGTAAGACAAACATTAGACCATGTATGTCCTAAGAAGAAAGCACAAGCAAAACCAAGTAGGAAGCTTAATGTACAATACGATGAAGAAGTAAAAATTCTAAAAAAACTTCTAACTGCCTTACATAGATATGAACTAACTGGAAATAATGATGACAAAATAGCAATGACAGAAAAAAAGAAAACCTACGACCTTAAACTCCGAAATCTCAAACGAAAGCATAAACAGCAGAATATATTAATCAGGCTGACAACAAGAGTAAAGCCATCCTGGGACACAATCAACTCGGAGAAACAAAATAAACAAAAAGGTGAAGCAAATATGCAGTTGGAGATGGATGGCAAAATAGAGGATAACCCTGTTCTTGTGGCTGAACACTTTAATAAATATTTTTCGAAAATAGCAGCTTCCACATTGGAAAACAATCGTGAACAATTTAAAAACACAATAATAACTCACCAAATTACCCTCTTACAAAGTGATACCCGATTACTATTTTTAAAACCTACTAACACAAAGGAAAGTCATTGCAACAATATCCTCACTAAAATCTAAGTTTATCTTGTGGAGTAGACGAGATTCCATCAAAGGTCGTAAAACACTGTGCCAAACAACTAGCACCTCCATTAGTCAGCATAATAAACAAATCATTTAGTTCAGGACAATTCCCCTCTGCTTTAAAAACTGCTAAAATATATCCAAAACACAAGAAAGGATCCCTCATCAAACCAGAGAATTACCGCCCCTATCTCGCTAATATCAACACTCTCAAAAATAATAGAAAAGATTGCTCTGTCAAGAATGCTAGACTACATGGAAAGAAATGAACTTATTACAAAAAATCAACATGGATTTCTCAAAGGTAGATCCACCACCACAGCTGTTACCAATTTACTTGAAAAAATCACAGACAACCTGGAAGATGGCAAACATGTCTCAGCTATTCTACTTGACTACAGCAAAAGGCCTTCGATTGCTTGGGTCATGACCTCATCCTGAGAAAACTCTTGGCTTTAGGTATTGACGGCCTAGCAAAAGATTGGGTGGCTAGCTACCTGAAAGATCGCACACAAATTACTGAAATTCAACAAAATCTGAATGGAAAAAAATTGTGTATACAGATCAAAGCCACTGCCAGTGAGAAGAGGAGTGCCTCAAGCTCAGTATTGGGCCCCTTTTTATTTATTCTTTTCACCAACGACTTTTCTGTTTTTATCAATGATGACAATGTAGAGACTATAAATTGTTACGCAGACGATACAACACTTCTATTTGCAAATGACACAAACACATGAATTAGTAACTAGCATTTTTATCATCTACAGACAAAGCACTCCAATACTGTCTTCAAAACGACTTAGCTTATCAATCCATCCAAAACCACACATATCAATTTTAGCAGAAGACATGAACAAATACCAGATATTCCCAATATTTCGACAGAACAAAAGACAAAACTACTGGGGCTCACAATTGATGCTGACCTTTCTTGGGGAGATCATATTAATGCACTGACCAAGAAACTCTCATCTGGGATATTTGTAGTCAAAAGAATGATGTGGATGGGAGGCCCGGAATTAGCCAAAACAGCCTACTACGCGATGGTGGAATCTCACATTCGATATGGATTAATTTCTTGGGGCTCAACATCCGAGGCCAACCTTAACAAAATCCTGATCCTCCAAAAAAAAGCTATTAGAACACTTGCAGGCCTAGGCCCTACAGATAGCTGCAGAGAAGCGTTCAAGTCACTTAAGATCTTAACCGTCACATCACTCTACATACTTGCAGTTGTCATCTACACCAATCAGCTGGACCTTCCAAGAAATGAAGACATACACTCATACAACACCAGGAGAGCAGCCGACTACAGTCTTCCTATTCACCACACAACAACATTTAGCAAAAAACCTTCATACATTGGCCGCAAAATCATCAACTCATTGCCACAAAACCTTAAGGACAAGAGAGGAAACCAGTTAAAAAATGAACTTCAGAACTGGCTAGTGGAGCGACCCTTATACTCGACCAAGGAGTTTTTTTGACCTTTTATAATATGACAAAACATTGCACAAAATTAATAAACAAATAGATACATAAAATTGTAAAGCAAGATTATCACATGTTGACGCCATTGTATTTCTTAAAGAAATTGCAAATAAAGAATATTGTCTATTGTCTATTGTCTATTGTCTATATGCCTGGCCGTGCATTTTATTTAAGCTTATACCCAACTGCTGCAGATACTGTTTAATAGTGTGATGTAAATTTTCACCAGTAGTGTCTGACACATCAACGAAGCCCAAAAACCTTTCATTGATTTTAATGTGTCCATCTATTTTAGTAATGTATCGAATGCAAATGCTAAGCTGTTCACGGGTTGAAATATCCGTAGTTTCATCACAAATAATTGAGTAGGCCAAAGCCTCACTCACCTCTTGGACAATTTGTTGAAGCATTTCACTTTTTATGCAATCTATTATCTCATTTTGTACCTGGGCACTTTTGTATGAATGGACTGGGGATTTCATTAATGTTTGGATTCCTTCCTCCATTTGAGTAGATCTCAGTGTAGCAGTTCTATAAAGTTCCCCCTGTTAAATGAAGCAGTACTCTCATCATGTCCTCTTAAGGCAAGATTCTGTTTTCCAAGGAATAGGATGTTTTCAATTATGAATTTTAAATACCTCCTATTCATCTCAACCATTTTAGTATGTGCCGAGGACAACGAATCTGCTACCGTGCTTCCTGCTTTTCTATACTCATTGAGAAACTGTTTAGATTTTTGATGCATTTCACTATTCTCATGTTTCCTGAATTTTTCCAAAGCTTTCTTCCAATTGTTCATGCCCAGTTTAGTGAATGACTCCTCCCCGCGACCAGACTTATGTTGACAAAATAGTCGGCATGGGTAACAAAATGCAGCGTCTTTAATGGGGCTATATTCGACCCAATTAAATTCACTGTACCAGGATTCTTTGAACTGCCTCGATTTGGATTGAATCTTGCTTACCTTAAAACAATCAACAGGCTGAAATGCTCCTTTTGCAATATCTGCACTTTGTACTCCCAATGAAGGATCTCTACTTTCGCCCTGGAATGTAGCATCACGATCTGGGCGTAAACAAGATGGCGATTCATCACCAACGCTACCTCCAGTGCTACTTCCCGCTAAATGTCTATCTTCATTTACACTTTCACTTGAATTTCCAAGTTTTTTAAAGAATGTTAGTACAGAGGACTGTTTCTTAGACATGATAACAAACGAACATCCGCAAAAATTACACAAACAATAGCAGCTCAGCTAGTAACAATAAGCTTATTGAACGAATAAAACGTGGCGACCACCTACACAACACAACACACGCGCACTGAGCTGGTATGATATCCCTCCGCCAGGCGTCGTCAATGCTCGGAGGCCCTCGGCCGGCGTCGGCTGGGCTCGGGTGCATTCGATCGGCTGCTCCAGCTCGGGCGCAACCGGCCAGAGTCGGCTCACCGGCACTTGTAAATTTAGTTGTAACACGCGCATACTTTACACACACAGAATCAAATTAGATGCATACAGAAAAATAGACTAACGGGGGATCTATATTAGTTATTCATTCGTAACTTTTAGTGTATACATATACGTAATTTAAAGATAATTTATATTATTTTTTTCTTTTTTTGCATAATGTTGGGGGGGGCACGTGCCCCCCCGTGCCCCCCCGGCCCGACGCCACTGTATATATATATATATATATATATATATATATATAAATATATATACAGGGTGTCAATTAAGTCTGGAACCTCTTTCTTAATTTTTAAACCATAATAGAAAGAAATACCAAAGTTCACACGTGCTTACTGGTGATAGTAACGCACACATCTGCCCAATTACCGACCGGATAATCCCTTTGTGGGACGGTCCACAAGGAGTCAGACAAAATTCTTAAATAGCAGCATAGGTCAAGTTTGGTATCAAATTAAAGGCCTTACTTAGCAGAGTACAATGCCGCAAACCGGACTTAAAAAGGTCGATTCATTCAGTAGTTATAGCTCTTTCAATTTTAAAACAATTGAACAAGGTAAATTATTAAGTATTACAAGTAAACACCAATTTTTAAGTACCTGTGATCAAAGTAAGTGTTCAAAATGTTCCCCTACCATCGTCTGGCAATGTCCTAGGTGGTTGTAAAAGCCATCCACTGCATTTTGAAGATAGTCACGAGGAATATCTTGAGCTTCTTGGACTATGAGATTTCTTAGGTGCGCCAAATCTCGAGGCTTAGTACGATAAACTTTATCTTTGAGGTATCCCCAAAGAAAAAAATCCAGCGGAGATAAATCAGGGGAACGAGCAGGCCACTCTACTGCACCACGTCTTTCAATCCATCTGTGAAGGAATATTGTATCCAAGTATTCTCTAACAAGGAGAGCAAAGTGTGGTGGCGCGCCATCTTGTTGGAAATAAATTCTTTAAATTTTCGAACAAGAGCAGCTTGTAGTGCAGGAATTATCTCATTTTGGAGCATTGCTAGATACGAGTCACCATTTAAATTACCATTGATAAATAATGGGCCCATAATTTGATTTCCTATAATATCTGCCCAGTTTCTGTGGATGCTGTGTATGACTCAATCTGCCACTTTCACATTCTAACAGTAGTTGTGTTATTGGTAATAATTATTGCTTCCTGGCTTCGATTACTACATTGACAGACGATGGTAGGGGAACATTTTGAACACTTACTTTGATCACAGGTACTTAAAAATTGGTGTTTACTTGTAATACTTAATAATTTACATTGTTCAATTGTTTTAAAATTGAAATAGCTATAACTACTGAATGAATCGACCTTTTTAAGTCCGGTTTGCGGCATTGTACTCTGCTAAGTAAGGCCTTTACTTTGATACCAAACTTGACCTATGCTGCTATTTAAGAATTTTGTCTGACTCCTTGTGGACCGTCCCACAAAGGGATTATCCGGTCGGTAATTGGGCAGATGTGTGCGTTACTATCACCAGTAAGCACGTGTGAACTTTGGTATTTCTTTCTATTATGGTTCACAAATTAAAAAAGAGGTTCTAGACTTAATTGACACCCTGTATGTATGTATATATATATATATATATATATATATATATATATATATATATATATATATATATAAATGAATGTTTGTGTGTTTGTCCTTTATGGAATCGCAAAATATTAGACAGACCATTATGAAAATTTGTATGTATACGTATTTTTCCACGGAGAAGGTTTATAAGCTGTGCCCATTGATGTAATTCACCACCAAGCAGCGCTGCAAAAGATAAAAGGTTTCGAAGCGCCTGCACACTATAAACTGCAATTACGAGACAGTTACGTATATTACATAGCCAAACACTATTTGAAGACTCTAAGTTATTATGTATATTTGTCTTTGAGATACATTTAAGATTGAACTTAAAGTTTGAGTGTTAGACCACTTTATAATAAAGTACATGTACGTGCACAATGGCTATAAACATAAACAGATTTTCTTGATCGTGGCACCAAGGCAAACTCTACATCGGCGTTGTAAATATAATTCAATTAAACCAGAAGTTCACATACACGGGCAAAGCTTACGAAAAGCGTGCAAAGCCGCAGGAAACAGCTAGTTGGTTCATAATATTGAATTGAACAATGAAGAAATCATGTCTTCCTTCCTATAATATTTAGATGCGTTTGCCCTTTCGGTTTTGAGCATACAGTCTTATCATCTCTTTCCTGAATAATTTACAAATGATTTTTAGGAACCTCTTTGCTTCCTATACACAAATGTTGGAGGCTCAACCTTGAATTACCTTCTATAAATAAGGGTCTAAAGAATTTCAAACTCACCAGGAATATTACAGAAAACAATATATTATATCACAGGTTTTTTGAGGGATAAATAAAACACTTGATTGTTCAATAAATGCTTTGCTTAAAAGATATCCATTCTTTATTAAAAATAAACAAAGAACAGAAACCAATGATTTGGCGACACATTACACTCTTGCAGTGACACTAACATTATATACTGTATATGCTCCACTTCTTTAAGTACATAACTGGTTTCATTTGCTAACACATACGCACAGACACTCCATTAAATGCACATAGAAATAATAATTGTTCCCGATATTGTTAGTACAATATTTATTCAACAAATGAACGTGACAAGGTAAATTGTTGGCAGTCATGAATCGCGTAACGCACAATTGATGAAGCCTAGCTGATAGACGTAAACTACAACACTAAGCGTACACAACAGGCCTAACCGTACAAGTAGTAGACCGTTGGTCCTTAAATTGGGATCTGTGAGCAGTGGATTGTTCCAAAACATAATTGTAATCTTCTGTTAGCTGGTATGGTTCAGGCATATGATATCTTGAAACTTTCATATGAACTAAATTTTAAAAATCAAGAAAAATATCACATGACTGACTATCTTCTTATGGTTGAAGTATTCATGGAATTTATTGATCTAAAAATGGGTCTGATGTACAAATCTCTGAAATATTTCATTTTGGCTTTGAAAATGTATCAATAATAATTTAAATTAATTATAATATTACTGTGTTAACTTATCAAGTTATTTTTGGAGCTTTTACTTGTAACTAGGAAACTAAATAAGTTTATTATAAAAAATAATGGTTTGAATATGAAAACAACCTTGACTCATTTCCCCAAAAATTGCAATATTTTATTTGAAATATTTATGAACTGTTTTCAATAGTAGATAAAGTTGGTTCTAATTTTTAAATTCAAAACATATGATAATCTAAAAAAATAGACTGAAATACTTTATGTAGCAATTAATTTTAGTAGTAATCGTGAAAACAATTTCTTTGATAGTAAAAAAGTAAAAGTAAACCTTTTATTTTTAAAATACTCAGGACCATTACAATGCTCACAGATCCCTCTATAAATGACACTACTGGCAAAATAATTTATGTACATCTACAATAATCTGTTGTGGTTTTGTTGAAACTTACAAACACAAGTATGTAACAAGCCTTTTATTAATTTATTAGGGCACTGTAGTAATTATAACCAACTCTGTCTATATTTATGCATGCTGTTTATTAGATCTATATTTAAAAATTGTCTCTATTGAATTAAAATCTGAAAGCATCTTTAATAGAAAAGTATGTAAAATGTTTTGTGTTGAAGTTTGATTGATTACAGTGATTACAAAAAGTAGATTAATGATTTAATGAAGCATTTGACTAGTATTTTAAGTTTGACTTAGTTCATATGTCTAAGGACTAACATTTAATTTAAGTTTCAAGAAGTTCCGCAATTCAGTGTTTCAGGAAAATTTAATTTTTGTAAGCAATATTTCGTAGAACTTAAAACAACAAGTAAAGGACTCCTTTACAAAATATTTTTTTCTGACATCTAAAATACTATGAAATAAGTTGTTTGTAATAATAAACTCTGTTATTTGAAAATCAGATTATATAGTAAAAGCAAGTAACATAAACAAGTTGTAAGTAACAACAAAACCACAAGGAGATACAGTCATAATAATATAGTGACGTTGACAATATCAACATATCGGTAGTAATACTCTAATATCATCTTTAATAGATCAGTATCTCAACAATATATTAACAAAATAGAAATATTTTTAATGCACATTTTAAAACAATTTACAACCAACACTTTGGACACTACAATAATCAGGCTACTCTCTTAAATAATGCCTTAAACATTTCATTTTGGATCAAACTGTTCAGTGAATGTGTGTCTAAGAGGTCACTGTAAAGTTTAAATGAATACCATTAGCCTTAAAAATTGACCATAATATAACATGGTACATAATGCAGAGTATCGTAGAGTGTAAGTTAGATAATACTAAAGTGGATAATTAATTTTATAACTATAACTTAACCATCTAATAGAAAAAAATTACAATCACAATTTCGCTGTAAAAGTAAGTTGCAAGTCATTCCTTCCTTTCTAAGAGCCAGTTCTTGGTGAGATTTATCGTATTGAAAAAAAAAAACCCATGAATGGTGACAAAGAGAGGATGGAGTTGTCAGCAGTGTGTCAGTAAACATGAAAGTAAACAATTCTAGACTTTGGCCATCCATTTAGGTACTGCAATCATGATCATAATGTAAGGTATAATTATTTATAGATTCACTATAATATTACATTTTAATCACACTATTAGACCTACATAAACAAAACGCTGATTTGTTCGAATTTTTGGTGTGGTAAATTGACAGTCACTGAACAGTTTTATTATAGCAAACAGTTAGATTGCTTATGCTACGCCAATGTATCCACTCGTGTCCTCATTGTACACAATACACTGTGATGCGAGTCTACACAGAAAACAACGATGAGTAGATAACTTTATACACTATTTTGTACACAAGTGTTGTATGCAAGGGTCTACAATATACATCGACTATTACATGGAACTGTTACTATAACTCACATCCATCTGCTACAGCAGTCTGAACAATTAGGCTAACTCGAAAACTAACTGTACGAATACACTGATCTAAAACCTGCTATGCCATGACAAACAACGGAACAACGGAGATGTTTAAGTAAACTTCTTACTCCATAAAGTACTCTTTGTCTTCAACATCGTTTTCTGCTAGAACTTTGCACAACAGCAATAATTCTAAATAAATTTCTCAAAAACTATTTCATAAACCATTACTATATAATAAATTTAAAGTGGTTTTTTTACTTTTATTTAGGTTTAGATTCAGTTGTGTTTTGAACTTGTAACATTTAATGTTTAATGTACTATGAAATTTCAGGCAAGTAATGCACCAAAATACAGTGTTTTAACTAAGACAAGTTTTATTGATCTCATAAGAATGCTATGAGCTTTTTGATGTATACAATACAGTTTGTAAAATTTGGTTTATAAGCAAAAGCAATAACTGTTAACTTGTTTACACACTATCTCATTTGTTAAAGGTTTAATAAACATGATTCAGACTATCTTAAAAGTAGCAAAATTTATGTTTTGATAAAATACAGATCAGAATTTTATTGTAAAATAAAATTACCGTACTATTTTATTTAATAAAAAGTATAAAATAAAATAAAAATGTTATGTATATAAAAATAACTATTTTTATCAACCCCTAATGACTGAAATCTTTCAATAGTTATAAAAAAGGTACACAAGCTATGTTAGATTTTATTCAAAGTAAAAACATGTTTTTGCTCTTTTTTGTTTACAATTTTTTTATGACATCTGAATACCGTAATATCAGAGTTTTTATAATTCCCCTTCAAAACACAACTGGTTTGAGAAAATAAAGTACATATGTACATGTTTGTTTAGAAATACAACACCAAAAACAAAAGAGACACATGACATCATTATTTAGGCCGATTCAATGCCAGTAACAAAACATTGGTTCTGCAATGTATAAAAATAAATCAACTTCTTACAAGTGTAGGGTAATAATTGACTTGATTCAATGCCCCCCGAGAGCCAACAGCAGACAACACAACTGCAAATATGGGACCCTGTTAGTTTCTCTCTAGTCCAACTTAATCTAATTAACTCAAGTAAAGCAAAGGTACTTTTCTACCTTCAACTCAGTGTAATAACATTGAAAGATGTTTCACATATTTGTTTTAAGAGATAAAAGAAATAGATACTCGCAGATTTTTATCTAGCCTTTTAACGTTTTATCTAGTTACTTATGTAATTACAGAAGTATTTAGATATTTTTACTGGCTACATCCAAACCTGTAACTTTCCAGCTATAAATAAATATTATTTATATCATGGTAGTGATAAAGAAATATTTACATCAACTTAAATGTGAACATTGTTATCAAAAGTGTTTCCGGAATGTAATTACCAATTTATTCTGATGCCATTTCAGCAATTTCATCATTTTAAACTTGTACACTCTTTAAAAATCTTTATTACCTCTTCACGGATGCAATAACAATTTATTTATCTTGTGTTTTTGGTTTTCTGTGATTATTTACTATATTTTATACAGTGTATGAACCTCTTGACTTTAAGGTTTATTCTGTTAATCAGTTTATTTACAAGTAATGTGAAGCCAGCCAAAATTTATAAAGATTTACAAGAAATTTGTGATAAATAATGGCTTAAAACTGTTGACACATAGTTCATAACAAAAGGTGAGAAATGGACAATCAGTTGTTTAGTTATAAAGCTCAGCTGTATCTGACAGTTAAAAGCTAATTCAACATTGCAGTTGGGAGCAGTTAAATCACCTACCATACACTCCAGATCTGCCATCATCTGACAATCAATTGTTCCTACACATGAAGTGTGAGCTTCGTGGAAAGTGCTTTGAAACAGACAACAATGTGAAAACATTTCAGGAGTTACGAATATCTTCCTGTCACTGACAGGATGTTTCTGAGAAAGGTTTGATATCTTGGTTATACGTTATATGTGTCTGAACATTGGTGGAAATCATGTTAAAAATTGTTTAATACACTTTCTTTCATGAAAAAATTTAATGTTTTTTTTTTCTTTATTTTTAAACAGAACTTACTTTCTGGACACACCTTGCACATAAAAAAATGAGATATTTTTGAGCTGTAGGTCTCATAATCTTCCATTAAGGATAATAAACCCCCAAACACACACGAGGCAAAATCGGTGAGAATACGCAATAGGATAAATATACTTTTTATTAAAAATTTGTTCTTTTTTAAATATGTTTTCTAAGACATTAAAAATAAATTATTCAGGCCTGAAATAAATGATCCAATTCTTAAAACAAATTGTTGGTTAGTAGGTTTTCAGACATTTGTCATCGTTATATGTTACAAAATGTATAACACTATGTTTCAAGAATTAAAATCTACCCTCTAAATTCTTGTTAGTGTGGTAATTTCATTTGAGTGGGTGTGATGTGTTATTTGTGCTCTTGACTTCTGTGTAGTCACAACGCCTGGGTTCATTTTCTCTTCTTTGGGCTTCAAGCTATTGTTAGGTATGATACCATTTTTCTACTGTTCATTTTTAGTGGCGGCTCACTCCTGCACGTAGTAGGTTTTAAGTACATGTTTATGTGTTAAGCTTTTTTACACCAGAGGAAGAGAGTATATTTTAAACCTCGAAACATAGTAAAGATGGCAAATGCCCGAAAACCATCCATCTTTTCAAACCACCCATCGTTAATAACAAACTTTGAACAAAGAATTGTTGGTTATGTCATCATTAGCTGTGGACAACTAGTTGTAGGTACAAATTTTACTACCAGTGTGACAACTAAGTTCACTAGCAAACTGGTAATTAAAAATAGAAAAAGCGTCAGCGGAGTGAGGTTTTGGAAACATCAGATATTACACTATATTTGATGACCTTTAAGCTGGTAAAAGTACATTTTTTATTTACTTCCAGATTTTAAAAACTGTATTTGATGAGTTTCTTTCCTACATAGGGGATTATAATTATATATAATAGTATAAAAAATATAATACATAATTAAATTATATATCATAAATGTGATGGAACTGAAAAATGTTTGTTGTTCAGCTACTTTGCATGTTCACAGATCAACAGAGGCACCACTGGTTGTGTCTGGCTATTAGTCTACATATATAGCAATGCAATTTTCATTTGAACCAGCTGAGGCACAAACATTTGATGGAGCTGTTGCAGGGTCCGAACACCGCAAGGTCGTCAACTAGTTGTATAATTATTTTTAGTTGAGCAGCTGATCCTCCACAGTTAATGGACCCAATTTGATTCAATACACACCACACCACAATCAACCTGTGGTACAAGTTTGCACCACTAGTTTTCCATGGCTAATAACAGCCTAAATCATTTAGTTTACATAATAATCACCTAATGTGTATTTGACTTTTTTATACTTTTTCCAGATTAAAAAAATTGTAATCCCTTTATCAGAAATTAGCCAACTCATAAACCTCTTCTTCCAGAAACAGCGTTAGAGGAAAATACATTTTCAGTAATGTTCTCTAGATTAAGAGGAACCACTCTTTGGTTTATTTAACATCTTACAGATATGTCCTCTAAAGTGCTTTACCTAAACATTTTTTAATAGACACTCAACATTCAATGGTATTACCAATTTGTAAACATGCAAAAAGTAATTTTCCTTTGTTTGGGGGTTTGTGTATGATAAAATTTAGGTCAGCTTTAACATTATCTAATTTTTAAAACTAAAAATCATTAAATAAAAATTGAATTAGTTAAATAAATTTAATTAAGATAGTATATTGTTCCGTGTTTGATTATTTATTTTTAAAACAGTAACAAGGCTTTTCAGGACAAATTGGACACATTTTGTAATTACAAAATGAAATCTTCTTTGAATTTAGAAAAAAACACTTGAATAAACAATACCACAGTTATTTTTATTTATTATTTTTATGTTTTATAACATGTTTAGAAGAAAAAAGATTAAATTCTTTAAACAAAATTGTTTAATATATTTTTATACTATTTTGTAATATTAAGATTTTTTAATTTCAGTTTTAAGTTTATGTTTCATTTGGTTTTTACTTGTTTGCTAGTGTTAATTGGCAGTCTATAAGATCCTCTTTTCTTTTGTAATTTAAAACTTCAATAAGCCAGAAATAAAGTAAAATGTTATTACATGAATAAGTTTCTTCTTCTAAATGTAAATGCCAAAACAGCAAGGGAACACAAAATAAGAGTTTGGTTATTCTGAATGGTTTAAATGCAAACTTGTGCTTGTTGTACAAGGAAAATGGTAGTAGGAGTGTAGAAAACAGTTATTGGCAGTGTCTTAAAATAATTGTTCATATAATGGCTACTCTACAGGTCTCCTAGTGCTTGTTATGGTTTGTTTGTACTGTTGGTGCCCTTCGATAGAAAACCTCACAGCATTATTTGCTACACAATTAACAGTCAGGGTAGGTCCAAGCAATATGTTTTAGGTCCTTAGATTTAAAAGATTTTTATCACAGTTTGGCCTCTGGATTAAGAAATATTTTAATTTTGATCCATAAAGAAATGTAGGATATAATTTTCAAAATGTTTATTAATTAACTTATCATGCTTACAAAGAAATTTCATATGTGTTTTTACAGTTCAATCACTATTATTTTAATGTGTAACACATTGTTAAGATCTATGTTCAAAATGTCTAAAATTATTTTATGTTATGTACTGTACTGTATAATGAATCATAATACATGCATTGCAAAGTAAAAATGTAAATCATCAATAAATATATTAATATTAAAGTTTTTTGCTATATAGCCTTCTTAAAAACAAACTAAACTGGTAATGTATATGATATTTCTCTGAATTTCATTAAAAGAATATTTCTATCAGTGATCCCACCTTTGGCAATAATTTTGAATAGTTCAATTTCTCAAAGCATATTTTTTTAGACAATTTAAATTATATAAATTCTTGACTATGTGTAGAAAGGGACAAACAGTTCATGAATAATTTTCCCCCAATTTCTTTAGTTCTGAAAATATGTAACAGTTTTCAGAAATCTCATTGTGCTTTTAGTTCATAAAATATTATCTTAAAAGTCAGTAGTGTTGTTTAAAATATAAATTGACCTGAGACATATATATCCTGACAAATATAATGTAACTTTGGTTTTGAAAATAGCTACTGATAGTAACCTGGCTCCAAACTTTCCAACCAGTAATTTATGTATTATTCCTTCTAAAATAAACTAATTTAAATGTTACTGGAAACAACTTAGTGAGCCCTGAGACTCAAAATTTTCAGGGCAATACTAACATTGGATTTCACATTTAAAATCCAAATTACCCTGTTCATTTTAGGGGTCATTCTTTGTCAGCCACTTACACTGTAAATAATCGTGTAAGTGTAGAAATGTTATTGTAAGCAAAGTAAAATGTATCATGAGAAAAGAAAAAGTATTTTAATATTCAATTAAAATATATAAATTATAATATTGATGCTTATTACTTTACCTAAAGCTACTCTTTACCTTGCCTGATATAATTCCATTACTTTGACTAAGAGTCAATGTACTGTTGTAAAATAATAGTTACGTTGAACTGTACACTTGTACGAAATCTGCAATAATATAACATTATAGTGTATATTAAAACTCTATTAATTAGTGGTTGTGTAACAAAATTGAGGACTATTATTTTCAAAGTTTTTGATCGTAATAAAACAACTTTATTGAAAAATCCTTAAACCCTGCCCTGGAATTAAGCACAACATTTCACTAAGTTACAAAAGCAGTTACAACAATTTTGTAACACTATATACTAAATTCTCTACTAAAATGTCAGGGACCACAGTACGAAGAGAAAATTAAGGACAAATTATTTTTAGTGCAATATAAATGTTATTAAAAATAACTTTAAAACTTACTTATTTACGTGAATAAAAGGTGTTCATACTGAGTTGTTAAGCAATATCGGGAAAGAAAGACCTTATTGTTGAGCAAATTGTCTTAAATATAATAAGTAATTAAAACTGCCCAAAATGGTGGTAAATAGAACACTTTGATGTAGCCAGTAAACACATATTGCCTGTGAAGCTTTAAACTATATAATCAGATAATTAAAGATATTTTGTCCAAAAAAGTATGTCCTTGTGAAACATCCATCAAAGTTGAACAGAACATAAGTAGTATTCAGTTAGGTTTACTAATACAACACTCAACAATTTCAAACACTACTTCATTTCAATATGTATTCAATGTACAAAACAGAGAATCAGTATATAACAATAGTTGTATAAACATCCGTTCAATATTGTAGTTACAAACTTGTTTAAGTGCCGGCACTCAAATAAGTTCCCAGATCAACTGGGTAGACAATATAAACACAGATAACAAACCGTATACAAAAAAAAACCATTTCCTAGAGTAATTTCATCCTTTCCAAACTCTAAAAACTGTATTGTTATTTAAAATGAAATAAAAGAGAAAAATATACATAAAAAACAATAATACATGGATTGTCGCTAATGAACAACTAAAGTTTAGGTTACAGGTCGGAGAAACATGTGCTTTGAAGCATTGGGTATAAAATCATAAGAATATTACATACTCAAAAATCTAATTTTTTAGTGTATTGAAATTAAAGAGTAATTTTTGCTTACATGTACGTGCCTGACAATGTAGAAGTAATTCATATTAAAATTCTTTATTTGTTAAAACAAATAACATGTGTATGGGTGCAATACATTTAAAAATATTAATTAAATACCACAAACTATTTTACTTTTCCATGGCAAAATTTACTTTTTAATTCTTGAGCATTTAAATATAGTCTTTCACAGAATGAAAACATTTTTCTATTAGGAATTACTAATTAAAACTTTCTTGATCCTTCTTTAACACCTTCACTGCGGCTCTATCCTGAGTGATGATATGTATTTTAGTCTAATTACAGCAAGCACACTATGGCGTCTGTCGCAGTCAACGTGTTAAACTACAGCACAGTAATTGTCTAGCTATAGTACATGTAGTTAACATCTTCACTGCGGCTCTATCCTGAGTATTAATAAGTAAGTATTTTATTCTTACAACAGTACGTGCATTAGGACGTTTGCCACATCAACGTGTTAAAAGAACGCACAATAACTGTTGGGATATAATACATGTAGTTAACTCCTTTTATTTATCTTGAGGAAAAGAGACTATAGCCTACACACGTAGTCCTAAAAGGACTTTACCTATGTTTAAGCCCTCAGAATCTGAGATTTTTACAGAAGCTTATCAAATTAAATTTGAGGCCTCCTATTTTCTGATATCTTTGGGGCTGAGAAAGTATGCCCCCTAGGTATTTTTTACTACTTTTAGAAATGGCAGGACAGTATAGCCAAATATGTTCTGCTCATTCTTCTGTTTCTCTGCAGAGTCTGCATTCATCAGGTTAAGACCAACCTTCATCAGATGTTTTGTAAGGAGGCTATTTCCTTAATATCTATTGCATATCCTCCTTACTTTGTTCTAGGGGCGCTGACCACCTTTTAGCATAAGGGGAGATAAAGATTTTAGATTGTCTTAGTCCAAAAGCCCTACTTCAGTTCAAGAATCTAATCCTCTTTTCCCAATCTTTTACAAGAGCTTTGCTGTAGGAGGAAGCTACTCCACAGCTTGGCTCCGGCCCTAACATATAGGTTTCTGTACTTTTAGCATAAGGGGAGATAAAGATTTTAGATTGTCTTAGTCCAAAAGCCCTACTTCAGTTCAAGAATCTAATCCTCTTTTCCCAATCTTTTACAAGAGCTTTGCTGTAGGAGGAAGCTACTCCACAGCTTGGCTCCGGCCCTAACATATAGGTTTCTGTACCTATTTTGGCAAGGGTATCTGCTTTATTGTTTCCATGCTCGTGGCTCGGCACCCAACCAAGTGTAACCCTGGTCTTCTTTGCCATTTCCACTAGAATATTCTTACATCCCCATACTAAGACTGTGGCGTGTTTTTCCATGGGCACTACTAAGTTTACTCCTGGTCCAATTATACCAAATCCTGCCCTAGAGTTAAGAATGTGATCCATCTGCATAATACTTCAGGACATTTTTAGTAGGGTAGGCCTTCTTATTACTCCATTTATCTCTATCTTCAATAGAGACAAGATATGGTTTTTCAAAGGAGTATTTCCTAACCAATCTCTCTTACATAAGTTATCATTTCAGCCTCATGAAATTCCTGATTTATTTTCATGTGTCCTTCTGAGAAGGTAGGTTTAATCATCTTTTTACTCAGAAGCTTCATTGCACTTAATTCGGCTGTCTTCATCATCTTCTACTCCAGAGGAGTGCAACCCAGAACCACTTCAAGTGACAGAGTTGGACAGGAGGTCATTGCCCCTGTGATGCTTACGCAAGGAAGCCTTTGAAAACTCTGTAGCTTCTTGACAGCTGTTTTTGTTCTACTTTTGGCCATCACACTAAACCAGCATATGTGACCATTGGTTTTATTATGGCAATACATATGTGTTAAACTTTTCTAATAATTCCAATCGATGAACACAAAGACTGAAAATCTAGGTTTAATTATTTTTGGATTAAAATTTACTGTACTGGTTCTTTTTATTGTTAAAAACATCTGATCATTGCCTTATATGGAAACTTGCAAAGAATTTATTACTTTTCCAGTAATAAATACCTGAAAACTTAATGAATATTTTTTATTAAATTTGTTACATTTAACAGCTAATATGTTTCATAGTGAAAACTAATGTAAACATGTTATGATACAATAGTTTTATTGAATAAAAAGTTTATAGATACAAATTGACAGCAATGTGTCCAGCACTGAAAAGAAGTGTACTGCTGTGTGTAAAGCTTAGATTGGAACATTCTTGTGATGAAATGTGAAATATATTAAATTATAATATTAAAAACTTGTATCTACATATAGTCTTTTGGAACAGTGGAACATTTGATAATAATAATTAAAAAAAAAAACAGTGGTGAAGCACCACTTATAAGTATTCTTGAAAGCATTCCTATAATATCATGAAAATCTACTTTTGCTGTAGATTTATTCAAATTAGTTTTCATCAGAAAAAGTCATATAAAGGAAAATAAAGTAGTCAAAAATTACTCTTCAACCAAGATGTCCAAGTGTTTCACAGTCTACAAAAATATATTTTCACCTAGATATTGTAGTACAATAGTTGAAAGAATGAAGTTCAGACCAGATTAAACCTTGATACAACAACAAATTTACTCATTGGTTAAGCTGTACTTGATTAATAGTCTTATAGTAAGAGACGAAGTATAGTTAGTAAAAACTGTTTCATATTTAATTAATGGGCATCACATACACACGACACAGACAATAAGACAATGAACTTGTATAAAGACACATAGAAGCATAGAATTATTTGTAATTTTAACATTAACTTAAACCTAAGCTAGTTATGTTTTGATCAAATTACTCTTTTTATAGTTGAAAAATATCTAATGCCATACTTTTAAAACATATGTAACCAAAGAAGCTATAATAAAGATTAGATTAGTTCTGACTTTTAAAAGCACTTTCTCACCAAAGAGATATGTATACAAATCCTACAAAATCCATTATATTGGCAGTGTATGTCACAATTAGGATTTTCAGTTCATTCATGTACTGTTATCCATGTTTAAAATTTTACTGATTGATTTCACAAGAAGATATTATCAAGAGAGAAAAGTCTTAAATGACAAGGTGAAATTAAAAGGTTTTATATTCATGCCAACTTTATATTCGACTATGTATTATTTTTTACATTTTGATGTCACATTCACTTTCTTCATCTTCATATTTGTAATGAATATGTACATTGAACAAAGACTGAGCATCAAAGAAGAGCTTCCATCATCAAAGTCAACATACTTACCATAAAATATTTAGCGAACCAAAAAGATTTTTTACTAATATTCTCTACTAGATAAAAAATAAATTTATTCTAATAATCATTTTAATTAGATCATAACGGCTTATAAACCAATCCAAATATATACATGCATTCGTATAGCAGTGAGCTAGTTTAGTTTAAATCATTTGAACATTTTCAGTAAAGAATTTGAACCTATCACTTTAAACTTCCAACTATTTATGTATGAGTACATTTTTAGTATTAACCATTTCTGATAGTTTGTTGCTAATATTACTGGAAAAAACTACCGAATCCTTTTGGAATTGTCTGAGGTAAGTAGTGTATGTAACAGAGAAACAAAACTGCTTCCAAGATCAAGCTCTGGGAAACTCTAATATGGGTATATGTTAATCCCAATATACACACTTATTAATTTCAACATATTGTAGTCTTAATGTTAGATGTGAGTTTATCCAGTCAAAATCCTAATCCACAGAACAATATGGTATTGTTCGATGGCTTTATCACTTACGGTTAAATATTTTTAGAGATAGTTTGTAATTTACACTGTCAAATGGTTGTGTTAGGTTTACATAAACTTAAGTTATTTAGTTTTGTATTGTCGGTGCTGCTTGAAAGATTTTATCACATAGTATTAATTATTGTGAAACAGATTCAAATTATCTACTTTTGCAAAATTCTCTTCAATAGATCTACTGTTCTGGTTTACAATCTACTTCCTCAGACATTTGGAAGTTATGAGGGTGCTAGGGAGATAAACTGCAATCAAAGGTTCTTTTGTCACCTTTCTTAAAAATTAATTTAAATGATTTTTGTAACTTTTATTTTAATAAAATAATTTCAGAATGCATTAAAAAACATAACAGTTTCTGTACAGGAATTTTGTACTGGTCTCTTATAAAGCTTTTGTTGTATTGTTACTTTGTTTTGCTTTTTTCCATCTCTATATATTTAATATTATTCACTAACATTGATAATAAGCCAAAGGTACAATTATTAACCTATTATAAATACTGAAAAAGGTTAATTTAATATGAATTAATTTTTTTATTTTTAAGCTTAATAAAGATGATTATATTACTAATTACTTTAATATGCAGTCTCCAAAAATTATGTACCTCTGCTTTCCAATATTTTACACATTTCTGAGCTTATGTATATACATGCTTAAATTTGTGCTCTGTTATTGAAATTATTTTAAAATTTATTTTTGGCCTTTTATTAGGATAGTCGAAGTAATGATATAACATTTTCATTATGCCTTTTTTGTCTAATGTATCTGTTAGTCAGACATAATAAAATATGATCTTAAAAATGTTGAAACGATCACATAAAAGGAAAAATAGGTGTTAATAAATATACAAAATTTTAATTAAAACTTTGTATAAAAATCAAATTATTCTTTGATTTTCTGTTTTTAGTAAATGTTTTACAATAACATATAACAGCTTATACCTGAAACATTTTTATATAATAAAAGTAGTTTGATCAGTTCAAATTTTTATTTACTAATAAATAATTCCATCTAGGTGGATTGGCTCTCGTTTGATAATACAATTAATTTTTCACGCTACTGTACCTCAACCTATAGCACCAGGTAAGGCATTAAAACATTATACTTTACATTTATGTAAACACGATTACATTCAATGGCTTTAGACCTTACAAGTTACAATGCACTTAAAATAAATCTCAGAATAGCAATAATAAACTAATAAGATAGGTACATAAACACTCTTGAACTTTCTAAATACTCTAGCAACACTCAACAAAATGTTCTATGGATTTACATACTGTATTCTAATAATTACTTAGTGAAGGTTCTTATTAAGTCAAAGCGTTAAACACTAATTTGGACTCAAGTTCACATAGTTAAATAAGCCTATTTCCAAATGTGAAATCAATATTTTCTGTCATAAATAACTTTGAAACAAAATCACTTTTACAGTTATATTATTTTAGCCAAACTAGAAAAGGGGTGATTAGTAGTGGTAATAAAATCACAATTTCCACCCCCCCCCCCCCCCACCCCCCCCCCCCCCCACCCCCCCCCCCCCCCACCCCCCCCCCCCCCCACCCCCCCCCCCCCCCACCCCCCCCCCCCCCCACATAAAGCTTTTGCACAAATTTGGATGGACGCCATATCAAAACTAAAACAACATTGGGTGAGGCCAGCTTATTTAACCATTGTACGTATAAGTAAACTTAGTACCAAGTTCAGTTTGACTCGGTTAGAAACTGCTGCATTAGGCCTATATCCAAAATAGTTACTGAATATGCTACTATTCAAAACTTGTACGTCCACGGTATGACAAACCTTAACCAGTTTAAAACTAATATAAAATGTAGCTAGTAAACTAATATACAATTTTCATCCTTGTCCAGACATCGCTCGCTTCGTCTATATCCTCAATACGAGATTCAGTGATGTCTAAACATTTTTAGATTGGCAAAGATCATTGTACCATTGCAGGTTTTTATTACAAAGAGAACTGTAATACTCTCATGAACAAGACTAAATCCTATTAGGTTTAAAACTTAGAGTCTGCATCGATAAAATATGTTTTGCGAATTTGTGTGACAGCACTAACAATTTATTTGAATGAAATAATAATATCGTGCTGACATATTGTTCATTACAAGCATAAATCCTCACAATATTCAAACAAAGAGGAAGGTTGAATCGTCCGCTAATATTTCATTGCGTTATTCCTGCGAGTGATGAATTGTCCCAAATAATTCTCCTACTTCCGGGTGTTTGATTCGCCGCAGCTGTTTTGTCACATAGACTGGCTAATTATCATTATTTGACTTTTGTGTTCACGCTCTTGTGTATTGTAGTGGTGTGTACACAAATTACCGTGGTGTTACATTTCCAAACCTCGTTACCAACTTGGCTAAACAAAAGGATCTAATAATAGAATTAAATTCGTCCAGTAAATCTGCGTATAATGATTTTTTTTTCCTTTTAGTTTTTAGGCCACAGAATAGAATTCTTGGTTGCTATTTTGGGTATTGTGAATTTTTTACCCCTTACAAAATGTTAACCATTAAAATATCACTAAGTTAAAATTATATAAAATATCGAAAGAAATAAAAAAATTGTCAATGACAAACATACTCAACATATATTTTTAATTTATATAAACAGTTTTAAAATTGTACAAAATCCGATGAGCTATATAAGATATGTAATTTTTATTATCTGCGCAAAGTTACAGGTACGATACCGGACATTCACAATGTGATTTGAAAATATTAAAACAATTCATTGATATTTTTAAAATTCCAAATTAGTTATTAATTCATTTTTAGACCATCGCCTAATTAAACAAGGTAGCTAGACTCACGGTAGGTAGAATAGAAACGGTATGGGCCACGCGCATGTTCCCCCACCACTGACGACGTCAACGGGCCCACTCGCTGCGGTGCCCAGCTCATAACAACGTTACTAGTGCTCCTTCCCAGCATTGTTTTATTGCGTTCTTGCCATACTCTCCAATACAAATTTCCCGCAAGTCGTATTTTATAACTGAAATGATGTTTTGTCTGCTATTAATTGTTAATAAAAGCTTTAAATTTAACGAATATAATATTATCAATACACATTGTGAATAGTACAATAAATTACACTAGGTCTACACTTGGGCCTACATAGCTGCATTGATATGGTGATCCGAATATATTTTTACACATGAAATAATATTATTGTTAGTGAATTGAAATTTAAAAATATTACCATCCTAAATGCTTACAATAATAATATTATAATTAAACATATAGTTTGTCGTGTCAAACAGTGTGCTTGAAAAGTCCCGGAATGGTTTTATTGTTTTACCATTTCTTGTGAAGCAATGAGACTTGGCATAAATGTATCAATATTACCCACAAATATAGATTTTTTTATACAATTTTAAAAATACGTTAAAGGAAACGTTAGGTTAAAACACAAATAGACAAAATAATGCATTAGCAGAGTTATTATGCATTACTTACTCGGTTGAAATTATTGAAGTTTAGCTAGCTTTTTTGACTCTTTTCTTCCACAATTTGTTTTTTTTTGTTTTCCATAATGTTTCCTCTTGTCACTTTTCTTCTTGTTCATTGCTTTTATCCTGAAGAATGTGCGTGTTCGCACAAAGCAAAGAATTGCATACTCATCTATATTGCAATATTTGGTTTTCAAAACACTAGTCAGAGTTTTCATTACATTGCAGTCTTTATTAAGGCTATTTTACACCATGAAAATTGTTAAAAGTTCGATTTCCATATTTTTCACAGTCCATTCCCATTCTCTGGTCGGTCCTCAATCAGAGCTCCACGTGATATAGCAGAGAGCCAAATCGTTTTGTGATGGGAAATCTTTCGTTGGATGACCCATAAATAAATTTGATTCCAGTTTTTTCTTCTTTTACCCTATAGGCTATATATCCAGCCAGCATTTGAATCAAATCCGTCCTTTTCTTTAGTCAAAACATCATATTCATTAGTAGCTTACGTTTTCCGATATCTCCTGCTATTTCTGGCTCAATAACTCCTATCAACTCATTCTTCTTCTTGTGGGTCAACTTCTATAAAACTACTAGTTTCACTTTGTTCAACTTTTTTCCTCAGAGCCTTTTTCAGGCAGCACAATCGAAACTGTTCAATAAATCAACGCCTGAGGGTGGATGTCTCTTCACTTTGACAGTTTCCAGTAGCTACAATAGAACTTGCAAAGTGGCCTAAAAGTAAAGCTTTTATTCGTTGTCCAACAGCTATCGGTAGAGGGTGGTCATAAAATCGTCCAAGCCCACGGAATCAGGGAAAAATACGATTCAAGGATGTCCTGATTGCACCTGGCTGCCATGATGTAGGTAAAGCCTTCAGCTCTCAAATCATTGTACAGTCCCTGAATACTCAATATAGAAATAAGAAAGCCATTTTGAAATGGTAACAAGTTGGACTTTCCCAAGACACGCATAGAACTGAACAAATCAAAGAGCTCATTGAGAGCGTGATTTTGCTCTGCTAAATGTAGCCCATAGGCTACCTTTAGTTTGTTGCATGGGTGATTAGGCATTCGCGAATTAAGAACATCAAAGCCATTGTTAATGATCCTAATAAACTTCACAATGGATTCATTTCCGGGTAAGTTAAATTCAATTGCTGTAGCAACTGTCCCAGAGAGTAGCTCTGCGCGGCTTTTCTTACATTTTGCCTCTCGGTACCTGACAAAAGTATATGAGAGGTGGAAATTTTGTAAGCAAACTTCAAATCCTTTTCATGTTTGTAGTTCAAACGAGTTTAGAAAAAATTTCTTTTGAAACTACTTCGCCAGATTTCAATTGATAACCATGATCCAATAAATGGTTCCTACAAAGTTTAAGCAAATGTGGAACATCAAAAAACGCCCAAATTTGACGAGTGGCGTCAATTGGATTTTTTAAACTAGTTACTTTGCCAGGTATAATACCCAAGGTTTTTCATAAGCTTTTGGTTAGATGGTCCCATGTCACTTACAAAGGCCCTTACTCGAAAACCTGTAGCTTCCACCTTTGCAATGGTTTTCAAACAAAAGTGCCTTATCTACAGGTCGGTCAAAATCATAAAAAACGGGTTGCTTCCACTTACCTACTATGCTTCTGACCACAATCACTTGTACCATGGAATATGGACCCAAAATTCGATCTTCCACATTATCATAACATAAGTCAGAGTTGACCTTCATTTCATCGTAACATAAAACCACGTTCTTTTCAAAATCACTAAACACGTTAACTTGAGTTTCCATAACTTTTAAACTCATATCAATGAAACCTGGTTTTATAGAAAAGTGACTTAGCCGACGTTTAATAGTAGTCTCACTTGGCAGTGGGTGCTTTAACACATCTCTAACGAATGAAAATGCCTTTTTTGAAATACATCTTAATGTAATTGCCTTTGAGACATCCTCTTGGCTCCAACTCCTACACTGACCTTGCAAAATATACTGTTGTTGTTGTGATTTTGTAAAAAGAGATTCATATGACTTAAGTTTATTTTCCAACACGGAAATTTTTGCAATTGCTTCGGCTAATTGCTTATTCAACAATAAATTATATTCTGATTCACTTTTGTCGTTTACTATAAGGTTTTCATCATTGGTTGATTCTGGAATCGCATCAGACGGTTCATCTATGTTGGCGATCTCACAAAAAATGTTACTAATTTGTTTTTTTGTTTCCCTACTTTCAACTCGTTTTAATCGTGAGATTGCACGTTCATTTAAATTTGACAGACCAAAGAAAGGAACTGCTGTGTTCTTTAAAATCCTTCTACTTTTCGTATTTAATAACTCAGATTTTAAGTCTCGCTCGAAATCATGTTCCCCAAAATGGGCCTGAGCATACTTTGGCGTTATCGACGTTAAATTCATCGGCCCTTTTGCATGCATTTACCCATTGTTTTCTTAAATCAATATCCGTAGGGAAACGATGAAAAGATATTCCCGTTTCTTTAGAATGTCTTGAAATGGTTTGAACAACCAGCTACTGCACAACACGGCATTATTATTATTACATTTCACTAGGCCAACACATAGTCACATACGGTACTTTTAACAAAAATTAAGACTGTAAATAACTTAAAACTTAAATATATCAACATCAAACGCACTATAGACACTTCACTCAGCCTACTGTCAGACACAATGACAAAAAACGCGGGAAACATACAGCCGAATGACAGCCGGAAACAGACAGTAGCTTGTAGTTCCACGTAACCAGGTAGCGGTGAAGTCGGCGCTGGGCCCCGTTGACGTCACATGCTACTGCGCATCCCTCCTCGCGACCCCTACCGTGTCTATTCTACCTACCGTGGCTAGACTGATGCCTTTTTCAGTGTGATGCCCATACAATTAGGGCCAAGAAAATTACTGACATACTCATAATTAACCATACATATTTTATTAATATTTTGACCTACACTAGTTAATATATGGGAGAGAATATAAAAGTAATCCTATTAGGCCTAACGTTTTGGGCCTACGCCAACTAAGTAATTTTCAGAGTTTATAAGAACATCACGAATTAACAACTATTTGAATTAAAGACTTAATAATTAGTGTTAATCACTATGTTAACACATGAATGCCAGTTTCACAATCAGTTTTTATAATTCCCCAACATGTTTCCAAAGTCGTAATCGAAAAATGTTTTATTGTTAAAGTGTTTTCATGTTTATTACGGCGTCTCATTTGAAAGTAGTATCCTAAAACTCTTAGGTCTATATGTTTAATACATTGCATTCAAACAAAAATCGTAAAAAAACAAATCAATACAATTACACAACAATGATTTTAAATAGCACCATGCAAAACCTTTAACTCTTTTGCAAATCTATCTATCATATTTATACTCCAATATTAGATACCTAAATGAACACTAGAAAGTTTCAGACTACCATTAATAAGAATTACCTCTGCATAGCCTCAATTGCTGCAACCTACACGTATGTAACAAACTTAAGGAGTATACAAAAAGTCTACAATTAATATAGCTTAGTACTTCAAGAAGTATCAACCGATAAGTTTAAATATCTTGCACATATTCCTACTGTTCGTGATATAAGATCTTTATACCGATCACCGAAATTTCCTCCAGTGATTACTAATTATGCTGTTGAGTAGATAGAATCCAACACGTACCCCTGGACTTCATAAAAATTGTAGTAGTTCAATTTCAATCGTAAAAATGTTTTCATGGCGCGCAGGATCTTATTGTCATTGTATAAAAACTAATGTTCTAAGAAAATATAAGGAAAATTTTTATCAGAAGTTAGTAGGAGTTTTGGCGATATTATGTATTTGTCCTGATTTTTCTACAGCAAATATTATTTATTTTGTGACATTTTGCTGATCTTAGTCAGAAACTATCTTCACTATGCTTGGAAAAGAGACCGAAAGTACATAGATAAAGCATTGAGTTGGTGTCATGAAAACTCCTACCATAGTTGGTTTTCAAGTTTCCTGTGTAGGTTGGGAACAAAAATCTTAAGGGAGCTTAGCCTTCCTTCTCTTTAAGCATGCCGTAAATGTTTTCTATAAATTTCTTCATGTTCACAATCCATCAAGTATATTGTAAATGATTTGGAAATATCTGTCTATTTTAAGAGAAACCCTTCATTATCTCGCTATTTAGGAATATTTGGCCTGATTATTTGATAATCTAGGATCAAAAGTAATTTAAAAATTACTATTTACTTATCATCATCTTTAACAATTTCAATGGAACTTTAAAACATAGATAGACTAAACCTTAATAAATTCTTATATAGGTCATAAATAAAGAAATATGAAAATTATTGTCAAATTTGTCAAATTCTTAGTACAACTGACACATCACAACACAACCCTATCAACCATTTTTGTAACTAGTCAAGAAGTAACTGAGTTTGAGTTTTTTTTTATTGCTCATTTTGTGTATTTTTAACAATAACGTTACACCACAACAAAGTGCATAATTTCTAGAGCAAGGCTAATATTTAAATTAAATTTTAAACAGATTCCAACGCACACTGTAATTAAAAAAACAAATGTATATAGTTCAATTTTTAATAGACACAACTAATAATAACTGTTTATTTACAGTACAGTTTCAACTGTAAATATTTTAGTTACATGCAGTATAGGGAACATAAAAGATCAAAGTAAACTGGTAAATCCATGGTTTACTCAAATAACTGAAGTATTAAGTGAACAGGGCTTAGAGGACACTTTCAATTGTGGCGAAAACAATAACAATCCATCATTAAAATTTCTCGCTACTTGCATCCTATCGCACTACACTTTGCAGTATTAATGAGTGGGTATATTATTATACTTTCAATATTCCCCTCCTAACTGCCGGTTTTTCATGTAATATTCAGTAAAGTCATTTAATTTGGTTTTAGTTCATGAATATTAACTACAATTTCTCTGTTAAAGAATGTGGTAAATTACTAAAACAACTATCATTCTGGTGATATAAATTTTAAATGTTATAAATACAGAATGATCAATTTAGATTATTTCCTTCTCTAATATTTCATACTTGCATTATATTTTGCCTGTCATCTTGGCTAATCCAAATAATCTAGGAAGAAAATATTACGGAAAGAATTAATAAATGATGCTTATATAATTTTACTTACTTTGTTTTATGAATTAAAGGCAAGATTTATTTGCAAACTATTTGGAGTTTGAATCAAAATTTCCTTTGGGTCTTCCTGTACTAACATATGAATTTTAATGGAAAGTAATTAATTATAATATATTGAGTGGAAAAAGGTCTTCGGTTGATAGTCGCTGCTCACCAAGAGGCTCATTTGCTGATATATGTATCTGAGCTCCTAAAGCACCGAAACACTGTAACCATCTAGAAGCCTCATGTGTCAAGTGGATTCAATGGTAATGATTAAAAACACTCCAACCCTGGTTGAGACACCAGGGAGTTGAATTGAGTAATTACGAATTCTCTGAAGGCCTCCAAACTCTGAAAGTTTCCAAACCCTGAGGCTAATATTCCAAAGATTCTAGCCTATGAATTTTCTGGCATTCTGGTCTGCAGAAGACACTAGCCACAACCAAATCTTGTAGATGCTGTAGTGTTGCCTCCAAGGGTATTTATTATAAATGTATGGTTATCAGATTTGGCGAGCCTTGGCCTCAGAAAATCTTCAACTTCTGGGTAATATGGCTTCTGGGAGCACCCAGCCTCTGAAATATCCTCAACTCTTAAAACCTTCAGCCTAGTATATTTACCTGGTATACATAACTGATTGATCTATATGAGTCCTCACTCTGATATCATCCTATTATTGAAAGCACTCTGCTTCAGAAATCACGTACTAATTGGGATCCACTGGTGTGTGAGGCTACCTGGATCCTAAAAAAGTTACTGGTAACTATCTTCTATCTTCCATAAACCAACTGTCCTGGGCACTAAGTAAACTATATATTTCCTGCTTAATGGATATTTCAATTTTCTCATCAAATCATCTAGAATCACCTGATCTCTAGGTCTTTAGTTCATCAGATCACTCATTCCGTTCACAGTAAAAAACCTTGTACGGATCAATAAACACTTTCTGCTTGCTGCCGGTATTATGTGACATTTTCAATCATAAATGAAATTGCCCAAAATTAGCCAGCATCAATTGTGGATCTATTTGTCTTGGATCTAAATTTATATAGATATTTATTTGTGGAGATGCATGAAAATAATACTTTATTTTATTTTGAAAGCTCTAACACACAAAACATAAATTTACTTTGGAAAATTGCTTAAGTATTATTAGTTACACTGAAAAAACTGTATTGTCAGAAATGTGGTGATAGTTGTGGTGGTGAGTTCATGGATCAATTAAGACTGAAGGAATTTAGAACATTGTGAAGTCACCCCTTGGGGGGGGGGTGTCCATTACATTGATATTCAGATTGCCGATTATTAAAAACTTAATTGAAGTTAAAAATTCCCTCCGGCCCCATCAGAAGAGAGGCATATTCCATGTGTAGCTGACATAATGAAATATCAGATTAGAGCTATGTAAACAAATAGATAAGTATATTTCATTCATAAAGTTAATGCCATGAAGATTCTTTATTGAATGACATATTTCTAAAACTTTTATACTAAAAGTTTATTATATTCAAAAATTTGCCACAATAAAAAAAACAAAATACTGGAATACGAAATCTTGCTGGATACTGTATCTAAATAGTTGTAAGCAAAGAAATTATTTCAAAGTCCTTAAAATCAAATTATATCAAAAACCGCATATCTTGACGAGTGTGCCCAGAAAGTACCATACAACCATGCAAGAATATTTTGCAGAAAGTGATTGTACATTTCACCATTCCAATTAACTTAGAAAAATTGTTGACCAATAATGTTGTTAATTATTCTACAACACATGTTAAAAGCCCACAACACCACTGGTTGTTTACTTCCCTCATACAGTGGGGATTTTCAATAGACTAATACCTCATGTTATGCTGATTTACTTCTCCGTTGCTACAGAACATTAACTCATCACACCATAGGACTTATATAAAAAAATAACGCATTTTACTGGGATTATTCTCTTGCCCAAGTGCTGAAGTTCATTTGATGAAGGCAGTCATCTTCTTGGAGAATCTGATGTAAAGAAATTCGAAAAGGTTTTCAGGTTGTTATCTACTAGAATCATCCAAACCGTTGAGCCAGACGCTTCTGAATCAGAAGCTAACCATACAACTGAATCATGAGAATTCATCATAAAATTTACAAAAACATCAGATGTTTTTTTTATCCCCAACAGGTTTTACAGTCCGCTTAGATAAATGCTAAGATAATATATTTATTAGTGTACCCCCATCTCTGTGTTCAGTATATTTGCCATAACGTATATTTATTTCTTTATTTTACTTTTTTTACATTCAGTGGCTATTTTAAACCCTATTTCACAAGTGACCATTGTATATTATAAGAGGATTTCATAAAGACTGGATTCAAGTCAGTACACAACAAAAACATAACTTACGTAAGGTTAGATGAAAAAAAAAGAATTTAATAATCAACAGTTAAATCTTTTATTATGTTACATTATATAATATTTCCAAAGTATAATCGTTTCTTGGAAACCTAAAGACAGCATATATAAAGGTTTATTTATTTTAATAAGCATCTTTAATTCAATGAATAAAAGGGGTTTTCTTACTTTCTATTCTTAACTATGTTAGGATGTTACATCAACTTACATTATAATCATGAGTTCGTCTCTAATCAATCATAGAATATAGTTTCCCCAAGTTTCTTCTTCAAAAGCATTTTAAATAAACATAAAATGTAGTGAAAAGAATGGTATTCTCTGGTTGTAGAGTATAACAATCTAGAAAATCAATAAGGTTCATTCAAAATCTTCAGTAGGGTATGTTACAATGATGATAAGTGTTAATATAAACCATAAAATACATATATACATACTTTACAAAACTAAAAATAATGTTACTATAAGCAAATAAACTACTGCAAAGGTCAAGTTTACATTGAGTCATATATAATATTACACTTTGTATAGAAATCTGTCTAAAAAATAAATTTACAGTTTAAAAAATTAATATTTTCTTTAATGTAATTTCATAACTACAGTATAATTTATCCTAAAACATTATTTAACCCAATTTTAAAAAAAAACGAGACATTTTATAAAATTAAATTATAATATATAAAAATTACATTACAAAAAAATACAGAAACTACATGTGGATAAATCATTTTATGGATGTAATTAATTAAGCAGAGTAGTGAGCATGTTTATTTAGAACAATTGAACACTTCACCAAGTTGAACAAAATTCCTAAACTGATCAACAGATATACTAAGTCCACTAAAAGTTTTCTATATAGAAGGAGAAAAATATTAAATATAATCTACTATGTTCATAAAAATATTATTTAATATTAATCTTACCACAAAAATGGCAGGTTCTATAAATTTACAGACATTTTGACTTAAAGCACAAAACAGTTTTTATGGACGGTTCACATTATAACACAAGGCATAGCACAACAAACAGGAAGACACACAGGAACTACGGCCTTTCCAGAACTTTCTTTCGTCTTCATTTTGCTGCTGGACTCGTACTCATACTTTGCCTTTGCCTTGTATTTGCCACCACCACTCTGCAACGTAATTATCTATTACTTCACAGAACTGTTACCTAATGCTTTGTAATAAACACCAATTTATAATGACATATTTTAATTTATTTAAGGTTATTGAATATAATCAACTGTTTAAGGATGATATTGCTCCAAAGGTCATAGCTTGTGTGGTACATTCAAGGAATCAATACAAATTCGGTTTCAATTAAACTTTAACTAAAAGGAATTTAATGGTACTTTCTAAATGACAAGAAATGTACAGGTGAAATAATTTGGGCCATGAGAGAACTGCTCAGATCACATGGTCCGTCAGAACAAACTATGGGGAAATTGTGAAATAATCTTGGCTTCAGTTATTCCTACCTGGCAAGAAGAAAGATTTTTAGCCAAGACCAATTTTATTGTATTGAGTAAATGAACACTCATTTCAACATTTTTTCTCTGTAGCTTATGACATTTGTTCTTGGACATCTTTTTAGTTGCCCAGAAACTTCAGTGACAGCAACAGTTTTGTTGTACTCTCTTTAGGTGTTACTGGACAGTAGTTATAAATCAGACAAAAGTGAGCCCACTTGCATGCTTAGCATACTATATCAATCTGTTACACGGTATTCAGTTTATGTTGAGACTAAAGAAGTCATTTATTCCAACCAACGCGCTCTACAGTGTAATGAAGTATGACAACCTTGCATTATGTTCCAAAATTAAATTATGTCCATTCAATACATTGCCCAAATTTAAATAAGATTAATTTTCCTGTTACCAGATTAGTTCAACTGGACCCCTAAAGGTTCTGGTGTATACAACGATGGAGTGAATTAAATTTCTTGTTTTAGAGAAAACTGAATACATTAACTCACATCTGCCTGTAAAGTATTGTTGCAATGATGTCTAAAGCAAGTTAATAAACACTGCCAGGATGTCATATTAATAATTAACTAAAAATAACATTTTAACTTAAATAAAAGAGCAAAATAAAAGTATTATTGTAAATTAATACTGTCATATATTGTACTCAATATGCATTTGTGATAATGTAAGTTTTAGGAAAAATAGCTAATTACGTTTCTTTTTTTATTGCTTATTGATAACATTAAACTGGGTTTTCATAGATTATCTACTTTATGGACAAAATTTACCTGAGACTGCATCATAGACTCTTCTTTCTTGGCAAATAATTCAAACACCTGGAGGATAGTATACTGGTGGTCCAGCGATGTTCTTGGATTTGACCTGCATAGCCGCAGCAGTGGCAGCAGGAGATGGGCCTGAGGGTGGAGGTGTGGGGGGAGCTGCAGGAGCTACTGGTGGGGACGCTTCCATCCTTTGAACTGCCGGTTCCCTCACAGGCAAGTACCGAGTAGATGTTTCTTGATGATGCTGAAACGGAAATAAAAATTATAACTCTACACCATACACATAAAAGTAACATTAATCCTCGATATTAAAAAAAATTGTTGATTTACACAAGAGTCAGGTTTTTATAAAACTATTCCAAAATATCAGTGAAAGTGTATATCAACATAAAAACAAAACATGTTTTGAATTTTCATTTATATTATTAGTTTAATGTTGGAACAATTATAAAAACATTCTTTTAAGGATCTGTGTGACAATTCACACACACACCAACACACACACATGTACACGCATGCATGCGCACACACACACACTAGTTCTATGTTTAATTTCATCACCTCAAATCTCTCACAACTTGAACCCTAAGCTTGTTTCCCTAATTGTAGGACTAATCCATGACTGTTAATTCCTTCAGTATCAATAATAGCAATATAAGCCATGAGTGGCTTATATCATGGATGAGTTCTGGAAGATACGAATATGAGCTGCCAGCTTATCGTAATTCATATTTCAAGAAAATAAAGATTGAACGATCTTTGTGATGGGATGGAGCTATCGCTAATATTTAAGGATTAATGTTTCTTAGAAGGTGTTATTAATGAACTTCCTAAATAGCCAGTGAGATTTAAATCAATTTGGAATAAATTTCTACAAATTCAAAACATCTGTTTCTCCAGATCCATAGAATATCTTAGAACTATAATTTTCCTCAACAAATTAAACATTTTACATGAAAAAAAGCTAACAGTTTCTATTTTGATGGAATATCTAATAGTTAATTAATTTATTGAAAAATAGGAATTCTACTAACTTGTATGTCAGTATCAGAGAATTGAGCCATGAGTTCATCAAGTTTCTTGGGTGGCTGCTGTTGCTGCTGGTCTGGGGTGGGTGAGGGAGTGGGGAATGGTCTTGGCAGTAGTGGCACATTCTCCTCTCCAGGGTACTTGGTAGAGTGAGTGGTCTGGCTGGAGTATTTGTAGGTGATAACAGTGGGCTGTGAAGGCTGAAGAGGGGGCGGTGACACTTGGTAAGTTAAGGTCCGACTGGGATCAGAGGGACTGAACTTCTGAACTGGCTGTGGCGATTTAGGCCTTACGTAGGGAGCATTAGATGACTGTTCAAAGTTGTAAGTCTTAACAGTGGTCGATTTGTTCGTGCTGGGTAGTGGTGGAGGGGTGAAAGATACAGGAGAAGGTGACCGATGAGGGGGTGGGCTGCGAGGAACTTCTTGTCTGGTATCACGGGAAGACGTGTTGTAAGAGTAGCTGTTGACAGTGGTGATCTTAGAAGTGTTCCTGGGAGGCTCCTGTGGTGTGTTGTAGTAGTTTCGGACAGTGGTCACCTTGGTAGTAGATGTAGGGGATGGCGAGCGGACTGGCGGTTGACGGTGGTTGTCAGGAGAGAAGTCCCGGTTGGAATAGTTATACTGGCGGACTGCTGTGCTGGAAGAGCTCCTTCCTCCTGCAGGTGATGGTGACCTGTATTACAAATCATCATTTTGTTACTTAGATAAATCACCAAATATAGAGAAAATTTAGTTTTTTGAGGAGTGTACATTTTCTTAAACATTGCCACTTAAACATTTTTAATTAAAAGGAGATGGTCACAGAACTTAAGGTTTTTAAATCAAAGTATTTTAGAATGTATCAAGAAGTTCTTTTATTGTATCAAATAATTTTATTGCAGAAACAACTTAGAACTGAGAAATTTCCAACACATTAATTGATAAAGTTTATTTGGCACAACTTAATTATGTTCCTGATTGTACTGAGTTTAAATAATATAGATTGAAAGTCATAGATTGAAAGTCAGCTGACTGAACAGAGTTGCATTTATTAGGAATAATTAAAAAGTTTTAATAACTAAAAGATTGTTTGAGAAGTCACCAAAGCCAAACATAAGATTGAATGAAAGAGCTTCAAAAGGAGCTAAAGAAGCTAGAATTGATCCCAACAAGTGCAGATGGAAGAAAAAAGGAAAGAAAGGCGTTTAAGTGGTGAGAACCTCCCTACAAGTCACCATATATAAGAGGAAGGACACACCCATGCCTGTAAGGAACTTTGTTGGGCACAAATCAGCAAACCTGTTGGAACAGGTCATTATTGTTTAACAATGGACACTAATATTCTGGAATTACTTTTTTTCAGCAGGAATTCCCTATCTTTGGCCAAATCATCAAGCACCTCTTCATCTCTTCTCAAATTTCTTCAATTTATATGCATTTCCTCCACCTCAACATCTTCATCAAGGAATTAGCAACAAAATAATAAACTGCTAACAAAAATCTTATGGGTATGAGATTCCTTGCAATCAGTATTCCACGCCTGTAAATATAATATTAGTGGATATGATTTTTATGAATATATTAGAGATGTAGTCTCGAAAAGTGTTTGATAAATACAGTAATAAACCTTTTTAACACTTTTTGATCTTTTTTATTTTCCTACAATCATAAAAGTGAACAAAAATAAAAAAAAGGTCAAAAAGTGTTAAAAAAAAAGGTTTATTGCTGTATGTATATTTTACGAACAGTTGTGTCAAGAGAAGATTTCAAAAGCTAACAGACAACTAGGAAAAGGAGCTATCTTCAGTTGTTTTCATGTCCTAAATGACCTACTGACTTGATGGGAGCTCTACCCTATAAACAGGTCATACAAACAAAACAAATGATCCAATTGACTACTACTTGATTGAACACTTTAAAAAATGGTTTAGTTATAGCTTGTATGAATAAATGCACTTTTTCTTCGTCTTCTTGTTCTTCTTCTTCTAGAATTAGCTGGTATTTATGTGATATTGGAATATTAATTATTTCTGTAATGGGTCACCAAGTGGGGAGATTGACATTTTCCTTAATGTACTTCAAATTAATTATTTCCATCCAATAAAATATGGTAAACAATATTGTTTGATGGCAATTTTGATACTATACTAAATGTGAGCGATGAGACATATACCAAATGAGTTTCCATTTGTTATTTAAAGCCATAATTCCTTATTAACATCCCTGAGTCTACTCACACCAACAATACTTGTCCTGCTATAAATTGTAGTCATGGATGTAAGCCTCAACATGGTGAGTGCTCTCTATATTCCATGCAGTTTATTCATGTAGTATTAGAATTAAGTAAAAAAAGATTGGAAGGTTTTTTAAACTACATTACAATGTCTTGATAGGATATTTTAATTAATTATATAAAATCTATTATTGAGGAGGCTTGCATCCAAGCAGCATTTGATTAGAATTAATCCTGTTTATGTATTCCACAACGACAAAATTTATGAGAGCCTATTCTGTAGCACATAATTACAGAGAAACTGGAATCGTAATGGAATCGTAATGGAATCTTACTTTCCTTATTTAGCAATTGGCAAGAAAACTACAAATATAATGCAATGTAATTATATTACAATTATATTACATTAAGATCCTCGCACAGGCCAGTGGCCCATGAGGACGGGCAGAATAAGGCTTAAAAGGGGATCGGCTTCTCCTTTTTATTAAAAAAAAAAAAAAAAAAAAAAAAAAAAAAAAAAAAAAAAAAAAAAAAAAGACAAAAAGACAATTAACAGTACACTCCTTTTTTGTAAGTGTATTATCCACACATAATGACTTGTTTGCAATTTCCATGTGCTTATGTACATGTATAGACAAAAATTGCAATTATAATTTGTTTCCACAATAATCGTAATCACATTATAACAATACAGTATACATGTAACACTAAAAATGTGTTTTGTAAAAATACAACATTGTTTAACTTAACAATAGGGTAAGACCAACCTGTGCAGTGTAGGTGTCCTGGGTACCTCATCAGAGCTGGAGTAGTTGTAGGTGCGGACGGATGCCAGCTGTTGCCTTGCAGGAGAAGGAGATGTTTGTCTGCGATCCTGGGGAGGTGACAAGTCTCGAGAATTGGCACTTCCTGCAAAATATTTAAATCCTGATATTCTTTCTCTACAATTACTCTTCCTTGTGTTTTCTTATGTTATTGTTCATGAATACTCTTATTGTTACGTAAATACGGGTAGACAATAATTTATACAAACAATATATTTCTTAGAATAATTATAATAAATCCTGAAGCATTTACATGAACATCAATAAAATTCAACTTTGATTTTAAAAAAAATTTTATGAATCTTTGAAAAATATAACAATTAGTTGTTCCATTAAATTTTACACAACATCTTGAAGTCAGGGCCATTCTCAGCTTTGGAGGGCCCCAGAAATGGAATTTGACCGGGCCCCATCATGTCTCACAACCTGTCCATCAACACGATCCCTTCAAATAGATATTTGGCATGGCCCTGCCACCTGAGAGCCCGGGCTCCGTAAAATTGTCTGGAAAAACCAGTCTGAGTACGGGTATGCTTGAAGTACATAACAACAACTTGGCTCTATTATGGTTCTGTTGTAGTGTGAGGCTAGAAAAACATTTGAATACGTTGTGAGTCAATTTTAATGCACAGGAGCCAATAGTGTTGGGATTATAGCTATGTTTCATTACACTTTTCAGTGAGGATATGTAATAAATCTTTCTTATTTTTACTGGATAGTGAGTTTGGTCATAATGAAACAATCAACTGCAATAATCTGGGTCATGATTCAATATTATATTGTTTATCAAAGCCAAAAACAAATATTCAGAAGACTTAATATTTAACTTTTAAATTGTTTCTAATTTCAAATTTTGAATTGCAGCTTTATATTACCTTTTAAATTTAAAAAAGCATATATTAACTTAACCTTAAAGCTAAAGGTGTTCAGTAAACAAATGACAAAGACATCTCCACTTTTATTCAGCAGTTGTTATAGTGTACTACAAAATAATAAGCATATAAATGACAAGTTAATAAAATAATATATTAATCTTTAAACATTTTCTCTTTTTTTTCAAAGTGTTAAGTGTCCTAAATGGTGAAACTATTCTAAAAATTAAAATTCTTTAAAAGCATTTAACAAAAATCCAGTAAAATTTCAAGTTTCATTCAAAACCTTAATGATTGTCAAAAAAAAACAATCATTTTTCAAACAAAACAATCATCATCAACTGGCCTATGAATTTAATAAATCCAGTTTAATCATATCTCGAACAGGTATACCTGAGCGTGTGGTCTTGCTCTCATAATGGTAGATCTCTTTGCGAGCAACAGGGGCAGGTGATGGCTGCTCTCTCTTAGTATTGCCACCAGTGAAGACCAATTCCTTCCGCACATCCCTTTCTGGAGCAGGACTGGATCGGTTCTGGCCCACGCTGCCATAGCGCTGCTCCTGGTATGACCTCTTCTCCAGCGAACGTGAAACGTGGCCAGACTTAGGAGTGCTTGTGTCTATTGGCTCACTGTCATCAGAACAGAAATATTACTTATTACTGAATATATCATATTGATTCACACGTATTTTTAGTGACACGTAAGTGAAATCTTGGTCTCTTGTAAGAAAAACCTGTGTGTCTTTTGGAAATGTGCACTTGTTCTCTATTTTTAAAAGAATTATAAAATGGTGGCATGTGAATTTGTAATAATACTACTTGAATATGTAAGAATCTCAGTTTGGAAATTTTTTAAACATTTCAAGAAATGCTAAGAAAATTAGTACAAATTAACTGTAAAAAAGTCAAAATGCTTCATGTATAAACCACCCTCTTCAGAAAATACTTGTATTTCAACATAAAATTTTAGAAGTAAATGTGAGTTTAAAGAATGCAAGAAAATGCCACCCCCTCCAGTGTAGTTGAAAATAATACTTTCTAATAGCTCTAAATAAATAAACTGAATTGTCACTGGAATACAGATATATAACTCATTCAACCCCGGCTATTATATTCAGTGATGTGTCGAAAATCCTGAGCCATGTATGTATGGTTTTTTACCTCTTAAAAGCTATTATTATGGTCATGACTCAATAATAAATGTATCAAAATTTTGCCAAGGGAACTATCAGCATTTGATAGCCCTCTGAATGCCAGCACTTCTGGACTTTAGATTATATCAAGTTGCTGAATCAAACTGTTCATCAAAATATAACTTAGAAACAGAAGTGAAGTATTCTTTAAACTTCACACAGTACAATGATGACAATCCAGCAAACAACAGTTTTATATGAAAAGATAGGATGAAGAAACTTCCATAATGGTCACAATATTTTCAATCATACTGGACTTTAGGTTATGTTAAAAAATCCTAACATACTTCGTCTGTCAGTAGTAAATTTTCATTTAACCTCTCTTCACAGAGCACAACATATACCACGCAGTATGTAATCAATTTTATAATTAGATGAGTGGCTTGAATACAGTGGGAGTTAAAAGTATGGATACACTCTGCTTAGTTGTTGATGGATAAAGATGGAGGGATGTAACTCGGGATACCTCTCTAGGGAATAGAAGTGAATTTTACAGTCACTGTTACAACTTTGTCCTTTTCCCCAAAATGGGATTTCGGGAAGGCGGCTCAAAATTCTTAAATGTAAAGACCATTAAGTGATACCTCATTTCAAAGGTCTTAAAACAAGAAGAAGAACAGTGAACACTAGAGTGTTCTATCTCGACCCAGTACAAAATGGCAGCTCATTGAAATGAATTAAGTTTAAAGCATGGGAGGATCCTGCTTAACCTTCAATGGATAAACATAGAAAAATGAAACTCAGGACATCCCTCTAGGAAACAAAAGCGAACCGTTTACCCAAAATGTTTTTTTTTTTTTTTTGGAGGACAGTTTAAAAATTTTATTAATTACTAGTAATTACAGTTATGTTAAGCAATAAAACGGCTAAAACCTACTAACCTGTGTTTTTTATATCAGATGTTTCAAATCGTTGTCCCAGGACAGTTTGACAATGTCCAAGCCTGTTGTAGGGACTTGAAATGACATGCTATATTGATTCACGTCCCTAAGGTCATTAATGCAATGAGGTTTCATTGTATAGACGTTGTTTTTAATGTGACTCCACTCAAAGTAGTCAAGTGGAGATAGATCTGGCGATCTTGGTAGCCACTCTCCATACTTCCTCTGCTGCCTATCCAGAGATTTGGAAAAATATTCTTTAAATAGTCGCCCGCGACATGCAGGCCATAGTGTAGACATGCTCCATCCTGTTGGAACCAAACTTCATTGCAGTTGTTGGTTGTTACTTGGACCAGCTGGATAAACCTGATTTTGTAATATTTCCTGGTATACCTTGACATTAAGGTTTCCATCAGTAAAAAAGGGTCCAATAAACTAATCCCTCCATAATGCCAAGCCAAATGCTTAATTTTTCAGGGTGCTTTGTGTGTTGCTCTCTCCTCCAATGATGGTTAACATCAGCTCAATAATGAGCATTGTGTCTGTTAACCTTTAACAATTAAGTTGCTTCATCTTAGCAAGCAATTTTGTTTAATATAATAAAATTGTATTATTATCAATGTTCTGCATCATTATTTCACCAGAAACTACTCGCCAATCAAAATCGCCCACACTTATCTAGACAAAATGAGTACGCTTTATAACCCCTGTCATGTAAAACTTCACAAAATGATGTTTGAGATATACTTAATATTGGAGAAACATTTCTTGTTGAGGCATGAGAATCTTCTACAACAGACTGTAGAACATCAAGTGACAATGCTTCATTTGTAGCCGATTTTGGTCATCTACATTTGGGGCGGACTTTAACACTGCCTGTTTTCTGGAAACATTGGATTGTTTTATAAACTCCTGATTTAGATACAGGGTTTTGATTGGGATAAGAGTCATTAAATAAATTCCTTATTTCATCATAAGATCTCTCCCAACCTCAGTAGTCTCAGATCATCAGGATCACAATACGTTCTTGTTCACTTAAACACTCCATTTCATCTAAAGTATCACAAAAATACATCTTAACTTTGTTAATTCCAACCAGAAACTGAACATGATACTGCACTTTCTCAAAACTGATAAGATAAGGGAGGCCTGCCCTGCATCAAGAAATAACTGTATAACAGGTTTGAGTTTGAAGGAAAGTGGTTGTCTATAGAAGTTATTTACCTTCTGAACGTGGATGTTCATGTTTTGCCTCAATGCGCTGCATTTTGTACAGAGATGAGATAGAAAGCTCTAGTTTTCATTGTTCTTCTTCTTTTATCAAGACCTTTCCAATGAGGTGCCACTTAATGGGTCTTTACATTAAAAATTTCCTCCCCTCAAATCCCATTTTGGGGAAATGGGCAAAGTTGTAACAGTGACTAAAAACTTCACTTCTATTTACTAGAAAGGTGCCCCATCCTAGAAAAACTCCATCCTTCCATCTTTATCCATCAAAAAACTAAACGGGTGTATCCATACTTTTAACTCACACTCTATAATGAATTTTGACTATATAAAAAGTACAACACTAATTAAATTTTAGGTACCATCATTACTGTGTTATTTTCTGAATATCATAAAAGCCTTGTAACTACCTTATGATTATAATACATAGAGTGTAAAATGTTTGCTTAAATGATGAACTGTGTCTCAGTGATTAAAAATGTAATTTTAAAATCAGACTTACAGTAGTCCAGGATCAATTCCACCATGGTGCCTTGAAACGCTGCCTGTGAAAACATTGTTTGGTTAGAAATCAGAGATAACTAACACAATGACAACTATCACTGTATAAAGATGTGAATGTACACTCTAATACTTTCAGTACTAGCCTTAATTATAATCACTAACATTTATTATCAACCAATGATTACTATATTTAAACATTGTTTATTTGGTTATGAAAATAATGAAGTTTTCTCTAACTTTGAAAAATTTTGATCTCCCTATTGTAAAACTGTCCTTAAAATGCTTGAAATATATAAGAATATAAGAAACTATAAGAATATAAGAATAAATTTATTTTCTCAGGATAACATAAAATACATACAGTAGTTACAGAGCGTGAAAAAAAAAACAAAGCAAAACAAAAACTATCCCAGGTCTGACCTTAATGAAGAAAAAAAATATCAAATTATACAAACTAAAAAAAACCCTTTGTCCAAATTGTTAAGTCTTAACTACTATGTACATTACAGCAACTACAATATGAATGTTAATTAAAGTATACATCAGATAAAAGCTAACAAAATACACAACTAGAGGAAGAAAAACTAATAACATTTTTAATATGTACATATAAAACAATATTTTAAATCCTGAGAAAATTTAGGGCCTCCAAGGCAAGCCTGTTTAGAGGACACCGTGTAATTATATTATTAAAAACTAAAAAAAATAAAAAGTTCAGACAGTTAAATTTAAAAAGAAAAAAGTCCCTATAAGCTATTTTATTGAAATTTTGTAATCATGTGTAAGATAATACATGCTACTGGAATCTATTTCAGGGTAAATTTTGTGGACCATGCTTGGAAAAATTAATGAAAATTTAATTCATTTATTCCTGAACCTCAATTAAAACCTCAATGTCGCAGAAAGAAAACAACCATTGTTTTAATGTCTTCAAAAAACAGAATTTTGACTTTTTTAAATTTTATTTCATTAGGAATTTTGTTAAATATTCTTGGGGCTAAAAAAAAGTAAGTTTTAGTAAAAAATGTTTTTTGTGGTTTAGGTGTTCTAAAGTTATTTGCATTGCGAAGTTTAAACCTATACTCATTAATGTCAACATCCGGTAGGTTTTCCACTCTTATCGTAGAACAACTTTAAAGTTTTGTACACAAACATAAATCTTAGAGGTAAAATATTAAGGCTGACAAATAGAGGGAATGAGGTTTCAGTTTTAGGTTTGTTTACTATAATTCTAATAAAATGTTTTTGAAGTTTCAAAATAGGCTGTAGCTTTGTCTTGTAAGTGCCTCCCCAACACGAAATACCATAGTCTAACCGACTGTTTACCAATGAAAAATAAAAAAAGACGTAATATCTCTTTGTCACAAAAATTCCTCAGAAAATAAAAAACTCGTAAATAATTTTTTAATTTAGATTTCAATACTAATATGTGGTTATTCCAGTTTAATTCTCTGTCTAACACTACGCCTAGATATTTAACTTCACTTGCTTCTGCAACCGGTTTACAAGATAAATTGCAAATAGAATTATTGCAAAGACAATTAAAACATTTATAAATAATTGCACCGCGTCAAAAGGCACTTGACCTCTTAAACTAAAATTAATATAACTTGTCTTCTCAGGGCTAAGAACCATTCTGTTTTTACAAAACCACCACTTTAGCGCTTTGAGATCAACATTCATAGCAAGCTCTATATCACCCCAGCTGGAGCTGGAATAACACAAAGCAGTGTCGTCAGCAAAAACAAGTTATACTACCCTGAAGACTAGCATTACAAAGATCATTGATGTAAATTAAGAAAAGAGTAGGGCCTAAAACTGATCCTTGAGGTTACACCACACTTAATTTCACCCATTGCACTGAAAACTCCATTAATTTTTACACACTGTCTTCTAGATTTTAAATAATCTTGAAACCAATTTAAAACAACTCCCCTTATCCCACAGTCAAACATTTTTCCCAATAATATTCCGTGATCAACAGTGTCAAAGGCTTTTTTTATGTCCAAAAACAGCCCACTAACATGTTTTGTTTTGGTCAAGTCCCTCAGATATCAATCCAATGAAATTTAAAAGTGTAGTTTCGGTGCTCACGCCCTCTCTGAACCCATACTGATTGCGACTAAAAAACTCCGTCAAAGTGAGGAAATTAATCAATTTTCGCTTCATAATTTTCTCTAAGACCTTAGATATGGTAGAAACCAAAGAGATAGGGCGGAAGTTGCTACAAATTGTTTGAGGGGCCTTTCTTGTGAATCGGAATAAACAACTGCTGACTTCAATTTTTCCCGGAAAAACTCCTGTTTTGAAAACTTAAATTTACTATAAATAAAAGAACATAACAAATTTTAGGAAATGTGTGTTTAATTAAAGTTGAACTAATTCCCGTCTAATCCGGGAGACTTGCCATTCTTTAATGAGTTGACAGCGTCTTGCAGGTCCTGTAAGAGTACAGGTTCCAGAAACATAGAACGCATTTCGTAATTCTTAGGGAATGACCCGGCATAAGGCAAAAATTCACAATTTGTCGGTTCTTCAATACTGTCGGCTAAGCTATCAACAACCGTTAGGAAATAGTTGTTGAATTTATCAGCTATTATTTTAGGATCTCTAGTAATTTCATTTTGTCCCTATTTTCCAATGAATAATCCATTTGTTTACTTTTTTGACCAGTTATTTCATTTAAAATATTCCAAGTTTGTTTTGGGTTACCTTTGCTTTTTTCAAACAGATTTTTATAATAAGCATTTTTTAGATCTTTTATGTCTTTGTTCAGTTTATTTCGAAAGCGAATGAAAAAAATATTAAACCTGTCACCTTGTTGGTTTCTGTGCTTTTTAAATCTCTTAAACAGTTTATTTCTAAATATGATACGCTTACAGATTCCATCGTTGATCCCAAGTTTTCAACTTAACACATTTATTTCTTAGTTCAATTTCAGCTTTACTTGCACTAATCGCAACTTGCAACAAATCATAAAACTTATCAAAAGCATCAGACGCGTTTTCCGTTCCATACACTTGTGCCCAGTTCAGTTTTGGTCGAGAACATCGTTAAGATATTTTATAGTTGATGCGGTATTGTAATATTAAAGATTTTTTTCTGGTATTAGTAACAGCAAAATCAGAATATACGTTTGTGAATTTTGATTTCAGCTCCATTTAACCTTCTGCGTAGTGCAGCATCAAAGTTCACAATTAATTGTGCACTGATTAGACAATGAGAACAACTATTCACCTAGATTACACTTGATTTCACAATCTAGGTGTCTCTCATGTCGAAAACAAAGCAAAGTTCATTTTGAACTTCAATGTTGCTCTTGGATCATTGAACTTCATTGACTTTATTTGGATCTCTTTGGACTCCGGATTTCAGAATTCAAGTCTGCGTCAGATTTCAGACACTGCACTAAGCAGAAGATGAAATGGAGCTGAATTCATCATTTGCATTGAATCGGCCCTTCCCACCATAGCTACATTATGTGAATATATTTTTATTCAGATTTCACTTTATGGATCTAATATTTATTTGATAGAGACATTTTCACTCTTTTGTAACATACTGAATAGTAAAAACCACATTCCCAGTTAATAAAAACTTTCCTTTGTGATGGTTTAACACTGTGACATGTCATGTACTGATTTTAGGACAGCTGGAGAAGTTATGATTTGTGTCCACAGCAGTCATTGTATTAATTTTAATATTTAATTTCAATTAAAAGTTATGCTTAAATATTTTACAGAAAACATTATATCCATTTTAAGTTATAGTTTTAGGGGTCAGTTTTCATGAACTTACAACTTTTTCTTTATTACTTACTACTTATAAACACAGTTTCAAATTATTATTGAATAATTATTGATAGTATTAGAATTTACTGTGGCTGAAGAAGAAAATTAATTACTGGTACACAACACTTTGGAATTTTACGTCCAATTCAGTTCATTTTGTTATTAATATATTATAGTTTCACATTATTTTACTAGCCGATCAAAAATATTAAATATAATTTTAGCTAGTATATTCAAATTTGTATATTTTTCCTTTGCTTCATCTACTGCAAAATTTACAAGAGTGCATTAAAAAATAACAGAATTTATATAATACTTTTCAAATATGCTTGCTCTAATATTTTGGATCTGTGGTCCTTGAAAGATCTGACCTTCATTCACGCTGTGGCATGTGTTCCATCTGCATGGATATATTCATCGATAAGAGGGAGCTGTTGTGTAAGGACATGTACCATGTACCCAACTTAGGTATAAAGATCTGCATCAAGTTTTGTGTTCTTTTGAAGAAAGTTCCCCACCAACACCTTGGAAATAATTCAAGAAGAGTATGGAAACAAATTTATATCCCAAACACGTCTTTTTGAATGATACAAAATGTTTATGGAGGGAGAAACACAAGGTAAACATCAATACCATTGATATCATGGTATGGAAATATCACTGATTGGCAATACAAAAGATTGCTGACGATGCATATTTTATATGGATCAGTTTAAGACATAATCCACAGTGAGTTGGATGGATTCTGCATCAGGATAATCTCCCTGCTTATTGAGAGAAAGTAACACAAGACAACATAAAGGATCTAATCATTAACATCAAACCCTGTCCACTGTACTATCTAGTTTTTGCACCATGTGACTCCCACAAGTGAAAAGGGACCTTCAGGGACACACTTTTCAGTGAGTGAGTTAAGCTCTTTCGGGTATACTAAACAGACTTTAATAGAAGAGCTTTAGTGAATGTTTTGAAAAAGTTGGTAGAGAGAATGGGAATCATTATATAACATCACAAGTAGAGTTTGTTGAAGTTTGTGATAGAATCACAAAAAAGAATGAACATGTTATTTGAGTTACTGCCATAGTCCCATTATTTTTTATACAGCCTTGTATAACTCTATTTAATATATACCTTTAATTATACCTCTCAAGTCAACTATGCATACTTTAGTACACATTCCATACATTTTAATTAAATAATTGAAACTGTCCTTAAAACTACTGTAGCTACTTAAAAGTCTGTGTAAAGTACACACTTTAGATATATCTATAATCCTTAATTATATATCATAATTACTCATAAGTCTGTTAAGTACATCATGAGGAGAAACTTAAGGGATTTTGCCAGAAAAATTTATTTTATAACTGAACATCCAAAACAAAAGCCAATATTTAATATGAAGACAAGTTCAAGAAACTATACTACACCAATATACTTTTCACTCTGCCCACAAAGGCAATCTTCTAACATACTTTCAAGTGAGTAAGCCTCATTCCAGAAAGTTTAAAAGCAATGTTTAGAGTTGGAGAGAATGGTTAGGTACATTCCTCTAATGTATCTCAGATGAGTGAGCATAAGGGCAGTAAAACCAAAGCAATAAAGAACAGGAGGTAATAAAGACCACAGAGTCCAGTCAAGGTCTTACCGTCTGCAAATCCTGTTTTCTGAGCAGTGTGAAGGTCGTCGAGCAGAGAGTCGAGTTCGGTGATGTTCTGCTGCCGCATGCGGGCATCTGCCACTGGCAAACTGGCATCTGGAAGATCAACCAATAAACATTTTTACAACCCAAAATACTAGCACACACTTTACTATAAGATTTTATAGCCTTTTTTTGTGCTATCTGTGCTGCTTCTTTATAGCCCTATTTTTTTAACCATTACAAGTTAAAGCCATTTCTTACTCCCGACAACTTTATGATGACAAAAAGAAATTTAATTATCTTTAGACATCACTGGAATATCTTTTTAGCTTAAATCTTTGAAACTTTCAATGCTTCAGACTTTTAACTTTTGATCCTTGCAATTCACTGTTGACATTATTGTGTCAATAATTTAGTTAAAATAAATAGATCCAAAAATTTCACAAATCATTCAAAATCATTATTATCATAGAAATCACATTGACTTTTAAACTTATTTCCAGTATTCTTAATGACATATCAGTCAAAACATGCAAAATATATAGTAATAGTGTAAAATAGTACATTGTAACATAATATTATTTTATAGTAATTATATGTAGACTATTAATATCAATACCTAAACTAATACAAGATTCAGTTCTTTTTGTTTTTGTGTGTTTTTTTTTTATTCAAAGGTCTAAAAGTGGCTATATACAACATTTTGAAGTCTTAAATTTTCAGCATTTTCTGGGAATGGATGTCTGGACCTCTGCTCTGGGCAGTGGGCCAAACCAAATTTCTAGACTCCTCCTGTACTACGCTACTACAGATTTTCCCATTTCCCATTCTATTCTGTTTTTATAATTTGTTCCGATTTAGATCATCATACATTTACTGCATTCAATATAAGACATCAGAAGTCACTGAAGGACAACCAACTTTAATACACCCTTTAATCATCAAACAACCTCCTAAGGGTTGTTGCTCAAGATGAAAATTTATATTCAGGAGATTGAAGCCAATCTAGGTTACACAATATTTTAGTTTACATTGTTTATAACAAAAAAAACTAACAGTTTTGTCAAAATATAACTTTTGTAAACAAAATACGATTTGTGTAAAATTTCCCATTGCATGTATTTGGTGTAAAACTATATTTCCTTGTTGTCCTTAATCTAATACATGAAAAATTCTCTTGTATAGATGTACTTGTATATCCACTCTTTACCTAAACTAAAATACATACAAATCCATAGATAATATACACCTTATTAATTTTGAAATGTTTTGAATATTTGTCATGTTAAAATGGTGAAAATTAGTTGATATGATTGTAACTATGTTAATCTATGATGCTAATACATTGTTTTCATCTAAGAGTAAAGGAAATACACACAACTTGTCTTATAAGTTATTAAATCTTTATTATTGGAGAAATTATTTTCCATTTTATTTAGTTCAATCTTCTTTTCAATTTATCACACAGATAATTTTCTTAACTAATTTATTTTTGGATATTGATTCACTAACAGTGCCATTATAAAATATCAGATTGAAGTTTTAGAGTTACTTAGATCAAGGTTACTAAAATTACCTTGAAGGGATGATCCAGATGTGGATGAAGTATTGTACTGGTACTGGACTGTTTTGTAGGCTACGTTACGTCCAGGTTGTACATCATGCTATCAACATAACAATAAACTTTGTAGAAACACTTAGTGCCAATTACAGATATACCATAAAACAGAGTATTTACTATCAGTTATCTAATACAATTAATAGAACCTCACAACTGAATGGAAAAATGGAACAGTTATTACTGATGGAGTGCTATTAATTTTATTCTAATAGACAACAGAAATTAATTTTATAAACATGTGGGGAAAGTAGTTTCTTTTGGTTTGAGATTATAGTTCTGTCATGTTCTGTGTCAACACAGATTGATTTGAATGAGTTAGTTACTGATAAATTAATTGCAGCACGGCATAATTAATTATTCAAACCAAGGAATTTTATTTGCTTTGATAATTTTACACTGGGTGAGCATTTTTCCCTAGTCAAAAATCAAAAACTCATTGGATTGAAGTTGTTCTGTTCGCAGCATCCGGTTAATTATTTATATTTGGTGGAAATCCCCTTTTAAATATTAATTTTATTCTAAAAATTATATAGTAATAAAATTTCTAGATCAAAACTGAATATCTACTGAACTATTTCAAATGTAATCAAGTTGAATAAAACCAAAAGTTTTGGTTCTTGTAATACAATTTTGAAAAACTTTTATCAGGATTACAAACTTTAAAAAATTGATTACCTGACATCAGGGTTGATCGTATTTTCATCGGATTTATTCAGGAGTAGTAACATTAATACTGATCAATGACTTTCATGAGTGAAATTTTACTGGACTACTTTTTCTTGCTCCAGACAGTTACATCGTGGAGTTTGGAAACTTAGACCTCTATGAACTCACCATAAATGGCGAGATCACGGTGTGGTAGCTCTTGTAAAACTGTTGTGCTGTTGGAGGGGTTGAGGTACTCTATCTGGTATTCAGAGGTCTTGGCGGTGGGGTGGCCATCGGTCTCTGTGGTGACGGTGCGAGTCACCTGGCGGTAACCTGTCACTGGCCCATTCACAGAGTGACCCAACGAGGACCCAGGTCGTGACACGCTGGTCTGTAGTTTCCTCCAGCAGTGCATTCTGTCCAAACATTGATTTGTTTCATTAGTTTGTATTTTAGTACAGATACACGTATATTAATTTTCATTACCAGAACCACAAATGGAAACATTTAGGAAAAGAAACTATGAGACGGGTGAGAGAAGTACCTAGTGGTGGAATAATCAAATGTTAAGAAATTGGAAGATAATTTGTATAGACAAATCTTTCCTAATTTTTCAAGAAAAATATCCAAATTTAAATAAAATACCTATATTTCTGCCGGTGCTGGAGAGTTCCAAAGATATCTGGTTTTTGTTAGTTTGATACATAATATTGAGTGATAGGAATCATTCAAATGAGATAATCAAATTTTGGTTACAGTTATTCACAAGATATAGAGAATGAGTGTTTTTTTCCATTTATTAGTTTGGAATATTTTGTTCTGAATATCTTATAGTTTAAGGTTATTGGCACTGAGAATACTGGGTATTAACAAACCACAAGGATTCTGAAATTCTACATCCCTAGAATAGAATTCCTACCAGTAATTTCATAAAAGTACTGCAATAAAAACACTTTTTAAATCTTTAAATAAAGTTAATAATAAAACAAGTGAGGTGAGAACAAGTACGAGACAAATTCTCGTATTTGCCTTTCATCACATATCCAAAAGTTGTCTCAGAACAACTCCAAAAGTGATAAATGATTGTATGACTGTTTATGTAAATAGACCATTTTATAAACACAAGGTTTTTAAATTTCCACTTCTTTATTCATAAACATTTCTATTTTATTTTTTTTTATTTGAAAATCCCAATTATAGAAAACATTTATGCTCTGTAAAATTTGCAGATGTATTAATCTATATTCAATTTTAGATTTGATTCCAAGTAAAATTAAAATCTTGATAAGAACCAAAAAGATGGTTTCAATTTTAATTTGGCAGATAGAAAAACTGTGATATATATATATATATATATATATATATATATATATTTACGGAAACAAGGCACATGATGGTCCTGTGTTATACAGCGACCCATGCAGGTCCATCAAGCCCCCTATTTAAACCTTCATATAGCCGTGTTATGAATTTGTTCTCACCATACATTTATGTTTTATAACTTGCTTGATAAATGTATGCTAATATTTTTTAATATATAAAAACTTTTGTCCACATGCTGGTCCGCGTGTAATGAGCGGTCAATGTTGGTCCTTTTTATACACCGTACAATTAAGCGGTACATGTTGATCCGCGGGTCGTGTGGTTAGTGGTGGGAGAAAGAGGGGAAGGGACCTGCATCTGCCTTTTGATTGTAATATATTGAAAAGACCTGTACTTGCCTTTCGTTTGTAAAACTCCAAGTTGTAAAGCATTCATTTCACATATTTTACTTCATTTTAAGGTAATCAATAATATTACCTTAGGTGAAAATAACAGAATATCTTGGATAATCATTAATATTAAAACATAAATAGTGCAGTCATTGAAGCGAAAAATACGGTCTTACCTCCGAATTTTTTTACTGTGAAACCGATTTGCATGAAATTTTGGAATTAGGCTCACCTTACCCTTAACTTCAAAATTGAAAATGATCTGAACTCCGCCTATTATTTTTAAGGGGTGTAAACAACCCCTTAATGGAAAAATCGACATTGAGCCATTTTATCGCTAGAAAACATGTTTAATAGTAAGTGGTGAAATTTTAAAGTGTTTTATAACACAATTACCTCATATTAAAATCATTTTCAACCCCTTGAACATCTTACAACCCTTGCAAACAACCCCTAAATTGAAAAAATCACAAAAAAATACTTTGGTATGATATAAAAAGATGTAAGTATAGAGTTAGTAATATTTTATATTTTCTATAATGATTATCAAATTTTTAACCCCCTTTCAACCCTTGAAAACTACCCCTTGATAAAAGATTTGTAAAAATTATTTTTTGATAAAATGAAAAGGATTTAAATATTATTCCACACTCTCGAAAATGATTATCATATTCTTAAGCTTTTCTACCCTTAAAACTACCCCTAAATTAAAACAGTAAATACATATGATTACATATTATTTAAAAATAATTTAATTTAGAGTAAAAAATTGCAATTGATTGAATAAAATATTTACAAATTATACAAAATTTACTCAAATGTGTTATATATACATATAAGAAAGTTGGTATGTATTCATGCCTACGTTTCCAAAATATATGAGCCATATTATGTATATATATACACATTACAATAGTTTTGGGTCTCTATTATACTGCGTACTTTCACATTGCTCCAAATATTCACAGTCCGAAATTTTCAGTTACTAAGTAGAAAAAAATATGATAAGTTTTTTGACCATAACTCCTTCAATTTTCATGCTATCACAATTTATAAAAAAACCGTTGTAAAGTTAATTAAGAGAGCTACAATTTCCTTCATTGCAATATATAGTAAAAAAACCTTTTTCTCAAACGGTGAAGGGTTAAAGGGCTTAAGAGAGGCTGTGATTGCGCTGCCACGCGCTCTTTAAACAATCATATTTCCGTCAATTTTTTGTTTTACAGAAAAATCAAAAAAATCCAAATTGTTTTGTCAGAAATATACCTACATTTTTCATACCTACACTTTTATTCGTATGTGTCGTCATTTTTGAGATATTATGAAAAACTGTGGTTTTTTAAAAATTTTGAAATTTTTTTTTAATCGTGACTTTTTTGAAAAATATGTGTCCTGAAGCAGCCAAACTGATAAAATCTATTAAACTCTTCATAATAAAGTTGATTCTAGGCGGAATACGATTAATTTTAATTTTGGTGGGAATGGCACTTATGAAACCCATTGATTTAAAAGAAAAAAACATTAGATGCTCCTCTTATTTTGCAATACAGCTCACTTAATATTACGTGCAAAAGACTTTTAATAGTGCTCATCTTAAAGCTTATTTCAAAGCACTGTAAAACTATTTTTTATTAGAATGCCTAAAATGCATCTGCTCGCCACTAGATGGCATTGACCACATCGATTAAATTTCAGACAAAATAAAAAACGGCTTTGATTTTTAATATCTAGCTTAATATTGCACTTAGAATACTTTATAAAAAACAAAATTGTTCATTGTTTTACCTGCTACAATTGTTTCCTTATAAAATTTTCGATAAAACGTATATTTTTGGAGATATTTGCAAAAAAACCGATGAAAAACAATGTGAAACAATTGCGAATTTTCAATTGCCAATAACTTGAAAAGTATTGGATTTTTCGAAAAACGTTATAGAGGATTTTTTTGCTTAAAATTAGACCTCTTCTATCGATATCCGAGGTTATTTTGAAAAGAATAAATTCACTCCCGAGAAGGGGTGGCAACCACCCCCAGGGTGGTTGCGGAGTTCAAATCATTTTCACTTTTGAAGTTAAGGGTAAGATGAACCTAATTCCAAAATTTTATGCAATTCCGGTTCACAGTAAAAAAATTCGGACCTACAATTGCTTCAATGACTGCACTAAAATTGCTGTTGCATCTGATCTGTGGCCTCCTTATTACCCACTGACATTTATTGTATTTCATAATATTAAATATATATTTCAATAGAATGACATTTTTCTAAATCATAAGCATTAAAAAATATTTTCAGTTTAAACTATTTCTATATTTACAATTATAAATAGATATGGTAATGCGCATGTTTTAATGTAAGTAATATTTATCTATGCTGAGCATTTTTTTCATTATACTGATTTTAATTATGGTAATGGTCGCGTTTCTGTAGTGAATTTTAACATAAAAGTTAATTGACAGTGGCTGGTTTACACACGGAGAATATTATGCCTCAAGCGTCTCAATTATTGCTGGGTAGTTTGTGTGGCCAGCAAATCAGCGAAAGGATTGCATTGAAATAGATAAAATAACAGCTTTATTTTGCCAGAGAACATTATAAACTTTAAAAGCACTCTTCAAAGTATTTTTTATTTTTAAAATTTTAAACATCTACATCACATATATCACCCTAACACACTAAAAGAATGTCAACATTCTACATTAATATCATTTTAAAAATAATACACCAATCATCAATGATGAACTTAAATCTAAGAATTGTTTTTTAATTAAACTAATTTTTCGAATATGATCAGGGGACCAGGAAATGTATACACGTATAGGCCTACTAATTCTCCATACTAACTGCTGAATTACATCTACCCATTTATACTATAAGATAACCAGCAATATATTTTTCTCCTAAAATTATAAATACGGAATGAAATGAAAAATAAAAGTTGTACATTTTTTATAATAAATCTTGCCATAAAAAATTTAATTATAACTATGTGATATTGAAGGGAGTTGAATTCACTAAAAGCTAAAAAATAAACATTATACCAAGTTTATACAAATAATGTCTTAACATGTCAATTTATTATTGTGGACAAAATCTTGAGCTCATCTTGTAAAATATTATTAGTTCTCAGGTACTGCACTTAATTGTAAAGTTTTAAAATTTATTCCCTTTTTCCTAAATGTTTTATAAATATAAGTGCGCACAAATTTTATTATTTTATTAAATTCGCCCTATTCTTAGGTCATTGGCACCTTTAACAATTTTAAGAATACAGAGAGCCAATGCGCAATACTGTTTCTTATGTTACCCCTTTTTATTGGCCCCTTTAATTTGTAAATATCGAAATGTAACATGTGATGTTAGTCCTTTCACTACTTTAGCCTATATTGGTTATGGTTGTATTTTATTTATCAATAATACAAGAATTTACTTCCTCAAATTACATATTAAATGTTTTCTTTTGCAAGAAACCACTGAGCACTAATTTAAAGTTACTGAATTTGGGAAGAAATATTTTGGTATTACACAATAAGATATTGCACAAGCATATCTCTATATAGCATAATATAAAACCATAAAATATAGCTAAGGTCTGTTTCACACTCTACATTCACAGATGGTAAAACCAACTTTTCGTTATACTCTGCTTTAAAAGATGGTACATAAAAGCAACATAGATCTTTTCACATTCTAATTCTGTATAAATTCTGTATTAAACATATCGGAGTTAGTTAATAGTATACGAGGGTGGTCTGAAAAGTTTGCTTTCTGAACGTGAAGATGGAAGGTTCATTAACAAAAGCTACTGAATTTCGTCTGTTGACAGTTACTAAAAAAAGTTTTAGCTATTTTCGACGTGCCGTTTTTATGTAACAGTCCGAGTCAGTTGATGGGAGTGTTTTTTGTGATATGGACACGATTATCGTGCTGCCATTAACTATTTGTGTTTGAAAGGCAATACTCCTTATTAAATCAAAATGAGTTGGATTATGTGTATGGAAAAACTCCTGCACAATCATTGAACTCAGTGAAAATTTTGGGCTGCTTCATTAAAAATAGCCATAAGATCTTGAGGGACGATGAACGTTCGGGACGTCCAAAAACTGCAACTACCCATGAAATCATCGACAGAGTTAACCAAATGGGTGCTAGACGACCACCGAATTAAAATGAAAAAGTATATCAACATTTAGGCATGAGAAAGCTGTCCGCGCGTTTAATGTCGCGTTTTGCTCACGTTAGACCATAAAGGTTCGAGGATGAACATTTCCAACGCTCTTCTGGCGCAGTTTAGGTAAAATAATCAAAATGCGCTGATTAATTACTGTATGATAAAACTTGACTATACCATTATACACCCGAAAAGAATTACAAAAGGGGAACATAGTCAAAAAAAGAAAAAAATGCTGCTTCTTTTGTTAGGAAAGACATGACGACTGTTTATGCGATATTAATAGAATTAATTTAATAGATTAGCTTCAAAAAGGAAAACCATTACAGGAGCATACTATCCATCATTACTTGACAAGGTAAAGGTAGACATTTTTTAAAGAAACGCCCACATTTGTAGAAAAAGAATATAATGTTTTCACCAAGGCTACGAACCTTCTCGTCCCTTAGCGGTTATGATGGCGAAAATCCATGAATTACGGGTTTAAACTGCTTAACCATCCGTCTTACCAGATCCAGTCCCAAGCGAATTCTTTTCGTTAATTCATCTCAAAATTGCGCTCAGAGGACAATGTGACCGTCAAATGAAGAGGCAATCACCTTCGTGAAACAATTATTTTTTCAGAGAAATATTCCGAGTACAACTTTTACGGGTTACAGAGATGGTATCGCTGATAAAAGTGTGTAGAGTGGACAAGGAGACTATGTTGATTTTTTTATTTCACAAATTATGTCATGTTTGTTAGGTCGGAAACTTTTCAGACCACTCTCGTAGATATAAAACATTATTAATGGCTTTTAAGACATACATACATTGAATGTAGAAAATAATTTGTCAATTCATAAATTAGGACCAAAAAAACGGATGGATATCAAAATTTTATTTTGTACGTAATATAGAACTTTAGGAAAGGAAAAATAATATTTTCATAAATAATTACTTATTTAAAGTTACACAAATCTTAAAAATGTCTATATTTAAATCAAATATAATTTAAGAATTTTATTATGAATAAAAATAAAAATATTCCCACAAGCCACTTTTCTAGCACGTACGGTAAAATGTACGTATTATCCTTATTATCAATGATTTTTAGGCCTAGATATAACATGAAGGTATTAATAATATTATAAATGGAAAATTGCTTATGTTTGTTTGTTTTGCTTTCACGCTTTAACTATTTAACCCATTGTACTGCAATTTTACGTAGACATTCTTAGGGTTCCTTGGATGAATATATGCATATTCTTATTTCGAAAATCTCTACGGGCTACGCCCTACTGGTCTATAACATACCTAAAATTCCTCATTTTCCGTCTCTACCTCCCTTAACCCCCCACCCCCCGCCATCCCCCTCCAACTCCCCTCCAACCTCACATACCCCCCTACCCCCCGCCCCCCCCACCCCCCCCCCCCCCCACCCCCCCCCCCCCAGCACGTATGATACGCAATTCTGAAACCTGCTAAGAACACTAATTAAAAAACTTGGTCTTTCCAATTATTAGTGAAATATTGACTAAAGATGTAGTCATTTAGAGTATTGGATAGTATTCTTTTCCTGCTATAATTACTAGGCATGGCTTAAAATCCTGAGAGATTTCACGTTTCGCTATGGAGAAGCCAGTATTTGTGTCATCAATTTTACCACACTTCCATATATTGAATTCTTACAGGAGGACAAGTATGAACTCCACTGAAATATTAGGTAAACTAGCACCGATTTACCCACTAAATAACCCTGATTGATCTCCTGTGCGCTATTCAATTGTAAAAGTTTTCAAAAACCGCATTCAAGGCATTTAAAAAACTTTATTAAATCCATAATCTTATGACTCTTTAATCAGTAAGTATGTATACAGTAAGACGTTTGAGTTCTTGTTACTTAACTTATCCTAGTTTTTCCCTTAAACTATTTAAAACAGGAATGCCATACACTAGAATTATTTTCAAAGAATAACTAATAATATACACATAATAATTCTGATAATGAAATGGTTTCTATTATAACCATTAAATAACGATATTATTTCTATACCATTGCATGACATGGTCCTACAAACTGAATGGTAAACCTCACCCGTCTGTTAAACTTATTTATGTAATTACCCATACAATCAAAAATTATTTTTGGATACATAAATCAAAATTATTCTAATATGTGTGATTGCTGGCAGTGGTTATAATTTAAAAGATGTTTTGACCTGGCCTAAAATCTGCTGTGCAGTACTAACTGACTACTTATTAAAACTCTTTGAGAGGTAACTTTAGACAGATGATTTATAAAAGGGCTACCGAATACTGAAAGGACTGAGATTACAAACATTGAACACCATTACCCCTAACAAGTTTGCTCTAAGGCTGGAAGTAAGTTAGCAGATTTCTTGTCGCATCGTGACGTCACCAATCAACCGATATTTGGCAAAACAGCTTCAACCTATAACTGTTCTTGTGTTGCCATGTCATGCGAGGTTCTTGTCCAATTAACCCTTCGTAATAGCGTCACGTTTTGTCATATTTACCTCTACAAGAATGCAGAGCAAAATCTCTTCCATTTCTCTTGTATTTCAATTTACATGGATACTCATCAATCAACAAAATTACATCATGGCACAACAGAAGAATTTAATGCCCGTTACCCATTATTAGTCAAAAAATTAAAACACCTGTTAATATAATCTCTTTTCCCTGAAACAAATATTTACAATAGTTTTAAAATGTGTAACGAATAAAGATTTGTTAGTTAAGTATGTATGTGTGTGCAACCAGGTGCAAGTTTCAAAGACTTAGGTTATAGAGGTTATCAGAACAACCAAGTAAAGTAATACAAGTGTAGGTATTCCTTCAATGGCTGACCGCTGCGCCGTTCTTTGCTGACTTTTGCAATCAACACGCACGACCTGTGTTGCCTCGCGAGTCACGACAGAGAAAATTGTTCCTTCGTTGACGGTATACTACAATAACCTACATTAATTACTCAAACCAAATTATACGATGAGTTGATGTGATTCATATGCACTAGTATCGCAAACAATGTTTGTAATTTGGATTTTTTGGAAAATGACTTCGGCATTTCTAACGAAAATCTAAAAGTGAAATGTGAGCTATAATTTTATGATGTAAGTGTGAGAACATAGCTTATGCATCATAATAAGGTTTACTTTTCTCAAGTTATACAATTTTAGGCCTCAGCATTTTTTTCCACTTCTTGTTTTGCGAGAAATACTGGTTGGGTTATGATGTTAGAGAGGATCAGTGGAGGTTTTAGGGTGACCAGAAACCTCACTTCCAGTGTTAATAATTTGACTCAACAGTATACTGTAATCAATTCAATCTAATGTTGCTGTTATTGGTCAACTAAGTGAAATTGTTCTTCTAGGAACCCAAAGTAACCATCGGAGGGTGCTTACTGGTCGTACTTTGAAAATGATAAATATCTACAGATAAGTGTAACCCAGTCAGATTGGTGACCAAGAAGTTCCCCACCTAAATCCTTCCTCTTGCCCAATTATTCCTGGAGCCAAGAGCCAATTTGCACCGTATAAGCACACAATCTACAGTAGTTATTCCAGAAACCGAAGGAGGAATTCTATCTAAGAAAGAAATCGATCATCAACCACGCTAAATTCGTGGAGGTATAAATGAAGAGTATCTTAAATCGTTAAAAGTATTAAGCTTCGTATACTAAAAACCGACCTTGAGACAGATTTAAGAGACACATATAATTTTGTTACAGTACCTTTATAAAACTAGATACTTGTACAGAGACTGAAAGAGTAAACGCCCATGTTAAGGCTTTGTATATAGTTCAGGTTATATCTAGGCATTTATTTACAATTATGAAAATATTTAGGCTCGTCAAGTAAAATGCCTTCCGGCCTCTGGATTGAATGTTCAGTATTTTCTTTTCTTGTAAGATGTACAAGATTAATTTATTTAATAATAATATCAATCTGTTAAAATATAAATTCTAGGCCATAATGTGACCTCTGATTTGTTACACGTTGTGGTAAACTATATTTTTCTAAGGTTTACAAATCCTCAAGTACAAAATCCTGCCTACCTTTTCCTTTAATCGTGTATTCATCGAAAGTGACGCATTTAAAATATCAATAATGTTTTGATTAAATAATAATTGTGCTGAATAACCCAATAGGTAAAAACCGCACATTAATTATAATTGTAAAATATTTTTCAAACATAGATAATAGGATAGAAGTAGCTCGTGTAATAAAATAAGGGAAGGTTCCTGAATTGTTTGCAGTGGTAGAAGCCTGTACGTGCTCATCACAAACAGTGTTTCAAACAAGAATTGTTATGTGAGGAACAACAAGTCATCCAATTATATTATTCTAACCTGTTGTATTATGAAAGTCATGTTCTTGTTTGTTTGAGGAAGACTGCACGCTGGGTTCAAAGGACAACTGGGTTGTAAGTACCACAAAGCTGCTTTTCCAGCTCAGTCAGTCGTCCGTTCTTTAATGATGAAGTACGCCGTTTGTTCCGGGAAGAGGACTATTCAGCGCGGAGAGGATGTTTAAGTGGTGCTTTCATTATATGTGTTACCTTAATAATTTAGAAAAGTTGCTTTTTACATGTTTGAATGGCTGAGCTTTAGCGAAGCCTATCCCTCGTGGGGTTGTCAAAACCGTCTGTACGACTGCACGATACTCTCGAAAACAAACTGACCTTTGAAAACTACTTAAAATTGGGAATTAAGCTTAATTTCTATATTTAATTTAGAATACATTCTTATTCGTTTTATATATTTTATATACATACATATTATTACATATTATATATAATATATATATATGATATATATATAAATTTATATACACGAGTAGTATATATATATATATACACATACATACATTAAATTTGTATAAGTGGCAATAGCCTATATTTAATTTCAATAAACATTCAAATCGCAAAAAGTACTTGCGATTGTGTAATGTAGCACATTCAACCCGGCAAGTTGAGAGATCCGGGTTCGAGTCCCGGCGGAGCAAGTATTTTTGCGATTCAATGTTTATTGAAATTATATATATATTATAATATTATATATATATATATAATGGTGGTCCACAAATAGGCTATATATAAGACAAAATAAAAAAGTATGAAATATGTATCCTCACATTGCTGCCTTTGCTCCACTATGGCATAACAAACTTGCAATCGGATAACGTTTAAAGGTCCCTATATATAACAAGTGAGAGATCCGAGTTCGAGTCCCGGCGGAGCAAATACTTTTCGTGGTCTAATGTTTATTTAAATTAAATTCGGCTATTGCCATTTATACAAATTTAATGTATGGTAAATATAAAAAGTCGTTTGACAGGTATTTGGTTCTTCCGATTATAGTATGTTAGTTTGGTTATTTTAAACGCATTTGTGACATACACGGTCAAATACAAAGTAAATTGAATCGTAAAAAGTAAGGGCTCTGTGGTGTAATGGGGTAGCACATTCACCCGGCAAGTGAGAGATCCGGGTTCGAATCCCGGTGGAGCAAGAAATTCTTGTGATTCAATGTTTATTGAAATTAAATTCGTCTATTGCTATTTATACAAATTTAATTAATGTAAAAAAAAGTCGTTTGGCAGCAGGTATTTGGTCTTCCGATCATAATGTTAGTTTAGTTATTTAAACGCATATGTGACATATACGGCCAAATACAAAATGATTTAATCGTAAAAAAGTAAGGGCTCTGTGGTGTAATGGTAGCACATTCACCCGGCAAGTGAGAGATCCGGGTTCGAGTCCCGGCGGAGCAAGTAATTTTTGTGATTCAATGTTTATTAAAATTAAATAAGGCTATTGCCATTTGTACAATTTAACGTGTGTGTGTGTGTATATATATTATATTATATAATATATATATATATATATATATACGTTAAACCCCCCGGAACCCGGATCTCTCACTTGCCGGGTGAATGTGCTACCATTACACCACAGATATATACATATACATTGTAATAATTGGTTAGTCCTCAGATATCAAGATTCAAGCTAATCTTTTCTTGATAAATTTATAGACTTTGTTGCTATTTTGAATGCCTATAATATTGTTATTTATTACAACCGAATGAACTGTATATTGCCAAAGATATTATTCCCTGTAATTGTTTACATTGTATGTTTTCCCTATGTTTTGCTTATTATTGCTATTTATTATTGTCCTGTGTATTATGTATTATTTATACCTAATTTTACTCATTGTATGAAATATCTACCATAACACTTAAAATTGTTTATATTTCTGCCTGAGAAAATGTTTCTCGTTCTTTTGTTGTTATGAGTACAGTTTATTAAGATATCTCTATTTATTTATTTTTGTTTGTTTGTTATTATTTGCTGTTATAGTCGACTAATATTGAAAAATGTACTAAGAAACTGTCAGATTGAAAGTTGTTTGTATTTTTCTTATACTCTGCACTGAATATAAATATAACTAACGAGTATAACTTTAAAAACTTGATAACATAATTTATATGATATTTAATTATATATATATATATATATATATATATATATATATATAATATATATTTATATACATATTAAGGGTAATATATTAATATATGTTTTACCCTTAATATATTATATATTATAAGAGAATACTGTAGTCATCAAGATAATGTTATATACACATTTCCACATACATAATTGAATACTTACAGTCACACTTAACCCAACACTGATGTACGAAAGACACACAATTCGTCAGCATATGATAAATTTCATGTTTTGTGAGGGATAGCTTATAAAAATCAGATTGGCTAAATTTGACATTCACAATTTCTAGAAAATAAAGAAATCACGAGATTTACCAGTGTAATAGTCATAACTGATTGATATTAACTCAATTCACCTTGATCCATCTTTATGTGCACGACAAAACTGTTGGTACAACACGGAAATTAACCTTTCTTCAAAACTTTTTTGAACTGTTCATAATGTTTGTCTACCTCTTCCGACATCCCAACATATTTATCGATATGTAAACACAGATGGATAGGAATGGAAAATAACTGATAAGACTAATGAGTCATTTAGCTGACCTATTCATTATACTATTCGCCCTAGACAATAGTCACTGACCTATTCGCTTCATTTATTCACTTCTTTTAATTTTTCAGTTTTATCATTAAACTTAATCAATAAGATTCTTAAATATTTTAAAGCGTTTATAAAACATTATGTATAATATTTACTTTAATACTAGCAATAGACTATATATTTTTAAATCACTCCTAATTAATAACTTGAATGCTGTATGTATATGATATACCAGTGTTAACCAAAATTAGTTTTAAAATACTACATGAAGGATTTGAAAGATAGTTTAAAGTAATAGTGTGTCTTTACAGTAGTAGAGTATACTTATAAATCCCGCTGACAAGTATTGTACTTAGCGGAACCTGAGTAATGTATTATTTCTGCAATTAAAGCAATTCAATATACATTCTCGTTGCCATCATGATTACCCATAAGATCAATGTAACTGTCACACGTCTATGGGACAAGTTCATTTTCGAGATACCGTCGTGCGGACAGACAGACATATATAGATTGACAGACAGAGATTAATTAGTATTCTAAGTCCCTCAATAAACTACCAATTTACAACACAGCACCACCAGTCTTTTTAAATAAACAAACAAACAGTCCACCCTGACTAGGATGACTACGCATAAAAAAACAGCTGGTAGGTAGGCAGGCTTCTGAACGTAATTCGGTTGAGTCAGTGGAAAAGATCTGTTCTTTCAAACCTTTTCTTTTTACATAATAAGTAAACCATGAGACCGGAAAATAAGCGACCTCAGAAGCCGCTTTGAATAAGGTTAACCCTTTTATACTGTCACAGAGTTGTGGTTCTTTTGGTGAACTTTGATTTCAAAGTGTATAGAGATTCTTGATACAAGGCCAAACATATTTTGTTAAAGTAATTCGAAGGTGGAAATATACCTAAATAATATTATAGAATTTTACTGATGAAAAGCTTATTTCATAAATTTTTGTTTATACGATCCCAAGCAAACGGTAAACATAAAAGTTGAAAATTATTAAATTATAATGTTAATTTAATAAGATAAGATGTAATGCAAACATTGTAAACTGCAAGCTAGAATATTTCTAAACTCTATAAAAACAAACCCATCTAATTATTGATTAACATTGGTACTTAAGAGAAAACAAATATGGTACTTGACATATTTTTTTTATAAATTATATACACTAAATTAATGTATTGTTTTCTATCTCACTATTTCTAATCTACTTTACATATAGTTTTTGAGTACAATAATTTAAAAAGGGGCAATACAAAAACACTCACTACCCGCCGAAAATTCTGAAATAACCAGTAAAAACAAAGAAATGGCCGCATATACAGTAATCAATAATTATCGGTTGTTAATTTCTGCTTTACTCGCAATTTTAAAAAGAGCATAACTATCTCACTATAAAAGTATCTATGACGTAATATGAGGGCAACCCACATGATCATTTTCACGACACAGAAAATAAACCTTTTAAATGGTTTCATATTTCAGGAACGTATGGGTCTCCCTAGATTTTTCATTTGAATTAATTACATTTCTGACGCCACAGTTTTCCTGTCCTAATATTCGCGATCAAGAAAATATGTATATATAAAGGTCTCGGAAACCTATTTAAGTAAATAAGTGTCTAATTCACGACCCTTGTAATATATTTCCTGTATAAGGTATCTCCAGTCTCTCAAGTTGAGTTTGCGTTGCGAATAGCGGAAAATATATAATAAGTAGTATTTAATATATACATTTACTACTGTATTTAAATGTATGTATTGTAATGTAAATATTACATGTATTTACATTACTACTTGTATTTACATGAAATACAATAAAAACTCAACAATTTAGCTATTTTTCAAAGCTCCATTCTTAAGTTTTCCTTTTCATAACGATGAACAAAATACAGGGTATCATTTCATTAAGTCTGGAACTGGCCTCTGAAATTTATTTTTTTATATATTCAGATTTTTGTAAGTCTTAAACATTTTAAATGCAAAACAAATTTTGAGTTGTAACCTCGCATTAACGGACTTTGTAGAACACACACCGCAAACCGGATCTCAAAAGGTTTATGTACGACTAAAAGTTTTACGATCAAAAAGTATCCGTATGTGCATTCCGACTGCTTAAATTCACTTTATTTTAAATTTATTTTCGGTTCAGTCGAGTTGTTGTTGCCTAGACTAAGAAAATGTTTACGTATATAGGTGTCGGAAACCAACTTATATTAAAAAGTCTACTTTCATGCTGCGATATTTCTGGTGCTCTAATTTATTTAAGTGTATACTCCAATCAATAAAATATATTTTTACGTAAACGTCATTAGAGTACTTAGATCAAAACGTATTTACATCCGTCGCTTGTGTCCTGCTTCCACTATAGGGAAATGTTGAAAAATCCATGAAATTAGGTTCATTCAATATTTTTAAATAATAATTTATAATACGTTTTGCATTATAGCAGTATTTTTCGGGCTATAGGCAAAGGAAGAATGTATCTATGAGGCATGTTTGTGTCCGACCCTCTGTTTTTCTTTCATTCTTACTGAAAATATCATACACAACGTCAAAAGATCCAACCTGCTTCGAGTACCTTACGTACAAACATTCACGAATTTGTTCAATAAGATTTTATAATGGCATTTAAATAGTATTTCTAACGCATTGTGTGGTTTTTATTTTGTCAACTTGAGCAATTATGTATTAAAAATTAGATAGAAATTTCGTCTCTGCAATACTTAATACACAATTATTGATTGACTGCAAAACTGCATGTTTAATATTCTCTATAAAAGTAATGTTTCTGCCTCTTTAGCGATTTTCAGCTGAAAGTGTCAACAGTTGTTTTATTTTTCGTTTGAACTTAGATCATGCAGCGCAAAGATTATCATTATTTATCTGAATTATATAATATTTCAGGAATTTTTCAGATTGCTGTCTCTACAAAACATATCGTCGCACTTCGATAAACATTATAAAAATATTTAGTCGAACTGGTCCAGCCGTTTTCGAGATTAGCGCTCAGCAACACATTTAGCGATTCATTCGTTATTTATAAGATTTAATACTTATACCCGTTTGGGACAGGAACTATTTAATAAATTAAAAAGACTTTCTCATTAATGCATTATTTTAATGTTTTTATACGTATATAAATTAATAAAAACATGGTGGGGACATATCAAGATCTTAGTGAATGTATTTGAACTAAAATTCCTTTTAAAAATATTTTTACTTCGAAAAAATATTCTACTGATCTTTATATAAAATATATTACATTACGTCTATATTGCTATTGCCAGAAGTTAAGGCTTGTTTACGTTACTAAAACAAGGTTTCTGAAGACATTAGAGAATTTGATATCCATGGCATTTCTTCCTTTGCATTAAGCTTAAACATGCAAATATGTTCTGCTTAGCATACATTTTATGCTTTCTATGGCTTAGCAAATTTCTTTGGGCATGGCAATGGGTTCAATTTACAACAAAGTTTGTAAGTAACCATAACAAAACGTCTCGCAGCTGTATTACTCAGTGGAAGTTAAGCGTTGAACTGTAAGTTACCAGCCTGAGTGGGGTTCGGGGCGAGTTTGAACAAGAGTGCAGAGTTTTCAGACAATAATTTCAACTTGTTTACTTCTCTGAGTGGACAAGTTTCCGCTGAAAATATTATAAACAAGAATACTTGCCAAAACAGTAGATGATAATATTAAAACTCTCTTGCTTATTAGCGTCATTACAATCAATTATGCAAAAAACATCTAAAAGCCTTCAGCGCTTTTATCAAGCGTATACAAGATATAGAATATATTATCAGTTAGAATATCTGCTGACTGAAGATGGCTCTCCACAAAGAGCCCGATATTTCTCAAGAAGTTAATTGTATAAGTGATGTTTCGATATTGTGTGAACCGGAAGACAGTTAAAATATATAATCTTAAATAATTTTAAACTTTATCTTTATTTCTCTAATGGCATTTGTTTGCCTACGATGTTCACATGAGAACTTGATATAATGCTTTTTAAATATTTGTGTATTTCCTTTTTCTAAAATTGCGATAAAGAGCCGTTCAAATGTTTAAAGTGTCTATCCGCCTTCTTTCATCCCAAGAAATTATTTGAAATTAGCAAAATCCTGCTTCATTTCCAATTGTTTCATGTGTGCATAAAACATTAAACGACAGTTTACAGTTTCACACGAAACGTTTTAATGCTGGCTTGTATAATAACCTTTAAATTTATTTTTGCATGGATACCCGAAACTTTCCAAATACTTGTTTATGACCCTTCTGTATCCTATGTATAATTCATACAATAAATTAACTAACGTGGTATTATATGTGTATACTTTAAATATGTAAATAAATCCAATGGGAGAACAGAAGGCTGGGATTGGAAGGAAAAACTTATTCTCTATTTGCAAGAATAGATGAAAGATTACGATATGTTTCATGTCCACAAGCCGTTATCTTAAGTATCATTTCCGGTGTCGTATATAGTAAACCGTAATATAAACTCATAATAATATTTATTTATGCAGATTTAAATAATTTTCCACAGTGCTGGCTTAAAAGTGATTGCGACGGAGAGAATTTTACTTTCAAACAAACAACGTTCAAGAGTATGCGTTCATAATTTCATGACACTATTGTCTATGTACCGTATTTATGCTGCAATACCAGCCCTGGAATTGCAATGTCGCACTTGTGGGCACAAATCCCATAAGTACGTAATTAGCTTTGCCAAGTCACTAATTGCATTACCCAACATATCCACACATAGAAACTGAGTTTTGTTGTGATTACGGGACATACTAGTTCAGCTCATGTGAGTTATAGACAGCATACTTCTCTCTGAGTACCTGATTTGTAATCTACTTTATAAACAAGGTTATCGAGTTGTTTGTATACTTTATTTTTTGTTTCTAGTCTAATTAGCACAATTCTGGACGGATCTTGATGATCTCATTTCAAATGAAAAGTACCAACGTTGTATAACCATGAGATTTTAAACCGTAGAAACCCCTGCGAATAACCTACATCTAAGCAGTTCATGTCCAATATATTTCCCTTGGAACTTTTTTCTAAAATAAATAAAATAATTATATATTTTAGATAAAAATCCGTAAATTGCAAGATGAGATGGAGTTTCCTGCGTATTGTACTCTAGATTATCATTCATAATTGCCGTAACTAGTAACGGATTTTTTGGTCAGGTTAATTTGGCGTTTTCACAGTAGAAGCTTACCACAAAGTCTTCAATTTGGGGGGAAAGTTGCTCAGAGCAACAGATTGAAATCTAAACTGTTTTAGATTATTCTTAGAATTGTTTGCCTTCTTGTGGATTTCAAGTCATCGTAATACTAGGATATTTGTATAATATCCTAGTATTTTTATATCATTATATAACAGTAATGGTTTATAAAAGTTCATTCGCTTGATCATTTCAATTACAAACTGTTTTATATGTAGGTTATTTTGAACAAGATATGAAACCTTTAATTATTGCACATTATCGTCGCAAAATGTTTACCCCCCCCCCACCCCCCCCCCCCCCCACCCCCCCCCCCCCCCACCCCCCCCCCCCCCCACCCCCCCCCCCCCCCACCCCCCCCCCCCCCCACCCCCCCCCAAGTTTTTTATGCTGTTGTGAGCTATTGCTCAAAAACATGGTCCCAATAGCACAAAACCAGGCTGTACAAGTGCCGACGTTTTTGCATGATGTACTTGGTACGCTTTCCTTGATCCACCCAGCACTCCTCTGTCACTTGCACACCAAAAACAGTCCTTAGATTTACCAGGCCCAACAATGGGCCAAATTAAATGTGCAAAGCGTTACAACCTTCCGTTTAATATCTCTCCCTTCATCCTGTATGTCTGAATGGTCTTGCTTCCCACGTTTTCCTTGACATTTCTGACATCAGAAACAAGAAGGAGTCCCCGTTAATGAGCTCCTTTCGAAACTTTCTTCACTGTCTGACTTTTTTTGTCTTGGTTTTTCCATGTTGAACAACAAATAACCGTTGTTACTGAATGGCTGTTTCGAACCAAGCCAGAAAAAAATTTTGCCTCCCACCCACTTTAGTGATTTTTCTGGTGAAACTGGATGAACCGAAATATATTGGGTCTCGGCAATTTCTACGACCTCTCCATTGATTTCGTTTGTATTTTACATACGAACCAGTAGCCTTTGTTCACCTCTTCTATTACCCCTCTTTACAACAAACACGCCTCACAGTTTGTGTGCTAGCTATCATACAAAGTGCTCCACATTGTTACTCCTCATTTGAATCCTTCCATATCAAAAGATTGTACTTGTCGTCTTTTTCAGAAGGCTTTAATTTCGCCCTTCTTCAACTTTACTTGGGTAACTTCTCTTCTATTACTCCCCTTCTTACTTCTTTTTGGTCTAACTGGCTCACGTAAGCCTTTTCTATTTCTCATAATAGTGCCAGTTAAATGGATTTTCATTTCATAGAGTGGCCTGAGCCAAATCCAAATTAGTGTAATACCTGTCGGTAAACACATGTAGGCCTTCAATGTTACCATAGGTTTCTTTAATCTTATTAAACAAGATGTAAAACAACTCGACTGGTGACACCTAAGTCTTGCCCGAATCATTTTGTCTGTAGTGCATTTTCCAAAGTATTGGTTTCCAGGGCACAAAATGTAACCAGACTTGGATTCAAGATAGAACAAACACCTTTATCCGCCCAGTCTTGGTGGGTTTGTCTTTGTTATAGACCTTGAAAGAAATTTTCCCCTTAAATCCAACAGTAAACTTTTCGTCAATGCCTGACTTTTTTTTTTATGGCACATAGTATTTCCCTGTACTTTTTGTCCTAAGTACAGCACCACATTGCGTACTTTCTCCAAATCTTGTCAAGGTCCCGTGGATTGGGCCAGTTGGAGGAGGACTTATGTGGAGATTCCAAAATATTTGTAAAAATCTCCTCCTTTTGATAATACGTCTTTAAAAAAAAGGCTGGTAGTCAATCCAATCCGTGGAGAAATAGTCACCGAGTTCTGGCTTAGGGTTCATTGCCATGTTTATTAGGACTCCTAGGAAAGCTTTCATTTCAATTCAGATCTACATCTTTCCATGACCACCACATTGATCGTTTCTGCAATGGAGTGTTTTTTTTTATTTTTCATTCGCGTATCTATTAAGTTTCTTTAACTATTTTCAGATATGAGATTATCTGTAACAGAAAATGCTGGAAATATTCAAGGGGCGAAGTTGGATTTTGCGCCTAGTTTTGTGGTTTTGTAATCCTGAGTCATTTGACCACTGAAATTTAACAAAGTTTGTATCACCTTCAGTCCATTCCCTCCACACCTCCTCTTCTTACTCTGATTTCGTTCTACCTCCTCTTCTCTAATTTCGTCCAAGTACTGTTCTTCTTCAACTTCTGTATCTTTCTTGAGTTCCGTTTTTCCAACATAACCTAGACCATCACTCAGTTCACAGTTAATCAAATGCCTCGTACTCTTCACCTAAGTTTGAGTCAACATCACTTTCGTGATCGGAATCTAACGTTTCCACAATCTGAATCTGCATTCAAACACATGTCTGATGATTTCATCGGAATTTAAATTAAAGTCTTTATCCATATTGCTGCACTTATCAAAAACCTTTACACACAGCGATTAGCCACACGATAATTGAAACAGAAAGTCTCCTATTACAATCACAAGGATCTGATAGTTTAAATAAAAAACAGCTGGTATAGAGTCAAGTTGGCCGCCAATAGAACAGAGATTATATTATCAGGCATAAAGTACTCGCGCTTTTCTACCTAGTTCAAGAGATTCCCTATAGGTCGCAGCACAATTTTTAGTGTAACTAGTATAATTTAAAACATCCTAACAAATAGTTTCCATGCGATACAAAGTGCAATGGTCCATTCCCATTGGCCAATGCGAGCGTTTCAGTCGATTATGTAATTGGCCACTCACAGTGGCCCGTACGAGCTAAGGAAGAAACAAGACTGGAATATGAAAGCGGAGCCGGTATAAACAGTAGCGCGGCCATTCCCAGTGGACATACACCTTGTAAGGAATATTTCTAAAAACTCTATTCGAGTGGCAAAGGGTTAAATTTGTATAAATAGCAATAGACGAATTTAATTTCAATAAACATTGAATCACAAGAATTTCTTGCTCCACCGGGATTCGAACCCGGATCTCTCACTTGCCGGGTGAATGTGCTACCCCATTACACCACAGAGCCCTTACTTTTTACGATTCAATTACTTTGTATTTGACCGTGTATGTCACAAATGCGTTTAAATAACCAAACTAACATATATAATCGGAAGACCAAATACCTGTCAAACGACTTTTATTTACATACATTAAATTTGTATAAATGGCAATAGCCGAATTTAATTTAAATAAACATTAGACCACGAAAAGTATTTGCTCCGCCGGGACTCGAACTCGGATCTCTCACTTGTTATATATAGGGACCTTTAAACGTTATCCGATTGCAAGTTTGTTATGCATAGTGGAGCAAAGGCAGCAATGTGAGGATACATATTTCATACTTTTTATTTGTCTTATATAGCCTATTTGTGGACCACCATTATATATATATATAATATTATAATATATATATAATTTCAATAAACATTGAATCGCAAAAATACTTGCTCCGCCGGGACTCGAACCCGGATCTCTCACTTGCCGGGTGAATGTGCTACATTACACAATCGCAAGTACTTTTTGCGATTGAATGTTTATTGAAATTAAATTAGGCTATTGCCACTTATACAAATTTAATGTATGTATGTGTATATATATATATATATATATACTCGTGTATATATATATATATATATATATATATATATATATATATAATATGTAATAATATGTATGTATATAAAATATATAAAACGAATAAGAATGTATTCTAAATTAAATATAGAAATTAAGCTTAATTCCCAATTTTAAGTAGTTTCAAGGTCAGTTTGTTTTCGAGATATCGTGCAGTCGTACAGACGGTTTTGACACCCCACGAGGGATAGGCTTCGCTAAAGCTCAGCCATTCAAACATGTAAAAAGCAACTTTCTAAATTATTAAGGTAACACATATAATGAAAGCACCACTTAAACATCCTCTCCGCGCTGAATAGTCCTCTTCCCGGAACAAACGGCGTACTTCATCATTAAAGAACGGACGACTGAGCTGGAAAAGCAGCTTGTGGTACTTACAACCCAGTTGTCCTTTGAAACCCAGCGTGCAGTCTTCCTCAAACAAACAAGAACATGACTTTCATAATACAACAGGTTAGAATAATATAATTGGATGACTTGTTGTTCCTCACATAACAATTCTTGTTTGAAACACTGTTTGTGATGAGCACGTAAGGCTTCTACCACTGCAAACAATTCAGGAACCTTCCCTTATTTTATTACACGAGCTACTTCTATCCTATTATCTATGTTTGAAAAATATTTTACAATTATAATTAATGTGCGGTTTTTACCTATTGGGTTATTCAGCACAATTATTATTTAATCAAACATTATTGATATTTTAAATGCGTCACTTTCGATGAATACACGATTAAAGGAAAAGGTAGGCAGGATTTTGTACTTGAGGATTTGTAAACCTTAGAAAATATAGTTTACCACAACGTGTAACAAATCAGAGGTCACATTATGGCTAGAATTTATATTTTAACGATTGATATTATTATTAATAAATTAATCTTGTACATCTTACAAGAAAAGAAAATACTGAACATTCAATCCAGAGGCCGGAAGGCATTTTACTTGACGAGCCTAAATATTTTCATAATTGTAAATAAATGCTAGATATAACCTGAACTATATACAAAGCCTTAACATGGGCGTTTACTCTTTCAGTCTCTGTACAAGTATCTAGTTTTATAAAGGTACTGTAACAAAATTATATGTGTCTCTTAAATCTGTCTCAAGGTCGGTTTTTAGTATACGAAGCTTAATACTTTTAACGATTTAGATACTCTTCATTTATACCTCCACGAATTAGCGTGGTTGATGATCGATTTCTTTCTTAGATAGAATTCCTCCTTCGGTTTCTGGAATAACTACTGTAGATTGTGTGCTTATACGGTGCAAATTGGCTCTTGGCTCCAGGAATAATTGGGCAAGAGGAAGGATTTAGGTGGGGAACTTCTTGGTCACCAATCTGACTGGGTTACACTTATCTGTAGATATTTATCATTTTCAAAGTACGACCAGTAAGCACCCTCCGATGGTACTTTGGGTTCCTAGAAGAACAATTTCACTTAGTTGACCAATAACAGCAACATTAGATTGAATTGATACAGTATACTGTTGAGTCAAATTATTAACACTGGAAGTGAGGTTTCTGGTCACCCTAAACCTCACTGATCCTCTCTAACATCATAACCCAACCAGTATTTCTCGCAAAACAAGAAGTGGAAAAAAATGCTGAGGCCTAAAATTGTATAACTTGAGAAAAGTAAACCTTATTATGATGCATAAGCTATGTTCTCACACTTACATCATAAAATTATAGCTCACATTTCACTTTTAGATTTCGTTAGAAATGCCGAAGTCATTTTCCAAAAAATCCAAATTACAAACATTGTTTGCGATACTAGTGCATATGAATCACATCAACTCATCGTATAATTTGGTTTGAGTAATTAATGTAGGTTATTGTAGTATACCGTCAACGAAGGAACAATTTTCTCTGTCGTGACTCGCGAGGCAACACAGGTCGTGCGTGTTGATTGCAAAGTCAGCAAAGAACGGCGCAGCGGTCAGCCATTGAAGGAATACCTACACTTGTATTACTTTACTTGGTTGTTCTGATAACCTCTATAACCTAAGTCTTTGAAACTTGCACCTGGTTGCACACACATACATACTTAACTAACAAATCTTTATTCGTTACACATTTTAAAACTATTGTCATATTTGTTTCAGGGAAAGAGATTATATTAACAGGTGTTTTAATTTTTTGACTAATAATGGGTAACGGGCATTAACTTCTTCTGTTGTGCATGATGTAATTTTGTTGATTGATGAGTATCCATGTAAATTGAAATACAAGAGAAATGGAAGAGATTTTGCTCTGCATTCTTGTAGAGGTAAATATGACAAAACGTGACGCTATTACGAAGGGTTAATTGGACAAGAACCTCGCATGACATGGCAACACAAGAACAGTTATAGGTTGAAGCTGTTTTGCCAAATATCGGTTGATTGGTGACGTCACGATGCGACAAGAAATCTGCTAACTTACTTCCAGCCTTAGAGCAAACTTGTTAGGGGTAATGGTGTTCAATGTTTGTAATCTCAGTCCTTTCAGTATTCGGAGCCCTTTTATAAATCATCTGTCTAAAGTTACCTCTCAAAGAGTTTTAATAAGTAGTCAGTTAGTACTCACAGCAGATTTTAGGCCAGGTCAAACATCTTTTAATTATAACCACTGCCAGCATCACACATATTAGAATAATTTGTTGTTCCAAAATAATTTGAGTGTATGGGTAATTACATAAATAAGTTAAAGACGGTGGTTTACATTCAGTTTTAGACCATGTCATGCATGTATAGAAATAAATCGTATTTATGTATAATAGAAACCATTTATTATCAGAATTATATGTGTATATTATTAGTTATTCTTTTAAAATAATTCTAGTGTATGCATTCTGTTTTAAATAGTAAGGAAATATAGGATAAGTAAGTAACAAGAACTCAAACGTCTTACTGTATAATACTTGATAAAAGTCATAAGATTTGGATTTTATAAAGTTTTAAATGCCTTGAATGCGGTTTTGAAAACTTTTACAATTGAATAGCGCACAGGAGACAATCAGGGTTATTTAGTGGTAATGGTGCTAAAGTTACTAATATTTCAGTGGAGTTCATACTTGTCCTCCTGTAGTTCATATTGGAGTGTGGTAAATTGATGACCAAATATGGCTCTCCATAGCGAACGTGAAATCTCTCAGGATTTTAACCATGCTAGTAATTACAGAAAGAAACTATCCAAACTCTAAATACTACATCTTTAGTCAATATTCACTAATAATTGGAAGACCAATTTTTTAATTAGTTTCTTAGCAGGTTCAGGCGTATCATACGTGCTTAAAACGTTTAGAGGAACGAAGAAACTAGTTGTGCAATAACAACGGTCTATTAGCTAGTTTTGCAAACGCAGATCTAAATAAGGAAGTCTATAAAGAATTTACTAGAACAGAAGCTATACGTACACAGAAGCAAAGTACCTGTCACCATACTTACTCTTAACTCATTTTACTAAAGCACACAACTGCAGAACTTCCTAAAAAGATGCCATGCTTACAAGGACGGCAAAATAATAATAGCTGCGTCTATCAAGTTTTATAATAATATAAATTTAATCTGTGTCTAATTATCGTGAATTTTCGGGGAAAACCTCACATTTCAAAAACTCTTTTATCTGGTTGCACCAGATCGGACCAGAGCGCGCGGGACATGGCACTTTAATAAATAGCATTATTGGTCATCATTGGATGAAAAATTAACAAAAATATCCATTGGAAGAGATTATTTGTTGTGCAAAAAAATGTGTTGTCCCATTTAAAAAAGTTTTACTATTATATGTAAGAAAACGTGTTTTTAGTTTAAGCACTGAAAAACATAAATTTTAAATTAAAAATAGTCTGCACAAAAATAAAATTGATTTATTGAACTTGCATTTCATAGCGAAAATATGCCAGCGTCCAATCCACCGGACTTTTATAAATTCCTCCTATGTTCATCCTAAAAATTTTTTATTTAATTCACTTAAATTCCGTGCTAAGCTGCGTATGGAAATCCACTACCTTAGTTAAGTATTCATGAAACCTTATATTCATGAAAATGTTTCTAACAAATGCTATATCCTTGCATATTAATAATAATATTCAATATTTAGATTGATTATTCCATATTACATATTAAATGCGAAAGAATACAACACATAAATGACAGAGATAATATGCTACTGTTTTATAACACAAATTTGTGCAAGTATGTATTAAAGGTAGTACAATATACATAGTTCCGCGTGGGACCAAGTAAAATCCTTCCGCTCAAATCCTCAATTTAGCGGTGCATAATCAAATTTCAAATTTAATTTAACGTCATTAATAGAATATACTTATTGTTACTAAAAGGTTCTTTGCCCTGCTCACGGACTGACATGATATTCAGGATGAGGAAGGTTAGGGGTAGGATCCACTTCCTTTCAAAATCACGCGAGGAGGGATGCCCTTAGACTGAATATCAGTCATGTCACCAGGAAGATCAGCTCTGCATCAGCCTCTCCAGTCAAAGCAGGTAGGGGACAGCACTCCCCTTATCCAGGCTAGTAACAATCATACAATCGTCGTCCGCAGTAGGCTAGACCTATCGGTTCACTTTTTACACTAATATCTCGACATTTGCGGCTAGTGATAGGCAGTTCGTAGACACCCATAGAGTTACCCCGAATTAAGTGACTTATTGGTTTATGCTGTAGATCATGTAAGTTCAACTGGAAGGTTTATATCAGCTGGAAGCAATAATAGAATAACAAGAAAAAACAATATGATAAAACTAAAACGTACATTTTGACGTTATGCCTTGGTGTTTACTTGTATTTATTACTATAGTTTCAGATCAAATAAATAAGATAAAATCATATAGTCCTTCCATCTTAGTCGGATGAAGTTTGTGAAAACTTAAATATTATTAATTTATTCTCGTGGAATTTACATGTATTCATTATCTTTAAAACCGTTCAAGATACCTAAAAAACGTTCATTATAAAATGTTTAGTAAATATTATCTGGATTTCAGAACACGTATGGTTTTTTTCTCTAGGTATATAAATAACCGAATTTCGAAAAGTTTAAATGGCCGCCATATTGAAACTAAATGGCGTACAGAGCTGGCCTACAAACGTAGTCAGGATATTTAAAAGTTCAGAAAAGTTTAAACTTGTTTCAGCATTTTTGTCACTAATTATTAGTGACAAACAAGATCTTATGGGATTTAAATGTAATCAATATCTTAAAAATCGTACAAGATACCAATTATTTTTATTCTAAAAAATCTTAGCATTCCAGAACACGTTTTCTCCTCAAGGCCCATAAAGAACGTAGTTGTGGATTTTCTTAAAGTTTAAGCGCCCGTCATATTGAAACGAAGTGGTGTACCAAGCTGACCAACGGAATTAGCCATGGCATCTATAAGATCAATCTTGAACCAAGTTTCAACTTGTTTTGGGTTTTTGGGACGGTCATTATTTCCACAAGCCGCGTTATAATATAAAAAAATTTGAAATAGGGATGGTTTTGGGATTTGGAGCTCGGTGGAGTGATGTAGAAATTTTAAGTAAATTGTACCATGAGGACGATTGCAATGGGCTGATTTTGTATACAAAATCTACATAATAAAACGATTAGATCACTCTTCCTTTGACCAGTAGGGGTCTGGTTATATGAAGACTAAATTAAATACTTACTGCTATGCGATGACTGGGGGAACAATGAGATGTAAAGTAGGCCACACGGCCACATTGTGCTGTGCGCGATAGTTGTGTTTGTGGCCGCTGTATCGCAAAGTCATTAGCAGCTGACTGTACAATCGACCTTAATACTGTTTTACTATCAAATTAATTCATGATAAGTCCTGCGCTGTAAGTAAATGTATTCATTAATTTTATTAATGGAACTATTAAATCACTGCTAACGATTTATTATTTTAATTAAAACTTTACATGAATTAATCAATTTATCGTAACCAGTTTTCTATGTTCTGTGATCTCGATTATGCACGTTATAACAGGACTGTTATATTATAGGGTATACTTCTTGAAATTGTGTTACGAGCCGGCTGTAGTGGAACCACCCTGTTTTCTACATAAAACAATGGTACAACTAGAAGTTTCTAATTAAAAAATGTAAAAGTTAGTTTACATCGAAACGCTTTTTATTTTGTTTTATAAAGTCAATACTTTTTAATATTTAAATAACAAAGTACAACAGTTATGAGATTATGTTTCATAACAACTTACTGAACAAAAATATCGAATAGTAAGTCTTTTAGGTAAATGGAAAATATATAATTTATTTTACTGATCAACTTATGTAAGCCATCCAATATAGCTTCTTCTTTATATTTCTGCTTCTTTAAAGTCCATGATAACAATGAATTTACTTTTTAATATAGCAACAATATTGAGCAAAATATGACTGTAAACAACATAAAAGTGAGAGAATACCTTCGTGAACGCCAATATTATACCTGATATGTAAACGGATGATAAATGAAACCACAATAAGTTGTCAGGAAAACTCCGACCTGCAAATTCTGCACATCTCAACCAAGTCTGCAACAAACCGTGTCCATGTGCTACTTGAAGAACTTATATATTTAGTAAATTATAACGGCAAGGACAATAAATAATTTCCCTGAAAGGCAATTATTTGAATTTGCTAAACAAATTAACTTGGAGAGCCGTACAGAAAGATTTGCTATACTCAGTTTGTGACTCAGGTCACATTACGTTACAATCGTTATATCTTACAAAATAAATACCTTTATAAATATAAAAAAATGTGTTTAAGACATTTTAAATTTTAATATCCCTACTGCAATAATTATAATTTCCACAAAATTACTAAGAAAAGTATCTCTTAAATTACCACACAAGGCTAGGGCTAAGGAGCTTTATCTAACAATCAATCTGGTGACCAACATTTCAAACAGTGACTTCCAAGGGCTACTTGCAAGGACAGTATCGCTTAGCGATCACTCATTAAAGAAGTATCCTTACTTGATTTGACTCGGTTATCGCTAGACTGCAGCACAATCAAATGAGTGATTTATTTACAACTTGAGAAGTATGTGAATGTTGAGTTTAGCTCAAGTTCACCTTCCTCTTGGTTCAGGGTTTGGAATCGGACGCTGTCACTGAATTGATTCCAGGAATTTGGAGTCATGTTCGTCTGGAAAGATTAACAGAAGTCGGCGACGAAGAAGATCATAACAAACTTTTTATATCGACTACAAAATATAATATAATGTATTTAAATGGGTAATCGTAATGTATGGTCAAGTGGACAGTTGAGTTTTGTTTATCTCTTCAAACGCACACGACTCCAGATTCCAGGAGTCAAATCTATGGCAGCGTCAGATTACAGACGCTGGACTACGAGGAAATTAAACTGAAGCTAAACTCAACATTCACATTGAATGAACCGTTCCCACTATACGTTATGTGTGGGAAAGCATCGTATTTTATACTAAGGGATGTTTCATCATAGGTGGATAACCGTTGCTGGAAGTGCGATACTCAACACTTATACTGACCAACCCTCCACCCATCCCTTTTCGTCAAGACTCTGCACACCATTTGATTTATTGCCGCTATTACTAGAGGGGATGGAGACATTTACTTTTTGTCTGCTCTCATGATATCTTAAGAAACTACGACCTACACATTTTAAACTTAAAAAAAGCAACATCGAATTTGTTAATGCATTTCATCCTGTGGGATTTATCTGAGCGTTAGTAAACATTTTTACATTGGCCTTATGGTGGCTACATAACAACTGCAGAATAAATACATTTGTAAAACCAACCGAGTACAATTATATGCAATTTTAACATGTTACATAGACGCATGTAGCCTAACTATCCGTAAGACGTCTCAAGAAATATTTCATCAATAGAATTTAAATGTTGCATACAACTTCATTTACTACGTACACCAGGTTGAGTTCTATGATGTTACATACCAACCCATGGTATTTGGTAACAATCAGAGATTAGGAAATGAGATAGAACTCTCTTAAGAGTAACTTTTTCTATATGATTGCATCTTTGTTTGCTGCTCGTAGAACATATCAAGAGTGAAATGCGCTATTGACTTGCAACTCAAGCAAAGGCTCGTAACATAACGCCTTATGTTACGAGCTACATTGTCTGGCATAACCCTACCATGTTGTACAGCAAGTAAATCAAAATGTAAAACAATGTAAATCATCACTAAAATAACGAAATAGATTCTCTAACGGATGTCAATTGTAATGAACAGTTATTGATGAACTTGTTTTAGTTCTTAGATTACACCGCATTATTGATGATGTATGATTTGAAATCAGGGTTATGAGCATTTGATATCATCATACTTTAGTATTTGATCTGAAATAGAGGATAGGTTTCAGCCCTAAGAACACAGCTCTCTTTTATTGTAATACTACACGATATTCGTAGCCAATTTATCCCTTGAAATAAAATTGTAACAACATATTTGTTGTTACCATTATTTTAAGAGCGAGAAAAATTATAATAATGAAATAGGTTGATGTGAAATTATGTTATAAATACGTTGTTTATATAGTTCAGCAAGTAAATAATACAAAACACAAAAATAAAAGATATGATGAACTCGTTTTTTTTTTAAATTAAAGTGTACAATAAGGTTTTTTTACCTATCACATGATGATCTAAAAACTGTAATTATGTCTATTTGCCTATCTCAACCTAACCTAACCAAGGGGTCTAGGAGACGGGCTGACCTTAGTTCGGGTCAATCCCAAATGAACTGGGAAAGTACCTCTCCAGGGGCGGCACCGCAAGGTGTCGCTCAAGACCGAAGGGGGATCCGAATCCAACCATCTAACCAATGGTTGGGCTCGGATAAACGCTATTCAGCGTCCTGCTTGAGGTGGCCCTGCTGTCAACAAAACCCCAGGATCTAGGGTAGTGTCTCGAGTGTGCACTCTGCGCGGTGACGGCCCTCGGCGCCGCGCAGTAGTGGTGCCAGTCCGGGTCCGCCTGGAATCGCACCACACACAAAAACTTGTTTTTGACTGAGGGCACCCCAATCCCACGGTGTGAAGCGACCCGTGCCTAAGGGATGCATGGCGCAGGGGTTGTGCGTCGTATACGGAGCCCTTGGGGGTTGGGCGCCCCCCCAAGCGTAAATAGCCTTACCTGGTCATGCGGGGCTCTGGCTGGGTGGACCGTTATTTCCTCGGTACTCGTGGGACCTTTTATGGAGTCTTTTAATAAAAACAAAAAAACACCAACAGATTTAGATCTGGAAGAACTGCAACGGGCAGTTGCATCCGGCACCCAGGCCTTGGATGTATCTGCCTGTTCTTCTAGCGCTACCACCATCGACGATGATGTAGTACTCGATGATGCTAGTGGAAGGGTTGAGTCCATGGACACAGACACTGGAGCATGTGTAATGGACTACAACCTTAAGCTCCCCTTTAAACTGCGCAAGCGTTGGGCGATGGAGCAGAAAAAGGCCGACGGCACTTGGCTTCCGGACAGTCAATGGAGGAGGCAAACGGGCAAGATGTCGGCCAACGAAAGAAAAAAGTTGAGGAAACAGAGGGAGGCAGCACCGGAGGCAACTGCAGGTGCGGTCTCTACTCCTATTGGGAAGAGAGGGCGCTCGGGCGGTTCTTCGGCGGAAAAAACCCCTGCCGAAGAGGCGCCCGATCGCACCTCCTGGGCAAGTAGCGCAAGCGACAAGTACCAATCCCTCAACGGAGGAGGGGTTAGGAGAAACATTCAGGGAGGTTCTGACGGGACATAAGCTAGTCTTGGTCCCTGCGAATTTTCCTGAGAGGCGCCTCTCAGAGGAGGAGGCTATGGAACTTCGGAGGCGCATTCTCGACGAGGTACTATCAGCAGAGGGTGTGTGTCTGCAGTTCAAAAAGTGTTTCCCGGAAAGGGGGGCTCTAGTCATGCTCTGTGGCAGTGACGAGACCAGGGACTGGCTGCGGGGTCTGGCTCCGGGGCTGGGGATCGGTGGCCCTGGGGGAATAGGGGTGATCTGTGGGGACTACAAAGACCTCATAAGATCTACCAAGGTCTTCCTAAGGGTTGATGGTCCCATGGCCGAGAAGGACTCTGCGACCATTCTCAAAGCCATTGACAAACAGAATGCTGGGATCTCTGTGTCGGACTGGAGGGTTGTTGGAGATGTCCACACGGGAGATTCCAGAACTCTCGTAATTTTAATGGATGAGCAGTCTTCAACCACTCTTAAGGGGAGGGGCTGGAGGGTGTTCATTGGTGTGGAGCAGGTCCAGCTGAGGGCGCGGGGTGGGGCGGTTGATCATGGGGATCAAGGTTCTTCAGATCAACCTGCAGCACAATAAGGCTGCCTCGGCTGTATTCTGCAGACGCTTCCTGTCGGAAGATTTCCACGTGGCTCTGATACAGGAACCTTGGATCAGCAAGGGAAAAATATCAGGGCTTTCAATGACAGGGGTGAAAATAGTTAGTGCCCAGGTTAAAAATGCCAGGACATGTATTGTTGTAAGCAACAAGGTGGACAGCATTCCTGTTCTGGAATTTTGTTGCAGGGATCTCGCCACAGTCAGGCTGATGGTGGCTGGCACTGGACGAGCCCTGCTAGTTGCATCATCATATCTACCGTATGATGATGCGGAGTCCACGCCCTCCAGGGAACTGGCTGCCTTGGTGGACCATGTTGGGAGGAGTGGAGCGGAACTGGTGGTGGGATGCGACGCCAACTCGCACAACGAGGCGTGGGGCAGCACCAACACCAATAACAGAGGTAAGTTACTTCTAGAATACATAATGTCCCGTAGTCTAATGATTGCAAATGTTGGAAATGTGCCCACGTTTCGCACGAGGACAAGAAGGGAGGTGCTAGATGTGACCATGATGTCGGAGGGTATGGCTGGTCGGATACATGGCTGGCATGTGTCCGACGAGCCTTCCCTCTCTGATCATGCTCACATCTGTTTTAAGATCGGTGAACAGATGCTGGAAAAAGTTCAGTATAGGAATCCGAGGAACACAAACTGGGTATCATACAAGGAAAACCTCAGGGCACGGCTGGATTCTGATTCCACTAATGGGAAACGGATTCACAGCGCGGCGCAGCTTGACGAATCTGCTGACGGTCTAACTTCTGCGATTGTCGGCTCCTTCGATCTCAGCTGCCCGATTATTAATAAAAATAGATCAAAGGTAGCCTGGTGGAGCTCTGAACTGGCCTCTTTGAGGAAGAGGGTCAGGGCTCTATTCAGGAGAGCCAAAACTTGGGGCACTTGGGACACCTACCATGAGGCTCTTGCATTGTACAACCGCAAGGTTCGTACGGCTAAGAGGTTAGCCTGGAAGAAGCTCTGCACCGATATTGACAGTGTGCAGGGCAGTGCAAGGCTGCAAAAGCTGTTGGCAAAGAATCCCATCTCGCCGCTTGGTAGTCTCAAGGACGATCAAGGTGTCTACATTACTGAGCCGGAAGGAGTTCTAAAAGTTATGATGGGAACACACTTCCCGGACTGTATTGTTTATGAGGGTGAACAACCACCCGAAAGTGAGGGGAGACATGCGGGTCGCGCCACCCACTCGCAGTGGAGTCTGGCGCACCGTATTGTTACCTTCAGCAGGATTGAGTGGGCTATTAACTCATTCAGTCCCTATAAGGCTCCTGGGGGCGACGGGGTGAGACCTGTTTGCTTGCAGCGGGGACTGGACATTCTCCTTCCACAGCTGTGCAGACTGTTCAGAGCCTCCGTGGCTCTCAGGTACATCCCACTACCCTGGAGAGTGTCTAGAGTGGTGTTTATACCGAAGCAGGGGAGGGCGGGCATGGATCGGCCGAAGTCTTTCAGGCCGATATGCCTGTCCTCCTTCCTTCTCAAAACCATGGAGAAGATGGTTGCCAGGTTTGTATGGGAGGGAGCTCTTCTGGAGCGACCTTTGCATCCTAACCAGCATGCCTACACTCCAGGAAAATCTTGCGACTCGGCCCTGCATCAATTGGTATGCAGGATTGAGAAGACGCTAGCGGAAAAAGAGGTAGCTATAGGAGTCTTTTTAGACATTGAAGGTGCCTTTGATAATACAGCCACTCAGGCGATTATCAATGCGGTCTCGGGACGTGGCGTTGATGGTCAGGTGTGTGACTGGATAGGGGCCTTGCTCACGGACAGGGTTGTTGTTTCAACCCTCATGGGAGCAAGTGTTAGTGCGAAGGCTACGAGGGGCTGTCCGCAGGGCGGCGTCCTCTCCCCTCTTCTGTGGAACCTGGTTGTGGACGACCTGCTGAATTCTTTGAATAGCAGCGGCGTCTTTGCACAAGGGTACGCAGATGATATTGTGATTCTTGTGAGTGGCAAGTTCAACACAACAATCACGGAACTGACCAATGCTGCTCTGAACATGGTGGGAAACTGGTGTGATAAGGTTGGCCTCACCGTCAACCCCACCAAGGCTGCCGTGGTTGCCTTTACCAGGAGGCGACAGATGGAGGGCATTGGTCCCTTTCTATTTAAAGGCTCACCCGTTGAGCTGAAGCCTGAGGTCAAGTACCTGGGCGTGATCCTAGATAGGGTTCTAAACTGGGGACCTCATCTAGAAAGGGTCATTGCCAGGGGTAAGTGGTCTCTAACGCAATGCAGACGTGTGATAGGTGGGCCCTGGGGACTGAAGCCGAGGCTTTTGTACTGGCTCTATGTTTCCGTTGTCAGACCTGCACTAATGTACGGAGCTGTCGTATGGTGGCCAAAAACGGAGACCAAGACTGTGGTAGCACGTCTGGCAGGTATCCAAAGGATGGCCAGCCTTGCTATCACAGGGGCCTTTCCTAGTGCGCCAGGCGCGGCTCTGGACTGTTGTCTTAATCTCGCCCCCCTGGACATTGTCATTCGAGCTATGGCCAGGAAGAGTGCCTACTGTCTTCAGCAGACGGGATTCTGGTCGGGCTGCAGAGGTGGGCACTGCAGAATTGTCACTCTGATACAGGAGGATGTCTTGCACATGATCTCTGATCAGATGCCACAAAAGTTTTCCTTTGACAAACCCTTTAGGATTATTTTGCCCTCAAGGGATGATTGGTCAGAGGGAAAGCAACCTCTTCCACCAGCGGAGCTCGAATGGTACACAGACGGCTCTAAAACAAAAAGCGGCACGGGCGCTGGAATTCTGGGAGTGAGACCATGTAGGGAGCTGGTGGTTCCTATGGGTCCGTATCCGACAGTCTTTCAAGCGGAGGTCGCAGCCATTATGGAGTGTGCTCGTGAGAATCTTCGTCTGCGATATAGGGGCAAGACGATTAACATTTTCACAGACAGTCAGGCAGCACTGAAGGCGCTGGATTCCTCTGCAATCAAATCCAAACTGGTTTGGGATTGCTATCAGACCGTTTCCTCCCTTGCCAGAATCAACAATGTAACCGTCTGTTGGGTTCCTGGTCATGAGGGGATTCTTGGGAACGAAAGAGCTGATGCCCTGGCCAACCAGGGCTCAGCAACAATTATGACGGGCCCTCAACCATTCTGCGGTGTTCCAGGGTGTGAATCCTCTAGGGTTGTCTCGAAATGGATTCGCGCGGAGCATGGGAGAAGGTGGAGGTTGCATCCGGGTTTGAGAGTGAGTAGAATGGTATTACAGTCACCTTCCCCCAAGGTGGCCTCGGACCTTCTCTCATTAAACAGATCAATGTCTTCTAAGGTCATTGGTCTCATTACGGGGCATGGTCACCTGAAGAAGCACCTACACAGAGTTGGCATCCTTCAGGAGGATCCGCTCTGTGGAAGGTGTAATGAGCAGGAGGAGACTGCTGAGCACCTGCTCTTTGATTGCCCAGCAATAGCAAGAGAGCGGTATGCCATCTTTGGTAGTTTGAACAGGGGTGGCGAGTTTTCCCAGGAGGACTTGATAGGTTGTTTTCGGCGGTTTGTTGAACTGCTGAAGTTGTAGACTGGTAGTCCTCATGGTGTTTCCGGGGTGCGCAAAAGGCCCTTGAGGCTTAAGTGCATGGCAGTAGGCCGCCCCAGGGGAAAAAAAAAAACCTAACCAAACCGAACGTAACATAACCTAACCTAATGAAACTATGTCCCTGTATGGTTTGGCTGAGCGTTTACGTAGTCTAACTGTCAGCAGGACAATGATGTCATCTGTGAATTTTAAATTTTGCATGGAACGTAATTTTACTTATATAATAATGTTTAGATAATAATTGATAATGTTATTTGCATTGAAACGTAGGTAAAATATGGATAAAGGACGTCTCAAATGAAAGGTTAGTAATATGTATAATGTTAATATTGAAACATAATTATTGAGTGAATCTACCTTAAAGATAAATTGCTACGCCAACTTAGAAAGTTCAAATGATATATTGTGTATTGTAGAAATGAAATATATGTTTCTCAAGCGTTTAAAGAGAAGAGTTCACTGAACACATGCATAGGTCGACATTTCTGGTTACTCTAGCAAAATATACTTTTGTCTTTATAAAGAATTCTATACTTAGACGCATGTTTTGTTTAAAGTACGTTGAAGGTGGAAGGACTGTGTAGAAAACATGATTTTCCGGAAATTTGTCTGAATTTTAAGTTAGCGAACTAACTGATCAGCCAACCATAAATCGACATTAGATCGCCTTAGTTAAAATATCAAACATATTAGAGATTGATAACAAACCAATACGGAGTTATACTGTAGTATGGTTTTGAGAAACTCGTCTAAGATAAACCGATAGTAAAAAAATCCCACCGTTTCATACTTTACGGCCATCTATTTTCTGCCGTGAAGCTCGCCATATAGTGTTGCTTTGGTCAGTTATAAAGGTTTTACCATTCAGTGCTGACTTATTGTGACCCTTAATTCGGTTTCGACAATTTTGATCATATTAAGTGCATGTTTTAGAGATATATAACCTAACCCAACCTTGATCGTGTTTGGTTAGTTATCCCCCTGAGGGAGAGATCAGATTGCAGATTTCGAAACGTGGTGATACTGATTTCATGTATTACATATACTCATGGTTTTAGTGGGATAAATTCACAACCCTATTAAGGAATAATTGGAAAAAAATCGATCGTTTTGTAACATTTATTTGATGGGTAATCTGAGCTATTTAAATAGATATAACAATGCAACGGTGGATAGAACAGTAGACAGAACAATCGATCATGAATATCTCTGATCATAACTCACATTTTGTGAACTTGAATGATTGCTTAATCAACGAAAACCCTCTACTGGATTCTATTTGTAGATGTAATGTAATTAGTGACTTGGCAAAGCTAATTACGTACTTATGGGATTTGTGGCCACAAGTGCGACATTGCAATTCCAGGGCTGGTATTGGCAGCATAAATACGATACATACTCGTGCACGATGCTGTCTCGATGTTATTTACAGTTCAAACATGTTGTTATCGTTGTTGTCACAACTGCAGCTGAATGCATTATGTTTGAGTAATTATGAAAGTTCTCATAACTTGGCCTCCCAGATTTTATAATCTTTTCTCTTATTCTTCCATAATGGGTTAAGATCCAAACCCTTAATTAAAAGTGTTATAGATTGATTTTGTTTTAAATATATATGTACATGTATGACAAAAACAGCTTTATATTACATGGCGTAAATTAAGTCCTGATTCACCTGGATAATATACTATTTCGAACGGATTGAGAAATGGATGTACAGTGTTCACCATACTTATTAAAATACTTTTTTGTATTTTTGAAGGATAAAAAATTCCTCTCTCCTTTTCGAGTTGAAGGGGTGACTTTGAATTGCAGCCCCTATCTTGTGACATATCATTTTGAAGGTTAATAGAAATACAGTGCACGAAGAAAAATATCTCTACGACGTTCCTAGCAAAAGTTATGGGAAAATAACCCCCTATATTTTAGTATGTAAATTAATTCCTGATACGATTGGATATATTCCAAACGGTTTGAGATAACAATGTAAAAACTTCACCATACTTATTAAAATACTTTTTTAGATTTTTTTAAAAAGTTGCACCCTTTTTCAAAGGTGGTTTTGAACCTTCTCTATATTATTCAAATACTTTTTTTGACTTTTTGAAGAATAAAAGTTCCTCTTCCTTTCCGAGTTGAAGGGGGTAACTTTAAATTTTTAAATTGCAACCCCTATCTAGTATATATATAGAATATCTCTACGACGTTCTTACAAAGTTATGGACAAATAGCTATCTATATTTTAGATTGTAAATTAAGTCCTGATACGCTTGTATATTCCAAAAGTATTGATATATTTTAAAGTTTTTGCTACATCTACCATATTTTGTAAAAATTAACATGAGTAATTTTAATTTGCAACTTGTTCACGTACATATTTAACAACAGTCGCTACGACTTTGTGCTGTAAACTATGGTAATTCACATAAAAAGTGTACAGTGTCGAAGAAGAGGAGCTTTCATTTTCTAGACCTGTGTCCAACACGTCGTTTCCCTCAAAAATCGGCACTAACTCTGGGAAAAATGCACTGGAAAGAGTAAACTTATTAAATAAATACTCTAATACGTGCAAAAAGCACTACTAATGTAGTATAAAGGTTCAGTCTTGTAAAAGAACTTGGCATACAGGCAAATAGATTTGACGTGAAAGGGGAATATCAGTGCTATGAAGTTTAAGATTTGAGTTTAAATAATAAACTTGTACTACTGAGGCTCTTTTAACATTAAGTCGAATTCAAGTGCGTTAGAAAAATACATGTACTGTGCTATTGGGGTCGTGTTAGAGATCCTACTGTACATGTGTGAATATACATATGTGTGTGTGTGTGTGTGTGTGTGTGTGTGTGTGTGTGTGTGTTTTTACTCTTCTCAATTGTGTTAGTTTGGAATCATTTATGAAAAAAACCTGCTAAACAAGTCGAAAAATTTGCTTTTGCAATTATATATTGTATTTCGCTAGCTTTGTTAATTTTCCTTAACAGCCATGGTACTTATTGCTCTAAATCATTTACTTCAACAATTAAAGAAGAAGAAAAATGACGAATAAAAAAATTAAGTTGTTTTAAATTTGCAAGTATGTGAGATGTATAGATGAGTTTAGAAAATATGCTGCACTGAGGTGTCGAATGAAATTGAATGAAATTCTCCTCCGTAGACTAATGGATAAAGTCACGGCTGTCTAACTGAGAGGTCACGGGTTCAAATCCCTAAAAGTTCCAATTAGGATTGTTCATGATATGCTGTGTTCTTCGAAGCTGGCATTGCCAAGAGCTGTGGATTAAAAGAGAGGTGGGAAATATTGTTTGTGGATATTTTTGTCCGCAAAGAGACCTATTATTTAGGTAAAACTATCCAAAACTTGCGTCAAGTGTGATGTTTGCGATCTCTCGGCCAAAACTTGTCCTCTGAGAGAAGTAAACAAGTTGAGTTATTGTCTGAAAATCCTGCACTCATGTTCAAACTCTCCCCCCTCCTCCCGCTACACAACCCGTAGTTGGCAACTTTCAGTTCAACGTTCAACTTTCTCTGAGTAATGTGGTGTTGTTCCATTTATGTATTTTATGTATTGTCTGCAAGGAACTGGATAAAAAAAGCATCTATGTATTGATTGGTGCGTTGTTTTCAGTTTATAATTCAACAAAAAAATACATTATTTTATAATACGACCATTTAAATAATTTAAGCTTCAATTGCTATAGATTAGATTGACAGAGATTAACAATCCATTGCCAGAGATATATTTAGTGATTAGATTAACAACAGTTTTGCATAAAGAATTTAAAACTTTTTTAACTGATCAAATTACAATTACGCCCTCAGGGTTATAACATTTCTCTGGATATTTGTTATTAATTCTTAGCAATTGGCTCATGTCTTTTATTGTATCCTGATTTAAAGCTGTGAAGGTTTAAACTAATTTATATAAAACTAGTTACATATTTTCAAAATTACATTACGTAGATATGACACGTTGTTTATAATGTGCCGAATACAAAATACTTCCACATAATAAAAACCTTTTGTAATCTTCTGGGGAGGAACGGAATTTAGGTGCACTAAACTCTAAACTTTTCCAATAGCAGTGCATTTTATTAAAATTTAAATTGCTTAAGATGTGAAATACAGTGAAACCCTACACGTTCTATCTAATTAATGAACCGTTGCTCAATTTAGCACAAGCATTTTAGTAATTTTTAGTAAGCTCTTTTTCGCATTTTAGTAAGCCAATCTGAATAATTTTGGTCTACGAAAGAAACTATTTGGACTATACGTATAAAATATTTTTATTTTGTGTTTATTAGTTTAAATGTTGTATTTATATATACTGTTTCACGATAATTACTCACTGTAAGTGATCTCATTTAGGTATATTTACACCAATAGTAAGTTTATAGTCATTAAAATATGACATAGTCATATACAAAATGTTACAAGAATCGCTAAGTATGTTCTTCCTTTAGCATTAGTAAATAGGTTGATAAGAAACAGTTCAAGGAGCAGAGTTAATATTTCTCATATCCCAATTATTATTAAAAGTGAATTAAATTTGTAGTTTAAAAAGTGTTGTGTACTAAAGCTTCATACCTCTATGGCTGACCTTTAGCGAAGCCAATCATTGGAGGGGCTGGAAAAATGTCATGTCTGTTTTGTCTGCACGATATTTTGAGAAAAAAACTGACCTATATAATTAGAATTTAGCAAGAAGCTTTATTTATATTTAGGTAACACTGAGTTAGATGATGGTCCATTTCAATCCTTGAGGTTTTATTGAGCGTTAGCGAAACTTTTTACTTTGATAATATGGGTAACCATAATTGCAATGAGATAATAGCAGAATAAATAAAGTTCGAAACAAACTGAGGATAATCATGTGACATGTTTATTCCAGAAGGAAACAAATAAAATAATGCAGTAGAAAGTGGATGACAATATTTGTTTCCAGCGCACTCGTGTGTTGTAGTACCGAATAGCTGACCGGAACTCTCATTATTAAAACACTGCAATAAAACATAATTTAATGAAAACAATGAGAATGTATGGTGAAGATATATCAAGAAATATTTCATCTGTAGACTTATATCGCACGGAACTTTACTTCTATATAGACAAGAAATTGTTTAATATTGGTCCTTGTCCACCCATCGAATTTGTCTGAGCGTCATTGAAGCCTATCACTGAGTAGGCTCACACAATTTCTCTTTTGTTTCACAGGGTACGTAAATATTGCTTATTTTTGTGATTGTTTGTCTGTCAGTAGGACATCTAGAGAATAAAATGAGCGTTTGGCTTAAGCTTTGCATGTTACTTCAGCAATGTTTTTACGCGACATGTTTTGTAGCGTACTCCCCTCCTGTAATAAACTAGTTACGATTTGACTCCAAGGGGGATAAAAGGATGAAGATAGCAGTTAGACTTGTATTTTGATGCAGCACAAACGTCACGAACAAACCAATCTTGACAATGTACTTACAGTTATGTGAATGCACTTACAGTTCTGTGAATGTACTTACAGTTCTGTGAATGTACTTACAGTTCTGTGAATGTACTTACAGTTCTGTGAATGTACTTACAGTTCTGTGAATGTACTTACAGTTCTGTGAATATACTTACAGTTCTGTGAATGTACTTACAGTTCTGTGAATATACTTACAGTTCTGTGAATATACTTACAGTTCTGTGAATTCCCTGATAATAAACACGAGCAAATAAGATATATCTCTAAGACATACTGAATATATCTTAGGGATACGTGGGAAAATCTGTTCTTTCACTCCTTTCTTTTTCACAAATAAGTAAACATGAGGCGGAAAATAAGCGACCTCACAAGGAGCTTTTAATGAGCTTAAGTCTTTTATATTGTCACAGAGTCGTGCTTTTTCTGTGAACTTGTAATCTCGGCTCGAAGTAGAAGCTATTGTTTTTATGTATTATAGGGGAACATATATATTGATGGCTGGGGTAACATCTGTATCCACTATTTATACTATAAAATATAGGTACAGTAAAAAAACTTATGTCCTATATATTTATTGAAACACTAATGTTCAGTTGCAATTAACACTTTAAATGTTAAACTTAATATTGAACAAAAGTATACATAACAAAGCTAAAATGAAGGAAACAGGATTTTTCGGAGATCAGTAACACTACGTTTCGAGATCTGCAATCTGATCTCTTCTTCAGGTAAATAAAAAAACTTCATAAAAAAGAAAGATAAAATATCCGATTGGATAGATTTTTAAGGCTGTGAACGTTGGTTAAAATGATTAAAATATTATTATAACCGATAGGTCTACTCCGTGTTCTGTCCAAGGCACGTGAAAATTTACTATTGTAAACATGTAGAGTAAAAGCATATTTTGTATTTAAAAATGATATCATGACATAAAGAAATGTTTAGCAGTTTTAACCACCACATGTTTTAAAACTTTTGTCTCGCCTCTCACACTCGAGTCTATTACACAAGGATACACAGATCAGAATACCAGACTATGTACAAGTGGCAACCTCTACCAGACCAGTACGCTAGTTATTAAGCCCACCAATACATGAAATTAACACTTTTGTTATATATTCAAATGAGATAAATATACAAAATATTCGGGAACACAAATCCATCGTGAATAAGTAAAAATTATCTTTTAGTTTAAATAAAACTGTGTTGATATTTGGCACCATTCAGAGAAACTGACGTAGAACGCCTGTCACTGCCCAAAATAGCAACACCCTCAGCACACAATCTAATACGTATAAATATGTCAGATCTTAAAGTATTTTTAATGCAATTTAAGTTTGTAAAGTGAAGTTTGGTTTTAAAATTGTGAAGTACTTAATACATTAGATCAAGCATAAAACGCCTATTGATTTTTATAAAAGTATACGTGAATGTTTTTATACATTTGCTGGAACTATGCTGCAAAACTTAGTTATTCAGTTTGACCGTTTTATATTAACATACGCAATTGATGAAATGAAATGAAATGAAAAATGCCTTTATTTACAGAGGCGAAGTTAGGACTTAAAAGTCCTCTCTACCACTTAACCTCAAAAAAAAAAAAACAAACAAAGTAAAATATTATCATACCTATTACAACATTGTAATTGACACTTAAACTAAATCACTTTAATAATTAATTACATATTGGATGTAACATAATAATGTATATATATAAATTATAATTAAAATTAACCATTTAGATTAAACTCTAACATAAATCTCTTTACAGGCAACTAATAAAACTATCCTATCCTAATCAGCTTTCATTCCCCATCCACGCAACTCACATACAGTTACCACAAGTGTGACCACAAGAACCACCAACCGTCACTCCCGCCGAGTCCGCAGCAGAAAGGTCCGAACCTCCGCCCCAAAGCGATCGCGCTTGTCAATAGTTCAGATGTTGATGCAGAGAAGATAAGTGGTTTTTACACAGCGTTCGATGAAAGAAGTGGAACTATTATCGAGGAATCAAGCGAACACTCCTGGTAAGCTAAGAAAATTAAAAAAACCCAAATTTTAAATAGTATAATGTATTAGATGATATCGATTTTGGGGTTAGAAAATATTTATTTTTAAACAGAAAAATATGAGAATTATTTACTCCTCCACATGACATTACAGGCCTTTAAACTAGAAAAGTTTGGCAATTTTGTAAACAGGCCACAATAAAACAGCTAAAGGTAAAACAATAAGACATGTGATTAAATATAAATATGAATATACATATATATATATATATATATATATATATATATATATATATATATAAATATTCAATAAACAGTTTTTATATATATATATATATATATAAACCTAATACAAATAATTTTCTTATGCCATAATTGAATATGATGTTATTTTCGTAATCTTGTACTTATCATAACAAAGTGCAACCACTGCAGTACAATAAAATCATAGTTTAAGCTTAAAAGTCTAAACATCCTAAGAAATTTTCACGTTAACTTAGAAGGTTGGAATGTCTAATTTTAAGAGTGCATAGAAGTGCTCTCACAATTAAAACGAAAAATATGCTTCATTAGGAATAAAATAATTTTTTGTCCTTTATAATTAATAGAATTAATAGGAGAATAACAAATGGAGGTTAACTAATCAGTTTAAACAAAATATATCCATAAAATCTAAAAATGTACATGTTTAAATCTTAAAATATGGAATACGAAATTCCTAAAACAAGATTAGCATGAACAAGTTATTGCAAATAATGGTGGAACACTGAATTTTTAGAGTAAGATAACTGAATGTTGAATAATTGAAGATTGTCTCCTAAAGCCAAAACAAATGATCAGATTTTGTTAAAAAAATAAAAGACAACTTTGCTATCAAACAAATATATATATATATATATATCTTCCTGCGTGTATATATTCTATTCATTTAGTTGATATTGCCATACTGATAAACTTGCAAAAAGATAGTGCTACCATTATTGGCCACATGGGCCATTGTTTAAACTGGGGTATAAACAGGTTTATTCAGTATTATTTATGATTGATGACGTTATGGTTAGACAAGAAGAGCTGTACATTCCTTGTGAAAACTTGGTTAGGGACAACGGTAATAAGCTGTAACGTTTGTAATAAATCTGGTGTTTGGGTGCTCAGTAAGACTAATAAGCGAGGTTCTGTAATCAACTCTACTATACCTACACACTTATCTCGCCATGTCCAAACTAGGGTAATAAGGGGTTCAGTATTGATTCAGTATTGTATGATTGATGATATTTAGTTTGACAAGACGTGTTGTACATTCCTTGTGTAAACTTTGTTAGGGACAACGGTAATAGGCTGTAACGTTTGTAATAAATCTGGTGTTTGGGTGCTCAGTAAGACTAATAAGCGAGGTTCTGTAATCAACTCTACTATACCTACACACTTATCTCGCCATGTCCAAACTAGGGTAATAAGGGGTTCAGTATTGATTCAGTATTGTATGATTGATGATATTTAGTTTGACAAGACGTGTTGTACATTACTTGTGTAACTTTGTTAGGGACAACGGTAATAGGCTGTAACGTTTGTAATTAATCTGGTGTTTGGGTGCTCAGTAAGACTAATAAGCGAGGTTCTGTAATCAACTCTACTATACCTACACATTTATCTCGCCATGTCCAAACTAGGGTAATAAGGGGTTCAGTATTGATTCAGTATTGTATGATTGATGATGTTTAGTTCGACAAGAAGTGCTGTACATTACTTGTGTAACTTTGTTAGGGACAACGGTAATAAGCTGTAACGTTTGTAATAAATCTGGTGTTTGGGTGCTCAGTAAGACTAATAAGCGAGGTTCTGTAATCAACTCTACTATACCTACACATTTATCTCGCCATGTCCAAACTAGGGTAATAAGGGGTTCAGTATTGATTCAGTATTGTATGATTGATGATATTTAGTTTGACAAGACGTGTTGTACATTACTTGTGTAACTTTGTTAGGGACAACGGTAATAGGCTGTAACGTTTGTAATAAATCTGGTGTTTGGGTGCTCAGTAAGACTAATAAGCGAGGTTCTGTAATCAACTCTACTATACCTACACATTTATCTCGCCATGTCCAAACTAGGGTAATAAGGGGTTCAGTATTGATTCAGTATTGTATGATTGATGATATTTAGTTTGACAAGACGTGTTGTACATTACTTGTGTAACTTTGTTAGGGACAACGGTAATAGGCTGTAACGTTTGTAATAAATCTGGTGTTTGGGTGCTCAGTAAGACTAATAAGCGAGGTTCTGTAATCAACTCTACTATACCTACACACTTATCTCGCCATGTCCAAACTAGGGTAATAAGGGGTTCAGTATTGATTCAGTATTGTATGATTGATGATGTTTAGTTTGACAAGAAGTGCTGTACATTACTTGTGTAAACTTTGTTAGGGACAACGGTAATAGGCTGTAACGTTTGTAATTAATCTGGTGTTTGGGATGCTCAGTAAGACTAATAAGCGAGGTTCTGTAATCAACTCTACTATACCTACACACTTATCTCGCCATGTCCAAACTAGGGTAATAAGGGGTTCAGTATTGATTCAGTATTGTATGATTGATGATATTTAGTTTGACAAGACGTGTTGTACATTACTTGTGTAAACTTTGTTAGGGACAACGGTAATAGGCTGTAACGTTTGTAATAAATCTGGTGTTTGGGTGCTCAGTAAGACTAATAAGCGAGGTTCTGTAATCAACTCTACTATACCTACACACTTATCTCGCCATGTCCAAACTAGGGTAATAAGGGGTTCAGTATTGATTCAGTATTGTATGATTGATGATGTTTAGTTTGACAAGACGTGCTGTACATTACTTGTGTAAACTTTGTTAGGGACAACGGTAATAGGCTGTAACGTTTGTAATTAATCTGGTGTTTGGATGCTCAGTAAGACTAATAAGCGAGGTTCTGTAATCAACTCTACTATACCTACACACTTATCTCGCCATGTCCAAACTAGGGTAATAAGGGGTTCAGTATTGATTCAGTATTGTATGATTGATGATGTTTAGTTCGACAAGAAGTGCTGTACATTACTTGTGTAACTTTGTTAGGGACAACGGTAATAGGCTGTAACGTTTGTAATAAATCTGGTGTTTGGGTGCTCAGTAAGACTAATAAGCGAGGTTCTGTAATCAACTCTACTATACCTACACACTTATCTCGCCATGTCCAAACTAGGGTAATAAGGGGTTCAGTATTGATTCAGTATTGTATGATTGATGATATTTAGTTTGACAAGAACGTGTTGTACATTACTTGTGTAAACTTTGTTAGGGACAACGGTAATAGGCTGTAACGTTTGTAATTAATCTGGTGTTTGGGTGCTCAGTAAGACTAATAAGCGAGGTTCTGTAATCAACTCTACTATACCTACACACTTATCTCGACATGTCCAAACTAGGGTAATAAGGGGTTCAGTATTGATTCAGTATTGTATGATTGATGATGTTTAGTTCGACAAGAAGTGCTGTACATTACTTGTGTAAACTTTGTTAGGGACAACGGTAATAGGCTGTAACGTTTGTAATTAATCTGGTGTTTGGGTGCTCAGTAAGACTAATAAGCGAGGTTCTGTAATCAACTCTACTATACCTACACACTTATCTCGCCATGTCCAAACTAGGGTAATAAGGGGTTCAGTATTGATTCAGTATTGTATGATTGATGATGTTTAGTTTGACAAGACGTGCTGTACATTCCTTGTGTAAACTTTGTTAGGGACAACGGTAATAGGCTGTAACGTTTGTAATTAATCTGGTGTTTTGCTCAGTAAGACTAATAAGCGAGGTTCTGTAATCAACTCTACTATACCTACACACTTATCTCGCCATGTCCAAACTAGGGTAATAAGGGGTTCAGTATTGATTCAGTATTGTATGATTGATGATATTTAGTTTGACAAGACGTGTTGTACATTACTTGTGTAAACTTTGTTAGGGACAACGGTAATAGGCTGTAACGTTTGTAATAAATCTGGTGTTTGGGTGCTCAGTAAGACTAATAAGCGAGGTTCTGTAATCAACTCTACTATACCTACACACTTATCTCGCCATGTCCAAACTAGGGTAATAAGGGGTTCAGTATTGATTCAGTATTGTATGATTGATGATGTTTAGTTCGACAAGAAGTGCTGTACATTACTTGTGTAAACTTTGTTAGGGACAACGGTAATAGGCTGTAACGTTTGTAATTAATCTGGTGTTTGGATGCTCAGTAAGACTAATAAGCGAGGTTCTGTAATCAACTCTACTATACCTACACACTTATCTCGCCATGTCCAAACTACGGTAATAAGGGGTTCAGTATTGATTCAGTATTGTATGATTGATGATATTTAGTTTGACAAGACGTGTTGTACATTACTTGTGTAAACTTTGTTAGGGACAACGGTAATAGGCTGTAACGTTTGTAATAAATCTGGTGTTTGGGTGCTCAGTAAGACTAATAAGCGAGGTTCTGTAATCAACTCTACTATACCTACACACTTATCTCGCCATGTCCAAACTAGGGTAATAAGGGGTTCAGTATTGATTCAGTATTGTATGATTGATGATGTTTAGTTCGACAAGAAGTGCTGTACATTACTTGTGTAAACTTTGTTAGGGACAACGGTAATAGGCTGTAACGTTTGTAATTAATCTGGTGTTTGGATGCTCAGTAAGACTAATAAGCGAGGTTCTGTAATCAACTCTACTATACCTACACACTTATCTCGACATGTCCAAACTAGGGTAATAAGGGGTTCAGTATTGATTCAGTATTGTATGATTGATGATGTTTAGTTTGACAAGACGTGTTGTACATTACTTGTGTAAACTTTGTTAGGGACAACGGTAATAGGCTGTAACGTTTGTAATTAATCTGGTGTTTGGATGCTCAGTAAGACTAATAAGCGAGGTTCTGTAATCAACTCTACTATACCTACACACTTATCTCGACATGTCCAAACTAGGGTAATAAGGGGTTCAGTATTGATTCAGTATTGTATGATTGATGATGTTTAGTTCGACAAGAAGTGCTGTACATTACTTGTGTAAACTTTGTTAGGGACAACGGTAATAGGCTGTAACGTTTGTAATTAATCTGGTGTTTGGGTGCTCAGTAAGACTAATAAGCGAGGTTCTGTAATCAACTCTACTATACCTACACACTTATCTCGACATGTCCAAACTAGGGTAATAAGGGGTTCAGTATTGATTCAGTATTGTATGATTGATGATGTTTAGTTTGACAAGACGTGCTGTACATTCCTTGTGTAAACTTTGTTAGGGACAACGGTAATAGGCTGTAACGTTTGTAATAAATCTGGTGTTTGGATGCTCAGTAAGACTAATAAGCGAGGTTCTGTAATCAACTCTACTATACCTACACACTTATCTCGGCATGTCCAAACTAGGATAATATATGGGTTTTTATTCAGTATTGTATGATTGATGATGTGTAATTTGACAAGACGTGCTGTACATTCCTTGTGTAAACTTTTTTAGGGACAACGGTAATAGGCTGTAACGTTTGTAATCAATCTGGTGTTTGGATGCTCAGTAAGACTAATAAGCGAGGTTCTGTAATCAACTCTACTATACCTACACACTTATCTCGGCATGTCCAAACTAGGATAATATATGGTTTATTCAGTATTGTATGATTGATGATGTGTAATTTGACAAGACGTGCTGTACATTCCTTGTGTAAACTTTTTTAGGGACAACGGTAATAGGCTGTAACGTTTGTAATCAATCTGGTGTTTGGATGCTCAGTAAGACTAATAAGCGAGGTTCTGTAATACGTAAACTCTACTATACCTACACACTTATCTTGACATGTCCAAACTAGGATAATATATGGTTTATTCAGTATTGTATGATTGATGATGTGTAATTTGACAAGACGTGCTGTACATTCCTTGTGTAAACTTTGTTATGGACAACGGTAATAGGCTGTAACGTTTGTAATAAATCTGGTGTTTGGATTCTCAGTAAGACTAATAAGCGAGGTTCTGTAATCAACTCTACTATACCTACATACTTATCTCGCCATGTCCAAACTAGGGTAATAAGGGGTTCAGTATTGATTCAGTATTGTATGATTGATGATGTTTAGTTCGACAAGAAGTACTGTACATTCATAGAATGTCTTAAAACCCCGTTGCAAGAGGGCAGAAATTTCTTGCAAACGTATGGTGATTTTCAGTTTAAAATTAATTTGTTAAAGATTTATTTTTAATTGTTACTGAGTAAAGACCTGTTTTTAAAACCGGATGAAGATAATCTTAGACTGAAGTTGTGTAGATTAGATGCTATAAAAAACAATTATTACAATCTGAGTAAAGAAATTAAGAACTGAGAAAACGCAGTTGTATCACGATTTAGATTTATTAATTAATTAAAAACACAAAAGTATTGGGCCTAAAATAGGAGTAGCTACGAGTGGTAGTTTCAAATTTTTAAAAGGTATGGAATCTCAGATGAGAGAAACTAAGAGCAGTAGTTGTGAGCATCTGCCAAACATTATCAGGCACAGACTGATGCTGTGATTAAGATGTATTGGAATTCAGATGAGAGAAGCCAAGAGCAGTAGTTGTGAGCATCTGCCTAACATTATCAGGCACAGACTGATGCTGTGATTAAGATGTATTGGAACTCAGATGGGAGAAGCTAAGAGCAGTATTTTTGAGCATCTACCAAACATTAATAGGTACAAACTGATGCTGTTACACAAAGGTATGGGAATCCAGATGAGTGAAGCTAAGAGCGGTTTTTGTGCACATCTGCCAAACATTAGCAGGGTCAGATTGTTGATGTTAAACAATGGTACCACTTATGGCGATTGTTGATAGAGTGCGTGTGGAACTTGGCACTTGACTCTCTCTCCCTATCTCACGATAAACAGCACTGCTATACTGTGTATAAGTCCTGCAATGCGTTGGGTTACATATTATCTGAATCAAGAAATATTTTTTGTAGTGGAGTTGAATTTACCCTTGGTTGAGAGGATTAATATTTTTAAATGAAAAATATAGTGTTAAATGTATTTGTAATAAAATAATTTCTACCATCTAAGCTTGTCTTTGTAAATTGGCTGCTGCCGTTGGAAATAAATAAAATACAAAAAATAAAATAAGAAGAAGATTAAATTCATACCTATATTTATCCCACTGGTTTAAAGAAAATGTATGAATGCGAAGCAATCATCATTGATAAAATAGAATAATGTTTCAAGTGAGGGAATTCTCAAGTAAATTTTCTTAAATACATGTAGAATAAAATCGTATTCAGGAATGATATACAATTTATATAATATTAAAATATTAAACTTGTACAAACTTTTATTCCTGACCAAGTGAGGAAAACAATTGATACTGTGATCCATGACGAGTGCTAGATTTTCCCGTTAGTTTGATCTTTTACATCTTCTTGCTTGATACTACTAAACCTCGCATTCCAGTCCATTTCTGTGGTACTGACACCACGTGGTGCATACGGTTACTTTATTTCTTTTCATTAGAATGCAGAATGAAGTATATAAGTATTTAGTTCTTTCTATATGCTTTCTCACTTCTCTTTTTTACCAGTAATTAAAGTCATGCAGGTACTCCTTTCCAGGAATTATTTCCGCTATGTTGCACTAGACAACATTTAAGTAATGAACAATGGGTTTAGGTTTTAAATTTGTGTAATGAACAATATTGTGTAAATTATTTAAAGTAAGTATTAGCATGTTTAACTTATATAAACCCAGGACCTAGAGGACTTTAGGAGACGCTGGCTAAGTTTTGGAGTCCTCTGCTGCCCAATATTTTGAATAAAATAAATAAATATCTTTATTCTCCTCCTGAAGTCGTATTTTACAAAACAAACATGATTCATATTTAACATGTTTAATTCTTAAAACAATGAAATAATATAATTATACTTATTTTAAGATCCAGGCTGACCCCAAAAGGAAAATAATACTACTGTGAAAAAAAGATGTGCTTTTATGCCAAGCCTTACACACGTCAATGTATTAATCTACAAACTGAACTAATTAAATAGCTCAAAAACAAAAACAAATCATAATACTAGACCTTTTTGTATTTTTGGAATATATAAGTAAGTTCTAGGAATGATTTCTGGTGGAAATTAAATATTGAATTTTTCTTGTCAACAACATCTAAAGAAATGAATTTGGATGTATTGATAACACTCTTTAATTCCCTTCATACTTTGATAGATATATACGTAAGACCAAAGATAGATTACAGACCAAACCTACCACTCGAATTTGTAAATCAGTGTAGCGTTGTGGCATAGAACCTCGGAAGATTACCCAGTAACAATGATTTCCAATGGCTAATCTAATTTGTAGAAAACCTACTGACCAATATGATCTACTGGGTTTAGGCTTTATTGGGCACACTTTAGAATTACTTTATCCAAACAAACCTCCTGGCAATAAAACTAATAGATGTACCAGCCGTCTGGGTGTTACTGATTATGAAGTTTATTCTTCTAAGACAAACTAACATAGAATGTACGTATATAATTCTATCACGAGATAACCCGGCGTTCGAGAATCTACAATTGTGGAATTATTTTCCTTATGCAACACTACGCCAACCTTCTAGTACTACTTAGCCTCTGGAACGATGGTTTCGTTATGTTTTCAGTTCCTAGCCTCTGGGAGTCTCCTTAAGCTTCTAGAAGCACCAGGCAGTGGAAATTATTACTCTTGTAAAATCCATGTCAACTACAAAACTCCCATTACCTCTGATTATTATCTCGTATTGTGACCTCTAAAAAACATCTACGCCAGAAACCTAATTAGCCTAGACGAGTCCCTTCCCAACCTTACCTTGACCTAGTAGTTATTAGAATGGTTAACTTTTCTGTAATAAATGCTTAAAGTTTGCAACCTCTAATGACTAGAAACTTACTCATTTGAACTGACTAACCTTTAAAACCTGGCCTCTGGCTTTACAATGCTACTGACCTGGACTCCATCCTCCACGGTACCTGGTCTCTACAATCTTCTGGAATTGTGCTAAAAATCTTAGGATTCTCTTGATTTATAGGATTCCCTCCGTCTATACATAGGGTAAAAACCAGTAATTTGTAAAGTCTATGTGATTAAAGGTGTATTTCTCCTTGTGTTACAACCTTTCTCATTTAAAAAGCATTAATTATCTATCATGAAGCAATGATTTCCCATAGAGTAACTGTACAAAAATTCCTAAGAAAATTTTGGTCAGATCCCATGGATTTATAAGACATCCAGTGAAAGTACGCGAAAGTTCTTATCATAGAACTACGTTTTTTGTGCTGAAACATGTTAAATACATTTTCTCAGTTAGCATTTATATGGAATTTTATTCACATATCTTGTTTAAAATCTGTATATCCATGAAAAATCTGAATAGTTGAGCGGAAATAATCTTATACGCTGGAGAATCCACGCATTTGACTGAAAAGGCCTTCACTATACTGGATTGAAGAATGTTAATGCAGATTCTGGTCAAAATCATTGTATAGTTTTATTGTTAAATAAAAGATACCTGTGTAAAAAACGTCTCTGATTATGGATTTTTTTTTTCTTAAAGGTCCAATTGGCATTATCAATGACTTCATGCCGACTTTTACAAGACACATTGATTTACAAGTATACATGGAAAAGCATAATTGGTCGATTGAAAAATATCTAAAAGTAAACATGGCACTATTTTTTAAAAAAGTAAAAGAAATCATGGTACATTTCTCTTGAATAACATTCCTAAACAATAAAGTCTCACAACATCGAAAGCTGCATGTTTATATTATCGTAATCCTTTAATCCTCTTAAGGACGCTATAATGCACTCATGAAGTGATATAGGTTTGGCATAGTTTAATATAGTGTAGTGATTACACCGGATTATGATATTAAGAGATCAGCCAATACCGCTTGTACATGGGGCAGGTAATTGATGTCCTCTGTAACACGGTACTACTGCTCCCCCCCCCGCTACTTCTGAACCAGCAACCGGTCACGTAACCCAGACTTTAACATATACCGTCTTAGTACACAGCATAATATTACATCAATGTAGTATATAAACAAATATATATTTATATTACATAATTACAACAATTACATAATTTGTTGTTTTATTTTTGTTTTGTATATATATATATATATATATATATATATATATATATATATATATATATATATATATATACATACCGATATTTAGAAGTTGCTAGGAATAGTTCAAAAACTGCTTATGTACATGCCTAGTTTTTACCACGTTTTGAAACACTTAACTTGTAGCAAATGATTATATGGTGTCAAAAATCAATAATAAAACGTTAGTGTAAATAATAAATCGCCTAGATTTGTGTAAAAATTTAATGTTGAAGAAATTATTACGACAAAAAATCAAGTATTGCGTACTTAGAATAGCATTTTATACTCTTGTCGGAGATTTATTAATAACTAGAAGTTTTGACAATAAAAAAAAAAAATAAAACAACATATATATACTGTATATATATATATACATAATTATATATATATAATTATATATATATATATATATATATATATATTTTGAACTACTCTTAGCAAATAAACTTAAAAACATTGGTATATACAGGGCACTAAGACAATATAAATAACATAACAATGATTAAAAATACCATCACATGCATAGAGTTAACAATAACACAACATTTAAGCTCAAAACTAGAATAATAATTCACATTTAATAATCTTATAAACCAATTTATTCCTATCAGTAACAGAATCTGACTTTGTCCATGCTGACAGATATAAGAGTAAAGGTAAATAGAACCTACAGCAAAATCTCTACTAATTGCAGTTATAAAAGCAATCTTAGGTCCAATCGTTAACACAATTGTGCTTAAACGTGTTAAACAGCGTCATTGCTTAATACTTTACTTGCTGTAGCTTCTAAACGCGTGCGATAATAATCATATTGTCAATAATAAGAAAATTTAAAATACTATTTTATATTCAGAATTGCGAGAAAGTACCGATGATCCATAGAAAATTTTAAGTTGGCCGCCAAAATAGTAAAAAACCGTGAAGTATATTGAATGAAATTTTAACGGTTCACTGAAGTATTCTCAGCATTATGTTTTTTAAATTTTTTGCTAGAAGTATTCATAGTCAATAATGATTTTTAATCAAATTGAATGTTATGCATTGTGTGTTTATGTTGATTTTTATGAATAAATAAATAAATTATAAAATGAATGGCTTATTAATATATATTTAGTTATTTGCAGGCCCACACTCAGACCCGTTTTCGGGAAAATTTTATCGGGGACCCACCACAGGTCTATTTGAAGGGACTGGGTCGACGGACGAGATAGCTGAATCTAATAATTGTAACCACTACTGAATATTACTATCATTGACAAAATAATAAGATAATGTCAATAGGATAATGGGAGGGGGAGTGAAGAGATGTGACGTTGGCGAGGCAGCAAGACAAGACGGGGCCCAGCCGAATATCATTTTCCGTGACCCGCCTAAGCTGAGTACGGCCTTTTTAAAACTCAGTACCAGATTGTTCTATTTAGTCAAATTAAACTATGACTGTTAGAGCAGGAATCTATAATTTCTCCTGGTATTTACATTATATACTCGGAGAGGGTATCGGATCGCAACGGTCTTCTGATTAAAGTAACAGACAGGAATTAATGCCCTTTGTTAAGCCTTGTAACATGGCGGCTCCCATGAACATTGGGTTTAACGTACAATGTCTGGCTTTACATGTAGGTCAAACTGAATATTGTGTCGATTGTTTTTGGGGGAGGAGGGGAGGTGACGTCATGCATCCTGCCTCCCCCCCCCACCTTCACAAGCACTACACCTCCCATCATACGGCTTGTTGAAGCTATCACACTCATGACTGCACATTGAGTATATATCACACTGTTATAGAGTTCAGCCTCCTGACGGTTGGGAACACTGATAAAAGTAAAGTATTAACTATTGCAAGACAAAATGGTCAACTTTAAGTCTATAACTAGGTGGGAGTTGAAAAGGGCTTATGTGTAACCTCTGGAAGAACTATATTATATTTTTCGAATCCTTCCGTCCAAGAAAAGCGCAATTTGACACGTGTATAGTGCACCAATCAGACTACTGAACCTGAAGTACGCTAGACTGGACATAGATTACAATAGGCGGAAGTGGTCAATTTTTGACCAAAGTAGACTTTTCAGATCAAAGTATGTATATACTTCCTTAATCAGGAAAACAAGGCAAACACTACGACTGCGCTGGAAATGACTTAGAAAGGCAGTAGATTAATATGAATGGAAGACGTTTTTAGCTGAAGTAAACTTTTCAGGGTTACAATGAAAACGCTATTGGGGCCCCGGAAAGTCTGTATTTAATTGCTCACTGTTTCACTCTCCGACTTCAGGGTCCTAAAACATTGCTCTTTAAACTTGAATTTCAATGGGATCAGGAGATTGGAATATCGTCCAGTGATCATCACTTATTTTCAGGAGTGTTTATTATGCTATTAAAAGAATATGCATATGACGTAACTATTATACTTAGAAAATCGCGAGCAAAGCCGCTAGTTTGTTAAAAACAATCGTGGGAGCTATTCAAATAAATACACGGAATGTATATAAATTGTGAACTAAGCCGAGGGTATTTGCTAGTTGCTGAAATAAATCTTTCATTCATTCACTCATAGGTTTTTTTATCTCATAAAATTTCAAATGTTTTCGATATAAATACTCATTTACTTACTCTTAGGAAGTGTAATGATTGTACATACTTAGAACAAACATAGTAAAAACATATTAATAAAACAATTACAATAGATAAATTAAAGGTGGTAGAAAAATAATGATCGAACTTGAACTGCGAAATCGTGAAGGGACGACCATGTCAGCGACCGTCACCGGCTGTTAGATAATGAACCATAGTGCCCAGCTTGCCCAGAAATGACGTAGTAGAACTGCGTAGACGTCAAGAAGTGAACATGTCAGTGACCATCACCGGCTGTTAGATAATGAACCATAGTGCCCAGCTTGCCCAGAAATGACGTAGTAGAACTGCGTAGACGTCAAGAAGTGAACATGTCAGTGACCATCACCGGCTGTTAGATAATGAACCATAGTGCCCAGCTTGCCCAGAAATGACGTAGTAGAACTGCGTAGACGTCAAGAAGTGAACATGTCAGTGACCATCACCGGCTGTTAGATAATGAACCATAGTGCCCAGCTTGCCCAGAAATGACGTAGTAGAACTGCGTAGACGTCAAGAAGTGAACATGTCAGTGACCGTCACCGGCTGTTAGATAATGAACCATAGTGCCCAGCTTGCCCAGAAATACGTAGTAGAACTGCGTAGACGTCAAGAAGTGAACATGTCAGTGACCGTCACCGGCTGTTAGATAATAAACCGTAATTCCCAGCTTGCCTAGAACTGAATGTCTCCTTTTCGCTGCGAAGAGTTTTACTAACGAAACAGTGAAAGTTTTGTTTGAGTGAAACGGCCTTTTTGGAAACGTTTTAATATGGTTTGTGATGGACCGATCTCTGATCGCTGACTAATATAACGACGGGTGACAGCATTTCGCATAACTAGGTCTCTAATGATTGTAAAACTGCCAGTGAAACCTATATGGATTATGTTGAGAATAGAATTTATACTTATTTTTCAAAAGTGGCCATGTTTTTAAGGCAGCAAACTAACGTTACAACCTAGGGATCACTAAGGAATAAATAAATTGATAAAATAATTTTACATTAATAATAATAATGTTAGTAGTTTTATTATGAGTAAAGTGATAATTTTAAACGTGAGATATGTCTTTGTATTGATTTTATTCAGTCGTTTAGTCTATAATGAGATTTTATACATTAATAATTTATTGTTACGAATATAATTTGGACTTCAAATACCTCCTGTAGGAGATTTAACAGCTCACAAGGAACGAGATGTACGGGTTCTATGCTAATTATACGCCAATTTTGAGATATGTATGTATGCCCCGACACAGTACTAAATTTAAAATTTAATAAAAGTACGAACTCACCAGTTGCGTAAACTAATAAATACATTATTAAAGTATAATATAAGTACTATATTAAAGTAATGCAAAGAATATTTCATAGATTTTACGTAGCTATATCGTCTAGGTAGGTTCCACATGTCGCGAAACAAGCTAAGCTAAGAATTCAAGCAACATTTTAAGTAAATAGCTCATTTTATTCTAATTCATGTGTACTTATTGATATAAGTGATCATGTAAAAATTATTTATAATTGTACTCAGTTTGCTTACAAATTTAATTCTTTCTTAGTTGCCATCATGGTTACCTCAGAAGCGTAAAAATGTTTAATGCTCATTGATTGCACCATCTTCGAACTCGATGTTGCTTATATAGAAATTAAGCTTTTTGCAAAAGTACAAGTATGTTAGGCACTTTGTTCTAGAGACAGACTGACGGGAATGCATTTTTTCAGTCCCTCGAGTGATTAGATGCTCACACAGTTAAATAAAAACACTTTGATAATGAATGGTACAATAGTTACAGAAAAAAAAGGTCCGTGTTAAAGAACATTTTAAAATGTATTCTTGAATAATACAATGCAAAACATCTAAAGTAAATTATAAACCTTACCAACACAGTGACAGTGTTACAATATCTTAGACAAACCACTTGTGAGTAGGGCGACAGTTGTGGCTGCGACTGAATATCTGAGTAAATGTAGAAGTTTCCAAGTTTGTTACGAGATGTGCAATATGTTACATGCAATTATACTTGAATTACAAAGTTTAGGAGGTGAAAGCGGGTGTACTCCTCCTAAGCAGTTGGTTGTTGGGTTAATCAATACTTGTGCAGGAGTGGTGCTGAACTTTGAAGTGAGGCGTGCAAAGTGCTACGTGCAATTACACTTGGCTTACAATGTTTAAAAGTAAAATCAGGTTGCTTAACACATCTTCCAAGCGATGAATGTGTGAATGGGCTGGAGTATGTATCTGAGTAGTAACGAAGTTTTTAACTTTAATGAGATCATGCAATGTGCTACGTGCAATTACACTTGGCTTACAATGTTTAAGAAGTAAAATCATGTTGCTTAACACATCTTCCAAGCGATGAATGTGTGAATGGGCTGGAGTATGTATCTGAGTAGTAACGAAGTTTTTAACTTTAATGAGATCATGCAATGTGCTACGTGCAATTACACTTGGCTTACAATGTTTAAGAAGTAAAAGCGGGTTGCTTAACACATCTTCCAAGCGATGGATGTATGAATGGGCTGGAGTGTGTATCTGAGTAATAACGAGTTTTTTTTTAACTTTGATGAGATCATGTAATGTGCTAAGTGCACTTACACTTGGATTGCAAAGTTTATATGCATGATTAGTTTCGTAGTGTCCCAATTTTGACGTGTAACGTGCAGTTATATTTGGAGTCGTTAGGAATGTGTATGAATTGGTTAGGGAGTAATATCAGAATTAGTAGATTTTTATACTAACCACCCCCGAGAATCAATTTTTTGTTTGAAGTTTATTTTTTACGATGGAAGGATTGTGAAGGAAACAGGATTTTTTCGGACATTTGCCGTCGTTCAGTGAAACAAGAAATCAGTAACACTACGTTTCTGAAGCGGAAATATAATTTCCGAAGGGACATAATTCGCTTTCCTTACATAATTCTGAAGGGAAAATATAAATAACTGAAGCGGAAATATCAGTCTTATCCAAGGGTTTAAACTTTTCTGTGGTACAAAAATCGGTAAAGGCACTGGATTTCGTAACTGGAATCGAGTCGGCTGTTTCACAGTTATCTGAGGAACAGGGTGACCGGTTTCGTTGTGAGGCCAGTCTTTTACTCAGGAGAAAAAGGCCATGTCGATCCTTGGGAAAGACGACACGGTCAAAATCTTACCAGCCGATAAAGGCAACGCCACTTTTGTACTTGACTCAGTAGCGTATAAAGAAACTTTAAATACTGGCAAATATACAGTTTTAAATAAAGACCCGACTGATTCATTTGAACGCAAAGTAGCAAGTACCTTAAGAAAACACAAAGCATATTTTTCAAATAAATTTAGATCTAAACTAACTCCTCACCACTCCAAAATCCCCCATATGTATGGCCTTCCCAAAATCCACAAACCTACCATCCCTCTCCGGCCCATCATTAGTTCTCGTGATTCACCCTGCAGGGAATTGTCTAAAGTCCTCTTGGGCATCTTAACGCCACTGGTTGGAAAAACTGACTCTTTCATCAAATATTCCAGGGATTTTGTAGAGAATTCAAAATCCCTAAAGTTGACTGAAACTGACAAACTGGTAAGTTTTGATGTTGAAAGTCTATTTACAAATGTACCAGTTCCAGAAACTCTCGGAATTATTAAATCACGTCTCAAAGAAGACCAAACATTAAAGGATATAACTAAACTTCCCGTGCCAGTAATTATGGAACTGTTAGAACTATGCAATTATTTTGAGTTAGAGGGTAAAATTTACCGTCAAGATGAGGGGATGGCAATGGGCTCTCCACTGTCTCCCATTTTCGCCAATATCTTTATGGAGGAATTTGAGCGAAAGCTTTGGCTTCAGCTCAGTTCAAACCGAAGATTTGGTGGAGGTATGTGGATGATACCTTTGTTATTTTATCTCATGGAGACATTGAATTAAATAATTTTTTGAATCGCATTAATAGTATTTCTCCTTCCATCCGCCTCACAATGGAAGTGGAAGTCCTAAACAAGCTTCCCTTTTTGGATGTGTGTGTATTAAGAGATAGGGATGTCCTTAAGACAACTGTTTTTCGAAAGATAACACACACAGAAAAATATTTAAATTATCAATCCAACCATACAAAATCTGTCAAAGAAGGAGTAGCCTACTCGTTGTTTGATAGAGCAAAGAGCTTGTGCTCAGATAAAGATGGATTAAAAGAGGAATTTAAGAAAGTTGAATCGGATCTCATCAATTAATAATAAATAAGTGCAAACGAACCAGAAGAATCATTCCTGAGTCAGAAAAACAGAATTGTGATAAATTTTCGTTTATGTCAATCCCTTATGTGCCGGGATTATCGGAGAAAATTAGAAGAGTAGGTAGAAAGTACAACATCAGAACCGCGTTTAAAACACACAACACTCTTAGACAAAGTCCCGTAAAAACAAAACCAAAAAATGGCACACAGGATTCCAAAAACTGTGTTTACAGTATAAAATGTAGTTGCAATAGGGAATACATAGGCGAGACAAAAAGACCATTAAACGTAAGGATCAAAGAACACAAAGAAAACACGAGAAAGGGTCTCATAGAAAAGTCAAAAATTGCACACCATTGTTGGTCCGAAGACCATCGTATGAATTGGGATGAATTCAACATAATACATCGGGAACCACATTTCTTCAAAAGGAAATTAATTGAGGCAACATACATTAAATTGGCAGACCAACCAATCAGTCAAGCATCAGTTGACATTAGGCCACTTTGGTTGCCAATTCTAAAAAATGAACTAAAGAGAAAACCAAAAGTATTAAACGGACCAGATATTTGTAATAAACCAATGCGGAGTCACAATATGGTTTTAAGAAGTTCATCTCGCATAAACCAATAATAACGAAAGGGCCCATTCCTGTCCCCCTTCCTTTTTATTTCCGCCATCTTGTTTTGGTCTGCCGTGACGATTACCATTGGCTAGCACCCTCTGCTCAGCCGTAGGTGGTCAGTAGACGAATGAAGACGTGTTGTGACCTGTATTCCGTAGTTCAGTTATAATGATTAGTGTTTTGTATAGTTTTTTTTTATTAAGTGCATGGTTATAGAGTTAGTGTAGTTAACAAACAACATGTTGGTTGTGATTCCTGACCTAGGCGTGCCACAACGCTTTGGTAAGATTTGTTTATTTTAACCTAGTTTGTAATTATGTATTAGGTTAGTTCTTTACCTGAAGAAGAGATCAGATTGCAGATCTCGAAACGTAGTGTTACTGATTTCTTGTTTCACTGAACGATGGCAAATGTCCGGAAAAATCTTGTTTCCTTCACATAACCACCCCCATTTTAATTAATAGATTTCTACACAGATAAACCCAGCTTACATTTGTTGTGAGAAAAATTTATTAATTTTAAATGGCTTTTCTTTAAACGCGTGACAAATTTAATAACAAAATATTTTTGGCACTGATAAGTTCTACTTGATAAGCTGAAAGCACACACTCTCTCTTGTCCTTGAACTGTTCGTTTATAATTGCCTCAAAACTTGCAATATACAACATTTTGCTGAAATAGTTTTAAAACCATACAAATTTAAATAATATATTATAAACTAGAGTAACAGGTAAAAATGGTTGTACAGCCATTTGGAGGCGTACGTAACCTACAAGAAATGAAGTAGGATTCAATTATCATTAAAACCCACCATGATCAATACTAATTACTGAGAGTGGTTCTGCTACATGGCCCCGAACGTGACAGAGATAAGGGACCACGTGACCTCTGACGTCATCACCGGCTTAGCATGTATAATGCAATCGTGATAAAACTTTAATTGTTCAAATTGGGTTAAGTAGAAAATTTAAATCTAAGACCTTATATTGTGGGTTCTTCTCACTCCACATAAAACTGCAAAATCAGTAGCCTCTTAAATCACTTAAAATATTGACTTCATAATTAAACTATAATGATATTTTATTAACACAGTACGCTTTCTTATAATCACGAGTAGTTTGCGTGTTAGCTTCAAAAGCAGTTATCTTGTACACAATCTGTTCAATCTATTACACGAATATATAAGGAGCTGACATGAGAAATGAGACACAGGCACTACTGCCAACAGAAGATTCGACAATCTAAACAATCTAAACCTGTTTATTGAGAACGTTAATGGATCTTCTGAGGGCTAGCCAATATCCCTGCTGTTGTTATTTCTATGAAAAACGGTTTTATAACTCTAATATATCGTTAAGTTTTAATTCGTTTTTACTAAGTAATAAACAATAAGTGAATGAAAATGTAAATATTAATAAATTTATAGATATAGTTTATTTAAAACAAAATAAATTATTTATTGTGAATTCAATGTTCTTTTTAGTTTGAAATGAATGTTGGTCGACACTCCTTAGTCCGTCTTTTTAGACAGAAAAAATTTGATTGTGATTACCGATGTGTATTACTGATTACTTATGTTATAACTATTCCGACTCTATTTGAATTTGAATTCAATATATCTTCATTATGAGACATAAATAGCCGCAATAGATCCTAACTGAAATTTAGCCTCATGCTAGTAAATTCTGAGATACGGTTTCTAAAAATTGTTAAATTTTTAATGGAGAAGTTTTAATAACGCCTCTTATCAGTCAACATACCTTTTGAAACAAGGAGTCTTATGATATTTCTGGTAGCAGTAATCTCGGAGGAAGTAGTGAAATTGGAAAGAGGACCTGGCTAAATACACTAGAAGTGTAAGTAAGAAACTCAATATTTCTATCCGGTACTTGCTGGAAAGTTTTTAATCTACCCAGCTTCTTTTCATATGAACATATTTATCCATTTCTTAACGGACAGTATATACGAGCTGTACACGGTAGAAAAATACAAACAATCATAACAAGTACGATAAAACTACGAAAGAAACTACGTACGTATATTACATATATTAATAGTTTATTCATGTAATAAAGGTCTTCCTCAACTTAAGACTGATTGTTTAATAGATAGTTAATTTTAATCTTGAACTCACGGAGATTAAATTAAGCTTGAAAAAGTATACCCAATTACCTAATATATATATATATATATATATATATTACATTTATATATAATATATATATATTACATTTATATATATATACTGTATGCAGAAAATAAATGCTCAGAGGCTTCTTTAAATAATAGAAGAAAAAGACTTCATATAAATCCTTTAATATTTCGACTTTTATGTCGTTTTCAAAAAGGTACAAAAAGTGTATATAATGTAAGAATTAAAAGTAAACATGTGAATTTTTATAATCAGCTGAAATATTCTATTCTGATTTATACTGTAATTTATAAACTCCTTGGTATATTATACTAAAAAGGGCTTTATATTAAAATTAAAACTTAAAATTTAGATTAATAACATAAAAGGCGTTCTAACAGCATAAAATTAAATTAAATATTAACAATTTTGTAGTTTTGTAGTTGTACATTCATAAAAAATTAATAAAATTAATAAATTTAAATATAGACAATACATTGTTTTAGATTTGCTAGATTAATTTAGACTATTTTAACAGATCATTTCTTATTTAATCCAAAAGGTAATTTTGACTTAGTGACTAATTGATATGCTTGTTCTAAATTTTCTAATTGAATTTTTGAAGAATCTTCTGGTACTTTACAAATCCCTTTTAATGTGTAACAATTATTAAATATTTCGTTATGAGCCAATGCATGTTGCGAAACCAATTTGTCGTCTTGTCTGTTGGATGAAGACCGATGGTTATTCATCCTAATATGTAAGGGATTTGTCGTTAATCCAATATAGTCCTTGGGACAAAATTTGCAAGACAACTGATAGATTACATTTTTCGATTTACAGTTAATGTTATTTGAAATTTGGTATGTTTTATTAGTTGTGCTACTCGTAAAAGTTTTAGAAGGATTTAGAATTTTGCATGTAGCACAACGCTTGTCTTCGCAAGAATGGCAACCTAAAAACTTTTGATCAGCATCTGAATTTGGAATTTGGTTAGGCAATAATTTAGGTCTTACCAGAAGGTTCTTCAGATTAGGGGCTTTACTAAAAATAATTCTCGGGGGTTTTGAAAACAAACTATTTGTCAAAGGGGATGATTCTAAAATGTTGTAGGCCGTTTTTAATATATTGTTAGTTTTATGTAGCCCCGGGAAATATTGCGTAATAAATTTAGGATCATATGTATAATTTTTCTTGTTCATGCTGCTGTTGTTATTTATTTTCGATTTGTTAATTTGATTTCTAATAATCTTGGTAGGGTATTTCCTAGCAGTAAAGGCTTTAGATAATGTTTCTATATAATGGTGGTAATCCGAGTTGTTTGAACATAAATTTTTTGCTCGGATTGATAGGCTTTTTGGTATGGACTTTTTGATGTGAACAGGATGGCAACTGTTATAGTGTAGGTAATGCATGGTATTAGTTTCCTTTACATGAATTTTTGTCTTTAGATAGCCGTGTTGTATAAAAATGTCTAAGTCCAAAAAGGTTACAGTTTTAGAAGAAAAATTCCAAGTAAATTTTAAAAATGAAAATAAAATGAGTTGTTTTAAAAAAGTTTCCAATAAAGTTTTACCATGTTCCCAGATCACAAAAATATCATCTATAAATCTCAGCCAAACGAGAGGTTTGTGTAACTTTTGAGCAACTATTATAGGTGATTATTACAGTTTTATAAAGGTAAATACATTTTATGTTAATGTTCAGTCTAGAATAAATGATCAGCTGTTACTCACAACCTAAACATTAGTTAATATTTTATGCAGATAAGAATATGCATTTTTGTGCGTCTGTTTTATTTTTAAATAAAGCTAAATTTCAATACCTATTATTAATTTTTTTCCTAAGTAATTCACATGAATCTTTTCAGAATTAAATGTTCTACAAATCTGTTTAAGAAAAAAATGACCTTTATTTAACATTTATGGAAGTAATCTTACGTTAAACACAAAAATGTGTTATTTCTTTGCACCAATTCTTGTGTTTTACGTAAGATATCTCTGAAAGTATTGCATTTACAGCTCTGAGACGAATTTTAATAGATTTTTCAGATATAAAAACATAAAAAACAATCGTATTTGTATCTTTGTAACTACCTTTACCATTTTTATACGGCCTGACTTCACCAAGGGTTCTGAAATCCGGGCGAAATCTTTCGCTAGGCGTAACTCGCTAACGAAGCGTTTCCGGGCATATGGTTATATGAACTTTTTTACTTGTTTTTAGCTATAGAATAAGCTCCCGAGAGATTGCCGTTTAGTTTTGAATCACCCTGTATATATATATTATATATAAATCAATACCCAGTAAAAACAATTAGCAGAGATGTGAAATTTCGTAAACGCAAGTTTATCTTCAGCCCTAAAGGCGCACTCAGAAAAGTTTTATCTCCGACATCAGGGTTTTGCCCCACTGGCGTCCAAAGTATGAAATTCCCCTAAGAAATACTGTACTGCAAACATATTTTTGATTTCAAACCCGTTGTCAAATGTTATTAATGTACTGTGTTAAAATTCTAATATGACAGCACCATCATATGTTTGATAAATTTAATTACCGCCTAAATTTGTTTACATAATAGTCTTGTAAGTTTGATAGTAACAAGAGTTCTCATTTCAACCCTCATAACATGCGTACGTATATATTTTCTGAATCGGGACAGTTAAGCAACTCAACTGGGACACCAGAAATATAATTTAATCTGGAAGCCTAAGTATACAATTTTGGACAGATTTTCTTTATTGGGTCAACAAGACTCGGCAAAGTCAACCTTGACGCTATATATATAATTCTTTCAAACCGGAAGTGTCCATACACTAGCAAAGGCTAAAATAAGGGCCACTAGCAATTCCGCTTAACAACTGAAGCAGGTAATAATAAATACTGGTATAATATAAACTTCAAATATGCCTACTTCCGTTTCTAAACTGCATAGAACTCCATAATTCATTACTGACTAGCTAATAAGGATTCAAAATAAGGATTCTTCTTCAAATAACATACAATAGATCAATTATTGGTGAAAATCATTGGAGATATTCAATTCAATATCATGGAATGTTGGAGATACCTTCGAGGGTACTCACTATACTGGTTCACTCTCCTACTTCGGATCCCAAAACAATGTTCTTTAAATTCAACTCTAAAATGGATCAGGAGAATGTAATATATTTCAGTGACTATGCCTTGCCTCAGGAGTGTTTAGAATCTTTTAAAAGAGAGTGCCATTGCTGTCTTTGTTTTTTACCTCATGGAACTGCGTGCGAAGCTATGGGTAATTGCTAGTACATTTATATCTACGCATGGTATTGATTGAATTAACAGATTAAGTATCTTTCAGAAATTCCTTCAAGTTTATAATGTGAACTTAAATACAAACTCATAAATATATATATATATATATATATATATATATATATATATATATATATACCAGGCATTTACTTCTAAATTGATTCCTTCAAAATCACTAAGCAATCAATTCTTTCCTATAAAACTATTTTAAAATGTTTTATTTATAAAGGGATATTACAGTAAACAAAAAATAAGATTAGAGTACCACACAACTAATTTGAAAATTAAGATACCCCAAGAAACGGAATAAAAACAGAATCGGAAGACAACAATAACAAATTCAACACAAAGAGAAATATGAATCATAAAAAGAAATTTTGTCTTGAATAGAACAACGTTGTACTGACACGATGTTTATCAGATGTGCTTGTATTTTCATAATTTTGTTTAGTACACAATTTCGTTTCCGTATACTGACAAGTTTTGTTTTTCTAGAAACAGTCGAAGCCGTATGTACCCAACTATCGCCAAGCCGTTTATTTCGGCCAGAGCGTGCTTTTCAGTGTAAAACCATGGTACCAATTTTTCTTTGTAACTTAAATAAATTATCGACGTAAAGAAAACTCGATTATATGCACATTGCCTTATAATGTACATATAACACCCAACATGAAAACCTTGAGAAGAACACTGTATCGAGACACAAAGAGATAAGTATAACCCTGAACTAACTAGTGCATCACAATGTCATTAACGCCTGGGACGCTAAGCCTTCGCAAGCCGCTTGTGGCACCTACTTACTGTACAGTCCCTTCCTCTAGAACACAAATTTAATAACATCAAGGCTCTTTGCTCAGGGTACGGTGTGTCGGTTACCTACCCATGCTTATGAAATGTGTTACCCTTAAGAATTTTAAAATACGCTAAGCGATTATTAGTGCAAATTTGTGTCTCATTTCCACAACTTATAAATATTATTGGAGGTCACAACAAAAATTATAGCACCGTTTTGCAAGGGTAATACTAAAAATTTCTACTCGCATATTTTTAGAGTAACATCCATGACAGATGACGTGGAATAAAAATATTCATACCAGTTTATAAAATGCAGTTAACAATTTGGTAAGTATATATGACACGTATTAGTACTTCAAAAACAGAATAATTAGCTGAATGTAAGTTAAAAACATTCTTAGATTAATCGAATTTTTCCACGTCTTCTAAGTCATCCCTGTCACTAATTAGACAAGATAAGAGTAAACGACCACATGTCGTGTAACAAACCTCGCTGAAGCTGTATTTAGAACATTAGTTCATAAGTAATTTCATTCTCGAGATGTTACGCGGACAGACATGCAGACGGACAGTTACATGAAAAGAAATGTTTACAGCACCCAGACAGATAGTACATGTATTTTCATAGCCTGCTGAGACAATGACGCAATGAGACATTTTGGCAACAATGACGCTTAGCCAAATTCCATGGATGGACATGCACCATCATGGAACTAATCTTGCCTATCTATAAACGTAGTTTCTTGCAAAATTTTAAGCCTACAAATGTAGTATATTTTGAGATATCTTACGAATTGTGAGATCATGAAAACGCTCAGCTAATGCCCATCATAAAAAGACGACGTAGCCGATTTATAAATAAAATTACAAATCCATACCTCAGTTGGTTTCTGAGATACTCAGCAGAAAACACACACAGATACACATACAGATATATGAGGATTCTTCCAGAACCTTTAATGATAGCAAAATATAACAAATATAAAGTTTATGGCTCAATATAGTCAATAAATATATTAGGCTTAGCTTTACCCGAATGAACGTCAAGAAAGCCTTACCAACCAATCCATCAAAATAACCTTATTAGATGTGTCTCTTATTAATACTTTTCTTGTTGCCATCATGGTTCCCTATAAGACCAATATCAAATTTTGGCTAACGCTCAGCCAGATCTCATGGAGTAACATGAACCGTCATCAAACTAGATGTTTGGTTACAAAGAAATGAAACTTCGTGCAGAATGTCATGAATGCAGGTCAGTTCGTTCTAGTGATAACGCAGGGGCAGAGAGAAATGGAATTTAGCACCTCGTGTGGAAGGCTTTGCTGTCGCTCAGTCAATTAAAATGGTGTGCATGGTCTTGACGAGAAAGAGTGGATGGTAGGACGGAGGGGAGATAATTGTTTGGTGTCGGGGTAGCACCTCTACTCTCCCCTTTACAGCCTAAATACTTGCATCAACAGCCCCAAAAATAACCCCTTGTATTCAGTATACATCCTGAGTTATGAATACATAACTCATTCAACCACTCAGGTTAATTACATTGTCTCTTATCCCCACTGCTAAGTTTAAGATCTCCGCATTGGAAAGTGCTTTTTTCTCACAATGGACTTCAAGGTGTAGTCGACATTGAAGAAACTGAATGAAATCAATAAGCAATAAACAATTTATCAGAGTTGTATTATTGTCAGTAGTGCAATAATCGTATGCGAGAAGCGGATGCCAAACTGGAAATAACAATATAACAAGTGACCGTGTTGGCCACTGTGCAAGAGTCAACAAGTGAAGCACCACAAGCTCCTACATGCTCATATTGTCTTTATGTTTACAATCCACTGTGAATAATGTAATTTAGTCCACAAATGTTGCACTCCTGCCGTCTTGAATGTTCTTATGTACGGCAGAATCATTTGAGTGCGAAAAGCCTTTCTTTTTGGTGCATGTATTAGCCGAGTAAAAGCCTCCATTAACAGAAAAATGGAAGTTTACGTAACAGTCCACAATTTAAAATGGTTTTAGTAGTGTTTATAAGCGGAAACACGGAACTAAAAGTTTCTATGTGAATGTTAAGTTTAGCTCCAGTTCACCTCCCTCTTAGTGTAGCATCTGGACTCTGACGTTGCCGCAGAATGCACCCTCGAATCTGGAGTCGTGTTTATCTGAAGAGATCCAGATTTAGTGTAATCTAAGTGAATGGATATTCTTATTGTCTCAATTATGCACCTGATAAAGAGACTGATCTAAGAGTAAAGTGTAGTGGAGCTAATTTCAACAGTCTCATTGAATCACCCTCCCCACAACAGCTACGTTATGTGTAACAGTTTCTGATGACATTTTCCTTTGGGAACTAGATCCTTAGGAATACGAAATTTGATCAATAAAAGAAGAAAAAAGTCAAATTGAAAGTATCAGTAAAAACGAATACCATTAATAATATTTCTGTTACAAAATAGTTAATTCTTATTTTTTCATGACAATTTACCAATGATCCCAAATTTTCAAAATTGTAAAACATGCAGACATCTAAAATAAATTTTATAGTCCAATATAGGTTTACTGTAGTTCTATTATCCGTGTGATTGTGACGCAATCACAGGCTCGAGGATTAACCGGACACTATATATCCGTGAACGTGTCGAACGTCCATCCTGCCGGCTCACATTAAACTTCCCACCTCACCAATGTTGTGTACAGATACATCAGTTTCAACTTTATGGAATTAATGGAAACACAGCCTTTCGGTCATAAACTTTCAATTGTAGCTTCCTCATATCAGGCGATACTCTTAAATTGCAGTCTTAAATTGATATTCTCTTCAAACTAGTATTATCGCATACTTAATTTTTTAAATCTATAATTTTAAAAATGTTGCAATTTTGGAATTTAAAAATTTGATGGACTGTCGTAGCTGCTGGTGATGCATGGTCATATGCTAAATCTCACAATCCAAGATGAAAACTTTTTCCAATGACCCACATGTTTGGAAAAAACGCCTTAAAAATTCAAACTAAAATTTATTGCAATAAATTTTTTTTTACACATTTCCCATTAATGTTTTATAGGGTTGCTCTTATGTACACATGATTAAAATTTGTAAAATGCAAAGACAAATCATATACGTGAGTCATATGCTAAAACCATTGCGATATTAGAAACAAGAGTTTTATTTTTGCATTCTAATGCATATTTAATTAATAACAAACCATTTTTGTAACTATTTCATTCGTCTTATCTGCCTCATCATGCTTTGTACTTATTTTTTCCAAATATATTAGTTTGACTTCAGATCCTGTACCTGTTTCATAAGGATCATAAGACCTGTATTTAATTTCGTACTTAAACAATTCCTGAGAGTCAGGTGACTCCTATTCTACTTCCATTTTCATCGATGGCAATTTATTAAGAAATTTATTTTGAAAACATAGGAAACGACGCAAAACGAATTATGAATTGTTATGAAACGAATGAAATACTGTTATGTATGTGCTGTATATGTAGCACTAAAAAGTGAATAGGCTATGTGCGGAAGATGAGGGAGGATAGAAGGTAGTGAGAGAATTTTACGTTTTTAAGATTGTAAAAACAAGTCTAAAGTATGTTGCTATAAAGGAAAGAACGATGTTTGGCTACAGGACGGTTCAGATTAGCTGATATTACAGAACAATAACTGTGAAATTAGGATCCCAGATCATCAATATTGTTTTGGGAACAGTTCATTACCAGTGACAATAACGGTTGTTTGTGTTCCGTACTGCCTTATGTTTAATTCAAAAGTGTATATATAACTTTCCAATATAAAGTCCGGATTAGTGAATTCGTTAATGCTTGAATACCTTAATTAATATTTAATTTTAAATAAGAACTTAAAATGGAAAGCAATACAAATATTTATAAGTAGTGCAAACTTTAATATTCGCAAAAGTTAACTCATTTAGAAAAAAAAGTTAAGGTCATTTAATTAAACACATAGAATACGTGTAAAACTCATGGACAGCTGAGTATAAATCTCTTTCAGTGAGATTAGGTGTAAATAAGGTGCGAAATGCTAAAAGGATAGTGTAATGAATGTGGAAAAGAGGATTAGCTTGGAACTGATTAAATAGAGTTGTGATTTCAGCTCTCTTTAGAATTAACACATTCAAATATTATGTTTGGAAATTATAATTCTTAATTGTTTTAGTTTTATAAGAGAACTCTGGTATCAAATAATAGTTTTTGTAATGCTATATACAAATCTGATTTAGCCTTGTAATATCCGGTAAAGTTAAATTTCAACATATAAATAAAATTATATAGAGATACCTTTGTACACAGGTTAATAACCAATGTCATGTAGAGAAATGGTCTGACACAAATTAAATTATTTCACATGTTTAAAACCAAAAAACCCCATATAGGTAATGTCCGATTTTAGTTACAGAATTGTGATTTTGCAATATTGCTTGGGTAACGTTATACGATAAAATATATTTTCTGTTATAAAAAAGGAGACCTATAGTATAATATGTTGTTTTCGAAAGTTTTGGTAGTTTTTATTATAAAAAAGACAGGAGTATGCCATATTAAGTATTCGATGAGGTTACATGCAAATCTTCAAGTCTTTATAATTTCATTATAACACATGTATTGCTATGTCAAAAATATAGTAAATTTTTCACTAACACTCAGCTAAATCCCCTGGAATAACATACACCACCATTAAACTTGATGTTGCTTATATAGAAATGAACCTTCATGCGAAATTTAAAATCTATAGGTGAATATCGAATATTATCTCGAAATATTTTGGAGATAACCAGACAGATATGAAATTATTTCAGCCCCTTGAGTAACGGGCTTCGTTGTCGCTCAACCAAAAATAAAATTTTCAGTATTTTCGCACTGATTTAAATATAATACTGCAATTAAAATTTAGGTTTTATATAGATTATTTATTTTTTCAGCTTCGTGGTAGCATATTACATACACGACCTCTACTTGTAAATTTATAAATTATTTTCAAATCGCAGTATTGTGAATGACTCTTAGCAAATATTTCGCAGAATACTTATATATATATATATATATATATATATATATATATATATATATATATATATATATATATTAAAAATGTTGAGAAATCACTTCGTCAGCAACTATATCTCAAGTTTCTATTCATTGTCAGCCGATAAGCTATATACCGGGTGTCTTAAAAGACGTACCTATCCCCCCAATAGCTTAATTATAAATAAAGATGGGGTGTTAACTTTGGGAAATGTTTATATGACCAACTAAGGATGTTTTTGACGTATGAAATGTTATAACTCATACCCCCCCCCCCCCCAATTAGGATTTTTTATGGTTAAGTCAAAGTTTTTAAATAGGAACTCCTAGCAAGTGACACCTCATTTAAAAAGGTATTATAAGAAATAAGAATGGTGCAAACTTGAGATCTTTAATGTTACTCTATCAAGTTTGGTGGGCCTATTTTGTCAATATGATATTAGTACCATCAGTAATACTCTGGCTTCTCTTTAAAAACTTATCTTATAGTTTTGACGCGGGGTTGGAAAGGTTACACCGATATTACACTACAATTCTTTTCACCGGCTCTAATATGGAGATCGGAGAAAAATAGTTTTATTTTTTTAAACAGAATTTCTCTTATTTCAAGTAATCAGCAATCAAGCAGATAATCTTTTGGACATACCGTCTATACCAGTTGTAGGTTGATTTCAAATAACGGGTGTTCAAAAACTGTACGCATTTGAAGTGGTCTTCGAAACTGTTAGTGATAAAGCGATGATTAAGTGGAAACAGTTAAACGCAATAAACATAAATTATTAATTTGTTGGTCAAGACTAACAAATATACAATTTGTTGCGTTGATCATTCCCTGCGATCAAAAAACTGTTTTTGGTCAATATTTTAAACGGTCACGGCTCTTTTATTGAAGTTTTGTGTTCCTATGAACCTACAATTGAACGTTTTTATATGCAATCTGAATGAATTTATTCTAGTTGTTAGATATTATAATGAAGGTTTCAAAACAAGCAAGTGGAGATGTAGCGTAAGTTTTTTTAAATGCAACGACCCATTTTTTCTTAATTAAAGGAAAGTATATATTTTACTTATTTTAAAAATACCATACACGTACTCGTGGGTGCGTCAGATAACTCATGAAACCCGTTATTGGTATAGTTGTCTGAAGAGAACTTGTATTCTACTATTCGGATGGTTGGTAAACCTAACTTATATTTTACTTTGTGCAGTGTTGAACTCTGCAACATAGAAAGTATGTGACAAGGTCAGTCTAAAACTTACTGTTAATTACACTTTTGTGACTGATTATCGCAATAGCATATTAGTTTCAAATTGCATCATATATTTTAATCATCTAAAAATAAATAAAAAAACATCATATCTAAATAACTAAAAGCCTAAATAAATTTTCAATAATTTATTTTACTCTAACCAAAATAGAATAAGATAAATAAATTAGATTTGTTGTTTAGAGTCATACACAAAATAATGGATGTATTAAATGTAAAAAGGCTGATGGAAAATACAATACTGGGGACGAAACCAGCCCTAGGCCTATCGCTTACACTCACATTCACCATGCACATAACCAGGTTTATGTCACCGAGGAATTGTCGGTGGATGCTGACAGAGGAGATATTCCTGACATTACAACACTGACAGTAAAGAGCGACAAATCTCTCTGACTGGGCCAGTGCGAGACACACGCTATAGCTGGCCACTTGTCATTGTGAGTGTGACACGTTATATGCGTGTACATCAATTCAACGAATCGTTCAACGAGTAACCGACCTCACGCACAACGTTCAACACGGAAAATGCAGAATTATCGTTACAAACGTTTTACAATAATTGTTGCTTGATCAATTCGTTTATATTATCAGCATATTTGATTTCATTTAAAATTACTGCTTAAGTACAAATGCGTACCCCAAGTAGTCATTATAAAACCGTTTGGGCGCCAAACCGAAGGAAATTCTGTTATGAAGGAAAATGTTACAGTCCTCCCTTTGCTTAGCATAAGCTCAACATCCCTCATAAACGGTATTTGGATGAATGTGATTGTCTACTTGATGCAAATAAATGTGCAAATTATCAAATTAAAATTCGGTATGTACGAATTGTTTTATCATAGAACGGTTACTAATAAAGTGGAGCACATTTTATTTCAGGGGGACGATTCATAAGGTTTTGGTAAATAACACTGGTATGGATTTAAACGTGTGAATGAAAAAATAGCAAAACAAAATTTGATTAAAACTAACAACAAATCAAACTTTTACGTCTTACTATATTTAGTAACTTGGACCACCAAATAGAAATTGCTGTTTTAGATTCTAACAATGTTGTGCTAGGCCTGATGGTCAGAAGTGACTCCTTTATTTTAGTAACTACGCCAGTAAAGAGAAATCGCTGTATTAGATTCTGTCAATGGTAGCACCAGCCCTGGTGGTCAGATACGACTCGTAGAGGTTATTAACTAGACCAGTTAAGAGAAATCGTTGTATTTGATACTGACGATTGTAGCACCTGCCCTGGTGGTCAGATACGACTCGTAGAGGTTATTAACTAGACCAGTTAAGAGAAATCGTTGTATTTGATACTGTCGATTGTAGCACCTGCCCTGGTGGTCAGATACGACTCGTAGAGGTTATTAACTAGACCAGTTAAGAGAAATCGTTGTATTTGATACTGTCGATTGTAGCACCTGCCCTGGTGGTCAGATACGACTCGTAGAGGTTATTAACTAGACCAGTTAAGAGAAATCGTTGTATTTGATACTGTCGATTGTAGCACCTGCCCTGGTGGTCAGACTTGAGTCCTTTTTTTAGTAACTATACCAGTCAAGAGAAATCGCTGTATTATTCCGTCAATTGTAGCACCAGGGTTGGTGGTCAGACGTTGGAGGTTAATGACAAAATCAGTCAAGATTAATCTCTAGTAGTATTGCTTGAGGTCTCCTCAATAGCCGTGGGGTCACACTGTGCACTTTTTGCTTTACTGAAATTGTTGTGTTATCTCCCATCAGCTACATTTTGTATACAGCATTAGCATATTGCAACTGTCCCAATATCATCATTTAGCGAAAATTTCTGCATAATTTTGTCATAACCCCCAGTATCTAAAACCATCCTCCGTTAAAAGCTTTACGGTTATAAAATATCTATGGTATATAAGTGCTGTACAATGCGTCTTTTGGAAACTGTAATTGTACGAAATAAAGGCTACACAAGATGAAACTTTTGGGAAAACTTGATCATATAAATATATCAGATGAGTTCGTTAGGCAGGTTGGTACTTCATTTCGTTTCAATATGGTGACCAATCAAACTTAAAAAGAAATTGACAACTCTGTTTGTTATTCATAAACATACAATAGTGTTCTGTTTTGCTTATAACGTTTCCTGCACTTTTTGTTATCAACCATGTTTCGTATCTCTAACAGTTTTCGAGACACTGAGTAAACGAAAATTAATTATCACAAAATATTCGGACTTCTTCCTTCTAACCAAGAAACACGATTAAGTTAGGTGTTTTATATACAATTTTTGTTTGAGGAGTGTGAGATGAAAGGTCATGAAGTAATGATACATTGGTTTATTTTACATAAATAGTTTAACTATTAATAATCCGACGACGGCATATGAACACGATTAAATTTTGACATTTTAAGTGTTATATATATACTTGTAAAGGAATCAGAAGAGTATTGTATTCTTACTGTCACAACCAATCCTTTTATGGGCAACTTACTTCATTACTTTGTGGCTGGATACTTGGGTATGTGTATTCCATGTATATTTGTGCGCGCACATGCTACGAGATAGTCACTGTATGTAATTAAGCAACATGGGTCTTGTAGTATCTTGTGATCGTGGTGAAATATTTGTCCCAGTGACCTACCTCTTTCGGAAATATAAAATGCGACGGAATGAGTTTCAGAAACGAGAAAACTTCTGGATTCCCATAGCTTTGGGAATTTGTCTACACATGCTGGAAGTTTTCCCTAGACAATCCTGTTATTCACAAAGTATTTTCGTACATTAATTGGCTTTAAATTAAAATGAAAAATTTTTGAACATAAAAAACTTTACGACTAATTTTAAAAGCTGCCAAGTGATTATTTAAAGAATCAAAATATTTCGATTTTAAATATGATTAAAAAGCTTTCGTTAGTACCAACAAATAATATAACAAAAAAAAGTATAACTTTTGAAAACACTCTTTGGATTAAAATATGAAATTAAACTTATAATATATTATCACGTATAATTACAATGTATAACTATTTTTGTACAATGATCACACAAATACGATTAAAGTAAAATAAGTAAAATTTCTTATACAAATACAAGAAGACTCGAGACGGCTGAAATGGTACATTTGTGGTCCACATTACATTATTCAGAGTGGATTGTAAACATATACATGAGACATGGACCAGCTTGTGGTGCTTTACTTGTTGATTCTTGCACTGCGGCCAACACAGCCATTTATTGTACTGCCATACCCGGTTTGTTCTTGGCAACCAGTACTTTCAGTTATTACCAACAACCTTATTTTGATCAATATTTAAAACGTATTAACGACAACTTGTTAAGGATATAAGGAAATTTAAGGATTCTGATTTCATCGCCTAAATTCAATAATGTTCACAAAATAATAACTGGAATAAGTCTAGTGCTAAGTTTCCTGGACTTTTGTGATCTATATTGTGTTGATTGACATTTGAAGGTCTCATATTATGATTATTTGAACGTACTGAGAACCAGTGTTGTATGGATTGAATACAATGTGTGAGGATTGATAGCTTTATAATCCGAATTTGTTTAAATGAACTACTAGATAATCGAGGAAGCATTTGAAGTCACAGTGTTGCAATTAAAGTATCTATAATGTCACTAAGTTAAACTTGATTACGTTATGTTATTAAGTTAATTATTGTTGGACATGAATTATTAAAAAGAAGTTACATGCAGTTATCACCAGTGCAGGTAAGTCGAGTTCTCATCTCAGTTTTAATCGCGATTGGCTGAAACTTAACCAACCGATGATCAGTATAACCAATAGTGTTCAAGATGAATTCTTTATCATAGACGCCAGTTTTTTTACAGATTCACGTTATATTCTTAAACTTAAGATTATTACTGATAATTTCAATATAAATATTCAAAGTGTAAGTCGTATTATAAACAATTATATAATTTGTAAAGAGTTTAAGAAATAACGTAATTTGAACTAAACTATTGATTTCAAGCGTACGGCTAATGTTTTCGGTACATACAGGCACCGAGTGTGTAAAATATTAAAATAAAATAAATAAATCACAAATAAGAAAACAAAATTCTATAATTAACCAATTTTCTTGGGGAGTTTCTTGTCAAAACTTCAAGCCCGTACCTAAAGTCTACTAACTTTAATACAAGTCAAAAATTTCAAACGTGACCTACCACGGAAATGTACATACCATACCAACTGGTCCTTGTTGTGTGTGTACATGTACGTGCTGCCGTGAAAGATGTTTAGCAAAACTACTACTGCACTATTGGCTGAGCGTAAGCAAAGCCTACCACTGGAGGGTTTGACAAAATTTCATTTCTGTCTGTTTGCCTAACTGTCCCCATAATGTCTTAAGAATAAATTTATATAAACTAAATGTTGAATGCAGCTTTATGAGGAAGCATAATACAAGTTACATCGAGTTTTATGATGGTGAATGTTCCTCGATGGATTTGGCTGAACTTTAGGAAAGCCTATAACTCAGGGTAATATCTCGACAATCAGTTAGGCTATATACTTTTAAATTTTTAATAAACAATATACTATACATTTTTAATGTTAGCTGTCTAAATTTATTATCAGAACAATTTCTAGTTAGTTAAATTATCCATTCATTTTTTCTAAATAACTTTAAAAACTTAATTACGGTCTAATTAAATAACATGTTTCACTCTGTTATATAGTTTGTTTATGTTATAATTTGCAAATTATAACGGAAACGTTTTAAATCAGGACAATGTGTAGCTAAGGTGTAAATGATTAACTAACATATGTTTTTATTAGCATAGTGTTAGTGATTTTCATATAAGAATATAAAAGCTGTACATATCGTTCTTGATTAGGTGTGGTGCAACTTATGTTAATTGGCGACGAGTTTGATTCTACACCAATCTTGAAAAGTTCTTAAAAAAACGCCAAAACTATTCAGAGAAGGGTGGTAACAGCGGGAACAGCAAGAGACAGAGTATGTACCCCATTGGTTCGCTTGCGAACAGTTTGGACACTAAATGTATTGCTAGACTCACATTAACGAAAATAACAGATAATACAGTAAAAATTACTATAAATTAATTATTATAAAATAATTACTATTATTTTTACGATGTTTATGTCAAAAAAGTTTCCAAGCTAATAAAATTATGCCAGCCTATTTATATTCATAATAAAGTTATGTAAGATTTTAAAATTGTTTAAACAGCAGCATAGTTATTAAAAAGCTTAAATTATTTACATTTAATGAAAACTAAGAATCTTTGACAACATTTGATTATAACTTATGACGTGCGATCAATAATAGTACCTCGTCTAACATTTTTTCACCAACAAGCATTAATTAGTAAGTGTGTTCTTATCGGGGATATTTAATACAAAATAAAGGAAACCTTAGTTAGGAAGAACCTAGAATAGTTTCTGAGGCTTTAAAATTAGATATGATATTAATAATTAAGTTTGTTTATTACGAGTAGTTTGAAACAAGCATCAATGTTATAATTAGTTTGGCATTACTTTATTTAGATTTCCAAATAGTGACTTATTCTCTATGACGAAAGTTAATATAATTTCCCACGTGGCGAAGCTTTGCAGTAACGTTTCTTCTTACAATGAAAATTCGGTATTTTATGAAAAAAAAAAAAAAAAAATTATAATTATACACGAGCGGACTTGCTGCTGATAGCTATCGCCTTTCAACAGGTAGATTTGATATATTACCGTGTTGACAATCCTTGTGTCTTCTTACACAGTAGGTTTAGATTCTCTTATGAAAAAACTGGAAGAATACAGGAGTGAACTTTGCTGTTGACAGGTATTGACTGAGTCAACAGGTAGAGTCGGTATATTACACTTGACCGTTGCGTTGGCAACCTTGCAGTAGCATCTCTTCTTACACAGCACATTTCGATTCTTTTATATAAACTACAACTTATATAACTTTATATAAAATTCTTTTTAAAGGAAACAGTGTAGGGTATTGATAAGCATTCTGTTTACACGTTTAATACACAATATTTACGTTAAAAGTTTTAACCTTTCCTCCATAAAAGAAATATTTTATTATTCTTGTCATTTTTAAATTTAAGTTTGGTTACTTCCATCTTCTAGTATAGAATATAATATCTGTATTGGTAAATGAGAACATTGAGCATTGTGTAAAACGAACAATTAAATTAAGAACCGTATTTTTCCAGACATTTTTATATTGTAATCATCTTTATTTTTACATTGCATTATTCTTTTTAAACAAATATATGTTTAAAACAAAATTCATTACTTAATATTAAGATAGGAAGAAAATGCAATGCAATGAAAAAACTCAAGTATTTATTAAAGAAATCTAAGCGTGTAGCACCATTAAGTGATGAAATAAAAGTTTCTTTTTATTTTCGTATGACACGTGCAATGTTTCTTTGTTTATTAAGAGAGGGAAGTGTCATTTTGTTACCTGAGAGGAAAGACTGATCACATGAGATGAGCCAAGGTTTTTAGGGTTTAAACGCATAACATGATAGTGGATGGTTTACAAAACAACGTATCTCTCCCTTTTTCGTGGTAAAACAGCTCGATTTACTCTCTAGCTTATCGCGTTTTACCTACTTTGATACATCAGTTCTTCTGCAGCTACGTACATAAAGCTGCAATAATCCTTTAATAATAAGAGATTTTTAAACCTTAGCGATTGCCTATTTAGAAAAATAAAATAATCAATCTATACAGAGAATACTCAAACGTTGTAATAGTGACATAGGTTATTAGATTTCTAAGCTGTAATGGTTTCATAACCAGTACATCATTACTACGCCTATAAATCTACTTTTTGAAGTAACTACCATTTTTTCATTTCAGGGGGATGGCTCGTAAGAAGTCAGGAGGAAATCTTAAATGAGAGCATAGTTAAAAGTTAAAAGTCGAGTGGTCAAACGTTTTTATTAGTAGAGTACAATGCCGCAATTCCGACTTTAAAGGGTTCACTCTTTAAAACATTACACTGATCTAAAGTTTAAAACATTTGCAATGTAGGTCCTGTTATAGATGGTATAATATTCTTGTCTTAGCTCAAGTTGAGAAAGTTAAACTTAGTAAATGGATATTGGATTTAAGAAATAGTTTTTAAGGTAGTTAGTGATCCAATGGAGAATGGTCTACAATGAGTTCATAAAAAAGAATTTAACGTATGCATAGAATTTGAATATAATAACTGAACCAGGTTTTCCCTTTATCGTTTATCTCTGCTAAACAACCCCTTTATAATAATGAATTTGCCGTATAAAAAAGATCTTGATGCACTGTTGTAACAACATTAGGCTGAGTCGAAGTTAAGCTACGTTGACCTGTTTATCAAGGTGGCGGGGTTTTGGATCGCTACGTGCTCGCCCATCACATGTAATGGTGTGCTCCCACCCCCCTCTACAGCTCTGCCATATAAATTTAATGGGTACCTAACTGTAGGTATAATGCATTGCTTTTATCATAAAAAGATTATTTTTAAGCTGTGAACATGCTTTCAAGTTATTGGCATGAACAATTAAATATTATAAGTAATATCATATGTACATAATACAATGGAACCAGTATGAATTGGATAAACACATATCTAGCTAAACAACGAGAGAAATTGATCGTTAGCCATTCTGGTTTTGATGGAAGTCGAAATGAGAGGGTATTAACAGCGTTATAATTATAAGAAAAAATATAATTATATTTCCTAAAATTTTACTTTTCCTACCTTGGTTGCATAAAAATGACCGTTACGCTTACCAGTACTCGAGATAGTACTGTCATACTTTCTCCACACATATACGTACTGTGTAGTTGCAAAAACTCTCAAGACTTGTACTTCCTATCGCTCTTACAACTTTGGAAAGACAATACGCTAATAGTCCAGAAGCTGAGAGCCAATTTGCTCTATATAAATAATAGAACATAAATAATAATTATATCACCATTTTAAAACTAGATAAAGATCTGAAAGCGCCACTTTCAGGATAGTATATTGTTTGTTGACGCTGATTTCACAGTTATAAATGTGTCTGACTATTTATTGGTTTTAATTGTATCAAGTTAACTAGCGCAACTGAGATATATTTCTTTCTTAGAGTAAATGTCTCTAGATTTCAAGATTGTTTGCTTATACAGAGCAAATTGGCTCTCGGCTCTTGGACTGTTGTAAGAGCAATCTGAAGTACAAATCTTGAGAGTTTTTGCAACTACACAGTAAGTATATGTGTGGAGAAAGTATGACAGTACTATCTTGAGTTCTACCCGCCATCCTGTTATCTTACTGTTAAAATTTTTACCGTTATGTGTGAGCACTGTAATGTTTTATCAACGAGGTATTATGGTTCGCACAACATAGTTATTGCGTCATTTTGATAGAAAGAGTCATATGTAACAATATTTACTCCATATAAAGTATTGGAAAATTTCTTTAAATCTTTAAATAGAAGAGTAATGTATGGTTGAAGTTTTAGGAGGTTTTGAATGTGATGGTACAAACGGGTTATATATTGAACTATAAGAATAATTATAATATTTTGATCATATTGATTTATATTAATATTGAAGGCACATAACTGTGGAGCTGGCTAGAGTATAATTAATATGATCAGTGTGCTCAAATAACTAAACATTACATCATAAACTATCCATATTACTAGGCAGTTGTGTTAAATATGAAATCAAGTAAGATACAACACTGTAAATTGCTCAGTATACTTAAAAATAGTGAAAGGAATGGACATATCTTGGAGTGGCAATTTTATGTACATGAAATCAACTTCAACTTCATTCGACTTAAAAAAGCACTTAATTGTAAAATATAATCATTAAAAATTGGTAAATTATATTACGTATTAGTCTACAATTTTTAGTGAACTTTTGGGTTTAAACAAAATACCAAGTGTTCACAGGGGGTAAAAATTGTATACAAAAATTATAAAAACGTGACGATAACATATTTTCTAGTGGGGTATAGATTAAATTTGTTGTAATGTTGAAATAAGCACAAAAAGAAGTACATGTCTGGAAAAAAAAACAGCCAATAAACGTAGTAACATATGTTTCGAAAGTTTTGCCTTTAAAGACGTACAAAAGTTATAAATTTGCAGCTTACTTGCACACAAGAAAAGAAATAAAATGAAAAATCTTAATATATTTTTATCTGGCGTACTAATTAAACATTTATACCATTCTTAAAAGTAAAAATGTCTTATTTTACCAGGTAAAGATAGGCCCCTTAACCTGGGGACCAACGACTTAACCCTTTCAATACCAATTTTTATGTTTTTAAATTTAGTTATAATCTTGTTCCTTTTATTAAATTATAACATGTAATTGTTTTTTTTAATTTTTATTTTAATATTTACTATTTTTATGACCTTTTTTTTAATGGGACACATATGTCCCAGTGGTATTTAATAATGGGACATATTTGTCCCAATGGTATAGGTAAATAATAATCACTGTTTTGCAAAATGTTAGCTTATTATTGTTTTGTGCAAAACATTGTTAATATTACAAAATTAAGATTTGTTTTCTGTTTAGATACAATTTATAAATGATACTTTGAAAAGCAGTCCTTACAAAGAGGTATATTAAATTCCACACACATGGTTTTTGTTCTCTATTCGACTTTATTTTCAGAGCAACTTTTGCACCTCCTTCTGGTGGTCCCTTCAACTGGTAAATGTGAGCCAACATTTCCCAAAAATTTTGCCCTTTTTGATGGTCTCCCACAGCTCATTCTTCTTTTCACTGATGTTTTTTCCGTCCTTCACACAACAGTTGCTCAGCTAGTGGAACAACAAATGACAGTAAAGAGGTTTTTTTATGTTGAATCTCTTCATATAAAATCCAAGCATTTACAACAGAAGTTAGCAAGAGCTTATAAAATACCTTCTTCCACCACTTCTTAGATTTTCTTTCAAAATCATAGATACTAACTTTCTGATCGGAAAGATCTACACCGCCCATGATTTCGTTATAGAAAGCAGTTGATTCAGGACATGGGACTAGTTTTTTCTCGCCATTTTTTTGCATTCGCTGAACATTTGTAACAGTATCCTTGTGGAAATTGCTGAGGACCACAACTTCTTTTGAATCCTTCTACCTAGCAGCAAGGACACCAAGATCATTCCCCAAAAAGTCGAACTCTTCCTTTTCCAGCTTTTTATCAAAGTGTGGCATGTTTTTTCTATTACTAATACAGGTAGCAACACAAGGGTGGCTGATGGTATTCAGTATGTTTACAGAAGTAAAAAGCCGATCAAACGATAGTGCAACATTTTCTTCATTTCATTTTCAGAAGTTACATTATTACATGTTACTGATGCAGCAGGAAAGACTGATGATGCTGCTGGTAACTCAGAGATTGCATCCTCCAACTCATGATCAGAAAAGAGTTCATCCTGCTCACTATCAGAATTGTCTGTCAGAATATATTCCGGATCATTGTCACTATCGTAAAATAGTTCGATGATTTCAGAAGGAAACTCATTCAGTTCCTTGTCAATTTCACTTGAGCCTAAATTGTCACCCATATTAACTCCTATACCAATGGGATATATTTGTCCCACTGTCCTCTACCATTGGGACATATGTGTCCCGTGAAACAATTACAAATTTAGTTCACAGAAAAATTGGTAAAAACTTATACCAAATATAAAAACTACTTATATGACCAACGCGAACACCAAGTCTAACTCACTAATGAACTAAATAACACGTTTAAACATAGTGGACAATTATTTACTAACATTACATGACCATAACCTCAAACAACACACGTTTTTGCAACAATATGGCCAATATAAAAAAAGCTGTTGCTAGCAAAGTTGAAGCTGTGGAGCAGCTGGTTGTCAACCTAACAAAAACTAAATACCCCACTTACATAAAAACACTTAAATTTACCTTTATTTTCATACAAATTATCATTTATATTTTTTTCTGTTTTGTCTGGGACATATGTGTCCCAGTAGTAGTGAAAGGGTTAAATATGACTTCCGAACCAGCACCAACGACCGGGCAGGCGGGCTCCTTGCAAGGACAGGATCGCTCAGCGATCACCCATCTAAGCAAAAGTCAGCTCGACATTGTTTGATCCGGTTATCGCTGGGATCAAGGAGTCTTAAGGAGTGTCTATGATTTAGTTTTATTAAAGCTGAAGATTTAAATCTTAAAGGTTCAAATCTTATAACTGAATAACTATTGCTTTTAGTTGATGCATAGCATCTCCAGTTTAATGCTGTATTTGAATTAAAACCAAGCGAGGCAGGAGGTTCTCAGTACGGCTTTTATTGAATCACTTTTATTTATTTATTTGTAAAAACCATTTTGCAGCAATATGTAACAAACAATAAACATATTAAAACAACAAAAATAATGTGAAACACATAATTATAAACATGAATAATAAGCTCATGGAGCAGACATTACACAAATTCTATCGGAAAAAAGATCTCATTGAAAAGCCTAATATCATCAGCAAAAAGCAATACCCCTACATCGACTTTAGCCACCATATCATTAATAAAAGTGTTTAATTTTGAAGATCTTATTAATATGCTTCGAAACGCTTTTGTGTTTAATTATAGAACTATAGGTTATAATGTTTAATATTCAAGAAATGAAATAAAAAAAAACATTCGAGATATATTTCTAAATCACAAATATTGAAAGAAATAAAAATACCCTTTTGATGTGTATTAATTATGTCTTTAAATTGAGACAAATCCCATAATTATACGGCTAAGTAGGTTTGTATTAGTGCATGCATGTTGTTTAAAATTGTTCTTATGGGGCTCAAGTCAAGATGGTTGCTACTACAGAGGTCCTTAAAATCCCGAGACGACTTATTTAAATTATGAGTTTGTATTTTAGATTTTGAAAAAAATGCAGTATAGATGCATCTTGTACATTTTTTATCAGTATGAACAACATTTTTGTTTATTAGATAAGCAAAAATTGAATAAATTAAACCGTTTGTTAGACAAGTATACCGTAAGTACTCCACTAAAGCGATTCCCGAAATTTCACTTACGGCCGATCATTTTCTCTAGAGTTTTTTCCCAGCTAAAAGTCGATGCACAACTTGAGTGGAACGATGATTAGTTACGTATCCCCATGTTTGTCCCCAACTGATAATAAAGGGGGTAAGGTGGGTGCAACAGTGTGTGTGATAACGGAGGGTAGAAGCATTTGTGGGAGGGGGTGGGCGGAGGTCATGACGTCAGAGCACGGCCTAACATGTGTGTGCGTGTGTTCAACATCAAATGTTGATTTTATCTTGAGCTGAAGTTCTCTGTGGATATATAATCTTTGAAATGTCTCAATTTAATGACAGTGACTTACACGTGATATATTTAAAAAACGATGGAACCAAACATTTTTGTGTTTATCAGAACACACAGGATATTAACGTAGTCTCAAGAGCCAGCCATTCAATCAGCAAACATAAGAAGACACAAGGATTTAACTCATACAAACCCAAGAACTAAAGACCTTTTCAAGCCGCCGAAAACTTTACGGAGTTCCCTCCTGTCTCAATATTGGCACTATAAATATGACATGGATGGCTGAAATTTAACTAATATTTAATTAAACATGTGACAAATATAAATAACCCGTCATACCGTGTCACGGTTAAATACTTTGAATTATTTTCATGTAACTTAGAGGAATGTTGATTTTAGATGTACTCCACTTTGATGTACATCTATAACACTTACAATATTATGAAGTAGATACTAAAACAAAGTAAACTTAGTAAAAAGAGATGAAATTGGAAAAGATGAACTCAAAAAGTGCCTTTTCGATAACTATCCTTTCTTTGAACCCATGACGGGTTCCTTTCATTGATTAGTTCCTCTTAACTATAATTCATAAGAAATTGGGAGTTTTGTCGAGTACCTCCGATAAGTGCTGCTGTGCAACTGCGAAAAAGTACCTATATTTGCAGTAACATTTGTCAATATAATAATTACGTGGTGCGTTTAGAATAATTGCATGGTGTAAAGCTGCATGTCTCAAAACAATAAAACATCGAATTAATCTTCTGTGTTCTTCAGTATCCCACAGTATATAGCAGTAAATATATTTATGGTGAAATTTGCCTGTGAATAAATAAATGAAGAATATATTTTGGAAAAATCCATAAAAAGTAGACCCCAAAGGTAAAGGAGTGAAATATGATTTTACTTCTTTCTCATAAAGGTCTTGGTTCGAATCCAGGTTCAAGCAAGTATTCTTCACAACAATATCGTAACTTATCCAGGAGTAATATAAAATAAAATTTAAGGCATCACATTTTGGAACCAACATAAATATGATAACTACAAGATAAAACTAATTAAATCATTATTCGAAACGTGCTTTGAGCTCAGTTAAATCTTTAACTACCGAAATGATCCCTTGGTTTATTGATAGTGAAAACGGATAATGTGGAACGGATGTAAAACCAATGCATTAAAACGCGATCCGTAAAACCAAAATCCCATTAGAGAGCGAAGCGTATGTTTTAGTACACGTGGCTAACAAAACATAAACCGTTAACCATAAATTTGCATTAAAGCAACGTTGACTGCAACCTCAGCGCTAATGGCGATGTTTAATTATTTGTGGTGGCTGGTTTATGTCAGTCTATGTGTAACTTTACGCATATTTCACCCTTCTCACCTTCCGCGAGTTCAGAAGACGTTAAAGTTTACGATAAAACTACTGATGTGTTTATGTTACCAACAAACACAAACAAGCCATAGCAAACTTTATGGGTATAGTAACCATCCTATCTTCCACGAGGGTTATGTGTAGTATTGTACTAAACATTTTTAACAATTTAACCTCTATTGTTGTCGGGTTTAAATACTGTTTAATATTTAATTACCTTGAGTACTGTTCAAGTTTCACTATAAACAATGATGATTTCTTAATTACTGAAATGTGAAATTAAGTTATAAATTTACGGATATTTTCCTAATAACAGAAGAAGTCATTCGATAAATGTATTTGTAGGAAGTCTTAACTTAAAACAGTGCTGTATTGAAGTACGAGTCTAATTAATACTATTATGTTAAGGTGGTGCACGATCGATGTTGTGTTTGGATTCATACCTACTTAAAATAACTTCCCTGAGTACAGAAATAGTAGCAAAGCAGTGTAGGTAATTTTGTAATAAGAGTCAAATAAAATCGGCTGAAGATATAAACATGAAAATTTGTTTCAACATATACATGAGTTATAAATTTAGGAAGTGACGTGTTTTTTTTTACTTATAATGTTTTTGAAAATTTTCACACAAAAATAAATCAGTACTGAAAAAAAATTCCTCCTTGAAGCAATAACTCATGTGCATATTTTAAAAAGTTTTACAAGTTTTAGTAGTACCCGACATATCTTCCCCGATATTGTTACCTATCTTTAAGTGAAGAACAAATAGAGTCTCCATTATTTACAAACATTCGTCTAATCTTGACAGCCACAGCGCGCTCAGAATGGGTCTGCTTTGTTTGATCAGAAGGTACTTTTGGCTGAAAAAGCAATGAATGTAACGTATAAAATAATTTTCAAACTCAAAATCGATTGCTGCACCATAATTGTATTTGCTTTTTCCATAGTGTATGAGTATATTGATGACTGAACACACCATTTTAAGCTATGAGAGTTTCATGGGTGGTCTCCTTTAGTCATTCTGTCTTTAGATATTAGATACAAGGTCTAGGATAGGTTGATAAACAAGTCTGCATTGAAGCACTTTGTTTAACCATCGGATAGGAAATTCAGTACCTTTACTGTAGTAAACAAGTACAAAACGGGAATTGCTTGTAGCAGATTTAAAATGTGAAAAGTAGGGCTGGAGAGCCAGAGGCTGTCAACGGCCTGTATCAGCATTAACAGCAGTGCTTGCACATCAACTTCCCACCAGCAGCCCAGGAGTTCTATTTCAATACCATGACGCCTTCCACATCAAAACAGGCTATTCAAAGTACTATGTCTTCCAAGTCACAAGTCAGACTGATAAGGGCTGTCCTGCCAATTACACTAATCATCCTTCCTTTTAAGCCGTGAGCCCACTAGGTTGCATACACTCAAATAAGTCAATACAGGAAAGATTATATAAACTTATGAAAAAGTTTGGAGAGGAACTAAAGATAAGAAAAAAAGTGTTAAGTGTTGAATAACTTCGTATTTAACAAACGCTGGTTAACATCAATCAGTGTTTGCCAACTAGATAAACATCTGAAGAATTGAACCTCGGTGTAATCTATGTATGTCACTGTTGACGAATTTCGTCTGCATTCCGGAACTTTTTATCTGGCTGTTTACGTGTACAGATGATAAGTAATTATGTACAATCCAAAGTTTTGTTAACTGTGTTTGATAGGTTTATAGTTAGTTATAAAGAGTTACATTCTGAACTTTTCAGTTCTAATTGGATGCTTTGGTTTTTATAAATTAACTCCGGAGCTTAGGGTAGTGTATTGGAGGAAAATGTGTAGTAAATTTTGTAGACCAAATATTTAAAAAAATGATTATTACTCTAAATAATGAATCAACTATTAATGGCTGAGCGTTAGCAAATCTTATCATTCAAGGGCCAGAACATTCTATTTATTTCTGTTTGTTTGAGTGACTGAACGTAATCTAGAAATCGAAATGACTTCAAAATATGCATGAAGCTTATTAAAAAACATCAAGGTCGATGGTCGATGATGGTGCATGTCACGTCATGTGATTTGGCTGAGAACTATTGAAGTTTATCACTCAACTGGCTGATTTTCTTTCCCATATGCTTGGGGGCTGTAAAATGTTTTTTTACCTGATTGTCTACCTGTCTATCTAACTGTACACAGGATATCTCAAGAATAAAATGAGCTTTATAATTGAGCTAATCCCTACCTAGTCATAAAATAAGATGCTCAACCGAAACTGTCTTTAACGTTTTGGCCAATGTGGCCGTGAGATATGGAAGAAACATTATTACCGCCTAGTCTGTACACTCAGTGCAAAGTATAGACTAGTAATATTTCAATACAACCTTTTTAATGGAAGAAGACGACTGTTAGCAAAGTTTAGGCATACATAAAAGGTTGTCAATTTACCTAGTAGTAAGTGGTAAAGCGTTAAAAAATTGATTCTGCCAAGATTAAAGTACTATTATACTTGCTTTAGGGTTATGAAACAATTTTAATTAACGCATATAAATAGATTGATAAATTAGATTTGTACGTAAATAGTGCCATCGGCGAAGTTGGATCGTAGGGGGACTGATCACTTTTATCCCTCTTGTTGGCAGAGCTGATGTGTTGTCAACAATGCTTAGTGGTATCAAGAAAACGGTTACTGGCAAAATTCTGATTTAGCTTAATGTAGCAGAAATGGCAAAAATGTATTATCTCTGATAACGATGTAGCCTGGTGGGAGTTTTACTGCCTTTTTGTGGCTTTTTAGGTTTTCGTTTATTTTTATTTCATATTATTGCCTGAATGTTTAGAGAAGTCTAACAACATTTTAGGGGGTGGAAATGTTTAACTTCTTTCGACTATCCTCACGACATCTAAAAATCAAACTTACCTAAAGACTTGATGAAATCTTTTGTATGTCTACAGAAATTTTTTGTATGAAGCTTCATTTATATAGGCAACACTGAGTTTGATGATGTCACTCCGTGAGACTTGTCTCAGAGTTAGCGAAAATTGTTGCGTTGGTCTTATGGGTAACCACAATTGCAACGAGAAAATCAAAGAATAATCATACGAGATTCTAATATGTGACATTTTTATTCATAGAGTAAAAAAGTTATACAGTGAAAAGTCGATGAAAATATTTTATTTCCACGTAATATTGCATTTATTACTTTCCCAACTCACTGAGCTATTAGAACACTGCTATGAAACGTAATTCAATGAACAAAAATTATATGTATCAAGTAGCAAGATAGATTTAATCTGTAGACTTTAAATTGCATGAAATGTTTTTCTACATAGACATGAAATAGTTTAATGTTGGTGAATGCTCAACAATGGGATTGGTCTGTGCGTCAACGAAACCTATCATTCTGTAGGCTGACACAATGTATCTTTTGTCTGCAGAGAGGGGGGGAGCGGGGATTTCAAAACATGCAATATATGATTGTCTGTCTATGAACATAATACTCGTATCTCAAGATTGGAATAAAGTATACAGTTCAGTTTGCATGTAACTTTAACAAAGACTTGTTATGTGTGGTGTGTCGTACTTCTAATTCATATACAACAAAAACAAAGCCATGACGACTGATTGTGATCCTGTAATATTTGCCACCTTACTACCAGGGAGTTATGTTTGAATCACGATGTTTTGAAGATAATTCAGTAGCATTTACCGATATAGAAAGTCAATAACTAAAACTAACTCTTTGAAACATTAAGGTATAAACATTATATATACCTTAAACATGTTGTACTAACACAAACGACTTGTACCGAGAGCAACACTGGAATTTTCTTAATTAGTATAACTGCTTTAACGACTGAGACTGAATGGTAACAAGCTTGTTTAATTTGCTGACTCGGGACGGCCGACGTTCATGAATAAACATGGACCTAAACAGCACAATCAGCTTCCGATAGTGGCACTGCATCGTGCTACCCTTTGAGCTGGGGTTGTCTGCGGTGTGTTTGTGATCTCCTCTTCATCCCAGCGTCCTAGTCTTACAAGCGAATCGTGATCATAACAGCTAGAAATTATCACGTCTTGATTTCTGATCCGGCCGCCCTCACAAACAGATGGATAACCGATGTCATGTTCATGATTAATGTATTTTATTACACCACCTCGTACTTAGTCAATTCCGTATTGTGGTGGGCACGGTGGTTATCATAACTGTTTAAAGTATCGTCAAGCGTTGCGCTGCTTGGATGAGTGATCGCTAAGCGATCTTATACTTGGAAGCAGCCCACCTGCCCGGCACATGGTTGTAGTTTGGAAGTCACCCTCAAAGTCGTTGGTCCCCAGATTAAGTGGTAAAGAGGGCTTCTTAATTTTACCTGGTAAAATAAGGCATTCCTTAAATTTTTAAATTTTTAAAAAACTTAAAGCTTTTTAAGACGAACATGATCGATAAATACAACTCTAAGACAACTCTCCCAACCTTAGTGTCTCAAATATTAAGAACAGCCAGCCAGGTGTTAACTTCCTTGGGTATTCTTTACGTAAATAATGACTAGTGTGGTTTTTTTCTTCACAAATTAACCACATTATTTTCTCTTTCTGAAGTATGAAGGTCATTGAGTGTGTATGTAAGAAATGTGGAAAGATTGTTCCGATTTATATCTCTCTGTGAACCAGCCGGTAATGCTAATGTACAGTGAGAGAGTGCTTGAAGCATCTAAATTATCAGAGGTACTGTGGAGATTAACAAAATGTAATATATGTGGTTAGATATTGCTATTTAAACGAATGCATATATATTCTGAAAATTATGCGTTCAAACAACTTCCACTCCTTGTTTCAATTCTAAAATCTTAAAAGTGAGACATTAGAATACTTCTACGTAATATATAGTGTGTTTAAAATTTTATGCACACTGAAGGGATCTTGGAAACTAAAAGTTAAAAAGGAAGATACAACTAAGTTTAAATGGACATAGTTGTGCGTAATATCAAGACTCAGTATGGGTTTTCGTTAAGTTATAAAAAAAACTAGAAAAAAATGTCATGCAAGTTTCTCGTAAAAAAAAAAAAAAACATTCCATTATATGTACTAATAAGGGAGTTGTGACAGTTTCAAAATGTTTTCCAAAATCTGTTACTTGATATCAGCGAGTGAACGACGCAAACAATAATTTACATCCACATCGATTTGTTAGTCTTTTTATTACTATAACTTTGCCCAATCATTGCTTAATCTTTGCTGTATATCTTATAGTTTCCAAGATCTCGTCATTGTACATAAACTTTGAAACGCGCTGTATATCTTATAATAATCCTTTGTGGATAGGATTGTGGACGGTGTTGTAGTGTTCTGGATGGTTTCCAAAACACGGCTGTAAACGCCCTTATAGTATTAGCTTTCAATGTATGGCTCGCATTCATTTTACATTTTAATTATTTTTATAATACTTGTAAAGACATTTATAATGCACTACAATTTATAATAAGTATCCAAAAATTTTATAATGTAAAGTGTAATAAATCTATTAAAATTTGTGTTGATGCATAAATACAGTTGATGTGAAGACATTTCTTTGCTCTTCACGTTAAGTTATCCGAGTATGTTTTAATTGCTCGTCCTTGAAGTAATGAGCGAGAATGCGTACCACAAAGTTATTCCATAAGTTATTCACAAAAATGTGTGAACAGAGCTGCAATTAATGTATTTTATGATGGAAAATATATAGGTAAATTCCACTTGTAACTGCAATGATAGAACATTTGGAGTCGTCTTGAGGTAAACCAAGGTTATCAGTGCCTGTGAGGCATTGCGTTGGTTGTCATTTCTCTAGGGTGCAGTGAATTTGGAGAGTTTTTCGCTACTAACATCCTGTACATTAGGGCTTGATGGTACTGCCCTTAGGCAACGTTTTATCTTAGTCCGTTAACGTAATCGAAAAGCCACGGCCCTAAGTGTTGCTTTATCTGAAGCGCGGTAAAAGTAGCTGAGAACTCACGAAGTAAGTTGTCGGTACGAGTTACTTTGCTATTCAAATTTTTGGCAGTCTTAAGAATATCAAATAATGTTGCAGAATAAATTGAGAGCAACAATAAATCAGTTAACAATGGTGTTTTAAGTGGTGGATTTACCGTTTTATCACGTGGAAGATAAGCAAGCAGTCAATTCTCAACAATTTTTGTCCTGTTAAAGATATCCTTAGAGCCGTGCTCCGATATATTATTAGAGCCGTGCTTAGTGATTATAGCCAACGGAGCAATTCTTCAGGATTTGCTGACAATATTCTTTGCTTGGTGAGTTGAATTGGGTCATTCAAATAATCCTGGAACGAGGTGATTGTGGCTTCGCTACAGATTTCCTGCAGTTTAACGACGATCAGTGTTTAATCTCTTGTCAAGGGATATTAAGGTAGTAAAAAAACCTTCTTTAAACTTGCCTCTCCTTAGAAGTGTCATTTAAAATATATATTTGCATTTAATGGCATTACTTCGAAGTGAAGATGGATAAATCAATTTAATTTTAACCTTATTAGATAGTGAAGGATCCTTTGAAACCAAAACAGAAATTGATAAACTCGTCTCACTTCTCTATTCCGTTTCCTCCTCAATACCACACACAGTCCTCCACAAAGTTGAGATCGCTCTAAGCGACCTGAAAATAATACCTTTATTTTTCATTCCAAAAGGACACCACTGAGATGTTCCATAAGCTGGGAAAAAACGGGAAAATTGAATTTAAAGTGTGAAAGTACAACCAAGGCCACAGTAGAGTGAAAGTGGTGAGGTGTGGAAGGGGACGAGAGGGGGTGGAGGCGCGTCTGCTATCGACCATGCCATAACCGCGCGACTCTGCCCCACATACTGATAAGGCTCAGTCTATCCACAGAATTGATAAGCGCTTGGAACATCCCGGCATGCATCAGCAATCTCTGTACAGTGTTCTGAATATACCACCTGAGTCATCTAACAATCTTGCTCCTTGAAACTACTATCTAATGTAATAAATTTAATAAAACGTAGCTTACTTTTATAAATAAACATTAATACATCATTAATACATATACTATCTTAAATGTATTAATAATAATAAAATAATTTCAAATACCCCATTTTAAACTCTGTACGCACCAGTTGTAAAACAGTTCTTAGTCATTTATATCTTAGGAACACATTCATAGGCCGTAACAGACTTATACGAACTTTGTATTTCAAAAGTACTCAAAATACGTGATCTAAGGGGAGAACACTGTTAAAGTTGTTCAATGTGATGCCTCCATACTTGAAATCGAAGAGTCACTTGGCTCTTGAATGATTTGCATATTAAATGGTGGAGTGGTACATACGTCTTTATATTTCGTTATCGACGCTAAAGTATTTCCTGCTACACGCTTTTAAAATGTTTCTTGAATTGGTGTATTTTTATCATCTGGCACCTCTGAAATTAGAATATGCCCATCAGATACAGTGCAACTTAAAACAAATATTTATATTGATATGGAATATTTCCAACAAGTGGTATATTTCAGTAATTTATTGTTACCCCCGTCTTAAACCTTATTATTGATTAACTGAAAAAACAAGTTTGTTGTGAAAACTAAAGACACATTTATGGACATCGTAGTCACATGATAAACATTTGTAATAGTTCATTTTAAATTTATTTTTGTTTAGCACGTGTTTGTGATTTTTTATTTAGTTTATTTATAATTAATGGGAGTACTTATTTAAGGTTTGTTGTGGGTAGTGATACTATTAAACGAATAACAACATTCCAGACAGTTGTCTTCGTCTTATATTACACGACGTTTTGAAAACTAGTATCTGTCTCTTCTTCAGGTATCAACCACTAAAAAATATGGTATTAATTAGTTAGCAATAGGAATGGTATACGTCAACAAGTCAAATACCTATCGAGACCCAGCCCCAAAGTTAGAAGAGTTCACAACACAGATGCTACAACACGATGACAGAAACACATCATAGAATGCCGATGGCCGAGTGGTCTAAGTCGTTGGGCATTGGCTCTGAGTTAGAGATAACGCAGGTTCAAATCCTGTCTGTGACCATTGCACTTTTTATCAGTACCATTGACCTCGTACTGTATCGACTCTCCCTCTTATTCTGTTTGATAAGATCCTCGCACAGGCCAGTGGCCCATGAGGCGGGCAGAATAAGGCTTAAAAGGGGATCGGCCTCTCCTTTATTAAAAAAAACAAAAAAAAAAACAAAAAACACCAAATGTAGCGTGTGTGTTGGATTGTAGAACTTGGGTATGCTTTTTATAGTTTGGTGTTGAATCTTGAAACATATACCCGAGATTCAAATAGTGTTTGCAATTTTTCGACGTGGTTTGAACAGCAAAACCTTCATTATAGTCAAAGTAACAGTCGTGAAAGGCACATAATTAAGAGCAGCCAAATTCACAACTTAAACTGTCAGAACTCAAATTCAAAACTTAATTAATATTATTTGATATGGAACAGCAACATTTTTGGAGTTGCCAAAAAGGATTTAACATTACTCTGTAAACCTGAGTACGAAGCCTGTATAAATTACTTTATATTCGTGGCACTAATATACGACATTTTGGTACTTTGTTATTATCCGAAGATCACTATTTTTGGAACAGGTTTTCTTTTCAGTGACATAAAAAATTACAATATTAGAAAGAAAAGGCTTTATTTTAATTACTGCGAAAATTACATGTCATTATGGCGATCGTTTCTTGTTTTCTACCTCCCAAAAAGAAGTAATGTCGGCGAGAAGTAAGGTAAGCCACTTATCCTTATCTACTATTTATTATTACGCTATAGAGGCAGGTTTATATCAGGTTATCATAAATATGTTACTAGTAGTACCAAAGTTAAAGATAACCTTTATGAGCGCCCATGTGATCTGAGCTTGAATTTCGGTAATATCTCTACCGGGACTCCACCGAAGCCCTACTGATGGCTAAGGGCATTTCCTATCGGTACTTTCCCAATCTCAGATCACGTTCAAGATCGTCCAACTTTTCCGATGACAGATCATGATGGTCGATCTAGCACGTGGTCTGAGGTCGGTAAAGTGCCAATCGGAAATGACTACGTATCTATGTACAGCCCATAATTAAGAATCCTTCTGAGGATAAAGGCTATGCCCTGAGTTATTATAAACTCAGATGGATTCTTAATCAAGGGCATAGCCTATGACAAATAACATGTAATTTTCACAGTAAGTCAAATAAAGTTTGTTCTTTCAAATATTTTAAATTTTCTTAGTTCTGTACTAAGAAAATCTGTATAAAAAATAGTGGCCTCCGGATAATACCAAGGTACCAATTTTATTGGACTTTAAAACAATTACAGATGTATTCGTGCCAATTAACATAATCGTATTACCTGCTACAAAAAAGATCCCGAAATGCGTGTGAGATGAGGGGGTAGATAGAAGTGGGGGAGGGACGAAGTGTTTCCACTAGTTTTAAACTCTCCTGGGACTCTGGCAGAGTGGGTCCTCATCCAATTTCCCGTACACTGTTTTCTTTTTATATTAAAATAAAAGAGAGCATTTAATTTGATTCCTCACCAAATAAAGTTAATAAGTTTGGGAATTAAGGTTTTTAGTTAATTCTGTCGAACGGTTAGACGAAATTAAATATGTCTAAATTAGTATCAGTAAATTAATATTGTAAAAGCAGTAAATAATGTAATCCAGCCGATAGTTGTAACATTTTTATGCTAGGACTTTTGTGAAAATAAACAAAAAACAAAACAGAACAACGGCGGAGTATGAAAATATAGATAGTGTTAATTGGTGACTCTTATAAAGGGGTGAATCTATTTTTTTTGTCAAATCAATATGACGACTATGATTGAAATGTAACTTTTATTTCAATGATGTTTTAATATGATTCAGGGTATCGAAATCTGTTTTACCCTCAAAGTGAGGCTAACTTTATTCCATTTAAGCTGAAGTATCATGTATACATATAAGGATAAATGGGATGGGTTGCACCCTGATAGTCTCTAAGTTAAATCATTGTTCTAAATAAACATTCTGATTGTTTTTTATAATGTTTATAAAAAAACTATTTCAAACATTGTTTTCTACAAAAATTACACCATTACATAACAACACTTAAAATTCTGATCATTCAATTGTAGAAAAGTAAGAAACTATAAATTTTCAAGTTACTTTATTACTTATTCCTTAAACTGTATCTACTACTAGTAAGTCTAAAAAATGTTTTTACAAAACAATATTAATCAGCCTAGATGGAAAATATTACATGATATTATCCCTATGGTAAATGTTAGGTATTTAAACGAGAACAGCACTTTGGAAGTGTCTGGAACACATTACTGTTCCATAATCCCAAGACGAATGCTTAATGAAAGTAAGCGATCTCTTCCAGACGCCTGCCATTGACTAACAGCAATCTGCTCTACACTCCTGCCTGCCACCTCTCATGGGACATAGTCTGATTATAATGTTGCAGGCGATGTTTATTTTAAGGTTTTGCAGGAATTGGTATAGAACACATGAGCGTGCAATACACAGCTTGACACAAAAAAACCTGTACAAACTAACATAAGAAATTTGAGTAAAGATTTGAGTACATTTATAATTATACATTATCTATACTAGTTTTACGCAACGATGTCCTAACAATATTCCAAAGTGACATAAAATAATAAGCATATTGCTATTAAAAAAATAAAGAAAATAAAGAAATGAAATTCTTGAAATGGAATGTTTTATTATCAGTTTTACTCTTATTTATTTATATCGAGTCGTAAATATAAACTGAAAAAATGATAATTTTATATTTATAAGTATGAAGAGAGTGGTAGTATAGAAAGTATTAAATTAAACACCCATTTAAAATGTTAGCCCATATAACGTCATTGTATATTATATGTTAATTTAGCCCAATAATATTATTTTATACACTAGGTTTATTAGAAAACGAATAACACGAATCAAATAGAGGATGCAGATAGATAAAAGTAGGATTTAAAAAATGTTTAGTTAATTATCATGAGAAACAAAGTTTTAGGATGTGATAGATTAGTATTAAGGAAATTTTAACATTAAAACGTCTTTTTCAGGTCTTTTCAACATCAATGTGTTTATAAATTTCGTTTTTGGCAAACTTACACTATATAAAACAATACAGTCATTTTAATACGCATAAAACATTTTAATATATTTGAAGTTGTGCGAATTTCATTTCCTGCAGGCTTTATGGTTTGTGTATGAAGTGTTGTTTGCTCCTACTTAAAGTTTTGACGGTACATACTTTAAGTAAGAATTTCCCACAGTATCATACTAACTTTTTTAATTAAAAGCATTTACAATTTTAAATGTATGTATTGAGTTCAATAACTATTGAATTATTCTACCATGGTTCTACTATCTATTTATGTACCATATACCATGTCATTTGCATTATAAATATTGCTTGTAACATTATTTAATGTTTTTATTTTAAGATGTTCACTAATTAACAATTTTTATACAACTGTTATTCAAAGTTATGTACATATGAAATTAAAACGAACACATTATTTGTTTTAAAAAGATATTAGCACTGTCAATATGCTGAGAATCACCAATTTCAAATGAAAAATGATTTTTAAGGTAATAATGTGCTGCCGTTTAGTTTTATTAATTTAATTTCTAAATCATTATTTTACTATTTACATATTTTTGAAATTTATTTATTTTTAAAAACATAAATGAAGTCTATAATTATGTTTATGCTAATTCTTAGACATTTACCTATATATATATATATATATATATATATATATATATGTTTGGTAAGTAAATATCTAAGAATTAGCATAAACATAATTATATATATATATATAGTTTACAAATTTGTCTGACAGATTTTTCTATAATATTTTTAAGAAATATATATATATATATATATATATATATATATATAATATATATACTTCTTAAAAATATTATAGAAAAATCTGTCAGACAAATTTGTAAACTTTACCTCTTACCAATATCTTTGCCCTGCGCCAAGCCAAGTCTCATGTTTCTAAGCAGATATGAGCAGACAGGGGGACGTGATAGTACGGTAAAGTATGATGATGTACGCGACGTGCTCCCCCTCCACCCCTCCTCCACAGCATGTAGATACCCTGATATTGGTATCCTACATGATGTACAGTCCCTGGAGATGCTGCTCACTGTCTGCCTTTACATAATATATAGTAAACACTATTGTATTGGCCTGGGCTGATACATTAGGGAACTGATAATCTCGCTTAGTATACAGGTACAAATAGATTGGTGGCTATGTGGTATCACTGTTTAAGTAGGTTATTCATGACAAAGTTGTGCTTCTTTTCAGGAACATAATTTAACTATTGACTTAAAAACTTGTTTTCAACTATGGATAGCGTGTATCATCTTACTTTGTTGATTAGTTAATCTTTATCCACACTTAGCCGTATGTTCAAGGTTTCCGACGTCTGAAGAAGAGATTTAAGTTGACGCATAGTATACCGGGTTTAAGTGACAAAAGCCGATTAGAAATGTCCGAAATCCTATTTCCCTATCAAATTATCCCTCGTCAATATTGAGCTTTAAATTCTTGATACAAATACATCATGATAAGAAATAAAAATTGTATAGTCCTACCATGAAACATTGGATATTGAAGGCACTTTAAATGTGGTTCACTCTCTTTGGCACGTAGTAAATGTAGGATAGTGATATGACGTCATTGGCTTTCAGTGTCACCAAACCAAATTTGCAAGAAGGAAGAATTAGCTCCTGGTGACTTGCAAGGAAGGAAGGGCCTGTGGCTGGGAATTCGACTTGAGGTCAGAATCGACCACTTAGAAATGCACGAGGAGTCTTGCTTTACCTGGAATGCTACTGGAGAATTCCAGATCACCTAATTAAATCAATGTTAATCCTTGAATGGACGCCACATGACGTGAACTTCCTGCAGTAACAAGGAAATAGTAGTGCTGATTATAACCGTCATCTCTGAATGTGAACTTATGTAAAAATAAAATTACTATTAGCTTTATTATTAATTTCTTGACTGTAGTGATGACTTAGTCTTACGTATAATTTCAGACCATAAATAATTTTTATAAAGATCAAATCTGTAATGATTTATATATTAATATACATATATATTAAGTTTAACAGAGCATTTCCGAACTCATCAAGCTATAAATAGACTGATCTGAATCTAATTGTAAAGTAACTGAACGCTTTGGGTAAGCAACACATTTCTTAACAGGTTTCTAATAGCTATTTATTTATTAATGTATTATTGCATTTATTTCTTCAAGCGTGTTTTACGCGGAAAAAGTGTTAAGTAGTTGTCTAACTGATGTGAAAACGAAGGAATGATAATTTGTAATCTAATTTACTAAGAAAATGTTAAATGATAATTCTCTACTCCTAAATTACACCATACGGCCGTTGACCTTTAAATTCCTGAACATATTCCTGAAAGGAGATAAATAACCGATGTAACAGAGTATCGAAGCACCCGCCAGAGCGTAACCAAAGTGACATCATCACATGATTGTGTTACTAAGTCACACGATAAAGTGCCATAGGATTGTACTCAGTTTTGTTTTAAGTAGTATACACTTTTCTGCAATTTTCTTGTTCTCACCTTGATTACCCATAAGACCAGTGTAAAAATGTTAGAATTTTATATTTTCTTTTAGTTTTGACAAAGAGTTCTCCCTTGGGCCAAGAGAGACCTATGTACCTAGTTTCCAGTCACTAGCACCCGGCTATAACCAGTATTGCACGAACTGGCCTATAGACTGAGAACGACACGATGTTAAGAAGGCCGTACTGTTGTGCTAACAGTGATAAGTAGTGTAACCTTGAAAATCTATGGATACTTATCAGCAGGCTTCCTGTAAACTTTACGAACCATTGAATAAGGTAGCAATTTTGTTATGTACACAACATGTGTCAAATATAGTGTTATTTGATTTATCAAGATTTAGAAGAGATATCATCATTCACTCACAAAAACAATTCAATCCAGAGATGGCGTAAATATTTCGTTTCAAAGCACTATTTTATTTGGCTAAATAAACTGTTAAATGGCTCAACTGAAACAACAAGCGGTGAATCAGAACTAGTGATAAATGTTTTGTATAAAAGCTGTTTTGTGTTTCAGTCTGAACAATTACTCAGGCAATTTTCAGACTGACATAGCTTGTTTCCCGATGCAAGAGAAGTGGTAATATTTTAAAAGGAAGCTACCATCAGTTTATTCGTTTAGTTAATTGGCATGCAAGATTTAGCTATTTTAAAATCCGACATATTTGTTGTTTTTAATAGTTAACAAAATTATATTATTAACTAAAAAAAAAATTGTTTTCTAAAGTTTTTATCACAATGTGCTTCTGGATTCCACAGCCCAAAAACGTTATGCTAGTTATATTCATTAAAATGTTTGAAAACTATCCGACGTATTAGGTCGTCCAAAAACTATTCATCTGAAAGACATTTAACTCAAATTACTTAACGTTTAATACAAAGTTTTCACCGATCTCTTAGGTAGCAACCTACAAAAATAATATGCTGTATTTATCATATTAAAAATAATATTAATACTACTATATAACATCAATATAATACTAATTTTCTAACTTGATAATATCTAATATTAGATATGTATGAAAGTCAGAGTTTCATTTTGTTCGTTTGAAATTGATTTAATTAACATGAGCTTATTTTTAAGTGGGACAGGCATGCCGAGTTACGTGAATTTTAAGCTAAAAACGACAAAGGAAATTAGCGCAATTAATGTTACGTTCTTATCAGTATTTTGGACAAAAATAAGAAATACAGTTAAAAATATGTTTTTGTGAAAGATACAATTTAATACTAGTAATAATAGTTAAAACTAATTATTAAATTGTAGATGTAGTCTAATTTTGAATGCATACTTAATCAAACAAAAAATAATACTGTAAAGAATGAAAATTCTAAGAGTGTTATTATAAAAAAATGCTTCCAATAATATTTTTCAGGATAGCTCTAAATATTTTTAATGTAATATGACACTTTTTTAATTAAAAATATACTGTTTACTTTTTATTTCATCATCATGATCAAGGATGTTCCAATAAGTCGGCTAATTTGTTTTGTTTCTATCTAGAAGTTGATAAACGTTTTTCTAATTCCTCTCTTATAGCCCAGTATTTGTTAACATAACGATTGAAATCAGGTTTAATTATTTTACGGATTTATCACCCCTAGTAAGTAAGCAATATAAATGTGAGCAATTAGTTACCCGGGTTTAAACAATTCATTCAAACATTGTATTAATTCAATCCCAGTTAATTAATTATAAACGAAACGTATCTAATCCGTACAAAACGTAGAAGTGGGTGACATGATTGATTTGAATGCACAAAATAATGAACGCCGATGAAAAAACATTACCCTACCTTCCGTATAGTTATGTTTTTGTTTCACATTACAACGGTAATTGTTATATGAGTACTGAACTCCCAGGTATATCTCAACACCCAGCATATCCTTGACATTTGCCTGAGAGCTCTGAAGCTCGACTGTGTTCGGACACAATACTGCTATTAACGCCAGCCTAGAGCATGACTACTTTGGCCTCGACACATCCACGGGGGCAGGCCGCGTCGGCGGAGAAGCAGCACGTTTATCTTTTGTGGGACCCGCCCATCCGAGATTGTCTAGAGCACTTAGTAGAAAAAGACCATCACAAACGCGTATTGCAGCAGTACACGGTGCAGAGGTACATCAAGGCTAAGCAGAAGAGTGAGGGAATTGAGGTTTGAACGGAATTTTAGTAGATATTCCGCTTAAATTGACAATGAACAACCGAGTTTCGCATGTAATTCTGAGACTTAATTCCAGCTTCAGCAAGGATGATACTGTAGTTAGGTTTTTCAAGTTAGTGAGTTAGACCAATGCCTATCCTATCGAAGTCATCGTGGTTTAATATAATACTTAAATCAGAGGGTAGAGGTTGAAAGTGAGATGGTTACGAAATGTAAAATATTACATGAAATAATGTAAACAAGTTTGGTAAAATTGAAGTAAGTAACATGGTTCAGTTTCTAAAAAGTACTATCTTTCAAGAAGCGAATTCCAATGAGGAAAATAAAGTTTCTACGTCCTAGCTCCGAAGGGTAAACTGGAAACTCAAGAACGCGTTATAGTATTTTAAAAATAAGGATGGTTTAAATATACCGAGTTTTACGAGTATCAAGCAATAATATATTTAAAATTAATATATTGCTAATACTTTTTTATTCACAAAATTAAATGGTCAAACTACGCTATTCAGTGTTTAATACCAATAGACTTGAAAAACGATACTTATAGAAAACATAACGATAGGCAGATAACAACATGCGTAATGAGTACTTGGGAAATCATTTTGATAATGAGTTGAATATGATGCTATTATTTTGTTGCGGGAAATGAAGGCAAAACAGCGGTTAACAGTTAGTATCCTCGAAGCTTGGGCATTTGCTCTAATTACTACAGCAATTCTGGATTACAATGCGGGTTATGTTATGGTATGTAATGTATGGTAAATGTGCATTACTAGTATGGTAGTATTAGATTTATGATAGTGACAGTGAAGTGAAACGATGAATGTTATACAGCTTGTATAAATCGTCTTCAAGACAGTTATTCAACGATTTATGATTGTCCTTCTAAGCACTCATAACTTGCAAATTAGGATTTATTTTGATTTTCCTCTTATTTATAGACATACGATTTATGTTATGTATTCTTGATATTCCAAGAATTTGATTGCCTATCGGTGTATTCCATAAAAACAGGATAGATAGGTTTCTAACGAAAACAGTTTTTGTAAACTCATACATAATTCTTTCTTATTAGATCCATACAATAAAATATTTATTTCCATTTAGGGCTAGCTAGCATCGTAGGTAAAATTAAATTTATATTTGTAAATTTCATTTGTGTACTTAATTGTGTTTAAGATAAAAATGACACCTTGTCGACATGAAAACTACCAACGAAGAAACGAGTATTGCAAGATGTGTACACAAAGATCTGATTCATGTTATTATAACGTGTGCATATGCAGACATTCTATGATGTATAACGGTTGACCAATCTTACATTGTCGTTTTGGAGATAGCTTATGGCATCTTTTTTAATGGTTTCAAATACAACAATTAATACCAGTTTATACCTTAAATTCGCGATTGCTGCCATAAAAAAGACAATTGTTCAAATTTTACCTTGTGTGCTTCGACCGTAGACGAATAAATCAGTAAACGTGTAATATTGTAAAAGATTTAAATATGAATTGACACAATTATTGTATTGTATCCGTACCAAGAAGGGCTAAATTGTTTATTTGGACATTGTAATGTTTATCAGATTTTATACAGTTGACAAGTTGATACTCATCAATATTACAAGTGGGTTGCAGCGACAGTGAGCAGAGTCCGCCCCGCCCTTAGCAGATTCAAGGTCCCATGGGCGCGTCTGTCACCTGATTATCATTCCTGATGTCACCGCTGCTACTAACAGATTATTACGCCCAGAGCCTCTTAGGGGACAAATGTCAAGGTTAAATTTTTTCTCAAGAGCATTAATTGCATTTTGTAATGGATTCGTGATCCCATCTGATTGATGAGTTAAAAAAACTTGTAAATTGACAGATAACTGGAACTTCTGCTGTGTTCTAAAAATACTAAAAAGTCGGCTGTCTTTGGCAAACTTGAACAAAGAATCCAGCTGATAGGACTATCCAAACGTTGTGAGTCAAATGGTGAGGTAATAAAAGTTTAAGGAAAGATGAATAAGCGAAAACGTGCAGAGTATTTTCTGTGAATACGACTTCCTCGATGGTTTCCCATCCCTTATCGCGATGGTCGTGGGCCGGTGTGGTGGTGCGGGTGGTGAGCTCATTGTGAGTAGCCCAGCTCTGCCGGACCTCACGACTCAGTAGGAACCTTGAAGCCGTGAAATTCCTGAGCTTTCCTGAGAGGATTTAAATTTAGAACAAACTCAACTTCAATCCATACGCAATTTATAAACGTGTCAGCCCTGAAATCTCAAACAAGACTCTAATAACCTTAAAATAGATTCAACAAACAAGAATTTGAAAAAAGTCAGATAAGTTTTAAATAATTTTATTGATTCTTCAATGTTCTTCAATTCGGTTCCACAACTGTTTTCTACCTAATAAAAGTAATTGTAATAAACGCTCTAACGGAGTCTTTTCCGACATCGTTTACTCGGTGTGTTGGAGTACTTGGCTTTTACGTCGGATCATGTCACGTTCTAAAATCCTGTTTTTGTGTCTCTATTTATCTGCGTGTAACTCTACTAGAAAGTAATTAGAGAATTGAAACTTCTTCTTGGTCTGAGGAAAAAAAATCTATGGATCAAAAGATCAAGTTGGTCTCACAGTTAGTTTCAACCAATTCGGGCAAGACTATCGTTACGTTATGTAGAGTCCATCGATACTCTATTTTATCAGTTTATTTAATAACTAAGGTGTTACGTGTAAGATATAAGATTTTTTAATTGGAATTAAAATTTCATGAATATAAAACGAGAACGCATGTAATTAAGTCAATTATTCAATATTATGAAGCATAAAAATATAAAAAGATTGATAGGTGGTATATTTATCCATGACTGTAACATCCACCTGCTTGATTAACCTATAGTTTTAGCTAATAATTCATTTATCCGCTCCTTTGGACCTTTTATTGGTAATTGGTCTATATACCTGCTAGATTAAGCTATGGGTTAAGAAATTTATTTCAGGCTTTAAATATATTAACAGAAATTAAAAAAAAACTAATAATAAAAGATATTTAACACTACATCAGCAGCAACTTCACATGGTCATTTGTATTTCTTACGTTTAGAGTTAAATGTTAAACATTTCGTATATTACATAAGCGGAAGAAAACTCTTGGTGAATGGAAGACGATTTTAGGTAGGAGAGAGGACACTCTAGGGATCCTTGGTCGTCTGGTGATAGGATGACACGGAGGATCACGAGGATAAAAGCCAAGGCTTAACCTTTTGCGAGTGATGTCGTAAACTCATGAAAATGTGAGAGTTATAATTTAAGTTAACATTACAATCTTCGAAAGTAATGGAGTTTATATAATAGATTCTTAATATATATAATTTCCACACCTTCGAATCGGTAACTTTAAATAATGTTTAGCGTTGCTAAATTTAAGTGGTAAAATAATTTCTAAATCCTCAAATTAAAAGTTTGTAACTAACTTACTAATGTTTTATATATCGGGATACCTTCTAACTCATCTTGTATTTATTATAATAGATTACGTACCCAGATAATATTTTAGTCAATTAAACTTTGATTATTACTTTATTGGCTGAGCTTCAACGAAACCTATGACTTGTGGACTGCAAAATTTCACTTTATGTCTGTCTGTCAACACGATAACGGACAGTTACGAATACGAATTGACATATAAGCATGAGTTTGTTCATGAGGTTTCATTTTTATATGAGGAACACTGAGTTAAATAATAGTACATGTCACTCCATGGGAGTTGGCTGAACTTTAGCGAATATTTTTACATTGCTACTATGGGTAATTACTTACTTCTTGATTCCTTTGACGTTAGACGAGATAAACCCATAAGAGAATCAAACATGAGACATACGAGTATTAACAAATTTAACTATCCTAAAACGTACATTATTTTATAGTCACATGGTGTATGGTCTTTTACTATTTAAACACTAATATGAAACCCAATTTAATGAACAAAATAATGATGAAAGTATAACGTAGCCCAGATTACAAATGTAGATTAAATCTTGCAAGACACTAAATTTCTTTAAGAATGAGTCATTTTGTGTAAACTTCTTTTTTGTATGATTGTCTGTCTGTCTATCTGTCCGCAGGACATTACGAGTATGAATGAGCTATAGATTTGAACATTTTCAAGCAACCACGGCGACAACACACAACACAAGGTGTGCCGTACTCCTACCTTGTTTTTTATTATAGCACCTGATAAAAAAAATTGTTTTTTATTTTTTGATTACCTGATAATGACAGGATATTTTTGAAACTACAACAGCAATAAATTCAAGCCTCTTGGTCAAGAACACCATTGAGAGAATACCACGAGCAACTTTAATATATTGTATTGATTAAATTTGACTGTGTAGGCAAAAAATATTGGATGTTTAGGATATCTGGTATGGATTTTTTTTTTTATTTTAGCAAGTGAATACATTTCCATTATCTCACAACTCACAAATAAGGACCACAACAGAATAGTATGTAATATTCCTTTATCTTCGTTTTGAACTATTTTCTTTTAATTGGAATCAAGCATGCATTAATTCATTTTATATGTTGAGGTAATTAAAAGTATAACCATGGTATTGGGTTTCTATAGTACCGATATAGTTATTGTACAGCAGCCTATAACTTTTTTATACAATTCACTAATTACTGTGTCTGAAATTAAATCAACGAGTGAAATCCATAGTTGTTTTTTTCAAACCGAAAATTATTATCATATCAACTTTAAGGGGATTGATATACAAAATTACTGTGCCAAAACATTTTTAATCATCCCTTCGCATTCACAAACCTAGGGATCTCTAACCACTTCCGTAAAAAGAGTTTTACATACAATTAGTAAAAAAAAAGAATTGTGCATTCGTAACAAAAACAATTATTCGATTTAATTAAAATCGTATTATAGAATTTCATTTCAGTTCAGCCTCAGACAATTACAAATTACCTTACAATTGGAAATTGTCTCACCAGTTCTTCTGCCCACGAGACTTTATTGTACTTTTATATTTGCAATGACAAGCAAAGAGGTGTATTACATCTAGGTTACGAGTATTACGTAATGATGTAACACTGCTTGTGATCGTATGTGAGTACGAGACCTTTCAATCAGTCACTCATATATGACACAATCGGCATGGATGATCATCACACTTTGCACACTATGATCTCAAGTATCCGGTTGGCACTCGCTCTTGGCCCAGCCGTGACCCTCCCACCAAGATGATAAATCATAGAGCCTATGATGGCGTGGCCATTGTAGATAATCACTTGATGAGTAGGATTGGTTGAGCAGTAAGAAACAATAAAATACAAATAACCTATGAAAGCGTAGTGAGATTTATAAATAGATAACCATTTTACTGTGACTAAAATACATGAGTGCCAACAAGGAGTGATTTTATTTCAAAACCTTTGTTAGTATGTTCATTCCATCGTAACTACAAGCCAGTTTTTCTATTTGGATCTACCATAACGCGTTGGATATGGTAGATATGGTTGGATGGTATCTACCACTTTACCAGAATCCCGCTTATATATCTAACAATGCGAAAATAAGAGATGCGTGGCTCAATGAATTACGTCCTCAACTGTGTTATCGAAGTCCTGAAATAAATAATATTAAATACTATTAAAATGCAAGCAAAATCTCTAAAACGCGCTGAGACTAAAAGTGCAAATGCCATTTTGTTTTGCTATAACTCGTTATATTCCTCACTTTACTAGAAATCTCACAGGTTGTATACATTATTATTATAGTTAGTGCATTTATTAAACATGAAACAAAATAATTATGAAGTTAAATATGTAAAGAATTTGTGTCTGGTAAAACAGTTACCTATTTCCTTCTTACATTTAGGCACCTATAAAAGCACCAAAAGGAAAGTTAAGCGTCAAATTTCAGTAAAATCCAAGAAAAACTGTTCCGGAAAGTAACAAACGTTTAAAATTATCAAAATAAAAAATCAAACTTAAATATACTTTTTGGAAGATACGGTCAACATATTATTCCAAACGACCATCGTTAAAACTAACAATCATACTCGTTAATACATACACATACATATCTCCCTACAGTCTTAAGAAAATGTTCCTAAAATGAAAAGAACCCACGTTTCTGCAGCTCAGATCTGAAAACAGTCATAACGTAGGGAATCTTAGGAGTGATGTTTAACTTTTCCACTTCTATCTTTGACAGTAAGCCTTCATGTTCATGTAATAGGGCTTAAAAATACACTTAAAAACAGAAATCCTGATTGTATTAGCTGATCCTTTCTCAAACAACACTTCTGAAGATACTGTGAGTGTATAATCTAGGCGCGGAGTATAATTTTATTTTATTATTGATCTATCTTTTGCAACAATATAACAAACAATAACCATATTAAATACAACAAGAATAATGTGAAACAAACTAAGCTAAAGAAGGAGACATTACAAGAATTTAAAGAAAAACAAAAGATCTAGTCAAAATAAGGGAGGAGTCTTCATTGACGTGCGATTCTTTCATGTTGCTTGCGACCAAAGATATCCCTAGAGCGAGTTCCAGTGAGGATACAGAAATCGATCCGACTAGGAGATGAGGAAAGTTAATAAAACGATTAAGAAGCTAGATATTGCTGGATGTTCATTTTCATCCAGTCATATTGGCAACACTAAATATACGAGTACCTATATTAATGCTAAAAGAAAACTGTCCCCTAAATTTTATTTAAATGAAACATTTTGAAATACGAGTAGTGTACGTAAATACACAACATAGTTTTGACAATATTGAGGTTTATACAAACGTAACATCCTAGATATAGCAAAGATATGACAACAATCACTACCGAGGTATGCCTGTAGGTATGACTCACTGATATATTGGCATGCACGGCAGTAGGTGAGGGAGCAGACAAAAAGGGAAGCTGAGTGACGCATTGGCTCGTGACCGCAGAATCTGATAATTGGCAGTTCGACACGACCGCCATTGATTTTGGATGCTGGTGACGCCATCAAAGAGATCCCGAGTGATTTGAACTTTGAAATTGGATTTTTTGTAGAGGATTCTTTGTTATAAATGTATTAGTTTATATATGTTATAAATATGACGAATTAGGAATACGCCTCACAATTTTCGTGTAACTGGCTTCGCTGAGGTTATATGCAAATTTCATAGCCATAGCTACGTGTTTCATTATGTATCATGTTAATGGCACATGATTATACTCAGTTTATTTTATGAGAAAAATCGCAAAGTAAATAATGTTGTAACATTATTTACTCTGCGATTTTTCTCGTTTCCATAAAATGCATAAATGTTAACTAACGCTTAGCCAAATCCCATGGAGTGACACGTATCATCTTCCAACTCGATCTTGCCTATTTAGAAATGAAATTTCATGCAATGAAATGAAGTATTTTCTCTCGAGTGGTAGTTGGATTCTCGACCGCTCAGCCAAAATGTAGTTTAGTTGACTATTATATGTAGTAAACTACGTTTCTAAATGTTTATAATTCGATATTTTGGAATAGAAATGAAGATAAAATAGTAATGAATGTGTGTACCATTACGGTATTCCTATAATATAACACTATTTTTATTATTGTTTTTTAAATTTGTTTAGTAGTACGACGTACTCATAGAGTAATGCGTATGAGGTTTAATAGTGAGAAAATGCACAACATTCGCTCTTTTGTAACAATATTAAAATAAAAATATTTGTCATTTTGCGTTTTTAAGTTTTGCTATTGGTTTTATATGTGCCATATTTATATCAATCATATTAATCAATCATTAACATGTAAAAACTAATTACCGTTTCAACAGTTATCACAGTCTTTTACGCCATTCAGAATCGAACGACTGGTGTTAACTGATTGAATCGGCGTAGTCGGAATTAAATGGAGAGGTACATTGCATATTCATTGATCGTATTGACTGAATAGCTTTAATTATTATTAGTGAATGCAGCTCGATTAAGGTTTAGATAAAAGTGCTCTGAGCTTAAGAGCCTTTAGAAACGGGATCAATCTCCTGACAGGAGAGGGCAGCTCATTTGGTTCAATTTTTTAATCTAGTATTTCCTAAAATGAACTGAAGGCGATTATCTACACACATTTTGGAATTCAATACTTAATTAGAATGAATTACATTAAAGTACACCGTGTTTCTTCAAAATTTCTAAGTTGAAATAGGGAACTCAAAAATAGAAATTGTTTTTCTACCAAATTCAATGAAATATCCACTTTAACATAATATTAATTTTATAGACATTGGAAAAATAACACCAACCAATATTGATAACTTTTTATTTTGTGAAACCTTGCTATAACAAATTTCCTCTCAAAATAAAAATGTGTCTATATTGGTTAGTGTGATATCTCAGTATAATAATTGAATTAGGAAATAGCAATGCAAGCTCCATATTTAATATTGGAGCTGTATATCATATAAAGGTTCACCCATACATTTATAGGAGCAGTAAAAACCCTCTCTGAATATTTACATAACAATATATTTTTATCTTGTATTTCGTTGACAATACACTTTGCATCTTATTCAATCAGAATGTACAATGTTTTACACTAGTAATATGAACTAAATAATGGACAAATTAAAAAATCAAATAAGAGCTGGTCATAAATCATCTGGCATATAAATTATTACTTTATTTAGATTTCCAAAACACATTACAATTTGAAAGTTTACATTATTTGAACGGCCTTCAATATAGGTTAGTAATTACTCATACATTAAAAATATATTAATTTGAAAATTTAAGTAGAAATAAAAACTTGCAAAGTTAGTTAAACATGAACTGGGACAGCCCTCTACGGCACAAGTAGTCGAGTCTGCCAGCTTACTTAAGCTTGACCTGTTTCACTAAGATTGCAGGCTCAAACTGTATTGCCAAGATTTGTCTGACTGGAGTCTATCGCTGCTCTGACGCTGTTTCCTTGTACTCCAAACATTGTTTCCATTCGTCTCGCCGTAATTCAGCGATTCGAAAATGTTGAGCAGTAATCAGTGTCTGAAAGATTACTACAAAGATTAAACTGGAATTGATAGAAAAAAGTAAAATGAGTTTTCCAGAGTAAAAAAATCTCATTAAAAAAATTGTTTAGTGTCAAAGATGATATTCATCTAATGGTTTCGTGGATTAGATGTCAAACATCAAGTTCATACAAGATATAACGTATTACACTTCAAATATTTTACTAATATCGTCTAATGTCCGTCATCCAACTAGGATCAGCTATTTAGGGTTTGCGAGATTAAAGCTGGATTCTAAATTGTACTTATCTAAACGTGTCTAGAAGTGGTTAAAACTTTGCTCTCCTGAGAATTTTATGACTTTGTCACGGTACATCTGGCAGGATCTAAAATTCTACTCCCCGCATGACGCACTAATTGTTTCTGTTCGAACTATAGGGTTAGCGTTGTACTATTAAACTTGGAAAGATCGGCTGCTTGTACTAGATTAGAAGAGTAAACCTGGATTACTTAGTACAACCAAGTGGTCAAACTGTCCTTCGGAGAATCTTACGACTTTGTCACTCTACCCCCTGGAGAGTCAATTCTACGCCCTGATGATTCAATAATGTATTATTCCATTATAATTTTATTATATAATAATTTTATTGATGTTCCAACTATAGGGTAGCTTTGCACTGTTAACATTAGAAGCGTCCCAGCTCTCGATTGGCTGTTTTACAAGATTGCAAGGCTCTAGGTGGACTACCTAAAGATTACCTAGAGTTCTTATCGTCGTTTCTAAACCAAAGGCTTCATAATTAAGAATATCAATTGGTAAAGACATTTATTAACTACAACTTCGAAACACAACTCAACATTACAAAATATTGCAATTGCAAGAACTGCCAACGTAAGCTCAGCTGTTCAACAATGCTCAGCTGTACAACAATGCTCAGTTGTTTATACGAGCTATGTCGATTTTGCTAACATATGGTCAGCTGTTCAACAATGCTCAGCTATACAACAATGTTCAGTTGTTTATACGAGCTATGTCGATTCTGCTAACATATGCTCAACTGTTGATATTACACATTAATACACTAAATTTGGGATGTTATCATAATAATACCGTACCAATATCACTCTTCTACTGAGTCCACTTTCAATCTCGACCTGTGACGATGAAATTAGAGCATCCCGCTTCATACACACATTAATTTATAAATACATTTTTTCTCTAATTATAAAAATAATCGACAGAATATTGATAGGATGATGACATATATGTCTATAATTAGCCTCTACATATTGATGATCTAAATGAGTTTATAAAAAGTTGCATGATTCAGACTGCCCAAGGTTATCATTTCATCCACAAACAATGCTCCTACCTTTGAGAATATACTGCATGCATTATTTAAACTTATCTGTTGTGTAGTAACTTTAATATTTTAAACTAGTATATGTTAACCAAAAGTATATGTTAACGTTTATATGTTTAAATATGTATAGAACTAACTTTTCAGAGACATTTGGAGGCTAAGCTTTAATTTTGAAAGTTGGAGGGAGCAAAAATACGTTAATTATAAAAAAAATTTGAATCTGTTGCTTACTTTCTTTCACATTAAACTATGGATTTTATGAAAACTATTGAAGAACTATACTCTCTATTTAACTCTTTTATGAAAATCAATGTTGGTTGACTTAAAAAAAGAGTATATGTGATATAACAAACGACACACAAAGAACGGAATACAGTAATGTTGTAATGAAATTGTAAAGTTCCCATCGGAAAGTTCAACATGGCTAACAATTATTACATAATGCAGGTATATCACGTCATCCTAAAACTGTAGAAGCTCTTAAAATGTTATTTATGTACATTTACGTTTACTTCATTTGTGAAGTGACTAATATTTTGACATTCTATGTTTCTAAGGAATGTATCTTAGCAAATAATCGCCATAGAGCAAAAATTAATACCAGTCTATGAGAATTCAGTGAACTAGCTGCAATAGAATCTTATATTATTATTGGTTATTTTTTAACCTGTACTAGCAATAAACAAATGTGACAACCTGTGACTTCAAATAAAAGCATGTACTCGTATATAGTACTGTCATAACCCTTTGACAAGTCTTTTAGTAAGAATCATTAATTTCTAGTTTCAAGCCATCGGCTGTTCGTACTAGTGCAAATATTTTTGTTTTGGTATTACACTCTATACACAAAAACTATTAAAATAATTGTTTGTGCCCATTATTTTTTTATCTATATTTTCAAGATTTCAAAAGGGCATAGTTATGTCTCAGCTACTAAGCATGTAAGAAAAAAATGAAACAGAATATTAAACGCTAATATAATGTATATAATTTTTTTTATTTTAACGCGATAAAATTCGATTGTAAGATGTTTACTGTAGTACCTACGGTATACAAAAACTTAGTAACCTTACGATCAAGCGTAATTACGTTTATAAATTGGTAGCAACTAAACCTTGTACAATTGTTTTTATTGTGATCAATTCTTAAAGCCATAGTTATTTAATAAATTAAACGTTCATTAAATTCATTATCGTGATCACTTCCATTCATTTGTGAAACGTATCTTTTAAGTTTGTAAAATACTATTAATTAAATAATGTCGGTGACCTTACCTTACACATTTTTATCTTGTTATAATTTCTTGTAGAGCAAAATATAATATTACAAATATTCTAACATTTTTAGAAAAAACTTTATATGCTCTTAACTATTTCAGTGTTACTCTTCCATATTGGTGGCTTCGAAATTACAAACAAATAAAAACAAATAGTATTTATATGTCATAATTAGTTGTCATAAAATCTAAATAGCACAAATTAACTTCCATGAACATTATAACATCTCCATCTTGATATTTATAGATTTCCATATTTAGAAAGAATGCTATTTTGTTTTCTGGTGAGAAAGTGGACATTGTATAACCCTTAAATAGTTTTCATTAAATCCCATGTACAATACATTAGTAAAGTGAATTCTATAGGGGGATAATTCAGTAGAATATATGTGGTGTTACGGTGCTATTTGGGCCTAGATAGCATCAATAACGTTATTATGCAGATCCATGAATCTAATTTGCGTTTGTTTGCACTAACTTAGATGTTTGACACATCGTTCTCACTGGCAACAAACGGCCCAAATACATAATTAATCATTATATATTTATCATCATTTTAAATTTAATATATTTTACCACCAGATAATAAAATAAAATATATATGAACAAATAATATATGTATTTCTTAATCCTACATGTTTGGAATGACTTTTGACGAATGAAAATGCTTATAATGTAGGCCTATTGGACAACTTCATATAAAGCAAAAATCAGCCGCATGTAAAATATTTCAAGAATTCCTGGATTGTTCTTATATATTTCTATTCCAGAAACATTAATTAAATCAACTGGATTCCAGCACGTGGGAGAGGTATTTATTCAATATCATCAAATTATCCTTTAATAAATTAATGTGTGCTAGAAATGGAACGTACAAACAATTTTACATGCTTGAAGTTTATTTTTGAAGATGGGAGGATTGTTTCCTTAAACAGGATTTTTCCGGCCATTTGCCATCGTTCAGTGAAACAAAAAATCAGTAACACTATGTTTCGAGATATGCAATCTAATCTCTTCAGGTAAATAACTAACCTAATATATAATAACATATTACAAACTAGGTTAAAAATAACCTAGATTTAACCTTAAATTTTAATGATTTTTCCTAATATAGCGCGTGATCCATAAAAAATTAAATTAAGCAAATTTAATTAATAAATTTATGTGTTTTGATTAAATATAATTAACGTCATAGAATTAAATGTAACCTTTACTCATAAATCTCTCACCTTTTTCCACAAGAGGCTACACAAAAAGCTTGAATTATATGAAGAAATTAAATTTGTTAACGAAATATAAGAAATTGATGGTAGCATTTTTCAATTTGGAAAAATCTTTTTTTCAATGGATTTTTATTTTAATATAACTAATTAGCATATATTGTAATATTTATTAACATTTAAAATAAGAACTTACAAAAATATGAATTATAGTATTTAGTCTTTGTTTTGTCAAAATAAAAAAATGATACATTTTGTATTTATTTTGTATATTTTGTATATATTGTATATTTTGTATTTCTGTAAAAAATACTTTATTTTTTATGTTATATTGGATTTATTAAAATTTGATGATTTGGTGAAATGGACAACATATATATATATGGAAAAATTGACCAGATATTACTATAAAAATAACATTAAATGTAGCCATTTTTTGCCTGTAACTTTAACAACACAAGTCAGCTGACCGTTAGCATAGACTAGTGTCTGGACAAATCTAATGTTATTTTGTCTGTTCGCACGATATGTCGATAACAAACTAACATATACATGAAATTGTGTATGAATGTGTATTTCAAACCATGTAAGATAGAGTTCGATAATGGTGCATGTCACATTGGACTTGCCTGAATGCTTGTTAACGTTTTCTCTACTGGCCTTATGATGACCCAATAAAAAAACGAGAAAATCCCAGAATGAATAAATTTTCAAACAAACTGAGTACTATCATACATCATTTTAACATATGGCGAACTAATATATGCACCCTAACTTTCCGCAATATATCTTGTAAAAGATTTTATCTGTAAACTTAAAATTTTCCATGAAAGTTCATTGAGTTTCAGGAAATAAGTTAAGAAAGCATGTCCAACCATGGAATGTGGCTGATCTTTGCTGAAGCCGCCAGTAGACCAATCAGCAGACTGGCACAATTTCTTCCTTTTTCTTATAGGGGATTTAAAAATTTCTCTTCTGTAAGATTGTTTGCAATTTCAGTGAAGGCTTTTTACGCAACTCTGTGGTGTAATACTGCTTTTTTATTACTTTTTCAATCAATATACAGCATGTTTAGATCAGATTAGTGATAGGCATATGAAATATATAAGATAACTTTCATCAGTAAAATTTCCTCTGATAAAATTAGATCCTCAAAAGCTTGATACATAGTATGTTTATAAATATAATTTATTCGGTTTATCTTATTATAAGTCAAACTTATCCCCAAGTTGGGGAAAGGCAACATGAGACTCTCCTTTCAACACAACTGTCTCCTTATCTTATCCATTCTTGGAATACATTTTGATATTCACGGTCAGGAACATTATGCGTACAATCTCTCATTTCAATCTTTATTTTCTTCAAATTTAAATATTTGAGTAAAAAATATGTAAATTTAAAATTTTATCTATTTTAACCGCAAGTCAAGTATTGTTGTAAACTTTCAGACTTAAACATAAATATTGTAGAAAACATATTGTATTGTCCATTTTAAGACATAATCACCCTAAATCTCAAGATAGCACCGGAATATTATTATGTACTGCCTTAAATTAATTTAGGACTACTAATATGTAATTTTTTTTATTTTGACACTGATTTTCCAGATTGCAGATCTGTAACAATATATTTGTCTTCTTCGCTTGGAAAATTCTACTTGTTGTTCAATGCCAGGAATTTCATAATTCAAAACTATTAATTATAAAAACATTAAATTTTAATAATTAAATTTAAAATCAAAAACATTAATTTTAATTCAGAATAAAAAATAGTCTGATTTATTTCAGCAAATTAGTCAACTTTATATTCCCCATGGAAAATAAGAAATCTTCTAAGTTATATTATTGAAATCTTTTATCAATTGTATTAACTATTATAATGCACATGTATAAAGGAAAGGAGTATCTAAACTTTTATATATAAAAGAAAGCTTCGTATCTTAAATTATTAAAGGTATACTTATATGATTATTTTCTTTTTCAAAATTAAAAGTACTGTGCTCTGCAGGGCATTTTTGCATTTTTAAATTACAAATAAGAAAACACTTGAAATGCATAATTTATAGTCTGCTTCTTTTCAATAATACAATCAAATCTGTACAATTAAGGTGTAAAGCTATATAATATATAATTACCCGTAGACAGTTTCAAAATCCAAATAAGTTGGCTTAAACCTTTTCAGACGAGATTGGCATAACATAGTTTCTCCTCAAGTGTATTCAGACGCTACTGGCAGTCAACATGAACACTGATGAGAATATTAAATATCCGTCTGCCGCTCAGACGCGCTGACATGGTTAGGACCAAACTCTCAAGCAGATAGTCTGTTACGAGCTATTACATTACGACAACTGTAAACACTGATTCCCCACATTTCTCTACCGTTTACAAAGCCAGTGTAGGCAAAACCCTCTTTAGATAGCACCCAAGCATGCCTTGTACATATGATGGTTATTGGAAGACACCTATATGCAGAACAATTTCGACTCATACAATTTCTTTAAAGGCCCTTAGCTCGGAGCCCGATCGGAGAAATTGAGAAGAGTGAAAATAATATTTTTATTGGTGAGCAATACAGATTAAATGAATCTCTTTACATACTTCAATTGTATTTGGGGGATTAGTTCTAATTATTTCAGAAGTGGTTGAAATTAGTTAGGTCAGCTTGGTCCAAAACTCGATATCAGTTACTACAGCAGATGCTGAATTACCTATAATAACTATACTCAATATTTTGCTTGCAGATGTTAGTTATAATAATGTATGACAATAGTTTAAACTGCAGAGCACCCACGATCTGAAACTAGAGAGCACCACCGTATTAGATGGCAAATAAGGGAAAACAGGAATCACACACATACAGAACAGATTTCATTCATTATACGTAATAAGAGCATTAAAATTAAATTTTTGACTAAAATTCTATGTGTTATTTTGATTGACTGTGGGAATAATTTAGTGACTAAGCGCTTAAGAAATTGACAAACTCCATTGTTGTATCTTTTAAGAATGTTAAACATATTTGCTTCAAGGAATAACTATTCCCAAAACTGCAGCGTTTTTAAAGTCATCTTCTAATTGAATTACAAATGCAAAAAGCTTTAAAGTACCTAAAAAAACGAAGTCTCGTGTAAGTTTTGAAATTTGAGGTTTCAAACACACAGACACAATAATTCTTAAAGTAAAAGATTTAAAACTATTTTCAAATGATTTGCCATAGTAACATGTCAGACTGCGTCCGCTGCCACTCATTTTTCCTATGAACATTCCCTAAAGTTCAAGGCTAAAAGTTAAACATAGATAATAATTTATTTAATAGTTAACTTCTACCTCTTATGTTAAACCGTCAGTAACTTTCGATACAGAAATTAATAAAGCGATCTTGAAAATTATTGATCAATATACTTAAATCAAGTGATATGTAACTATTATACTTAAATGTAAATTTCACAATGATTTCAAAGCGGTGAGGTCCTGTTAACTCATTAAACTGTGATTTTGCGATAAACTGTCACACGTGGAACGGTTCATTAATAAATAACATCACGGACTAACCTATACCGTTGAATAATTAATTAACATGCCAATGAAGTGATCAATTGAAACATAAACCATTAATCGGTCAATTATTACCTGAAAATTACTAAACATCACCTGTCATGGGTTTGATGCTTTTTTTAAAAACACTGGTGATAGTCACCTTTATTTTGAATTCATGAGAGTGAATTATAAATTTAAAAGTTAGTGCCATTAATGTAGTTTTTTAATTCGATAATGAGAATCAGCACAAGTGATTAACCTTCTAATAATTATAAACGCAAAAATACATTACACGTAAAAATATTTAAATTTCAATCAGTTATGTATTCCGATATATAAATGTGTAAAGCTTCTCTGCTAGTGTAAAGTATTTTACTGGCCTTACCTAAGCCCAGGATTATTTAATGTAAATTAATAACGAAGAATAATACATCTAACATTACTAATCTTGTCTCTTCCGTCGCAACGATAATTAATCTAGTTGATTCCAGCATTAGAGAATTATATTAAAACATCTTCCTTTAATTACCTATTGTGTCTCTCATTGAAAGCACTAATTATTACGATAAGATCTCTGAATTGCACTTTACTTCATGGGGTAAAAATTAATTGTCTGTTTCTTATTATGTATTGAAGTCAGTTTTATGTTTGTATTATTAAATGTCTTACTTTAATATTTGCTTTTAATTATCTTAAACTTTTATTATATGCCAACAACTAAAACATTTAATAGGATTACTCTCAGGTCTCAACTATTAAATGTTTAGTACATACATTGTGTTAGTTGTCGAATTGTATAAATTATCTCAAAGAGTTATTTTATTGTAAATGCTCTGTTACTATAAAGGGGTATTTATAAAGAGATCAAGATTTTTCTGGGTAAATAAGGTGCAACACGTGCCTCCTAATCGCAAAGATGTAGTGTTCAACATTACTTAATTTAGAAGAGTAATTATAAAATCTAATTTATTAAGTCATGTGAACGCCGTGTGGTCTATGGCGTAAGACTTTGGATCTAAGGTACAAACAACTCCTGTGTGTGACCGAAGGATTTTTATCAGTGTTGTGTGGACCGTCCCCTTACTCTGCTTGATAAGATCCTCGTACAGGTCAGTAGTCTATAAATATAGTCTATAGAGCAAATATTCAAAACATATTCTGTTAGAACAGGTTGCATTCAAAAAGCTTAGCCACATCAAACTTTAAAATATATTATTTAGTGATACCAAAAACCGTAATCGACATGAGTTATATGACAGTTCTTTTATATTTATCACAACATTTAATTGAATTGGACTCTCTACGTCGTTGGACTTGGGTCTGAGATAGCGCAGGTTCGAATCCTGTATGTGACCATTGCGCTTTTTATCAGTACCAATGACCTTGTACTGTATCGACTCCCCCCCCCCCTTATTATGTTTCATAAGATCCTCGCACAGGCCAGTGGCCCATGAGGGCGGGCAGAATAAGGCATAAAAGGAGTTCGGCTTCTACTTAAAATATATATATATATATATATATATATATATATATATAATGCTGAAGCGATAACATACTATAATATTAATAGCTGTTAAGCCTGTACATGCTGCGATTATTTTCTGGCTTTAGATACTGAAACACAACTAATGGACCTGTTGCTCGAAACAAAGCAGTATATTAATTGACTAGTTGGTAGGCCTTCTTTAAACTATATTATAATAGATTAATGTTATATTATCAAGCCGTCATTCTTGTATCGTTAATATTATCTAGCCATTGACTTTAATTGATCAATTTTGAAGTAAAAAAATCACTAAATCCATTGCGTACTTTAAATTTTGTTGAATACTTTGAATATTATATTTATTTATTTTTTAATCAGTCGCTCCTTCTGTCGAATTTAGTTGGTTATTAAACTCAATAGTGCATTTTACGGTCCTGTTGACATCTGAGAAAAATGGGACCTCCAGAGACTACAGGTTCGTAGATGTTGTGCAACAAGATCGGGTGGCTTGCAGAAATAACCTTCGAAAATTCTCCATCTTGGAGAAGGTACCAGTTGTCTTACCTGTTAGAGGTCATGATTTTTCAGTTATAGTACAATATATATATATATTATATTATATATATATATATATATATATATGTGATTCAATGTTTATTGAAATTAAATAAGGCTATTGCCATTTATACAATTTAACGTAAATAAAAAAAAAAAAAAAGTCGTTTGACAGGTGTTTGGTCTTCCGATCATATGTTAGTTTGCTTATTTAAACGCATATGTGACAGATACGGCCAAATACAAAATAATTGAATCGGAAAAAGTAAGCGCTCTGTGGTGTAATGGTAGCACATTCACCCGGCAAGTGAGAGATCCGGGTTCGACTCCCGGCGGAGCAAGTACTTTTTGTGATTCAATGTTTATTGAAATTATATATATATATATACATATATATATTAATGTATCGGTGTTTGTTTTGTTATTTTTGTGGAATTACGTGGGGTTTTCTATAAGGTTTTACGTCTAATTCCTATGAGTTTTATGACTTACATAGTCCTTCCTTCGTAAGAAAGGTTTTGACAACCATAAAGAATACAAGCAGAGTGTTTAATATGCGTAATACTTCATGGCGATGAGGTAAAAGTCATGAATTGGTGTTAGAAACCTTTTAGTAACGAATGGCTTGTGTTTTGTGAAGAACTTTTTTCTAGAAAGTGCTGTATGTTAACCAAATAGAATATTTTTCGTCTTGAAGTGGTCTTAATGTTGTTATTTATTTTATAGTTTTTCATTTTGATGCTTTTTTGGTATATTGTCACAAAACGTATTAACTAGTAAACCGATGTGTATCCTTACTTAGATTAGCCAATTATTCATTTTAATAATAGTCATATATTGCTAATAACTCATGGACTTATGGTAGATTTATTCTATTTGTAATATTTTAGTTCAAACAGAAAGGAATGATTCTTTTTTTACAGTTCATTCTTGACGGAGCCGACACTGTTTTATAATTTCCTGTCTTCTGAAATAGAAGGTAGATTTAAAACGTAATAAAAAAAGGAGGGTTTCAGTGATCAAAACCTGTCTATTGCATAAGTCATATTACCACGATCATTGTTTTGGAAATACCCCACCACAGGCCCAGGTATTTCACTAAAAAGCCCTTTTTTCGGGAACTCGTCATAGTCCTTCCTAGAAACCCCTATCTTTCACTCAACCTCAAATATGGTATATGTGACCAAACATAAGAAAATAATTGCAACGCATAGGAGGCAGTAGAAATAAGACGAGTTTAACTCCTAGTTGCTCTTCGATCACACCTAGTTAAAATACAAAATTTGAATTGATAGAACGATTCTGGGCCTAGCAAAGGGAATAAAGATTAGCCATAATAGGGTTTCACAAATAGAATATGACTAAGCTGTACAAGACTTTGTTATAATCTCAATAATTATAATACTAAAATAAACAAAATAATATATTCTTAATTCTTAATAATATATTCTTATTTACTTTATGGTAGACATAGCTGGAGGTAGAGATTGAGAATACACAACAAAATGTGTATAATGGAAAGAAAGTTAGTGTCACTCTCCAGAAAAATGACGCCCCCAACTCCACTTCGTTAAAATTCTTTGTTAATGTAACAAAGTGACACTTTTCTCCCCTGGTATAAAACAGTCCCCTTAGGGAATGAAATAAACCTCTGCGGGTGAAAGTAAAAATATTCCTGTTGTTAGACACGTATTGTTCTCAACTGAATAGCTGTTGCCACATTATAATCAAGTTGTATCAACGTGTGATTAAATTAATTCTGATATCTCATTTACTCAGCAAATAAATCTTCATTGGTGGAGCATGCCAGTTATTGAATTCCCTTTGTTTACAGAGGTCTAACAATATTGTTTTATAATCGTGTTGATATGATAACAAATAGTGTTAGAAATGTTATTATATATTCCAAACAAATCCATGCCGTGTTATAACCGATTCATAGTTAAAATAAAAACTATCAAAATCTCATGTTATTGTTTTGTTACGTCTTAATAATGAAGTTTTTAACATGAACATTCGTAGAATAATTATACAAGTAAACATTATTTTAGTGCTTTATTGTTTTATATTCAAACTCTTCTCGGGAAGAAAATATAAAATAATGTAATATTAAATAAAATTAAAAATATATATTACTTTCAATGTGAAACAAGAATTTCATATTTATCTTAAAAAGCATTTTCTTGTATCTGGCATTTTTAATAATTCAGAAAACCTTGACGGAAAATTATTTTTACAAAATGTAAATGTAAGATGTTCAGTGGAATATACAGTATATTAAATGTAAATAACAGACTTTAGTACATAAATGTATGATCACTAAATATAATTTTAAAATTATTATTTTCGTGGTTGATTACTGATTGACGTACTAAATATGTAGGTGATAACCTTCATGTCCTTACTAATATTTTACAACCTACAAAATTCTTTCAACCTTAGAATCTCTCTTAAATGGGCGAATCACGTTTTTAGTCTTTTTCCCCATCCTCGTAGTCTAAATGTATGTGTAAGGAAATTTCCAAAGGTTTATTTAGATTCGTGAATTTAAGAAGTAATCGTACATAGCTCCAAATCACTGAAATTATTGCGGAAATCTCCCACACAATTACTCCAAAGGTTAATCAAATTGTGGAAAAGAATTAGCTAATTAAGATCTAATTAAACCAATTCTAATCTCTCAGACTTTTCTTTCCAAATGATCAAACCTGACTAAAGTGCCATATATATATGGCCACAAGTTGCTCATATTAGGTATCCACTGTTGGCACTTGTGTCACCAAGATACAAATTTCTAGGATAATTGTTTGGGGAGAGAGGTTTAGTAAACTGGATACAGCTTGATTTTTTTTACCAGTTCAGACTGTTTCATGTTTGTCTCAAGTATTGATCCTTTAAATTTGAGACTAAAGCAATACGCGAGAGTCCCATATGTGAGAAAAGTATAAAGAACTGCGAGAGAGGTAGTGGAAGGCGTAATAGTATTTATCTACCCAAAAATCCATTTTAATTATATTAAAATCTAATTTAAGTTTTCCTTGAGGATTATTCAAGCTATAAAGAAGGTCATAAATACCTTTAAGGATACAGAATTTAATAGAAACTTTGAAGAACCACTCGCATTATGTTCTAGAGGACAAACCGAGTCTTACTTGGGTATTGTTTCAGTAGGAGGACATTGCAATGCTTCAATTTCCTGTGAGAATTCCACAAGATTATTCAAAAAGAAACAAAAAGTATATTTAAAATTCACATCATAATTTTGTAAAGTTCTGAAATTTAAAAATTCCATAAATCTTTAAACATCTTCTGCTTTTAAATTCCATTTGAACGGAGGAGGGTGATTTTCCTTTGAGTTTTCTCGTAATAGTTGGACATGAAATTTTTATTTGCGCTCAATCAATACCAGGCATTTCTTTGAAGATTCAGCTTAGGGACTCGGAAATCAAAGTATAAACAATAAATGTTCGGTTTTAGGATAATAAATTTCAAGAATCCACTGCTCACATTCTTCATATGAACAATCTTTCCTTATTCAAAAGTATGGAAACAACCTGTACTTATACATTGATGAAACATTGTTTGTTTTGTAATTATTTGGTGAAAATTTGGCTCTGTGAACAGTGAGCTCATATTTTGGTTTATTGTCGCACTTTCTGGAGGGAGTTTTTATTTTGGGCATGTTAATATACTTCAGCAAATTGAATGTAAAAAATAGCATAACCTTTAACTAAACCTTTTCAATTCCTTATACAGTCTCAAATGATCTGTTACCTAACATTTTCTTATCTTTTGCCTGAAAAGATGATTGCTCGTTAATTGATTAATATTAAGTAGTTCTTTCGTAATTGGATATTTATTACTCAATTACTTGAAACAACGCCAAACCACATTTTAGGTGTCTGTGCATGCAGCCTTACACGAACAGAACCGACCTCGACAGACATCATCAAACTCAGTGCTGTGTCTTAAGGGAAAAACCATGTCAGAATTTAATCGACTTAGCCAAAAATTTGGGCTCATTTAGCGTCTGTCACCGTTCCCAACATTGGGGAATATTAACAAGGGGTCATTAATTTTGAAGATACGTCTTTTTACAGGTTTTAGATATACATTATTTTTTTCTAAATACATAGGTTAATGTAATCTATATTTAATATCCTATAACAGTTAGAAGTGCATTATTACAAGTAGGTTGCACATGGCTTGTAGTAGTATGGTCAGTAAGTACGAGCTCGCTAAACCTTTGTCATGTAGCCATGTGTTCACCACGCTGCTGGTAACGAGTGGGTGATAGCAGACTGGTGTTTTACAACAGCGGGTATTAACTGTTACACGCACGACCAGCGATACTCATCTTAATTAGCGTATTTATTACGCTGGATTAGCAATAAATCACGAACGTCCCCCACGTCTCCCTCACGTCCCGCCACGTTATGGCACGACCGTTGTTCAACTCACTGTGCACAATCAGGGACAATCGTGTACGTTTCGAGGTCAAAGCCCATCACTTCACATTCATTCCACATGACCTTACTTATATAATAAATATATCAATCAAACATCCATTTAGAATATTCTAATATTTAGTAAGGTATTTATTTATAATAGTGACGGAGATATGATTGATTTAATTTTCCCCTCTAAGTTCGTTCATCGCTTGCAAATTTCAATATTTCTATAAGTAATTTAAGAATATTAAGTTAGTTTAGAAAGATACTATATTCCTTATAATATTCGTAAAGTTGTTTGTAAAGAAAACACACACACACACACACACACACACACACACACACACACACACACACACACACACACACACACATCAACAACCATGAATAACATACAAAGACACATTTAGTCAAATTACTGTGTCTCTTGGTAAAAAAATAAGAGATAACATGACAAAACCAACAATTGGTGTTCTTAGGACTCATTAATAGGCTTCGGTAAAAATAAACCCAAAAATCTAATGAATGCTATGTTATTTATGGTTGTTGATGTATTTTGAGTCTTGTAATATCTTGTTCTATGATTTGTTGTCGTAAATTTTCAAAATAACTAGTGATTGAATGTTTTACCTGCCTTACGATAAATTGTGGGGGTTTATAAAACAATGCAAACTTTAATTGACCGCCTAATTTGTTAGAATTACATTAGAGACCACTAAATTGTGCCATTCTTCTTCTTTTTATAATACCTTTAAAATCAGTTATTACTTGCTTAGGGTTCCTGTTTAAACATTTTGACTTACCCCTCAATATACTCCATTTTCGGGGGATCAAAAATTGTTATACATCAAAAAATTTCTTAGTTGGTCATATAAACATCCCCCAAAGTAAACCTCTCCATCTCTATTGATAAGAAAGTTAATGGAGAGGGGGGAGGTTTGATAGGACTTTTATAACATCCGGTATTATAAGGCACATGCACACTTCCGCATACAACAGTATAAGAGGAAATTAACTTTATTATTTATTGATATCAAGTTGACACCTGCATTATAACGAGATTTGCAGACAACAGCACACAAATTACACACATTAAATCTGAATTTGCATTATATGTCATATTATAGATTTATTCAATATTAAAAATTAAATATTTAGCCATAATAATAGTTTTATGGAACTATATGGATGATGGTACAATATTTTATTTAAACATTATTTTATTTATTAACTAATTATATATATACTACTATATATATATATATATATATACTATATACTATACTATACTATATATATACTATATATATATACTATATACATACTTTACAACTTATAACAAATATAATTTATTAGTTAATCACACTTTAAAACACCATTTTTAACATGAACTCTTACACGGTAACACCCAGATAAATTTAAAGCACCCTAGTCGTATGACATGATTGGCTTATAAATTGTACGACATTTTATGAGCACATAACGGTCTCAACATAAGCATCACTTAAATAAATAATAAGGTAACAACACTGCCAGGCTTTTCCAGATAACAAGGGGATATGACGCGAGTTTCCAGGACATCAGATCTATTGTGTGCGCCCGTATACTGAGGTGGGTTGATCTTTGTAGCGGCATCAGCAGACGTAATAAAATTTATGGTGTTTAAAGAATAAATCTGAGTGTCTTAAGATTTAAAATGTCTCATCATATGTTTTTAAATATCTGATATTACAGTAATATGACAGTAACGCTCTACAATCGCGTACGTTTCTTCTAAACCTTTTAAACAGTACACTCGTCTAATTGTGGTAGAATATTTGAAATGTATTTCAACAAATAGTGCAACTCAGATTTAACTGCTTTTGAATAGTTTTATTTTGTACGTTTAATCTTGAAATTTCCATTGCATATAATTCATAGTTTTTTGTATATTATTAAAATAAACTTTATTTTTTGAACGTGTTTAGATAAAACCAAGAATAATTTTCCGTGTTAATTTGTAAGTAGTTTTTAGACAGCCAAGTTGCTTTTAATAATTTTATTTCAATTCAGATTTGATCTTTTTCCACTCTCTGATGTTTTCTTCAATTATGGCGATAAAATAAAAAAAACTTGTGAAATTAAAATTTGGATATATAGAAGAAGAAATTATAACAAGAAAAGATTTTTATTTTCGATTATTGACACCTTTATTCGATTATTATTTTCGACTAATATTCACCTTTATTTCCTTAATATAGCGGACGTGTTCCAACTTACATTACCTATGATTTTGTCATAGTAGTGAACCCCGTGTGGTGGCGAACCAGTAATTGAATATGAAATTCTTGAAATACTTTTATGGAACTGGGCTACCGACATATGACGACCGAGAGAGTGTTCATTTTTTCCTTCCAATTTCGTTCCAGATTACGCGGTAACAGAGAGTATAAGGCAAAACCGTATCGAAAATTTCTTAATTGTAATCTCCCTCTAAAATATAACCACTCCAGAGATAAATTCATCTAGTATTTATTTAACTAGAATTTTATCTAGTTTGGTCTTGACATCAACGTATAATGAAGTTAAAATTGGGTAATCAAAAAAATTATATATTAAATTATTTTCTTTGCATTATAAATAATTCAAAACATTAGCGTAAACATAATAACATATAAAGTACATGTTTTAAGTTGTATTAGATGAAAAGTGCACTGCTCATAATCAAATAATCACTGTATATTGTAATATATTATGTATGTACATAGCTTGTTAATATAAATTACTGTCTTAGAATCAATTAAAAATATTAATTGATAAGTTCAAGATACTTTGAAGATTTTCAAAGTGTAATAGTACGAATATTCTATTGTTGTATAAATTATATTAGTAAAACAAACAGGGGCATTCTTAAAATCATGTAGAAGAAAAATGAAACTTAGTGCATACGTCCCTCTTCGTTTAAAAAAGAATTTGATTTATTTTGGTGTAAAAGAGTAAAAGGGCAGCCCCTCCGACCCTTTTATAAGTTTAAGTTAGTAGTTTTGGATAAAATCCACATATTACAAACATTACAAAACAAAAACTAGTTGAAAATTGTTAACCAGGTGTGGAAAGTGTTATTTAGAAGAGTCAGGAATCCAACTGAAGATATATTTAGCACTCAATATGTTACATGCGGCTCAATATTAAAAATTGGAATTTTCTATACCCATAAAAGTGTTTAGTAAAATATCCTTTGTAAGTAAAACCTCAAATTCAAACATAATAAAACTATACGTCCAAAGGAAATTTTGTACATTTTGTACCAAATTTAAATAGTATAAAATTTTATTTACGGAATAAATATTAATGCAATATGAATTGTTATTGTAATGAAACAAAATCGGTCATACTTGAGACGGAAAATTCAATTCAAAGACACTTCTGAACGGTTCCCTTTATAAAATATAAAGCTTCACATTAGGCACTAAATTTATTAAAACTTTAAAACTTAGAAAACAACTTTGTTTTATAATATAATTAATAAGTTATTTTTACATTTAGAAACTTACAAACTTAATTTTATGTTAATGATCTAAATGTTCCGTTTAAATATTCGTGATAACATGTCTCGTGTGTTATTTTACACAAAGAGCCGCGTCAAAATAAACTTTGGTAGTAATATGACACTCACTACATAATAATAACATCCAAGTAAATACACACTTGTGTGTGTTTCTCTTATGTACAAACGTAGAGAGAAAGACACGGTAAGAGGTGTTGAAAGCTGCTTTACATAAGAAACTCATGAAAATATTCTCCAGCTACAAACTTTCCTCCCATGGTTATTAAAACTGATATGCAATGCAAATGAACTTTTGTTTTACATAATAAAAGTTCCTTAAGTTTTGTAGCTCTTTATTAGTTTTTGAGATTATTTATTATTACTGTTACCTTATTTGATAATTTATTATTGTTCGTTTACCTTGATCCGCTTAGCGGTGCATAACGCCTTAGACATTTGATTTCACTTGTTTATCAGTAGAATAAGGCTATTTACAAATTTTCCGCGTTTTTTGTATATATTCGTCTAGCGATAAAACATGAAAATTGTGTATACAACGTAAGTACAAGAAATACATGTAAAATTTATAAGAGCCAAACGATTATACGGATTTTAATACATTTATGGTTGTTATTTAGGTACTTTGTTTGAAACCTCTAATAAATTTAAAATTTATAATAAATTAATAAATTGTACACTATTGCATAATTCATCAAAATATACTGTTTAATATTTTTAAAGTTATATAGTTCTGAATTTTAACCTATTTTAAAATAATTAGAAACTGAAACGATAATAGGATTTGCTATCTTTATACGTAAAATAAATAGAGCATTACGTTTTGGGGCTTGAAACCTACCCTCCTACTTATGTATAAAATCTCTAATATCTTCGAATCGTAGTTTTTCAATTTTTAATATTATATATATATATATATGTATATATATATCAAATTTGTATAAATGGCAATAGCCTTATTCAATTTTTGAATAAACATTTAATTACAAAAAGTACTTGCTCCGCCGGGACTCGAACCCGGATCTCTCACTTGCCGGGTGAATGTGCTACCATTACACCAAAGAGCTCTTACTTTTTACAATTCAATTATATTGTGTTTGGCCGTATTTGTTACACATGCGTTTAAATAACTAAACTAACATATGACCGGAAGTTTTTGTGATTCAATGTTCATTGAAAAATTATATATATATATATATATATATATATATATACATATATATATACATATATACATATATATATACATATATACATATATACATATATATATATATATATATATATATATATATATGAAATCCTCTTATGCTTTGAAAATCATTTATGTTCTATAACAAAATTTAACAAAGAACTAGAAGATATTTGCATTTTTATGGAAATCCTTTTGTTCTGTAGTAATCACGATAAAATGCATTATAGTCGTAAACAATATTGACTATAATTATGCTTGAAATATCATGAGCAATCTAAAATTTACTACCATTTTTATTAATAACACTTAACCGAAAATCTTCTTTTTGCAAGCCTAATTAATCTAAAAGCTACCTATGGTTGTAAAATTTAATACATAACTCACACTGTAATGTATGACTCATTTACCTTATACCTTTTATTTTCAACTAAATAGCACAAATTTATTTTTAGTAACATGAGTGACTCTCCTTCCTGACTATCTCCGGTTCTTCTTCCACTTTGAAATTTTAATAAATAAATAAAAATACCTTTATTTCTTAATCTTTTCTCAGTACATAACTGTTTTCAGAATAACTTGCGTCTAATGCCTAATAACTACTTAAAAAACCCCACAATCTATAACAAAGACTTCAAAACGGTTAAAATGCTGTGATTTAATAATTTTTAAGGCAAGCCAAATATAGAAACAGAAATAATAATTATTTTTAGTAAAATATATATAAGTTTCTAAAACCTACAAACCAATTTAAAAAAAACCCCTTACTTAATATACATTAAGTTCCTTAGTGACATCTTCGTTGCTGTTGTATATTTTTTCATTTTATTTTGAACACAGCTGTGTTATGGGTGCCAGGGTGGGCATCATATATGGTTGGGCAAGATAAGCTGAAACGTCTTTTCTATTGAAGCCGCACTTGAGGTAGTGAAATTTTCTGTCCTAGTGGGTGTCTCTTTGAGTGATATCTTCCCGATAAGACCGTTTTTGTCTAAAATACGGAGCCTCTCCAAGGCATAGGACTTTTTGAGTCATGCAGTTTGTAAGGACCCTGCATACGTCTTAAATTGGGGCCAAAACGACTTTCTCTCTAAAGGGGGATAGAGTAAAAGACTGACAATATAAGTGACTGTATGATCTGTAGCTTTGCGGATTCTGGAAGCATATATCTAACTCTATATAGACCTCTCAGTCTACCCAATGCACGCTGTGTAGCATATGTTACGGGGTCAATAAAAGGAAGGAGTAGTAGAATTCAGTATGACTCCCAACGTGTTTACTTTGTTACACACTGCCATATCTATAGATTGGTCCTGTAGAGGGTCTATGCAATAAAGTGTGGGGTCATGTGAAGAACTGTGCACTTGCCTGTGTTGACCTTAAGGCCATCGAGTAGGTCTGAGTTGATTTGACCCAATATATCTGAGGAATTTTACAATTATCAGCGAATAAACGAGGATTACAATACTGCACTCCTAGCAAAGTAAAAAGTGTAAAAAATAAGGTTAAATAAAGTTGGACCAATACAGCTACCTTGGTGAACACCCCACTGTCTGGCAAGCGGCAATGATTAGTCACTACTCATTCTGGTTATCTGCTGTCTCTCACCGAGTTATATATTCAGTTCAATACATTTTGTTTAAAACCTTAATAATTCATCTTAGCCACCAGCATATCATGACTGATAGCGTCAAAAGCTTGCGAATAATCAAGCAACAAAACAGAGCTTACTCTACCTCTGTCCTTTTCATCTACCAGATGCATTAAAAATGTTTTGGGCATTTTACCTGCAGAAGGAACTATTTATTTATTTTATATGCTTAACACTGAGCTTTTCTTAACGATGTTTTAAATTTTATATGCTATTTTTTGTCACCATCTCAGAACGTTTATGCTAGAACTAGTATGGGTTTTTGAAATTTAAATGGTATAATAGATTATCTGCACACTTTTTTTATTGAATGCTTTGTCAGAAATTTTTAAATTAATCAATTTATATTCTAAAACACCAACCATTATTTATAATATATTAAATACAAACCTGGCCATGTATTGTAGCTACAAATTTTATTTCGTATAAGTCTAAAACATATTCCGAATCGTATATTAAGAAAATAATTTATTTCACTTATGTTATCTGTTTTAAAGTCCAATGACCAAAAAATATATCTTATACATTACAGTAGTTAACAGTTATAATAATTATAATAACTGCACCTAACATTACGTGCACTTTAATTGCACGCCAACTTTTAACGTCGATGGAGTTTAACGGGTGGAAATGAAATGTATAAAAATTCATATTACAAATAATAAAGTTTAGCTTATTTTATAAACGTCACTTGAAAACAATTAATTCACTAAAGAGATGGTTTTGGTTAGTTAAAAATAGACATGAGTGAGTTGGATTAACGTTTTAAGTATAACATGTTTTATCCAACTTAATGTACAACAGTAAATTTCTTACGTTAAAAACATTAGTTTGTAAATGGTGATTATCTAAGTTGATTATTCAACTTCAAATATCGGTGTTCAATACGTTCCAGAAGGACTATAGCTAAAAAACGGTTGCCAGCCAAGATTGACATTCTAAACTAAGACAATAACAATAAATTTAGATAAGATTTAGCATTTTAATTTTTAGATCTAAATTTGCATTGTATCTGTCAGCATATTTTGTATTTGACATGATTTCAAAGGCTTTAGTTTGAAATGAACCAGTGATCTGACAGTTAAAACATTTATTGTGATAATTGAATTTATTGCCAGCATTTATTCTGAATACATTTTATGTGCATTACATTAGTCAATTTATATACTCGCCAATTCCATTATAATTTAAATATATTTGTATATCAGGACACCGAAATGAACGATTTGCATTGGTCTATAAAATTAAAATTCCATTTTGTGATTGGCTAATCAATCCAATGGATGACCTTACACTGTTTTCCATTATATAATGGGCTATAACCACCAACTTTACGATGACATGAATTAAATTATAACCTTACTCATAAGAAACTTCGTGCATCTCATCGCTAATGGAAGAAATACCAGCAAATCCCTGACCTCTGAGCTGGAAGCTTACCTGACGACCATGGCACTGACAGGAATTGAAGTGGTGAGTTGGAGGGGAATTGAGTTGGTGAGTTACGCAGACATCATTGTAAATCGCGTAACATCTGACAAAGGAAAGGATTAAAACGATACAATCGATGACCACTTGTGAAGATTGAAAGAGTGAAAGTGAACAAAATAATTGGTTGTTATTTTTGTTCAAATGCAACATAGCACATAAGATGCTTTTCTGACATTTCAAGCCAAAGGATTAGATTTTATATACAACTCAATTTTATATACGCGCGGTGGAAAATAAATATATAACGTGGAATTTAATGAATTTAAAAAGTACAAGAATGGAAGAAAAGTAGGTTAACTTAATAAAGATAGAATCTAACAAGGCAGGAGTGACCACACCTCGAGACGTGTAACGGGTTTCGGTGAGGTTGCTTACAAAATGTCATAGTTATAAAAACTTACAGCTCACTTAATTCTTAAGATCACCTATGGATAGATAAGCAAGGTAGACAATTATGTAGAAAATACATTTTTACATTTTCCTGGCAGACAAAAGTGCAGTTAGGTCAGCCTACCGAGTAGACTTTAATGACACTCAGACAAATTTCATAATTAAACATGCACCGAAATAAACTTCATTCTTGCCTATGTGGATATGGAGTTTCTTGCAAAATATAAATTTTCCAGATTAGATCTTTTTCAAGATATACTTTTCTTCAATATACATTTATATTTTTTTCATTAAGTTTCATTGCAGGAATTAAATAATACAAGTTTCGGTTATTTAGGGAGACTACTACAACGGAACAATACGCTGAAATTCGTACGAGCTTAGTACGTATTTTACTTATTCTAGAATGATTTTTTCAGTTATCTTATTGAAATTGACATTTCCTTGTAAGTAACTTTCTATACTAAACTCCATATATTTAGTGACTATAAGTTAAATCTTTTATTGTATTTTAATCAAAGTAAAAAATTTTAATTTGTTAAGGACAAAAGGACCTTTTCAAACTTATTTCAGTTTGTGGTAGGAAAGTTTTAGAGACTTGAAACTTGGTACATAGGTTCTTCTTGGCCCAAGAATGAAATCCTATTCGTTTTGGAGCCAAAAGGTCAAACGACATTCCGCACGTATGTCTGCCCTGCAATAGCTCTTTAATTTCGACTTGTAGAATTTCCTTTTAATACCAATAAAATATAACCAGCATAGAACAATTTAAAAATGTATTGCCAAAATTGTGGATATTGAAATGTTAATACAGATAAACGAGTTCATCCGATTGACCTAACATTACTGAAATATAAGTTCCTCACAATTCCCATTCTCTATTTATGGTATACAAATAATCATTTATACTAATTAAATCACGGAATATCGTTTCGAGTGGATAATCTCCGTACGATATTAACAGCTGAACAGATCTCTTCGTGTTCATGTAGAGAAATACCACATGGAATAAATTAAAACGAATGTGTTAAGCATTAATAGCACGAAGGTGAGAACACGGACGGTAGTTATAAATGATCGCACAAATACCATCCCAACAACAGCGCCGCGTGGTGGTTAAATTTAATAATGCAAATACACAACCGCGTGTTATGTCAGGATCACATGGCATCACACAATACATGGCTATCAATTTCTTACTAATTTTGACGATTCGAAGTTAATATTTCTTGGTTAAAATACACAGCAATATTTGAGTTCAAATATTTTATACCTAAATCTAATTGTTGTTTAAAAATGGAAAAAATGAAGTATTAATACTAGTTTTCTGACTTCAATGTTTTCAAAATGAAACTGAATAAAACCTAAACATTAATTGTACTGTGAAATTTTCACTTCATATGCAGAAACTTTTTTAAATGAATTATCTGACCTTTAATACCTAAGTGATTAAAATCGAGCACAAAATAGAAAATTCTCCTCGTAATTTTAATATGCAAAAAAACAAATGCTTAGAAAAGATCATAATTATTTCCCTCTGAAACTTGAATGCAATTAGCGCCAGAATATAATGCAGTACGGCAACATTAAAACATAATTACATTTCTAAGTTTATAGTATAAAATCAGATACATTTAGAGGTACTTGTTTTCTAAAATGAGTGTCAGTTTACCGCAATATTGGCTGTTAACGCTTTTCATATATCAATGAAAAGAAAATGTATCAGCAACTGAGAAGAAACACAAAGACACTGTTGCTGAGATCTGAAAGAAGTCACAATGACCAGACCTTGTCTGGGCCGTGAGGGTGGGTGGTGGTTGATTTGTGAACGGGGGTTGGGGGTTAGGGTTGAGAACTGTTTGCTCACAATACACCATTTTGGTCATCACCTAAATGCCGTTCCTCTCTTCAATTTGCATTTGTACCTATCATTGGGTGGTTCACTTTAATATCAGTCTTTTTGAAAGGAATGTAAAGGATTCGTCTAATGGTCTACTTGTTATTGTATTCAAGAGTAAATATTAGAATAAATAGTGTTTTGTCAAAGTAGGCAGATTAAATATTAGGTTGAACACATATCCGGACCACAGCCAGTAGTAATCCATTCGTTAATTTTTCTCGTAAATCATCTGTGTTTAATTTACTGATAAACTCCAATAAATTTAGTTTTATTTATATTTGTACGATTAAAATTAATGATGTAAATTTGTTTTTTGTTATAGAGAATTTGCCCTAAGTATGATCTAAACATCCAATCAGTGTTGTTTATGTAGTAAATATTACGTGTTTTTTTACAGAATGTTAGTTCAACGTATATAAACATGTTTACTCTTTCATTTGCCTGATTGATTGGCTACATGGTAGATGACACCAATATGTTTATAGCTTTTAGTCAATGGTTAGTGATTCTTTCTAATTTTATAAGAAAGTAAACAAGTATAAGGGCAAACCTCTTGGAATTAGAAAGAGGAGAAATAAAAACAATATTCCACAAAATTTTTTAATAATCACCAGTGACTTTAAACACTTTAATTAAATAAAATATATTTAAGAATCCAGAATCATAAAAGTGGCTGTGAGATAAAATGTATCTTTGTAGTAGAACAAACTACATGTCATATTTGTTTCGTAACTTAATCTAATCCTTAAATTGGAAGAACTTCTAGAGAACATTTCGAGTAGAGTACTATGAAGCCAATATAATTAATAATGAGATTAAATTCTCTATAAAATGAGTATAGACTTGACATTTTGTATTTAACCTTAGCAAAGCCTGTTACGCGACACATGGTCCGGCGTACTTTGCTTTGTTTATCCAGCGATTTTCTCTTTGCCCTCATTTGTATACATAAGTCACGTTCTTTAACGTTTAGTCATAACCAATCACGTGATATGATTGATTAAACTCTTTATTGTGACAGGCGAAGTTAGGGCCATTAGGTCCTTTCTTACACTAAACCTGTAAGAAAGTGACACCGTCTGATAGTGACATGTACCATCATTGAACTCGATAATGCTTATATAGAAATGAAAATTCATGCGTCAATGCACTCAGAAAATATCGTGCGAATTGACAGCTCCTCGTGCAGTTATTACTAACACTCATCTAGTTATCGTATATGAAACACAAGCAGATAAAATGGAAAGGACACATTTTTATAGGAACATTTGTCTTTTGTTAAACGTGTGTACAAGTGGCATAAATTTATAAACTTATCTCTGTTTTTAATAAATAATATTTTAATTAGATGACAATGATATTATGAAATTTTCTTTTTTTTTTGATCTGCTTAAGAAATTAAGTTATTTTGACAAACAATTTGAGTAGAAAACTAATTTCCTATCTAATTAAATTTCATTTTAGAAGTACTTAAAGTTTTAACTCATATATGAAACTCATCTAAAAGTGCATGAAAATATTAAAAGTGGCTATGAAAAAAAAACGGATGAATACTGCTTTAATGTCATGAGTTTCGATATCTTAAATGTATACAAAACATATGTTAAAGTTACATATACTATAACTCAGAATGAAATATACAATATAATGGTAATAAAGTAAGTTTTACAATTGATTTTTGGAAAATGATCAAAAGTTTCTATATTTGATAACTTATAAATTTAACGAGACATACTTATATTACTATCCCTGGAGAATGAGTTATCTGTTTATATTAAATCTGTTGTATATATCCGATGGGAAATTCGATTTACTTTTAGGAAAACGATATATTATAAAATATATTTAAATACATGTTGTGTTATTATGCATATGCTTAACCTTAAAAATAATACTACACAAAAATCTCCTCTTTATTCTGAAATACCGTATAAAAATCCAAAGAATTCTTTGTAACTACTTCCTTGTCATAAGCACCTCTAAATCAATGGGTGCCTCCTGTAAAGAAGTAGGATTGAAAGTCCTATACGTTAAAGTTTAGGAATTTCATATATCAAGAACAAACCAAAATTAAAGCCAATAAACAAAATTGTCTTGATTCTGAAAAACTATGAAGAGACAAGATATACGTTGCAAAATCTTTCATCCTACCCGGTTTCTATGCCTTTATGCTGCGTTTATCTAAATTATTTCATTAACATTGTATATCAGAATTCTTCTGTATAGTTTAGCTCTAATAGGATAAGAATATAATAGGTATTTTGTTGCTTCTCAAGAGTGAGAGAGCGATAGAGCTATTTTTTTTTAAATCCTATAGAAACGTTAGAGATTAAACTGAAGCAGATCACTCTCTATTTGCGTGTTCTGTGTCATTAATATACATAAGTAAAATGCTCAATTAAACTGACATCACTGCCAACAATTCCCGCTTTGACCATATTCTCCAAGTGCCTTGTTGAACTACTATTTTACCAAATTGACCTTCTGAACCCCAAACAAGGCTATGATGTAATCATCAACGGTCTTCGTAATGCTTTGCATAGTCTGTCTCTGCAGAAATTACAAACCCTAGCTAAACGTATTCTAAGACTTTTTATTTGTATTTGGCTCTTTATTCTTGGAAGAGAACCTTCTAATGTACGTATCAATGAGGTAACGTACATGTACCACTTTCAGCCATAGGCGTCTATGTTACTCGATAGTTAGTTTAAATATCAATATCATGAATCAAGTGGGTTAACATTGTGTACTTTAGGTAGTTCACTATTTCTACATAAACTTTACAGCCCCAAGCGAGTTTTGATCGATAATTTTTCATGAGGATGCAAACTCTGTAACCAGATAAGTGTAAGAAAGAAAGGACTATGTCGTACTAATTTTGCATATTTAACCTTAAACTTTACATATTCATTTCATCTGCAATATTTACATACTTAAGTTTTTTCACCGGCTCACTTTCTGTCAAGTTTTATCATTTAACTTAGTTAAATTGCTAATAGTAACGGGCAAAAATGTAAAAAACAAAAACCTTCCTTCTTACAACCAAATCTAATCATCTCAACGTACATTTCACACTTAATTTGTCAAAAAATACTCTCGTTTCACAAAGTTCACCTCGAAGAAAATGTCGAAAAATATGCTTTGCTCAGATAAAGTACTTTGCTGCAGTACTTTTGGTATAATCATTATTGTTTTAGTATTACTAATGGAGTAAATTAATAAATACATTGTGAAAAATGTATTTTATGGTCAATTATGTCAACGCTGCCAATAATAGTAGCATAATGGCTATTCAGCATCTATTATGTGATTGAATTATTCAACACATTAACCAGCGGGGTTATCACTTTTGCCATTTCATTGCTAGTAATAACATAATAACCAATCTGTTATGTGAAAGTGTTTAATTGTTCATGCTTATCATTTTGTGTCTAGTTTAAAGATTTAAAAAGCAGTACTTTGTTACTACTTGTATAATTTGCTAAATAGTTGTAGTTAATGAATAAGAAGTCTTCGTTTAAACAAACCTTCCAAAAGTCTTTTTAAGGGTCCAAATCATTATCTTAAACGTTGCAAAAAACCATTAGTTTAATAAATATTATATAAGGAAATTCATTATTGTTATTTTTCATCAATACTATATTATTTTCTTGTAAATAAAATAATATTTAACAAATTAAAATCCATGAAAGTAATATGGTAAGAGTAAACACCAATGCTTAGCAAAATTAGTTATGAGGACAATTCAAAAATTGAAATTTCAGCAGATTTTTTAGAAATATACTGAATAGATGGAAATACGAGTTAATACTATAGTTAAATAAAAATGTATATGCACATAGATATTTAAAACAATTACAAAATGTTTGTCCAAACCTTTCCAACTAATACTAGCATTTGAATGTAAAATAGTTAAAATAAAATATTTAAGCATTTAAGCATATTTAAGTGTAGAGGAGTTACAGTTACATATTATTTTAAATAGGGAGGTCTCAGACAGGTTTTGTTATGTAAGTGAATTTTTCATAATATATCAGTACTAGCACAAAGTACGTACAATAAAGAGGGACAGTAGTTAAAATTTTATTCAACTTCATATTAGAGTTGAACTATTTAAATTGAATTTAATAGATCTGTAAAACTATGTTTTAAGTTGTTAGATTTGAAATTAACTTCCTCGTTGTTCCTATTTGAGTGAACCCTTATATGTGAATCGGCATTTTATTTACGCCCAAATAAATTATAAATTTGTAGTTTTAAAGTAGATGTTGTGTTTTAGAACATATAATTTCGAGAATGGGAAGAAAATATAAAATCTATTTCATTAGTAAAAGTTACAAGACGTTAAATTATTACAGCCTTTATATGGACATTTAATGTGATCTTTTTCTCAATATTACTAATTTGATAATTCTGCTTGAGAGTCCTAAGAGAATAAAGCAAGGAGTCCTAACTTTACTGCGCAAAACATTGAAGTTTTTAAATCGAATTCCCAATAAATAGTCAATTGTTACTTTCTGGAAAAAATTAAATACATTCTATGGATACAAGTTATTTAATAGATGTATCCCATAATATAAAAAAAAACTGGATCCAAGACTGACTAATATCTAATCTAATAAAACTCAGAGATAGTCTAGAGTTAGCTTTATTTACAATGTACAAAAATATATTATTTGTGACCATACTATATTTTTTGAGGTATAAAAAAACATCATTAAACATGTGGGAATTGTCGTGTAATTGGAAGAGCCAGGTAAGTGAGAGCACAGTGGGAGTGGTCAGTCCGGGGTCTCAGACGCGTCAGAGGCTAGTGACACCGCGGTGGGTTTCCCCCGCCTGAGGAGGACAGTTGACAACACGAGGCTAGAGACCACGAGGAGTCAGTTAGCCAGTGAACGTTACACTGTGCGGTGCGAGCACAGTCAGTCAGTCATCTGCACGGTGCTTTGTAGACCGCAGTTAGTCGCTTCAGGGCCATACGTACACTGATAAAAGGTGAGTGTTGACCACTAACGTTAGCTTATCAAATCGCACTATGTTCATACTCTTAAGTATAACGTTCCCTACATAAAAAAATCATATCTTTACAAACTAAAGTCAACTTTTTTAGGTATCCATATAAACTGGCCTTGGGATTTATAGTTCTGATTTGCTGACAAATAAGCTTAGTAAATTTTTCTTTCAATTTTAAAAAATCTTAAAATAGCTGTAAAAATAAAGTATTGAACGGGTTTAATAACTCAAATTATTTTGAAATCGATATTAGATACTAAAACATTAAATTATTGTAAAACAATAATTGTTTAACACACGAAATGCATTATTGCTTGATTTTTTATTCATCGGTGACAACGACGCGGTATTAATAATTTTAATGTTTACAACTTTGATAAATATTTTTATTTCTGTACTCGTATACTAAAATATGATGGTTTATAACGTATGTGTTCTGAAACACATTATGTAGTACATCGCTATTACATTAATTTGATTTGTAATCGTTGTTTATTAGGCATAAAGTATTTGTATAATATGTCAACACTATTGACGAGTATTAATTGTATTGCTTCAGTAACACAGACTACATTTAAAAAAAATTTCATCTTGAAACAAGTGACTAAACAAAAGCAGGTTGGGACTACATAGTGAGTATGTAATTAGATGTTCGGATTATTATAGAACATATCAGTCTGCTACAGAAACATTATTGACGAAACAGCCTGCCTTTAGCCTTCCAGGAAGCCGGTCAACCAAGGTAATCGGCAACTGTACCAGAAGTAACAACAGGGTGTGGGTATCTGGAATTCCAAGCGTACAATGAGATACTAATTACGGACTCATTATGATGTAAGTGCGAGGCAATAGCGATGGATTTAGCCAAAGTGTCTGATGGGTAACCGCAGATTAGGTGTTGGTATTGGGGGTTATGTCCTTGAGTGTGCGGTACAGTGTCATGCTTACCTTACCGGTTACAACTTATGAACAAGGTGCTCCGATATTACTGAACGTTCAACTTTTAAACAGAACATGTATATATTTTTAATTTATTCCATTAATTTATTTTAATTAATAGAAAGTTTGAATAGTGCAATTTTTGCACCTTTGCCAAACCCGTGGACGTTTTCTAACATGCTCACGGATATTGGTTTGGGTAATAATTGTAGTAACGTCATAAACTGAGATAAAGGATAACTGGAAATAGTTATAATAGCATTAGTTGACGAGTTTAATAGGTTTTCGTTGTAATTTTTAAGAGAGGAAAAATATCAACAAATATTTAGATTATTCCACGAGATATGGTATGAATTGTTGGCACAATGTTGGGATATCTTACAATAAGTCCCAAATAAAAACGGTTGAAGATGAGGATATGGAAATTTACTTTGTATACATCAAAGATAACGGGGGAAAACAATTTATATTAAATATATTATAAGCAATTTTAATTTCATAAATAGTATTTAATAATAATATAAAATTTTCCTAAATTATAAATGAATAAAAAACATATCATTCAGTGAAGCTATATCTCATAAATAAAAAATTTCATATTTTTATAACTATCCATTTTTATTTAGGACTGATTACATAATGACATTGCTTATTTTAAAGGGAGTGATCAAGAAATGTTCCACTTTTTATGTCTTTATGGAAGTTCTCATAAAAAGCTGGAGAATAGCATTAAAAAGCGTGTAGAATAAACGTCTATAAGAAATGTACTGTGGGAAACAGGGTCTAGGGCATTTGTCATTGTCATATGTTGCAAAATAGAACACTATGTTTCGAAGATTAGAATCCAGTTTGGGGTGTAAAAAATATATATACATTACCTGTAGATAAAGCCAGTATAAATAAATGATAATAGGCACATCAATAAATATACGGCAATGAACTGAAAAAAGTAAAGAAATGCTACAACTCTCTTGTAATTTAAAAGCCATTTATGAGCAATAATAAATATTAAACAAAATTTACACACTATTATCGTAAACATACCCACTGAGGAGTATTAACTACAAGAGGTTCTTAACAGGAATGGAAGTGTTTATTGTTATAAACTGAACTTAAATACTAACACAATTGGTACAATTATAATAGGACTTGATAAAAGTTTTGAGGGTCAATATTGTCGTCATTGTTTATTTTCCTACTCTGCTGCGGTTTTCTATTCTATGCATGTTTGTCTTAAGGCGCTCTTGCTCTACTAACATTTACATATGATTGCCCAAGACCAAATAATGGATTTCCTAAATATAAATATCGAAACTTGTTTACAAAAATCTATGACCTTGATCTTTATTTATCGTCATTGCAAAAAGTCGGAATGGAGATTGATTTTTGACCATATTTTTCCTGTTTATTGGCCTTTATGTTTGCTATTAATTAATTCCTAGTGTTGCTAATGGTTTTTTCAAACAAAAATAAAGGTTTCATAGTTAGTAATACTACGCTTCACCAGTTCAGATTACTAATTCATATTTCTGATTCACATAACTCGAGCTTTAATTTTTAATTTCTAATTGTGTGGCGGTATTCCATATGGTGTTATTGGTTTTATATATTCTAGTGATATGTTTAACTTATCCGTTTCATCATAAGATATTATGGAGTCTATACTTGATACGAGTTTTCTACTTCAGGAACTTGAAAGTTGAGTTTTCACAGCCATCGTTGAGCAGGGAGATACTAAATATAACAAGAAACCAATAAAACAATAACATAAGCAATTACATTAGCAAACTTTACTCTGAACGTTTCACTAATATTTAGAATACTTAATCAATAATGCATTTATTATAGAGATTCCTTCAAAATCAGAGGCCAGAGAAGTGGAGCCGGGTAATTTGTGTTAGATCTGTCTATAATCCTTGTTCTGCAAATACGAGTTTTCTACTTCAGGAACGATGTTAGGAACTTGAAAGTTGAGTTTTCACAGCCATCGTTGAGCAGGGAGATACTAAATATAACAAGAAACCAATAAAACAATAACATAAGCAATTACATTAGCAAACTTTACTCTGAACGTTTCACTAATATTTAGAATACTTAATCAATAATGCATTTATTATAGAGATTCCTTCAAAATCAGAGGCCAGAGAAGTGGAGCCGGGTAATTTTGTGTTAGATCTGTCTATAATCCTTGTTCTGCAAATACGAGTACATGAATGACATAAAACAATATTATTTTCTTCACAGATTGTGACATTTTCTGGCGTCCAATTTGCTTACGGAATTAAATATATAAATAATTTTGTAAATAGGTAATAGTGTAAAACAGCTTTCTACACAGAAGGGTGTAGTAACATATAAATTCATGGATTTATGGAAATGAAAATTAGTATGTAACGAGGATGAAAGAACGAGGGTAAAGGTGCTGGTACCCTCATTTTATCCAGCCGTAATTTACTAAAAGACTACGCATTGGTTAGATGGATATTCGACATGCTTTTTAACAGCTACTACTTTAACAGCGATCATCTAAGTTCAAGTTTGTACATCGAAGATCTTGAATATGATCAAATTTAATCAAATAAACACTTTTCCATGGATCCATAAGAATACAAAGTTATTTTTATCATCAATTTATAGATAAAAAGACAATGTTATTTTAAAGTATGTATGACATTTGTAGCAATACAGATGAAAAAGTTGAAAGATGTAGACAGAATAAGATAATAAATAGAGGTTCAAAAAAGCAAATATTCGAAGAGTGTACACAACACTTGTCCATTTTAAATTAAATTCCAAAACCCAAAAAGAGTTGTATAAATGGATGAACCTACTAGCCCAGTATATACGCAGTAAATGCTGATATAACGTAATAGTATCAGGTGTAATTACTGATAGTATTACAGTGGATGTATTCATCAACTGGATATTAGCAGTATACGTACATATCTTCACCTCTTTTTCGGATAAAATAGAGCTAACGGAATACATCAACTCCTGGACTAGAATTCAAATAGCACAAGCAAATATCCAAATGTAATCATGTTGCGTGCATTTTAATTATCAAGCTAATTCTAATTGAATGAACTGAAGGCAACATTTGTGAGATAAAATGTAAAACTTCCTGACATGATAAGAATCACAAAATATTAGAAGAATATTCAATAAAAAGGAAATAGATAATAGGGATTCTTGTGTTTCAACAAGATATATAAACTTTTGTAATCAAGAAATTATCTTATTAGCAAATAGAATCAGAGTAAGTTACTGGGAAATTATTTTAAATTCATTGGTAGATTTCGAAGTGTAATTTCATATTTCAACAAGGGGAAGATCTAAGTAATATTTAATTGTGTATTATCCTGATCTAATCCTACCATTTATCTAGAACTAAGCTTCTTGTCAACACTAAGCTTTATTACAGTCAATAAAGCGTTAACGAATAGAAAGAAGATTTCAATGGATTTTTTCAGTTAGTTGCAGTTCATTAATAGAAATTGTACAACACTTTCCACGCGATCATCATTAGAAGCGGATATCCGCTGTGAGACTTGTGAAGACAACAATGGTATTGTGAAATCTACAGATTACCCATTGCTGTGGCTTTGATTGCTTCAACATTACACTCCTGGGCATTATTTCGTTAATGAATTCCTGTCAGAAGCTAAACAACTGTATATTCATAAACATGTTATTAAGTCACGGTGATGTGTTTAAGACATTGTTTTTCTATAACTAATACCTCCTAATACAGACTGTCTAAAAACTCCCTAAATAAACATTGTGGGATTATTTTTAAAGTAAAAATATTAAATATATATTCATACAATACTACTTAATTTCAACATGAGTGAATGTTAAAAAAATCAAGCCAAAAGCAACAACGATTTGCTGATAATCATCATCCTACCACAAAATAATTGACTTTGTAAGGGATGATCTCTGTATTTGTTGTGACTTCTGTTAGCGAGTTTGATGAATGGTGTCTGAGAATTCCACAAACGTATTGCAGTTTATGTTTTCCTTATAAATTACATTTTAATAAAATTTTATATAAAAAAGTGTGTTTTGTATATAAAAGCAATTTTAAATATATGGAAACGTCATTGTGTAATTTTAATTATAAATTATACTGTGTTTATATATTTTGACTTATTTATGAATGAAGAATTTTGATTGATTGCTTGATTGAATAATAATCCTTTTCGGGCGTTTTCAGACATTTAAAAACTTCTATAACCTGAACCTATTGGTCTACAATGCACTATAGAAGGCTTATGTTGTATACTACTATTCAAAATAACGTTTTGTTGTGATTAAAAAGATTAATATTCTATTGTAAAAGTTTAATAGATGCTTGTAAGACACCTTGAAATTTAACAATATAATATAATAGGTAGAACTTCTTAAATTTGATTTAGGTATGGCATTATCGGGTGTGTATGTTACATTAATTATTTAATCTACCTTAACTGCAAACAGTATTAACCCTCATTGTTGTTTAATGTGAAAAAATCAATGTTTAAAATTTCAACAAACACATTGTATAAATAATTCAATTTTCTATAATACACTCAAATTAAATAAATTTTTTTCTAAAAAATGCATTTTTTTGATTTATCATATCCGTATGGTGTCAGTTTAGAGGTGCTATGAAAATCATGGGAGTCTGCAGATGATATCTAATGTTATATATCATGTATGTTTATTTAACCATTGGCATGTTACTCGTATAATAAGTATCCAGGTCATCGGCGCAAATTAATCACCAGTTAAGAAACACCATAATCAATGGAATATCATTGACCGCCGTATGCAGAATTAAGCTAGCCACTTATATTTTGCATAAATTAATGGGACAGTATTACTTTAAAATCATCCCAAATGGCAGCAGTTTAAAAGTGTTGATGTCAATCCCAAATATAGAAATACGCCAAGTCATAGGCCAAGTTGAAAATATATATTATCTAGTACTGAAACAAATGGTACTAAATTTAGAAATTCTTATATTGACCTTTTGGTACAAATAGTGGCTGTTGTGGATCACAAAACATGTTTAAGGGAATTATAAAAACAAAACGTGTTTCTCTAAAGAGAAATTTAACTATTTGATGAGACTTGTACAGAAATAGTGAGGATTGAGCATACTCATAATTGTTTGAATTATGTGTTGGTATATATATATATATATATATATATATATATATATATAAATTGAAAAAGAAGTTGTAGAAGAAAAATTATAAAGAGTAGCGGTACCACTTGAGCGATTCCTTAATTTTTGTGTTTTCTTTATAAAACCGGGTTTCGGTTGGTGCATGTTGTTTTTTGTGTTTTGTGCAATCAACTAACTGCAAACGGGTAATGTCCTGTATTATCAAACTCTACTCACAGGAATACTTTAATTCGCTTCTCTCACAAATGTATTTGTGAGAGCAGAATGTGTCTATTCTAAACTATTTTCTAAGCACAATCTAGTAGAGACTAATACAAGTTTTTATGTTATTGGAATTTTACTGACATAGTTCATTCATCATGAAATAAATTTATATTAATCACGAAATAAAATCGAAAAATCAATATCGGCAATATCATCACACGTAGTGGCATGTGATTAATAAACATATATATTTATAAACTGGGCTCTCACAATATTTAAGGTATTTTCAAATTACAGCTGGCGCACACCGTTTAAAGTGCTAAAACACCGCTGCGTAAAAAGTGTAGTTAATTTTTTTTTATTTGTGTGTCATTTGAATTGAATTTATTGAATTCCAAACGAAGACAACTAATGGATAATTTTACAACTCTCAGTTGAGATGATTCTAGAACTTTCAGAAGTACTTACTTTTTACAGTTTCGCTCCCTGATATTTAAACTTAAATCTAAAATTTGTTAAGAGATTGGAATATCTTTTAGTGCTACCTGCATATCTCAGGATTTCTTGAAATGCCTGTTTTCAAATTACGTGCGAAGCCACGGGTAACTTCTAGTATACAATAAAACTATACCACATTGCCGCAAAACTATTTTATAATGATTACTTGCAGAATGCTCCCATTAAAACTACTCGCGCTCAACTTTGTCTGTAACTCTCGGTTAATACTTTAAATTGGTGACCACGCCTTATCGGGAAGAAAGTTGGATAATTAACTTAAGAGCATCCCTCTGCAAAAACTCAGTGCTACTAAATTAAAACACTGAATTTAATTAGTCTCGATGATACATTGTCCCGGGGAGATATTACATTACATTTCCATAAAACTTTATCACCTCCAAGTTCAGATTTGCGGCAGTTCGGAGTCACAAGCCGACTTTCGTTGTAAACAAGAACGTTTCCATAAACTGTAAACAACATCAGTGGTCGGATTTAGGGCTCACTGCAGGGGTAATTAAAATGAAATTACATCCAGCGAGAGCTGTTCACAGAGTCCTTTATTAGGCGTTGCTTAGACTTGCAACGCAGATTGTGTTGATAAATTAACCATCGTCACAATGTTATAATATTGGTTTTAGTTGTAGAAAATGTATAAATTATAAACTAACCAAAATTTAATTGGTGTTCGTTATATACTTGTGGAACTGAAAATTTCATTTCTATCTATTTACTATCCGTCTGTCTCTCTAAATACACGATATCGCGAAAATGAACTTTCCCATGGACATTAATTTTGCATGAAACCTTCTACAAGAATGAGTTCTATGATGCGTACTTTTTGTGCCAACGTTTTTTGTAAGATTATGTTTCTGTCTTTCTGCAGGAAATGTAGGGAATGAAAGGAGGTATAAATTTGAAATTTTGCTTGCAACCTCAACGAAATGTGATATACCTATAACATAATATATTATATATATATATATATATATATATATATATATATATATATCATTTAAATAAACATTGAATCATAAAAAAGATCTCTCACCTGTCGGATTTACATTTATATATATATATGTGTGTGTGTGTGTGTGTGTGTGTGTGTGTGTGTGTGTGTGTGTGTGTGTGTGTGTGTGTGTGTGTGTGTGTGTGTGTGTGTGTGTGTGTGTGTGTTTATTACTTACAAGATTTTTTAGACCTGATAAATAATACTACTCAGTTTAATTGCATTACTACCTATAAGATTAAGGTTCAATCTATGCAGATCAGTAGGCATTATTTCTCATTTCTCTTTTAAATAGGGATTTATGAATGCACATATCAACTTTTCGTATTCCAAACAACATTTTGTGGTACCTCACAATGAGTGGATCAAGTTCATCATTTTCTGAAAATCTAGAAAATTTGTAAAGTTCAGTTTTTAAGAGACTGAAATATTCCATTTGAGTAAATGTAATTCTGGAACTGATTTGACTCTTAATGTTAAATAGTTTCAACAAACGCCCAGGTCTGAGTAGTATGTTTCAATTATTCAACCAAGCAATATAAAATACCAATATATAACGATCCAAGACGATAACTCTCAATGGATATTTTAGAGAGAAATTGTGCTTTCGAGAGAGAAGCAATTAATTTATCTGACAGTCGGGTTCGCGTATACGCACGCACAGCACGCGTGATTAAAAGAAGATAAATCTTGCTGATGAACGACTGAAGCTAATCGCTTTCTGCTGTTGATCGCGCGCTGATATCGCTCGCTGGCACCTGATAATTTTCTTAGTCCCGGGTTATAGTTGTTTGATTTCAATGTGTCTTATTTGTTAAAGAATGATTTTGTTGATTCGTGTTACGATACCAGTTCTCTATTTTTCTTTAGTTCAAAAAGGTACTTTAAAGCAGTTTTGAAACAGGTAATAAAATATGAAAATTAGTTTACAAACTACAATACAATAATTTATATAGTATTCAAAGAGAGGGAGATAAAATCTGATCTAGACTAAAAATAAAGCGTTAATTTATTGAAATAGCTGTGTCCCGCTCGCCTGTTGCGTCTGCAGCGCCGCACCCAAATCTTGTCGACCGCAAATCTGACAACATCTATTCTGAATATAAACATTGTTAACAATTTGTTTAACAGCAGTCTGACTCAAAACCAATACTCTTATTGTATTATGCTGTTTTAAAGCATAGATTTATGAGTTCACTTTTAATTATTAAAAGTGACCGCGGTGTAGATATGTGTTCACCATTGCTAACGTAACATACTAAAAAGATTTTTTTCTTGAGGAACCGACATAATGAAATAACTTAAATTCTAGGATATGAGAGCCAATTTGCGTTGTGTAAGAAAACCACATTCAAATAAATTGAAATCTGTAAAAAATTTACCTTAAAAATAACTCGATCGTCAACCACTTTAGTTTTAGTGTAGGTCTAAATTGGAGGGTACTATAAGAATAAAAATATGCAATAGTTAATTATTTTCTGAGACCACTTTTTTCTAAGCTAGACATACTTAAATCTATTGTTATATACGTAAGTAAATGTTGTAACGATATGCAGAACCTTACAGTTGCGAATCTCAATCATCGTACTGTGTATAGATATCCAGCAATCTATTACGAAAAATAAAATCTGATAAAAACTATCGTTTTGTATTCTTAATCCTTTTGAGAACCTCTTATCAAAATACCACCACCTCTACCAAAATTAGCCATATTGATAAACAATTGATTTCTTAAAAAAACTTCTCTATCGATTTAAAAAAAGGATCAGGGACATAGCTTAGACAATATAAATTGACTATTGTGTATAAGAATATTGTAAGTATAAAACTGATTATTTTTATTCGTAAAAAGACGAAGAATACGATATATAAACAATCAGAATATTCAATATAGGATATAAGAGCCAGATATTACTAATATTAACACGAAGATAGTAAGAATGGGTAAATGGAATGAAAAGTTAAAAAAGGAAGAAGGAGAAAAAGGATCACAAAAATATAGCCAGAATACAAGACAATATATAATATTATACTGGACAAAAAAGTAGAGAGCGAGATTAAATGAATGTAAAAGTGTTCAAGGTTATTTATGTTAGTTAAGAAATGTTTTATGAAGGGGATGAGAGGAATAGAATTATTATGATGATACAAAGTTCATTATGATGAGGAGGTATTCATGCCAATCAGGCTCGGTTTGGTAGACATACCAGATTGTTAAAACTAATGACTGTTAATTAATTGATGCTTTCTAACTCTTTTGTATAAGTATTTAATACCAATAAATTACATTTACTTAGCTTGTGCTTAATTAATAAACTTCAGAAACATAAATAAACTTTTTTCCAATAAGAAATCAAATCCTCAACTTTATTGTAGATTTATAAGACTAAATAAAGTATTGCTGAATATCTTGAATGTTTAGAGTATTGTATCACTTGGGATATTTAAATAAGTTTTGATTTGAAAATAGTTTGTACATGATCACTTTACGTTACTTTACAAATGGCCATTCTAAATAACATCAACATTGCCATTTCGGTATAATTTGGTGCATAAATGTAGTAAACATTCCTTTTGAGAAGCTTAGTTAGAAGCTGTAGTTAATGGATTTTGATAAGCTCTATTAATATGTGATTTAAGGACTTTGGATACCATTCAACCGTGTAGCAATATGGTCCTTTTAATCAGAAAAACTTTGAATTTTTTTAAGAAGTTTTTGTTTTATTTTACTTTTTATTCATTTCAAAGACAAAAAATGTTGTCCAACTAGACTATTTCATTACATATTCAGGTATTTGGTTATTGAATGAAGATATCAGATTTTAAGGTATATACTTTGCTGTTTCTGGTTTATTTCATTAACTTGTTTTGATTAAAAGACAAAATTTCATTATTGCAGTATGGTAGTATTTTAATCGATCTTCTAGTTTATTATGCAATGCTATTTATAGTTTATTTGATGCGTTTATTGACTTTTGTCCTTTAATTAGTTAACAATAGGTGGGTGGTTGTTTGTAAAATTTTACATGGATCGGATTGTACTTGCTTTTAAATACCACGAACAAAATCAATGATGTAGAAAAATTGAGTTAGAATAACACCAACAAACCAGCCATATAATAATAGGGCATCTTTCATATTATAGTGCACATGGCTCTTAACACACGCCTTATTAGTAACGATTTTTTCATATTTACACAAAGGTTCTTAAGTTCCTATGAATTGATGTTAGATTATTTGGGTTAAAATAACATGCCCCATACAATCAGTAAACATCCAAAAAACCTATTGCTCCATTTTTAGAATACTTGGTTTATGTTTCCTTTCTTAAGATACTATTATAGTCCAATTTTTTCTTGCCTAGAAGACTTGGAAGATTGTTAAATACTATGCTTAGGTTATTCTTTTAGTTGGATTAGATTCTAATATTTGTAAGAACCACTAATAAAATGACTCAACATGTCAATTTACTTGTGCATACTAATACGATAGGTTGTCACGAGATCGTGGTTGCCTCACTCATAAGATGATGCCTGGCTTAGGTAATCCAACGCTGCAATCTCTTCTCTTAATTATAGACGATGGACATCTCAAAGGCTTCGAATGTATTGAAAAAGTTCTCGATTTGTCCTTGGCTTCTAAAAGCACTGTTCAGAATTTATAATAATCATCTTGCCCTTAATAACTTAAGTGTTGGATTATCAATCAGACCGAGGATTTTACTTGAATACTAGTAGTACTTAAATTAGTAATTATCACGTCTTTGCTAGATTAAATGTATGAAAACGTAACTCTCATTAATTTATACATTTTCCTTTTTTTACTGTAACCAATAACCTTGTAGGACCGGATTAATTCATTTGTAAATATCGATTACTTTAAAATCACAAACAAACCAATAATTATACTTTATAATTAGTGAGGCGTTTGGACAACAAGGCTGACTTCATTGTGAACTGTCTGTTGAAGTCAGCCTTCCTGTCGAAATGCCTCATTTATTAGTACATTTAAATTCAGTGATATTTACAAATTCAATATAACCAGCTACATCTTCCGGATTAATTAAATTAATCGTTAAAATTTATAAGAAATTGGGAGGAAGATACAGTACATAATTTAGTCAACAGTCAAATGTTTATTGCAGCGACAATACAATAGTTTAGCAAACGTCATGTTGAATAAGTTATAGTAACCTTTTTCCAATCATTCATAGCCATTTATTCCCACTTCGATCCGCGATCATTCCAATGATTATATGGTCTTCAAGTTTATTGCAAAATACTCGTCCACCTTATAAAATGCGTATGGTACTAAACAGCGCTTCAAATGAGTTCTAGGAGCGTTGGGGCTTTTTTATGTCAATTATCAATCTGTTGATCAAATGAACTTCATCCTGCGTGGGTAAGCGTTCATGAATCGCCGTTTTGTGTCACGCATTTACGTCAGATCTCTCCGCCTCTAGTCTGGTACGAGTGTATATCTTGACCTTTGGTCAATACATATTTTGACATATAATATAATGATGTTTACAGAATTTAGAGGCTTGGCAGGGTAAACAGTTGCAAAATTTTTGAAAGCTGACCTGTGTGACTTTATGAACTACAACTTTGCTATTACGCGGATTGATTGTTTTCGGAATTTAAACTCTATTAAAAGCTGTTGGTGCAATTACAGTACGATACCAGTCCCTAAGTTAGGTGAGGATAAATCAATGGTACGTGAACGTCTGAGGCTAATTTGGAGCAGACATGGTCTACGTGAGCTTTCCATGCCAAGGCTAGATCATGGAAAGCGAATTACCTTAACGAATTCCAAAAAATGTTTTAGAGTAAACTTCATCTAGTATGGTATTGGCCACCATTATGGTTTGATCACACTCAAAGTCTACTGGGCGTAAAGAAAAATTCAGAACATTGGATTTTGAAGAATTTCGATTGTAAAAATGCTGTGAAAATGTTGGACTTTTTTCTTGACGCTAATAAAGGCCTTTTAATTTAAAACATAATTTGAAATTTCATTGAAGCAAAGAGACGTGTTTTCAGTGTATTACACGATTGAACCGTGCGCCAGGATGATGTTATATGTCAATGACATATAGCAGAAAGAGAATGGGTCTGAGAACAGATGCTTGAGGGACTCCGGAAATTCTCCGGAAGGTGGTATCTCTTCATAGAATTTGAAAAGTCGTTGACTTGAGTTATCTTACTTCAAATGAAGTAAGAAGTACATAGAAAGTTTTTTTTTAAAAACCACATCGATAATGAATTTAGATCGTATGATTTTTTGGATGGGTTTCAATTTATTGGTTCTCTTGAAACCAACATTCCTTAATTTATTTATTTTTATTTATCTGAGAAAATGTGGCTGTTTTAATTGCGTAACAGAGATTTTAAATAAAAATTGAAACAACAATTTAAGTAATTATTAAAAATGTTAATTGCACTTTAACTGGGTCACGCTATTACTAGAGTTATGGTGGGCAATAATGGGATACAAGACCGGACGTTCAAGTTCTGCAGAATTTTTAAGTTAAACTGAGGTTTAAGTTGACTAACTGATGCTACGTTGGGATAGGTGCTGAGTTAGAAAGTTAAAGATAACTTATTATATTCCTAGTATTATAAATAAAGTTGATTGTTCTGATGATTCCAGAAAGGTAAGATACACATTTGTACCGTATACATAATTAGTTATAAACAGAGTAATATTTGCTCTTTAATTTTATAAAATGGACATTCCTTTTATAATACGATAACTTAACAGTCATTGACATAGGGAGTGAGTGCTTGCTTTGACCTCTTGCACTTCTGTGAACTCGTGCACGGCGGCACACTGTCTACTCAGCCGACCTCTCTTGTGTACAAAACAACAGAGTAACGGTAACCGCATATTGAGGAACTAACAGTAAACATCGGTCTTCAGGACACGTGCAAGGTCTTCTGCTGAGACGTAAGGTTAATGTGATTGTGCGGCTTCTAGAAGACTAGTACTCGTATGCAAATTAACATGAGCAACATGTTACCTTGTTGAAATTAATCTGTTGATGAACTATGATAAAGAATATATTAACTGTCATTCCTTTAGTTGGCAATACGTAGGTAGAGGTGTGCCTTTGGAGCTGGAGCTGTTTCAAATCAGCGCTCCGCTGCTGGAGCGGAGCGGAGCAGCGCTCCGTGACTCTCGAAACAGCTCCAGCTCTAACCTTATATATTCATATAATTACTCTCTCGGAGCGTCTGTGGAGCTATCAGCTGTGGCCTACAACTTGTTGACAAACCAAAACAAACCAGTTTCAGTTTCAGTAGGAGTTTCTAACGTAGACATACAGTGGAAAAGTGATATTTTTGTGCGGTTTACGAGTATGACTAGTATTGATTGGTTTTTGTGCAGTTAAATTAACATGGCATCAAAAAGTACAGAAATCTAAGACAAGTTCAATTTGGTCTCATTTTACAGTTATTGATGCTAACCTTAAAAACTGTAGATGTGAACATTGTGGCTTGGTTATGTGCTCACCGTACATCAACGTACAATTTGAAGAGGCATATTGAGAGAAAACATGTCGGAATTACTTTTGAGTGTTATAAGTTCAAAATCAACAAGTGTAAGTGATCGTGATGTGAATGTTACAACCAACACTGGACCTACCGATTCAGCCGCTTCATTTAGTAACTTTGCAAACTGAAAATGAACCTCAACCTGGTGAGTTGCCTTCTAATCAATTAGATAAGCCAAAGGGAAGTGCTAAACAAACCACTCTATCGAGTTTTATACCAAAAAAAAATGAATAACAACCAAAGAAAAAGGTAGAAGCTGCGTTTCTAAAGCTATTTTACAAAGATTTCCAACCGTTTTTTTCTATTGTGGAGGACTCTGGGTTTTCGGGAATTCGTTACAGCTTTAAACCCTTCTTTTGAAATTCCATCAAGGAAAGTGGTTTCAAAAAACCTAATACCCACCACGTACGACAAAATGTAAGCTTCAAGTAGCTGAGTTAATGAAAAATGTGGAAAACATCTGTTTAACGACAGGATGCATGGACATCTACGATCAATGAATCGTATATAGCTGTTACAGGGCATTTCATTACCAATGATTTTGTGTTGAAATCAGTTCTCTTAGACTGTATTTTAATGGAGGGCTCACATACTTCTAGCCATTTAGCCGAAGAAATCAAGAAAATAACGAATTTCTATAAAATCTCAGACAAAATCTTAGTTGTTGTAACAGACAATGCCTCCAATGTCGTTGGAGCCATAAAAAATGTTTTAATGTGGAGTCATTGGCCGTGCTATGCACATACTCTTAACCTAGTGGTTCAAGATGCCATATCAAAGGTAGATACAGTAATCACCAAATGCAAAAAAGATTGTCTCATTTTTTAAGAGAAGCAACGCAGCCACTGAAAAAACTATTAAAATACCAAATCAACAATGGCGTTAAAGACCCTAAACGCTTACTTCAAGATGTAAGTACGAGATGGAACAGCACATATTACATGCTTTGTAGATTTGTTCAGTTAAAAGAGGCTGTAATAAGCACTTTGGCATTGCTGGACAAAGACTTGCCATCTTTAATTTCTAATGAATGGAAACTTTGCAGTGACCTTTGCAAAGTCCTAAAACCATTTTGAAGAGGTCACAGCAAAGATGAGTGGGGAATCCTACTTCACTGGAAGTCAAATAATTGTTTTTGACGGCTTGGGGCTGCAAAATGTTTGCAGCAAACTATGTACACTAAATTTGCACCCTGATGCAATACAGGTAGTACAGAACCTGCTCATGGGGTTATCAGCCAGATACCATGACATTGAGTACAACAAGTTAGTAGTACTTAATACCTTTTTGGACCCAAGGTTCAAAATTGTATGCATTTTCTGACGACAAATGTCAACAGTTTGCTAAGAATCATGTGATTACGGTCGTTGCAGCTATGATTTCCGCCACTTCTGCCACCGCCAATGGAACAATCCCCTCCTGGTACACCATCTTTGACTTTGACCAACCAATCTGGTCCATCACAATTTGAAGAAGAAGAAGAATGTTCAGTATTTTTCTATGTTTGATTCTGTAATAAAATCTGTACAAAGGCAGACTCCCGGAACTCCCAACGATTGTGCTACCGCCGAAATCGACAGGTACATCGCTGAACCACCACTTCCCAGAGAAGGCGATCCTCTGTCCTGGTGGAGGATTCACGAGGCAGTCTACCCAAATCTCAGCAGACTCGTTAAAATAAACATGGGTTTGTGGGTACGTCAGTACCTTGTGAAAGAATTTTTTCCCGAACGGGAATAATAATAAGTGACCGAAGATCACGTATCAAATCCATGAAAGTGACTCAACTTGTGTTATCTAAATGCAAATCATGAATACTTGTGTAAATAATTTGTATATTATTTTATATTTTCTGTTACCGTACTATTTTTTATGTTTTATTACTACAGTGTGAAAATAAATATAAATAAAATGTACGTGTAGTCTTCTTACCCAAAAATTAGATTTTCATAATACGTATTATAAAAAAGTAAGTAGTAATTAAAACTGTCAGCACCTTAGCATATTTGTTTACAGTAGTATTTGCTGTTTATAACATCATAACCAAGCAATAAGCTCCAATCTACAAGGGAGCAGACAGATGCCGCACATCGCGCCGGAGCGGTTGCCGGAGCTGGAGCTGTTTAAAGAGCTAGCTCCGCAAACGGAGCCGGAGCTTAGTTTGGCTTCTCCGCTCTCGGAGCTACTTGGCACACCTCTATACGTAGGTGGAAGAGAACGGAAAAATAATACTTAAAGAAACTAAATAGGATATTAAGTCTTTGCCTAAGTCTTTTTGTGAGAGGTGTTTTAAAAGAGTATATGGTGAAAAATATATAACACTAGGACTCAGGGATTAAAATTTATTTCATCCTTAGATTAAAAAAATGCAATACATGATTGCATCATAAACAAAACATTTTATTAAATTAATTAGTGTGTGGCAATTATTTCACCACTGACTAATATGAAAACGTAAGAAGTTTTGCGTAACAAGCTCATCCCTTAACGTCCACTGCTTAGAAGCAGAGCAGTACGCAACCACATCGACCCCATCTCACGCACTAGAGACTGTGGGACACTGAAAAGATAATCAATATTGACAAAGCTAATAAGGGCGTATCAGTTAATGTTAATTATTTATTTGAACACAAGACATGTTTTCTCTAATAATGGCAACATAATAATATGATACAATTCGATTTAAGATTTACACAAGGCTGGTATTTGAAGTTACGTAGTTTTCTATAAAGTGTGAACTTTCTGGTGAACAAACTGTATTTTTACTTTTAAATTTTAAAATGTTTGGTAATTACCAGTAACAATTATTCAGATACAAAGTGAAAATCTAATAAAAAAATCAAATATCTTTTGATGCTTAATAAATAATGTTGTTTATGGAATATGTTTACTCATAAATGATTTTAAGCCTTGAATCCTTTCAGGTTTTTAACTCTAAATCTCTAACCAAAGTTCATTGTAGTGTCAGAGCTATCTATTCTTGACCACACTGTTTATAACCTGGTGTAGGTCCTTCTACCCAAAATTGTAGCCATAAACTGTATTCAAAGACCAACTACTACAACATGCCAAAGTAATCCGTAACTAACATCTGGCCAGACAATGACATTTTAAATCACCAGAAAGACAACCGCTGTGAGGGTGTGGTGCGCTCAGAAGTAATGTCCAATTTTACATTACAACAGTTTATTATGTTTATGCCTTAGTCAAGGTTAGGAGACAATGAATGCCAACAAACAAATTGTTTTATACTTCAGAACTAATTTTCCACATTTTATCATCTATACCCCGCTATATACGCGGTATTGTATATACGTGTTTATATACCGTCATTATCGGTATTAAACTTGTCCTTAGCTAGTTATTTGTCGATGTGTTTACAATTTTTAAATAAACATGCCAAATATCAATTTTTAAACATAATGAGTTTCCATTAATTAATTTTTGCAAGAAATATTAGTTCTTATTAGAATTAAAATCCCTATATTGTTTTAACGTTCACTCTTAATAATTATTAACAAGATATAATGAGTTTTTCTATGTCAGAATCTGATGTAAGTATAAATTATTTAAATACACAATTTAAAATAGGATGAATATTTCTGGTGGTTTGGGACAACAAGAACTGAACATAATATGACGTAAAATAGAATACTAACTTACTTTTACTACTTACTAAAACCCAGGTAAGGCTAAAGTTTGATTACCTGAAACAAAAAAGTTTTTGTTATAGCAAGTTATAGCACTTTAAAACTTTGAAGCCATTTAGAGATTTCTTGGGTGAATTGTCTTTGTCCTGGGAAGTAATGCAAAACCATATGAAATTTATGAAGTCTACTATATATATTATTTTGTGAAAATACTGTTATATTTTTTTTAATTATTAGTTGAATTTAGATGTTTTACCAACATTTTAGTTTTAATTCTAACAGCAGATATTAGTTAGAGACAATAATACAACATAATACTGTAAACCATTATATTAACATATATATATATATATATGTGTGTGTGTGTGTGTGTGTGTTAATATATTTATTTATTAAATCATTTTGTGCCTTGTAGTAAATTATAATTATGCTGGAAATTTACTTTCCACCGAAATACATACTAGTATATGAAAAAAATCATTAAAGGCTAAAAATGTATAATAAAGTTACACCAGAAATATTTGTTTGGAATTGTCTAATAACAAATGTGTATTTATAAATAACAATACCAAACAGATATATTACTCGGGTTCAATTGTTTTATCGGTGTTTAAATGTTCTGAAATAGTAGATCTTTTAAATACATGACCGACACACTAAATTGGCTCCAACGGTCTTATCCTATTTTCATAATTTACAACCATCTAGAAAAAAACAAAATTGTACAAACCACAATCCCAGAAAGGTTTTTGTTCACGATAAAGGAAATACAATTTTGATATTTTATACTATACTATATCTATATATATACTATACTATATACTATATCTGTCCTCATTTATAATATAACTAAAATGTATATCTTAAGTTGTACAACAACAAAAAAAAAACAATAGTCTTCTTGCTTAGGAAACAACATTTTAATTATAAAAGTGGTAAATCTGAAATGTAGCATAATATATATTCATTTAGAGCTCTCAATAGGAATCGTGTGCTGGTATTAGATTAAAAGGTAAAATAATTGTTGTGTGAGAAGACGTTTAAATTTTATGTTTGATCAATTACATGTTTTGACCGATTTGTACAATTAAACATTTTAAATGACTCCTGAAAAATCTATTTAAATGTTATTAAGTTAAATTTAGGTTACACGAGTTTAAACTACATCAGTTGTGTGATTTGTATTTCTTGATTTCCAATAATAAATTATATTCTTATACACCACAAACCTAGTCATATTGTTACTTATACTGGCCACAGTTGAACAACATTAAATCTTAAGGAAAACACTGTGTCTTATATTAAATATAATATTAATATGCGAATCACAAGTCACGGGTGATGCAGAAAAACGCGATCACACAATAAGGAAGACGTTAGCGCACGCTGAGATGAAATGTAAGTAGTGATGTAGTAGTAGTGGTAGGTGTAGTATAGTAGAAGTTGCTGACCTCGACACTGACCTTGGCCAAGCCGGCCAACTCTTGTATCGGTTGCCCGGCAACGAGGAGATATCCACAGCAATGAGGTGGAATGACAGTTTGTTCAAACTTCCGTTTGCTCACTAAAGTACTTCTTTCATCAGTAAATTAAACACAAGGGATATTTTCATTCATGTCTCCAAGCCAATTCTAACTAAAAATAATCCGTGTCTTTTTATGTACAGCTCACTATAGCTAATATTAAAGAAACATTATTGTCTATATTCTGTTTTATTGTTGCTTACGTATCTACTTAGTTCAGCGAAAAATATTAAAATATGTAAAAAAACGTGTTAGTTTTTAATATTTTTATATCGAGGGGTTCAATTCCTGGGGAGGTCAAAAACATTTACAATTATTTACACTTTTACCCTTAATAATGTTTGTTATAAACAATACAAATGTTATTGGCAATTTATTATTTCAATAGGGGAAATTTCCTCTAACACTATGTTCTGTTGTAGCCATTGAAATTTTAAATATACAATTATGTCGCATTATAATGCTAATTTCAGCTGAATGAAACATCTAGTTCTAATAATTTATAAATGGCGGGCTTTTAAATTCTTAAAGCAAACTTTCAAGGACCGTTGGAAAGAAATATTTTTAAAACACGAAAATATGAGTTGCGAAAAGGTACAAACGAAGCGAATTATAAATAAAGGAATAAATTCGTGTTTATTACTCTCGTGGAATCTAAAATAAATTAAATTTAGAAAACATATTTCATTGAAAACATGAAACACTCTTAGGAGTTTTAAATAAAATTGTTAAATAATATTTTATTTCACTACTCACCATTTCCAAAAAAAATCCTTTGCAGAAAACCTCTTTGTTTGCTTGAAAATGGACGTATTTTTCTGACTAAATACGAATTCTGCCCAATCATTAAAACATTGATCTTCAGGGTATAATACTTTCGATATTCAAACAGTAATTTCTCTCCGGTACTCAAAAACTAAGTAGATATAGGAATAATAGTAGAGTTTCCTCGTGTTTAATTCTTAAATGCTACACACAAAATCAACGACATATTTTTCAACAAGAACCAGTAAATCATTTTGAAACTTATTTATGATATGTATTGGAATTAGTTAATTAATTGCAGTGTCATTAGTTTACAAACAGACATAACATATAGAAAAGTTATTTACATATAACATTTTATATACGAAACGTCTCAACATTCATATATTCAACATTTAGACACTGCACAATAGCTGCATTACGTTCGTGAACTGATAAAAGATTTATGAGTTCAGTGACGCTGTGTATATAATGAGGGCTATCAATCTATCCAGTACGAGCGATGTTGTATTCCAATAAATTACATCACAAAATTGAATGCAGAATATGTTTTTAAGTAATTTGAAGAAGAAATATAGTTTTGAAACATTATTCTTTATTTCATAGAGCGTATCTATAGCAGGTGTCTCTTTGGCTGGTTTTTAGAAAATATTATTTGAATTGTTTTCAAAATTAATAAAGGAGCAGTTCATATCTTGGCAGGGAAAATCCGGTAGATGGATCCGTCATGGGCAGTGACGAACATCTCTGTAAAGGAAGGTGTTGGTCTCCTAGCAACCAAGGTGGTGCTTTGCTGCCCAATCCTGTCAGAATTGGGGATATGGATTTATATCGAACATCCCTGAAAACAAAGCAGTAAATTGAGATTTTCAAGATTGTGTTAATTTTAGTAACAATACAATTTTAGATTCTGTAAACTTGAGGATACACAGTGCACCAATTTAAAACTCGTTCGTAGTTTATGATGTTATCGTATTAATTTATTTTATGTGATTTTCAACTTAATTGTTTGGTGATTTTTAAGGGTTCAGTAAAATGTGTTTAAAGTTTATCATCAGCAAACACAAGCTTGTTCAGTGCACTAATTATAAATGTATCCATAAATTATAGTGACAATGTCATAAGGTAATTGCTCAAGGACACTTCGAACCAAGACATTACCACAGAATCTGTTAAACATTGACTAAGTTCATGAAAAGGCTTGAAGCAAAGATAATGACTAGGGTAGTCTCGAAGGTAACGTAAGGCTAACAAAGTGTCATTTGTGCATTATCTACCAAATAAAAGTGCCAACAACATTAACTATTGTTTTCTACCTTTAACTCATGTGTTATGTTTCTAACATTAGATATATTTATATATCACATGAAATAAAACATCTCGAGAAACGATTACTGAAAATCACTAAACGACAAAACGAAGGATGTGAGCCTAATTATTGAAGCTCTTCTAAGGGAGACAAATGTTGAGAGTACGTGTGAGAGTGTCTCACTTACACATCAAGGCCATCTCACTTTCACACGCACCAAATGCCGTACTAAGCGCCATCTTGCGAAACCGAGATGAGTCCATGTCGGCGTCTCAGTGGCTAAACGAAGTGATGAGCTGTGTAAATGTTGGGACAATATCCATTACAGTTTATTGTCAACCTGGACATAATTACTGAGACTATCTCATCATCAACCGAGTCCATTTCACTTTTACTGGTCAACTTTGCTGTGTTGCCACCTTGGGACAGCGACCATATTATTCGGTGAGGTTCGTCTTTTAAGTACCAGTATTAGAAAGAAAGTACCAGAAAGAATGTCTACAGAAACCGTGCTATAGCTGAAACTGAAATTATGCAAAGGTTTATTGAACGATCTGTCGTCCATGAAATTCAATTAAAATATACGTATTTAGAAAAAAACAATAAAAGTATTTGTTGTTAGAATTCCAAATGTATGTATTCAACCGATAAAGTGCTCTTATTCGTAACAAATTGGAGTATAAAATGACAGCAGCGGATACGCTAGACCAGAATAATTATTTTAACTTTAAATCTTGGCTATGTTTTAAAGCTAAAAGTTTATCTATAAATTTCATAAAATATATAATGGACTATAAAAAACAAGGAATTGTAGTGTGTTCGTAAACTGTAAGGTATGGGAATCAATAAAATGAGGAAGTAGTTGTAAACATGAAAAGAACGTCCTAACGAATGTTTTCCTAAAAACACCCGAAGCTGGTGCTAGTCACGTAGTTTGCCATCATCTCCGCTACACAAAACCAGGAAAGAACCAATCGCCTTTGGCTCAAATTCAGTATTCATGAGATGGTCAAGAAAAGGCGTGGCCTTGGAGATACGAGCTACTCAAGGCGAACGGGCAGACGGTTTTTTACAATCGAACCAAGTCGCTAATATAGTGCACGACCTGTTCAGAGTCAATGTCCTCTTCTCACATCTCTCATTATGTCTACTGGAGACCGGTGGCGAGAATAAAAGTGGTCATTGTTCAAGGTCGTCGCCCTTGTTTAGTCAGACAGACTACACCGGATACCGCTGTTAGGAGACAGATTCCAAATAGCAAACTATTCCAGGACAACGCAACGTACTATTGCAGTTCACAGTCTCTGTGGGAAACCGGTAACGGGAATGGAGTGATTATTGTTGAAGGTTGCCGTCCTTGTTTAGGTCAGACAGACTACATACGTAGGATACCTGCCATTAGGAGACTGACGAGTGTAAACTATTCCAGGACAATGAACGTACTATTGCAGTTCACAGTCTCTGTGGGAAACCGGTAACGGGAATGGAGTGATTATTGTTGAAGGTTGCCGTCCTTGTTTAGGTCAGACAGACTACATACGTAGGATACCTGCCATTAGGAGACTGACGAGTGTAAACTATTCCAGGACAATGAACGTACTATTGCAGTTCACAGTCTCTGTGGGAAACCGGTAACGGGAATGGAGTGATTATTGTTGTAGGTTGCCGTCCTTGTTTAGGTCAGACAGACTACATACGTAGGATACCTGCCATTAGGAGACTGGTGAGTGTAAACTATTCCAGGACAACGCAACGTACTATTGCAGTTCACAGTCTCTGTGGGAAACCGGTAACGGGAATGGAGTGATTATTGTTGAAGGTTGCCGTCCTTGTTTAGGTCAGACAGACTACATACGTAGGATCGCAATGTACTTTTGCAGCTCACAGTCTGTCTACTGGAGACCGGTGACGAGAGTAAAGATGGTTATTGTCCAAGGTCGTCGCCCTTGTTTAGTCAGACAGACTACACACGCAGGATACCGGCCATTAGGAGACTGATGAGTGTAAACTATTCCAAAACACCGTAATGTACTCTTGCAGGTCACAGTCTGTCTGCGGGAGACCGTTGACGAGAATGGTGTGATTTTTGTTCAAGGTCGCCCTTTTTTAAGTCAGACAGACTACACACGCAGTGTACCTGCCATTAGGAGACTGTTGAGTGCGAACTATTCCACAACATTAACTTCCTTCGTTAGTGCTACGTAATTTGACTTTCAACACATCTAAATTTTTTTTATTTTAACAATACTAGGTTGTTTTACTTGTTACTTTTATTTTTCTTAAGCTAACAACTACACAAAACGTTTCTACTCCTTAAATAGCTTTGTATAGTAAACTAAATACATTACATAGCAAACTATTAATCTAATTTTTCAATTAAGAGAGCAATATATTGCAGTGTATAAACGTAAGATTTTTATTACCTACATTTAAAAATTGACTTTTTAAACCAATGTAAAAACTCCATTTTGATAACCAAAACATTTTTCATAATATTTATGTTATGTGGTAAGTAATTTAACGCCCTTTTAATACATTTATTATATATATATATAATATTTATTATATAATACAGTCGAATCTATGCATTCGACTGTATTTGTTTATCCATATATCCAATACAAATTAAGTAATTAAAGGAGTATTTAAAATTAAGTTTTTAAAGAACCACCTGTAAACAACTCAAGGCGATTTATTTAGTAACAACTTCTTAACAGCGTCTTTAAGGAGGAGTTTTACGCTATGGCAATAATTCCCTTTATCTGATACCTAACAACAGTTCTCTGTAAACCGAATGTACCAACTGTTCATAGTGTGCCATCAGGATTACCTCGGTGGTATCTTTGCAAAGAATGCAAATGCAAAAGCCGCATAGCAAAACAGTTTTTTATGATACGATAATACTCATGCTGAATGAGTATTTCATTTGCAGCAAGTTATGGTGAAGGTTGTTGCGGTTTTGCCAGGCTAGCACACGTGTGACCTCCTCCGAAGCTTGAGGGGGGCCTTCATAACTGACGTTAATTGAATTTCAAAACAACCATTGACATCAAACCTATTTGCCACATCCCTAACCTTCGTGTGACCTTTATCATGTACTATAAAACATTTATAGGTGGCCCTGCCTTCAGTGTGCATCGAGAAAGTTTAGCAACAACGTCTGTAAAATCATTTCATAAAGTGTAAGAATTGCAGGCTCCTTAGTTCTCATCACATCTGGAGAGCTGCAGGGCTGTTACTGAGCCAAGGGCGAGATACGTCTAATTTTGCTTGGCCTTAAAACTTAAATTGGCTAGGTCTTTAATAATTTTTTATCAGTAAATGATAATGTATGAATTAAAAAAAAACTACAGTTTCACTTCTATTACGTTTAAAATACTTGATTTATTATAGGTAACCATCCATTATTGCCTCTTTGTTCCTATGATTCTTTTTTGCCTATTTTGTTTGATTAGATACAAAAGAGCGTATTTTTACTAAATAGAATCTGTTTTAGTTCACATATTCTTACTCTATAGTGTAAAGATGCTCTTGATACTCCAAATAATTGTTTTGAAATTCATGTTCTAAAATAATCGCATTCGAGCGTCTTTGCTTGAGCATGTGCGGTCACTACACACTCTCGTAGTTCGCGTCATGGTTTTACAAATTTAGATTTGAGAGTGACTGTTTAAGAAGCTATTTTTCTTAATTAAAAAGAGGATTTAATGTTTTGCATGCACTAAGTAAAGTCAGTGAGTTATTTTTCTAACTATAGTAATCTTATAGATTATTATAATTTTTATTTAAACAGATAAAGTGCTAATGGGTCTTGATGTTTTTATGAATCTGTATTGCAAATTTTCGTATTTCTTAAATTGAAAACCAACTTATACATAGATAAAGATAAAAGAAGTTCCAGCGGCTACTGGAAAATAACGTAATTTACTCCAATTATGCTTTTAAGCTGAAAAATGACAATGTTCACATAAATACAAGTGCAAATTGAATTTAATTGTATTACTTTTCAATTGGTCCAGTAAAATGTCAGTATTTGTTATGAATAAAGGGTTTGTTTATTGCTAAAATAAAATAGCAAGTGATGATTAAAATTAACCAGGTGGTATTTTGGTTAGGGTTTATCGTACGCTCAGACGATCAAATGCTGCACTCTTTACAGATTAAGTCCCACAAAGTTCATAACTCAATATAACAATTTACAAAAAAAAATCGCTAATGTTCTTAAACGGCAAATGTTTTGACCAGAAAAAATTTAAATTAAAAAATAAAAAAACTCATGTTGTTGAACTGTTTGTGATAAATATCTTTCTGATTACAGATGTATTGCAGAATCAGTCTGAGTTTACTGACACTGGCAGTTCTGTTTGCCGCCACCACTCCCGAGCCGGTCCCACAGTATTACCCTTTGCCGTTCGCCGGGCAGCCTGCCTACAATCCTCCCCCAGACCCCGTGTACAGTGGTACCCATCAATGGCAGCAGACCCTTCAGAATAACTTCTCCGGCGCAAATTTCCTGGACCCACTCTCTGCGTCTGCAGCCGAACAACTTCCGAAGAACGACATTCCCCGGCAACTCTACGGGGTGCCCCCTCCACCCAACACTCAGTTTCCGCAGTACCCTCAGATATACAAGCTGGACAACCTCATCATCATAGCAAACCCGCCGCAGCCGCAACCCTGCATTCCCCAACGACCGCCACCAAACTTTCCTAAGCCCGGCGGCGGCTCTGAGGACGGCCTTGACGATCGCGGCCAATTTGGGGAGGAGGGACCGAGCAAATGCACCTGGGCGATAGTCGCGTGCTGCTCTCCTGGTAGCAGGGATGTCCGTTATAACTGCTTCGAGTTGCTGGGATGTCCGGGATACTTCTTCGACAACAGTCCTTGTGAGCCCAAGACCGTAATGGCAGCAGCTAACGCTGCTCTGGACTTCTACAGAAGTGCCAATAATGGAACGACAAATAACAACCGAGTCTAACTTAAATCCGATCAAGTAATCTGAATCGTAAAAATTGTAAAGTGACGTGCTGAGGAAACTTATTCAAGAACGAGTTAAATCGAATCCTGGTGTTTAATCAATAACACCAAGAGTATTTGATGATCATGTTATAACCTTTATTTCATTTGTAACGTTCCTGCATGTAGAACTGCCATGTATATAGCTATTTATTTTGCTTGTTTACTTGAGAGAGTACCTGTGTGATTGTAGTTCTTAATTTAGTTTAAATAAACTAGTCTTTAAGTAAGTATTAGTTTTTATAATCATATATAAAACAGTTTTTTCACTGTGTGAAACAAAATTGCCCAACTTTATTTTATATTTACAAATGGAGTTTGTAATTTATACATAATTGGAATCAGAAATAGTTGGGGGTTTTGTATCACATTGCATAAATTACTACCTCTTTTTTCCGCAATACTAAAATGTCTATTTTTAGATCAACCTTTGTTTATAAAGATTGAGTTGTTATTATAGATTAGTAGCCTACTATATAAATAGTTTTACTGATTATTTAAATAAAATCGAACTAAACAATATTATTTTTCTTGTTATCATTCATAACCTTTAAAACAAATATTTTATTTAAATTTATGGTCAATTAAAAGAAATTCAATTCATAAATAAACCTTGAAAACTTATTATTATACAGTCACTACCATATTAGTAAAATTTAAAATATTCGAGAAAAAATTTACATAAATATTAAACACCTTAGCCATATTGACATATTAAGTATTAAGCAAGAAGTAGTACCTAATAAAAAGATAATACCGCAAGATGTACATTTATTAACTCCTTTCAGGTTATGGTTCTGTTTTGGTTTTATTCAATTTTCGTGAGGTGGATTCACGCTATAGTTTTCCTTTTTCATCAGACCAAAAACTTTATTTTATTTCAATAATACATAAATAATCCCTCACCAAATTTTCACTTCTCCCAATCAGACTATGTTTGAATGCAGCATGTTAATGACGTCATACTCAAATACGGAAATAGACCGATCTAAACTTATACAGATGATTTGAACTGATAACAAAAACTATTGGATGTGCCTGTAGCCTGTGAATGACGTATTTTGAGATTCTAAGTGTAATTTTTACTGTTTTAAAAGGGTATCTGTTTAGTAAATCGATGAAATTCAGTCTATCAAGCCTTTTATTTTCTTTTTCATTTATTTTTTATTGTAGAAAAAGTTCTTCAAGAGCTCAAGTTCCTGAATACATGAGATATCAGAATGAACTTTTATATCAGGCTGAATAACACTATTTCACATTCTCCATTCAAATACCTGGAAAAAAGTTTATTTTCATTCATAAAATCGCATAATTAGGCAACACGTTTGGGCGACTTCGTCTGAGTAAGACCCAATTATTGCTTTGCATGTTTAAAAACATTGAAATGATTTTGTCAAGTAATTATGAAAACTGCTAGGTTTAACTCGTACTTTCCAACTTGAAGTTAGCATTCCGCGTTGTTTGTTTGATTGTAGGACAATTATTAGAGATCGTGTCACTACTACGTACACCTCTGACGTCATCACGATAGATAAGAACAATGAAAATACCTTTATAATGAAGCTAGACTTAATTTAGTCCTATCCACAGAGTTGTGGGCATTATGTTAATTTACTCGGCGTAAGGGTCACGTTTGTGTTGACAGAACGTGGGACCATCCTGTTCAATATTTAATTTCGAACCGGTGATTATGCAACGATAATTATTCTAGTTATGTAATCAGAAAGGAATGAGTCGTTTGTCTAGGGATCGTGTAGTGAGTGATAACCAAAAATAACGAGAGTTCCGAAATCTGAATTATGACGCTTACTGGATAGTCGAGTGAAAAGAGAGAATTCTGTAACTTTTAGGCTAGAAAAATTTAATAATAGTGAATTTTTTATTACACTTTTGGTTTACTCCGATTTTTTATAACCCAGTTAAAATGGTTTCACGAAACTTATAAAATTTATACACAGTTACGAAATCAGTGCTGGTATTGTAAATTAGATATATACGTGCAAACTTGAGCACAATTTAAATTACAATGGCCGTTCCACCATTTTAGCAAATATACGATGAAATCAAAATTGTACAGTATCTACGTGAGTGTGTTACATCGTATAAACTCCCGGTTTAAGAGGCCTCTGCCTAATGAATCCGTTTTTTCAACGGGGAATCATAGTTATCCCAAACGACTCTTTACTATAAAATAAAACTCATAAAAAAATTCACATGAAATTTTGAGAAATTTTTTTAGGTTTATTATTCAAATTCGATATGTAAGTATATATTTAACAATATAAATGCCATTGGTCTTGATTAATCTTCTTGCATCTCGTGGGAACATCTTGAATAATCAGTGTAAAAGTGTATGTAGAACCTGAAGTAGAAGTTTATAGGTTCAGGTTACCATAAAGCAAGAATATCCGCCGGATACAGACATAGCCAAATCATCATTACACTACTACGCAAACTTAAAAGTGGTATGAAAGTAATCACTGTGCAATTGTCTCACTGTAAAGTTCGAAGTGTTTCAAAACTTAATTTTCTAATTGATAGACCGGTTAGTGATTTCATTGTAAGGAAAATAAAATGAGGAGAATTATTCTATAGCAATGTAATGATTATATTATTTACAAATTACGAAAACAAAATTAAAGGTAAAATCAACAATAATTGAGTCAAGTCAAGATAGACAATTGAATTTGGTTTTTAGCTCACCAATCGTAAATATACGGTTGAGTCTATTCTATACCACCCCTAGCCTAGAGCACAAAGATAGAACGAGTGTGAAGGTAGGTATTCTTTGAATAATCATTCCTAGTCTCAGGAATCGCAAATTAAATATTGCCCTATGAATTAAGTTAATCAATGTTCTATTTGTAAGGTTCAGGAACTTTCCCGTCTGATACATCGAGGTAGAATGGTTTGAGAAGGTAGAAATATTGCTGTAGGGTTGAACTGATTATTTTTCAAAATTCTTCTCATCATTTTATAACTCACTCATTCATTGATATTAACCAACTATTCTTGTTGCAAGAACCATAAAGATATTATTATTATTATTCATAACATAAATAAACAATTTCTCCATTGTACTAATAGTCATTAGTAATTAAACAACTGAGATAATAATTTAAAATTCTCATCCACTTGTATTGCTAAAAATATAAGTTTTTCATCCACATTACAATATAACTTAAATGTTAACGGTTTTTATATTTAGTTTTTAAGACTTTTAAAATGTATAATATTCAAAATTAAAAGTAACATATTGTTTAGAGAGATTTAAAATAAACACCACCATTTTAATATTGTTAAGGGAATAGTTTTAAGACCTTACTTTTATACTCCACGTACACATATATGTAGAGAGTGTGTGTTGTAATATTTGGCATGACCAAATCTTTTATGCTTCATGACAATAAGATATATAATATTGCTACCATCTAGAAGGCTCTTTGCATCTAATCTGAACGAAATTAATTTATTAAATTAAAACTCTATAAAAAGTCAACAAATGAAACCTTTAAGGTTTTTGAGACACGTTTTTACACAATTTCTCCTAAATATATTTTTACAATAGCCTTTTATACTTCTATTTTGTTAGCTATTGTAAGAAGACATTGTTACTTCTATACGATTTATAACCCAACTTTACTCATACTATCTATAGTCATTTTATGATCACTTGTTTCATCATCAAGTATAAAACCAACATCAAATTTGGTCAGGATGAAGTATTATTACATTGAGCAATACATTAATAAAGCTTATCAAAGTCAAGTAATTTAGCTTGACATTTAAGATACACCTACATCTAGACAATACCGTAAATTTTCTCATGAAGCCAAATGATGTTTAACGTTAAAAGGTAGGAGCTTGATAGATGACCTTAATATTAAAATTTATAACGCTCTCATTGACACAAAACTTCAAATTCTATTAGAATCAAATGCACTTTAATTGCAAATGTTTTGCTTTCAAAGATATTTTGGAGCATTAAAGAGCACTGATAAATTATAGATAAGAGAATTTGCTTGTTTGAAGTTTTGACGATGGAAGGATTGTGAAGGAAACAGGAATTTTCCAGGTTATTTATTTTAAAGTTTCTGCGGCTGAAAAAGAGGAGACAGAGAGATGTAAATTCGAGCGATTTGACATAATCGTGCAAACACAATGATTCCACTGCTGGGTATATATATATATATATATATATATATATATATTATATATATATATATATATATATACATACATATATTAAATAATACAACAAGAGTGGAATCTAACTTTAGACCGGTCGACCTCGTAGGTAATAAATTATTACACATTATGTCCCGCATATAATTATAAACTGGGGCCATTTCGAGACTGGATTGGCACACTTGACGAGAGGAGACAGAGAACGAAGAACACATAGATCCAATCATCGTAGGTACCCTTTTTGATGGTAGTCTCTGCGCCAAGTAATAAAAAAATTACTCTTATATTTAAATCCAAGAAGGTACAAATTGTTTATACTCTTGAAAAGTTACCTTTTAGCGAGAAATGTTCTAATTCAATGAGAGAGTAATATTTTTAACATGAGAAAACAAGTTTCAGTGACCAAGAGTCCTATAAACCGTTAGGGTTGAATCATGTGTCTATAATGTACAATAGATTAAATAATATAGATAATAATAATATTTGAGTAACCAAGAGTCATATAAATCGGTAGGGTTGAATATATGTATATAATATAAAATAGATTTAATAATAGAAAGAATAATAATTTTTGAGTTACCAAGAGTCCTAGATACCTTAGGGTGAAACAATTACTTTAAAGTACATTCAATTGTCTTTTATATAATAAAATATAAGCCATGGTCTACCTAGTTCCCTCATACTTAATATTTAAACTTTCATAAACAAACCTGAGACCTCAAAATGTTTTATTTATTGCCTGTCACAAAGTTTATGAAATTGCTTAGTAAGGTAGTGCGGATTTCTTTATAGCAAATATTACTATAGCTATAAATATAGGGATATTTTTAAACCGTTTTGAGTATTCAAGTGACAGTAGTCGTATGACAGTTTACTTTTTATATTCAATGTTTACTCTCTATACATTGGAAATCTAAACACAATATCTATGAAATTACTAAATTAATGTAACAACAATACTAGTAACTACTGGCACAATAGTATATTGTCACGGCGAGATATTATCGCTTAGTCATATCATTCATTACAATAAACATGTAGATGTTACCAAGAAGTAAACACTTAGTGTTAACACTTTAAAAATTTTTAATCAAGAGATATTTTAATGTTTGAAATATATGTTTAAACCCATGTATATAATAAGTTGGATAGCTCTGCTATGAGAAGCGATCCAGTGCCAATGAGGATTTATCGCTGGAATATTTGTTGGGTGAATACATAGGTTGCACAAACCCTACAGATCGAAAGCCTGGACTTAAGGGTACCCAATACGTTCGTTAAAGGCGCGATTGTTATTTTATTTTGAAAGGGGTCTTTGGTGCTAGTCATGTTATTAATGAAATGATGAGTGCCCGTATTAATAGGATGGTTAGTACGTTACAAAATTAGCAACTAGAAGTCTTAATGAACACAGTTACTTCTTGTATATAGTTTTATTTGATTTTGAGTATGTCTACCAAAATCAGCAAAATATCACAAAATACTAAATAGCCTAAATGCACTGAAAGATTCATATTAGTTCCTAACACTCATTAAAATCTGTTTTTGCTCTCCGATTTCACAAGTCTTTAAATTTAATACTATAACACACTATCTTAGTGTAACCTTAATTTTGAAAAAATGTGAAACTTGTTCTTAAGAACTATCCGCTATTTGAAGTAAGCACCATCACTTACAGGAGAGTGTATTGGAATAACTTAAAATGTCTGTTGTCCGGCCACAATTTGGTGTACGTTGCAAGTGCGAGAAAATAAACTATCTGAATGAAAAAACCTTCAGACTGTCCGTGTCAAAACTTTAGGTGCAAAAAATAAAAAGGAAACAAATTTTATATTATAACGCACTTTAGTATTAACGATCTGTTTTTGGATTGGAAAGTTATGTGAAGGCTTTTCTATCATTGTGTGCCATAACTTCTTCATGTTCAAAACTCAAGTGTTAGTCATTTCTTTTTCCAAGTTAATTGCTCAAATCTCTGAATCACAGATTCGAATACTACGAATATTTGCAAATGTTAATGTTTCATTGTGGTCAAACTTTGACAGTTTGTCGCCTTCTTCTGTGAGCTCTGCACCGATATTCATATTACCAAGTACGTGCTTACCAAGAGTCAGAATTCTATCCGACCGGCCTTCAAACCTACAATAAACGCACCCCGAGGTACTCTTTAATGACCATCACTTATCTCTGGAATGGTTGGGATACCTATAACAACTTTCTAAACTAAGGGTGGATTCTCCGATAAGCCATGGGTAACAGCTCATAGACTCCCATCAAATCAAGTGTTCTGAGCTCGAATGTTTATTTTAACTAAATATAAAAGATTACAATATCAATAAATTGAGATAGACGATAAAGAATTTTCTGGTGTTAGAAATGTTAGTCCATTTTGTAGAACAGAACATGGAAAACTTTCAACCTCATAGCTTAGAAATATTCTTTAAATTAGGTCTACTTTTAAAGATGTTTATTTCCCGGTAAACTCATATATTTATCTAAAATAATTAAAAGCATAAATTACGATCTATGGGTTTAGTTTTGGGAATTGTAAGCCTCCGCTCAACCCACGACTCACATCCTTTTATTACCCTGTAATTGGCAATTGTTCTGTCATCCTTCCACATATCACGGCACGTCGGCCTTGGCTGAGAGATTGGACAAAATCAGGAGAAGGAAGGACGATGTGTAATCTCTATTGTCCGGGAGCACGAGCTGAGGTGAACCGCGACCACGAAACCAGACGCTGGGCCCGACAATGTTATCGCCGGATGTGGGAGGAGCATGTGAAACCCAGAGATGTTAGATCCATCAACTGGTACAAGACGGCTGAAAATCACGCATTTCAATCTTTCAAGTCAAGTTTAGACTGTAGAATATCTGGGTGATGCGTGCCTCCAATGAACCAATAAAGCAACACCTAGGTCTAAGAAAGTTCCTGTTATTAGTTGTTCTAAAAATAATTTATCACTTCACTGAATATTTAAATATAATAAAAAAAGAGGGGTTAACTATAAAAGACATTATCTTCTTGGATGTAAGTGTGTATAAAAATTTGAATTGAAAATGAGAAATCACTGCTAAACATTACGGTTTTTGCATATTATGCAGTTTTTGACTATTTATACGAGTATTTCTGGAATTAAAACAAATTAAGAAATAAAAGAAAATACACACTATCCGTGTCATGTGTTTTTGTTATTTATATGATTTTTCTTTATTTTTTATTTTAAATGCTTTTTTGCCTACGTAGTTTGTGTGTATCACTGCCATTGACACAATGTAGCGGTACGGGCCGGCTGTTATCGCAAGATATCCGAGTTACGCAACGTCGAGCAATTCTGGCCTTGCGAGCAGCCGCCTGTCCGATCATTGATGGTGGTTTGGAAATCAACCGTTTAGCCGTTGGTCCGCAGGTTCAGTGTTAGAGAGGGTTTCTTAGCCCTAATTTACCTAGTAAAATAAGACATACTATACTCATTTAATTTCTTTCAAAATTTAATACTAATTTGTGTTTGTGTGTTTTATATAACTCTTAAGCGGTTAGTGTTACAGTATTGCTATTTTACGAAAATAATTTTCTTACTAGCTTATATAATTTACTGAAAACTTTCTCTCCCGTTTCAAGGTGGCGGCCGTTTAAGCGTTACAAGTACAACTAAACGAATCAGATATAGATCAGCAGCTATCAGGAGACGTGTGGATTGTAGAAACTCAAAATCTTAAGTAAATCCTACGATTTACACTACAACACTACAATAATTCATACTGTTTGGAGTTATGATTTGTAATAAAAAACAAAGTCAGGTAAAACTAAGAAAGATAGCACCGAATCGTTTACGACACCTCTTGTACATTTCGAGCCACAAATCATCTGAATGTTCACCAATTAATTTATGGACCCAGTGATTGGCTAATTAAAAACTATATTTTTCCAGTAAAAGACAAGAATGTCAGTAATAAATGAGCTTTGACGAAGTGAGGTTTTCTTGGTGTCACCCTAAAGGTTATAGAGAGCTTTTACGGCCAAGACCTCATTTTAATACATATGATTCAATTACTTTGGCTTTTTGTATGTTCAAATATGCCTTTGCCAGATAGCTTTGTAAGCTATACTTACAACCAACTATATCTAGAGATTTTGAATTATTATTAAAACAAAAAGTATGATTTTGTAAAAATACATCTTATCTAAGATGTTTCTGTGTTAGTATAGTATATACCTCAATTGTATTTCAAAAAGGAATGGTTCATGTCGTTGTAGTTTAGTACTAAACATGGACCTAGCTACAGGTTGATGCTTTATGTATGTATGTATATATATAATTGTAGATCTCAAAACGTAGTGTTACTGATTTTTTGTATCACTGAACAATGGTAAATGTCCGGAAAGATCCTGTTTCCTTCAGTTATTACATGTCTGGAGTTTAGTATAAAAATATATTTTCATAAAAATGCATAATTTCAAAATAGTTAAATAAACAGTAAAACACGTACTAAGCAAAAATGTTGATGAATTATTTGGTGTACATTATTTACTGAAGTGAGTGAAGCCACTCGGTAGTCCAGACAAATAGTCAAATTTTATTTCTGTATATCTACCTGACTGTCCACTCAGAAATGATCTGACTTATAGACTTTAAACTTTGCATGATAAACTTAATTCCTATAAAATAACCACTGAGTTCGATGATGGGGCATGTAATTACACGGGATTTTGGTGAGTGTTAGTACTATTTTTTAATTTGTTTTTTGGGTTGTCATGATGACAGCGAGAAAATAGTAGAATAAAATAAATGCCTCCATCATTGTTATTCTTATTCCGAAGTTGATGTCATTTCCCTTATTTTAGATATAAGCGTCACTCGCATTATCAAACAACAGTATGTCATGTGTCATGCGAGAACGGAACAACCTCACCTATATTACTGCTTATCTTTCCTATAGCTATTAGTTATAGCTTACTACTTTCTGGTAATTCATGACAGCAGTATAGTTCCACTTTTATCAGGAAATGACGTTTGTCAAAAATAAACAACTTGAGTGTTCATATCTTTTCTTATAAGAACATTCATAGGGACTATAACTAAATTTAAAAAAATTTTACGATGATTAATTATGTCAAAATATGGTAATACTTAATAACTAAGGTTAGCAGGGTTATTGAATGCAGTAAGTACTTAGTTCAGCAGTGGTGTATTTCACTTCTTCCTTGTATTACAAAGTTCGCCCTACACTATGAAAGTCATACAAATGCCGTAGGTCACATTATATCCTATTCTGTAAGGGATCGCGCTTCACTGGTGCAGGGAATGTCCTATAAATAGTCGCTCACCAAAACTATTCACGACGAACCCACTGACACTCGTTCTCTGATCTTTACGAAGTGGATCTTTACGTGCATTGCTCATTTAAACAGGCTTTATTAACTATTTGTTATTTCAGTTTTAAAAAAACAGCCATTTCACTGCTAGTTTGTACTACCTTATACATATTACGAAATAAAAAAAATCTATCAAGTACTGGGACGCGCCTCAAACAATATGTTATCACCGTTAGTTGCTTTTTCTATCAAAATTGTCAATTCCTTAGTATCATAAAAACAGAATTCCAACTACTGTTTAAAGCTATTTAAATAAAAGACAAATTTGTATTATTTGTATTCTGTCTTCACAATCCTCTTCAACTCGTGTCGTTGTCCGTACGTCTGTAATTCGTTATAGAAAAGTTCTAGAGACTTGACACCTGGTACATAGGTTCCTTTTGGTCCAAGAATGAAATCCTATTCGTTTTTGGGGTCAAAAGTCAAAGTTTAACCCACCCGTCTGTCTCTCCTGCGACAATTTTTCGTTACGACTTGCAGAATCTTACGATATTTCGTTATATCGATTATTACAAATAAATTTTAAAACATTCACATAATTATGACTTTACCAATACAATATTACCAAAATATAACAGTTTTAAAATTAATTGTGTGTGTGTGTGTTTGGATGATAATTACAGAAAAGCTAGTGTATCTGCTTGACCTAACAATGAAATATAAATTCCTCACCAATCCTATTCTATATTTATGGTATAAAAATAATAAAATGTATTAATTACATAACAGAGAATCGAGCTACACTTCAAGCTGATAATCTCATTACGATTTTATCAGCCGAACAGAAAACTTCGTGTTCATCCAGAAAAATACCACATTTAATAAATTAAAACAATTGTGTTAAACATCAGTAGCACAAAGGTGGGAACATAGATGGTTTAAATGATCGCATACATATCATTAAACAACATGCCGCGTAGTGGTTAAACTTGAAAAAGATTTTATACCAAGTTCTCAAGACATCTCACAATACATTTTTTTCGTTACTAATGTTGTCGATTTAAAGATACTTGATTAAATTATTCAGTAAAATTCAAGTGTTTTATGACGAAATGCAAAGTATGCATTCAAAATATAAGACATAAAACTGTAATAATCTAAAATGTTAAAAAACACCAATATTTGGTGTTAACGCTTACTCATATCTCAATGAAAAGAAATTGTATCAGCAACTAAGAAACACAAAGACACTGTTGCTGAGATCTGAAAGAAGTCACAATGACCAGACCTTGTCTGGGCCGTGAGGGTGGGAGGTGGTTGATTTGTGGACGGGGGTGTGGGGTTAGGGGTTGAGAACTGTTTGCTCACAATACACCCTTTTGGTCATCACCTAAATGCCGTTCCCCTCTTAACTTTGCATTTGTACCTATCATTGGGTCGTTCATTTTAATATCAGTCCTTTGAAAGAAACTAACGTAAAAGAAGGCGCATCCTTAAGAGTTGGTAAAGAGTTAAATACGAGAAAATAATGTTTTTTTTCAAAGTAGCTACATTGGATTGCCCAAAACTGTACCTCTAATAAGCAAATACCTTCCACCTAATCTTAATCTAACAGTGACATCTTATTGAAATCGTTTCAACTTACATTTAAAACCTAATATGTCAAAGAAATTCATTTGTTTCATGAAATTAATCTCGGATAAAAATTCAAGCCTAAATAAATTTTGCACGGAGGCAGTGCTTTTTTGAAAAGGAGGAGTTATACTTATGAGTTTTATTAATAGTTTTATTAACAGAGTAAAATTAATAAATATGTTGTAAACAATTTATTTTATGATGATATCAACGCTGTAGATATTAATAACATAATGGATGTTCAGCATCCATTATGTGATTGAATTATTCAATACATTTATCAGCGGGATTATCACTTTAGGCATTTCATCGCTAGTAATATTATAATAATCTGTTATCTGAAAGTGTTTAAATGCTTTTCAATTTGTGTGCTGTAAAAGTTATTTAGTTGCTACTCGTATTACTATTTGCTAAAGAATTATACAACTTCATTTGAACAGGCCTTTAAAATGTAAAAATTTAAGATATCCGTAAATACGTATATATTTGTGCAATTGTTTTAGATAACCACAATCAATACTATATTTTTTAACAATGCTGAAAATTTATATTTTATAACTATTCCAGAATATCAATTTTAGTTGATTTTTCGTATAGCAACATAGAAGTAAATTGAAAATTATTAAAAAATTATATTTTAATGAATATTTCAGCAAACATTGACATTAGAGGTGTTACGTCGCCGGAGTCCAAACAGTCCTAATGGTACTCACAAACAACTTCAAATATTTATTATTAAATATTAAGTTATTAATAACTAAATACATAAATCAAAATAATAACAGTCTTTAGCTTGCTTTGTATACATTACACAAAAAGGCATTATTGGCAACAATTCTTTGTGTTATGCTTTCTTTTTGAGATACAAAATGTTCATCATTGAACGAACCAAAAATGTTGTGCTAGTTGAAATACTCAGGTAAGAGAGAGTAGAGTGGGAGTGGTCAGTCCGGGGTCTTAAGCGCGTCACGGGCTAGTGACTGCGCGTTGGGGTTCCCCCGCCAAAGGAGGACAGATGACAACACCACGAGCCTAGCTAGAGACGACAAGGAGTCGGTGAGCTAGTGAGCTAGTGAGCGTTACACTGTGAGGTGCGGGCGGTCTTCTGTACAGTACGTAGTGAACCGTGGTGTCGAGCAGAATCACTTCAGTGCCATACATACACCGAAACATGGTCAGTTTCCATACCTATCACTTTCTTAACTAATCGCACAATACGTTCGTGTTATTTAGAATAACGTTCTTTACATCAAACGAATTTAATTGTTTGAAATAAATACGTTCATATAACTTAAAACGTATTATTTTTTAGGAAACCCTGTAAACCAGGCTCCGGATTATGATCCTAACATCAGTAACAAAAAGCTTTGTAAACTTGTATAATTAATTTAATTGAACATTTAAATCTTAATATTTTGAAATAAAGTATTGAAATTTGTTTGAATAAATTTTAATTCACAATATATTAAGTAATTCATATAGGCTACGATATTGTAAAAAAGTTTAGTGTCCTAGTCAAATATACCATTGCGGAAATCTTTCGTTCATTAATGATATTGAAGCAGTATTAAAAATCGAAATAAAAAATGTAAAATTTTAAAATTCTGTCAAACTAAAATATGTTTTATAACCTAGTTTTATTAAAACTCATTGTATAATTGTATATATATATATATATATATATATATATATATATATATATATATATATATATATATATATATATGTTACCTGTGGTACACACGACATTAATGTAAATTTCACCTTGAAATTTGGGACTAACACTAATTGGTAAATTTATCGCTAATAAACTTTGTTCACATACAAATAATTTAAAATCTGATAATAAATCAAGTACATTATGTCTAAAATAAACACTATTTGCTCAATCATAAAGCAAGATGGACGTAGCGTGTATGCAAATGGATGCAAATTATTGCAGAACTGCAGTCTGCTACAGAAACATTGATGACGAAAGAGCCTGCTCTCAAACCACCAGGAAGCCGGTGAACCAAGGTAATCTCCTGCAACTCTACCAGGAGTAACAGTAGTTTGTGCAGGGATCTGGAATTCCAAGCGCACAATGAGATACTAATTACGGACTCATTATGACGTAAGTGCGAGGTAATAGCGATGGATTTAGTCAGAGTGCCTAATGAGGTTGATGTGATATTCAGGATTACGACCTTGAGCAGCGCAGTACAGTGTGCTACGCGTACCTGTACTTATGAACAAGAGTGATCACATAGTCTACTGATTTTACTCAATATTGTACATGTAAAATGTTCCTTCATTGAAGGAAAAACTGTATAGTACAAATACCGTATTGCACCCTTGCCAAACTCGCGGACGTATTCTAACCTGTGCACCTGATTATTGGATTGGTGATAGTATTGTCATAAACCAAGATAAAGAGACTGACAGTAGGTACAATAGCGTTAGCTGACGAGTTTAATAGATTTCTCGTTGTAATACTTCATTTACTTATTTATTATAACTTAAAACAGAAAAAATGTTTGGATTATTCAACGTGGTATGGTAGGAATTGGAAGTCGAATTTTAGGATATCTCATAAGTCCCAAATAAAAGCGGTTAACAAATAAAATTCGTTTAACTTTTTAGCAAAATATTACGCTGTGTTCTTATCAACTGTGAACTGGGTCTCTCCTCCCAGACCACGAGTATAAACTCGATCACCGGCTACGTAGATCATGGCTTTTTACGCCTGGTAAGTTAGAAAAACGTGAGATTACAAGAAGACCAAAGGGATTCCTATGAGTCAAACAGAAATTCATAACTTCTAGTCTAGCATAAACATACAAAATTAAGCAAATTTCTCAATATACATGGTAATAAACTTCGTACAACCTTTTTAACATTTAACAAGCACTAAACAATTCAAACATGTCTTTAAACTATTTTAATTGGATAACCCTTAAGAAACGAACTTCACCAAAATTGAAAACATTAGTTAAAATACTCTCACCCATATACTCAAAAATTTAAACAAAACGCAACAAGAAATTAAAACAAATTTGAAAGACTAGTATGTTGGTACTCTAATGTAGGGGGTCTATCATAAATATAAACATATGGAAGGTGTTTTTGTTATTAGATAAATGACATAGGTTTAATTCAATAATACCTCATAATACAAGTGCAAAAAAAAACAACTAAGTTTAAAACAATATATTCAAAGTTGTTTAGTTCAAAAATGGTTTCCATTTACCTGTTCTAACCTGCACACTCGTAATTTCCTCTATTCTTGTCTTATCAATGAAAGCCTCTACACACAGAAATTAATTAATTCACGTTTCTCTCCCATTTATTTTTGCTTCATTACTAATTACTAAATAATTAATAATGTGTATATAGAAAATGAAAACTTGATTACGTTTCTTAGCATAATTTAATTACGATTATTGCAAAATGTTCAATGGTTGGCATGTTAACGATATAGTTTATTCATATTGTCATCACTTATGAAAAATTAGAGAATTAATATCGGTAAAATCATCACATCTCAAGGCATAATTTCAGAGAAGTATATTTTTTAAATGTACTCTCAAGATTTTGATAATACATGCATAAGAAATACCTGGCTCAATCAGTTTAAAATTCATAAACCACCTCTGCGTAAAAGTTTTCAAACAAAACGTAAATAGTTTTTATTTGTGTACCAATAAAAAAGTAGACCGGATTTCATACTAGGGTAACTAATGTAGAATCTTTTAACTTTCAGATGACATACTTGATCAAATCCTATTTTAACCAGACGTCTGATAAAATAAGATACGGAATTTTCATCGGTGCCGTTACTATACACAAATAACTCATGTTATAGTGTTTTAGTTAAAAATGTATATTAAAAATGAAAGTGGGTTTATTATATTTTCAATTTTTTCACGTTTATATATCGAGGAAGCAAGTTTTGAGCAAAACTTCTATAAATACTGTATATAATATTCTAATCAGATGTCGCATTAATTATCAGTTTCATTTAGAGTTAAAAGATTTCCTTGTATTGTGTGGTCTTATGTACAATCAATATTTTATTAAAAATGCCTGGAAGTGACAAAATACTTGGAAATATTGCATTAGTGTGTTACAATATTTAGATAATAAAATATCATTCAAATTTTATAACAATACATTCACTATTTCCTTAAAAAATTCCAAATGGTTAAAGGAAATATGAAATTACTAGAATTTGAAATACTATTATAGTATTGCAGAAAACTTATTTTATTCTAAACAGATTTTTTGGGATTAATTGGCAAACTTTCCCAAGTTTACAGCTTACATCCAAGTCATAAATTCAGGGGATTAGAGTTTGAAAATATATTAAGTACTATATTCAATAAAAACCCAATAAAATATAATAAATAAATATTTCCATAAAAACGTATTGTTATGTTTCAGCTATGACAAAAACTGTAATGGAAAAATAATGCCAATATATATTGTATATGTGTACGTTTATATTGTTTTTGCTGTTCACCTTTGATTTTCAGTTCAGTTTTTCCAACTCAACTTCTAATATTGTTTGTAAGATATAATATAATATAATATTAATGATTCCCTTTAAATGGAGAATGTTTGTAGTTCTTGTGAGAACAAGTTATATTATATACTAAAAGTTATCTATAATATTATATAAAAATATAATGGCATTTCTCTTTGTGTTTATGTGTATATTTCCCAATTACGTTAAACCTACTGGTCCGATGGCATTGAAATATTACATGGCCATTATTAAGGTCCTCGGTTAACATACAGGCCTATTCATATTTCAAAAATCCCTATGAGCTGCGCCCCACCGGTCTCTAAAACTCTCTTTTTGGCTTCTGATCAGCAGATAGTAAATGTGCCATTGTCGACTGTCAAGTCAGGAATACAAATACACATTACAAATACACAATTAAACTGAAGATAGTAAATGTTTGTAGTTATTCATCTGTCAAAGTGAATGTCATGTTACGTGCAGAAGCCTTACTTTGTCTGGATTTGTTTTTATTGGGGTTTTAATCAACTGCAGTAAAATTGTATAAATTATTACATCGAAGTGTGTTAACTGAAAAGCTAAGGACTTCGACTTCAGTCACATTTTAGACTTACAATTTCTCGCAACTGGCCTAAAACAGTTAAATTGATACTGAGTGATTCAATACAATATCATTAAATATTGGAGAGATATTATAGAAGTACTTTTTTTTACAGTTCACTCTCCAACTTCAGGGCCTGATCTTTAACCTTAAATCTAAAATTTTTCAAGAGATTAATAATCTTTAGTGACTACCACATTTCTCAGGATTTATTGAAATGCCCGCTTTTTTTTATTATATTACGTGTGAATCCACGGGTAACTTTTAGTACACAAATAAATCATCAAATTTCAGTAAAACTATTTTATAATGATTACTTGAAGAACGCTTCCATTAAAAACTACTCGCGCTCAACTTTGTCAGTAACTCTCGGTTAATACTTTTAAATTGGTGACAACGCCTTATCCAGAAGAAAGTTGGGTAATTAACTTAAGAGCATTCCTCTGCAAAAACTCAGTGCTACTAAATTAAAACACTGAATTTAATTAGTCTCGATGATTCATTTTCCCGGGGAGATATCACATTACATTTCCATAAAACTTTATCACTTCCAAGTTCAGATTTGCGGTGTGTGCCTAGTTACGGTTAGGAGCCACAAGCCGACTTTCGCTGTAAAGAACGTTCCCATGAACGTGGTCGTATTTAGGGTCACTACAGGGCAATTAAAATGAAATTTTATCCAACGAGAGCTGTTCACAGAGTACTTTATTATGCGTTGCTTACACATTGGAAGTAAATCACATTACACCCTTATTTTGTTGATAATTAATTACCGTCACAATTCAATAACATTGTCTTGTTTTTTTATAATTTTATAATAGAGATTTACATTGGACTGGTTTCTGTTTTTATGATATATATGGCTAATAAATGTCTAGTTATTTTACTAATTAAATAAGTTGATCAAGAATACATATTTTTTATTTATATTGTGAAATTCACATTTATCCTGTTTTGTTTTTATCCTATATTGGGATACTATATTTCAAAATTGTATATTATTTCTCCAATCTAAGGGACTAAAAACTTTGCTGCTATATAACAAATTACTCATATATGGTTAAAATAATGCCGAGTATTTCAAAAATAAAAATTTGTTGTTCTACTAAATCAGTTTGTATTTATTTGGCTTTAAAAGGAGAACGATCGATTGCTTATAACGATATATAGTTGTAACTGATTCCAGAAATAGGCTTTTTTTTAACGAGATTAAATACATTTTAATTAATAATCACCTTTGTATTCACAACTATGACATTTTGAGACCTAAAATTGGTCATTTCCGGTCCTGCAAGATGCCCGTAGATGGTCTTCTGTATCCTAAAGTACCGAAAGCCTGGCGGACTATATGGAGCATAGACGTGTTAGTTTGAATCTAAGCATTGCTATATTTGGTTCAATTCATCATGATTTTAAGTTCAAAATCTGCATTTGCTTTAGTAAAGATATATATTAATTTTACTAGGCGTTTTGAAGATTTGTATTTTATTCAGTCGTCATTCGTAGCCTGATAAATGCTACTCACTTTTAATTACATTATTAACTATGAAGTTAAACGAAGGTGGAGCTCTTCTTCATGAAAAGAAAATTACCCAATAATTGTCAGTTTTTCTTTTATAAAATAATAGAAAATATGAAGTTAATGTGCAATGCTATGTAGAGCAGTATGCATTATTTCCCTTTCCAAATGTCTTACAAATGCAAATATCAATTTGTTCTTCTTAATGAGTGCGTAAAGTTCTCAAACATGTGTTAAGTTCTATCCCAAAGAGATTTAATTTAATTCGGCGACTGATTTATGTCTTAACGTTTGTTTTAAAAACATTAATTCAAGTAGTTTCAAAAGACAGATCTGAGCAATTGTTCAACCAAGCATTAGAAAATACCAATATATAATGCTCCAAGACGAAAACCCCCAATGGATATTTTAGAGAGAAATTGTGCTTTCGAGAGAGAAGCAATTAATTTATCTGACAGTCGGGTTCGCGTATACGCACGCACAGCACGCGTGATTAAAAGAAGATAAATCTCGCTGATGAACGACTGAAGCTAATCGCTTTCTGCTGTTGATCGTGCTGATATCGCTCGCTGGCACCTGATAATATTTCTTTGTCCCGGGTTATAGTTGTTTGATTTCAATGTGCCTTATTACTTAAAGAATTATGTTATTTTTATTGAAATAGCAATTCTCAATTAAATTCATTATTCTACGAACAATTAATAGTTTTTAAACATTTTTGTAGTTTTTTTAGAAAACCTCTTATAGAATTTGACTACATACAGTGATACCATATTAATCCTAGAGCTTGAAGCTAATTTGCTCAAAAAATACATGTTGTTTCCTGTGGAATTGTTCTTATTGCAATTGTTGTATCATGCTCTACTTTACAGTGAAATCAACAAAGAATTTCTCTAGAAACAGAATTGGTTGTTCGCCAATTTAGGTTGCGTTTTACATTTTTTAGTTCATAAAACTGCACGAGATAAGTATTAAATCACCTGCAAACATGATGTGGACCGGTTATTTGAGTGAAATTTCTGACGTTTAGTGTTGGCTTATGCTGATATAACTAATAAGTATCTATCTGTTAGATACGTAAGTGTAAAGCTAAAAATTAAAACCAACATAACATATTACATCTGGCGTTTTTTTACCAATATGAACCCTCCTTTATAGACCCCAAAAAACCAGCGAAATTGAATTTTGATGTCTTTTTTAGTGAAAATTCTCCTATCTATTTTAATAAAAACTAGGTTATGTGCTAGTACAATGTTTTATAGATTTATCGGTTTTTTTACTGCAAAACAATACAGAACAAGATTTTTATAAATTCATCGATTTGAAGAAGTACGTACTGAAATTTCGGTTACAACCAACATTATTATCATTAATAAGAATACAATAGAATCTTGAATTTAGACACAGGTATTAAAAGTGGAACATAGTTTAAATATATTAATCCAATAGTTTGCATGATGTTCAATGATAAAATCTCACCTAGACCAAAATAAAGCATTAATTTATTGAAATAGCTGTGTCCCGCTCGCCTGTTGCGTTTGCCGCGCCGCACCCAATCTTGTCGACACGCGAACCTGATAGAATCTATTCTGAATATAAACATTGTTAACAATTTGTTTAACAGTAGTCCGACACAAAATCAATATTCTTTTCTTGTTATGCTGTGATGAATCAGTCGTCAAACGAGATGTATGAGTTCGCTTTTAATGATTGAAAGTGACCACGGTATAGCTATTGTCTATTACACACAATATAAAAGTTCTTTTCGAAGAACAGACGTAGTGACATGCTCCTTTGACTCGAAGTCCAGGAGGTGAGAGCTAGGTTGCACTGTTAATAAGACAACTTGGTTTTTCTTGAGATCAATATATAACATTTCTCTTAAGAAATAAATTGATTGTCAGCCACGTTAGTTTTGGTGGGGGTCAAAATGGAAGGGCACCGAAAGGGTTAAAAATATGAAGTGGTTAATAATTTTTTTCCAAACTTTATATACTTAAATTAGTATGGTCAGACACGTAAATACATGTTCAATAAATGTCCACTAACCATATACGGGCGTTTAAAGTGACGACTTTTACGTCTCTGTATGTAATTGTCTGACAATGGTCTATGTATTAGTTACATACCTGATGATCGATTTTAAGTATATAAAGCTGTGCAAAATATAATCTAACAGAAAACTATAGTTCTATGTACTTAGCCCTTTTAATACCTTCCCATTTCGACCTTCACCAAGATTAGTCAGACTATCAATCGATTTCTTTTTTATGAAAAAATCTCTATTGACTTATCGGCTAACGATGGCTCTGTGCTCCTATAATAATATTTGTAAGTATAAAATTTATTATTTTTATTCGCATACAAACAAATGATACGACGTATATAGAGAAAAAATTAATATAAAGATAAGATACATGTTTAACTAATAATAATTAAAAGAGAATAATAATGGGTGATACGGTAGTATGAAATGGGATGAACAGTTAAAAAGAAGGAAGGAGAAGAGGAATGTTAAGAATATTGCCAGAATTGAATACAATAGAGCAAGAAGTAGGGCAAAGAAAGTAGACTGAGAGTAATACGGAATTTAAAAGTGTTAAAGGTTATTCCTATTATTTAAGGAATGTCTTGTGATAGAGATGAGAAGAATAGAATTATTATGGTTAGATAAAGTTCATTATAATAAGGAGAAATTCATGCCAATCAGGCTCGGCTTTGTAGCCATACCTTATAGTTAACATTCTTGATTATTGATTCATCATGCTTTCTAATACTTTTATATAAGTTCTTATACGTATGAAGTATACATTTACTCCGCTTGACCTTAATTAATAAACTTCAGAAACATACATAAACGTTTTCCAATAAGCACTCAATTCCTCATCTTTATTTTAAATTTGTAAGATTAAATAGCGTCTTGCTGGATATCGTAAATGTTTAGAGTATTTTATTACTTAGGAAGGCCAATGTTTTGAGTTGCCAAAGTATATTGTATATTATCACTTTATATTACTGTAGTAATGTCTCTTCTAAATGCCAATGTGGTGTTGTGTTAATTGAGTATTCCATATTTAGATTTCTCATCCTATTCTAAACAAACAAAAAAGATCTTCAGGAACTTCTGATAACAGAATTTGCGTGTTAATGTTCGTCTTTTAGAAAGAAAATAAAGGAGACAATGAGAAGAAATAGACGTTTCATTCATTCACGGAAGAGGATCACAAAGATAGACGGTTCACGGCTGAGACGGTCTACTTACCAAACTGAGTCCTCAGATTTCCTTGATCGTGAGGGACCGACTCGGTCTTGGCGTGACCCAACGATTTCTGCAATCTTGTTGTTGATTGTACAAATGTCAAACTAGACTACGTGGCTCACTATTTCATTATATAATTAGGTACTTGGTTAATGAATCGTGAGATCAAATTCTTAAAGTATGTAATTAGTTCGTATGAAAAATTCTTATTATATCAGTATGGTAGTGATTGTACTTCAGTGTAGAATGTAATACTTTTGGTTTTTTATTTTCTACATTGATTGATTTTTGTGATTTACTCTATTAAAATGTTGGTGTGTAGCCTACATATTTGAAAATTTGAACATAGATTGGGCAGTATATGACTATTTTGTTAAATGACACTGACACAAGCATTGATACAGAAAAAATTCATTCGAATGTTACTTACAAACAAAGCAGGTATAATTTGTATTATAGTACATAAGACTATTAACACACATCTTACTAGTAACGGTTGAGAAGTCAATAACCTGGCAATATAAGACAAAACTTTAGCACGTCCCGTATAAACAGCAAGCTTCCAAAACATGCTTACTGTTCCGATTTTAAGGATACTTGATTAAATTCTATTTTCTTAAAAGTTTCTCAAACTTATTATGTTAGTTCAAGTTCTTCTGAAATAAGAAGACTTGGAAAATTATCTAGACTGTTCTTTCAGTTGGACTGGATTTTAGTATTTGTAAGACCTACTAGAAAAAATGACCCAACGTCATGTCAATCCAGACTTTTGCATAACAATGCGATAGGTTGTCACGAGATCGTGATTGCCTCACTGATAAGATGATGCCTGGCTTAGGTAATCCAACGCTGCAATTTATTCTCCAAATTATAGACGATGGAAATTTGAAAGGTTACGAATGTATTGAAAAAGTGCTTTTCATTCTTTGTAATTATAAAAGTGCCATTACTAACTTAAATTTTTGGTTATCATCAATTAGACCTAGGATAATAACTTGAAATACCAACTTTTTTTCTTGGAATTATTCAAATTAACACTACAATATATGTAAATTTACATTTTATATAATACTCTGCAAGTGGGTAATGGTGGTACAATATCAAACAATATATCATTTATTATAAATCACACAAAATATGTATAGCCTAAAGGTTTTAAATTATTTTGGTACTTATATTGATATTCATTATGAGTTTGGTAAATTATATAATATGTATTTGAAAACGCAACTGTCGTCTAGACTTATACTATACTTTTTGTCTCCAATGATAACCTTGTAGAACCCGATTAATCAATTTTGTAAATATTGCCTAATTTAAAATCACAAATAAACCAATAATTATACTTTTTATTTCGAGAGGCCTTACGGCAACAATGGTGGCTTCATTACGAAGTGTCTGATGAAGAGAGCCTTGCTGTAAAAAACCTCACGAATTACTCGTCTGTTATTAAGTGATAATAACAAATACAATCTCCATCTTTGGGATTATTTCAATTAATCGTTCATGTTTATGAAGGATAAGAAAAAAAACAGGAAGGTCATTAACTTATTAATCTTAGAATACTTCTTTATTATTGATATACACAAAATATTTTTCATTAACTAATTATAAATGTTCAGAGGCTGGATTTCGTGAGGTAATTGCCATCACTGGAGTTATAGTTGACAATAAAGGGATAAAACACAGGACGTTTAAGTTCTGCCGAATCACTAAGCTATAAGCCAAGGTTTAAGTTGACCAGCTGGTGGTATTCAGTAGAGTGTTACGTTTACCGGGATGTAGTGATCACGAGGTTTTTACTTGGTTAAGTTAAGTTTTGTTTTTACCTGAAAGTTAAATTTACCAAAATGAGTTTGACAGAAAGGTTGAGATTATTTTACCGTCTAATTGGAAAAGAGATAGCTTTGAGTAAAACGTTCCATAACTTATTAGGATCTAAGTTTGATGGGGGATGAAGTTAAAAATGGATATATTATCCAAAAGTTAGGTTAATAAGGAGGTTATGTTAAATATCAAGTAAATCAATCACCCTAGTTTCAGTTGGTCACAACGCTACCTTGACGTGGGGGTTGAGTTAGGAGATTAAACATAATGTATTATTATATTCCAAGTGATACAAATAAATGTAATAGCTCTGGTGGTTCCATGAAGATAAGTTTATATTTTTATCGTATCCATCGTTGGTTATAAAGGATTTCTTTGATTTTATAATATGATCATTCCTTTTCTTGCTAAGATAACTTAACAGACAACGACATAGGGAGTGACTTGCACTTGTGTGGACTTGTGCACGGCGGCACACTGTCTACTCAGCCGACCTCTCTCGTGTACAAAACAACAGAGTAACGGTAACTGAGGAGCTAACAGTAAACATCAGTGGTCTTCAGGACACGTGCAAGTCTTCTGCTGAGATGTAAGGTTAATGTGATTGTTAGGCTTCTGGAAGATTCGAGTATCTAAATTAATGTAAGCAACGTATTAGTTTATTACAATTAGAATTTTTTTGAACTAAGAATATTTTAAATTGCCCTTTTTTGGTTGCCAATTAGATAGAAGGGGAAGTAAGAATAAGAACTAAAAAAATAAACAGGAATAACTTTGTTTTACATTTTCTATTGGAAATAGATGATTTTTTAATAAAACAGGATTGAAAAAATTTATATCACTACATTTCAAGAATTGGAACCTATTAAATAAAATTAAGCAACGTTTAAAATTTTAATATTTACTAATTAATTATTGTAAGGCAATTAACTCACCACCATCTAATTAATAAATTGTACGTAAGAAAAACAAGCATATATCTGTAAGTCCAGACAGTTAGACTAAATCTAAATAATGACAGAACCAGAGAACTCCATAACCACATGTCACACGCATAAGAGACCGCGAGGGACTGGGAATATTGAAGAAAATAGTGACGAGCTAACAGTTAATATTAACTATTTATTTACGCGTACTTCATTACAAAACAATTGGATGTTTTGTTTAATACTGTTATCAAAAGAACTGATGAAATTCAATCTTACATTTACATAAGGCTGATCCTAAACTATATTTCAGTGTTTTTAAGGCGTGAACATTCTGGTGAACTACACTTGTTTTGAGAAACTTTTTAAACAGCATCGAATTAAGTAACATTAAGTAATTCGTATACATGGTGAATAAAATATAAAAATGAATATATTTTTATGTGCAATAAACTGTGGTGATTTTGGAATAATATTGATAAAGAGAAGTCTTCATCATAAATGACGCATAAGTCTAGCAACGCCCATTGTAGTTTCAGGGCTATCTATTCTTGACCACACTATTTATAACCTGCTGTCGGTCCTTCTACCCAAAATTCTAGCCATAAACTGTATTCAGAGACCAACTACTACAATATGCCAAGGTAACCCGTAACTAACATCTGGCCAGACAATGGCATTTTACAGCGCCAGAAAGACAACCGCTGTGAGGGTGTGGTGCGCTCAGAAGTAATGTCCAATTTCACATTACAACAGTTTATTACGTTTATGCCTTAGTCAAGGTTAGCAGACAAGGAAAGCCAACTACCAGAACTTTTTATTCTTCTGAACTTATTTACCACATTCTTTCCTTCATACCCCGCAATATTAGAGGTGTTTTATACCGATAATTTAACTTACGCCGTGTTTAACTTATCCTTAGCTATGGGTGGAATTTTCAAATTGAACACAATGTAAAAATACCTTTTCATTAATTAATTTGTGCCAGAGTTATTGGTCCTTAGTGGATGTTAAGCGTTCACTCTTAATAACTATTAAAAAGGTATAATGATCCATCATAATTTCTATGTCAGAATCTGATATAAGTATAAATTATACACAATTTAAAACAGGATGCATTCTTCCATGGAAGACATACACAATGGAAAACAAGAACTGACCATAATATGGCGTGAAGTAGAATATTAACTTTCTTTTATATTACTTACTAAAACCCAGGAAAGTCTAAAGTGTGATTACCTGAAACAGAAAGGTTTTAATAAGATTATAGCGCTTTAAAACTTAAAAACTTTGAAGACATTTAGATATTTCTTAAGTGAATTATCTTTTTTCTAGGAAAAAATGTAAAATAATATGTAATCTACAGTCTAATATATGTAGATGCTTTTTTTTATTTTTTAATCAATGTGTGACGCAAATATATATTTAATTTTTACATCAGACAACTATTAACTTAACAACTATAAAACAATAAAAATACTGTAAACTTTCAAATATCAAAGTAAATTCATTAAATATACCTTAACAATGATATATTCTGTGGTTTTGTACATTGTAACTATCGGAGTATTTTACTTTCCCTCGAAATATATAATACTATGCGAAAAACTGTTTTAATGGCCAAAAATACATCTTTCGTTTTAAATTGTACGCATATTATTAAATATCTGTTCATTAGAAATACCCGGTAAGGTACTAAAGGAATATATTAGTTGTGTCAGTTTTTTTATCAGTGTTTTACATCTTTTTGAAAGTTTAAGTTTTTTATGTTTTACTTAGTAACACACTTGGTAAAATAGCTCCTGCGGTCCAATAAAATGTTCATAATTTGACAACAATTAAGAAAGAAACAAAATAGCCTAAACCTCATCAACCCCGTAAAGACTTTCGATTTCGATTGTCAATAATAAATGTTGCTCTTATAAACCACAAATTTATCCATACTGACAGTTATACTACCCACAGTTAAAACAAAATTCAATTAAAAGATACACTGTGTCTTATATTATATAATTATTGAAATGCGAATTACGAAATGCAATAGGGATGCCTAGGGAAATGCCTAGGGATGATGCCTAAAAACGCGATCACGCAATAAAGAAGACATCGCGCGCTGAGCCTATACATTATGCTGAGTAGTAGTAATAGTAGTAGTAGTAGTAGTAGTAGTAGTAGTAATAGTAATAGTAATAGTAATAGTAATAGTAGTAGTAGTAGTAATAGTATTAGTAGTAGTAGGTGTAGTATAGTAGGAGTTGCTGACCTTGACGTCGACCTTGGTCAAGCCGGCCAACTCTTGTATCGGTTGCCCGGCAACGAGGAGATATCCACAGCAATGAGGTGGAACGACAGTTTGTTCAAACTTCCGTTTGCTCACTAAAGTACTTCTTTCATCAACAAATTAAACACTAGGGATATTTTCATTCATGTCTCCAAGCCAATTCTAAATAAAATAGTCCATGTATTTTTATGTATTGGTCATTATAGGTAATATTAATGAAACATTATTGTCTAGTTTCTGTTTTATTGTTGCTTACTTAATTCAGCGAGAAATATTAAAATATGTAAAAAATATGTTAGTTTTTAATCGATAGGTCAGGGTTCAATTCCTGGGGAGGTCAAAACCATTTACAATTATTTACAGAATTATTTTTCATGTTTGTTATAATCGATACAAATGTTATCGGCGATTACATTATATATACTTACACATATAAACATTTTGAACACACCATATATATTCAGAGTGTTAAAAATGGAGAAATATTTCGGGAATTTATTATGTCAATAGGGGGAAATAACAAAAAGTTCCTCTAACACCATGTTCTGTTGTAGCCATTGTAATTTTAAATATGCAATTATGTCGCATTATGATGCTAATAAAACATTATACATAATTCTTGTATGTTTATGTATAGCTCGTTATAACCTTAACCTATATTAAAGAAATACTTATTTAATAATTGCACAAACAAAATTAATAGCACTGTATTTAGAGGAAAGCCAGTTCAGGTGCATAAGGTTTATAAATTATAAAATAAAATACTAGAAACAAAAGTTAATAAACACTAAATATACAGTAAATATAGATGACATGACCTAATATTTCTTCCAGATGTTTAGACTTTTAAGCGAAGTTACTTGATGTCTCCATGTTGAATTGTGCTCTTTAATACCAATTGGTGTGCTTGTTATAGTGTTCTGATATAGATTAGAATTGAATTTTAATGCACTTGTCGAATAGGTTTTACATGATATATGTTTTCAAGAAAGTTATTGTGGTTTGGACCATAAGTGACGACAATTTTCTTTAAGTCTTGGTGCTTATATCGTACTTGTAACCTGACATTCTTGCCCTCAAGATATTTTTAATTGACCCGATTGACCCAAAGATACCTCGTAAGTAGTCAAATCAGAAAGAATGCTAAATAAAGAAATAAAATCATGTTTACTACTCTCGCAGTATCTAAAATAAATGAAATTGAAGTAAAATATTCCATTTAAAGCACATATGTGATGAATTTTGAACTAAAATGATATAAAAACAAATTATATAATGATTTACTATTTTCAACAAAATCATTCAGGATTAGATTTTAAAATAATGCTTTTCGCATATTTATATTTTGTGCAGAAACCCAACTACCCACCATTAACAAGTTTGCTTGAATAGAGAACAATTGCAGAAGACGTAGAATTTTTATAATAAGAATTCTTACTGCTTGCATAAGAGAAATTGTGTTAAAAAAATGTCTGTTATATTTTTGAACAGAAATTTGTCTCAATCGTTGAAAAAAAAATTGATCCTAAGGAAATAGTAATTTTGATGAAGATAATTAACCCAAATTTGCTCTTCGATATTCAGAAACTAAGCGGATATACGAACAAAAGTATAGTTTACTCGATTTCAATTCTTAACTATCATACATTAAATCAACGAGATTTTGAATCTTAATTATTTATAAAGCTATTTTGTAACTAATTTACGATACAATCAGTCTACACATAGGCTAAAATGCTCTGTACATATAACATTGTATATATAAAAGTTCATATATATATATACAGCATTTATTCACTGGGAATACTATCTGCATTACGTCCTTGAACTGAAAAAGGTTTTAGAATTGTGGATTTTGATTATAATTAAGTATATGATACTGCTGTTTGTTTTATCTTTCTTTTCAAAGATACCTATTTACCTATTTATACCTATTTATGACCTATACCGATGCTGCGTATATAATGAGTAATATTATTCTATCCAACTAGATTGGTGTTGTATTCCTACAATTGACATAGCATACTTGAATGTAGAATGTCTTTAAATCAATTGAACGAAATATGAAACATTATCATTTTTTGACGTGACAACGTCTTAAATTAGGTTGCGGCTCGGAGTCACTCATGAAAAAGTGTAACGCCCGGTAACGTTACGATGCCCGTCCAGTGGGTCCGCCGCACGGGATCCGCACGGGATAAAGCAGATAACTGTGGGTCCACCGCACGGGATAAAGCAGATAACTATGTTTATTCGTGAAAATGTGGAGTGCTTAGATTCGTCATTTACAACAACTACAACAATAAAGGTAAATAATTGTACACTGATATTTCATTATCGTAAACTATGATTGATTGATTAATTATTAGATTGACACAAAAGTTGAGAAACTGAGTTTATAGGTTATGTCATACTATTGACAAATGTTGATAGTGTTAAGTAAATTATTAGTTTAAATCACTCTGCAATCAATCGTAATTCAGTCGATTGAGAAGAAACAGCGCGTATTGCTAGTCAAACATTTAAAATAACAAATTATAACCTCTAACCTGTCATAACAGTGCGACCAAACAAACTAACTAACCCGACCAATCACCACGCGCGGAGTTAGAATTTAACTGTGTTTAGCAAGAATTTCAAATTCCAATTTTAGTAAATGTTTTATTCAACTTTACCATTTACAATAACAAATTTTAATTAATTTCAAATTATGTACAATGTTTTAGTAAACAAAATATATTTCTATAGTTAAAATTTGTGCAATTCTTATTTTCATTCAATTCCTTGTTCCTATTGTGCAATTTAATAATATTCATATCAATAAATATTCTACCGAGAAAAAGACGTTGTCACGTAAAATCTTCGCCCGTAAAACCGACTTTACAGGCAACCGTAATTTTTTTTTTTAAAGAGTATCTATAGCAGATGTCTTAGATTTTAGGAACTAATCTTAGCTTCAAACGTAATGAAGGAAAATGTGTTGGGCAGTGACGAATATCTCTGTAAAGGAAGGTGTTGGTCTCTTAGCAACCAAGGTGGTGCTTTACTGTCCAATTCTGCCAGAATTGAGGATATGGATTTATATCGAAAATGTCAAAATGCTAACTTTATATGTCAAACACTAAGAAACCTATAAAAACGAAGGTAAAAATTGTGATCCATGATTGTGTCAGTTTTATTACAATAAAATTGCTTTTTCAGAAAACACGAGCATGAGCATTGCACCAATTGTGAATTTGTCCATAGTTTATAATATAACCCTTTAAACTTTTTTTGAATTTTGAGAAATGAGTAATACGGGTGAAAAATTAATGTGTGTGTACTAATACATTTTGGAAAGACAAATCATAAGTTCAATGGTCAATGAGGCGTCCAAAGTATTATGATAGTGTCTTTTCAATAACTGAACATTGTTAGTGTTCAAGAAAAGTGTATAAACTTTTATGCTCGCATAAATTGTCATATTGAAAGATTATAGCAAATACTCGTAAAGGCTGAGCTATTCTTTGAAGGGCTGGAAAAACATCACTTTTGTCAGTATCTTTGCACGATACTTCGAGAACGAACTGAATTGACATATTGCGTGTTACTGTTGTATGTAACACATTCAACTTGGCTGGGCGTTAGCATTAGCATTTGCATGTTAGTCTTATGGGTAACGGTGATGACATTGAGAAAAATCAGACGTGATATTTGGTGGATGGATGGTAAGATTTTCGTCACGTTTTATTGTTCATTCGGAACTAAATTGTATACGTTTATTTGTATATATACACGATAGATTTCGATGATGTTGCATGTATATTCATCGGATTTGGGTAAGCATTAGCACAGTCTGTAATGCAGAATGATATGCTTGAAAACTATAAACTTGAAATTCTGTATACATTACTTAGTTATCACTAGGCGTTTTCTGTTCCGTATGTTTGTATATTTGCCTATGTGTGTGTTATCCGTTGATAACTCGCATTGAGATTTGGACTTGGAATTTTGCATGTAATATTATCTCTAAACAGGCAAGAATGACTCCTATAAAGGTTCATGTTTATTAGTGGGATTTTACCGTGCGTCATTACAGGGTATCACTCAGTAGGCTGGTAGGTTATCTCTGTCATGAAGCTATAAAATTCTGAGCTGTAGGCTAGAAATATTCAATTTAAACTAAGCAAAGCCTGTTACACGACACTTGCTGCGGCGTTCTTTTACATTGTTTCAATGGAGGAATCCGGAAAGGAAAGTAAAGTTGAAAGAAGAATTATTAATGCAGCATCTGCAGATTTTATGTTCCAACATCTTTATCTTTATATTATGCAATGTTTGTTCTAACATTACAACTATGAAAACATTTTTCTAACTTTCGTATGAAAAAGTAAAAAAACCTTAAGACAAGAATACTGAAAAGTAACTACATGGTAAAGGATCTGAGCTCAAACATTAAAGCTTTGCTAAGGAAGACAAATGTTGAGAGTACGCGTGAGAGTGTCTCACTTACACATCAAGGCCATCTCACTTTCACACGCACTAGATGCCGTACTAAACGACATCTTGCGAAACCGAGATGAGCCCATGTCGGCATTTCAGTGGCTAAATGTTAGGACGATATCCATAGTTATAGTATATTGTCAACCTGGACATAATTACTGAGATTTTCTCATCGTCGTCCGGCTTTATTTCCCGTTGTTTAGGTACTGGTCAACTTTGTTGTGTTGCCACCGTGGGACAGCGACCATATTATTGGGTACGGTTCCTTCTTTTAATTAGCATTACTAGAAAGAATGTCTACAAAACCTGCGGTATACCTGACACTGAATTATGTGGGTTTAGGTAATTAACTAATTACTGTATGTATTTATTCAACCGACAGAATTGTGGCATTCTTGAATTAAATGACAGCAGCGGATATGTTAGATGAGAGTTTTAGTAGATTTCAACTTTAAAACCATGCTATGTTTTAAACCAAAAGGTTCATATATGTAATGTATAACAATATATATATATATATATATATATATATATATATATAATACATTACATATATTAATCATATATATGTGTGTGTGTGTGTGTGTGTGTGTGTGTGTGTGTGTGTGTGTGTGTGTGTGTGTGTGTGTGTGTGTGTGTGTGTGTGTGTGTGTGTGTGTGTGTGTGTGTGTGTGTGTGTGTGTGTGTGTGTATTATATTTATGATTATTGATATAAACAACTAGAAAACAGAAAATAATTTAGTCTACATATAGACAATCCAAAGGGTTATGCATCGAAATCAACAAAATGAGGAAGTAGTTATAAACATGAAAGCAACATCTTGACTATTCGTATCTCTACCTTAAACGTTTACCTAAAACCATCCCAAAGTCCAACATCAGTTAAGTAGCTGGTGTTAGTTATCAAGTTTGCCATCATTTCGCTTCTCAAAACTTGGAAAGACCAATCGCCAGAGGTTCAGTATTCGTGACAGGGTCAGTAAATGGCGTGCCTTGGAGATACAAGCTACTCCAGGCGAACTGCCATACTGTTATTTTTAGAATCGGATAATGTCGATAATAAAGGATCAGGCCTGTTTAGAGTCAATATCCTCTTCTTGTAACAGACATTCTGTAAGCAGGAGACCGGTGCCGAGAATTGAGTGATTATTGTTCAAGGTTGCCGTCCTTGTTTAGGTCAGACAGACTACATACGTAGGATACCTGCCATTAGGAGACTGACGAGTGTAAACTATTCCAGGACAACGAACGTACTATTGCAGTTCACAGTCTCTGTGGGAAACCGGTAACGGGAATGGAGTGATTATTGTTGTAGGTTGCCGTCCTTGTTTAGGTCAGACAGACTACATACGTAGGATACCTGCCATTAGGAGACTGGTGAGTGTAAACTATTCCAGGACAACGCAACGTACTATTGCAGTTCACAGTCTCTGTGGGAAACCGGTAACGGGAATGGAGTGATTATTGTTGAAGGTTGCCGTCCTTGTTTAGGTCAGACAGGCTACATACGTAGGATACCTGCCATTAGGAGACTGGCGAGTGCAAACTATTCCAGGGCAACGCAACGTAATCTTGTAGTTCACAGTCTCTGTGGGAAACCGGTGACGAGAATGGAGTGATTATTGTTCAAGGTCGTCGCCCTTGTTTAAGTCAGACAGACTACATAGGCAGGATATCTACCTTTAGGAAACCGACGAGTGCAATCTATTCCAGGACAACGCAATGTACTCTTGCACGCAGCAACTTCCTTATAACTGGTTTAACTTATTTCTCAAGAGTTACGTAATTTTACTATTAACACACTCAATACCTTTTTCGATTTTATTAATATTAGATTCATACACTCGTTAAATTTATCTCCCTTAATTTTATTTAAATAAATTTATTCAATTAAATTTATATCTAACAGCCGTTCTTTGTAAATCAAATGGAACTCCTGTTCATGGTGTGGCATTACGATAAGCTTCGCGGTATCTTTGCAAACATTACAATAAAGAAACCGAATAGCAAAACAGTTCATTTTTATGACACGCGCTATACTCGTTGAACGAGTAATTGTTTGCAGCGAGTTATGGAGAAGATTGTTGCAATTTTACCAGGTGGTACACATGTCACATCCTCCAAAGGTTGAGGAGAGCCATGATAACCGATTTTAATTGAATTTCAAAACAACCATTGACATCAAGCCTATTTGCCATGTAGCTATCCAACGTGTGACCTTTATCATGTATCATAAAATATTTATAGGCGGCCTGTACCTTCAGTGTGCATCGAGAAAGTTTAGCAACTACGTTTGCAGAATCATATCATATAGTCACAATATTTCAGGCAGTTCTCATCATAATAATTTGAGAGTCCCTTGTAGGGCTGTTGCAAGGGCGAGATATCTCTTATTTTGTTTTGGATTAAAACTTGGTTTGGAAAAGTCTTAAATCAGTTTTTATAAACATAATAACGTTAAGTTTTGAAAAATAAGAACATTATCACTTCTATTCTGTTTACAATATCTAATTTATTTTACGTCCCAGTATTTCCCTCTTTTTTCCTTTGCTTCATTTTTTCCTTTTACGTTTGTTAAGATACAAAAGGGCTCATGGTTACTAAATAGGTTTTATTGTTGTCAATATATCTTTACTCTATAGTGTAAAGATGCTCCCGATAATCCAAGTAATTGGTTAACAATTCCAGCCCTAAAATAATGGCACTTAAGCGTCGTTGCTTGAGCGTAAATGGCCACTACACACTCTCGTAGTTCGTGCCAAACCTTGTCAATGGTTAATAATTAACAATTTTTTACGTTCTTGAAGGGTTTTTTTATTTTCTTAAGTGGTTTCCTAATATTAAGGCTTAATTTTAATAAATATACTGGCAAAATAACACTTAAACTTCTTGAATAAGTTTTCTTATGTAAAACTTGTCTAAAAAGTCATTCAAATCACTAAATTTAACTGAATTACATAACACATACAAACTCCCCTTAATTTAATTTTTTTTTACAACACTTTAAGAACTTTTTGAGTCTTTAAGAACTTTAAGAAGTCTTTTTGAGTATCACATAAACAAAATAAACAGATTTTGACATTTAAGTTAAGAAGAATTGGAACCTGACATAAAAAGATCCATTAATTCAAGAATATGATGATTTGTATTTAAAAGTAAAATGCTAGATGATCTTCATGTTTTTGGGAATATTTGTTGTGAGACGTATTGTATATCTTACAATAAAATCGTACTTATACAAAGATAAATATAAAAACTTTCTAGAAGCTAATTGTCTCCAGGCTCAATTAAACCTTCTTATAATGTAAATATAAAACTTAATTAGTTGAAATTATGTCAGTAATATAAACTACAATATTATTAAAATTAATATTTCAGTCTAAAATTTAACTTAAAACACATCAAAACTAATGTTGAACTTTTTGTAATAAATATCTTTCTGATTACAGATGTATTGCGGAACCAGTCTGAGTTTACTGACACTGGCAGTTCTGTTTGCCGCCACCACTCCCGAGCCGGTCCCACAGTATTACCCTTTGCCGTTCGCCGGGCAGCCTGCCTACAATCCTCCCCCAGACCCCGTGTATAGTGGTACCCATCAATGGCAGCAGACCCTTCAGAACAACTTCTCCAGCGCTAATTTCCTGGACCCACTCACTGCTTCTGCAGCCGAACAACTTCCGAAGAACGAAATTCCCCGGCAGCTCTACGGAGTGCCCCCTCCACCCAACACTCAGTTTTCACAATACCCTCAGATATACAAGCTGGACAACATCATCATCATAGCAAACCCACCGCAGCCGCAACCCTGCATTCCCCAGCGACCGCCACCAAACTTTCCTAAGCCTAAGCCCGGCGGCGGCTCTGAGGACGGCGTCGACGACCGCGGCGGTCAATTTGATGAGGAGGGACCGAGCAAATGCACCTGGGCGATAGTCGCGTGCTGCTCTCCTGGTAACAGGAATGTCCGTTATAACTGCTTCGAGTTGCTGGGATGTCCCGGATTCTTTTTCGATAACAGTCCTTGTGACCCTGAGATCGTAATGGCAGCAGCTAACGCCGCTCTGGAGTACTACAGAAAGGCCAATAATGGAACGACAGATAACAACCGAGTATAAGTTATTTCCGAACAAGTAATCTGAATCATAGCAATTTTAAAGTTATATGCAAACATCTGAAAAGAATTTTATTAGAATCAAATACTTGTAATTAATCAATTACTCCAAGATGTAGTCAATGATCGTACTATAACCTTTACTTGATTTTTAACGTTCCTGTAGGTAGAACTGCCATGTAAATATCTATTTATTTTACTTATTACGTGAGAAAGTACCTGTGTGATTGTAGTTCTTAATTTAGGTTAAATAAACTAGTCTTTAAGTCACTATTAGTACTTCTATATAAAACCTTAACCCCAGTGTTATCAATAAACACAAGGGCCTAGCTTTATCTTAGGTTTACCGTTAGAGTTTGTAAATTTACAGATTATTGGAACAATATATAGTTGTGGGTTTGTATTACATTACATAAATATTAATGTCGTTTTCAGCAGTATTAAAACATATTTTGTCATATAAACCTGTATTTATGTTGATTAAATGTGATTAGTACCATATCATATAGAACTATTGACTATTTTATATTTAAATAAACATATATTAAACTATGTTTTTTCCATTTTACTATTCATATTCCATAAAATAAATATTTTATTTAAGAACATGCTAATTTTCAAAATAATACATATATATATATATATATATATATATATATATATATATATATATATATATATATATGAACAACTTGATATAAAGAAGCCAAAATATCTGTAAAATTAAAAATATTTTAGAAAAATATACTTTAACTGTATTGAAATATGCATTAGGCAATAAGGAGTTCCTAATGAAAAAATAATACTACGAGATGTATATTTTTCTATACCTTTCAGGTAATAATTTTATTTTATTTTCATATAGTTTTTCGTGAGCTGGTTTTCCACTATAATTTTGCTTTTTAATCAGACCAATAGCTTTATTTTATTTTAATGATAAATACACCCCTTATCAAATGTTCACTGAACATTTATTCTCCATTCATATTATTTTTTATACAACATGTTGTGATAATGACGTCATGCTTAAATATGGAAATAGACCTTTCTAAACTTATACAGATGATTTGAACTAGTAACAAAAATTATTGAAAGTGGCTAGAGCCTGCACTATAACGTATTTTAAGGTTCTAAATGTAATAATTTTACTATTTTCAGGGGTTTTAGTACATATAATAAATTCAGTCTATCAAGTTTTTTAGTCTCTTTTCATTTGTTTATTGTTGACAATCTAGAGCAAATGTACCAGAAAGCATGAGTTATCAGCATGACCTTTTTTATCAGAAACAGACTGAAGATCAGCAATATTTCACTCACTGTATTGATATACCTGGGATAAAAGTTAATTTTGAAATTGGTATTATCAGAAAAAAACGTTGTTCAACTTTAGCAGAGTAGCAACAAGTTATTGCTTTGCACGTTTAAACACATTCAAATCAATTTGTCATCTAATAACTAATAATTTGCTAGGAATAACTCGTACTTTCCAACTTAAAGTTAACATTCAGCTGAGTTTGCTCGGGCAATTCGTGTCACTACTATGTACACCTTTGACGTCAACACTTTAGATAAGACATGTTATGGGGTGTATGGACATTATGTTTATTTACTCGCCATTAGGGTCACGTTTGTTTACAGAATGTGCGACCATTCTGTTCAATATTTAATTTTGAACCGATGCCTAGTGACGATAATGATTCTAGTTAAGCAATCCTAACGAATGAGTCGTTTGTCTAGGGGACGTGAAATGAGCGATAACCAATAGAAACGAGGGTTCCGACATCTGAATTACGACGCTTATTGGATCGTCGAGTGAAATGAGAGAACCAAGTAATTTATAGGTTTACAAAATTTAATAACCGTGTTTTTTTATTAGTTTACTTTTAACTTATTCTGAGCTTTCATAGCCCATTCAGGTAAAAGTGTTTCACAAAAACTTATACCATTTATTCACAGTTTTTAAGTTACGAAATCAATGCTGTTATTGTAATTTAGACATATTGGTGCAACTGACTACAATTTAAATTAAAATAACTCGAGCATTTAGTGTATATGATGCAGGCTGTGTATGAAAAAGGCTGACTTGTTGGAAATAATCTTGTTCACATGTATATCCACATAGCACCTTGAGAAATTTTTTGAAATTTGGTATTTTAATTTATTATGTAAGTATATCGTTAACAAAGTAACTTCGATCAGTCTTGTTGAAGCTTCTTGCATCCCTTGGGAATCATCATGAATAATTTCAGTAAAGGTTTATATACAATCATAGGTCATAAAAATGAAATCTCACTGATGTGGAGAAAATAAAAAGTTTACATACTTGACAACTAGCTATTATTCCATATTTATTTTATTTTTATGAGTAAAATATACGAGTAAAATATTTCGAAACATTAAAATAATACTAATTTCGTTAACCACATAGCAAGAATAACTAGACTAACTGGAACGAGACATCGCTAAATTCATATTAGGCCTACACCACAACGCGAACTTAAAAGTACCTATTAGAACACTCTAAATTTCAGTGTTTGGAAACTAAAAGGCTGCAAAGTAAAACATAATTTTGTAACTGATTGAATTGGTAAGTGATTTTTAATTGTAAGTAGAGTAAACTAAAGAGAATTTTTCCATATATAAAAAAGAATTCAAGTTTAAGATCAACCACAAAAATTCATGCAAATTCCTCGTATATACTTTATTTAAGTATTAAGAATTGTATACGGTTTAATATTAAAAATCATAAGAGATAAACGTTTTAAGGGATTTAAAATAAACACCTTAAATTTAATAATGTTAAAGGTATAGTTTTAACTTTCGAAATGAACCCCAATTTTTCAAAATACTAATGTTTGCGTTTATAGAACATGCCGCATATATATATATATATATATATGTATATATATATATATGTTATATGTATGTAACAAAAAGTTTATTATAACAAAAAGAATTATTATAAGCATTGTAGAACACATTGTTTATATATGTCCATTGATAAAGAAGATGTGAAGTTTAAACGGCCGCTTTGTTGGAATTAACTAATCTACCTAACTGGACAATAAACATGGCTGTTATATTTATAAAACCAATTTTTTGATCAAGTTTCAACTTGTTTAACCTTTTTAGGCCATTTATCCCTTCCAAAAACCATGTTATACACCATTAATATCCTTAAGTGATATCAAGGCAATAGACCAAGTTTGCATACCGGTACCTAATTACTTAAAAGCTACTTTTAAGTTATCTTTCTGAACACTATATACAGACACACTGTTTAATTTCTTTTTTATAACTAATAACATATTACAGGTTTGTAGGCTATAAGAGTTCTTTAATCAAATAGAGATATATCAATAGTGAAAAATGTTCATGGAATACAATTTCAAAACTTTCAAAATGGTATGAAAAAATTTCACTTTCATGTAAAAAATCCTAGCTTACAATAAAAAGGTATTTTGGGTTATGCTCAACCATTTAATCTAGAAGAAAGAATTACTTTCATTTGAAACATATAACTTCATTTATAAGCAATATTTTTACACATAGTAAGAATAATGTTTGTTACTCTTTAGTTCCGACGACATTACTGATTACTGTAAACTGGAGTGAGTTATTTTTATTCTGTACGTATCTTTATACATGACGTGTATCAAGGCATCTCTATGTACGACTATTTTAAACCTAATATGTATATGTTTCAGTAAAATGTTTCTAATATTTTTACACTATTTTAAATTAATAGTTCTACCTAATTAATACGGAATAAAATTAAGTCTTACACGTACTATCGAACTTCACCTTTGAACATATATAAAAGCTGAACCTGTTTATTCCTTCTGGCTCGGCAGACCAATATTTACAAAACCAACGTTATGTTCACTAAATCCGGAACATTTTAATGGAGCTGTCCAGTGTTGGGCGTATGGGTTGTGAAAGAAAACAAGAAGTTTCTTAGCATTGTAAATATTCAAGAAGTGGTATAACTGCGATGGTTTTAACATTATTGGTCATTTTGTTGTAGGATGAAAGTCTTATCGTACTCCTATTGTTACAAGACGTACTCTTATTTTTCCCGTAAAAGATTGTGTATTTTGTCTGTATTCATTTACACACCCTAAAATGTGTTTTTTGGAGCTGCAGGTATGAATAAAAACATCCATTTAATTGTTTAAAATTTAAACACGATGTGTTCAACCGTTATCTTGCAGGTACGAGTACAAACAAATTTCCGATAATTCCAATCAAGATCTGGGAGAGACTTTGCTTGCTCTTCCAAAACAGTTTAAATTACATTTGTTTGGTAGAAAATTTAATTTTGTAACGATTGTCTCTATGATTAACGTAATGCAATATTCTTGCAAATGATAAACCGTATCAAATGTGTAAAAATATTTGGTTGTATTATTGATTTTAATCAATTATCGATCACGAATATGTTGGGACAAGGTAGAAATTCATGTGTCGCGTAACAGGCTTCGCTGATTTTGCAGGCACACTTTCCAAGCTATAGCTCATTTTATCCTAAAAATGTCTTGTGGATAGATACAAAGGCAATCAAAGAAATTTTTACAACTCTTCCGACAGACAAAAGAAAAGCTGTGTCACCATCTGAATCATATACTTCAATGACGCTCAGCTAAATTCAATTGTTGGCTAAGCTGCTTCATAGAACTCGTTCATGTATATGTAACAATGATTCACGCAAATTTTAAAGTCATCCTTTTCAATATAACCTGCCACATAATGCACTCCCATGTATGTTCATTAAATTAGGTTTCCTAGCAATGTTCAAATAATAAAAGCTCCTACAACGCAATAATTCTATAAAATAAAATAACAACCTCTTTTTTACTCTATTAATAAAAGTTACACGTGAAAGTATTGGATTCAGTTTGTTGACAAACTTATTTATACTGTTATTTTTTCGTTGTCATCATGTTTACCCATAAGAACAACGTAAAGTCAAATCTGATGGAGTGACATCAAACTCAGTGTTGCTAATGTATAACTCAAGCTTCATGCAAAATTTCAGATCAGTTTTAGAGGTATCGTGCGGACAGCAGACAGAAATAAATTTTGATAGTTTCTCAATTTAAATTCAATATTTTTATCTCTTGTAGCATTTTAAATTGATATTGGCATACTATGTATTTATAGTTAGATATCTTTACGATTTCCAAGTCACGTAATCCTTAGAGAAAATTTAAAAAGAACTATCTACTTAGTAAGAACTTAGTCAATATCTACACACTGGATGTAAGTTCAAAGGTCAATGTGGATTGTAAGTTTAACGATCAAGCTGAAACGGTGTTACAGATATATCTGGACTGAAAAGTTTCTCGCAGTTTTCAAAGTAAATATAATCATCAAAGTAGAAGGACTCGTTCTTCGACACGTTTACAACCTGTCATGTCCTTGATCTTTACTACACTCTACACGTGCAGTAACCATTACATCACTGCATTGATATAAATAAACATGAGTAATTGACTCTTTGTTTTAAAAATAATTAAACAACATTCTTGCACGAACGTAACATAGGAATTGCACCTTTCTAACTCGTTACAGGTAATCTAGCAAACTGGCTTGTTCTAATAAGTCATAATACAACATATTTAATCAAAATCAGATTGAAAAATAATTGTTTATTTAAATAGTAACCATAACAGAAGAGTTGAGAACTATTGGAGTGCCGATTTCCGAGAGGTCTAAGACGACGGACTTTGTATCAGGGTTAGAGATTGCACAGGTTAAAGTTTTCTCTGTAACCGTAGCACTTTTTATCAATACCATCTACTTTGTACTGTATCAACTCTCCCCCACATGGTGTTTGGTCTATCTCCACACTGGCTAGACAGTGCGGAGATAGACCCATGAGGAAATTTAGAATAAGACTTAAAAAAAGGATCGGTCTCTCCTATTATTTAAAAACTAATCATTAATAAAAATACAAAAATTGTATAATAACATAAAATATTTAATTTTATTAATTGCAAAATCATAACTATGGATAACGCTTTCTAGAGAACACTTTTTAATAATAATTAAACGTGTAGATACAAATAAGCTTAGTTTTCAAATTGCCTACGTTTAAATATACACAATCAGGCAGGAAACATTTGCAAAATCCACACAATGTATAATATTGTATCATTAATGCTTGTTTAACAGCTGTTAGTGGAATCAGCTGTTTCACAAGTGACTTGTTATTTATTGTTATTGTTTAATTTTGTTAGTTTAATTTCAAAATTGAATGTCGGGGCAGAAGTAAAATACTATGTTGAAAAGATTGATTCAATATGTTGAATAAAATTTCATAATTAAAGAAAGAGTGTTTTACCTGTAGGCTATAAAAGATTATGTACCGGTACAGTTAACGCTGCCAGTGCAAGCAACACAATCCATGGGTCAGCACAATCCAGAACTTCAGCCAATTTCTAGATGTCACGACATCTCGAAACTGAGTCTTGAAGTGGCCTTGATGATACGATTATCGATGTGCAACAGCGACTATCACGAATAACGACCACAACTCTCTCACAGCAAAATCGATAGGTAAATTGGCAACAAAGGCAACAACTATTCTTATCGAGGAACATATTTCTGAAAACATTACAATAGAATAGCGAAATCAAACATGTTCTAATATTACATGTAATGCCGTTTACAATTGGTTGTCGTACGTCATCTTAAGTTTTGTGGTGGGACATTTTTGTTGCTTGTATTGGAAAGAAACTGAAATAACTGAAACTGTATTCTTATGCAATAAAACTGAACTTTGTCCAAAGTATTTATTCCAAAAAGTAGCGTGTTGGATATTTTAAAGATACAGAATAGTTGTTACATAATAATCCAACAATGTAATGGCAATAAAGTTTTGTAATAAAAAACTAGACCGAATAATAGATTGGAAATACCATATAAGTTAACCTTTTTGTCGTAATTTATAACTGAAATTGGTTTCTTTTTTAAAGGACTTATAATTCCGTTTCATTTTGTTGCTTAACTTTGGAATGGTACATTTACATTAGTATAGTTTCAAATATAATGTATGGTAATTACAAAAAATATAGCTTTCCATTGTGAAAAGAGGTTTTTATAAATAAACAACCAATAATACTAATGTTATGACGGGAACATAATAGTTTAAAATTAAATAATTACAGTGTGTATCAAAATGAATGACCTGATTTTAAAACTTAATATCTATTGCTAAAAATGTACTACAAAAATAATATTTATTGCAAAATACTCAAAAAATCTTAAAGTTTTAGGTATGTTATTACAAATGTTCTATATGTCCACCAGCAGCAGCACGAACAATATCCAGACGATAGCTAAATTCCTCATAAACCTTACACAACGTATCTGCGTTCACAGACCTTATTGCGACAGTTATTCTGTTCTTTAGTTCTTCGATGTCATGAGTTAGAGGGGGAACAAACACTTTTTCCTTCACATATCCCCACAAGAAAAAGTCGCATGGGGTCAAGTCTGGTGATCTTGGAGGCCAAGAATGAAGGGCATTGTCTCGAGGTCCCGTGCGCCCTATCCAGCGGTGGGGCAGAGTGTTGTTGAGAAGCTGCTGAACATTGTTGTGCCAGTGAGGCGGAGCTCCATCCTGTTGGAAAATGAACCTAAAACTTTAAGATGTTGTGAGTATTTTGCAAATAAATATTATTTTTGTAGTACATTTTTAGCAATAGATATTGAGTTTTAAAATCAGGTCATTCATTTTGATGCACGCTGTACTTTAAATTTGCAAATAATTCTCTTTATTTGTTAAAATAATACTTGAACATAATGTTAGATTAAAATTTGTTCTAACCAGTATCTATATTCGGAAAGCTTCATCATTCTTCTTGATTTAATTTAAGGCTCGGTGAATAATTAATATAAACACTTTTTCTACTCATATTCTCGTAATGTTAAATTTCTAACACAGTTTAAAGCACAAATACATACTGGTAGATTTATTATACACATTTTTTACTTTATTTGAGTTCCTGGACAACAACTGTATTATGTATACTATTACAAGTTTAAGTGCTGTGAAATACTTGTGGATCTATCCATAATTTCATAAGGTATAATTTAATACTTGGCCCGACTATGCAATATCAAATTCAAAATGTTAGGATAATTATGTATATTTTGGTAGTCTTTCAACAATTATATGTTATTTTAGACGCTCTTATCTTTGTAATATTCACTGTTCAAGCAATTTATAACTATTTTCTAAATTTCAAAACATATATTATTGTATCTTTTGTCCATATTTTTCGCAAAAGAAACGTCAATAAAATTTAACTAATTATAAAAAATTACCAATGCAAGTTATACAAGAAACTGAACAATCGTGGGTTAATAATCGTTTCGACAATTCTGTGTCTCTTTTATGTTGGCCTCCAATTTTTTCCCAAATTACCGAACCAATTTCATTTAATCTTTTTAAAACAAAGACAGCTGTCTCACCCTGAAAAGCAGATATATAAAACCTAATGGGAAAACCATACATAGTAAATTGCAAGACATATTGATTTCTCAAATCTAAAACAACTTATCTGAGTAAATCTAGGGAAACATAACTTTTTGTTTATGGTTTTGGAATTTTGTTCTTATCTGAGGTAATGTAAAATATCCTGGAGCAATTGGAAAAGATGAAATTGGGAGATGTAAATGTTTTTAAAAAAATAGGTTACTTCAGAAGTTCCTTGGAAAGAGTTTACGTAGGTGTTCCAGATAATGAACCTCTATAAATCTTACGGAACATGACACGGAGCAATAAGATGAAATAAGTTGCCAAGTTGCTTTATTCCAATTATAATAAATTATTTCAAGGTTTGTTAGGGAGCAGTTCGTTGTTCATATTAGTGTTCAGAGTTCAGCTCTGTTGTGGACAATGTGGAATCATTCCTGAAGCAACGAGGCAAGATTGAGTGCAGAGATTTGAATTTTTCAAATAACTATAAATTACTTCAGATATGCCTTGGAAAGCATTCTCGTTTATATTTGGATTCCAGGTGATATTCCTCTGGGTGTTCTTTGCATAGAAAAATAAAATGGAATAAGTAACTAAGTTGTAGTTTTGCTGCCACTGTCACATTTCAACAATGCTAGATAAATTATCGTTGTTCATGCTAAGGTTCCAAATGATATTCCCATCCCCATTAGAGTCTCTCTGGAGTCTATAGTAGAGTAGTAAGACGGAATAGTTTCTAAAGATCAAATACTCAAAATAACATACATTATACCGGATATAGCATTGAAAATTTCCCCGTTTATGTCTGGATTCTAACTAACACGTCCCTAAAAGTTCATTAAACGTGATGTACCGAAACTAAGTGGAATAGATTGCAGAGATATATTTTTCTCTCATAAATCTTAATTTGTTTTTGTTGCTGGAGAACATTTCGTTTTCCTGGATAATTCTCTACACGACGTCCCTGTTGGTGGCAATCTGATCTATAATACTAAAATGGCAGTATTTATTCTTGTTAGGGGATATTACAGTATTCGCATCAGTTTTCAAGATATGAATACCCCAGACTAATTATTATGTCAAGTTTTACTTCAAAGTTTATAGAAGCACGATAGAGAAATTTTTAATAACTTTGAATTTTTGGTATGACGCCCCTGATGGGGTCTATGTGGAATGCATTCATAGAGCAGTGAGTAGCATAGAGGTTGCGATATCACTAAATAACCATGACAAATATCACGCATGATATTGTACATCATTCCAAGTACAATTCATTCCAACATCATAGTACAATTCCAGGTATTGATTTATATTTTACACACAAAGCTATACAGGACAAATTAATATTATAATCACAATATGTCTAGCTGTTATTACAAATAAACTAGTTTACTTTTTGTATTTACTTTTGTGATTTGTTTGAATAAAATAGTCTTGCAACCTAAAGGCCTCACAAATTAATAAGTTATCAATGGCAGTTATCACAATGTTGGTTCTTGTGATTTTCAATATAGTGATAGAATGAAGAAAACTAATTTATGCTACATCATCAAAATTATAACTACGTATTTTAAAAGAATACAGTTTACATAAAACACGGTTTATTTGTTTAATAATCATTTAATTATTTTGTTGTTAAAGCATTAGGCAATTATTATTTTGCAGACAATGTTAATTGTATACCTACACTTATGATTCATACTCTCATACAGATACAACAAATTATATACATTTACACGTAGTTAAATTGGTATATGGTGAAAACACTATTCATCGTTTATTGGTAATATGAGAGTAATATTTGCAATATCGTGTATTTGCAATAAATGTTCATTAGAGCCACTTATGTAGCGTAACAATCAATATCAGTTTTCTCATTTATCACATTCACATTTCACAATCATTAAGACTGATTAATTTTTTATAGAAAATTACACATATATACGTTAAAATACCAACTGCTAAACTCGCACCTGTTTACCATTCTCTTTTTTCATTATAGAGGTCCTAGAGGTGGATTTTCGCACCAAATGGTAATCCTCTAGGCATAAATATTGTTTTAAACTACCTACCTAATCTATTTTGTTTTTAGTCCTTCGTTTTGATCTAAACTTTTCACAAGTATTTTTTAATTATGTATTGGTTTGTTTTTAATTTAAAATTTGTATCGCTATAGTTGATTGTTAAAAAAGTATTGAATATTAATTGAATGTTAAATAATGTATATAATAATATACAGTTATAGTATCTGTATATATATATATATATATATATATATATATATATGCATATTACTTATGTACGTGTGTATGTCACTGAACTCCTAAATGATTGGACCGATTTTGACAAAATGTTTGGTGTGTGTCGAAGGGGATTCTAGAATGATTTAGATGTACAACGCTGTCCAATTTAAATTGTTTATTTAATTAATGTTTTATTTATACATTTTTGTTGATTTTGGAATGTTTTACCTTCGATCCGGCAGACTGCGCTAAGACACGTAATACAAAGTGAACTGTTAATACTTTCAGCTGAAGTTCATCAAAGAGGCAGAAACATTTATTTACATTTAAAATTTAGAAAATTATTATTGTAAAGTGATTGATCAGTAGTGTAATGCAGATTGCATTGCATAGAGGAAGTTATTGCCTATTTTTAAATTTAGATTGCACTAATGATCAATAAACTATCCAATGCAATGAAAATTTTAAACGCTATTATAAAAACCATCTCACCGCTATTATAAGGTAATCGAATTTGGTTAGGTCGAAGGTAAATGAAAAGAGCCGAAAGAAGGCGCTTTATAACCGACATTGGTTTTTGTTGATACATTTTATTGATCAGAGCAAAAGGCAAACTCCACAATAATACTGGAAATATCTTAGGCAGAAAATTAATTTTAATAGATCGAATTTGATTCTTTATAACCTAATTAGTTTATCGAGATTCATCCAAATAAATTAATTGTACTGAATAAATTTTCAACACCTAGCAAAAACCACAACAGATAGAGACAGGAAATATGGTACATACCTTCATAATGCACCCAAGAGGCTCACTAAGGAACGACTATCAATTATCTCAGGAATGTATTAAATGTGATATAAAAAGGATACGTGAATATAGTATGTTGTTTATCAACAGGAAATTGCGTGTAAAGCCACAGCCAACTGCTAGTTAATATGTATAATTTATTATAAAAATACGAGAGGAGTGGCAGGGTGTGTACGTAGTAGGTCATTATAACCAGCCTACCAAACCGAATGTCTAAGTTACTGCTTGAAAAATATTGTCTGGAAGAAAACTCCAGCATTTGTTTGATTGGCTTCTTCATAGATTTTATCAGCTTCTAACAGGGATCTGCACCAGGGAAAAGTAACAAGAGTGGCGAAATGTTCCGTAGCAATTCTAAAGTTAAACTGTCATCTTAAGAAACTATAACCACTGATTTTTACTCTATTCAGTTACCGTAAAAGCTAACACATGGAACTCCAAATGGGAACTCTTTCGTGGAACTCTAACATAAACTCTTATTGTAGTACAAATATTAGTATTACGATGTTCCCTAACATCACGGTGACCAAGTACGTCACGGTCATAGGATTAAAACAGCACATCTGCAACCTATTGTGTTTCTTGCTCAACGTCATGTTCCAGAGACCTCTTACGAGAGCATTAACTTGAAACTCGGTATGAGAAGACTGGAAAATAGTCTTCGGCTCACCGAAGTAAGTCACATTGGAAGAGAACAAACAGCACATCTGCAACCTATTGTGTTTCTTGCTCAACGTCATGTTCCAGAGACCTCTTACGAGAGCATTAACTTGAAACTCGGTATGAGAAGACTGGAAAATAGTCTTCGGCTCACCGAAGTAAGTCACATTGGAAGAGAACAAACAGCACATCTGCAACCTCTTATGTCTGATTGCTCATGGTCATGTCTAAGAGGCCTAGAACAAAAGCTTGACATTAAAACTTGGTATGGAGAGACAGAAAAATAGTCCCTAGTCCACTATGGTCATTTACAGAAAAGACTCAAATCTCTCCTCTTCTTTATCTGCAGAAAATGAATGTACCCACTGTTCAAGGGGAAAAGTAATATCCTTATATTATTTCAGATTTAAAAAGTGAAACAGTTTTAGCCTCGCACTCAAAAATTGCTAGAGACAGACACGTCGTTAATATGTAAAAAAGAAATTATTCTTATGTAAAAAATATTTTTTATTTATTCATGAAGCACTAAAACCAAAATTCATCGCATATTAACAATTTTCAGTTTCATTATTTCATTTTAACACGATTAAAATTACAGACTTTGTTGTGTTTTGGTCCACCGTTTTGAAACAAAATATTTTTGTTTAGATATATGTCATCAAAATGTTATTTTACAAGAGTTTTAATTAACTAAGCAACTAGTATAATGAGTCTACTATACCTCTGTGACTAGACATAGTCAGAATGAAATAAATGCAATACATGCTATGTTAAGGGTTAAAAAATGTGTATCATATATCATGGATTTACTTTGATAATGCTTTATGAGGAATAGCAATAATAAAGTAAATTTTCAAAATTATATGTAGTTTTATTGTTCTCACTTAAAAACTGTATGATAAACTGAATTTAAATGTAAAAACATTTTAGATCATTGAAAACGGAATCCCCAGTTTTGGAATACCTGTACATTGGGATAATAGAGGCAAGAGAGACAACGGGTGAAACCTAGTCTTCTTATAAATAAAAATTAATCGCAAAATGCGTGTCTAAGCCTTGATCTCGGTAACGGCTGGACCAATTGAGCTAATTATTTTGTTTAAATATTTGGTGAAGTCCACGGAAGATTTATAATATGAGAAAGAACTGAAAATCTTCCCGTAAAACCTTTTAAAAATTAAAAAAAATGATGATAGTATTTTATGTTTCACAATAAAATTCAACTGGCATTAAACAGCTGTTTCATCGTTTAAACCTTCAGCTGTTTCAGCTGAAGTTCATAAAAGAGGCTGAAACATTTTGTTAATATTCTAATTTAAAAAAATATTAAGTATGCAATGCTTGATCAGTAGTGGGATGCAGATAAGAAACTAAATTGCCATATAGCTTTTATTAAAGATTGCACCAAGGACGAAACTAAAACATCTAATGAATTCGAAATACTTTTTCTGAATTTTATTATTAAAATTAATAAATGCTATTAAAACACTGTAATAAAGCTCATCTTAATGAGTAAAGCTGAGAATATTTGCACATAAGATAATCAACATTGGTTGGTTTCCTTGTCATTATGATTTGGCATTTTTTAGTGGTTTAAAGAAAGCACAGGAATGAACAGTAACATGCCTTAACAAGCCTTATATACGATTATTTTAAAATGTTGCATGAACTTAGTAAGATTTTCCCTTATATCAAGAATAGATGTTTTTGACTCTAGTAGGTTGCTCAAATTCTACATATTTACATGCATTTTCTTCATAGAGACAAGGCAAACTCTGCTGTGACGTCAGTAGTATTAATCATTTGAACGAAGAAATGCTCCTATACGCGCAAAACCTGATATAAGAGTCAGTCCCTTAACCTCTGATCGTCTTAACTATGAACACTAAAATAATACTTACTTTATGTAAGCTTAGTTATATTTAAAAAATACTATAGGACACCATCATATTACATCATTAGTGTTTCATGCAAGTAGGCTATATAGACTTAGATTAAAAGAATTGCGGGTGACAGCTAGTCTTATAATCAATTTTTTTTATTATTCGTAGAAGTCCAAGAAATATTTATATATCGGGAGAAAAATTGTAAAATTTGCCGGAATATTAAAAAATGTGGAAAAAATAGTGATAATATTTACGAGCCACAATACAAAGTTAACTGAGAGTAAGCAGCTGTTGACTATTTCAGCTGAAAATAAACAAAAAGGCAAAAACATGTTTTAAATTTCAATTTTACAAAGAATTAAATATTTAGTGATAGATCAGTAGTGAAATGGAGATTTCAAAGACGAAATCCCTATCTAACGTGTAATACATATTGCACCAGTGACAAGCTATCTAATGCATAAGAATATCAGACATAGTACTACTTAAGCTCTATTATAACAACTTAATAAACAAAGCAGTTAATCTCTTGCACATAAGCTACTCGAAACTGGTTGGCTTCCTTGTCATTGTGTATTAAACATGTACTGTGGCTTAAGAAAGCGCAGGGGATCGACACAAACATGCCTCAATGGGCCATTCTTTCCCAGACCACGGTTCAAAAATAGCAAGACTTCTACAACGCAAAACTTACTATGAAAGATTATTTTGTATTACGAAATGAATTTACTTTCAAGAATCATCCATTCTTTCCCTTGTATTGGAAGCTAAACACAAGCGCCGTAAGTAGATAATTTTTGACGGAAGTAGTCTTTTTATACTCGTATTCGTATACTATCTTGATCGGGGCAACAATGCAAACTCAACTTTGGCCCCATAAATAAATTAGATCCGAAGGGAACTTACTATCGGAATAGACATTTTAGACTTCAGTTTGCTGATAAATAGGTCTCAGGTTATCTCAGTCACACGTGTGCATATAGATTTTCATCAACTGACAATAAGGCAATGTGAAATTACGGCACTAGAAATAACTTAGATCCAAAACAAATCACAATAATGAAAGTAGACGATTTTAGACCGAAGGTCTCTGAGACAATTATATGTATATATTTCCTTGATCTTGGCATTAGGACAGACAAACCCAATTGTGGCTCCAGAAATGTAATTGATAGAAACCAGAAATTTAAGCCGCTACACGTGTCAAACCTAAAATATAAACCATTAAAACAGTATTTCTTTGTACTTTTGAATTTCTCAACCGTGGGCACTATAACAAGTAATTAACTTATATATGACTACTATAATAATAATTCTTTATTGCAGTAAAACGTTTAACAAAATTGCATTGCAAGCGTCATTTCAACATATTGATTAAAACATCTATAAACTAAACCTATCTTATCATAGACACAGTCAATTCCACATATAAATGTGTCAACCTAACAATAAGTTATATTGTATTTTGCATGTTTTCGATATCAGAAAAGGATAGCTAGAATAATAATAATAAAATGCTAATTTCCATCCCAGCGGGACGCTATTATTATAGCGTAGTCCTATTGGACTCCACCATAATAGATCATAAAAGTTTTCACAAAAGATGTCCTTTGATTTTTAAAATAGTGTGATACACCGCGGGTAACTGCTAGTATATTAATATAATTCTCCATAGTATAAGCGGAACATAATTGGTTGTTTGCTGTCTAAAAAGTTAAGATAAACCGCAGCTCACGGGCCATTAACATCTAAAATATGTTATCCTCTTATGCACAACAATTTGATTATTTCAATAGGAGCAAAAGCAAGTCTCGAGTTGAAGTAAAACTTGACCACTAACGCAACCGAATATTACCAAGTTATTACAAAACGTATAGGTACGCTAAATTGAATTACACTTTCTGATATAAGTTGCGTGTGGTAATAAACTAAACTATTAATTACAAAAAGGAACAAACGTCCAATGTCATTAGTAAAGCCTTTGACTTATATGACTTCATCATGTATTAAGTTACGATTACACCCTTTAATTCCCCAATCGTAACCCTCCAATATTATTTGGAAGTGGTTTAGCCTATTTAGTGTGAGTGTATCACTTTAGAATTACTAACAATTTCCAACAATGGGTAACTAAATGTCATAGCTAAATTAAATCAGTCCTTAATTTGTTGTTATGAAATAAAATTTATGAAGAAACAAGCTTGATACTTATTCACCCTCTTAACATTATTACGTTTGAAATACCTGTTAGTATAAAAATATAATAGCTTAAGAATAGTTTATCAAAAATAATTTTGAGTAAAGAAATTAAATTAAATTAATTTTTATACACAGGTTAAAACAAATTAATCTGGAAACTCAGGATTGGGATTAAAAGAAACAGAACACTTGTTTTGTACATAGTTACTTACAAATGTTACATTGTGTAGGAGGAATGGGTAGTTAAAATGGAGTGTATAATATCGCGTTGTTGTTTTAATTTGGCAACGGCCACTGTTATTTTGCGAATACAGTTCGTTGAAACATGTCATATATACTGAACAAATAATTTAAAACTTTACATTCAATCGCATTTTGATTGCGGTTATAGCTTTTTGTTATCTAGGATTTCTTCCAGAGTTAACACGTGAGCAATTACAAATATAGGAGGAGATTATTTTTAACGTGGATATTTTAAAGGCGGATATTTAATTGGAGTCTTTCACGTGCCTGAGTGTTTATAAAGGTCACCAGGAGACAGGATGATGAGAGACCGGTCACGTAGGAGCGGCAAGAAGTCGGTCTGTGTTTGCTTGACTAACACTAACACTGTAGTTACTAACCACTACTCGCCAGCCGCTCCTCACGCTTCTAGAATACTAAGAGGCCTGCAGAAAAAGGCGGCAGAATGACAGTTGACGGTTTGTCAACTTGATCACGTAAGGGGTGGAAGTCCCTGGGAGAGGAAAATTGCGCTAATTTTAACTTAATATGTCACTTTCTGAAAAATGAATGATATCAAACAGTAAAACGCTGTTTCCTTCCTCTTAAACCTCAGGTTGTAGAGTGAGTGGCTACTACTTCCATTTAAAATAAGATCGAGTAATGTGTTTAAGACCGCATTATCACATAATACCCAAAAGGAATATTCTGATCTTCACCATGACTAAATATTAGTTAGTTTTATGAGTTACTATGTAGGAGAAGCAGAGTTCACGAAGCAAAATATGCTTCCTAAGTCAAAATAACCTCCGCTTAGGGTTATTTTTATTATATATTATAGACCCATAATGCCTGTTTGGTTTAACAATTTTATTTTTTTAACTGGGAAATATTCTGTTTTTCAGTACTCCTTTTACATCATATATTTTATTGCAAATAAGGATTTGTAGAATTATATTGTAAAAGCTGCAGTAGCTGGGATGGTACTAGAATGACACTCTTGCTTTGATTTTTGAAAGTCTGAATAAGTATATTGCTAATACACAGTTTAATTATTCAAATTGACAGCACTTTCTGTTTTGTATATACGTTTAGGAATCTAAAGGTTTGTTAAACCGGAAGAAGGACCAAGATAGAAAGGTCATGCTTATCTAACCAAGGTCTAAGATGCCCAATTAGAACGACTCATGCTGAAAACTGAACGACTCATATGTTATCATTTAGAAGATGTTGTAATCATATGATTCCTTTTCATTATTAAACGATAGTACTAGTTATATAATAAATTAAGTTATATAATAAGTTGTGTCAATATAATGATTATGTAGTCATTACTTTTTTCATTTTTCACATTTCCATAAAACATACAGTGAAAAAATGATACTGTGTTTGCACTTGAAGGATTAATTTTCGGGACCTCCTCACTCATAAATAAATATATTGGAATAATTACACATCCATGGGGAACTCCCCCATTACATTCACGGTATTTATTCACGGTAAACCCATTACATACAAAGATTGCACAAATTGGTAGAAAAAGCTGAATAGAGTAATCAGTAGTAAAGAAGTTAAAATAATTATGATTATAGTACAAGAATAATTTGAATTAATAGCATAGTAATAATAATAATTTAAATGCAGACGACGTAATAATAACAATAAGATATCAACAACGTATTAAAAATAAATAATATATAACAGCAATATAACAATAAATAATATATAACAACAATATAATAATAAATAATACAATAACAAAGATATAAAATAAATAATATGAATAGCAATAACAGCAGTAAATAATTAGAAACTTTTAAACTTAATAATAAATAATTTTATAACAGTCACAATAACGACAGTTAAAAAATGAAGCATAGCATACCAATATCAACAAAATAAATTTCTATAATAATACACTATTTTTTACAAAATAAATTAATAAACAACAGCACGCTATGTTGCGAAAATGCGTTAAAGAGGGTAACGCTCCTGTAAACGCTCCTGTATTCTATTTTGTTTTCTACCTTCTCTTACGTAATTTAAAAACTCATGACATTCCTGACAATCTATTGCAATCCGGATAAATTATATTCTACTAATAATAATAACCAGCCTCATGATTCCAATTTCAATATTGAGACAAAAACGCAGCTTCAGTTTGTAACATCTTAATAGCCTCATAATAATTATGACGGTTCTGCTGGTAGTGAAACAAAAACCCCTCAGCGACGGCTGCACGGAATCATCTTATTATTGTTGAGTACACCATCACGGTTAACTTAGCCTGTCCTGCACAAGGACAATGGCAACCTAAACAGCTTGCAAGGAATGTGTAGCCTTCTCTGGCTTTCACTCCCTAATTGCCACAGGAGAAACACGGTAAACTGAGGTAGCTGCTCCGTTAGAGATCACAGCTAGACTTTTGTCAAGGAATGATAGGATGATAGTTCTGTGAAAATAATTATTTTTATTTAAAAAAGGTTTGAGGTGTATGGTAAAAGTCACAAAGGTTAGTCTCAAGTAGTGTAATGATAATAATTGCGAAGCAATCCAATTAAATTGTAACATATAATTACTTCTAAAAAAACTAGCTTAAAATATTTTATCCTGATACAATATTAGTATTTTCTATCTTAAATAAGTAGAACATATTTATTAGTATTTAGTGTATAACTGTAGATGATTTGAATACACTACAATAATACGGGTATTAAAAATTCTGAACTTGACATCATTAAGCAAATATTATATATAATGTTTGTTTCAGTCAATATAGTTGTCTAAATAAACACATGTGCATAGTGGGTATAAAACTGTTTTGTCTGTCGATTAAATTTTGATATCTTTGATATCTTAGAATACCGAAAGGAGCATTTGTTTATGTCGTTTGTAAATAAAATATCGGACTAAGATTTACTTAAGAGTAAAAGTTGGAATAATGAACCCAGAGTTAACGGCATTGCTTGTTGCTAACTAAAACGTTTGTAGTAAAATATTTTTTTGTTTAACCATCACGAATTTATAAATATGTCTTCGATTTTCGGATTAATATTTATATAAATTATCGCATAAGTTAGTCTAATATACCAAAATATCCCTCTCTTATCTTATATATCTAGCTTTTCTGTGCTTGTGCATATTGCTCTCATATTCATTTATATGAGAAAAAATATAAATAACGTCTGTCGTCTTTAAAAACTTAAAGAATACCTTAATAAAATTTTTAGCCCCCAATCATGGTTAACGTGTAAAGTGAGAGCAGAATAAAATTATGAAGTTAACTCAGTGATTTAGTTATATAGCCGGGCTTCCCATGCGTAACTTTAAACTTTAGTTTTCAAACAAATATTAGCCATTGTGAATATAGTAGGTAATACGGAAAGGTAATTCATTGAGACTCTAGACGCCTCGAGGATACCAAGTGTAGCCTTAATAACTTGAATAGGTGTAGCCACAAGATAGGTAAAACATATTTATACTCGTGAAAACGTTATTTGGAACAGTTAGATTGAGTCCTAAAACGTTTACTCACAAACACACTCACATATTAGTGTACACTATGCTGTGTACAAAAAGTGTATCCGAATATTTTTGATACTAATAAACCATTACAACGGAGTAAGAAATGGCACTGACAGAATACAACGAAAGTTTCACCAACCAATGCATCATTTCTTACATTATTCATGTCTTTTCTAAATATTTTTGTTTGTATGCGTGTATTGAGAACACTTCAAATAGCCTACATTAAACCTAATATCAAAATATTTAATTGGACATTTTTGTATAGATCTATTTTGTTAATAATTTGAGATAGTATAATATTGCGTATAAATGTAAACTGATATTTTAAATGATTGGAGATAAATGAACATTAGAAAATAAGAGTCGATTTTCAAATAAAGTATAGAATAAATATAATTCACCACTCGTATATGAGGATTTGAAAAACACGTTACTTTGTAAACACATTAGAAATACATTTTGCGATAGGACTGAATGGATATTTGGATTTCAATATCTTTTGACAGTCTGCGTCTAATAAACCAATAAGTATTTACAGTTAATTGTTGCCCCCTATGAGAGCCTCTCGCTAGGAGACATAAGAAGGAGTCTACCAATCGAATTTCAACATAAATATTTTTCATCAGGAGTTTCCTAAGCAGGGCGTTATAGCTTTTTTAAAACAGAAATAGACATCTTTAAACACTAAAGAAACATTAGATCACTGTTTTCTTTTCATGACTCTGCATAAAAAGCAATCAAAGTGATTGGGATGACCTCAATTCTTCAATCGTTCCTTTGCGGAATTTAAATTTAAAGATGCAAGAACTAAATAAACGAAGTACATAAAGAATTCGGACTTCCTTTTAAAGAAACTAGGTGATTAAATGCGATCTCTGGCCTAATTTATAATCTAAAACAAAAGCAGGTCTACCTTGTGTTGCCTTGGAAGGAAACATATCCAAGGCCCTTTTCCAAAAAGCTGAATACATAAACTTATCAAATTAATTTATTATTTTACAAAAAGATAAATGAAAAATTTTACCAGCTAAAGAAATATGAATTGTATCTGCTTGTTTTCAGGCACGATCGTGAAACAATACCTGAAAAAAACTGAGGTCCTGTTTGTGTCAAAAATATATGTACTGTTTATGAAATCAATATAAATAAATAAATAAATAAATATATATATATATATATATATATATATATATATATATATATATATGCCTGAAACAAACTGAGGTCCTGTTTGTGTCAAAAATATATGTACTGTTTATGAAATCAATATATATATAGACCGACTATATGACGAGGCTGTGGAAATTCAAGTTTTATTCTACGTCCACCAAGTTAAGGATAGACTAATTTCACGCTTCGGTGAGTACATCCTGATGGAACTTATTGAACCTTTACATCTTTGGCTAATTCTTATAGACTAGCGTTGCTAAAACTTCCTTTTTATTTTGTATTAAATTATCAGTGAAATATCTCTTTCTAAGTAAGGATGGGTATGGAAATTAAATATTAAGTATATTATTGACCATCTAAGGTCAACTCATTCCTATAAAAAATCTCACTGATAAAGGTATCTTTGTACAATTGAGTTATTTTTTCAGGTTGCAAATTTTCTAATCAATCAAAAATAATCTTAGAAAGTCCCATTTAATACAAACCCTTGGGTATATACTAAGAATTACGTAGTTTTTACTGGAAATGTTTTTTTTTTAGTTTTAATCGATGACAAATGCCAGCTTTTGCTTATCTCACTTAAGCTGATATTATTTTTAAAGTTTCCAAGTTATAAAAAAAGTAGTTATTGCACCATGTCAAGCTGAAAGTATGCTGTTCGTTTATGCCATTATTACATTTATAATAATTAAATTTATATTGGTTTTTATTTATAGGAAAATGGAATAAGCAAATTATTAGTTTTAATATTTTATAATTGTACGCAATGTGGAATATGTATGAATTAGTTATACCAGTTGCACTGTTTGTAGTAAAACAAATTTAATTTAATCAGATTTGTATCTGCAGTATGAGAAACGCAGCGGTCAGGGTTAAAGATATATCTTGGTATTTGCGTTGAGAACTATTGTTTAGGAGAACTCTTATAGATCTAGCTGGATGATTGGCATTAGAAGGGGGAGAATCCAGTTCATGATAATTCTCTGATATCGCTCGCGATTCGGTTGCAGCCTAGTTATACTAAAACCCAAGGATCACAAGCTAGTTTACGAATCTAGTCCTCGTTTAACCATTCCAATCCTAGGCTATTAGTAACAATATTTCGAATTCCAAATAGATATTTAGATAATAATAATATCCTAAAGGAAAACATATAATTGAAGTTACATAAAAATATTGAATAAAATAATATATAAAAACATTAAAATGTATTTATGCATAACACAATATGTAAGCTTATATTCTTGTATGGCCCATTATGACCAGGTAGGCCACACCGCGCGTCGCATGTGTACGATGAGGTTGCATGAAAATTTTAAGTTTAATGGTTTATTTTATTTCTAATATATCCTGCGGAAAGACAAACATCATACAAAAACAATGTTTTAACTCCCCGCGGACAAATAGAGATATGATGTCAGCCTATTGCGTAATAGGCCTCATTGTTGAGGTTCAGCAAAATCCCATGGGCTTTCGTTAACCACCACAGAACTCATTGTTTCTATGTAGTAATAAAATTACATGTAAATTAGAAATGTACAGATTAAAGATGACCTATCTTGCCACATAATACAAATCCATTATTGTTCATTAACTTACGCTTCTCAGCAGTGTTAAAATAATAGAAGTCTACATACCAAGTCACCAAGACATAATTTCGCATGTGTTTGGGTAGTTATAATGTGTTACTATCTCACATGTTTAAATGTCGTGTGATTGTTCGCATTTTTTACAAATTTATTTATTCTGCAATTTTCTCGTTAACATCATAGTTACCCATAACACCAATGTAAAAATGTTAGCTAACGCTCAGCCAAAACATATATACTGATACAATATCATTGATCGGTTTGCTATCGTGCAGACAGATACAAAGAAGTAAAGTTCTTCCCAGCCCCTCTAGAGATAGGATTCTCTAATACTCAGCTAATTAATGGATTTTGATACGCATAAAATAGTATTTTATTATAAAAGTACAATTATATTGTAATTAAGGGGATATACCTCAAAGACATGGACGAATCTCAAATAATAAGTTCCAAACACGCAAAACATTAATACTGTATGAACAGGTTGTATTTTGTATTTACCAGATAAACACTAAAGGCATAATATAACAGTCTTTGAAAAATATTCCTAAATAATTTGAAGATTATAATATTTTTAACAATAAGGTGTTTTTGGTGAACTACACAATTTATATAAATGTAGGCTAATGGTTTGTTAAACAATATTGTTTAATTAAAAAGATAACACAGATAACATGTAGTGTGGCGCCAGTAAAAACAGAACACGATTTGCTATACTGTACCGCATTACTATTTCTCATGAACTATTTGAAGGCGCTACAACCTTTTATTCAGTGTCGCTTACCGTTTGACAGAAAACTACCAGGAAACGTAATCTGGCATTCATAGGCCTACTGTCACTTTCTTTTTAAAACAACCAATAAAAGTAGTACAACCACTACTGTTTAGTATTTATTATTTGCCTAGGACCATTATAAAACGTTTAGTAGTAGTGCATAAACACTGCATTATATTTCTTTATTTATTTTGTTTGTCGTATTTTAATAATCAAAATAATCTACTCTTCTATAGTTCAAAATGCCACCATAAACAATAATGAATCTTTAATGAAAAAATTTTAGATTACTTCATATTAGGATATTTTTATATGTATAATTTAATCTAGTAATAATAATATAATAAATATATACTAACTCATATGTACCGTAAGTATACGACAGATTTTTGTTTTCAAATCATTATAACTTTTCAATTACCTAGTTAAGAAAATTGTTAATACAGCAGTCATTAATGCACATTTTTTAAAACTTATAATTGTGGAAACGAAAATGTGCGTGTTCTGGTAGTGGAGTTTTCAATAAAGGGAGTTTTATTAGAGGTACTCAGGAATGAATGATCACTTGGGTTAGGATCACAAGCGACTCATACAGGTACGAGAACAAAGGGAATTCTTCTCTAACAGTTCCAAGAATTCTTCATTTTATCTTTCATTTCATATTACATGTAGTGTTAGAAAAATTATTTTGAGGACAGTGTATAAAGTAAAGTGTACTCAGAAGAAATATAACAGTTCTCCTTCTGTCCTGGTGAATGTTTAAAAAAACATCTTAATTAGTCTTTATACGAGTATTTTGCAAATTAGTTCTTATCCTTCGAACACAAAGTAACAGAAAAGTTATTTTGTATTCTATGAAGACGTAAACAATCTGTCCAATATTTACCATGGTAAAAATGATACATGCTCTCTTATTAACAATAGTGGAATGTGTTTTATTTAATAATGCTTGCAGAACGAAGAACCTGTGTTCATTTCATGCAAATTATTCTACTTTCAAATAATACAGAAAGCAAAAATATTATACGGTCATATAATATTTTCCATTAGTTCGTGAGGGGTTGAAGCAGTATCTCAAATGCCTTTCCTCTTCTCAAAATTAACTTTATGGATTTTTCAAAATGATATTAAGACTTAATAATATAGCGGAGTGCGTCATTTCTTAATATTTTTCTTTCCTTTTAAATAAGTTTTTGTGTGAGACGTATGGTGGATCGAATAATAAAAATTGCAGTAGTATATTTTCACATACTACGTTAGTGTTATACAATCTTAAACGCACGCTGCGGGAAATATTCATGATTTCAAATGATCTATCAACTTTCAATATGGGATTACGTGTTCAATATAAAAGTATATGTTCACCATTACTGGGAAAGGAAACCACAAAGTGAGAGGTGACAGACGCTGAGACTCTGAGCCGGTACTAGATATGACCTGGTGGAAGGTTGACTTCTGGCTTCACCAGTACAGTACCTATATGTGTAGGCTATATAAGAACGCATATGAACAATTCCTGTGCATATTAAAACACCTAACGCCTCCTGAATAAAAATTCATAAATTTTGTTTTTGTTTAAGTAATTTCTTTTATTGTTTCCTTTTTGTTTTTGTTTGTTTTTTGTTTGCTTTGTTTTTGTTTAGTTTTTTGCTTGCTGTTTTTGTTTGTTTTTTGTGTGTTGTTTTTTGTTTGTTTGGTTTTTGTTGTTTTTTGTTTGTTTGTTTTTTTTCTTTTGAATTAGGAAAAATTAAATGTACGATTACTTGATCAGATGGTACATAATTCCTCAAGTGGTACTCCTTACTTCTTCAGTTGTAATTGAACCACCGTGAAAATCCAAACTCCATGAAGAGAATAAAACCAAACAATGTTACTGCATTGTTTTACTCAGTCTCCACGTCATTATGTTGATGTACCAATCAGATATTTTTAAAGCCTCAAAAAGAGTGGCCTTAACCTACTTTTTAGTTTTTAAGAGAAAGTTTTTGTATTAGGTTTTCTGATATCAGAAGGAGAGGTTTCAATCCTCAAAACGCAGTGTTGTAGCTTTTGTAACTTATGACGATGGCAAATGTCCGAAATACTATTATCCTTTCAAACAACACATCGTCAATAAGAAACGTTAAGTAAATGAAAGAAGTGTTTATATCCTAAATAAAGTAATACATTATCGGCTTATTTTGAGTAATAAAAAAAGAAGAAAATAGGTAAACAGATTTCATCGCATTAGTAACATTTATTCAATACAAACTAATACAATACAAATAAAAATAAGAATTTTTAAGTTTGGATTCGATATATAAAAATGAGAATGTTAAGAAAATGTATTCAAGTTGTGTGCATCGTTGATTTGAACAAATGGTTCTTTTTCAACGAATTTTTAAGATTGAAATATACTCATAAAAATTAAACAAACGCACGAAACAATCACTTTTACATAAATACGACTAGGAGGACGACTAACGGAACGTTTAAAAAATAACCTATCATAGAATCAAATTAGTATTGTTAGTTAGAACTAATGATTTATTAAATTAACTTTAGCTTCTAAGTAACTAACAATCTTTTAGAAAACGGAATGAACTTAGCGATTTTCAACTAAAGCAATTAAATATGTACATTCGTAATACTGTAGAAGTAATAAAATTAAAGAGCAAATTCAACCCCTTCATATTCTATCAATAACATTACTAAACACATGTTATTTACAAGTATCTATGCTACACATACAACTTTTATATTCTACATTTCTTTGAGTTACAAATAAACAAATCATTGATTGCCTATTGCTGTGTAATAGAAAAGGATATCCATTACATTACTGTACTTAAAATAAAATTGATAAAGACACATTTGGCACAATGAGTTAAATGAAGATTATTCCCAAACCGAATACTAAATATTCTATAACACGTCTAAAGAGAAAACTAAATATTGAATTTTCTCAAAACCTGACCTAAAGTATTTGATAATTCTCATTTTAAGGTAAAAGACAATATGGACAAAATCCCTCGATTTACATGAAAGTAACAAACAAATTAATCATTGGAATTTCCAAAAGTACATATAATTTCATATGCCTACGAATAAATATATAATTGGATAATTGTAACCTCTTCTGTGGAAGTGAATGGCTTTAGCAAAGATCTCACTTACACAATAAAGACAGAAAAAACTGAATGCTTAAAATTATTCATTATATTATAATTACATGTAAGAATATTTTCCAACTCATGTTAGAAGACAACACTCGTTGCTACTTGCGAAACCCCTGTTTGAAGTTGGCCGTGTACCAACATTAATTACACAAGTTCCTCGGTTTGACGTGGCGGTTACTTGGAGAAACCTGGTGTGAGAACACCGCACTGAATTTTTCTCTGTTTTTGTTACTTATAAAGCTATTGTAAAGTTTATAGTGTTGTAATTTCTTACGTTCCCTTACTCTGTATTTTTTGGAGTATACCAACATTAATTATACAACTTCCTATGTTTGACGTGGCGGTTACTTGGAGAAACCTGGTGTGGGAACAGCGCATCGAATTCTTCTCTTTTTTGATTACTTATACAGCTATTGTAAAGTTTATAGTATTGTAATTTCTTGCGTTCCCTTACACTGTATTTTTTGGAGTGTTTCAACATTAATTATACAACTTCCTATGTTTGACGTGGCGGTTACTTGGACAAACCTGGTGTGGGAACAGCGCATCGAATTTTTCTCTGTTTTGTTTTCTTGTAAAGCTATTGTAAAGTTTATAGTGTTGTAATTTCTTACGCTCCCTTACACTGTATTTTTTTGAGTGTACCAACATTAATTTTAAAACTTCCAATGTTTTACGTGGCGGTTACTTGGAGAAACCTGGTGGGAACAGCACATCGATTTTTCTCTTTTTTGTTTACTTAAAAAGCTAATGCAAAGCTTATAAGTTTACGTGTTGTTAGATCTTACCTTTTCTTATTCTATATTTTTGGCCGTATACCAGCATTAATTACACAACTTCTTTTATTTGTCGTGGTGGTTACCTGGAAAATCCTGTTGTGAGAACAATGTACAGGATCTTCCTCAGTTTGGTAACTTAGAAAGCTATCGTAAACTTTATAGTGTTCCTAGTTCTTACACTTCCTTAAATTGTATTGTTGGCAGTGTACCAACATGTTTTCTTTGCTTAAAAAGCTATTTTGTAGTTTATTCCATGTTTAAAGTTTGTTATTGATGATCGAAGGTTTCAAAGGATAACAGTATTTCGGATGTTGGTCGTCGTTACATGTTATAAATGATACAACACAACGATAATTTAAGATCACAATCACACGCCACACTAGCATAGGCGAAAGTTTCATACTAACAAGATAATCAATGTAGGATCTTTCTTCGGCACCTAGAAGGCTTCGGAAGGCGCTTCCGGGCCTACGTTTTGGTGCTATACCTTAGTGTCATGGTTTGTGTACGTAATTTTGATGTTTAACGTTTGTTTGATTGGTAAAATCTTTTTAGGTTTCCTACTTAGTTCAATTTTTAATATTGATAGCCAAAGTGGCATAACTTCAACTAGGTTTTGACTGCTAGTTTTATATATGGAGCCTCAATAACTTTGCATTTAAAAAGTTCTCCTCACTATTTATTATGTTGGCTTCGTCACATTTAGTTTCACAATTTTCAGACCAGCAGAGTTGAGCAATTTTAAACTTTTCCACTAGTCCTTTTTCGTATTTTTTATGTAATTTAATTGTCAAATTTAGTGGTCTTTTTGTCTCACCTATGTATTCCCTATTACATGAACATGTTATACTGTGTGCCAATTTTTGTTTATATTTTATGAGACTTTGTCTAAGAGTGTTTTGTGTTCCCAAAAGTGGTTTAATATTATATTTTATGCCTACCCTTCTAGTTTTCTCCGATACTCCCGGAAAATAAGGGATCGATAAGTACGTAAATCTTTCTTTGTTTTCGTTGTCTGATTCATTCATTTTACAATTGAATGTTTTGCAATTATTTGTGACGGACTGGAGGTATCCGTTTTTTTTAAAGATCCGATTCAACTTTTTTGATTTCTTATTTAACCCAACTTTGTCTGATTACAAGCTCTGTGCTCTGTCAAACAATGAGTATGCTTCCTTCTGTAACAGATTTTGTTATGGTTTAATTGAAAATTTAGATATTGGCCTCTGTGTATTTCATACACTAACTATTGTTTTGTCTTAAGGACATCCCCTACGTTTTACTATTCACACATACAGAAAGGTGAGTTTTATTTTGGACTTCTATCTCTATGTAAAATCGAATGGAGGGAGAAATACTGTTTGTGTGGGACAAAAACTTGTGAAGTTCAGTGTCTCCATAAGGGAAGACGACGAAAGTGTCATCCACGTAATTCACCAGATCCTCGGTTTAAACTAAGTTGAAGGTAGGGCTTCTGCTAAAATTCTTCCATAAAGATATTAGCGAAAATGAGTGATAGTGGAGATCCCATCGGCATTCCCTCGTCTTCGCGGTAAATTTCACCTTTTAATTCACAATAGTTAAATTGAGTGCATATTTCTAATATTTTCCTAATTACGTTGATAGGAGGGTTTCTTCTGTTCTTTAAGGTTTGATATTCTTTAAGCCGAAATTCATTGAGTGTTTCTGGAACTAGTAATTTAGTGAACAGACTTTCAACGCCAAAGCTAACCAGTTTATTGGTTTCAGCAAGTTTCAAAGTTTTTGACTTCGCTACGGAGGCTTTAAAATTTTTAATAAAAGAGTCAGTTTTTCTTAAAAGTGGTATCAGGATGCCCAAAATGTCTTTAGATATTTCCCTACACGATGAATTCCAGGAACTATTTATTGGTCGGAGAGGAATGCCATGTTTGTGGATTTTGGGAAGGCCATACATGTGTGGGACTTTGGAATGACGAAGAGTTAATTAGGACCTGCATTTTTCTGAAAATGTTCTCTATGTTTATGAAGGATTTTGGCAATTTTGCACTTAATCAAATATTTTCCAGCGTTCAAAGCTTTAGTAATTTTCTCTAGTACGTTACTGTGTCTAGTACATCAGTACCGCTTCCTTTGTCGGATGGTAAGACTTTTACTGTATCGTCTTTTCCAAAAACCGATACAGCTCTGAATTCCTCCTTTTTGGGTTTTGTGGGAGGAATTTTGTTGAATAAGAGGTTGGCCCCGTTAAAAATTCGTTTACACCGTTCCTCTAAGCTGGGTGAACAGCCGATTCGATTCCAGTTACGAAAGCCAGAGTTTTTACAGAATTATTGACCTTGGAAAAGTTTAACCCTTTAGATAAAACAGCAGGCTCTGTTGGACTTAGTACCCTAGATAAGAATTATTTTAAATTCTCTGTATTTGTTGCATCTGTGTTTTTGTTGTAGAGAGAGGAATTTTTTGTTGGTCTGAGTTTTTTAAGTTTAAAGATTTTCTTTTTCTTATCCTTATCTGAAAAGTATTTAAATCTGTTTTGGATGCTTTGAAGGATAATAGTGAATTCGCTGAAAATTAAATTTTCAGGATTTTTGTTTTAACTTCAATAATAGTTTGGAGGATGGTAATTATTATTCTCGGTGTTGATAAGCATTCTTTCTTTAAGAAAGGATTAGACGTAGAAGGAAATGTTACTAGGTTTCTTGCTGTATATAGGCGCTTTGAGGGAGAAACCTTTAGCCATAAGATTTTTATCCCTACATTTATGTAAACATTTCAGATGGTTGGAGTCTTCGTTGACTTAAGGTGCAAGCTTAAAAGTTCACTAATTTGTTTCCTGCTGCCGGGTCCACCATCAATCTGTGTTTAAGGATTTTTATTGACGATGGAAGATTTGAAAGGATTACACAATTTTGGACGTTAACCATCGTAGAGTGTTAAAAAAGATATAAAACACTGTTTCGAGGATTCAAGGAACTATATAACAAAGTTTATAGTGTTCCTAGTCCTTACATTCCTTACAGTACATTGTTGGCATTATTTTGGAAAATTTTATAATTCAATGAAATCCTGTAAACGTATTTTTGTTTATGATTAATATTGTACAGTTTTGTTTGGTTAGAAATATAATGCTCCATTGTTAAAGAAATTGCTTCATTTGAAAATTTAAACATTATGTTCCATTGGATAAATCAATAACATCTTTTTCTACTTGCATGTAATAAAATACGAAATAAATCCTAAAAAGGGAAGAATGGGAACACTGAAACTCTAGACAATAATGTTTACAAGTATTTATGATCAAGTAATTTCCTTAAATATATAAGATATAGTGAAAAGTAGAGATCCGAGAGTATAGGAAGCAGGTCATCTTATGTAGATGAAGACTGCAAGGCTGCGTGATTCTAGGTTGTAGATTTCACTATCCCGGTAATGGACATTTATATGACCGTTAAGCCTACAGACATGGACAAGACTCCAAAGCAAATAGCACATACATATAGTAGACACATAAAATACCAAGATGAGGTATTATGATAAACTGTAATCAGTGTTTCCTGATCTTTCTTTTTGAAATGTAATAATTAATTAGTTATACTACTATGAAATTTTTTTCTGCCGGTGCCAGAATTAAAGGATTAAAAAATGACATAATAATTAATGATGGAAAGGATATTAACACCAAAAATTGACTGGCAGAAAAATGTATTGACTTTTGTCAGTAAATCTGATTTATCCTATACTACATTGGCTGATTGTTGAAAGGGATGCGCCTTAGACCACCGGTATGACTTGTGACAGGTAAAGTAAAGTAGTCTTATTTTACCACGCAAAGTTAGGGCTAAGAAGCCCTCTCTAACAATTAATCTGGGGACCAACGGCTTAAAGGTACTTCCAAACCACCACCAATGGCCGGGCTGAAGGGCTGCTTGCAAGGACAGGATTGCTCAGCGGTCACCCATCCAAGCAGCAGCCACTTGATCCTCGACGTTGCTTGATCCGGTTATCTTGCGATAACCGTTGTAAAACAGGTCGTTACACATGCGGTAAACAGCAGCAACAACTCATCTGCTTGAGCCTATACTCGTTCATTGTTGGTAAACGTTTCATGAGTGATATGAAAGGTGAATCTTTTGTAATAAGTCCCTTAAGAAACATTTTCATTTCCCTTCGTCAGGGGTTATTCTTGTAGGTAAAAATCACAGGAAGAGTGATTGATTGTTAACTCGAAATCCAGAGAATTCGCACAGTCCGAGTGATCTTTTCGGGTTTTCTCCCCAATTTTTCATAAACTCAGAGATTCGTCACACTGGAGGAGTGAAGATGGTGCATCAGTCCCTCAATCCATTACAATGAAGTTTCTTACTTTCTCATAAGTTTTCACAGATTTGTAATGAAGATGAATATAACTTTACATTTTGAATGGGTACTTTTAATGTAACTATTTGATAGTTGTAGGAATGCGGTACTGTACATCAAAGTGGGGGTACTTGTACATAAGATTGTAATATTACAACTTTAATACGTTGCGACTGAACTACCCATGGGGGCAAGTTTACTTAAAGTTTATAACGGAAGAACTAGGATTGCGTTTGATAATCTATGTATACGGCCAACTATTGGCGTTCAAAGGCATACAACTTTGTTTAATGGATATACTGTAGTAGTTATCTTAGGATTACCGAATCTAGTAACGTTGGGCGTAACTGTTCCTTGGATGGAATGTGGTACTGTACATCAAAGTGGAAGTGTACATTACCAATATATTTCTGAACCTATCTCCCATTTTTAGTACCGTATTACTTCTGGTTCCTCAGTCACTAACTATTAAGTCCTTCTGAGAACCAGGTTAACCTAGCAAATATACTGAGTGTCCCACGAAGAGGTTTAAACGTTTGATATTACATTACTTGCCCATTTATGCACCGAACATTTTCAAAATCTACAAAATGAATAAAAAATGTTTCAAAAATGTTATATAAAATATTCAGTTCTCTAGCCTTTTTAGAAACAAAATGATGATATATAAAAAACAGCTATTTAATAACGCTCATTGCTGAAAACAGCTGGTTGATTGAAGAATATTGCTTATGCTATAAAAACATAACCAAATCTCCTCCATTACAGTTTTTCGAGCGTACTTATCAGTATTGAAGGTCGAGAAATGGCTTTTAATGTTGAACAAAAAGTTAAGTGTTTTGCATGGGCTATTGCTTTTGGCAACATTACAGAAGCAATTAGACAATTTCAGGTTGCCTACCCAGGAGTTGAACCACCTAGCAATCCAACAATAACTAAGTGGAAAAACAATGTGACCAAAAATCTTTTGTTAGAAACTGGAAGTGTCGTAAAAAGTACTCCAGAGAATCAAATGAGGAAAGAGAATTACTAGTATGCGTATCAATGCTCCGCTCTCCAGGTAAACCGAAATCCCTAAGAAGGGTTGAACTTGAAACTGGTGTTCCTAAGTCTTTAGTACAGAGAATAATTAACAGAAAACATTAAATTTTACAAAAATCACCTAGTCCATAATCTTTTTGAAGATTATCCGGACAGGAGAGTGGAATTTTGTTCTCGTATCATTAAGTTTCATGAGTTAGATCCTAATTAGCATACCAAATTGTTCTTTCAGACGAGTCCACTGAATGTAAATAGGCATAATTGTAATTATTACAACACTGGTAATCCACACATTCTTCAACAGACTGTACTCAAATCTAAAGGAATTACTGCTTGGCCAGCTGTCAGTTGTAATGGGGTACTATCTTACGACATTTCAGACAGTACAATGATTAGGAATAGGTATGAATAGGTGTTAAATGAACAAGTCTTGCCTCATTTTACGGTTCCAGAAATGGTTCAAGCTTCCAACAAGATGGTGCTCCTCCTCATTTTGCAAATCCTGTGAAGCGATTACTAAGTGACAACCTTCATGGTCGTGGAAGTGATGTTTTAGATTGGCCACCCTGAGCCCCAGAATTAACTGTGTGTGATTTCTTTCTATGAGATTACATGAAGGAAATAGTTTATACTCGTTGCTTCAATAATGATGAGGAATTAAAACAATCAATTGAAGAGTAAATTCTCCAGATACCGCAGAATTTCTTTGTAAGAATTTCCGATTCATCTGTTAAGCAATGTTATCAGTGTGTCGCTGTGGATGGATACAGTTCGAATAATTGTGAATTGTAATTGTAGGATTTTTAATAGGCTATGTTCTAATTTTCTGGTTGAAATGCTTTATTTCTATAGAATATGAAAATAAATGATTTTTAAAAACCAAAAATACAATTATTTTACTGTTTTTAAAGTATAGTTTTTCAAAATGCCACAAATTTTACAACAATTGCTAGAACGTTGAAATTTTCACAGAATATTTTTAAAACCGATTTAATGAATTCTGTAGAGTTCGAAAATGTTCGGTGCATAAATAAGCAAGTAATATGAAATCAAACGTTTAAACCTCTTCGTGGAACACCAGGTATATGTATTGACTAAATGGACAACGCGTTTTGAGCATAGACAGTTTTCAATTCTTTCTGAATATTGCAATCAAAAACCCGTGTACACCAAAATATAAAGGTAGTATTAAAATAGCAAAAGTTGATATGAAATAGAACATTTGAACGTCAGAATGCTCGAAAGAATAATATGTATAGTCTAAGACTCAGATTCTTTAATTAAAAAATTATCCTCTTTTCCTTCCCATTCCTTCCCTTAATCTATACTATCTCTCCTGGGAGTATAGTGAATGAAAAGAAAACGCTATGTATGTAAAGTGCATGGCTCCTACAATATCTCTCTGGAAGGAACTCAGGATCAGTGTGATTACCTGTAATGTATTTCTTTATCTTTCCATTCACTGGTTTTATATCTGAATGTACCCCTGTACGTCAGTTTTACAGAGTATATGTCATTTTACCTAATAGTGCCATATTGTTTCACAAAATTAAGTATATCATGAAATATTTTTAAGCTTTACTTTACTTATCAGGATTTCTTTCAAGAAGTGTTTCTTGTCCCTTAGGTCATAAGCTAAAAATTTTACTTAGTCCTAAAAGGAACTTTACGATGCTTCCGGAATGACAGGATATTCTGGATGAGTAAGGTTGGGAGTAGGAGCCACATCCTGTCAAGTTTCATGAGGTAAGATTTTAAGTATTCGTCTGTCATGTCTCCTTGGGAGAAGGGAAGGGCAAGCCAGCTCTGTGCCAGCCTCTCCAGCAGACATGGAGTGGCACGTCCACTCCATATATATATATATATATATATATATATATATATATATATATATATATAGAGAGAGAGAGAGAGAGAGAGAGAGAGAGAGAGGCTAGCAACAGAGCTTAAAACTAGGCCCCATACACTCCAGCAGTCATCCCCCGCAGTAGACTAGACCTATCGATCTACCCTTGCACACAATATCTCGACATTTTTGAGGTTGGTAATATGCCGCCCTGTTCATCGATAAGGTTGCAAAGATTTAAGTAATGCATCGGTTGTTGGTGCACCCAGAGTAGGTTCAACTGGAAGATGTAAACCCGCCAGAAGTTAACCTTCATGAAGGTTGTATGATATTTCACCGTAGTCATAGAGTAGCTAGTTGTACAGTTTAGGACCATAGCACGAAACCTCCTCCTCCCTAGTCCTAAATTTACTTTATAAAAGTAAAGCCTCTCTCACCATGGTCCTTCGCTGAGACAACTCGTCATGGAAATAGAGTTTGTATTTGGGCTTACGGAGAGTTAAAAACCTGTTTTATTATTAGTATTGTATCAGTGTTGTACATTAAGTAGTTTTTCTCTTTTATTTGTTTACTTAATAATCCCCCGTATAAAGCGAATATTACATTAAAAATTTAAGGAATTCTTTTTATACTTAAAATAAAGTTTTCAGAAAATATATCAGTTTGTTGCATATAATACACTAAAAAATAACCTCATCTAGTTATGAACCTATAAATACCAGTTTTTTATGAAGGATTCTATATTAGCTAAGTTCCCAAACTAAGTGATTTTCATCGTCTTTGGGTTCGACCCCTACGTTCAAAATTTTTTGTCATAAACCTTTGATAAGGCATATAAAATAACGACACATAGGTATCCTCACCTTCTAGTCATAATTAATTCTATTTTATCCTTGATCTTGGGATCTACTTAAAAATTACTATATAATATTTCATAAGGAATCCTTTAATATTGCTCGTTAAACAATCACTGTATTTTGTCGTGGTGCTGAGCCCACTTGGAGTCCATTGATTTAGTTACAAAAATTAAATTTCTTATTTACAAGAGGACAGGTTGGCGAGATGAGACTAATCGTACATTCTATTTATATTTATGGACAGACAGACAAATATTGAAAAAAGTTTTCCTAAAAATGAGTTTTAAGCTTCACTTCGTTCAGATAATAAAAATAATATTTCAAAAATAAACCTCTATAATACTTATGGTACAGGAATAAATAAATAAATAATTTCATAATTAATGCTTGTAAAATTAGAGCATTTATAATTAATTGGTCATTTTTAATTTACCAACTGGCAGACCTATTTTGGAATATTTAGAACCTCGTCATCCTACTTAGCACCAAAATAAAAGAAACTCTTTTTCGCTTAAGACTTGGTACTCAAGGTCATCTAGAGTTTACGACTATAAGAACAATGCTATACCTCAAACACTTTTACACCCTTTAATTTGGTCCTAGAACTACCGGAGATGTGTCACTTTAAAGATTATTTATTAGGCACCCAGACTTCTTTGGCAGGTTTTATATTTTTGTTGGTTATTTTAAGAAAAATAACTTTAAACGTTTTTTTACTTTTCTTAATTTCTAAAAAATGTACGTTACTATAAAAACTAAACAGATTTTTAATGGTAAATTAATCGTGTATTAAAAATGAGACATCTCCCATAATTCTACAACCAAAACTAAGCGCTTAAAATTGTTTGAGGTTTAGCATTATTCTTACGGGGGGAAATTTAAATAGCTTCACTACAGTCAACTCTCAAAGCTCATGATTGACGATTATTTCAAAGGATAACAGGATTTTTACGAATATTTAAACTTAATCTTTATGTTTCAGGATTTAGCATATGAAAAAAACATTTATAAAAATGTCGTGATTCTGTTGTTCTACTACTGTTCTACTGATAAGAGGTGGGGGTATGCCAACCCCAAGGAGTGACACGTACCATCAACGAACTAGACCGTCACCAAAACTTAATACTATGTTGTCAGTTGTATATGTTAATAGTTCTTCGAAATATTTTAAAGAAATTACATACATTTTTAAGCCTCTAAGCCTTCGCTGATGCACAGCCAATGATGGCAAGCTTATCCTACTAACTTTGAGTTTGACTAAGAGAGGCTTTCCGTCCAAGCGTTCTCGGGTATTTACGAAATACCAAATATTCTAGTAGGTATTCTAGTTCTTCGAAAATAAGAACCATGATATTGGCTGATCGTTAGCAAAGCCTATCACTCTAGGAGCTAGACAAATTTCATTTCTATCTGTATATCTATATCTTAGTCCGCAAGATGTAAATACGACAATATACACTATTATGATATAATTGTTCGTGAAGCTTCGTTTCTGTGTACGAAATATCGAGTCTATATATATATATATATATATATATATATATATATATATATATATATATATACATAACATATATATATATAACTCAAAAACACATATCATGGTATTATATGTAACCGTGTTGGCAACGAGAATCTAATCAATAAAGAAATTTGTAAAAAAAGTAAAGAAATTTTAACATGAGACATATTAACACATATAGCTTATCTACCTCAAAATATATATCATCTATTGGTGACTTTGTGTGTAGACTTTATTCTTAGAATAAAAAGAAAAAATAGAGAGAGAAAAATTAAAGTCGATGACAAGCCACTGCAACTTTTATTATTCAAACACTGCTATTAAATCTAACGTAATGAAAAAATTTGAATTTTTCATGCGGCATGATGTCTGGAGAAAGACTTCATCTGCAGACGCGACAAGTGGTGTAGCAATAGGTGAAACTAATAAGCCGTTTTTAACAACAACCTGATAAAATAATGAATGTCACAACAATAGAAACCTTTTGGAAGATGATAAAATTTAGTAAAAATATTATTGAAACCAATTTTGAACAATGGAAAGCGATTACTTTATTTTAAAAAATAAATAGATTCCGATGTCTGGGAATAACTGTAAAACTGCGATACTTTTTTTAATACACACATTTTTTTATAAACATAGTAATGAATAATGGTGTGAAATAGATCAATATTTTTAACCAACCATTGTGTGGACTGGTAGCGTGAGTTTTCTTGGGGAACAAAAACAAAATTTGTATATTCATAACTAGGCAATCAATAGAGATGCGCGTTTTGAATGAATAAACTCTAATTTTCCTCTGTCACAGCTAAATCCGTTCGGAGTTACAGAGATGTAGGTGAGATAAGCTCTGATTGCATGTGGTTCACCGCACTCAATGTCCTCTCCAGGCTAACACAATCTGCATACTAACCTCTGCGGGTGCCGTAAGCTTTCTGTCATTACCACAGGACTCAGTTAGACAAACTAGGGGAACAGTCGTTAATGTATTATTGTAACTGCTCAAGTTGAAAATATTTAATAATTACGAATATGAATAATGGCAATATGACAAATATTTCAATGACTCGCTCCTGTAAAAATATTTTTTGTATTATTATAAACGGTTTTTTTTACTCAATAAAAGCACAGGCTCGGAACATCAAAACCACACTTTGCTACGACAATGCCTCGTCAAAGTAGGGTCTGAAACAAAATATTATATTTTTTCTTTCACATTATAACTTCTAAAGTTTTTTTATGGAATTGAATTATAGTTAGTGTACAACCAATCCAATAAATGCACAAGTGAAAATTATAGATTTAACCAAAATATTTATACGCATAAATAAATTTAATATGTGCCAAAAAATAATATTTTTATAGTTTAAAACTGGGAAACTTTAAGACGATGAGTAACAAAGTAAAATCGTTACTAAAAATGTTTTAGCGTCTTAGGTTTAAGTAGGGTTAAAAAGTGTTTTTTTAATAATTTAAATCCTTTTCTTTTTCAATATATTATGCAAGTAAAAACTTTTTAAAGAGATCTCCACTAATAATAGTAAGCTTACCGAAGATCGTGGTCTAAGGAATCGGATCTAAATTTTTCAGATATACCCAGTTCAGCCGGGAATATTGAAATGGTATGAACACGATCGTGAGATTGAAATGCTACAGAGAGGTGATTCGGAAGGGCCGTTACAGTGATACCGTACCTTGGATCCGGATAAGAGATATCCAGGGTTCAAATATTGCATATTACTTATCAGAAATATCCACGCCATATTGTGTCCACCGAACTCGTCAATTCCGCGTCGGAGTATCACAGTATCACGAGGTATCACGTATTGCATGTATTAATCTTTTACGTTAATAGAAATACATAATAAATACTTGCGTCTGTACATCATATATAACATACATACAAGGTATAACAAAACTCTCTACACAAACTTCAAGATATTGTTCGCTGCACCAAGAGGAGCTTAAAACTTAATGACACCAATACCCATAATGTATCTACGTTTATTTCAGTTTGTATTCATTATTCCCGAAACCGATAAATATAAAAACACTACAATTTAGTACAGTTATCTTTCTTGCAAATGAGTAGTTACTAATGATAAAAACTTTAATTTGTAGCCTGATGTTGTGACTGCATATTCAGGCGTCCAGGAATAGGCTTTATACACTTTGTGATTGTTTTTATTCTATTAATAGCTTCCCTACAGATAATTGATACAGTAGAACCTGAATCTATGAATTATATATGCGTCAATGATATCTAGTGACAAAAATATTGTACACTGTTTACTTCTCGGCGCCTTCTCTTATAGCGTATTTCTCTGATTTAATTTTGATGAACTAGTTGGATTAATTTGCGTGGCGCTTTTTTCAAACTGAGAAAATGTAGCGCCTGCTGTTTTACCCGACGAGAAATTTCGTGAATACGAGTTTGTAGAGTTATATTGTTCAATACGAAAAGACGAATGCTGAGTAGTGAGAGGTTGGGGTCTTATTGCGCAAACTGGCTACGACTGAACTGCGGTGATAACGGCGTCGACTGCCAGGGGCGTAAAGCGCGGTATAAAGATGGGGGCGGGCGCACCGGGACTCTAAGTGGATGGCCACTGTAATTCGATGATGATTATACTTTTTTTCACAGCACTAACCATTTTTTAGAAAGAAATTTACAAACTTCCTTACGCTGTATTGTCCATAATAAGCACGACTAAGCTGCCTATGATACCATTGGGCGTGTAATATAAATAAAACTATAAGTCTGCGTGACTAATACATTCATATTGACCGATAATTCTGAGAATATGATATTTAAAAAAAACGGAGTCCCTAATTTTAAGGAACCATGTGCCCTTTGAACATCTGCCTGTCATTCCATTGGTCGAGTGGACGTTCCGTTTACCTGCTTTTCTGAGGTCGCACCTAAATCACCGTTAGTCTTTAAAATTCCTTCGTAGTGAAAACAGGTAGTTATTTCAAATATTCTCTGCTAAAGTTTGTGCTGTATTCACTTTTTGTTGAAAATATGTCGTAATAGTGTTTTATTTGCACTAAACCTTTATCTTCAAGTAAATGCGTTATTGTTGATCGCGGCATGAAGACGTTACTTAACGCGAGTATTCAAGGGAGGAATCAATTTACTGATTACTTGAAGAATGGAAATTCAGCGACAAATCATGTGCAATGTCGCAAACAATACAATAGAAAGAGTACAATTGCAGCAGCAAAACGGCAACATGAAGAGGAATCAGCTTGTACCTCTCAAAAAGTCCTCCTCGTACAAGAGCACATGTAAGTGAGTCATATTTTTCTTTTAAAAATTGTTGTTTATTTTGAGGTGACAAGTTGAGTGAGGAATACAAAAAGAAACTAGCACAAAAATCTCGTCGTAAAATTTGTAACGTATAACTCTTTCATTTAAAGACTCAGTTATGAAAGCAGCTCAGTCTCGTTCTGACGACACCGCAAAAGCTATTGTTGCTCGTATCGGGTTTGAACATGATTTAGTTGCTGCTGAAGCTAAGTACCATAATGATTGCTTTGTATCATTTTTAAAGCCGACCACTGGAGGCTAAGGCGGCCGTCCTCAAGATGAAGCATTGTATCTCGCCATGGGGGAAATATTTTCATATATTGAAAATAGTGATGACTGCCAGTTTACGTTAGAATAATTTGAAAATCCTATATGTAAAAACGTAAGTTCTGATAACAGAAAAATTAAATTACGATTGAAGTTAAATTATGGTAATAGAGCCATTATTACTCAGAAATTAGGACAATTAAAATTGTATGTTTTCTTGTTAATTATCATGATATTATCAATAAAGCTTGGAGTGAAAAAACCTAAAGGCAAAGAAGAGCAATTGTAGGTCCTATCAACTGCGGCAGCAATTAATTATTCGGGAAGATAATCAATCGGTTCAATCCTATACAGTTTTTACATGCTACGACTGGCTGTGATACAACATCAGCAATGTTTCGAAAAGGTAAAACAACAATTTTTTAATTTTTTGAAAAAGAAAGTTTTATTACTTGTGCACAAGCTTTCAAAGATATCAACTCTTCACCAGAAACGCGCTTTCTTCTGTCTGTATATGGAGCTCCAAAAGAATACTTCCATAGACAAATTACGTTACTTATCTTTTGCAAAACAAACACGTAATAAAACACGTGTGCAATTAGACTGCCTTCCTCCAACCGCGGCTTCCGCTCATCAACAGTTTTATCATGTATATTACTAGATTCAGGTGTGGCTTGGTAATTAACTAGACCCAGAACAATGGGGTTGGAAGCATAATGTATTGGAACCAACTCACACGCTTCTTCCACCTGAACCAGAAAACCTCCTTAATTCTGCTTTTTGGAACTGCAAAAAAGGGGTGTAACTTAAGATGCGGCCGCAAAAACGTAGTCTTATTTTGTTCACTAGCGTGCACCACTTGTGAACAATCGTCTTCAAATGTTGAATATCCAACAGAAGAAGGTTTTTACATGAACGACGAAACAACTAATGTATCGCTGTTAGTACAATTTGCGTCTACTCAAGAAGATGAGAAAGAAGAAGAAAATAGAGAAAGAGAAGAAGATGGAGGGGATGAAGAGGAAATAATTAATGACGAAGACGATGAATAAAATATGTTTACAATCAAATATAACGGGATTTGTTACTCGAGCTGTACCTGATCGACAACGACCACACTGACAAAAATGCAACGACTAAAAAGAAGAAGAATAACCAAACATTCATAAAATTTTACTGGAATAGGCTGTGGAATAGGCCTACCAGGGAAACCACATTAAAAAAATCGCGCTAGGTACACTACCTTATAGGTGGCGTGGAAACGTGTTCATATTATAGACAATTCTGCGTAAGAAGATTTTGTAATTGTTTTTTTCTCAACATAAGGAGCATTTTTGTAGATAATTGAATGATCTACAATCTTTGTCTGACATGTTTTTTCATAAAACTAACGGTTTCACTGAAAAATTCAAAAAACTTATTTTTGTGAAATTTGACCTTGAATAAAAATTTGCAGACATGGGATCGATGGGGACTTTTCACAATTTCATAACAATGGTGTCCCTAACATCTATGCAAATTTTCAGCTTTCTGGGAATTTTTGCAAGGTCAATGTCTAAATTGACCGGACTATTACTCTAAGTAAGGTCTTGAGTAACTCTCGTGCTGATGAGAGAAACCCCACCTATCATATCAGATGAGACAGATACCTGCCTATTTGTAGCTGACTATTAATCCCACATGCACCTTGGGTAAAGTGACACACGTTTCCTTGATTTCTATTTGTGGAGAATGGCGTTACCTTGGCATTGATTTCAAGGTCGAATTGGAATTTAAGAAGTTGAGTGGTGGCATTTGAATGTAGCCTCTATAGAAATTATTACGAAGACTTATTAATTTCAATGCTTATCCTAGCACCGCTTGAAGAATGTAGTTGGCAAACACTTACAGTGGCATAGTTTTTGGCAGAGTGCTAAAACTACAAGCAGCTGTTTATCGTTAGGAAGTAACATAAAAAACGTGTTAACTAAAAGATTTCGTAAAGAGTAAAATGTAACAATGTCCATGAAAGGAAATGCGAGTGATTGCGGAAATTATTGGGCAATACCATTGTTATCCTGTGCCCCGAAGATACTTTTGAATATTATAAAAAATATAACAAAAATAATAAAAACCTTTTTCGAATAACAATTAGGATTTCACCATGGTAAGGGCACCTGTAGAGCAATTTAATGTTAAAGCATATACTATTAAGGAAGGTAGATGTGAATAAATCAACCTTTGCAATTTAATTTAGACTTTAAATGATAAAATGTATTCATTGAAATTATAAAACTTGCACTTTTTCTACTAGATTTTCCTGGACACTTGCATTCTTTTCCAATAAAACAGCCCTCATTTGGCTTATAAACATTTTTTTGTATAGTCATAGATATTTAGCTTTGGCAAAGAGTTATAGGGAGATACAGGTGACATGTGTTCTTGCTTCTGAAGAATGTGGTGACAGAAGTTATGTCATGGTTGCTAACATTTTTTGTAAAGAGGTTTTACAATGCATAAGCTTACTCTGGCATCAAAAGACCACTAATGTTCCCAACAAGAATTTCAATACAATCCTTCAAGAGTTTAAAATAATATTCCATGAAATTCAGCAGAGTTGCTAGTTCTTATTGATTTAATGGCTATCCAAAGGTATTTTCTTGATTTGAAAAAAAAAACTTAAAAATTATACTCTTCTACCAACGTAAAATAATTGAAAAAAATAAAAATGAAGACATCTTCACAGTGTGCTCTTATGATTTTAAATAATATAACAAATTTATAAGCACTGTTGCACATTATACTGACAAAATTTAATGAGAAATATTTCCAAAATGTAATAAATGTGTTAGGATTAAAAAACACGTTTACCTTAATGTACAATAAGATAATATATCTTGTTTTATTCTGAAAATCTACCCGATAGTGAAAATCATTGCCCATGATAGACACGTTGACAGAAACTACAGCAGTGTGGATAAAGGAAAGTGACTGCCAGGAATATATCTATGTTAAGCTTTGACTTGATTGAGAAGAACGACTCGCCTCATTGTAATAGCGCCGCCTTGGTTGATTTAGATTTAGTGACATCTGCTCGCTCCCCACCCATCAGTTCATCTGTGAGGCGAAACAGTTGTTTTTGTTGGCGTATATCTGAGATATAGTCAATGAACTGTGAATGTTGTAAACGAATATGTGAGTCATATATATTTTCTAACACTAATAGTGGTGAACTATATACATTTACCTTTATAGTATGTATTTACGATTTAGTTGATATTTAATTTTTCCAAAAGTTTGGATATTAGTATTAGGCTTTGTTTTGGACGAAAAGCTAACGTATTTGATTTTTACAAAATTTAAGTTGTACTGTTAATCCTTAATAACCATTTGATAGTTTTCTGGGAAACGTATAAAATGTTGTTTTAATGAGTTTTAGATTATGGTTGTATTTTTTCCCTTGAATAGAAAGTATGTTCGTATAAAGAAGAACATATCTTTAAGTTTAAACCCTACCAAAATATTAATGCTTTAAGATTAAGATTTATATTTTCCGAAATGTTTCAGTTTTGGATATTGAGACGTACGGTTTTCTAAAAAAAAATCGAAAAACATTGTTGCATGAATATTATTAATTAAAAAACTTCCTATATTAATAAGCAGTAGCTCAGAGAGAATGCATATCACTTCGATTCCATTAAAAAATTATTTTGATTGAACGAAACTAGGAGGGCTGAATTTCTCAAAGTTATATTTTTATCCAGACAATGAATTTAAATGCCTAATTCTAATAACAGATCATTAATTTTTCGACAAAGAAACGCAGTAAAATTATTTACTCTCTAATATTCATTTTATTTGTATCTGTTTTGTATAATATTATAAATACAAATGCAAATTTCTCTAAAGGTAGTTACAAGACCTTATCAACCAGTAAAATGCAGAATTGAATTCTCATGCTCTAAATTTTTACCTGATATTTCGAATATTTTATAAACTTTTAAGATGCAGTTTAAACGATGAAGAATGAAGGATGTATTGTTCATTACTCAGTAATCCATTATTAAAATTTAAACATAGAAATGTGTCAAGTATTATGGTACTAACATTAAAAATACCATTGTATCAACTTTTAAATCATTGTATTTACCAGGCAGAGAAAGATGTTGTTAAACTCATTAACAGTCAATGTCCTGGACATGATTTAACATCCGCCAGTACAACGCGAGGCTGCACTGTCCGTTAATGTGGAGATAAACGTGATGTATGGTGACATCATGCACACGCTGCTCAGAGATCTGCTCTCAGTTCACGACTAAACTACGGTTAGAGCGTCATAGTATACATCGTACACATATATTTTCTAACACTAATAGTGGTGAACTATATGTTCTGACACTACCTACATTTCTTGGCAAGTTTTGCTTGGACTAATCCAAAAATAGGCAGTCTGGTTTTTCGTACAGGAAAAGAACTTTTTATTCAATAAATAGTATGTATTTACGATTTCGGAAATTTTCCATGGTCATAAGTTACAAAATGGCAAATCTTACGCTTCGAGGGTTGAAATCTCGTCACAAAAAAAATATCATATCCGATGACAGATTAACGTCCAGACAGAAGAATATGAACCCAGACGTGATTGCACACAAGTCACAACAGTAAACTGCTCGGTGTCCAGACAGGAAAAGTTAACTTAGGCATGGTCACTGCATAGGGTGCAAGTCACGAGCACAAGTCAAGAGCATAATCACACGTCATGCCAACACTGGCGAAAGCAGTACGAGTATAATGTACTGTACTATTTTAAAGATTGGAAAATTCATCAGCTGTTAAAAAACCCCACATACGAAACAGTTACTATAAGATATTTTAATGGCGCTAGCTCTCTTCTTCAATATATCACTAAAGTTCAATTAACTGGGTTATAAAGTGTCAGTGGAACACTAAAAATATTCAAGTGGCGAATTTAATTTGAAACTAAATTACTAACAAAGTTAATTTATAATGCAAGAATTTATTGTATGTTTGAAGTGCAATAAATATGAATAAGGGGCTGTATGGGCGAATAAAAGTCTTTATAGTTAATGAAAATTTTGCTATGATGAATGAGATTTTTTTGTTTGATCTCGAACCATTTCTCTTAGATAACGATTTTGTGAGGAATGCATTATAAAAATATGATTAATAGAATAACGTAAATTGAAAATCCAATTAACTGAAAACATACATCCCGAATTTAATGAGGCGGGAAATTTGACGATTTGAACAATCATTCGGTAAACGTTTTCAAGACAAATATATAATTGGCTGAGTTTTAGTGGAGTATTAAAGTCCATCGCTGGTGGAGCTGGAAAATGCCATTTCTATCTGTCCATCGATTTGTCCGCATGATATCTCGAAAACGACCTGACCTATATACCTATATAATTGTACTTGTAGCTTCAATTATATATGAGGAACACTGAGTTCAATGATGTTGTATGTCACTCCATGGGATTTGGCTGAGCGTTAGCGAATATTTTTACATTGGTCTTATTGGCTGGCAACCTTGGTGTACATCTCAATCACAAAAGTCAAATAAAGAACAAATAAAACAATAAGTATAGATAATAAGTAACAAATGAACTACTATATATAAAGAAATAAAACCAAAAAAACTATATACCAGCAAAAATGTCTATATAAAATGTAATTTAAACCCTATAATATGTTATAATATTTAAAATCTATAACCTGAATAAATTAATATAACATCAAGGAAAAATCGCAATAATGTTTTAATGTGAAATTACTACTATTTTGTCAACGGCGTAGATGTATATTATTCATATATTGTACACTTATTATATTTGCTATGATTTTTGCATGAATTACGTATAATACTGGTCCCAAAATTCTTCCCTGAGGCAAACTTGATGATGTATTATTGTAAAAAAATCCTATTTTTACTATCAATTTAGTATTTCCTTTTAATATTCTTAAAACCAGTTTAGGAATTTACAATTTAAATAATTAGAAATACAATTTTGAATGTCGACATATTGAGAATTATAATCCGATAGGTTTAGCTAATAAACTCATCCAAGGTATACGAAATCCCAACCGCGCGTGATTAAAAAATACATGGCAATGCTTAGTATAAATTAAAATATAAATAGTGTACCGTGTAATTTAGGAGCGGAAAAATGCCGATGAACGGGTAATGGCTTCCTGAGCCAGATTGTTTTAATCATCTTCGAACTCGGCTACCTGAACTTTAGTTATTTATACCTACCTGGTGTAGGCTATTATCGAACTATCATTTTGAAACACTCTGTTAAAATCCCTTCTCTAGTTACAACTATGAGGTAAAATATATCACTTTTTGTATGATGATGTTCGGTAATACATATTTATGAGTATTCGTAAATATAAAAAAACGTATTTTTGGTTCAAGGTGGTAATTTGATACTCCAATCGAGTAAGATTTAAGTTGATATTTAATTTTTCCAAAAGTTTGGATATTAGTATTAGGCTTTGTTTTGGACGAAAAGCTAACGTATTTGATTTTTACAAAATTAAAGTTGTACTGTTAATCCTTAATAACCATTTGATAGTTTTCTGGGAAACGTATAAAATGTTGTTTTAATGAGTTTTAGATTATGGTTGTATTTTTTCCCTTGAATAGAAAGTATGTTCGTATAAAGAAGAACATATCTTTAAGTTTAAACCCTACCAAAATATTAATGCTTTAAGATTAAGATTTATATTTTCCGAAATGTTTCAGTTTTGGATATTGAGACGTACGGTTTCTAAAAAAAATCGAAAAACATTGTTGCATGAATATTATTAATTAAAAAACTTCCTATATTAATAAGCAGTAGCTCAGAGAGAATGCATATCACTTCGATTCCATTAAAAAATTATTTTGATTGAACGAAACTAGGAGGGCTGAATTTCTCAAAGTTATATTTTTATCCAGACAATGAATTTAAATGCCTAATTCTAATAACAGATCATTAATTTTTCGACAAAGAAACGCAGTAAAATTATTTACTCTCTAATATTCATTTTATTTGTATCTGTTTTGTATAATATTATAAATACAAATGCAAATTTCTCTAAAGGTAGTTACAAGACCTTATCAACCAGTAAAATGCAGAATTGAATTCTCATGCTCTAAATTTTTACCGGATATTTCGAATATTTTATACACTTTTAAGATGCAGTTTAAAAGATGAAGAATGAAGGATGTATTGTTCATTACTCAGTAATCCATTATTAAAATTTAAACATAGAAATGTGTCAAGTATTATGGTACTAACATTAAAAATACCATTGTATCAACTTTTAAATCATTGTATTTACCAGGCAGAGAAAGATGTTGTTAAACTCATTAACAGTCAATGTCCTGGACATGATTTAACATCCGCCAGTACAACGCGAGGCTGCACTGTCCGTTAATGTGGAGATAAACGTGATGTATGGTGACATCATGCACACGCTGCTCAGAGATCTGCTCTCAGTTCACGACTAAACTACGGTTAGAGCGTCATAGTATACATCGTACACATAAGCTAAAATCGGCGGTCGCCGTAGTTTTTTTTATTTTTGGAAACTGCGTTCTGTGAGAATACTCCTTGAAGACAATAGTGTACGAATAATATTTTTGAAAATATAGCTTGTAGGTGAGATTAAACTATTTCATTTTATTCTAGTGGGGTTAAGGAAATAATCACCCAAAGAAATCTGCACCTACATGTCTGGATGGGTGAAATATAGGTCGTATAAAAACACTTTTTGATTGCTCATAACAAGTCACACGCGCGCATCCTTTTAAAATTAGTCTTTCGTCGTAGCGTGACATTTTCAAAAACATATCAACACGATTTTAGATATAATTGGCAACAATTTCCATCCAGTGTGCCAATATCGAAAATGGATATCCATTATTTTGGAATACATTACGATAGCGTCTAATATTGACGTTGAATTGCCTAAGATATCTGTCTCTCCAGCCGATTAGTCGTACAATCATTATTTCATTTGTTATAACACGAAACAATGAACTTATATCTGAGAAATGTATGTATATAATTATAAACGTTTTAAAACTTTTTTAACCTTTTATTTTCATACTATGTACATTTCGAATTCTGGGAATTCATATTTAGATACTGAAGTACCTGAAGATGAATTCCCAGAATTCGAAATGCACATAGTATGAAAATAAAAGTTTTAATAAAGTGTTAAAAGGTTTATAATTATATACATATTTATCAAACACTTTTCGAGGCTACTCTAATAATGAGAAATGTAAATTTATGTTTCTTAGATAACCGTAAGTGTTTGCACGGTCTAAAAATGTTACATTAATATCCATTATTTTGTACTACAGTATATTACTATAAGTTATTGGTATATTTTGACCTATTTAATTTGTTTGCTACCCCAGTTAACAGTACACCATTTGTTCATTTATTGCTGTTACAAACAATTAGTAATTTATCTGCATGAATTATTAAGTATTATTGGAAACGTAGGATAATGTTTGTACTGTCTACATAAATCATAATAAAATCACATTAATTTATATTAGGGTATTTTAATATCACTTTAAATTTAAATTACCTAATCGACAAATCGAACGGTCTTTGTTTTGTGTTTGGTAACACCAAGAAGGAATTTATCATTATTTATTGAGTGAAAGTTAAGTTTCCGTGATGTTTTTAGAAATCATAAATTAAGTCATACGAGATTCTGAAGTTACTGTATATGTTAAATCTTTCAAAATGAGTTTTCTACAGAAGTTTGTCAAGTAATAATTATTTTAATGAAAAAAATAATAATGAATTTTAGGTCATTAATTAGGATTTATTGCAAATAAATTTGTTACCTACAGACACAGTGTATAATGTGTTGTTATTGAAAACAAAATTATAATAGGATAACTGTTGTTGGGATACTCGAAACTGTTGTTTCCATTTGTGTGATATTTTGATATTTTAAGGATGCATTCGGCATTATACTCACATTCTGAAACATATTTTACCTGTTATTAGTGTTTAAATTTATGAAAATAACAACGTTTTGTAATAAAATTTTCACAAACTTATTATGATAGGGCTCTCGAAATATTTATAACGCATATATGAAAATACCCATAATCTATACTTGAAAAGAGGTTTTAATAAGACGGGAAATAATTTCCACTACAAGAGGTTAAATTAGGAATATTTACCTACATATTCTTTGTGAATTGTAAAAACATTAGTGGGCTATACAATATTGTGAACTTCCATAATAAACACATTTGTTGTTTATGGAATTTTTGTTCGTAAAAACGATTTACTAGTTGACATATGATCTGTAGATGATCTGTATGATCAATAAACAAGATCTATATAAGGAATATCAACAAAATAAGCCCACTGTTACTTTTCATTTAAATGTTTATAAAACATTAAAATCTGTAAAACTTGAACGTTTATTAAATGTTCACTTCGAGTAAAAGAAATTAACAAGTGAAACAATTTCAAAATCAATTATTAACAGACAAAATACGAGTATTTGTTAAATTTGAAGGCAATTCTGTGAATGGTTACATCTGTATATTTCGTAAATTTCTATTTTTAGTTGAAGTTAACCTAAAACACATGATTTAAAGACAAATACTAAATAAAGGTTTTTAATAAGTACTACTGTACTTGTTTCATTTACCAAGGGATAATATTAATAATTAAATAACTAGAGTAAAAAATAGTATTAATCTTAAGTTAAATGTAATAATATTATACGTTTCTGGGTACATTGATGGTTACCTTGTGAATGTATTTAATTGATTCTTCTAAATCGTAAACTTCGTAATAAGTATTATGTTTAGTTTCATTATCCACTATCAGTAATGCTAATTTGTTCAGACAAACAAGCATTACTACTTAACATAAGATAGGGAGTAATTAATATTCACAGCAAGAGGATATGATGGTAAAGACTAGCCTAAATTTACACATCTCTCTCAAGCAAGAACATCTTTGACTATCCATTATAAAGCTCGGATAAAGAAAAAAACAAAACGTTTTCAAGCGGTCCTAGAGTTTTAAGATTATTATCACAACAAGACATTAGTGTCTAGACTCCATTTCTGTTGTCGTTATGGGGCACCGCTGAGGGTTGAAGGTAATGAAAACAAACCCTCTTTTCATCTATATCTCCCTATTCCCCTATTAAGGTTCAAAGTTTGGCTAAAAATAAATGAAAAATATCTAAGTATTTAGAAACAGAGAGTAAGGGCAACAAGAGGTAGAGCTTAGGGACACAAATCGATAGATTCGGAGATGAACATTTATCTTAACTTGAAGAAACTGTAATTGTAAATTAGTGACGCAATTTCCTCGCTTCATCATTAAGAGACTCATCAGGGCAAACGGTATTTTCAGTATACCTTAAGTAAAACAACGTTCCACCTTCCAAACATTATTTCATGAGGAAGTATACTGTATAGGACGCACTACATAATTTTAAAGAAACAAACCAGAAAATTGTATTTAGTAATGGAATATGTTTTATATACTACATATATTATTTTAAAAGACATTATTTGTATTCTAGTATTATTTCAAGTGTGTATATATATATATATATATATATATATATATATATATACACACACACACACTACTACTACTATTTTAAGTCATTTGTATTATTATAGTATTCATGCGATACTTTTTAAATAAATACACTTTCAGATATCAAGCTCAAACAAAATTAACTGCTAAACGCTGTATTTACAAGATGAAGTACGCCACATCACGTGTCTTAACAGATTTTGTTGAGGTTGCATGCAAAAGTTCAATCCTATAGCACATTTAATTCTCGAGATATCCTGCGGCAGGATATGAAGGCAGGAGGATAATCAGACATATAAGAAGTTGACATGAAAATTACGCATCATTAACTCCTTATCTTAAAATGAAGTTTCATGTAAAATTAAAGTTAGAATATACGGTACAATTTTTCTTGACGTATTACACATTCAGGAATTTGTCCATTAAATGGAATCTCAGATCAATGGTTAAATAATAAAAGCCTATATAATAAATAAAGTTAATATACAATGGTGTTGTATAAATTGGGATAGTTACGGTACATATGTGCATACGTTTCAATGTATGATTTTGTCTTATTTATTCTATTGGATCTTTAAGTAATAACTTATATCTGTTTATAGCAGGATCGTTTGTTCTTTTTTAGTGGCAAAAGGTATTGTTTATAATTTTTGCATTGATGGTTATCAGTTTACTTTCGTAGAAATGTATTAAACCTCTTTCATATCGGTTGTGCCATCGGTCATGCCCTGGGGTGAGGGAGTGGTAATTCTCTATGTAAGTGGCACTGGAATATGCTCCTGTATCCAATTTTAATACAAATTACATTTATAGCATAATTATTGTGTTACTGATCTTAGTTGGTTTTTCAGGTTCAATAAAATCACGATCTTAGAATAGCACTTATACTGTAGTTAATAGCAATCGGAAGCGGTAGTTACATTCCGGAAGTAGAAGCAATATAGCTTGACTTACCGGAGGTACTTAGAATATGAATGCAACTACTTGAGATATGTGGAACGCAGGGTATTGTCCAGGCTAGCTCAGACTATATTCCGTAAGTAGAAGCAATATAGCTTGACTTACCGGAGGTACTTAGAATATGAATGCAACTACTTGAGATATGTGGAACGCAGGGTATTGTCCAGGCTAGCTCAGACTATATTCCGGAAGTAGAAGCAATATAGCTTGACTTACCGGAGGTACTTAGAATATGAATGCAACTACTTGAGATATGTGGAACGCAGGGTATTGTCCAGGCTAGCTCAGACTATATTCCGTAAGTAGAAGCAATATAGCTTGACTTACCGGAGGTACTTAGAATATGAATGCAACTAATTGAGATATGTGGAACGCAGGGTATTGTCCAGGCTAGCTCAGTCTATATTCCGGAAGTAGAAGCAATATAGCTTGACTTACCGGAGGTACTTAGAATATGAATGCAACTACTTGAGATATGTGGAACGCAGGGTATTGTCCAGGCTAGCTCAGTCTATATTCCGGAAGTAGAAGCAATATAGCTTGACTTACCGGAGGTACTTAGAATATGAATGCAACTACTTGAGATATGTGGAACGCAGGGTATTGTCCAGGCTAGCTCAGTCTATATTCCGGAAGTAGAAGCAATATAGCTTGACTTACCGGAGGTACTTAGAATATGAATGCAACTACTTGAGATATGTGGAACGCAGGGTATTGTCCAGGCTAGCTCCGTCTCCCATTAGATTTAATGCGTTTAGTTTGTACAGCTACGCTAGTAAACTTTATTAGCTTTAACATTTTTTTATATATTTCCCTAATATATTGCTGTATATTGTTGAGAATTATTATATTATTTAGTAATTAATAATCTCCCTACAATACATCATTCAGAATATCTCAGTTGTCTACACCTGATTAGCTTTTGCTTGTTTCCCTTATAAGTGGATATAGGCAGTAAACAGGATAGGTTAGAGTGTTTGAGTAGCACTCTACCCTTATCACTTCCCACGAGATGGATGTTCATCTTCTTAATGGTTATATTGATTAGTCTTCATCCTAAAGTATACCGTCTTCTAAAAAGTTTTTCAATCACCCAACTTTAATCATGAAAAACATTTTAAATTACTTGATTTCTTTCCTTGTAGAAACCATCGTATATTTATAATGTTAAAAAAATAAAACTTTTGTGGAATTATTTTATCGTTCTACAATATATTAATTTGGTACAACTCACCACAACCCATTATACTGTTCTTTTTTGTTTGTTTTTTATTGTATATATGAATGTGCAAGCTATAATATATTCATACTTTAAACAGTTTAAATGCTGAAAAATATTCATTTTTACCACAAAAACATTTTGAAGAAGTTTAATACCATATTGTGACGAATTATTTCCTGAAGTTGCAGTTTGGTTGAAAAGTTATAAAAATATGTTACCTATTTCGTTGTTAGCAAAATTAAATTTGTAAATTGTTCGTTGAAAATAATTTTCTTTATATACCTAAAATCTGAAATAAACAACTTAATCTTTATATTCTATTCACGTCGTTGAAGCTCTACTAGGTAGTATGTGGTTAATTTCAAACTCAGTTATCTACTGAGTATAAACCTCTAATTGGAACTAATTAAAAACGACAGCCTTTTTTATTTTAAAATCTGTATAATCACGAAACCTGTATATTTCTGTTTATATCTGTATATTTAAAAATTGATGACACAGTTTAAAATGTTTAAGTTTATCCTCTAAAAGTTAAAGTAATAATTATTTAAATCAGATGATGAATTATATATAAATAACATTTTTTATAAAATAAGTTTGATTAAATATTTACAGTTAACATAGCTAATTTAAAACATTTAAAAGATTTTTCACCTAAATACCTCAAAACTGGACGTTTTTGCTAAATCAAACCGGTACAGAATGACTGAAACACAAATCATTCTTATAGTATTTCCAAGAAAAAAAAAACTTCTATAAACCCTTTATATGCCCAGTTGAAGAAATATCCTATAAATAAAATTTTTCAAGTATATGTAGTATAAGTAGTATGTTTGGGAGTGCCGATGGCCGAGTGGTCTAAGACGTTGGACTTTGAGTCTGAGTTAGAGATAGCGCAGGTTCGAATCCTGTCTGTGACCGTTGCACTTTTTATCAGTACCATCGACCTTGTACTGTATCGACTCCTCCCCCTTATTCTGTTTGATAAGATCCTCACACAGGCCAGTGGCCCATGAGGACGGGCAGAATAAGGCATAGCAGAAGATCGGCTTCTCCTTAAAAAAAAAATATTTTTCAGAATTGTAAAAAAATTAGAACAAGTAATATATTACATACTATAATTTCTTCTGTAAATGCACTTCTGACAAAAAATAATGATCTAGAAATAACCAGACCTGTGCACAGTCTCATATTGTATGCATGAGGAGGACAAGGATAAATGATCTGTATCAGATGGTATATAGCGGCGTGCTGTAATACCCGTATGTGGCTGTGCACGCTAACCCACTGAGACTGGCGGAAACCTTGGCGTTTCTCATCAGTTACTCTCCTTCCTTAGCTAAGGAATTTACTTAAATTCGAATTGAATGGGATATTAGATAGTGAAATTGAGTGCCTTTGATGGGATTAAAATTATTTAAGTTTTATTGAGCAATATTGTCACAACTTACTTCTTCTCATTACTTAAAACGTAGTACTAGATAGATCTGCGTATTGCAATCCTGTAATTGCAGTTTGTAACTAATTAATTCAAATTTGGTGTCAAAACATTACATAATTCGGTGTACTTTTATAGTCCTCAAAATTATTTTAGGTTTGATAAAAGGATAAAAAAGTAGTTTCAGATCAGGCGGTTGATCTTATTTTTGAAATGTTTTATAAATTATTATCACTTTAAACCACTATTTCTTTTTACTAAACTATTTAATATAGGTGTCTTAAGACTTCTAAATACCACCATTCTCCTTTCTTCAAACATGGTATACTATTATGTAATGCAGACATACGGTAAAACTCTTTTTAAAAACTGGAAATAATATAAAACAACATTACCCTACTGCTTATTTTTCATATCTCCTAATTTTCCTAGCCGTTCAATGCTTTAAAAGTAATGGTTATTCCCCAATTTTTTGAACATATCTTGTTCATTTCTCAATATTTTTCAGGATATCAATGTAAAATTCGGCTACCGGTTTGATAATTACGTGATAACTGTTAAAATGTGTTACATGACCATTACCACAATTAAATTATTGTGACTGAAATTAGCACAATTTATTAGAACTTTAACGAGTTAAGTTTATCGATTCAATAAATTTTCAGTACGATCGCTAATTATTAACATTTATGAGATATGTTCTTTTGTTTATTTCTAAATATAGGCTACTCTACTAAATTATCTGCTATTATTGGCTTTTATGTTCATGAAACATTGTAATCTATTCTGTGATCTTATATACAGAAAAACTGAAGGTGTTAAATATTTCCAAATTGTATGCAAATAATTATACTCACTTGTATTTAAATATCTGTGAAGCTTCAGGACGTTAGAGTCTCAATGTTTTGGTAACACCACTTTAGTCTGATGAAATTTAACTTAATGAATTTTTAAGCGTGTTATTTCTATATCAGTGGCATTTTAATTTATCGAAATAAATGTTTTTAAACGAAAAAAGGTTGCAAATTTGTATAAATTCTCCGAAAATACCGTAATTTGATGTTCCACCTTAATTCTATCATATTCAATTACACACGCACATGTATAACTTACATTAGATATATATTTTTCCGGCTATTATATATTTGAAAATTCGCTTTTGATTTATCCATCATTCTTTTCGATATCCAATACATGATCAAAACGCTTAAGCTGCGCAATGGACATGTACATATTTTTCGGAACTTAATTTATTACAGTTATACTTCACAAACGCAGCATACAACGTTTATCATCACAGCCATTATTAAATATAAAACATGAATACGCATAGCTATGAATAACACACGTAAGTAAGGTGAACTGGAGGTAAATTTAACATTCACCTTGAATCAGCCCTTCCCACCATAGCTGCTTTATGTGCAGAAGACTCGGTTCCTAACCGTGCTTGGGGATCGTGTCTAACAGTATAATAATAAGTCTAAAACCAACACAAGTCCTGAAGCTGTTTCTTCATTACATTGTTTTCACAAATTTGGCAGATCTCTTATAAAAAAAGTCATTAAGCCCGGTACAACTCAAAAGAGCAGGTCTCTTGAACAAAAAGCACTTCCAGCAAAAATTATGCGGATATTGTTGAGCCGAATAGATTAATTAAACTTGAAATACTAATTTAATAGGTTCATCTCAGGGCAAAGCCTTTATATCGATATACTAGAACCAGAAAAAAATGATAATGCTTGGATTTCCAATGGATGTCCAATGAATTTTATTTTGTGAGTAGCGTTATTTTGAATTTTAAAACGTTTACGTTGGAAATATTTTATAAAACTATTAAAGTGCAATGATGATTGGTGGACTGGTGCCTGTATATCAATAAGTGCCCAGTATTGGTTCTTGCATCTTCTGTATATAACTATCCGAGCACAAACAAGTCTATACACTACCAGGGTTCATCAGACCAACGCGCCGTGGCTGGGCTGTTTCGTAGTGTTCCCATGATTTTAGGTAAGGCTTTAACTTTAGGTAACAACGATATAGGGTGAAAGCAGTTTATTCGGTTTATAAGGCTTAGGCCTCGTGTTTATTAAATTATTAAATACTTACAGTGTTTAGTTCTGGTGGCAAATTTCAAGAAAGTACTTTTAGTTTATACGTAATAAAACAATAAGGAAAATGTCTTTCCTCAAAAGTATTTTAAATTATGACACCAACTTACAGTTTTTATATTTTAATAAAACAAATTCCCTCACTCTAGCAAAAGTAACGTTGGTTTTACAATTTACTGATGAGTTATCACTTGGTCGCCCATTTCTGCTACTTTTTGTTTGTTTTACTTTTAAACAATATGAATAGATATACCTTATTATTTTCAGAGACAATGCAATGATGGCGAGCTGCCAACTCACGTATCATAACCAGCATTACACTGTTGGGCGCGTGCGATATTGAATATTGAATTTAGTAACGTTATCACTTGGCCGGCTATTGATGTTACTTTCGTTTACTTGACTATATAAAAAATTTGAACTGATATACTATATTATCCTGTGAGACAATTACATTGATGGCGAGCTGCCAACTCACGTATCATAACCAGCACCCCACTATTGGGCGCGTGCAATATTGAGTTTAGTAACGTTATCACTTGGCCGGCCATTGATGTTACTTTCGTTTTACTTGACTATATACAAAATTTGAACTGATATACTATATTATCCTGTGAGACAATACATTGATGGCGAGCTGCCAACTCACGTATCATAACCTGCACCCCACTATTGGGCGCGTGCAATATTGAGTTTAGTAACGTTTATCACTTGGCCGGCCATTGATGTTACTTTCGTTTACTTGACTATATACAAAATTTGAACTGATATACTATATTATCCTGTGAGACAATACATTGATGGCGAGCTGCCAACTCACGTATCATAACCAGCACCCCCACTATTGGGCGCGTGCAATATTGAGTTTAGTAACGTTATCACTTGGCCGGCCATTGATGTTACTTTCGTTTACTTGACTATATACAAAATTTGAACTGATATACTATATTATCCTGTGAGACAATACATTGATGGCGAGCTGCCAACTCACGTATCATAACCAGCACCCCACTATTGGCGCGTGCAATATTGAGTTTAGTAACGTTTATCACTTGGCCGGGCCATTGATGTTTACTTTCGTTTACTTGACTATATACAAAATTTGAACTGATATACTATATTATCCTGTGAGACAATACATTGATGGCGAGCTGCCAACTCACGTATCATAACCTGCACCCCACTATTGGGCGCGTGCAATATTGAGTTTAGTAACGTTATCACTTGGCCGGGCCATTGATGTTACTTTCGTTTACTTGACTATATAAAAAATTTGAACTGATATACTATATTATCCTGTGAGACAATACATTTGATGGCGAGCTGCCAACTCACGTATCATAACCAGCACCCCACTATTGGGCGCGTGCAATATTGAGTTTAGTAACGTTATCACTTGGCCGGCCATTGATGTTACTTTCGTTTACTTGACTATATAAAAAATTTGAACTGATATACTATATTATCCTGTGAGACAATACATTGATGGCGAGCTGCCAACTCACGTATCATAACCTGCACCCCACTATTGGGCGCGTGCAATATTGAGTTTAGTAACGTTATCACTTGGCCGGCCATTGATGTTCCCGTTTACTTGACTATATACAAAATTTGAACTGATATACTATATTATCCTGTGAGACAATACATTGATGGCGAGCTGCCAACTCACGTATCATAACCTGCACCCCACTATTGGGCGCGTGCAATATTGAGTTTAGTAACGTTATCACTTGGCCGGCTTATTGATGTTACTTTCGTTTACTTGACTATATAAAAAATTTGAACTGATATACTATATTATCCTGTGAGACAATACATTGATGGCGAGCTGCCAACTCCCGTATCATAACCCTGCACCCCACTATTGGGCGCGTGGCAATATTGAGTTTAGTAACGTTATCACACTTGCCGGCCATTGATGTTACTTTCGTTTACTTGACTATATAAAAAAATTTGAACTGATATACTATATTAAATCCTGTGAGACAATACATTGATGGCAGCTGCCAACTCACAATCATAACCAGCACCCCACTATTGGGCGCGTGCAATATTGAGTTTAGTAACGTTATCACTTGGCCGGCCATTGATGTTACTTTCGTTTTACTTGACTAATAAAAAATTTGAACTGATATACTATATAATCCTGTGAGACAATACATTGATGGCGAGCTGCCAACTCACGTATCATAACCTGCACCCCACTATTGGGCGCGTGCAATATTGAGTTTAGTAACGTTATCACTTGGCCGGCCATTGATGTTACTTCGTTTACTTGACTAATATACAAAATTTGAACTGATATACTATATTATCCTGTGAGACAATACATTGATGGCGAGCTGCCAACTCACGTATCATAACCAGCACCCCACTATTGGGCGCGTGCAATATTGAGTTTAGTAACGTTATCACTTGGCGGCCATTGAGTTACATTTCGTTTACATGACTATATAAAAAAATTTGAACTGATATACTATATTATCCTGTGAGACAATACATTGATGGCGAGCTGCCAACTCACGTATCATAACCTGCACCCCACTATTGGCGCGTGCAATATTGAGTTTAGTAACGTTATCACTTGGGCCGGCCATTGATGTTACTTTCGTATTACTTGACAATATAAAAAAATTTGAACTGATATACTATATTATCCTGTGAGACAATACATTGATGGCGAGCTGCCAACTCACGTATCATAACCTGCACCCCACTATTGGGCGCGTGCAATATTGAGTTTAGTAACGTTATCACTTGGCCGGCCATTGATGTTACTTTCGTTTACTTGACTATATACAAAATTTGAACTGATATACTATATTATCCTGTGAGACAATACATTGATGGCGAGCGCCAACTCACGTATCATAACCAGCACCCCACTATTGGGCGCGTGCAATATTTGAGTTTAGTAACGTTATCACTTGGCCGCCATTGATGTTACTTTCGTTTACTTGACTATATAAAAAATTTGAATTGATATACTATATTATCCTGTGAGACAATACATTGATGGCGAGCTGCCAACTCACTTATCATAACCTGCACCCCACTGTTGGGCGCGTGCAACATTGAGTTTAGTAACGTTATCACTTGGCCGGCCATTGATGTTACTTTCGTTTACTTGACTATATACAAAATTTGAACTGATATACTATATTATCCTGAGAGACAATACATTGATGGCGAGCTGCCAACTCACGTATCTGCCATGACCAGCACTCCACTGTTGGGCACGTGGGATATTGAATATAGATTTTACTCAAGTTATCATTTGGCAGGCCATTCATGCCACTTATCGGTGACTTAGCTCTATAGGCAGTATTGCTGGATATCACTTTAGTATCCTGAGAAGGGAGAATAGAATGATGGCAAGTTGAAAATTCACGCATCGGAACCAGCACTCAACTGTACGGCGTGTGCAAAATTAAATATTGATTTTACTCAAGTATGGCCGGCTATTTGTACAACTTGACTCTACCACAATACCAACAGAGATTACTGTGTTATCCTGGGAGGGGAGGAGGACGGCAACGGACGATATCCTGTTGCCTACTCACCTCTCGGTTCTGTCTACTTAACTGTTGGCGTGTGCCATATTGAATTTTGGTTGTAGTCAAAACGGCTCAATTATGTCACGTTATTAGTGACTTGACGCTCTAGACCGTATCAACAATGATATAGTCACCATGAGAAGGGGGAAGAGAAGCAATAGGCGATGGCAAGTTGCCAGATCACGTCTTGGCACAGTACACTTAAATGTTGGAGTGAGCGATATTGAATATTGAGTGAACTCACGTTATCACTTGAATGTTTACTTTGCTCTGAATCTATATATGTATTCCTTGTCTTTTTTCGTAAACAATTGTAATTATTCCTACTTGTTTGGGTTTTAAATGTTTTATGATGTCATAAGTTAAAAATACAAATAATAGTTATATTTTTGGTGTTCTAATTAGTAGATCAGAGATTTATCAGTAAGAATTAACCTTTTAAGCTTTTGATAATTATTTAATTTTAAACTACTGATGAACTCCTGACGTAACAAAAATCACAGGTATACTGAGTACTTACAATTATCGTTTAGAAACAGATGTCGCTTATCTTTCACATTAATGGACTATTGGAAGTCATGTCCTTTATGCACTATAGCTGTGAATCTAGGGATTCCCAATCATTTTTCTAATCACTTCCAATGATGGTCTTAGCTGATGATTACTGCAGGACACATCAGTCTGCGATCTTTATTCGTCTCGGGTGTATTCATTTGCCTTAGTTACGTATCATCTCCCATCTTACTTACTTCTGACTGCACCAATTAGAAGTAACCTTCCATCTCATTTATATCACATTTCTGCAGCTGCGGTCATCTTCCACCTCGTATATTTTCCACTGCATCAATTAGTGGTCTTTCTTCACTTTTGGTTTCCATGGTTACAGTTTGCGATGTTCTTCAATATCTTCAAATTTTCTATGCTGCTTAAACCTGAACCATCACATTTAATGCTAACTAAGCACGTATTTTAAGAAGAAATTAATGGAGTTCGACTTCAATAAGGATGATGTGCAATTAAAAATATGTTGTTGTATTGTTTCAACTATATTTTATGAAACTCTGAAAAAGCCTGGTCAAAAGATCCAATCTTAATTTATTCAGTTTTTAATAGTTACATACTTATTTATAGGCATTCATGAATTGAAATTGATAGTATATTACTTATTTCAGTAGTGTAATTAAAAAATAGAGTTAAGTAAAAATTTGATAAAAATATAAAACGTTTAGTTTGGCGTTGCTACTATCAATTAAATTGCATTTCATAAAGGTTAAAGTGTAAGTTAGCCTCTTTGGCATGTGTTAAAGGCATGTTTTGCTTCTCAGACCACTTTCAAGTTCTTAGATCCGGACCGTTATCAATTACAGACGTCCGCACGTTCATCGCTCTTGGGTATATACCATAGTAATCGAACATATTTTTTATTAAAAAAAGTGTTGTCTCTTAGTGCGTAACATTAAAAGAGTTTAGTTTAGTTCACAACAATGTCCATTTTTTTATATAACAAACGTCCGTTCAAGTTAATATATTAAAACATCCACCCCATGAATGAACAAAGTGAGCTCTTTTTTCCATAATTAGCTCTTAAATATTATAAACTAGTGGTTTTATAGCTCGAGACCAAACGATGTTATTTATTTTTTTTTATGAAAATGCAAGTATTATCAGTCCTGTCTATAACCACAGCAATGTCCCCAGGAGTGTTCACTTCTGGATGGTTTATACCTTCCAGTTGAATCTCACTAACCGCAAATTTCTACACATCACTAACCGAAAATTTCGAGATATTGAGGTGCAAGGATAGATCGATAGATATAGTACGCTGGGGAGGATGAGTGTTAGAGTGGGTGGAACGATGTTGGTATTAAAGGCTGTTGCTAGTCTGACTGTTGCTACGTTAGTATTAATGGGGGAGTACCGTCACCTGCCCGCTTTGGGTCCAAACGTTGGAGCACAACTGGCACTCCCTTCTTCTAGAAGACATGACTTCGATATAGCCCAATATACCTCGTTACGAGATATCGACAGGAGGCAAACTCTACTCACAATCTTACGAATCCTAATTGTCCTGTCACTTCAAAAGCAAGTGCAAAGTTACTTATAGGACAAAGTGCAATAAGAGGTTTTTCAAATTCTTGTCCTAAGTGAAAAAATGTAGCAATGTTAATATGTACGTTTTCCCTTATTCTGTTCCATAAAATCCACAAACTAATCGGATAGTCAATAAGATATGGGTGGAATAAGGCTAAAAGAGGACAATCTTCACATTTATAATGATAAGGTTGTCTTGATCATATAAAGAACACTATAAGATTATTCCTCGAATATCCATGCTCTGTGGTTAGGCCAACATGTTTTGTTAATATTCAAGTAAAATAAATGATAAGAAAAAGTAAACCCTTCACATAGCATGTATCCCTTTGGATACATAAATCTGACTGTAACCATGATCTGTCGAGTGACTCACTCACTATATACTGGTAAATAAAGAATTAAATTAGTTAACACAGTTACTGGATAACCCTTTACTTAGCATGTCCATTTAGATACATCATCCTATTGTACTCTATCACTATCACACATTGTATACTTCCAAGATTTAATCTCATTTATTTATTAGTCAGAAAGCTTTAAAGTTACTAAAACATTATTTTTCGTAGAAATATAGCAAAAAATCCAATATTAATTAATAGGAACTCAGAGCAGTATCGTTCTTTGGAAATGAATATGTAAAATCTTACCATCCAACCAAGGAATCGGTACTCTTGTACTTGAAACAGTGACGCACAAAGAAAAAATTACAAAATTCTGAATGATAGCAAATTTTCCTTACTAAAGTAAGAACCTACTGGTGTATTATGAGTGCAGGCTAGCCACAAACGCTACATTTTCAAACTAATCAAATAATTACCAAATCAATAATTAAATCAAAACTAACTCCTTGTCACTCAAAAACCCCACACATGTATGACTTGGAATGCACAAATTATCACCGGCCAATAATCAGTTCGAGGAATTCTCCATGTAAGGAAATAGCTAAAGTCTTCTTGAGCATCCTAACACCTCTTGTAGGGAAATATGACTCTTTTACTAAAAATTCCAAGGACTTCGTTGAACTGTGAAATTGGCTGAAACCGATAGGCTTTGACGTTGAAAGTCTTTTCACCAATGTACCTGTCCCAGAAATACTTAAAACCATTGAATCACGATTAAAAACAGTTTAAAAATTAACAGATAGAACCAAACATCCGATTCACGTGGTTATGGAATTTTTATAAATATGCACTCAATGCAACTTTTTTTAATTAGAGTTGGCACCCAACTAACCGTCATTATGAGGGGAGCAATGTGATCATTTTTTGCAACATCCTTATGGAAGAATTTGAACAAAAGACCCTGCCTTTAATTCAATTCTGAGGAACTGGTGGAGATACGTCGATATCACCTTTGTCATCTTCATCAATTGGAGTTAACATCATAGAGAAATCCTAAAATTGGAAACCCTAGCATTCTTAGATACACTTATGATGTTAACTGATGAAGCCCTATAAAGGAGGCAGATTTTGGGGTGTATACTATTTCATTGTTCATGCAAAATGTCAGCAGTGTCACATAGTATATTTTGTGAATGTTTTGTTAAGTTCCAATTCACAAACGTTTTGTTGCAACATCTGGAATCTGACGCTGTTACAGATTTGACTCCTGAACTCTGGTGTCATGTTCGTTTGAAAATATCCAACAAAATAGGCGACCGAGAGCTCAAAATGAACTCGTTACATCGCTTCGACATCAGAGACACTTAGACCGCTTAGAGGTATTCTCAAATTGTGCAGCTAATGAGACAATGAAAGTATCTCTTCACCTAGATTACACTATATCTTGTGGCTTAGGAGTCTCTGATGCTAATTTAACTAGTTCAATTTGATATTCTTCGTCGCCGACATCTTTGAATCTCTTCAGACGCTACACTAAGAGTAAGGTGAATTGGTGCTTTACTCAACATTCATATAAAATCAACTCCTCCAGCCATAACTACTTTATGTTTAGTACATGTTATTTTAAAAAAAAGTGCAAATATCGAAACAACAACACATCTATAATGCCTTCAATTATGTTATTTTTCAAAAGAAATATATACCTGCTCCATGAGCCACATAGCTCGCTGTCTTTGTTTGTACCCTTGGTTTTTTGCCCCACAAATTGACAATTTTGTGTATTAATAAAACGTTTTGGCAAGTTTAAATTAACACCAAACACACTAAAATGGTTTTAATTTGTCATTGTGCCACTTGGAATGAAAGTGATATGCTACTATTAATACTATTGTCATCGCTGTTTGCATTTCCTAACTAACTCTCAAAACTCTTTGAATTCCCGTTTCCACAGAAGCTCCGGAATCTATAGCGTATTTCTAGCTGGAAATTTATCTTTTCATAAAACTTTTTTTTTTTGTTCCAAAGATTTGTAACCAATTCGTTTCAGCCTTTCTTGTGGTATGTACTTATCACCGAACAGCATATTATAGTTTTTATAGATCGTGTTTTATCCTCAAAGTGCATAGAACACTCCATACTAATTTTTTATTTATATGTATGCTATCTAATATATGCTTCACTGGCATTATTATAGTCAGGGTTTTATAAATTTTATTCCAGATTTTTCCTTTAATGTGTACCTGTTAGATTAATGTATTTAAAACAAATGTGTACATACATATATTTTAATTAAGTAATCACAAAAGTTTCCTTGCTTTGCCTTTGAACTTTATACCTCTTTAAGTTTAAGATACAACTTTAACCAAATAAAGTAGATAATGAACCAGTTAAAAGTTATTTTGATTTGCCAGATTTAAGTGTATGCAAAAATATAGAGAGCTAGCAAAATGATCTCTACATACAATGAGAACTAACGCTAATTACAGTGCGTTTCACACTTCCGTGAGAGGGTTTAACACAATAAGCTGGGGAAGCGGCCCACTCAAAGGTTGCCTAATCAGGTAACCCAATTGTATGCTTGAGCTAGGTTCGAAAGGGAATGTTGAATACTATCTCAGAACCAATCAAACGCAACAGTGATAAATCCATTTCTCTCTGCTGTTGCACATTTCATACTATTACGTAACAGGGCCATTGCAACTACGTTATTTTGATTTTTAGTGGCACTAAATTGAATTCTTTAATCGATATAAATTTTTATATCACATTAAAAATTATTTATGTTTTTACTAAACTATTCTGCCGTATAAAAATATATTTACGTCTGTATATAGGTTCTTATACGGTTTAAAGAGGAAAGTGTGAAAGCAGTATGAAGTCGTAACCACACATCTGTATAAACACGTCATAAAAACTAACTTTAGTACTATATTGGCTGAGCATTATCCAAGCCTGTCATTTCTGGCTAACTGCTCGCACGTAGTATCGAGATCGAATTGATATATAGATTTGAAATTTTGCATGAAGCAACATCGATTTTTGATGATGTGTGCATGTCACTCTACACAATTTGGCTGACCGATAGCGAACTATTTACATTGCTCTTATGAGTAACTATGATGGAAACGAGAAAATATCAGTAGTAAAACTGATAAAAATAATATGACATTGTTTCTAGTTATACATTTTTATATATGTTTATGTGTTTATATATTAACGCTTGACATAGTCACATATTTAGGCTAATGAAATGATATTCTTGAAGTTTTGCATTAAACCTCAACGAATCTAGAAGAGTATTATAACACTTTTAAGACTAAGGAAGTATTATCTGACAATGTTGTATTTAAGAAGCTGGAAGTCTTTCAATTTGTAACAGTAATCGTCTCTTTCTTACTTATTATAATAATTGTTTGTACCAAAGAAATGTTCCACTACAAATTGTATACACTTGTAGTTTAGTTTCATGTGCTGTTACACTGTATGTAAGTGACAACATTGCTGTATAATTTGTAGTTTGCACAATTTTACTCTGCAATTACAAGCTACAAAACAGTGTTTTGTGGAGATATAGGATTTAGTGGTAAACAAAGTTTTATACATGAATTTGTATCCGAACTAATATCATAGGAGTCCTAAGGGAGGCTAAGGGCAGTCCATCAGATTGTCTTTCTGTGCGGTATTATTTGATATAAAGATCTTGAAGAATTTAAAATTGGTACATGGTGACTTTTGGTCCGAGTAAGAACCCTATTTATTTTGGGTTCATAAGGCCAAAGGTCAGTTCGTTTGTCTGTTTGTCTGCTCGTCTTTGGAATAACTCTTGATAGAAAGGGCCTACACACTTGAAACTTGTAGAATATATAAGTTACTTTTGGTCCTACGAGAACCCTATGTAATTTGGAACAGAAAGGTCAAAAGAGATTCTGCCTGTATCTGTAGTAACTCTATCATAGAGACTTGGAACTTTGTACATAGGTCTTTGTCTACGGATGACCTTTATTGACTTTGGGATCAAAGAACAGCCTGTTTGTCTGTCCGTCTGAACAATATCTCCAGATAGAAATGTTGTTCTTGAAAACTGTTATATAGACTTTGTCCAGGGAAGGATTCTATTGATTTTGGGGTCAAAAAGTCAAATACAAGTGTTTCTGCCTATTTGGTTTGGTGTACGATAACTAATTCGTTCTTTTCATACATTCTGTCGGGTACTTAAAGCTATATTCCAAAAGTTAAGATCAAACTCAAGTTTACATTTTATATACTTCAAATATTCACATACTTTAAACCTGTTGACAATTTAAAGGTGTATGATTTTATTATAGATATTGATTAAACTAGAAATTTTATAAGCCGCACATCATGTTTATTACAGGGCTATCTTTCACATGGTTATAAAAATGTTCATTGAAATAAAGTACATATTTGGGGTGGTTAAAGTGCCTCACTGAAACATTAACATGACTAAAGAAATAAGTTTAAAATTATGTTTTGATAACATGTTTATTGGTTACAAATTTAGCCTACTCACTTAACTTGACGTGTTGCAATTCTGCGGCCCTCCATTAATGCAAAAAAACATATTTTAAATAGGATGGAGCGTCATTTCAATATGCCGAAATCGTTCATTATTTTCTAAACAAGAAATTTCCTCAGGAGGGTGAATTCGATGGGAAGCATTAACCGTGTTTCCTACACATAACGTCGGACAATGGTGGGAAGGGTTGATTCAATAAGAATGTTAAGCTCAGCTACAGTTCACCTTCTACTGAGTCTGGCGTCTGAAATTTAACTCTGTGAAAGATTCAACTCCTGGAACCTGGAATCAACAGTCATCTAAACATTCAAAACAGTCAGCGACAAAGAAGCTCAAAATGAACTCTCTAAATCATTTCGCCATCAGTGATACCTGGACTACAAACAAATTTAATCAAGATGGAGTGGTGTACTCATTGCCTCATCAATTGTGTACCTGATTGTTAAGCAACACTGTACGTTTAATGAGTGAAAAATGTTCAACCAGCAAAATAAAAGCCTCATACTGAGCGTAAAAGTTATCCCATTATTTGGTTTTCTTTCGGAATATAAGACATAAAAAATCACATGGTGTCTTTCAGACGCTTTGCATCCAACATGCTTGCAAAATTACAAAGCCTGAACTAGATGCTTACATTTCATAACATTATATTACATGTTTACAAACTGAAGCGTTTATGTTACATTAAATTTGCTATTTTTAATTACATATTAGAAACCACCCATATTTTGAGACTCAATGACTATTACGTACTGTAGCCTACTATATAATTACTATACTGCAGTATATTTTTTACTTAATATTAAAACACACATACTACTACTTACGCGTATACACTTCTACTTTATCCACCTTAAGGAATACAGGAAAAAGTAACAGAGTGACCTGACAGGCAAGTCTGTTAAAATAGGCCAACGATAAAATATTAGGAAAACACAGGTAGTGGTTTATTGCACGTCTGAAGTAAACAGTGTCTCATTGTTTGTGTTGGGGTGGCACGCGATGAGGGTTGGGGTGGTTGGTGGTGAGATGTTACAGGTGGAGGGGGAGAGTCTTACACAAAACTCATCGGCACTAATTGTAAATTCAAACTGTTCTAATGCAAATGAGATGGCATGTTACGTTTAGGTTTGTTTTTAATTCTAAGAAATGCTTAAGATTTATGATTGAGATGAATAAGGCACTGGTTACGTAAAAAGTCTCCATGGAGGAAATTTTAATAAGGCTTTCTTTACCACATTTGTCTTACCTTTTGTTATTGTTTTTAAGTTAAGACGCGACACCATGGGAAAAATATTACTTTACCTTTCAAATATAAGTATGATCAATCTGCCCAAACAAGATGGTAGTTCTATCTAGTTTTTTCGCAGTTCTATCATACCTCCATATAACACTTTATTAAGTCCAAAATTATATATTGATCAAAACTATCTTCACCGTAGCCGTAGGGTAAAGCAATGACTCTTTAACCGAATGAGATCGTGAATTTGGTTTTCGGGCACGTCAACAAGAATTTGCCTACTGTTTGGACGCTTTTTCCTTTAGAACTTTAAGCCCAATTATTTAAAACGATATTGGCGTTATACGAACATCCTACAGTTACAATGAATACACGTTTAACGTTTGAATATTCATGAATTCTAATAGAATACTTAAGTCACATAGGAGCTATCTGCAGGAGATGGATCGCTTTAGCCATAAACATGCCATCTTTCACTACAGCAACAGTGTCAGGGTCCACAGGGGTATGGAGAGGTCGCCAGAAGACCAGTAACTTTAGCATTAACTCCGGCTAGCGATGATGCCAGCCATGAAGTACTGCGCCAATGGCTATTTCTTTCCAAGAAGAAAAACATCGTTTTGAAAAGACTTTCGTATTTCAAGAATGTTTTAGAGAAAGTGGAATTGGAACTGGACTGGAATTTAACGCTGTTACATGCTTGACTCCTGGAATCTGGAGTAATGTTCGTCTGAAGAGATCCAAAGAAAGTCGGCGGAAAAGTAGGTAGGAACGAAACGTTTACATCGTTTTGACATCAGAAACACCTATAAACAGGTAGTGGTAGTCTCATTGTCTCATCAGGTACACAATTGAATGAACTACGATGTGATAGACACGATCTCTAAGCACGGTGGAGCAACTGACTTTCTTTGGACCTCTTCAGACGAACATGACTCCAGATTCCAGGAGTCAAGTCTGACACAGCATTAGTTTCCAGACGCTGAAATAAAAGGAAGTTGAATTAGAGCTAAAATCAAAATTCAATTGAATAAGTCCTTCCTGCCATAGCTACGTTATGCGCTATATATTTCAACCTCCCAAAGTTTGTCGAGTTCATAAGAATAACGCTCAACCGACAACTTCATTATTAGCTTCAATACTGTCGGAGGCCAAGAGATGTGTATATTCGATGCGAATATTTCATCGTAAACCAAATCCTTCATGCCAGATTAGATAAGTTGTATCTGCCAATTTATTTTATTTGTAGCAGCAAAGGCACAGCGAGTGATAAAGCAATAGTAATTCGATTGAACGCCGCGTAGTCTCGCGTCAAACATAAACTCGTTTTATGAGCGCCCGTCTGTAATATCTGGAACGAGGCTGATTGTCAGATACTTGCGGCGAACCTTTCTCGGGTGTAAGACATAAATTTCATATTTACGCATTGCTTCATATTGACTTGGGTGAAGTATTACTTGTAATATTATAAAATTAAATTAAATCAATATAGCAGTCTACAAATTTCATGAACTCGTGGAGCAGTAATTTTGAACGGTAATTTCTGGACCTGGTGCAGAGATATGGATTTGGATAAGATAAGATCAACGCAATTACCATCACTAACGTCATAGATACAAGGAATCGTCTTGCAGTACCAGACGACAGTTGACAGTTTTGCTTTTATCGGCAAGTGTAATGTATCATGGAATATAATCTGTGGTTATAGCCTACGCGAAGTCGCATTCACTTATCAGTCACATCACAGAATGTAAGTATAGTTTTCAAATAAATGAATAGGTAAAATCAAACATATGGGTTATTATTTGATATTATCTAATATTCATCATCACCGTCAAAAACATTCCAGTTTGCGGTTTGAATTTTAACTATCCCAATCAAATACAAAAATTAGTTATTTAAAAACTCATTTTCCCATCAAATGTAAAATTATAGTAAAATGTATATCACAGTTACAGAATAATTTAAGATTTTATATCATTCTAATAGCTTTTCCAAGATTTACTACCTTAACGGACAACTGATTAAAATGCGTTGACTTAACATTTGAAGTGCTCGTTTGGTTACTGTCAATACTATAACCAAAACCTGTAATACATTGGATTGAAAAGAGGTATTAGTGGTAAATAGTTTGTTAAATACAAACTTGAAATTGTCTGACCAGCGTATGCTCAGTGAACCAGCTAATTCACTCATGTACTGATCTGCTGCACGATCTACTGTTTCATAATTGTTACTGTGTATTTGATTGAGCTCAGATCATTCGTTTCGGAAACCATATCGTTGCAAAACCACCGATTCGGTCGCCCGAAGTACTTGTCTCCTTGGATGGTTGAGTGAGAACATTTTTTTCTGTATGTAAGTACGAAACAGATTTTAGTTAAACTGTAGAAGCGTTTCCGATTCTGTGGAACAATATCCATGAATTGTATCAGCCGTCGGTTTAATTGCTAAATTCCATTTTTTCACACTATAGTATAGAGCTTAAACTACTAAAATAAAGAACGAAACGGTTTCACATCTTTAAGTTATTCCAAAATAAGTAATCATCAAAGATTATGCAAATTGCCTTTTAACATAATGTATCGTATATAAATAAAGTATCGTGATATGCTATATATATAATGGATTTGCACCTATTACAACAATAATTTAAACCATACAATGAATAAATTTACAATCTCACACCCCGTCGAGTTGTAGTTAAAAAAAACTACAACCAACTAAAGAACCGTGGCCAATTCTTCCCGTTATGTTTTTTTAGATTATATTAATAAATCCCATTACATCTCACATGACTTTATCGCTGTCGCTATTTCTGGTGATATAAATATATTAGTGTGGCTGATATTTAAAGAGCACTCGTTGTTACTATCGTTAGTTGCGGCAAGCACAATTTTTTTGATATTTTCATAATTACCATGTCCACAACGTTTAAGGTTATTATGTTCTCTGTATAAAATTACACTTAACATTGTATTTACATGTTTTATATTAGTAATGTCGACAGGTCACTATGTATATATATATATATATATATATATATATATATATATATATATACATATATATATATATATATATATATATATATATACGGTTCAGTACAATGTTTTAAAGCATGCTAGAGCTGTACAATGCAGCTTATACTCTATGTTAAAGTGATTTCTTCATGTAAGGTAGGTGATCTTAAACTAACAATTCTACACAGAGAGCAGAATCGTGTATAGTCGGAAATGCAGAAGAGTCGTGCAATGTGAAGAGGTGAGGATGAAGAATAGAGATAGTGTGAAAGACAGTGATTTGTTGTTCAACTCACCCTCTGGCTTCTGTTGTACGCCTCGTTTATCACCTTTGCCCATGTCTGCGCATGCGTCGTAAACAAAGTATTACTCACACAACGATCACGTACACTACAACGGCACGCGCACCGCACGCGGTCACTATCACAGTTTATACTTGTGTTTGTAATACTGTCGTCTTGTGCTGCAGTGTTGGTGGACCTGTAACAGAAAATGTTCACTGTTGTTGTTGTGTTGGTATTGTGTGTGCGTGCATGTCTACTGCTATGCGATATGCGATGTGGTCCCATGCATTACAGTAGTGCTAATGTGATACGGAATGTTCTAGCGTGCCAACTACCTGGTTCTAATGTCATTTAGTCATACTCTAATTACCTATTCTAGAATGGAGTCGTTTCATATGTACTCTCGATTAATGCGTGCGTTGTTCGTTTGTGCTGTAAAATGTGATCACTTCGTCTTGTTCAATTTACCTTTGGTTTATTTCTGTTGTTTGCCCCAATAGTTGTGTGGAAATTATAATTGTCATCTAAATTTCATCTCCATCAATAATAAAAGTAGTCGTATATGCTATTGACGTGTGATTATTATCGGTTATTGTCATCAACTTTTATATTTAAATTCATCATTTCCATGATTATCCAGTAAATCATTAAATGACTCAATCATTTTGTTTATGTTCACTTCGTGACACAATATTCAAGTAGTGATTGTTCATACAATATTTGGGCTCACTGTGATACTGGATCAATAGCTTTAAAGCTGTGTTATTTATGAACATTGCCTCCACGATATCAGCTGAAAGGTCTCATGAAGGATTTTTTCCCCATGAAACATCTCTAGATACCAATCTCTCACTATTTATTCTCTCAAACACGGTTCGGGAGACTAAATCATGCAGTTTCACAAATATCTACAATTGTTCTAAGTTTCCACCACTACGTACTCTTCGCACTATACTACTGTTCTTTCACTACAGAGGTTTCTCTAAAGTTGTTTCTTACTTTTGATATGAGACATCAACTGAGGTGGTTTCCTTCCCCGCTTCCGCTTCCAGCCGACCACGCCCTCGATTGCATCTGAAAATGAAATCGTTCCTGTCATTTTCAGTCTGTTGCTCATACTTGTCAAAAGGTCAAACACTGATTATAAGACTGTTTCATTCAGTCTTAACATCCAAACTGGTCATTACACGGGTCTAAGATTGTGTCAAGCTCTATCTTAATATGGAACAGATAACTTGCAGGTGTCTTCTCCTCCGACTGACTTCTTGACACAGTCTTCACTCTTCGATATTTTGTAAGTTGGCATCCTTTTATGACTATTCAGCTAGAACCGGTATATGTGATCTCTTGTGGAAGACAATGGACAAACATGAAGATTTGGCCCAAGATAGGTTAATGACGCATATACTCCTTGATGAAAAACGGCATTCTTCCGGTATTAAGACATAAGGTGTCCGCTTTTCAGAAAATATCCCATATCCACGGCGTACTGCACTCAGTAACTTAAAAAGGCCATTTGCCTACTTTTTCGTATGGAACTATATATGTATATGTTTTGTGTATATCGCCATTTATGGCAATAATATTAATATACTTGCTGCAGTCTTTTTTAGACATATGATAAATTTGATGTGATGTATTATTACCAATTACTTGATTTACACGGCATTTCTGCAATTAGGCTGCACCTTTCTATTGTAACTAATGCAGAACCAAATAGACAAATTCGTTAACTTTAGTAAATGTGTTGCAGCGTTTATTAGGATATGGGGGAAACTGACTAATAATATATTAAAAAGCAGTATATGAGTTGTTCCTATTTCTAAGTTGATTTTACATAACTGTCTAAAGGGCACCTATTTTACTTGTGTTATGTTAAAAAGAATGATTTATACTACTGCAAGCTCATTCAGCAAGTGGTTTGTGTCTGACACACGTTTTTATAGAATATATACGTATTTTTAAAATTGCAACAGCTTCTTAACATTATAATGAACAGTTTATTTTGTTTCTGTTGTTGGTAAAAAATAATGGTGAAAAAAGAGTGTCTGAACCGTTCTGCACTCCTAGCGGTTAAACTGTTCATTATATCAAAATAATACCAAGAATAGAAACGTGTTATTAATGTATTTAATAAAGCACAAATCTTTCAGAAAAATAAGAAGGGTTTCTGTAATAAATTTCAAATTTGACCGCCATATTGGAAAATGGGGACCAAATTTTAAAATTTTTAACTACTCAATTGTAATAAGCATAAGAAATTTTCCGATTTAGAGTTTACTGTAAAATTTATGATGTATGTAAATGTTTTCTGAAAACCCAATGGTGGCCTCCTTGAGATGATGACTCCACATAACCAAAATTATAAAGGTGAAGGTTAGAGCGAGTTTTTTCTCCACCCTAGTAGTTTAGCGGACACACATAAGAACTGCCTTTACGTGCGACCATCTTGATTCATGCCCATAACAACGATGTTGAACCTCTAACAATTTTACGCCCTTATTTTGTCGTAGAATGACAGGAGACGTGTCATTTTAAAGATATTATGGTTACGTTTTTATTTATGGCTCCAATTAATACGTGTCATTTAAATCTTTTTCATTAATTTAAAAATATATAGTCTATGTTTATTGGGATTGTCGGTTTATAAACAAAGAGCTACTTCACCATTGTACATTGTGTGAAATCTTACATTTCAATACCAACTCGCGACAGATGTAATTAATACACTTTCAAACGCTTTTATAGAATTTGCAATATGTATACGGGTGTTTCAGGAAAAATCTCAAATATTATTTGGATTTGGTTCAATCATGTCATTGTTTTCAAACGTTTCTACTTATTTGACTATAAAATATAGTCTTATTTTACCAGGCGAAGTTAGGTCTAAAAACATTGTGCCACACTTAACCCACGGCTTAAAGGTGGCTTCCGAACCACCACCAATGGCCAAACAGGCGGACTGCTATCAGCGGTCAACTATCCAATCAGCAGCCACGCTCGACGTAGCTTAATACTTATCTCGCGATAACCGCCGTACCCGCTCCGCTGCGCCATTTTCAATATTTGTTTGACAACTTGTGTTAAATTATGTAGTTGGCACTACATAATTTAATACTATAACACTATTGGTTTGGTGGTAAACATTGACTGAAGTCTCACATGGTTCCTATTGGGTTAAAATTAAGATGGCCGCCATTACAGCTAGGTAAACTGGCCTTTTTGAGAATCCTCAGATGGAGCAATATATGTGTAGTGATATATCCATGGAGTGACGAAATTATTCCTATAGTAAGTGACGACGGGAAGCTAATTAATGTATCAAAAACAGTCGCTCATGCTAAATCAAATAAGTTGTGCCAGATTGCATTTGCGAGAGCACACGCGGAGCAAGAGATGAAGGTGATTCGGCTGACTCTTTAAACATAAAACGTTTTATGAGAGCCCATCTGCCGTATCTGGGACAAGACTGCTGCGAGCCATATTGGGTGTACAACGTACATTTCATGCTATATTTACGCGTTACTTGACGTTAAATTAGTTGTGTTACACAGTAAAATGCTTGGGGCTAGACATAATACGCGACTTAACTTCTTAGAAATAACGCCATTAACTAGACACCTTGTTCCACTTCAAGATAATCCAAACCTGACCCTCACTTAGGATAGTATTACACAAATAACAGATCTCGCTAGTGTTGCTGTTAATATCAGTTTCTAAGCTTAGCCGTAGATGGCGTTGTTAACTGTGCTCAAGGGAGACTTCTCTGTTTCCTGTGGTACCCTCCTGCATTTGATTACATTAGTTACACAGGAGATAGTCTCGTTCTGGGATCAGTTAAGTTAGTTTTGAGGGCCCACGTTGGGACTGTGAGCCGCCCCCTCCTTGCGCATATTCGGTCTCCCTCCATGATATTTTATTAACAAGCTTTCAATAAAAATAACCACTTTCCATGTCAGTAGTTTATGAAATGGTATACCGAGTGACTGTGCTGGCTTCGCGATCGCTTCTCTTATTCCTCTTACACCGACAGCAGCGCTGTACTTTGAAAGCGGACTATAGTAGTGATTCTAGTGAGCCAACCCGAATGGAGGCATCAACCCATAACTTGATACCACACCAACGGAGTGAGTAGGACGAAAGTTCACTTCACGGCATCCAGAGCGCGCCACAGCACAGCCTGTCTCACCACAGAAAGAATTAGAGCGCTCACTTTTTCCGTGCTTCAGAGCATAATTTAGAGCATAGTGTTATACCTTGTGTAACTGGTACAATCAAGGCTGCTTAATCAGCCTAGCTACTAGAAGGCACCATGTGATAAGGGTAGTAATCTCACCCAATTACACGTTGACGTTACATTTCTTACCATTTTTACACAATTCGAAAGTTTTAGTGTCCGCGTTGGCGGATCAATCAATCAATCTAGTCACACCAACCCTATGAGGTCCATAACTTAAATTTCACTGAGTCTCTTAAATTACTTTCCTAATGACTAATAGTCCTTATATGATAACAAGACTATACAGGTAACCCTCTCTCATTCTGCATATAATTAATTCTTTTAAAGGGTTAAGAGATACTATAATCAAAGAAATTGTTATTGGCCTTTTACCATCATAAAACATTAACTCATATTTGCTCATTGACACTTATTTTAATCCTGCTGGAGACATAGTCGATGTATCTTTGTTTTGTCGGTTTATTAGATCGTTCGTTATGTTCGAGATGATTATTCACATATTTCTGTAATAGGTCAAAACTAAATAAGTAACGCATTTTAGTACGTGTGATTGTTTGGCATTAAGATTACTCAAACCTTATAATCCTGAAGATGGAGCTTTTATTATTTAATATTTTACTTTTGTGAAGCGTCTGATGAAAATAGCTTTTCTGCTGAAAGGCTTCAAGACAAAATAAGAAGTATATTTGTTATTGGTTTGTTTATGATTCTAAATTAAGTAGTATTTATAAGTTACAAAACCAGTTTTAAAGTCTCTGCCTTTTATTTTAAGGTATAAACGACTCTTAAGTAATGCATATTTTACTTATTCTTTCATTAGCTTAACATACAAAAAATGTAGAGCCAAGGGGTAATGTTAACCTCCTTTTTTACATTCGTTGTATTTCGACGTTTCTACAGCTATCTCAGTTCTTGGTAGGAGATAATAATTAATACTGACCAAACAAATGAAAGCGTACGGCAAAAATTTCTACCAAGTTTGTAGAGATATAGCATTTCAAAACCAAACTGTAAATTTTAGTCAAAATCAATAGATTTGTGTTATAAATAGCATTTTTTTATTTTTTCAAAATTTAAATTAGTAATTATAATAATTAGTAGCAGTTATAAGTAACATAACAGTACTAAATAAATAGTGAAACGGGTTTATTTCAAATTTATATTCGTACGAGACTTATATTGCGCACACTAGAACCACCAGATTTCAATTACATATCCTTAATTAAAGTGAAATACTCAATAACTTTTAGCTGATACAGCAAGCGTAATTTTTAAACACATAATGGGTAAGGTACAATAACCATTTAATCAACACAATATGTTATACTGACTTCTTATTTTCGGTAACAAACCTATCCTCACAAGTTAGATCACTCCGCCACTACCAGACAGGCTTGGAAGATATGGTGCGTGATGTTTTGTATCGACCACATTTTAACGATCGTCTCGTAAAATATGAAAGTGATACTTCTAGATTAGATTTATAGTAGGCGTCTAACAATTGTTCGTACGGTTTATCCAGGTCATTGCACTTTTAAGTATATTTTATATGGGCAAGAGCTCTACCTGTGGTATCATGATTTTTATTCGTATTAACAATGTTTAACTATTTCATCCTATTACTTCTGCTATACAGTTTGGTAGATATATCATTTCTAAGACTATGCACTTTGTACGTACGCAATTTAGTTTTAGATTTTTATTTAGATACTTTTAATAATTCCTATAAATTGTTTAAAAAGAACATAAATTTCGCTCATAGCCAAAGATTATTTATCGGTTATTTAATTGGAAAGTATTGACTATTCACCCATTTATGAGATTTTTTTTGTATGTTACACGATAAACAAAGCAAAAATTAGACTAGTCGGTGGTTGGAATAAATACAGACCACCAATGTTACGAGTAGTAAATACTGTAAACGTTTGTAATCAAATCAAATACAACAAATGTAATATCCCCTCCTGATCAAATGGAAACTCTTTCGAAGACATACAGCGGTGTCTTGAATAATATCTCTAAATTAATATCTCTCTTATTTGTGTCTCCGATCATGACTACAAAAACTGATAACATTTCAACTTTAATTAAACAGGTTGATACTATCAATTTTGAATTAATTTATTAATGAAATCGATGTTTAAAATATTGAACGACAGTCAATTGTATTAGTTAATGAAATGTCTAATCTCTTATGTCATAAAAAATAGTCTAATAACAAAGATAATACTTATACTTAATCTTTTTAATTATAAGAACTAGCTACCCTTCACTGTCGCAATTAATTATATTCTCATTTTATTACAACTAATAAAGAACATAGTGTATTTTAAAACTCATCTCAATGTGGTTGTTCATTAAGTCTAATTGCCCCAGTAGTATAACCCTCTTCTCGTGTAAAAAGAATAAAAAAGGGAAAACTCCATCTAGTTTTACACATATTTTACGTTTTCTTCGCAGACTTTAGCTTCTCGCAGAGCGTTTACCAGAGTAACAACAGTACAAATCATCCCCGAAGCTGACTGGTACTTCCTCGCTCCAGTCATACTTTATGTAGGCCATCTTTCATCCGGAGATAAATATATTTGCCCACACACAGTCCTAAAGGTTACCAAACAACGCAACGGCTGTATATGTAGTTCATCACTATAATGGCAGGGGTTGGGGCTTTCCAAGGGATTTCTCTTAAACAAACACCCAATATATACTAGGCAAGTATATAAGGCATTGAAAGAAGTGTTTTACAAAAATAAATTATTCAAATATCATTGTGAGGTCTGCAAAATTCCATTTCTGTCTGTCCGAACGGGTATCTCGGGATTAAATTGATGAACAGACCAAATTTTGAACGAATCTTTAATTTTATACAGGCACTGATATCGGTGCATGACATATTGCTAGGCGTCACCAAAGATTTTTAAATTGGTCTTATGGATAACCATGACTGCCATGAGAAAATCTCAAAATAAATAAATTTGTAAATAAATGTTTTACAATAATATGACATGTGGCACAGAAACTCATCTAGCCGAACTACCTCAATATACACAACATTACTCGTATTATTAATTTCAATATAGTAAGAAATTCAACTGAGTGAGCAAAACCTATGAATATATTGCAAGATATCACAAAAAAATATTCATTTGTAAGCTTGAAATTTTGCATTGTTTCACTCTCAGTTTCTGTAGAGAAAATAATGAGTTTTGTAACGGTGAATGTGCATTCATGGAATTTTTCTGAGCGTCCTTGAAGCCTATCACTCAATACTCTAACGCGATTTCTCTTTTGTCCTTAGTAGGATATGAAAATGTATTTTATGTATGAGCCACCTGCCATCTGTCTGTACGCAAGATAATATCTCGAAAAAATGGCTAAAAACATTTGTATTTAACTTCAGCGTATCCTGTTACGTATCCGACAGGTGGTGGCGTATACTACCTCTTTAAGGTACAATGCAATAAAGAATGGTATTAAAAATGTGGAGCATGCATTAACGATTTTTAACTCTTGCAAAGAGGTAGGCATATTAAATTAAAATTACTATCTGCTTTGTTATGTTTCATAAAATTAATTATCATAGCCTATGGCCTTAGAATAATGGATCAGAGAAGTCGAATGAGTTGGCGTTCTGCCAAGCATGGAGATATGGCAATTTCAATATAGGAAATTGGATTAAAGCTTATATTTATAACAGATACCAAGTAAAACATTGTTTTATTGTTAATGAATTAGTCAGATATGTTTTAAATTTCATTCTCATCTTCTGTTCATGAGTATACTTGAATAAATAATATTATTCATAACTCAATGATAAATACTTCTTTAAACAATGACCTCAGCGTATAAACCTGTTACCATTATTACCTAAATTCTCTTTTACATTAATTTCTTATTAGCATCAAGCGTCTTGCAAATTAAAATATATATATATATATATATATATATATATATATATATATATATATATGTGTGTGTGTATATATATATATGTGTGTGTGTGTGTGAATCAACCGACCAAAAGAATATGAGTTTGATCAAACGAGCAAAACTTTTCGTAGTTGTGCTAAAAGAGAACAATATTACTTAATGAACATGATGAATAGTTTATGAGGGAGGTTGGACAGTCGATTAAAAGGTAATGATGGCAGTGGCTAGTGGTGCAAAAGTTTCCTAAATACGAGTTCATGATGAGGATTCTGTCAGAGGTCTCAAGCTTACGATGATAGATAGGTTGTTTTGTTAATGTCATTATTCGTTCTCTTGTAAGTTTACAGACAGATCTCCAACCACTTGAACATGATACACCCTCGGAGGTCATGATTCCTGTTTTTTTTTTTTATGTCATTATTCGTTCTCTTATATGTTTGCAGACATATCTCCAACCACTTGAACATGATACACCTTCGGAGGTCATGCTTCCTGTTTTTTTTTAATGTCATTATTCGTTCTCTTATATGTTTGGAGACAGATCTCCAACCACTTGAACATGATACACCCTCGGAGGTCATGATTCCTGTTTTTTTCAATGTCATTATTCGTTCTCGTATATATTTGCAGACAGATCTCCAACCACTTGAACATCATACACCCTCGGAGGTCATGCTTCCTGATTTTTTTAATGTCATTATTCGTTTTCTTGTACGTTTGCAGACAGAGAGCCAACCACTTGCACAGTATACACACTCGCAGGTAATGTTTCCTGGGTTTTTTAAAGTCACTATTCGTTCTCGTATATTTTTGGAGACAGATCTCCGACCACTTGAACATGATATACCCTCGGAGATCATGCTTCCTGGTTTTGTTAATGTCATTATTCGTTCTCGTATATTTTTGCAGACAGATCTCCAACCACTTGAACATGATACACCCTCGGAGGTCATGATTCCTGTTTTTTTCAATGTCATTATTCGTTCTCGTATATATTTGCAGACAGATCTCCAACCACTTGAACATGATACACCCTCGGAGGCCATGCTTCCTGTTTTTTTTTTAAGTCATTATTCGTTCTCGTTTTTTTTTGGAGACAGATCTCCAACCACTTGAACATGATATACCCTCGGAGATCATGCTTCCTGGTTTTGTTAATGTCATTATTCGTTCTCGTATATGTTTTCAGACAGATCGCCAACCACTTGAACATGATACACCCTCGGAGGTCATGCTTCCTGTTTTTGTTAATGTCATTATTCGTTCTCTTGTAAGTTTGCAGACAGACAGCCAACCACTTGAACAGTATACACACTCGGAGGTAATGTTTCCTGGGTTTTTTAATGTCACTGTTCGCTCTCGTATATTTTTGGAGACAGATCTCCAACCACTTGAACATCATACACCCTCGGAGATCATGCTTCCTGGTTTTGTTAATGTCATTATTCGTTCTCAAGTTCGTTTGCAGGCAAATCGCCAACCACTTGAACATGATACACCCTCAGAGATCATGCTTCCTGGTTTTGTTAGTGTCATTATTCGTTCTCGTGTACGTTTGCAGACAAATCGCCAACCACTTGAACATGATATACCCTCGGAGATCATGCTTCCTGGTTTTGTTAATGTCATTATTCGTTCTCGTATATGTTTTCAGACAGATCGCCAACCACTTGAACATGATACACCCTCGGAGGTCATGCTTCCTGTTTTTGTTAATGTCATTATTCGTTCTCTTGTAAGTTTGCAGACAGACAGCCAACCACTTGAACAGTATACACACTCGCAGGTAATGTTTCCTGGGTTTTTTAAAGTCACTATTCGTTCTCGTATATTTTTGGAGACAGATCTCCAACCACTTGAACATGATATACCCTCGGAGATCATGCTTCCTGGTTTTGTTAATGTCATTATTCGTTCTCGTGTATGTTTGCAGACAAATCGCCAACCACTTGAAAATGATACACCCTTGGAGGTCATGCTTCCGGGTTTACTATAGTATGAAGGTATTGAGAGAGGAATTAAATTCATAGCAGGATCCTGGTAAACACCTAGTCACCCAAAGAACGGTATGTCATTTCTATACAGTTTCTCAGCTTAGGCCTGCTATCATGAATTACAAATTTATGGATATAATGGATTTTGGATATGGATATACCAACCAATCACCGTCATTGACCAAGGGTTACATCTCCGGCCAAGTTAATAATTGTTGTATTGGTAGCCATTGGATTTAGCGTCATAATAACAGTACTAAACTTCACTAAACTTATATTTGCATATAGAAATATCGGAAATGTCGCAGTTCTAAAAATCAAATAATACACATTCAAAGACCAAATAGAAATTCTTATTTTAACACTAGCTGGTATGTTTCTTTTAAATCTTCTGGTACCTTAAAAATACCTTTAAGAGAACAATATTGATTAAAATCTTCGTTATAGGCCAATACACATTGAGAAACTTGGAAATTTATCATCTTGCCAATTGGAAGACCGATATATTTGTGCTACCTATTGAGAACAAAATTCAAACTTTTGATAATCTTGTGTTCAACCATTCAAAAAGCATAAATTTACAAAAAAACTATTAGAAAAGTTATTAGATACGTATTGCTTATATCTTTAAAATTTGACTTCTCCTATAATTCTGTGACTAAAAATAGAGGAGCAATTTTAAAGAACCAAAGATCATTGCTGCTTCTTAAGACGCACGTTAGTATTGACGTTTAAGATAAACGGTTACGAGATAGTTTGTACAAAAATAATCTACACTTTGAAGGTGGAGTAGTGCAATAGATCTCTATAATCATAATTAATTCAATAGATCTCCTGACCATTTCAGTACAAACTCTTGGGATCATCCATGTTGTAGAGTGTAAACTTGTAAGCTTGGTGTGGTGGAACAGTATTACCGACAGGATTTCCCTTCCAATCTTACAACTGATCGCAGGGACACATACGAGTAACGTTACTAACTCCTAGTTTACGTATTTTTCCGCTAAAAAGGCAACAAGATACATAGCAAAAACAATTCTCAGTGTGGGTGGGTACAGAATATTTTCATCGATAGGGAAAGTGTAACCCTCGAGCGCTCTGGAGAGAAACGGTGAGTGGAATTCTCAACCACCGATACAGACTACGTTCTCTATACATAAATATATTCTTCTGCTAGAAAACATATCACCATACTTTTATAAAAGTCTAGATAGATATATAGATTACTGGTGTCCTGTATATTTCGTACAAGTTAGTTATTTTTTTATTTTATTATTTCAGATTAAGTAAACATAACAATTTAGATTGTTTAACACATCGATTATTATGTAATAAGTAGATACTTAAGAGAATGTTGAGATCTTGGATATATCGCTTATATTATCTGAAGATATATGTAACTAACAAACTGTCGTAATTAGATATCAAATTTGGGCCAGTTTTGCTCGATTTTTTATAGTTGAATTATCCCGAGGTATGCTGCATAATGTGGGCGCAGTTTTTGTTGTAGAAGAGTTAAATGAAACATCCTCCCTGAGGATCTCAAGGAGACTTTTACTGTTTTTGTAACAATTCAAATTTCTCACTTCTTTTCAGCGTAGATACCTACTATAGTTTCTTATTTGTGAACCTTAATGTATCAATACTAAAAGATATCAATATCCAAATTTTTATATTTCTAAGTGCTTTTGTATTTCCAGTTTCACGTATGAGTTTTGCATTGCATTAAACCCCACATATACTTATGGAATTTATGGAACTGGTTTGTATATACTTTTACATAACCTGTCTAATAAATTGAACATTTTAGTTTTCTTTACTGGCAATGTCTTATACGAGATTAGAAAAATATTTTGCAAATTCATTTGGTCAACCAAACATATAATAAGCTAAATTATCACTATATTTGAGAGCAGGTATTACGTTGTATTACAGTCAGCATCGAATTGAAACATAGAACGACAGTAAGAATGACACTTGTGTTAGTGTAGGCAAGTCACGAGACGACCTCACACACCACGCAGCTATGTAAGTATTACCAGATTTTGCAGACACTTTCATCAGGCAGTGATATTACCTGATTTTGCAGACACTTTCATCCGGCAGTGGTATTACCTGAATTTGTAGACACTTTCATCAGTAACAAGCACAGATTATTTGATTAAAGATATGATGTAATTATAACACTGGAGACAAACCACGAATTAGTACGCCATTATTTACTCCAGTTGGTGAATAATAAATCGTTAAAAATTAAACTAACTATAATAAATATCCAGATTATATTAATTTACATTAATATTTTTTATAATTATTCCTTTATTAGTACATTCGAAAGACTGGTACTTGCGATACGCAGTGATGATAGAGAAGAATTATTGTGTTTAGATAAAGAAAGTGGGACAATCGTTGATTTTTCCTAAGTCAAAGGCATCTGCGTGGACTGCAAAGTATGGTAACGTATCCGAAAAACTGTAAAAAGGATTGGGAAAGAAGCAAGGATCAAACTAAATAAAAATCTCCGTACCCTTGAAAAAATAGGAAACGACCTCGTAGTAGCAACGTAGTTGTATGTATAGGGCTGTGATAGGAGGGTTATTTTTGGCGTGATAAGGGGTTTTTACATCCACAAAAGGTTTGTCCCAACTTGTATGAAATTTTCACCAGAATTACGCCATAAAATAGAGTTTAAATTGGAGTGACTGGATACTAAGACTGGATAAAGAGAAAGATGGTTCAAGTGGAGGAAATGTTATCAGAAGAGGAAAGGCTTGATAGAACGATTGAAAATTGGAGATGCACAAATATTTACGCCAGATAAAATAACATACAGTCAGAGGGGCTAAATTGTTTTATCTGGATGGAACATGGGTTGATGTACATTTAACTTCCGCAAGAGTTGGTAGAATAGTAATATAGCTGGTGTTTTGCCCGAATAATTTCATAGAACCGTATAATAGTTGTAGATATGGGATCAGAAGATGGATTTTTGGCTTAAGGCCTCCAGATTTACAAGGCTAACACCGCACTGGAGACTATCACATGAATGCGGTCAATTTTTAAAATGGATTCGCAAAAAGTTTATGTATAAAGCAATTCAAATTTTTAATATAAGTAACCTGAAAATGTATATCATGTTACGAAAACAGGCTATGCTGTAGCAACATGATATCATGTATGCTACCCTCATACATGTATCACTTAAACACAACATAGTTTATATGGTCAAATATTAAACACCATTTTCAGCTCAGAAATATCATTATCAACTATAAAGCAACTACTGAATGAAACTCCGAAAAATACCACGAAAACTCGGTGAAAGACGGAATTATTGCAGATTCTGTGGATGAAATTATTATTCAACTTGGAGCAGACAGTGAAAGTGATCCATCCAGTTTGCATGATGTCAAAATTGGCCACAGGACGGATTGCGATGAAGAAAGTTTAATTGTGAGAAAGTAGCTGGAGAATAACAACCGACATTACGGCGTAAAAGAATTCATACGTGTTTCCCATATTAACATGGCACCGTTTTCAAAACTAATTTTATGTAAATAGAGTCAAGTGTTTACTGTAAAAGATTTCCTTAAAGTATTGAATTATTTTACTATGTTAGATATAAGTCTAAGGTAATTAGTTATCTAGTGTTTATAGTTCGTAAAATCTGTGCGAAGCTGTATAACGTATTTAAAATATAAAATAGTTATATCCTAGAATAAATCAATTATATTTTGTTATATTTGTATTTCAAGGCACTCAGATAAATTTTATGAAATTAAAACAAAGTTATCGTTAAATTATATACCACGTTATTTTAAGACTAAATCGGGTTCAAACACTTTACAGTAAAAACACCAACAGAAAGTACCATTTGGACGTAAGTTTTGGTTTAATTTTGAAATGTAAAGGTCTATGCGGTTGCTATACATATTTGATGTACATTTAAAATGTTTTGAAGTACTACACAACATTAGACTCCATAATTTAAAAAAATTTTAATTCCAATCAAAACTATAATCGTTATATGAAGTCTGGTTTCTTAAATAACGTCTGCAACATTAGTGTACACTATAACTCATAGAGCCTGTAAAGAGACGGTTAGTGCCTTCAATTTGCCGGTATGCAAGGAAGCCAGAGGTTGCTTGCGTACAATAAAATATGTTAACTTTTTTTAATAAGCCTTACTAAAAATTAAAAGCAAACCAAATTAGTGTTTTAGAGCTAATGACGTATAACTACTTTTCTGTCCTTCAATTCACAGTGCTAAGCCTGTAAAAAGAGAGACATGAGTGGAGATATCGCCTTTTAAGGTGGACGCAGCTGCAGATAGCTAGTTCCATTTCAATTTGCAACTACAAAGGTTCACTTAAGCTTTCCGAGTTGTTCATTCCAAAACTCTGATAAGGTGTTCAAGTGATAGCTTTACCATAAATAGGGAAATTTTTTAACAGTTATACTAAATCTATTGCATTTTTAAACGGTACTTTAATTTTAGTCTCATAGAATTTTAATGCGTCACTTAATTTTAAGTTGGCCTCAAGAAAACATTGAACTAAAACCTTCATTCGTCCAAATTTTTGCAGCCAATTTTATATGGATACATTACAAGACTGTGTGAGAAAGCAAAAGGCACCACCTTCATAATAATTGAATTAGTTTTTTATTCACATATTGCATTACTGTGTGTGTGTTTTTTGTTTTCGCGCCTGTGTTTATGTAAGGAAGGAGATGTACTGAATGATTCTTTAACGCCCATTGAAATTCATGAAAGATAGAGGCATGAAATTTGGTACGGAGGTTGAACTATTATGTACAGGTCTGTTAAATTATCCCATGAAAGCTAAAATAATATATTTCTCAAATATGCCTGCTTTCCTTTCTAAATTACCATAGGACTCATTCATATTAGAACACAAGTTCTTTCACAAAGGGTCTTATAGGACTCCGACTTCAAGATTCCTGTTACTGTCCTAAGATAATTCAAGTGCTACTAAAATCTTTTCAGCTATCCAATCAAAAGTCATAGAATGTTGCCCGAAATTCGAATTGGAATATCTTTCAATCGCTAACACTTATCTCATGAGCGCCACGCCATTTATGAAAGATGCGTGTGACGTCCCTATTATTGAGCAAGAAATTGTATGCGGAGCTGATAGTAACTGCTTGTATAGTCCGGTCAATTTAGCCAAAAAATAGGGGTAACTTTGCATAATTCCCAGAAAGCTGAAAATTTGCATAGATGTTAGGGACACCATTGTTATGAAATTGTGAAAAGTCCCCATCGATCCCATGTCTGCAAAATTTTTTATTCAAGGTCAAATTTCACAAAAATAGGTTTTTTGAACTTTTAAGCGAAACGGTTAGGTTTATGAAAACATATGTCAAACACAAATTGTAGATCATCCAATTATCTACAAAAATGCTCCTTATACGTTTTTTCATAACACTAACCATTTTTGAGAGAAAAACAATTACAAACTTTCTTACACTGTATTGTCCATAATAAGCACGACCAAGCTCCCTATGATACCATTGGGCGTGTAATATAAGTAAAACTATAAGTCTGGTCTGCGTGACTAATACATTCATATTGACTGATAATTCTGAGAATATGATATTAAAAAAAAAACGGAGTGAGAGTACCTAATTTTAAGGGACCATGTGCCCTTTGAATAACATCTGCCTGCCATTCCATTGTTCGAGTGCCCGTTCCGTCTAGACCTGCTTTTCTGAGGTCGCACCTAAATCACCGTTAGTCTCTAAAATTTTCTTCGTAGTGAAAAAAAATGTAGTTATTTAAAATATTCTCTGCTAAAGTTTGTGCTGTATTCACTGTTAGTTGAAAATATGTCGCAATAGTGTTTTATTTTGCACCTAAACTTTTTATCTTCAAGTGAATGTGTTATTGTTGATCGCGGTAATGAAGACGTTACTTAACTGGGAGTATTCAAGGGGGAATCAATTTAATGATTACTTGAAGAATGTAAATTCAACGACAAATCATGTGCAGTGTCACAAACAATACAATAGAAAGAGTACAATTGCAGCAGCAAAACTGCAACATGAAGAGAAATAAGCTAGTACCTCTCAAAAAGTCCTCCTCCTCGTACTAGAGCACATGTAAGTGAGTCATATCTTTCTTTTAAAAATTGTTTTTATTTTGCGCCGACAAGTTGAGTGAGGAGATACAAAAAGAAAACAAGCACAGAAATCTTGTCGTAAAATTTGTAACGTTAGAACTCTTTCATTTAAAGACTCAGTTATGAAAGCAGCTCAGTCTCGTTCTGATGACACCGCAAAAACTATTGTTTGCTCGCATTGGGTTTGAACACGATTTAGTTGCTGCTGCTGAAGCTAAAGTACCATAATGATTGCTTTGTAATCATTTTTTAAGCCGACCACTGGAGGCTAAGTCGGCCGTCCTCAAGATGAAGCATTGTATCTCACCATGGGGGAAATATTTTCATATATTGAAAGAGGTGATGACTGCCAGTTTACGTTAGAAGAATTAGAAAATATATGTAAAAACGTAAGTGCTGATAATAGAAAAATTAAATTACGATTGAAGTTTAAATTATGGTAATAGAGTCATTTATTACTCAGAAATTAAGACAATTAACATTGTATGTTTTCTTGTTAATTATCATAATATTATCAATCAAGCTTGGAGTGAAAAAACTTAAAGGCAAAGAAGAGCAATTGAAGTCCTATCAACTGCGCCAGTAATTATTCGGGAAGATAATCAATCGGTTCAATCATATACAGTTTTTACATGCGATTTTATGACTGTCTGTGATACAACATCAGTAATGTTTCGAAGGGGTAAAACAACAATTTTTTTAATTGTTTGAAAAAGAAACTTTTATTACATGTGTAGCCTACAAGCTTTCAAAGATATCAATTCTTCACCAGAAAACTCGCTTTCTTTTGTCTTTATATGGAGCTCCAAAATTTACTTCCATAGACAAATTACGTTACTTATCTTTTGCAAAACAAACACGTAATAAAAACGTGTGCAATTAGCCATTCTTTTCCTCCAACCGCGGCTTCCGCTCACCAACAGTTTTATCATGTATATTACTAGGTTCAGCTGTGTGACTTGGTAATCAAACTAGACCCAGAAACAATGGGGTTGGAAGCATATCCCACACGCTTCTTCCACCTGAACCAGAAAACCTCTTTAATTTCTGTTTTTGGAACTGCAAAAAGAGGTGTAACTTAAGACGCGGCCGCAAAAAAAGTAATCTTATTTTGTTCACTAGCGTGCACTACTTGTCAAGGCCAATCGTGTTCAAATGTTAAATCTCCAGCAGAAGAAGGTTTTTACATGAATGACGAAACAACTGATGTATTGCTGTTAGTACAATTTATGTCTACTCAAGAAGATGAGGAAGAAGAAGAAAAATAGAGAGAGGAAAGAAGATGAAGGGGGAGAAGAGGAAATACCTAATGACCGATGAAGACGAATAAAATATGTTACAATGAAATATAACGGGACTTGTCACTCGAGCTGTACCTGATCGACAACGACCACACTGACGAGTGCAACGACTAAAAAGAAGAATAACCAAACATTCATTAAATTTTAACTGGAATAGACTGTGAAATAGGCCTACTGGGGAAACCACATTAAAAAAATCGCGCTAGGTACACTAACTCATAGGTGGGCGTGGAAACGTGTTCATATTATTAGACAATACAGTGTATGAAAATTTTGTAATTGTTTTTTCTCAAAAATGGTTAGTGTTATGAAAAAAAAGTATAAGGAGCGTTTTTGTAGATAATTAGATGATCTACAATTTTTGTTTGACATATATTTTCATAAACATAACTGTTTCGCTGATAAGTTCAAAAAACCCTATTTTTGTGAAATTTGACCTTGAATAAAAAATTTTGCAGACATGGGATCGATGGGGACTTTTCTCAATTTCATACCAATGGTGTCCCTAACATATATGCAAATTTTCACCTTTCTGGGAATTTTTTGCAAGGGTCAATGTCTAAATTGACCGGACTAGTATAATATAATAAATTATGTTTCACGTGGTTGAATAAATCAATAAGATGGAAAACATGTTTTTTTTGTATAATGTCACACTAATTCTATAAATTCTTAAAGTGCCTATTCAATTTTCAGACACTTCTCGGAAATGTCTATAGTACACACACAAAATGTTAACGTCGAATTACAGTTCTGTATACATTATATTTTGTTGGAAGAACAAAGGCGGCGTAATTTCTATGGAACAAAACAATAGGTTGAGAGCCCTCTTTGGTCATTTAGCAACTTCCAGTGTTTAACTTAACGACGTAAACATAGTGCGCAGTTGTTTATATTAATGTTTGAAATTTCCATACCACGGCCTTGATTATGTAATTATATTTATGTACGGGTACGCATTGAGGTGTAACTTAATTAAAAAGTAATTTATGGCTCATAATTTCAGATTACTTCTGAAATTTTATCAGCAAAATAATCTAGTGTTAAAGCAAAAGTACATTCAATATTCGTGGTGAGTGGAATAAATAAATAATACATTACACAAATATTGAAATAGTTTCATATTATTTCAACTTGTAAAGCTTAATTTTATAATTGGGATGCTAATAACACGTCAATTAGTATACATCCAGAAACAATATCTAGGAGATGCGTTTTATTTAAAATACAACTTTTGTCAATGATACTAGAGGACAATTCAATTTTCACGTTTGACTTCGAGATGAAATATGTGTTGGAAAATGTGAAATTAGTCCCTTAGCAGCGAGACAAGATATACAAAGGTTGGAATAACCATGAGTTACAAGTTGCTGTGAAAATATTTCGTGGTTCCGCCAAAAATTGTACTTTTTAGGAATCATATAAATACGACTCTGTAAATTTGTAAATTAGCTAGACGACAGAGATTCCAATTACCACCATTCACCTCAAGGACCCTAGGGAACATTTCGCTGTTCAGGCGGTTCCGAATGTCATCCCTGGAGTCAAATGTGGAATCCATCTTAGAGCATTAAGATGGGATCAGAAACTAAAGAATCCATAGACTTTTTAATTAGAGGCAGATTTCCTTTCAAGCTTTATTCTTCCAATTATCATCGTTTGCTGGCCTGAAAGAGGATCTTATCAAACAGAATAAGGAAGAGATTCGATGCAGTGCAAGGTCGATGGTACTGATAAGCAATGTGACGCTCACAGACAGGATTTGAACCTGCGCTATCTCTAAGTCAGATCCAAAGTCCAACGTCTAAGACTTCTCGCCTATCGGCACAATTCCGAGTTGATCCCGCGACTCTGCTGAGGTGGGGAGGACATCACGTGAATCACTCGCTGTTTTTTTTAGGATTCATAACCATTATGTCTGTTGTAGTTTTAGTTTACATTAACAGTACTTTTAAGTGAAAAGTTTTTAAGTGGCGGTTAAGATAACTAAGCAATAAAAACTCAAATTTAAAAATGTGCAGCCTAAAAGAGGTTCCATGAAATTTTATCAAGTAAACCTCCATAGCTTAGTCCAACATAAGTATTGATTTTTTTATTTATTTATTGTTTTATGATATTTTAATTGGATCGTGAGGTTATTACTGGAGTGATAATTGGTTCATTGTTAAAACTATTAATAAGTAATCAAATGTTTAAAACACCATCCTTTTTAATTAAGAATAATTTGTACAACAATTACGATATGCACATTTATTGAATAAAATAACCACATATTTTTATTCATTTATTTCTAGGAAGCGTTGTCTGGATCGGTGACTGAAATTTCCACTCACCGTCTCTTTCTAGTACGCTCTAGGGTGTATTATATTATCTCTTTCATAGACTTCTTTGTGTTTCCAAAGTCTGTGAAACTCTGATTAAATGAAAGTTTGTTAATAATTATTATTTTACAAATAACTTTTAAACAAAATCATATCTAAAATTTATATGTTTGAAAGACCGAAACATTACTACTTTAAAAAAATGTGTAGCCTTAAAGAAATGTTATCAAGTAAATCTTCCATAGTCTAAAATTTGCTTCCAAAGATGTTAAATTTGCGTTTTACATCTAATAATTAATATTTACTAAAATGTACAATTAAAATTATATTTTTACTAAAACTTTTAATTTGTTTGTTTGGATATATATATTCTTACTTTCTGTTCAACAGCGGTTAAAGGAAAGATTTAAATAAGAAGAGTTGTTATTATCGTACTTATTCTATGCTTTTACACTATAAATATAAATATATATATATATATATATATATATATATATATATATATATATATATATATATATAATGTACAATAGTGCTCAAATTAATTTAAAATATGGTTGAGCTGTCATAAAACAATTTTTACACAGAACAACTAATTAAATTTCTGTGAGTCCAATACAATGCAACACTAATGGAATGTCACACATATTTGGTAGAATCACCACGCAAGATAGTTATGTTATGAGCAGGTGGAGTCCATCTACAGTGGGTGGTAAACCGCGGAGCTTGGCCTGAACCGCACGTCTAACCGCAAACCGACATGTAAACCGCATCGGTTCTCTCCTCTGCTCTCACCGCTGAAGATAAACTCAAACATATTTAGGAGTTCTGACAACTCCTGCTAAACCAGGAATGCAAACGCACCACATTTACGGTTCTTTAACATTTAAGTGCTAAAAAAGTTTGTCAAGGATGTTTTCAAAGTGTTTTTACAACGTTCTAGATTATTAAATGTTGGATTATTATACAGAGTGTTCACAAAAGGGTGTTACATCTTCTGTGGCTGATAGTACTCGTCATTTAAAACAAAAATGTCACACAAACATAGGTCGATAAATATCTCGTTTAGCCGCTGTGAAGCCATTTTGTATTTTTAATAAAAAATATTATCTCTAAATCTATTTCAGCTACAGAGACCAAATTTGGTACAAAGGTTTGAATAGATAAGAACAAAGTTTAAAAAATAATTGTGTTACTTTCTAAATATTGATAAAATGGCATCTGTTAAAAATGTTTAAAGTCATATAACCTAAAAACCAGTAAAGTTATACAAAAACTGATTTGACACCAACTATTTGAAGAATTTTATTATAATTCCAACGGTGCTTCGATCAACGAAATCCGTCATTAAATAAGTGTGCTCGGCCACTTAAAGGTAGGTTTGCAAAAGCCGGAAGGATGATACGTTTTGTCTTTTGATAGACATCAACTGTTTTATATAGCTTATAAACATTTTATTAGATACTAACTATTTTTTAATTTTTTTCACAATTCCAACTGTGCTTTTTTCAATAAAATCCCTCAACGCATAAACGAACAGGACCACTTTTACCAGATATGCTTGCACAACCCGCGTGCTCCAAACTTGTCACAGTTGAGAGGTATCAGTTGATTGTTGCTCCCGGCTTGTGAAAGTGTATCTTTAAAGTGGTTGTGCTCGCTTAAGCATTAACGGAGTTCGTTATAAAAATAACAACCGTTGGAATTGTTATACAAAATTCAAAATAGGTATCTTTTAAATTTTATATTATATTAGATATAATAAACCTGATGAGTATCATAAGATAAAATTATGCTCCCGGCTTTCACAAGCGTTAAGTAGTAGAGCTCGCTTATCTATTGACGGATTTTGTTGAACCAAGTATCGTTGGAATTGTAATAAAATTCTTCAAATAGTTAATGTCTAGAAAATGTTATAAAACTATAAGTTACCGTGTTTTTTTATTTTACTTTAAAAACAAATGCCATTCTTTAATATTTAAGGAAATAACACACTCATGTTTTTCAGGGTTTCTCTTAACTATTCAAACCTACGTGCAAAATTCTGTTTCTATTCTTAGAGATAATATTTGTTTATAAAAATACAAAATGGCGGCTAGCGGCAAAACAAGACATTTCAAGGCCTATGTTTATATAACATTATTTGTTTGAAATTATGAGGGCGATCACCCACATAAGTTCATGACACCCTTTCGCGAACACCCTGTATAATGGATATTATAGTATCGATAGTTGATTGAATAAACTACCGATAATGTAAATGTGACCGTAACTACCGATATTAAACTATCACATTCAATATTGTAACAGCTGTTTGAATTACATAAACATTGACTACCCATATATTCAGTGTGGCAATATAAATAAAACCACAACGAGAAACCTTCAAACAAATTATTTTAAAGTAAACATTCAGGGATAGAAATCGTTATGTATCTGTGAAATAACTACTATTCTAAACATCCCTATTTGGTCTAAAGCTATTATAATTTTATCGTTATACTAATCACACATCTGGCAGAACACGTAATACTATTTAAACAGTTGAATATTCTTGGGGGATACATAATTTTTAATTCGTAGAGGTTGTTGCTAAAGACTAGCATATTATCTCTGTTAATAAATGTCAGACATGATGTTAAAAACTCTAATCATTGTGCAATTTCACATTCTATGAAAATAAAATATCTGGTGTATTAAAAAAATTATAAAACACAAATTAATTTTAAATGCGTTATCAATTTAGTTTAGCTTCTTATCGTTTTGCACTGCAAGACACATTTTAAAACCTGACGAGTTATTATTAGAAATGTATTGAACAAATAACCCATAATTATTCGTAGTTACAGGTTAGTCAAATTATGTTTGGACTTATCGAATGATAATCTAGTTATCGATTATAGCAACGAGTATTTTTGAACAAGCGTTACCTAAGTCTGTCCGAGAGATGATTAGGCTCGGTAGTGTCACGGATATTTTGTGGATTTGTAATCCAACCTTACAAGTTGGATGTCAACCAGTGAAAAAATCAGTAAGGTGCGTTGAAAGCTTACTTAAAATGACTCCAATTTTGCAATGAAATACCTAAAATATTTTCTGTGTTTTTATATATATTCAAGTGTATTATTCTAAAGGTGATGTGTTATTTTTTTACAGAACCGACGCAGAGTATGAAGTGAAGTCGGGTTGGTCGGCGCTGATAAGCTCGTGATATGTGTGAGCATCAATACGACAGCTCCTCCTCTATGTTTGGTTTCACTTATCTCAGTCCAGCTTTATATACTGACAACATATGGCACCGATAAAAACCACATAACAGAACGCACACCACAGAATTGCTTCCTAAAATTTATATTATGCTATTATAAACCTTCCATTTTAATGTTTATTTATCATCCAACAAGTACCAATTTCAATTCAACATTACACTCAAATCTCTAAAACCCTGCAAAAGGAAACTAACTTTCACAATATTTAAAAATAACTGGATACCATTCTTTGCTTCAGAGTCTGTAGATAAAACCAGAATCTTAAAAATTGTGCATATCATTGAAACGAACGTTGCAATAAACTGCAGACTGTGTCTCATAACCACATATGCACAGTGACGTCATCGTTTATATGGAGAGACGGCCACTACAAACACAGTTTATCACCTCTAAGACAGATTTTCACTTACAGCTTACAGATTATCAGCTTAATGCAAAACAACACATATACGAAAAGAAAGAACTAGGTAGTCGATATTAATTCATACAAAACATATACTGTAAATATAAATATTTTTGTTTGTTTGTTAGAAATTTGCACAAGTATCCACGATGGGGATAAACCCACAAATTTAAATTTAAAAGCATTTTTTACGGGCGGAAAATAACAAAGCTTAATGGATTATTTATTATTCAGAATGGAATTACTTGCTTTTTTATTGCCATAAATCACGTCCGATCGGTTACAAATTTCAAAAATCTTTACTATTCAGTAATTAAAAATTGTTTCCCTTTCTATTCGAATGCTTATACCTATAAGGGAAATTATATTCCTTGTACTACTATTATGATGTACTCGTACAATCGAAATCAGGACCACACACGATATAATTGTACGGATGATGTTATCCTTATTACAAGAGTTACACCCTACTGGTGTGACAAATCCGTATTTCGAATTAGATCTAAATCTGACTTCAAAGATATACGCAATATATATTCCTTATCGTTTAGTCGGATGTAAGGCAGAGTTCACAAGTAACTGCCGTTTCGAAATGGCAAACTAAATATGCATTATTAGTTGAAATGGTTAAATTGTGTAACACCGATGATTATGAAGGTTGGCATGATCCTCGCAACAATTAAAATTATTAGAAATTCTACTGTTTTTAAACCTTACAAACGGATATTTCACAACATAAATCAAAATAGATACAATTTGCAAACAATTTTAAGTTAATGTGATTCTTAAAAATTTGTCTATAACTCAAGATTTTATTATTTCTGCTTTTCACAAGTTACAAGTATAAAAGTATATTCAAGAAAATTTAATCGTTATACAATAATAAATTGCTAGCCAGTTTTGAAATGTATCTTTTTTACAAATAAGCCAGAAAGAAACTCGATCTCTTGGCGAATTTTAAACAATTGCATAATGTCTGTTTTCGACAGATAAGTTATAGAAAATCCCTTATATATTAAATTAATCTGGTAAAATAATCTATCCTTATTTTTAAATAGCTAGAAATTATGGCAGTTTACTACAATTTCCACCATTTTAAAACATATTATAAAACACATTATCCGTTTATCTCAAACATTTACCAACATAGACAAAAACTTTACTTTTTTAGTATCAGGTAATTGTCATCAAATTTTATTATTCTTGCATATTTTTCAGTACTCTTAAGGTTTTCTGCTTTGTATTCTTGGTGGAAGTGAGTAGGTTTTAATGGAAAAGACATTAAAATCTCTTAAGGTTTCAAGATGGAGATCGTTCAAATTTTGGAAAAAAATTATTATATCTAAGTTGTTATTCATATTTTATTTTGTAAAGTTATAAAACAATATCTATCAACAGTTTGCTATCTCGTAATTTTCATTTATTTTTTATTTTTCTCATAGTCCAGATATGACATTTTTCTTTTACAAATGTTACAGCTGTAACGTTCTATCTCATAAAATTAATGTATAAAACGACATGTAAGTATTTTTATTACTATACAAACAAACTTCAACATTTTATGAACACAAATACAAAATACTCGATGGATTGAGTATAACAATTATTTACTGCGGAATTATAAAAGAACGCTTGAAAAACAAGGAAAAATGCCCTGCCCTTATAGAAATTTGTAATTATCAGATCTGGAGTTGAAGATGGTTGCGAGAGAGATGGAGAGCAGGTGCGACAGAGATAACTATTTCCCAGTACACCGTTTGGAAGGGAAAAGGGCCATCAGGCTATGTTATCGCAACAAAGAAAAGAACAGGGAACGACCAAGCCCATGCGACCTATCGCTTTGAGTGTACGTTGCTGACATATAGACAACCTTAAGGCTTGAGGAAGCAAACAATAATCAAAATATATAATTATGCCTATATACGAGATATATAACATAAAACTAATATAAAAAAGGCTAGTAAATACGTCTAATATTGCTCAACATTTATGGTGTGAACATAATCATATGAAGTGGAATTAAACCAAATTAGTACATCGTGAAAATAATTTCCTAAACGTAAACTAATTCAAGTTGCATATAGAAATCAAGCATACCAATAGCTAAGTAAGCATTATCTATACGTTGAGGCACTTCGCCTACTAATATTAATATTAAATAAACTAGGAAACCTAAAATTGTAATAATTAAACAAACTACAGCCAACACAATTAGAACACTCTTAATCTTGATATCAAGAAAAAAAACGCAAGGCCGAAGGGATCTGCCCTTGAAAACAATGGCCATTCGGCTTTTTTTATATATGTGCCGCATGATATAAAATGTGCTGATACTATTTCCCATGTCTGCCACCTTCCCTGGTGTTCACGTGTAGAGCGTGTAGGTGCAGTGTATCTGTATTGTACAGTTTTATGGTATTTTTTTGTCCTGACCGCTCTGGACTCTCAGGTATATGCTAGTATTTTTTGCGCACAACTTCCTCTGTTGTCAATTTTGGATTTTTGTGCTTGCTGGATCTTTTTTTTAAGTTTTCTTGGACATCAGAATAAGTGTATTGACTCCAATTCTGTAAACCTCTATTTTATAACATTATAATGATGTGAATATGTCCGAAACGCTGTCATCCTTTTAAAAGCATCTAATTTCAATAATAAACTTTAAATGAAACAAATACAAACAGACTGAACGAATCTTACAAACGGTTATAATATTATAATTCTTTGCTCCAATTAATGATGCTTGATGTTGTCAAGGGTGAATTTATAAAACCAGGCTGAAAGCCCAGAGTTTTGTTAATACAAAAGGTGATTAATCAATAGTCGCTGACTATAGAAGCTAGTTAGTTTCTCTGGCCAGACAGAACCTATTGTCAATTGAACTATAGTTTGGTTTAGATATTGGCCTGATTGTTTGAAACCCCTTCCTTTGTGTACGCAAACTTATTTCAATCGTGCGTTTTGCTGTCCCATATCTTGAAACACACAGAACAACTCCATTAAAACTAAAACCTACTCCCTTCAGAAAGAAAGATGAAAACACTGATATTATGTTCTCTTGGATCCACTTCAGTTGCTGCCAGAAGAGAATCCATTACCGTCTCTTGGACGAGCAAGAGATTCTCTTGTCTCTCTGGAGCACCGGAGTAAAAACTTCTACGAGTATTGTAAATAAAATATAAGTGCACGTAAACCATTGAGGGTCTGGTATTACAAAAACATGTTTTCAATTTTCTACCAATACTAAAAGCGTTATGCCATCACAATTGTTATACTGTACCTAATTATAATGTATCTACATTACGTTCATTAATATGTGTGTGTGTGTGTGTGTGTGTGTGTGTGTGTGTGTGTGTGTGTGTGTGTGTGTGTGTGTGTGTTCAAAACAGTTCAAACAGTTCAAAAAATCTTTATTTGGCAATAATTTTACAGGCATTTTGAATTTTCATTCCCATGTGCTTCAAGTAGCACGCGTGGGAAAAACAGTTACGATAGTATACAATATACATAGCCCTCAATCATAGTTATACAATACTATCATGCCATATATAATAAAAGATAATATGCCTTATTTTTACACTTTATCTGCTTATTATTTACAATTTTTATTATATCTATAAATTTTACATGAAAGACCGTTAACATTATTCTTCTGTTGATTTTCATAGAAATTTTCAAATTATATAAGTAAAGAATAACAACAATATAGACTATATAAATATAATATAACAGCAAATATAACAAAATACATCCAGTAAAGCTTTGCACAAACTTTTCTATAAATCTCTTATAGTAAATAAAAGGCATAACAATTGACAAATGCAAATAAACAGTTGACGGCATGTGAGTACCTTAAGGTACATTTGATTCTGATGGTAAGAGAACGATCTAAATACTATGAGCAAGACAAAAAACAATCAACAATACTTAAGTAACAATGATAACAAATAAATATGCTTAAACATTACACAAATACATTAACAAACACAAAAAAATAAATAAATAAATATTATATTAAGATAGCATATATGATTACATAGATGTATACACATAAATATCAGTGGTTCTGACGGTTTACAAAATCTAAGGCAGAATTCTTAATTTTATTCTTATTCTCTATAAGTATATTATTTCTCTTGAATATGATAAACCTGTTAAACAGAGTAGGCCCTAAATAGCAATATTGATGTTTACTAATTTCTTTATTACATCGTGGAACCATTAGAGCAAGATTTGTGTGTGTGTGTGTGTGTGTGTGTGTGTGTGTGTGTGTGTGTGTGTGTGTGTGTGTGTGTGTGTGTGTGTGTGTGTGTGTGTGTGTGTGTGTGTGTGTGTAATTTTATCTATACAGCGTGTAAGAAAAATGTTAGGCTGGCTAGGCATTTCTGATTTTATGTATGATTCTAAACTAAATAGAAGAATAATATTTTGTTTCATTTATGGTTGTTACAAAGCTTAGTAAGCGGGTCCATGTCAGAGGGTAATATTTCAGAAAAAGTGTTTTAAAATAAGTTATAGTGTTTTCAATATGGCGACTATTTAATTTTTATTTTAAGAAATATATAATGAACCAATGTTTTTATCCAAATTATATAATCAACAAACAAGTTTTTAATTTACTTTTACTTTCCAAAAATAACTAATTTGTAAAAATCAGGTAAGAAAAATCTACGTTATGGAAGGTCTCGTATTAAACATGCAAACTATATGGCAATCATTTGAAAAGATGTTATTTAAATCAGCTGTTACTATAATTAAAATGCAACAATGAGACTGACTATTAAACCTTTAACATCTAATAAACTTAAACATAAAAAATTGACACATTTGTAAGATCAGTTTGCAATTAATTTTATTAAGGAAAATAACTATTTATTAGATGTTAAAAGTTCAATAGTCAGTTTCATTACACTCTTACGTCCTTATTTTTGATATAAGCGGTATGAGAGATGTCTTATTTTAAAGACCTTATTTCTAAACTATATTCTTTTCTTTGTATTCAAATGATGAACTACAAAAAAGTATGGGGTGTTCTCTGAATAACCAATAGTAATATCGAAAAAAAACTGAAAAGTGTTCGGATGTGTATCTAATTGTATCTTTAAAATAAGTCGTCTCACATAGTTCTTCGACCTCAAATTAGGCCTTAAAAGTATATGACATAGCTTAACATTGCTCATATGAGGCTAAAATCAAATTGGACGACTCGTAATATGGTTTTATTATATTGCTTGATCGATTGTAAGTTTGCACAATATTACTTGCATTACAAATTACAAGTCTACTACAGAAAATAATAAGAGGCGATAATTCTAAGATATATTGACCCTTTAAAAGTATTGCACTATCATCTAGACCCCCTCAATAGAGCAGAAGTAATAAATAAATAACAGCTTACCGGTCACTTTATCACCGGTGACCGCACAGCGGCACCGCTACCTTTATATATGGCCGTATAAAACATCGGAGAGAAAATTGGACACCTTCGTGGTACGGATGGCTCTAGTATATTGCATCCTATTTTTAAACTGGTGACTCCATGATATAATAAAATACACGCTTACGTAGTACTCGCTTATAGCAAAGTATTTGATCCCAGATATACTTCACTGTATAGCAGAGTACTGAGGACAAATATATTTCGCTTTATACCAGAGTATCTGATAACAAATATACTCCGCTTTATAGCAGAGTATCTGAGTGAGCACAGGTATACTCCGTGTTATAGCAGAGCATTTGACCACAGATTTATTCCGCTTTATTCCAGAGAATCTGATAACAGATATACTCCGCTTTATAGCAGAGTATCTGAGTGAGCATAGATATACTCCGCTTTATAGCAGAGCATTTGACCACAGATATATTCCGCTTTATACCGGAGAATCTAAAAACATCTATACTACGATTTCAAGCAGAGTAAACACACGCATACTCCGCGTTATAGCAGAATACGTGAGCAAAGATATGTTCTGCATTCCAGCAAAGTATCTGGAAATAGGTATGCTTCGCTTTATAGCAGAGTATCTGAGTGAGCATAGATATACTCCGCTTTATAGCAGAGCATTTGACCACAGATATATTCCGCTTTATACCGGAGAATCTAAAAACATCTATACTACGATTTCAAGCAGAGTAAACACACGCATACTCCGCGTTATAGCAGAATACGTGAGCAAATATATGTTCTGCATTCCAGCAAAGTATCTGGAAATAGGTATGCTTCGCTTTATAGCAGAGTATCTGAGTGAGCATAGATATACTCCGCTTTATAGCAGAGCATTTGACCACAGATATATTCCGCTTTATACCGGAGAATCTAAAAACATCTATACTACGATTTCAAGCAGAGTAAACACACGCATACTCCGCGTTATAGCAGAATACGTGAGCAAAGATATGTTCTGCATTCCAGCAAAGTATCTGGAAATAGGTATGCTTCGCTTTATAGCAGAGTATCTGACCGTAGATATACTCCGCTTTATAAGAGAGTATCTGAGTACTCCGCTGTAACCTACCAATGTTATCATAATAGCTTAGAAAGGATGCCAATAATTTAAAATAAAACGCCAGCTCTATAATAAGGTTTACTTTTATTTTTGTATTATTTTTTTCAAACACTTTGGCAGTAACTCTTACTAAAACAAATATAGAAAATTTTAGAAATAAGAAAGCGATAATAGAGATGGAGGAGTACTGATACCGTCATGATTTGTTATTTTAGACCTCAACTTACATAATAAAATCAGGAATATACACGTGTAGCTTCATCTGTGTTGGCCCTGAATTGGAAAATAATACATTGCTCCCTGTCGAACGAACCGTGTCATCCATGTCTTAGTTCACTAAGATACTGTCTCAATGTTCGGACTATATTACAATAATTTGAAATATTCTATTTACTTATATTATAGTGGCTAGGTTGTAATCTATCTGTTGCACTGGTGTGTAAAAAGTCTATACAGGTCTCATCTACGATTATGTAAACATCGTCACGACATACAGCAGCACATATCCGTTACCACATGATGCATTGAGCTACTGACTGTCTGCCTATGCAATAGAGAAAACAGTCGAACTATGTAGGACCTAAACACAGAAAATCTCTCTCAGAAGAGCTGAAGAAGGCGGAAAAGAATAACTGTGAGAACACACAGAGAAGCAGGCTGCATGAACACCTTTTCTACACGCTAGTAGAATACTACTAATGGACAGGCATAACAAAATATTAAATTAATTCCTATAAAATTAAGCTAATGACTATATTTTTGACTTGACATCTGTTCTCGTGGTCCCTACGAACAAAGAATATTGTCTATTGTGATTATTAAACACAATGCATAAAAAGTTGTTAAAAAATTGTTTGATCCAATTGAACTGAATAGGCAAAACTCAAATCCAACACCATTTTCTACAGAACTATTTTAGATAACGTATAGTTAGATGGACTGGCTAAAATTGGCAGACTTTCTCCTCTAACCTATAACTAGAGGTCGGTAACTTTCAGATGCCGACAGCACGTGGAGATTAAGCACCCCCTGATAATGTAATATCATAAATTGAAGAGATATTTTGTACGCAATAACTTACAATGATATATACGTTTTTTTAAATGAATATGAGATTCGTAACTGAATTTTTCCATGGCGCAAATAAATTATTTATATGTCATAGTTACATTTAATGATTCAGGATAAATATTATAAACAAATATTCTTTCCTTGTTTGATAAAATAAAGAACTTGTGTACTTCAATTTGAAAATGTATTTATTTTCAAACATCAATTCAACGCTTGTGGCGAACAGCTAAGACGATATCATTTGTTTGAGAAAATATCATAATAAGGGGGTACTACTTTTATATATAGGTGAGGAATGAATATATGGAGTTTTTTTAATATTCAAGTGGCATATTTAAGAATTCGAGTATACCCACAATCATCCCCGCCCTAAAAGGAAGCTAAGAAAGAGGATTTGTTAACCTCCCAATATTAGAAAATACGATAAAGTAATAAATGTTCAAGAATTACTGAGGTACGCTCAATTAGCGTTTAATAAGAAATAACGTCTCACAAGCCGTAAATGCTGTGTTCTCAACTTGGAATCACCTGATAAAATCCATCACAACAATAACCTTTACAATACATGAATCAATATAACGAGGTTCTAAGGATTTTTATAAGGGCATAAAACATTTCCAGCGATAAGGAAGTTACCGGTATAATAAACATCATATCCTTCGACGGACCATGTTTTATAGAACACTCTCTTTCATATAAAATTTCATCCGTTATTTAGTTCATAATATAGCAAATATTTCTTTTGTTTTTGTTTGGTAAACAGTGATTTTATTTACTGTAATGCCATTTACTTCACGTAGATTTACAATTTTTAGTTTGTTTATATAAATATAATGTTTACATAACTGTAATTTAAATTGAAGATATACATTTACATTATAATATATGTATAATGTGTATCAGCTGCAATAGCTTGATTTAGTTTTCTTTAAATATGGAAAAATTCGCCGGGACTCGAACCCCGATCTCTCACTGCCGGGCGATCATGTTACCGCAGTAGTTGAATTGTACTTTTTACAATACAACTACTTTGTATATTAACGTTTCGGTCACATATGTATTTAAATAAATGAGCCAACATATAATTGGAAGACAAAATATTTTTACAACAACTTTTTACATAAATTAAAAATACATCAACTGTTATAGCCTGATTTAATATTGAATCACAAAAAGTATTTCCTCCATGAGGACTCGTTCCCGATAATTAACAACATCGAACATTAACTGATAATTATAAGTGTGTGTGTGCGTGTTTGTGTGTGTGTGTGTGTGTGTGTGTGTGTGTGTGTGTGTGTGTGTGTGTGTGTGTGTGTGTGTGTGTGTTCACAGTTCACAAACTCTTTATTCATTTTAATATAAGTCACAATACATTGTCCCAATGCACCCTGCAAGGTGCGTGCGGGAACCAAAACTAAATTATTATATGTCCATTTACTGCTAACTTGCTGCATTTTCTTGTTATGATATTTTTATTTATATAAGTATGGCCTGTTTCCACTACAATCAATACATTTCTCTGTTTTACAGTTTTTCAATAATTAGGTACATTTGGTTACTGAAACAAGAACAAAAAAAAACTATATTTTACCTTAGTTCGCACAACACAACCGCATACATACACATGCATTATACGCATTTGCATACACATACATATGGCACTACAACAAATAACCATTATATAAACTATGAGAATTTAAAACGATATAAACTGTGAGAATGTATAACAATGTAAACTATGAGAATGTATAACAATATAAACTATGAAAATTTAAACAATATAAACTATGAGAATGTATAACAATATAATATAATTAACTATTAAATAATAACCAAAAACACATGTACACAACCAATAAATTAACAAGCAATCAATAACCAGACAATTATCTTAATATGTAGTATACTAATATAATAAATAAAACAACAAATATATTATCACAATATTTAACGTATAACCAATTATAGACTTATATATGAAGCATATGGTAACCTAACCTATACAAATGGATCACATTTTTATTCAGGGATGTTGTCGGCAATGTGTGTGTGTGTGTGTGTGTGTGTGTGTGTGTGTGTGTGTGTGTGTGTGTGTGTGTGTGTGTGTGTGTGTGTGTGTGGTGTGTGTGTGTGTGTGTGTGTGTGTGTGTGTGTGTGTGTGTGTGTGTGTGTAAGGTTCAGTGAATTATATTTCTAACGCCGACGTGGAGTTTGGCTTTTTGCCACAACCAAGAAACTCTGTAAAAAGTTTCTAGCCATTGTTATTACACACGTACATGTACTTTATTTTAAAGTGGTCTAACACTCAAGCTTTAAGTTCAACCTGAAATTTATTTTAAAGACACCTATACACACAAGTATATTTCTCCTCTTGTTTCTCCTTACACAACACATTTAACATAACATAACATTTTCTTTTTATGTTGTTTCCTCTTTGTTTAGAAGATAAGCATTTTTACTATTGGTGATATGTGACAAAATGTATCCAAAAGTTATGAAATATGAGAACAAATATGTATTACAGAAAATTTAAATTGCATTAGATAAATCACATAATCTTAAATACATTCAAATAATAATGTTCGAGTTGAGAAATTCTTATTATTTATATTACAATTGAAATCTGTTGCGCATTTTTTATAATGGTGGAATTGAACTGAAGGACTTGGATAACAAAGGACGAAGCATGTTATTAGCCTTAAACGTGAGCACACTGAACGTTGTGCAACAAAGGATAGCAATACGTAACACGGATAAACAACAAAATTGGACACGCAAAGCCCGGAAATTAGTTCCACCCCTGAGAAAGCGAGAGAAATGGCAAGAGGATATACACTGACCACCCCTGGGGCTGTTGTGTGCATGCCCAAGACATTGTCTAAATAATTAGGTTACTCTGAAAACACCCTGGTGAGGTAGTTGGTTTTCTTTAATAGGTATTATCATATAGAAATAATAAAATTAAAATTAAGTTATGTATGTCACCAAATTACAACTATGCAACGAAAACCTCTGTCAATTTAATTTCAGCGCCATGTGTAACATTTTTAAACTTTTACTACCAAGAAAATTTTAAACCGCATTAAATAGTGATGTTTTTCTCAATTTTGTATAATGCGCTCTTTGAAAAGGGAGGTAAATTTGTCTACAGACTATGACATTTAATAAGCAATACGACATAGAAAAATTATAACCAAAGACCATAGCTTTCTTAGTTAAAGCATTTATGATGGAGCCCCACATTTTTTTTATGTAAGTGGACATATCGGGTAAATATTATTCCAGTATCCAAAGTTGAAAGATTTGGCCCTTTTTGACCAAATTATTTTTTCCACACTTTTTTTAATAAAAGGAGAGACCGATCCCCTTTTAAGCCTTATTCTGTCCGTCCTCATGGGCCACTGGCCTGTGCGAGGATCTTATCAAACAGATAAGATACAATACGTTACAATACGTACAATATAATATAATACAAATATAATATAACTCAATATAATACAATATAAGTTACAATACGTACATAAAATTTTGACGTTGTATTTTAGGTTTTTGTATACATATATAAGTATATTGGGAGTGCCGGTGGCCGAACGATCTAAGTCGTTGAACTTTGGGTCTGAGTTAGAGATAGCGCAGGTTCCTGTCTGTGACCGTTGCACTTTTTATCAGTACCATAAACCTCGTACTGTATCGACTCTCCCTGGATCGAGGATCTTATCCTGTTTGATAAGATCCTCGCACAGGCCAGTGGCCCATGAGGACGGACAGAATAAGGCTTAAAAGGGGATCGGTCTCTCCTTTTATTAAAAAAAGTGTGGAAAAAATAATTTGGTCAAAAAGGGCCATTTTCGTCTGTTTACATTACTTTTTATTGAAGGTATTTAAGTGCTATAGTTGAGTTTGACTTGTGTCCTAATCAAGAAATTACATTTTAACAAAACACAACTTCTATTAAAAATTGTCTACTTTTGGCCCTTTTAATTTACTTTTTGTCTCAGATTTTCCTAGTGCCATAGAAATAGTTTTCATTTTTATGTCCCGATAAAGAAAATATATAACTTACGTACGACTAAAAAGTTACTGCAGTTCACAAGAATAAGATACGACCGATTAAATTCACTTCCACTCTAATTTATTTGCGGTTTAACAGTTGAGTTTATATTGTTACACTGACCAAGAAAATAAACACATTTGTGGGTTTGGAAATCCAACTTAGATTTAAAAGCGGGTATTTGTGGTCTACAATGTTCTGGTGCTATAAGTGCCTAGTTTCTGCGTGTTAGCTTAAAAAGACTACTTTAGTCAAAATACATCTACTTCTGCTGATTGATTCTAACTCTGAATTTACTGTAACATTTTTTTTTGTGAACCTTAAATTTTATAACAGAGAGTAAGAGTTAGATTTGGGATATTAAGTTTACCTCCAGATAGGGTGTGCCCTACGAACGGCAGTACATGAGACCACTGGTCATTTCCCCAGCCTTTCTTGTATTCGGACATGAGATCAACTTATCGGGTGAGGGATCTGGGAATCTTGGTGAAGAAGATTTGCCTCAGCTTTCCGATGCAGGTGATCACCTCCAGAAACTGACGCGCTTGAATGAAGTTTTTAAGGAGATCAAAGAAAGGATGAAGAGGGCACATGAGATTAATGCTCAACGATACAACCTGCGGAAGGAGAGAGGAGCAGCAGTTTAAAGCAGGTCAACTTGTATGGAAGAGGAACTTCACCCAAGCGGATGCAGTCAACTACAAGTCATCCAAACTCTTTCCAAAATTTGTTGGCCTTACCGAATTAAGAAGAAAATATCTCCAGTGACCTATCAGCTCCAATCAGAAGATGGGCAATTCATGGGCACCTGGCATACCTCGGACTTAAAACCTTATCTTCAGTAACGGATGAAAATTTGGGAAATTTTCTCATGAGAGAGGGGGTGGTGTAAAATTTTTTTTTGTGAACCTTAAATTTTATAACAGAGAGTAAGAGTTAGATTTTATTAACTTTGGCAGACAGGCCTGATCAACCTGGAAAATCCATATCAGCTGGCTATTAAACAGCTGCAGCTCCAGCTGGCCCAAACAACAATTGACTCCTACTTCCTGTTGGACTTTGTTACTGACTGTCAGGCTTCACGAGGCTTATTCTCTCCTCTTCTAATGGCGATAGTTTGAAGATTGTTCAGTTGGAAATTGAGTCTCCACGAGGTTATCTATAATGTTTTTTACCTACATTGCTCCCTTCCTGGCCCATTACTGGATTGTTGCCAAGGTGAGGTATTTTAATATTCTTTTAAGTCAAATAATGTGTGCTACCAAGAAATTATAAATACTTTTGAATACAGATACTTGGAATTAATTTTTCTTTTCTCAACCAACCAGAAGTAAATATATTAGTGAAATTAAGAAGCAGAAATTACTTGAGCCTTTATTAATTTGTAAGTTGTACTCATAAATATAAATCCTTTCAGATTGTAAATATTATCATAGTGTTTTAATGGTTCATATTTTCTTAGATCCAAACATATGTTGTTGCAATGGTTTAGAACTTTTATTTTAAATAATGCATTTGAAATAACAACAAAATGTACTTTAGGTAATAAATAGTGTTGTGTGGCCTATAAGTTTAAAAATTATCTGTTAGTCTGTTTTATTTTGCTGTTGTTTGTAAATTCAGGATAATAAATGTTGGTAATTTATGCTACGTGCTTTGTCAAAATGTAAGTAAGAAAAGGCATTTGTAGAATAGAAAACAAATATGAAAAAGATGTTTTCAAGTGAATTCTATTTAAAAGCTTATTTTAGTTAATAATTTATTTTTGGAATTTAATTAACTATATCTCATTATATTGACTACTGTAGATTGAGTAATTGACTAATAGTTAATTTTTGGGGTTATTTACATTACAAAACCGATTATATATCTCTCAAAATACTTCATGTTAAGATTATTTCACGGAATATTTAGGGTTTCATTGTTATTATTGTTAACATAAAATTTTACGTGCTATTCTGAAGCAACTATTATACATCTTTTAGTGTCAAATATTTTTGGTAGATTCTATTGTCTGAATTGTGCTCAGGGATTTGTTCGGGAGCGGTTTGTGTGTGCCTCCACATAGGTCTGCGTACCACTACCTACCCAGTTGCCCGTGCCATACCTGCTACTGTGCCTTCCTCCCTGACCGTGAGCCCTTACGGAGGCGTATGGTTGTGATCTACGTAGTTGAATAATTACTTATAAATATCTTTCTTTATTGGATACATATTGATGTTTAATGTGCTTTGTGTAAATATATGTGTCTTAGTTTATGTAAGTATTGTTTGAATGATATCTATGGGATAAAAAATACCAGAAGTACTAGTGGCCGGCCAAGGTAATGTTGTTTAGTGTATAATTACTGGTGTTTTAGGGTATTTTTGTATTGATAAATCTAAGGGTTACCTGTACCCTCAGACTGTTGAGATCCAAATACAGAAATGGTAATCAAACCTTTTTTCCATGATATGAAATGTAAAATTACATAATTTTAATAAATATTTCATTTGATAAATGTTTCTTGTGCAATAAAAAAAAAACAGGCTCTTAGAATTTTTATAAACTTAATGATTACATTGAATGAGTTTAGCTTTCTTACATGTAATTTCCTTTTCTTAAATTTACCTTGTATTTAACTCACTCTTACTTTGGTTGGTTATAAGGTCATTAATTTTACAACATCATTCAGTAACGGGTCTTTTCCTTGTTCTGACTCCGTTCTCCTACCACACTACTACTGGAAACAAGGTGGCGCCCTCGGATAGTACCGTTAACAGTTAACTCTACTACGCCGTTAACTTGTGAAAACCACACCTACCCTTCCCCACCCCCTAGACTGAGCAAACTGGGACCGCTATATTACTTCCCTTTGCCTTTCCTTTAACTACAGTAAAATTGGTAAGGGAAACAACCTTATTCGATAACTTTATGTGTAAAACATTCACAGCTTTGTTCATCAACATGGGTTTTACAAGATCGTTTAAATATTATTTTGAATGCATTAGATGGTTTACTCGTCACTGTTGAAATCTAAAATAAAATTTAAATAGTAGCTTTATCTTTGCAATATGCAGAGCACTACTGTATAATTTATCCAACATTTTCTCAAATTTAAATGTAAACATATGTTTTTGCCACTTTATCAAAAAAAGTGTGTACAGCTATTTAGGGTCTTTTAACTTTGGACTGCGTATCGTAAATTAATATTATAATTATTTTATACGATTATTAAATATTCTGAAAAACTTTTCAAATGTTTCTCACATTTTAAATCTTCTTTTTGCTTCTATAAACATTTCAAAACCAAAATTAGCCAAATCGGTCGAGCCGTTATTAAAACAAATCGCTGAAAATATCAATTTTGGCATTATACACTTTTTCTACATTCTATGATTAAAATATCCATTTATTATACCTAGGAACCTGCCCTAGTTCATACAAAAGCTGACAGTGACAACCGTATCAAAATCCGTTTAGTAGCTTAGAAAATATCGATACACAAACAGACCAACAGAAACCAGGGATTTAATTCATACTATGTATTGGTGAGCAGAGAGCAAATTTGCCCTGTATAAGCATAAGCACACGGCCTCTACTTTCTTGAAATCTATAGAGACATTTTTCTGAGAAAGAAATTGATCGCCAGTTGTACTAAATTTGGTGGTGTATCGAGGTGGGTGGGTATCGGAAGGGTTAAAAATATGAGGCAATTTCAAGGTTATGTACTTATAAAATGTAATTTGGACTTTGACTAATTTGAATGCGTTTTTTTTATTAACTCAACTTAGCTCTTCTTTAAGTTCTTAATGTTCCACAATACAAAATCGATTTTTAGAGTTTTCGATAACAATTTTTACCAAAACCCACTATAAACCTAAATTTGACGAAGCATGGGTTGAGTAAGACACGACGAACCGTTTTTTCATCAGGAAACGCATGCTTTAAAGAAATATAAAATGCTGACATCAAACAAGTCCAAAAGATTAAACAAACGTTTTGTTGCGCAGAGCTAACACAGGAGTCACGTGATATCAAAGCGTCCTGACGCTCATTTAGTACTTGGCGTAATGAAAAGACGCCGCCATATATTATGTAAGACGCGGCTGCTTGCCTTTGAATTAAGACTTTCTTCCTCACTTTATTTCTTTTGTTACCTATGCTAATATTCACATGATGAAACTTTGCTGTGAGCAGCTAAGTGTACACTTGTGCGTGAATTAAATAACACAATGCCTTCAGGTTTTAACTCATAAATATAAATTAAACGGGCATTGCCACAGTTTTTTAAATGCCATAAGCGTTTGCAGCAAGTTTAGAATACTAAAAACTCTAAATCAAACGAAATAAAATTATTTTAAAAACACTAACTATTAACTGTGTAATATTTAGCATGTAACTTTTTGGACATTATTTGAAATAAATATCAGTCTTACCAAGTTTCGAGATCTGCAATCTGACTTCTCCTTCAGGTAGACCAGACTAACCTATTATATGGACTACAAACTAGGTTAAGATAGTAATAGTTGGAGAAACTAACTAAAACTTTTATTTTACCTCTGAGCTTATATGAATGGATGACAATTTAATGTTTGGTGAGACAATATACAAGTGTTGGCACATTTTCCTTGACAAAACAATTGAATTTAAAAAAAGGACGTTTCCTCACTATTTTCTTAAACTTTTACTTATAATGAATCAGATTTAATTATTTTTGGGACAAGAAAAGCCAATATTATATCAATATTTCAATTTTCTACACCTATTCAGTTAATTTTCATCATCTTTTGAAGTCAAGTAACATTTGAAAATGATGCATCTTTTCCTCACCCGGCCTGCGTTCCTTAGGAAATCCAATCTCTCACTACTTCCCTTGCCGTAGTATGCAACTGGGGATTGTAGAACACAGTAATAGTAGACAACCCAAAATTTCCAGCTGCATATTCGGCATCGGCATATATGAGTACCCTTGTTCCTTTTTAGAAATCAATCTACCTTTGCTTCCCTTGCCATAGCATAAAATTTATGTAACGGACGATTGTAGAACACAGTAAATAGTAGACAACCCAAACTTTCCAGCGGTACATTCGGTATCGGCATATATTAGTAGACTACCCTTGTTCCTGTCGGAAATATTCTTATAGAAATATTGAATAGACAATAATGATACGGCAATCCAGAAACAAATTTAGTACGCTTAATTTATGAACAAACACTCCAATAGTTAAGACATTTTTATTTTTGTGAGGCCTTTCGTGTTCAATGAACACATCACCAGACCTACATAACTGAAATTTAACGTAATAGAGTTTCAAATAGATCATATATATATATATATATATATATATATATATATATATATATATATATATCATTCTAATCAAAATAACACGTAATAGTTCAGACTTCTTGATGGCACTTCTGTTTGTAATCTCCAAATTTCGGACCTTATGCAGCAAGGCATAGTGTAGGGATAAAGATATTTGTAATGGCAAGGCTGATATATGAAAAGTGAGGATAATATCTCCAATTTTAGTGATTTTGTAGTAATAGTAATTTTGTAAAAGTACTCCAAACCACGCGTCACGTAACAAGCTTTGCCGTAAAAGGTTGCATGCAAAATTCTCAGTCTACAGCTCATTTCATTATCAAGTTGTAAAAGTAAAACTGAAGTAAAGATGTATTATTTTAACAAGCGAGTTAAGGCTAAGAAGCCCTCTCTAACACAACCTGAGGACCAACGGCTATAAGGTGACTTCCAAACCACCACAAATGGCCGGGCACGCGGGCTGCTTACAAGGAAAGGATCGCTCAGCGGTCACCCTGTAGCCTACCAACCTTGCCTGTAGCAGCCACGCTCGACGTTGCTTGATCCGGTTATCTAGCGATAACCTTTGTACCCGCTACACTGCGCCATTGGATATAGACAGAATATACAGACAGACAGGCATTCATACTAAAGAGAAATCTTTATCCAATCCAGCCAAAATCATGCAAAAGAGCGCCAGTCTACTTCATGGACAAAATTTAAAGTTTAAAGCTGAAATCTTTCTCGAGATGTATTGCTTTATGATACATTTCTATTTTTGTTGTATGTTATGTTGGGTTTTATGCAGTGATGAAATAGGTCAAAATAAAGGTCTTACACAACCAAGTCAGCAATATAATGTGTATGTGTTCGGCTAGTTAGGTTGGTTACATGTTAATATGTCACATGTTAAAATCTCATATGATTGTACTTTGTTGGTTTAAAATTTATTTATTATGATATTTCCTAGTTGGTTATAACAACAATATAAAAAATGTTCGCTAAGGCTTACATCGCATCGAGTGGAGTGTACAATCGTAGAACTCAGTATTAACTATATATAAATGAAGCTTCATATAAAACAAAAATGTCATTATATTAGGTCGTTTTCATATCGTACGGACAGAAATACATACTCGTATACCCAGACAGACAGACAAAATGAACTCTTTCAGCCATGCAGTGATAGGCTTCGCTAGGTTTCTCAGTCAATGAAATGCATATTTCGCATGTCGGCCCGATTAAGTGGTACCAACTTATGGAATCATCAAATCGTAAATTCATCATTGTAACAATCTTTGATATATTCACTTCTATATGCATGAAGACATCTTATCCAGATAGCAAGCTGCGATCTATTCACTATTTAAGCCATCATTATGGAGACTATCACATATGTAATCGGAACGTGGAGTACTGATAACTACGGGTGAATTAGCATTAACCGGGTATGTTAGCATTAACGGTGGGGGGTGTTGTTTAAGGGTATATGAACATTATAATAAATTCATTTTGGAAACTCACTAGGATAATTAATAAGGTTCAGCATATCTTTCAGCACAATTTAAAATGTTAAGATATGTTAATTACGGAAGTGAACCTATTTCATCTGTCATAGTTGAGTCGGAAGAAAGGAATCACCTCCTGCTGTTTTGTGACAACATTCCAAGACACTAATTAATTATTGAATTATGTTGTGCTGTCATAAATGTAAATAAATTAAAATTGTTTGTGAAATAATATTCGGTACTTTGGGATTATACCGACCACACCCAGACATGAATCGTTATTCGACATTTTGCTTTTACTGATTACTAGATTAGCGTAGAACAATATTTCGTCAATATAAAACGATTGTAGGACTGTAGGTCCACGCCTAGTTTTGACGAGGGTGGCTGACGTCACTTTTCTGCAGGGTAGGACAGTTAGTCCACGGGTGTCGGCGTGGACTAACTGTCCTACTTTTCAAAACTGATAATAATTTTTCTACCTGCGCTCATTCTTCATTCTGTGAGTGATACTTCCACTATACACGCACAGCGTACTGCTTAGGCAGTAAATATAAACAACAGCTTTCTCAAACCAAAACTCAAGGTATCACATATGAAGTGGGTTGCTAATTGGGATTAAATTTGAACAATTCCATACATCACTACATTACTATCTGAGTAATTCCGCAATATCCTAATGAATGATAAACATCTACAGTTAGTTTGTTTTAATTATACCTGATCTTGGTCCATCGTTAGTTCAATACGGTATATGCGAGTAGACACGTCACTCATAGTACACGTTAATTGAAATGGATAGTTTATTGTTTTATTACTGCTATTATTAATTAAAACAACACTTTAGACCATATTTAATATACCACATTTATAATTGTATCAAATTACTTCAAATAGATACAACTTTGAAAAAAAAGTCTCTATTTTGTCTATTCATAGACAAAATATTTTATTACCGTACCTTAAATAGTGGCTCTTGGTCTATAAACCAAAAATTCAATGAAACTGTCTACAGAGACATATTAGCTTACACAAAAGAGTGTGAGTATATAAGAATACTAACATGTATCAGGAGGTAAGATATATTAAAAATCAGGTAAACTTTTAAAATAGGTATAACTCAATTAGGGAAATTTGTTCATTATTTGTACCAACAACGAACTTTTGTTCATTAAAAAACAACTTGCAGTATTTACAATTTTACAAAAGGTTATAAAAATTAATTATGATCTCATATTAACAATTCTTATTTTTTAATTACCAACACACGATTAATTACAATTTACAAATAAATGATGGATTGAATAGTAACACCAGATTAACCTAAAATGTAACCTAACTTACGACTTACAAATTAAATATAATTCTGGAAGAAAATTACTTTACCGACGGATACTGGTATTAAAGAAAATAATAACTTATACAAATTTAATGAGTGAAACTATTGCCCAAAGTCCAGGTAGGTGATAAGTTAAAACAACGTATATTACTCATATATGTATTTATATCCATAGTACTATTTTAAAAGGAGGAAAAATAATATTTTTCAACAGAAATGTTATGAACATTAAGTTTCTTGCATCTTTGTGTGTTTTATTATTGTAAGCCTTACAGTAAATATTATATCTCTATTTTAAGTTAAACTGTACATTTACAAAGTTAGAAACCTAGCTGATAAAAATAAATACCTGTATACCTTTTTTATGTAGCATGTTCTGCTCAGTGAATTGCTATGTTATTTGGTATTTACGGTTTTGCTATGACAAGTTTAATCCTGTCATAATATAAGTGCTAAACCACAAACATTTATGAGAATCCAAGTATTATCTTACAAAACTGATATCATATTTTAGCAAATTTAGGATTTAAACAATTGTATCATTACATTTACAGCGAGGACAGTATTTAAAGGCATTTGACCTATTATATTTTAGTTCATGTCACATAGGTGAGATGACGTGGCCCTTTCATATTACATGGGAAATATTTATGTGGACATTAGATCCATTTAAAGTAAATTAATTTCTAAAGAAGGAAGTCCTTTAAGCATTGACGCATAAAATAAACATATTTTCACATTATTTATTACTCTTCTGATATATATTTGTACAAAACAAGTGTGACAGATATTGCGGTTTCATACGCAATTTAGAAGCTTTATAGTACTCACCAAACACTGCATACTCAATATTTGCTAAAGTGTACAATTAAGAGTAGATTTTTACCAAAACTTTTAATTTTCTTATCTGAATATTTTTCTTACTATGTGTTCAACAGTGGTTACAGAAAAGGTTAAATAAGTAGTGGTTACTATCAAGCCAATTCTATGCTTTCAACACCAAATATAAATAAACTGAAAATAGTGGTAAAATAATTACACATATGATTGTGCTATCATAAAATAATATTTAAACAGAACAGTTTAACACAACTGTTAACTAATGTTAACAGACTCGTATTATATAAAATTATTGTTCTAATTACCTGATTTTTCCGTGCATGATACTTTAATAGTTGTTTTAAAAGACCATCATAATCGTTACAGCAATTCTTAAGTTATAAATGGTGTATTACTTAGCAATACATTTAAGAAAATAAACCCGACTTTCATTTATGCATTTAGCTTTTTGTTTCAATCTTTCTGTAGGTGGACTGCTTCTGTAGTCAGAAAGAACTAGTATAAAGGCAGTAGTTTACTGAATAATATTTAGCAGATATAGAGTATAGATCTCGAAACATCCGTTCAAGTGCTGTAGTGTGAGTACGGCGATCCCCTGTCAAACCCTCGTCAAAAGAAACCCGTGAGTCGGACAGTAGGTCCACGGTCCCGGCCTGGGACCCACTGTCCACCCCTTCAGAAGCAGGTAAGAAATTACCCCGACAGTTTTACGACGTGGACCTACAGTCCGTTTACCATATAAAACAGGAATTGTCTTATCGCAAACCCCTCCCCATCCTCAGACAGAGGTCAAAGTCGAGCGGTCTAGTAGATAACGTGATTGCAGTCTCGCCGCCCTTTCAGCTGGTGCGTCGCTTTGTTGTACTTCCGTGTTTTACCTCTACATTTCTCCAAACACAAAAATTCAACAACAATAAACATTACCAAACTAAAACTAAACTCTTTATTGAAAAAACACTCAAAACTTGTTTTTATTCTTGATCACATTCCGCCACCCAAAATGCGAGTGCCTCCGGCCATCAGCGCGAGCTTCGACAGCACCTTCGGTGCTGCCCCGTGCTGATGTCGACAAAAGAAAAACATCCCTCGAGATAGTACCTATCAGTAAAATATCAAATTCTAGAGGGGCTGATCAGAAATATAAATTGAATTGTAATGGAAAGGCAATTATGTACAGTGCAAATCATGTGATGCCGCGCGGCCTGCCGTAATCGGTATTCTCGAGAAAGATAAGATAACAGCGACAACAATACCGATCACAATACCTGGAAATGCTTGTAAGTTTGTAATTTTGTAATTAAAGAGTTGTTTTTTCGTTCTATCATGTTTTTTTCTATAAATTTATATTTTTGTGTTCTTCATACTGGTGTGGTCGGTATAATCCCAAAGTACCTAATATTTATTTAATAATTGAAAAGACTAACTTATCTGTAGAAAAAAACTTATTTAAAAAATAATGTGTTTATAATTATCAACATTCATGCAATTTTTTCCGACGGGCTACAATATTTTTTTATTCCGGCTGCAAAGAACTTTTTATCTTGACGTTTGAACCAATTTCCTAAAATACTTTTTCGCGTCATCGTTGTCTTGGAACCTCTTGCCACGTAATGCATCCATCGGTGTAACAAACTAATGGGAATAACTAGATGCTAAATCAGGACTGTAAGGAGGATTCAATACTTCCCAGTCCATTTTTCCGATGCTTTCACGAGTTCGTCAATATGGGGACGTTGTCTTGCTGGAGAATCACACCTGTCCTCTGAGATCCACGACGTTACTCTATCATGGCTGGCTTCACTTTATTTAAAGGCAAATCCGAGTAGTATTGGCTGTATACTACTTTTTGAGATAATCACACAAAAACTGGACCTTCAGGGTCCAAAAACACTGTCAAAACTACTTCTTCTTTTGATGCTTGAGTTTTTAATTTCTTCTTGAAAATGATTTGGTGTGCTTCCACTCCATCATTTGCCTTTTTGATTTTGGCTTATAATATTGAATACATAGTCACTGGTTTCTCGCCTTCATCAAGTAAAACACGAATAACAGGACGATGTTAAACTAATGTGGAATTTTCAAACGGATTCACTATTTGAAACGTATATTTGAGACCATAAACAAAACAATGTTGATACATCAGCTGATCAGGGCACATCTCAGTGATGCCAACTTAAAGCCAAAAAGTTTCAATCTTGCCCTACCAACAGTTTTCCCAGACCAATTTCTCTCTTTACCCCAATTATCAAATAACCCTACTAATTAATCTACAAAACGTAATTATGTATAAGAATATTAATTAAGATAATTAGGTAAGATATTCTTTTTGTTATAAAGTGTGCAATTAAAACAACCCCCGTGTGAATTTTAAATATGAATAATCGATAAGATACAACGGGGATTTCCTTCACAGCGCTCGGTTTCCCTTTGAAGGCGGGGAGCTTGACTCTGTACAAACTCATTAATGCAGACTTTCTCTGTAGAGAACAGACTGGTTAAACCGGAAAGAAACCTTTCAACCAACAGAATTTGATTTTACTGAAAGAACTTAGTTTTCGCCAAATCGAACAAATTTGTTATTTCCATATGGCAATAAACATTATGGCTTTATCTGCGTAATTTTATTGACTGCCACTCTTTGGATGCAAATTGTTGATTGATTAAATTTAAGTTTCATGCTGTTTATGAATAATAAAGTTATATCATCACGTGTATTTTCTTCACGAGTTTTAGTGTACTATAATAAATACTACTAATGTGCCAACATAGAATTATTAATTTGGAGAAAAATTATGAACTAATTGAAAGATAACAACGTCAATTAAAGACATTTACGTACTGCGTTTGCGTACAAACATTATTAAAACAAAATACACAGGTCCGTAACCTGAAGAAGCCTTCACACTTTCAAGAGTGCATTAAATTTAAATAGTATAACTCATACAAACTTTACAACACACACAAAAAGAAGTTGTTTAAACTTTGATTTAGTATAAGAAAATATTTACTTGGTTTGGCTTTATTATTTAATGACTAGTTACGACAAATGTGATGTCAAATCAAGTAAAGAGTACATTTTTAAATGATTTTTTTTAATAATGGCAACTAAAATTTAGATTTAGAGAAGTTTTACGAGAAGTGAATTTTGGACGGGTATTCTAAGCAATAGCTGAGCTACTTCATTCATCCAAGGGGCCAGGAGTGTGATAATGATACGGAGCAGCGCGTCCAGCCTTTCATGTTTCATGTTTTGTTGTTTTTCAAACACGGCTCTCATTCAACAACGAGGGTAGAAATTTTAGAGGGCACAACAGAACATTGCCTGTCTCTAATGTAACATTTTATGTTTATTTTATTCCAAAAATAATCAAATACACAAAAAGTTAGATTTTTAAAATAAGAAATATCGTAATTTATTACTTTTTTTAAACAATAAATCATAAACTAAATTGTTTTTACAAAACTATCCAGTGCCTGGTGCTTGTAAACGGCACTTTATTTTATTTATTTTACTATTCTAACAGCAAAACTAATTTTTTATAAACTTGGTTAAATTTATTCATTAGCAGTTTTGTTACATATTATAACATGTTTGGTAGGAATTCTGCCTCTGCTAATCTATATTAATATAGGTGGTTTTATTAAATAATAAGAATTATTAATAATGGCGAAATGGTAGGTATTTATAGCTTATTATGACTGTTTATAGTCCACTTTGGGTATTTTTATCTACTACTGAAGCAAATAACAATATTGAGGTGCACTAGAACAAATTTGTATTAAAAAACGTTCGTATTGATGATTATATAAAATAATAACAAATAACTTCCTATTTAGAATAGGATGACCAAACCTATTTAATAGTTAGATTACATAAACAATACTTTATTTTCAGTGTAATCTAGCTTTGTTCCATTTTTTAGTTTCTCATCGGAAGAGGTATTTTTTAAATCCAAAAAACTAAATTTTATTACAACTTCTAACTGGTTTCAAACCAAAATAATTGTGTTAACAGTTGAATAGGAATCAAATATTTATTTGGTTATTTGGTCTCTTTGTAACTTAATAACCACTACGGTAAGCTTTTCATGACACTTTTGAATTCCAGAACAAGATAATTTATTACAAGTATATCTAAGAGCATTCCGTCATCCAGGTACAGATGGACCAAACGATCTTCGCGCGCTGGCCGGCCGATCCCTTGATTAGCAGACGTGGGAGAGAGGCGTCTTTTAAACAAGAACATCGGACTTTCAAGAACAATATTTCAAGAGCAATATTAATAATAATAGACTGCTTTGATCCAAAAGCAAATATATATTCAAACAACAGGTGTTCCTGTTGTTCTGTTCTTTTAAATCAACCACAGAAGGGCAACGCATAGGTAAGGTCAATGCGGATGGCCAGTACACTCTCGGCCGCGCGCTCAGATCGTTTGGATCATCTGTAGATAGCTGAAGCCCTCGTTCGGGACTATAAGTTTAAAGGTATATTTGTCAATTCTAAATTGAGATTGGGGTTTACCCGATAAACAACATTGCCATCAAAACGTGTATAAGCCATTCTTTTGGAGTTTATGAATTTCCAGACCAGACGTCAAGAGATGTTTTGAAGATATATCGTATAATTTTTACTACTCAGATTTTTTCTGTTACTTGCAAATATTTTAAAATCTAAGTAAGGCTCCTACTATTTCAATTTTATGATTTGAATTAGAAGATTGCGCTTGCTGTCATCATCATGTAGGGTTACTGTTTTTAGAAATAATTTAGAATTATGTACAACGAAGTACACAAACTTTAACTACATATTCCTCTATGCACTTTGTAGCAGAAACCTCTCTTGAAGGCCTCTTGCAACATTAGACAGTTTGTACAAGTAATAAACCATTGAGTTGTTTTCTAGTAAAAATACGATACGAATGAGGTTATGAACTAAGTACTTTGTTCCTTAACATAAATAATATAATAATTTTAAGACGAAGTTGCAGAATTAAACACAATCTTGACTGTCTTCATCTTATCAACAATATCCGTACATCTTTCTTACATTTTCAACACAATCTCAACTATGATTTTGTGCAATAACTTAGATTGCTCGATCATGTTATCAACGCTTTGAGAGGTACGTATACATTGATAAGGGATAAGTGATGTACCTAGCCGAGCCCCCAGGGGGTATGTTGATGACGTCATCACCTAGTCACGTGATGAGATAGACGCCGGGGGCGGCAGTTATAGGCCGACAACGCCCGGAGGCACGACAACTCATCTCACCTTGAGTAACACCTCATTATCACATGGGATACCTCTTTGATGATCTAACAATTTGAGTAGGTAAATAACAATATGATACGTTTGTAAATGTATTTCAATACATACAAATAAAGCACATTTCAAAGAGCTGTATTTTTCGACTCCTACACATGGGACAGACACATGATTTATTAACATGACTGATCGGGACACCTTTAATTACAAACACTTATGCAGCCATTATATGACTTGACTGAGAACTCAATATCTTAAGAGGTCAAGATCTGAACTGGATAAGAACTACGTGTCATAAGTAGGTATAATAGTAACTGACTAATAATTTCGTGTCTAAAGCAATCAGATTCGGGGTCAACACCTCTATATGCCATAAGTCATTTATTTAACACAATGAAAAATATAAATATTCTGTGCAGGTTGGAATTAATACTATTTTTCCAACCTATGGAGACTATAGTTCACTGGATTTGCACTTCCCAACAAATGTTTACATGAAGAGATCAGTCTTATTTTGACTCCTGGGGTAAGCACTGAAACTACTTAACATTAATTTTGGAAAACGAGTTCAAACCGTTGACAGTAAATCTATAGAATAAAGATATTTACACAGTTTAGTTTTACCAATGTTAAATATCCGTTGTTAAACAGCACTTTCAGGCATGTTCTCAAAATATATTCACTAAACAAACCTTCTTAAAGTTGGCAAACAAGCTATGAGATATTTAATAGGAGTAATAATATGGAAATGTGGTAAAACAATATATAATACTAAATGTGAAATAGGTTTACATTTGCAGTAAAGCACTTACTATCACCAGAATAAAGTTCAACGTCTATAGCGGTTCTCACCTGAAACAAATTAAATGTTTTTATATATTTATTAGTTCATTTATTACTTATTTATAAATAAAAATGTAAATCACTATTTATTACTTTGACACTCTATTTTTTATATGTAAACTAGTTTTACTCATCGCTTCATGTTGAACAAAATCGCGTATGCACGAGGTTGCTTAAAAACTGATTTTGTTCTCTACAGTAAATATTGTTTTACCATACATTACATAATCCTGCCAACCAATGCACCTTACCTAGCACCACAGTTAATGAAGTATTATCTAATAAAGTGTTTTAAATTACTAAGATTACACCACATAAAAATACACTAAAAGTACTTACATGCGCCCCTTTGTTTACTTAACTCATATTCAAGGATCTCGTATATGTAAGTAATTCAATATACATATTCCCAAATTAAACTTAATAATGCTTTTCGGATCCTACTCATTCTTTGGTTTACAAATCTTAAATGTTGTAATTCCACTTGGTTTAACAGCTAAACTCAATTTGCAATGTTTACAAAAAAGGGGACACGGCGAGAATTTAATGCCATTTTGAATTGGAAATATTCACCTCTCACAAAGTAGCACACATCTAATATCCTATATAAAAATTACGTTTAAAAAATTTTATTTGTTACAAATACGTGGGGTTTTAACATATATATGAAGGAATAATTTAAATATATACAGTAATTAAAACAATCTAATTAATATACAAGGAGAAATTTGGTTCAAAGTTAGACAGTTAATATATTAAGAATAATTACGGTTTTCATCGTTACTTATACATAAATTATGATTAGCATTAATTTATTTCTAGGTGAAAAAATTCACAATATTTAAAATACCACTATATCATTCGGTCATGTTTGTTTTGCTTATAAAAAATAACTTAATGTTTCAGATTGTCATTACCCAAGTAAACGCTTCCAAACGATCAATAATTTTAAAAAATAGTTATTTTATACAAGTTATTTAAATTAACAAGCCTTGAAGAAACCCTCTGGGCCGAGGGCGGCGGTTACGATCGCCCGATATATATTTTCACAGTGTCGGCTCCGAGGCCGGAATGAACATCGGTCGCTCAGAATGCTTAATTGAATCCCTGTAGTTGCAAATTGAAATGGATCCGGCTCTCTCTGCAGCTGCGTCCACCTTTAAAGGCAATTCTGTCTCGTCCTTTCCTCCTATCGTCAACAGATACGGATTGTTGTTGAATATCTTTGAGATCAATACAGTTGTAATTTACTCATTTCGTCGCCCTTTACCGACCACCTTCTTCAGCCATCAGTGTACTCATCACTTAAAACACTGCGAACTGTTTATCAGTTTTATTTTACCTACGTATCTTTTTTCTAAATTTCCAAAAATGTATCCTGTTATTATATGCAGACACAAACCAACATTACATGTATTTATAGTTTTACGATATTTATTTAATCTTAAAAGTGGTAATCCTTTGCTTTTATATTTAGGTACAACTTTATTACAACTTATATCCTACAATGGTATTTACTAGGTTACTGTTCCCACACTTAAAACATAGCCCGTGTTTATTCTACACTACTACCTATAAAACAGTTGTAGAGTAGTTCTTAAGAAAACAATTGGAGCAGAGAGACAGAAAAAGTCCATTCTACATTTCCGCAAAAAAATGAAAAGATTATAACCAAGGCAAAGTGACCAACTTCATTGTGTAAAATAACGCGAAACAGAAATAATTTAGTTATAAAGGAATTTGGAAAATAGAATCCCAAAAAAGGAAACGAATTTTAAAAGCTTAAAGCATAACAGACCCCCTAATGAATACTAAATGTGTTGAACCCCCTATTGACAGTGCAGAGCGGCAGTGCAGGTGTTATAGCTGGACGGTTATTGTACAGTAGTTTAACATATTGACTGTGGCAGACACCCAAGTACGTAATGGATTGTCAAGAGTACAAACGTACCACTCAGTGTAGAGCTGCAGTGCAGGTGTTAACTATACGTATTATAGCTGAGCAGTTATTGTACAGTAGTTTAACATATTGACTGTGGCAGCCACCCAAGTACGTAATGGATTGTCAAGAGTACAAACGTACCAATCAGTGTAGAGCTGCAGTGCAGGTGTTAACTACATGTATTATAGCTGGACAGTTATTGTACAGTAGTTTAACATATTGACTGTGACAGACACCCAAGCACGTAAAGGATTGTCAAGAATACAAACGTATCACTCAGTGTAGAGCTGCAGTGCAGGTGTTAACTACATTTATTATACCTGGACAGTTATTGTACAGTAGTTTAACATATTGACTGTGGCAGACACCCAAGTACGTAATGGATTGTCAAGAGTACAAACGTATCACTCAGTGTAGAGCTGCAGTGCAGGTGTTAACTAAATTTATTATACTTGGACAGTTATTGTACAGTAGTTTAACAAATTGACTGTGGCAGACACCCAAGTACGTAATGGATTGTCAAGAGTACAAACGTATCACTCAGTGTAGAGCTGCAGTGCAGGTGTTAACTAAATTTATTATACCTGGACAGTTATTGTACAGTAGTTTAACATATTGACTGTGGCAGACACCCAAGTACGTAATGGATTGTCAAGAGTACAAACGTATCACTCAGTGTACAGCTGCAGTGCAGGTGTTAACTACATGTATTATAGCTGGACAGTTATTGTACAGTAGTTTAACATACTGACTGTGGCAGACACCCAAGTACGTAAAGGATTGTCAAGAGTACAAACGTATCACTCAGTGTAGAGCTGCAGTGCAGGTGTTAACTACATGTATTATAGCTGGACAGTTATTGTACAGTAGTTTAACATACTGACTGTGGCAGACACCCAAGTACGTAATGGATTGTCAAGAGTACAAACGTATCACTCAGTGTAGAGCTGCAGTGCAGGTGTTAACTACATTTATTATACCTGGACAGTTATTGTACAGTAGTTTAACATATTGACTGTGGCAGACACCCAAGTACGTAATTGATTGTCAAGAGTACAAACGTATCACTCAGTGTAGAGCTGCAGTGCAGGTGTTAACTACATTTATTATACCTGGACAGTTATTGTACAGTATTTTAACATATTGACTGTGGCAGACACCCAAGTACGTAATGGATTGTCAAGAGTACAAACGTACCAATCAGTGTAGAGCTGCAGTGCAGGTGTTAACTACATGTATTATAGCTGGACAGTTATTGTACAGTAGTTTAACATATTGACTGTTGTAGACACACAAGTACGTAAAGGATTGTCAAGAGTACAAACGTATCACTCAGTGTAGAGCTGCAGTGCAGGTGTTAACTACACGTATTATAGCTGGACTGTTATTGTACAGTAGTTTAACATATTGATTGTGGCAGACACCCAAGTACGTAATGGATTGTCAAGAGTACAAACGTACCACTCAGTGTAGAGCTGCAGTGCAGGTGTTAACTACACGTATTATAGCTGGACTGTTATTGTACAGTAGTTTAACATATTGACTGTGGCAGCCACCCAAGTACGTAATGGATTGTCAAGAGTACAAACGTACCAATCAGTGTAGAGCTGCAGTGCAGGTGTTAACTACATGTATTATAGCTGGACAGTTATTGTACAGTAGTTTAACATATTGACTGTGACAGACACCCAAGTACGTAAAGGATTGTCAAGAATACAAACGTATCACTCAGTGTAGAGCTGCAGTGCAGGTGTTAACTACATGTATTATAGCTGGACAGTTATTGTACAGTAGTTTAACATATTGACTGTGACAGACACCCAAGCACGTAAAGGATTGTCAAGAATACAAACGTATCACTCAGTGTAGAGCTGCAGTGCAGGTGTTATAGCTGGACTGTTATTGTACAGTAGTTTAACATATTGACTGTGACAGACACCCAAGCACGTAAAGGATTGTCAAGAATATAAACGTATCACTCAGTGTAGAGCTGCAGTGCAGGTGTTATAGCTGGACGGTTATTGTACAGTAGTTTAACATATTGACTGTGGCAGACACCAAAGTACGTAAAGGATTGTCAAGAATACAAACGTATCACTCAGTGTAGAGCTGCAGTGCAGGTGTTATAGCTGGACGGTTATTGTACAGTAGTTTAACATATTGACTGTGGCAGACACCAAAGTACGTAAAGGATTGTCAAGAATACAAACGTATCACTCAGTGTAGAGCTGCAGTGCAGGTGTTATAGCTGGACGGTTATTGTACAGTAGTTTAACATATTGACTGTGGCAGACACCAAAGTACGTAAAGGATTGTCAAGAATACAAACGTATCACTCAGTGTAGAGCTGCAGTGCAGGTGTTAACTACACGTATTATAGCTGGACGGTTATTGTACAGTAGTTTAACATATTGACTGTGGCAGACACCAAAGTACGTAAAGGATTGTCAAGAATACAAACGTATCACTCAGTGTAGAGCTGCAGTGCAGGTGTTAACTACATGTATTATAGCTGGACGGTTATTGTACAGTAGTTTAACATATTGACTGTGGCAGACACCAAAGTACGTAAAGGATTGTCAAGAGTACAAACGTATCACTCAGTGTAGAGCTGCAGTGCAGGTGTTAACTACATGTATTATAGCTGGACTGTTATTGTACAGTAGTTTAACATATTGACTGTGACAGACACCCAAGCACGTAAAGGATTGTCAAGAATACAAACGTATCACTCAGTGTAGAGCTGCAGTGCAGGTGTTATAGCTGGACGGTTATTGTACAGTAGTTTAACATATTGACTGTGACAGACACCCAAGCACGTAAAGGATTGTCAAGAATACAAACGTATCACTCAGTGTAGAGCTGCAGTGCAGGTGTTATAGCTGGACGGTTATTGTACAGTAGTTTAACATATTGACTGTGGCAGACACCAAAGTACGTAAAGGATTGTCAAGAGTACAAACGTATCACTCAGTGTAGAGCTGCAGTGCAGGTGTTAACTACACGTATTATAGCTGGACTGTTATTGTACAGTAGTTTAACATATTGACTGTGGCAGCCACCCAAGTACGTAATGGATTGTCAAGAGTACAAACGTACCAATCAGTGTAGAGCTGCAGTGCAGGTGTTAACTACATGTATTATAGCTGGAAAGTTATTACAGTTACTACTACAGTTATTACTAGTTATACAGTGCAGGGTGTTTCATAAAGGTCTTTACAACTTTGAAAATTCATATCAATTTTAATAAACAAGGTACAGACCTGGTTTTTATGTTATTTTAAATGAAAAAACTTCAAGTTTTTTTGCCTTAAACTAAAGATGTTCTATGTGGCTTCCGTTAGTTATTCTACAGACATCCCATCGGTAGTCGATTTCTTCCCAGACTCGCACTAGCATTTCAGGTGTAACTTGCTCAGCTGCAGCGTAAATTCTTGCTCTAATTTCAGGTAGAGTGGCCGGCAAAGAGGTACGTACACCATATATTTTATGAAACCCCAGAAGAAAAAATCTAGCGGTGTCAGGTCTGGGGAACGGGGGGGGGTTATTCAACTGGCGCATCATGGCCAATCCATTGACCTTGGGAAGCGGTCATTTAGAAAATCCCGGACGTCAGTCAGATAGTGTGGTGGTGCGCCATCTTGCATAAAGAAAACATTTCGGTCTCGCTCATCCTCATCGATCTGTGGTATTAAAAATTGTTGCAACATATCAAGGTACACTATCCCATTGATGGTTCTCTCTTGGAAAAGAAAGGGGCCTTACACTTTCCCCTTACTCAACGCACAAAAATGTTCACTTTAGGGCTATCACGAACATGTTGTAATGTTTCATGTGGATTTTCGCGGCTCCAAATCCTATAGACTGTGACAGACACCCAAGTACGTCAAGGATTGTCAAGAGTACAAACATACCACTCAGTGTAGAGCCGCAGTGCAGTTGTTGATAAAAACAAGGCTTCTTAAAACCGTTTTCACGTAAGTCGCTCCATCTGATTTTCGGTCCGTGCATAAATTCTGGTAGAAAGATCTTAGATATTTGAAACTTACGCATGTGTTTCTTGTGATTCAAGAAAAATGGTTGTGTTATAAGGTCAAAATTATAGGTAAATATAAAATGAAATATATTTCATTGGTCTTATGATTGCAACGAGAAAATAATACAGATAAACAAGTACACAATAAAATTTGTAAACAAGCTGAGTTCAACTGTATGACATTTTATTATTTGATAGAGTAACGCATTTCTTGAAGTCATGAAAGTTTGGTTGCTCAGATTTTGCAAACTTCTGTTGGGTTTATTAAAGTAAAGAAATATATTAAAGTAAATAATAGGATGTGTCTGTAAAGCCTTACAATCATTTCAAGTCTAATCTATTTTTATTATTTATTTACCTATACATCATTTTTATACATAGTAAAATATAATGATTAAGAATAATGCTCTTTTAGACATTGTGTAACAAAACAGTTTGATATCTTTTTAAGTAAGACCTCTTCATTTTCAAGAAAATTTTTATGATCTATTCTTAATTTCAATAACTAGCGAGAAAACTATTTCAGAAGTATTTTTCTACTCTACGTATGTTTAACGAATAATAAATTCCATTTTAGTGATATTACAAAGCACAATTATAATTTCGCCAATAAAGCCTTGCTCGATGCATCTCTACCTACAATCTGTAAATGTTGGAGCCAAGAAAGTCAGTGAAATACAAATTATTTATCGTGCCTAACGCTCTTGTAGGTTTTAAACATTCAATGCGCCCCGTTACAATGTCGTAAAGAAGACATTGCAAGCGCTGGAAGATGGAACGTAAAACAGCAAGTTCACTCTTGCACACATGTGGCTATCCACTGCCATTACTATCGCATCCACACCTGAGACTTTCCGTGTGATACTCGACCGTACTTTTTAGGTTTTAATTATGTTTAAATATGTTACTGCATTATAAAGATAAGCCCGAATTGAACATGGTATTCCACAAGAAATTTTCAAATTAGATTCCTCTAAAGCCCTTGTACCATCTAAATGTAACATGTTTCGTTAAAACAAATTTGGATAGAGCTATTTGTTATCTTGTTTTTCCTTAAAGAATCTGAAGTCGAAATTTCTGTAGCTTTTATCTTGTATTTATTTTATTTTTCACCAACACTTTTTATGTAAGACTGACAGATAACACTAAGGAATAAGGGATACAATACAACAGGGAACTTCGTACTTTATTTGTATGTGTGGGAATGTGCACCTGGTGTATTGAAAAGTCTGAGACACGTTGTGTATACTGAGACGTGAGGTACATGAATAATATAATCGTGTGCTTTTAAAAAAGGTCGGATAGAAAACTGAATGCCAACATGTATTGTAAAACATAAATGGTAACGTAACCAGCACCTGTGGTAACGTAATTGTTCCAGTGCTTCTTTCGCAATGAAACACGCGTGAAATTAGTGCTAACGAATCTAAAATACTAATGTTAAGTCATCATAATAAGGTACTTTTTATTGCAAAATACAAAATGTCTGCTAGCAGCTAAAACCAGACATTTTTCGAACTATGGTTATATGACATTTTTGTTTGAAATGATGAATACTACCACCCACAGAAGATTCTGATACCCTTTTGTGACTACTATGTATATTAGGACAACGGTTGGAGCTATAACAAAGAAACGAAATATAACCCCACAAAATCAAATGCAGGGAATCAATTTAAAATAGTTTTTTTAATAATAAGGCACCAAGTTCGAATCTCAAAACTTTCAATTGTAAAGCTTTAACATATAGAACATTATTTTAAAGCCTTAGTTGACAGGAAACATTTAGGTAAAGTTTTTTTTTAATGTTTTAATGTTATAGCAGAAAAGCAATAAAAATGTGGGAAACACATCAACCAGTATTTTCCACAAACTAAAAATTCTTAAATATACTTTAAATCTATATGTAACATGAACATGAACAATTCTATTAAAAGTTTCCCACGCGCAAAAAAAATATATATATAAATAAAAGTATAAACGTATAAAAGTTTAAATCGTCATAACTCACAAAAGTATGGAAGGTTACATCATATTGTATCTTATTTTAAATTTCTTTGTAAAACCAAAGTTTTTACATTTTATTAATGTGTCTTTCACTAACGGTTTTGAGTAATAATTAACAGATTTTTCTCTGTTAAAAAATAAATTTTAGCTTTATTATTGCTATAGATTATAATAATTACAGATTTAGTAACGTAGCTCTATGCCACATGGTACGTGGGCTTATCTCTCTTGTAAAAATAAACATTTTGATGCTATTTCTTTAGTGAACATTGAATCATTTTAAAATGGAGAAGAATCTATGAAAAGTTTCAGGTGTAAAAAATATCCCCAATTTATATTTTGTACAGTAAAAATAAAGTGTAACGCTTTTTAAATAATCAATTTGCTATGAATTTTATTAAAAATTACATGGTACGTGAACATATTTTACAAAATTTACCTAACTCCATAAAAATAGATTAAGAAATAAGTTAAATAAAAAATAAATATAGTATTATATAAAATTATAAATTACATATACATATATACCTACATTGCATGTCTATTTTACTAATACTTTATACCCTTAAGGACAGTGAGATATTATACTTCCATATAAAGTACAAGCGATACAATGAGTGAAGGGATTTTGGGTAAGAGTGGGGAGTGTGACAAGATAATTCTCTCGGGGCCGCAGGGTTCTCCTATCGTTCTGCTGGCAGTACTTGTAGCCTACTTACTTACACACACCTTACATGAAAAATTGAATAAGCTATATTATCAGTTCTTTTATTCGATACTTATATAATAATTAACTTAAAAGTTTATAAAGTTGAAATAATATATAAATTATTTCAGTTTATTCCAATGTTTTGTTCGATGTTTCCAATAACTGTTTAGATACCTCGTATACTAATATATAAGATATGCTATGTTTTCTAGCATTCATTCTATTTTATCATAATCTTTGTATATTCAATATAATTACGATTCTAATCATACAGATATTTTTATAGTTAAATTGTGTTGTATGGATATGAAGAGAATTTTTCGAATTTAGAAGGGACATTAGTAAACTTAAACATAATGTAAAATGTTTTATACCTTGCGATGGTTTATTCCAAATTTGATGATTAAGAATTACTCAAATAAAAATATTTATATATTATAGTTTCATAAACCTGTTGAAAATGAAGGTGTGGGACTATTTAACAAAGCAAGGTCAATTATAATTGATTAATCTAAATTTGTCAAACTAGTCGATTTTTGTGTTATTGTATCAAAATCTCAGGTTGTTGACTACAATAACTTATTAAACTGGTACATGATATTTTCAATTTCGTTTATTATTTAATATAATATATCATGTTTTACGATTCGTATAAATGACGATTTTAATTTTACGCTATGGGAGTGCCAAGCATTCACCAAAAAATAAGTAATCTTAAACTTAAACAGTCTGTAAGTTAACCTTCTTCCGTAAAAGTGGGTTCGAATTAAACTCTAAAATTGCGTTTAGAACACAATTGCTTTAAACTGGTGAAATCGTATTTTTTCTATCTAAGAGTTTTAAATAAGGTAATTGATGATAAACATCCTTAAACCAAATTAGGAGAGGATATATAGTTGTGAGGGTTCCTGGTAGTGTAAGTATAAAAGTGACGGCTACGTTAAACAAACACGGAAGAGCGGTTGTTGTATTGATGTGCCCACATATCATAGACTTATCAGCGTCGACCAGCTCTCACCTTTCTTTGATATATTGTGTTTTAACTTACATGACGTACGCGTAACTACTGATTTACTGACAGAGCGTAGCGAAGTCTCTATAAATCCGAAACTGATATTCCGTGTCCTTTATGTATTTTTGTCTGTGAGATTTCGCGATGTCGTTAAGGTTAGAGTTTCTCTTTACAGGAAACTGTTAATATCCTTCACAGATACCACACCTCCAGAAGACTAGCCAAGTATCATAGATATTCTTTCGTCAGTTTTGAATAAAAAACTTTAATGTAAGAAGGTGATTTTCAACAAATCATTGTCAGTGGTATATGGCAACCCTTTCTACACACCACTATACTATTGCAAACTTTTAGGCTACAGTGTAATTTCATGTAATACACCGGCTTAGTCATAAATGAGTTACATAAAGACATCGTATTACAGATAAGGTATGTTATCTGGCCCGAAGGAGGCTTGTTCTAACATTCCACCGATACCTGTACAATGTATCTACAGTTAGACTGAATATTTCCATCTAAAGAGGGAGGCTTTAAAATATAATATAGATTCATTGGTCGCTTATGTTGTTAAAAACATTATGTTTTCATTTCTTTTATCTACCATTATTGTTAGCAAAGGATCGATGTTGTATAAATGCCCTTTTTAATAACATTTGCACGAAGTATCGCTGGGTTATCTGGTATAGCTGAACGTAACCAAACCCAAAATAAAGACAACATTAAAAGTTACAAACAGCGATAACAAAGTTTTTTTTTTTTTCTTGATAAATGCGTACTATATACAGGTGTTTTTAAATTTGTGTTTAAAAAACCTCAAATTGAATCGTATTAACTAAAAGTCTTAAATTAAGAGTTTAATTTATTTTTAAAGTTATACGACCAAGAAAATAGTTAAAAGTTATAAAAATAAATGTTCACTAAAATTTTGTCCACGAATAAACAATTTCACTTAATTAAGGCATAAAATCGATTGGAATTTAATGAAGAAAATATTAATAATAAACCATTATCGCAGTTCATGTACTTAGCTATATTTGGCTGTCGCTTTTTACAAACACATTTGTGAATGTGCAAGTCCTAACAAGATGTTTATAAGTAAAAATAAAATCAAATAATTATAATACACTTTCAAGTTAAAGGAATATTGGCACAATTAAATGTCTTTAAAAGTTAAATCATACTTTAGCATCAAATATATTATTTTAACAGGTGCAGCATCAACAGGGTCAACTAAAACTCTACATATTTTTTGAAAAATACATCTATCTATACAAAATCTTTTATTTGATGAAATCATTAAAAATATTTCTGTTTTTCAGACTAATTGTACAAAAGAATAAATACGGCTTGACCAATAATTGAAGTAGTAAACGTTTCTAATATCTCAAAAGCTTCTCTGAAAAATAGGTTTTTTTCTTCATAATGATGAACTCAGATAGTAGTATAAATATCCAGTATATGGTAAGTATTTTTATATAAGTAATGCAATTCTAAAACGTTAATAAATCTCTGTACAATATATAATTTAGCAGAGGAGCTCATTTACTGTACAGAAGACAAGAGCACGGAAAGGAGAGGCCACCCTCGCCCTGTACACTGGCTCAATTAAGGGAACATTGTCCGCAGCAATACGCAATGTGTTTCCCGAATATTCCACTGAAGTTTAACCGGTATTTATTACCATCGTCCATTTCCTTTACTAAACTTTAAAATTCCTTCCTTCTTTTTGTGTTTAAGAGTACGTTCCGCTAGAAGTTGTTTAAATACTCTTAAACGTACAATTAATCACGCCTATTGAACACATTGCATTTAAAATATTGAATTTATAACAAATACCCCATGATGTGCCGAGTGCTATTGCAAGTTTAGAATATCCTGCAATATACCAATATCAGTGTTAAAGTATTTTTAAACAGTGTACTCGTATATTAAACTGTACCTGAGCAAACCCAATACTGCATTATCTCTGAGAGAAGAGAGAGCGCATTGATAATGCATACATTGATTCTTTAGTAATTTATTCATGTTTTTATATATTCAAGATTCTTCAAATATATTTATGCCCTACGAAAAAGAAATATAAAATAATCACGCAGTCACTAGTACTGCATGACTAAAACATGACGTTTTACTCGTATGTACGCATAGCGTTAATTTAAGAAACTATAGATAATAGTCTACTTAGATTCCATTATTCACTTCTTATCTCTAGGAAGATATTTTTTTGTGACTTTATACAGTATTTGTCAGCTCTTCAGGCATTAGTAATCAGTGTTTCTAGAATTGTAGAATTTTTACGTGATAGCAACTATCTTAAGGCATTGTTTTCGTTCGTCAACGTTCTAATGTAAAACACTAAGTTTTAATGTCATCGCAATTTCTACTAGAACCTAAATATATATATATATATATATATATATATATATATATATATATATATATATTTTAACCATTGCAATTTAACACAATCAAAATAAATTATAAAATTGCTTCGGCCTACTATTGAGAACCAAATTAATTCAAAATACTAATGTTATAAATTTAGGAAATGATAAATAAATTAAATCACACTTCAATTATTTTTTTAATCAAGTCAATCAGATGGGTTGAACCTAAGATAATTCTCTTTTTTCCCTCTTATATAAATCTTTAGTTATATAGTTTTTAGCTGATTGGAATCTTGTTGTTTATGGTATTTATTTCTTAAAATTCTTTTTTTTTATTGTGTTTTTAGTTCATGATTTGGGTTCTGTTTCTATGTGTTATTAAATCAGTGTGTTTCTAATGAAGGGTTCTGAGAACTCGAAAATTAAAACATGAAAACTGGTTTTTTACTTTAAACTACTTGGAAGATTATATGTATGTATAGATATATTTCTTTTCCAACTTTCAATTTTAAAACCTCAAGAGATATAGAAAGAATAAATAAATAATAGTTATTCATTTATTATTACTTATTATTATAAATGAAAGTTTTATTATGGGCCTTTATTGGAAAATCACTGAGTTCAAACTTTTGCACAAATTCAAAGTACCGTCATCTTAAAAGTGGATTGCGAACACATCTAAGCCATCTGTAAATTCTATATCTGCACCAAGTTTAGTCTGGATCTAGTTACTTTATTCACAAGCTCGCTTTATATAGAATACTCCAATATTAAGTGTATATTTATGCCATAATCGGATAAAAACAAATCGAGTATTCTATCATGACGGAAATAGGCAGACTTCTATGAAATCTAACTATAACGTTGGAAATGTATATCAATATTAGCATATCTAATTTGAATATGGGGCAATAAAACAATGTAATGTCTGCGTTATTTGAATATTTTACTGTATAAAATTTACATATTCAGAGAAATGAACTTAATGACGCAAAAGATGTAATGTACTCGCATTATGAATTATTGAATCTGCGAGTTGCTTCGCCTAACATACACCCTGCTCTCTTTTTGCCCCGTGTTATTATTTATTTAACCTCTTTGATTTCTCCCATCCGTACTGGTTTGTAAATTGTAACTATTCTTGTATTTAGTATACATGACATAATTTTGCCCCGTGTTATTATTTATTTAACCTCTTTGATTTCTCCCATCCGTACTAGTTTGTAAATTGTAACTATTCTTGTATTTAGTATACATGACGTAATTTTGCCCCGTGTTATTATTTATTTAACCTCTTGGATTTCTCCCATCCGTACTGGTTTGTAAATTGTAACTATTCTTGTATTTAGTATACATGACATAATTTTGCCCCGTGTTATTATTTATTTAACCTCTTTGATTTCTCCCATCCGTACTGGTTTGTAAATTGTAACTATTCTTGTATTTAGTATACATGACATAATTTTAAGAACAGCTGATCTAAAAACATCAAAAATAAAAAAGTAAGAAAAATCTTTTTTGACATCGGTTTATATGACTTTGTTTGGGAGTAGGGCAGTTCTGATTTGGACTACATATCTGATTCAGATAGTATCAGACACTATGCTGTTCTCAGACAGCTACATTAGTCTCTACGGTACTATTTGTATAAATTACATTATCAACTCTATTTTACCAAAGAGGGCGTTAATATGCTGAGACGCACAACTTAAAAGCACCAAATCAGGGATCGAGAACATTAGTTTATAACAAACCCAAAATATAGTCCAACTCATTTATGAATAAATAGATTATTAATTAGTTTAATTCCAATTTAATCGTGGATTTTTTATAATTTCTTACTGCTTAATTCCTTAAGATGACCTTTAAAACTTCTGTATAAGTTCTGATGATTACTGTGACATATTAGCTGTAGTAATGTATCTCTTGTGTGGAAGTGCAAGCGTGCGTGCGTATGCGTGTGGGTGGGTGTGTGCGTGTGTGAAACAAAGATCATCCTTCTAAAAGGTTGGCTTCAAGTCTTAAATGTCACTCTGGAGGGGGAGTGAAGATTTAAATAATCTACAGATATTACCATGGTAATGGCTGATGACTATAGAGATATTAACAAAAAACTAATAGATCAGCAATGACAAATACAAATCAATTTGATGAAAGGCAATTTAGATGAGTATTGCCAGATATATGATATTATCTGCATAGATATAACCGTCAGTTGACACCGGCAGCTGTGAGTGAATGACGCAGTTACCACAGACCGGGCGGGCATTTACACACCTGGACAAATGATTCCCGCTGCACTGCGGGCCATTTGCACAGTCTGCGGTAATTACCGAAGTGAACTGCGGATTGCATCAACTCGTCCATTACAAAATCAGTAATCAGATTTAGATTTTCTTTATAAAATCAAGTTTTCCTTCGAACTTAACGGACTAGGATCTTACCATTTTGGGGACAATAATATCAAGGGGAATCAAAAAACCTTAGTCGCCAACTTTGCTTCATTAAACTGTGTAGAAAAATTACGATATTGAAAAATTAATTATTTAGAAATATAATATAAAGTAAAAAATCTAATTTACTATCCACTGGCCAGTCAATCGAAACTCTGAAATGTACGAAATGATTTCTTTTATGGTATATTTTGCTTAATCCCTCAGCACAAACACACTAAATAACGCAATTTTTCTATGTACACAAACGGTAGTGAGGAAAGCGGTATAAATGATCACTCGTCCTTTTTTGTCATATTTTATTGTGAGTGATTTTAAAGCTCTAGCTTGTAATCGTTCAATCACAAGATACAATTACGCCACACCATAGGACGTAACAGGCTCACTGAGGTTGCATGCAAAATTTCAAATCTATAGCTCATTTCATTCTCCAGATGTCCTGAGGACAGAAACTGTCAGTCAGCCTATCATTGCAATCATAGTTACCCATAGGAGCAACGTAATAATATTCGCTGCCGCTCAGCCAAATCAATGGAGTGACATGTACCATCATCGAACTCAGTGTTCCTAAAACGCAATTTAAAGTCAGCTTATTATCGAGATATCGTGTTGACAGACAGAAATGAAATTTTTCTACTTCTACGAGTTATAGGCTTTGCTAAAGCTCAGCCAATTACATAAGGGTTAGGATGTTTACTTGTGAATGTGTGAAAATACAGTGCCCTTGCCAAAATTCAAACCCAGATTCCTTGGGCGAAAAGTACACTAATCTGTCAGATCCGATATGTTAAAAAATATGTTTTTCTCAATAAAAACATTTTAACATCTTTTTATCTCAGAAATTGAAAAAAAAAACACAATCTATGTAAAATTCGTACAGTAAACTAGATAAAATAAAATACAAAATAGTAAGTAAAGTGAATATTTTGAAATTGAGAAAAGAAGTTAAGAAAAGCCAAATAAAACAGTTTTTCCTATTTTCTGCTATTAGAGAATATTATAAAACCGTCTTTAGTTATATAAAAACTCTACCTAAGTAGAGCCGTCACAATAATTACTAATTCCAATATCATAAAAATGTATTTTTAAAATTCACAGCTATAGTTTATGTACATTGAGATAAAAGAAGATTAATTTGATATGTCATTTTTGGTAAAAGAGCTCTACTGTAAAACCCACTGCTATGTTAATCAGAATCAGTTCGTAATATGGTTGATTTTAGCAATGCCCCCCTGTATGTTGTGGGGTAAGGTTAAAACACGCGCGCGCGCGCACAAGGTTTCGTGTATTATGTATAGACACATTTTTTTAAGTTTAAATACTTTGAGGTATTAAAAAACTATTTATGTCACATTTTTTATCCGCAGAGACTACAGAGAGACAGAGGCATGTGCTTTACAAGACTCTTTTTCCACAGAATATTCAAAAAATAAAAATCTCTCAATAAACTCTCTGTTACATTAGGAAACCTTTACCTTGTATTATTTACATGGGAACAATTACGATAAAAATGACTTACATTTGAGGCAAGCTACAGATACACAGCGGACAGAGAGCTATAGTTGGCTGAGAAACACTGGTTTACAAGCCAGTAGTCATGGCCTTTACGGTGCCCTGGAGAGTTAAGCGGTAACCACGTACCTAGACTCTTTGTGGCCAAACTTCGGCCGGATACCGCTACCGCTTACACTGGAGATTAAATGTCTGGAACACCATGAGTGTGTGCTCTCTGGTGTACAAACTTTACAAAGTTGGATAATTATGGTCTTAGTCGTCCGGCACATTTTATCTCGATTCATATGCTTAGATGTCATCAAAATACTTTTCGCTTTGTAAAACTAATAAAACTGAACATTTGCTACTTTTTTATGTTTAGTTTACTTTATCCGAGAGTTATAAAATTCAGTGCAGCTTTCATAAAAGCTATTTTTAGACTCTGTTACATTTCCAGAGTACAAAATGGTAATTTATGAAACAAACACTCAACACTATACAGTGATTGGTTTCTAAAGAGGCAGCAACCCATTTTGGTTGTTTTGCCTGTTACAGATATGCAATATTAAAACTTAAATTAAAAACCAAACAATAGAAAACATGTATCTATATAAATTATCACGGTGATGGAAAATTATTGTTGTAAGAAATATTAAATTGTTAAATAGCATCTTACAACACAATGTTTACAACGGAAGTGTAATAAAAATGTTAATATTGGGACGAAAAGAGCAGAGCGCGCTGAAGCGTGGTTCTTCCAGCAAATGTATCGCGAGAAAATCTTTGGTTGAGTGCATTTCATCATATATTATAAATGAACTAAAATATATTATAAATGATTCAGTAATTTTAAAGTATAATAGTAAAAAACATTTTCACATAATTATAGTTTATTTAGCACAAAAGTTAAGATTATTATTTAAATTACGGATATTTTGTATCTTTGGGTATGAATCAATATTTGTTGATATAAAACTGTTGTACTAGTTAGTCCTGAAATAAACATAACTAACAGCTGTGTATTATATCATTGAAATTTTAAATTAGTCTGAAACGAATATGGTTATACCTCTTGGACTGTTCTCTATAATGTCTATGGCCAGGTAATTAAGAACTCCTTTTAAATAAAATAATATCAAACCGTATAGCTAAATTACACTGTTGACAAATTAATATTCAAGCTGTAATGCTTGAGCCCAATACATATGTCTTTACAAACCTCCATTGACTTGACCACTTTCAATTATCAGGACTACACCATATACATACATGTATATATATACGAGTACATTAAATACATGTGTATAAATGGCAATAGCCGAATACATATATAGTTTACTTTAGCCTACTTTAACAAAGTGTGATCATCGTTAATCCTAAAACTTGAATTTTAGACAAAAAAGTTCTATAGAATACGTCCAGTATGAATAAAATATGCCTACCTAAAGTAATACCTTTGTCACGAAATATTTCTCCTGTTCAAATGTTCTGTGGGAAACAGGAAAACATCACTTCCTTCAGTGCTTGAAGATGAACAATTCCGAAATGAGAAAATAAACAGAGAAAGCAAGAATAAGAAGCACTGATGAGAAAATGTGTCTCAGCTTGACACTATTGGACAGCTACAGGGACTGTTGTGAATCTGCCTCGCGGCTGGTGCCATTACCGCCCTGCTAACTTTTTCTCATCTCTTTTGAAAAAACTTTATAAAAATGTAGCGTTACTGTTTAAAAAAATCCTTTATACCCCTTTAACCACGACACCCGTACTGCACGAATATTATGAAATTGGGGCCAAATCCCAAGGACGTATGGTACGGTCAAGGACGCAGCTTTTCATGCTAGTTACTAACGTACTGATCAACGTACAGATTGTTGACATTTCGTAAACTAGAATATGTTATATTGAACCAAATTTGTTATACAGCGTTATGGTAATTGTAAGAAATAATTATAACTCGTACCTTAGCTGAATGGAATGTCCGCAAGTTAGTTCACCTTTGTCCTGACGCCGATGCTAACATTTCACTAAAAGACATGTGTAGGTGGTCCAGACACACACATATGTTGCGCCCAAAACTTATAGTAGCTCAAAATTCAAAGGCCATAATAGAAGAAATATTTAAGATTTCCGAAAATGTTTTTCGCTGAACAAATCCCTACTTTAGTTTTAAGTACGATTAAAATCAGTGTGACGAACATTTGAAACTTCATAAATTCAAAGTTATGTGTATGCATCTACTTATAAACGGTTTTTAGAAATATTTTGTCCAAAAATTAGCCTTTTAAGTTAAATACATGTACATCTCCGGAATTATGTAAACTTTTAATCTTGAGACATGTAATAATTTTAAGACTCCAAACAAAATGACATTTTTTAAATTAACATTTGTGTTGTAGGTAATTCTACTAATTTAGAAAATACCACACAATTGACTAGTAAATTGAAACATCTGATGTAGGCCTAAATTTAGGCATAAATTTGATACTTTCTTCGGGTTATTCCTGATTTCATCATAAAAGGTCTTCATATGAGGATATCTTCCAATTCGAATTATTTATACTAAGAATGCTTTATTTCTCATTTAAATATATCCCTTCCACCTCAATCGGAAGAAAGATAGACTTCACTTGAGGCTGTCATCTCAAAATGGAAAACTGAAGATGCATTATTGATTTAGATGTTTTATTCACACAACACTAATGAGACAATAACCCTCAATTTTGGCATGTTAATATACTTGTAACACTTTTAAACGTGTATAAAATCTATAATCTTGAAAAACTGTTATTTTAAAAAACGTGGACTTGGTTTAGTCACAATTAATATGAAATTATATTTCTAAACATATTTAATTAAAACTTCAATTCATAATTAAAATAACGGCCACCATATTGAAACTTTTTTACTAAAGGTTATAAAAAGAAATTAAAAGGAATATATGTTCCTTGGAATTACTTGATAATTTGATTAAAAGTGTCAATTTTGTGAAATACTGGAGATAAAAAGTTTGTGCGATATGAATGACCGCCATCTTGAAAATTTTTATTACTTACGATTGGCTAACGAACTCTTCCAAACCGTATGAAAATACTGCCACTGTACGAAAATTAGGCTGTATATATTAATAACATGTAGTTTTAATGTTTACAATTATTCCCGCAATTTGAAATACTAATTAAAACTTTGCTCGCTATCTGGAAACCATGCGTGATATCAGAAAACACATAGATGGCCTGAGAAATCTAACTCACGTTTCTACGTTATAATGTATAACTGTTATACTCGTAAAACCATTTCCTTTCTAAACTTTGGATGGCCGCCATCTTGAAGCCTTTAGAGAGTAGAAAATATACGTTGTTTATAATTACGTAATATATGTAAAAATGTATAGTTATTGTTTTGTCTGTGTTTAGAGTAAGTTTAGTTAACATTTTTGCTCGAATGAGAATGGCCGTTTTTTTTTTACTTTTCATTGGTTAAGACTGACTAACGAACTCATCCAATCTCCATGAAAGTGCTACCTTTGTACCAAGTAAGTCGGGATATTTTTTTAATAACGCCAGTTGTCGTGTTAAAAAAACTCGCGTTTATTGCTCATAGATATCTATATTTTCGGATAATGGTGGTTTTAGATCCTTAGTGTCATTATTAGAGAAAATCCCAAAATTCTTCCTGAAATTCTGTCATGAGGACGACTGCTACTGCCCTAATGGGTAGTAGTTCTATGAAATATACGTACAAGGTTGAGTATTAAGCCGTCACTACTTTGTGCAGCAAATTGGAAAGAAAGTTAATACAATATAACAGATTTGTTCATAGCAAAATGATATGAATATAAAACGCAATAACAGTCAGCCATATCATTATTGAAAATCATTGCAATTTTAGATAATATTATTGACGTGAAGCAACAGTTATTTTGATATATTTTTCATTGTTCTGTCTCAAACTATTGAATCTCATAAAAGAGTAATATTCCAAAACGTACATTAGTGACGATGTTATTGAAGTATACCAATAACGCTGAGATAATAAAACTTCTGTTCCTTGTATATAAAATGTGTATACAATTACGTATTTTAAACGTACATAACAATAAACGATCAAGATCATAGCATTCAGTCATATTTGATTGAAATTTGAAGGAATGTTCCACGACGCGAAGTTCGGCACCTCTCATGATATGTGAAGTGAACGTGGCAGCAGATTTATACGCTCATGTTGTAAACACGCATCCACTAATTGAGACCCTGTCCTACACGACATGACGGCACATCCCTCTCTGTCCGACATCAGGGAACGCTTAGTTGGGGTGAAAAACGGTCCATCACTAATGGACAGAGGGTATTCTTTCCTAACATGCTCGTAGTGTTCCATTAAACTGTGTGACGGGCATACTGTGTGTCTAACACTGACTAATAACCCGTTATAATTCGTTTTGAGAAAAGGAACACGTTTCTTTCCTTACAGTAAATGCAACTTTAATAGAAATAAGTTGAGAAACGATGAATGGTTTCTTAAACTGTATTGACTACACATTATATTTAGCCATACAGTGTTGGTATGCATTGTGTATTTGATTCATAAACACAGATTTCATATTATTTTAGTTTTTATGTGTTTGTCCTGTTATTCGAAAGGCTATGTGGGTACTAATATTATAAAAAATGCATAACATCACAAAAATCTTGCGCTGGAGCAGCTGTTGTAAGTTCATATATTTAACCTGAAAGACCTAAGTATAAAATAACGTTTAATAATAATACTTCAAACCAAATATAATTCATGGTAAAAAAGAGCTCTTCATAATACTATTATTGAGAACTAGGAAAACTTGTTCAAAATTTTCATGACATAAAACTTTGGTCAATACACTGAGAATACTTTGTTTATTAAAGATGTTTTTCTATTTAATGTTACTAAAAACAAGTTTAAATACTTGGAAAAGTATACTAGATATATGTTATAAAGGTGCTATAAGATCAAAATATGCAGTATAACCCAAGACTAATTACCTTACCTTTTTATTTCCATTATGTGGATAAATCGTAAAGTCAACTTATATACTATGCCACCTTTATAGTTTTATGGTTTTTTTATTAATTAATATATTTGAAAACAAAAACATTCTTTTCCTTCCATTTATTTTAAATTGCTTTGTACACAATACAAAACTAATAACATAAAATACCATACCATAGTTTGAAATTAATGTTGATAAATCTAAAGTGGAACTACAGCATATGCCATTTATTTAATTTCATAATTTACTGAATAATTAATAACCTTGAAAATAAATCATAAATTGTTGACGTACTTTTTACACATGACTAATCTAGTACAAATGAATTAGATTACATATTATATTTGTATGAACTTAATGTTATAAGAGATATTACGCTACAGTTTTTGAGATGAAAATAAATAATAATATCATCTCACAACACAAGTATTCACAGTAGAGTGTAATAAAAATGTTAATATTAGGACGGAGGGTGCGTGCGCGCTGGAGCGTGGTTCTCGCAGCACTGTATTGCGAGGCAATTCTCACTTGGAACATTCCACCAAAAACATCTTTGGCTTTTCACTTTTATAGTATAATATCTTTAATTATATTATTTTAATCTTATAATTTCACAATTGAGATTACAGCTTAAATTCGAATCAATTTTATCTTATCAATGTAGGTTTAGGTCAATATGTTGTTTTTCTATATGTTATAAATATATTTAACTTCAGCACTTTAGTTACTGTGTAGCTATTGATTTTTAAATAGCATATTAGTGCTTTATTGGAAACATAATTGGTCATGTTAAATGCTATATTAATTTAATTTTAAATGTCCCATACCGAATTTGTAGCTCTAGTTAACCCCAATCAGTCTATACAACTGTTTAAGTGATGAATATGTTCTGATGTATAAATAGTTTTGTTGATGCCAATTAATATACACTGATTTATTGATAATGAAATATTCTTCCCCTGGGGGAGGGTTGGGAAAGCCGCACCGCATCCTATGGTTAAGGATAATTAATTTCAAAAATAGGTAATAACAGAAAAAATTTTTAAAGCACCGATTAAAAAATACGTCTCTTCTTGAGACAATTATATCAAAGCAGGGAGGTTGTAAATCTGCCTCACGACTGTATGAATTACTGGGAATAGTCCTTAGTATGGTAATTTAGTAAGCATTCATTAAAAAACACATTAAGAATAAGAGTATTAAATATTGTTACAAACTGTTTTCTTTTGCACTATATATTCATACTGGGGCGGTTATTGGTAGTTGTGATATAATAACAAAATAACAGATGGACAGGTGGTGTTAACGGAGATCGGGCATTAGAGAGATGTCTCAAGCACGGCTATATCAACTGAAGTGGGTCGTCGTAAGATGAATGAGAATGGATATACTGTATATGGAAACTCTTTTACCCCTCTCCAAGCCCAAGCTCTCCAACGAAAAAATCATCACTAGTTAGACTAATCTACCTTCTCAGTGACTATGCAGCTTCTATTACAGTTGCTAGTGGAGGTTGGGCGTGAAAGAGATGTCTCGAGCACAACTGTACCAACTTAAGTAGTTCATCGTATGACGAATGGGGTAGTAGTTCATTAATACATATGGGGACTCTTTTACCCCTCCCCAAGTCAAGCTCTCCAACGAAAAAACCATCACTAGTTAGACTAATCTACCTTCTCAGTGACTTTGCAGCTTCTATTACAGTTGCTAGCGGAGGTTGGGCGTGAAAGAGATGTCTCGAGCACAACTGTACCAACTTAAGTAGTTCATCGTATGACGAATGGGGTAGTAGTTCATTAATACATATGGGGACTCTTTTACCCCTCCCCAAGCCAAGCTCTCCAACGAAAAAAACCATCACTAGTTAGACTAATCGACCTTCTCAGTGACTTTGCAGCTTCTATTACAGTTGCTAGCGGAGGTTGGGCGTGAAAGAGATGTCTCGAGCACAACTGTACCAACTTAAGTATTTCATCGTATGACGAATGGGGTAGTAGTTCATTAATACATATGGGGACTCTTTTACCCCTTCCCGAGCCAAGCTCTCCAACGAAAAAACCATCACTAGTTAGACTAATCGACCTTCTCAGTGACTTTGCAGCTTCTATTACAGTTGCTAGCGGAGGTTGGGCGTGAAAGAGATGTTTTGAGCACAACTGTACCAACTTAAGTAGTTCATCGTATGACGAATGGGGTAGTAGTTCATTAATACATATGGGGACTCTTTTACCCCTCTCCAAGCCAAGCTCTCCAACGAAAAAACCATCACTAGTTAGACTAATCGACCTTCTCAGTGACTTTGCAGCTTCTATTACAGTTGCTAGCGGAGGTTGGGCGTGAAAGAGATGTCTCGAGCACAACTGTACCAACTTAAGTAGTTCATCGTATGACGAATGTGGTATTAGTTCATTAATACATATGGGGACTCTTTTACCCCTCTCCAAGCCAAGCTCTCCTTTTTCAATAATGGGTGTATCACATGACAGAAGATAGACTCAGTCAAGATAGGTGTATTTAAATGGATGCATGCTATGTAAAGGGCTTGTAAAACAGGTTATGTGCTTATAAAGGACAAAGTTGCCCCCAACTCCTAGACTATAAAATTTTAATAAATCTCTTGCTATGTATGCAGCAAGGCAAAGAATGAAATTTACTTGAACGAATTTCTATAGGTTGATTGGCATGACAGGTAAAGAATGAGCAGAGCTGCTATCTATCTATCTATCTATCTATATATATATATATATATATATATATATATATATATATATATATATATATATATATTAGTCGGGTGTATAAAAGCAGAATTGCTCTATTATATCAATTATTAGACTGAACTTTATATATATATATATGTTATATATATATATATATATATCTTCCGATCATATGTTAGTTTGCTTATTTAAACTCATATGTGACAGATACGGCCAAATACAAAATAATTGAATCGGAAAAAGTAAGCGCTCTGTGGTGTAATGGTAGCACATTCACCCGGCAAGTGAGAGATCCGGGTTCGACTCCCGGCGGAGCAAGTACTTTTTGCGATTCAGTGTTTATTGAAATTAAATAAGGCTATTGCCATTTATACAATTTAATGTATATATATATATATATATATATATATATATATATATATATATATATATATATATATAAAATTCTGTTTCTGCCAATTCCTGTTTTTCTATTAAAAATAAACACCATTATAATTACGACGCTGCATTTTTGTAGTTTTGTGACTATACTGACTACTACTGACCTTATATCAGTTACAAAATAGTCTACATAAAGATATATAAGTTAACCATTATAGTTAGTTGTGTTAGAAAATAAGATGAACCATTCATTTAGCCAAGAAGAACTAACACACGTTGAACCTTAATTTGGCTGTATTTATTGACAGCATCATTGTCAAGTAAATTTCATTGAATAGTAAGAATTTTTGTATCCCTACCAATTCAGCTGGGACGCAGCAAAATTAGTAATATGTTCCAATAGTGGTGACCACCTTTAGTCTTGTTCTGACATGAAAACCTTTGTCACACTCTATCATCCTAAACTAGTGACTTACTAGGTTTGTAGATATAATGCAATTGTCACAACTATTGCTTACTTAATGTGGTGAACAGAAACACGACTTGATTCTCTCTACGTCGAGTGCCAAATTGTAGCAGCATTAGTTGACAATATTAACAAATGTTGATCATACTGTACTATCTAACCTCCGAGATGAAGAGGGATGTAGGAGTGAAGGGCTACAGCCTCTATGACACTAATGCACCTTAATGTAGCCAATTAGATAACAGTACGCTGATGTACCGTACTCGAGTGTCGAGTACTTAAGCCCAGAGCTGCGTGAATCGCATTCAATTATTTGTATTCAATTCACTTCTACGAGACTTACAAATGTGTTTGCTTTAATTAAGCGTAATAAAGTTAATTAAATAATAATTGTACTGCATGTATTATTTAAATACGTAATAATTATAGAAAACTATTAAATATTCAATCAGTTTTGGTAGTAGTAAAACTGGTTTTTATTGAATCATTAATAGCATTTGTATACAGAAATGTACTTATACATCTTCAAAACAACGAAACTACTCGAGCTCGCAAGACAGAACATAAATCTCTAATAGTTTTTACGACATGTTCAAACTAAATTACTACCCTTATGTCCAATTCTGAACGTTTTTAATTAAAATATGTTATTAATGTAATGAAAAGTAACTAAAACCCTTTAAAATATTTTTATTGACATACACTGACGATGGTTAAAAACCGAAACACGTGTATGTCAATAATAAGATTTTTAAAAGCGTTTTAGTTACTTTTCATTACATTAATATATATACATAACCCTATAAGTGTAGTTAATAACATAAAATATGTTAATATATCATTTATATCAAAATGTGCACGCCAGATAAGATACATTAATCTTCTTCAAATTATTTCCAAAAAATCTTATTAAAAAAATATTTTACTTTATAAATCCAAATATGAGTCTCCAAAAAGGGTTTCTTAAAGTCACATTTACCCTTTACGTCTTAAAATTTGAAGTTTTGAAATAATAAATCCAACTTTGAGTACAATTTATATCCGATAATTTCGGAAACATCACTATGTACGAGGTGAAACATGTTTTAATAAACTCAAAAATTGTAAAATTAAATAACTGTTATTGTACGATTATGATTGCGTAAAAGGACTGCAGATTTGACAAAAGCTAAGATAAACAACCGAGAGGATATTGTATCTCAGTAATGCCTGTAGTGACAATATCGACAGTATAAAAGGTAAGAACCCTGACACAGCAGATCTAACACCGCCTACGGTAAACAAATGAGAGAATATGGTATGTCAGTAACGCCTATAGTGGCAATATTGACAATGTTAAGCACTTATTCTTATATTTAAGCTGTTTGTATATCGGACTGCATGGCTACTATTTTTTTCGTGTGTCAAAAACTCTTTTACTTTAATTTTACAAGTGGCTTTTGAAAATACCATATGTATTGCTCTACATTGTCGATATTGTCACTGCAGGCATTACTGAGATATAATATTATTTCATTTGTTTACCGTAGGCTAAGTCAGGAGTCCTCACCTTTAACATTGTGGATATTGTTCTTAAAGGCATTACTGAGATTAAATATTCCCTTTTGTACCGTAGCCTATGTAAAGTCTGCTTTGTTAGGAGTACTCAATTTTTACATTGAGGATATTTTTACAACATGCGCTACTGGGATAAAATATTCTCTCTGTTGTTTACCGTAGGCGGTGTTAGATCTGCTGTGTCAGGTTTCTTACCTTTTTATATTGTCGATATTGTCACTACAAGCATTACTGAGATACAATATTCTCTTGGCTGTTTATCGTAGCTAGTGTCAAATCTGCTGTGTCGGGAGTCCTATAACGCAATCATTATTGTACAATTACAGTTCTTTAATTTTGCAATATTTTGAGTTTATTAAAGCATACATAGTGATGTTTTCGAAATTATCGGATATAAATTATACTACTAGTTGAATTTCTTGTTTCAAAACTTCAAATTTTACTCTTCTCGTAAGGAAGGTAAAGAAAGACCTAAGGAAAATGTGACTTTAAGAAATCGTTATTTGGACTCATATTCGGATTTATAAAGTAAAATATTTTTTAAATCAGATTTTGGAAAATAATTTAAAGAAGATTGATGTAGCTTGTCTGGCGTGCAAACTTTGATATAATTGATATATTAACATATTTTAATTAAAAACGTTCAGCACTGGACAAAATAGTAGTAATTTCGTTCGAAAATGTCGTATCTCAGTTACGCCTGTAGTGACAATAACGAAGATACAAATGAGAGAATATTGTATCAGAGTAACGCCTGTAGCGACAATAACGACAATACAAATGAGAGAATATTGTATCCCAGTAACGCCTGTAGCGACAATAACGACAATACAAATGAGAGAATATTGTATCAGAGTAACGCCTGTAGCGACAATAACGACAATACAAATGAGAGAATATTGTATCCCAGTAACGCCTGTAGCGATAATAACGACAATACAAATGAGAGAATATTGTATCTCAGTATCGCCTTTAGCGACAATAACGACAATACAAATGAAAGAATATTGTATCTCAGTATCGCCTGTAGCGACAATAACGACAGTACAAATGAGAGAATATTGTATTCCAGTAACGCCTGCAGCGACAATAACGACGATAAAAAGGAGAGAATATTGTATCCCAGTAACGCCTGTAACGACAATAACGACGATACAAATGAGAGAATATTGTATCCAAGTAAAGCCTGTAGCGACAATGACGACAATACAAATGAGAGGATATTGTATCCCAGTAACGCCTGTAGCGACAATAACGACAATACAAATGAGATAACATATATGTTTTCATATAGAATAAAGAGAATATGGAGTATTTAGAGAGAATGTAGAGTATTTTATTAATTTCTATAGTGACAATATCGACAATGTAAACCAATTAGTTTGATATTCAAGCTGTTCATACACTTGACTATTATTTATCTTTGTACGTCACGAGCACGTTTACGTGAAGATATCATATATATGCTTTCACTTTGGTAAAAAATGACCCTTTTAATGTTTCTGTTCCCTTTTTAATGACTTCTATTTGTCTTTAACATTTTAAGTTTTAATATGTAATTCCAGGCGGTCAATTTGCAATAAAACGTCATGAGGTTGGAGTGAAATATAAACCTAAACTTATTATAAAGATAAAAATCGTCTACCACATCTGTTCGGGAATTAATATGCAAATTCAAATCCCTTTGACAAATTTAAAAGACAAGGAACGACTATCTTCATTATTAGTAATGTTGTATTCATATCCTTTAATATAAAGTTTAATTCTACGCGTAAAACTGCTGTTCATTTCCTGATACCACGTATTACCTTACACTCAGTTCAGTTAAGGTTCATATTCCATAGTCACATCGTGATGGTATCGGCTGTAAGAATTTATTCGCTTGCGAGATGGCATATTTAATGATGTTATTGTGTTCGGGTAATCTGGTGACATGTTTACCCTTTCTCCAGGAACGTAGTATATGACTGTGTTAAACTTTAGTGATTCTGTTCACCCCTAACTATGATGTTTTAAAAAGTTTTATGGTTGATATTTGGTTACAATATTATAAATGGGTTTACTTAATTTTTTTCTCGCAGTTCTCTATATCACTAAATACACTGAGTTGCAAAACCTCATAACTAACAATATCGATCTTTTTAAAAAATTGAAAGATTTTAAGCATTTTGGCCGTTTTGAAACTAAGAACACTATTGCTCTAAACAATCAACCATTATTCTTATATGTGATATCACAATTAATTGCTGTTTCGTATATTTTCATATTAATTAATAATTTATATAATTTACTACGCTTGTATATTTTTATCAGTCTAAGTTCTATTCACATTTAGGGAACACAGCTTAAAATAATAACTTCAATGACCTTATCTCCACTATGTATTTTATATATTGGTTATAGGTAGGTTGTTGTGGGATAAACAAAATACCCGATGCATCATGCCACGTTTTGTGAGTTATAATGCACTATATAATGGACGAAGCTGATGATTTTAAAAGCATTAAGGACATTACATTATCGGTAATTACCGTAAATGCTCTTTCTAGTACAATATGTTGATATCGGTGGAAGTTGTTGATAGTGTGTTGGACTCATTCTATCAACCCTTGAAATATATGTTATTGTTCACCATAGAATAGAGTTCATCCATTGAAACAGCTGCATATTTCGTGCTCCAAATCTTTACTAAATAGTCTGTCTATATGAAATGATAGTACAAAATACATGTATCATGAATTCAGAATTATCGTATCCATGATTGAATATACAAAGAGTTAGAAAATTCACTATTTAATTTAACGTACTTTTTTACAAGTAGCTACAATATGCAGATTTCTGTTTACTTAAACAAACATGATTCTAACTTTTAGTCGATTGGATATTGCCTGTGTTAATATTAATTTCGAACTAAAACACCGAATATGACAAAATCGATTTCATTGTAATTTTTTTTTAATCCGATATAACGGTCTCATATAACATTTTTAAACAGTGCTCCAATCCTGACCCATTCGGTTAACTGAGAAAAAGCACAAGCTGGAATAGTTTTACTCAAATTAGGTCTGTAAATATAGGAGAAGACCAGAAGTAACCGGCAACAATGGTTGAGTTCCCAACAATCTACAACACTTGAGTCACCACGGAACTAGATTACTGGTGTAGACAATGTAATTTTGGAGAGAATGTAACTTGTACTGCTGCAGTGTTGTTTGGCTTGCAAGTGCTGTAATTATACCGCTTTGTAGCTGAATTTCCTGCAGATCATTCTTTGCTAAGTAAACATACCCCACTTTCAAACGATTCTCTGCGTTCTTGAATAATTATTTAATTTACTCTTACACTTACTTCATAACTTTGCTCTTTGTACATTATAATAAATTAACTGAGGATTATATTTTATTACCTTTTAAAAACGTATACACTTAAAAAAAAACAAATTAAAAGTTAATTTAATATCTCTAATATCAAAACATATTTCAATATTTATAATATTAATAATATCTCTAATACTCACACACAAAATTGTTTATTTTTTCAATTTAGCATAAAAATAAGAAGAATTGTATTTATTTTTAAAATTAAATCTTCTTTGAGAAGTTGTCTTCATCATCGTAAACCTTATAATACATTTCTAATTATGGTTATTAATTTTCGTTATTATTTTATCTCTTTACTGTCACAATTTCAGAATAGAAATACTACATATCTACGAGTAATCTATAATACAAATACCAATACACTCCAATCTAATATTCTACAGTTAGTTTGGTTTTTAACTCCAAAAAACTCTTTACAAAACCATTATTTAGGGGTATAACACTTATGGCTGGAATTGTTAAAGCATAAAATAGCACAAACAACACTTTTAATGTATTTAAGCCAAACTTTTTACGCCTGTGCACATTTGCGTCTGTAAAGTTTTAGGATAATGCTTGGAAAGCCCTTTCAGGGATAAGCGTTTTCACTCGCCTTACTCTGCCGTTTCTTCATTATTAATGGTCGATTGAATATTCAGTTTCATCTCCACCTGCGGATAATCCGCTTATCCGAGAAAAATGTCATAACCAGTGTATTTTGTATGATAATACAGAGGCCGATAGTTTGATACAGTGACTGGATTTACTGGCATCAGTACATTGTAACCGTGAGTTTGATATGAAGAGCCAAGTTTGTAATTTATTAGTTCATTGGTAACAGTACTGAAATTCTGAAATCCTGCAACATTCATTTGTTAATGAAACGCAAAATTGTATATATATATATATATATATATATATATATATATATATATATATATATATATATATATATATATATAACTATTTATTTTCATTAATAACTTCCAATTAATGATTTTTACAATCGAGACTGAGCCCATGATCACAGTTATATACATAACCTCAAAGTAGAATATAAACAAAAGGAAGTAAATGCGTACGTAGGATGTAACTACGGGGTTTCATGGACGAAGTTTATGTGGACTTTTCTTTTAGTTTACATATTTTTCAATATAAAAATCTTATAAACAGCTTAAAATATTCTGTAAATAGTGAGAATTCTACTTATAATGGATGAAACCTGTTTCTTCTTTAGATTAATTGTTTCACTTACAAATTTAAGATTTATAAATGTATATCAACGTTTTAGATCTATTATGATTTATCCGTTTTTGTTTTTTTTTATAACTTGGGATATTAAGAGATAAATGTAATGCATACTTTTGCTCATCTTTACTAGTAAAACTTCGTCAAATAGCAACGAACAGTTAACTTTACCTTAACTATTATAATTATCTCTTTTGAAGTCTTAATAAAGATCATTGTGCACTTTAGGTATTTGTTTATCACGTATACCAATCCGAAATATTCATTCTTTACTCACAAAGCTACAACATTCATACGAAAATAGATTCTTTACGCTATATAACTCGCCTTTATGCTAATTGAACTACGTACAATATTATTAATCTAATAAAAACCATAGTACGCAGTTAAATTTTTTTAATGTACATATTTAAAGTATAGGTTGTCAGTAAGTTCTACATAAAAACCATACTTTCATCTTAAATTTGAATTTTTTAACAATCACCTGTTCAGATTGAGTGATACATGCTAACCGGTGAAGATGAATTCTTCACATCATTTTTCTCTGAGTGACATCTTTTACTGTATTAGTTACACAGTTTATAGTTACAAAAGATAACTCATACGTACGAGACTGGGTCCGGGGGATAAATTCTATTAGTTCTGAGATCCGACGCTAGAGCTGCGCCACGTAAGTTTAATTGTTACCGTTCAAATATTTGATACCTGACCCCTCACTTCACGGATGGTAGTCAGAACGCTCAATTTATACCATTGGACTTACGTCCTTTGTAGTTCTGTCCTTTGGAACTAAAATAATCAAAGGTAACACACAATACGACTATAGGCTACACCCTTATAAGACTACGAATGGAATTTTCATCATAGAAATTCCTAAACAAAATAATTCAGTGAGTAACTTCGGGTGTCCGCGTGACGTAATCAATTAACGGGTTTGAGTTCATAACTAGCATGAAAATTAAGTTTTTATCACTTCAATACGCGACAGACATCGACAGTGACCGGACCCGAAACACAATTCTACAAAATGTCTATTCCCTGTGTGGGAAATACACTCAGATAGTACAACATTAAAAAACACTAAAAATGCTTCGATCAAATTTATTATACACTATAATTGATTTGAAATGAATGCAGGATATTGGACATTTGCTTTCGTTGTGTTATAATGATAATAGCTACTTTTATAGTATTGTAATCTCCTTTAGTTGAAAGATGCTTAATTCATAGGATTAAACAAGCATAATCTAACAAAATAAAATTTATAAGAGAAAATATCTACAAAAGATTCATGTACCTGAGGTTTATAGTTGTGTGGAAAATCACACAATATAGACTGAACAATACAAGCACTCTACACTTACATACACATACGAGTAACATGCTATCTTCACCACAATAAGTTAGTGAGTTAGTTTACATTGGACTTATGGGTAACCATCGTGGAAACGAAACGATCGCCGAATGAAAAAATTTTAAGTAAACTGAGCTCAATCATACGACATTTTATATACCACACTACGTGGTTATTGGTATAGACCCAAACACATGTGGTTTTTTGTACAGACCAAAACAGATGAGGTTTTTTATATAGACCAAAACATATTTGGTTTTTGTATCGATTAATAAGATTTTCGCTACAGTCTCTCGAATCCTTCCGTAATACGTCGTATAGGTTTATTTGTATATAGACGAGATAGTGTTCGATGACGGTACTTATTACTTCATGGGATGTGGCTGAGCGTTATCAAAGCCTACATTTCAGAGATATTTCGAGAACGAATTGGGCTAATAACACATATAAACAAAATAAATCTTAAGAAATATTTCATCTACAGACTTTAAAATGTGCAATTAACTTCACTTCCACGTAGACAAGAATGATTTCTATGACTGCGTATTTCTCCATGAGTGAGATTTAACTGAGCGTCATTGAAACGTATCGCTTAATAGGGTGGTACAATTTATGTCCTTTGTCCACCGTTGGAATATAAAAAATGTATGATTGACTGTCCGTCTATCCATCCGTATGACATCTCAATAACAAAATAAGACTTGAAATTTTGCATGGAACCTCAGAGAAGCGTAGCAACGCGACAGATGGCGTGGCGTACTTCAACCTTGGTTTAACAAGATCCACAAGATTCCTTAACAATACCAACAGTAATGAAAGTCACTTTAAAACAAATTAAATTGTTTAACTAACCATGCTTTCGCAACACAAAATATTTGCAGAATAATTATGGTTCTGTTTGGTTTCCTAACTTACGAAACCCGTCTAAAACGGTATTAGAAGACCAATACAGCTACCATTAAAGATCCTAAATTAGAACTAGAGAATTATGACGGCTGGTTCTTGTTTTCAGAGATAAAAATATCACTAGCCTATTTGATAAAGTCAAATAATAACAAGTAGGAACTTACTGACTCTACTTAGTTCCAGCAAATTATTAATCAATTTCTTACAGGAATTAAAGCAAATAATATATCTTGTTCCAACAATATTCCTTTGTTTGATAAACCATTAGTAATGAATTTTTAGTTTTACATTCTTAATCAGGCTATTTACCTCTTGGTTAGTAGAAAATAAATTTACTCTCAAGAACTAAAAACATGTATGGATTCAGAAAGACAATCAATCTATCATCCCACTCGTACTACAAATAATATTTTGATCTAAGTAAGACAAATTTTGCAAATTCACATAAGAAAGGCAAAAGAGCCAACTATTCGCATATTCTAAGACTAAAACCCATGATCAAAGCTGGCGTATTGTCAGTAAACCTCGCCGGCCTCATAGAGCCAGGAGCGCTCATTCGTTCGCTGCGTATATTCAAATAGTGACAATGGCAACTCATTTCCTAATAATTATTCCATGTGCTCTTTGTGGCTTTGTACTGTTCTCGTTGGCATTCTGCTGATTCCCTCACGCACTATTGTTGCTTTCGGCCTCAAAGGGTTCTAGCTGAGAGGAGAACTAGAAAATAATGCATCATTATAGTTGCATGAGAAAGGGTGTAGTGTTCATGTACGTTTTTAAAATGTGGGGTTCTTTGAAATATAATTTTATAATGATGTATTAAATGAGAGGCCACGAAGTGAGTATATTTGCAATTATATTTTAAATGGTCTCCAACCAATTACAACCTAACTGGAAACGGAGCTAAATTAATTTCGTAACACACTGGAAATATCATTACAATGTTCATCGATACCCGTTTGAAAGTTAATCCATTTATCTTATTTTCCCATTGATGGGTGTGCTGCAGAAACGGGATAAACACTACATTTATAACTGAGTGAAAATAAGGAGACCTGAAGATATGTTTAATATCTATATGTGAAATAAAGATGAGAAGTCATTCGTTTAGTGACCTTCCACAAATAACATAAATCAAATGTATGTTATAACTGTCAGACGTACAGACGCAAATATTATTTGATTTGAGTTCATATTCATATCATTGATTAAAACATACTGAGCAAACTACTTTGGGTGTACTTATGGGACATATTATCATGTGATTATATATTATGCTGTCAAAAGGTAAGGCGGAAAGATACATTTATCGGTATGATTATCTACCAAGAATCGCAAAATCAGTTGCAATTGGTAGAAAATACAGTCAAGCAAAACGAATTATTTAAATAATCGACCTTGCTTTACTTAAAGAAAAAAATCATGGTACGACAATTTTACTACTTAATTAAGGCCAATACAATTAATTGCCCATTACATAATATCCAGATAGGTGGATACAACATCAACATCCGTTAAACTAATCAAAAGAGGTTGAGTAATGGGGGAAACTTGTGACAACTTTCATGGAGGTGAGTGGAGATCACAGTAGGCTTACGACAATACTGTACAATTATGTGGCCCATTAAGCAATATTCAGGTAGGTGGATACAACATCAATATCCATTAAACTAATCAAAAGATCTAGAATAATGGAAGAAACTTATGGCAACTCTGATGAAGGTGAGTGGAGATCACAGTAGGCTTACGACATTACTGTACAATTATGTGGCCCACTAAGCAATATTCAGGTAGGTGGATAAAACATCAATATCCATTAAGCTAATCAAAAGATCTAGAATAATGGAAGAAACTTATGGCAACTCTGATGAAGGTGAGTGGAGATCACAGTAGGCTTACGACATTACTGTACAATTATGTGGCCCATTAAGCAATATTCAGGTAGGTGGATACAATATCAATATCCATTAAACTAATCAAAAGATCTAGAATAATGGAAGAAACTTATGGCAACTCTGATGAAGGTGAGTGTAGATCACAGTAGGCTTACGACATTACTGTACAATTATGTGGCCCATTAAGCAATATTCAGGTAGGTGGATACAACATCAATATCCATTAAACTAATCAAAAGATCTAGAATAATGGGGGAAACTTGTGACAACTCTGATGAAGGTGAGTGGAGATCACAGTAGGCTTACGACATTACTGTACAATTATGTGGCCCATTAAACAATATTCAGGTAGGTGGATACAACATCAACATCCCATTAAACTAAACAAAAGAGCTTGAGTAATGGGGGAAACTTGTGACAACTCTGATGAAGGTGAGTGGAGGTAACAGTAGGCTTACAACATTACTGTACAATGATGTGGTCCATTAAACACAACTGCGAGTGCCAAGTTGTAATTGTACATCTCGGCAGTCTCTAGTGATTCAGCATATTGATCATTAGATACTGGTAATTTTAAGTACGCTAATATAATATTGTTAGAGTTAAAATGTTGAAACCAAATATCTAGCAGGATACTACTTTTTTATATATGTTTATATATATAAATTTGTATATTGGTATACATACAGTCAGTTTCAAATAGATTTCAAGATATTCATGTGTATGTGATATTTATAGTGTTCAAGAATCTTGTGGTAATCCATATATAAATAATCTGAGGCATTTAAAAATTTTAGTACAGATTCAAATAATTCAAAACAAATTCCAGAACATACGAGGTTACTGGTATTTTCGAATGAACACAATTTTTAAGATGTAGCTTATATCAGAATACAATGCATAACCGTCATAATGAGTCTTAGAATTGAACTCTGTGGAACCCCACAAGTAACAAACGTGTTACTTCCAGCGTTTAAGTAACAATTAGTTGTTATTGGCGAAACAAAACATACAGGTATATAATACGGTAGACTCAAAGTTGCAATGACAAGTATTTTAAATCTTTAATTACAATTAGCTCGGATACACCTGGAATTATCCATATTCCATGGTAACGCTCACTCTAGTTTTATTTTATGCGCACTAATACTTGGATCCGGACATAATAGTGATATAGTGATATGTGTGATATTTACAATAGTGATATACAATACAATAAAATAATAATACAAAACCGTGTACATATACTTGTATAAATAAAGTATATATCTATGACTGTAAACTGTGGATGCAATTGACAGAAAGTCATTTTTAATTCGAAATTTTAAAATAAGCACAGGAATTCAGTTCAAATTAAAACTAAATAAAATAGGGTCTGAGCGCACAAATAAGCAAAATCACACGATATAGATTCAAATTTCTAGCTTTTTCCAAATCCGATTTCACAAATATTTAAATACTATTTATAATATTTATATAATTTATTGCTTACTACTTATAGTACTGTATTTCAAACGAATTACAGTAACTGCAGGGAAATTACCATAGTAAATTGGATTTTCTTCATAAACATCAAATTTATTATATGAGCATGTGGCCTGATGCATTTTTAAGGTGATAACGCCAAAGGACGGCAACTTTTGGTAAAACTCAATCACCACAGAGGGCCTTCTCAATTGAGGACACAACCTTCAGCCTACAAGAACAGCACGAGGCAGTCAGTTATACTTAAACCTTGAGTTACATTCAATATTTATTTTTAGTTAAGTAAAACTATATCTACGGCTGAATAGAAATATCATTTAGAGGCAACAACACGCTGAGACACAAAAAACCGATTACTGAAAATATATTTTTTTACAAATTTATATGAATCTAGAATAGAAACGTGAACCTACCTTCACAAAAGCGAGAGAAGTAAACAAGTATAAAAGGAAAGTTAGTAATGATCAAAGAATAACGAAAGGAATTGCAGACAGTTAAAAGTTGGCCGAGTTGTAGACCAATTTGGAGACTACGATCTGGCAATGGCACCGGCACGGCGCGGCGTCGCCCTGTGAGGGGGGGAGGGGGTAGTAAAGTTTTCTGCACTTCTACGCACACAATTTACGATGAGTGCTTTAATAAGATGGTTCATTTGCACTATCAAGCTCGGTTTTAAACTTGTAAACTTTAATGAAATTTAAAATGTTACGATGTAATTTAGTGATACTCCCTTTATTGTTTTATATTAAAAACTTTTGGCCGAGCCTCTCCCGCTTCTGTCCGTCTGAACGCACGATAACTGTCGAACGTATTCCCTTGGAGGGCTGAAATTCGGTGTGAAACTCCACCTCTACTACAGAGGTATTACAATTTATAAATATCAGTTAAATGGGAATGAGGTAGGAAGTTGTCCGCTTAGGGGTGAACGTGAAACCCCTCTTGTTGACTCTCCCACTGTGGCGTGCGTTTAAATATAAGATATTATCGTACAGCACTAATAAATAAAAATTGTACATGTTACATATTATGCTATGTATTCTCAAAGTTTCTCAATGCTCCACGGAGAGATGTTCAGGATACCCATGTTTAGGTAAGGGTTCCTGATCATATCCCAGCGCTATTCCTTCTCTTTTATTTATAACTTTTAGTTAGGTAAGTAATAGTTTATTCAACTAATAATAATGCGTGTATTAAACTAATTAGTCTAGGCGGTTTATCAATTACCAATCTCCTTCGATTCACCCAAACCCTTCCGATTAGATATCAATATAATATTTGTAAACCGTAATACAGAAACTGAAAGGCATTCTAGTATCCACATTATATATAGATTTAATACTCATGTCACCATATTGCACGGTTGCGTGGTTCGCTCAAGAAACCCTTCCTTATCTTTAAACTTGTATTGAGTTGTTTGGTGATGTGGAATAGTGCTGTAGTAGTAAACTACACCACTTAGTAGTTACCAAGTGTCGATCGGTGCTGCTGCAGGATCTGCTGAACTGTTCTTTACTGCCACACCCATTACTCTTTCTCTTTACTTCTTACGCTATCAGCATTTATACCTGCAGAAAGAAACGTTTACTACAGATGACATTCAAGTTGCAGATAATATTACGTCATATTATATACAATATTAGTAGTTACCCACGGCTTTGCTCGCAATTTCATTTTGAAAAATGGGGTCATCCAGAGGATATTCTTTTTAGGTGGCATTCCAAACAATCCTCAGATATGTGATAGTATCTGAAAGATTTTATAACCTCCTGATCTATTTTATATTTAAGTTTAGGTGTTTTAGAGCCCTAAAGTCTGAGGGTGAAACATATACGTTTAACTGATATACGTTTCAGGGTAAACCATTTTAGGTCAATTTGGCGGAATCCTATGGTCGAAGTTATTAGCTTTTCAGGTAGCACACTTATGATGTAATTAATAATGGGGATATGTCATTTTGAAACGGAAGTTAAGCTGCTTTGATGCCACGATCGTGAATATATACACGTAAACAGGTCTGAGAAGCCTATTTCAGTCAAAAAGCGTATAACTACGGCCATTGTAATTTATTCAAGATAAAGTATTTCCGGTATCATAGTACAATTTGTATACAAGATCTACATCAGTCAAAATACAATTAATATGTGTATTATAATGGTCTTTAAATCTGTAATAAAGGTTATGCAGTAACTTTTTCTTTGAAATCTGCATTACTCTGATGATAAAGTATTGTATATTGATATTTGCAAATATTTACTGTTAAAAGTATATTTTTACTCAAACTTCATATTTTACTATCTGGATACACAATAAAAAACAGTAAATTGTAATTCATTCCTAAATATCCAATAGATCGAAATCCTTAACTGTAATTGGTCTTAAGTCAGGAATTAAAAAATTAAAATCCAGTAAATTCAATACATATTACGTTTGGGAAACGGTAAAAAATTTAAAACAAAATGCCGGATTTGAATATTTTTTTGGCAAATTAACCAATGAGGAGAAGCATACGTGTTTTTCGTATATTTCTACATCTATGTGTATATGATACCAAAATGTGTTCCGTTACTTCTTTTTAATTGTGATTATTGCTTTTGTTTTTATTATTATGTTATATTAATATCTGTAATCGACGTCTACACATTTTTGATGTCGGGTAAAGCTCATTAGCTTTATCAAGCGAAAGAACAGCAACCTTTAATAACATTCTTGAAAGCCTTATCGGACATTCCAACAACTCTATCCCTTAACTCTATCCCAACACATTCTTGTTGATCTTATACCCGCAATAATAATACAATTATTTATAAAATCTGTTAGATACTTGCTATACACATCTACACAGCCTATAAACATTACTATTAAGACAGCCTATAAACATTATGTACGGCCTTATAAACATACTATTAAAGGTTGGGACACACATAACCGCACCGTGTCCGACACGTCAGTCGGCCGTATTGCTGGCCGTCATACGGTGAAAGAATTGCAGCGCAGTTTTCAACCTGCAAGTCCACACATGTCCGCACCGACACCAGACCGTCGTGGCCGCACCGTGCCCGCACCGTCACCGATATGTTTAGTTTGAATTTTGACGGGCACGGTGCGGTCTACGAGCGGCATCAAATGTTGTTTACTGTTGCGTTCTTCTTTTTAAAACTATTTAAGTAGTCTACACGTTTCTATTTTAGTGAATTATTTAGTATAGCCTACTAACGCTACATCCTGTGTTCGCGTACAAAATCATGTTTATTATTAAAAGTATTACATTTTATTACCTTAGAGTAAAACTAGTTCATATTTTCTTATTGTGCATATTTTTCTTATTACAACAAATTTGAAAACCATGTCTGTACCTTTAGTGATTTTAAACAACTAAATTCGAATTATTATAAAAATCTATAAACATTTTTTCATTAATTAAAAAAATAACAAGCATGTAATTATTTGCGCGAAAATCTATCTTTCTTTGATGTATTGAAGTTACTTGATACATTTATTCCGGTATTTTGTAAGGGTCATATTTAGAATGTTTCTATGACATTTTATTTTTTTTTCTTTTCACTTCAATAAAGTAAAAGTAAAAATATTTTATTTACAATAAGATTTTCAAGCAAGAAAAACCCATGTTTAAAAATAAATAATAATAATAAATCATTTATTTCCCCATAATAACAAACTGAATATTACAAATAAATATTATTGCCAGTGCTTAGTAATAAATAATACTATAACATAACGTATTTACAATAGCAGTAAATAACAAATACAAAAAAATGTTTTCTACTTACTTTATTTCTAATTTATTTACTTAGAGTAATAAAATATAAAAAAGTAGGTTACATCCTTTTAGATTTTTCTTTCTTTTTTTTTTAACTAATAATTAGGCCAACAGATTTACAAAATAAGGGAAATTTAGGTACCCAATAAGAGGCTGTGCCTGTGTTGGGGATACTATATACAAAAAGGGTACAAAATAAAAATAGCGGAATCGAGCAAGAATAAAATGATAAAAATGAGTTATTGTAGCTTATGTAGTAAATAATGTAATATTACGTTTCAAAGTTTAAATTTAGTATAACTAGTGTGCTGTATTAAACAAAAAGGATTTATGCATGATTTATAATTAATTCAAATATTAGGCTTTACACATGTAACATTAAATATTATATTATAAATAATTTATTTTATAATGCTCTAACGTGTCTATTTAAATATTATTATAACTTAGCAGACAAGACTAACCATACACTAATTTATTATCTTAAACATATACTCAATATCATTTTGACCGATCAACCATACTCTAATTTTTTTAGAAAAATATATTTATGTTTCTACTATTTTTTGACTAATTCTGGCAATAAATTATTTGTCCTCGGAGCTATAAAAGAAAAACATTTGGTAAAATCTGTTTTTTGTATGTTCTCCAGTATGTATTTTATTTTACAAATATTGCAACATGGCAAACTCTATAGCTTTTGGGTTTAATACAAAAAAACACCAAATATACTGTTTATAGTGTATTTGACCAAAATTCACTGCAATGAAAACATAATGAACAAGAATTATTAAAAAAATAGGATAAAAAATATAACCAAGATAAAGATATTTACAAATTTTACATACTAGCTGATTGTACAAAGCTTTACTGTAGCATTGCAATATTTCATTCACCACAGCGATTAATAAAAATAACAACAATGAAATTAACAATTATCTCAAGCAATACTTAATCTTCCGAATATTTTTTAAGTATCTGTCACACTTCGAATTCAAAAGAAACATGCTCTCTAGTACAAACAGTGAGATTGTTGCGCTCGGACTGCATACGGACATGTGTGGCCTCACGGTAACCGAGCCGAGCCCGCACCGATACTCGGCCGACTCACGTGTCGGGCACGGTGCGTTTATGTGTGTCCCAACCTTAAGACGTAATGAAATGTACAGGACCGATAACTGTAGTTCAATACTTATTTCAGCTAGTCATATTATTTCAGTATTTCAACATAAACGATGATGTTTTTATTAAAACTGTATTCATATAAATAAAATTAAAATTTATCTAAGTGCATTAGAGCCTCATGTATGACATATCATGTAATATTGCAGTGGCTGTTAGAATAATCAGTTCGCCACAGAAACAACAACTAAATACTATAACAACTTCGTACTCGTATCTGTTTTATGAATGGGTAGATAACCGCCCTCCTCTGAATTGACACGACAAAACCATTTTCCAAAACAAATTAAAGAAGAATAATGTAATAGTTTTAAAAACTGTTAAATGATCGCCTTATAGAGCAGACATACTACCTGACGTAAAATTCTGTTACATTACTTTTATATATACATAAATATGTGTTAATATTTTATATCACAAAAAATAACTTTTCTATATTATATTTCTATTACTTTTTTTAAACTCGCTGAAAGGAAATTTATCAATGACCAATTACACGTTAATAAAGCGCAGCTACAACTAATTGTTAACCAATTTCACCATTGAAAACACACGTACTTCAAACAAGATAATAATGCAAAAATGCTTGTAAGATCCTGTAGACCACTCCAAGAGTTTTTATCATTAGTTGTATTTATTCTCATTGTAATTGTTTCCTACACCGTCATAGAATAGTGTTCGGTTTTTCATCCTACTTGGTTCAGGTTACAACAAAGTATCTTTATTACTAATGTCCCAACAAACTTTATTTAGTTACTTTATTGTACCTAAAAATTTAGCTACGGTTTTAATCGTTTATTCCAAGAGATATTTTTGATTTAACAAAGGGATTAATAGATTATTGTTAAAGTAAATTATTTATACCTTTTAAATTTATTTTGTAATTTTTGTAAAGCGTCAACACAAACAGTGTATCACATTTCTTTTCTAGTAATATAGATTAAAATGTGTTATTACTGACTTAAGAAGTCTATACAAGGATGGTCGTAAAGGTATTATGTGCCCTAAGTACACTGCCATTGCAGAATCTGTAGTCAATTGGGTAATAATTATACAAATAATTGATATATTTAAAACTATCGAATTTAATTCTCGAATCACAATGGAAACAGTGGTTTATTTTTATTAGGATAAGTTGTTTGTTGTGCTCTCAACTCAGTTAGAGAGTAAAAGAGCCAACTTAAGTCTGAAACAAAGAGCAGAAGTGCTCTCGAGCTGGAGGGGTTGTTGTTCGTTCCCACTCGAGGAACGGCGACCTCACTTTAACGCAATAATCCTAAAACAAAAGCTCTGGGTCATTTCTTTACACTTTTTCATCTTTCGTTCCGTCGCTATCAATAAAAAGTATCAACTTTTTAGTTTGAGTTCGTAGAACCTCCAACAGCAACTTTCACTCTCATCTTCCTCAGAGTTCAGAAATTTCTAGCTGTCATATCATCTGATTTTTTTTTATTAAAACGCTGAGATATATATAATAAAACACCATGTACTTGTTTGGATTAACTGTGTGGTTTGTGAAATTTACCAATTTCATTAATATAAATTTAAATTAAATGACCGAAAAACGTTTTTGTTTTTCTCGTCTTGAGTACCAGAACCTATTACTTCAGAATCATCTAGCAAGTATTTCATACTGACCCCTTGTGTGATAAGAACGTTCTGAACTTGAAGAATCAGATTAGCAGAGATTAGAACTGATGCCTTTGGTATCTAGCAGATGTGAATTAGAATTGCTCGAAGGGTAAGGGGCAGCATTAGTATTATAAATGCTGCTCCTAGCAAAGATACGAACAAGAGATGGCTTTGTAACCGAGTGGACTGCGTGCCATTTCTTGAGGATCCTATCGTAGTTTTGACATCTAGTCTTAATAAGCTCATGAATAAGATTGATAGTTGGTCCGATCAAATAGGAAAAATAACAGAAGTCACAGAGGGCATCGGGGAAATAAAAACAGATATTGGACTTATCAAAAAACAGATTTCTATGCTTGAACCGCGAGTCTCAGCGAACGAAGCAAAAATAGACAATTTAATATCTGCAGTGGAATCTATTAAAGAAAATAAATCAAACAACCCTGAGTCTATCATCAGTGAAGTCAATGATCGATCCCAGCGTGCCAAAAATGCTATTATACACGGAATTCCAGAGCCTAATGGCAGGGATGCAAGGGCAAGGGTTGAACAAGATAACGGATCAGTTAATTCTATCTTTCAGTCCCTTAATTTATCTAACCTTCAAGTGACCAAAGTAATCAGGATTGGGAAGCAGTCGCCAGATAAATCACGCCCAGTTAAAGTAGGATTCAAGGACGCAAAAGATGCCATTTCCTTTTTTAAAACTTTCCATCCAGACTCCTGTAAAGAAACCTTCCCAGGTTGCAAAATTGATGTATCCCGCGATCGCACGCAAATGGAAAGGTCTTATTTGGCTGAACTCAGAAACACTCTCGACACTAGATCAAAGGCTGGTGAAAGAAACCTCACCATCAAATATCAGAATGGAACCCCTAAAATTGTGCAATCCTCAAAAAACTAGCTTCGATCAATGGACATCTCTTAGCTTATTACCAAAACGCTAATGGTTTAAGAAGCAAACTGGAAGAACTAAAATTATCCATAGCCACATCCAAATTTGATTTGATAATTATCACTGAAACAAATCTCTCTGATGACATACATGATGTCGAAATATCTCCTAGTAACTATACCTCTTATCGTTGCGACAGATCGCATTTAACCAGCTCCAAATCCTGTAAGGGTGGAGTCATGGTCGCTATTAAAAACAACATTGCATCAACCCGGCTATTGTGTGGTGTGAGCAATATTGAGCATTTGCTGGTAAAGATTGAGCCCTTTAAGGGCATTTCCTGGCTCCTAGTAGTTTGCTATATCCCTCCTCAACAGCATGTGTCCAGTTACAACAGTCTTCTATCGTCCATTGAAGAGGTGTCTACAGAACATGAATTCCACGAAATTATTGTAATCGGGGATTTCAACTTACCCGGTGAGGATTGGGCAGATCCTCTAAATTGTGTTCATACTCCTGCCTCCAGAGTGATACTATCTCTCATGGAGCTATACGACCTTCAACAAGTTAATTCTATTTACAACGGAAGAGCAGTCCTGTTGGATCTAGTTCTATGCACAAATAAAAACACTATCGTATCTCTAGAAATTGATGCTCTTCTGCCTGCGGAGGAGAGGCACCACCCTCCACTGTCCATTATCTTGCACTGCAGCAACAGAAACACCAAGGGTTGCACCACCAAACACTTTAAGCCTGACTTTAAAAGATGCAATCTTTGGTGAACTTACAATTCCCTCTCAGTCGTAGACTTCACAGCCATCCTGACTTCCACTGATCTCAATGAAGCAACCGAAAAATTCCTTTCTACGATCGCTGAAGCAGTCAGGCTGAACTCACCATTGAGAAGAGTTGGTGTCTCACCATTTCCCAGATGGTTCTCTGCCGAAACAAAAGATCTGGTAATTGCAAAAAAAACTCTACACAGACAGTATAAGGAGCGACCGACAGCCTGCAATTACCTTCGTTTCTCCAATATGAGAGCGTCTTGTAAGTTATCTGCGAAGAGAGACTACCGTCAGCACTTAGAGAAAGTGGATCAGGGAGTATCCGTGAACCTTCGTTTCTTCTGGAGCCACGTTAACGCTATTAGAAACTCTTCCTCGCTGCCCTCACGCATGTTTTACAACGACATCGAATCAAAGGAACCTCAAGGGATGTGCGAACTGTTCAGGGATTTTTTCTCCTCAGTGTATACGAGGCCCACGGAGATATTTATACCTGTTAGTGGTGATCACTTTGGAAACTCCATTTTTTCAAGAATCTCACACCAAGAAGTATTGAGCAAGCTGAGGAAGCTCGATGAGACCAAAGGATGGGGCCCTGATGAAATTCCCCCGATGGTTTTGAAACATTGCGGTGGTCTGTTGGCGGGGCCAATTTGTGATCTTTTCAATGCGTCACTGTCATCTGGTGTCTTCCCAGAATCTTTAAAATTAGCCTACGTTGTTCCCCTCCACAAAAAAGGGGCCATTGAAGATGTTGCTAATTATAGACCAATCTCGATTTTGCCAGCTATTGCCAAAGTTTTTGAGGACCTCTTTCTTGACCGTTTAAAGCATAAACTGGCTGGCTTAATCTGCCCACAGCAGCATGGTTTCATGAGTGGGAGGTCTACTGTGTCGAACTTAACGTTATTTCAGTCCAAAATACATGAGGCCTTCACCGTCAATAATCAGTTAGATGCCATATATCTGGATTTCTCCAAGGCTTTCGACACGGTAGACCACACACTACTTTTGAGAAAATTGCTTGATCAAGGATTTGGAAGCACGGAAATTAAGTGGCTGACAAGCTACCTCTCAAACCGGCGTTCATTCATCAAGTTTGCTTCGGCCACTTCATCAGAATTCATTTCATACTCTGGAGTTCCCCAAGGATTGGGACCCTATCTCTTTTCATTCTTCATAAATGACCTTCCTGAAGCTCTACAATGCGACTCACTTCTGTTTTGCTGATGATGTGAAACTGTTTTCCATCGTATCCACTGAAGAGGACTGCCTACGAATCCAGGAAGATCTTTGTGCGATCGACCGCTGGTGCGAAGAGAACAAAATGAAATTCAACACTAAGAAATGCCAAGTGATGACCTTCCATCGGAATCTCTCCCCCGTTGTCCATGAGTACAATATACGCAGTGAGCCCTTAACTCGTGTACTGCAGGTAAAAGATCTTGGTATTACATTAGTACCTTCACTGAATCCTGAGTTGCATGTGCGAAACATTTGCAGCAGAGGAAACAAAATGCTTGGATTTGTCTCCCGCTTCTCAAAAGGCTTAAGTGACACGGCTTTAAAAACTTTGTATTGTGCTTTGGTACGCCAAATCCTTGAATATGGCTCTCCAGTGTGGAACCCCCACCAGAAGTTTCTCATAGATGAACTAGAGACTATTCAAAGAAGATTTATTCGAATAGTGGGTGTCAGGAGTGGTCTTCTCTATCGTCAGGTTCCCATCGGGGAAGTGTCTCGTGATCTGGGACTCCTGACTCTTGCGGATCGCAGATTCTCCGCTGACGTTGTACTGCTGTCAAAGATCCTTAACGGCAAGATCGACTGTCCCGATATGCTGAGCCAGATCCTCTTCAGGACCCCTTCAGCCACTCGCTCCAGAGACCTGTTCGCTAGGCAGCAACATCGCACCAACTACGCAGCAAACGATACGATGTACCGACTTCAGAGTTCTGGTAATAGCGTCGCCGACATCGTTGACTTTTTTGTGGACAGTATACCAGTGCTCAAGAGGAAGATCGCCGGTCTGCAGGAGTTATCTGCCTAGGAGTTGCACAATGAGGGAAGACACTCGTTCTTACACTTTACCTCTACGTCTCTCATTGCTGTTATTTATATATTGTGTCTTGTTAATTCTTGTCTATTCTTGTTTATTCATGGTTTTATTCTCATTGTTTCGTGCTAATTTATTGCTGTTATTGTTCGTTGTTTTCCATAGTTCAAATCACGGTACACTAATAATTAATTACGTTATTGTCATTCATAGTTTATATCCGTTTCGTCACTTAAATAGTTTATTAATCGTTATTGCTCTATTTGTCACTGTGGTTGTTTACTTTCATTGCTTAATTATTGTTCAAAACTGTAAAAATGGAGATGTCCGTTGAAACGTAAAATGAAATAAAATAAAATAGCGAGTAGTAGAAGTGTGGTATTGGTTTACTCACTCCACTATTCGTATAATCCTGAATTCCTGACATTAGGAGATCTCCACCACTTCGATAACTCTGTTATCCTGATAGCAAGTATCATTCTACCACACATGGCGTGGTTTTGCTTTGGTGTTACTTAGACTCCCTATACTCACGGGATTGGCCTGATATTTAACAGTATTCACCGATTTGGTACCACTTATGATACAGCTTTCATTTTTTACTATTTATTTCCTGATACGTTGTGCATGAAATATCATCCTATGACGAAGTACTAATAAGAGGCTGTGCTAACCACTCAATGCCAATGAGAGTGTATTTACAGTCCCCCGGGATTAATCAGTTATGTCAGTCCTACGGTGAGACTTCATTTATTGAGGTATTTCACTTATTAACATATGTCCTTTAGAACTGATTAATGGCAGTAAATGTTCACCAAAAAATGTTTCATTATCCTACCACTAGTAATGCTTCAGTTTTGTTAGCCACACACTTAAAAACCCATGAAACCTAAAGTTATGGGTGCGGTATATTTAATATAATAATAATTTAAATATTTAAAATACGAACTGAAGCTAATTCGTTGAGTTACAATTACAAATATACGTATATTTTTAACTTCAGCGCTAGCCGCCAACAAGACTTGGTATCTAATCAGGGCGTTTCTCATAGTTTCTTGCTTTTAACCTTATCTTGGTGTTAGAGATTTATTCTAAGATCACTCTCGATTTAGTGGAAACTTCCCATCTTTTTCCACTACACAATTTTGCTCTCCCTATTACGTATATTTCAGATATCCTCCAAATTAATTCCTCCTGCTTCATTTATGATCGATGAATAGTTGATTCGATCATAGGAAACTGAATTCATAAATACCCAGAGAGTGATGGCAGTGGATTTATACTCTCCTGACGCCAGCCAGCACCTGCGCATCTCTGCAAATATTTTGTCCTGCAAGTTAATTTATTGTGATATTAAGAATAAGGATTTTTCAAACTCATGTATTCCACACATAACGCAGTTTATTCTTCTCATACAGACATTGAGAATAACTTCTTCACCTAGATTACACTAAATTGTGTAGTTTAAGTATTTTGAAATAAGTTACGATCCCCAAAACCAATCAGGAACTATGATACAGGTGGTGTTCGACGGTGGGAGCTTGGCCGTGTGCAATAGTTAAGACTTCGCGTCATGTTAAATAGTGGCGTAACTTTTTTCCGATCAAATTTCTTACGTCACTCAGCATGTGGTCGGCAAATTGAGGGGGTTGAGCAGAGTCAAAATATTACCGTGAAACTGCAACTTATATAGACGTTAGCCCTGTCAGTCATGTACTACTGTCTACCTGCTTATGGGAACAGCATTTTGAGAGAGGATATTGGCAGAATCCAAAAGATACGCTGCAGAACTAAGACATCAGATTCATTCATTCAACCTGAGACGGCTTGATCACATCTCTCCTTTCCGGGACGCTATCAAGTTGCTCTTCATGGAGACGATGTTGCATGGTAAACAAGATTCTCAAATTCAGAGAACCACAGTACCTCAGCAAGAAACACTTATTGGGAGTGCTCTCACCGAAGCACCCACCAAGATGGAAGGCTTCACTTTTTGAAAGTGAAGCTGGAGGTCGGAAGGTCGGCTTCTCTTATTTTGGCCCCAGCATTTGCAATGGCCTCCCCGAACATATTACAAGAATTGTATCTTTTTCTTCTTTTAAAGACAAGATCAAAGACTTTTTAATCAATACCAACAAACTCGTAGTTTGTAGGTGCTGAGCTGTGACTTTTATAGTTTTATTAGTTTTACTTAGTGTTTAGTGTTGCTTAGAACCTGAGGTGCTTAGAAAAACCGTTGTTTACTGTAATGCGCTCATGATTATAGGCATTTTTATTGGTTATTTATTTGCTTAAAAGGTAAATTCATCATAGCTAAAATATTAGTCGAAATTAGTTACCAGTTTATCGAATACTGGACTCAGATTTTCTGACCAATGACCAATGTGACTACAATCAGTGACGCCACGTTCCCAACTAACTCCCCCATCCCAACATCACCCTCCCCCCCCCCCCACTTCACTACTTCGGGGTAAACAACTCTACCCGATTACAAATCGCAAACCACTAACTCTGTATTGCTTCTGACAACCAATTTTGTGTGAATCATTTGTTTTCCGCTTACTTCCACACTGTTTCTGCCGTATGATCGGTTGGGTATTTTCATAATTTTCAATACCATACAGAATTTTATATTTACTTACAACTTAAAATATAATATTAAATGTTGTAGTTATAGTTTTCAATCAAATTTATTAGATACTCGTATGTTCACGGTAATAGTTATATTTATGTACAGAGGGATCTTAGTTATCATTTATATAATATTACATCTTGACATTTTCGTTACCTTAGCTGTAGGCAATATTCTTCAATATATTGAATCTTTTACATACTTTTACATATTTATACCACTCGATCGTGTTTTTAAAAGAGCTAAGTATTAATTACAGATTTTATAATTTCTGTTTGTTGATCACAACTAAACAAAATTATCCCCTTAGCGTCTACTAAATTATGTGCTTGGGCTGAAAAAATATACTTGATGTTTTATTATAGGCCAATGGTATATACATACCACAATCAGGATTTATTTCAAGGTTTTAAAGCGAGGGTGTATATTTCTAGGGGTATACAGAAAACAACATAACTTACAGTTTTTATATATTCAACTAACGAAGAAGACCTCAAAGTAGTTTCTTTTCATTGAAAAGCATATGTGGATATCACACTTTGCATTTTACATTTGTCAGAGACTTACACTCACAGTATTGGACCTTTGCCTATCTGCTGTCATAAACCGAAAATGACAAATTTGACCTTTGTTAGAAGTTTGCTCAGAGATAGGCTTCGCCGGTCTCGTCTAGGTGTGCATGCAGGTCGGTCACATCATTATCAGTATCTTATTTTCAAGTGATTATCCTACTGGTGACTTTTTTCTCATGGCGGCTAACTTCAGTGGTTGGAGCAGCGATATCGAAGGTGGAATCAGGTTTACGCCTCTTTTTTCAAACCAGTGTAAAGCTCTTGGATCTCTTCAAGGCCTTGTATGACCTGTCTTGTCTTGGCCTGTTACTGTCTTTCCCCTCATCCTGTCTAAAAGTGGTCTCAATTTTGAGCGACGACGATTTCAGGAGATATTGGAATTGCTATTGAAATGTAAAAGACTTTTTAGAAACTTCCATTTATCTCTGTTTATTATGTTTGCTATTTTATCTGTTCTAGTTAATTTTCCCAGCACATACGTGAGGGTGGAAGATTGACATGTCCACAAACTATTTAAGCATATCAGTAGCAAGTGGTTTGTTTATATTGTTTTATAATAGTATATAAATTAGACTGGTCAACAAATGTCTTCAATAGTTCCTCGTCAGAAAAGGTCATGAAAGAAAAATGGTCAATAGCTGGTCAATAATCGATATTTCAATTCCAAACGGATGTTATCTTTTTTGACATCGTCATCAGGGAAAATGTTTGCAAGTGGGCTTGTCGACGGATGGTCATTTTTTAAATTTCTAAATATAGATCCTTTCAGGTTTGTGATAAACTAATAGGTAACGAAATACCTGTTACATGCAACAAATATTTTATTAACACAATTGAAAAAATACTAAGACACTATATCAAATACAATACATGCGGCGTTAAAACAATGCGTTTGATTCACATTCTGTTCTGAACCATAATTAATTCCTTAAATATTTACGCTTTACCATAACACACACCAATTATTAAATACTTTTATGAAATATACCACCTTAATTAGTTGAGACGATCACTCAAAGAGCAAGAAAAATTTCATTTCTGTCCCTTTGTCCATACTCACGATATTTCAAAATGAATCTACCAACAAACTTGAAATTTTGTACGAAGCTTCATTTCTATATAGGCAACTTTGAGTTCCATGATATTGCATATCCATCCAGAGGAGTTGGCTAAGTGCCAGCGAACACGTTTACATTGGTCTTATGGGAGTCATGATGGCAACGAGAAAAGCAAATATAATAAATTTGGAAACAAACTGAGTACAATCGTATGAGATTTAAACACGGAAAAGTAATAGAATGGTAATTCAAAGTTGTAATTCGGTGATAAGATTTAATTTCAGTGCACTTTATGAATGAAGTACCCTCCACTGCTATGAAACCTAACTTAATGAACAAAAATGTATCATGTTTCGAGATGTCATTTCGAGAAAGATACCATCTGTAGACTTAAAATTTTGAATGAAACTTTATATCTACATAGTCAAGAATGAGTTATATGATGACGCATGTCCAACCATGGAATTTGAATGCTATCTATCATTCATGTACTGACCTAATTTCTCTTTTGTCTGTAGGGGAATTTAAAATTTCTCCTCTGTTTGATTGGCTGCCTACCGCAGGAGATCCCGAGCATGAAATGAGCTACAGATGTAAAGTTTTGAATGCAACATCAGCGAAGCCTGTCACGAGATACCTCGTGTGGCGTTGCCTACAACAACTTAGCTTTACTATTATTTGACGAGTACGTTTTACTTGGACTGATTCACATTTCATAAGAAGAATCATTTTTATTGTGTAATTGAATGTACTGAATTTAATCAGAATTAATCAAACTCATTAATGCACATTGGCAACACAGTCGATGACTGAAAGCCATTAGGGCCGTAACCGCGCCTGCGAGAGCGTGAGGGTCCGTAATACACATACACTTAATTACTAATACTTTGGGGCCCACGGCTCTTTTAACAAAGAATGTACTACATCAGCTGAAATAGAACAAAATAAGCATAATTTGATTTACAATTGCTGTTTAATTTATTTTTTAAACGAAGAGTGTAGACTGTTTAGACTTTATGGAGTACCTCATGGTTCTTCATTCTCTCCCGGACATGCATGAGAGAAAAAGTACATTGTTTTATTTTAATTGATAAATTAATTATCAAATGTGAATAGATTGTTTTACTCAGTATTTAGGCATGGTGATGAGAAAATCTTAAAGAATTTAATACCCCACATTCTGCCACTTTCCCGGAAGTGACGTAAGCTTCATTGTAGAAAATATTGTAATTAACTAAGTTATATATATATATATATATATATATATATATATATATATATATATACATACATACATATACATAAAACTATATATATAACAATATATATATATATATACCGGATTACCTCTCAGCCTTAAATGTTGCGCATTTCAGTTTTAAATAAGCCGAGGTAAATAACACATTCTAAACATTGTCATACTTAAATTTATATGATTAATTTTAACCTCATTAGCATGCCCTCTTGAACGTAAAAACTTTCAGTTTTCTAAAGTATATTTATTATTTTGCTCAAAGGAAATTACCACTATTTGAAATACTGAGTACTTTATTTTCGACTTTACAATACTTTGGGGTATAATAATACATTATAAATTGCTCTATAATTAAAAATAATTTGTACCGTTTACTGTTTTGCATATAACTGTGTTCTTTGAGGAACTTTACAGCTTATTAAATCGATTTTTACAGTTCAGTTAAAACGAAACCACTTTTGCAACTAATACAATTGCCGTTTTGAAAATCCAAAGGGTAATCCCATTATAAGTTTAAGATCAAAGCCAGAGCTTCCACCTTGAGGAAACAAGAGAGGTAAACAAGTATAAAAGGGAAGTTGGTAATGATCGGGGAGCAATGAAAGGGATTGCAGACAGTTAAAAGTTGGCCGGGTTGTTCCCTCCAATTGTGGACTATGAACTGGCACCGGCCGGACTGCTAAACTTTCTACCCGGTACACCACTCCATATATCACTGGACAAGTTACAATCGTTTTGTTGTTTCTGTGTCCACCTATTCTTGGGCTAAAAATACTTTTTTTATTTAAATTTCCATTTTCGTTAACATTAAAATACCACATCTTTACAACTTCATAGTCCAGGATCTGAGTGACGTTAAGTTTTTTTTTTTTTTTTTTTTGTTTTTTTTTTTTTTTTTTTTTTTTTTTTTTTTTTTTTTTGAGCAAAACACAACCTGATATATATTTTAATCAATACAGGTATAAACATTTTTCTTAAGTAATAAATCGATCATAAACCGCTCTATAATTGGTGGTGGTCGAAATGAAAGGGTATCAAACGGGTTAAAATATAAAACTATATTTTTTTCATATTATATTTTTCTAGGTATGATACACTAAAGCCAAATATCAGAAACATAAGTAATACTTATATTCGCGTCTGACTATGAGACAAAGATACTAAAAGTCACAATTTCAATCAACAAGTAGTTATAGGGGTGGCTGTAAATTCTGGTTTAATTTTAGTTTTCGTGTCTGATGACTGCCTTTGATATAACGATTATTTATGTTTCTGACATTTGGTTTTAAGTCTATTAAGCTTAAAAGACCCCCCTTTTCGATATTACCAAGACTAGTTCCTGACGATTGAGTTCTTTTTGTTTGTTTGTTTATTGTTGTTAATGAAAAACCTATTCGTTCTTTATACAGAATAAACTGACTTCATTTCCTTAACTATCTTCAATAGATTAATAAACTTTGCAACATGAAATAACGCTGATTAAAGCTAAGAAAGAATAAAAGCTAGGGATCAAATCATTTACTCGACCTAAAACCAGTCAAGTTTCTTGGTCCAGTCAAGCCCAAATAGACAGTTGGAGAGAGGTATTTTATTTTTCAAAACGTCATATCTATAAATTTATAGGATATAGAGTCATTCATAAATAATTTAAATTTGTTAAATGTAATATGAAGAAATTTGGTAATCATGCAATACTATAGTAGGAAAGGAAAAAGCGGAGGTATTTATGGGAAACGTGAGCACTGTAAGCTCCGCTTATTTGTTTTATTTCTAAAACACGTTAATATTGACGATAAATTATTTGCGATAGGATATTAGAGTTGTTATCATTTTCGAAAAATAATTCAAAGTATAGTGAGTGCTATCATAGGAATGTTTGCATGGATCTTTTTTAAATCGTTGCATGTGGTGTGCCATACGGTGTCAAGGAATACTTCAATTTCCTACTTTTTTATAATGGAAGCCATTCAATACTGGCGAGGTTCTATGTGTAAATTGAAGTAAAAATATTTTATATTCTGATACGAGTTAATTATGCAAAATATATCTCAGAATGTAGCGCCAAGATTTAGAAAGTATCTATTGTCTTAAACTTGTGCAATGTGAATCTTTATGTTTCAGACCAAAAACACGTTCCGTTACGCCATCAAAACTTACATTGAATATTTTACTAAGAATAATAAAATAAAGGTGAATAACTACGATCGAAGCTAAAAAAAAAGTTGTCAACAAATAATACATTACCCATCTATTTTTGTATTCTGGCAATACTATTACATAAAAAGTACTATTTCCTTTAATCATTTATCTATTCTCTTAGAACCTATTTATTCAGTTCAAGTAGCGGGGTAATGGAAAACACTATCTAAATCAGATTTAGAAAGAAACAGAAATAGTGTAAGAAGTTTCAGTTTATTCTGCGGGTGGTCATTTAGTTTTAAGGACTGTTACACAAGTAACAGTGAATCCCTAAAAGTGCTCTGTAAATGTACAACTGTTTTAAAAATACTTTCATGCACAGTTTTGATCAACCTCTCCGTCTTTGACAATCATGTTTACGGTCTAGAGTTTAAACACAATTTCATTCCCTTAATATTATTTAAACCATACCTGCTAGTAAAATACCACACTATGAGTGATTGATATACCTACGTCCGATACAAACCGGGAGTAAACACAGGTAAGTAGAAAAGTTTAAGAAAACACAATGTGGCAATTGATTGAGTAAACCAGAGTATAGATAATTAATTATAAAAGTAATTTGATACATTTAGATTCATTAGTATACAAACAAATACATTTATCTACCACGTAAAAGCCAGGGACGGTCATTATATAATAGATATTGAGATAAATGACAACCGATTTTGATGATTTCAGAATAATTCGTTTTCGTTTGTCAACAAAAAAAACGGCAAATATTTAAATTTACAATTCAAATGATGTGGAGTAGTAATTGGAACAATACCTCTCATTTAAATAATATGATATGCAAAATGTAATCAAATACGGTTGTTTTAGTCAACGACAAGCTATTACCATTACGAACTCGGTTTGTTTCAAACGCAAAAACTTATTTAACAACGCAGTGAGAAACAGTCATGAATTAATTTCTTGTCATAAAAGTTAGTCTTGGTACAAAAGTTTGTAATTTAGTAATAAAAGTTTATTCATTTGTATTGGAATGAAATAAATGAGTGGTTAATAATTAGAAATGGTTTTCTTAAATTACTTAATTGTGTAACGAATTGAAAACTTGCATCTAACTGTAGGTCTATTAAGCACTCATTTAATGATTTATCAATAAATTAATTAAATTTAATAAAGTTTTGTAGTCTTGTGCAGTTTTATATCAAATAGCAACTCCATCTTAATTTCTCTACTTATAATTCTTTTAATTTATTAGATTCATTCTAATTACCCCCAATAAACTCTCTAACACTCTGGAGGGAAAGGTTAACAGAGTTGTATTAAGTTAAGCCCATTCTTAAAACAAAACACTAATGTACCACTTTTCTCTTTTCAAAATTTAAACTCTTTCAAAAAGTTTCTCTAAATTATTCAATTCTGAAATTCTACGTACGTTTATTATCAATTCTTCTATATTTTTTTCCAGTTTTATATGTTTAAAATACATATAACATGAATTGGTTTTAAGTTATTAGTAGGATCCATTCTTGAAGTTACTAAAATTGTTATGTATCAAAAATGGAACCCCAGTATGGCTAATCCTTAGGAAACCTAAAATTCCTTCTCTGATGATAATATGAAAAATAGGTTAGTTAGATTATAGTCAGACTGGTGTTAATCTATAAATATATATATATATATATATATATATATATATATATATACATACGAAACGTGTGTTTATTTTCTGTTTATTATATATATTATTACTGTGTTTGTATTGTAGAAATATTTTCCTTTTATGAATGTTGATGTCAAAAGACCTAAATGAATGCATATGTTCCTAGTAAAAAGTGGATGTGCAAAGTCATTTGAGAGCAACGAGAAATCTATTTAGCAACTTATTTCACAACTAAGCTTTGTTGTGAAATAAGTGGCCAATAAGTAGTTGCATTAAATGGGTTTCACTCTGAGTACTTCTTAAATGATAACCTGAAAAAGAAGAGGAAAGAGATTAATGAAGGTGGAAGCGAGAATTGGCCAGTTGAAAGAAAGAATGAGGCTTAATGTTGAGTGAGGTGCTGAGCAGACTTGAAGTCAGCATCATTTGAGGTCAGCCCCGGATCAACTGAGCTTGAGGTCTGACAAACTGACAAGGTGAAAAACTTCTAACCCAGCTACAGCTCTAACAAATATCTAATTTCACACAGAAACTCAATATATTTTATTCGGCGTTTTAAGGAATTTTTGAGACCTGTATGATTGCATTTCCACTACTAGAATTATTTCCATTATTTCTTAGAAATCCTAGTAGTTCAAAGTTTTCACGCATAATTCAACTTGTGCTATTTTTTCTGCTAATAGTACTTTTTACTTATTTGGGATCTAGAGAATTTTTATATTTAGCATGAGGTTGGTGTTGTGAAATTTAATACCTAATTATATATCTGCCTCTGGCATCGGCGATACTATACGTACAAGAAGACCAAACGAGAAGAGTGTGCATAATTCATATTTATCTACATCGAATAACGAAGCATCATTTGAAAACTTAGCTGCGTTTGAAGCGTTTGCACTTTTCCCGCGTTTATCATAGTTTCGCGATGGATAAGTACTTGAAGGTTCTACTCTTTTCTTGCTCTTCACCCAAATTTATTAGAGCTTTTTCCTCATTACAGTGCATGACGATGGATTATGCGTCTCTGGATTATCAGACTTCTATTGACTGATCTTCATGTTTGGCAGAAAATATTATTTGCTATATTATGCAGCTTGTCATGTACCTAATACTATTGCGTATGTAATGCAAAGTTGCCAGAAGGCACATTCTGTAAACCACAGATGAGGATATTATAAACCAAGCTCACTCTACAATATAACTTACAGCCAGTGTGTTATAGAGACTCTCTAAGTTTCTACGAAGATTTGCACACAGCGAACATCTGGATGGCACTCACTGTTGCAGATCTGTCCCGAGAGGACCTGTTGATGCTAATACCATTGTATTCAAATCGTACGCAATCACATTACAAGGAATTTGGCCGCCTCAGGGCGCAGATCTTTATATTTCATGATTTTTTGTGCACAAGAGGAAACCAACCAAAGCTCTCCGAGATGAATCTCAAGCAAAAGGCGGAATAAAATGATAATCAGATCTCCAGGCACTGCTTGTGGGATACTGTATCAACCCAGCGCACGTATGGTCAATATTTTGGGTATCAATGTTCATACAAAATAAGTAAAAAATGTATTATAAAGTATAGTCCTATTGTGCTTAGTTTACCGTCTGTTTGTATCCTTGTGTTTTTTAGAGGAAAATTATATTTTTAATTGAATAAGGGTTAAATTAATCAATATTTGAAAAAAGTATGGCCCTTGAGATGAACAGAGAAGTAATTAAACACTGTTTTCAACTGCTGGTAGATGTTTTCAAAGAAAATAACTTCATAAAAAACCCTGTAAGATATATAATATCGATGAAACTGGGCTGCAGCTCAATAACAGAAAGGGTGAAGTACTTGCTATTAAGGGGTCTAAAAATGTCAATGCCATTACATTCGGCGAGAAGGGAGAGACAGCGACTGTAGTTAGCTGTTTCATTGGGGAGGGTAGCTACTTACCTAAATAATAATATAAATATTATTATAAATAATAATATAAATAAGAAGGCTGAGTATGGCGACGATATGCCACCAGGTTCGGCCAAAGTCATGAACGAAAAGTCCCCATATATCAACCCAGATATCTTTCTACACTGGCTGAAAAATCACTTTATTCCTAGAAAGCCTCCGGGTAAAGTATTACTTATCCTCGTGGTCTTACATCTCATTGCAGCTCTGTTGAAATGCTCGAGAATACTAAGAATAATGACGTAATACTTTTGAATCTTTCAAGCCACAAATCCCACTACCTTCAACATGTCGACAGGAGTTTTTCCAGGTCCTTAAAGTCAAACCATTATTCATAATGCAATGCTTTCATGACAAACAATCGAACACAATAGATAACCCGCCTTTAGTTTGGTAAGGTAAACGTTTGTCTGGTCTAAATCTGTAACAGGCGGCGGTAACTGATTATTGATTTTTATTGCCAGGTGGAGAACAAAGCAAATCAAATCAGTCACAGACAAATTTCTGAGTGCATTTGTATCAAAAAGTGACTCGGTAGGTAGCTCATGAAGATATTCACACCCTAGCAGAAGCTCATACCCCAGCCGTGAGTCCACAACAAGCACTCCTCAAAACACAGACAGCACTCCCTGGAACAAGCACTCAACAGGATGATGAGAACCCTATCCCAACAAAACTCTTAACAAAATATGTTACAAAATATACAAGAAGGTCCTGCTCTGTACAAGAAGAAATCTGTACGGAACATTAATACGAGTATTCCAAAAACTTTAAACTCGGCTAGTAATATTGAATGGCTTAAAATCTCCAATGAGAAGAAGAAGAAGAAATTAAAAATAAAATAGGAAAGCAAAAGAATACGAGAAATCAAGAAAGCACTGTTTGTACAGGATAAAAAAGGGTAGCAAAAAGGAGTTGTTTACGATGACAGCAGTAATGAAAGTCAGTGGGATGAAAACCAATGTGTTTTATGTCTGGAAGACTATGACATTACGGAGAGCACTGCAGATCGGATAAATGGTATAGAACATTCAAGGTGATCTCATGGGAACTCTACTAATGAAGATCTTTGTGATTTTTGTGGGAGGATGGAAAATAAAAATAAACTATTGATGGTGCTTAAGATCAAAAAATAGAAACAGTAAATTTGGTCAATAATTCGTTTTAATTACATGTTCCAATATGTTACTATTTTCTATTATTTTTACAAGTTTCCAACGTATGGCCAAACTATTGTAACTACTTAGACATGTTATAATGTTCTTATGTTTATTAAATATATGCCTAAGCACTTTCTACTGTATTTTTATTATTGGTCCATCTCTCCCGATAAGACTGGTTCATCTCAACCTTATGCTATGAATGAGATAGGCCAGTTAAAAAATTAAGTTTAACAAATTTAAGCTAATATTTCATGATTTGTGTTTTATATTTTATAAAGTATTATTAAATAAGTTAATGAGTAACATTTTAAGCTAACAAATAAATTGATTACACTAAAACCAACAACGTTATTGGTTTTCAAATAAAGGGGACCATCTCTCCCAGACTTACTCTATAAAGTTCAAACTTTGCAAAATGTTCCGACTATTTAAGGCGTGTTTTGAAAGACATTAAATCAGGTTTCAAAAAGTTTTATAAGAATACCTGTTCGTGCCTGAGGAATAATAAACAAATTTATTACTCTTGTTAAACTTGACGAGTCAAAATACAAAACAACATGACAAAATATTTGGGTGTCACGACAGTAAACGAAGATGGGAGAGTCATACGAACCTTTTATTACATACCAGGCAACCTTTTTGTGTATTAAAGGCAATATTCACAAAATTTTACTTTTTAAGGCATACACTTCCATATCCTTTTTTGAACCTTATATACAAATAAATAAATTTATGTCTGAATCTGAAGTTAGGTAGGCGTTGACTTTGGGGAGCTGTTTCTCGAACATATTTAGGTCGCATTGTTAATATATATCCAAAGAACTTACTGTGCGTGGAGCAAGAACAGCTTCGAGGACAAGACGAATTCCTTATTATCAATTAATAATTCTCTTACCCCTAAACTTATATACATATTCAAGCTTATACAAGAGGTTTTACGAATAGAACTTGTACAGCAATTGGAGAACCAAGACATTTTATAGTTTCAAGCAAACGGAAAGATATTGATTACCAAGATTTTATAACGTATACGGAAAAACTTTTTAAGCTCCGTCATCCGTAAAATCTTACTCTTTTTCAACAAATTTTAAATTTTCGACAATTTTATATTGCTATAGCTATTGAATATTTATGGCTGATAGAATATTTTAACTGGGATTAATTATTTGGAATTTAGTCTTATTTATAGATTTTTCCCGCCATTCATTGTTATTTTAATTTAAAGTAAATAATATGGCCTAACTATAATTAATTAAAGTAAATTATTTCTGCTGGAAAATGTTTACTTTTGTTCATTTACCTGTTCTGTGTTGTGTTTGCTGTGTAAATTATTCTTGGTGCAATTCTTTCAAGTCTCTGTTTGAAATAAATGTGTAATATTACTATCCGAAAACCTGTAAATAAGCTATTATACTACAATATTTAGTTCTGCATATCTGTGGTTTCATTATGATGATTGTTACTTTGCTATAATAAGTTTATATTTAAAATGTTAATCATGTTTTTTTTTTTTTTTTTTTTTTTATGCACCCAACAACAAATTTTATACTTTTTTAGGACCTTTAGAACCTCTTGTTTCATCTTTGTAATAAATAAACCTGTATAGTCAAATTTGGGTTACTTTTAGATAATCTTTTTGACGCCACATTTATTTTACTTTGATAAATAACAAATACACATTTTACTGAACATCATCACTTACAGTGGAATATTTTTATAATAACATTTTGTGTTAATCATTGTTTTGTTTTTCTGGTAAACTAATAAATAGATTGGCTGTTTCAACAGAACGAAGTCAAAATCCTTATGACCCCTTCCTAATATTTAACTTCCCCTGCGAGGCGGTCGCAACTCATATTCACACACTTTTGTACACTTTTGTCGTATTAACCATAGTTTGGCTGAGGACTAAATTGATTTTTTTACATCTGACCTCAGATTCCTTTGAATATAGATTTAAAGAAATGTGTGGTCAGACGTATGTTGTATCCTTTTTTATTATGGGTATGTGGTTTTGTTAGTTACAGCTCTCAAATAAGAACAAGATTTCAAGGAAGGAAAAGAGGAAACTGGGAGGGAATAGGTAGGCGGCGACAAGGGTCGACATTTAGTCCACATCTCTTTTGTCATGTTAATACATGCGCTGGCTGTGGAAATTACGAAAACAACAAAACTAATGAAATAGGTCGACAACAAAACCTTCCGGAAAGACGGCAGAGTAATTTTGTTTGCACAATATTTATAACCTTTTTAATGTGATGAAACGCATACAGTATATTTCATACGGGTTTTAACTTCTTAAAAATGAATAGGCCTATATGTGCTGAACATTTAGTATAGTACAAACGGACAAAATAGTTATAAGAGAATTAGGCAACCCTAGTATTTGTAAAATCTAAATATTAAACTATATTTCTTCATAATCGCGTATGATACTAGTTCATAATTTGCACCGAAAACTATGAAAAAAGTATCTTAACCCAAACAATGTTGATTCAACATTTTACCCTTATACAATATGTATTAGTAAATATTTTGAAAGGCCGTTTTGTTTTAGCGTGAAGCTATTGTACAAAATATAATGGTATATTGATTCATTTTGTATAAGAATTACAAAACCTTTATTAACCTTATTAATAACCCATGCCAGCTAGGTTATTTTTTATTTTTTATACTTCAATGTATCAACTGTAAAGTATTTATTTCGTTTAGTTTTTTTATTGTACCCTGTAAAATATAAAAATTATTGTATTCTATTTCGCAAAAATATAAGTAGATGTAAGTTATTTAAGTAAGACATTAACTTGGGAAGCACACAAACCAAATTATAAGACTTCTTGTTTTCCAGTGGGTTTATCATAAAACAAGAGATCCCACCCTGACAAATCAACATTTTCTGAGTCTTAGTCTCATTAGCTAACGCTGAAAAAGCTATAATTTATGTGTATTATTAAGTTACTGGGAGAGTTTATTTCTATTAAAACTACTTGTTCTTTTACGTTTCATTTATTATGCAGTATTTAATGAAATTTTAGTATTCATATTCTATGTACCTACGGCAAATTAATAAACATTTTTGGTAATTCTTTCGTTAATTAACCTGGAATTCTTTGACCGTGAGAAAATGAAGAACGCTAAATATGTGAATTTAATAATTTAATTTTACATGTAATTACAGTATTATTACGCTTGCAAAGTTTTGCTGAAATAGTTTAGGAACTACCTACAAGATCAGCAAGCAATTACAAGCATTTTTATTTACCACAGAAAAACGTGAAATAACCATTTTTAAAACTCCAAACCCCAACTACTTTAAAACTAATCTTTATAGAACGGCCATCCCAAATGACTGATTCAACAATGCTGAGTAAGGTAACATATTGTATGTTCGTTTGATTAGTAGTGTTTTATAATATACAACTCTTATGAGCTGTTATTCAGTGCATTGTGCTGAGAAGTAGGAGGGTCTGGCACTTCTGCCAGGTAAACGGACTGTAGGTCCACGTCGTAAAACAGTCGAGGCCTTTTTACCTACTTCTTAAAGGGCGGACACTGGGTCCATGGCCCCGGCCTGAGACCCACATGTCGACTCACGGGTTTCTTTTGACGAGGGGTCGGCAAGGGATCGTACTTACATTGCAGTTGATTCAGATGCAGTGTTTCTAGATACAGAGTTTTGTATATATTATAATTAATCAAATGCTTCTAGGCCAAGCTCCTCTATAAATAATATATAATAAAATATACTGGCTTCATATAGTTAACTGATTAAATTCATTTTGGTACAAATATAAATGTGACATATTAGATTTGAACTAAATGGTTGTTTAATATTTGACAGGAGTAAAAGAACAATACACTATTCATTGCAATTAACGTGTAACTCTATTTGTTTATACAGCATTATACCAACGATGCAACAAAAGGCGAATAATTAATACCAAATTATTGTAGATGTGTAAGGTTCATTTGCACAATGCTTTATTACTCAGATATGAGTATAATACTGTTTGGTGTTTGTTTAAAACAATAATCGCAATTAGTAATTCACACATATGTGATAGCTTAAGTTTTTGTTTCAGTAAATTGCTGTTAATATTTACTACTTAAACAATACGCTCTACGAATATAGTGGAGATATCAGTATAATTGGTTCAGGTAGAGAAACTAACGCACAGCCAGGTCAATTTTTGAAAGTTAGTCTACGGGTGTTGGCGTGGACTCACTGTCCTACACCTGCCGAAACGTGATGTTAGCCACTCTGGTCAAAATTAGCGTGGACCCTGAGTCCTACAGTTCTTCCGCCAAGCATTAAATTATCATAAATTTTCTAGGCTAAGGTAAATAGGTATGAGGTACTCTGATGAAGGCTAAGCTGGACCGAATGTGATAGATCATCCCTATGAGGACCGGACAGGCGAAAAGTGGCCTGTCATAATTTTATTAATCAATCAATTGAGGAGTATTTAGGCAATCCATCATATTTTCCATATTCATCTCTCTTAACATCCGATTGTGTAGAACTAACCAATAATGTGTATGTACTCTGTACGTTATCTTCTTATAGGCAACAATATTGCCAATGTCATTTTCTTATAGTTAACAACTTGACAATGAATGGAGTTTGAGACAGTTCTAAATTTCAGGTACTCTAAAAGATATAAACGATATTGAACATATTTGATGCCATTATTCACAGTAGGAAGGTTGATACGCACTGTCCGGCCTTCATCATCAATGCTTTAGTGCTGGCAAACACAAGGCTTTTTATTTATCAATACCATCGGTCCTACAACGGTATCCGGTTCCAAACTAATCGATGAACACCTCCTCATCCTTTTGCAAGATTACTTGTTATATGTCATCACCCCCAGGTATTTACAACGGTATCCGGATCCGAATTAGTCGTGAAACATCGCCTTACCCTTGTGCACGATCACTTGTATACGTCATCAGCCTCGGGTATTAGAACGGTATCCGGTTCTGAGTGAATCGAGAAACATCAGGCTTACCCTTGTGTAGGATCACTTCTATACGTCATCAGCCCCGGATCCGAGTGAGTCGTGAAACATTGCCTTACCCTTGTGCACGACCACTTGTATACGCCATCAGCCTCGGGTATTAGAACGGTTTCCGGGTCCGATTGAGTCGTGGAACATCGCCTTACCCTTGTGCACGATCACTTGTATACGTCATCAGCCTCGAGTATTACAATGGTATCCGGTTCTGAGTGAATCAAGAAACATCAGCCTTACCCTTTAGTGCAGTCATTGAAGCATTATTGCTCCGAATTTTTTTACTGTGAACCGAATTGCAAACAATTTTGGAATTAGGTTCATCTTACCCTTAACTTCAAAAGTGAAAATGATTTGAACTCCCTTCTCGGGGGTGAATTTATTTTTTTCAAAATAACCTCGGATATCGATATAAGGCCTAATTTTAAGCAAAATATCATCTATAATGTTTTTCGAAAAATCCAATATTTTTCAAGTTATTGGCAATTGAAAATGCGCAATTTTTTCACGTTTTTCATCGGTTTTTTCCAAATATCTCCAAAAATATACGTTTTATCGAAAATTTTATAAAGAACACAATTGTAGCAGGTAAAACAATGAACCATTTGGTTTTTTATAATGTACTCTAAGTGCAATATTAAGCTAGATATTAAAAATCAAAGCAGTTTTTTATTTTGTCTGAAATTTAATCGATGTGGTGAATGCCATCTAGCGGCGAGCAGATGCATTTTAGGCATTCTAATAAAAAATATTTTTATAGTGCTTGAAATAAGCTTTAAAATGAGCACTATTAAAAGTCTTTTGCACGTAAAATAAGTGAGCTGTATTGCAAATAAGAAGAGCATCTAATGTTTTTTCTTTTAAATCAACGGGTTTCATAAGTGCCATTTCCACCAAAATTAAAATTAATCGTATTCCGCCTAGAATCAACTTTATTATGAAGAGTTTGATAGATTGTATCAGTTTGGCTGCTTCAGGACACATATTTTTCAAAAAACTCACGATTTAAAAAAAATTCAAATTAAAAAAAAACACCTTTTTTCATAGTATCTCAGAAATGACGACATATACGTATAAAAGTGTAGGGATAAAAAATGTAGGTATATTTCTGACAAACAATTTGGATTTTTTGATTTTTCTTTCAAACAAAAATTGACGGATATATGATTGTTTAAAGAGCGCGTGGCAGCGCAATCGCAGCCTCTCTTAAGCCCTTTAACCCTTCACCGTTTGAGAAAAAGGTTTCTTACTATATATTGCAATAAAGGATGTTGTAGCTCTCTTAATTACCTTTACAATGGTTTTTTATAAATTGTGATAGCATGAAAATTGAAGGAGTTATGGTCAAAAAACTTATCATATTTTTTCTGCTTAGTAACTGAAAATTTCGGACTGTGTATATTTGGAGCAATGTGAAAGTACGCAGTATAATAGAGATCCAAAACTATTGTAATGTGTATATATATACATAATATGGCTCATATATTTTTAAAACGTAGGCATGAATACATACCAACGTTCCTATATGTATATATAACACATTTGAGTGAATTTTATATAATTTGTAACTATTTTATTCAATAAATGGCAATTTTTTACACTAAATTAAATTATTTTTAAATATGTAATCATATATATTTACTGTTTTAATTTAGGGGTAGTTTTAAGGGTAGAAAAGCTTAAGAATATGATAATCATTTTCTAGAGTGTGGAATAATATTTAAATCCTTTTCATTTTATCAAAACAATTTTTTAACAATTTTTTATCATTGGCAATAGTTGCAAGATGAATACATACCAACGTTCCTATATGTATATATAACACATTTGAGTGAATTTTATATAATTTGTAACTATTTTATTCAATAAATGGCAATTTTTTACACTAAATTAAATTATTTTTAAATATGTAATCATATATATTTACTGTTTTAATTTAGGGGTAGTTTTAAGGGTAGAAAAGCTTAAGAATATGATAATCATTTTCTAGAGTGTGGAATAATATTTAAATCCTTTTCATTTTATCAAAACAATTTTTTAACAATTTTTTATCAAGAGGTAGATTTCAAGGGTTGAAGGGATTTAAAAATTTGATAATTATTATAGAGAATATAAAATATTAATTACTCTATACTTACATCTTTTTATGTCATGCCAAAGTATTTTTTTGTGATTTTTTCAATTAAGGGGTTGGTTGCAAGGGTTGTAAGATTTTCAAGGGGTTGAAAATGATTTTAATATGAGCTAATTGTGTTAGAAAACACTTTACAATCTCACCACTTACTATTAAACATGTTTTCTAGCGATAAAATGGCTCAATGTCGATTTTTCCATTAAGGGGTTGTTTACACCCCTTAAAAATAATAGGCGGAGTTCAGATCATTTTCACTTTTGAAGTTAAGGGTAAGATGAGCCTAATTCCAAAATTTCATGCAAATCGGTTCACAGTAAAAAAATTCGGAGGTAAGACCGTATTTTTCGCTTCAATGACTGCACTACTTGTGTAGGATCACTTCTATACGTCATCAGCCCCGGATCCGAGTGAGTCGTGAAACATCGCCTTACCCTTGTGCACGATAACTTGTATACGTCATCAGCCTCGGGTATTACAATGGTATCCGGTTCTGAGTGAATCAAGAAACATCAGCCTTACCCTTGTGTAGGATCACTTCTATACGTTATCAGCCCAGGATCCGAGTGAGTCCTGAAACATCGCCTTACCCTTGTGCACGATCACTTGTATACGTCATCCGCCCCGGGTATTACAACGGTATCCGGATCCGATTGAGTCGTGGAATATCGCCTTACCCTTGTGTACGAGCACTTGTATACGTCATCAGCCCCGGGTATTACAACGGTATCCGGATCCGATTGAGTCGTGGAATATCGCCTTACCCTTGTGTACGAGCACTTGTATACGTCATCAGCCCCGGGTATTACAACGGTATCCGGATCCGATTGAGTTGTGGAATATCGCCTTACCCTTGTGTACGAGCACTTGTATACGTCATCAGCCCCGGGTATTACAACGGTATCCGGATCCGATTGAGTCGTGGAATATCGCCTTACCCTTGTGTACGAGCACTTGTATACGTCATCAGCCCCGGGTATTACAACGGTATCCGGATCCGATTGAGTCGTGGAATATCGCCTTACCCTTGTGTACGAGCACTTGTATACGTCATCAGCCCCGGGTATTACAACGGTATCCGGATCCGATTGAGTCGTGGAATATCGCCTTACCCTTGTGTACGAGCACTTGTATATGTCACATACCCGGTCATTAACATGGTATTCCCTTCCAGATAATGTCGTTTTACCCCTGCACACGATCACTTTTATATTTACATGTCATCATCTCGCGACATCAGAATTTTTTCAGATTCCCTGTGAGTCGTGTAACATCGCATTGTACTCATTGCACGATCACTTGTACAAGACATCATCCCCGATCGCTACAGGTATGCGGTTCTGAGTGAATTGGGGAACATAGCATCGCCTTTTCTTTGTGCACGATCACTTGCATACATCATCATCTTTGTCTATTATTATAAGATCGCAATACATAAACGTTTTCAATTAAAATATTAATTGACAAATCCACGGTATTCAATATTACACTTCTCATAAACCGTAATATTCAATGGTAATATGACAATGTCTTATCACCTCGTCCTCGTCCACGATCGTGACGTGCACGTAACGTGATCTGAGGAACGATCAGAACAAACTAGACAGAAGAAACAAATTCACTCTACATTTATTTAGTTTCATTTGTACCTTATTCCCGTCTAATAAAAAATATGCCTCTAACGTACAAAATGAAACACCACATTAAGACAATGTCCCTCGTACACCGTAGTGAGCACCTTCACAGTGGCCTGTCTACAAAACAATAACGCAGCTCCTTGTAGAAGCGCCCAGCATATGCGTGTCGCCTAGTAATAACCATTACGGAAATGTCCATCCCCCACTTTATGCCAGTGTCGTTTATATATTCGATCGGATACTTAATGTTGAATAATTGAATTTAACTGTTCTCGAGAATATCATAGTGTGAGAGGAGCATTGAATAGACAGCAAGGCTAAATTTACTTGTAATCAACATCTCTTACAATTATTATAAGAAGTTACTTAGTTTACTTTACTAAAATCTAGTTACGTTAAGTAAAGATATGCAAAGTTTTGAAAAAGTAAAATCTAAAAGCAACCTCAAGAACAGAGCGCCATTCTGTGATGTTGCTCATTTCTTCCTTTACTTAATAACCATGCACTGACTAAATTAACAAGTATTTAAAACTATTTCATCCTTTATGTGCTTACTTGTTGATTTTTTGTTTCAATCAGTTCTTCCCTAGTGTATTTATTATGTGTAAATAATGAATTTTCGTAAAACATAATTTTTCTATTAGAATATTTTTATACACGCTCTGTATACTACAGAAACTAAAGTTTCTAGCAAAATACAAACACATAAACTCAAGAAATTGCCAGCTGAATTTTAAGCTTGGAATATCTTACACTCTAACTCTTTTTAGTACGTAGCATATCTCTTACTCTTTATTGTCTAGCATTCCTTCCAATTACGATGGCAAAAAGAGCGCGAATATACAAAATCAAAATCCGTTTTATAAAACACAAGGCGTTATTAGATGTAAATATTACTCATTTCTGATTGGATATGGTCAAATTTTATGTGGTAAAGAGATTAACTGATTATAAAAGTTAAAATAATATAATGTATCTATATTTTACAATCGCTTAATATATACATATCACATACAATTGAATTTGATAAAGATATGAAAGTATAACGATTTTATATATCTTTTTGATTAAATCTCTGGTTTCTAAAGAAACTTGCTAATCAATTTGTTAATAATATGTATTTGTAAGAGATATCGGTCTATATACGCTACGTACTAGGCTTTATTAAGTTTCAGTAGAGTGCCAACACACAATATACGTAGCAAGTCTCCACATACTTGTTGAAAGAACATACGAGATAAAAAAGAAAGTGGTTACTTCTAAGGTGTTCAGTTACTTCAAAATATACGTCGGAATATCTCAGTTACAACAATCCAGATCATCTCTTACATCTCTTGTAGATTAAAAATTCCAAGAGTTAAAGTAAATCAACAAGACTGGACTCGGTCAGGACTTACCCAGGATTGAAGTGTTGGAATTCCCAGGACCTGTGAAAAGGAGTTAGCTCCTGTGACCACAAACGGAAGAGCAAAGAAACGCACTCAGTCCTCGAGTCACGCACGGAGAGCAAACAAATGTGTGTGGGGTGACGAAGCAGGGGACTCCTGGAAAAGTGAATCTGAAGGTCCGACAGTGAAGGGGGAACGACCGAGGCACTATCCCTTGCTGGGCCTTACACCACTGAGTGCGAGCTGCGCGGTCCCCGGTACATCCGTCAGTTGAGGGGGTGGCCGCTAGAGTGCAGAGGGTGACGGTTCGGCTTCAGGTGCCGTAGTTGAGGGGGTGGCCGCCAGAGTGCAGAGGGTAGTGGTTCGACTTCAGGTGCCGTAGTTGAGACGGTGGACGCCAGAGTGTAGGGGATGACGGCAAGCCTTCTTCCCCTATCGACTTAGTTCAGTGGGTGCTCGCATAGGGGGTGTTGCGTGTTAACTCACATGTTTTTTTTTACTCCTGTAGTTAGTTGATAGAGAGCAACAAACGCTAATTACTTAACAAGTTGGAATTGTTGCTGATCAGTGGCTAATGTTGTTCATGTGGGAATGAAGTTGTTACAACAATATTGTTAGTACCTCTGTGGCCATAGGAATTTAAAGCGCGCATTGGTAATAATATAATAGAAGTAAAGTAACAATTATTCGGGGCCAATCTTCATAAGACAGGGTGTAATTCGTGTTGTGACGCTGTTTTATACTGCACTTATCGGTGGTAGATAAGTCTTTTCTTCGGGCAGTGGATCGTCCATTTAAATATTGCAATCGGTCAACAATTTTAACTATAACGTGTTTTAAATGTTTTTTACTAATATATAGAAATAGTACCCTTCTATAACGACACTTAATTACAAATTGAAAAAAATTGAGATGCATTTTACCTAACAATTCGAATAATACAATGTAGGAGTACGCCACACCGTGAGTTACGTAAAAGAGTTGGCGTAGTGAGTGAGTCATGAGGTTGTAAGCAAGATTTCAAGTCTATTGCTCATTTCATTTTCGATTTGTCCTGAGGGTATATAAACAGACAGACAATCATACGGATAGAATTTTTACTTTTCTCGCTAGAGAAATGAGATAGCCTACCATTTAATAGGCTTCAGTGACGCTCAGCCAAAATCCAAGGCTGGATAAACACCATCATATAACTCATTTTTCTATATATGGAAAGGAAGTTCCATGCAAAATTTAAAGTCTACACATGAAGTCTTTCTGAGATATCTTGTCATATGAACATTTATATTTTTCTTGACAAAGTTAGGTTTTATAACAGTGTTTACATAATAAAATTTCCGGTGAGTTACTGAGGATTACTACAACGCAAGAGTGCGCTAAAATCAAATCTCATCGCCGACTTAAAAAAACTGACTTTTAATTCTATTGTTTCTATCTTTTTACTGTATGATTAAAAGTTCACTTACAAAATAATCAAATGGTTGTATGTGTTGAGGTAGATGTATAACATGTGTTAAAGTATCATATGTTGAATTCTCAGAGGTTTTAATCAATTTGTTTATAAAGTTATGTATTCTGTTATATTTTATGGTTACCCATAAGCAGTGGCGTAGCGAAGACCCCCTGGACCCCCCCCCCCCGAAATTTTAAGACATATTAAAAAATAAAGCATGGAGCAGGAGGAAAAAGGAGAGTTATCATTACTCTTGTCTAGAAACATTAAATTGATTGATTTAATTAATTAAAGTGACCATCGTTAAAAATATAATATTGTCCTTTCGTTTAAATCATAAAGTATCAAACGATAATTTTGGGCTCGGCCTTTCGGATAGTGTAGTGTAATCACGGTATTCCTATAGGACCCGGTCACGTGACGCCGCAAAGTAACCTGAACCGTAACACGGCGAACAGTTTAAATTAGCGACCACTTCGTTCAAATTCGTCTTGGGGACGTAAAATGACTGCTTAGAATTAAGTTATGACGTTGATTTTAGGTATCATTAAACTGTAGATGTGTATATAATTATCGAAAAAGTATAAAAAATTACTTTCGGTCGGAAAGTACACTTGAAAAACTCTACTGATTAGAACTTCTACTAATTTGGACTTCAGTGATTGAGGTAAACGTGGTGTTTTCGATTGAGTTAGGACGGCGATTTTTGTTATCATTAAACTGTACACTGTATAATTAATCTGTCATCATTACTGTATAATTATCGAGAAAAAAATCACTTCCGGTCGGCAAATACCGAAGAAAAGCTCTCTACAGATTCTAGTTTTGACAATTTTGAATTTCACTGGTTGAGTGGTTGAGGTAAAAGTGGTACTTAGAATTATGTTAGGACGTTGATTTTAGGTATCAATTGAACGCTGATTAATACCTATATAATTATCGAAGAAAAATTTAAAAAATCACTTCCGGTCGGAGGATACACCGGAAAACTCTACTGATAAGAAGTTCCAACCACTTTGGATTTTACTGACTGAGGTATTATTTCATTTTCCTTAGTATATTCCGATCGGAAGTGATTATTTTTGTTTTTTTCTCTCGATAATTATATATTTATTAGTCGGCGTTGAATTAATACCTAAAATCAATGTCCTAACATAATTATAAGTACCACTTTTACCTCAACCACTCAACCAGTGAAATCCAAAATCGTCAAAACTTGAATCTGTAGAGAGCTTTTCTTCGGTATTTACCGACCGGAAGTGATTTTTTTTTTACTCGATAATTATATAGGTAGTCGAGTACAGTTTAATGATAACAAAAAATCGTCGTCCTAACACAATCAAAAATACCACTTTTACCTCAATAACTGAAGTCCGAAGTAGTTAAAGTTCTAATCATTAGAGTTTTTCAGGTGTATTTTATTACCGACCGAAAGTGATTTTTTTCATTTTTTTCCGATAATTATATACTCGTCTACAGTGTAATGATACAAAAAAATCGTCATTATAACTCATTCATAAATACCTCAATCAGTGAAATCCAAATTAGCTGAACTTCTAATCAGTAGAGTTTTTCCGGTGCATTTTCCGACCGTTAGTTTGTATACCTGATAATGTATTACAATGTTAAAAAATAAATTATTTGATTCCAACTTAGGATTATAACATTTCTTATCACATGTCACATATGATAATGTGATGATTTGGTAAAATAATATATTAATAATCTAATACTCATGTATTCACATATATTCTATACTTTTACGCTTACAGTGTTGCAATCTGAGTGGACTTAAACTTGTTGTTTGGTATCAATGGACTGAAATTGTTTTGTAGCTTTAAATGTATTTTCTGTATATCTGTCTATACATTTAAGACATCTGCATTTTCCGACCGTTAGTTTGATCTGTACCCGAGCAACGCTCAAAAATTGCCCTCCTTTTCTAAAGGGGTTTCGGTCGTCAGTGGCCCAATGTCCCCGAAGGGGTATTACATTTTCTACAAAGAATATAGTTGTGTCAATTATACGCTTGAGTGAAGCTCTGTTTTGTTCTTTTTCTTTCTTATCCAGTGAATCCAACATCACTTTGGTGCCTTCTACTCGGCCAGAATCGAACTTCGTAAAGTTTCTGTAGCTATACAAGAAAATTTGTGGTACTAGAGTTGCTGTGAGAGTTGAATTTGCCTCTTTCATCTTTCCACTTTCTGTAAGGCCTAGTTACTAAAGCTCCATATTTTTGGTATTTACCTTTCACCAGTGAACACTCATTGGCAAATAACACACAAAACGTCCCCCAGATCCCCCGGTTTCGGACACCCCACCCCCGAACGAAATTTCTGGCTACGCTACTGCCCATAAGACCAATATAAAATCTTTCACTAACGCTCAACAAACTCCCATGGGGTAACATGCACCACCAGAGAACTCAGTGTTAGCTGTATAGAAATGAAGCTTTCAAGCAAAATTTCAAGTTAGTACATTTTTGATATATCGTGTAGACAGATAGATACATTGAAATGTAATTCTCCAGCCTCTCAATTGATACGCTTCGCTAACTCTCAGTCAATAAGTTGCAAATATGAAATAGCAAAAATATACGAAGGAAACGACAATGTGTAAATCTGTTTATTTCACTTGATTACAACACATGGAAGACATGGGCGGACTATATATCCCTGTGCAGCTTATGCAGCTCTATTTGGTCATTTTATTCCACGTACTGAAACGTATATGTCTATCTCTGTTAACTCTCTTGATTTTTCCATAAGAAAATAAAATGTCATACCATGATGCTATAACTCATCGTACTTTAACACAATCAACTACTTAGTTTTGAGTCAATTTGAACTGTATAATTACGTAACATGGTTTTTCTACTTTGATAGAGGATTTTTTTCTAATATAGAAGTCAAACATTGTCCACGCTACTTTTGGTAGAGGTCGAAATGTGAGTTTATCTCAAGAATTATACAATTAAACAGTTTTTTTCTGAAATCGTAGTTTTCTCTGTTGTATTTAACGCATTTAAAACCGACCGTTTGACACATATATAATCGACCGTCACGTCATACAAAAAAAGAAGTTGCAGTCACCAGTCTTAAGGTCCTTATATTGTTAGCTGGTTTTTATTGTTAGCGTGAAGGAAACAGGATTTTTACGAATATTTGCCATCGTTCGGTGAAAAAAAAATCAGTAACACTACGTTTCGAGATCTGCAATCTGATCTCTTCTTCAGGTAAATAACTAACCTAATACATAATTACAAACTAGGTTAAAATAGACAAATCATATCAAAACGTCTGTCAGGAATCACAACCACCATGTTGTTTGTCAACTTCACTAACTCTAAACATGCACTTAATAAAAACTATACATAAAACTATTCATTCAACTGAACTACAAAATACAGGTCACAATACGTCTGCATTCGTCTACCAACCACCTACGACTGTTGTAGGCGTGCACTACGCTTTGGTATGATTTGTTTATTTTAACCTAGTTTGTAATTAATTATGTATTCAGTTATTTGTTTATCTGAAGAAGAGATCAGATTGCAGATCTCGAAACGTAGTGGTAATGATTTCTTGTTTCACTGAACGATGGCAAATGTCCGGAAAATCCTGTTTCCTTTACAATCCTTCCATCGTAAAAAATAAAGTTCAAACAAAGAATTGTTAACGTGCCTTAAGGGTTGTTTTATAAAGTGATAGTCATTTAATGATACTAATTAATGTTAATGTATCAAACTAGAAAAACATGTATGCAGAAGTAAAATGTCGTTTGATACCCTCTAATACCCTTCCGGTGTGAATTGTAAAAGTTAAATTAAAAATAGTTATAAATTGTTCGGATCGGATAGCACTTAACGGTAGTTAACATTATACACGTTATATAAGGCCACTACTTTAACAACAATTACGGGTTTTTTAATTTTATCATTAAATGAGGCTCTTAAATATTCGTACAATGCTAGATTACAGAAACCTAACCCGTTCTTGGACTATTAGACAGATATCAAGAAGCTTGATACATTCTAGTATACACAGTCACGCATACACATACTATCTTAGAACGTAAAGGCATATAACATTGTAATGCAATGGTCTATAGGTAGTAGGCTTTAATCAGTGTCTTCGCATGCATAGAGGTGATGACAACTTAGATATCAAAAGTTATAGACCTATGTTAAACAAATTCTAAATGATTTAAAACTCATCATGACGCAAATCGTTATTTTGATTTTGATCCCTACAAGTCAATATTACAAGTCATATTACTAAATTGTGTTGAAACCTTCAACGAAGTATATGTAAATTTTACAGTTGTAGGTTTTATTTATTGAAACATTTAAAAACTAAATACAACTCAAGATTTTTGTGGTTTGGCGAGGATTATATGAATATTTTGAAAATTAATCTCATTGTCTCATATGTTCACGACGCGTCACTGCCAGCCTTATTGTGATGGACTTGACAATGACGAAGATGGAAACCCCAAGATTAGGGTTTGATTCGTGAAGCGGACAAAAGTGCCCCCTTGGCAACAAAATTAAGTTTGTGTATGAGGAATTTAAACAAATACGATCATATAACATAACAACCAAACCTTAAAATAAAAAACATACTGCGGCATTGGTGTTAATCTCTATGACTCTAAAGTCTCTATGACATAAATCGCAGTAGAGGTGTTACCGACGGCTTAGTAGCACTCTTAAGGTAATTCGAAACACTACCCCGAAATAGTGACTGTGTCAGTGAACTCTTTTAGGATTATAAACTGATCTGTGAAAAGCCCCATTAAACATCGGGAAACCAGGATGAAGCTGTTCTTAATAATTACTTCATACCAGGTCTTGATTATTTCCCGCCTGACGGGCAATTTGCCGAAGTCTGGGTCTAGCCGTTTACGTCGAAGAATAGTCTCAAACACAATATGTTTGTTGTCAGCCAAAACGGAGCGCCTTCCAGCACAGGTTTCCACGGGAGCCACCTATCACAGATAGTATTGGATTATTTCCTTAGTTATAATTTTCCTTGGAGACAAGGAAAAATTTAGACCTTTTGGAGTAAAATATTTGGTTATTTATTATATTTCCTTGTCCAGCTTAAGTTATTCTTAGTCTGGTAAGTCTTACTTTCTGCTTTTACAAATTACTCAATGTACTTTCCTTCCTTTATTTTAAGTTTATTTTTGACGATGGAAGGATTGTGAAGGAAACGGGATTTTTTCGGATATTTGCCATCGTTTAGTGAAACAAACATTCAGTAACACTACGTTTCGAGATCTGCAATCTGATCTCTTCTTCAGGTATATAACTAACCTAATACATAACTACAAACTAGGTTTAAATAAACAAATCATACCAAAGCGTTGTATCACGCCTGTGTCAGGAATCACAAGCCATGTTGTGTGTCAACTTCACTAACTCTAAAACGTGCATTTATTGGCTGAAATATACTTAAAATTAACTTCTTTATAATTGTTTTTACGGTAGTCCTATGGGCAGAGACAATGGGATTACCATTTGTCACCTACAGATGCTAAATTATGTATGGACAACTTTGAGAATATCGCATTGGAAATAGTGCAGAAGAAGCTGAGGTATGGATTTGCTAGATGATGTAAGGACAGTTTGGACTCACAGTTGGTAGACAAATTCAAAAAATTGCCAAAATATCCTAACATCAAGATATATACAACATATGCATCCTAACATCACGTTTGCAATACAAGTTGAAAGTAACAGGTGCTCATCGTGTTTAGGTATACTGAGAGCGAGAAAGCCATACGAAAGTTTATTACAATATGTATATAGGAAACTTATACAGACCAACATATCTAACTGCTCTGTTCATCATCCAGGCCAGAAGTTCGGAGTATTGAATAAATACGATCGTTTGATCTAGATAAAAATACCTGGAATCCAGAGAATATGTTATTTAAAAAGGAGGATGGGTACAATACAACGCTGATAAATAAAGCGCTAAAACCAAGCAATTCCAGTTCAGTCGGAAGAAGTTCTGACAGCTCAAATGTGCTATTTTATATCATATTTTTATAATGTATGATTCCAACGACACTTATACAAAAATAATTGTTTTCTATCTAGAGTTTTATAATTTTCAACGTCCACATTAGAACGAAATAACGTACAAAGGTGACCAATGGTTTTAGTCGGGGCGTTTATAAGGTCAACTGTTGTAGCAAGGTTAAACTGGTTTCATAATTTCCAATTTATTTTTAATTGAAAAGTCTGCCTAGTACTCTAAAAGCGCACTAAGGAAGGATTTTCCCTTCGACATCAGGGCTCCTTCCCACTGACCACTAGGTCTTTAGAATACAGAGTTCAGAGAACGTATCATAATCTATACATATCATGGTATTATAGATGTCCAGAAGAGGTATTCGAGGACTCTGTGTGAATAGAGGAGGCGTGATAGTTGCAAATGCTTTTTTGGTTTTTTGGACAAGTGGTCCCCTCACACTTGCCTGTCTTTTAATGTACCATTCCTTATACTCGTATGTTTTCAGAAATAATAATGTTTCAACCCTTACATCATTCTTATAACACACGTAGATGACTTAAGAATATATAGACATGACTATGTATTATTATAAATTCAATGTTTTATCAGGGTTCATAACTAATTGATTCTCTCCCACCAAACATAAAAACCATGTGAATATTAAATCATTCAAAAAGTGGGGGACTTTCTATTCTGTAAGGTTGGCTCTTTTTGCTTAGATAGGACTGTTTTAGACATATGAATTAGACTGTTTGTCTAATTTCCATTCCAACCATATGTGTAAAAACCTTTTAATGTGTTTAATTTAATTTTGACGAGCACGAAAACAAGCTATATGCATTAAAAATGCAATCTCATTATTCATTATCCTCTTCAGTTGTTAATATCATTTCCCAACCATTAGGTCTTTTCTAAATTCTTCAAAGAATAAAATAAAAGATGAGTGTATATCAGGATAAATTATTGTATTTTCCCTGTATTTCTGAATTAATTTTCATTCAATCTAGTAACACTATATTTGTAATTGTACATATAAAATATATGAAATCGTTTGACTGTTTAATTGTGAGATTAATTTACATGTAGTATCAAAAGGTAAAACTATGTAGGTATTGGTGAGACTCTAAAGAGAACATTGTAGCTCCGGCTCGCGACTACTGACGTGGTAAGAGAGGGTAAAATATTCTGTAGGCAATGCGACATGAGCGTATCCTAGCTGAGAATGAGACTTGACGTTGCCGATTTCTGTAACCGAAGACAAACATGTTCGTCTTTGATCACTAGATACCAGCGACAGTTACAGCCGTAGCGTCCCGTTGTCACCGCCAGCGTTGACAGCATTTTAGGCACTATTTTTGATCATTGGTGCGTCGCTGACAGATCTTTCGTCAACCAGATAGGACGGGGTCTTAAAGATCTAGTTAGTGAATTTTAGAGGAAAAAATAGTGTTTGGTTTCAACGAACAAACCAAGAAGGTGAAAAAGAACAAAAGGATGACTAATAATAACTTCGCTGACAAAAACATTCAAAGGATCGATGTAGACAATTTGTATAACAAAATTTGGACGAGATAGCTAAAGATCTAAATTTCATATCTTAATCACTTAAAAACATTTTTCGGCTTGCTCAGTGATTTAAATTTTCAGGTTATTACTGAATATTTATATAATATATATTCATTCATTTTAACGTGGAAATATAAACTTTTTGTACGCTCGTCGATAAAAAGAAAATATACATTGGGTTTCTTAGTCCTACGTATATACATGTACTTTCTTTTTCAGGAAAATGCAAACTTAACTGATGGGACTGGAAATACCGAGAAGTGCATTACAAGGGCCGAAAGTAGACCCTTCTTGGCCGAACTAGGTATCCAAAACCTTTATATATTTTCTTATCCGAGGCATTGTGGCAGGTAAACCCAACTCCGAAGTATAAATGTAATTGATTCAAACCAGAAATTTATGTTCTTATACGCACAAAACCTTTAATACGGACCAGTAAAAATTGTATTAAACTTTGACATGTCTTAACTATTTACAATGAAGTAATAAGTTCCAGATATATGCCTACTTTTGCTTGAATACTCTCATAGAGCTCCATCGTACTACATCATAAATGCTTTCATTAAGAAGGCTACGTTCTTAATTTGGAAATTGGTGCGAAGCCGCGGGTTACGGTTAGTATAAAATTTGGAACAATTTCTAAGTTCCTTTTCTAAAAAAGGCAGTCACAGACTTATTCAAGCCTCGAATTTCGTACTGTACATAGAATTCTATTGACTAAGACTATATGACATCATCAATATGAGTTATGCAATTCATGACGTCACAGCAATAAAATAACGGGACTGCAAGCTACATTTGACATTTAGTAAAATATAAGTCCTGATGTATTGCCGCTTTGTATTTGACGTAATTCAGTGTAGCTATACTTACATTGTATAAGGTTTACTTATGTATCACTAAACACTCACTAACTCACTTATTGTAACTTGGATAAGACTACATAATACTTTTGAATAGCTATTTTTGTGCTTTTTTAAAATGTACATGTAGTTCGAAATTATTTAGGTCATGTCAGTTAAGATTTTGTATATTTCTCTAGGTTCTAGGATCGTTTTCTATCAGTATTGCCATATAATAGTAGTATATAGTAAAGACATAATAAGGTAGAACTATCTACATTTAAAATTAATGTCTATAGATTTGAAATAATTAAAAATTCTGAATGTACTAATTTGTCAATTTTATTGCGGTTAGGTTAAACTATATTATTTTAAAAAATCTTAGTGTTCTATCAATGTATTCTATAATTTTTTGCACGGCGTTAATTAAATGAGTCTGCAATAAAATTAATTGTCTTCTAGTTTAGCTTCAAGGAGGTGAAATTTCAGATGTTTACAACAGATCACCAGATATTGAAAAGAAACTGTTTGAAATGTTGTAAATCACTTACATTGACACAATACTATATTTACAAGAAACATTTATTGAAATTACAGTTCTAGAACCAATATAATATTGGTAATTAGTAAATTGTCCCTTCGAGGTCTCAAACAATTTATACGGAAAATAAATGAGGTAACACCATAAATTAAGCAAAGTCTTTTTTTTTATTTGACCCATTTTGTCCATGGCGCATCCTACCCATATATAATTATATTGGAGCCCGACCTATTGTTTTGTCAGGAGTCCACCAAAGCTGTCTACAGCCCTGGGATTCAGGTCGTACACATGAAAAAAACCTTTCGAAAGTAACGAAACCGATAGTGAAATCTTCTAAGGTTTTTTGCATTTTTAAAATAAGCTAATAATTTGAGTAACTTTTTTATGGATACGTGGAAAGATGTTTACATCAATATGGACGGTAATTTTAAATAAAGGGATTGAACCATGAAAGATAAATAGTAAATCACTTTGGGAGAGACAAGTTACGTGCGTTGGGAACTGAGTAGCAACATTCATTTAAGTAGGGTCGAAGGCTAATGGAGAAGATAAAAGAAGAGTTAGGGAAGAGTCGTTGGAGGTTGTTCCTTGGACTGTAAATCTGTGTGATGAGTTGGGTCCAGGAGTAGTTCCGCCACCCGCCAGATCTCCGAGCGGCGCCTGGGCGTCGACCTAGCGCCTACCCGCCACCTCCTCCCCCCACCCCATCGTACATATTGATTGGGAATATTTTTTAATTTCGAAACAAAGTGGCACAATTAATATTTAATTAACTTTTTAAATCGTGAATTCTGCACTTTGTAGTATTACTGTGGAAATATTAAAGAACAAACGCATAACAGTTGTAGGAATTCGTAAAAGAAATTATTAATGCAACAAACATGTTTAATTTTTTTACACATTTAAAAATAATAGATAGTTACAGATATAAAGTAAAAGAATATATATTTTATATACTCTGCCCTTCCTGTGCTATTTATTTTTTTATTATTATTCTGACTACTTACCAAAATAGAAAAAGATATTAAAATATGTAGTTCACCAATAACTAGTTTATTTTTTTCATACTAAAGAAAATTATTTGTTACTTTATTTACCAGCATGAAGGGTGACAACTTCCCTCCCCCTCTCTAGAAGGTGGATAAAATTAATATTATCCTGTGATAAAGATTAGCAACATAAAAATAAAATATTTCTTAAATTTAATTAATTACCCCCCCCCCCCCGATCGCGACAGGTAACCTCCTCCCCACGCCACTGAATTAAATTTGTGATGAAATGTTGAGTTTTCGCTTCTCCATGCTTCGATACAGTAGTATAATCAGATACCATTGGAACATTTGAATACATGAATATAATTTATAAAATTTGTATTTCACTCTATATTTGTATTTAAATATTTATAAAAATATTAATACAATGTAAAGAAATTCAAAGTTAATCATCATTAATTAAGCATTATTATATTTAACTTTTAAGATAACGGTTTATTTTTTAATTTACCTGTAATGTTATTTACTTACGATATAGAGGTTTATATATAGCTTAGACAACAGGACAATGTCTACCTATTGTACATAATTATGATGAGTTACACCTACCACAAAAGATAAGAGTAGAATTGCGGATTAGTATTATGTTGTCTATGTACGGTATGAGCTTTTTCACACACTTTTTTTAGACCGAGTTTATATATTATTATTATTATTTTTATTTGTGGTCCACATTTCAAATTTATTAATAAAATCAATTTAATTTGTGTTAATTTCTTTTGTAAGTTATGTTTATGGGACTAGTTAGTTCATTTAAAAGTGTTACATTTATTTACATATTTGAACAACAATTTAAAAACCAACATTTCGATATCCTATTTTTTTAATAGGGCTACATGAGCTTTTTCAAAATAACGATAGAGTCAAGATATTAAATAAATGTATAAAAATGGCAGAGATGTATTTTAAATTTACTTACGGAATACATATAATAATATCTATATATTATGATTTCTATCAAGAGTTATATATATAACAAAGAAAAATTTCATAAAAATATGTATGAGCTCAATGTTCTGGTTAGTGATACAGTTAGGACTTCTGAACCTAGTCACCAATAATATGGTATTCCATGAACTCAAATCAAAATATGAGAGTTTAATGTTCTGATATAATTAGTGATGCAGATTTAGTACGTCAGAACCTTTCCAACAATTTAATACGTCATTATTGAACTATTCTTATAATTAATTACTCGCCTTCGGCTCGCTGGGGGCTACGCCCCCAGGCCCCCATGATGTACGCTTGCATTAATTCGGGAGGTAAGACGGGATTTGGTTGACTAGGTAAAAATCGGACATGGAAGGTCATGCCAGGAAATTCCCTGGGGTTTAATGGGATTTAATGTTACCAGGGGTTAAGATATCAGTGGGTTTAATTTACTCAGGAGGTTATTTGGTCATACCAGTAATTCCCAGGGGCGGGGGGTCAAGAGATTTGGTGAGTGGTAAATCTACTTGTATGCTTGAAAATTCGGGAGATAAGAGAGATTTCGTGATTAGTAAAAAATTTTGACATGTGAGGTCATGCCAGGCATAAATTCCCTGGGGGGTTTAATGTTAACGGGGGGTTAACACTTCAGGGGGTTTATGTACTCGGAGGTTTATCCTGGTCATACCAGGAAATCCGGGAAGGGGGTTAATGTTACCGGGGGTTAATGAAACACCCCCATGCCCCTTTTGGGGTGTTGGCCAAATTCGGGGGGATTACAGCGGAATTCGGAATAGTTTTATACATATTTTTTTGAAATTTTCAGTTTTTATCAAAGTTTTTTACTCTAAGTTGGCCATTTTGTGGCTTAAACCGTTAGAGATACGAGAAAAAGTGACTGGACCTTTCATAGTCGGAAATTTAATTTTATCTTTCGATTTTGTCATCATATTTTAGCTGCACGAGTCTTTGGTTTTAGCCAGGGACTGAGCTTGGAGTAAAAGTCGCTGCACTGGTCAGCTATCTTGAATTGTTTAGTATAAACATAATAAAAACCGACCTTAAGGGCAGTATATTTTAAGTTGAACAGGTTGGTGGTTTAATATACATCAGGCGATTATCTAGGCAAGCCAGGAAAGTTATCCTGGGGGGGGGGGTTAATGTTACAGCGAGGGTTAACACATCAGGGGGGTTTAATTTACTCAGGAGCTCACTTATCTCAGCAGCTTACTCAGCTTCGATGGTGAGCTCAGATTCGAGCTACAAGCTCTGGTATACGAGGTACAGAGCGTGATAGGAAGTCTGCATCCCGGTCAACTATTGCACATTGTGAGTGTACATATAATAAAACCTACCCTAAGTCAATATTTTTAAGTTGTTTAGGAGGGTTTAATTTTGCTCATGAGTTCATTTTAGTCATGCCAGGAAATTCCCAGGGGGGGTTTAACCATTCCACCGGGGTTAGGTCACCAGGGGGTTAAATTTTACTCAGGAGGGTTATCTGGTCATACAAGGAAATTCCAGGGGCGGTTAATGTTACTCGAGGGTTAAGACATCTCGGGTTTAATTTACTCAGGAGGTTATCTGGTCATAACAGGAAATTCCCGGGGGGGAGTTAAGAGATTTGTGTGATTGTTTGGGTTAAAATTCGGACATGAGGTCATGCCAGGAAATTCCCTGGGGGGTTTATTGTTAACGGCGGGGGTTAACACTTCAGGGGTATTAATTGTACTCAGGTAGGTTATCTGGGTCATACCAGGAAATCCGGGAGGGGGTTAATGTTACCGGGGGTTAAATGATGAAACACCCCATGCCCCCTCTTTGGGGTGTTTGGCCAAATTCGTGGGATAAGCGGAATTCGGAATAAGTATTATACCTATTTTTTTGAATTTTCCAGTTTTTATCAAAGTTTTTACTCTAAGGCCATTTTGTGGCTTAACCGTTTAGAGATACGAGGGAAAAAAGTGACTGGACCTTTCTTGTTCGGAAATTTAATTTATCTTTCGATTTTGTCATCATATTTTTAGCTGCGAGCTTTGGTTTAGCCAGGGGGACTGAGCTTGGAGTAAAAGTCTGCACTGGTCAGCTATCTTGAATTGTTTAGTATAAACATAATAAAAACCGACCTTAAGGCAGTATGTTAAGTTGAACAGTTGGTTTAATATCATCAGGAGATTATCTAGGCAAGCCAGGAAAATTCCCTGGGGGGGGGGTTTTATGTTATCCGCGGGGGTTAACACATCAGGGGGGTTTAATTTACTCAGGAGCTCTACTTACTCAGCAGCATACTCAGGCTTCGATGGTTGAGCTCAGGATTCGAAGCTACAAGCTCTGGTATAACGAGGTACAGAGAGCGTGATAGGAAAGTCTGCTACGGTCAACTATTGCACATTGTTGAGTGTACATATAATAAAAAACCTACCCTAAGTCAATATATTTTAAAGTTGTTTAGAGGTTTAATTTGCTCTTCATGAGTTCATATAGTCATGCCAGAAAGAAAATTCTCCAGGGGGGGGTTACCATTACCGGGGTTAGGTCACCATGGGGGGTTTAAATTTACTCAGGAGGTTATCTGGTCATACAAGGAAATTCCAGGGGGGTTAATGTTACCGAGGGTTAAGACATCTCGGGGTTTAATTTACTCAGGAGGTTATCTGGTCATAACAGTGAAATTCCCGGGGGGAACGTTAAGAGATTTGGTGATTCGGGTAAAATTCGGACATGAGGTCATTGCCTGGGAAATTCCCTAGGGGGGGTTTAATGTTACCAGGGGTTAAGAAAATCAGAGGGGGTTTAATTTACTCATGGAGGTTTTATCTGGTTATATCAGGAAATGCCGGTCGGTGGAGGGGTTAATGTTACAAGGGGTTAATGACACACGTGGGCCTATTTTAAAGGGTGTTGTAGTCAGTGAAAACATATGTTATTAAAATTCACTATTCTACCCCCATATACATTTGACGCTTCGCTAACGCTCAGCCAATTCGCGATGTGCTCTAGTAGGCGTATACTTAGTCATTCGTTTACGTAGTAATACAAACTTAATCTGGAACTGTTATGAATTGAACAAATTTTTAGTCGGAAATATCTCAAAAACCCCTAAAATTACTTAATTTTTACGACAAAGGATTTTGCTATTAAGAGCGTTATTCAGGCTTACGCAAGATTATACGACACAAAAAGCTGTTTGGCCTTTTTTATAGATCGCATTATTTTATGGTTATCAAAGAATATAATATTTTAAGGTTACTACACAAATGTAGTAGCGCTATCGAGTCCGAATATAACAAAATTTCTACGTACAAAATTACAAATTATTTCCATGTAAACAGATTTTTTGGCCAGACCATTTTAGGATATGGGCAAAAAGTTACGACACTTTTTTTGTAGAACACGTCATTTACTAAAACTCTATTATATGACATGTTTTGACGCCACGACTAACCGTTTAGCCGCTATCAAAACCCGGAAGGTAATTTTTAAGGCGAAAATTTCCATTAATATTTTCACTTTAATAGCATTTTGCGGACAAACAAATGGAGATAGAGTAAAAATGTTACTTAAACCTTTTTTATAGATCACTTTTTTTTTTTACAATTTTTTTCCTATATCTAACCTTTGATTTTATTTTGCCTCCTCAGACCAATGGTTTCGCCGCTATCGACCTTCAAAAATCAAACTTTTCACGTAAATATTACAAAAGAATTGCACATTATCACGATTTTTTCGGCCGAACCAATGGAGATAGAGGCAAAAAGTCACTAGACCCTGTTCTGTAGATCGCGCAATTTGCTAATTTGATAGGTCAATCAGATTTTGAGCTCCGACCAACGGTTCGGCCGCTATCGGGCTCGAAACATTATTTTTAGAGAAAACATCTGGAATGTCAAATATTAGAGCGTTTTCTCGCTTACCATGGAAGATAGAGCAAATAAGTCACTGGAGACCTTTTTTGTAGTTCACTTCCATTCTGACCATGAATTTTTTCGTTCAGATCCGAGCTAGCTCTAACGGTTCGCCCGCTATCGGGCTTACAAAAAATGTCTGCACGAGTGCAAGAATGCGCCAATTTTAGGGGGAAGTTTTTTGAGGGGTTTAAAAGTAAAAAAAGTCCGGTTTTCAGACTTTTCCTCCGGGTCATATTGTGAAAGGTACCTGCGTGCCAAATTTCAACGTTTCCAGCACTTCTAGAAGTAAGTGTTAGTAATTTGTATCTATATATCAGTGAGTCAGTCAGTCAGTTTCACATGCGGCTGTATAGTATATTAGATTTTATTAAAATTAACATCATAGGTGCCAGTCTTTCAAACCTAGTCAGGGCCGACGAGCTGGGTTGCAGAAATAAATAAATAAATATATATGTATTTATATTCCAACACTCTTCATACGAAACGTTTCAATGGACAGTCTATTTACTAAGATGACTGACGAAACTATTACTGAAAGGGTCTGAATCTTGTATATGGAGATGAAGAGGTGTCGGTTTAAGAAATAATGCTCTTTGTTTAAGGTTTATCAACTGTATAGTGAACTAAAGATGTGGCACTGTAGCTTGTCAAAATATTTCCATTTACTGTATCTGTCTACTACATGTTTCGGAAGTAAGAGAGGTTAAAATGTGATAACACTCCACGTTTAATTGTCTAAATTTAAAATTTAAAATAAAACTTATAAAAAATCAATATAAACAGGGATAAAATTTTTATTGTGTACTTAAATATAAGCCGTTATCACGTCTTCAACTGCCTGTTAATGGAACCATTATTAAGAACATCTAGTGAACAACTGCAACGTTTGGAGCTGTTTTGACAAAGTATACTGCTATATTTTTTAGAAAGTAGTTGCCATCCACTCTAATACCCGTGTGTCATGAGATATAGGCTATCTCTTTTGGAAGTCGGGTGAGAAGGGAATAGATTCAATTATTACTTCAGGGATGTCTAGACATCTCGCTATCCATATTAAGGTGCCTAATGACCCACATCGTGGAGCGTATGGCTCGGGTCTGGTGTGGTTGGACGCTATGCATTGTGAGGATATGGATAGCGACAGGTCTATGGAGGGGGGGGGGCGAACCAATATAAAACATTTAAGTTTCTCAGATGAATTACAAAACATAAATAAAGAGAGTTTCTACAAACCCAACTGCTACTTTAACTGCAAGCAGTCTAGTGCAGTAGTCCTAGTGCTGTTAGTTTGTATATTAGAATAGTTTGGACAAAAACAGTATTCAATCGTTATTTGCCCGTCTTAACGAAAAACTAAATAATTTATTCTTCTTGTTATTTTAAACAAGCTATTCTCTGGAAAGTTTGTGTATACTATACGGTAATTTGTAATCTTTTATAATTTAGAAATGTTATGCTCCAGAACTTTACATTTTAAAGTGTCTAAGGCAGTAAGGGGCCATCAAAAACGTAACCTACCCAAAATCAATCCTTGTTTCATTTACATTTGAAAATCATGTTAGTTATATTAAGAAAACGAATATGAAACTTGAAAAAGGCGCAATAATAAGTTAGTTATCATTAATTAATAGCCTAATTTATATTCTAATTTTATTTAACAGTTTACAAATTTCTTTTGCTGTATACGTATCATACATTTGCGTTATATATAGTCCTAAGTGTAGTGGGCAGGAGGAGGGTGCAATATGGGTGTCAGATTGAAGGGTCCGCAGTATCAGTTCACACCGGAGCCCACACTAACTTAGGCCGGCTCTGGCACTGGGGAACATTGCTGATTGCTTCATTCTCTCTATTTATTCTTGCAATTCTGGGTCAGGCGCACAGAGATAAAGTGTCTGGGGTTTTATAATGATGCGAAATTCTTGGAAATATTTTGTCACAAGGGTTACCACACACATCTCTTTCACAATCCATGAAATGTCGGGTATATATACGTATATGACCAATTTAGAATGGGATGTAAATATTTGACAAAAAGAACAATTAATTGACATAGCCGGTACTTGGGAACTTACTAACTCGGAGTTAGTATCTGATTAAATAACTTTAAATTAAATCGTAGAAATCGTGCGGTCTAAGACTTTAGATCTGATTTAGAGATAGCGCAGGTAAAAATCCTCTCTGTGACCGTTGCACTATTTATCAGTGACATCGACCTTATGCTGTCTGTACAGTCGCCCCTTCTTATTCTGTTTGATAAGATCCTCGCACAGGCCATGAGGACGGAGAGAATAAGTCTTAAAAGGGAATAGACCTCTCCTTAAAAAATACAAATCTTTAAGAATATAAATACATTAATTCATAAGGTATGAATAAAACCTACTGTAAGAATCCAGTAGATTGTATTTTGTTACAAATATTTGCATTTAGAAGCCCAGTTTCTTTTCTTAGCGCCTTCAATTTTTGACGCCTATTCTTCTTATACACCAGTTCCTTGTGTTGCCTCTCTCTACAATCAGGCGCTGGAACTGTAGTTATATTGTAAATCAACATAATTCTGAAAAAATGCACTTTAACTTATATTGGGGATAACAGTGTATTCCTTTACGATAAGAACTGTATCCAAACACGCAGATCTTTACATTTTTAGCATTAAACTAAGATTGAATATATCAGAATTGATTTCATGGATTCTCCTTATGATTAGGGTTTTCGAGTTAGGCTTTTAGTTATAATAATATTTTATAGTATATTTATTTTAAACACTAATAATTAACATTGAACTGAGCTCTAGACCTACTACAGGGGTGACTGTTAATAACCTCAAGTAGCGAAACTACCTTGAGGTTTACGCCATAAGAACAATGTTAAACCTCACGCACTTTTACGCGCTTATTTTTTATCGTAGTGTTAGGGGAAGTGTCTCGTTTTAAATATACTAATAATTCGCATCCAACCAATTTTTAGTTTTTATTGTAAGGTTTGTATATTTTTAATACTTAATAGAGTTCAAAAGTGTACGTATATTTGTTTCTCAGTACCAATGAACATATTTCTGAAGATGTCTCATTTGTCTATTATTAATAAGAAATCTTCAATAATTCTAAGATTAAAAATAAGGTCGTAAAAGTTCATGAGGTTTAACATTGTTCTAGTAGGGCTACAATCCAGATGGTCGCCACTTATACCGGCTCTTACACATATATCAACCTAATGTAGGCAATTTTATCTTTATATTAAATTTTAGAAATGTGTACAGTAAGCTTTAAATGAGTGAAAGGTGTATTTAAATAAGGTGGGAGACCTCAATAAACTAGAATATCAGTACATTTATTCAAATACAACTTGTAACATAACACATTACATTACAAAGATAGCAATCACAGGAACTGCCAACGTACGGTCAGCTGTGCAACAATGCTCAGCTGTTTATACGATTTATCTCGATTCTGCCAACACACGCTCTACTGTCCAACAATGCTCAGCTGTTTATACGCTTTTTCTCGATTCTGCCAACACACGCTCTACTGTCCAACAATACTCAGCTGTTTATACGATTTATCTCGATTCTGCCAACACACGCTCTACTGTCCAACAATGCTCAGCTGTTTATACGATTTATCTCGATTCTGCCAACACACGCTCTACTGTCCAACAATGCTCAGCTGTTTATACGATTTATCTCGATTCTGCCAACACACGCTCTACTGTCCAACAATGCTCAGCTTTTTATACGATTTATCTCGATTTTGCCAACACACGCTCTACTGTCCAACAATGCTCAGCTGTTTATACGATTTATCCCGATTCTGCCAACACACGCTCTACTGTCCAACAATGCTCAGCTGTTTATACGATTTATCTCGATTCTGCCAACACACGCTCTACTGTCCAACAATGCTCAGCTGTTTATACGATTTATCTCGATTCTGCCAACACACGCTCTACTGTCCAACAATACTCAGCTGTTTATATTACACATTAAAACATTAAGTATGGGATGTTAACCTAATAATAACGTACCTTCATTTACCTGTGGTGTGACAGGGTTTGTTTAGCTAGCACACAGAATATAATTATCGATATATCAAGCCGATAGACAGACAGACAATCAGATAAAAAAGAAAGTTTGCTAGCTTCCTGAGTGAAGCTTTATAAGGTTCCCTCGGATATAAATGCGCAATTATTTTCCAGAGGAATTAAATTTCATGCCAAATTTTGAATCCATAGATCAGTTCACTCTCGAGATATCCTGCGGGAAATAGACGGACAGACTGACAAAAGGGGGAACTTCTTGCCGCGCTAGCTTTGCCAGGACTGCAACTAGGAGGGCATAGAAACGTCAGACGAAAAAAGGTAACATTATTCCAGAATGAATCATTATCATGGAAAGTATTGTTTAACGTTAGTAATCTTTTGTAATATAAGATCCTTGAGCGATGTAAAAAGATTCAAAATGTCAATTAATATAGTGAAACTGGTTCTCAAGATCTCCGTAAGTAAATACGCTTTGCTCAGGCTCAGCCAAATCAAATGCACTAACATTGAACTTGAATTTGTCTATTTAGAAGTCATCATTCTCGAGATATCCTGCTTAAAGATAGGCTTTGCCAATGCTCAGCCAAATCCTACGATGATACATCCACGGTTATCGAACTCGTTGTCGCCTACAAATTAAGCTTTTTTGCAAAATGTCAAGTCTATAGATCAGTCTATTCGCTTTGAGTTTCGTGTGAATGTATGAAAAGAAGAGAAACTTTGCCAGTCGAGAGATAGAGTACGTCAAGCTCAGCTAATTAGTTTTATCCGTTTTATTCGTGAATATATTAACATTGAATATAGAATATTATATTTACGACTCAGTGAATACAGTTAATAATAATAGTGCCACAATAGTTTAGTAATACTTTATCGTAGCAAATGTATAACCCGGAGTCATTGGAAATTGAAACCTAAGTGGTTGTGTATGTTGTATTGTCATGACAGTCTAAATAAAACTACTAAATAAAAATTATCTTCTGAATTTTTTGCTTCACGCCGTTGAAAATCTCGCGACTAGGCTAATAATAATGAAGCAGAAAAACCTCACGATTTTAATTGTGTCGGCGTGACTGAATTTAATACTATTCAATATCTTACGTAATATTTAATTAATATTACTAATATTTAATTTAATACGTAAAAATTAAATACAAAATAAAATATCTATAATAGTATAAATCATGTTGACTATTAAAAGGAATGCCATGTAACTGAAAAATACTTATATCTCCAAATATGATTTTACAAAATACTCGTATAACTCTTTCTGAATTGTGGACACACGAGATGTAAGGAAGAAACAAGAGTTAAAGTACAAAAAGTTAGAAAGTTACACATATATATAGCTTTTAGCTTAAATGAATTCAACGGGAAATTCACGAACAGGGTTCCTTATCGGCTAGAGCCGGCCCTGCAATTGTTCTACATAGTACAACCAAATGTTCTAAGCATAGTAGAGTCTTCTAACGACGCCATTAAACAGCACATTGTTAGTGCCTATAACGGTGGCTCAATAACTTGTTATGCAAGGTGAAGTTCAATAACATTTTACAGCACTCGGATGATAACAATAACCCTAGAGGAGCGTAAAAGTAGGAAATGTTCCTCTTACAGTAAAACTCCACCATAACTTGGTACATCTTTGTCGTTAGCCACATATAACAGTCGACAGAACATTCGAATTTGCTTACAACTTTTCAAACTTCAATGTTACGATTCTTAAATAAACTACCTCCTACCTTTGTTCTTAATCGCAATATATATTATGATGTATATGAAATATTGTAATGTTTTATATAAAAGTCTTTGTACGTATATTCAAGAGCCGAAAGCCAATATGTTGTATAGGCATAAAACCTGAACTGTCGTGAAATCAATAGTATTCCCCCATTAAAGAAAAGTTGACTGTGAGCCATGTTAGCTTTGCCCGGAGTGCAACTGGGAGGGCATCGAAACAAAAATAGACATGTTAAAAGATGATTTTTCCTCATTCCATATTTCTTTGTTTTATACTCTTAAAACCAACTGTCAGACACGTAAAAGAGAGAGGTAACATCAGTGTAGCATGGACATAATGGCGATTTTCAATCTCTTTATCTCGTTGACGATCACGTGTTATTTACGTGTCTGGTGCACATGAAAATATTGATATGATCACATTAATATGATGAAATATTTATGTTATGAAAATGTAAATATAATAAATATTTAAAATTATCTACGTTGTGCGCTGAAAAATGCAAATTGGTTCGCTACTCTTGGATATAATGTTTAAATTGTGTACGTTTTTGTAATACTAAAGCAATGGATTTTTCCAAAAATGTACGCGTGAGTTTATGCTTATGCAATTCAGTTTGCATTAGCAGGACATAATCTGCGTTTTCCTGTTAACTGTGTTCAAAATAAAAAACCATAAAAAACTTTACATCATTCCGTAATGAAAACGATTCATGGAAAATATTCTTTAATGTTCGTAATCTTGTGTAATATAAATATCTGTATTAAGAGGCTGTAATGAGACGACCTTGAGTTTTTCCTCATAAGAACAATTTTAAACCTCATGCTATTACACTGTTATTTTTATCGTAGCATTATGGGAAACATATCATTTTAAGATCTTAATAGAAACGTATTCTATTGCAAATTTGATAGTTTCTCAATGTTTAAATTTTGAAATACAAATAAAAGTTGAAATTTCTTATGAATAACCGATAAAAATGTTTTAAAAGATTGAAATTCATTTGCATATGTATTAATTATTTGTTTAAAATTAGACATCTGACACAATTCTAAATCTTAACTCAACGTGGAAACGGTTCGATATGGAATTAAAACCGATACAGATACTGGTTTGAAGTGACCACTTCTTTTGGCGGGCTATGGATGTATGTTTTGTACAATGGGAAAAACTTTCGTTTCGCGTTACTTGTTTGCTCTGTAACCGCTAGGTGCGAGATTAAATTTTATTTCTTATTTCAGAAATGCAAGATTTTAGTGAAAATTATACTGATAAAAATAATTGAAAGACAGAAATAATTACTGCATTTTCATTCCCATTATATTCTAAAAATGGAATTATGGGTTTGTAATCACTGAAATAATAAATAAAACTTCTTGAATAAAATCTTGCTAAATATATTGTTGCTCCATATCTCATTGTTCTTGTGTTTTTATCGTTTAACATTGTTAAATCAAATTTATCTTTCAAAACTTCAATTTATTTTTTTTTTTATTTTATAAATAATTAGAGAGTGATTGATCCACTGCTACACAATGGCAAGAGAAAGTGGAAGATAACAGGGGGGACACCAAACCACGCTAGGGGTTGTCTGATTTCATTTATTTCATAAACCATATATTCGATTAAGACAGGAGATTCATTTCCAGTTAATCTGCATCATGCTTGAGTAGTATTTTAAGTCAGATAATAGCTGCCACATTTCGGTAGCCATTTTAATGTATCCTCCAAATATCTCTTTACGATTATCAGAAGTGATAGTTGACTTTACAATTATTTGTACCTTTAAATGTTGATAAACATTCAAGTTATCAAAAATCCTAAAGCTTAGTTACTAATTGGGCCAATTAGTACGAATCCAGTAGACAGTAATTAATTTCCACCTTTCCATGAATGTTATAACTGCAATATAACATTAACTTAGTAACTTTTTAAGCGCCTTCAATTTCAAACGCTTACTCACTTTGAAAATTGTAACTGGCGATGTTTTTTTTTCTAAAATTCGGTGCTAAATCTAAATTTGTATTGTAAATCAATAAAATTTAGGTAAATCAGCTGTAAACATTGTATCAAATACCAACACTGCTACATACAGAAAACTTGGTTATGATAACAAATAAGTTTGGTGTTATGAATTACTTATTTACTTCAGCCTACATATTAAATTACGCACGACTTATACGGAGGTAACTGGCGAAAAACAAATACAAGAAATTGAAGGCGCCAGGCATGACCATCTAAATAAAACTACGTTTGCCTGCGGTCTATGTTCCATTCTAATCATTTCTATTTTTTACTGTATAGTCAGTGTGCCTCTTGATACCACAATATTCTTGTACTCATAGGTTTAATTACCCAGGAGGGTTCAGTTATGGCTGAGTTATATTTACAGTTGAACCCACACTGATGCAGCAAACACCGCTTTATCACTTAAGTCTGGGCCATCCTGTAGATGTCCAGGAGCGGCATATCACTAACTGCAAATATTGAGATATTGAGGTGTTAGATCGATAGGTCTAGTCTGCTGCGGGAGGTGACTATTGGAGTAGGTGGGGCTCCCTAAGTGTTAAGGGCTTTTGCTAGCCTGGACATAAGGCCGTCCAAATCCCTGTCTGTTTTGACTGAAAAGGATGGTACATCCCCGTTCTTCCAAGAAGACACGACTGAGGTTAATACCCTAAATTCTTTCTCATGGATGGTGGCTCCTACCTTACCAATGCACAAAATCCTGTAACTTTCGAAATACCTCAAAGGTCCTTTTAGGATTAGGTGTATTTTTTTCAGCTTCTTGTCCTAAGAGAACAAATAAAAAAAACTTTTACCTTCTTAAAAACATTTATGAGTTGAGATAGAAATTTTTGAGCCTTCGACCGAAGATTTTGAACCGAAGAAAACTCCAATTGTTACTTACATCAGGATATAGTGAATCCGTATTGCTTTCTTTAGAACTCAATATCAGGATCATTATTATGTTCATTTGTTTTCAAATTAAGATTGGATGTCTCGTTGTATCACGATTGACTTTCACCCACGCTGTTTATTCCGTGACAAGCGGTTCAATAAAGATTAAGCCTAGGAGTCGTAAGCGCCGTATGGATATGACCTTCAAAAGAGTTGATCCAATGTTGTTACTTAGGCGGTTGAGAGCTTGTGTTGAGTAGTCTGGAAGAGAAGAAGGAGGTCAGGCGTACCAATAACCAGTCTTGGAGACTGCACGGACCTATACATAGTTTCTTCATGCATCACCAATCGGTTTGGTCTCGTGGTCTTAAAACGCGTTAAATTCTTTATCTGTTATACCTCTATATTCTAGCTGATTAATGTAATTACGATACGGTGTCACTGAGGTATGCACACGGACTTCAGAGGATAGGATAAATTTACAAAACTGTAACGGGTGAGCTATATCGTACATATGTAGTGTAGTGAACTATAACAGACCCATACTGGGAGCAGCACCTGTACTACCATTCATATCCTCTTTTTCAAAAACTACATTACACGACAGTTCTTACATTGGTTCTTTCCATAAGTTTGATATACAGAAAATACATTTAAAGCTACAAAACAATTTCAGTCCATTGATACCAAACAACAAGTTTAAGTCCACTCAGATTGCAACACTGTAAGCGTAAAAGTATAGAATATATGTGAATACATGAGTATTAGATTATTAATATATTATTTTACCAAATCATCACATTATCATATGTGACATGTGATAAGAAATGTTATAATCCTAAGTTGGAATCAAATAATTTATTTTTTAACATTGTAATACATTATCAGGTGTTTTACACAATAAATAAATTGTTATTGTATCCGTTTTTCGGCAAATTCCGTTCATGTTGCGAATACCGCAAATCTAGTTGAAAATCAGACATTTTCAAGAAAGATATTTCTAATATGCTGTGCTTGCAGCTAAATCTGTAGCTACACCGATACTTTGTAACAGCCTTGGTTCTAGCTAATGTACATGTTTATTAGGCTATGATTTAACTGATAAAAAATGTTAGCACATTTTTCTTCAAGGTTCACACATTCGAATCCTGCTTCAAATGTGGGAAATAAATCTACAAAATAATAATTTACACCACAACTTATTACTAAGCTAGCAAATAAACTTAAAAAAATAATAATTTACACCACGACTTATTACTAAGCTAGCAAATAAACTTACAAAATAATAATTTAAACCACAACTTATTACTAAGCTAGCAAAACACTTACAAAATAATAATTTACACCACAACTTATTACTAAGCTAGCAAATAAACTTAAAAAAATAATAATTTACACCACGACTTATTACTAAGCTAGCAAATAAACTTACAAAATAATAATTTAAACCACAACTTATTACTAAGCTAGCAAAACACTTACAAAATAATAATTTACACCTCAACTTATTACTAAGCTAGCAAACCCCTACCGATCAGCATCGCCTCCAGCTGTCACAGTAGATCAGTTTCTCAGCTGGTAACTGATAGCCGCTATAGGTGTGAGGGTGGTGGTACTACCGGGTGTTTTATTGGGCGGTAAATTGCCTGTCTTGCCGCCAATGGATTGAAACACGTGAGAACCGGACCAGACCTCAGCTAATCGCTTTTGCATTACATCCATTGAGGTGCTGTTTCTGTTCCTTCTTCGTGGTTTCAAGAATAAATTTTGGACTATTTCTAAATCTCTCTCGTACCGTCCAGAGTAGCGTTAAAATTTAGATTTTAATGTGAATCGCTTATTATAAATTTGACTTACATAATGTATCATAGACTGTTAACATTTTACATAAAATTTCACAAATTATTTCTAAGTTTGTGGCTTTGTGAAATTTGGTGCATAGTTTCATCTTGGTCCAAGAAAGGATCCTTATAACGTTCGTTTCAAGGGTAAAACAATTTATTTCATTTTTACATACTTATTTTGAGTAACCCTGATTGCAAAGAGAAAATCATGAAAACAAACTTATAAACAACATACTATAGTAATTCATGTGATGAAGTTATGTTATTCGTTACGTTCTTCGACACTAACTTGTGTCCGTGTATTTATTATTACTTTTGATTGATTTCTTTTACTCCTATTATTTACATCATGTTATTCCTCTTACTTTTCCTTTCTCTAATCATTATATATAACGAATAATTTTCAAATTTGTCTTTTACAGTACTTAAAACATGCCTTCCTTATCTATTCTTCTTATTTTAGTTTTTCTGTTGATAAAATTTAAAAAAATAATAATTTTATTCGTTATGAGTGTTTTTTTTTTTTTCAAATGAAATATAATTTTTAGTAAACCATACGTGATCAAGAACTATACAAATCCAAAACCGTGTGAGCGTTATATTTGTAAAAGTTTTACAACGCTCACGAGTTTCTTAGGAAATGTAAACATCATCATCATTACATGAGCTGCAGGTTTCAATTTTTTACATGAATAAATATCGATTAACAAGTGATAAAACTGAAGAAACAATACATATGGTGGCTGCATTAAGCTTAAAAAAGCATAGACTACAGACTGATTTCTGATAAACCGAGTTCTCTGGCAGATGTTTCTTATTCTGCTTAATCTCTTCATCCAAAACCCAAACGCAATTGTATAATCCTAACGAAATTCACGAATAAGATAAAAGTTTTTTAGCCGCGAATACATCAAATTGCTGATAACTGTTAGTAAAAATAATCGTATGGTAAACATGAACTCTGAGTAGTAACAGATAACAAAACGTACAACAGTATTTACAAGTTTTCCTCATGTTCGACACAACGCAGCTCTTCTTGGAAACCTAAAGCTCCCTTATCTCTTCTATGGCACAGCAGTCACCAGGAACAGTGATTCATCTCTTGAATTCCGTTGTTTACCGCGCAAGTGCAATCTATCGATATTTCCCTTCTCGAATTAATTGTATTCTAATAAAATATGCATTAGTCATACTGTTGTCAGTATATTAGTGCCAATACACGGAAAACAACTTTCTTTGACATTTATATTATATGAATCATCATTGTAACTACAATTATCTCGGATTAGCAATAGAGATTATAGGGGTGATTGTTACATTGAAACTATCAACTGCATTGGAATAGAAACGTTAATAATTCAATGGCTGTATTTATTGGGCGAATTTTAACGACTATCCTCATTCGGTAGGCCTAGTAGGCATTAAGAAAATCGTTTATATTCGTAAGGAGACCTGAATTTTAAATTTTGTTCTCTTTTTAACATAAAAAACCATCTTAAACTCTAATAACCTGTATAAGTAATAAGCATTTATAAAATAGAATGTTTTCAAATTGTGTAAATTCTAGTATAGTTGATGTCGTATCAACTTATTTTAAACGAGACGCAGCTCGATCTGCGCTCACAGTGGAGACTGTCCATGCATGCTGTTCGTGGGAATAAACAGATAAAAAAGAACTTAAAGTCAATTGATATGAAACTCTACATCTAACTGAAAAACGTTATTCAATACCTAAACATGAAAGCGAAGCCAATAATAAATATTTATATATTTCTTACTGTAATATTAGTATCTAATTAATAAGGACCCGCAGGAGCATTTTGTAAACTTGTGACATTGTCCGTCCGTTTAAAACTCTAGAGAAAGGTCTTAGAGATTTTAAAAATTGTACATGGGTTTATGTTCGTCCGAGGAAACATTGTATGAACTTTGGGGTCAAAAGTTCAAAGAGCAATTATTCACCCGACTGCCTGTCCGTCTGTGCAATAACTCATTATAGAACAATCATAAATACTTGATACTTGGTACTTAGTTTTCTGTTGGTCCTCGTAAAGAATTGTATTAACTTCTCAACGGGAAAATTCACCCGACTGCCTGTCCGTCTGTGCAATAACTCATTATAGAAAAATCATAAATACTTGATACTTGGTACTTAGTTTTCTGTTGGTCCTCGTAAACAATTGTATTAACTTCTCAACGGGAAAATTCACCTAACTGTCTGTCCGTCTATGCTATCTAACCGTTGTATCGGTTTATTGTTGAAAGCAGCGTTACTTCAAAACTGAAAAGGACTACAACTCTTTTCTTATGAAACAGTGCAATTAACTGCAAATTGCAGACTAGTAGTTTGTCATGTAAGGTATACGGAATTTGTGTGAGTTACAAAAACTTTTGAGAATCGATAGGTAACATGATAGCTTAGTCGAGTGGCGGGACTGTACGACGAGCTGACGTCACTGACGCGTGACGCGCAGTCTCAGTGTAATGAACGTCTGTCGGTGGACATGTCACTCAGCTAATGTCGTATGTTTCGTTACCCGCGAGGCGCCATATTCCTCGAGTACGTGAGATAAGACATACAGATGCTTTGACACGAACGTTCGAGATTTGATGCTACCATTGTAATATTCTAGTTATTCTTTTTGTTATCCTATTCTTTCATCGATTTACCTCTACAAAATGCAAACTGTAAGTAACTGGGATTGGCATCTTTTGAAGTTGTACCAGGAAAGCCTTTTTGAGAGGGTTAAAGTAACGTGATCTTCCAAGAAAGGATCTAGTTCCGTCTGTGATTGCATTAACGCTGTTCGTAAGGAAAATGCAAGGCGAGTTACCTGAATAACTTGAAACTTCGCATTAACAAACTCGTTCATCTTTGGTAAACATGGATCTTACTAACCAAATCCAATAATAGACTAAGGTTTTGAAGTTGTACCAGGAAAGCCTTTTTGAGAGGGTAAAATAACGTGATCTTCCAAGAAAGGATCTAGTTCCGTCTGTGATTGCATTGACGCTGTTCGTAAGGAAAATGCAAGGCGAGTTACCTGAATAACTTGAAACTTCGCATTAACAAACTCGTTCATCTTTGGTAAACATGGATCTTACTAACCAAATCCAATAATAGACTAAGGTTATTAATATAGATAACGGATGGATTTTGCAATAACTAATATATTCGGAGTGACGTAAGTAACAACAGGGATGAGGGAATAGAAAGTATTCCCCATAAAAAACCCTAAATATGTTTTTATGTTTTACGTATTACTACGGTAATCCAACTTTTTGGTGGTAAATACTGCAGTTTAGTTTTATTTTGAATTAGGCCCTTCTAATTTGTTTAAATTTATATTTATTCCGTATCCTTCGGCGAGGTTTTGTTCAATCAAATTCATATCCCTCTCCTCCAAAGCTACGTTCTGTTCACGCCATTGTACTTCCTACATACTTAGACGTACTACATCACAAAGTATCCTGTTTCACTAATTGTTACCCGCGGATCCACACCTTCTCTCCGCAATATATTGCGTAGACCACCTAAATGCACCAATACTATATTTGTAATTAAAACCACACAATTACTATTAAATTGAAGTTATAATTTTGCTGTACTTTACTTTAAATCGAAAAAGAGATACATTGCTTTACACTGGTTATTATTTTCAATGCAAAAATTCTTGGAACACAAATTCTAAAAATCATTGCCAGATTCAACAAAAAATGCCAAATGGATTTAAAAAATAGTGTATAACGCTCTGTGGTGTCACAAATATTGTATAATGTTAACTATTTTCTGGCATACGACTGGTAAGATTTTATCACTCATGAGGCTGAAACAATTGTATTTATGTATCTGTCTGACTGTGTGTCTACTGTCTATCTGTCCTGACCACACTTCAAAACCATACTGACCAATAAACTTGAAATGGTGTTTCATTCCTATATGAGGATCGCTGATTTCTATGTAGGTGCATGTCACTTCATGGGATTTGGCTAAGTGTCAGTGAACATGTTTACAATGGTCTTATAGGTAACCATGATGGCAACGAGAAAAGACAAGCAAACTGAATCCAGTCATTTTAGATTTCACAATGTTACTCTTGATTTGAGTCTGTGTTAAAACTATGTGAAAATATTATAATTCAGCGCTCTCTTGCATTGTAGTACTCTCCTTAGCTCACCATATTTTATATTACTCGAACACTGCTATGGAGCCTAATATAATAAACAAAATTGAGAATGCATTATGTGGTAAGATATCTCGAGAAATATGTCATCTGTATACTTCAAATTTTTAGTGAATCATATACAAGAATTTCATCTATGGTAGTGCACGCCCATTGTTCATGTTTGTGATTTTCCGTCTGTGATTCTATCTATCTACAGGAAGACGTCTCTAGAATGAAATAAGTTATAGATTGAAAGTTTTCGTGTAACCTCAGCGAAGCCTATTTTGCACCACGTGGTGTGGCCTATTTTTTCCTTGTTTTAAAAAGTCTTTAAACACTGGCAAGGTCTAATAGAATATAATTTAGGCAAATTTGCCTTAAGAATAAAAAATACTGCTAATATTCTAAATTTACCGTAAAATATATTTCTACTTTATTTGATAATCATGCTAAATCTAATCATTAAACACTTTCCCAAATATTGCAATTCAAAATGGTCGGCATTCCTTATACACTCTAGTGTGATACATACCCCCATTGTATTTAATCCTGGGGCTCCGTGGGCCCCAACGGTATTTTTAGTTATTTCGCTCTGTAAACAGAAGATAGGAGGTTATTTCGCTCCTATGTAAATACAGTTGGTACCCCTGTGATTAGTTTGCATTAATGCTGTCATACGTCAGTCTGGTACTAGCTTGCCTTCAAAGTAAAGAAGCTGCTTCGGGATCTGCTGGACTCCAACGTTGTATTAACCTGTGTGATTTTTTTTGTTCATATGTGAGTTTTATCGGTTTGTGTTGGTGCACAATGGCATATAATTTACGTGATATTTTTGACTTGGTTAGAGAATTTTTAGAAGAAAGAGAGGAAGAAGGTCCAAAAAACCTATTTGGAAGCCACAGATTTCGTTATTGAGGATGAGGATTTAGATGTTAAAAGTGAATGCTAGTGAACCTGGTGAGGTAAGAGAAGATGAAGGTAATGAGGAAGACGGTAAAGATGAAAATGGAGAACGCCCACGAAATAGGCTTGTGATTCAGGCGAGGAACAAAAACACGCAATATATTTATAGAGCCAGAACACAGTGGAAGGGCTGCAGGGCTGATAATGCATTTGCCTGGTCCTAAAGGAGCACTTGTAAATGTTTTGAAGCTTGTAATTGGTTATGCGATGCTAGAAGAGATAACCTTACCATCTAATGAAGAAATAGACAGACAGGTATATAACACTATAAGGCTGTCTTATTAACGGAATACATGTAAAATGAAATTGATTGCTTACGTAGGAATTTTGTACTTGGCTGGTGTGCAAAAGGATTCAAAAATAAATTTAGAAGAACTTTAGACAACTGAATTAATACCGAGTTACTATGTATTTGCCACGATTTCACTTTACAAGTACTTGTTTGAGATTTGATGACAAAACCACTAGGCAATACGGAGAATGAGATGATAGTTTAGCTTTTTTACAATTCGACCAAAAAGAGGGGCCGACAATTTTGATACACTGTGCATGGTCACAATGTCTGTCGAGAACGCAACGTTGACCGGTGAGAATCTTTTTCGGAATGTTAGATCAATGTGGCGTCAATTCCATGGACATTTTGAATGTGGAAATTCCTAAACCCGGCAGATGGAGTTTTGCAGATGCTGGAAAAGAACTTGATTAAACCGTGGCTGTATGAACGGTTAGAAATCCCAACCACAAAACACGTTTCTTCAACTCGAAATGCTTAATATTTCGTTACTTTTCAGTAACATTATCAAAAGCATGTATACAATAAAATATAAACAATATGTATATATATATGTATATATATATATATATATATATATATATATACACACACATATACACATATATTTTAAATCAATGTTTTGTTGAAATAAAATTGTAACATCTTTTAGAAATAACAAATAATAGTTAATTTAAATAAATGTCCCACTGGAAATTGTTCCAATATATTTACGTGTACCTAAAAAAGGTGCAAACAATTTGTTAAAAAGAATCAAAACCATATGGTAAATATAACAAAAATACATTGGGGTTCATAAGACTCCAGGGTTACGTATACTTTGGTTCCGATAAGTATTATGTACAAAGAAGACAACATTTATTTTGCAATTTTTAATACCATCTATTTAATTTCTATCTTAAAGTACCTCTTGATTATATTTCATCTTCCTTTTAAATCATTAGAATTGTATCAAATTTTTAAATCAAACAGAAGGAAAGAATTTAATAATTTGATGAACAAATACCTTCCCTTTGTACGAGGTGTGATCAAAAAGTTCCAGGACTTTTTATATACTATGGGAATGCAATGTCTCATAGCGATGCGGTGGGCAACATTGTATTCCCTGACTCAACAGTAACACAGCTGTGTTTGCAGATCAATCATAACATCACTGAAAGTAACATTAGCACAGTTTGTTTGAGATTAGTTTTATAGAGTTTGGCTATTTTTTTGTTTAATGAAAATGAATGTGAAAGAAGAGCAACGTGTTTGTGTGAAGTTTTGTGTGTAAGTGAACAAAACATTTTCTGAAACCTTTTTGATGTTACAAGAGACTTTTGGTGAAGAATGTCTAAGCCGATCATGCTGCCATCAGTGGTTTAAGAGGTTTAAAGATGGCCGAACATCCACAGACGACGATGCTCGTTCTAGACGCCTTTCAACGTCAATCAATGATGACAATGTTGCTAAAGTGAACGCTCTCGTACGATCAGACCGTCGACTAACAATCCGTGAAATGGCAGAAGAGTGTAACATTTCATTTGGGTCATGTCAGGAAATTTTAACTGAAAAACTTCAAATGCGTCGTGTTGCGGCAAAGTTGTGCCAAAACTGTTGACAGAAAACCAAAAACAACACCGAATTCATGTTTCTGAGGAACTTCTTCAAAAGGCAAATGACGACGAAAGCTTCTTGGATCATGTCATTACGGGAGACGAGACATGGGTTTTTGGTTACGATGTGGAAACAAAAGCCCAATCATCACAATGGACATCAAAAGGCTCTCCAAGACCCAAGAAAGCACGTCAAGTCAAATCAAATGTGAAGGTCATGCTTACGGTTTTCTTTGACTGTAAGGTGTCGTCTACTATGAATTCCTTCCACAAGGTCAAACAATTAATCGTTTTGTTTATCTTGAAACCCTCAGAAAATTGCGTAATGCTGTGAGAAGAAAGAGACCTGAGCTGTGGCAAAGTGGTGATTGGGTCCTTCACCATGACAATGCTCCTGTTCACTCTGCAATAGTTATCCGTGACTTTTGTGTAAAAACGCAATGACTGTCATTCCTCAGCCCCCCTACTCACCTGACCTGGCTCCAGCAGACTTTTTTCTCTTCCCGAAGCTCAAGAGACCCCTGAAAGGACGAAGATTTCAAACAGTTGACGAAATTACAGAAAAAACTACGAAGCTGCTAAACACCTTTACAAAAGAAGAGTTTCTGGGGCCTTTGATCAGTGGAAACACCGATGGGAAAAGTGTGTAGCTTCCCAAGGGGAGTACTTTGAAGGAGACAAATTCAAATAACCTGTATGTTGTATGAATAAATGTATATAAATTCAGTCCTGGAACTTTTCGATCACACCTCGTATTTAATGGCTTTAGAATTAGTATTAACGTTAGCATGCTTTAATTCTCTTTATTTTAATTTATATTGCAAGAATCTTCCAGCAGCAAAGAGCTTCCTTCTCTGGGTCTGTTGGGAGGAGTGCTTGATTAGTTCCGGTGGCCGGTAAGGTAAGAGGTCTTACTTTAAAATGTGCAAGACCCTGTTGTCTGGACAAATTTTATGATGTAAAGAGATAACTGTCTTGATTCCTAAAACATTCACTAGAAATTATATTTTTCATTGGTTCTGAAGAGTTTTATTGGACGTATGTATTAGGTACAGTTTATGATCGTTACTAATTTTAGCAGTATAATCTTCAAAAGTGTTTAATAGTTTACACGATTAAACATTTACCAACGACTTTTTACAACCCGACCATTACGGATTACACGTAGTATCTGCATTTTACTGTAAAAAAGACCATCACTAGATGCATTATACGTTTATAGAAGATATAATAAAAAAACAAATAACTAAAATCTTTGAAACGAAAACAAAACTTAAGAACCGTTCAAATTTAGAGTCAGTAAATCTAAAGTAATAACAACATTAGATTTAGAATAAACCTTCCGTCCATCTATGTACCTCACATATAATCGTTTAAAATACAAATTAGAACATATATAATTTGAAGTATATTATTAAATTATGTAGATATTTAATGTTTTTAACTTAATACGTGATAGACTTAAACCGTATAAATCAACTAAACATGACATACAACATAATATAAATTAAATTAGAACCTTTAAACACAACTGTGAATTTCAACAAAAGTTTATTGATTTTGTGTAATTTGTTGTTATTAGTATTTACTATAACGTTTGTAATACACCTGGTAGTGATCTTTTTGGTACTGGAAACCACACAGTATGTATTAAAATTATTAATGATGTGGATATACTATTTTACGCGTATATTATTCTTATTACATAATATTATTTCGCTCCAGTAGAAGACGGTTCTATCCCGATACCAGATGATTATTATTGAAGTGGTTAGACTATTTTATATTATTCTTATTACGTAATAATATTTCGCTCCAGTAGAAGTCGGTTCTATCCCGATACCAGATGATTATTATTGAAGTGGTTAGACTATTTTATATTATTCTTATTACATAATATTATTTCGCTCCAGTAGAAGACGGTTCTGGCTCGATACCAGATGATTATTACTGAAGTGGTTAAACTATTTTATATTATTCTTATTACATAATAATATTTCGCTCCAGTAGAAGACGGTTCTATCCCGATACCAGATGATTATTATTGAAGTGGTTAGACTATTTTATATTATTCTTATTACATAATAATATTTCGCTCCAGTAGAAGTCGGTTCTATCCCGATACCAGATGATTATTATTGAAGTGGTTAGACTATTTTATATTATTCTTATTACATAATATTATTTCGCTCCAGTAGAAGTCGGTTCTGGCCCGATACCAGATGAGTGGTAACACAGTCCAGTGTCCTACCTTGGGGCAAGGCCGGTGTCTGTTTAATGATTTATTGTTGCTGTTCGTAGAAATGTACTTTTACTTCATCGTAATTGCTATTGCGAAATATACCGAGGCATGGTATCGATTATCATTTCACACTCCGTATCAAATATTATTGATAATGAACATCGATAATATTAATAATGAAGCATACGAATAAAGATATTGTTATTTTTCGTTTCAAAGAAAATTTGCTACAGCGCTTTTGTATTTGTAACAATTCTTGTTTCCTTTAATAGTTTGCATATGGAATAAAGCAATTTTCGAACGCTTTTATATGAAGTTAGAATATATACAGAATTAACCCGATATCTAGCTTGTCCGCCTGGTTATTAATGCACATTTTGTTAATTAATTAATAACGTAACGGTCAATGAAATTGAGTCTTAATTGGCCTACAAAGCATTCAAATATTGGTGGCATTGACAACTTTATGGCAAAAAAGACGTTCAACTCTGCTACACATGCATATATACCGTACGTACGTCAAGCTGAAATATTTTGGCAATGTATTTGTAGATTAACGTTTTCAATACTTTTGTGGCGAAAGCACATACAGAAGTGGCAATGAAGGTAGGATTGAGGATATTTACGGTCGGTGTTTTTGAACAACATAAACATAACGATTCATAACCTAGAATCTGTTACGTTCTGCAAGTGTCAATTCCTAAAACGTGTTTACCATTCAAATGACATAAACACACAATTTTCAACACATGACAATAAACAAACAACCAGTCATAGTTGTACATCAAAACCATATAAAAATAAACGTGGAATTCTGCAAGTGTAGGAGAGGCCATTGCAAGATGCGGTAGAGAGAAAAGTCGCAAATTAACTAGACGGAGTGCATAAACCGTATTGAGGGGGGTCAAGGCATCTTTTGTAAGAAATATGAGACGATTGCATACAGTAATAATTGCGTACAGTGGCCGACTTTCTAAGAATGGTAGTAGTTAACCACCCAAAAAGAGTCGGGCCAGAGTAACAATTGCGTACTCAGTAGGTTTAGGTATCAAACCTATACACATAATAATACACGAAACATGTTCTATTACCGCGAAATGGTGACTGGTACTGAATCTGCATCAGCCGTCCACGGTATCTAACACCAGACTTCTTTCAGGCATTGGCTCTTTCCCTACTGTCAAGGAAGAAGATTAAGATTACTGTCACCTCACATCTTATGTCCATCCCACCACATCCTTTGGGCATTTTCCAATCTCTTGGTACAAGTTTTCCCGACAGGGTAAACCTTTGTTATCGGTCAAAATATCGAGGTTTAATATTTGGCCGTCGTGTCGGTGGAATTCTTCTTCAGAGTACCCTAGATATCTTTAATCTCGGATGCGAGGTGAAGTGTATTATTGTATGTTTGTTGATGGTTGATGTATCAAAGAGCAACCCAGAGGAGGTACCACAACTTGATGGTTACTCCCTAGAACAGAGAAGTTCACGATCCCTTATGACCTATGGATGCAAATAAGATCAAGTGAAGCACTCTGCTTGTAACTGTATATTTTTCCTTTTTTTACTCACTAAGGACTCCGTCCATTATTCTTGAGGAGTTCTCCTAGTACAAATTAACTAATGTTAGTGTTGCCATTGCGGTACGATATAATTGTAATTTTAATATAGCTGAGTTTTATATTCTTCCATTGTAGGAGGAATATATTTATATATCTAGCCTCTGCAAGAACTAGTTAAGAGAAAGTAATGGCATTTACTATGCTAATTTTGCATATGCATGTAATTCTAAACAAGCGTGAGTAGATACCTAATATAAGGCAACCGAATCAATAAATTAAACTTCATTAAAATCTTCCGTTGAATCTTTCCAGATAATTTTTTAATATTTTATTTCACACAATACATTTTATTTATTTGGAGCAATAATCATAATTAAAGTCTGTACACAAAATTGATCTACATATTTCTCAGACAACCTAATCGTTTACCGGACTATTACTGTAGATTAATAGATATATTCCTCAAACTGATAACTTTTTTGAGTAAATTGATAAATATTTTAACCACATCTTTATTTGTAAATTTCATTGATTATATCTAAATAAAATATTATTTTATGTTATTTAAACAACACTAGCACTGTACCATAATAGCAAAACACAAATAAGCGTTAACGGTAAAAAAGAAATTATTTTGATTACAAACATCAAACTTTCTTACTTTCTTAGGAGTGAGTTTTATTATGCACTACTAGTACACATATACATATCTGTATTAGCTTAGCAGATCTCCTCCTTCCGCGTGGTTCTCTCCTTTTCTGAGATGTCCGCAAATGTCACGCTGGCTCTTCTAGGTTCGGTTATCTGCGACTCTTCTTAGAAGGGTCCACATGTACGGTCTGTTCGCTTTTGTCACAGTCCGCTTTTGTCAGGAGACCGTCTGAAATACCTATTCTCTCAGAGCCCGAATATACTCGCTTCTCCTCACAATTCACTATATTGGTTCACACCTCTGTATCGACCATATATTTAAATCTGTTTGGCCCTAAAAGGTTAATTCCTCTTTCATTCCTTAGTTCACCTTATTTCCGTAATGTTTATGAAATAAGGAAAGATTGGTAATTTTTCGTATTCTCGCGACTGTAAGGAAATGGACGTCAATAAATTGTAAGTTTCGCTTCTAAGACTTCAGTTTAGCCCCTCCAACAGTCTAAGAACCCAGCACCGTCTACCGAGTAATTTTTGTTTTCAACGGACCCATCTCAATTAAACCCATAATAATCTCCCACAATTTCACCAAATACCATTTCAACAGTTTAAGCAAACAAGAATACATTCTTGTTGTCGACCATTTTTCTGGTCGGTGGAGATTTTCATCGGAAAGAGATGCTGAATTCACATCCGAACATGTCTGTGAATGCTGATAGCAACTGCTAGAAGTCGGACGTGACTCCGTCTCCTGGTATCAGCAGCCGCCGCGCCTCGGGCCTGACCTTGGCTCTGATGACCCACATCGTTACCGTCCTGTCGCTGTCGTGGCGAGGCGAGGATGTCCTTATCAGCTCATTAGGTAGCTGACACCTTCTCTTTGTTCCTGGGGAAAATACTCTTTAATTAGCCATAGTTTAACACACAAACATTAACCGCACTGTAGTGATTTACTGAATAACGAGCGTAAACGTTTTGTTCGTTTTAGGATTACCTAATATTTTTATTTTAAACTGTTATCTCCCAGTTTATTCCGCACTAGATGATAATAAAAAGTTTAAAATAACATATTATGTATTCAGTGTAAGAATGATAAAACTGTATTTTAACGATAACTTAATATAAGTTAAAACCAACTCTTAGTTACATGTAAGTTAAGAACCAATTTACTACTTAAATATGATGTTTCAAATGCTTGATGTACAGCTATGTATTCTATTTTTCAGATTTTTTACTATTTTATACATGTGCATGTGTAAGAGTGATTAGGCTACATGTGTTATTAAATCATTTGTTAAAATCTCATATGAATGTACTTAGTTTGTTTGCAAATGTATTTATTCCAAAATTGTATCATTGCCTTCATGGTTAGTCATAAAACCAATGTAAAAGTATTCGCTAACGCTCAGCCAAACTCCTTGGAGTGACATACCATAATGAAACTCAAATTATATGTCTGTAGGTCGTCGTTATCGAGACGACATACAGACATGAAATGTTTCCGACACCGACAAGAGAAAGGTGAACTGGAGCAAAATCAATAATTTACATTGAATCGACCCATTTAACTCGTTTTCTAAATATTTTCTGATGCAATGTAGGCAGCCAAATGTCTCGGAAAAACCATCTTATGTGCAAAGATTTCTTAATCGGGCATAAGACTACAAGGTGTGTATAGAACTTCATGTCCGGAATAGTTATTTAATGCTAATTATATTGTGAATTTCTTAGAAAATGAAGTGTTTACCGTTAAATCCATTGCATATTTTCCACATCTAGTTCGTAAATTAATTAATTTTGAAACTTGACGCGTAAAATATGTGCTGAGGGTCTCTATAAACTATTTTTTACTACATATTTTTAGAAAAAGAACTCATTTTTTTGTTTGTTTTACGATACTTTAAGGGTATTTTTACGGATGATAACTATACCTAATAATTATATATAATTTTTATTTATAATTAAATAGTATTAAAGTACAATAACAATTTAATACTTACATTATAACTTATTATAATTAAAATTTCAATCCAAATTTTAATAAAACAATGGTTTTACTTTGATTTAATTAACTTAATGTAATTTTCACTTTACCCCTGTATTTTCACAGGTATTTGTATGCAGTATGAAACTCAATTAAACAGTTGTAATATTTTGTGTTTAATGTAATATTTACAAACTGTAAAAGATATCTGTATAGTATTAGAAATATAAAACAAATCAGCAGCTAGAAGGTAATACGTTTAAAACTGTTTAAGAAATGCTATTTAAAACCTTTTGCTACACACAAAAGAAATGTTTTACAGAATTAATATAATTACATACTGATAATCATTGAAGTGTTAAAATTATAGTTTATTCCTTCTGAATTCCTTTTTGACATTGTTTCCAAAACATTAGATTACGTGGAAGGAACGTTACATAAAGATCATGTCATGACACGAGTCAAACTGATAAAAACCTGCAATTGAGCATTATACACGTTTTCAGTATTTATCAAAGATTTCGTTCAGATTTGTCATTTACACAAGTTGCTCATCTACTCAGGAACAATATGAACAAAACAATAAATAAGCTAGATATAAAAAATTACAAAATACGCGAGGAATATAGTTGACGAATTTTAGAGAATTGACTACGAACTTGAATGTTTAGTATTTTTTATTGGTTGGACCTATTTTGCCAAAATTATTGTTTTTAGCTCGCTGTAAATTATTTTTTTAGAAAGGTTTTGTGTTGTTAAATGCTTACAACTTTTCAAAAACATTTTGTATTGTTTATAAAACTTGAGATCAAATAAAAATGTTCTGAAATTATTATAATATTTCCTAAATTTCTTTATTATAAACAATTCTTTTTTGTCTAACAGTTCCTGAGATATTGAATACATGTAAATCCCATGAGAATAAATTAATAATTTTAAGCCGTAACAAAATCTACCTTAAAAACTGAGGTGGAAGCGAAAATATTCATTGAAAAAATATAGCATGTAAATTAATAATTTGGCACAAATTACAAAAAAAATAAAAATGATTAGAATATGTTTTACCGTAGAGGTTTTGTATTATACTATTAAACTCAATCAGCATACTTATTGCTAGAGTATTAATTGTTTGTTAGTTATAAACTATAGTTTTATTGTTTTAATTAATAGTATTGCAATTCGTGTCCTAGACGTGGCACAACATAGCTACTGATGAATTAACACTGTAGTTTAATACAATCGGAATAATTCTCATTAGACACAGAGATCGAACCATTCGACAAGTTTTTAGTCGGAGGTGATTCGGGCACGTGGAAGGAATGGAATACTAAGTGCGTGCAATTATATTAGCATTTAAACGGTTCGGCGCGCTCCTCGCTACAACAATGGGTGTAGTAATAGTTGCGCGCGGCTACTGCGCATGTTGTGACGTCACGCTCGCCGCGGCCGCGCTCAGCTGTCTCATCTACGCGCCGCTCAGAAGGTGGCAACAGTCGCTGGGGAGAGGTCGCGCCGTTGGTCCCTGCAATCTGCGACGTAATAACATAACCTACATTGCGAAACTGACGAGTGTTATCGGTCGAATTATGTAATCTCGCAGCGGTAGTTCTATCGGTGCGTCTCTCCAGTCGTGAAAAAAACTTGTGAATTTTCGGCGCAGACTGCGGACTCACGTGGTGCGGTAGGCCTAAAAGTGGATGACCTTGTCAATGATGGTTAACACTTCGTCCGCACTCAGTACGTACGAGGGACTCGGCCGAGTGCCCGCGCTGGTTTTTTAACGCTAAAGACATTTAAAACGAGAATTGTAGTGAAAGTGAGGTTAGGTCAGCCTCCAGTGATAAACAGCTGTGATCGTGGACAGTGCGCTGTGATATAGCTTACGATGATGGAACCTCCGATGACCGAGATCGACATGGGGTTCGAACCACAGACGAGGGCGAGATCCAACACGTGGCCGCTGCCTCGTCCCGAGAACTACGTGGAAGAACAACCCACCATCAAGTGCGAGGTGGGAGAGGGTATGGACCAGAAGATTTTGGGGATCGCGGGTCCCGTCGTGCCCTCGGCGACGGCAGCCCTCAAGAAGAACTCCAGTAGGAGGAACGCCTGGGGAAACTTATCCTATGCAGACCTCATCACTCAGGCCATAAGCTCGGCGCCAGAGAAACGCCTCACGCTGTCGCAGATCTATGAATGGATGGTCCAGAACGTCCCGTACTTTAAGGACAAGGGTGACAGCAACAGCTCAGCAGGATGGAAGGTACGTAACACCGTCATCCATAACGTTTGTTACAGTCTAACTTTTACATTCGATACGTCAATCGTTCCAAGGCTTATCGCAAGAGATTCTGAGAAAAGTTGTAAATAACTGAATTCTCCGAGGTACTTACTAATACGATAATAACAAGTAACCACCTGTTAAGTATTGTTGTATGTTATGTCTATGTTGCATCCAAGATGTTGAAACGTATACACAAACCGCTCTTAATCTTACGTCTATTGTTTATATAATTGTTGTGAAGGAGAGAGTGAATGCATCATATAAAAGTGAACTCACTGCTTTAGTTTTATTTCATTATCAATTAGTCCATTGTTATTCAACTAAGGGAATATAAATAAATTAAAATCATTAGATAGAACAATTAAATTATATTAGTTTTGTTTAATTTGCAAGCTCATTTATGGATAGGTTGAATAGGTAAAGCACTTAAAGTTGTTAGGCATTTTAGGCACTGACAATAATATTTAATACTTCCTTATCTGTAATTAAAAAATAGCCTTCATTCGTAATTGTAATATTCAACTCGGAAACAATTGGTTTGTACAGACATGAATAGTGATAACACGATTTTCTGATCGACTCGGCCCCAAAAAACGATCTATTTATTTTGTTCAAGTAAAACAAGAAACTGAATCTTCTTTGAAACAACCTTTTTGTTTAAGAAATTGTTCAGTATTGAAAAGGCGTTAATGACCTTCAATTATGAAAAGAGAGTGTTATTTTTCAAACTTTAAATTGTCAGTAATTGTATATATTGCAGGCAATTTTTGCCTTCTGACTTTTTCTATGTATCCACCAATCTAATTACTCTCAACTTCAGTTTGTAGGTTGGATTAACCCTTAATAGATTTAAATAGAACTTCGTGGGTGTCTATAATTATGATGTTTGACCTAAACACTTTTAGGCCTGATAACTCTGATACTAGTACTAGGTACATGGAACGCCATAGTCGATGATTTAGATTTATCAATTTACTATATTAACGTTTAAGCGGAAGAAATTTTTAAAGTTTGTGTATTTGTTGGAACAAGAAATTTTGGAATATATGTTGTTTGATTTCAGATATGCTACTTTTTACTTCTTTATATGCATTTTAACTTTTAAAAGTCTACACAGGACAAACACATTTGTTTCAATACTTTAAGCTGATGTAGATTGTAATTTATATTTTTTGGGATGTGTTTAACTCATTATAATTTCCTGATATATACCTTTATTTGTATTTTGTATTTTTTACCTGCAAAACTTCGCGAAATATAACAATGTCTATATTTATTAAATCAACAGATAGCTTTTGTTTTGTATACATGCTTTATACAACCTACGTGATTTAAATTCTACGAAAGAAATAATTAGAAACTTGTGTATCCAGTAGACAGTAAGAGTACTTCTCAAAGTGATGAACGGGTGATTATAAATTTTAAATTATCGAGTAACAATATACATTGGTTGATAAATTTATAGTCTTTTCATCATAAATAATAAAAATATCAAATATCCAATGTTAAATTTATCATATGCTGCTTTCGTGTTGTTTGTCGTGTTTAACAATTAATTAAGTCTCTTTTCGGCTATCATCATTTATTGTTAACTCGTTACTTATGAGTAACTTTTTTATAGTTTCATGTTTGTATACCTCAGACAATGTGCTAGGAAAATGAGCATCCTCGACTTCAGCAGCTGAAAGAAAGCTATGTCTGCATCAGCGCAGCGGGTCGGCTAATCCCCCTTACGTCTTCCACCCTAAAACTTTCTTGGTCGGTAGATTTGTCCGCCAGTAGAGAAGACTACTTTAATAAATGCGTATGCATTGATCTTAAACATAATAAAACCAAATAAAAATAATAAAATAAATACTACAAACTAGTTTAAAAATAAAGATAACACAATGGCTCCTTTCTGTTTTGTTGAATTTCTTTTCAGCCACCAAATCGTGAACAAGAAAGTATCGTTTGCGTAAAATACACGATGTAAAGTAGAGTACTCCGTTTAAAAGGTTACCGATTTTATACACTGTACATCATACCCGATACAAATATGTTTGAATTTTTTAAATTTATTTTTTATATATAATGTTTAATAACGCTATGTGTGGATTTAAAATGTGTAATCATGATTTTTGTTAAGTTGATTCGTTTACGGCTTGAATGCGGTGGAATATTTCTGATTTTGGTTTAAGATAAAGATAAGCAGATGGTGGAAGTGATACGCTCTTCATATCGCACGTGTCAGTATTTGGATAGGAAAGGCAACCAACCGTCAGTGGGTTTATTGCGCGGTAGAGGACATCCAGGCGGTGACCTTGCTTATCGCTGCTCGGTGATAACCATAAACCGTGAGGCCGGCCGCGCCGCTCTCTGCTGATAAGGCTTCTCTGTGACGTAAGCCCAGCTGGCACGGTCACAACCGCCACTGCGCTCTTGGCTGTGGCAGATCAATCAATCGACGTTAATTATAATTTTGATCAAAATATCCACCCGATACTTGCCAATTTCACACAAAAATGCTAAAAGTTACTTTTTGGATAACGCCAAGAAATCATAACCAGCTGTTTATGCGCCTTAACATACATTTAATTCTGAACTTTATTATTTTAAAAACACCAGCACGTTGAAGCTTTCACTCCAATTATTATAAAACAAAACTAGAGTCCCTCCACTTCTGTTTATCAATCGGTTACAAAGTATTTTGTTTGAAGTGTGTTGCAACCTGAAATAATACCTTTCATGCCATATGATTGTTCGGTAATACCTGAAATTTAAAAGAGCGTTTACTTGTTTTTGGAGGTTTACTATTTCTCCCCTCAGTTGATCAAATTGGACTAGTTCAACAGGTGTACAAAATACTTTGATTAATTCAGCATTTAAATGAAGTAAATGTTAATGTTCGCTTAGAATTATTTTTTATCCTAAAATAAAAAAATTTTTATGTTAATTGCTGGTTTATATTATTACATTAATTTTCAGTATAAGCGATTATATTTTTTAATCCTGGTATTTTTTTAATATATAAACGAATAGTTGACTGATAGTTTAGATTACAATAAAATGTTTAACTGTGGCAGAGTACCTCACGCAGGCCTTAAAGCGACTAATTTATAACCAATAAATGTTAATTAAATCTAGATAACGTTCGTTAATTATTTTTTTTATTTGCTAAGTACGTTTTGTTAGCTATCGAATTATATTCGTTTTTGACTATGTTTAAACATATTATTGTTATTCTTCAAATCCAATATTTAACCATTTTGAAAGCTAATATTATTAGAAATACGTGAATACTTTAGAACTTAAGTTATGAGTATGGATCACTTTGTTGTGGTTACAAATGGACGAAGTGAGTTGAAGCACTCTAGATGTAATATGCGAAAGTAGAGATAAGCGTGTTCCTGGAACTAACGGATGTCATGGTAGACCGGTAGACGGAAGGACAGTGCTGACTGCAGTAGACTGCTTGACCCATCGCTGATACCACCGTGGTGCGACCCAACCTGCTCATTCAGCACATGAGTCAACTGCTGATGCCTCATACCTGCGCGCTTCACATTTTATCTGGTATTGGTCTCAACTTAGTCCACCTCTATATGTTCGGCCAATTTCTTGAATATCTTATATGACAACGTCCGTATCTTTTAAATCAGGATTATAATACGTCCTAAGTGTGAATATTGAGTATAGCTCCAGTTCACAACCTCCAGTGCAACGTCTGGCATCTACAATTGTGCACCTGATGAGATAATGAGCATAACTCGTCGCCAAGATTACATTATATTTTGTAGTCTAAGGTCTCTCTGAGTCGAAACTATGTAAGTAGTTAATAGTTAACTTCATCGTCGCCAAAATTGTTGGATCTCGTCAGACGAACTTGACTCCAGATTTCAGGAGTCAGCGGATTCCAGACGTTGCACTTAAAGGAAGGTGAACTGGAGCTAAAAACATTCACATTCAATTCACCCTTCCCACCATATAGTTACATTACGTAAGATTTACCTCCGCCTACTTAATTTTTTATTGAAATGTCTAATTTGTCTAAATTACTTAAAACAAGAGCCTAAATTACACGCACCATAAGGCAAATTAATGGGCAGAGTGTCGAAATGACGTAATTTATAGTCCTATTGAATACTTTGTGTAAATATAATAAAACCTTTGGTAGGTGGCTAAGTTTCAGCAAAGCCTCAAAGAGCTGCATCTTTATCTATCCGCGTGATATTTTGATAGTTATCTTATCAATAGCCTTAAAATGTTGCATGTGAAGCTTCAAATCTATATAGGCAACATTGAGCTCGATGATGGTGCATGTCGCCCCATGGAGTAACGATATAACTAAAGTAACTTCTATTAACTATGCCTGTTACTTATTTGTCCTAATAATGGAGTGCATAGAAGACTAAGTAATTGAGTAGTATCAAGGCAATTACACAACTATTCTGTTAAACGCGCTATTAATTTCTATTTTCTTTTTTATATTTGAAATGTGCCTATGTATTACAAATTAAGAGTTCAAATAATATACAGAATTTTCGTAAAATTCCCGTTTTATTAATTAGGCTTACTTCCTAATTAAGAGAAAGTTAACACTAATGTTTCCAAGGTAGCATTTAAAACGTTTTATTACGGTATTTAAGTTTCATGCTATTGGAACGCGTATATGTAAATTTATATGTAGAAAATTGAAATAGGCAAAACATTCTTTTGGTATTTAAATAGGATGTATTTTTAATTTTTGACTTAAGACTGAACATCTAAAACATCTCCGTGTTTTTGTTCACAAATCATGTTATTAAATCTCAGATTTGTTGACTGTTATATTTGGAGCATTGCGTGCAAACGGCGTTTGGTTTAATTAAACCTTAAGCACAAGATACTCAACCGAACCCACTCCTGGTCCTATCGTGGGCGTTAGCTAATAATCGAGTGGTCACTTGGGCAGTCATAGATTACCTGTAAACGTTCAAAGTTGCGGACAGAATAAACGGTTGGAAAACACTCAAGTGATATTGACTTTTAAAGGGGGTGAAAATTGAAAAAAGAGCGGAGTCAATTATTTAATATTAACCTCTCAGTCCTACTCCCGCGGTGGTGGGGGAGGGGGAGGGGGGGCACAGCGAGGTCCAGGTGCGACGCAAACATCTTAGATTGGCCGGAGTTAATAAGCGCTTTGATCCGCAGAGATATTGCACGGTTCTGTGCACCGCCGCCGCTCCGCCCCTGCGCTCTAATATCGGCCCCAGGCCCTCCTAGACCAATATTTGACTGCGACATACCGGGCCGATCGTAAAAGTCATATGGAGATGACGGATTGTACTCCAGCCCATCTAATAAAATCCAGATCAAAGGAAAATTTTTAACAAATACTCTAAGGCGCGAAGAAAAGAAAACTCTATTAAAGATATTTATTACAATGCATTCGTGTGTGCCTAAGACTTACTTATGTCCTTTGTGGTAGAAATCTTTGAGCTACTTCAAGTTCAATTTTTAAGTCTCGTAGCACTCCGTTATCCTAGTAAAATTCAAGTATAACTGGTAAAGTAACGCTGGAGTATATTGATGATTGCAACGATGTTAGTTTGAACGGCATTTCGACATAGGTATTGACAAGTGTAATAGATCCATTGACAAAACTTTGACTTGTACAGTAAACAGCTCGACTAATGGGCAACGGGGAATAGTCCACAAAATATTTCGATTGAGCTATTTGAGCAGTGTTCTGTATTTTACAGGCGAATCTACTTGTCTTATAGACTTGTATTGTAGTTTTCACGTTGCCAAAATTGTTGTAATAAGAATACGCAACTACAGAGCCTGCTCGTCACGGACCTCATTTTGTTGATAATTTATACACCCTTCATAAATTTATAAGGTGCCTATAAAATAAGTCAGTTGGAAGGTAAGCGGCAAATGTCTTTAATTCCATAGCAACACACTAGAAACATGTAATAAATAATTTTAAATAGATCTTATCCGTTAGACGTAGAGGACATAATATGAAAGTTTTTTTGAGCTGGATAAGACCGAATTAAAGTTATTGGTTGTACAACTTTGAAGATTCGTGTCCCCATGTCCACCATGTGACCTATTGGTATTCCGTATACTGTACTCAGCCTACTACCCCAAAAGATTTTATAACGTGGAATATATTGCAAGATTTCGTAACATAAATAATTTCATATGTAAAAATATATTTCAATCTGGTCAATAGAGTTCTGCTCGTTACATGAATTACTCAAAGTCTTGTTCTGATGCAATATAAAAATCGTATACGTTTTTAGATGAACCTTTATAATTCTTGTTCCGCATACTTTTATAATTCTTGAGTGTTGATTTGCATTTTCATACATTAAAAACAAACAAAAAAGGAATTCAAGCAATTGTCATAAATTATAAACAAACAAAAAAAGGAGTTCAGATATACCGTTTTTCAGTGGGTCGTGTCATGGTTTTTTATGTTTAGTCTAATTTCAAGCACAATGTTGAGGTTTATATGCATGGTATAATGGGATATGCCCTCTTAAAGACTCCAAATACTCCGAGGACAAAAGACTTTTAGAAGTGTACAAGTTGTTGTCAGGTAGTGGAGAGTGAAATTTAGCGTTAGAAACGGGATTTCACCAGAGTGAAACCCGATATAGTGAAGATCGGAATTCTAGAGATCGGTCTTCATATTCAACTGAAGAATACCCTTGGAACGCTTAATAATAAGGTATGGTACTTTGGTATTATTGGAGGCCTCTATTTTTGAAACGGTTTTTCTTATCTTGGGGCCAAAAAAACTACATTATTCGAACCGACTTTATTTTATGTACTGTGAAAATTAAATATCATTATAACGATCACTTTGTTTTCTTCCTCTAAAAAGCCAGAAGATTCGGGCGAGAAGTAGGCTACTTAATTCCTATCTACTTCTTGTTACTACGCGATATAAGTAGGTTTAGATTAGGTAATCATAAACATATTATTAGTAGTAGTGATGTTAAATACAACTTTTACAAGCGCACACGTGATCTGAACTTGAATTTAGGTTCTATCTCGAAGGATGTTTTTCTGTCTTCGCCAGATGTGCGGGTATGCAATACCGAAGTTCCTGGAAAATGCTCCAGGCCATCAGGACGGGCTTCAGTGGTGCCATTGGCCAAAAATGAAAAAAATCCGTCGAGATAATACATAAATTCGAGCTCAGGTTACGTAAGCCCTTGTAAAAACGCAACTTGAAATTGTTATAATTGTAATACGTACAAATATGTAGCTAACAAATATTAGATAAGGACAGAATGGACTACTTCTCGCCGACATCGCTTCTGTCCAGGAGACAGAAAACTAGAACGGATCGTCACAATAATGTGTAATTTTCACGGTAAGTCAAATAAAGTATTTTTTCTATGTTGCATGTAATGTAGATTTTAAAGGTCCCGAGAGAGAAAAACTGTTTAAAAATAGTGGCCTCTAGGTAGTACAAAAGTACCAGTGGCGATAATTGATAATACTAAAACAGGTGCGATCCTCTTATAATTCCACGCATCAAACTCGTTCTGCCTCATTAATCATTAATATGTGCTACGTTTGATGCCTAACAATATTATGATGTCAACAGCAACTTACAGATTATCTCTAGTTTGTCAGGACCTTTCCTTGTTTATTTTGTTGTTGACATTGAGATGATCTATTGATAATCCTATCTCGCTAAGAATGGTATAGATAATCCTTGTAATGTAATTCTCTGAATGCGTAATATGCGGTAAGAGATAGTTTTTATTCGTGGCAAAAGAAAAATAATGAAGCAAAGCAACTAAACATGAACCGAACCAATTGGCGCAAAATTATGACTCAAACCATAGTATACAATTTGAGCGCGTTGGTTTGATTTAGGGGGTTGAATGAGATCTATTACATAAAAAATAGTTTTAGGCCATTAAGTTGGCTGAGTAGTTTCGCATTGACCGTTATCAGATTGTTTTCCTTTTTTCGAATACACAGTTTTGCAAAATGTTGCAAAATCAGAGCTGTAAGTGACTGACTAGGTCTCGCCCGCGCTGGACACTGCTACTGCTACCGCTGATGCTGCTGCTGACGACTGCCATAGTAATCAGACTCCACGCCGACGTCAGGTCTACCACCCGCGCACTTTTGCACTGCACATGTCCCGCTTCGCTTCCTGCCAAACCAGTTCGCCTCAACTAGTTGCCCGCTCAAGTATCCTCTTCCGCTAGTTTTTGCCCAAAAAGATGTCCCGAGGATAATGCAATCTTCTAGTTCAGTAGGTAGAGAGGTCAGGCGAACGTACGGTCCAGTCCACCCTTCTACTACCGCGGGTCTTTATGTTCAGCTTCCTGAGATTGGCAATTCTTGAATAGTGACCGGTAAAACTATTCCAAACCTTTCTTAGTTGGGCCTCAGTTTAACGACTTCAGGTTCCCATATTGTATCACACGAAAACCAAAATAATGAGATAATAATACCCAGCAATTAAATGTTAGAAACGTTATATTTTTATATTGTAAGGGTTTAACTATTTAATATCTTCTATGATTTAACACATCCCCAAATCCAACCACAATTCTATGTTTAAATATTTTCCTTCGTCCAAGATAAAATTTGTTCCTTTAAAATTAATTAAAACTTTTAGTGAAATAAGTAGAACTCAGACTAAAACCACTACACAACATTAACATTAAATATGAGATTTTTTTTCGTTTGAGTAGATTTTTTTTAGAAAAATGTGAAAAAGTGTAAAGCCCTCAGTACCTGTATAGCTTAATTAGGTAACCAGACTACATAAATTAAATTTTCGACTGATAAAAGAGTTGTAGTCTCTCCAGTCCAAAATTTACAAGAAAAGATTTAGAAAATGTTTAGAAAAATGTAGAAATTCTCGAAGAAACTATTTTATCTACCTCAAGACTTTTGATCCATTAACTTTTAAAAGTCTCAAAGAACAGTCAATAAAAATGTGGAAAAGCTAAGATTTACTCAACATTTATAGATTTGGAAGTAAATTTTGGTTCACAATTTCAGAATAATTACTATTTTAAATCAGTTAATCACCATAACAATCTTGAGGTTTCAATCAAAAGATTTTACCGCACTGTTTTTAAAAAAATACGTAATGGGAAAGTTTGGGTTGCTATTACACAAGCATTTTGTTTTTGTCACCAACATATACGGAGGATGATGAATTCAAAACGACCAAATATTCAATATGTCGCTTTCGAAATCTCATTGATTACTCAACCAAACGCCATGAAATTTTGAATAGCCACTCATGTTACCTCACAGGTGCTTTGAAAAAAAAACTGCTCGCCCTCCTTAAAACAGGTAGAGATTCCCCGCTCCTATCGGTCATTTATACTCTCAGAAACTCTCAGAAACAAAATAACATAAACTCTTTTAAAAATTCATTATAGCTCATCCTCGTTTGTAGGGTTTCGCCCTCCAATTGTTATGGTTATAAACTACCTCTTGAAAGGTTACCATGGAAGTTTCGACAGACTTATGATTCCCCAGATTTGCATATCAAAAATGCTATGATCCCCCTTAGATGCTTTAGTAGCAACTACTCAAATGTCAATATTTACACAGCTAAAGGTGAAGGAACTTCGCACAGTCTCGAGTCATCTCATAGATTCTCAGAAATTGTTTGTCGAGGCTGCAGCAGCACAGATATATGTTAGGTTCTCAGAAATGTTAGATACCATCAAAAAGAGGTTAAAGGCAACCTCTTTGTATTCTGTACGTTAGATGAAACCATGCTCTGTTGTTTAAATGTTGCTCCAAAAACATCAGCATTTTTTACTTCAAATCAAATCAGTCAAATCAGTTGTATTGCAGCTACAATAGTAAATTGTATAGCGGACGTCACAAATTTTAATCTAAAATTTATTACACTCATACCACAAGATTGTCATTCACACATACAATTTTACACTTATGCACCTTTCATCCTTCGCCAATATATCCCACTTTAAACAGAAGAATCAGTCGTGTAGTTGTGAGACAAATCGCTTTTTATGTTGAAGTTTGCCAGAAACTTTATAAAGTTGTGCTCTTGCAGTCACTGTAGCAAAGAAACGTTTCACTGGGAATATGGGAAGGTTATATTTCATACTTGAGAGTCACATACAAGAGAAGTGCACATTGACTTGGTTAGTGCCATTATCACTATCAACATCGCTATCTCAGCTATGCCATGTAATTGGAAATGTAGAGAGCATATCTCATGAATGATCCGGAAGGTGGCGGTGGGGAGTTATGCGTACTACTACTATTGCGACGTTGCCACATCACCCCGCGCCGTCCACATTCTTGGCAACACCGCCGCGCCGCACACTCCGGCTATTATTAACGTAATGTCAAAGGTAGGTTTTCTGCGACGCTAATGAAAACGGACAGTACTTTTCAATCTTGATGCGTCCTAGTCTGTTTGGAATTTGTCGATTATGTTGTAAAAAATCAATTGTATCCATCAACCATTCAGCAAGTTCCATTCGGTTCAACCGATCGAGTTCCATAGAAACAATCGAAGGAGTCAGAGACATTATCAACCTTCGATTACTTTAGGCTAATCAATCTTAAAACCTTAAAAAATGTAACATAATAGAATTTCACAGTTGCATTCTTGAATTAAAGAATAAAGATAAATGCCTAGTTTATATACCACAATCAACTGAGAAAGAGAGCTTTCTTTGATAAATATAATCGCAATTTACAGTATTCTCTTTGAATTACACATATTTCACAGGAAATTGTCTTTGAACCATGACATCTCTTGTGAGGAATCACACGATTTTTTTTCTCATTTATACAAAAAATCATTATCTTTGGTTTGGTTTCCGATTACAAAGCGTGGTACTTTAAAGGAGATATATACAAAAGTTTCACTTTTGAATTAGAATCCTGTGTTAGCTCTGCCTTTCCCATGAGTGATATTCACATGCCTAATTTTCTAGCCGCCAGTCTTCTGAAAAATCCAGATTTCCAATATCCGGTCATCGTCGCGTCCGTCGGCCAATCAATGAAAGAATATATTTAGACCTGTTTTCTGAACTTATTTCCACAGTTTTATAACTTTACTAGAGATTTATCTATCCATTTCAAATAATTCAGAGCTTCAACGACACCAAAGAATACAAAGAAATCAGTCTTCACACAGTGGAAGACACCAGTGCGAGTGCAGCAACTGTGTGTTATCTCTTATCTGAGCCAAAGTCCGCCTGTTATCGTCGTAGTCATGAGGCCACTGGGAATTTGACTGTTCACTGAAATCGTTAGAACATAACTTGAATGTTTTTAAAAACCTTTCATCTTAAAATAGTGTTTTTCTTCGCTGGATAACCCAAGAAATTTTTAAATGGTTTAGCGACATCAGGCATCTTGTAGGCAGTGCCGGATTTACTTACAGACCGAATAGGCCGCGGGCTGAGATTGAGCAAAGTATAAATCTATGTAGGTATACTTTGATATAGCCCATACTACTATAGAACATTGTATTAAGTAAAAGCGCTACACGGAACTGGATATATGTCTTCAAAGTGTTTATAGTTATAAAACTATAAAATTCGAATATTTCATTACATCAAAAAGGTCACATACAACCGTATTAATCTCAGCTACCATTATAATCTCTATAAATTTAAATAGCTGAATGCTGATCAATATTCTTGTCTGATTACTTTCAACCGTTGACCTTTAACAAAAAAGGACTTTAACGTAGCTATCTGAATAACGGAAGTTATAGTATTTAGGTCATATTTATTAGTTAAATGGCATAGTTTGATATTTTATTTATTGTTTTATTAATAGTGTATACATTTTAATTGCATGGATTCAGTTGACGAAGTTGTTTTGCTTTTTTAAATTTTAATAGAACTACAACCAAATTACATGACTATTTAGGAGCAAAATATATATTCCTGGGCATAGGAGGGTTATGGACCATGGTTATCTGAATCATTAACAGCACCCGTATGATTGGTAATTCCCAACTTGTGCGTCAAAGCCAGACCATTTGCTATACTTTCTAGCATGATAATAAATAAAATTGATGACAGCATTAATTTTATTATTGGATTTTTTATTTTATTACATTTATTAATTTTGATTTTGTGAACAGCTTCTTATCGAACGTAGGAAATTATTATGTTTTTTTAATATTTAAAAGTTCTTACTACAGGTAAAAATGTTGAAGGCCAAAATGCTTTAGGTACAGTTTTAAATGTTAGGAAACCTATTCAATAGGTTAATATTTAAAAACCATCTTTGAGAAAAAACATGATTCGAATTTCTACATAGAGAAAAAGTTGACCCTGTATACAAAATTTGTGTATCCTTGTTACATGTACAAAATTTTAAGACCTAAAGAAATTAGACGTCATTTCTAGGTGTACCGAAATGATATGTTATCTATTTTGAGTTATCATCTTAACTGAAATGCAAAATTACCTTTGTATTAAAATGGAAATTAACATATCTGGGACCTTGGACGTGGTGATAAACTCATATACCTCTACGTCTACTTTAAAATTTTATATTTGTGGTAATACAATGTCACAATATTTGAAGCATTGTACTTACATACTTTCAATATTGCATTTTATATCAAGAAAACCAAAGGATTTTAAAAGTAGTGGAACCTATGAACGTTCAAGATTGATTCATCTAATTTGTGATCGTATGTTTTGTATCCCAACAAACGAACTCCTGTGTACACGGCGCGCCCCGCTGTTAGATCGCGTACTACCGATGATCCGTTGCGCAACGGCTTATCTCCGTCAATTTTAAAACTGTTTAGGTTTTTATCGACTCTTAAACATGTACTTTTTATGAAAATGGGGGCGATAAAAAGTCCAAGTCGTTCGATTGGCTAACGTGAGTGAGTCGAGTTTCTTGGAAGCGCCCGCCGCCGTGCCGCTGTGATAGCATGAGGTCGACCTGATAACGTAGGTTATCTCCTTACCACTGAGAGAGAGCCTATGTGTTCTAAATCTCTGACGTTGCCCAGTTTGCGTTATTATTGTTTAATCTGGTCTATAAATTGGTTATCGCACAGCCAAACCGTCTATTTAAATAGTTACCTATAATTTCCGCAATTAAAGATGTCCAAATATAGGTTTAACTGCTGTCCACTATTATCGTCCAAAGATTTGCAAACATGCTTGTTCAAACGGGATGAAACGCTTTGTGGTAGAAGCATTGCACTAAATGTATGACTTCGTTAGAAAAAGATATGATATAAAACTATTATTAAATCATTATTGGTAAGGTCTGGTAAACTTAATTTTTTTTAATGAGTTTATAAAATAGGTTAATTATTTATTAGCCGTAGCAGACAATCTACTTTAATTTTCAATTAGGATGGTGATTCTGGAATATGATAGTTGATTCCTCTTATCATTTACCTGTAAATATATACCGACACTGAGTCCAGTGTTTTAAAAATTCGTAGTTTTTAACTACCCACTCTTTTAATTCATTAGTTTTATTGGTCGGTTTGTGCATGTACATGTAACAAGCTACTACTTCTTAGTGTCGGAAAACAAATTTGTAGCTTTAGGTTTTTCAAATCGACAAAAATTCTTTGATTAATAAGTCAGATTTATAGATGTTATCTAGTTCAGTTCCGGCGGAAGTAACTGGAGCAAGGCGACGGATAAGCGAGATGTACACAGTTGTACCAACGTGACGGCACCGCGTCGATATACACTGACGATAGTACACAGACAGACGTCAACGGTAGGTTACGTCATGCAGCTTCGCCGTTCTCGCAATACACGCCACTGGGTGTCGATCAAAATTTGTTGGAAACTTTCCAATATTTTGTTTGCTGTGCAAATTTCCCAGCAAACGTCTTACTCTGCCGTCATTGACAATTGCGTTTTATGTTTGTGGATTTGAAAAATCCAACCTTTATCAATGCTTTTATACAAAAGCAGCACATCTTTGGGGGGACGTTTATTCATTATTTGCCATAGTGTAACATGGGGTTTTTTATAAAAAATTGTATTTAACATTGATTTTAAAATGCAATTCATTTTTCTGATAGCCACGGAATTTTTAACAACATTCTTATACAAATGTTACGGATTCTCCGTAAGGAGACTCTTGTATTACGATCGTTTTCTTATCAACTGCAGTTTAAATGGAAAATGAATAGGAATGCAGAAAATCCATGAAATTTACTAACGATGGAAAATATTTATTGTTGTTGACCTATACCACTACTGTATTTGTATTGATAAATGTCATAATATTGTACTACTTGAATTAAGTTAAACTAATAGTTGTAGGGATTTTGTCAATCTGTTGTTTTTTAACGTGCTTTAAAAATGTTTAGTATTTATGATTTGGTACTAAAGCGTTGTAATTAGTGTGTGTTTGATTTCAAGTATTTGACATAGCCACAAATTCAAAACGGTTCCAACCTATAAAGCAGGTCTAATGACTGAAATCACAGAATCTGTAGAACCAAACACCGTACCATGCACAATATTATTGCGCATCGATTTGTATCATCTCATATTCAGTTTCGCAGAAAAACTTTGCTTTACGACTCTGGATCTTCTCGTCTGTTGCAAGAATTTGAAAATTACAAAAGGTTTAGAAGATACTAGATGAATATCGTTAATTTTTCCTACCTCAAAGACTTTTATTATGAAAAGATTATCCCTCATAGGTACTTATATGCTAAGCAATTGTTTAGCTCTTCGGCTACGGCCCACTGGTTCTTAAACCCAGGACATTCAGTAAAGGTAAGGTTATATATTTCTGTCGTATCGGTTACTGAGGAGGTTTTAGAAGCCTTGAAGGAATAAAATAGGTATCTATTAAGCACTTGTTATGCTGCGGAAAAACGTGTGATGAAGTACTTGTTATAATGAGCGGGAATGTATACATTTCTCCGATCTAGTCCTGAATTGAATTACTTAAAAATTTGTGAAACATTATGCAGTTCTTTCAATGCATCACTATAGCATTACCTTATATTATTCTGTAGGTACAGATTTTTAAATCCCCTAATAACGGTAGCAAGTCTTTAAGCCCTCTCGGGTTTTCTCGGATTTAATCATATTTATTGTTCCTACGGAATAGCCAACTTTCTCTTATCATCAAGTTGAGCTCGCTGAAGGCCGCAGTGGGGCAAGCGAGAGGCGATGATGGTATCGTAACGATGAAGTAAGAGGGAGAGTAGCCCGCCGCCGGGAAAGTCACCCCCAAATAGTCGACCTTGTAGGTATTTGTGTGATTCAACAGAAGCGTTACACTTTCACTCTACTTAGATAACCATCCCGCGGCCGAAAAAAACAATCCTGGTCCGTGGAAATTTCCCCGTCCGTCATTAGGGTGGTCCTGGGGTGGCCACCGCGGAGTCGTGGAGGGCGGTGAATGGCGACTCGGCTAACGGCACTTTGATGACGTCACAAGGATAACGTTTGAGGATGTCGTGAAGGACCTGGATGTCTGATTTGTTGTTCTATCAGCCGTTTGTAACATGCAAAGATGTATTGTTTCTACAGCAAAAGCTTTACAATCGCTTGAAGTTGAATATATAACAGCAGTTTGGAAATTTTTATGCATTTACTTTATATGCGCGATTATTCTTGTGCTGTAGGAATTTTTTTAGATTAAGGCACTTGTAAATCAAAATATTAATTATTAATCTACTAATTTATTTCGGTTTGTAAATGTTTCTGTGTGATTCTTGACATGATTTAAAGTCTTTTAACATTTCAAGATAGTAATTTGTGTCCTTGGTTGATCCTCTATACGTCTCTTTGAATATGGGGTTAGAAAGTCCAAAGCAAACCTATGTTGTATTAGAGATTTGTACGTTACGTTTACTCTGATCCCCTTCCCTACAAGTAAGAACCGTAAATCATAGCTGACTGTGCAAGATTTGCACCTGCACTGAACTTTCTGCGATAGCCTTCAGTAAGAACTTTCTGCGATTGCATTGATACAACAGAGGAAACTGTATACCGCCAATGCTTAAAGTTGAAAGTGTGATTGTCGACGTTGTCTTTAAATAGAAACACTTTCATTGTGCAGTTTGCACCCACGTCGTCGCTTTCTTTCATAATGGAGGTCTCACTCAAGGGCGCGAGCTTCAATAACTTTCTTGTTCCCCAGTGGTAGACCTTCCGCATTAGTTTTATGTGTTCTCGAAGTGCGCGTGCCTTATAGAGTCATGGACCTTCACTATTGCCAGTATTATAGTTTAATGGCTTCTGTTAAACCGAGACAATGACATAGATTCCGAAAATTTCCCGTACTAGAGGCCGCCTAGGTATTGTTGAATGCCCTTCAATCATAGAACTCTCAGCTTACTCGATAATTATGCTACCTGATAGTTGGCTTTCATACTTACGTTCTTCAGTCCCAGTGTGTCAAATAACTGATAATGAAAATTACGAGAAATGAATCAATAAACCAAAAAGTTAAGTCTTTATTTTTCAATATAAAAAAATAGTATACTATCAGTTAGTTGTCTTCAGAATTCTAATTAGAAATTCAGGGTTTCGGTGATGAACATCAAACACGGATTTGACCGTTTGAAAGTGTGGCAAAACCGTTTTGGAAAGTTCAAGTTCTTGAAATCGCAAGAAAAAAGTCGTCAGATTCAGCCTCCAAAATGAGTTGTCAAGGTCGCCAGGTATTGTTGCAAGTCCTCCTCGGGCACCCACATCCGAGAGATCCCAGTTTGGCTAAATGCAGTACGTTGTCCACCGTCCACCTTGAGGAGTGACGCGGCGCGATCTATGATGAAACCCGCGCCCAAGTGGGCCAATGTCTGCCTCCTCGTTATCGTTTCACACCACCCAACTTGCGGAGATTTACAGGTTCATAAAGATTCCTCAATCATGAGAAGTCGTACTCAAAATTTATATCTTGGCCTTTAACCCACTCAAAAACTTAACAATTGTCACAGAAGGAATCACATGGCCAACTCCAACATTTAAGGGTCACAGTTGGCGACAGCCCGAGATGGTGACGATGGTTGTGTTGGTGTTGGCGGTGTGGTTAGAGGTCAAGGAAATAAAAATAAAATTGCTTTATAATAAAATTAGAATATTGATGAAAATCATGCCACTTGGTCGTAAGAAATAAAATGTATTTTTCTCGTTTTTGTTGTACCGTTTCAAGAAAATATTCGACATCAATTCAATGCTCGAGAAAACGAATTTTTGTTACCAGTTAAAATTAAAACTGCGTATACAGTTAATTTCATCAGAACTGGTGCAACACTTTTATATAACTTCCTTTATCGAACTAGTGTGTAAGATAGTTTCCATTCACATTGAACACTCCTTGGCCTTCTCAGATGGTAACTGCGCGGCGGGCGCTACGACGTCTCCCCTGATCTTGCCTTGCCCGAGCCAGTTCTGTGTCGACACTCGGCCGTTTCCGGGTACACTCGGCACTTTCCGTCGGCTCTGACGTCACACCGCTCATTAACATACGGACAAGTTACTAATAGCAGATTTAATTGACTTGCCGCCTGCTACGTCTGCTGGCCAATCGACAACTGTTGGCTGTTCTTCCTTCAGTCGGAGAGTTGATGAATAACTTTCTATATTTGTTAATTGCCATTTTTTGTGAATATAAACTCTAAACCGTTAAAAATAACTATACCAATTCAATAGTCTAAAGCATTTGTATTTAGTTTTTTAAATCGCCTTTGATGGTATCGTTCTAATGTAAGACAGTCAAAACACATTTAAATTTTTGTTACACGTCATGAATGCACTCCACATATGATCAATATGATCAATTTATACATATCTTTACTTAGTTTCAATCATTTTAAGAGACACATATCTAAGGAAAGAATAAACTATCGTTTCATGAATTATGAATATATTGTCTTTGTCCATTTTAAATTCGGTAACGTTGAAATGAGAGGAGGAAAACACTGAAAATATTTGTATTCCCTGGTTCTAATGAATCAGTATAAGGAGTGACGTGGATGGCGCGGTTATAACGGCTAACGATATAAACGGTACCGGTATATATTGATATGGTGACGGCAGAGACAGGCTTGTCACACACACGCTTTGCTTTTGCGTGCGAGCTAAAAACTACCAATGTTGTGAAGGGAGTGGGAGGCGCTTAAAGAGACTGGGTGTTTTTCATTATAATCTTTCATTATATGTATATCACACATTGTGACCAGAATTTGTGTCATCATTCATTAAGCTCTGAGTAAATGTTTTTAATGACCGATAATTATTATTTCTATTTTAATTGCATTTCCTTGATCGTCCTGCCTTTAAAACACCGTTAGATACACATAACGGTGGGAAGGGTGGATTCACTGCGAATTTTCGGTTTGAACTTCCGAAGCATCTGAAACCTGATGCTGTTGCAGACTTGATTCCTGAAATCTGAAGTCACGTTCGTCTAAAGGGACCCAAAAACAATCGGCGACGAAGAACGAAGAAGCTCAAAATGAAACCCTCGTATTTTTTCGACATCAGAGACACCTATACTACAAAAAGTATGAGAATACCTCTTCACCTATATTGCACTAATTTTTGTAGTCTGGGTGTCTCTGATGTCGAAACGATGCGGGGGGTTTCGATTTGAGCTTCTGCCATGATTTTGGTGAAAAATATGGGTGTTTAAAAGTTTTTGAGGTATAACATTGTTCTTATGGCTCCTATCACACAGACATCCTCCTCGTAAAACTGTTTTGCTTAACAATCTATAGAGTAAATTAATCATCGCACTTGACATTTTAAACACGCTTTATTTAAGCGAAAATGTATGATAAATAATGTTGGCTAATATGATGTTACGAAGAACACCACATTCTGTGTCAAGGTAACTGTTATAGTACATAACTATCTCACTATTGGTTTCTCGGATGTCCTATTTGATTACACGTACTACAGCGACTGATTGCGTGCGGTATTGCCGTCGGCAAGTTTCAGCCCGTTGTTCTTATTTTCTTCAATCATTAATTGATTTCTAAAATGTTTTCCCTTCTCGCTCAAGACTGTTGGTGGTCACCCGATCCTCTACAGCTAATGGATGTATAACATTTTTCATTTCCAGCCTCGGGTGACTATCAGACCTAATTTAATGTCACCCGACGTTTAATTACCGACTAATCACTGTTTCTGATCGAGTGTCAGCGGCGTGAAAGTGGTGTCCAGGGAGAATTTTTAAATGAGGATTTAGCTTTTGCTGAGCACCTAATTATAGCGAGGTGATTGGAAACTGTTGAGGCGTTTGTAATTTGTGTACATTGCCGTATTTTTAAGTATTTACTATTTACGGTCGAGTGTAGGAACAACGCCGAAAACAACTTATGTTCCTATGGGATTTTTATACAATTTCGTCCTAAGCTCAGTGCCGTTGTAGTTTCATGCATTTTAGATAGCTAAGAGAGCATAAGGAAATCCGTGACAAACGCTTCTGGCTATCTGTTCTCTGTAGTTACTTCTAGTTGTACAATTCACCTGATTTAGAATTGCCTTCCGTTTAATGAAGCACCAAGTAAAGCACTTCAATCGTGTATTCAGTCACAGTTGCGCAGCTTGACGCCACATACTGGATGTGGCAGCTTGCCAGGTGTTAACTAAGTTCCACCTGATTTCATTGATTCCCCGTGGTTGAACGTCGTAAAGGCCGATGTTACAGAGGACTACGTTACAGCATCACAAAACAGAATAGTAAGGTTGGCCTCGAAGCTCCGTGTCTTGTGGGGAGTGAAGGCCGAACTGTCGGGGGTCCAAAATGCAACAAGCCTACCTTGGCAATTGGCGGCTTGCCACCTCTACACTCTACAGTCTTCCGTGCGCCAGCCTGTACAGTACCACTTACATCATCCTGTAGTACGCGAGGATATTCATCACCCTAACCTGCTGAAACATGAACAGTTCTCAAGATTTGTAATTCCATCAAATTTGGTCAAATGAGCTGTGTAATGTTTTAGCTCACTAATTTCTATCTAAATAAATATTTCATATGTAAATACTTAAAAATAAATTTGTATTAACATACTCTTCATTGACACACCGACTTATTTCTATATGTTATATCACAGAAACGTAAGCCTTTCTACGTTATTCTTGCATTCATATGGACTGACATAACTTTTATATATATATGGACTGATGCAGCCTATATTGTAGCCCATATTGATACAAATTTGGCATCCTTACTGACAGTGTATTTTGCATCCATATTTACGGAAGTATCTTGTATCCATATTGACTAGTAAATCCTTATCAGCCTACAAAACAAGTACACATTTTCTGCGCTTAATGATACATCATTCCTTGAACACAAATATTTTTGGAATCGGTTCTATGTTTGTTTATGTCAGTATTGTATAACAACTGTTTATCATGTTAGAGTTTACCTAATCATGAATCTCAAACAAATGATCGCGTTTCAATAGTTGAATAAATGGACTTGTGTTGGTATAACATATACTGTTTCATTTCAATTACATGATATGTATCTTTTGTAAGGGAGTTCGTTCTACTTTTAAATGTTATTCTTCCATACTAATGGATTGTAGAATCATGTAAGGCTTTTATCAACTATGATAACGAGAGAGTTGTCAAGATAAACAATAGTATTCTTGGTACAAACAGGATTTAAATCGATTTTATTCATAAGTTAGGTACTTAATCATGATTGCTATGAATGTACTAAGGGCATTCATCCACTGGCGCTTTATAACACGTTTTATATGCATAAATATAGTTGGCTGAACGCAAGCGAAGCTACTAAGTACAACCCTACCCCAACCTTACCCATCCTGAACATCATATAACTCCGGAAGCAGCGTAAAGGTCCTTCATGTGCAATGAAGGAGCTTCCTCATTCTCTCCTAAAACATTATCCTAAGTGAAAAAATGCATTTTATCTCCCGAACCGTTTTAGTATTTAATTTTGATATCCTTGTGCATGTCTTGTCAATGTAAGACACCTGCAACATTTTCACACCTATGTGACGATTCATAAGGATTTTGCGGAGAGAGAGTAATTTAAAGGTATATTTGACCATTAAAAACAATGAAATGTTTTATATAAAACTATTTAAATGCATAAAATCCTGCAATGAAATGGAACAATTCTGTTTTCAAATTTAAGGATGGGTTTTTTTGGTTTTTTCTTTTGACAAGCTAAGAAAGTGGACTTCAGTTTAACCTGTCTTTGCTTATGGGTGGGCAATGCCTGCAAATGCCTTGGTATGTGTCAGTATTTGCGATACGACGCCAACTGCATGGGAATGCATAACTGGGCACAGGGGTCTGCTCTTCCTGGCACCAAGGTATGCAGATGCTGTGCAGATATGAAGATGAAGCTTTACCTAATAGGAGTATGCTGTTATCTGTGGTACCAGGAATATATGCCATCCAAAATAACGTGCCTTCCTGTACTCACGAGTAACCACGTTCAGTGCTGCGAAGTTTCTGAGGGTATCCCCCATTCTTCATCATTGATTTAAAAAACCATCTTACCATGAAAAATACGATAAAATATGGATTGATCATTCAACCATTTAGGTGAACAATGAACTTACAATTAATTATGTGAGTATTAGTTTATTTTTTCGGTCAATATGTAACTTTGTTTATATAATTAAATTATAATTTTTTACATTTTGTAAATTTTGTTAAACCAATAAAAACAGCGTCTTTTTAAATTGTTGTTTTAGAGAAAATGTTAGCTTAAGACGAAGTAAGAAAGTTGTATTAGGAAACTTAGGATTTGATGGTATCGACTGTGTTTATTTCTCTATTTATAATAAAGCGTTCAATGTTTCCTTAACTTTCCACCACCAAACAAGTAAGCCTAACTTTGTTGTAATCGGGTTTCTTATTAATCAATTTCCACAAAAGATAAAATTAAATTGATTCTTCGACTAATGTTCAGAATAAACTCGATGGCATTGCTCTCATACAATTTTTTTACAATAAAATGACGATTCCCGTTATATCTGCATAAATTCGGTAAGTAGAAATGCCTTCGTTATTTTCGATTGATTTCCAATACTGCGTTTATATACAGCTTTTATTCGACAAAAATTGGATCGGTGCAAATAAATTTACAGTTCAAGAATCGTTCAACACTGACGTCAAGGGTGGAAATAACCCGACGCTCGCTATTTAACTTGATTACTCGGGGACAAATGCACCCGAATTTATCGAACTCTTTGTTCACGTTTTATACTGTACACTCCTTACTCAAACTGAGTTACAATATAAAAATTTAAAGAGAGATTTATAAGATGTTATGTTCAAAATAAAAATTTCCTGGAAAGAACTTCCATTCATATCGAGTTAATTTGAATTATTTTATATTTCTTCTAGATATAAGGTTACCTTAATAATAACGTCTTATCTCCTAATCAAACATTACTCGAGTTTTAAATATGCTGGCAATGCGTTGGAATATTAATTTGGTTGAATAATTTAAACTTTGAAAGACAGACACATGCGTTATTAGTTTAGTTAGAATTTCGAGTGTTATTATTGGACTATTCAAATTTACATAAATATTAACTTTAGCCTTATCTTGTCATACCTGAAAAGGTAAGATTTCAATTAAAACTTCTGCAAAAACCATCCCGCCTCAAGGTCGGAGACTTCTAGTAAATCAAAACCGAGCCTTCGGCATGCGAGATATTCAAATGCTAGGAGGCCTTGGTGAGGACGTTCGCACGCACGAACGTAGGCACGCGCGCGGGCAAGGTCATGAGCTAATTGACTGTGGCGCCGTCACATCTCGGAGCGCCACTGTCGCTTCTCAGCTTGCAATTAATCCACATACTCGCTTACTCTTGAATTGTTACTTCACTTACGTTATAGATAATCATCACATCTCGGAGCGCCACTGTCGCTTCTCAGCTTGCAATAATCCACATACTCGCTTACTCTTGAATTGTTACTTCACTTACGTTATAGATAATCATCACATCTCGGAGCGCCACTGTCGCTTCTCAGCTTGCAATAATCCACATACTCGCTTACTCTTCAATTATTACTTCACGTAGGTTATAGATAATCGTCACATCTCGGAGCGCCACTGTCGCTTCTTAGCTTGCAATTAATCCACATACTCGCTTACTCTTGAATTGTTACTTCACTTACGTTATAGATAACCATCACATCTCGGAGCGCCACTGTCGCTTCTCAGCTTGCAATAATCCACATACTCGCTTACTCTTCAATTATTACTTCACGTAGGTTATAGATAATCGTCACATCTCGGAGCGCCACTGTCGCTTCTTAGCTTGCAATAATCCCACATACTCGCTTACTCTTGAATTGTTACTTCACGTAGGTTATAGATAATCGTCACATCTCGGAGCGCCACTGTCGCTTCTTAGCTTGCAATAATCCACATACTCGCTTACTCTTGAATTGTTACTTCACGTAGGTTATAGATAATCGTCACATCTCGGAGCGCCACTGTCGCTTCTCAGCTTGCAATAATCCACATACTCGCTTACTCTTCAATTATTACTTCACGTAGGTTATAGATAATCGTCACATCTCGGAGCGCCACTGTCGCTTCTCAGCTTGCAATAATCCACATACTCGCTTACTCTTCAATTATTACTTCACGTAGGTTATAGATAATCGTCACATCTCGGAGCGCCACTGTCGCTTCTTAGCTTGCAATTAATCCACATACTCGCTTACTCTTGGATTGTTACTTCACTTACGTTATAGATACAATCGTCACATCTCGGAGCGCCACTGTCGCTTCTCAGCTTGCAATTAATCCACATACTCGCTTACTCTTCAATTGTTACTTCACGTAGGTTATAGATAATCGTCACATCTCGGAGCGCCACTGTCGCTTCTCAGCTTGCAATAATCCACATACTCGCTTACTCTTCAATTATTACTTCACGTAGGTTATAGATAATCGTCACATCTCGGAGCGCCACTGTCGCTTCTTAGCTTGCAATAATCCACATACTCGCTTACTCTTGAATTGTTACTTCACGTAGGTTATAGATAATCGTCACATCTCGGAGCGCCACTGTCGCTTCTCAGCTTGCAATAATCCACATACTCGCTTACTCTTCAATTATTACTTCACGTAGGTTATAGATAATCGTCACATCTCGGAGCGCCACTGTCGCTTCTTAGCTTGCAATTAATCCACATACTCGCTTTCTCTTGGATTGTTACTTCACTTACGTTATAGATAATCATCACATCTCGGAGCGCCACTGTCGCTTCTCAGCTTGCAATAATCCACATACTCGCTTACTCTTGAATTGTTACATCACTTACGTTATAGATAATCATCACATCTCGGAGCGCCACTGTCGCTTCTCAGCTTGCAATAATCCACATACTCGCTTACTCTTCAATTATTACTTCACGTAGGTTATAGATAATCGTCACATCTCGGAGCGCCACTGTCGCTACTCAGCTTGCAATAATCCACATACTCGCTTACTCTTCAATTATTACTTCATGTAGGTTATAGATAATCGTCACATCTCGGAGCGCCACTGTCGCTTCTTAGCTTGCAATTAATCCACATACTCGCTTACTCTTGGATTGTTACTTCACTTACGTTATAGATAATCATCACATCTCGGAGCGCCACTGTCGCTTCTCAGCTTGCAATAATCCACATACTCGCTTACTCTTGAATTGTTACTTCACTTACGTTATAGATAATCATCACATCTCGGAGCGCCACTGTCGCTTCTCAGCTTGCAATAATCCACATACTCGCTTACTCTTGAATTGTTACTTCACTTACGTTATAGATAATCATCACATCTCGGAGCGCCACTGTCGCTTCTCAGCTTGCAATAATCCACATACTCGCTTACTCTTGGATTGTTACTTCACTTACGTTATAGATAATCATCACATCTCGGAGCGCCACTGTCGCTTCTCAGCTTGCAATAATCCACATACTCGCTTACTCTTCAATTATTACTTCACGTAGGTTATAGATAATCGTCACATCTCGGAGCGCCACTGTCGCTTCTTAGCTTGCAATAATCCACATACTCGCTTACTCTTGAATTGTTACTTCACTTACGTTATAGATAATCATCACATCTCGGAGCGCCACTGTCGCTTCTCAGCTTGCAATAATCCACATACTCGCTTACTCTTCAATTATTACTTCACGTAGGTTATAGATAATCGTCACATCTCGGAGCGCCACTGTCGCTTCTTAGCTTGCAATAATCCACATACTCGCTTACTCTTCAATTATTACTTCACGTAGGTTATAGATAATCGTCACATCTCGGAGCGCCACTGTCGCTTCTCAGCTTGCAATAATCCACATACTCGCTTACTCTTCAATTGTTACTTCACGTAGGTTATAGATAATCGTCACATCTCGGAGCGCCACTGTCGCTTCTCAGCTTGCAATAATCCACATACTCGCTTACTCTTCAATTATTACTTCACGTAGGTTATAGATAATCGTCACATCTCGGAGCGCCACTGTCGCTTCTTAGCTTGCAATTAATCCACATACTCGCTTACTCTTGGATTGTTACTTCACTTACGTTATAGATACAATAGTCATATCTTAGAGCGCCACTGTCGCTGCTTAGCTTGCAATTAATCCACATACTCGCTTACTCTTGCATTATTACTTCACTTATGTTCTAGATAATCGTCATGCACCTGGAAACATGTTTATTCCGGTAACTTTTGTTCCTTAGTTTATTTTGAACTTAATCTGCAACTTCTGTTCGAATTAATGTTGTAAAATAGGAAATCCGCTTGTGTAATTTTCAAGAGTACTCGAGCGCTGTATTTTGACCTTTTCGTCGTTAAATATTGATTTACATATCAACAGGACATGAACTCTTACAGGAAAATGTGCAATTAACTCCCCTCCCCTTCTTTCAATTAGATGAAAAACCTCGCCATCGCCAAAACGGTACAAACATAAATGCCAAAAGACTAAACCAAAGAAGTACAAGTTGAAGATAACGATTGTACCAGACATGTTTATGGGAGTTTTCGGGAGTACTTCCTGACTACCTTCGTCCTTGGACTGATAACGGGAAATAATTCGACCGTTATCATCGGCTTAGATAAGGTAAGCACCCACTCCTGATAACGCCGCGTACTGATTCTGCGTCATTTTATAATGTTGTAATTTTACATTATGTTGTTCGCCAGTTGTTTAATGGGTTATTTTGAACCAATTCATGTAATATTTTGCAATATAAAATAAACAGTTATGAATTATTAACTCTTTTCATACATAATTTAACAATTAAATTGAAATCTTTCATTTTAACATCTACAAACACGTATAAGTTGGAAAATACGTTTCGATTGGGATTAAATTAATGATTAGCTTTTGTTAACGAAATATTTAAAGTATTTTTGAAACGTATTCGATTTTTAAATCATTTCATCGGCCAAATAGAAAAACAATATATTGTGTAATGAGCATGTTGGATTTTTAGTGTTCGAAATATTATATATCTGTCCAGACTTACTTTCAGAATAGATTCAACCCTCCCCCTCTTCACCTTTATTTCCAAATGAAGATACTGGTCTGGTCTATATTTATCTATTTATTATTTTTTATTCACTCATTTCTATATATTTTATCGGAAACTCTGACTGCAATGCAAAAATTACATCCACAAGCCAATACAGGAGGTTTCTTCTTTTGGTCGAATCTTTTTTAATTCATATACAAAGACAGACGCACACCATAGGCATAATTTGGTTACAGTTATTCTCATTGCTTATGGTTATAATTTAAACAATTTATTCATAAAAGTGCAAAAATTCCCGCTTAGGCTTTATCATATTTATTCTTCTTGTATGACGCAACAGTGGAAGCTAAATCTATGGAGTACGCGCTACCCTTCAAAGAAAAAATAGGACTGCAAATCCAAAAACATTTGAAGACAATCAAAATTTCTGCAAGTCACGATTGGAATAAAAGAATCCCATCATTATGGTTTAGTCACAAAACTCAGCTCTTTAAGACGTATTTCGATATTACTCGGTATATACATACGATAACAAAGTTCTCAGTTCCAACAACCCTCCCTTCCTTGGACAGTCAAGAGTAATACTTCCTAATAGAAAGGCAACTTCAAAATTTCCTGAGCAACGGCTCAAACTTGCAGAAAAGAGCAAAGAGAGGGAAGACGTTGTGCTAGGACCGGTTGGCCGGGTGACCGCAAAGAAAGAGGGTTGTATTACATCTTAGACAACTGCCGGTCTAAATTTACCTCACTCACTACAGGAGCCAATGTGGCTGTCTAATGCCCAGGTCAGGGATACTTAGCACGGAGGTCATCCCGTTTTTACGGTATTTTTTTCTTTTATATAGTTGTTTTTGAAGGTTAAGTTTAAATCACAACTCTAACTACAACGTTATATATGTATACGTTGGTAAATTGAATGAAATGTAGAGATTTTTGAATATTGAAAATATATGTAAAGGGTTAGAACATCCACTTGGAAGTTAGTTGTAGTTGTGGTAAGGAGACACTGCCTGAAGGCAGGAACGGGGCACGATTGAGCTTCTGCGTTTCAAACATTTTACTGTCAGAACATTATAAAATGTATAGAAATCGTAAAAAAAACTTTGAACAAACACACCACATCTAAACCACAATCAAACATACAGCAGTTCAACTCGCACATTTATTCTTGCCTACTTTTAGTCCCGCTTGTCAATCTTCCAGTCGTATGCAATAAACTCGCCAGCATTATATAATACTGGGGAGCTAAAAAGAGTTAAAACGAGTTTTTTTTACACTGGGCGTTGGGGCCTTTTTAATTGATTCTGGCAACTTTTCATTAAACGAACTCCTGCCTGTGAGGTGTGTAAATAACCACCCTGTGTCTGCCGGTTTAGCAAATGCCTCTGTCTCATGTCTATACTATGTATATATCAACCACTAGTCATGGTGCATTTATGTATGCAAAATAAACTTGTTTCTAAAATGTAGGTATTCTCAACAGTTTTTAAAAGTTTTCTTTCGCGATTCTTCAAATTTTCAATTATGTGTATTGCTTGTTTATGTAATTTGAACGCTCTGTACAACTGGCTGTTTGCACTGGTTCTACACATCAAGCCATAGATAACGTTGAAAGGGGGAGGGGAAGATCAGGGTTGACCAAATCTGCAAATCTGAATATCTTCACCTTTCCTCTTCAGTACATAAATCATAAGTGGGTTTCCCAGCATCCAATATACACCTTGTTGCGGACACTGAATCTCTAGAGTCCTGCCCGCGCCCGCCTCCCCAGAGGCCCGGCTTGCAACACCTCGCAGATTGATAGTTGGCCAGTAACCAGAGCGGCTTTGCTGGTGCTGGTTCGTTACATAAGAGCCAGGGAGCAGGCGCCACCGACCTGTCGCTACTGGGTCACCCACATACCTTGACCCGTGAATTGGGACTGTGATGGAACCTTCCCTTCTGTGGCAGAGTAGGCGGCTTGCAGCATCACTTTCTGAAAATTTGTGTCCTTTTCTTAATGAGGAGTAAGATTTTACCATTGAATAATCCTTCCCTGCTATGGCAAAGTTATCGTATTTGCAGCATCACTTTTGGAATATTTGTAAGTGTCCTTTTCTTAATGAGGAGTAATATTTGACAAATGAATAATCCTTCCCTGCTATGGCAGAGTTATCGTATTTGCAGCACCACTTTCGGAATATTTGCAAGGGTCCTTTTATTAATGAGGACTAAGATTTGAACATTGCTTAATCCTTCCCTTCTATGGCAGAGTAAACGTCTTTGCAGCATCACTTTAGGAATATTTGTATGTATCATTTTATTAATGGAGTGTAAGATTTGAACATTACCTAAACCTTCCCTTCTATGGCAGAGTAATCATATTTACAGCATCACTTTCTGAATATCTGTATGTATCCTTTTATTAATGAGGTGTAAGATTTGAACATTGCCTAAACCTTCCCTTCTGTCGCAGAGTAATCATAATTGCAGCATCACTTTCTGAATATCTGTATGTATCCTTTTATTAGTGAAGTGTAAGATTTGAACATTGCCCAAACCTTCCATTCTATGGCAGAGTTATCATATTTGCAGCATCACTTTTTGAATATCTGTATGTATCCTTTTATTAATGAGGTGTAAGATTTGAACATTGCCTAAACCTTCCCTTCTATGGCAGAGTAATCATATTTGCAGCATCACTTTCTGAATATCTGTATGTATCCTTTTATTAATGAGGTGTAAGATTTGAACATTGCCTAAACCTTCCCTTCTGTCGCAGAGTAATGATATTTGCAGCATTACTTTCTGAATATCTGTATGTATCCTTTTATTAATGAAGTGTAAGATTTGAACATTGTCCAAACCTTCCATTCTATGGCAGAGTAATCGTATTTGCAGCTTAACTTCCTGAGTATTTGTATATGTCCTTTTATTAATGTGGATTAAGATGTGAACCTTGCCTAACCCTTCCCTTCTATTCAGATGAAGGCTTGGGACTTGAACACGGTGTTTCGGAAACGAATCCACCAGCGTTTCCAAAGAAAGTATTATTCTTGTCGTATCTTTTCGTGCTATCAGAGAAACATTTGGTCTAGTAAGCAAAACTATAGTATACACCAATTATTCCACGTCTCTCACTCACAATTGCAGGTTATTGTTTTTCTGCAGTCGGTAAACCCTTCGTAACTAGATCGGTTATTCCCTCGAATTGATTTCCCACAAAAGGCAAGTTTGACAATTTTAACTTACGAAGTAGGAGACAGCAGCTAATACATGTTTCGAATGTATGTCTCAATGAACAGACCATAAACCTTTCGGTTCTAACTAAAGGAGAAGACTAGGGCACACCACTGGTAAGGGCTGGCTACTGTATTTCTCACGCCACGGCTAGTACACACCTGCCATTGACGTAGAGTGGGCCGTGCCGGGGGCGGTGGCATGACTCAAAGGACAATGTGGCAACATAGCCGCTACCGGGGGGGGGGGGGCCTCACATCTAGACTGGACTATTTTGGTGCAGTGGCGCCCGCGACTAGCGCTCGCCACTGTTTACAAGGCTATTTCTGCCGTTTATAACCTGTATGCGCGTCTTAAATAGGCTGTAAAATATCTTATAATACTTACCATAGTTGTTATCATCTTATATGGTTGTGTTGCCTCTTTGCAAACTTTGTGAAACTCTAACAGGGCAATGAACATTTTCCATCGTTGTTTGACAAGTGAAATATCGACAACGATGCCAAATGTTCCCCGAGCTTCCTTAACTTCCGCTGCGACAATATTGTTAGATAATAATAAAATTGTGAGATGAATCATTTAATCACAATACCTCATATCGTGTAATCAGACCCCGACCGAGTCCTGGTCCTGGTATTTTAATTGCTTTATACTGCAATATCACTAACCAAATGTATATTTACAAAAAATTATGATTACGATTCAGCTACAAAATTACGTAATAAATTCCAATGGTATTTCTTTTTATAATTGCTTTAGATAGAAAGTAATATTGATTCGTTTTTACCTATTCTCCGTCAAATGTAACATTCCACAGAGTAAGTCGTTTAATTTATAAAGCTCTCTATTTCATTAACGAGGCTTGCTAATTATAAAGACGTCATTTTAAAACCGCATTTTAGGTACGAGTTAGACGGCTGTATTCAAAGCATTGTTCATAATATCACACTTTGTAATATGGTACTTTTTAATTTAGACACACTTTGTAAACTGACACAATATACAATACACCGTTTTCCTCTTTCCTTAACAAACTAATATGTAGAATGGAAGGAAAACGCAATGTTTCTAAGAAATAGAGATGGTATCCTTTTTCTGGCTGTCTTTTCTCAATGTTAAAGCTCCACCATCTTTGTAGTTGAAAGGAAGAGATTACAGTATGTTCTATACTTTTAAAATACACTTCTCAGTGTTCGTTCTTTCACATGCTACAGTAACGAAATTTGGGGAATGTTTATGATCAATGTAACAAATATTCTATGAATTGAGCGTGGAAGATTATTATCCGAGCTGAATTGTAAGCATTACAATTTGAGACTTCTCTGGAAAATGAAGTCTTGCAAGGAGAGGCATTGTAAGAATTCAATATTTTACATTTATGTTGGATATAAAATTCCCGTTTTTAATTGTACCACAAGTTTAGTATGTGTTTTTTATGCTGACGCTGAGTTAACATAATTGATCTTTCTATAAACGTTGAAATAATAGAGGCTGAGATTTTCTTATTAGTGGAATTTAAATCACAGAGTGACTATAAAAAGGGTAAATATCATGACTGCAGCTCTTCAAGTTCTTAACTGTGCTTTGAAAACCCTTTGTTACAATAAGGTAATTTATTTAAAAACACTCTTGAGTTAGGGAGTCCCATCAGTGGTGTGTCTTCCTTCAAAATCAACACCAAAAATACGATAAGAGTTTGCTCATAGACCTATACACACTCTTTTTAATGAGGGTTTTCATCTGCTGCTTGTTAAAATAGACAGGCCATCGCTTTTGCATGTTTTAGATCTAACTCATGACTAGTTATCCACTCTCGCTATATATCCGGGCTGTTCCTTTGAAAGTCATAAAGCTTCAGATGTTTCAACTGAAATGTTAGCAACTTTCTGGGTCTTGCAAACCGCCACCATCAAAACCATTCTCTTTACCTCAGCATATTACCTCGAGTACACACCGTTATTTGTGTACGACAAATAAAATAACAAGAGCGTTCATTCATCTCATGTGCATTTTAACATAATATTTCGAGGTCTATAAAAGACTGCCTTCATGCCATTTACTCTCCAATTCACCACACCCTCTGGATCAAAAATTATATCCCAATTACAAATTTACCGAAGGAATAGAAGATGGAGCGGTGGACGTAAAGTTAGTATAAAGAAAGAGAGATAGAGAATATGTCCTCCTCGCGGCCTTGCTGTGAGCGGCGTGGACTCTGCCTTGGACGCCAGCCAACTCCGAAATAGCAGAAGAGCCGGTGACGTCACTGGGGGCGTGGTCATCATGTGACGTCACGAGTCCTGCACGCCACGTCATCAGTGTAAACACTGCGTCATATCATCTGGTCGTTCTGTAAACACGCAACTTCTTCAGCAGTGGCCCATTACCATCGGGAACTGCACGGAGTTCGTATCGGAAGTGACAGTTTTGGCTATGTTGTTAGCGGCAACTTTGTTGGCATTGTTTATCCTGATAAGAGTTGTTATTGTTTTTAAAGACCAGCTGAGCTAGTAGGGGTTTAAATTGCTATGGAAAAAGATACACACGTCTGCCAAATCTTTCATTCACATTTGAACTTTTATTCATTCAAGATTTGACACTGCCTCATCACTGGTTTTATGCTGATGACTTTCATGGAGCTTTGGAAAGATTGTATACAATTGAAAAACGCCTTCTTTTGGTTTATTGCAGTTAAAGCTCTTGGCCTCCTAAAGGATGTAGTAAATTCCTATTTTCATCTTCTGTTAACAATCTTCATAATGTTTGTTCACTGTAATGTATTACTAATTATAGTCAGATAAAAATGGCTAGTGAAGTACTCTTTTAACACTTTACAATAAAACCCGAAACCAGTACTTTTATTTGGTACTGTTTAATGTAACCAATTATTGTTAAAACATCAATATTATTTTTAATTTACACTAAGGAAATGTGTTTAATAAATGCAAGGCAAATAATTAAATATATGACAAATGAGTTTGAAATATTGACATTATTACTTGGAAGTAGCTGGTCGGTTGAAAACTTTCCTCCCGGCAGCATATAATATTCGCCACTTTAATAAAATATTTTGCACGATAAAATAAGGAAATAAAACGTTGAACGCCACTGAAGGAAGCAAATATAGGCGATAATCACTGTTACAAGCAGATCCCCACACAAAGCCTCGAGACGCATGTTCGCTGTTATGGTTACGGTTGCTCGATCGATATCTTCAATCTTAACGTGACGATTGCAAAGTTTGTATCGGGTAGTGCTTCTTGCCGTTTGAGACTTCAGTGGTGGAAAGAATGGTGTAGATTTGGTAAAGTAAAATTACACCAGTAGGCGAGTCTAAACCTCAATCTCAATCGGGGTTTGTGTTAATTTGTTATTTGTGTCCTGATACATTCTTTATTTAGGATAAAGAATATAAACGAGGCTGATTCGATATACGCTTAACATAAATATTGGGTTCTGTGTTTTTATCGATTTTATTTATTTACTTTTTAGTTTGTCAGAACCTCTCACGTATCTATTACAGTCACTTAGTAGTATTAGATATAATAATAGTCATTATAATAGTAGAACAGAAATTCACATAATTGTAAACAAATGTTCCTTTGTTTCTATTAATTTATTTGTATGCATCACTAAAATATTTGGTTCTTCTTTGCTTATATAAATCTGATTCGTAACTTTGAAATTAATTAATTTGTCACATTCTCTCACTTAATACATTCCACTTTTTCAGGTAAGGACTGAGGACTAAAACCTACGTCAAACAAAAATTTAATTCTATAAGTAAACACAAAAGTATACTGGCCTAAGCTGTTGTGTCAGTGGTATCTGACATACTAGTCTATAATATAGTGAACACAAAAGCAGATATGAAATAAAATTGAAAAATATTAAAGATTTGTAATCCGAGTTTATTTTTGATGCGCTTATGACAGGTGATGAACAATAAACTTAAACTAATTCTGTACTTATTAAAATGCTTTTTGATCACATAAAATTTCAAGCTGAGTTTTCGTAAACAGTAATTTAAGTATTTGTGTCTACTACGTGTTCATTTGTGACTTTTATCAGATGAATTGAGTGGTAAACTCGGTAATCATCACGAGCTCGTTGCTCTTTACAGTATGTTGTAATGAAACAGTCATAAAATGGTAGCAGTTGGATTTTTATGTCTTGTGGATTTTTTAACTACCGCATGACGTGTTAATGTGTTCCACGTGGGGAAAATCCCTTGATAATACATAGTTTTGTCATCTTCTCTAAATTTAGTTGAAAATATCTTTAAGTCCTTGGTTACCAGTATTGCTTTTATCATGGTATAGTATAGCGTTCTAAAAATTCTAACACGGCAAATCTGAGATATGTTTACACCGTCGACCGCAGTGAAGAAATAAACGCCAGTGTTGCATCAGCTATCAATGAATGAGCATTCAAATTTCCTTTGCAACGTAGCTTTATGAGAAGATAATCTGTAATGAGATAATCCAGACCATTTCAACTTCCTCTTATTAATTAGACGGACGGCGTTATTTTTTATAATGATTTGCAATTAAAACAAAAATAATTTAACTGGCGCTAATAACGAGCGTCGCGTTACGAAATGTCTTAATAAGCTGCATTACACAATACTCGTTTAATTTATTTTATCCAATTGTGTTCACTTTAATCTGTTAGATCCAACTGATGTCGAATCAAACGGTAATTACTGAAGGGATGTGAGTTATATTAAGTATTAACTCTCATCAGAATGGGAACGTGAGGTAGGTGTATCCGGCTGTTCAAGTGTTTTCGTTTGCCGTTGCAAGGCAAGTGCAACAAACGCACAAGTATTGTTATCCCACATACAGACACTGTAGTATCGCTTCACCTACATTGGTGCAAGGCAGTGTTTTGGTAGAATGGCTGGCGAGACGCCAGAGACCTGTTCTCAGGACTCTCGCGTTGGTCAGACTTTCTGGTCATTTAGTCCTGAGAGGCCTCTTATCATCCAAGGAACGTGGTTCGTAGGGAGGAACGGCAAATAAGACCAAACATAAACTTAGGAATTCATGAAAGCCTAATAGCAGTTATCAGGACAATCCATGTTTGTCCTGATGCATGTTTTGTCCTGATTTATTCACCTTTACTTCCTTAATAAGATTCAATGATGGGCTCACTCGTCTACTGGAGGCCTTAAAGATGAATATTGATTAATTCAAAGAAGCCCATAGTAAATATTTGGCCCTTTCCGTGGTTTGAGAATATGTCTTGGCAATCCCGTAAACCATCACATTGTTCTAGACCTTCTCTTGGTGTCATCTGATTTCGTGAACCCCTCGACAATCACATTTTTCTAGACCTCTTCTTGAGGTCGTCTGATTTCTTGAACCTCTCGACCATCATATTGTTCAAGATCGTTTCTTGAAGTCATCTGATTCCAAGGGATCGAATCTTTTGATGATTCTTGGCTGCATCTATATTAGTTTCCTCGCGTTTTCATGAAATACTCTGATGGTCACATTGTTGACTAAATTGAGAAAGGACCAAATGGTATCAACGAGAAAAACCGGTTTGGCCTTTTTTATCTTTTGTATCCCTAACCGAATACTGGTTATTGATTATGAGATGTAGGTACGCTTGACTAGCCCATTCTCTTCGGTTTCTTTAAAAGGGCATTAACGTTTCCAGGCGGTTCTTGATATGCATTCCTTCAGCAACTATGGTATTCTTATATGTGTTTCCTGTCCTTGCCCCCCCCCTCCAATAGTGTAATAAGCATGTGATATGTAGTTTCACCCTGTCGCCACTTTACTATTAAAATGAACAAACATATTATGACTTTGTAGTTTATTTTCTTACTCTTTTACTGTTTTAACACTATTTTCACTGGTAGCAAGATAATGTATAATAACACACTGTTATAACAATAGTAAACATTCAGTCAGATTAAATTATTTTTTAAGAAAAGCATAATGAGTTTTCCCATATGCTTACCAACCAATAGCGGGTTAAGAGTCACGCCGCTCACGTCCTTGTCGTGCCAGGCACTGGATAGTGAATGGTTGTCAGGCCATTACAATATGAGATGTTTAACGTGCATGTGTCAATATGACGTAGGCTGCAACAAACGCTATCAGTCGTAAGGTGAAAACCCTCGACCAATAGTCCTTTATTGTTTTTATAACTCGTTATGTAGTTCTCCAATCGTATAAATTTGTTCGTACTATTTAAGTCTTCCGCTCATAAAGATTTTTTTCCGTTTATGGACTTACATTAAGTGACATTCAATGCACGTTTAAGGACCGAGAAACTTTCATGGTTTTTATTTTCTTTTACTTTTTTATCACAAACAAAAAGTTATGCACTGTCTAAACATGATAAATTTTATGAATGAATAGATAAACAGCCATTTTCTGATTAGCAGAAGCTAAAAGATGTGTAGTACAACTATTATATTCTATTCACTAATTGAGACTTTCAAAACCTGTCTAGAATTTAGTTTTCGCTCAAATGGTATCACAAGTGGTGCGTCATATATGATGTTTATTGTTCTTTATTCATCTATACTATTTCTGAGCTCATGGCAAACCAGTGTAATAGGCAGTTTAAAAAGGTGATCTTCTAAAATCTCATATATATTGAGAATCCGAGTGCCTAGTTAAGGACAAGGTGTGGCTGGTAAAAAATTAGGTTGAAAATCTTCTACCCACTATTGTGTACAATATTTACACATTTCTCACACTATGCTTTACTTTATTATTTTATATAACTATCCAATAATTCCAGTGCACGAAGCAGTGCTATAGATAAGATTTAACAAACAGGTTTGTGAGTCCAATTATTTGCTTTAATCTGTCCAACTGTCAGGAAGATTCAAAAAGACTATATTAGGCGGCTTTTGCCAAGATAGAGGTATGGCAATGACTGTAAACGTCTCGATTATACAAAAAGAAGACTTTTTCTTTAGTTTCGAGGTAGCGGCCAGTAAAATACGACTACGCTGATCATAGTCCTTAACATTCACACTGTTTCGCGTAGTTCACCTTAATGATTTAACATTTAATATTATTCTGTACGTTCTAACTTTTGTAATGGTTGTACAATACTCAACACAATGCTGTTAAAGCAGCAATAATATAAATGTTACATAAGAGATTGTAGAGGCTTGTACCGTGAACCTAAGCTATGCTTAGGTTATGAAGAACGCATCATGTATGTATTCAGGTATGGACTAATACAGAATCTTTGACCTTCGTCAAATTCGGTTGTGGTGAGTTCTGGAAATCTCTAGCGTAAATATTCTACACGCTTTGTCCTCTTAATGGAATTCTTCGTTACTACGTCTCTGGCGTTGTCGACCGGTCAAAGGGTCTGTCTGGCCAATTTGCAAGTTGATCCTGGAGTTGAATGATTCTACGCGGCAGGTTCTCGGTCATTTGGATAAATTTGCGAGGCGATTTCACACGTGGAACTTGCTCAGAGGATTACTAGAAGTGGTGTATTCTCAGATTGTCGTAACTCTAATAGTATGACGACAACATGATAGGGTGTAAAACCTCAAAACATATTACAATATAAACAGTAAGATGAGACCGTATTTACGAGTAAATTGCACCAGACCAATGTACTTTCCGGGAAAGTTAGACAAAATGGGAATTTTCCTGACGGTGGAAATAGCATATTTCAAAGTATATTTCTTTATTTCGTTTAATTGTTCTACCATGAGTAGATATAATCATAATAACCACTATATAAAACTAAAATAACAATTTCTACTTTTTAATTTCTAAATATATATATATATATAAAAGATTTAGTTATGCTGTTGTAACTGTTATAAATGCTGTCTTATACTAATAAATACGTGAGAAATTCTCAGTCTAGGCATGCGAAATTTAAGGGTTTTGTGTAGAATAAATTACGTTTCATTCATAGTTATGAATTAAATTAACGTATATAACACATTTTCCTTCAACATACATCCTTGTATGACAAATTGCCTTTCTGTCAGTAAAAACTATGAAACTGTAGTAGAGAGAGTAAAAATTAAATTAAGAGTATAATTGTTCCAAAAGTAAAGTTACACAATTTGAAAGTTTATTGCAGAATGTTACGAATAAACTTGAAGTTGTAGGATTGAAACAGACTGCACAATCCAGAACCTGTTGCAAGTTATAATGTTCTCATTAGATCCCCCTTCTTGGCCTCGGCACTCTTACGCGCGCGTACTCGCAACCTCAGACAGTATCCAGTGATCATAATGGTTCATTAGATAGAGCTATTACTGCAGTCCAATCGTGTAAACATGCCACTTCTTTACTTGATTTACTTTACGCGAAGTGGTCGAGACTGATTGTGAAAATTCTTCTTCACATTTTTATTGGAGGATTTTTGGAAGTCATGGTACAAAATGGAAATATATTGGAAGTATGAACATTAAATATAATAATTGAATCATCAAAAGTAGGTCTATGTGGTGTAGTGGTAGCACACTCATCCGGCTAGTGAGATACCCGTCTTTGAGTCCCAGCTGAGCAAGTACTTTTTGTGATTCAATCTATCACAAAAAATTATATATATAAATTATATATATATATATATATATTAACACAAACATGACAACAAATAAAACTTCTCTACGACGTTACTAGCAAAAGTTATGGCCAAATAACCCATTACATTGTAACGCTACCTAGAAAAAGTCATCTCTTACCAAACCAAGCACACCAAAAAAAATATGTGCTACGTAAGAGATAAGCTGGCCACCTTAACGTCTTACTGAAAATATCACGCATGCATTTTGTTCATATGCGCAAGGCATTGTCCCTACAGATTATTTATTTTACGTTATTCGCCCATAACATTCGCTTGAATCGTCTTAGAGATGTTTTATTATTGCCATTGTGTTTATATTACGAGACATTTAAAATGACATGTCAGAAGATAGGAGATATAATTTAAAAATTTAAAGTTACCCCGTTCTACTCCTTCCCCCTCTTTAAAAAGCGGAGGGATTGTTTTATCCTCCGAAAAAGTATGGTGAAGATTGTACATTGATATCTCAATCCGTTTGGCATATATCCAGGCGTATCAGGACTTAATTTATATCCTGTATACATGAATTGTACGGATCGGTTCTTACAAATTGGTCACAATTGGTGAAATTAGATAACCACTAGATATGAAATGACAAAAGTAACTCGAGAACAATGGGGTTCATTGATGCGTTTTAAATCAACTAGGAAAACATAAAACAGGTTTGTTGTAGCTGTCCATTGCTTCCATTTGGACATTAAGTAATCATTTCAGCATTTTGTTCAATTATAACTTTGTTAAATAGTGATTTCCATTTTAAGTGAGTGTTGCTGAAGATATGTTAAGTGCCATCTAGCTAGAGGTGATAATAAGACGTTACACGTCTTCGCGCCCTTAAAAAGAAAAGAAAAATTACCGTGTAACTATATTTTGCTTTTATAATTTTTTTCGACGGTGTAATTGTTTTAGTAATCAAGTGGACTCGAGTAGATAATTACAAAATATTACGTATTTGAAAACTGGTAAACGAAGACGGATTACACGATTTTTACACAAATAATACCGATTAGGATAGACATGTTAGCTCGAGTCACGTGTCTGCGAGTCCGCACCAGGTGGCGCTGTGTTATCAGTGGTTCTCGCCCTAGTGATAACGTCACCTTGACCTTCTACAACTTGCGTCTACAGTAAGTGCGCCGCGCCCCGCCTTGCCTACAATCTGTAAATCTTTCACAATCTATCGTTGTTCTCATTCGATGTGCTCCAATTCCTTCGTTTTTAACCTGATCAAGTTTCTATAACTCTGCTAGATTGAGTTTACAAATTTGTACTTAATATTTTCGTTTTTTAATCTGTATATAGTTGTGTTATAATCTGCATCAGAGTGGTGTTATGAACACGTGAAATTTCTAACACATCTGAAAATCAGAATTGTGTTTCTACATAAAACTTTTTAACATACTATGTTTTATAGTTGCACTAGAGTTTGGGAGTATAATCCCTATATATCGGACATATGTGATTTCATTCATCAATTTTCTTTTAATTATTTGGTTATTGACGCAAAATAAACTAAAATATAAACTACTATCAGAAAATCATTTGACCAATATGAAACTGCCTGAACCACTCCTTCTCTTTGAATAATTATTCTAATTGTACGATCGAATGCCAACCATTACGACGGCATTTTCCTCAACTCCCAGAAGTAAAGTGGACGGTATTCCCGGACGGCGGTGGGTGCACTCAGCACTGCGCAGTGGGCCTACAACTGGCACTGGCACTGCCACTGCAGTCACGTGGCCGAGAGGTTGAACGGCCGCCGCGGGCTCTTGCTCTGGCTGCACCGTTATCACTGTGATAAGTAATGTGCCGAGCGGCGCGCTTGTGTGTACTAGTGGATTGTCTACCGAAAACAATTATGTGGGCAGTTAAATTAACCCCTCCTTCCTCTTATTACTGTTTATTTAATTGTGCCAGAATGGCGTGCCTCAAGGAATTGTACTAGGGTCGGCAATTTTTCTTTGCTTTACGTTAACTTTAGTTCCGCGCTCGTGGTTGTTTAACTGGTAATAAAAAACAGTTCACTATTTTAATAAATCAAAGAAATAATGAATTACTAACTAAATGAAACAATAATTCAAGAAATTGAATTATATCTGTAAAATTAGTAAATTAACTGATTGAATCAAAATTTCTAGGCTGAAATGTGTTAGCCTTTTGTAGTTTGAAATGCCTATAGCAAAGATTAATAAAAAATGTATATAATCTCTCTTGGGTATTAGGTGACATAGGTACTGAGTTTCCTAAATAAGTCGTACTAACATTTAGAAAATTGTCAAGTACTGTTTGTATTAGTTCGTAGTTAAATGCATCCTTGGCTACGGTTAACGTGTATATAATGTGATAAAACATCCTGTGATTTCGCGTGTAGGATCATCACTGTATATGGAAAGGGAAGGTTAATTGAACTCGAATTCCCCGTTATTTATGGTGGCCGGTGTCGGTGCGCAGTTGGCACGGAGGTTGGCGAGGCCCCAGTAGTTCCCGCCGTACACCACCGCCTCGCCTCCCGCCACAAATATAGGCGAGTGGCTCATGGCTCATACACGACGAAAACCTTAATCTCACTCTAGACGCTCCCTTTTGTTTAGTTTATACTTCGTAAACCATGTGAAAGACATTTTTCTGCTTCCTGTATGTACAGTATGTACAATGTTTAGGTCCATGTCATAAATAGTATATGGAAGAAATTTTTAATAACCAGTGAGAAATAAATCTGTAAGTATGTAATATATTTATGTTTAAAGTTGGTTTTAAAACTTCTACTGTTATACATGACATTTACTTAACTATTTTCAGAAATTTAAGTTTTATGTTCAAACTAATGAAAATCAAATTAATCTACAACTTCACTAAAGTGATACGTTTGGCCGAATGGGATTGCACTATTGATAACCCACAGGATAAATTCCAGAATCAAGTGTGAATTATTCAAAATGGGCGTGAATTAAATCTGGATTTCCTATTTCTTTCTTTCTTGATCTCTTCCTATGATCTTTCTTGGACATTCTACCTATGATATTTTCGCCGGTTTAATGTAAAAAGTTACAATGTGACCGCTAATTATTAACACTGTATAAAAGCAATTATTTAGCCTCTAATAACACAAATATTTATGCAAATTATCAATTATATATCTTGATTTGTGTGAAAATTACAGACATACAAATTAAACACACATTGTACGGATGAATTTAAACTGAATTACTTAGGTTAATTTTTGTCGTTTTCCTCCCAAGGAGCAATTTTCGTGTTTGTGTATGTGAGTATTAGCAAGGCAGAAGTTTTTACACAGCCTAAGCGAAAGAAAAAGTAGTATTAGGTACACTTCGCGGTTCGAATACCCTGTGAGGTCCAACGATACAAACAATCAACAAATCGTTCGTTATCAGGGTCCCGGAACGCTCTTAGATCAGATAATGAAGACGTCCTCGACTCATAATTGAGTCCCCTCCAGCCGTGGGACATGACGTCATAGGTACAAACACGCTGAAATAGCTTGCACGCAATGCGCTATTTTTCGGTACCCGCCGTGCTGCGCTTGCCATTGCGCCCGGTGCCCAAAATAGCGCTCATGTGCTGGTATGTGTAATGAATAATAGCCCAAGTACTGTACCGACCGCGTCGCGTTTTAAGGCGTGGCAGCACACGTAAGCTGAATTTTGATTATTGATTTCGTTACCATCCTAAAATTTATTTTTGCACTTGGGAAAGCATGAACTATCGATTAAAACCCCAAACTCGGGGATTTGGAAGAATTTTTTCACTTTGTTTAAGAAAACCTTTTTAACAACTACCGAAACTCAGATTCTTTAAAAAGAAAGTCAATTAATTCTGAAATTTCATTTCATAGTGGGAAAAAATATTTTATAAAAATATATCAAGATAGAGTGTGACCTCCTTTTACTAGTGAACTGCGAGAAATGTGATTTACTGAAAAACTTTCCCGTTTATAAACGGTATATGCCTTCATAATTATGCGTTATTTAAAATCGTGTGATAGGTTAAGTCCTACATGCATGATTGGTTGATTCGTACTGCAATAGATTTAAGTTTATAACCCAAGGTTTTAGACAGACGGATTCCTCTATTAAAAGTGGTTTAATAATTCAGGAATGGCATTTAAAAGCCTATTTAATAATTTTAAGTTGGATTTGTGGTCAATTAACAATCTCAGAAAGTTGTTAAAAAGGTGTATGTAGTTTTGCAATAACTTGGAAATTCCCCTTGTAACATGCGAATTGGGGATTTTCCTTTATTATATGTTTAGCAGGTTTTGATACAACACAAAATACTATAATATAGGCTCATCCGATTCAATGTCTGTATTATTATTTCAAATAAGTCGAATTTTTGGGATTGAACGAAAGTTACTTTTTCATAACTGTTCCTTTCATAAATGTCCTGAATGTATGTTTATGTTTATGTATATATATATATATTCCGATCCTCACAAGATTTTACCAAACAAATATACAAAATGTCATAATTACATAAAAACCTTTTTTGTCTATGCTAACGTGAATTATAAAAAGTAATAAAATATAGTAAAAAAGTAAGAGGTATGTTTAGTAATAATTTCGTTTTGTAGCCAGTTCCAAAGAGTTAACTTACGAGTTTTGAACAGAAAAATTCCGTCAGGTTATTTTGCTGAAACAGAAAAACGATTCCTCTTAAATAATAATAATAATAAATTGTTATCTGATTAATAAATAACCGGAAGGTAGATACTGAAATACGTCGTTTCATGCAATACTGCTGCAATAAAACTGTGATGGCCTTGAAATTTAGGTCGTCACAAGTGCTCCCGTTCTGCTATTCGACCTTCTTACAACCGTAAACTATATCTGAAGTGGGATCAAACCTCACTGCCCTCTAATAGGTACTGTATTGCAATAGCTGTGTCGGTATGGACAGTTTGTAAATCTTCCGTTGAAGGTAAAGTTTTATAAGCAAGATAAATCTATCCAGTATTAAATCAAGACAAGTACAAATTGAGGGAGGAGAAAGGTTTTTCTGTGGTTACGTTTAGTGGAGGTTCTTTGTGTATGGAAAAAAGGTCCGTTGTGGTTTTATTTCAGTGCCACGTGCATTTTCGGTACGGTTTTAAAAATTCGTCACAAAGTCAACATGACTAATACTCCTAATAATATGAAAGTGCCAATGACTTGTAATTATTAGACCATTTTATACATTTGACTCTATATGTATATGTGTTGCCTACGAAGATAAATCTCTATTAAATATGGACTACTTTGATTGATATTTTTCCGCTAAAATTGACTGATGCAAGAAGTATTATTTCTTTTCCTGAATGTATCATGTGACCTTTCAATGTTTCTAATTAAAACTCATCGCTTTCTGAACCAAAGTGGTGTTGATTCCAAATTTTTCGCTTATCAGGGAATTAACTGATTCACTTTTAAATTTCGTTGTTCCCATGTATGAACTGCCAGCCTCTGGTTTGCATCTACCCCCTCCCCCAATGCCACGCCACGCCGCCATGTGCAAAGTGCGAAGCTGCTATTTCTGATCCACTTTCTCGGCCCGCTGGCCTCGCGTATTCTTGGAGTATATAAAAACTGAATAGACCACCACAATTTTGCTCTGGCCTATTTTACTTTCTTCGTATTTCCAAACTGATTTAAAAAAATTATAAATTTAACTAGGCCAAATATTGACAGCAGTTACACATTTTTCCTTTCAGTAATACAAGTTCAAAATTAATTTATAGGCTATTTCCCCCTTAGAAATAAATAAATAATTTAAGATCGTTTCTGGGCGCAGCAATATAAATCATTGTAAGTTATTGGATACTTCACAGTCCGTCTCGAAACCGAACTATAGTATACTCCTGCAGCGCCTTTCTTATGTTCGTGGTCGCCTTCAAATAGCTCAAGGTCGTCCTTGATGTTGACTTATCGTTGCTATATCCAAACCCGTCTTTGTCTAAAGCTCTCTGTCACAGTACTATTACACCTATCTTCGTGGACCTGATCTATAAATATCTCCGATCGTCATAAGGAAATCTGTACTCATCGCCTTCGGCTTCACTTCTCGTGTGGAATTAATGGTCAGGTCTACAGTCCACGTCTGCGGTGAAGTTATGACAACAAACCTTTTGTTCGATTTTACCAGTATAATAAGTGAAGCTTTCTTAACCATTCAAATAAACTCTTCTTGAAGGAATTTAGAATTCCCCATTTACCTTATTATGTATGTAAACAATTATTTTGCCTAATCAAAAAATTTTATTCACAATATTTTGTTTGTTCGATCAGGACTTCGCCTCGGATCTGAAATTTACTGTGCGAGCAAATACTTTTTATATATAAGTATTTATTGGCAAACAACTTTACCGTTTCTGTTTATTATAATTAAAAGCATAACAAAGCCCATTGGACAGGTATTTAGTCTTCAGGTTACTTGACAGTTTAATTAAATAAATTCACTTGAAATATAACAAACAAATTCAAAAAAGTTTAATCACAAGACTGTGTTGTAATTGTTAGCACGATCACCCCGATATCGAAAACCAGGTTCCAGCTCCAGCTAAACATGTACCTTAAATGGATTTTGCACTACTGCCTATTCATACAAACTTAATAAATGTATATTTTATAAGGTGATCTGTTAATTCTTATCACGCTTGATACAAGGAGCTCATGTGGCACAAACCTTCTCGGAGACATTGTACTGTGCTTGAACAATAAAAGAACAATATCTCTAAAATTGCAACACTCGCTTAGGGCGACAAATGTGAGAGTTGTGAGCTAACAACACGATATGAGATAGACTGTACTCTTCATCGATCGAACAAACAATTTTAGCTTTTAATGTTACATCCACGCTATTGTGTGTGACCTGGTGTTAATATTCTAAATTGAGGAACAAATCATAATTGATTATTTAAGACCTGACAGGCCTAATAAAATAAGGTCTATATATATATATATATATATATATATATATATATATATATATATATTTGGATATATCTATTATTTGAATATATATATTTGGATATATATATTTGAATATATATATATCCGTGTGTGCAAATGTCTTGATAAAAAGGTCATAGAGACTTGAAACATGGTGTATAGCTTCCTTTTGGTATATAGAATCCAAGGACGAACTCTCTTGATCTTGGGGTCAATAGTTAGTAATGACACAGTAAGTTTTTCAGAAGTTGTGTAGTCAGGATTTGCAACCATCACTGCCAGTCACCCTCGTGACTTTTTGTGTTCGTTTCTTGAGCACAACCTGAAATATTCCATAATCAATAAGCTCGTTAAAGAAGGTCGGTTTCAAAATAAATAAATTAGTTATTCTATTAAAAAAGTGCTGCAATGTTAATTACCTAAGTGTTTTACGATGTTTCTAACATTGTACATTTTACATCCTACATACTATTTTTCACTATCCTAATTTATCTCACGCATGATTTTAGATCATATACATAAAGCATTTAGAATCTTAGTTAATTTTCAAATCTATGTCTTTATTCGTGGTATTTTAAACGATATAATTCTCTGGAAATAGATTGTACATCCAGGATAGAGTGAAGTGAGATAAATTGTTCAAAGGACTCGTAAGAATTAATGGTTTTGTTTCGCCATCTTCTTCTCCTTTCGCCATACTCATACACAAGATGTGTAAAAGAGTATATATTAGTCATTGCCTTGCGTAGTGGAACCAAAATGTAGATAATATGAAGCGGGCATAGATCTTGGTACCGGTAATATGAGTAGATTCAACACGATTTCGATACTTACTATAATTATGTAAAGTCTGTCAATGAGTAAAAATCAAGTACATTTGTGCACAATGAATATATGGATTGCACATAATATAGGATAGAAATTTTCCACATCAATGGCAGAAATAAAGAATAATCAATTAGATAATTCTTTCCATTTCCTATGTATCTGATTTTAATTTAAAAGGGTTGCAATTTCTGATTCTGTCCTGCAATTTTTTAACAAATGATATTTCGAATATGACAACTATGGGGAGTTTCTTTTTACTTTATTTTTCAGCCTCAATCCAGTGTTTATGCCATATTTGATTACCTCACATTATGATAACCCAAACCTTCATTGAATTACTTAAATGGGCACAATGTGGATTGTATGGCAGAATTCCCCTCAAAAGTTTCGGTTAAAAAGCGTCAAATTTGATAGTAATTCAAAGGATGTCTTATCTGACTAAGGTTTGAGCCAATAAGCCCCCTTTATTACTGTGGAACTAGGGCTAAAACCATCACGAACCGGACGACCGATCTTCGTGGAAAAACCGTTCTGCTTAGCGGTCACTCAAGAGTAATTTTGGACTTTGCTGGACCCAGTATCTTGGAATAGCCACTTTACCCATATGACTATGACATATGACCATGTTGCCACATACTAACTACTATTCAATGCCAAAATTTTGATAGGGATACCTCTGATAATATTTTGTATCCTGAAGTTTCAATTGTGGAAAGCGAATTGGATCTGAATGTTGCCAAACGTCTCGCCGAATAAACATTATCAATTATCATAAATCGAATAGAAATTAATCGTGAAAAAATGACAAGTCTGATATTTTCTCCCAGTTGTAGCTAGTAATGACATTAATATAAGACGTGTGGTCATTAAATATTGTATTTCTTAGACACATGTATTCGACTTTAAAATACTTCCAAGAAATATCTTATGAGTTCTACGTACGAAGAGTAAAGAACTAAAAGGCCCTGCTCTCTTCATATTAAGAATAAGTTATAGTTTTTTAACTAATCATTCCTTTTTTTTAACGAAATGCGTTAGTGCGTTTGGTGTGCACTTAAAGAGTTTGTCCATAAATAGATTTTTTAAATTTTTATTATACAACTGGCCTTATTTAGTTTATGGACAAAATCTGATCCTATATATACTATATACCATATACGATTTTTATCGTATATACTTCTTCGTTAAGATTCAGTTTTAATCTACATATACAAAATTCATATTTGATAAAATTTGCAAAATCACCTTTTGGCTCTCAGCTGAGTTCCCACGTGAGCACCCAGCCAGCCGGCTCCCACCGTGGGGTTGAGGTGGAGGGAGGGGGGATCCGGTCAAGCCTTTCCGTCCCTCCCACGCCATTTGCAAAAATGAAGATTTCACCCTAAATTCGGGAAAAAGGATATTTTTTGCGGACAAAGGACCCGAGCCGCAGATGGCCCTTGAATGCCCAACCTTGGGCTGTCCTGCTGCAACCCTTTGTCCCCCAAAATAAATGAATACAGCCCTTTTTGAGCCAAATCTGAATACAATAGCCGCGGGTCAGATTCTGAATCCGCGTGAGATAGGTCGCCACAGCTTACCGCTCTGGTTATACCGTTAACCGCCCCCGCATCCTGCATCCTGCGTCCTGCAACAGTGACGAATTATCGATCTGGCTCGTTTCATCTTCGAATAACAAAGAGTTAAGAGGTCTAGATTAGCATTGCTTAAGCGACTGGGGACTTCTTGTTCTATGTTGCCTTACACTCGTTCTACGACTACGTCTTCCTGCTTCTGCTTAGTTTGGCTCCTAACCATTCAGAGGATGCAACGTTTAAGAAATTCTATCTAAGAATAATTATAGAGTTGTTTCTGAATACATACTAAGTTTACGATGTTGGTATGTCGGTGCATAAAGTGAAAGGGCAGGTTCACTGCTCTTTGGTCTCTAAAATCGATAGAGTTCTTCCTTGGGCCAAGGGGAAACTATGTACCACGTTTCATGACTCTGGAGCCTTTTTGTCAAGTGTTGTCGTATGGACAGATGTATAGACAGGCAACGACACGATTTTAAGGACTTGTCGAGTCCTTCAGATTCAGTTTCTTCTTTTTACGATGCTGTAACAAATTAGTACATCAGTGCTCGATCAAGAACTACGTGACTGCACATCGGATCATGAGATTATGGAAAATGTAAAAAAAACTCTGGAATACATTAATTAGGAATTAATCGCTCCTTAAAGGAATTATGACAACTCATAATTACAGTTATTACAATTAAAGACTTGTGTGGATCAGAAAAGGATACGATACCTACTGTAAAAATGCTAATCCATTTTGCAGTCAAGCAAGAAATCAATGTTAATATTCATACCATTTAATTAACGTATCCTTATTTTTGATTCTTGAATTGTTTTTCAATTCCTTGCAACTAATTCGTTGATTTCGAAAGAACTGCCTTGTTGTAATCAGGGCCGTGACTTAACGTCTGATTTTTTTCATTTTACCTCTCTTGAATAATTTATTGTGAAAACTCTGCCTAATAGGGGGAGTAGGCATAAATCGCATTTTCAGAAGCATTGCATGAAGGATGTCGTTGGAAACGTTTTCGTGCGCAATCCATTCCTAACCGATTACTTTTGAGAGAGCAAACCAGCAAAAAATCAATTTAACTGTGTATATACCATGGGCGACAATTGGCACTCCTTTTTGTAATTTCAGATAACCTATAACGCGAATAAATTAAAAATCTAATAATTAAATTTTACAGTATTATAATTAAACTAATTAACAACAAATTTATTTTTATTCTATTTTGGATATTTTGGTACCGGTACTTAATATTTAAACCTCTACTTACGTTAGAATAGTACAATTATTGTTTTGTTTTTAAACTTTAAGATGCTTCGTAAAATTATTTAGAATAGTATTAAATCATCTGTTGTATCATGCACAACTAATGTTCTGATTTTCTTGCAGGTAAGCGGCCGCTTGCGCAGTGGAGGCTATTCAATGTGAGTCCGCCTTAATTACCTAAATGTTCCCAATCGTCGGTATGGCAGGCTCTGATGTCTTTATCCTCGACTTGATATCGGGTATGATTCCGATTAGGGATTCAGCATGACCCTTTGAGCCTAAAACTAGATTGGATCCCCAGACCCCCGAACAAAGGGCGTATTACAATTATTATTGGTTCGTCAAGGGTAGGTCGCCCACCCACATAATCCGGCGTGCGGTCTGCAGTGAGTCCAACTATTGTGACACCCCTACCACTGCCTTGCTCTCGTATTTCGCTCTTTTGTCACATTTGTTACATGACGCGCACTTTCCATTTTCCTGAATTTTAATTTTGTTTAAGGAATAAATTGGTGTAATGAAAATTAATTTTCTTAATATTTGGCTATAAGTTATTTCATCGAACCTCGTATTTACTGCATACAGTATTTATAAAATATTAATAACATTATTACTAACAAGTTGTTCGCCTTTCTTAATTTTGTTTTAGTTATAGGGCTACAAGTTTCGACAGCTTTTAACTGAGCTTATAAATTGAGACACATAATCCAAATGAATTTTACAGACAAAGTGCTGACGGCAAGAAACAGCTCTAAATCTATCATCCTGGATCAGTTTTCTTTGAGTGTATCTAGATATGAAAAAAAAAACACTTACAACACATTTATTACATGTGAGTAATCGAGGAGTACTTGTCTCATTAAACATAGTTTGGCCAATCAATCAATTAAAATGAATGGGAGTTAATGTGTGAAATTATGTCGAAATTTTCCTCCATTGATGATACCACGAGCACAATTACAATGCTGATTTTGTATACAAAATCTACCTAAAATTTAATTGTAGTGCATTTTCTTCTCTAGTACGTTTTTCTTTAGTTTTAAACAGATTTTAAAATCAACGTCTAATTGCATTGTGACCAAAAATGATCGTCTTGCTTGATGTTTGTAGAGTTCTCGAGTTCTGTTACCACAGAAATAATTTATGCAATATGTACGTAATTTTTAATTGCCAAATAATAGTACTAAAACAAAGGAGTAAAATGGAAATAATACATAACAAGATAGTTTCGTTAGTGAATGAAATCTTTTGACATATAATACAAAGATGTTTCTTTCAATAGCATTCAAGTTTTCCAAATAAAGGTTAACAATAATCAAGTGCACTAAAGTTCTGTTCATTCGGACGAACTGGTTGAATTGTGGGGTCACGTGACATAGTATTTTTCCACGCCACAGTACGGTGGACCGCGACCCTCGGATGGTCGGGCGGCAGACCGCGGCGCCGCGGCGCTATGGTGGTCGCCATGGCGACGTCGCCGCTGCGTCACCCATTGATGCCTTGCCGCTCAATTTAATTACCTGCCCATTGTTGGGTCGTGTCAGATTTGCTCAACCTGCGTCAACGTTACCCACGTCATGGATCAGGAATCGTTAACGGAAGTGTTAACCCATCAGACTCAAGATTAGGATGATAGACTGATATTCTTCGCGCGATCGTGAGTAACAAACTGAAGAATTTTACCCATTTCTGACAGTTTGGACCGCCAGATATCTCCTGTATCTTCAACGCCAAAACTTTCATACCCTTCCTAAATCCCAACCAGACTTCAATTCGTCCACCTGGTACTTGTGTAACAAACTAGGGAATTTTACCCATTTCTGACAGTTTTGACCACCAGATATCTCTTGTATCTTCAATAACAAAATCTTTCATAACCTTTCTGAATCCCAACCACACTTCAATTCTCTCACCTGGTACTTGCGTAACAAACTGAGGAATTTTAACCCATTTCTGACAGGTAGGACCACCAGATATCTCCTGTATCTCCAATGCCAAAATCTTTCATACCGTTCCTGAATCCCAACCAGACGTCAACTTGTCCACATGGTACTTGTGTAACAAACTAGGGAATTTTACCCACATTTCTGACAGTTTTGACCACCAGATATCTCTTGTATCTTCAATAACAAAATCTTTCATAACCTTTCTGAATCCCAACCAGACTTCAACTCTCTCACCTGGTACTTGCGTAACAAACTGAGGAATTTTACCCATTTCTGACAGGTAGGACCACCAGATATCTCCTGTATCTCCAATGCCAAAATCTTTCATACCATTCCTGAATCCCAACCAGACGTCAACTTGCCCACATGGTACTTGAGTAACAAAGTGAGGAATTTTATCCATTTCTGAAGGTTTGGACCGCCAGATATCTTCTGTATCTTCATTCTGACTATAGTCTGGTGTTTTATGCAACCATACAACCATACCATGTAAAAGTGACATGACTTATAATTAGCATAAGGCGTTAAGCCCCTTTGGAACCACCGAAGTATAGTATGTGGTGATAATAAAATTTAACAGGTCTGAAGTAAAATTTAGTCTTCATGTCGAGTCTTAAAAGTTAAACTTTACTACAAACAGAATTTCCATGTCGGTTGTTTAGCGCTTCTAGAATTTATATTTGACATTGATGTATTTTGTTCAATTTTATATTTGTTAATTATGTGGATAAAGAAACACGTCATTTTGCAGTAGGGCATACGCTGTAAGGTCCATTTTACCTTTCCCTTACTCTATGCATCATTTTGTGAGTAAATTGTTTTCTAATTTAAAAGTGTAAAATAATAGCAATTTTAGAGTTCATCGTTTATATTTTAATCAATATCGCATTATCTGATCAACATTACAAAATCTCTCTCTTACACACGCGCGCGCACGCACACGCACACACACACACACACACACACACACACACACACACACACACACACACACACACACACACACACACACACACACACAGTGCTAATAAAGATAACGTAAACTGGAGATACTCGTACTATGTGAACGGTTCATTTATATTTTAAAATACGAATAATTATCATCGGATTAATTACACCATTTTAGGAGGTTTCACTATCTTTAAAATAAGCACTTTCGTGACCGTCTTTTTTTTATTTCAAAGTAATGCAACTGTAGAGAACCGCAAAAGTTCCATTATTATTAAGAATTCCTCTTTATTTTTCTATGGCATTTCAACACTGGCTAAGCCATATTTAATACTTTTTTGGCATTTTACATTAAGAATTACTAAATCCATAAACAGCTGTGTGTACTCTTTTATATTTAGTTTCGTTATTTTATTTGATTGTCCTTATGATAGTTTATATACAAACTGCGTATTCGCCGTCGCACAAAACAGAACTCTTGCTGTAACCACTGCACGATATTGAGATGTGACCCCTCCCCCCTGTCACCCTCGATTTCCCCCTAATCCATCGTTAGGCTCGTAAAAAGTACCCATAAACTAGAATTAAATTTGATTCAAACGGGTCGTTTAGCTGTAATTTTAACTTTTGTAATTCCTGTAAACTGATTACACTTTAAAATATTTCAAACTTCTGATAAATTAACAGCTTTGTTCAACGCAATTACTGTAATTTACAAGTCGTTTTACTGTAAACCAGTCCTTGTTAAATCACAAGATAGTCAAAACAATATTTAAGTGAAAGTTTGATATCCATGTTTTCTTTATATATTGAGATAGTGTGATGGTCTGAACTATCTTGTATGAAACGAATAATGCAATTCAGTTTCTAAGAATTTGCTTCTCGTCTCTCACTTACCTCGCAAACACAAAGTGTCTCAACACATCCTTTTAATGTGTCACGGAAGGATCTATCCAATGAGGAAAACAAAACTGAATATTTGAATATTTTCACAAAACGCAGTTTCCTCCCGGTGTCGACAAATGTAAAGTTCCAATACGCATAATGTTAAACAAACTGTAGAACTACGTACTACTGGATTACATATTGTTTTTGTTAATCAGGTGACGCGCCCTCTCGAGATAGCGAGTACCACTTTACATCTACAATATATCAAAACTCGCTTCTGTTCGGCTTAATGTACTCTTATTTACTACATGTTACCGTGCTATTGTCAGTATCGTTTTACTTCTGTACATACTCGTGTATACATTTAATTTTTGCTTAATCGTAAATGAGTCTTTTCTGTTTAAAGGTATATACAGGGTGCATCAGACAATTTGGGTCCACTAACTTTATCGGACAAAATAAATAATTGAATAAAAGATATTGAAAATTGCCATATTGCAATAAAAAAAGAAAGCTTTTACAATATTGAGAAGTTTAGTAGTTTTTTTAACAATATTTCACTTTACTAATTGTATTTAAAAGTGTTCAAGGAAGACCACGAATCTTTGTCTCAACAATAACCCCACATTTTCGACCTCAAATAATTGGTTGACTTATTTTTTACAATACTTCTCTATAATCTCTTGACTTTATAGAAAAATGTCTATATACAGTTTATGATCTCGAGACCAAAGCTAGTATGAGTTACTTCATATAGATTTTACAGCTTGTTGAACTTGAAAAGGAACAAAATCAGCGACCAGAAAACGTGTCATGGGGTGTTGACAGGACCAAATTACGAGGAGTTGAGTTGTACAGAGTGTACGGATTGTAGAACTCGTAAACTGTAGAGGAACAAGTTCAGCGACCAGAGAAACGTGCCCTGGGGGTGTAGCGTTGACGGGACCAAATTACGAGGAGTTGAGTTGTACAGAGTGTACGGATTGTAGAACTCGTAAACTGTAGAGGAACAAGTTCAGCGACCAGAGAAACGTGCCCTGGAGGTGTAGCGTTGACGGGACCAAATTACGAGGAGTTGAGTTGTACAGAGTGTACGGATTGTAGAACTCGTAAACTGTAGAGGAACAAGTTCAGCGACCAGAGAAACGTGCCCTGGAGGTGTAGCGTTGACGGGACCAAATTACGAGGAGTTGAGTTGTACAGAGTGTACGGATTGTAGAACTCGTAAACTGTAGAGGAACAAGTTCAGCGACCAGAGAAACGTGCCCTGGAGGTGTAGCGTTGACGGGACCAAATTACGAGGAGTTGAGTTGTACAGAGTGTACGGATTGTAGAACTCGTAAACTGTAGAGGAACAAGTTCAGCGACCAGAGAAACGTGCCCTGGAGGTGTAGCGTTGACGGGACCAAATTACGAGGAGTTGAGTTGTACAGAGTGTACGGATTGTAGAACTCGTAAACTGTAGAGGAACAAGTTCAGCGACCAGAGAAACGTGCCCTGGAGGTGTAGCGTTGACGGGACCAAATTAGGAGGAGTTGAGTTGTACAGAGTGTACGGATTGTAGAACTCGTAGACTGTAGAAGAACAAGTTCAGCGACCAGAGAAACGTGCCCTGGAGGTGTAGCGTTGACGGGACCAAATTACGAGGAGTTGAGTTGTACAGAGTGTACGGATTGTAGAACTCGTAAACTGTAGAGGAACAAGTTCAGCGACCAGAGAAACGTGCCCTGGAGGTGTAGCGTTGACGGGACCAAATTAGGAGGAGTTGAGTTGTACAGAGTGTACGGATTGTAGAACTCGTAGACTGTAGAGGAACAAGTTCAGCGACCAGAGAAACGTGCCCTGGAGGTGTAGCGTTGACGGGACCAAATTACGAGGAGTTGAGTTGTACAGAGTGTACGGATTGTAGAACTCGTAAACTGTAGAGGAACAAGTTCAGCGACCAGAGAAACGTGCCCTGGAGGTGTAGCGTTGACGGGACCAAATTACGAGGAGTTGAGTTGTACAGAGTGTACGGATTGTAGAACTCGTAAACTGTAGAGGAACAAGTTCAGCGACCAGAGAAACGTGCCCTGGAGGTGTAGCGTTGACGGGACCAAATTAGGAGGAGTTGAGTTGTACAGAGTGTACGGATTGTAGAACTCGTAGACTGTAGAAGAACAAGTTCAGCGACCAGAGAAACGTGCCCTGGGGGTGTAGCGGTGCTGGGGCCAGAACGACCTCGTCGCTCGCAAGGCCGAGCCCCGCCTCACACAACTCCTTATCAGACACCACCGCTACAACTGTTCTCGTTCTTTGGTTCATTTGCATTCGTTGGATTTCTCATCGTTTTATTACAACGGACCATAAGTGATTGAAATGTCTAGGGATTCCTCTTCTTCTATTACTCAAATATCGCTTTATATGTAATTTAATACAATTATTAAAACAGAGGAAAAGTTTTGATCGAATAATAAAATTGGATTATTTCATACAACATAAATAAAACTTTGATCTTATTTTTGCATTATAAAGCTCGTTTCTTTAGCAATATCCATGAAGTATGACGAGGGAAAGCCTATATAATGAGGTTGGTCGATTAGTACATTATTTATGTACGCGATTTCACTCTCATCCACTGAGATTCCAACCTGCCAAACTTGCAACTTCAAGAGGTGCAGCGAGACTAACGTCATGTAAACTAGAATAGAAATGCATTACTCACTTTTCAGGTCACCATTTGTCAATACGGACAAGGTTTTCTGTATTTTAATCTGTTGGATATTGTATAAGAAATTTAAAAAAGTTATGTTTGTGTTTGGTTACATGATTAAAGATTCCGCAACGATGTAAAATATTAATACTACTTTCATTTTCAGTGGCTGAGGATCTTTTATATATTTTTATATATAGATAAAGTTTTGACATATTTATTTACGTTTTAGAAAGCCAGATGAATTGATGATAAAATCTAACCGATAATTGCATTTGTTTAATCCGTCTCATCTGAGATTGTACATATTTATCATTGTTTTGATTGTGTAGGTTATGAATATTTGTCTCCATGTGAACCTTCGAAAAGAACAAGATTAAAAATACTGATAACGCAGTGTTTGTTAAGGTCGCTGATTAAGCGGTCAATTCTTAGCAATTTTATTCAAGTTTGGCCAAAACATTTCAGAGGTGTTTTCGTTTATAGTTGGTACTAAAATCGGCTTTTACAGTTAAATTTATTCTTTTTATTTCTCAAAATTTAGTATCCCTTAACTTAGTTGAAGCATCGATTGGACTATATTACTCTTCGTAAAGATTATTCTAGATGGCTAATCAGTATATTGCTCGGCAGCTGGATGAATTGTTTCTACAGCGTCATGCACGCACTGTTAATCTCGAGTATCGTACCTTAAAGAGTTGTTAAATATTTTTTCTTCAATTTGAGTGACAATGAAGGTCGTCAGGCCCTCCAACACGCCTCCCGCACTATCAGCACAGGCGTGTTATATAATGACTTTTATCATATGATAAACTCGGGCACACTGCGCGGCGCGGCGCGGCACTATGCTGTGAATTTCATACCGGGCCTATCGTTGTCAGTCTGGAGGTGTATGGTGTTTAGATCTTTAGTTAGGTTATGTTCTGTACGTCAACATTGGACTTTATATGTAATCAATTTATAAGTATAGTAAACAGCGATCTTATTATACTTCTTGCTGGTGACAGTCTGTCCAGAACCATTGGGTGGAACCTGCACGTGGTTCTGGCGGCCGCCCTGTGGATGTCCGAGTACAGTTTAATTGTGCTCGAGCCCTGAACACAGTAGGCTGAGCCTCTACACTCGGCCGGCCACGGACCACGCACCACAATGGTTAATTTCGGACACTCCACCTTTCAAAAGCCCGACCCCCCTCGCCATTTCGCTTTCTTGGAAGCGGATCATCAATGAAGCCCTCTAAGAGCTCGTGCCCTTCCCGCCGCCGCTGTGACGTCCCCTACTGCGTGTTTTAAAACTTGTTAAAATCAGAAACATTTAAGTTGTACTATTTTAATATCAGATTGATTCGCTAATCTGTGTATTTTGTTGATGGTTCAACAAAGAAACATTGTGCTTGACAAAAAACCTATGAAGATAGTGGAGAATGTACACAGGGCAATAATGTAGAGTGATTGCTTCAGAGATGATATTCGTGAAGGATTTCTGAGTTGCAGGAGGGTGAGCTTATTTATGAAGAGCTCTAAGAATGTGTAGTGGGATTGGTGATATTGTTAGGTAACGTGGTGTTAATATATTAAAAACTGAAGAGGAATTTGTAATTTGGCGTAAACCAATAAGAATGTAAAACAAAGTGAGTGAGATAAAGAGTAGAATGTGGAATAATACATTATAAAAACAGTATCTGTAGAAGAGAACCTAGAGTAAAAAGTGGAGGGATCAAGATGGTGAAATGCGGAGAAATTAGAAAAAACGAAGAAGGGAAAGATCGACTGAACAAAGACACCGTTTGGAGCATCACGAAAGTTGACAATAGAGTGCATTGTATGTAATCGACAGACAAATATTAGGGATTGTATTTAAAGTCTTGTAGAGAAACGAAAGACTAATAAGAGCAACGCAAACGAAAGTAGGAATGTTTGGGTAAAGAAACGAGTATATATCCCAGTGTTCCAATGACAGTAATGTTGTAACATGTGTGTTCTACTTAAGCAATTACACTCTTCTGAATTGAAGATGCTCAAGATAATGTTTGATATAGGTTTGGGTCCTGTGCTTTCAGTTTTTCTTTGTACTATCAGGCTTCCCCACACTCATCTGATGAGGACGTATGAATTCGTAAATCGGCAAGGACCATTGTCCCTAATGCTATTCTAGTATGTTCCATATATTACTCTTATGTATGGCAGACTTGTGGAAGAAAAGTAACTCGCTTACAACAAAGATGTCGCTCGCACCATTTCGAGCTTCAGCGTTATCTTGTAATCTCGATACTTGTAGCGACGACTGCTGTATAGAGAGATTGTTTTACGTTGTCAGAGAGATTTAAATGGTTTACTAAAACTACCAGATAATTCTTCCGTGTCCACACGAAACATCCCCTCTGGCTTTTCCCTACGGCATTGAAGCACATTCGGATCTAAAAGGTTTGAAGTCCATCGTCACTTACATTTCCAACTCTCTAAAAGGAAATAAAACTTTATAAAGACTCATGGACGGATACTTCACGCTATTCCCTCTAATTGTAATACCCACATTCTTTCATGACTACGTCAGAAACCTCAAAACTTAAAAAAATTACAATCCACTACAGTGCTTTTACAAAATCTTGAGCACTCAAACTTTCTTTTCGCTCGCAAATCTTTTATTAAAAAGTTACCTGCATCAAAATCACGTATATAGGGCAAGAAGTTCTCTTTATGACCACATACATGTTTCGTAGTGGAATTTTCAAATTCACAATAAATTGGTTTAAATACCCGTTCCAGCTTTGTATTCTCTGTTAGAAACATTCAACTGCCTTCATTTAGTGATAAATTATGATTTGCAAAATTTCACTGATATTAAAGTAATATAATATAATATATATTGTGACTAAAATGCACAAATTAAACCCATAACGTATTTTTAAACAATATAAATAGAATTGAACAGTTTCAAGAATTATAATGGAATTGGGTTTTGTCTTGGAAGATTGACTCGATGAGTATAGGTAGGTGTTTAAACCATTTTTAAAGAAAATTGTAATATTATGTGACACCATAAAGAACCCACACACATATTTACCTCTCCTATAAGCAATTTCTGTTCATACAATAACTTATGTGCGCCAAACTAGATTTATACCATATTTTTTCCCCAAACACTAATCTCTCCGGCGAAGCAGCGCTCAGCTAAACGATGATTAGTTCTATGGGGGCCAAATTCAATAAGTGTAACTCAATTGTGGATTGTTCGTTCGTTCAATATTTTTGCCCAAACAGAACTGACAAAACTGGTGATCATCACGGTCAATTACGTTAGCCCAAAATTGTAAAATTCTCTCTGAGTTCTAAATAGCTCTCGACATTTGTGAGTTCTGATTTCGACCAGTTTCGTCGACAAGGACAGTGGCGTGACTAGGATTTGGGGGGGGAGGGGTTAAATTATCTGATTGAAGTGAACACCAAATACCGGGGGGTAATCTAAATTCAAATACAATAACTAGGTCTAATTAAAAGAAAACAGTAAACTACTGTATTTCAATCCAGTCGAATTGCTGTTAAAAATTTTTTATGTTTAGGTATATTAAAGAGGTTTTATCCTCTTTATCCCTCTCACTGAGGAAGACCAATATTAATGCGATATAATGTTTTTATTATTACTTTAAGATTTTGTCCCTTGTATTTGAATTTTCTACCGATATTGAAATATATCTAAAAAGTAAAAATATTTCATTTTTTGTTTGTCACAATAATAATGTATAAGTAATATAATCTATTTTCTAAGATTTAAAATTTAACTACAAAAACTTTTAAATGAAAATATCTTATTGAAGTGAAAACTTCTTTAGGCGCGTTGAGCGTTTTGGTAGAGGGTAAAATCCTCGGTTCGCGTCACCGACATGCTAATGATACTAACCTGCATGAAAAAGTCAGTCTCGCTGTGTTTTTTAACCGTAGACTTGGCCGCGGACTACTAACCTGCATGAAAAAGTCAGTCTCGCTGTGTTAAAACTGTCCCGGCGGAGTATGAAAACAGACTGCGAAAATCAGTGACCTTTACGGCTTCCTCTCGCGATTTAAAAGTGAAGCCAATGTCGTACAATTCTGTAAGATGCGTCAAATTAAAGCTCTTAATATTGGCAATCTATTGGTTACATTTTTAAATATTAAAAAAATTTCGAAATAATTTTGATTATTGTTTACATTTTACATAGCGTTTACAATGATAAGAAAAAAGTAGTAAGCGAGGATTTTTTTTATTTTTTGGTCAGACAAAATTTGTCAGCGAGAAAGTTGTGTGAAAATAGATGAATATTTTTTTTGTAATTTATCATTTTTTTATTGGAAGTTTAGTTTAGCCTGTAGTAGCGTATGAAGTGATGAGTGAACGTTTCTGCCGGAACTTTAGTTGGCGCATTGGCTCACTGATACCGTATTAACTCAATAAATTAGTTTATTGTGCAATTAAAATACCTTTACGAAAGAACCAAGTTAATTTAACTAATTTATTAGTTTTAAAAATATTATGGGTTTAATTGTTATTGCAATTATATACTTTATCCGTAGCAATAACTGTATTATTTACAACGGCGTTCAACTCACTGTTGTTCAGTCGGTGTTTACTCACTTGTATTCTATGTTTAACTACAGTAGAACTCCGATTATCCGAACCCCTATTATCCGAATCCCCAATTATCCGAATCACGATTCGGTGAAATTATGTAAAATTTGAAAGTCGTCAAATAACAGTGAAGGCGCCCGCTACAACCTCAAGGCAACGTACTTTATTGGAAATGTTCAAGTGAAAAAACTACACAGGACAAATATGTACTGTATGTAGCCTATTGCACATTTCATCACTTAATTTATCATTTAGTTTATGTACTAGTACTTTTCGTTAATCTGTATTGCTGTACTGCATTTTTATTGCTCATATTTATTACTGTACTCTATAGTATTAAAATAACAACGTTTTCAATGCACTTTTGTTTATTTAATGTAAAATACTCCTTTTTTGCATAATTTCCATGCTAAATCCAACTATCCGAATTTTTGCATATCCGAATCGGCCTGATCCCCAATTAATTCGGATAATCGGAGTTCTACTGTAACTATTAATATTGAGCAATTACAACAAGTATAATGATTGCATTGAACTTTTTTTCATTAAAATAATATTCTTTAATACTTACAGTACTTTTTTATTAAGATATTGTTAAGATAATTGTATATTAATTATTTTTTCAACCACTTTGTATTTATATTTTGTTCATGATTTGTTTAACCCATCATATGTAACTAATAAATAAAACATAAAAAATTTCATATAATTTTTGCATATAGTTTTAATTACTCTCAACTTAATAGTTCCGTTTTCACTTCTATCGGCAGTCCCACGACTGCTACTGTTTTTTTTTTATACTAGACACTCTTTAATGATATTAAAAAAAAGTCTCATAAATATAGAAAGCAGTAACTAACAAAACACATTTTATTTCAATTTTTAACTACGCTGCTGACCTAAATAATTTATATTCATACCCACCTTCCTTCAATCTATAACTATCAATAATTATAAGGAATTACTTCTCAGTACTAAATTAATATAAAATAACCATTTAATTTCTAAAGGCGAGAAAATGGCATTTACAAGTAACTTACGATGATTTTTGAACATATTATAATTTTTTTTAAATATATTGCTCCACATTATAAAGTTTTATTCTATTGAAAACAGTAGACGCTATGCTGTCGAGAATAATTTATTTAGTTTAATAACGTACTATGATACATACTCCCACGTTCATAATGTATAATGAATCCAGATCCTTAATGTGCAGGTTTCTAGGAATTATGGTGTAATAATGTCACCTAACCACATTATATCTTTCATAATTCAGTCAGTATTTATTTAATTTTATTTCGGCTCTCTTTAAATCGATAAACAGTGAAAAAATTAATTCCTCAACTACTGAGGGACCCCAGATTGGAGCACGTCAGGGGCAGAACCAGTTAAGACGTCCCCAAGGAAGGGACCGGGATAGCGTAACTCCCAATAATTAGATGCTCCTAAGGAATTCACCGAATTGATTAGCAACAGCCGAACATGCACGGGTCGGGGGAGCGAAAAAGCCGAGTTTATCCGATTAAGCGCTCGGTTGGTCTCGGGCCTAACCGAGTTACGCGTGGGTCGTTCATTAGTATCATAATACAATTACCGAAGTGCTCGAATGGGGATAAATCCACGTTAGCTGTTGCAGACGTATCAGTTAATTCACGCTCTTGCAGCGCTAAATCGTCGCTAAGATTCGGTGATGGGGAGGGGGAGAACTTTTACCTTAATTGCCACGACAAGTGTCAACTCCCCCTCCCTCCACACACACTTGATAGAGGACCCTACTTAGCGATGATTGGTGAGCTATGTCATCACCGTCTGATTGGGTCGAAGGCTACAATTTCATCTTTTAATTGATTAAGGGTCACGCAAATTCGGTCAAATTCTAAACAAAGTCATTACTCACGCCTTTCCCGATATTTATGATGCGATTTACCAATTTTTCATTGACTGTCAGCCCACATTCCCGATTTCTTGGTGACAAGTTTTTTTTTTTATAATGCATTACTGTTTTCGTTCGGTTCTGGTTGGTTTGATTGATGGTCGTAAACTGAGAGGAGGGTCATATTATACATGACTCCACGTTCATTGTCAAGCTAAGGTTAGTTTGATTGGTTTGCTGGTGTTATTACTGGTCAGATTGTTGCAAATTTAATACTATACACTCTACTCTGTTAACCTGAGAATTTAACTAATGATTTAAAAATGTTATGTCCGTAATTACTTCTAAGTTATGGGTTTTACCAATTTTAAAATAGGACAATTTCGCAAAACTATTCTTTTTAGTTATGCTTTGTTAAAGAATAACTTCACACTACTAGTGTCAAATTCGATAAATTAGCCCCAATGATCAATGAACTTTATAAATTATCATTATCCTTACATTATTATTACTTATGCATAATTGTATGACTTGTACAAAACATTGTAAAGTTTCAACTGTGTGGATAAAGTTTAAAGTATAAACCAATTGTACGGTCAGGTATATTTATCACGCTAGTTTAACATTATGATCTTTTGGCAATGACTACTGTAACAGCTACTCGATGATTTTGGCATCAGTTCAAAACTCGTAAAATGTAAGTCTTGGCTTTACGTGAATTTTAATATAGGCTTTATTTTATTAGGCTTCCTATTGTTAAGTAGGATAATATCACATTTGTAAAGGCGTCTCTATCTGATGCCTCCGTCACACCTGAGATCATACATAATCAGTAATCAGATATATGCAAACTGATTGTGGCATTTAACATTTGTAGATTAATTTTGACACATTCTTACTCAGCTGTCGTTCTAGGCTTGAAGTCAGTGTTCTTATTGTAACCACAAGAATATCAATCCTGTGATATTTGATTAGACCAAGACACTGAAGTAACGTACTTATTTACTCACAAAAGTCTTTTACTGTTTCAATACCTCTGCATATTTGGCCTTTTACTTTATAAACTTTTCAAAAATTGGATTAGAAGATCTATGTCGCTTTTCTCATATACTGTATTTGACTTTATTTACACTTCAGAGTTTTCAAAATTCATAGGAAATAACTGTGTGTAGAAAATAAACACGTAATTTGTCTATATGATTATTTCATTTTTAACGGATTGCTCCTTTCGAAAATGGATGGCATAAAAAAGTAGTATTATTACCTCATAATTTTAATATTTTAAAAACGGTTATTTGTATCAAAATCCGTTTGGCCGTATTCGTCATAGTACTGGCTAACAGAAACATGTTATTACGAAGTAGAATATTTGTATATACTCAAGTTGGGACCGTTGTGTTTTGACCAATACACAAGCGCATGTCGGTAACTCCGATGAGCCATAAACTAAACATGCCTCACCCAGGTGCATAGCCCCGCAGTTGATTTATTACACTTTAGCGTAAATAAATAAAAGATGGTCGATCGTCTGCCCTTCTGCGCCCTTGTCCGGCACATTTCCATATATTACGCCTTCAGTCTCTCGGAGGTTCATCGTCCTTCTTGTGATGTCCCGCCTCCCACTCCTTGTCAGTTTCCTGTAGCCTCAGGGTGGACTGAAACACTGCTTTAGTTTTTAGTTCTTCCGACTTTTATAATGAATAATAATATAAACTTCCTGTTTTGTTTGCTTTATAAAATATTTTCAAAATAGAAAGTTCCCTTGGTCGACTACCCTTCTAAAAGCCCTTATAAATTGTAATTTAATTAATTACCTCTGTCATACACGTGTTTCGACGAAAGCCTGAACACCCCTTAAAAGCCGCTTTACACTGAACAGTCCATCCACTGGAAGGAGTTTGTCTTGAACGTCCACGGGTTACTGCCTTGCACACAAACCAGTGGACGGACGGACGAAATTGTTTGCATCTCGTCTTTCAGTTGAGTTGCTACCTCCGTCAGGGAAACATTGAAACAATGACACTTAGTGTACTTTAGTGTACCATTGATTTTGTGAGAGGTGTAACATGGATTGCTGCTGACAGTTCCAGCAGTGATGACGAAAATACAGTCCTACTGTATTCAGGTAGTGAACGAAAACATTGCGTGCACGCTATTAATAAAAAACAGAAAAGTGTTAGATGAATTCCACCATTTAATAGCAGATTTAGAGGGGGTTGGAGAGAGATTCAGACGGTATTTTAGACTAAGAAAAGAACAATTTGAAGAGGTTTGTCACTTATAGAGATTGATGTAAAAAGGGAATACAAGAATTACAGGAAATAAATCACAAGCAGGAAAAGGCTAGCTGTATGCTTGAGGTAGGCTTTTTTAAACTATGAAAAACCAGCAGAGTCCCAAAGGTATTTTTAGTTAATATCGGCAAAACAATAATTTTATACTTTCATAAAAACTCAAAATTTATATTTTGCTTTCTACAATAAAAGACAAGAAATGTATTATAATATGTTCTTCTTTAATTTTATCACGCATTGTAATATTGAAAAAATGTTTGAAGACCTATAGCAAAAAGGCTACTATACGCCAGGGAAAGTGTCCGCAATCCGAAAAGGAGCTTTAAAATAAGGAATTATTTACCAAACACTGATTTTTCAGATTCAAATAACACGGATAACAAGGTTCAGCGGCCAATAAAGACACTGAACGACGAGGAACTAGCAGGGTGGTATCTGTTGAAGTGATGCCGTGCGCATGCGCAGCTGAAAACTTTTCAAAATCATCCAAAACGTCCATCCACTGGACGAATTTTCGTCCAGCGGATGACCGGACGCCGGTGTACGGCAGCCTTAACGTCGAAACAGAATGTTTACTAAACATCTTTGGCAAGTCATAAGTTTTATTAAATGCACTGTTAAATCTAAATTAATTGATAGGTCAAAATCTGTTGTGTACAAGGAACTCTAACTATTACAATACAACTATTTAGCGCTAAAACATACATTCATATGTTATTCTACAGCTATAATGATTACTGAGAATCAGTTTTATAGCGTTATCAGTTAAACAATCAAATGTCTTCTCGATATAACGATAACGAACTTGGAACTGGTCTGCCGGGGATTTTTCTAAAGAATACATATTTTCAAATAAAATTACAATAATTGAGAACTCTCTCAGTCATTTCTGATCAGACCCTCTCTAATCGTAATTTTGAGGGACGTTTTTCGTTTATCGCCATCAGTACAGCACTGTCGTAGTCTGCAACGATGGCCGGGCGCATTAGTGTCAAACTAAACCCACTTAAATAGTAGTGAAATCCAAGGAAACAATATTTGTGACTGTATAAACAAGATTAGAAAGTGATTTTAGTTTTCGATCGTTCTGACACTAATGCCTCCGGTCACCAATACCTTCGGTGCTACCTCACACTGGTGGCGACGAACGATAAACATCACTCAAGATGGTAGTACCTATGGCAGATCGATCACACATTCCTGAAATAAAAACATCGTTTTATAGTGTTTAGGAATAGTTTTAGAGTTGCGGGCAGATAACAGTTTTTGATCACGTGACCTTATTCTAGGTGTGAATTGTCCAAGGGATATTGTTACCAACAAGGGCGCTACACGAACGTACATATGTATGAGCGTTGTGATTTTTCTGTTGGTAATTAATTTATTTTTTATTATCGGTAAAATTATTGCCATTAGATTCAGTATCCTTTAAATCAACATCCAAAGGCGTATCTCAGGAAAATTAGTAACCTTACAGAAAGACTTAATCTGTATCTCGAATTAATCCCTTTGATAATAGATATTACTAAAATTTATATTAAATTCAAGTAATTTCTTGCAACTACATTATTTGTAAATGAATGCTAAGCGAGCTGTACAGCATGTTGTTGTTTTCTGGCATAAGTCAATCATATTAAGTGAGAACGCTAACCCAATAAGTAGTATAATTCATTTAAGATGAATCAGTATCAGATGAATCAGTATCAGATGACTCATAGCCGCACGTGGTTATCGGCCCCCAAAATTATCGGTCAGTTTGCGGTTTTCATAATCTCTTAAAACCGCCACTATCTGCCGGATCTGGATGTGGCGTTTCGTTTACTTCGGTTTGAACTTGAGCGTCCCCTCTGACTCATCGTGTTGATAGGAGATTTGATAAGTTTCTTATTTTAGTTACCACTAACCACAAATTATTATCACTCGACCCTAAAAAATAATTTAACAAACAAGAATGGTGTCAAAGCGATATCGTGAGGAGGTTTCAAGTGTTATCAGTAGAACCGGCGAACCTCGATAAGCGGTTGTATCTTATCACCAGGTGATCCTTTACCCAGGAGATAGGTAAGCCCGTGAACAGGTGTTGCCGGTGGGGGGGGGGAGGGGGCAATCTGGCAGTAGAGGCCGGATGACGGATTATCTTCTAGAGATGTCACATTGTCGCGGGCGACAGGCGGTTGACATCTTGGAAAAGGAGAATTAAATTATTTTAGAGTTTAGCGTCTTCTTTGTCTCATCTGATTTTGTTGAGACAACAACCTTGACATTTTATTAAAAATGAAATGGCATGGAAAATTCATCTTTCTTGTCGCAAAAATACATTTATGATTTAGCAAAATTTTCAGATGGTCTATAACATCTATTGCATCCTTTATATGAATATTTGCTTACCTAGAGATTGGATTCAAAATCATTAACCAGTCTACAAGAAGATTGCAGGGAAAGCATAAAACTTGGTATTTTAATGTTAAACTATTCAGCACTAGTCTGTATAAATTAAATTAAACAAAAAATCATGTTCTTGAACTCCAGAAATTAATGTATTCTAGATTACTCAACCATTGACAAATTGTTAAGTCCATTGTTAACTAAGAGATACAGTTAGAATGCCACTTAGTCGCGCCACAATCAATTCAGACGAAAATGGAGAACCAGTTTACATATGTTAATAAGAGCTGCATATTTCATGATGTGAACACGTGAAGGTATGGATACCACGTGACCTGTAATGTAGACTGGGGTTGGCCAGTAAGGGTTGATGTACCAAGAGATGAATAGACTACTCGATACATCAGGAGTCTACCAAGCGTGTTTAACCTAAAATGGTGTTATTTGTTATTTTCATTAAGCATGCTGGATTCGCCGTTACATTTTTCCTTGTTTGAACGATAAGGTACCTGCAATTTTTGTACCGAGATTATGTGTATTCATATCTACTTAGAAATATTTTAGTATACAAAGTGGGTATGTAATTGATGAGACAAATTCAGTAAAACTCCATGTTCTAGCTTAACTACTGTCGACCAGATATAAAAAGGTTGACACATTCTAAGTACATGTTTAAATCCAATAATTTTACAAATCCGGTTAATCTAAGCTTTTTTAGGTATTACTATGTGGCCAACAAAGGTATGATAAAGGAAACAGGGTTTCCCGGACATTTGCCATCGTTCAGTGCTACAAAACAATCAGTAACACTACTTTTATAGATCTGCAATCTGACGTCTTCCTCAAGTCAATAACTAACACATTACAATCTAACGTAATTACAATCTAGGTTAAAAAAAAACAAATCATACCAGAGCGTTGTGACACGCCTATGTCAGGAATCACAACCACCACGTTGTGGGTAACTTTACTAACTCTAACACATGCACTTAATAAAAACAATACTAGTTATTACAACTGAACTACAGAATATCTTAAGGTTCACTGTTTTGTATCACTGAACGATGGCAAATGTCTGGGAAAATCCTGTTTCTGCACAATACTTCAATCGTCAAAAACTAACTTCAAAAAATAAAAAAGTATGATCAAAGTACAAAGTGTAAAATATTTTAAGAAACTTTATGTAGCTTCAGATAGGTTAAGTGTCGCCTGGTGAAATAAAGGATTCTTTACCATTTTACCTTTTTATGTCGATCAAGCTGCGTATATGAATCAACATTCTATGTTAAAACCGGATAGCACTGGCCATTGGGTTTTACCACATATATCTCTATTTTTAGTCTGTCTGCAATTTGTGTGTACTTCTTTCTTCAACTAAGGATGTTTAAATCTAAGTACATCTCACATATGTTACATAATTAGTTAAAGTAAACTATATAGAAAATTACATAGAGAAGAAATGCATATTGAATTTCAACGGAAATTCCGTGCTTAATTATTACGTAAAATCTATGAAAACGCCCTTAAGTTCTTCAGAGTTTATTATTTTCGTAGCAACTGTAGATTTATTATAGCCTCTTCATGCCAACACGGAAAGACGTTTCTCTGAGCATCGCACTGATATAGGAATCTCTGATTAGCAATGAAGATATAACTTAATAAGGAAGCCTTTGTTGTGGCCTTGCTATTGTATATTTTTAGTTTACCCCGACCTTCATCAAGTGGCGGCCCTTGTAAGGCCGGAGTTGGGCTGTGGCCGGTGACTCTTTGACACTTCCACTACACCGGCCTTGGGCAACTTGTATAACGGATTGTGATCAATCGACTTGAGTAGTCTACATGTCTCGATGACCACTAATGAGATCTAAGCTGTACAATCTGAATGCTACAGGGGCAATTATAAACTGGACCAAGATTTGGATGCCCGTTCCTGTAATCCTGGCCCACGGTTTGGATTGTGATCAATTGACTTGAGTAGTCCACACATCTCGATGACTACTAATGAGATCTAAGCTGTACAATCTGAAAGCTTCAGAGGCAATTATAAACTGGGCCAAGATTTGGATGCCCGTTCCTGTAATCCTGGCCCACGGTTTGGATTGTAATCAATCAACTTGAGTAGTCCACACGTCTCGATGACCACTAATGAGATCTAAGCTGTACAATCTGAATGCTACAGGGGCAATTATAAACTGGACCAAGATATGGATGCCCGTTCCTGTAATCCTGGCCCACGGTTTGGATTGTAATCAATCAACTTGAGTAGTCCACACGTCTCGATGACCACTAATGAGATCTAAACTGTACAATCTGAATGCTACAGGGGCAATTATAAACTGGACCAAGATATGGATGCCCGTTCCTGTAATCCTGGCCCACGGTTTGGATTGTAATCAATCAACTTGAGTAGTCCACACGTCTCGATGACCACTAATGAGATCTAAGCTGTACAATCTGAATGCTACAGGGGCAATTATAAACTGGACCAAGATATGGATGCCCGTTCCTGTAATCCTGGCCCACGGTTTGGATTGTAATCAATCAACTTGAGTAGTCCACACGTCTCGATGACCACTAATGAGATCTAAGCTGTACAATCTGAATGCTACAGGGGCAATTATAAACTGGACCAAGATATGGATGCCCGTTCCTGTAATCCTGGCCCACGGTTTGGATTGTAATCAATCAACTTGAGTAGTCCACACGTCTCGATGACCACTAATGAGATCTAAGCTGTACAATCTGAATGCTACAGGGGCAATTATAAACTGGACCAAGATATGGATGCCCGTTCCTGTAATCCTGGCCCATGGTTTGGATTGTAATCAATCAACTTGAGTAGTCCACACGTCTCGATGACCACTAATGAGATCTAAGCTGTACAATCTGAATGCTACAGGGGCAATTATAAACTGGACCAAGATATGGATGCCCGTTCCTGTAATCCTGGCCCACGGTTTGGATTGTAATCAATCAACTTGAGTAGTCCACACGTCTCGATGACCACTAATGAGATCTAAGCTGTACAATCTGAATGCTACAGGGGCAATTATAAACTGGACCAAGATATGGATGCCCGTTCCTGTAATCCTGGCCCACGGTTTGGATTGTAATCAATCAACTTGAGTAGTCCACACGTCTCGATGACCACTAATGAGATCTAAGCTGTACAATCTGAATGCTACAGGGGCAATTATAAAACTGGACCAAGATATGGATGCCCGTTCCTGTAATCCTGGCCCATGGTTTGGATTGTAATCAATCAACTTGAGTAGTCCACACGTCTCGATGACCACTAATGAGATCTAAGCTGTACAATCTGAATGCTACAGGGGCAATTATAAACTGGACCAAGATATGGATGCCCGTTCCTGTAATCCTGGCCCACGGTTTGGATTGTAATCAATCAACTTGAGTAGTCCACACGTCTCGATGACCACTAATGAGATCTAAGCTGTACAATCTGAATGCTACAGGGGCAATTATAAACTGGACCAAGATATGGATGCCCGTTCCTGTAATCCTGGCCCACGGTTTGGATTGTAATCAATCAACTTGAGTAGTCCACACGTCTCGATGACCACTAATGAGATCTAAGCTGTACAATCTGAATGCTACAGGGGCAATTATAAACTGGACCAAGATGTGGATGCCCGTTCCTGTAATCCTGGCTCACGGTTTGGATTGTCAGATGGTTTGAGCAGTTTGAGCCAAGGGTACAATGTAGTTTCTCGTGCTTTTTAACTTCCACTTTTTCTCTATTGAGGACATTGTAGTGTCTACTTTTTATTAATGAAGTGATGAAATTTGCCCTTGTACCGATAGCCCAGAGGTATTGTGGTATGTGGTCAGCTTGGAACATAGGAGAATCGAGATTTGTTCAGTGTACTGCATAGAGAGCACTATTACGAAATACTCAGTAGAAGCATGGTCCAACCGTGGAAAGCCTAAATCAATACCTACGTAAAATACCTCGGCCAGTGTCACTACTTAAATCACATCACACAGATTAGGAAAGAAATTCTAATAGTTTTGACAATTTTTACATTTATACCTTAAATGCTCCTAATAAACAAACTAAAATCACCGGTTGTGGGTGGGGGAGGGGTTTGTTTCAAAATATCTCAAAACGCCATTACGTTTAGAACGAAACCCGCTCTGCATTAAATGAAAGAGAATTAAATTGCGTACAAACATTTTATGAGTATCTATCGTAGAAATACTATTATTAGCTATATATGTGGAGAACATTGCCCTAAAGTCTTATATTCCATTAGCTTCTACATAGAATGTATCAATTTAGATACATCACCCTTACTGAGACTGCTCTTGTCCGTATGATTCACTCGGTACACTGCTTACTGTCAAGTAAAAAGATCATTATTGTAGCCTTGCATAAACACACTATTGGATATTTTTCTCCTAACTACATTTTCAACGCTTAGTTTAAATAGCCTACTTTGGAAACTGGTCCATTTATACCTTAAAGGGTCCTAATAAACAACTAAAGGTCCCTGGTTGTGTGGGTGAGCGAAGGAGGGCTAGTATGAGAATGGGACAATGCCAACATACCGAACGTTAATATCGGTTACCTCTCACGTAAATTTAATAAATACCCAGTTAATCTTAAAAATAATCAATATTAGTTCTATTGACAAATATTGATCCATATTTCACTATTCCGTACTCAAGTGTTATTTCAACATTGGTCTCGGTACCTCACTGTCTATACAGAAATTTACTTACTAGTAATATCAGAGGAAGGTACTACGAGATAGGCCTTACTTGCAGTGAGTAAGCGAAACAAGGACGGCCCCTGATATGGGAAGACATTAATCCATTAATGTGGCCCGTGACATTATATTACTTTATGGGTGCCATAAACCACTTTATGTAACCTCGCATAGTCCCCGATCGCCACTCTTCCTAATGAACCTATGTCAGTTACTAAATACTGTTAGAGTCCGTAACTATGACGTCATGTTGTAAAAGTACGGTATCGACCACTAACCTTAACCTGACCTGCAAGTTGCAGTTTGTGTACTCAGTTATATAAGGCGACGACCAGTCTAGTGACAGGTCTGTTCGTGAAATTATGTCATACTAGCTTTATTTCTTTATTATATCTGATAGTCGTTTGAAAACATGGAGTAGAAAATTCTATTTTGAATATTCCGTGACAGTCATACGTAGGCTACCGGTTTACAGTCACACACGGAATCAACCCTTCTACCAGTTACAATAAAATTATAATATTGATTTTACCTCTTTGCCTCTTACTTGTAGAGTATAAATTTTGACATTACAATCTCAATACCCGACTATAAGGTTAAAAATTCTATGAATTGGTACATTTACGTTTCTTGGTAAGAAATCTACATCTATTAGTAGTGCTACAATGGGTCTATTTATTATAACCGACGTGCAAACTTCAAAAATCACAATAGATGTAAGTGTCAAATTACGATTTGGGAAGTCTGGAACTATAGAAATTCAATTCTAAACGATGGCAGTACAAGTAGTTTTCTTTTAAGTGGATTCAAAATGGCTGCCTGTTGAATAAATAATACATGAATTTAGTTACATAAACGTTCTGTCCGAGTAATTGCGTGGAAAGTTCCGAGTAACGTAGACATTGTGTCTCTCAATCACCGGTTTATACAACCGGTGTGTATCCATATCAGTACAGTGTATCTAACCGTTGTGACTTTATTACATTGGGCTACCAAGAAGATCTGAGTAACGTAGACATTGTGTCTCTCAATCACCGGTTTATACAACCGGTGTGTATCCATATCAGTACAGTGTATCTAACCGTTGTGATTTTATTACATTGGGCTACCAAGAAGATCTGAGTAACGTAGACATTGTGTCTCTCAATCACCGGTTTATACAACCGGTGTGTATCCATATCAGTACAGTGTATCTAACCGTTGTGACTTTATTACATTGGGCTACCAAGAAGAGCTGAGTAACGTAGACATTGTGTCTCTCAATCACCGGTTTATACAACCGGTGTGTATCCATATCAATACAGTGTATCTAACCGTTGTGATTTTATTACATTGGGCTACCAAGAAGATCTGAGTAACGTAGACATTGTGTCTCTCAATCACCGGTTTATACAACATGTGTGTATCCATATCAGCACAGTGTATCTGACCGGTGTATATTTTTACATTGGGCTGTCAGAAGCTTCGATTAATGTAAACATTGCGTATGTCACTCACCAGTATACATAAATGATCAGTGTGTATCTATCGATGTACAGTGTATCTGACCGGTGTATATTTTTACATTGGGCTGTCAGAAGCTTCGATTAATGTAAACATTGCGTATGTCACTCACCAGTATACATAAATGATCAGTGTGTATCTATCGATGTACAGTGTATCTGACCGGTGTATATTTTTACATTGGGCTGTCAGAAGCTTCGATTAATGTAAACATTGCGTATATCACTCACCAGTATACATAAATGATCAGTGTGTATCTATCGATGTACAGTGTATCTGACCGGTGTATATTTTTACATTGGGCTGTCAGAAGCTTCGATTAATGTAAACATTGCGTATATCACTCACCAGTATACATAAATGATCAGTGTGTATCTATCGATGTACAGTGTATCTGACCGGTGTATATTTTTACATTGGGCTGTCAGAAGCTTCGATTAATGTAAACATTGCGTATGTCACTCACCAGTATACATAAATGATCAGTGTGTATCTATCGATGTACAGTGTATCTGACCGGTGTATATTTTTACATTGGGCTGTCAGAAGCTTCGATTAATGTAAACATTGCGTATGTCGCTCACCAGTATACATAAATGATCAGTGTGTATCTATCGATGTACAGTGTATCTGACCGGTGTATATTTTTACATTGGGCTGTCAGAAGCTTCGATTAATGTAAACATTGCGTATGTCACTCACCAGTATACATAAATGATCAGTGTGTATCTATCGATGTACAGTGTATCTGACCGGTGTATATTTTTACATTGGGCTGTCAGAAGCTTCGATTAATGTAAACATTGCGTATATCACTCACCAGTATACATAAATGATCAGTGTGTATCTATCGATGTACAGTGTATCTGACCGGTGTATATTTTTACATTGGGCTGTCAGAAGCTTCGATTAATGTAAACATTGCGTATATCACTCACCAGTATACATAAATGATCAGTGTGTATCTATCGATGTACAGTGTATCTGACCGGTGTATATTTTTACATTGGGCTGTCAGAAGCTTCGATTAATGTAAACATTGCGTATATCACTCACCAGTATACATAAATGATCAGTGTGTATCTATCGATGTACAGTGTATCTGACCGGTGTATATTTTTACATTGGGCTGTCAGAAGCTTCGATTAATGTAAACATTGCGTATATCACTCACCAGTATACATAAATGATCAGTGTGTATCTATCGATGTACAGTGTATCTGACCGGTGTATATTTTTACATTGGGCTGTCAGAAGCTTCGATTAATGTAAACATTGCGTATATCACTCACCAGTATACATAAATGATCAGTGTGTATCTATCGATGTACAGTGTATCTGACCGGTGTATATTTTTACATTGGGCTGTCAGAAGCTTCGATTAATGTAAACATTGCGTATGTCGCTCACCAGTATACATAAATGATCAGTGTGTACCTATCGATGTACAGTGTATCTGACCGGTGTATATTTTTACATTGGGCTGTCAGAAGCTTCGATTAATGTAAACATTGCGTATGTCGCTCACCAGTATACATAAATGATCAGTGTGTATCTATCGATGCACAGTGTATCTGACCGGTGTATATTTTTACATTGGGCTGTCAGAAGCTTCGATTAATGTAAACATTGCGTATGTCGCTCACCAGTATACATAAATGATCAGTGTGTATCTATCGATGTACAGTGTATCTGACCGGTGTATATTTTTACATTGGGCTGTCAGAAGCTTCGATTAATGTAAACATTGCGTATGTCGCTCACCAGTATACATAAATGATCAGTGTGTATCTATCGATGTACAGTGCATCTGACCGGTGTATATTTTTACATTGGGCTGTCAGAAGCTTCGATTAATGTAAACATTGCGTATATCACTCACCAGTATACATAAATGATCAATGTGTATCTATCGATGTACAGTGTATCTGACCGGTGTATATTTTTACATTGGGCTGTCAGAAGGTTCGATTAATGTAAACATTGCGTATATCACTCACCAGTATACATAAATGATCATTTTGTTGTCAATCTATCGTGGATCTGACCTATGTGTCATTTACATTGGGATACCAAGAAGTTTCAAGTAATGTAATTTATTGGCCTTCTTCAAGGGTCTCGATCCTCCAGACAGATAACATACGTGAAGGAGGACGGAGTAATACGATATTGACACGTATGTTTATGACCTGTTTAGCTAAAAACATGTACTTTTTAATTTTTTCTTTGCATATAAACAAAAATTGAAGGTTTTTTGAAAATTAAACAAACATAACTTTTTATTAAATTAAAAAAATTCAAACACGAGAACTAACTAAGCAGTAAAATACAGAAATTGTTTACATTTAGACATCACTTACTTAATACATAACTAAGTGTCTCAAATAAATCGGGCGTTTTTCATAAAAGGCCGGAAGGTGTAGTATCATAAATGATTCCTAAAACTTTATTAAAGTTCATGTAGGTGAGGAAGACATTAAGCGAAGTCTTGCGGTGCCCTGACCTCCTCTGATATCAACAGTCAAGGTCACGTTGGATGACGTCATCCCCCTCCTCTTCTATCGGGTATTAATTACAGACTGGAGGTGCTGCTGCCGCCAATACCACACGGTCTTCTTAAAACTGATCTTACCAAATCATTGCACATGTATGTATCCTTCAAAGTATTCCACTCAAATTAATTTATGCTTTCTTATGTAATTAGCAAACTTCATGGTCATCCAAACTTTAGGTATTCTTAAGGAATTCCTTTACATTTCCAAACTCAGGCATCATTTGTGACCGCCGTGTTGTGAATTGTATAACGTTTTACGACGCCAACAAGTCTTCACACTGTTTGTTTATTTAAGTCATGTACATGATATAGTCGATCCGAAATTATATTATATCGAAATTTTACATAGACATTCTTGGGGTGTCTGGTATGAGCATAGGCCTATTCTTATTTCTAAAATCCCTCCGGGCTACGCCCCACTGGTCTTTAAAGAAAAATCCAAGCTTGGTCTCTAGAGTTGTTGAATAATAATTGAAAAATCATGTCACATGTAATAAATTGTTCTGTGTAAATATGGTTTATTATTTTCAATTTGTTTACAATTATAGTGAGTAGATTCTCTAAGAAGTAACTTTTATTTTTTATGCGGTTTTAGATTATTTAAGTACTCACCTACTTTACAAAATGCCCTAAAACATAAGATGTTCAGTATGAAGACTCTCTTTGAAGCAGTCGGCAAGAACTATGCTAGAAGAAACAAACGCGTAGTGCCATTGTATTATACCTCAAATACAATCTTACTATCTAACTTTTACTATAAATTTAAAGACTGACATACAATCCATCTTAGTTCTCTTTTAACAAAAGTAGGCTTCACAGAGCTGTGTCTGTATGTATAATTTCATGATCGGGAAAGAGGCAAACTCCGCTATGAACAACAATACTAAGATCAAAATAAATTGTAAAGACAATAAATATACATTTTTTAAACATATTTTCTTTGTCGCGGGAAGATGTTAAACTTGACATTGGCGTAGAAAATATAATTTACTCGAACTAAAAATGCTCATACAGGTGCAAAACCTACGGAAATTCCGTGCGAAGCCGTAGGTACCTGCTAGTTTTGATATAAATAAAATAAAGCTTCAATATTCAATGTGTTTAAGTAATTATCACTATAGTCATAGGCGCTCCGGTCTAGTGTAAAATAATTTTACTGTTTAAACAATGTAAATGTTTGAGAGCATTTGTATCATCATTTCTATAACAAGGATTTACCCTTGACCTCTGAAATTACAACTGACCTCTAAGAATAAGAGATTTCATTCAAGTCGACATAATAGACGATTATTTCAGTAATTAAATGTTGGACAATATTCTGGTAGTATCAGTTACCAACTAAGTTACCAAAGTAGGACTACGTCTCTTAAAAATGTGAACATTTGCTTCATGAACACAAGCCTACCGCACATTAAGCTTTAAAACCAGAACGTTTAAATGTGAATCACATTCTTAATAAGGTAATTCCGTGAAAACGAGTATTTGGAGCCTTGCTGATATTTGAATTGTCAAATAAATGAATTTACAATGTTAAAAAACTCGTTAGATAAGCACTTGCATTTATAATCTGTTAAGAAGTTGTCGAGAAAATCCTCGGTTCCCATGATATGAGATAGTGCCCCTATAGTACTATTGGGTAGGCGTGTACTTGAGAATTATGGGTATCTAGAGTACAGTTACTGATAAGAGATAAGGTCAGGAAGCTGGCGCTGGTGCCACCTGACGTCACCAAGGGGCTCAAGGCCATCAAGTACTGAATTGTAGATTCTTCCGTTGACAAAAAAGTTGTCTAAGGAGATAACATTACTACAGAATTTGCTTTAATGCGTAGCAGTGAAGATAATGCATTGTAAGTTAATACTTTATCTATTGTTGTTGGACTTACAAATTGGAAGAATTGATGGGGAGGTGTGGATTTGGACTGTACCAAAGCTTTGTAACGTTGGGTTTTCAGTCAACATCAGGAGAGAATGTCTTAAGTGTTCACAGTCATAATACCATTTTCAAGCACCGATTTGTAGAATCACAACTATTAGTCATTTTTTAATGAATCGAAATATACTGGACTATACAGTTTTTACCTATTAGAATACATTAAAAGCTAAATTTGAAAATGAACTTAAATCTTTTGAATGAAAACTTGTTTTTATAACATAAATGATTTCCTATTTTTTCCGAACCGCAGTACCACATAACATTAATCTTCACACAGTGATACCGTATCCGGAAATTAGGAAATTGATGCCCTTAATCTCAGGCGTCAGGACAAGTCTAGCGCTTTATAACCAATTGGAACAATTCTATCTTTGTATATTTTGAAATAGTAGGATCATCTTCTCCCTTATTTCGATAGTCCGGTTTTTCACTTTATTCCTTGTCCGCCGTACCCATTTAGGAACTAAGTCAATGGAACGGATGAATGAATACTGCTTAACGCCCTGCAGGTGTTGCTAAAGAGTATAAAATATTTCACCCTTCCACAAATAGAATTTTGGTAGATCAACCTCTCTTTGACAGTTTTGATTTTTTCTTCAGCCCATTCTCTTTTCTGTTCCTGCCGACATACAGATTATGCGGAGGATAAAATACACACAGACCTGCAACTCTGACAGTTCCAGAGACATCAACCGCATCCGTCGAACTAAGGGAATTGTCCCCCTGGTTGTGATGTATTTAAAATTATCATTTCTACTTCTTGGAGAAAGGTTGCATTTCTTTGTTTTCACAAAATATAAAACTTTGTAGTAATTTCTTTTCGTTACCATTACGTGGTTTATGTAGCATTAAGATAAGTTCTTATGGCGTTTGAAGTTGTGGAAGACTGCTGAAAACTACATTATATTATAATCTACCCCAGTGTTAAAATCTCGACCAGTCTGTCAGCTGTATAATAATGCAGATCGTAATGAAGGAGTGGGGTCGACGGCCAGTCCACAATATGAGTGATTGATCGCTTATTTGTTAAGAATGCTGTGGCCATTCGGTCAGTTCGGATCGACTTTTTGGAAGTCATTACGAAATATATGATGGAAGAAGTGATTATTCATGTAACTTGAGCTTTTGTATTTTCTTTTGTGGAGAGTTGAAATGCTCATTAAGTATAGATAACGTTATTCGGCCTAAAACTTCTCTTGATTTATTAAGCTCGCTATTTCAATCTTAACCTAGACTATGTAATAAACATGTTATAGTTACAAGAAGAGACATATTATTAGGGGGGTAACTACTCAAAGTCTAAAACGTCCTGCGAAAATCAAATTTGTTAACTTCAATTTTTTGTTAGGGTTATATACGGTCTTCACTGTACTATTTAATTTGGCTAAATGGGGAAATCTTATCAAATGTCTTTTCAGTAGTTTTTTAATGTCGTACAACTAAGCGTGTGCTTTCCAAAATTGGATCCACAACGGATTTGGAAAATGCGTGACTTTAACAAACATTAACCTTGGGCAACTTCTTGCTGCTGTAGAGCACAAAGAAATTATTACTTTGGAATAAAGTAGCCTGTATCACTTTGTCTTCGAGTATCGTCATAATTTTCCATACAGGTATATAGCGATCATCAAATATTCGCATGTATACTTCTTAATAGTTTTTATCATCAATAACATTTAAGGTCATTTTGAAATCATATAAAACTCAAAACCAGACCGTTAGGAGTTTTGACTGTCATTGTAGTATTAGCGTAAAATCTATGAATCCCAACACCAATTTCATATTTTATAAGATGAAAGAAACATAATGTCTTGATCATATTTGTAAAGTATTATATTTTATATGCGCGGTCCGTCCCAGGAGAATATTTCATTGAGCATGAAGACATTTTGACAGTGATTCCGCGTTACTTTACACTGCATGTGCTTTCCGTTGACAGCTCATTGTGCGATCGACATCGATTGTTTGATGGATAATCTGTTGGGAATTTATTTAAAAACCAACATATGTTTTCTCAAGAGCTCTACTTCAGATAAAGTAAGATAAAAATGTAACATCGTATGATTGAATACTTACAACACAATTGTTTTTGATAAGTATTGCAAAGAAGTTCTCTGTTTGATCGATTTCAAAAATTAAAATAAATTTTAGAAACGTATCTATGTAATCTGTAATCGAGATACTTACTTCAGAAATATCGAATGATATGAATGTAATCAGTAGTTTTGTCATACATAACCAACTATCATAACCCATTTCTAGTTTCTGTTATTATATACATAGTACACTGAGTCAGTGAAAATGTTTTGAACCAATGTTATAGCAACGTTAAAAATGACATATTTCACATTGAGAAAATGTGTTCCATTTCCAAGAGTCCTCCTCTTTGCAACCTGATGAACTCTAATATTCGACAGGGACAGACAACTTGGTCGTGTAATAGAGAATCTTGGAGTTAATGGCTGAGGATTGGGTGTATTGTAATCGATCATCCTAAAGCATTCGAAGTCCGTCTTCACTAACTTTCAGTAGTAGTTTATGCCTTTTAATATCTTAAGGCCACCCTTGAGTTGTAAAGGAATTAAATTAGCACCGGATCCTGAGTGAAGTTAGACCAACATTTTCCTGGTTCTTGTTCCATATGAAATTCTAGGGCTTCCGTGGTATCTCCAGCCTCTAAGCTATTACTGAATGAAGCTCTAAAGAAACAGCCGGTGTTGTCTCGCTATGAGTATTACTAGTAAAATACGTCATTGGGAACATATAAAGTTGTAATTAATAAACAGTCTTAAAATTTCTAAATATTTGTTGTTGTTAGTGTTCATCTTCAACACTATAAATACTAGTAATAATAACACTCCAATATTCTAAAAAGAGTCACGAACATTGTAATCGACAATAACTCATACAACTGAACAGTTTCTTTAATGGTGACAATTCTCGTAAAAAAAGTACTAAAGAGCGGGAGAAAGCCAAATTTATGTGAAGGGAATAGAGGGATACGTATTAAGTCGGTTAAGCGGTACTTGTTGCAGTGCGGGCGAGGCGTGTTTTATTCATCAAGGCTGAGGGCAGCGCGATGCGCGATATTGGGGCGGCTGGGAGAAAGTAAAGGGATGAGAGGGATGAAGAAAAATGTTCCATTAATCCAGAGGGAAGTAGGCCGCGGCGCCGAGATGTCGGGGGCGACGCAACCTGGCGGCGGGGGCGGCGCCCCTAACCTCACTACCAGCCCTCTCGTATTGCTACCGATTTTTTTTTTTCAATATCCACTTTCTTTTTTTAGACCTTGCAACTGCATACACGTTAATATATTCGCTTGATTGTAACACACTTTCGTAAACGATTGTAAAATACTTGCACGTGTGATCGAAGAGAATATAGGCTCAACTGAACAAAATGTTCCTCAAGATTTTGTAATGTAATCCAACCAATGTTATTTCATCATACTAGTCGAATGTCTAAAGAAACAATGTAATAATAACTCAATCATAACAAGAAATTTTAAACATTAGATAGTACCATTGTATCAGTGGTTTTCGTTTATATTACGTTTTGCGAAGACTCGATTTATGGTAGTCAATCGTTAAAGGAAATCCTTACACCACAATAAAAGGATTTAAAAACAAAACTAGAACTCTCCCATTTTTACTTAGCCTCCAAGCCTTATTTTCAATAATTTAAAAAAATATATAGCCAATAATAGCGAAATAGAGCGTGAGGAATTGAAAATTAGTGAAATTCTGGTTTATTTATTTCTTAATTAATATAAGTTTCTAGAAACTTAAGGCTTGTTGTAGAAAGGCTTGTTAACTTATCAGTTAGATCAAAACGGTCGTTGGGCAACGAATTGATCTGAACTCCTGTTCTAACTTGGGACGCCTCCTCACATACCACTGTAAGTTCATTATTTTTTATTATAAAACTGTTTTTAAATCCCCCGTAAAGTACAACAAAGAGATCAAACATTTGTGTTCTACTACACTTTTGTATAAAAGGAATATGTATTAAAAACCTAACAGTGTCTTCTTAAAAGCGTGTCGCTGTGTGCCTTGATAGAAGGGGGCTAGTGACTTAAAATTTGGTAAATAGGCTACTTCTTGGTCTAAAGAAACACTTTCTTGATTTTGGGGTCTACAAGTCAAAATTACAGGATACACATATAAGCCCAACATTATTAGATAGATCTTACAGACAACCATGATGGTGACGAGAAAATCTCTTAATAACAATATATGAGTACAATAATGTCACATTGTTACTAAGTTGTTACTTTGTTACTTTGTTACATGTTACATGTTACTAAGTTACTTTGATGTGTTGGTTGATTAGACTTTCGGAACGCTCTGTCAGGTCCTTAGGTTCAATATTGAAGTTTAATATTCAGTAGACCATGTAAAAACGTAGATGCCACATGTCGTCATATAATAGTATAAAAAATTCTCTCTCTTGAAATAGAATGCCCCCTTAATTTAATTTTATATCAGTATTGTTATACAAGGATTGGTGTAGAATTATATAGATAGTAAGTGTAGTTTTATGTAGAGACTGGACCACATATGTATCTGGTTGTCTTGTAACAACGACACGGCAGCCAAGCCTGTGATGGTGCAAGTGCGACCCCTGACCCTAGAATCTGTCAGTTCTGTAAACCTTCTGATAATGACGCTATCGCGGTTAAAAATATCCCCAGAGAGTTCCGTCGGCTACGACTGACGGAATTTTACATGCCCTACATTTCTTTGTAAAAAATACAAGGCTCATTGACGAGCATGGAGATATTTCAAACGGTAATTAATGTAAAAAATAAAAATCTTCGGTGGTATTAAAAGGGTTCTAACCTCTCTTTATAGATCTTATTGGCTCGGTATGTTTTTAAAATAATTTAAATAAAGTTTCTTTTTCTGCCAAGAAGGCGGGTTGTAAAAATTGTACGTAGGCAGTAACTTACTATAGAAAATGTATAACCTATTTTCAATTATATGGACAGCCTTTAACTTATACTATTTGACTTCAAACATTACTTTATATTTAATGTATAAATAGAACTGGTTAGCTCCATTTCAAAACCTGTATGCTACAAAGTAGCTTTTAAAAATCAAATGATAAATATTTTACTTACAGAGGCACAATAAGGGCTACTTGACGAAGAAAAGTCTCATGCCTTACCTGCAGAACTAAACATTAAAAGTAATGAATTAATATACCTATAAATTTAATAATTAGACAAACAATTAAAATTAGTTCTATAAATCAACAAATCAATCTTGTATGCAAATAAAATGAATTGATACTTTATGTTTATACATACTCGTAAAACTTAATGTCCCTTAATTAATTTTGAGTGTGTATTAAAGTGCAAAAATATATGGTGGGTTCACGCATACTCTCTTCAAAATTCAGAATTAATCAACAAAATAAAATTTCACGAGCAATAATAAATGTAGAGTTTGAAACAAAATCAAACACTATTTTGTAATAGTGTGTTTAATAGTGTTGTAGGTTTTTACCTACAATACTTGTTCTTTACACCGGAGATACAGACAATTTAAAAGGTGTGCTTAAAAGTTATTTAGTTCAAAAACATATAGGTACCATTCGCGTCCTTTAACGATTAATCATTTTGACTGCATTAATTAGTTTTTAAGGCTACTGTATACTGTTGTTAAAGTTTATACATATCTGTAATTTATTTTATTTATAAACAATCAAAGTAATTACCGTTTACGTATTAAATTTGTATTAAATGTATTTAAATTAATGATAAAAATGCCGATTAAGTAATTGTCTATATTCAATCATTCTACTATATTTCACGCATTCATTAATTAACTATTCACTAGATATATTCATTATTTTTTAATGATTTGACAGGCTCTTCTTAAAATCGTGTGTTCATTTACGTATGTCCGCTGTGATAACACTTTACAGAAAGGAATTAGAGACTTGGAACTTGGTACCTAGGTTTCCGTAGGTCAGAGGTCAACTTCGTTGCCCTTCGGAAGGCGGCATATAGATATTCTGTACCGTGTTGTTTACCATATATGAATATAATTGGAATATTCGTATGTATTTATATGCATGTATGATGGTTTCAAGCATTCAAAAGTTACAGGCATACAGTCAGTTACAATTTGTTCGGTAAAGAACTTTGGAACTTTGAGCTTCTGTAGGACCTTTGTATAGGACATTGTATGATAATAATAATGTTATAATTATAGTTTTCTTAGTGCTTCCATATTATTGTATTAACATCTAAAATAATTTCAGCTAATTTACTAAAATAATATTTTTGTTACAGGTAATTGAACGTTATCGAGTATTGTAAGTAGACGTTGTGGATATATATTAGACATAATTGTTTTTGTTAAAGGTACATTTTATCCAGAAAACTGCAGTGTGGAATGTAAAGAGTTAATGTAAAAAATGATTAAACACTTGTCAGAGGAGGTGGCCCGTAGCGCGGGCGCCACTGCGTCCCATGCCGCGTCACTGGGGATATAATATGGTCATTTCCATAGGAGGCCGCTCGCCACTGTGACGTACGGCATTGACCCCCGCTCCGCTCTCTACATGATGTAGGGCATTTGACTTACTGGCTGCTCCATCACGGGTGTTGGATGTAGTACATGAATTATGTTCATCTCCGGTAAAATCGTCGTCACATATTAATATTTCAACGACTACACCAAAATAACGAAGTGATGTCTTATATTGTTCATCATGACAAATTAGTCAGCATTATAATAAATTCAGAAACGACCGTGCAATAAACGGTAGAATAGTTGTTATGTACATGCAGGGCCGTACTCAGCTTTGGTCGGGCCCCGTCATCAGTGGCCACCATTGCGCTATCAAATAGACGTGTGGCGGGGCCCGGGCGGAGACGGATTTGAAGATTTTACGCCCTTGGGCTATCCACAATTTGCCGCCCTCCCCCCCCCCCACCCCACAAACCATGTAGGCTTACCTTGGTACCGCGGTGGGTCGACGCGACGTGCGGCCACACTAAGCTTGTAATAAAACTGAAATAAAATAGGTTTTTAAATTTTCGAATAATTTATTTTTTACTTCTTTTCCAAAATTTGCCACCTCCTGAATTCTGCGACACTGGACTATAGCCCATTAAGTCCATATGTAAATCCAGCCCTGGGCCCGGGCCCTGGTAATATTGTCCAAATAATCGGTCTGATTACGGACCTTTAAACTCCGTTTAAAATTATCACACTCATCTCCTATTCCGGACAAATCTGGTGTTAAATAGTTCATCCAACAGTGTTTTATTTATTCTATTCTTTTGAATAAATCAAAAATCCAACGGGCCTCACATTACAAAATTTATTTTTATGTTTGGTGTATCAATTTCTAGCTGTAAAACTACTAGATAGTGCCGTTTAATGTTCTAAAATATTCGAAATCACAAATGTTAAATTTCTTTGGCAGTTTTCTTTCTTTTCTTTGTTCACTGGAAGGTTCAGAATAATTGTTTGTAATTTTTTAATATACTACATGCGAGTCGCTTCCAAACGTCCTTGTTACGAGTAATTTATGTAACATACCTAATTGCGTAATTTCCAAAGAAACATATTTGAAATTGAAATCACTATATGTTTATGAAGGCTTAACACCCAAAACTAATAATAAACTACATTTAATCCATAATCAGTTATGCAATAGGCTACATTGTCATAAATATGTTAGAAAATATATTTATAAAGTACTAAAGGCCTTATTACAAAATAACATCCAATGTTAGATATTTTTACTTTAATTAAAAAAATCTGTCATTTTCTCGTTTTTTTAAATCGTGACTTTGTAAATATACACTGTCCTAAGTAAAAAGGGAACTCTGCAGAATGAGAAGGTACTTTGTCGTGATACTGAAAATCATTAGACTCTTAACATTGGACTATACATTTGGTTTTGAAAATAAGTACTCATTGCTATGCATATTGAGAATTGTATTGTATTAGTACAAAGTTTTATCGCGTAGACTGTTTTTCAAATTACAAATTTCATCGCTAGTCAAACCAGAAACTTTCCATTCCCAGGATTTTAGAAAGTTTTAAGAGTGACAGATCGGAATAATTCTGGTTACCTTGGGGTTCGTACTGTCGCGACGGGTGACCTCGGACTCCAGCCGCCCCAGGACATCCCTGTTTGTGGGGATGTTCGACAGTGAAGGGCGCGGAGACTTTCCCTGCAGTTGCGTCATGGACCGCTTGCTCCGATCGGATCCGATAATTTGGGCCGCCGCGGGCCGGATCTGTGTCACTGGGCCACGTGGCGCCATCATTAAAGTCCAAAACATGTTTTGAATGCGTCATTTATACGCAGCATTGTTTGAGTGTAACTGATTTTCTTATATCGAATATTAGTCTCTACACGGTATATGCTTTGACGTACCCAAAACTGTAACAACCCCACAATATGTACATCCCCGTTGCTACATCCCATCGATGGGAAAGTTATATTGAAACTAACTTTCATACTGAAAACGTCCTCGATATTGCAAATCACTTATGAAACCTCGTACCCGACAGCTTTCTTAGGATTCATCTTGCAATTAAAACGTCAATGACTACTGTAATTCTAGATGAAAACAAAGTATTGTTTATGGAAGTATTACTTATGGAGTACTGTGTATTTAGTATTAATCGCTGTAATATATTCATGATTGCTAATTGTGCACTATTTGCCACGTATACTATCATAAAGTACCCACTAACGTGAACAAGACAAAGAGGGTCAATAGAATTACTTTTGCGTACACTACCAGATTTAATAATTTTTAATATTTACACTACCAGAACAGTGTGTGAACTATTTTTGGTTTAGGTTTAGGCAGATATTCGCTCAAGCCAGGCATCCTTTTGTGCTTCATAAATTAATTTTAATATTAAATAAGCAATGCAATTCACCAATGTGTACATATGTTTTGAGCTCTGTCTTTTTTTCGTGGATATTTTAAAATGAGCACAATTGTTTATTTGTATTCATTTTCTATTTACATGAAATCTGGATGAATGTACACATATTTTGAACCTGTTAAAGGAAAAATGGACAAATAATTAATTATTTAACATAACAATGTCTTCACAATTTTCCTGTTTTAAGTTTGATGTTTTATTTTCTAAATCGTGTTATGTAAAGTTGAACAGTTTACGTAGGTACATACGTAAGTAATGTAATATTCATTTAGTAATAAAAACAAATGTGTTCGAATCACAGTACGAAAATTGGCTTTTAAATTTACCTTCATGTTTAAATTATTTCAAACTGTATTCAAACCCAATAATGTCTCCCAGTTTTTCAGGCAAGGCAAGCCTTCTTTTGGTTCCAAGTATTCTTCTAATTTATCGAAAGACACTTGTTCATTGAGGTTATTGGAAATTAGAGTACCAATTACCAGTTAAAGCAGTATAATGAGGGATTTTCAAACACACATTGTTTGCTATTAAACAATTAAATTACTATTATTCTCATCTACTTTATTCTAATGATGTTTTGTATCTATTTATTTATTGAAAACTCAAAATACAGCAGTGTATCGTCTGTATTCAAAATTTATTTTTAAAATCGAATAAATATTGTTAATATGGAGGAAAATATTGTACAGACCTTGGTGTTTTAAAAGGTTATAAATAAATGTAAATAAAATACATCGTCACGAGAGAACCGTACAAGTGGAAATTGATATTACAGAATTACAACATATTTTCACTTACTCTCTAGAAGTAAGCCAGCGCCTGTAGTAAGTTTGCAATAACTAAGTGAATATATAAGAAGTTAATATATATATACTTTTTATTGGTAAGTTGTTGATTACCAATTTCGTGTAATTACAATAACTACTGATTGGGAAAGTACCCTGCAGATCGTGACACAATGTTCGCCCATCAGTGAGACTGAGTCTACAAGATCGACAACTGAAATTAACCACACGACAGACGGACACCTGCTGGTAGAAAATTGCATGTCTTCTGTAGTAACAGCTCGCTGCTTCGCCGGGTAGTAAGAATTAAGAGAACTTAACCGATTTAATTACACTAAATTTAAGTTTTCTCTGTTTTATTCACAATATTAAAATCATTTGTTTTCTTGACTATGTATATTGAAAGCATTGCAGAGTTTCCAACAGATTGATTAAAAAAGGATTATTCGAAACCATAGGAAATGTTCGATACCCTGATATTCTTGACTGATGACTTGGCGAAATATTAATTTAAGTGTACACAAATATGGATCTCTCTTTACTTAGAGCTCTTTAATTGACATTGGGTAAATTGAAAGAATAGCATAATTACGGGCATTTGCCAACGTTGTATGTTCAAAAATATACAACACTACGTTTTGAGGATTAAAACATATAAGAGGATGGATGTTAAACTTCGACATGTTAGTGTTACACATTTTTGTAACACAGTTCTATTGCTAATGTCCGTCTTTGTCATCCTTTGAGTACAGAGACTTGTCTTTTAAGAACGTGAAATATTGTCTTGGCTTGGATCCGTGGCTGTGCGTTAGAGAATTTCTGATGCTACAAAATGAATTTAGTCGCAGAAGCGGAACGACAGTAGAGCTGAAGAATCTTCACTGGTCAGGTAGTTCGATCATTTATCCGAAGAGATGGAAATAGAGGAGAATACCCAATCAGCAGTACACATCAGCTGTATATTTCTTTTTTATATCTCTATTGGTATCCAGTTTGTCTCTGTTGCCCATGTTCGATGGAAGGATTATGCTGTAACCGTATTTTTCTTATATCAATGCACCTCGTACCACTTGTATCCCTCTACGAACATCGAGTATCTAGCAGTCAGAACGGAAGTATGTCACTGGCCGGACAGCAGCAAGCACAACGAGGGTCAAATGAGGAGTCAAATGCCTCGCCCAGCTGTTATACTTACGCACTCCGACTTGCACTTTGATTCTGACCATGCTTTCCACTTTCCCACGGAATTCCTCCTCAGTCCTTTTCGCGCTGTCGATTCCTAAAATTTACCTACATATAACATCACTATTATAACGCAGCTATTAGAACCAAAGCTTAATTTTGAATGTAGTCAGTTCCTCTGTAACTTTTGTGGAATTTCCTGAACCCAAGTATTATGTCTAGTTGCCAGATTAAACCTGACCTCATTTAACTCAACTGGTCCAATAGATGCCCATATCTAGTCTAAACCGTTACAGCTGAGATTGCTGTATCATTGTGTTTGTCTTGTCTTATTTCAATATTGACTCCCATGGTTTTCCGCTTGTACTTTGGCCCCTTTCAAAAGTATGTGTTGAATAAAGTGTTGTAAACTGAAATTCCTACAGCTTAAACTCTTTTGAAAATGACTATTACCACAATAGTTAAAATTATGCCTACTCACATTCCTCCGGATCTAAAGAATAAGCCCGCTGATCTACGAAATGCCATTATTCAATCAGTGAAGAGTTATAACAAATAGACTTTTGTGTTGGCCTGAAAAATTAGAATAAAGTATTAAGAAGTAATAGTAAGAATCCTCTCTCTAATAAATAAGTAAATATTAAAACCTTCCCCTGGCTCCACCCTTTACAAAGACAGTTCTACGAATAAAAAAATATTTTTAGTTTAATAGATTGAAGGAGATTTATAATTTTAAAATTTATTCATTCCTTTATTTCAGATTTCGTTTATTATAAGTGAACGATTTTCGTAAAAGTCGTAATTTTTTATATAGTGTATTCGTTGAGGCAATGAGATCTACATTACACTGGGTAAACTAAGACGGACATGGACTCCAGATTCCAGGAGTTAAGTCTGTGACAGTGTCAGATTTCAGACACTGCACTATGCGGAAGGTAAAATTGAAAAAACTCTCTAAACATTCGCGTTGAATCAACCCTTCTCACCATAGCTACGTAATGTTTTCTTGTATTGTCACTATTATATCGTTATTCTCAATCATTGGATCAGGTCTTTGTTTTATTTTATTTTTTCAAATCAAATTTGGATACTCCATAAACATTGCAAAATCTAATTCAGTTTGTCTCTACCTAAATCCATTGCTGTTATAATGCGTGAGGTAGCCGTGACATTATCGATTGACCGGTGTACCCTACTCTACGCCCTGCAGCAGATGAAGGGCGGCGGAACCAAAGGGCTGAGCGGACCGGACCAGGTAACCGGGGTAGAAAACTAGGTCACTCTGACACTGTCACCGCTTTGCAGTCCTGAAAATAGGAATCGAAAGTGTGCACTGAAAGATGATTTCAAGCCATATCAGCGCATATTCTTTAAACATTTATGTTGCTCTTTGGTGGAGGGATTTTTAAAAGGGTTTCTTCTAAGATGAAAAGGAACTGGATCCTTTAGCAAAGAATGATATCTTCTTGAGGCTCTCGACAGGACTTCCATCTGCATGCCCGCCATTGTACTGCAGACCGCCGCAATTCCGCCGAAAGGAGCGCGCCGCCGCGGCGAGCCGAGCCACTGTCAGCTCTATTCATTACACGTTATAATGACTATCATTACACCATTGTAATGCCATCATTGCTAAGCCACGTGCTGACCAAGGTCGTTGCCGTCCGAGTCCTCCTGCTCAGCCGCCACCTTAGACTCTGGCTTAGAGCCCGCAACTTTCCTGAGTACTCTTACTTATCGTCGTCCGATACACATGCATACCTGTAACTTAAATATAACGTTTTATCACTTTAATATTCTGTATTCAGAGAATCATATTGAACTAATGTAGTTATTATTTATAATATGGATAACCTAAGTATGTGATGTTTGTATGTGTAACGTTACCGTTTAATAGGATTTCGGACAATTGCGCCATTGTCATTACTAAATGTATCAAAAATAGAACACTTAGGTTTCGAGGAATGAAATCAACGCTCTTCTTCAAATGTCAAGTTTATGTAGCTTTTAATCCTAAAAACGCGCTTTTCTATGTTCTAAAAATATAACGATGGCAAATGTCCGAAATTATATTATTCGTTCAAATCATCCAGAGTCCGTAAACAAATAAAACTCGCCACGAAATCTCCGTTATAATGATAATATAGCATGCAAGTGACCAAAAATATTAATTATTTGATTATTCACATTACAAACGCTGTAATTTTAATCACCTTGTTTGTAAAACACAAATTGTTATGTTAATGCAAAATACATCTGTACAATTTACGCCTTTTTCAATATCGTGTTTTTAAATTTTTATTTTAAAATAGAAAATCCAAAATCATCAAATTCTTAGGTAACATGATGTATGAGGTCAAAATAGAAAATTTACGAATTTTTAAAAAGTTTTGCTTCTACGGCTTCTCCTATATGAATGGGAAAATATGTTGGAAATATAATAGGAGCGAAATATAGAGCGAAAAGAACCATGGGATTACTGAATTGTGTTGGTACCCGAAGACCTACACCTTGGAGACATACGAGGGTCAGTCAAATATAAACAGGACTTTTATTACTATACCCAACGTCCAGGTTGTAGCAGGTAGCCATGTTGTAGTAGTGGTAGGGGCAGCCTGGGGGAGGGGGAAAGCTGCAACAATGCGTTCTCAGTGCTGTTTTGTTTGTCATTGTAGCCATGTCTGAACAAGAGGTTGTACCTGCAGTTGCGCAACGAATTATTATTAAGTTCTTGACAAACGAAGGTGTTAAACCAAGTGAAATTTTTGTTAGACTACAACTCAGTTTGGGGATAAGACTTTATCACGTTCTCAAGTGTACGATTGGGTTAAAAAGTTCAAAGGCGGACGTGAAACAGTTGAAAATGAAAGTCACAATAGGCGTCCAAGGACCAGTTTGACTAATGAGAACATTTGTGCTGTTCGTGAACTTCTTGAAAATGATCGACGCTTAACGATAGATGAAATTTCCAGTGAAGTGGAAATTAGTCATGGTAGTGTGCATTCCATCGTCACAGAGCATCTGGGTTTTCGGAAAATTTGTGCAAGATGGGTCCCTCGGCTTCTGACTCTCGATCAAAAACAAACCCGGAGAGACATTTGCCAAAGGCTTTTGAATCGGCTTGAGAGAGAGGGGAATGGTTTTTTAAATCGCATAATAACCTGTGATGAAACGTGGGCCCATCACTACACTCCTGAATCCAAAATGACGTCAATGGAGTGGCGAAGGAAAGACGAAACTCGCCCTGTGAAAGCCAAAAACACGGTTGTCTGCTGGGAAATTTCTTGCCACCATCTTTTTTTGACTGCAAAGGCGTTTTGCATATTGCCTTTTTACACGAACGTCGTACTGTAAACGCTGCTTATTACTGTCAACTTCTTGAGCAAGCAAAAGCAGCCTTTCGGAACAAAAGGCGTAATCAGCCAATCAGAGATGTCATTTTGCTTCATGACAATGCTAGGCCTCACACAGCTGCCTTCACCCAAGAGAAATTACGCCAAATTCATTGGGAAACATTGGAACATCCTCCCTACAGCCCAGATTTGTCTCCATGTGAATTTCACCTCTTTAGTCCTCTCAAAGAAGCACTTGGTGGTAACCGTTTTGAAAGTGATGAGGAAGTACAGGAATTTGTGTGCAATTGGTTCAAGACACAACCTCAAATCTTTTATGAAAAAGGAATCCATAAGCTATCCTGACGCTGGGAAAAGTGTGTGAGAGTTGAGGGAGACTATGTAGAAAAGCAGTAATATGTAATCATTGTATTGTTTAGCTTTAATAAACGTATAAGTTAAAAGTCTTGTTTATATTTGACTGACCCTCGTATATTTCTGGAAAAAAAACTTTTACTACTTTATAAACGAATGTTCACCTTCAAAAGTACTGCCTCAAAAAATACAATTTTTTTAAAGTAGATTTGTGGAATATCTTAAATATAATGGAAAATCACATTTGTCGAATATAATGTTAAAGTTTGATTGTGAAGGTTGGGTGTTCCTCTAGCTAAATGTATCTATACTAATTAAACATTGTGAAATATTGAATATTTTGAATTAGCGTTCATGATTTAAATTTAATTGAAAATCTACCCCATATAAATGCCTCCTTGCTCACGATAGAGTAAATGAATTATAAGTAGATCTGCATTAAATTCCTGAGTTTAAGATTTGAACCTAAGCTTGCATTGACAATTGGCAGTGGAAGGTAAGCTGAAAGGGCGGAAGTATAGACAGCTAAGTGTTGGCGCTAGTCCAGACTCCCGCAAGGTCTCAACCACAAGATCATTGTAAATGACTCGGGCGCGCCACGTGTCTGAGTATGAAGTGACGCACAACCGCGGTCTAACGATAGTCATTAAAATGATGTAAAGAAGTGCTCACTTTGAGTGCTAATCCTGTCACAATGTACGCCTCCACATTTCTATTGAGTCTTTCAAATTGAGGGTGTTGAGTGGAATACGCCACCTGTAGTCATGGCAAATGGAAAAACGCTTTTTACAAATTTACCAAACTAGAAATATTTCATTCCAGGAACTCACATTAATCAGGCCTCTAATAGGGTCACCAAGTAGAAATACTCATCTACCATTTTTGTTGTGTGAACGAAGTACATACAATTCATATAGAGCTTAATTTGATTAAATTGATTACATTTTACTAACCATGGAAATAAATAAACAATTCGTTAGTTGCCTAACTATTTTTTATCTACCGATATTACGACTCTCCGTTGTACAATTCGACTAAGACTCGTAGGTATCATTAAATAATGTTGATTTATGATGCATCGTTTCAGTGACTTCTTTCTTCCACCAAAGTACATCGCAACTAGATGTTATAGTTTTGGAATTCATCAAACGTAAGAGAATTTTTAAATGTTCCAGCATAAATCAATCTTTATTATTCGGTTTTTGGAATCGATTAAATAATGCCTCTCACTCTGAGTATAACACCCGTCCAGCCAAACAATAACAAGACAATCGAAGAGAGTTGAATGAATGGGTTGTTGATGTGTACGCAGGTAGTTTACAATCGTGAAGGTGGTCAGTAGACTGAGGCTGTCTCTATCCCATTCACTCCCGCCAGAGCGCCAGTGTGAGTGTAAACATGGAGCGTCAGTAGTCGGTACTCCATGTAAATATCGCCGTGCCGTGACGATCAGTGAGCCGAGCCGCGCCGCGTGCTGTGGCCTTGACATCAGCTGATCTGCTCGTTCTTCCTGCGCACCCGCTTCGCGCACATACTGCTGCCATATTAGAATGCACTGGTTTTTCTTGTCGACTTCGTGTTTAGGTTTGAATGCACCAAGGTTTTCATCTTATCAGTGGCAATTTAATTGTTCAATTATTAACCATTTGCACTTTTATACGTGTGTGCGACATTCACGAACACACTCCTTAGGCAAAACGTAGTATTCATACTTATTCGTAGTGGGACTAATTCAAAGCTTGTTTTATCTACACATTTATTCTCGCAAATTCATTTGTATCTCAGGTACGCTTAATTGGCGGAACCAGGGGAGGGACACACGAAACCATAGCCCGTTCCGAGATTTCTGAAAAAGACGTCTTAATGAAAAGATCCGTTTTCGTCTGTGATTTAAAGATACAGTAAATATGAGATGCAGGAACTGTTATCGAGTAATTGAAATTCTATCAAAACTAGAGAGTTACAAATCAGATGTGATTATAATCTTTTCACATTGGTATTTACATTTCCTTATATTAACTAACTCAAAATATAATTCTAAAATCAACCATAAACCTTGTATATTAGTCAATGAAATCATCAGCCCACTGAATGTTTTTTTTTTTTTTAACACACATGATGATTTTCATTCCTTGTAACTTGTAAAATGGTTAGTTTATTTCAAGAGTTTACTTGTAATTCTTTAGGGGAGTTTCATTCATAGTACTTTTTGTTTCAAAGTTACTATCAACATTAAATGATCTTTTGATAATGACTTAGCTTTTTTATTGGTTTTAGATTTAACTATTACCCCTTGTATCAGTTTTATGTTTACCAACTGGTTTACTTCTAATGTTGAATAATCTCCATGGATTTACTAGAGTTACATTTTAATTCTTTGTTTCTCTAAATAATTTAACTATAATTTTTTTTTTATTTCCCGTCATTATTGGTATATTTTGAGACCTTAACCCTCGCTCTGTTCACCAAAGTGAACAAGTCATACAATAAGGTCTGATTTAAAACTCCATAGTTTGGAGATAATTTCAATTCCTCAACATGTTATTTTTATTTCGCAAACCAGTTTCCCAGATTTTATTATTGCATGTTTTGTGAAAGTCGTAGTTTCGTAATACTATGAATATTATTGAGTAAAATCCAAAAAGTGAATTTAAAGTAGGTGAAGGTTTCTCTTTGATGTGTTACCTGGGTCTGTACCTAAAAAAATCTAAATGTTATCTTCACCCATTCCTCAATGTTTTCTAAATGTGTACATGTTTGACCTAAGTTTTTGTGTTTGTACAACTTCTTTATTTCTCTTTCACTAGAAGGTATTGTTCACTATTAAAACATAATCTATTCTTTGTTTTGTTTTCACAACTTGAACAAAAACCAAATAATAAGGGTATAGTGTATTGGTTGAAGCGCAGTACAAGTGTAGCATAGTAGCGAGGCTCCGGCCCGATCATCTGATACCGCGAATATGACGTCACATCTCACGCGCGGCTCACATGCAGATCTCGCCGACCTTGGGCAGATTCTTCCGCCATGCGCGCTCAGTCAGCTGCTCTAGGCTTGGCTTTAAACGTATTTAAACCTATTTATTATTCCAAGCTTAATGATGTGTGCAAAACGTATTATTAAAGATTGGAAAAAGAACTCGGTTTTTCTGTTTCATTTTTAAACGTTTAATCATATTTTTATTGATGTGTTACCTTGCATTATTTGAATAAATGACATGTCTGTATTATTTTAAGTGTGTGTTGCAACAAACATGTTGCGGTCGTTTTGGCTCCCAACTGTTACGGCGTTTAATCCTGAACTGAACTGCTTTATTCTTTGCGTGTTAGATCGGGGGTGTATTATTTTTGCCAATAACTTGAAAACTGACGCTGATAAAAATTTGGTAAAGATAAAATCGTATTGTTAAGGTATCTTGTAATTATTAGAGTAGACATTCTCTATGACCTAGATCAGAACTTATCAAATAGGATAAGGGTTTTTACAAAAGCGAGCATTGATCAAACAATTATTTTCAGAAACACCCCTCACATCATGAACCGAGACATATCGATCACCGGATGTCACAATTGTTTCTCCAAATTACCACGGATGATATTAATTGTATATGCAGTCACTAACCATTTCATTTAACAATTCAGAGATTCTGTACACCAAGGTTTGCTGCAGTCTAAAATTTACTGGCAAAGGTGTTTCCTCAGGAAGGTCGATTTTCTTGTAACCTTATTCTCGCCATTAATCGAAAGAGATTAGGATACGCGCATGGAGTTTAAGCAGCATGGAGTTAGGAAAAGAGTCGGTAAAGAACGAGATGGACAATACTGAAAACACGTGACCGAAGGACATTGAACCTGCGTTTTCTAGAATTTAGACTCAAAGTCGGACACTTTAGACCTTGCAGAATCTGGGTCTCCCACTAATTAGGCAATAATAATTTTACACTTTATTTTAATAACATAGTAACATGTCAGTTAAGGAGAGGTTTTACTTTGGTTTCGGGGACAAACGCAGTGCAATGGATCTGAAACACTTGAATGCATCCGCATTAAGGCAAAAAAATTAAATATTTTCCATTTGGAACCACACTACACTTCATGAAGTAAGAATAGGAGGGATGCTTATCAATGAGGATAGTAAACTGGGATGAGACCATCCCACAGTCAAATCAAATCAGATTTTTATTGCCGGAACATTATACAACGCATGGCAAAAGTCAAACTTTTACTTGCTAAAATTTTTGTCATACACACCACACAAATCTCATTCAAACATACAATTTGCAAACTTACCAACATTAATTTATTCACCAATTATTCCCACAGTCAGTCTTTTTAATTGGTGGTCTCCCAATCATATGCAAAAATCTCGTCAACATTATAGAATGTTTGTGACACTAAAAAGCGTTTCTAGTTTTTAACACCTTGAGCGTTGGAGTTTTTTTAATTGAATCTGGTAATTCATTGACGAAATGAACTAATGATCTGTGTCTACCAGGTCGGTAGTTATCTCTGCCTCAAGTTTCATACACATATATGTCTCAGTCATTCGTCATGGCACATATTATAGCATATCATATATGGCCATATCATGGCAGCTATAGTATAAGCGTAACACTACGAGGCACACTTATCACTGATGATAGTAAACTGGGATGAGACCATCCCACAGTTACAGTATACGCGTAAAGCGACGAGGCATGATTATCACTGATGATAGTAAACTGGAATCAGAGGGAGAGCGGTGTTGACTGGACAAGGCGCCAGTCTACCAGCATCGGCAGTCTCGGCGCCGCTAGCCGCGCAGCTTCTGTTAGGTGAGAGTTAAGTATTAGCCGCGAATTTATTAAAGTTTCCGGCCTCCGTGAGTTGTGTAACCGGATCTAAAATTGGTGGCAGGGTCGATGGCCCCTGAGTTGCGGACAACTGCTCACGATCCGATGAACTGATTCACAGAGCAATTCTTGGAACGAACTACTCCCGGATTGAATCAGTTCAATCTGCCACAGCTCCGAGAACGGTTGTATTACCAAAGACATACTTTCTCGGAACAAATGTACTGGTGAGTACAGAGAGGATTAAATTTATTAAGATGGTGTAGGTGGCTTCATAATTTTGTATTGGTTTAGACGTGTATACCGCATTAGGGTAACGAATCTACTCAACTTTATGGACCATATTTAAAAAAAATAATATTGTAGCACTGCTAATAGCATTCATGACATTTTATTTTTCAAGGAGAGGCTGAACTCTTTTTAATCCTTATTCTGTTAGTACTCCTGTGTCACTGGCGTGTGCGAGTATCTTATCAGAAAATAAGAAGGAGAGTCGAAACAGTACAAGGTCAATTGTACTGATGAAAAGTGTTACGGTCACGGACAGGATTTGAAACTGCGCTAGAAAGCTAATTAAAACTGAATAATAGATTAATGTTGATTTCGGAATTGGTTAGTTTCGGGTCATAAAAAAACAAGGTGCTAAAAATTGACTCCCATTCTTATGACAATTTTAGTGGTGTTGGCTAAACTCAAAGTCAGAGCTGCTAGTGCTGCACACAGGTACAGGGTTGGGGCTTTTGTAATTTTTACAAGCTGCTAAAATAAAAAAACTGCCTGGTATTCATGTCGCTTTCTTGACTATCTTCAATATACAGGTTTGGTTTGATACGTTTATTTTTAACTATGAATAAGTCGAGATGGGTTTCTATGAACTTATTTATTTTACACTGAAATCGGTTTCGTTTCTTAACAAACTCGATGGAAACAATGAGATGCCAACCCCCCCCCCCCCCCACAATTCTCTCCGATCCTGTCAGTAAATAAGGCTCTCAACTTTGCAGCTGCTTAAGCCCTTCAACACCCACTTTATTACTTTGAATTTTCACTTCTTAAATAATTAAACTTTTCCACAAACTCGATTTAGTCTATTGGAAAAGCGCGTGGAAGAAGGGAGTGTAAAATTTTACCATCTGCAGATCTTACACAGTGGGAGTATCGGCCTATAACAGGGTGGTGTAATTATAAAGTCTGTTAATTAAAATAAATGGTGTGATGAACAAATAATACTACTAGATGTAACGTAGATGCCTTTGTAATATGTTATCTAGGCATTTGTAACGACATACACATCTTAAGACAGCTTTCTCCATAAGTTAAATACTTTTTTCAACTCAACTCCAAATATCTTGGCATTTGTAACGACCTTCACATCTTAAGACAGCTTTCTCCATAAGTTAAATACTTTTTTCAACTCAACTCCAAATAAATGTTTTTTAAATGGGTTGTTTGGCCAAAGACCAATCTATGATTAGTGTTTATAGCTCAACTTTAGGATATGGGAGACAGTATTGTTTCCCTTAATTTTGTTGGTTTCTAAAGAAAGTCATCTTAACAAAATTGAAGTCTTAAATTTGTCATAAACACTAAACTGCGTCAGAAATTGCATCGTTAACGATTTAAACTTCCGTAAATCATCATGGTATTTCCAAGTAAAGTTTTACGTTTTGTAGTTGTCGATGATTGACGCAATCTTGTCGTCAAGATAATCTTAACACTTTTACAGAGCTAATCAAACAAATTCTTGACGGAGTTCTCCACAAATGATGATAATAAAACAGATTGCCTTGCAGGCAACAATGTTTTAATTATGCAACTCAACTAGAAGTATTCCACAAACAGTCGCACAGTTCGATATATTTCCAAGAAATGTTAAGTTAAGTTTATTTGAATACAACATTTTTGTAGAAATACCTATATATTTTTTTCTTAAAGTGTGCTTATTAGTCAAATAAGCCTGTCGATTTTCCGAAAGAACGTATTTCTATTTAGTAGAAATCAGGGATCCTGTTTTATTTTATTTTCAGCAATCGTTACGACATACCAGATAATACAATATTTACAAACAAATCCTAAATTTTTAGTCCTAAACCCCTTCCGATCACTCTTTTTTCCGTTCCTCTATTTTCTTACATATATGAGAAAACTATTTACTAAATGCATTGACTAAACCATTCTTAGTAATCTACTTAAACTAAGACTAAATGTAATAACATTCTTTGCAAGAGTTCACAATTTTTCTGTGTGGATAGTTAACGTCATCTGTTTATATAAAAACATAAGACCATATACTTCTAGTCAATGTGTAGGGACAAATATTTATTTGTGGTTATAGTTATGTGAACTACGAGTATGACGAAGGCCTTGAACCAAGGTCGCGTGGCGTGCAAGGTAACTTCATTGGACTGGAAACTTTTGAATCGAATCTGTCCCTTAGATAAATTCCATATCAAGTGTGAACAACTACAGATGTTCAGATTTTTACTTGAATATATCTCAATCGACCATGAGTGAGCCAGTGGTCCCACTCTACAGTTAGTTACAGGTGCAACGTGACGGAGAAGCCCCCCTTTTTTGTTGTGTACAATGTACTGCCTTTAGCTTACTCTCCTATACGTAGTACCTGTAATCGCCGCACGCAACGAGCGCTACAGTCAGCAATGAACTTTCGCTTGATTGAATGCTCCCTTATTGGCGAGCTGCAGTGATTTAGATACATTTTGGTAACCAGTTTTCATTCTGTCGTTATGGTAAACTTATCCGCCTGATTTCCTGTGTCAAGGTGCAAGCATAACTATGACAAGAGTAACAGGCCCTATCGTTTCGAAATAAATGGATTAAGTCCCCAAATCAAGAGAAGTTTTAATATCGCGATCGTGGAGTAACTAGTGGGAAAGGGAGGGGGAGGAGGTCATTGCGAGAGTTGTAACGACCTCAATAAAAGTAATCATCACAAAATTCTAATGTAATTTCACAATTCCACATTTTTATTGGACCCCGTTAATCGGCCGACCGCTCCCCCCGTCATAAACCGGCCTTCACTAATTCTCCCTTTATTCATTTTTGTTTCAGCCCACGTTTTGGGTTATCGTTCGCTGATATGTTAAATTTTCATTTTACAACGTCGAATATAAATTATGGTTTTAGAAGTTTCAAAAACATCAGTGAAACAATACTTCAAGGCTATATTTTGTTTATGCCGATTTTATATCAGCAGGGCATCATGAAAGTGTGAAACAAGCTTTAATTGCACTCTGATAGTTTCCTGCGTATTTAATGAAGCCATTTTACAAACCTGGATAAAATATCATTTGGCTCTATTATGTTACTCCCTTTTCAACTATAAACAAAATCACTAGCGTTTTCCTATGCGCTTATGAATGCTCGAATATCTTGCGAATGAAGTATTAAAATTGATGACCAATAAAGAAACTTAAATATGAGTAAGATTATATGTGCAAAAATCTTATAGAGCAAAATCTTCCCACATACAATAAGATGCTGTACTCCTTGAATGCATAGAATTATTTCTGAAACTCACAATGTATAGATCTAATTTCAGTGTTTTAGATGCATTGTAAAATTAAAATAAAAGAGTGGCTTAAAAGTTTCGTTAATCATATGTAACATGTCAGCAATAATAAATTGTTTTATAATTGTAAGAAGTATCTTTAAAAAGTTTTAATATACTTCAAATTTGATGCTTTCTTCCGACAGTGTTGATTGAAAGGGGTATTTTACATTTTACAGTATCAGATGGTTGAAAAATATTTTAAGTCTAGGAACAACGTTTTATGTATAGTAATAAGTTTTAATAAAGTTTCAATGTGTTCATTATAATTTTGAAATATTAACAGTTAAGTTGTTTAAGTACCATATAATGTTCAACGAACATATCAAATAAGCCATCTAGAATTTGCTGGTTAGTTTTGACCCACCCTTTGAATTCAAAAATTGTTTATATCAGAGGAATTTCTTCATCTTCTGGAATTTTCTCCAAAAGATGACAAAAATACTTTGCGTACAAAAACAAAAATACTAATATACAGGTACACACGGGTGTATTCCACCCGAGAATGCATGACGGTTTTTTGCCCATCACGGAGTAAGATATCTCTTACGAAATTTCAAACTTTAGGGGCTATATTTTGCAAAGTACCGCACGCCTCGGCCCAGGTCAGACCCTCGACGCCGAAGGCCCCTCCTCCCGACATTAGACACAAAAGCGAAAGACAGGATCTCGATATTGAAGTGTAAAGTCTGGACATCTCCGACGTTCCGACTCAAAAGACTCTGAAAGAAACTTTACAGATTGGTTTCCAGTAGATAAAATCTAAGTCGGACGTTTTCTGGGTTAAGTGCTCGCAGAGTTGCTTCCCCACTTAGTGGCCCGCTTATTTTGTCATTTTATTGATGACATTTGGTCCTGCTTAGTATATGGACACACTGCCTCGCTTGGACTTGTAAATACAGTTAGGAACTATACGAGTAGAGCGTTATCGTCTACATCTTTAGGGAACTATGTTCCGGATATTTTACGAGTGTGATCTCAGCAATCATTTAGTACTATCCGTGTTTAATTACTAAAAATATTGTCTTGTGTATAGTAAATAAAATTCAACTTAAATGTAATACAGCCCGCACAGGTTACTGAATGAACGTTAACTACTTAATATACATACAATGGAAGACGAATCGGTAAATTCTGTTAACACTTGAGATCTTATGCTAAATAGGCCTTATCATTATATCAATGAAAGGGGCATGAAAGTTACGAAGTTTGCTGTGAAATAAATAGTAAATGCAGCTAAAAATTCCATAACTCAGCGTTTTGACAGGTTTTTATACCTATGAGAGGTATTGGAAAAAGAGATTTTAACTAAAATTATATCAGTTTGCTACAAGTGTAAAATACATTTAACTAATACATTTGAAGTAGTTATTTAACATATTTTACATGATTAACCGATCACGACCCGATGATTATCATCATCCAAGAAACCTTGCGATATGTTAGACTGCACTAATTACGGAGTTTATAAAGTTACAAAACGCTTCACTATTTAAGTTAAATAACATGATTTTTTAGGAATTTAATTTCTGTGTATATATTAGTCACACGTTGACGCAAGAGGTCATTAAAATAACCATAACTACAGTTATAGCTGTAAATATCCTTAAAACCATTCGACATACATACAGACCAGGGCCATTACAATTGAATTCCAGACCACAGCAACTCCAGATATTGCATTCTATTTTTGGTTGTATTATTTTTTTAATTTCAGAGTAATTTACTTTTAAAACGTACACCGATTGAATCACCTTTATACGTGAGAGGGCGGCAGTGACTCCATAAGATCAAGGAGGAGGGTGACTAATCCTGTGACTTCTTTGTGTATGTTTGTTTTTGACGATGGAAGGATTGTGAAGGAAACAGGATTATCTGGACATTCTCCTTTGTTTAATGATTCAAAAGATCAATAACACTGTTACTAATGTTTTTTATCAGTGAACGATGGCAAATGTCCGGAAAAATCCTATTTCTTCCACAATCCTGGGACTAACTGAACCTGCAAATAACTTTTGTAATGTTCTCACAAAACACAAGTCAATCAGTTCGTGCAAAGAAATATTATCAAATATTTTGTACTTGTGTGGTAATATTCCAAAAGACTGTGTGAATAAACAGTTTTGTGTTCTGATTAGTAAGTACTATTTGCTGTAAACGCCTTCACTGATGGATACTTCAAGCTGTAAGAATGTGAAAACTATTCAAGTGACCAATTAAAGACCGTTATACACAGATAATAATCGAACACAGATCTTATAACGCAAGTGAAACTCAGTTAACAACTCCAGGGTGAACTTAGGGACAGTATTGTGGACTCTATGTGTCAGTCAGTAGCGAGCATCATTATATCACAAGCGTCGTACTATACAAGTTATAAATTACGTTCTGATAGATATATTCCAAACTGATAGAGATATCGATGTAAAATCTTCACCATACCTATTAAAATATTGTTTTGACTTTATCATGGATAAAAATACCCCTCTTATTTTCAAAAGAAGGAAAAAGGGGTCACTTGACATTTTCAAATTGCAACCCTTATATTTGTTACATATAATTTGAAATGTACATACAAAAGAAACGTAATCACATGAAAACCATCTCTACGACGATCCAAGCAAAAGTTATGGACAAACAACCAACATCTAAGGGTGTATATTAAGTCCTAATACGCCTGGATATATTCCAAATGGATTGACATCAATTTACAACCTTCACTAGACTTATTAAATTACTTTTTTTGGATTTTTTAGGGTAACAAAAATGCCACCCAGCTTTTCAAGGGGAGTTAGAAGGCGGTGACTTTAAATTTTCAAACTGCAACCTCTATCTTGTGACGTGTCATTTTAAAGGTATATTCAATAGAAACACAATTGCATGAACAAAACGTCTCTACGACGATCCTAGCAAAAGTGATGGGCATATAATCTCTTACGTTGTAATGGTATCTGGAAAAAAGACAGCTCTTACCAAAACTAGGCACACCACAAAAATTAGATACTACTTAAAGGGATAACCTTCCCCCTTCTAAGCCTTACTGAAATATATCACGCATACATTGTGTCCATATGCACAAGACATTGACATTGTCCCTACAGATTATTATTTGTTGCGTCATTTGCCCATCACTTTTACTAGAAACAGCGTACAGGTGTTAGTGAACCATTCTTAGTGTCATTGTGTTTCTGTTGAATAGACCTTTAATATGACATGTCACAAGATAGAGGTTGCAATTTCAAAATTTAAAGTTATGCCCTTCTAACCCCTCCCCCCCTCGAAGAGGTGGGTTACATTTTTTTACAAAAAAATCCAAAAAAGTAATTTGATAATTTTGGTGAAGGTTGTAAATTGATATTTCAATCCGTTTGGACTATATCCAGGCGTATCAGGACTTGATTTACACCCTTAGATGTAAGAGGTTGTTTGGCCATAACTTTTGCCAGGATCGTCGTAGAGATGTTTTTTTTTTTTTTCATGTATATAACGTGCAAATATACTATTTGGCACTGCTTTCCTCTAAGTCTTGTAGGTCTTTAACGATATCCAAATATATTAAATTTGACCAATAAAGTTCTTATTAAGAATTTTAACGTTTCTATATTTTTGAAATTAAAACTACGTGCTAAGATTTTCTAATTACTTTTCCTAAAAATGTCATTATTGATGTACATTAGCGTACGTGAAAGGAGGTATCATAAGAAAAGCGTCGCGGCAGCAGAGGGCGACGCTTTCCATAATTACCACTTCCAATGTACCATAAACTAATCACCTTATCCCTAAATTTTAACTGATATGTCTTAGTTTACATAAGAGGAGGTGTCACAAGGAAAGCGTCGCGGCGGCATGGGCTACGTTCTCCATAATTACCGCTTCTAATGTACCATAAACTAATCACCTTTCCCTAAATTTTAACTGATATGTCTTAAGTTTACATGAGAGTAGGTGTCACAAGGAAAGCGTCGCGGCGGCAAGGGCGACGCTCTCTAGAGTTGCTGCTGCCGATGTGCCATAAACTAATCACAGGCGACGGCCGCCGCGCCCGCCCGTCCCCTTACCCCGTTCCCAAATCTCAACTTTAACTTGCAACTTTCATCTTTCACGTCGTTCCCCGCGATATCTGGAACAAATAAAGTTTCAACATTTAGGATCAATTCAATTCATATCCTTTGATTTGTGGGACTTGATAGTTGGAAATATTTACCTTTATAATTCATTGCCTACTGTGTACTATATTGGCTTTTACAAGTTTAAACTTTTTCTCTCGAGTGTGATAATTCGTTACTTAACTAGATAGTCATGATTCAATTACATTCACTTATTTGGCCATGTTTTGTAACATTTTGTTATCACTCAACACCAATGTTGATTTGATTTCTTTTTTAAGACCTTATTACACTATTACATCTTTATGCGATAAAAATTGCAATTTTACCCTTATACTCATGTAGAATAAGAAACGCCTACACATGTTTGTGTACGTCCCCCAATGTTGATACTGCACTTATTTAGTGAGTGAGTGAGTGAGTGAGTGAGAGAGAGAGAGAGAGAGAGAGAGAGAGATTTATCGCTGTTTAATTAATTAATAAGTGATACAAGTCTAACGAATATTTATGTGTTCTTCAAATTCCATTATAGTGTTATTATTGTGCCTATCATTACTAATTACCTAAAAGTCTGCTAACACGTAACCTGTGATTGAAGTACGCTGTATTCCTCGAAAGTCACGTGACACACCCACTGTAGTTGAGTGTGTGTGTGTTTTTTAAAGAAGTATTAATCGTAGGTGAATTTGTATTATTACTAAGATTTCATTAATCATTAAAATTAACAAAAGGATAAATCTATATAATGTAAAATATACAACCGTAACAATAAATATGTACTGAATGTGTATTTCCCCCCGCATAATAAGTACTCAACGTTTGAAAACCGAGAAAACTTACGAAAAGGAAACTACAAGTTTTCACTTCCACTTGCCCCCCCCCCCCTAAGTTTAGGCGTTCTGCTGAGGCAGACAACAAAATTTCATGTTCCAAAATAAATTTGTATGCACGTATTTTTTAATTTCCAATTTAAGAGTTATAACTCCGTACAGATATCAATTCCATAAATGCACATTGTTCTATGTCAGAAATATTGATAGGAATGGCCAAATCTGTAGACTTTTGTATCTCAAATCGTTTGGAATGAGCGTTGTAGCGTCTGTTACCTAATGTCCCCCCCCCCCCAAGACCTCCCACCCACCCCCCCCCGATCCGGTCCCGCAAAAAACCGCGCGAAGGATTGACTGAGCAATTAATAACCGATTGGGAACGGAGCGCTAACGACTCGGCGACGAATAAATTTTATTGAAATATAAAAGTGACGTCGGAGATTTATGCGCTGGAGGCGACAGGAAGACAGTCGTTTCTCATCAGAGATATGCGCGCCGAGTCCGACAAATTTACTGCTCCAAGCTTCCAATTTTTGGCGGGGTGGAGACAGCCGGTATGTCGCTGAGCGGTGTGGAGCGATAGCGGAAATCGATCTACACTTGATGAATATCGATTCTCAACAGGCTAGTTACATGTATCTGAAATATAGTTTTCGATTCTATGAATTTTAGTGCTCTGTTAATGTTAAACATGTCTACCGTAATAAGCTGACATATTCCTGATAGATCTGCAATATTTAAGGATGTTTGCTTGCAAATTAAACAGGCGTTTGAAAAATATTAGATTTTGTACTACCAACAAGGAATGTTTAAGTAAGAATTTATATCTCCTTACAACGTACAATTAATATTCAAAATACTCATATACAGTAGTAACAAGCTTGTATTTTGTTGCCATTGGATAGATCCAACGGTTTGTCATTGAAAGGGATTTAAGCTGCGTCTATTGTTTCGATGCCTACGTCTCATGCACGTTGTAGCGAACCTGTTCAGAGTAGGTAAAAGGATATAACAATTTTGAAACTCAATATTTCATAAAAATTTACACATTTCAAAATTAGGAAGCGTTGTAACACCTAAACAAATTTCCCAAATGACTCTTAGTCAAAGTGCTAAAAAAATCCCACACACTTCTTCAATGAAGGTCAATAAAATGTGTACGTAGTGTAAATACGTAAGCTGGATAAAACCGTTACTATGTGATGGATAAATATAACGGTTATCTTTTCCCCCCTTATTTACTTAAAATATTTTGCCCTTTGTATATTACATTACTAACAACTACCACGGTAAGTGAGCGATACAAAGCAGTTAACAAAGAAAATTAAAAGAATTGTAGACTTTTTAACGGTTAATTTATAACAAATGATTTAGTGCTGTGGTTTCGAATTTATCCGCCTAAACATGCCAGGGGAAGAGTTTCAGTTAGCTATACATCCGAAGTTGAGTGGATTATTACACGACCCTGAGGACGCCCAACATCACTGTACAACTCGCCGGTAAGTAGTAGGGCAGTTAGTCTCGAACACTTAACCCAGAAAAGGTCTCACTAGATTTTATCTGGTGGAAACCAATCTCGAAACTTTCTTAGTCTTATAGGTCCAGACTTTACACTTCAATATCGGGACTCCGTCGACTTTTGTTCGCGTTGGGGAGTGGGAGCGGGAGGCATTTGGCGCCACACTCGTAAAATCCGGCCCCACGTTTATCAGTTGGCCGGATTTGGAATGGAGGTCAAACCGAATTAATACCCTCTTCCCACGGGATGGAATTTAGCGACGTCTCATTAAACGGATAACAGGGAATCGGTGTTGTCCGCAGAAAAATATCCTAATTAAAGTGAATACCGCCTGTCATATAACCAATCAATTGATACAATTCTAAAAACGAATAATACTGAATTGTCAATGTATAGTCACGAAAGCAGACAATGAATTGTAAAAATTCTCCGTAACTTACTTTTAGCTCAATATTTATAGCTTGGTCAATGAGATATAACTTCGAAAACACCGACCAGTCTATCAAAAGTCAGAAAAAGTGAGGTCCACTATAACGAGGTTTTACTGCTTCCTGTCGTGGGTCGTGGTGCATTTCAGTGCCTCTACTGCTAGTAGATTAAAAATCGCTCATTCTGCAATGCAGTAATATTTTCAACTTCTTTTTATGGTTTCTATAAATCTAATGGGTGAATCTCAATTTTAGTGGTTACTTTTGTTTGACAATTTTACAACAGTGCAAATAGTTCAGATTGTCCAGTGGCTGATCGGTGGGCATTGATAAAAACTGGAACGGAAAGTTGATATTAAAATGTACAGGGTAACCTGTGTAACACATTGAATAATCAAAATAGAATTCCTACTACAACTCAGAAGAAATATTGAATCAATAACTCTTTAATCCGTATTACCATGGATATAGCGCATACCATTATATAAGACCAACTTCTGGTAGAGCGTCGATGATAAGAAGGTCGGGTCGGAACTCAGCTCAGTCATCATCGTTATCAGCGTGACCTCTGATATAGCAGGATAAACCCAGACCTTATTACGAGTTTACTAATATAATACCTTGTAATGTGTCATAACCGTCTTGTAGAGGCCGACGCATTCAATCAGTTCTACTGTCCACATAACTGTTACTCTGCTTAAGTAATTTCCGTTGTTGAACCTTTTAATTTGCTTATCTTAGTATATATTTTGTGATAAGTCAATCCAGTGATTAATTAATACGTCGTGATTAAACCCATGAATTATCAGTAGAACTGTTGTTTCCAAATTTTATAGTCGTGCTATCCGTTATCATTCTTACTAAATAGGTTACATTCTTGGTTGAACGATCCTGTGGAATACTTTTCTTTGGAGTATTTATTTATCTGTTATTCATTCAAGTCGTCCTATATTTGCAATCGTTATGTTGTACTGTCCTTTATAAAAATTTCAGCTTTGGCATCCAATATTCTCACACAAGTTAGGAGTAAGATAAGGATTATATATAACACGTAAATGGATCTAGAAAAAGCATCTATTATAATCCTTTTTGTGTCTCGTATGCATTTTAGTTGGTAAATACACAATTCTGGAAATTTCTGAGATTATAATTAAAGTAATTAACAGTTGATAACTATTTATTGCCAGTTTAATACATTTTGAACACTAACGATTTCAAAAACGAACGTGAGTAGGGATATAAATAGGAACTAATTAATTTAATTTAATTTAATCCATCCGTCTCATGCGCGTGGAAAAGTGGGATCAATGTCACACAGATCACCATTCCCAGAAGGTAATAAGCTCATTATTGTGTTTTCCTTATAATTGATCAGTTTTTTATTTCTCATACGATATGTCTAGTTTCAAAAGCACATATACTATCTGGCCATACATGTACTACAAGATACAATCTATCAATACACGTTAACGCACGATACCATACATCACTTATGTCAACACACGACACTATCTAGACATAAATTCCTAAACATGACCTATCCTTACGTGTCAACACAAGATACTACCTAACCATTCTTATCAGTACAAGATAATGCCTAGCCATGCGTGTACCACGAGATACAATCTATGAATACACGTTAACGCACGATACCATACAGCTCTTTTGTCAACACACAACACTATCTAGACATAAATTCCAAAACATGACCTATCCTTACGTGTCAACACAAGATACTACCTAACCATTCTTATCAGTACAAGATAATGCCTAGCCATGCGTGTACCACGAGATACAATCTATGAATACAACGTTAACAACACGATACCATACAGCTCTTTTGTCAACACGCAACACTATCTAGACCATAAATTCCAAAACATGACCTATCCTTACTTGTCAACCACAAGATACTACCTAACCATTCTTATCATTACAAGATAATGCCTAGCCCATGCGTGTACCAGCGAGATACAATCTATGAATACACGTTAACACACGATACCATACAGCTCTTTTGTCAACCACACAACACTATCTAACATAAATTCCAAAACATGAACCTAATCCTTACGTGTCAACACAAGATACGACCTAACCATTCTTATATCAGTACAAGATAATGCCTAGCCATGCGTGTACTCACGAGATACAATCTATGAATACACGTTTAACACACTCGATACCATACAGCTTCCTTTTGTTCAACACACAACACTATCTAGACATAAATTCCAAAACATGACCTATCCTTACGTGTCAACACAAGATACTACCTAACCATTCTTATCATTACAAGATAATGCCTAGCCATGCTTGTACCACACGAGATACAATCTATGAAATACACGTTAAACACACGATACCATACAGCTCTTTTGTCAACACACAACACTATCTAGACATAAATTCCAAAACATGACCTATCCTTACGTGTCAACACAAGATACTACCTAACCATTCTTATCAGTACAAGATAATGCCTAGCCATGCGTGTACCACGAGAATACAATCTATCAATACACGTTAACGCACGATACCATACAGCTCTTTTGTCAACACACAACACTATCTAGACATTAAATTCCAAAACATACCTATCCTTACGTGTCAACACAAGATTACTAACCTAACCATTCTTATCAGTACAAGATAATGCCTAGCCATAAGCGTGTACCACGAGATACAATCTATGAATACAACGTTTAACACACGATACCATACAGCTCTTTTGTCAACACACATCACTATCTAGACATAAATTCCAAAAAACATGACCTATCCTTACGTGTCAACACAAGATACTACCTAACCATTTCTTATCAGTACAAGATAATGCCTAGCCATGCGTGTACCACGTAGATGCAATCTATCCAATACACATTAACGCACGATACCATACAGAAGCTTCTTTTGTCAACACACAACACTATCTAGACATAAATTCCAAAACATGACCTATCCTTACTGTCACAACACAAGATACTACCTAACCATTCATAATCAGTACAAGATAATGCCTAGCCATGCGTGTACCACGAGATGCAATATATCAATACACGTTAACGCACGGATACCATACAGCTCTATTGTGTCAACACACAACACTATCTAGACATAAATTCCAAAACAAATTACCTAGATCCTTACGTGTCAACACAAGATACTACCTAACCATTCTTATCAGTACAAGATAATGCCTAGCCATGCGTGTAACCCACGAGATACAATCTATGAATACATCGTTAACACACGATACCATACAGCTCTTTTGTCAACACACAACACTATCTAGACATAAATTCCAAAACATGACCTATCCTTACGTGTCAACACAAATACTACCTAACCCATTCTTATCAGTACAAGATAAATGCCTAGCCATGCGTGTACCACGAAGATACAATCTATGAATACACGTTAACACACACGATACCATACAGCTCTTTTGTCAACACACAACACTATCTAGACATAAATTCCCAAAACATAATGACCTAGTCCTTACGTGTCAACACAAGATACTACCTAACCATATCTTATCAGTACAAGATAATGCCCTAGCCATGCGTGTACCACGAGATACAATCTATGAATACAACGTAGTAACACACGATACCATACAGCTCTTTTGTCAACACACAACACTATCTAGACATAGTTGCCTTGAATTCCAAAACATGACCTATCCTTTACGTGTCAACACAAGAGTACTACCTAAAACCATTCTTATCAGTACAAGATAATGCCTAGCCATGCTTGTACCACGAGATACAATCTATGAATACACTTAACACAGGGCGATACCATACAGCTCATTTTGTCAACACACAACACTATCTAGTACATAAATTCCAAAACAATGACCTATCCTTACGTGTCAACACAAGATATCTACCTAACCATTCTTATCAGTACAAGATAATGCCTAGCCATTGCGTGTACCACGAGATGCAATCTATCAATACACGTTAACGCACGATACCATACAGCTACCTTTTGTCACACACCAAACGACGCAACACTATCTAGCACATAATATTCCAAAACATGACCTAGTCCTTACGTGTCAACACAAGACATAACTCACCTAACCATTCTTATCAGTACAAAGATAATGCCTAGCCCATGCGTGTACCACGAGATACAATCTATTGAATACACGTTAACACACGATACCATACAGCTCTTTTGTCAACACACAACACTATCATAGACATAAATTCCAAAACATGACCTATCCTTACGTGTCAACACAAGATACTACCTAACCATTCTTATCAGTACAAGATAATGCCTAGCCATGTGCGTGTACCAAAAACGAGATCCAATCTATCAATACACGTTAACGCACGATACCATACAGCTCTTTTGTCAACACACAACACTATCTAGACATAAATTCCAAAACATGACCTATCCTTACGTGTCAACACAAGATACTACCTAACCATTCTATATCAGTACAAGATAATGTCCTAGCCATGCGTGTACCACGAGATACAATCTAATGAATACACGTTTAACACACGATACCATACAGCTCTTTTTGTCAACACACAACACTATCTAGACATAAATTCTCAAAACATGACCTATCCTTAACGTGTCCAACACAAGATACTACCTAAACATTCTTAATCAGTACAAGATAATGCCTAGCCATGCGTGTACCACGAGATACAATCTATGAATACACGTTAACACACGATACCATACAGCTCTTTTGTCAACACACAACACTATCTAGACATAAAATTCCAAAACATGACCTACTCCTTACGTGTCAACACAAGATACTACCTAACCATTCTTATCAGTACAAGATAATGCCTAGCCATGCGTGTACCACGAGATGCCAATCTATCAATACACCGTAACGCACGATACCATACAGCTCTTTGTCAACACACAACACTATCTAAGACATAAATTCCAAAACATGACCTATCCTTACGTGTCAACACAAGATACTACCTAACCATTCTTATCAGTACAAGATAATGCCTAGCCATGCGTGTAACCACGAGATACAATCTATGAATTACACGTTTAACACACTATACCATACAGCTCCTTTTTTGTCAACACACAACACTATCTAGACATAAATTTCCAAAACATGACCTATCCCTACGTGTCAACACAAGATACACTATCCTAACCATTCATATCAGTACATAGATAATGCCTAGCCATGCGTGTACCACGAGATACAATCTATGAATACACGTTAACAACACGAAAAAAAAAAAAAATACCATACAGCTCTTGTTGTCAACACACAACACTATCTAGAAATAAAATTCCAAAAAAATGAACCTATCCTTACGTGTCAACACAAGATACTAACCTAACCATGACTCTTATCAGTACAAGATAATGCCTAGCCATGCGTGTACCACGAGATGCAATCTATCAATACACCGTTTAACGCACTATACCATACAGCTCTTTTGTCAACACACAACACTATCTAGACATAAATTCCAAAACATGACCTATCCTTACGTGTCAACACAAGATACTACCTAACCATTCTTATCAGTACAAGATAATGCCTAGCCATGCGTGTACCACGAGATGCAATATATCAATACACGTTAACGCACGATACCATACAGCAAGTATGTCAACACACGACACTATCTTGATATAAATTCCAAAACATGATCTATCCTTACGTGTCAATACAAGATACTGTCTAACAGTTCTTGTCAGTACAAGATATTACTTAGCTATACTTATCAGTACATGCTAATATCCACCCGTCCATGTCTCCACAAGATATAGTCATACTTTTCTATATAAAATCAACCATAATTTATAACAAATTTAATGGTATTTGAATTTTTACATGTGATTATAATGAATATCCTATTACCTAAATAATTTGAAATTATATTTTTACTTGTTGAATTTCAAGTTATTGGTGACCTAAATTCCCACAATAGAGTATGGTAACACTCTAAGAATTTATAATATGTCGTCGTAGAAACAACTTTTAATTAGGGTAAACGTTAAACAACCACAATAATTATGAAATGTATAAATGGCATTGTCACATGAAATCTTCCTACAGTGCTGAAAGGGATATACAAACAGATTGTGTCCGAACAAATATTCTTGGATTTAATTTAGAGGCCAACTCTAGAAAGATGTTCACTGACGTATTTATTGTTGTGTTCTGTGGAAGTATAATAATTGTGCTCTCGACTAATACTTCATAAGAATGTAACACGGTCGAACAGTCGCTAAGGTCTGGACCGAGACATTTATGACGTGTGGAGTCCATTTTTTCCGAACATCTTGGAAACTTCACCAACTTATACTTACTGCTGAGGGTTCCTTTATTTGGTGAAAGTCCATTTATTTCAGTTGAAACTTTAACTCGTCGAGGCTTCTTCCTAACTAGATATTTTATGTTTTATGGATCTCGAAGTACCGAAGTTAAGAAAGTAATGAATCTCGTATGGCCTACACTCGAGCGAGTCTCTCAAAACTAATGTAGATTTATCGGTTCCTGTCAGGACACAGTCGGATTCCTCCTGCAGTGTAGAAGGAGGATCGACACATTTCGAGTTCCGCAAGTTTACTATACAAAACGATAAGAGCATCATACTTAAAATGCAAAAGAATAATTTATTGTCATTTTCGCCAGAACAAGAGTTGTTATTCACACTACTGCTAAATTTGAGCCAATTTGAACAAATTATTTTAATTTGTTGTTCTATTTTACATTTCTTCGCAAATATGTTATTCTTATACTTATTAGTAAATTAAGTCATTTTTTAAATAAGTATCAATAGACAAAATTATTGTAGATTCTGTGTGGTACTTACAATATATCATTTTATTGATACGAAATATTTGTAGTTTATTAACTGCCTCCTAAAAATGATTTTTACAGTGGGAAAATAGTAACACCATACCGGTATATGTGACAAAAGTGCCTACAGTACGTGGATAGAATAATAATTAAAAATCATTTCTATAAAAATAAAATGAACGTCTCACACGTCTACTGGAAAGGTCATTATGAACAACAATGTAAACCGTTAAGTGTAAATTTTGATTTCAACATAACATTTCTATTAAAGGAACCACATTAGTGAAATTTATTTTTTTAATAGAAAATTGATCGGTACCTGAGTACCTGAACCCCAAAGCCCTCTCAGGTGTCTTAGTTAGCTCCCTACTTTAAATTGATAGTACAAGTTAGATAGTAACTTTGTTTATTATATCTAATGCTTTATATATGCTAAAAAGGTACAATTAAAATTACATTAATAATAACGCTATTTACGTGTTTTTCTCTTTATAATCTGAAAAATAGTTTCAATATTTTTGAACACTCAAAGCTAGATTTGGTATATTAGTTCAAAAACACAATCCAGCGAACTTTCATCTAACCGACTGTTTTAAAGGGAGTCTTCGGAGTCAAATTCTGACCATGTTATGTTTTACGACTTGGTATGTCAGTACTTGCCTAATCGCTGAAAACTTAAAAAAATGTGAAAACAAATGGTTACTCATCGGAGAATTTAGATACTATAAATAAAAACTTAAAGTAGTGGTTAAATTAATTAAACATAGGGTCGTGCTGTCATAAATCAATGTTCAATTAATATTTCACAACTATAGTGACCAAGATGAGATCTTTTGCTACTTTAAGGACCAGTGAGGCGTAGCCCGGAAGGATTTTCGTAATAAGAATATTCATCCTAGGTACCATAAGAATCTTCATGTAATATTACAGTACAATCGATTGCATAGTTTGTGCGTGAAAGTAAAACAAACAAGTAAAGGCACTTTCACATTTATAATATTATTAGGATTGAAACAATCACAACAGGTAGTAATACTAAGTAATATTACACTGTATATACAGGACTATAAAATACTATTTTTCCTCGAATCACAACTTTCTTTCGTAGATCCCAAATGGACTTTTTCAACGATAATTTTGCTCAACCCGAGCCTAACCAAACTGATCACTGTGTTGCAGAACTCCATAAGACACAACCTTTCGCTGCACAACCGCTTCATGAGGGTGCAGAACGAGGGCACGGGCAAATCCTCTTGGTGGATGATCAACCCTGACGCCAAGCCGGGCAAGTCGGCGCGCCGCAGAGCGACCTCCATGGAGACCTCCAAGTTCGAGAGGAAGCGAGGGCGGGTCAAGAAGAAGGTCGAGGCCCTACGAAACGGTCTAGACGCCACGCCGAGTCCCAGCTCCTCCATATCGGAGAGCCTGGACTTGTTCCCTGAATCCCCACTACCCGGCTTTCAGCTGAGGTAAGCTTAAGTACCATAAGTACTACAAATGTTGTACCTTAACGTTTCTCATTCGTGTACACCATTCTAAAACCACGCTTTTAGCTTTAGCAAATCGTTTTCAAGTGTAATCTATTCCATATTTAAGCAAATTTTATCTTTTTCATTAATTTTATTTAAAATCTCACCCTCCATCTGGCCTATTATGTTAGTACAGTCGAGTTGTTTCAAATTCGAAAATCAGTAATAATTTCTTTACAGGCCAAAAAGAGTAAAATAGTTCAAAAATATTTAATGCTTTGCACCGTATACTTGATATTTATGACAGCTCTGAACCTGTGCTTAGATGGTTGGTCATTAGACTAACAACGCACTCTTATTTTTACGAGTATAGTACTTTGTTGCTTTATTAATATCGCAATTAGAAATTAGAACTCAAGTTAACATCAGTGAATGTACTCCGCTGTAGAAGTAGACTAACTAACACGTTTCACATTACGCTTATACTGTGCACATACCTTTACTAATACGTAATGCCTAGGAAATAAAACTTCATTTTAGCATTAGATTGAGCAATTAATTGCGCTTTAACTGTCTCTAATACCACTCCTTGCCTCCGATGACTTTACCAAGATCTGGACACCGCAGCATCCTCACTGACAAGGACACATCCTGGAGTCAATGATCTCTCCATGATGCCAGATCCAAGATCCCCTCCAAGAAGATTTATACAGACCCGGTTCCACCCCACTTTGATGCCCCGATCAGGAAGAGGGGCGATTAAATTGTTCGTTTTTTGCCGCGAACCCGGCACGCGTCTCTCAATGGGATCCCTGGACACGTGTTTCTTGGGGTGTTGTCATATTTTTTTACGATAATAGTGGTGTCATGCCCTTACAAGATTACAGGATTCTTTCATCTCGAGGAAGATTTAATCTTAGTTTGCACTTGTCGGTTGGTCCTGTCACTCAGGCATCAACAAAGCTTTAGCAGATACGCTAAAGAATTAATGCCTAATAATGCGTCTCCTAAAATAATTCCTGTTAAACAATCATCCTTTTATTTTCACTTCATTTGTGAAAACGTCAACTAAAAATTGTTGGTAGTAAAAATATATTTTGGTGCAGTAACCGGTGTAACTAGTGTTAATTTACTACCTACATTTTGAGAAAAAGGAACATACTATCAATTTAACTTTATGTTTTTCCAGGAAAGTTTTGAAACCTTGTAGTTTATTCTGATAATTACTTTCGTATTGATTGATGTTGCTACAGTCTACAGAACATAATAGAACTCCAAACACTCGTGTTAAAGATGTTAGCCCCGGTGTGTTTGAAAGACCAAACTTACTTTATTGATGCCATTCCATATAAGGTCCACACTACAATTTAATGAACAGGTTTTACATTAAATAGAAGGTAGTTGACGAATTTACTCAGGTAGCCTACTTATACATAAGTATGAGAACTGCAAGGAGATCTATGTAGAAGGTAATCAGTTTATTTAATACAGCCATGGAGGAAGGAGAAATTGTATGATATATATGAATGTGTTTATTTACATATATTTTACAATGTGATACATTTCTCATCACCCTAAAACTGTAAATATCGTGGTCATAACGGTATTATAATTATGTTAGATTTGTGAACAGTTTCAAAGTTTACAGTTTTTGTGTATTGCGATTTTATACATTTTTTATCATTCAAAAAGATTTAATTTCACCGATATCACCCACGCGTACATCTTACTAAATATATTTTAAATCCTTTTTCATTGTCTGGGGTGATTATCTTATTGTTAAAATATTATAATAACCTTTGGCTTCAAATTTTTCTTGTTTTATACATGGGGTTTACAAAAACGTTAACCTGAAATATTTAGCCAAGGGGTGGAAAGTAGTGATAAACACTAACGTTAGCTTAAAAAGTACAAATTGTTTAGTTGGATGTTTCTTAATTATTTTCTTTATAATGTAAATTATAATTTTTACTAGTATATACAATTTCGGGACGAACAACTTTTCAAAACCGCCCTAATTCCGTTACAAACTTTCGCCCATTCCCTGACTTTTAGGTATTATTGTATTAGTTGCACAGGGAATTAATCATTCATACGGACGAGGTTGTTGAGGTCCGGGGGATATTTAAGTTCTGAGGTCCGACGATAGGGCTGCGCCACATGATATTTTCACCGTTACCTGAGCCCCTCAATTTTCCTTGCCTTAATATATAGCACTGGATGAGCATCTCTTGTGTAACAAAGCTTTACCACTCAATTTCTCCTTCCTCCATGGCAGTCACGGCTAACACCTTTACCAGTAGACTAATATCACAATCACGCTGCTACTGTACCTCTATGTGCTTCTGTTGACGCCTCTCTCTGTTTTGTCTGCAGGTCTGTCCATATGTGTAATATGTGGTACGCATCATCTTTCATTACTAGACTACGTCAGAGCAGGTTCTCCTACAGTCCTTCTTCCGTTCTCACAAGTTCTTTAGTTACTGTTGGTGGGGGTGCCCAACCGACCAGCTTTGTTTGGAGCCGTTCCTATTTTATATGTTACTTGTATTTTTTGTTCACCAATATTGAATACTTACGCTCACTGCGTATTTACTTTTATAACTTATATGCAATAATTAAATTTTAAAAATAAAAGCTGTAAATTTTCGAGAATCTTTTGAATGTATAGTATTTTAGTCAGATGCAAAACCATGATCGAGTATAAAGTTCTACCGTATTTATCCTTTTTTTTGTATAATTCAACACTTTATGTTATAATAATTATTATAATTACCTTTAAAGGGTTTTAAGTTATAAACACGTCAGAATTATAGCTTTAACAGCGGTAAGGAACTATTTCTCTTTTGATTACAATGAAATTATAGCTTTTGTCTTCCTCGTTCGTCTAAATTACTTAGATTCCATAACCATTTAATTAATCATAGTTTTAGAACCATCTGAAAGAAATAATTCTAACATACTAAAACTTTTAATCCCGAAACAGTTCTACACCATCAGTATAAGGTAAATAAAATTATTCCAGTAACATATGGATGAGATATGGTCATGCAGATTATTTTTCGTTGTCTTTTAAAACTGAGCTAATTTGGTACGACGAATAATTTCAGTGCTAGAAACATAATGAAATAGTTAAAGCTGAAGGAATGCTAGATTGCGGCACCCCCGTATGTGGGAATGTGTACAAATAATCCTGAGTGTGCAGAACTTGTGATGAACACATACATATATACCTTGGTGGTGGATCGCATGAATGTGGTGTATTGTGTGTAGCTTGAGTCTCATATTGGCCTCACCTATACATAGATAAATACAGTGTAAGCATTTACAAGCAATTAACTATAAATATATTGTTAGCAATACAACTTTCTGAACTGGACTTTTTGAAATGGTATATAATTGAAGACTAGCAGAAGTACGAATCGTATTTATTTTATTACTTGCAAATCTTAAACAGAACAGTAAACTTTATAAAACACACGTAATTTAAAATAAAAAATATATAATTTGCAACACATATATTTTTAATTGTAAAAAAATTTTCCATCTTTGTATTTGGAATGCCCATATCTTTAAACAATAATTATTTGTACTAAAATGTTCAAACAGTCATTAGAATAAAAGATTTATAACAGAAAATCAAACTTTACTTATTGTTTTCAAGACAGAAATACCATATTAGGTGGTGGTACATATTTATATAACAAGGAGTGGATTGCTACGTTACATTCAATTTCATTTTTAAAAACCAAGTGATTTACAGTTACTTTTTACATCAAGTCGCAAGCTTTTCAATTTCTCACACCTTTAGATGAAAAATATGTGTCCCAAAAAATAGAAGATAAATCGTACAGAACATATAAATAAACATACTTTATGAATATTTTCTATTTTGATAGCCTGTAATTTTACGAAAATACAACAAAATTTATAAATAAAACACTTTTTTATAGGCTAATTAAACAAACACCATTATGACACACAAGATTAAACTTTTATTTTTAAATTATGTATATATTTAATTATATAAATATTGGTTAAATAATTTTTAAAATTCCCCGATATTCATTTTATGTTTGAAAGTAGTTTACGTTTTTTTTTATTCATGAACAGAGATAATTTGAAAAGAATCTTGGAAAAATTTATAGCTGTAAAAATGTGTACTCAATTCGGTTGCATGCAAATTCAGATCACATCTGTCTGGGATATATTAGTATCGGTGGTGGTTGGTTGTATTGCAAAAGTAGTTGAAATATTTGGAATGGAAGATTAAATATACAAAAAGTCAATATAATCATATTAAGATATTGTGTTATTGTAGTATATTGTAATTCAAATGTTCACGGTTTTATAGAATATTGGTTTTACACTAAACCTAATCATAAATGCTTTTTATTAACTGTAATTAACAGTCAATTAAAACGCCTCCTGGTCATAAAAATAATATTTTAACAAATATTACTTTAAAATTAAACAGTATTATGTATGGAATTGAATACAATAATTGTTAAGAATACCTTCAAACTTTTATTCAAACTAGCATATTTTTATACGTAAGATGCAATTGTATTCTGTATTAAGTTTGATAAAAAATGTGTATAATTCCAAAACGTAAAACGTTCAAGTTCAAGAGGTAAATTTGTACATTGTTTTGCAGCCAGTTGATGATGCTTTGAATTACGTGAAATACTAAAAACATGCTCTACATTTTAAAATGCAATTTACGTATTTGTCGAATTTAAACTATCTACCTATTTAATTTTATAATATACATACTAAATAAATTTTTATTTTTCTGTAAGGAATTTTGACCGACCCTTTGATCGAGATACGGTTTTTGGCATATTATCACATATACTGTAGCGTTTCATGCTCTCTTGGGGAATCACATAAATAACGATATTTCCAAAATTTCATTGAAATAATTTTTGAAAATATATTTGAGAAGACTTGGCAAAACTACCCGAAGTGTCTTTAATGACTATGTACATAGCTAATAAATTTTAAATATTAAAATATCATAGTAGAGATTTCGGTAAAAAAATTAATGATAACCAAACATTTAAAACTTTTACTGTATTTGTTGTTAAATACACAACAGAGTCATTAACACTAGTAACAAATTGTGAAAAGAATATTTTGTTAAATAGTTTATAAAAAAATTAACTGAATAATACTCTCAAGAACACTCAAATGACAACATGTAGCCTACGTTGTATACTTCATTTTTATTTAAAGAAAGTCTTCTATTTTCTTTTTTAAAATTTCATTGCATTTTTTCATAACGCAAATTATATAATGTATTGAAGATATAGGGGACAAAATATAAAACTTTTTCCTTATTGAGAAACGAAATATTATCCAGATATGCAATATTAAAATTTTCAAAACCATTTGAAATTATTCTTTGAAAATATTTTTAGCCGTAAATACCAAATTTTCTCTATAGACAGTAAAGCTAAAATTGCACTTAGAAATCTATAAATGGCCATTCATTACAAGGAGCGAAGTATTTCCCCACCACTTATAATAAATATCTGATATAATATTCACTGGTATTACAGTATATTAGAGCTAAGGCACGCCTCATCATCCGCTAGAATGTATCCGAAATTGAAATGTTGTTACGAACTGATCTTACCGTCGTACAGTTTTGTGTTTGTACACAGCCCGGACTTCAGGACGAGAGCGAGTTCGAATGCGTCGTCTTGCAGCCGCCTGTCTCCCATCCCCGCGTTGGAGCCCGACTGGAGTCCCTATTACGGGCCGGAGCAGCTCGCCGGCAACCTGGAATCCACCATGAGGCTGGATCAACCTCAGTTCATGTACCCCACGCCGCCACCATACCATCCACCCGCACCCTTCCACCCATACACGCAGTGTCCCTTGCATCGAGGCCACCAGCCCTGCAACTGCCATCAACACCCTACGGCCAAGCAGGTGAACTCAGCACTTTCTCTACGGTCTTGACTAGTTTTTAGATGTAAAGTCGCTGGAAAGTTACCAGGTGAATACCCTAATCCACCACCCTACCATCCACCCTAATCCACCACCCTACCATCCACCCTAATATCAGTTCCCTGCTACAAGGTCATTAGCCCTGCAACTTCCATCAACACCCTACGGCCAAGCAGGTGAACTAAGCACTTTCTCTACGCTCTTGACTAGTGTTTAGATGTAAAGTCGCAGGGAAGTTACCCAAATCCACCACTCTACCATCAACCCTAACATGACGAATCAGTCCCCTGCTACAAGGTCATCAGTACTGCAACTGCATCGAAGAAACTACCGGCTCTACAATATCTTACCGCAATCCTACTAATGTTTCCCTAGTAGTGCTTGGTGTTGCCGAAGGTGCCACCGAAGCCAACACATAGCCAGGGGCATTTCTGATCGGTGCTGTCCCAACTTTCATAAACGTGACCTGACGTCAAAAACGTTGGATCTGGGACATAATCTGAGGTCCTAATATAAACTGTCACATTAACCCTCGTGCGCTTTCTACTACGCAAATATCTGTGTGCGCTTTATTCGCAGTGGGCCTTTTTTAGCATTATCGGAGCCACACGTAATGCCACCACCCTTTTTCGCCAGTACATTCAGCGTCTCTCCCGTAAAGCCTGTGGCCCAACAGATTAATCATGGAACACTTTATTGTTGGAATTGGAATCTTACCTGAACCTCGTATAAAAAATAAGAACATGTTTGATTTGAATTACAATTTTAAACCTTTATGTTTTGATTAGTACAATTCAAATAACCTGTGATTACGCTGTAGCTTAATACCAAATAATTATTTGTACACACAATGTATATCTCGACTCAATGATGTGTCTAATGGATAAATAGATCCACTCTTTAGAATTTTGTTTTACGATTTTATAGAACACTAAGCATGATCCATAATTAAGATTGTTCTGAAATTTAATGGTGTATTCTGTACAAGTTAAACCTTCCCATTCTTAACAGGAACGTATGTGATAAGTAATATTAGTAATCCTTACCTTTTCCAACCCCCAAAGCCACCCCGTTTGTTACACCCCTGACCTGGTTACTACGGTTTCAGAGTATCTCACCGTCCTACCCGCAGTCGCCCAGTCCCAGCCCTCCCGCCACGATGATGGGGCAACTGATGGGAGCCCTGAACCACCCTACGTTGCTCGACGACCTCAACCTCAACATCGAGACCATCCCCGGTGGCTTCGACTGTAACGTCGAGGAAGTCATCAGACACGAACTCTCCATGGACGGAAACCTGGATTTCAACTTCACGCAACAACAGCAGCAAGCGGCTGCGGATCCCTATTCGGGCCGGTCCTGGGTGCATTAGCGGTGAGTTGACATTTTCGTATGTAGTGAGTATTTACTAACTTGAAACTAACCTTGACTAATTTGACCTTTTTCTAAGAAGTACCAAAAACATACTCAGATCAATGTAGCAATGTAGTTACCAATATGAAGACATTAAAGCTCTCTAAAGTAACGCTTTCCCAACATGCTTTTATTTTTGACTGACAATTATTCACGGTTTAGAACAAATTGGAAAACTGCCAGTATTTTTTTACGGAGGAGACGTTACTCAACCTAGCCTAATTGGTTCAAGATTAATATTGAGGAACGCATAACTTATAAATACCTTTTTATCATTATAAGTTTCAAGAGCTTACTAGTAGTGTGTCTTACATAAGCAACATAAATGTACTCAAAACCGTCAAACGTTGAAATAAATCTACACCAGAGGTGCATTCATTTTGTAACATACATGTAATAGCAATACAAAACTTCAAGTGTATTAATAATCAAATTTGAAAGTAATCTCAATATTTTCGTTTAAAATGCTCCTACATGTATGTGAGCCTTTTTTTGTTGATTGCCTCTCTGGTAGTGATTTTAATGCCAGCCGTTTCAAAATGGTCAGTCGGCATTAACGTTCCGGGAACAGGTCCTGGTGTTTAATTACAAATATCGCAGCGATGTAATGAAATAGTCCAAGAGTCCCTGAGGCGCCTGTGACAGGACGCTTAATCTCAATCTGAGGACTTGTAAAAACGTCACGTCTTTCTTAACAGTGTCTGGACAAATTAGCGGTGGTTACAGTGTAATGTCTTGACAACGGTGGAAGGCGGGGGGGAGAGGAGGGGTATAAAATTGTCTTTTTATTGCTCGCCTGTCACTCAACCGCTATTAATGTCTTCTCTTCTCGTCAGTCAGTCCCCGCTACCCCCTCGTTCCACCCTTTCCTCCATGTAAATGCTTATGAATTTATCATTTAAGATCTGCCATATTCCCGACATTTAGCACAGCACCTTATTACTGCTTGCTTGTCACTTAATCTTTTACAGGCTCCCGTTTTATATTCCGCTACCCCACGGAACGATGCCCCACGCCCGCGCCCGCCCCGCTACAGTTATAACTCGGTTTCGTACTGACTTTACATCTTCAGCAAAATTAACCTCGAAATTGCATTTTCTTTTTACGTTCTAGTTGATACAATTGTTTGCAAATAATTGCATTGATTAGTGGCGTTTTTCTGTATTATTCTCCCATAACTTGTGTCCTAATGATTTCTGTGAAACTTTAGATATTTTTGATTCCAAGAAATTAAAAGTAGGATGTTGAATTAATACTATTGTAGCCATATCTAAGTGGTATCCAAGATATTCTAGATTCCCATTGTGAGAACTGCATACTTAAATCGATATTTTAAGACTAATAAAGTCATAGTTAAAAAAAAGAGTGTAATGGTGAATAAGGTTGCTGTTACTACAATCGAATTTGTATTAAAAAATGACATTACTCAATGTATAAAATATCCATGGGAATCCAAAGAATTGGCTGTACTGTCGGCTATTTTGAGTTTAGCCTCCTACAAAAACTTTTGTCTCAAGAAGTAATGTAGTAAACGTGGTGCCTGAATTTATTTTTCATGATACAGTTATGGAAAAATTTGAAAGGTTAATGGAATTATTTTATATCGTTAAGTATTGATCGCTTTTGATAATGGGAGATATATAATTTGAAATATGTAATTAATACGCATTTAAGTGTTTTTGAGCTTTGATCTTAATTCTTTAGTGTTTAGTCTAAACAATAAGGTGATAAAAATTTAAATCTTTAACATAATAATAAAAATATCTTAAGAACTATAATGGAAACAATTCTTATAAAAACCCCCTGATAATTTGTATGAAATATAGATTGTAATTCTGTGTTTTCGTCTCCAAGTGGAAAATCTATAATTTATATCAGTGTTAGAAGGCACAATACATCAACGAAGACATTAACACAAAGTATGTTAACTGTTATTGTAGTTGACATGTTATAGAAAGTACGAGTACATATTCGTATAGGTATAGACATGATGAAAATGTCAGAATAGAGAAATAACTATATATCACTCTACCAGATGAGATAGTTTGTAATATAGAACCCTTGGGCAATAAAGGTTGGACCTGTTTTCCAATAATTTAAGCATTTAATCCCTTTCTTTACCATAACTGTCGTGATCTTCTCCCTGCCTAAAATTCGGTCTTCTTTGTTCAAAACTCGTCTAACTCACATATGTAAAATATCTGTACGCATATATGAAATATCTGCACTGTAGTTATTAACTGGTGAGTAGTCAATTGTTTGTCACATTTCTCTGCTTATTTGAACAATATTTTTTAGTTGACCGGCCAATTTATCCTCCGCTTTGAGATTGCGGTCACATTTTCTAATACTATAGCGTATAAATCAATTCATAATTTTCATAAAATAAATAAATTATTCATAATTTTAAATTGTTTGCTTCAGCTTTTTGGAACAGGTAACAATAATTTATTACCTTTCAAGTTATCCATCGGATTTAATTAATTATTCTAAATAATGAATGCTGCGCCAATTAATTACGAATCAATTTGGTCGACCTCCTTAGTTGTCTTAAAATATTGATAATGGACAATCTTGTCTCAACTTACTGTTTAATTTATTGTTCACTTATCACAAATTGTCCTCGTTTACAATCCCGTTGTAAATTAAATATTATTGTAAACAAAATTACTTATGTTGCACTACTAATTACTGAAAGTCCTCCAGCGTTCTCTGGATATAGGAAACAATACACAGACTGAGAAGCGACCATTCTAGGGTGAATAATTTAATAAAAACGTAGGCCCTAAGTCGGCTAAAAATGCAAGCTAAATCGGATGGTAAGAAGACGGTTTAATAAGACAGTCAGTCAGCTGTGTAAGGGGCTCATGTAAAGATGGGTAATTAATTTCTTTTATAAACAGCTCTCAGAGATTTTCAATTTTCCTTTGAAGGTTTTTGCAGCTGGAATCATTTTAAAACGAGTTAAAAGTGTTGAACAATCGTGATTTATTATGATAAAACAATTTATATTTTATTATTATTATACATGTTTCATAAAACGTTTTAAAAATAAAATAATTAAAATTGTTTATATCTTTTGAAAACTTTTGAACAACAGTACAAGGTGATTTCAATCAAAAACAACCAAGATTGAAATGTAAAAGTTACTTAATGATTTTACTAAGTTATTCTGAATCCTCATCGAAGCGTAAATTTTAATTTAGGCTATATCGAATACGATAATCAAATAAAAATCTTTTTTTTGAAAGGTTTTAATAAATCCATAATTTGACGTTTTATTGATTTTGTACTTGCTCAGGGCGCTTGTGGTGAAGTTGTTTTTCTTTTCTTTCTTCTAACCAAGTGGGTTTATGGTTATTCCCAAACGTGTTTTACAGCTGCAGTACTTCTTACTTAGCATCTTTCGAGGTGCAACTTCACTCAACTTCACCAGTCTTCACTCAATCACGGGTGAGACACTTATCGGGATTCACGGGCTTCCACGGCACGGGAGGGCTCGGGAGCTGGTTGATTAACCCAAGTTTATTATGTTCTCCCCTAGACATCCAGATGTCCAATCATCGACAATTAACTCATAAACCTCCTAATTAACTTTCATTGTGGAAAAATAATCGCAAGCATCTTCCGGGAATCAACCAATATGTTCGTAAATACGCATAACTGTCCAAACGCCAAAAACTATCCCTCAAATAAGTAGGTTAGAACACGCAGTTTATAAGTAATTACCGCTAAATAAGTTAAATTACTTTTTAGCACGAGCTGTCATTTTTTCCTTAGGCTCCTCAATGTATAACTTGGTAAATTCATTTGTTTGAAATTATGTTAAAAGCCCAACTAACCATATCTCTGATATTACTGATATTTATTTCGCTGAACACGATGGTTTATGAGCTTTCCACAAATTCATTGTGTATTCCTTGAATTCATAAATATTTTAGATTTGTATAACATTTACATAAAACTTCCAAATAACTGTTTGTACTCTATACTACATTGAATAAAACATATCTACATTTGTTTAAATTACTGCAGTACTAAATTACTGTACTTGGCTAAAGGTTTTCAAAAGATAACTTTTAGGGTTCAAATTAAGTTACAAGTTCAAATGATCTGTGTTAGAAGTTGGATTTAACAACCAAATAAAGTATGATGATGCCAAATTATTACTGTTCACCCAGAAACGATGGACGATGGTCGTCTTGGTTTTTATTAGACGTTGGGTCTTTCTTAGTGGCTTTTGAAAAATGACATTTAATCAACACTAAGTTCGTTCAATACACTCATTCATACATTTCATGTCAATGTTATAGGTTTGAACGCCTTCAATTTTGCTTCATAATGAGTGATCTTATCGCGTATCAACATTATATACAATGTAAAATGTCTAGTTTGAATGAATCTAGGTATTTTACAAGACATTTAAGAAAGTGAAAGACACAAATGGTAAAGGACGAATCCCACTCCGCCACAGACGGCTATATAAGTGTGAGGTTATGTTGTGAATGGGTGGGTTATGTTAGGTCATGGACAGTTGTAAACAACGCCGTACATATTCTCTATTCATAGACTCTGTGTACAGTACAAGGGCATTCCCCGCGCAAACCATGCGTACTCGAGTTTCTTTTAATTCGGGAATTTTACGACCGGATTATTGGAAATACTAAATCTCGAGTTGTAAATCTTCATTGCACTAATTTGCGTGACGTAATATATCAGGAGGAAATATTTGTTCCTCTGCCAAGAACAATAGTAATGCCGCAATGTATCGTATGATAATTCAGAAACGATTGTGTAGATTCAATTTGTATTGAATCGTTATTCTTGGAAGCCGTTTGAAGTGAGTCGTCTTCTCGCATTGTTCTTGAGTTGGCTGACTGTTCAGTTATTTTGAGGTTATGTACGATAACGGCTGATCCGCACAATGGACCCATCACTCGTCTTATTTTGTTTTTCGCTTAAGCCAACAAAATAATGCATATTTAGTGTAAACGTAATTCTAGAATTACAAGCATCGCTGGGTCAATATAGTAAATCTTATTAATGTTAAGATTCTAAATTATTAATATTCATATAGAAGAATACAGTCGTAAGAAGTGAAAAGTTTAAACTAACCATTAGGCTAAAAAAACGTCACTTAGAATTTCAAACAAAACATATCAATACTAATCAAATGAATTTTGTCCAAAAATAAAATTGCAATTAAATAAATGAATTTTATAACTACTTAAACATTTCATATATAAATAAAATAATACCTGTGGAGCCTCACAAGATGAAAACAAATTAAGTTTAAATGCTTAAGTTTTGCAGTTAAATATGAAATGCCTTAACGTCACAAACTCCATCCACATTTGATGAAACGTATATAATAAAAAATTTCATATGATGTGCCACATGACCTATGATCTCATTTATAATGTTTTGGGCACAGAGCTGCAAAGTTTTTCGAATTTGAAAATTTGGGTCCTGTTAGAAAAACTTATACAATAATGGATAAACGACATACCGTTCGAAAGTTTATCTTGTGTTTTTCCTAAATAAAAAATCACACTTGCAATTATAAATACAAAAGTACAAAAGATTTCGAAAATATCTCAGCCATTTTGAAAATACTTAAGAATTTTCAAAATACTTAATTTTTTCTACGTTCAAGACCTTTAAAATTATGTACCTCATGACCTATCTTGCTATATGAAATTGCGAGATTCGAACTTGTAACCCTCATTTTTAGGCACACCCTGTATTTTAAATGCGACAAAAACAGTTTTGTGACGTATTTGATTTGTCAGGGTTACAGTTTATTCCATCGCCCTTTGTCAACCGGTTCAACCACAGGAGATTGCGTCCGGGTGATCTGAAACACCTTGTATATCATTGACGCTTTCATCATTTATGGGACTAAACTAATAATACACCGTTCTCTACATTCTCGCTACGTTTATACTACGTAACAATGTATTACGTATTAAAATGTATTCTAACAATGTATTCTAAAATGTATTACGTCACATAACAGAAGGGGGGAAATCTCCACTTCAGCTTTTTTACAGAATGTAGGCTAGATAAAGTATAATATGCAATTTTTCATATTATCAGTTGTTCACAAAAGCAGTACATATGATTCAGTGCAGCTTGATTCAAAATATTGTATAAGAAATTAAGTACACAAAAATTAATATATATATATATATATATATATATATATATCTCATTATATAAACTAATTTGTTTAAGTTGTGGGGAAAGTTACCTTGCATAGTTCTTGACTTAGCTGAGTGTTTAGCTATTTTTCATAATAAAATGGTCAGCAGCTTTTTAATTCTTATTTAAGCCCTGAAGTATGTTACTCCCTCGAAATTCTCGAACGTTATTTCTTTATACAATTAATTTTGCGAATTCCTCGAGGGTTTGCGAATCTATTACTTCTTCTCAACTAGCGAGGTCCTTAATTTTCTAATTAATTTTTCTCTTTTCTAACCATCGCATCTTCCCTAGATAATAAGCATCCAATAATTTACTAAAATAAAGAACACAATATTCTTTCTAATAAACGACAATTTCAGTATGAGTATTTTGTTTCAATTTAAATAATTCCTAAAACTAATTTAGTGAAGGCCACGCAGTATTGTTCTTGAGGCAACTGAATATACCTCTATTTTGAGGTTATGTACACCAACAGCTGATCACCACAACATTCCATTGTGCAAATCTGTAACAGCGTCAGATACTAGGTGTTATGTGTAGAAAACTCGGTTGTTCCACCGTGCCTGGAGATCGTGTCTAAAACATCGTATTTCACTCAACTGTTCACCCGTTTAACTCCTTCAACTAGATCACACTATATTTTGTAGTCTAGGCGTCTCTGATGTCGAAACGATGTAAAGAGTTCATTTTGAGCTTCTTCGCCGCCAAAATTGTTTGGATATCTTCAAACGAACAAGACTCTAGATTCCAGGAGTCAAGTCTTGTAATAGCGTTAGATTGCAGACGCTTCACTGAGGAAGGTAAAGTGGAGCTGAACTCAAAATTCACATTGAATCAACCACTGTAGCTAATGTAAGTTATGTCTATTCCCATTTTTGTATTTGTTGTTAGATCCTTAATTCTTCCGACACTGAAAGTCGTTGATTTTCTTGTACAGAAAATTAATTATTAATTAGTCAACAGCTAAATCATTTCTCGAACATTAGATTGTTAAATCAGGTTTGAATAGACTTTCATTTTGTACTGCGTTCTCTGTAGAGCTTACTTTCTTCTAAATCAAATTGAAGCCTGGAATTAAAGTTTTCTTAACAAATAATCGATCCCGTTCCCATGGTAGAAAATGTTCTTAGAAGTTGAAGAAATGTTATTAAAATGTGTAATTACAACCGGAGACGTCCCAGGCAAACAACAGGGGTATTATTCTGAGTGACTGGTCACATCTTGTTAGTCGCCATGGCAGAACGCTGATAACGAGGATTGATACTGCACAACAGGTCTCGGGTTGCTGGGCTTGTTTCCTTGGCAGCCCTGACCTTCCCAGCTTGCAGACTGATAATTGTCTCCAGTTTTGCTTTTGTCGCCTTGTCCGTCATTATATCCGCACGGCATAGCCTCCGGGCATCAATACTGGAGAGATCAAATTCCTGCGATCGCCTTTGTCTCTCACTTTTGGCATTCTCGTAAAACCGGTCAGGTATATTCTAAGTTACAAATTTCACTGTTTGAGTAATAAAATTTCATTTTATTTTGTTTTAACTAGGATACAGTTTTACAAAGACGCAACTTCACTGTGGAGGAGAGTAAACTAATGAAGCTATTAAGTGAGCTATTAGCGAGTGATATCGTTTTGTAGCAATATCGGTAGTTTGAGGGTCGACCTTTATATTATATGTTACAAGCCAGGAGCGAGGGCCAAGTTGAACTGTATCAGCACAGAACCTGGTTTTCCTTGAAATTCATAGAGGAATTTCTCCTAAGAAATACACCGCTCATCATCGGCGGCGTTAGTTTTGGTGAAGGTCAATATGAGGGGGTACCGAAAGGGTTAAAAATATCAAACATTATTTTTTTTTTTACAAAAATCACATGTTTGTTTTAATTTGATACACATACAATTGACCAACGGTCACATAAATAGTATTTTTGACTAGATAAAGAGACTGAAAATCGTCACTTCCTGTCAAATAGACTTTCTCTGCATTTTTAGATTACACTAATTTTAAGTTTATGTATGCGCTTGACGGTAAGTTTTAAGCATGTATAGCTAAAAAAATGTAATTTAAGAAAAACATTTGTTATTTGATGTTTTTAACCATTTAACAACTTCGATCTCCACGGTAGTGTATTTCAAATTGGCAGCGGGTCCTGGACTATTAATAATGTATGTCGTAGAACCATGAGTAATTAAACAGAGTATTAATGTGTTTGAAACCATGAAGACATCTTAAAGAAAAAAAAAATATTTTCAAATTATACTCCAGGTGAGAAAAGGTGAAGGGACAAAGACCCCCACAGATATGAATTTATTTTTTCAATTCTATGCATACTTCTATTAAAGCTAAATCATAAAAAGAAGTTTTATACTTTAAAACGATCGGTTGTTGACGTTTCCATATTTTGGATGAACTATAAACACGAGTTTCCTTTAAACAAGCTACATTTTAGGATAATAAGTAACTCTAAAAAACTCAAAAATCCTCCTGTTTATTGACTTACAATTGTTTTTGTGTGGTGGGAAGAATTGATTCAATATTAATGTTAGATTTAGCTTTATATCACCTTCCGTTCAATGCCGCTTCAGAAATTTGACACTACCATAGACTTGATTCCTGGAATCTGCAGTATACGTCCGTCTGAAGGGGTCCAAAGAAAATCATCGGTGAAGACGTTCAGTACAATCTCTACGTGTAATTTTGACATCAGAGACTCATTTGATACCTAGACTACAAAAAAGCTCTGTCTGGTTTACCCAGCCGCTACCCAGTGTAATGTAGATGAAGGAGTGTTCTCATTGTCTCATCGGGTAACCAATGCCAATATAATTTTAATTATTCTTTCACATACTAGTCTCAAACAGGTAATCGATTTGCCCCAAATATAGTTCAAGAAAGAGATTTAAAAAGGTCAACTTATGTAAAGAATTCTCTCTCCAGCTGACTCGCACTCTGGTGGCAGTATTGCGAAAGGGTGAGGTAATAAAGTAGACTGGCTGCGAGTCAAAATCAGATTTTAATATGTCGGTAGGGAGTGTAATAAAGGATCTCTCTTTTAGTTATTACCGTGTGCTCTTTCCAACCTTAAGATTGTAAAACTGATGATAATATTCGTGATAACGTGATGATTATGAATAATCGCGAGGGACAAACGTGAGACAAGATGTAAGTACGTCGTGAGGCTAGGCTGTCCAAATCTCGTAATTTTCTTAAAAAATATTGTATTTTGAAATGTTTATTGAAGCAGAAGGTCGATGACCTGAGCATGTTAATTGGGTAAAGTTTAAGGATTCAACCCCGCTCTCCTCGCTCCCCAAAAATATTTGTAACTTCTTTTCACTTCGCCCTGTTGCTATATTCGATAAAGTCCTAAAGAAATTATAAAGTAACTAGTAGTTACCCGACGCTTCGCACCCAGTTCCGCAGATGTTGCCGCTGCATGAGTACTGCTGGTTCAAGTTAATTATATTTCCGACGCCAATGTTGAGTTTGCCTTGTTGCGACGGTAATATATATATATATATATATATATATTATTCGGAGAAGTCTACTTCTATATGAGCACTGCTGGTTCAAGTTAATTATATTTCCGACGCCAATGTTGAGTTTGCCTTTTGCGACGGTAAAATATATATATATATATATATATATATATATATATATATATTATTTATTTATTTATATATATTTTATTCGGAGAAGTCTACTTCTATCAAAAGACAAAGATGGGTATTATTATAATATGGGTCTTTAAATTGATGGTAAAAATTGGATAGTAATTTTGTCTTTTATATCTGTGGTAATATTTAATATTTGCAAACAATTTAGAGTTAAAAGTACATTAACAATGACACTACGTGTTTTTGTCTTTATCAAATGAAACATATTCTTTATAGTTGATAACATTTAAAGCTGGATTTGGTCCAACATTAGCTCAAAAGCACAGTCCAGCGAACAACATATGGTTATGTTTTAGGACATTTTATAAGGTAGATAAGTACTCGCCTAATCGCTGAAAATCTAAAACAGCGTGAAAACTAATTATTGACTCCTTAGAGAAATTACATACTATAAATGTAAACAAAATTAATAGTGGTTAAATTAATTTAGCATATGGTTATATCATAAAACAATGTATTTATAGAACAGTTGATTACATTTAACAGGCTCTTTAAATTAATATTTCGAAACTTTAGAGACCAGTGGGGCGTAGCTCGGAGGGATTTTCGAAATAAGAATAAGTCTATATTCATACCAGGGACCTAATGAATGTCCACATGAAATTTCAGTACAATCGGTTAAATAGTTAGGTGTAAAATCAAAACAAACAAACAAAGGCACTTATAATACTATTACGTACCTTTAATTGGATTATTTTTATCTGATTATTACAAATAAGTATAAGTAACAAAACTTGATTTAGGTCAATTAATATTGTACGTATGTTTCATTTGTTACTTATTGTAAAAGTTATGTAGTTATTGTAATTCAGAAGATGTATTAATGTGTGTATATACATATCTTAGGGGGGAAATTAATATAGAAATGTTAGATGTGAGGCTTAACCAATTAAAAGACGTTTTTCGTAAAATAAATAACCAAATACGATAAGATACTGTCACCTGTCTTAAATGTTCAAGCTGCAAGAGGAAATACAAGTGTACCACTTTTACCCACATCTTACCTAATAACGAAGAGTTGTTGTTTCTACTAAGACTACCATAGAGCCGTGGTGTAATCAGATATACATTTTTATGACGGTATTATATTCCGAGAAATCTTTATTAACATTGCGCAAACCGCATTCAACTGTGATCGCACTCTTCGTCAACATCAGAGAAGGACCAGGACGAACAAGGCTAGCGCCTTCAATAATTGTTACAATGTTTTCTATTCCAATACAGTATTTAAATTGCCTGGAGCTACACCGTATTAAATTGAAGGCGCTTTAGAGACGAATTTGCTACTTTAACCACCATTCAGTATTTATTATCGTACGTAGTCCATTGTAACTTCGCATCAAATAAAGCCAAGTTTAATTTCATTGCACGTGAAATGTTCATTGCATGTCTTTACATCGTATTTGAATGATAAAAAGTTAAACAATTATATTGTTAAGAGCCGACTGTAATGAAACGACCTTGATTTTTACTCAATAAAAGCAATGTTAAAATACAAACTTTTCGCGCCGTTAGCCATTATTCTTGTTCGTAGAATTATAGAAGATGTCATCTTAAAACATGCTTAATAGGTATCCTAACACGTATAGTTTTTATAAGTGTGTATATATATATATATATATATATATATATATATATATATATATACTGTGTGTGTGTGTGTGTGTGTGTGTGTGTGTGTGTGTGTGTGTGTGTGTGTGTGTGTGTGTGTGTGTGTGTGTGTGTGTGTGTGTGTGTGTGTGTGTGTGTGTGTGTGTGTGTTCAACTAAATAAATTTGAGATTTTTTAAATAACCTTAGCTAATATCGAACAAACTATAGAGCGCTTTTATGTGTATTAATTATATCTTTAAATTGACGAAAAATAAGGTTGTAAATGTATTTGAAGTTTAGCATTGTGCTTATGGCACCAAAACCAATATGGATGCCACAACGGCCGGCTCTTAAAAGAAATAAAATGTAAATTGACTATTGTTGTTACACATATGTATTCGAATGCAGTACAAAGTTAATTAGCTTACTACATACAACAGGCAACCCATCGGTTGGTATTTGTCGTGAGCCAGATTAAAGCCAGATTGACGATTCCCTCAGTTAAATGGAGACGTGTTGTCACGTGGGCGAATGACGGCGGTGTATACTCGGGTAGGTGAACCACTGTTTGGTCAAGCTCAACAGGTGTATGGGCGCCTGCCAACAGTGGCGGGCTGGCGACCGCGCTGTCCTACCTTAGGTCCGCAGGGTTTCTCACAAAATAATTATGTGGAACTCTCATTTATCGTGGTTGTTAGATCAGAAAGTTTCTAATTTACAACAAGTGTCATTTTCGATGCGTAGTATTTTAAACTTATCTTGGGATTCAAACATTGTGGAGGATGAAAGTGTACGTTTAAATACTTGGTTCATTTTTCGTTATTTATACATTTTCAGGTCAATCAAAACGTACAAACTGCATGTATTTTTTGTTCACGATCAATCTTCAGTTATTAAGCTTTAAATTAATCAATATCAAAAACCTTTTGAATTATGAAATTCTCGTTTTTTTTGTAATTTATTTGTAGTTTTTACAATGTGTGGCTGATAGATCCATATGTGCTAGCATGACTTGAGTTTCTGTTCATTTCTTCCATGTATTCCATGTATACTTTTACAGTAACCACGGAACATATTTTACGCTACTGACTCAGCTTTTCTTTCGAGTTTTTTACATCCTATGTACTTGTGATCCTAAAAAAACGGCAGAGTAGAACCTGAAAAACTAGGAGAAAAACCCTATCTTTTGTTTGACAATAAGTTAAACAAACGGGTACATTAGTTTATGGTGAGTTAAAAAGAGAAATACGCCAAAGTTAACTCTACAATTAATTTAGATTGATCATTAACTAATATCTTGGATTCTAAGGTCTCAGTTTTCTTTTTCAGAAGTAAATGTCGGTATTTTATGTTTTGACTAGTTTCCACACACTTTCACTAAACTATTGTACAATCCGGTTTCAGATTTTTAAATGAATAAGTTATAAGGTACAAAATACATAATTTATTGCTATTCCTGAAAAGATTTTTAAAGTGCTGACATTTTAAAACAATTAATTTTAAAACAAGCAATGTTTACTACGATTTACTTTAAATTTCAAGGAGACTGAAAATGCAGTTGTCGCGGGACTCAGACATTAGAAATGGGGGACCCCCTTTTCACCCACTTCCCAAAAATTGAGAAATCTCGAATCGCTTACAATCGTGTAAATTCGTTTATATCTCAATTTTCCAACTTGTTTTCCGTTATTTTGTGGAGTTTTTGAATAAGGTGAATCACATTAAAAGTGAACTCTAAATCTCATGATATATTTGTCCAAGTGTTGCACACTTGTGATCTCCCGTCCTAGTGAAGGATATCTTTACAATTTAAACACTGAGCTATAATATAACTTCTGTTGAAGAGGAGACAAATACAACATGAACATAGCGCGCTGTAATCGCCCAGTACTGTACGCTAGGAACTGTATGTCGTAGTTCAGTTTTAAATCTCCGACTCAATTTCTCGGGCAGCAGAATTGTTATGCCCGCCCATTGAAATCCACCCATGTCGGAGCTGAAAGAAACGCTCGCATGAATACAAGTTTCCATCCTGCGAACGTTTTCTCATGTAAATTTCTTGTGACGTCGCGACGTTCGTTTCGGAGGACGAAATTCGCCATCGTCTTTTTCAGCTATTACTTTCGGTATTCTTATACACAACCCTTGCTTTGATCCTTTTCATCGTACTTTGTCACGTGAGTGGTGGCAAGGACTTGTATTATTTCTTATACTTAAACTTGAGAAGTGTCCAAGAGTCTGTAAATTCCAACCATCCCGAAAAAATTTTACTTTTTCAAACTGAACATTTTGTTACTGCCATTTGAATAGTAAACAGTGCTGTACTATAAGTTTAAGTGCATTATGATATAACTAAGATTACAATGTGGCAACCATACGAACATTTAAAAGTCTATAATTATTTTCGGACTGTAAGTAGAAACAGAAAAATAAAACCTCTAGATTGAACTTTTAATCTCACCGCCAATAAACCCCTAGGCTTCCTTAAAATTGTACATCACTTATATATCAATCCTCATGTATCCTCTTTGTCGCCTTTTAAGGTTTTGCCTTAATGTTGAATGAAATAAAGGACTGTGTACACCATTCATTCATATAGCGTAATTGCGTGCATTGTAAAAGTATATTTATATTTCATTATCATTTAGCGAAAATCAAATTATCAAATATACGAGATACAATCAATATCTTTAAAGATTTCATTCATTCATTTTACAAAGATATTTTATTTCGTTAACTTATCCAATTTGTCTGAATAAATGCTAAATGATAATGATATGACAAATATACTTTTATATGATTGTTTTAAGGATACACATTACAATCCTCAAGAATTACGCAATGTAAAACGTGAGAAGACATTAACTTATCTTTTTTATACATTTATAACATGTATCTGTTTTCAATTATACAGGTACATAATGATATTGTAAATATCGAATCTTGCATTGGAATTGATGATTTTTTATTATCATTCATTACTAACCTTGCAATAGAACTATGTGCGGTTATTTGTGTATCAATTATGTACAGCATTATACTGGCACAACTGCAATTGCATCTTGCATCGAAATTGAACATTACTGATTTTCAATCTTTACCAACCTTGCAATAGATCTCAGTGCGGCTGTTTATCGATTGTGTACAATTATACAGGTACAGTAATTGCAATTTTTAAATCTTGCAAGGTAATTAACGATTGTAGTATTATCAAACCTTGCTTTGTGATACATAATATTAGTAATGGGATATCAAATATGTCGTAGTTAGACTTTTGTCATTTATTTTAGACCTACCGAAACGTCTAGTTAAGTTTATCGTTTCAGTGCGAAATTCAGTGAGTTGTGGCAAAGAAGTACATCGAGTTGATAACCCAGATCGGGGAAAGGTAGGTATGGGAGGAGAAATGTGTGGTGGATGTGGAGACGCTATGCCCTATATTTCCATATTAGCCGTGACGTATTCAATGTGACGGAAGACTGGGGGAGCGGGCGTGCGGACGTCGCTAGGCCCGTGTCGACAGGGACTGAGGCAGCGCCGCGGCGCCCACCCTGCGAGACGGCGCCACCCCTCCTGGCGCCACTCCGCCCCGTCCCGCCCCGCCCACCCCCTCACCCGGCCCATCTATACGCTAAATTATCACTAAACTTTGTACAGCTATCTGCAGATTAGAATAAGCTCTACTAACCGTCCCGCACACATTCACTACGTGCCTGCCGCTTTATGGCAGTAATTTATCAGTGGCTCACTTTAGTGCGCTTGTTAATGTTTTTGAAACGGATTGTGCGATTCTAGTGGGTCAGTATGTATTTTATTGACCTGATATTTTGCCCTGTGAAACTTGTACATACAGTTAATGTATGTAGTTACTGAGATTTAACTCACGTCGGTTTTCGTATATAAACCCGTTTGACTGCTACAGTTTCCTGTACTCGTTTGTCGTGTTGAAATATGTTTAAGCCTTTGAACGCCATTATTTTTAACAAGCTTCCATTAAAAAAACATAAAAAATTAATTTATTATAAAAGATAATATTCTAAATTTTGTTGTTTTAAAAGTACCTGTGCAAATTTTTATATAATTTCTGTAAAAATTCTTCACATTGGTATTTCAAATTTCAACGAACGAACATTTCATAAATTTTTTCAAGAGGCCTTTTAAAGTAAAACAAATCTATAACTGCACTGATGTGTAACCATTGTTTTAAAACATCCAGTTATATTAATTAAATTCTGCAGGTTTCGTTATTTCTTACCGGATTTGGATTATCAGTGCATTCGTATAGGACATGCGCATGTTAACATATTGCCCGGTTTGGATAGATTTGAAAGTGGAAAGTTTGAATACACATACAACCGGGCTGACAATAAATACATGTAGAAAATACGACAGACCAAACTGCGTGCCAAGTGTAGGTCTCACTGCCACAATAGGGACGAACCCAGTAACATAAAATCTCTCCTGTCCACACACTTTCCTGGTCGCACCTTTTTGTCCCAAAATCTGCGCAGTTCTATCTTTCACGTGAATTCCGTTGAGTTTTCACTTAAAGTATCAATTAATGCAGAAAGTTCACATTTACGCTGTAAATACACATAAGCCGTTACAACTCTTTAATTGCACAAATAAAACACAGGCTTTAAGTTAATCACAACCATGTTGAGTGCAAAAGATCTTTATAAAGAAATTGATGTACTCAAAGTAAATACATACTCAAGGTGCACGGAAGGACTATTTTTTCCATTGAATTAAAATTTGTTGACTTGAACAACATAAAGATAATTAATAACCGACGTAAAAGTGTTTTAGAAGTGAAAAAGCTGAAAAACGTGAAGTGAAAGGATCAGCAAGGGGAGGACGACTCCATGATAAAGTACCCTGCGTTACATTTGCCTGGGAAATCATATTAATAGTAGAAGCAATATTTTATGCAAGTTTTATGAACCACGAAAGCCCATTGTGGCGAACTTACTGTAACCTACGCCATAAAACGATGTCGCATATTTTAACCTCTCTGTGGAGGTTCATATGACGACTTGAGATAGTGCTCGTGAAGCAAGTCGAAATTTTACAACTGCCTGTAAAACTCTTGTTTTATTACACTTCTTCGTTTGCAGTAAAATGTGTATACAAGTTTTAATTCGGTTGCGGATAAAAAGTTATGCTGTTTGATTATAAATATTCTAACATAATATTTACTATTTATTCTTGAAATTATTTTAATAATTTGTTTATGCACTGTTTTTGCACGGTTGAGCTATATATCGAGTAAAGTTTAAAGTGAAGTACAAATTATAAAATGGATTTAATGTGTTTCACAAAATTCTTACAAACCTTAACTCAAATTACAATTTGTAACAGTGTCTTTGCTTGTTTACTAAGAGTAACTTTCGAAATACTGCATAATTCTTTTGACTTTAAGGCCAAATAAAAGTATTGGATATGGAGATCTATCATATGTTTCACCTACTAGGAACTAAAGCAATACGAAATTACTCTGAAGAATTCTGAAATTAATCTGGGTTGTTCCGAAATATTAGTTTTAAATATCCAATACTATAGCATTGTTAATATAAAAGTAAATCCGTATAATGTTTAGGAGAAAATGTTAAATGTTATAACATTGGTTTAAAAATTGATTTTTAGTCTCACTGTTTTAAAACTAAACTATTCAGCTTATAATGATACCAAACTCGGCCTGAAGAATAAATATTGCTACGGTTTATTACTAGTTAGGTTGCGTTCGCGCCATCACCCAATTGAGGTTATGTGAGTCTGTGAGAGTAAACAGCTGATCGCAAGTGTATCTTGGCGCGCTTTTCTTGCCTTGTTGTGTCCAAGGATCGTGCCAACCCCGTGTCTCAGAGGATTCACCTGTTTACTCCTCCAAGATTGCCAATTGCTCACTAATCCTTGGTTTTATCCCGCCGCAAGTTTTTGTTCGGTCTCAGATTATCCCACCTTACACTTTGCATCCTTAGGTACACGCTTCCTTGTTTGCTCCACTCAATCTTATGTGGACAGCAGGTCTCTGGTGATTAGTTTTCTAATGTTTAACTGATAATACGATCTTTTTAGTAATACTTATTCTTTTCGCTGGACAACACATTTCGTCACCAAAATAATATCTAATCCTAAAAAGGAATATTTTTATAACTGTTGAGATTCAAACGAAGATTTTTTTCTGATAGCTTTCCAACTGCCCTTTATACTGATTAACTACTAATAGAGTTTTTAACCCAACGCAATAGATCCAAATAAAAAAGTAAATTTATTTTGGTTTCAGGCCTGTTTATTGTCTTAATTTTAGTAATCTTTTGTTTTTGTAATATTTGTTTACATGGATATACATAATTTAAGCATAAAACATGTCCTAATTTAAATAAAGTATTTAGTTTATGAAAAACATGATAAACATTATTATTGGGAGTACTTAGCGTATTAGCCACATAGAATTTCTTTAAACAATTTAGTTATTTTATTGTCACTTTCCCAAAATGGATTGAGGGGAATAGTTTTCAAATAGCAACCCCCAATTTTGTTATCAAATTATCAATAACACCTACTTGTTTATGTGAACTATTATAAACAGTTGTTACTGTACCAACCTGTAGAGAGATCCACAAAACCTATTTACATAATTAATTGTTTTACCAGTTTATCTGTACTTATGTTTTCAGTATAAATACTAATTAATTATATTTGTTAGTGAAGATAGGCAGGAAAATACTTCTCGAATTACTTTAAAATTTGTTTATTAATCTCAGTTCATTAACTTGAACATTAAAATTGGCATTCAATAAAATAAACTTGATCTACTTAAATATTTAAATGTAATCACCAAACGCTTACAGTACTACTTGTCTTGTAAAAGTTTTCACAAGAAAATGTTTTCTTGTTTTAAATCAAATTAAAGTTTATTTCTTGATTCAAAATTAAAATCGAACAAAAACCTTTACTTTCTTATAAAATTCAAATAAAATATTTTTGTTAATTTAATTCAAAATAAAATGTACTTTTCCATGTTATAAGCGAAGATAAATAAAACTGAACTAAAACCTCACTGAACACTTCTTCGAATCACACATGTCACTTCTTGTTACTGCTGGTACAGATTCAAAATGTAGACTGTGTATTTAAACCATATTCCACCCAAAAATATTTACTAAAAACTTAATATCTTGATGTATTAAATTTTTATTTCAAGTAACCTTGAACTAATATTAAAATTGTAAACTTTACTTTAAAAATTTGCAAAATTTTGTACTCTCTTGCAAACTTGCGGTAATTATTTAGTGTTCTCCTAACTTTAATCCCATTGTATAAAAGTAATACAATAATCACTGTAAAAAAAGATAATATTAGTTGACAACAAATTTCCCAAATGAAAATCTTAATTCGACTATAACATTTCGACTTACGCAACATCTCACGCGGATTGTGTAAGAAAAAAGCCACAGGAAACGTGATCTAGTCAAATATTTAGATTTAAAAAACTACCAAATCACCGACGATCTTGATTGGCATTAGATTATCCAATCATAATGATATCCAATCCAAAGAATGTAGATACTAAAAAATGTCTAAAGATTATGAGTTGAAAAATCCCCTGTACAGGAATTGTTCCAAAAATCAGCCTAATACATTTTTTTACAAGTTAAAAATTGGTTTTGTTTTTGTGGTTTTTTAATTATTACAATAGAAATAAAGATGTCAGTAGGTTGTGTATTTCAATCCTTAATATAGTTTAATATTTTGTTTGTCTTTAAGCAACATATCTGTCTGTTGTTATTAGCAGTACATTGTTATACCAAGGTTGGAAAAGGTGCTTAACTTTCTATATTCCTAGCCCAACAAAAATCCGAACCTTGTTTTTAGTATTTTTAATTTTTAAAGACAGATTGCTATGGTTATTTAAGACAATATTACTTACATGAATTCAATTTTATAAATTAATTTGTTGAGTAACCACTAATGTGCCTATTTTTAACCTTCAAAATTAAATTAAATGTGTCCTTAATGTGATTCCATGTCGTTCACATGAGCTACACCAGACTCGGGTCTAATATGAATTTGTGTTGACAGGGTTCCATGGAGTCTGTGACAGCCCAGATCTAGTGTCTCGTCTCCACTGTGGCACTCTTCTTTTCAATGGCAGCTAGCTCGGAACTGTTTTGTGTACATATGTATTTTACATATTTGTTAAGGTTATTAAATTTTTATTTTTTATTAGAAAAAATATTATTGATATAATGGTGTACGTTATTCTTGAAATTTATAATTAAATAAAAACTCATTAAAAAACGAATACAATTTTGTACAATGTTAATGTTAGTTACAAATTTAATATTTAATTTCCCAAAAAATATAACATTTTAAAGCATTAAGTTAAATTAATAGTTACTTCATATTATTGGAAATTGAAGAAGGATCACTCAAAAAATAGTTTAAAATAAAAAAATATAGATTATGAAATTGATCTCAATAGCTTATGTAATAAAAATAAATGAGTAGAATAGAGAAAGAATAGATTAATAGAGTAGAATTTAAAATTCAGGGATTTTTGTTGAATTTTGTAGATATGTTGAAGGTGAGAAATGTTTTCGAGTTTTTTTAACAAATGATATAGTTTATATAAACAAAAAGTTTGAAATTATAATTTGTTATAAATTGTCAGATCGCATAAACTTAGCACAAATACAATCTCAATTGTACTTGTATTTTTCATGACATTTCAACAGCAATTCTACAATATTTTAAACTGATTTATAAGTATTTTTTATGCCTAATATAAAAACGGTAATGTGAAAATATGAGATTGAAAATATATAATTGAAAAATAATAAATGTTACACCAATAAAAATACCATTAGCAATTTCTGAGGAGTTTGTCATGAAGTAGGAAAATAAATATTGTTTTGTATTTTAGAAAATGTTATAATCTATTGATTTTAAATTCAAATGTGTTGTACAGTAATAGAAAGTAATTATAATATTAATTAAGGGCCAAAAATATTTCAAGGGTAATATTAATAACCAAATTTGAGACAATTTCATCAATTAGGCCAAAAGTTCATTTTTTTAGAGTAAAATTTGTATAACTCAATAATTTCTTTCAGATGTTGAATACTAATTATTATAATTTTTTAATTATAAATTAGTTTTTTAAGTCCAAATTAAGTATATAATCTACTGTTATAATCTGTGTGAAATTATTACTATTGTACTTAAAATGTGGTATAAATTAACTTCATTTATTATCAACAGACACAAAAAATAAATAAGATAACATCACAGTTTTACTTTCAACATGACCATAAACCTATTTTATTGTTAAAAGTTGCTGCTTGAAATATTGCATGCAAATTAATATATGCAAGCAACTATTTTAATGAAAATAGTGAAGGTAACTTTTTAACCCATATTTAGTTCTCTATTAAGATTTCATTTTAACATCTCAATCAACTCAGATAAGTTAATTTATTGGAGAACTCAGGAAGAAAAATACTGAGATAAGAACTGTTGATTTTAAATGGCATGAAGTGTTTCAAAATGTTGGCACAGTTTTTTATTTCATAGAGCAATTTTTAATTTATATTTGTGAAAAATATTTTATCAACTACTTATAACTTTAATTTATAATTATTTTTAGACTGTCAGAATAATTACTATGCAATATAAAAAGAAAATATATTTATATAGTACATTTTTGAAGATGATTTTTTGTGTGAATTAAAATATAGAAAATGGCAAAGGCTTTATCATAATTCTTTAACACTTGCAAGACATATATTTTCCTTGTATAGTGTTTCTTTTTCGTCCAACCTACTTTTGAAAAGGTTATTAATTAATGACCAATCATCAGGGAAATTTCGGAACTTACAATTTAAAGTAAAACCGAAACTGTCAATATGTATTTTTGGCCTATAAAATGGATTATTTGAAAATATTAAAACTCAGTTGCAGTACATACCAGATTGGTAGAGTTTTGGGTGATGTCATGGTCAGTATAGACATTCCAAATTTCTGTAGTAATGTTCATGTTGACTAGGAAAGGACACCTAGCAAGCGTGAGAATACTGTAGTCAAATCTCATACACATTTCTCCAAGTATCCATGGATTACAGTACTATAGTACGAGACATATCAATGTAAGCCTCGATTGTAGTTTAGTGTTGCCAGCTGTAATGCAAGAATAACTATTGATGGAATAATCAATTAAATTCAACAATCATTACTGCTCATCTTTACTTCTCATCTATCTTCCTCAGGCCTTTACATTCACAATTTAAATTAAAACGAGTCTACACTATGGCTCAGAGCAAGAGTAAAAATTAATTATAATATTAAAACATGGAGAGTAATTGAATGCCAAAGAACAAAACTGATGTAAAAAACTGGAACAAAGCGAGACATCATTTTGCGGGTCGACTTACACTGAGAATCAGCTGATATGACAATGTTGCAATGCCGCATAGTGAGGACGGAAGTGAGGTACAGTAACTTCCCATCCAGCTTTGCAATGATGTGTCTCACACTATGTATATACTTAATCCATTGATGTTTATGGATATCTCTAATTAGTATCCAGATTGCCACTCAATTAGCTGCTGCAGTCAAAATGTTAAGTTACTTAGGAAGCCATGTTAATTTGTAAGAGACTCCACTGAAATATTGTAGCTGTCATTGAATAGATTTGTAGACTTCCACGTTGTATGATGTAGTGAGAAGCACTGAAGTACTCTATGTGCCAAATGACAATTTGTGTCAAACTGTAACCCTTGTTGCCAACTCTGTTCTCTACAACAAAATTATAATCTTTTACCTCAACAGATGCTTTATCGATGTCGTGTAACGAGCTTAAATAGTTCACTACCACTCTTATGACTGACCTATTGTTGGGCTTTCAGAACTAAATCAGTCATACAGATCTAGCTGTAAGTTTGTGACAATCTAGGTTCAAATAAATAATTGACACAACTCTAAACCATACATAAGTTTAATGGTTCTAAGGAGTTTGATTCGTGGTATTTCAAATGGTTACATCATTATTATATTTATTAAATCGTGTTAGCATACTGTTGTAAGTTCTTAAATTAAAATGTTATTAATTTATTATTTTCGAAATTGTTAAACCATGTTTTGATATTTCTGTTCTTGTTTAAATATTACACTTATGTATTTTTTTTTCTTATAATGGTGTTTGCTGAGCAAGTCCTTTACTTTTGGAAATGATCTGTTTCCATTGTAAATATTTGAATTGAAACTTATTTTTGATAAATAATCTATATGAAATGATACTGAGATCAGAGTTGTATTTGTATTGTTGAGGGTTGTGTCTTGTATGTGCCATTTCCAAAACAGGATTAATGAAAACGTTCAAATTATACGTAACTTACAACGCTCAAGATTTTTTAAACACCTTAACGAATAAATCTATTTGTAAGTTTCGAAAAATATGTTTTATAAGAGAGGAGTTAGTTTAGTTTAAACAATATTGTTAAGTAGATGTGTTGAGACGGGCGCAAATCTCGTCACTGAATTGTGTGATTGTTGTGATTCATGTTTTGTGAAATGGAGTTGGCTTATTGCTACATGTAAAAATTTTAGAGGTATTAACCGTTTTAATTAAACACAGCAAAGCAAGACTATCCATTAGATATGTTTCAGTTATTAACAAATTATGAACATGAATTTTTATCCTAGAATAAATCAGTGCGTTGCTTAGAAAAAACATATTTTTGTTACGAACATGTACAACTCCACTTTGCAAACATATTTGAGTCAAAACATAGTTACCCGACCGAGTCAAGGCATGTTTTGGCTGTTAACCAGTGCTGGGCAAAGTACGTACAGTAGGCAGCTCTTGTACATATGATTGTTGAGAAATGTTTTGTACAAACTAAGATAGGGTTAGGTTAGGTTATGTTATGTGTGTTGGTGGGTGTGAGGTCACCTGCGCCAGGAGGGTATGCAGTGCCCGCTTTACGTGCCACGTAAAAATAATGTTACTTGTATTATTTCTAGACTTACAAGCTTAGGTCAGTGTTTATTACTCGCGTATTGGCGCTTGGTTGTATTTTTTAGTTTGATGTCGAGCGATCCGTGTTAGGGTGTAGCTATCGTTGATCGTTGTTGACCTTGACGTTTTATCGATGGTTGGTGTTTAGTGGTAGCCCTTTCTCGCTGCCTCGTAGACTCCCGACTCTCGGATCATAAATGTTCTGTTCTTCGGGTCTTTGTGCTGAAATTTAACATTAGACTACTCCATTGAAATACAGTATGCTAAATTGCAAGAAAAATCCGTAGTTTTGATTTATATGTTCCAACAACTTTAAGTGAACACTTATGTTATAATGGTGGTAAAACATTTCCTATTACTTTTACTTGTTATAAGTGCCTTTTAAACCACTATATACATTGCTTAGAGAAGCAAATTTATGTATTATTTGAATCTAAGTTCAGGGTGTTAACAGTGTGTCTTTATTGTGTATTCTCTCATAGCTAATGTTTCATTCCAGTATTCAAATGTTTATTGATTTTAGGCCATCGACAAGCACTGTGTTTGGATTCAAACATTACTTTTTTATTACATTATGATTTGAAACTAAGAAATAACCACCATCACAACCTAATTTACTTTATCTTGGTATCAGTACAGTAGTTTATATTTTCCTTTGGTTATCTTGTTACAACATTTGAATCAAACAATCTAAAGTGGGACTTAAACCTGTACTTAAATACATCAGAACCCTCTTTATAAGAGTATTTAATAAAGTATGATAAAGCAAGACATACTGGATGTAATGTGACCGCAAAGTGAATTTAGATTTTTATTTGTTTTGTTTCTAAAGCAAGAAAAAAGTGTTTATTAATTTTAAAGGAGACACAGTGTTATAATCTAAGTGTATATAGGTTAAAGCTGTAAAGCAGATATATAGGTTAATATTGTATAAATACTGAAATGTAAGAATAAATTGTGTACATTTATGAAATTGGAATTAAGTTTTTATCTGCCATATCCTTTCCACCCAATTGACATTGGTATAATGAAAATTACAATATAATAGTGCTACAAAGGGGGTAAGGTTAATGATTGAATATATTGTACAAGCTAAGGATGAGAGTGTGCACTATCTGCTTGGTGAACCATCTACTACATAAAGTTTGAAATACACAAATGGCTTTAAGTTTTCATATTACTTTTTTTCAATAAACTCTAAAGGCAAAATTTACTTTCCTGCACTCAATATGAAACATTGGTTGACAAAAAGATATCATTAAATGTCTATCAGCCACTTGCATTCTGTGAATCCAGTTAAATTGCAGTAGTTCTTATAATTCTGCAAGAACCATATGAATGTTTAAGGATCAACAATGTAAAAATTTACAGTTGTTTCAAATGCTAAAAAATAATGATGAAAATAAAATGAAATGTTGTGAACATTTTCGTGTAAGAGTACAATTTGTATAAAAACCTAGTTCAAATTAAATAATGTTTTACTTTTTCAAAAAGATTGTTACAACTTGTGAAAAATGTGTTAAATGCAGCAGATGCCTAAAGGTGTGGTGCAGAAGCACAATGAGAGTAGCCTACTCAAAATCACTCAGTATAGAGCTGCAATAAAGGTGTTAATAACCTATTATGGGATATTTCCTGAATATTTTTTGGTAGCGATCCTTTTTTTTAACAAAATAAATATACATAGAGGGAGGAATTCCAAAACTTGCTACTTTTGAACTGAGTGAAACAGAAAATTTCCAAAATCTCATGATAATTGAGATTAGTAGATTAATGGAGAGTAGTACAAATCGAGGTCTAACTTGTGAACATTTAAAGACTCCTTTTTTAATGAACATTTTTATATTTCTGAACCCAATAAACAACTCTACTGTGTTGAATTTTTGCAATAAATGAGAACCAAGCAGAGAGTCCTTCCTTTAAAGAATCATTTCTCTTCTTTTTTCACTAAATATTTTGATTCAAAATTTGTGAGGAACAAAATTTGAAAATCAGGTTAAGACGACACTGCTTCTGCAACGATAACTAACCTAAAACTAAATATTTTTGGCTTATTGTCATTTTTAGAGTACACTAAAACAAGTGAGGGTTTATTGTACAAAATTTTTGTAAAACAGCAAAAAAGTATTTCTCTGTATTTCCTGTTTTCTTTTTTATTCTCAGAAAATTTTAGTAATACAGCTAATAGTCTTAAAGCATTACCATACCAGCTTAAGTTCTGTTACTAAAATAAATTCTATAAAGGATCATAAGATTAGCATGGTTATTATACAGGCTTACTATAAATTGGTGAATTTCTAATGAATTTGCCATTTCTATATTTTCAAAAGCTAAGTAAGATAACATGGATTTCAGCCTAAAAAATAGAGCATTGTAGAAAATTAGGCTAAGAGCTGTTTCGGGATGTGAACTATATCCCTCTAACCAGTTAATCTCCTATCAGAAAGCTATCCGTACATCAGATCAAATTAGCTTTGTTTAATTCTATTCCTTCCTTCATTCTCTAATGTTCCTGTGTTCTGATAGTTACATGAAAGGGCTATAGTTATTAAAGATATACTTTGTAGTCATAATTTACTATGTCATCCAGCAACAGATCACACACCACTCTTAACTTTGGTACAGTGACCTGTACCAATTGAGCTTACCCCCTAATGATCCACAAGTCTCATTTGATAAGTGGATTTATATGTTTCAGCTAAGACATTCAGGTCTAACGTCATAACTCCTAAAATTAATTCAAGAGTAGCTACAGAACTACTAAAGGCTCCCATTATTAACAAGCATGCCAACCTTTGTAGGAAATTTGTCCACAAAACTAGTGAGCCATAAGTTATTTGAAGTACAACTATCGATATTATAGACAAAGGCTCAGTTATGCCAATATAGCACCTGATGTCATGAGGGCCCATCAGATATTACAAGACACTATCGACCATGAGATTCCAAAGTAGAAGTTATAGAACATCTTGTGGAGTGGAAACTTTACGAAGTGTACCTGTGACACATCTGGAACAAAGAATATCATTATCCATTTGCATGCGCTTGGATCAACACCACCTTTGCCCCTGTGTACCGAATCCTTATATGAAGTATTATCAAATTCATCCTCAATATTACCTAACAAAAATGCACAGTACAATATTTTTAGCAACCAATCTGACCTAAACTCTTCTCAGCAACTGGTAAGCATTTTGATTTTGATGGACAGGTGATACTTAGAGTTGAATAGTTCATATAGAAGGACATGAAGAGATTCTGGAGCATGGTCAGGAAAATTCTATCTATTCCTGGTATTTAAATGGGTTATATTTACTGAAAGCCCATGGAACAGTTACAATTCATCCGGTCAATGTCCAGTTTTCATAATTGGCTCTTCAGCCCAAGACGTGTCACTTCCACCCAACAGTTCTGATTTATTGTCAAGAGTAACAGAGTTTGAAAAATGAATCTCAAGGATAAATTTGAGCTTATTCTCCATACATGAAGTAAACTGGCCAATTAGTAACTTTAAGGATTTCATGAGAACAAGTGGATCAGAAGCCAGTGCCCATAGTCGACATGTCACTGTATTGAGACTATTCACCTTCTGTGTGAAATGTCCTCATGACTTTTGCTTGTGTTATTAAATGACAAACTGTTAGAACTGGATAATATGGTGCTGAGATGGAAAAAATCAAATCACCAGTTCCAAATTACTCATGAAGCTGTTATGTCCATTGAGCCTAATGACCAAAGGCATCACCCATTCCTTAGCTTTTATATTAGGATTGTCTCAAGTGAGAATATCCAAGCATAGTTCGATGCATTTTTTTACAAGTTTGGGATGTGCTTGGACGAATACCACGAAAACTTCATCTTGCCCTTTTACAAACCTGTGATTAAGCTTATATTCCATCAATACCTCCAGTTATAGTCGGAAGCATCATTGACGCAAGAGGATTCCTTTACATAGATAACTGCCTGCAAACAAAGGAATAGTTCCTTTCACCTATGAGAGCAGCTTCGATAATTTCTTTCTTTTCTTTAGTATCTTTAATTCCGGAATGGCTATCGATGACAATAATTGTCATTTTTGAGACGCAGCTGTCTCCGTAAGAGACTTCCTTGCGAGTGGTTTAAGTTTTATTGACGAATTTATCCTAAGAATCTAGAGTCTCACCATTGTCATCCTCTTTCAGTGCCTCAGCCGAGGGCGGCGTAACCAATTTGATAGGAAGCTTGCTCATGCCACCTCAAGCCAAACCATCTACTTCCGTGCCAGTGACGCTTCCTTATTTTAAGGAGAGGCCGTTCCTTCTTTTGAGCCTTGTTCTATGTATAGGATTTTAACCTATAATATCTCTAGCACAGATACAATGCCCGACGTCTTAGACCGTTCAGCAATCGGCACTCCCAATCCAAAGTTCTCTTTTTCTGATTTTCGACTCCCTAGCCATTTGACCGCATCCCATTCCTCGCCTCTCTCACGAAGTCTGGCCTGATGGCCTCCCTCCGCCGACCTTTACTGAGGTTTGGTTTTTTAATCTTCAGAGCACCCTGCTTTTAAGATCAGCGAGTGATTCTAGCGAGGTTGGTGTTGCTGATTTATTCAGCAGCTCTTACTCTTTGAGAGTGTTATTATAAAATCCACAAAGAAAATTTCGAAATAAATTGTATATAGGATAAAGAAATCCATATTTAACCTAAAATGCTTTATTTACACCGTGTATTCCTAAATGTATTCCCTAAATCATAATTAGTTTTATTCTTATGGTTGGGCACATATAAATTTTATTATAATCTGTCTTTAACTGAGTAATTAAAAATAACACAACCTGTTTCCAAATTTTAATTTATTCAAACTGACGTAAACTTTCACATAGAAGCAGCATATTAAGTAACAAATTACACCAAGTCCGAGATTACAAAAGTCATTGTTTGTTTTACAGTTGGGTTTTTAATTTTATATCCCGTAGTTGTACACACTAAAATTTAAAACGTTAGTATCGCATTTAGGTGTATTTTGTAATACCTCTACATATGATGCCAATTATTATATATATTATATATATTAATAATTATATATATGTGTGTGTGTGTGTGTGTGTGTGTGTGTGTGTGTGTGTGTGTGTGTGTGTGTGTGTGTGTGTGTGTGTGTGTGTGTGTGTGTGTGTGTGTGTGTGTGTGTGTGTGTGTGTGTGTGTGTGTGTGTGTGTGTGTGTGTGTGTGTGTGTGTGTGTGTGTGTGTGTGTGTGTGTGTGTGTGTGTGTGTGTGTGTGTGTGTGTGTGTGTGTGTGTGTGTGTGTGTGTGTGTGTGTGTGTGTGTGTGTTGTGTGTGTGTGTGTGTGTGTGTGTGTGTGTGTGTGTGTGTGTGTGTGTGTGTGTGTGTGTGTGTGTGTGTGTGTGTGTGTGTGTGTGTGTGTGTGTGTGTGTGTGTGTGTGTGTGTGTGTGTGTGTGTGTGTGTGTGTGTGTGTGTGTGTGTGTGTGTGTGTGTGTGTGTGTGTGTGTGTGTGTGTGTGTGTGTGTGTGTGTGTGTGTGTGTGGTGTGTGTGTGTGTGTGTGTGTGTGTGTGTGTGTGTGTGTGTGTGTGTGTGTGTGTGTGTGTGTGTGTGTGTGTGTGTGTGTGTGTGTGTTGTGTGTGTGTGTGTGTGTGTGTGTGTGTGTGTGTGTGTGTGTGTGTGTGTGTGTGTGTGTGTGTGTGTGTGTGTGTGTGTGTGTGTGTGTGTGTGTGTGTGTGTGTGTGTGTGTGTGTGTGTGTGTGTGTGTGTGTGTGTGTGTGTGTGGTGTGTGTGTGTGTGTGTGTGTGTGTGTGTGTGTGTGTGTGTGTGTGTGTGTGTGTGTGTGTGTGTGTGTGTGTGTGTGTGTGTGTGTGTGTGTGTGTGTGTGTGTGTGTGTGTGTGTGTGTGTGTGTGTGTGTGTTGTGTGTGTGTGTGTGTGTGTGTGTGTGTGTGTGTGTGTGTGTGTGTGTGTGTGTGTGTGTGTGTGTGTGTGTGTGTGTGTGTGTGTGTGTGTGTGTGTGTGTGTGTGTGTGTGTGTGTGTGTGTGTGTGTGTGTGTGTGTGTGTGTGTGTGTGTGTGTGTGTGTGTGTGTGTGTGTGTGTGTGTGTGTGTGTGTGTGTGTGTGTGTGTGTGTGTGTGTGTGTGTGTGTGTGTGTGTGTGTGTGTGTGTGTGTGTGTGTGTGTGTGTGTGTGTGTGTGTGTGTGTGTGTGTGTGTGTGTGTGTGTGTGTGTGTGTGTGTGTGTGTGTGTGTGTGTGTGTGTGTGTGTGTGTGTGTGTGTGTGTGTGTGTGTGTGTGTGTGTGTGTGTGTGTGTGTGTGTGTGTGTGTGTGTGTGTGTGTGTGTGTGTGTGTGTGTGTGTGTGTGTGTGTGTGTGTGTGTGTGTGTGTGTGTGTGTGTGTGTGTGTGTGTGTGTGTGTGTGTGTGTGTGTGTGTGTGTGTGTGTGTGTGTGTGTGTGTGTGTGTGTGTGTGTGTGTGTATGTATGGTTCAGAATCTCGTAACATTGAAAGTCCCAAAATTGATTTAGTGTACTGTATATATTAAATAACCAAAACAATAAAATTCGCACCGCCTAAAACCTTCAACAACACGACAAATTATAATACATTGTTTTATGGTCTTGTGGAATAAAACCCTTATCAAAATTAGTTCCAGACATCATCATGCCAGAGACTTGCAACAAACGATATAATGAGATAGAGCAACGCGACTTGCCGCACCAACGTTAAAGTCAATCCGAGTCAAATTGTTTACCCATTGCCTTTCTCAGTGCACGTCCCGTAATATCACAATTAAGTGGCCTGGGAGTCTCCCTTCCCCTCTCCTTTCCCCAGCTGCTAATTTATTCCCGCCTGTCAACACTTCCAGTAAATGCTAACTTTATTTCCTCCTCTAAAATATTAAAATTATTTCTTACGTACTGGGATTTTCGCGACGGAACTCTTTAGACGGCTTGAAATATATAATGTAATTCGTTCCCTCTGAGAGTTGTTCGACAAACGTTTGACTCCCCTTCAAGACTCCTCGTTGTCTCCGCTACTCAGATAATGCTTTCAGTCCCACATGAGTACGTTGGAGATGTTTTATTCTCCAAATTTCCCGCGATGGCCGTCTCAACCATTTACCGTCTTAAGCAATTAATCGTCAGAATTCTGGAATGTTTTTCAAAAACAATTCGTCACACATTTGATACATTTTTCGTTAATTTATTTGTTGCCAAAACTTATAATTAAATTATATTTAAAACACGTTTTCAAAACGGACCAAAAAGAGTGAAGTAATTTTTTTTCTGCATTCATATAGATTTATAATCACACTGATTTTACTAAGCATTTGTAATAGTGAATGTTTTATAGGTTTGAAAATATTCAATTAATATTAACACATACCTTCCTCAAATAGTAGTCATCTTCTGGCGTCAATAAGTTTTAAAAGTAAGGCTTATCCGTCTGGAGTCACCACAGTTTATCATTTAAATTTACAAAAAGCACAAACCTCAACGAATAAATAAATAAAAAACGAAACACTCAACATTTGATAAGCCTACACATACGAATCTTTATTATGACACGACATAGCAGCCGCTTTTAATACTTATTGGCACCAGAAGACTTATTATGTTGAAACTACAATATAGTAGCGCTTATAACTACTATTTTAACTTTTTGACAAAGCTATGCGTTAATATTAATTGTCTATACACAGATCAGGGCTACAATAATTTAGAAAAATATTGAAAATAGTTCTTAAAAACTCAAACCAAAAGACGTGGGGAGTGAGAAATGGATTCACACATGAACAATCACTAACCATACCACCCTCCCATACCACATGTAACAGTTGAATGAGTTAAAATAATGTCAATGTCGAGGCACAGTGTTGTGGTACAGCAGTCAGCTGTCGCCATAATTTTCACCTGTCTATTTCGAAAACCACTTCAGTCGGAAGCAACGTGGTGTCCACTATAGTCGAATAGATATAACTTCCGAATCGGCGGGGCGGGGCGTTCTGACGTTGGAGTGAGAGGGAGAACTGCCTGGTTGGCTACCTGACCAATAGGAGCGAGGAGCGTATGACGCGGTTGCCATAGCAACAGGCACTGTTGCCACATCGGCAAAGGCATATTGGCAAAAGCGGTAGGCTTATTTTACTGCACGCTGGTACATCTGGAGGGTTTGTTCCTAATTATTGCTTGTTATTTGCTTCAAAGCAAACCACAGACTACCATGAAGAAATGAACCATGACACTTTTTCAAAATGGTTCAAAGAGTCACTTCTACCTAACCTTTCTGCTCCATCGGTTATTGCTATGGACAACGCCCCATACCACTCCAAGGTTTTAGATAAGGCCCCAACGCAACGTAACAAAAAAGCGGAAATTCAGGCGTGGCTTCGCGAACATAACATACAATTTGCAGAAGATTTTACAAAAGCCGAGTTGTTAGAAATATGTGAAATGAATAAACCACCGCGCAACGGTCCCCAAGTATATTATAGATGAGATGGCTAAAGCCCAAGGACATAAAACTGTCAGACTGCCACCTTACCATTGCCATTTCAATGCAATAGAGATGGTTTGGGCACAAGTTAAGGGACACGTTGCTCGGAACAATAAAACATTTAACATGACTGAAGTTAGGAGGTTAACCGAAGAAGGACTTCAACAAGTTACAACCGTAGAATGGACGGATATCGTAAAGCACACAAAAAATCTATTTTAGAAGCGTGGGCACAAGAAGGTCTCATTGAAACAGCAGTAGAGGAAATGATAATTCACGTGAATAGAGATGACAGTGACAGTGAAACTAGTGACCTGGAAGATTTTGCTGACGAATATAGAGTGCAAACTGATTAAGGAACACAGGAAATATACGTCAACAGAATATATGCTGACGGTGTTTGAAGTATTTTGACAGCCCCCGAAATAAATATATTTGTGTTGTGAATGCAATATTAGGTTTTCAGAGTACCCAAATTATTTATCCTTCATGATATCCGAATTATTTAGTAGTTGTAGATTATTATATAGTATAATGGTAACATATTAATATCGCACATATTTGTGTTAAATTAGAGAAATTTCGTTTCTGATTACTAGTATAAGCAATCAGAAGACAACACACACTGACGCGTTGTTTGTTGGTAAGTACGCTGGCGCGCACCGTCTCATGTTCTCTTCTCAGTGTTCGGTGAGAAAGTGACCGCTCACGGCAGTGCCCGCACCAACGTGGCAACACCGCGGCATCAGTCTCCCCACTGCTCGCTGCCCCTCCACACCCTTCTAATTCGGAAGTTATATCTATTCGACTATAGTAGATCTAATGTCCTGTAAGGTTTTCTCCATTAACTAACTATATATATATATATATATATATATATATATATATATATATATATATATATATATATATGTAAAATGTACTACTACAAACACTTCAATTCAGTGTCCTAATAGTACTAATATTATCAGCCATTAGTGGACGTTTTTAACAACAAGATTCCAATACAGCGTTTAATGATGCGTTGTTTGCAAAAGAAGAGCTGCAAAAATAATAGTAACAAGTAATTCTCCAAAAGTATGTCCAAAAATGTATTTTTTTTACGCAGTCTTTTATCCAACACACACTACTTTATAGAATACGTTTTATAATTTTTCATTCAACAAACAACTACTGTACTAGGCCTACAAGCCTCATTAAGTGTTCCCTCGTACTACTGGCTTCAGTTAAGCCACACTTGTTTCACTCAACGTCTTTGGTAGGTAATAAAAAGCCACCAGAAGCCACTACAGGTAATAAAAAGCCACCAGAAGCCACTACGGACCTTGCGTACAACTCTATTGTCCAATTTGTTAATTTGTGCCTATTTCAATTATTGTGTGCAGCTATGCAGAATATTTTAATGCACTATGGATAGGGAGATATACAGTTGCGCATAACTTTATAATCCTTGTAAAAACAAAATTAATAGAGAAAAATCTATTTAAACGATTCTAATAATACTGCAGTAATTTGTAGTTTTTTATATACTGAAAATTACTCGTAGTTGATCCCACAATCGTATTTCAAAGTTTGAGTGCGATAAACAGAGCAGTAGAATTATAAGCAATTGTAAATCAAATTTATATTAAATTCTCATGTATTAAAATGTATGACTCAGAGCGGAGTTATATACAATATTTTAAAAGTTGCTTTTAAGACGCTCTAAAAGAATTTGAATATGACAAAAAAAAAACTGGCATATAATTTTTAGTTTTTTCCTCCTTATTCTACTTTTACTTTTTTCACATGCTCCTCACTAATTCGTTACCACATAACATTTAAATTTACCTAAATTTCGTTTAGTTTTAATTTCATCAAGAACGTTAACACGACGTATAATTTAATGTATGTTTATATAATCAGCGGTTTCTATGTAATCAATCCTCTTCATAAAAATGTAAATGGTAAATTTCAGTAAAAAGAGTTCCTACTTAGGTAGTAAGCAATAATTATATATTTTGATGCATTACTAAATAAGTTTAAACAGTCAAATCCATATCTTAACACACAGTGTGTACTCTACGCATATATTCTAGCAATGTGGAGAATTGAAAATGTATTGGCAGTTCAGTAACTGAAATAATCTTTTTTGCCTCAACTCAATCAAGCATCGGAGTCCCTACCTTTTGGTAAAGCTCTATTTGGTAATGAGGTCATAAATATAAACCGAATTATGCTAAACTTAAAGACGGGACGAAATTAAAAACTGCCGGCTTCGGCAGAGTTCACAATGCATTATGCAATAGGACGCGCGCCGTATTATCATAATTTGACATCGCGTTGGTGGGACGGAGGGGAAGAGGTCGAATTAAAATTTTCCGTGACTAAAAAGTGTCAAGTGGTGTGTAAACTGATTTCCTCCAACCTTTGATTTAATAATTTTGGTGATGACTGCAGTTAGGTGGGAGCCATTATTCGCAGTCGCAATTCCGATGGAGCTATATTAAAATATGTCACGATTCCTGGACTTTATTACGGACTAAAGATTATTCGTTAAGAATTTCGAGGCATAATTGCAGGTATTAAAAAATTGTGTATGCATTTTTGAGCATCAAGAGTTTCTTGTACATGGAACTACGCAAATCTTACAAAGTGAGATTCGAATCAACTGCACTCAAAAAGATCTACGTAAGTTTTTTATTACATATATTTAAAAATCCGATATTTGTTGGATAAGAGGAGCGTCAAGCATTTACTGGGATGATGTAGAAAGATCGTTAAAAGTAAACAAAAATCATCTTTATCATAACCGGCTGAACGTTAGCTAAGTCAATCCAGTCGAGGGCAGGATACATTTCACTCCTGTCTGTTTGTCTCTCTTCCGCACAATATCTCGAAAACGAACTGACCTATAGACAAAATTCTGTATCAAGCTTCATTTCTACACAGGCAGCACTGAGTTCTATGATGGTGCGTGTCCAACCATTGGGCTGAGCGTGATTGAAGCCTATCACTCAATATGCTGACAGTTTCTCTTTTGTATGCCGAAGGAGATATAAACAAGTATTTTCTGTATGATTTTCTTCCTGTCCATCTGTCCGCAAGAAATCTTGAGAATTACATGAGCTACAGACTAAAAATATTACTAACAACCTCAACGAAGCCCGTTACGCGGCACCAAGTGTATCGTACTTCAATCTTGTATTTAAAATATTGAAATATTGACACAAAAGTAATCAATTATAACTTTTATTTTTGTAGATACAAGACTGTCTCATACACTGAGTTGTTTTAAACAACTATAATAAACTATTTTTAGTTCTTTTAAGTTGTAATCAAATTTTACAATCCTAACATTATTTCTAGAAAATAAAAAATGTGCTGTTATGCTTTAAATAATTAAGTACTCTTTATACTACAAAATGTAACCCCGATAAACCCTATGCAATAAATGTTTAGACGCTAAAGGAAATATGTTTGCCTCAGCACATTTTCCTCAATAATTACTAGTCTACTCGAAATACTCGTATGCATTGGAATAAGTCCATCTTGCCTGAACTGTTTGTCAATATCTATTTAATTTCTATTAGACGATAAGGTCTTCTATGGAAACCGTCCACAGATTCAAGCCAGAGCGTAATAAGATGCACACAATTATACCAGTACTAGAATCCCCGAAGTTCAATAAAATTCCTGTTGGGGAGATTGGCTGTTGTCAAATCCTGCGATTTCTTGATAAAGTGCATGCCAAATAAATCACATAAGTATCCTTTTGTTTTATTATTTATCTGGCATGTCAGGGTTTGCCTACAACTTGAAAACACTTTGTTTCTACTACGACTAGTCCGTCTTATTCCAAGGTACACTGTGACAACTTATTTTCTCAAGGAATCCACTTTATTGGTACTGTATGCATGGATACAGTTCCAAATGGTCCTCTTCCACAGAAAGCTCATAAAAAAGAATGGAGAGTATGTAATTGTCGGAATTTCTTTTTTGGGGGAGAGCAAATTTCAGAAAGATAACAAATGTGTGAATCTTAGTTCAATTTTGGCTGGGTCAGAACCGAAGACTCAATTGAAGAGAAACACAACCCAAGACCAGTATAACAAAATCCATGTATATGTTGATTTCCCTAAGATTGAATAAAACAAGCATATGGGAGGGGTGGATCTCTTGGATAGTTGATAGGTTGCTGCAGAATAATCCACAGAAGCAAAGAATTACACATTCGATTGTTCTAATGGGTGGTCCATCCATAATGCACGATGATAATATTGTTAGTCACACCTTAACGTCAAGTATTTTGCCCAACTTAATTTGACATTTTATTGTCAAAGTGCACTTCGTGCTCTCCGTGATTTTTTTGGTCACCATAATCGACCAAATGTGTCCACAATCGGGAGAATTGTGCGCAAATTTCAGCAAACCGGATCTGTGGGAAATGTGAAAACACCTGTGCGTGCTCGCCCAGTTCGTTCTGCGGAAAACATTGGTGTTGTTCGCGATAGTGTGGCAGAAGAGCCGTCAACCTCGACTCGTCGTCGTGCGCAACAATTGGACATCTCACGAACATCGCTGATGCGAATATTGCATAAAGATTTGAATTTACACGCTTACAAGGTTCAATTAACTCAAGATCTGAAGCCTACTGACCATTTCAAGCGTCGTCAATATGCCGAATGGTTGGTTGAACAGACAGAAGTCAATGGTGATTTTTGAAAGAAAGTTATCTTCAGCGACGAGGCACATTTTTACCTCAGTGGATTCGTAAACAAGCAGAATTGCCGCATTTGTGAAAATGAGAATCCACGAGTGATTGTTGAAAAGCCGATGTATCCAGAAAGAGTGACTTTTTGGTGCGGTTTATGGGCTGGCGGCGTCATCGGGCCGTACTTCTTCGAAAATGAGGTCGGCCAAACAGTTACCGTGAATGGTGTTCGCTATCGTGAGATGATAACGGACTTCTTGTGGCCAGAAATTGAGGATAGGGACCTGGACGATATGTGGTTCCAACAGGATTGTGCCACTTGCCACACATCCAACGAAACAATGGCTCTTTTGCGCGAGAAATTCAATGGCCGTGTTATCTCACGTCGTGGCGATGTTAATTGGCCGCCACGATTATGTGATTTGACACCGTTGGACTTCTTTCTTTGGGGATATTTAAAAGAAAAAGTGTACGTCAACAAGCCAAGAACAATTCAAGAGGTAAAGGATGAGATAATTCGGCATATTAACGACATTGAGCCTCAATTATGTCTCAGAGTCATTCAAAATATGGAGCATCGGATAGAGGTATGCCACCGGAGCCTGTATGCTACTACATATATTTATTTAACACGTTGACTGTGACAGACGCCCTACGTCACACAACAGATTACTTCTAGTCGGTATAAAGTCGACGTTAAGCTATATAATCAAAGTATTTGAAAAAAACCGTCCATTATTAAAAAGCTTATACTCTATAAACCTATAAAAACTAGATTGTCTGTCATTGGAATGTCTCGTGTTAAAGTTAATCAGCAGGATTTTCTGCAATTTAGGACCTATAATATTGGTCTTTGTGCGGTGGTACGCAGTTCAAAATAACTCTCATTAGACTTTCAATCAAAATAGGAAAGTACCAAAATAAAAATTACCATGTAACGTGGGTTTAAGAGTTCATTAACAATACTAACAAGATTTTGGGATTTCCAGATTTCCATGTCATAATTTGTATAGATCTGAATCTTAAAACAAAAAAAGAGACATTTCAATTTTAATATTTATTCATCATTGTCAAGTACGTATCTATATTTTCTACCTGAATTTGAATATACCACTGACATTTATCAAGTCAAAATAGGTGCTTACCTACTCAAAAAATAAGAAACCCCTAATATAATAAATAAATTCCTTTAAAAAATAATTGGAGAGTTATTAAATCAACTGTTTCCTTTCAGGAAAACCTTCAGTTTTAGAACAAATTAAACATTCTTGTTCCCAAAACCCAAAAACAAAAAATACTTCAATTTTTAAACATAAACATTTTTAAAATACACGAATGTGGTTTTAAGCTAATTGTATTTTCTTCTTAAGTCCCGTTGGGTTTCAAGTAACTGTTTGGGTTACAGGAGTCCCATAATTAGAATACCCATAATTAGAATAATTAAAAAGTATTTCCAGACCAGTTATCCTGCATTTATCTTTTGGACTGAATCAAAATTTTTGTAATTGCTTACCAACTTTTTAAAATCTTTAAATAGTTTCATCATCGTATGATTCGTACGCCATCTGGAAACTGTATTGTTGTTTAATATTTTCTTAGTTTTCTCGGTGTATATATGTTAGAAGAAACTTTTGAGCAGACATCATTGACATGTTCCTTAACCCGTCACGGCCGAGATTAATACTGACCATGTTCTATGTAAGCACAACTGTGGTCATATGGCTATACTAAGCTGTTACGCGTTAAATTTTAATTTTTAATAGTATTGATACTGACCATGTTCTATGTAAGCACAACTGTGGTCATATGGCTATACTAAGCTGTTACGCGTTAAATTTTAATTTTTAATAGTATTGAAATGAAGCTTACGCTTTCATTCAATCTGTATCAACAGATAGTAAAAGAGCTAACAGTGGCTGTCGGCTTTTTATTTTCTGAGATTGCCTGGAGGGAGCAAAAAGAACAAAAACCTTCAAATGAAACGATATTAAAGGAATCGGCTCCGAGTGTAACTGCAAAACTTCCTCAACGCCAGCAGAGGAAATCAGATAGCTCGCCTGGGAACCTATTGAGAACGGCCACTCAAATTCAAACATAAACCCTGGAACTGCCTCCTAAACAATACAAGTCAAGGAAGGAGGGATACATTCACGGAGGCTTTGACAGAACATAAATAGTGACGAAGGTTATCTTGTAATCTGTTTTTCAGTAGAGAGTTTGCGCCTAAGAATATGTTACACTGAAAGTGTATACGTATAGTTCTGTTATGTAGTGGTAGTAAACAGAAGCTAGCTGGAAATCTGGCTACAAAATTGATACTTTTTAAAATTATTTATAACTGGAGGAAATCATATTTTTATAATCATAATTTTAGAAAACGACATACTTGTTAATAGAGTTATTATTTAAAAAATTGTTTATTTTAAAATAAAACACACGTCCTTTCCTTGTCTGAATGTATTTTTCGCTTACACGTAGTAAAAAAATCTTAACCTTATCTTCTACCGTTTTAAATTATAAGATAATATTACACTCTGCGTCCATACATAGCCTCTTCGATTGATCAATTTATATAGTTTGTTTCTAATTATCCTGCGTCTACATTTATAGATACTGTAAATAATTTATTAATTAGACGGTTAGACTATTTATTCTAACCTGATTAATTCCAATTGAGGTAGAGTATTTGATGTTATCGAAGAAAACTATAATTTTCGTTATTCTTTTACGTTATTGAAAAAATGCAAATTTTAGAGTATGTAGTCCAGGTCACGTAAAGCGCCTTTGATATCAAGCGATGAAGTTCATTCAATCCACTGTAATTTTCCATCTAATAATGTTTTGAGTGGTTGAGTTATTTGAAACGTGTTAGTATAACATTATATACATATATCTTCATTCAGAATGTAATTAAATACGTTTGCTCAGCTTAACACAAGCAAAAGTCAGTGACATTAGCCTTGTTATAGAACTATTTATTTGGTTAGGATAGAGCCGAGAACGGAGACATCAAGTGCTGAGCGATGGAAGAGAGGAACTTATTGAGGGGCTGAAGGGGTAAGCCTGGATAAGGGAACTGCCTTTAGGTGGGGGGAGGACGAGTGCATCCACGATCAGGAAGCAGACTGAAAATCCGAAGGCGCACGGTGTCTTTTTTAGAATCAACACAGATCCCATATGAATGTTTTTTTACCATTTAAAAACTCAAAATTTCAGGTATCGTTCTCTCAAAGGAAGTAACATATTTGTAATTCCAAAATATAAAAATTTTTATTTTTCCGTAAAAATTTAAACATGGTGGAAACATTAACTCATGTTTTTCAAAATAAAAAAATACATGTCACTCCCTCCGATCATATTTCACATACTCACTGTAACAATTTGAAATCCTTATCAGACGTTTTTCATTGGGCCTGATTATAAAAAGATAACAAATGACTACTTTAAATGTCTATAATTTCCCGTGAAGTGACCCAAAAAGTTTCCTGCTCTTTTTCTGGCTTCAGAAAGGGTATCTTCTGACTATTATATTTTTAAAATTTTACTCAACCTAAAATCGATTGCACTACGTTAAGGCTACGAAGTTCATTCTATACTAATAAAATCCTAAATTTCGGCGGCCTCCTTTGGGCCATTGACACGTAGATTGTGGGATCTCAATGGAGGACTGGAAGTTTTATAACTATGGAATTGTAGTGGTTTTAGTTGATGAAGCCTCTGAGCTACTCCGAGAATGGGTTCATCGAAATGGAGCAGATGCATTGAAGCCGCAGAGTTGACGGGTTGATCATGGAGGTCCTTTTTAGACGCTGAGCTGTGTGGTAAAAAGCCTTTGATGTTGCCAAGATACAGAAGTTCTGGATTTATAAATAGATGGTATTTTGTGACATCACGAAGTGCTGGCACTATAGGCCTATTAAAATTAAGGTTCACATGGCCAAAAAAGTAATCAGAAAGAAATCCTGTCCCGATATTGACAGTTTGTGGGATTGTACTAAAGACTTCAAAGCTTTGTAGAAATGAAGTTCTTAATTTCAGAACAATTTAGACTTAGAAAAAAAACATATGCACAATCGATGCAATTAACCTTTTTGAAAATATTGTCGAGGTATTAGATGGGAGTGAACATGTGCTCAGCGTATTTCTCGAGCTGTCCAAAGCTTTTAACTGTATGCACCATGAAACATTGTTGCGCCAATTAGAGAAATATGGCGTCCGGAGCCATCCGCGCGTATGAGTTACTTCTTACCTTTATGTTCGTCGTCAGTGTTATAATCACACAAAGTGCCTGGAAATGATCACGAGTGCTTACCAGGGATGAACATGTTGATATGGTTTGTGCTAGACTCACCTAAGGCATCTATGTCTTGCGGAATGTAGCAATTTTCTGTTCCCCAGGAGTTTAAAAAATGGCTTACTACGTCCAAATCCATTCATATTTTGAGTATGGGTGAGATTTAAGGACGTTGAAGCTAGTCTTCAGACTCCAAAAAAGGCTGTTAAATTTATCAATAAAATGAATTATAGGGAGTCGTGTAGAAAAACTTTTAATTAATGAGTTGAGATTGCTTATTTGTGTCTTGCCTCTATATTCTTAATCGTGTTTTTTTTTCAGATTTAGATACGCTTTGATTCGCGGCGTTCGACGTTCTTCAATGTCAAACCAGAGACAGGAACAATTAAGAACTCACCAACATAGAAAAATAGACTGACTTTAATATCTACCAAAACTCGTTGGTATCAGTCTAAGCAATAAATTCCCTTAAAGTATAAAAAATTATAATTATAAAAACTATTTAAAACTCACTTTAAACGCCTTTTACTCTGTTGATAAGCCTCTGGGATATGTTAAATTGCTGGATTTGAAGTCAGTGCGTCTGTGCCGCAAAGAATTATTATTAATTAAAAATTACTCTTTTTATTCATTTTCGCTAGATAATATACCGTAGTCAGAATGTTACTGAACGGCAACATACTATAGCAATAAGTGACGCATCTGTTAATAAAATATTATGGTCAAATTATATGGATTCATATGATACAGTTGAAGTTACCTAAAACAACACTAAAACAAAATAGTTTTTTTCAATTATAGACACATATTTTTGTCCGAACAGCAACAATTTTTAACATGTATCAAATAATAACATGGTAAATTTAGCAATGTTATTTAAAAGCAAATAATAATTTTCTGTTTGTTTTATTACGCTTAAGTAAAGGTAGGAGAGAACGGACTGAAATTACAAGAAAAGTTATTTAACTATTAATTATTTAACTACCTCGAGCAACATGGTAAGTATACTGAGTTTTTACTAAGTATACTTTGCAGTGATAACATAAATTTGATGCTGTTTTAAGTTATAAAATTCGTATAGACTTATCTAGCTGATTTTTTTGTTGGATCTAATGAATAACTACACCTTCCTGTCTTAAAACAACATCCACAATAAACACCAACTTCGATATTAGATGATCATCCGTACTGTCTTACGCCTGTCCAGCATGATAAATCCGCGACATCTCCACCATTATTTCCACCAAATACGTCTTAACCTTCCTTTCATATGTTTCTATATAATAATTAAATCCATTTTGCTCTTCTAATTCTGTTAAAACGTTGGTAATGGAAAAAAGACTCAGCACCTTACTTACATCCAACGAAGGTGACGCGATTTGTAACCACATCGGCATGAAAAAGTACCTTACATTCTATTTTGAGAACATTGGCGTAAATATATTGCCATCTCGTGGCCGTGGACGTCGAGCGTGGCTGCTGCTTGGATGGGTGACCGCTGAGCGATCCTGTCCTTGCAAACAGCCCGCCTGCCCGGCCATTGGTGGTGGTTCGGAAGTCACCTTTAAGCCGTTGGTCCCCATGTTAAGTGTTAGAGAGGGCTTATTAGCCCTAACTTCGCCTGGTAAAATAAAACATCTTTACTTTACTTTACTTTAACTTTACATGATCTAATAAAGATACCTGAACGTTATTGACGTGATACCAATGAATTGAATATGGAATGGCTAAACAGAGCAACCTTTTTATCAATGACAATAAAATTGTCCTAGTTACTAAATAATTGAGATGAAGCCACTAGAGCTATTAATGAAATCAAATAAAAAGGATATAATTTGTATAATTATAAATGGATCAGAATTCTACTTTTTTCTTATTTTACTTTTCTTATTTTTTGTCTTAACTTTTGGTGAAGACAATAAGATTAGTTACATAAGAGTTAATAAGAATCTTAGAGTTCAGAACCCCTTCACATTCACCAGACTCCAGAGATATTACTCCAGAAGAGATACAAGTCCAGTAACGATCTGAATTATACATCCAGTAGATTAATGAACTGAGCACCTTTCTGAGTAGAAATTTGCCACTACCCTCACCAAAAAAGACAACACTACGAGGTTCCATTATTGTTTAGCTGCAGAATGCTTGGGCTTTAATGCTGTATTTATCTCATCTAAGCGTGCTTTTCACTATAAACGACCAGGACCGGTCATAGGATTAAACGCTATAGAAGAATTTGGGCAGATACTATACCGAGGTATAGGTACAGGGGGGGTATAGGTATAGGTACTAATAAACTAATCCTATACTTAAAAGGCCGATAATAATATTTCTTCATAATACTCTTATGAATGATACATAGACCTAATCTTGGACATTTCTTCCTGACTCCACAAACATCCCCAATCAGTTTTCAAATAAAAATATTGCTCTTTAACTAAACGATCTCTAATCTTGGCTCCACGAATGCTGATGCCTACGAATTCCTTGACAAAGAAAATAGCCCCCGCGATTCCATGGACTGAGGTCACGGATTTTATCTTCATGGCTAATACAGGCTAATTTATCTATCGGAATGGCTGTTTAACTCAGCCAGTATAAATAATTAATTAGAAGCGTTCAGTATGATTTTTTTAATCGTAATATTCTATGTATAATTTATTACCATAGTCCGTACAGAATAGGAAAATTAAATCTGGTTAATGTGAAACTCAATTGGGAGAAGAGTAGTTCAGTCCACTAGCTGCTGCTGTTGTCAGATACCGGTAATATTCTAAGTAAATCTAGTAATATTATAGAAGGTAAATAAGGGGTTTATATACATCTTGCTAATATGTTGGTAAGCTTTAAATTTCTGTGTTATAGCCTATTTTTATATTTTAACATTTTTTTGTGGCAAGCCAAACTTTCATAGGTTAAGTATGTATGCATATGAAAGCATATGCCAATTAAATGCCAACAGCGTAACCACACGGTTTATATTAAAGAATGGGGAGATGATTATTTTGAAAATGTCCAGTCGCCGAAGTTAGTTCTGCAATCTTTGGTCATGTATCTGACATAAGAGATATAAATTTATCACCTGTATAAAATAGCGACCAATGGAAGATTGTTAGGGTTTTATAATGTTATGTTTTGAGAGAGAGTGATTAGGTTTGTTATGCTGCTATGAGAAAATAACATTATTAAGTCCTCTATGCCAAAGAGGTTGAGTTCACAGATGAAACAAAGTGAAAAACAATAGTCGGTGCAAAGAGAACCATCAGAGTCAATGTAAAGCTGTCAGCTCAAGCTCAGCTGACTAGCTCTGTGGACCGAAAGAAGTGTGAGGGAGAGGATTGAGATTGGAAGGGTTCAAGGGGAAGCAATTTGAAAATGGCGGCCCAAGCGAATGGTGTGCCTCCTACGAAAGAAGTTGAATTCAAGGAGTTTTACACTGAGGTAGGATTTACTATAGTAAATAATCGGTCTAGATTTCTATCAATTGATTTAGTGCTATGTTGTCTTCAAAATTATTACAGTTACGAATTAGTAGAATACCCTATGTACTACTAAAATTACAATATAAACAAAAGGGGAAATTAGACATAGCCTATCATTTATTTAATAAAACAACATGATTATGGTCTTCAACATAAATGAAAATATTGGCAATCATTCAAGATATTTATCATTCAGGTACATATTTAAGATTAACCTAGTCTATGCCATTCCAAAAGTTGTCAGTTATACTCCTTATTGTAGCTAGTCTAGCTGCCCACAAGTTAATTCTGCTTACTGGAATTTTGAGAATCAAAACAGTAAGCATAACATGGTTTAGTTATGTGTGTTCGTTTTAGATAATATTTACACCAGACATGTTACCTAAAATAATCCATAGGGGGTATTTATTTACAATACCGTGACCATGAAAAATGGACTTTTTTTCATGGGTTGGGCATTTATAGCCAAGTATTATTATCACAGGTGCATATAAACTGGGGGGAAAGTATATTATTGTATTATATTGATGCCTTTCGGGCATTATTGCGTTAAAAATGGAAAATAACCGACAAAATTTTGTCGAACAACACTTGGAGGGGCATCACGTGATCTGGGATTCGACTTTTGCAAGCTCGAGTTAATTTTTTTTTCTAAAAGAGCAAGCAGTGCGCAGCACTGTGCAGCGGGCAGGCATCGTTGACAGAATTAACGTACTTGTCAGCATCATTTCAGTAAAATTGCCAGAGATACTGTCAAAAACAGAGTTTTCAAAAAATCGTAACTCCTTTGATTTTCGTTGCCGACGAATTTTTTCTTCACTATTGTTTTCAGGAAAAATTGTAGTTTTCAGGGGAAAAAAATGAACATACCTTTCCATGGTCACGTTATTGTAAATTGATACCCTATAGGGTAACCACTTTTTAAAACTTTGAAGGTTGCAGTATAATAAGTGGCTAGCAACACAATCGGATGATGATTATCATATGATTCAAATCATCGATATTCATGACTAAACAACTGAAAGCAAAATGTTGGACCAAATAACGTAATAGATATTTCAAAGAACAATATGGTTTGGCTTGTTTTCAGTCTTAGAAATTAACGTATAAATATTAATATAATTTATTAATTTTAATATAATTACAACAAAACAATAACATTTAATTACCTTATGCATATCTTCAAGGATAAATGTGATTACTTGTGAAACAAAGAAGACATGTAGCCTACGTCATTATTCAATAACAAAACATTTTAATTTTAAATGTATTTCCCAACACGATTTTACTTTGAATTCATTATGATACAAAATGCTTTTGACAATACTTTTATGGGTGAAACTCAGATAAAAAAGTGGTTCAAGACTTTCAGGCCTTAAAGGAATCTGTGCAGCTTCTCTTTCAACCTAAAAAGGGGTTGAGGCACTCACTGATCTAAGTCTAATTTTGAGGTAAACATTTACTAATTATCCATTTTGCATTTTTTTAAATGAAAATGCTTAGAAAGTTAATAGAAAAAATAGGAAACAATTCAGAAAGAAGAGAGGAGTGATCATAGGATTATGCCTCTAGGCCAAATTTTTCCTAGTGGGCACCAACAAATCATTGATGTCTCGTGAGTGAAAGATAAAAACATGATTTTAGATCGAGATAAATGAGGTCTGTATAAACAAGGTTCTACTGCATATTAAAAACCCTTTGTAATGTAAAATAAGGGTGACTAACACAAACTATCAAAAATATATGATTTTACATAGCTTATGTCTTAGGGATGAAAATGGTGGCCGAAGGGTTAGCCAGTTGTCTGAGTTGCAAGGTACTTGATCTATTAGTCGTGGTAAACTACACAAATCTGGACCATTATTATTTATTTTTCATAGTAGTAAATAATCAAAATGCTTTTATTGTAGATTGAAAAAATGTGTATTATCTTTTCATATTTTATTATGTAGGTAAAAGAAATAGAAAAGAGAGACTCTGTACTGACACCCAAACAGCAGATTGACCGCTTATTGCGCCCTGGCTCCACATATTTTAATCTCAATCCCTTTGAAGTGCTACAAGTAGAACCAGAAACCTCACTTGATGATGCAAAGAAGAAATACAAAAGGGTAAGTTGCTTTACATTCAGATTTCATTCAAATATTAATTTGTTGTTGATGGTTTGAGTCTTAAAAAACAAACACACAAAAGGAGTAATAGAAAAAGTATCATGGAAGTTAAAATGTTTTATGTTGTCACTTTCATTATCAACTGCTTCATATGCCAATACCGGGACTTTTTTAAACTTAATTTTCTCCATGATACATCTTCACAAATATTACGATTCGTTTGTCACATATCTCAAGAATAAATTCTTCTAGAAGTAATTTGTGGTTTTGAAAATGGCAATGCCAGTTACGTCAGGTGGTGGGTAAAACTGCCACCATGGACGTTATTGTATTTATTGCACATTTTATTTTTATTGATGTTATTATTTTAGGGTTGATTTCATTCACTTGTTTATTACAGTTGATAATAGTTAACTTTAAACATATTTAGGTAGATACACATTGTAATAATTGATGTGTTTCCAGTCCATTTTATAGACTCGAATTGTTAACTATCCTTCTACAAATATTTTTATTTTTATCAGAAAATATTTACTGACACGAATTGATTTTGTTATAAAACTTCTTAGTTTGTTGAAGGTTAGGCTTTGAATTTTGATGTGATAGTAAGTTTTAATATTTTTATTAAAAAATGTAACAATTTACATCTTTGATTGAATTAGTTACAATCAAAGAATACGTGTTGTTGAAAATCTAAATGAATTATGTATAAAGCATTGTCAAGGTTCAAGCTGTAATGAAATCAAGCTAGGCTGTGCGAGATATAACCTATCTTCCAAACCCTCCTCCCTCTCATCCAAAATTGCCAAGTTTGTTCTTGAGTTGTATTTATATGTCGTGTATATAATCTATTCTATTATATGTTGTCAGTTGTCAATCTTGGTTCACCCAGACAAGAATCAGGATGATCCTGAAAGAGCACAGCAAGCTTTTGAAAGTAAGTTTCTACAAATTCTATAGATAGTTATTCTACAACCAGTTAAATCATTCATAAATGACTGTCTGGTCATTTTACCTTTCATGAATTCTTAACCCTTTGCGCTCGGAAGGTCTAGTCTTGTCGTTTAGTGCACATGTATATTCAATATGATTTGCTGATGGGCGGCCACACTATATGTTTTCTCACCTAATCAGAATGCTTACCGTTTAATGCTGACAGATTGGAGTTATTTTCATTGATAGCTCCAAATCAGCTTTACCTGTCTTAATTTCAAAAGTGACCATAATATTGTTGGTATAATAAGATTTAAATACTTATGCTGATGTAAACAACAGATCATAATGTAAATTATTGTGTGTTTTATAAAAACACTTTATCATAGTATAATATTGTTTTTATACTTAATTGTAAGCATGATTTTAGGTGATAAATTAGTAGTAAACATTAGTTTCATAGTGCATTTTAACTTTATTTATACATTATAAATATCTAAAATGCAAAGTTTGATTTATTATTAGTATAATACTAATTTTAGTAAAATAATCATATTGTTTTAATGAATATTCGTCATTTTAGTTTAAAATTTATAAATGTAATAAACTAATTCAGTTGAATTAAGTAAATATAAACTTTGCTCAGTGTCATTTCCAATTAATCGGTCATAATCGCCATCACTATAATCAAATTGAAGTGTTTCAAAGATTTGTCTCCTTACGTCAGAACCTAATTCAAATAAAATCTCTCTATACCAGATCTACCTTGATGATGTATTCAATACTAAAATAATATTTTTAATTAATAAAATTAACTGGTATGTCACTAGCAGTAGAAGTACGTAATACTACTATAAAGGTTTCACATTGAAACTAAAGAAATCAAAATTATGTGAACTACTGATTTACATACTTCCCACATTTTCTGATAGAAAACAGCACGTTTCAAGCCTAGAGAATAAAGAATTTATTTTATATAAGAAATAATAGTGACATAGTACGGTGTCTCTTAAGTGTGGCCATCCTAAGTGTAGTCTTGCAATAGGAGCGGATTCTTGCTCGTGGCCACCCAACATGGGAATACTCTAAAAAAAGAAGGGTCGTACAAGTATGGCTGTGATGATGGGGGTCACATTTGTGGCCATCTGACCTACTAGACATTCTCTGTTATTTCATTCCGTCTTTCACATGTGTGGCCATCTGACCTACTAGACATTCTCTGTTATTTCTATTCGTCTTTCACATGTGTGGCCATCTGACCTACTAGACATTCTCTGTTATTTCAATCCGTCTTTCACATGTGTGGCCATCTGACCTACTAGATATTCTCTGTTATTTCAATCCGTCTTTCACATGTGTGGCCATCTGACCTACTAGACATTCTCTGTTATTTCAATCCGTCTTTCACATGTGTGACTCTGACCTACTAGACATTCTATGTTATTTCAATCCGTCTTTCACGTGTGGCCATCTGACCTACTAGATATTCTCTGTTATTTCTATCTGTCTCACATGTGTGGCCATCTGACCTACTAGACATTCTCTGTTATTTCAATCCGTCTTTCACATGTGTGGCTCTGACCTACTAGACAATCTCTGTTATTTCAATCCGTCTTTCACATGTGTGGCTCTGACCTACTAGACATTCTCGGTTATTTCAATCCGTCTTTCACATGTGTGGCCATCTGACCTACTAGACATTCTCTGTTATTTCAATCCGTCTTTCACATGTGTGGCTCTGACCTACTAGACATTCTCTGTTATTTCAATCCGTCTTTCACATGTGTGGCCATCTGACCTACTAGACATTCTCTGTTATTTCAATCCGTCTTTCACATGTGTGGCCATTTGACCTACTAGATATTCTCTGTTATTTCTATCTGTCTCACATGTGTGGCCATCTGACCTACTAGACATTCTCTGTTATTTCAATCCGTCTTTCACATGTGTGGACTCTGACCTACTAGACATTCTATGTTATTTCAATCCGTCTTTCACGTGTGGCCATCTGACCTACTAGATATTCTCTGTTATTTCTATCTGTCTCACATGTGTGGCCATCTGACCTACTAGACATTCTCTGTTATTTCAATCCGTCTTTCACATGTGTGGCTCTGACCTACTAGACAATCTCTGTTATTTCAATCCGTCTTTCACATGTGTGGCTCTGACCTACTAGACATTCTCTGTTATTTCAATCCGTCTTTCACATGTGTGGCCATCTGACCTACTAGACATTCTCTGTTATTTCAATCTGTCTTTCACATGTGTGGCTCTGACCTACTAGACATTCTCTGATATTTCAATCCGTCTTTCATGTGTGTGGCCATCTGACCTACTAGATATTCTCTGTTATTTCTATCCGTCTCACATGTGTGGCCATCTGACCTACTAGACATTCTCTGTTATTTCTATCCGTCTTTCACATGTGTGGCCATCTGACCTACTAGACATTCTCTGTTATTTCTATCCGTCTTTCACATGTGTGGCCATCTGACATACTAGACATTCCCTGTTATTTCAATCCGTCTTTCACATGTGTGGCTCTGACCTACTAGACATTCTCTGATATTTCAATCCGTCTTTCACATGTGTGGCCATCTGACCTACTAGACATTCTCTGTTACTTCAATCCGTCTTTCACATGTGTGGCTCTGACCTACTAGACATTCTCTGTTATTTCAATCCGTCTTTCACATGTGTGGCTCTGACCTACTAGACATTCTCTGATATTTCAATCCATCTTTCATATGTGTGGCCATCTGACCTACTAGATATTCTCTGTTATTTCTATCCGTCTCACATGTGTGGGCATCTGACCTACTAGACATTCTCTGTTATTTCAATCCAAGTCTTAAGGTTTATTTTTTAATTTAATTGACAATATCTTAAAAACGTTTAAAGTCAAAACACATTGTCTGGAATGTATATACAGTTATGATTTCACAATTCCATCTTATTCGGTTGACTGTAACTAAAAAAATGCTTGTAGACAGTATATTGATCACATTAACAGCCAGATAAGTTTGTACATTACATAGCACCTTCCAAGTGCAGATTGGCGGGTATAACAGAAGAAAATTGAGTAAAACACGGTAGTGTAATAGGCACGCTAGAATAATTCTAGCTTTGTATGGCTATTAAAATATTCAAAATTAACCCATCCAAAACTAACTCATAATAGTTTTGTATAGGTTAATTTTGAATACTTTAATATTCAAAATGAAACTTTAAACTGCCAAGAATTGCTGTGACTTTACTAAACTTATTAACACTTTGTACCCTGGGCCCTTAATACATGTTTCGGCGTGGCTCCCTGGAGGTTTTATGATGCTTTTAACAATTCTGTGTTATTACAGTAATTATGTTATAAACTCATACTATATATATTTTTAAAGATAGAGATACATCCTTTTTTTAAATGTATACAAATATAAAGTTTATTTTCAAAATAAAATTATTACATAATATTGAATGTTATGTAAAAAATACAAAAAAAGTTTTTGCTACATAGCTTGTTAGTTCAGGTAATTCGCCTTAGAGTGGTAATTTAAAAGCACAATGGTCTGAATCAAATACAGGATCTCGCAAATGTTCGTTTAGATCGTTCATAAAATCAATATTTAGTCCCAGGTGTGTATCAAAATCATCGTCACTTTCCGACTCGGAGTCAAACAAAAGGTCGTGAATTGCATCACTTTTGATTTCATCACCCATATGATTTAAACTCGAAAATAATAAGTAAATAATGTAAAATAAAATCAACGGAAAGTCGAGAAGAAAGAACAAAGCTAGTGTAAATACGAAACAAAACACACGGATAACCTCACATTGCTTGCATTTGCCTTTACTTTATTCAGTAAGAAATTAAAGTTCTGATCATTTACAAACAGTTAAATTCACATTTAGAATACCGGTACATTAAACATTTGCTTCAGTATTTGTCGGCAAGATTTGTAGAAAACTTAGTAAGACATCACTAAGACTCACAACAACACAACGTGAAACACTACAAAGCAAACTGACAATACCGACGTTCAGCCGCGGCACCTACGATCAGCTGTCTAGACTCGCTTGCAGTACGACGATAAATAAACGTATTTCATTACTAAAACGTGACCCAGGGATCTCAAAACCAACAAATACGAACTTAGACAACCAATGAACATAATCAAAATGTTTGAATCCAAAAATAAGATGACTGAGCTAAATAATACAATTAAATAACACGACCCGAGCTATTCTCGGGCACTGGTAGCAGGCGCTGCCGACGCGGCCCGCCTATACTCGGGCTCAGGGTACAAAGTGTTAAATTTAGTTTATATATTTTTATGGTTGATTTTTGACACAAGTTAAGTTTCCTTGACACTGAGTAAATTTGCATTGCAAAAATGTATGCTTTACAGCTAATATTAAATACCAATTTAAAAGAACAGCACAATAAGGTTTGTGGATCTTATAAGCTTGTAAAGAATCTTATTCACTGAAAAATATCACGTACATTAAAGATGGAAATTGTGAGTAGTATGAAATAAATGTTCAAAACTGCTTAAAGTACAAAAATATTAAAATATTTTCGATGACTTGTACTTCCACATTTTTTATTTTGAGGGATTATTGAAAAACACCACCACAGGTTATTAACACAGTTAGTTGTAAAGTTTAACCAAACTATTTCCTTTGAAAAGATGCTTAGGTCTCTTATTTATCAATAAATATCAGCGATGTATTCAGTTAGGTCAATTATTGTAGATGTCCATATTCTAAACTCATATTGGTTATTTTAGAGGAAATAATGATATTCTACAACAGTGAGTAATCTTGAAAGTTCAGTCCTCTCAATGGAAAATGGCTAGGTTGTGACTGTATGGAGGATGATTACATTGTTCTTAGCCAAACGATTAGATGGGATCTGGAAATTTTTATTAGAATATAACAAACATTTTCATGCAGCAAAACAACACCTTTACTCAGCATGTCTCATCTTTTATTTTGAATTGCACGGCTCAATTTTTTTTCTCATGTTTTTAAATTTATTTTGTCACCCAAAAAGTAAATAAGCTACCCTTTCCTGTCCCAAAACACGTTACACATGACTTTCCAAGCTGAAATTGTCTGCTTAAACTTCACTTTTGTGCCAAGTTGAATGCCGCCTTTCCATTAATTGTTGTTTTGATTCCAGAATAATGTAGGCCACCTGTGTTTCAAAGCACTGCCTAAACATTTATCTTTGCATGCCATAATGAGCTCAATTTTCAATATTTTAAAAATTCAGATGAATGTAGTAGAGAACACTTGAAATTTGAGGGAACTCCTCTGGCAAGAATGAAATCATGAAGAGTGAGTTTATTAAAAATCTTTCAACACTTTGTGCCAAATTTTCATTGGTCACTGAGGGACACCCACTTTGTTCTTATAAACATTCTTTCAACTATCTGAGAAAATATGTCAACCGACATTATCCAAGTATTTTCTAGCATATAAGACTGTGCAAGGTTTGTATCCACCACATATTTAGTTGCTCCTTTAAATTTCAAGTGGTAATGCGTTTTATAATATTGATCATATATATATATATATATATATATATATATATATATATATATATATATATATATACATATACATACATAAACAAGAGCTTTCCCTGTGATACTTGTGATCTCTGAGGAGATAATCAGTTATATTTCATCTAGACAATAGACTGTTTCTTTAGTCATCTACATAGAGTTACAGAATTGGTGTCAAGTAGGTAAAGCTATATCAACAACTGCATGTACAGTATATAAAAATACGTACCAAAAGTCCAATGATAATTATAAATCAAAACTTTCAGTGGGGCACAAGATGTATACAATCCTGAGGACAGCTGGAATAGATGTAGATATGGATATATCGACCACAGTCAATGTGTTAAAACCGGCTTTTTAGAAATATAAATTTAAAATAAACTAATTAACTAGAAATTACGCCTTTTATACATGCTCTATTTTGATATGACAATGAGATTCATTATACCTTTCAATCCAGACTGAATTTGAATTCTTTGCTTAAACTTATTATTGAACTTATTTATTAACTATTCTAGGCTGAGTTGTGCAAATTCAACTCGTAAGGTATCCCTACAACAACAAAAATCATTAACAGATTATATTTTTGTCTTTGTGGGTCAACGAACACAGTGCCGTAGCAAAGAACCATTTTTAAGGAAGGGTATTGGATAAATTTTAAGAAAATTGAAGATGAAATTTGTTGTAATTCAGCGGAAATAGTTTTGATCAAGGTCAGATTAAAACAATGCATAAGTACACAAGCACCTCATGTATTAATGTTCAAACAGTGTTAATTTTGAATGTATTACTCAAAGACAAATACCAAAGGTTTATTTTTTTATATTTGTTAAATTTAATTTCATGTGTTAATATCACTACATATTATACAGTCTCTGAGTGCGAGAGATATGTGGAATAAAAACAGCAGATTTTGTATATTGTAATACAAGTTAATGATTACATTTTGTGGGAGTTCTTACATAATTGTGAAAAATATTGTAATATCTATCTTTTCCAAAACTTCAATATTTATCTAATTGTTAATCCAGATCTATTATATATGTTTCAGTTATTAATAAAGCTTGGAAGACTTTGGAGAATCCTGAAACAAAAGCAAAATGTATGGACGTAATTGAAGAGGCCCGTGCAAAAACTGACTTCATGGTATTTATATTGTTTTCTATATTACGAGCCATTTCCATTTAATATATATTGTAATATGAACTATTTATTATTTTAATTGGTCATATATTTTAGTGTTATTTTCTAAATCTAAACTCAAAAAGGTTATTAAATTTCAATATTATTTAAGAGTGTTCAAAGAGCTTCAATTAATATACAGGTTGTTTACAAATTCCCAGGACTATTTTGGAAATTTGTTCTTTGTGTCAAGACAAACAATAATGTAATAGAAACTCGGGTCATAAATGACTATGTATTTAACATCTTTATGTATGTGTTTTTTGTTAGTTTTATTTCCAAAACCAGTAAAGACAAAAAATTCAAATTTGGCACAATTATTTTGCTTGCAGTTTCAGATCAATAGAATTAATATTATATTATCATTTCAAGCTTCAATATGGCGGACTGTTGAAGTTAAGACCTAATGATCTTATAAACTAATTAGTTTATGTACATTTTCAAAGAATGATAAAAATTGCTAACTTTAATGCCAAATAATTTATCAATAAAAAAAATAATTTTGAAGAATTTGACTTTTTTATTTTTACTGGTTTCTGAAATTAAAATGACTTCAAAAACATACATAGACTGTAAACTAAACATTTCTGACCTATGTTTGTACTACAGTTTTTGTCATGACACGAAAAACAAATTCCAAAAATATTTCAGGGGAATTCGTAAACATCCAGTATGTAAAAGTTGTAATTTATGGATAAATATTTTTTAAATTAAATCCATTTATAATAGTTATTTCATTCTTATTATTTTACTAATACATATGAGGAGTAAAGTTTGTTTATATATAATTTTTATTAGCTTGAAATGGGGTATCAGAATCATAAATTGGTTTATTCATAAGTTTGTACAATGTACAATGAAGAACGTCATGAATAAGAACTTTTTAGACAAATAAGGGTAATTGGCAGACTTGTTTTTATTATAATGCCTACCCATGTTGTTTTGGATTAAGATTTATAATGCATGTTGATACATAAAAGCTTAAGTGCTAAAGATTTTATCTTTGTTCCAAAACTCAATTCATAATTTAGAATATTAAAATTCGTTTTAAGATGTTGTAGTAGGAACGTGCTCATACCAATATCCATAAGAATAAAAGATGTCAATAAAAAATTATCAAGTTCAACTTAAACGTGTGTAACAAAATGTGAGACTTGCTAAATTTTTTGAAGCAATTGCAAATGTGTTTGGACAGAATTCTGTTTGGTAAGAGCACTGACCTAGCTGTGAACAAACAAATTCATAATTGGTGATAGATTGCAGAGAAGAGAAAGCGACAGAAGAGAGAAGGTCGGGACTCACAAGTGGAGGAAGATGACCCGTTGGCTTATCGCCATGCTGTTTACGTCATGACAATGAAACTGTTTGCAGACATGGAGCGTAGGCGGCGAGAACTCGAGATAAGGGACACTGAGGAACGTAAGCGAAAACGTGAACAGGAAATTGCAGAAGAGGAAAAAGCTGCGCTCGAAAAGGAATGGCAGAAAAATTTTGAGGTGAGTAGATTGAGTAGTTTATTACAACCATTTGTTTACAAATCTTTTTTCATGATATATAGCTTAGAAGACGTACAATCAAGTATGTGTTCGCCCATTTTGTTTGTTAATTTTCTTAGCCTACAAATTCTCCTAAATTACATTCTTTTCAGAGTTCACTTAGTAATTTTGGTACTAGATTTTAGATTCAAATTAAACATTCAAATTTACTAGTTTGTATTCCTGACATTTTTATTCAAAGCTTTGATTTATAAAGAATGTTTTTCATAGAAAATCACCAAACATTTGTGTAAATGAATTAATTCCTTTAAATAATTAACAGTTTTGGTGCAGCACATTATTTATATAATGTTTTTCACATAATTTATCTATGTAATTTTTTGGAAGATGATAGTCACAACATACTACAAAATTCTAAAAACTCTTATAATAATAATAAAATACAAAATCTCTAAATATGTTGTTAATTCTTACTCTAGGTTTCTAATGCTTTTCATGAACTTTACTTATTATTGTAACTTTTCTAAGTTAAATGTTGCAGTATCTAATTGTTAATTGCTTTTTGTTGCAGGAGTCTCAGCAGAACAGAGTTAACAGCTGGAAGGCATTTCAGGCAGGATCTAAAGCCGGTCCTTCGGGACCCAAGTCCAAGAAACTGAAGGCATTCAAACCTCCCAAACACAAGGCAGAATCAAGATAACCAGTTTCAAACGGTTGATCTAAGGCAGTCGAATGTACAGAACCAACATCGTACTTTGTAAATAACAAACCAACATGGTTGGTCTATGAACGGAACTATATAATAGTTGATCGATACTTGTGTAATAATTTCATAGTTGATACTTGTTCGTGTAAAATTGTCCTTTGACTAGCAGATTGTGGTTAAAACCAGGGACATTTATTTGTTCATGGTAACTGTTTTAAGCATCAGATATGTATAGCTCTTAAGTAAGCCCCGATTGACAAAATGAGAAGAAACTCATGGCCTTAACTATAATTTTTTGTAATACGTTAAAAATAAAACAATGGAAATTGTTATAATATTTCAAACTAACCCAGTTCTCTCAACAAGTCTAAATATTTTTATATTCAGCCAATGTAAGTACAAATTCGGTTCTTTATTGTAACGTATTATTATTTATCTATTAAAGATAATTAATTGTGTTCAAAGATTTTTTAGCTGTGGAGTTATTGTAAAATATTAAGTTACTGTCTAATTTTTGTAGTAAAAGCATTAAAAATCTTTGCTTTATTTTCTTTCTTCCTAGTAGTTACTGTATGGTACAAGTTGTGAAACTCCTCATAATTACATGCAATCTAAAAATTAATTTTTCCTACAATGGGCTTATTCCTCATCTATTCAAAAGTTATGGTCTAAAAAATTACAGTAAAAAAACTAGAAGACAACAAAATTGTCTTGAAGCGATGGCCATGAAGCTGCATTGAAGTGCTGGTTAGGTCTGAGGGAATCCATGGAGAAAACAACTTTAGATTTGGATTGAAGAAGATTTGGCACATTAACAAGAACTTTTCGGTGACCAAAAATCACATATAATCTCCACCTATCAAAAATCGTAACCAGAAACTTTGTGGAATTAGTCTCTTGTGAAAGGACCTCATCCACAAACACGATCATGCTCAATTTGAACTGTAATATAAAGAATAAATGTGCTAGAATAATTTCATTTACTTTCTGAAGACACTATATTACTATAACATTGAATCACACTTGAAATGGTTCCTTTATAAATTTATGGTACCAAAAGTTATTCTACTTGTAATTTATAAAACTGCTACTTTAAATTTATGTGGTTACGCATATACAATAAGATACAATTCAAAGAGATACACAGTAAATACAAATTTATTTTAGAAAAAATGAAATATTCAGTAATGTACAATATTTAAAATTAAATCATAACTTACTAGTAAAGTAACTATCACACATCTACAATGCACATTCAAAAGCTGACACAACAGCGATGATTCACACTTCCACCGAGGTCATTGTTTCTTAAAGATAGCTCAATCTACTTTGTTATGAGGGAAAACAAAGTCTATTTCTCTCCTGCCCCCTACTAGCTTTGAGAGAAAGCCATGTGGCATGACCAGGTCATCGTAAAAAAATCTTTAATGCATCAAAGAGAGCTAAAGAAGGAACAGAAAAAAGTAACTAATTTTTTCAAATATCTATAGCATTTAATAGCGAGATAATTAATAATTAAAACAGCAATATTCTATTATGAGTTTAATATACAAATAATAGTTAATTTTTAATTGAGAACTACTTGGTTTTAAAAATGCAGTTTCAATGATTAGTTAAGCCTTGGACACACTGGATTCTTCTGATATCCTCTGCAGTTCTCCATATTTCTTCTGTAATTGCCTCTCTCGCTCCATCTGTCTGCTAACATCCTCAGTCAAGGACTGCAACAGAAGCAAATACATTCAGACTCCGACCATTTTATATGGTTATAGTGCTAGGCATGATACTAAGACAAAAACATAAAAAGGCAGAAGTAAAATTTGGTTTAAATTTGGATTCCTGATTGACTATGGATACCCAAATCCATTTGAAGTAACTGAAATTAATCTGATCATACTGATAAACTTTAAAACTGTAATTAAATCACAAGAAATAGATGTGCTGTAACTGAGCCCCAGGATGCGCATCCTAACAAACAATTATCAGAAATCTTGAACCTCATTTAAAGGTTATTCAAATTTATAATTATATAAATTAAATAAAACTATGTATGATGCATTAATCCTGTTCATTTTTTGATGCACTACTAGGTTGTAGTAGTTGATAAATTTCCAAGATGTGATTTTTCATGAAAGTAAATATTTTTAACCTTTCCAGCGTTATTGACGCGGATCCGCGGAGGGCCACTACAAGCTCTAAACGTTAATGCCGTGGATCCGCGTTTTTGCATTCTTTATTTCTTACTGCTATGATAGTTGAATATTTTGCTGCTAGATGGTTCTAGTAGTCCTGCGACGTACAGACGGGTTTCCCTGCCTCGAATTCTGTTACAATGGGAGTGGCAGTTGCTTCTAATTGGCCAAACACTGTCTAGCGAGCGTGGCCCCGCGCCTTTCACAAAGTCATTGACGGGAGCTCCCGTCAAGGCATCTAGCCAGTTGTTAGTGAGAAGCGTCCGGTACACGCATATGTATTTCGGTTATCGCTAATTTTCTGTTGTGTCTTATTTTTTAAAAGTAAATTATTCATATTATATACAGCAGTTTCCAGTATTTATTTAGTGTTTGTTACCATTATTCGTGTGAATGGCGAATCCAGACGATTCGGAATTTGAAGATTTGGTAATTCTGAGCAATTACTTGGTCAATCCCAAACTTTTTAATATTTTACTACAGTCATAAGGATGTCATCACAAAGCAAGAAACATAATTCAAGCCTCACAAGGCTGTCCTACAGGTTGCCGAGCGATAATAAGGTTCAAAGTCCACGCGATAACAGTGGCTTGCGGGAGACGCGCGGAATGTCAGTTGTGACAGCCCGCCACCAAATGAACACTCTTTGTCTACTTTTGTATTTTTCTAATTTTATTGGTTTGTAATATAGTATACGTTTATCTATAAAACTGTGTTTCATTCCCATACTTACTGAATAAATTATAAAAATATTAGTGACAGCTACACAGCTATTCTACGATATTCTCAAAAGTTAAAAATTAGCCTAGGAAATCCAAAAAGGGCTAAACAAATTTTATTTACCGTTAAATAACTCTATTTTGACATACAGAAACGAAAATAAATTTAACTTTACACATTGGAAATTTAAAAAAATTGTAACTTTATCAAAGATCAGGTCTAATTTTTCATGACGCTTAAAGGGTTAATATACATTTTTATTTTATCAATAGCTGTATTCAAGAAAAACTTTTCTCAATCTCATAGTTTTGTAAGATAACAAATACAATTTTCTGTAGTAACTGTGATAGCAGTTGTAAAAATTATATACACTAAATTTTATAAACATGGACGTGTTCATCAAAATATTCAATTTGAGGTTGGATAAGATTTTATTGTGTGATATTAAAATTCAAATAATTTATAACGTATATTACTGTATTTAAATTTCAGACCAGAACTGCTGTACGTTTCAATTATTAGCAATGTTTTAATGCATGGTGGATCAAACACCAATATTATTAAATATATCATGTAAAACTAAAAGATAACAACTATTTTGTGATCAGTGACATTGAAAAAAATGAAATGAAAATAACCACACAAAAAATGTGGAAATGTATGTTAATGTGGAATTCATTACACTAATGTTTTTAAAAGGGATTTTAGTTGTCTATTTTTTATATTAAAATTAAAATAACCCTGTAATTTGGAGTTAATTAATTACATTATGTTTGAACATTTTGATAATTATTTGATATTAATATAAACATAATCCTGTAATGTGGAGTTTAAATAATTACACTATGTTTGGACATTTTAATAATTATATAAAATAGATTGAAATTTTTAATTTATTGATCTTAAAAGTTTTCTATAGAAAAATCAAATGATTCAACTAAAATAAAAGTAGTTTTTAGTTTATTTTATATTAAATATTTCTTATATTAGCCTAGAATAACCAACCTTATTCGTGACAATGTAAAAATATGAGTAGCATTATATTATATAGCCATAGAGTAAGTCGTACCAATTCTTTGGGGATATATCTCTCACTAATACGTAAACCACATGTTAGAGAAGATAACTCACCTCAATTCTACGAGGAATAGCAGCTTCTTCCTGTTCCTTGAGGAATTTGAACGTGGACAACTCCATGCGAGCTTGCTCAATCTGATCATGCATGTCCTGGAGCTGTTTTATTACCCCTTGTGCTCGAGTCTGTAACCAGAGAGATGTACATAAGATTGCAGTTCAACTTGACAACTCACTTCATAAAAAGCTGTAATTGATTTAACCCTTTAGCCCCGGCGTCCGATATATCGGACAGAGGTGGTCTAACTAAAATGCCCAATGTCCGATATACCAGACGTCTCGAGAATTTAATGTAGCTGGCTAATAATATGTCCAAATGCCATCAGTTTCAGTATAGTGGTCGGTGAAGAAATGGGCTACATGCAAAAACAATAAATCTTCCAATTGGCATTGTATTTTCATCGTCGTTGAGCGTAGTTTATTTGTCGATGTCAGCCGTCAGATGACTTCAGTTGCATTTGTTGTTGTATGCTGAGTTATAACCTCAATTAGTTTGCGTGATTGAAAGTGGTTGTTTTTCGTGTGATTTATTGCATTATTAGTAAAAACATGAGTAAACGTCGTAGAGAAAAGTCACCAGTGAGTGAAAACACTTGCTCAATATTATTAGTGGTGAAGGTGCTATTTTAGAAGACAATGAACTGAGTTGTTTATATAAAATGTATATATTGTATATATTATATTATTTCTTTTACTTTTTTGAAAAATTAAACAAGTTTTAGTGTTACAAACAATTACAATTGTTACAATTAGTTTGTGTTATTTTACAATTGTTATTATTTCAAAAGTGCAAAAACAAGTATACTTTTACTGACATGTATGAAGAAGTGCTTATGCAGCAATACAATGAATTGGATATATCTCCTGCATTTATAAAAAAAGGGTTAAACCAACTTCCTCATTTGGCCTCTAAACTACTGTAATTGTTGATTTTGAATGTGTTTTATACATAATAATCCAGTTTAGATTCCTTAAACTCACTCTGTGGTGTCATTTTTTCCATTGCAATTGCATCTCCACCGCTAAGTGTTTTTTATTTATCCCAAAAAAGCTGGTGTGCATATTTGTTAATTTCATACATTCTTATAACTCATCCCACTACATGGCTTTTATAAATTGAAATTACCACTGATGACAATTGATTTATCACTATAACACAATGGAAAATATGGATATCTACATAATTTTAACTTTATTTATTTTATCTACATTAAAATTTGTTAACTTTAATTTTGAAAACTTATTTTTTATCATGGTATAAACTGCTTACCTGGTAACCTCCTGTAATGATTTTAATTTTCCTCTCCATTTTTGCCGCCCGTTTTGCTTCCTTCGTCATGTGACTTCTGTTCTGTTCCAGCCGCTTCTCCAGTGATTCCAGCCTGTCTTTTTTGCTAGCCAGGTTGGCTCTAGTGTATCTATTTTGGTTGGCTAGGAAGAGCACCTAAACATACAAGGATTTATGTTCACAGAGTAAATTCATAGCTTTTTACTTTATTTTTGTACTCAACAATGTACACAAAATATTCATAAACTAAACACTTTAAAAGTCCAAAAACATGGTTTCATGTTTTTAATAAATAAAGGCCAATTTTTCCAAAGACATGTTATATTTTTGTTTAAAAATAAACTAAAAGCACTTCATTTCATTAAGGGGAATATGTTTTTGGTTCGTATATAACCTAAAATATAATTAATTAAAATTATAGCAAAATCTGTTTGCAATAGTTTATAACTCAACATTTTGTATTTCCTAAAAATTAAATACACTGTTTGATGAATAATATTATATGAAATCAATTTGTAATTGTTTTAAAACTATCCAGATATATAGGGGTAAACATAATTATTATAAAACTATCCAGGTATATAGGAGTAAACTTTGGTTACTAATTCGTGCCGACCATAAGACTATTCAGGTATATTGGTGTAAACTTCAGTTGTGCCGACCATGAGTTTACACATTTTATTATATTACACATGTAAAATGTTCAAAATACCTACACTATGTAAAAAACATGATATATGATGAGAACTGTTACTGTTGTAATATGTATATAGAGAAAAATATTTTAATGAACAGTAGAACGCTGTGAAAAAATACCACCTCTGGGCATAAGAGTGTGTACATGCGTGATATGTTGCTGTAGCAACTAGCTGGGCAACTAACTTGTTCTTGAGATAATTCATCCTTAACAACCCTTAATAAAATAATTCATTAATTAAGACACAAGAAGTGAACACTTACTTGGCCCAAACACTCCTCCCAAACTTGAGTGAAAGATTCAATTGACAAGTCACCGTGACCCATGCCTTGCTTCAAACAACCCTTAATAAAATAATTCATTAATTGAGACACAAGAAGTGAACACTTACTTGGCCCAAACACTCCTCCCATACTTGAGTGAAAGATTCAATTGACAAGTCACCGTGACCCATGCCTTGCTTCACTGTGTCCATTTCCTTCTTCAACAGTTCCTCTGCCTGTAATCAGATCACAAAGTTAGGTGAAAAATTTACAATAATACTAAAGTTCAATTTCAATTCTTTATTGTCACAATTTACAGTTATAACGGTATAAGTAATAAAGGTTGATGAAAATATTTAAATCTTTCGACTCTACTTTGGTCAAAAAGGGTCTCCTTCCGGCCATTGTAATCTACCTGTTTTGGCATAAAAACATTTTGCATTGTTGCCCACGTTAAAAAAATATAGATCTAAAATGTTTGTTTGGTTAAAAAGTGTCCATTTCTGGTCTAAGGTAAATCTGGTGCTGTAGAAGCAATTATCTTATCCTAATCAAGAAAGAAAGTGTATATATGTGTTGGTCTGTAAAGTCTACTTTGGTCAAAAAGCGACTACTTCTGGCCCTTCTAATTTACCTCCCATCTAAGGTGTTTCTAATGCCTGTAGTTTGTTGAGAGCATAAAACAATGTCTCAAATTCACCTTTCAAGGACAGCAGGAAGTTGAAAACAAAATAGAGTTCCTCTAGGGGTTGTAACCTCATTTAAACCTATATTGGTGGTTGGTCTTCATGAAAATGCTTTGGTTTTTCTATTTAAGTGATGAGGTGTGAAATTTCATTTTTTAGGACAGTGGGAAGTTTAAAAACAAAAAAAAATTGTTCTACTAGGATTGTAACCTGATTTCAACCTCAATGTACAGTTAATTTTTATAAAAATTATTATTTTTTTCTATTCATATCTTGAGGAATGTATGTCAAAATTTTATGTTTATAGGACAGAAGGACATTACAGTAACAAAAATATAGTTCTTCTAGGGATTGTAACCCCATTTCAACTCCTATGGAGTAAGTGAGGGCTTTGCCTTTTATACAGAAATGTGAAATTTTCTGATAAGTGTTCTGAAATCTACGTTGATCATAATATATCCAAACAATCCTTAGTTGAAAATTAAATCTCAATAAACAAATCTTGCATATGACGTAAAGAGCTGTATTTGTATTCTTGTGTGTTTGAGGAATTCTAACTGTAATTTATAACAAATGTGTGAAGTGATTAATCCAAAAACTAAAAAATTTTAACTACGAAATATAATTTTTGTTTTTTTTTACTTGAAAACAAAATGGATAATAATATTTTGTTGTTTTTAAGTATTAACTTTACATTAGTTTTTTTGGTTCCATAAAACAGACAAAACAATGAAATAATTATAGAACAACCTCATTTATATCGATCTCCAGATTAGTTTTACACAATGGAGGAAGTCCAATTATTAAGAATAAACAATTTTTGTTATATCCAGCGTAATTTGTTTTTCCATAAGCATATGATTGGCATTGAGAGTAATACATACAATAATTAACAAAATAACACTGTTGTGGTAAACCTAGGAGAGGTTGAGAATAATTGAAAATTATAGTCTTTAAACTAAAAGTGACCGACGTAAAAATTGCATCAGCAGCTTGTAACAGAGGACAGTAAAACAGTTCTGATAATGAAGAACCAGAAGGTGTCAGCCATGATTCATTCTGAAATGACAGTGCAGCTTACATTGGCTTATGATTTATTTTGAGCAACAGGCCGAGTCTTTGTCAGTGTATATAATGGTCTTGAAACGTCTGCGTGACCGTACTTCTGGGAAGCAGTGTACCAAAACAAAAGAGACTCAATTTTTTTGTGTCCTCAAAGTCCGAGGCTTTTGAAAAAAAAAAACGATCATTAAAGTAAGGGAGGTGCAAAGGACTAAGCGCTGGGACAAACTGTCCTTTTCCCTCAGGAAGGAAATAAAAGAGACTGATTGAGATTTTTATGAACCAATAAAAAAGTCATTTTATTTTATTTGTATTCTCTAGAAATAATCTTTGCGAAATGAGACAATAAATTCGATCTCGTTTACTGTTATACATTTTTTTTAATGAATGAATTTGACAAGTACATAGGACAATTTTATGATAATACAAGCTTAATTATTGAACAATATAATATATGTTTCCATGTTTATTTTCAAATTTCTTTAAAAGTTCATGTAATATATATTGTTTTAATAGTTATAAATAAGGAATGAAAACAAAAATCTTATATTATAATTATCATGTATGTTATTCAGAGATGTTAGAAAACACAGAACAAGGTTGATAATGAAATAATATTTCAGAGATTGTTAAAATATATCTAATAGCCTCCAAAAAGATTAGAGGACAGTTAACATATCTGTGAATGAAGTACTTACCTTAGTCAGCTCCTGGGGAGTGAAGGTTTGGTAGGGTTTCTGCTCCAGGTAGGCCATATGGTGAGCTTGACTCAACACATTGGCTTGTCTCTTGGTCTCCAGGGGGTTATGGAGAGCATCGTAGTGCAGCATTGTTATCATCTCTTGCTTGATCAACTCCTCCGCCTATCCAAACATAGTAGACCAATCACAAACAAAGTTTTTGTAAAATACAGTCAGTGGGGGGAGAGTTGGTTACAGGGGTCACCTCTTCCCAAATATTTTTCAACTATGTATTTTTTAGTTTTCATTTTGTATAAAAGTAGAGTTTATATTCTAACATGTAAGAAAATATTTTTAAGCTTTGTATTTGTTTTTTTGTTTAATGAGGGCTACGGGACTGTCTATAACAGGGCTGCCCAACCTACAGCCCGCGAGTCAGTTTTATGTGGCCCGCCTTGTTGCCAAAACAACCAAATTTGTTTACAAGCATTTGAAATATTAAATAAATACAAATTTTGAGAACCAAGTCCAGCCGATTTCACGTAGAACGAGCCGTATTCATTTGGTGGAGTATGACTGTTGAAAGAAGTAAAGTAGTTGCTGACAGATTTCACTGACTACGGTGGTGGCTGCCGGCTGGCGAATAGAGCGCGCGTAAAGCACGGCACAGCGCGCGGTGCGGCGACGTAACCCCTACCCAACTCAAGGTCACCACTCGCCACGTAATTTGTATGTCCTAGTATCCTAGTAGGATTAATTAAAATCAATGTATTCAATTTATTGGTAACTTTTTTATTGTTCCCTCAGAATTAGAGCAAACATCCAAAAGTCTGGGTTTATATTTATTTCTACTAAAAGAACCTAAAAACATAATATATTATAAACCTTTACCTAACAACTAATAAATAATAAGAAATTACAATAATCAGGAAACAAGGGCCAAATAACCTTAAAACTCATATTTTGCACAAGATTTCTGGAACAAACCCCGGGCAATACATTTTGTTTGGGGTTCCAAATCCCCTGGGATGTTGGCCCGCCTGGCCATAAAGGCGGGTAAAATGTGGCCCTTGGGTAAAAAAGGTTGGGCACCCCTGGTCTATAACATAAGTGTTATTCCATAAACCCCATTTGTGACAACTTCAAACTTCATAATTATCAAATCCGCCCCTAAATATAATCATCAAATTTGAAATAACCCATATTTGATTCTATTTATAAGTTAATTAATATTATTATTCATTTTCTTTGTACTTCATACTATGATTCATATTTTTCTACTACATAATATCTTAGAGAAAAGTGAACAGTCCATAATATCACATAATCCAGTGATAGTAAGCCCAGACCTCATCTATTTCTATTTCCAAACAGATGTGTGGCTTCTGTGAACAAAGAAAATAGGACTAAAATCGAAAATTGTGCTTTTTAATAAATAATTGCTTGCCAAGCCAACTGTAACTTATCTGTTCACTAACTATAAGTTATTTGTACTCCTTTTGTACTTTTAGTTGATATTTTTATGTTATACTAGCTGACACGGACTTGCCTTGCTGTGGCTTGGCTATTTAATGATTAATATTATGTACAAATTATGCATTATTGTGTATTGTATTAAATTCAAATACAATAAAATGATATGTAAGTAAAATCAAAATTCTTTAATGCTCACATATATATCAATTAAATTTTATCAATCAGGTATGAAAAAATTGATTCTTAATTCAAAAAATTATGTTATTCTAAATTATAACTGTTAATTAAAATTAAATTAAGCGCTAATTGGTGCACTATATTTTTAGTTTATCTATCTTTTGCTAATATAAATAAATAAAATAGTTTACCAACACCTTAGCATGAAACATATAATTGGTCATAAAAGAAACATGGATTTTCTAAATCTAAGGCGTAAATGGACATTGTCTGGCCTTGAGATTTGTTAATGGTCATTGCGAATGTTAAATGGTCCTTGTTCACTGGGTATCGACTCACACCATTTTAGTTGTTACACGTTGTGTTTTCAGTTTTCACTGAATGTTTAAAATGTTTAGGACAATTAGTGATCCCGCAGATTGTGAGAACCATTCTATAATAAGATTTTTGAACACACGGAATGTGAAACCGGTTGAAATTAATCGTCAACATCGAGATGTTTATGGGGAAGATGTAATGAGTGAAGAAATGGTGAGAAAGTGGGTTGGAATGTTCAAATTCTTGGACATTTTATCAAACATCAGACTCTGTCTGTTTCTATCCTATCTTGTAATTATTATTAATTGGTATTACTGTGAAATTTACCTTCTGTAGTTCTGTAAGAGGAGGCTCAGTGTTGGGGGGGCGAAGGACTATGTTGATCTCAGCTGGTCTAGGTAAACTGCGCTGGATTACTTGTGACCGGCTGCGGAGTTCTTCTTCCTCTACCAAACAGAATTTAATGGTTAAAAACAAATAACATTTCTTACCAATTAGATGAACGTATTTCACATTATATCTTAAGAGCCGATACTAGTTTAACTGTCATGATATATGACAGTTACTGTCACTTTAACATGACTTGCCATGCTTGTTTTGCCATGAAAGCACTGCAGTGATAATTAATCACTACAGTCGCTATAGTTTCAATAGGAACCATCTACTTCTTTGTTACAAGGTTCCAGAATCTTTGCAGCTGTGGTGCATTGGAACGAGAAAGTTCAGTTATAATTACCCATATCTAGTCAAGGCTCTCTTATTGACCTAGTTTACATTTATATTATCCAGATAAAAACAGAATCAACAGAAGGCAGCATTTATAGTGACTTCAGTGAAGTTGTCGTTAGGGCGGAACGTGGCAGAGTCACTTATCACATAATGTGTATGTATTTAGTTTTATACCATAGCCATACCACAACACGTTTTCAATTTATAATTTACTCTTACTTGCTAAATTAACAGAAAAATAACTTCATGCCAACAGCAGAGCCATGCTGAAAGCTGTGTACTTTCATAATTTAATGACTTAGCAATTATTTATAAACCGTAATTGTTACAATAAAATAACATTACCTAAACATTACATTACTTTCACAAAAAAATGAAAACATTTAGATCATATAAGTGAATTAATGAAATAGTCACATAGAAATGGGCTCGTTTCATATCTTACTCGACATAAAAACTATATTCCAAAACTCTCAGGATAGAGTCAGCCCTCAACTATTTGTTATCTCAATTTATTTAACTACCTTTATAGTATTGAGACAACAGCATCGGAACTCTGTGCTTATAATCTGTATGCCTCAAATTTCTAATGTATATCAGTTTACTGTGAAACCCTTCCCTTATGATGGTTTACCACATTATAGCTACCAATTATTTGTGAGAACTATGCATGATATACTGTTCTTTTATAAATTTCAACTAATCTGATCTGATTTTGAATTGATGGAACGTCACTGAATTGTCATCACTTTACAATGTGTATTCTGCTTGAGAGTTAGCTAGACAGAACAGTTTTAATTCCAAAAGTTAAGGTTTACCAACACTGTGTACATAGTGACTTTACTTTTAAAACTGTCCATAAAACTGTAAAATACTTTTACCTTAAATATTTATCCTGTAGATACAAACAGTTATACTCACTCTGTGCCAGAGCCACTTGTAAAGCTCTCAAGTCCACATCCGCCTGATCCTCCACCCTGTACTGGTCAGATGCCTGCCTGTTCTCTGTGTCCATCTCATCCTCTGGTACTACGATTTCATAATCATTGCGAGGAGCTGGGAGCGTGCTCAGACCAGCTCGCAACTGCTCCTTCACCTAAGCAACATCAGTCACAATGTACTCTCCACCCTGTATTCGTTAGATGCCTGCCTGCTCTCCGTGTCTATGTACTTACAGATCTCCAGCAGACCCAGTGTACAGAGGAGTCCCACGGGGTTCAGTGTTGGGTCCATTCTTGTTTGTTATTTTTACTAATGATTTCTCACATTACATCAATACTGACAATGTAAAAACTATTATGTATAAAGATTAAACAACCCTTCTTATAAAAAGTGGCACTAAACTTGACCTACATATGTCAAGTTTAACCCTCAAAGTGCTACTATCGCACTGTGCGATATGTTCGTTTTTTTCATATCACAGACGAACGGTTCGCTCAATAACGACGTGGTTTATAAGGCTACATGTAGGAATAAATTCCCTATCAAGTAACGTAATTAGAACTATGTAATTCAGAAGTTTACGAGGAAGAGTAAGAAGAATAGTCAGCTGATTTCGATGCGTGTTTGTCTGTTACGGTCGTCTCGCGGCCGACGCTCTGTGACGTTATTGTTTTGCTTCGTTCTTTTGATTTGTAAGTGACTTATATTATTGTTTATTGAGTAATTATTTGTGCTATGAGTGAACTTAGTAATTCAAGTGCCATTAGGCGCTGTTTTGATGACGATTTGAGTGGAAATGATAGCGATGCAAGCAGCACCCCCACCAGAGAGTGACTCAGACTAATTTTTTTTAGTCTAATGTATATAAGCCATTTTTTTTGTATTTTTAATACTTTATCTGTCATTTTTCTTACTTTTACTCATATCAGTAACTAAATATGTGTTTATTTTGAGGCAATAATCACTATTCACCTACTAACTGCCACTTGTTGATGTGGTAAATATTTTAGTAAAATTTTTGCGAAAAAACATTGTTTTGTTTTTTACCAATTAGTATTGTGATATGTTGTGCAAAAGGTTAAGAAGTGATATTTTTCTTATTCAGCATTATATTTGGAACATTTTGCATATTTTTAGAACTAGGACTACTACATTTTGTAAAAACTATACGTCAAGGATTTTGAAAAATAAAAATATAAAAAACTACACAACCGGTTAGCAGTACCAGATTTTTTTATGATAAAAGATAAGCATTTTTATTTTTACTTGATCTTATAGAACATATGTTTGTGTAAAAAATCATATGTAATACATGCAATTTGAACATATGTTTGTATATAAAAAGTTGTTTAAAAAAGAAATGTCATATGCTCGAAAATGGCCTAGCACTTTGAAGTGGTTTAGTCATCACTTGGAGGGTTAATCAGGACATTGTTTAATCAGCAAACAAAACTAATAAGATAGAAAAGGCTCTCACACATAATTACTGATGAAAAGGAGATTGTATCAGAATTTAACTCTTTTTTCATTAAAAAAAATGCACCGAAAACAATTAAAAATATGATTATTAATACTCAAAATCATGTTTAGTCAATTATTTCCAGGTAAAATTGTACCGAATTCTTTATTTTTTACTGCTGCAACTGAAGTTTAAAAACCATAAAATCTTTAAAAAACAATAAATCCTTACCAAGCAAAATTGATATGGTTAGGATTTTGTGTTAAGCTGTCCAATCTATCCATTCCTATTTTTTGCTCCATAAAAGACCTTTTGAATGGTATGCTTACATTTAAACTTCACCAACTTTCCATAAAACTTTTATCAGTCCTTTAGTGATGTACAAAGTTGCAAGTCAAATCGTGTCAAATCTATTTGTTGAACTTCGGACTTCTTCAACCATATGTTTGCATTTAAAAATTATATCTACAACTAAAACATATTTAACCCGAGCTAAACATAACACTTATAACAAAACAATTCATATCTGCACATTGCTTAACCCTTTCACAGTACCAACGTCCGTTTTTAGACGTCTATAAAATAAATCACTGATAATCAAAATAAGGTCAAATGTTTGCTTATGTTTTTGTATTCACTATAAAATAATCTCTCTGTAAAACACTTCATGTATGTCATGTTTTTTAATTAAATATTGACCAAACAAACTGGCATAGAATGTCAGCTCTATATGCTGCTTGATAGCATTTTGACTCAGTCAACTTTTTTCTGTTGCCTGTTTTTGTTATTGTGTCAAGTGAAGGCAAACTTTACAAAAATGTATAAAACTACCAAAAAATCCATGTTTTCAATGTACAATTTGCAAAACGTGTTTGCATATTCTTGTTACTGATAGGTCTAAATTCTAGTTGTTTAATTTTTGTTAATGATTATTTTTCAAGATTGTTAAGTGAATTTATGCACTATAATACATGTGGGTGAGAAGTATAAAAACCATCTACTATGTGAGGAATTGTTTAACTATGCATCTATTACAGCAAAATTAAAAAAAGAAAATAATTAAATGCAAGTTATTATTTATTACTAATATATAATTTTTAAATGCATGCAAAATAAGATAGTTTTAAGTATAATTAAAATATAGTAACTTCAGATATAGTTTAAAGTATATTTTTATAAAGAATCTTTTCAAAATCAAGTGTTTTAGTCCAAAATTAACAAAACTATAACATTTAATGTGGGGAGCTATAAAAAAGTAAAAGTGGCCTGGCTTTTCTTAATGCACATAACATAAATACACATTCCTTGGCACTTTTTGAAAAGCAACTTAGAAAAATGTCTGGCACTGAAAGGGTTAATTTTAGTGACTATTAATATTGATTTGAAAATAATTATTTGTAATAAAATATAATTTTGTTATCATTATTAGAATTTAGAACAATGTAATGTTCTACAGCTATTGGTTGTTTGTTGTTGTTTGTTGAATGAAGAATATGAGAGACATAGTACTGACATGATGATGGTAGTTCCGCAGAGCTGATGGTGTGTCTGCCACATCCATCATCTGATCCTCAGGGTTGATACTTAGTTTGTCTCGGAGAGGTGTCGGGGTCGCCATCGCTGCCCCAGCCCTAGGGGTTTGAAATCCTGGAGTTCTTCCTGTAACATAGGCACAATCAACACAGTTGGTTTCCACTTTTCATATATTCTTTCTAATAACCTATTGTTGAATGTTGGAAATTATTAGTTATTTTTTAAAATTGTCCATAGTTCTAATTTTCTACTTGTAGTTGTTCCATAGTAACACGTCTTGTCAAAAAAGGCAAATGGTTTAACCATTTTAACCCAGAAGAAAAAAATGATTGTCTCTTAAAACTGCTACACCCATTTTTTTAAGTCTGCCACATACACACTACTTTTATCTTTCTATGCTTTTGCATGACAAATTATTTTTCCAATTTATACTCAGGATATTGTAATGTTTCTGGTACCAAAATTTGCAGAATCACATTCTCTAACTAAATAGAGAACTGTAAAGTTGATCAAATCAATGTAAACATAATCTGTTATGTTTTCTGTTGTTATAAATTAGTTTTAATGTTAAAAATAACTTTAAACCTGAAGTTGGCAGTAATTTTTTAATGATATGGGACCACTGCTGTACTGGCAGTCATTCTAAATTTAACGTCATGACGTCATCAAATGATTCATTTATTATCATATTCAAAATTAAGTTTAGCGAAAATAATTAAGTACCATTGAAATGACAAAGCGTTGTTTTATCAACACAAAATATTTTTTATTCTTATTCTTTCTTCTTAACTGCTGATTCATGATCATTTTGTCATTGTTTCTCAAGAGTCGCTATTCTCGTCTACACTTCCTCTGTTGTTATGCTTTGGATAACAGGATTTCGGACATTTGCCATCGTTATATGTTACAAAAGGTATAACACAACGTTTTGAAGATAGGAATCTATCCTCTTTGTCAGGTGGGGGATGTATTAATACATAAATAAATAAAGAACAGAAAGAAGAAAAGACGGGAAAGAAAAGGTAATACAGACCAGGCATTGTCACTGTACAGGATGCAAGTCCTGAGCACAATTCACGAGTACACAATGCCTGGTCTGGAGTCCAAGCAGCTTTTGGGTACGTTTGAACTGTTTTCTTTCCCTTTTTTCTTCTTTCTATTCTTTATTTTTTGTATGTATTAGTACCTACCCCACCTGATAAAGAGGATACATTATAATCCTCTAAACGTTGTGTTATACCTTAGTAACATTTAACTATAGCAAATGTCCGAAATCCTGTGTTGTTATTATCGTTCGGTAAGGGATTTATTTCAGTGGTTGAATTTGATATATCTATTACCTGAAGAACGATTATAGTTCAGTTTGGTTGTGTGATTAACAAAATATAATTATGTAATTGTTTATTTTTGTTACAACTTTTTGAAAGTTTTGTTGTTTTGCTGGTAAGCATATCTAAGTCTATCTTACTAACACATGTGCTAAAATATTTTGATGTAAATAGTTTTGTCTTTAAAGTCTATTATTACTTTTTTGTAGTAATTATTTACTGTAAGTTGGAAATTTTTGAGACAGAAGTGTTAGTATTTGGCCAGTGTGCATATCGATGACTTGTCTTGAATCCAACATATTTATTAGTATGTTATATTGTTCTACAAATACTACTGAATAAAACAACATATAACATCGTTATAAAAACACAGTATTTGAAGTGTGCTTGTAAATGGAGCAAAAATAGCCTGCTACTACAGGATTTTTAGCTGCCATCTCCAGGATAAAAGCCTAAAAACTACAAGAAATAATACAAACTTTACCATGGCAAGCCAAAATTGTATAATAAAACAGAATAAAACTGCTATGTGACAATATTTTGAAAAATAAAAACAAATACAAATCACTCACCAATGGCATAAATTGAGTTTAAATCATTGAGCCTGTCAAGTTTGTTTCACAAAATGTTACTAACACTGAGTCACAAAATCTATTTAAATCATTTACAAATTTTTGCTAACACTGTTTTATATATTAACAATAACGGTAGGGTTATGAAAAAACTGGATAGCCCTAACAGTAAATATGTTTGGGCAAACAGATTGGATGGCAGCCTTCTTGGCAAAGAGAACAGACAGTTCTTGATTTTTTTCTATTCCTCCTGTCCTCACGTTTAGTCCCTCTATTTGAACAAACCCAACAAGTTTTTACCTTGTTACCAGATAATTTGATCAACGAATAAAAACGTCCTGTCCTAGGCCTAACGAATACACCATAAAATCAGTCAAAGACTTTTAAATAAATGATTTATCTTGATTATTAAATTGCCAATGAAGTCCAAAATAATATAAACACAAATATATATATATTTTTTAACCAATATATATATATTTTTTTTTTTGGAATTGGCGGACATTAAATTTTTTGGAAAGTAATTCGACTAACAATAACGTGTCCATCTGTATGCTTCACTAGTTTTGGTGGACAATTTATTGTCCGCCAGGGTGAAAAGGGTTAAGATATTTACCGTCCGTGATGGCCCGCTGGGAGTACGGTGTGGTCAGCACAGTGTTGGGGGTAGAAATAACCTCCCGCTGTGGAGTAACACCACTGAAGTCAGTGTTGTGGAGTGGAGTGTTGAGCCCACCCTTCAGGGGTGTGTCCACGTGACTTAGAGCCATCATGTTCTGTGCTTCCTGCAACACCAACACAGTGTTAGGGGTATATTGTTGAGCCCATCGTCAATAATCAGTGTAACATTTGTGAACCCAGTACTCTCTTAATCATCACCTCCTAAAAAAAACTACCAGCACAAAATTACTAGTATTGGCACTATTTGCCCTAAATTTGCTTACATATTTTAATTTTTTTTAAAGGCATTTACATTATTTTTACTGTTGGGCAAAATGGATGTATGATTTCTCCCATGACATTGTCAGAATTTGAATGTAACAAACAATACTAAAATATTAAAAACAGATACTTGCTTAGAAAGGCACATCTTCCTCTAAATCTTGATAATTTGGAGAAATATTACTGAGTGATTAAAAAAACATGATATATTTATTCATTCGCCCACTCTTAATTAAAGCATTTCTGAAGTTTACAGTTCACAGTTCAAATAGGTTTATTTATTAACAACTTTTTACTTTACACATGATCCCATGTGCCTCACATGGCACATGCGGGATTCTGAAGAAACATGAAGTAGTTTTAGATTGTGACGGTACACACCTGGAGGACCTGGTCTGTAGTGGGGGCATGAGTGAGAGGGATCTAAGATTGTGACGATACATACCTGGAGGACCCGGTCTGTGGTGGGGGCAGGAGTGCGAGGGATCTAAGATTGGGACAACACATACCTGGAGGACCCGGTCTGTAGTGGGGGCATGAGTGAGAGGGATCCACGATTGTGACGGTATATACCTGGAGGAGTGTGAGGAGTCCAAGATTTTGACGGTACATACCTGGAGGACCCGGTCTGTAGTGGGGGCAGGAGTGCGAGGGGTACGTCCTGTGATGTTAGGTGTGACCGAATAATCAGCCAGTAAAGTATCAGATGCTCCCTGCAACCCGCCTTCTGTGGCTGCCTCCCTGGCTGCCTCACTGGCCCTCCCCAACTTCACCACCTGTTGTAGCTCCTGGAAGCAACAATAAACCAGTCAACATATGACACAAGCAATATATTTTAGTTGACTAAGGACATGAATATTATAATTCAATTCTATTGAACTTGGACAATAAGGATCCCAAAAAACACATCCCCATCAAAACCTAATTGTTTACTAAACTAATTAGTTACAAATATGATAATCTGTATAAATTGAACTGTAAACAAGTTCTATACTAGTACTATCAAAAAAATTTTAAATTCAATCTATATATAACTAGCAAATACCCGTGGCTTTGTACACAATTTAGAGAAACTCCAAAATTGAAGTTCATATCTTACTTAGTAAAAGCACTTGTGTTATAATACAATCGTTATTATATTACAATAGGGTCTTATAATAACTTTTAAATGAAATTAGTTGTATATGATGCATCAGGTGTCATTTTGCAGTGTTCTTGCTTATGAGGTTAAGAAAAATTGTGAGTAATTCTTATTTCAGGTTTTGTACTTCTAATTCAAATTTGTTATACTTCCAATGCAAAATTGGAGTTAGCTATTTTACTCTGAGAAACAATATATATATATATATATATATATATATATATATATATATATATTTTAATTTTCTGTGTTGATGTTTTATGTTTATTCTGTTCTTATTAGCCCTATTTATATTTTTGTAATTTCCTGAAGACGGCTTAAGCCGAAATATAGAAACTGTTTAATATATTTGAAGAATTCTTATTGAAGATTAATATATATATAACATATAATTTTGTAAAGAGATCGGATTCAAAACAGTTTTCTAAACTGTATGGATATAGATATTGTTATTTACAGTTAACAGGCTCTTTCAATTAATATTTCACAAATTTAGGGGAGAGTATAGTATTTTTAACTGCTTTAGAGGCCTGTGGAGCGTAACCCGGAGGGATTATCGAAATAAGAATAGACCTAAATTCATCCCAGAGACCCTAACAATGTCCATATAAATATTTCAGTACATTCGGTTCAATAGTTTATGTCCGAAAGCAAAATAAACAAAAAAAAGGCACGTTCGGATTTAGAATATTATTATGATGTGTATTATTATTTCAAAGACAGTTATATAAATAGGTTTGCAATTGTTTGAATTAAGCGTAAATATTAACTAGAACCTAAAAAAACTATTTCGGTACCTAAAGCAACAAAAATGGACGATCATAAAATTTTAAATTGAAATATACATGTGGGAGCCTCCTAGATGAATTAATTGAATAAATACAGCACTGAGTAAATAAGTTGTGTAGAATGTGTACATATACTTACGGCATCAGATATCTGAGGCTCTGGAAGCACAAGTTTGCTCCGTTTCTTAGCAGGCTCTTGATTCTGTAGCATTGCAGTTGGCACATCATTCTCTTTCCGTTGTTTCAGTTTCTGTTTGTCCTTACGCCTCTCTTTCTGTAAAAGAAAACAATTATGCAAATTTTATTTCACAATACGGATAAAAGTACTATAAATTACATTTGTTGATAATTATTATTACCATTTTCTTCATTGGGAGCAAAATCATCGAGGATGGAAATAATTGGTAGAAAAGAAGATAGTAAATAGTAGTGGCTCCTCCATGCCTGGGATAAAGAGACAAACTAACATAGCTACAGTTTCTCCTCATGTGAATTGTCAATGTGTGAAAGACAATATTAATAATAATAAAAACACACAGTACGCATGCATACACATATAACAAGTATTAAACATACTCAAACTGACAATATGGAAAAAAAGATGGACAAAAACAGTGGGAGACCACAACTACAACAATCAAACAAGTCTGAAGAAAATTAGCAATAAATATTTATATCAAAACCAAAAATCAAGTGTTTATACAAAATTTGGAAAGTGAGGAAGCAAGGTTATCTACACAGTTGTCAAATAGAGACCCTCAATCTCATAAATAGATTTTTTTTAAATAAATATTTGTTTTAATTTTGCCCTAAAAACTTTAAATGAATTTATTGATTTGATTTATATGGAAAGCAAGTTGAAGATCTATAAGTATACACTGCACTTTTGAAACAAAGTGCAATTTGGTTTAGGTACACTATTAAGATACATCTTTTTTTGTTGAGCTTTTGTGAAGCCTATCACTCGTGGGGCTGGAGAAATTTTATTCCTGTCTGTTTGTTCGCAAAATATCTTAAAAATCGATTGACCTATAGACTTGAAATTGTGCGTTAAGCTTCATTTCTATATAAGCAACACTGAGTTCAATGACGGTGCATAACACTCCATGGCATTTGGCTGAGTGTTAGCAAATATATTTACATTGGTCTTAGGGTAACCATGATGGCAACAAGAACCTTAAAATACAAAATAAATACATTTTTAATCAAGCCCAATACTCCCATAAGAGATTCAAACATGTTACATATTAACAACATCATTTTATAGTGACTTGGTATATAGAATTTCATTATTTAGGTTAAACACTGATATGAAACCCAATTTAAGAAAAAAAATCTGAATGTATCAAGTGACAAGATATGTTGAGAAAGATTTCATACGTAGACTTTAAATTTTTCATCACACTGCATTTCTTCTAGAATGAGCTCCATGATGCAATTTTCATGTCAACTTCTTTTTTGTATTTCTGTCTATCTATCCACATGACATCTTAAGAATACAATGAGCTAGATTTTTTAAATCTCCATGCAATCTCAGTGAAGCCAATGAAGTCATGTGGGGTACTGTACTTCTACCTTGTATTAACAGGGAATAAACAATATATTCAATTAAGATTAATATGGGCATATTTTGTAATTTTCAAACATCAAATTACTACCATCATAAACGTCATTTAATTACTACACCAATAATATAAAGTGAGTAATTTACCTCTTCTTTCTCACTGCGTAGCTCTCCGTCCAAGTGCTGTTGTCTTAGTCGACCAAAGTCAGGGGCCAAGGGGTCTATCACCTCTTGTGAGGTGTCATAGAATCCTGCTGCAGGACGTTTCTCAAATGGGATCTCCGCGTTGTAGTCGACGCCTCGCTTCCTTTTGTGTCGAGGTGCTAGCTCTATCCCAGCAGCCCTCAGCTCCCTGCGCTTCTGCAACGCTGCCAACCTTCGGGCCTCCTCCAACTGTTTTTCCCTTGCCTTACGTTTCGCCTTTTTACCCTGTGTATTGGCGAGACGAGCTCTTGCCTCTGACAGCATCTCCAGTTCTGATAGACAACACCAAGTTAGTAACTCACATATTAGAACAAGTTAATAAAAGTAATGCAATACAATTTTGAAAAAGTTAATCTTATCAGTGTAAATTTATTCATCTATGTTACTTTTTTGTAATTACTAAAACTGTATAAGTTCAAACAAAAGTTATTGTGGGCAAGAAAAGAGGAATAATTAATTTTACTAATCCAAAATACCAAAATAAACATTTAGAATAAGGAATCTTTACTTTGCTTTTAATGTTGACTTGGAAGTGCAAAGAATGGCAGGTATAGGATGTCAAGACAATATTATAAATTATATAAATTTGATTTTTTTCCATTAAAAGCAGCTGTATTATCTGTATCAATATGCAACAAAAAGTGTTACATAAACACTATTGTTACATTTGTACCAAACTCCTATTGTTCCAGACTTTGTTATAACGCTAAAATGTCTTAACTCCTTTGACATTCTTGTAAAGAAGATTCTGTATTATGTAATAAATGCCTTACAATGACACTAATCATGCTCTTCAATCAATACCACTGAATAAAGTAACACAATATACATGTTAATATTCTGATCTCAATTTAACTGCACTTTGTGTTAAACAAATGATTTATTGGTAAAATTTGGGATAGTTAACTTTGAGCATTATACACCAAAATCAAAATTCTACAGAGTTAACACAATAAAGAGATGGCTACACAGAAAAAATCAAATCATCGTTATTGTGTCTTAAATCTCAAAACGTGAAACTCTTCTTGCTTCTAATGAATAAGAACTTTTATTAAGTGGGCGTTTATTGTTGAAATTTTCTATAGCTACATTAAAAACTAATAATATTCAGACACAGATAGGTAAAATCTTTAATGACAATAGGACAATAGACTGGCCTACATTTAACAGACAATAGCTAGTCTATTATAGATCAGAAGTTATGCCAAAATATCCAAACACTTACCGTCTTCATCCATATCCTTGGGATCAGGCCGGGCCGGTTTGGTCTCAGGATTTGGATCGATTTCTCCAGGCTTGAGCTTGCGTGGATCATCTGCACCATCCTCACCCTCCTCCTTCTTCTGTGCCTGGTCACTATCAGTAACATAACAGTACTAGTCAAACAGAGCTATGGAATGTTTATCTAGTTTTAAGTTTAAATTTAGGTATAATAATGTACACACTACATGTTTTATAGTTCATCTGAGGAAAGTTAAGAGAAAATAACAAACAGATTTATTTAATTTTACCATTATTCAACCAGCTCACTTCTACTATTACTGGAGTCTGAAACAACTAGAATCTGTTACTAACATTTTCTGATATAATGAGAGTCCAGTATGACATATATTACAAGAACCTTGTATTACTAGTAAATATCTTAGACAGTTGAAATTTCTATTTTTAACTGTTTGTATGCCTACAATTAAGTAATAACCAGTCACAGTGTTTCCATTTTTTATGAGCAACTTTAACTTCCTTGGTTTTGGATAGAAATAATAAGTAATCTTTTTAAGTAAATCAATAAGATGTATGTCACTGGTGAACAAACAGAACCATAAGAAAAATTATGTTTTTCAATTATAGTAAAAGTTACAAAATAAGGATAGGTTACTTATTTTTTAATCAAAATTGAATTAATCATTAAAGCTCTTCATAACATAGACGTATTTTTCATATCTTGTGGCATATTTGAAATGAATTTACAACAGAATATAAGTTTTTAAGACAGTGTCCATTTAAAAATATTGGAGATAAAGGAAAATCCAAATAAAATTACAGTTTGAGATTTATGAAAACTCCAAAGGAATGATTTATTTTCACTTATTCTGCACAAATATTAATGTTTAAGAATAAACAACCTTCTCTTGATTTAAGAATATTAAAAATTCAAAGTTAATAACAGGATTCTCGGGTTTGTAACCCTACTTGTCTATTAGGCCTAAAGATTCAAGCTGTAGAAAAAGACATTTAAGTTAAATTTACAACTGAATGACATAACACACATGTAAAGTTATGAATTAACTTACAGCAAATACTCGTATCTTTCCAAACACTGGGCAGCAGTCCGCCCAATGATGGGAGCAATGGTCCGCCATTGTGTGGGCATGAGTTTGGCCAGATGTAGCAATTTTTCATCTTCTTCACGGCTCCACTCAGTCTTCTTAATACTGGGATCCAACCATTCAAACCAACGAGCTTTACATTGTTTTGCAGACTTTCTATGGAGGAGGGAAGCTATACGAGACCATTGGTTCTTCCCATATTTCATAACAGCCGCCTTGAGAATTTCATCCTGCAAAACAATGATGTAATAACTACATGATTTAAATGTAATAAATAGATTTTTCTGTACATTATACATTGCTTAAAACAGAAATTAATGACAGAAGTAATACTTTGTTCTAGTAATTGTTACATCAACGATTAGCCCCTGGTGAAATGTCACCTAGCATTCCTGAATCAACGATGGTAATTGGGGCATCATCAGAAACTCTTATTGTCAAAAAAAAAAGGAAGAATAAGGATTGATCATCACCATCACGTATTAAACCTATGTTAAAAATTTGTAAAAGGCTTGTTATTGATAAAATAGATAAATGGGTTGGATGCCTCTCCGTCCAGAGGCAATCCTTCATGAGTACCAAAGAATTCACAATTAATGATTCCATAGACTAGTACTGATCTTTATTTTAGGTCTAACAATGTTCAAGTAGATTTCATACAGATAAAAAATAAACTTTATTATATGTTACTAGTACTTTGCTTGTTTAATAATGAATCGAAAAGTACTCGATGAGTCATATTTTCTGTCAACAAATCGTCTCCAAATAATGTTGTCTCCAAGGGCCTAGACGAGCGACCCTTCAAGTATGCCTAGAAGCACAAATCACCTATCTCTAATTAGTAATTGTTGTTCTTTTAATTTTTGTTTTCATTGATTATCATGAACTAGATTAATTTATAATTTCATCATGAATAATTGTCTTCACCTCGAACTGAAGAGGAAAGTTTTTCATTAGCAGAATACTTGTGATGATCGTGAATAGCGGCAACTGGCGGCGATGCATTTAACTCAATTCTCGCCAACATCGCTTACTTATGGAAGGTTGAATACGATTCCCAATACCCATTCGTCGTAATAACTTGTAAATTTCAATATAGGTTCAAGAAAATCTGCTCTTTTTATTATTGGTGATTATAATATCGGATGAACTATAAATATTTTCTGGTAAAGTCTACGTTCAGAATTACTTTCTTTTTTTATATTTATATTTTTATATTTGTTCAATTATAGGATTTTTTGTAATGACGCATTGTATTTAACATGTTAATCGAATCTGTTTTATAACTGAAATAAATGTGTAGTTCTTTGGAATATAATTTCTTTTTCTTTTTCTAAAAACTCAAGCACAGCTTGTAAAGGTTATTTTTAAAATTTTATTATCTATAAAACATACTTACTTGCCTGGTTATATCGCAAAATAAAAAATAGTAGACAGGGATTACAATGTTAGTTTCATTCAGTATTTTTATTCATTATTTTTAGTTTCTTCCATCTTGATAAGAACTATAATTATCTCAAGTTATTAAAAACATTTACTTGTAACCAGGAATGTCTTCAGCAATGTTTCACAAGTACTAACTGTTCCACATGAAACATATATTTTTTTTTCCTATTTCCTGAACATGGTCAAATTTTGCTGGGGCAGAGTACGATAAGTGGCCCTGATTTTTATATCACTTATTACAATCATCAACACTATATTTTATATTAAAATTAAATAAGGCAATTGCCATTTATACAATTTAATGTAAATAAAAGTCGTTTGACAGGTATTTGGTCATCCGATCATATGTTAGTTTGTTTATTTAAACGCATATGTGACAGATACGGCCAAATACAAAAGAATTGAATCGGAAAAAGTAAGCGCTCTGTGGTGTAATGGTAGCATATTCACCCGGCAAGTGAAGAGATCCGGGTTCGACTCCCGGCGGAGCAAGTACTTTTTGCGATTCAATGTTTATTGAAATTATATATATATATATATTGAATAACATACAAAATAGTAAATTAAATTCACATGTTTCAAATAAATACAAATAGTTTTAAAAACAATTATGTAATGTCATAAATTATAAATAACTATAAACATTAATCAAACAAAAAACTAAGACAGATAACTGGAAAAAATGTCATTTAAATAATAAAGAAAACATAACAATAAAACAAACATCTTGAAACTGAGAAAGAAACAGCAGATCATCTTTCAGTGTTATTGTGTATAGTTTTCTATATTTAACTATCTTTTTTATAAAAAAGAACTTACTTATAGAACAAATTGAGTTTAGAATATGAAAAAGTGTAGCCGGTGCAGGTGATGCAGTTATTGTTCAAATTAATTACTATTAGTTTATTATATAAATGGTCATAATGATTAAATACCGTTTGATAATTTTTATATAAGAAATCAGGTCCGCTTATCGTACTCTTACCTTTTGCTGCATGGTTAATTTCATAATAAAAACATTGTGGACATTTTGTCTAGTTGCATTGTGTCTGCCGTTCTATATTTCTAGTGATGTTTTGCACCCTGAAGTTTGCACATTTTTTAATAGGTGTTGTATTACTTTTTTTATAGTTAAAATATGAAATGGTTGTTAAGTACTTATTTGCCATGGAACATTACATTGTTATTACAATAAAAGCACCCTTAGAGTAAAAGTCCCAAATCGCTTGGATTTCATGACTCTGGCTTCTGAAGAAACACACAAAATATCTCAGTGGTTTCAGCATAACCAGATCGTAGTAAATAATGAAAAAAGTCAAATGATTAACTTTTTTATCAGGAGTTCTCAGGATTTGGAGAGCATATTACATTCCGTTTGGGGAATGAAGAGATGCCGTCTGGTAACTCACTAAAGTTTCTAGGCATTCAGATTGACAATAAATTAAGCTTCCACGATCATATTGAACTCATTTTTAAGAAACTAACCTCGGGGATTTTTGTTATAAAAAAACTTATCAATGTTTGCTGATACCAAGAGTGACCTTGGCTGTTTACTATGGGCTTATCTATCCCTTTCTCACATATGCGGTAGTTATTTGGGGATCTGACAGTGTACGCATAAAATTCGTTTTCAAACTCCAGAAAAGGTCATTGAGAGCGGTTTTTGGGAAACCATGTAGAACTTCAAGTAGCTCACTTTTTAGGGAGGCCAAAGTTCAAACATTCCTATTGATTTATATCTTGAACTGCATGACATTTGTTCACAAAAACCTCCAACTTTTCAAATAACACAATCCCCAACATCGTCACAATCTATGTCACTCCAATACAATTACCATTCCCGCCCATAGAACAAGATTTATTAGTGAACGGCATTAAACTAAATAAAGCTCTCCCAGACTCTATGAAAACAAAAAAACCAGTCCTTTTTTGAGAGGGAGGTCAAACTGCATTTCGTACAGCGGGCTTATTAAGGACTTTGTCGAATGCTCTGGTCAGACTAGCCTATATTGAGCTTTATATTAAGACTAGTCACATGTATAAGCTTTAGTTTACTTTAGCATTAATAAAAACTTTAGTGCTATTTTAATTAATTTGACTTTTAGTAATAAACTATTACATATTATTGTTGATGCTATTTTGCAGTGATATTCTGCCTGTTAATAAAGAATTTCTGAGTTCTGAGTAATTATAGTATATAGTAAATATAATTACAGTAACTTTGATGGCCATTGTCCTCAACAAAGCAAGAATAATATAGTTGGGTGAGTGGGTAGGGTACGATAAGTGGAACCGGTTTTTTTATATCGAAATTGGCAAATGATATTACTGAATCATAACCATCGATATAACCAATCGTTACAGATTAATTTTTTTGAACAATTAACTTAATCTATATCAACAGCTCTGTAAACACTTTCAGATAATACACATAATCGTACCGAAAAACGTATATGAAATTTGTGGAAAAGAAACAACTGTAACTGTGAGAGGAGCAAATATGGTCGTCATCAATTTTTCCTAATTTTGGTTATAATAATTTGTTTGCTCACTGTAAATATTACATTCATATTTTAATTTAAAACATGTGATTGTTATTGAGGACTATAGATACTTTTATATCGATTGATAGTCTAGGACTTGAGATGCGAACATTACGTATCGATGATTACATTCTTCCATATAAAAAACCGGGTCCGCTTATCGTACCCTACCCGGGTGAGTTAGTGGGGAGACTTTAATAAGCGGCCTACACTCGTTATTCGATTGCTGTTATCGAACAAATCAATATAGCCTACTATCCCACTTCGATATGTAAAAATCACATAAGAGTTATACATAACCGTAACAAGAAGAATCTCGTACATTACAATTTTAAAACATAAATTTAACACTAACATTACAAAACAACAAAATCAACTATGGCCTAGACTTAGATATCAAAGAAACCTTACAATATTACAACTTGCCCAGCTTGATATCAACGAGTAAACGTTTTTGTGAATTGGAGAAGAGAATTTTCCCCATGGGTTACCAGGAACCAATTACCCAGATGTTCAAAACAACTTAAACAGTCACTTGTGAGAAATATCTCATATATTTTTCTCATTTTCATCGCTATTTTTGAAGTTTACAATAATTAGTTATTTCTTGCTGTTTATTGTTTACATTAAAATTACTATAACTAATAAGTTGAAACCATATGCTAAGTTAAATCAATTGTAATATTGAATTATTCCTTCCGATAAAACAATCAAACCATTCAATAATAGCAATTGAATAACGAGTGTAGGCCGCTTATTAAAGTCTACCCGAGTTAGTTATCCTATTAACTCTTATAAATAATCGTGATCAGAGATACAATTTTTACATTTTACTAATGGGTAGGCCTACTATCCCAAGGACATTTGTCCTCATCTGGCTTATGCAACCCACCAGCAAAAAAAAATTGTTAAGTGGCTAAAGTAAAACTTTACCCTAATTTTATTTATGTAAAATTACAGTTAGGTATACACTCTAATTTTCAGGCAGGCTAAGTTGTAAAACATATTCAGCCTAATTGTGAAGAGCTTGTCTTTTATCACTAAAACTTACCTCTGTGTTTCTCCACACACCACCTTTAATCATTATTCGGGGCATGATTACAGATCTTACTGCCTTTCAATGATAGTAAAACACTTTTCCTAACTCACTTTTAATAAATATTCTTTGTCAATAAAATGTTTATTCTTCTAGCCTAGCTGTTGGAAATAAGCTACCACAGTGCGAATAACTTTTGCGGCAAGAAATAATGGGTACATATAAAGTTAATTCTTTCACAGGTAAATATTATTACCACTAATTAATTTAAGAAAATTAAATTACAACACGAAGTAGCTTTACAAAAAACGAAATTTAACATCCAATATTCTAACTCATCCGTTCCTCTATATTTAATACTTTGTGTTGTGTACTTGTGTGTGTTTAGGTATGTTTTTGCTTGGAGAGCAGTTTTTTTTTTCTTAAATTGCCAGGGAGCAGGCACCACCGTGAAGTTAGCGTCACTTTATCGTCCAGACCGTCTAGTGCATCAATGTTGCAGTCATCAATCTGAAGGCGTTAACAAAAATTCAAAAACTGAGATAAATTGTATAATACTAATTATAAAAACGATCTTTCACAAAATCAACACAGTTTTTTCTATTTATTACTTTCCACAAAGGTTTCCCATTAAATGTGTCATGAATAAAAATCCCAAATATAATACCTAAGTAAACCGTAGGAATGTATCGTAAAATGGACGTCCTCTAATAAAAGCCACTCCTAAGATTAAAACAAACAAATGCCCGCAATTAAACTTCGTACAAAGATGCTCTGGAAGCTGAACTTTAATATACCAACGTCAAAAATGTGGTGTCGGCCGTCAGAGGTCCTATCGTCTAAATTAAATGCACCGTTGGACGGGCGTTCTCGTATAAAAGTCACTCCTGAGACTTAACCAAACAAGTGCCCGCAATGAAACTTTGTACACAGATGCTCTGTAAGCTGATCTTTAATATACCAATTTCAAAAAGGTGGTGTCGGCCGTCAGAGGTCCTATCGTCTAAATTAAATGCACCGTTAGACGGGGCGTTCTCGTATAAAAGTCACTCCTGAGACTAAACCAAACAAGTGCCCGCAATGAAACTTTGTACACAGATGCTCTGTAAGCTGAACTATAATATACCAACGTCAAAAAGGTGGTGTCGGCCGTCAGAGGTCCTATCGTCTAAATTAAATGCACCGTCAGACGGGGCGTTCTCGTATAAAAGTCACTCCTGAGACTAAACCAAACAAGTGCCCGCAATGAAACTTTGTACACAGATGCTCTGTAAGCTGAACTTTAATATACCAACGTCAAAAAGGTGGTGTCGGCCGTCAGAAGTCCTATCGTCTAAATTAAATGCACCGTTAGACGGGGCATTCTCGAATAAAAGTCACTCCTGAGACTAAACCAAACAAGTGCCCGCAATGAAACTTTGTACACAGATGCTCTGTAAGCTGAACTTTAAAATACCAACGTCAAAAAGGTGGTGTCGGCCGTCAGATGTCCTATCGTCTACATTAAATGCACCGTTAGATGGGGCGTTCTCGTATAAAAGTCACTCCTGAGACTAAACCAAACAATTGCCCGCAATGAAACTTTGAACACAGATGCTCTGTAAGCTGAACTTTAATATACTAACGTCAAAAATGTGGTGTCGGCCGTCAGAGGTCCTATCGTCTAAATTAAATGCACCGTTGGACGGGCGTTCTCGTATAAAAGTCACTCCTGAGACTTAACCAAACAAGTGCCCGCAATGAAACTTTGTACACAGATGCTCTGTAAGCTGATCTTTAATATACCAATTTCAAAAAGGTGGTGTCGGCCGTCAGAGGTCCTATCGTCTAAATTAAATGCACCGTTAGACGGGGCGTTCTCGTATAAAAGTCACTCCTGAGACTAAACCAAACAAGTGCCCGCAATGAAACTTTGTACACAGATGCTCTGTAAGCTGAACTATAATATACCAACGTCAAAAAGGTGGTGTCGGCCGTCAGAGGTCCTATCGTCTAAATTAAATGCACCGTCAGACGGGGCGTTCTCGTATAAAAGTCACTCCTGAGACTAAACCAAACAAGTGCCCGCAATGAAACTTTGTACACAGATGCTATGTAAGCTGAACTTTAATATACCAACGTCAAAAAGGTGGTGTCGGCCGTCAGAAGTCCTATCGTCTAAATTAAATGCACCGTTAGACGGGGCATTCTCGAATAAAAGTCACTCCTGAGACTAAACCAAACAAGTGCCCGCAATGAAACTTTGTACACAGATGCTCTGTAAGCTGAACTTTAATATACCAACGTCAAAAAGGTGGTGTCGGCCGTCAGAGGTCCTATCGTCTAAATTAAATGCACCGTTAGACGGGGCGTTCTCGAATAAAAGTCACTCCTGAGACTAAACCAAACAAGTGCCCGCAATGAAACTTTGTACACAGATGCTCTGTAAGCTGAACTTTAATATACCAACGTCAAAAAGGTGGTGTCGGCCGTCAGAGGTCCTATCGTCTACATTAAATGCACCGTTAGACGGGCGTTCTCGTATAAAAGTCACTCCTGAGACTAAACCAAACAAGTGCCCGCAATGAAACTTTGTACACAGATGCTCTGTAAGCTGAACTTTAATATACCAACGTCAAAAATGTGGTGTCGGCCGTCAGAGGTCCTATCGTCTAAATTAAATGCACCGTTAGACGGGGCGTTCTCGTATAAAAGTCACTCCTGAGACTTAAACCAAACAAGTGCCCGCAATGAAACTTTGTACACAGATGCTCTGTAAGCTGAACTTTAATATACCAACGTCAAAAAGGTGGTGTCGGCCGTCAGAGGTCCTATCGTCTAAATTAAATGCACCGTTAGACGGGGCGTTCTCGAATAAAAGTCACTCCTGAGACTAAACCAAACAAGTGCCCGCAATGAAACTTTGTACACAGATGCTCTGTAAGCTGAACTTTAATATACCAACGTCAAAAAGGTGGTGTCGGCCGTCAGAGGTCCTATCGTCTAAATTAAATGCACCGTTAGACGGGGCGTTCTCGTATAAAAGTCACTCCTGAGACTAAACCAAACAAGTGCCCGCAATGAAACTTTGTACACAGATGCTCTGTAAGCTGAACTTTAATATACCAACGTCAAAAAGGTGGTGTCGGCCGTCAGAGGTCCTATCGTCTACATTAAATGCACCGTTAGACGGGGCGTTCTCGTATAAAAGTCACTCCTGAGACTAAACCAAACAAGTGCCCGCAATGAAACTTTGTACACAGATGCTCTGTAAGCTGAACTTTAATATACCAATGTCAAAAATGTGGTGTCGGCTGTCAGAGGTCCTATCGTCTAAATTAAATGCAGCGTTGGACGGGGCGTTCTCGTATAAAAGTCACTCCTGAGACTTAACCAAACAAGTGCCCGCAATGAAACTTTGTACACAGATGCTCTGTAAGCTGAACTATAATATACCAACGTCAAAAAGGTGGTGTCGGCCGTCAGAGGTCCTATCGTCTAAATTAAATGCACCGTTAGACGGGGCGTTCTCGAATAAAAGTCACTCCTGAGACTAAACCAAACAAGTACCCGCAATGAACCTTTGTACACAGATGCTCTGTAAGCTGAACTTTAATATACCAACGTCAAAAAGGTGGTGTCGGCCGTCAGAGGTCCTATCGTCTACATTAAATGCACCGTTAGACGGGGCGTTCTCGTATAAAAGTCACTCCTGAGACTAAACCAAACAAGTGCCCGCAATGAAACTTTGTACACAGATGCTCTGTAAGCTGAACTTTAATATACCAATGTCAAAAAGGTGGTGTCGGCCGTCAGAGGTCCTATCGTCTAAATTAAATGCACCGTTGGACGGGCGTTCTCGTATAAAAGTCACTCCTGAGACTTACCCAAACAAGTGCCCGCAATGAAACTTTGTACACAGATGCTATGTAAGCTGAACTCTAATATACCAACGTCAAAAAGGTGGTGTCGGCCGTCAGAGGCCCTATCGTCTAAATTAAATGCACCGTTGGACGGGCGTTCTCGTATAAAAGTCACTCCTGAGACTTACCCAAACAAGTGCCCACAATGAAACTTTGTACACAGATGCTAAGTAAGCAGAACTTTAATATACCAACGTCAAAAAGGTGGTGTTGGCCGTCAGAGGTCCTATCGTCTAAATTAAATGCACCGTTAGACGGGGCGTTCTCGTATAAAAGTCACTCCTGAGACTAAACTAAACAAGTGCCCGCAATGAAACTTTGTACACAGATGCTCTGTAAGCTGAAATTTAATATACCAACGTCAAAAAGGTGGTGTCGGCGTTCAGAGGTCCTATCGTCTAAATTAAATGCACCGTTAGACGGGGCGTTCTCGTATAAAAGTCACTCCTGAGACTAAACCAAACAAGTGCCCGCAATGAAACTTTGTACACAGATGCTCTGTAAGCTGGTCTTTAATATACCAACGTCAAAAAGGTGGTGTCGGCCGTCAGAGGTCCTATCGTCTAAATTAAATGCACGGTTAGACGGGCGTTCTCGTATAAAAGTCACTCCTGAGACTTAACCAAACAAGGGCCCGCAATGAAACTTTGTACACAGATGCTATGTAAGCTGAACTTTAATATACCAACGTCAAAAAGGTGGTGTCGGCCGTCAGAGGTCCTATCGTCTAAATTAAATGCACCGTTAGACGGGGCGTTCTCGTATAAAAGTCACTCCTGAGACTTAACCAAACAAGTGCCCGCAATGAAACTTTGTACACAGATGCTCTGTAAGCTGAACTTTAACATACCAACGTCAAAAAGGTGGTGTCGGCCGTCAGAGGTCCTATCGTCTAAATTAAATGCAGCGTTGGACGGGGCGTTCTCGTATAAAAGTATTAGATTTTCAAGTATCAAGGTTATATAAACTAGATTAGTATATATCGCAAAATGTTCAAACGTTGTATGGAATTTGGTACTCCAAAGTTTCATTATTTTTAAAACATGAAAAATTAAAAGCATTATAAAAAGTTATAGCTTGAAATTCTAGCATGCGGAAGTATTTTAGAAGTTATAACATAAATATTACTGCTTCTCTTTTGCGCACTTTTTTAAATGACGTTGTCCTCTTATATCCATGAAAATAATAAGTAAAATTTGTAGGCTAATTAACAATATATTTTTTCTAACCTCACATATATTTCAAAAAACAATTTATTTTATATTTCATTTATTATTTTTATTCTGTTTACTTCTGTTTTTATCTGCAACAATTTATTTTTAAATGTGTCACCAATTATTTTACTATTGTAAAGTTTTGAACTATTGTTGAGGGTTTTTTGTAATCACTGAATTGATTCAGGGTATGTGAATCTTATTTAGAGTTATTATATCGCATGGTTGTATTGTATTTAAATGTCGTGTAATTTAGGACATTAGGGTTTCCCTGATTTTTTTCTAATTTTTCAGAGTCAGATGTGGTTGAGGCTTGAGAAATTTATGTTATTGCTGACACCTGGTAGGTATGAGCAGATGTTATAATATGGAAGAAAAGCTATTGTGTAGACTTATCTCTTTACCCAATACCCCTCACGGAATTTCTGAGAATAGTTTTATAACCCTTACACGTAATTTCATTAGACACATTCAGAAGGGACACGCAAACTCGAGACCGGTTGCCATAAACCTATTGTCTGGTAATGACACCATTTCGAGGAAGGAACCACCTCACCCGAGCCTTTACCTGAGACTACCTCACTGTTAATTCTGTTGTAGTTAAAATATTTGTTCCATTCCATTATTTGAACGTTGATTAATTTGAACTGTAAAAATCATGCAATGCTAACAAACATCTTTGTACAACTTATACATGAAATCAACAAATCGATTACATGGAATAGTAGGCTAATCACGCCAAATATTCTACGTAACAATATACCATATATGACGCAAGGGACTCGCTTATTTGAGAAAGAAAACGTATTATAAGTTTTTAATATTAAAGCTCGTATGCATTAAACAGAGGTAAACATCAATTTAATACTAACAAATGACCATTATAATTTTCAAAATAGACAAATAGAATGAATAACACGATAATGATGCATTGACTTAAGAGAAAAAATCCTTCTAGAAGATCTATATTTTTAGAATTAATAATATAATTAAATGGCGGTACCATTACATCAACTCATAGAAATAGTAATACCATTGAAGCATTTATTTCATATTGACTATGTTTAATAAGTCATAAATTGCAAACCAAAAACATGTGGTTTTAACGCACAAACCTCGGAAATTGTTTGCTGCTTAAAATACAAAGTATGACCTCAATATTGGCTTTATATTATAATATGCGTCAGATACGTTTGATAACATACTGTATCGTTGAACTTAATATTTTAGTGCGGAAATATCAAAATACACGTTATTGGCATAAGAATGTATATTTAGAATCTCCTTAAAAATCGAATGGAAAACTACAAATCTGTTTATGTATACAAAACGTAACACGCGTACGTTCTTACTGTAATTTACTGGAGATTATATAACAACTCCAGATATCTTAACTACACTGAGGGCAGTTTCCCACTGGGGCATCAAAGAGTAGAGGAAAGGTTTATTTTTTACTCATAAATTTAATGTTAATGCCAATTTAAACGTGTTTTAGTTTCTATACGATTCTAAACGTTTAGTAGTGTAAAAGACCCAACACTGATATTGCAAATATAAAAATAGGGTCGTTGAGATAACGATTCGTAGAGTAAAAGAGCTGCCCCCCAAATAAAAGATCCTTCTGAGACTAAACCAAACAAGTGCCCGCAATGAAACTTTGTACATAGATCCTGAATTTTAATGTACAAAATATATTTGTTAATTATTTGAATAGCGCTCTTTTTATAAAATCACAGTATAGATCTTTTTTAAACTTGTAGTTTAAGTAACGTCCTGGAAGACATTGAGAGGAAAATGCCTAGCTCTGATTTTGCATTCCTTGCTTTTGTATGGTAGGTAGCGATGTCCTTGCTTCTACTAGGCAAAGTGAATATTGGGATTTGCCAATAGAATCATAAATTCTATTCAAAATTACTGGCACAAGGGCGGCACACGGGCGGCGCCCTTTGAACCCCGGAGAAAGTTGGACCTCACACTTTGCTGAAAACCCTACAGTAGTCTAGGACCATCTTCCTTCTGTTCCCCGTTGTAAATCTCCAATATGTCAAATAAATATAAAAACGATGCCTGAGGGATGTTTGGCACCATTCTTGGATTGGCTGTGATCTATGAACGTTGTTTGCATTAGTGCAAAGTTCAACACACGGAGTGCTACTTGATCTTCTGTATCCTGTTATCTGAGGTAATTAATTTTAAAATTTTAAAACATATTATAAACTTTACCTGGTATGGATAAATTGGTATTAATATTTTATACTTATCACTCGCGATTAAATTTTTAATGATACATAATTATGACGTAATAGATAAAGTCTATCATTTCGTACTAATAGTGAAATCGAAATTATGTATATCATCCATCTGAAAACAACAGATGTAGGCTTCAATTGATTAATTTATTTATCAAATAGCAACAAGTTTGAATTTTAACATAAACATTCCGTACTTTACAAATAAAGGAAAATATAATAAGAGATTTATACTTAACAGTTAATTTCAAAACTCAGTGGTTACACGTAATCTAACACAACTTTTTTTAGTTTAAACCTTTCTACAGAAAAATTATTTTGTTCATACCAGTTACAAAACATGGTTTAATTTTGTAATACGATTTTCTAGACAAAACATTACCTGTAATGAACATAAATTAAATTATTACACGACGATATTGGTTCTTACCATGCCTATCTGTACACAGCAAGGAAGATATTAGATTAATATATTCTGGACCCGATCCAATTTCTTTCATTGTACAGACATTCATATCGCCTATTATTAAAGTAGGATTTATTGATGCATTTAAAATATTTTCAAAGTCATATTTAAACTGAGCATTACGGTATTATATTATTTTTTTGTGCACGTGTTTTTATAAATATGACAATTAAAACATAAATACATGCGCGGATTTAAGAACAGTGAATACAGAGGCCAGTCTTTTACAAACAAATTTATTTATTTGCTGTGCATTAATATCTGACCTTATAGTGCTAACCACCATCTATCATATCCAAAATAAAAGTAGTTTATTATAAGTTACGGTGACTTAACTGTGATTCAATTTGAAATTTATTTAAGTATTATTATGGAATGAAAATAATTTAGTAAAATGGAACTATTGAATTTAAAACATTTATTAAGTAATCGTTTAAAAATAATCAATGCACATGTATTTACGCTTACAACTTAAACACATTATCCTCCTTACAGGCCGAAGATACATGTTTCGATATTTTTTCAGGATTTGTCAGTTATACTAAATCCTGTTGGTTGATAAATCTGCTACTTTGTCATGGCTTTGTTGCGTGGTGTCGCTACTACCATTATGGAATATAATAGCAGAGACAAGGTAGGCCTGCATTAACTTTAACAAAGGTTTCATAGTTGTGTAAATTTTGTATAATGTGTAGTATTTAAAAATGACTTTTAAATGATGCTATTGAGATAAAAAGAGGTTTGAAGACTGGCCTGAATAGTCCTGGACAATAGATAAATCATTAAGACCAAATGAAGGAGGCGATATAAGTAAAATATATACTTTTTCATATTTCTGTTATAAACTTATCCTAATCTTCTAAATGAGCAGTTTTTGCTTATTTTCAAAACAAGTTATATGATGCGACCATTGTAATATGTAATCAATAATGCGTATTATGTTATAATAATAATAAAATAAATAATATTTATTTTAGGAGGTGTTTGAAAGAGTTGAGGTTATAGGGGACGGTCATTGTTTATTTCGGGCAATGAGTATGGCGTTGTGGGGTACACAACATCGGCACGCGGAAGTTAGGACGAGCATAGTGAACCACGTAGTAACAAACTGGCAGCATTACTATGAGAGGCTGCGGGCACTTGTTTGGTTAAGTCTTAGGAGTGACTTTTATACGACAACGCCCGTCCAACGGTTCATTTAATTTAGATGATAGGACCTCTGACGGCCGACACCACCTTTTTGACGTTGGTATATTAAAGTTCAGCTTATATAGCATCTGTGTACAAAGTTTCATTGCGGGCACTTGTTTGGTTAAGTCTTAGGAGTGACTTTTATACGAGAACGCCCGTCCAACGGTTCATTTAATTTAGATGATAGGACCTCTGACGGCCGACACCACCTTTTTGACATTGGTATATTAATGTTCAGCTTACAGAGCATCTGTGTAGAAAGTTTCATTGCGGGCACTTGTTTGGTTAAGTCTCAGGAGTTACTTTTATACGAGAACGCCCCGTCTAACGGTGCATTTAATTTAGACGATAGGACCTCTGACGGCCGACACCACCTTTGTGACGTTGGTATATTAAAGTTCAGCTTACAGAGCATCTGTGTACAAAGTTTCATTGCGGGCACTTGTTTGGTTAAGTCTTAGGAGTGACTTTTTACGAGAACACCCGTCCAACGGTTCATTTAATTTAGATGATAGGACCTCTGACGGCCGACACCACCTTTTTGACATTGGTATATTAATGTTCAGCTTACAGAGCATCTGTGTACAAAGTTTCATTGCGGGCACTTGTTTGGTTAAGTCTTTGGGGTGACTTTTATACGAGAACGCCAGTCCAACGGTTCATTTAATTTAGATGGTAGGACCTCTGACGGCCGACACCACCTTTTTGACATTGGTATATTAAAGTTCAGCTTACAGAGCATCTGTGTACAAAGTTTCATTGCGGGCACTTGTTTGGTTAAGTCTCAGGAGTGACTTTTATACGAGAACGCCCCGTCTAACGGTGCATTTAATTTAGACGATAGGACCTCTGACGGCCGACACCACCTTTTTGACATTGGTATATTAAAGTTTAGCTTACAGAGCATCTGTGTACAAAGGTTCATTGCGGGCACTTGTTTGGTTAAGTCTCAGGAGTGACTTTTATACGAGAACGCCCGTCCAACGGTTCATTTAATTTAGACGATAGGACCTCTGACGGCCGACACCACCTTTTTGACGTTAGTATATTAAAGTTCAGCTTACAGAGCATCTGTGTACAAAGTTTCATTGCGGGCACTTGTTTGGTTAAGTCTCAGGAGTGACTTTTATACGAGAACGCCCCGTCTAACGGTGCATTTTATTTAGACGATAGGACCTCTGACGGCCGACACCACCTTTTTGACATTGGTATATTAAAGTTCAGCTTACAGAGCATCTGTGTACAAAGTTTCATTGCGGGCACTTGTTTGGTTAAGTCTTAGGAGTGACTTTTATACGACAACGCCCGTCCAACGTTTCATTTAATTTAGATGATAGGACCTCTGACGGCCGACACCACCTTTTTGACGTTGGTATATTAAAGTTCAGCTTATATAGCATCTGTGTACAAAGTTTCATTGCGGGCACTTGTTTGGTTAAGTCTTAGGAGTGACTTTTATACGAGAACGCCCGTCCAACGGTTCATTTAATTTAGATGATAGGACCTCTGACGGCCGACACCACCTTTTTGACATTGGTATATTAATGTTCAGCTTACAGAGCATCTGTGTACAAAGTTTCATTGCGGGCACTTGTTTGGTTAAGTCTCAGGAGTTACTTTTATACGAGAACGCCCCGTCTAACGGTGCATTGAATTTAGACGATAGGACCTCTGACGGCCGACACCACCTTTGTGACGTTGGTATATTAAAGTTCAGCTTACAGAGCATCTGTGTACAAAGTTTCATTGCGGGCACTTGTTTGGTTAAGTCTTAGGAGTGACTTTTATACGAGAACACCCGTCCAACGGTTCATTTAATTTAGATGATAGGACCTCTGACGGCCGACACCACCTTTTTGACATTGGTATATTAATGTTCAGCTTACAGAGCATCTGTGTACAAAGTTTCATTGCGGGCACTTGTTTGGTTAAGTCTCAGGAGTGACTTTTATACGAGAACGCCCCGTCTAACGTTGCATTTTATTTAGACGATAGGACCTCTGACGGCCGACACCACCTTTTTGACATTGGTATATTAAAGTTCAGCTTACAGAGCATCTGTGTACAAAGTTTCATTGCGGGCACTTGTTTGGTTAAGTCTCAGGAGTGACTTTTATACGAGAACGCCCCGTCTAACGGTGCATTTAATTTAGACGGTAGGACCTCTGACGGCCGACACCACCTTTTTGACGTTGGTATATTAAAGTTCAGCTTACAGAGCATCTGTGTACAAAGTTTCATTGCGGGCAGTTGTTTGGTTAAGTCTTAGGAGTGACTTTTATACGAGAACGCCCGTCCAACGGTTCATTTAATTTAGATGATAATAATAATAATAATATTTTATTCGTTCAAATTACAATACAATTGAACACATCAAAGTAAGAACAAATATATAACAAGGAAAATACAGTTTACATGTCTTGTATAAAGTCCTTCTTATAAAAGCCTTTTGTTACAAAATACTCTCTTAAAAGTCTTTTAAAAGTATAAGCACCTGTTTCTTTTTTTATGTTTGATGGCAGCCTGTTATATACTACAGTACATATGTACTGTGGCCCTTTTTGAAAAAATGTAGTCGAATGTTGCCGCACTGTCAGTCGCTGCGCGCCCCTCGTTGAATACGAGTGGCAAGCCGCGCCAGCAGTAAACAGAGTGGGTTTATTTCTAACAAACATGCAGCACTCATACCCCACCAGACCAGCCAACGTCATTATGTTTAATTCTTTAAACACCAACTGACAAGATTCCCTTCTGGTCATTTTCAACATTGCTCTTATACACCATTTTTGAATTTTGAAAACTCTTTGAAAATTTTTGTTACTTGACATACCCCAAAAAATAATTCCATACCTTAAAATTGATTCAACATAGGAGAAATATACAGCGAGAAGGACTCGGATGCTGCATACCTGAGCAAGGCGGCCGAGAGCATAGCAGACTGGGCGGAGCCTTTTGCAGATGACATCTACATGAGATTCCCAGTTGAGATGGGCGTCCAAATGCAGCCCAAGAAATTTTGTGGCAGAAAAATGTTGCAATGAGTTGTTGTTGTAGGTGAGTCCACTGCCTGGGAATATGTGACTATTGGGTGCTTTAAGTATTGTGAAACGTATAAAGCCTGTCTTGATTGGATTGAGAACAAGCCCATTTTTGAAAAACCATTCAGAAGCTTGAGCGAGGCTATTGTTGGCAGCATCAACTGCTGCTGACGCAGTAGACTCTGATGTTTGTAAAGTGCAGTCGTCGGCGTACATGATAATCTTACTATGGTTGATGTTTTTGGGAAGATCATTTATGTAGATGACAAACAGTATTGGTCCCAAAATAGAGCCCTGTGGTACGCCGCACTTAGTGACTCCCTCATTTGAATGGTGAATACCTGTATTTGTGGATATTTCTACGACTTGTTTTCTGTCTTTTAAATAGGAGGCAAATAATTGAAGCGCAACACCTCGAATGCCATATGCCTCAAGTTTACTCAGCAGAACGTCATGCCTGACACAGTCAAACGCCCTGCTGAGATCGCAGAAGATGCCTATCGAGTACAGCTTGTGGTCAAGAGAAGTTATAATGGAATTAATGAAATTAAAAATTGCAGAAGACGTAGATTTACCTTTGAGGAAACCGTGTTGGTGCGGACTAAACATATTTTGTTGCTGAAAGAATTGGATAAGTTTATTACACATAATAGTTTCAATGATTTTTGAAAATGCCGATAGGATACTGATTGGTCTGTAATTTTCTATCTGATATTTAGAGCCTGATTTAAATATCGGTATGAGTTTGCTTATTTTATATACAGATGGAAAAATGCCATGGGTTAAGCTGGAGTTTACCAAATGAGTGAAAACAATAGAAATGAACGGAAAACACCTTTTTATAATACCAACACGGATACCATCCATCCCAGTTGAACGCGTGCTCCTCAGCCGCCTCACAACATCCCACACCTCAGAGACTGACACCTCACTGATGAACATGCTGCCAACCGGGCTGGGGGGTACAAGCACCGCAGGCTCGGATGGGTGTGGAATGCTGGTCACCATGTCCGCGGCTACTACTGAAAAATAACTATTAAAAGTGCTCGCTAACAAGCTGCCATCAATTATTTTCGATCCATTTACAAAAAGTTCATATTTAAATTTATTTTTTGTTTTGCGTCTCATAGGTACTGTGTCATTAACAACATTCCACATAGCTTTAGACTTGTTGTCTGAGGTCATAATTTGTTCATCGTAGAACTTAGCTTTTGTATTCTTTACAAGACCATTATACTTACTCCTAGCATCCTCAACAACATTCTCAGGTACTAAATTCCTAGGAAGTGACTTAAGATAGTTAAGATTGAGATTAGCCTCTCTCACTTCTCTAGTTATCCAGTTCAAGCTAGTTTTTTTCCTAAGATTAACCTTTTTACTAACCACTGGAAAGGCTAAGTTATAGAAATAATTAAATGTATTAGTAAACATTTCAAATTTTTCGTTCGTTAAACTACAGTTATATACATCATTCCAAGTTTCTGAGTTTAAAAGTGTTTCAAAATATTTCCAGTTGTTGTCAGAAAAATATCGCTTACTTATTGTTGCGGTTTCGGGTACTAATTTTTTACTGGAGTTAACAAAATGTATAACTTGAGCATCATGGTCAGAAAAAACTGTCCTTATAACATGTGACTTAATAATATTTTGTACTGGCAAGTTGGTAATTATATTGTCAATTAGTGTAGCACTATGAGAAGTTATTCTAGTGGGTTCCTTTATAACAGTGTTATAATAGTTTTAAATCTAGTAAGTCAACTAAGTTTTGTCTTTTGTTACAAGTCTTATCTAAAAAATTTATATTGAAGTCCCCACATATTGTGGTGTGGTACGATGTCTTATGAGCGAAAGAAAAAATATCATTTAGAATGGTTAAGAAGACATCAAAATTTCCATTAGGTGGCCTGTAAATTACTATTAAATTCATTTTAATTTTCGAAATGGAGATTCCTGTACACTCAATGTCCATTTCAGATGAGAGCTCATTTATGTTTTGTAGTGTTTTTGTGTCGTAAAAATCCTTAGAAAATATCGCAACACCGCCATGTATATGGGACTTCCGAGTAGTTGCAGATGATTGAGAATAGCCATTAAAGTAAACACAATGACTATTGAGTTCATTTTGCCAAGTTTCAGATATGCAAAAGAAATCAGGTTGATGTTGGTTTAAAAATACATTAATGATGTCAACTTTGTTATTAACACTTTGAGCATTGAGATGGATGATTTGTATATCATCAGTCAAACTGTTGGAAATAGCAGTCTGACATATGGAGTTATCATCACCTTTACTACTATAACAGTTGCCTAAATTTGTATCAACGTCATATTTACAAGCAGATATCACTTCTTTGTCGTTAACCTTTAGTTTAAATGTGAGACACTAAGTTTAGAAACATTATTGTAATACCCTGTAGGCTGAGGCGTGGGTGTAATCTGTAAAAATCTGTTACATTTACCACTGTTTTGCAACCACCCCGCAATCTTTGAACAGATCACACTCTTTCCCTGACTATTCATATGCATACCATTCCTTACAAAATGGCTTCTGTTCAAAGAGTGATTTAAAAGAAAATACTTAGTGTCAGAAAACATACAGAAATTTAGTAAAAACTTATTGGTAAGCATAATTTCGTTTAATCTATGGATAGGAATGTTGTACAAAAGTGGGACCTCTGTCACAATCACTGTTGCTTTACATAGTTTTTTTATAACAGACAACAGATTTGTTACAGATACACAATGATTATGACTAGTGTTATTTGTGCCACCTACAATTACAACGTGGTCTCTGTCATTTAAATTTAGTAAAACAGTTTGTAGTTGGCTTAACACATAAAATATACTCCTACCAGGATAACAGTACTCTTGTACCATTAACTCGGGTAAAAGTTTTTGCAAAGTAGGTTGTAGCTCTTTACAGTGGCTATCTCCGATGACTATCAGTTTACTCTTATCATTAATTACTTCCTTATCTACGTTACTATTATTGTTAACATGTGATATTGAGTGAACATTCTTATCATTGAGTATTCCACGATTACTTAAACTACTATTTACAACAATTTCAGAGTTTGTGTTATTTAAAACAGATTTTAGATTTGATTTAAGGTTGAGAATTTCATTATATATTTGCATAACAGAAAAGCTCTTCTGAAACAGCGTACCAGAGAAAGGAACATTTTGCTCAATCGAGGAAAATAAAGTTTTAATGTTTTGTAGAACAAATACACCACATTCCACGCTGAACTTCTGTTGCAGACACCCGATTTCTCGTACAGCAGGGACAGGGCTGCCCGAGGAACTTAGCCTGTTGGCAAGCTCCACTGCGTGAGCCGCATTCATTCCCGCGATAGAGTCCAGGTGATAAAAGGTGTTCACACTACGCTGGTACAGAAGCAAAGTCCAATGTGTACCCGTCTCATAACCGCATCCATTATTCACCGGAGAAACCACCCATTCATAATCTTGAATTTTCAGGTCACTTTTTAATTGTGACAGATTGTCGGTTTCCGTTAGCCTGGTTAGGTGACTATGAGCCGGGCTCAAGAGGAGAACACCAGGTGGAGGGGAGAGTATGTTCTCAAAATACAACTGTATGTCACTATCTTCAAGTTGAAAGTACTCGTATTTTTTGGGGGGCGATTTGTCATCGTCTGGGTTCAATAATGAAGTCTGTTTACCACGTTTTATCTTTTTATTTTTCCTTTTCGCTTTCACTTTCTTAGTAAAGACTAAGTTTGTCCTCGGTATATATTTGGTACTGTCATTAGCTGAAATTGCTTTTAAATCTGTTTCTATCTTATTGTTCAAATACATGCTCATATGATCCATTTGTTCCTCCTCGGTTGCATCAGTTTGAACAGCTGCTGAAGTTGTTGCTACTACAGCAGTCTGAACCGAAGTTGAGATTTTCTCAGATTTCTTAAGGCACGTGCAGACACCTCTGTCCTCAAGCTCTTTGTTGAGTGATTGAACATGATCAACGAGGCAACTTTGCTGGTATTCAAGCTGCCTTATTCGTGACAATAGCTCATCCTTTGATTTTAAATGATCATCATCCGTTTGGGAGGCTCCGTCGATCATTTTTGGTTTAAACAAAGATTGAGAGAGTAAGGGTGATACAGGAAAATTATCATTCTGGACAGGTGTTGATACTTGTGATCTAACACCTACTACTTTTGATGATGGTGAAGGCGTTTGCAATGTACGGTAAGTTACAGGGTGGCTTCCTGAATGTTTATCATTCGTCACAATTAGATTTAATTTGTCGGCATCAGTTTTAACTGCTGCTCCGCATGTTTTTCCCAAACATTGCCATGTAATACTTCCATCCTTTAAGGTTCTCTTCTCCCTAAATTTGTTGTCACCGTAAACTATACACTGCTTGCCTTGTCTAGTTTGAGTGACTGTGAAATTCATTATAACTTTAATTATGAAGAATAATGAATAGTACAAGCGTTATTAAATATTATAAATGTATGATTACTATATATGCAATAACCGCAATTACTCATAAAAAATGTTTCTTCCCTCCAGGAAAATAAATAACTAAATCAAACGATTTAAAATAAATATAGATCTCATTTAAGTTCTGCAAAAAGTGTATGTACTGATAGGACCTCTGACGGCCGACACCACCTTTTTGACGTTGGTATATTAAAGTTCAGCTTACAGAGCATCTGTGTACAAAGTTTCATTGCGGGCACTTGTTTGGTTAAGTATCAGGAGTGACTTTTATACGAGAACGCCCGTCTAACGGTGCATTTAATTTAGACGATAGGACCTCTGACGGCCGACACCACCTTTTTGACATTGGTATATTAAAGTTCAGCTTACAGAGCATCTGTGTACAAAGTTTCATTGCGGGCACTTGTTTGGTTAAGTCTCAGGAGTGACTTTTATACGAGAACGCCCCGTCGAACGGTGCATTTAATTTAGACGATAGGACCTCTGACGGCCGACACCACCTTTTTGACATTGGTATATTAAAGTTTAGCTTACAGAGCATCTGTGTACAAAGGTTCATTGCGGGCACTTGTTTGGTTAAGTCTCAGGAGTGACTTTTATACGAGAACGCCCGTCCAACGGTGCATTTAATTTAGACGATAGGACCTCTGACGGCCGTCACCACCTTTTTGACGTTGGTATATTAAAGTTCAGCTTACAGAGCATCTGTGTACACAGTTTCATTGCGGGCACTTGTTTGGTTTAGTCTCAGGAGTGACTTTTATTCGAGAATGCCCCGTCTAACGGTGCATTTAATTTAGACGATAAGACCTCTGACGGCCGACACCACCTTTTTGACGTTGGTATATTAAAGTTCAGCTTACAGAGCATCTGTGTACAAAGTTTCATTGCGGGCACTTGTTTGGTTAAGTCTTTGGAGTGACTTTTATACGAGAACGCCAGTCCAACGGTTCATTTAATTTAGATGATAGGACCTCTGACGGCCGACACCACCTTTTTGACATTGGTATATTAAAGTTCAGCTTACAGAGCATCTGTGTACAAAGTTTCATTGCGGGCACTTGTTTGGTTAAGTCTCAGGAGTGACTTTTATACGAGAACGCCCCGTCTAACGGTGCATTTAATTTAGACGATAGGACCTCTGACGGCCGACACCACCTTTTTGACATTGGTATATTAAAGTTCAGCTTACAGAGCATCTGTGTATAAAGGTTCATTGCGGGCACTTGTTTGGTTAAGTCTCAGGAGTGACTTTTATACGAGAACGCCCGTCCAACGGTTCATTTAATTTAGACGATAGGACCTCTGACGGCCGACACCACCTTTTTGACGTTAGTATATTAAAGTTCAGCTTACAGAGCATCTGTGTACAAAGTTTCATTGCGGGCACTTGTTTGGTTAAGTCTCAGGAGTGACTTTTATACGAGAACGCCCCGTCTAACGGTGCATTTAATTTAGACGATAGGACCTCTGACGGCCGACACCACCTTTTTGACGTTGGTATATTAAAGTTCAGCTTACAGAGCATCTGTGTACAAAGTTTCATTGCGGGCACTTGTTTGGTTAAGTCTCAGGAGTGACTTTTATACGAGAACGCCCATCCAACGGTTCATTTAATTTAGACGATAGGACCTCTGACGGCCGACACCACCTTTTTGACGTTGGTATATTAAAGTTCAGCTTACAGAGCATCTGTGTACAAAGTTTCATTGCGGGCACTTGTTTGGTTAAGTCTCAGGAGTGACTTTTATACGAGAACGCCCCGTCTAACGGTGCATTTTAATTTAGACGATAGGACCTCTGACGGCCGACACCACCTTTTTGACATTGGTATATTAAAGTTCAGCTTACAGAGCATCTGTGTACAAAGTTTCATTGCGGGCACTTGTTTGGTTAAGTCTCAGGAGTGACTTTTATACGAGAACGCCCCGTCTAACGGTGCATTTAATTTAGACGATAGGACCTCTGACGGCCGACACCACCTTTTTGACGTTGGTATATTAAAGTTCAGCTTACATAGCATCTGTGTACAAAGTTTCATTGCGGGCACTTGTTTGGTTAAGTCTTAGGAGTGACTTTTATACGAGAACGCCCGTCCAACGGTTCATTTAATTTAGATGATAGGACCTCTGACGGCCGACACCACCTTTTTGACATTGGTATATTAATGTTCAGCTTACAGAGCATCTGTGTACAAAGTTTCATTGCGGGCACTTGTTTGGTTAAGTCTCAGGAGTGACTTTTATACGAGAACGCCCCGTCTAACGGTGCATTTAATTTAGACGATAGGACCTCTGACGGCCGACACCACCTTTTTGACGTTGGTATATTAAAGTTCAGCTTACAGAGCATCTGTGTACAAAGTTTCATTGCGGGCACTTGTTTGGTTAAGTCTTAGGAGTGACTTTTATACGAGAACGCCCGTCCAACGGTTCATTTAATTTAGACGATAGGACCTCTGACGGCCGACACCACCTTTTTGACATTGGTATATTAAATGTTCAGCTTACAGAGCATCTGTGTACAAAGTTTCATTGCGGGCACTTGTTTGGTTAAGTCTCAGGAGTGACTTTTATACGAGAACGCCCCGTCTAACGGTGCATTTTAATTTAGACGATGGGACCTCTGACGGCCGACACCACCTTTTTGACATTGGTATATTAAAGTTCAGCTTACAGAGCATCTGTGTACAAAGTTTCATTGCGGGCACTTGTTTGGTTAAGTCTCAGGAGTGACTTTTATACGAGAACGCCCCGTCCAACGGTTCATTTAATTTAGACGATAGGACCTCTGACGGCCGACACCACCTTTTTGACGTTGGTATATTAAAGTTCAGCTTACATAGCATCTGTGTACAAAGTTTCATTGCGGGCACTTGTTTGGTTAAGTCTTAGGAGTGACTTTTATACGAGAACGCCCGTCCAACGGTTCATTTAATTTAGATGATAGGACCTCTGACGGCCGACACCACCTTTTTGACATTGGTATATTAATGTTCAGCTTACAGAGCATCTGTGTACAAAGTTTCATTGCGGGCACTTGTTTGGTTAAGTCTCAGGAGTGACTTTTATACGAGAACGCCCCGTCTAACGGTGCATTTAATTTAGACGATAGGACCTCTGACGGCCGACACCACCTTTGTGACGTTGGTATATTAAAGTTCAGCTTACAGAGCATCTGTGTACAAAGTTTCATTGCGGGCACTTGTTTGGTTAAGTCTTAGGAGTGACTTTTATACGAGAACACCCGTCCAACGGTTCATTTAATTTAGATGCTAGGACCTCTGACGGCCGACACCACCTTTTTGACATTGGTATATTAATGTTCAGCTTACAGAGCATCTGTGTACAAAGTTTCATTGCGGGCACTTGTTTGGTTAAGTCTCAGGAGTGACTTTTATACGAGAACGCCCCGTCTAACGGTGCATTTTATTTAGACGATAGGATCTCTGACGGCCGACACCACCTTTTTGACATTGGTATATTAAAGTTCAGCTTACAGAGCATCTGTGTACAAAGTTTCATTGCGGGCACTTGTTTGGTTAAGTCTCAGGAGTGACTTTTATACGAGAACGCCCCGTCTAACGGTGCATTTAATTTAGACGATAGGAACTCTGACGGCCGACACCACCTTTTTGACGTTGGTATATTAAAGTTCAGCTTACAGAGCATCTGTGTACAAAGTTTCATTGCGGGCAGTTGTTTGGTTAAGTCTTAGGAGTGACTTTTATACGAGAACGCCCGTCCAACGGTTCATTTAATTTAGATGATAATAATAATAATAATATTTTATTCGTTCAAATTACAATACAATTGAACACATCAAAGTAAGAACAAATATATAACAAGGAAAATACAGTTTACATGTCTTGTATAAAGTCCTTCTTATAAAAGCCTTTTGTTACAAAATACTCTCTTAAAAGTCTTTTAAAAGTATAAGCACCTGTTTCTTTTTTTATGTTTGATGGCAGCCTGTTATATACTACAGTACATATGTACTGTGGCCCTTTTTGAAAAAATGTAGTCGAATGTTGCCGCACTGTCAGTCGCTGCGCGCCCCTCGTTGAATACGAGTGGCAAGCCGCGCCAGCAGTAAACAGAGTGGGATTATTTCTAACAAACATGCAGCACTCATACCCCACCAGACCAGCCAACGTCATTATGTTTAATTCTTTAAACACCAACTGACAAGATTCCCTTCTGGTCATTTTCAACATTGCTCTTATACACCATTTTTGAATTTTGAAAACTCTTTGAAAATTTTTGTTACTTGACATACCCCAAAAAATAATTCCATACCTTAAAATTGATTCAACATAGGAGAAATATACAGCGAGAAGGACTCGGATGCTGCATACCTGAGCAAGGCGGCCGAGAGCATAGCAGACTGGGCGGAGCCTTTTGCAGATGACATCTACATGAGATTCCCAGTTGAGATGGGCGTCCAAATGCAGCCCAAGAAATTTTGTGGCAGAAAAATGTTGCAATGAGTTGTTGTTGTAGGTGAGTCCACTGCCTGGGAATATGTGACTATTGGGTGCTTTAAGTATTGTGAAACGTATAAAGCCTGTCTTGATTGGATTGAGAACAAGCCCATTTTTGAAAAACCATTCAGAAGCTTGAGCGAGGCTATTGTTGGCAGCATCAACTGCTGCTGACGCAGTAGACTCTGATGTTTGTAAAGTGCAGTCGTCGGCGTACATGATAATCTTACTATGGTTGATGTTTTTGGGAAGATCATTTATGTAGATGACAAACAGTATTGGTCCCAAAATAGAGCCCTGTGGTACGCCGCACTTAATGACTCCCTCATTTGAATGGTGAATACCTGTATTTGTGGATATTTCTACGACTTGTTTTCTGTCTTTTAAATAGGAGGCAAATAATTGAAGCGCAACACCTCGAATGCCATATGCCTCAAGTTTACTCAGCAGAACGTCATGCCTGACACAGTCAAACGCCCTGCTGAGATCGCAGAAGATGCCTATCGAGTACAGCTTGTGGTCAAGAGAAGTTATAATGGAATTAATGAAATTAAAAATTGCAGAAGACGTAGATTTACCTTTGAGGAAACCGTGTTGGTGCGGACTAAACATATTTTGTTGCTGAAAGAATTGGATAAGTTTATTACACATAATAGTTTCAATGATTTTTGAAAATGCCGATAGGATACTGATTGGTCTGTAATTTTCTATCTGATATTTAGAGCCTGATTTAAATATCGGTATGAGTTTGCTTATTTTATATACAGATGGAAAAATGCCATGGGTTAAGCTGGAGTTTACCAAATGAGTGAAAACAATAGAAATGAACGGAAAACACCTTTTTATAATACCAACACGGATACCATCCATCCCAGTTGAACGCGTGCTCCTCAGCCGCCTCACAACATCCCACACCTCAGAGACTGACACCTCACTGATGAACATGCTGCCAACCGGGCTGGGGGGTACAAGCACCGCAGGCTCGGATGGGTGTGGAATGCTGGTCACCATGTCCGCGGCTACTACTGAAAAATAACTATTAAAAGTGCTCGCTAACAAGCTGCCATCAATTATTTTCGATCCATTTACAAAAAGTTCATATTTAAATTTATTTTTTGTTTTGCGTCTCATAGGTACTGTGTCATTAACAACATTCCACATAGCTTTAGACTTGTTGTCTGAGGTCATAATTTGTTCATCGTAGAACTTAGCTTTTGTATTCTTTACAAGACCATTATACTTACTCCTAGCATCCTCAACAACATTCTCAGGTACTAAATTCCTAGGAAGTGACTTAAGATAGTTAAGATTGAGATTAGCCTCTCTCACTTCTCTAGTTATCCAGTTCAAGCTAGTTTTTTTCCTAAGATTAACCTTTTTACTAACCACTGGAAAGGCTAAGTTATAGAAATAATTAAATGTATTAGTAAACATTTCAAATTTTTCGTTCGTTAAACTACAGTTATATACATCATTCCAAGTTTCTGAGTTTAAAAGTGTTTCAAAATATTTCCAGTTGTTGTCAGAAAAATATCGCTTACTTATTGTTGCGGTTTCGGGTACTAATTTTTTACTGGAGTTAACAAAATGTATAACTTGAGCATCATGGTCAGAAAAAACTGTCCTTATAACATGTGACTTAATAATATTTTGTACTGGCAAGTTGGTAATTATATTGTCAATTAGTGTAGCACTATGAGAAGTTATTCTAGTGGGTTCCTTTATAACAGTGTTATAATAGTTTAAATCTAGTAAGTCAACTAAGTTTTGTCTTTTGTTACAAGTCTTATCTAAAAAATTTATATTGAAGTCCCCACATATTGTGGTGTGGTACGATGTCTTATGAGCGAAAGAAAAAATATCATTTAGAATGGTTAAGAAGACATCAAAATTTCCATTAGGTGGCCTGTAAATTACTATTAAATTCATTTTAATTTTCGAAATGGAGATTCCTGTACACTCAATGTCCATTTCAGATGAGAGCTCATTTATGTTTTGTAGTGTTTTTGTGTCGTAAAAATCCTTAGAAAATATCGCAACACCGCCATGTATATGGGACTTCCGAGTAGTTGCAGATGATTGAGAATAGCCATTAAAGTAAACACAATGACTATTGAGTTCATTTTGCCAAGTTTCAGATATGCAAAAGAAATCAGGTTGATGTTGGTTTAAAAATACATTAATGATGTCAACTTTGTTATTAACACTTTGAGCATTGAGATGGATGATTTGTATATCATCAGTCAAACTGTTGGAAATAGCAGTCTGACATATGGAGTTATCATCACCTTTACTACTATAACAGTTGCCTAAATTTGTATCAACGTCATATTTACAAGCAGATATCACTTCTTTGTCGTTAACCTTTAGTTTAAATGTGAGACACTAAGTTTAGAAACATTATTGTAATACCCTGTAGGCTGAGGCGTGGGTGTAATCTGTAAAAATCTGTTACATTTACCACTGTTTTGCAACCACCCCGCAATCTTTGAACAGATCACACTCTTTCCCTGACTATTCATATGCATACCATTCCTTACAAAATGGCTTCTGTTCAAAGAGTGATTTAAAAGAAAATACTTAGTGTCAGAAAACATACAGAAATTTAGTAAAAACTTATTGGTAAGCATAATTTCGTTTAATCTATGGATAGGAATGTTGTACAAAAGTGGGACCTCTGTCACAATCACTGTTGCTTTACATAGTTTTTTTATAACAGACAACAGATTTGTTACAGATACACAATGATTATGACTAGTGTTATTTGTGCCACCTACAATTACAACGTGGTCTCTGTCATTTAAATTTAGTAAAACAGTTTGTAGTTGGCTTAACACATAAAATATACTCCTACCAGGATAACAGTACTCTTGTACCATTAACTCGGGTAAAAGTTTTTGCAAAGTAGGTTGTAGCTCTTTACAGTGGCTATCTCCGATGACTATCAGTTTACTCTTATCATTAATTACTTCCTTATCTACGTTACTATTATTGTTAACATGTGATATTGAGTGAACATTCTTATCATTGAGTATTCCACGATTACTTAAACTACTATTTACAACAATTTCAGAGTTTGTGTTATTTAAAACAGATTTTAGATTTGATTTAAGGTTGAGAATTTCATTATATATTTGCATAACAGAAAAGCTCTTCTGAAACAGCGTACCAGAGAAAGGAACATTTTGCTCAATCGAGGAAAATAAAGTTTTAATGTTTTGTAGAACAAATACACCACATTCCACGCTGAACTTCTGTTGCAGACACCCGATTTCTCGTACAGCAGGGACAGGGCTGCCCGAGGAACTTAGCCTGTTGGCAAGCTCCACTGCGTGAGCCGCATTCATTCCCGCGATAGAGTCCAGGTGATAAAAGGTGTTCACACTACGCTGGTACAGAAGCAAAGTCCAATGTGTACCCGTCTCATAACCGCATCCATTATTCACCGGAGAAACCACCCATTCATAATCTTGAATTTTCAGGTCACTTTTTAATTGTGACAGATTGTCGGTTTCCGTTAGCCTGGTTAGGTGACTATGAGCCGGGCTCAAGAGGAGAACACCAGGTGGAGGGGAGAGTATGTTCTCAAAATACAACTGTATGTCACTATCTTCAAGTTGAAAGTACTCGTATTTTTTGGGGGGCGATTTGTCATCGTCTGGGTTCAATAATGAAGTCTGTTTACCACGTTTTATCTTTTTATTTTTCCTTTTCGCTTTCACTTTCTTAGTAAAGACTAAGTTTGTCCTCGGTATATATTTGGTACTGTCATTAGCTGAAATTGCTTTTAAATCTGTTTCTATCTTATTGTTCAAATACATGCTCATATGATCCATTTGTTCCTCCTCGGTTGCATCAGTTTGAACAGCTGCTGAAGTTGTTGCTACTACAGCAGTCTGAACCGAAGTTGAGATTTTCTCAGATTTCTTAAGGCACGTGCAGACACCTCTGTCCTCAAGCTCTTTGTTGAGTGATTGAACATGATCAACGAGGCAACTTTGCTGGTATTCAAGCTGCCTTATTCGTGACAATAGCTCATCCTTTGATTTTAAATGATCATCATCCGTTTGGGAGGCTCCGTCGATCATTTTTGGTTTAAACAAAGATTGAGAGAGTAAGGGTGATACAGGAAAATTATCATTCTGGACAGGTGTTGATACTTGTGATCTAACACCTACTACTTTTGATGATGGTGAAGGCGTTTGCAATGTACGGTAAGTTACAGGGTGGCTTCCTGAATGTTTATCATTCGTCACAATTAGATTTAATTTGTCGGCATCAGTTTTAACTGCTGCTCCGCATGTTTTTCCCAAACATTGCCATGTAATACTTCCATCCTTTAAGGTTCTCTTCTCCCTAAATTTGTTGTCACCGTAAACTATACACTGCTTGCCTTGTCTAGTTTGAGTGACTGTGAAATTCATTATAACTTTAATTATGAAGAATAATGAATAGTACAAGCGTTATTAAATATTATAAATGTATGATTACTATATATGCAATAACCGCAATTACTCATAAAAAATGTTTCTTCCCTCCAGGAAAATAAATAACTAAAACAAACGATTTAAAATAAATATAGATCTCATTTAAGTTCTGCAAAAAGTGTATGTACTGATAGGACCTCTGACGGCCGACACCACCTTTTTGACGTTGGTATATTAAAGTTCAGCTTACAGAGCATCTGTGTACAAAGTTTCATTGCGGGCACTTGTTTGGTTAAGTATCAGGAGTGACTTTTATACGAGAACGCCCGTCTAACGGTGCATTTAATTTAGACGATAGGACCTCTGACGGCCGACACCACCTTTTTGACATTGGTATATTAAAGTTCAGCTTACAGAGCATCTGTGTACAAAGTTTCATTGCGGGCACTTGTTTGGTTAAGTCTCAGGAGTGACTTTTATACGAGAACGCCCCGTCGAACGGTGCATTTAATTTAGACGATAGGACCTCTGACGGCCGACACCACCTTTTTGACATTGGTATATTAAAGTTTAGCTTACAGAGCATCTGTGTACAAAGGTTCATTGCGGGCACTTGTTTGGTTAAGTCTCAGGAGTGACTTTTATACGAGAACGCCCGTCCAACGGTGCATTTAATTTAGACGATAGGACCTCTGACGGCCGTCACCACCTTTTTGACGTTGGTATATTAAAGTTCAGCTTACAGAGCATCTGTGTACAAAGTTTCATTGCGGGCACTTGTTTGGTTTAGTCTCAGGAGTGACTTTTATTCGAGAATGCCCCGTCTAACGGTGCATTTAATTTAGACGATAAGACCTCTGACGGCCGACACCACCTTTTTGACGTTGGTATATTAAAGTTCAGCTTACAGAGCATCTGTGTACAAAGTTTCATTGCGGGCACTTGTTTGGTTAAGTCTTTGGAGTGACTTTTATACGAGAACGCCAGTCCAACGGTTCATTTAATTTAGATGATAGGACCTCTGACGGCCGACACCACCTTTTTGACATTGGTATATTAAAGTTCAGCTTACAGAGCATCTGTGTACAAAGTTTCATTGCGGGCACTTGTTTGGTTAAGTCTCAGGAGTGACTTTTATACGAGAACGCCCCGTCTAACGGTGCATTTAATTTAGACGATAGGACCTCTGACGGCCGACACCACCTTTTTGACATTGGTATATTAAAGTTTAGCTTACAGAGCATCTGTGTATAAAGGTTCATTGCGGGCACTTGTTTGGTTAAGTCTCAGGAGTGACTTTTATACGAGAACGCCCGTCCAACGGTTCATTTAATTTAGAAGATAGGACCTCTGACGGCCGACACCACCTTTTTTACGTTAGTATATTAAAGTTCAGCTTACAGAGCATCTGTGTACAAAGTTTCATTGCGGGCACTTGTTTGGTTAAGTCTCAGGAGTGACTTTTATACGACAACGCCCGTCCAACGGTTCATTTAATTTAGATGATAGGACCTCTGACGGCCGACACCACCTTTTTGACGTTGGTATATTAAAGTTCAGCTTTCAGAGCATCTGTGTACAAAGTTTCATTGCGGGCACTTGTTTGGTTAAGTCTCAGGAGTGACTTTTATACGAGAACGCCCCGTCTAACAGTGCATTTAATTTAGACGATAGGACCTCTGACGGCCGACACCACCTTTTTGACGTTGGTATATTAAAGTTCAGCTTACATAGCATCTGTGTACAAAGTTTCATTGCGGGCACTTGTTTGGTTAAGTCTTAGGAGTGACTTTTATACGAGAACGCCCCGTCTAACGGTGCATTTTATTTAGACGATAGGACCTCTGACGGCCGACACCACCTTTTTGACATTGGTATATTAAAGTTCAGCTTACAGAGCATCTGTGTACAAAGTTTCATTGCGGGCACTTGTTTGGTTAAGTCTCAGGAGTGACTTTTATACGAGAACGCCCCGTCTAACGGTGCATTTTATTTAGACGATAGGACCTCTGACGGCCGACACCACCTTTTTGACGTTGGTATATTAAAGTTCAGCTTACATAGCATCTGTGTACAAAGTTTCATTGCGGGCACTTGTTTGGTTAAGTCTTAGGAGTGACTTTTATACGAGAACGCCCGTCCAACGGTTCATTTAATTTAGATGATAGGACCTCTGACGGCCGACACCACCTTTTTGACATTGGTATATTAATGTTCAGCTTACAGAGCATCTGTGTACAAAGTTTCATTGCGGGCACTTGTTTGGTTAAGTCTCAGGAGTGACTTTTATACGAGAACGCCCCGTCTAACGGTGCATTTAATTTAGACGATAGGACCTCTGACGGCCGACACCACCTTTGTGACGTTGGTATATTAAAGTTCAGCTTACAGAGCATCTGTGTACAAAGTTTCATTGCGGGCACTTGTTTGGTTAAGTCTTAGGAGTGACTTTTATACGAGAACACCCGTCCAACGGTTCATTTAATTTAGATGCTAGGACCTCTGACGGCCGACACCACCTTTTTGACATTGGTATATTAATGTTCAGCTTACAGAGCATCTGTGTACAAAGTTTCATTGCGGGCACTTGTTTGGTTAAGTCTCAGGAGTGACTTTTATACGAGAACGCCCCGTCTAACGGTGCATTTTATTTAGACGATAGGATCTCTGACGGCCGACACCACCTTTTTGACATTGGTATATTAAAGTTCAGCTTACAGAGCATCTGTGTACAAAGTTTCATTGCGGGCACTTGTTTGGTTAAGTCTCAGGAGTGACTTTTATACGAGAACGCCCCGTCTAACGGTGCATTTAATTTAGACGATAGGAACTCTGACGGCCGACACCACCTTTTTGACGTTGGTATATTAAAGTTCAGCTTACAGAGCATCTGTGTACAAAGTTTCATTGCGGGCAGTTGTTTGGTTAAGTCTTAGGAGTGACTTTTATACGAGAACGCCCGTCCAACGGTTCATTTAATTTAGATGATAATAATAATAATAATATTTTATTCGTTCAAATTACAATACAATTGAACACATCAAAGTAAGAACAAATATATAACAAGGAAAATACAGTTTACATGTCTTGTATAAAGTCCTTCTTATAAAAGCCTTTTGTTACAAAATACTCTCTTAAAAGTCTTTTAAAAGTATAAGCACCTGTTTCTTTTTTTATGTTTGATGGCAGCCTGTTATATACTACAGTACATATGTACTGTGGCCCTTTTTGAAAAAATGTAGTCGAATGTTGCCGCACTGTCAGTCGCTGCGCGCCCCTCGTTGAATACGAGTGGCAAGCCGCGCCAGCAGTAAACAGAGTGGGATTATTTCTAACAAACATGCAGCACTCATACCCCACCAGACCAGCCAACGTCATTATGTTTAATTCTTTAAACACCAACTGACAAGATTCCCTTCTGGTCATTTTCAACATTGCTCTTATACACCATTTTTGAATTTTGAAAACTCTTTGAAAATTTTTGTTACTTGACATACCCCAAAAAATAATTCCATACCTTAAAATTGATTCAACATAGGAGAAATATACAGCGAGAAGGACTCGGATGCTGCATACCTGAGCAAGGCGGCCGAGAGCATAGCAGACTGGGCGGAGCCTTTTGCAGATGACATCTACATGAGATTCCCAGTTGAGATGGGCGTCCAAATGCAGCCCAAGAAATTTTGTGGCAGAAAAATGTTGCAATGAGTTGTTGTTGTAGGTGAGTCCACTGCCTGGGAATATGTGACTATTGGGTGCTTTAAGTATTGTGAAACGTATAAAGCCTGTCTTGATTGGATTGAGAACAAGCCCATTTTTGAAAAACCATTCAGAAGCTTGAGCGAGGCTATTGTTGGCAGCATCAACTGCTGCTGACGCAGTAGACTCTGATGTTTGTAAAGTGCAGTCGTCGGCGTACATGATAATCTTACTATGGTTGATGTTTTTGGGAAGATCATTTATGTAGATGACAAACAGTATTGGTCCCAAAATAGAGCCCTGTGGTACGCCGCACTTAATGACTCCCTCATTTGAATGGTGAATACCTGTATTTGTGGATATTTCTACGACTTGTTTTCTGTCTTTTAAATAGGAGGCAAATAATTGAAGCGCAACACCTCGAATGCCATATGCCTCAAGTTTACTCAGCAGAACGTCATGCCTGACACAGTCAAACGCCCTGCTGAGATCGCAGAAGATGCCTATCGAGTACAGCTTGTGGTCAAGAGAAGTTATAATGGAATTAATGAAATTAAAAATTGCAGAAGACGTAGATTTACCTTTGAGGAAACCGTGTTGGTGCGGACTAAACATATTTTGTTGCTGAAAGAATTGGATAAGTTTATTACACATAATAGTTTCAATGATTTTTGAAAATGCCGATAGGATACTGATTGGTCTGTAATTTTCTATCTGATATTTAGAGCCTGATTTAAATATCGGTATGAGTTTGCTTATTTTATATACAGATGGAAAAATGCCATGGGTTAAGCTGGAGTTTACCAAATGAGTGAAAACAATAGAAATGAACGGAAAACACCTTTTTATAATACCAACACGGATACCATCCATCCCAGTTGAACGCGTGCTCCTCAGCCGCCTCACAACATCCCACACCTCAGAGACTGACACCTCACTGATGAACATGCTGCCAACCGGGCTGGGGGGTACAAGCACCGCAGGCTCGGATGGGTGTGGAATGCTGGTCACCATGTCCGCGGCTACTACTGAAAAATAACTATTAAAAGTGCTCGCTAACAAGCTGCCATCAATTATTTTCGATCCATTTACAAAAAGTTCATATTTAAATTTATTTTTTGTTTTGCGTCTCATAGGTACTGTGTCATTAACAACATTCCACATAGCTTTAGACTTGTTGTCTGAGGTCATAATTTGTTCATCGTAGAACTTAGCTTTTGTATTCTTTACAAGACCATTATACTTACTCCTAGCATCCTCAACAACATTCTCAGGTACTAAATTCCTAGGAAGTGACTTAAGATAGTTAAGATTGAGATTAGCCTCTCTCACTTCTCTAGTTATCCAGTTCAAGCTAGTTTTTTTCCTAAGATTAACCTTTTTACTAACCACTGGAAAGGCTAAGTTATAGAAATAATTAAATGTATTAGTAAACATTTCAAATTTTTCGTTCGTTAAACTACAGTTATATACATCATTCCAAGTTTCTGAGTTTAAAAGTGTTTCAAAATATTTCCAGTTGTTGTCAGAAAAATATCGCTTACTTATTGTTGCGGTTTCGGGTACTAATTTTTTACTGGAGTTAACAAAATGTATAACTTGAGCATCATGGTCAGAAAAAACTGTCCTTATAACATGTGACTTAATAATATTTTGTACTGGCAAGTTGGTAATTATATTGTCAATTAGTGTAGCACTATGAGAAGTTATTCTAGTGGGTTCCTTTATAACAGTGTTATAATAGTTTAAATCTAGTAAGTCAACTAAGTTTTGTCTTTTGTTACAAGTCTTATCTAAAAAATTTATATTGAAGTCCCCACATATTGTGGTGTGGTACGATGTCTTATGAGCGAAAGAAAAAATATCATTTAGAATGGTTAAGAAGACATCAAAATTTCCATTAGGTGGCCTGTAAATTACTATTAAATTCATTTTAATTTTCGAAATGGAGATTCCTGTACACTCAATGTCCATTTCAGATGAGAGCTCATTTATGTTTTGTAGTGTTTTTGTGTCGTAAAAATCCTTAGAAAATATCGCAACACCGCCATGTATATGGGACTTCCGAGTAGTTGCAGATGATTGAGAATAGCCATTAAAGTAAACACAATGACTATTGAGTTCATTTTGCCAAGTTTCAGATATGCAAAAGAAATCAGGTTGATGTTGGTTTAAAAATACATTAATGATGTCAACTTTGTTATTAACACTTTGAGCATTGAGATGGATGATTTGTATATCATCAGTCAAACTGTTGGAAATAGCAGTCTGACATATGGAGTTATCATCACCTTTACTACTATAACAGTTGCCTAAATTTGTATCAACGTCATATTTACAAGCAGATATCACTTCTTTGTCGTTAACCTTTAGTTTAAATGTGAGACACTAAGTTTAGAAACATTATTGTAATACCCTGTAGGCTGAGGCGTGGGTGTAATCTGTAAAAATCTGTTACATTTACCACTGTTTTGCAACCACCCCGCAATCTTTGAACAGATCACACTCTTTCCCTGACTATTCATATGCATACCATTCCTTACAAAATGGCTTCTGTTCAAAGAGTGATTTAAAAGAAAATACTTAGTGTCAGAAAACATACAGAAATTTAGTAAAAACTTATTGGTAAGCATAATTTCGTTTAATCTATGGATAGGAATGTTGTACAAAAGTGGGACCTCTGTCACAATCACTGTTGCTTTACATAGTTTTTTTATAACAGACAACAGATTTGTTACAGATACACAATGATTATGACTAGTGTTATTTGTGCCACCTACAATTACAACGTGGTCTCTGTCATTTAAATTTAGTAAAACAGTTTGTAGTTGGCTTAACACATAAAATATACTCCTACCAGGATAACAGTACTCTTGTACCATTAACTCGGGTAAAAGTTTTTGCAAAGTAGGTTGTAGCTCTTTACAGTGGCTATCTCCGATGACTATCAGTTTACTCTTATCATTAATTACTTCCTTATCTACGTTACTATTATTGTTAACATGTGATATTGAGTGAACATTCTTATCATTGAGTATTCCACGATTACTTAAACTACTATTTACAACAATTTCAGAGTTTGTGTTATTTAAAACAGATTTTAGATTTGATTTAAGGTTGAGAATTTCATTATATATTTGCATAACAGAAAAGCTCTTCTGAAACAGCGTACCAGAGAAAGGAACATTTTGCTCAATCGAGGAAAATAAAGTTTTAATGTTTTGTAGAACAAATACACCACATTCCACGCTGAACTTCTGTTGCAGACACCCGATTTCTCGTACAGCAGGGACAGGGCTGCCCGAGGAACTTAGCCTGTTGGCAAGCTCCACTGCGTGAGCCGCATTCATTCCCGCGATAGAGTCCAGGTGATAAAAGGTGTTCACACTACGCTGGTACAGAAGCAAAGTCCAATGTGTACCCGTCTCATAACCGCATCCATTATTCACCGGAGAAACCACCCATTCATAATCTTGAATTTTCAGGTCACTTTTTAATTGTGACAGATTGTCGGTTTCCGTTAGCCTGGTTAGGTGACTATGAGCCGGGCTCAAGAGGAGAACACCAGGTGGAGGGGAGAGTATGTTCTCAAAATACAACTGTATGTCACTATCTTCAAGTTGAAAGTACTCGTATTTTTTGGGGGGCGATTTGTCATCGTCTGGGTTCAATAATGAAGTCTGTTTACCACGTTTTATCTTTTTATTTTTCCTTTTCGCTTTCACTTTCTTAGTAAAGACTAAGTTTGTCCTCGGTATATATTTGGTACTGTCATTAGCTGAAATTGCTTTTAAATCTGTTTCTATCTTATTGTTCAAATACATGCTCATATGATCCATTTGTTCCTCCTCGGTTGCATCAGTTTGAACAGCTGCTGAAGTTGTTGCTACTACAGCAGTCTGAACCGAAGTTGAGATTTTCTCAGATTTCTTAAGGCACGTGCAGACACCTCTGTCCTCAAGCTCTTTGTTGAGTGATTGAACATGATCAACGAGGCAACTTTGCTGGTATTCAAGCTGCCTTATTCGTGACAATAGCTCATCCTTTGATTTTAAATGATCATCATCCGTTTGGGAGGCTCCGTCGATCATTTTTGGTTTAAACAAAGATTGAGAGAGTAAGGGTGATACAGGAAAATTATCATTCTGGACAGGTGTTGATACTTGTGATCTAACACCTACTACTTTTGATGATGGTGAAGGCGTTTGCAATGTACGGTAAGTTACAGGGTGGCTTCCTGAATGTTTATCATTCGTCACAATTAGATTTAATTTGTCGGCATCAGTTTTAACTGCTGCTCCGCATGTTTTTCCCAAACATTGCCATGTAATACTTCCATCCTTTAAGGTTCTCTTCTCCCTAAATTTGTTGTCACCGTAAACTATACACTGCTTGCCTTGTCTAGTTTGAGTGACTGTGAAATTCATTATAACTTTAATTATGAAGAATAATGAATAGTACAAGCGTTATTAAATATTATAAATGTATGATTACTATATATGCAATAACCGCAATTACTCATAAAAAATGTTTCTTCCCTCCAGGAAAATAAATAACTAAAACAAACGATTTAAAATAAATATAGATCTCATTTAAGTTCTGCAAAAAGTGTATGTACTGATAGGACCTCTGACGGCCGACACCACCTTTTTGACGTTGGTATATTAAAGTTCAGCTTACAGAGCATCTGTGTACAAAGTTTCATTGCGGGCACTTGTTTGGTTAAGTATCAGGAGTGACTTTTATACGAGAACGCCCGTCTAACGGTGCATTTAATTTAGACGATAGGACCTCTGACGGCCGACACCACCTTTTTGACGTTGGTACATTAAAGTTCAGCTTACAGAGCATCTGTGTACAAAGTTTCATTGCGGGCACTTGTTTGGTTAAGTCTCAGGAGTGACTTTTATACGAGAACGCCCGTCTAACGGTGCATTTAATTTAGTCGATAGGACCTCTGACGGCCGACACCACCTTTTTGACGTTGGTATATTAAAGTATATTAACGGGAATTCTTTGTGGTAAGTAATAAATACGAATAACTGTGTAGATTTTGTGAAAGATCGTTTTTTAATAATTAGTTTTATACTATTATTTCAGATTTTGAATGTTTGTTAGCGCCTTCAGATTGTTGACTGCAAAATTGTTGCACGGAATACCGACGGACGATAAAGTGACGCTAACTTCACGGTGGTGGAGCAGGCTTACATCTATTTATTAAATTTTAAGTATAGTGTTTATTGTCACTTTGTTCTTAATTCATTAGACAGTGTCACAATATAATTTTAAGTGTTCTTAAAATTTTTCACATAGATATTTTAGTATTGGATAAAAAAATGTCTTATATAATTAAATATTTCAATACTAATTTTACTCAGCAAATGAATTATTGATTATAAACTGCAATGAAATAGCTGGTTTCTAAATGTAAAACTCTATTGTCTAGCATTGGTGTATTTTGTACATTTTAAGTTTTATAGTTTCCTCCGTATTCATCGTACAATTTAAATGTAGTAATGTATAGTATCTCTTGATTTTATACAAACATATATTTAAAATTACATGTCTCATTCTCATTCTACTATGATTGCAAGTATTAAACCATAAATATCTCGTGAAGTAATTTTTAATGTGTTTATAACAACTGGCCTTTGGAGATTTGTGTAATCTATATATATATATAAATGAATGTTTGTATGTTTGTCCTTTATGGAATCGTGAACTATTGGACCGATCATGATGAAAATTTGTACGTATATGTATTTTTCCACGGAGAAGGTTTATAAGCTATGCCCATCCCTTTCCCGATTCAGGATTCCGCCCCACTGGTTACAGAAATACCCATAAGAAATGCATTGCAGCAAACATAATGTTAACGTCTTTTCAAATTTTTAATCAGCTGTTCTTTGTAAACATATATTACACTTATAGTTTTAAAGCATAGAGTAAGCTTAAGAGAAACGACAAATTTTGTTTAAACTGTTTTTGCAATCACTGTTAAACATAGACTTTACTATCCAGATAATACAATTCAAATTTGACGTAAAAATTCACCTTTAACTGCAATATTTATTTAATATAAACCATGCTCATGCTTGATCAGAAGAGTAATGCAGATATCATAATTACTATCTTACGTTGGCTACAAATATAAAGAATGTTATAAAATCAACCTTAGTTGTTTTTTTTGACAGAAGTATGGTTCTCAAAACTCCGTGTGTACATATTCTCTCGATCGAGACAACAAAGCAAGCTCAATCGTGGCATCGGAGATATAACTAATTTAATCTAAAATTTATTATAGTAAAAAAAAATTTACTAAGTAATATAAGGACTTCGGTTCTTAAGATTTGCGTGCGAAGTTGTGGGTAACAGCTAGATAGAGGCAGGAATATGGTACATACCTTCATAATACGCCCAAGAGGCTCACGATGGAACGACTATCAATTATCTCAGCAATGTTTAGAATGTGATAGAAAAAGAATAAGTGAATATAGTGTACTGTTTTCAACGGGAAATTGCGTGCGAAGCCGCGGGCAACTTTTGCAAAAAATTATTGAAATGCGCAGCAAAGCGCGCCGGGCCCGCTAGTCTATATATATAAAAATGAATGTTTGTATGTTTGTCCTTTATGGAATCGTGAACTATTGGACCGATCATGATGAAAATTTGTACGTATATGTATTTTTCCACGGAGAAGGTTTATAAGCTATGCCCATCCCTTTCCCGATTCAGGATTCCGCCCCACTGGTTACAGAAATACCCATAAGAAATGCATTGCAGCAAACATATGTTAACGTCTTTTCAAATTTTTAATCAGCTGTTCTTTGTAAACATATATTACACTTATAGTTTTAAAGCATAGAGTAAGCTTAAGAGAAACGACAAATTTTGTTTAAACTGTTTTTGCAATCACTGTTAAACATAGACTTTACTATCCAGATAATACAATTCAAATTTGACGTAAAAATTCACCTTTAACTGCAATATTTATTTAATACTAGCGGGCCCGGCGCGCTTTGCTGCGCATTTCAATAATTTTTTGCAAAAGTTGCCCGCGGCTTCGCACGCAATTTCCCGTTGAAAACAGTACACTATATTCACTTATTCTTTTTCTATCACATTCTAAACATTGCTGAGATAATTGATAGTCGTTCCATCGTGAGCCTCTTGGGCGTATTATGAAGGTATGTACCATATTCCTGCCTCTATCTAGCTGTTACCCACGGCTTCGCACGCAAATCTTAAGAACCGAAGTCCTTATATTACTTAGTAAATTTTTTTTTTACTATAATAAATTTTAGATTAAATTAGTTATATCTCCGATACCACGATTGAGCTTGCTTTGTTGTCTCGATCGAGAGAATATGTACACACGGAGTTTTGAGAACCATAGTTCTGTCAAAAAAAAACAACTAAGGTTGATTTTATAACATTCTTTATATTTGTAGCCAACGTAAGATAGTAATTATGATATCTGCATTACTCTTCTGATCAAGCATGAGCATGGTTTATATTAAATAAATATTGCAGTTAAAGGTGAATTTTTACGTCAAATTTGAATTGTATTATCTGGATAGTAAAGTCTATGTTTAACAGTGATTGCAAAAACAGTTTAAACAAAATTTGTCGTTTCTCTTAAGCTTACTCTATGCTTTAAAACTATAAGTGTAATATATGTTTACAAAGAACAGCTGATTAAAAATTTGAAAAGACGTTAACATATGTTTGCTGCAATGCATTTCTTATGGGTATTTCTGTAACCAGTGGGGCGGAATCCTGAATCGGGAAAGGGATGGGCATAGCTTATAAACCTTCTCCGTGGAAAAATACATATACGTACAAATTTTCATCATGATCGGTCCAATAGTTCACGATTCCATAAAGGACAAACATACAAACATTCATTTTTATATATATAGATATAGAGATATGTCATCAACAAAATGCATCGAAATGACTTCTATTGGTTTGTTATTTTTTATACTGGAGATATAAATTTAAAAAAAGAGAGGACTGATCACATTTTCATACAAGAAACCTTTATAAGCATATATGATGATTGTTTAATTAGGAAGCATAAAATGCAGGGTTCTTCCAGTAAGCCATTTATTGAAGTGATGAATAAATTTGGCTAGAATGCAAAAATATAAAGCTTTCTGAGCAAGATAAGTATTTCTACACTGCCATAAGCACTTAACAAATCAAGAGTTGTAACTATTACATTTACTTTGTGAGTTAATGCAATGTGTATATCCGTGGTTAAGATAAGTCAGTAGTTTGAACAGTCTTGTTTTTAGAAATACAAATTGTGTATTGGGTATAATAGTTAATTTATTTAAAAACCACTCATATTTATTTTTTACTATTGTTCTAATTATTTTCGTAATGCATGATTTTAGTTAAATAAGTCTATATGATTTTTATCTTCTTCATTTTTCTATGGTTTCAGAATAGTTATTATTTTTATTTCTTTCCATTGAAAAGGTATTTTTACGTGATTTATCCAAACTCTGTTGAATGTTTTATAGCTTTTATTAATTATTTACGATTTATTCAATAAAATATGAACAATACTTAGAAATGATACATCAGAAAAACAATGGTTGAGTAACGTCAGAGAACTTAACCAACACAAAAATCTTAAAAGCGATCACTTAAAGCAAAGAAGTCGGCTCTTTTAAGTATATACACATGCTCATTACAATCTAGTAAATTAAAAGAAAGTTAATTTTTATGTCCTTCCGGTTTAGTTTCGTAGTGTAAATCAAACTTTGATGTATCCTCTTCTACACGTGCAATATACTGTATCTTTGTAGATTACGCATTTGTGACGAATCCTGGAGCCTGTAGTATTGTTCTCAACACTTTGGATTGAAAATGTTGATTTTCTCAGATTCGAAAAATATGCGGTGCCCCACAGTTGAATGCCATATGTCCAGATAGGTTTCAAAACAATTTTGTACAGTAACAGTTTATTTTAAGGAGAGATTTGGTTTTCTTCCAAAGAGCCAATACATTTTCGAAAACCTTATATTTCGTTTGTTTTAAATGTGGGTTCACCGATCGAGGTGAAATTCCATATATTTTACTTAAGTTTGTTGAGTTAGTTGAATTTTGTTCAGGAAAACATATGTACGAGTTCCCACGTTAAAAATAAAGGTCCCACGTCAGTCATCTCAGTATGGAAACAGTTGGCCGTCAATTCCCGAATCCATAGATGGTTAATATTTCTAGAGCCTAGGGAGCTGAATACTTTATTACATCGTTGTTCTGGAATGTTTACTGTACGAGGACAATAGAGTGAAAAATAGTCAATGACACATATAATCTTCCGCTACAACACTTGTAGCTTGAATATCGTATTTATGAAATGTATTTATCTGGAATAATTTTGTATATTTTATTTCAAGGTAGTGACGCTAAGGAGCAACTGACTACGCCCATCGACACGTGTTTTCAGTTTTCACAGTGACTTCATGACGCCAAGGCGAGATCGTGTCGCAGTTTTATTGTTTAGTGTAGGTAGTTTAGTCTAATAGGTATTGTTGTAGTGATTGTAGTATGTGCTGTACAGTAATGGGTTCCGATTGATTTTTTTTCATCTCTTGGCAATTCAAAAAATAATATGTTTGAAAAGAACTGAGAATTTATTCTTTTGATCACCTCCTGTTAGATCAAATTGTACAAAACTCACAATCAAGATTTTAAGTGGGAAGCCGCTAACAATTGGTGGTTGTAGGGGCTCAATAAAATATCTACAGCTAGTTAGTTGTATTGAAAACTTTGAAGGGTCCAAAACGTTCATTTGAAATACTATTATCTTTCATTAAGCATGTTGTAGTGGTACTAGTTGTAGTAAATATTAAATTATGGCAGCTCCAAAAATGGTTAAGTCAAATTTTACTCAAGTTTACTACACCCAAACATGAATCAGTTAAAAAAACAGTAGCAGTCGTGGGACTGCCGATAGAAGTGAATACGGAACTATTAAGTTGAGAGTAATTAACAATACGTTATAGTAGCAGTACATCTGTAAATTGTAAATGTGACGCGTTTTTAGTTTTCCTATTTTAAAATCCACGAAAAAAATATTATCAAATAACTAGAAATCTATTTTACCACGCTAGTAAGATAAATCTTATACCGTAATAATACTCATTTCATGATGAAGAGGTTAAATATTAAAAACATAATTAAAATGAATAATGCTAAATTTTAAATACAAATATTCGTACAAATATTAAAAATGTTTAAAAATATATTCGTTGTTTTCATTATTCATTTATCTGTATAAAAATATGTTGTAATTGCTCAATATTAATAGTTAGTTAAACATAGAATACAAGTGAGTAAACACCGAGTGAACAACAGTGAGTTGAACACCGTTGTAAATAATACAGTTATTGCTACGGATAAAGTTTATAATTGCAATAACAATTAAACCCACAATATTGACGTGACAACGTCTTAAATTAGGTTGCGGCTCGGAGTAACTCATGAAAAAGTGTAATGCCCGGTAACGTTACGATGCCCGTCCAGTGGGTCCGCCGCACGGGATCCGCACGGGATAAAGCAGATAACTGTGGGTCCGCCGCACGGGATAAAGCAGATAACTATTTTATTCGTGAAAATGTGGAGTGCTTAGATTCGTCATTTACAACAACTACAACAATAAAGGTAAATAATTGTACACTGATATTTCATTATCGTAAACTATGATTGATTGATTAATTGTTAGATTGACACAAAAGTTGAGAAACTGAGTTTATAGGTTATGTAATACTATTGACAAATGTTGATGGTGTTAAGTAAATTATTAGTTTAAATCACTCTGCAATCAATCGTAATTCATTCGATTGAGAAGAAACAGCGCGTATTGCTAGTCAAACATTTAAAATAACAAATTATAACCTCTAACCTGTCATAACAGTGCGACCAAACAAACGAACTAAACCGACCAATCACCACGCGCGGAGTTAGATTTTTTTTTTGACAATTTTATTTACAATCTGTTCAGACATTCTTAGAACAATAAGTAAATTAGATAAAATAATAAATTAACACGAGTTAGACTCTATCCAGCGATAGAGCTAACACAAATAAACAAGAAAGTTTGAAATTAGAACCTAAGAGGTAAGTCCAGGATTGAGTGTCTCTTCAGACGTGTAACTGACGCACTATTATCCAACAGGTTCATCGCAAGATAGTTCGGATGAGAATACAGCTTGTCTTGGTACTTCTTGCTGTAGCGAGTTATTTCCTCTTTTACTGTGGGAATTTTGGTGTCTTGATGTATTAATTGATTGGTTATATACCACGGAGCTTCCAGGATGTTCCGAAGGACTTTAGACTGAAAACGTTGGAGAATTTCGATGTTGGAGTTACTGGCTGTACCCCAAAGCTGTATACCATAAGTCCAAACAGGTTTCAAAATCACCTTGTATACTAACAACTTATTTCTTAATGATAATTTCGACTTCTTGTTTAAAAGCCAGGATATTTTTTTGAATATTGAGTTTAAAAATAATCTTTTGTGCCAGATATGAGAACGCCAAGTTAGTCTTCGGTCTAGATGCATACCCAGATATTTCACTTCTTCAGATTGGGGGAGGAGGACATTATTAAGAGAGATAGGTGGGCAGTTAGCAGGCCTTGTTGTGAAAGTTACATGAGTGGACTTGGTTTCATTAACCTTCACCCTCCATCTCACAAGCCACTCCGACAAGTCATCCAGCTCAGATTGTAGTCGTTGGGATGCAATTCCTGGGACTTCATGAGAGGCTACTATAGCGGTATCATCAGCAAAGGTGGCCATGGTGACATCGGCTCGTACAGGTATGTCAGATGTGAAGAGGGTGTAGAAGATGGGCTCCCATAACACTGCCTTGTGGAACGCCCGCCTCAATTTTGTGGAGGTCGGAGTATTCGTCTTGAAATTTGACTCGAAAAAACCTGTTTGACAAATAGGACTTGATGACATTAAAGAAAGAATGAGGAACTAGTAGTTTTAATTTATAGAGGAGACCCTCATGCCAAACTTTATCAAAAGCCTGACTGATATCAAGAAAAACAGCCGAGCAGTATCTTTTTGCTTCCAGATCTTCCTTCACTACATTGACCACACGATGAATCTGCTCAATGGTAGAGTGCTTCTGGCGGAAACCAAACTGATGGTTGGGGATAAGGTTGCCGCTATCAATAACTTGCTGAAATCGTTTTAGAAAAAGCTTCTCAAAAACTTTTGAAGTCACAGGCAATAGACTTATGGGCCTATAAGAACTAACCTGATGTGGAGGCTTCCCAGGTTTAGCTACCATGACAATTTCCGATAATTTCCACTGTGCTGGAAAATGCTCAATTCTCAATATTGCGTTGAAGACAAAAGTCAAAAACATAATAGCTTTCCTCGGCAGTTCTTTTAAAATCCTTCCTGTAATGAGGTCATACCCAGGAGCTTTGTACGGCTTCAATTGTTTCACAATTATTTCAGTTACTTCAGAGGGAGTAAAGGGCTGAACAGGAAGTGATAGTTGGGTAGGTGATTCTAATAAGTATTCAATTTCTGGGTCAGGAGCTTGAGCTGAGTCACTGGGCTTGAACACATCGCGTAAGTGCGTAGCGAATACTTCAGCTTTCTCCTTGTTGTTCTTGGCCCAGCCACCACCTGTCAAGATAATCGGAGGAATCGGCACTCTTGGACTAGTCATGTGTTTAGTAGTTTTCCACATTGAATATTTCGTGTCTTCTGTAGGAGTTAGACTTGCAGTAAAAACCTGAAACCTTTCATTATTGAAGTTAGATAACAAACGTTTCAAATCCCGCGCCGCTCTATTGAAGTTGTTTTTATCACGAGGATTCCTGGAATTTTGCCAAATCCTACGAAGTCTTCTTTTTTGAGCAATCTTTTTCTTGATGCTAAGAGGGTAGTTCAGGCCATTAGTGGTTCCATTTCGTTGATGCGGCGTTGATTGCCAAGCACACTTCTGGACTGTCCTGTTAAACAATTCAACAGCTTCATCTATTTCACCATTTGTCTTCAAGGAAACGTGTAAATGCAAGTTTTCATCAAGAAGAGATCGAAATTGGTCCCAGTCAGTATATTTAGAACTTAACCGCAGTGGACCCTCTGTAGTAATGGCAGATGAACTTAAAGTGAAGATCAATGGAAAATGGTCTGAGGATAAATCAAGACAAGATTCTACACGTGTGTACGTTTGGGAAATACCTTTAGTCACGAAGAAATCAAGCAAATCAGGAATTTTTAAGGGATCAGTAGGCCAATAAGTCGGTTCTCCCGTAGAAAAATATTGATAGTTATTGTCGTTGATAGTCTTAAGGAGATTACGGCGTCTGGGATTGCACAGCCGAGAGCCCCACATGGTGTGTTTCGCATTAAAGTCACTCCCCGCAATAAATCTACAACCCAAGATATTGAAGAAGTCGCTGTATTGCTGGTATGAAACGTTATGACGAGGAGGGGTATACACAGAAGATACCGTGAGTGGACCTGACCAGTCTTCAATCACAACACTGGAAGCTTGAATATAATTATACTTATAAGCAGGTATGACATGGTGTTTTATACTATTTTTAACTAATACCGCACTACCACCATGAGCAGTATTATCTGGATGATTACAGTGATACAGAGAGTAAAAAGGAATTTTGAAATGTGTCATATATGTGAAGTGAATTTCGGAGATAAGCATAATATCAACTTTATGAAGACCAAGAAATATTTTAACCTCTTGAGTATGGTTACTCAAGCCATTGGCGTTCCAAAGTGCTATTCTATAAAAATTATTCATTTTAGCTTCGAAATGACGGAAGACAATAGGTTCATTAAAGTACCTATCTGTTCAGCCTGTTGTATCATTATTTTTTCAAATTTGCTGAAAAAGTCGTTAAGTATTTTACTTAAAGCGTTTTGAGTACTGTTATCTTCAGACATCGAGTTGGATGCCACCTGTGCATATGATCGTCCCGGCAGGATTCGAACAGTGGATGGACTGGGAGGTCTTACCACTTCTTGGGCTCCCCGAGGTGATTGATCATGAGTTTTACTTTCAGGTACCTTGGGTCTGATCGGGGGAAACGATTTTTGTTTAAGTTCGCGGTACACAGAACAACCTTTGTAGTTCGCCGGGTGGTTCCCCTCACATAGAGCGCAGGTGGGTGGGGTATCACTGGATTTCAAACATGCCCGTGTGTCATGGTTCTGGCCACATTTAACGCACCTGTAAGGGTGCCAGCAATACGTTTTGGTGTGTCCGTAACTTTGACATCGCTTACACTGAACGATCTCGGATTTCCTGAGCGGTGGTTCAAAGGTAATTTTTGCATTAAGGAGGTACTCGATATTAAATATATCTTTGTTACACGGATTTGGTTCCAGATCAACAAAGAACATTGAAAGAGGTGCTTTGGTTTTATGCTGTCTCATATTCATTACGTTGCGAACCTGGAACCCACAGGATTCAATAGCAATCTTAATGTCCGCAACATCAGTGGAAAAGTGCATATTTTTTAAAACCACGCGATATGCTTTCTCTTGTTTGATTTGGTAGGTATGAAAGGTGACCTGCAGCTCTTTTAGTTTGTGCACCAGCTTCCGATAACCGTCAATAGTTGTTGTATTAACTTTGAATTTGTTTTGGCTGAGGCATTTAAATGTGTAGTTGTCATTTGGGATAACAGTTTCAATAGCGGTTATCATGCTCTTAACGTTTACAACGTTGGGTACGAAGATCGGAGGTGGTTTATCCTCGCCAACATGAGACGGCGGCGTCGATGTGGTGCTCTCATCCATCGTATTTGACCCTCCAATAGCATCGAAACGATTATTTGTAGTTAATGAGAAGCTACTTGGGTTTGAACACAATTTCTTCGATATGTCGGGACCGTTCGAAACCAATTTCCTAGGTCTTTTGAATGAACCAGTCACTGTTTGCCAGTGGATGCCGTCATTACTTTCTTTCTCCTCAGAGTTTCGGGAGTTTGGAATACCTGTAGATATTACTGCTGTCTGATTATAACTGTGATCATATAGAACATGAGCACTATCATCAGTGAAAGCATTTTCACAACTGGAAACTGTTTGCATCATGAGAGTCTACAAAAACGTAAACAATCAAAACATAAACACAAACAAGACAAGGTTATGTAACAGGAAGAACAAAAAACATTACATTACGAACAGTAAACTACATCAAAACTATTATCAAAATAAACGAAATCAATTAATAACAGTCCTTATTATCAGTTTGTGAACTGTTTCACGAGAAAAAAGCAAGTTTATAACAAATTTCACAGAACCAAATACAATACATGTTCACCAAATAACAAAATCAGCTGATTCCCCTATCTGATTTTGGAGTTAGAATTTAACTGTGTTTAGCAAGAATTTCAAATTCCAATTTTAGTAAATGTTTTATTCAACTTTACCATTTACAATAACAAATTTTAATTAATTTCAAATTATGTACAATGTTTTAGTAAACAAAATATATTTCTATAGTTAAAATTTGTGTAATTCTTATTTTCATTCAATTCCTTGTTCCTATTGTGCAATTTAATAATATTCATATCAATAAATATTCTACCGAGAAAAAGACGTTGTCACGTAAAATCTTCGCCCGTAAAACCGACTTTACAGGCAACCATAACTTTTTTTTTAACTAATAAATTAGTTAAATTAACTTGGTTCTTTCGTAAAGGTATTTTTATTGCACAATAAACTAATTTATTGAGTTAATACGGTATCAGTGAGCCAATGCGCCAACTACAGTTCCGGCAGAAACGTTCACTTATCACTTCATACGCTACTACAGGCTAAACTAAACTTCCAATAAAAAAATGATAAATTACAAAAAAAATATTCATCTATTTTCATACAACTTTCTCGCTGACAAATTTTGTCTGACCAAAAAATAAAAAAAATCCTCGCTAACTACTTTTTTCTTGTCATTGTAAACGCTATGTAAAATGTAAACAATAATCAAAATTATTTCGAAATTTTTTTAATATTTAAAAATGTAACCAATAGATTGCCAATATTAAGAGCTTTAATTTGACGCATCTTACAGAGTTGTACGACATTGGCTTCACTTTTAAATCGCGAGAGGAAGCCGTAAAGGTCACTGATTTTCGCAGTCTGTTTTCATACTCCGCCGGGACAGTTTTAACACAGCGAGACTGACTTTTTCATGCAGGTTAGTAGTCCGCGGCCAAGTCTACGGTTAAAAAACACAGCGAGACTGACTTTTGGTTAGTATCATTAGCATGTCGGTGACGCGAACCGAGGATTTTTACCCTCTACCAAAACGCTCAACGCGCCTAAAGAAGTTTTCACTTCAAAAAATTTGAACAGGATACTCCAAGAGTAATCTGGTTATGATACCGATTTATTATGGTATTTATTGTATTTCGAAGGGATTGAGAAGTCCTCCATTATACTATATTATGGCGATTCTTTACTATATTATGGCGTTCATGGTATTGGTGTGTGCAACACCTGCCTAAGGAATAAATCATTGAACTTTAGTGCAGATTATGTTATACTGAAAAAAATCAAAAGCTACTTGGTTGGCTTTGACTAAAGTGGATTATCTTCATCGCCTAGTTTTTTGATATCATGAAGGCTATCGTAAAATTGTCTTCATTGCTGTTGAACTCCAACAAACGATATAAACCGGTGGGGTTAATAAATTCATTTATTTCAAAAAGTAACTATTCAGTTAATACCATGTCTTATCAAATTGTTGAACGGGGAGCGCCAAATAGTACGGATTATAAAATCTACTTCAGTAAGTAAATAATTCATGGCGTATTTTTATTTGCGAATTGGGTCCATAGTACACGTGAAGATAAATGAAACTTATTTCCTAAATTCATAGCTCTTTCAGGTGTAAATACTAAAATTTCTAATATTTATTCCAGTTATATAAAATATAATGTAGGCTTACTCATGTTTTTCATTGATTATAGGTACTACTTTAGGTGAACATCACATTTTTGTTTTGTTTATTTTTATAATTTTAAGAGCTTAATAAATTACTAGGATAGCAATATTAGGCCTAATTACTAGGAACAGGCTTTGGTATAAGATATCACTAAATAATCGATTGAACCAATTGATAGTTTATCATTCAGTAATGTATTGACTATATATGATGATGTTATAAAGCAAAAGCTATGGTAAATATCTTTGTGATAAGCACAATAAGGTAATATTAAACTTGGCTGCAGTGTGATAAGCGGTCACCAACATAAGTTAATCGAATCATGATTATCAAATGATATTGAACCATCAATATTCATGACCATCTAATAATACTTAATAAAAGATGCTGGACCAATTAATGTAATAGAATCATTTATTTCAAACAACAGTACCTAGTTCTGCAGGTTTTTAATCTTAATAACTAATATATTAATGATAAATAAATAAAGAACTATGCTATCAATATTTATTAAACGTTACAAACAATACAATAACATTTACTTTAACTAATTTTAAGGATAAAGCGTCTCCTTGTGAAACAAAGAACGGGTAGAGTACGATAAGCGGACCCGGCTTTTTATATCGAAGAATGTAGTCATCGATACCTAATATTCGCGTCTCAAATCCTAGACAATCAATCGATATAAAAGTATCTATAATCCTCAATAACAATCATATGTTTTAAATTAAAATATGAATTTAATATTTATAGTGATAAAAAAAATTATTATCCTATAACAAAAATTAGGAAAACTGAAGACCATATTTGCTCCTCTCACAGTTACAGTTGTTTCTTTCCCACAGATTTCACATAATGGGGTTTTCGGTACGAGTCCAACATGTTGAAGCCACAAAAACAATATTTTTTATTTATGTCTTATCATCTTTCAAAGCAATGTCGTGTAGTTTTCTAAAATTGACTGCCATTTTTAATAATCAAAATTACTTAGGGGAGACCGGGGCACTATTGGACTGGGGCACTATTGGACAATGCCTTTTATAGCTAGAGGGAAATTTTTGTCTCCCTTCAATTTCCCATTTTGGTATGCCTGAGACGGTCACATTTCACTGTGGAAAGTTTGGTTATTGTGGCACATCTTCTTAGAAATTGAGTTCATATTTTATGTTTTTTACCCAAAATGAAGTGATTTTGCATATTCACAAACTTATCTCTTTCACAGTAAGTATTATCCTGAAACAATTGTGTCTATTATTTTGAAATTGTTAGTTTAACCCTAGAACTGGCGGTCATTTCATCCTGTATTGTCGGGCTGTTTTGGAGCTTCGCGCAAGGTTATTTTAAAAAATTATTAAAAATATAAAATAAAAGCAATATAAATAAGAGTATATATTTTTGTGTTCAGAATTAAACGTAGAATTGCACTATATTGTAAAATTAACCATCAAAAATTTTCTAATAAACACTTTTTTTAATCAAATATAAAATTTACGAAAAATATTTCTTAAATTTGGGGGGGACCATACCTAGCAAATGAAGTTATAGTGAGAAATATTTATAAGTGAGATAGCCATTCTGTGTCAAATTTGATCTAGTTTCAGAAAAACAGAAACATTATACACATTTATGAAAGCATCATAAAGCTATAGAACAAAAAGCAGCGATGCGTATAAATTCTGAAAATCGGGGTGTACACGTAAGACTTTGGTAAAACAGGTTTATCTATGAATACATGTTATTTTGCATATTTTATTACTTAGAATAAAATAGAATATACAGTAGTAATGAAATAATTACCATAAATTATTTTTTGAAAAGTAAAAAAAGTTAAATTTTGCCATTATTCAAAAATTTTGCGAAAAATTTTCATTCAGCAAAATATAAAAATAGTTTCTAAAGCTTGTACTATATCAAAATTTATAAATTTATGGTTTATAAGTAATAGGAAATATTATGTAGTTAGAAAACTATAAATATAACTAAAGATATTGAAAAAATATAGAATAACCCAAACAGTTATTATATATAACCAAAGAAATTACAGGAAATATATATTTTATTGTGAAAACTATCTATTTACCAAAAATAAATAGTTACTTCAGAGCTAAAAGAGTGCTATAAATAACGTTTAGTAAGTGAAAACAATAACAAACTATGTGAAATGAATTTTAGCCAAGACATTTTGCCATAGCCTACACAAAGCCGGTAATTTCTCAAACATATTTCAGTAAATAGAAATTGATTTATTCTAAAATATATATGTTTACACTACTACGACATCAAACAACACACTACACATTAAATACAACACTAAAAACACGCGTAAAAACTATTAAAACTTACAAATATCCACAGCTCGGCACGAAAGTGATACAGAACGGCAGCGGCAATATGGCGGTCACAACAAACGGCGTCGCGTTTTCTTTTACGTTCAAAATAACAAGCTTGCTACGTCATAACCATAATACAAAGAGGAATAAAACTCATCTGTTCCTTAGCATTTTTCTTCCCGAATCCAATGGTGCATGAATTATATCGATACGTTACCGGAGTATATTATAAAAAGTAATTATACGAAGGAATGTTTGATCGTCAAAATTTTGACGGTTAACACCACAAAAGCGGCATTAACCGACATAATTATGTCGATTAACAGTTCTAGGGTTAACTGACTATGCAATGAATTCATTCATTTTGAGGTTATGTCACTTCCTTTCTGTAATCTTCAATTTTTATATCTTAACCTACCTCGGGGCAGTTTTGGACAAAAGTATGGGGCACAATTGGACAAAACATTATTTTATGTTTTGTCATTGCTACATACTGTTTTTTTGTTTTTCCAGGTTAAAGATGGTTAGGAAGTATATAAAGAAAACAGACAGGGCTAATATTTCTGAAGAATCTATAGTAGCGGCATTAAATGACTATAGAAATGGTAACTACCGATCCATTAGAGAAGCTGCCGAAGCCCATGGGCTTAAAAAGTCGACCCTACATTTCAGACTCAACAAAGTAAAGCAAAAGGAAGTCAACAATGAGAATAGTCTTATAGCTAATGAGCCTAACAATGGTAATGGAGTTGATGAGCTTAACAATGAGGATCATGTCAATGAGCCTGTGGGCAATGAAAATGTAACTTTATTTCAAGAGGTTGAAGATGAGCACCAGCCAGTAAAAGAGGTTACTATAGAAGATATGGCCCCTGTTTATAACACTAAATACTCTCAAAGACAAGTATTTACACCTGAACAAGAACAAAAAATTGCAGACTATTGCATTGAAAGGTCCAGAATGAACTATGGCCTAACTTACATGATGGCCAGGGAATTAGCCTTCAAATATGCCTTGGCTTTGAATCTCGATCAACGCATACCTGCTAAATGGCGTACTACAGGCTTATCAGGAGAAGAATGGCTAAACCATTTTATGAAGAGACATCAAGGACTTTCACTTCGCCAAGCAGAAAAGACTAGTCTGTCCAGGAACACTAGCTTTAATAAACACAACGTGGGAACGTATTTTGACAACCTAGAAGCTTTGTTCGCAAAAGTAGAAGTTCCTCCGTCAAGAATTTTAAATTTAGACGAGAGTGGAATAAGTACTGTGCTGGAGGCGCCAAAAGTGATTGCAGCAAGGGGAACAAAACAGGTGGGCCAAGTCGTATCAGGAGAGAGGGGGGAGCAAATAACTTTCTGTGCCGTCATATGCGCCGATGGGACTTACTTGCCACCAATTTACATTTTCCCCAGAAAACGCCCAAACTTTGCCTACATGATTGGGGCACCTGAAGGAAGCAAAGCTCTTTATTCTGATTCTGGTTGGATGACATCAGCTCTCTTTTTAGAGACGCTTAAACATATCCAAAAGGCCACAAAATGTTCTAAAGAAAACCCCGTGGTTTTAACCCTGGATAATCATGAGTCCCACATTGGCTTGGATGTGGTGATGTACAGCAGAGATCATGGCATACATATAATCACTAGCCATCCACACACAACGCACAAAAGTCAGCCGCTGGATGTAGCAGTTTTTTAGTCCGTTTAAAAGGCGCTTACGTTCTGAATTCAATCTCTGGCTATCTCAACATCCTGGTCATACGATTACAATTCGAGAAATTGCTCAGCTTACTGCTAAACCATTTGTTGAATCTTTCACTGCATCTAACATCAAAAGTGGATTTCGTAAAGCTGGAATCTATCCACTCAGCCGCAGTGTGTTCACTGACAATGATTTCAAGGGTGCCAGTGTGACTGACCGTGTTATGTCATCGCAAGTAGAAGAAACCAACAACCATAATCCAGTGCCTGGTACGTCATGTGACTTTCCGTTGATGGAAAATAGCCAAAGCTCTGACGACCCACAAGGCTCACAATCATCAAACAAGCCAACTATTGACCCGAATGTACCTGGCCCATCAACGCCACAACCAGTAAATGTTAAAAGACCTACTACATTGACGCTTACTCCAGAGGATGTCATGCCTTACCCCAAATACGTTCCTAAGGGAAAGGAAAGGCGAGGCCGAAAAAAAGGTCGTTCGCGAATTCTGACTGATACTCCAGAGAAAGATGCTCTTGTAGCAGAGTTAAAAGAAAAAGAACATAAGAAAATGTTGGTGGAAAAAAGAAAACAAGAGAGGGCAGTAAAAAAGGAAAGTAAGAAGAAAAAAACTGAGGGGGCCTGTAGAAAGCTGTATCAAGATGACTCATCTAGCAACGAAGATGAGATACAAATAAAACTAGACGATGGAGGCCTTAGTCCTGAAGACTTTTCTGAGGATGAAGAAGAACTGTTTGATTACCTTCCTGATAAAAACTATGCCACAAATGACTTCATACTGACAAAGTTTGCTTCTAAGAAGGCCATCTACCACTTTATTGGCCAAATAGAGGAGCATGTGACTGATGGTTTCAGTGTGAAATTTCTCAAAAAGAACCAAAACTCTTACAAGTTTTACTTCCCAGAAAATGTTGAAGTCAGCTTTGTCGAAACCAAAGACATCGAGTTCAAGCTGCGACAACCAGATATAATTGGTGGGACATCCAGAGCAGCAAACTGCTTTGTTTTCAAGGAAAATTTGACTACTTTTAATTTCAAATAGTTTTTTACGTGTGTCTTCTGTTTTTTTCAGTTATAAAGTTTGTATATATGTTTACTTAAATATAGATGATGTTTGAAACCTATAAATGAGTTATTTTTATGTCCAATTAAACCAATTTTTAGCACTGTCCAATTGTGCCCCAATAAAAAATCATTTTGTCCAAAACTGCCCCGACGGGGCAAATTTGGACAAAATGTAGAGGTTTATAAAAAAAAAATAATCCACATAAAAGGGTGCTCAAATTATCTAGAAAATTTGTTGTGGGGTTCTAGAAGACCAACTAAACACAAGGCAAAAAACTAAAATTTTTTAACTAACAGTTTTCATAATTAGAAAAATGCATAAAGTGAAACATGAAATTACGTCCAATAGTGCCCCGGTCTCCCCTACGTAAAATTGAAATATTACCCTACATGTATTATTTTAGTGTTTGTAACAGCTGTTAATATAGACAATTTAAGTTAATAGTTCAGAATAATTAATCAGTATCGATTGATTATATCAATGGTTATGATTAAGTAATATCGTTTGCCAATTTCGATATAATAAACCGGGTCTGCTTATCGTACCCTACACCAAAGAACACTTGTTCTTGCTGCCATTTGTCAATAACCAATCAAATTATTTTACTTTGAATTTAAAATTGTACTGTAGAGAAGCTATACTTTTATATGTCAAAGAAATATATTTGTTTAAAATATATAGAATAACTCAACTTTATCTAAACAACTATTGAGCAATGTAGTTTTTACGATTAATTCATATAAATATGTGTGATAGCTTTTAACAACTGCTCGAATGGCTCACCACTAATAATCATTACTTCACATCGATACATGTATTCTGTAAGATGATCAACAATGCTGTCACTCCTAACACCAGATAAGGATTTCTTTGTAGTTCTCAAATTAGATTCTATTGTTTGAATGTTTGCAGAAGTTAGTGGATCGACGATGTTTGTACTGTGGTTTAAAGTCAAATGGTCATAACCTTTTAGTTGTAGGCCAAAATAGGCTTTCCATAAATCCATGACAATCATTGTTCCTGGTTATACATGTTTCACAATTAATGCAATAAGTAATTCGGCATTTGGAAATGTCTACATTAGTGTTTTATTTCTAATGTAGTAAGCTCTTTGTCTTACAACCATTTAAAACATTGCTCCATTTTAACCATTTTTTATTCAACTATTTGTCTCCAATCTTTTACGTATTATATTTGTTTGTCATAAAGTTATATTTATATTGTTATAGATTTTCAGTCATTATATTGAACAATCACAACAGTCAATATTTTCACTTTTTGTAGTACTTTTGTGATGTGTCTGAAGAAGAAGCCTCGCTATTGAAAGGCCTCACAAAATGAAAAGTTATGTAAATATTGGTTGTGATTTTTCAATGTAAGGTAGTGATTGAATTAAGAAAAGCCAATATAATCTCAGTCTTCAACATGTATAGAACTGTTTGTAGTTGTTTTGCTATCAGTTATCACTGTTGTTGTTGTTTATTACTGTTCGTACTATTCGTTCTAATATTGCTTATTACAGTTGTTACTACATTGTCATAATTTTTTGTTTTATTGTTATGTATACAGTCTTGTTATATCACCTTATAATGTTATTTGTAAATGGAATTTTCCGTTAATAAATAAAATACTATAAAAATAAAAACAGTAGGTTGATGTTCTTTTATGGGATTTACTAATACATTCTGAGTATGATTGGTTGAATCTGTTTGTTTGATTTTTATTTGGTGGTGTATACTGTGTCAATGGTTTTATTTATTTATTCATTTGAAGCCTGTTTGTTTTTTAGTCATTTTGGTTGTTTGTACTTGTAATTCATATGGTTATTATATTCCACCAATTAAGTTCCTCCTATGGTTGCCTTGGATAATGCAAAATATGATTCCTCTAGACAGTTGAGGTGTTAGGACTAAATTCATCGAGATCTCTGCATCCTGACATGGCCAAATCCTGCACTTAACATTTTACTTCTGAGAGATTAACTGGTTGTATAAAAAGTTATGAAGCATGACTCACTCAAAGTATGTTGTTAACTCTCAACATCGGAACTCCACCTCTTCTATAGAACATAAGATTACAGCCCTTCTCCACTGTCAGCCAGCATCAAATTTGATGTGACTACTATGACTTCTGATCGAACAAAAATGTTCATTGGTTGTGATTTAAATAAACTTTATTTAGAAGTATAACCTTAAATCGTTGGCTTAACACATTGTGCCAGGGAGTTTTTGTACCATGAAAAAGGTTAAAACACCTTTTGGAAGCAAAACGTAGTTGTACAATACTCCATTAAGTAAATGTTAATATATATCTATTAAATATAAGAAGATGTATACCTATGTATACATTTCATGTAGAGAAACTTCTACCATTTTAAGCTTTTAACCATAGGGTAATAGACTCTATTAACAAATAATTTATTTTCAGAAAAAGGCAACAGTGTGATTTCTCCATTCCATGACATTCCACTTTATCATGACCAGACCAAAAATATTTTCAACATGGTGGTTGAAATCCCACGATGGACTAATGCTAAAATGGAGGTAATCTTGTCTAACTGAACTTAAATGAAGTTTAATTTGTGTTAGACTATAGCAAGGTCACATCAAAGAAATTATCATCAGGTTCTCATTGAGGTTCATTTCAGTGTTACATTTTGGATTTGGAGTATGCCTACTACATTCTGATGAGAAAGATTCCTGAGTCATATGAGTCCTTTAATTATCTACATAATCTTAAAACTTATATTTAATCCAAGATTTTCAACCATCTACATTGAAATAAATAAATTGAAAGCTAGTAAAATATGAGTTACTAGTTTTTTGTTACTTGAGTAAATTGTTTGATCTCCTTTCCAAGAAACAATATCAAGGATGGTTGTGAAAGTATTTAGATTTATAATTATCAATCAAATTTTATTAAGAATTTACAAAAACATAGTCTAGTATGTTTTGGTTGAGCGTATTGATTTAAGTTTTAAATGTGTAAAATAGTGACACATTTAAACAGAAACCTAAGACCGTTGTGTAACATTACAAATCAATTATATATATAAACAAACTCTTAATAGGCCTATATACAGAGTGGTTCTCTGTACAATGTTGGACGACTTTACAGGGTTCGTGCTGGAGTGATCGTCGGCCACAATTGAATTTGTTATACCAGTTTTTTTACAATTATGTAGGAAGGCGTTTTATTACCATATAAGAATTTAAGTTCATCCCATATAAGAAATTAAGTTCATCTGTACACTCATGTTGTGTCACGCCACTTTTTTTTGTCCTGAGGGAAAAGGGCGGTTTGTCCCCGCACTTAGTCCTAAAAGGACCTTTGCACCTCCCTTATTTAAATTTGTGTCCTCAAAGTCCGAGGCTTTTACAGAAGCCTGTCAGATTTGAGAGCTCCTGTTCTCTGATATCCTTGGGTCTGAGGAGAAATGCTCCCAGGAATGTTCACGATTCAATTCCATTTTCACCTAAGATAAATTTTCTAACCTGGTGTCAATAACACTAACAACAATGAAATAACAAAATGTTTTGGTTGAGGTTATGGTTTTAACATGTGAACTTTACTCTGGAAACATCAGCTGGTGCCTAGCAACAATCAGTGTTACCAAGGCCAGAAACCTAAATAGCAGCCCTTGTATTTGTTAAGGTTTTTTTTGTATTGTCTATAGTTTGTTGTGAGTTTATAATGTTATAATTGTTGAAACACATGTCAGCAATAAAAATTATTAAATTATACTATTTTGCCTATTTTACATTTATAAACTTTATGTATAATTTTTAATTCAGAACAGGTAAGAGTGACAGGTGTACTTGACTGGAACCTGTGATTCCACGGCAGAGACTTGGATTTGGATTTATATCTGTTTTAGGTATTATGCTTTTGCTTTGGAAAATAAATGCAGTATTTTTGAAGTAAATGTTTTTTTTCCGTAGAATTTATGATTCAATGACTGTTGGCATTGGTTTAATGTATTTAAATATTCAATGTTTTACTCATTAATTGTGGTAGACACTATTAGACTGTATCATGGATTTTAATTGGTATTATAACAATTGCAATTTTAGTTATTGCTTACCAATAAGTAATACAGAAGTAATTTACTAACTCAAAAACAACATATATTTTATTGTCATTTGGGAACTTTAGTAATACAATTTTTTGTTTAATTCACCGAGTTTATTTTTGTGAACACTGTAAAAAACGAATTAATCCTCTCCAGGGCAATCACCTCAAATTGCCATGGTGGAGAGCCTGACACTAACCTCCGATTACCATCAACTGCTGTATCACTACTTTCTGTGTGCCCTGCCATTATTACTTTTGGAACTGTTTTTATGCTTAGTGATGCGATCAAGGAAATGATGTATGAAACTTCATTACAATTCCTTCTGACTTTGGCTCTATCTATCAGAACATTTTTGGAATATTTGTAATTTTCCAACTACTTTTTTACTGACATCATACTATTATGTTGTTTTCACTGTTTTGCTGTTATTTACTACTGAAATGGTGGGTCCAAGTCGGCATTTGCGAGATAGTGAAATTAATCGTGTTTTTAAAGTGATTTGAATGATGACTGTGTTATGGAAACCGTAATACAGATAATTTAATAATCAACCATGTATAATATGTAACAGTTTTATTCAAATAGTGTTGTGAATATAATAAAAACCATGAAAGTGTTCTCCCACAACAGAGCATCTGAAATAATTTAGCCTGGTAGTATTTCACGCCAATTCGATTGGTAGAGGGTTGTTGTCCTTTTTTTTTAAGGTTAACTTGTAAATTATTTTCTAGGATTTACTTACCTCTGATTTTTTATAAGTGTAATTTGAAATTATAAAACTTGTCTTACATTGGCTAGGTTTTAGTCTAAAATTGAAAGTTTTCAAAAGTTTAAAATACAAAACTAATGTATGAGTAAATACATAAAATTGAATAAAAAATACATAAGTTAATAAAACTTAATGGGCTAGTACTTGATATGCGTATGGATGGATAGGTGCTTATATCATCTTGCAGGAGTATTTCCGTTGTGTGCTAACTTAAGATACCATGGTTGTCAAGTTTTGTAATCCTAGATTTCATATAAAAATAATGTTGAAGATTTTCTATAGAGAATAGTGTTCATCTGTTAAAATCTGATACTTTGTATAAAGTGCAGATATGATTAGATTATGCCCGTATTTCAATACTGAATTTGTGATAATGAATTGAGCTGTTGTGAAAAACTTTTATTACTCTGACTTAATTCCTGCTGTGGTTACAGAGTGAGACTAAGCAATAAGTGTTATTGTTTAGTCATAGACATAATTCTTATTGACATATTCATTGGACATAGTAATGAGTCATCCTCTAATTCAATAAAAATACAGATGCAATTTAGTAATAAAAAATCCTGTTGATTATAGATTGCCACCAAGGACAACATGAATCCTATCAAGCAGGACATGAAGAAGGGAGCTCTGCGATTCGTAGCCAACTGTTTCCCCCACCATGGCTACATTTGGAACTACGGTGCTCTTCCTCAGGTTATAGTTTTTTACTGTTTTGTTATGTTTAACTCTCTAATAATTTAGAAGGTGCTTTAAGTACAAATAGAAAGTGTTCTCTTTTGACTGTTGCAAGCCCAGAAACTTGTCACCAGCTTCTATTCGAATTAACAATCAATTAATTAATCAGTCATATCTTATTCAATTTATACATTTTGTACAATGAATAGTGTCACAAATTCATAAAACTGTAGTATGAGACACATCATTGTAAGCCTAGCTGATTGGGCAGTTACCATACCCCACTTCCCCCCTCATCTGGGGGCTTTGCCACATTCTCATATCACCTGATTCCCAGTATGAGGTGATGTGACGATGTCTTGCTTCATTCTGGTTATTATCATCCGTTTTGTTCTTCAGTGTTCGATTATTTTGCATGTTTTTATTTAATTATTATTTTTTACTCACCTTCTATGTTGTAGTGTAAATATTTGTTAATTTACATTGTGAAGGTAAAAGATTCAGGAAAATAGAAGATAATTTAATTCAATCGATTATCCTTCCAATATTTATTCTTACATTACAGACAGCAACACCGCACCACAACCCAGGCTTGCATTTATCTGTCTCATACTATAATATAACCTAAGTAATCTAAGGTTCCTTAATGCTTGTCAGCTCATGAAACTCATTAAATGAGTTAGGGCATGCTCTGTCAAAAATTCTTCTCAAATGTATCGAAACTTCTTGTTGTCATCTATATATTTAGTAAAACTTGGAATTTGATTATAAACTTCATCCCTGCATTACTAGCACCATACCACTAGCACAATGACTGCATGAGGTACCATAGCCCATTGTCCTACAGATCATAATTAAATTGTTTAGTAAAAAGACTGTCAAACTACACGCCACTTTTAGTAAACTTCAGACACGGTTTGTGGATAATAGGACTACTCTAAATACATATCAAATGAGTGTTAATGGGATAAGCAACATTGAAGTGACTTTAATGTAATCAAATGTAAAGATCACAGTCGTTCTCATTAGTGAGACAGCAAGAAAAGACAAGGACGTTTGGTTTTGCATCTCTGAATGTATAGTGAAAGAAGAGTAAATCCATACCATTGTAGTCAATTGCTGAGTGACATCAGTGCACCTTATCACAACAAACAAAGTAGTTCATGACATCATCATCACTCATGATAAGTACTGACTGAAATGCACTGCACTATTATGAAACATTTTCCATGCAGTTCAAACTTTAAACCTTGTGATTTTCATGTATTGGTGGATGAAATAAAGTAGAATAAAGACTTCAAAATAATACTACTGCATAGCAGTTTGTATATAATTAGTTTTTGGAAGCACCGATCTAGACACTGTAAGGAATAAATCTGATTTGCTGAAGAAAGTTAGTATGTGTGTTTCTTAAAGGAAAATATATGGAGATATAAGATATGTATAGTTTATATTCTATCTGTTAATAAATATTTATAAAAAAATTCCAGTATTTATTTTAAGAAATCTTTCTGTTAATCATTAACTGTTGAAAACTGTGGACCAGCAGTAACACCCAATCTAGCAGGGGTATTTTTCCACAAAATTTTAGCATTATAGTGATATAACTCTGAAATAACACTTGTTCATTGTCATAATCATTTTAATTCAATAAATCCAATAGTTTCTCTTCAGAAAGATGTTCAACTACAATGTATCTTCATCGATAACTTGCTTCAACATGATGCCATAACGCATTTGAATCTTTTATGAATGGCATCTTTTACACCACAAAAAGTACACTTTCAGGAAATAAAACAAAATTGTTTATTTTCACCGACATCAGGCCTTTCATTAATAAACAGACTATTGAAATGGTTGTGCCTTCTATTACTAATACTAAGACAGGACACAGCTGGTGCGGAAGCTTCAAAACATTGAACAATATAGTGACTGTAAAGATATAATAAACTAACCACACTACAGAAAGCATGTAAACATGAAAATACCATATTCTTCAGACCATGAACAATGAATCTGACTCACTCCAATATTTGCAGAGTATTAAATCTACACTGGTTTTATTGATTGTATGTTTAACCCTCATGGGTCTATATGGTTATTTAAAACACAGTAGATAAATAAAACCCAATTCATTGGTTGTTTAAGTTTATTGGCTGATAATGATTGATTCCTGAAATGAGATGGCTTAAAGTTGTAGACACTGTCTTCATGTCTACTAAAATTGGATTTATCAAATTTTAACACTAGATGTGACCATCTGTTCTGATAACCCTGAAAGGCATTTACTACTTATACAATAAAATACATTAAATGTATTGAAGCACTATATTTAAAAAAACCTACAAATTTGTGGAAAGTGTCATGGATTTAAGTTAATGTGACTAACTCGTCATCAGATGGTTGCACTTTTTTCTGTGTTTTATATAATTCAAAATTAAAATTAATAACAAATTGAAGATTAGAAAACACTGTTTATTTGATTTTATTTGAATCTAAAACTTAAAATTCACTAAAAATATCCAAAATTATTGATGTATGAAATGTATACATTTGACGATGACAGTCCAACTGTACTTACTGTGAGGCACATAAACTCTTATTTGGTACATTACCAATAACTCTATTTATAGAATCAAAATTGTATTGTAAAATTTACATAATTTCTGTTATTGATCCACATGTGATAACAGAGTTTTTTAATTGATTGAGTTGATACTTTATAATTTGTAAATTTCAAAGAATGGAAACTTTTTATGCTTCTCAGTATTTTTCTAGAAAATTTATTTTATTTAGTATTAAATAGATTTATGCCTTATGAGTTTTAATACATTGTTATTATCTCTATGGTTAATAAAGAATTGTATATAACAATTCTTATGGATCGAAGAAATACTCTCCATAGTCAGGTATAACAGCTGGAGTAGATGGGATGAATAAGTGTACAAGTACAAGAGCTATAACAATAATTTTGTTTTTTTTCAGACTTGGGAAAATCCCAATGTTATGGATGAGCATACCAAGTGCAAAGGTGACAATGATCCTATAGATGTTCTTGAGATTGGATATAGGGTAAGTGCAATTGTAATTTGAACTTGTTTAAACTTTGCATATATAATATATATTTATTTATATTTATACTAAATAAAATTAATATTTAATATTCTGTTAATTCATATTATTTTATTAACATTGAAAATTAGATTTATAACTATATGACATGTATCAACTGTTAGAATACAACAGTTTTCTTCATTAATATCATAAAATATTGAAAATTGAATTTTGATCTTTAGTGGAAAAGGTTTGTACACATCTTATTAAGTGAAAAAATTAACTACTAATAATTAAATAAGTCACAATTTACTAATTATGTTCTAAAATAAAAGTACTGATAAAGCCCTATAGTTGAATGTATTTCAGTATTGTTTACTACATACATATTTTTACACAAACTACAAGCTAGCCTTTTTCTAATATTGCAGAAATCTTGATATACATAATTAGTTTTCAGCTTTTGTGTAAATTGTTTGATCTTTGTAATGCTTTTATTTGATATTAATAGACTTAACAACTTGCTATTGTGTTATCAAATGTCATATCTCAGTCACAGAGTTATGAAACAATGCAGAGCGTTTTATGATCTTGATATTAGATTAATAACAGTAACGTTTAATTTTGGATACTTGCCATTGTTCAATGTAACCAAAAACAATAATATTACATTTTGGAATCTGCTATCTGATCTCTTTCTTGGGTCAATCACTAACCTGACACATAGACTTTAGGTTAAATTGAACCAGAAATCAGAATTTTTTACTCAAATCAGAACAAATCATACTAATGAGTTGTAATGTACACAGAAGTTACAAATCACAACAAACGTGTTGTGGGTCAATATCATGCACACATCTTTTAAACTTTATAAACAGGACTAAAGAACACAGTTCACAATATGAGGGGATACCCAAAAGAAACAGGAATAGCATTGCCGTGGGCAGAGCTTGTGTAGTATGCATTTCTGCCTCTAGGAGTGTATAGTGCAACTCATAACCAGTGCAATGCCGCCTGTAATAATTAATTACCTCTATTAATTCATTTTCTTTTTTTTTTTTGTTTCTTATTTTGAATTGACAACCAAAGTGGTCTGATACCAACTGACAGTTTAGTTTTTGAGTACTGTACATTTTTTCAATAAAGAAGTTACATTGAGCATTTAATCTGCTTTGTTTACAAGCTCCAATGTGTAACATTCTTTTACCATTTTTTGCCTTACTTAGTATCTCTCATGCTGCAATATGCATTAATTTCGGTACAAAGTTTGAAGACCCTTGCACGCTTCTTTGTGAACGAAGTAGATAACATACTCTTCCTACTGCTTATAGTTTGAACTCAGCTCATTCATTAGGTTCGTCAAAATCAACTTGATTTTCCACTTGCAAAAGTTTAAAATTCAATACAGATATGTAGCTGGTGCGTTTACTGCTTAAAAGACAATTTAAAGTTTATTGATTCAACAAAACAACAATTCTTTCCTATACTTTAATAATTATTGTTGTAGGCTAATTTTAACAGATTATTGTAACTTGAATAAAGATACTGAAATCTGAAACAATAATGTTTCTTAGAATAATCTTTACCTTCAGTTTGGTGTGTAATTTAACATTTATGCATAACAATTTTTTATTCTTTCAAGACAAGTAGTCATTTGTTCAGTTTTGTTTGTATTGTTATGCCTTTTTGAAATGTTACAATATTATTTGATCTAAAAATCTAAAATTATTAAATTTTAGCAATTTTCCTCAGATTGCAAAAGTAATTGCAATTACGAAAAATATAAAAAGTTTTAAAAACTTTGTTGTATATATGCATACCATTATGAGGTATTCATTTTTGATAACCAATGATTTGATTTTCATTGCAAGTATTGATCAAATGCAGATATAATAGAAAATAGGTGCGAAGTTATTGAAATTGATATTTATATGTATTAATAATAGCCCATTGCATGATGAACATACTTTTTCCACTCTACTATAATTTATGTGAATTTTTTATTGAAAGTATTGTTAATAATTGAAACCCCTTTCTAGGTAGCAAAAAGAGGTGAAGTGCTTCAAGTTAAGGTTCTTGGAACAATTGCACTAATTGATGAAGGTAATTATAACTCTAGAACCTGTTAATAATTGTTAGTGTGGAACTTTTAACTTCAGAACTATACAAATGCTAGTTTTTTCTAACATTATTTAATGGTACTTAAAACTGAACAATTTTCTGAAGAAACCTCTTCTGATTTGTTATCAGCATGATAAGAAAAAGGTCAAGGTTGTAGTCAATTTAATTAATTTAAAGTTAACATAATCATAAGTTTGCTTTCAATTTTCGTAATCACAGATGTAAGTTATGTCTGTTTGAGGAAAAGAAAAACTCAATATCCTTATTAGAAAGTTGAGAATGTTGAGTTTAGCTCAATTTACCTTCCTTTAGTGCGGATGCTGTCACAGACTTGACTCTAGGAATCTAGGATAATGTTCGTCTGAAAAGATCCAGAAAAGTCGGTGATGCAGAAGCTCAAAATTAACTCGTTACATTTTTATGAAATCTCAGACACCTAGACTAAAATATAGGTATAGAAGTATTTTCTATACCTAAGTGATTACGTCTAAGAGGAAGTGGATTGGAGCTGAACTCAACATTCACATTGAATAAACCCTTCCCACCATAGCTATGTTATGCGTTTTAGAAAGTTGTGTTAACAAAATATGGTTTCATATATTATTAAATTATAATACAACTATTATGATCACATTTTTATGTAAACGTTAATTAAAATAAATCAAGTGTAATTTATTATCTGATTTAAGATATAATTTCTGCAAAGAATGGTCCACATAGGCTAAAGTATAAGAGTTTTATTTCTGTAATACAATATTATTGTGCTTTGATATTTATTTATTTAAATTCCCACGGTATAACCATTTTGCAAATTACGTTACTTAGAATGACTAACAACATGTGATATGTTAGAATTGTAGTTTTCACCTTTTTTATGTCTAAAAAACTGTCCAAAACATTTGTCATTTTTCAAAATGATATGGTTTGTGGGGTAAATTTGTATTTTCTAAACTAATAAATATTTACAAATGATTTTTATTTCCATAAATTGGAGAATAATTTAAAAAATTATTTTTTATTTGCCAGAACAAATAAACTAATTTTGCCATCTCTATAAATAATTTATATTTGTATTATATGTGAATTGTCAACACATTTACAGTTAATATATGTACATATGTTCTAAGTTAGTTGTTGGGAGATTGCTGTTAGTTATTTGTGTAATACCATACAAAAATTAAGAGAAAATAATAATAGTAAAAATCATGAATATATGTTAGCAATACAGACAACATCACAACATTGGAATTTATTGTGTTTTTTTATCTTAAATCAAGCTGTTTTTAATGGTTTAACAGTTTAAGTGTATGACAATTGTTCTGAAGTAACACATCCTGCAATGAAAAACTGAAGTAATATATCCTGCAATAAAAAATAATAGCCTTTTAAAAAATCCAGAACTGTTGCAAGATCTAACAAACATGTATAGAGAGAAAACCCCTAAGTTAAGCCTACATCATCATGCAATAGATCCTCAGTCTTTCAAATGTTTTTAGTTATTTTGAATCATGATAACACTCTTAACCAAAACGAAGAACAACTCAGTACAAAGCTAGCTGATTGTGTCAGTGTTTTGTGCAATTCTTTCTTTCTTATACTTTTGCTGATTTAATCATTACTCAATTCCAACATTTAACAACATAAAAACTATCAATGGATGTAGGGTCAAAATTTGATTAAATGAAAGTTAATATATTTTATTTGTTACAATTTTACTTACAATGATCTCATGCTGTACATAAATTTGTATTGAACAAAAATCTGTATAATTATTCATACATTGTCTCTCTATTGTTAGGTAACTACTAATGTACAAATTATAATTATTTTTCAGGTGAAACAGACTGGAAAATTTTTGCGATTGATACAAAAGATCCAATTGCAGACAAAGTGAATGGTAAGTTGTGTTAGTTTCTCATTAGAAAGTTTACATCAAAAATAATTCTACACCATAATTGGAAGAGGAGCCAGTTAATGGATAGCTGTATATAAAAAAAAGTACTAAAATTAGAAGTCATGCTAGAGATGGCGTAAGTTGCAGTTCTCGTTTTCATATTTAAACTCTTTTTACAGTCTTTTACTTAATTTCTTGCAGAAATCTCTGGCCATTAAAGAGAAAAAGAATTGTATAAATTGTTTTTTTGTTAAGAGTCAACCCATCACTGTGTCTTACAAGATATGTTTATGTTTATTAAAATCAAGTTTTACTTATCACGAAATTGTAACAAATACAAACTTGCTGATTATATTTGTTTTATTCCCTTACTGCATTGTAAGGGAAAATTATAATGATGTCATCTGATATGTGCCTTTAGTAGTATTGTACATATTTTGGGTACCTACAAAATAAGTAACAGTTTATCATTATAAAACATTTAATTGAAAATGCCATCTGGTATGTTTTGCCACTTATAAATTATGTGAAAAGTACTTTCCTGGACTGGTGAAGGCTACTCTTGAGTGCTTCAGGATCTATAAGATTCCTTGTGGTAAACCCGAGAACCAGTGTGCATGATAATACCATCTTTTATTTTTCCAGATATAAATGATGTGGAAAAGTACTTTCCTGGATTGATGAAGGCTACTCTTGAGTGGTTCAGAATCTACAAGATTCCTGATGGCAAACCCGAGAACCAGTTTGCGTTCAATGGAGAGGCCAAAAACAAGGAATATGCACTTAAAGTGATCCAGGAAGTGAGCAATCACTGGCATGATCTAGTTCAGAAGAAAACAGATGCCGGTGGCTTGTCATGGTAATTCATAATAATATACCAAGTAGTTTATATTAGTGAAAATCTTGAAGATATAATGTATATCCAAAATGTATAGAACAAGAAATCAAAAAGTAGACAGTTACAATTTTTTTTCTCAAGCAATAGAGTATGAACAAGCAACATTTTACTTGCTGTATAAATTTTAACTTATAAGAGACTCAGGACTAGCATATTAGCGAAACACCTTTACATGAAATAAATGTCGGAGGATAAAATATGGTTATATATACCCCCAAAGTCGTAATTAATAACTGGGCATATTACTGCAACAAGTGATGCACATACCTTGAGAGATAAATGGACATCAAGCAGGAAAACTGATGGTGATTTGTTAATATTTTTCTTCATGCGCTTAGCATATACAGGGTGTTCCGTAATTACTGTCCAAAATTTTACTAGATTATTCTATAGTTAAAATTAAACAATTTCGTCGCATAAAGTATAGTCCTTAAACAATTTCGTCGTATAAAGTATAGTCCTATCTTGCTTAGTTTACCGTCTGTCTATGTTTTGAGGACAAAATTATATCTTTAAATTTAATAAAGGTATAAAATTTACGGGGATTTCTCTCTACAGGGTTAATATGAACTATGTATGAAGCAACGTTCATATAAAACAAAAACAATTGAAACTTAAGTACATTGAGTTGATCAGTCCAATTATGAATTAATGGTAATGATACATAAACAACTTTGTTTTTTCGAATCACATGCAAAATAAGCATATTACAAGTCCTCAAATTCTATAATACAAAATAATAATTTTACTGTTTTACATTAAATCTAGATAATAGAAGATTTTTACAAAATTTAAACTAGTTTTCATGTACTCTCAAATATTAGGATTAAACTTCATGTTTAGTTCTCTTATTTCTTTGTTTTTCTCAACTTGTTTGTACGTTGTGAGTTGAAACTAACACATATCCATGTATGTCGTAGTGCTAACGTATCAGTGCCAGATAGCCCCTTCACTGTAGATCAAGCAACTGCTGATGCTGTTTTGAGCAAGGAACCTCCACTGAAACCAGCTGAACCCATTGATGCTTCAGGTTAGTTGTAAACAATGTGTCTCTCCGTCCACAGCTATACATATTATCATGTATCACTGTAGTGAACAACTAGAGTTGAAGCTCCGTGTGAGTGAGGCTCATAAATAAAACTTAGGACAACAGTAAATCTAGTTATGAGGGCAGATTTCTACAGATATTGAATTTTACCCTATTGAATCAGTTGTCCTATCATACAATGCATTGCGTCTTCATTTTCTCTCCATCTTACTTACTGTATGTCTTAAGAAGTATGTGAATGTCAATATTAGGCAATAGTTAATATATATTGATGAACAATTTTTTTTTAGTTACATACAAAAAATTAAAGAACTTTCTTTGATGATTACTATGACAGCCAATGCCCAATTCATGGTATTGCGATGTAAGCACTTTTTGATACATTTTCTCATACATACAAAAACTGAATGATGGCAAATGTCGTGAAAAATCCTCTTTCCTTCACAATCCTTCCATTGTCAAAAAACTTCAAACAAAGAAATTTCCGACACACTATATATACTAAAGAAAAGAATAATTGGTTGTGTTAAACTATTGGAGTTTCTATTAGGAATAAACTTTTGTACCTCGTTATTATTTGTTTTTATACAAGACTAATATAGAAAATTTGCAAAGAACTATCAGATTGAGAGTTGTTCGTATTTTTTCTTTTACTGAAATGAATATAAAATATACCTAAGAATATAGCTTTAAAAATTATCAAATTCGTGTATGTGAGGGAAAGTTATATAATAAGAATGACTATATTTATTACACAATTTCTAGAAAATAAATAAATCACAATGGTTACAAGTGTAATAGTTACATAACTGATTGATACCATCTCAATTCACCTTAATCCATCTTTATGTGCACATAACTGTTGGTTGTTGCCCAATGATACTGCATGGAAATTAATCTTTCTTCAAAACTTGTTTGAACTATACATGTTTGTCTTCCTCTTCCGACAACCCAAAATCTTTATTGATTATTACACAGATAGATAGGGATTGGTAATAACTGATAAGACTATTGAGTCATTTAGTTGATTGACCGAGCCCTGGTCAATACCACTACCCTATTTGCTTAATTCATTCATTTTTCAGATTTATCTTAAAACTCAATAGATAGAATTTATAAATATTTGATAATATTATGAAAATTATGTGTAATATTTACTTATAGTAACAACAGACTAAATATTGTTGAACTCCTGATTAATAATTTCAGTATTGTATATGATAGACCAGTGTTCACCACAATAAATTTGAAAATACTACATTAAAGATAATTTAATGTAATTATGTGTGTTAACAGTTGTAGAGTATAGTTATAAAGGTTACTGCTGACAAGTAGTGTACTTAGCGGTGCTTCAGTAATATATTATTTCTTAAATAAAAGCAATGAAATTCTTTTTTCAAACTCATTCTTGCAATTTATGCTTTCTTCCATTTTAATTTCAATGTTCACTTATTTGAGATTTTTCTGTACAACAGTTACTTGTTCAATAAAGAAATACCTTGAATAACACAATGAAGACGTTCAATCGCACAACTGAACAGTCAAAAATTAGTCACACTGACATCATCTGATGGCTGACACCGACAACTAAACAAGATAATGAAATTAAATAATAATAATTGCAAGATTTGTTGTTTCTGCACACAATTGGTTTGGTTAGCCATCGTTGTACGGGTTTTTTTTTGTATTTGGACATTATATAAGCCAATTACATTAAAATCTGGTGACATCCGATATAACAGATGTTAGGAGCTTAAATTAGACTATCACTGCTGTCTGATATATATTGATCACTGTGACTATATTGTTGTTGAACATGATACAGAAACTAACAGTGTAAATGTGTTCTTACAGTAGACAAATGGCATTTTATCACACTGAAGTAGTTGCTGAGGATGAAGATCTCCAGTATGGTCACTGCATGAAATGTGGTGAATACTTTTGTATAATAAACATTAAATTTGATATTTATTACTTGCTGATTATTTATTTCCCTTTTCTCTTTAAGATGTTCAATTTCAAATTTTTAAAAAAGTGATCCCATAAAAAAGAAACCTAAAGGTACGTTAAATGGTTTAAATGTTTGATAAAACTGTATTATTATTGTTTGGAATGCCTATTTTTAAGATTTTTTGACGCATTATAAAACTTATTTTGTACAAAACCAAACCATTTTTATTGAAGCAGTTAATTAATTGCAGGCTGCACATCTGAGTGTCTGCTTTTAATATGGAACAATGCTTCATATGAGAAACTTGGATTTTAATGTCTCAATGCACTTTAATTTCGTTGGTAAAAAGCTATTATCTATTAATACTAATAATTTATAAATCTTGTAATATGTTACATTTCTCATTAAAACTTGCTCTGTTATATAAGAAAATTCTTTGCAATAATTATTTCTTTATGTTAAACATGATAATTTGTTAACTGGGAAAGTAAACAATTACTTGAGTTATATTCGTTTTCTAAAATAAATTAAGTCTGAAGGCCAGACCATAAATTCAGCACTTGGAGAATTAAATTGTGAGATTTATTTTGCATGTGTTATTTGCATGAGTTAATTAAACATCTCATGCAACCTTAATAATACAAAGTAAGAGTATGCCGCCACCACCACATATTGTGTGACATATAGACAGACAGACAACCATACAATAAAGAAGTTGACTCAAAAATTATACATCACAGAACTCATTCTTGTAAAAATGAAGTTTCATGCAAGAATAAAGTTTACATTTTTACTCGTTAAAATTAATTTCCATATAATAATAAATAGTAAAATTATATACACGAGTCACTTTAAAATTATGTATGTATTGGGATAGTTAGACTACATGTGTTAATATGGCACATGTTTGAATCTCTTATGGGTTATTGAATCTGTATATTGAGTTTCTTTAAAACTGTATTTATGCTGTTTTCTTTCATCATGGATTCCCATAAAACCAATGTAAAAATATTTGCTAACAAACTATTATAGAAATGAAGCCTGATTCATAATTTCAAGGGTGTGTGTGTATATATATACAGGGTGATTCATGAAGTTCTCCCCCCACTTCTACAGCACATTGTACTAGTAAAAATAATGAAAAAAATGTTATATAAACATAGGTCCGAAAACGCTTCGTTAGCGAGTTTACAGCTAGCGAAAGATTTCGCCTGAATTCCTGGGTAAAGAGTAAAATAAAGCCATACTGAACTTTTGGAAAGGTTAATTAAGTAAGAAATATCGTGGATTCTTATGTATTTTTACCTGATAAAGCTAATAAAATTGGTTTCAGAACTGTACATGTAGTAGTTTTTGAGGGATTCAGGGTTTAAATGCAAAAAATTGGGGCACGAAAACAAATGTTTTTTTAAGTTTGATGTACAATAACTTTGTTAAATTGGTAATAAATACATAAAAATCAACAAACATTAATTGTAGAGAATTTAATTCTGAGAAAATTGATATAATCAAAGTCTAAAATAAAACAGAAAATAAGTACCAAAAAAATCGATTTTATTCAGTATAATACATTACTAGCTGTAAAGAAATACCGTACGGTATTTGGTTAAAATAAAACAAAAAACAAAATGTTTGTTCCTTAATGATGAGGATAAATTGAGAAAACAAGATTAACTGTTAAATAAATTTGTTTGTAAATAAAATATCATGTTTTATTACATTGTATTTTTTTTTAAATAAAAATTTACATCAAATGTTCGAAAAATAAATGAAGCAAACATTTTCCCATTATTTTTTACTAATCATCGAAATGCAGTTTTTTGTTTTATTAATTTCTAAGTTGGTAACGCACGAATAACAGCTGATCAACAATGGTATTCTGTACTGTTACGTTAGAACTGTGTATTAGTGGTGTTTTGTAAGCTACAGCAGGAGATCGGGTTCTGTGAATCGTGTTATTAAATGCAATTTTTCTGTGAGTTATAATTCGATTGTTTATTCAGCGAAAAAATGCCTTACTTATTTACATCAGAGGAATACGCTGATATGGTTTTTTATTTTGGGTTACTGTAATGGTAATGCTAGAGCTGCTGTAGAAGAATATTGAACTACGTTACCCTAATAGGAGGATTCCAGATACCAAAACAATTTCAGGAACTTTTCGTACTCTTCGGGAAACAGGATCACTACCAAGTACTAGAACCAATTATGAACAAGCTGTCCAACTTGATGATGATATTGTTATTAATGCTGTTCATCGCAGTCCAGTGTAAGTACACGACGTATTTCTAGGCGGATAGGAGTTTTCACAGTCAACGGTGTGGAGGTCACTTAATCGAAAACAAATTTTATCCGTTTTCATAAACAAAAGGTTCAACATCTACAGCTAGGGGATGGTCCGCTTCGCTTGGAGTTTTGCAACTTTTTGAATATTAATAATCAACTCTACAAGCGTATTTTGTTTACGGATGAGGCACAATTCACTCGGGATGGTGTCAATAACTTGCACAATGAACACTCATGGGCAGAAGAAAATCCACATGAGGTAGTGGAACAGAACTTTCAACACCGATTTAGCGTCAATGTCTGGTGTGGCCTTTTGCACAATCGGCTGATTGGACCTTTCATATTACCTGGACGCCTAAATGCTGAGTTCTGTTTGCATTTCCTTCAAGAAGAGTTGCCGCAGCTGTTAGAGAATGTTCCTTTACATCTCAGACAAAATTTGTACTTCCAGCATGACGGAGCACCTCCCCACTTTTCACGTGCCGTTTCTGCTTACTTTAAATCATCAATTTCCTGGACACTGGATTGGTCGTGGAGGGCCTCACCCTTGGCCACCAAGATCACCAGATCTATCTCCATTGGATTATTGCATCTGGGGATGGATGAAAGACATTGTATACAAGACAAAAGTGAATTCTCGTGATGAATTAATTTGCCCGTATTATGGAATTCGGCTGTGCAGATACAGGGAAGTCCTGAAAAAAAATTAAGAAACGCAACAAAAGCAATACACAAAACGTGCTGCAAAATGTATTGATAATGATGGCCTCATTTTCGAACATCTTATTATAAAAAGGTGCGTATGGTTGGCCCAACCTGATTCATTTTGCTTAAAACTAGTAATGTATTATACTAAATAAAATCGATTTTTTGGTACTTATTTCTGTTTTATTTTAGACTTTCATTTATATTAATTTTCTCAGAATTAAATTCTCTACAATTAATGTTTGTTGATTTTATGTATTTATTACCAATTTAACAAAGTTATTGTACATCAAACTTAAAAAAACATTGTTTCGTGCCCCAATTTTTTGCATTTAACCCTGAATCCCTCAAAAACTATACAGGTACAGTTCTGAAACCTATTTTATTAGCTTTATCAGGTAAAAATACATAAGAATCCACGATATTTTCTTACTTAATTAACCTTTCCAAAAGTTCAGTATGGCTTTATTTTACTCTTTACCCAGGAATTCAGGCGAAATCTTTCGCTAGCTGTAACTCGCTAACGAAGCGTTTTCGGACCTATGTTTATATAACATTTTTTTCATTATTTTTAATAGTACAATGTGCTGTAGAAGTGGGGGGAGAACTTCATGAATCACCCTGTATATGTTATGTTTGGTTATTTAAACGCATATGTGACAGATACGGCCAAATACAATATAATTGAATCGTAAAAAGTAAGGGCTCTGTGGTGTAATGGTAGCACATTCACCCGGCAAGTGAGAGATCCGGGTTCGAGTCCCGGCGGAACAAGTACTTTTTGTGATTAAATGTTTATTGAAATTATATATATATAATCAGTTCGTTTTCAAGATATCATGCAGACAGACAAACAGAAATGACATTTTTCCAACCTCATGAGTGATAGATTTCACTAAAGCTCAGCCAACTATGAGTTTTCAAACAAAATTTTGTAGAAGAAAACTCTGGACACAATTATCAAGATGTTTGGTTACCTCTGAAAAATGGCGTAGTCCTATTTTTAGGTTTTAAAAGAATATTAATTGTTAACCCATATGAGTGCCGCAGCATTTCAATTTTGATGTATTGAATTTTATAATATAGTACAACATTATTTGAAGCATCTAACCAAATCTTTTTCTTTCACTTTGGTCTATAAACAGCTTTATAATTATGATGATCTTGTTCTTCATAAACTGTCATAGTTGTTGAGCAATGCATAGTCCATGCCGTGTTAGTTTGTTTGTTAGTTTGTTTGCGGCCATGTTTACAAGCCAGTAATTGTATATTTTTTGTAAAATATAGCACTAAAAATAGTTTATTCTTATCAGTGTTGTGCTATTTGTTGTATTACAATACTGTGACAAGTTTTAGAAAGGCAAAATTGTGTTGCTAATTAATCTAATTTGTTTCCCAAAAACCAAGCGTGAAAACTAGTATTTGTTAGTACTATATATTATTTTTAGCTCTGTGTCTCCTGTTTAAGTGAACTGTTTCATTCAAATAGCCTGTTAAATGTAATCAACTGCTCTATGTCAACATTGTATTATGACAATACTATCATATGTTTAGTTAATTTAATTCCTATTTTTAAAATATGTGTCAATGTATAGTCTAAACATAGAATGAGGTTGAAAGCAACAATTATTATTATGAACCCTTTGCGTTTGAAAGGCCAGAAGCACTGGCTACACTAAGGTTGCAGGCAGCTTGCATTAGTTTTGCTGTAGTTTGTCCTCGCAACTTGTATGGCCGTGCTACTTTCATTGGCAGCTCAACAGCCATAATTGTTTGCCTCCCCAAATCTAAATTATTTTTCAATTTTTTATTCGCATAGTAATTTAAAGAAGAAATGAAAAATAATTTAAAATTTATTTGTAATTAATCTTTCCAATACAAAGATAAACATACATTTGGGAAATTTAACTCTTTTACTTATATTGTTAACAAAGATATGTAAATAAAATTCTATTAATGTTATTGTTATGTTGTAAGTGTTACTCAGACATGAACTATTTTACATTTTTTAAGGAATAACATTTTTTTAATTAATACCTATATGTAGTCAAGAATAGTTAGCACATGTCTTTTAGTAAAATTTTTTAGGTTTCTATCACTTCAGTGTATAGGCCCACTATGTGTCATTCGTCTTATTTGCACAGTAAATGTTCAGAGAAAAATTATATTAAAAAATTACTGCTTTACTTTAAAATAAAGCTGCTCGATAGGTTTCAGCACTCAACACTCATTATAAAACAAAGGGAAAATTAGAAAATAGCTGCTATGTTTAGTGGCCAGTGGTGCTGGCCTTACGAGCTATGGACGTATTATATCTTGCCAGTACAGCTGAACATACACGCTGAAATAACATTACAGCAAAACTTAATCTGTGCTTCTGAGAAAATGGCGGTGGCCATTAGAGCTGGCCATACGAGCTCCAAGGACAAATTATAAATACTGCCTTCAAGTGCATAGAGTTAATCCAACCTTTTCTGCTGATGGTAAAATTGTAAATTTTAGCTAGACTATACTTTTAAACGTACATTTTAGCAAACATGAAGTAAGCAGTATTTGATCAGTAGTGTAATGCAGATATAAGAGACAAAGTTACTGTCCAGCTTTGACTACAGATTTTAAGACCGTTACTTTTTTTGCGGAAGTACGTTTCTTAGAACTTTGTATGTATGAGTGCTATATTTTGTTGAGACAAACTCAACTTATGGCACTGAAGATATCTAAAACTGAAAATAGATTACTAGGGCTGAAAGTAAACGCTTTTTGACCAAAGAAGGTTTCTCTTTGTATATATTTTCTTCAACAAGGCCGACTCAACTGTCACTGGAATTACTTGAGACTGAAAGTGAATTCCAGCCATTTATTCACTGGCCTAATTTACATAATCTTCTGGACTCCTGGAAATTTTAAATATAATTTTCTCTTTTTCTGTACTTAATGAGCGGGTTCACGCAGTGACAACCGCTGTCCTCGGTCAGCCCTCTTCTCCCACAAACGCAATTTCATGTCTTTAACACTCTCCTGATCAGAAACTCTTTAAGGCTGTTCATATTACTATTTGGACATATAGACGAAATCAGAGAAACTTTTCAACCTAAAACATTTGAAATTATTGGCGCATCAGAATCATGGCGCAGTGTGGAGATGAAAGCATTTCAAAAATTGGTGGTAGCATTACAGTTTATTTTTATGAGAGGTTCTGAGATGTTGACTGTTGTCCGCATCTCCCTCTGAATACTCGGGCAGGCTGAGTATCGGGCTCGGGCTGAATACTGAGTTCATGTTCATTGAAATTGATTTATCTGCATTAGATATGTCTTATTGCTCAGTGTGTTATTGGCTCCCAGAATAGATTATCTGACAGACTTTGAAAATACTCTCTTACACAACATGCCAGGCTACAGTCGAGTCTTGATTATTGGTGACTTTAACACAAACTAAAAAAGACAGATAATACTAAGCAACTGATAACCTTATTCAACTCCACCAACATGACAATACTGCCACTATGCCCGAAACATCACACTGCTGAGTCAGACATCTTTCTGGACCTTCTCGTAGTTGTTACTGACCCCCAGCCATCTGGTGAATCGGGTTGCAATGTTAGAAACTTGGTTTGGGCAAACACTGTGCTTTTCCTCTGATCCTTAAATGATCTTAATGACTATTTTGTTTATTGTTGTCAGACTGTCAGTACAAACAAAGTTACAGATTATACTAACGAACTTCTAAATATGCCTATTAATCAGCAAGAATATGTAAAATTTACTTTTTTTAAACCTGTAATACAATCAGACATGTTGAAAGCCATTTTGTCGTATTGGCAGTAATGCTGAAGGTTCGTACGGTATAAGATTCGATTAATGAAAACCATTCTTTTTGCGACTCTCCCAATAATCACATAAGTTCATCATATCGCTGAGACATGGTATTTTGCCCCCACTTTGGAACTATGCCATTGTCCGCCCCTTGAACAAGACCTCAGTTCGTACATCTTGCTCAAGACTTTAGACCAATTAGTATTCTCTCTGTTCAATCCAAAGGCCTCTAAGAATTGTGCACTGCCAGATTACTGATTATTTAACTCACAAAAACGTACAATCTTCTTAATAGTTTACAATCAGGATTTTGAACAGTACTTGGTACAGAAACTGCTTTACTGAAAGTCACTGATGACAAACAATTCGCAATTAACCAAAAACTAAGCACAATACTGATATTAATTTTTCAAAGGTTTTTGACTGTGCAAACTACAGACTACTATTGGCAAAATTGAGAATCACTAGTTTTTCAGAAAATGTCCCGCAATGGCTGGGGTCTTATCTTTCTGGCAGAAGGCACTGTATACGAATAGATGATGTAACATCTGATTGTCAGAATTTTGAGTGCCGTGTTTCTCAGGATTCCATACTTGGTCCTCAGTTGTTTGTGTTGTACGTAATAAACTAAACCACAAAAAACTTAACTGATTGTGATATCTCACTACTGATCTCAATCTTTGATCAATATTTCACATCTGTACATAAAGTTAGTGTAAATGGAACTGCACTACCATATTATGATAAAGTTAAGAACTTAGGCCTGGCAATAAACTGTACTTTAAGCTAGACTGATGCAGTGACAGAGACTTTTAAGAAAGTTTTTGCATCAATACATTCACTGAAAAAACTGCAAAAGTTTTTGCCGCTTTACATGAAACTATTGTTGGTCAACGTACTCAAACTGCCTTGTTTTTCTTATTGTAATAGAGTGATGTACGACATGACTGTGGCTTTGGGTACAAGACTTGAGAGAAACAAAATTATTATATGAGATTTGGATTTGATCTCAGAAGAAATGAGCGTGTAACATACTGTTATATTAATTCAACGATTTTGAAGTTGAAAAACTTCAGATCAATAGAAATTTAACATTAATCTATAAATTTTCAATTTTGGTTCTCCAAATTTTTAAAATGATTTCCAATTTGAGTCCTGGTTGAGTCATAACCAGGTTCATTGATTTTTGGGAGAGCTTTAATGTTTACTACATGAAACTATCCCAAAAGAGCATCAAACTTATTTCTAGTAAACATTCTAGAAAATCATGGCATCAACTGTGAAGTTTACTTTGACCAATATGATTTTATGGCTGGCTCAAAATTACATATTCCCCATACATTGAATTACCCATATTCAAAATTACAGTGATGAACGCTTTTAACACCAAAACAAATGTTGGTAGCAAATTTCTACAGCGACTGTATGGTGATAAGATTTTCAAATTTTAAAGCTATTGTTAAGTAAAATGCCTGCTGGTTTCAGTTACAAATAAATTAAAAAATTGAGTACTTGGATCCTGAAGTTTCAAGAAAGGAACTCTATGGTTAAAATTCTGATTTTCAATTTCCTTAATGTTATCCCAAGTTATAATAACACTATCGTCGTTATTATTATCCTTCCTTAATGTTATCCCAAGTTATAACATTATCGTCGTTATTATTATCCTCATCCTCTGAGGAAGAAGAATAACTCAGTACTTGCCTGTTCTTACACGAAGGTCTAACTAGGTGAGGTTGATTTTGAAGTTGCAAGTCTAAGCCTAGTTTGGTTAGTAGGCACAGTAGATTGAATATTAATATGTAACAAGCAGCGACTAATGCTAATCAATAAAACTCTGTTAGAGATGTAGCCTCAAAAATAAAATAAATAAAAATAAAAGTTTAAAAAGTGTTAAAGGTTTATTCATATTAGGTATGTTATTTATAAATAAAACTCTGTTAAGATAAACCTGCTGTTGAACACAAAGAGAACATTTTGACAGATGTGTTACCTGTATACTTCCAATAATGCAACGTTAGAGCCACAGACACAAAAAAATTAACATCTTTGGTTTTAAAACCGCTGTCTTTATTAAAATAGTACATCCAATAGTTGGGACAGTTGTAAAACACAATTCAGTGATCCTATTTGCTTATTACACACAGTGCAGAGCGCTTGTAACACTTACTCTATCCGACATCTATGTACAGGACTCTAAATGATAAAAAATACTATAAAACAACTTCACTAACTCCACATACAGTATCTAGGTGGTCTATTTACAAAGGTTATACGTTTTCAATATAATACAACATGTATCAAATGTTAACAAAAATTATAAATATATCAAGCAACTACAAAATAATAAAATAAAATATGTGAAACACTGTGTCGGCAGTAGTGTTTCAAATGTTTTCATAAAAGTACATAGAATGCAAGGCAAACTTTTTATTCCTAGGGACATTATTCTTTTCTAGTACTGAAATGCAAACAGTTTTGTAAAGAAGGTAAACTTATTTAAACAAACATTTTTAGACGAAACAAAGACTAAGATTTGTTTATTTGTTCCATTATGTACTTTAGGTTCACCATAATATGTATCACAAATATGTAAATAAATCACAAGTTTAATGCATTCACAAAAACTGAATGCCTGACTCAGGTTTAAAGCTCAACAACTTCAAAACAAATTTATTTTAATACAATCATTAAGTTAAAAACCATTTAAGTTTCCTTCAAAAGAACTTTTCTTAGGACTAGAAACATGACATTGTCAGTTGACAAATTTGTATTTATTCAGTTTTCAGTAGTGACCGCTTACAACTTGCTGCCAGTTCTTTTGAACAAATAAAATAAAACCTATCAAGAATAAGAATTTATCATTGGACTTTACCGCAATGAAAATTACAGAATATCGAAGACTTTGTCTCAACATTATAGAATATTCCATAGCAACATCCAAACAAAATTTGTGCCACTTTTAACCTACAAAGAAATAGTGTCTTAGAAGTCTAAAGTTGTACACAGCCAACGCAATACTACACTGATTTCATCATAAGATAATAAGGATCTGTTCTTAACACATTGGTTTATTAAAAGATTACAAGATAAATTCTTATTTACAAGAAAACTGTATATCATGTAAAGTTGTACAATCAGACATTACTTACATATTACATTAACCCATACATTGAAATAAAAATAAGAACTCAAGAAAGTGGAGATTTGGAGAGCTTTAACAAGCTTGGAGTCATAGACCGATAGTGATGGATATTTTCTTGAGATCTGAAACAGTCATATAACACAAGCTAATAATTTATTTAAGTCTTGTTTTCTAAATTTTAAACATATTACTATCACAGATACACCGTCCATGAATTTAGAAAAAATAAATTTTATGTATTTATTAGGTAGAGAGAAAAAGCCTCTACTCTTTATTCTTAGACATGACTATTGCATGCTCTTCATTTATACATAACCATATTCATTGGTCTACTACAACAGCATAATTATGTGAACTGCTGACCAACTTCACACTTTTATTTACCTCTGGAAAGGTTGGCAGTTCAGTCGATCTTGACGGTAGAGTAAATCTTTCGCACGAACAACGAGGTGCCAACGTACCCGACCGTGCCACACATGATGCCAAGGGCTGCAGAGAACAACGCCATGTAGCCGAAGTAGAACGCAGTTTGGAACAGCCCATACATTCTGTTCACACAGATAGAAGTTGCATATACTGTTACACTTTGAGATGAGAAAACTGCTAATGGTGTGACGAATATAATAAATTACTCATTAATTAATAAGTAACCCTCAGTTGAGAAAGTGTAACAAAACAAATAAGGTGGCTAATGGTTGGGTTAACTTCTTGTGTCCATTTGGAGAACAGCAAACCATTGTTCCACCGAGAAATGGTGGTTAATATCATTATCATCTGAATTATCTGGCCTAATTTTACTATTTCATGTACATCAACAATAAAAAATATTTACATGAATATAAAAACTGTGGTCCTAAAAACTACACTAGTCAAGATTTTTTGAATAGGTAGGTACACATTTTGGCCAAATTCTGGTGCATAAACAAATATACAACAGTGTCACATGTAGGTGAATTAGTGCAGTCATTGAAGCGAAAAATACGGTCTTACCTCCGAAGTTTTTTACTGTGAACCGATTTGCATGAAATTTTGGAATTAGGCCCATCTTGCCCTTAACTTCAAAAGTGAAAATGATCTGAACTCTGCCTATTATTTTTAAGGGGTGTAAACAACCCCTTAATGGAAAAATTGACATTGAGCCATTTTATCGCTAGAACACAAGTCTAATAGTAAGTGGTGAAATTGTAAAGTGTTTTCTAACACAAGTACCTCATATTAAAATCATTTTCAACCCCTTGAAAATCTTACAACCCTTGCAAACAACCCATAAATTGAAAAAAACCACAAAAAATACTTTGGTATGACATAAAAAGATGTAAGTATAGAGTAAGTAATATTTTATATTCTCTATAATAATTATAACATTTTTAATCCCCTTTCAACCCTTGAAAACTACCCCTTGATAAAAAATTGTTAACATTTTTTTTATAAAATGAAAAGGATTTAAATACAGTCGACTCTCGATAACTCGAACCTCAATAAGTTGAATTCTTTGATAACTCGAATTTTTTTCCGTTCCCTTGAGAAAACCTGCCTAATTCGAAAAAAAACCATGCGTAACTCGAATTAATTTTGTACCTGAATTTTACCTCAATAACTCGAAGTAACAGAAAAATTACCTCTATAACTCGAAGTTCAGTAGATAAGTCGAAGTCTTTAAATACATTACCTCTACAACTCGAAATTTTCAGATCAACCCTCGCTAACACGAAGCTGTGCTGTGTTTACAGCGAACCTGTGTTAGGTCATAGACCTAGCCGAACAGGTCTGGACATGTCGCTGAATTGTCCGACTGTCTACAAAAGACCGCAGTGAACACTTTACGTAGCTACTTAGAACAATCAAGTGACGTACCAGACAACGTGTTCTCTGCTGTTGTTGTTATTGAGAACATTATAGACTTAAATTCTGAAAAAAGCCTTAGGCAGAAGAAGATTACAGATTATTTTCAAATTTTAATTGTATGTACGTATGAATTGTAGGCATACATTGCAGTGTGACAGTAAGTACAAATGCTGTATGTACTTACAGTACATAAATTAGTTTTGTAAAGGATGTAGGGAATAAAAAACATAGTTTATTTGTACCCCTATAACTCGAATTTTATTTTGTTTACCTCTGTAAGTCGAATTTAGTGAAATATTACCTCTATAACTCGAACTATTCTTAAGTCGAACTATACGTAACTCGAAGAAAACAGCCGTTCCCTTGAAATTCGAGTTATCGAGAGTCGACTGTATTATTCCACACTCTCGAAAATGATTATCATATTCTTAAGCTTTTCTACCCTTAAAACTACCCCTAAATTAAAACAGTAAATATATATGATTACATATTTAAAAGCAATTTAATTTAGAGTAAAAAATTGCCATTTATTGAATAAAATATTTACAAATTATATAAAATTCACTCAAATGTGTTATATATACATATAAAAACGTTGGTATGTATTCATGCCTACGTTTCCAAAATATATGAGCCATATTATGTATATATATACACATTACAATAGTTTTGGGTCTCTATTATGCTGCGTACTTTCACATTGCTCCAAATATTCACACTCCGAAATTTTCAGTTACTAAGTAGAAAAAAATATGATAAGTTTTTGGACCACAACTCCTTTAATTTTCATGCTATCACAATTTATAAAAAAACATTGTAAAGGTAATTAAGAGAGTTACAACATCCTTCATTGAAATATATAGTAAAAAACCTTTTTCGCAAACGGTGAAGGGTTAAAGGGCTTAAGAGAGGCTGTTATTGCGCTGCCACGCGCTCTTTAAACAATCATATCTCCGTCAATTTTTGTGAGAAAAAAAAAAGAACCAAATTGTTTGTCAGAAAAATACCTAAATTTTTCATCCCTACACTTTTATACGTATCTGTAGTCATTTTTGAGATATTATTAAAAAAGTTGGTTTTTTAAAATTTGGAATTGTTTTTAATCGTGACCTTTTGGAAAAATATGTGTCCAGAAGCAGCAAAACTGATACAATCTATCAAACTCTTCATAATAAAGTTAATTCTAGGCGTAATCCGATTAATTTTAATTTTGGTGGAAATGGCACTTATGAAACCCATTGATTTCAAAGAAAAAACATTAGATGCTCCTCTTATTTGCAATACAGCTCACTTACTTTACGTGCAAAAGGCATTTAATAGTGCTCATTTTAAAGCTTATTTCAAGCACTACAAAACTCTTTTTTATTAGAATGCCTAAAATGCATCTGCTTGCCGCTAGATGGCATTGACAACATTGATTAAATTTCAGACAAAATAAAATACGGCTTTGATCTTTAATATCTAGCTTAATATTGCACTTAGAATACTTTATAAAAAACCAAATTGTTCATTTTATTACCTGCTACAATTTTGTTTTTTATAAAACTTTTGATAAAACGTTTATTTTTGGAGATATTTGCAAAAAACCGATGAAAAACGTGAAAAAATTGCAAATTTTCAATTGCCAGTAACTTGAAAAGTATTGGATTTTTCGAAAAACTTTATAGATGATTTTTTGCTTAAAATGATGCCTTCTATCGATATCCGAGGTTATTTTGAAGCAAAAAAAATTCACCCCTGAGAAGGGGTGGCAACCACCCCCAGGGTGGTTGCGGAGTTCAAATCATTTTCACTTTTGAAATTAAGGGTAAGATGAACCTAATTCCAAAATTGTATGCAATTCGGTTCACAGTAAAAAAATTCGGAGCAATAATGCTTCAATGACTGCACTAAATTAGATTATTTTGTAGAGACTTACTTTGTTTTGAAGAAGAAATAGTAGAAGGAGTACATGTAAACATAACCAGAAGTAGAAGCTGCTGCCAGGAAGCTGGTCCACTGCCACCGGTAGTCCTCTGCGTTGAGCAAGAAGTACGTGCACACAATCGTCACACAGACCGTCACAATCATCAGTATCAGAAACACCAGGAGCATGAAGCCATACACATAATATATCTTGTATGCCCAGAATGATGTAAATATGAAGTACCTGAAAATAAATGAAAATGTATTCTACAGAGTAACCTTGAGATATTTATGAGACAGATAACTCAAAGGAAGTTTGATTCAAGGAAACTAAAATAAATATAAACCATTGCTGTTGAAGTCAACGATTCTGAATAGAGATGTGTTTTGCATTTCAATTTCAAATAGCTTTATATAGATAACATGTATAACAGTGTACGATGAATAGTGTCATTTGTAATTTCTAATTACAATGTGTTCTTAAAACTAGGTCTTATGCAACACATAATCATTTTACAAAATAGATCTACACGTTGTACAACTCCTCAATTAAATATAATACTACATTAACTAAATAATCCCTTAATCAACTATTAAATTTGTTAATGTTGTTTTCTCTTCTTATTAAATCTGGCAATGATCTAATAAATTTTGCTCCTGTATATGTGCCTCCTTCTTTGTAAACACTAGATTATGATGTATTAACTAATCATTAATTTATTGTTATATTTTATAATATTTCATAAATGCCTAATAGTTTATATTTATTTTGGGATGTTAACACGTCCAAGGCCAGCTCTATTTCAGGGTATAGCATCCAAAGTCCCAAACTTAGCTTTTATCCTATTGTATTCATTTAGTATTATAATAAAAAGGTTTTTTTATATAAAAAGTACTCTGACATCACCCTGGCATCATCTGTACTAATGGAGTAGACATATTTCTCACTGACCAAATATTTGCGTTAAAACTCTTGAATACACACAGTAATAGTATTGCTAGATATGTGGATGATATATTATGTCTTTTTAACCCTAGAACTGTTAATCGACATAATTATGTCGGTTAATGCCGCTTTTGTGGTGTTAACCGTCAAAATTTTGTCGATCAAACATTCCCTCGTATAATTACTTTTTATAATATACTCCGGTAACGTATCGATATAATTCATGCACCATTGGATTCGGGAAGAATATTGCTAAGGAACAGATGAGTTTTATTCCTCTTTGTATTATGGTTATGACGTAGCAAGCTTGTTATTTTGAACGTAAAAGAAAACGCGACGCCGTTTGTTGTGACCGCCATATTGCCGCTGCCGTTCTGTATCACTTTCGTGCCGAGCTGTGGATATTTGTAAGTTTTAATAGTTTTACGCGTGTTTTAGTGTCGTATTTAATGTGTAGTGTGTTGTTTGATGTCGTAGTAGTGTAAACATATATATTTTAGAATAAATCAATTTCTATTTACTGAAATATGTTTGAGAAATTACCGGCTTTGTGTAGGCTATGGCAAAATGACTTGGCTAAAATTCATTTCACATAGTTTGTTATTGTTTTCACTTACTAAACGTTATTTATAGCACTCTTTTAGCTCTGAAGTAACTATTTATTTTTAGTAAATAGATAGTTTTCACAATAAAATATATATTTCCTGTAATTTCTTTGGTTATATATAATAACTGTTTGGGTTATTCTATATTTTTTCAACATCTTTAGTTATATTTATAGTTTTCTAACTACATAATATTTCCTATTACTTATAAACCATAAATTTATAAATTTTGATATAGTACAAGCTTTAGAAACTATTTTATATTTTGCTGAATGAAAATTTTTCGCAAAATTTTTGAATAATGGAAAAATTTAACTTTTTTTACTTTTCAAAAAATAATTTATGGTAATTATTTCATTAGTACTGTATATTCTATTTTATTCTAAGTAATAAAATATGCAAAATAACATGTATTCATAGATAAATGTATTAGCAAAACTTGTTTTACCAAAGTCTTACGTGTACACCCGATTTTCAGAATTTAACGCATCGCTGCTTTTTGTTCTATAGCTTTATGATGCTTTCATAAATGTGTATAATGTTTATGTTTTTCTGAAACTAGATAAAATTTGACACAGAATGGCTATCTCACTTATAAATATTTCTCACTATAACTTCATTTTCTAGGTATGGTCCCCCCCAAATTTAAGAAATATTTTTCGTAAATTTTATATTTGATTAAAAAAAGTGTTTATTAGAAAATTTTTGATGGTTAATATTACAATATAGTGCAATTCTACGTTTAATTCTGAACACAAAAATATATACTCTTATTTATATTGCTTTTATTTTATATTTTTAATAATTTTTTTAAAAAAACCTTGCGCGAAGCTCCAAAACAGCCCGACACTACAGGATGAAATGACCGCCAGTTCTAGGGTTAATGGAGATGAGAACCAAGCAGAACACTTTTTAACATTTCTCAATTCTATATCACCAACAATTAAGTTTTCTAAAGAAATCCAAAAAGTCAAAATTAACTTTCTTGATATAAGTATTTCTAATCTTAACGGAAATCACTCATTTGAAATTTATAGAAAAACAACCCAATCAGATCTTCTAATACCATCATCCTTTAACCATCCTTGGAAATACAAATTAGCAGCATTTCACTCAATGGTAAACAGAATGTTAAATATAACAATGAGTAATGAGAATAAAAGTAAAGAAATTAAAATAATAAAATAACTAGCTGTCAAAAATGGATATAAACCCCAAATTGTAGACAAAATGATTAAGAAAAATCAATAAAACCAACAAAATACTTCCTAATCTTAATACTACAGAAATTCAGAAATATATATGTGTACCCATTCAATACTAAATTAAACAAAGCTGTTCGAAAAACCTTTCAAAATTCTCCATCAGTCACCAAACAAGAAATAATACATTTAAACTTATTGAAAACAAAGTGAACCAAAATGATGACAAACAAGAATTATACAAACAATCTGGAATATACCAAATTAACTGTAGTGACTGTGAAAGCTATTATATTGGGCAAACTGGAAGAAATTTTAATAAAAGGTTTAAAGAACACATACAAACTTTGAAAACAAATAACATGTCTACAATAAAATCAAATTTTGCTGAACACTTATTGGAGACTGATCATAACTACACAAATATTGAAAAGAACATGGAAATTTTAGATATCGACAGGAAAGGAGAGAAATTAAACACAAAAGAAGGATTACATATCTATCTAAATTATAATAAAGATCCTCATAACATTTTAAATAGTAATCTGAAAAATAAGACAAATCCAATTTTTGAAAAAATATTAAATACAGATTACAAATGAGAAAATTACAACTGTGTCATTTAAATTTAACATATGTTTAAAAGGTCCACATGTGTATATCTAATTGTTTATTATTTATTTAGAGGTTAATGTACACTGATGATGGTTAAAAACCGAAACACGTGTATGTAATAAAAAGATTTTTAAAAGGGTTTTAGTTACTTTCATTACATTAATATTGCTAAATAATATAATTTTTGTAGATGAAATGTTACTTTTTACATAAAAATAACTCCATTCGTTTTTATTTTCGTTTTGAGTGAAATGATGCACAATCCCATCAGGGTTGAACGTGATTGTAATGTCACATTAGTTAAAAATAATTATTTCCATACAATTACATTTGAGTTTTTATGAGCCAGCCAATACAGCAGACTAAATTTTAGTTTACATACCTTTCCGTCATCAAATCCAACTTTTTTTATTTTGATCATAACCAGTTTCGGGAGCACTGTCCCACTGTCAAATCATGTTGTAAAATTGTTAAAACCGCACACGTCAAAATAAATAAAATTATACTTAACATAAACACACAAACATGAAAACACAACAAAGAAATTAAAATATAGTTAAATTTATATGTACGGCCATGAACAGGAATTGACAATGGAACAACCTTCCCGAAACTAGTCTCGTCAAAACAAAAAAGTTGGATCGTTGACAGAAATGTGTGCAACTTTTATTTAATTTTATAGTCAAGTATAAATGCAGAAACCAAAACATGAATAAACTAAAAATTATGTTTTGATTTTTGTGAAAAAAATAGTTTTAGCAAAACCCAACTCCAAAATATTTGTTGTATGTGTATAATATTAATTTACAATAGCACATTTGCTTTAATAAGTAATTTCACTAACTTATATTACATTGGTCTATTATAGGTATCCAAGTTGTTAAGAGATTGTCCAAACAGTGCATTTGCAATTCTATTGTGTAACCTCATCTACTGTTAATTTTTCTTGCATTCCTACAGGGCTAAAAAAAGGATTTTCTTAAAGCAAGTATCAAAAAATCAACAAAAATGTGCATATTTTACAACCACAATATTATTAATCAATTGACAATATTAATGCCAGGTTAAAGAACGGTTTCATAATACAGAAGCTTGATGGTACTCACATCTCGATGAAGATGGAGCCAAATGGCAGAACACCACCAAGTACCACAATGACGGCCGGCTCCATGAACCATTTTTTCTCAGGAATGGGCCGTGGCACAGCGTTTATGCGGCACGGGTAGTCAGGCTGGCCTGCCAAATTGCGACCTAACACTGTTCCCACCATGGTCAGAGGCAGAATCACAAACAAGCAGATACATGTCACTGCCACCTGTCACAAACACTTCTGTAAGTTCATATCAAATCCTCATGTTTGGTGAAATCGTTACTAAATAGTTCCATGTTTACCAAAATATACAAAAGTTTTACAAATTTTTGAAGATTAATAAAACACTATCTAATAAGAAAGTAACATCCTATTAAAAAATTCTATAAGGTTAGTAGTAAAACATAAATGTTAGGTGTCATTTTGTAATTGTTCAAATTGTAACAAGATTCCATAGGTGAAGTGGGTGACATGGCGTTTTCATCTTTTAATATGAGTTAAACAAACCTGACATGTAGGCATTACAGGTACTACTCTTAACTGGTTTAAGAACTACCTGAAACAATGCTGCTAACTGGTTGAAGTTAAGCAGGAACAGAAAGAGGACAGATCCATACAATAAGATCAATACCACTCCCTGTAAATAGAGAGTACCACAAGGATCAGTCCTTGGCCCTGTATTGTTTATCTTATTTACAAATATGACTCAATACCTGGATGGACCGTGTCATACGCTCCTACGCAGATGATATGCCCATTCTCTCTTCAGAAAACTCCACTGAACAACTGTAAATAAGCTCATATACCTCATTGAACATGGTCTATCAGTACTGCCACTACAAAGACTTTGATATCTAAGACTAACCAGCGAGCTTTTGGTAGAAGGGGAAACCAGGTACCAGCCCTACCAAAGTCGATATGAAACCACACATAAAATTTATAGGAGTGACCACTGATGAAAAACATCATGGACACAGCATGTCAACAAGCTGTGTAAAAAATTAAATACCAGACTTTTTATCTTGAAGCGAATAAAAACAATCAGTAACACACTAACTGCAAAAACTACTTACTTTGCAAATATTTGACACGCACAATTCGATACAGAATAGCAACATGGGGAGGAACAACTAAAGAGAACCTATAATGACTAGTGCGTCTCGAGAAAAAAGTAATAAGGATTCCTAATTGCCTGGGCCTCAGAGCCACCAGTAAAGAAGCCTTCAAGGATCTAAAACCTATAACAGTGATTGGCCTCTGTATCCGGGAGGTTATATTCTATGTTGACAGGAAGAACCTACCTCGAGTTGCTGACCACCAAGACTACTACACCCGACATCCTGCAGACTACTTACTACCAGCTCACCATCTAACTCTGTATGAAAGAAAACTGTCATATGCTGGCAAGAAGCTGTACAACCTACTGCCCCAAAAATTGAAAGCTCTTAAAGGAAAGAAGCTGAAGGCATCACTGAATGACTTCCCTTGAATGACTGGTTGACATCATAACCCTTCTAACCTAGATGAATTTGTGCACTAAAAACAATATTCAAGAGTGACATTTTTTATACAATTTGAATTGTATCCATTGTAAACTGGTGGTACTTCTTCAATATTTTAGGACTGTGGAAGCCTACTATTGATTGATTTTCTCCATGAATAATGTACAATTAATGCTACAAACTTTTACCAACTGCTTAATACCTTTCGGCAAGAAAAGCGAGATATGCCTATTCAAAGTGCAATACTCCTCCATTATTACACTTAGCAACACACAACTGCATTGATTTCTTTTAATGGACCAAATTCGTTGGGAAACAATCAAACAAGCACCCTACACAGTCACAATATGTCGCCTGTTCAACTTCCACATGTTTGGGCTACTTAATGAATTGTGATCTTGCTAGTTCCCTATAAACTATTTCATCTTTCTAGACCAGAGCCGTTTTAAACCCATTAGATGATAGTCAAACACTTTTTCTTGATGTTATAGGTCTCTCATATTTGCAATTTGGAGTTAACTTGTGATATTGCTTATGTGTAAATTGTGCATTACATGTGCATAAATACATTATATTTTTTTCAATTGAAGGAATTAAAATCTGCTTAAGAACAAGCTATACTGGCAAACATCTCAATTTTACTTCCATAATAACAAAGTTAAACTTCAAAAACTATACAGTAGATTTTTATTGGTCATTCAGAAACAATCTCAAAATGTTGCACTTTATCGTTTAAATATAAAAAAAGTATATACTTTATAAGAAAATATAAAAACCTTTGTGTGCATATTAATGATATATTAAAAATTAAGACATCTTTACTGGGTTTAATAACTGAGTAAAGCTCAAGGTTATTTCAGTAGCACTGAGTAAATACAGTACTCACCATTGTTCCAAAGGGGATAGCTCTGGAGGCATGGTAGTAGATAGCAATGAAGTTGATAAAGAAGGCAGTACCACAGACAAGTGCAGGCAGCATGAATGCTGACAGAATCATTTGTTTGATCCAGATCTTGCCTCCCAGTCTGGCATAGAGCCCCCCACCGAAGTAACCGTTGACAGGGCTGGCCGCCGCATACACAAATATGGCAGTACTCAGCAGTGATCCTCTCCTACAAACACCGTTAAGTTAACACAATTAGTAGCCAAACACATTCCAATTTATCTCAAATCAAAGAAAGTTATTCGATAAAATAGTAGATTTCAACACTCGCTAATAAATAATAATTTACATTATAGTTTACCAATATCAAAGCATACACATTTCACTATATAAATAAAACCAAGTGCATTGATAGAATTGACAACTCTTGCATGCCAATTCTATTTTAGTTATTATATACTTTTGAGTTTTTTCTTATGGTGTAAAATGTATTTGAATATCTCAATTGCAAGTGATCAATATTGCTCTATTCTGTAGGATTGTTTTACAATGTGTTTTAAGTACCATTTGAAAATTTTAATAATTTTTCTAACATTATATTTGTAAATCAAAGCTGGTTAGTTTTCTCTACTTTTCTAAATAATTTCCACCAACAATAAGACACTTATCGTACTGTAAAACCAGCTTTTGAAGATCATTCTAGTATAAGTCTACCACCTAAATTGACAACCACAGCAAAACATTGTGGCAGATCTCCAAACCCCAATTCAAGTGTATTTACGGATGAAAGTATAAACTCAATTGTAGAAAACACAAGTATTTGGATTGGCAAGAACAAAGATAAATTTATTAGAGAAAGAGATGTAAAGCCAACAACTGTTCAAGAAATAAAAGCTACCATTGGTATTGTGTATACAGCTGGCGTACTGATAATGTCCTAAAAAAATAAAACTTCCTAGAAAAGGAATTATTCTTGAGCGAGAATATCATTACTGAAAAAACCTGTGTTCAAAAAAAGCTACGAAAAATATAAATAACAACCTGAATTAAGTAACAGTGTCAAATTTCAGACTCTGCACAAAGCAGACGGTAAAACGGAGCTATACTCAACATTTGCATTGAATCAACACATCCCACCATAGCAATGTTATATGTAAGATTAGTTCCTTTTATTGAAATTCAAGGGGATCGTACCTGAGTAAAAAATTGTAATGTGTAATGTGATTTTTGGTGAGTAGAATAATAACAAATGTGTTAGAGAATAAAAAAAATGAAATCGGTAAATCTAAAGCCTACAAACATGTTTCTAGGAGTACACACTACTGTATGTGAATAAAGCCTTGTATTACACAGAAAAAAAAATCTTGAAACAATTTTATAAAGTACTATAGAACATGCAACATGAATAGAATTCCTTTTGTACTTGAATACAATTTCTAGGGGATGTACACAGGGAATATTGTAGGGTAAGAACATAATTAAAATCCCAATTCTGACTTATAGAAGAATTCTACATGCAATTGGCGAATGCAATGAGATGAACATGCCCAATTATAGAATAGGATTTTAGTCCAAAGACAACTTAAGTAAACAAGTAATTACAGTATTTTGTATTCCAGCAATTTATTTAGTGGAACTAAAAGTTTGTTGCCAACACCTTTTATTCCATTTCATGATCACTCAAAATTCAGCAGTTTTGCTCCCTAACAATGCACTTTCAAGTTGACAAGATCTCCTTCCATTTATAAATGACTTGATTCTTTCTTTTTATAATAATTATATCTTTCTTCACTAACATCAGCAGCACTCACTCTGTGTAAAGCTCTCCTAGGATGGCAAACACAATGACAGAGAGAGTGACCACAGTGACTTGGTAGCCGGCTCCTATCATTGCTGAGAAAACCATTGGGTTGCTGGCTGGACGAAACACGTCCCCGTGCACCTGCTTCCAGCCATACTCATCCCCGAGGTCACGTTCCTATGCACAAACATTACATAGAAACTAATTCATTTTTTACAATAATAAATCAAATTTATAGTTTTAGATAAATTTCTTAAAGATTTTCAGAACAATTTCTCTCCAGCTAGCAGCTTTTAGTTTCTAGCAGCTAACTGCCTCTTGATCTCCCTTCTCCTGGAACTCTCTGGCCCCTGAATTCATCCAGGCTCTGGGTCCATTTGATCTCTGGTCAATCCTCCTGGATCTCTATTTTCTTTACTCCTCCAACTTAGACCCACCCAGATTTTAAGCATTGGATTATCTCTGATCCTATAATAAATCTTTAAAGCTGCTAATTTTGGTTTTCTTGCTTTTTATGGGGATTAGTTCTTTAATCCAGATCTAATAAACTAGTGAAACAATTATTTTTAACAATATTAAATTATTAAAACGTTCTCCAATAGATCTGACAAAAATACATCATACACATACATGTAACGTTAGTTTCATTAACATGTCTGATTACTTTCCCAATATTATCTAAATAAAATGTCAGAATTAAATATTAACCCTTTGAGTGCCACAGCGTTTTGCTATATGGTGTGCATAAAATGCCGAGCGAAAATGCCTGATTCTGCAAGGGTTTGGTTAAAAATTCATAACAAATTTATTTATTGGTATAATGTCTTAGGTTTTTTTTTTAGATAAATATATTTTCTTTATACATATTATACATTGATCACTTATTTAACCCTTTGCGTGCCACGGCGACGATACATCGTCGCCAAAAACCCTTGCGAAAAGTGCCATCATAATTTTTAACGCTTTATTTTTCATGAATTCTTTTCACAACCAATATTGTTTTATTTGTTAACTATCCTGCAATAGATAAATAATAGTTCACATAGTACTTTATATTAGTGAAGATAAAAAAACACAGAATAATAGAAGCAACAACAGCGGGCGGTGATTAACCGGGCGCGTAACATCGTTGGCGCGTAAACAACTCGCTACGTATAGTATGCGTAATATCTAAAATAATACGTTCGGTTACATGGTTGTGTTTACATCGTTTTGAGGTTAGGATCTCTAAAATGATTTTGTTAAATTGATATCTCCCGTGCGTACGTGCGTGCGCGCGCGCGCGCGCGTGTGTGTGTGTGTGCGCGTGTGTGTGTGTGTGTACATATTTTTTGGGAAAATATGAAGACCATATATTAGATATACTTTAGAACCAAAGGATAAATGTAAGTAATGCATTAATTATTTTTTGTTTTAGTGTTGTGTTACCGGTACTGAAAAATGATTTTTTCATTATGTACATAATTTCAAGCATTGTTATGTAACTATAGTAATTATATAAAAAAAGTTAACCATTATTTTTTTTCACATTAACAATGTTATAAAGAATATTAAAAAAATTCTTCCCATAGTAAAATTGTTTCTTATTAATTTGTCAAAAAAAATAAAAACTAAAAAATAAAAATTGCTTTATACATTTTTTGGTTTTGACATGCCAAAACTAATATTATTTTATGTTGTTTCATTTGTTTTGTAACATTTTATTGTAATACAAACTTTTTACAAATATTTTGATACCTGTTTCATAAAAATAGTATGAAAAATAATAAAAATATATTCTTTTTCCGGAAGCCCAGTAATACTTCTTATTATTCCCTGGCATTTTTCGCATATGACTTGCAATATAGTTGCTAGTGCATTTCTTTTGTACTAAATTTTTTGCCTTGTGGCATTCAAAGGGTTAACGTTTTTATACAAATAACAAAAATCATTAACAGAAACTTTATGGGCAAAAACATTTAGTTTTTTATTTTGACACAACTTAGTGTTATTGAAATATTTTATTTTTTCAATTTGTTATTCTATCTTATACTCCATAATTCTTTACAAAAAGACATATTAAATTCTTTTTGTACTTATAAATAAAATTTGGAAAATAAGTATGAAAATATGAACCACTACAAAACTAGAAATTTTCTAACCTAACGTAACACTCTCTGTATTGTCTACACTGCTAATGCTTAAATCTAATGCCTGCAATACTAGGTCTTCATTGTCATCAATGTTTTTACGACTCATTGTTTATAAATATCACTGAAAAAACACAAAAAACATTAAAACTGTACAAACGTATTTAGTAAAGTACTAGCCGCTTACGATCGCCGTAACTCACGGTCAAGTCATTGTTCTACTTACACACAGACTAGAACAGTATATACAAACGAAATAATTTGAAGATACTAACACTACAAACCCATTTACACTTAAAAACTTTCAATATCATTTGTGAAATAAACAGCAGAGCAAACAAAACATGTGATGGCTCGTCCGCGTAGCGGTCAATTCTAAACTCGACTAACGCGCTCACTTTACAACCACTGTAAAAATCAGAATCTAACCAGAATGCAACAAAACCTACATCAAAAGTTACATTGAAGCCTTTGGAATGCGTATGTATAGTCATTGAGCCAATTTAGATATATAATACTATATAAAATATAAGCGTTACTGCAGAAGTCGCTAACAGCGATTCTGGCATTTCTTGCATATAATGCGGGATCGCTGACAGCGATGCTCCGGCACTCAAAGGGTTAAAATATAAAAATATTTAAAAAATCCATGTTTAGATTTCCACAATAAAACGTTAAGAGTAAAGAATCGGGGCTGTTATTTAAGATTTACTATATATTTGTATTTTCTAAATTGAAACCGTTACAAATGCAAGTGTTTGTGTGGATAGACAAACATAGTACAAACAATAAAATAAGTACATTGAGAATGTTTAAATTTAGAATTTAATTAATGAAAATTAAGAAGTTGCTGTATCTTTTTTTAATATTCAGCATTAATACTGTGTGATATATTTATAATATTAATAAAAAAAGAGCTTTCTCAATTCTTCTGACTGCAACAAACTCGCCAAGGCTAGATATCCTGTGAAAACTTACCATATCGTCTAACTCTTCATCTTTGCTATATCTGGCATAGTCTTTTCTCAGGGTCCTCATGAGGATCATGGAGACCAGACCCACAAGGAATATCACCATCATGAAGCTGTTAAAGATGCTGAACCAATGTATCTGTCAAAACATAATGACATTTTAAAACACAAATGATACTTTATTCTACACATTTAATATACTCTACAGCAGGGTTTCTCAACCTTTTTGAACCTACAACCCCTTTTTGTGTCTGAAATTTTGACAACCCCCAACTGTATATAGCAATTGTGAGGGGGGGTAGGAATTCATCACCACTAAATAAACAGGACTCGTATCTTGTAAAATGCTACACAACGAGTCTTATTTGAAGTTTAGGTTCACGTCCCTTGGAAATAAGCCGCAGTGCATCGTGTGTGGTGAAGTGCTATCCACTGATTAAATGAGACCATTGAAAATGTTACGTCATCTGGAAAGGAAACATCATGGACTCAAGGATAAACACAAGCTTTTTTGAACAAAAAAGTCAGGCTCTGAAGTATCAAATAGGAAAAATTACTAAAATGAGTAATACTAACCAAAATGCTCTTCATAGTACATGTGTTGTACTTTATTTTGTTGGTATAATAGTTACATAAAAATTGACTGAAGCACCAAACCACATATAATATCAGTACAATTGATACTTCCTGCTGTTACTGACATGGTTTCACAGGTGATATACCTCAGTAGCACAAAGAAATTTCAGTATGGCTGAAAACTAAACAAAATTGAGTTTTTTCAATACACATTTTTTTAAACCGACTGACACTCTCAGTTGTTTTTAAGTGTTGTTTTTGTTCAATATAAAAAGGGCGAAGCAATCAAAGAGAACATTTTATTCTGCAAAACACGCCCTTACAACACAACAGGAGAAAACATATATGATCTGTTCATTAAAGCTACTGTGAACCCTTTAAAATCAGTTAAGGAAAATGTGTTTCAATATGAAGTAATGGTGGTGTTGCTCTCAACAGTAAAAAAGTGAACTTATTGCAAGATTGAAAAACATCATGCTTAATGCTAAACGGGTTCACTGTTTCTTACATAGACAAGCTCTGGCATCAAAGCAAATGCCAACCGAACTTCTTCTTCAAGTTCTGGATGATGCAGTGAATATTAATTTTTTAAAGCTTGTTTATTGCAAAAACGTCTTTTTCCAATCTGTGTGAAGGCTCTTTACATAAAATTGTTTTGGTTCACACAGAAGTACATTAGCTTTTCTTAGGAAACGTGTTTAGCAGACTGAGTTAAGATTAGAAATGATGGTCTTCTTTCGGGATGCTAATCCCCAGCCTGCCATACTGAAGCACAAATCAAAACGTAAAACACTAAACTCATGATTGCAAAATTAAAATATACATCAACACAACGTTCTGTTTGGACAAACAGGTTATAAAGACGTGCAAACGTGATTTGGTAATAGTTCATAAATTTTCTACTGAATTGTAATAGCATTCAAACATCATTACCTTATGACAAAGAAACACCACTAGAGTAAATTAAAACTCATTTCCACCTGTCAGGCATTGCGTAACCAGATAGCTGTTTGCAAATGTTTAAATATGGGCATGGGCAGTTGACCGCAAAGCGGCGTTGCACGTGTTAACACAGGCATGGCAGTTAAAGGGTTAAGAGTGGATAATATAATGAATAAGTTCTTACACTTAATCATTGTAGTAACCCCTTAACCACTACAGATGCACAGTGGCAATGATGCAATTAGACACAATTATATGTAGCTGTGAAACAAAACTAAATTGGAGCGTAACAATGAGCTTAACTTACTCTGTGTTGGAAAAAATTTGGATCCAAATATTTATCAAAACGGTCTTCAAATTTGACAGGTGATGGTTTCCAGTTAACTTCGTACGTGAAGGGAATCTTCACTCCAAGTTCCAACTTGATCTTGTACTCAGACGTTAGGTTTACATCGACAATGTATTTGCCATTGTAACCAATATCAAACTTCTTATGTGTCCAGATGTAGTAGTTCATCTGGCCATTCACCTCTTCCATTTCACCAACAATTCCTAAAAAAACCATAATAAAAATTAAAATACTACTTAAAAATAAAAATTCACTAAATAAACATAAATGGACACATACAATATTGTTAACCAACTGGCACCTTAATATTTATTTCTGCACTGGATTTTCCTGGTTGGATTCAATTAAAAATGCCAGAAACACACATAGGGATATGCAAAATATGTATTTTTAATACAATTTGATTGCCTAATATATATATATATATATATATATATATATATATATATATATACATTTCACATAATAAATGGAAATGATCACAGGATGCTCTTATTTTTAAAAATCGGAATAATTAAACAAATTTCTTTTAAGTAAAAATGTTATTTATTATAAAAACTTTGAAATTAAATGACATATTTAGTTATATAAACCTATAGAGCATTAATTAGGTATTACAAATTTTATGTTGATAGACTATTTAAATTTACAACATGGGAAATTTGATTTACTTGAATTATTTTTTCATGTTATACAACATTCATAAAATTAACATTTTGGAACATTTTTTAGATAAAGATACATATTGAAGAAAATCTAATTTAAATACTTTGTAGGAAACATGATTTTTTCAATCATTTTCCATCGCTCAGTGATAACAAAATTCAGTAACACTACATTTTTGTATCACTGAACGATGGCAAATGTCCTGAAAATTCCTGTTTACTTCACGATCAAGAACAAACTTTAAACAAAGAATTGATTCTCAGTAAATACTTTGTTTTATAACAAAAGAAATGTATTTTTAATATTATAAAACATGTGTTGTTTGGAATTATTTACTTCACTAGAGAAAGCACGAATTGTTAGGAAGGTCATTTCATATTAATTTATTGTCCATATAGTAACTTCTGTACTAGCAAGCCAATTTTTGGCGTATTTGCAGGTTTTTTTAAGTGTTATGAAATATGGGATTTATGCAAAAATACTATTATACAGAGTCATACAATTATATGATAATTATATTAATTCCTGTCAAATATGCAGAAGTTTAGTATAGAACTGGTTGTATAAAAAAAAAATGAAGAAAAAAACTGAAATAGCCAAAAATGCAGAATGTATCACCTAATAAGAAAACAAAACACAATAAATATACAAGATGTTCATAATATACTAACTTAAACCAAAGCAAACTGACCAATATACAATATTATTTTACATACACACCTCTTATAAGTGTGATGTATCATATTAATTCCAAGTTTGTGTTCTACAGGGTCTGTATAATAAGTAACCGGACTGAGCCTGCCCCGCTCCGTCAAAGCGTCTGCTAACCGGTATGTGGTGCTGTAGTGGTGGTGGGGGGGTCCAGTGAAAGGGAACCGGGCTGCAGCAGTTGCCTCCAAGCGCTTGGAGAGTTAGTATCAAGCGAGAGCGGAGTGCATGTTCAGTTACCCCGTCGGAGTGAAAATGGAGAGTACGATCGAGCAACGTTTTAGCATTAAATTTTGTGTCAAACTCAAGAAAACGGCCACGGAAACTCTTGAAATGATTCAAGAGGCTTACGGTGAGGATGCTCTGTCCAGAATTCAGGTGTTTCAGTGGCACAAAAATTTCCGGGAGGGCCGTGATGACGTCCATGACAAACAGCGCGTCGGTCCTCCGTCAACGAGTCACACGGACACAAATGTGCAAAAAGTGCGTGATGTGTTGAACAGTGATCGTCGTCTGAGCATTCGGGCTATCGCAGATGAGGTCGGAATTGATAAGATGACCGTTCAAAACATTATTAAGAACGATCTGGGCATGAGGAAGATCTGCGCGAAGGTGGTACCCAAACACCTGACTGATGAGCAAAAGAAGCGTCGTGTTGCTGTCGCTTCGGAAATCCTTGATCGACTGCAAACCGAACCAGAGTTTTTCAACCACGTTATTACAGGAGACAAGACGTGGGTTTTTGAATACGATCCTGAGACGAAGAGGCAGAGTTCGGAATGGCACACACCGGCGTCACCACGACCGAAAAAAGCGCACATGTGCAAATCGAAGGTGAAGTCGATGCTCATTGCTTTCTTTGACGTGAAAAGCATTGTTCACAAAGAGTTTGTGCCACCCGGTCAAACTGTAAACGGCCAGTACTACAGAGAGGTGCTCCGTCGACTAACCGCCTGGGTTCACCGAGTCCGTCCGGAGATTGCCGATTCGTGGATTCTCCATCACGACAATGCACCGTTGCACACCTGCCTGCTCGTCACCGGACAGTTGGCAACACAGTCGAGGGCAACGTTGCCACAGCCTCCTTACAGCCCGGATATGGCACCACCGGACTTCTTTCTGTTACCCAAGATCAAGAGACACCTTAAGGGGACGCGGTTCGGGACTCTGGAAAACGTTCAACGTGCTACGACGAGGGCTCTAGACAACATCGAGGTTGCCGACTTCCAGGGAGCATTTAGGGATTGGAAAATACGGTATCAGCGTATTATCGACTCCAATGGGGACTACTTTGAAGATTTCTAAAGAAAAATTGTACATATTTTGCCAATAAAAAATTTCCTGAAGTCAGTCCGGTTACTTATTATACAGACCCTGTATTACCTACATGACAATTTATGTCTTGGTATTAAAAAATACAATAAAAATTAATTGGAATAATACAAAGAAGTTAGGTAAAAATTTGCTATACTCATTTTGTTAGTTTTGGGCAAATATTTGTTCAAAACCAATAATTTTATCACACAGTATAGAATGTACGCTTTTCATTGATATATGATGTTGTAAATCTTTATTGTAAATGAAAATACCACTTTGTACAAATACTTACATTTTGTACTTTAAAATTATGTGAAAAACCACTTAAATAAGTCTAAGATAAAAAATCTAACACAATATCCTTCACTACTTACAATACAGAGTCAACATAACTTAGTTTTAAACATTTCTTTGGTGAAAGTACCCAGTATTTGTGACAAAAAATTGAAATAGTTTTTTTTTCATCCCAGCCATATATCTTTCCTTTCACAATCCAACCTTTACCTTTTTGTATATTGTAAAATTGAGAATAAATACATTTCTATTAATTTTATTCCAAATAACCATGTGTCATTAATAAGACATTTTTATTGTTTAAAAACATTGTGTTTGTTTTAGTTAAACTTAGTTTTTACCATTATTAACAGTTTTTCACCTTTTAAATCTACATATTTTACATCGAAACAGAAGAAAACCAATTGTTTTTTAAATAAGTTTAATACAAAAAAGTGTATTGCGAAGTAAAATGTTTTTTGTAAAATATAGAACAAGATATACAGGCCTATGACTTCCATACGATAGATCCTGAAAAGTGGCCAATACCAGAAAAACTTTCCTATTTTTAAGCTTTAAAACTATGTAATACAACTTTTCCTTTATTCTCATCTTCTAATGATTAATACAGAATCTATCCTGAAAAACAAAGTGCACTTAAATGTCGCAGTATCATAATAGCAGCCAAAATACAATTAAATTTTATTTATAGTCAAAAACATTTGTTTTATTTCATTGCCACTTCAATATGTACATTTCCAAAACAAACATGTAAAATAATTGCAAGAAGGAACACACAGAAAATTATGTAACTTACAGTTTATTTTCAAATTGTCTGCCTCCGTTTCTTATGCAAGATCCCGCACACTTTCTCTAGGTCTTAACCATCACATTCAAAGTTAGTTTTTCATGCACTCATTGGGCAGCAAGCTCAATTGGTTCTCATCTGAGTTCAAAAGAGCTGAATAAACTTCCTGTTTCATCATTCCCCAAATATAAATAAATCCATAAGACAGAGGTCAGGAAACCTGGCCGGCCAAAGTATGGTTCCACCATGACCTATCAACATTGGGTAGTTTTCTGTCAACCATTGTCGCACATCAGTGGTGATTTTAAGAGAAGTACCGTCTTGCTCAAAATATCGCTCTCATTATAGTCCAAAACTAGTCCATCCAAGTGTGGGCAAAATGTTGTAAGAAATCTTAATAATGCTGACCATTTAAATTTTCTGAGAAAATATGTGGACCTATAAGTTGGTTTACGATGATATCTGCCCATATGCTGAATTGGAAACATCTTTGAAAAGAACTTAAAATAAGAATAACTTTAAAAGATACTGCCCAATATCACTGCTAAGCAGCCAGTGATAGAACTGTACTTGTACTAATGCTTGAACTTTTGTAAAGTAGTAAGGATGGAGGTGATTTTAGTGTAAAATACTTAATATCTTGTTCTAAGTAACACCAACTACACCAGCAAATTGTCAACTGCTTATTTCAGAATGTTGATAAACTAAAAGAACACAGTTTTTTTAAACAATAAAATGTCTATTAACACGTTTGCTGCGGATGGGTAACTCTGGTTAGCACTGCTACGTTGCACAAGGAGCAGGCGGTAACTATGGTTACCACAGAGCCTTTGTTCTGAAATGAAATCAGTGTGCGGCCAGAGAGCTATCACAACGCCATTTCTCGCTCCTCAGGAGGTACTTTTTTTTATGCACTTCGTTTTCACATTAGACTTTTTATTATTTTTAATGATTTTTAGTTTTTGTAGTAGTAAGTGATTGTGCAACACAATGGATCTTCCACGGGGACCAAGTGGTGTACAACAACCAAGTTCTAGGTGTATTTATAACTAATAAACGACTTTTGGGTGGGTTGGTTAGAATGTGGCTATTTTGAGTAACCCTCTTGATAATAACTAAGTTTACAAAATATCTCTTACTTACCCCAAATAGGTAGATCGTCAATATACATCTGGTACCAATAGTGGTTCTTGACAGCATATATGAATGCTTTCAGCTTTTCATCATTCAGCTGAATTTCACAATATGGTGTCTTTGAAATGTCAGCTGTAAAATTAAGAGATCATTAGCCCATGGTAAAATATAAAACGATTTATTACTATAGTTTAATGAAACATTTTTAGTACAATCATTTTATTATTAACTGGCTAATAAGTAAAATAGTGAAATCAATAATTTTATAACAGTCCTTGGCCTTGCCTTCTTCAAAACGAATACATGAATTTTTACTTGTTACAGTCCTTCACCTTATTTATGGCGTGTATATTTATAACACACACAGAAATAAGAACTTGACTGCAACTGTATGTAAAAATTATTGGTGAAAACAAATTTTATTTATCCTCATAATCTACTCACAAGATCTTTAGTCTGAAATAAAACAAAGAATGTGACATACCATTTAATGCTACTGAAGGAACAAGGGGTGCAATGTTTTGTTTCACAAAAATGTAATTGAATAAAATGATACTACATGATTATTTAGTAAAGGCGATAAACAAAGTATATTAAATTTTAGTTACTGTTATATGAGTACATGTTGTGCTTATCAGCACTCGATTTCAAGGTCACTTGCTTCTTCTTCCAGTTCTAACAGACCACGTGTAAACTGTTAAAATTAAAATACTTACTTCTTAACTATCAATCACAGACAAAATTAGTAAATCATTAACAATATTTTTATTGTTTGCAGAAGTATTGAATATCTAATCATATTCTTTCAATTAATTTCACTTAATTCTGTTTATTTATTTTTGTATTGAATCTTACTGTATGTTATTGAAAATGTAGTGTTATGAATGACACTATTTAAATATGTACATATATAAAATCTACTATTAATATATTATAATTATTGTTATTTGTTGTGAGTTGTGGTGGTATTGATAACTACAATATGAATTACTATCATTTTTACATTATTTTTGCTTAAATCCGATGTATTTTAATGGCAACAATATTAGCTTAAGCTATTTTTATTTAGGTACACTTTAAGTCTAATTTCACCATACGCTGCTACAAAATTCTTAAAAAAGGAAAAGGCAGACCTTTTCAATCTAATTAACATTTAATTTAACATAATAAAGTCTATACTCTTAATTGATTAGTCCTTTTGTATTAAACTATGTAATACCAAATTTCACATAATTAGTCGAGTTAAAAATATTGAAACCCCACGCTATTTGTTTGGATATCAATCTATGTATTATGAGTTATTAAGGATTCAACAGATACTTCTTAAAATTGTGCCATCGTCTGTCTATTTGTCTATGTGATAACACTTGATAAAAAGGTTCTAGAGACTAGAAATTTGACACATAGATACATCTTGGTCCAAAGAAAAATTACATTAAATTTGGGATCAAAGGACAGCAAAGTAACAATTTCTAAGATTTGTACATTGGTCTCATGGGTAACCATGATTGCCATGAGGAAAATGCAGAATGAATAAATCAGAAAACAAACAGAGTGTAATGTAAAGTTAATCATTAGACATTTTTCAATAAAGAAACAAAATGTTAAAACCATTAAGTGATGTAACTAAAATTTTTACACATAATACAAAAGGATTAACTCACCAATTTAAATGTTTTTGAACCTAGCATGGGCAGTGTCAAGGAAAAGCAGGAAGGAGCAAATAAATGCATGAGAAGCTATGTGGGTATTTTTGTGAATTTAATCTTATTGTATATAATTCAATATTGAATGTTACGAATAAAAATGTCACTCTACCAGTTGGTTACGAATAATATTTACAACTGCAAAAAAACTGGTAATACAGATGGTATTCTAACATAACTGTAAAATGTTACATTGACATCAATGGGTATCTTTAAATTCCCAGATCTTGTACAACAGGCTCACCCATGTTCAGTATAATTGAGTATATAATAATATATAAAAATATTTGGTACTTAACCCTTTTAGTGCTAAGGGGTCTGGCACATTGCCATACCCAAGAGTGCTATGCATTTTAGTTCATATATGCAGAGTTTTAGTAAATTCTTTACTATTTCCTTATTTGAGGTCACATCTTATTAAATTTTTTTTGTATTGAAGATAATTAAACAATAAACCGAAATAAATAAAAAAACATACATTTGTACTTATTTGGATTATTATAAAAAAATTTTCTTTATAATATAAATGTTTTTTATAATTCTTTTTCACTTTGGCATACAATTTTATTATGTAAACAATCTTATATTATTTTTCTGAGGCTACCATCGGAAAGAGCAACTAAAACTAAACAAATTACATATATTTGATTTTATTTTTACACAACAAATAAGAAGTGTGGATTAAAAATATAATAACTTGTCCGCGCCAAATTTTGCCCTACATATAGGCCTAATGTTTGAAATGCTCAAGAAAAAAAGTAATACACTTACTATTATTAGCATAAATGTTTTACTAACTTTATTATTATTTATAAAAGAAGAAATTCAAACACAGTTAACACTTTTTTACCTTAATAATTGTTTTATTCAGTAATAAAACTATAAAAAAGGTGAAGTAACTAATCATAACCTGCAATGTTCTTATTAAACATTGTAACTTAGTAAAATATAACACACACGGAAAACACAAATGAAAAATGAAGTAATGCAATGATTTGGAATACTAATGAAGTAGTATTTCACAATTATAACACAATTTAATGGATAAAATAAGATAAAACAGAGTAAACAAAGCACAGCGTTAGTTCGCTCGCAACGTAAACATCCGAACTGACCTTTTTATTTCACGCCAATGACGTATAAACAGCTGGTCGTCGGCAAATAAATATACAAATATCGTTACTCTATGGCTTTTGGATGAACTGTCATCGTTTGCAGCCAGTAACTTGCATAAACTGAACCAATATATATAAAAATACGCTGCGTCTACGACGTAGACGCTAGCACTTTTCGACATAAACGCAGCGTCTACGACGTAGACGCTATAGCACTAAAAGGGTTAATTTTCATATATAATTAATTAATTATACTACAAATCAATTAACTGTTTAGATACTGATAATATTATTGTATGCCACAATTAATGTGTTATCTTCTGGTATAATAGTTTAATTAATTTTTATCATAATTATGGTTTAATCATATTATAACATTATATTTTCACTATAAACTTCAATCATATAATTTTCTTTGAAGACTCTTGGAGCAATTGGAAAGACTTATAAATATTCATAAATGTAAATAATACATACCATTTCCAATTTATTTATTTTTCGTGTGAGGCCTTTCAAAACCGAAGGTTTCCTCATCAGGCGACTCCAAAAAATTTTGTATTATTTACATTTATTAATATATATATATAATTTTCTGTTGCAAAATCTGTGATCGTAATCTGATACAGTAATTAATTTTAATTGTATAAATTCATACTTTAATTATTTTTTAGTTATGTTACTTTATATTGTAATAATAAAATTGTAAATAATTGTATTTTGTATCATAATTTAAGAAAGTAAAGATTATTCTGACTTAGATTTGTTATTAAATGACAATATCACTGTTAGTACAGTTGAATGAAAGATTACTACAAACAAATCCGTTTAAGACGAGTATTACAATGGTTTTCCTCTAGAGCAAGAGCACATTGATTGATTGGTCTAACTACAAAAGTGGCCAAGATAAGAATGTCAGTCAGTAAGCCAGCATGACCACACCTTTGTACTCGATGTCCAGGCCACTGAACTCCAGCTCCACCCCCTGTAATGCCTCTCCCAGAGTCTCGTGGTAGTGGCTGATGGTCTCCTTGGTACCCATGCAGAACGGCAGAGAGAAGTAGGCATAGGTCTCCTGACGGTTGTGGTATGGTCCCACTGTGTTCATCCATAGCACCACCTCGTCGTTCTCTTGATACTAAAACAATTCAACCAAAGAGAATGTTGCTTAGGTCAAGGCCACCAATCTCAAAGCCATATAATCTTGAACACTGAAACAGGAAGTTCAAATGCAAGAAAGATAATGTAAAAAAAGTATCTTTAAAGTTTTCCAAAATCAATATTATTACTTCTAAAATGTTATTAGGGTGTACCCAGTATGCTTAAAGTTCTTCAAAATCAATATTATCATTTCTAAAATGTTATTAGGGTATACCTAGGATGCGTAACTAGCAGAAACCTTTTACTTCTTATAACAGCGCTTTGGTTATGTAACTATTTATAAAAAACCAAAATTACAAATACTGTTGGTTTATTTAACACTGACATCTGTGCCCAAAGCAACCAAGTTCATCATGTTTTCTCCTGTTAACTGGCATTTTCATTGAGTCATCTACTTTGGACTATGACCTATCTACAACACCTATATTTCACAGTGGACTGAATTGGTTTTAATAATATATACAGGGTGTTCACAAAAGGGTGTCACAAACTACTGTGGGTGGTAGTACACATAATTCCAAACTAAAAGGTTGTATAAACATAGGTTGATAATCGTCTCGTTTAGCTGCTAGACATCATTTTTTTTTATTTTTTATTAAAAAATTTAAAAAACTATTAGTTCTAACTCTAGAACTAATAAAGCTACAAATACCAAACTTCGCAAATAGTAATACATTTTTTAGAAACATTTTTTTTAATAATGGTGTAATTTTCTTTCATACGAGGCGTGTTCAGAAAGTAAGTACAGTTTTTAAAAAAAAAAACAAGAAAACAATTTTTAATACAATTTTATTTCTACATAAAAGCCCAAAACTTAAACTATTTTTCAACATAGTTTCCACTGATGTTCTAACACTTGTCATAGCAGTTGATCAATTTGTCTATATCCTTTTCGTAGAAGGTTCCCACCGACGAATATAGCTACGACTCAACAGCCGTTTTCACTTCATAGTCGGCTTCAAAGCGTTGGCCACCTACCTCGTGTTTCATGTGCAGGAACAAGTGGTAGTCAGATGGTGCCAAGTCCAGGCTGTAGGGTGGGTGACCGAACTGCTCCCAACGAAATTGTCGATCCAATTTGTGAGTGTTACCGGCGGTAAGGGGGCCGAACATTGTCATGGAGCAACACAACTCCGTTAATGAGCATTCCTCTGCATTTGTTTTGAATTGCCCGCCTCAGTTTTCTTAAGGTTCGCAATACCTTGCCGCATTAATGGTTTCACCTCTTGCGAGAAAATCAATCAACTATAAACGCCTTTCCGATTCTAAAAAAAGTGCACATAATTTGTTGTGCAGAGATTGTCTTCTTGAATTTATGTTTCTTCGGGGATTGAGTGTTTCGCCACTCTATTGAATTGAATTGAATTGAAAACATCTTTATTCATATAATATACAGTGGTATACATTGAATGGCGTCGTTATGTTAAATTAAACTAGCCGCATCTAAGTAACAGTATTTACAGTTTTCTCCATAACAAAACAAACTACACCTACTACCAGATTCAACATAAATTAAGGATGGTTGTCAAAGTTCATCAAATTTATATAATGGGTTGTTTATCAAATAACTTTTTAATTTTTTCTTAAATAATTTGATATTGTCCCTACTTCTTAATTCCACAGGTAGTCTTAGCAAAAACTTTGCACCTGCATACGATGTTTTTTTGGTATAAAATTCTAGCCTATGGGAATTAATAGCAATTTGATTTTGATTTCTTGTGAAATATGAATGACTGTCACCTAGTTTCAGAACCAATTTATTTATGCTTAGTTTTTTTACATGGAGTATTGATCGGAAAACATATAAACTATAAACAGTCATTATTCCTAAATCAATAAAATGTTGACGAACAGAGTCATCAAATTTTAGATTCAACATGGTTCGTATTGCCCTCTTTTGGAGAAGGAGAATTCTATCCAAATTCTGTTTTGACGTACCTCCATATATTTCAATACCAAAACTTATTGATGATTCTATAAGAGAGAAATAAATTATTTTTAAAGTATTTAATGAGCAAAATTTAGACATCCTATACAAAGCATACAATCCAGAAGTAACTTTATTAACTATGTGTTCAATATGGAGATTCCATGTCAAATTTTCATCTAAGATTAAACCCAAAAATTTTGTGGAACTTACTTTTTCCAAAGAGTGGTTGTTTATTTTTATTCACGGATTTACTGAAGATTTCCTTTTTCCTGCATTGAAAACAATAAAATTAGTTTTGCTGGTATTTAATAATAGTTTATGATTATTAAAGAAATTATTTATGTCCAATAAACTAGAAGAAGCATTATTTTCCAAATTATTTAATGTACTGCTACTAATTTTTAAACTTGCATCGTCAGCATACAGAAAAAGTGTTTTTGCTGGACTGTTTTGAAAAGAGAGCGGAATACCTTTTACATAACAGAGAAACAGCAGTGGGCCAAGGATTGATCCTTGCGGAACACAATGTTGAATCTGTGCTAGTGAAGAATTATTGGTGACTATTTGATTCTTAATGCTACTTTTTATTTCAACAAATTTTTTTCTATTGATTAAGTATGAACTGAACCAATTTAGGGTAATGCCATTGATTCCCAGGCCTTCAATCTTGTTTAATAGAATTTTGTGTGAAACGCTATCAAAAGTTCTGCTTAGGTCCAAGAAAATACCTATTGTTTTCTCTCCTTTATCTACAGAGTCAATGATGGAATTAATGAAATCTATGCCAGCAGTAACCACAGATCGATTTGGTCTAAAGCCATGTTGTTCCTTATCATGCAAACAATGGGTTTAAAAAAAATTTACTAATTGATTATAGGCTGCTCTTTCAAAAATTTTTGAAAAAGTAGGTAGTAACGATAATGGTCTGTAGTGTGATGGGTTTTTCGAATCTCCTTTTTTCAAAATCGGGATTACTTTGGCTATTTTGAGTTTTGACGGAAAGATTCCACTAATAAAGGAAGAATTGATTAAGTGGACTAAGGGTTTAATTAGTTGATTGCCGGCTAACTTTATCACTGTCATTGGAACCTCATCATAACCAGTTGAAAACTTATTGGGAAAAGATCTCAAAATTTTTAGAATTTCACATTCTGTTACTGGTCTGAATTTAAAATGTTTGTTTGTCAAATTATTAAAACAAAGCAGAGAATCATTGTCATTCTGAATGATTGGAGCTAACTGTGGAATTATTGACAATTCAATAAAATTGTAAAAAAATCATTGAAATGTCTACTAATTTCTTGTGGTTCTACCAAAGTTCGGCCATTAGTTACGATTTCAATGTTACTACAGTGTTTTTTCTTATTTCCAATCTCTTTGTTCAGAATCTTCCAGGTTGTTTTGCTAACATTACTGGATTTTTCTATTTTACTTTGATAAAAATCCTTTTTCTCATTAATTAAAGTATTCTTGTAATTTTTCCTTAGGGTTTTAATCCTATTAAACAATTCTTGATCCTTAATAACTCTAGCTGATTGACTCAATTCTAAAATTTGTTGTCTATCTTGTTTTACATCAGGTGTTATCCAATTATCTCTACACTTCCTTGAACGCTTTTTAACTTTAGGAAAAAACAAGTTAAAGCAGTACATACAAATGTCATGAAAAACATCAAATTTTACATCAACACAAGCATTATAGACATTAAACCAATTTTCCTTATCTAAAGCCTTAACAAATAATGCCAAATTGCTATCATCAAAAACCCTAATTTCTTTTGTTACAGATTTATTTTCAAGCTTAGGTTTGAATCTTTCCAAACCCTCTCCATCATTAACATCAACAACACCATCACACCATAATGGTCAGATAACTGTGTGTCAATTCCCTCAATTCTTATTGAATGCTCATCAAAATTAGTTAAAACATTATCCAATGCAGATTCTGTAGTACAAGTTATTCGGGTTGGAAAATTAACTAAAAATCTCATATTAAATAATTGCAATACATCATTAAGCTTTTGTTGGTTCGAGCTATCTAGAACATCAATATTAACATCTCCCACAACTAAAACATTTTTGAATCTCTTAACTAATACTCTTAAACAAAAACACAATGTTTCTAAAAATTTTGACACATTTGAATTAGGAGATCGATAAACTGCCATTAAAACAAAATGTAAACCAACCATTGTATATTTAACCACACAGCATTCAAATTCTTTTTCTAAAATTAAGTTTTGAATACAATTTAAATTAACACTTTTATACTTTATTTTATCTTTACATAGAACCATAACTCCTCCTCCAACTGAAAACACTCTTGAAAAGGATGCATTAACAATGTAATTTTTTAAATTGGACCTTTCAATTTCAGAATTCATCATTTTATGTTCATTTAGGACTATTATATCAGGGTTTAACTCATTGATTGTGATTTCTAAAGACTCTATTCGTGATGGCAGATGCTGGATATTAATGTGAAACAGGCTCAAACCTACTTTGTGTTTTTCTTTTGATTCAAACCCTCTAAAGTTTTGATGAGAAAGACCAAATATTTTTGTATTTATATTGCTGGTAACATTTTTTTGCTTAGGTCTAAAAAATTTTTGGGCACACTATCATTACAAATATACCACTGCTGAGGGAAGCTTCACTGTTGGTTTCACCTGTCACACTGGCACTCATATCCCCATATTGACTTTTACCCCCTTCAACACTTGTCACTACTGTAGACTTGAAGGGTAAGTGGACTGCAGGTGTCATCATTGGCTGATGTACATCTGTGGCTGGTGTTGGTTCTGTGGATGGAATGGAACTCGCTGAAGGCTGCGGCAAATCTGATGGCTCAGCTGTCATCTCCCGGAGACATTTGACCAAATCTGAGTGAGATAGTCCATTTTGTTTCTTCCTTCTGGAGGTTTCATTGAAGGTTACAATAAGTATGTTAGCATCTGTTACTTCTCTGAATTGTTTAATGTTTTTGATGAAGTGATAAGGTGGTACATGGTCCTGCACACATCCCAAGGGGGAACAGATTAATGTTTTTAAATTTCTTCTTTTGAAGTCATTTCCCAGCTGTTGAAATGCTCCATCATAAAGCTCCATATACTTATCATAATTTTCTGAGTTAAGGAAATATTTAGGTTTAGTTACCAAACCATATACTGCAGCTCCCTTGTTGTACTTCTGACAGGTTAAGTTTTGAGCACAATAGTCCATGCGTCTTGGTTTCCCAACGTTATCTTTAAAAACTGCAGCAACGCCCTGGCTCATCTGTTTGTAATGATTAAAATCTGCAGAGATGCAGTGTGCAAAGGCCACCTCGGGGTTAAGACGGTATTGGTTAATAACTTCATTCATATGCGACTCCATCACCTCAACATCTTGATTAAAAGTGATTTGTTTGGCCCAGCTTAGCTGTGATATTGCTTCAATGATCATAGAAGCTACCTTCTGTTTCCCAGTTCTACTCAAATGCAGTCCATGCTTTGTATAGTGCCCCCGTTCAAGTTGATTCAAGTTTATTAAAAAGACATTATCCATTCTTACTGTTAATTCTTCTATGTAGTTATTCAGGGAATTTATTTCAATATTTACATAATGATTTAGAGGCTGGTCATATCTTTTAGGTATTGTTGTAATGAATATTCTTCTATCTTTACTCTTTAGTTTAAGTTTTTCCTCTAGATGATTGTAAAGATTTTTCATGTTACCATTCAGACTGTCGTTCATCCCCCAAATGACAACAGTTGGCATTTTGTCCTCTATATCAGTTGACTCAAGAACTTGAAGTAAGGTTGTATTAGCCCTCACATAGCCAAATGTGTTAACTCTTCCGTAGCTCTGCCTTTCGATCATTCTTGAAATATCTTTACCTTGACTGTCTGAACATAGTGTTAATTTTATATTCGGACATATGGACTTGTGGGACTTTGATGCTCTTGCATCATTTGGAGCATTTTGCTTGTTTATTGTGTTTTTCCTATTTTTGTGTGACTTAGGAGGCTTGGATTTTTTTGTGTTCTCACTGAGGTATGCATTTGAGTGTGAATCTTGAGATTCCAAGTTGCTATCACAACTCCATAAAATATCAAACCATCATACATTAAGCATCATAACACATGATGCCAGCAATTTGACTGCTGTTTGGATTCCGGTGTGACATGACGGACCTAAGTTTTATCACCTGTCACAATTTTGTTTAAAATATCCTCACCATCATCACTGTACTGTGTGAGAAAAGTCAAAGCACTTCCGAGCGTCTTGGTTTTGTGCGCACAGCTGAGTCGTGGCGCGTGGCTACTTGCTACTACCCAACTCTACTGTACAAGTGTGGGTAAGGGTGGATGACTCACGACCACATGTTGTGACAAGTCCCTGGCCCTGGCCAGTTAGTTCCCGCTCCTTCATCCGTCATCATTACAGACTATTATCGTGTTTATTTGCGACTAGTTATCTGTTACTATTCACTTTTATTTACTTCTAATTTTTTTTAATGGATAAGTATGAGATGAAAAACGTTAAGTACGTGAAGATGAAAGTGAAGTGGAGTTTCAGTTCATTCTGAGAATCACAGTGAAACTGTTAGTGTTCCCAAACAACCCTTGCAAGACGTGATAGGCCTACCACCGGCATCCTCAAAAAGCAATTCAAAGTTGACTGCATGGAAGTATCATGAAAATGATTTGTCTTTTGGATTCAATTCAACATTAAATGACGGAGTGTGTAATCTGCGGAGAACGGCTATCTAATAAAGCAATGGTTCCAAGTAAGCTAAAACGTCATCTTACTGCTAAAAATAAATATGCAGCTGACAAGCCCCCGGAATATTTCAAAAGAATTTTATCTGGGGAGACAAGCCAGGCTAAATTTTTTTACTAAACAAAAAACATAGCCACAACAGCACAAGAAGGTAGCTACGCAACTGCTGAGCTTGTAGCTAAAAAAATTAAATCTCATACTTCTGCAGAGACGTTAGTTATGCCAGCTTGTTGTGAAATTTCCAAAATTATGTTAGGCGATGAGTTTGAGACACAAGTTAAGAAAATACCCATGTCTAATAACACTATTTCTTAAAGAATCAAAGAAATGATTGAAGATGTGGAAGTCCAAGTTATTGATAAACTTAAATTAGTTGATATGTTTGCATTAAAGTTAGATGAGTCAACTGACATCCGGAAAACCACAAGTGGTGACTTTTGTACGGTTTAATGATGAAAAATCTATAATTGAACAATTCCTGTTTTGTAAAGATTTCCCTGAGACAACAAAAGGAAAAGACATTTTGAATTTAGTTGATAAGTACTTTGAAAATTCAATTGTCTGCACTGATGGGTGTCCATCCATGGGTGATCACTTGACGGGCTTCTAGCGTTAGCAAAACAGAAAACCCCAGATATAGTTTTTACACATTGTTTCCTACATAGAAAAGCTCTGGTTGCCAAATCTTTAGTTTCTGGAATAAAAGTAGTAGTTGACCAAGTTATAAAAATGATAAATTATGTTAAAAGTAAACCACTGAAGCGCAGCCTGTTCAAAAATATGTGTACCTCTATGGATTCTGAACACACGCAGCTTCTTCTTCACACAGAGGTAAGATAGCTTTCTCGAGGACAAGTTCTAAACACATTTTATGAATTGAAAGACGAGTTACTAACATTTTTTAACGCGTGAAGGGTCAGAATATGCAGATATACTTAGTGACGACTCTTGGTGCACAAGTTAGCTTTTCTTGCAGACATATTCCAGAAGTTGTATGTACTTAACAAAGGTATGCAGGGAAAATGTGAAAATTTACTAACTTCTACTAACAAAATAGCATCGTTCAAAGATAAGCTCTTAATTTGGAAGAAAAGAATTTTAACACACAAATCCTACGACATGTATGAACTGACAGAAAAGTGTAACATTGACCAAACTCTTTGTGACATGACTGTGGAATGTTTGGAACTATTAAGTGAAAACATTGCAAAATATTTTCCCTCTTTTGGCATATCTGCATTTGATTGGGTAAGAAAAGAAATCCTTTTATGGACTTGGACAATAGTGTAGTATTGAGTACAACAGAAGAAGAGGAATTAAGATATATTATAATGACTGTGGCCTAAAAATGCAATATAAAAAACTGGTTCAAGATGCAGAGGAAAAGTCAAAACCAAAAAAGAGAGTAAATCCTGACCTAGCAGCTTTTTGGCTGCCTTTAATAAACAAGTACCCTGTAATAACTAAAAGGGCATTGACATCATTGTTGCTGTTTTCAACGTCCTACATTTGTAAGGCACCTTTTTCGGCTATGAACCAAATCAAAACGAAGAACATGTCACAGATGCAAATAGTAGAGCACGACAGAGATTGGCCTTATCCGTTGTTCAACCTTGAAAAATTGAATTAGTGAAAAAACACCAAGCCCATGTATTACATTAACCAAGAATGTGAATAACAGAAAGCAAGAAGTATTTTGTTTAATATTTTTCTACTTCTACTGGTTGTATTATACTACTGTATTTTGATGAATAAGTTAAAATAAATTAAGTTTCCTTTAAATGTAATGTTTTTTTTTGATTTATCTAAGAAAATTATTATTTATTATGTAAACTATGTTTATATCAAGTACTTATTTAATCAATGGTATTAAGTAATAAGTGTGTTGCAGCTATTGGTAGTTTTTTTGTAGTGTGACATGAGAAAAAAGTTTGGGAAACACTGACCTAAGCGGTCTGTAACAATTTCCTACAAAAGAGAGCATGAAATTTGTTAGAAATCGTCAGATAGCGTTGTCATATTGAAAAGTCTGTTCTCTTGGATTTTGTTGTTAACTGTCCTTACCACATCATTGGTGACGAGAGAAGGCTGACCGCTCCGATTCTCCCCATGCACATTTGTTCAACCGCCACTGAACATTCTAATCCACTTTCTCACCATTCCTTCACTCATCAGGTCTTCGCCATAAACATCTCGAAGTTGATGATAAATTTCAGCCGGTTTCACATTCCTTGCATTCAAAATCTTATTACAGAACGAATCTCAAAATCGGCAGGATTACTTTTTGTCTTAAACATTTTAAACGTTCAGAGAAAACTGAAAACGCAATGTAGAACAACTAAAATGGTATGAGTCGATAGCCAGTGAACAAAAGAAAGAAAGAAGGAAGAAAAAGGATGACTAGTGAGCATGTGCGGAACACCAACTATAGCGCTACGGAGGCAGTAGAATGACACAGGACTTACTTTCTGAACACGCCTCTTATTAATACAATGGCACCTGTTGAAAATTTTTAAAGTCGAATAACAAAAAATCCATTCATTATAAAAAATGCACAAGATACCAACTATTTAGTTATTTTTATAGCAATTCCAAGGTAAAATCTATCAATGCATCAGCGAGCACTATCAGTCTAGAGATAAACAACACTAAAAAACTGCAATCAAGTACTGTGAAAACTTTAACACGCTTTCATTTTTACGCAGTCTAAATTTAGTTAATATCTTGTATTATTGGTCTGTCTCACTGATAACTTTAACAGATTGTAGAAACTATGGCTACATTCAATGTTTTAGTGATTTCCTTGAGGAAGTTTCTTTATTCAAGGTTGAATTTCTAGTTACCAAATCCTAAATAAACTGACAATCAATTTTTACGAGTTACGTATGAAAGTTATTGATTTACAAAGGGGCCTAAAAGGATATTTTCAGATATTCGCTGTTGTTTAGTAATAACAAAAAATCAATAACGCATTTCAAGATCTGCAATCTGGTTTCTTCCTCAGGTACATAACTGACATAATTCATAACTACAATCATGGTTTTAAAAGCAAATTATACTAAAGTACTGAAATGAACACATCATACCACAGCACTCCGACACACTTAACTCAAGAATCACAACAATCATGTTGTATGTCAACTTCATGCTTACTACATCTATGGCATGCATATTATAATAAAACGAACAATAATTATACATTGAACTAAAGAATTTGTTGTGAATCTTAGTTATCCATGCCACAACTCTTTAATATAATTTGCTTATTGCAACTTAGATTGTAGTTGTGAGTTTGGTTAGTTACCCACCTGAGACATCAGATTGTATCTCAAAACATTGTCTTCATTTTTTGTCAGAAAAAAATCATGTAACCTTTGAAAAATAGAATTGTTTTATTACTCTAAGAGGAGTGGTTGTCATTTGAAGCAGAATTTAGGGTACTCTTATACTTACACTCAAAGAAGATATGGACTTTATTACAATATGTATATGAAAAAAAGATAACTGGATAAATTAACATGTTACTTATTTATAACAAAATTAACTTCCTTGCCAAAAATATTATTAAAAAATAACAATTAATTTAAAATGTTATTTTATTATCTCAGTGAATAAACAACATGACACTTCCTGACGCTGTAACTCTCATGTACATATTGTAAAACTTTTACATTTTTATTTAAAGCTATTTTTATTTAGGCTGTGCCTCATTACAAAATTTGCTGTTTCCTCCTTTAAATGTCTGTAATTATTCTTGGAGTGATAAAAAAATGTTTCTAATTTCAAACTGTACTTAAATAACAATAATGCCGGTCAACATTTAATAATTTGCATTTTTGTAAGTATTTGATAAAAATACACAGAATATTGATACCACAACATAAATGATTGTCATAACAAACCTGCAATACGGGATTGTAAAACAACTTGACTATTGAACAGAACCGATACTAATTAACACTGTTAATCACAAACCACAGTGATCATTTTATGTACAAACTGATAAAACAAAATTATACTTTATCTCTGACATAAACACACATTTAGTAACATAAGGATTAGATACAAAACAGTAGTTTGACTATATAACTAATCAGTAATACTATAATAAATTAAAGCAATGTTTTAATATATTTATGGTCAATAAACATAATATGCTCTTTAATTTCTTCAAATGTGCTAAAGATTATCATTAACTTATAATTGATGCTTCATGGCCTCCTCATGACAAAAATCAGTTCCTCTTCCAGTCACACTTTCAATCTGTCGGGCGCTTTCAGTCACTACAACAACGATACTTTCTCCTCCTCACCAACACTTCCTGCTCCTCTGCTTCTTACCACTGCCACACTTTTTGTGGTTTAATTGGTTTCACTTAATGTTTTTTGTATATCTTTGTACATTATAGTTTTATTTTAATATAATAATCAAACAAATAAAAATATCAGTAACTTTAACCAATTACATAATATCCAAGTTAGCATTCAAATTATATATAGATGTATTGTACTCAAACTGAATATTTATTTTATATCTATAAAACACAGCCTTTATAAGACATTATTTTGTTAAATGATTTGAAATTGAAATTATTAAAATAATAGTGGTTATAATTTTTAACAACTGCAAATTATATTTTAACCTTTAGTTAGATTACAGAAAAAATTAATTTTTGTAAATTAAGTTTTTTTATGAATTACTAACCTATATCCTGTAAATTACTTAACAACATTTTTTATTTATTTATGTATTGGTATATGTATCTACAAAATTAAAGTAATGATTTTTTAGACTAATTTTATTTTATTGTTGCTTAGAACACTACCCTATTGCTATTTAATGTTTCTGGTATTTGTAATTAAAGCTATGTTTATCACCTTAAAATGTCTTAAAGTCATACTCTTTACATACTATTAAATATGTAATTAATTGTAGCTGACTAAGCATATAATAAAACTGCACTGCATTGTGCATAATAACACAATTCTCTATCAATGTATATTTTATAGAATTTTTACTTGCACTGCAGAAGTTTGTACACAAATCTATAAAATTACGTTTAACATTATGAAATGTTATTACCCACGTTATTCAGAACAAATATGGTCACTTAAACCAAGGCATACCCAAATAATACTGTAACTTAACCCTGGAAGTGTCTATCAGAATTTCTGAAATGTCGGCACTTTTCATGCAATTTGTAGGCTCTCAAGGTTGTAAAAAGGCTCTCAAAAATTAAGATGAATAGAACATGTAAGATAGCCAAATTGTAGCAAATTTAGTTATAAACACAAAATATATAGTTTTATTGGTTAAAAATAAAATAAGTGATAACAATTAATTATGTTTATACAGAAAAGTGCAAATTTGCCATTTTTCAGTTGCTAGGCAACACAATGAAATAAGTACTATCAAACAAATATTCAATATTTTTCTTGCCTTTTTATGTTTGATGATATAGAGCAATATATAAAACAGTTTTTAACATTTTAGAATTGAAGGAAAAAAAAAACAAAATATATTTACACTAGATTTTTGGTTTTGTAACATTTTCCACTTCAGATTCAACGTAATCACTCACATCAGATTCCATGAGAATATTATAAATATCACTAGATCCACATGGATCAGCCATTACTAGTTTTAAAATGAAACTAATTATATTAAAACTGGACACAAACCACGTATATACGCACTTCCGAACAAACAAGAAATGATTTGTTTACAACCGGCAATCTCCGCTACACAGAAACGATCGAGCACAATGACAGCGTATAAAGTTAAGCTGGTTGCCATCTAGATATAGCACAAAAGATAATCAAAGACCACTAAACATTAAAAGCAACTCATAAGCAATAGATTGATATAATATAATTTAAAGGTCTGTGACCGGTAATATGCATTTTAGTAGTGTCGATTGCACTTTAGAAGTGACCTCATCGACACCAAATGGGTCGACCGACACTTCCAGGGTTAAATAAGCTCTAAACAGAGCACATTAACAGAAACAGCCAAACCAAATTCTTGTTGTTCACTAACTACAAAACAAACAACAGCTGATAATATACCAGCTGACTGATTATGAATTATTAATATTGATCAGTCCATCAATTGCTTACAATGCCAACTTTTGAGTTGTGTGTAAAATGTTAGTGGCTCAACAAACAAGTAAAGACTACAAAGTGTAAAAATTAATTATTGAAGTCAATTTATCAATATTTCCTCCTTTACAATCATAAAAGCTTGTAGAAAACTAAATATTTGCGAACTGTTAGACTAAATGAAATTTGATAAGTTATTTGTAATTGTTTGACTAATGCCTGTCTAAAAATTTGAATAAGATAACTCAAACTGCCTGTGTCCAACATTTGAATTTTTGTAAAATTTGAAATAAAAATATCTGAAACAGTTGTCATTTGAAAACTCTTCATTTAGAATTCACACTATATATTGTTTTAACTAATACATTATGAAATATACGTTGTCATTAAACTGCCTTTTATAGTAGGACTTTTGAATTCCTCATGGAAATCTTCTGTTTTCCCCAATGTTTGGAAATATAATATAATATAACCTTCAAATTCCCTCTGAACTACACCCAATAAGTATTCTATCATGTCTCTCAATATATATTGAAAGAGTAGTTTACCAACACAGTTTTCTTCTTACCTTAATAACTATAAAATTTTGAACAAATTTCAATCAGGATTCAGGTCTAATCCATAGTACCACTACAACTTTATTGAAAATCTCTGATGATATCCGATTGGCAATGAATATGAGGCAATTTTAATACTTTTTACTTTTTCAAGGCCTTTGACTACACATGCCATCCCCTACTTCTCATAAAATTAAAGAAGTATGGTTTTTCCAATGGCTGTGTTAACTGAATCGAGCCTCACCTCACTGGATGTTAGCAATGTGTGAAGGATGGGGATAAACTGTTACAAGAGGAGTTTCACAGGGGCCTCTTCTATTCTCACTTTACGTAAATGATATTACTTTACATAAACATGAAAGCACTCTCAACGCATAAAAAATGAAAATAATGAAACTTACCAAACCAAACTACCTCATTGTCATATCACGTAGTGGCCCACCACTCTGCGTGATAGCTGAACAGTCTACCCAAAAACCAATCAGCCTACCCGGGTGAACAGTGATAACTTACTTATTTTCAATCATAACTTCATGTTTTCATACTGTTTTCAGATTTCATGTTTTCTCGTCAAATGGTCTCTTTTTACATTATAGACTATACACTATAGGAGGAGTTCTAATGTTACATTTTTAGTACAAAAACTGGGTGTCCCTAATCTATATGAATACAGAACCACGAAATAGGAGGGTAGTTCAATGCCCTGTATATGGTAATAGTAGGCGATGAACATTAAAATTGTCACTCTTTTTACATTATATGTTGATTTCTCAAACTAACATTGCTCACAAAATGTAAAGAAAACTAATATAAATAAAATAAAAGAAAAAAAGCACTGAAAATAAATCATTTTCTGTGAACATTTTAAGAAATCACTTAAGTAAGGGAATCCGTAACAGTGACCAAAAATAATGTCTTTATCTTAAACCTATGCTACCCAAAGCAAATATAATGATCAACACTCCAGAACTTGAAACTTGATCACTTTATTATTGATCTGCCGAGCAGGATAGATTGCTTTAAGAGGAAATATTTTTTGTACTTTGGTATTATGCGGAGGCCACTATTTCTGGAAGAGTTTTTCTTACCAGAGACTTTTTTTCTAACGGGGATGTTTTTTCTTTTTTTTGCCAGAAGTGTGAGGTCACAGCCTGCACTTATGACTAGGGGCAATTCAACTTTCCCAACCTCAGATCATGTGTCACATCGTCCAACATGATCTGACGTCGAAAAAGTTGGGCCATCTGGTACCTGATCTGAGGTCAGGAAAGTACCAATCGGAAATGCCCTTAACAATCAGTATAGGCTTCAGTGGAACCACCCTACACTTTTGATGAAGTAAGACAAACATATCTCAAGATAGTACTAAAATTCAAGATCAGACCACACGGAGGCTCGTAAAGGTTATCTTTAACTTTGGTACTACTGATAACATATTTTATCCTAAACCTGACTTTTATTGTGTAATAACAAGTAATATATAGGACAGAATGTTACCTTCTTACCGATATCGCTTCATTTTGAGAGGTAGAAAACAAGAATTGATTATCATGATATGAAATTTTCACACACTGTAAGTCAAATAAAATCTGTTTTTTTCTAATAGTCTGGTTTATTTTGGTCCCCGATAAGAAAAACTTTTAAAAAAATAGTGGCCTCCAGATAATACCAAAGCACCAAAATTTTTAATAAAATAAATGAACAATAAATAAAAAGTGATAAAATTGGTTAAAGCTAATACAAAAGAATGGTGGTAGTTGAACAAAGGTCTAATGTTTCTGTCAAAACACTTGACTTCAGCGAGTAAAGAATTCTCTCAATTAACCACACTTCCTTTCACTTCACCAAGCAACTTGTTGGACATTCTCATAGCCATTATTGGGAAGCAGTCTTTCTTCTTACGCAGCCTGCATCATGGAATGTTAACCCTTTGAGTGCCAACGTCCGATTTTACCGGACGACAAAAGTTGGCCGAAAAGTGCCAACGTCCAATTTTACCGGACGACAAAAGTTGGCCGAAAAGTGCCGACGTCCGATTTTACCGGACGTTCGGGAAAAAGTCACTAAAAATTGGAACCTTTTATATAAAATTGTAAATATTTTTTTAAATAATATCATATTGAAATGTTTGTGAAGAATTGTTCTTTTCAAAATAAATTGTTATAGTACACTTCCGATCAAACTTTAAATTATGAAACTCACATATAAACATTTTTGGTTGCCATAGCTACCAGAAACAATGTGACAATAGTTTCTTAAAAGTTGTATAACTTACTCATTATTGAAGATAATAATATAAATTTTTCAAGATTTACAGACAACTGCATACACTTTCCAGTGATATGGACTAAGAAAAGGATATGAATTTTTTTGGTCATAATAATTTGGTTGAAAAATGAAATTAAAAAATATTTTTGAATTTTTTTTAGGTTAAGTTCATTTTTGGTATTCCTAAATTTAGTGTTATGGTAACTTTGTTATTTTATGTTAATTAAACAGAGTTTTCAGAGAAAAATAAAAAAAGAATCATGTTGGTAGCTTATTTTAAAAATAATCGAACTGTGAATTTTTTACTAAAACCTTGCAAAATGCCTGAAAAAGGGCTGGCACTTTTAGGTACACCCACTAGAAAAATACCTGGCACTTTTCAGTATACCCACTCAAAAAATACTTGGCACTCAAAGGGTTAAATTCATTGCCTCTTCAAGGGTTGTGGGTGTGTACCTCGACTCTTGTACAAACGGATTGTAAATTTTCCCTCACATGAAACAAGCTAACAAAAATATATTGGCCATAAATTGTAAGGAACTTGAACCATTTGAAACTGGACTGCAGTGTTCCAGACTACCAGTCGAAGAAACTACCTTGACAAGCCTTCTTCTAGAGACACAGGATGTGTCACACCCCGAAGCATGATCTCATAACTGTAGGCCATAGCTAAGGTAGCTTGGAAGAATCTGTGATGAACAGTAACAATGTGACCCTCTAACAATAGCAGCCTGAGTCTTCATAACAAGCAGAAAACTCGTGTTGAGGAGTTTCCTACAGACTTCATAGCGTGAGTTTTGCTCTGGGGCCATGCATCAGCATGATGCTTATTCTCCAAAAGAAGGAGCTTCGCATTATTACATTGTCAGACCATTTGGAGCATTGTAGGCTTATTTTCACACGCCTCAGGATATTAACGGTTCAAGGCCAATATGTAATGAACCCGCTGACATATATAAAGGAGAATGTATCACTGATTAGGAGAAGACAAGATGGCCATGGCTACAACACCTGCCATGCAAAAGACCTAAACACCCTACAATGTAGACTTTTAAAATCATTCAACAGTTTTCCAATAACTTAGTAGTTCTCAAACTATACAACAGCCTACCAGAAAGCATCAGTAACATGAACACAACTACGTTCAGGAAAGCCGCATGGCCCAGACTTACAAGTAGGCCTATCTATGCCCACAAGTAACTTGAAGAGGAGCCACTGTTCTAGTCCTGCCACCATTAACTTATTGTAAATAGTGTATATAGTTTTAAATACTTGACAAAATTGTTTTGAACAAATTGAAAAAAGTTTAAACAGTAAAAGACAAAGACATCGATAAGTATGTACTCATTCCATATCAGAATCAGAATTCATTATTATTCGACAGATTAGAATATTGTCACAGAGTACAGTGACAAGTTAATGACAGTATTCACATGGGGGATGTTGCTTGTTCCATGTATTCCTTCAGGCAGCCAGGACTGGATCCCTCAGAAGCCAGCGACGAAGCCAGCAAAGCTGGTGACTCTCTCTTCACTTCTGCCAGGAGAATGTTAAAGAGCTTTGCTCCAGACTAGGTTAGTTTCCTGGAATAGAGTCTAGAATTATGTAGGGCAGGTTAAAGTTGTTCGCACCCCTCGTATTGCGCATATGGATATCACTGTTTCTCACTAAGGGCAGCTTGGTGGCATGGAGATTCACTTCAAAAATGTAGAGGAACATGGCAGTTAGAATTCTGAGACTTCTGAAGTCTTCCCTACAGCTTTGTTATGTTGATAACTGGCCATGACTCTAATTGCTTGTTTCTGCATCATGAACACCCTCTGGATATTGCTTTGAGTTGAGCAACCCCAGAATATGATGCCATACTTGATGTGGGACTCGAAGAGTGGATGGTAGCAAATTCTGGTAGCCTTGCTTGTGTTAATATATCGAACAACGCTTTATTGCAAAGACCGCTTCGCTAGGTTTCAGACAAAGTGAGCTGATGTGATTGGTCCAAGTTAGCAGGTCATCGAGTATGACTCCCACATGTCTAGTCGATGATAGCGCTTGTATGTTGAGTGGTCCAGTCACTTTCTCTTTTAGTTTTCCTAGAATGAGCTGGGTTGCATTCACCTCATTAAAGAATAATTCGTTGTTGTTGAAGCAGTACTCCTGAGCTAGGTTGATTTGAGATGTAGTTGGCCATTCGAGGTGATTTGCTGAGCTTTTGCTGGCGAAGAGAGCAGTGTCGCGTTGAGCTCCAGCTTTGAGCCCAAATGAAAGCCTAAAAGCTGAACTGCCTCCACGTCCAGTTTAGCCTACAAATTATAGTCTGTGTTTTGTCAGAATTAAGCTGCTGTCTATTATCCTGAAACCACCACTAACCCCGATAAAGATCTCGTTTGGCCTTGTTGCTGCATTCTCTGAAGTTTTACCCTTAGAATAGATGGCAGTATCGCCAATGAAGAAAAGCGGTGTGATATCACCAGCAGACTATGTCACTTATTGCTACTATGAACAGCACAAGGCCAATGACTGAGCCCTATGGGGCACCATAACTAACCGAAAGGGGCAAAGATGAGGCGTCCCTTAGTAAGATGAAAGTAGTAATAAAACAAGTGCAAGGCCAATCCACAGACACCACATATCTCCAGTTACTCCGGCAGGATTTATGAGGAATGTATCTGAAGGCAAGGATTAATGACATAGATCTTTTTTCCTCAAAGGTACTTAGCAGTCAAAGTTGAATTCCGTTTTTTTTAAACCATGATGGGTATTTGAGAATAACCTAGTTGTTATGTCCAAGTGACATATCAGCTTTTCATAACTTTGCCTTAAACAAATAGCCAGTACATGTATCAAGGATATCACCCTATTGCTTATGAGTGAAATTAAATGAGGGACACTTCTTATAATTTGGAATTGTTTGTACATTCTAGAGACCTCATAAGAATATCCCTTGACCAAACCAGGTATTAACCACAACCAAAAAGGGACAAGCTACCACATCAGCAATACACTTAAAAGTATAATGATGTCCATGGCATAACATCACAACTGTTTGAGTGCTTAAATGATTTGATGATTTTTGCTATATCTGATGGGCCAAATGGCACTATACTTTGGTTAGTTAACAAGTTATTTGGAAATAACACCTTGCTAGAGTTCAAATCTCAAGTTCCTACCACCCCACTACGATTTTTATTGTTTATTTTGTAAATAGGCTATTTACATATAGTTCAAATTAGTTATAGTTTAGGTGCTCTAACAGTTTATATTATGGGACCAAAAATGCTTAACTAGGAAATAAAGTTTTCAATAGGATGTTATTTTTATGTAGAGTATTGTTCATTGATATGTAATGCTATCTTTCCAGTAGGCTACTTAATTATTTATCAGCATCAATCAATATTATTATATTACTATATTATTTCTCTCTTAATAATAAATTGTATGGAGTAGCTTATATCACACTAGGCTATCTGTCATTCAGAGTAATGGATAGCCCTAAGTCGTAAGCCCTAATCTGAGTATGAGTGAGAATTTTGAATATTATTATAATATAAGTTACACTGAATTTTTTCTTCATAAACTACTGTAGACTATATTTAAATCTAAATTGTAGAAATTAATACTTACTGTATGAGTGTGTTCATCACCGCCCACAATAAACACAAATAATGACAAAACTGTAACCGACAGCACAGATCTAAAACTAATTACTATCATTATGATTTATATGCTTAAAATTGTTTTATAATTTCACATTTAAGCAAGGCATTCCAAAACCAACACTCTTACTTTTCTTAATAAAAGCTGCTGAAAACTGAAAAGTTCGTCTACGTAAACTTGGCTTTCCCTGTAACTAATGATAACCCAAATCCCGATTGTATAAAAACGAAAACAGACAGTCCGGCAGGCAGGCGACAGTACGACATTTACACGTAGGCAGTGATGTCATTTTCCAACAAATTGAAAATTACAGACAAAATATCCCTTAGCATTGCACCAAATTAATATAAAATAGTTTACAGATATTTTAATGTTATTTTATTTACAAAATAAGTAAATAACATTGAAAACATGATTTACTCGTTAAAAAATAATACAATTTCGATAGTATGAATCACAATATTGTAGATACTACTGTCAATAGACAGTATTGTAACGCTCCTTTTGTAATAACAGGAACGGATTGTCGACAATAACTCTCAAAGGCATAGAATGGTGATACTAATATCACATTTTTAATTCCCCCGCCACAATATTTAGTAACAATCACTTTACTTATACACATGACTTATTTTATTTCAGCATAGGATATTAGAAATCTATCAGTTAAACTTAATAGATGGAAGTAAACAAATAGAGAGATCAACGACTTGAATCTAGAACTTAAGATTGTCTACTAAAATAATTACTCTTTGGTATTTGTTTTATAATTCCAGCACAATTCGAGGAAATAAAGTTGAGTATTGCTAATAGGAATTGTAGGTACCGTAGCTCTACCTAGTAAATTACAAGTTTTGGTGGTTATCTTGTACGACCTGATAATTGATATATAAAACGTTTATTCCGCTATTCCTTAATCACGATTTCCGTTCTAATCACATAATGCGTGAAGTATAACGTGTAGAGGGATGATTGTAACTCGATCAGATTCATTAAAAAACGCCATTCAATCATGTGAAACTAAAGGCCTATAACTATTCTGTATACTTAGGGAAATATGGTTCGAAAATCTTGTAATCAGCAAAATGAATTTTATTGCCTTTCAGTACATTTCTACTTGCCGTGTTTGGGCGCTTTTCAGCCACGTGATTGGCGCTTCTATTACCTGTGTTATAGAGGTAAAAGATCTGGAAATGCTTTTAATCCAAACATTAAACTATGACCGTCAAGAGTAATCAACTTGCTGTAAGTTGCACTCGTCTAGTCTTATGTAAATTTAACGACCTATGAAAATATAAAAAATTATCGTTCTCTGACAATACTTTACTGCACTCTCATTTAGGTTATGCTGTCGTTTGGTCATCATATCAAGCTTACCTAAAGGATGAAGTTGTTGGGTTTCGGCTGGGTTTTCAATATACACTATACAGTACTCTAATTCTTGGACCTCTTTGTCACGCATACACCTATCTCTGATGTGTATTTACTTTTATGCGAATAATTTGTAATCATTTTCATTGTAATTTATTTCTAATATTAATTATTGTTTTGTACATCATGAATTGGTTTTCCATTTTAAGCAAATAAGTAAATATGAAGGTGCTTTCGACTCAATCTTGTTCTGAGGAAAGGTAGGCTATTTTGACGTTATTAGATTGTGTCGGGTTGTAGCTTTGACTGTAAAACACTCCGAATAAAGTCAGTAGGGAACATAATATTAGGATTTGATCTGAAGAAACCTTAGACAGTGAAATATAAGTAGGAGAATAACGGTTCTGATTATGTTATCCTTGAGAAATACCTTATACATATGATAATATTTGTGATACTTAAAAAAAAAATGCTTTAACGCTTTATTTTCTGGTTTGAAAACTATTCCTATTCATTTTTTGATCCTTGATATCCCATAAACTAGTAGATTTTGAAGGATACGAATTCGATAATATGAAGCCGATATATATATATATATATATATATATATATATATATATATATATATATATATACACATTTGTATTGTATTTGTATATATTTCAATCGAGTATCTGAAAACTTCTAATGAAAAATAATTTTGGACGAGGTTTCCTACGGACTAAAGCTACATGGTCTTGAAACCACTACCAGTTATCAACTCTAAGACATTTGGAAATTTTGAATATTAGAATTTCATTCTCTTCAAAAAACAAGTGTGGAAAACCCAGTCCATTGAATCATTGAATTGCTTACCAATAACTTATTTCGCTATAATTACTTTGAATTGTCAATTCCTTGAAAAGCGATAATTACGAGATCAATTTGGTTTCGGGATCTTATTAACAGATAACGATCATTTGTGTTAAGGTACTTTGACAATTTTACCTTAAATAAGGAAAATAGAGTAAGAGCTGACTCTTACGGAGCCACTTATTAATTTAACCTTAATTTGACGATTTATTTGTTCAATTCCTACTATCAAAACACAAGCGGCCTGTGTCCAATCTATAATTGAAGTAAAATGGAAATATCATACGATGCCAAGATTATTTGAAAATTTTACTATTGCAAAAAAATCACATCTGCAGATTAATTATTTAGATAATCTTGTAATTGTTTTGTGTTTGTATATTTTGAACTGTGCAGCGTTTACATAGTACCAGCAGTACACTTGCGATTACATTTTGCTCTCTTGGTGATACTGTCACTGTCATGAATGAAGGGACGCTTGTTTGCTCTTGGCTGAATTTGATCGAGGAATGTTTGTCAACAAATCTTGTATCTAGGTCTTGGGTGTTTTCAAATAAAATATATATAAATAGTGATGTAAATTGTTTAAAACTTTCCATTTTTCAATTACTTTTCTGTAATTGTGTAATTATTAGTGAAAATATTTTTTTAATAATGTTCCAAATGTGCTAAAAATTATACAATTTTAGTAGGAAAGTTTTGTTTGTTTCTTCTATCTTTTGACTTTTGGCGGCTACATTTTGCTTTGGTAAGATTGATTCATTCTGTCAATAAATGCATGCATGATACAATTTCACGTTTATTTACGTTATCTTAATGTGAAATGGGTGTTAAGATAACTATTTATTTGTATCAAGTTTTATTAATAGCTGAGAAGATAAAATGAAGTATGAATGATTTGTATAGTATAAAAATCTGACGTCCAATCAGAATTTCAGTTATGTTTCATAAATTACAAAGCGAACACCAACAGATTCATATAGGATGAAATTGACACTATTGGTATCTTTTGTGTTACTTGGAAACATGTTCTTGTAAATATTTTAAAACAATTTCTTTAGATACAAGTTTGATTAATAGGCTCTAGGCCTATTTAACTTATACAACCTAAGGAACAAGGAATGCACTTAACTTTTTCAGCCATACTTACAATACAGTTAGAAAATAGCCTTACTATTCATAGGTAATAATGTTTGTAGTTTTAGGTCTATTTGTATAGTCATATTATGTCTGAAAAAACTACTATAAGTGCAAAAATTATATATTTACAAGTTTGAGTAAAGTTTCTAGCTAAATCATTACGCCTATCTAAAATTATCTGTACATTTTGAGTTTTGGAACATCACCGAAAACAATCTAAAATCACCTTTACAATATATTTCTGACACTAACTCGTTCATTATTTGCGCTTTATCGTGGAAACCGTAATAAGTACTAAAAAAGTTATTATTAGCAATAACGCATATACTAATAACACACATTAGCAATAGTCTATGCACTTAATTTAAAGAACTAAGGGACCTGAAGGAAATCAATCAAATACTTAAATCACCTTTACAATATAAAAATTAGATATAGTCTAGGTTTAAAAATTCCAGAGGGACTGATCATGGATGATTAAGGTTGCAATGCGAGTATTTAGAAATTTCCCAAGAAAAACATGTTCAAAAGCGGCATTCTTCCCATATTTAGATGATGGAATGGTACTTTAATTAGTTTCCCTACTAAAATTAGTGGTGCAATAATGACAGTTCGTATTGTCAGGAATACTGTAAATTTGAAGTTTTAAGTTGTTATTGATAGTATCCCAATACCCAATTAATACCAAAATTAAAATCCAATCATGACTATTCCTCATCTTAAAGCTTAGGCCTATAAGTAAATTTTTATTTTAAGTGTTAAACCTAATTGTTTTAGTTGGAAAGGTAAAAGTACATTGTTGTTTTACTGTGCTCAATTGTTAACTATTATTCCTTAAAAACGCCTGGGCAGAGTACGATAAGTAGACCCGGTTTTTATATCGCTTATTAAAATCATCGATACTTTATATATATAATCGAACAACCAGTATCAATCGATATAAACATATCTAAATACTAAATTAAAGTCACATGTTTCAAATGAATAGAAATAGTGTAAACAATTACATAATGTCATAAATAATAAAGGAACCATAACCATTAATTAGATGATAAAATTAAGACAGGTGATAGGGAAAATGTCAATTATGTAACAAAGAAAACGTGACAACAAAATAAACATCTTGAATAGAGAAAACACTTGATGAGAGAATCTCTTGTTTTGCTATGTGGAGTTGTAAATCTCTTGTTTTGGCATTATTGTAATTTTTAGATTATGTATAGCGTTCTTACAACTGTTTATGATTCAATGATTATCAAATAGTTTATATTTGTACTGATTTCATGAAATGATGCAGTGGCTGTTTAGAGGTGAGAAAGACTGTGTGATGTTGTCATGTACACTACGGTGTGCCCACAGCTGGCAAATAAAACCAATGACTTAACTTAAGGGTTTTTTTGCAGTACTAGTTTTGTATGAAGAAGACTCCTTTACTTGTAGGCTAACATTATACTAGTCTTTAGTTGAATGGGGTAGGGTACGATAAGTGGACCCGGTGTTTTATATTAAAGAATATAATCATCGATACCTAATATTTGCATCTCGAATCATAGACTATCAATCAATATAAAAGTATTGTATAGTCCCCAATAACAATCATATGTTTAAAATTAAAATATGAATTTTAATGATGTCACAAATAATAAATGAACATAACCAAAATTAGGGAAACTCATAACATAAACTAAATGATACAGAACGAGAACAATCAAACAGCAAAAGTTATAATTAATTAAGAAATGATAACAAACATTGGGAATAGAAAAATAAATTAGAACATAACAATAATTAGATTAGAAAACGGAAACTTGTTAAACTATCTACATGTTTTCGCCTGCGTAGCAATTTTTTACTGCTTTTAAGAAATGGTTGAACGCGACCTGTTCAGAAAATCGTACCTCTCTTCTATATAAATATTCAATGAGGTGATCTGCGAGAAGGTCGGCTGGGATACCACTTCTTAGACTGCGTTTTATGTTTCTCCACGAACTTTCAACTGTCTGAGTGTTGGCACCAGTTGCTGGGTTTAAAAAGTTTTCACTATGGTTGACAGTAAAATGGAAAAAACCACAATCACTTAATCCAAAATAAGCTTTCCACATATTTGTGATCATCAATCCAAACAAAACACACTTCCCTGCAAAACGACAGCCAGTCAGATATCGTACTTCTTGATGGACTATGTAAATCCGAACTACACTCAAGAATTAAAAAATCGTAATTTGTCTGATTTCTGGAAAAGATGTACATTAAAGTCACAATATTACGCAGTCCGAACTTTGACCCTTTAAAAAATCTATTCTTCTGTAGGTTTTTACTAAAGTTTACCTTTTTTTTTGCATCTGAAGACGACCATGTTTGCTCCTCTCACAGCTACATTTGTTTCCTTTCCATAAATATCACATAATGGATTCTTAGGTACTAACCCAACATGTTGAAGCCATAAAAAATATGTTTTATCATCTTTTAAAGCAATGTTGTGAAGCTTCCTAAGATTGACAGCCATTTGTTAAGAAACAATGTTACTTGTGTGAAATTTGAAATATTACCTTACTTGTATTATTTGAAAGTGTTTACAGCTGTTCATATAGATTATTTATGTTAATTGTTCAAAATAATTAATTAGTATCGATTGGTTATATTGATGGTTATGATTAATATCGTTTGCCAATTTCGATATAAAAAACCGGGTCCGCTTATCGTACCCTACCCGTTGAATGTATGGTCTATTCAAGATCCCTCTGAGAGAAGCATAACTGAGTTTGATTTAAGTGATAAATATTTCAATAGTGCAAATTGGAAAAGGGATCAGAAATAGAAGTATACTTAAGACCTGCCACAAATTTAGTCAATAATTGAAATTATAGTGATTGGGGTGATCTCCATGATAACCTCTCTGATAATAATGAATGAATGAGATGATTTCTTAATTTGTACATGAAATACAGAGGTGAAATTAGAGCCACATGGGCCTTTATGGCATTTAACCTGATAAATACCAATTACTCTAGTCAATAAAATGAACTTTACTCTGGCTACTGATTTTAAGTAATTTTTTTTTTTTTTAAAGAAAAACATACATATAGTACCCAAATTCAAGCTTAGATCACATGAGCGGTCATAAAGGTTAAATTTTTAATTTTGATCCTACTGGTAACATATTTATGATAAATTAATCTAAACTTACTTATATAATACCCTAATAACAAATATTAGGTAAGGACAGAGTGGCCTCCTTCTCTCCTTTTGCTTCGCACATTGCTTCTTGTTTGGAGTCAGAAAACAAGAGCTGATCGCCATGACGCAATTTTCACAGTAAATCAAATAAAGTCTGTTCTTTCTAATAATATAGTTTCTTATTTCTATGTTAAGAAAACTTCTAAAAATAGAGGCCTTCGGTTAATACCAAAGAACCTCTTGTGCTTCCATTGTTACTAAGAAATTTGAAATAGTTGATAAACTATTGTAAAACCCACTTTTAAGTATGGAATACATTTTTATAATTCAAATTCTCCTTAAATCAGTTACTTTTAAAATTGATGTGCAAATGTAGTATTCAAGGTAGTTTTGTCATATTTTTGCAAATCAAACAAATATCTAATGTAATAACTTTGGCTCATCTGGAGTTTGTTGCTCAAAACCATTGTCATATTATTCATTACAGAGTTGTAATTATTAACATATAGAAGTGTTTTCACAAGTAATAGTTTAATATGGAATAGGAAAAAACTTTGCATTTTCTTCAATTCCAGAAATTACTTTTGTACAAGTTCATATTACATGCTTAGTCCTGCTCATCATAAAGTAATAAAGAAGTCCTAAACTTGTAAGATATTGCTGTAAGTTATCTGTATTATGTTAACTGTTGTAATTGCTAAAGTCAATTGTTGTGTTTAGTAGTTGATTGTGACCAATAGTTATAGGTATTGTTATAACTCCATGAATTTCTGTTGTTGCTTATTTAATGTTTTTATTGATACCATCAACTGTTCCTCTCAATTCATTTGCCTTTTTTCTGCCTATGAGTGCAACCTAGTGAAAGTAATTACAGTACTTATGTTGTTTGCATATAAAGCAAAGGGGGGATTTTAATAAGCGGCCTACACTCGTTATTTAATTGCTATTATCTAACAATTCTCTATATTATACAACCTCGATATGTAAAAATCGTACACAATAAGAGTTATAATAAATTTACCATAACAAGAAGAATCTCGTATATTAAAATGTTAAAAACATATATTTAACAATAACATTACAAAGCCATATACGGCCTAGACTTAGATCTCAAATAAACCTTACAATATTTATAACTCACCCAGCTCGAAATCAATGAGTAACTGCTTTTGTGAAATTAAGGAAAGAATTGTCCCCATGTGTTACCAGGAGCCAAACCAACATGTTGAAGCCATTTAAAAAAAAAATTCCTCGCTTGTGAGAAATATCTCACATATTTTCCTCATATTCATAGCCATTTTGAAAGTCTCAAATATTAGTTACTTCTTGTTAACTGTTTACATTAAAATTACTATAAGTAATAAGTTGAAATAATATACTAAAATAAATAAATTGTAATATCAAATTATTCCTTTGGATAAAAATAATCAAACCATTTGATAATAGCAATCAATTAACAAGTGTAGACCGCTTATTAAAATTTACCCAAAGAAAAGAGTAGAGGTGCAAGTACATCTTCTTGAGATACACAACAGAGGACAGTTTTCAAATTAGTTATGGCACCCTCAGTACAGTCACACTGCTAACAAGATAAGATCTCCAGGAAGTGACATTCAGAAAATCGAAATGTTTCAGTTTGGCTAGAAACAGGGCTTGGTTAACGGAACCAAAAGTCTTTGAATAATTGAACAAAACCAAAGTAAATAGTGCACTGTCTTTGATCCATTGCAAGCAGAATATCGTTAACTATCTGCAAGAGCACAGTAGAAACCAGATTGATACAGAATAAAAATATTATGCAACTGTAGGATTTCACTTATTTAGTAGCGCATATCCTCTCAAGTCCTTTAGAGAGGACAAGAATAGTGCTTCTGCTTCGGTCTGTAGTTCTGTGGGAGTGAGGGGTAAGAGGGCCTTTTTAAAGGTTGGACAAGGGCTAACTTCCATTTGTCAGGAAAGTACCGGATCTTACAGAATGAATAAGGATGAATATGTGAGAATAAGTTATCAAGTCAGAAATGAAAACAAATATTTGAAATACAATGATAAAACAAAAAATAAAATAAATATCAAAAAACAAAAAATGTTTTTAAAGCTGCCGTTGAAGGTCCAAAGCCCTTATGAAAAAAGCTGATGGAAAATGTTTTGAAGTACCGAGTCAGTGAGGACGTGGCATGGCAGGATGACAATGTCACGCTTGCCTCTGACCAACCGCTGTATCATTTCATGAAACTAGTACAAATACGATTTACAATTTTTGATTCATTGAAGTGTATAACAATGATGAAATGTAAACTTAGGTTATCTAATGATTATAATGATGTCAAATATTGAATTTAATTACTCCAAAAAGGCGTTATTTAAAATTTATTACTTGTGTTTAAGAGTTTATCATGTGTAAATAAGCTATCTTATTATAAATTAGTCAATGCATATTAGTGTCCTATCTACAGATAAACGCTACTTTTTTTATTTGTATTCATGGCTCAGCCTCGTTACAACTCGCAATGTAGTTGAATTCATGGTTCGCTCTTGTTACCATTGGCAATGTCTAAAATTACGTACTAAAAACAGTATACTTGTACCTATCTTATATAAGTATTTGGTCTTAATCGGATCACAAGTTTCAGAGTTCTGAAATTTCAAATTGGCAGTGTACTTATAAAAAACCAACATCTTTTTTCGTTCTTGCAGATATAAAAACTGGAAGTTATTGTTTATGTATAATTTGCTTTCTATAGCTAAACATAGGAATAAATGAGTTAAATATCAATGTAACTCCTGTTATCGTAGCTCTACTAGTTTCTTTTGTGGTTAACATTCAAACTCTGGTATCTATACTTTTCGATCCAAGAGTAGCACTCTTTTATCTCCCTATGTTTTGGTATTTAGATTTTTTTTACAATTGTCGGTACTTCGGTATTTTCTGGAGGCCAATATGTTATGAAACATTTTTCTTACTGGAGACTAAAAATAACTACAGTATTAAAGTACCATTCTTTTCCTGATGGAGAGACTTGCTAAAAGGACCTTTGCACCTTCCTAGAACTTATATTTGTATCCTTACAATATGAGACTTTACAGAAGCCGATCAGATCCTGTTCTCTTATACCCTTGCGGCAGAAGATATGCCCCTGGGAATCTTTTCCGAATTTTAGATATGGCATGCCAGTTTAGTCACATTAAAGTAGTTACTTTATAGCACAATAACAAATAGTAGATAGGTACAGAGTGACCTCCTTCTCGCTGACATCGCCTCATTTGGGAAGGCAGAAAACAAGAATCAATCGTCATAATGACATCTGGGTACAACACTGTCATGGTACATCTGTGAAGTCGTAGCCATTGCCTTTTAGCAGAAGACATTATTCACAACTTTTACCGCACACAAAATTGTACAGAGACAAGGGAGCGAGACATTTTTAACCTCTGTTAGGGTTTTAATAGAATCATTGTTGTATTAAAATTAGACATGTGTGTTGTCCAGTAGAGCCTTTATTTTCCTGTTCTAATTTTTACATTATTGTCTTCTTTTACCCTGATTAAGAATGGTACTCACATCTCCTGCACTACTGCTCCTAAATACATTGCTTGGGCAATGGCTATTAGCTAGTAAACTAAAATATAGATTATTTTTTATCGTTTTTGTTGTTAGTTTAAAAATGCGGTACAGTAAGTCAGCATCAGCAAGTCAGCATCAGCGTTCATAAGTAAATACAGGTCGCATGTTGCATTTGTGAATGTTTTGCCAGTATTAAACCACTGTATTACTTTTCATTAGAGAATCAGGTTAACAATCCCTGATTATTTGTAACACGATTGTGTTGCCAAAATATGAGTAATACAACAGCCAGATAACTCATTTAAAATTTGTTTTGACCAATCCGTGAACCCTTCTATTTTGAGCTCTATTTTAGATAGGTCGCTGTATCTCAGTAGAGTTGAGTCGAAGGCAGAGAACAGGTTGTCACCATCAGGTGTGGTGTCTCCTCCATTGTGATGGTGATGGGTGTACGGAGGGGTGCTCTCACTCCGCCATTGGAGGGGAGTAGGCACTCTCTCTCACTCTACACCTGAACCTCGACAAAGCGAGGACCTAATCACCGTAAATACGGCACAAAAGATAACTCCCGCACACCTGTTCGAGCCTGGGCCCCGTCACTTCACGGGCTAACGTGATTTATTTAAAACATTGCGTTTCGGTCGCCACAAACAACGAGATGGTGGTTCGGCCGTGTTTTGGTTGCGATGGTTTTTGTCCCCGATTCTTTTCTCATTTTTTCATTTCCTGTCGAACTCTTTGTTCTGGGGACGTTCAGATCGCGTCCGATCTGGGTGACGCGATGAACGGCCGTGTTTTGTTTGGTTGCCGTCACACTCTCTATTTGGTGCCCGACCGTTTGTTGTGTGAGATTGATTGGTTACTTCCCAACTGATATCTGGTTCCAAGATTTGATACGGGCTAGCAGGCTAGCTTCCGATTAATCACCATAATCAATTACTGGTATTTATGTAGATAATGTGTCTGAAAACCACCAAAGTACTGGCGTGATTGTTTTACATTTATTTCTAATAAGCCGTCCTTTTTTTCTCTTTGCACTTATTAATTCAGGCTCAACACTTAATAGATAACTAGCCAGGATAATCGGTCAAGATTCTTGCTCAATGTATGTATGATATTAAAATTGTGAAATTTATTAAACATGTAATTGTTTTGGGTTTGAAATGTGTATTGTCATTGAAACCGTTGGTTATTGTTATTGTTGCAACGCTAAATAAAACACATGGGTTATGATTATTACTGTAGTGTAGATAATTGAAATATGACGTTTCAGGGTACGTTGACTGGGGTCTTTTTCAGTTGACACTCTTTTACGCCAAAGTAAAAAACGCCGTACACAACCATGAGCATACATATAAAGAATGAGATAAAATAGTACAATAATACACATAGGGCATTAAAAATGCATGGTTCTGTTTTGCTTGGTTTGTATTCCTTTTCCTAAGTTTCGAGAAACATTTTTTGTGTGAGTTATTTTTTTACCGATACATATTTGTAACATTACGAATTTTTTGCATGTATGGTCGAAAAATAAAACACCGAACTTACTATGCGTCTTTTATAATGGATTTATTTGAAGTAAGGAAATTTGATCTGTAATTATAATCTAGGCATTATTGCGATTTGTGCGTCCCATTGTTATCAGGTGATGCTAGATTTCAATCCCATATCCAAAATAAATGTACCACATGCCAGTAACATTTCATAGCCAAATAGAAATATACTATAATAATAGCTCCATGTCACTAATTGTGTGTGTGTGTGTGTGTGCACATTTTTTTAGAAGTACATCTTCTTAGAATAATAAAGTCTTGACCGTCCCAAAAACTCCATGCAACTCACTGTGTACACACTAGGTTTTAGAGTTATATCTTTCGAGGAATTTTGACTAAGCCTTGTACCGTTCTAAACGTGAAGACCGCCACCGTTATTGTAGTAGTTAACAAGTTTCGCCCACACAAGACCCTAAATAAGACACAATGAAGAAGGTAACAAAGCGTTCAATTGAGTGGTAAGAGGGTGACGAAAGCTATTTCTAGCCAAAACCCGACTCTTTTGTTTTATTCCGGGTCTACCTCGACGAGACGAGCACCGGCAACGGCAGGATTCGACATGCAAACCGAAAGCGAGGAGACAATACTGGCCTAGCGTTGTGGGGCGGAGAACCTTCGGGTTTACGGCCAAGAGGCAGACCGCTCCCGCTAACTGATGTAGCTGTCGCCGCGTAAACTGTGAACCGGTTTTTGCCGTCGAGAAACCGCCTCGTGGACGTGGTCATTATGTCATCCGATCGGAGATTGCTGGTGTTGTGTTTATTGAAAACTTGTCCAGTGTGTACAGCAATCTTATCGTTACCAACTGTATTTACTATGATGGTACTATAGTAAACATACGGTAGCAAGATGCAGTAAGTGCAAATCTCAATGCTGTTTACCTATCAGATTTGCTACATGATATTCTAATATAAATTGGCTGTTTTTAATGTGACAGAAATTTTAATTACATACCGTACCTCTTTTGGGATATTAGGATTTAAAGCTTTGTCCAGATAGATGAGATAGATTTTTATAGCTGACGGAAGGAGGCTACTTACCGAAGCTGTTCCTTTACGCAACAGCAGAAACAATTACTATTGTTAGCAGTAACATAATCTTATATTATTTTATAGAGCTCAAAATGCATTTCTCACACTTAATTATAAAATGCACATGAAGAATAATATTTAACAGTAATCATAATAGCTACAGTATTGTGCTGGTTTTAGTGAAACTAAATTTAGTTTTGCTCCATTTCTAAACCGCCAAACGTGTATACCCTTATTTTGTCATAGCATTATGATGTCCCATTTTCTGGACTTTTTACTTATAAAGTGTTCTATGCTTTTTGTGATTCTTCCTGTACAATTAACATGCGACAAACTAAAACGCGTTTTGATAAGTATTAATCATGTTTTTAAACAGTTTGCGCCTACCAAATAAAGGTGTAAAAAGTTTGACTTGTAATACTGTTCTAAAGGGCTAAAACGAAAATGGCGTCCATTCAGACGCCAAAGTAGGCGAGCGAAGTAGCACTTAAAAGGGTGGCTTTAGAATTAATTGTATGTTAAATAGAAAATGATTTCAATAATTAATTGTGAAAGGATAAGTTGTTTTGGATTTAAGGATGTTGGTGAACTTTTATCGGTTCAAATTCAATATTGGTTAATGTAAGGTTTTTTAGGTGAAGATCTATATGATACTGATTGTGAGCCAAAAGCAATTACGAATTGTAAATATTAGATGCAACGACTATATCAGAGTTAGAGTACGTGATAATGAGCAGGAGCCCAGAGCGAGTAGTCTCCAGGTGAGTATTTGCTCAGTTTCGAGTAGCCTAAAGTTGATCGACTGATAGTAGCAAAGAGCAGACACATACCTATACTTATCGATGTGGTTGTATTTCTCGTAAAATACGCTTTACGGGTACGATCACATAACTTCATCATTAAAAAAAAGAACTGATCTTCAAAACAGAACAAATAAACAATATTAAAGAAAGGCAGGATTTAGTACGCTCTGATTCCAGTGCATTGTTAAGCTCAAACAGCTGGAATATTTCAAAAAGGCGAAACTGAAATGAAATTTGGCTTTATTGTAGGCGGAGTTAGGAATACTGTATAAGTCCTGTCTCACACTTAACCTCAATACAATTTATAATATTAAAGAGTAATGTTATAGATACGAATTATTATTAATTGGAACGTGGGTCCAATAGAACATAGTGACATACCGTATGATTAACAAGACTATCTGCAGTAACTGCGACAGGCTGCTATATCGGAATGCAGCACCCGCCATGCTCACTTCCCCAGAGGAAGGCCGGGTTTCTCATACCATGGACCTAATATTTCTCAGAAATGTTGTCTCTGATAATACTTTTAAGAGCAAGCGGGAAAAATATCTATTGAATCTAGGTAGTCACTAGGTACTCATAAGATTTTAGTAAATTAGTTTCTACTATCACTGTTAATTTTAAGTATAGAAGTTTGCAGCTAGTAATTTTATTTGTACATATTTTGTATACAATTTTCGTGAGTTTTTCTGCAAACCAGTTAAAATGTACTGGAAACGCTTAAAAGAAAACGCGTTTTATTTTATTTATTTAAATGGTAGAAGCATTCACTTATTGTACACGTCTTACGTAAAATCTTTATTCGATCTACAAACGTGAATTTGTAATAAAGGTTTACAACAAAAGGTCAAGATATTTTTGGACTTTACCAAGGGTTGGTAATTTAACTTACTAAGACTGTGTTCATTCTCCCCGTATAAAAGTGACCATTTTCAAAACTTATAATTAGGTTAAATATGATATAAAGTATACGAAACACTTATTTTTAATCGTTGATATTTTGATATATTTATATTTGAATTTCTTAAAGATCCAAATACTTAAATGGGCTTAATGTCTATTAAGATCTTTCTAAAACACATTAAGATTGAGGTACTAAATGTAATGTAGTTGCATTTTAGCATTGTATTACAAACGCGAGATACCTGTCAGAGTTGTTCTTTCTTGATCGCGAACTATAAATCATACTTTGATAGAAGTTAGGTGAGTATATTTGATATAGCTGCAATTGTTTTGTCCAGGATTGTCCAATTCTTATAGTGGTTTGTCTTTATGATATTTAAAAATATGCAGGACTTGACATAGATAACATTTAATCCTGAAATAGATTTGTCATTGAGTCCTTAAAAGCTATTTCTTTGTGGGGTGAAAAGGCCGTATAAAATTGGAAGTCTATACATATAACATACTAAAAGCATACTGAATTTGAAATGGTTTGAGATAAATCACTTCGACATCCTAGTTATTTATACTACACAGGTGCAGCCAAAATTTGTCCAACCATCTCTGCCATTATAACGTGGAAAATAGCACAACACTTAACCATACAAGGCTTATCTTAGATAATTAAGTAGGTTCTTTATATAATTATTTGTTGTCAATTATTTCAAGTAGGCTATACTGTATAAACATTTATTATTTACTGTATGACATGTATTTATTTGATTTGGAATATTTTGAAATTCTTATACGCTACAATCAGTTCATATAATAATATATTTAAGGAATCGCCTTCGTAGAAAACCTCTCTTGTTAATTTCGTGTCTATACAAAACGTTATAAATTTAATTAATCGCTGCATAATATAAATGTTTCTCATTACATCATACAATAATAATTTACAATTGCTTGATTGTTTTCTGTTTTATTAAAAAAAGAGTCTGGTCGGTTTATATGTAATTTATATTGCAGTACATTTCTGTGAGTATTAGTTATTTTTAAACATTTAGAGTGAAAATATTTACTGTAAGGGCGGTTATTCCTTAAAACAAATTAAATTATGAAAAATGTGTAGGGATACTATAATGATCGAGATTGATTAATTACTATTCATCACGGTTAACACCGTTATAAAATACGACCCTCCCACTACGTTCTATTTCATATTTTTGTGTCGTGTAATATTTCCATCAACATATGTGACGGATGAAGTTATTTTTGAAATTTGTTTGCAAAGTAAGTATGTGCCTTCACTATTACTTGAATGCTTATATAAATTGCAATGGATCCAAAATCACGTACATACAGTCTTTCCAATACTGAGGATGTTAGAAGTCACGATCGGTTCTAAGTGAGGGAGTTGCGCAAAGTGGTAAGAGAGGAGGAGGAAGGCGACATGTCTTGCTAAGCCTTTGTCTCCATCCGCTTGTTAAGTTTAGAATTAATGCATTAAAGATGGATAGCACACAGTGGTCAGTGGACAACGGGAAATTTGGGGACTACAAGAGTTATACTTCTCCTTGCCACGAGTGGGGGTTTATCGTTTTCGGACAAACCATATTTCCCTGAGCAAACAGAGTGCCCTTTGACCCCATAATTAATAGTGTTATACCTTGGACCAAGAGGGACCCATATACCTAGTGTCAAGTCTCAAGAGTACTACATACAGTACATAGACGTACTATCTCCATTGTATGTTTACTTTTTGGCATAATTGTTACAAGTGCTTTGAGTTGATATTCGAGTCTTAAATAAGTGGTCATAGTTGCGATTGTGTACTTATTCGTATAAAAATCAAACACCAGTACGATTAATCGAGGAAAGATTAAGTGCTCAGTCTTATTCACTGCATTCAATATGATTTTATAAGCATCTTTCATTCGAATAGTGGGAACATTTTATGAACGGTGTTATGTGTATAGTAATTTAACACACATTAAGGCAAACCCCCCTCTGTTTTAAAAGACGAGGCAATGTTGCGTTTTAGAGGATAGAGGCGGGTGTTATTTTAGTTTTTAGTGCCACATAAGGCTCGATGAGGTCGAAGGGTGGTGAAGGGACCATGGTACGAGGGAAGGGGGCAGACAAGATTAGGGGAAGTAAACAAACGTGTCCACCTGCTCGCTCGCCCCTCAGGCCTTTCTGCTCCTGCCCTTCTTCGAGTGTTCTGTTCAAGGTCAGGGCAAAATCACCCCTCTTCGCTACACCTCAGGTTGCAATAAGTTTGTTCCAGCATAACGTAAAAAATATTTTTTGTCCGCTTAATAACAAAATGTTAGTGCTCTGATTCTGTATGATAATTTGCAGGTTTATTTGCATAAAAACGCAAAGTTTGCCGGTAAACTTGAATACTAAATAGTAAATTGTGCATGATTTTATGACATTTTAGACTGATTATACTTTGAATAAGTAAAGTCATGAGTTTATGTTAAGTTGTAGGACGTCAGTCGGCTACAAGACCTTTTGAGGCATTTATTACAAGTGCCTTGATACTATATATAGTGCCAATGTTTAAAAAAAATTTTATTTGTACAGTAATTTACTAAAAATAATATATATATATATATATATATATATATATATATAATATATATATAAAATAAAAACATTCTGTTATAAACAATCCTTGGGAATGTTGATTATTTTATTATTTGTATCGTATAAAACATTATACTACACATCCTTTGATTAATTACTGAAATGCATTAATAATATATAATATATATATATTATATATTATTAATAATATATATATATATTATTATTATTATTATTATTATTATTGCATTTCAGTAATTAATCAAAGGATGTGTAGTTTAATGTTTTATACGATACAAATAATAAAATAATCAACATTCCCAACGATTGTTTATAACAAAATGTTTTTATTTTAGAATGTGATAACACATCTTTGAATTCTGTGTCGAACTTCTGTCTTTTGAAAGAATATAAGCACACCTGAACATAAGATGCAATAAAATTAAATATATAAGATGTAGTAGTAATTAAAGTGAGCGCCGTTTGTGAGTCCAAAAGGTTTACTGACTCTAGTGGTAATTGTCCGCGTAGTAAATAGCGGAATACATAAATCGTTTACGCGCACATAAACCCGGAGAGATGGACGACTCCAGTCCAGGGCCAAGTGTAGACATTTACCTGTGGCGGAGACAATAATTGTTGTGTGGAGGCAATAAAGAGCCGTAGTTCCCAGTGTTTTGCTCGTAACCAGTCTGCTACACCAGTCCGCGGAGCTGAGTGACGTGTCGCAACATTGACACGGCGCAGGGGCCGTGCGCGCCGCGCCATGTAGTACGCATGCGCAGAGATTATCCAGAGACCTTTTAGCTATCGATCGGTCTTTAGTTTCCAGTTTGCCTGGTTTTGTTTTTATAACAATCAAATCGTGTGGATTCGTTGAATACCTCAATACTGTCTATGGTATTTGGCAGTATAGTATACAATAACAATTACGATTTAAACACAATACAAACTATGAGTGTGTTTTATGCTGCTGTATAGTTGTGCAATAAATTAAAAGCGTGCTTAACAATCTATAGTATAGTTGGTTGAATTGTATAGTATAGAAATAATGTGCTCGTCTTGAAATATATAATTTTCCTCAATCACACGATGTTGTATTACTATGGAAATTATAAATTGATAGTTTGATAATATATGATGCAATAATATTGTATTAATGTTTTAGGCTTGTTGAATTATTCAATATACAGTAGAGTGATCGTCAATCTCAGAGTTGTATCAGGTTTTTTTTAGTAACAAGCTTTAAAAACAGCGTAGAGACGGACTTCTGAATCGCGGTCTTTCTGCAACTATTGAGAATCTAGCATTTGGTTGATTCACTGGCGAGACTTCACCACAGCAGACATTTTTATGTTGTAACTAGCAGTTACCCGCAACTTCGCTAGTTCTCTTAGTTTTGAGCGCCTTCGTTCTTCGTCGTTGGCTAGTTTTGAATCCCTTCAGACGAAAATGACTCCAGACTTCAGGAGTCAAGTCTGCAACAACATAGATTTCAGATGCTGCACGTAAGATGAAAGTAAACTGTAGCTGAATTCAACATTTACATCGAATCAGCCCTTCCCATCATAGCTGTTTTATGTGTGGAAGCCTCGGTTGCTCCACCGTGCTTTGGGGTCGTGTTAGTCAATATCTTAGGGCGCTTAATTGCGCACCTGATGAGACAATGAGAATACTTCTTCACCTAGATTACACTACTTTTTGTAGTCTGGGTGCCTCTGATGTCGAAACGATGCGTTAGCACAAAGTTATTTGAGTCGAATGTTTTCATTCAGACAACTGTGTCGTTGAACTATAGATAGTATTATTTAGACTTGTATTCACACTACGTACATACCAAACTGCAGAGTTGGCTTTTCGAGGGTATTGCAGCTCATCTTCAAGTCAAATATCGCCATAGGCGTGGCTAAAGGTTAATAATATAGTTACGAATATTTTTATTACACTTTTCCTGTCGACTAAGAATATAATGGAATGCATCTGAAATGAGAGTTGAAATACCCTAGAAATGTAATGTTAAAGTGCATTCTTTATATGCACGCATGTATACACATTGAGTGATTGAAAAAAAGTAATGTATTATATTTATTTTATGTTACTAACTACATTAAAACTAGAGTGTTTTTAAAGTAAGTGTTTTGAAACAGTGGATGCCATATTCCTTGACTCATGAAATTTATTGATGTGTCTTGTTCTGCTGGCAATTAACTTGGTACGTGATTTATCCTTTTGTTACAAACAAATTTAAGGTACTACGACTGTTTTAGTTTGTTCCTGTTGCTTTCACGATAGGTGGTGGAAGGGACAGAGGAATTACCTAAGGGAGAAACTAGGTTATGACCTTGGACTATGGTCAGGGGGTAGGAAGGTTCAACTCTCTCCTGGTTTTTTATTAAAAGGTTTTATTACGATTTTCACAGATTTGTTATAAAACTTGCTTGTTTGCCTGTTGATGTTTTAGGAGTCATCGGTAAATTTGAACTTACAGATTGTTTTCTGTGTTTGATAAAAAAATTAAGTCAGTGAATACATCCGTTAATAAATTAGTCTCAAGAAGTTCAAATTATGTAACTATCATTAGAGAAATACCATTAATTTGCATTTAAAGTTTATATAATTCAATGTTTACTATTTAGAAATAACAAGCATTCCAACAATTGTTGTTGAAAAGTTTTAACTGTACGTCATAGATTCCCGTACACTACACCAAACGAATGTTTTGGTTACGCGTTGGGATCCCTGAATGAGATATATTGAAACTGTTTATTTAGCTTTGCGCGTATGACCTTGCTGACAGCACCTAACGCATTACTATATCACGATGATGGGGTAACGTTGGAGAGGGCGAAGGTCTTACCCGGGCAGTGATGATGGATGGCAGCAGCCAGGGCTCTGGCCTTATCTCTGTATAAATAACCCGCCCGAGGTGCCGGGGCCAGCCGGCCATCTGGTCTTGGGACTATTTACTATCACACCCCCCCACACACACCCTTGGCCCTGTATTAGCTCATAGAACACTGACACTGGTCGGGTACACTTGAGGTAGATCGTTAATGATAGGTAGTCCTATCAGAGCTGGTAGTCCAGTTGTTCTTTCTTATCAATTCCAGGTTTTCTCTTGGGTTGTCTTATATACTATCTTAGAAACTTGAAAAAATATTTGAGAAAAGGGGAAATATAATATCTTCAGAAATAGTAACTTCTTTTTAGGTTATAACTATTCCCGACTGAATCTCCTGCTGAACCTAATATCCTGGTCAACACAGTTCGACTCTTAATGTACACTTCTCGGTGAACTTTACGCTCATCTTTTTATTATACAACAATATAGCCTCCTGCAAACACCCTCCTCCGTTATTAAATTAACTCTCTGTCTAAGTGGACATTCTGGCACACCCACTACTACTCATAATGCACACATCTTAGTGAACTTTACCCTCATAATCTCATTATTCAACAATATAACCTCCTGCTATCCTTCCCATTATTAAATTAACTCTCGGTTTAACAACGTAACCTTCTGTAAATACAACCCTGTATAAAAATAGTTAACTGCTTGTCTAACTGGACTTCTGGCCAATCCGACTTGAAATTGTTATGCAACCCAAATATATCTAAGAACGTACAGAGGGATGAACCTTCTCCTCTTGTAAACGAAGTGATTATTTATATTAAATCATAGGCAAAATAACAATGCGATGTCAGATAATGTCAAACGATTCAACTGTCATCTGTACTCTTGTTTACATTGGTGAAAACCATGGATATAAAGACGTTACTGAAACTAATTCATGGATAAAACTACCTAACATGATCTTCCGAGAAATTGATGCGGGAGACTAAGGTACACGGTTAGGGTAATTTAAGTTGTGAAGTGTGTTTCTCAAATTCTAGTGTTGCCAGACATTGTGTAATCTTATCAGCTAATAATTTGTATAAGCATAAAAAATATTGATGTGCAAAGATTTTATCCAGTTTGCCAACAGTTTATCCGATGTTTAATTGTCTAATGTCTAAAATATTTTTTAATCTTTTTTCACACCTTGTATATTTTATTTACGTGCTAGTTCAGGCACTTGGGGCAATTCTCAGGATCGGTCACTGTGTTAATTTTATTTTAAAGTTTGTTCGCATACGTCACCGATAAAATAAACCTCATTCAAATCATGGTGGTGTTTTGTTTTAATCAGGGTAAAGCACAAATTTGTGTGTTGCTTGAGAAATAAATATAATAAAATCTATTGTACAAGTCTAATATATATACAACCGCATGTGTAACTGACTGACTGACTGACTCACTCACTCACGTATACTAATTCTAACCTACTTCCAGATGAGTTAGAGACTTGAAATTTGGTACACAGATAGCTTTCCACGTGTAACCACCAGGAAAATCCCGAAAAGTGAGAATTTTTCATTTTCAACCCCTCAAAAAAATTCCCAAAAAATCGCGCATTCTTCACCCCTGCAGGCATTTTTTGTAAGCCCGATAGCGGGCGAACCGTTGGAGCTAGCTCGGATCTGACGGAAAATTCATGGTCAGGAATGAAGTGAACTACAAAAAAGGTCTAATGACTTTTTTGCTCTATCTTCCATGGTTAAGCGACAAAACGCTCGAACATTTGAAATTCCAGAGATTTTTTCGATAAAAATAATGTTTCAAGCCCGATAGCGGCCGAACCGTTGGTCGTAGCTCAAATCTGATTGACCCATCAAATTAGCAAATTGCGCGATCTACAGAAAAGGTCCAGTAATCTTTTGCCCTATCTCGATTGGTTTGGCCGAAAAACGTGATTATGTACAATTTTGTTGTAACTTTTACGCGAAACTTTTGTTTTTGGGGTCGATAGCGGCGAAACCATTGGTCGGAGGTCAAAATAAGACTAACGTTTTATTTAGGAAATAAGATGACCTACAAAAAAGGTCCAGTGACTTTTTACTATATTTCCCTTAGTTTGACCGCAAAACGCGATTAAGTGAAAATATTGGACATTTTCGCCTAAAAATTTACATTCCGGGCTTGATAGCGGCTAAACGGTTGGTCGTAACTCAAAACAAATTTTAAACGGGATTTAGGAAATCACGTGATCTACAGAAAAGGTTCAGTGACTTCGGGAGTTGGCTGAGCGTTAGCTAAGCGTCAATAGTAGATAGGGACAGAGGAATATTTATTATGTTCACAGACACAATACCCTCTAAAAAAGGCCCAAGTGTGTCATTAACCCCCGGTAATATTAACCCCCCCCCCCCGGGGATTTCCTGGTATGACCTGATAACCTCCTGTACATTCAACCCCCTGATGTGTTAACCCCCCTGGTAACATTAAACCCCCCCAGGGAATTTCCTGCCATGACCTCATGTCCGAATTTTACCAGTCACCAAATCTCTTAACCCCCCCCCCCCCTGGGAAGATCCTGGTATGACCAGATAACCCCCTGGAGACTTATCCCCCGGTAACGTTAACCCCCCCTGGGAATTTGTTCATATGACCAGACAATATCCTGACGAAATTAAACCCCCTCTTGTCTTAACCTCCTTAACATTAATCACCCACCCAGGGAATTTCTCGCCTTGACTAGATAGTCTCCTGGTGATATTAAACCCCCTGTTCGACTTAAAATACTGCCTTGAGGTCGGTTTTTATTATGTTTATACTAAACAATTCAAGATAGCTGACCCGTGCAGACTTTTCTCCCGAGCTCATTTGTGGCTAAACCATAGGTCGTAGATCAGATCTGAGGGCACAATCGAAAGACAAAATTAAATTTCCAACAAGAAAGGTCCAGTCACTTTTTGTCGTATCTCTAACGGTTTAACCGCAAAATGCCCTCAAAGTCAAAAGTTTTTACGAATCCGGAAAAAAATCTATGAAAAAGGTCAATTTTTAAATCCCTTGTCATTTACTTAATGTCCGGACTTAACCAGTCACCGAATTCCGCTTATCCCCGAATTTGCAAGCGTTTACTTTGGGGGCCTGGGCGAGCCGAAGGCGAGTACTAAGGGTATATTGTTGAGTACAGAAGGTTACTAACAAACCTGCTGCATATCGCCTGAAGGTTAGACTGGGCCGAGCAACAGGGGTCGAGAGTGGAAGGGTGTCTAATTGGCGTGAAGTGGTATGAGTAACCGCGTCAATTGTCTCGTTATACAGCGAACAAAGGTTTGATTGTTCAATGGTTCAGTGTTCAGTGTAGCTGCAGGCGCGGCGCTGGCATAGGCAACCCGCTAGACTCCCTTGTATCTGGATCAAGGAATAGCGCCGTGGGTGTGCTTGTACAGTGTATGTTTCTCTCTGCTCTCGGAGCTAATGTAAAATTGTAAAGTCCGATATATATATATATATATATATATATATATATTTTAAAGCAATTAATTTTAGAATTGAAACCATGAATTTTAATTCCTATAACACAAAGTGAAATTAAACGTGTAACGAATAGCCTGATCAGAAGATAGTGATCACAGTAGACGTATAAACACTAAAATCAACATGTAAAGTTTTTTGTTAATTTATTACAATTTCAACATTTTCAATGTATTTTTAGGAACGTTTCTTTGTATCCTCAGATAACATCACGCAGATAACCATATGTTGTTGTATACAGCACTAGCTAGCCTGAGAGATGATATAGTTTATCGCTTTAATGCCATTTTAGTTTAAGTGGAAACAGATATTTGTTGTACATGCTACAGTCGAACTAGAATGAATTCTTATGTTAGTCTAATTTTAATAACTAAATTTAATTGTTAGGTTTATTAAATTAGAATGAACAAACTCAATTCTTATGTTCGTTTAACTTCAAAAATCAAATTGAATGGTTAGGTTCATCAAATTAAAATGAACAAACTCAGTCTTATGTTTGTCTAACTATAATAACCAAATTGAATTGTTAAGTTCATCCAACTAGAATGATCAAACTCAATTCTTATGTTCGTACAAGTTTAATAATGACATTATTGGGTTCGTCAACTTTACTATCAAATTCAATTATTGAGTAGTCGACTTTAATAGCAAATTCAATTATTGAGTAGTCGACTTTAATAGCAAATTCAATTATTGGGTTTGTCCAATTACAAAGATCAACTCAATTGTAAGGTTCGTTCAACTAGAAAGATCATGAAGAATAGAAAAACAAATAATCATACAGGAGAAAGGGATCTATATGGATGATGCTGATACCCATAGTATTGGCTCCATTGATTCGCCCAACTTTTATACTTTGGATGGATCAATCATTATCATGCTTACTAGATAGAGCCAACCACAATGACTGCGTATTCCGATAAATATCCGCTTCGTGGCGTGTAAACCACTGAGTGTTGGAACATCATTCGCTACTTGAGTATCAATAGCACTCAGTCCTTGGCTCTCCTGCAGACCATTCCATTAGTGTGGAAGAACTGACCCTTTGCTACAGTCCAGCCATCTGCCACCATGCCGTATACGTATCTTGGCAGTTTTGTGTTATAAACCCAACAGTCTCCAACAATAATAGGTACGGCATTGGATATCTAAATTCTGTCTGCATCTTGTACTTATTTTTCCGTAGATTTTACTACGGAATGCCAGCGACAACACAAATAAAATAAAACACATAACCTTAGCATTAACAATACATTATTATACATGATCATTTTGCCTACAAGGTTTGTAAGTAGATTATATTTTTGTTTGAGTCGTCTATTACAAAGTAATAGAACACACATTTGAGATGGGACCGCGATATTTTTATTTCTATATTTTTTCTCGTTTGTTTCAATTGAGTGGTTTTAAATGTTGGATGTAGTAAATTTCTTGTATTCTACTAACTAACAATTCTCTCAACCCTATTTTTATCGCAACCTACTATATATCATCAGGTATTGATGTATGAATAAACAGGTGGAGTGTGATTGAAACAAACCTTCAAGAACTACGATGAGTTTATTTTGTAAAGTTGCTTCATTTATATACACAACTCTGTGTTAAAATTCTTCAAAACTTATTACAGTATTCTAGTTTTTGTCCCGAACAAAAGCTCCATTTAAGGTTATTATTTTTGATTTCGTGACGACTACGGCCGGGGTGACCTCAATCTTCCGAGTAGGGCTCCAAAACACCGGTTCCCCCTCCACCTACACCCCGAACCTCTTGGCCAGTCGACACACTCACGCACGCGCAGACACATGTCAGCCTCCGTGCTACGCATCTCTATACAATCACACTGGCTACTTATTATGCGTGGACTCTAGCTCTAGCTAGCGAGGTCGTTGTCTCCTGTCTCGATGGAGTGGGAGGGGGGGGGAGATACTGTCCAGTCTCGGAGCCGCGTGCGCGTACTCCCCCCGCTGTGGAGCAGGCATGGATCTGGGGTAATAAGACGTAATGAAGCAAGTGAATTGTATCTCAAATAATACTCATATCGTCTTCGTTTGTTATGTATGCTATTCATCTAAACATACTTTTCAACATATTTTTGTCTTGCAATTGCAATAAACACAATAACGTGTTTTCCTGTAGCTCCATTCCGTTTATACTTATTAACGGATATTAAGATTCGCCAGCCTCATACGAGAAATATAACTAATTCAGCTTAACCAGCAACGTAATATTATGATTTTATAGTATCAATATAATGATTTTATAATGACACGGAAATGCATGGTTTCGCTATCAAGTATACCATGATTATATTGAAACGTGCCATCGTCAACCCCCTCTCGCCAGCCTGTCTGGATTTTGAAATGCAATAGCTTCATCAGCAACTTTTATCTCGCCAGCCTCATTACCACCAACATTAGTTATTTTTCATTTTTCTTGGAAATGCTTTGTGTTCGACGTATGGTGTTAAAATTATATTTTTTCGTAAATGTTGATTTTTGAGTGTATAGTACCTATTTTAAAACAGCTTTTTCTCTTTTGATACATAATAACTTGCTTGGAAAGTGTACAGGAATGTTCTTTCAGATTAAATTAGTAAGTATTAGAAGTAATATCGTGAACAGGATATTACTTGCAATTGCAGTAATTGCAGGATATTACTTTTGTTGCAATTTCGGACGGTGCAATGATTAAAGGGAAAAAATGCATTTATTTTTCATTGTTTTATATGGATCATAGTTGATTTTAAGGCATAATTTTATGTGTACCTAAATAATAAATACTTTATTTGTTTAACAATATCATCGAACGAGGAGTTCTTCCTTGATTCCACTTCGGTTTATTATTCTATAAATGACTAAAGGGGATGGAGGAGAAGAAAGCATATTTGTCACACACAATCCGACCATGCTCTGCGGTGTAAACGCCGCTTGGCGCGCGGCCAAACTAATGTACGCACTTGAGCCTACCAGCGAACTTTGACCTATTCGTCTATTCTTATCTCGGGCCGTGGCCGCACTCCTGCACTTTTAATTGGCCGTGATTAATCTTATCTGTTTTATTTCGCTCTCTGCTGATGAAACAGGATCCGACGTCTTTCGATTGCTGGCGTTATTTATCATGGAGACACTATTTATCAAGCAGCGCCATCTATCTCTCTCGCAGTGTAAAAGTCGCTGTGTGAAATATCGCGTGTAGCGTTGATTTCTGTTTGCATTCCCCTCATTTGTTCAGCAGATTTAAAACCCAGTTAACGGAGCAGGAAATATAAACTAGCTTTAAGAGGAAGGAGGAAGCAAGATTACAAGCTCAATTATAAGAGTAAAAGTGATCGAAGAATGAATGTAAGAGACCTATTAATTTTCACCCTAAAACCAGTTATCTTTAAAATGTTTATTAATGCTCAGGATTACGAAAATGAAAGGACGTACAACTTAACTTGGGGGGGGGGGGGAGGGGGTGCCGAAGAGCTTTATTGTATATCCGATTTTACAAACGATTGGCACGAGTTGATACGTTTTTACTGTCAAGGATAAATATTTTATTAGTAAGAACACGTTAGTCACTGTGCTTTGATAACCGTAAACGTTCAGTACAAACAGTAATAACATTTTTCTTGCATTCAATATAAAAATACATTGTTGTCTTTCCAAAATATTTGTGAATACTTCTCATAACTCGGTAACAGACAGTAATAACATTTTTCTTGCATTCAATATAAAAATACATTGTTGTCTTTCCAAAATATTTGTGAATACTTCTCAAAACTCGGTAAACTTTAATCATTTTATCATCAGACTACATAGGTTTAAGAAGTGACTAATATTGTAAAGTATACTAGTGCTGTCATTCTCATTCACCAAGACGTGTAGTGCAAAGACTCTATAGTATCTCTATGCTGGTTTGCCACTTATAGATAAGCGTCTAATCAAACTAGAGGGCGTTTCTGTAATATTGACGCTTTTAAATAAAACTATTTACACTCATTCATGGTTGTGTGATCTGTATACTTATCTCCTCGTTTGCATATGCAAAGAACAGGGCAACCCGATACAGTACACGCGCTCTCACTTTTATTTTGGTTAGCTTGCATTTAATAGTTATGTTTGTAAGAAATACTTTTCAAAGTTATAAATTTAAAAACTTTCTCATGCGACAATTTATGATTGTCATTTATTTAATGCTACTGATTTGCTCTGTTGGTAGTACAAATATATAAATATTAGAACTTGAATCCCCTAATAATGTTAAGTATATCCAAAAACATTAACTTGGGTTAGCATCCCTGTTAAGGTGACACAATCGGTTGTTGGCTTGATGACTTTTTTGAATTTCTAAATCTGAGCCCTGTAATGTAATGCCCCAGAATAAACCCTACATTCATTTGGAATTAAAGCATTTAAAGTAAGACATCTAGGCAATTTTGTAACTATGCCCAAATACAAACGTTTAATGATAAAAATGTGAATTTTACATTACGTCCATGCGTTGTAGCTTCAAGGTTTTACATATTTTTTAACAAAATACAACAAGGATATCATATTTTATTTATCTACAATTAGTTTCAGTCATCGTTCATGTTATACTGTATCAAATTCATATCGTTATCTTCAAAATTTTTTGTTTGGGCGTAAGTAAGATAGCCTTATTTAAATGTCTACGATACATCGTGAAATAATATTTTTTATTTTGATTGTTTTTAGTACAAGTTTTGACTAAATATCGGTCTGAAAATTAATAAATCCGAACCAAACATTTATTGCATCTCCACACGTTTTTCTGATATACTTGGATTAAACTCGTACTCTAATAGAACACAATAATCTTTGACCTATAAAAGTAATAAGTACATAATTGTTAAACCATGAAAGTTCATTCTTGACTAAGTAGACACTGGACAACGTCAAGAAACTTGTAGATTCCGTAGTCGTTTCGATTGTAAGGATAACTTTTCTGCTTGATGAAATAAAATGTAGAAACTGCAGTCCTGAGTAAAAATATTATTACATATATTTACTTCAAATAACATAAATATTGAAGTAGATAGCTATTAAGAATGAGATGTTTGTACTCTCATCAAAGCAAGTAAACATACGAATTGTAGCTGACAGTAGATTGACAAAATACTTTTAATAAATAACGAGACAGGTAGGTTCTCGGCACGGTACTATTCAAGGTCTGGGTGGTGAAGTAGATGGCAGTTTCTGCATTGTGGATGAGATGTTGTACGCTCCGTGAAGCAAATAGGAAATAAATAGTATTTTACAATAGGTCGGTGGACCTGATGAACACGTTCAGTAGGCTACGAGACTACGGTTGGGTGGCTGAGCCCGCTCGACACTATTTCAAGGTCTGGTAGTCTGATGATGGTTATCGTAGATCAGTTTAGTCCCCTCCCTGTGGGGATTGCTGCGTTATCATTGGACATCTCCAGGCTTGTACTGAGAAACAATACGTTACTCTGGCTTGGATGATTAACTAAAGTTTTCCTCTTTGTCCCGTTTTTAATAGTTCATCGAATGTGCCTTTTTGATTGTTTGTTTGTCGCAATAAGGCATCGACAACTTCTTGTGAATGGTTTTATGTTACTATGTGTTTCGCGAGAGGTTGGCATGACTTCAGGTAATATCAATGTTATAGGTGTAGTTTGCCTTCCTCTTAGTGTAGCGTCTGGAATCTGACGCTGTCACAGACTTGATTGACTCTTGGAATCTGGAATTGTGTTCGTCTGAAAAGATCCAAAAATGTTGGTCACGGTGAAGCTCAAAATAAACTCGACATAGTTTCGACATCAGGAACATCTACACTGCAAAATATAGTGTAATCTAGGTGAAGAGGTCTTATCAGGTGCACAGTTGAGTTCACAACTAAACGAAACTCACCAAAGAAACATTAACAAAAGTGAAATAATATCACTTTCAGTTTGTTCAAATTATTGATATTGTCACAGTGAAATATTCCTAAATCCGTTGTTCCTACACAATTTCGAAAGAATAATGTTTTGTTGCAAACGTAAAAAATAATCCAACGCTGTGTGTTTAAATTGGTTGACAAATAAAAGAGTTACGGTTATTTAGTGATTGGGTGTTTATTCTTTCTTATGAGAAGATAGGGTGCTCTACGATCCAAGTGATAATAGTTTTAATAATGGGTTTCTAACTTTATTAAACAGTTTTAATTCAAATAGAAACTATCAACAGAAAATTTGTATTTTTATATACACCTAACAATTGTTTACATGAACACTTTTGCTTGTTTTCGTGTCTACTATATGTTGTGCTTACCTCTCGCGAAATACCCTGTTTTAAATGATGCCCTAAGGATATTTCAATGTGAAACTTTTGAAAAATCTGATGTTTTGTCGGAAAAAGAGTATAATTGTTTTGATATAGAAATACTTGGAAGTATAACATGAAACGTTAATATGTTTTATATAAAATTTTCTTTTAGTTAAACATGAAAATCCATAAATAATTACTTTGTGACTTTAGTGACGTCCACCTTTTAAATTAATATAAAGGAGATATCTAATGAATGTAAAAAGATATTTCGCAAAATATTTTTTCGGTGACATACCTTTTTGTGTTGAGATTACGCTGGTCATAAAATAAACTCTTATGAGGATTACACTAAACTAGAGTTATGTGGATAACATAAAAGCGCTAATACTGAAGTATTTTCCGTTTAGAACTAAATCTAGATTTTGAGTATTATAGTTCAGGCATAGAATGTGACATATATACCATACTTTTCACACCAAAACAAAATTTTGTGTGGGATTACGAAATAGGAAATATGTATATCAGTAATAGAAGTTATTCAACAGTAGTAGAATTTATTCATACCTGTCATCTTACTCGTATTTTTATCCTATTATATGATGGGATGAAGATTTTTTTAAGTGAAATACAATCGTGAGGGACAAATTTTGGTAGGTATTGGTACTACTTTTGCTATACACGAACATCTAATAACCACTAAATTGTCCTGAAACCACGGAGCATCAGCCAAATGTTTATACGGCACTTCTTACTCTATTACACGTACGTACTCACTTCTCCAGACTTTAGATTGTTATAGTGTAGGTTGTAAGAGACGGGCTAGTTTCATTGGCTTACGAGGACATCAAAATATTATTGTAACTTTTAGATTATTATTTCTTAACATTTGAGCTTAACATATGATGGGTGACAGAGATGAACATGGGTCAAGTGAGTTTTGCTTTTTACCGATTGTCCAAGATGAAAAGTTGTATATGAGGAGGTCTTTTCGTTGTGCTGTAAAAGATTATACTGCGTAGCTTTCAACAGTGTTTGAAACGTCTGGCCTCCAGCTAATTTGGAGTTAAGAACTATTCTAACAAATTCGATTAGGTTTATAAAGAGGTAAAATGGGTAAAAAAACTGGTCATAGTAGACTGCAGTCTGTTTCAAGAAGTCGGCCAAAGACAACAAACCTCAGTAGGTGCCCACAAGCTTCAGCCCTCTTCTTATAAATTAATAATAATAGATTGTTAAATACATTCAACAATACATTCTCTTAGACCAAGGTTGACAGGGCACAGGTATACATATAAAGATAAAATGACAAAGCAACCTGTGGTGGCACATAGCTAAAACATAATTTAAATTTTGAAGAAAAACATTCGGTGAAACCAATTAGAAAAATATAAGAAAGTAAAAACAGTTTTAGAACCAAAGAACAAGCCCATCAGTTCGTCACCGAATCTTAATTTCCAAATGGATTAAATTTAAGGTGACAGTCAACAAAGTTAATTTATCAAATCAAACCATGTGTTTACCATTCTACATAATGCATTCCTTATTTTCATTTTCTGTGTTGATGTTCATATTTATTATATTCTTGTAGCCCTTGTTATCATGTTTAGTTTCCTGAAGACGGTTTAAGCCGAAATATAGAAATTGTTTATCAATATCTTCCAATTTTTATTGAAGATTTATATATATATATATATATATATTCTTCTATAATATATATATATATATATATATATATATATATATATATATATTATAGAAGAACTACATTCATTTTATTATATTATGTTTTGTGACACTAGACGAATAAATTCTTTCCGCCGACGTTTCCAATCGGAAGGTTGCCTCCACATGATCTGCATACTCATCATTATAAACAACATTTTGTTGTCATTTATAATATCATAATAAAAAAAAAATTTTAAATCCGTGAGGATATGGCGTTTTCTGACCTCAAAAGTTATTCGTTATAAAAAAAAAACTAAAATATCACGATTCAGTCCTAATCTGTGACTCATGACTATCTTGTATCAGTGTTGTAGGCTGGTTTCCGGCAGAGTTGCGTATTTATGGTGACCGTGACCTTGGCGTACTGATAGCTTGATTATCTAGTTGTCTTGTGTGGATGTAATACTAAAACGGTAAAATATAATTTGGAGTTAGCACATTTTTAACAAGAAACCACACACTATGTTGGTTGAAACTTGAACGTTGCCGCTTGCTACGTATTTGTGTTTTACTTGCTTGTCTTTTGTAGTTGCCTAATACAGTATTTTATTTCAGCATATAACACACCGTTAAGTTAATTTTAATTTTAATAATGAATTTAAATAAAAAAAAGATTTTTTTGAAATAAACTTTAATACTTTAAATTAGTTTTTAGATAGGGTTTACTTTATTTTTTATGGAATTAATGTGCCGATAGGGGACATGCTATTCAAACGGCAACCTTTGCCTTGTGACCTATCAAATTAAAGAACTATAATTGTGATATCTAGTTGTTATTTTGTTATAAAACCAAAACCTAATACAAAAATTTGTTGCAATATATGTCAGTTTAAAAAAATCACTCAAAAGAAACAACTGTAGCGAATATTATGTATAGCGATGGGGGTGTTGTTATAACGAAAATATAATCACCATTTTAATAGCGTTCAATTTTTAATTATAATTTTTTCAGATGTTTCCCAACCGTAGTAAAAAGACAAATTTTTTAGGTGGTGAAATAAACATTTTCCAAAGACGATTTCATTTTAGTTGTTAAAAGGAAGGATTGCTAGTATACCGTCTGTATAAAATACAATATGGTCTACATGAATTACTTACATGTGTATGCATTTTACATGGGATGCTCTCGTTACAATATTACTCCTACCGGTCTACAATATTCAGTCTCGTTGCTAATCAACTCCCTCGTTTATCAGTTATATTATGCGGCTGGTAAATATTCATGAAATGTGGCAGTAAACATAGCTTCAGGTAGTTTAAGTGCACGTCCAACTTGTTATAAATATACGATATATATTATTTATAAACCGCTTGTCATTAATTCACATTCCGACTCTGTACCAATTATTGTATAATGGTCTAATATAAGCGATTTTTTTCTCGTTAGTGCTTAGATTAGCTGTTACATAGTTAACTGTCCAGTTTAACGGTTAAAAAAAAATTGTATTGGTGTTTTGCAATTTCTTTGAAAACTGTAATAAAGCGCTTGGTACAAATCGTTGATGTGCCTATTGCCATCTGTTAAGTGAGAATAAAATTAAAGTTGTTAAACATTTTTCATGTAGATATATAACACATTCCCGAGACAATTGCTGCTGGAAGATACTAGTATCCTCGTAACAGGATGATGTTTTTGTAACTCTAGTAACTAGTGAGTAGTTACTTCCAAATTTAATTTACAAGATTATAACAGACCTGTCAGGTAGCGAAAACTTCTTACAAAGCATCCAAGTACTGTTGTCTTTACCACGCTCTTAAATTTAATTATATTGTAATGCAAAGGCCAGTTGGCCAATGACTGACATTGGAGCGCACAATTGTTTGTTAGTGAGAACCATAGATACCGTGGTTGCCTTTACCAACCTTCGAGGTATTTTTGTCAGCATCTTCGTCCTGTTGGTATACACATCAATGACGTAATATTTCTTGATATTGCGTTCAGTATTATGTTTAGATTGTAAATATAACCGTTTGGAACCAAACACTCCCGTAAACTATAGAAATGGGTCATTAAATGAAGCAAAAACCATCATATTGTAAGCCCAGTAATTATTTGCCGTCAGTAGTATAACAGACTGACGTGTCGGAAAAGTTGTGCTGAATGGACGAAACACATGAGATTGTTTACCGCTGAGGTCGTAGTAATGAATACTCGATTTTTAAAGTTTACTTATATGTTTAATTGTGGCAAATAAACATTAAAAGCACCGCTTCTAGATGTTAAACATAAAAAATGTATTGCCACGTTGCTGCCAAATAGAGTGATAATGAACTAAATGATATCATAGGGGTGTGCATAATGGTTTCTATGGGAATTTTGCATACGAACTTAATAGTTATTAAAACTGTAAATTAAAGCGCGGGTGTCAGCATCTTAGTTCGACATTGCAGATGTAGTAGGAAAAAGTGAAGATTAGTAGACTATAAGTCTAAAACATGAATGCTGGAAGCACTACTCATAGTTAAATTCAAACTCAGAGACGCGAAGGTAAACTCGCGTAAAACAAAATCACGACGGTATTATCCATTTATAGAGACAATTTAAGATTCATGACAACGTGGTCTCGTCAGAAGGACATCATCACACTATTATCCATATTAACCTGCCAAATAAAACATCAACCAAGGTAGGTAGTACTGTACTATTTACAACTTTACTTTATATTACATTGAAAATTAGATGTCTCGCATGAAAGGGCTAATTTATAATACGAAAATATAAATTTTACTTACGGACAATGCGCGCGAGGTATAAAAGTATTTATGATATAAAATACAAATAAATAACTGTACAAAGTCTTAATTTTTAATAACTCCGCGCCGCCGTCTCCAGGCCTGATTTATATTTTCAACGCCGTAACTATTAATTTGTGTTACGGGTAACTCAGTTTCCAGTCTACTGTTGGTCAGTCTACTGTGTATCTTGTTTTAACAGACATGCGTAACTGTAGACGCTAGTTTTAAAGATACTTTAATAACCGATTAAGAATAATCTTTCATATGTCTTTTATAAATTTGTATTTTTATTTCTATAGTGCTATAATTTATGTTCATTTGTATTGCTTTTAATGCTGTAGTAATAAAAAACTAATTGGCTCCAGGTGTAAGAGACATATTATTGGCGTTTGTTGAGAAAGTTTTAGTAAAACATAATGAAACAGGTAAATATATATATATATATATATATATATATATATATATATATATATATATATATAAAAGCCGGTTCTAGCGCACTTTTGGAGCCGACCGAAAATCAATGGAAAATACTGTTTAAAGGACAATAAACGAATCTGTAAATCAAAGAGTAAATCACGAATGAAAATTTAACCGAATCTACATTCGTTCGTCTCCAAAAGCAATGCAGAACCGGCATATATCTACTCTAGTGAACCATAAATGAATCTGACAAATCACGAATGAAAAATAACCGAATCTATAGCTGTTTGCTTCTACTTTCTTAAGCTGTCTATTGGAAACTTACTCATATCTAAATTTTTACTGGATTTCTCTAATATCGTTCTTAATCACGTCATATGATAAACATTTTTCAGAGATTAAGATCAACAACATAACAACAACATAACAAATCGCATTTGTAACAGCATTTTGAAAATCCATATTGATAATTATATCGTTCTTTGAACCAGAAATATTTGTCAAACTCTTTGTTGTATCAATGACATAAATGGGTCTATTTGCTATAAATTCTTTGGGATTGTAATACATTTCCATATTTTTGTAGTAAACTTTCTTAAAATCTTGATACATCTGATACATAATTCTGAAAAGACCTCCGGAAATGTTTAAATTTTGTAATTCATCTGGATAATAAGAATCATTCAATTTTACTCTGATATTTTTCACATTCAAACTATCGGACTTTGAAGGATTTTTTTCTTGATTATTCTGTCTATCTTTTTGAAAACCAACAATAATGAACTTGGGATTGAAAATATTTCTATAAATATTTGTGATATCGAATAGATAAGTTGTTCCGGAAATACCTTTTTGCTCAATACATTGCCAATCTAAAAAATTAAACATAATGTTTTGACTTTTTGTAATGTCATCAATTAACCTAATTTTACTCGTGGTTTTATAATCAATCATCGGAACTCTAATGAAAAACTCGTTAATTGTAATTTTGCCATCAACTGGCATATCATTTCCAGTTTTTGTTTTTAATATCGCATCATCATCTTCAGCTCTTATGAAACTAATGTAAAATCCACCTTTATAGATTGGAAAATTTACATTTTCAAAGAATCTTAAGCCGAAATGTGCTAAATCACCGACCGCTTCAAATTGTCCATATTTAAAAGTTGGTTCAAAACTGTTTGAAAATACATCACTTTTGGAATAAGATATGGTTCCTTTAATAGTCAATTTATTGTGTTTTCTTACTTCAATTTTAGAGAATAAAAACGGCACGAAATTATCAATCAATTTAACATCGAACATCATTTGTTCCAAGATATGCTTGACCATCTTGTTTCGTTAAAGTTCCAGAAATATAAAACTGGAAGTTAGACGAGCAAAAATTATCTTCAAAATCAATATTAAACTCAGTTCTTTTATTCGGTTCATTCAAATGTTGTTTACTAATTGGATAGAAATTTTTAAACTCCGCCCTTTCAATATCGCCTGAGTACTTTTTGTAGTCCGCCATTTAATAAGAAAACATTTCAACATTTTTTTACGAAAATTTTAAACATTGTAACTCATTGTAAACATTTTAAACAACGATTTAATGTAAGCTTTTATAAGAAAAGATGTAAATTTTTGTCATTTATTAATAATCTACCTCGTCATATTCGGGATTTTCTGCTTTAAATTTTGCGATTTCAGCCACATATTTCAATAAAATTTGCACAGGATAGTAACCGCTATCTATAATATTTTTCCAATCAACTGAATCTTTAAATTCTTCCAAAAATCCTGTGCTCAAGTGTTGATAAAGGCAAAGAACAGACATGTGTTCTTTCAATTGATAATGTATATTTTCTTTAATGAATTCTGGGGACAGATTTTTATATTTTGCAATATTATACCAATTTAACTTATTAATGTACAAACGTATCATATCTTCGGATAGTTCATATTTTTGAGAAATATCATCCCAATAATCTTTTTTCAAATCTCTTTCGTGTTGCATTATAAAAAGATCGAAAGCACTGTAATGTCCCGACATCTCTATTTATTAGGAAAAAATTTCAAATCAATTTTTTTATAAATTGGCTCTTTTTAGTGTTACATTCAGCACATTTTCCAGAAATTCTCTTAACTCCATTGATGTTTGCATAATATTTTATATAATTTGTTGCAGTTTTTGCCTTACACCTCACACAATATATGAGCGCCATTTATTTAGGGAAAATTTACCGTGCATAAAGCCCTGCGAAAATACCTACCTCATCAATTGTTTTATCAAGTTCTTCATGGAACTTATTAATTTGTTTTTCTAATTTTGAAATTTATCCGCATATGAATCACTGTATTGAACAAATTTATGAGCAATATTTTCAAAGGTTTTGGTGGCATCTAAACTGAACTTATCAAAAGACTGTTGAAATTTTGTAATTTTCTCATTAATTTCGTCACAATTTTCTATAGATCTTTTATTTCTGGCTTCTAACTTTTCATAGACTTCTGTTGTAAAATCTTTTACATGCTGTTTATGATTCTCATAATTTTGTTTTAGTTCATTAAACATTTTAATATGATCTTCGAATTGATCTTTTACGATAACATCAAACGGATAAATTCCCTTACTAACGCTGCTAAGTCTTTTTCCTTTAAAATCTAAGGCATTTTTAACATTCGGATCATTTAAATCAACAATATCGATGTTTTCTGATAATTTTAGAGGTTTTAAAATTTGTTCTTTAACAACATCATGTTTGTCAATACCAGGTCGAACACCGACAATTCTTTTCTTATTAGCTAAACTAACATAATTCTTTTCAACTTTGATCGCTTCAGTAATTTTATCAGCTTTTTCGATATGAGACATTAATTGGTAAATATTTTTTTTGCACCATCTTCAAAATCTTTTTTCAATGTTTTTATTTTATCAGCAACTTCATTTGAACTCAAGAAATTTACAAGTTTGTTATCATATTCTGCTTTAAAATCTTCAATCTCGACAGCAAACATATCTGAATCTCGAAGGTTATCCAATAAATTTTCTAACTTGTTATCAAACTCATTTCTCATACTATCAAAATTCAAACTATTATCTACATTTTGAATACTTTCTGTTTTAATTTGGGTTCCAAATACATCAAAAATATTTTGTGAATCCATATTTATTAAGTAATAATTTGTTAACAACTTCTTTGAAATCTTTACGATCAGTCAACTCATTCAAAACAAAAACACATAAATGACCACAAATTGGGGGATCTTAATAGTCTTGAATTTGAGAATCATTATAATAAAGGTTTGATTTTTTTCAAATATTGGATCAATTCTCTCGATGGTTTATCCTCAATTCTTGCTGACATGTACATTGCGAAGCAAGACCCTGTGTCATTGGCCTCTGTTGTGGCGCGCCCACAATAACCCACTACGGAAATTTGGCCTTGTACTCGTGGGATGTAGTTGTCACTTGGCTGTCACTAGCCAATGGTTAGTGAGACTATCCTAGCACGGCTGACATGTACATTGCGAAGCAAGACCCTGTGTCATTGGCCTCTGTTGTGGCGCGCTCACAATAACCCACTACGGAAATTTGGCCTTCTACTCGTGGGATGTAGTTGCCACTTGGCTGTCACTAGCCGATGGTTTGTGAGACTACCCTAGCACGGCTGACATGTACCTTGCGAAGCAAGACCCTGTGTCATTGGCCTCTGTTGTTGCGCGCTCACAATAACCCACTACGGATATTTGGCCTTCTACTCGTGGGATGTAGTTGTCACTTGGCTGTCACTAGCCGATGGTTTGGGAGACTACCCTAGCCGCGGCTGACATGTCCATTGCGAAGCAAGACCCTGTGTCATTGGCCTCTGTTGTGGCGCGCTCACAATAACCCACTACGGAAATTTGGCCTTGTACTCGTGGGATGTAGTTGTCACTTGGCTGTCACTAGCCGATGGTTTGGGAGACTACCCTAGCCGCGGCTGACATCTACATTGCGAAGCAAGACCCTGTGTCATTGGCCTCTGTTGTTGCGCGCTCACAATAACCCACTACGGAAATTTGGCCTTCTACTCGTGGGATGTAGTTGCCACTTGGCTGTCACTAGCCGATGGTTTGTGAGACTACCCTAGCACGGCTGACATGTACCTTGCGAAGCAAGACCCTGTGTCATTGGCCTCTACTATATTGGCGCGCTCACTATAACCCACTACGGAATTTTGGCCTTCTACTCGTGGGATGTAGTTGTCACTTGGCTGTCACTAGCCAATGGTTAGTGAGACTATCCTAGCACGGCTGACATGTACATTGCGAAGCAAGACCCTGTGTCATTGGCCTCTGTTGTGGCGCGCTCACAATAACCCACTACGGAAATTTGGCCTTCTACTCGTGGGATGTAGTTGCCACTTGGCTGTCACTAGCCGATGGTTTGTGAGACTACCCTAGCACGGCTGACATGTACCTTGCGAAGCAAGACCCTGTGTCATTGGCCTCTGTTGTTGCGCGCTCACAATAACCCACTACGGATATTTGGCCTTCTACTCGTGGGATGTAGTTGTCACTTGGCTGTCACTAGCCGATGGTTTGGGAGACTACCCTAGCCGCGGCTGACATGTCCATTGCGAAGCAAGACCCTGTGTCATTGGCCTCTACTATATTGGCGCGCTCACTATAACCCACTACGGAATTTTGGCCTTCTACTCGTGGGATGTAGTTGTCACTTGGCTGTCACTAGCCGATGGTTGTCCCTAGCACGGCTGACATGTACACTGCGAAGCAAGACCCTGTGTCATTGGCCTCTGTTGTGGCGCGCTCACAATAACCCACTACGGAAATTCGGCCTTTTACTCGTGGGAGGTAGTTGTCACTTGGCTGTCACTAGCCGATGGTTTGGGAGACTACCCTAGCCGCGGCTGACATGTACATTGCGAAGCAAGACCCTGTGTCATTGGCCTCTGTTGTGGCGCGCTCACAATAACCCACTATGGGAATAATTGGCCTTCTACTCGTGGGATATAGTTGTCTGTTGGCTGTCACTAGCCGATGGTTTGGGGGACTACCCTAGCCGCGGCTGACATGTACCTTGCTAAGCAAGACCCTGTGTCATTGGCCTCTGTTGTGGCGCGCTCACAATAACCCACTACGGAAATTTGGCCTTGTACTCGTGGGATGTAGTTGTCAGTTGGCTGTCACTAGCCGATGGTTTGTGAGACTACCCTAGCACGGGTGACATGTACCTTTCGAAGCAAGACCCTGTGTCATTGGCCTCTACTATATTGGCGCGCTCACTATAACCCACTACGGAATTTTGGCCTTCTACTCGTGGGATGTAGTTGTCACTTGGCTGTCACTAGCCGATGGTTGTCCCTAGCACGGCTGACATGTACACTGCGAAGCAAGACCCTGTGTCATTGGCCTCTGTTGTGGCGCGCTCACAATAACCCACTACGGAAATTCGGCCTTCTACTCGTGGGATGTAGTTGTCACTTGGCTGTCACTAGCCGATGGTTTGGGAGACTACCCTAGCCGCGGCTGACATGTACATTGCGAAGCAAGACCCTGTGTCATTGGCCTCTGTTGTGGCGCGCTCACAATAATCCACTATGGGAATAATTGGCCTTCTACTCGTGGGATATAGTTGTCTGTTGGCTGTCACTAGCCGATGGTTTGGGGGACTACCCTAGCCGCGGCTGACATGTACCTTGCGAAGCAAGACCCTGTGTCATTGGCCTCTGTTGTGGCGCGCTCACAATAACCCACTACGGAAATTTGGCCTTCTACTCGTGGGATGTAGTCACTTGGCTGTCACTAGCCGATGGTTTGTGAGATTACCCTAGCACGGCTGACATGTACCTTGCGAAGCAAGACCCTGTGTCATTGGCCTCTGTTGTGGCGCGCTCACAATAACCCACTACGGAAATTTGGCCTTGTACTCGTGGGATGTAGTTGTCACTTAGCTGTCACTAGCCGATGATTAGTGAGACTATCCTAGCACGGCTGACATGTACATTGCGAAGCAAGACCCTGTGTCATTGGCCTCTGTTGTGGCGCGCTCACAATAACGCACTACGGAAATTTGGCCTTCTACTCGTGGGATGTAGTTGTCAGTTGGCTGTCACTAGCCGATGGTTTGGGAGACTACCCTAGCCGCGGCTGACATGTACATTGCGAAGCAAGACCCTGTGTCATTGGCCTCTGTTGTGGCGCGCTCACAATAACCCACTATGGGAATAATTGGCCTTCTACTCGTGGGATATAGTTGTCAGTTGGCTGTCACTAGCCGATGGTTTGAGACTACCCTAGCCGCGGCTGACATGTACATTGCGAAGCAAGACCCTGTGTCATTGGCCTCTGTTGTGGCGCGCTCACTATAACCCACTACGGAAATTTGGCCTTCTACTCGTGGGATGTAGTTGTCACTTGGCTGTCACTAGCCGATGGTTTGTGAGACTACCCTAGCACGGCTGACATGTACCTTGCGAAGCAAGACCCTGTGTCATTGGCCTCTGTTGTGGCGCGCTCACAATAACCCACTACGGAAATTTGGCCGTCTACTCGTGGGATGTAGTTGTCACTTGGCTGTCACTAGCCGATGGTTTGTGAGACTACCCTAGCACGGCTGACATGTACCTTGCGAAGCAAGACCCTGTGTCATTGGCCTCTGTTGTGGCGCGCTCACAATAACCCACTACGGAAATTTGGCCTTCTACTCGTGGGATGTAGTTGTCACTTGGCTGTCACTAGCCGATGGTTTGTGAGACTACCCTAGCACGGCTGACATGTACCTTGCGAAGCAAGACCCTGTGTCATTGGCCTCTGTTGTGGCGCGCTCACAATAACCCGATACGGAAATATCGCCCCTCTACTCGTGGGATGTAGTTGTCACTTGACTGTGACTATTTAGAGCTATATGACATATACCTGGGATTAGTGTCTGAATCTGGAATAAGGATAGAACTAGTTATATTACATTTATATAGTTTATAGTTCCTTTTTTCTTTTAAATCACAATATTAAGTAGATATTTTTAGTTATCCAATGGAACACCTAAAACAACCCTACAGATTAATACCTAATATACAGAGTGGCCATGACCTAGTGTTAACATTTGTTGTGGGTGATAATACAAAAGATTTTATCATTCACACACACCCAGAGAAAGAGTATTTTAGTTTTTTAATAAAAACATGAACATTTTGTCATAACTATGAAATTACTACGAAATTTAGATTTTATCCTTGAACTTTATTACTATTATTGTATGCTACATTAAGTTTTGAGTAAGTATAGATAACTTTTAATGGTTCTGAATCCCCCGAATCGTTAATTAAATCGATTTAAGCTGGGATGTTCTCATTTTTTTTTAAATAATACAAGAAAAAGTTAACATTCACAATTCCTTATAAAGAAAATTGCTTGAGACTACGCAAATATAATAGAAACTGATTTAAAACCTTAGTTTTTATAAAATATATAAGTACATTTATGAGTTTCAATAGTGTAAAAACACAATATTATCAAAATTTAACTAGCAAAGCACAACTGGTTTCAGCTTTTTTTATAGCGTCACTACTTACACTGACATTGAGACATATTGTTCAACTAGATCCTGATTAAAATAAAACATCTAGGTAGTAATTAATATGTTGAAAACGACACGCAAGGATATGTAGTCTTACTTAACCGTGTCTGACTAATCCATCTTATCATGAGGTCATTTCTGACACCAATAATATGTTTGGTTTCGATAATTTTTATTTGTAGTTGGTTTGGGTCATTTAATAGTTGACAGTGATATCAATGTACCGTTTACAAATCATTAATATGTATTGTGTATGGTTTCTGTGATGGAAATGCTAGTTGAAGTACACTGTCCGATATCCTGGTCGGCGAGTTCCCAGTACACTAGTATTTACAAAGCAGCATCAGCTTTTGGTAGAACGTGGACCTGTACTTGTACACAAGGAGCGGAGTGAGCTGGGGGAGCATCGTTAGATTTGAACACAGTAGAAGAAATATTGGACAGAGTTAGGCAAGACCCGGATATTAGTAGCAGTAATCTTGCAGGTGACATCGGCGTGAGTAAAATTTTGATATGTTTAAGATGGAGCTTATACTGGCTACTGTTAACTTAATTACATTTAACACATAAACCAATATTTAAAACTTTTATTTTTGTGAGGCCTTTCGATAAGACTTATGTGATGTGTCTGACGAAGATAGCCTTGTTATCGAAAGGCCTCACAAAAATAAAGTTTTAAATGTTGGTTTATGTGTTTAAATGTAATTAAGTTAAAATTTTGAAAGTTAGACAGAAGAATAAATTCTACACTTATCATTTTACAAAAGCCTTGAACCTAATGATTATGCTGTTGGACTGTTGTCGCTATTTATTAAATTCTGACATCGAACAATATAATTTTTTCAAACAAAATCTTATGAACACACGTAGCTTTTTTACAAGACTAGGGCTATTTAACTTTCACAACAAGCACTTGTGGAATACTGAAAATCCAAAATCTGCTTGAGAGCAGTCATTTCAGAGAAGACTTAGTTAGTATAAATGTTTGGGCAGGCGAGATTGGCGATCGTTCTTAGGACCTCACATTTTCAGGGAAGTTTAACTGGAGTTATGTATCTTGACTTTTTACAACACAATTTGCCTCAAATGTTTGATGTGTTCGGCCCTATACTCGTTCACCGCCAAGATGTTATTTATCAACAAGGTGGCGCTCCTTCTCACTTTTTATTTACGTTCGAAATTGGTTAAATGCTAACTATTCAATTTGGATAGGCAGAGAAGATACCTTAGCCTGCAAGATTTTCTGATCTCAACCCCATAGAATCTTTTGAGTTGGGATTCCTTAAGTCTGAGGTGTATACAATACCTTTAAATAACAAGAGGAACTTTTGAATAGGACCCAAGTTGCTACACAGAAACTTAGGGAAAAGATAAGGCATAAAGTGACTGTTGGAGCAATGTGAAAGAGAGCTAGAGCCTGCATAAGATAGAATGGAGGACATTTTGGAAATAAACAGAAATGAAACTATAAACTGATATGTAGCTTTATTTAATAAAAAAAAACTAAATCTGACTTATTAGTTGTGTTTTACTAGCGAAACTTTGATCATGTCGTGTTTTACACTATTGAAACTTACATACTAACTGTATGGTACATAAGTGATAAAAAATAAAAATATCATATTTTCGGAAAGCTTAGGTTTTAAGCAGTTCCTATGACATTTGCCTAGTGCCAAGCATATTTTTTGTAAAGAATTGTGATTGACAGCTTTTTTGTAAATAAAAAAAGAAATTCCCTGTTCAAGTCGATTTAATTGATATATATATATATACAGGGTGTATATTATGTCTGGAAACACCCAAATATATCCTTTAATAATTTAAATATAAATTTGAAACCTCTTACAATCGTGATAGAGATTGGGCATCTACTTTTTGGAACAATGTTTTGTTATGTCACACCAACGGGGGACGTCCTGCCGAGGGTATCGTGAATATTCTTAATGGAAGCCTATACCTTGTGATACATAATTTTAAAGGTAATAGCTTACTGAATTGAATGCCACAAACCGCATCTCAAAGGAATTATTCTATCAGAAAATAGAGCATTTTTAGTATTGAAAATTTACTGATGTTCAACAATGTAATTTTATCATGGTTCTTGCCACAAAATGTGTTACACTAATTTTTTAGCATTTTTTAAATGTTCAATTAAAATAAAATAAACAATTTATTTTTAAGCTGGTTTCATTAGTACAAATTTACCAGTTTTTATTACAATGAATAAAACTTATGAGTCACTTTCTCTGATTACTTATGAATCTGTACTTGGTGTTTTCCAGTCAGCAGGAAGGTTTAAAGAGACAAAGGTCACTAGCCTATGAGAAACATTATTGTGTTATTAATCATCTGGTCTACAGGTTTCAGTTTGTTGAGCATGGAGCTTTCACTAGACAGATCTAAGCTTGGGAATTACAAATGGACAAAGGTCATATCATTCCTGTCGAGTTAATCAGTGTCTCTGAAGCATTGCTGTCAACAAGTTATCTAATTACAGTAGTTCAGTTTTTATTTGGCATTTTAATGGAATTGTCTGAAAGAGAACGAATTACTCTGTTGATGATGCGAGGATATGGCGATCGTCAAAGATCTTATCGGGAAGTTTGTAATTTGTTTAATGACACTTTCCCAGAAAGGAATCCCATAAGTGTTTCAACAATATCAAAAACTATTGAGTGTTTTGAAATGACAGGGAGTGTACGTAATCGGCCAAAGTCGGGTAGGATACAATCTGCAACAGATGAAGAACATGCACTAGATGTTTTGCAAACATTTATTGAAGACCCACATACATCGCTCAGAAAAGCTGCACAGCAACATGATATGCACCCTATGTCTGTGAGTAAGATTTTGAAAATTAATAAATACAAACCATTTAAAGTTCATTTAGTCCAACCGTTAAGTGAGGATGATTACGACAGAAGAGTTGAGTTTTGTGAACTTGTGATGCGCAAATGTGATGACAATAGAGATTTTCTGACCAAAATACTATTTTCTGATGAGGCAACTTTTTTCCTAAATGGCAATGTTAACAGGCACAATTGCCGTTACTGGGCTAGTGAAAACCCACATTGGATTACTGAGTCCCATTCACAGCAACCACAAAAACTGAACGTATGGTGTGGAATTTTAGGTAACAAAATTGTTGGGCCCTTTTTCATCACTGGAAATTTAAATGCCGAACTTTACTACAATATGCTCCAAAATGAAATAATCCCAGCTATTCAAATTGCATCAGGAGAATACTTTGATAATGTATGGTTTCAGCAGGATGGTGCTCCGCCCCATTATGGGAGACAGGTAAGAGAGTATTTGGATTTAAGGTTTCCTCATAAATGGATTGGCCGAAGAGGAGAAATCGAATGGCCTCCAAGATCTCCGGATTTGTCACCAATCGATTATTTCCTATGGGGTCATTTAAAATCCAATGTTTATAGAAGAAAGCCTCATAATTTGGAAGACCTAAGAAACAGGATTATAGAGGAGATTGCTTTGATAACTGAATTGGCAACTCTGTCGAATCATTTTACACAAGATTGGCTCATTGTCAAACCGTAGAAGGAACACAGTTCGAACAATTGCTTTGACACCAAATGCAGGTAAAACGTTTGTTGTAAGACTTTTCTAACAGCATACATTATGTTTTATTTGTAATAAGAAATCAATAACATAAGTATTTCCATAATTGTACTGTAATAAAAACTGGCAAATTTGTGCTAATAGAACCAGCTTAAAATGAAATTTTTGTTTTATTTAATTGAACATTTAAAAAAATGCTAAAAAATTAGTGTAACACATTTTGTGGCAAGAACCATGTTAAAATTACATTGTTGAACATCAGTAAATTTTCAATACTAAAAATGCTCTATTTTCTGATAGAATAATTCCCTTGAGATGCGGTTTGTGGCATTCAATTCAGTAAGCTATTACCTTTAAAATTATGTATCACAAGGTATAGGCTTCCATTAAGAATATTCACGATACCCTCGGCAGGACGTCCCCCGTTGGTGTGACATAAAAAAACATTGTTCCAAAAAGTAGATGCCCAATCTCTATCACGATTGTAAGAGGTTTCAAATTTATATTTAAATTATTAAAGGATATATTTGGGTGTTTCCAGACATAATATACACCCTGTATATATATATATATATATATATATATATATATATATATATATATATATATATATATATATTCAATCAGTATGTTTGGCTTAACCTCAGAATTCAAATCACCAGTGTTAGTCTTTTTTATTTTCATGCTTTGTGCTACAAATTGAGACCCTTGTTTATGTTTCAGGTCTGCTGTTGTGTCCAAGGGATCCTTTCCCATGCATGTTGGCGTCCCCTCTGTGTTGTCTTCCGTTATTTCTTGTAAGTTGTGTAGTTGTTTACATCAATATACCAAGTAGTAGAAGGATCTCATTCCTAGAGGATCAAAACGAAATGCGCATGTCTTTCTCGAAATACATGTTGCTTTGTGGGCGTAGAAAACTATTATTATTTACTAAATACCACTAAGAAAGATTTTGAGACAAGAGAATAATTTAAGGAAAGGAGTTTTAAAAATATCTACCAGTTCATTCTCTCCCAGTTATAGGAAGGAGTTTGCTTTATTAGATTAATTTATTCACTTTAGATAGTAATAAATCTACATGCTACTGTGGGTATAAAAATTGCAGTTTATCTATAGTGAGACAATCATTTCTGTTCCATTTAAACTTTTGGCCCTTAAGAGCCGATTGTAGTGAAACATTCTTACGTTTTTTCCATTAAAACAATGTTCAACCTCATGAAGTTTGTGGTATTATTTTGTACCCTAACATTATGAGAAAGTGTTCATTTAAAAAAATATTAATGAGCATCAAAACTTTTCTTTTTGTTTGTAAAGTGTATACATTTTTACTTTTTTAATATTCAAACTACTAATTGCAATAAAATTTGTTTTTTTCTTCCGAATAATATATTAAACGTTTTACCATGTAAAAAGAGATTGGATGCGTATTAATTAGATTCTTAAAATGCGATAACTCCCATAATGTACTATTTAAAAGCACATAAGGTTTATTGTGTTCTTATGGGGCCACCAGTACAACAGCCAGATATGTGGCAGCTTTTGGCCTTACCAGAACCTACGTCATGATTGGTAAAAAGTCGCTCATTCAAACAGGTATAGTATACCAAAATTCCTTGGGTCATACATGCAATGCCACTTAGATTGGAACTATTTTTTGAAATACTACATAGACTTGTAATGCCTATGATATCATGGTTTGACGTTTCTCCGTCTTCCATACAGTATTGTGTTTAAATGCAATTCCAGACTGTTTTTCATCAAACTGGTTAGAATTATTATGAATTTTACTCAAAGAATAATTCTGAGAATTCTTAAAGGAGGGGGGCTATGGCTGTAAGTGAGACCTAACTATGAAGGAGCTAGCTAGCTAGTATGTATCACCGACAAGACAATTCTGCAAAGTTTGGTAATGATCATCGTTTCCACAGGGAGCAGATTGCTAAAACCGATTTTGTAAAACACCAATCTAACTCCTTGAAGACATGCAGATCTGTAGGTGTATATGTAACCTGGGTCCAAAGGTAGAGTTTGGCATGCAACCTATCAATATAAACATGACTAGTGGCGATGGTTCGGTTCATATTTTACGCAGAAGTGCATAATATCCTCCAAGTCGGAATGTCTTGTAATTAACATTAACCATTTGTTTGTTATTAATGAATTACTCTCTCTGAGAACTGTTGATATCAGTACATATTGTATGGTATTTTGTTTTTCTATGATACAAGGTAGTGGCTGGTTACCTCATTCGCCGCCCTTGTCCATGTCAGCTTCCTAGGTTAGTAGTAATGTAGATAATAGATCTGCAAGCCGTATGAGTTCTTTGTGTAGGCGAGGCCAAGAGGTGTTCAGTGGTCGGAAGACGCTGACCGCTGTTATCAGTGCTGTAGGTGACCACAGCGCTGAGCTGGCCTCTACTGATAAGAGTGACTTGCACAACACCGAGGCCACATGGGCGTGTACAAGTACTCCGTAGTGAGTATTACGGTATTGGAGTACTAACGCCGTAGTAAGATAGGTGTAGTTTGTGTTCTTCCACCTAGTCGATCAGCGCTATTTGGATTTGATTTATAGCTTGCTCCGTTGTTTGTTGCAATGGAAATTGAACTCTCTGCTCGTTTCGTTGTCTCTAGTAGTCTAGTGTTAAAACTGCATTTTTTGAAAAGTTTGTCTTTCCAGCATATGTTTGAGAATATATGTGTGCGTGGTTTGCGAACTGTTCCTATCCTTGATGTTGTGTTACAAAACTGTTGATGTATTCCAAATAGACTCCCTTTTTACACGTTATAATAATATTTTACCAGTTAAGGCTCACCAGTAATGCCAGTTGGAGATCATATAATAATTTCATAAATTTGTTTGATTTCGATCAAAACAGCTTTTTTTAACCTGATCTTACTATCAAGGTCTCCAACAGAAGATAAAACTATTGAATAGAAGAAGAATCAGCTTCTCCTCTATGGGGTGATATATATAACGCTAACAATTTTTCGTCAAACTGTTGAGTGAGACCTACAAACACTATTTTCCAAACCGTGAAGGAACTTTCTTCGAGTGTGGTGCCATGGTGCCAGACACGACCCCGAGGGCTGGTAAGGGTGGTGGCGCCCGACTAAGGACAAGGCCGGCGCCCTGTCACGTCGCTCAGAGTGTTGCAATCAATCCCCGTGTGATAGCCTACCGATACCATTGTCACAGACGCTGTTTACCTCTACGTCTCAATTTTTCACAGTTCTACGGTGGCAAAAACTCTTCTGGAGGAAGTGCTTCTTTGCTGCCTACGTCCTTCACATCAGAAAACAATCTTGATAGATTGTTTTGTTTTGTTTGTTACTGAAGTAATTTGTTATAGTGCGTTTAGAGACAAGTTACGTCCGTGTCAATCAAATATAACCTGTTTTCAATGGTCTTCTTTTTTTGTATCATTCTGCGTGTTTAACGTGGAAAAGCGAAAAATACATCGTATTTACTCGATTTTGTTCTGACACAAGCTAAAGATTGCGCTGAAATATCTAGTTATAAAGTGAATTCACTCTGTCTTATAGCTGAAAAATCAATCACATTGTAGTTTCTCAGAATGTCGACGCTCCTGAAAATGATTCTCCTTAATTTCGATTATCTGACCAAAATTATTAAATAACATGTTTTTCTCGTATATTACCCATAGATTGTTGGTACATGTGCTATCTATATCTAAATTCAAGCGCATTTTACGTATTACTTTCGTTGTATTGAATTTACAAACGATTTAGTGTTAAATCTAGGTGCCCAGCGGCAGTTGTGGTTCAGCGGTGGTACTTAGAGGTGGTTATTAGTGATTTTGGCGATAGTGTTATTTTCAGATATTTATTTTATCCCATGAATATTGGACGCTCGAGTTACCAATAAGCTACATTACTAAATAAGGCACCTATCCTCGGGGAGTTGACGCGGTAGTCTGCAGTGAGAAAGTGCAGCTGCAGTATTAATGCATGTATGTGTGTTGTCGTGCATGTATGCACCAGTGGCTCTGTGCAGTGTAAGCTATGACTGCAGCGAGCGGTTCTATGCTAATAGTCCACTGGCCCACAGGCTACTGCATATAGAGGGATGCACCGCCTGGGAATACGCAATATGAATACAAGCGCCCTCAGGGCGTTAGGGCCATCCAGTCTCCTATTTTTAGACAAATGCCCCTTTCCTTATTTTTGTAAATGTAATCATACGCCAACTATGCAAATAAAATTGCCCTTTTATATTTTTTGTGAGGTTTGTTATTTAAGGGTATTATTTGCCCCATACAGTGTATGTAATGTTAATAAAAAGGTTTTATCTCAGGAAGAACTAAGATAATTTGCTACACTTTTTTAATACCACTGTTTTTGTTGTTTTCACAGTTGCAAGTAGCATTTAAGCTACCAAAACATTGTTTATATCGCAAGTAGTTATTGTGGTGATTGTATTTTATGTTGAAAAATACAAATTTTCAATAAACGCCAAAACATGTATTAGTCTACGGTAGGTTAGCTACATAACTCGTCAGTAAATTCCTGAAGCATATGCAGATTCTGAGCCATCTTTTTCTTCCAGTTTCCTTTTCAGCACATTTGTACTTTTCCTGACTTTTCAACTTCTTTTTCACGTTTTGGACACAAACTATAACATGGTCAGGAATGCTTTAGTTGTATCTACGTGTAGCCTGCTTAGTAAGTTTTGTTATAATATAATTTTATACCAAATTAAAGGAGGGATTCTAAGCAGTACATAATAATAAAAACTGACGATATTAATTACATTATGTTTGTAGTCAAGTGCTCTCCTTGATGCAATGATTTTTTCTGTTCAATTTTAAAACTGAATTTATTTTCTGAATATATGAATATATTTTTAAACTGAATGTATAAATATTAATCTCATTCGAGTTCTACATTTTTTCAAGAGTTTTAAATTGTAATTTGAACATTCAAAAAATTATATTCACTTTCCATTTCAGAAAGCATAAAGCAGTTAGCCAGCGTAGATCGTACACAAATGGTGGAGAGGTAATTCGCACTTGGGCAATAGTTCCGTCTCGGTAAATCTCACATTTTTTCAGGTTAAGAACTCGATTAATTTTCCAATCTGCCGCCTTTAATTGTAATTGTCGGCCGCCGCCGTGCTATTTGCGGGGGTATTTACGATTGTGGCTAAAGTGGAGGAACAGGCAACAGCTGATTTCATGGCCGCCACCAGCAATACAATACTCAATACTGGGCACGCGGCTAGCTTCTTCTTTTTCCACGCGGTTGAACGAACTTGCTAATGACATATCGGAACCGGTTTTTTGGCGGGAACGCTCGCCAGCTGTTCTGCCGCCGTGCCGCGCCGTTCCGCGCCTTGCTCAGCTGATGACTGTCGACGTAGCCCACTTGACACGACACCAACCACTTACCGCTTATTAGGTTCTATACATCACTCCACTCGTCTCCAGCTGATGCGAGTAATTGGGCTGTTACCACTAATTGTACGATGGTAAGGTGTTCTCGGTGTAGCTGTTTCTTGTTGTACTGGAGTCTTAAAGTCGTCAATATTTGTTTACCATCTTAATGTACTCTGGAATGTTTTGGTACATCTTGACCTACAATTAACTTTTACCCTCCAATATTGAAAGTTATTCTAAATAGAGGATATTACTTTCCTATAATATTTACTCGAAATAATTCAAACGCCACTACTAAGATTAAAGAAACACAATTCGTTTATTTCGATATCTATGACCGGTAATGGAAAATGAAATAATTGCTCAAGAGTTATCGTCCAGTACATCTTAAGGTTGGGACACACATAACCGCACCGCGCCCGACACGTCAGTCGGACGTGTGCTGGCCCGTCATACGGTGGAAAGAATTGCAGCGCAGTTTTCAACCTGCAAGTCCACACATGTCCGCACCGACACCAGACCGTCGTGGCCGCACCGTGCCCGCAACGTCACCGATATGTTTAGTTTTGAATTTTGACGGGCACGGTGCGGTCTACGAGCGGCATCATATGTTATTTACTGTTGCATTCTTCTTCTTTTTAAAACTATTTAAGTAGTCTACACGTTCTATTTTATTGAATTATTTAGTATAGCCTACTAACTCTACATCCTATGTTCGCGTACAAAATCATATTTATTATTAAAAGTATTACATTTTCTTACCTTAGAGTAAACTAGTCATATTTTCTTATTGTGCATATTTTCTTATTACAACAAATTTGAAAACCATGTTGTACATTAAGTGATTTTAAACAACTAAATTCGAATTATGAAAAATCTATAAACATTTTTCATTAATTAAAAAATAACAAAGCATGTAATTATTTGCCCAAAAATCTATTTTTCTTTGATGTATTGAAGTTACTTGATAAATTTATTCCGGTATTTTGTAAGGGTCATATTTAGAATGTTTCTATGACATTTTAATTTTTTTTTATTCTTTTCACTTCAATAAAGTAAAATAAAAATATTTTATTTACAATAAGATTTTCAAGCAAGAAAAACCCATGTTAAAAATAAATAATAATAATAAATCATTTATTTCCACATAATAACAAACTGAATATTACGAATAAATTTTATTGCCAGTGCTTAATAATAAATAATACTATGACAACGTATTTACAATAGCAGTAAATAACAAATAAAAAAAAATGTTTTTCTACTTACTTATTTCTAATTATGTACTTAGAGTAATTACATATAAAAAGTAGGTTACATCCTTTTAGATTTTTCTTTTCTTTTTTTAAACTAATAATTAGACCAATAGATTTACAAAATAAGGGAAATTTAGGTACCGCCATAAGAGGCTGTGCCTGTGTTGGGGATACTATATACAAAAAGGGTAAAAAATAAAAATAGCGGAATCGAGCAAGAATGAAATGATAAAAATGAGTTATTGTAGCTTATGTAGTAAATAATGTACTATTACGTTTCAAAGTTTAAATTTAGTATAACTATTGTGCTGTATTAAACAAAAAGGATGTATGCATGATTTACAATTCAAATATATTAGGCTTTACACATGTAACATTAAATATTATATTATAAATAATTATTTTATAATGCTCTAACGTGTCCTATTTAAATATTATTATAACTTAGCAGACAAGACTAACCATACACTAATGTATTATCTTAAACATATACTCAATATCATTTTGACCGATCAACCATACTCTAATTTTTTTTAGAAAATATATTTATGTTTCTACTATTTTTGACTAATTCTGGCAATATACTATTTGTACTCGGAGCTATAAAAGAAAAACATTTTGTAAAATCTGTTTTTTTTAAGTTCTCCAGTATATATTTTACAAATATTTACTATGTTTTACAAATTATTATAAAAGGGCTTGCAACATGGCAAACTCTCTGGCATCACACTATAGCTCTTGGGTTTAATACAAAAAACGCTAAATATACTGTTTATAGTGTATTTGACCGAAATTCACTGCAATGAAACACAATGAACAAGAATTATAGGGATAAAAAATATAACCAAGATAATGATATTTACAAATTTTACATCCTAGCTGATTGTACAAAGCTTTAACTGTAGCATTACAATGTTTCATTCACCACAGCGATTAATAAAAATAACAACAATGATATTAACAATTTTCTCAAGCAATACTTAATCTTCCGAATATTTTTTAAGTATCTGTCACTTCGAATTCAAAAGAAACATGCTCTAGTACAAACAGTGAGATCGTTGCGCTCGGACTGCAAACGGACATGTGTGGGCCTCACCGTAACCGAGCCGAGCCCGCACCGACAATCGGCCGACTCACGTGTCGGGCACGGTGCGGTTATGTGTGTCCCAACCTTTATACGGTGCTGTTTGCGAATGTTATAAAAAGAATCGGTAAACTGTAAGAAATTGATCACGGATACTGTACTGTACTTAGGGAATTGCTTGACCTTATTGGAACAAATTTGCTTGACGTTAAAAAAATGCGTTCGCGCGTAACATTCCGTTTTTAGTAGGTCTGGATTCAAAATTTCTGTGTTTGTTTACTCTTGGAATGATTTTGTTCACGCATGCAACTTGTTACGCATGTAAAAATATTCGTAATCGTTTTGTTTTTGGTCTTATTAAATAAAATGCCAATAAAAATAGGTCAGACCCGCCTTATAATCTCACTACTTAAACGCTTCTCTCGTTGTATTTAATACAGTGTTAAATGGTTTTGAGAAAACTCACTGAACAAATATCATTTGAACCAGATCATACGATCGCTTCCGACTTAGACAGTGATAATGCACTTAATTGCTTAAACTCTGGCCCTGATTTGGGAGTGGGCTTCGTTGTTCGTTGTTAATTGTAGATTATTAGTGATCTGCTCCGTGTTGCAGAATTGCTGATCAAATGAGAACATGCCTAACTATACCAGGAGAGTCCTATTAGTATTGTGTAACAACGGGTGATTTTCCTGGGCTACCGGTTATAATAGAGGTATGAATTATCCTTTAGAGCCCCGGCCTCACCATCCACCGTCGTGTCGCTTGGAGCGATCCTATCCAGGACCGCAATTACATCGGAAGGACAGAGAGGAGAAGACCGGTGAGATGGCTGTAATGAGTTCTGGGGAGAGTGACGCAACGGGCAGGAGACTAGCTGAGCGGGAGGCAGTCAGTAGTAGATATCAGCTGAGAGGCTGCCAGGAGGGGGCAGGCCAAGGTCAGTGTAACAATGAGAGGGGGCAGGTTGTCTGCACTGCACGTGCAGGACCAGGTCTGCCACTACAGCGGCACTAATTGTCCCGCCACACTCGCTCGGTGGGATGCTACGCGCGGAGAGGCAATGTTTTTGTTGTGATTTGTCACTGCCGCGCAAGACGCGATTGCCCGCTTGTTTGTCATCGTTATCTCCCGACTTGGCGTGCCGCGTGGCTTCGCACGCAACGCGATGCGTAATCTATCTGTGTCGAGACGCGCCACCTGACCGTGAAAATGGCGTGAGACGATTTCGACAACCTCTAAAGAATTTCAACCGTAGTCGTTGTTGATAAAGAAAATATAGAAACATGACAAATTGAAACTGAATCGCTTATAGTACCCTAATTAATAATTCCAGTTAATTGGGTTAAATGACTGTGGTAAAATAAATGTAAGTATTCGTATATTTAGCACACACTTACAAATATCTACGCCTTAGTGCACAATTTATCAATTGGCACAGGGAGTTGAGAGTCCAAACTAGCCCCAGCCTCAAGCGTGCTGTCCTACCTATAATGAGGATTATTACAAAATTGAGTCATCAATATTATAGTGTGACAGATGAGCAACACATTTACTACTAAATTTCATTTTTGCTTCCATAAGGGAAAAATGTTAATTAGACGCTTCTCATTATTAAAACATTGTCCGATGGCTGTGTACTTAGTTATTATCCACATATAAAATCGAACCATTTTTATTCGATATATATGCACGAACTGTACATTGACACGTCAGGAAACTGGGCCCATATTATACATTTAAAATGTTATGTTATTAAATGGACATCGATTATTGGACAAAGACTTGCAAACGAATCTCTGTAGAACTCAGACATAAATTCTCTGATAAAACATTGCCACCATATACGAGTAAAACCAGAAGAATTAGTCACAGTTCGGTGAGGTAAATGAACATTAGATTGAGTTTGTTACATATTCAGGACAAGTCAAAACAATTCACAGATGAATTTGCTCTTTACAGTTTCCATTGGTGTAGTGAATAACAGCACACGAATGTGGTATATAAATTACAATTTCACCAGAATTATTTGAGGGTTGTGTGCTGAGCGGAACTGATAAATTAAAGATTGATTTTACTAAATAAGACGGATGCCGTGACGATGTGGTCTGAGAGGAGAGTTAGTGTTATCTGTCATGACCTTTGACCCGGCGACTGAGGGGTGCAGCTGCTGGTATCACCTTCAACTGATAACAGAGAGCCTTACACTTGACTGTAGACTACACGTGGTCTGGAAGATAAGCTTGGGCCGGGATTCTTGTGCTTTAGAGACAACCATCACGAACCATTACATAAACTAAGGTCTATATTAGTATTGTGTATTATACTGTTTGTGCTAGTAATGAGAAACTACCTCAAAAACAAAAATAACTACATCATAATTTGAATTTCTTGATTATTATAGTCTATTTTTGTTGTACAAACAAGTATAAAATAAGAAACTGATATAAATCTTTACTTCGATTTACATGCTAGTTGTCCCAAAAGTCCCCTCCCCCCATCCACTTCTGAACCGAAATATATCAACCAATATCCTTGGTGGGATCGTTATGACTTAAATTATGGGTTTAGGATAAATGAGAACCTCAACTCCCCAACCCGAAATGTAAAAAGATCTCCATCGAAAGATATCTCGTTTTAAAAGCCCTTGTGAACTACAAACAATGCCTCAAACTTAAGGTCTCTATCTCAATCCAGAACAAAGTAGAGGTTGTCACAGTGTTAATTAAAAAGTTATGCTAAAAATCAATACTTTTGTTCTTGAGTTCACAAAATGCATTATGTACGTAATTAGTTCCAACCTAGATTTAAGCAAGTTTTGTGATATAATGTATTTCGTGATTATTGATTCATAGTTGATAACACTAATGTTTTCTGCTTGTCAATTAACTATACTTGTTCTCAGTGTAGAATTTATTTATATTATTTCAGGTTGTCTATGATTATGTTCAGGTTAACTACTGAATGAAAATAGATTATTCTGTTTATCTAGACGTGCTCTATTTATTTTGCACAGGCGTTAAATTATTTTCTACTAAGAATTTATTTTTCTATTCCACTTATAACTAACATTCTTGAATAGGCAGAGGCTTGGGAACGGAGCACTTCGTAAAATTAAGTTAAGGGATCACTAAAGATATCAGTTCGTCTTCAGTATTGATACCGTAATCATTGAAAGTGTCAAAAACTAACCAGGAGAAAGTTTGTAAATCCTCCTATCATTGTGACTGGCACGATATAACTCCCACTTCTCGCGGCATTTGAAATGCCAAACTTCTGAGTAAACTTGTCGGTCGATTGTTGCGCCCATAGTTTATATTCCACACGCCTTCGTTATACCATTACATTACTGTACCTAACTATTAGTAGGGTAGACATATTGGCTGACTGAATGTTCTCTCACACAAGAGTAGACCGAGAGAGAAATACTTGAGATCGCATTACAAATGTTTAAAGTATTATAAAATTAACAGTATATTCCTAATTTTTCAAAATTTTAAACAATCTTAAACAATACATAATTTAGGAAAGCAGTATAAAAACGATCACACTGATTTTAAAAGAAGTAGTTAGTTTGAATTACATGTCTGCACGTTTACAAGATTATGTTATCTGTAGAACTGCAGTTTTCACGTTTACTTAAAACTTGTCGACTTTCTTATTACTTCGTACAGTGTTCAAATTATACGACTGTTACTACCAGGAGAGCAGATGGACGTGTGTTACTACCAGGAGAGCAGACAGACGTGTTACTATCAGGAGAGCAGAAAAAGCAAGGTGGAGCGGAACTACAAGAGTGACCTCGGGCGCTATGGTGACGAGCAAACTGACGAGTGTTACTACCACGAGAGCGGACAGACATGTGTTACTATCAGGAGAGCAGAAAAAGCAAGGTGGAGCGGAACTACAAGAGTGACCTCGGGCGCTATGGTGACTTAGCACCTGGCAGCCGTAGCGAGATAAACAAACAGACATTGTCCTGTGAGAAAGTAGCTGTTATTTTATGAAACTATTATTTTCCACAGGTTGGGTCAGGGCTGGAACAGTATCGGAGCGGAACCCGTAACGCGGGGTTCTTTCTATTGGTAGTTCTCGCCTGTGGAATAAGTTGTATAAGGAAGGGTGCTACCAAAGTGTGGAGTCAGATTACAAGAGTGTGGCCACCCTCTGGAATTTTCACACTCTAATATAACAATCGAGAAAAGAAACCGGGTCTGTAGGAGAAACGGGCTACGTAGAAATACTTGGAGGTGTTTATTGGAGTAGATATAATTAAGGTTCTATAAGCAAGTAATAAAAATACTCGAGATGTAAGCGAGAATAAATAATGTACTGATTGTTTTGATTGCAACCAAACGAAATTAAATATGTAACTCATTTTGGTAAGGTACTATTGATAAGCTATTAAGCATGTTACTTCATTTTTATAGATAATTCAACAGTCGATTGTTAGTGGTTGCATCTAAATAAAATAACTGCGTCGAAATGGGTTGAATTCTATTGTCCCAACCTAACATTTTGGATCCTGCCGTTTTAATACCAAATCTAAATGAAGGCATTGGAAAAGGAATTTATCTGAGAAGTATAAAAGTAACTTATGTGTACAAGAAAAAATAAAACAAGATTATGTATATATATCCACAGTGATTTATTTATTTTTACAAATTAATACTATTATATCTAAATATAATGTTTGTTTACAACTGCACATCCATTTAACTAAAACATGTTTTATTAACCCTTAATTACCATAATAGGGTCTTTTTAGCACTACTTAAAACATGTCATTTATTAATAAAAACGGAAATATTTTGAACTTATGTGATGTTGGGAAAAATTAATATATTTTTCTAAAATAAATTATTTTATAAACATTTTATAAAATAAATAGACATTTTTGTAAACTTAAAAGTTTGAATATAAAAAACTATACACTATCTAACACAGCTTGTAAGTAAGCTGAAGGATTGCACTAACATTCGATGCACTTTGCACTAAATTTCATGTTGTCCCTTTTTGTTTGCAGCTAACACAAACCACTTCAGTAGAGCTGTATTCCTTACAAATACCACCTGAACACATATATTGGCTGAATATGTTTGTTCTTGTTTGAAAGACACAAATAACATACTCGTACGTTCCTTTTTGGTGTGCTTGTCGAAGGTTGGGGCTCATAGTTTATAACCATCCTCGTAATTTTGAAATGTATATGTTCTAGAATGTTTTGAATAATTCTTTATTCTTGTACAACTGCCAGGCTTCAATGCTAGTTTTTGGCTTATCTTCCTTAGCATGTCCTTTTAGACCTGGAAGTTTTCTAACCAAATTTTGACGTCGCACATGACCAATTGGCGAAGGCAATTTACTCCTTTTGAAAGGTGATATTTTGTCTGAGATCATCTTTGTTTCTCCGGCCAAGAAGGACATTTTAGGTGCAGGTTTGTGGCAGTTCTTGAATTTCATATTCTTCGTCAGAAGAAGGAAGATAATGCGAATCGTGTCCAATTACTGTTAGTGTTATGCTCACTTTCTTTAAAAGGGGCGTAAAAAATCAGACATAACGTCTATATCTGATAGACTCTAATTTAATCTCTATTTCGCTGGATCACTACTTGGCTTCTTCCATTCTGCGTTATCATAAATTAATTATTTTAGTTTATTCTTCAAAATCCAGCTTGAAATAAATGAATCAGTACCAACAAAGAAGTAACATACTTACCTACGATAGTGGTGCCAAAAAAGATACCAACAATTTCTAGTTAAGAAAACGTAATACATAAGCGGTGTGAGCAACTCATCTCCTAATGTAATCTAAAAACATAAGAGAATGCTGCACAATTCACAGTTTTTTGGTTCATGCTGTTGGGACGTATTAAAGCGAAAAAATTAAGACCAAAAAAAGACCCTACCATGGTAGTTATAGGTTAAATAATTGTCATAGTAATATTTCATTTTAGTGCATTTAAAATATTACTGTAAGTTTTGCAATATGGTAGCTTTCAAGAACATAAAAGCTGTAATTAATCTACGTAAATTGTATCGAACTTCAATAAAGATTTTAGGACGTGATGAAATTTTACTGACAAAGCGGTTTTCTAAAATTAAAGATAGTGAAATATAGGAACAAGCAGGTGATTGGATATGACAGTGCAATGTTTATCTATTAATAGGCAGTGATTGCCAACAATATTATAACTTACAAAAGTAATTCTTATTATAATTTAGAATTATATTTATTTTATGTATCATTCATATGATGTCGCTTTTGAACTAGATAACTGTATATAAAATAAATGTAATAACATCTTATATCGATAAACCAAAGTGTTTGTTTACACAAAATAGACAATGCCTAGCATTTCTTTGTTGGGATCAGGTCCCAGATGGAACTAACAGTCGAACCTGTATTCCCTTCCTGCGGTAGTAAACAAGGGATAGCCACCTCACAGTTTTTTTGTCCGTCAGAAGTCAGGTGGCCGCAGTTGGGGTCGAAGAAAGGGATGTAGGGTGTGTTTCTGACGGGTAATCGCTAAAAGGGTAAAAAAAGTTCAAGAGGTCCACCCCTCAACCCCTACAGGAGCACGAATATCACTGCAAGAGGTTGCAGTACCTAGTCACAGGCAGGCAGGTGCATCATCGTAGTAATTGTAGGCTCTTACCTGTATTTAATAACCAGCTTAAAGTTCTGATGTACTTAGATGAGTAGTAGGCATGATGGAATTGTGGGGAAGATTTAGTCTTCTTAGTGCAGTTATGAATGATTGTAAGATGTAATATTTTCTTGAAGTATGGATTACGGGGATTACGGTAATGGTATCCTGTACCTTACTGGTAGACTGCTGCATTCCAGTTTCAATACCAACTCTTACTGGAGATAAACTCAACATTCATATTGACTCAACTCTTCCTACCGTAGCTATGTTATGTATAGACCAACTCTCAGTCCTTTGTATAACCAAACCTAACGTGAATATCTGTGTAATTTTAACCAAGATCGTTCAGTATCATATAATGCTCATTGTAAATGCCAACAAACACAAACAGACGTAACAATTAACACGCGAGCACACGCACCCGCGGCAAATTGCCGCATTTTTGTAATATTGAGTGCTGCTGTTTCATTTTTTGCGGGAGAAGGTTGGGCGGCTTTGTAATCCTCGGCAAACTATCCCCCTACGTGACCTTGGGCTGGGTTACCGTCTTGCCGGCCGCCGGGATGTGCAGTCCTTATCTTATCTCAAGCGCTACCCCAATTGTGAGCAGTTTGCCTACGTGCGTGCTGTCGCGTTTTTAACCGTTAGCGATCTGCTCACGCGCGTGCTGCCGTGTGATCTGGGGTATTCAATATATGATTATCGATACATAGTGTTTAAAAAATTAGTGTTAGTGCGCAAGTTTTGGATATTGAACTTAAAACATCTTTATAAGGTAAAATATGGATACATATGAAGAGGAACAGAGACGCATACGAGACTTATTAGTCTGTTCCAGAACCACGAACAAGCGAATTAGACGCTCCATCATTACATTTTACAATAAGACCAATGTGGTGTTGATGTAAATGATGCCATGCAAAAACAATATTCCGTGTCAAGAATCTCTAATTGTTGGCCACTAACACTGTTTTTTTCCTTCTCAATGTTGGAGGTATTAATGCTTATGTGATACACAAAGCAAATAATCTAAGAGTAGCTGACGATACAGTCCTTCCAAGAAGAGTGTTTGTTTCTCTCGAATCTAGGGCGACAATTTTTGACAGACCTTGCACAAAGAAGAGTAAATGACAAACTATTATTACCTCGACAAATCAAAGACAGATTACCTGACATATTCAAGATTCGACCTTCTCATATTCCTGTCGATGTGCAGCAGGCTCATCAAGGAGGCTATGCAAAATGTGGTATATGTCCGAAAGGAAAAATCGAAAAACAACAGTGCAAACAATGCACAAGATGTTCAGGTGAACCAGAAGACGCCAATAATGAAAGTATGGATTTTGAGTAGAAATCTAGTTCATCAAGTTTTCAAATTTCATACTAAAATTATTCTGTCGTTTAAAAAAAAAATTAATGCACAAGTGATTTTCTTTGTATTTAACAACAGAGTAGGGCTACACAGGTAATTTAAATATAATTTTGTTTTAATTTTTATCAAAAGGTAAATAATTTATATAATTTTAGTAATATTCTTGTACTGTATATCACTGTAGTCCTAGTTATGAAAATAGTATAAAGTAAGTTAAATTTTGTTTAAACTATACATATAATTGATAGTACTCTATTTGTAACAATAACTAGTACATGATTAGGACAAATATAAAATTATCATATCATAATGACATATTTCTATCTTTTTAGACGCTAAAACATATAAATTGTACTGATTTTTATACAATTGTGGAATTATTATTACTTTTAAACCAGATTCAAACAAACGCGGCAATATGCTAACGGCGCGTGCTCTCGCGCCATGACCGGAGATTCACAGTGACCGCGGCAATTTGCTAACATGGCGTGCCACGGCGTAGTTAAACGAAACTATGATTTTACAGGATATTTGTAAAATATTTATTTAAATAAATTGGAAAACTATTATCAAAGAATATTAATACCTAGAACAAGGTAATATAACGGACTACACCCAACAATTAGTATTACAGCATAGGGATTAATGTCAAGACCGTGAGAAACAATATAGTAAGATGTGAGCAAATTGCCGTAGTGCGTGTCCTCGCGAAAAAAAATGGGTGCGTGTGCTCGCGTGTTAATACCTAGGGGTATTTTGTAGACCAACGCTTAGTCCTTTGCAAACCAAAGAAAACGTGAATATCTGTGTAATTTCGACTACCATGGTTCAGTATCATCTAATGCTTATTGTAAATACCAGAAGACAGAGAAACCTAACAATAAATATCTGGAGATATCGCGTAGACCAACGCTTAGTCCTTTGCAAACCAAAGAAAACGTGAATATCTGTGTCATTTCGACTACGATGGTTCAGTATCATCTAATGCTTATTGTAAATACCACAAGACAGAGAAACCTAACAATAAATATCTGGAGATATCGCGTAGACCAACGCTTAGTCCTTTGCAAACCAAAGAAAACGTGAATATCTGTGTCATTTCGACTACGATGGTTCAGTATCATCTAATGCTTATTGTAAATACCACAAGACAGAGAAACCTAACAATAAATATCTGGAGATATCGCGTAGACCAACGCTTAGTCCTTTGCAAACCAAAGAAAACGTGAATATCTGTGTCATTTCGACTACGATGGTTCAGTATCATCTAATGCTTATTGTAAATACCACAAGACAGAGAAACCTAACAATAAATATCTGGAGATATCGCGTAGACCAACGCTTAGTCCTTTGCAAACCAAAGAAAACGTGAATATCTGTGTCATTTCGACTACGATGGTTCAGTATCATCTAATGCTTATTGTAAATACCACAAGACAGAGAAACCTAACAATAAATATCTGGAGATATCGCGTAGACCAACGCTTAGTCCTTTGCAAACCAAAGAAAACGTGAATATCTGTGTCATTTCGACTACGATGGTTCAGTATCAACTAATGCTAATTGTAAATACCAGAAGACAGAGAAACCCTGGAGATATTCTCGAAATCCGAAGTATAGGACTACAGTAGTACGCGTGGCTAGTCTCTGTCATTTATTACTACTGTGTACACAACATAACTTTATTAGCTGCTGTCCTCGACGGCCATAGCGGTGTCTCAACTGAAAGGCAATAACTATTGACATTTATTGATTTCGTCCGAGACAATTTACTAACAGAATAATCGTAGGCGCTTTCGGAGTAAAACTCCACAAACCATGCTTGGCCTTGGGTTGTTCGCACCTACCTGTCAAATCTAATATGGATATTTAGGTAAAAGTGAGTATACACATTAATACTTACAATAAAAAAACTTTTTATATTTCAAATTAGTCACACTTTGCTAGATGTTAACGGTGTAAATACCCTATAAAAACTTATATATATATATATATATATATATATATATATATATATATATATATAAGTTTTTATAGGGTATTTACTTCCCGGTGGAGCAAGTACTTTTTGCGATTTAATGTTTATTGAAATTAAATAAGGCTATTGCCATTTATACAATTTAATGTATATATATATATATATACATTAAATTGTATAAATGGCAATAGCCTTATTTAATTTGATGATAAGTACTTTAAAAAAAAATCTAATTATATATATATATCTTCAATAAGAATAGAAAAGAATAGAAGAAAAGAACATAAAAATTCTCTATATTTCGTCTTAAGACATTTTCAAGAGATATACAGTAGGTAAATAAGCAAATATATCAACAAAAAATAATAAACAAAAGAAACATCATATGTTAATAAAACTAATTTTGAATTACGTACAAAGAGTAAATAATTTTGCTTATTACAAGGAATATAAAGTTATAAATTAAAATTGTAGTTAAATGTGTAATGTTATAAATTAAAATTGTAACGTGTAATTTATACATACTGCTATCCGTATCTTAAATTTAGACCATCCGGATGTTTAGTTTGTAGCACCCTCTGATGAGCTATTTCTAAATAATTTATTTTAAGTTTATGGGGGTTCTGAATTTTGTTAATACTTTTTAGAGAAAAGCATTCATCGAATTTTTTGTTATGCTCCATTGCATGGGCCGAAATAGGATTTGATTTAATTTCAAGATTTGTATCGCTGCGATTTTTGTTCATTCTAATGTGCAATGGAGTTATGGTCTGACCAATGTAGTCCTTCGGACAGTCTTTACATGACAATTGGTAAATGACATTGCTGGATTCACAAGTCATTTTACCAATTATCGGATAATTTCTTTTCGTTGTGCTGCTACAGAAATGTTTTGAACTTATTATTAAATTACATGTTTTGCAGCGAGGCTTAAAACAGGGTTCACAGCCAAAAGGTTTGTTTAAATTTTGAGTTAGCTCATCAGAGGGTAGTTTTGGTCTTACTAATATGTTTTTCAAATTTTGAGGCTTTTTAAAAATTAATTTAGGTGGATTAGTGAATATATTTTTGGTTACAGGTGAAGCCTGTAGAATATTGTGTGCAGTTTTTATTATACCATTAATTTTGTATAGCCCTGGATGATAGGTGGTAATAAATTTTCCTTGGTTTTTATAATTCCTAGGAGTAGAGTTTTTTAATTTTTGCATGTTATCATTTACAATTTTGTTAGGATATCCTCTATTTCTAAAAAAATTTTTTAATTTTTCGGTGTGACAATAATAATCATGTTTATTAGAGCAGAGTCTATTTGCTCTAATAGTTAGACTTTTCGGAATAGATTTTTTAATGTAACCAGGATGGCAGCTTGAGTAGTGTAAATATTGCATTGGATTTGTATCTTTGACATGGATTTTCGTTTTTAGGTGTCCCTGGTCTAAAAACACATCAACATCTAAAAACGTAACAAGATTTTTAGAAATATTGAAAGTGAATTTTAAAACTGAAAATGAATTTAATTGTTGAATAAAATGTGTTAAACTATCCATGCCATGTTGCCAAATAATAAAAATGTCGTCAATAAATCAATAAATATATAATTAGATTTTTTATAAAAGTACTAATCATCGTTTATAAAAATGTTAATACTGGTATTATGCCTTTACTGACAACAAAAATTATATACTTTATTATCTTTATTGGTATTTAACTTAACTTAGCAATTTAAAAATGCAGTAGATCTTTTCATAACATTTGAACAGACCTTTTGATTACATTGTTCAGATTATAACAGAAGTCAGATTCATTTATTTAAATGATAAATACTCAAATTTGTCGTGTGAATGTTTTTAGTGCGGGGTAGTTTGTTATTAGTATTAGAGTGGCCTTCAAGTATTCACGGGGTTTCAATCAAGGGCAGTGGAATTGTATACACGGAAATTGCCACAAAAATGTGACATTGATGAGACCCGCACATTTCTGGAACTGAGGGTTCCGGTTCTTCTCTGAGGCCAGTGATACGGGGTACAAGCATAAGTGAAATAAATAATAGCAGAACTAGTTAAGCCAGGCGGAAGCGAGAAGTTGAGCCGTGTTGTCTTTCCTAACACCCAGGACTGAGGGTTCTGATTCTTCGCTGAGGCCAGGGGCAATTGGTACAGGTATACGTGAAATAAACAATAGCAGAACTAGTTAAACCTGGCGGAAGCGAAAAGTTAAGCTTAAAATCTTCCCTAACACCCAGCACTGAGGTGGCGCTAACGACGATGGTCAAGGCTAATTAATTGCAAAGACAATTCTTGCAATACACTTTTACAGTAAGGATGTTCTACACGAGCTCATTGTTATTACAGTACAGTATTTATAAACATAAAATTCACATATTCCTGTATTGGATAGCCACTATTAGTCTATCGTAATGACTTTTTATGTACTAATGTAAATATAATATTTATTACCGATATTAATATAATCGCCAAATTAAATCAAAGATTTATCAAGCTGTAGTAAAAGTGGTTATCTTTACTCCATGGGCTGATACGATTGTATTGTTATCAGTACAGATGTTTGTAACATGATGGTGCTCCTCTTTCTGGTCGAGTAAATACCGTCTTATCGGCAGCTACTTGAGAGGCGGGATCCTCAAACAATCATCTGATAAGCTGAAGATAACGTTATTTGATGATCCTTTTGTTGGACCAATCAATTAGGGCGGAAGAGTAACTGGATTGCAATTTTGTTGAACTGAGTACCCGTACAACAGAAGTGGGCGATTGTATCGTAGAAAAGCGTGGTTGTAAGCTCAAAGGAATTCCCTAAGTCTTAATTTAGCATCGAGTGTTGCTGCGACTCCAGGTGACAAATATAGAGCATTCTGTAAGCGTGGTAGGGCAGGGGCTGGACTGAACACGACAACACAACGAGAAGCGGTGGCATCAGGTCACAACTTTGCCAACCAACCATCTACAGTTGACGATCCAAGATCAAGCACAAGTGAAGTAATTTATTTCAATTACTTTCCTTTATAGTTGGATGTTAAACCATCCAAAATTGTTAATAGATTAAACCAACCAGCAACCAAATCAATGTAGTTTTCGCTGCCAAACGATTTTCCAAGTACATTTTGCTTTTATCTATTTGGGAGGTACAACTACATCCCTATATTTAGAAATACACAATTACTGTACAATTTGTAATACAGTACCATTTTTATGTATTTAAGATGGCAGAAGAGACTGGCAACGTAATGCGTTTAGTGGTTTATTTTTCAATTCTTTTCCGGATATTCTTCGGGCTTCAAGATTTATTTTCCTTGTCATCTATTCAGACATCCTCGCTAGGCAGTTCCAGGGATTTCGCCTCCCTTTCTCGCTCTGTATCTTTCCTCATTGACTTGTAAAATCACATCGTACTGTACATTTCTAACAGAACCCTTAAGTTTATTTAATTTCTTTTGGAATGCATGTTGATGGTACAGGAATCCCTGTTGCTCCAATCTGTTTCGACACATCAGACACTCCTCCGAAAGTGACACACAGACACGTGTCGGTGGAGGCTGATGGTTGGGTAACCGAACGATGACTATCAGCCCTTATCAGTCAAGGCCAGAGGCTAGTGAACGGGCAGGTGTTTGTAGTGTGAATCATCCGAAGACATTTCCGTCGATCCCTCACCTCGACCGGACTGACATTGAGCTCTATCTCGACAATTACGAGTATGTGTGTGATAGCAGGTAACACTTCCTCATCAGGCCACTGTACAGCTTAATTAGCAAGGCTGATCGCTAAGCGCTTACATCATCGTGACAACCGACAACCTTAGTCCTCCAATCAGTCTCAGCGTTTGTCATCTACTTGCCGCGTAATTCCCTTACCTTGTAGTTCGTGTGATTAACTACTTGTTAACGTATGTCTGTTTCAAATGTATTAATGTAAACAAATTTGCGTACAACGTAGCTTACTTAACGTAGTACCTCCGTAATGCAATGTGCTATCTATCGTTGGATTTGGAAGTAAATTTCTCAAATTTTCCTTCCTCCGCGTACGTTAACCAAAGTTCATCGTTGTTCTTCCTTAATCACGCTTATCTTAGTTTCAAAATACAGTTTTTGAGTTAACTCATTAGTTAATTATGTAAAAATTAAGTCAAAACTGTTTCTGTTTACCTATAAAAGTGAGTGTTGTTTTAACAGTTTCTTACCCTAGAATTCATACGGGATTCGAACTTTGCTCATCGATTTCCACACATTTATTTTGTTTTCTTGTTTCCAGCCATTTGGGTTTTAAGTCAATATTACTGTTGCCATTCAGTTGTTAACTTCAACTCCAGTCCGTGTTTTACATTTTTAAATTCGCATGTCGGTGAATTGTTGTAATTTTCCACCAAATAAATCAACATTATCGGTACAGAAAATCATACAATAAATATAAAATTACTGTTATGACTAAATCGGTGCGATTTAATTGTTTTTATCCAAAAATAACGTGAGACACTCTTATTTGAAAGGTAAGTATAGAACCCGCTTTAAGTTTGCTGACGTGTTTTTGTTTGTTTTTTATAATTTAGTGTGTCTATCCTAAAAATATGGGTATTTTAAAGTTACATAACCAACAACAGTACCATAGAAATAAACATGAAATGGACGCAAATGATATGTACCTTAAAATTTTGCATCTCGCAAAATTGTGGTACAACGAAAACCGGAGTAATTTGGATAACGTTAAATGTTGTTGTTATCATTAATGAAATAATTACTGAAATGACTAATTTACACACTAGACTACTGAATAAAATCACTCTCATCTCACATTCTCGGTGAATTTTTCAAGAGCCTATTCTATGGCTGGCCTTGAATGTTATGTGTAAAAAACTCATTTGTTTCTTTTGCGTTTTGTTTGGATTGGACCGACTTCTCAGGAAAACAACTCATTTACAAAACGTTATTGCCTTTTTAGCATAGCCACGTGTAACACGTGGCTGGACGTGTCTTCACAATTATTCGATTGTAGAAAAAAATGAGTGTGAGTGAAAACATATTACCAGTTAATGGAATTAGCGCATAATCTGTTTCCACGTTGTGCGATCGCCGTTACTATGTAAATAGAAGGCTGTCGGTCTACCATGAGGAATGAAAGAACATTGTCAATCGAGCAAATTAAAATCTGAAGACGATATCCATGAAGATAGAAACACAAAAGAACACTGTCGAGTAATCGACCGGAATTATTATCCTTGGGTGGCCTCAATGGTTGGGATAAGAGTTTGGGTTAGACGTGAGAATTGCAAGGAATGCAACTCTCTCTAAAGGCAAATACACACGTAGCTGATATTCGGTACTGATTTACCAGCGCTGATAAATCAGCATCTTGTGAACGCTCCACCACAGTCAAACATAACCAGCATGCTGGTATTCATTCGCGGTTTGGTAGCTTTAAACATATTTTATATTGAAATCACTGATATGGGAAAAGGTCACGTGACCAGCACCGCTGGTAAATCGGCGCCTTTTTCTTGCCCTTGTGTTTCGGTGGAGTTGTTGCAGATTTGTGTTAAATCGTCAGAATATTAGATTGAAGGGTAATGTAGACATTGTGATCAGGTTTTTTTTACACGAAAAGAACTTATCTTTGTTTGTGGGACGCGTTCCACGAGAAATATAATGAAAGAGGCCCCATCGTTAGACACGTATCTATGAAAGTGTGTCTCACCATCTCGGATTGGAAGATCGCACTGTCGACAAGGCCGACTTAAAAGTAAAATTGAGTCTGTTCCGAGTGGAATTAAATATACTCTCCTATAGAAGACATGTCAGCTGGACATACTCACACGTATAACCAGTGTTGACAACCAGCCAATTGTGGTGAATGTTATTCACGCTGCTACATACTGCTGGTGACAGTAGCTGATACCTGTGTGTCGGACAGCTTTTGTGGTAACAATTGAACATTCCAAGTCTATGTCGTGTGTTAAAGGCATTTTCAATGAATTTTTCAATTTTTATTCTAAAATATTTGTGTTTGATATAATTGTACGCTCTGTGTTGAAAACACGTTTTAGCAATATTTATGCTAGTAAGCTATTGTTTAAGAATGTACAACTCTTTAGAGCTTCACCGTGTGTTGAGAAAAATTAGAGATTTCTTATAAATTTTGTAATAGAATTTGTTGCACACGACTAATGGAGTCCTCTGATTTTCGTTGTGATAGAAGAATTTTGTTGCCAAGAAAGTTGAAGGAAGAAGATTTTGTATGTATAAATTATTGTTGAGGTCTTATGATATTCGTCGTAGATGTCATCAATGAAAACATTACTCTACATTGTTTGAGCCAGTAACTTTCGTCGACGATAAATGTCGATATTTGGTTCTTATTATGTGTGAGAAACGGAATCCTTATTTTGAAATTAGGCATATTAAGTTGTTTGTGTAAAGCCGCGTTTATACCGGAGTTAATAACAAAAAGTTGGTAACTTTTAGTTATTAACAAGGTTACAGTAACTAAAGTTAATAACTAAAAGTTACAGTGTCACCAGTTTGAGTGTAACATTTGTTATTAACTTTATGAACACCCCGCCCCGCCACAGCCTCAGTCTTGGAGATGTGGAGTGTAGAGGACGTGGTTCTTGCTGCAGCTGCATGCGTCATTCTGTCAAAACAGAGGAAACCAAAACGATATTGGATAAAACCATCATTAAGGGCAAGATCAGTGTACAGTGGCAGTGATATGTTGAATGACCTGCAAGAGGATGACATTGACCCCCTATCAGGTGAATTGCGGTGAGATGGAAGCATCAAGAACTTTTTGTGCATGGCCAGTTGTAGTGACTTTGAACATTTAATAGTTATGTTAGGACATGTAATTGGCAAGCAAGACACAAATTATAGAAAAGCAAGTCCAGTACAAGAAAATCTAGCAGTGACCTTACGTGTCTTGGATAAATAGCAAAGCGTCAAAAGCGTACCACTTGCTCCCGATAGCCCCGGAACCACTTTTCCCTTTTTTAGACTCTCTTTGAAATCTCCGATCTTGACAGTTTCATTGCAAGGGCTATTTCAGTCCAAGTACTGTTCTTCAAATTCTTATCTTTAAATTCTCGGCAAGTAGGGTCCCACAAAACAGTTTGTTCGCGGTACAGTTCTATAAGTTTGAAAACTAGTTCCCTCGGCCATTCCGCTTCACTTAACAAGTTTTCCATTTTGAGAACAAAACAATGCAACAGTAAAAACAAATAAAAAAACAGTTATAACGTCTGGTACACCAAAAACACTTCAACAAGTCGGTGTGCGCACAATCACTCCTGTCTTGTAACTGAGAAACTCACAACTAGTCCGGTAGTGCGCGCGCGGTCATGTTACCAACAAAAGTTACAACTCCCGTGGCGACTGTAACATGTGTTATTAACAAAAGTTACACCCTTCCTTTGATATTTACCGACACTCGGTGGATAACAAAAACCGTGTTATTAACATGGGTTTTGGCGTGTTATTAACAAATGTTACAGTGAATTTTTGAACTCTTTTAAAATGTTATTAACTTTTTGTTGGTAACACGTGTTATTAACTCCGGTGTAAACGCGGCTTTAGTTAACAACACAATGTTTATCTCCTTTCGAAATGCTTTGAACAGCTTAGGTCTAGAAACGTTCGTTCGATAGCTAACCACTTCCGGAAAACAAAATGAACAGAGGATTTTATTAGTTCACATATAAATATTTTATCAGTCATTGCGAATTTCGGCTCACGATCTGAAACCCTCGTTGGGTCCTATAGGGTGGCGGTAACATATTCAGATTTTAACGTGTAAACGTCAGCGAGTGAAGTTTCAACACGGAAAGACAAAATGTCAGAACAAAGAGCTGTAGATGAGCGGATATAAGACAGTCATTCTATTACACCTGTGTGTACTATCCGGGTGTAACGGTAGTTGGGTGAGACAGACGGTAACACCTACACAAAAACTGCCCCGACTCCTACCGGCACGATACCGACGCGACAGTAGGCAACAAGCAGCGTGGCGCCTACCCAAGGTCTACTGGTCTTTACTACTACTACTGCTACAACTACTACAGGTTCTATGTAGTGTATTGCCATTACTATTAATGAACCCCATCTCCCTACACACCTGAGTAGAATCTCATCAGTCCGTCCTTTGCTTTATTCACGTGCTCGACTCAACATTATGCGAAGGTCAACCGTGTTCCCAGTGACTCCGGTAATCTCATCAGTTTGTTGTCAGAGCCTTGTTCAGGTTTTTACAATTGCAGTGTACAATGCAAGTGGCACGTGCAATTTGTGTTGGTCGCATGCCAACCTGCAATCAATTCAACTTGTGTGAACTACATTGTGGTATTTAACTTAATCGTAATTAACACACGTGGAGGATCATATTTAAATGTGCTATGCACTTTTCTGTTTCTGGAGAATAAAGTAGAACGCCACTAACAATGAAAACTGAAAATGAATGACGCCTATAATATAGATGAACCAGGTTCGACACATAAGTATAACAAGAACAAGGCAGGTACGCACCAACGTGTCTATTCCTGGTGAAGTTAGAATCTAATGTTTGTTTATTCGGCCGCAGTCATCGCTCAATACCCTCATACCCTAGATCACGATAATTCTATATAACGTCGTCTGCTTTCAATTGGTGACTGCACTTCTACACTCCTGGTGATAACTCGCAACTAGGTTGGAGGTGGAAACATTTATGTAGTAAACTATACATCAATAGTGCAAGTTACACTTGAATGGATAAAAGTTCATTTAAAATGTGCACATGATGAGGGTTTTCGCGATAATGAGTATCAAAAAACATATTTTGATCAGTAAGTAAGTTTTAAAATTGTAAGATTTGAATGTCTTGTTACTACTTATTATAGGCCAGGCATGCTATAATAAGAATTTTTTATAAGAGCAACATTTTTCGGAACTAAAGAGGCAATCCTATAGATGGATGAAAACTTGAACCGCGGTTTTCTTCTTAGTTGAACCACATGGACGTGGTTCTGTCTTTATTACTAGTCGTTTGTCGTTTTTTCTGGGTCCTTTCCCGTAATTTCTTTTTCGTTGTCTTTTTTTATCCCAATCCTTCGTCTTCTTTGACTGCCATCGTGTCTTTACCGGTTATTTTTCCTTTTCTTTTCTTCACCATATATATTCTTCATTCTCGCTCCTGAGTGATTCTGGCACCCTGTGCACTTGCATGGTCCTGTTTCATTCTCACTACATCTCAGGACAATCAACCATACAGCCAGGTCTCGTACAGCTAATAGAGAGAGACCTGCTGACCCGAGGCGGTAACGGTCCCGTGAGTCACCCCCTGGTGAATCACTGAACCCTTGATGCCCGAGTTGAGAGAACTTTCACCTCTTACAGAACATACGGCACGTAGAACAAGGAAATGTGTATTATACTGTGTTCATGCCTGGAAATTAATAACTAACACCTACGTTCAGACGCTTTCTAGAGAATAACTTCTAGTCTGAGGTGAGACTACGTAATAACGAAATGTGTGATATCGTGTCAGATTACCTGAAAACTCTTTATAAATCTATCACTCTATTTAGTTCCTACAAAATGCAAAAATGCAATATTTTTAGAATACAGATTAAGAGTTTGCCTGCATGAGAAGATTAGCACCGGTTGTGTTGGGAACTGTATTCTTAGTAGCGTTTGATAACTGTTTTTAGTTTCATAGTGCTAATGAAAGTAACACATGTGCCTCAAACTGTTATAATATGGGTTAAGAATAAAATCATTACATAAGCAAACTTCTTCCTGTATTGGCATAGAATTATACGAATATAATGTGTATATTGGTGTATAACTATTGCGACAATTCCGCATGGGTGTAAGACCCACTGGCCCATAGTAATAGTTATATATAGTAATAATAGTTGTAGTATGAAAAAACTGGGACCTATGTTTTACTGTACAGTCTAGTTCAGATAAAAAATGTCCTTTCCGGCGCCGCCGTCTGAGACAAGAATGTATAGATGGATTGCAGGAACGACGACACAGCCCACCGCGCACCGCCATATCCTAACGATAATATTTTCATAATTACGATGATTTGTCGTAACTGCATCGTTACTTTTCGTACATTGTGGGTTACTTTATCGTTATTTCTTGTAAGATGAGGAAAGATGTGTTATCACAAAAGTGTACTTGTCCTCCTTATTACACATTCTTTTAAGAATTGGAAGTATGTAGTCGAATATCTTAAAATATATGTGTGTTCCCTTACCGAATTGTGATTCCTGTTATAATCTGAACGTGTGCTGTGTGAATGTTAAGTTCACATACCTGTCAGTTTAGCGACTGGAATCTGACGTCACAGACTTGACTATTGGAGAGTTCGTCTGAAGAGATCCAAAATAAAGTCGGCAACGAAAAAGCTCTATACATGGTTTCGGCATCAGAGATACCTAGACTACAAAATTAAAAAAGTAAAGTGTAATGTAGGATAAGAGTAACACTGTCTGTTCAGGTGCACAGTTAAGTGCGCTACGATGTTTCTGACTCGGTCTTAGGAGCAACAGAGTTTCTACAGATAACGTAGCTACTTTGGGAAAGGTATATTCGATGTGAATTTTGAGTTTTTCCCCCAGTTTACCTTCCTCTTAGTGCAGCGTCTGGAATCTGACGCTGTCACAGACCTGGTGAGACGATGAGAATACCTCTTCACCTAGATTACACTTTATATTTATATTTTGTAGTCTTACATTAGTATTTTGTGTGTCTGTTGAAACGATATAAGGAGTTCGTGTTGTTAAGTTACTTCGTAGCCAACTTTTTTTATTTATTCAGACGAACATGACTCAAAATTCCTGACGTTAGCATTAAGAAGAAGGAAAACTGGAGCTAAACTCAACATTCACATCGAATATTCCTTTCCCAAAGTAGCTACGTTATGTGTGTTGTGGTGCAGCTAATACCGTAAACTGTATTACCAGCAGATCAGATTTATATTAGTTTAGTGTTGTTTCTGTTATTATTATGTACCATAAGGATTGTGTCCCATTATTCTGGAGTCCAATTATTTGAACAAAGAACCGTTTGTGTTTTTTTTTTCATTCGCCAAAAATTAAATTTTGACTATCAATTATTGTTTTGATGAACACGTTAGCTTCTATAGTAAACAGAAAGTTGTGTTCAGCAAAACTGCAACTTCGTGTCAGACTTGAAAGACAGTTAAACGTATCATATTCTATATATCTCAAGAAATAGTGGAACTGATCAAACTCGTTCTGTTAGAAGTAGATAGATAGATAAGCTAGATAGATGGGTAAAATATATATAATTCAGATTTGTTTTTTGTTGTTGAAGATTTCCTCTTTTAAAATAAACCAGATACGTTGCCACTTGATGTCGCGCTGAGGCCACTGTGCTCGTATCAGTGTATCGGCGAAGACAGGATATCGCTTTCCGAGAAGATACGGCAAATGTTTGGTCTGTCACTTAGTGAAGTGGCCAATAAGAGGGGCTTGCGGTATCTAGTGGCCATTTTAGGGGCCTAATTAGCCTATATCGTCGGTCATGCGTGCATTAGAACAAATTATCTCCGGTCCCTATTGTTCCCTAGCATTTATAAATGTGTTGCGCTATAACAAATCTCGGAGGCCTCTTACTGCTTGATATAAGCCAAGTCCGAAAACAATGTTTTTAAATAGCGAGCGGGCCAAATGTTATGTGCTGTCTTTCTAAATGGAGCAGTATGTCATAGAACACTCTTTTGCTTTGAGATATTCTTAATTTTACACAAATGACAGAATTACAGACCTTAACGGGTATCATATCCTGAGAACAAATTAACCTTGAATTTTTGCATGAAACTACATTTCTATAAAAGTATATTTGGGTTCGATGATGTGTACATGTCGCTCCGTGAAATTTGGATGTAGTGCAGTCATTTAAACGAAAAATACGGTCTTACCTCCGAATTTTTTTACTGTGAACCGATTTCTATGAAATTTTGGAATTACGCTCATCTTACCCTTAACTTCAAAAGTGAAAATGATCTGAACTCCGTGTGGAAAAATTGACATTGAGCCATTTTATCGCTAGAAAACATGTCTAATAGTAAGTGGTGAAATTGTAAAGTGTTTTCTAAAAACAATTACCTCATATTAAAATCATTTTCAACCCCTTGAACATCTTACAACCCTTGCAAACAACCCCTAAATTGAAAAAAATAAAAAATAAATACTTTGGTATGACATAAAAAGATGTAAGTATAGAGTAAGTAATATTTTATATTCTTTATAATAATTATCAAATTGTTAACCCCCTTTCAACCCTTGGAAACTAACCCTTGATAAAAATTAAAAATATTTTTATAAAACGAAAAGGATTTAAATATTATTCCACACTCTCGAAAATGATTATCATATTCTTAAGCTTTTCTACCCTCAAAACTACCCCTAAATTAAAACAGTAAATATATGATTACATATTTAAAAATAATTTAATTTAGAGTAAAAAAATTGCCATTTATTGAATAAAATATTAACAAATTATATAAAATTCACTCAAATGTGTTATATATATACATATAAGAACGTTGGTATGTATTCATGCCTACGTTTCCAAAATATATGAGCCATATTATGTATATATATATATACACATTACAATAGTTTTGGGTCTCTATTATACTGCGTACTTTCACATTGCTCCAAATATTCACACTCCGAAATTTTCAGTTACTAAGTAGAAAAAAATATGATCAGATTTTGGACCATAACTCCTACAATTTTCATGCTATCACAATTTATAGAAAACCATTGTAAAGGTAATTAAGAGAGCTACAACATCCCTCATTGCAATATGTAGTAAAAAACCTTTTTCTAAAACGGTGAAGGGTTAAAGGGCTTAAGAGAGGCTGTTATTGCGCTGCTACGCGCTCTTTAAACAATCATATCTCCGTCAATTTTCTGTTTGACAGAAAAAAACAAAAAACCAAATTGTTTGTCAGAAAAATACATAAATTTTTCATCCATACACTTTTATACGTATCTGTCGTCATTTTTGAGATATTATGAAAAAAGTGGTTTTTTTTTTAAAGTTTGAAATTCTTTTTAATCGTGACTTTTTAAAAATATTTGTCCTGAAGCAGCCAAAATGATACAATCTATCAAACTCTTCATAATAAAGTTAATTCTAGGCGGAATACGATTAATTTTAATTATGTGGAAATGGCACTTATGAAACCCATTGATTTAAAAGAATAAACTCCTCTTATTTGCAATACAGCTCACTTATTTTACGTGCAAAAGACTTTTAATCGTGCTCATTGTAAAGCTTATTTCAAGCACTACAAAACCCTTTTTTATTAGAATGCCTAAAATGCATTTGCTCGCCGCTAGATGGCATTGACCATATCGATTAAATTTCAGACAAAATAATAAACTGCTTTGATCTTTAATATCTAGCTTAATATTGCACTTAGAATACTGTATAAAAAAACCAAATTGTTTATTTATTTACCTGCTACAATTTTGTTCTTTATAAAATCTTCGATAAAACGTATATTTTTGGAGATATTTGCAAAAACCCGATGAAAAACGTGAAAAATTTTTCAATTGCCAATAACTTGAAAGGTACCTATTGGATTTTTCGAAAAACTTTATAGGTGATTTTTGCTTAAAATTAGGCCTTCTATCGATATCCGAGGTTAATTTGAAAAAGAAAAAAATCACTCTCGAGAAGGGGTGGCAACCACCCCCAGGGTGGTTGCGGAGTTCAAATCATTTTCAATTTTGAAGTTAAGGGTAAGATGAACCCAATTCCAAAATTTTATGCAATTCGGTTCACAGTAAAAAAATTCTGAGCAATAATGCTTCAATTACTGCACTATGAACGTTAGCGAACATTGTTACATCAGCCTTATACGTATGTTGCCATGATGGCAACGAGAAAATCGTAGAATAAATAAATTTGTAAACAAACTAAATGAAGTTATATTATATTCTAACATATGATAAAGGAACACAATATGTAGCATAATAGAATAAGCTATACTTCCAATTTCAGCGAATTCTATTATGCCACACAAATGTGGCGTACACTTTGTATTAAATTGGCTAAAGTACATATTCTAGCACCATATAGTTCAATCTTGAGATTCATAATAGATTTTTTAAACAACATTTATTTTACTTTGAAAGAAGTACCTAAACCATCAGTATTGCATTTTGTTCTCTGGGTCTTGTTAAAATATAATATATTAAACTCTGAAAACACTGATAATAAAATTAATCTTTGCTGTGATGTTTAGCACACTGAGTAACTAGTTAATCTGTGGTTTAGAGACCGTCTTCTCCCTAAATAGTCTATTTTGCCCTCAAACTGTGTAAATAATGTAACTGTGCAGTAGATGATATCAGAGTCTGTCTGTATTTACTATACGGTACTGGAATAATATATTATGTACTTTATTTGACCAAGGCACTAGAGATCCAGAGATAAGTATTTGTGTATTATCAACGGTGATGAATAATTCCAGTCAGTGATTATCCATATCTCTTTCAATAATTCAGTAGAGAATGATCAACTTATTCCTCATTGGAAATACCTTATATTACGTATTTTACTATTTTATAAAACTTATAGCAACAACCAAACTAACTGCCTTATCTCAGGTTTAATATTTGCTAGTGCCATGTACTCGCCCAAAGTGTAAAGCAGTTAAATTTGCTAACGTGGACTTTATCGTGTTGGCGCTGTGATTCTCTTTGTTTGGTCTGAAAGTGTGTGATCAAACAAATGTCCATGTGTTGTGTTAGGCCTATTGTACCCCCGAGTATCTGTTTCAAGGATAAAAACTACACAATTCCGTACCTGATTCGAACAAATTAATAGTCTTCAACAAAGTAAGGACCAGGACAAAAGTATCAGATAATTTAGCTCATTATTCACTGATTCCTGGTTTCTCTTTTCAATAATAATTGTAACAAAAAAAATGTAAAAGAACAAATATATAATTGTGTGAAAAAGGAGTGTCAGATTAAATTTTTTGTTGAACAAAAATAGTGTGTTTGCTATCAGCGTTGTTCCTTTTCTAGTATAATAGTCCGTACTTGAGGTTTAAAGGAACTGTGCTTTAACTCCATTGTTTCCGACCCGTTGTAACGCAAGGACCACTTACACAGGGACGTGAGCAATTACCATAATAAAACATTGCGCAAGCGATATCAATGAGAGAATATAGGTAATCACTTATCCGTAACTCGGCTAAGTCCACAGGGAGGTGGTCATGAACAACAACACTGTTGTGACAGAGACATGCAGTATACCAGGAGGAGATTATCTGTCCGATATATTACCGCGGTGGCGCGGCGGGCGGCTATGCGTGACGGCTTGCGCCACCGCCATCGGGGTCAGTTACTACTGGCTTCAGGGTAGGGTAAGTAGCTGAGAGGTGCGGTCCTTGGGTAATGCGCTGGTGACATTTACTCCTGCAGGCCACAGGAGGCGGTGACGTGGAGTCGTCTTGTCTCTTGTCGGAGAAGAGTTTCCCAATCACGGCACTTACCGATCAATGCGTCTACTACACTGACATATTTCGATTTCCACCATTTTCAATATCGGGCTGAATACTACATTAAAAACCTTCATTAGAAATGTCGAATAGATTCTCTTTTACATTAATGTACCGTTATTTTTATCTATCCTTTAAAAATCTCTCCATGATGTGATGTAACAAAGCTGTGCTGACTCCATCTGTATCTGACGTAGTTGATTTTAGTAGAAAGTTAATGTCGTGTTGGACACGACACTTTCCGTAAGTTGTTATTACCTGCGAACCTCAAGTACAAAAGATCATTGCTATTCATCTCAATATCCATCTCGTGCCGATTGTCTTGTGAGAGGACCCTAGTGATTCGGTCATTGCCGTTATCATTTAGGGTCTCGAAGAATATCAATCACTGAGATACATTTAAGGCCCATTAGAATTCTCAACTAGAAATCTTAATGGTAATCTCTTTAGAACTATTCTCTTGTTATTTTTATTGCCATAATGCTGTTACTAAAACAGAAACTGTACGAATACGGTACAGTACAGATCGCAGCACACTGTAAATTCGAGCAGCCCGTTCGTCGTTGGAAGGCTTTGTGCCAAAATCGTGTGAAGTCAACACGTGCAGGCGAAGAAACCGAAGATGTGCCGAAACATGTGGTGTGAAACAATGTACACGAACACGTGACGTAGCCACTTCCAGCAAAAAGCTGTTGGGTTAGGTCAGAAACAAAGAGAGGGTCGTGGCCCAGAGAGTTATTAATAGCGTAGAGGTTCCATTAGTTATAGCCGCGTACTCGGTAGTTGAGTGATCGCCCCCGCCTTTAGCCACCGGCGACGCTTTCATTGTTGTTGATCGCCAGGACCAGGAGTTACCCGGTTAGCGGCCAGCAGCACGTGTCCGCCGCTTAACTAGCTCAATGCCTTGACACTTGACTCCGGGTTAGATCGGTTTGTCAGTTACTCGTACGTTACTGTTATTGGCTCTTGTGTAGGTTCTGCTAGAGGTGTTGTTATTACTGTAAGTGCAATATGGGTAGGTTTAGCAGCCTACGAGGGCCACACACGTGTTGGGCAAAGGTTCTTCTAGTGAATGTGTAATTACAAACATTGATGTCATCTTCCAGTTGGGGGAGATTGGAGAAGATGGTTTTGTAGATATTTGATCGGAATATTATTTTAATTAAAAAATTAGTTAAAACTGTTTAAGAGGAAAAGTCTTTTCGTTATTCCACGAGGAGCTGTATTTAGGATTTTCTGACTAATGAAGGTGACCAATAACCAATTGTATTATCAACAAGAATGGATCATTGCCGTCCCATCTGATGCCGTCCCAGGTGATCATAAAACATAATGATATATTCCTCCCATAGTGGATAAGTAAGTATGCAAGTGATGTAAGCAGCTGCAATTGTTCTGATTAAAACATTTCGATGCCAGATAAGCAAGTAGTTTCCATCCAGTATACGACAAATATCGCCATGGTTCCCACAGAAATATTTTCAGGGAGTTTTAAGGTACCTTTTTGGTCACATTAGAGGTAGCAAACTCATATTTGAGGTACTCTTTCAAGTCTTTCAAGCAAAAAGGTAAGATGGTCTTTTTTTCAATTTTGTTTATCACTTTCTTTTCAAAACGATGGTGGCTACCATCGATGTATTTGTATTTATAAAATACACCCCGAAATGAATTTTGAATGATTTTTTGTCCAGGTTAAATTCCTCTTCTTTATCACCATAAGAACAGCTTCCTTGCTTGCGGTATGAATTACAAGAATTAGTAAAAACGTTTATTCTTTTTGTTCCATCGGTGACGGTGAACTCAGTTAAGTTTATAGAAGGGACAGGCAACATTAAAGGTTTTTCTAAAAGACTAAAGGAAAATAGTACGCCGATTAGGTAAGTTGCGAAACTAAATCAATTATGAAAAGGTACGTTTTATAATATTCTATATTGTATTGTTTGTGAGTGGCGGCCGACTCCTATTAGGTCATGTTGCACGTTCGCGTTTTAGATGCAGTCGGGTGCCTTGATCCGTTTTTGCGTTTGTGAGCTTTGGTTCAGTGGCATCTGATAGGTGACGTCAGTGAGGTGAAAGGGAGTGTAATTGATAGCCTCGTTAATAAATCCGCCAGAGAACGAGGTTGTACTGTCCGTGTGTACGAGTAAGTGCAGATTTTGTTACAGACCGTTTGGGTTGCAAACTCCACAGAAAAAGCATGAAAAGAGGAAATAAATGTGGTTTAGGATCCAGCTCTTGTAGTTTTTGCAGTTGTTTACTTTTTTAGGGTGGAACCGAGAGTTTGGGTCCGCGACAATTGGCTCTCTCTCCGCCCTGAGGGGTTTGTTTGATGAGGGTTTGACACGGGTCGAGTATTGCCAAACGTAACATCGAAATTATCTGAATGCATATGCTGTGGTAAGTATAAAATTGGAGATTAGAAACCTGGGTACTGTAAAAAGTAATATTTTTATTTAACATGATGGGTTTGAAATGTTAGCTTAGGAATGTGGCGATTATCATTCTGACAAGTGCAAGAATTCATTTGCTGTCTATAATAGAATTTATCGTGATTCCCTTGTGTGCGCATTTAATTCAATACACCGAGGGTGAAATTACTTTACTGTGATTACAAGTATTTCTCGTGTAAAACCTTCAAACGCATTATAAAATTAATTCTTGGATTTGTGCCATTTAGCGTTATACGCACCGTGATGTTGTACAGCTGATTCTATTTTCGCTGGAGGGTATTTGATTCCAAACTACAAAGACAAAAACTTCTAGTTTGAAGATTACATAACTTTTATCAATCGTGCGTTATATTTTAGCTGACACCATATTATGTTAGTCTTCTCGGTCTGGTTTAAGCATTCCTCTCCAACTACAGGTAACTATACAATATTCTATGGCAAATAATAGATTGTTGAATGCTGTTTATCGGATTACAACTTTTGAGGTAATTAAAAGTTAACTCATAGATAATGTTGAGTTAATTTATAGTTGTTTTTGTTTCGTCTGGGATATTTTCTCCGCGATTAGATTTAGGAGAATATTAGCATCTGTGTGAATGTTTGACAACTTGTTCAAAGAAGAATTTAATTAAGGCAACAATACTCATTAATTTATAATCTAAGGCGGTGTTGGTGTTAGTGTAAATAATTAGGTCTTAATCGAATACTCAACTCTTCAGTAAGTAACTCCGTGTGTCAGCCGAAAATTTAGTACGTGGCGAAAAACTCTCTTATAACCCTTGGATAATTTTCACCCCAAAAGAATACGAATCATCAAATTAGCTCTTAACGATTTCGTCATACATATATTAAGGTCATGGCCAGGCGAGAAGTGCTTCTATTGTCGTCACACTCCTACAGCCAGGACTCAGTTCCAGGAATTAGAGGAAGAAGGGAAGGGTGGTGTGACGAAGACTCGGGCTGACTGTATTGATTTTAGTTCCGTTACTGTGCCAAGGTCCCCATAAACACATGGTACGTCTTTCTGTTTATCTTGCGTTTTATTCCATTCTGCTATTAGGGAATCTGTGTGACGCCGCGCCATGAATCTTATTAGAAGTTATCCAATTTCAGTGCTGATAGCTATGGGTCGAAAGTTGCAGGTGTGTTTATAGGTGCTCGGGTTCGTGTATAACTTGTACATACGTATGACGCTTTTATAACACTGTACGGATACATTTACACCTGTTAAACTTAATTTTTCGTGCACGGTAATGTAAAATTGAAGGGAAACATTTAACTCTTATGATTTCAAACTCCAAATTCCGAAAGAAGGTGTTTGATCTTACCAGGGAAGTTCGTTTACAATGCCTACATCTTTTCAAGGTTGTCATGGTAAACAAAACTCAGATTAAGGTAGGGGTTATAACAATGGCGCTATAATATGTTTACTTTTACCGATTAACATAAACTTTTATGACATCAGAAATAAGTGGGAATTTATATGTATCAACGGCGCATAAAGCGTTTTACCATGCAGATTAACTCGAATGTAAATAAAGATACCAGCATATATTACTTAATATTATGAAAAAAATATTAAGTGCATTAATTTTCACTCTATCTATGATCGTTTTTCTCCTATGTCTTGTACTGATTAGTATCTTTGCAATGTATAATGTATTGTGTACTATTATTTACTTTATTTCATTCAGTATTTCAATTTTACATTTATTTTATTACTATCAGGAGTTCTGGTAATGGTTCTATATTCTATAATTGTATGACAAAGTGTATGTGTGTGGGGACGTGAGTGAACAGCAGAGTTGTCGACTCGGTCACGTGGCTACGAGTGCGAGCGCGCGAACGTACCCGCCAATGAGCGAGAGTAGCGATGTAAACAATACTTGGCCTTGAGCCGAGAGCGGTTGCTGCAAGTTCTGCCGCTGCTGCAGCTGCTCAACGCTCTGTTGTCACCTCGCCTCAGGGTTACCACTTCACTAAACCCACACTGTTGCCAATAAAACAACACTTAATTCCATGCAGTACAATACTTAGAGTGTTCTGTTCTGCGGTCTGTTGTGGAAACTGCCTGCACTGGTCGCAGCCAGTTACGACACCCCTGTACTTGTACCGCTTCCGGGTATAAACATGACACTTAAATGAGATTTTATTACCGGTATTTATTGCTTTTTATGCGTAATTTTGTAAATCGGTAAATTAATCATTAGATTTATTGCGAAGTTGCCCTCGATTATATTCAAATACTATCGTCCTTGGTAGGTTTCTTCAGACCCACACTATGGGCTTGAATTTGGTAAAATTTGCCGTTCTTCTCACATGCCTCACACAATTGTTTTACTAGAAAGGTGACGACACCCTGGCTTCACAATTCTGGCAGTTATTGTATCTCATGTCCTTCAACCAGTGGTTGGTTGGTGTCATTGTCGTGAATCCTAGACCCGAAACAATTTGTCCCCCCCCCCCAGCACAAATACTTGATTTTTAGTTTTGCGAAAATAGTTCCACTAAAAAGTGACAAAACGAATTCTTGCCAATAAAATATATTATTTTTTAATAATAATAAAAAACTTTAAAAACTTAAAGATGCATTAGTACTGATGATAAATAGCATTATAAAAACAAGCTCCTTTGGGTCTGCAACTCTTTTGTCCTGGCCTAGTGGGTCTATTGGTAAATCCGCCACTGTCTTCGATTCAGCCAACCTCGTAGATTTCTGACTCATATTTTGTTTTAGTACTCATTTTCTATATGTTAACGGCGGTGTTGGTAGTGTGTGATGTAAACAAACAAGACCCGGAGACGCGGAGGAGTGAATCACCTGAGTGCGATGGTCCCTGCGGCCGGGCCCGGGTTAGCGCCCCACCAAGGCCAGTGAGGTAGGTTGGGCTCGGGCCCACCTTCACCTTGCACTCGCGATTTGTACGCGGACTGGGTCTGGGTCGACAACCCGGCTAGGCTTTCTCTGCAACTCCGAGCACATTGTTCCATTCTTAATGAAATGTGATGAGATTAACCGTGTGACACTAACAACGAACTGTCCTATATTTTATAGAAGATTCTGCTACCCTTTTTATTGTACAAGAATGGGCTAAACAAAACAAGTTACACGATTGTTACCGAACACAATATACTTAAGTTTATAATTACTACATGACTACAGAACAAAAGAAACATGATATGCCACTGCTAACAATATATAAATATATACACGAACAAGGCTCAAATGAGACCCAACAGGAATGACCGTAAGGAATAGATGATATTTTCTGTATGTAATGTTGATAAAGCTGGCGGTGAATCATTTAAGATGAACTAAAAAATAAAGGTGGAATTTAGGAATCGTGCGTCGATCAACTAGCTGAAAATATGTCCTTAGGTCAAAACAGCTCAGGGTTCTTCATGTCTGTCTGATAGCTCCATTTGGTGTTCGTTATATGTGATGAAGAAACGTTGGCCGGAGCAATTTTTAAAATGTCCAGGGTCGAACAAAAACTAAGATCTATGTAGGGCATGTCGTTTCCCGTCGGAGCCTCTGACGAGGGTACGGCAATTAAAGCAAACCGGTCCCAATAACAGTGAGCGGATAGGAGAGCTTGGTAGGTTACGTCGGAGACAGACACTATCGAAGATGGGATAGGTTAACCGCAAATTATAACAGCGCCTAAACAGATCCAAACTTTAAAGTAAGGTGTAGTTCCGGTAAGTTCGTGTGTGACAAGACTTGCATAGTCTGTGAGGTCTAGACTAGAACTGTTGCAACCTTTACACTTGGATATATCTCACTACAATAATATGGTTACACTGCAGAGATTTCTGTTGTTCTAGCCAGTAGGAAGAGCTACATACGAGTGATCTTCACCGTTATTGCGGTAATAACCCACTGACTAGAAACTGCATAGAACATACAATTTTAAAATGAATATTGGAAAATAAAATAACATCTTACAAAAATTTCTAAACTACGCTAAAAATTAATTACAATTTATTGTACCATAACAATAGGAGTATTAATTTTAATTTTATTCCGTTTTAAGCCGTCCAAAACCACGTAAGTTTTAACCGCACATCCGCATAAAGCAATGGTAATCAGAACAATTACTTGTATCAACAATCTTATTTACCACTCCGTGTTTCCGTTGATATGTTATCTAAAAAAGGCTTCCTTTTAACATTTTTAGTAGGAATATCCCTAACATTAGTTGTCACTTCTGTTAGAAAGAGAATCTCTACTTTCTTATCGTATTCACACAATTTACAAAGTACGGGACGTTCCCAATGTATGCGTATATTACAAGGACACACTATGTACTGATAGGTTTTTAACCTTATCTCGAGTATAAGGAATGGATATGTACATTTATTTTTTTAGATCTCAATAAAATAATGTCACTGGTCAATATAGAAATTAAAAATTTGTCAAACATGTTTAGTTTATATATCGCAAGTCTCCCAACACGAACAACGTGTAGTCGTATACTTAAAACGCTTACTTTAAATATTAGTGAAGTGTATAAACATTCTATAGTACAATGTGTTTCTAACGTTTTTAATTTTCTCCAAATGTAATCATCATATATTAAGAGTACAAAATTATTTAACTGCAACTAAAGTTTTATCTTTTAGTGGCCTCATACGAGATCTTTGACAATGGAGTTTTATGGCAATAAACAAATCTTACTAAGATGAACTGATTTGTATTAGCTAAAATGTTTGGAAAATGCCTCAAGTGTTTCTTCTTTTTATTCAGAAAATGATATGCTGCACACATAAAAGGTTTATATTCAATTTCTATAAATTAATTTTGCCCGCAAATATTGGCACAGTGTATACCCGCTTAAACAACAAGTCACTTGTCGAACTGCTGTAAGGATTGTCACTTTGATTTGTCAGTTGTGTAGAAATACGGTTTACCTTACCTCACGTAACTAAGCCATAATAACATATTAACTCAGTGTGGACCCGCTTGAGCAACAAGTCACTTGTCGAACTGCTGTAAGGATTGTCACTTTGATTTGTTAGTTGTGTAGAAATACGATTTACCTTACCTCACGTAACTAAGCCATAATTACATGTTAACTCAGTGTGGACCCGCTTGAGCAACAAGTCACTTGTCGAACTGCTGTAAGGATTGTCACTTTGATTTGTTAGTTGTGTAGAAATACGGTTTACCTTACCTCACGTAACTAAGCCATAATATGTTAACTCAGTGTGGACCCGCTTAAGCAACAAGTCACTTGTCGAACTGTTGTAAGGATTGTCACTTTGATTCGTTAGTTGTGTAGAAATACGGTTTACCGCACCTCACGTAACTAAGCCATAATTACATGTTAACTCAGTGTGGACCCGCTTGAGCAACAAGTCACTTGTCGAACTGCTGTAAGGATTGTCACTTTGATTTGTTAGTTGTGTAGAAATACGGTTTACCTTCCCTCACGTAACTAAGCCATAATTACATGTTAACTCAGTGTGGACCCGCTTGAGCAACAAGTCACTTGTCGAACTGCTGTAAGGATTGTCACTTTGATTTGTTAGTTGTGTAGAAATACGGTTTACCTTCCCTCACGTAACTAAGCCATAATTACATGTTAACTCAGTGTGGACCCGCTTGAGCAACAAGTCACTTGTCGAACTGCTGTAAGGATTGTCACTTTGATTTGTTAATTGTGTAGAAATACGGTTTACCTTCCCTCACGTAACTAATCCATAATTACATGTTAACTCAGTGTGGACCCGCTTGAGCAACAAGTCACTTGTCGAACTGCTGTAAGGATTGTCACTTTGATTCGATAGTTGTGTAGAAATACGGTTTACCTTCCCTCACGTAACTAATCCATAATTACATGTTAACTCAGTATGGACCCGCTTTAGCAACAAGTCACTTGTCGAACTGCTGTAAGGATTGTCACTTTGATTTATCAGCTGTCTAGAATATGAGTTACCTTACTTACCTCACGTAACTAAGTCATGTTATCTTGGGATAATTATGTTTTAATTTTTTTGAAATGTAACGTAGGTTGTTTAAGTTTTGTTACTGCTGATGTAAACTGCCGGAGTTTGGCTAAGAGCCGACAAAATGTTGTTTTGGACTACATGAAAGGCAGACATCTCATCCATGTCGTTTTGTACTGTTGTTAACTGATTGGGGTGTTGCTACATTTCCTGAATTAGTTTTAAAAACGACGTTTTTGGCTCGTAAAATATTTGTAGCTTCGATCATCTTCACTCATGTGGACTGTACAAGTCTGCATAAAGTTAGCAAATCAGATGTGTACATTGTAGTTTGAAGACAACTGAGGTCCATTGTGTTGTTTAAGAAGATTAAGAATCTACGGCTTTTATGTAGGCTATTTAGTATGCAATCTTCTATAATGATGTCATTTCAATCAACAAATTAGATCCTCGCCGAACCCACAAAAGGACTTCACTTTCGCCACCAAAAAATGTATGATATTTTAAAATAATACAGTATTACCACACATCTGTCGAGCAGTGTTACTGTCCGTCTAGTCGCTCAGTATTAATACTGACAAAGCCAGTGCAGTTAATAGAATTCCATATCAAATAATTTTAATTTCGTTTGATAAAATTTGTTGCCTGTGGTTTTTTATTGTTTTATAAACACTATGTTCCTCAATACTATAAGGTACAAGGTTGCTTGCTATATTTCAACTGTAATAGCTCATTTTATTGTCGAGATATCTATCTGCGGACAGATAGCCATTACATCCACCAGACAATTTGAGAAATTGTGTCAGCATCTCTTTTGGTACGCTTCAGTGACGCTCAGTCAAATACCATGTTTGGGGACGCATCTTTATAGAAAGATTTTATAAATATCTAGTGTATTTTATAAATATCTAGTTTATAGAAATGAAGTGTCATACAAAACTGAATATTTACAGATGAAACATTGTTCGTGATATCTTGCCATTGTAATACATTAACATTTTTGTTCGTTAAGTAGTGTTTCATATTAGTGTTAAAGAAATAGTAAAAGTTTCTGTGAGCTAGACATGGTAATACAACGCAAGACTGCGCTGAAGTCACATATTTACCAACTTTTAACTTTCACTTTTCACATTTTATCTTTAGTTTTTACTCTACGCTCAGCCAAATCCTATGGAGTGATGTGATGTAAACCATAATCGAACTTAATCTAGCTCTGATAAAAAGTAATCTTCATCCAAATATCTAGTCTGTAGGTGTGTTCATTGTCGAGATATCGTTGGGGGACATTCAGACAGACAGAAATGAACTTTGTCCTGCCTCTCCAGTGATAGGCTTCGTTAAAGCTCAGCTAATAAATATTGACTGAAGTAATCTATGTAGTATGTCTGAGTTATTTCACAGACTCAATTAAACTGCAATTGTTGAAAATTGTATAGCATATTTTGTTTCATTTTCTGACCTAAGTACGAGAGAGATGGGCTGAATGAAAGTAAACTCGTCTTTTTATTGTTTTAACGAATGGAATGAACAGATTCTAAGACAACAGTGTGCCGTGGTGTGTCGGTGTAGGAGTAGAAGAAGAGCCGGGGGAGTGCGTGCACGTGTACGTGAGTGTACTTGAAACTGCAGTGTCTATGTGTAGCAGTGGTGTGTATGTGTAGGAGTAGAAGAGCCAGGGGAGTGCGTGTACGTGTACGTGAGTGTACTTGAAACTGCAGTGTGTTAGTGTAGCGGTGGTGTGTAGGTGTAGGAGTAGAAGAAGAGCCGTGGGAGTGCGTGCACGTGTGCGTGAGTGTACTCGAAACTGCAGTGTGTAAGTGTAGCAGTGGTGTGTATGTGTAGGAGTAGAAGAAGAGCCGGGGGAGTGCGTGCACGTGTACGTGAGTGTACTCGAAACTGCAGTGTGTAAGTGTAGCAGTGGTGTGTATGTGTAGGAGTAGAAGAAGAGCCGGGGGAGTGCGTGTACGTGTACGTGAGTGTACTTGAATCTGCAGTGTGTATGTGTAGCAGTGGTGTGTATGTGTAGGAGTAGAAGAAGAGCTGGGGGAGTGCCTGCACGCGTACGTGAGTGTACTCGAAACTGCAGTGTGTAAGTGTAGCAGTGGTGTGTAGGTGTAGGAGTAGAAGAAGAGCCGGGGGAGTGCGTGCACGTGTACGTGAGTGTACTTGAAACTGCAGTGTGTAAGTGTAGCGGTGGTGTGTAGGTGTAGGAGTAGAAGAAGAGCCGTGGGAGTGCGTGCACGTGTGCGTGAGTGTACTCGAAACTGCAGTGTGTAAGTGTAGCAGTGGTGTGTATGTGTAGGAGTAGAAGAAGAGCCGGGGGAGTGCGTGCACGTGTACGTGAGTGTACTCGAAACTGCAGTGTGTAAGTGTAGCAGTGGTGTGTATGTGTAGGAGTAGAAGAAGAGCCGGGGGAGTGCGTGCACGTGTACGTGAGTGTACTTGAATCTGCAGTGTGTATGTGTAGCAGTGGTGTGTATGTGTAGGAGTAGAAGAAGAGCTGGGGGAGTGCCTGCACGCGTACGTGAGTGTACTCGAAACTGCAGTGTGTAAGTGTAGCAGTGGTGTGTAGGTGTAGGAGTAGAAGAAGAGCCGGGGGAGTGCGTGGACGTGTACGTGAGTGTACTTGAAACTGCAGTGTGTAAGTGTAGCAGTGGTGTGTAGGTGTAGGAGTAGAAGAAGAGCCGTGGGAGTGCGTGCACGTGTGCGTGAGTGTACTTGAAACTGCAGTGTGTAAGTGTAGCAGTGGTGTGTAGGTGTAGGAGTAGAAGAGCCAGGGGAGTGCGTGTACGTGTACTTGTACGTGAGTGTACTTGAAACTGCAGTGTGTTAGTGTAGCGGTGGTGTGTAGGTGTAGGAGTAGAAGAAGAGCCGGGGGAGTGCGTGCACGTGTACGTGAGTGTACTTGAAACTGCAGTGTGTAAGTGTAGCGGTGGTGTGTAGGTGTAGGAGTAGAAGAAGAGCCGGGGGAGTGCGTGCACGTGTGCGTGAGTGTACTTGAAACTGCAGTGTGTAAGTGTAGCAGTGGTGTGTAGGTGTAGGAGTAGAAGAAGAGCCGGGGGAGTGCGTGCACGTGTGCGTGAGTGTACTTGAAACTGCAGTGTATAATTATACTGCGGCCGGGGCGACGAGGTGCTGCGGTCAGAACCTGCTACGACAGGTCGAGCCCGAGACTCGATACCGATACCCACCACCCGGTCGACCGTGGACATAACAGGTCCGTGGTCGTAGCACGTAGTACGCATGAGCGCCTCTGTGACACTCTATCTCATGGTGATCACACTATCCAGGTTACAAGTGTCAAACAATACTCCCACCATTGTTATGTTGTTATGATATGCAGTTTTGATTTATGAAGTCGTCAATGTAAAATGATAATTTTCCCCCCGTACTTTCGCATTTTCAGAAAATATTCCAAAACCTTTTTTACTTATAGACATTTTACCTCGGTTAGATACTAGTTTCTCCATCTTAGATTGTGTGTGTTCTGTAGTCAAATATCGCACCGGGATAGAGCTACCCTTTAGTCATTGTGAATTTATACACTACACAACTATAAGTTTGTTTGTAATCTGTTAAAATTTCGGAAATTATTAAAAAATCATACAGTGTTTTCGGATCGCATATTTATTCAGACACAAGGTGAAGATTTTAAATAGCAAGGTATATATTTTTAGAAAATTGAAGGGAATTTTTCTAAAACTGGTTATGCTACAATGATAGAATTTCAAAATGTTCTGTCTCACAGTGCGTCGTAACTTGGCTAACGCACTTAATGTTAAAATATTTCGGCTAACTGGGGAGTCAAAATTTTGTTTTAAAAAGTATTTAAATACCGAAACCGAAATGTCTCAAGACTAATTGCGTTAGCGATGTTTCAACTCTGTGTGAATCACAAAACAGACTACAGCAATGATCCTGAGAACAACGATTAGACTGGGTGAAACTGCATTTAATTTTTGTACTCAGCGTAAATTTAACACACGCCAACGACGATCTAGTCTAAATGACCTCTGTAAGAATTGTCTGAGATTCCAGAGAATGAGAAGTGATATTTTGCTATCGATTGTGAGTGACCTGTGTAGTCTTCTTTAAGGTCGATGTATCATAAGAATGGGCCATTAATTTATAACCAGTAAAAAGAAAACTAAGAAACAGAGATCAACACATGTTCCGACCCACTCATGTATTGGTTGATTGATAAAAGCAACTTCTAAATCTCATGTAGATCCTTTTCCGATTGACGCCCCCATCCGGTCAACCTGGACATAGTATCTCCATGGTAATTGGTACTGTATGCTGGTATGCAGACTTACAGATGAAACAAGAATATCAAATTAAGCAGTGTATCTAATACCGTACAATTTTTAATCTGAAATATTGTACATTACTTAAAACGCGTAATAGTCCATTCTGTTCTATTATATTGTCGTTAACTGGACATTCAACACACAGCAGCGGTGGCAATGTTGATTACCCTTGGCTGAAGCGATTTAGAAAAATTTGAGATTAAAAACATTTGTTTGACAAATACTTGTTGCTCGCCCTGTTAGGCTAATATTGACGATTGAAAGGTTTTTGATGTAACTATCGACTTTTAATTGTTACTGGATAGCTAATTCAATTATAAATACAATCCGTTTCTACTCAACCCATTATCCTAAATAGCTGTCTTTAGATGACTGACAAGTCGGTTTAAACGACGGTATGAGCTAATATACAACTATCCATTCAGTTCTTACGAAATGTTTACCTAAACAAATTAGTTGATGAAGCAGCTAATTATTATTGACCACCCCCGACCACGCACATCGCAATAGACTGAAATGTCGTGTGTGATCTAACTATCCTCATGTGGGATGTTTATAAGAACTTCGTTAACTTAATATTTTAAAGATAACGAAATGACAAAAAACCTGTGATCACCCTTGTTGAAAATAAACATTGATAGTTATATAACTCATTTGTATGCATTATGGAGTACAGAAATATTTTATTTGTACTATTACTTCGCTCAGTATCTTCTAGAAAGAAGATAATTTCCTGAATCAAGTTGCGCAACCGTTGGCTTGGCTACTTTGATATAATGCTGTCATGGTTATTCATCAAGGTCACTCGCTCGTTTTCCGGTAGTGCTAAATGTCAGCAGAGTTGTGCTCCAGAGAGCCACGATTATTGAAACATCTCCGAGGACAGCACAATGGTGCATGGAAGAAAGCTGGTTCAGTAGCTGGTCGCCGCGCCGGGCCGTGACAACGTGTGTAGGAAGGTGTTACTCTCCCCCACCTCCGCCATCTCGGCTCAAGGTTACTACTGGCTACTACAGACTGACTCCGGAGGTCAACTACATCAGCTGTTACCCGGGGCGGTGCATCTGCACCTCCGTCTCGTGCGCCAAGCTGCCTGCACTCTCTAGCCTGTAGTCTGTAGTCTGTAGTAGTTGCAACTACAGTGTTGGCCTTCACCGTCTCTCCCACAAGGACCACTTCTACAAGTCCATTTATCTCTGCAAATACAAACCATTGCTGTTCTTGTCCTGCCCTTATCTTAGCAGATAACAATTACTCAGTTTGCACTATCGTCGTTAAACTCCATATGGTAAAATGTGTAACCCTAGTACTTTTTGTGACTTGTATAGGCGAAAAAAAGGATTGCACTTGAAGATCGATTTGAAACTGAAGTACTTATTCGTTCTTCATTTCTCATTTATCACTGAATGTATTAGAAAAGACAAAACTGTATGCATCATTATCAATTTTTATCGTGCACCTTACTATATAACTTTTAAATTGACACGTGTTAAAGTTTACAGAGCTTGATGCCAGTTTATTAACCTTTTATCCATTTTTACGACTTTCATACAAAATACCCACCCACGAAATCAGAGGAGTAAAAAAACCTGTAATCTTTGTGGTGAACTCTTATCTTTTCTATAAACAACAGTGTCAACAGAACCAGTGTTAGCTTATCTAATCTGGCCGTAAGTCAACATGGAGTGACATCTCGTCAAGCGAGATTGGTGGTTTGAGTCTGTCTAACTGTGAAACTTCGGTTCCAATCAGTCTACGTTTGACCTGATTCGTGTTGTCTTTATCTCGGCTCTTCTGATAACGCTTTGTGTAGACAATGATGAGAAGCTACTATTGCGTTTCGGACTACTATAGAACACGCGTCTTTGGATCAGCTCAGCTGTTAACACACAAATTAATTGTCACAATTGTTCAATCCGGGCGCTTTCTGTAATATAGATGGAATCGTGAGCAACTGTAATTATTAGTATATTATAACATTAGTTCTTAAGCGTAGAACAATAGGATTTTTTCCTCTCGACAAAAAAATTAGTATTGCCTTCTTGAATGGTATGTATTATTTATAATGACAAGAATATTGCATTTTAACTAAAAACTACTAATATTCTATTGGTGTTTATTGAATGAATATCACTTTCCGCAACAATGATGTGATAAGAGAATGAACAATGGCTCTAGGAAGACAACACAGATCCTGATGTTAGGGTCAACGACAAGACGAGAGGAGACAAATCTCTTCACAGCGCACGTCACGGCACGGCCACGCTTCACTCGCGTGTACGTGTAATTTGGCTCGACTCGGTCCGGGCAATCTATCCGTGAGGTAATCACGCCTACTGCTACTGCTACTGCTACTACTAGCTTCCCATCACCTAAAAACACCACCTTCCAGGAGCACGTCCTCTGCACTCCCAGGCTTTTGACTTGACCCCAGGGTCTCCCTTTACCAACCAGATCACATAGTCTTCGCTTGCTACTGCTACTATTACTTCTGGTTTCCATCATTTTCAGGTCCATCCACTCGCACGTCCGATGCCTGACCTTCAACTCTACCCGAGGATCTCCCTTCACCGTCTAAACCATATTGCTCTCAGCCATTATTTTTGGCTTCAATCAACTCCAAACTATCTTCATATGGTATCCTTAGTAGTTTCCGTAGATTAAAAAAAGTCTACACGTTCCTGGCAGAAACTAATAATAAAAATTATGCACATCAGGAGGAATAATCAAGTATCAAGAAGGACGCACATATCAACAATTCTGAATCCTCCTTCCATTGTACGAGAGATGTTCAATAGCTAAAAAAATAAATTGGTCTACAGAAATATTTAATTTTACAAAACAGGAATTTTCTAACTTTTCAATATAATCACCAATATTTATTTTTCGATATTTAGTAACTTTAGTTTTGGAATAAGGCGTAACTAATGAGTATTATACCATAACTATATGTAACCCTTACCATAAGTCTTGTGGCAACTTTGAATCACTTATGCAGTTTCATAGAATCGCCATAGAACAAGACATCAAGCTCCCTATTATGTACCGGCTTACTGCTCTTCGGATGCATAGTTAACGAACATGTACATAATATAATCATAACAAATCCCAACACAAACCTCCGCTCAGGCTTTGCATGCGATGCCCCAGCGCCCTGAAGAAGGGGTGGGAAATCAAAATCTCCCTTAGGCCAAAATTGTCTTTTGAACTCTGAAATTTGTACACTATTTTATCCTAAAATAGCTATCAAGTCCGATTTAAAGCACTTGCAAAGCTATATAAATGGTCTATATATTACAAATCTTATATTGCCTTGCACAAAACTGTCACAAATACTGGGATTGGCATAGAAACTTAAACTCAATCCTCCTCACAAAGGGAGACTCACGTCATTGACTTGGGCTGGTGTTGTTCGTAGTTCTAGCTTCCACCATTTTCTGCCCCTCTTCAGGTCCATCTTCGTTGACTCCAGAATCTGTTCTTTCATCCAGATCACACTGTATTCTCACATTGCTACTTCTGATTTCCATCACTGACAAATTTCTGCAATATCCAGTGTGTCTAGACTTGAACTTGGATCTCCACCGGTAAACTTGACCGAGAGAAGTTCTCTTCACTGTCCTGGCAGACCGTCCTCAAGCGTTGATAATTCTGGCTTAGCATCACTTTTAACCTCCAGACTACCATGTTTACTGGTTGGTCTTAAGAGCCAGCTGTTGTCAAAGTACCTTGAGTATTTTCCCATTAGACGAAGTTACACCTCATACAGTTGAATACGCATCCAAACTTTTTTGTTCTTCATTGTTTAATGATTCAAATGGTATACAGTTTACAAATAGAACTAAAAAACGTTCATGAGACATCACACATAACGACCGTAAAACTGTATGAGATTTAAAATTATTCATATGAGGATAAAATGAAGTTCATTTTATTACAGCCTTAAGCGATCCATGATCTCCATTTGCCGTTTGCATGATACCGTTCTTCTCATTGTTATTATTCCGAGTGTAGCATGTTGACTGATTGCCCACAAGACAACCCTTCACCATACAGGTGGGACCGCCTTCAGGTAACTGTACATTCTTATCTAGATTTAGCGGACTAGTTTTCTAAACGCTTTTGTAACGCTCATTAGGTGTCGAGGATTCTATACGTAATAAAGTCACGTGATTCTCCGGCGCGGTGCATCATCGCGCGCTAAACATATCTGTCTTAGGCTTTACTAAATCGATTTTAAGTTTGGTCCTATAAGAACAATATCAAGCCTTTACACTTTTTCATCTTTATTATATTTGCCACTGAGACTTTTCTTATTTGAAAGACTCGTATCTTTACCCAAACGCCTTACAAGTAAAAAAATAAATTTGTTCATGATTTACATTTTTACTTATAAAAACTTTCAACGCTTTGTAATAATATCGTAAAAAACATATAGAGTTATATGGAGCCAAATTATAGATGGCTAATACATCGAAAGTTAATTTGTTAACGGAATATATATTTTATAATCGGAATAAATTTCATGGGTTGTTTTGAAGTAGATCACAACGTCTAAAAGTGATTACTCCATAATTTAGGCGTCCTTCACAACATTTTCTTATACTAGTTCATTAACATTAGCGACTCAGTTTTTTGTATACAATCGTATCAGACAGTTATAAATTTGTGTATTGTATCAACATGTTTAAATATATTTGTATAGCTTTGTTTTCACGGTGCAGGTAGTGTGAGCGTACACGTAATCAAGTATTATTTTTATCAAACGTAATGTACGAAAACGCTGTCAGCCATTTTGGGTTTATATTACATTCAAATACGAGAAATTCAGTTTAATTTATCTTACCTTACCTTGTTTACAACTGACTCCATAGTTAAAGCTAATGTAAATATGTTAGGCCAATAACATTACAAATCTGTCACTGTAATTTGTTAATATGTAGATTGACATACTATGTAAAAGTATATGAACAAGTTGTCTTTTCATGTTCTAGTTGGGTGTTTTCCGATCTGCTTAAAAACATTCTCATGTTTTACAGCATAGTGATAGTTGAACTGTGTTTGAACAGCTGTGGTAGTTTTGCCGATATCCTTAACCAACAAAACATGAGTATTCTTATCCTTCATCCCCTCCCACCATTGAGGAGAATTTGGTGCAGATCACTAACACGATATGTTTATATCATATTTTTTATTTACACGTACCAACTACACCTAACGAATTCACAATGTGGGATGTCGATACAAATTTGCGAATAGTCAATGTTTATACGAGACCTGTGAGAGCACCATGCAATTGAAAGCGTTAGCACTGGCAGGCCGGTTCTTATTAGACGCGACCTGCCGGTTCTGGAAGGCATCTCAACAGTGCTTTTCAAAAGACCAGGCATTTTGGAAACACAATTGTACGATCTCCACCATTTTTTTTTTAATTTACGGTCTTAATGGTCCATACAAATACCACCTTTCCTGTAGTTCCTAATTATATCTTATTGGGTCGTTTCACAAAATTGAATTAATCTAATTTGAGAGGTCTAACAATTTTAAAATAATGTACATTTTGAGCTATGCTTACGTTAAATTTTCTCCCTAACTCATCGTGGATCTACATCTACATCTAGGTAAGAGTCACTAAGTACCTTAAAACCTATTTCTTTAGTCCAGTATTCATTTACTAAGTTTAACTTTCACAACTTCAGCCAAGACAAGAATATTAAACCATCTAGAACATATTGTAAATGTTGCGAACTTTAAACCACGGTAATTTTTTAAACGATCCCTTCGAGATCGGATTTGCGGCATTGTACTCTACTAATATCGACCTTTAATTTGATATACTACTCTACCCATACTTTCATTTAAGATTTTCTTCTGACTCCTAAGGGGCCGCCCCCTGACATGACAAAAAATAGTAGTTACTTCAAAACATAGATTTATAGGTGCAGTAATGATGTGCCAAGTTTTATTGCTTTGCCTGTAATCGTTCGGGAATTATCAAGCCCATGCAGGACTTTCTTTACACCCTATATATTGTTAGAACTGTTATACTTTAATCTCTCGATGTTATCAAAGCAGCGAATATGATTAGAAGATCTCGCGCATCTCAGAAGCGACTGAAATCATGTAGTCGTCTTTGACAGTCAGACAGGGTGAAAGATCAGAAACACTTAAATTCTATGGTTAGGTGTGATATCAGTGGTTAATAAAACCAGTTGCTGCACAGATGCGGACGAACTGCGCACTGCAACGCGGCTGTCTTTAGTTGTACAAGGTCATTACATCACCGCTATCAACGCACGTGCCAGCACCCGTCTTGTGGCCATACAGATAAGTCTCTCGTATTAATGAGTTGCTAATGTCGTATCGTAGTTGTGCCGCTGCCGTTACATCCGACTGAACGTGACTTGTTTACGTGCTTATGAGATTACAACATCATTCTGGACATGAAGTGCTGTAATTTCTGTTTCATGCTGATCCAGTAAATACGGCTCTGGGCGTGCTTAATTGAGTTGATATGAGAAAGTTTCATTAAAGCAAAGTTGATTGTCGGTATGCGTAGATGCTGTTATAGTAAACGTGACAAAGTGGCCTGTGGGTGTGAGAAATGGATGGCTGGTTGGTCGGGAGACAATTTACCCAAGACTCTTGAGGTCCGGGTAGAGAACTGTTCTGCGAGTCAGTCCTACCTGATGGGTTCAGCTGTGTCCCTGAACCGTCTGGGCGAGGGTAGAAAATAGTTTAGTTTCTCTGTCAAATGCATTAAAGAATATTTTCAGTTTATCTTAAGTTGAATTGAAGAACATCTCAAAATCGCTTTTTGCCGTAGAAGTAGCATCAGTTCACGTAAATGTATTACATTCGGAAGAGATCATTTCGATTCACACCGATAACTAGTCCAAAAAGAAAAAAAATATTGAAATAAATGATTTAACTATAATCTCTCGAGCTACGACATTAGTAAAACAACCACGATAATGGGCGCTTTGGAAGGTTGTGAAGGTATTGCACTAAAGTAACAAAATCTTGGGTAGGTGTCAACCACAGAATTATTTTAGTTTTGTGTCGTTGATATAAGCTGAAACCTACTTTATTTCCTTACTGAAACAGTATGAAAATTTTCTTTATTTCCGAATTTTGGTGTCATTTTAGAGCATTCAAACTATTTTAGATAATTTAAAACTGATTAGTAATCATATAAATATAAAATAAAATTCTAGCTATTACATTTCATTGTAAAACTAAGTACTTTTTGGAAGATTATTTGTGTTATTATACCCGGTTTTATATGCTAAAATGTTAGTAATAGTGGACTTGTCAGTGTATTTGTATTACAAACCTCATTAAAATTGATAAAATATCATTTCGGGAAATATATGGCCACATGATTCTCCTCTGAAGGAACTAATTAATGAGGAACTGTACAAAATGTCCTTTGGCTACTTTCTTTACATTTCGACGTTCCTGATAAATTGACTCGTCCTTAAGGCAATCTACATAACCTATAGTTTAATAGTACACTCTCTCCGTTTAGAAGTGAAGTTAGCGAATGTTGGTGTGGGGGAGGGGCTGCAATTATTGTCGCGTGCGTTATCCTGACATTGTCACTTTGTCTGCCATTGACCACGAGCGCCGCGCCGGATGTGGACCGGACCGGATATAGTGGTCACTCACTCGTCACTTCGGGTTGTCGTCCTATGTCGTACATTTGTCACTGGAGATTTTCCTTTTTAAATTAGTGATAAAATAGTACAATGCTGTACGCATGGTAAAGGTCTATAACTTCAACTCTTTATCAATATATATTTTTTTCAGATTTCATTAGTTCAAGAGAAGCTATCACTCAGAAACGTTATTTACCTTTTCTTGTGAACCTGGTAGTAAATCAAGAACTCATCCATCCCGTGTTATTTACTAAGAACTGTAGTAAAAATGTCGAGACTGTGACTTTATGCAATTGTTATGACAGTTTGGAAATATTTTTTTCTTATTTTAAAATCTAGACTAATGTGTGAGTGGGGCTTTTGTCGTATACACAGTGAAAATTTAATTTAATTTTCTATATTTTCATAATAAGAATGTTAAAGTAAATTTACAGATATGTGTAGGAGGAGTCCTAGTTATAGTGGAACAATGAGTTATATATTTCTAACTGCCGTAATTACATAAACAAAATATAAATGAGTGGTATTTATTTTTCTTTGCCTCGTGGTTTTGTCAGAAAGGGCTGGGAGATTAGGGTCATCATTTAAAATTATTAGTTGTTTTGTCTTGTTTTTTGAAGAATGGTAAAATATAAAAATATGTCAAAACAGCAAATTAGTCATTTAATAAAAATCTCCAAAACTTGATATGAATGTTGTTAATACAGAAATTAAGAAAGAAGGTGGTAGGTTTCATATTTTATCTCACGTATTTCAATGAGCACACAAGATTGCATCACATTAAGGCCATGGTCATTATTGAGGTGAACTGTATAGTTTTATTTGTAAGTCGACTATCAAATTCGTATGGAGATGAATCATTTAACAAGCTGTTTCGAGCTAGAGGTCAGCTTACTTAACTAACTATTGGGTCAGTGTTTGCTGGTAATCACAGGTAGTTTTGTTGTAATTTGTATATGTATAGTAGTTGTCGTCCCATTGATGAAAGAAACCTTCACTGACTAATCAATACCCCGCCATGTCGAAGTGCACACTTGGAATTTATTAATTTCCTGTCATCATACTTTGTGTTTTTTTGCACTTCATTTGCATTATAAGTATTCCTGGTAGGTATCGCACCAAGTCCTACTTATGGGTAAGTACATGTAGAATGAGTCAAAGTGTTGTGTATTCTTGTTCTAATCTAATCTCCTTCAGTACCTGTGGACAATATTACTTATAGTTAATAACCAATTGTTTTAAAAAACTAACAGACAACATTATTCAAACCAACCATAATTAATTGACAAATAATTTACACACACCTGACATACCCCCTCCCCTCACTTCACTCCCCAGCTAACAGGACAATATCGTGGTAAAATATCACTTCTTGAACAGCATTGCCAATATTATTATTAGAGTATAGTTGAATGACAGGATGGATAGTGCAGTAGTTGTAGTAGTGTCGAGTTTTGAACTCCACAACCATCGCGCTGGTTGGCCAGATGTGTACCCACCTGCTCTCTTTGATGTTTTCCACAATATTGTGTACGTAGAAAGGTGACCCAAGGGTCCTAAATCCCCGGTAAGTATTGTGTGCCCAATGGCCAGGTAGAGTGACTCATTTCTGAAGGCACGACCTGCCGTGAGTCGTCACTCATAGTGAATCGAGGTCGTTGTCTTCTGCTGTGATGTGGAGGCTTACGTCGTCTTGTGACATCCTGGGGAATTTCTCGCACACTAGTCAGCAGTCAGCTATTAGCAGATCGGTTAGTTGTAGGTGATGACATTGAGACACCACACCAATATGTACTTCTGATCCCGAGGCATGTACTTTTCAGGATGATCAGGTATCTCTTCCATTTCTCATGGTGTGTTTTTGCCAAACCTTTGGAAAGTATCTATATTATAAGCAATTATGATATCTGTATTTGCTTGTTTAATTTGTAGTAATATACTCGTATTCTATAAAATTACAAGACTGTTGTACAATACGCTTTATCTGGACATAGTGTATATGTATGTTTTATTTTTTATATTATCACTTCGTTATAGTAGCTTTATGGTTTACCTATGTAATAATTTGTAAATTGCTATACAAAATCCTCAATATCACTCAGCTTAATGTTGTTCATAACCAAGTCTTTAAATTTGTCAGATTATATTAACATCCATATATAATAAGAATTAACTTGTATTACATCATAAATGTTCAGAAAAGTTGTATGAAACTATTCAACTCTTCAGTAATATAATTTGCTTGTTAATTAGTTCGCAATTAGTGAGAGATAATGATAGATAGTATATACAGTGATAGTTTGCCTTACACAACAATAGGTGGAGATAACGCCTTCATTGTTATCACATGAATTTAAAGTAAAAGTAATTTGGTCGATAATTACTCGTGCTTCTCGGTTAGAAGTTTTAATAAATCTGAATATTTCTTATTTTTATATTTAATTTGATAACATTATATAAGTTACGTTGGTGAGGAGGAAAGAAAAGTGAAAACACTGGACGACATGTTAGCATCTGAATACATTACACAACTATTAGGTGAGACTGAATCAGCACGGAAGTACTCTTACTACAGCACTCTTGAAGTCCTGCCCGCCTCTCCTGTTGCGCGCAGGGTCCATTTATCCTGATCGTGCACTGGAATAGCACCGCCGCAGCGCCTCTGTTAGTCATCAAATTGCGCGACCGCGACGTCAACCCGTGATCACGGTGTTTAGTTGGCATGCTTCTTCAGCTATCCGGCGATCCTCTATTACAGCATGGGGCTCTTTAAGGGGGATTTTAAAACAAGCGCCCCTTCACGCGAGAATACACGCAACAAAATATGTCACAAAATTACTTAAATTAAACATATAGAATAATTTCATTTAAGGAAAAGCTCTTCTTATTGGAAAATTTTTTTTTTTAATTATTTTATAAAGGAAAACTCACAATTCTCCAATAATTTTTATATTTTCATACGAGGCCGTCCCGCTGGTTAACCGTAAAATTCGGGTTTTGTTTGTCTCCGTGTCCACAATGTAACGGCCGCAAGGGTTGAGCTACAAACTTGAACTTAGTCTCAATTTGAACAGGAAAACTCCATTTTGATAAATGGAAAGGCACTTTATAATGATAAAAGGTTTCCATTGAAAAGTAAATGGAATTGGCTCTACTGATTTTTATCACATAAGAACAATGTTCATTCCAAAAACTTAATGCTCGTACAGTTATGGGGTGTGTCTGATTTTAAATATACAGTATACTTAATAAACATCCTAACTCTTTTTAGTGTTTTTGATACTTGAATTTATTATTCAGATAATTACTTGTAGAACTTCGTACTTTATTATTTAAGTACACATAAAGCACTTACTAGAAAACAAACCATTTTTAAAGTACTAATAGTTATATTTCAAATGAAAAATCTCCAGTAACGCTATGACCAAAATCAGGACTTAAAGGTGTTCGGATCGCTGTTAGTACGGGGTATCTTGTTTGTTTTCACAATGTTTCTAATAATGCTGCTTTGTCCGTTTATTTCACAATACGGTTGTACACGAAGAGTCCAAATAATTGTAATTAAACAAAAAAAGCATTAACACTTTCTTATATAAATAGATTTATTTTAATTGTAGCTCTAAAGAATGTTTGTAAGTAGTTGTGTTTTTTTAATTTAAAAGACTAAAACTGTAGTGATAATTTACGAACTCAAGTGAAATTGAAATTTTAAAGAACAATCGTGTTTATTTCGTAATTTTGTAATTACAGTAAAATGCGAGAGTTCCGTAATGTATATTTTAAGATTTTGGAAGCAAGGTACAGTGTTAATTCTGGTTTCTAAATAATTGTATTAACTGTGAGAAAGAGGTTGTATATAGTGGTATCCCCGTTCAGTATCAAACGTTTATTGTTGTGAATGTGATTTTAGAACTCCAGAGAACGGGTTAAAGCTGTCTTTGTATTGGTTCCCAAATTTTGTGTTTTCATTTGCTGTAAGCTACGCTTGGAGAAACGATTGAAACGCGAATCTCCAGATCGGATGTGCTATATCTCTCTGAGCCCTGCTCGAATTGTCAGTCAGGTGGTGTGATGTATGGTTGTGGGAGGAGGAGGAGGGGGGTTAGCGAGCTTTGTGCGTCACCAGTGGTGGCCTCTGCGCATGCGCGGCGGAACTGAGAGCGCGAGCCAGGAGCCCGCGTCGGCCCTCGTTCACAGTTTATACAGTGGCACTGGACAAGCAGTTTGTGTGGGGCTCGCCGGCTTGTGAAGTGGCGTGACTGTCGGAGTGTGCCTTATCACGATGTCACAGTGAGGTTTCAGTGTTGTGAATATCGCCTCCTGCTTATTGACTGTTTATGTACTACGGCCCGGGAGGTCGCTACAGTATTTATGATTGTAAGTTTCGCTTTTATTTTCTATATAATTGGGTTTGTAGATTAGTGGAAGTTTACTTTGCTTTTTAATATATTTCTTTTAATCTCCAAGGAATGAGTTTATTTTGAAATTGTTATTGCAGTTAAACATGTACAGTCGTCCACAACTTGTTTGATTTTTTTGTTTCATTGAAGACTTTAACGGTAGGTATATAAGGTTTTTTGGTTTGGCGCCTATTTCCGAACCTGCCCTTTCTGCACTAATTCATGAAAAATGCTAATATTACTAAACATTTATTTTAATGTTGTATGGGAAGTGTTTCAGTTAGGGTAGTTAAATGGGGAGAAGTCCCTTCTCACTTTTAAGGATGGAGTGAATCTGTAAATTTATTTATAAACAAAAATAATTAGTAGACTACGCAAATAAAATTTGTACTATTTTTTTAACAAATAAGTTTCATTTGTTTAAAATTACCAAACACATTTACATGTATTGATCAGTTTTTATGTTGGCCTTTAATTTATTTCTAAATTGCATAGTGCTATTCATTTGGTATTTTCTTTTTTTACTTACTGTAAACTGCATTTTGGTTTTTGGACAAACAAATTTATTTTCACAAATTTGGTAGGAATTAAATGTAATTGTAACATTTTTAGTTAAATCAGTTCTTCAAAACTTAATTAATTTTGATTTTAGCAGTCTCGAATATAAAATATTATTTAGTTACAATCTTGTGTATTATTTCGCCTATGAAAAATGTTCTAAGTGGTTATTGCTGAAAGGTGCTGGCCCCTAGCAACAAAATATATAATCATAGTTTTCCACCAAATGTTCTGCCATTTTCTTATGCTAAGTACATCTATAGGTTACTCTCCGTTCTGCAATTCGTTGATGATTGATATAAGGTACTGGTTCAAATACAACTTGGAGTGAGTGTGAAAGAAAAGAAACAGTTTTTGAGTGTACTAAATAAGTAGTATTTTTGTGTACCCATGTTAAAAAAATAATCATACTTTTCTAAAATTGTAAAAAATACAAAATGTATAATTATAACACCTGGAAGGTGCAAATAATGCATTATTTCGGTCTTTTGTAATGAGCCAATACAGTTTTAATACATTCAACTAGAAAGTGTTCTTTACTCTTTAGAGTTTATTAATGATTATTTTGCGTATTCCAGTAGACCCTTGGTAGGTTGGCGGTTATAGCCGTCCGGACTCTTCAACAGGTTAATACATATTTGTAGTAAGTTAAATGAGTGAGTCAATTAGGATATGGGTATGGAATTTGTAGTCTTCATACTATAGAATATTGTAAACAATATTGAATTAATTACATCAGCATCTAACAACCACTTTTCAATACCTATTTATAATTAGCATCACAGCTAAAATCATTGTCGGGAAGTCATCTTATCTGAATTTATAAGTGATATGTGTCCTTCTAAATCTTCTTGTCACTAAGTTATCCATTGTTCAGCTAAGAAATTATAAGGATATATATTACTACTGACATAATACTCATTCATTGGTGTAATTCTAATCTCAGTTAATACTTAAAATCAAGTGAGCTTAGTTAATAGTTAATTTACTCAGCTTTTTATGTACGTTTTTGCTGTATCATGTATACCAACCTAACTATCCTTCCATACCCTAGCGGCAAATATGTCAACTAAGATAATTTATAGCAGAGAAGATTATACAGTAATAAATTGGGTTTTGTTCTTTTCCTAGTTAAGACGTGTTTTAAAGTCTTTCAGATAATTTAAATAAAGGCGTACTTTTGAAATTAAATGGAATGATGACAAACTCTTATTTGACCAGCACATATTGTAAGGTGTTGGGTTATCAAGTTTACTGTACAGACACACTAGTGTGACATATACTATTATGTAGAATCAGAGCCAATCGGTATAAGAGTAGCATTGAGGATGTTTAACCCTTTTAGTGCCAATGTCCTGTTTACCGGAAATTCTAAAAACTACACTTAAATTCCAACATCTGGTTAACCAGAAGTTACAATCATCACAAATTCAAAATAAACTTATTCTTATTTATATAAACATATTATTATTGTTTTACATGAGTAAGATTATTAATTATTATTGTAGATTAAGATGATTAAAACATGTATAAGATTTTATTACATTAGGATATAAAACTATGGCCTTTAGAACAAGAATCTAGACCGAATTTGGCTGAGTAACAAATGTTACACCGAGTGGTCATGCCAGAGGTTCCCGAGGAGATACAAATTCAGACACGTATTTTGAAAACATTCCCAATGATAGGTAGATAAACTGCTGTATTTGTAGTGCATCCAGCATAAAGGCTTGTGGGAAGAGAAGAAGATCAACATTTATGTGTAGAAAGTGCAAAACGGGTTTGCATCCAAAGTGTTTTACTTTCCATTAGTGCTAAGTTTTTGTTTTTTTTTTTTTAAATAAATGTTACTCCATTTGGATGTTACAACATTTTACAATGTTTAATTCACAGTTTAGTTTTACTTGTATGTTTGTTAATGTTATCTGTATTTTCCCTTAACTTTATGTTTTGTGTAAAATCGTAAACTCTTTTGCCTTCAAAAATCGTACCAATTGTTAGATTTCTTCAAAATGCAACAATTTTTTTATTTGTGAACATTTTAACATTCAATTTTTATAGTGTGTTCATAATTTAGTGGAATTTACAATACATGTATTGAATAGAACCCAGGTATTTTTTTCATCACCATAAGAAGGTCCCAATAAAAAAGTTCAATTGGAGTCAGGCAATTTTTAGTATTTTATTCCAGTACACTGAATTTTTATCTATAATTAGGTGAAAAAACATTACATTTTTACTAAATAACAGAGATAAAGAATATTTACCAACACATAGTAAAAAGAGATAGAAACACTCTTGGACCAGCAGGCAGACACGTTTATAATTGCTTGGCACTGGTAGAGCGCAACTTGAAAATACCTATGACTCTGAAAGGTTTAACATGTTGACTGAATCATATGTGCTAGTATGCCATACACTTTTTTTTCTTAGGGCTAGAAGCTGAAATCCCTCATTGCATTTAGTCCCAAAAAGACATTAATGCTTGCTTCTGGAGTGATAGGATTTTTGGGATGGGTAAAATTAGTGGTAGGGGCTGCCTCCTGTTACATCTCATGAATGATATGGGCTCTATTGCTCATTCATGTTATCTTCAAAGAAGGTGAAGGTAGCTCTGTTCCAGCCTTCTCCAGTTAAAGCAGGTGGGGTACAGTACTGCTCCTTAATTAGGCTAGCAACATTCCTTTCCACCCCAATATTTACATGGGGTTGCCGAGATGAAAGTGACACATTGGTTTCTGTTTCAAGTACCAATTAGGTTCATTTTGAAGGTATACACCAACTTGAAGTGGATTTACAATCTATTGGGTGAAAGTGGGTGTAAAATTAGCATAATGTTGAAGCTCTGGTAAATTTTGAAGCTAGTTAACTAATGAAGATAGTTAACTAATTTCAGATTGTAAAACAACTATAGGCAACTATTAACAGAACTCATGTAACTTGGATCAGTTGAATAATTTAACATAGCAAATAGAGGCATTAGTGCAACAGCTTATGACAGCTCTCTTAAAGTACACTTATTTTTTCAAGTTCTGCTATAAGTTTTGTAATTCAGGACACTTCTAAACATTATTTTTTCATAAATCAATTACTGTAAATAAAAAACAAGATACCTGGAAATCATTCACAAAATATTAAATCAAATATCAAAGCTTTGTTATGTTTTATCATGAACTTCTTCACTATTGTTAGATCGTGAACTTCTGCCCTATTGTTAAGTGTGCTGTTGCATACACACTCTTATTTCCCTAATTAAAAAAAACTACAAAAATACATTTTTGTTTCAGTGAAGTAATTAAAGCTGCGATGATGAACCACACGAGTGCTTCTGACCGAGATAGCTCCATGCGGCCAGACAACACTTACGATCCGAATGATCAGAACGTGAATAGATTGGAAAGCTTTACAATGAGTCAGGAAACTACGGAATACACAGAGTACAATCCAAATATCCTGTTGGAGAACTATAACGATAATGACGCCTACAATGATGACGAGGTGTTCGAAGAGTTCCAGGAGACAACTGTGGTGACCGTCCGGGAGCCTCGGATCCGAAGGATCTCCGATGTTATTGACTCTATCGGCTGTAGTCCTTCTTCCCCTATTAGTAAGAATGGCACGTTTGACTTCACTGAGAAGACAGTCACAGAAACGGAAGAAAGTAGTATCAGTATAGTTCGTCGGGAAGAGTTCAAATATATCAACCTCCAGAACCCACCACCAGGACGAGCGTTGCACAGTGTTACTGACAGCATTCTGTCTCCTCCTACCACTCCCTGCTCAGACGGTGGTTACTGCAGTGGTGCAGGTCTCCAGAGTCCTACCTCCACGCTTGTCTGCAAGCCTAAGTGGTTCCGCTTTAGTTCCTCCAGCTTTGAACTGCCCGCATCTCCTCCGAAGCTAGACATGATGGATGCCCAGGTCATGTGTCAGCCCAAAGACGAACAGCCTGTTCCCATGGAGGCAACCACACCCAGGTAAATATGTCTAAAAGACAAAAACTATCAGAACGTTAAATAAATGGTAGTTTTGGAAGCTCTGGAGAACACATCACACTGTGTGGTGTTCTAACTTTTTGATATAATTTATATATTATAAATACAATAACTGTGCTATAATCAAAAATAGGGGCATTTAACATGGATTTTATGGAGCTAAATCAAGATGTCTGTCAATTGAGCTGGCTCTATAAGTGTATCGTTTTTATACACATATAGAATATATTTTGTTTATTTTAAAAAACTCAGGTTGTAGTTATGTTTAAAAACTAATTAAAGGATATCTAGTGTAGTATAATGATTATAGGGAGGATTATGTGTGGTGTGTACAATAGAGAATTAGAATTATTATACAGTAAGTTAAATTTAATTCTTTTATTGGTGACACATATCCAATTCATTTTTATTGTAATATATTGACATTTTCCAAATAAAATTTTTTGTATTGAAATATTTGGAAAAATTTATTAATTATGGCATAGTACTGTAGGGAGCTCATGTGTAGTTTAGCGAGATGTTCAGGGGAGTGGGGTGGTCACCCTTCTACTGTAGTGTCTGTCTACCGTAATATCACTTCGTTGTCTGCATTTTGTATATATGCCTTATTCAAATTAAGAGTGTCATTTTAGTAAACATTATAGCTAACCTGGTGCATTATTTAATCAGTACATGTAATTTAGGAATTGTGGAAATTTATTGCTAACTATCGGACGTTTAACATGTATAACGCCTATTTAAATATATACTTATTATTTAATTAAATTTCCTAATTTATGGCAACTATTACAAGACGGCTGACACTTATGTGTCTATCAATATTTTTTTAATGTATGTAGTTTAAACTGGAATAAATTGATAACGACAAAAGTAGTAATACAATTAATAATACTAAACAATTTTACAATCATATTAAAATAATTACTACAAACATTAGAATTACTAACTAATAAAAATAGTCTAGTAGGCAAAAATAAAACAAGAACAATGACCGAAACAATATGACTAACAATTCTGTGCAAATATATAATTTTTCTATTTAAAGAAAAGATATAGCCAAATTATTTATTGTAATTACAAATAAAATATATAATGTTATTTTATTCAAAAACTTAAGTAAGTTACTTATAGTGTACATTCACAATATTTTTGAGATGCATGAAAAGTTACTGACAGGGAACTCTGACTGGCAATCCTCTCGTTATTCCACTAATGAGCTCCATACATTATGTATGTTAAGCATAAGCCTTTTTATTTTAACTCTAAAAATTAAAATAAATCTGAACCAACGTGAAGGGCACATTGTCACTGGTTGGTTTGATTGTGTAATATAAATGGTCACATATATGTAGATAACCATTTTGTACACAGTGTCAGCGAGGGAGGGGGAGGAGTGACTCCTTTGGTCTATCCCAAGGCCCCAATGCCAGTGGAAGAAAAACACAGCATGGAGTACAACACAAGTCATCCCAAGATAGGCCACGCAGTGATTCTCAACCACGAAGAATTCGCAATTGAAAATACTCCAACACGCCATGGGAGCAAGCTGGATGCAAACAGGCTCGGCAAAACACTCGCAAGCCTCGGCTTCAGCGTGGATATACACCACGACCTTGACTCTGAGAAGATCAGGTCCAAAATCAAGGATTGTAAGTTTGGCTGGTAGTTAATTTTAGAATAATCTAATGTACAGTAGTTTTCTCTGCCTAATTATCTCCTACTATAAAGCTTCATATTGCTGGATAGCTTAGTTTTATGGATGACACTGTGTTTTGTTTTACCATTCTCTCTTTGAATAAATTACACCTTACTCCCCATAAAGCTGCAGTTATTCCTGATATTTATTTGATTTTAAAATAAGGTTTAGGACAGATTAATAGGTCTATATTATTTTGTCATGCACATCGTCAGTAACAACCATTATTGTAAGAGAACACTTCATATTTGATTTTAAAGATAATAGTCACTCATAGAGTGTACTAGCTGGAATATAAATTGAACAATCAAGTCCCTACTTTATCTTTGATCTATACAAGGAAGGTAGTAATAAAAGAGGCAAGAGGAACACAGTATACTTCTTACAGTCTTGGACACTACTGTCTTGACGGAGACCTATAAAGCAGACACAATAGTAGTCTTTACATCATTTCTAACTTCATGATCCCTCTCATTGTCAATATATCTCTACGCTAACAATTTTGAAGACTGCTATAGATACTCTCCAGAGACTACTAGAGACTACCTGTATAACTTTATGAAAGATAGCTTTATAGTTTGTACTATAATAGTATCAGCAGTCAAGAAGATCAGTTATAAGAGGGTAAACCAAATATAAACAGTAATTTTGCTATTGTTCTTAAAATGCAGGTCCTAACTAGATAATGCCGTGTGGAGTAGATAATTGGTTTATGAGTAGTGGGGGAACCATTCTGATTAGTGTTTAGTTCGGCATTGCCACCAGTACAGCCATGACCGATCACGAACACCTTTGACTGTTGCACAACGGATTATTATAAAGTTTTTAACCGATGAAGGCGTTAAACCGTCCGGATTTTAATTCATTTGCGGGCACAGTTTAGGAACAGTACACTGTCTCAGAATCGTGTGTTTACTTGGGCAAGAGAATTATCTACAATGTCCTTTAATGGTTTCTTAGTTGAATTGATTCAAGAATTAGCAGTGAAATAGAACCGCATGACGGAGATCAAATAACATAATATGTTTATAAAGTGCATATGTCAAACCATGTGGAATGGTTGAATGTAGCTTTCACGATTATATGGGTAGTTTCTATAGAAGTCTTCAAGATAATAAGATTTACATGTATAGTAGCAATAACATTGATGTCCAGTAAGAACGACCTTTAAAGACTAGTGGTCATAACTCTTAAATCTATCTTTGACAATGTTATACAGGTAGTTTCTAATAGTCTTCAGGATATTACGGTTTAAGGTTATAGTGATACTGATATGGATAAGTACAAGAGCAAATCAAATATAAACAGTAATTTATGTTTTTTACCTTGATTTGAGGAGCTTATACACTTATTACTCTTTTAACATTTTTCACTTCCAAACACATAAATGTTGAATTGAGCTCCAGTTCACCTTCCTCTCAGTGCAATGTCCGATATCAGACACTGTTACAGACTTGACTCCTGAAACCCAAGAGTCATGTTCGTCTGATGAGATGCAAAAAAGTCGGTGACGAAAAAGCTCAAAATGCACTTGCTACATCAACCTAGACCACAAAATATAGTGTAATATAAGTGAAGAGGTACACCTGATGAGACAAAGGGAATACCTTCATTCTCGTTCGTACATACAGTCATTAGCCTTCTGTTAGCTGATTACATATATAGTGGTATTAACAAACAAAGCGTACCAAAAATTAACTAAAATATGGAGTTTTTATAAACCTGTGAGTTTTTGTTCTTCAGAGTCCCCACCCGACCGTGAAAACCGTGAAACCGGGAATAAGCCGTGAATTTTGTTCACCGTGAAAAAACCTTAAATAGCCGTGAATTTTTGTTTACATACCGTGAAAATCTCTACAACTTTTGAATAAATAAAATCAACACGGGTCGTCGTCAGACGATCATATGGGGAAAGTTGACCTTCGCTATTGCAAAGTAAAAAGTAGCACGCAATGTAGGGGATAGACCACGAAGTTTGACAGGTGCTGCTATCTGAGCGATTTTACTGATAATATGGTTTATAAACAAATGAGGAAAAGGAAGGGCCGGTGGGGAGATGACGCTTCCGGCTCAAATCACGTGAGGCCTGTCTTTGTCTGTCGCCAGGTTCCGGGCCTTGGCTACGCTACGCGGCTGTAAACAAGGCATTCTCTGATTGAACGCGAGATTAATAACACAATTTAATTACTTGATAGATTGTCGTTTAATGTAAACACTTTTCGTATTGGAGTTTTATTGTATCAGATATAGTCTATTATTGTTTTCATAAAATAAAAAAAGTATACAAATCCTTAATCTAATGTAAGGAATTTAAATTACATTTTAAACTTAATTTCATTCTATTAAATCCTTATTTTATTTAAATATTAATGAGAAAAAATGCTATTCAGTACGATATCTATATCGTTGTGTGTAATGACTGTTAACACAATGTAATAATTATAAAAAATTTAATTTATGGTGGACAATAAATTGAATTAATTTAGGGTCTTGCGTAAATAAATAGTATAATAATGTGACGGAGCAGAACCTACACGACACATATCAATTAACGCAGCGAGACCATAACTTTATAGGCCTATATAACTGTTTAATTACCAGTAAGGTCGTTTTGAGAAAACCAATTTTATTTTTCATCTCTTTAGATATTAAACGGTAGTGATATGCGTTTTCCTTATCAATAATATTTTTTATGATTCCTAAGCTGCATGGATATTATGAGTGTACACGGTTTTAAATCTTTTATGGTGAATGTGTGTTTAAATTGTATAATGTATTAGTAAAATATTACAAATGAAACGTCATGTTATAAAAAAACGTTAGAAAAAAAAAAACCATTGCATTTTTTTCTAACCAGGAAACAACAAACGTCAAGTAACTTTGTAGTGTTAAGCTTTATTACTACAAAACTACAAATCGAGGAAGTCGTCCAAGTATAATTTTGTCGGGTTTCCATACGACTACGTTAACGCTATTAATCATTTCATGCAGATGAAAAATATATCGTTACAAGGTTCATTTATTGTAATGTGGTGCAGCGATGTTATGGTAAAAATAACCTTTGTTGTCTACTACTGTCAATGAGAGTGGAAGGGGAGGGGTATATCGTGTACTCCACTCCCCCATCCTCGGACAACAGCTGGTTTCATGGTCTCAACATGAAAGATTTGTTTCCCCAGCTCGGCACTCCAATCTTATTCTTATTGTGAGAATTGAGTTTAGATTTTCATTTGGTGTGTCAGTTATTAAGTCAAATATTTATTAGTTACGAAAACTGTATTGTGAAAATTTAATTTCTTCTGTCTTGTTGTTTGTTTGGTTGTTTGTAAGAAAATGTTCATTTCATTTTAGTTTGTAGCGTCCGGTAGCAGCATTAATAGACACTTCTTTTTCTTGCAAGATAATCAGTTTTATGATCGTGATCACTGATCAGTGGCGGATTGGCCGTTGGATACAAGGAGGTTTGCAAACTTAACTATAAATAAAGCTTTTATAATTATCAAAAAGGCGAGTTCTTGTAAATTTTCGGTAGCGTAACGTAATAATTAAATTTATTTTATTTTATATTATATAAAATCTATTTATTTTAAATTATAGAATCAACCATTTTAAACCAGATTCTAACAATTTAGGAAAGGATTTTGAAACTAGAGAAGCCGAGGGCGGCACGGAGGGTTGTCAATGCCAGCCAGCTCCATTGAGAGAGTATTAATCGTAATGGTAGGACGACAGCGATGCAACGTTTCTTTTAAAATTTATTTATAAATCAAACTTATAAAACTATAACATTTTTCATATCCATGTTATAAGAACATGTACTCTGTTAAAAAAATAATATATAAATCAAGCATATTTTTTTTAAAGTAGTTTAATTATGACTAGATCACCTTTTTGATTTCATCATATGGCTGTGCCCCATTACCAATATTAAATAAAATTAATTATTTTAAGCTGTAAGGATTCAGATTCACAGAACCATGGGGGGGGGGGGCAGGAAACAGCCAAGGTGTCAAATGATGCAATCCGAAACTGATCGTGATTCGTTCTCATTGCAGTAGGAATGAATAAGTATTAAATCTAACGTAATAAAATGAACTCTTTAAAGTATGTAATGTTTTTTAAAATGTAAAATTTATTGGAAAATGTTATTTAACTAACGCTTAATGTTTATTTTTATAATAAATAGTATATAACCTGTAAACTATTTCCTCAATTCCCACAATTTGGTACTATTCGATGTTTATAAACATTTTATTTTCCCATGTATTCAATTTTCATTTTTATTTTGTCACACAGATTATGATGTTCGTACAAAAAGTTGTGAAATACTGTTGCCTACCTTAAACGTAAACACTGCTGACAATCAGCATAGGTCCTGTTGCGGAGCCGGTACCCTCCTCTTTGTGGGCTATAAATAACTCACCTCGTAGATCTCTTATCTATTATACGTGGCAACCTCTCTTCGTCTTTTATTTAACGAATCATTGATTTAGAAAATCTACAATATCTCACATTCTTTTTATTGTGTATATATATATATATATATATATATGGAGAAGATTAATTTGTAAGTTACATTTCTCTAGACTGACCTTTTGAAAACCTTTTTTACTTGTTCATGTGTCCAAGTTCCTCCGGAGACCTCATTTTGCAAACTCAATTATCATTACATTATTTAATGTTGAAAGATTATTTTGAACGTCAGGATATGTAAAATAAATTGACAGTGTACGTTTTTGATATTCTTTATAATTATTTATTATGATTCAATGTATGTGTGTGCCGCTCATTGCTTGCGTCGTAACCGAAGCCTATTGTTATTTCGTTCTTTTAGACGTTTCCGTCAATTCCTGCACGACCAATGACATCGTTAGTCAAATGGAAGAAGTTTTAATATTGTATTTTACCGCTCCGCCGCGTCTGTAGTGTTTACGTCTCAACTTCGCCCCTCTCCAACACGATTTTGTTTGTACCGGTAACGTTGTTTATGAAAACTTTCCGACCTTGAATTTTAATTTTTTTAACCGTGAAAACCGTGAATTAGCCGTGAATTTGAGTATTTAGATTGAGTGGGAACCCTGTTCTTGCTTTGTACAAAAAAAGTTGCTATAGGAGTTACAGTGCACACTTAACAACCATGTCAAATGCTTACGGGTTGTACTTAACATCACTGGGTTGTTTCACAACATCAGTCCGTACTTGTCATTCATGTAATTGTAACTAGATCCATAACTCTTGTAATGTAGAGATTACACAAGAAAGTGTGGAAGCTAGGTTTGAGACATCATATATTATTGGCGTTATTTTTGAGCAAGACATTGAACTTAACCCTAAACGATCTTAACTATTTTAGTTTTTTGACTTCCAACTAAAAATAAAGTATAATAAAATGGTGGACTTTTTATGATACTGTTTGTTTGTAACAATTATTAAGGAAGAATTTACTTGTATTATATGTTATCATTGGCTAAGAAATAAAGTAATATAAAAACAATTAGTAAAAGAAAAGAAAAATTAGTTGTCAAGCAAAACAGTCAAGTAACATTTATACTAATATGTGTTTTTAGTTTTAAGAGGTAACCCATTATTAGAGTGCTCCTTGAAAAAATAAAGATAATAAATTTATATGATTCGGTGAAGTAATAAATTTACTATAAATAAAATAACCATGGCTAGTACCAGACAGTATTAATGTACCAATATTTTTAGCTTTTCATAAATCTTAAAATAAATGGGAAATTTTGAGTAAGCCTAGGATTCTTAATACATTATTTTCAAAATAATATAAACAAAAAAAAACATGCCTTAGTTTCATCTAACTGGTGGTTTTTTATGGCAATTGCTATAAGAATTAGGTAAACAATATCAATACAATAGCTATCAAACAATAGCTAAAAAAATATCATTGTTAGTTTGATTTGCACTAATAGCACTTTAAATTACGTATTTGTGAGTGTTTACAAGAATATTTATATAAAATAAAAGGTTTATGAAATCTAAATTTTGTCTGCAGCAATACAAAGAAGAATTTTTCTTTTCAGTTGTGGTATTTGCTATTTTTGTCATTTTCACAAAATTATTTCTTGGAAAAAGATACTTGTAGTTAGTATTTTACTTACATCATTGATTGTTATGCACAATAAATTTTAGGAATTATAATATATTATCTCCTTTTTCGATTTGAACAAAAATTAATGTGGCAACTATTCTTTAGAACTCTTTCTTTCTAAATTAGCAAATGGGCTGAAGCAACACACTGCTTTCTAGATTGAAGATCATGTACATATTTATCAACATCGGTTTAGATTTTTAAATAGGAGGATTACTAGATATTTTATGAGTTGTTAACTAATGTACTGAATGATATTTCTGCAACAGTTTGAATGTGGAGTAAAGACCAAGCATAATGTATACAAGTAACTAGAACCAGTTAGGAAAATTTGGTAGTTATGTTGTTCATGCAGTCAATTGTAGTATTGGAACTGATCGTCAGACTACACTCTGAAATGTTCCTGTAGGACTGCTCTCTTTTTGTGGTAGTGATGAACCTAATATTTCAGCTCCTGTAACTCATGAACTCATGTTCAATAGCAACTTAGGGCCTTGTTGAACATGGTATTATTGTTATTGTTTTATGCTATAATTGTGTGTGCATATTTTTGTGTAGTGGCAGAACTGGATCACTCGGACTGTGACTGTGTGTTAGTGGCAGTACTGAGCCACGGGATGGGCACAAGCTACATCTTGGCTCGTGATTACCCCTACCCTGTCGACATGCTGTGGTCCCCATTCACCCCTGACCGCTGCCCCACCTTGGCGGGCAAGCCAAAGATTTTTCTTATCCAGGTATTTTACCTTCCATAACAAAATCAATAAATTTCCAAATCAGCTAAATCTGTTATATATTTAGTCTGCTATTTATACTAGTAGAATGTTGTAAGAAGATGCATATAAATTATTTTTTCATAATAACACTTTTGAAATATTTTTAATGCTCAAAAATTGTGGGTGTGAAAATGGTAAAAGCGTTGATGTTAGAAATATGTTCTATGTTGGAAATCTTAGCCACGATGGATTGAAAACTTGTTAGAAAAATCTTTAAATTTGTCTTATCCTTAGTTATCTATGTTTATGCGCTTTAATGAAAATCGAAATTCTGTGCTCCATTATTAGATATGTAGCATGAGAAAAAGAGGATTTTAAAACTCTTATAAAAATAAAAACTTCCAAATTTGCACAAACATACATGTTTGTTTTTATAAAGGGGAAGGAAGAGAAATATTTAATATGTTTTTATCTAAGTATTTATAATTTAAAGTCAATAAACATCATAAATAGTTTGTACATTTCATAGATTAAAAATACAACAAAAGTGAAGAAAAGTTGTGACAATGATTGGTAACAAATAGTTCAAATTTAATATATCATAAATCTATGGTGTGTAACAGGCCCCAGGGTTAGAGAATTAATCATACTTACTGAATGGCTCACTGACTCACCAATTGACCGCAAGATGACTTCTTGATAATGACTTCTGCTCCTGTATTCTTGTCCTTTCTGCAGCTGCGTCATAATCAATGTGTTGTCATCTAAAGAGAATCGTATGATATATATATATATATATATATATATATATATATACATTTATTTAAAGTCAAATACAAATTTTGTTTATAGATTTAATATATTTTATGATTTTTCTGATACTAGAAAATTTGTTGCATACTGTCCCATAATCGAATGTTTCTAGTAATCCAATATTGAATTTTAAAGAAAGATATCTTGTATTACCATTGAACCTAATACATACAATCAATACCTATCACATCCAAACAGGTAAGCTACCACAACATTTAAATTGTGAATTTAAAAGTTTTATTTTAAGTACTTTTTAGTACTGTAAATCATTTTTGAAATCTTAAATGACCAAAAAACTTATTTTTAAGGTTTTCTGATTTTTACATGGAATTTGTTTTTATACCACATTGTAGACTGAGAATTCATTCAATACCATTATTGTTAATTAATAATAAAATATTATCATAGACTATTTGTAGTTACTTACATATATATTGCTTCAGAATAAAGAAAATCAGAATTAACATAAAATGTGCTAAGAAATTATCAAGTTTCCTCATCAAGCCAAAGTAATTAAAACATTTAGTCAACAGTGTTAATTGTTTTCCCACAATCATATGAACTATTAGTAATAAAAAGCTGTTTCTTGTATTTTATTAATTATATGATTGTTATTGTCAAAATCCTAATTCTCCATTCACATTTTAAGATTTGCATTGACTATTAGGTTTTGTATCCAGTAAAATATAGTTCAAATTAAAACTATGTGGAATTGGTGAGACCCATCTCCACTAGTTGGCTGAGCAATAATCTAGCCTATCATTGTTGGATTGAAAAAATCTCATTTTTGTCTGTCTGTTCACAAGATATGTTAAAAATGAATTGACCTATAGATTTGAAAATTAAGTTTTATTTCTATATACACAATACTGAATTCAATGATGGTGCATGTCACTCCATGGGATTTGGTTGAGCCTTGGAAAATATGTTTACTTTGGGTCTTCCAGGAACCATGATGGCAATGAGAAAACAGCAGAATACAAAATGTGTACAAACTGAGTACAATCCTATGAGATTTTATTCATAGAGTATTCATAGTGATATTTTTATTCATAGAGTTAAACAAAAAAGATAATAGAGTGGGAAGTTAGTCTTAAAAGTCTGGGACAAGTCTTGATTTCAGTGCACCCTTTCATTGTAGTACTCTTCCTAGCTCACTAACTTTTTATTACTTGAACACTACAATTAAACCGAATGTAATGAACAAAAATGTGGCAAGATGTCTCGAGAAAGATTTTGTCTGTATACTTGACATTTTGTATGAAACTTAATTTAAAAAAAACAGGAATGAGGTCTATGATATGATGAAGGTCCAACTATGGAATTTGACTGAACCTCCTTGAAGCCTGTCACTCAATAGGCTGACAAAATTTCTCTTTTGTCTGGCGGGGGATTTAACAATATATTTTCTATGTTTTTGTCTATCTGTCAACAGGATATCTTGAAAATGAAAACAGCTATAGACTTAACATTTTGTATGCAACCATAGTGAAGCCTATTAACAATGCATTTGTTCAAAATGTGTTTCTTACTTGATTTAGGGGAAACCTCTCGAAATAAAATTATTAATACAGTTTGATTGATACGGAAATCTTAGAGAGTAAGCTTTTCATTGTCAATATGTTATGTTAACCTTGACCACTCAATTTATGATAAATTTTTGTAGGCTTGCCGGGGAGAAAAATTGGATGGAGGTGTCCAGCTGGTGAGGAGAAGTCAGGTGGATAGTGATTCAGGACAGACCTACAAGATACCTGCCATGGCTGACTTCCTTATTGCCTACAGCACTGCTGAAGGTTAGGCTAATCATAAAATTTATTTCGACTGACTTACTAATGATTACTTCAGTGGTTTGTTTACATTTACAGCCAGATAAAAAGAGCAAATGGGTATATGATCGAAATAAAAGAGGAAAAGATTGATGGGAAACGTGCTCGTATCCTCAAAGATGCTTGTCTTGAAGGAACAAAGGTGCCTGTTACGAAGAATGTTATTGACAGCTATGATTGATTTGTATAACAGCTTGTTTTAAATGAATATTTTGCAGGTTCTCCTCTTGGCATAGTTCTAGAATGTTACATGGTTCATCTAAAATCTCTGTATTTATTATCCTGGCTCTTGTTCTTGAGTGATATGTAAATCTCTTGTAGAATTTAATTTTCATTATATATGTACCTGTTCCTGTGATTATATTAAAGGAGATGTACTGTCACACTCTGACACAGTCAGCTACTGTTGCTTCTTTGGAATATAGTAATAACCTAGAAGTGTGACATAATGAATATTTTGCAGGGTTCTATTCCTACCAAAGCTCCTAAAGAGCAATTGGTTTATCTAGAGCATCTGTAACTTTGCTGGAGTTGGAGCCTTTTTCACAACTTGCACCTGTGTTGTGGAATCCTTCGACCCACGACATTTTGAGTAACAGGATGAAAATTTCTTACAGGTTTCTATTCTTGGCGTAATCCCCAAAAGGGCACCTGGTTCATACAAAGTCTATGTGATGTGCTGGAGCAGGAAGCGAACTCTCATGATCTGTATACTCTACTGTTGATGGTGGCACAGAAAGTTGCTCTGGATTACGAGAGCTTTAGTGATCTATATCCCTGGCAGCATCAGCAGAAGCAGGTGCCCCAGACCGTTTCCACCCTCATCCGAAAGTTCTTCTTCAAAAAGAAACCTTGATGTTCAAGCACCTTAGACCAGGTAATAATATCATCATAATATGAAATAATATGAAAATAATTACTGTTTTTAAGGCCATATTCTTATAAGCACTGATGTTATTTTGATTTGACAGAAATTGATGTAATACCTTTGAGTTTGTGCTATTTCACAATATTAATACGAACATAAATAATATGTAAAAAAATAAATTAATTAACAGGGTAGCCACCCAACTGGAAAACCGGGAAATGCGGTACAGCGGCAGAGCGGTAGCGACCGCCATACAAACAGTTGTTCAACTCTTATTCTTGATTGACAATAGTATTTTGAAATGACATGTGTTAGATAGATAGCACAGGCCTAAAATGTGCACTGTTCACCCTATAAACAGGCTTAAGAGTTCGGTTTGTTGAATAATATCTTTGGTGGTTTGATAAGAGATGCAGCCCATTTTTTTTAGTACACCAGAATATCATTTGGATTTTAACCCTTTGAGCCCCGGACCTAAAAATATAGTTTGTGCAAATTTTTACCAAGTCTAGTTTTGCAAGTAACTGTCTAAAAACCCCAAGGCCTTTTCAGTGATTTTGTACGATTTCATTTGAAAAATCATACCATCTCTAATATACTACCTAATGACCTAAATAATACATTAAAATGTTTGAAATAAGATACTTTACAAATAAAAAATTCAATAAGGGCTAAAAAATGTTTGTGTACTTTTATATATGTAAAATAACGCATATGTGCAAACTAAAAAAAAGAAAAAAGTTACATTTAACATTTTTTAGAAATAAAACAAGGAACAATTAACCTGTGGGAAATAATTTTATTTCATTTGTCATGTTATTGCAAACATGGAAAAAAAATTTCAGACAGATTAGTTCAATAATAAATATTTCGTAAAATATTTTTTTTAATGACACAAAACCTGTGACGTACTAGGCCTAGGTTGTGTAACATTATTCTGAGCTGATGTAGATGGTATCTCAGGTGTCAAGTCTTTAGCACTAAATAGGCCTACATTTCTGCCATTGTCACTATCATATTTAGGATCATACGTCGGATCAAGGTCACTATCATCGTCAAAAATATCAGATAATACTGAATCGTCATCTGAAAAGTCAATATTCAATTGTCTGTCAATGTCACTTGAATGTTCTGCTAGGTTTGAGGGTGCTTTGGGATTATACCGACCACACCCAGACATGAATCGTTATTTGACATTTCGCTTCTACTGATTACTAGATTAGCGTAGAACAATATTTCGGTAATATAAAACAGGAATTGTCTTATCGCAAACCCCTCCCCATCCTCAGACAGAGGTCAAAGTCGAGCGATCTAGTAGATAACGTGATTGCAGAGTCACGTCGCTTTGTTGTACTTCCGTGTTTTACCTCTACATTTCTCCAAACACAAAAATTCAACAAAAACAAACATTACCAAACTAAAACTAAACTCTTTATTGAAAAAACACTCAAAACTTGTTTTTATTCTTGATCACATTCCGCCACCCAAAATGCGAGTGCCTCGTCATCAGCGCGGGCTTCGGCAGCACCCGCGCTGATGTCAACGAAAGAAAAACATCCCTCGAGATAGCACCTATCAGTAAAATACCAAATTCTAGAGGGGCTGATCAGAAATATAAATTGAATTTTAATGGAAAGGCAATTATGTACCTTGCAAATCATGTGATGCCGCGCGGCCTGCCGTAATCGGGATTCTCGAGAAAGATAAGATAACAGCGACAACAATACCGATCACAATACCTGGAAATGCTTGTAAGTTTGTAATTTTGTAATTACGGAGTTGTTTTTTCGTTCTATCATGTTTGTTTCTATAAATTTATATTTTTGTGTTCTTCATACTGTTGTGGTCGGTATAATCCCAAAGTATCGGTTTGAGTCACCCATTATTTACAAAATAAAAACAATATTTCATACTGAAAGTACCGAAACAATAATATAACTGTCTACTCACACAAACTAATGAACATCAACACAGTCTACTAAACGTAAACAATGTCACAGCAGATGCAGATGTTGTTCTTAGTAACAGCTGATCTTCTTACTCTTTCTTTAGGAGTAATGTAAATATTATTTAGTAACATTTGACCATGTAATCATATTGTATATGTATGAAAATAAAATTATAAGTTCTAAAACCACTGGTGTCGCTAAAATTAAACACTTAAGAGCCATTTATAATAACTTATATCATGCCGACGACATATCGTCGGCTGGGGTTTCTCACACTATTTTTACCGCCGGAATATCGTCGGCCTGGGGTTTTTAGACAGTGAAATTTACCGACGATATACCGGCGGCTGGGGCTCAAAGGGTTAACCAAGTAACACCAAAAAGTTTTGCGTTCTATTACACAGCAATGACAACGAGACGAGAATTGAACGCAGGAGAAACATTTAATGTCTAGAATTGGCGGTGGATAAGCGCCATTGTGTGGTACCGCACTTCCGTTCACGTCCGTCATTGCTAATGTCGAGTGTTCTCCATATATGCAATGCAAACATTAAACTTAAGTTAATTATGTCTTTATAGAGCACATTTTAGATAATTGCATTCCCAGTATATCAGTTTTGTATGTACAATTTCCCACTTAAACCATTACAATTTTGGTAAAAATCAACTGTCTTTTAGGCATGAAAAAATCTCAAATTTTCAGTTGTAAAAAGGTTCATATATGTTCATCCTGAACACACAGCCAATAGAGGTAAAGTTCATGACTAATGAAGAATACTGTTGAAAAACTATTAAAATGTTTACGATAACGTATACCCCATCGGATACATGCGATCTTTCACAACTGCTGTTGTGTACCCGATCTGGTATACACTGGGCTTTTGTAAAGTGTGTCGTGCACCTGATGGGGTACACGCTGTGCTATGCATTCCATTATTGTGTTTCATTGTGTCTGTCTTGATGGTTTATTAAATTTGATCCCGCACTTAAATAAATACCCTGCGGGTGCACGATTGCTTGATTTTTAAGGTAAATTAATATATAATTTAGGTACCCAATGGGGTGCACGGAGAAAAATTGAAAAATCATAATGAAATAATGATTTTTGTGCAAGATTGCGAAATCCCCATACCGTTCTCGTTATACTTAGACGTTTGACGTAAAAAACCTATTATAGTTTTTTACCATTATTATTGAAAAATTTGACAAATTGGGCAAATAAAAAAGTTTGGAAAAACGCTGATGTAGTGAACGTGTTCAGATTATTTGGCAAAAACACTGATTAATTTGTTTAGAAATTGCATCCACTCTTTTCTTCAGCATTTTTATTTTTTTGCAGACTTCCGAGGCATCGTCTTCTTTCAGTAATGAAACTTCTGAATCTCTAGCGGAGATTGATCACCTCTGCCTCCACTGGAACCTTAAGCTCGAATATGTGTAATAAGGTTTATCAAGCATTGAACACACCTGCCATTTTGATTCTTCTAATATTCAAGCAATAAAGTAGAGAGTGTTATTTAAGTTTTCATTAATAAGTTATAGTTCATATATTTTTTTTGTGAATCAATGGTCTAGATTTTCTTAAACAGGTGTGTTGTTTTACTTTGTAAGTATTGTTGCATGGTTTTGTTAAGTTGTGGTGTAGAGTTTTCTATGAAATTCTGTATATGAGCATTCTCCGTTTCTCATGTCAAGCACTTTTTTATGACTTATCAACAAAAGTCAACAAGTTTTCTTTATTTTCAAAAGGTGCTGTTTAATCTGCCATTAATTGGTATTCGTGGTTAGATGTTTTTTTAATGCCAGAAATAAAGCTAATGTGATAATTTATGCATTTTGAATGGCAATAATCATATAAATAATGAAAATAATGTTATAAAGTGTTACTCTGGTTATTTATACACAACTAAATGTTTTTATTACACATTAAAACTCAAAACAACCATTCTTACATTCGCTTTTTGTGTCTGAAATATAGACACTTCATTTTTTTAATCAGGTGTGTTCATTGGTTGCATTTTATTTTATTTTTCTGTTGGTCTCATAAAGCTAGTGTTAGCATAAAATCTCACAAATATTCTTACCTTTTAGTTTTGGAATATTGAAATAAATGTTGATGAAACTATTTATACACATTTACTACTGCCTACAACAAAGGTCTTTCATGAAATGTGCATTGTTAGCGTTAGTGTAATTGTAAATTTTTGTGCTCATAGTAAAGTGCTAATATTGAACAAGAATTTTCAAAATATTTTTATTCTTATAATAATTTTCAGTATTTTTAGTATATTTTAAAATCTATGTGGTTGTTAATATTGGTGTTGTAGTGAAATTTGTCTGATATGTTGTCATAATAAACAATCTCCAGAGGTAGAAAATGGGTCATTAAGAAAATGCCGAAAAGCCTAAATATTTAAATTAAATGGAATATGGGAGTAAATGAACTTAATGGGGGTTTAACAGTTTTAAATCTTACTTCCTCCTTAGAAGAAAGGGTTTGTAGCATGTCACTCGTTACATAAATTGATGTTTTCATTTGCGTAGTTATTCAACTCATTATATATATATATATATATATATATATATATATATATATATATATATATATATATATATATATATATATAGCTAGGCTTCATAGAAGTTTCAGATTTTGACTGTTTCAAATTAGACAACTTTCCAAATCCTACAACAGTTCAAAATACCACATATAATAAACATGGTTATTTAAGCTGTATACAGCCAATTTCTTCTAAGCAGAGTTATTAAGGTTTAAACATTCTAGACTACATAATGGAACAAAGCTAGGTTGTTCCATCTGTTGTAATTAGTGTGTACATAGGATTGTTTTGACAAACATTGATCTCTTTTTTGCTAGTGCAACTTCTGTGATTTAAATAATTGAAATGATTTTGTTGTAAACCACTTGTTGATAGAAAGATTTATAGGTTACATTTTGTTCATTTTCTTTTTAATCAAAAGAGCCTTAGTTTATCTCCATCTACTTGGAAAAATAAACAGGGTTTATATTGTTAAACTAAGTATCGAATCACAGAAGTAAATAATATTACAATGTTAATGCTTTGAGAAACTCAAGATTATTTTGAATAGACATGAAAAACCTATATAGGAAAGGTATGGGTATATAGTAATATCTTTGCAATGAGATTATTTTAAATAACATTTGTATTGAGAATAAAATTTTGCAATCTGTGTGCAATAAAATTGTAGATAGAAAAAACAAAACAAATCTTAAGTGAATTCCATTTGTTGGAACCTTTTCGTATGACTTAAAAAATTCTCTACCATCAGTCTACTGCTAAAACTAATGTGTAACTATGAAAAATATAAATTGCTGATCAATTTTTGAACAAATAATGATATATGATAAACTAATGCTCTACCAACAATGTGAACAAAACCATTTCTTGTATTTGTGTTGTTTATTTACTTAAATTTGTTTTAATTGTTGTCCATAGATAAGGTTATATTGTTTTTTATATGATAAATTTATAATGAAGTAGTGTAATGATAGTTTGGTGTAGCTTTAGCCATGATCCACAAGAAGAATAAATTATGGTAATGAAATTTGAATTATAATATTTTGAATCCTCTATGGGTTGAGATTAATTTGTACGCATAAGATGAAGGCTAGATTAATGTAATGGCAAATATTTTAAAAGCAACAGTTATTTAACGGTTTGGTTAACAAATGTTTAATCATTAAAATTATGTAAATTTAAAAATAATAAATAATAGAATAATTAGTAATGTTTATCTATGAATATTTGAGGTATACAGTAATTACATGGCTAAAGCTAGCAAGCTGTAGTAGTTTATTATGTGTCATAAGTTGTAATCTTATGATATTTTTACCGTTATTGGTCTCATACTTTAAGTAAATGTAAATGTATTATCCAAATACAGAGTTGATTATATTATGCTGATAGTAAAGCTTTTTGTAGAAAACTGCCTTAGTATAGGCAGGAAAATAGCGTAAGTAATATAGTATATACTTGGCTGATAGCTTAGAGAGGGCGACAGATCGAACTTTATAGCTTATGTAGCGTTGGTCATGTGAAGAGAGTCGTGTATGTAAAACGTTAAGAACCATTCACACTTGTTTTAATTTGAAAAAAAAATACTTTGAAGTTTGTTCTCAAAATAAATCTTGTATCAAATTCAATGAGAGTAGGCATTTATTTTGTGTTGTATCGTGTTATTACTGTTAAACTATAATTGTTGTTATGAATCTGTTATTACATTCGATTGTAAATTCCAAGTCACTCTAATATTTGTCAATAAAATTATGCATCTAATTGCACAAAATATATAAATTTGTACAAACTATTGATATTAAAGAAATCAACTGTCCCATTCAACAATCCCTATAGAGCCAAATTAAGCCACATTGCAACATAAGCAACATTAGATTCAGGGTAGCAGCTACAAGCAGCATTTTCAAGTTGCAGTTTTATTTGATGTAACAAAAGGTTAGCTATAACATGAAAACTGTCTAACCTTCTTCAATGCAAAGCTCAAAATTTAGAAGCAATCTGTTACACAAAAAGAATCACCAATAACACTGAGAATTTATTTCACACAATCTTCTCTCCTTGCGCACTAAACTAGGCAGTTAACTCTTAAATGGCATCTGCTGAAATAGCAAAAAATACAGCACATTGTTTAAATCTGCCTATATTGTTACTTCAGTTAATTTTATTTCCAAATAAATGTTATTTATGTATAGAACAAACTTCCTGAACATGTTTTAAAATATTATTATCTGAAGCAATTTATTCTTATGTTATTGATTGCAGTAAAAACAGGAAATTGTGAGCAAAGGAATAAGATTATTTTTACTTATCTATTTTGTAACGTAATATTCCATTACAATGACATTTTTATTAGAATGCAATTCTGCCTCATTTATATTTAGGAATTATTGATGTTCATATTTCTTAAAGCAGTACACAATTAATTATATACATCAAATACTTTCAGAAAAGTGAATTTTTGGTAAAGCATGAAATAATACATTATTATTAATTAATACAAAGTTTATGGAAATAAGTGTATATATATATAAATATTGTGCCCGTAAAAGATTCTGCTTCAACAATAGTTAAACACAATTTAAATCCTTGCAAATAATTTTTAAAACTTAATTTTTTTTAATTACAAAAAAGAGATAAAATTAGAATAATAATATAATATTCTGTATATAATAATTTATATATAAGCTTTCTGAAAAAATGATGTATCACAATTCACATATAGATTACACTTTCAGTGCTATATAACTGTTTAATGAAATATTTTAAAACAGCTGAAATCAAGTTTTCTTGCATAGGAGCTAACACTCCCAGTTTAAGGGTTAAAAAGTTGCCCTACATATAAATTTATCTTCATAGTGTCCCATAGCATATTATTTTTGCCCAGAAATAATTCCCTCTCTAAGCTCTAGTTTTTACTAAGGTTATCCTCATCTAAACCCGCTCAAGCGTAATTGTGTCTTTCATTCGCATTGCCATTTTTTATTGTCTACAACGCATTTTTATACCCTATTGTACGTATTACTGTCCTTCGCATTTATTTTCTGATTTGCTCAAAGTTTGTGTCAGACTGATTAGAAGATCTTGATCACTGAATGCGATCTCAATTCTGTAGGAAGTCATCACTAAGCTTTTTCCTTTTGGTTCTAGCTGTTAGATTCCTTAAAGTAGTTGATAATTTCATCAATTTGCTAAATCAATAACTTCAGTCTTAGGTTGATTTATACCTTTTCAGTTTGCACGAAACACATGAAAAATATTTATTCACAATTTATCATAGTTGGAGAAAAAATTAAAATTATTTCTTAACTGACAAATTTGATTCAAATTTCTACTTATGAAAAGGCATTCAGTGATCGACTTAACTTTTTATAGTTTTATGAAATTGATCTCTTAATTAACTCTAACCTTAACATTGTTATTTTGTACGTTCATGTTCGAGCAATACTCAGAAGTTGTATTTTCAGCTATTTACATACTCTTACTATGTTATACAGGCAATGAGTTTCATCATTCCAATTTACGTTACTTATGATATTTTACCATGAACATGAGCATAATTTAGTCAATTTATAAGACTCAGTTAATCTGATGGAGGATTATATTGTATTATTATTTTTGTTGTTAGTACAGATTTCAAGCATTTCGTGTTATTTGCATGTTAATTTTTGTTGTATTCATTATGAATTTGTAATTAAGATTGCAGATTATACATGTTTTTATGACTCTTGTATTTTGTATATTTAATATCCTGTTCAAAACTAATATGTAGCTTTTTAAAAGTTTAGGGCTAGTGCTCACAATCTACCAGTTATACTCATTACTGATCTAAAATTGCCTTGCTTATGTGACTACAAGTGTGAGTATATAGTCATGGTTTATTAACGGATTGACAAGTAGAATATTCCTCAGTAAAATTTGTGTTTATGCTATTTTAGGTATATTTCTGGCTTAAAGGAAAACTAGCAGCAATTTTCAAGTAAATGGCATAGTGAAGTTCGGTGTTGGGGCTAATTTGTCAAAGACAACCCAGAGACAAAACTCTCTTTTTTACACAACTTTAGGAGCCTTATGTTGGCATCTATTTTAATTTCCTTTCAATTATAAATATATTAACAATTTTTCAAATGCAATTATTACAAGGGTAAGCAAATATTTTTCTAAGCTAACTGATTCATCCTAATATTAAAAAAAGTTTATAAAGCAAACTAATTTTGTATTAAATAACATTCATTTCTGCAATCAATTTTTTGAGTTTTATTTGTTATTTAAAATAAAGTGAGTTTTTAGCACTATTTAGTGTTTTGAGATTACATCTCAATATAATCATATATATACTATCATAATATATAAATATTATTATGTATTATACATTTTTGGCCATTTTTATTTCTGCAATACCCATTTCTTCTTACTATATATAAAGAAATGGGTATTGCAGAAATAAAAATGCAAATGGCCAAAAACGTTTTATTCTTGCCCTTTCAAACTTTAGACTTCTAACCTTATACCGAAGTACAGGGGGTGTAGACTAATAAATAAATCAACCTTCATAGTTGATAATAATCATTATTATAACATTCTGATGTAATAACTTTGTTTTATGTAGTGACACTTTACCTGGGATGAATAAATGTTGCCTTCTTATTAAGAAAAACATAGTCCTAATCTTGTACACCTATACAACATAGCCAAAACAACACAAAACTAATTTGGTTCAAAGCCGAGATTTTAATTAATGAAATAAAAACAGCTTCACCAGAAGGGCATGTGGAACTTTATTACAGGCTTTCGTCTTTAAAAGCAAAAATGTAAGAACTGAAATACTTTTGTTATCTATTGTACAATACGTTTCTATTAATATTTACAAGAAATTGTATTTATAAAGTAGCTATGGTGGGAAGGGTTCATTCAATGTGAATATTGAGTTAAGATTCATTTCACGTATAGCTTAGTGCAGCATCTGAAATTCAACACTGGTACAGATTGATTCCTGGAATCTGGAGTCCACGTCTGTATGAAGAGATCCATAAAAAGTCGGCGATGAAAACGTTATAAAGAACTCTTTGCATCGTATCGACAACAAAGACTTTCTGGCTACTGAGGAGCTCAGTCTAGCTACTCAGCAGCTATCCAGTGCAGTCTAGATGAGAAGGTGTTCTCATTGTCTCATCAGATGCACTACAGTGTTTTAGATACAATCCCATAGTATGGTAGAGCAATCTTGATGGGACAATGTGAACACCACTTCATCTAGATTACATTTGTTTGTAGTATGTACAACCGAGTCTTCTACACATAACGTAGCTATGGTGAGAAGGATTGATTCAATACAAATATTTGCATATATCCGTATTAAATTGTCCCTGTTATTTATAGAATAGAATAAAAAAACCATGTTTTGTGGTGCATTGACAACAAAAAATAGCCATATTAATTATTACATCTCCAGACACAAATATAAACTAAAAACTGTAACTATGTATGTCTTGGTAAACTAATAACATCAGCTTTATATAGTAGATTATAATAACGGATGATTATAAATGAATATAGGTGTTTTAAATGTTGTAGTATTTATTATATGAAACTTAAAATTATAACTAATACATTAAATTAAAGAGCAACTCAAACAGTTGTACCTATAAGCTTACAAGTGTTCAATGTAAGCTCCATTCGTCACATGGCACAAATCAAGTCAATGGCCCAGTTCTTGGGACAGCAACTGCTGCTCAGTCTTGTTCCTGAAGTCGGGTTTCAACTGGTAGCGGATGCACATACATACAATCCTTTATGAATCCCCACATGGTAGAAATCACATGGTGTCAAGTTGGGTGAATATGGAGGCCATGCGCAATAAGCGTCATTAGGCCCCTTGTGGCCAATCTAGCAGTCTGGTATAGTGACGTTCAACCAATCGCGTACTGAGTTATGCCAGTGAGGTGGTTTACCATCTTGTTGCCAAATGAAGTTTGGTTCATCTTCTTCCAATTGAGGAAATAGCCATAGTTCTAGAACATCATGATAAGAAATACCAGTTACAGTTCTTTCTCCAAAAAGGAAAGGCCAAAACAATTTCCACCTAGATATGGCACACAAAACGTTCAGTTAAGGGGAGTCTCACTTCAATTGTAACATCTCGTGAGGGTTTTCTGAGCCCCATTCTGAGTGTTCACATCTCTACTAAGGTGAAATGTTGGTTCTAAAAATGACATGATTAAGAAAATTTTCATTGTGCAACATTTTTCTTGCAAAATTGGCACATAAATCATACGCTGCTGGCTTTAGAGCCTCTAAAAATGATAAGGATGAAGTTGTAAGCGTTGCTGTAAACTTTACAAACAGTCGTCACTGGAATTCCTAATTCACGATTACCCTTCCAAACTGATTTCTGTGGGCTACTTGTGAAAGTCCTCTCACTCGCTCAATCTAATCACTAACCATTGGTCGTCCCATCCTCTTACGTTTGCAAAGGCAGCCAGGATCTTCAAACTGATGATACCATCTACAGATGTTATTATCACTTGGAGGATCACAACTGAAATTTATACGGAATGAACGTTGCACAGTTACTACAGATTCGGTCTTTGCAAATTGCAGAACACAAAAGCCTTCTGTTCATGTGTCGCCATTTTTGCTACTAGCGTTTTCTATCGGATGGCGGAGGAAACATTGCATCCGCATACACAGGTGACAACAAAGTTGTTTGAGTTGCTCTTTGATTTGATGTATAAATTATAACGTTAAGTTTTATATACAAATCTACAAAATGTTAAAACTCTGATATTTATAATATACACCTGGTATATTAAAAGCATTTAACAGTAAAGCTAAAATAAAATTAATGTTTAAAATATCATTTACCTTTTCTTTTGTCTTACTATGTTATTTAAACTAATTTGTCCGTTACTGAAACATAACTGATCAGTTAAAGTATTGTGAGCTTTTAATCGCGGTTCAGTAGAATTTGTAATGAAAAAAACCTTCCTTATTTCTATTTTATTAACAATAATAGTTATATTGAATTCAGCAAATTATCATTTTGATAAAATGGACAGATATATTTTTATCATTGTAACAGATCTAGGGTTAACCAAGTTCTCTTTTGGGCAAAACCCCAGAAGGTTAACAGTATTTGTTTACAACAATCCTGGACATATTAGGCACAGACGGATTTCAAACAAAATTGGCATGTGCACATTTTTGTGAATAAATAGAAGTAACCTGTGATGGTTATTCAATGGACTTGTGCCAAAGAAGTAGAGTTTGAGCTTTATTAAGCATTATATACAACTGCCTTCAATGTTAATAATTGGATGGGTTTGAATCAAAATAAACATATAAGTTATAAAGAATAGAACGCAACAAAAGTTAGTTTCAGAGTGGTCTCGTAACCTAGGAGCAAAACTGTTTTCCATACAACTACCTTGGATGTGTTATGACTAATTGAATTAAACACAAATCAATTCATATTATAGTTGAGAATTTTCAGAGCTAGAAACAATTTACAGAGGTTTTATTACTTACTTTTAAATCATTACTTTTTTATTTTCAGAATCAAAACACTTGTTTACTTGACCGTATGCCTGAGAGTTTCCAGAGAGTTGAATTTATTCTCTGAGAACTTTTAAAAGGAGCAATCTTCAAAAATCAGGAGCTCCCAGAGGCCAGGAATTTCATCTAGAGTCAGGGACGTTCTGGATGTCTGAATATCCATGACCTTCTAGAGACAAAAATAGCTGGGAACTTCTCAAACCTCTTGAATTGTAAAGGCTGGCATCATCCAAATGCCACAAGTCAAGTGTTTTCAGATACCAGGTTCTCCTTAGTTCAGGAGATTCTAAAGGTATAGCCAGGGATGTTCCAGAGCACAAAGCTTTTAGAAACGAAATGTTTCTTATGACCAAATGCTTTCTTAAAGAGACTCTAATCTATGTGTTTGGGAACTTCGAGAGGTGAGAATATTCTTGATATCTGGAATTTTGTAGTTTGTGATGCTGTAATCTCTGTAGTAAAAGTTTCAACCTCTTAAAAGACAGGATCTTCTAGAAAACAAAAAGAGATAAATAGTTTACAGTGTATGGAACCTTCGAGAGATGATCTCACTCAGGGGCCAGGTCCTGTAAGAGTGGGAACTTTTGTAAGCTGAAACAATCCAGATGCCGAGCTTCAAGATACAAGAAACTTTCACAGATCTTTGGTTTTAGATGTGAAAATGTTTCAGAGCTCGGAATCTGGCCGAGACTATCCACAGGCTTGGAATATCCCATATCTCAGGCAGATATTTGCATAGGTCGAATGATTGCTGCAAAAGACAAACCACTCTGAGTGTGGCCCAATTTCTGGAGACTAGAACCTTCCAGATGCAAAGAATGTGGGTGGTTAGTAGCTTTCAGAGGCCAGGATAGAGTATGTAAAGTTATAGTGCCTGGAATATATCTAAGACCATGAACTTTCAGAAGCTGAATATTTCTAAAGTAGGAATTTTCTACAGGCCTGGAGATGCCAGTGTCAAAAATTTCCTAGAGACTGGGAGTTCACTCACAGAGGCTTTGAATGTACTTTCCAGTAATATATTTTTTTAAGTTTGAATCCTCTGATGGTACATCTAGAGATAATAGGCTGGGATCTTTCAAATTGAAGGCTCCCTGGAGCTAAGGACTCTTAGTGACAGGAAGTTTCCTGAAGGCATGAACTTTGAGAGATAGAAAGCTTACTGCCTAGAAAGCATCTTGAGGCAGCAAGTTTTCTATGGTAAAGACTTCCCAGTGGATGAAAAATCCAAAGGCTGGAAGTTTACTCTTAGAGGCCAAAATGTTGTAGTAACTGAATAGATTTAGAAGTTAAAATCTTACTAAGCCATGGGCATCCAGAGGCCAGGATCTTTTGAGGCTGGAATATGCAAGAACTTCTAGTTGTAGAAATCTTCCAGAGTCAAGAACTTCCACAGTTCAGAAACTTTGAGTAACAGGACACTTTCAGTGGTAGAAACACTCAACGAGCTCCTCCCGTGTGTGTTCAATGGGGCGATCATGCCAGGTGGTGAGAAAGAGTGGGGATGGAGGGGCCCCTCCTGCCAACTAGAGATAGCCCGCGTATTAGAATAGTGGAATGAGCAGTCCGCGCGTTCTCGCTCTGTACTCCTCTGAATTTAATTTAGTTCAGTACCTGGCAAACCTATTAAAATGTATCACTGTATTTTCAAACCCCTTTCCGTAGTTTAGTACAGTATACATATATTTAAATTACATTTTCAAAGCTGGATGTTGCAGGATGCAGCACAATTAAATTGCAGGCAATCAATGTGACAAGCCTCTTAAAATGTACCACTGTGTTTTTAGCTTCTACTCTGAATTAAACACATTTCAGTAATTTGGTACAACAACATATATATATATATATATAATATACTTTTTGTGATTCAATGTTTATTGAAATTATATATATATATATATTACATTTTCAAAGCTGGATGCTGCAGGATGCAGCGCAATTAAACTTATTTCATTGAACCGTGATTTTACAACGTAATTAATGGCAGGCAATTACTCTTGTCTACATACAAATAAACCAATACAACGGAGTATCGAAATACCAAAAAAGACGTAAGGAAGTCTAATGTAATAAAGTAACTTCATTACATTCAGTGGCGTAGCTATAAAACATTCGAGGGTGGATTAAACATCCAGGAGGATTAAAAAGAGCCCTACTTAGCATAGTAGTTAAAGAATTATCTTCAGGGTCTCCAAACACAAAATCAAGAATTAAGTTGAGTTTTTTAATTGCATCTTTTGTATTAAAATGTAAACCAATAAAATTGTTTCGTAACATTATATTTGGTTCATTGCATTTTCCAACTGCCTTAATCAAATAAATATAATTTGTAGGTTACATTACTATTAGTTAGAAATTATTCGATAATTGCCATGTACTATAGATCAGATCAGCATTATAATCGCGTACGCCAGACGACACATGACACTTATCACACTATTCACACAAATGTTAACTACATTAGAGGCAATGGCCACTACTGCGCAGATACCAGTTAAGGTAAGTCCAATCACTTTATGACCAGTTTTAATTAAACCACTATTTATTGTTTAGTAGTAAAATTTAAATTGAATTAAATTTAAAACAAGTAATAGTAGCTCATAACTATGCCACGGAAAATTCTGTCAAATTTATCGAATTTATGTTTTAGGAAGAAGAGTGTAACAGAAGGCAACCAGGTAATACCAATATTACTAAACAAAGGAGTTATGTTTCCACGAAAAAGAAAAAAAAATCCTCGCAGAGAAGCCTCACAGAGGAGAAAAAGTTGGAGATTTGCCTAGACTTAAGCCTTCTGAGTGACAATGGCAGACTTCAATAAATTATATAAATTTGTGTAATTGTATCATAAATCTGTACAGTAATATAATATAATTAGGACAATTTTGTATTTATTAATGATGTCACGTGCTATGTTAGGTATTTAAGTCAGGTAGTTGTCATTGATTTTGTCATATTTCTATAATTATGTTTTTGGTTAAGTAATTATTAATTTATTTACTACCAATTAAGGACTGCACATTATAATATGTTGCTTTTGTCCTATTAATTTGAATATATTCCAATATCACAAAAAGATAACTGGATATGGTTATAATTTATATTTATGGCATTTTATGTAGCCTACTGAATTAGCTTTAGACTTTGAAAATTATATAATGTGTTTTTTATTCAAATTTGTTTTATTAAAGCTTAGTTTAAATGGGAAGATTTATCGTATTTGAATTTATTTGTTAATTTCATTTGCTTGAGTGTTATTTTCTTTTGTTTTTTCTAAGAAAGTTGGAGCCTCTACACAGGCAGTTCCTTGCCTTTTGAGGTCCTATTTTGTTTTCTTGAATTTTGTTTATTGATGTACCCTAGCTGTATTAAAATAAAAAAAGACATGTTCATATTTCTTTAACAAAAAGTAACATTGTTTTATTTTTATTCTCATGTCAATTGTGTCTACAACTAAGGAGCAATGTTTGTGTTTGTGCTTAAGGTATAAATGATGTTTATATAATTTTACTATTGTACATATTTTCAAGAAAATAAATAATTTTTCTATTCTATTCTAGATTATGACATTTTATTCGTTGTGCACCATCTCACATTTTGTAAAGTATCTTTGGAGTTATAAAGAAAGTTCAATATTAATATAATTAATTCGATATAATTTCTATGTTTTGCAGATATGTTCGGATATAAAACGACTCATTAATTCGGATATAAAACGACTCATTAATTCGTAAGATAATAGAAATCAGAACCGTTCCGAACTGAGGTCGCTATCAGCCGCATGTACAGGGTTTGTCAGGAATGTTCGGGATTTATCGGTACTGCTCGGCTCTGCCCCCACTCTTTCTCACCACCTGGCATGATCGCCCCATTGAACACACACGGGAGGAGCTCGTGAAACACTCAAGAGGCCAAGATTTCTGCAGGCCGGCAGATTCTACAGGGTCTATGTGAGTTAATTAATAAAAAGGTAAAATTTTAAAGGAAAAAATTTTCTCTAGAAGACCATTGATTGGCACCCCAAACAATTAAATGATGGTTTTTTCCCTCTCTTCTAAAAAAATATGTATATACCAGAGGTAAAAATTTCTTGAGGTCCACCATGCAGTGTTTTGAAACATTCAGTAGCTGGAGCATTGTGATGCCAAATCTCACAAAACTGGGTGCTAAGGACAGAAAATCTCCACAGGTTAAGAGTTTCAAGAGGCCGTGAGAAAAAAGTGATGGTTCTAATCCAGATACTGATATCCTAGATCAATTTTCTCTCAAACAAAAATCAACAAATTTAATCAGTATATATCAACAACCCTAGAGTTTGAAAAATTCTACTTAAATGGAGTAACAGATGAACGAAAATTACTAATTCCTTGTTATAACTTAGACCGCAGGTGATTTAATTTGAAAGGATAAATGGATTATTATGAATATTTTCCATTGTTGTGTTACAAACAACTTCAATTCAATGTTCTAACATATTATCTCTTTCTGCAGGCATGAAAACCTAAAGCATAAAGTAAATTAAAAGCAAACCATGCGTTAAAGTCACAATTACAAAAACCCAGAATTAGAAGTGCCACATGACTTTCAAAAATATATGACTATCAAAAAGTTCCAGGACTGAATTTTTATACATTTATTCATACAACATACAGGTTATTCGAATTTGTCTCCTTCAAAGTACTCCCCTTGGGAAGCTACACACTTTTCCCACCGGTGTTTCCACTGATCAAAGGCCCCAGAAAACTCTTCTTTTGTAAATGTGTTTAGCAGCTCCGTCGTTTTTTCTTTAATTTCGTCAACTGTTTGAAATCTTAATCTTTTCAGAGGTCTCTTGAGCTTTGGGAAGAGCAAAAAGTCTGCTGGAGCCAGGTCAGGTGAGTAGGGGGGCTGAGGAATGACAGTCATTGCGTTTTTTACACAAAAGTCATGGATAACTAATGCAGAGTGAACAGGAGCATTATCATGGTGAAGGACCCAATCACCACTTTGCCACAGCTCAGGTCTCTTTCTTCTCACAGCATTATGCAATTTTCTGAGGGTTTCAAGATAAACAAAACGATTAATTGTTTGACCTTGTGGAAGGAATTCATAGTAGACGACACCTTTACAGTCAAAGAAAACCGTAAGCATGACCTTTACATTTGATTTGACTTGACGTGCTTTCTTGGATCTTGGAGAGCCTTTTGATGTCCATTGTGATGATTGGGCTTTTGTTTCCACATCGTAACCAAAAACCCATGTCTCGTCTCCCGTAATGACATGATCCAAGAAGCTTTCGTCGTCATTTGCCTTTTGAAGAAGTTCCTCAGAAACATGAATTCGGTGTTGTTTTTGGTCTTCAGTCAACAGTTTTGGCACAAACTTTGCTGCAACACGACGCATTTGAAGTTTTTCAGTTAAAATTTCCTGACATGACCCAAATGAAATGTTACACTCTTCTGCCATTTCACAGACTGTTAGTAGATGGTCTGATCGTACGAGAGCGTTCACTTTAGCAACATTGTCATCACTGATTGACGTTGAAGGGTGTCCGGAACGAGCATCGTCGTCTGTGGATGTTCGGCCATCTTTAAACTTCTTGAACAACTGATGGCAGCATGATCGGCTTAGACATTCTTCACCAAAAGCCTCTTGTAACATCAAAAAGGTTTCAGAAAACGTTTTGTTCAGTTTCACACAAAACTTCACATAAACATGTTGCTCTTCTTTCACATTCATTTTCATTAAACAAAAAAATAGCCAAACTCTATAAAACTAATATCAAACAAACTGTGCTAATGTTACTTTCAGTGATGTTATGATTGATCTGCAAACACAGCTGTGTTACTGTTGAGTCAAGGAATACAATGCTGCCAACCGCATCGCTGTGAGACATTGCATTCCCATAGTATATAAAAAGTCCTGGAACTTTTTGATCACACCTCGTATGGTGAGTCTCTGTGGGTGGAGTTTAGAATCATGTCAAGTGGCATGAAAATTGTGAGCTTATTGAGTGGACTGAATGGAAATAAAATGAAATGTATTTATTGTCAAGTTGATTTACAACAAATTGTGGCAGTGCTACAGTAAACATTAGATTCTCGTTGTGTTATTCATAAATTCCTTTCTCCTTCAAAAATATATTTGAAGCTGTTCTAATGTTGTTTTCTAATTTATTTTGGCAAATGGTTGTGCAATCTCAATCCAGAGTAGAGTACTGCAAGCAAGAATTTCTTAGGGAATAATCATGCACTCTCTGGATACTCCTGCACAATTATATTGTTCCCAAAATTTAAACACATAGATGAGTATGTATATTAAATTTTCAAATTTATTTGCTTTAATACTTAAACCCAGCAATTTGCTAATGATCAGATGGTATACAAACATGTTTTTATAAAATTGATTGATTCTGCAGAATCTGTGGTATTTGTAACACAAGAGTACATTCGTTATTTAAAAACTATTTATTAGATATTAATTTGGCTGTCCAAAGTCTATCCTCTAGTGCACAAATCCATCTTACTTTATCTAGTGTCTGTTCATCCATATGTTTTTTATTTAAAAAATCATATATCAAAATATGGTTAATGCAAATAACTTGAAACTTATAGATATGAATGATAGAAAACAATTTGGTTTAAATAATGTTTGAATAATCATACAATTTATACAATACCACTGTAAAAATTAAATGTTTAGTTAGGTAAAGTTTTGGAAAAACAATAAAGACATTACTAACAAAGTTTAATGTTTTTAAGCCTTTAATTATGAATTCACCAAACAATATATATTTCATATTTTATCTTCTCTTTAATAAAATTATTGTAGTACATATATCTTTATTCTGTTTAGAATAGCAATAAAAACAGCATGTAGATATGAAAAATGATGTAAATAAAAACAAAATTTCAGCCAAACTAGAAGATTAAACAGATTTCAATTTTATAAAAGTAATCTGTTTCTAAATAAATATTTTCCAATTATATTCAAGGAACAAGGCTAATAAAAAGCAGTATTTGTTTAATTCACTTGTCAGAAAAATGTTAAAGAACTATTAGTTAAACAATAAAGTACAAATAGTACACTAGTGTTAACCCATCTAATTAGTTGTTGAGATTTATACTTTGTATTTGTGGTAATAATACAAAAAACACACACTATCAACTTTCAGAATTGGGACAAAACATTCTAATAAACAGTATTTACATGTCCATATTCATAATGGATAGGAATCTCAGAAGCTTATTTGCTTCAATTAAGTAATGGCAGATTTCCTTTAGTTGCTCTTGTCCATAACCTTTGAACTTTGACCTAAGATAACTGATTTGTTCCCAATAACTTTATCTGTGATGCAGTGTTTTCACTAGTTTTATGAGTTCTGGTCATAGTGCTCTGAAATTATACAACCTAACATTCATTGTCTTTGCAAAGTAAAAAACTGCTGTGTGTGAAATATGGACTATAAGTGTGTTGTGTTTCTGTTATGTTGTGTAGTTTCTGCATTTGGAGTAAGTTTTTTTAATTTTATTTGCAATATTTCATTTTAAATGGAGGAATAGATTTTCTTTCAAACAATTCCATTTTGATATTTAATTTTGTCATTAGTTTTATCTAAGTTAGTTTGATTAATAAATAACTCTATATTTTATTTGTTTCATTGAATTATAAAATACGAGAATAGCTGCATGAGCAACAGTGTTTTAGTAATCCGCTGTTTTAAACTAAACCAAAAATACTAGTAAGAATGGAACTTCAGAAGGGGATGTAGCCTATTTCAAATCTACAAAAGGCACATCTAGAGTGTGAGAGTTTTCGATTTATACAAAATATGAGTTTTAAATAATAGTTTTGGGTAATTTAAATTGCTGTAAAAAAAATCAAGAAATTCTTGTAATAATTCAAATAGATACCAAAATAATTTATAATATGTGACTCATGGTTCTTTGATTGTGTCATTTTGCTATAAATATTTTCCAATTATATTCAGTGTTCTGGAATAAAAATTCACATTAAATGTCCCCTAGAATGCTTCCTTTTTAAGGGGGGGAAGGAGCTACTGCCCTACTTTCAATAGTTAATATATTTTACAAACAATATAATATTATAAGAAGACTTTTTTGTTGGATAATAATATTTGGCTCATCAGAAATGTTGTTAGATTTAGTAACTTTAAATAAATATGTGATATTCTTACTGTGGATTACCCTTATGAAACTGGCATCTTATTAATGTAATGATTCAGAAGCAAAATTTTAAAACGCCACATCATGCAGAAGATTTATTGTGCAATATGATATTTAACAAACTGGAGGAATAATTGTTATTGTAGCCTTAATCCTGGAACTGGCAATTAAAAAGTTCCTTAATCTCGATTTCGAAACTTATTTATAAAAATTCATAAAAAATAATTATACACTGGAAAATAGCAGTGTTCTATATAATTTATGTTATTAATGTATATAACAGATCATTTGGTTAAAAAAAGAAATAATAAATTATGTAATGTATTTTTTTGTAATGTTAATGTTTTTAGTAACCAATATACCCACAGAAAATTCTTAGGTCCTAATAAAAAATTCAAAATTGCAGTTCTCTACCAAATATAGTACTGGACCAAAAATTATACAGCTTCTATTGTTTATTTCAGAAATAACACTTAATTGTAATACACCTGAAAAGTTACAAAACTATTGAATCGATAAATTTGTTTATAACTGGAAAAATAAATAAACATTGACTTAAATTTAAGCAACCATTTATACAAAAACGTAATATAGAAAGTGCGACTTCTTAGGAAAAAAATGATGAAAATTGAAAGATTTTTACCTTCAATTAGACGCATAAAAAAAATATTTTAACTGTATAAAATAGCTGATTGTCAATTCAAGGGTTAAGAGTCTTATTACAAACTAAAAAGAATATTATTATTTAAACCAAAGTTGCTACTTCAGTAGATTCATTGTAGTCTTTGATCAGCTAGTAGAGCTTAGATGAAAACAAGACTGCTTGTGACACCTTTTTTTTTTTTACTTCCTGAGGGAAAAGGACAGTTCGTCCCCGCGCTTTGTCCTACCTTTGCGCCTCCCTCCCTTACTTCTTACTTTAATTTTGTGCCCTCAAAGACCGAGGCTTTTGCAAAAACCAATCAGATTTAAGGGCTCCTGTTCTCTAATGTCCTTGGGGCTGAGGAGATATGCTCCCAGGTATCTTTTTCGAGTCTCTACGATGGCAGGACAATCTAACCAAATGTGCTCCGCTGACTCCTCCTCCTCTCCACAGAGTCTACATTCGTTACTCTGACTAAGGCCTACCTTCATAAGGTGCTTCCTCAGAGGGCCATGTCCTGTGAACATTCCTAATATCAGTCTTATATCCTCCTTATTCTGGTCTAGGAGAGCTGTCCACCCTTTAGCGTAAGCAGAGATAAACAATTTGGATAGTCTTAATCCTGAGGCTCTACTCCAATTATTGTGTCTTGTCCTCTTTTCCCAATCTTTGACCAGAGTTTTAATGTTGGAGAAGGCTATCCCACAACCTGGCTCAGGCCCCACCAATGTGGATTCTGCTCCCTTTTTGGCGAGGATGTCCGCTTTTTCATTCCCATGAATACCTTCATGACCCAACCGAGTATTACTCTGTTATTCATTGCCAGCTCTGCTAGAGCATTCCTGCATTCCCAGACCGCTTTTGAATCAAACGAACAGGTATCAAGTGCCTTCAGTGCAGCCTGACTATCAGAAAGTATTAGGTATGATAATCCTTTTGACCTCAATTGTATGAGTCTTCTGGAACATGAGTCTATTGCCATGACCTCCGCCTTAAAAACCATGGCATGTCTTCCTAGGGGCACAGCCATGTCAACTCCAGGTCCATGTATCCGTATCCTGCCCTAGAGTCTAGGAGTGAACCATCAGTAAAAAACTTCAGGACTCCTTTTGTAGGGTAGGCCTCCCTTTTAATCCATTTCTCCCTACTTCCGATAGAGACCGTACATGGTTTTTCAAAGGAGTATTTCTTACCATAGCATCTGATACTTTGGTTAGCAATTTCAGCCTCAGGAAATTTTTCCAATATCTTCATGTGGCCTTCTAAGGAGGTAGCATTTATTACCTTTGTTCCTAGAAGCTTCATTGCGCTTATAGCGGCTGTTCTCATCACCTCCTGGCCAAGAGGAGTGTAACCCAGGACCGCTTCAATTGCTAGTGTTGGGCAGGAGCTCATCGCTCCTGTGATGCTTAAGCAAGCTAACCTTTGAAGACTCTGTAGCCTTTTTGCAGGTGTTGTTTGTTCTACTTTCAGCCACCACACTAAGGCAGCATATGTGACCATTGGTTTTATTATGGTTTCGTAAATCCAATATATCATTTTGGGTTTAAGTCCCCATTTAAATCCAAAAAGTCTGTTACAGGCCCCAAGGGCCATTATTGCTTTGGATACCCTGTTTCTAATATGGGAGTTCCAAGTGAGCTTTTCATCCAGGATTAAACCCAGGTACTTCACTTCCTTTTGTTTGGTTAATGCTGATTCCCTCCAGAACAGGTTGTGATAGCTGGAATTTTCTTTTCCTGGTAAAGGTAATCATATTTGTTGTTGATGGGTTGATCCGTTGACCTTCCCCATGACACCAGTTACTTATGAAGTTAAGTTCTGTTTGTATTAGGCGTTCCATCATGCCTTTGTTTTTTCCTTTAATCATAAGCACTAGGTCGTCCGCATAACATAGTAGCCTAATTCCCCTCTTCTCTGCTTTGCTTAGGAGATCATCCACTACCATCGCCCACAGGAGAGGAGACAAAACTCCCCCCTGGGGGCAGCCTCTTAGGGCCGTGATCGCGGCAGATTCGTCTCCGTACTTTGCTTTCACCTGTCTGCTTTTTAGGAGGCTACTATCCGTTTGACTACATCTGGGGAAACTCCAAAACGTTCCATCGCAGTCTCCATGGATTGATATGCTACTCGGTCGAAAGCTCCTTCAATGTCCATAAAGACGCTGACTAGGGCTTCCTTTTTTTCGAAGGTGGTCTCCACCTCTCCCACTAAGCTGTGGAGAGCAGTGGTGGTTGATTTACCTTCTATGTAGGCGTGTTGTGTGGGACTAAGTGGGTGATCCGGTAATATTACGTCCCTTATGTGTCTGTTTATCATTTTTTCCATAGTTTTCACCATGAAGGAGGTTAGGCTTATGGGTCTGTATGAGCTGGGTTTTGTCGGATCCCTGTCGTTCTTCCGCACAAACACCACTAGTGCTATCCTCCAGTTCTTTGGTATGTATCCTAAGGCAAAACTGCTTCTAAACCGATTGCTAAGAGTATTTAAAAGTATATCCAGCCCCTCTTGAAGAAGGGCTGGAAAAACTCCATCCGCCCCAGGAGATTTAAATGGCTTAAACGATCTTATAGCCCATTTAATTCTTTCATGTGTAAATAGTCTGTTAGACTGCTGTCTGGCTTAAGCAACCTCCCGACTGGATCCCCCCCTGATTAGAGAATATGTATCCTCATTTCGAGTCAGGTGACTCCCCGGGAAGTGTGTCTCCAGAAGTAGTTCTAAGGTCTCCTTCCTGTTCACTGTTAGGTCACCATTGTCCTTTACTAGGGTCCCCATAGGGTTAGTTTGCTCTGTTTGGAGAGTTTTTTTAAGCCTGGTTGCCTCAGGAAGGCTGTTAATGTTTTTACAAAAATTTCTCCAGGTTCTTCTTTTATTCGTTCTAAGTTCTTTTTTACATTCATGTTGGGCCTGTAGATAAGGGAGCCAATCGTCTGTCCTTTTTGCCCATTTTAATAGTTTCCTAGTTTTATTTCTTAATGTCTCCAACCTCCCAGTCCACCACGGCACGTCCTTCTTCAACCAGTTTTGCCTGAAGTTTTTAAGAGTCTAATTACAAACTAGAAAGAATATTAATATTTAAACCAAAGTTGCTACTTCAGTAGATCCACTTTAGTCTTTGATCAGCTAGTAGAACTTAGATGAAAACAAGACTGCTTGTGACACCCTTATCGATTTGTACTCACAATTTTGTATCATATAAAGGGTTTTGAAATCTTTGTAATAATACAATTATAGTGTCAGAAATTATTTAATTGTTGAAAAAAAGCATTAACTTGAACTTCTTATTGTACTTTCATAAAACATGATCATATATGAGATAACATTTTTTGTGTTGTGATTATACTGTTGTGTAAGAGTAATGTCTATATTGCCCAACTCTTTATTTTATTCTGACAGATAATTGATTTGGAAGAACCCACAACCAAACCTCCTAGACACAGAGAGAACTTGCCCTGGCCATCCCGACCACAGTATGGAGGATCAAGGGGGGTGAAAACTAGCCGTAGGCAGCCTCCTGTTAGTCCTCCCACGAGTGAAGTGATCAACCCACTGACCAGCCAGGCACCTCCTAGGAGTACATCCTCCAGACAATCCTACTCAAGCCGCCCCACCCCATCAACCCATCAGATACCAGAACATGGTTATCCTTCGAGGCAGAACTACCAGAGCTTACCTAAACTGCCTGTTGCATTAGTTTTGGTTTGTATTGTTTAACTGATTAAGGATAGAGAATCTATGCTGATAAGAAATTAGGAATAAGTGGGTGTTAGGAATGGAACTATGCCTTGAGACCAGTAATTAGTACTTTTGTATGTCCATTTGTAAAGAAGTAAAGCTGCAATTCCCTATTATTATCAGTTTAGAAGTAGCAGTTACCTTTTTATCAATCAATCATGCAGCTGATTCAAATTGTTTAAATTTTAATAAATGCAAGGTTATATTAATTATAGGGTTAAATTTATTAATAAAAAACAAATTAATACATATATTCTATAAATTAAGTGTTATTAAAAAAACAAAAATAAAAAAATAAAATAAGATTACACAAATCACGCTTTAATTTGACCAAACAGATTTATTATATTAAATTGGCTTCATTTACAAAATACAATACATTACAAAACTTTATATTTTGTAAAAAAACACTTGTATTGTTTACTATGACGCTAATACTGTTATCAATGAGGATGTTAATAAAGAATTTTGTCTATTGTCTATTTGTATATTTGTTTATATAATTAATTGAACATGATTTGTATATCTATTCAAATCATGATTGCAGAACAGGTGCTTCTTTCAATCTATAATCTGCAGTTTTGTACTTAAATGTTCAGTCGCTGAAATGCTCAAATTCTCTTTTTCATCCTATTGTCACTCACAGGATGCAGTGGTACTTTACACAAAAGGTAAATACGCAAATTAATCTTACTTTATATGTTCCATCCACACTCGCCAGATTTTTTCTGATAGCTAATGAAGTTCTCTGTCTGTTAAGCAGAATAAGCAGCCTCTCTGCCCTTACAAGGCAACAGGACAGTTCCCTTACCTCCCAGACTGCCGCAGGTTCATCAACTGTTTTAAGGGACGAGGGATGATACAGGCATGTGCTCCTGGGACGCTGTTCAATCCCCGAACGCTTGAGTGTGACTTTCCCTCCAAGGTGTCCTGTCTTGATTCCAGCTCTGACTACAGAGTCTTACCTTCTCTTGGCCATGCACAGCGTCTCGAAGAATTTAGTGAGTTTTGTTCCGTCTTAAAAGACATTTATTTAAAATTTTTTTGTTTGTAACCTATTTTACATAATAAACTTTAAATGTGTTAAGATATTTTTAATTTGATCTTCAAGCCGTATATATCAATGACAAACATAATAACTGTGTCTCGTAAAAGATGTAAGAAAAAAACACATTTTGTAATCTGATCAGCTTTGCAATGTAATGATAAATAGATCTATAGACCAATTCATTTCCTTATTGTTTACATTTTCTAAATCCAAGACTGTGTAATTGTAGCACCAAACTTTTTATCTCTCCTTGAAATAATTCTATTTCATAAGTCAGCGGATGTTTTGCGTTATTTAGTCATTGACCTTTTAGTTTACACCCACCTTCATAAAACCATAAATAATAAATTGAGTTACATTCTTTTGTAGATCCACAAGAACAACTCACAAGACAAGGAAGATTTAATACTACACAAAGTGAAGATTGGAAAAGAGGTTTCAAATCGTACAAAGTGACACCACCACCAGAATCACAGTCACAAGTTCCTTTATCACATAATAATCCTCAAGGGCCTCATGGGGGTGTTCAGCCTCCCTATGGATTACCCAATCCTAACTACTTTGGTGTTCCTGTTCCTAGCCCTGTATTAAGAGCTCCTTCACAACCACTGCCAAGTCCAATGTTACAACCTCCTCCTCCAGTAACCCAACCGTTCAGTGTTGGAATACCTTTTAATATTCCTCCAATGATGTTTAATAGCCATCCCAATAACTCTTATGGCTCTTCTAGCCCTGGCTACTATGTTATGTATCAAAATCCCCTCAGTCAGCCAGTTGCAAACACCCAAAATCAGCCTGGGTACCCCAATCCAATTTATCCTAATAATCAAGGGAATCATATGAATCCAAATTATCAAAATCTACCCCAAAACCAGCCTGTTTATTCCCAGAATCCTGTCAGAAGTGAATCTAATCCACCTCGATTGTTTTCAGGGAACAGGCCTGGTTACCCTCAAAGCCAGCAACACATTTCTTCAGGAAACCCATCTCTGTATCCCCCACCATATTCTCAGAATAGCCAACCATCTTACTATCCGCAGTACAATCCTCAGCCTGGACAATATCCACCCAATGGTCCATATTATAATCCTCGATATCCACAAAATGCACCAGGCTATCCTCAATACTCTGGGGATTCTTTTCCTCCAGTAAGAAATCAAGGAAGAATTCCACAAACTACACCAAATTTTAACATTCAAAATCCTGTACAATTCCCAGGCTCAGATAGTGGTCAGGTACATCCCCAAAGTGGCCAAACTGACAATAAACCAAATAATCCTTGGAATGGAAACCCTCCAAAAACCCCAGAGGAATCTGACTGGCCAGACCAGCCATTAAATAATCCAAGAAATCAATCTCAAATCACTCCAGTCTCTCCTCAAGTTTATCAACCCAACTATCCTCAAAATGGACAACAACCTGCATACAACCCAGCAGCTTCTTATCCTGCTCAATCAGGAGGAAGACTTAATCCTCAAAAACCAGTGCTTGTCCATCCTAGTCCTTATAACCCAGGTGATCAGCAAACGAGTCCACAAAACTTTCCATCTCAGAATCCAGGATATGAAAATAAACCTCGGACCCCTCTTGGGTATCATCCAAGCACTGATCATGAAACAGATCAACAACCACCGGAATATCCACAATATAACCCAAATAATCCTCAAACCGGAAGAGGATATCCTGCAATAAATAATCCACAAGATCCTTCAACTTCTAGAGGTTATGGAACCCCTCAGAACATTCCTCAACAAGGTGCTGATGGATCTTATACTGGAAATCCCCAGAGTAGAGAACCAGAGATTTTCCCTCAAGGAGGGCAACCTGGATATTTTCTTGTCAATCAAAACTCAAATGAAAATGAACCACCAATTAAACGGCAACCATTTCAACCTCCTAAATACAATCCCGTGGACTCTTCAAGGCATTCAGTAAAATGTCCTCGTGGAGCTAGTGGCTTGTTTCCTCATCCTGACTGCTTCAAGTTCCTCAGCTGTGACCATGGAAGGACTTTTGTGATGTCTTGTGGTCCAGGAACTGCATTCAATCCAGATATTTCCACATGTGACTATCCAGAGAATGTTGATTGTGGGAGAAGCACACCGGATCCTACTCCAGATCCAAATGAAGAAGGAAGCTCAGATATTGATTACGAGGCACTCTGGAATAACACTAATCCTGTGAACAATGGTATGTAAACTGGTGTTCTATAATGAATTGTGTTTAATTTGTGCTTTATCTTTTGATGGCCATATAAAGTTTTAAGTATGCAATAAATTAATATGAAGATTCTAATAGCTAATTTCAGCCTATTATGCAAACTAAATGCAATGGTCATACAAATTATACTCTAAAAGCTTGCCTTATTTAAAATTTGAATATGGCAACTGATTTATATTGCTTGTATAACATTGAACACTATTAATGGGTCTCCAACCTGTTACTTAAAAGCACCAAAAGATATATATTTAATAGGAATTTAGGGGAGGCTTAAAAGTCTATTATGGAAGTAAAATATTACCTTTATTAGGTAGAGAACTGTACAACAAACTCCTAACAGAGCTATGTCCAAAGACTGGAAGAATAGCATTGAATGACAGATCCACTGCTCATTATTTTTATCACCTCCAAAAATTTCATAATTCTGACAGTTCAATTACATTTAGAAACGTCTGTTGACAACCTTATTCAGTTCTACTTTTTTGTAAACTTAATCCACTTAAAAATTCTAGTACTGGCTTTAAATTATGTTTATATATTTTAACAAGACATTTGTTAAAAGGTAAATTTTAAGTTTATTCAATTTCTTTCTCCATTCATTGGTAGGATGGCATGGGTATTTTTTCCCACAAATTTTTAAACGTATTAATTGCAGCACCATATTTTACTATCTCCACTGCAATTCCTGATCTACCTAAACATCAGCTTTCAAGTGATTTAAGACACATACTGTACAGTAACACATTTCCTGGTGTCCAGATAGTTAAATTAGTACACTTATTGGAATATTTATTTTTTATAGATGAGAATCCTTCATATGATGTAAATCCAAGTGCCTCTGACGTTGTGGAGGTTCTGGATTTTCGAGGAAATCTTCAAGAAGATCCTGAACCAAGAGGAACAACTGAGAGAACAACAACCACAACAACAACAACAGCAAAAATTCCAACAATAAATACAACAAAAAAACCAACCAGAGAACAGAATAACAGAAATCTTCCTTTTCCCACTCAACCACATAAACAGAGCTCAGATATCCAACCCGAAGAGTTCAACCCCACAACAAAGTTTCCGGTAAAGCCACCGAAGAAGAATATTGCCTCGAGAAGTGAGCCGCCTCCCATTAGCAAGCAGATGGTTAGACTGAGAGGGGGACATAAGGCTAATGAGGGGTATTTAGAAATGAGAGGGCTCAAGGAGTGGGGTATGGTGTGTGACAAGAGAGGAGAGTGGACCCTGACAGAAGCTAACATCATCTGCAAACAACTTGGATATGAGAGGTAATAATTATTTCAAATTTAACATTTCATATAGGGTGTTTAAAAACTGTCACTACAAACAACAGAAGAGGTCCAGGGTGGATGTCTAGGAGTATTGTTCCATGATCCAAGAGGAGCCAAAAACTAAATGGGAGCAATGGTCTATTTCTTTTTGTTTACTGTCATTATGTGTTTTTTATTCTTAAATATCATATAAAACTAATCAACCAACTTTAGTTAAACTTTTTAGTCTTTATCGTAACATAACCTATCCATAAAAAACGTTTGGTTTGATTTGCAAATGGCAAATATTTAAAATATTTTACTAAAATATCTAAAAAATTACTAATTTTACACAAAAAATTCAAAAATAACTTTTTTTAGGAAATTTATTATTGAATTAGCAGGTATTTGTAGCTTAGCATGCAATTTCCAAAAATCAAAGGCCACTTTCTAAGTGAAAGTACTATGTAATACAATTGAGTTTGATGATACTTTCCAAATGGTATTAGGCATACAAGTACGTATATCAGATACATTATTTCAGTGTTCACAAGTGAGTGAATCAAAGGTTAAGAGAAATGGTAACCGGCTCTTTGCATGTGTAGGAGCAATTCTGATTTAAACGAATTGTATACCTGACAACACAGTTCAGTTTGTCTTGTTGCCCCAATCCAGAAAATATATGCATAATGTATGTCTCGGAAACCTAATTTAGTCTAAGTGTCTATATTCAGTTTAAGATATTTCCAGTGATATATTTAAATTTGCTTTGTTCCAATGAAGAATATATATTTACGAAATTATATATCCTTAGGATTGAGAAGCCTACTATAGTCAATAACTGTCTATTCTGACCATTTTAATTTACTTCCGGTCTAAATTATTTACAGTGCTACAGTTTAGTTTGTGTTGTTGCCCTGATCAATAAAATATATGCCTATATTTAAAAAGTACATAAACCCAAAAGTTACACCTTTAATTATTCCCATCTGTTAATCTTTTTAAAAGATTGAAAATAGCATTTTATTTTATTAAATATATCTAAAAACTATGTGTTGAAACTTTGTAAAGTTCAGAGTCTTACACTTGCACTACCACTGCACAAATATAGATAAATACATTAATGTTTTTATTTCTGAATATTCATTTCACAGTAATGATAAGTATATTATTCTTTTGATTTCTGTATTGTATATATATATTATGTATATATATTTTTTTGAACATATGGTATGTATTGCCTATACATAAAAAGATATAATAGACACAATAGAAAATGCTCTTAATAACAATATAACCGTTTGATTTTAATAAAATATTTCAAGGTCAAATTGTTTAAAAGCATACACATTTGGCTTCAAATCTGAAATTATTATAATTATGAACGTCAGCTGGAAGGGAAGGATAAATTATAAAATGCTTCCAGTGTTGCAATGATTTACTCTAACACAGGCTATCATTTCTTTGTCTGAATCAAAATAGAAGTTTATGGTAGTTTGAATAAAAAGAAGTGAAAAAGGAGAGATTGAGGTTTTAATATGATTGAAACTGTTACAGAGGAGCAGAACTGACCTGGCAAGGCAGACCTTCTGATGGAAGTTCTTCGAAGAAAAGCTCCATTGCGTTTACCCTCGTACAGTGTGATGGCAATGAAACCAATATACTAGACTGTACCACGAGAAATGGTGAGACACTGACAGTATTTAGAGAATAATTAATAATTACCAATGGCATAGTGTTGTTTGTACAGAGGTTATCGCAAGGTAATTGAATCAAGCAACGTCGAGCATGACTGCTGCTTGGATGGGTGACCACTGAGCGATTCTGTCCTTGCAAACAGTCCGCCTGCCTGGTTATTGGTGGTGGTTGGGAAAAGACCTTTAAGCTATTGAACCCCTGGCTGTCAGAAAGGGCTTATTAGTTCTAACTTCTCCTGATGAAATAAAACATTCTTTACCTTTACCTTTTAATTGTTAGATTTGAACAAACAATATAGTACTCATTAAAACCTGTATATATATATATATATATATATATATATATATATATATATATTAAGTAATATATATATATATTAAGTAATATATATATATATATATATATATAGTAAAGTAAAAGCACTGGTAATTTATTTATTTTAAAGGATCACATCACATCATGTATATGAAAGTGATTTGTTGATCAAGGTCTTCTAATCAATTTACAAAGCGTGGTAAAATATAAAGTCCAAATCTAACTATTTTATCATTCAACAAAAATACTACAAAGACAGAAAATTTACAACTAATTTACATATCAAAATATTAATTTTTATTTCTGTAGGAATTTTATTGTGTATTTTTGGTACTGTGGAGAAGATTCAAAAAGTTTGAGCCGATGTACATATTATCAAAGACCATATACAGTATTTCATGTTATTTGGTATTACAAAGCCATGTGATTTCACATATCTTTGACTAAATTTCTCTTTTAAATGAATTATTTTGAAGTTATCAAACTTGAAGAAATATTAAATAGCAATCAGTTGGTTATTTCAAGGTCATAATATATTCCACTTTTAGTTACACATTTCTTATCTCAATTATTTATTTCATTGTTCATTTTAAAGGATATGTTTTAAGCCCCACATTAATATTTTAACACCTGTTCCCATATAATGCCTGCAGACAATCGGTGTGATCCAGAGCAGGACGCAGTGTGGGTACGATGTCGCAACAATCCACAGTCACAGTGTATGGTGGGTGAGGCCTCGTACAAGGACAAGTGTTACCACCTGGTGGTGCCAAGGGAAGACTCGAGGATAGACAGTGTGGGGTTTAGCCAGGGAGAGGCTCTGGCCCACTGTCAGCTGAGGAGGGGACATCTGCTGGACATCACCTCACAGGTGGGATGATTATCTCGTGGTTAATCAAATGTTTAGAATTTTTTTGTTTTATATTAACTTTGTTCTTTGTCTTTTTTGTTACGTACTGTTATAATATCCATATGCCATAATAATCTAAAAATCAAATCATTTTTGTTGTATGAAAGTACTATACCAGAAACTAAAATGTCAGATTACCATAATAAACTCCGAATTCCACAATATTTTGCCTCTTTAAGTTAAAAATGCTCATTTATAGGCAACTTGTGCATTTTCACAAAGGAAATTGAATCCACTGTTTAATCTCCAGACTCTTGGAGATTCATAAGTAGTGTGAAATACAATTTGAATGGTAAAAATTTGTTCTTTTAATCTCTTGTTTTGTCAACAACAACTTTTAATCGTGAAATCATTTATGAGTATAAGAGCACATCAACTAAGTGTATTAGACAATAGAATAGACAATAGACAATAGACAATTTATTGGCCATTAATAATTTTCAATAAAATTACAATAGGCTTCGTCAAATATTAAGGCTTAAATTACTAGCCTAATCTAAAGTTAAAAATCCTTATGAACGATCTCACAGCTAAAATATTCATTAATATTATAGAAAGGTCTATTTTTTAGCCAAGAATACAATTTATTATTAAAAACTTGACATGGTAAAGTTTGAACAGCATAAGGTAACAAATTGAACATTTTAATGCCTAAGGTTGTATGGTAATTCATGGTTTTACCTAATCTAGCTCTATCTACATTTAACTTATCTTTATTTCTTGTATTATAGTGATGAACATCATTTCTTTTCAAAACCATGTGTGACTTTTTTCTTACATCTACTAATACCTCATAAATATACAGATTTATAACAGTTAAAACACCAATATTTACAAACAAAGGTTTACAATGATCTAACAAAGGTGCATCCGCTAAAATTCTCACAGCCTTCTTTTGGATTACTAGCACCTGATCAATGCCTGTACCATTACCCCAAATTATTAAACCATATCTAATAATACTTTCAAAAAATGCAAAGTAGGCCATTTTTATATACCTTTGTGATACTATTTTTTTTAAATTACACAATAAGTAAATAACCCTAGACAATCTCTTGCATACATAATCAATGTGTTGTTTCCAAGATAGCCTGTTGTCCACTATTATCCCCAATAACTTAACAAAAACTTCAGATTCAAATATAGGCCTATTAATATTCTTAAGAGTTATTAACATTTGTTTTGTTTTTTCTGCGTTTAAATAGAGACCATTTACATTAAACCAGTTAACAGTTTCATTCATTGTAGTCTCTACCAAGTTGTTTAAGTAAAGCAAATTTGTGTGACTATTTAACAAAGTGGTATCATCAGCATATATAATAGTAAAACTAGAGACATTAAAACTTAAATCATTAATAAATATAATAAACAAAACAGGACCCAACACAGATCCCTGTGGCACACCTATATTTATATCAGCCACTTGGGAATAAGCTCCATTAACCATAACAACCTGTATTCCATTGGTCATGTTTACTATGGAATAATTCTTGCTAGTTCAGCTAAATGCTATTGCCGTTTGAAAATCACTTGCTAATTTGATGGAGTATAGACTGTTACAGATATGATAAATATAACTTCGATATAGTTTTATTGTTAAAAAACTTACCATACTATATAATAATTTTGCCAGTGAAATTGCCTGCAGTTTGAATCACTCTAGGTATAACAAATATTTTAAACCAATTTTTTATACATTTTTACTATCCTGATATTTAAAATTATTAAGTCTCAGGATTCTTTACAATTTAAATGTGATAGTTCAAACTAATATTTGGGTTTAAGTGACTAATGACTACAATTGACAGAGGAGTTTTTGCTCTAACATTTGGAAGGTATCTTTATTTAAAGTCTTTACTGCAGTAGGCCAGTTATTTTACTAACATAGCTGAATGAAGTTCATGGATTGAAAAAAAAATAAAACGTTCTGGATGGAAAAGTCTTTTTTCAAGCATGCAAGAGATACAAGCGTGGTGTAGCTAGTTTATTAGCTTGCTTATCTAATCCCACCATACCAATCACATTGGTTTCTGTTTGCCAATAAACAACACTCATGAGGAAACACCTTACCTTCTCATCTGTTTTCCAACTTTGCTGTTTGCATGATTGATGAAAGAACTAATTGTTTACCAACCGGGTTTGTATTTCATATCTAGTGGTTATAAAAAGTGCTTGTTAGAGACATGCTTATCAGTTCATTCTGGGTCTCCTCACCTCCATTCTAACTTTAGTGTGTAGTGTATAATTTTCAGTATTGAAAATTCTCGCTGAGGGTTCAAATTATCCTTTGGAATAGTGTATACAGCTGCAATTTTAATAATTAAATATGAGATTAAGTGATCCAGATTGTTCAAGAAACAAAATTTATTTTTTGATAACTTTTTTAGACACTCCTTTTGGATTGTTTAAACCCTGTTTCATTTGAGTGATGTATAAAATTATTTTGAATATTTTGTCCTGTGAATTATTAATAAATAGATCAGTGACTAGAAAAGCTAAGAGGACTAAGTAAGGCTATGGATAATTTAAAGAGTAGTTTGTTATAAATTTAATAGTAGGCGATACTGATCTTCAATTCTCACAATATCTGATGCCACTGGACTTCACATTGTAGAGATGTACCAATGGTTATTTATTAATGAATACATCATAATGCATTATTAATGCACACCAATAATGTGTGCATACAATTATTTATTGCACACATCTTGTGAATGTTTTCCTCTGAGCTATAAATTTGTAATTGTTTGAAGAAATGTTTCAAAACAAAGGTACAGCACATGAATACAAGGTATGTACTTTTGCTGCAGCAAAACTCCCAAGTTAATATGACAGAAGAATAAGTAGAGGGCTTTCTATTTTTCTTAATATACAAATGTATTGTTTTGTCTCACAAGTTATACGATACAAAATTAAAACGATTATTAATAAAATTTGATTTTTATTCCGTTCTCTATGATGATTGTCAGGAAGAGAGTGACTTTGTCTCAGAATGGTTGGTATCCCTGAACACTACCAGCAACATTATGACCTCAGGGGTTGGAGTTTCTGTCATGGGGGCATCCATCTGGATCTGGGAGGGCTCTCCTGACTCCTTCAAGTACAGTAACTGGTGGCCAGGTATGGATTACACGTTTTAAAACACACATTTCCTGAATCATGAAGATATTTATTTTTATTCTAAAAGAAACATTTTTTGGTCCTAAAGTTTTTATTTTATTTAACAATAAAAATCATAAACAGGTTTGTCTATTTATATGTACCTTTCCAGTAAAAAGAAACCATATTTATTTTGCATGAAATATTGTATACAGTACATACCAAACTTGTTTAAAATTTTGGACACTTATGCTTGTATTTACATTGTTATCCCTTTCATAATGTGCTATTATGTTTTCACGTACTATATACTGTATTTAGTAAATTTTCTATCAGGTAGTCACATGATTTCCAGAAAATAGTTTTCTGCTACTACCCATTTCTGGGGATTCTTAGAAAATAGTAATTGATTACCACCAATAAATTGGTTGCTATTGCGGAACTATTGAGGAATAGGTACCTAACCCAGGGAACAGGTTAAGCAGTAGATAAAGGCCCATTTATTTTAGCGTTTAGATGATTAACATACAGATGTAATTGTTTATAATGTTGTGTACTATTCCAAGTAACACTTTTTTAACTAATGAAATTTTTTTTCCACTAAGGTTGGGAAGGAAACAAAACAGCTTTCCCTGGGACGAAATCTAACCGGGCACTATGTGTGATTGCAAGGAGGTACTTCCCTTGTCCGGTCTCTACCAAAAGGACAACAGTAGAAACTTCATTCTGTGATGCAGAATACTACTTCTGGGATGTGGAGGACTGTGCAATAATGAGCAACAAACATCCGTATGTCTGTGAGAGAGATGCAGATGATATAGGTTAGTCTTTACAGTGACATCTTAGCAGCGCTTATTTACGATATCTATTCACTGTCGTTCTTTGAAAGTTCAGTGAGAGTAATTATTTTCTCTTTATTCCCACCCATGTCATCCTGTTCCTTTTAATTTCGATTAGTAACTATAAATAACTGATAAGTTAAGTTAATAACTGTTTAAGAAAGTACTTTTTTCTTTCCATAAAAACTTATTAAAAACGTTCCAACTAACCAATTTTGTATATTAATGTTTATAAAGTGAGATTAAATATTAGTGAAGAACTGTTGTCTTCGTATACAGGTTGTATAGTAAACAATGGACAGGACTACAATGGGCAGGCCAATGTGACAGAGACATCAAAAGCCTGCCTGCCTTGGAGTTCGACACAGGTGACAGCAGCACTCAAGTACCGAGTGTCTGAGACAACGTTCCGCAACACTCTGTCCGGCCACAACCACTGCCGCAACATTGCAGGGTCAGACACTCAGCCATGGTGCTTCATCCAAGATGGCACTTCCATCACCAAGGAGGCCTGTGACATTCCTTCTTGCAGTGTACGAGGTCAGCAAATAATTTTACTACATATTCTCACTTTTATGTTTTTATTTACAAGAAGCTGATGAAACCTCACTACACTTGAAACTAAAAAGGCTTCTGCATTGCTTCTAATCTAATCTAATCAGGATTATCAAGATATTTAGGATGGAGAGGTACGAGGGATTGATGACATCTGGAAGATTCCAATGCTGCAGCTATAAGGGGTTCAGTAGGCATTATATTAGCCATGCCTTGAAGGAAGAGAAGGTTTGTTAGCCTTTAATGGCCAAAGTAGATAAGGGTGGGTATGTCCCTCATATTTGGTCTCCAAAAAGCTTGTAACATTAAGGGAACCCACAAAACAATATTTGAAAAAAGACAAAATAAAATAAATTATAATGGTACACTCTGTATTATAATATTTACCCATTTAAAAAATCTGCCACGTTCTGTATGTCACTTCAAATACTATCAAATTCTGCTGGTAGAGTTATGCTTGGACACATTTCTAAAAGCATGTGCTCTTGAAAATCATCTAGGCATTTCTAACTCAGCAAAAATTTTAGTAATGGTAAAGTGGTTCAAAGTATAAAACACTTTAGTGACATCTAAGGAAATATGAAGAAAATGCGATTTTCACCACACTTCTAAAAAAAATAATAATAATAACAATTTTCTTTAAAATAACACTCACTTTAAAATACCCATTATAACATAACTGACTGATGCAAATCGATAATGTCTGAATCCGAAGTTGCTGAGTCCAAAATCTTATTGAGAAACCTGACAAACCACTGACATGGTATATATTTGGATTCCATGATATTTTCAAAGATTATCTAAAGACTCATCTTATTAGAATCATCTCTGATTATGGTATTTGGATACCATAAGCCCTGTTGTACTATAAGAAAATTAATATAAAATTGCAAGTAACGCAAATTTATTTAAAGGATACATAGCAAGTCATGGAATGATATGTGAAGTGAGTTACCACACGGAGAAATATAATCCTCCCCTGTGGTTATCAGTATAGCTTTGTTTCTGCTATTTAATGTATAGATGTATAAAAGGGCAACAGAAACCAAGGTATTCCTTAAATTAATATATTTGCAAAGATGTATATTATGTAGTTCATGATTAAATTAATTTTTAGAATCTAGAATAGCGTCAGAGAGATCAGCTGGGGAGGTCACGTGTGGTCCGAACTTATTCGCCTGTGAACTCAACGAGTGCATCCCTTCTGCTTGGGTGTGTGACGGTCAGCCGGTAAGTGTTGCTATTATATTGGGTTTTCAATTAATAAAAACATTATTCTATGTTGTGTTACCTTTTGCTGATTTTGATGAGACTTAATTAGGTTGTTCTATTTTAATATTGAGTTAAAAATATTTAAAACTAAGATAATCAATATTGAACAAAGAAAATAGCGTTAAACATTTAATAAGTACAAATTAGATCAATTTACTCTATTATAACACAGTGGTGGATATAGGAAAATATATTATATGTTTTTTTCTTTTTTGGGGGCCAATAACAAGATGTTCTGGTGGTATGGAATAACAAAAATAAGAATTAGTCTCCAGGACTCACCTTTTTATGCTATTTTGAGACTATTAAAAAAAAAATCTATTTCATTAGTTATTTGAGTGAGTTAAGCCTACACCAAATGTGTATGAGTTATGAGTAAACAAATGTATTTGAGTACATTTTTTTTAAAGCAAACTGTCATGTGATTTAGCTATTGTTATTAAGGTTCTGTAATAAAGTAGGCTATTTTTGTAATGGTGAACATGGCTTTTGATTTTATTGTATCTAAGTGCAAGAAATATTTAGAGATTGAGCAATTAACTAAATCGCTTCAGAGTTAAAAGCACACTTTAACTAAACAGATACCACATTACAAATGGTCTACATATTTTGTAATGTTGTTAGGACTGCAAAAATGGCTATGATGAGTTAAACTGCACTGGAGGACTAGCTCAGTTCCAGCAGCACAAAACTTCTCGTCTCATAGAGCACGACAAGGAGAAGTGGCTCCATACAAGTGCAGCCAATTGTGCCACTCGCTGTCTTGAAGCAAGTGACTTCATCTGTCGCTCCTTTTCTCACTAGTAGGTCACAGTTATTTTTCTTTGCTTAGATATTAACCACTTGATAATTATGTGCTAATAATCTGATTTTAATATGTGTACTTAGTGTGTAAGTGTAAGCAACTATGATTGGAACGGCTGATTCAATGTAAATGTTGAATTTAGCTCTAGTCCAGCACAATTGCATAGGTTGAAATGAAATGAAATGAAAAATGTCTTTATTGAATACAACGTAAAACATATTCAATTGGCGAGGTTAGGACTATTAAGTCCTCTCTTACACCTAACCATAAATTAATAAACTCTACTATTACTGTAAAACAAGAGCCACAATACAGTTTACATTACTATTTTAAATCGAAAATTATAATCTCTATTTATATAAAGTAATAAAATGAAACAAAGGTTTTCTATGAAACTAAAAATAAATACATAGAATAAAACTTACAAGGAAGTTAACAGACATTCATCCATCACCATTCATACAAAGCCACCGTCCCATACCCTATGCCACGACATCGTCAACCCGACGAGGTCCAAAACAGATGGTCCCTAAGCACCCCCCGAAACCGTTCCCGACTACGAATACCTCTAATATGATCCGGGAGATTATTCCAAAGTCGACAAGCAGAGACTGTGAATGATTTACTGTAAATAGAGGATCTATGAACAGGAATAGATAACAGAGAGGCTCCACGTCGAGTATTCCAATTACTTGTTTCAGAAATGAAAGAAAAGCGTTCAGACAGATAGGAAGGGGAATAATCGTTATACAAAATAGAATGTAACATGCTGAGAATGTGGAACTGACGGAGTAGATTCAACTTTAACAGATGTAACTGATTGATGAAGGGTGTTATATGGTCATATCGTCTGAGGTTGAAGATAAAGCGAACACAATAATTTTGAGCACGTTGTAATCTGTCCGAAAGCTCAACCGTCATGTCATTTATAACTTCGCTACAGTAATTGAAATGGCAGAAAATCAGGGTCTTCACTAGCATTACTTTCAAATTCAAAGGTAAATAAATAGCAAATTGCTTAAGACTATGAATACCAGCAAACACCCTGCCACAAGTCTCAGTAACATTATCGGCCCAACTAAGAGTTTTTGTAATAGTCAGTCCAAGATTTTTGACCTTGTCACTGTATGAAAGAGGATGACCGTTCAATATGAGTGTAGGAGTGTTGTTCAAGTCGATACCGCTCAGAAGTCTGGAAGTTCCAATAAGAATAGTTTGAGTCTTGCTTTCGTTAAGTTTCAGTCCGTGTTTGAAGGCCCACGTTGCAATAGCGTCAATGTCAGTGTTCATGTCAGCAACAATGTTTAGATAGTTCGAAATGGAAAAGTGGCTGTAAATTTGTAAATCGTCGGCATACAGGTGAAAAAAATGAGTGTTTGATCATAGCAGTCAAATCGTCGATGTAAATTGAAAAAAGAAGAGGGCCAAGGACAGAGCCCTGTGGCACCCCTCGATTCACAGGTTTCCAGTAGGAGTCTTTGTCGTTAGACCTAACACACTGCCGACGACCTGACAGATACGACCCAAACCACTCCACACAGCCATCAGAGAATCCGATTTTAGACAATTTCAAAAGAAGCAATGGGTGGTAAACGCAGTCAAAAGCCTTAGAAAAATCAAAAAGCGTTAAAATAGTAACAAGCCTTTTGTCCATTGCCGAACGTATATCTTCAGTGATTTTTAAAAGAGCACTCGTTGTACTGTGATTAGTACGAAATCCTGATTGAAAGTTGGACAAAAGTTTATTGGATTCGAGAAAGAAAGGTTGAAGGTTGAAGTGACAATGAGTATAACTTTTTACCTAGATTGCACTACTTATTGTAGTCTGGGTTTCTCTGATTTCAAAACGATGCAGGGGTTCATTTTGAGCGTCTTTGTTCTTTGTCACCGACTATTGATCCCTATTGATTTAGATCCCTCAGATGAACCTGACTCCATATTTCAGGAGTCAAGTCTGCAACAGCATCAGATTTCAGATGCTGCATGTAAGAGAAAGGTAAACTGGAGCTAAATTTAACATTCACCTTGAATCAGCCCTTCCCACCATAGCTGCTTTATGTGTAGAAGACTCGGTTGGTCTACTGTACTTTGGAATCGTGTCAGTCAACATCATAGTGTGCTCAATTTTGCATCTGATGAAATACTGAGAATACCTCTTCACCTAGTTTGCACTACTAGGTTTGTAGTCTGGGTGTTTCTGATGTCGAAACAATGCAGGAGGTTCGTTTTGAGCATCTTTGTTCTTCGCCACCAACTATTTTTGGATCCCTTCAGATGAACCTGACTCCAGATTTCAGGAGTTAAGTCTGCAACAGGATCAGATTTTAGATGCTTCACGTAAGAGGAAGGTGAACTGGAGCTAAATTCAACATTCACTGCAATGAAATGTTAATCACAGCACATATGCCTTTTCCCATTCTCATCTAAGGTATGGTATAACACTTTGGGAAAATAGCACTAATGCCAAAATTGTTTTATTTGGCAAAATAAAGTACTTAGAATTATTGCAAATGTTGGCGATAGAGTTTCTTGCGTCCCAATATTTAGAAGATATAGAATCATGACCCTTCTATCCCTGTATATTTATTGTAATTTACTTGGTATCGAAGAAAAATTAGATAGTTTTATTAGTAGACAAGAAATACATTCTTATTGTAATAGAAAAAAATATATGTTTGAACAGATGAATGTTCCATTGGAAATAACCAAAGATACTTTTATCTATATAAGGATTAAACTTTTTAATAAGCTTCCTGAAAAAGCATGGCATGTTAATAGACACATCGTATATTTAAAAATGTTATAAATAGTTTGTTGATATCACATTTTATTCTTTGGTTGTTATTGTTGTTATATTTTTATCTGTTGTATTTTTTATTTACATACTGCTTCATGCTCATGTATGCAGATGACACGACACTCCTGCTACAAAATAAACAACCTTCGACCTTGGAAATAAACACATACATTGCCATAAATATGGCAATAGAATACTGTCAAGCAAACGACCTGGTATTGAATCAAACAAAGACTCAGCAACTAATAATGTGAAGGAAGAAAGAAGAAGTGCTGGAATTACCGGACGCTGAAAGAATGGACAACGTAAAGTACCTTGGAATATTAATTGACGAATCTCTTTCTTGGAGTGACCATATCAACCAACTATGTGGGAAACTTAGCACAGTTTTATATGTCCTAAGGCGCTTAAAACAAGTTGCTAGCCCAGAAATAGTAAAATGTGCATACTATGCTCTTTTCGAGAGTCACCTGAGGTACGCAATAACTGTCTGGGGCAACTCCTCTAAATTTAACACCCAAAGGGTACTAGTGCTTCAGAAAAAAGCAATCCGTATACTAATGGGAACAGGACCTCTAGAATCATGTAGAGGTGCTTTTAAACAGCTAAAAATACTAACCTCAGTAGCCCTGTACATCTTAGAAGTAGTTGCATATGCAAGTCAACAACGTCTGACAAGAGGAAATGACGTTCACACCCTCAACACAAGATCCGCACACGACTACATACTTCCCACCCATCGTCTGACTCTCTACGAAAAACGACCCACCTATGCTGGTGCAAAATTTCTTAACATCTTGCCACACCAACTCCGACGAAAACTGATCGATTGGCTTCTTGACTGGCCTTTTTATACAATAGAGGAATTCCTGAACTGGAGGACTAACTACCTGACCACATCTCTCGAATCACTGTGATTTATCTCAATTTAAAAAAAAATTGTATTTTGCTTAATGACACCATTCTTGTCTCAATGATAATGAATAAAGTATATTGTCTATTTATTTGTTTGTTGTATTGTTATCTATTTATTGACTATTTAATTTATAATGCTTTAAGTTTTTAATTTATTATATATACTTCACGAGATGCTGCTAACACCATATTTACTTTTTTTAATGAGCAAATTGTGATTTTATTATCATCACCATTCACCATGTATAAAATGTATATAAAATTTACTTTTACCAAACTTTGTAAATGTGTAATCATACACTTGTTTTATGGAATACTAAAGGATGTTGATAGGAGTAGTCTAATTATAAGAAAAAGTAATGTTGCCATTAATGTAGCATTGTCATAAATGCTTAAAGACAATAAAGATATCTTGATTCGTGAATACTAACTCCTATTAATTTATCCAACATTTTACACAGGGGACAAATGGATGGATTACTAACTGTCCACAGTCCCGCAACTGGAACAGTTACATCTTTTTTTTCTAAATTTGTATTGCTTCCTCAGGAAAGGCATAAGCAAACTTACACTGATTAAGTGTCGGTTGTATAAAATGACCCTGAGTTTTAACCCATAAGTACAATGTTAAACTCAAACACTTTTAGACTTATTATATATTGTAGAAAGCAAAGATGTCTCACTATAAAGATATTATTAATATACAGTACACACTCAAATGCTATTTCTTTTTTTCTTGTAAAGTGTACTTAAATATTTAAATCATGTAATACATAAAGGTTTGAGATGTTTTTGAATAACAGATAAAAATATACATTTTTTATGTAAAAGGTATTTGGATGTGTTTTAATAAAACCTTTAAAATGAGAAGTCTCCCATAATACTACAATAAAAAAATAAGGTCATAAATGTGTTGGAAGTTTGATATTGTTCTTATAGGGTTAAATCAAGATAGTCACTATTATAGCCAATTCATAAGGACTCTGTGCTATCAGACAAGCAAATCGCATACAAGTTATTGTGCATGATAAAAAGACAAAGCTATTAGTTTGTTATTGTACTATTGAGACACAGCCAACCTTAATGACTAGCGATGATTGCAACTTCAGCTATTAAACTAGTGTATCAATTAAATATAACTATTGGTACAGAACTTGAGAGCCAATTAACATTACATAATCACATGAAGTAGTTTTTTTTTATGATATCAGTAAAGGAATTTTCTCTAAGACAGAAATAAACTGTCTATCGTATCAGTGTTGGTGAGGGCTGAAGAGGTTTCGGAATCGAAAGGATTAAAAGTATAAAACAATATATTTTCTCAAACTAAATAGTTTAGCATAACACAGTTAAAACTAACCATCATGCACTTAAATAAGTATTAAATTACCATCAAGCCAATCATATAAAGAGCGATTATTTAGGTAAAAAAACTTGTTATGTACCTTTTTCTGATTTACTGACAGTGATACCTAAGTGCCTAAAACCACTTTGAGGATTATATGATGCAAAAGTGTTACAATCAATATCATTTGAGAAAGATTTTATTGTTTTATATTTTCATCCTATTGATACCCTCCCATTTCGATCTCCACAAACATTAGTGCTACTTCCAATAAATTTCTTATTGAGGGTAAATTTCTCTATCTATGTATTAAAAACCCAGTTTGTGTGTTTATACAATGCAATTAACTCTTGGTCCTACCATATATAATTGCATGAATAAATGTTAATTTTGTTGAACTCACACTGTGAATGACAGGAATCATAAGAATAATTTTTTATTGCTCAAATAATGTCAATCAATATGTTAAGTGTACTGGGCAGTCACTTTACTTTTAGATTTAAATGTATTTGGTTTATTTCAGCGGGAAGGACCAGATCTGCCTGTTGAGTGAGTCAAACATTGGACTTTCAGGCAAGCTTGTAGCCAACCAGTCAGAGTGGGAGTACTACGAGAGAAGCTCCCACTCTATAGACTGCTCTGACAAATTCGTCTGTGGCAACAGAAAATGTATCAACCAAACTTCTGTAAGACAAAACTCATATCTTAATTCCTTGGAAGTTATGTTACTGTATAGACTTCACTTAATAAAAAAAATTATATACACTTATTTTGCAATTATCAAATAATAAGAAATATTTATATTTTGTTTACATATTACAACTAACATGTACAATTCCAGATCAAGATTAGTCTAATGTTGGCGTTAAAAAACTATCAATACAGTATGTATTAGTGTTCACCAATAATTATCGAAATTACTAATTAAATTTATATGATAATTTTTATGAAGTAGTTTTTTGAACAGGTAATAATATGACCCCATTGTGGCTTTACTGATACTAAAATGGAGGTCCTACCTCATACTGGTTTAGGAGATGAAACGTATCGCAGTAATACAGAATATTGTAAGCTAATGCTGTCAGTAGACTATGTAATATAACAGAAATATAGATTTAATTGTAGGCCCTAATTAAATTGAAGTATTTATATAGCTTTTATGAAACATAATAAAACTGTACTTCATTGAGTGGAAATATGTAAGGAACACATTTCATAAGCAAAACCTTAGCTATTTTTTATTCAATACCAAGCAAAACACTTTATAAACAGGTGGCAATCCGAGTTAACTGATTTATAATACATAATGAAGCTATGGTGAAAATGGTTAATTCAATACTCCATTTTACTTTCTGCTTAAATTCAGAAAAAATTATTACTTTGGAAATAATTTATTGGGGTGAAACCATATTGGGATTCTTGCAAGTCTAAATGAGCATATTTTATAGCATTAAGTAAGATGAATAACAGTAAAAAATTTAACATCATATAGAATTGCAAACAGAGCATTGTCAATAAACTTTGTGTGATACTAACAATAGGCTTGAATCGCTGTGGGGCACTCAGTAATGTTCTCTGGGGGGTGTCTGCAACATGAGGGAGTCAGGGATATGTAAATCCCTCCGGATCAGAAGGGGAATTCAGGGATACTACCCCTGGAAATCTTTGAAATACTAGGTCCTTAAATCATTATTTTATAGTAATTCTGAACAACTAAGAAAAGGAGAGCAAAGATCAGGTCAGAGTGTATAAAATGTACAGTAAAACCAATGTACCATCAAACACCAGGAACTTATACTCTATACAGGGATAATTATAATCTTCTGCAACAAATACAGTTTATATAAAGTGTGTTTGACTATAAAAAATAATCATAACATTAACCAAATTTTGAACAAAATAGTGAAGTTTAAATCACAAATCAAAGCTAAATACCCCAAAAAAGTATAGATACCCAAGTTTGAAAGTTGACTACACAGTAACTGATAGAGCTTTTTTATTTCTGTGTTTACTATATAAAAATGTTTAATAACAATAATTTCCAGTTTTTGTATTGATAACATAAAAAAATACCAGTTTTTGTCGCTTTTCAACTAAACTGAAATTTTAAAAATTCATAACTTAGAAACTTGTGATGTAATTAAGACCAAATATTTATACAAGGTAGATACAAGTGTACTGCAACTGAGTATGTAATTTTAGAATAATATGAAAATAAAGTTATTAAATTACCATCTTAATTTTTATTCTTGACTGGGTGGTTCACAAAATTTGACATTGTTCACATTATGGAGTCATTATCTTGAGTGTGCAATTTTGCATTGCCAGACTGCCTGTGGTGGTGTTGCCTGGTGCCTAGTCGCAAGGAATCACAACAAACTAATACAGTATAGAACTGCTCAGAGCTCGGCAACTCACTCACTACTGTGACAACTGATTACGTCGGAACTACTGTAATAGATACTTACCAGGTACTCATCTGTCTGGAGAGTACAAATTACCGCAAACCAAAAGTGCCTGGTATAAGTAATTTTATGATACACATACTTTACACGGTTATGGCTGTTACTAAAAAGTACTCGGACTTGTTTAGCAGTAACAGAAACTATACCATTTTAGGATTAATCTGTAACGTATGGTTCTAAATCATATGTGAATCATGAGTGAATTATGTACTTGGTTACTAAAAGTACCAGGTACAGGTAAAAGCCACAAGAAGTAGTAAGATCTAACCTTCTTTCGTACTTGCTGCATGAAGGTGAAATTCAAATATTTAGCATTTTGAACTAAATTAAATTATAACATGTGCAATGGTGTGTATTCATTAATTAAAATAGTTATAGGGTTTGAATTTATATATCTGATTATGATTGGTTTAAAAGTTCCCACTTCAATGTTATTTTTAGTTGGAAATTGAATATTAGGTAATTGATAAAATAAAATTCTCTAGGGGGGACAGATTCCATTCGTCACCCCCGGCAGTGACCCCCTGTGTTAACAAACTATTACATATTAGTATGTAATCATTGAATTCTTGATATAAACACCAGTAAGTTTACATTCTTTACAGATTCACTGAATGTTGGAGGGACATGTGTATTACTCTACTACATTTTCTTTACTGTGGCAAGCTGTCTGTAATGAAAATGTCAAATATATAATAGTGTTTATATATTATAGCAAACTGTTTTTAAGTGTTGATCAAATTGACATTAAGATGTTTCTTTTAAATTTTGGACAGGCAGCTCCTTATCACAGAGGAGACTCTTTTTGATTTTTAAAAGAAATACTGAATCTAGAATTCAGGAAATGTATAAAAAAATAGTAGATTTTATATCACTCAGAAGACGAACTAGTATTATTTGATCAACAAAAACCAAATAATGATGATTCTTTCAACAATTTTAGACCTGTAATGGCAGAAATGATTGTGGTGACCGATCTGACGAGAAGAATTGTTCAGCAGCAAACCTCGGCTACGAGATCCGGCTGGGAGGCAGCAACGTCAGCCATGAGGGTCGAATTGAAATCAAAAGTATGCTATAAGGAGTTATTTCTTTTAAAAACTTCTTCAATCAGATAAATTACAAGATCATAATTATTAGCTTTAACATAAGATATAATTTTTCCTTACTATTGAGAATCTTATGATATTCAATGTTATTCAGTTAATCTATTTGTTTGTATCACTGAGTAAAAATGGCAAAAGCCAGTTTTAAACAAGTGTTTTGATGGATTCAGAGTAAAATCCATGATGGCTAATCATGAAAACTTAAGAGTAATTCATTAGATTCACAATATATTCTAAAGTCCTTCCAATTTGTTAAAGCTAAGCCTGCTCTTCCTATTGTACCAATATTTTGTCGGTACCATTTAGAGATTTATGTCATGGTTGATTATATAACTATGATTTAAAATACAAATTATTTGGTTTTTCCAGTCCTTGGGGAGTGGGGATATGTCTGTGATGACCAGTTTGACTTGAGAGATGCAGAAGTTGTCTGCCGAGAGGTAGGGTTCACCCTGGGTGCAGCCGAGATTAGGCCTCACTCTGCGTTCGTTCCTCTCAACACCTCTAAAACTCTGTTCCTGGTAGATGACCTACAATGTCGAGGAAATGAGACGAGCATCAGAGAGTGTGACTTTGGAGGGTGGGGTGTTCACGACTGTGGAAATGAAGAGGTTTGTTGTTCTAACAGCATATTTAAGTTATTGGTGCCTCAACTCAAACAGTTTAGCAACTACCAGCCAGTTAGATATTAGATACTTAAAGCAAACAGCATTACAGATTTCACATACAAGTTTGTTGTTGTTTTATAATTATATCACTTCTTCACACTGTGTATTACTGTTTATAAATTTCTTAATATATTATGTAGGTTGTTGAGTTCATCTTGATAATAGAAGATTGTTTACAAAAATACAAATTATTTTCTGGTTTGAATTTGTTGCTAAAACCAAAAAATAATATGTGCATACTCTCTCTCAGGTGGTAGGAGTTGTATGCAAAATCCCAGGAAAGGTTTGTGCCAACAACTTCTGGCAATGTGAACGCAGCAACGAGTGCATCCCCAACAACTTTCTCTGTGACAACATACCTGACTGTGAAGATGGTTCAGACGAAGATGTGACGCGTTGCAAGGTTGGTCTTTGTTGTCAAAGGTGTAGTGAAACACTTCTCGGAATAGGTTTATATATAAGTGATTTATTAATTATTAATAAATAATTATTATAAATTATTAACCAATTATTAATCAAAGTTGAAAAGTTATAAACCTATTTTTCCTCAACATACTCTTCTCCTGCAATAAAACCCTAGCCCCAATGTTGATACTGCTATTCAAAACATTTTGTAAATAATTAATTGTTTTCATCATCTCTAATTCTTTGACAATGTCAGCATCTGCAAATTGTTTTCCCTTTAACGATGTTTTCAACCCTAAAAACAGGAAGAAATCGGCTGGCATCAGGTCAGGGGAGAAGTGTGGATTTTCTAGTGTGGTAACACTGTTTTTGACTAGCACTAACAAAGACCGATGGGAAGGGTTGTTGTCATGAAGCGAAAGCCAATGATTTCCCTCCAATTTTCAGGGTGTTTCCTCCTGATGTCATCTCTTAAGTACTTTACCTCAAATGCAATTTCGTAAATTGTGAGTCTTCTGTTTGCTCATACGACTTGCTGTATTCACTCAATATTGTCATCAGTGGTTGCAGTTAAAGATCATAAAATTATTCACTACTAAGGTTATTTTCAATGCCCTCACAAACTTAACTTGTTTGTGCTATTTGTAAACTTGTTTCTACTTCAGCACTTTGTCTTCAGCATGAATTAACAACTCTCACTTGTTACTTTGAAGCAAAACACAGAATTTAATGTTTGATCCCTATTCACAAATTAAATTGAAAAAGTTAATTATTAGATACACAAAAACACTCTTCACAAGGGAATAATGACAACTGAACGATGCCAACACTACAGATCCTCTCTCCCAGGAATAGTACCAACTGCTATGAACCTAATTTCCCACCAGGTTGCATGTTGGGTGTATATTTAAATTGGTTCTTGGAACTTTTTTGACTTTATGGTCAAACAAACATTCGTGATGATGGTGGAAAAATTATTGGCCATCCAATGTAAGATATGAACTCATGAAAAGTTAATGACAAACTTGTTTTTTTTAACAAGAACTTCTTTGCACATTTCACAGACAAGTAATACTATTATCTTATTCTGGAAACATGATTTGTGGAAACTTATTGACGAACAATGAGAATTTTTCTAAGCCATATATGTTATGCTATGGGTTTTATCTTTGTTGGTTTATCCCTGTTTTCATTTCATCGGTAAAGTAGAAGTTTTAATTCTATCTTCTTTCCAAAGATAATTTCCAATCAAATAAATACAAATGGTTTTGGTTATGGCAGCAACCAGTAGCTGTGAGACTTGTGACCGCCAAAGGTGGACGGTCACTGACGACAGTCGAAGGCCGAGTTGAGATAAGAAGATTTGGTATCTGGGGCACTATCTGTGATGATGACTTTGAGGAGGCTGAAGCAACTGTAGTCTGCCACTCGCTCGGATACAAAGGACCAGCACAGGTGAGACCAGTTTTTATACATTTTAATTTTGTGATTAGTTGATACTTTGAAGTATTGCCATATAGCGTTAAAAAGTGGTATACTCTTGAGTTAAGTGCTTAGGAAAATGCACAGCCTAAGGTTCAGAACATTGAGCTTCTTTTAGACATAGGAAATATTCAGTTCGAATTTAGGCATGACCAATCCATTCTTGCATTGTGTATTATTATTTTTTTAAATTTTTATAGGATTAATTGGGCATAAGTAATATGGATAAACTGGGAATACATCAAAACAAAATAGATTAGAGGCAATAAGGAATTTGTTTGTTACAAATATAACAGTAAATGTGTTGTTATACAGCCAATTTATATGATTTTTTGTAAAGAGATTAATTATAGATAAAACAACAAATAAAAAGTGATGCTTCTGGAAAGTACGATCACACACAAAAGTTTGAAGAACATCATTTTCACAGAAGAAGTGTTGGACTATCACTCAAAATTAACCATCAGCCAGCTAGCTGTGCCATGGTATCATAATGGATTTTTTTGTTTTTGTGGTATTTATTGCCTGTAAAACATAATTTTGCAATACCCTGTATATCAGGTGTTTGCTACAGTCCCGCAAGGAGGCAGCGTATGGAGCAGGACAAGGGATCATCTGGCTGGACGGAGTCCACTGCGCAGGCAATGAGAGCTCTGTGGACAACTGCCTACACCAGGCGTGGGGCCAGAGCGACTGCAAGCATGAGGAAGATGTGTCTGTTGTCTGCTCACTTGACACTGTGAGTACTTACATTAAATTAAACATTTGTTGAGTTTTTATAACTCACTTCTAAGTTTATTTGCTAAAAAGCATTCAACTATATAACTAATTTATTTAAGAATAGGAGTATATTTATAACGTTTTGTCAGCCACTTTAGATTGAACATGTTAAACTTAGTAATTGTAATAAAATTGCTGTTACAAATTCTCCAACAAAAACATATAACTAATATATTCCACATTATTTGCGCATATTAGTTTAATGGATGGTTCAAATTAATTATTTCAAAACTTGTGGTTGCAATTGTGTAGTAAAAATGGAAAAGGTTGTAAGTGCCAAAAATAAAAAAAAATGACTTTTTCGGTGAAAAGCGAAGTAAAAGCCAAGCGTTAATAAGATAGACAAGGTAGTAAGTGCCAGAAAAATTGCCCCTAGTTTGTAGAGCAGTCGGAAGATGTCAGCACGTTGTAAGAGCCGTGCGGGGTTGAAGTGGAGAACGATGTAAGTCCACCCGCCATGATGTATGTTCCTTGTCTATTCCGTAGTTATTTGCTGTTGCCGGGCGGGCAGTGACGCTATGCATGCTCGCCCGCTTTTACGTTTTGTGTTGTTTTACGTAGTGATTATTTTATTTAAGTGTGTTGCGTGTAACAGGCGTTGAAGTATTTATTAGTGCAGTGTTCTATCTTACTAAAAATGGAAGCACCTCCTGTTCGTAAGAAAGTTCTAGTGGAGAGAAGACGAAGGGCTCGGGAAAAAAGGAGACAGTTATGTTACTTGTAAAGGAAAGACTATCCCCGCAAAAAATCCCCCACCTCCTGAACGAAGCTGTTCATGTAAGTACCAATGCAAAAACTTGAGTAACGAACAAAAATGATATTGTTTATGGAATTCTACAAAGTTGACGAAAAAAGCCAGGGAACATATTTACTCAACCACATGCAGATGCTACCTATTGCCCCGTAGAAGACACGGGGGGAATTACGATGATCCCCAGTGAAAGTAGACGCACCTGCTCGTTTGCATACAACATTCCTGATGGTTCTGGCAAAAACATACAAATTTGCAAAAAAAAACTTTAAAGAAATTTTTGCTATTTCTGAAAGGAAGTTGATTGGTTTACAAACTAAAAAAAAAACAGGATGCTTGATTTTCGAAGACAAAAGAGGGAAAAACCCCCTGGATCAAATGAACACAAGGTGAAGTATACAGAAAAATGACCGTAATCTGGTTAGGTTGTCATATAAATTCTTTCCCAAGATACGAAAGCCATTAATTGCCGAAAAGTATCAAGCAATGAGTTTTTGTCCCCAGACCTGAACAAACACAGAATGTTTATGGCATTTAAAACCCAATACCCTACAAGTCCAGTCAACTATAGTTTTTATACAGAAGTATTAAAAAAAAGATTTCCCAAAACTCAAGTTCAAGGCTCTTGCAGCTGATACTTGCAAAAAATGTGATCTTTTTAAAGTGCAGATTTCATCAACGACCAATGAAAGGGCAAAACGGGAAGTTAAAAAACTAAACAAGAAATTCACCATCGAAAAGCTGAAAAGGCCCATGTCTGCATGAAAGAGGATATTACTTTGTCCCAACTTCCAACTGGTACCGCTACAACATTATGTATGGACTTGCAACAGGTGATGTTCGTGCCCATGCTTACCCATAGCACCATGTTTTACTGCAGACAACTTTCTTGCTATAATCTAGGAATACAATTGTGGGGGATAATGACTCAGCGTTTATGTGTATGTGGCATGAGGGCATCGGAGGTCGGGGAGCCAATGAAATAGCTTCTTGTCTGTTTAAAGTTGCTACTGTTCAAGGCCATTTTTCTCGGAAGAAGACTTGTAATATGGTGCGAACAACTGTGGTGCTCAAAATAAAAACAGGATGCTCCTTTAATGGCAATTATTTACCTAGTTCACAAAGGGTTTTATCGCTCTATTAACTTGAAGTATCTTGTAAGTGGGCACAGTTATATGAAACTGTGACAGAGACTTTGGCATTATTGAAAAACGCCGCAAAAAAATGCAAAAGCAATGGTTCCTAAAGGACCTGGAAGATGTAGTTGCAAAGTGCAAAATTTAAATCCCCCTTCACAGTTGTTTCTATGAAGACAGAAGACTTTTATAGATTTTAAAGGTCTTGCAAATCAGTTCATTAACACAAAAGATCTAGCTATCAGCAAAATTTCCCACTTCCGAGTTTCTCATAAGAATCCAAGCACAGTGAAGGTAGCGTCAGTTTTGGCACTTCAAGATGATGGTATGGTAACATGGAACAAAGTTGACGTCTTAAAGAAAAAGGCCGACCTTGGCAATCTTCCCGACTTAAAGGACTTGCCAAAAATCCAGTTTAAATCAAAAAATCTCACAAGAAAAGAAGAACGATCTGATAGGAATGATAGACTACATAGAAAAAGGCAGAAGACAAGCAGTTTTATAGAGATCTTCTGGCAGCAGACACCGTTCCTGATGGTGTCATGGAGGTGGATGCAGACATTGAAGACAAGGACTACTAGTTGTATTAAAAGTAAGGTATTTTAAATGTACAAAGTCCTAGAGTTAATAATATTAAAAATAATATTAATAATATTACGTTATATTATGTAACTTTTTTTCAGAAAGTCAAGACTATGACTAAAAGTGTTTTATTCTTTTGTACGTATTATCATGTATCCTTGTAACATATTTTGATGTTATGGTGTACATTAAACGCTTCTAAAACAATACTGGACTTACATCCTTTTTTTTAAACTAACCCTTCACTTACATCATTTATTAAATAAAGAAAGGCACATACATCCTTTTCACAAAAAAAACCGATTGCTCTTATATCTTTTTTCCATATTTTTTTGGTTTCCGCTTATATATTTATAGCAGAAATTGTATTATATGTTATTCCTATTGATTTTATATTTTTATAAATATAAAAAATATTTTATTAGTAAATATTCAATGTTTTAGACATATTTTATTGAATACTGAAAAATTTTAGTTTTCTGGCACTTACAACCTTTTCCATTTTTTACTACACAATTTATATAACAAAATCTCACTCAAATAACCAATAAACTCACGTTTAGTTATAATACCCTTTGCTTTACTTTCTCATTATTCCAGGATGAAATTGATATTCTTGGACATAAAAATACTCCACCAGTTGAGGATGTGACCAACAACTTGACTGACGATATTCTGCCGGATGACTGTGGCACTGTTGACGAGGAACTCAAGTACCAAACAACAGACTTTACCCCAAAAGTTGTTCAAGGAAAGGAAATAACTAGAGGAACAATCCCATGGCAGGTATATCTGTTTGACAGTTTTCAATGTAAATTGGTTAATTTAATACCTTTAGTGTGACACGAGATATCCACAGAATTTAGGACAGTCACAGTTATATCTAGTTGTATCTTCTGCAGGCCATGTGTTAAACCAGTGTTTCTCAAAGTGTGGGGCACAACTCCCAAGGCTCAGAGAGTGCCAAAGCTTCATTGAAAAATTAATGTAATTTTGTTACAAAATAAACTCGCTGTAGCTAGCACCTAGCATGCCGGGTTTTTGTGGTTTCACAATACCTTGCAAAGTACGAACGATCGGCCCCGCACTTTCCCTCCACTCCTACCCCTACTGCCAACGCGTCACATGTACTGAAGTTATTGCAGTTCCAAGTTTTGAATGTGACAGTTCTCCATGTTTTGTCGACATGGGTATTTCGTTTTATGCTCATATGTTTTGTATATATTTTCATCAAAATAAAAAGATTTCTTGTAACTGTAACAAGTGGTGGAAGTGGAGATGCATCAGTGAATGCATCAGGCATGAGGAGTGGCGTCAGTGACAGTCAAGGTAAAAATGAGGAGGATCCTTGTGGTACGGCAAGTTTAACCACTCCTTCTCCAAGTCTAAGTTGACCAAACGTAGCCAAAGTGTGCATGTATGACGACAATTATTTATCACTAGGTTTTACAAAACTGATCATAACTGGCCAAGAACCAAATTGGCCAATTTGTAGTCTGTCTAGCTGTCCTGGCCTCTGACAGCATCAAATCTAACAAACTAAAAAGATAACTGGATATCAAACTTAATGGACACACTGCATAATTCATAGAGAAAGTTTAGCAGCAAAAGGTATGACTCCGGAACTTGATATTGTACATGTGATCGTTAAAAGAGTCAATGTTATTAGGCAGCAGTCACGAGTTTTTAAGATTCTCTGTGAAGATATGGACTCAGAACACACAGCTTTTTTGCTTCATACTGAGCTCACTGATTATCAAGAGGAAAGTTTTTGACCAGAATACTTGAGCTTAAACATGAAGTTCTCACATTTTTGCTTGTTGAAAACTATCAAAACTCAACGTTTTTCAATAACTCAGATTTTTTACTGTGATAAGTGTACATGGCAGATATCTTCGAGAAACTAAATGTACTGAACAAGCCTTTCAGAAAAAAGATGCAAATCTTCCCCTTATAATCTCAACCTCATGTCAATACGGTCAAATTCTAATATATCTCATTATAAAAAACGAATTTCCTTATTACTCTTTATAATTTAGCTATTCAAATCTATTTGAATATAATTTTATTTAATTTGATTTGTTTTAAACTCATTTTTATGCTTATACATGGCAGTTACTGCCAATGATGACTACATGGCCATATCACGTAATTCGAGTGTATCTGCCCTCAACCACTGAGAGCATAAATAGATAAATGAGAGGAATAAATCAAGTGCCACAATAGTGAAATTATATCTATTTTAATATACGGTAAGTCAAGGCAGAAAGTTGTATTTTTATTAGTTTAACGATTGTTCGGATTTGTTTTTTTGCAGAGCTGTCACAATGTGAATCTTTATAAAAAATCATATTTGTTTTAACAAAATCAAGTGTTTACGCACTGTTTGCATTTTTTAACAATATAAGTTTGTGTTGTCTGAAAATAAAACATTATACATACATACATAAAAAATATTATAATTATACATTTAAAATAAAGAAAATATTTTTTTTTAATTTGCTATTTTAGAAGTTTATTTTTGTTACAAAATCATTGTTTGCCAGGTCACCCTCCATATTTTTAGTAAAAATATTTTTTTCAATAACTTTTGAGAAAATATTTATTATATTGTGTTAATGTTTTCATAGTATTAAATTTTACATTTTTCTATAAAAAATTACATATAGCATATGTTGGTTTATAATATAAATATGTATTATTTCATAAAACTTTTAACGAATAGCTTACAAATCAAGAAAAGTGGCCTTCCACAGCAGAAATATTAAGCTGCCATTTTGAGGAATAAATCAAGTACCACAATAGTGAAATTATATATATTTTAATATATAGTAAGTCAAGGCAGAAAGTTATATTTTTATTAGTTTAAATGTAGATTTTATAATGAGTAAACGACTGTACTAGTTTCTTTAACCAAATTATCAATACCTACAATTCTTTGTCTATTAAGAACATAATATCTGTCTTGATTCCAGATCCATGTCATCCGGCTTTTCACTTATGTCATTATAATTTCTTTACTGATTGCTGGAGTTACAGTCCATTAAGTCTACAGTCATTAATTCTGCTATGAGGGATGTTGCACATAATTACATGCACATAACTGTAATTATGTGCACCCTCAGCAAACGGTGGAATTTATTTGAATTAAAACTAAACCTGTTCTTTTTTGTACAACTGGTGTAAAAGTATTTAGAGAAATTATTTCATTATGAAGGATCTTGGAGTTCTCATAGAGTCCAAACTTATCTTCTCTGAACACATAAGCAGTGTTGCTTTGAAAGTTCGAAAGCACTTGGGTTTGTTACTTATTCCAACTTTTTAATAAGAAAGATTTTTGTCTGATCCTTACTCATTCATAATTTGAATCAATTTTGAATATGCCGCTGGAAATTCATATTGTGGATGGTCTGAAAATTGTTGGAGTTGTTTGAACTAAATATGGGGGAGGAACTGATCTTTCAGGTTTGTAATGTGTCAGAGTTGTTTGTTTTAAGAGTTCTGTATTCTCACAATAAACCAGCAGAAAACAAAAATCGAAGAGTTTTGAATGTAGATCTGCAACATAAACAACAAGAATTGAGTTTTGGAGTATTGTATTTAAAGATATTTTTATACATAAAGAAAGAGCAAAAGAATAATTTCATAAATATACTTTAAACGTACATAATAAATGTATATGATTAGATGGTATTTCTATGGTATTCTAAAACTTATATTTACAGTTTCGAGATGTTATTAATAATTAACCAGCAGGCTCTCTTTATTATTAACCAGTCTCATCTACTTTCAAACTAATCAGTAGTCACTTTTATGTGGTATAGCTTTATGAACTGTATGAAACATGATTTCTACCTAACTGTACAGGCTAGCCTGAGAGTACGTACCTCTATCAAGTCGATACACTGGTGCGGGGCTGTAATTCTGTCTACTCTACATGTCCTTACCTCTGCTCACTGCCTGCAAGACTACACCAAGTCCGCATATTTCGTCCGAGTCGGTGATTTCGACACAGAGGTAAACACAGTAAATTCAATAACACTTTAAATTAAGGACATTTTACATAGTTTATATAAAACATTTATTCCACATTGTTAATGAATCCTCTCAACTCATTAAAAAAGTTTTATCAAACCGTTAAATCACCAAAATTAAAAATAACACCGACTTGACACCCTCACTGTCTGTCATCACAATTAATACAAAGGAAATTATAGCAAAACAAGGCTTTTGCAATATAGGAAATACTAAAATACTTATTATATTGTTTATATCATGTTTACAGCATAAACACATATTTTAATCATTCTAAATTTTAAATAACTTCAAAATGGGTCAATCTGATTATTTGTTTATTAAAAAGTTATCTTCTACTTATACAAATTGTGTTTTTTTTCTTTTATCAACATAAAAATTAATATTTTATAATAGAAATTATTGGTTATTAGCTATATTGATTTTGAAACAATTACTTTATTTCCAGTGAATAACAATTTGCCGATGATATAACACTGTTTGGAGTTCTCAATGAAATCGATGATAGTTCCGTTCTGCAGCATTCACTCAATAACATCCCCCAGTGGTGCAAAGATAATTTAATATGTCTAAATGCATTGTATAGAGGTGAAACTATACAATGTTCTTTAATAGAAGTGAAACTTTTCTTCAAGCTTATTATGATATCCAGGCAGCATGTGAAGGTTGTGAGGGATTTGGGAGTGCACCTTAGTCAAACACTTTCTCCCGATCATCATATTGACATAATATGCAGCCAGTAGGCTGCTTGGACTTTAATCACATATAGCAAGAAGTGGTCTATCTGAATTATTTCCAAAAATACTCTGTACAAATCCCTTATTCACCCAATCCTGGATTATGCCTCGGTACCTTGGAAATCCTTTTACCTACATCATATTATCAGATTCGAAAGAATTCAAAGAAGATTTGTAAGACTCCTTGCTTCAAGTTTACTCGAGATTCCTGCTGAAGATCTGATGAAACATATTGACCTTTGTCCTCAAGAAGTCCAACATGAATTTGCTGATCTGGCCTTCCTCTTTAAACTTGTCAATGGTACTCTTGGCTGCTAGGATTTACTAGCCAAGATTGACTTCAGAATTTCAAGAATGACTGTGTCTATGGAGTTATTTGTCCACTAGTACTATCAGACTATCTGAAATTTGACTCTGTTGCAAGATTATATCATATTAGAAATTCTGTACCTGCTGAAGTGAACTTCTCTGACAGCCTGAAAAGAAAATACCTGTAGTTATCAGCTAAAAAAACTCACTCTCCCTTCGTCTGTTCTCTTATTTCTATATCTACTATTCACCACATTTTCCTAATTTGAATCATGCAACCAAATATGTTTCCTTCCACCACAAATAATGAATTTATTTTATATTATATTAACTGTTTTCATCATTATTACAATTAAACTCCTAATTTATTCACAGTATTTTTGTTATATTTTTTAATGTTAATATTTATATAAAATTTATACTCGTTATTAATTTATACTTCCTTTGATTTTAGTTAGTAAGTTGTTATTAGCAGTAATTATCTATCTAACATGTAGGCTACTTGATTGCTTGTATCGCACTTTTGCTTAGTATGTGTTTTGTTGTAATTCAGTTATATATTTATTCTTGTTACCAGCAACTCAACAACTTCTCAGTTTTTGTGTTAATTAATTGTCAATTAGTAGTATTTATAATGTACTTATTCATTGTTATTTACCACTTTTTATCTTTAATAGTTATCAAAATGTATTTAGTACTACTACATTCTCACTCTCATGTCTTATTTTTCCATGTATGTTATGGCATTGCTATTGGAAAATAAATAAAGTGCTACCAAAGGATAGTAGGAAGCTTCACATTTACCGGACTCCATAACATTTGCTCGAGATTCATGTGAGTAAAACTTAATAACCACTGCCTTGGTGTAGTAACTACTTCGTATTTGTGGAACCTGGCGTAGGTCAAACCTCGTTTCATTTCAGTCAGTATCAGGGTGATGTCCATCTAAATTACAGGTGAAAGTTGTATCATGGGGTTCAGCATGTCACTGATAATCAATTTGTATGGTTTGAGGAAGAATTTAGCAATCTTTGAACTGATGAGTTTCTGTTTGAAAGTGGTGAGACATAAGAAAAGGTTTCAAACAAAAATGGAAATGTTTACGTGCTCAGCTAATCCAGGATTTAAAGTTAGAATCCAAGATTTATTTAGAAGCTATCACATGCTGCGAGTTTCAATGACTGACTGTGTGTTCTGTAAGAAGAGAAACAGGCAGCGTTCTGTTCACACAGCTACTTTCCAGAGTACAATCAGGACCTACAGCTTCATCACTTGAGAACATCGTAAGATGATTGAGTGTTCTATCTCATTGGGGAATCGAGCCTTATACGCTTATCTTATCGTGCTAGGGGAAAGAGGCAGGAGTATACAAAAGTAGAATAATAACCATGGTGTAGTAGATGGTAAGGAAGTAACAACTACCATCTGTTTGTATGATCTGTAGTAGTACCTACCTAGTGATACCAGTTGTTTATTCACTCCATTTCAATAAAATACTAATACTTTCTAGTAGTAGCTGTGAATACTTTTTATTCAGTTCATCACTATTTGACAAAAATATTTTTCAAGCAAAATAAAAAAGATGATTTTCAGGTACCAGAAGGAAGTGAACAAGAACACGACATTGAAACTATTTATATCCACGAAGACTACAGCAAGGGCCTGCGGCTGAGCAATGACTTGGCCTTGATCCTGCTGAAGGGCAGAGGTCTGCAGTTCTCCAGCTATGTGAGGGCTGTCTGTCTGCCACCCGCCGTTACTGTGTACGTGGCCGGCACCAACTGTACCATTTCCGGTTGGGGCTCCAACGGCAAACCAGGCGCAGGTATACTGACTCAGGCAGAGAGCAAGGTTCGATTGGCTCCACATAAGTTTTCCAGCTTGTTGCCGTAACATATTGCTAACAGATTTTAATTTTTTAATAAACATGATAAAAACATCTGTTTAAATTAATTAGTCTATAAAAGAATTTAATATGAGTAAAAAATTGAAACAGTTATTTTTATACACAATAACTGGACTAACTAGTACATACTGATCCTCTGTAGCCATCTTATAGTAAGTACATAATTAGCATGATAGGATTAAAATCGTATACTGAAGCTAGTGAAGTACTTTTAATTAAAACTGTGTGGTTTTGTTTATTTACAAATGTTAAACAGCTTAAAAAATGAAAAATTACATCCACATATATTTACTGCAAACAAATATTATTCTTTTTTATCACTATGATATTTTTCCTTATATCTTGTATAAAGGTAAAAGTAAAGTTCAAGAATATTGAAGGAAGTTCAAAGATTATCCTTTAAATTTCAATGTAAGTTGTCAATTTGTTGAACTGTTATCTGATGACTAATCTCACACGCCAGTTTTGACATTACTGTAAGAAAGAAGTCGTCCATCCAAGTTATTTTGTAATAACTTCCAAGCTCTTTAAATATTTGTAATAAAACGCTGGATGAAGTTTAAAGGAGTGAATCTTAATTAATATAAAATGACACACTGAATGAGTTGAAATCTGATTGTTAAAGGTTTCTCTCGCCGTCTGAAAGCCACCAATGTCCCCATCATCTCGGAGTCAGAGTGCAGAGCTTCGTACGTATACGGGGATGCTCTCAGCAACGGGATGTTCTGTGCAGGAGATTTACAGGGAGGGTCTGACTCCTGCCAGGGAGATTCAGGCGGACCTTTCGTGTGTCCTGTAAACGGTAACTATCTTACTATCGTAGTCATAGAATCCTATAAACACAACAATTATTCTTCCATCTTCTTTACATGTTACATTTTATATTAGTTTGTTATCTAACACCTACAGGAAGTATGTTACTGAGAGTTCTCTTTACACTTTAGCAGCTTTAGCCAGCCAAACAAAATCTTAGTAATGGATGTATTAATAATATAGAAAATATTTCAATACACAAATTTATTTAAAATATTTATTAATATTGACTGCTGTATTAAAACTTGGGTCTCTTTTCCGTACCAAATAAGTTGAAAGTCTGATGGAATAATTATTAATAATAAAGTAGTAAGTCAGTTAAATCACTGATTTATACAGTACAGTGGTTATGCCTCAAACTTCATTGGTTCACATGGAGATTGCCCAATTACAATCAAAGCAAAATAATTTTGAATTAGCTGTAAACAATTTTAAATAGGAAATTTAGTTACAATTGCAAAGTAATGAAGATGCCCCTAAACACCCTACTATAGATCCACAGAACATGTTCAAATGTAAACATAATACCTCTCTAAGACAGTAAAACTGCAGCCGTAACAAGAAATCTTGGAAAAAATCATTTTAGTGCATCACTGCAGATGGAAAAATGCAAATCTCGAGCAATGTAATTTCTTCACTGGTTGATACACTCGTGGAAACAATAAAACCCCAAAACAGAAACTGATTAAGTACTCAACTGGGGGAGACAGACAAACCCCTACGCAAAAGCTGATGGGGGACTCGACTTGGCGAAACAGCCAAACCGTTACACAAAAACTGATTGAAAATGCAACTATAAACTCTAAAGAGGCTGTTAGCCTATCAACAAGGCAACAAAAAACACCTTAACTTCCAATGGGTGCCAAAAAATTCACAGACAGAGAGACCTATGATCAGTTTTTCGAAATAAACATAGATTTCTACCAGACTCTAATAAAAAAAGTTTACATCAGAGACAAAGTTCAGTCTCCAGAAACAGCAGATTCCCCAATCTTATCAACAACAACTATTCTTAATAACAATTCATCCACTCATTCTGACACAGAAGTAGTTGAAAATGGACCTCGGTGTAATAAATTGTTTATATCAACCTCAGAAGAGCAAAGAAACACAAATTTGACCATTCTGCATCAGAATGTTGAGCGTCTGTCCAATAAAATTGACATTATTAACCACTTGTTAGAACAAATCAGCTCGCATATATTAAATCATAACAGAACATGGATTGAAGACAGACCAACTTCACAATACAAATCTGATTGGTTATACAGGGTGTTTCCTAAAGGTGTTCCAATATTTTGGTATTTTGTTCTAGACGTAAAAATGAGCAAAAAACTTCATATGGAGGTTGTACTAAAACGTTTAGTTTTCCGTCTATCTGTCTGTATGTGATATTTTCCAAAAAAGTTATATCTTTTATACCAGTAAAGATAAAGTTATAAAACTTTGCAGTTGTGTTGGCCTTTTTTATGCTCATTTGAGAAAAAATATGAACAAATTATCTTTACCCATTTCAAAATGGCAGCCAATCATAAATTTTGATGTTAAATTCCGCAAAATCGATACCCTGTATGACAATTTTACAAAAATATTAAAATGTTGTAACCTTTATTCTAAATCTAACAGTGGTTGTTTCATTAAAATCGGATAACAAACAACTGATTAGTACTATTAAACATAATACCATGTTTTACACACTACACAACAGGAAGTATAGTTTTCTAAATTGTTTTACTCTGAACAGCTGATTTAAAGTCAATGAGCTGATTAATGTGAACAGCTGTTTATTTCTTCTGTAATGTAAAAGTTGTTTTGTCTCCATTCCAATCACTTTAGTATAATGTAGTTTTTTTTTAATTAGTTTCTTTTCATTAGCAACAGGAATGGCAAATATTGATATTACCAATTTTACCAACTCAGAATTAAACAACTTTTAATAGCTTCATTGCTGAGCTTAGTCAGGAGCTGGTATGTGAGATCGTAATGGTAAAAAACAAGTGTAATAAGCAGCATGTGCACATCATGGACACCTACAGATCTCATGGAAACGTAGATGAATCTCTAGAAATTATCTCACAAACCTTACAAATAGCCCCAGCTTGGAGTTACCCTACTTTTCTCATGGGTGACATCAACATTAATTGTCTAAAGCCTTGCCGTGACCAAAGTAATTTTGAAGAGTTGTTGCCGAGTTACAACATGAGTAGAGTCAAACTTTCCACCACAAGAATAACAACAACGTTCCAGTCCTCAATTTATTGTGTGTGTTTTAACCAAGAGGAATGCTCAACTCTGCAGTTTTAAGAATGTGCACAAAGAATCATATCCATCTTATGTGAAGAAGCGCCATTTCACTCAGAGAAACATGTTAGATATCAAAGCCAGGTTATCGGAAGAATCATGGAAAGAATTAACAAATATTGCATGCATAAACAGTTCTTGTATTTTTTCAATAGAACAATCAGTATGATAATAGACTTTGTTAGTTCCCTTAAAAAACAAGAATAAAATGCAAAAAAAGGAACACATCAGATGCTGAAGCAGAAAGGTTGAAAGAAGACTTTTTAAGATGTCAACTAACAGCTCATAAAATTGATCATTCTGACAACGAAAAATAATCTGTGTGGGCAGTGATAAACCAGGAGAGAAGACCTAAAAGTGCAAAAATGTCTCAAGAGCTTTTCAGTGCAAGTGGAGGGAGAATAACTAACCTCTTAAAAATGGCTGACTTTTTAAATGATGTTTTTACAAAATTGGTTGACAGTGCCCTCCATCAAATCTAAAATTAAACAGAATTATACAAACATCAGTCTTGGAAATTTCAAACTTGTTATTGTACTCTGCTACAGTAATTGAAATAAAAAAAAGTTGTTTCATTTCTCAAGAACAAAATGTCAGCTGGAATACATGAGATGTCATCTAAGCTCCTAAAAGCCTGTTGAAATGAGCTTGCCTACCCATTGACTCTTCTCATCAACTTATGATTTAAGGAAGGAAATTTACCATCACAGCTAAATTTGACCAAAGTTATACCTTTACTCAAAAAAGGTAATGCGGATGATGTGGGAAACTATCACCCAATATCGCTGATATCAACTTTCTCTATGGTGATTGAGAAGGTGGCACTGTCTCGACTCATGAATCACCTTTCTGAATACGACCTTCTCATAAAACATCAGCATGACTTTATTAAAGGCCGATCCATGACTACTGCTATTATAAGTCAAGTGGAGTTCATAACTGATCATCTGGAAGCTGGCAATACTACTACTTCTATTCTACTAGATTTCAGCAACAAAACATTTGATTGGACCATGCTCAACTTTTAGTAAAATTGGAGGTAATTGGTATTGAAGAAATTACAGCTAGATGGTTTGAGAGTTATCTGTCAGACAGGCAACAGGTGGTTGAACTGGCACACAGAGAAAGGATTAACCCGATATATGAGGTCCAAAGCTCTTCCAATTTTAAGAGGTGTACCATTGGGATTTGTGCTAGGCCCTGTTCTTTTTATCTTATTTATAAATAACTTTCCCACTTATTCGGATGAATATACGACCGTCATGTATGTAGATGATACAGCTCTAATTCTCAGTGACAGCATACCTAATACCCTGGAAGTTTCAAGTCACTTTGCAACAGAGATGGCTGTTGTACTGCCACAGCAACAATCTCATAAACAAGGCCAAATCTAAGAAGCTTTTCATTAGACACAAAAGAAGAGTTGGGATTGCTACCATACCTTGAAACTGTGGTTGAAGCTAAGTACCTGAGTGTTACAATTGACAAAACCTCAAATGGACCACATACGTTGACCTCTGTAAGAAGCTTGCCATAGGCTCTGTGTTGTCAAAAGAATTAAGGTGATGAGTGATAAAAATACAGCAACAACCACTTAATATGCTGTTTTTGACTCTCATCTTAGCTATTGTCTTTCAGTATGTGGCAGTTCAAGCATGGCAAATATACAGAGACCACTTATTCTTCAGAAAAAGTGTATCCGAGTTCTGGCAGACTTAAAGCCCAGAGATATTTGTCGAAGAGCCTTTATTGAGCTCAATATCATCACTGTAGTCTCTTTATATACTACAAGTGGTAATGTATGTACATTGTAACAACTTGACAAGGGACAAAGACTAGCATATATATAACACACACCAAGCTGGAAACTTCAATTTACCAACACATAGAATGGCACTGTACTCAGAAAAGCCATCTCACATGGGAGCTAAGCTACTCAAAATTCTGCCTGAAGAAATCAAACTACAAGAAGAGGCAACACTTTCAAGAAGGAGCTGTAGAAGTGGTTGGTGAAGCACCTGTTTTACAACATTGATGAATTTACAAACTGGAGAACTCAATGGGATTTGGAGGCATGAACATCTTGCTAAATTTGAATTTGACCTGTACATTTATTAACTCAATTCTATAACATTTTGATGCCATTGTAATTCTTAAAGAATGTACAAATAAGGATATATTGTCTATTGTCTACAATGAATTTGTAAAAAGTGTCAACAGCCATATGAGATTCAGGAGAGGAAAGGAGCACCAGAAACCAATCACACACTACAATTTTCAGTATATTGCCTTCTACTTTCTTGGCACCTAATTCTCATAGATTTTGTCATTAATACATATAACTGAAAGGATATAAAAATATAGAATTTAATTGTGGGTAGAATAACTTTTACACAGGATAAGTAATTATAAGGTGAACTGGTGGTGTAATCAATAAATTGAAGTTGACAGAAATAAAGTATTCATAATTAGTAATAATAACAAAATAGTAAGAGAATTATTTTAAATTTCCTGTGTGATTAATTACAAATTGATGAAAAGGTCACTGTAAGCAACCAAGAAACATGAAATGTTAGTCTTCTTTTGTTAATTAGTGAAAAAGATCATAAAAAGAATTCTTGAATTTTTTTATCAATAATTTTGAGTAAAAAATGTCAGTTGATTTTGTATTTAAGCATTGAGAAATTAAAAGCTTTTAATCTTTATTCTATCATTAATAATATGTCATAAGTCGTGTGTTATGTACGACTACTGAAAGAAAGGGCTACTTTCAATAAATAAAAGCACTAAAAGTCTATATTGAAATAAAATATTTATGTATTATTTAGTTATATAAGAAAACAATCCACAAATATATGTTTTTAAGAGTAAACGAGTAAATATATAAGTTTACCTCAAAACTAAAAAGATCTGATAATGGAGATAGTTCCTAAATAGTTATATTTGACAAAGTTAACAATTTTACTGCGACTATCTTGAGTGTCATAAGTACAGTAGACAGCATTAGGGTGTCTGCCACAGTCAACCTGTAAAACTACTGAACAAATAAATGCTAGCAATAATTAATACAGGTAGTTAAAACCTGACTGTGGCTCTATCCTGAGTGATCGATTATAGTAATCTAATAAGACAGCAATTTGTCACAGTCAATTTTTTTAATTAATGAAAAATAACTTTATTAAAGAGGTGGAGTTGGGCTATCAAGCCTTCTAAATTTTACCATAATACAAGTAGTCAACACCATACTGTGTCATTGATCATAAGTAGTCTAATAAGACAGCAAGCGCCCTAGGGCGTCTGTCACAGTCAACATTATAAAACTACTGCACAATAATGGGAATTGAGATTAGTATGACCAACAGGTTTACTTTGCTCTAGTAAAGTTTAAAAGCTGGTGTAAACACTTCAATATACAGCATATAAAGCACAATACTCTGTGATTTTTATATAAAAATGTGTTTTATATTTTATAATTAATATTCAGTGAATTTTGTATAAGACAGTGGAATTTTATACTATTTTTGACATATAAAAAGTAAATACAGAAACTGTGACTAAAAGAGTTGAATGTTTATAAATAATATTTCTTTATATCTAAGTAGGTACATAAAAGTCCATCAGGAAATCTTGTTGTGTGTGTATATACTAAATTTATGGCTTTTGTTGGAGATCGCTCAGTGCTGTATGGAGTGACGAGTTGGGGCCACGGCTGTGGCAGACCCAACAAACCTGGCGTCTACACCAAAGTGGCACTCTACGTCAGCTGGATTCGCAGCAAGATTCATGATTCACTGAATGGGAGATAGTTTAGCCTTGCATTGAATTGTCAATGTGTTTGTTATATTTTACTGATTAGTAAATATATTTTTTATTTAAATACTTTCTATTTCCTTTTACCTCAAAAAAGTGAACACTTTCTCTTAGATGTTTTGTTGCAATCCATCTCGTTTTTAATGGTAGATTTTTTTAGTAAATTAATGTTTTTAGATTAAACTTATAGAATATGAATTACATTTAAAAGCGTTTCTCCTTGAAAATATATTTTTGGACAAAACACATTTCATTACCTAAATTACAAATGATCATTATATCTTTAACCATAACCCTTAATGGCTCATTATGTGTGTTAATTGCAAGATAACCGAATCAATCAATGTCAAGTGTGGCTGCTGCTTGAATGGGAGACCGCTGAACGTTCCTGTCCTTGCAAGCTGCTCGCCTGCCTGGCCATTGGTGGTGGTTTTGAAGTCACTTTAAAGCTGTTGGTCCCCAGGTTGTGTTAAAGAGGGCTTCTTAGCCCTAATTTCACCCAATTAAGACTTTTTTGACAAATTACAACTACACACTTTTGACGTTATTGGGCTGAATTAATTTGGCAGTAAACAATTAATTAGTTAAACGTACATAATGTAAAACCTATTTGGTGCTATTGTGATGTATGCTGTTATAAAAGTTATTAGGTTGAAGTAGGTGAAATATAAACTTGCATATTCCTATAAAAATATTAACTTTGTATATTAAGCCTTGTAACTTTAAAAAGTAAGACTGTAGGGTATTCTTAATTTAATAATGATATACTAAAATAAGGAAAAATTAACATAACATTAAAAATATTACACTGCGCACCAGCATAAAATGGAAGAGCATTTGGCAAATGCAAACATAAGCAGTTATAAAAGCCACTTTATACAGAAACACAGTAATAAGCATGAATAAAGTAGTAAGGCAATTGGACTTTTAAGGCCAGCTTCCCGTCCACATGCTTGGCCGGAAAATAATTAAATATTATTTTGGAATAAAAGTTGTATTGAAAACTGTGCATCTCCGTATGCTATAAATACCTCAAGTTCTTTTTATAATTTATACAAGAATTATGGAAAAAGCCAACTTACATATAATACGTTTTAAATTGATTTATATCTTGGACTTGGTAAATATAGAAACCGTTTAATTTAAAGCTCAACCTGCCTGCCCCATGGTCTCTTTTTTCTCCACATGATCCACGCCAGTCATTTGTTACCAAAGTAACAGATAATATTTACCTCGTTTAAGAATGGTAGTATGATAGAATACAGGAGAAGTAAGTTTCTCACTTATAAACAAAAAGACTACTTCATTGCAATATTGAATAGTTGTAATATACAAGGATAGTTTTTTCAGCCCCCGATCTCATGACATGACAGCCAGACACATGGCAGGTACAAAAAACACACCATCACTCATGTTTTCTCTGTAAACACGGCACATTCTCCAATGGATTTCTGCTGCACTATACTTGCTTCTGCTTGCAGGAAACGAATAAAACTCCTCAATTGACATTTGGCGTGAGAATCAATATAGGCAGTCATGTTTATGTGACTGCTGCTCAGCGCAAACTAGCTACTTGAACTCGGCAGTGACAAATGTTATATAGCAGGGAATATGCGCGTTCGACTACTGCCCATACCCCATACACGGTCCTGCCACTTGTCTGGCCTCATGGTGTGGGATTGAAAAAGAAATGACCTTCATAATTTACTCATACATTATTTTTCATTGTATCAATAAAATTGATAAGAAAAGCCACTATATTGGGTGGTTGGATAAGTCGTCTTTTAATATCTTTTTATGACATTTGGAGAATTGTTTGAGCTGAATTGTTAAAATGTATTATACGAGGTCTGTCCAAAAAGTATCCAATCGCTGACCAGTAGGCAGTCGCGGCGTAACCGACCGGCTCGAACCGGTTATTGGAGGGGAGAGGCGAGCCTACACCTTCCCATATTAGGCATTGAATGCGAACCGGTCACTCAGTGAGTCATAGCGCTCTGTTCTGTACAGTACTGCCGTGTGTGCGTCGCATTTCAATATGACTGAACGTGTTGAGCAGCGCATTTGCATTAAATTTTGCCAAAAACTTGGCCATTCAGCATCAGAGACAATTACTATGATACAAAAAGTTTATGGTGACATGTCTATGGGCGATACACAAATAAAAGAGCGGTTTAAAAATGGCCACATATCAGTGGAGAGTGGTGACCGATCTGGCAGGCCAGAAACATTGAAAATGTTGAACGTGTTCGTGCAGCAATTAATGAAAACCATTGATTGACTGTCCGAGAGCTGGAAGAAGATTTAGGAATACCAAAATCGTCAGTTTGTAAAATTTTACACGAAGATTTAAAAATGAACCGTGTTTCGGCAAAATTTGTTCCTTGGCTGCTGACAGAAGACCAAAAGAACTGTTGACTTGAAATCGCACAGGACAATCTGGATTTGATAAAAAGTGACCCAGGGCTATTTAAAAAAGTTATTACTGGTGATGAGTCATGGGTTTATGGATACGACCCTGAAACAAAGGCTCAATCTTCACAGTGGAAAACTCGCGAAGAGCAACGGCCGAAAAAAGCAAGACGAATTCGAAGCAATGTTTAAACAATGCTGACAGTTTTTTTTACCAGGACGGCGTTGTTCATCACGAATATGCTCCAAGAGGCCAGACAGTGAATAAGGAGTATTATCTTGAGGTCCTAAGGCGGCTATGAGATGCAGTGCGAAGGAAACAATCTGAACTGTGGACAAGCCGTGACTGGATCCTGTACCAAGACAACGCGCCAGCTCATTCCTCAAATCTTATTCAGCGTTTTTTGTTCAAACACGACATCAACCAACTACGACAGCCTCCCTACAGTCCTGACATAGCTCCTTGTGACTTCTGGCTATTTCCGAAATTAAAAATTCTTTTGAAAAGAAAAAGATTTGACGATGTTGAACAAATAAAACAAAATGCGACGAAGGACCTGTTAGCCATTCCGCAAAATGAATTTAAGGAGTGTTTCCGGAAGTGGGAGGAGCGTTGGAATAATGTAGTGGCTTGTGGAGGGGAGTACTTTGAAGGGGACCAGATTGCCGTTGCCAACGAGTAACGTCAGTTCATGCCAGACATCAAAGTCAGATACTTTTTGGACACACCTCGTACATGTAGGTTTTACCATAAGAATGATAGAACATCCAAAGAGGTGTAGAAGGTATAAAATATAACATTTATACTCGTACATAAGAATAAAATAAACAGTAGGAACAATTGAAAATATAAAATAATATTAGGTAATTTAATAAGAAGGAAAGCTTGTTGTTACCCTTACACATATTGTGGATAGTTAACACACGTGTAAGTTAATTTTAAAATTATAAATACTTTTAATTTATTTTATCGAATGTTAATTAGTTTTAAGAAATTACACTATTTACAAGGATTAATGGAAAGAATTTTGAATTTTACATAATTATGTTACATTCCTTATCAATAAAAAAGTATTCATTGATGTAGTACAGAAGTATTTTTTGTTACAACCACCTGGACTAACTGGTGAATTCTATAAACATTTTATAACAGGAGCTGATTGTTTTTGTGACATGCTTTACCTATCATAGTTTGGTTCTGAAGAATATATTATACAGGAAATCTTTAGCCTAAATGCTATTCGACCGTAAAAGCAAATAGACGTTTTCTTGCCGTTTATGACGCTATCATGCATTATTGCAATGTCAGTGAAATTGTCAAGTATTAAAAATTGGATTTTATAAGACAATCCAAAGTAACATAGAAAAACAATTCAGTGTAGGATATTTTATGATGTAACATAAGTTGCAAATAATGTTTTCCATAACATTCTGATCAATGTTTCATTTCATTTGCAACAAAACCACTTATTTGTCACACTCTTTTTCCTTCTTGAGCAAATGCACATTCTGAGGTGAACACCTTTCTGTAACTTTCTCCATCTTACTTTATTATTATTATGTTTATGAATATTCAAGTATTTAAGTTCCTTTCATTAACCATAACATTCATACATCCAATGAAAAATTGTATATAAACTTTAATAAAAATATTAAATCGTCCAAGTTTAAAGTTTATCGGATTAATGTGAAAGAAAAATATAGTGTTTCCTTTTAGTACTTGTGTAGTACTTAATGTGCTAACTGTAGAACTAACAGTACTATCTGGATGGATCTCTGAAAAGTATAAAACAGCAAAAACAGAGCTGTTAAAATTTGAAAAACAGTAAATTATTACAAAATGCAAAAACATAAATTTACAAATAATTGACAAAATCAGTACTTTATTCATTATATTACAAAAAGTAAAAAAATTATTCTTTATAATAAAATACAGAGGTCAAAAATAAGGTAAAAACTACTTGGAATATAATAAACTTTTAGGTAGAATAAACAAGTGCTACAACAAAAGGCTCAAGGAATATAGAAACTTGGCAATTGATCCCCCAAGTGTACGTTAAATACTCAATGTTTTTTTTAAGTACCATTAATTAAAAGATAGTAAACCAAACCGGTTATGGTACAAACTTAAAGTTTAGTCAATTTTCTGAGATACACTGAAACTAAATCTAGTTTTAAATTAGCTAATTTTTTCAATCTCATTTAAAGTTTTCTAACTTATGAAAATTAAATTCAACAGATTATATAATGTCTTTATTACAACCACTAAACAGATTTTTTATTTAGCTCATATTAAAAGCTTTTTCACATCAGTATGTTGACACATTTGTATTTCTCTATGAAATGACAAAGATATTGATCGTGTTGTTTCCAGAAAAGTTAAAAATCTCAATAGTTATAAGGGCTTTAGAAAAGGTGATTTGACTAACACTATTTGATACAAACTATCATCTACAATAATTATTTATTTAAAAAATATTTGAGTTTGTAGAATATTGGACATGTATGTATTCAATGTTTATGGGTCTAGGAAGACAAACTAATAAGCAGTAATATTCATTGTAAAGAAATATTATATGGTTGTATAAAATAAACCATAGCTTGAATTTACAACTGAATAGGTACTAAAGCACTAGTTTGATCACTGAAGTACAAGACATATCATTGCAAGCCTGGCAGTATAGGTAGTTACCACACCCCACTTCCCCCTCACCTTGTGGCATTGCCACATAGTCTTATCAGCTGAATTTCAGTACGAGACGACTCACTTTGCTTCGCTTAGGTTGTTTACATCGATTTGTTCTTCGGCATTCAATTATTCTGCATGTTTTTGTTTTATTGTTATTTTTGTATACTTCATATGTTATATAAAGTAAACACATGTTAATTTAAATTGTGAAATTAAAGGATTCAGGAAGGTAGATGAGAAGTAAAGATGAGCAGTTATGATCTTTTGATTGCTGAATTCAGTCTATTATCCATTATCCAATCACTAGTTATTCTTCTGTTAAAGCTATCAACTGTGCGACATCCCAGGCTTTACGTTGATATGTCTCGTACTATAATATATCTTACCTCATTGATTGTTATTGTATGAAATATGAATGCATATATAACTATATTAATGTACGCATTGTACAATTATTAAATAAAGATATTCAATTAAATTTAATGCATTTTTATCTTTTGTATGAGTATTAGTTGTTACAAATGGCAAAGACAAAATTGAATGTGTCTCATCTTTATTATTTACAGATATTTAAAGAGACAGCCATTATTGATTATACTTGAATTTAAGACATTGCTTGTACTTTAAAGACAATTTTAACAACACAAATAGCCTCTTGTTGGAACAAAGACTACCGATCTGTTATGGTTCTCTTGTGTTTGATCTGTTACTTTTTTGGCTAACAGATAAAAAAGTAGGTAACATGGGTGGGAAAATTAAAATTTCTTATTCAAAATAAAACAATTTATTTCAAACAATTGAATAAATATAATAATGGTATATCAGTCACCAATTTATGGGATTATTCAAAATTCTTTGTTTAAAATAAGCAACTAATATAATATTGGCATAACATTTTTTCGTGACAATATAAAAAGTTTTAAACAAATAAGTAAAAGTACTATGAGATTTAAAATATACATACTGTACTGTATCAATAATCAAAGTAAAATTGATAGTCAAATGTAAAAAAAACTTTATTACTGAATATTTGACCTTTAAAATACAAATTATGTTTACTAGACTCTGTAAGTACGCATTATAAAAATATACAAATGGACTGAGGATAAAGCCTACATGAATATAAAGAAAATGCTCTCGCAAAATTGATTTCAGAAATTAAATTTAACATAATTTATATTTTTTATGTGTTACATGCCAGACAGCAAGCTGATATAAACATAATATAAATCAAAATGATCCAATTTGTAATACTAATTTCAACAAACTACAAGTTTGTTGTAACAAATTTAAAGTTGCTAAGAATACTGTTCATTATTTATATTTATTTTTACTGGTGGTGAAAAAGGTATCTCAGACAAAGTCACAACAATAAATTATTTTTAATCTAAGCCATAATTTTGATCTTAGGATTGTTTTTTGTTTTCCAATTCCATACAATTTTTTTGTACAAGTACACTACTGCAAACAAATTATTGATTTTTAATCAATCCGTACACGTCATCTATTAAATTTTTATTTCTAAAAATTTAATGCTGAGGTGAAATTTGTATTATCTTAATTTAAAGAATATATATTCCTATTTGACAGTATAACAAAAGCTATACAATGTTAGATGTACAAATCACATTTCTATAAATAGAACTTTCACCATCAATAATCTTAACCTACAATAATTATTACCTTAAAAAATATACAGTTGTTTATCCTATCCTACAAAAAAAGTAATTCTGTCATATTCATGTAACAAAAATACGATTTGATAGTAAACTGATGAGAAATATTTATGCTAGTAAAATTATAATCACTTCACAATAAAAAGAAAGCATATAGATTAGCAAATGATAGCAATAATATAGATAAAGAATCGAGTGAAAGGACTCTAGTCTACTATTAATTAAAATTAAAAAAGTAAATTTTGTTTTGTTAAAAATATAAAGACAAACTAAATTAAAATTAAAATTACATCAATACTAAATAAAAGCTTAGTCAAAAGATGAAGTGGTTCCTGTTGTGACTGTTGGCTGATCTACGAACTTATAACGTAGTCTTCTTTGTTGTTACCTGAAATTAAACATATATTATCAGTAATGCTTATATATGTTAACAATTCAGACACTCAGTGAATAGTAATATTCATGTGTATAAAATGCTATATAAATCATATTGGTTTAAGATATCTTTAAAGTTCTTTTTCTTATTTTGTTAATATTAATATAACAACGTAATCATAGCATCAAGATTCTATCCAACAAATAGCTAAAAAAGAATATTTTGGAAAATTTTATATAACTAAGAGACATTTATGAGAAAACGTTTGTGTTAAGTCCCATTGCTCCCTTTGATTAAACAAGCAAAAGTTAGTACCAGTTAGCTTAGACTAGCATCCAGCCAGGACGTTTGGCCTAGAAGAACAATGTTTTAAATTATTGAGACCTGCTGAAAATAGTTCATATCAAGTACACTCAAATGTCCCCTGCCTTATCGCGGGCTGAGTAAAATACACCTTGAGAGAGCAAATATTGTGAACAAACCTATCCATAATTTTCTATTGTATTGCAACATAAGTTATATCACTATGGAAAAAAGGAACAATAGAGCATTAAAAAATAACCCAAACCTTCCACAATTTATCTTAATAAACACAGCAAACTGAAAAAAACCACAACTTCCATTAATTTAATAAATTAACATAATTTTTTTACATACCCACAAATTTCTACTAATTTTACATATACATACACAAATTAAATAAGGCAATTGTACATAACGATCAAAGTGTCTCTATTTGTAAACAACATATGATATCTCAAAGACAACTCAAATCTAGATGCCTAACAGTTAGTACTAAGACTAGTAAACAAAACTTTTCGCTGGTGTTCTATATCCAGTAAATGGGTACTCTCTAGCTCTGGCGCAATAGGGCTGTGCTGTATGTGTGTTCTAGTGAGACATCCGTCTCATGTTTTCTGTGCAGACTCTCACTCTTACAAATATATTGATTAAAAAATCAATTATTAAATTTGAACATAGATTTAAACATAGATACTCTAAATGACACTGATGCATACATAATGTTTAATAATTAATGGAACCTATTGACAGTATTTGTGTTTAACTGTAGCCGAGTCATAATTATCCACAAAGCACAGTAGGCTTACTACATAAGACGCTTCATTGATGCAGTATTTACTGAAAACCTTGGAATGCTCCGGTAAGCTATCGGCCACAGACAACACTCACAAACACATAATATGTGATTCACAGCACACAAATAGGATGAAAATTGATTTCATTGTTAATGTTAAAACACTGTTATTTGTTACGTGTACCCTCTGAAAACATACAGCTTTGTTCAGGAGAACAAGAAGAATAAGCTGTGTGAATTTTAAGTTTAGCTCAACTTCACCTTCCACTCAGTGCAGTGCGTGAAATCTGATACTGACAGACTTGTCGACTCCTGAAATCTGGAATCGACGTCCGTCTAAAGACCTAAAAATGTCTTTGATGAAGACGATCAAAACAAAACAAATTCTTTGCATCGTTTCAACATCACAGGCGCCTAGACTACAAAAAAAGCTCTTTCTTGTTTATACAGCAATCGTTTATTTTAATCTAGATGAAGATGTGTTTTCATCAGGTGCACAATTAGGTAGAAAAGTTAATTCAAAGATACAATTTTATTCTCATATTTTTTACAGTATTTGTATATTCTGAGATATGATATTTACAAAGGAAGGAATATCATTAGGAAAGTCTATTTACAGAATCATTCAAACAGTTACTGGTACATTATATGGTTATCAGCAAAGTATATCACACGTAATCTAGCTAGCCGAACTGCTTTTTATTGCGAGTCAGTGGTCAGCAATGAAGGTGATGATGTCTGCACATCTGGTTGAAGGCATCCGTAATCAGACCTTCTAGAATATTTATATGTTACTTAATCGTAGAACTGGGAGGTTAATTATTTCTAACCAACACACTGTATTTTGATGATTTGCAGATTTTTGCTTTTTATCAAGAGGAAAATGCTTAAAAATAAAATTTAAAAAATCATCAAAAACTAAATAAATTTTACAATTTTATTTAATATCATAACAGGTATTAGTAGTTGAATAAGCTAACAGATATGCCTAAGACCATCAACATGGGCTATGGCAGCACCTTACCCCATGTTGATGGTGACAAAATAAAAACATTCCTTGATTTAGTCCCAATAAGTAAAATATAAAATTCTAAATAAATTGAGACCTTAAAAACACCACAAACCCATCTAACCAATACTATTCTATGTAGCACAACAATAGCCGCTATTTTAGAAGTGAACAAACAATTTATATTCGCATTACAAAGTAAAAAAAACACATATTTTTTTCTGACACAATAAATAAGTAGTATATTTTAAAGAGCTTTCATTCATGATACTAACTTTTACATTGAATATGCAGAAAAACGCCACTCACTAGAACCACAAATTTCTGTAAATGACAATATCAAATCTAAACAATTACAAAAATTGTCAAGATGCCCTGAAAAGAATTTGAGCAATAAATAGCCAACATGATCAGAATAACAAAAGAAAAACAATGAATAATCTTCACCATGGAGGTAGAAACTGTAGCCAAATGAAAAACAGAGAAAAAGATTCAAATGCAGTTAAAATCATGTGTTTGTAATTTAAAAAAATATTAATTTAAGATACAATGACATTCTCATAAATAGTAAAGAAACCATAACCACCAAGCAAACAATAAATTTTGATAGGAAATGGGGAAAAATCTTATTCAAATAATAAACCATAAAAGTAAAATAATTAGAGCTATTTTGTTTAGTATTCTAAAGTTAACTATAATATTTATTTAGATGAAGTCACTTTGAAATGAAAATATAGTATTTACAATCTGTAATATTTATCCTACAGCTGATTAAAATTTTGCTCAATAAGCAATAATTCTCTACAATTTCTTTATTAATTAAATTTTTTTAACACGTTCATCAGGTACACACGATCTTTCACAACTGCTGTTGTGTACCCAATTGTGCTCGATGGAGTACACGTTGCTATGCATTTCATTATTGTGTTTCTGTTGTGTACCTGCCTTGGTGGTTTGTTAAATGTGATCCCGCGCTTAAATAAGCACCTTAGACTATTATGTACCCTGTCGGACATACAATTGCTTAATTTTTAAGGTAAATTAATTTTTAGGTACCATTTGGGGTATACGGAATAACATTGAAAAACATAATTTTGAAGCCTACATACATTTCTAATTACACTTAGATGTTTAATGTAAAAATATATTACAGTTTTTTGCCATCATTATTGAAAAATTCAATAGTAAATAAAAGTCTGAAAATAAGCCGCTATCGTAAACGTGTTAATATTGAAGTATATTATACAGCGAATATTTTAAATTACATTTAAGTCAAAAAACAGTGGTCGGGAAGACAAAATAAAAAAAATAAACAAATAATGGATTCCTTTTTCCCATCTGTTATTTACATTACATGATATATCAACTTCAAATCTGAAATAAATTACAAAGTGAACATTTTTACTAACATTTCAGATGAATACAGTTGTCGTATATCTTATATGGTATCTCTGTTCCAATCTACAACATTTGTATTACTTGATGTAACAACTTTGCTTTTTCACTGTTGAAATATTACATTACCACGTGAACATTTAAAATTTTAGATCAAATGACTTTCATTCACAAAGAAAAAAATCAAATAAAAATAACCTTAGTTAAAATAAATATCAACTGTTTTAAGTACGTAATTTCAAACTATTCCATGATTGGTTTACAATTAATTGAACATGTTTGTGATATATTGGTAAAGGAATAAAGTAACGATTAGGGACAGATAGATCAACTGAGATGAAAGCTGAGATACAATTTTTACTGTCTACGTGCTGTACTCGCTTCTTAAATCTTGTCCAACCTGAATAAGCCACAACAGTGCATTTTTAACTTCAGCAAACAATTAAGCGATAATTGTTCTCTAATAGTATGATGACCTGTTCAGATGTTATCACTAATCTTTTTGTCTTCATAAGAGGTAACGAATGTCTTATTTCACTAAGTGAAGTTAGAACTAAGAAGCCCCCTCTGACACAACCTGGGGACCTACAGCTTAAAGGTAACTTCCAAACCATCACTAATGGCCAAGCTTTTTGCAAGAACAGGGTCACCCATGAAAGCAGCAGCAACGTTCAACATTGCTCGACTCAGTTATCTTGTGATTACTGTGTTACCTGCTACATTGTGCCCATTGTGTGTCATGGTTGTTAATGCAAGTTGCATACTTCCATAAAGTATAGGAGTAATAGTGTCAATTTATTACAGTGAACAAAAAAGTGTCCTGATAGTGACAAATTTATAGCACTTAAAGAAGAAAAGGGTGTATTCCAACATTTCAACAAAGTAGAATACAATGAGAAAGATAGATAAAAAATTAATATTCAGTGCCGTAAATTTACATCACAACATAAAAATACTTGGTTTGAAAACCACAATTTAGATAAGAGAACAATTTGTTAATTCTGTGCTTATTGGGCATTACTAAAACATTAGTCTCCTAGTTTAAAAACAAAACAACGAACACACACACATTCATTTTGAAAATATCAAGGTCAATTAACCTCTTAACTGCCACACTCGTGTTAACACAGACTATCCAACTCTGCCTTTAACTGCCACACTCATCAGTTAATAGCTGTTTCTGCCTCTAGTAATGTTTATCTGAAATACTGCAAATCCACAGTGCTGCTTAAGTGCTACAGTACTGCACTCTGATGGTCAACTAAGGAACTATTACGGAAACAGATATTGAAATTTACCTGCACGCTGAAAACAGAACGTTGTTGTTTTCTATCTTTTTGCTGCTACTCTATGTATCCAGATGCGTTGTTGTGAGTTAGGCACTCAACAGTGTTTACATTTTCTGAAAACTATGGCAATCGGTATGTGGACTCAATTTATTAACCATGATCTGACTTGACAAATAAGGAGATTCTGGCAGCAATTTGGTAAATTAAGATGTTCAATATTAGACACACATGCACTTGGTCTGAACTAGAGGACACGATAGTTAATGCAGTAATAGACCATAGCCATGAAACGCTCAGATAAGAGATAAGCAATTATGGAGACACAGACAGAGCAATATAACATTAAAATCCATATATTAGTGGTTCTTTGGTATTATTCGAAAGCCATTAATTTTGGAACAGTTTTCTTATTGGGCATATAAAATACTACAATATTGGAAAGAACAGTTATTTTTTGACATCTGTAAAAAATAAGTGTTATTAATAACAAACGGTGCTTGTTTTCAGTCTCACAAAAGAAAGCGATGTCGGCGAGAAGGAGACCACTATGTCGTTATCTACTGTATGTTATTAGGCTATACAAGTAAATTAGGTAGATTAGGTTATAAATATGTTTCTAGAAGTACCAAAGTAAAAGATAACCTTTACATGCGCTCATGTGATATTAGCTTGAATTTGACTACTAGGATGTTTTTCTTTTTTCGTCAGAGCAGGGTGGGGCTGAAGTTGCCTCCAAAACCCACACTGATGGTCAGAAGCATTTCCGATCAACACTTTCCCGACCTCAGATGCCAACAAGCAGAACTAATTGTAGAGAAAGTACTAATTGGAAATGCCCCTGACAATTAGTGTGGGCTTTGGTAGCACCTTCAACACCATCCTGCACTTTTGGCGAAAAAAGAAAACCATCCCTCGAGATAGTACCAAAATTTAAGCTCAGATCATGTGCTTGTTAACTTTTTATATTTATAATACTATGTAATTAACAATTAATTATCTGCTTATATAGTCTAATAATGAAAAGTAGATAGGGACAAAATGGCCTTCCCAACATCACATCATTTTTTGAAAGAACCGATCGTCATAATATGTCATTTTTACAGTAAGTAAAACAAAGCTTATTATTTGTAATAATATATTTTTTTTAATAACTCTTTCAAAAATAGTGGCCTCTGGATAGTGGGCAAGAAAAAACGGAACCGTTGAACGCAGGTAACTGCTCCGTTCCAAAACCGTTTTCGAGAACTCACAGTTATTGTAGAACTGTCTCAGTTCTGCAATTCTAAGTAAAGCAATCAAACAATTACAATCCAACTAGCAAACTACAGGGTGACACAGAATAACGGGAATTTTTTAAAAAATTCTAAAAATAAGAGTGATGGAAGAAAATGGTTTTATTTGTATTAAATGAAACATCAAAACTTGCCATTGATAAAACACTGATGGAATTTATGATTTTTTTAAAACAACATCCTTTAGGTGGCGTCCTCGTCTACGAATGCATTCTTGAAATCTGCGGTGGAGATTCCTCATTGACCGCTGCAACATCTCAACTGGAATACTGTTAATTTCATCCCGAATTCTCTGTTTTAACTCATTTACAGTTCTTGATCGAGTTGTGAACACTTTAGTATTGAGGTAGCCCCACAAAAAGAAATCGTACACGGTCAAATCTGGCGATCTAGGGGGCCAGGAAACGTTACCGAATCTTGAGATGACACGGTTACCAAACAATACTAGGACAGCTTCCATTGACTGTCGTGCAGTGTGTGATGTCGCACCATCCTGTTGAAACCAGGATTCTTGAACGTCTGGAAAATTGTTCAATTCAGGTGTAACGAAACATTGTAACATTTCCACGTAAGGGTCAGAATTGACAGTTACTGCAATCCCCCATTCATCCTCAAGAAAATAAGGTCCAATGATCCCATATAATTAAATAGCACACCATACTGTAACCTTATTAGCGTGTAAAGGGCGCTCATCAAGTTCATTAGGATTTCTGTCTGCCCAGTATCGGTAGTTCTGGTTGTTAACATAACCTGTGAGATGAAAGTGGGCCTCATCTGACATCCACCACTTGCTTAGAAATGCATCTTCATTGTTTATGAGTGTTAACATTTGTTGGCAGAATTGCAATCGTGAGATGAAAGTGGGCCTCATCTGACATCCACCACTTGCTTAGAAATTCATCTTCATTGTTTATGTGTGTTAACATTTGTTGGCAGAATTGCAATCGTGACTGGTAATCATTTTTCTTCAACTGCTGCACTATCTGCAGCTTGTAGGGGTGAAATTTTAATTCTAAATGAAGAATTCTGCGAACACTCTCACGGGACATTTCAACCGCAGCTGCTTGCTTATGAATTGAACGGCGTGGACTCCTCAATACAGATTGGCGTACAACATCAATGTTCTGTGCAGTACGAGCACTTCTTGGTCGTCCCGTTGGTTTCTTCTTTAAAGCTGATCCACTCTCTTCAAAATTATTAATCCAACTTCTAATGGCATGTTTTGACGGAACAGAATCATGACGTCCTAAGTTGTAAAAACGTCGGAACTCAATCTGGACAGCTTTCAAACTATCACCGTTTTTATAAAACATTTTTATAGCTAACGCACGCTGTTGCCCGTTCCACTGGTCCATGGCTACTGTAATGGCAGCTTGTTTACTTGGTCACTGTCACTGTCCCACAGTCCTACCACCTGCTCACGGCTGCTACGACGCGTTACAAAAATTCCCATTCTGTGTCACCCTGTACTACGATTCGCAATTTTGTCACTGCACTGAATAGAAACTAGTATTTCTTTCTTCTAGCCTTCTAACGGCTCTTTGCAGTTCTCAACTTAACTTAACAATTTCAAAGTTTCAACTAACTGTTAGTGCCATACCGTAACTGTCGTTTCGTTTGTTGTACATGCTTTTGCAATTTATTGTTATATCATAAATGTTTTGATATTGATTTGTTAAGTAATTTGCTCGTAATATTGATTTATAATGGATATTTGGTAAATCTTAAGCTCAGCGACTACCGCTCCGATCGCCGTAATTTTTTGCATTCTAACACAGGTTAACGTAATTTCACCGAAAAAAATAGTCCCGATTATCGCCGTAGCCGTTTACTCCCCCCCCCAAAAAAAATTTTGGAAAAAATAAAATTTGAAAAACCTGACTGACAATGCATTTATTCGTTTTTTTGGTGTTATTAGTTCGTAGGGTAGTAGTCCATGTAGGCTACTAATTCTAGTATAAACTCGTCTTATCTTATCAGTAATAAACGCGCGCCGCTTATCTTTTGCCTGTAATGAAATCTGCGTTAGTTCTGTCTGAGTGTTGTGTGTGTAAGCAGTCATGCGTGATCTGGGCTTGGACTTTGCAAGCTCGAGTTAATTTTTTTTCTAAAAGAGCAAGCAGCGCGAAGCGCTGCGCAGCGGGCAAGCATCGCGTGATCTGAATTTTGAATAGGCAAGCATGGGTCTTTTTAGCGTGTGACAAGAACCATCGCAAGCCATGTCAATAACTTCACTAATTATTCCTTGTCCATGTGGGTTTGTTTGTGTACGTCTGGCGGTCAATCGAAGCCGTCCTATAGGTCACGTGACCCGTCCGGCCAATCGGAAACCTTCCTGTTTGTCACGTGGCTACTGTCAACTGTCAATTCATCAAAACGTCCATGGTCGGCCATTGTTTTTAGTTTGATAGTCGAAAATCTTGTTATTTATGTGTTTTGTATTGCCAACATTGTACTGCCGTAAAACTGGTTTTTATATGTTAGCGATAATCGGGACAATGGTTTTCGGTGAAATTACGTTAACCTGTGTTAGTACAAAAAACCTTACGGCGATCGGAGCGGTAGTCGCTGATCTTAATATTTACCGGATATTTTAATTTTTCATGGATTTCTCTAGGCCCAACTCCTGAGGTAGGTATGTGAAATGTTGCAAGATATAGAATTGTGACATTTCTATTCCCAATATTTATAAGAAGTATAAGCTTCTGTCAGTCTATCAATCCCACGACTGCCCTTCATTTTTTTTAAAGATACATTGATTCACCTAGAAATATTGGTATGAGGTTAATTTTGTAAAAACTATTGCCACAGATGGTTCCCATAATTGAAGTTAACATTCTAATTGACATAAAACAGTTTCAAACAACCAAACCTGTAACGTACGACCAGAAATAACGGAAAACTGATTTGGGGAGAAGGAAGAACTGTCGTATTCAGATAGTTCTGTATAATTTAATGGAACGGTTCTCTCTGCGTAACCATCTCAACTGGAACCGTTCTGCAAAACAGACAACTCCCCCGTCTCTACCTCTGGATAATACTGAAGTACCTTATTTATGACTAAACTCCCTAAAACTATGTAATTTGTGATTTTCACACCCTAAAACCATAGTTTTGATCAGGACATTCTAAATATGTTAATAACATTGAAATTTTTACTGGCAACTCCAGTCATCAACATCACCCAAACACCCCGTAGTTTTAAAACTTCTACCAATTTCTATGAACAGCAAGGCTTACAATAGTTTTTTGAAAATAAAATCTATGTTCCATTTTAAACCTGATTATAAAAAGTAAACTAGCAAGATATTTAAATCTATCTAGCCTACTGAAACATCGTTTTTGACTGCTAAAAAAAGCATATAGGCCTAGGTCTGTAACCAGGCCTATTTCTAAAAATGTTCTACTCTCAGATCAAAAAGGGTACTTTGGGATTATACCGACCACACCAGTATGAAGAACACAAAAATATAAATTTATAGAAACAAACATGATAGAACGAAAAAACAACTCTTTAATTACAAAATTAAAAACTTACAAGCATTTCCAGGTATTGTAATCGGTATTATTGTCTCTGTTATCTTATCTTTCTCGAGAATCCCGATTACGGCAGGCCGAGCGGCATCACATGATTTGCACGGTACATAATTGCCTTTCCATTACAATTCAATTTATATTTCTGATCAGCCCCTCTAGAATTTGATAATTTACTGATAGGTACTATCTCGAGGGATGTTTTTCTTTCGTTGACATTAGCGCGGGGCAGCACCATTTTGGGTGGCGGAATGTGATCAAGAATAAAAACAAGTTTTGAGTGTTTTTTCAATAAAGAGTTTAGTTTTAGTTTGGTAATGTTTGTTTTTGTTGAATTTTAGCGTTTGGAGAAATGTAGAGGTAAAACACGGAAGTACAACAAAGCGACGCGACTCTGCAATCACGTTATCTACTAGACCGCTCAACTTTGACCTCTGTCTGAGGATGGGGAGGGGTTTGCGATAAGACAATTCCTGTTTTATATTGACGAAATATTGTTTTACGCTAATCTAGTAATCAGTAGAAGCAAAATATCAAATAACGATTCATGTCTGGGTGTGGTCGGTATAATCCCAAAGTACCTCAAAAAGTATAGATACCCAAATTTGAAAGCTAACCACAGGCTTGTATCTGAATACTGTTGAAAATATTTAATTTTAACACAAACTAACTTAGTTATTTCATAATTGACTTCACATGATGAACTCTTAAATGGAAAGCTGAAAAAGAACACAAGAATATAAGTACCTATAAAAGATTAAAATATATATATAAATAAAACATAACTGGACTTACCTGTAACAACTAGATGTTTTTACAAAATAATTGGCCTTATGAGACTGATGTATTCACATCAGAATTTTCACTTTCAACATCTTTGACGGTTGGATCATTAGTTAAACCAAAGACCTCATCGATATTCATACCTTTAATGGATTCATTGAAGTCTTTTAATTCCTGTGCAAAAATGTCCCAAAAAGATTTTCCATAGGGGACCATGAATAAGCTCTTGATTTTATTATAAGCATGTTCAGATTTGGACCTAATCGATGCTGCTTGGCCAGCAAAGACATGAGTTTGTTCATCGGTCATATTCCAACAGCTAGTATTCCCAACATATTTTCTAAGTTTCTTTATAGTGTCAACTAATTCTGGATGTTTTTTGAACATCAAGGGACTTAGTTTCAATCCCAAAAACTCATCTAAACATTTTAAACAAGATTCAGGTTCAGCTTGTTTTAAACTCAAACTACTTTTTATTCTTACATCTATATCTAGCAATTGAGCTTCCACTTTCAAATATTCCAATTTTTCCTTTTTATCATCACAAGCCATTTTTTGTTCAAGTTGAACCAATTTATCCTGGTATTTTTCTTGGATTTCTTTTTTAACGCTTTCAGGAAGTACTTCACCTGATTCAATTTGAGCCTTGAGTGTTTTACCATCTTCTAAAACTTTAGCCTCCCATTCTAGTCTTGCTTTCTCACTCTTAAAAACAACTGGTTTATTTAAGTTAAGTTTCAGTCTCACTTCTTCGCCCTTGGGAGTAAATGCCACCAATGTGCTTTCATTAATTAATTCTGCATCAAGTTCAATATCATCTTTAGCTTTAGAGGAGGCACTTGTACCCTTTATACCTTGTTTTCCTTTTGGTGTTCCCTGTTCTATGTCTTCCAATTCATTTTCATCAATTCCATCAGAAAATTTCTTAGGTTTAATTTTCCTACCTGATCTCGAAACAACAGGGGATTCAGTAGAAATTGTTTTATGAGACGTTCCTGGGGTTTCTTGTTCTGAAGACAATACTGATTTCTTACGAGGTTTTTTAGCTGAAGGTTCATCTACAGTATCACCTCTTACGCGGCCTGTCTTCTTCATCTCTTTTCCTTTCCCAGCAATGGGTGTATTAGTTTTAGATTTTTTACCAGACGTCTCATCTATTACTAGATTACCTTCAGTTTCACTATCAAGTTCATTGCCTGGGGTTTGAGGAGTTTGTACTAATGTACTGAGACCTAATTCTGAGTCTATCTGAAGAAGTGCTTCATTAAAACCTTTCTTTTTCATGGGCTTACCATATTTCTCCCTATTTTCAGCATAAGGGAACAGTTCTTCTTGTTTGCATACAGCAGTCTCTCCGGTACCATAAAAGTATACATGATATTTCATTTTATTTGGAGTTTCATCAGCGACGCCTTCAACCCTAGCAGGCCAAGGGGGATACCCCCTGACCTTAGCAAATATTTTATCCCCTGGTCCGAATTTCGGAGTTGTCATCTTTATACTATTGTTCTCAATCACAGGCACAAACACATACACCAAATAACTTTAATATAACATTCAATACCACAGTGGAGAATAGTAACTCCAAATGGCGCGAAAACAACACACAACACTGGTACTAATAGTCAACAAGCACCATTTACTGCACAAAAAGAATGTAATCTACTTCATTTCAAAGGCAACAGAACCACATTAACTTCACACACAAACCAATAAATCTTAAAATGATCAAAGATTCTTTGGTACTCTTTGATATAAATGTTATGTTGGAATAATGACAAATACGAAAAGAAATAAGATAACCAGTAAGTAATATAACGCTAATATTTTATATCACAATTTTAATTTTTATATTGAGAACCAATTATTAAGTAGGAACCTACAAAAATTAATAATATCTGTATTTATTATAATGTAATTTGATATAATTATGTTATAACAAATATTATTATTTCTATGTTTGCGTTGCATATAGGTTAGGGTTTATCTATCGATTTAATTTGGCTTATACAATTTAATAAGAAAATAAATAAAAGTTTAACGTGTGATTATGCAATCATGAGTAGTGACAGAAATTTGTTTTACATGTGCTAAGAGAAAAGGCAATACGAAATAAATGGCTTCTTAGGTCAATGTTCAATTTAGGTATAGTTCACCCCACTCTCAGTGCAGAATACTCGGTTGCTACAATGTGCTTTAATACAGGTGATCGTGTTTGAAACTTCGTAGTTCACTAAATGTTTGTGCACCTAATGAGACAATGAGAATGCCTTTAATCTAGATTACATTACTTTTTTTTACTTGTCTCTGATCTCGAAACAATTTTAATAGTTCGTTTTGAGCTTCTTCGACGCTCACTTTTTTACTCTTTAGACTAATATGATTCTATATAACAGAAGTGAAGCCTGTAACAGCTTCAGATTTCAGACAGGGATTTCATAGTAAGGGGGCGGGTTGAGTTTACACTTTATCGACCCTATGGTATCGTATGTGTTGTTTCCCAAAAAATCAAAGTCACTTTTTCTTAAAAACTCCACTGGTACTGTTCTTACCAAACAGACAGTACTTAATTATCAAGATATTAAAGAATTAATTAAAACTTACAACAAGTAAATGAACATTTACAATTATTGACAAAATTGGTAAGAAATAACTCAGTGAATGCAAGTTATAAGTATAAAATATATCATTATAGATAATTAAAACTGATATACAACATTAAAAATTCAAATATTCTCTTTCTAAATCCTCAATTATAACTATATCGGCTTCGTAATCCATTGAATGGTTTTATTTTTACACACAATCGTTTTGTGACATCCCCGGGATTTGAACCCGAGATCTCTAGGTTGGAGAACCGTTGCTTTTAGAGATTGTGTATTATCCGTATTTTTAAGCAAATTACTAGTTATTTCTTAATGGAATATCATTGACTTAAATAATGTATTGGCAAAATTGCACTATATTAAAGTTGGAGCTCCTCCGAAAAATTTGCATTACTTTTCGAAACACAATACACCACCTCAGACCTTTTCGTGAGTTTGGTTGGAACACTTCATTGGCACTGTAAAAACCAATATGATCAAAATCGTAATTCCCCTACTAAACCAACACTAAGTCCATATTCGTAGAGGGCGGTAGTACAATGGTCAGTTCACTAAGTTACTTATTAATAATTCTCACGAAACATCAATTACATTTATTTTGTCTTTCACAAGAGCAAATATAGTTATTTATCGAAAATTAGTAATCTTACTCTGCTGGAATCAGTGCCGGTTTTAGCACTGCTAGCGCCCTGGGCGAGATTTCTTCGGCGCCCTCTAACTGCAATTTAATTACATACGAAAAAGGCAATGGGTACAATGAAATAACTATCTATTAAAAAAACTATTTATTAAACTAATAAAATTCCACTTTTCTAGCCTTTCTATCGGCGAACTTTTTTATTAGACATTCAAAGTCTATGATTTCTGTAATTTCATTTTCGATTGACAAAGTTGCTAAGTTTGTTAATCTAAATTGAGAGATTGTCGATCGCAGATATGTTTTAATCAGCTTCAGCTTGGAAAAGCTCCTTTTCCCACTAGCAACCGCTACAGGTATAATCATTGATATTCACAATGTTATCCATATATTTGGATACAGTTCCTGTAAGTTGCCATCTTTAATAAAATTCAAAACATAAGCAGGTAAAAAAGATTTCAGACTAGTGAGTTCATCACACAACATATATAACCATTTATATCTGATTTAGATATAAATCTACAGTTAATTTCAATTGGAGATCACTACAGAGTTTGACAAAGTCAGGTTTTTCAGGAATCTGTTTTATATTGTACAAAAAAGATCAGCAATCCGAGTAGTCATTTAACTGTTCAAATCTTTCATTAACTGAAATTAATGTAGCATCCAAGGGAGAGTTAAAAAAAATCTTCCTCAAATTTCTTTTTAGGAGAAACAATATGCTCCTCGCGGGCAGTTTCATCAACTTGACGCTTAAGAAATCGAATTCTTTTTGTGGCTTTAAATACAGATTCAACTTCCAGTTCTCCAGCCAAATATTTTGCGTTAAAATGGCGCTTTTAAAGCCTGTATTTCTATATTCTCCCAAGAAAGTGCAGCATTTTTCAACATGTCTGTGCATTTACTGAGATCTACTGGTGATTGTAAAGATTTACTAAAGATGTAAATTTGAAAAAGGATGTCATACCAAACAACCAATGAAACTGTGAAACTGAAATCTTTTAACTGTTCAGATAGAGTAGTAGCCTCATGAGAGACTTGAACATTAGTTTTCTGAGTTTCAGTTGCCAAAGTAATTCGAGCATCATGGATGGCACTAATTTTACAACGAACTGCTTTGACACTGCTCATTCTTGCTTCCCAACGTTTGTCACTGAGCTTTGTTATAGTATATAATCCCAGGCTATCGGTTAGAATTTACCATCGATGAACAGAAGCTGAAAACAATATGAACAGCCTCTGAAGTACCCCAAACAAAGTGACTGATTTTACAGAATACTTAGCGGCATCGCATAGTACGAGATTGTAGCTATGACAGCCACAAGGTACATAAACAGCTAAAGGATTTGTGTCTAGAATTCTCTTTTGAACACCAATATTTTTCCCTTTCATATTCGCCCCGTTGTCATAACCCTGACCCCTACAGTCGTTCAATTCAAGTCCGTGTTTATTTACAACGTCAATAATAACTTCAGTTAGTTTTTTACCAGTCGACTCATTTACAGGTAAAATTTTTATGAAATACTCTTTTACTAATCTTTTATCGTCATTTGATGATAAATCAACAAATCGTATTGTCAGTGAAAGTTGTTCTAAGTGACTAATGTCCGGTGTACAGTCAGCTATAATTGAATAATATTTTGATTTCTTTGCGCGTAATATGATTTCACTTTTTCTCCCATCAGCCCTATTAATTAATTTTTAATGTCTTTTCCGCAGTAGTGGTCTGCAATATCACCCTTCATAGCTAATCGCAAGGCCTCCTGCATAACTAGATCAAATTTGGCTGAAATTGTACTAAGTCCAAAAACTTTCCGTTATTTGGCTTGTATAATTTGTCAGAACTACCTTTGAACGCCATATTGTTTTCAGCTAAATAAAGTGTAATATGCATCAATCTAGACAAAACATTATTCCATCTTGTAGTTTCCTTTTTAATAAAATATTGCCCTTGGTAATCTATTGTTTTGCCTATTTTAACCGTAGTTCAGTTTCAATCCATGAAAGATAAAACTTCTTATGTGAAGTGCAATTCTCATGAGTTTTTAACATTTCAGATAAGTGTTTCCAATTGTTATATCCTTCAGATATTAAACTCGACGTTGAGTACTATCAAACAGCCGGCAACAAAAACAATAAACTCGATCCTTGGAAATGGGGTATACTAACCAACGACGCTGAATTGTTTCATTGTTTGCTAGTTTTTTTATGAAATGAGAGTTAGAGAAATGTCGCCCTGTATAAATTTTCAAATACTCATCACAGTGAATTTGAAGTGGGCCACTAGTTATTATATGAGCAATTATTTTCCTATTTCAATTAAGTGGCCAAGTAGCTGGATCCGCTATATTCGGGACAACAATATCAACATCATCTAGTATATGTATTTATTGTAGATCAATTACAGATTCATCCTGAGCAGCATCTGTAATTGTAGCACAACTTGCTCCCTCACTTCGGGATTTTTCATCCACAATCTCTTGAGTAGCTATTTCATCTGACTTGCCAGTCAGAGGCTCCACTGCTGATGTATTCGTTTGTATTGCAGATGTAGATGCCACATTCAAGTCTTGATTTTTGTTGTGATATATTTATCTATATTCATAAACTTCTTTGTTTTGTGAAATTCCTTTTCTTTTTCTGCTTTCCGTTTCCTATATTCTGACCCAGATGGTTTTCTTTTGATGAGATCACCGTACTCAGACATTTTGTACCTACTAGTAGTAATCAATAAAATCTGCAACAAATTAAATCTGCGTCAGTCGAAACATTTCTAAAAATAAATTGATTACAATAAAACTTTGTTACAAGGATATTGATATTCCAGAGATTATGCTGCCCAAGCGTATAAACATATAAACAAATGTTATAAAGATTAATATATAGATAGCACAGAGCGAAAAATATAGCATTTACTTATTTATTTACATTGCACGTCACAAAGTTACAGCAAGTTCACAAAGTAATACAGAATGCTTTTTTTGATTTCCCGAGAATTCAAGGAAGTAATCAGACCATTATTAGCTATTATATATTTTTCTTTTTTATTTTAAATGGAAAGGCAAGTTATGAAAAAGGGTTAGAGTAACCATAAAGCAAGTTTGAACTGATATTAAAAAAAAAAAAATATTTTGCAAAAATTTTTATTTTCGAATTTTTATCTAAAAGAAAAGTGTAAAAAGTACACTAAATGTTTATTTTAAACCTTGGGTTTATTTAGTAAAAAAAAGGCAACTATGCAGTTAGATTTATATGTTACACAACTTTTTGTATCATTATAGTTTAGTTTTAAATCACTACCGTTTACAAATAGCTTTATTTTATAATCCCACCATGATTGGCTCTAACTTCAAATATAATAAGTGATTGATTTGTTGATTGTAATATAGTTTTAGAGAAAAATAGAACATACGTATATTATATTATACACAAAACATTGTTGGTAAGTTGGCTGTGTGTACAGCTGATTTGTAGACATTGTTCAGTTTATAAAGAAAAATGTAATGATAAAAAAGAATGGTGGTCGGTTTTGGTAGTGGTGGTAGATAACCTTTAGCGCTTTAATCCGTCTTTCACTTTGTTGACCTTAGGGACTGTTCACAAACGATTGTTAAAACGCTTTATATCAAGTATATAACAAGATAGATATTACAAAATGTTGAATAGGCCTAACTGTGTCAAAGTATTGCTCAGACAGGTAGAAAATCAAGTGAGTAATGATTGCTAAATGTAATAGTTAAATGATAGACTAGTGTATAACTGCCTGTCTAGGTGTTTGGTAGAAATTCTGGCTCTACATATTTTTTATATTGTTTTGCACATAAATTTAATCTAGACATAGTAGTAACATAACAGGTCTATCATACTGTATTTTTAAGTAGCAAATTAGAAATGCCATCAAATAAAAGGCTAGTTTCGTAGTAGCTTATGTGATCAATTTATGGTATTGATATTTTATTACATGCATGACTTCTCTTTGGTATAGTAGCTGCACAGATAAATTGAGTTAATTTTTACAGGTTTGGAGGATAAAAGAGTCTTAATACCTTGTAACACAAATAATATACATATATCGCCATTTTATTTATCTCGGGCAGAGTATGATAAGCAGACCCAGTTTTTATATCGCTTATTAGGCCTACAGTCATCAATACTTAATATATTAAATAACAGAAGTATCAATCAATATCAGCATATCTAAAATTCTACATTAAAGTCACATGTTTCAAATTAATAGAAATAGCTTAAACAATATGTAATGTCATAAAGGATAGTGTACGATAAGCAGACCCGGTTTTTTATATAGATTAATACATTTATCAATACTTAAATGATATTCATTTATTGAATACATGTTAAATCAATCATATCCATAGTCATAATCACAACCATATTTTAAATTAAAATAACTAACACAAGGTAACTTACATAGTGATAATCTTATAAAATAATAAATGAGCTCTAAGGATCAAACAAACTATTAGAACTGGAAATACGAAAAACTCATAAATAATAATGAAATGAGAATAAGTTATAAGTATAATGAGAATAAACACCTCAAGTCAGCCTCTCACACATCCACCGTTGGTTATGGACAATCTCGCTCATGAGTTAGGGAATCGATCCTATTTTTGTTTTTTTTTATACATTTTTCCACCTCTAATGACTCAACTTTACTTTCAATCGGTTACTGTCAATTTTACACTCAGATACACCTGATACCAAACATCCCTCGAGATATCAGATAACAGATGAACCTGTGAGAAGTAAGTGACGGCATCTAAGCTTACACAGTCGTTCAAGTAACAAGTGAGACTTATATTGTATGCTTATTTGTATCAAGATCACACATAACTTAATTATTTACATTTTAACAGCAAATGCCAATTTACATGTTACAATTTCATAAGGTAATAGTCTATAACAATTACAGGATGGTTATAAGAATCAATTTTAAGTAAAAGTTATGATATTACATAAAAATGAAATATTTGATGATAATGGCAAGGTAAATATAACAACAACGTTACAAAAGAAGTTTGGCACTAGAAAAATAAAAGAATAATAATATGAAACCACAAAATATGGATTACAATGTACAGGGTGAGTTTAGAAGGACTTTACAACTTTGAAATTGTATCAATATTTATTGACTTTACTTACAGACTTGATATATTTGTCATTTTGTAGAAAATTACTTCAAGTTTATTGGCTTATTCTTATTTCGGTTCGATTTGACTTCCACTAGTGATACGGCAAACATCCCACCGGTAATCAATTTCTCGCCACACCCGTTCTAGCAAATCTGGTGTAACTTCAGCAACCGCAGCTGTGATTCTTCTTCTTAGATCTGTAAGACTGGCTGGTAGAGGTGGAACATACACTTTATCTTTAATGAAACCCCATAGAAAAAAAACCATAGGAGTCAAATCGGGAGAATGAGGTGGCCGTGCAATTGGTCCTGAACGCCCAATCCAGCGACCTGGAAAACAACCGTTTAGGAAATCCCTCACATCTGTTAGGTAGTGAGGTGGTGCTCCGTCTTGCTGGTAGTAGAAAGGAGCATCCTGTTGTTCATCTTCATCAATTTGAGGAATCAAAAAATTCTGCAACATATCAAGATAAATGATACCAGTGACAGTTCTCTCCATGAACAAAAATGATCCGTACACTTTAAATTTACTCATTGCACAAAATACATTCACTTTTGGACTGTCCCGAACTCGTTCAAGGGATTCTCTTGGGTTTTCGTCCCCCCAGATTCTGCAGTTATGGGTGTTCACTTTACCACTGATATGAAAGGTACTCTCATCACTGAAGATTATTGAGTTCAGGAATGTCTCATTTTCCCCCATCCGATCCAACATTACAGCACAGAATTCTCCATGAGCAGCTTTATCTAAATCAGTGATATGTTGTACCATCATAATTCTGTATGATTTTAAGTGCAAACGTCTCCGTAGCACACGCCAAATTGTCTTTTGTGGAATTCCAGTCTCCACAGCTGCACGCCGCGTTGACTTTTTAGGACTATGGGCAAGGGTTTCCCTGACCTGTTCGATAGTAGCATCACTAACCTGTGAGCGACCTGGCGATTTCTCATGACGAACACAACAACCTGTCTCGACAAAATTCTTGTGCCAACTGTAAATAGAATGCCTGCTTGGAGGGTCTCTTCCGTATTCTGTGCGAAATCTACGCTGAACACTTGTAGCAGAGTTTGTTTCATGAAACAATAACACACAGCGAGCACGCTCCGCACCAGTGAAAGTAGCCATTTTAGTACAGATGTAGCTGGCACTCGCAATGGCGGAACTTGGTACTACAGCACTATGGGAGTCAAACTTGAAATAATTTGCTACAAAATGACACATATATCAAGTCTGTAAGTAAAGTCAATAAATATCTATATAATTTCAAAGTTGTAAAGTCCTTTAAGACTCACCCGGTATAAGTCTTTGTGGTTAACAAAAAATGTTGGCTTAATTGGCTAAAATTTGATTACTGTAATATAGTATTATAACACTTTTACCTGTTAAAATGATCCTGAAAAACACAATGATTCCTATGTAAATTCTATTTAGAACTAGAAAAAAGTTAAAATAGAAATTAGTTTAGGTTGCAGAGACAAATAAAATTATGTATAATGTACTTAGTAGTTTTGAGATAGGAAAATTTTTAATTTTCAAAATTTTAGAACAAAAATAAACAACAACAAAATTAGTCAAATTTTAATCAAAGTATTTTGATTGCAGTTACCTTTAAAATTATGTATGTGTAAATTTTAAAACTCAAACCTAAAGATTTTGAATTTATTTTGTGGGGAAAACATGTAGTTCACTATTCTATGATAAGCCATGTTCTCTCTCAAATGGTTGAGATACCTTATATAAAACACCCTGTTTATATCAGATTCATAATTTATATATTCTGGAAGTACACTCTGTAATTTATTAAATAAGAAGTTTAAGATATTATATTTAGTTCTTAAAATAAATACCTGTGAATTTCTAAACATATTTATAAAATAACCTCATCTGAATTTTTGCTTAATCAAGTGTTTTTAAGATGGTTAATCAATGCTTTGATAACACATTTGCTATTGAGGGGCACAGTAGTGGTATGTAGCTATAATCGTATTATCAGACATTAAGACTCTCGGTAGGCAAAGTAATACAATTGTTAATAGAATTAGAAATAAACGTACAAATATATAATAAGCTGTAACTAGAATCCTTGACATTCTCAAACATACTTACTCATTAAGAATTGCTGTTAACAGGCAGGCAGATTTACCACTGAGGTAAGGGTTTTTCATCTTTAACTGTTTAGCGTAATGTAATTATATTTTTTGCATTTTCCCCTTTTTACCGTGAAACTAACAAACAATATTCAACAATATTTGTTGTGTTGTACGGTTGATTTGCAACTTTTGTTCAGAGCAAAGTTTGTGTTTGGGCATGTTCTAACCAATCTCATCCTCAAGAGTTTCTTAATCCATTTACAGTCTTGTTTGATCAAACAAGATATTCTCATAGTAGGACCATTTTCTACCGACCATCCACAATTACCTTACTATTTACTTACCTTATTATTTATTTATTTACCTTATCATTTACTTATATAAGTTTAATATTTATTAATAATAATATACATTCTTTTCTACCATGAGATACTACTTAAAATGGAAATTCATGTTTTAAGAATAGAACCGTGTTAGTATTAATAATGTCAATATTCTTTTGTAATTCAGTCGGTAACAATATTTAAACATATTATGTTAGAGTACATTTTCAAAGTTTCGGAACTTACTAGAAAGTTCAAATGTTGCAGAATTTACTAGCAACAGTTTAGCGTTTCAGTGTGTCTGACTATTGTAGTGTCCTAACTAGTAATAATAGTAAGCTAGTGGCATTTAACTAGGATATCATTAAAGCTTGTTATTAGATTAATACTTATACAAGGGTGGTCTGAAAAGTTTCCAACCTCAACGTGAAGATGGCAGCACTTGTAAATAAAAGTTACTGAATTTCGTTGTTCATCTGTTGACAGTTACTCAACAAAGTTACAGCCACTTTGGACACGCAGTTTTTATTTAACAGTCATTTGAGTGAGTTGATGTGAGTTTTTTTTTTTTATGGACAAAATCAAGGGACGATCTGTCATGAAATCTGTTTTTGAAAGGCAATACGCCTTCGCAAATCAAAGATGAGTTAGATTCTGTTAGAGACTCTGCACAATCTTTATCACAGTAAAATTTTGGGCTGCTGAATTTAAACATAGGTGAGGTTGATTTTAAAGAGCTTGGGAGGCGATAAACCTGCAACGTCTGTAACGTAAACATTGTCAAAGTTTGCCAAATAGTGCTAGACGACCATCGAAATAAAGTGGGAAAGATTATGAACATGCCAGAACAACATTTTTGTCACATATTAAATCACAATTTAGGCACGAGAAAGCTATATAGCATGTTAGACCAATAACGTGTTTGAATTAACATTTTCTCTCAGTTTACCAACGCTCTTATTGCTTAGTTTAGGCAAAATAAATTAGTTTTGGCACCGATTAATTAATATAGATGAAATTTTGATACACCATTACACAACTAAAACAAAAATAAAGTCCAAACAGTAGACTTAAAGGGAAAACTGGCTCCAAAAATGCAAAAACTGTTTTTTTTGATTGGACAAAAGATTTTCGTCAAATGAAAAGGCAATCACCTTCGTGAACAATGATTTTGCAGAGATAAATCTACTTGGACGGGTTATAGAGATGGGAGTATCGCTGGGAGAAGTGTGATAAATTACCAAGAGACTATGTTAAAAAAATAAAAAGAATACTGAAAAGATGTTTTGCTTCATTGTTAGGTCAAAATGTTAGGTCAGACCCCCCCTCGTATTACATCATTTAGACCTATAATATAGCTGTGAAATTTAAAGCTTGTATTAACCTTGCTGTGGTTTTAGCAGAGAGTATTTACTATTTAACCTTTTAGCAATAAATCACCAGGCCGCAAGGGACAAGTGTAAAATACTGAGCAGGCTATCCATAGCCCGCTCAGTTGAATTCATGTATACAATGAGAAAAAATGTATTCTCACTCAAACATAACTTTAAATTCGTGAATTGTGTGAAAAAAAGTGCTTTCCACAGAAGCATAATTTTTTTTCTCTTGTTATTGAGAACAATGAGATGAATGTGTTTCTTAGTGTATCAGAAGACAAATATTGATAGCTTAAAAGCTTTTGTTTAAAAACACTGGTCTAGGTCAAAATGCAATTAATTATAATGTATGTGCATGTATGTTTATTATTATTGAGATAATTGGAGTTGTAAACCAATTCATTTACATGTATCGCTGCAATAATTTGAAATTTCAAAGATTTGTTATTTTGTGTAAGTTACTTGTTTGTGTAAATAGTATGATACAGTAATGTTATTTTAATAATTCAAAAGCTGTCACTTATATTTAATAATTTTCTTTATTCAATTAATAGTATTTTTCTGTTAACATTATACAGAGGTGTTCTCAAAGTAGATAACAGTACTAACTCGTTAACAATAATTTTAATTAACAAATATTCTAAACAAATAAAAGTGCTGAGTAATCAGTATATGTTATCAATAAGTATAAGTAATCAATATACAGAGGTGTTCTCAAAGTAGATAACAGTACTAACTCGTTAACAATAATTTTAATTAACAAATATTCTAAACAAATAAAAGTGCTAAGTAATCAGTATATGTTCGCCTAATTCTAAGTACAATAAATACATTTTGTTGTTATTGTGTTATGTAACTTATAAAATGTAGGAAAGAATAATACTAAATACATAAGTATTTTGTAAATTATAAAATACAATAATCTACTCTCATTTAGCATTTATAACAGAAATTTTATTTCTTCCAGAGGGCCATTTCCTTCTTTGGGTCATCAAAAAAGAACTATGCAACTGAAGCCACATTTGAAACTAAGGTAAATACATGTTTCTAAAATTATTAATTATATATCTATTATTGTTACTGAAAAACTGATAACATGTAATTCAATTCTGGTCAGTTAAATTATATAAATAATTAAGGAAATATCTATGTTCTATTGTTAAAATTTTCTGAATGAAGATAGACCGTACATTATAGTGACAAGAATTATATAACAAGTGCTTAAGTTGTTCTCGTTAGTTATGCCTAAATATTTATAGTGTAGTTTGTCAACCAAAAGTTTGAGTTTACTTAAGTTCTTCTATTACTAATATGTAGCCTATGAAGTGGCTACATTTTAGGGACTAACCCTAAATCATTGTGGAATAGCTTATCAGCTTTTTTTAAAAATTTTTATATATAATTTTTAAGAAATATCAACATAATAGAAGTAGAATAATCTCACTTCTGTATCTTATTTTTAATTTTATGAATTACATTACAGTTTTGGACACTTACTTTATATGATTTCAGCCTTTCAAATTACACAAACTAGAGTCAGGCCCTCCCACATCTGTGACCATCTCGAGAGATGAGGCTATCAAGTTCTACAAGCAGATGCAGACTATAAGACGGATAGAAACTGCCTCTGGTAACCTCTATAAGGAGAAGATTATCAGAGGATTCTGTCATCTTTATTCTGGACAAGTAATGTGATACAGTTTTTAGTGTGTAATGTATAAAATGAAGAGTATTTAATGATTGAGTGCTGTTTAGATATAAATAGTCACATTGTGCAAGATCTGATGAATAAGGTGGATGTTATAAGACTAGGATGCTGTAGTTGGCTAGGAATCTTTTGACAGATAATGCAGAATGAGCTGGTGTATTGTCTTGGTGGGGAACCCATAATTTGTCCTTCCATATTTTGGAGTAATTTTCCCTTCTCTTTTACATAGTTTACAAAGTACCTCAAGGCACAAACATATTGATTAATTGTTTGACCTTCAGGAACCCAGTGAAGGTACACTGGATATAAAAAAACACAACAATCATCATTGTTTTAAATTTTGAATTCAAATCATCTTCTACGCCTTCTCTGCCATCTTTATAACGTTTAAAGCATTCAAATACATGTGCCCATCATAAAAACTCACTGCCTTACACTTCTTTCAGTAAATTATAAGTTTCAGTAGCAATTTTTCCCAGTTTAATGAAATTTCACAAAAATCGGTTGCTCTACTATTACACTAACCATTTTATAAAAAAAAAAAACAAAACAAAACAAAACGGGAACCTAGGCTCTGACTAAATGGTTGTTTAGAGAAGTGAGACTAGCTAAATACTAAAGAGAAAGGTTCACACTAAACAGCTATTGATTAATGGCGGTTGATGCACGCCTCCTTGATCTGCATCAGCCACACCGTTGCCGCTTGATCCGCTCTCATTATTTAATCGTCACTCCTTTTAATGTACTCAATAAACTAAAAAAAGGCAGTAGGCCTACGGATATTCCCATTGGCCATGATTAGTGCAATTCTGATTGTACAGACATGTCCATGTGCTAGGCTTTAAAGGTTGAACTACTTTTCTATATAACTGTTTCTAATGAACATACCTATTCATATGCTGTATTTGTGACATAGTCATCATTTTCTTGTCAACAAATGCTATCTGTAGGTGATGGGAGAGACAGGAGCATGGAACATGCTGTAAGCTTGTAGGATGAAGTATTTTAATAGCAGTATTTAATTAACTAGGAATAAAAAATGTCAGTAGATAAACCGTGTAAGAGTAAGAATCAAGAGTTTGTATGGTTTTAATGTATGAAAAGAATGTGGGAACATAGTTGTAAAGTATAAAAACTACAGGAATTTATATGGAGAACCAAGAACAGTACTCTAAGACAGTTAGTTCAAGGAGATAAAGGAAGGCATGAAGAAAGGAGGAGAGAAGATGGAGGAAGGTATTGGAGGAGGAGAAAGGATGGATGAAGGTGGGGCTGGAGGAGAGATGATGGAGGATTGTGTGGCTGGAGGAGAGAATATGGGAGGATAAGAGTTGGAAGTGACTATTGTAGCATAACCTGTAACACTGGAATATTAAAAAAGTGGTTATATGTTATATAACTACCATTGTTTGCGATTTATGAAATAAAAATATTGTTTTATACAGGGATAGTGTTGAAAATAATGAATGTGTTAACCTGTCACTTTGTGTAGTTTCCCCCACTACTGCTGTCTAGTGATTAACCCTCCGAGCGCTTTTCGTTGCGGCCGCGACTAATTAATGTCTGTTATGACGGCCGAAGTCGCGCCCGCGACTATATAACAGCGCTTTGTATTATATTCATATTAAAATGGCAGCAAAATAGTCAAATTCGGTAAGATTTGTTATTGTACATATGATCGCTACAACGCATAATTGTGGAGGCAGTGCATTACGTCATACTTTGTTTTGACGATACGTTACAACTGTGTACTGCTGACAGCTGACTGTGTTGCGTGATTTTACAAACATGGATCGTGATACTTTGGAACATTCTAGTGAAATTGAGGATGTTTTAGATGAATATGTATTTAGTGAAAACGATGCAAGTGACATTGAAGCTCCTGATATACCTTCAGATATTTTACGTGATTTTTCAAGTGCCAGTGGTGAAGATTACGAACCGGACCCTAATGAACTTTCAAGCTAGGGTCAAATTACGCCAGTGCACAGTTTGCTAAAGCAAAAAAAGGCTGAAGCAGATTTTGGTGCCCTATCTGTAATACAGGTGTGCACAGGGAATGTTTCCACTTATGAGAACATTTCTGGAGACCCCTTAGGCCTGAGAGAGGGCTACATACCAGAACAGACAGAGGTTAAGTACAGTACTGTTATACTTCTTTTATCCCTTATTGTTTTGTGAATATATTGATATATAACATGAACAATTTAATTAAAAAATTGTATCTTATACGGTTTTTTAAAAAGAGAAATGTAAAAACTCCAAAAAAGCTGTGGCACTAAGGGAGTGGGTACATAGCACTCAGAGGGTTAATATTAACATTCTCCTGTTTCAAACATAGCTAGCACCAATCAAAACACCTCTTAGAGTGTTTTCTTGTTTGCTGTAGAAATTTTAAATACCTAACAAAATAGTATTGGAGGGCAGAATATTTTTGGCAAATGGTCATTCATGATGAAGTGAAATTTAATTTTGTGACTGTCCTTGATTCTAAGCACTCTTATATTGCACACTTTGAGTTGTTCATCATTCAAATAATTTGCCATTTTTAATTGAAATATTTTCTATTAAGTTTCTATTGGAAGTAGGACTACTAGGTGAAAAACAATTAGTATTATTTATAGCAAGGAGAGAGTTAATTGATCAGGTGTGTCACATTGCAATTGAATTGTTTTTAAGTTGATAAATATTAAGTGGTGAGAGGCATTTTAAAAATTCTTATCATTAACATGGGATATTTGTGGCCTGGTACAATACAGTACCAGTTTATGTTTAGTAAAATTGTAGCAACTCAACATTAACTATCATCAACCAACACACTAGAGGTTGAATATTTTTCAGATATCAGACAATCCAGTTGGTCATTCATATTTCTGTTAGTTACATGTTTAGTCCTTATCATGTATATGAAATAATGGAATAAGTCAAAAAAATACAGTGGATTAGATCTTATTTTAGTGCCTGAAGTCTCCCTTCTCCATCCTTTACAAAGAAATGTACAAAATGTGTGTTCTTTATTTGGGATTGTATAAATGACTAAACAAGTGCAACATCTGCAGGAAGCTTGCGCTGTCGGAATGAAGGCAGCTATGCGACCGAACGACTCGATAATCTCAGCATACCGTGTGCACGGTTGGACGTACCTGATGGATGTCTCGGTGGTGGGTGTTTTGGCAGAACTTACTGGCCGCAAGTCAGGCTGTGCCCGAGGTAAGGGTGGCTCTATGCATATGTACTCCAAGAACTTCTACGGGGGCAATGGCATTGTTGGTGCTCAGGTAATATATGACATATATGTTATTTTAGAAGTACTTGTAGAGAGTTATGATATGAAATGCTCAATAGATTTCTCTATTAAAATTGTAATAGTTAATGATAGTTAATGAAGTAGAACACAGTTTCTTATTTTCTTTAATTGTAACCATTTAATTAAAACAAAATAACACAACTAAACGTTGTAAATGTAGCCACAAACAACACCTTGAATTGAAGTTTCTTGTTCATAAAAACTGCTCCATAACAGCAGAATATCAATTTGCAAATAGCTCATTCTAAATCTGATTTAAACCTCAGTTCTGTGAAGGACTCACCAGGCTTATAGTTTTTACAGCATGAATCCCTCCCGGATTTGACTTTGATTCTGCAAAATAGACCATAATACAGATGTGCCAAAAGAACTGGAATAGTTCCATCGGAACTTACGGTACCGTAACTGAACTGGAACCACTTCTTCGGAACTCCATGTTCCGTCGAAACAGGTTACGTTTCTAGAAGTTCCAGGCGTTCCGGCTCTGTTAAGCTCGTAACTCCATGTTCCTTCAGAGCAGTTTACTAGACGTGCCAAATGGTTCCGACGGAACGACTAGGCTGGTAATTGTTCCAGTTCCGCTCTGGATTCCAAACAACCACAATATTTTCCAGCAAACTGTTGCTGAACCAGACTGTTTGGAGGGAGGTTGTTTACTTTGTTGTGTCATTTCTCCTATATAGTCTCTTTATTGAACACCTTGGTCAGTGACGTTTCGTTAGTGCTACTAAATATTAAATAGGATTTTGTGACGCGATTTGAGGTTGCTAATATTTCAATTAAGTGTAATTTTAAACTACTGAATACCTTAAATAATATTTTCTTTTCAGTATTTTTGAGTAAACACAATTTGTTGTAATTGCTGTACTTATTATTATATTTATTGGTAAATTCAAACTTTACCAAATTATAGTTTATAGTTTAGGGCTATCTCTACTGCTGAAAATAATGATATAATACTTAATTAAAATTTAGTATGTTATTATTTGTTGATATGATACCAATTTATGGGTTGTGGTATTCCACTTTTTTGTTTGAATTGACTAGTCATTGTATTTATTTATTTTTATGTTGCATTTTCTTTTTGGCTGTGGAGGCCTCACCAGGCTTATAGCTTTTACAGCATGAATCTGTCCCAGATTTGACTTTGAGTCTGCAAAATAGATCAGAAGCCCATTATGAGTTCTTCGTCAGTATTAGGACTTATTCTCTTTTCTTTAACTAGAAGAAATAAATTGTTTTCATATATTTTCCTATTATAAATAACATATTACACTAATTAATTTCTAGAGGATACTGGGTATCCCAATGATAGAGAAATTGGTACACATGAGTTAAACTTACAGAATGGACTCAATATGTAAACTGATGGTATACTACTTAGTTTAAATTTAGTATTTTGTTAAAAATTTAAATATACTATGTTGTTATAATTTGTTGATATGACACCAATTCGTGGGTTGTCTTTTTTCCACTTTTTTGTTTGAATTGATTAGTTATTTTATTTATTTTGATGTTGCATTTTCTTTTTGACTCTACTAGAAGATGCTACTAATAATAGTATAATGATTTTTATAGATTCTTTTTTCAAATATCATCATTAACTCAGTTGTGAAATTTAATACATGAAAGAATACTGTCTTTTTGGTTAATGTGTGAAATTTAGTTTACATAATATTTAATTTTGAACACAGACTACTTATCATTGTGTAATAATAATCAAAAGGGATTCTAAGTCCATATTTAGCTAAACTGATATTGTAATGTATTATTTTAACTTTGTATTATGTAACTTTTTAAATGTTACTACTATGTATGTTTAAACTAGAAAATGACGCCTTGAACTTAATATAATCGCTTTGAATGTGCTTACATTTCTCCAGCTTATATAAGTGAACACTATGTAATAGTAAACTTTAATTAAAAATACTATGTACTAATTATAATGTTTGACAGCATGAGATTTTAAAAGAACTAAATGAATAACCTGTCTAGTATATCAGAAACCAGCTGTTAGCTCACGGGCAAGAGGGACCAAGAAAGGTTAATGTTGCAGGTGCCACTGGGAACTGGGGTCGCCTTTGCCAACAAGTACCTGGGTCACGATGGAGTATGCTTCACCCTGTACGGTGATGGTGCTGCTAACCAAGGGCAGGTGTTTGAGGCTTACAACATGGCCAAGCTGTGGGATGTGCCCTGCATCTATGTGTGTGAGAACAACGGTTACGGAATGGGCACCAGCGCAGAGCGTGCAGCTGCCTCCACAGCCTACTATTCCAGGGGCGACTATGTTCCTGGCATCTGGGTGAGTCATACATACATCTATGTGCATGAGAACAATTATGGTATAAGCAACAATCCAGAGTGAGCAGCAGCCTCCAAATCTTACTATTGCAGGGGCGACTATGTTCCTGGCATCTGGGTGAGTCATACATACGAGGGGGTACCCAAAAAAAACCGGAATTGTATTGCTGGCAGCCGGCAGCGTGTAGTACACATTCCTGCCGCTAGGCGTGTGTCGCGCAACCCATTGCGAGCTCAGTGACCCCAGTTCCGTTGTCCTAGTGCATTCTGTTCGTTCGTAGTGACTGTTTTCGCTAACCCTGTTTTGTTCTTGTTTCGTTTTCTGTCATGGCAAGTTTAAGTGAACAACGTGCAGCTGTGAAATTTTGTTTTTTACTTGGTAAAAATGCTGCAGAAACTATTTTAATGTTGAATACAGCTTACAAAGATGATGCTATGGGGAAAACTCAGGTCTACGAGTGGTTCGCTCGATTTAAAAATGGCGACATGTCGATTGAAGACAAACCTCGTTCTGGACGTCCATCAACCTCTCGAACGGATGAAAATGTTGAGAAAATTCGTGAACTTGTGCTCACCGACCGTCGACAGACAATTGAGGAACTATCAGAGAGTAGTGGGTTAACTTGGAGCTCGGTTCAGCGAATTTTAACAGGAGATTTAGGACTGAAAAGGGTTGCTGCCAAATTTGTTCCTGAACTTCTGACTGACCATCAAAAGGCACATCGAGTTGAAACTTGCCGCCTTCTGAAAGAACATCTCGAAAATGATCCCGATTTTCTGGAAAAGGTAATTACTGGTGATGAGTCATGGTGCTATGGTTATGACCCAGAAACGAAGCAACAGCCAAGCCAATGGAAGTCGCCATCTTCACCTCGTCCAAAAAAATGTCGGCAAGTCAAATCAAACATCAAAACCATGTTGATTTGCTTTTTTGATGCTAAAGGCATTGTTCATTCTGAGTTTGTTCCTCCAGGTCAGACTGTCAACCAAACATTTTATTTTGAGATTTTAAGAAGATTGCGCAACAGTGTTCGCCAGAAAAGATCCGATTTGTGGCAGACTGGAGACTGGTTCTTCCACCACGACAACACACCGGCACACACAGCCATCTCAGTTAGGCAGTTTTTAGCCAAAAACGGCATGGTTCCGCTGACCCACGCACCTTACTCGCCTGACCTCGCTCCATGTGACTTTTTTTTATTTCCACACATGAAAAGAGGCTTGAAAGGTCAACGATTTGACAGCGTTGAAGAGGTTAAGAAAAAAACGAAGCTCGAGCTTGCCATTTCTAAAGATGAAATGGCACCAGTCCAGAGTGTGCAGCAGCCTCCACATCTTACTATTCCAGGGGCAACTATGTTCCTGGCATCTGGGTGAGTCATACATACATCTATGTGCATGAAAACAACGATTATGGTATAGACACCAGACCAGAGTTTGCAGCAGCCTCCACATCTTACTATTCCAGGGGCGACTATGTTCTTGGCATTTGGGTGAGTCATACATACATCTATGTGCTTAATCCTTTTAATGCCAGACAGTTTTTCAGTGACCATGCGAAAAATGCCAGCCTGTTTTCAAAAAGTACATGCGAAGAATGCCAGGCCCTTTTCCATAATTTGACAACTATTTTTTTTTTAATGTATAACTTTTTTTATTTATTGAAGGAAATTATCCATTGAGGTGTTTTTTTAATGTAATAATGTGGAGTGTTTAAAAAAAATGAGTATTAAAATTTGTACAAATTTATATAATTTATATTTGTAAAAAACAAAAAATAAAAAAACTTAAAAAAGTGAGTTTGAACATATAAAAGTACCTTTATTATTAACGTTAACTAAAAAGTAGTTACTGGCAATTGTACTGTATTTAATTTTTAACACACACACCAAATTTGAAGAACTTTCCTTGAAAAATAGAGAAGTTACAGCATTTTATCGAAAACCTTGTAAAGTCCACATTTTACAGTAAAAATCAATAAGACATATTTTGGTCAGTTTCATTCAAAATCACTTCATTTACATGTGTTGTTTAGTGTTTAGCCCAATGTAAAAAATTGTTTGTTGAAATAATAAAGAAAGTAGGTTACATAAAATTAAAATTAATTATTTACAATATGGGGTACATAATTTAAAATTTTTTAACACTTGTGTTTGCCGAAGCACAAAGTATGAATCCCCCTCTTTTACTCATGGTCAAATCTATTTACAATAATCACAAAACTTATAATAATATAACCAAACTGAAATAAACAAAAGAAAAGCACGAATAATTTCCATTAAAACATAACCTAGCAACAACGTATTACCACAGCAACCGAAGACGCTCACTGAATGATTGGATGTAAATGAGGTTGAAAACAGCTGATATACGTCATCACATGTTGAGCATAGAGTAAAAAATATTTTATTGTATCAATAGTAGTAGTGTCTAGATACAGTATGCAAAGTTTAGTGGCATTTGGTCAATAATTAAAACTACAATATAACAAAAACCGGACGAGCACCCTCAGCGCACGTCGTCGGCATTTTTCATATAACCTAGTGACGTGCGCTCACGGCGCATGTCGGCATTTCTCGAATAAACAGTGACGAGCGCTTGCGGCGCACGTCGGCATTAAAAGTGTTAAGAACAATTATGGTATAAGCAACAATCCAGAGTGTGCAGCAGCCTCCACATCTTACTATTCTAGGGGCGACTATGTTCCTGGCATTTGGGTGAGTCATCATACATACGTCTATGTGCATGAGAACAACGATTATGGTATAGGCACCAGTCCAGAGTGTGCAGCAGCCTCCAAAAATGTACAACTTTTTCTTGACGAGATTAAATTCGTAAGTTGTGAGATAAGAAATCCTGTTAACCTTGTATAAATTGTAATGCAATCCGATGACCGAGTTTGAAGGAATAAAGATTTACAGTTTAGATACAGCAAAATGAAGTATAACAAAATCTGTACCTTTCCGTTCCAACTTTTAAGCTATTATCGTTTGAAATTTATATCAATTAGTGTGAAATTAATCAAAAAAAACCGTGGTATGGTTGGATTGTTGGTAGGCTTATTGGTTTAGTTATTAAACACTTAAACTCGGGGATACAAAATTTCTGCACCAGCAATAGATATAATGAAGTCGCCTTTGATTTTGAAGTTGCAAATAAATTTGTTTGTTATTTTTAGTAGATGCTCTAATCTTATTAGTTTATGAATCAATTACTTGTGTAGCCTTTCAAATGGTACTTTTCCTAGCCGATAAACCCAGCTTTGTTTGATTAGTGATCAAATTGAATATAGCGTCATGATGTTCTGATTGACGTGTCTCTGAAGTCTTGTACAGTTGTACGTTGTAACACATTTTATCTAATTAAATTGTGATTTATTAACTTAAGAGGCTAAAATAGAAAATAATTCAAGGAATATTTATATTTTCTATTGAAATATTGAAAAAAAAGAGCATGTTAACAATTATTAGAATCAGTGTTTTTATTTTATCCTTTCATATCATATCAGTGGAGAATGAAATGGGGGAAATTATGTCTTGTTATTATAACATGGTGGGTTACACAGGTGGACGGGATGGACGTGCTGGCTGTGAAGTCGGCTAGCATGTTTGCAGTGAACCACTGCACATCTGGCAAGGGCCCCATCGTGATGGAGACAGCCACTTACCGTTACAGCGGCCACTCCATGAGTGACCCCGGAACATCTTACCGTACTAGAGATGAGATCCAGGAGGTCCGTCAGACCCGGGATCCCATCACTTCCTTCAAAGAGAAGATACTTAACTCTGGTCTGGTCACTGCTGACGAACTCAAGGTAATTATTATTTCGAATTAATCGTTTTAAACGTTACAAACTCTTATTGAGATTTGAAACCTAATATAGTTTTGCTTCAATAATTCAGGTAAAAATTAGCTGAAGCTCTATAGAGGTAAAAAAAAACACATGTTTTTTAGTGTAAGGACATACTGTATGCTATAGCAGTATATTAACATTTGCAGAAATAGGCTCTTACAAGCTACATTCATAAAAACATGTTTGCAGAGTGTTTTATATTATCTTACTTGCTAGACTTATTTAGTCAATAATATTTTTACTGCCTTATACTTACAACAAGTATCATATTATGATGTTTTTTCTGTCACCATTTTTTCAAGAGATTTGAGTTATAATAAATATTCTTTATAATCAACAAATGTTTAGTGTAGAGTGTGTAACAAAAGGCCTCTTCTCTTTTATCGCTTTTGTTTTGTTCTTTTTTTATCAATAATCATTCCTGTGTTGTCAACTGTGTGTTGATGAATTAAAATGTTAAACCTACTGTTTTTGTTAATTTATGATCTATTTGTTTCAATAATCGTCAGATTAAGTTTAGTTTTATTTTTCTATGCTTGGTTTTATTTGCGTTACAGTGGATAAAGAGAATGCTGTAAATTTTCAAAGTAAATTGATAGAAAATAGGTAATGACTTATCAAGTAATTTATTTGGGAATACTAGTGATATCAGCACAACTTATGATGATGATATAGAAAATCAGGGTGTTTGTAATAGATAGGGTGTTTATTCAATAATAGTTAATTTATCAGGTCCTTCAGTTGGAAAAATATGTAGGATTACTTTTTCAACTCAAACACCAGCTGGACTCAGCGACTATATGGGAAATCAGATCAGTCCCCCTCTATCTATGTCATGCCAGCAGCAGCGCAAAAGACCATGTTTAAGTGCATACAGGTTTTCAGCAGTATTACCATATAATATGAGATGAGGTGGTTGAAGCCAATATCGAGCTAAAATTATTCACATCTGCTAATAAATTCTCTGTTTTGATGTCTTTGGTAGAAACTGGACGGAGAGATTAAGGCAATAGTAGATGCTGCTGTGAAGCAGGCGAAGTCCGATGCGGAGGTGGGGATGGACGACCTTGCCGGTGACATCTATGTCAACAATCTGGAAGGCAAGATCCGTGGAACTGTGCCATGGCACCAGTTGGAGCACAAGCGGATTGGAACTGCGGCTAATGTCTAAATGTGATCCTTTGCTTGCCAATCCAATTTATTCACCCCCATTAGAACGAGAATCTTTTCAACGACTAAATAAATTGTTAATTAGTGCTTAAGAACCTTGTAAAACACCATTGGTACAAAGGGGAACTTTATATTAGGCAGAGACTTTTCATTCAATACAACTGGTTTGGTTTTGTAAAATCTTTTTAGGTGCTAAGCAGCGATTGCTTTAATAAACTGTTAACATCTTGAATTTTTATTACTTTATGAAAATATAACATCTTCACGTAAATGTTATGTGAAATTTGATTAAATTAGGATGGATTGTTTGAATCATAACATAATTTGTATTCAGGAGTTTTATGAGTTATTATTCTGACACAATATCAGATATGATTAAAAATTAATCTAAGGAAAATACTCTTTTGCACATAAACCATTTATTAATTGTTAATTATTAATATTGTAAAAACTGTAAAGTAATTGATTCAACTGATATTAAAGTGTAAATATAAAATCATAATAAAAATAAGCAGTGTATTTGTATCTAAACAACATGTGTATTTGTTCATTTTTATTGTTATACTTATTTTTTTAAGTAGCTGCAAAAAGTGTAGTTTTAAGAATTTAAAATCTTAAAACTTTTGTTGCATATATGTATTATAGAAAAAAAACCTGAGATACATTCCACTGCAATAATACAATTTAGCATTTATTTATTTTGAATGTGAATCTGAACATAATATTCACACATATCATTCCAATATAATTTTACTTTTGTTAATTTTGTCCTAATTAGTGTATATTCCTTGCTAAACAATGTTTTATTCTTACAGTAACCAAAGTAACTTGCAAAATGTAATGTAACTCATATTAAAAACTGTAAATATAACCAAGCAAATTTATTTGATTTACAAGTTTTCTGTTTTTATTTTATTGCATCATAGGTATAATTCATAAAATGTTTATATGCTTTGCTTTCCAGAATTTTTCAAAAATGTTCCCCAACACAATAAATAATATCTATTTAACTCTTTTTTGGAATATGCGACATTAGGTTTTCCCTTCTCTCCTCTGCCTTTTATTTTAGTTCCTGTAGCTTCACAAAATAATATATTTTATGGCATTTTATAGCTTAAGCCTTAACCAGCCTCTTTGAAGTTTGCATTTTTAGTGTGTAATATTAAAATAAATTACCTCAGGTCAATGAACTTTCCAACCTACCTAGTCTAATTTGTGAATATGTAACACCAAAATTATGTTGTCGTTTATTAAAATTAATTAGTGCTTACTTAGAATTAGAAAATTGTTATAAAGCTTTATTAAGTTATGTTTTTTAGTAAAACATAATATAGACAAAATATTCATGCTACATCAAAAACTAGTGTTTTTACATAGAGATGAAATTCCTTAACTGTTAATGTACAGATCTAGTATACTATATTTAATTTGTGTTTTTGTCATTGTTTATTTATTTATTTTATTATTCTGTTTTCACAGTAAATATTATGTTTTGATATTTACATAGAAACTTATTTTTGTTGGTTATTGTTTTCAAATTTGTTGAGTATTAGGAGTATTAGAGTGATTCCATTCACTTGTCCAACTTTGTTGTGTAAAGTCTTTGAAAATAAAATATTTAAATAGTTTTTTTAATTATTATTGGGTATTTCCTCATATTTTTATCAGTTTATTTTTTCAGCAACAGCGGAGTATGCATGAAATTTTAGATGCTAGCTAACTGAAAATGCGTATCATTTAACCAAAACCAAAACATCAGATCATGATCGAAATAAATAAAAAATACATATTAATATGTAGTTCATTCTGTGTGTGGTAATTAATTCCAAGTATGAGAATAATAATAATATTTATTGCCATATTAAGTTTTTACACTCATTGACAAAGTCAGTTTACAGCCAGTAGCCAAGTCAAAAAATAAACACAAACTTAAATACTAAAAAGAAAATTTTTAAATAATTTTAACTATGGTTATAAATTAATATGGGATATAGCAAAAATCTTGTCAACAGTATAAAAATGGTTGTTCATGAGCCAATTATAAAATCTATTGCAAAACACTTTTTCAGGGTATATATTATTAAGTGACATAATTTCTTGCAAATGTTTAGTGAAACAACCTGGTTAATGGTTTTATCTAGTTTGCAGAAATTGATTGTAGTAAGCCTACTTGCCCTACCTCTAGTATTATAGCTATGGTCAGCATATTTAATATTGTTAGCATTATGAAAAGTATACAAAACTGTGTCATATATGTATAAATTGAAAGTAGTTTGAATTTTTAAGTTTATAAATAAAGATTTACAATGTTCCAAAATCCGACACCACATATGATCATGATAACTTTTTTCAGCAAAATTTATATTTCACCTATCCTGATGTAATTTTCATAAAATATCAAACCATATATAAGAATTAGTTGGAAATCAATGTAACATTGACAGGGGAAATAAGTGGATCTTGTTATAAATAAGCAGAATTTGTTTCGATACTTTGTCTTTTCAATAAAAAAATATCCAAGGTGTTCAGTCAGAAACTACGACATTCAGGTAGTTTGTGAGGGACTACAAGTTACGCTCATACTCCACAGAGAGCGCTTGAAGATATAAACGCAGGTCTGATACTTTTCGGACTGACGTCGTATATTAGTATATTTTACAATTGAACAAAATAAATGTAATACAGTATATATTTGGAGAAATATAAATAAGTTGTGTAACAGTATCAATTATGAAAGAGGAAGTCCATTGTTCGTAATTTTAATGAGTCCAACACAATTTTAAATATATACTCCACTAGATTATTAATCATAAAAACATGACATTTATTTTCTCCTGATGAAATTTTCTAGTGGTATTTGGAATGAGAGCTGATACAAAATCAGAGATAATGTGCTATCATACAAATATTTACATTTGAAAATCAAAATATTTGTTAGTGAATTCACAAGGAAAGTATCATTTTATTACAGTTATTCATCCCCACAGGCTTAGTTTTTGTTCTGAAAATAATTTAGTGATATACTTACAACAAATGAATGACCTAATCAATTTAATGTTTTTAAACCAAAATACATAAGTTTTAAATATTGGATCTGATGCTTCCTTTCTGTGTAAGCCAGCATTATCTACTACTTGAATGAATTTAAATCAGTGTTCATTGTTGATGATCAAGAATATTGCTGATGATTTCATCAGTTAATGTAGATGTGGCCACTTTGAATGTTTGTACAGCCACATTTTAAAATCCATTACCCATGCTTTAACAATTAAGTTTGGCACACTCAATGTAGCATTTAAATCAAACCTTTGCAAGTTTTCCCATACTTTAAAGAAACAAACAACATTAAAAACAAATCTCACATGTAAAGACAACACTACTCAAAATCAGACAATAATAGATTTGTGCTTAACAGTGGAACATCGTGTGGAACTCCATCCTCCCCTCATATTAACATTTTTTATAGAACCAACCGTTTTTGTAAAATCTGTATTAGTTTATTCATAAAAAGTCCTTGTACCAAAATAATGGTTTTTTCACTCTGATTTCTCATGATTCTTTTATTTGACAAGTTTTATAGTATAGGTATTTTTTGTGAAAAGTTATCCATATCGAATTTCTGTCATTTCAGTGCCTGCAAGAAGGTAATGGTAATAAACAAAACTTTTAGTAAATTATTATTCTACATTTCATGCATTGAAAACAATACTATACAAAGGTATTTGGACAACAGGTGCATTTGTTATGAATTTTTAGAAGGATGTTGTATAGACTTTGCACTATAAAACATTTCAACTGGTAGGTCTAGGGTCCAAAGATGCTTATGAGTAAGATTAAGTTTTGAATGAAGAAGTAGTAAAAAAATGTCATTGGAAATACAGAAAAAATCTTAAACTATGTTGTACTTTATCGTTTTTGCTCAAAAAGTAGATATTAAAATAAAAAAACTAAAACACGTTTTTGGTGTGAATCAATTATATATTTAAAATGAGATATCTCCCATAACAGTACAATAAAAAAATAAGAGTGCAAAACTGGATGAGATTTAACACTGTTCTTAGGAAGAAAAAAATCATCTCACAACAGCCAGCTAATACGAAAGCCTGATTCCTAGTTTCCAATTCACTGTAAAAATAGCTATTGGAAGCTGAGAATACAACTGAAGAAGCTTGGTTTGAGTGAAATCTGTAGATTGTGTTAAGATGGACAGAACAACATTTTGACATTATTGGAAAAATCTATTGCACAAGCAATTAGAAGAGTCAAATTCTAGGCTGACACAGATTAGAGTAAAAAAGTTAACCAGTCTGGACACCTTTCATTGAAGTGATAATAGGTTTCTTAATGAGGGGGAGTTGGAAAAACTGTTGAATTTGGGATTTTCCTCAGTAAGGCAGGAATAGGGGATCTGGAATCTTTTACTGTCTGTTGACTTTTCTTTCTCCTAACTCAAAATAATATTTTCCAATTGCAAAATTGTAACAAAAAAAGGAGATTGGTACATTAATCATGCTTATTTTGTTTTAAGTTATTATAAGGCTCTCATTTAAAGCCCTCTGATACAGACTTATTATAATGTTATTGGAAAACAAGGAAAGGGAACAGTGATAGACAGGAGCCACTGGTAGAACCAGCTGTAATTTTGATGTCTTTGGATAAGCTTCAGTTGCTTGATTTGGAGAGAGCAACCTTTCGTGGCATTCATATAGTTTTAAGATTTATTCAAATTGTGGTTAAATATCAGACAGGTCTATCTTATTGCCTATAAAAAGTTAAACCTCTTATTATTAACACTTATACATCGTTAGTTTTTGTCGTAGAATTACAGAAGTTGTCTTATTTTAAAGATCTAATGCAAATCAATACATTGTTTACTTTTTTCAATAATTTAATTGGTTATTCAGAACCATTTTTCAAATTTTTTTGAATTTTATCTTTTAGATACTAAAAAATTGTACACTTTAGAAAAAAGCTAAAAAGGGTTTGGATACGTATTAGTGATATAAAATGAGACATCTTCCAGTGTAAAAGATAAAAAAACAAGTCTTAAAAGTGTTTTGAGACTTAACATTATTATTATGGGGTAAAACTCAACAGTTTGCATCTTTCACATTCTGACATGACCAAATACCGCACCAAGTGCACAAAAAGAAGGTGATTCTGGGCCACCTTTGCAGCATATTAACTACTACTTCTTGAGTATCAATAGCACAAAATCATATCAGGATTTATAATATACTCCTGGGTCGCAAAGCTGATACTGTACTACAGTCCATCCAGTATCGGATAAAGCCACAGCCATAAAGTTGCTTATAACATTCTGATGTTTGAAAAGACTGTAAGTGGCAACTTTAAAATGTGAATGATTGTTTGCCACAGGCAACCAGCTTGGTAGGATATCCAAATGTCATCTCCTTATACTCATGTTTCTCTTGTTAATAGGAAATTGACTGGAAGATGAACATTCTGATCTAAATTCCAAGGTAAGCAAAAATCATCATGCAGTTAAGTGATTTTTGGACTCTTCCTGGAAAGTTTGGGAACCTTTTTTTTTGAAGTTCAAGACCATCCATCAGAATCTAGCCCTACACTTCTCTAAGTATTTTTCATGAAACAACTGTTCTCCACCATTACAAACAGGGACAATACAAGCCTAAGAAATATACTTTACAGCCCACATTTTGGCTGATTGGACACAGCTGTAACTTCCTTTTACAAGTTTTGCAACCTGAGGAATCCTACTAGGTATGGTGAAAGAAGCGAGTGGGGATGCCTAGCCCACCAAAAGTACAGTGGCGTAGAAAAAGGCTGTATGCACATCTTTATGATAGCTGCACCTATCGTTAACTGAAGCACGTATAGAATGATGAAAAATGTACTGTTAGTGTGTGATAATATAATTAAATTTCAAGACTTAGAATTTCTTAATCGGATGATGAACCAAGAATGGGGCTACTTGGATAAAGCCTTTGTTGTCCGTTCAATAAGTGAATATCTCCACCAAACCTGTTAGGTTCCGACTCCACCTTGAAGTCCACTCTGAGATAAGTTTTTCACCAGAAGGAGACACCTGGCGAATAAATGTACCTTTGAATGTGGAATTTGTAACTATGATGATCTTAATTTTGGTGAAAGGTTGCAACTAAATGAATTGAGATAGTCATAGTTGACGCTGTCTTCTCCTCCCTAGATTCAGAAATGTCTAAAGCCACCACTTCGATTCAGCAAATAATTGAAGATCATCAGCAAAAACCAAAGAATTGAACCGCTTGCCCTTAATCTCAGGAACAATCCACAAATTACATCTGTAACCAGCATAAGAAAATCTATTTTTACAGTAAACTACAATGTTCTAATTCAGTTGTAATGGCACATTAGTAAATAGTTGTTAAGATGGAAAGCATCACCAGACAAGTGACTCATCTGTTGAGGATGATAGGTGACTTTGCTCAGACCAACTCCTGTTGTATTCGTGGCCGTGGTGATGAAATTGTTATAAATACAGCATTTATTTCAATAAAAAAATCACACCTCTTTTACTGCAGATAAATAATTATGGCTCATCTTTGGACTCTCTTAATTTCATAAAAAAAAACATAATCGCACGAACATACACAATAAAATTATAAATTTAGCTACAGAACTTTGGTTTAAATGACAAATAGCTAGCGTATTTTGAAACGTATCTAAACAACACATTACTTTAACGCGTTACTAATTAGCGCTCTCATTTAGAATCTCAAACAATGAATCTATTCTTTGAGATGGAAATTATGGAAGTCTGTCCCTCAAGTTCGGTCATTCCTACTCGAGATTTCTGTAACTTGTTTTCATAAAGCTAGGGCTCAATTTGGAGTTACGTATAAACATGTTGTAATCTCTTTGCGGTGGTTTAGCATATCGTTTTTTTACTTCTTCAGTAGACCTAGTTTTGGTGCTAAAAGGATACCAGTACGTGATAATTTAGATTCTGTACATGTCTGATTAATAGTGATGTTAGTAATATAATAAAAATAGTAATGTCAAAATCTATTGGTGCTATACAGTCTGTCCACAAAGTCATGTCACACTTTTAATTGACTATAGCTACTCTATTTTGATTGCAGGTCTATAAAACAGATATAGATTAAAACCGTTGATATAAAGTTTTGTTTTAATTAGCTAAGTTACCCACAGTTGTCATATGTGGCTAACGTTTTTACGAAAACAGCCATAATGGCAACTTTGTAAAGAAAAGTTCAGTATACGAGTATTTTGTGGCTAGCAAAGTTTTATACTGTGATTTCAGTGCAGCATGAGTATATCGTCGAGTGTTGAAAATGCCTCTAACAGACTTAGCATTTATTGATGGAATTTTACGTTTAAAGAAAGAGTCAGGTTATTGGACAAAACGCAGACAGGCGGGCTAGAAAAAGGAGATAAAACCGTCGAAACATTCAAAACCGTTTTGTAGGAAGTCCAAAGACGTCTGAGCGGCAGCGTGGACGTGAGTTGAATGTCCCTAATTACAGTTCACAAAGTTTTGAAGAAAAGACTTAAATTTAATGGTTATAAACCTCAACTATTGTGTGTTTTGAAGCTAGACGACAAATTAAAGAGTTATTGCTTTGCTGTTGTTATTCTATGAAAATTGACTGGTTTAAGATTTTATAAACGGAATTGTTTTTAGTGTTGAAGCTACCTTTCACTCGTCTGTAAATTTGCATCGCCATAACGTTTGTATATTAAACACTTAAAACAACAAATCAGAACTGCGATTGAATTAGTTACTCCAGAAGTCTTGATCAAAGTATAGGAGGAGGTCAAAGTTCGCTTGGATGTCTACAGAGCGATTCATGGTGCTCATGTTGATCTCGAATAAACTGACATAAAACCGTTTAAAGTACTCTATGTTAATCTCATTATTGTACTGTGTACACTTTAAAAAAAATAAAGTTCAAAATGTGACATGACTTTGTGGACACATTGTGTATTTATATTTTTCTCGTCCCAGTAGATCGAACCTCTAATACGAGAGAACATTACGGCACATCAGTAAGTCACGACTCTCTGCCGTCTGCGACTCTTTGTCGGCGGGGAGGGATGTCCGGCCTGAATGGAGGCCGTGCTCACTGTCGCTGTCGATGCCTGCTGCCCGCCTCATCTCAATAACAAAGCTGAAAGCACTTTGTTGTGGTTGTAAGAAAACTAATTATAACAGTGGCCACCTGCATCTCTGCGAGAATACCCTCCTGTGTCCACGCTCTTGGGCCAGGTCAGCCTTATCGTTACAGAAATGAGACCTCCGTCCAGGCTAGAGTGACTCGGAGCTCTGCCAAACTAGACTCTTTCCCCCAATTATGTCGGTCATTAGCCTTGAAGCAGGCCTTTACTACGTGGACATTATGGACCACGTGACACCAATGTTCACTTTTATCGTGATTCTACAAACTTTCTGAGTCTTTGTATTTTATATTCTAGAATTTCACATTAAAATGTAGTAAAACAGTTAGGTACGTGCGTCTCTGCGAGAATACCCTCCTGTGTCACGCTCTTGGGCCACCTGCGTCTCTGCGAGAATACTCCCCTGTGTCACGCTCTTGGGCCACCTGCGTCTCTGCGAGAATACCCTCCTGTGTTACGCTCTTGGGCCACTGGCGGCTAAAGGTTGCGTGGTTGAGCAGCCGACTCTCTTGACGAGTAACCGACTAAGTTTTCAGAACAATGAGACTAATTTCAACTGATATTTGCTTAAAAGCTCATTGGAACTTCTGGGTGGCTTGTTCACTTGGCAGTGTATAGTGTCTCACAACTAGGCATAGCCACAGTCAGGATGAAGTATCTAAATTTATTCATGATAAGTAAAGTGTTAAACAGTTATTATGCCAGCTAGTTCAATTAAATATGTATCTACCTCAACGTGTGTACTAATAAATTTAAATAATCTTCGGCCATCGTCGCACTATGTGATAAGAATGACATCATAAACGTCTGAGAATCACAGGTTTACTAATTATAGTTTATATATGTCGGATTGTTTGCCTGCTTGTAACAAATAGGAGTATAAAAAACAGTTTTCAAATTGCTAGCTTATCTTAGTGAACTCTTTTATATGTGAATCCATATACGCGTAGTCTTGAGTGAGTAGAAATTCACTATTCATAAACTGTGAGCCAAGACAGTCGGGTTTGCGTAGATTCCATCTAACATCCAACAACAGCAAATTAACACAGCCATCACTTTGGCTGCATGACAACCAGACGGAGTTAGAGTAGCAGAACACAACAATGGCTCCCACAGTTCGACTGTTCACCTCAATCACATAATTGTATCAATTATCACGATGTTCCCAGCGCAAGCGACAGCAAGAAAGATAGCAACAGTGTTGCCAACTTAAGCTCTCTTGTCGTGAACACTATATACGTAGATGAATATAACAGAGTATCTTAACATGTTGTATAATATATTGTATCAAATCTCTCCCTTTGGATATTAGATGTTATGTTTCTAAATTTGCACATTGTCAGAGTTCTGAGGAGTTTTGGGTTGGATATATCGCTTTTTTATGAAGCATCAAAAAATTGCAACATTTTGAAAGGATATAAATCTTGTCCTTGTGGTGTACTGACTTTCCCTCTTGTTCTGTTTGATAAGTCAGTGAAACGGGGAGATAATGCTAATGATATCCCGTTAAAAACGAATTTAAAAAATTTATTATTGGCTGAGTTTATTAAATGGGGAGGGGATAATGGCTTCTGTTATCAGTCGAGGGGCTGAAAAAAAAATTAATATCTGTCTGCCTATCAATCTGCATATTTCGAGAACCTATAGCCTAAACTTAAAATTTTGCATGGAGCTTCATTTCTATATTATAATTAACATCAAGTTCTATGACGCATGTCGCTCCCGTGAGATTTGTATAAGCGTTAGCCAACATTCTGAAATTGGTCTTATGGGTAATCATGATGGCAACAAGAATGTCGTAGGATACAAAATTTAGTAAACCAACTGAATTCTCTCATTGTGACATTTTTAACACGTGACATAGTAACACACATAGCCTAATGAAAAGAGCTACAGACTTGAAATTGTATATGCAACCTCAGCGAAACTTGTCATGTAACACATGGTGTACGGGACTTCCACCTCATTTTAAATGAAGCCTTGTCCATTTCTCAGATATTGCATAATTACGTCTCTGAGCTGTTTTGGACTCTTGGTTTTCAAGAAATCCACTGCATAGCAGGCCATTATTGTTAGTATGAGAATAAGTGAGGCCTCAGTAATAAGTGGCTGAGCGTTAGCGAATAATTTTAGTTTGGTATTATAGGTAACCATGGTGGGAACGAGAAAATAGAGGAATAAATAATTTTTTTAACTAACTCAATACACCTATAAGAGGTTTAAACATTTAAGATATCAACAAATGTAGCCTAATTATCCCAACACATACAACGTCATTTTACAGTGACTTTGGTGTGTAGAATTGTATTATTTTAACACTGATATGAAACCCAATTTAATGAAAAAAATTGAAATGTGTTATAATGGAAGATGTGTCGAGAAAGCTTTCATACATATACTTAAAATTTTGTATGAAACTTCATTTATACAAAAATAAGTTATATGTTACCTCATTTTTGTGTTAACTTCTTTTTATATGATTGTTTGTGTTCCTATCCGTCCACAGGACATCTGGAGAATGAAATGAGCTAACTATAGATTTGAAATTTTGCATGCAATCTCAGCGAAGCCTGTTATAACACGTAGTACACACTTCTACCATGTAATAGTAAAGAAAGATCGTCACACGGGCAACTTATAGCTCGGTTAAAGCCCTCCTCAGGTATATTTATCGTCAGCTACTCATGCTGTGTATGACACTTATAGGTTTTATGCAGTAATTCTATAATTTGTGTATGTTGGATATAATTCTTCAGAGACAGTTTAAACTATTCATTGTAATTATTTTAAAGTGTTGCATTATCTCAGAAGTAATATAAAACTAAACTTATATTAATATCGCCTTTCTTTTTAAACTAACTATTTCAAAGCTGTACCATATAACACAGTTTTATTTTTAGATATTACTGATTTATGTGAGTTTATTATTTTTTTATTGAGTTTAGTAACAAATAGGATATATTAATGCTAATGAGGTTTTTTTTAAGTAGGCAGACATGCAAATATTAATCAAGGCTCTTAAGGATCGTCATCCCCTAAAGATGGTTATCATGAAGGATTCACCCCAAAAGGAATGTTCAGTAAATTTTTTCAGTTATTCTGATGTATAAAATATAACGAAATAGTTTGAACGAAATTGAATAGACATTTCATGGAAACACACTGTCTTCAGAGTTAATTGAAATACATAACCAATGGAAATAGTCCATAATTCAAATGTTGCATTATTCATGCAGACGTTCGGTATTGTTTTGCCATCAATAACAACGTAGGTGCTAACTAGACGGCGTAGCAAGAAGTCGTGCATCGCCAGGCTGCGATTAATCAACCTAACCTTAATGTGACAAAAGCAGTTTGTTGGTTCGTGATGGCCGCAGGCGTAGCGCGCGCTGCTCGGTTCGGTCTAACTCCCGCCCTCCACTGCTGCCAACTGTGTTTATATAGCGAGGAAAATACTCAGACTAATCATAAACCGTGTACTATGTAAAAAGGTTTCTACCCCATTATTTTTAACAAAATATTTCAGGAACTTTGTCAGATATATGCTTGGTTCCTACCTTATATTCTTGATGGCTTAAAGGAAGACGACAAACCATCGTAGTTGGTTTGGAGCTTATAAAGTATAGAACATGTACGAAATTATCAAAAAGAAAGGATCGTAAGAAAGACCAAATGTGAGTTCGAAACGTTTTCTTTGTCTTGTGTTCCGAGGACCCCATTATTGTGCAACGTAGTTATTACATATTCCAGCAATATAGTTCAGGGTCTGGCCACGCCCTCTTCGCCACGACAATAGACACCCGACTGCTCTTAGCTATTACTTGAATACAATACAATGGACCGCCTTATTTTCGCGTCTAATTCTTCCGCCTGATAACTGCGGCCCTCGAAAGCCCACACCTCCTTGGAAACTGTCTCACTGACGTGGAAATGATGCTACTAGATTCTACCAATACAACGTACAAATAATGATGCGATAGCTATTTGTTAAGTTTAAATTGTGTTATGTTAGAGAAATTCTCGTGAATTATATTTTACAATTCTAGCAATTCGTCTAATTACATTTTCTTTCTCAAATACAAAACAAATACAAGAGATAAATTTACATCTTTAAATAATATATAAATAATTATGCTAGAAAGACAAGTAAAGGAAGTCTAAACTCTTTGTGTCACTAAGCAAATTTCATTAACATACCGTAAGTGCGGAGTTTTAAACCAATCCAATATACTTATCCATTTTAAGAATAGCTCCGAAAAATCCAATTTTTACCAGCGAAGTAATTCTTTGAAGTAAAATATCATCATATAATCAAAGGTTTTTAAAAGTTTCTTTAATATTATTTTTTCTTGGCATAAACCTATAAAGATCTATGGACTTACATTTTAAAGGAATATTGTCTTAGTCCTTATAAAACTGATTTGCTTATAATTACTAATCCGGTCATCTCAGTATGTAAAGCTTACGAGAGTACTCAGGGCACATTGTCTGCTTTGCAAAGTGTGTAGGCAAAAGTTGGTTTCAATGGCAACTATTATGACATTATAAAACAGAAAACAGATAAGTATGAGGATACTACATGACTGAAAGTTCATTTCAAAAATGTTCTCCCCCACACAAATCCTAAATACGTATCTCTTTCTAAAAAGCGAATAATCTTTGAAAAGTCTTGTAGCAACAAAAATTGTAGAACAGAATATAAAAAAAACTCATTGGCAATATCAAACCGTAGTTATAGTTATTTTTTTTCAAATCGTAAAAAAGGAACCAATAGCAAAAAAATATTAATACTTTTACTGAGAACACAAGATACCAATCAAGCTCACAGATTAAGAAAAAAAAGAAAAAAAAATTACCTGCAGCTATAGCCAATATTGTAACTCTGATGAGGATAACTAAAACGTTCTTTGGAAATATAATTTTAACAGCAAGCTTAGTGTTGTACTATCACATTATTATTATTATTAGATACATTTTATCAGTTTATTGAATAATTCATATTCAATCTTTTACAATGGCAAGGATCAAAGAAGAGCATCAGTCTACTACTTAGTTTATTCTTATATTGAGAAACTGAACAACAAAAAATATCTAGATTGCTTAACTTATAAATACATATCGTACAGATTCAGTGAATTAAGTTGCATATTGCTAAATTTGGAAAATATCTTACTATTAAAGTAGAGTATCAAATAATTTAAGAGGAACTGCCAAAAGGTCTCCATGTCACATAAAAGCTATTAATTGTCTCTATAATTATTTTTGACGAACGTTTTGCGTTTTTAGTTCCATAATTGGTAGGTTTGAAAAAGTGATTTTTAAGGCAGATGACAAAATAGCCTGTTAGGGGTTTTATGTAATTTTTTGTTTCATTTCTGGTTTTAATATTGAAGCATGGAATATTTTATTAGCCAAATTTACGTTCTTTACACCAATCTGAAAGTCTTCTCAGAGATTTTGTGGAATGGTGTACTTTTTTATATCTACTGTGTTGTTATTTAGCATAAAACTGCCAAGCCTCAGTTGTTCAAATTAATCTTTTGTAAAAAAATCTCGATCTTTTACGCGTTGTTAAATAGAAATGTACAACTTTTAAAGAAATATCGCCAACTGAATATATCTAGATTTCAACTAGCGATTTACGTTTGTAATTCCAGTTAATAGCATAATAAATCAGCTATCAATATGATTTTTTGAACAATGTAAGACAGTTTTATTTAAATTTATTTGTCTACAATAACTGAGAATTGTAATTACAAATTATGTAATGGTTAGAGGTTTCTGGATGTTTCAACACTTAAATGTTTGAAACCTTGACTCCAATTTTCTTCCATTTCATCTAAACTTCAGACCCGTGGTAAAATAGCTTGTTATCTCTCATCATTCTTAATCCACCGTTTTACTTAGCCTGTGTGTTGTGAAAGTGTACTGCGGCATATACACAAAGGTATACTACGAGTATTACACTCTTAACATATTGAAAACAAGCCAATAACATTGTCTTGAGATTAAAAGTACCTGGCACCGGTATAATTAATAATTGTGATGAGTTTTGATTTGCTTGATAGAAGATGATTTCATGGTGCTACTACAAATTCCCGCATTTAAGGAAATCCCTTGTAACATAAAACTTCAAAAGTGTACAATTTTTATAAAGCCACTAATTTAAAGTATACTAAGCCATCTTTACTTTTAACACCGCTTATCGTCTTCCTAAAAGTCTGTTCATATTAGTTTTTGGAAGGGTTCATTTGCATTTGCTCATGCCTAGTGTATTTTGGCTATTCGAGCGCCTCCGTGTTACTTGCCGAAACGTGCTTGTAATATGAACGCAGAGTTGACGAGCCATGCAGATCTCTCGACACTACCGTCAGCGTCAGTCAGATTGGCTAACTGGGTGTGGATACTACTATGTGCTCTTTGTTGTCTGACTGTTGACCTCTGTGGCCTTGACCAGCTGATAACTTGGCTTGGCGGGAGTCGCGACTCGCAGTCGCACGTGAAAAGCCCCAGGGCACAACGCTTGGCGCGCTTGCATCGTCCATATATCTCCCTCCTCTTACTTCTTCATTATTCTGGTTTAGTGTTGGAGATTTGGACTTACCAGGGTTTTGGGACATGAACGGATATATTTATTCTTATCCAGGTGCTCAACACAATCATCCTTCTACTATATAACTAGGACGTTACTGTTAATGTTGGAAGAGAGCTTTACTTCTGCCGAAATGTTTCCCTCAAAACTACCTATGTAAATTGTGTGACGATAATGCTGTGTACAAAAGCAAGATCTCTAAGAGTACTTAGCTGAAATGACCAGTTAATCCTTGACTACCAGATAAATTTTAATGTACCGTAAGCAATACCATAATTAAAATGATTGTACATACAAAGACGCGTACAATACAGTAACTAACCTACGCCTAACTAACTAGCTTTTTAACTAACTTCGCCTGGTAAAATAAGACTACTTTACTTTACTAACAACGGCTTGTTGACCCGTTGATTTAGTCGACTGGTCCAGTCGTTAATATTTTTGTCAGGTATGTATCTATGGTAATAGGGTGTAGGAATGATGCTTACCATCGATTTGGCTCGTTGGTTTAGTCGACTGGTCCAGTCGTTAATATTTTTGTCAGGTATGTATCTATGGTAATAGGGTGTAGGAATGATGCTTGCCATCGATTTGGCTCGTTGATTTAGTCGACTGGTCAGTCGTTAATATTTTTGTCAGGTATGTATCTATGGTAATAGGGTGTAGGAATGATGCTTGCCATCGATTTGGCTCGTTGGTTTAGTCGACTGGTCCAGTCGTTAATATTTTTTGTCAGGTATGTATCTATGGTAATAGGGTGTAGGAATGATGCCTGCCATCGATTTGGCTCGTTGGTTTAGTCGACTGGTCCAGTCGTTAATATTTTTGTCAGGTATGTATCTATGGTAATAGGGTGTAGGAATGATGCTTGCCATCGATTTGGCTCGTTGATTTAGTCGACTGGTCCAGTCGTTAATATTTTTGTCAGGTATGTATCTATGGTAATAGGGTGTAGGAATGATGCTTGCCATCGATTTGGCTCGCTGGTTTAGTCGACTGGTCCAGTCGTTAATATTTTGGTCAGGTATGTATCTATGGTAATAGGGTGTAGGAATGATGCTTGCCATCGATTTGGCTCGTTGGTTTAGTCGACTGGTCCAGTCGTTAATATTTTTGTCAGGTATGTATCTATGGTAATAGGGTGTAGGAATGATGCTTGCCATCGATTTGGCTCGTTGGTTTAGTCGACTGGTCCAGTCGTTAATATTTTGGTCAGGTATGTATCTATGGTAATAGGGTGTAGGAATGATGCTTGCCATCGATTTGGCTCGTTGGTTTAGTCGACTGGTCCAGTCGTTAATATTTTTGTCAGGTATGTATCTATGGTAATAGGGTGTAGGAATGATGCTTGCCATCGATTTGGCTCGTTGGTTTAGTCGACTGGTCCAGTCGTTAATATTTTGGTCAGGTATGTATCTATGGTAATAGGGTGTAGGAATGATGCTTGCCATCGATTTGGCTCGTTGATTTAGTCGACTGGTCCAGTCGTTAATATTTTTGTCAGGTATGTATCTATGGTAATAGGGTGTAGGAATGATGCTTGCCATCGATTTGGCTCAGGTCCAGTCGTTAATAGTTTGATGCTTTCGATTTGGCTCGTTGGTTTGTCGACTGGTCAGTCGTTAATATTTTTGTCAGGTATGTATGTAATAGTCGTTAATATTTTGGTCAGGTATGTATCTATGGTAATAGGGTGTAGGAATGATGCTTGCCATCGATTTGGCTCATCTGGTCCATGTCCATGCTTGCCATCGATTTGGCTCGTTGATTTAGTCTGCTGGTCGGTCATTATTCGCCCTCTCATCCTCTTGAAAGATCTGTCTAATCTAAGTTTATCAATAAGAATTAGATAGGCTCACGACAGTTTCCAACATTTTATTATCATTTTACCAGGAAGTATAAACAGACACGAATAGTAGTAAGAATAGGAAAGGGAAGTTGGAATGGTCTTAGGTAATATAAAAACTGATTACATCCTATTTCAGGTGGGAAAAGTAACGGACTACCAAACATTACACAGCCTCTGCATCTCTTAGTAGTCATTTTATTTCACATACTATGGTTTGTATAGCTGCCTCGAAAAACCCTAATAGAAGAACCCTCACCAAGAATCCCGAGCTTTTAGACAACCAAATCCCGGATGAAATGATCACACAAAATGGGAAGTAGATATTATTGGATTCGATTGTTCTTCTGAGCCAGAACCATCGTTATAATTGGTTATTTCGATATTTTCCACTTTCTCAGCATAAAACACTCACCATATGAACTCAACTTACTACCACATAAACCACATTGGTCTTTCCTTCTTCCTTGTTCACTCCCAGATAGTTATTCCTTCATAATAATTAAACTAAAAAACCAGGAGCATACAGCACTACATAGTTCGATACACAATGAGGTCGTAGGTCATTCTTTATATAATGAAAAGGCATTCTTTAAAAATATCACTCAGCTTAACTCTAGACATCGGGAATTCCCATTTCTTCTTATCTTTCGTATTATTGATTGAACGTAATTTGAACACGAACAAATTAAACGTAATCCCAATTCGAGATCCCAAGTGAAGCAGAAGCCATCCATCTGTTGGGACAGAGACGCTCGGGTTCCTCCTAAGGTTTAAGCCATTCACTGAACTTTGATGATTTCTAATCTACCTCTTCTCTCGCGAGTACTTTGTAACCAGCCGTTTCCCACCGTCACCCGTAAGAGCATTGCAAAGCCCAGCAACTTACTTCTCGAACCACTTGGAACAAGACAGTTTTAAAAACCAGAGTTGATGATTTATACAAGCTTTGCGAACTGCTATGTATCAAACTTCGGGTAGTGACAGTCATTAAGGGGACAACTACCGTCATGCATGGTAGCGTGGAGAAGTCCGAATGTATATTCTTTGGTAGCTACAGCATCGCAGAACCGAACTATATTCAGGAGCTATGGAAAGATCTCAAATTTCCAAACATTAATTCACCAAACACAAAACTATGATAAAGACGGGAATTGAGAAATGAACACAGAATTGTCAAGCGCTTCTGAGATTTTAAAGGAGCCTTCGTTTCTGACCAAAAGATGAATGCCTTATATTGCATTGAAGTGTTGTACGTAGGAGGCCTATTTTCACGTAGTGTGTGGCGAATTTCCTTCTAGAGGAAACGCCACAAAGTTCTTGATCTTAATAGAGGTCTGGTCTGATACTATCATATTGACAATCTGTGATAAGAATTGTATCAAGTATATCCGTTTGAAGTCAACTAAAGAATTTATGTTGTTCAGTGGTCCATAAATTATTTTCTTTGGCTTTATTTATTTAAGTTATGCATACTGATTGAGAACATGGAGCATAAGTGTTAAATACGAATGTGGTTAGTGTTAAATATTCACGAGAGTCTGTAATAACCAGTGCAAAGTTGATGACCAGACAGCCTTACAGAGAATCTCTTAGGAGGCCGGGATTACTGGTCTTGTCTGCCTGTATGTCTTTGAGAGTACGATACTTTCAATCAGGTTATGATAGATCTATGACAAAATTGCCCACCTATATGAGAAAATCCAGGGAAAACTTTCAAATTAGATTTAAAATGAATTCATCATCTACCTACCTGCCCCAAATGACTTATCTATGTATACTTCCTGGACGTATACAAAAACAAACAATAAAAACAGTTAAACGGTACTTTCAAAGGTACAAAAGTGCTAAATGAAATCAGAGTGGTTACTTTTGTTTACATATAATTCATAAATATGAAATCATCTTAAGATTGACCTTAGTATAATAAGGGTTAATCTTTAATCTTTTGAAATGTTCACTAATGTCATGCTGCCTGATCACTTTTGTAAAGCACAAACCGTCCATAATATAATTTTAGTAAGTTTTAATGTCATGTAGGTAGCTTTATAACGAAGACTGCGATTAGGGTCATCATCTACTGGACAACGGCAATGGCAAACTAGCAGGCGATATCGTAGGCCTTGCGCTTCTGGTTCGAGTGAATTATATTATACGTTGAATATATATATATATATATATATATATATATATATATATATATATATATATATATATATATATATAAACACATATATACTATATTATGAATTATACGTTGTTTTGCCATGATCAAAAAATATGTCAAAAAGTGGATATTTATGGCAGTTGTAATTTATAGTTAGCGTTAGGTAGTAACTTTGTCTATGATATCTGTATTACAGTACTGACCAAGCACTGCATACTTAATATTTGCTAAAATGTACAGTTAAAATACATTTGTACTAAGGCTCAAAATTTTCCCCTGTTTAGGCTGATGTTTACAAAATGAAGACGTATTAAATTGTCTGATTTATACAATCAGAATAAACCGGGAACGATCCAACCAGTTCCAGTGTCGTCGGTAAATGTGTTAAAAGTAAAGTAAACACCAAATACTCTTGTGAATGTTGAGTTTAAGTCGAATCTAACGGAGTCACCAACTTGACTCCTGGAATCTGGAGTTATGTTTGTCTGAAGAGATCCAAAAAAGTCGGCGATGAAGAATCTCAAAATGAACTCTACATTGGTTTGACATCAGAGACACCGAGGCTACAAAAAGTGTAATCTATGTGTCTGATGTCAAAACGATGTAAAGGGTTTATTTTGACCTTCCTCGTCGCCTACTTTTTTTGGTTCTCTTCAGATGAACATGACTCAGATTCCAAGAATTATATCTGTGACAACGTCGGATTCCAGACGCTGCACTAAGAGGAAGGTGACATGTAGCTAAACTCAACACATATTAAATCAACCCTTCCCACCATAGCTTCGTTATGTATAAAATACTCTATTTATTAATTTTAATAACATATCTCTTCTTGAAATCTTTGAGACTTTGAATTGCAATGTTACGTGAAATCTAACTGTAACGGCTAAAAATGAATTTCGACACCCCTTTTACCCAAAATTTACATTTCTTTCTTCTTAGTTTTGAGATATATTACAAAAAAGTTAACTTTTACACGATTTTAATTATTCTGTTCCAAAAAAGAAGAATTATTAGCACTATAAAGTTCTCGGCATAGCTTAGTTTTGGAACTGTAATATAATTTCCGAGTCCTGTTATTCAGCTTATGACCAAATTTGAAAATAGCTAGAGAAAGATGATCTGAACAATAACATATACGTTTTCTTAGTGTTACTGCGTCGATTTTAAAGTTAATACTTGGGCTATATGATTTTTCCTTTTGAACATTTCGAGATTTAACTAAGTATGGCCCGATAATTTTCCATTGCAGCATCAATTGAACTGTCACTATCAGGTTGGCTCCTCTTCAAGTTCTCCTCAACCCAGCAGCAGCAGCCTCGGCTTGTCATGTTTGAACGCAGTTCCAGCCCGACAAATGCACGAGACAAAACATTCTCCCGTGTAATTGCGGGACTCAACTGCTGCTTGCCTGGTAGTTTTATGTTTACCGCCCGGTGACTCTTGCTCAGGTATGGTAATAGTGGACGTTTCGGAAGTAGAAAATTATACTTAAATGTTAATGACGCTCTTTAAAAGCCAGCTGTGCATTTTTTAGCTCCAGGGTCCATCGATGTTGAAACTGTATTGTCTATTGCTGTTTTCCTTCACCAGTAGTAAAGTACAGTTTGGAACAAAGTACATAACAGCTCTACTACTACACACATACAAACACACACACACACACACACACACACACACACACACACACACACACACACAGTATATATATATTGTATTATTTTATTAAGGCTCTGAAATTGGAAATAGGAAAAAGTTGCAAGGGCGCACACACACACGCCCGCGCGCGCACACGCACACACCAGAGTTTTGGTCCGTATCGCACGAACATAGGTTCAGTAGGATAATAAATAAAGTAAAAGAACCACTACAATTTGAAGGTTAGGTCTTTGTCGTACGAACATAGATTAAGTAAGACAACAAGTAAGGTAAAAGAATACCAAGAACACTATTTTAGGGGTTAGGTCTGAATCGCACGAACATAGGTTAAGTAAGGTAGTAAGTATAGTAAAAGAATACCGAGTGCATTATTTTAGGGGGTAAGGTACGTATCGCACGAACATAGGTTAAGTAAAACAGTAAGTAAAGTAAATAAAGTGATAAAAACCAAGAATAGTATATTATACGTTAGGTCCGTATTTCACGAACAATTCGTAGTCATTTGCCAGTAACAATTCTGATATCAGCGCACCGTACGTCAAAACTTTGTGATCGTAACTCTGCTGGCCGGTCCTATGCGCGGGAGGCAATATGCGAGTGAGCGTGCATGCTGCAACGTGTCAAGTGCCGAACATGTCTTGGCCCTTAGATAGATGAAGCGAAATTTTTACATCTTGTTCAAGTCAGTTATTGTCGACGAGAAAACTAATCCTTCAATAAGGTTTGAATTGACGATTAAAAATAATAAAAAATTACACCTTACTTTTTTAGTATCTCACAAATAATGCTTAAAGGCCATAGCAAGTTAAAAACTAAATATAGTGTATTTTACTTCTGATACATACAGACTCAATATCGATTCTGTTTCAATATTTAAATACCTTTTATTTTTGCCTTTTTTTAATTTGGAAATTGTATTGCAATGGTGTTTGAAATCAGAAATCATTGTATAGTGTACACTTATCAACCAAAGCCAATACTGTTGATGTAGTTTCAAAATCCATCAATTTAGAAATTAAACACAAGAATCTAAAGTGATATTTGAGCAAGTATTTTAATGTTGCCTATACGCCACATGCACGTCTGAAGTCATTAATGAATGAAGCCCACAAAATTATTTGGGTCAAAGTTCGGCATGTCCATTCAGTCATTACCATCGGTTGAATTTATACAAGGCTCGTAATCTTCGTAGATTGTGGTACGTTGAGAAACTTACATTTTCCCTCATGATTTTAATCCTTATAGTTTAAGTCAGTGCCGCGTCCAAAATATAGAGTTTGGAAGCTTCAATAAAGGTAGAGATAGATTAACCTCACTTTTCTATGTTATGTATTTTATGGTATAAGGTATCTATAAAATAAGATCCGAAACTTCTAGAAAATAATGTAATGATTTGTATCAGACAAAAAAGTGCCTTCTACTGTTGTATTGTATTGTTAGGGATGTTTCTATCTTCTATATTGTGATGTACAACACCCACGATCTCGCATATTAAACCTTAACTTCTTTCCTTGATTTTATATAAGACACTGTCGTATCTGGAATTATCAAGAAATCAGTTTACAGTTGTGATACAAATCTCCAATCTTAAATGCATACTTTAGATACGTAAATTACGCAGGGAGTGTATCACAGCAAACCTAAGTTAACGTCTGCTTATATTTCAACAAATTATTACGATATTCATAGATTGTCTGCTGACTGCCACCTGTCTGCAGACTGTATGTCGACACAGTTTCTAATACTTGTATTCTACTTATTAACGTCCACACTAGCCATCAATTGTTTTCCGATATAGTAACTGAAGAGGAGATAGCTTTAGCTTGTGCTTGCTTTATTTTGAATCATATGGTAAAAGAAAAACGCTTTATTACTAAGGAAGAGCGATGGTGAAGCAGCGAATTTCTTGAAAAAATTTTGTACTGTGGTCTAAACTTCCTACCGGACCTCAGATTGGAAGGTTGTGGAGGTTTCAGAAACTTTACAAAAATGGCCTAACAGTTTTAAGATTCTATTGACCTTTATTGGGCAAAGAAAACAAAGATAGGTATGCACTACAAGTCTTCTATATCAGTTACAATTTTACTGTTTATGACTTTTAGGTCCTTGGCAAGTAGTTATTCATATACCAGGTTTGCAACACACCTTCAAAATATCCAAACAGATTCCCTATCTTGACATTAAACACGTCCACATGTACAGACATGATACAAAACAAGATTAATTTGCCTTAGTTTTTCCATTGGTTGCGAATCAGAAAGCGTATTTTTTAGAGTTTGTTATTGAGGTATATATTATTTTTCTTGTTGTTTTGTGGGAGGGGGAGCTCCCCTGTGTTACTTTAATAGGTTACGTTATAGTCGATGTTTCGTTCAGAAAGGAACCCTCATTGATTAGAGATCTGAAACGTTCGGTACTAATCCGTTTCTGTAGGCTTCCAGAGTCTGCGGTAATTGTTGAGTGATGCACCAGACTGTGTTACTTCACGCAGGAGAAGTGGGTCCTCAGTGTCTGGTCCTGGGCTGGTAGAGAGTACAGACAGGTGTCCAAGTAGGACGCTGCTACTCTACTCCCCGTTATCGCCTTGGGCTGCACATTCTTGTACCAGCAGTCGCAGAGTCTCTGACCATTCATGGGACAGGAGCCAACCGGAACATCCGGTCTCCGGTAATCTACGTCAATACGCTGACTAGCATGTCCAGCCCACTTCTGTTTGAAACCGGTGAGCACAGATTTGGCTTCATCGTGGGAAGTCGGGCAACTGTCATTCATGGAATCGGGAACAGATTTTAATTCGAGATTGAAAATCTCACGCTTCTTAATGTACTAAGGAAGAGAAGAGGGAAATTGTTTGTGGGCAGGATTATAATCGTATTCTCGTAAAAATAGGCAAAAAAGTAAAAGAAGCAACTGCCATAATCCTCGAAGCAGCAGTAAGCATTAAGCAGAGGTGGTTGAAGTGTGAACAGATCCTTGTCTCCGGAACACGATTTGAGTGTGGGTTATGATGCCCTTGCAATACTGCTAGGAAATATGCAAGAAACCCCAGACGCTTGTGTCTTTGGGAATATACTCCAGCTCCTGAGCTGTGAAACGAATTGCAGTAGTGATTTAACATTTCTGAAACAATGCTTGAAGTCTTTTAGGTTAATTTCCCCTCATGCTCAAATTTTAATTGTCGATGTTAAATTAAGCAGTAATTAGCCTTTATTTTAATAATTTGTTGTGCGGGTTTACGGGATTGAATTTTGTATGGATAGATCCGTTGAGAACTTAAGCAATAATCCATGATTATGTTCGCATTCTTTGAAGCAAAACAAGGAGACTGGTTTCTTTATATTAAACAAACTTGCATTATTGTTTAGTGAAATTTTCCACTAAGTAATACTCAACAGAAACACAAACAATACTCAACAGAAACACTGCATTTAGAAATAACTATAATACCTATTTTTCCATCTCTGATACTGTGCATCCATTAAAATAATACCTTTCCATTAAATTCGCTCATATTTCCACCAATAGCAACGTATACTCTGTCATGTGTTAAGTTATTGCATTATTTATAACACTTCGGATCAAACAGTAAGTTTAAAGACAACTTGAAGTATTATCTGTAGTGTTAATTCATGTACGCGATCATTGCGTAGCCTCAGTTACAACGTGTGACGGCGCGCGGCGTGAGTGGCACGGACACTTATCAGTATGTAAGTATACCGTACGTTAGCTGGTGTATTATAGAGGTACGACGACACGACCGACAGCTGATCACGACTGTGACAGTATCTCCACACATCAGCTGATCTCAGCAAGATATCAGCTGATTTATTCACGATTTGATCCGATCAGTTGACGCCCTCACTGAAGGAGCGAAGATAATATATGTCTAGAACTTTATATAAGTGACAGGAAGTTTAGTCGCGTTAAATAAATGTTATGCCAAAATTTATAAAATCAGTGACTATTCTTATTTTAATATGATTTCGTTCTGAGTTTTTAATTAGTATACTTGTGTTCGTGTGTTTGTGTTGACTGTCATAGTTGTTGATGTTATAGTTACATACCTAATAATACCACCAAGCATGAAACTTTACTACTTGATTGATAAATTATGATATGTATAATGTAAATGTCTCTAGTGGACAAAGATGTTGCTGTGTTAGAAAGGGTTGATTCAATGTGAATGATGAGTTCACCTCCAGTGCACTTTCATCTTAGTGCAGTGTCTGGAATCTAACGCTGTCACAGACTTCCAGGAATCTGAAGGCACATTCTTCTGAACATATAAAATAGTCGGCGGCCAAGAAGGTTAAAAAGAACTCTTCACATTGTTTCGACATCAGAGGCACCTATACTACACAATATAGCGTTATCAATGTGAAGAGGGTTTTTTTAATTGTCTCATTGGATGATTTTTATAAGGCCATCCTTGTAAAACGTTTGCAGAACATTTAAACTTACTTGTAAGGCACTTACTTATATTTTCTGCAAGTGTAACTTGATTTTTATTGATCATAAAAGGCGATAGTTACTATAATTTTGATATATAGAAATTATATTCAAAAATTATTTTTGATAACATCCTAAAATAGGACGTTGGAATTCAAAAGGTAACGATATTATAAATATAAAACATCCAACAAACCTATTGACTTCTGTATACAATGGAATTAAAAACGAATAAGAAATTAATTCCTAGTGCTCTCCTGGAACAATATACAGGTCATTGTAATTACCGTTTTAAGTAGTCAAAATTCAATTTTTCAAATAAGTTTAATCAAATTGCAATATTTTTATTGTTTTGTCCCTTTTTGTGGAATTTGTTAAGCATTACAAAATAATTATTATTGAATATGTGCAAAAATATTATAATATAAACGGCAACAGTTATTTTAACAAAAATCACACACAAATACACAAATTACACAGTACAACGTTAAACGAATCGGAATACTATATAAGTTAAAAATTTCTCGACAATGGTTCATGGATGTGTATTACTTGACTTACATCTATACAACTAAATGGCGTCATTCTAAATTGATCTTAAATTGAAATCGTTTAGTGGCCTAGATGTTAGCTGATGTGTGATTCGAACACTCTATAAATGTATTCAATTTTAAGTATGTTCAGAGTTCGATTCTAAATTATTCCTTTAGGTTGAAGCAATTTTCAAAACGTTTGGGTTAAGTTGAATTGCATGTGCGAAGCTGAATGGTCTCTCTGAATTATTGTGAACAATTCCAAATCTTCGGTATTATTGTATCCTCGGTAACCGTTTTCGAAGGTATGAATGAATCTGTAAACCTGGTACAGTATGGTACGGGTTGTTTGGAAAGAAACTCCCTATTTTTAATTCACTATAAAAGTTTGCTAATTCCAACTACACATATTATGTCTAATTTTATGTTTTTCTTTACAGATTGAGAATTAAAGAAAATTCAAAACAATGGTAGCAGGACAATTGCCACCTCAAGGGCGAACGCAATTTTCTTGCCGTTACGAAATCTGGCAGTTAGTAGTGTGAGTGCAAAAATGGAAAGGACCTAATGCTGTGTTGGAGCCAAACACGATAATAAACTGTCATTCATAATTAATGACTACTAGATCAGTGAAACACAGTAGAAAACCCCGTCGTCTATCAACATCCAGATCAGAAGAAAATATTCAAATTGTTGAAGAGATGTTCACAAGAAGTTCCGGAAAGTCAACTTGACATGCAGCTCGTGAGAGCGGGCTTACACGGCACACTGTTATGCAGTCCTGAAGACTTTCATCTTGGAAACCACATTACTGCCAAGAAATTTGTCTGAATATTTGTAAAGAATGGAATACGGAGAAATGATGCTTTGGTTGCAAGAAGATTGGCCAGAACTCTTTGATAACATTGTCTGAACTAACGAAGCGGATTTTCATGTGGGAGGTTTTATAAATCGCCACAAATCTCATAATCGGACAGAGTTTAGCCCTAAAGTTGCGGCTGAGAAAATACAAAACCGTCCTAAGGTCCACGTTTGATATGGTATGACGTCAAGTCAAATTATTGGCCCTTTTCTCTTGAGAAAACAATGAATGGAAAGCAGAGCCTCAAAATGTTTGAAAACAGAGTTTAGCCAATTTTGTCAGCGTTAGATAGCATTAAGAACATAAGTCTCTACCACACTTCACATTGAATGTTCGAGAGTGGCTTGACAACCGCTTCTCAGGGCGTTGGTTAGGTCCTCAACTACCACGTAAGTGGCTTGCTCGTTGTCCGGATCTCACGCCTTGTGATTTTTCTCTAGAGTTGGGCAAAGGATGAACTCTATCTCACAAAACCTAGGAATCTTGATGAACAGGAAGAAGGGCTTCAACAAGTGCTTTTAAATGAACCTCAACAATTTCTGCAAAAGTCCATAGCAGATATTCCAAGACACTCGCAAAAATGGTAGAAAATACGGAATCTTACATTGATTTTCTAGAGGTTTCATACTTATTTTTTTAATGCCTCTTTCGATTGAAACATTCATACATTCTTCCCTTTCATCTAATACCTAGTTTGGCTTATAAACGTAAAAAATAAAAAAAAGCTTATGACCAAATAAAAATAGGGAGATCTTTTCAATCATCCTGCATGTGATCTTTTTTCCTAATCTCTGTTCGCTATGTCATCCTATTTCCTTGGTTTAGTCTAGGGATTAGATCAATAATTGTATACCTAATCAGTATCGTACGCCTCATCAGTGAAAAACGGATACTATGTACCCTCGCCAATGTTCTGCCATAAAAAGTTGCACATAGTGTCTGTTGTATCGCTCTGTGATTTCATTTGCTATGGTCACAGATTCACTGTGCTCGATTGTTTCCTAAAATTGCAGTTACGTAGCAAATGGTTCGTTCAGTTATGTTCCTTCTCACTGTTTTTCTCCTTCGGCTACCGTAAATATCCTGGGCCACAATCTCAAAGGGAACAATGTTTAGTACTTGACACGTACACATCCCCAATTTCGTTCATTAAGCAAAATCCAGATTAAACTAATCGGTTTGAATTCGCTACTGCTCCCATATATAATAGAAGGTTGATAATAAGTAAGTAGCTAATCTCTAGAAAGATAAATGCTATATGTATAATATGTGTGTGTTGTATACAATTTATATTTACTATATTTTTATATATTATATCTATTATGTATAAATTATATTTCAGAGGATTCCAATTGAGCCCTTTTCCTGGTTATACTCCATGATGGTATGATTATAACAATAAAAATTTACAGAACAAAAAAAATCTATAATAGTTAAAGTTGTAGCATAAACTAAAACAAAGTTTGACATCTTGACAAACAATTGAGTTGTCATAAACGGGTTTGACAGAGTGCATTTTTTAAGATTGACAATAAACTGTCAAAATTAATGTGGCTGAAACACTTAGTGGTTGATTGACACTTATATCTGAGAGACCGGGCCGAGAAACTAACAGAATGGGGACTGTTGTAAGCGACCCGCGCTGTCTGGTGACTTGTACGCGCGGTAGTACCGAAGTCTCAGTCGCAACTTTACTATAGATCAATAAGATCATCATTATCGTTCATTATACAATCATTCTTTCTCTAAGATATTCACAAGAATAAATAGTATACAGTCATGGCACCCATGTACAACAAGGAAAATTTACCATTGCCATTTACCACAATCAAGTTTTCCTGATTAACAACCAAATAGCTAAAACAAAATAATACGTTTAAAGTAAAAAATCTAACCGTCTTTCTGTATCATAAAAAATATAGACATATATTATTTTCTCTGAGTCTTGCCACTATTAATTCAACCTCCCTTATACATGGAATAGTTGTGTAGACTTGATACAGACGCAACTTTTGTGGTAAAGCTGCCCAATCTACTGAAGTTCAGTAATTGAGTGTCCTTTATTTTTCTTGGATATTTAGTTGTATATTTTAGGGGAATATCGACCTTTGATAGCGAAAAGACTAAACAGAGCATATACACCCATTCATTGCATATTTCCTCTTATTGAACATGATTGGATTGGGCTCGAGTTAGAAGACAAATATTACACCATACGGAATTATTAGCGCGTCCATGAAGGCGGTGGCAACCTGTGCCGGGGTTACGTCAGCGGCTTGTGCCTACGATCCTGTTGAATCCTGCAGCATTCTTCCTGCCCTTTCCACCCGCCGCCACTGCTATAGGAACAGGACACTGCCAGTTAAAGTTGGGTTGTTTAGGGAGTGAGTTGTACTGTACTTCTGATAAACTACCAGTGTATTCCAGTTGTGTTTAACTGTTTATCGGGACTTAATAGTTTTCAAGTGGTACTTATAACGTTTTGTGTTGTGTATAAAGTACTGCAAGTTGTGGATATGATGGATTACAAGTACAGCGCAAATATTTCGAGGTTTGTTCCAAATTAGACAATAGTTTTACCAAAATTTATTTTTAATTCAAAAATGTTTTACCCCAAGGTTTGTTAGATTCTGCAAAGTAAAATTTCATTAACATTGCATAAGTATGCACAATAAGACTACATTGAACAAATTCTTTAAGGATTGCAAAATAATGTTTGTTTCATGGAAACAGGTACGAAAAAGTTAAAGATAATTAAAGTGTTTGAATAGTTCTAATTTGAGTACCAAACAACAACACCAAAGATGACACTGTGTCCAACGCAATATTTCACTCTTTGGTTGGTCTATGCACAAGTAGCAAAAACATGACACAATAGCGTGCATTGATGCATTGATATTAAATTGTGTGGTTGAGGGCTAGGTTTATGTTGGTAGTCAAAATTGTAGTTTTATTTCGGGTTGAAAAAGTTATTTATAACAAAATTAATATCATGAAATTAACTATTACACAAAAATAAAATAAATGAACAAGGATTATGTATTGTAATACTATCTAAAATACATCTTATTTTCAGTTACTGTATTTGCAGGAGATTGTAGTGGAGCAATTTGCAAATAAAATATTCGTCAAATAATAATTTACAACTGATAGCTGTTATGCCTATGCAACACATACATGTAATGTGAACATATTTCGCAGAACACGACAATGATAGGTTAGCCGTTGTCTCGTCTTTTATTATTATTATTTAGCTTGGATCAGCGGAGTGATCCTATATTCAGCTACTCAAATTGAGATTTTGAGGATGGTTCAAGGTTTGGTTGAATTAGATTTTCTTGCATTACTGGACATCTGCAACTTAAATGGCATGGAACTCTGAAAAGGTAACTAGGTCTCCACGAAGGACTGCAATATATTCTTTGAAATGAGATTTAAAAACTCTCCATTAAAGTCAAGACCGCAACCCTTGTGGTTCCGAATCGTCAAAGACATAGTCAGCCGTTGACAGAGAATACTTATTACTGTGTTTGTTACTAATAGCGCTTACTAGTAACGCCGTACTTTACTTGCCAATTACACATTCAACCATGTTCTTCCAAAATACGTACTGTGTACGTCGATACTTTTGTCTGATTAAGTCTTATATTTCAGGGAAGATGTATAAGTCACTTGTGTGAGTTTGTTAAAGATATAAACTTCGAATTGCTATTTAGAAAGACGTTCCTTGCACCCAAGGTAAACTTTGATAAGACCTTGATAAGAATAAAATATCCTCTAAACTGTGGTAAAGACTAGTAGCAGTCAATGAACGATAAGGAGGTTTTAAATTGTTATCAAAACCTTTCTAAATAAATGAAGTGAGAGAAAGACATTAATATCAGCTTAATTTACCATTCTTTGTTTGAAGGTTATTTTTGACGATGGAAGGATTGTGAAGGAAACAGGATTTTTCCGGACATTTGCCATCGTTCAGTGCCATCGTTAATTTACCAGGCCTGAAGCAAGATTGTTCTATAAAGAGGGTATCGTAGTCAGGCAATATTCTATGTGAATGTTGGGTTTAGCTCCATTCGATCGTCTGCTTGGTGAAGCGTCTGAAACATGACGTTGTCATAAACATGTTAAAGCTGACCACCAACGTATATTATTGCAAGAAAGAAGGTAAAGATTCACCTTCAAACCTTGATAATGATGCGTTTTTGAAACTCAGAAAAGAAATAATCCAGACCTGGTGATTCCTGGTTAGAAAACTGTAATAGCTGCATGAAGTTTTTCTATTGTGTATAAAGGGTTTGTAGATTTCCAGTTCTGCCTTTCTACTTTTCTTAATTTCTTTGTCATTTGGCGATTTGACTTGAAAGAATGTATTAAGTGTATGACTATGTCACAGTAACACAGCAGTGAAAGTGCTACTTTCAGTCAGAAGTTTAGATAAAGGACTTGCTTTTCGGCTACTGCGGGCAAATTCGAATTCTTCTATAAACCATGACTTATTTTTTAGTTTTACGAGGGAACTAAGCAGATGAAACCAGAATTTCTGGTACTACTGAATTCTTATACTCGGCTTTAGACCGTTAGGCTGAACAATACTAGAAATTTAGATTTGTGTGTGTGCGTGTGTGTGTGTGTGTGTGTGTTGGTGGATGACAGGATTATTTTTTAATGCCTTTGCACAATAAATCTTATGATTAGTTGCTCTATGACACGATGTTTAGTCTGTTACAACTTAAAAATTACAAAATGTTATAGAACTATAGAATTTGTTGGTATAGCCTTGTATGGAATGCGTAATCTAAACTAGATGGAGGAGGAGGTGTCGTTAACTGATTTCTAAACTATTATCAGTACTTAACATGACTATTAAGGTACATGATTGTCATTGTTAGACTGTGCTAGAGAATTCTGACACAACTACTAATTGAAACTTTCTACAATAGACTAGCAGTTATTAGTCTTAACGGTTTTTATAGAGGCTTACATTCTTTAAAACCAATGAATGCGAATTTATTTAGTTATCTATTTAGACGTAGGTAAATGTTTTTGCCTTTTCACTTCAAATCGAATAATTAAAAATTTCTTTAAAAAAATCTTTTAAATATATAAATATTTATTATACTTTTTATATGTTCTTTTTAACCTGAAATTAAGATTTTCTATATAAAAAAGTTTTTCATTTGGTCTATTAGTTCATGAAAATTAATCGTTCTAGAAATGAAGTAAAGTTTTACTGAAGTAAACTTTCCATGACATAATATGCCATAGAGTTTTGGTCTTTCCTATTAAGGTATGGCATTAGTACTTATTGTTAATAGTCTAGGAGGTTAGAACCACCATCGCATTGGCAAATAACCATGAAATTGAAATAATCTTGAAATCGAATAATCTCTGCAAAAGGAATTTACCCTAACAAAGAATCATAATCGATAATCAGCCACGCTAGTTTTGGTGGAGATATTAAATTTATTTCTCAGATTATATTTTCCTGGCGTTACACCGATCGCGAGACACTTAAATACGTAATAGTCATATCACCGTCAGAAAATTTGATAGAGTCGTCATTTAAGAGTCTGCATATGTTTAGTTGATGCCGATTTATGTAAATGTTTGTGTCAGGCGGTTGGCTTTAAATGTACCAAAACTTAGAAAAATATGATCTGAAAAAATTATTTCATATGGTTATACCTTTTGATTCCAACCATTTCGACCCACGCTAAAATTAGGTCTTTTTAGGATTGTTTTCTTACTCGGAAAGATCCATCTATTCATTTTAAGAAACAGGTTGTGGGCTTATATAATGCAAATTGACTCTCGGCTACTAGATTATAATGTAAACCAATTTTAAAACATAAACCAATATTAGGCTTTTGAATGGTCGCATTGATTGGCACTAATCCTTAGCTCGCTGCTGGGGGCCAGTCCGCTCCGGAAACTTTAATTAGTCGCTTGTGTCACTGATGAAGTGTTGACAACTCCACAATTACTGCGATTATATCGAAATGTGAGCGGGTGTTCTTGGTACTTGAATAAATAATTGAGATGTATTGCGCGTCAACAGCCGATGTATTCTATTATTCATTCAACGAACAATACAATTTAAAGTAAATAAAAGAACTATTTCATTTCTTAAATCAGAAATATAAAACTATAACAGTTAACAAGAACTCTATTTGGAGTTCTAGTAGAAAAATATATAATAGCAATAGAAAGGATAACAAACAATCATAACAACACCAGGCATTCAACAAGAAAAAATATATAATAGCAATAGAAAGAATAACAAGCAATCATAACAACGCTTGACATTCAACGAAATTCAATAGATAAAAACTAAACTAATGGGAAAAATAACAATTTATGCCCTTCTTAAAGGGTGATTTTGCCGTAGGTCTCATATAAGTTTTCCTTCATCAAGAAATATTAGGCGTGAACTTCATAGAAGTGTATTTAGTAGTTGTCACATTATTTCCAATAAAAATCAATCTGTTACAATTACGACACCTTCTTTTTAAATAGTAATAGAAACAAAAACGTTCTGGCATAAATACGTGCTTTCTTTTTAGAAACCTTTTTAGCAAAGAACATTGGAATGTGGTTCGTATTTTGCATGTTAGTTTCTGTATAAATCAATAATCTATTATTATGATAAGACCTTCTCACCTAACAGACTTCAAAAGAATGTCACACACACACACACACACACACACACACACACACACACACACACACACACACACACACACACACACACACACACACACACACACACACACACACACACACACACACACACACACACACACACACACACACACACACACACACACACACACACACACACACACACACACACACACACACACACACACACACACACACACACACACACGTACATATATGTAATGTGTCTTTTGTAGATGATTATTCATTCTCCATTATGATTTATTTTAGTTTCTGTTAAAAACTCTTTTAATAAGGTTGTAATAATTAAATCTATTTATTTAACGCGACTGACAGGTCGCATTGAATATCCTTCGTTCAGGTTTTAAATTGAAATGTCAAAAAACGTCACGTTTTTATAGAAAAACTATAATAACAGGTGATAATGTCAAATGTAATAATAATGCAAAAGAAAATGGACCAAAAATAATCGACCATATTAAAAAGATTTATGAGAATTACGAACTTAAGAATTTATCCATACTAGTCCAATCCTACAACTCATCTGAATCTAATTCTTGAAGACCCGTTATCTGGACAACTTGTACATTACTAGATTTTATAGAATTTGTGAAAAATTTCTCGATTTGCGGTATTCTACGAAATAGGTTTCAAACTAACGTCGAATCGCTTCAATCGTTCAACGCTTATACAAAATACACGTTTAACTCAAAACCCAGACTTAGTCCCTGATAAACAATATTCTAACTTTAGTAAAAATTACGAAAAGCATGTAAGGAGAAAAACGTTAATGTAAAAAAAAATATATTTAATCGTCTTTTTGACCACCGTACACTACAGATGGACGTAAAAACAGGCATCGACTTAAAATTCATCCACATTTCAATAATTGGAGAAATAAACTGTAAACCTGTATTAAAAACCGAGCGAACAAACTGGGAGGTGAGAAACGCCGTGGAGCATTTTTTGTTAGAAACTCTATAGACTTTGTTTACGTTTTGTGCAAATGGCCGACCTGACCTCTTCAGACCTGACCGCGGGACGGCCACAGTTGGCCCACGTCGCGCCGGGCTTGTCTGGCCTTGGATTTTAAAACTGGCTCTGTCTTTGTTTTTTGTCCCTGTCCTACCTATCGAAGGGCGAGCAAGGGCTCGGATCTAGACCTCACATCGCAGCTCAGTCCTACCAACATAACACAACCAATGTTTAACTTGCAAATAGACCCTGGTTTCAGACCGAGATAACTGATCATTACTAATTTACTAAATTAAACGATACTTAGCGCAGAGATTCTACCAATATGGGCAATTTGGAAATGTAAAGGAATGTTAGTAAAAACCGTTTAAATTCAGAGAAGTGTGCTCAGCACAAACGTGTTGTACAAAGTCAGAGAAGTGTGCTCAGCACAAATGTGTTGTACAATGTCAGAGAAGTGTGCTCAGCACAAATGTGTTGTACAAAGATAGAGAAGTATGCTCAACACATACGTGTTGTACAATGTCAGAGAAGTGTGCTCAGCACAAATGTGTTGTACAATGTCAGAGAAGTGTGCTCAGCACAAATGTGTTATACAAAGATAGAGAAGTGTGCTCAGCACAAAATTTGTGCTGAGCACAACACTTTTAATGTATTGTACAAAGTGTAGAAGAATGTTCAGCACAAATGTGTTGTACAAAGTTGGAAAAGTGTGGAGAAGAATCGCAAAAATAAAACTCAGAGAGTCGTGCAGGCAAGGAATTGCAGCTGTTAACTCTCCCGTGTCTGTACATTTTGGAAACCACTGTGTTTTGTATGTATAGGTGTGCCCTAACCAGAGGCCGGGACATACATACGCATGAGACACAAGGTAGAGAATTACTACGAACTGCAAGCCACAGAACAGTGGTTTTGAAAGAAAAGAAAGATAGAAAGAAAGAAACTTTATTTCTCACAAATAAAAATTACAGATACGATTTTTATAAAATTTTACAAACTAACCAAAAAACATTACATTTACTTACACATAAACAATACATACATATGCAACTAAAACTACTATAACACTATCACTATGAGAAATAAAGAGAAAAACTCCAAGGCAAAGCCTGTTTGGAGTAATAAATATCATAAAATTAACAGAAAACTAGCAGCTTTACAAACAGTACAGTAATATTTTAGTAAAACTTATTTATTTTTACTCTACATGAAGTTCGTGATAATCACAACTAAATTAATAAAAAATCTTAATAAAAAATCTTAACTATACATAAAATAATCAACTAAGCCTAAATGTAAAAAATTAAACAAATAAACATGGAGAACACAATGAACACAACCAGAACATAAATTAAATTATGCATTATTATCATTATTGGAAACAGATTACAAGGAAAGGAAAAATCTCATTTTAAACATTAATTTTAAAAAGTACTTCTTCAATATCCTTCATTGACAATAGCCACTTTTTAAGCTGTTTTAGAAAAATATTAATTGAATACTGACTCTTTATATGCTGTGGTAACAGATTAAAAAGTTTTGGTGCTAAATAAATAAAAGTTTTTGTAAAGAAAGTATTTGAAGGTTTTGGTACTAATGAGTCTTCTGCATTTCTTAATTTAAGTTTAAATTTATTTGTTGACTTATGATTTTTGCTTCTCAAGAAAAATATTTTTAAAACTTTAAAAACAAACATATATCTTAACGGAAGAATATTCAATCTCAAAAACAAAGGGTAGGATGATTCAGTTTTCTTTCTTTTCATGATTATTCTTATAAAATGTTTTTGAACTGTTATTATAGGCTTTAAATTAGTTTTGTACGTTCCTCCCCAGCACGATATAGCATATTCCATCCTACTGTTCACCAGGGAGAAGTATATCATTCTTAACAATTTAGTATCACACATATTTTTCAAATAATAGAAGATTCTTATTACATTATTTAGTTTTTGTTTAAGTTTTGAAATATGAGTTTTCCAGTTTAAATCCTTATCAAGCCATAACCCCAAATATTTCAGCGAATCCTCCCCTTCCACTAGACTGCAATTTATATCACATTGAGAATTAGTGCTTATACAGTTAAGACATTTATACATAATTTTATTTTTAAAACGTGGATAAGGCACTTTTAACGAAAAATTTATGTATTTAATTTAGTTTTTTTTGTATGTATTTTATTTATGTATTTTTGAACACTTGCCCTCACAAGCAGGTGTTAATTTTATTAACAGACTGCCAAATTCAATAAAAAATTCCCTAACGCCCAAGGCGTTCAAAATGCGCCTTAAACACCTTTTGATGTCACAAACATTTTATAATGCAGGGGAATTTTTAGCATTTAACTGGGAGACCGCCCAATTACACGACTGATTCTGCTGTTTAAAGTGGGATATATTGGCGAAGGATGAAAGGTGCATAAGTGTAAAATTGTATGTATGAATGAGAATTTTGTGGTATGAATGTTAGAAATTTTAGATTAATATTTGTGACGTCTGCTATACAATATAATATGGTCGATGCAATAAAACTGATTTGATTTAATTTGCTCAGCACAAACGTGTTGTACAAAGTCAGAGAAGTGTGTTCAGCACAAATGTATTGTACAAAACGAGATACATTCAATGAGTTCTATTGCGCTTCTTTGTTTCCGCAGAAACTGAGTAAGTTTTCGATTGATGTACAGAGGTTTTACAGAATTCTCCAGAAACCAAAGCTACCTCTTTATTTCTCACAAACAATAGTTGAGATTACGTTAATACGTTTATAAGGTATGTAAGTAGCGTTTGAATGTATTAATATCGGATTTGTGTCTTAAGTCAGTTTAAACTCATTGTTCAGGAGGTCAAGAATACTAAATCATATTCTCGTTTCAAGATTCCTTATTTTAGAGTAATATCGAAAACCTAAAATAATAGTGAAGCCTAAAATAATTTGGGGGTTTGGTAGCCCTTTAGAAAATCGTAAGACAAATTTGGTGATGAAAACCGCTCAAACATTTCAAATAACAGCAATTTCTCTCAGATTACGCGAGAGAATCACTTGACAATGGATATTTATAACAAATAAAACCAGTGTCAAAGAATATTCTAAGGGATGTGTTTTTGTAGCATGTACTAAGTGATGAAATTCATAGACATTATTCCATTCAGATTTGCAGAAGCCATATATGAACACGAACTGTGTAAAGAGTTTTAATACTAATATAATATAATATAAATGTCATATTGATTAAATAAAAATCTCATTTTTATTTTCCAATGCAAAATCGATTTTGTTTATGTTATTAATCGATAAACTGATGTAAAGGGTGTGGACATTTATAAATCAAAATATTTTTCAAGCAAATTATCAATTTGAATCTCCTGCAAACATTTATAATTTCTGTATTTCTCAATGGACCATTTCTTAAAAGATTTAGTTACACTTTATATATGATGGAATAACCACCATCTTATTTTGAATTCAATAAGTGCATCTGGCAAAATGTACAAAATAACAGTGATAGTAATCCGGATTCGTGTGGGAGAATTACTTTAGATGCTAGCTGGGGCAAAACTATGGTTAGATATCGATCAGTACATCTCAAATGGTACCTTTACCGTGAAATAAGACAATGCGGTCTGGCTCGACCCAGATCACTGCATATAATATGATTAATATGATGATACCCAGGACCGGTTGCCGGCGGCCGTGATCGAGAAGGCTTGGCAGCTGCGCGCCCAATCATACAGGCACTGAAGGTCGTGCAATTTGCACCTCACCGCTCCCGCGCTCGCGCCCAGCATTGATTACTCCCCTCAACTTTTTGTAAACCGCCAAGAAGTTTATAGTCACGTCCGAAGTAGGTGGCGCCATATATTCTATTCTCTCTGACGCAAAGCCATTTTCTAGTCTTGCTTATTTTTAGCTGCGTTCTAAAACAGCCCGTGACAGAGTTGTCGGCAGTTGCAGAATGCGTTCTATTTATAGATGTGGTGTATGCAAGCGCGTGAAGTGATGAATCGTTCCTATAGTAATGAACGGAATAGAATATTAATTTTTTGTTAAGCAAGGGGAGCAGACAAGTTATTTTGTTTTATTTTTATATCGTTAACACACACACACACACACACACACACACACACACACACACACACACACACACACACACACACACACACACACACACACACACACACACACACACACACACACACACACACACACACACACACACACACACACACACACACACACACACACACACACACACACACACACACACACACACACACACACACACACACACACACACACACACTGTGTGTGTGTGTGTATATGTATATATATATATATATATATATATATATATATATATATATATATATATATATATATATATACAGTATATTAGTAGCGTTATCACTTGGTAAGTGAGATATGTGGATTCGAGCCCCGGCATAGACTGTACTTATTGAAATTCAATCTTTGTTAATATAGAAACTCATAAACATTTAGATAATTAAAAACATTTTATTTATGTATATCCATCGATCATGAAATATGTTGTTTTTATTGCTACCCGTCTTACTAGTATTATATTACGAAACTATTTAATATACAATACAGATGTGGAAACGTAACAAATGCAACACCAAATGATTGCCTGTACTCAACAGAACATAACCTATATAGTGTAACAGGCATGATTGTGCGGTTTTGGCGAACTTTATTATATTATGACGTGGTTACAAGGCAGGCGCGGATACTGACCGCACAACATGGTCTCAATTTGCATAAGTAAGGTCTGCAGGCGCGACCCGTACTACACCTTGTATGGCGCAAAATTATCCCATTAACCTTCCTTATATGACCTTACCTTACCAAACCTGTTGTACAATGTGGTTTTGAACCATAATTTTGTTATACATAGCCCTAGGTCTTCCAAGAAGTCAACCTCTCTACTGTCTCTTCGACACAAAATTTTGCCAAATGTGTTATTACTGTATCTGAAAAGCCGATGCGATGTGTATACGCATGAAATTCTTCGTTTAAAGTTTGTTATTGACGAAGAAAGTTTTGAAAGAATAATCAGATTTCGGAGATTTGCCATCATTATACTTTTGTGTTAAAAATTTAGTAACATATAACGATGGCAAATGTCCCAAATCCCATTATCCTTTTGAATGTCACTCCTTAACTGATGTGTCTTGTCCGTTTAAAAGTTGTAAAGATTGAGTGGTCATGTACTGGTTGATTAAATCCTGTTCATCCTTATTGCAAGCAATTTGGAAATCCAATATCCTCAGGATAAGTATTACCAGTGGGGAACCCAGAAATCTTCCCAGAGGGGTGTCCCGAGATCAATGAGTTGGGGGGTATGGGAAACCCTCTAAATCAGTGGGACAGTGTAAGGGCCCAACCCCGTGAAATTTTTGAAATATGAGGTTCTAAAATCTTTATTTTATAGTTCTTCTTAACTAATAAAAGGAGGGTAAAGATCAGGTCAGGTTGTATCATGTTTACAGTCAAACCACTATACTAACAAATACGAGGAAGCTTATACAGGGATAATTAAAATCGTCTGCGACAAATACAGTTTGTATGAAGTGAATTTAAATAAAACAATTTTAATCATAACATTAATAAAATATTGAAAAAAAGTGAAATCACTTTAATCACAAATCAAAACCAAAGCTAAATCTTGATGTCTACAAATAGTACAGATATCCGAGTTTGAAAATCGACCACAAACTAACTAATAAAGCGAGTTATACTAAAATTTAGAGTGTTTATTTTGCGTTTTTACATATCAAACGGTTTACTTATAATAACTTCCAGGTTTTATATCGATATCAACGAAAAATGCCGGATTTTGGCGATTTGAAATAAAAAACTCTAACTTTGAAAATTCATAACTCGCAAACTTGTGATCCGATTAATACCAGTAATTGTAATTGTGCAAGTTTAATATAAGAATTGTATGAAAAAATTATTATTAAATTACGATCTTAACTTTTATTCTTACTCGTGTGGTCCAAAAATTTCGGCATTGGTCACATTATGGAGCTTGGTCATTATCTTGAGCGTGTAATTTTGTAAATCCCTAATAAAAACGTAACATTCTTTATCACAGATCAAATTGAGCAAGTTTTGTCAATTCTCCGTAACCGGTAACTGTTCGTTTTAACGCGCAATCGCCAGATACAGCTAATACAGTACAGAGCTCGGCAACTTACTCACTACTGTGACAACTGATCACGTCGGGACTACTGAAAAAGATACTGTTTGTACCAGTTAATCGTTTGTACAGAGAGTGCAAGTCACAGCAAACCGAAGGTATCCGATGCAGGTTACTGTTACAGATACTGTTCACATTTACCGCCGTTCCTGGTACAAAGTACTCGGACTAGATTAGCAGTAGCAGTGAGTGGAACATGTACCTTGTACCATTTTAGGAGCACTCTGTAACGTATGAATATAAATCAGTACCAGTACATTTTGTACTTTGTTACTGAAGTACCGTAGAAATAGCAAGAACAAGAACTAATCTCACTATCGTGGTTGCAGCGTGACGGTGAAATTCAAATAATTAGGATTTTTTAAATTAGTATTGTTATATGTACAGTGCCGTGTATTTTTTAAATTAAAATAGTTATAAGGTTTGAATTTATATATTTGATTGTAATATATTTCAAAGTTCCAACATAAATTTTGTTTTTAGTCGAAAATAGACTATTAGGCGATCGATTATTTTGAAACAAAATACTCTTGGAAGGGGAGGGCATTCCCCTTTACAGTGCAACATCTTCCTTCGTTTGTTAACATGAGACTATGAGATCTGGTTTGACTTTGAGAATATGAGAACCTGTTTAACCCTGAAGATGTGGGGGGGAGGGGCTGCTTCCAATTCTGTGGATATAAGTTTTCGTTAAGCTCTCAGAATACGAGATCTGGTTTAAATTCGAGAATACGAGAACCCTTTTAATCATAAAGATATGATAATGCGTCTAATTCTGTGGATATGAGTCCTCGTTTAGCTCTCATAATATGAGATCTGATTTATCTATGAGAACATGACAAGTAGCTATCTCCCAGAATCTGAGATTGTTTAATTATTACAAGAACCCGTTTAATATGATACGTTTTTAAGGCCTGAGAAATATCTAGAAAATCATACTTTATTAGCAGTATCTTATTTTTTATTCAACAAATAAAAGTAACAATAAATGCAATAAGTATTTCATGATTAACATCTTTTTTTTAAACAATACTTACTTATCAAGACGAATAATATATTAAATAACTAAACACAAATGTTACCTGTTTTCTTAAAAGGTCTTTCGTGTATGCCCTTTTTTGAGGGTGTGCTAGAAACCTGTGGAACATTAAAGGCATAATATGATGCTGAATGTGTGTAGACAATTTGTTCTGGACTCGAAACAGTTATCAAGATATTGTGAAGACGTACCAAATACGGCACTGGAAACTTCCTCATAAATAACAAATTGTTATAAAACTATAGGATGCACGAACATTGTAAGCTTTGGCAAAACAAATAGTGGAATTAAAAAAAGTATAAAAAGTTATGATACCCGAATAACAAGTTATAAAACCCCTATAACAACAAGCAAGAAGAACAAGTCATAAATTTAGCGCCTGACCGGCAGGATAATGGGACTCGTAAAATTCATCCTTGAGTATTTTACAGCCTTTTTGTATATCTGTGAAACGATGACAAAAGAAGTGTTGTAAATTTCATCGAATATGGGGGAGACAGGCTGCAATGAAGAATTTACGTTTATCTTCATAAATAATATTAAATTGTTTAAAATATATTTGGAAAGAGAGTAAAAACGATTGATTTTCATTTTAAGAATGCGGGGTTAATAAAGTGTTACAACTGTAGCATGGTGTCTCTCCTCTACCATGGTATTGTACAACATCCATAATTTTTATTTTTCAAGAAAAGTTATAAAACTATTACAGTACATAGTACGTAATACACATGTGTCTAAAAGGAACTATGGTTTCTTTTAACTATCGTAGCACTGGTTAGTTGAAAACTTAACTATCATTGTAGTACTGAATCTATTAGATAGTTTTCACAAACAATTATATTTTAAGCAAAAGAAAGCTATCATGATTTTAACAGATTAAAGGATGTAATGACAGGTATAGTTATTTTTCCTATATAATTAAAGAAATTTACAATGCACTTACCTTAAAATGTTTGTTTTTAGAGCAAATTTGAGAACTTTAGGAATCGTATCTGCTCCTGTTGTGGGGCAATTCCGTTACATCCTTGGTCTGCAGTTTCGAATAATAAAGATAAATAAGTATATTCGGATTCTGGAAAATATAAGTTCTTTATTCCATATAAAACGTTATTTTGATTTGTTGGACTTTTATATTTCGTATTTTAATATATAACAAGGTTCTGGAAAATAATTGATGCTTCACTTAAGTATACAGGATTTGACTCATAAACAGCTGTACTTTCAAACCCATTATACCTAATCAAACTGTAATAATGTTGAATCTCACACACAATAAAGTTTACGAGAAGGCATTCTTCGAATCTGCTGAGTAAAAAGTAACCTCAAAAATAATTCAGTTGTTAGGCAGAAATAGTTCAAATGTATCTTATATTTACTATGGAGGAGGTTTTAAAATTACGAAAAGGAAACGAAAAGTCATGGAAAATTATATTACTGCACTAACAACTTTATATCCGCGATACTTTTAGGAAGTGGATTTACTAACACTACCACAGTAAAAGAATCATTTTTAAACAATAAATTTGTTTCTCTAGCAGTGTCTCATTGTGCAAGATAGGATGTATTCATTATTTTACAATCTCCTTTAATATATTACAATAAACAGTAATTAAAATTTTATACAAGCTAATTTTTTATTGAGGATTAGTGCATTTCATTATTATACTGTTTTGGCAACACGTTCGAAACTTATTAACCAATAACAGTTAGTACTAATTGTGTAACATTATAATATGTACGGTTATGATGTTATAAACTGCGTAGTTGCCTTCTTATTTTGCTTTAGAGGGGTACCTTCACACTGGCAAGTCAGGGTGTGTCAGAAATGTCACCTTTCCCGCGGCGCTTGCAACACACAACCTTCTTCAGCTGCAACTGGCGGGAGATTCTTCACTGAAAGCTCAGCGAATAGCAAAGAAACATGAATTACTTTCAATTTTGTGGTTCAAATTGTAAAAATATGGCATTACTGGTTGAAGTTAATCTTTAGAAGTGTTAAATCCACAAACCACCATCAATTAGATTGACCATAAACGCAGACCATGGCACACACACATGAAATCGCCACTCACAAATCACCGTTACATTTAATGATCCATAACATCTATCTCGAATAGATACATGTCATATACCGTACTTTCTATATTTAACGTTATTACGTCATAGTTGGTTTCTCACAGTAAGAACAATAGTAAACAAAATAATGGGGTTCTTGATATTCTTAATATTAATAAATCATTGTTACCGTGTACACTTTTTAAGCTTAAATACGGTTACAATTACTACTAATTTACAAGTATGAAAATATTATATCCAACAACACATAAGATTGAAACGTATAATATTGTGTTTGCGTGTGTTGCTTTGCCACATCGTTCTTTTATGTACGCTTGAAAAGTGCTAACGTGGTGAATAAAACAAGCAAGATGTCATCAAGTGAGAGGTAACTCCGCCCACTTACTCTCCTTCTCCTACACAAATTACTCACTGAATCTGGACGGACAGTCCAGGCCCGAGAGTCCAGGGTCGTCGTGAGGTAATCCTCCACGCTATCAGGTCGCTAATCAATGTCACGGTGATTTCACGCCTCCCAAATCGCTTAAACAGGTAATATATGGGACTAATGAGGCGGAGGCCGCTAGTTTATGATTTGTGATAAATCAACAGACCCTCGTCAGCCGCTTTTATTGTCCATGTTAAATAATAAATAAGTAGCTGCTGGACAGGCGGCGCCGCGCCGCGGTTTCCTAACCTCACTTCGAAATGGTCAGAGCAGTGCAGAGGTTATACGACTGTGGTGATTTATTCGAGGTCAAGGCGATGACAAAGTGAAGTGGAACGTGTTGGTTTCCGGAAAGGTAAGAACGTGAAATGTATATATTTGAAAAAATCTGAATGAATCATAACTGTCTTGTTGGCTGATGAATTGCATAGTACAAGTCATATGTTTATGATGTAGACTACGTGAAGTGAAATGTAAGTTAGTTTCATACATTAACCTGGCACTCGAAACTGAATAATTTTATCGGCCGAGCGTTAACGAAGCTTATCACTCGAGGGACTGAAAGATTTTACTCATGTCTCTCGGCCCGATATCCGAGACCGAGCTGACCTACAGACTGAAATATTCCACGAAGCTTCATTTCTATATAGACAATCTCGTGTTTGGTGCTTGTTCATGTCACCCTATGGGATTTGGTAGGGCGTTATTACATTGGTCTTATGGGTAACAATGATGAATGATGGTAACGAAAAAGATAACATCCATAGACTTCACATTTTGCATGAAACATCATTTTTACATAAACAAGACTGGATTTTATGGTGCACGTCTATTCATGAGATTTAAATATAATGAAATCATCAAAGCCTATCACTGATACAATTTATTCTTTTTACCTGAGAGATGTTGAATTTCTTTCCTGCATGACTGTCCGTGTGTCTGTCTGTCCGTAGGTCATCTTGCGTATGAATAGACTTCAAATTGTACATGTATGTAACCTCACCGAAGGCTTTTCCGCCATACGTGGTGTGACGTACCTTGTTTGTTTTATCATTAATAACAACACATACAATATACTGTTGGTATATTGCATTTTATTTGTACCATACTTCGACTGTTGGTCTCAAACTTTCCGCTTGTTTCCAATTATTAATCCTTTGTATTTGTCTGGCAAAACTACCAAGTGATAAACTTCTTTTTTTTAAACATAATTTTATGAGGGAAGTTGAAATATCTATTTCTTTATATGTGACCTATTTTTCATTCAATACGCGTCAAGATACATTACTACAGAATTTCCGTAATTTAAGATCGTAATCGTATCATCTCAGTTACTGTGATTATTCGTTGTGAACATCTTGTACTAGTAAAGATTATACGATTTGCTCTTTTATTCCATTACTTTTAACGGTCCATAGTACATCTCGATTGTATGTTTAGTGCGTAACTCCCTTAACACATTACATTAGTATTCACTGCAAACATAACTATTATTGAAGTCCGGCGGAAGTATAATTTGTCCTTCATCTTTAGTACTGCTGTTGGTGCCTAACCGTCAGCCATTTATCGATTTGTCCTTCCTTTGTGATTTGCACGATACATATAATCTAATAATACTTGACATATAATTTCTTGATAATTAATTACTGTTTCAGTGTATAATTTAGAGAAGAGGAGAAATTTAAGTTTAGAGAAAATTAAGACCTTGAATTATTCGGCTTCGGTCTCGTAGTTGAAGATGCTTCTAGAAGAAAATTTGTAGGAAATAAATCATCCAAACATTTTATTATACAGTGGAGACATTCCTCATCATCTATAGTTAGCTTAGAGAAGGAAGGAAGTCGAGGAATTCTAAGGGAAGGTAATGGGGGAACAGGCTAGGATCCACTAACTAGCCCATCTCGGTTCTTAATGTTTTTCAAATGAAAAGAGCAATGATAAATATTTTTCTTACGGGGTAGATGACTGGACTGAGACAATAACGGATGATGATGACGCTTTCTGAGAATTACTGCGGGGAGACAAAGGTCGGAAATGTCAATCGATCTTGAGCGCAGACGCCGACGTCGCAGCCTCGCAGAACAGCGGGACAGGGCTGTAACTAGAGATATGGGACCCGGGGTGGATTTTAAACCGTCTCTATAACAACTCATTTTAAATAATTAGAAGTTTTTTTACTGCTAGAACTGTGTCTATTACATTTTTAAAAGATGCTTTAAGATTGAAGGGAATATGGTTTATGAGATGTTATCTTTCTTTGTTTGTGTTATTTTCTTTTATTCTTGTTTTATTTTCTCAATTTATGCTAGATTCACTAGTACCAATCGTGTCGGGTCCTTGAGCAGGCGTAATAGGAGTCGCTGAGTGATCATTGATGGAATTTGGACAAAAATCTTGATATTAGGCTAAAACGCTAAAATGTACTGGAAAAGTGGCATGGATGTTTTGGCAGTGACACCTACTTGTTAAAATCCATAAAAATAGAAAAATCTGTTTAGGTACATCAAAATGTTACTAAAAATCAAAATTAAATCTTTATAACAGGCAATGTTATAAAGATAAGGATTCCCGTTTTGTTTACCATTTTATAGGGATAAATGACAAATTGAATATGAAATATTTGTATTACGATACTAAGTTTGAAAATATTATGTATGAAAATGAAAATAATATATTATTTTGTCTAATTATATAAAAAAGTGGGGATTAAGAAGAATGTTAACCCAAGTTACGTACATAACTAATTATAATTAAGTTAATTACTCTACACGGTTTCAAAACAGTTAATATTTTTTAATTGACCCAATTTCTTGACCACATAAGTTACTTGTCGGGAATTGAGTTAAAAATACTTATTGACAACTTCTTCTACCGACTTGCAGTTTTAATTTCTCTTTCTTTCATTAGTTTCACTCATTAATGCACAACATACACTCGTGGCAAAAACTCAACAACAGGCACAACCAATGGTCACTATTTTAGGGACAATGCAAAGGCGATTATCTTATTCGTTCATTCAACAGTACATTTAGATTGCGGTCAAGGATGAAGAACAATAATACTCGTAGCATTTGTGACAGCGTTATCAAAAGTTATCGCACAGACCTACGAACAGACTGACAACAAAATTAATCCAGTTCTTCCTTGAATGATAATAAACATATAGACCAATTTTCAATTTTCTAGGTCTTTTAGGGTCTTGCTATCAAGAGGCCACAAAGGCGCACGTCAACGCCATTCTGTAATAAAATCTCAATTTTAACTGTAAGGTAATTCCTGCTCGTCGAGGCAAATGAGAAGGGAAAATTTCCCTCCACCTCTCACTGTATCCATCTTAAGTACTAATGACCTTCAGCATCAGCGGCTAAAAGCCTTCCACTCCATCCTCTGTGCGCCTCCTATTGGTCATTTACGCCTCCAACAGACGGCGCCTCCACTGGAGAATCCTCTTGTTTACAGTCGCCTAGGTGAAAGTAGCTGTAAACTATAAACACAATGGTTCACCTTACTGTTGTTTTGATTGTTAAGCTATTGTTGTTATTATACAGGTTAGTACCTACCCATTATTAATAATCCTAGGATATAAAGTTAGGGCGTGTATGTGTTTTAAAACAATATGTTAATGATTTGTAATTATGATTATAATAGAAGGTGTAAAATTAATCAAAGTCGATTAGAGTGCAAAATACATTTCATATAATATTTCCTTTGTATAATATGATACATACGATATAATACAAAATTACGACTGATCAACACTTAAAGAGAGCTAATAAATTTATTCTATTCTATTATGACTTGGAACTAATATAAAATATTTAAATATAGTAAGAATGCTCAGTCTGATTACAAACCTTCAACTTCTCGGAAAACTACAAAATACTGTGAAGTACACTACAAAATACGCTCTTGTGAAGTACACTACAAAATACGCTCTAGTGAAGTACACTACGAAATACGCTCTTGTGAAGTACACTTCAAAATACGCTCTCGTGAAGTATGTTTAATTGAATGTAGCATTACTCTAAATATTCTTGAAATAAAAGTTTGGGATGTTTTTAATTTTTAAAGTAAGAATAGTTTCTGTACAGGCGTTTTATGTGTGCAAGCAATAAAAGATTGCGCGGGTGTCATAATAAAACATGCGGATTGATGTGGAAATCAAACAGCAATAAAACACATACAAGACACCGTAAATAATATGGGTTCGGTAAGAACCGGTATAAAATATTGCCTTGGTGACACTGAAAACTGTCCACTGCTGCCAGAGTGGGGTCCTGGGGTCACGAGCACGTGTGGGGGTTAAGAGTCACGTGACTGGTCAGCTGCCTTGGGGCGGTGTTTGGACAGGAAGTTGAGTATCTCAACTGACGAGAGTCAGAGGTAAATCACGTCTCCTCTAGGGCGAGTGTTTAGCTGCATGCGATATTTGTGTTGGTTTTAGCAAACTGGAGATTAACTTTGTTTATAGGTCTATCAAGTGCTTCGCACTATTAAAAAGATCGTGTTTTGGATTAGGAAAGGAGTATTCACTATTAAGACAAGAGAAGAATCAGCCTACAGACATCAGAACAAACCTACTTTCGAGCTGATAATAGGATTCCCGACATCGTTATATGTTATAAAAGGTATAACACTTCGTTTCTAAAATTGACATCTACCCTCTTCTTCAGTTGTAAAAAATTATTAATACTTAAACGTTCAGCAATGGACTGTGATTAAATAAGAAAAGGAGCAATAGTTATCATACCCCGCAACAGCTGTAAGTCCAAACAGGATAAATTGTCATACGTTGTCACTCCACAGAAGTCAAGACCACTAACACACGTCACACTAGCACAGGCGAAAGTGGGAGACTAAACTTACATTGGGACACAATACTTTCGAGCGTACACCCTCACATGTTTAGTAGCAAAATCTCCGAAGACCTTCAAAAATACAAACTTGAAGCTAGTTATATCTGGTAGTCCGTGAACAGTATTAATCTTGCTTTTAAACTAAACGCCAGTTAATCCTGTGTGATGTGCCAGCAGCGGATTCCCAATCAATATATACCCAGCCCACTGATTAGTTTGCAAATATTTTCAGGACCCTTAGCTCATAAGCTTAATAAACTTTAATAATAATAAGCCTACAAAGGGGATAGACCTGATAACATACCCTTGTCAGTCCTAAGGTCATACAGTGCAGCCTTGCTTCTCATCCGACCAACTTTTGAGCTGTTTCCACTCGTCGGGTATTTTTTCTACTAACCTGAAGCCAGGTTTTATTTTACCAATATTCAAATCTAGTGATCTTACTTTGGCTTCTAACTACAGACCAATAATTGTTATACTCTTAGCTCTTTCAAATCTACGAGTACTAAGTCTCTATGCCTTGACGGCCTCGAAACCGATTTTATTTAACGTATCATTATCTCTGAGTAACACGGTTTCGGAAGTAGAACATCTATCATCAAGAACTTGACAATACAACGACAGCATTTCAGTATTCACTTATGAAAATTGGGTCAATTTTGAATTTTTATTTTTGGACTATGTCAAATTGTGAATTGTGCCTCGATAAAGTGAGGCACAGTAATCTCCAGGCAATGATTACATAGTACTATGTAATCATTGTCTCCAGGCCGCTTTGGGACGCTACGGATTTACTGGAAACCTTCTATTTTACCACGGTGACATTCCTATTTAAGGCATCCATGACTGACATGTATTGTTTTTATATCCATTTTAAACAATACTTTTAATACTTTCTAGGCAAATGAGTAGTAGATATTTTTTGTTTTGACTGAACATACACGGAACCGAAAGGGATGAAGGTAATGCATAAGACAGGGTAGGGACGATAAGGTCAGACTCACAACACTGAAAATTTGGTAAATTTATTCAACCAGCTGAAATTCGTTTGATTGGGTTCTCTATGACAAGACGTGATATCAAACACACCAAAAACTACACTCTGCGAGCGCCAAATTATCGTGCAGGTCGACAGGACGTTTTTGTGGCCTCATATTGCACTGCTGCTGCTTTCACAACTTTCAAACCATTTCAAAATGGCGATGGAAACCAAAATAGATGAAAAATAAGTCACTTTTGATGTATGTACAAGAGACGAAATGATGAAGTGTCGAAATAACCTGCGACTTGTCTATAAACTTCAAGCACAGTATTTAAAAGTGATATTGTGGATTGCATTGCCACTATTGTCGTTATGTTTTGTTAACAGCATTGATTATATGAGTTCCTGTGTGGTAAATATAAGACACTGTCGTCACTGGTACTAAGATGTAAAACGTTGCATGAAAATACATAAGCGAATCTCAAGGCACTAACACAGCAACTAATATTTGTTTGAGGTGATTTTTTTTTAAGTTTTAGCCTTTTAAAATAAGTTCCCTGAAGACAGAAAGAGTAGAAATCTTTTTAATGTCGCAAAGAACTGCAGGCTTAAAGAAATCAGGTACATATAAAAATATATTAAGATTAAGATACGAATTTTGTGCAGCATGTGGTGAAATGGTTTTTAGTGGTTAGTGAGTTTAGAGATACAAATGTTTACGGAATATAATTGAGAAAATTACCTTCATTTAAATAAAACATATATTAAGAAAATTCTTATTTTCTATAGATACAAAATTCAATCGATTTTTTGGTTTGGTCTAATTATAAGATGGTTTGGCCTAAATTCTGCTTCAAAAGCCTAAAAATTCTTGTGCAATGGTACAAAGTAGTTCTATTCCTGCCTTAAGAAAAGGTTGTTTTAAAGGGGTGTGATCAAAATATCGTTGGAGAATTAAGAACATAATTTCAACCGATACGTGATTACACAATATTACTGCCAAGACACAGCAAACTTATATTTCTGGGAATTTAATCCATTGACAGTCTGCAAATTCACAATCTTCCTAAACTGACTCGGTCTAAAACTGTCAAAAAGTGAGAACATGTTTAATGTGAAAGAAGGATTAAGAGAAAGTAGATAGGGTCTGGCAGGTGTCCTAACACAACCTTGTACCCCTAACCCTCATCCCATTCAGACATACGGGTATCACGCCATTAACATAATCTCTGGTGACAGTTTACTAAACACGCTCCGGCCGGAAGAGAGGCTCTTTGTTCAACCGGAAGCTCAAAAAGATATCTTCCGGTACTTGAGTGTATTGAGATGGCACGTTCTCCCCAGCTATTGTACTGGCCGTGCAGTGTAAGAGGCTTGCAGTCTGCGGTGCTTGAGAACTTGATCTGGAGGCGTGTCTCGGAGAAGGAGAGGCTTCTTCTTAATCAACTTACTTTACAAGTACTGCAATTGAACGAAGAAATTAATAATCAAATTAATCATGCTTGACGAGTTCAAATTCCTTAATTATATCAATTACGACTAGTACCTTCATTGGTCAAAACTGACTCGTTTTTTAAATCTTTATTCTGTGAAAAGCTCTTGAGACAAAGATTAAATGAAATATCAAGACTTAATTTTCCATGTATTTCATACGAAAAAATAATTATGGAAATATAGCACTGTTACGAGTGTATGCCATCGTTTGAAGAGAAAGGTTTGTCTCATTTTTAACGTCACCCATTTCGAGTTATAAACCAATCAAATGTTTTTACGCGGGCCTACACACGCCATAACCTATTATTTATTGAATTTTTGTGGATTTTATTTGAATTTCAGAGCCACAGCTATTTAATATATCAACTTTGGTAAAGTTAGAAAAGAATACAAAATATTTCTAATCATTCTAATGCGAATTATTAAATTACACAATGAATAAATTGTTTACAGTTTTGTTACCAGGCTCTAACGCAATGGCTAGATATAAAAATGTAAATGGTTTTCATGTTTATTAGTCATAGATGGAGGAAATTACTTTAGTGATTCATTACAGTTCATTGACAAATTGTAATATGAAAATTACGTCCGTAATTAAAATGGTACGTAAAGTAATTACATTTCTATAAAAATATACATGCCTTCCCTTTAATCATCTTTTATCTACATACATGTTACAATACATATCCTTATCTTCAGCCTTGTTCTTTACACTCTATACTAATTTGGCTCTCAATATGCTACTGCCTTATATGCTTACAGTTCATCGTAATATCACAAAAGAATTTTTCTCTCCGGGGGGAGTTTTTATAGGGCTATATATAACTACATCTCAAAAATCTTAAAAAATCTTATCAATCACCGATTGAACGATATTTAAGGAAACGACCCAGAGATTTTTCCCCAAAATAAAAAAGTGTATATTTTTGTTCCAATAAAACGTTTGGCGTTCATATTTGTAGTTTCTAAAAAATATAAATGTTAAACTAAAATTATTTTACTCAAGTCAATTTAAATCTACAACCTATATTTTATACTCTAAGGTGGGTAAGTATTCCTTTTTAATTGTTTGTAAATCATAATTTGTAAAAAAATACTGAACAAAGAAAATGCTAAAAAAAAAATAATAGATAATATAAAAACATATCGATTTTTGCTATGTTTTAAGTTCGAGTTATTAACACAATACTTAATAATTTATAATTTTATTGATTCAAATTGTTATGGTTATCGAATACTCAGCTGAAAATAAATTACAATGATTCATGAGTAATATGGATGAAGATTATCGTGTACGAATACTGACAGTATTTTTTAGAATTTTCAAATTTATAACTGTTGATCTTGATTTTAGCTGAGCACTCAACTTATTGGAATCATCTGTAGCTGTAGCTCTGAAACAAAGAGCAATGTATTTGTAAAAAGGTTTTTTATAATACTAGTATACTCTATAAGCATAGCAATTCTGCGTAATATTGCTTTGTAATTTTAAAATCTCTCTCTCTCTCTTTCTCTTTCTCTCTCCCCCCCTATCTCTTTAACGGCTCTATTCACCTATTATTCCTTCTGTAACTCTGCATAAATACTGCATATGCATATTATGAATTCACGAAGATTCCGCTGTGATAATATAAAACTAAAGAAGTGGACGAGTGAATAACCCGGCATGGAGCAAAGACACGGAAGGTAAAACGAAAATAATGTGTTCAATCATGTAGAACGTAGTGATATTAAACGATTGTTTCCGATCAGTCACGGAGACTGCCGATGTGTATTGAGGCGTGGGTGAGGACGGTCTATCACTACTGAACATAAAACAAGAAAATATATTATTTCTCGTTCCTGTACTCTGTGGCTTGTAACTCTGTACTACTAAGGAGCCGGGGACAACTTCGTTATGTCGAGAGAGCTACTTAACAAAACAGTACATATAACCGAGGCACTTGCATTAGGTGAGTGTGCACTGAAAGGGGTAGATAATTTGTCTTTGTGTTATTGTAAAGGAATCACCAGTGAGTGTAAAACAAATGTCGTAGCTTTCTACGATGGTCGACAACGTATGGGTGGGGAATTAAAGTTGCAAAATTGCTATTAGGAGAACCGCTCGTATCTCGCTTATTATTGGTGATAGAGCAACAATCTCTTATTAAGTTTACTATTATTAATACATTTGTCTAAATGTAATAAAATGTTTTTATAACCTCAACTTATCTTGTAAAAATTCGAAATGTAAGAAAACAGCAACGTAGTTTAGCTGTAAAAAGACGAAAAGCATTAGATTTACATTAGATTTGCAACACAATACGATTACTTATTGATAATTCTATTTCTACTTAAAATAGAATTAACCTAAGAATAATATTGTGTTTTGGTGTTCTTGGCATAATTAAAAAAAAAAAAATACAAAATTAAAGTAAGATATATTGTTATTGATATATTTTGATTACATTTTCCAGTATCTAAATGACTAAGATTAAAAAGCCATTTGCAGAATTCAAGATAAACATCGCGGAGCTTGTGAACTCTGAATCTCAATTTAGCAAAATTAGGATACTTAACCAGGTGCAACTGAAGTTTGCAGTATCCAGGTGGTTAAACGCCCGTGTGACCATTGTAGGGCACGTGCGAAGCGTAAATGAATGAATGAATGAGAATGATACCGGAAAAACCAGCCGACATTCAAGCCGTGGGTAATTGAATTATTATGCAAGTGAAATGTCAAACCGGCTGGAATATTAGTTCGATTCTAGTTCCGAGTAGTTGCATCACTGCGCGGGAAGTGGGGGAGTGCGGTCTGTCGGTTGGCAGCATTGTCGGCTCAGATTTTACACTCACCTGTGGCTGTAGCGACCAGCGAGCGCGCCTCGGTTTTGTTGTTTGTGTCGTGCGAGTTTGTTAGGTTATACAGTTTACTTTTTTGCTTTAACTTTGATTAATGCTAAGTGTCTTAGAACGAATTTTGTAGAAAAGTGCAATGAGAACGCTAAAACGCGTGTCGATAAACTGATTAAGTGAAACACTTCCAGTGTTTACCTGCGTCTTATCTTGTAAACAAGCGATGTAAACAATCTATTGTCTTTTTTGTCTTGTGTAAGTCAATGTGTTGAGTTTCTCCTCTCCTATTGTTGGATATCAACCGCTATCTTAGGTGAGTAGAAATATACTTTTGGTTTTTAATTGTAGCACATTATTTATTGTACGATAATAGCATGCTTTTACTATTTTGTCGCTCTAATTAATCTCGGTTTAGACAAATAAATAAATTACGCAGTATTAAGTTTTTATTAAGGAAATACTTATGTTTTGGAATTGGTTAATTATAACTCTATTTAGGATTTTACTAATTTATTAGAGGGCTTAAATGTCTAATACATACTATGATTTTAAACAAAACCGAACGATTTTGAACATTTTAAGGATCATCCTTGTCAATTCGTTGTATTTACATGAGGAAAATAATATTTTAATTCATATTGTATTGTGGTTTAATGTGGGGTTATTTTAAAGTTTGAGAATTACATTTCTATAATCCATTGACATTAGTTTAATCACAATTGAGAAAACAGCCTATGTAGTGAATTTATTTTAACTTTGCTTGCAGTATGCATTTTACTCATAAATTTAATGTATTGTGCTCATTGAAAACTTTTCCAAAGTAATAAAATATCTAGGTATATTTGTAGCTAAAACCTTTTGGGCAACCACCCATACCGCGCCTAAATTCAATAGTGTACATAGGTTTATTACCTTCATAGCTGCGAGCTTAATATTAATTTATACCTATAAGTAATAATTCTCTTGAGATCTGCAATTACTGGTAAAGGAAATTGAAACAAAAGTTCTGTAACAACTATACTAGGAAATTAATAGTGTAATAACGAAGAAACATTCAGTATCAAGCGCGATTTTGGCATTGACCCCCCATAATTCGATTGGTTCACATGCCTGGATCTCGACTAAATCGAAGGGATAGACTTTCACAGATTGATTCTCTGCCCGAGCTATGAGTGTGAGATTGTTTGAGAGACCAGCTCAGAGCAAATATAGTGGCAACTGGAGAGGGTGTAATCTCCACTCCACGCAAGCCACCGCTTTACCATCACGTGCAGACGGGTATGTCCGGTAATGATGGGTTCTATTCCCATCTCACCACCTCCGCCTCTAGCTTGTCTTAGAGTGGTCGGCTACTTTCAGATTCCGATCATGGAATAGCCAACACAACGTTTCCCAACGTCTTCTCCAATCTCGAAATGATTCTTCGGGAATAGTCTATCCCTCACAGTGTATTAATGTTTTCATTTTTAGTCCTTCACTGCAGTAAAGAATAGAACAGTCTATAAGTATATGTTACGAGCACGCCTAATATTTATTTACTAACGTCATAACGTTATTGTAAATACGTGAAGGATTTACTATTTTTAAACTCTGAAAAACTGAATTACATAATTAAATCCCTTAAATCAAGGACTTATTTTAATGAAACCTCAGTTTAATAATCCTTATAGGTTTCGTAATTGTAATGATCGATCTAAACACATCGAGAAATAAAACCCGCAAGACGTGCATTGTTTTCAGCATGATCCCCTTTATTTCTTCTATACAATGTGTACAATTCCCATTCAAAAAGTTTCTCTGTTCTTACTCGTGAAGTCAAAAAGACCTTACCTTTCGTCGCCCGTATTTCAGGTGGGATATTTACACTTTGGCCCAAGGATGTGGACATTCAGGTGACACGTTCGCCACCATTGACCGCGCCTACCCCACCTGCCGCTAATTCCGAGCCTCTGTGCCTCCTCACGCCCTGGTGATGCGACAATACGTGTCTTCACCTGGGTTCTGTGATTTGGCGTGCCACTATCAGGGCCAAATTGAGTCACTCTATGATATCACGTTGCGTGAGTCATGCTGATAGTGCTCGTCAAGGTAATTTGCTTATCAGAGCCTGCACATGTTCACTGGTTGCTTTTGATACTGCGCAAAAGGCAGCTTACTATATTTTATATATATATATATATATATATATATATATATATATATATATATATATATCCTGTATTTCTGCAATCCACACGATTCGAACATAAGGTATATTTGAAATATTTGTGTAAATCTGCAGAAAGATGTTTATATCATCGCTCTTGTCCAAACTGACCGAGGACTTATCGACGCATTTCGTCAACGTTTTGGAAGTTGACGACTTGTCCTTATTTTCCATTACCCAGCTACGTTTGCAAGCACCTCACGTTCTACATAAAAATAACGTGGCTTATAGATTCCAAACTGTGAATCATTGTTTGTTTAAAGTTTGTTATTGACGATGAAAGGTTTGAAAGAATAACATGATTTCGGACATTTACCATCGTTATAGGTTATAAAAGGTATAACTCAACGTTTCGAGGATTGGAATCCACTCTCTTCGTCAGGTGGGGGAGGTATTAATAGATACAAAAATAAAGAACAGAAAGAAAGTAAAGAAGTAAAGGAAAAGGGTTGAAAAATACCCAAAAGCTGCTTGGACTCCTGTCCATGCGTTGTCACGGCACAGCATGCTCGTCCCTAGCATAAATTACAAGTACAGGGATTACAATTACATATCACACTAGCACAGATTACAGTAAGATACTTAAATCACACATAAATCATACCAGAGTATTGTGATATGCAGTCAGGTATCATGTGATTTGTCGGTGGGTTCAGATCTGTTGTGACTCGTATTCTTCAGTTCGGTTTTTAATAATTAAAGTCGTGTTTTGTTTTTATTGTATTTTTTTATATACCATGGAGATAACTTATGGTTGTTGTGTTTCCTGGTTTATGCGTGTCACAACGCTTTTGTATGATTTTTTATGTAGTACAGTACCTTGATTGTAGTCATGTGTTACGTTAATTATTCATCTGGAAATGATATCGGATAGCAAATATCGGAATATTGTGTTACTGATTTTTTTGTATGACTGAACAGTGGAAAATGTCCGGAAAATTGTAACAACAACAAAAGATATTTTTAAGTTGCAGAACGCAAAATGCATGTTGAACCTGAGCACCTAGTTGCGTTGACATCACCACTACACGCTTATCAGGGTCGCTTGTCGCCCAACAAACAAACACAAGATAGCAACTTGTAAACACGCGCTCTTAGATAGTGTTAGGGCTGATTATGGATGGCTCTCCCCGAAAGTTTTCTCCTGAACTGATAACTACAGTGTTATCACTTGAGTTCAGTTAGTTACATCTAATCTTGTACAAATATCTCTCACTTAGGCATAATGCGTTTTTGATGTGGGTATGATTTTCTTTTAGCCCTAATTGGCCAGGTATGTTAAACTTATAAAAGAAAATACCACAATCGATTCCACATATCTTATTCCCTGCAAGTGTTTGTTTTACACTTCCCAATGCATGAAACGAATCTGCAAGTTCAACACTCTGGAAAGACATTTCAATACAACCCCGAATGATAATGAATTGCTCGTAACCACATAATTGGGTTAACTCCAGTTATTCGAGCCAACGGCTATAGTTCACTAAATGAGGCGATGAACCGTCCAGTTGAAGATATTATCCAGGGTAATAACTAATTCTTGAACGAAACGATCAATCAAGAAAACGGAGGGATCGAAATTTGACGTTAATTGAGTATATTGTTAGGTGGGTAGATAATGGGTTAGTAACCAAAAGTTATGGAAGTGTCTTGTGAAAAGGCAATTTCAACCAAAGAGAAGACGCAACAGCAATTCAATGCGCTGCAAAGGTTTCCTATAATCATCATATAATTTTGGATATTCAGAACTCCAAAATACTTAGAAGGATTTGATGGATTCAGACATTGCCCAAGCGCCCGTCGTAAGATGATAAGATAGATAAACCCATCAGTCGTCTGTATCAGCCAATTATCGACCATCACTCACCCTTCAGAAATGTGAATGCATCATCGACGTTTCTGACTCCACTCTGTTTATAGCCAGAGGTCATTGTTTTCGACCTAAATTCATTTCGTCTGCTTTAGTCATCAAATAGAAATAAAATATCGACTATATATTTTGGAGATAGTAATTCAATCATTTAGTAATACGCCTTCTATACTTCAAAGCTCATTCTTAGTTCTGAGGTGGATTTTACCAAGAAAGGAGTACAGTAGATAGACTTTACCGAGACAAAAAGTACCACAATACAACACTAAAATTGACTCTATTCCCCACAAATTGCACTGTAAATACGGTACGTGTTCAGCCGGAAATTCATTCGATTAAATTGGATTGAAGGGACTGGAAGTGGAACTTTCCACGCCTCTCGTTCTGTAATGTTCATTAACAACTGGAACAACTCATTCAGCTTACGTTAGTTGTTGTTCTAATAACTAAATGAAAGGTTCCTTTAAGTATTTTCTTACATCTCTGTCTGCTTTAAAAAATATATGTATAAAATAGGATTTCTCCACGTTTTTATCAATAAAAATTATTTCGATACTTAACTTGTAAAAAGACAAGTAAGTATGTTCTAAATAAAATCGACTTAAATAAATTGAAAATACAAGCTAAAGTGTTTAGAACAAACTCAAATGAAGTTTTCAAAGCCATGAAACATAAATGTGTGTAAAATATGCTCGTTTGAAACAGAAATCTGCTATTACGACAGAATATGACTGAACGATATCTCGTCCATTGTTCGTTAAAGTGTAAAATTGATGTTATAAAACTTTTCAATACAATTCACTGACGGATTACTCTTTATGACTTCAATTTTTACACGATGTTTTGAGTTAGTATCATACTAGGACTGAAACGTGGTTCGAGTAGGCTACTTCCACGAGTTATTATTATAATTCAGCTGAGATTTAAAAAGTAGAAGTTGGCGGCTAACCGCCTAATCAACATCCACCTCCCTACTCCCTAGATGGAGCAAGGAGCTGCCCCACCATAATTGGATACAGGGTAGGAATATAATCATCCAAAAAATGGCGTAAGAAGAAACTCTTCACCAGGTAAAGACTGTTATACAAGGTAGTCGCGGAAGACCCTTGTACCCTCTCAAGAGATGTAAGGTGATTATTGAGGGCTGCACGTTCTATCACGGAGCAGATGTTCTACCTATCCAGTGCTACGGACCGAGCTGGCCAGGACACGGCTCGAACTCAAGGCTACCGACCAATCAATAGTCTATAATTAAGGCCATCATTAATCTGCTGTTCTGTGAACTGACAGGAGTTGATTGTTTCGCATTGTTGGGCCGCTGTAGGAACACGTGTGCTTTCAGCTCTCTCTTGTTCTCTCGGGTGTCTACAGCCTCCGTTATAGCCTGTCTTCTACTTTTAACTCCTCGACAACCATGAGGCGACATTAAAACGCCAAATAAAAAACGCATTTGGTGGTTTTAAATCCGTAATTACTTTTATAAACTATTACAATCGTGAGGTTTCACATCATCACAACAGTGATACATCCGTGCGCCGCGACAGTGGAGGAGAATAATAGTGACGGCCATCCATCCTCAGCTTCCCACCACTGTAACAACGCAAAACCTTTTAACTGTTTACCCTTTCTATTTTGGGTTCGAGTGCTGTGTATTTGTGAGGAAGAACTTGTTGATACTCGTTCACATCCTTCAGTAAATAACCAGAATTGAATAGAATTTATGCTATTGCAAAATCTGTTTAAGGACCCCACACAATCTTTGTGTTGAAATATGTTTATTGACATCTACCGTCAAAAATGAGGAACAGTTTATTCCTTTATATAAAAGCTGTTTTATTAACCAATGGCATAACAATTTTAATAGTGGCAAGTGACAATTTAGTAAGATTTTATAACAATTTTTAGTGTGTTTTTACGTCAGTTTTAGTCGTTTTAATATGTAATTTATTGCCCGACGTGTTCATGTGCAATATATGTTTTTACCTGTATATATTTTACCTGTGTAATGTATTTAATTGTCTATCCTATAATTAATCTTGTACTGCAGTAAATAATATTTCCAAAAAATTTGATGCCTTATACTGAACCATTGGTTCAATATATCGGTAACGGTTTGATGAACTAAAACGATTGAACACGTTCCCGTGATTTCGGCTACGATTTAGAAGCAAAGTGAAAACAGGTGTGAGCAAATGATAGACCAGCTCGGGTGCCATAACACATACAGATTGTCGGGCCACAGCAAACTGTAGCGTATAATCTACCAGATGGAGGGAGAGAGCCAATCAGGAGGCGCGATAGCAGTTGTGGACCAATGGGAGGCGACCGTTAGCTCAGCGAGGTGCTGACCCTGACCCTCGACATTGGTGTCAGCAGCTACACACCCTGTACTGGGAGAGACTGGCGCACTCAGAATTTACTGAGTTGTATCTACAGTTTATGAATATTATTATATCTCCTCGGGATGATGTGATAAGACGTAGTAAAACAGGAATTTCAGTAGAAAGTTGCGTTTAAAATCAACAACTAAAAAAAAGAACAAAGAATGGAAATAAGAAGCAAGACAAGAAGCAAAATATATTGCTTCCTAGGATGTCATACAACTAAGGATTTCATTCTTAAAAGGATGTCATGCAACTAAGGAATTCATCCTTAAAAGGATTTCAACAACTAAAACAAAAAAGAACAAAGAATGGAAATAAGAAGCAAGACAATAAAATATATTGCTTCCTAGGATGTCATACAACTAAGGATTTCATTCTTAAAAGGATGTCATGCAACTAAGGAATTCATCCTTAAAAGGATTTCAACAACTAAAACAAAAAACAAAAAAGAACAAAGAATGGAAATAAGAAGCAAGACAATAAAATATATTGCTTCCTAGGATGTCATACAACTAAGGATTTCATTCTTAAAAGGATGTCATGCAACTAAGGAATTCATCCTTAAAAGGATTTCAACAACTAAAACAAAAAACAAAAAAGAACAAAGAATGGAAATAAGAAGCAAGACAATAAAATATATTGCTTCCTAGGATGTCATACAACTAAGGATTTCATTCTTAAAAGGATGTCATGCAACTAAGGAATTCATCCTTAAAAGGATTTCAACAACTAAAACAAAAAACAAAAAAGAACAAAGAATGGAAATAAGAAGCAAGACAATAAAATATATTGCTTTCTAAGATGTTATTCCTACGAAGGGTGCTGAAGCAGGCATATGAACTTAATAGTGTTAATACGAGTAATATAGTTCATGAAACTCGTCAGCTGATCAACTATAGTATTATCAATTAGGGATTGCAAAGGGAGCAGTATTTGCGAGTACCGCATTCTATATATCAATCCTAGTTTGGTAAATTTGTCCTCTTTCTCAGTTTTGAATCGTTAATTTTAAAATTTATCTGATATCGCACGCGTATCATAGGTTTTCTGATAGTATAAGTTGTTTGTTTAAAGTTTCTTATTGACGGACCAATTCAATAGAGGTTGGTTAGTATAGTCTGCATTACTTTTTCACACATTACTTCTTTATATCGTATAGTAATATTACAGTTACTACATCAATTATGTGTAACGACATACTGTTATAATTGTGATTTAATTTGCAATTCTTAGAACACAACTTCGAAATCAACTCGGAAATTTGGGAATTGATGAAGAAATCGAGGTGGAGATCTGTATATCGGTTTATAATTTGTTTCAGGCTTTATTTACGAATTTATAAGTAGAGAAAACATTTAATTTCTTTACGTAAATACTAATAAATATGGTCGGCCGTAGTTCTTTTACGATTTTGTCTTTCTCTTAAATGTTTGAATCGACTACGATTCATTGCAAATCCAGTAAAATAGAATTAATTGCGAGGATATTTATAATTGCAAACAAAAAGAGTCTGTGATTGGTATCGATTAGATGTTGTGTGCGTACATCATTGTAAACCCAAGCCAGGCTCTCCCTAGCCAGGCTCTCTAGAGCTGGCATGAAGTACTACCATATACCACTCCTTATAACCGTACAACTCCTAACTACCGACAAGCGGCTGCAGCGGTAACGTCGGTTCTGTGCCGTACCATAATTATTGATTGTCTCGGTGTTTTCTCCATTTCCTGGTTTAGAGTCTGACGATTTGTAATAAAATAAAGAAAAAAATAAATCGTAATTCTGGTTCTTAAATTCTTTTAAGAAATATACAAAAATTACATGTTGATTTAAAACACTTACAGATTTCAACAGTTGACACATTCAATCTAACCATGGACTAAAGATGCTTTTCATAGATTTCAAAATAAGGTCCAACAATCCGTCATTGTATTGGATCTTTTCTATAGATTCACTTCAGGATCTCTGTCGAAATACGATCCTCAATGACCGTTCAAATTGCCAAATTGGCTCCTGATTCATTCCTCCGAGCCTATACGATTGTAATCGGGAGTCCAATCGGGATACAATGCTGCTGTCACCGGCTCGCCACGCGACTTCTGCAAACACCTCGGTCTTCTGTGGCGGCGGCACGTGACACGGGGCCGTAGGAATGTGATGGTCCTTTGTCAGAGGTCTCATGACCAGAGTGGAACTGATGGATTAACTAGAGCGTCCGGCAGGCTTCGCTCATCCGTTACTAGACTCTGCCTCCTAGGAACAATGGGGCGGTAGTGACAAGGACCACTAATAAATCCTTTCTAAATTTCTGAGATTGAAACCAAAGTGGTCAATTTAGCTGCAAGAAATGTGTCATAGACGGTAGCAAACCGTTTTTGGGCTTGGAATTCTTTTTAAAATTCATTACAACTTACCTGAATACAAAAAAGTTGAAAATAATTTCTGTTACTCCAGGCTGTTTCTGGAGTTCCACGTGAAACTACAGGTATTTAAAGTTGGCCATTTTGTAATCTAAAGCAAATACAAAATGGCTGAAGATATAAATGTGGAAATTACAGCATGTTCATAAATAATAGCTTCAAGAAATGATTTATTTATTATTTTATTTATAAAAAAATTAATTTTGCCAAGAACGATATTCAAAAACGTCGTTTTATAAAGCTACATTCAATATAAAATATAATTTTCTAAAATTGTAAATGTTAAGAATGTTACCAACTGAAGCTATACTCATTTTAGATTTTAATTTTCAGCCGTTTTTATTTGAGCCTTATTGCAAGCTGGAGCCTTTACGTGAAAGAATCATCAGATTGTTCTGCAGGAAATTTCTCTTAATGGGTTGTGAACTACAAAACATGTTTTTAAACTCTATTGTAACGCCTTAAAAAAGACTAGTGCCTAATAAAATCCAGTTCTGTTACGATTACACGATTGCTACGATCATAGTTGACGATTCTTCTTCTGACCCAGCTTCTTTCTAAAAAGTTATTATTGTTACGCTCCATGTGAGTTATTATAATCTACCATAACTTAGTTTTGAACATGTTAAGCCATGGGATGGAAATGTAAAAAATAGTGTTGTTTAAGATTACGGTTGGCTAGAACATAAACATGTAAACGGTGAAGGTTGAATTACCTATAGTAAATTGCATGAGAGCAGTTGTGAAACGGAGCATGGGATTGGGTTAATTCAACGAAACGGATAATCTGAGTAATCGAACAAAGGTCATGGCTACACTGAAAGACTTCCGTCCCGTTGCCTGTTGTCCGTGATAAGCGTGAAAGAGTCGGAGGCAGTCAAATGTCCAATCATCACCGTACAGCAGCATCCAGGCTGTTCTGTTGTGCTGTGCGCTGTCTTGCGTACATGGCGCATTAACGCATTAACGGGGAGTACCTGAAGATATCTTTTTTAAAAAGGTGGTGCCCATCGCGAATCCCTGGGGGAATCCGTTAAACTTCGTTACTTTCCTCGTACTCCGGCTTCCAATAGTACCACCATTCCTCGTGAGCGCTCGGCTGCCGTTTGTAGATTTACGTTCAGTTTCCTTGCCGTGGTCACGAGGTAGACAGAAACGTGCAGACAAAATACGCATTATGCTTAGTAATCGTGGTAGAGGAAGTTGTGAAATTTATAATTTAAACACGCTGTTACATTATATTAAATCGGTAATATTATGTATAAATAACCTAGCGCGTAGTTCTTCTGTTAAACCTATTTAATGTGATGTTTTAAAATACATTTTGTTTTTCATGACATAAGTTCAAAAAATTTTAAGTTCACATTTGTAAAAAAGTAAAAAAGTTAAAGTTAACACGGGTAGTTGTCAAATCAGTAAGAGCATAATGACAAAGACGTACAAATTAAAAGTAATTCATCATAACGTTAGAATTTAAAGCAGACTATGAAAGAGCTAAGGAGAATATTAAGAGAACCAAGCTAGGACAAGTTTCCTAACTATCTATTTAGGAATAGCCTTTACGGCACAAAAGAACTTTTTTTTAATTAAGTTGCAGTTTTACAATCTTTTATTTGTGGTTGTTGAACAATTTGGGTCCAAGGTATAGAATTGATTTTTTTTCAACATGCAAGTCCGAAACTCAACTATGACAATATTACTCTTGTGTTTAGTTTCAAATCTGTGGGTATGAATTGGAAAATTGGAATTAAAAGTGAACAAACAGACTACGTAAATATATTAAAATTTAAGTTTTAGTCAGTAGGCTCTCAGCAGGGATAACATATCTACAACTGTCACGACACCCCAGCCAACACATGACTCGAATGGCCCACTTCTGTAATTTAAACACTCAAGTGAAGATAGCAGCGGTTCCCCAGGACCATAATGCCGTATTTTAATTAAGAGTAAAAGTAGCTGAAGTATACATCCAGCAAAATAATTTGACAAGGAAGGTTGATATAGACCTCAAATATGATATACGATATTCTTTGAGGAATATATATCTTTCAAGTTTTTATGAAAATAAAAATTATGAGGTATATTGTTAGTAAAAATAAATTTAAATTACAGTACATAGGTTGTGTTGTACTGTGAAGATAGACGTATTGAAACAGGAGTCGGAAGGCGGAAGCCCACCTCGTTGATGGACAATCACATTTGACAACATAGGTTTTTATGGACCCCAGTGACACCTATCACGGTGAATTGCCGGTCCTTCCGGTTGGTAGAGCGAGTTCCGGTGTCGAGCTCGTCTGCTCGTCTGACCTCACAGTCGCCACTACTGTCAGGCAGTTTGTATGCTGATACCTGTACACTATAATCGCCTTCACTGCATGATTACAGATGCGTAGACCGGGTCTACAAAATTGTGGAATGTTGCTAAATTATCCCACCATTTTATACCATGTAAAGGTCGTAGGTGTTTTGACATGGTTGCCTCTGCTACGAGCATAACATAACGGAATGTTCGTTCAAATTATGTTAAACTGCTCATGTTGTTTAGTTCAATTAAATTTAATAACTAATTAAATGCGTGTAACAATACGATTTAAGATGAGATTATAAGATGTGACAGACGTATTTATTATTAAAAACATGTTATATCGGTTAAAACAAAGCCAAAATTATTTCTGGTTTTTTCTACGAGAACAATCCAAAAACCTCGAGCAGTTTTACGCCTCTATTTTGAGTCGTAGAATAATGAAATGGAATATGGCTTATTTAAAAGATATGATTAATATGCATCAAACACTTTTTTAGGTTTTCTGATATTTTTATGCGTCATTCAGAACAAAATCTCAAACTTTATTCTTCGTCATTGTTTGAATATTTTAAAGGATTGTGTTAACAAATTGCAGTCACGCTTCGGTCAAGGTCATTTTACTACAGCGGGTTCTGAAATAATGTATGATCAATGAGCGGACAAATCAGATGTATCCAAATTCCAATTAAGTGATAACTTGGGTTATTTTAAAATAAAGAACCCAGAGTTCAACATCGGTTCTCAAGAAATAATTAATCATGGGAGATCTGAGGCGTGACATCGTTATGGGTTATTGATGATGCCTGTGACAGGGCAAGGACACGTGAACAAAAACTCCCTACCTTGGTCACAAAAGAACAAATCAGAGTGTGAAGTCACGCGCGTGCCCAGCTCGAGCTACCATGGCAGTTGTCAGTTCGGTATAATCGATATAGTGTAGAGGATATAATGAGCTGATGTGGGCAGGGCTGGGATGAGGATCTGAAAGAGACAAGCGCCTGGGTTTCCAAATTGATTATTTCCAAAATGGGAAATAAAACCAATGCCATTTCAATTTCTCTTGAATTTACATTGGCTATGTTTTCAAGAGGCTCAAGAAGAATTCGCAACTCCAGCCCCAAGAAACCACGTGTGTTTCGTCTTGTAGTACTTTCATCTTTGCAAAGGCCTCTTTATAGATGAATTACAGAAGATCTTCGAAATTTCTTAACAGTATTGCGAGGAGTTCAAATTGAGATAGAGAAACACTCAATAGGAAATAGAAGTTCCCACAAATGATCTGAGCTGGTCTTGGAGAGATAATTAACTCACGTGGTATGTCACAAAGCTATTTCCAAGTTAGGAATTCCATCTTGCCACAGGAAAAATAGAAAGAAAGGATCGTAATAACTAAAGTCTATCTGTGAAAGAAGTGGAACTGTTCTAACCAAACTGACAGAGGAGATAAATGTTCAAAGTGGGACACGACATACCAATATGGATAATTAGCATGACAAGCCCCCATGTTCCGGGCCGATGCGTACATTCATGCAGTCAGTGCCGCACAGGAAGTAATGTATGGCGGATGGCGTACTCTTCACTTTCATGGCTGCAGGCTCTCTTGAGATTGGACACTTGGTTGTTCATGCCATACAGAGTTCTGGCCCTAAATTTCAGTTTTTGAAGGATACTTTTAGAAACTTGCCTGTCTTGGATTATATGAAAACTCATGGACGTTTCCAAATTGTATCACATCAGTGATGTAAATGAATTTTGTTCATGTTAATAGGCATTCACAATTAGACTGCATCTCGCCAAAGTTGTTATAGGCGACCATTGCAAGTTTGTTTATTGCCAACAAGTTTATCGCATTTAAGACATTACCTTGAAAAAATAGGCGCCCAAATGGAAATGTTGAATTGACAAATTTAGGTTTACCTTAAACATTTCCTTTATAAGCACTGTTTATTGACATATAATATTTTAAATTTCGGTTGTATAATAAAAATATAACATTAACTGAAAAAAACTAGGGTTCCCTTTGTTTTAAAAAAATGCTCTTTTTAGGACAGCAGTATCAGTGGTTAAGCTATACGAAAGATTCTTTGTGTGACTTTGTATTTGGGCTTTATATAATTAAAAATGGTTCTATCAAAGAAACGGCTAGTATTAAACATTCGTTATCATTTGGGGTTGAAATGCTACAAATCGTAGTCTTGTACACCGTGTTATCCCCTCAAGATCGATCTGCAACGACCTTGTACAAAGCGGATGTTTAAAGCCCTCATGTGGGCTCGAGGGCCAAATTCGGGCACCCGGTGCCATCACATGATCGTTGCAGAGCTATTATGGTCAGGTCGCCTGTATTTATTATTGCCTTCCTACGCCAGGGCCCACAAGCACCCACCGACTCACCCAGATCCAGTCCAAAGTCCTTCTTCGGCTGCTGCTACAATTGTCATAACAAATCTTTAGATTCGCTGCGGGAGTAGTAACGGCATTGCGTAATTATTTAGGTTCTGTTGCATTGTATTGTTTTACTTGCTAAAACCAAAAATAAATGCAAAAGCTGTATTTAATTATATTTTCAAATTTTTTTAACTTCTCAATTTCAAAAGTGTAGTAGATAACGATAATATTGATTGATTATTCTTAATAGATACGAGAATCTTTCCATCTCCTTAACGGTTTCTACAAATTTATCATTTGGTGTTCAAAGTTTCTGTTTTATTTTCTTTCAACTGGCATGCCATGTAAGTTACCCTTTCCTAAACAAATTCCAAAAATATCTAAAAATAGTTTCTTCTTAGTTAAGTTTAGTTATATTTTTTCTATACATTGCCCTATAATGCATGTGACCATATAATCTACAGTATTTTCTGTGCATAGAGTCCTGCTCATGTTAGTGTTTAGTTATCGATTTATTAGTCTTACCCTGATAGTAGAAGTTCTAAGTTCTTTGATGGAGTCCATCCCGAAGTACTTTCTCAATTTTACTATTAGTAAAAATGGTGAATTAAAAACTTACAGTTTGTTAAGTTCTGTTATTAGTAATGATGAACTCATATTGACAAGCGAAAGTACATATCTCTCCAAGCAACATTAATAATAGACTTTCAAATTATCGTCTTCCATAGCTTTTCTATCAGCCGCTATATTGTGGTGTAAAAATAAAGTTTCTTCTGCGTTTAACCTCCTATCTATCAATAGTTACAGTTTTATGTTTTAGAAGCTCCTCAAACAACCATACTGTAAAGACTGTATCGATATCCGGATAAGACTATCGAAGTAAATGGATATTCAGAATTAAAAATGACTTCTTATTTTGTATGCATAATAATTTGATTACTGGGATACAAGGTTGTGACTCTCAGATTGCGAACATTGACGTTCCTTGGAAACTGTAGATTGAATGAGACGCTATCATTGAAACACTGTAGATCACGTAACTCTTCAAGTATAATGTCACGTCGGTTGGATGTTCGTGACCGTGGATTGGCCGGAGTTGCACAAGTCCACATACCTTGAGTTGTCACGTATGCAAGTTTAAAATACCGCAAGGTCGATTTCAACCTGAAGGACGGCTTAATCACCTTAATCACAGAAAACGTTCCGAATCTGACAGGCACAACGGGCGCAGAGTCTCACGGGCACGGCACCCGTAGGTATGGAAATGAGGGCAATCAAGCCAGAAATGGTGATTTGTTGGAACCAGAAGGCGCAGTTTGGGTCCGCTCCAACTCCGAGGAGACTCGTCTCCTTAATGAACTGTCCAATAATAAACCATTGTGTGAGATGCGCCCAACGTCACAGCACCTGCTAAACGATTCTAATTCTGAACTCCGGTATCCCATCGCGAACTTAATCCGCAGCAGAGAGATCGAGTAGTTGTAGTATACTGAATCTGTTTCTTCCTGTTTGTTCTATCGTGGTCAGTCGGCAACCATCAAAAGGTTTCCTTGAAGTGAAAGGAAGCACTGGACTGTCATGAGTCCATTTGGCCGTAATCAGTGGCCAGTGGCTACACGCAGCGGAGTGTGGTCCTCTTATGTCCTCTGCTCCTACATTTACTGTCTCCAACCACACGCCGCGGCAGCGGGAGCGGGACATTATCTTCGGCCCCCTTTGTCGTGGTCGCTGCACTTGTCTGTCCTGTGATTGTGGTGATCACTTCTTACACTAATCTATTAACGCAAATTCTGAAATTCGATATCTTATGTTTTTAATTTGAAGACCAGGAATTACCTGGAATGTGGTATATTTCTTATGGCCTGTATTCGGGAGTATTTGCAATTAAACGTGTATACAACAATAGTTGGTCGGCGCGAAATATGTCGCTTCACTTTCTCAAACCTTAATAACAAATTAATGCACCAGCCTAGTTTTAATTTGCTCATGTATACTCTTGAATCCGCAGGAACTTGTAAAATCGTGTCGTCTGCCCGTACATACGAGAACTCTTGATATAAAAGTCTTCTGGACTTGTAAATGTGCACATAGGTTCTTCTCCATCCAATGAAGAACCTTTTATTTTGAGATAAAATCGCATACTAAATAAATTTGTACAAATAACATGTACAATCATGTGGCATTTTATCATGTGATATAGTGACACTTTGACAGGTTCTCTTCTGAATTAGATTGCAAGCACATGGGATACTAGTCAATCGCTATTCTGGACGATAGGTTTTAGCATCTATATAATATAAATATTCCTACATTCCTGCAAGGCCCAATGTCGTCGATAACATTTCGAGCCTGAGTCAGCGAATAGTTTCTGCATGTGGCGTAATGCAAGTTATCCGGGGTCGAGAGTTATAATGTCCTGCATGTCCCGGACCAGTCATCAGTAGGCTGATTAGATCATCGAACAGGCGCATCGCACCCCCTTGCCGTTGTTTCTGCATGTGGCGTAATGCAAGTTATCCGGGGTCGAGAGTTATAATGTCCTGCATGTCCCGGACCAGTCATCAGTAGGCTGATTAGATCATCGAACAGGCGCATCGCACCCCCTTGCCGTTGTTTCGCACGTGCACCAACGGCCACAAAACGCTCAGTCGCTCCTAGGCGCTCATTAGCCCGGGAACTACTGCCGCCAGTCTCTGCGTCGTGGCTCTTAATACTCACGGGTTAGTTTAACTGGGTTTTTTATACATGTTTTTTCCGAATATTCAATCAACTATTTTGTTCAGCCGTGAAAAAATATATTAGAGAATCAGCATTTGTAAAAGTACTTAAGATAAGAAAAAGGCCAGTAAAATATCTGTTGTAAATGTCAAATCATTTAAATGATGATCAAGAGCGCCTTTTGACGTGTTATCTCGTAAACACAACATTGTATAGTGTAGTTTAAGAGCTCTGTATAATACGATTATGGTCTCAAAAAGACAATATGTAGCAGTTGGGTGATAGCCACACACCGTAAAGTGGGTTATACTTTATACTAATACAATCCGTGTTTTATACATTTTTTAGTTTTTAATAATTGTACAAATCTATACTATTGTCAAGGTGTCCTGACAAATAAGGTGCAAGTGACATTGACAATAAGGAAGTGTGGCTGGGGCCAGTATGGTGCGAGCAACGTAACCTAGCCCTTCAGCCGCATCCCAAAATTGTTAATAATATACTTTGCCCCCAGAATTATGTATCTTAATGGTATCAACATGGCTGCTAATTGAATAGTTTTAAGTTTATCTAAAAGAACATGAATGTTTACATATCTGCACATCTACAGATATTTAAGCAGTGGAGTTTGCCACTTGTTCATCACCTGGAAACTTTGAGGTTGCAATTAATTTACTCAACAAAATTTCAAGTAGTTTAAAGAGATAGAACGAAACAATTGAATATCCTGACAACCGGAGTGATTTCTGGTCGAAGTGACATGCGTTTACCTGACGCTTGTCGGGAAGGTCTGTGCTAAACGGGAAGGTCTGCGAAGGGGCCAACGGTTTTCTCTTGAGGCGAAGACGAGAAGCTCAGAGCAGGTGCCAGCTGCAGTTTGGGCGACAGGTGGTGCTGTTGCACCCTCCTCCCCGTGACAGGTGGTTGTGGCATAGAGGGCAGGGAGCCGCCACACGCTACCTTCTCATCCCGTGTGTGCGTGGCTCCCCTCATCTCAACACATCGTCACGGCACAGGCTCTGCACGAGCACGACCTCACCCAACACCGGCAGCACTGCCACTTATCACCCAGACACAATGTGTTGTTACTTAATTTTAGTTTTCAGTAAGCTATTAAATATCCATTAAAAATATCCTCATTAGGTAACAGTTTAGCTTTTCTATATCAGAATATATGCATTAAATGTTAAATATATGCATCAAATGTAAAATGTGTTAATTTTTTAATCAGTCAAACCCTAAATGTATTACTCCTATTTGGACTTATTTTATCATAGTACCGTACCAAAGTTATCAGTTATATGACACAGTAGTTTTTTTGCATGTAATATATGAGACTTTACGTAGCGGCGTGTTTATGAAAAATCAAAATTTTGTTGTTTTTAACTTTCTTTCAACAAACCGACGGAGTCTATGTTTAAAGTTCATTATTGAGTATGAATGAATTGAATAGGAAGGATAATCAGTATTACGGGTTTTTTTTACTTATGTGTTAGGCTAAATAAAATAGACACGACACTTTAGATATCAGGTATCAGCAGTCTACTTCAGTTGCAAAAATCTTCATTCATGAAGTTAAAGTAAACAAATCAAGAAATTAAACAGTACAATAAAGTCTCAATTAACCTGTTGTGATAAACAGTACGCGGGTAATATTTAATTTGTGCTTCATTTGATATAGGTATAGTGTGATTGGGTTTTTTACGTACTAATTTGTTATTATTCACTTTGATTTGGCGTGTTCAAGGCTACGTTATTGAACTTTTGATTTTTTGTCCGCCCAACCTTAGTATTCAAGATTTGACACGTGTTGAAGATACACCAACATGTACCTAACAGGTACTGACGGCAAAACCGCAATTCTGTTATCCTTTTGAAATTACCTCGATTGTATTTACAGATTATTACCGAGTATTTACAGATTAACCCGGTCTGGAGCCCATAGTACACTTAAGGGAACTCGCTAGTATTGAATCTAACAAGTAGCCTCTGAATCACGTGTGCACGGTTTTGCAAGGAAGATGGTAGCCAGAGCCCACCTCGGTTGGCTGAGTACATGCAGATTAACCGGGTCTGGAGCCCATAGTACACTTAAGTGAACTCGTGCTAGTATTGAATCTAACCAGTGGCCTCAGAATCACGTGTGCACGGCTCTGCAAGGAAGATGGTAGCCAGAGCCCACCTCGGTTGGCTGAGTACATGCAGATTAACCGGGTCTGGAGCCCATAGTACACTTAAGTGAACTCGTGCTAGTATTGAATCTAACCAGTGGCCTCAGAATCACGTGTGCACGGCTCTGCAAGGAAGACGGTAGCCAGAGCCCACCTCGGTTGGCTGAGTACATGCAGATTAACCGGGTCTGGAGCCCATAGTACACTTAAGTGAAGTCATGCTAGTATTGAATCTAACCAGTGGCCTCAGAATCACGTGTGCACGGCTCTGCAAGGAAGACGGTAGCCAGAGCCCACCTCGGTTGGCAGAGTACATGCAGATTAACCGGGTCTGGCGCCCGCGCCCTCCACTGATTATGGATGGCTACTAATTTGACGCCATTATTCAAGTCCATCATAATTGTGAGAGGCGTTACAAAGTGTGGGGGGTGTCCGGCTCGCGCCAAAAGTTTTAATTTTCATTTTCGTCTCGGCGTTTTTCCCCGAATTGACTTGTCAAGTCAATTACTGTCATTAAAGACCGATATGAAGATTACTCGTTGTCCTTCTCGATTAGCAGACTGATATGCTCGCGATCTTGTTTATTAGTCTCACGTGCAGCTGAAAAATGTTCTGTCCTTGTTGAAATTGAAATGGCTTCAAGTCAGATGTGATGTCATTAGATACTGTTTTTATGTATATGTTGTACATGTTGAAACTGGTGACTGTAGAGTGACTGTGAAAGAAAGAAACGCGTAAGGTGGACGAGTTGTGTGGATCAACTTTGAAAGGAATTTAAATTCTTAACTGTATTATTAAAAATTAACTATATATGAAGTCAATACACTTTTGTAAGGGTGAACGTAAAGTTAGTTATATAAGTCTACACTGAAAAATTCGTTGCTGAATTTTTACTAATCGTGTTATTGTATAAACTACAGTTGCTTAGTTATTGTTTTCTAAAAATACGATGGCGATATCCACCGACGGGTATTTTACTTTTCGTAACAGGACTACCACTTATAGTTTTTTCTACAAGATTAGCTAAGGTTAAATGGGTTTATCTTAATAAGGATGGACAACAGTCGTTAGCCTGCTTTTGCTTGCATATAATTGGAGATTGCAGCCAATTTAAGACTAATTGGAGGTCTTAAACCTTGCCTATCCATGACCTAGTTAATGGCAGATCTTAATGAACATTCCACATCTAAAAATGGTGTAAAGAGTTTGAACACTCTAAAATTCGTAAATACACCGGCTTAAAAAACTAAAAGATACTGTATCAATATACGAGGGTAGTCTGAAAAGTTTACGACCTAACAAAGATTCAAGACAGTTTTCCTGTTTAAAAAAACTTTTCTACAAAGTCTCCTTGTAACCCGTCTAAATAGTACTCGGCATTTCTCTCTGCAAAATAATTGTTCACGGTGATTGCTTCTTCATTTGACTAAAATCTTTGTCCTCCGAGCGCAATTTTTAGATGTGGGAACAACAAAAGTTGAATTTGGCTAGATCTGGTGAGTAAGGCGAACGGTCAAGCGGTTCAAACTGTAATTTGTGGACTTTCGCCAAGACAACCTCTGTGTCTGAGGTGTGAGACGAGTAGTTGTTTTGGTGAAACAGGATTTTCCTTTTCTACAAATGTGGCCGTTTTTCCGCAAGTTCTGCCATAAGCTTGTCAAGTAATGATGCAGAGTATGTTCCTATAGTGGTTTTTCCTTCTCGAAGATAATCAGTTAAATTAACTCCATGGCTATCATTCCATAATTTTCCCAGCCGTAAAACAGTTATTGCGTTTTTGGAGATTCCCCCTTTGCAGTTCACTGTTTAAGCTGTATTTTTGTTTCGGGCGTGCAATGGTGTTCCGAGTTTCATCTGCAGTAATAATGCAGGATCTATTTCGCCAAAAGAGCGTTTGAAGTGTTGATTCTAACACGTTTTTTTATCTAACATGAGCAAATAAGTCACTCAACACGCGGACAGCTTTGTAATACCCAAATATTGATGTAATATGTGAAACTTAGGTGAGGAACTGTCAACAGATGAACAACAAAATTCAGTAGCTTTTATTTACGAATGCTTGGCCGTCTTCACGTTGAGGTTAGAAACTTACCAGACCATCCTCGTACAATACTGCAGAACAATGTTTTTCGGCTGAAAGAATGCCTATCATTCTCATCCATCGGTAGACTAAATAAAACGGATGCTCCATTAGTCTTGTCATTTCATCATATCATGTACATTATACTTTGACCACAGTGTCATGTTAAGTACAATCGTACGTTAAGTGTTTCATACTCGTAGAATTAGTAAGCATTATAAACGCGTCACTATAAAAAATACTTTACAATGTAAGTGAACTTTTGAAAATAAATAACTATCGAAATTAAAGTATTTAAAAATACATTAGATCGGCCGTTCGCTCATCAAACTATTTTTGCAATAATCAAGAAACAAAATCGGTTATTGAAATAATCGTTATCTGAGGTGTACCGGGCCTCTGCACTCAAACAAAAGTTAGATGAATGATCAATATTCTCTCAGAAATCCAGTGTCGATGACTATCGATGAATTATTAATATTCTCTCAGAACTCCAGTGTCGATGACTATCGATGAATTATCAATATTCTCTCAGAACTCCAGTGTCGATGACTATCGATGAATTATTAATATTCTATCAGAACTTCAGTATCGATAACTATCGATGAATTATCAATATTCTCTCAGAATTCCAGTATTGATGACTATCGATGAATTATCAATAATCTCTCAGAACTCCAGTGTCGATGACTATCGATGTTAATATTGGATTACGTGAGGACGGCGGGATGAGCCGTTACGAAACTCTGCTGCGTCTCCTTGAACAGAGGCTGGATGTCGAAAGTTCCCATAAAACACAATGGAGCTGGTGAAAGGATCTTCTTCACTTCACTGTTGATGTTTATATGATAACGTTTGCCATTGAAGCAGACACTCCAGCGGTACCTTCGCATTGACTGTTGTGATCTGGTAACTTTAGAGCTAGCATGCGACTTTGGCTGGAAATAAAGGCCCGGCTCTAATAATAATTTCGTCTAGAGGTATTAAAACCAAAAACATTTTACACTGTCTAGAGAACCGTGGCTCCAGAAGGATTAGTGATGAAAGCAGATCGTAGTGTCCTCGAAAATGCACTTCTTATACCCAATTTGGGATATGATTTAATAATAATAGTTTTACATTTATTTACTTCTCTGGCGATCAGTTTCAAATGTGTCACGGTATAAAATTGTGATGTGTCTGTATAAAAATTACAATTTCACATTTCCCTTATGATATCTCTCCCATCTCGCCTTCCACCAAAACTACCTGTAGCTCAAGGCCGCGTTGGCGTCGCATCTCCCCAAGAGATGATAGACTTACATGTCATCATGTCAGATGTCAGTAACATAGCGAGGTGATATTTGCACTAGGTCTGAACAGAACATAACTTTCAAATCGAGACGTTGCGTTTTGCCCAGATGTCAATATGGATGTCATTATGCCAGATTTCATTAACTTGGCCTAGTAATATTTGCACTATATCTGTACAGAACATAACCTTCAAACCGTGTGGCGCTTTAGCCCGCGCTGCCGCCGCTGCGTCTCGCCCAGAATAGCAGCGATAAATATTTGCAAGTTAGCCTACATTACTGCGGTACTGGCGCTAGCGTCTAATCACTAAAATAGCTCCTCATACGGGTCGCGCCACACTGTAACCAACTTCTACACTCCTGGTACTGCCAAATCACATCGATCACCGAAAATTTACTTTGATCGTTTAAACCTTTCCCGTAGTTGTGTTTTTGGCGATGTACGAAAAAAAAAACAGATTACTTGAATGGGTGCATAAATATCTTGTGCATATTATTAATCACTATTGGGAGTATAAACTAAGCATGATCCTACTACATGGAAAAATGGTACACAATAACACCGAAACATGAACACGAATTTACTTTAATGTACTTGAAAGTTACCTAAGACGTGTCCATCTCATGTTTCAGGCGCTCTGTATGAGGCTATTTTGCAGGTTTTGATATTAAAAGTATATATTATGGGCAACAAACACAGGGAATGTAAAAGTAAACTTCTATTTGAAGCGAGTAACTGCAATGACAGCTATCAGCGTTTCTGTAACTGGAAATATTCGTATCGCTATTAACCCCTGATGGGGATGTAAAAGTTAACGCAAGCAACTATATTCTCCGTGTTTGAAACTGGAGATTGAAAGAGAAACACTCTAGGTGGTTTGGCCCACACAGTGTACAGTGTTGTAACCGTCGATATATATCCGGACCAACACAACATGGTTGCTCAACGTCACTGCTGCAAGTGTTGCTGAACACAGCGTGTGATTACATGACGTAACGTGAACTGCGGGTAGCCACGGGGCAGTTATCAGGGCAACAGCTACTTGTGGCTGCCAGTCACTGTTATGTTGTTGTTATCGTTATCATTCTGGACAGTTAACAGACCGTGATACACGCGGCCCTCATACCTTTGTCTTGGAACTATCGGGGATAAACGAGTTGTGGCCTTGTTCACTGGCATTATAAACGGCTATGAGGAGAAACGGCTTGTACGGCGAACAAGAATGTCTTCTCATGGTGATTTTGGGCAATAAACGTGTCAATGCTGGATCTGAAAATAAGTGCACTAACCTGTTCAAAAACTGTGCTTTGGCTTTGTTGCCGAGTTAGAGCTATTTTGATATGTAGTATAATACAGTCACCCCCCATTATCTCAAACCTGATCGGAACGGTAAAACTTCGATATGCTGTGTAATGAGAAATACTGTGGTTGAATTATTCCACGTTCGTTGTCAGTGCATTTCGATGCAAAGGTCGCGGCCAGTGTAATTTTTCTAAATATTCCATTTAATTAATGACAGATTTTACTTTGTCATTGATGAATGTATCACACGTAGGCTACCAGAATTATCTTTGCTATATTTTCAGTTCGTCTATTTTTATTTTTAACGAAATGTAAATTTCTAATCGGCACTATCAAACAATTATCGGCGAGATGATGAAAACTACTTATTTTATTTTTCAGCTATTAAAACAAATCTTACACAAAGTAAAGATGTAAAGAATCTCTTGTGAAATTGATTAATTACAGTAGAACGTGAGAATTGTCGTGTCTGAAAAAATGAACGTGTAAAACTTAGGTGTATGATATAAAAGTACTTGAGTTATGTTATGCAAACACGTAGTTATATAATAATTATTGAAATGACAGGGTATATGGTAATGTATTATTTACATTATGTATTATTATAAATTTGATTATTGATTGGAGTTCGATAAATCGAGTTGCAAGAAAATGGATAGGTATCAGTAACAAGAACGTTGGAAGTAAGGGTATGAAGAGAAAACTAACAGAAAGGTCACTAGGTGTTTGAACTGCCCCCATGCATCTCACTTCCAGCTCACATGTCATTAATTTTGTTTCACCCCGAAGCAAAGTTATGTATTGAAGATTGCATTATTTATCGCATCAGCCATTTATAATGCCATTTAATGTATATAATTATAGGTTTTTAGGTTTTTTAGTCTAGTAGGATGTATTTAGGAATGGAAGAGATTGAGCCAAAATATATTCAAAATTCACATTCACCTTCTCATTAAGAGTGAGTAAGAGTGTTCAATTAGATTTAAAACCTGAAGAATCAGCTACTTCATTCAGAGTCACAAACAGTCTCCCTTAGAGCTCTCCCGAGGATATAATGTAATCGCAATGATGTATCGAAGTTGCCCAAAGATGAAAATCAGGGTTTAAGAGCTCTCCAATTTGCAAATCGGACTGAAAAAGGATTGCAACCGCTACTTGAGAGAAATCCAGCAGCAAAAGTAAACCGCAACATCGCCAACTTCCCGCCAAACATCGGCGGTGAGGTCCGGCTGAAACAAGGCCGGAATACATCCATAATTGAGAGACTGGTCGCATTCCAAACTCGAGTTTGAGCAGTCGCGTTATACGCTGTCAGAGCACGTGGTTAATTGAACGGGTTCGGGCAGGCCGGCTCGGACCTCTTCGGACAAATCTTGTTCAGACAGTCACTACTCTTTGTTAAGTGTGATTGTTTGTTGTGAAACATTCTATGTAATCCGGTCTACACTGTTGTGGTCTCTGAAGAGTCTATGAAACTGTCTCGAAACATAAAACAGATGTCGAATATACATTTTATAGCCTATGACACATACGTCATCACCCATTGAGTTTAATTCCTGACAGCATAGAACATACATGTATTGTGCTGGATATCATGAAGTGAGGAAAAATAATAGGTCATTATTACAGTGCGAAATGTAAGTAGTAAATATATTTTGAAAAGAAGACTAATGTCAGTTTAAGCTGTCAACATTCTCTCACAACATTTCAGGAGTACGGGAACTCAAAATCGATTTTCAGTTTAATGAATGCAACATGTCATAACTTATTTGTGTAAGTTTAAATTATGATTCGTTTAGTCATTCTAGTCATGTCGTTCTTCGCTTAAGTTAAGTTTCTTCAATCTAAGGACATTTTTTTTATTTTAGAAGGTTCAATAATATTATTACATTATTATTTATTCAGTAGTAATTAAAATTAGTAAATTTTACATCCTTTTAAAATCGTAAACCTAGTGCTGTCAGCTTCTACGATTTTTTACGTTTTCATGATAGTTGTTTTTCCTACGACCGTTGCTTAATTTCTGTAACAGGTGCGACTTTCCATTTTGTTCTTTCTTCTAGGTAAATTTTATTTTTCTTCTCAATCTTCCATGATTTTGGCAGTGCCATCTTAGCGTTTAACTTATAACAACAAGCATCATTATTCGTGTTTAGTTATCAAATTGGTTATTGTTTTAACGCACACATTTTACCAAATTATCTGAAATAACGCTTTTCCCCCTCAAACTCATAAATGTAGTTTAGTGTAACATCAGGCAGCAAGGTATATATTTCAGAAGTAGCACACGATAATGAAACTCCTGATTCTATCACGGCTTGGCGGTTTTAGTGCCGACACCCAGCATGCGAGATGTGCTAGGCGGGCCTGGCCTGGGTAAACACCGGTAATATATGGGCGGTGTTCGCGAAACATGGTAAAACGGTCTAATTTATTGGCCGTTAGCTAAAATTAGACCCTTCTAAGTCTGGACCCGCAGCCTCGAAACGCTCCTGTTGATTGTTATCCTCTACTCCAACAAACACTGTTTACTGATTGCTTCCAAGATACTGTTTTTGTTGAACGCCGTTGTGCAAATCGTTCCACATTTTATGTGTCTGGCCACAAGTAGTGAAGCAGTAATAATAAAATCCACTGTACTCTTAGGACATAAAGATAACGATCATCTTTGTGATCCTTAGCGCAAAGAATGCGGCCTTTAACAGGATAAGCTTTTGTCGGGCGACCCTTTCATTTACCATCCCTCATTTCGATGAAAGCGTTCAGTTCCACTTGTTGGACCGGAAAATCTTTACAGATTTTCTTTTTCTGGCAATTCTGGTCCACCACCTTTTCTTTTTGCAATATTTGTTGAAATCGCAACCGTGAAGTATTTGACGCGCTCGGACGAACCCAACTGCCATTTATTGAACCACCCCAGGCTCACCTCTCTACTAAGAGTTTGCCTGTTTACTTCACAAGCAGAAATTTCCCAACGTTCCCCGAAATTCGGATAGAACGACAGTATTTAATTTGCAGTGGCTCAGCTTGAAACCCTAAAGTACTGCTTTTATACTTACAGTATGTTTTGAATGTCTTAATTTATTAACACCCTTTTGCTACCCCTTCGTAGAACCCCTTTTAATTGGAATAACCTACATTGTATAGACGCGTAACTTTTCAAGAAACGAATGTTGAGTTTATACCGCCTTCCGCTTGATTCAACGTCTGAAATTTGACACTGTCACAGACTTGACTCCTGGAATCTGGAATCGTCTAAACATCTAAACAGAAAAAAAGTCGGCTACGAAGGGGTTCAAAATAACCTATGAGTGCAGAGCTGTTCTCATTCCCAAATTTCAGACGTTGCTCACAACGCGGAAGGTACAATGGAGCTAAAATCAACATTCGCATTGAATCAAACTTTCCCATCATAGCTACGTTTTCAAGAAACACGTTCATATAAACAATTAGCTCTAAACTGAACAGAACATTTTTTAAATAAATAAATTATTAGATTAAATGAATAAAATCAAAGAAAGTAGAAATTTGAGGAACGGGAATTCAGTTGCAAGTCTCACTCATGTTGATGTAACGGCATTATAAATCTACCAAGTTTCCGTTCGGTAAGTACAGAATTCGATCTAATCTCTTCAAAATGTTAGATTTCAAAACCTTAAAAAAGAACAATAGGGTATCGTAAAAGGTGTATGGGTAGGCTACACAAAATAGGGGAAAATATAATGATTCGTCCATGTCAAGTAGGTCTAAAAGCTACGGTATTAAGATTTACGAAAAATTCATAGTATTTCATAGATGTGGCCTATAGAATATCGACAAAAAGATCATTGGTCCATAGTTACTTAGACATTCGTGGCATGCTAGATTTAATTGTAACGTTAGAAGTTACTGGTATTTTAAATTTAAAAAGTGCACTTGTACAACGTTAGATTAATTAATTGGCAAATATTTCCTCTAAATTACCTCTATAATTCTTTAAAAACTGTCAGTGAAATAATTTTTGGTGAGCAAAATTTAGTTTAGTTGAAATTGATAAAATTGTGGCGTGGTAACTGAAACGTTCATCGGTAAGTCTAGTGAGAGTTCTATCTTTTCAAGCTCCAGCGGCTTCTTCAGCCATAAATTCCATAATCTCTCCGTAATGAATTCAAGAGCAGACAATGCCGGTCCACGCAAGAACTTGAGTTCCGAGAATGAGGCCGAAGAAATATTCCGGCCATCCTGACTGCGGGTGGGGCAGACCTCGGACCTCGGAGCGGCTCAGCCGGTTGCCATCTCTGTTGAACCGACCACCAATTTATGCGAGCCAATCCATCCAGCATTCCGAGGCGTAATAACTATTAATTTTGGCGGGAATGCCAAGGTTCGATGAATACGTTTAATAGCCGTCCGGAATGTGCAGAATGGTTAAACATTGTTCAGCTTTTACCGTTCCGCAGGTGGCTTCTACCGTCATGGTTGAACGTTCATGGACACGAAGATGGTATTTAAATAAAGATTCTTTAGGAATGTATTTCCTATACTCTAGTTCACAATTGAAAGTTTTTTAATGTATCATTACCGTAGCGGTCAAAAGAGCAAGGACTGATCTTTTAGGGGTTACAAAAAACGTAGTTACTGTCATGCCTCGTACTTTAAATCCTACACTTAATCCCACGTTTTCGTTTTTTATCGCTACTGCCCTTGTTATAGCGTAGGCCAATCCTGCTTAATTTTTTTGAAATCTGAACTGGTGTGGCAAAACAGTTTGACATTTTAGTTGATATAGAGTGACCTACCTTACAAACTAAACGTTGCTTATTCCATTTTCCTTTAGAAGTTCAGTAACTGCCTTACGACTTGGTTCGTGTTTCCGCGATACAATTTACAGACTTCTTAGGTTATAAATAATAAATAAGGACATGACACTCTATAAGATTCATATCAAGTTTTATTGTTAAACAATGTTGTTATGGTGGAAACTTACATTGTGTAGGATAAACAAGACTTAAAACCATCAAGCTTTAACAGAGGGATTTTCAAACTATGAGGTATTGTAATTAATATTAATATAGAAATGTGTCAAATAAGAATCTTTGTATGATGATAATATGGTCGTCTTCTTCTGATTTAACCTGCTTTTGGTGGAAGCTCGGTTCTTGTTTTAATGAAATAAAATATTAATCTTGTTGTAATACTAGCAGTTGCCCGCATCTTTGTACGCTATAATTCATTCAAAAAGAAACAGGACATATTCTTTTTAAATGGCACTCCAAACAATCCTGAGATGAGTAATTGTCACTGAAAGATGTACCAATCAATTGATCCATTTTTTATTTAAGTTTAAAGAAAGGCCCTTGAAATCAGAGATTCAAACTGTTTTGTATGCAACTCTTTTGAAATTTCCCTCCAATATTTCTCAATATTTTGAATAAGTCCAACAATTTCATTAAGAATTAAAATATTTTAGGCCAGTGCGGAGAAGTATTAAGTCTAAACTCGCTTTCTAGCCTCACTTTCCGGTAAAACAAGTCCTTAGCTTTTCAGTTAACACACTTATGATGTAATAAATGATGGGATTTTACTGTAGTTGATTAAATTCCTAATGAAAACAAACCCAGACGAAGGAAAGAAGGAAAGCATCTGCACGTAACAAGAAATTTGTAAAGTGTAAATGACGTTGACAGATGAATGACAACAAATAGTTACTATCACCTGATAAAATAGGTATAAATTATCATGCTTCTTATTTTTGATGTTGACAGTTGATTTAAATACACATTTACTATCTGCTGATTAAGTCAAAAGGAGAGTTTTCAACACCAGTGGGACGTAACCGGGAGGGATTTTTTAAATAGGAATAGATACATGTTAACCAGGAACCCTAAGAGTGTCAATGTAACATTTCAGTACAATCAGTCCAGTAGTTTCTACGTAATTTAGTAATACACACAAATACTTGAACACATAGACAGACATCATTAGATGTTTGTGTAACAGTGTGATAAAGCTGTAAAGTATAGAATGGACCATGTTGTGATTAAGAATACACTTTTAGTTAAATACAATTTTATTTTAGGCTAGTTACAGCTCAGCATCATTAAAATGCTTGAGTATAATTTAAGGAATATTGTCAATATTGTATTTAAAAACTGCAACGAATTCTGTTATCCATCTCGTACTCAGGATAATTACTTAGTCTATTTAGAAGATGAAATGGAAATACAACTTACATGAAGTTTATTTATTCGGTTGTTCCATCTATATTTTGTATGAATATGTCACTGTTTTAATATTTCTGAAACTGTTTCTAATACTGTGAAACAATTTGCTTAATTAGGACTGTAGTGAATAATAAAACCATAAAAGCTCAAACATGGCTTTGGTACACAGTGAGGGGTGGCTACATGCGAGTGCGCGGAGGGTCCTGGCATTATAGTAAAACATAGTAGAGTCCGTTGGAATATTCTATTTTGCATACAGATTGAGTATAAATCTTGGCGACTGCGCACGTCTACTTCTCTCTCACTTGCGCGCGCATGCCCGGATGGTTTATGGGCGCCGCGGCCGCGCCGTGCGCACTTATTTAATTGTAACCTTTGCCTGAGACGGCCGTCCCAACGAGTCAATTAACGCCCATAAGGCCTTTCTTATGAGCAGTAACAAAAATTAAAACGATAAGTTTTATTAACATTTATCTTATACTCAGCTCAGCTTATAACATTGTTAGATTTCTATGGAATTATGGAGATTTCATATGAGGTACATTTACAGCTCTGATATGTTATGATGTAATCAATAGTGTACCACCCGATGCAACGAAGACGTTCTGCTCTCTGGTTGGTTACCAACAGACGGGTAGTGTAAGAATAGTACTATGTCGCAATCTGCATTGCTTTCATCAACACACATAGTACACACAATGACACTGGAGTACTCGTGTTCTCTGCATAGCCTTTGTTCTCCGTCATCTTACAAGTAATTTAGTTTAATTTAGCTAACCAGTTCGTGCAGTTTGTTAATCAATATTAAAGTCGGTTAGTTATCTGCCCGCAAGACTTTTGCCTATAGAAGTATATTATTGTAACTTAAGTAGTAATATTTATTGTCTGTCTGAAGCATTTAAGATGAGTCCCTTCAAAGCTTAAAAATAATTTCAAGATATGATTTTCGTTCGTCGCCTTCAGTGTTAGACCTTTCTGGAACTAGAAGTACTCTATAATCACGTCCAAATAATCATAAAGAAAGCTACCAACATGAAAAAGTTTAAGTTTTTCCAGAGAGAAACGGAATTTGGTAATATATTATTATGAATGTATTACTTTTAAGACGTAGTTACATATTATTATCTCAATTAGTATAAATATCTACATTAGTACCTCAACATATTTTCCAGTTTATCAAATCTAGTCTTTGGACATTAAACTATTCAAACATTATATTTGTATTCTAAATGGAGAAAATACTATCTCAATTAGTAAGCATATTTTTCAGTTTTACAAATCTTTTGACATTGAACTAATCAACACTGTACTTGTGTTTTAAATGTGGAAAACAAAATTAAGTTTTGTGTTAAAATTCAATTCAATGAAACGAAAATCTCAATCCTGTTTCGGGATGAGGAACAGCACACATTTGAAGGTTTTCTTAGTAAATTCGACTTAGACATCGCTCCCACTATCCAGGGTTTCTAGACGAGGGTCGCCGAGTGAGGATGTCCAGTGACAGTCTCGAGTGGGATTGTCGCCAGGACACAGGACACCAGGACCCGTGAGGACAAGAAAACTGCTGCGTCAGTGTCGCCAGCCTCGCGCGCTGTCCTGTCCTCTGGACCTCTGGACTTCCCAGATAACACCTAATGTACCAGGCGCACCGTCACGTCACGACCGCCTCTCGCCGTACACCGCCCGCTGATTGGTTCTCAGAAGATAAACAAGGATTTACTCCTGCTTTGTGACTTATTGCTGAGCTTTTTGAAGGGAACGCAAGTTTACCACGTTGTTGGGAGGAAGGGTTAACTAACCGTGCTGTTCGCTTTGTGTCATCTCACAGTGCTAAAGCACCTTAAATATTAAGTAGAACCCAACATATAACAATCTGGAAAGATTTGTACAAATACTTATTCACTGCATGTGCTCAGCTGTGCTATAATTTTATAACCGTATCGACTCATTGATTACGTTGTAACCTGACTAAATTGGGAGTGCCGATGGTCGAGCGGTCTTAGACATTGGACTCTGGGTCTGGCTTAGAGATAGCGCAGGTTCAAATCCTGTCTCTTCTGAAGCACTTTTTATCAGTACAATCGACCTTGTACTGTATCGACTCTCCCCCTTATTCTGTTTGATAAGATCCTCGCACAGGCCAGTGGCCCATGAGGACGGACAGAATAAGGCTTAAAAGGAGATCGGCCTCTCTTTTTTATATAAAAAAGATAGAAGAAAGAACTAAAACATGTGTTAAGTATAAAATTGGTTCTTAACGATACGATTTATGTGTTCTCTAAAGGGCTCTGAACATCATTATAAAATGTGACCTCATAAACAAGAAAGGTATGTTGAGGCTGATTCGCGCCGCTGGATGTCCTTACCTACAAGCTCCAATAGGGCAACCGTTTGAGTGTATATTAATTGATTTGGGAGCAGTAAAAATTACAATTGAACTGGAATATTGAATGACAGCTACATGGTTTTGTCGATTTCTTTCTTCAGCAAATCAAATCTTTACGTCGCCTCTCCTTTTGGACAACTTCACTAATCTCCACAGCGATACCTCCACTCCTTCGCCTACCACACGTGCTCATGCCAGTCAGCGTTTTATCGGAACTGGTGGACATCACTCACAACTTGCGGTCACCGGGCACTACGTGTTTTGGCGGGAAACTCGAGCTCCCACGGCGCTCGCCCGCAAACCCGCTCTGCTAGGTGTCCTTGCTGCCAAAATACCCAAGGTCAACAGTTCTCGTCGGGCGGGGACAGATTTAAATGTCGCATCAATAACTCTGCTCTGCATTGCTAATGGCGGAGGGAGAGGCGTCGGGAGAGGCGTGCCTCACTATTTATGACGGAAGATCGGTTTATTGCGATGGCTCTAGTGTTTTTGCTCCATAGTGTGTTTTTTCTTATTCTTCTTTTTGTCTTCAGATTGAGTTATCTTAGGAATAAAACGACTTGTCTTTGGATTAGAAACAGTTTTATTCCGAAGGACATTTGACTATTTAGTTATTATCATAATAATCGTCGTACCTTCCTGTATGAAATAGTTTCTGCTTTTAAACAACTTCGAGCGTTATCGATCACTTATTAATTATTTACAACACATTAAACTAATTAGACGTAGCTTCTGAACAATTATTATTTTCACCAATCTATTTGCTTTACATTAGAAGCAATATATCCCGGGTTCGAATACCGTGGAAGCTCTTTTAAATGATTGAACTGTATAGAGCCTTTGATCTCAAAGTGGGCGTTCCACCGACTAAAACTCTGGTTTGTTTACAAAGATATCACGTTAAATTGAACAAAATGCATGTGACGCATCAAAATTAGAAATATCTATTCCGACTGAACTGAAATTATAGTTTATATCAAATTAAAAAAGTTATGAAAGTTTTCCAAATACACTGAAATTTAGTGCTCATGGCGTGTCATAGGCTTCCAGTAAATTGAGAGGACATCACGAAAGTAACCAAAGTGCTGTTAATTATTTGTTGTAAAAAAGCTCAAAAAGTCATAACGTTCTTAGTTTTCAGCTGTTATTGAGTTTCATGACCCAATTCGTATATGGCCCAATGTTTCGTAACAATAAAATAATGAACTTTATCTGTAAATCTTACTCTATACCTACATAGTAACTCACGTTCTTGTTGCGATTTGTACATTAGATTCTGAAAGGGTGCTCTGTATTTTCATGTATTATTACTCTTAGAACAACTCGAGAAATCGTGCACAGTGGGATAGCAGTGATTTCTTGTACAGAATGGGGAATCGCAAAAAACAGACTCCAGTTATGACTAAAGGAATTATTACCCAAGGTCTGTCTGTCGCAGAGCGGTAGATCCCAAGATACTAAATGCTGGTAACTGTAATTTCACGGATTTACAAACCCGTCGGTGAAGTGGCTAGTAATAAGCTTTCGGAGTGGCTGTTACTGCAGGTCTTCTGATAGGAAATGTGATCAGTAGTCGTATAACAGTTACTGCTTATCATAGAAGTTGCAAGGATGTGCGGAATGCGTTACGTGAAATATTTATTACTGCCCATACTTCTATCAGCGCAATTACACGACACTATTCTATTAGGCTTTTATGTCTCATTAGCTGAACAGTGTCTTTCATTATCGAGTGGTTGGCAAATTCGAGTGAGTAGTGTATGTACGTCTTCCCATAACTCAAATGTGCTCTTACGTCTCAGTGAGATGGACCCACAAAGAATCCGTAATCAACTTAAATATAAACAGGGTTTGTTGTATATCATAATAAATATGTAAGATTAATGTAATTTGGTTGAAACATTTATAACGCAATTAAAACTTGCTAAACTGCCTAGTCATGTAAAATATATTCTACATACGCCTAATTTGGGTTTTATAAGTAGTTGTTGGAGAGTTGGGTAGAATGGGAAGTTCATATTAGAGTAATCGATTATCGTTGATTGGGATATTTCAGAAGAGAATAATGGCTAAAGCTATTCAAAATTTATGCTGGCATTCCACTGCGATTTACCTGAAACGCCTTACGTTTTGAACCATTAACGCGTTTGCTCATTTCATTGCCTCTTATGGATGAGGAGTTGGATATTTCAAAATCATCTTGGAAGTAACATTCCTGTGTGGTACTTTTCTTCAAAACTTTCCAAAGGGTGTGAGGTCCTTTGATCTTTCTCATGAATGGAAATACGATTTCTTTAACGGTGACCGACTATGCAACTCATTTATATGTCTGAAATTTACATGACATTTATATGAGGAATATGAATGAAATTTCTGGCAGAGTGAATCTCCTTCTGAGCAATCGGCTGGCTATATATTCATTTATATATCTTCCTCAGGAGACATTAAATGTATGTCAGAATGGAACTTTCTCTGGTCACAGAGCTAACTGTATATCTTAATTAAATTTATAAAGTCCTCAAGGCATGTATGCTTTTGTTTAAATTAACCGTCACTCTGTAGTCTTCAAGAGATCAAAACATTGTGAATGTCTATGAGCCTCTTTGTCGGAATTGAATGACTTGTGATCAATTTATTCTCCTTCTAAACATAATCACGAATCAAAATCGTCGTGGATTGGAAAATGATGAAGTGAAGTAACAATATTACAGAAATTCCTCACGTCTGTTCCGAGAACAATAATGAGAGGCCTTGTAGAAGTAGACCAATGGCACTGGAACGGTTGTTAAAAGCCAATCCAGTGACGAAGCCGGGGACAGACAAAGCCCAACGAGAGAGACTGCTAATCACTAATCACTAATCACTGACGGAAGCTAATGGCCACTGGGCACGCTCACGAGTGTCGGCTCAGCCACTCTAACCTCAGCATCTCGTCCACCTCAGGTCGTGCCGCCAGGATCCGGAATAACCGTCTGATTAATGGTCTCGTGATCCTAGGGGCGCTTCGAATTGATCATGTTCTATCTTGGATTTTCTGAATTCAGTACCTATAAACGCATTCAGATCTTGTTTATCCACCTCTGTATAAGAATTGTTTGCTAGTAGTAAATTACCTGAAAATAATAGTAATTTTTATAGAGTACAAGGTGATCAAATTAAAATTTTTTAAATCCATTCTATCCTACAGTTCACCGATCAAAGATTAATAAGTTTTTCGTCTAAAACTAACATTTCCTTTACACATTTCATTTGGTCCGTGCTTTACTGAAGTATACGTAACTTTCATCCAGAATACATTTTTCATAGACAAGGTTTAAGGGTAGCATGTAACATTACTGGACAAAACAACTAATTTGTTTACATATCTTTATAATTTTTATAGTTAATATGTTGTAGATTTAGTATGTACAAGAGAAGTCTGTCACTACACCCCACTATTAAATACTTGCTCATATCATAATAGACAGATCCAATGCAGGAAAAGAAATCTTATTAACTCGTTATAGTAAATTTACCCTGCGTTATAAATACGGAAACAAATTATGGATGTGATCAATGTATGGAAGAAAACTGATTGGGCGATATTTCGAATAAGTACTTTTCTTCACAAAAGTTGATGATCGATTCTTCGTTAAATGATGGAGAAGATAAATGTTCCACTCAACTCACTGTGCTAAAAAATACTTTGGATTAGGCGAATACTAAAAGTTTTCGGACAAAAGAATTCCTGAGTAAACTGTTCTTGTGCGTCACACTGTATGTAATGAAGTTGTGTTATGTTTCAGGCTAGAAGATGAAGTAAGACGGTTCCCGCCGAAATGTCTCCCTCCAGAGACTCAGTGGCTTTCACCAAAGGATTACTCAATGGACCCGGACAGAACAACTGCTTTCTCAACAGTGCTGTGCAAGTAGGTCCATTGACTCTATACATCAGTGGGCTACGGCCATGGCCCGCTAGTATTCGCTCTTAGGATAAGGACACTTCAGTAATCTGCAGAGTAGCAAGAATTAAATTTTAATTCTCTAGAGAGAATTCATAGAAATTTCGCTGTCTGTTTCCAGTAACTAAGTATTGGAAAGGACAAAGTTGTACCAAAACATATTGTAAGTTCACAACATCTAACCTATAACATATTACATCGCAAATTTAAATTGATTAATTTATATGCTGAGGAGCATGGAATTTATCATGGTGTTAAAATTTTCCGTACAAATGTTACTCACTATAACATAGACTATGAACTTCTAAAGATAATGAGATAACATTTTAAGATAGTTGAAAGACACGCTGCACTAGCGGCGTATGCTTTAACAACTATTGATTGATTTTGTGCTCTTTCATGTTTTTCACTATAGTTTATCTCGTATCTACCAAATGAAAGAAATACTATACCACGTGATGTGGAATTTTGGTAAAACACGATTATACCACTAATGTGTCCGGTATAAGTCCGGTATACAAGGATTGCAGACATTAAAATCTTTGCTAAAACAATAATTGCATTAACTAATTGCAAAATAATAGTAATTTTGCCAATGTTGGCATCTGAACTTTAATATGTGTTAAACTGAAAATATCTTGAGACAAGTGAAATGGCAATGGAGCATATCAGAGAGTTCTATTCTTGCGTGAAGACGGTGGTCTTGTCACTTTTCAAGCCAGTACGGTAGAGGTTTATTGGACCCTAACACAAAGGCGTGGAATTAGTTTATAGATATTGCAACATGATTATAATAAAGTTCTCTGAAGTAATCAACAATTTTGCTTCTATTTTGATCATTTTGATCTTATCTTAAGTTTTAATTTCTACTGTTTTGCAGTAGATTTCACTTGTTTGAAATACTGTTATTGTTTCTAGAATGTTTCTATAATATGTTTCTATATAAATATAATGACATTCTTGTACCTACAAGCCACAATGTGCTTTGCGCCAAACAATCATTCCGCAATCGTTGGGTATTACTGTTGTCCAATTGTTTTATACCGTGGTAAGTTAAGAACGTCTATTTAAAAAAGTAGAGAGTACTGCGATTTTAAGTTGTTTTGGGACGTAGAGAACAAGCAAGGAAAACCTTCAACACAACCTTTCTTTTGCGTTTGTAGTTTGATATGTCGTATGATTTGCGATTCATGCAACATCAATGTTCATGTATAAAGAAGAATCAAGATTCTGTTAAAGAGAAACGATACTTAGACAGACTAAAAGTAACATTATGTTCACGATCTGGGAGTTATTTTAGCCGCCAACAGATCCATGACGGAACTAACTACATGAGGACTTTGCAGTTTTTGTAGAATTGGAGTGACCGTCAGGAATTTGCGAAACGCCCAAAGTGGTTTTGATATTTAGTATGCCCAGGAAGTCGCCGGCCAGGATTGTAATGTCAGTGGTGTTCACATGGCCGTGTTTGACACGGAGTCGTAGTCCTCTCACGGGCCTGATGCTGTGCCCGGGCTTCTGATGGCCTCCATTGTCCCCCAGATCTGCTCAGTATGCTCACCACCACTACCATTGTTTACCGGCCGATGTCCACCGCTACAAGTGTTTGTTTATGTGTCGGCACGATCGTGCCGTTCTGTCAACACAAGCACCAGGCCGTGGCCCTTGTTTGCATACGTGTTTATTTTCGTTAGCATCACTTTTGGCTTTTTTAGAGCTTTCGTTTCTGGAGGTTGATGTGTGTCAACACGGCACTATGTTGTACGTAGTATTGACGGCACTATGTTGTATGTAGTATTGACGGCACTATGTTGTATGTAGTATTGACGGCACTATGTTGTATGTAGTATTGACGGCACTATGTTGTATGTAGTATTGACGGCACTATGTTGTATGTAGTACTAGCTGACCCGGCGAACTTTGTCCCGCCTTAAAGGCAATATCACATGATCACATTTTTTACTTTTTAAATTAGGATAATTGTAAATAAAAAAATATAATTATTCAATGATTCTTTATTTGCCATTTATTGTAGCACCTTGTGATAAACTAATTTTTTTGTTTTTTTATTAGGCGCGAAAACAAATAACGCGGATGGTCTTCCGACCCGTGGACATGCCACATTTAATTGGCCATGGGAAAAACATGGATGTTTGAGATTAAGACCACAAACTTTCAACGATTGGCCTTGTGACTTATTTACAGTCATGGCGGATCGGAAATTGAAACCGTTTAAACTCAAATGGCATGTCGGGTGGGATCATCGGGATCCTCGGAATGAGAATTTCCTCACCTTTGAGTATTGTGGTGTAAATCAAATTGTTCATCAATTTACTTACCACCAAACTTGTTCCGTTGCACTGTTTTGGTTGGTAGCATGATTACTACAGAACCAATATTTAGTTGTAAATTGTGCCAGGTACATCCAAGGAGTTTAAACATTCAATTGGATAGTTGGTGGCATCATCTTTATTTGTTACACAGTCAACAGATTTGAAAGAATGCAGTGTACCAATGATCTCATTCTGAATTATGTAGTTTAAGTCATCTACATCTTTATTCTTAGCTGCCAAAATTGATCGCTCATTCAATCATTCATTATTTTTGAGGTTAGTAACGATGTTTGGGAATACTTTGTTAATGAGTTCGTCTTTCGATGAGACAAAGTTACAGATATTCCGAGGAAATGAAATCAATCCGCTCGATTCGTCGACAGGTACTCGACCATTACCGATAGTTAACAATTACTCAGAGAAATCTTCAGCAGATGTATCGTTCAGCAATGCAACTCTCATGTTTGTTGTCAGCTGAAGTTTCCTAACATAGCGCCATAGATTCGATGATTTGAGGCAAGCGTTTATTTTGTCGGCAGCAGTCGATCTGGGAATTACTGGCAATGTTTGGCGGAAATCGCCAGACAGTAAAATAGTTGCGCCTCCAAAACATTTTGAGTCATTACGTAGATCTTGCAATGTTAGGTTAACTGCTTCCAATGCACGTTTATGCGCTATTGTGCATTCGTCCCAGATGATGATCTTCGATTCTGGTAAAACTTTCGCCATAGCGGAGCGCTTTGTAATGTTGCACGTTGGTTCTTCAATATATTGAAGATTTAACGGCAATTTTAATGCAGAATGTGCCGTACGACATCCTTCTAGCAATGTGGCTGCTATTCCAGAAGAAGCAACTGAAACTGCAATGTTGGATCTTGCACGAACAGTGGCTAAAACTACTGACATGAGGAATGTCTTACTAGTTCCACCATGTAAATATAAACCACCGTTTCCATCATCAATTGCCTTCATTAATGTATCATAAACTTCCTTTTGTTGGGGGTTCATCAGGGGCACATTTGTTTGAACTACTAAATCTAATTCCTGGTGATCATATTCACGTTCCCATTCCAATTCTCGATTAAATGCGTCATTCATTTTACGATTTGGCGCTGGCATTCATAACCTGACTAATAAACTACCACACATGAGATAACTCATGTCTTCGATCAAGAGCAAGGCCCGATTATGTATCTCCTCATTCATTTCAAGATCGTAATTTATTGAACTGACACGAATTTGATGTAAAATATCTTCTGCCATATTATCCTTGTATTTGTGCCACAGGTTAGATGGGTTCGATGGAAAGCATGTCGAAATGATGATAGCAAATAATGTACGTATCTGACTTGGAGATGCAGAGATAACTGCTTTGAATTGTAAAAAATTAAAATTTGATTTGTATTATCTGGATAGTAAAGTCTATGCTTAACAGTAATTGCAGAAACAGTTGAAACAAAATTTGCTGTTTCTCTTAAGCTTACTCTATGCTTTAAAACTATAAATGTAAAGAAATTTAAAATGGTAATTAAATGATATAAACATATATTTCTTTTGTTGCATTATATATGTTTACAAAGAACAGCTGATTCAATTTGAACAGGCCCTTTCACTTAATAACATATGTTTGCTGTAATGCATTTATTACGGGTATTTCCGTAACTTTTAGAGACCAGTGGGGCGGAATCCTGAATCGGGAACGGGATAAAAAGTATCCTATGTGTTTTTCCCAGTTCTTAGCTACCTCCCTACCAATTTTCAGCCAAATCGGATCAGCCGTTCTTGACTTATAAATAGTGTAACTAACACGACTTTCTTTTATATACAGGGTGATTCAAAACTAAACGGCAATCTCTCGGGAGCTTATTTTATAGCTGAAAACAAGTAAAAAAAGTTCATATAACCATATGCCCGGAAACGCTTCGTTAGCGAGTTACGCCTAGCGAAAGATTTCGCCCGGATTTCAGAACCCTTGGTGAAGTCAGGCCGTATAAAAATGGTAGAGGTAGTTACAAAAATACAAATACGATTGTTTTTTTATATTTTTATATCTGACAAATTTATTAAAAATTCGTCCCAGAGCTGTAAATGCAATACTTTCATTCAGAGATATCTTACGTAAAACACAAGAATTGGTGCAAAGAAATAACACATTTTTTGTGTTTAACGTAAGATTACTTCCATAAATGTTAAATAAAGGTCATTTTTTCTTAAACAGATTTGTAGAAACATTTAATTCTGAAAAGATTCATGTGAATTTACTTAGGAAAAAAATTAATAATAGGTATTGAAATTTAGCTTTATTTAAAAATAAAACAGACGCACAAAAATGCATATTCTTATCTGCATAAAATATTAACTAATGTTTAGGTTGTGAGTAACAGCTGATCATTTATTCTAGACTGAACATTAACATAAAATGTATTTACCTTTATAAAACTGTAATAATCACCTATAATAGTTGCTCAAAGTGTCCTCCGTTGTTAGCAATGCACGTTTTTCGCACGACGAATCCACTCTTTTCTAGCGCGTTTCATAACGTTTGGAGCATTCTAGATAGTTTCTGCCGCCTCTGTAATGCGATTACGTAACTCACTCCTCTATGGTGTTAATCCGTTTTGAATAAACAATTGACTTCAATCCAACCCCATAAGAAAAAGTCTGCTGGCGTGAGGTCAGGAGAACATGGTGGCCATTTTACTGGTCCATTTCGACCAATCCATTGTCCTACCGTATGTATCATTTAAATAGTTTTTCACATCATTAGAAAAATGTGGAGGTGCTTCGTCGTGCATAAACCATGCATTTATTCTGTTTTGAACAGGAATATCTTCCAAGAGGGTAGGCAGGTTTGTTCTTAAAAAATTTAAGTACGCTACTCCATTAAGTCGATTAGGGAGGAAAAATGGACCAATCAAATTATCACCCAGAACACCAAGCCATACATTGACTGAAAAATGTATGTTGAAAATGCCTCGTCGCAGTTTCATGTGGGTTGTCGTACGCCCAAGTATGGGTATTACGAAAATTTACAATTCCATTTCTAGTAAAACAGGATTCATCAGTAACGAGAATACGCCGAAGAAAATACTGATGTCGTAAACAATTTCTTCTTAACCAGCGGCAGAACAACTTCCGTTTATTAAGATCTTGCAGTAATAAGTCTTGAACACGTGTTATATGGAATGAGTACAACTGTGCTTCATGAAGTGTCCCGCCATACGCTTGACTGGCAAATATTTAACTGACGTGATAATCGTCTGGTGCTTGTGGTTGGTGATAATTCTACAGCATTTATTATTGCTTGTTCATTATTATAGTTTCCTTGCGCTACGTTGACGACCAGTATCTATTCGCTTCGGTTTAAAGCTACCAGTTTTCTCTAAGTCGTCTCTCCACAGCTTCAAATGTTTTGCGATCAGGTGTTTCTTCGATGTGGAAAAGTATCACGATATTCCTGAACTGCAGCTAAACCATTCTTGTTAACTTTGCCGTAAATCAGTATCATGTCCGTATACTCTTCAAACGAATACATACCATTTACATTATCTGCCATTATTTTACTAAGATAATTACATACACTTTTATAAAAATATTTAATACAATATTTTTATACACTTGTATAAAATATTTCCAAATAATCACAGGATCTCACAAAATACAATCTTCACACGCCACAATACAAAAACCTCCATAAAGGTTATTCAAATATTACTTTCATGAACTTAATTGTTGATCAGCAGATATTGCCAACCTTTGCAAAGAAAATATGACGATAAAAAGTGTTGAATAAATGATCAGCTGTTACTCACACAACCTAAACATTAGTTAATATTTTATGCAGATAAGAATATGCATTTTTTGTGCGTCTGTTTTATTTTTAAATAAAGCTAAATTTCAATACCTATTATTAATTTTTTTCCTAAGTAATTCACAATGAATCTTTTCAGAATTAAATGTTCTACAAATCTGTTTAAGAAAAAAATGACCTTTATTTAACATTTATGGAAGTAATCTTACGTTAAACACAAAAATGTGTTATTTCTTTGCACCAATTCTTGTGTTTTACGTAAGATATCTCTGAAAGTATTGCATTTACAGCTCTGGGACGAATTTTAATAAATTTGTCAGATATAAAAATATAAAAAACAATCGTATTTGTATTTTTGTAACTACCTCTACCATTTTTATACGGCCTGACTTCACCAAGGGTTCTGAAATCCGGGCGAAATCTTTCGCTAGCGTAACTCGCTAACGAAGCGTTTCCGGGCATATGGTTATATGAACTTTTTTTACTTGTTTTCAGCTATAAAATAAGCTCCCGAGAGATTGCCGTTTAGTTTTGAATCACCCTGTATATAGATTGACGGCACTATGTTGTATGTAGTATTGACGGCACTATGTTGTATGTAGTATTGACGGCACTATGTTGTATGTAGTATTGACGGCACTATGTTGTATGTAGTATTGACGGCACTATGTTGTATGTAGTATTGACGGCACTATGTTGTATGTAGTATTGACGGCACTATGTTGTATGTAGTATTGACGGCACTATGTTGTATGTAGTATTGACGGCACTATGTTGTATGTAGTATTGACGGCATTGTTCAGTGAATAAGCTCCCGAAATATTTAATCTCTTCCTTTACTTAGGGTAACATTTGTTGTTGTATTAACTGCGTATCACATTGGTGTGGAATATAAATAGACATTTCTAAATTAACAAGTTACTGATATCAGTGATACCTGATTTAAAGAGTTATTGGAAATAGTTTTTGGTAATTTAGATAAAAATGTATTGTACGTAGGTGAAACATAATGTAGTTACTTTATTAATTACCTTAAAACCAGATATGGCATATCCCCTTATAGTATATACCTTGGTATTACTCAAGACTACTCCAAACGGGTGAAGAAACAACATATCTATAGGTATTTAATAAGAAATATAACTGAAAATAATTTAATTTTTAAAGAATTTATCCTTATACGATTCTGATTTAAGGTGAGGTGCAAATTATGTGAATTAAATCTGTATAAATTTTGAAAATGTATTAAGCAGCCATAACTCAAGGTTCCTCTTAGCTACCAAGTTCAATGTATAGTTTGATTTTGAATTAAAACATATTATAAAACAGTTTAATCGGATCTCTTTATTCGAAGATCGTTGTGCCTAAAAACACATCTGATCCGATTTCGGTTTGCCAACGTAATACGGCAGTGAGACGTAAGACGGATGGAGTACCCAGCAGCCCCAGGTCTGATTGGTGATTAGCTAATACCAAGATGATGTATAGCCCCGCCCACCCGCAGAGTCTCGTTGTGGTCAGATGAAGAGATCATCACAACTTGAGCGGTAACGACTAACGACGTCCGGTGAATGGGCGAGTAACGAGCAACGAGCGAAGTTGGCGAGATATCCAGCCAGCAGGCCAGAGGACACGATACGTGCGACAAGTAGGGTATAATGGCACATAAATAACCTCACTCCCACAGCGAACGGCAATCGACCAAACAAAGCCCGGCCCAGAGACTGCGCCCTGTTCCTGTCCTCTTGTCGGGATTGCATGACAATAGAACTGTTTTCGATTTGCGACGTGCAGCATTTCTTTCTTCTTATTCTCATTTGATAAACATTATCAAAAATATTATATTCTCTTCCTTCACAAGGACACAATTTGAATACAAGCTTATAAATTGTTCACACAAAAGTTCCAAAATGTAAAAATGTAACGATACAAGAAAACTAGCTAATCACCAGTGTCAAATTTTTAGAACAATATGTACATTTAAATGTGTAATGCAGTATGTTTTATTTATTAAACTCTTATCTTTTGGTTCTGTTTCAATGTTCCAGGAGCCGAGTGTCAATTTGGATTGTAAACACAAACCGGTTTTCTTGATAACGGTACAAATGTTCCGTGTAGGAAAGAAATCGATTGTCTACCATGCTAGTTATTTTGGATGGCAAAATTGAAGGGTTCAAAAGGGTTAAAAATGTCAAATGAAATTTTTTCCTGAAATGCTACATTTTTAGCCTGATACGCTAAAAACCAACAATCAGTCAGAAAATCAAGTTTAATAGTCGTCAGGTAAACATAAACAGAACGATTATTTGGCGAAAACTTGTGACTCAGTATGTTTATCTAGTTGTTTGACGCTAATAATAATCTCCACCAAAACTGGGAGACTGACGTTCGATTTCTATTCGTGGGAGATATTTCGATTTCAAGAAACAACAGGCTGTGTGCTTATAAATTGCAAATTGGCTTCCGATAGCTAGACTATATACCTCTGGTGAAACAAACAAGGTACATTAGATTTATCTTGGGATCAAATCAGAGGTAGCGGCAAACCCATTCATCATTTAGATGAATAAACGTGTTTATTAGCAGCAACATCAGATATTCATTTATCAGAACTCTCCACCTCACACTCGCTCTGAGGTGAATGGTGGAGGAAGGTTACAAGGAGAAAACATGGCTGTTAAAAAATCGTGTAACTCACGATAAAAGCGCTGGACTTCCGAATGAACATTTCACCGATCAACATGGACAACTTTTCTTGTAATGCTTTTACGCGGGGAGCGGTTGACCTGTTTCCCGCCAAAAGTGGGGCTCAGAAGAACAATACGACTTAGTAATTGGGGGCCGTGTTGGCGTAATGATGTGAAACTGTTAGCCCGGCCGTCGGTACTTTCCCGGGCGCCGGGTGCTGTCACCACGTCGAGCCGGTAGCTCGCTCGATCATCCTCCGACCGCAGGGGACGGCGCCGGGGCCGCTTTCGTTATTGAGCTGCGGTCCAACAGATCAGGAGATCAGGGCGTCACAGCCAATTACTGCCCCGCTGTAGTCCTGTAGAAGTCACGGCTGAAGAAATGATTTCGCTGAACAGTCGAGAAAGTAGAAATACAATTAGTTGAAAGGAAAACAGATTATGGTGGAAGAAGAACCTATTGATTTCAGCGGAAAGAATTTTGTAATAGTGCTCTGTGTCATGGGAAGAAATTTGGGAGTTCTGGTTTCATGTTACTTTACGAGCAGAAGAAAATAGTTCTATCAGCGAGCACCTGAATTTGTAAACCATTCATTTTTGAGTAAGAATTATTTAGATTGGTACTTGATTGTGGTGCAACTAGCTCAAAGCAATAAAAAACTTGTATTTTTATAATTGTATGAGTATAATGAGGCTTTCCTTACACAAATGAGTCTATTGATTTTCGTGAAGTTGTGACTATTATTTACCTACAAATAAACAGTTAAACCAGCCGGGGATATAAATAGAAGAAGCTATTATTTTTCTCACAAATCTTACGTTATATCGCCCCATTTACTACGTATCACGCAAGTCTATGGTCTCTAAATCAGAAAAACAACAACAAGAATGTATTATACAGTTGATCCTTCTGTGTTGCTGTGTTGTTACCTTGTCAGTTTCATTAAGTCGTTCCATAACAATGTATTCAAATGACCCACTTGTCAGATGTGTAGCATACCAGTGCTATTATCCGCATTCCTCTAGCACTCCCGTCATTCAACGACGCAACTATGCCAAGGCTGCCATGCTACTTGTGACTTGCCAACCTCCTCTAGTGTCCGATTATCAGTGAAGGCTGCTCGACTGTCTTACCGCCACTTGTAGTGCCACTGCGCAAGATTTTATGCCGCCGTAAACTATCACATCCACCAGTGGAGTTGCCAGCCATTTCGAAATTTGCCGGAAGCTGCCCTTGGAATGCCCATTTGGTTAGGTGGACGAAGTGTAAGGCTCGTTTTGACATTGGGTTGAACAATGTTACAAAAACATCAATGATGCAGACAATATTCATCGCAGTATTTCTATCGAGTATTACTCAAAATGATACACAAGATCAATCCAAAGTGAAGAGCCAATGCCAAAAGGTTTGAAGCATGATTGATTATTTTAAGTGAAAATATCAAACGCATTGGGTTCAATGATCAAACTATTATTATTCTGGTAAAGAAGACAACATAAATGAGATTAATTAGGATGAGTCATAAAACTAGGTTGCAAAGTAATCTCATTTTGTAATCTTAAAGAAATCTGTATACTATTTTTACTCAAGTCAGGAGAACTATTTGTCGATAGCTTGAAGCTGTAGTACATATAGGTCGAGTTAGTGACAAGTGTTTTAAAATAATTTTGCCTTGAGGAGTTTTATTAATTATATTGCATCTGGTATTATCCTGTACAACTGTACAAAGGAATCGTTAGTTTATTCTTTGTTTATGATTGCTTGATAATTTCTGACGTCAGATAACGCATAGTTGTCAAAGAACTAGGTTACATAGTTCACACAAAAATTGTTAGCAATAGCAAAATCAAAACTTGTTACTAAATTACACAGGTAAATGTTCAAAACTTTCGCTTCTTTGTTACAATGTGGTATAAATTTTAAGGGCCCAATCTCGAGGTTTGACGCCCGAACTGCAGTTGTCAGATAGAACGGAGTGTGAGAGTGATGAAAAAAGCGGTTACAAGAAAGAAGCCGCAGAAGTGTGCGCCAGAAGCCACAAATGCACACCTCTCGCTCGCTTGGCTCGCTGTTTTGCCGATGCATATGCATGCACTGCAGCAGATGAGGCAACAGGTCGTCTGCGCCAGATCCGAGCCCCTCGCCATCCATAGTGCGGTAGACCATGAACGACACCTGGCGGGCAGAACAACAGGTTATGTCCTCGCCATGCACCCATTCTTGTTGAAGCCAATCTGATTTTTATGTCGTAAACGTGTTGAGATTAATTTTGCGGTTAATTTTATGCCCCATCCGATGACGCAGCCTTTTGTGAGAGTTTTTGTTCGTGGTTATGCGGCGGACGGCTCACAATGGGTCAGACAAAGGCTGAGTCACGGAGAAACTTGGACCGTCACCCGAGGATATTACACATTGTCCTGTATCTAATAGGAAGTACGGTGTACAGTTATTTAATCACTAAACACTAAGTTTTATCGTATGAGTACGTATAATAATTGTTATAGCCTACTTAAATTATTTCGTGTGGATTGGGAATTCCAGGCGTCAATCGATAACCCATGATAATTGACTAAGTGGCTATGAAGAAGCAATTCTGTTACTAACAGTTTGAAGGTAACGAAATTTCCTTTCTGTTAAGTTTCGGTTAAGACATGGATAAATATGTAAGCCATATGCTACGAAGCGGAAGAATTACATTTTTGCACTATCTGTGAACATTCCGCAAAATAATTAAGTAATGAATAGTAAGTAAGTAATTTTTAGTAGTATTTCATTTGACTAAAGAATTATTTTCTCCATTGGGCTCTTTCCTTTCTTTTCCTATGGTTTTGTAACATGCACTGTTATTTAAATTCATTTAACCTAACCTAATTTTTGGATCTTTTTTTAATGTTTGCCTTGTAAAACAACTCGTCTGACACGCATGGTACAATATTATCGAGTCGGTTCGAGTGTTTTCTATATTTACAATATCTGGATCTTGAATATTGTCTATTATGTGCGAGACTCGTGATATCTCTAAGAAACGAAATTCAAGTTTGGCAATTACCATCACTGTGTTCTGTATTTGTTAATTGGTCGTAAAGTTAGAGACAATAATGTATTTACCGTATGATATGGAAACTGAAAACAGACGGATTAAACGGGGTTTGAGCTTTGTACGTTCTGAGCCGATAAATCATCAGACTAAGTTAAAGTTAAAACTTTCATTGATCATACAAATCTCAAGGCTACCAACTTGGATAACAAACAAGGTTATGGTACAATTAGGATTCATATATTATAAGATAAAATTGTAGCTGTAGATTCAACAGATTTCTGAAATCTTTAAAATCACGAATCTTGATTATTAATACTATTGTACTGTAATGTTACTGAAACAATTCAGTGTTTTTGTTTGTAGCTCTGACTACAAGAACAAGGATTGTTAGGGGTGGCGGGTGTAGCGCGTGCGGCCCGAGACCAAGTAACGCGTTCGTGCGGCCATGTTTATTCAAACCATCCCGCTAATTACCGCCCAATAACTCTTCTCCTTTTTTCCCCGAAGATGTGCGAGCGCGCCACGCGACTAATGGCACAGCTGGGACCCCCATTATCCGCTCGCTAGGTGGCCCGAGTTTGTATTATCCGGTCTGTATCATTTAGTCCAAGCTGAGATGCTGCTTGCAACACGCTAAATATAATATTCTTCAGTTTATTTCTGGCCAGAAATATTCTTACGGGAGCGTGAGGAATTCGGTGGACTCCGCGGGAGGTCGGTTTTAGTCAAACTATTTTAATGGACCACAGAGGTAAATAATAAAATACCTCGTGTTTATTGCTGTTTTACTATCGATTTAAGTGTATAGTGTTCGCAATTAAAACAATTTTTCCGAATTATAGGGATTTGGAATAATAGGCTTAAATAGGGCTTAAATTGGGGATAATAAGTAAGTAAACCACTTAAATAGTACCTCAGAAAGAGCAAGGAGTTCCACGTAATTTTTAGTATTTAGATTTGTCACATTTTCAAACGTTTTAAATTTCTTGTTAATATTGGAATAAAATCAATTTTATTCGGTCATTATTTATGAGATTGTAAAGAACACGTTAGTGTACATGATTGGGTATATAAATAAATCATTTCCAATTTACTCTTTATATTAATGGTTTTACTTCCATTGTATCAGGTGTAATTCAGCATTAATCAAGCGCAGATGAAGAGATTTTCTTCAGCAAATGTTAAATGACCTAAACAGGAGTATTTTGTTTGTGAAAACTTAAGCCCTTCTCCAAAATCGGGGTTTTTAGTGGTAGACAAAACATTTTGAAGAACCCCATTGTGTGGTATCTAATTTTGAAGTTATTGCTTGATTAAAGGGAGAAATGGAGAAATTAAGTTGCTCCAACATGAGGTTTCGTAGAAATGTAACTTTCGTTTAACACTATTTGTTTCCGATAAAGGAGTCAGAAATCTATTTTGAAATATCATGGGTTTCAATGGAATGAAATTTAATTTCAGGTATTACTCGATGGTCGTCCTTTCACTAGGAATTCATAAAAAACTTGTTACCATTAATTATCCACAAATCTAGATAGATGTTAGAATTCTCAACAGTTCAGAAGTCAATGTTGGAAGAAAGAATACTGTTGTGACATCCGGCATACTGCAGGTATACGTTATACCGGTAAATATACTGTCTATATTTTACATACACGTATGTGGTACATAGAATGTGGTATGTGGTTGTCTTATGTTCCAGAACGTATCTTTGACGCGGAGTTTTAAGAAACAACAGAGGTGAAATCCAGTCCAGCACTTTTGATCATACTGTGAACTTGTGTCAAAGATAAATAAACCATTTGTCTATGACAGCATAAAGTTTCTACTGCATACTCAAAAGATTAGATCCTAAATATATGAGAAAAAACAAAATGATACATTACTGTAGTATCTTTTTCTGTTTCTTGTCTATAGTTTGTCTATGACAGATTTAATTAAGTCCTCCATACTCTTTGATAGATTCTTTCATTAGCTAAAACTATAAAAAAACTAGACTCTCTCGAAATGTAAGAGAAAAACAAATGATACATTACTGTAGTATCTTTTTGTTTCTTGTCTATAGTTTGTTTATGACAGATTTAAGTCCTCCATACTCTTTGATAGATTCTTTCATTAGCTAAAACTATAAAAAACCAGACTCTCTCGAAATGTAAGAGAAAAACAAATGATACATTACTGTAGTATCTTTTTGTTTCTTGTCTATAGTTTGTTTATGACAGATTTAAGTCCTCCATACTCTTTGATAGATTCTTTCATTAGCTAAAACTATAAAAAAAACCAGACTCTCTCGAAATGTAAGAGAAAAACAAATTGATACATTACTGTAGTAACTTTTTGTTTCTTGTCTATAGTTTGTTTATGACAGATTTAAGTCCTCCATACTCTTTGATAGATTCTTTCATTAGCTAAAACTATAAAAAAAACCAGACTCTCGAAATGTAAGAGAAAAACAAATGATACACTACTGTAGTATCTTTTTGTTTCTTGTCTATAGTTTGTCTATGACAGATTTAATTAAGTCCTCCATACTCTTTGATAGATTCTTTCATTAGCTAAAACTATAAAAAACCAGACTCTCTCGAAATGTAAGAGAAAAACAAATGATACATTACTGTAGTATCTTTTTGTTTCTTGTCTATAGTTTGTTTATGACAGATTTAAGTCCTCCATACTCTTTGATAGATTCTTTCATTAGCTAAAACTATAAAAAACCAGACTCTCTCGAAATGTAAGAGAAAAACAAATGATACATTACTGTAGTATCTTTTTGTTTCTTGTCTATAGTTTGTTTATGACAGATTTAAGTCCTCCATACTCTTTGATAGATTCTTTCATTAGCTAAAACTATAAAAAAAACCAGACTCTCTCGAAATGTAAGAGAAAAACAAATGATACATTACTGTAGTAACTTTTTGTTTCTTGTCTATAGTTTGTTTATGACAGATTTAAGTCCTCCATACTCTTTGATAGATTCTTTCATTAGCTAAAACTATAAAAAAAACCAGACTCTCTCGAAATGTAAGAGAAAAACAAATGATACATTACTGTAGTATCTTTTTGTTTCTTGTCTATAGTTTGTTTATGACAGATTTAAGTCCTCCGTACTCTTTGATAGATTCTTTCATTAGCTAAAACTATAAAAAACCAGACTCTCTCGAAATGTAAGAGAAAAACAAATGATACATTACTGTAGTATCTTTTTGTTTCTTGTCTATAGTTTGTTTATGACAGATTTAAGTCCTCCATACTCTTTGATAGATTCTTTCATTAGCTAAAACTATAAAAAAAACCAGACTCTCTCGAAATGTAAGAGAAAAACAAATGATACATTACTGTAGTATCTTTTTGTTTCTTGTCTATAGTTTGTTTATGACAGATTTAAGTCCTCCATACTCTTTGATAGATTCTTTCATTAGCTAAAACTATAAAAAAACCAGACTCTCTCGAAATGTAAGAGAAAAACAAATGATACATTACTGTAGTATCTTTTTGTTTCTTGTCTATAGTTTGTTTATGACAGATTTAAGTCCTCCATACTCTTTGATAGATTCTTTCATTAGCTAAAACTATAAAAAAACCAGACTCTCTCGAAATGTAAGAGAAAAACAAATGATACATTACTGTAGTATCTTTTTGTTTCTTGTCTATAGTTTGTTTATGACAGATTTAAGTCCTCCATACTCTTTGATAGATTCTTTCATTAGCTAAAACTATAAAAAACCAGACTCTCTCGAAATGTAAGAGAAAAACAAATGATACATTACAGTAATATCTTTTAGTTTTTTTTGTTTATAGTTTGTCTACGAAAAAAAAGATACGTTGTGAACCGGAAGTCTTAAATGTCAGTTTTTAAGAAAATATTGTTATTGTTTTCTTGTTGTTGAATCTCGGGTGAGTTTCGCTACGTGCAACAGAGTCAAAGTGTAATCATTGCCTCTAGCTATGTATGACTTTGTCTAATTAATTATTATGAAATTATATTGATGGTGTGTCTTAATTTCCCAAATCTTTTTTCTGCTTCTTCGGGCACCGGTTACCACGTTTGAACTGGTTATGCAATATTGTTTACGTTGAAAAGTCATGGCTGATCATGAAAATAATTCCATGCCTCTAACTGGTAAAGTCAAGGTCTACGTCGTTCTCGGTTTATTGCAGTTGTCAGAAGCCGCCGCCGCCCTTCTGCGTCGTGCAGCTGAGTTTCTGGAACTGAGTAGGTCACCTCTGTCTGTTATCTTACTTCCTGGCGTTGCACGTGTCACTCTTATCTTATCAGAGGTCGCTCCCCTCCCCCCACCTACCTCTCATCCACTGACTCGTGTTTCCTCCCCTCCCCAATATCAACGTCCTTGCACCCTCTAATCGGTCTCTTCCTGTATGAACCACTGTGCAGACCAACCGTGGAAATTACTCTGCCCCATTACTGTACTTCCCCTAGCCGCGCCCTTGCACGTCCGTAGTCGGGGTTGACTACGAGTCTGTAAGTCCGAGCCCTTTCAGTCAAGTATCATCAACACGCAATAATAGTGTTACTGTTGTTGGATTAATCTGTTTTGGCGTCATACGTTACTGAATGTAAGAATAAGACAATGAAATCTAAATGTCAACAAAAGCTAATAAAGTATGATTGAATTGTGAGGTTTAACATTGCATTTATTGTTAATATAATATTGTTGTTGAATTATATATATATATATATATATATATATATATATATATATATATTTCTTGTATAAATAAACAGACAAATAAATAAATAAATTTGTATATATGTATGTGTAAATATGATTTCAAACGTATTGTTTCATAGAAATGTTAAACTGCTTTGCTAAATCACTTGTAATTACTAGCACTTGGGCTTATTACTTGTAAATTATATAGAGCAATTATAATTTAAAACAATTAAATAAAACATTGTGGAAGCTTAGTGTAAATAGTGTAAAGTGTATATATAAAATAACGCTCGTTGATGCATACTAAAACATTCACGCACCCAAGTGGATATTCTTCTCACAGTAAATAAGAAACCGTAAAAATGTCGTAATAAAATGTGAGTTAATAAATCTTTCTCGTAGAACACCCAAGCAGCGTCAAAAAGGATAATGTTAATTATTAATGGAATCGTTCTATTTATTGTTAGTTATTTATTATTTTCAATTTCATGTTAGCCAAACCACATTCATTAACTATTTGATGCTGTAACATTACATAGTATCAACAAGAAGCTTTCTTAGATAAAGGATAACAGGCATAAAACCAAATAAGAATTTTGTTTAACAGGATTATTATGATATTCTATTAAGCCATACCATTGCGTTATAAATATCGCTATGTTTACTACTAAAGTAGTGTCCTATGCTGTACGCCAGCAGCTCTTGCAAATTGTGCGGAAACTCTGTTGACCAACCTTAGGCATTACATCCTCCATATCCCCATATTCGGTGGGAATACCCACCAAATACAATAAAGTCACACACTAAAAAAACATACAATAAAGGATACAACACAAAAGAAACAAACATGAAGCACCATGTGTGGCATGGTGTTGTTTTGCCACGTTGTTAGTTTGGTGGTTATATTTTGTATTTATTTGTTGTTTACAGTGTGTGGAAGTTGATGTTCTTGGTTTTTTGTGTATATAATGAATAATTTGTTAAACTAATCAATTTATATTTGAGGTCTTGGCACTCACCTTTCGTACTATTTTTAAAGATGTAACAGAATTAAAACGTTTTCAGTTATCAATTTCACAAATCAGTTTCCAGCACGTTGTTTATTGTTTAAAATGTTTTCAGCTGTCACAGACAAAATTTCAATGAAGTAACTTCCTGGTATGTTGTTTATTATTTGAGTGGTTTTCAGCTGTCACAGACAAAATTTTAAATTAATCAGTTTCCAGCATTTTGTTTATCATTTAAAATGTTTTCAGCTGTCACAAACAAGATTTCAATGAAGTAACTTCCTGGTATGTTGTTTATTATTTGATTGGTTTTCAGCTGTCACAGACAAAATTTTAAATTAATCAGTTTCTAGCATTTTGTTTATTATTTAAAATGTTTTCAGCTGTCACAAACAAGATTTCAAACAAATCACTTCCTGGTATGTTGTTTATTATTTGAATGGTTTTCAGCTGTCACAGACAAAATTAAAAAAAAATCAGTTTCCAGAATATTGTTTATTATTTGAATGGTTTCAGCTGTCACAGACAAACTTTCAAACAAATAAGTTTCCAGCATTTTGCATTAACTTTAAACGTTTTCAACTCCAACAAACACAATTCCAAACTAGTAAGTTGCCAGTGTGTTTTATATTATTTGAAACGTTTTCAACAGTCGCAAACACAATTTCAGACAAATCAGTTTCCGGCGTGTTGTATATTATTTGCGTAATAAGTAAGATAACAAGTGTGCATTAGCATAGCAAATACACATCTCGCCTATTTCACACGCCCACGCGAGCCTGCTGTAGGCCTACAATACACCGAGAGGAACTATTAGTGTAATAACAGTCTATATGACTATCAGCACCCGAGTATTCAAATGTGTACAACCGATGTGTAATTACGGTGCTGAGTGTTGACTGCTGCTATCAGCGCGGCTGCGACAGTTCCCACCCAGCCACCGTGAAGGGGAAGGTCTCGGACAGTTGTTCCTATTATAATGTGCCAGGGGTGAATTGTTATGGTCACGTGAGTGGAAAATAAGTATAATTTATGCGTTGAACAATGCGATGGATGAATTTAAAATCCCAACTGGGCTCGTCACTATTCAGTGATTAAATTTTATTTTAGAAAAATGAATGGTGAGTCATGTGAACATTAAATAAAACAATTATGGCTTTCTGGTTGTTTTTACGTTTTCAATGAATTTGAATAGAAATGATTAATGCCACTTGTAATTAAAATGACAAATATACTTGTAATCGTAATGAACAAAGTTTTAATGCTGCACGTGGTTATTCACACTGTCTTTTGTAGGTAATTGATATACAAGTCCCGAAAAAAATTAACTACATCGCCTCGCATCGTTCAAAAAGAAGGGCAGAAGTACTATATCTCGAAATTCAACCCGTTTTAAAAAGCCCCCTTCGCAAAAAGAATTACCTAGCGAAAATGAATAATATGTAACAATTGTACAATTTGTCCTCAGAATTTTGAAAAAAAAAAACAAAAACGATGAGAGAGGCGATGGCTAAAGCATTTACACTGGTGTTAGAGTTAATGCCGTGAGTTCGATACAGTTTTGCCACTAAAAAAAAGTAATCGTCGAATCTTTCATAATTTAATAGGTTCATGAAGGATGTACAAAGTATAATGACAGAAAATGAATATAAAATTTATAAATGAGTTGAGACAACTTAATTATGTGAAATGTTTGTACTTTACAATATTGAAGTATATTCTAGGTTGTATCTGTATAGTAAAATTAAAACAGACATTTTCATTTCAAAATAGAGGATACAATGATAAGCAAAGGCAGGTACATAGGTTATCCCTTTCGTTACAGGCGTATGGGGCGTGGATTCTATGCATCTTGAAGTAGCAGCGTGCATTACATTACATTAGTAAAGATGAAGGTTAATTAAAATCAAGTATTTAGCTAATACGATATTAAAAAAAAGTTTTAATTTTTAAACAATAAATATTTTATCAATGAAGGTTTATTACGTGTATGATAAAAATGTAAATGATCAATTCCTTCAATTTAAAATCATGTAGCTGAATAGTCTGTATCGTGAAAGTACTAGTATGCGAAAATGTAAATATACATAACTGAGTTGTTGAATGGACCTATTTTGGACGTGTTACTATCTCCGTAGTATATTTAGCCTAGTTAATTAATTAATTAGATTGGAAATTTAGATAGCAGAGTAAATTTTAAATATGTGATTATGATTAATATACGTTCTCTTTTTCTACATAGATTATTCTGTCAAATTGTTAAAATCATGCGTATATTTTCGTAATCATTTTTGCACAAGTGCAGTTACAAATAGATCCCACTGATTTAGTTTTGGGTTATTATTGTGTTTATTACATTTCCCCCTCTACGTTGGTTTTCGTAAATGTTGAATGCTATATTATAACTATTTAAACTATTCGCCTGTGGCAGTTTTTTGGGAAATTAACAAACTATCGGTAAATATATAAATGAGATCGCCTTTCAATTTTTACAACAAAACAAATCATAGCGTTTACAATTAATTGTTTTATTAGACGGAAATAGCATCTGCACTCTCGAACAAGTGCAAATGTTTAGAAAACACGATCACGGGCCCAACATTCGTTGGAACATGTTCTTGAATTAACTTTTATATAAAACACTGTATTTACAATACCATCACTTACACTTTTAACTGTTGCAGTAAATATTTTGTAGAGTAGAAATTGTGTGTATGCGATTGTTTTGAAACCCATTTAAAAATGCTTCTTGGGTCATCAGAAAATTACTTTCTTAGTACTGCAGATTAGAGTGGCGAGTTAAGCAATTATTTCAGTACTCTCGTGCGTCGATGTCTCCAGATCTGAATGAGCTGCGGCAGGAAACGACCACCTGGCCCCAGGCTCCCCAACCGTAATGGGGCTCATTTCACGGGCATTAGAGTTATTACTTGAGCCGGACTTTAGAATAATGACTTCTTCAACGGCAACAGTCGAAATAGGATCCACACTCCAGAAGTACAGTATAATGGTGTTAAGGCTGAGTCTTGACGAATTGTTGCATGCTCGTCAACGTCAAGTAACATGCAGTTGAATGAATGAATAGTATACAGAGAAAGAGTATTAAGTTTTGTTCCTGTTTAGAAGCAGTAAATCATATTTAGTCGTGCAGTAGAAAGCAAATTGTTTTACAATTAGTTACTTATATTGTCCACATAACAACTATATGCCAGAACAAAGTTAAAATAAAGATCAAGTTTTAAAGCGCAATGGGTCCCGTAATGTTATCCAGGAATTAAATTGCTTTAACTCTCGAGATCCGATAAACAATCGTTCTTATTCATGTAATGTACTATTTAGTGATGCCACCTTTTTTATAAACTTTCTAAATAATGCTTAACACTGAGTAACAATAAACACATACTCTCTAGTACTTATATATTTATAAGTAATGAAAGCTATATCGGAGCTGCTTGCTCTTAGTAGTTCCAAGATGCGAGGTTAGAAGGAGACGTTTTGTTAGATTTAATTTGGTAGTTTATTTTACTAAAAATTACCGTGTAAGAAATAATAAAAACATTTTTATTAAAAAATGCCTTCAGACTGACACAGCACATGGCTTAATAGAAAAATTAGCGCATGCATCCACAACACAGATTTAGTTTACACTTAGCTAAGTAATAACCGTATAATAAATTATCAAAATTCGTGCGGAGCAATAAGCGATTAAAACAAATGTATTGGGGCACCAGATTCTTGAAAGTAAAAAAGGAAGCACAAACTTGTATTAATCAAGCAAGAGGGATAGAGAATATTATTATTTTATTTAGCTACTAAATTTATCCACAATTATATTCCCTAACAATCCAAAATGCCTACAAACCTTATAGGTCGTAAACTTAGTTTCCAGAGATGTGGTTTTCAATTCGTTCAGCACAATCGTGCAATAAAAAACATACATGAACCCACCATTGTTATTTGCGTTTTTTGTTTGAGGTTAGATTACACTAAACTTCTAATCCAGCGGCTGTGTGATTACTTACGTGATCTTTCACTATTAAGTGGAACTTGCTATGTGGACATACCAAGTAGACTGACCGTATCCTAAAACATTAAACATTGGATTGATGGACTGTGACGTGTAGATTGGAATTCTTTACGATTTCGGATGTCTGAATTTAATGTTTCATGCATTCAATGATCATTTGAGATTCCATTTAGACGGTGTTAGGCCTTTGCAATAATCCAGGTATTGGGTCTTGTTGATGAGTTGGTGAGACGCAGGGCTTGAAATCAATACAATCTTGTGTAGCGCTTTGCAGTAAAATATCAGTGTGCTTCCTCAAACCTTGGTCCAGGCATCCCTGAAAAAACTAAATTTTCCTTTCAAAAATTACATATCCTATACATTCTAAAAACAGCCAAAGCCACTCTTTTTTTTCAAGAAATACCACACTTACCGAGATAGTAACTATCGTCTGATCGAAATTATTCCTGTTCTCAGCTAAAGTTTTATGAAGATCTTCCTAGCATGACATCTGGACACCTAGGTCGTGTGCGCTCAATAATTGTAACTTAGGAAAGTAGGTAAACGATTGATGCAGTAAGTAACCTGGTGGAAGTCGTAGTCGATGATTTAGAGAGGCGACATCCTACACGTATTATGTTACTAAAGACATTCATCATAAAGAATTACAAATTAACTGTAATTTGTATACAAGTTTGAGAACCTCTATTTTGTCAGCATAACAAGTTTATAATTTTTAGATTTTAGGCAATAGACAGAGCTAAACGACTGAATGATGGGCGCATGTTACTGGAAGCGTGCGCTGAAACATGCCCACTTCTATAAATATATGAATTTAGTTGCAATGACTTATCAGCGTCAGCATTAACAGAGAATATTATAATAACTTTGCTACAGGGGCAAAAAAGGACGACACAACAATGCTTCTTTTGACGAAGTGATAAAAATATTTAGACCTCAAATCTATTCGTGCAATACGAAACTCGAACGAGATAAATATTGATGACTTGTTTCGTAGTGCTGCAGCTTGAAATTTGATCATGCAAAAGGTGTACTGATTATGACCGTGTTGTATTATCTATCTTCAGCACTAAGTCAGACTGGATACTGCAGAGGTTAATATCCAGGTAATCATCGAGTGTAGACTAGTCACCTTTAAACCTTGCTCCCCAGATAATGTGTTAGAGAAGGGTTTTACACTAACTTCGTCTGATACAATAAGACACCCTTTACATTATGTGTTGTTATTAAGCATCTATGCCTTTGACACCATAAGACTTGAACACGCTATTACTTACGATGAAGGGATGACAGCGAATAAGAATCAACTGTTTTTCGATTTGTTTGGAAAGCGAAAAATTAAACACCTTGTATACCAGTAGGAAATGCAAGAAATGCCCTATTTGTCCTAGACAGCATACCCAACCAGACTTCTTCTCCGTGACTCCTGCCCAGGAGTAAAACTCCCGCCGGTGGAGGAAGTCTTAGACCGTGACGTGCAGACGGGCACCCTCCTGCCTCCTGCCGTCTTAATGGACTCCTTCTTCCTGCAGCGTGTGGGAAACTCCTCGAAGCGCGACGGTCATGTGAACCAGCCACAATTAGAGGACATGCAACCGAAAGGGCAAGTGCACCGGGCCTTGGCCTCGTGGTCCTCTTCTGGCGTGTGGAGGATATGTGGTCAGAGGGGGCGAGAGGTCACCGAGCTTAGTTACGGAATCGAGGAAGACGATGGAGGAAAAACAAGTGAGAATCTAAGATATTGGTTGTTTCAAAAGAAAGGCAGGATTTATTTCCGATTATCGATTCAGGACTAAGTCCGATTAAAACAGTCTTATAAAAATATTTTATTAGTTCTTTAATTTTGGTTTGGGCTAAAACATTACGCGTATTGATATTTTTATACTGATTGGAATTAGGCTGGATGTAATACAAAACTAAAACCTGATTTTTTGTTTTTACTTAGCTGGTGCACTTGAGGTGAATTCGTTCAGGAAATGAATTTAGCAATTCTGCGTACGGTGCTTGTATTCTATGGAATAGAATTCATTAGTACAGCCCAAACCAGTGAAAAATCTGTAAATAAATACTCAACCAGTCGTCTTTTTACTATATACGAATGGTAAAAAAAGAGGCATGGAATTTGAATAAGCTAGAACTAATAATAAGCCAGCTAGAATAAGCTAGCTGTAGAGTTCATGTTACGCACTTTATTAAATTATGTATTACCTCCAAATTGTTCACCCTTTCATCTACTACCGCTTTAATTGTTTGAGAGGCAAGGAGTCAAAAGTGAATGGTCAGAAAGCATTTTAAGGGATTGGGAAGGAATCATCATCACAGTAAAAAACCTAAATGATAAATTTTGTGTAATAACATACACTGACCGCCCAGCATCCCGCACCAGGGAACCAGTAGCGTCGGAGGTGGCGGGTGGCGGTGGCTGTGAAGCCGCAAGAATGCGGGCGAGTTTCACCGATTCGGCGGCCGATGGTTATGAGCAGAAGTGGATCAGTGAATATATTATCGGGACAAGCGAGTCTACTAGGCAGCTCATCTACTAGTAAGCCCGCTGAGGTAACGGTGCAGCGCCTACTCTCAAGAGAGATCTTGAGGTCGACATCTCGCCACACAGTGGAGTGTTGGTGGGTTTTGTTATTAATTTATCACCAATAGACCTTAGCAGTGCTTTTACTATGTAAGTTTCGTTCTTACGGCCTGCTCTGATGTTCCCAAGAACAGGGTAGTATGTGCGAGGAACAATATTTTCGTGTGTGAGAAGCACGCTTTAACTGTAAGTTTCGTTCTTACGGCCTGCTCTGATGTTCCCAAGAACAGGGTAGTATGTGCGAGGAACAATATTTTCGTGTGTGATAGGCACGCTTTAACTGTAAGTTTCGTTCTTACGGCCTGCTCTGATGTTCCCAAGAACAGGGTAGTATGTGCGAGGAACAATATTTTCGTGTGTGATAGGCACGCTTTAACTGCTTCAAGGTATGGATTTGTATATTCATTAAATAAACTAATAAAGTCTTACCACCCATTCAAACAAAGTTACTTCGTCAAAAGTTTTACGATGTTACATGATGAGATGTCATATGATTGTACTCAATTTGTTTATCCTGAAGTTTTCTCGTTGCCATCTGAAACTTCATGAAACCAATGTCAAAATGGTAGAATTGAATTTTTATTTTTAATTCAGACTTTTTGACCCAAAAATGAATAAAGTTTTTCCTTGGACAAAGAGAAACGTGAGGACCAAGTCTCAAGTCTCTTGTACCTTTCTATCAAGAGTTAACGCACGGACTGACAGGCAGACGGACAAACAGGACGATTTTAAAAAGGACAAGGATTTTTCGGGTCCTTAATAAATAAAGCAGTTCATAGAAGAAATAACCGTAATACATTGACCTCATAGTATAATTGTAATATTTTTAATACCTACAATGGACTAGGTTCAAAAGAATTCTTGAAGTCGAATGTTTTTTTTCTGAAAATTAGGGATGATAACTTATTTACTCCAGATGCTTTATTTTGTTGCCAACTGACTTACAATTATGTTATCTTTCAATACTATTTCTGACATGTTTATCACAAGAAAGTACTTATGTTAGAGTATGTCTCGTTTTACAAATCTTTGTTCGCGATTTCATTTGTGTAACTCTGATATAGTATAAAGTAAAGTAACTAATATAGTTATAAACATTTCATATTTTTATGAACACAAACCTCAAAAGTTACTTGGTTAAAATGAAACCAGTGAAGCAAAATTGAGAGAAAGTCGCTCGACCAGGATTGACTTGTTTATTTGGCCGTTGATATTGATGTAGAATCCAGTCGGTTGTAGGTAGCTCAATTTGTATCTCGCCAGGAAGCCCGCCTTCTCGACTTGTGTGTGGTTGTAAGATGGAACTTACATTGTGGGCATCTGCTTCACTTAAGTTGGAAACTTTAGAATGGATAATGAATCCACTTCAAATTTTTGTACAATCCTTTTGTATAACTAGTGGAGTTGGAAATAAACGATAGGAAATTAGGCCTTCACAAAAGTCGTCGAATTTGCAAGCATTGCAGGAACGATCATGTTTTGACACCATAAACTTCAATACCTCATGTGCATAACTTCAATAAGTAATTTCGATTCGTTGCCGCGTTAGAAAAAGTAATGGTGATTGGTGACAATTGGACTTAAAAGAATCTTCAAGTTATTGGCAGCTTTCAACGATTTCACTCGTCAATTAGTCCCCGACGGATCTCAGATTTCATCCGCTAATAGGTAATTATCCTTATTTCTCCTTGAGGCAATGTATTCTCCGAGCGGTTCTACCGGTGTCTTGACCGTTCAGCCGCGTTCATTGAGCACGTGCCCCTGCCGCTTCGAGTCGTTCCCCTTCAATTACCAATAGTTCAGTTTTTGCTCGTATGTCTCGCAGTGGATGATGAGATGGCATCTGCGAGCTCAGCGGAGCGTGACGCTTCTGGTTGCAGTTCTCGGTATCGGCACGCGTCGTCTCTCCTCCTTCTCCTCCTTACACCTACTCTTTGTCCGGTTCAGAGTCCACTGTGCAGTCTGACGTGCATCTCGAGGTATTCACATGGGAAAAGGCCTCTCGCATCCATTTTCCCTAGCATATCGATTGAGCGATCACACACATTGTTTCTCAATCCGATCAGATTGGAAAGTGAATACCGTCGATGGAAGCGTGCAGTATGGGATAGAAGATTAATGAGTCGATCCGGAGTTCAGTAAATTGTAATCGAACTGATTACTGACCAGCAGCGTACCTTTTCTGATGGGCCTCTGAGAAAGGTCAACATTAGAGTCTGAATCGAAGTGGTAGTCCATAAAATGAGATTTGTTGACGCAGATCACATAGTTTAGTTCCGACTAATGACTCAATCCACCATTCGAGAATTCTCCATTTGATTGTGCTTGCGTCGAAAGTTCCACATGAGAATGTTTTGTACATGAAGTTTGTTACTTCTTTTATAAGTTTTAAAACTATTACTTACAAATGTTGTATGAGTTACTCTTAAAATTACATCTTCAGATAAACCAGTACTCGTTGTGTGCTTATGTTCATCAAATAACGTTAATTAATCTTGTGGTATTTTATGATGAACTAATGATCTACTTAGAGTTGACATGAAGCTGTCGATCTTAACAGCTGAAACTGTGAAACTGTGATCAAGACTCCCAACGTTATCACGGGTTGCTTTGTGTATTCCTGACGAGCGGTGACAGTAGGAAGCGGACTTCGGTCTTCAGGCGGTTGTCGGAAGCTGCCCGCGACACGAGGAACCGCTACTCTGGAATGTTGCGATGCCCCCGGCAGTCGCCTCCACGCCTTCTGTCTGCTCCCGATACAGATGATGGAAACTCTCCATTTGGACCACTGTGCAGTCTCGTTAGTCCGTGGAAACTATTTTAAAACAGGATCGATTTTCTAGAGCTTTGTTTCAATCAAGGAGTCTTTGACGATTGTGAATGAAACAACAATCAAGCTAATTGGATCAATTAAATTTGAAGATGGTTTGACCTTCATAAAGTCGTTGGTTAATAGCCGAGGGTAGAGATCCGGCTAACGACTGATTGTCGGCCTCGTCAGTTAGATTACAATTAAATCGAGTTTTACATGGGAAGGACTTGTTAAACTGGAAATCAGGAGCTCCATTCTGTTTCTACTATCAGTTTGTCTAACTTTACGAAACACTGTATATGAATCTTAAGAAGTCTAGATCATTTAGACCGAATCAATGAATGCAAAGAAGTTGGGAGGACCATTGGAAACTAAATGCACCTACTGGTTTCATATTATATCAACGAAGTTACACGTTATTCTTTGCCGCGTTTCATAGAAATCAGTTCATTTACGAGTTTGATACATACTCTCAGATATATATTTAGTCCATACGAAAGGAATCTCTAAGGCTTCATCATGTGCCCTAACCCAAGTTCTGAGACTTAAAAGTAGGTCCTCCTCATTAACAAACCCGCCAGAACCAGATGTCAAGGCGTGATGATGAACATCCAACTGTTTCTGACACGTACAGGAGTGAAGCCATCCGTAAACCCAAAGAAGCCGCCCCAAAGTGCTTTTGATAAACCGTATCTGGTTTTGGGCGATCGAACGGCTTATCTCGCGGATTGGGTTTCTCAGTTGGGACCAGAACCAGGTCCCGAACCAGTTCGATATCGCAGTTCGTTAACCGGTTTCTTGTTTTCGTGTGGGTCTTGTCGTCGTTTATCCAGACATATATAATTTTCCTTTTGTTTTGTGTGTGTATTGTTTATAGTTGGGGATTTACGGGCCTGTGCTACTTCCAGTCGCGGCACGGCGGGACCTCGATACCGCCCGAGCCAGAACGGGTTTTAAACCTCCATCACTTGTAGTCTTAAGGGCCGGGTTTCGTGGGCTCAGGCACGTACATTTCGTATTTTATATAGCCTGGAGCTCATTACAACTAAAGCAGGCATAAATTATACCCAGCGGTTGGCATTTGATTTTTGACCACGAATAATTTGTGAAAAGTAAGCCAACAGATTATATGTGGCAAGCTATTTAAACTTATACTCTGTAGAAATGGAAAGAAATTAACGAAGTGATATCTGTAGTAAATTTGATTTTTAATTAAAAAAGTTTAAATATTTTTGATTCTCTAGCTTGTAATTATTTATTTACTGTCTTGCAACATTTGTTCAAAAAAATGTGAAAAAGTTGTTAACTTACGAACTATAGAAACATTTGAAACACAATTACTAAACACGTGTGTCGAATTTTCAACAGTGTTGTAGATTCAAAGTATAGAAAACAATACGGAGACAACTCGACCCCAACACGTGTTAACGTCTATATATACTGGCTTCCTAAAATATAATATAACTATCCTTTGAGGATGTAAAATAATATAGAGTAGCCTATCCTGTGCTGCCAGAGATTGCCGAAGAATTCAGCGGCCAACAGTATTGAGGGTGTTGTTTAAAAGTGAATCTATAGGTTGTTTACCCAACCGATAAACGTGTTTTAAACGCTTTCCTACGTCTGGCAAGAGATTTTCACCGCGCCTAACGTACCATGGATAACGAGGCACCTTCTCCTTCGCTGGTCCAGTCTGCCGTACTACTAGCCATCACCATCGCTGGTCATGTCCGCTGTACTACTAGCCATCAAGGAACGATAGACAACGTAGTTCCAAGGGTGTCACGATCGCTGGTCCTGTCTGCCGTACTACTAGCCATCACCGACGATAGATAAGGTAGTTCCAAGGGTGTCACCATCGCTGGTCCTGTCTGCCGTACTACTAGCCATCACCGACGATAGATAAGGTAGTTCCAAGGGTGTCACCATCGCTGGTCCTGTCTGCCGTACTACTTACTAGCCATCACCGACGATAGATAAGGTAGTTCCAAGGGTGTTACCATCGCTGGTCCTGTCTGCCGTACTACTAGCCATCACCGACGATAGATAAGGTAGTTCCAAGGGTGTCACCATCGCTGGTCCTGTCTGCCGTACTACTAGCCTAGCCATCACCGACGATAGATAAGGTAGTTCCAAGGGTGTCACCATCGCTGGTCCTGTCTGCCGTACTACTAACCATCACCGACGATAGATAAGGTAGTTCCAAGGGTGTCACCATCGCTGGTCCTGTCTGCCGTACTACTAACCATCACCGACGATAGATAAGGTAGTTCCAAGGGTGTCATCATCGTTGGTAACAAATAAGTTCACAACCTATTTTTCAATAAACCAGTTGCTTGCAAGCTCTCTTTCTGTGTATATTGTCCTGATGCAAACATGAAGTGATTAAATTAAATTACTTTTCATTACATGATTGAGCTGAAATTTTTCATATAAACTTGAAACCCATGACTTAATATAAAAAAATGACCGATCAAATTACTCGGCTACCACACCACTGTGCTGTAAAGTTGAATGAGAAATGTATCCAGAGAAATTTAGTCACATGGGCAAAGTAAACTTTTCATCACTACAAAGGTTTTATTAATAATCTGGTATTTGACGTGAATAAAAAATGTTGAAGTGTAAACATTGCATATATTATCATGTATTGATTTTACTGTCCTTTCTGAAATGTATAGAACGCGAGAAGACGCTTAAAAACCATCTGATGAATGTGTAGACTTCTCTTTATCATATACAAATATTGTAATAACCGTCCCCTATTTTTCTAGTAGGATCACAATACTTTTGGACATTGCACCGCTTAGTAGACAAATTGTTAATTATAGAATGTTCCCTGTGTGTAGTACCTATTACATTTAGTATTACACCCACTTCCAACTCGCGGAACTCGATTGGCGTTGGTCTTAGGAAACGCTGGAATTGAAGAGGTCTTGGAGAGGGTAAAGTGGTTCAAAAATCTTATCAAGCTGCAAGGTACCGCTTTTTATTTTCTAAGCTACACAGAGTGACAGCACTCAATTAGCAGACTATTAACTACATTTAACGATTTATTTCCCATTGTACCTACCAAATAGCGTATTGTTCAATCTAGCCGTATGTACTACACACTCTGCGAGTTGTTATTTTAGCTTCGATTCAAAGAAAATGCGTTATTGATTGTCTGTGAAGACAATTAGTTAGTTGATTAAGTAACAGTTCGTCCATGTCCTGTTCTTCATAGCACAATAACGTAATTTGATTTTCGCTCATTTAGAAAATCTTTGAATTCGAAATGAAATTAAAACCGTGGGCACTTAAAACTTTTTATTTAAGAGCATGTTGTACTGATAGAGCTATCTAGGGTACTTAACTTCATAAGTACAATGTTAAACTTCAAACGACTCACTCCATATTTTTGCGTAGAATTATGGGAAACGTCTATTTTAAACATTTTTATTGTAATATATTTAATCGTTATTTAGAATAATCCGAAATATTTTTATTTTTTCATTGTGTGAGTACTCAAGCAAGTAAATGTATCTTCGTAATAAAAAAAAAACTAAAACTCGTGTGAATGCCCCTACATTATATTTTAAAAATTAGACACAAACTATAAGTTTACGGCCAAAAATAAATGTGCAACGCGTTTCAAATTGCTTCTATGGTGTAAAACAAATGGTTGTTTCACTAGAAAATCTCTTAAAATTATTTCCAATGTGTAATGGTTTTTATTGGAAAGTTCTTGTATGTTTACGAACGTGTTAGTCTCATTGCTAACAATGTACAAATAATGATACATTCTGTTTCAAACTTTGCCTGTTCCTTTTTATTTTCGGATATTTCCATAGAATGAAAAGAGCAGCAGAATCGTTTGTGCTAACTGATCAAGTGCTGGATATTGACGGGGTGGGTGGGGGGAGAGGACATTGCTTTTTGGTCACGTGCCAGGACACTCGAGTGGAGAGGATGACTTGCGTCTTGCCATCTGGTCCTCCCACCCTCACCCTCTGTCAGGTATCCTGTCATCTCCTCGATATACTGTATTCAAATTGGTCCAAACCTGAGTCGTCGCCTGGCCCGAAGAGTTCGGTTTATTTGGAGCGTGACTGCATTGAATTCGGCTAACTCAGCGTATATCGTTACTTTACAAAAATAATGCATAAAATTACGCTAGGAAATTATTGGTGATCAAAAGCTTCACCTATGATCTTAAGTAAGCTGAGTGTTTCTTATCTTTCTCTAGAGGCCGAGAGATGACGGTATCGTTACCGAAAGTGACGATAACAAAACACTTAACACGAAAGACGTGACTCGTAAAGTGGTGAGTATCCGATGGAAGTATTCTTGCCGGGCGGCGAGTCTATTAAAGTAGTATATCGTATAGTAATGTAGTGTCGTATCTGATGACGCTTTTCAGTGGACTTTGTGGTAGCATTTCTTATTTTCACCTACCCTCGATGGACATTTAGAATTCTACTAAAGGTTGCAGTATCAATACGAAGGCTGCTTACGGAAGTTCTTGCCGAACAGCTGTGTTTTAATATATCGAATATTAAAATAAGATTGCACAATTGGAAATACGTCCCGATAGAAAATATTTTACACTAAATCTTTTTAAATAATCCCGTAGTAAGCTGAGAAATGTGTATACGCTTTAAAGCCATATACTAAACAACTTGTTTAACCATTTACATAGCAATGTATCTATTTAGATACATCGTCCTGTAACCTCAATTGTGTATCACATTAAATATACAATGCCAACTAAAGAGTTGTATCCCATAAGTTTTTAGAACACAGATAGTTTGTAACATTTTCAATGTTCCTAGAGAGTTGATCTTTGAGTCTTAAATACTCCGAAGACCAAGCTATGTAGTCATCTCACAGTCTACTTCAGGTAGCCAACGAGTATAATAATCGTATCAAAGACATACAATAAATACGTTGTATTATATGGTGTTTTTATTAACTACGCCTCGAATGCCTTGATACACAGATCGATCTACTACATATATTCTTGTACAAAAAGTGTGTATTAAAATAATCTTTGAGAGTGCACATGATTAAGTCATTTACATAAATAAATCAGTTTACTAATCTATGATATATTTTTAACTATGAACTGTTTTTATCAACAGAATTTTAAATGCAATATAGTTTATAGCTAGTTATATATTGAAGACCTTCTCTTTATATTTTAATAATGCGTAATAGGTTTGACTATGGCTATTACAATGGAGATGTTGGACCCACTTTATTATGAGAAATAAAATCAATTATCATAATAATCATAATCATTATCATTATTGTAATTTCATTGACTCAGGGTGTTTATTGACTACATGACACTGCTGTATGTTTCGCTTTGTTCGTCTGTTTCCCTAACTTCGACACTGAAGAATTTGTTAAATAATATTTGTTACATAACCATTGTATTTTGTAGCGTCGGTCTTATAAAGATATGAAAAGTTGGTTAAAATTGCATTTTCTGCAATGACATGAAGCTTCTTGGACGCAATACTCTGTTCTTTCGTAGCAATTTTAGAAATAAACTACTAAAACATATTTATATTGTTTAATTTTGTATTTATGCAGTGTAGTATGTAGCATATAATCATTGAGTATTTTCAGCTTTCCGGTTTGAACTCAAATCATGTAAGAATTTAAAAGTCGAACAGACTTAGAAATGAAAAACCTTACGTGCGATTGTTGGAGCTCTAAAGTAACGAGGACACTGCCTTTCCAGGGAGAAAGAAAAAGGTGGAAGGGAGTCGAAGGCAGTCACCGTCAACCCCCTCACTTGTAACCCGATTTTAAATAGATCTCAGGAGATTGTGTCCACTGTATCTACTGTCGCCGGTGTGGTAGTAAACTACAAGTGGCTGATCTGATAAGCTCTGTAGTTGTTCCGTCGTCTATTCCGTCGACTGTAAAAGCTTATTTGGCAGAAATAATAAAAATTCGTGAATAGTGGTAAGATTTCGGTGGCGCCCGATAAGCTTCTACGCTATTTCAGTGAGAGAGGATTTCTTCAGGATCTTTTTGTTTTTCCTTACGGCCGCCTCACACCGAACGTCCATCCATCCGTGCGCATGCGCAGCTGAAAGCTTCTTCGCTGACGTTTGAAAAAATTGCTTGGTGAGCGATTCCAAAACATCCATCCACCGGACAAATTTTCATCTAGCGGTTGGACGGAAGCCGGTGTGCGGTGTTCCATTTAATAAGCAGGCGAGCGATTTTTACCGAGAATCCAACCCATTCGTCCAGTGAGTGGATGGTTGAACGCGCGGGTGTGAGGCGGCCGAATGATTTCTAGAACACAGAGGGGAGGTTAGAACAGATTGACAGATTTGATTTACTGTAGACAAATATTACTACATTAGATTTATCATTCGGCCTGCAAGATTAACGCCTTCAGGTTGTATGTATAGTGACGATGATAGCTGATACCACGTTTCCATCGAACTGTCGAAGAATCTTGGGATTGACATTACTATCTGTAGGTAGTCATACATATTCTTGATGCATAGTTCACCATACAGTGTTGTAATATTATATTATTAAAAGGGTAGACTGTCATCAAATCCTTATTGAAACCTGAATCAGTCGAAGAATCCATTCTCTAAAAACGGGGATTAAGAAGACGATGACAGTTTCACTATCTGGATTCTAGGAACTAGGAGATCTAGTGTAGAAGTAAATCCAGGTTTAAAACCCTATTTCACGATTCAGCAAACACCGGTATGGTTGAAATATAAGACCGTTTTCACTGTAAATCTACCCAATCCACCCGAGCGAAGGGCGTCCTGTGCGGATGAAGCCACTTTGCCTCGGAACCATCAACACCCACGCCCCCTTCCGTGCCATGGGTCTCTCGACCATCACTGCTCTTGCAGGCTCTTGGACAAGTGTACCGAATAGGCGATACAATTGCTACAGGAGATATCTGAGGTTGTAGTAATAAATATTCAATATTGCAAAGTTTACTTAAAATTTAATTTCAACTAATACAATAGTTTACCAAAATAAAACCAAAATACATAATACCATTATTATAAAACTATAAAACACAAATACAGAGAAAGCAAGTATTTTTAACTATATAATAAGGTACAATTTTAATTACATAAGGTAAATTGTTGAAGAAATTTGAACCATTGTAAAGAAATGATTGCCTCAATATGGATTTGTTTTTCTTAGGAGTTCTAAACATTCGACGGTCTATGCTTCTGGTATCGTAATTTATGTCCGTCGTACCTAAATTACCACTTTAATATATAAAAGCCTGCGGACTTTAAAAATAAACAAATGTTGTAATTGGTAATATTTTTAACTGAAAGAATGTCAGTTTGTAATGTTCTTTGAAATTTTTCCCACGAACTAAATCACCTAATAAAACTTGAAAATTACTTGTCTTCATGTTGATGTCCACTTATACACGTGCGGCGTCAGCATCTTGGCTAGACACTGCAGCTGTAGTCACAAAAAGAAAGATTAGAAAATTAGATCAATGTAGTCCTCAAAGAAGAATCATTCTAGGACTCGAGAACTCGTCTAAAACCAAATCGCAATGGCATTAGTAACGAGTAACAGAGTTGCTAAAATATTATTTTTATTCATTTTTTACATTATTATGATATATAATCATTTGCATTACACGATGTGTCAATAATCTGTCGCATATTTTAGATAAACGCTCGTTAAATACAATATTGTTGTGGTTAAAAACTATTTGTATTACAATTTTATTTCAAAGCACAATTTCTTTCATAATAAACACCAAAGAAGTTCTATTAAAACGGGCCATCAACAGCGTTGTTTATAAGGCCTGCGTGTCCGGAGAGCGATCCTTTCACACTATAATCGCTTCTAAGAACTCATAGGTTTAATCCTGTTTATTAAGAATGCTACAACCTCGTTTCGTTAGCTACATTATATTTACTGCTCAAAATTAAATTCACGTCTACCTACTGAACAGGTATGCTACGCGACTGGGCCGTGTGGTAAATATAAATACGGGCAGAGAGTTCTGGCCCGTAACTTACTGAGTTTTCGAATCGTAGATATTAACTGCAGTAATTGGCGGTCTCCTGCGGCCACTTGACCAGAAACGCTCGCAGTTAATTGGATTTGAATGGCTGGCCAATAATTACCAACGTCTGGGTAGGGTCGGCCAATAATTGTGTTCGATGAGATAGCGGCCAGTTCACCTAGCGGATTCTGTAGCGTGTACCACATGGCTCGTGCATTACCGTTCTATATATGTTCTCGTACAATCGACGCAATTATGAGTGGATTAGAAGACATCACTAGAGTTAAAAAAGTTTTTTAGGATAAATTATATTATACAAGAAATTAAATTCCCATCTGGACAATGATTATGATTAAGTTTCATCCACGACTTGGACTAACCTCGTAGCTTCCTTCAGGAGGGTTCACTTCTGGCTGGTTTATATCTTCCACTTGAACTTACACTGGGCACAACAAAAAACGATGTGTCACTTAAATCTAGGCAACCTTGTGAATTTCCAGGAGCGGGACTAACCGCAAATGTCGAGACATTGGATACAAGGATATATCGATAGGTTTAGTATACTGCGGTAGATGTTCGTTGACGTTCCCTGGTTTGAAGGTGCCCTAACTGTTAAGGGCTGTTGCTAGCTAGATATAAGAGTTGCCTCCCCTTGCCTGCTTTGACTGGAGAGGCTAGTACAGTGATGTATCCCTTTTTTAAGGAGACATGATTAAGATTAATGGTCAAAATTATTCTTCTTGGATCTTGATATCTAGTGTCCCCTACCCCAACCTTATCCATCTCCTGAAGCAGCGCAAAAGTTCTTTTAGGACTAAGTGCAATTTCTCAGCTTCTTGTCCTAAGGGAACAAAATAACATCTCAGCTTGGACTATTGCTATCTCTTAGCTGTAGATCACTTAGCTAAAGAAACAAACCATTCATGACGACTATACCGATATTGGAGATATAAAGTTATTTCTAAGCTGATATACAAATGTTTATATCGACCCAATTAGAGTCCACACATGTATAGATACGTTTACTAGAGCACCTACATTATAAAATACCAAGGACACTTGGTCATATAATTTGGTTGTGTGATATTCCCCACACCATACAGTCTCCAGCAGATGTTACCAAGTCTTATCCTTCAAACCAGTGACAGGTTTTATCACGATGAACAGAGTTTACTGAAGATTTTCATTCTAATTTGACAAGGAAAGCCCATATCTCCTGAAGTCCATTAGGCAAGTTTTAAATTATAAGAGTTGGAACGATTTGAGGTGAACTATTTCCCTCAGTTGTAATTTTACATTATTAAAAAATGCGTTTTTCAAATTCGTAACTTCCATACTAACGTGAAAACACTCAGTGTTTCCAATTAATCAGTTAATTTGATTTCATACTTCATACGACTAGGAAGCCATTTGGATTTCCTAGGGTTGTAGGGAGTCTGTTAATCAGTCTGACTCCTATCTGTGAGCTAGTTTCCAAAAGTTGTCGTTCTGTGTTATTGAACACAATATTTGTTCTTGCCTATAACGCGTGAGAGTAGATTGTGATCCATAGTGCAAGCAACATCAAAATAAAGAAGATGGATACATAAAGTTAGTATTTCGAGGTCTATAACAAAAACCTTGTGATTTAGAAATCATTTTGGCAATTTATTTTTAGTTGTCTTAATACTGTGTCAGCGTTTTCAACATACGGAAAAAAATCAGCGAGGCTCCTATTACCGTCTTATTGGAAAAAAGACTCTTAGAAAGCATTATCCAAAAATGTCATTCAACCAAATAACGTCATAATATTTGTTAGACTAATCAACAACCAACAAATAAAAAATAGGATTTTGAGTATGTGCGGGGGGGGGGAGTGCGTGTTTCTCCGTGTTCAACTCTTCCTATCGGTCGGTGCAGTTGGCATAATTGTTGGGCCAGTGCGTGTACAATGTGTTCAGCCGAGTGTTCAACCGCAATGATCTGAGCGAAGCGAACTCCCAAGGCCGCTCACGTATTGTTTTCGCTACGCTCCAGATTGCTTGCAGGTGCACTCGAACCCTTCCCCTGCGTGCTTGCGTGGTTGGTGGTTGTCCACCTGCAGATTTTGACGTTTCGTTTCTACCAATTATTGGCTTTTGTGGGACGTCTCCTCTCTTTAAGACAATTACACAGCAATTATACTGAATTGGCTACCTGTGCAATCTTGTGGTAAGTTGCTGAGCGTTCGGTGTCGGACGCTCCTTGTACAATCTCTAGGGACTGTGGAGGGCAGGGGAGAGAGGTACAACATATTTTTGTGAAGAAAACCCGAACTAACAACAAAGTATATAGTCTAATACTTCGATGCCTAATAACACGGCACAAAACAGTAACATCATTGCTTAAATAGCCTTAAAGAAGACCAACGAATAAATTATGAAATTCAATTTCTCGACTACTTGTTTTATATAATTATTGTATAATATATTGCAATATACCCATGTCCTACTATCTTCGTGGTGTGGAACATTAAAGTATGCCATTACTGTGACGTACATATGTAAAAAATACTTATAACGAGATACCTATTTTAAACTTCTCACAGAGATAATAAATAATATTTTTTATTGTTAATAGTAATAATTTCAATACTTTTTATATTTCATCCAAGACTTTCTTCCAACAGCATCTCCGCGATAAGCAGCCAGAGCGGGCCGGCCCGAGTGGCAAAGCTTGTTCTGTCGATACGGCGACCCCGACCCTACGTTACTGGAAATACGGGTTTTGTGAGCCCCAAAACACGGTTCCACTTTGGTTTCTGGCTTTTTGGTCCGTGTTAGACATAAAAATCTTCTACAGTTGTAAAAAAACTCCTGGACGATGTATTTACTGCCTTTTGACTTGATAAACTGTGTTGTCGTGTCTAACGTAATGATTATTACTTCATAGGTCGGGAGTGTTTTCATGTTTAGCGTATTGTCTATGGGAAGTCCGGAGTTCTCGATCCTGTGAGGCCCAGAAAATAAAGAGGTTGGAAATGATGGCGTACGAATTTCTTAACTAAATACTTTCTGGACGTATTCATATATTATCGTGTATTGTGAGTGAGGTAGAGACGATGTAAAATTAGCGATGTTTAGCTTTTCACAGTCCAGCATTAATGGTAATTCACAACCGTATACTTGCTTTCAGTCTTCACGTTGTTATTGCGAAGACTTTCGAAGAAGACTCTGTGCACCTTAAATACCATCGTAATGCTGCATCAACGAAGAGCTCGGTGATTTCTGATGCCAAGAGGGCTTTGCTTCATTTGATTAATTTATTACAAGAAGATGTCTTATCCTTGTCTCCATGGATCTTATAAAACAAAATATGTGTACAATTGTAAGGTTCCTGAGTAACCCAGACCTGAAGTCTTGACGTCCAACAGTGTGGACCGATGTCCTCCTTGCTCGATTAGACAAGGGAATACTAACGCTCAGCATCTTCATTTCTTCACCAGTACATGCTGCACCAGCTGATGTGAGAACTTTAAAGAGATAGTCAGAAGTAACAGACTGAATTGTAATATTAAGCCCACCAGCATTGTTCACCGAGTGGCAGCCAGCCAGTGAACTACCTACTTGGATACATCTGACATGTTCCTAAGTGCTCTTGATAGCATTGGAGATATGTACTGAACTCAGACTTAGCTTGTCGTGGACGGTTTTAAACTCTTACAACGCATACAATCACATGCGTCTCTAATCTACATCCACAGTAAAACCCCACCGGTCTGGTTTGACGACTTGTGATGAGGTCGCCCCCGTGTTACACTGCCCGCCCTAGGTGCCAGAGCCTCGGCCCCGGCCCGTGGGAGGCCGGTAATTGGACTATTGTAACCGTGGGACAACGCTTCTGATTTTACTCCAAAACCTTTATCTATTTGCATCTTCCTCCTTCATTTGCATCCACTTCCTCTCTCACACCTCCCATCAATCTCTGTACGAGCACTAGCTTCTCTGTGAACCCGACTAGGACGTGCGGGCTGAAGGACTTAAACGCGCAACATCTTCGAGACAGGAATCTGTTGGCTATCTAGATTGTTTGAAACCCAAAATTAATCAAAAGTAACTCAAATTATGAAACGCAAAGAAAAAATAGTCAATGCCTGAAAATAAATTATTTTATTGACCTGCTTTTGACAATAATTTTCGTATGACATAGATTTTTCAATTACTTGAATGTCATATAATAGTCCAATTTCTTATTGAATGTTAAACGGTAGTATTATGATGTACAAACTGTGGATTTCATGGATTGGTTCTCTATATAAGCTAGACTATTAGTTGCGATTCAAAATAAATCCGCAGGGATTTCACAACTGCGTTCTTAGTAAATCTTAAAACATTACTCGTGGCGTTAAAAAAATGTTGATTTGATAGACAAATGGCTATTTAACTTACTCTATTTACATCGCGTAGCCTTTGTTTATATATTGCTCTTCAGTGGTATTACAGCGTTTCAGTACGTTACAATTGTCCTGTGTTGAAATCACTGTGTTGTATTTGTGTTGTAAAATGTTTATCAAGAGTCCCCTGGAAATAATCATGAGAAGGTATAGTTAAAATAACAAATTGTTCACAGAGATAGAGAAATAATATCCTTGGAGCTGTCAGGAGAGAAGAAATCAGACCAAGGCCGCAGTAAGTAACGATCATCGCGAAACCTCAGGAGTGCTCTGGCAGCTCACATTAGCTCACCAGACCCTGTTGCCGAATCAACGTCTCTTGCTTGGTGCCTCTATTTAGGGTTACCGTCAGAATAGCTGATTCACTCTTTAAATTCGTTCCAGTACCTTCAGTTTAATCGAAGTGATTCATTTCAAATCCCTACTTTATATAAAGGGGTGACTTGAATAATTACGTTAATCACCGCCTGTCCCAATATAACCGATGGGTTTAAACCGTGTTCCCTAGTGACCTGCCCTCAGTGATGCAGTGATGTCTGATGTTGGCCTGATGTAGTGTCAAAGGTCACGCGGACAAAGCCACGTCTGTCCGTCTCTGTGACATATGACTCACATATGTTCAGTTGATTGGCCTCCGAGCAGGATAGCGCACATTCCGTACTGAAGGAATGTAAGCTATGAGGAGATTATTAGGAATGCCTCTGTTTATAAGAATGTTTTATACTTATCTTTGACTATGATGATAGTAGCCAATAATAATGATAGACTTTGAAGCCTTAAAGTTGAGTAAACAATTTTTATGTGAAATAAAAATGAAATTCTAGTAACGTTTGCCTTTTTTGACGTTCTCCGAGACGCTATAAGTTGTGCAGAAACAACATCCTATGTATTCGTCCATCGTACCATATTCGTTTTTCCTTCTTTTCTCGTCACTGTTACCCTTTGTATTGTTTTGCTTTCTCACCGTAATCTAATATTGGTTTCGAAGAAATTTCCTTTTCTGTATGTATTCTTTTGGTTATTGGCTGAGCGTTGGCGATGCCTATCACTTCATGTGCATTCCATTTTCGCCTGTGTTTGTCTGCACGAAATGTAGAGAACAAATTGACGTATGGGTTTGAAAATGTGCATGAAGATTGAACTCTGTATAAGGAACACCGAGTTCGATGATGGTGCATATTATTTCATGCGATTTTGTTAAGCGTTACCGAACATTTTTACATTTGTTTTGTGGATAGCCAAGAAGACAATAAGAAATTCGCAGAATGAATAAACTTGTAAACGAATTGAGTACAATCATATTATATACGAGTCGTATTAACAACTTTATTGTGACACGACGTACTTGTGATGTTGCGTACTTGTATTTCGTTCAGAAAATGTAGTAGTTATTATAGTAGTTTTGTAGATGTAAAGAGAAAGAATAACAGTCTTGTCCGGTGAAAATCATGTTCAGTTACATTTATATTGTGCGGAACTGATGGTTTGTATGTGAACGCGGTCAATGTCGGATCCCACATAGATCGGGTCAAGGTGTTATAGTGTGTGGTGTACTATAAGACATAAGACTTATAGGTCAGTTTATACATAGACTAGAGAAAATTCAGTAGTTTTAATATTACATCGCCAATACCAAATTTGGTGCTGACATATTTTGTCCGGACAGTGACATAAAATTCCCGAAAATGTAAAATCGAGGATATATGCCCAGGGAATGTTGTCGGCAAAATTTCCAAAATATATAAATTCCCGAGATAAATTACCAAGATAGCTAAAAAAACTGTTAATTAACACGTAAAAGCTGTAAATACATTCTTATATGTTATAAAATATTATTATTGATCGAATAAAAATATCAGAAAAGTAACTAGAATGTAAAATGTAGTAAAATTAAATTAAAACAACTAAAAGGCAAAAGTGTTAATGGGTTATACATCTTTACTTTCCATAATAAATTTTGTTTTAATGTACCCTAGTCACTCTCTGTGCTTATTAAATCTTCTTGATCGTTAAAGCTTCGTCTACTTTTCCAAATCGAAAAAGCATCGTCATCCATACTTGTCTCACCATCTTCTTCAGTCTGAGGAATGTTTTTAAGAGCTTAACTATGGTTTATAACTATTTTAATTAGCTTCTTTATGTAATACTTTTTATTTGAGCATTCATACTTTATATTTTAAACCATAAAGGAAATATTTGGATAGAGGTGTAGGTTTTTGGACCTTACTTAAGCATTTATTACCCTATATTATTAAAACATTGATTTATGAAATAGTATGCAACTTTTGGCAATTAATAGAGAAACATTTAGAAATTAAAATGCAGAAAAACACTATTAAACATTGAATTTATAAAAATAGGTACTTTTGAATATTTTAGACAAAGGTTGTTTCAACGTTCTAAGGAGAAGCTACATCTAAAAAAATGAGATCGAATAGACCTTTTATAGCGCGACACTATAGTTTGTGTTTGTATGATTAATCTTTAGTAATTTATACTAGAGAAAATTAATTGTTTGTTAAGAAAAGCGATACAGATTAATGCTATGTGAGATTTGTTTTAACTTTAAAGACCACCGTGTTACAGCATATGCACATTAAAGATTGGTATTTTATTACTTGCTCTTGTGACACGTGCTCGTATAATAAACATTTATTATCCTCTTTGAACTATATTCAGATTTAATGACCCTTAGTAAGTCAGATTAAGGCGCGAGCACGTTCCACCCGGTTTCTGCCTCTTCAATCTAGGAATTAGCATAATTTATGGTTTGTTGTCACCACGTGCGCAGGAGGGTTTGTTTACCGGTGCCGGATGTTTTCTGGTCGGCGAGTAGCGAAACCGGTCCAGCGAGTGGCCCGGGTGTTCGTGTACTTGTAGTAAAAATCATAGTAAAACGGGTCCCGCCGAGAAACTGGTTTGCCGTGACGTAGTTCAATGATCCGCCGCTCGTACGAGAGGGCGCCACTTGCCGGCATCTCTGTCAGTCGTACTATCCCTCCTCCTTCCCCCCCAACACCCCCTCCAACGTTGTTACCTGGCTTCGATGTCCGCTGCCCACTCCACCTGTGCCTCTGTGCGCCATAAACAAAGGTGTAGTTGTCCAGTGGGGATGAGATTACGTTTGTTTACACTATTGTGACTGGTTTTGTAAATTAAAATGCTCTCTGTGAATTTTGTGACGAGTGTTCAGTGAGGACTTATCATGAAGGATATCCGCAAGTCGAAGAAGGCTCTGTTTCAAATTACTAAGGTAAGGAAGTAAGATTGTTTTGAGAAATGTTCCTTGCGTCTTAGCAACCCGGCGCCATTTTGAATCCTTGCTATACCTCCTTACAACCTGTTGCCTGTATCGCCTGTTTATGTTTGTTGTGGACTTGGTTTGCAATTTAAAATTAAGTCTGATGTAACGTTTTATGAAGAAAATTAATTTTATCTTTAGTTTGAGGACATATTCCATGTACAATAATTTGTGTCGTGTGTTCAAATTACAAATGACAGCTGTTACAATGTGAAGTTTGGATTAATCTTTTTAAATTGTCGGCAAAGAATAAATAAAACTTCTCGTTATTGGATACATTAGAAATATCATTTAACTTTTATATGTTACTAATATTTTTTTACCTGTGTCCTAAGTTTACATATACGGTAGTATATTTTGTAGTTTTTAAAAGTAATACATTTTATATATACTATAGTAACTAGAACAATAATGAAAATCTTTAATCGAATTCAGCGGTTTATGTGGACAATAAATGTTATTGTCAAGTTTTAAATTTATCTAAACGTTTGAGTGTAATTCTAATATTCCCTGAACACGTATGATTTAAATTTAAAGACAAGTGATATCTACAGAATTGTGTAAGATGAGAAATATTCCTGTGAGAATTGATTGGTCAAGGTTTTGTATCAATTCCGTTAATATTTTCATCAGTTGTACAAGGGAGAAGAACATTTTTTTACATAGTTTGACAGACAGAGAGACGGAAACATGGAGTTCAAACTACTGTATTAAATTTCGTAAGTTGTACAATTTATTTCAGTATCGCCCGAGGTCGGGGTATTTTTTGGGGCCAGTCAGACAGAGAAGAATGGCAAGGTAGGTAGAATGAGGGATAGCAGAGTTCTGAGAGGAGTGCAGAAACACAATAGGGAGGCAAGAGACAGCAGGTAGGCGAGGGTGGCCGGCAGGTGCGGGTTTTGTAAATACATTGTTCACCGTTCTAGCCGGTCATCGGGTCTCGGGGTGCGGTTTGCAGCCCTTCTAGGAATTAAAGTATGCCGAGAAAAAGACAGAGATATTAGAAACACCGAAAGTATATTTTCCACCGAAAAGAATCCCTCCTGGTATTCTTGGCGATATGAACAAAGTGTTTGTCTCAGTTACACCAAATTTAATATGTAATTTAGGCGATGAAAAGTAAAAACCCATTTTTATTTTAATATTCGCGCGGAGGTACAAGAATATCCTCTGTTCCCTATCGGACACATTTCAGTAAAATATGACAATAATACTGGTACCTTCCATTCCGACGAATACGGAATTTTCCAGTTCACATATTACATTCGTTCATTATTTATAGTCATGTGATAAACGTTAATGGTATGCGTTTAGGTCAATGCGAACTTTGCAAAAATTATCGAAAACTTATTACATTAAATGGACTAACGGACTTATGAGAAATGCTCACACGGGTTCATAATAGTTAAAGTAGTAAATCTGCTTAAAAATTAGCTAATGTTTGTATGCGAAATTAAATGAAAGAACTTGCCGGAAACTAATCAAAATCATGAAACGAAAACATGCACCGACTTTGCTAATAATATGATGTATTAATCGTAAACTTATATCACAGTATAACTGTGAAATATTTAGTTAAGACTTTTAGTAGATTTTCTGTATGGTCCTGCAGATAATGCATTTTCTTGTACAGAGTACAGAACGAATATCCCAGGTAGTCAATGTCCTGAAGGAACCATTCCTTCAGGTTTGTCCCCATTCTCGATAGCGGTGCTCTATAAAGTCTTTTATGAAGGAGCGATCCCCTGTCCCACGCGTCAGCTCTTTTGTCCTGGATTGACGTTAACATCATTGACAATTGCGCGAGTGTCCAGACTTGATGAAACGACAGAGATTGCAACGATCCTTTCACAATGGTGGAAACCACAATCATTCGTGTATTCCAAGTAGCCGTATTCGTTTTCCTTGTACCGATATTCTGTTAAATTCTGAGTACTATAGTCACAACATTTCCTTGTAGCTTCTGAAAACAGATTTTATTTGTGGCAACAGTTGATGACCTACAAAGATATTTCAAGTATCCAGAGAGCGTGCATTCCTCAGTTACTCATTCGTAAAATCCTTTTCTTGAGTATTGAGTCACTTGTACTGTTAATTATTTTTAGGTCCAGCTTCAAACCGGTTGTTAATTATAGTCATGATCCGTTTTCTCCCAAATGATAAGAATTAGTGATAGAGAACTTTCCCCTGTTGCAGGTGTTATGGCACTTGGACATCTTCCGGCGGAGTTTCCGGGAGCTGACTGGCCATTCATGCATGGCGGAGTCCTGCATCTTCTGTGCCTTAAAGGTAAGAGACCCACAAGTGGAAGTTTCTTCCTTTCACCTACCTAAAATTTGTGCTCAACTGCTTTAAAATATTTGTAGATTTCTTATTTATTCAACGAACGCGAACGCATATAAAATCAACACCAGAGGAGGTAGGGTGGAATGCAAGAGGTAAATATTGTCAATATTTCGTCTACGGCGACCTGTATTAAATTGGAAACCACCGGTATTCTAACTGCAGTTATACCTATATTTTACAGCCAGATAATGTACATTGTAATTTGGTACACAATGCATGATTACCAATTTTGGTAGAAGGAGAGTTAGGGATGAACAGGGTGAGGATAGCTACCAGTCTTTGTACCACGTTCTTTCATTATAAATAATCTTACCCAGATGTTTGTCTAACTATAAATATCCAGATTATCCTCACAATTTAATGTCAGTAATTTCATACATATTGAAACTTCACTGAGCTTAGTGCAATTCTGTATTGAAAAATTTGTAAAAATACGTGTAAAATTTTGTAAGCCAAATGTAGTGTAGAACCGGATAAAATCTAGTGCATCAAATCAATCAATTTTTGTAATTTAATGTTCTAAACGAAAATAGGAAAATATCTGTATTTTTATCAGAGCATGATCAGTCACTGCTTTATCCAGCATTTGCTGAGAAAATATTCTGTTTGTGGTATTAGTAGGCTATCTATCATCACCGAACACTGATTGTTATTACAGATAGAGGTGTGGTTATGGCAATGATTTCGTGCTGTCCTATTTTTCAGATTATTCCAGATTACTTGCTTTTAAATGTTTTAATATTGAGTATAAAAATAAAAATCTAGAATGGCGACAAGAGCATTTGTTTAGCCCTAATACATCCACTCCAAAGACGCCAACATTATAGACCAGGTGGAAGATGCCGAGTTTCTCGGAGGCTGGGCAGAGGTCAAAGACTGCTCAAGCTAAGAACACGGCTTGAAGAGGCAACTCACTGTAATTAACCCACCTGCTAGTACTGCGAGGAGACAATAGTGTGGCATCTTCAGATACTAGTCGTGATTGTGACAGGGTTTGGTTTATTAGGCATTATCGTAATTTTCTTTTGAGATTACAACAATTTGGCGAATCCCGTTGGCAATAGATTATACTCTATCTAACAAATATGATATTTTATCGAGGAATACGCGAATGAAACTTATCAGAAATTGACTGCAGTCTTAGGATTTAGGAAATACGTGGGCCGAGTAAGATTTTCCGAGAAGACCTCGAGGACTTTGCTGATGTACGTGAAGTAGATCTACCAATGTGAATATAGCATTTTCAAAGCCAAGGAGTAGAGGAAACGGCGAGAGTGGTCGGGTTTTGCAACACCCTCTCCCCTCTTTCCTCTCTCCTCGTGACCCTTGACCTCAGGTCTACATCTGGAGCAGCGGCGCCCTACGGACCGACCGCGCCCTTTCTGTCTCAACGCCCGCCTCGTTTCGCACTCCCCCGCTAATGTCCCTGACCACGAGCGGCGACTGGCGATCGTCTGGAGACGCTGTTCTGTTTACTCAGCGGCGCCGCTCCAGGAAGTAGTTGATTACCTGCCAAGTCGTTCCAGTCCAACATAAATAAGTACAGAACATTGTTAAAAATTGCTCTACCCATTGCCCGTTTCTAATGCAGATTGCAACGTTGAAATCAAAATGACAGAAACATTTCTTGTATGTAATTTGAATTAAATCATTTTCAAACTAAACTATTCTATCTCGTTGAGTAATAGTTCTATTATTATTTTATTGTAATTTTATGGTAATAACAGCGTATATTACCTATTTGATCAAATTAGTAAAAATATCCCTTTTAGAAATCTAAATAGAACAATTTCCATTTTATGGGTGACTGATATGAGAAATAACAATTGAGGTAAATATACGCTTCAATTACAGTTTACAAAAATATCTATAAAAATCATTCTTGAACTAAATTTGATTTAAGATTTTCGTAAAATTAAATTTTATGGAACTAAATTTACTTCATGAATGAAAGTAAATTCAACGTCACGAACGCGGCTTTCTATTTATAAATTAATTATTGAATCGCCGGATCCATAACTACTAACAGCTCAGTTTCTCTCATATTCTCGTATACAGCGGAAATTCAATTACGTTCCACTGATCGGCGGGGTGTTGTTGGACACACTCCATCAGTTATAATGTAAGGCGGGAAGCAGCCAATATTAATATGGGAACTCGGTGCTGTCGAAAGTGTGGTATCCATTGAGGAGAGTATAATGGTGAATTAATTACGTGCGAATTGGTGCACGGAGAGACTACTGGCTTGCTCTCGTGTGTGGGTATATGGGGTGCCGTAGGAGGCGGAGGGATATCAACAGTTAACACACTATTGGGGGGGGGGGGGGAGAAAGCCGTGACGTCATTCGTGGCTTTCACAACACGGACGGAGTCTGCAGTCGTGTGATATGGCTTCGTCTGTGGCGCCTTGTGGTTATAGTTGGATGACTTTATTATCTTTGTCTTGGAATTGGCATTAGTACCAAGTTTTCTCTAGGCGGTTGGCCGTCCACACGTGGCGCACCTGAAAAATTTGCTTGTTAGCGTTTCTTTATTTAACTTTTACTACTGCGAACAAGATAAAATATCCCCCAAACATTGAAAACACTACGTGTTATTGTTTTTATTCGATGTTAAACAGGAAGTAACATGTCTTTGGTCGAGGTCAGTTTCAAACAATTCAACAATCATAATAGTATTAACTGGTTTTGCTCTTGTAGAGTAGAAGTTAGTCTCACAAAATATTAGTCTTGTTCAAAAACGACCGATTAATTCCAAGTTCAGCCAGTTTTTATAAAAAAAATAATAGTTTGAGGTAAATTTGAAGTGGAATTCTGCGCTCAGGACTACAGCAATGTGTTCTGCGCGTCTAAGCGTCTTTGGTGGTTTCCTTCCCTTTATTGGAAGATCCGTCATTGTGCAATCATATCAATTAACCGAACAATTCAAATGTCTAAGTGGAACGAGCAAACTATGTGAGTACAGCGAATCAATTCGATCACGGTTCAAAGGTCGGTTCTCGACTTCACGATAATCGCGGAGCACTCTTCGATACAATCGATGTGAGCAATCAGGCTGTCTCCTGGCTCGGGTCAGATTGCGGACAACAATGGCGCGATCAGCTGAGAGCCACACAAAACAGCAGGGATTAGCAGCAGCAGCAGAGTCGGCAGACCGCGACACAACGGCACTCTGTCTTCGGGAGCGACGAACCTATCCGCAGCCGCATCACTGGGAACTGGACTACCGCGTTGGTCGGGGAGCGGCAGTTGATAAAGTCGGGAGCCAAGCATTACTATAGCCTGATTAACCCATTTCTTCTCTTGGAATCTTGGTCCAATGTTGAGATCATTCGCATTCACCGTACTGCCTCGAAACTGGAGTACTCACAAGAGGGAGGCAACATTTGCAAGTCCAGTGCCTGATGGCTGCTACTGTGGTTGGATTGTTGTATACAAGTCGTTCTACGCTGATAAGAATAAGTTGTTGGCTGAAGAGGATGATACGACCTTCGTACAACGGGGTGTAAGTTTTCAAAGGAACAAAATAACTTGCTAAGGGAGAATGATAAGGTATGATAAAAACGTATGCCTTTTTAAGAATGATATGGGAAAAATCGAATTTCACTAGAATTTTACATTATTCACCACACTATTCCAGGTATAACACCTTATTAAAAAGGAAATTTTGTGGGGTTTCTATAATTTTTATCACTCCGTTCATTTGGCAGCAGGCTGAGATTTATGAGAACGTAACCTACACTAAAAATTAACCCAAAGCCATGTTTTACATAATAATAATTTGCAACAAGATTCGTCTTTATTAATAGTGCTGTACTGCAGGCTAATAGAAAACGGCTCTTTAGCTTCTTATTATTTGTTAATAAAACTGTAGAGGTGTTCACGAAACAAACGTTGGCTACTAACCAAGCTTCCTCAAACGTCGGTATTTTAATACCCGTGGAGATCTGTTACAAGTCGGGCTAGCCTATCAATTACTGTAATTACAATTCGAGAGCCGTGTAAACGGCGAGGACGGCCAGGGCCGAAGGTAGCCGAGTGCGCTGATATCAATGAGAGCCTGTGAGAAGCTGCCGGTCAGATGGTAACCTTATATTAGATCCACATTCCACTCCGACACCGTAGTATTACCGCAGACAAGCGGTCCTGGGTCTCTGCTGCTACCATTCCAGGGGCCGGTGTTGGGCCCATCTAGCTAGCTCTCCGTGGCTCTTGTCAGGTCCTTATAAGATTGTTTCTTAATCGGATTTTTGATGGTGATGAGGAGAATCCAATGGATGCTGTGGGTTTACAAGCACATAAAACACTGACAACTAACTCGTTCTGATCTAGAACTCTTTAAAAATCTTGGAAATTCCAGATAGCGCTAAAGTGCCTTTCACACAGACGTAGCCTCTTAGCTCAAGTGACGTCTTTGAATGACGTTGTGGACGAATCTCCTCTGCAGTATATCTAATGGTGTATTTCAGACCGCCACCGTAGCGTAGTGACGTATGATTTCCAAGCCGTTACATCCATTGTTCTCCAGGTTCTCTCAGTGTTAAACAGTAGTTGACCATCTCAAAGGATCATTTTGTAGATAAGGCTGCCAAATTATTTCAAAAAGTTCAGACGAATGTTTCTTGGACTTTTTGCCTGCAAGACCGTTATAACATACACAAAGCAGGAAGAGTAGTGGGCCTAGCAGAGGCCCTTGTGTTGGCCTCGTACCACCATACACAGACTCCTTAGTCCATAGTGAGTTGTGTAACCCACGCGCCGCTGTCGGGTTTGCTTGCAGCTGTGTTGGTGGTTAGGTAACAGTAAAAGTCTCAATGATGGAGGTACGTCACTCCGTATGCAATATGCAAGACTGGGCCGTTTGGCCTTGGAGCTTGGCGCCTTCTAAAACCCACGTCAAGACTTATACTGTTTCCTTTGTGTGTTCTCCAACACTTGGAGTGCTGTATTCCATTTTCCTGGCGGCGAGTTACTGGAAGTGATGAAGATTCGAACAACTGAATCAGCGTGATGATTATCGATATCTTATCGGTTGCTGATAACAACGAAAAAGTGCAGATTGACCGAAGAAAGAAAATCCATCGTATTTTTCTAAATGTATGAACCATTTTTGAACTAAGCAATAATTTATCAGAGTTTGGAGTTCTATATGGTCCTCTCCCACTTTTCAGTAATCGTTTCTGTCATGGACATCATTTGATATTTACCAAATTGTAGACTGCACATCAAGTCTCCCCCAAAATCATTACAATCTTTCTCCACCGTGTACTGAATGATCCTCTGTGTAATAATCTGTAATACACTAAAGGCTACATAGAGCATTACATTTATGTTATTCCCTGTTCTGGTTTTAAATTGAAATATTATTGAAATAATCATTAATGGCGGCGGATATAAAAAATAGTGGCTCATCTGGAATCGTACCGTTAGATAGATATACGAGTATTTGTTCTCAGTACTAGTATAACGATCCGAGACTTAGAAGTTTGACCACACTGAAAGTGCAGCACCTTGCGAATGACCCCTGCAAGACGATACCCCGGATAGCCTGCCCAGGCCCAAGGCCAGCCGCGCGCCCGCAGATGCTCCCGGACTCCCACACCTTGTTCTCAGGAGTTGAATGTATTACGCAAGTTCCCAGAGTTTGCTCTTATCACCCTTCCGTTTCCTCCCCAGATTGCCGCGAGGCGAACGAGTAATTGGCGGCTAATTTTTATATCCTCGGCCTGATGGACTCGGCCCATCCGCCGTAATTTGTGTGATTCCCACACCAGGGCCGTATCTACAGGGTGCCCGTGGGAGGATTCTACCGTATGAGCATTCAAAATTAGACTTCACTTAGGAAGTCAGTCTAAAGTGTTGAGTGTTGGCATGGAAGGCCAACATCCCCCCTCTCAATTTGTACATCTAGGGTCCGACAGTTAGTGGCTACATCCCTGCACAACGCATCATTAATAAGGTTCCTAATGAGAGTCGGTCATTCTAGTTGTTTAATAGCAGCGGTTCATTCAGACAACTCCGACAACATTACGATTGCCGTTTCCGCTGTCCAGATTTATTCTTGAGGATTTCCCTTTTCCCTCGAGTTTATGACACATCATTCTGCAGCTTCGCGCCTATTTGAATTCATAAGTGTATGTTTTTAAGTCCACTCTGATGGGAAGTAAGTGTTAATTAATTAATGTAATGCTCTGAAGTAAATGAGTCGATGTGGAAGTTGTCATTTCACAATTAGTTGGGACTACTGGGATATTTTGTCGGTCACATGTTATTTAGACTAATTAATACTAATTGATTAATTTAGAAGGTGATCTAAGTTAATTAAGATTTTCGATAACAGGAGGCGTAAGATTGAATAAACGTGAGATTAAGTTTGTTCTTAAACAATGAAATAACCATTTCACGATTTTTGCTCGGCCTTTATACATTTTTCATTGCATTTAGTAAAATTCATGGTGTTTGTATTTCTTTGTGGTTAGCATATTTATTAATTTGATTTTTTAACCTTGATACTTTGTTTACCTCTTACAGGACGACCTAAAATAACGGTTGATGTATAACATAAGTTATAAATGAGAACTGATTTTTTGATAGTACTATTAATGAAACAATATGTAGATAATTAAATGGTCCGCGTTACTTGGAATCAGGGAGCAGTAATATAGTTAAATGTTATGCTTTAGGTTGAATTGATGGTATTGAGACAATTACATTAATTTAAATTCCTTGTTTAAATATAATATTCGAGTACACATTTCAATTGTTGGTTGTTTCAAAGAAATATGTTTTATTGTTTTTTTTAGTAAATTGTGTATGAGAAGCTAATAATTCTTAGGTCCAACGGCATAAAAAGAATAATTAATCCTGGCTTATGTTTGTAATGTTTGCTTCATAACAAAACTCTTTGTATAGCTTTTACTGAACATAGGTACACTCGTAATCCCTGGAGAGACTTGCACGGTACGATCACAGATCCCCGTTACAAATCAGAAAGCTGTCGTTCAGGTTCAGTTCTCTAGGACGGAAGCCCCACAAAAAGTGACAACTGCCTTCTTTAGCGTCTTCAACTTCCGTCTGGGTTTTCAGCGTTTATCTGCCGCTGTCAGAGATGTTAGGAACTGTATGGTCCTGTGCTCGTACCAGTGGGGCAGATCCGGAGACCGATGGCGGATGAGGTCGCGATGGCTGTGCCGCCATTGGTTCTCCGAGCTGCGCCGCGCCGTGACCCCCTTACACAGTTTGTGTTACGTAAATGCCAGCTCTTATAGTCGGCGAGTCAGCTTTTCGGCGTCTTGAAATGGATACACAAATACAAGTCTGTACTGTTTGTTCCTATTGGTTTCTGCCTGTATTGTTGATGGTATAATGTGGACTATGGGCATCGGAACATTTTATGTGATCAAATTTACAAGTAAATAATTAACAAGTATAAAATTGCACGTGTTTTTAAGTGATTTATTGTGTGTACAATTCTTACTACATATATTTTAAGAATTTCATATTCATATCAAGTGGAATACGTTCATGTATACGTACAAAGTTGTTTATTTTGTGTAATAATATATGCGTTATCAAACAACGATAACTATTCGGTTTGCTCAGACATCAAGATCGTTGATGTGAGTTATGTTACATTGCGGTTGCTTTTGAAGTCAATTCACTTTTTTACAGTAGTAAAGTGGCTAAATTTCCTTATTTCCCACATAAGCTATTAAAAATATATGTTAAATTAAAATAAATATAAATAGATTTGTAAATAGAATACAATAGAAAACAGAAATCTTGTAAATTTTTATGTTGTTTGTGGAAAACATTATTTGTAACATATGTTATTTTTAGGTATTTTCTGTTATTGTGTGAATGTTTGTAGATTCCAAATAATGTTTTTGTCTTGTTAACTCTAATTAGTCAACTAGGAATATAATGTTATTTCGATAGGAAGAGCTCAATAAAAAATATACCTGTTCATTTTTTGATGTAAAACTACCATCAGAAGAAGTAAATCAACGTTATGATTATAATACCGTTATCAACACATCATTTTTAGATACGTCCCACGTGTATGGATAAGGTATGAATGGTCGCTTATGTTTGTTATCATACTAAACTGATGTTTCCGGTTTGACGCCGTATACTGTAGATTACCTGCTGTTATCGGCTCCACTATCAGGTGAGTAGTGTAGGGCGGCACGCGCACGTGTTTGTCCGCGATAAACAAACTGTTCCACTCCCGCTTGAGCCGTGCGGCGAGGAACAGGTGTCGTGAGTCACTCACCGGCAATTACCGCTTTATCGATTCAACAATCAACACTTCCATCGTAGATTGCCGTGCGTTTTTATCGTTATAAATGCAAATAACGACCCCTGCGTCAATAGCGAATGTAGTTTTTATCTGCACGTGCTCTCGTAAGAAATACACAAGAGTGGTACGGAAAAGGTTAGCGTTGTTGACTAATGTTTAAAAATTCTTAACGAGATTTCAGCTATCGAATAGATAAAGAATAAAATATACGTGAATGCGCACTATAGGTTTCAGTGTTGTTGCTTCAAATTAAAATCATATGCTTCATGTCATAAAAACAATAGCCGCGTTGAGGAGAGGTCAAATAATTGATGATATTACTTAATTTCTTTTTCATAATGCAATTCGCATATTATCTATTTAAAATAAATTAAACTGAAAATGTATCAGTGGTCACATAATGAAAATATGTATTTTAAGCACTAAATTAACAAACACACCTATTATTAAAATTATTGAATGCATAAACAAATAAGTTTAATTTTATTTCAAAATCAATTCTCTCCCTCTTTTGCTATTCGTTGGGAAATTTGATATAAATAAATACAAATCCTCAAAATTAGTTTATACAATTTGTTTGACATGAGATATTGTTCGTTTGTTATTAACTATAATGTATAGACTTGTTGCTTGTTGCCTCCTCTTTGTGATTTAAATTCGCGTTACAGCAACTTTCAACGTTATTCGTAAAAACAAATTTTCAGTTTTAATTAAACTTGGTAACAATTGTTTAAATGATGTGTAGTGAGATTTTGTAAATCAATGTTTTTATAATGGGTGATAACAACATATCCGTATTTATCACATAAATCTTTTCAGATGTATTTTTGGATAGGAAAGCCATCGGATACAAATATGTATCCACTTAAAATTCATTTTAAGTAATGTTTAAATAGAGCTGTAGCTTATTTCGTCTGAGTTAAAGTATCCAATGGCCATTACAGTTGGTTTTTAATCATATAAATAATTAATGTAATGGGAGTTTTCAAATTGACATGAAACTGCAGTGAACATGTAGGCGAGCTATCATCTATCTAACTACCATAACTCTTAAACGAGTCAAGTACTTGAGTCAATGAAGACGTAATCTAAGAGGAGCGGAGTGGTACAGCAGGATTGATGTGGACATGATCTGCTGAGATGGAGCCGCAGCAGCAGCGAAGTACAGTCCCGACCGAGGGTATCAGTTGCTGAATGGACTGTACTCGGAGACCGGTTCAGCTCGTGGGCATAACGCCAGATCGTGTACTACCCGCCGCAATAACATTGTTGGCCGTGACATCTGATTCAGTACAGCTACTGTTCGTTTCACTAACATCGCACTCTTGTCGTGGACTGTCACGATTCACTTCTTGCCTTCCATGAGCTGTTTAGTACCTTTCGAAAGTCGCTAGCTTGCTTGCTACTAAAGGAACTTTTGAGCTACTAACCATGAATACGAAGTAGACAACGGTCGCACACGAATATATTTCTCTCATGTGACATATATTGTAGTCACTTCATCTTCCAACAGACTGGGTGTATTGCCTCATTATATTTCAATACAAATTGTTCACCCCAATTCTTTCTTATAATGAGAAGAGTGAATATTCTGAAAAATGCCATCAAGGAAACCCAAAAGGTAAATTTGGTTTGTTATCAGTGTTATGGCAGCAGTGTAACACTGGGATTTAGGGCGCTAAGGTTTCCCATATAACCAATCTTTTTAAGGGAGGGCAAATTACCGGCTTGCGTTCTTTCAAACCCTCACGTACAAACTTGTAGGAGCGGTTTTTTTTATTCAGAATTCCTTTTATAATGTATTCTTCTTAAGTATAATTTAGCCTTAGAAATTATTTCTTTGCTTTTTCAAATCGTAAATGTGGTAGACGTAAAGTAGTGGTCAGCGGTAGCGGGTAATTATTTCTGCCGAAGACGTTTCCCACCGATGTAGATGTCATTGCGTCTAGTGGTGGCAGAGAGTCCTTCGACCACCACAGACCACAACCTCTGGCCTCGGCTTCTGGCCCTGGTCATCCATCGTCGTTTATGCAGCCAGTGGTCAGACGCTCTCCTCTGCCACAGAACACGATAGGTTCCAGCAGTGTGGCGTCATGTCTTTCCTTTCGCTAAATACCAGCGGTTGAGGTTTGAGTTAGCTGAGGAATGTTCTATTCCAGTTTGTGATGGGTGCCACTGAATAAAATACCTCAAGAGTAGGGGAATCCAATAACAAAACCAGTCAGTAAAAAACCGACAGTACATAACCAGAATTAGAGCAGTGACAGGCGGACAGTCTGCCATTTTACCCTTTGGCATCAAAATCAATAGAGTTCTTCTTAGTACGAAGAGGAACCTGTGTGTCAAGTTTCAAGTATGTAGGACCTATCAAGAAGTGTTGCACATAGGGACGGACAACGCCACGAGTTAAGTAGCCGTTCCTTAATAAGTAAGCCTACACACTTGAAAGAGCAATGAGCACTAGCCCAGTGTGAAAAACTGAGGTAAATGGTTTAACACGAGAGTATCCGAGTCATATGGTTTGATTGTTTTTCTTATTTGACGCAGTCTACTCTCTTAACTAATTCTTGATGAACTTAGACGATCACGTTTCTATGCCGATGTAAATACGCCGATTTTCTCTGACAATGGCGTAGCCAACATAATTTCTCCTTCGAAAAGTCTCGATAAAGAATATTCCTACAGTTACGAAACTTAGTCTGGTTATCCTCTTTTCCTCAAATACCCCAAACATTTCGCCTCCAAAAAAACATAGAGCTTATTTAACAATATTGAACGGAGACTGTAATGATCTGATGGGCTCTGCGGACGGAATAAAAGGGTCCTGGCAGAAGACAGGAAAATAAGAGAAGAGGACCAAGTATAGATCCTTGGAGCACCCACACGCGGTGACTCACAATGTCGCAAGTCCAAGCTGTGACCGTGTCTGGCGGTCGTCTGGCCAGAAGCGGTTGTAGGAGGTATTACTCGGAAGCTAGATGTGAGTAATAAGATTATATATAGTTTGAGCAAAAACTGAAGCTGCTTCGGCTGGCAATCTTGAAGTCGTTTGACTTCTACTAAATAAAAACGTGTTTTGGTTGTAATTTATCTGATATACGTGAGAATTATCTACGAACTAAAAGGTCTCGCCACATTATTATGTTTTGCTGTTGTCAATTCAAAACCCGTTGACTTTGATAGTCCTAATTATAGAAATATGCTATTAACGCATCCATAATATGTTCTCCATTGCACTTATAACCTAAATTTCAACGGAGGACTACTTGAATAAACATTTTTACGTCAGCAGGTTTATACTGTACACGATTTATGGATACAGAGTTTAGAGTTTCCTAAAACGGATGGGGTAGAGTGATATTTGGATGAAATTCATTTCAGACATTTTCGCCACCCACTGGCGCCAGTCCATAGTAGATCAGTTAATGTGAATCACCCTTTTTCATCCTGAAAATCCGCGTGAGTGGGAGACGTTACTGAGAAAATGCAGTGACGCACCTAACACTTTCTCACGGCCGAGGAATCGGAAGTACAGGAAATGCCGTGCGCGGCTTCCCAGAATCCACGCCGGGTTGTGCTGAAGGAGGTCGTGAAAGTGGAGTAGAGGCGAGCGAGATCTGCCTGCTTGGGTGACCGGGTGGAAGGGCGCCGCGTCCACTACACAACAGACGGTAATACACGGTACATGCTGGCCTTCACATTTACCGTGGTGTCTGCTGTTTTCGAGGCCAAATGTTGTTACTTCACCGGTTTATTGCCCAGTAATGTGTCTGAAGTATTAATGTTGCAAAATCACTTAAAATACAATACTGAATTATTGGCGCTACTTAATTCAATGTCCGAAACTCTGTGATGCAAGATAGATTGTTGTACAGATATAGGACGTCTATATTTCACATGTGGCGTTCGAAATACACTCTTCAAAACATGGCTGTCGTGGTTGTTCTTTTTAAAATTTTAAAATTCCGTAGAGTATGAATTTTAATTTTCAATATCTCTAAACTTCCATTTTGTATCAGTGGGGATCATCAAAGTAGTAGTAGTACATATTTTGTCATTGAAATCGTAATTGGTGCAAGAGAACATTCTTAAAAATATGTTCTTTTCTTCAGGAAATCCGAGTCATAACTATATATTCTCTACAGAGAATCAAGGATCCTGAAGGATTATGTGTATCCTTATGACGATCCCTAACTCTAGCACGCGTCCCCACGGCCCTATTAGTTGCGCCTCTGAATTATCTCAAAGGAGTGGTATTCCCGATAATCGTTGACCAGTTGTATTAATTTCTATTTAAATAGTTGAATGTTAGGCTATTATTACATGTGTAATTTTGATAGCAAAATAAAAAATAAATCCAGGTTCGAGGAATTTTTAAAATTATAGGATATACTTGTTGTTCTACCTCTGAAACATGTCATATGTATGCTTTAATTTAATGATTAAAACATGTGTTCTTTAAGGTAACACATACATTAAAAAAAGTAGTTATTATGCTATGCTCCCATTTGATAATTTAGAGCAAACAGATAGTCGGTTACAGCTGCCACTTGTGTAAGGGTGAGTGCAGTGGTAACAGTCTATAAATAATTAAGTGACCACGGTTTTCAGGAGCATAATGGGTTTCGTTCCAGAAATTCCAAAATGGGTAATTTTGTAAGAAAAGGATGCAAACGGTCGCCCATCTTTAACTCTCGAAAGTCTTTTTACAACTGTGCTTATTTCACTATAAGCTGCTTATCGTTGATAATTTTGTGATTGATTCAAGCAAGTCTTCTTAGATATCAGGTAGATCTATTTCTTCAAATTTCTGACACATCCTATAATTATCCTTCAGTCTTATGAGTCCTATACCATCTACCGCGTAGACTGAGCGGGATGAGGAAGGTAAGCAGAGAGACCGTGGTTGCGGTATAAGAGGCCTGTAGAAGGATGGATAGAGAGAGACCCCGCGAGTTGTAAGAGTGGACCTCTCACCTCGACGCTCTGCTGACAGTGATGGGGGGGGGGGGCAGGCCTTGACCGCGGGCGGCTCCGGGGCACGGCCATCGATACCTATCGATTCTCTATAATACAATAATCGACTCTAATTTTTGACTTGGATGTGTTATATGAGTACACTTTTGTTACAGCTTAACATCATATTGATTTTATTTTCATCCTTTTTTATTTAATACATAACGGGTTTTTAAATGTATATTCAGTTTAGATAGACAGTGCCATGTTTACATTGTATTCATCTTGTCAATAGGCTTTTATGTAGACGTGTTACATTTTCTTGAAAATAATCCCCGAAACCGCAGATTAAATGCAATTGTTTTCAAACTTGGATTAACAACATGTTTGTTTCAAGTGTTCTATGTCAAGGTATCTGAATAAGTCTAGTGATTAGCTCTAGAATTGTTTTGAATTTCATAATTGGAAAATTAACGATCATTTATCGTAATTTTCCTGCCAAGGACAAAAACCTATTGTTGGAAAGTCAGGTTTTGGATAAAGGCACGTGTGCAAAATCGCCGAAGTATTTTGTTTTTCACTGTGGAAGGACGACGATAACTGTGATTAGCCCTCTGTCCGTGGCCGTGTATGTCCAGGGTCAAGAGTCAGAGGTCTCTGGGGTCAGCGGTAACTCGTCGCGAGGAAGATCCGCTCGGTATAGGTCGCAATCTGAAGGAGTTTGATTTTACATAGGAAGATCGTACAGTCTGTTTAAAGTATACCTAACATAATTGGCTTATTGTGTGTTACTTTGAAAAAATACGGGACGACAATTTATGTGCTGGATTTTGAATGATGGTTTATCATGTCGGTTTTCTTTTAGTTAAGAAGACACAAGTGTAATTTAGAGTATATTGACGTGATGATTCAACGGAGATTGACCTGGGTCAAATAAAACTCTTACACTAAGAGGTCCTTTGAAAGGAACCTAAAGTTGCTGCTGTTGACACAAACTAGTTGCTCAGAACACCTGAATAGGATTCGATGAAACCGGACTTTCGCTGACGAATTGGGAACTGTAATCGTTTCGAAATGGAAAGTGACGGTTCGATTCCGTGATGATTCATTAATGCACGGTCTGCGGACCACCTTGATTGTCACTAAACCCACCGTGTTTCGCCTCGTTGCTCAGGACAACTGAAGACTCTAGACCTGTTATAAAGACCGGAAACGATGCGTTGGAAGTGGCGTGGACACGGGGTAATCACACACAGGAAATTATTGTCTCGCTTAAGGTTCCGAGTCATGGATGTTAACGTGACACGATCAAAGTCGGTGCATCTTACGGTCGAGATTGGGGTGGGTTGGTTCACCGCGCCGCACTGGCGGTCTGGAACGAGAAGGCTACATATTACTAGAGGTTAGTGGACTTGCAGTGGAATTGTTGCGGGAAATATACGAAACGGTAAGGAATAGACGTGGTTAAATTTGAGCTATTGGTAAATCTTCTTCTTGATTTGCACGGCTTTAGAATACGAGGAAAATGGATTTTCGATAATTGCGCAAGATGTTTATCGAGATGTAAAAGTAAAACAGAAATTCGGTAGTTCTGTGCTGAAAGTGCTATAACATGTTCTATCTTTCTAATATAGCTTTGTTAAATGAGAGATACAGCTAGTGCTGACGAAATGTTCAATCGGAACAAAACATCAGGCATTGGATACTGGTGCACTAATTCCAACCAATTCATTGCAATGAATACGAAGTAAAGCAATAACTAGTTATTTCTTTAACAACCGATGATCATCTAGTATTAGCGTGATGTTTGATGGCACCAACTCAGCAGAACACTCTTCGAGTCATTCTGTTAGTTCCAATTTCCCGAGCAACGGCAGAAGCGCTCCCCTCTTTTCTCTTAGCGCACGACTCGGTGTGCTGCCGCAGTGATTTCCATCAAATCTCAAGTCACGACCTCCGCGGCTCTTCCCGCGCGCGCCAACACAGAGGATGATGCACTCAGCTGGTTTTACGAGATGCACTCGCGTATGTTTTGTTTTGTCTGGACCGGCTGCGACCACAGCTGGTCGCTCCAAGGGCGCCCGGTCGTGGCCATAGTCTTGTTCCCGCCAACAGCAGAGATTACGATGGGAGATTAACGACGGTCACCGTCGAGTCGCCATCATATGGAATGAAACCAACGGCTGCGTTTGAGATAAACGCTTGATAGGATCCCGTAGTGCCAGTAAGATTTAGATACTTCTGCTTTGGCCCGATAGACCAAAAATATTCAGGAGTTGATGGTTTTATGGAAGAAGTTTTTAGGTGCATAGTCCTTGATGTCTTAAAAATTATTTAGTCTAACATCTTCAAACGTATACTGAGGTGAATGACGATTATATAGTTTTATTTTTAGAATGAATCTAACACCGTAGGATAGTTAAGAACCAATATATTGGTCATTCAACGAGCAATTGATCTCGGTGAGCAAAAGTTGATTGAACTGAACTAACGTTAGCATGAACCTTCTGAATACCTTCACAAACTAATTCGGTGTCCTACAAGGATCAACACATGTCTTACCGTATGAATATTAAAAGCTATAAAGCCTGAAGCTGATGTACACAATGACACGACAAGGCATTTGTTGCGGCATCAAGCCAACTCACGCGCAACAGGTCACGTAGTGGATGCTGTACATTTTGGAATTCTTATTGCAATTTGAAGGACGGATATGTCTTTGTCACTTATGAATAACATTTTTAATTCTTGTAAGGCACAGTGACTTCATTCATTTGCTGACCTCTGACGAGTTCGTGTGTTTTGTCTACTGCAGCTGAAAGTTGTATGTAAAATATTGATGTGTATTTACCTCATTATTTTTATTTTCAAACAAAGACTTATTTTACTGGCTTAGTTATTGCAGGAGTAACATTATACATAAGACCACATGGTGACATTTTCTTTGAAGCACTCCACAGCAAAATGAACGTCGAAAGAATTGCACTGGTCTCAGTTAATGAGTAAACTTTATTGTCAAATAATAGCACGTGAGTCAAATATGGCTGACAAATTGTTGGAGCTTGCTGGGAGTGCGTTGGGCTGTAAAACATATTATAGCCTCTCAGTTCTCAGCGGAGATTATATAGCGTGCTACTCTTGTGCCAGCTACTCCTCGGTCGAGACCAGACCAGGCACCGAAGGCAACGTCCTCTTCGCGCGCGCGCGCGGGAAACCCATCCACTTCTCCCGCCCACTCGCTACTTGCTGGCTGTGGCTCAAGAAGATTCGTGTTGGTCTCCATCGAGCAAAAATGTTTGTGTACTCACGATTACTTTCAGGACACAATAAAAACCTTGTAGTTATTTTTTACATTATATTTTTTAATTGATCCATCTATTTTTATGAGTTACGTGCCCTTAATTCACTATCAACAAGCACTACCCAGAGCATAGTTTTCGTAGCCATAGGATTGTTTTGAATACAGTAATAATAAGAAATTGAAATACAAAAGAACATGCCCCTCAACAGGATTACGACATTTTGCCAAATTTATTATGTCAAAACACAAGCCTGAAGAATTTGCCAACAGCGGAAGACAGATATACCCGAAACCGTGTTTATAATTTATAACAAAGGAAAACACATGTGATTAGTTACCTAGTTGTTGAAGATGTTCGTTATTACTACCAGTAGAACCTCCTTTGTCACCTGACAGAGACCTCAGGATGCACCTGTTCAGTAGTAGCGGGAGGAGATGAGTCACAGTGTCAGCGCAGACAAGAGCTTAGTGAAGTGTAGGAGGGCGTGACAGCTAGTGTCGAGTGTGTGAGCGTGAGCGGAAGCACCGGTGTGTGAACTTCCCATGGCAATTAGACAACGGAAGCACCTGATTTGGTCGAACTGTTGGTAGTGACAACTAGAGAAAAAGAAGTACAGCAGGGTCGTCTGAGCAAACATAGAAACCCTCTATAAAAATCGAATTATTGTAAGTGCAGCCAGTTTTTTTTTCAAGAAATGAGCATCAAAGAAATGAGCTAACCATTTCATCGCAACACAAAATTGTATGGTTTTGCTTCCGAGGTTATTTATTTATAACAATCTCACCAAACGCAATGTTTAAGTTGATGACTAACCACATTTTCAAACCTCTTCCATGATGTTTAGTACTTTTTATGTTGGCAGGAAACAAAATATGTTTGTACGTTACACAATATCGGTGATAAATAGATATGGTACGGATGACATCGTATATTCCATGAGTAGACGAGCTCAGTAGACCGCGGGCAGAAGCACCGTGGCGAATTGGTAGGGTAGAGCGGCCAGCTTTCTTTCAGCCACAGCGAGACCGCCGCGCCGGGCCGAGGGACAATAGAAGTTATTGACCATTGTGTCGACTCCCTGGGAGAGGCAACGCTGATGTATAGCCACGTAGAGGATTACAAGGATAGATTTTATCATGCGGACATTCACTATCAGATGTACGTTGGTGACATGGATTATAATTTTGTGATCCAGTTATGAACAACTGCACGCTTGTCATCTTCTTATAGTAGTATATGCGGTAATATGGGTTTACCATAAAAATAACAAAATCTGGCAACACTTCAAGCAATTTTGAGTGGGCATAGAAAATATTCTCTCAAACAAATCCTTGGTAGAAATATTACCCGCGCATGCACGAAGGTTTTGTGAACTACGAGCATATACGCTCTCTTCTGAGAAATATATATCGGCGTGGCGGCGCGAGCGGACGCTGTTAATCGGCACAGCAAGGTACGGCGCGCCCGCGCTTGTACGAATGGCAATAATTAGCCAACCGATGGTATCAGTGGTGTCGAGGTCACCACTCCACTGAACCTTCGATAGTTACCTAAAGCCGACATATGCTTTTGAGTTTCTGCTAGGATAAAATTTCGTGAAAGTTTTGCCAAGCAACTCTTAACTGCGCCAACCTTATCTTGGTCTCGAGTATTCCACCTTAATGTTCAAGGATGTATCAAATGGCTGTCAAAGTCTAACTGATACCTTGCCTTGTTAACCATAGTACCAAACTGATACTATTATTGTTAGTCTACCAAGATTTCACCAAAGATATTATAAATATTTCCTGCATGTCAGCAAATGTAATTATTATCAGAATTTTACCTTAATATCATTCATTGGCATGCTCATGATTCTTTTTCAGGAGCTGTTTTCACAACTACAATTCAGCCATGAGACTGCGCTGCCTCCTGATGCTCTGCGGAGGGCGTTGGCAGAATCATTCTTCGATCAACAACGATTTCAGTTGGGCTTCATGGATGATGCTGCAGAGTGCTTTGTGAGTATTGATTCATTTTGGTTGATTACCTATATCTGCTGAACTAGACAAAGTACTTAAATTGTGTTAATAATTTGTGTATAAAACATATTCATCAATTTTCTATTCGTTTTCTACAACTTTGATTGAATGTTGCAGGAAAATATCCTGACACGGATTCACTACCATATTGCGTGTGTGGGGAGTCAGAGGATATGTGCAATGCCAGACACTGCATCCCTCACCAGAAGTTTGCCATGACACTCGTAGAACAGAGTGTGTGCGGCGCATGTGGTGCCACCTCTGAACCTCTGCCTTTCACTCAGGTCAGTCTTTCATGTTGTAAACAGTCAATAGTATTACAGATATCAAACTACTTTCATGGAACCTTGACAGTAGCTCTGAATAACTTCGGTAAGATTTTGGATACAGGTTGACTTGATAGTACCTAATAGTGCGTTTTTATTTTTAGATGGTTCATTATGTGTCTGCATCTGCACTGACTTCACAAGCAAAGCAATGTTCTACACCCTCCCATCCAGATCTCTTTGGGCAGCTGCTCAAAAAAGCGGGAGGCATGGGCGATATCCGGGACTGTCCTGTAAGTAGTTGCCTTAACTCTAAGTAGTACAATACTGTATAATAAACGTGACGGCTGATATATCATTGGCAAAAACAATGTTTAATGTTTATAATCAGTGGTGATCCTCTTTGTGTAATAATTTTGTTATTAACTAAGGTGCAATATTAATTCTTACAAAGAGCTTTAAAAGTATTGGATTGACAACTCATTAAATATAACTGCAGTCTATTTTGCATTATTACAAATCTTCCTACCCTCTGTTTAGCAAACACTTGATATCTTACCAACTGAACAGTTTCTTAATCAGGTCAAGTTCTAATCATAATAGCAGTGTTATGCAGATTTACCATAGTGTCATCAAAGAATATCTAAGACCTTCTTTCAATTCATTATAAGTTATAAAAATATAGCTGAAAAAAACAACAGTGACGAATCTCTAATATAATTACTGTATATTTTTAAGAAAAGTATGATGAATATTATATTATTGAGAGGAAAAGTTGTGTAAAATAGTCCAATCTTCTATTTAGCTCTTTGATCACTATAAAAATAGACTATTTTGAAGATTATTTATATAAGATGCTTGTAGTAAGTAACACATTTTTAGATTCAGGCTTCAAATCCGAATAACTGTTATTCTGTCACAGAGTGCCTGTGGAGCCAAGATCCAGATCCGTCGCACGCTGACCAACTGGCCTGAAATAGTGTCGGTGGGTGTGGTGTGGGATTCCGAGCGCCCTTCTCTGGATCACATCATGTCCCTGCTGGGCACCCTCCGCACGTCCTTGCGACTCAGTGATGTTTTCCACACCCCTACCCCTGCTAACGTGCCTCCCACTTCCCACGAGCTAGTTGGAGTTGTCACCTACTACGGCAAACACTACTCTACTTTCTTCTTCCATACCAAGCTCCGTCTGTGGATATACTTCGATGACGCCACCGTCAGGGAAGTTGGTCCAAGATGGGAACAAGTGAGTGGCTTTGAATAGTTTTGTAACTCTTGATTGCAATATTATATTATGGTTTTTAAGATAAATTTATTTCTCAGAAAACGCACATTTTAGAGGCTTTGCTAGGTTGAAAATGAAATCAGTACTAACATCAAATTGAATGCCTACTGTGATAGTAATAACCGTTAATGCTAGGTGTTATAAAATACTCATATTTTTGTACTAAAGTTGATATTGTTGCAGTAGTTATACCGGTATTAATGTTTTCTTTAGGTGGTAGAGAAATGCCGGAGAGGCCGGTACCAGCCACTGCTACTGCTGTTTGCAGTGCCAGAAGGCTCACCAATAGACACCAGTGGGGCCCCCAAGTGTGTGACTAGAGTGACCAAACCCCAACTGGTGGCTCCGGCGGGTCCCACAGCACGCCGTTCACTCACCCCCAGCCCCGAGAAGCCCAGTGGTCTGGGACTCACCACTCAGCGGAGAGCCGTTACACCGAATCCAGAACAGACGCAGCATGAACCACTAAGAGCTCAGGTTGGTATCATTGTTGATTTGGAATAAAAAAAAATACATAGTAAACAAATCGCTGCAAAATGATTTCTAAGATTAATAGGTACTGTTTTAACCTGTTGAGGACTACTGCTAGCTATAACAGTCAAACTTACCTAGTGTATACTAGAGTAAGCAAAATTATCATTAATGAATTCTAGGCAGTAAAGAAAACTTTCTAGTTGTATGTATTTAAAATGCATTGATAGATTAAAAAGACTAAATACTGAATATGGACCATTTGCATGCATCTTATAAGTGTTATAACTATACATTTTATTTCTGTTTAGAATTTTAGCAAAGTATGATAATTTTTTAAACATTGATACATGCAAAGTGTTACTTGACATTTAGTGCACTCATAAGCAGTTTCTTTTCTTTTTCGTTCACTCTGTGTTGTATTTGAGCACACAAAGCAAGGACTACTGGGCTCCACTCAGAAATATTTTCAAGAAATTATTGTTATTGATATAGTTATAGTATGTGGTTGTCTAAACCAGTGAGATCTGTGACCAATAAAATTGTTTGATCAGTTTCTAAGTTATACTATTGTTTCTTTTCTTATCTGACTTTGAAATACTACTACTGTCAAAATCTAACGGATGATGTGTTGTAGCGACCTACCCTGAACAATAACGACTACCAGAACCTGACGCACCTACAGGCCGCCATGTTCGGAGACACACCGCCCGAGTCCCCGCGACAGAAGGGGTTTCCACTGCGTCCAGGAACCGAGCTGGTCAGGAGAGACTCAGGCAACTGGAGTGGAGACCGTAATAGCGCCTCTTCCTCCTCCTCCACATCCTTGGAGAACCCCTACCACTACATTGTCGGCAAGATGCACTTCCGGTATGTTGATACCTGACTATTCTATAGAAATGGTATATTTTAATCTGATTTAACATACAGATGTAATTACGATCATAACTTTTGTTCAAATATAGAAATTTTATGTTACTATTTTACATTGTTATACATTTAAATGTGGTCTTTTACAAGTATTTTGAGTTTCTTTAAATTTATATATATTATATATATTTAAATTTCTAAGGGATGAGAGAAAATTTATCCTCTTGAGGAATTCATGAAAACAATGTTTGAGTCACTCATAAGTGATGTGTGGATTTCTCATGTTGGTAACAGTATCATATTATTTTAATCAAAATTAATCCAATGGAAAAAACAAGAGATTGATGTAATAATGGTTAATTAATATCATATATCAGTATCAGGATACATTTAAGTTGTACGAATGCATTCAAGTGAAAATAAAATTTTAACATGTTCAAGGTTTAGATGTAAACTGATTAGTGATAATAATGGAATTTGTCAACTTACTTATTATTCCTGTCTTTTATTATATATGCAATGTATAACCAACCATGTATGATGCACAGAGGAGTAAAGCAGTCAGATGGCCCTTGTGACCAAGGTTACGACTCCTACTCCTTGTCCTCCAATGACAGCCTCCCTCTGCAGCAGACGCTCAAGCATAACTTGCAGGTAAGCTACACTGGACACTGGACAATTACTAATCATTGTAACAAAACCTAATGTAGGCAGTGCTGCACAAAGCATTGATGGGCTCTGAGCGAAGTCTCATTAATAATTGTAACAAAAACTAATATAGGCAGTGCTGCACACAGCATTGATGGGCTCTGAGCAAAATAATTCAGTCAGGCCCCTCTCTTTCTCTATTTTATTAATAATTATTGATAATGTCTAGATGACTGGTAAGTAACAATTTTCTTATTAAAGAGCATACACTCAAACCACAAAATTTTTATATTCACAAATTTAAAATCCTACACACAAACAATGTCAATTCAACATTGTTTAACAATTGTAAGATAAATCTCATAGAAAGTATAAAAAACGAAGTTTGAGGCACCAGGTTTTTAGCTTCCAATGATTGATTTTTATCTCTTCATAATGAATATAATAACAAACAAAACAATAAAACGAGCGACAAAAATAGTAAAAGCAGTGGTAAGAAGCAAAAGCATAGATTAAGTTAGCTTTAGCTCATCACAAAAACTTTTTGTTGGAGTAAACATCACCTTATCTTTTTTCAGTTGGCCCAGATACCTGAGGGGCATCAGTCGCCAACTGGGTGTGTTCTGCTTAATCAGTACAACTCTAGTGTATCAGCATCTACAGGTGAGTAATCATGTGATATATTGATTAGATTGCATATTGATAACTGCATATTGAGGAAGTTGTCTGTGATCCTAACAGGTACTGTCTCTTCGCACAAAATCAGTTATTTTGGGACGTTATAATAGGTTAGGTGTAAATGCCCGTACAATATTGTTTTTTGCAGAAATTATATATTTTATTTCAGCAACGTTGCTCACGTTGTGTTCGTAAAATTTGAAATAACAAACTAATGACCAGATGTGATACACATGTTCATTATAAAAGTTGAATTACTACATTCTATAGTTTTGTTTATAACTTTAGTAAAAAGGTTTTCACCCTACCGTAAGCTTATTGCTAAAACTTTATGTTCTATGTATATTTAATGTATAAATGAACCAATATGACTAAGTAAAATTAAAATTTCTTAACTAAATTTGTGTCAGTAGACTTGTTATTTTAAGGGTAAAGGCATCATTTCCATAGCAGTGAACAATAAAGTAAGTGAATTTGATTAAAAGAAAATGTGATACATTGCAAAGATGATCCAGAATATCATATAAGTGTCTGTGGACCTGTTGTAGATGACTGTGAGCGACTCTGCTTGGAGGCAGATCAGCTGTTGGGCAAGTCGGAGGCTGCGGAAGACCTGGTGACTGCACTATCGCTGTGCCATGCAGCAGCTAACAAGGCACGTGCCGCCATGGACGCCCCCTACAGCAACCCTCAGACTGCCAGTGCGGCTCGTATGAAACACAACACCTGCGTCATGCGTGCCCGATCTCTGCACAAGAAACTGGAAGAACCTAGCAAGCGTAAGTGTTATATAGATTATTGTTAATTTTGTTTCTTTAAATATTTCCTTGGCATGAAGTAATTGTTTACAGCATTGATAAATTTAATTTAGCTTAGAGTGCAACACTTTATGTTTTAGGATATTTACAAGAGACTTGTTTTGTTGAATTTGTTGTTCAAAATGAATTTGATTTCTATAATCATGGAAACATCTTTCTGTTCAGAAAAAATTGTTCTATTTCATTTTCAAAACTAGCACATAAAATCACAACATAACCAATATGATCCATAGTCGTTATCACTTTAACTACTTTTTCATTCTTAGACAGTGGTAAAAAATAGCTATTTTTAAGTAGTTTAGTAATTACAACAAAATATTATAATAAATTATGATTGTGTGTTTTGGCTTTGACATAACGGAAATGAGTCTCAATGTTACAATGGTTTAAAAAAATTTGCACATAATGAAATTTGAAATAAATGTTATTACAATTTATTTATAAGAACACAGTGTTCCTTCTGTCATTTCTCACCTAAAAAACAAAAACATCAGTTTTTTGTGGTCATCACAATAGATGAATACAATATTCAGTAGCAGAACGGCATGCACGTATTGCAGTAAAGTAATAAACAAGAGTATTGATTTTAACTTACTGTCATTCTGCCATTTTACTATCAAGGAATCCAATAAAAGTAAGAATGATGTGCGAAAGTGCAAATTTTTAATACAAAACCTCATGGGTTGGGGCGAAAGCCTTTAAGAAGTTAAGAAGTAGAACATGTATGAAAATTACGTTGTAACAGGTGCTTGTACAGTTTTCTTGATATTTAATGAAAAATATTCTCCATATGACATAACCAATTGTACATATGTGATTAGTAAACTTAAATTATTTTTACTTTCCAGATCCAGAAGGAAGACATAGCAGAGAAGGCAGTGGCTGCAGTAACCGAGGATCAACTGGCTCTCATTCTCGACAGAACTCAAGAGATAAGGGTAACCACTCCCGCCAGAACAGCCGAGAACTTCTAGTAAATACTATGCCCACTCAATTGCCGTCAGCCAAGACTGGTCCCCGGGAACCACCAACAGTGGTAGCTCCTGAAAGGCCAGCTCAGAAAAATATTGAAATATACGCAACTCTTCCCAAGAGCAAGAAAGGATTGCTATCACGTGCGACTAAAACAAAAACAGCTGTTGAAGATGAGGAATATCTTATGTATGATCGACCAGGAAGGAGTTTATATTCAAGTAGATCGAAATTAAATGGCAAAAAAGAAGGTGAAAAACGTGCTCGGAGTGAGGAACGAAATAACAAGACTGCAAAAGAAAAGGAATTTGTTTCAAATTCACTCTCTAAAGAAGCAAAAAAACAGACAAAAGTAGAAGAGCCGAAACAGAATAAGAAGCAGCACAAAATAAGGAGAAAACTTCTGATGGGTGGGCTAATTAGAAGGAAAAATCGTAGCATGCCAGATTTACGAGAAGATGAGGTTGCTCCCAAGGATTCAGTAAAGGATGAGACCAAAGCATTATCTAAAGATGATTCAAATGTTGGGTCAAAGATGGATAAGCAAATGGGATTAAGTGGGTATTTGTCAGAAGGACATCTTGAATTTTCTGGCAATCCAAATCTGGAGAGAAGTAAATTGATGAGAAAGAGTTTCCATGGCAGCAAAATTCTTCAAATGGCGAAAATTCCTCCACCTCCTCCATTGAGAACAACTTCACAGTTGAGTAAAACAGACCGCCCTCCTTTCCCATTACCAATGGACGACATAAAACAAAACATGATGAATGAAAGAAATGATGAGTGGTCTCGAGAGCCACAATCTTTACCTTACATCCCTGCAAGTTATGGTGAAACTAAGAAAATTGAATCTGTTACTTATGCTAATGGTGGATTTCTACTGCAAGGATATCAACAACACACAAAAGTGGTTACTACAGCTCAAGTTCATCAGGAGCAGTCACCTCAGGCTGCAAGGGACGAGGTAGACTCTGGAGTCCCTTGTGATGTCAACGGGTTTCCTCTACCACCTTATCCCTCTCCTCTGAACTCAGTATCACACTCTCGACAGCCAAGTGAGGATTTTCCACCACCTCCCCCCGAAATTGTGTCACAGGAACCTGAGGAAGTTCCAGTCAGGCCCCCATCACCAGAAAGCCTTTTAGCCCAAGTACAGCAGAAACGTTTGCAAATTCTTGCAGAGAATGAAGCAAAAGCTGCAGCTGCTGCGGAGTCTTATGAGGCAGCTAGAGCTGTAGGAGGTGAAACTTGGTTGAGAGAACTTCAAGCCAAACAGGCTGCTCTTAAAGGTAAAAATGGTCTCACCCAGAATGGTAAAATAGAAAGTCCTGTTTTAGTTGGAAACAGAATTTTGACTCCAACCAAGTCGATAGAATCAATTCAACACTATGATACTAGAGAAAGATTGACACCACCAGCAATCCACGAACATGGATCAAACAGTCAACAAACGACTTCCGTTAAAGATTTGAAATCTAGGTTTGAAAAGATAAAGATTGATAAAGAAATAGAATCTGTTCAACAGTTTTCAAATAAACCATCACGAGCTAGTCCGATCATAACAGATAACTCACATCTCTATGATGCTCAGGTTAGCAATAATACAATCATCAATTCTCTGACTTATGACTCCAGTTTGATTACTGCTCATATGAATGGGTTTGATCTCTCACATGATAACAGTAAAAGTAATGAAAACGATATTTCTTTTGCCAACAACAACATAGCCCCTGCAAAACAACATTTTGACAGTCATGAACCAAGGAGGAAATCTGGTAAGAAGAAAAACGTAACGTTCTGTGAGCAAGTCGTTTTGGTTGCTACTGCTGATGAAGATGAAGTAGATAGTTACATACCAAACCCAATTTTAGAAAGAGTTCTTAGGTCTGTTTTACACAAAGACAGTCCACAGGAAATACGAGAAACTACAATTCAGTCAGTCATTCCCTTGAAGAGAACTGATTCTGGCAATTATGGTCAGAAGAATCAACAAGAAAATAATACAGGTCCTGTTGTAAACGGAATTGACAAACCAAACATTCCCAGTCCAGGATTGACTTCAGAAAGTTTTACATATCATATGAATTCGTTGCCAACTATATCGACTGCATCATTGAACGATATCAAGCATCAATACTTACCAAATACGAATGGAGAGCATATGATTCACCAGGATCATGCATCAAACATTCAACGGCACTTTTCTGGACAGCAACAGCTAAGTGTTAAGGGAGTTCAGCAGTCTCCGGTGATGTCAAGACCTTTAATTAATCAAGTATTGCCAACGAAGCCTAACATTATTACTCAATCCCAATCCAACAGCAGTCCATCGATGCACAGTGTGACACCTTACAATATTCAACAATCCCACAACCACCAGACACAGATGTATCAGCAAAGTCATCATCAGCCTCATGTCCATCCTCAGCACTCTCAGAGTTATTCACCACAAACCCCACAATCTCAGGCTTCAGTACACTATTCCACTCAAGCTCCTTCTTATACAAACTCTGCTTCCTATACTCACCAATCAAACATTCAGACTAACCAGTCAGATTCACCCCATATGGAGAACCATCACTCTTCAGTATCGGAGTATCCTGTAGCACAGTCTGCAGCCCCCTCTCCAGTTGCTACATCATCTCCATATCAGCAGGTTCCCCCACCACAGGGTCATCTTACAAACTCTCCTTATCAGATTGTTTCTCAACCTCAGACTCATCAGTATCCGTATAAACCTGTAATTTCAATTGCTCCAACACCAGGAAGTCAAACTCATGGACTCCCTCAGCAATCTCCAATCATGAATCGGCCTCTCAGTCATCAACAGATTCCTAATGGGCACAGCCACGATGGCAGAAAGCTAAGCACAGCTTTGAGTAATCCAATGAACATACAACATCGCATCAGTGACAACCTCAATCACTCTCAAGTAGAAACGAGATACATGCATCCGTCCCAGGGCTTATACAGTCACCAAACCGGTAATGGATCTCTGAGGAGTCCTCACAGTTTAGTTGATCAGAACTCAAGATTTGTCAATAGTCCACCAGTACACCAACACACTACTGTCAGAGCCAGACCTCAAGCCATGTACCAGCAGGATCTCCCTCCACCAGAGTACCAACATCCACCACCACCCAGAAAAGACCCTTCTGGAACCAACGGTTTGCCAGTAAGGTCGGAAATCTACCAGAGGGTACCAACTTCATCTGGAAATCTGATAGTGGATCAGAATCATCATACTTCATCACAAGGAAATATGTACAATTCTCTCAGTTCAGCAAATCATAGGCCACTCTCCCCGACTAGTCCACATGGTCAGATGCCACCGTCAGTTGGAATCCATGTCTATCAACATCCACCACACCCTATGTATCAACAGAGTGCCTACCACCAGGTACAACCTCAACAGGTGAACCATCATTCACAGCAAACCCAACAACCAAACCATCACCCTCAACAACCCATTTACAACCAACAACATCCTCAGTTGACTAGTCACAGTCAACTGACCCAACCGAACCAACCACCCAGCCACCATCTGATAACCAACCACTCGCAGACTGGAGGGCACCAATACAACTCAAACCCCACCCCTACTCCTGTAAGGCATCCTCCTTATCAGCCACCTCCGCACCCCAAACAACTGGAAAGTGTTAGTAAGATCCCGGAAAGGACGGCTCAACCTTCGGGTGTTCCACATTTGAGGAGCAATCCTTGCAATTTATGTCGCAAGAAACAAGTTCAACATCCAGCTATCTATTGTTCAGACTGTGACTTTTATATGTCCAGGTTTAAACCAAAAACCTGATTTTCTTTTGAAAATTTATATTTTTCAAGTACCTGAAAATTATGTTAAAAATTATAGGTTTAAGGAATTATTTTTATTGCTGGCAGTAATTTAAAAGTGAATATTTACAAGGTTTTTTATTTATATGCAAAAAAAGAGTTTAAATTATTGTAATTTTTCAAGTAAGGCAAATTATTTTATGAAGTTTTGATTGGAACATAATTTTTTAATTGCTATCATATATTTGAATATATTTTTGAAAATAATTTATTTATTGTCTTTCACTTTATGATATTGAATATGCAGTAGGTTTTGTATGCAATCAGTATTACAACAGTTAATATGTAACAGTGACTTTTGTTTATTAAAGATTGTAATAACACAGGACCTTGCAAAAAGCTGTGAAGTACTATCACTAGAACAAGTTTGAAGGCTGTTTTAATAGATGTATGTTGTTAGAGAGATATGATATGTTATAAAGTTTGATGTTTGTTACTTTGAATGTTGTATTCTAATGATCTCAGACTGTTATAAAAAGTATTAATTCATCCATTGCGGGTGAATGCAAAATTGTACATTATTTGCCCAGTAATGTTTTGTTTTAAAAACATTATTGGTTTTGTAATAAAATAAGTTCAATAGGAAATTGTGTTTTATTGTCAGACCTTTTAAAAATGTAAGAGATTATTTAACTGCTTGCCAGTAGCGTTTTGGACCTGATTGTACATGTTTTTGAATTCTGTATAACATGAAATTCCATTATTTGAATAGTAATATTAGACATTATACAACCTTTTGAAACATACTTTCACAAATGATTCCACTCATAATTTAATAAGTATAAATTTTACAATCTGTGAATTCAAGAACTTTTTATCAACTATCTAGGGCTTGATGAAATACTCCTATTACGAGCATTCTAATTCCATGGCTTATGTATTGGGTAAATTGAACTCTGGTTTTGTGTTATAAAGAATTTTTATTGTTGGATAAGAATGTGAGGAAGAAAATTATTCAGTTCCATCGCAGTGAGTTTTTATCACTAGTAGATAAACATTAGTTACGAACATTAGGTTTCAACAATTATTTTTATACTTTTTAACTAACATAAGGTATCAAGCCTGACAATCCAGGAGGTCAATTTGCATTCTATAAACAAACAATCTGGTTTTTGTTAAAATCAATAGAAGAAGTTTCTTGAGAGAGGAATTAATTGCCAGCTATGATATTTGTGATAAAGGTTGAAATGAGAAAGTATCTTAAGTGTTAAAAAAATAAATTTTAAATACACAATATGTTTGTTCTCAGATCATGTTCTTCTAAATTTGGTGTATTTAAAACCAAGTGTGACAAGTGAATAAATTTAAAATGCGTCAGCTAACCATATACAGATCTTGAAGTTGTAACTTTCAGACTCTTTATCTGTGTACCATTAGGTGATATAACTTTTACAGTCAAACTGTCAAATTTTAATATCTCAAAATTGAAAATAAATAATTTAAAAAACAAAATTATCAGTTCATATTTTTACTCTAGATAACCTCCCATTTTGATCTTCACCACAACTATTACAAAATTTTTTCTTGATAGACAAAATTTCTCTATTGATAAAGGTCATTAGTTGTATAATGCAAACTGACTCTGTAATTCTAGACTATGAGGTAATTCTTACTAAGCTCATTGCACATTAAGAATAAGGCATTTGCCTATTTTAAAGACTATGGCATAAAATGTCTAAGAATGATTTTAAGAAAGGGAGATCCTGTTTTATTCGTGGAATTAAGACTAGGAAGTCCTCTTTTTAGCATTGCCTCAGGACCAATGGCTTAAAAGTAACTTCCAAACGGTCACCAATGGCTAGGTAGTCACACTGATTGCTAAGATAGGATTGCTCAGAGGTCAAAATTCCAAGTAGCAGCCTCACATCATCGCTTGACTTGGTAGTTACTATATCTACTGGACTAAGCCATTAGTGCGTGTTTTGTAAGATGATAATGTAAAGCAGAGGAAGACCAGGAAACTAATTGGTTAAGGCAATCAATAAAAAATTGAGGAATTACATCTTTGGTATAGTAAGCAGTGTCAATGGAGGCACTTAACGGATATTTAAAAAACTGTACCAAAGGTTTTCTCCCTTGTGCAAAGAATCCCCTCCACCTTCCAAGACAATTTCCACCTTTGGAAGAAATTGTGGAAGAATTTATTTTGTATAAACCTATGGTATCCTAGCCTGTGCCAACCTAGGCCTCACCAGAAGGTACCAGGAAATGAACATCTGTATAATGTCAGACAGTCAGGCAGCTCTTAAAGCTCTTGACTCCAACAGCATTTCATCCAAGCTTGTGTGGGAGTGCTTTAACACTCTCTGCAAGCTTGGATCACGCAACTGTGTGCGTCTTGGTTGGGTACCGGGCCAAACAGGCATAGGTGGCAACGAATGCGCCGACAGGCTTGCCAAAAGCGGAGCAAGCATGCCATACACCGGTCCAGAACCGAGTTGTGGTATAAGCAAGTCAGCCGCTTATCAAAGTATAAACAAATGGTCCAGGAAGACACACCGCTTGCGGTGGCAGAGTCACCAAGGACAAGCACTCGGCAAAAGACTGCTTGCCGATTCTAGCTCCGGATTCACCAGATGGCTGATGGGGCTGGGGAGGGATCGGGTTAAGCAAGTGATTGCCTTGATCACTGGACACGGCCACTTCAGGAAACACCTAAACACTCTAGGTTTACGAAATGAGGACTCGGAGTGTAGACTCTGCAATACGTCTGAAGAGACTGCAAAACACATAATACTGGACTGTGAGAGACTGGGAGCAAGGAGAAGGGCTCTTTTCGGTGATAAACAACCAGGCGACGAACCAGATGCTAGTATCGGGGAAAAGCTTCTTAGCCTAATTAAGGGCACGAAGATAGGCTTACCCCTCTAACATCAAAGGGGCACACAATAAGCTCAGGTTGACGTGTGAGGATCTAGGAATCCACCCCAATATCCCAAAGGAAAAAAAAAAAAAAAAAAAAAAAACCTATGTTTAACAAATTTACTTATTACATACGATGAGACATTAACACATTCGCTGCTAACGTCTCCGATCGGATACACACCAAATTCACTCCGGGTGCTGTCATCTCCGATCGGCGACCTTCGGCCATTAATATATGCTTAGTTTGCCTCTAGTATTTGAGATGGAACTTTGACCTTTCCATAATGTGTTACTAACCTGATATTGTTATATTTGAGTCAGGAGCTAATTAACTTTATTTTCAGTAACTGTGCAGAGTGTGTGTTTTATGTTATATTATATTGTGTATGCTCTGGGTGTTTTGCAATGAAGGGGGTAAGTACAATTTCAAATAATGATTTATAAGGCCTTTTGTTAGCCGGTGACTTATGGGTGATGCGAGTGTGTGTTAGCCTGCTTTAATAAGTTGCACACTCCTTAAGTAAATTCAGAGGGTGGTAAGAGTTATGTTATAAATAGTGTAAATACAAATTATGAGGATTTAATTTAGTAATTTTTTTAGGACATAAAACACATTGTTTATCAATGTCAGTTTAATTTAGTAAAATGGGACTTTTAGGATAATAGAAACTGTGACGATTTCCAATCAATATCTATTGCTATGTGCTGCCCTGACCGATAGGAGAACCATTGTTTCTAACTACTGTATGCTGTCGTATCCAATCATAGACACAACCGATGATGTCAAATCTTGCTTTTCCAAGAATTACCTCATGATGAGGTATGTTAATAAAATTTTTTTAGCATACCTAATGGTTTCATTTTTTATAACGGAGAGTTTGTTAAAATGAGTAGAACTGTCATAGAAAACCAAAAAGTCATTACTGTAGTTAAATTTTGGACAGAACATTCTTTTCTAGAGACTGCTGTTTTTGCAAAACTTTTCGACTACTTCTTTCATTTTCAAGTAATTCAAAATATCTTTTTCTGAGTATATGACGATTCAGTTGCCCAGCCATTTGTCTGACACAAGATCTTAGTCTGGTTTTGATTAGTCTTACTCAGCTAAGTTCCCCTTCCACATTGCAGCTAGTTACAGATAAAATAGTAATGTTCTGTTAACTACTTTTAAGGACTTACATCCTGCAAAATGCACTAGGTACCTGTAAGGTTTTAAAATCTCTTGTTCCACATTTAATTTTTATTAATTCTTTATCAACCTTCTCATTATTCTTTCAATGACCATCACCATTATCAATGTCATCTTGATCTTGTAACTTTGTCTTCTTGTCATACGTGATTGTTATAATAGCATCAATTACAATGTTTTTGTTTGCCATGTTATAGAGCTCCCAGATGCTATTAAATCTTTTTCCACCATTTGATCAGAAACCACATTTGTATATTCACAAACAGCGGGGTTTGGTTTTAAATCTAGGGCTCTTGTATGTGTGAAATAACATTGGTTTTACCATAGCTAAGGAACAGTCAGAAAACCTTTCCTGAAGTTGGATCACTTAAGGGAGCTGAGTGTCCACTTTTGGTTTCCATTCATAGTCAACGATAAGCTCATCCACATCGAGTTCATCTATATCTTTCTTTCTCCAACTGTCCTTGGAGAGGACACTAGGGGTGTTCTCCCAGTTGAACCTACTCTGAGTACAGCACAAACCGATGTATCACTTTCACCTAGGCAACCCCATGGATGTCCGGGAGTGGTACATCAGCAAATGCTGAAGTATTTGAGTAAAAGGTGGAACAATAGGTTTAGTCTACTATGGAGGAAGAATGTCGGATAGGTGGAGCTTCCTTAGAGTTAAAAGGGCTGTTAGTCTAGACATTAGGGAGTACCTTCCCATACCCGCATTGACTGGAGGTGGCTGGAACAGAGCCACCTATGTAACATGCACCAAATTTATAATGCAGTCTTAAAAAAAAAAAAACTGATAATAAAAAAGGATTAAAAATTAATTATTCAAAATTGATGATTTACAATCATCCACTGTGTAGTCAAACCTTTATAGTGTTTTGTTCACTATCACCTGTTTTGATCTGATTCTTCAAGTACAGGCATAGAACTGTCTTCCATAGTCATGGTGGATTCACTCCTTAAAATAAATGATAAAATAGTCAAACTGTAATGAATGAAAATAATTTTTCAATGCATTAAATGTCATTTGTATGTGACTTTGGACTTAGTCCCACCAATTACAGACAACACTAGGCCTGACTGCCAGGTACTAATGTGAACAATAATTTCTTCTATAACTTCTGTATTTTCTGTGATCGAGATATTAATGCTATGTAATTGACAGCAACTAACCACTGTACACTTCAGTGTTTACCTACCATATGAAGCATTAACCACTTCAGTTAGTAATAATAAAACAACTAAGGTAAAACATAATTAAATCAGCAATAATATTATCTTCGAGGAATTGGTAGTGTTGTTTTGGATAGTTCTGTTACATAGTGTCACAGTTCTTTCAAATGTTTCCAGTACTATATTCATAGCAGAGTAAAGCGTTGAGGAAGATAAATTAAAGAAAACATACATTGAACAGTACATTTTATTGCATGTTTGAGGTAACCTTGCTCTAACAAGACTAGATCTAACACATTATATACAACTAGATTTGGTAAGTAACACTTGACATAGATACGGGTGGCGACACTGACAACGGTAAGGCTCGGTACTTTACTGTTACTCCACTAAGCTAATACGCAACTGCGACTGTGCCTACATAACTCGCAACTATAGTACGGTCAGTCCCACAGATTTTTTCTACAAAAATTTCCAAAACAAGGTAGTCTGTATTCAATTTGAAAATGTATTGTTTTTACTAATAAGACCAAAAACGTTTTCTAGACGTCTCACAAAAGATTTACAAAGATTTGGTCAGTGTCTCAGAGTTAAAAAGGATATTTGTTTGGTTTTGAGAATAGTAATTGACACATTCTTACAGTAGAGAATGGAAATAAATAGAAATACATTTTTGAGAGCCTTACCTTTGAGTCAAAGGTTTAAACACAAAGAGTGATAAGAAAAGTGGTAGGCCTAAATAAATTGTTATGACCCAAAAAGTATCATTTAAAAACAAAAAATTGTAACGAGTTTTTCATAAAAGATTTTAAAAATACATTTTTAAGAAGTATATAGACAAATTATATAAATGTTTAAAATATATATGAAAAACATTATGTGCAAAACATAAGTACAAAACATTAAAATTGCTTGATATGAAGAATATTTCAGGGCACTTTAGAATTCTAAAAGGTCATAGAAATAAATTTTATCACTTTCTTATCACTGCTTAAGTAGGAGTTGATCATCATAAATAAAAAAATAACACATCTTACATAGTCTGTACAATCTGGAGTGGTATGTGCGTAGCTAATGTAAAATATACAAAACTGAATGATATACATAAAAATATTATTGCAGAAACAATTATTTTAAATAAATAAATAAACTAAATGGTTGTGAAATTTATTTATAAATATGTTATTTAAATATTCCTGGTATAGTCTTATCATTTTATTTTAATGTTCTGTTTTAATATTTAATCTTTTAAAGGACGTACTGGCATTAGGAATATGCAGATGCAGACTTCAATGTGATATATACTCCAGTAAAAGTAAATTTTGTACCACAATGCTATTGTTTGGGTATTAACATACAGAGCATTAATTTATCTTCAATTAAATTAATGCTCTTAAACTGCAAGACATCAATTAATATCAGAATTCTATTTATTTTTGTAGTAAGTACATTTTATGTTCGAAGATAATAGGGTTTATCTTAGTTTTATATAATGTTGCTATCAGTTACAAATGTATTTAATATATCGTTGTATTTAAAATTAGTCTAATACATTATTTAAATTTCTCTATTTCTGAAAGGACATCATATCCAAATAATAAATACAGTGTTAAAATACAAAATTAATACATCTTTTTTATTTGAATTAATTTTGTATAATATAGTTTTACAATTGTTGTAAGGATTACAAGAAATAATAATTGAATATGTTTGAGATAAATTGTGCTTATTGTAACGGGAATAACTTAAATTATTTATGATCTTTTGGAATTTAATGGCCTATGTTTGTTTGTATCAAGAATACATATGTATCAAAATTGTACCTTAAAATAAAAATTTCTTTGATCAATCCACAGTGTGATGTTCCTGCTCACGTATAACATTTGTAAGTTTTTGAATACTCAAAGTATAATTTAAGATTTATTAAAACGCACTTGGCTCTCACATTATTAAACTTAATGAACAGGGTAAATAATACAATAAATTGGGTAAAAGTATTAAATGTTAAATACTTGACTACTATTCAAAAATAATTTCCAACAAATAAAGTTAAATTTTACATTTAGTTTAATAACTGTATTTCAACATGACTTGTTTATTGACCATCTTTCTTTCCTTGTGAATTCATATTACCTCTTATTAGTAAAATATAACGGAATATAAAAATTCAATAGAATTTCATTACATATATTATACAGTAACATTTTCTTCACTATATTCTGTGACCAACAAAACAACATAAAAATAACAGAATTTAGTTATTGATATACATTAACACACATCACAGCCCAATTGCCTTCAGTGAGTGTTCAATCACTCTCCAGAAAAAGTTACTTTCAAATAAAATAACAATTGGATAAACCACAACAACATTTTAATGCATTTATTATCAATTTATGTTTGTTTATATACTCTTCTATCATTATTTTGTATCTATGTATAAATGTACATTATTAAATAATAAAGAATATTCACATTTTGCTAAAAATATTTAAAGATCATTATCATTAATATTATCTTATTTTTGTTACCAATCGATTTAAATCTCTGAAATGCGTCAACAATTTTATACAGACCAAAAACTATCTTACCTAATATAAATCATGTTTATTCTTAAATATAAGAAAATAATATCAGTATTTATTATTTCTTGGAACACTGTTCATACAAGACACTGACTTTGTATTAATTAGTAAAATTAATAAATAAATTATTACAGATTATTTACACTAACATAGGGGCTAATGTTTCGTAACAAGTCCGTAAAAGAAGCCCAATACAACATTTTTGTAAATAGAAAAGTACTAAAATTAATTATTGGAATTGATTCCACTACTTTTCTATTTATTCATCATGATAGAATCTAAAACAATACAAAATGAACCTAAAATAAATAGTTACAATATTTTACTACATCTATAAATAAGTTATTTTACGAACATGGTAAGTGAACAAATTACTCATAGCAATACCATGTTAAATCAAGACAAGATCTATAACACATTAAGTACCTTCTAACAAACGTTTACATTCATTTTTATTTGGTACTGTTTTAAGTTGATAGTAAAAAATAGAGACTTTAAAAATATTAACAACAAAGACATACATGGAAAATAAGTTGTATTGAAAATTACATATATAAAATAAATTACACCTAGAAATAAAGATAAAAAATAAAATATACTCTGCATATTGACAAGTTAAAAATCACTCTTTCCCAACAAGGAATAAATAAACAACACTTAGGCATATTGAGTTGGTGATACAGCGAGTACTCGTAGAAATAAAATATATCAATGATAAATTGAAATACATCGTTTAATACTGATTACATGATAATATATAATATATGGTTGGAAGCAACACATTTACACCAGCAATAACAAGTCAACAACACCTAGAACTCAGTTAGGCCAATGTATGATATGTATAGGTTGCTTAACAATACAGATGCTTTACAGATTGACCAATAGGGATCAAGATAACGGTACCGTATTGAGTTCGATTGGTGCCATCTTAGCCAATCAAATTGGTTGAAATAATGTAACCAATGAGTGTAAGGCATTCAGAGAACTTTGTAAATACAGATAGATGAACGGTTACCAATCTTATAAATTTAGTTAGAGCACATAATGATATGTATTTGTTTCTGTACAACCTAAAATCTAACGAATTTACATTAATTACAACTAGCAATAGCACAGGTAAGCGTTACTATACAATACGTACATTAAAGGGTCGGCAGTCAACAGTCTGGTACCTATTGTGTACTGTAGGTACTGTCAGCACTCCAATACCAGAAAACATCATTGGTCACAAATAGAACGTCAAAGACACTCAAAAATACATTGAATACTGAATTTTTAAAATTTTTATAATATGCTCTGTTCAAAAACAAACTACATCTATATTTTACGGAAAAAATGATGAAAATAGTAATAATTATGAACAATATATTTGGAGTGTTTTAAACTTAAATAGGTAATTAGATCATCAAACTGTTTAGTTATATATTTTTTTATATAAAAGTAAAAATAAAGTTTTACATTCACATTAAAGTTTATTCAGTTAATGTGATGATAAACTCTAAGATTTCAAGAATACACTTAGTATCTAACACATGATATTCAAGATTGTTGCAATATAAACAAAAATAATGTTGTGGAACTGTTTTTACAGTAGAACTCTCTTAACTAAGTTTTTGTTAACCAGATGGTAGAACAAATCAAGGTAAATTTAAGGTGGTGCAGTTGGTTTTTGGTTGGAATATTTTTTTAAAAAAACATCTGGTTACAGACCTTTTATATACTACTTTTGTTACAGAAAAATTAGAAAAACTCTTTAGAGTATTCCACGAAGAGTGGCAGGAATTTGAAACAGAATATGCTATATAGTAAAAATAGAAATAATAACAATGCTTGATAATATAAAAATATTTTATCTTATTTAATCATATTATTAAATTAAATTAAATTTAAAGTATATTATTTTTGTTAAAAGTCATAAAACATATCAATTTCTGAAATTATTACTACTTTGAATACTCATTTTACAGTTTTATTTTTAGCCATTTTAATTTTGAGCCTGATAACAAAATTACCTAAGTTTCACACTATAAGTGCCATAGTTTAAAATTTGTCAATGATGATGGGAGATTTGAATGGATAACGAGGTTTGGGACATTTGCCAATGCTATATGTTTTAAAACGAATAACACGTTTTGAGGATTGAAATCTATCCTCTTCATCAAGTGATGACATAATTAGTTCATAAAATAAGAAAGAAAAAAAAGAAAAAAGAGAAAGAAAAGGGTCATTATTAAATATTTGTAATAAAAAAAAATAACAAAATGGTGTGATCAAAAACGCTAATTTTTTTTTGTATACTGACAAGTTATATAAAAGGGCGTATTAATCTAAAATTTAAAAGAAAACATATTTTTCCAATCAAAAATCGATTATACTACCTTAATTTGTTTGTTGATAGCACAGGGTGGCGCACATGTTTTAAATTCATCATCTGCAACTTATATAGGGATAACTGAACCCTCTGATTAAACAGAGTCCTATTTTAAAGTTTCAGTACAGTTACAGAGGCTTACTCTATTTCTGAAGGTGATAACAATGATTATGTTGTCATTATTTGTAAAATCAGATAAATCTTAATAGGAAGTTATTATGAATAAGTTGACACTTTTGTGCATTTATAGCTTGTATTTTTTCACTGTCAGCATAGTTTTCCATAATTAGTGACTTTTTAAAGACAGGTATGATTTTGACCAAATATGTTTTTCACACTTGGTCACTTAGGCCACCACCTTGTATGATATAATAATAACCAGTGACACCAAGTTCAGTTACTTTATTGCTTAGCTAAGAGCACTACATACAAAATCGACTTAGTCAAAAACTGAAATATAAGGGCATTTTAAATCAAACAATAGATTTAGTATATATAACTTTGATGAGAAATGAAATGATGCACCTATGTAGAGAAGTTGAAAAAAATAAAAATGAAAAAATAATATTGTCTGATGTAATGTATCTTTTATATTATAACGAAATTAAACACAGATTTGCCTTCGGTGGCTTTAACTCCAAATGAGATCACTATAATTAGATACCTTGGTATTATTAACATTTATAAAGGTACGCAAAAAAAATGTAACCATTTCTTCGATGCCGTTGTGCCTATTCTTTTACATTATTATGAGCTGCCCTTCTAAGAACGTACATTTTATACTAAAACATCGTTGATGTTGAATAGTTTAATTATTTTGTTATTCCAAACTTAGTTATTTCACCATACACATTTAACAGTGCCATCCTGATCACAAATGTATTATACAATGGCTAACAAACTATGAAAAGCAGGTAGGTAACTTGCATTATAATACACAGTTATTTTTACATTTAGGGATATACAACTATACAAAATTAGAACTAACAAACAGTAACTAATCTTACCTAATTAAACCTAATAATCCAAGGTACATCAATTAATATATACTTTTGTTGTTGTCAATCAGACCACATCTGTCTACCAGCTAGGTTGAGGATAGGTAAATATATATCAAGAGTAAACACATTCAACTGTATCAGCTTTATCAAATATAATCTATTGTGATATGTATCTTTCATCACAGATTTTTCAAATAGTGATTTATCTAAGCTAAAATAGTAATTTGTCATAGCATCACAAGTTCTTCTATTGGACTTTTGTTACCTAAAATAGTCATTTAATTGTTTTTACTTCTAAAAGAACTAACATTGTTGCTGTAACATAAGCAATTGTTGTGTTGTTGTTTTCTAGGGCTTCTTCGTAATCCAAAAAAGTGATTTTCAAAGATGGAAAATCGTTTTGTCATATATATGAGATGAATGAGTGTAGATACAAATTTTGGATTGATGGAAGGTTATTGTTCACACCTTGTGCGCTTCAGAGTGTTGGTTCCCATTATACAACAGCGGGGTCGAATCTTTCTTCAGTCGAGTCAAATATGAGCATATGTTTGAGAATGCAATAACAAAAGATGGGTTGATGTGGCTGAATTGTGGTCGTCCAGGACAGAAGTGGTCATCGTGTACAGGTGAAAGTATTTGTCATGGAGCGGTCAGTTGTGTGAGTATGCGCAGTAGTTGGAGTGAGCTAAATTTTATCTGAATTATGTATATTTGGTGTAGCCTGTTGTTTTTATGTCAAGAAGCTTGAATAAAATCATTTGAATCATACACTACCATGCAGCATTACCTCCTATCAGTTGAAGCTACGTTTTGATTGATCATATAAATATGGATATGTCCTCTTGGAGGAAAGGTTAATCGGCTTTTTTTCCTGTATCACCTCAGTAAACAACTTCATAATTGATATTTTCAGTCTCTTTTTAGAAAGCAAGCATTTCTAGATACTTGAGTACTGCTGATTTTAGAATCAAGTGTATTTGTTTGTACAGCGCACAATTACAAGGAGCGATTATAGTTACTGCCATGACAGCACAGTAGCAGCGTACAGCCCCTGTGGACCATGAGATTCTGGAGTCATAGAGAGCGTTATACAATTGTTTCCCTTCCTCTCTGCCACTCCGGTTGTTCTGCTATTGGGATGACACTTCTGCTGCTTCTGCTCAGTCCGCGACCTCACAAACATTTTCACCTGTATAGTGAGCAGTGTGTACAGTCTACAGAGTGGTCTGGCCGGGAACCATGTTGCCACCGCCGCCACCTCCTGTGCCTCGTCGCTTGAGCTCCGCGAGGTCCAGTGCCGGGTCGTCGTCGTCCGTCTCCAAGGCGGGATTCACTCTGCCGTTCATCTCGTCCTTGCCTACCATGGTGGCGGCTCCGTAGCCTCGCCCGCCCGCGCCACTCGTCATCACCGACATCTGTTCCCCCTCGGCCGGCTCTCCGACGTGCACCACATCCTCCGGGATATTCACCACGCAGCGGAACCAATCGTAGCCAGGTGCCAGCATCCCCGTCTCGAAGACGTGCCTGCAAGAAGCCCAACAACCATTCACAGCTTCAACGCACTTATCATATACTGCTTCAACATATATACGTTTTTAAAGCTAAAAAGTTATCTAACAGCCAACACCATTGTAATATTTGTATTGTATAATGTCTGTATTGTGTGATCATTAGATAGTTTTATCTACGAAAGCCTCAAATGGATAGAGATGTGTTATGTTTGTTTATTGTATTAAATTATTATATAGAACTTCGTTTAAAATTATTTACAGAATCTTAAAGTTTCAGAGGTGCATGCTATCAATTCTTAATCTACCAATAGTCAATAATCTTTCTCTTATAAAACTTGTCGAGAATCACTTGCATCTGTCAGAAAAGTAAACATGGTTTTGTTTACATTGTTAATGGCTAACGAATAAAATATTTTTAATATCTATAAACACATTTATTAGACCAAAATAAGAGGATGGCATAATGATGATGTTTTCAAAAAGTACAACGTAAGGATGAGAGTCGCGGGAGTAAGCAGTTATAACAAACATTCAACCTACTCATAGCTAACTTAGTAACGGACTCTTCATACATTAGAAGTATTCAGGGAATTACTAAAAACGTTAGGATATAGAGTAGGACCCTGTGATATACCCAACAACACTACTCTATTAACTTCCCTTCAGGTTTCATACTAATAACAATAAAGAGAACCCTGAGTGAACTGACTTGGTGCCTGCAGACACGCCGACCAGCGTTATGAGGGAGGCGAGCATGGCCATGGTACGGAAGGGGAACAGTTGTCTCTCGCCGTCCCAGCCCGGATAGTAGATGGTGGGGGCTAAGCCTAACAACGGCTCCCCGCCCGACATCCGCACTACGAACGCTACTATGTATGCCGCCAGAGACCCGTACGTGTTGCAATGGTGTTTGAAGTGCACCACCATCAACAGCTGAGGGAAGAGTATGCAGTATACAAGGTCGGAACACATGGACCTGCAGACAAAACAATTAAGTTAATAAACTTTTCGGCTATAGATAAAGTAATATATTGCAAATTAAACTATTGTATTACAACGAAAAGCTAGATTTAAACATATTTTCCAAATACCGATTTCCGAATCACCACCAGTGGTAGGCGGGTTTGAAAGGAAGGATCGGTAAGGTCACCCAAGAGCAGCAACGCTCGACATGAAAAATAGACTGAAAATGTTGATTCTATTTAACATGGTGCAATTGGTTTTGAGTTAGATTAATTAAAATCAATTATATCGTATCTATTCTAAAGTTTGGAAAACTATGTATCATCATTATTGAAGAATCGTTGGCATTAAAAGTAACAATTGCGATCATCTTGAAATAAGGCACAATGGAACAGTGGTTGAATATATATTTTTATAGTATGTTTATGAATGACGTGTGTAGGAAAAGACATATTTTTATACAGAAAGCATTAGGTTTTCTTAAGTAATTATAATTATTTAGAAATACTTAAAAATCGTGCTTTCTGACTAAACCAAACTGTGAAAACTCTAAAGTTGGAAAGTCGATAATCGGGCAACGTAGGCTAGCGTCTGCTCTATCAGAAATGTAATCAAAGTTATAAAACCTTTTAATGGACAAACAGTCAATACAACTTAGCAAGTTTCCATTTAATCAGGAGAGCGATCGTCGAAGTTAGCTTAAGAAAACATTGCAAAATTAACGCAGAATGAGTTTAGATTCTCGTCGTTCCTGGGTTGCTTCCCCGAATCTTGTAAATAAATCCTGTCTTTGCTTCATTAATACTGTTCATCTTATTTGATAATCATTGCAAGTTTTTTTAGTCACTAATATAAAAGAATGTTTACATGAATTGCAGCTTATATAATTTACCAAAGTTACCATATATTGTTTGGATGAGCATTAGCGAAGCCTATCATTCGTGAGCTGGAAAAATTGTATTTCTGTCTGACTGACTCTTTCTGTCTATCCGCAAGATATCTCGAAAACAAATTGAGCTATAGACTTGAAATACTGCAGAAGCTTCATTAATATATTAGCACCACTTTAATTCGATGATGGTGCATGTCACTGTACGGGACTGGGCTGATCGTTAGTAAATATTGGTGAAAAGGTCTGATTTCAGCGCAACTTATGTTGTAATTCTTACACCACCTTAATCAAACCGCTATAACACCGCTATGAAACCAAACTCGACGAACAAAAAGTGAATGTATCATGTGGCAATATACCTCGATAAAGATCATCTCCAGAGACTTTTCTACATAGCCAAAATAAATTCTACGATACTGCATGTCCATCCCTGGAATTTAGGAGAGTGTCTTTGAAGCTACCACTCAATAGGTTGACACAATGTGTTTTGTCTGCCAGGAGGATGTAAATACCTTATCTGTGGAGCGTCTTTCAGTTTGACCGCAGTATATCTAGAGAATTAAATGAGCTATATGCTTGATATTTTGCATGTAATCTTAACGAAGTCTGTTACACAACAAATTGTGTGAAAAAATACCTTGTTGGAAATAACAAATGCTCAAGAGGAATCTCACCATTGTTTACACATACCATAGGCTATATATCTCCAAAATATGTACTTTTGACGTACACCAGATAAAATGAACGCAATAAACTAAGGTAATCCTCACCAGAGGCCGTATATCGAGGGAATAGTGAGGGCCATGATGGTTGACAGGATTCCGACCACGAAGATCGAAACTCTCATCACCCAGATAATCTCCATCTCTGAGGCCTGTAAACATTTAAGTAGATCAATTACCTTTAGTTAAATATCTCACTATTTTAATCTCGACAAAACCCTCGGAAAATATTAATGCTTTGATAGTATGTTATTGAATCTAGTAAAATAACTTACAATGTAGGGAAAACCGATTACTTAATCAACTTCTCCCAAACTAAAATTAATGGTAAATTGTTCAGGGCCACCTAAAAGTTGGCCGTTTACAATCTGGCCTAGACCGGGGAGTCAATGACATATATAAATTACTTATAGGATTAGAACAGTAATTGTTTTCTATGTTATACACATTCAGTTATGCCTACATTTTAACATAAGACTTTGTGAAACATTAAGAATCTATTTTTCATCTCTTGAAAATATTTTTAATACCACTTAATTTAATACATTTTAAACAAGGTTTATTTAGGAAACTCCTTTGTTAAGTATTAAGGATTAACAAGTTAAAAACGTAAAGTATTTGTAAGACTTTTCTAAAAAAATGTACTTAAAGGTGAAATGAACTTTGAAAACCAGTTTCAAAGTTTAAACCAATGTATACGGTATTGAAGCCACCTTTAATATGAGTAATACCAGTTGAATAAGAAGGATTACTTAGGTAACTCTTCAAGGGTATCGTATTCATCTTCTATCTCCTTCTCCCTTTAACAGTTTGCTCAATGGCACTGTCCTGCTTCTCAATTCTCAAGGTTTTTATTACATTGCTCTTAACGCATTTAAAAAGTTTCTTCCAAATACAACACATAATCTTTTCAGCACTTTACAATTTGCGGTTTACCCCTAATTAAAGAATCACACGGCTTCATAAACAGTGCACGTTTCGAAACTGTAGGATACTGACGAGTAAACTGAATTTTCAAATTCTAGCACGATGTTTACATGTTGATGTACGAGTATAAATACTCTTTAAACATCTGGAGATGACAAGCCCTTAAAAATCGGTTTCAATTTTATTCATAACTCTAACATGTTTATGAAAATGGCCATTGCTGCTGTACAGCGCATGTGAAATGTCTGGGAACAGTAAAATGTTCTCTTTAATAACTGAAGTTCAATACCTTTAATACTCAAATATATTTAATCTCGATACGTCGATACCAGCCAGTCAGCGCGATTGCCAGTAGGTTCCTGACTTCATTCCTCTAATTAATTTGCAAAATAAAAAAAATACACACTCAATAGATACTTATAAAATAGAGTCTAGCTCAAATTGGATATGGACCAAATTTAATCAAACAAAATCGAATTTTGGCCTTTGGGTTTCAAACCTTCCTTAATTCTGATTAACATACTTTTTGACTAAAGTGGGTCTGTATATTTTTACTAGAATTTCTGTTCATACCCGGACATCCTTAGATAAATAGAAATTTAAATGTTAATAATCATCGATTAAAGTACATTTTCTAGAATATATCAAGTAGAAGAAGTAATATAAACTTTAATATATTTACACTTAGACTGACCTGCCCGCTTTCAAAGTGCCACTTTTATTAGTAGAATTAAAGTGCATCTAAAGTACAAGCACGTTGCGAAGTTAGCAAAATTGCGATATAACTACTTGTTGAAATTGGCTCTCCTGGAAGTATATTGTAAGATTGTCGTGTGATTTTCGTCGCTTGATTTACAAAATTCTTTTAGAGTAAGTGTGTATGACATGTATTGGCAACGTGAGTATCACTCACTTGCGTGGCGGAAGTACAACTGTAGGGTAGAGACAGATAACTTTAGAGAGAGGATCGAATTTATAGTAGTTTTCATGTAAAAGTATCTAGCTGATATTCGGCTGAAGCGGTTGAAATAGATGAAAACAGAACATTTCCAGTGGTGGCATAAGTAATGGCAGTGGTCTCCTGGGTGGAAGAGGAAGGTAACTTACCCGTTGACGGAATATGAGTTTGTAAACGTTCCTGGCGAACATGGAGCTGGCGGAGAGCACGCTGGAGTCTGCGGACGACATGACGGCGGCGGACACTGCTCCAAGACCGAAGAACGACACAAAGTCCGGGGTCAGGTACTGTAGCACCATGGGTAGTATCATGCTGGTCTCCTCGGTAGTCAAGGGATAGGGTCCTTTGTAGGCCGTCTCGTTCCATGCTGAAATATGTTTGCTGTATTTAACCCTTTGAAGCACGTTTTACAAAAAAATGAAATATTTTAGTGATTTTATATTGTTTCCCTATAGAAATAACCTTTGTAAGTACAGTACATTTATTTTTAGATTTTGTCAATCATAATTTATATTTATTTTTGAGGTGGTTTCACTGCATAACCACTTTGCAAGTACGGTCTTGGGTGTATGCAAATAAAATTAAATTTTCTCCACCAACTTTTATTTAATACAATCAATAAATGACTATTCTAACAATCCAAAACTGATTGTGTTGATAATGTTATTATTACTTCATATGTGGACACTTTTTTATTTATTCCTTTCGGTGATAGGCTCGGAAACAATTCTTTTAGTTCACTCAAACAAAGGGCAAACACCACACGTTTCACATACCCATTTCGACCGATGAACTTCTTCTTTGCTGGAGCATTGAGCACAACGTCGAGACGTTCCTCTTACTGGCATGTGTGCATTTTTTCCGTAAAACGAAGTTCTTGTGGAACCTTTGGTTTGTAGTTGTTGATTGGAGTTGAAGAACTTCGTCTTCCTCTAGTTTCTCCACGAGGTACTCCCAGAGGGCTTTTGACACGCTTCTCCTAAACTCTTTTAGTGTCAGTGGTTTTCCCTGGGATAGCATTGAAAATATGATAAAAGAGTTTACATGGTTGTGTCCAGAAAGTGCCAGAAGATTCTGTGCCACCACTTTTTGGACTTGCGATCTATTGAGTAGGTAGATTTCAACATGTCTGCCTTATCGACATAGCCCATGTGAGCATTGTAGTCCTTTACTAATATAGGGCATGGAACAGCTACAATTTCACCGTTTGTTTTCTGTTTACAGTTGTCACTTCGTTAGGATTGTGGTAATTAGAAAGAAAGTAGATACCTCTCTTGTCTTTCCATTCGACAGCTACAATTCCAGTCATAGTTGACATGAAGTCATGTTCTCCTTGATTCATTATGTTTCCCTTCAGGCAAACACTCTTTTGGAAAAAATTGTCTGTCAGCTCTTGTTGTACCACAAGCTTGAATATTGTTTTTCTGTAAGTAAATTCATTAGATTGACTGGGCTAAAAAAATTGTCACAATATATTACATAATTCTTATTTACTAATTCTTCAGTGAGTTCTGTTACTACCCTTTGCCCAAGATTCTTTTCAACTATTCCAGCCCTTTTACCTTCGTAGATTTGAAATTGGCTGATAAAGCCTTTTTCATCAGCCCTCACCCAAACTTTGTACCCACGTTTGGTTGGCTTATCTGGCATATATTGCTTGATTCCACTCCGACCTTTGAATGGAATCATGCTCTCATCAATTGATTGAAATCGAGATGGAGCATAGCATGCTTTGTAGGTTTCTTGAAGCTTGTTTAGGAGAGGCCTGATCTTATATAGTTTGTTCATAATTAGGAGAATCTCGTTCGGGCATGTCATTATTATTGTTTATATGTAAATTTGTTGAAAAAGCCAGCCAAATCTGTTCACAGACATGTATGAAGATATGTAGTCATCTCTCAAATCTGCCTCTGAAGACCAGTAATCACGGTAGGAGGGAAGTTTTTTTATTTTTTTATCCCATTAGGATATTTAGGCCTAGAACACTTTCATTTCTTTCCTTGTTGTTGGAAATCTGATAACGCCCCCACCTATTTGGGTAGCGTAAACATTGGTTTCAAACACAAGTTTGTCAACTAGATCGTCGGGGAAAAGAGCTGAAAACACATCAACTGGGGTTGAAGCGTCAATTAGGGGGACCTGTGCGTTCATTGAAATCATACGGACTTATTGGGTGAGTAGTACTTTTGATACCACGTAACACTATCTTTGTAAAGTCTGTTAGCCAAAGGCTCAGAGAGTCCTCATCAAATTGAACGTCCATAGGCTGATTTTGAACGTCCAAGACTGCATTCCTTCGGGAATGCCAGGCTCTACCCCCTCTGCACTATGATTATCTTGAAAGTCATTTTCATTAATAATTAAAATCGGGATTTCATTACCTTCAGCTGTTTGGGCTAGGTCCAAATAATCTACCTCTAAGATTCCATTTTCTGCAACTGTGTATATTCCTTCAGCAACATCCGGGTATACTTGATCTTCGTCGTCCTCTGATTCAGGGTCAGATGGGATGTCTTCAGTTTCCGCCAGCCAAGCCTCTATGGATTTGTTCTCCATGGTTATAGTACCCCCTGAAATCAATAAGCAGTTGTAAAAAATGTAATAAGTAGTTTTATATAGTAAAAAAATAACAATATAAAACAGGTTTAGCAACTGGTACGTAGTATAAAACGACGGCCGACCCCAAAATGCATGGTGGTCATGTGGTGAAACCACCACAATAACGCCTAATATTTATTCGCCCTGGCATCTCAAATCTAATTATTATAGTTTATATGTATATATTTAAGTAACATTTATACTGAAAATATATGTTTGTACTTACCAAAAGTGATCAAAGCACAAAAAGAAATTCAAATATGTCACACCTCAGTCAAGGCATGGACTCTTCTTTCACCCAGTCGTGGCAAACAACGCTCCTGCCGGGATTTGGGCGAATCTAGTGGAGCGGTTACGTAATTTGCCGCTAGAATGCGTCCTAAATCACTTTCTGGAAGGTGGTTTCGTATATGCACCACTATGCGGGAAAGGAATAGAAATAAAAACATAGGTGGTTTTCACTATGATGCCACTGTGCTTCAAAGGGTTAACACCAATTATGTATACATTTTATTTGCATCAGCCAAACTGTAGAAAATGATATTCCTGCATTTATTCCATATGTTTTAGTTTTTCTTAAAATCTCTCAGTTATATATATATATATATATATATATATATATATATATATATATATAAAAAAAAAAAAAAAAAAAAAAAAAAAAATTAGGTGAATCAAGATGGCCACTTGAACTAGAAGGCCTGAATATGAAATATTTAAGCAAATTGTATACATGGCTTACATTTTAGATATAATTTACATACACATCTACAAATCAGCCTATTTAAGTTGTTCTCATGGTATCATGGTAATACGAAAAATTTCTGCATAACTTATCGAACATAGCCCCCAAAACTCACAACCAAATCTCGTTTAAAAGTTTATATCTATTAAACAATATATGTTTATATAACAACAATATATGTTTATATATTAACAATATATATTATATATAGTGTGGTTTGTGGAAAAGAAAATTGCCCCAAAAAGTTCAAACAAGTTGGACTTGGCACAACAATTGATCTTAATGAATATCTCGGCTAGGTTCGTTGTCCAGCTTGTTACGCCATTTCGTTTCAATATGTGGACCAAACTTAAAAGAAGATTCAACTCCATTATTTATAATAGAGAAAAAACAAAAAGTGTTCTAGAATGCATGAAACATTTCCAAAACATTTTCTTATGGATAAGTTTTGTACATTTAGAATAGTTTTCGAAATATTGAGTATATATAAATTATATGAAAATAAATTAATAATATTTCAGCTATCACAAAATCTACGTATTTCTTACAACTGAGCCAAAAGGACTATTTTAATTTTCTACTACTCCTACTCTCTTTTACTGAAACGTTCACGAACCCACATCACACTCGTATATCAGGTATTTGCTCGCATTTGCAACTGTAATGTACCAAATAACAATACTGCAAATGTAAATAAATAACAAATAACAATCAACAATACTGCAACATTTTTAGTGTGTTGGTTTAACTCATATTAGCTCAATTATTGCAAATGTTTTCATAAATATAATTATTTGTTCAGCCGAAAACTTTGAATTCAACATTCAATCAATCACAAATATTTCTTTGCCATACAATAAACAAAGACACAATCTGCCCTAGTTGTTAAATTAATTAGATATAATGAAATTATTAGATTGACAATAACTTTCAAATGGAAGATCTACATACAATGATGTACAATCAATACGACACTTTAGTAGAAAAGGTCAAGAAGCCGTTTTGTCAAAGCTGTAATGTCGCAGGGTTGTCAGACAATTTCCGTAATGTCCTTTTGTCATGTAAGTGCTCTACGTGTATTGCTATCAACACCTAACTATTGATGGGTCTTTTTCACACTTAAAATCCCCCCAAAAATTGACTAATGGAACGTGGAGCCTTTGTTCGTTATAGGAACCACTTCAGTATTTCAATTACCCTAAAATAGCATGTTCTTTGTTATGCCGTACGTACGCTTTTATGTTACTTTACGCGAATTCTTGAAACTTTTAACATAATTTCGAAGACAACACAAGGCCGGCGGTAGCTTCTTCACCACCGCGTGGAAAACAATCTTTTGCCCCCTCCACCTTTCGGGAGATAAGGTTTAATAATTATAGACTAAAGTTTCACATGCGACAGCAAAAGGCATAATCAATCTGGAAACACCAGGCTAGGCTCCCGAAAACCTATGGACTTTTGGCGAACACATTTATTAATGGATTGGAAGTTTTGAAATCAATTATTGAAATGTAATATCTAAGAAGAGTAAGTCAGCACACAATAATTATAAATAGTTAATATTTTAATGGATTTAATAACTCATTTATTGTTGGTTAAATTTAAACAAAACCCTTGGCACTAGTATTAGGCCTAAATACAGTTTCGTATATACAGTTATTGGTTTATTTCACTGTCTAATAATAAAATTGTATTATTCTATAACTTACGGAATTTATGAAAAGTGAGTTAAATTACTAATACATATCACTCACTATTAATAATGGAATATCATACTAAAACGTATCTAGTTTTTCCATGATAACACATTGTAATGCATTCACTGATGCAGTGACTATAGCGAGGGCTCTCCTCCCGGCAGACCCCGACGGCAGACGCTCAACATCAAAGAAACTAAATAGCTCTTGAGTCTTGCTTGTTGTACACTCTCGCTTCGGTGACCTCCCAAAGGCGCCACAGAATTCAGATTACTAAATTAATATGATATCAGGTACAGTATTACAATTTATGGATTAAATTGGTATTCCAACCAATACTCAAGGGAATACTTATTCAATATTGTGTTTTTGTTTATAAAATATTCGAATATCTTTCATTGTTATTTGCGAATTGTAATAATTTTCTCCTCCTTTACGTATTACTTATTTACGTATACCATCCCTAGTCGCTGCTGCACTGTTCACTTACAAGATATGCACTCTCGTGTCATAAGGATAGGAGTCTATAAAGAGTAAATGAAGATCACACTTATTTGTTTTAGTGTATTTCGATTTTTTTCGATGTGAAACGAATGGTTTAATTTTTTATAAGAATGGAGGTAATAAATAAAAGAATTCAAGCTTTCGATTATATTTCGATTAGGGATTTTCCAAAACGAACGATAAATATCGATTTTAGGATAAGAGAACTTAACAACTTTCCAAATATTTAAGTACAAAACGGACAGATTTATTTAATAATTTATAAAAAAAATTGAAGGCCACAAAAATGTCACCTAAGTTATTGATACTTCCTTTCAGTGCGTTGAGCAAAGGAGTAAAAATATTTTAAGTTCGCTTAGAGATCATATATAATAAAAATTAAAATCGATATAAGTATCGAAAAAAGGAAATAATACAAATGTGTTAAGGAATTTCCAAAATGTTTAGTAGTTAACATATAAGCCCCCAGGCCGCAGGATGTTCATTTCTGGCTGGTTTATACCTTATAATTCAACCTTTATTGAGTATACAATAAATCGATGTGTCACTTACATCTAAGCAACCCTATAGGTGTTGTGGAGCGATCGATCAGATGCAAATTTACAGTTTCTAAGTTAAAAGTCCGTGTTAGAACAATTGTTCTTGCAAATGATATGAAAATTTTAAAACAATTTTTACTTTGTTGTATGGTACAATTAATTGATGAGATATTAAACAATTTTTACACTAATGCGAATAGCCGCCATGTCTTGGAACGTTTTATTGGTTAAAACTACAAAGATCATCATATGTCTTTTTGTGTTACCGATTTCAAATCATTCCCAACTATTAAGTATCAACTTAACTGAACGTGACTTAAAAAACACCCCTCCTTACTGATCTCATATAGCCTCTTAAAATACTGATAGGCTAGAGACTGTTTTATTTTTCGACGCTATTGTGAACATTGGAACAAATTAGTTATCAACTGAGAGGTTGAAGAGATAGTTCACAAAGACAACAAAATGATAGGTGTCGGCAGACCTGTGTTCCTGGCTATAGCTCCAATGAGGACGGGAGGGATGGCCATGATGATACAGCCGAACGCAGCCACGTAGGACAGGATCTGAGCGCGTCCTGCAGACTTTGATGACAGAACTCTCTGGAAGTACACCTGGAAAAAACACATGCAACTGGCGAAACCTTGAAAATACACGATTTAGTAGAAGATTGAGTGTTATTTTTAAAACAAATGAAATCGTGGAAGTTGATCCTTTACGGAACAAGACTTTGATGCGGACAATAAACAGTATGATAATAATACAAGAATCTTAACGAGAATTTGTAAATTAATAGTTTTTGGAATTGAGATCAAAGATACTCTTCACGGCTTGTTGACAGTAGTGAATAATTTGCAACATAATAATTACTAATAGGAGTTTGGCTTATGCAAGAAAACATTCTTTAGAATCTGTGAGATATCTGTTGAGTCTGAATTTACACTTGTTGACGTTTCATTTCCCTAGGGAAAATCAACACAAATAACACTAGAAATCGGTTAGTGTTTTACTGCAACTGTTCTCATACAATATAATGAAATGAATATTTTTAATCCTGTTAAAATCTGGCAGAGAATATCCATCTTTGTCCAAGAATATTTTACGCTTTGATGTATAAGTGTTTTGGTGAAGGTCCTCAAGGTAATGAATTGTTTCTTAAATCCCAACGTGTCTACCGCTTCACTTCAAAGACCACTTTAGACATAATCCGTCTCCAATACATACCTAAAAGACAAATATAATGTAATGTATTTACCAGCGTCCAAAGACGCACGTAGCGTTATCACATCTAGTTTTTTACTCACATAAATAGATAAAAATAATTACGAACTAAAAATAGGTCACGAATGATGAATTGTGAATGGTGAATTAGCTCAAGGTTGTTGTTATATAAAGGCATTGGTGTTAACAATTTGAGAAATCAATTTCATTTGTCCATCGCGTACAATAACATTGGAATATTTATTCACTATGAGAAGAATTTGAAAATTATGAGATAAATGTGTCTCAAAGTTATTATCGTTCGAAGGAGACTACTGCTCAGTGTTTAATCAGTGCCCGAAGGATTTACTTATCCTCTTAAACTATCTCAATGGGAGATATAGTTTTGAAGTCTTTTCTGGAAGAATGTTTATATTATTCACCATGGTATCCAGAAGACGAAAATTCAAAATGTTTTTATAACTCGAATGGTGTATGAGTGACAGTGAATGATGTGTGAAGTGTAGCTAACTCATTGACAAAAATCTACAGTTCCAAGTGAATTCTGAACATATTTTGAGATGGCCCAATAATTTGAGTAATCAAAAATGTAAAATTTCTGTCATTACGTTTGATAATTGATACATAAAATTGATCAAAAACGGCAAACCAGCATGATAATACCATGGTATTGTATTATTACTACGTTGTCAGACGTTAACTAACAATGGTTGTAGATTACTACAATTTTCTGTCACAGAGCTCTTTGTAAGTTTTACTTATTTCAAAGCGTGTGAACAGACACTGACATTTTTGCTCCCATTCGAAACGTTATCCAGTCTAAGTCCTCAACATTACCAACTTGGCTTGCACCGCGTTGGCGGAAGGCGGACAGTACCTGCCAGGGGATTCCCCCGAAGACAAGCAGCAATCCGTAATCTACGTAGTAGCCGTACATGTCAGGGTCCACGCTGCCGATCCAGTCTTCCTTCACAGAGAGCGGCTGCACGTGCTCGTTCATCCAAGCGAATGGCACACACATCCACTGCAAACATCAGCGCAACACTTCACAGAGAGAGCACATTTCAAATATTATCATAGGAGTAATGTTACAAACATAACGAATAATTATATTTCCGTGAGAAGGGAAGAGAATATCTAGAAATTCAATGTAATTGATTGCTTAGATAATTTAAATAAATAAATAAAAATGCCTACAGGCGTTCCTCAGTTACAAACTGGTTTCAGGTCAACACTAGTCAAATCTTAATTTGTAACTGCGCCATTTACATTCTTTTTAAAACAACTAGTGGAAAGAGACTTCAGGAAACCAGGGAGGTCATTATACAATGTCGGACCAAAATAGGAAGAATTTTTTCGGCCTAACTCAAGTCTCACTTTATGGAGCTTCCGGTCGCGGCTGACACGTCGTGAGACTTCATCCCGACACCGCAGTCTCTCACACAGGTACTGGGGCCCCCTGAGTAGGTGGACTTTGTGCAGTTTGTCAACAACTTGCAGAAGTCACCCATGCGAAACGCGTTAACCTCAGCGTTGTGTTTTGGAGTTGTTTAACTCTCTGAACGTCGTGCATCGTGATACTGTTTCCATAGGCAGGGTAACAATAATAGGAAACTGATAATACTAAACGCTGCATGAATTTGATTTGAGATCTCTTGAACAGCTAAATACATCTTTTCCTGACGAATTCCAGCTAGCTTTTCCAAAATATAACCTGGTAAAAGGCTTACACTGAAGTTTAATCACATTTTTACTGAAGAAACGTTGTATGCTTTTAAAAACCTAATATTAACCTAGAAAATTAACTCGTTTAGTGAATAATCTATGTCAATTTAAATATGGATATGAGAGTACTGGATGCATGTTTTGGGGAGGGGTAGTGGTGGTTAGGGTCATCTTATATTTGTGGCACGTATGCTAAAGTGGGTTAATACAATGGCTAGCTGTCGGCGGTTCAATAATTTAGAAATGCCGGATAGCCTTGATAAATATAATCTATGGATAAAAAACAGGGGTATGGAGATACACAAGAGTTGAATTACATCTTTGTTAGCGTCATTGATGTACTATGATGTCATATGTAGGCGACACTGTAGAGATCACCGACAACGTGTAGAACACGGCAATACACGAGCTGAAGGTAACAGATTTGCGATGGTCCTATTTATTGTTAAACTAGAGTCACATCTTTCGACGGTACAGTAAAATATTGATTAGTTACTCACCAGACCGATGAAGATACAGAAGAGCTGGATGACGTCGGTGTAGGCGACACTGTAGAGACCACCGAACAACGTGTAGAACACGGCAATACACGAGCTGAAGGTAACAGATTTGCGATGGTCCTATTTATTGTTAAACTAGAGTCACATCTTTCGACGGTACAGTAAAATATTGATTAGTTACTCACCAGACCGATGAAGATACAGAAGAGCTGGATGACGTCGGTGTAGGCGACACTGTAGAGACCACCGAACAACGTGTAGAACACGGCAATGCACGAGCTGAAGGTAACAGATTTGCGATGGTCCTATTTATTGTTAAACTAGAGTCACATCTTTCGACGGTACAGTAAAATATTGATTAGTTACTCACCAGACCGATGAAGATACAGAAGAGCTGGATGACGTCGGTGTAGGCGACACTGTCGTGTAGAACACGGCAATACACGAGCTGAAGGTAACAGATTTGCGATGGTCCTATTTATTGTTAAACTAGAGTCACATCTTTCGACGGTACAGTAAAATATTGATTAGTTACTCACCAGACCGATGAAGATACAGAAGAGCTGGATGACGTCGGTGTAGGCGACACTGTAGAGACCACCGAACAACGTGTAGAACACGGCAATGCACGAGCTGAAGATGACAGATGTGCGATGATCCATGTCAATAATCACACTTAAAGTAGCCCCTAATCATAAAATACAATAAGGTATTAAATTATTATAAAATACTGCAAGAAGTTTTTGTACGGAATTTGAAGTATGATTTGTAAAAGAAAGTACTACCGAATTATCGGTTCCAACTTAAATCATGCATATTCTACTGTGTTCTGAGTATCTTTGTGTCACTGTTTAAATTTTATGGTCTAATTAAACACTTCAACCAAATAAAGGATCACTACTTGTTACTAATTGTTCCCTTGGTTTAATGACATTTGACAAGGTTCTATCGGCAGTTAGATTCGTATATCTTTTCTTAAAACTATTTTTGTTTTAAAAAGGTTATAACTGCATTTTTCCATATATAAAACATAGATGTGACCTATAAATTTCACCAAACAATCAATAAAAAATTAAAACAAGAACATTTTTAAGTGATAACAAAATAAAATTAGAAGCATTCAACAGAAATTGATACAGTTGTAATTTTCAACTTATAACTAATTTCTCTCAAAACTAACCTGTATGTAGTTTGAATTTTGTCTAACCAAGGGAGCGTAGTACTAAATTACAAGGAAAAAGCAAGGAACACAGTATGTCAGGATTTTCAAATAAAGATGATTTTTATATGATCATTTCTAACGTTTACATTACTTTAGTTAAGTCCAAGTGATCGAGTCTAAGAATTTAAAAGTACCATGACCAAGTCGGAATTTGAATGCTAAATAATAGTTACTAAAGTTCCGTACAAACATTTACGAATACTTCTAAGCTGTTACAATCCCGTCTCACCAAGAGCTGCCAGGATGCCCGCTGCCCAGAACACCTCCCCGCATAGAGCCGGTAGGAAGAGCAACCCTCCCATCCTGGAACCGAAGGTATCCTGGAGAGGGTCCAGCATCGTCACATAGCCCTGCCGCCGCATCTCATTGGCGAAGAATATTCCACCTGAAAAACGTCCAGTCATTGCTGAATCCCACAGTAACCTACCAGAATGACAAAATTTATTTGCCTTGGTGACATTTTCAAAGTTTAATGGAATTGTAGACCTTTTACATCATTATAACATTCGTATGACATAGTTCGAAAGTGTATGATGTAATAAGGTAAATTGATTATAATAATTCATACTTGATTACGAGCCAAAGTTCAACAAAACTCTTCATGAGATTTAAAATCATCAATTTTATTCGTTGACAAGTAAATACATCCTAAAAATATGGAGAGATACTGGCATAAAATGCTGGGATAAGTTAAAGGCTAGAAACTAAGAAATCTTGAAAATTGTAAACATATAACTCTAGTAATTTCTGAATGAAATTAAAACTAAAGAGATTTATATATTGTACAATGATTAAGAAATTGAACCACTTGGGGACCGTGGACAGTTCTATTGTATAATTGCGCAGTGGGGTATTTGAAAGATGATTTTTCATTCATTCAAGTTAAGTACTTGAATGAATGATAAAGTAATAAAAATGAATGATAAAGTAAATTAAAATAAATATGTTGATTCAGCAAAAGTTACTTGAAAATTCGCTTCAATAGTCATAATGTTAGGGAACAATAAAGTAATGGTAATTTATTTCAATTAACTATTCAATCTTATTTTCAATTACTCAACTTAAACATTATTCTTATAATTTTTGTATTAAAAAACAAAACATGTTAAGCAGGTGCAAGATATAACGATGAATATGCATATGTACTGTAAACAACAGTGTTGCCAACAAGAGCACCCAATTAACAACACTCCTCGTCAACGGAACTTTGAGAGCCTTCTTTAAACAACAGCTGCTGCTTACATTAGTTGTTCTAAATAATAAACACCAACTGTAATGGCGTGCAGCAAGAACTTTCACTTTGTTGTTCCGTAACAACATTGCATTGTTAATACAGCTTTCGGTTATGAAAGGAAACTCTATGGAATATTTCATTGTACTGTGAAGCGCTAAATAAAAACATCATTAGGCCTTCGCAAACAAAATTTAATGGTTGCGATCCATTGTTATATTATGGTCATTAGAATGTAATCAAAACTTACATAGAAGTGTCCTTTCATTTTAGAAAGAATGAAGTCAGACAATGGGTTCTCTCAATTTGTTTAGATTGTTAAATCTCCTTTTTTGTGTAAATCGGGAATTGTGAATCGAAATAATGAAGTTGTCTCCACACAATCTTCACTTTGCACACTGCTCAAAATGAATTTAGGGGTTGTACTCAAATAAAGATTACTTTTATTACACATTATCCGCTATCTCTTAATATCTCTTAAGGTTTCAAAATGGAAGTTCAGTGAAATTGTTAATTATACATAAGTTATAATTATTCATAGCTGATTTACAGTATAATGAATTCATTCGAAATTTTTATATATGGTATAAAACTTGTAGTGTACAGAAAATAAAGTATTTCAAAACCCTTACATGATTAAATAACACTGTATAAAATATATATTGAGATAACATGTAATGTTTAAAGATGGTGGGTTTCCAGTTGCTTGAAAATAAATATATTAAGGTGCCAGCCGCTAAATATTAACTGTTTTGTTTAAATTAAACTTCAAAACTGTTGAAGCTAACATAATATAATATTTTATAATACAGTGAAAAAAATGACAAAACGACAAAAAAGTTTTCTACCAAATTTTGAAAACGAAGCAAACCTTTAAGGGATACATGTCTTTGGAAGTTAATTTTTAGTTATAGTCCTTCTAAGTATAGCATTTAATGTTTCGTAAGCATCAAAAGTAAACTTTCGGATTTAGAACTTTACAATATAGTAATTGATACACTCGTAGTTGAATATTGGTAGGTACTATGTATTGGGCGTTATGTTAAATGCATTTAAAATCACATAAAAACCTTTTTAGTATATTTAAAGTTGGCTTTGAGTAATTTTGCACAGTTAAAATATTGTTTACTTTTTAGTTACTTGATACTGTACTGTAGTCAGTTTGTATTTATTTAAAAAATGTATTTTTTAAAATTTGCAAGTAGTTCATTTTATTATTCTTTCCTGTAAGTGGGAATATAGCTTAATATGTTCAGCTTAAGTGTCATCTAAATAGGTGTAGTAGTTCGGAAAATCGGTGAAATATACATAAAAAACATCATAGAACAGGTCAAGATGTATACCTCATTCTTCTTGAAGTCAGTTAATAACCAAAGAGATATCCTGTCTATTTTTCTTTCATGTTTAGCGGAATGCAATAAAAAAAAAAAAAAAAACAAACTATTTACCCTTAAGAGTCGGCATTTTTGTTCTGAAAAAATCTGTAGTTTTATACTTGAAATATTCAAAAAGTATACATCTAACAAGAAATAATACAAAGAGTTTGGATACATAATAATACTATCTTTAAAATACAATTTATTACATAATAGTACGATAAAAATAAAGTTGTAGAAGTGTTTCTAATTTAACTTTGTTCTTATGGGGTAACTCTGAGATTGTTTCCACACAGCAGGTTCTTAAGAGGTTTATGTAGTACTCGAGCTATGAACCAGCGGCAATGTTACTGACAACCTTTTATAACGAGATTACTAACGGATAACTGAAGTAGTAACATTGTAGGAAGTAAAGATAATTGTAAAGCAGTGGTTAAAAGTTCAAGATTAAACACTAAGTACTAAAAAGTAGTAATCGAACTTACCAAAGACGAGACTAAGGGCATAGCCGAAGGGAGCCTGGCACCACACTAGACCCTGAGTGTAGATAGCTTCAGCTGTTCCATTGATGTACCCTCCTCCCACCCAGGTCGCTGGAAACACAATGATGAGACAATTAATTATACTATTAACTATTAAAATATATTATATATATTTAGACACGTGTTTCGACATTTAGTAATTTTTAAAGTACTTCAACCATCTTTAGTTTTTATACCACTACATCTTTGACATGTCATGGTAAAGATGCCAACGAAGAGTCCCATGCTACGACCACCCAACATTCACTTACTTTCTATCCTCGTTTTTTAATATAACCCTTAGCTGACAATTTAAGTTACAAATTGGCTGACCCGTCATGGTGAAGATGCTGATGAGGAGTCTAATGCAGTGACCAATTCCATTCAATTCAATAATTCTTTACTGTCATACATTTAACAATTATACAAAATTGTATTATATGCGTCACTAATCTTATTGTTATGCCAATAAGCTTATGTTATGTATAAAACATTTCAGATAAAAAAGTACAAAATTATAAATGTATTCAATAAATTACACATATACACATATTTTATCGCACACCCTTCAGTTCCCCATATCTGTTAGCTCTGACTTAACGTTGGTAGTTGTTTCCAGGAATTCGTCCAGGGAATAAAATGCGTTCGCTATTAAATATTCTTTCAGCACCTTTGTGAATTTTGTTTGATTTGTGATGGATTTAATTTAATTTTGATTTGATAAATTTCTTAGCAAATATATATTGGAGGAAATTCTTATACAAATACTTTCAATATGTGTTCTCCAGGATAAATAACAATCTATGTTGATACTGAAGAATCTAGTGGTATGTTTCGACCAATGATTTAACACCAATCATTACCGATGGTGAGGAATTTTGTTTTCAAATTTTCTGGCTATTATCGGCCATTTAGGTTGATTTGCTTTAGTTCATCACCAAATTTATTTTCTCAAGATACTGAATACAAATATTCAATTCCGTAACTGATAATTATACTAGGGAGGCTTTTGATTTGGCTTTGAAGGTGAGGTTGGTGTCATTGGCGTTTTGAACAAGATTACCGGTTTATATATTTTTAACGTTATTTACATATAGTAAAAATAAAATTGGTCCAAGGATTGAACCCTGTGAAACCCCATATTTTAATTTGGATAATCGAACTATTCACACGAAACTTGAACTTGCTAATTACGGTCAGTGAGATAGGATTGCAGCAAATTAAGGAGGATTCCTCTGATTCCATAACTATAAAAATTATCAAGTAGAATTGCTTGATCAAAAGCCTTTGAAATGTCCAGAAATATACTAAGTACTGGATCACGTGCTTCCAAGCCTTCAGTTACAAATTCAATTACACTTTGCGTCAACAGTAGACAACCCCTTTCTGAAACCAAACTGTGGTTTTGCTAGTAGCCTATGTTGTTTTTATCCAGAAAATGTATTAACAGATTTAAAATAAGTTATCAAAAACTTTAGTCAAAGAAGGCATATAATATATAGGTATATAGTTACGCGATTTTAACAAAACACGGGTTTTGAAAAGAGGAATCATTTTAACTAGTTTAAATTGTGATGAAATTTACCTTCAACAAAGGATAGATTTAAGGCTGCTGTAAGAGATTCCACAATTGTATGATAGCATTGTTTTAACAGCCAAACAGAGACACCACCAACATCTGCAGACCATTTTCTTTTAAGACTTTTCATGACTGTCTCAACATGCATCCCTTGTGGTTACAGTGAACAAACCATAGGAAATATAGGACCACTGTTTACTAAGTGTGAGCGCGGTTTGGTTACTGCGTCATTACTTTCGACACTAGTTCAGAAATACTTGCAAAAAACGTTACCCACGTTGGTCAACTCACTTTATAATTTATTTCCTTCTTTCAGTCCAATTTAATGTTGATAGGACTTGGTTTTAATTTTGGCATTTTATAATTAGCCATTCCGTTTTAGAAATATTAACCAAAGTTAAGGTTAACACATTTATAGATGTTGGAAGATTTTGCCGCTTTTATTACTTTACGATGAATTTTCCTGTAACGTTTATAAAATTCATGATCATCGTTATTTTTAGAGGACTTGGTATATTTGGACATTCTTTTTAAATTTTCTCTAGATACTAAAATTCTAGTTATTATTTTTGAGAATTGTTTATTTTTTCCAATGGACATGAAATATTTAAATTAAATTAAACATTATCAAATTTTGAAAATCTTTACTCCGCAGACATAGAATTATAAAGAGGTCCCCAGTCTTCATTTTGTAAAGACCTGATCAATGTCTTAACATTTAAAGGTCGAGGGTCCCTCTCCAAATTTCTCCATCGGTCAACAGTGAGTCACGGGACATCTCGGCACAACAGCGAGTTGTCCGTAATGATCAGTGATAGCCATCGACACAACTGACACAGAAACGTTTGGTATGTTTGGTGACCAGGTTGTCTGTCGATGGCTGACTGTGTGAGCTGTAATCTGAGTTAGTGAGTTACCGGACTACGTCAGACCAAAACTTCTAGAGAAGTCACAGAATCTCTGTGTACAGTATATTTCTCTATTTAGTATATAGACGTTAAAATTATCTAGGAGAATAAATATTTATTATTCTTATTTATTAATAATTTTAATAAAATTTGCAATTGATAATAAAAACTTTTAATATTTTCTATGGGAGATCGGTATAAACCATAAATACTTTAATCCAGAAACTTCTAAGTTCTTGTCAGCTGAACTTTAAATTAATGTATTAGAATTTCAATGATTGTCTCAGAAATAGAGTGACACCTCCATTTTTAAATTTACTTCTGCTTAAAGAATTTCCCAAAACATAATTTCTGAGTGTAAATACAAGCAGTACATCGATGGTAAGCCGGTCTTCAGATATTACTAATATATCAGGATGAGTTAACATTGCAGAACATTTCGATTTCTAAAATGTTATTACTTGCAGCCTGAGAATTTTGGTATAGTATAGTTATATCACTTAAACTATTGTTGAAGCCTTTATTTTGTAGAGAGAGCTAGAGGGAAAACGCTCATTTACTATTTCACATGAGATGGTATTTGGTTTATCTCTAAAAATGTTCAGAATAAAAACCAGTCAACGTTCACCAGCCTACTTTCTTTACTCGTTTCTCACTGTAATCCTTAGTCAAGGTTACATAAGCACTAACCTGTCATGGTGAAGATGCCGACGAAGAGTCCGATGCTGCGACCAGCCAACATGACCTCTTCCTCCGAATCATTGCCCGCCTGTTTCTTGCGCGCTGCCCAGATACCGACACCCAAGATCAGCAGGTAGAACAGCACAATTGAGATCACTCCTGATACGTTGATCATCTTCTGAAACACCATTGAGTTGTTAGGACTAGTGGTTCAAGCATATCACTATATAGTCCATTTTTAGGGCACGCATTACAATAGCTTGAGCAAGTTTTAATAAAATTAAAATGATATTTATGATATTTGAACTATATTATTATTTATATAACTTTCTTATCATTCAATCGTAGTTGGGATTACGGTGTATTTATTATTTTATACTAATCTTGTCTTGTGTAATAGACTAAACCACTGGAGTCATCAAATTATCTTACAGTCAGCAAAGTATTAATAGATGATCTAAAATTCAGTGTTTATAAATTTGTGACCCTCTGTCTTGGAACTAAAAATAAGTTGATCTTGTTAAGAAACAACGTGAGAAAATATTAGTTATTAGAATATTGTGATTATGTAACGTATTAATTTATACGTAATACTTCATTCTTCATTCAAATATAAATAGAATAAAAAATATAAATTATAGGGATTCCAAACATAATGCTATAACAATTTTACGAAATGTTAAATTTACTCATACAGTTTCATTTAATTTCTTAAGTAATAAAAATTATACTATAATAAATAACGATAGGTTTCTGTAGCGAAAGTTTAAAGAATTGTTGTATTTTTAATACTAGTTTCATACTTACATGTCATAAAGCTATTACAGATGTAAAAATATATTTTCGTAATTTTAAGCAAAAACAAAATAACATTTAGAATAAAATAATTTTAGACATCCAATTTCTGGAAATATTTCATCATTCAATGCTGTGAATGATGATATTGCACGAATGATTGGGAACATTAAAAATAAAATATACACAAATAAATATATTAGCTAATAGTTCAATTCTATCTGATTGACACTGTATTTTAATAGATTAGTTGTAATGGACGTTTAGGATTTACATAGAAAATGTGAGATAACAGTTTTCTTTGAAGGGATAAAGGAAATTAGAAGCCCTAAAAGTTAACTAACCACAATAGCAGCAGTATTGATCGAAACTGCCGGTTGACGGAGTTACCGCTGCAAGTACCGCGACTTTCGTGTTTGTAGAGCTCCCGTAATAGTCTACTTTTAGTTGATAATTTATTGCATAGAAGAATATTTACGATATATTCATGCAATAAATTAAAGAAAGTCTGAGAGAAGAGATGAGTTTTAATTTCCAAAGTTTCGGTTAAATTCCCTGATAACGACAAATTGATTTGGATTCTCAGTTTTCTAATTTTTAATAAACAGTTTATATAATTTTTGTCACGAAATATAGTCTCTTTACATTACAGTTAGTTGTAGGTCAACAGAATGGTACAACATTAAAGTAAATCGTGTCTTGTATTTGGTCTCTGTTAGTTGAGATTACATGTTGAATAAAGTTTACAAAATTGAGATATATTTGTAGGACTATATCTAGATCGTTTATTTTACTCACATAATTTTCATATACGCCAATATAGTGGTTTACAGCAGGTTTAGGGGGTGCTCTGGAAGAGGCTTCACATTGAACTATGAATTCAGTAGTTAGAGGTACTAAAAGTAATTATATATTAAAAGTTCTCTTTAGTCATTATGAAGGAACGATTTAAAATTACAATTCATAATCTGGATAAATTCATAAACATGTGTACTATTAGGATGAACAAGAGGACTTTAGTAGTTATTAATTATTACTATTGTTATTAATTCATTTGAAGTCCAACAAAAAGTATTTAGAGAGAAAATTAGAATATTTATCCTTTTTATTACTTATTTTTTACTTATCAGGAGACAATTCCCGCAAAACCCGGTAGTATGCAAGTTGAATATGGCCTCTTAGGAATATGTTTCCTATGACGTTTTTATTTACTTCCAAACGATTACTATTCCTAATGCGTTACCCTCATAAGAACATTAAGTAAGTCTCAATACTTCATAAGAAATTGACATTCTAGGTCGAGTTATGTATTGCCAATTTAAAGGTGAAACGCAAGAAAGATCTACTGTTAGACAATATCACTGTATTAGGCTATATTCAAATGATTACAAATTAAGCATAATGGGTTATACATGTATACATAAAAATTATGTTCATAAACGGTATATAGAGTACAACTACATAGTTCATTTGAGTCCGCAGAGACAAGAATAGAATTAGGATATATCAGTATGGCAAGTTTTGTGAATTTTATATGCTTATGTTACTTGTTATAACTAGCAGTAAAACATAATTATGATATAAACTTATTTTTGATAGTTTGGTATATTCTGTAAAATTTTGGTTAGGATAAATCTTTGTGGATCTACAATTATCAGTTCATTCATTCGAGGAGGTCCATTCTATTATTTTTTGAATTATTTTGGTGCTGTTCTTTAACTAGTAATATCTAACAAAAAGTTTAATTTGAAGTATTCCATTATTTTCAAAACTTTCAGTTTATGTGCACTTAGTAGTAGACAATAGATAGAATAAATATTTTCAGATTTTCATAAAGAAAACTATAAATTCTGGTTCTCCCCACAGATTAATTCCTTCCTGTCTTTCTGATAAACTAAAATTGCCTTAAACTTAGTATGTATAGGTACCGAAATTCCATTTCTAAATAAAATTTTATCGAATTTAAATTTTTATAGCCTTTTATATTACGAAATATTAACTAAAAAGTCTCGCTTTCAAAATTGCAGCTCTGTCCTGCTGGTTAAGCCATTAATAGAAACAACTGACACCTCAAAACCAACTCAGAACCAGTATTATTAAGTTTTGCAAAAGCTCATGCAACGCCCACGAATGAAGGTGTATTTATTTACGACTTGAAGACTTATAGTTTCGTTGCCATTTGATTCCTGAAATCTTAATCAACTTTCAATTGAATTTTCATCGGCAATCAAGCTAACTCACAGGGGTTTATTAAGAAAGTTTCTCTCTTTGATATCATGGGCCCGATCCACGGAAACTTAAGTCAATTCAATAATTTAGAAGTACTTTGAAGGTTTAAATATATTTGAATATATATAAACTATCTCAGAAAGCCTGCAATGGTATTTAAAAGGACATTGGACATGACACTCCTCCGGTTATTATGCGGAAACATAAACAAAAAAAACTCTTGTACGCATGATTAAATGCTATTTTCTTTGATAGTATGACTTAAAAGTTGTGATTGAAAGTACAAACGAATTGTTTACATGAAACACAAGTATTAGGCTAAGTATTTACTTTTGTAACTAATTAATTATCTTATCAAAGCATTGGAAGGTTAATGCATGTTGTAGAAGGTTAACATTAGCTAAGTTAATTACAAGCAATACACCATTTGACTAACGATTATTAGAAATTTGTACTGCCAGCCAACCCAGTGCAGCGCTGGTACTCGAGGGTGGTCGGGGAGGGCAGATTGTTATCAGTAGGGCTGAAGGGGAGGAAGGTGTTGGAGGGAGGGGGATCACTGATAACTGCCCTCTCTAATAGCAACATAATTGTGACAAATAAGACTAGAAGGGTATCTCATCTCCGACCAACCCATCATAAATTTGCGGGGTTCCTTGTATTACATGAATTTGCCTCCTTAGTTTCCACCGTTTGTAAGCAAAAGGGTTCATTTGTAAACGCCTCTACGTTATAATGTAGTTGTTTAGAAGTACATGCTACAGGATTGAAAATAACTTTACCATGAATAAGTGCATGGAATTAGTACATTAAGATTAGGAAATAGTAAACAATGGTATCTTTACATTTAAGATTTATTTTTTTAAATTGGATGACAAGCATATCAATCGAGGCTAGATTTAGATGGGGAAGACAAGACTAAATTGCTGGAGGTTATGTTAAGCTTTGCTGATCAATATAATGACATCACATGTATATACATTCATGTATATACATTCATGTTTACTTTGCTTTGTTACTTCAACCTTCAGACTCCAATAAAAGATTAGAAAACATAACTCATTGAGATAGTTTTGGGATTAAAAATTCTATGCTTACCCTTTCTTTCAAACTTATTTTGCTTTTCACTGCATACTATCGTAGTTTATTTTGTACCTGTGAGTAAACTAGAGAATATAACCTTAACTAACTTTAACTATATATAACTCAAACATTAAACTAAATTTCCAGTAATAATGTTAAAACAGACATCGAATAAAGTTGGAATATATATATATATATATATATATATATATATATATATAATTTTTATTGTATTTTCCAAAAATCTAACATCCAGTACAATGAGTTGGAGTTGGTTCGCTTAAGAGGACACAGAAGGGGGTAGGAAAACACCATTAAGATTTCTACACACATAAATAAAACAACTCTCAATGTAGTCTTAGATCCAGATCACGGCTCGTTAAAAGACCAGGAATTCTGTTCCTATGATGTTAAATAAAAATGTGTCTGGTGTGTTTGTCTGACTTAAAAACATTTATAATAAGGGAATTCGGCGTTCACAATGAACAAACAGATTTTGTTGCCATAGCATCATTCAAAATTTATTTCTGAACAAGAATAATGCAAGTAAAGCTGATTAAATATTTTCGACATTTATTTGCCATTTTATGAATTGCTTAACCCTTTGATTTCTCTATTTTAGGTCTACTTTCAGAATGTATCGGATATTAGTAATAATCAATAATAATAATAAAACAGAATACTATGGAACATTCCACCCCATATAGTATATTAGTTCTAAACAGAAAAAATACTTAGGCTTCATCCAATAAATGTTATAACGGTATTTACCTTATGTAAATCCATATTGATCTATTGCTGAACTTTTATTGCGATTAGGTTTGCAGAAAGAAAGTTGAGTATTTCTAAAAGGCCTGAAAAGATAAGAGGATGAAACGTTTATAGGTAATCAGGACCAAATACATAAACCATTTGTAACCCATTGGATCTTGTATTTTAACCCATTCAGTCTAGTAAATAATACGAAAAAACTTATTTACAAATTGAAGTTGTAACTTTTATACCGAAATAAAAGTAGGTATGTTTAACAAACTGTATTAAAAGAATGATTAGGGAAATCTAAATGTTTTAATGGTATTATCAATACCTTTCGTTTACAGACAACACATCAAAGTTGGATTAGTAGGCTATTATTATTTATTTTTTTAATTAGGTCCTTATATACACAAACAAATTATTGCTAGATAATAAATAAAAATAACTTACTTTTTTGTTGAATGCACTGAAGTGTAATCAATAAAATATCATTGACATAGAAAGAGACATTACTCAATCACAGTTTCTTACTTCAGATGTCTGTGCATTTCAATATTCTTTACAATAAAACTATTCTATAAAAAAATGGAGCAAATGTAATTACTGGGTGGCTTTATGAGAGATAACCGACAAACTTCTTTGTAATTCTACTCCAAAGATGAAAGAAAAGTACCTCCCTAACAAGATCAGAGGGAGTCGTTCGCTTTGAAGATGGATTTTGTTTTTGATTAAGGTTAAGGTTACTACTCCGCTGCAAGTAATAATATATTTTGTAATTCTCTTGAACTTTATTAAAAGTTTTAAATTGGATTTACAACTTGAACTTATCATAGCCTACAATTTCGGTTGTAACAAAAATGAAATAATTACACCACTTCTGGAAATAATGGGAAGCAATACCTGCATAGTGTTCCACTTCTGGAACCTGATTTTTAGTGTTAGTAAAACCAAAGAAAATATGCATAATTAAAGGAAAATTTTCCACATAACAGGAATTGAACAAACTAGACATATTACTTCACATTGTCTGAAGCACTTTAGCTAACATAAACGTCATGCATCCCGAAACATGTCTTACAGACAGTTTCCACTCGATGCTTACTAAAATTATTAAAGTAAATAATACATTGTTATAATATTACAATTTATATATATATATATATATATATATATATATTTCAAATGTGCGATTGATTAAATATCAATCTAAAATCATGTAAGGGGCTTTTAGAGTTTTCCGAGCAATTCGTTATCAGGGAGAAACCCTTTCCTGAAATTACTAGGCCTCTGGGAAGACTCTTCTCTGAGGGAATCTGTGCTCAATAACCACCATGTCACTAAAAACACTATTATATTAGTATTAACCACTACGGGATTAAAACGTCTCTCTGTCTCTCCCTCTCCCTCTATCTATCTGTCTGGATAATCTAGTTTTTATATAATCTGTTCTCAGGATTCGTTTTGAGAGAATCTGGGCGTGCCAGCTTGCCTCTGAAAGCACTATTATATTATGACTAACCATTACGGGATTAATAGCCCCCCCTCTCTCTCTCTCTGGAGGATCTCGTTTTTGTGATAATCTGTTCTCAGGATTCGTTCTGAGAGAATCTGGGCGAGGTAACCACCTTGTCTCTGAAAGTACTATTACATTATTACTAACCACTACGGGATTACTAGCTCTCTCTCTCCCCCCCCCCCCCATCTATCCGGAGAATCTAGTTTTTGTGATAATCTGTTCTCAGGATTCATTCTGAGAGAATCTGGGCGAGCTAACCACCTTATCTCTGAAAGCACTATTATTTTATTATTAACCACTACGGGATTATCAGGTCTTTCTCTTTCCCACCGTAACTCATGATTCGTTCTGTGTAATAATTTGGCCTTGGTTATCGCACGGGCTTTAGATAATTTTTCTGAAATAACTAGGTTTCTGGGATTATTATATTAGTATGAAACTACTATAGGACTAACAGGTCTCTCTCTGGAGAATACAGTTTTCATGATAATCCGGACAGGACACCATTCCTCTGAAGCCACCATTCCTCTGAAGCCACCATTCCTCTGGGATGACCCGGTCTCTGGGAGCACTTGTTATGAAGCCACCGAACTTTAGCCACCTCTCTAACCACATTTCTCTGGCAACATGATTCTTTTGTGAATACTAGGTGTATGGGTGGAATTCTCCTCGGTATTGAATGTAACGTAAAACATATTCAATTGGCGAGGTTAGGACTATTAAGCCCTCTCTTACACCTAACCATAAATTAATAAACTATACTATTACTGTAAAACAAGAGCTAAATACAGTTTACATTACTATTTTACATTCAAAAATTATAATCTCTATTTATATAAAGTAATAAAATGAAATAAAGGTTCACTAAGAAACTAAAAATAAATAAATAGAATAAAACTTACAAGGAAATTAACAGACATTCATCCATCACCATTCATACAAAGCCATCGTCCCATACCCTATGCCACGATATCATCAACCCGACGAGGCCCAAAACAGATGGTCCCTAAGCACCCCCCGAAACCGTTCCCGACTACGAATACCTCTGATATGATCCGGGAGATTATTCCAGAGTCGACAAGCAGAGACTGTGAATGATTTACTGTAAATAGAGGATCTATTAACAGGAATAGATAACAGAGAGGCTCCACGTCGAGTATTCCAATTGCTTGTTTCAGAAATGAAAGAAAAGCGTTCAGACAGATAGGAAGGGGAATAATCGTTATACAAAATAGAATGTAACATACATAACTAAGAATGTGGAACTGACGAAGTAGACTCAACTTTAACAGATGTAACTGATTGATGAAGGGTGTTATATGGTCATATCGTCTAAGGTTGAAGATAAAGCGAATACAATAATTTTGAGCACGTTGTAATCTGTCCGAAAGCTCAACCGTCATGTCATTTATAACTTCGCTACAGTAATTGAAATGGCAGAAAATCAGGGTCTTTACTAACATTACTTTAAAATTCAAGGGTAAATAAATAGCAAATTGCTTAAGACTATGAATACCAGCAAATACCCTGCCACAAGTCTCAGTAACATTATCGGCCCAACTAAGAGTTTTTGTAATAGTCAGTCCAAGATTTTTGGCCTTGTCACTGTATGAAAGAGGACGACCGTTCAATATGAGTGTAGGAGAGTTGTTCAAGTCGATATCGCTCAGAAGTCTGGAAGTATCACACGGACCTTTAAAATCGTCCTGTTTCTGAGAGATTACTTGTCCTCTGGGACAACTCAGGCCTTGTGCGATACTCCTATTTGGCTATTCAGGCCTCTAAGATTTCTGTTGTAAGAGTAGCTTATTTCCTTTAAAGGCTCATACGTACTCAATAACGCAATTTCTCTTTTAGATATCCGCAGTTTTGGTCCCTAGTATCTGGTATTCCTAGCTCCTAAGTCTTCTCCTAGCTGTAAAATCATCCAGTCTGTGGTTTTAACCTCATCTTCTTGGCCAGTTCTCTCTTTTCTCGATAGGTTTATTGACCAGCTCGGGAACGTTACAAGGGCAGAAAAAATAGAATTAGTACAAATCTAAGTAGATAGACTGAAAATAAAAATAGAAAATATACTATAAAAAACAAAAACAATACAGTTACCTTACTTATCGTTTATGCAAAAATATCTAATGCTTAATACACTTAGAACTACTTTAAAATCAAACAAAAAATCGTTAAAACAACAAAATATGCCAATTTTTAATTCTATATTATTAGAATAAGATAGAACACTTTTTGCTGTTTAATAAAATGATTATTCTCTTCCAATAATGCATCAGGAACTATGTTGACATATATTATGAAATTATCTTGACTAAAACGAACTGATACAATTAAAACTGTTTCCATTCCTAGATACTGTAAATTACTTTCAAAATCTAATTTTAAAATGTTTTGAAAAGTAATTTTCTTGATGACTTTTCTATATAATTTATTGGACATATTTTCAATAAAAGCTTTTCTATTTTAATTGTATTTGTAGCTTAATTTAACGATTTATGTTTTATAGTAGACCGTAGCACCTCTAGATGAAAATAAACTTAAAATGTCCTAAAATTTAAAATGGTTTAATGACCCATGACCATATTGGAATTTAACACATTAACCGTTGAACGATAACCCATTTTTATTTTGGTTTACTCTTAAACAAAAATTATATTAATGTAAGAAGATGCTTGTAAGTAATAAAACAGTAAGTGTTTAAGTTTATCTATTATAATACAATACTGTATACACAAGAAAGTAAGTTATTATGTAAAACCCACAATTTGTTTAATTATTTAGCTCAATATCGTACACATTACATCTAATTTTCCATAAAAATAAGTTTAATTTGTGAAGAATAGTATAGTTAATTATTATGTTGAATTATTTGTATCCAACACATACAAGATAACGAATTGTTCAACAAAACTCATCCTACTTTCCTGTTCATATAATAATCATAAAAAAGTTCAAAGTACACTTAGTAGTACACTTTTCATAATAAACTATCTATTGGTTCAAAAATGGAATAATGTCAATATTTATGATAGGCAGTAATGATGTTTCCATCGCCTGTCAATACCATTTTGACATTGACAGCTTTTTCGGTTCCCTTTTGTATCATTTCCTTGTAATAATGAATATACGTTAAGGATTCACTTCCCCTGAGTTGTTTACTTTCTTTTTATAACTTGCAGATGAAAACAAAACATACTATCTCAGTGTTAAGTGTTCTTCTTAAGTGTTAATAAATAGTGAAATAATACATTTATAATTTAAAACAATAAACACCACAATATTTATGAAGTTAAAAGAAACTCGTTAAGGTAAACGTAAATACTCAACTTCAACTGATCCTCAGAAAAATATTAAATTGTTAGAAATTTAGTTACATAATGTAAAGTGAGGTCCTTAAATGAAGTGTTTGGGAATAATAAGTTGATAGACGCTGCGTAATAGTCATATATTTAAGAATTAATTCATATTCTATATTCAAGTTACATGATTGAAATTTACTTTGATTTATAATTATGAAAAAATCCGCTGTATTATTCAGGATTAGTTATTACAAAATAAAATTGATTCAGAACTATTTTGAATATAATTTTAGAGCCAAACGTAGAAAACTACAGGGAATAATTTAAAAGTATATATATCTATAACAAATTAAAGTAATTTAATAAGTCTATCCAGTATACCATTCAAGGTTTCCTAGATGTAAATAGAACGATATGGGGAGGTGAAGTCACAATTAGGGTGGGGCACTTCACCAGTAGGGTGTTTCACAGTCCAGTTTCTTTGAAGGTAAATCAACAATTAATTATCCAACTAACAATATTTACTTTAAACGCTTTTGTTACAACTCACTAATCAGATTATATATTTAAATTTTCCCAACGGTTAAATGCGTACATTTTAATTGAAAACGTTCTTCAAAGCTAGAGACAATAATAAAAAAATAGAAACTCATTTCTAGTAGGCTACGAGTTAATTCGTAGTCCTCATGTTTATTAGTATAAAGCATCAAAAGAATAAAGATGAAGAGAAATTTATGGAATTGGTTTATACTTACGATTTTGGTTTAGTGTTGGGTTACGATGGGTGAAGTCTTCTTCACTTATGTGAATGATATGTATCAGTTTCAGTTCTCACATAAAAATAAATATCTCAATTTATAACCGAAATACACTCTCACTAAAATATATTATATTTGGTATAAAGTCTTCTTTTCTCCCCAGAAAAATATAGAATTCATTATTTATAACAAATTTTCAAAATAGTCTTTGAGTAACAACAGTAGGTAGCGAACGGTAACAAGGTGTTGCATCAGCGGTTGGGCTTACAGCAGTCCCCCCATCGCAGGGACGTCTTCTGAGAAGGGCTGTTGCGTGTCTTAAAGGCTAGGCTGTACATGGGGACTGGGGCCGAGTCTCGGATGCATAGAGGGCCGTTAACTGGCAAGGGCAAGGGCAGCGAGCATTAACTGGTCAGGCGAATCTGTAACACAATACAATGGCTCTTAGTGTAATGAAACTGATGAGTTTGGAAACAGGGGGCATGGGCAAAGGCAGCGAGCATTAACTGGTCAGGTGAATCTGTAACACAACACCATGGCTCTTAGTGTAATGAAACTGGTGAGTTTGGATATTGAGGACAATGGCAAAGGCAGAGCATTAACTTGTCAAGCGAATCTGTAACACTATAATGGCTCTTAGTGTGATGAAACTGATGAGGTTGGAGACCGAAGGCAAGGGCAGAGGCAGGGAGCATTATGAACTGGTCAGGCGAATCTGTAACACGATACCGTGGCTCTTAGTGTAATGAAACTGGTGAGTTTAGGCGAATCTGTTTGGTGTTAGTATTGAAATTATATTGTGTGTCTGTGTTTGTATAAGCAATAAAGAATTTTAATTGTACTTGAATTTAATAAAATATATATAATAATGAATAACTTGTACATAATATTAATCGTATGATAACCAAGCCGCCGTGAAGCGTGGCAGGGTCAGATTGTAGTTATATAATCTTTTTATTTGTTATACTCGTTTTGTAAGCTGTTGAATTACTAGTGCCTAAATACAATTCTTATGTTTAAACCATTTTTAAACATGTGTAATCTCAGCGCCACACACCATCGCCTCAAATCCCTTAAAATGTAGCCTCGAGGCTGTGGCAGATTTTAACACATTCAAATCATAGTTAACGTGACCGGAAATGACAAAACAAAACATAAAGACAATACAAAGAGATGTTGTCTAACTTTGTGACAGAAATGTATTGTCGTCTCAGGAAAGACAAGTAGGTCTTTATCAAAGACACTGATTGGAATCAGATTGTCAAATGCATATATTCCCATTACAGAAACTTAGGTAGTCGATGCTTCTGTCATAAAGGAAATATCCCTTTTAAAAGTACTTCTTATAGCTTGTAATTTTCTGATTTCTCTTTTGAGTTGACATTTTGTATATAATATACTCCAGTATTTGGTTCAATCTAAATGTAGGTGATAGCGCCTTCATTTTTGAACCAAACTAAACATGCTAAACAAATAGGTAACTAATTTGCACGATATATTGAACGGCGTTTCGGTAAAACGTGAACCATGGAGAACAACATTTTAAATCGAATTTTCATATTCTTAGAAATAATTCTATTTTGTTAATATGAAGTTAATTTAAGAAAATTAAATTAGCACTTAAAAGTTTGAATTTTGCAATAGGTACATTAAACATTAAATTAAAAATAACAGTAGAAATATTGAATAATCCAAAATTTACGATTTCGAATTATTATAATTTAATTTGTGCTATAGGATGATATCCAAATTTGATAAAAATTTGTAACATATTCTTAAAACTGACTTTCTTTATGTGTTCATCCAAGCAAGTGATATTTGTGTGTCAGCTGTTATTCGAGGAAGTACCCTTTTAAAACTATAATAAAAAGGAACAAATCAAGAATGAGTTCCGAAGACATGAGTATTTTGTGAGGAGTAGAATATAAAATTTAGTACGATACTTATTCTTAACTAGTTATTAGTTTTTCTTATTACTCAGCGAATACTTACCGCTTTAAAGGGGTAAAACCCCAACAGAGGGACATTTACATTATACTCATTGTTTACTGCAACAGTAATTCAAAACAATGCTAATTATTTCTGTGATAGTGTGAGAACTATAATAAAACATCATGAAACAAATCAAACACATATGAAGAGGCTACGATACGTGCCGTGATATATCTTGTTAAAAACTCTGATAAGCTTCATAAATTAAAATTGAACGTATGATATGTTTTTATGCAAGTCAATGCAGTACACGTTAATAAATTACAGTAAATTACATTAATAAATGAATTAATGAAAATATTAATAAATTAATATAATGTGAGTTATGCATATAATATTTCAGTAAAATAGTTAATTGAACGATCTACACTATTAAGTTTGTTAGACTTTCGTGACGATGTGATAATGTGATCTAACTACCATCCGAAGCTAAAAAGCCCCTTGAAGGTCATGGTAAGCTTACCAGACTAGATAGTGTCGCGATTTTTTTAAAAAGAGGTAATGTGTCACAATTATTTACGTCATCACAAATGGAACTAGACAGTTTTGGACCATAAAAATAAAGACATTAAAACATGACCCTTATTCACATGCGAATGAGTAAAAATAAATAAAAAATACGTTACATACTTATGCGTTATCAAAATATACCAAAGTTATAATTGTTAATTCCTATCTCAAGTTCTAAAAATAATAAATTAAAAAGAAATTTTGATAAAAGGAATATAGTACTTTTTTCCGCAAATAAATAAATGGCATTCGTTTACATAAATGCGTTCATTAGTTTAAATTGCATAATGACTGCTTCCACTGTGGACAGACTTACCCCATTGACTTCAAAATTTATAATACATTAAATACAATGGTTTCATATCATGTCATAAAAGCACATTAAAACATTGTACGAATACTACGTGTAATATGTTTGTTGGAAATAATGCAAGAGGAGATTAACTATTGGAGGATGAAAAAAGCATTGTTGACTAACATAAATTAAATGTCAACTCAGTTAATTGAAAAGTAAAGATAGAGAGGAATTAATTAATTTAATAAGCGCACATTACAAACCAATTAGTTGCCTTTGTAACAAATAACAATGTTAATACTTTTCACATTAAATACATGATACATCTTTTTTTACCTTTTCTATTCCAGGTTACTCAGTTATATAAAAAAAAAAAAAAATTGATTATTCTGAATTAGAGAAAGTTTGTTTAATGAGTCAGCGTTTTTGTAACTTCTGAATTTACTCTATGGGGCCGGCAGACAGACTCAAACCTGCGACCTAATTGTCTACAGAATTATTTATACAGAAAAATTTGCCTCCATAGCTTATTCGATATCTCAAAAGTTGAAAAAATAATGTCTACATTTGTAGCACATGCCTTCGGCTGCACCCGCAACATTCGGTGTATTCGTTTAAATAGCTTTTGGGATTTCAGTAACATAACCTATTTTATATAAATCTACAGGAACTCCAAATTCGAAGTATATATATTATTTTTATGTAGTACGATAGGATCCTATGATATTTAAAAAATGGAATTATTCATATATCAAGCACTCATGTACCCATTTTCAGTGTTAATGATTAAGAGGGCAGTTGAGAAAATATACTTTGTAGTTACCGTCCTAACTCGTGTATTTACACTTTTTTATCTGAAGGAAGTAACGTGATAGTTGCACTCAGTATTAAAGTGGAGCAATATAATATTTCAATCTAGTCAAAAAACTCGATTTCCATACATTATTTCATTTTTTAACACTGAAAGGTTTCCTTGAAAATATCAGTACATATTTTCTTTGAAAATGTGTCTTATGAACTTCGTAAATTGTGAAAATTGTCTACTAAATGATAGGATGACACAGTAGTAATTAATCATTGTTAATGTTCTAAGTCAAAAGAGAAGTTAAGATTGTTATATGGTTCCTCTAAGTGTGTTAAACTGTGATATCAGCCATCGTGTAATCCTCGTATCGCTGCAACATTTTAGCTGGGAACAATTGTAATGAAGTGTCAACTCCAAAAGTTCTCTCTGCAAGGGTTTCGTTCCGGCGTGTGACAGCTGAACAAAACAATCTGACATTTCGTTTGTATCAAGTGTGAATGAGGTGGGTGGATCACGCTGTTGAGTATGTAGCAATAATCTAATCAAAGTAGGTTCTTGATAGGTTGATACGTGTTTCCTTTCAATCCAGCTACCTTATAAATATTATTTTAGAGATTAAGATGGTTTGTTATTTGTGTATGTTATGTACCAAACTAGTATAAAACGCAGTTTATTTAAAGATACAAAAATAACACATATATGTCAAGCATTAATTGTGTAAAAAATGGAATAAATAGTTTAAAATATCGGAATTATTTTGCTAACTACTAATCATATGGTTTTCTAGTAGGGCTAGTACAAAATATATTCAATGCAACAATCATGGATGCTTGTAATATTAAAAGAAAAAAACATGTAGTAATTATCATGTTATGGTAAAATAAATCTATCATTTTAACAGTTCTAAATAATAATATGATATTTGAATGAATAAAGAGGTATAAATCTTTATTATAAAGAGAAGAAGTAATATAAATTAGATTAGTTTACATATTTTGCTTATCTTCCCATTACTATGAGTATCAAATCATAAATAGTTTTCATTAATATTCTTTCTTTATACTCCTTAAACTAAAAACAAGGTGGTATAAATTTGGAGTACGGCACACCTAAGTCTATGACCCATTTTATTTTCGAGATGTCCTGCGGCAGGCACATAAAACAATAAAACATATTTGTCATCTCCCTAGCAGATGAGAGATATTGTGTCTGCCTACTGTAAAATAAGCTTCAATGAAACAACCAAATCCTATGGACATGCATCAGTATAGAATTTCTTCTATTATATTAATTGAAGTTTCATGAAACATTTATAATTTACAGATAACATCTTTTTGAGATATGTTGCCACATTGAACATCCACAGTTTTGAACCTTTACCTCTGGTTTCATAGCGATTTTTAATAATAAAAGAACACCGACATTCATCTTTGCTATATCCTACATACCAAGTCACCAAAAGATTATGTTTTACACGATTAGGTAGTTAGGCTCCATGTTTTAATATGTCACACGTTAAAGTATCATATGATTGTCGTCAGTCTGTTAAAAAATTTATTTACCCTGCTATTTTCTTGTTACCATAATAGTAACCAATAAGGACGATGTAAAGATATGCGCTAACTCTCAGCTAAATTGCATAATCATCGAATTCAGAAATGAAGCTTCATGCACGATTTCAAGACTACAGACCAGGCAGTTTTCGAAATACCGTGCGGACAGACAGTCAGACAAGTATACAATGTTTCTTGCTCCTCGAGTTATTATACTTTCCGAACACCTAGCCAATCACATAAGCTAAAAAAAATTAATACAAAAATGCTAAAATGAGCTATTTCGCATTTTAAGAGACAAGAATAGATAATATGGTGAATTATATCTCCTCACCGTAAAATGGCTTAGTATCAGATTTTATTTTAATCTTATGACTAATAAAGATTAATATTTTACCAACGATTGAAACCTCACTACTACACAATATTGCAACATCATTGCATAAACTATTCTATACCTAAATGTACATTGCAGTTTTCGATTTTTAACATATCAAAATATTATACACACAACGTTTTAATACTTATAAGAATTTTATATTCCTTTTTCCCATTTAATATACAATGACGATATATGTCATATGATCATTAATAGGGTTGTCGTCCTAAGTAGTATGTCGTAAGAAATTTATGATTGTAATCCTGTATGTACATTACGCTCTGAGAGACAATTACCCAAACTACAATATGACAATTTCTGTAAATGTTATATTAAGAAATTGATATCTCACATGTTAGGGTTATCACCTTAATAATATTATATATTGTTCATAAACCAAAATTAAAATCTCTTCACCGGATTTAATTACAATACAAATAATTGTTAAATAATAATTTAATTGAAATTTGTTTGATCGAATTCTAATATAATTTAAATTTTATAAAATTTTATCTGGGTGATTATTCAAATATAACAGTCTAAATTAAATATTAATCATTAACAAGATGCCGTGATAATATTTATAATAATAATAAAAAAATACTCTATAGCAACTTTTATTACTAATTAATACTATTAAATTTTTAACGTGTTAATATATATTTCATATAATGAACATGACAACCACTGTGCTCCATTTCTACAACGGAAATAAACCAATATCTTCCACGTTTAGTCATCGACCGTAACCGAGGGCGGCATGATGCAGACACGGTAAGGAAGCCATACTCAGCTCCGAGTTTGGCTTGTTTGTATAGAATGCGTCACTGTCACGTCTCTTAATCCGCTAGAGACATTTATGTCGATCTCGGTGAAAGTTTTCGTCAGCGACACCACGTGGTGGCGTGATGCAGACACGGTAGAGAAGCCATACTCAGCTCCGAGTTTGGCTTGTTTGTATAGAATGCGTCACTGTCACGTCTCTTAATCCGGTAGAGACGTTTATGTCGATCTCGGTGAAAGTTTTCATCGGCGACACCGAGTTTGGCTTGTTTGTATAGAGTGCGTCACTGTCACGTCTCTTAATTCGGCAGAGACGTCTTTGTCGATCTCGGTGAAAGTTTTTATCGGTGACGCTATGTGGTGGCCGTGATACAGACACGGTGGTGGAGCCGTACTCAGCTCCGAGTTTGGCTTGTTTGCATAGAGTGCGTCACTGTTACGTCTGTTAATCCGGCAAAGAAGACGAAAACGAAATCGGTTGTGTCTGATTACTAAAAAAATAAACGAACAAATTTCCTGCAGAGATTAATATTTATTTCCATGAATAAATTAATAATAACAAACATAAATGTCTGAGGAGAAGTTTATTAAAATTTAACTTTACAATTTACTGGGATTCTAAAAAAATGATTTCTTCTATTTCAGAATGAAAACAGTTTTACCACTGCACAATTTATGTAAAAGTGTAGTACTGTACTTAAAGGAGTTTGTAAAGTGAAAATAGTCTGTTTAGAAATACATATGTTTAGACGACCTTTTATGAATTGGCAAGTTTCAAATTTGCCGAGAAAAGTAAGAAAGACTTTTAAACTTGTAGGATTGTCATTATTTTTAATCGGTTTCCAAATGCAATTCGACTGGTTTCTATGTTAATTATTTTATGTTCATAGTTTTTTAGAAAACTACTAAACCAGTTTTGATGAATCTTTGGTCTCACATAAATGTTTTAAGGATTTGACAGGTGTTTCAGCAGTAAATCACTTCGGAAGTTTTACATATAATGCCATATGGAGAAGCCATACAATGGAAACCGCGGAGATGCCGTTTTCTTACAAAGTTCGACCTGGAGCAACGGGACAGGATTCAATGCGGAGTTTAGAAATTTCCAAATCACTAAAATACCTTAAAGTAGCTAGCTATCAAAAGTTCCTTAGTTTACATCAGGGTTCCAAAATTACCACATGAAACACACTCTAAATTCAGCAACAAGACAGAATAAGATGCAGAGATCCATAATCCATCCTCTATCGTTTCCTTCCAATGTCCATAACGTACTTCACAGATGATAGGGCACATATATCACTATCTGTTATTGTTTACATTAATTAAATTTGTAGAAATGGCAATAGCCTTATTTAATTTTTTCAATAAACATTGAATCACAAAAAGTACTTGCTCCGCCGGGACTCGAACCCGGATCTCTCACTTGCCGGGTGAATGTGCTACCATTACACCACAGAGCCCTCACTTTTTACGATTCAATTATATTGTATTTGGCCGTACCGTATATTGTGATTCAATGTTTATTGAAAAAATTAAATAAGGCTATTGCCATTTCTACAAATTTAATTAATATAAACAAAAGTCGTTTGTCAGGTATTTGGTCTTCCGATCATATGTTAGTTTAGTTATTTAAACGCATATGTGACAGGTACGGCCAAATACAATATAATTGAATCGTAAAAAGTGAGGGCTCTGTGGTGTAATGGTAGCACATTCACCCGGCAAGTGAGAGATCCGGGTTCGAGTCCCGGCGGAGCAAGTACTATCTGTTCTTGATAATGGTTCGTTCTATTATTGGAGGCAGTATAAAATGTCCTTCCTGGAGTAACGGTAGAGAGTTATGTGCGGAGTTTAAACATTTCCAAACTACTGTATATCACGGTGTATATCAAGGTTTCAGCAATCGCTCCTGTACGATTCAAGTATTTTTTCCAATGACCATAAATTACCTCAATCTGCTAGGGAACATACACCCTTTGAAACATTACATGGAAAAATGGGATAGAATATGCCTAGATGTAGTTATTTTGCAATGACCATAACGTACTTCACAGATGCTACGGATCATATCGTAGTCTATAGTACCTGTCTGAGTAATACTCTTTTTGAAGCGGTTTGGATTCTGTCATGAAGCATTATCAGGACAGAATCTCTAAATCAGTCAGAATTGCTTCTGAGATTAGAATATAAACAGTCATTAAATTAACTCAGAACTGCTATAGAGCTTTCCAGTGTAAACCAGGACCTCAGATAATGTCCCTCTAGGATTTGTTTTAAAAATGATATGGAGCAATGAAACAGTAAGTTTCTGAGTTATTTCAACTGCTAAAGTACCTCGCAGACACTAGGGAGCGAGGTACTGAATATAGGACTGAAGTCTACAAGTACTACATTCTTTATACTAGTAGATTCAGTCCTAGAGCACCAAAATGGGAGAAAGTAACTAATAAAAACTAAACATAGCTTACCCCACAGACATTTGGAAAATGTTTTTATTTATATCAATGATTATTCTAGGAGGCTTTTTAAACGTGATAAGGAGTAACGAGATGGACTATATTGCAGGGATGGATTTTTCTAGCTATTACCATGAATTACCTCAGACATAACAGGAAATAATTTACTTGGATTAGTTTGGAATGTCATGTGATAAATTGTTTGTGTGAGTTTTAAGCAAATTTTGATTCAGAATAGAGTAGCGAGAAAGGAAAAGTACTTATTAACATTCAATATTTTGAGATGGTACCTCAGTTGTAGAATGTGTGGAATATTTTATAATAAAGTATTTCATGGAGCTGAGGGATAGTACGGAGTGCAGAGATTTCTACAAATTAAATTAAAGAAATTAACTCAAATTTCAGACATGGGATTAGAATGTTTCAGAATATTAATTGGGGATCCAATAGAGAATGCACCACTATGAGTCTTCTAACAAAATAATACATCTACTAAATACAAATACATCTAATAAATAAATGAAATGAATGAATGAATGAATGAATTCACTAAATGTTAGGTTCTAATCCCTGAATATCTTAATCTGTATTACTAAATTACGAAAGAGTACTCAAGATTAGTTGCTAAAAATAAAAAATACAATTTTAAAAAATAAAAATAAATCGACTTATAAATGCTAAAATAAAATCAAGGAACTAAAAAGTAAAAATTATTTTTATTTCAGAAAAGGAAAGAAACTCAAATCCACACAATTTTTTAAGGCAGCACCAAACTCTAAATAGATTAAAAGGAAATGGTTTCTTTAAAGGTAATGGTGTTCAATTAAAGAAATTGGATGCAATTTTAAGGTAAAAAGTGATTATGTAAAACTAGTTTAAAATATAAAATATTCTTACAACAAGGTGTTATGAATTAAAAGTTGTCACTGAATTACTTTTCTGGCAAAGCAGATTAAATATCCGTATTTATAATTCATACTTAGTAGAGAGGAGAACCTCTTGTATACATAAACCGTGATATAGTATTAAATGCAGTTGTACAGCATAAATAATACATATTGGCTAATTCAGTCTGTTGATGGCCTATCTATTGACTATATCTCGTCTATGGTGTTTTTGTATTTTTTCTGCAAGAAGAAATTCAATAAGGGCAAAATGTCTACATAATGTATAATATTTGGAATTTGAAAGAAAGAAAGAAAGAAATACATTTATTTCCAGCCACAAGCACCACATTGAACAACCATAGTAACTATGCATAGAAATGAGATCCTCGCATGGGTCGTATTATGCAAATATTAATTGCATAATATTTGTTTCTTAAAAATTGGGGCTGCCTTAATGTTTTAAGTGCCACAATGATTTGTGTGATATAGAATATGACACAATTCTTCCGTTTCTTCAATATGTTTCTTCCGTTTTCTGAAATGAAAAATAATTTGTAATTTTTAGATCCTCGATTTTACTATAGTGTTTTGAAGTCGGTTTATTTTCACTAAATGACGATATGTTTAGTACTATACTAAACAGTTAATCGACTTTTTTAATGAAATTTTAGTAATTAATTATATATTTTATTAATTAGTTTTTAATACAACTGATCATTTTATCATGAATTCTCCTACGTTAAAGTTTGTATTTTGGAACTTCACACTAGTTTCAAAATGTTATATAATCTTTTTTTACATTGTTTTTGTTTTTGTTTTGTTTTTACATGTTTACATTCAGTTTTATATATATATATATATATATATATATTTAGATAATATAACATTTTCGTAAATTATCTGATTGGTGAAAATTAAGGAAGTACAAGATGATTGCACGCCCTTCTACAAGACAGAATGAAGATTCTTTCATACTTTCAGTGTAACATACCGAGTACTAACTAACCATCTTAGCTACTAATTCATCTTTAGTTGGACATTTAGAAATTACAGCCACGTGAAATCTACCTTATTCCCGACTAAAGTGGATGGATCATTTAAAACTTTAATGTAAATCCGTTTTGTAGTTATGACGGTCATTTTTAGCGGTACATGTTTTTTTATTTATATAGATTTATACAGAATTTAAGTTATATTTATTCTTAATTTTCCTAAACTTGTGACCAAGCAGTGAATTGCCATCAGAGACTCAGGATGATTCAATTATCGTGCAGGAGTAAACAGGATACCCAGTCCTCCAGGGAGTAAATGGATTTACAGCAATGTTGTCATAATTAGAGAACTGTGGGGTCTAATATCATTACTCACATGCACGGGTGCAATCAAATCAGCGAATGGAACGGTTCCATTATCTCGTATCTATTCTTGATTCAGTGATTGCCTCATTTTGTACAATCGGACAAAACAGCCAGTACAATCCGTCACAAAATTGATTTGCGTACATCACAGCCGGCAAATGAACAATTTCCTGACCGTTTAACGACGGCCAATTTGAATCAAACGATATTTTAAATACCGAACTTATCTGAACCCGCGCAGAGACTATCTTGAGATCTTAATTTATTATGAGTCATAATATAGTCGGTTCTTTCCAAACACTAGCGGAAAATACTTACTTGTACATTAAAACGTGGAACTAAGGCACACTACTTGTCGTAGCAGGCTTTGCTGTAAAATTGAAGTAACATTTCAAATAAAATAAAATTAAAGCTCATTTCATTTTTGAGATGTCCTGAGGGCAAACAGACAGAAATAGACAATCATACAATACATAAGTTGACACGAAAATGACGCATACTAGAACTCAATCTTGTAGAAATGAAGAGTTATGCAAAGTCTATGTATAAAAATCTTTCTCGGCATTTCTTACCACATGATACATTCAGATTTTTGTTCATTAAAATAGGTTTCTTATCAGTGTTTAAGTAATATAAGTCCACACACCAAGTCACTATAAAATGATGTATGTGTTGGGGTAGTTAAGCTACTTGTATTGCTACCATGTTATATTTTTGAATCTGTTATTGATGCATTAAGTTTGCTTACAAATGTATTTATATATTCTGTTATTTTCTCGTCGTCGACTTGGTTACCCATCAGATCAAAGAAAAAATATTCCAAATCCAGATAAAAAAATCAGATCAAAACGCTCGCCAAATCCAACGAAGTGACATGCACCATCATCGAACTCAGTATTTTTAATTTAGAAATAAAATAACTTAAATGAATTAACAGTTTAAAGTTTATAGATCAGTTAGTTTTCGAGTAACCGTGTGGATAGACTTACAGAAATTAAGTTTTTTCCAGCCTCATGATTGATAGACTTCACTGAAGCTTAGCCAATAACGTAACTAATTATTTTACACCTCTGGGTACTTGGGTACTTGGTACCTCTGAGTATTTGTATGTGCACAGCTGTTTTTTGGAAATAAACTTTAAGTGTTGCCTCCTTTTTATGTATGTTTAGGACGTTGCAATTAACTGTTAAGAGGAGGTAACTTATATTAGGTTCATAGACATTCTGCTGTAACATTTGTAATTAGAAACAATTAGATAATTCGAATTTTCTTACAACAAACAGTTCTTAATAAAGTTTTAAGTTGAAACTTTCTCTTGGCATCCTAGTGCACGCTGTATTTTGGTAGTTTACTCCCTTCCATGACTGTTTATGATGTTACAATTAACTTTGAAGAAGATATGTTACAATTAACTTTGAAGAAGACTATGTTACAATGAATCATTCTGTTCTAAAATTTGCAATGAGAAAAACATTAGGTTTTTGCTCAAACTATTCCTGATGAGTTTAGGTTTTAGGTTGAAAACCTATTCTACTGACAAGCCTTTTTGATGGGTAAGAAAGCTTGAGTAGAAAGACCGGCCAGTTGCAGCTTCGACTGTCATTGTTATACAAGAAATTCACACTAAGAATAGTTGAAGACCACAGTAATTATTTTTTAATTTTACACACTTTCTCAAACGTAGTAATTTTTATAATGTTGCAGTTTAGTCACATTAAAAATAAGAATACCAGTATAACTTTGAGATTCTATAAATTCAATATTTATTTTTGACTAGCCTCGTTCATAAGAAGAGTAAGTAAAACCTAAAAAACAGACAAAATATTAGTGACAAAAATATTCTTACGAAATGCCGATTGTACTGTACACCTTTTACTGACTGCTACTGCTAATGAATAATTTAGAATATGATTTAAATGTTGCACATTTATACATGTCCGAGCTTGAGCAAAAATCAGCGGATTTTAAAAAGCGATCACAAAAGACACGAATTCGCAGGTCATGGCAGCACGAGTAGAGGGTGATGAGAGGGTGTGAAATTTGGGGGCGGTTGACGAGAGGGATGAACCTCAACTTGATTAACCCGCGAACCTGACCCGCTTTCTTGTGAGTCACGCGTTACCCTTAATCCGGTGATGGGGGGGGGAGGGGTTGATGAGGTGGACGGGAGAGGGGATTACCATCCAATTATTCAATAGCCCTTTGGCTACCAGAGACCTAATCAACCGATATTAATTAATTATAAGCAGAAATAACGGTATTTAATGTAAAACATAATTATTGGTCGATTGTAATATGCTTACTTTAGGATATTTGAATGCATTTCAATTAAAGTAGAGTTACGTCAACAAGTAGTTTGTTGTTCTGTGATTACTATGGGCATATTTTTATTATGATTTTGCCTGAGGTAAGGTCTCTAAAAAGGGTGTAGAGTTGCTTCAACTGGTTAATTAAACAGGGATTATTTTTACTATCAAAGAAATAGACAGGTAAATTAACGACAGCTAGATATTATACTAAACTTTTACCTATGGTCTTAATATAGACTTACCTACGAGGAAGAGATTTAATATTTATTGTAATTCTCATGAATAATTATGAATACACTCTTGATATCGTGTAAAAGTAAAAAAAACCCTACCTGACTCATTGACCTGTGTCAGTCATTTATAGTCATGACATGACTAGTTAAATGACCATTTTGTAGATGTGTATGTTATTTTAAAAGCCAAAGTATCTCATAATACTGGAGACATTTTCAAGGGGAAGAGTTAATACAGTACAAGTTCAATGTTACTGATAAAAAGTGCTGCATTCAGACAAGATTTTAACCTGCAATTTCTAGTACAGACCCAAAGTCTGACGCCTTAAGACCGCTAAGCCATTGAAAATCAAAATGAAATTAAAAAATACATTCACCTTGAGTAAGATGACGATGTACGTTCCACAATTTTAAATATCTATTCTGTAAAAAGAAAACTGAATTAAAACAAATATTGTTTATTTATTATGAGTTTAATGCTAGTCGATATCTCAAAAATGTCAAAGATAACGAAAATTATGCAAGATTTTTAAAATTTTATCAGTACTTTGTACCTAGCTACTCAACACATGCGCTAGGTAAGTACATATATAATAAAATAATTTTCTGTGCCAAGAATATAGATACAAGATTGGCATAACGGCGGGATAATTAAAATGCAAATCGACTCCAAGCCAGCGGAGGAAGAGGCTATTTTGGACTCCAAAATTAACCATTCCCACAAACCAAGATTATCTGCAGGGGAACGAAGCTAATGAGCTCTTGATACAATCTTGCTCGTTTAGCAGTATATCTGGTTTAATCTTAACCATAACATCGTCGTTTTTATCAAACAACGAGCTACAAGCTTTTTAAGCAGCTTCAGGTGGGAAATGCGTTGTGATTTTACGGTTAGAAATAAAAATTGGAAATTTGAATGTATAACATGTTATATAATGTGAAAGTCTGGAGTCTTGTTTTTTTGAAGGGTTCAAAAAAATATGACGACGAGGAAGATAAAAATGAACTCTTTACATCGTTCGACATTAGAGACATCTATACTACAAAATACAGTATAGTATAATCTAGGTGACGTGGTATTCTCATTGTCTCATCAGGATTTCCAAAGAAATGAAAAGTCAAATTATGGGCCATTTAGTTTGTGCGTGTAATACGAATCCTTCCATGACATGCTTATTTCTTAACCTATTTTTATAAATGAAGTGTATTTGGGAACAAACAATTGTTTAAAAACGGTTTTGTGTCTTATAAAAGTTTGATGAAATATCTAATTTTAACTGTTTAGTTAAAAATTAGATATTTTATGAAAAGAAAATTAAATGACCAACTTTCTAAAAGTATTAAAAATTATTTAAAAATATTTTTTCTGATATAATACCTTCTGACATGACCCTTTTAATAATTTTTGTAACAATCGTAAAAGTAAAAACTAAGACTAAATTGTTTTATTAATAACATGGCGTATAGCTGCTAAACGAAATGAAATAGGAAAAAAGTTATTCTCCATTCTTAGCTTAGAATCATACATAGAATCTGAAAATGCATAGCCAGCCAAATATTTTTGTTACACCCTGTATAAGTACATGATTTTAAGGATGGTAAACATGGTCGTGAAAAGTTGAACCATTTTTTATGTAGAAACTGTTATGTGATAACAGACCACACAATAGCATTAGCCAATCATTAAAGCGTAGTAATAAACTTTCTTTTCATAAATAGTGCTTCGAATCAATGAGATAATTTCTTAATCAGAATTCCCACTTCTTTAGGTTAAGAGACAACTGTACACTAGTCTAGAACTATTTCTGGTTGAATTCTGGCACTAGTTGAATTATGGTGCTAAAATAGTGTACTGTTATTTTTTTCCGAAACGCGTGAATGTACAAATATAGATTTTTGAAAATCCAGTTTCGAATGTAAACAATTTTTTAACCACCGAAAATTTCCAAAGAATATTTACCAGGCCACTCAAGGGGATAGTGCTGATTTCAGGTGACATAAAAATGGATGTTTATTCTTACAGGATTACAGGACTAGGCTAATAATATTTCAGAACCCCGGGAGATTATATTCACGAAATATGTCCTGCAGTGATTTACAATTAGGAGAAAATGTTCGCTAAAATTATTATAACAATGTTAATAAGTTAATCTTTTATTAGTTAATTATATGAATCTTGAATATAAAATGAAGAAGTTTGTCCGTTGGAAATAAATAATAATAATAAAAGAAGGGGCGAGAATCATGTTAAAGCACTGCCAAGAATATCACGATGGAGGCAATAAGGTGGTTATGATGTGTTTGCTAGTCTAGGTCGATACAACAGTCTATGGTCATTGCTGCCTGTCGATACCGTGTCCTTTGTATATACTGTCCTTCCGGATGGTTTAACTTCCATACCCTACTCCTGAAATTACTGCCATGTTTGTTTAGACGTAAGCACTGATAATCTTAACGTTTTCTTTTCCCATAGTCTATGTTTTATTCTTTATTTTATTGCTTTATTATTTACTTGCTACCCCCAAACAACCTGTCTGTCTAACTTTAAACCTACCACTGTAGTATCTCTTTTCCTCCGCAGAGAGCAACCATCCTACACGTCTACCACTACGCACCGACTGGAGCTACTCACTCTCACCTGGGAATAGTTCGCCAGTTCTCAGTGACTGGACATTTATTGATTCTTTCGCAGACGATGCCATGAAGAACAGAAGAAGAACTTTTTCCCCATCTAAAACGGGGCCTTGCACCTTTTCTGTGGTTACTCATGTTATGCCCATTACATACTGGAATGAGAAATACCATATTTAATTATAAACCTAACAAGAGTTTTATTGCTCAAACTCGGCAGGACAAACAATAGCATCTACTTAGTGACAGGTGGAAGTGGAATATCCTGTCTCCAGTTGGATGGAGGGATCCTCAAATTACTCTATGACCATTGAGAAAAATCCTTACTTCCACAACCGTCCTCACTTTATTCTCTTAGTGCCAGCCTAGTGGCCTCTTACATATATGGCATTGGGAACCGCCTATCTCGGATACAAACATCCCACTGTTATATGTTGGATTCATAGCCCCAAATATGCCAGATATTCCTGTACGTAAGGTAGGCTGATTGATTGAGCAAGTTAAATATAAGCAAACCTTCATGAACAAGATGTATTAGAATGTAGAATTTCTTTAACGATTCTGATCTATTGTTGTAAAAAAGTAGAATGCTTCACAGTAAGAAGAGAGTGACCTTGATGTTTAAATAACTGGGGGAATTCCCCATTACAGTAAAGTACACCTTCTGGTTGCAAACAAATCTGTTCTGGAAATCACGGCCTACAAAGGATGTGTTATCAGGAATCGTTATATATAAGTATGTCCTGCACGTACTGCTGGATGCGTGTGCATGTTTTGGTGCTGTAAATCAGTGTGTTGCTATCTATTATAAATTTCCAAAATAAAGTGGTAAACACTTCTGCCCTCTTTGCACAGTACTAAAAACATTCACCTAATTATTTAAAGATGAAACGTCCTTTGGCAAAAATGACATCATAAAACTCACACTTATAATTAATTGGTTTTCAATTTTAAATTTGTTTGCAGAATTTGCTTTTTAATGTACAGCGTGAAAATGCAGATTCTTGAAGTTTCGACAATGGTAAAATAAATTAATTGGAGACACGTAGGGAGACTTTGCACTCCATCAGTGACTGCTATTCTTCAATTTGCTATTTTGAAATCAATGAACAGTTTCCATTAAATACTATAGAGGAATATAACATGAATGCATATTTATTGCTCGATAATTGATTTAGCTCGGTTCTTGACGTGACAACGTCTTAAATTAGGTTGCGGCTCGGAGTCACTCATGAAAAAGTGTAACGCCCGGTAACGTTACGATGCCCGTCCAGTGGGTCCGCCGCACGGGATCCGCACGGGATAAAGCAGATAACTGTGGGTCCGCCGCACGGGATAAAGCAGATAACTATGTTTATTCGTGAAAATGTGGAGTGCTTAGATTCGTCATTTACAACAACTACAACAATAAAGGTAAATAATTGTACACTGATATTTCATTATCGTAAAGTATGATTGATTGATTAATTGTTAGATTGACACAAAAGTTGAGAAACTGAGTTTATAGGTTATGTCATACTATTGACAAATGTTGATAGTGTTAAGTAAATTATTAGTTTAAATCACTCTGCAATCAATCGTAATTCAGTCGATTGAGAAGAAACAGCGCGTATTGCTAGTCAAACATTTAAAATAACAAATTATAACCTCTAACCTGTCATAACAGTGCGACCAAACAAACGAACTAAACCGACCAATCACCACGCGCGAAGTTAGAATTTAACTGTGTTTAGCAAGAATTTCAAATTCCAATTTTAGTAAATGTTTTATTCAACTTTACCATTTACAATAACAAATTTTAATTAATTTCAAATTATGTACAATGTTTTAGTAAACAAAATATATTTCTATAGTTAAAATTTGTGCAATTCTTATTTTCATTCAATTCCTTGTTCCTATTGTGCAATTTAATAATATTCATATCAATAAATATTCTACCGAGAAAAAGACGTTGTCACGTAAAATCTTCGCCCGTAAAACCGACTTTACAGGCAACCATAATTTTTTTTAAGAACAAAATTCTGCATAGTAAAATCAGCTTCACTTCAAAACGTCGATTGTTTTTCATGCTTTTATTTAACTCCACCCACAAGGCATTAAAATAATAATCCTCGTCTTTCAGCTCACGCAATGTAACGCACTAACACGATAACTAGAAAAAATGTCAAGGTCATTATAAAATGTTATGGTTTTTAAACATACATAAAACATATGAACTAGTTGCTGAATCCGATTTGATTGAACATTGATACTTAATCTTTTAATCTTATACTCGGTAAGAAAAGCAAAACAGAGTTCAATATATTTAAATATTTGATAAAACTTTACTGTTAAACCTTTGAAAATCTTTTGGAGTATCATTAATACAATTGTACAATTTTCGAAAATAAAGAACAAGTATGTACTTACCAGGCAGTGTTGCATCGGTAACGTCTATATAAATTTAATTTTTTGTAAATATATGAATCAAATTACGATATCATGACAGCGTTAATTAGATCTAAAACACGTGTAAAAATAGCGCCCTTTTAAATCAGAACAAAACTAATTTCTTTTTCAATTATGAAATATCTTAAAATAAAACAAATTTTAAAACTCTTACAACTCTAACTATGATTTGTAACTATGTTACAAAACTTGGAAAACTTTTATGCAATAAAAATCCAATATTTCAAGATGATCAAATCTCTTTCTTCTAACCACGTGACCTTAATTAATTAATAATTTAAAATGTAAGCAGATACTTAGTTTTTTAACTTTATACAGAAGATAATATTACATTATTTTACTTTCCAATGATTACGAAGACACTTAGTTGAAGTGTTTGTAATGGTCATACGGCAACAAGATGCTGTGATGGAAAGCGCCAGTTCGTGTGCTGTGGCGCAATCACATAACTCCCCCACTGACCACCTGTAATTAGTACGTCATCAGGGAAATTAGCTTAATTGAAACCATGTTTCAACAACCGTAACGCACCGCGAACTTCGTTGGAGAAGATTGACAACATCTCTTTAAAACTCAAATATAGAGGCGAGATATACAAGGCGTTCCTAAGATGTAGGTCATTACGCAAGGCAGGTTTGGGATATACAGTTAAAAGTGTTGCATCATATTCAAATGTTATTTTATACACCAAATGGGATTAATTCAGGAAATAATTGAGGAGTCCTCGTTCAAATCAAGGTCTGTAAAAGTGAAAGAGCTTAAACTTTTCGAAGACAGTAGAAAATGATTATAAACAGATGATCGGTATTTTTATAAAAGTAATCAACATGACAGAAAAATATGAACGTTCAAAAACAAAACTATGAACTCACTTACATCAAAAGTGAAATTGAATATTTGAAGCTAAACCAGTAAACGTATACGTAAAACAGCACTTCTATAGGATCAGCGTGAACTCGATGTTGCATTTTTTGTAGTGTCTTCCTAGTAAAGCCTTAAGAAGAACAAAAAAAATTTTTATGTATTTACAAACTCCATCATGAAGGTCTTACACGAAAAGAGCTATGATTAATATGTAAAAATGGTCGCTATCTTAATTATTTTATCCTTGATAGAAAGGAGTAAAAACCCCAGAATTAGAACACTGATAAGCAAAAATACAAGTTTTGTTCAGAACTGTATTAAAGTTCAATAACAGAAATATTAGGATCAGAAAGAAACCAACCGTAAAAATTGCTTGGTGTAAGAACCGAATGCAGAAGAAGGAAACACAATTAAGGTGTGGGTTAGTTGTACCAGAAAGTATAAATCAAGGTTCTATAGTTGCAAATGGAATTACAAATCCTGAATAAATTTAGACAAGAATGCTTAATAACACCAACTACTGATATTCTAAACGAAGAAAATCAGGGGCCAGATCTTTCTATAAGTAACAGAAATTTCCCAGGAAAATCTACAATTTTGGCCTGTAAAATACAGTAGATTCTTAAATCTAACGTGTAAGGACTCAAAAACCACAATAATATACGAGTTGTTGTCTGTGTGTTGAACAGACGGATAGTAAAATTTTCATTTTCATCAATAATGCCAATCTAAAAACATACCGATTAGCTTGACTATGGATGTGACATTGCAAGACTAAAATGTTCAAAAAGGTTCGTATCAAACCGACCAACCCAACTAAGTAAATCCATCTTATGTCTTGATAAGATAAATGTCAAATGATTAATCTTCACAAAATATACAGATTTATTAAGTTATTTTGTTTTTCTCGTTTCTAAGGTGGTTGCCAACAATTTAATGATAGCCACTTGTTTAATAATAGAAATCAGAACTTCGAATAAACAAATGTAGGGTTTCATACTAAATTACATACTGGTTAGACACTTGCCATGCGTATAGACAGACAGACATATAACTCGGAGTTCATCATTCATCAGACCTTGACTGGAAAGGTAAGACTAACTCACATGGTAGCTCCTAGATACATGTTTTAACGCCTTCACAACTTATTTGACACGATCGACCGAGGTTTTTTTTTACAAAAGAATAATTTTAACTCCTTATTTCCATATTTTAAAATATGAATTGTTAGTTTACCTTGTGATAGTCACTATTCAGTGACATAAGTAATCATTTTAGGAAATTTCGCCTTATAAAACAGTACTAGAACAATATTATAATATAGAAATTAGTTCAGTTAGATAATTATGCTTCAGAAAACGTTTATATATTAAAAAAGTTTCTTTCCTTGAACATGAGAAACTGCCGCTTCAGTGTTGACCTTATCCAAACATTGACTGATGGTATAATGTTAGTCGTGAATATATTCTGCATACTGACACGACTGACATTAAACAAAAGACTAAGAGATGAAAGTCAAAAGTAACAAAGAAATGTAATTAACTAAAAGTGAGTGGTAGTATTTAATGAACGTCACAGCCGCCTACTGTGTTTTAATTACTCTTGGTTTAATGAGCGGCCATGCTGGAGGAACAATTTCGTAATTTTTGTGTGGTAGGAATTTTTTAGGTTTGTTTGATTATTGCTGGTGTACGATTATTTAGCTAAAATAAAACATAAAAAACGTTTAATTGTTTCTTGTTATTCATATCTAATTATTTTGTATATTTTGTTATGTATAAATCTTGTAAATAAATGCTAACATAATAATTAACATGTATAATAATTTTGAAATACAATATCAATTTTCAATCAATCATTGATATAGTCCATCTGTTATAACTAATTGTTCTACATTAGCAGTCCTTACCATTACATGGCACACATTAAAACGCCATATAGTACGCTTATAATGGGTGTAAGTATTCTGTGTAGTCTATGTCAATATTTAAAACATGTAAAACATATAGGCCCATGACTCAAGCAAATACAAGAAACGCAGGCTCTAATACAATTTGATGTTTTAACCGAGAAACATTGTATTAGATAGATTATGAAGAGTACTTTCCATTTTGGCAAATTACTACAAAAATTCCTCCAATTGTTAATAAATGTTGACTTTTTCAAAAACTTATAGGTTAGCTGCTATCCACTGTTCAAAGAAACAAGCTAATACAATAATACAACAAAACTATGAGGACACTCATCTTCTACAGTATCAAAAGAAGCCTTATGAACTCCTTTTTAAATAGTTCCTAAAAACTTGTGACATATATAGTAGTCGTTAAAATATCTCACTAAGGCTAGAACCATATAGAATAATAGAATGTCTACCTTAACTTATAAGTGAGTGGGGTGGAGACCAGAAGTTGCAAAATACGGTTTTTATGCGCATTTCTGAGGTAGCAGATATATGTGAATAAATTTCTTAGTATTTATATAATTACAAGTTTTCAGCTACTTTTAACTTCGGCATAAGAAGACATATAGAACGCATTACAACATGCACTGTGAACTAATGTTCTTGGAACACATGCAACATTATTTGAATTTAGTTTTGTATCTCATGATAATTCTGTTACTTGTTCTCATTTATGTTAAGACATTTTATCCATTCTTAAATTTAATAAGCAATAAAATATTTTAGTAATATCAATTATTTGCAATAGAGTCAAGTCTAATCAAGGAACGATATGGCAACTCGCCGAGGTCGAGAACTCACCATGAGGGGCTGTCAGGAACGACGGCTGCTAAGAGCAGAGGACGTTGGACGACCAGGCTGATTAGACACCGTATTTTGAGCGTATTTGTTTAAGATGGGTAATTTTGAAAGTTCTGAATGTCCTTATGGAGTTACAGCCACCACACGTTATTCTTCAGCAGACTGTGGGAAAACGAAAAAAAGGAGACTCGAGATTCCTATAGGCCAACTCTCACGGGATACGATTGTTCGGAAAATAGTCTCTGACAGACATACTTGGAGTAATATCTCTACTTATGTAAAGGAGGTGCTGAAAACCAAGAAATTAGAATAAAGGTAATACAGCACCAGTGTTGCCCAACCGATGGCCTCATACTTTAGGAGCCCTCTGTTGGCTTAAATAGGCACACTCTTGAAGTAATGCGGGAAGCAGTCCCAAGAGGAAGTGATGTCTGAACCGGTGGGAATTTTAGTTGGTGCGAGTCCCACACACCAGTGAGTTTCTCCAAAATAAAAACTATATGAATGAAAGGCTTCAATAACGTTCAGAAAAATCCCATATATATACATGCTCAATGATGTAACTAAATTCTTGTATGTAAAAATGAAGTTTCATAAAAGATGTAAACAGATTAAATATTTCATGGATTGGCTAAGCGAATATTCAACAAAATCCTATGGAGTGACATGCACCATTTTGGAACTCGATGATGTCTGTATAAAGCTTCATGCAAAATTTCAAGAATATTACTCTGTTTGCTCTTGAAGTTATGAGAGACATTTCGAAATTCCTAAGTGGGAAGCTTCTCTAACGCTCAGGCAATAAATACTTTATTCATCCTCACGGGCGTGGCTAGAGGTGTAACTGCAATTGCTGAATTTCGTTATGAGAATTTGCTAACATATAAACGAGGCTGCAATATCAATCACAACACTCCTAGAATTCTTCTAAACTAAAGTATGCTCAGAACGTCTCTATAATTAAACAGAATCAAGACGGTATGTATACGGATGTAAATGGCTGTAACGTCTTAACTACTGCTATGCACAAATTATACGTTGTTCGTTAATAAATGAGATACGAAATTAATATTGCATTTATAAAGAAAGTAATTAATTACACTTCAGTTGTTATTGGTAAACAGCAGGCAGTGAAAACGAGAGGACATTTAAATATCAGAAATTTGTTTTAAGAATTTTGAAATAAAATGATATGGCAAAAAAAATTCATTTCTATACCAACAGTTACATAACAAATTTTTAGCAAATAAATAAACAGTGTACAATTACTTACTTTGCTATAATAGGCCCCATAGCTCTAAACAGCGTTAATATTTTGAGATGCTGTTTACGGCATTTAATTTCTTTTAAGAACTTTCGTTCGATACTAACATGACTTATACTTAAATTGAATATTTTCGATCGATTCCTCACGGCTGGCCTCGGGAAAAGATTAAATGCTGACTAAATATAGAAAAATATAAGTTCTTGTGGCCATATTCATCAAGACAGTTTTGTTTGTAAGTAAAGCCATGAAAAGGTTATACAATTTTCCACCCTGTATTTTTCTAACTTTTGTTAATAATATATTGGTAATAAGTTAAGTTATCATTACTCTTAAACGGCAAGATACTCCATCTTTCTTCATTAAAAGTAGTATTAGCTGTTCTAGACGAAGGGTGGACCGTGCGTGTGGAGGGCAGGTGAGAGGGCAACACCGCTGCCGGGGTAATCCGCCACTATCGACCTCGCAATGTAGGCCATGCCACCCAGCCCTTGCCTTGCCGCCACCGACACAAGAGTGTCTTCCTACTCCTCACCTAGCATAGAACCTAACGAGATTTCTCATTTCTAGCGTTTTGCCCACGAACATTACAACGCAGCGTGGCGTGATAGTGTTCTAGGCATTGGGGAAAATTTAGGGAATTCATACATCACGGAATTCCTCACTACATCCTAGCATCATGTCCGCATCGTTAGGCGGTTCTCATCCAAAGCTAAAATAATAATTAGTACCGAATTACATGAATGCTACTACATCATTGGATTCAACGTAAGTATGTCCAGTAGCAACATGATTTGAGCTTATGCACTAATATAACAAATGGAATTTCAACCACTGAATGTTCTTCAAAGTTTTTACCTGATTTAATCGTAATTTAATTTTAGGAATGTTTTAATTGAAGTAATAGCCTATCAATTATTACATAACATACATTTTATTACCCTTATAGATTTTATAATTTAATTTGATAGATTTATAATTAAAGAAGTTTATATTCTGTATTAGTACATTCTAAAACAAGACAGGACAGGACCTTACTCCGCCAAGGTTGCTTGCAAACTTTCAAATCTATAGCTCATGTCTTTTTCGAGATACCCTGCGTACAGGTAGACAGAGAGGCATCATAAAGGGAAGACATTTTTACATCCCCCAGTAGACAACAGAGAAATTGTGTTAACCTACTATGTGACAGACAACTTATGGTCACCTTTGGGAATTTATTCTATAGTTGGACATGCTTTAACACAAAACTCATTACTGTCTTTGCAGAAATGTAGTTCGATGCAAAGTTTAAAGTCTACAGATAAAATATTATTCGAGATAACTTGGCACATGATACATTAAAAATTTTGCTCATTCAGTTAAGGATTCATAGCATTTTTAAATAATGAAAGTTCCGTGAGGTACTACAATCTCGAGTTAGTTTAAAAATTAAATTTCCACTTTTTTCTTTTTTACTCTGTGAATAAAAGTCACGTGTTGAAATGTAAAATGATTGGAATCAGTTTTGTTTACTAAATTACTACTTATTCAGCTTTTTCCGTTACCATCTTAGTTACCCAAAAGACCCATGTAAAAATAAGGTCAGACTAATCCAATGGAAGTACCATCATGGCTAATATATTAAATGAAGCTTGATGCACAATTTCAAGAAATAAAGAATTCCTATTGCTATTCAGTAAGCTGATGAATGGAATTTAGAATACAGTTGTAAATTTTAGGCTATTAGTATTAGTAGTCAAGGGGCCAATTAGGGGCTAAGGAATACACTGATTATTCAAAAATGTATTCTTGATTATTGTTTAAACTATAGCCACCATGATGTTGTCGTCATCCGCCTTTGTGGTCAACAACTAGGAGGAAGATGGGATACTTAGCGTGGGTCGCGCCCATCTCTTCCAATTATAAGTCGAGAACTGTTTGAGATAAAACATTGTATCTACGGTTTTAATAGGAAACAATATTTACAATCGGGATGATAATTGCATAAAAATTTGTATATTGTATAGTTTTTAAGGAAACGATATTAATTTTTGAACCACACACTTTTCCCAAGCTTTCATTGGTTGCTTAAACCATCTTGGTTTCGGGTTGCCAGAGACTAGCAGCTCGCTTACTAGACTGAACTTACTTTCTGTGCACACCTGTTTCCATTTTCTACATCTAAAAATTCTGTACATACAAAGCATTAATATAATACATAATAACTCTTTCATGGACAATTTGATTTCAAAATTTCATTAACATTAGAGAAGAAAATTCAAGTTATGGTTTAGGCTACAACAGCTTAGTCTTTTTTCCTGAATATACATATAGAAATATAAAGGCTGATTGTCGCTTCAATAAATATACAAAACTATATGTATCTTTAAGCATACTTCAATAACTAATTAAAGAAGCTAAAGCGCAATAATTAAACGCATTTAAACTTACCGAGATTACTATAAATGCAACAGCATGCGTTACTATAAATTTATAGTTATCTTGAAACGCTTTTATAGATTTATCATAATTACCTGCATATATCAAGTTTAGTCTTTAATATAATAATGAAATTCAATATTTAGTTTTAGCCAATTGTTAGGTTTCTAAACCTAAACAATCCCTATCTTGTTATTATCTGTTGTATATCAAATCTAATTACAGTAGGCGCATTGTGTAGTGGAACAATAAGAGCTTTATTAAAAGTTAAGTAAATGTTCATGCTGCTTTAGAGAGAACATTGAATGAACATTTTTAATATATAGAAGATTATTGAAGCTGCCCTATATATCCGGGAAGGTCACGGGTTGAACACTGTTGCAATCATTCAATTTTATGTAGATTAATTAAGTCACTGTTATCGATTTATTTCTGGCGAATGTTTGCACAGCGGTGTATATTCCTAATAGACAAACTCGGCGAACAGTGAAATTAATTTAGTCTGATGAACCAACATGGCGGATATCGATGATGTGTTTTGCGTCATTCGTGTAATTACGTACTGCTGTATGTACACTTTTAGCGGTATCTATATAAATCTGTCTGTTTAGATGTAGAAACTGTACTTAAATGGAAAAAATAACGAACATTAAAGTGAAGTGCAGAGACATTATAGATTTCTTGAACTCGTTATAATGAAAAATATAGATATGAATCAATTTTGTGCATTTTTTGTGTTTGTAATATTTGATTTTATTCATATGTTTTCGTCGTGCATTTCCCTTATTCTAAAGTATGCATATTAACTGCTACTCGAAAGTAAGAACTAATATATTTTAATGCAGTACACTCCCTCATAACCGCCATAAAGCAGGTTAAACAAAAAATAGTTAAAAGGTCCTGGAATTGTAAAAATCATTGCATTAATTTGTATAACAATAAAAAAAATTATATTTGTATTTACAAATAAATGTAGTATAATAATTAATCATTTACTTATCAACATTATACTATATTCACTGTTGCTAGCTGTATTACAAGTCTTAAAATGCATGAAGTACACAAAAAATCTTTTAAACAAAGCTGTGGTGGAATATAAGTCTTATACTGTCTTCTTAGAAGGAGTCGGTTAATCCGACGGACACTTGATGCTAGGGCGGTTAACTATTTAAAGTACAGACATTTTCAGTATTAAAAACCCTTTCATCCACAGAAACATTTTTTTCTTAAATGTTTGTGTTTGCTAGTTTTATTAGATCAATCTTACCTAATTGTTAATGAAAATAATAATTAATTCTGAATGAATACTATTCGTCAGCATTTTATGACGTTATGAAAGGTGGTTAGCTGTGATGACCACCGTGCAACAGGCACATTATTCTTGGTGGTTAGTTGTACTAACCACCTAATACTATCATAATAAAACAAGTGTAAATATCTCATAAGGGCATTGAGTTAGTCAGAAATAGAGCTGTCCAACATCCATTTTATTAATTATAAGAAATCAACCTTTAGATAGAACAAAAAACAGTGTCAATATTTATTAAGCTTGAAGTTTATTCGGTATTTCACTACACATTCATTCTTGATGATGGACTTGAAAACAGTTTTTATCTTTGCCTAGACATAAGGCCACATTGCATGTAGAGCAGGTCAATGTTGATCTAACTGGCTTTTGTTTGGTACTGCATCTGGCACATCTCTTCATCGATGAATGCACTGGCATATGAGAAGCTGATGCGTTGCGAATGCACTTGTCAACATAAGGCTTGTGTGCTCTAATTTCTACACTATTTTTTGTTGGGAAAGCTTTTGCTGTGTTTACTTCAATAATTTTTTTGGCAAGTAATTCTTGGTACACTTTTCTTCTGAAATCCTTGTTCGTTAGCTTGTTTTTCATCAAGAATTTTATTAAGAATGAAAGAATTGGTAACAGACGCATCAACTAAGTCGAAAAAAAATTCGTAAATACCACTTTTTATACTTTTTCTGTCCAACGCATAATCCCCTTTTAGCCGGTCAAAATTATCAACGTAATTCATGTTGTTGTTATAGTTTTTCAGAATCTGGGGACAAGGTATATTACTTAAAGTCCCATCCTTTTCTTTCCTTTGAACTGTTACTGTGTCCGATGTGTTATGGTAGTTGGATTGCAAATGTACTGACTTATTGTCCTTCCATTTGAATACTGTAAGACCCTCATCACACTGCCTCCAGTCAAGCTCCCCCCTTTTCAGAGTCTTATCTTCAGCTAATTGAGGCATATTGTTTCTCTGAGGGTTCACCGTCCCACAGGCAAAAATTTGATTTTCCTTTAGTGTGATAAATAGAGCAGGACTAGTAAAAAAGTTATCAATAAACAACATATGTTGCTTACCAAACACATCCTTACACAGGTCTAGTACAACCCGAGATCCAAGTCCAACTTCAACATTTTCGGTTTGTTTTCCAGTATATCTTTGAAAACAAAAGTTATACCCTGTTTGGTCGCATAGCATCCAAATTTTGAAACCTCTTTTGATTGGCTTGTTTTTTATATATTACTTCAGACTACTCCTGCCCTTGAATTTGACCATAGACTCATCAACAACAAGCTTTTGTTGAGGTGTGCAATGTTCCATAAAGGATGCTGAAAGATACCCAAGCACTGGCCTAATTTTATAAAGCTTATCATAGTTTTCGTCCCACGGTCAGGTTGCAATGTGTTGTCGTTAAAATGAATATTGCTTAGAATCCATCCAAATCTATTCACAGTCATTAGATTACAAATATAGGAATCCTGGAAGTCCGGAGCAGACGACCAGTAGTTACGATAGCTGGGAAGTGTTTTCATTCCCATATATATGTTTATTCCAATGAATAAGCGTATTTCATCTGCTGTTACAGCCTGGAATGTTTTGTTTGCATCCTGTTGAGTAGCATACAAGTTTGTATGGAACACAATATGATTTATTAGATCTTTGTGAAAATACAGATCAAATAAAGCTGCCGGTGACTTATTTGGTAGGTTCTTAACATTGTTTGAAAGTCCTGAAAAAGATTCAAAATCAGGAAGATAGTCCTCTGTCTTTCATTTTTGTCCCATTCAAGTGCAGGTTTCTTCAGGCTAATTTGTCTCCCACAACGCAAATCATCTGGTTGTTTACGTTTTACCCCTCTTTTCTTAGTTATACGATTAGTATCATGGCTCTCCTGGGTAGTGAAAAGTGGAGCTGTTTTTTAAGTTTGCTGTCCTCTTATAAGTTGAGCAGTAGTGGATGATGGACCTGGCATGGCTGAAGTGAGAAAAGAGCATGTTATGTCTGGGGTACGTGATATCCCCGGTAATTATAAACAAGATGTCTTTTGTAATTCATCAGAGGCCACATATGCGTTTAGAGCAGGTGGTGTTGGTATTTCATCATCTAAATACCTAAGTAGACTGTCAGTCGGTGAAATTGGACTGTCAAGTAACGATTCATCGAAAACTCTTGGTGAATTTGTTTCATTAGATTTACCCATCTTACTCTGGCGAGAGTAAGTTTTTTTTAGGAATAGCACACCTAGAATTAGGGCTATTATTAATAGCATGTTTGTCAATGTTCGATTTAGTATGTAGGCCTACTAAATTTTTAACTGGAAGCTCCTCATTTTCTGATTCATCAGAAGATGAACGTAAAAATAGTGTAATCATGTCTCGTTTGGATGTTTTTTTAGGAGGATACCATGTCAAATCTTCATCTGTATCATCTGATTGATCACAATCTGAACCACTAGGAATCTCTTCGTACTCAGAAATCGATCTATGATCCATAACTCAAGAGTTCAGAAAAATCAATAAAAGTTCAAATATTTAGAGTTAGGTTAGGCCTACCGTAGATGCGTGGTGGTCAGCAGCACTAACCACTAGTTACACCACAAACTAATATAGTAAATTGGTCGTTTGTTAATTAAACACTACATGTATACTCAATTCCTTGTATAATTAACTAATAAGTTGTAGCACTTTCAAACACATTAGATGTGAAACTTAACATTCACAATAATTAATGTTAATGGCGGCACAGTCTTGCTCATAACACATGTTTACTATTTAGCAGGTTTACATACATCATAGCTTTGACAAAAGTAGCCTGCTATACCCTGCTATCTGCCAGGACTTGGAGGAACTAAAATTGTGTATTAGTTCATGGAATCTCCACTAGGGTACAAACTAAAATGCTTTAACAAGGTGGTTTGCACTACTAACCACCGTGCTTGAAAGGGAAAAATTTAAGTGGTCAGTTGTACTAACCACCGTGCTTCAAAGAGTTAAGAGTGAGTCTGATGTATTGTTTATGAAAACTCTAGATTATTTATTTAACAATACATTAGTCTTTGAATATCTGCTATTTTAGCTTCGAAGATGCTCAAGAACAGTCTCGGTTAACAATGATTACGACGATTTTCCGTAAAGACGTTTGTGAAAACAAAGAATATCCGTAATAACTGTGTGGGAAATAGAAAATTAACATTTTAACACCGATTAATGCCCTCTAATCCGTTATGTATAAAACACAAATTATAATCTATAAATTTCAACCGTTGATGCTGATATTTTGGAAATGAATGTGTGAATTTTAGGTTTACCTTAGTTTACACAGGTAAAGAAGTATATAAGGTAGATCTGAAATTTACTTCGTAACTCCTTCTTATTTTAAGTTATTATTGGTTTCCATTTACTTGTCTTATATTTGATTTATGAACACTACAAAATTAAATTAATAAAATCGGGCGAGTTAAAAATTTTAAATATACTATAATAATATGTTTAGAGATATTACTCTTAAAGGAATCAAATTTAAGAATGAAAATTCCTGTATGAAGAATCCGTAATAAAATCCGAAGACCACACCAATATTTCTCTTCTCTTTGGCCGTTTGCTTTGTCTTTACCGGATTAATCCTTTAGGCAAGAAAATAAAGCAATGCAATATAGTGTAAAATTACTCAACAGGACGCAATGAAGCATTTTAAGTCCACAGAGTATCTTTTTCACCTTAAGCTACTTGCAAATTAACTGCCCTTTAAACTTTGGACCAAAACGTCAATGGAGATAATTCTCAAACTAAGAGAAACCTATCCGAGTTTAAGTGATTATGATGTCTTTATCGTACGTTATAAACTGTGATGAAGCACAGTATTTTTCTGTAAAGATTAATTATGAAATTATACAATAAAAAAAAATATTTTTCTTGATAAGCCAAGAGACATCTATGAAGGACCACATCATATTGTGTTGGTATGTTTATTCATGAAAATATACCTATTTTTATGAAATATTTTTTGTGCCATCACTATAACAAGCCGAGAGACAAGCGCAGTATTTTTGATAGTCAGTTTATTTATTTAACTATACCTGTTTTTATGAAATATTATTAGTGCTATCACTAAGATAAGCCGAAAAATATGATGGAGCACAGAATTCTCTTTTGGAAAGTTTATTTAAGTCGCTATACCGGTTTTAAGGACTTTTTGGCTATATCACTAAGATAAGCAGAGATTCAACAATGATGGAACACAGCATATTATGTTACCTACATAGTTTACGTATAAAATTTAGCAGTTTTTTGCAAAATGTTTTTGTCTTATCACTAAGATAAATCGAGAGAAAAATGTGATGGACCACACAATTTTTTACAGTAAATTTATTTATATAACTGTTTTTATGTAATATTTTAAATGGTATTTCTATGATAAGGCGACAAAAAATGTAATGGAACGCAGTATTTTTGTTGGGAAGTTTATTTAAATAACTATTTGTGTTTTTATAAAATAGTTTTGTTACTATCTCTAAGATAAGCCGAGAGACAACTGTGATGGGACACAGTATATTTTGTAGGTAAGTGTATTTATGTTACTACAACATTTCTAGTGCTATTACTAAAATAAGCCCTGAAACAACTGCGATGGAGCACAGGATTTTTGTTGATAAGTTTAATTACGTAATTATGCACGTTTGTAATAACATATTTTTGGTACTTAAAAATATTCTGTAAGGTAATTTTTTATATTGCAATTGTATATAATTAACTACGAAACAAACATTTTGTTGGAAAAAACTTTCTGTAGTTCCAATAATAGACATTATACGTGATCAAAACGCGAGTAGGAAGTAATTATTATAAAAAAAACACGTTTCGAACCTAACCAAATGTGAATTGCTAATATGTACTGCTAGGGGAGTTGGCGTGCAGCTGCGGATTGGTCACCACTCTCACTCCATCTCCCTCCCTTCCACCAAATAGACACGTTACTTATTGCCCTGTTGAAGTGAGGGGATAGAGTCATCAAAATTATAGTGTTGGGGAGCGATGCCTAATTTGCTCCACTGTTAGTGAATGGATGGCAATTTTTATAGTTGTTTAACAAATTACAAAATAACTAATGAATACTATGCTTGATCTACACATATACAAATGAATGTTTGTGTGTTTGTCCTTTATGGAATCGTAAACTATTTGACCGATCATTATGAAAAATTGTATATTATGTATTTTTCGACGGAGAAGGTTTATATGCTATGCCTATTGATGTATCTCGCCACCAGACGGCAATGAAAAAGTTAAAAGTTTTTGAAGCGCCTCTACACTACAAACTGCGATTACGAGACAGTTAAGTATATTAAATAGCGAAAAACTATTTGAAGGCGCTAAGCTTTGATGTGTATTTGTCTTCAAAATACATTTTTGGTTGAACTTAAAGCTTGCGTGTTAGACCACTTTATAATAAAGTACATGTACGTAGACAATGGCTATAAACATACACTTTTGACAGATTTTCTTGATCGTGGCAACAATACAAACTCTACATCGTCGTTGGAAATATAATTTACCTCAACCAGAAGTGCACATACACGGGCAAAGCTTACGAAAAGCGTGCGAAGCCGCGGGAAATAGCTAGTACTTTATAAAAATGTATTACCAGAGCTTTAGCGATGTCTATCACGTGAGGGACTGGACAAATTCCATTTATATCTGTCCGTTTATACGATATCTTGAGAACGAACATATCTATTGAAATTTTGCATGAGTCTTCATTTTTACATATGCAACACAGTGTTAGATTTGGAGTTTGACTGAGCGTTAGCAAAAATTTTTTATAATAACGATTTTAAGAAGAAAATTGCTAAATAAATAAATTTCTAAGCTAACCGATCTTATGATATATTAACATGTGACATAGTTACCACATGTAGCCCAACTATGGAAAGGATATACCGATAACGATATTATATTAAATTTTTAAATTTTGCCTGAAACTTTATTTCGTCTTAGACAAGAATGTGTTTAATGATGATGCACGTCAATCGACGGCTGAGGAGCACTAAAGCTTAACTCAGTTGACTGGAAGAATGTTACGTACCTAGGGGCTGAAAAATGTTCTTTTCTGTTCGATTCTCTGTCTGTCCTCAGGTCAACTCGAGAATGAAATAAGCTATGGTCTTGCGAACACCTAACTTCTTATTTATTAGAATTAAGTATAGCCTCCCTTTATATAATTTCATTACATTCTCCTATACTTCTTTCGGGTAGGGTACGATAAGCGGACCCGGTTTTTATATCGAAATTGGCAAACGATATTACTTAATCATAACCATCGATATAGTCAATCGATACTGATTAATTATTTTGAACAACTGACTTAAATAATCTATATCAACAGCTGCTGTAAACACTTTCAAATAATACTCGGTATGTAATATTTCAATTTTATACAAGTAGCCTAATACTTGATTATTAAAAAGGCAGTAAATTTTAGAAAACTACATGACAATGCTTTGAAAGATGACAAGACATGTTTTCGTGACTTCAACATGTTGTATTCGTACCGAAAAACGTATGTGAAATTTTTGGGAAAGAAACAACTGTAACTGTGAGAGGAGCAAATATGGTCGTCTTCAGTTTTCCTAGTTTTGGCTATAATAATTTGTTTGATCACTGTAAATATTACATTCATATTTTAATTTAAAACATGTGGTTGTTATTGAGGACTATAGATACTTTTATATCGATTGATAGTCTAGGATTTGAGATTCGAATATTAGGTATCGATGATTACATTCTTCGATATAAAAAACCGGGTCCGCTTATCGTACCCTACCCCTTCATTCGTATGAATAATGTGAACAGTTGCATTTAATCTATATATATAAAAATGAAACTGTTCGTGTGTAACAGCATCACTCACAAACGGCTGGACGGATTCGCCTAATTTTTTTTTTTAATTTGTTCGTCTTGATCTGTAGAAGGTTATAGGATACTTTTTATCCCTTTCCCGATTCAGGATTCCGCCCCACTGGTTACAGAAATACCCGTAAGAAATGCATTGCAGCAAACATATGTTATTAAGTGAAAGAGTCTTTTCAAATTTTTAATCAGCTGTTCTTTGTAAACATATATTACACTTATAGTTTTAAAGCATAGAGTAAGCTTTAAGAGAAAACGACAAATTTTGTTTAAACTGTTTCTGCAATCACTGTTAAACATAGACTTTACTATCCAGATAATACAATTCAAATTTGACGTAAAAATTCACCTTTAACTGCAATATTTATTTAATATAAACCATGCTCATGCTTGATCAGAAGAGCAATGCAGATATCATAATTACTATCTTACGTTGGCTACAAATATAAAGAATGTTATAAAATCAACCTTAGTTGTTTTTTTTTTTGACAGAAGTATCAGGAATGTGGTACATACCTTCATAATGCGCCCAAGAAGCTCACGAAGGAACGACTATCAATTATCTCAGCAATGTTTAGAATGTGATAGAAAATGAATAAGTGAATATAGTGTACTGTTTTCAACGGGAAATTGCGTGCGAAGCCGTGGGTAACTTATTGAAATGCGCAGCGAAGCGCGCCGGGTCCGCTAGTCAATTTATAAAAATAAGTAGTCAGTATAGTTGAGCATATCAAATAAAACTTTATAAGTATAAAAGAGACATAATAAGGATGTACTCTTTAGTACGATATGATACTCTAAAATACCAAGAAGACGAGAAAAACAATGTGTTTTGAAGCAGAGAATTAATGTATAAAACAAATGATCACACCAGATACGAAGACTGATATTTATTCAGTTCACGGTGGCAAGCAATCTCCTAGTGACAAGAAAGACATCAACGTGACAAAACTGTTCAACGTCACCAGCATCTACAATATGGTTACTTTGGTTAGTTTATGATAGCACTTAACCAGAAGTTACACTATCCTGCAGAATATAAGCAACAAAACTTTTTAGCCCTTAAGGTGTAAAGTGTCCTATACCTAGGTCGTTAGAATTCTTTATTTTTAAGCAATAAATTGCTCTGGAGCTACATTATAGAACTACATTTGATCTTCCTCAGATTCTTAAATTGTACAGTGTTTTAGATGAAGGAGATTTATTTGGTTTCCGAGAGTCGAATTTGAAGTGGTGGTAAGTATATGAACTGCTTATAACGATAGTGTAAAAAAAAAATGAAAACCTTAATGTTGATTGAGGATCCGAAAGGGTAAAATCATCTTATTATCTGCCCGTCTGTGCAATAAATCTTCGTAGAAAGGTCCTAAAAAGTTAAAAACTTGGTGCATAGGTTCCTCTTGGTCTGAGGAAGATTTTTGGGCAGAAGGTCAAAGGGAACAAAGTTGCCCTTGAGAGGATGACTTATTGATATTTTGTGCAATTTTGTTTGCAACATTTGTATATAGTTGAAATGCTTTTTATTACGAATGTAAATGTATAGGTATGTATGTATGAACGGGGTTAAAAGGTCAAAGGGCGGCAAAGTTGCCCTTGAGAGGATGACATATTGATATTCTGTGCAATGTTGGTTACAAAATTTGTATATAATTGGAATGCTTTTTATTATGAATTTAAGTACAGGTATGCATGTGTGAATGGGGCAAAGGGCAGCAAAATTACAGTCGGTAAAATACAACGACAGATTAAACAAATAAAAAATTAATAAAAATAAGTCAACAAACAAAAACGTTACAACCCATGTATTAGAACAATATTTTCAGCTAAACAAACGAAGGCTCCTGCCACAAAATTCCATCAGTTAAGATTACGAACCTATTCGATCTAGAAGATAGAGGGCAAATCTCGTTACCTTAAGGTATCCCGGAAGATTTGAAGTCATGAAAGGATACAAACCGGTGAAGGTTAATCACCACTTTTTTAACAATATTTTTATTCTATCCAATATTGCTCAACGAATAGATAGCCAGAATTTCAACAGAATGTTAATATTGTGGATTAAAACGCTAAAATACCGTGAGTGACTATTAAAAAATGCCACGAATGTTTTCCTCTTTTGAACCAGACCAGTTATTTACTGCTATTCCCTAAATGTCCATTCTATCCCTGATTTGCTCTGATTGTTTGCCAGTCGGCCTTTATCTCAGTCTCTTGTACATACTATATTTGATTTATATTTAAGCCTGTGATACAGTTAGTTTAATTCCTGTTTCACAACTTTCTTCAGTTCACTGGGTTTGATTTTGTATCGCATTTTGAGGATTGGCAAAAAAATCCGTTTAAACAATCCTACACGAGCAAATTTATTTCTTTGGACCCATACATTCTGACACGTTTAAAATGAGTGAATTGAATAAAAATTCTGACAGTATAATAACCCAAACGACTTGATCTTTGCTAAAAAGAATTGAAATTGTTGTAACCGTAAATTTTGAACAATAATTTATTTCATATATATATATATATATATATATATATATATATATATATATATATATGTATTTATTTATTTATATACATATATATTTGATAATTCACTGGAATAGGATTTACTGATAGCACAATATTTACTGTGTCAAGAACAGATATAAACCTGTAAGACTTGCTGTAACATAGCTGCTATGCCCGGCTTCGCTTACAAAGTTCTTTGTGTTCTGTTATTAATTACAGTACATCTTTTTGGCACTGATTACACCTTATTGATGCCAATGTCCGAAAACATTTTAATTAGTCATAAGCAACATAATGCAATGCTTTAGAATCACAATTAAATGATATTTCTGATAATTACATAGCCTAGTTTATATACAGCTATAGCTGCATTTTACCCAGATTTGGAAAAAATGGAATGTTTTTTATTCAGGTTAGCAAGATTTTGGAATTTGTTCCTTTTTATGCTTTAAGTTATATATTTGAGATGTGAATTTTTACAAAATAAAATGACAAATCAAGTGATGTTTTCAATAAAAAGGTTATTAGTGAAGTGAAATGCAGTATAACAAATAAAACTATTTAAGAATTAATAAAACATGGATTTCTCTTAAAAATAGTGGTTGCAAGTATTTAACCCTTTCCGGGCCAGGCGGCAATATATTGCCGCCATAGATCGTGTCTGAAAAGTGCCAGGCGGCAATATATTGCCGTCGGTGACATACGCGAAAAGCGCCAGGCGGCAATATATTGCCGCCTTGATATTCGTAATTTTCTTTAAAAAATACGACATCAAATGATTAAAGTTTTATGTTTTTTTATTCCCTGGTATATTTGTAGATATTTAATATGAATATAATTTTTATTTTGGAGGTCTATGCATTTTTATTTCGTAATTGTCACGTGACATTATCAGGTGACTCGATCTATTGTTGTTAATTCTTTATGCTTTAGTGCAATCGTACCATTGTATGCTGGATTCTTCTTCATTATTTTATTTTGTGGTTGTAAATATTAGTAGTGTTACCTGCTTAGCTATTGTGTGTAGTAGTTACAATGACTGACAATTTGCGATCTCACGGGAGTGAAATTGTAAGTAGCATATTTGTAAATAGAAAAAGTGTAAATAAATTTCAAATAAAATTGTGTAAATATTTCTTGGTAAATAGTGTTTTTAACTGTATTGAAACTGCTTATGGATCCTACAATCATCTGTTTACCGGTACATCCGTAATGTGAATATTTATTTTAAGTTTCTTGCAGTTAAGAGTCAGTTGCTTTATCACTTGTTGCGAAGTACAATTATGCGTATTTATACAAAATGTGTCATAAAAAATTTATTTATGAGAGAAATAACACAAAATTTTTGTATGGTTGTTCCTTTATAAATGTACAATATAATAACATAGCTTTCTACAGTAAAATTATTTTTCCTTTTTTAGTTATTTACGAAAAAAATTAAAAAATTAAATTTTTTTTATGTAATCCATTAAAACATTATTTTTTTTTAAATTTTAAATTACTTAAAACTACATCTTTATATTTTTTTTGTTGATAGTATATATCTATACGAGTAATTTGGTGCAACTTTTAGGTCATTCTCTAATGTTTATGAAAAGTTATAAATTTTAATCTAAGAGACTGCAAAATCGCCAATTTTAGCCTGGCACTTTTGACTAGTCACAAGGGGATAGATATGTGAAAAAATTTTGCAACATCTCATATTTGGTCCTGGCCCTGAAAGGGTTAAAGAAATAATGTACAGTATGTCTTCTGACAAATATATATGAAGTCCTAGAACAATATTAACATTTTCATTTGGCACTAAAAGGTTATTGTACAATCTTCTTACATTTCAAATAGGGCATCGTTGGAAATTCTTTCATTACAATGCACACGGTCGCCTGAAAACGTACTGGTGGTACTGATAATTTTAACTGCAGTAAAAATAAATTTGGCCTATTTTGTTCAAACCCACCTGAACTTCAGTCTTTAAGGCGGTCATATCACAAGCCAAAAATGAAGGAAAACAAGAACAAATGAACAAGAAGCATTTGTAATGGATGAACAATTTATTTTCGAGGCCGACTTATTTAGATATTTTGTCACCTTAGCAGCATGCAAATGACTCTATAGAGACGTATAAACATAAAAATGCTTAATTTTGCTTTTTATATATCTGTACATTCCATTTGTTGGACTACGTGCATGTACTGGAACAGAGCTCAAAGGTAGGGCATTGTAAGACTGCATCCGAACCAGTGTTGAAGCGAAGGGATTCAGAACTAACCGGGCGGATCGAGAGGTTGTGGCAGTCACACACAGCAAAATGTGCGAGAGCAAACATAGTCTGGAGCCTGGTGAATGGTTGTGAGTGCACTCAGCTATTCAATGGTAATAATGGTTGGAGTGGTACAACTTCGTTAACAAATCATGACATCAGGAGGTTTTGTAGAGAAACCTTATATGTTTAAAATACCCTTAATTTAATATTTTTGGTTATACCTTACATCCGTTTTTGCAAAATCCGGAGAGAAATTACATTTGCTTATATAATTGGAATATATTCTATTATTTTATGTGTTGCATTAAAAGGAATAGACAAAATACCTCCATTCCCTGATGAAAATTACAACAGATTAAAATTAAAGCACATAGAGCAAGCTTATCGAATCATGTTGAAGACAAAAAATCGATTTGGTCTAAATTTAAGATAACTTTTTATATTATAATTTGTATAGATTCAAAATTTGTCAAAAATTACAAGTTTTATTCCATCATTTATAAAAATCAACTGTTCGACCAAGATGAAATTTTGAAAAATTGTACATCAGCTGGACTTTATGAAATGTTATGCACTGTGTTTAGATTTATCTTGTCTTGATTCTTGTTTAGGTTTTATAGTTTTGTATTAATTTGTATATATATATATATATATATATATATATATATATATATATATATATATATATATACATATAAAAGTAACAGCTAAAACTCAGTTTTTGAATAAATATCATTATTACATAAATTTATAACTGTGGTTTCAAAAATGAGTTTGAAAACAAAATTGTTGTAAAAAAGGAAAAATTATTTTCCTACGGTTCGTTTATGTTATGTTTCTGAAATCGTCCAATTTGTGTGCCCGAAGTATGCAAACAAGCACAAGCATTTAGAACACTGTAACTTATCTTTGACCAGTTATGGGTTTTTTAAGAAAATAACCAAAACGTAATATTAGCTAGACATCTGAGAGTGAGACTTGCGTGTCTATGTGAAACATGGGCACACGTATCTCTGCGTAACGACATAAGTAAAACCTTATTGTTATGAAGTGATAACACTTTTCTTTGGGACATCATTTTGAAAATTTTAAATCGGAGCGAGTGATGACCATTTGACACTTGGAATTTTCACGTAAGTTTCTGGAAATACTACCTATTCCAATCAATTTTATAACGAGTTTATAATTTACCGAACAATTCACTTTCATTCTCATAAGTGTTTCGCTACTTCCTAAGATTTAAATATGGTGTCCATATACTGTATTGATAAGTATACAATATTACAGCAGTGATATAAGTGAACACAATAGCGTTGGAAATATTACTAGTTATTCCAACCAGGTTTGGTTCGGTAATGTCGAGTGCGTTGGAAACGTTCAGCATTTCATGAACAATTTCAAGAGGGCGGCCGTGCCAAGTATATCTCAGTTATTAACTTGAATAGATTGAAATTATGAAAGGGTTTAGAATTTTTCAGCCATTAAATACAATTTTATTCTTATTTATTTTTGGTTTTAAGATGGCAGCTGTACAAATTTATTAAAAATATACGATAAGATAGCAGCAATACGACGAGTATACGCAGTCACCTTCAAAATTTATGATTGTAACCAAGCGCGATGCACCTAAATGAAACTTGAAACTAAATCCATTCAATGAACGGTCCTATATTAAGGTTTATATTACTTGTGAAAGATTTTTCTTGGCCAATCCATAATATAGCCCATTTAATTAAATTATCTAAAATAGTGGGGATTTACACTCATAATATAAAATTTATCTAGACTGTGTCACTATCCAGAGTAAAAAAGTTTCTAAAAATCTCTTATGTGTTTAGATCTATCTAAATATGTTGTAAATGAGAATGTTGAGTATAGATCCAGTTCACCTTTCTCTTAGTAAAGCGTCTGAAATCTGGCATTGTCACAGACCTCACTCCTGAAATCTGGAGTCATATCGTCTGAAGAAATCTAAAAGAAAAGCAGTGGCGAAGAAGCTCAAAATGATATCTTTACACTGTTTTGACATCAGAAACACCTAGACTATAAAATATAGTACACAACCACTACAAATTGGTTTTATATTATTTGCTAGGAGAAAATAATATACCAAGTGCACACTGAATTCTGGTATTCTGGAGAGTTCCGGTGACATAATGTATTGTGTATACATTTTCTGGGCCAAAATACCACTTTTATTTTTTTATTTCGCTAAAAAAATAAAAATGATTAAAAACACTCGCCTATTAATCATTTAGAATTTTGGAGAATATACATTAGTAAACCGACTATAGAAAGATTTTGGAAACAAATTTAAAATATGTGTAAACATACGTATGTACGTAAAAATGAACACATAAAAATCTTGTTTTAAGACAGTGGGTGGAGCTGAAAATCTAGATTGCCAGTTCCTAATAAAGAGCGTAAATAGTAATGACAAGTTTGTACAAATTGACGTCCAGACCTATTAATGCACCTTAATTGTAATATTATTTTGAAGACGACAACCACACGTAAAACATATAACAAAATTTTGCCGGATAGAAAAGACTTTCATAACAAAAACCGTAAAATGAGTTTAGATCGAATTATTATTAAATAACTCACTCATTTGAGTAAATGAGTTGCATACCCATTAAAGACTGAATTTTAGTGTGATACAGTGGTTCTCACAAGGAAAGAAATGTTTCCCCGGCGCTGGGTTGTTTCCAAATCAGAGTTGGAAGATCTGGTGAGTTTGTGAGGGGTCACCGATCTGTGGCATAGTCGATGATGAGAGGATCTGGTTCCATGATGTGTTCTGTATCAATTTTCCGGACCGAAACACCTTTTTTGTTTTTTTATATCACGATTACAAACACTCAATTATTTTGGTGATTATAAATCTCTAAATCAACCATAGAAGGATTTCTTAGTAAAAGATTCAAAACGTATAAATTAATAAATTAAAATAATGTTACCCACTTTTCGGGTTTTGTCAAAATTCAATCCGGTTAGATATTGTAGATATTTATTTATAGCTTTTCACAATCAGCTGTTCCTCTGTTCTTGCTGTATTACATCCCCTGCCATTTCTGCATTAGCCTGTTACACAAGCAGAATAAGAGTAACAAAATGTATTCATAAAGTTTTATTACAGAAAGATTAATACGAGTAAGTTAATATTTTTGTATGAAATAATCCACAACTGTAATGCAGTGTGAGTACAATATAAATGTTGTAAATTGGGTTGCTTTTACCATCAATTCACATTTTTGTCATTGCAATAATATTAATTATTGCACCCCACACTGGGTGAATATTTTATGAATACTTACAATTAACTAACAATACTGTTGGCAAATACATAAAGAGCAAATTTTTTTTAGATAAATTAGAATCTATAAATTGCAATGCAATCTATAATTTAGAAGTAATTGAGTTTCATTTCTAATGGATTTTGTAGGATTATCTAACAAGGATTGTGGATAAACTGTACACTTTTGGATACAATAAAATACATCTGTAAAATTATTAAAAACTTCAAATTTTGAATTTTTGTGGTTGATGTACATTCTAAATCAAATTTGAAAAAAAATAGATTTCAAACGACTAACAAATATTGATACTCAATTTTATTTTTCGCAATAAAAACGAATACACTATTTGCGAGAAAAGTGTTGTCCTTAAAAATAAATTGCTGGAAACCAACACTTGATGATTAAAGGAACCAATTTTTATAAACTGAAACAAATTACTATAACATAAAAAAAGAAAACAACACATTTCTTACACTGTAATAGTAACGTCATAGATTGCCATCCAAAAACTGAAATAAGATATTATATCAGCTTAATTTACCTAGGATTCTTAAAACTTATGAATGTTGGAATTAAAAGGGAAACAACTACAAAGTAAGTGTAAAATTACCATTAGTATTGGTTTAAAAATGAAGGTTTTTTTTTAAATTGAACATTTTGAATAAAAAAATTGTAATTGTTGTTTTTTGATACAAATATAATGTAACATGCATTTTCTGTAATTTAATAATAGAGGTGATTCATTTTTACGATTAGTTTTACTTAAACACAATTTTATATTTGTAATAAATGGATTATTTAAAAACCTATAAATTATTGAGAAAATTTTCATGTCTTTGAGTATTTTCAAGTGTTTATTTAGTAAATTAGCAATTCATCAGTAAAAACTAAATTTGTCGCTGCAATCACTCTAACCTAGTATAAAAGGATCATATTCACGTGTTTTAAATGACAACTCACTCACCAATCTTATGAAATCATTGTCAAAATTAGAGGTCATGACGGACGGAAATAACACATTAATTGAATCGATAAGAGGTCATGCAATGCTCTATTGACTGCCCTAGCCCAGACGCCACCTCCTGTGACATCAGTTAAATACAATAATAGTACAGATCACTCACCTGCCAGAGGCCCGATGTCTCTTCCCAGAAAGACAGGAGCTCGACCGTACCAAAATAAAACCACTGGTTAACTGAACAACTCAAAAAAGCCACATGCCCGTGTAGTGAACGAGACGATGGCCCGTGGAAAAAGACGACATTATTGATCGAGCTCGGGGGTCGTGGCGTGGGTGGTGGCGCCTGCGCGCGCCCCCTCACCCCATTGGCGCCCCCACAGTAAACCCCCGGCCCCCTCAGCCCCCTGCAGCCCCCTGACTATGAGTACTACTAAAGGTCACCTAGTTTTGTTAATGGCAGACGTTACCAAGCCCGAGGTACAAAAGCGACGAGAGCGTGTAAGAAGGACTCTGGCAGACGGTTGCTGGCTAAGTTGACATCTGGTATGAACCCTCCCCTCTCCTTCCACTCAAAGTAGTTGATGACACTCCACTGGCGGATTTGATGCTTTAGAGAATTCCGATAAACAGCCCTTATTTTACCTGCAAGCTGTAATGAGAGATTCAACTTCCGAACTGGTAAACGAGAGAAATACATTTCAAGTGTAGTCAAATATCACTCCTAGCAAAAGTAAACGTTTATTTTCAGCTTTTAGTTGAAATTTCTTATAGATAAGTTGACTTCAGATGTGTATAATAAACCAACACATTATTGATTTATAATGCTTAGAAAAAATGAGATGCTTCTAACTAAACGAAAAATTTCTTAACTATGATACAAATCAAAAAGCTAGTTTGATATGAAATTTAAGCATAAAAATACTCATATTATGGTATTTAATAAACAATTATATTAAATGTTGAGGCTTGATTCTTTGAAACTACGATCAGTATTGATCAAAAGGCCTTCATAGTGTAATAGTTTAACATTTGATATTTGTTATAAGATATTTTAAATTATAGAAAATATCAACAACTTGAAGTGGGATATATAACGTTATTTGTGAAAATGTTTAACACGTGAGTGTTTAAAACATCGTTCACTACTGACATTGTTAACATCGCTCCTTGAGAAAACGAGTTTAGCCTACATAAAATTCAATTTAAAATGAGTTCTGGAGTGTTTTTTTTATTGCAGTACGCAATTTTCAAGAAATTTAGTGGGCAAAACATTACCAAATACGTAAAACAAATATGCTTTAGTGACTCTGGAACAAACTAAATCGACATGCTCACTTCAGGTCAGCTCTTCGTCGAGATGCATTCGCAGGATTTCGGTAGAATCAACTCTCCAGTGAAAGTTGTCCACTATCACTAGAGGGGATTCTCACTTTCTTCCTTCCACAAACTAAACATGATTTTTGGGTTTTGGTTACAAGATGTTTTTAAGTTAACAGCTAAATACCTGTGTCGATTTCCATGGCAAAGGGAATAATGAAAAGGGGTATACACATATATTTGCTCAGCTTGGTAACGTTAAATCAAAGAGAAAGCTTGGTTGAGAACTTATCCCTGAGGAACCAAAATTTATTCTTATTTCTTCAAAGTTGGGTTTCCAATTTGAATACATTGCTCCTTGTCTTTAAGGTACGACTTAATCCTTTTAAATCCGAAAAATGAAGGCGTGGATGCAAGCCGCTTCTCCACTTGTTGGAAGAGTGCTTAAGTTTTAAAGTCTTCAATAGAACCGTTTATCAGAACCATTTGTGGATTGTGAAATACTTGCAACTGACACTGAATCTTTTTTTGCATGTCACACAAGAGCCTACGACCTCTTGCTATCAGAGTATGAAGTGTTCCCTTAAAACCCTGAAGTCAGTTATGGACTGAAAGGAATTGCGAACTACCATGAAGTAGCCTATTCGTTGACCTAGGTAAGTTAGCACTCGACTTTGTTCAAGTTATGATCGGGATTTTTAGCTAAAGTCACGGCCAAAATATTATAATATTTTCCAGCAGCAGCCTAGTTTGGCGGAATGTCAGCGGGCTACTATTTCCTAGTTCAAAGCCAACATATTTAACATTTTGGTACTACCATTGTCTTCTTAGTTGCCTGACGGTGATATTAATTAGTTGCGGCTGCTAAGCTGTCTAGTGTGACTGCGGGTTGAAAGATGTCGTTTACCAGTTGCGACCGTTGTTAAATAGTAAAGCTTATGCCGAAAATATTAAATTTGTTTAATGTCACATTCTTGCTATTTGTAGCAACAGTTGCTTGGCAATCAAAAAACAGCGTTTACCTGGGACTAGGCCTTAATGGTGAGATATTTTCATACATAGCTTAGAGTAGAATGATACGATTTTAATGGAAGCTCCACCCCAATACCATGAAGTCAGTGTGCTTGTGCCCTTGATAAGACACCCTAAGCAAGATTAAGAGACGTTTACAATCAATCATGTTACTAATAATCATTTGTCGATGTTTTGTTTTCGAAGGTGTAATAGGACTAGATGGTATATTGTTACACATAGGAGTGATATGGATATGTCACAATCTACACAAAGAGTAAACCGTTTCGAACTAGTATAATGTTCGTTGAAATCAATGTTCAAGACCCTGTACCGTTATTTTATTGCATCTAGAAAATACCGCCTGTAATTACAACATTCGATGTATTCAACTATTTTAGACCTATATAGTGGATCTCCAAAGTAAAATTGTATAGCTTTCTTAGAGAAAGCACTTGTGGTGTAATACGATAGGGCGTATGATATTTAAAAAACGGAATTAGTCATATATTATGCATCAGGTAGGTATCCATTTTCAGTATTCATTATTAAGAGAACCAAAAGTTAAGCAAAATTGCAAGTAATTCTTATTTCAGGTTTTACACTTCTAGTTCAAATTAATTCTATTACTTATGCAAAACTTGAGGTTGCTTTTTTGTACCAAGACACAGTATATAAACCTACATATAATTTTGTAATGAGGTTTAATTCAAACCGTATAGTTTTCTAAATTGTATGTATATAGATATTGTTATTGAAAATTAAAAACTAAAATAAACATCAATAATACTGACATTATGATAGTTGTCATCTATATGTAAATATGATACATGGTGCAGTAAAAGTACACGTTCTAGCTTCCCAATCAATGTTTTCAATTTTCTTTTTTTTGTTATTCTATTTTCTCTGTCCAGTCTAGGAATTATATCAGTATTTATATACCTAATCAGTATCTTATACCTTATCAGAGAGAAATAGATACGATGTACCCTACAATGTCTAATGAAACCAAATTCAATACCTTAAATATATACATTTCCAATTTAGTAGGTCTACATCCTGAATAGGTAAAATCCAATATATATATATATATATATATACTTATAACTCTAAATCCCAATATGGGATTTTTTGCTGCTTTAGAGATAAGTGGGGCGTAGCCAAGAGGGAGTTTCGAAATAAGAATAGGCCTATGTTCATCCTAGAGTCCCTAGGAATGTCCATATAAAATTTCAGTACAATCGGTTTAATAGTTTACGCGTGAAAGCAAAACAATCAAGCAAAGGCACTTTCGCATTTATAATATTACTATATATTTTCGCAATTCTGTTACTCGTTACGGGTTATTATTATTTTTTCCGATGTTCTTGGAACTAAATTCTTGGTGGAATAATAACCTAACTGAAAAGCGTAGTAATTTTGTCTCTCTTGAACTTTGTAGCCGTCCGTCAGCTCACCGGTTACCACCTCGCGCGCCTTGTCCATAAGTTAAATTTTAAATTATCGTATTATAAATTAACCCTTTCATGCGAGATATCTATTTTCTAATAAATGTAATATAAAGTAAACTTTTAAGTAGGAAAGTAACTTACCTGTGGTTATGTTTTATTTGCCAGATTAATACAGTTATAGATCTGGTGATATACTTTGACGAGACCACCTTGTAGTAATTATATATTGTCTCAATAAATGGCTAATACCATCGCGATTTTGTTTTAGGTGAGTTTAAGTTCACCTTTGAGTCCAAATTTGCGTTCATTATCGAGTCTTCAGTCCTAGAATGAATCTTTTTTGAGGAATACAGCTGTAATGTCGAGCCAAGATGTAGGCACCGCGTATGTAAGTGGATATCAACTTGAAGGGAAGTCATTTTAAAGTTTTATTAAGTGACTGCGTTTGTAAGCAAAATTTGTAAAGAACATGGAACGACCAGACTAAACCCCTGATACATTTTTTGTTAATTATTACTCTATTTTTGGAAAAAACGTGACAATTCATATATTTATTTGAACATCTAAAAGTGGTGCTTATAGGTTTTATCTGATATAATTAAACTTATAAGTAAAGTTTGCTGTACAGATTATTTGTTACTACGATCTCAAAGATCTACAACTCCATGTATTTCGTTCATTCGGTAAAATCATAGGATGTCCAGCCTGGTAGAACGGAACAAGAATGGCGTGGTAGTGGGGTTACATCCCAACTGTCGTAAATAAAGAAAAGACTAGTAAATTCCCCCTAATTTATGTTTTAACATTCTTCGAGACTATCAAAAAGTATTGATGATAAATGATAAAATAGCAGTTTTAGAGATCTTCCATAATTGTATTAATTTACCAATGCACAAATGTTTTACAATTTGTTTTGAAAAATATTTTCATTAGTAATCTATATTACAGAATGTTTACACGAATTGAGATAAGCAATGAAAAATTTCCCGAGGGTCAGATATGATCATAACCGACGTATAACATGTGTAAGGGTTGTTATAAATAAATTTACTCCCAACAGCTGCCTGGGTACTGTGTATTGCGTGTCTCGTGTGGAAAACACGCAACGCTGGCCTTACAGTCACCACACAAACATTACTTCCGAAACCTACAGCTAGATCGAAACGAGATAATTGTTTTTAAGTTAACCCGTATTTCAAGGAATCATTACTTCTAGTACGAATGCTTAGTGGTGGCCTCGTTGGTTTTCAGAGGTGATGATCAAATACACGATACAAAGAGTGCAATGAATGATGGAATTGTATACCTTAGATCTCATACAAAGAAATAGTGTACACAATGTTGAAAAATTTACTAAATATACAAATATAGTAGAGATAAGTGTAGAGTTAAGAAAGGATGTTAAGTAAGAGAGGAGTGGTGGTTCAGATAATAATCTATTTAAATTATCTTGATTCCATAGTAGGCCTCCATAGTACCCGAAATCTTGGAGCTCTCACAGCTTTTCTTCTTCCATCTACTTAAATATACATGATTGCTTCAGACAATGCTGATCCTGCGTATCGGAGGTAGTAGGCTAAAGAAATTCGAAACCCCAGAACCTCTCGTATATATGAAAAATATGTTTAAAAAATCTGAAGATTGTATGCATTATAACAGAGCATGACTACACGATTTTCACTTTAAATGTACTGTTGTGGCGTTTACTACTTTAATTTTGTTGCTCCGTGGTTGTGCAGTTGGCGGTACTGAACCGTTTTCTTCTTTGTCGTCACAGTTGGCCACGTCATCTATCAGTTACTGGAAAGTAACTTCTGGTTCTAGAAGCTTTCAAACGTTCTTACTTCAAGTTCCGGTTAATTTTTCCAGTTTATACGACTATGTAGTAGTTTAGATAGTCCTCTTGGCTCCCAGCTCGCGTCGAGAGGTTGCTGGATATGTTCCCGGCTTCGTTAACTTGTGAGCAGAGAAATTTTGTGTGAATATTGATTAAGGTTGGCTGCTCTCCCGTGATCCTGGCACGATGAACGATCAAAAATTTTCTTATCCTCTGTATAGATCCATGTACCTCTGTGGTTGCATTATTAGTATCAGTACGTTTACTGAATGCAATGTACTTACTAAAACATTGATTAATGGTAAATATCCAGGTATAGAATCAAATTAACATAAATACTCCCATCATTGTATTGAAATGTCTATAATTTATAATTTTTTGACTTTTTGCAGATTTAAGGATTTTCGAGGTACTCCCATCATCATAAATACATTATCACAGGTTAAACACCATCACTCAGAGCTATTATTACATCACATAGAAAATACATTAATTTACAACGATAAAAAGGTAATGTTATCTTAATGTTTTGCAAGGTTTAATCCTAGGTAATGAAATTAGCATTCTGTTCCAATTAATGTAGCAATACAGTAGTGACTACAATGTTGAGACGACACTCAGAAGAAGCAATATTGTGTTGTGTTACAACCATGCAGAAGCAGAGGTCAGGTCACCGTTAATTGAGGTACCACCAGCTGTGCTCACGGCGTGTGAGCATATTGCATGTGACGTTGAGGGTCGGGCTGGTGCTCCCCTAAAGTTGTGCAACTTTCTTAACACACGCGTTCACATCAAAATACGGCCTTGTATATAACGTGCATTATCTTGAATTGATTATGGTTTATACTATCTAACAAATAATATTAATAATTTTAGTTTACACGATTGAATACCTGATACTAGTCACTTAGCATTTAGTATAACTTGTAACTTCTTCAATTTTAGAAACTACTGATAAAATATAAGAAAATATAAATTTGGTTTTATAAAGTATCAAAGTAACTCTTTGTACTTAAACTTGAATTATGTATTAAGATTAATAAAATTTAAATTTAATATAGGATGCTTAATATTTAGTGTAGGTACTTAATACCACTTTGTACTTAAACTTGAATTATGTATTAGGGTTAATAAAATTTAGATTTAATATAGAATGCTTAATATTTAGTGAATATGCATCATTTAGTTTGTGGATTGAATTAACAATATCGGACTTGACAGAACGAACGAAACCCTTACCGAACTTACTGTCGAAGCCTTTAACGAACTGATTGTACCTTTTTCCCTCACGATTTTCTGCCATTTGATCTCAAATCTATAGACTTCTTCCCTGGTCCAGAGAAACCTATGTATCGAGTATCCAGTATCATTATATTAAGAGTCATCGCACAGACAGGATAACTAACGGACAGACAAAGGCACTATTTAGTCATCGTACAGACAGGTTAACGGACAGACAAAGGCACTATTTAGTCATCGTACAGACAGGTTAACGGACAGACAAAGGCATTATTGGTCTATCGGTGGGTATGAACAACCCAGAAGCTATTGTTTCTTAGTTAAGCACTTAATTGTAACGGTTGCTATATTTTACATGCCCAATTTTAATTGGTTATATATATTGAAACATATTTAAACTTGTAGACACTTCTCAGATCAAATATTTCCAGACTCTACAACGAATATGCAGATAGGACTGCTTCGGAAAAAGTACAGAGTGAGTTTTATGTCCTGGCACACCTGGATATAATTTAAACGGCCCGAGATATCTATGTGAAACCTTGACCCTACCTATTATAACATATTTTTTTACACACGTCTAGCACACTGTCAAACAGCCGAAGGTGAACAGTTTGAACACCTGCTACATTAAAACAGATAACTGTTTTTAGAATTTGCGTTAATGTTGACTCATGTTACGATAAACAGGACAAGACAGTTACTGATTTTGTCATAAAATCTGTTAAAATAAACGTAGATACCTCTAGTTTGCATTATTGGATTTCTTTTTTTATTCCCTTTAAAATGAGGGGTCACATGATAGGGGTTTGTATTTGAAAATGTTTAGTTGCCCCCCTTTACCCCCCCAACAACTTGAAAAATTAAAAACATATGTTATAATAGGTAGGGTTAAGGTTTGCTTGATTAGACACTAGATTGAAGAAGGGTGTTATAATGGGCATGCCTATCCATGTACCGTTAACAATATCCAAGAGTTTCTACCCAATGCTGATGTAGAATTCATAACGTGAGTGTGAGGTTCCAAGTAGGAATCTTCTCCTAACCTCAAGCCAAAATAATGTAATTAGCACTCTCCTGTGGCTGATTACAGAGTCAACAACTAAGGTGTTGCAAGGTAGCGCAATTGAAAGTTTCCAGTAATAAGGAAAATGACCTGCATCAGAGAAGATCCTTATCAGCTAGTCGTGAGCTCATTGCCTATGTATACCTGTATATATATATATAATATATAATATATATATATATATATAGTATATATATATATATATATATATATATATATATATATATATATATATATATATACAATATATGAGTATATATATATATGCGTTTTAATGAGTATATATTATATATATATTAATACATCGTATACGTTTTGTATGAAAGAACATGCATAATCAACTATTCTGTTGTTTGTACATGTAATCAGACACGTAGTCTTAAATGACGAATGAATTACCTCCCTAACCCTACCGCTAAGGTACATCGTATACGTTTTGTATGATAGAACATGCATAATCAACTATTCTGTTGTTTGTACATGTAATCAGACACGTAGTGTTAATTGACGAATGAGTTACCTCCCTAACCCTACCGCTACTGTACATCGTATATATATTGTGTGATGGAACATGCATAATCAACTATTCTGTTGTTTGTACATGTAATCAGACACGTAGTGTTAATTGACGAATGAGTTACCTCCCTAACCCTACCGCTACTGTACATCGTATATATATTGTGTGATGGAACATGCATAATCAACTATTTTGTTGGTTGCACATGTAATCGGACACGTAGTCGTAATTGGCGAATGAGTTATTTGCCTAACCCTACCGCTACTATACATCGTATACATATTGTGTGATGGAACATGCATAATCAACTATTCTGTTGGTTGTACATGTAATCAGACACGTAGTCTTAATTGACGAATGAGTTACTTCCCTAACCCTACCGCTACTATACATCGTATATATATTGTGTGATGGAACATGCATAATCAACTATTCTGTTGTTTGTACATATAATCAGACACGTAGTCTTAATTGGCGAATGAGTTACTTCCCTAACCCTACCGCTACTATACATCGTATACATATTGTGTGATGGAACATGCATAATCAACTATTCTGTTGGTTGTACATGTAATCAGACACGTAGTCTTAATTGACGAATGAGTTACTTCCCTAACCCTACCGCTACTATACATCGTATATATATTGTGTGATGGAACATGCATAATCAACTATTCTGTTGGTTGTACATATAATCAGACACGTAGTATTAATTGACGAATGAGTTACTTCCCTAACCCTACCGCTACTATACATCGTATACATATTGTGTGATGGAACATGCATAATCAACTATTCTGTTGGTTGCACATGTAATCAGACACGTAGTCTTAATTGGCGAATGAGTTATTTGCCTAACCCTACCGCTACTATACATCGTATACGTATTGTGTGATGGAACATGCATAATCAACTATTCTGTTGGTTGCACATGTAATCGGACACGTAGTGTTAATTGACGAATGAGTTACTTCCCTAACCCTACCGCTACTATACATCGTATACATATTGTGTGATGGAACATGCATAATCAACTATTCTGTTGGTTGCACATGTAATCAGACACGTAGTCTTAATTGACGAATGAGTTACCTCCCTAACCCTACCGCTACTATACATCGTATACATATTGTGTGATGGAACATGCATAATCAACTATTCTGTTGGTTGCACATGTAATCAGACACGTAGTCTTAATTGACGAATGAGTTACCTCCCTAACCCTACCGCTACTGTACATCGTATACATATTGTGTGATGAAACATGCATAATCAACTATTCTGTTGGTTGCACATGTAATCAGACACGTAGTCTTAAATGAAGAATGAGTTACCTCCCTAACCCTATTGCTAAGGTGAATCGTATACATATTGTGTGATGGAACATGCATAATCAACTATTCTGTTGGTTGCACATGTAATCAGACACGTAGTCTTAATTGGCGAATGAGTTATTTGCCTAACCCTACCGCTACTATACATCGTATACGTATTGTGAGATGGAACATGCATAATCAACTATTCTGTAGGTTGCACATGTAATCGGACACGTAGTGTTAATTGACGAATGAGTTACCTCCCTAACCCTACCGCTACTATACATCGTATACATATTGTGTGATGGAACATGCATAATCAACTACTGTTGGTTGCACATGTAATCAGACACGTAGTGTTAATTGACGAATGAGTTACCTCCCTAACCCTACCGCTACTATACATCGTATACATATTGTGTGATGAAACATGCATAATCAACTACTCTGTTGGTTGCACATGTAATCAGACACGTAGTCTTAATTGACGAATGAGTTACCTCCCTAACCCTACCGCTACTGTACATCGTATACATATTGTGTGATGAAACATTCATAACCAACTATTCTGTTGGTTGCACATGTAATCAGACACGTAGTCTTAAATGAAGAATGAGTTACCTCCCTAACCCTATTGCTAAGGTGAATCGTATACATATTGTGTGATGGAACATGCATAATCAACTATTCTGTTGGTTGCACATGTAATCAGACACGTATTCTTAATTGACGAATGAGTTACTTCCCTAACCCTACCGCTACTGTACATCGTATACATATTGTGTGATGGAACATGCATAATCAACTATTCTGTTAGGTTGCACATGTAATCAGACACGTAGTCTTAATTGACGAATGAGTTACCTCCCTAACCCTAACCCTACCGCTACTATACATCGTATACATATTGTGTGATGGAACATGCATAATCAACTATTCTGTTAGTTGCACTCGTAATCAGACACGTAGTCTTAATTGAGGAATGAGTTACCTCCCTAACCCTAACCCTACCGCTACTATACATCGTATACATATTGTGTGATGGAACATGCATAATCAACTATTCTGTTGGTTGCACATGTAATCGGACACGTAGTCTTAATTGACGAATGAGTTATTTGCCTAACCCTACCGCTACTATACATCGTATACATATTGTGTGATGGAACATGCATAATCAACTATTCTGTTGGTTGCACATGTAATCAGACACGTAGTCTTAATTGAGGAATGAGTTATTTGCCTAACCCTACCGCTACTATACATCGTATACATATTGTGTGATGGAACATGCATAATCAACTATTCTGTTGGTTGCACATGTAATCAGACACGTAGTCTTAATTGACGAATGAGTTACCTTCCCTAACCCTACCGCTACTATACATCGTATACATATTGTGTGATGGAACATGCATAATCAACTATTCTGTTAGTTGCACTCGTAATCAGACACGTAGTCTTAATTGAGGAATGAGTTACCTTCCTAACCCTACCGCTACTATACATCGTATACATATTGTGTGATGGAACATGCATAATCAACTATTCTGTAGGTTGCACATGTAATCGGACACGTAGTGTTAATTGACGAATGAGTTACCTCCCTAACCCTACCGCTACTATACATCGTATACATATTGTGTGATGGAACATGCATAATCAACTACTCTTGTAGGTTGCATATGTAATCAGACACGTAGTGTTAATCGACGAATGAGTTACCTCCCTAACCCTACCGCCACTATACATCGTATACATATTGTGTGATGGAACATGCATAATCAACTATTCTGTAGGTTGCACATGTAATCGGACACGTAGTGTTAATTGACGAATGAATTACCTCCCTAACCCTACCGCTACTATACATCGTATACATATTGTGTGATGGAACATGCATAATCAACTATTCTGTAGGTTGCACATGTAATCGGACACGTAGTGTTAATTGACGAATGAATTACCTCCCTAACCCTACCGCTACTATACATCGTATACATATTGTGTGATGGAACATGCATAATCAACTATTCTGTTGGTTGCACATGTAATCAGACACGTAGTCTTAATTGACGAATGAGTTATTTGCCTAACCCTACCGCTACTATACATCGTATACGTATTGTGAGATGGAACATGCATAATCAACTATTCTGTTGGTTGCACATGTAATCAGACACGTAGTCTTAATTGGCGAATGAGTTATTTGCCTAACCCTACCGCTACTATACATCGTATACATATTGTGTGATGGAACATGCATAATCAACTATTCTGTTGGTTGCACATGTAATCAGACACGTAGTCTTAATTGACGAATGAGTTACCTCCCTAACCCTACCGCTACTATACATCGTATACATATTGTGTGATGGAACATGCATAATCAACTATTCTGTTGGTTGCACATGTAATCAGACACGTAGTCTTAATTGACGAATGAGTTACTTCCCTAACCCTACCGCTACTGTACATCGTATATATTGTGTGATGGAACATGCATAATCAACTATTCTGTTAGTTGCACTCGTAATCAGACACGTAGTCTTAATTGAGGAATGAGTTACCTCCCTAACCCTAACCCTACCGCTACTATACATCGTATACATATTGTGTGATGGAACATGCATAATCAACTATTCTGTTAGTTGCACTCGTAATCAGACACGTAGTCTTAATTGAGGAATGAGTTACCTCCCTAACCCTAACCCTACCGCTACTATACATCGTATACATATTGTGTGATGGAACATGCATAATCAACTATTTTGTTGGTTGCACATGTAATCGGACACGTAGTCGTAATTGGCGAATGAGTTATTTGCCTAACCCTACCGCTACTATACATCGTATACATATTGTGTGATGGAACATGCATAATCAACTATTCTGTTGGTTGCACATGTAATCAGACACGTATTCTTAATTGACGAATGAGTTACTTCCCTAACCCTACCGCTAATGTACATCGTTTATGTATTGTGTGATGGAACATGCATAATCAACTATTCTGTTAGTTGCACTCGTAATCAGACACGTAGTCTTAATTGAGGAATGAGTTACCTTCCTAACCCTACCGCTACTATACATCGTATACATATTGTGTGATGGAACATGCATAATCAACTATTCTGTAGGTTGCACATGTAATCGGACACGTAGTGTTAATTGACGAATGAGTTACCTCCCTAACCCTACCGCTACTATACATCGTATACATATTGTGTGATGGAACATGCATAATCAACTACTCTTTTTGGTTGCATATGTAATCAGACACGTAGTGTTAATCGACGAATGAGTTACCTCCCTAACTCTACCGCCACTATACATCGTATACATATTGTGTGATGGAACATGCATAATCAACTATTCTGTAGGTTGCACATGTAATCGGACACGTAGTGTTAATTGACGAATGAATTACCTCCCTAACCCTACCGCTACTATACATCGTATACATATTGTGTGATGGAACATGCATAATCAACTACTCTTTTTGGTTGCATATGTAATCAGACACGTAGTGTTAATCGACGAATGAGTTACCTCCCTAACTCTACCGCCACTATACATCGTATACATATTGTGTGATGGAACATGCATAATCAACTATTCTGTAGGTTGCACATGTAATCGGACACGTAGTGTTAATTGACGAAAGAATTACCTCCCTAACCCTACCGCTACTATACGTCGTATACATATTGTGTGATGAAACATTCATAACCAACTATTCTGTTGGTTGCACATGTAATCAGACACGTAGTCTTAAATGAAGAATGAGTTACCTCCCTAACCCTATTGCTAAGGTGAATCGTATACATATTGCGTGATGGAACATGCATAATCAACTATTCTTTTTGGTTGCACATGTAATCAGACACGTAGTGTTAATCGACGAATGAGTTACCTCCCTAACCCTACAGCTACTATACATCGTATACATATTGTGTGATGGAACATGCATAATCAACTATTCTGTTGGTTGCACATGTAATCAGACACGTAGTCTTAATTGACGAATGAGTTACCTCCCTAACCCTACCGCAACTATACATCGTATACATATTGTGTGATGGAACACGCATAACCAACTATTCGGTTAGATGCACACGTAATATGACATTTGTCTCAGTTAACGAATGAGATAACTCATTTTATCTTACCTTTTCTACTTTACATATTACTCGTCTCATGAAACGAGATCATTCAAATAAATGAATTTATGATTACTTTTATTTCCAATTTAAAAAGAAATTAACAACAGCCAATATAATAAATGTAATTTTTATTGCATATATATATGAAAACGTAGCTATAAATATACATAAAAGAAGTTTTCTGTGGTACAATATTTCATACTTATCTCATAATAAATTAAAAAAAAAACATTATTATTACTGAAATGACTATGGCTAAATTATGATTTTACCTCATATTTTTATGATGGAAAGATTACGATTCTCAGCAAGCCTCTATTTGGAATAAGAAAATATTTTCTATTAAATATTTCTGGTCCCTGAAGTATTCTAATTAGTCATTGAGTGGTATTTCCCTAATTCAGGGTTTTGTCTGAACAGATATGATAAACTTCTAAGATAAAATTCATACTAAAAATGTTTTACCTAACTAATATTTCCAAAAGACCCAAAAAAACCTTCGATCAATCAATGTCTTTAATTTGACATACAACTTGACCTATACAAGGCTTATTTAGGCGTGTTATTTCACTGAAACCTTACAGATTTTCTCTCAGAGGGGCAAGTGTACTAAAACCACTAATTTAATTATTCTAATTAAATGATTTGGTTGATGATAACAATTTTTAACAGTTCTTCTCAAAACTCGGACTGCTACAATTTTCAGTTACCCTTCAGTGGTCTAACTTGCTTTCCTAATGTCTAGCCTAAGACAAGCAAAATTGCACAATATTATTGTTTTTTTTTGTTGGTAAATTTTATATTTGAAGATTATTTTATAATAAATGATGCATTGATAGTCAATACATTTAAAAATCTCCGATAAATGTAATAAATGTAAATGTGTTTTATAATTGTTCTTGCTTTTATAAAACCAGATTTCTCTTCGACAAATTAATGTAATTCCTTGCAAAAATCTTTTGATTGGCTGGTCATAAAATAACTTCTACTTCTGATATCTGATATTATGATTCAGCCCAATCAATTACGTATAAGTGTTAAGTTATAAGTATGAAGTTTAAAATAAGTAACACAATGTTGAATTCTATGATTGTGAAATCACACTAGAATCGTTTAATGAATACTATTATATTTGATATTGTAGTAAAGTTTATGATTAAAATTGTTGTTTACTAGCATTTCTCTAAAGAATAATGTATTGGGTATATCATAAATATATCTGTTGCAATATTTCTTATAACATTTTGGATGACATATTTGAAAATGGCCATTCCCTGTGAATCTTCCTGAAATAAAGGTTAATATTTGAAATAGTTACTTAAAAAAAAAAGAATAGACACAATTTGCATAAGAAATGCATTTGCATTATCTAGAGATGGCAATGTGGCCAGAGTATTTGCAAAGTGTGTTGTTACTGAAATAGACCGCGTGTCAAATTCGTTGGATGTGGTAAAAATTACTCACAAAGTGAAGCGTGACTGGGACCCCAGGTGGACTGGTTGGGGGCATAAATCAAGGTGGAAAAAGAGCAGAAAAAGTAAGTAGCTCATTTAAAGCCTTGCAGTAATTGATAATGTCAGCCATTATAAATCTGTTGATAAGCATGTGCACTGTTGAGAAGTTCATGCTGGTAAAGCAGAACACACACAAAAAAAAAAAAAAACTAAATGAATACATACAGACCGAATTACCGTACACTAATTGTATGGGACCTTTCCAACACAAACTGTGATTTAAGCGTAGATGGTTCGCATTTACCAAAAATGGGTAATACAAGTAAGCGATATAAGTAAGGGAGTTTTCAACAGGACAGGAATCTCTTGGTCCAAAACATTCCTCCTGCAATCTATTGAAGTAAGCCAAGATGATATCCAGGAGTAAATTCGTCGGAAACTACCAAAATTAGAACCAATCAATTCTGGAGGTTCTTAAATGGCCAATGTTGTAATTTTTCTTGGTTGATGGACGTATTCCTGAAGCCTGGATGGCACATATTTGGTCAACACAGGTGAAAAGTATTTAACATAAAAAGTTGAGAACAGAAACTAAACAAACACTGTTTCCCGATTAGAGCCCTTTTACTAGACACCGTTGTATTACAACAATGTGCGCTATTGGCAATGTATTTAGTACTTTGCTATTATCCGAAGGCCACTTTTTATTATTATCGGGGACCTAATAAACCTGCATTACTAGAAAGAAAAGACTTTAATTGACTTACTGTGAAATGTCATTATGACAATCGGTTGTTGTTTTCTGCCTCCCAAAAGAAAGCGATGTGGGTTAGAACGAGGCCACTCTGACCCTGTATACGCTTTGTTATTAGACTATACATACGTATGAATTGTAAATATAAAAAGTTGAAGTTTAAATTTACGAGTAATTACGTGATTTGAGTTTGAATTTAGGTACTATCTCCAGGGATGTGTTAGTTTTTCGTTGTTATCATATCCGTATACGATCGGAAATGCATCTCACCAGTGAAGACTTCGGTTGTGCCTTTGGCCATATCTCGAGATAATATCCAAATTCAAACTCAGATTAAGTGAGCGCTCGTAAAGGCCATATTTAACCTACTAGTAACATACTTATGATAACATAATCAACACCTACTTATGTCGTGTAAAACAAGAATTAGATAGGGTCAGAGTGACCTACTTGTCGCCAACATCTCATCCTTTTGGGAGGCAGAAAACAAGAACCGATCGTAATAATGACATTTAATTTTCACAGTAAGTTAAATAATGTCTGTACTTTCTAATAATGTAGTTTTTAGGTCCTCGGTTACAAAAACTGATTTAAAAATAGTGGCCTTCGGATAGTACTAAAGTACCATACATTTATAACATTCATGCGTACTTAACAACTACCCAATCTACTTCGAGAACTCAGTTTGAGCCCTAACTATATAAGATAAAAGCAATAGGCCTAGATTATTCCTCCCACATATATTTGATTATCATTCATAAATTTTATTTACATCCTAATCATAAATTGGCCTTTTAAATGTAATTTATTTTTTACATCTTTTATTTGTTTGTTTATGCAAAACATACTAAGATCTTATTAATTCCATTATACAAAAGCGTATTTGCTGCAATCAGCTGTACTGAATGCAGAGCAGTTTAGGCCCTGATGCAATTAACTGCAATATCCTTGTCTAGGCTGGTCTAGGTAGACATCGTGGCGCGCTGAAGTAAATGCAATGATGTAATAATTAGACGCAATTATGACGTTAAGGGCAATTCAAACCCATAAGATAATGTCTTTGTCAGTGGTAGTGGGCCAATGTATATATAATTGGGAAAACATTGTTATCCTTTCTATGTGCTTAGTTTGGTTGTCTATGCATTGGTATAGACCTGAAATATCCACAATATTTGGATATTTACATTTATATTGTTGACATTACAAAAAGCTATTATTTTTTCTGTAGTCGTATTTGTGCTCTAACAGCTTGAATAAAAAAATATGGATCAATACAAGGAGTATAGAGGTATAAAAATAAATGTTAAACCGATTTTAAGAGTTAAGATTATTGATATTCAAATGAACTAAGAGTACAAAGAAGCACATCACGGCATATCACCATGTCCTCATTGTTAGTTCATTCTTATACTTACCACTTTATTGGTATATCAGTAGGAGAGTAGCGTACAAAAACTGCTTGTTACGAAAAAAGACTAAACTATAATGTCGTTAGAGTTTCAACACTGCATTGTACATTTTTTATCTGTATTTATTTGTATTATGAATTCTGTCTGGTAATTTTAGGCATACAAACCCATTTTTTTTTTAAACACTTTAAAGACTTCTCTGAAAATTTCTAGTTTGTTATTGCGAATAACAGTAAAAACTGATTGTATTATAAACTTGACCGTTTCTACGAACACACCACCGTAGTTGGGCTTGCATATACAAATACTATTATGAAAGACACTGGTTGGTGAATGAAATACTGCATATACAAAATCTTTTTACTTACAAAACCTTATAAAACACAATTCTACGAACACAAGATACAGAACTAAATATACAGCTAAAATATCTACAACATCTTACAAACGAAGTATAAAAAATTAAATATTTACACAGTTACAAAAGTGATACAACGTTCAAATATTGCCTAAGTTAATCATTTTGGCGTTTGTAATGGCTTTCACGAATAGCCAATATTTAATTTGAAGATACTTAGCTTAATGATTGCTTATTAGTTTCTATTTTATAATTAGTATGGAATTGTATAAATACACAGGAAACTGCTCCGTCCATATTCACCAAGGCCTAATATACGTATCCTCCATCGTCCGAGTATTGCTGTCCACCCGATGATGGAGCCCCATATGAACTTGAAGGTGCGCCACCGAATGATCCACTACCTCCCCCACTCCAACTTGAACTTCCTCCATTTGAGGGTGCACCGTAAGACGACGATGGTGCTCCGTAGCTGCCAGATGGTCGGGAAGCTCCTCCACCCCCGCCGCCGCCACTCCAGCTTGAACTCCCTCCATTGGACGGTGCTCCATAACTACTGGAAGGCCTCGATGCTCCACCACCCCCACTCCAGCTAGAACCTCCTCCATTAGAGGGTGCTCCATAACTACTAGATGGTCGTGAAGCTCCTCCACCTCCACCACCTCCACTCCAACTTGAACCTCCGCCATTGGATGGCGCACCGTAGCTACTAGAAGGCCTCGATGCTCCACCGCCTCCACTCCAGCTAGAACCTCCTCCATTAGATGGTGCTCCATAGCTACTAGATGGTCGTGATGCTCCTCCTCCACCACCCCCACTCCAGCTAGAACCTCCTCCAACTGATGGTGCTCCATAAGATGATGATGGGGCAGCTGGGGCTCCGTAACTGCTCGATGGCCGCGAAGATCCTCCACCTCCGCCGCCTCCACTCCAACTTGAACCTCCTCCATTAGATGGTGCTCCATAACTAGTTGAGGGTCTCGTTGCCCCACCGCCTCCACTCCAACTAGAACCTCCTCCATTTGATGGTGCTCCATATGATGTTGATGGTCTGCCAGAAGAACCTCCAGATGGTGCACCATAAGTATTAGATGGTATTCCAAAACTAACAGATTGAACTATTGATGTACTAGTTGAGGGCGCACCGTAACTGCTAGATGGTCTGGAGGCTCCACCTCCGTTCGAGGGTGCTCCATATGATGAAGAGGGAACACCACTACCTCCTCCAAGTGTACTATATCCTCCAGATCCTCCTGAACTGTAACCTCCTCCATTACTTGGAGCTCCGTAGGATGACGATGGAGCTGCACTTCCTGAACTATAACCACCAGACCCTCCACTGCTGTATCCACCGTTCCCTCCACCACTAGAAGGAGCACCATAAGATGAAGAAGGGGCTCCGCCACCGCTACTATAACCTCCACCTCCTCCGCTGCTGTAGCCACCTGCACTTCCTCCAATAGATGGAGCACCATACGATGATGAGGGTGCCCCACCGCCACCACTGTAACGTCCAGAGCCCCCACTGCTGTAGCCACCTCCGCCTCCTACACTCGAAGGAGCACCATAAGATGAAGAAGGGGCTCCACCACCGCTACTGTAACCTCCACTTCCTCCACTGCTGTAGCCGCCTGCACTACCTCCACTAGAAGGAGCACCATACGATGAGGAGGGAGCTCCACTGCCACCACTGTAACCTCCAGATCCTCCACTGCTATAACCTCCTGCACCTCCTCCACTGGATGGTGCACCGTAAGAAGTAGAAGGAGCGGTACCACCACTACTCCAACTGGCCCCAGTCACACCTCCAGTACTGTAACCTCCACCAGCTCCATTAGATGGGGCCCCGTAAGATGACGATGGAGCAGGCGCTCCGTAGCTACTTGAAGGAGCTCCGCCACCAAATCCTCCACCACCACCAGAAGATGGTGCTCCATAATTACTGGAAGGTACTGATGCTCCTTGACCAAGAGTACTATATCCACCACTGGAACCTCCTCCGAGTGATGGTGCTCCATACGAAGAAGATGGAGTTCCAGTGGGTGCGCCATAACTACTTGATGGTATTCCTCCACTGAATCCCCCAGCAGATGATGACCCAAATGAAGAAGATACAGAAGCTGTAGGAAGTCCGCCACTGTAACCTCCACCACCTCCTCCTCCTCCCACAGAAGGTGCTCCATAAGAAGACGAAGGTGCTGAGCCTCCGTTACTCCAACTAGCTCCCGTTACTCCTCCACTGTAACTACCTGCTCCACCTGAAGAGGGTGCTCCATATGAGGAAGACGGTGCTGCTGGGGCTCCGTAACTGCTGGAAGGGGCAGAGGCTCCTCCACCGAATCCTCCAACACCGCCTCCAGAAGAAGGTGCTCCGTAACTGGAAGAAGGTGCAGTACCACCACTGTTGTAGCCACCTCCTCCACTTGATGCACCGCTATACCCTCCGCCACCCCCGCCAATCGATGGTGCGCCGTAGGATGATGATGGAGCACCACCACCACCTCCACCCCCGAAACCTCCTGACGGAGCCCCATAATTCGATGACGGCACAGGAGCTGGTCCTGCTGGAACACCGTAGCTTGTGGATGGAGGTGACGCTGCACCTCCACTTGGATATCCCCCTCCTCCCCCACCACCACCGCCGGGGTATCCTCCTCCGATTAGTGGAGCTGAAATAAGATGTATTGATTAGCTAGCAGAAAGTTAATATAATTAAGAATAAACAATTTACTAATGAAAAACCTTTAAATTTGTATGAAACTATTTATTTTTCAAATAAAAGTAATATGATTGACAATTTTATGCAATTCATAACGTGTATTAACATCCATACGTGTACTTATAAAATTATTTAACTATAAAAATCGGACTTTTGAGAAATTAATTAGTACATGAAAAACTTTGATCACATATAAACAAATAATAAAGTTTACTGAATTGAAAAAAGGTGTCACTCAATCGAATATAAATCACAGAATGGCTTAAATAACGAAAAATGATTTATTTTCTAAAACCAATGTACACTTACAGCATTGTCATCAATTTTAATAGTGAAAAATTAGGAGATTACATATTTTATGGTACGTTAAGTTATTCTATCTGAAGTGAAGAAAGTTACACTATTGTCGACCAGGACGCTACTGAAGTAGCGGTATAATGTAGGTCATACACTAGGACAAGAAGTAGCGATGATTGGGTTACGTGTCATGTCAGAGACCGGTTGTTTCTAAGGTTCAGGGCCACTTTATCTCCATAACAACCGGTTCTGTCCGAGTAGCTCTCTTCGGATTCAAGTGACGTTTCACTTTCTATGATTGTTCATTAGATATACTGGATAACTCGCAAGACACATACTTTCATGCGATACCTATTGAGAAAGGTTAACCAATGTGTCCACGGAACCATAGAGAGATGATCCTACTAGTATCCGTTCGATTTTTCCTAGAACTGATTGGAAGTATACAAGAATTGTAAGGGTAGTGAAACAATGTATTTTTATAGACATTTTCACACTTGACAAGATTGTCTTGTATTAAATGTCTTTAATGGTGAATTATGCACAAAGAATATCTCCATAGTGATTCTGTAGAATCGGATAAACATTTGGCTTTTCCTAGCTTAATATTTTAACACTGTAATTGTTTACACAATAAATTGTATACATTTTTCACTCAGTTGCCAGTTTACTTACGTTTGGATTTATAACATTTGCTAGAAGTTGTGTTGACATTATTTCAACATTTTAGCTTGAACGAGTCAGCAGGCTAATCGGTGTATAATTCATCGCTTTCTGTGTTACCCAAATACATAAGTAAGCGTTAAATACTTTTATTATTTGCATATTTTTGAAACCTAAAACTAGTTTTTATAAAAACGATAAAAACAGATGATCTACTTTTAACTATACAGTTTATGGTTAAAAATGTATTGTCATGATAGAATGTTATGGATTGCATGATTTTGATGATATTTGACATGAAGGAATAACCTGCGAGTGATTTATACTATTTAAAATACTAATAAGAAAAGTAGTATCAATCATCAATCTTTAGTACATAAATAACTTTGCATTATTAAGGTAACAAAAAAACCATATTTAGAGGTTTTTTAACCAACGATACTTTACAGTAAATAAAATTATTAATTTTTTGAGACAAAATAACAACACGAGGCTTTATATTCATGAATAACATTGAATCGATTATTGTACTGAAAGAAAAACTATTACGTTAATACGCAAAAGAGAATAAACATTCATAGGGTGGTCGGAAATTTATCGTATATTATGAAAAACCATAGCACCTTTCAGTATACCACAAATTATTTTTCAGAGGCATAAACAGGACAAACCTTAACACGAAAATTTAAAGAATTGAATTTTAAGAATTTGTATCATGACTTATCCTGAAAATACTTACTTCAAATTAAAAAAATATCAGCATTAGATCATCTTTCTAGAATTTCTGAGATTCAACCTTTCATTGAAATTAGTGCATTTGGCTCATCTAATTTGATTTAATAGTTACTTTTTTTTAGTTTTTATGATCTATCACATATACTGGTTAAACTGTGAAAACATATGTATATAATCTATAGCATATAGGTAGTAATAGCTTTTTTAAAAATTACCAACAAGTTTGAATTTAGTAAATCGTAATAGGGAAATTTCACAGAACACAACTGTTATTAGTTACAATTCTTCACAACACAGCGTTTCTTCTGTTCAGAACATTACTTCAAGCTATGTAAATTAAAAAGTGAAAGTTGAACTATTCAACATTCAGAAGGCAACTTAATTATTTGCAGTTGTTTCAACCTCTACTCCAAGTGGATATGCGGATTACACAAAAATAACGGCATCCACACGGATACAGATATGAGTGTCTTTGGCAAGGTACAAGTTGATAAAATTTGCCTTTCCACCTCTGATCTTTTGTCATATAGACTTAATCAGCCAGCTTTTTGAGATTTAGGCATTCACTTTAGTCCTGGAATGTACTTGCCTCGAGTCTTACAAATATATACTGGTGCAATGAACTATACTTGTGGTACACTGCACATTTGGAGATGGCTAAGCCACGTTAAGTCTTACAAATAGATACGGGTGCAATAAACTATACTTGTGGTACACTGCACATTTGGAGATAGCTCAGCCACGTTAACTCTTACGGATAGATACAGGTGCAATCTACTATACTTGTGGTACACTGCACATTTGAAGATAGCTAAGCCACGTTAAGTCTTACAAATAGATACGGGTGCAATAAACTATACTTGTGGTACACTGCACATTTGGAGATAGCTCAGCCACGTCAAATCTTACAGATAGATACGGGTGCAATCTACTATACTTGTGGTACACTGCACATTTGGAGATAGCTAAGCCACGTCAAGCCTTACAGATAGATACGGGTGCAATCAACTATACTTGTGGTACACTGCATATTTGGAGATAGCTCAGCCACGTCAACTCTTACAGATAGATACGGGTGCAATCAACTATACTTGTGGTACACTGCACATTTGGAGATAGCTAAGCCACGCGACGCAACTCACCGGAGGTGAAAGCTCGAGGCCGGGATGACCCGCGGGACAGACACCGAGATCCGAGCTAATGAGGATGAAAGTGTCGTCAGTGTCGGCGATTGTAGGGTTCCACAACCGTGTCTTACCTTAGTGTGGTCTTCACACGTCACCGCGGAGGGCTGTTAATGTGAAGTCATCAGCATTTACCGCACATTTGTGGCCAACACGGCGCGATAATTAACCCGGACCTGTTGAATATTTCGCCAAATTCTTGGTATTTTGTGTCCCGTTGAGTAAACCGATTACATCTTAACTAGTCGTGAAAGAAAGTTTTGGCTTTCAACCAAACTTCGTAATTAGCAACAATTTTTTATTTTTTTTCCAGTTTAAACTAGAATAGTTAATAACACTTTTGTAGGTTCAAATTCTGCCTAAGAAGACGGAAGAAAAGAATTAATTACTGTGCGTAACGGTGTGAGGGGCAACTGAAACTGTCTTAGAACTCTCCAGATACGTCAAGAACATGTGAAATGGATTCAACTCTGTAATTAGTCAAGTGGCGTATTCATTGCCATTATTTTTTTATGATAAATGACATATCTCAAGGTTTCATCTCTTCATATAGAGTAAAAATAACCAAGGAGCTTAAGTACGTACTTCTTTTTTTATAGTTAGTTGTTTACGATGAAAGGTTTGACAACATAATAATATTTTGGAAATTTGTGATCGTTAATGTGACAAAACAGTTTAACACTACATTTAGAGGATTAAAATGTGCATTCTTCTTTAGGTGTAAAATGAACTTGAGGCATTAAAAACTTAAATAGGCAATGAACTTCCACTCAAAGTTAAAATAATTCAGATATACTTCATGAACTGCATGAAGTCCAGAATGAAGATATTGAACCGAATCAATGGCACTGCTCTTGAGCTTAAGTACTTGTGATAACATCTGATTGATTTGGAAAAAAAGCTCAGGAACCTCTTTTTGCAATTAATCCTTTGAGTGTTTTTGCTTGGCTTCTATACTGACACGATATTCCGGATGGGTAACGATATGGAGATTAGAGACGCTTGCTCCAGAGATTCCATGTTATAGCCATCATGAAGAAGGATAGAGGGCACTATCTCAGACATGCCATCTTACAAGAAAGAGGAGCTTTCTCTGTTTCAGTCTCAGGGAACTGCACTTCCAAACTCTAAATCTTGCAAACATTTAAGAAGTCACTCTCTAAACTAATCATCCTACACAATAAAATGAAACGGATAGATAAACAAATATCTCTACATTTACGGTTAGCTCCTTGGCATACATGGAGTCGATCTAATGTAAGTGACATTTCGGTTTTTACTGTACTTCGTGTCTGTTCTATTGGCAGGTATACATCAGCCAGAAGAGAATCCTCCAAGGGGTTAGATAAATTTGAAATGAAATATCTCCACGTTTGAAAAATAAGTACATTTTTCTGAGTTCAATTCTGTCTGTCTGTCAGCACGGTATCTCGAGAAAGAATTATATACATGCAAAATAAACTTAGAACTTTGCATGAAGATTCTTTTTTGTGGAGAAATCATCAAGTTAGATGATGGTAAATGTACAGCCATGAGATTTTGCTGAGCATTAACAAATACTTTTACGTTGGGCTCATGGGTAACCAAAAAAATAACGAAAAAGTGGCAGAGTAAATAAACTTTTAAACAACCTGTGTTTCATAATACGGCATTATGTGACATGCTAGCATGTATACCCTTTCAGCAACATATCTCAAGAACAGTATTTTCCGAATTTGCATGAAACATAATTTCTACGTAGACAAGAATGAGTTCTATGATATTGTATATCCATCAATTGGATTTGGCTGATTGAGATTGAAGCGTACAACTCAGTAGGCCTGCACAATTTATCCTATGATTTTTGGAGAGGGAAATGTAAAAAGATGAGCTATACACTTGACATGTTGCATGCAACCTCAGTAAACCTGTTACGTGAACTCAACGTGTTACGTAACCATGACTTGAATGTTACCACAAATTAATACAAAACATGAATGAAATTGAGTCTCTTAAAAGGGGTTCTTGTTATAGTGTTGACAATCGAGATTTGAGTTCAAAATTCGTGTACACAGCATTTGAATAACTGAATCATCAATGTTTGTGTGTAGTGTCGTGAACGTTACTTTTGTTTTAAGAAATTTTATACAATTAACTAATCTACCTCTTTGAAGACTCTTGAGCAATTGAAAAGTTACAAAATTTACATAAAAATAATAAAAATTACATTGGGAAATAGTAGCTATTACTAACCTTAACCTAGTTTAATATTCCGCATTCTCACGATGAAGCAGTTGGAAAAGAAGTCCCAAATTAAAAATTTGGGATTAAATGATCGATCTCAAGATCATTTGTCAAATAAAGTCACAATTTGAAAAATTATAAATAGTTTTACTCTATTTCCAACAGTGATAATGATTTAAACAATTATAATAATTGGCTGAACCAAAGTTCATAAAATTTACCAACATAAGAAAGTCTTACTGCCAGAAATTGCGTGTTATAATTTAATTAGTTGATTGTTTTGCATAATACCGCGCAAATCCATCCTAATGACATGAATAACAATGGTTGGTTGCATCGCTTTCAGTATATCTCAGATCATATAAATTAATTTATAAAGCAATTTTAAGAAAACCGCTAGATTTTATACATATTTGAAGTGTTAATTATACGTCCAATACATTGGTGAATAGTTTAGACTAATCCTGGCAGGTATACAGGGTTTGTCCGGAAAGTAATAGGACTGAGTCAATTAAAAAAAAATGTATTGAGCAAATCGTTACAATTCTTATAAAACTTTCAAGATAGGTTCCTTCTGCGTCGATGCAGCGCTGCCAGCGTGATTTCCAAGCATTGAAGGCGTCACAGAAGCCATTCTCCGGAATAGCTTTGATAGCCGCGGTACAAGCTGCTTGGATCTCCTTTGTCGTCTCAAAATGCTTGCCTTTTCAGGCGAGAAAACAAAAAAAGTCTGGGGGGGCCACATCTGGGCTTTTAGGGCGGCTGTGGAAGAGTTGGGACGCTGGCCTTGGTCAGGTAGCTGTTCACAAGAAAGGCGGTGTGAGCCACAATTTCTGGTCGCCAGTGAGCACTTTTGGGACCATCTTCGCACTCACTTTGCGCATGTTCAAATGCTCCGTCACGATTTCATGAACGACAGATTTCGGTAAATGTAACATGCGGGCAATTAAACGAATACTTAGTCGACGGTCTGAGTTCAAAACTTTGCGCACACGAGTCACATTGTCGGTGTTTGTCGAAGGCGAAGGTCTTCCAGCATGGTCTTCATCAGCGACCTCTTCCCGGCCCTCCAAAAAGGCCTGGTGCCACCGAAACACACCCCTTCTTGCTAAAGCAACATCTGGGTAAGCCTGCTTGATTATATCAAATGTCTCTGTCGCAGATTTACCGAGTTTCACACTGAATCTAATCGTGTACCTCTTCTCTAACGAACGCTGCATTTTCAGCTTGCACCACTCACAGAAACACGTCATGTGAAAATGCCTGTTCTGACTCTTCAGGTGCTCGGAAACAACTGACCAGCCGCTTGTTCGTTAGCTAGGAACGCCCTCTACCGAATCCAGTCGTTGCGTGCACGCTCCGAAGTACAGTCTCGGCGAAAGAAAATCAGTCCTATTACTTTCCGGACAAACCCTGTACATTATACGAATACCGAGACAAAATAAATTAAGTTTCTTCTATTATACAGAGGTTTTCAGATATACCAAATAAACGGGGGTTTTAAATGAAATATATTGAGGCAAGATACAGAAAAGACAAAAGATGAACAAGAAGAACAAAGGTTAATTAACGTTAAATTTAATTCTGATTTGTGCAAATTTGTTTTATTAGTGTTAACGACAAAATCATGTATATATACTTAGATGTAGTCTAGAGGTAGGCTACGTAGCACAAATATACATAATATCATATATATCTAAATGTTAAAAAGTTGTTAATCCAATATTTTTGACACAAGTTTTATATATATATTAAGTTTCTTCTATTATACAGAGAAATACATATATATATATATGAATTAATAAATTTAATTAATTCATACTAAATATTCATATCCTAAATTTGACTACCAAAATTAAGTATTAAAAAAACAACCGAAGAATTCTAAACGTGTTAGTGAAGTTCAAACGAAAAACAGTTTGTATATAAGATAAACTTTTGGTGGTGATGTCATGACAAAATAAATTATAAACGATTGCAACGATAAGAAAGCGTGTCCCTGAGCGTTGGAAGGCTGAATTAACCGTACAAATCTAGCGAATGTCTCGCAGGAGGGCTTGGAGGCGCCAAGAGAGGACAGGTGAATGTGAAAGGGAAAGGACTTGCCCGGGGGTATACTGGTAATACAGGCGTTCAAGGGCGCCATCAATGACTGGCAGGTTCACGATCAACGGGAGCACCAATTTGTCCGAGAAAGTGTTAGGCAGACAACCGGTTTGTCTGTGGGCGGCAGCAGTCAATAGCGCCAACGGGACCTGACTTGCAGCTGAGGAGAGTCACGGTCCCGTGCAGTCAGTCTGCAGCACTTCTGCAACTCTCGGTCATATCTCAAGTGGTTGGAAATGGTATGCCATTTTTATCTCCAGTATGGTAGATCACGCGATTGACAGTTATAAGAGAACTCCAGTAACCATACTTCAAAATTTAAACCATGGGTCTGTTACTAGCAAAGGTCTCATATTGACATGGAAGACAATACAATACACTGATGAAAATTAGAATAAGGATCTAAATGGAAAATGTTTTAGGCTACCCTAAGTTACTACCTTTCAAAAAAAATGTTGAAAATTTTTGTCAGTAACGTTCTACGTAGCGGGAGAATCATGACTGATGGATGCCCTAAGCAAAGTCTGAGAGCAAGTAGGATTCAGAAAGTGGACAGTCTCTTTGGATTTATGTTACTGGTACTCTTGCTAGAGGTACAAAGGTAGAAATATTAATGGAGAATTAATATAACTAAAACTAAAGCTTTGACCTCAAAAACAAGTCAACCAAATCTTTCGGATTATCTTCTCAAACAAATAGCGCAGTTCGAGTGTACAAATTACAGAAAACCATGTAATAAACAGTTTATAAATACGAAGTAATATGGAACTGGACCTATGCAGTAAAATTTTACAAATAAGGGTTGATTTTCAAACATATGAAATTTTCCCTTTTCTAATTTCAATACCCTACTAATTGTTTATATTTTGACCTTTTTAATGTGAAACTTGCTAGACTTATACAATAGTTGGTGGAAGTACAAGTTGGGAAGTCTTGTACGTTGCCTACGTAGGATTGTCTGCATTGTTGCACTTTTCTAATTGTTCCAGTTATTCTAGTCTAGAGCCAACTGATATCATTAAAGAGGTTTCGCCACTTACAGACTCTCGCTTTGATGTTTTGATAACGGTGATTGATGTGATGAGGCGTAATGTTTTTAGGGATTTATTATAATCCTCTCTTGCACTAGCAGTGAAGTAGAGTTTCTACTCTGAAAGCAGCAAGGATATGAGCTCATACTCATCATTAACGAAGGACGTGGAGAGATTAACAATGTTGGCAGGAATGAACAGTTGGGCAAATGTGAGCCAAGTAATGCCAGAGGCGGGCACCGCACGAGTCATATACGGAGGAGAATAAACTAAGTTATGACATGCAAATTCAGTCTTGATGAAATAAGTGTCTACATTGTAATTACCATCTCGCTTGTAGACTGTCCGAGCTGCCGCTGCCGATATCGTCAGCAAGATCTGGAACACAAAACCAACTTTCAGTTAAGCAGCTAGAGTTCTAAAAACTAGTTTAAGAAAGAGATTTTCGAGAATTTTACAAATATTATTAATAATTGATGGCATTTTAATTAATTACGTTCACATCAAACTCAAAGAACGTCGCACTATTAACCTATTACTGCGGTGCCTTTCAATTGCTAAGCGAAAACCAGCTGTCTTGCCATTTAACAAGCAATAAGTAGGGAAAGGTTGGAAAACGCTGGACTGAAAAGTTTGGATTGTAATGAACGCTGAAAAATAAAGAGGACATACGCCCGCTGAACAGTCGATGTCAGCGACTTTTCCCTCTAGCACAGAAAGTCGCTTACAGCGATATTCGGTACCGAAAGTGATAAAGACAATAAGCATAATTTTTTACATGAAGCATCTTATGGATTCACATCTGATGATGGCATACTTGGTGTGAAAAGGCCTTGCGTAATTAATATTATTGGAATATTTATGTAATGTTTCCACAACAATAAGTGTAATATTGTTCACTTTGAATTCTACATACTAATCTTATGCGTTTTAGCGTGATCAACAATTTTAAAATTCACATCCCTAAATTATTTGTTTAACTTATGAAATTCACAAGTATAATGTGCTCTTTGCAAGTTTTACACGAATAAAAGAGTTAGTGGTTTAGCTTTAGCAAGCATTTCTTAGTAGAACCCTAAAATTAAGTACTCATCACGGCCCCGGAGATTTGATTCCCAGAATAGTTGAAGAAGGATGTTGTATAGAATAGTTTATCTTTCCAAAAGGATGTTATAATATCCACTACGAGGATTGTAGAATGCGTGTGCTGAACTAACTTGATGTGATATTCAAGCGAGGGACACATGTTGAACTAACTCAATAATGCTATAACTCGAGTTTTCGTGTAAAGCTTCTTCTGTGTCACAAGAAGTGTAATTCTCTCTCCAGTGTCATACTACGTGATGAAACTAAGACACTCAAGTACATAAAAATAAAATATAATAAATAAGTACTTTTGGTTTTCGGCTATTAAACTGTAATTCACTTTATAAACATTTTTCTCAACTCTTCAGATGTATCTGTTTATTATGAACTAAAAAGGAATCCTATATTTGATCAGCAAAATTATCAGTCGAGGCTAGACGAATCGCCTAAGAAAATTCAATCGAGTGACAAAAGGCACTTTAGTTGGATATTACATTAATACAAAACAAACAGTTTATTTTTTCAGTACTGATTAGGATAAAGGCAGCGGTTCAAATTATGTAGGTTATATCATCTGATGTCACCACATGCAGCTAGGCTACAGAGGAAAATAACCTGATTTTAGTATATAATTTCGAAAGCTTAATTAAAAATGAGTTAACAAGAGGAATAATGTTCGTTTATATTTATGATAATTGCTCAGTTTTAGATTCGTAAAAAGTGTTCAAAAGAATTTGAATATATAACGCCAGGTTTTTAGTCACGTTATTTATACAAAATATGTTTTTGTGCACATCGTTACGTATATAATAGTTAGAAATAAATAATAGTTGTCAATACTACAATCATAAACAAATTAAAAACTATAAAATATACATTGGCACCCTATAACTTTCCTTTAAAATAATGTGTAACCTGCAAAAGTTCTTAACCGATTTTGAAAGATTTTAAGTACATGTTCTGCAGAGATAACCTCGGTAAAGATATATTTTATAATGTAGTTCTTACAAGTGCTGGAAGATGATTCTTGTAAGAATTCTCTTATGTACTTACGGTGAAATTTTAAGACAACAATTTAGATTTTTAGAAGTAGTTTTAACATTTTTGTTTTAGTGCCTTTCATGAAGTAGAATAAAATAATTTGTCCAGCCATAAAAGAAAAATCAAAAAGAATACAAACTCACGATATTTGACGATTACCAAAAACTGAAAACTCTAAGATATAAATTGACTTGTATCACTATAATGTATTAATGATGTAGACATTGAAACTCAATTTATTTTTGAATGAAAAACACATGTTCGTTTACTTCAAGTTCTCAAACTAGTCATTTAGTAAATTGTGAACTCATGTCTAAGATTTTTTGTGTTTGCAGAATCTTACCGTGACTAGAGTAGTTCGTTACTATGCTAATTAATAGAGATAGTTCTGTCACGTAGCGGTAATGAATTAATTACCCCAGAGACAAAAACCACAAAGGAGGGAGAGAGTGATCGTGATTGTGAGTGGTCCGTGTATGAGAGAGAATGTACGCAAGTAAGGTTAGGTTAGGTGAGGTGGAGGTTATGTCAAAGCCTCCACTTTCGCTGCGGGAACATCTCAGCACGATCAGCTGACTGCCACTGCCATTGCCGGCACTACAATTAAACCCATCGACATATCCCGTTACAAATTGCTTCCTTCCATTTGGCTATTGTGTTACTTCAAGCTGTTAGTGCACCATTGTCGACTGAACCTTCCTAGTTGTTACCAATATTTTATGTCTGAACTAACATCAAGAATATAACTCTTAAACCACGGAAATTACAGATTCAAATAAACAAACCTTTCTAGAATTACAGCCTTTAACTTGTTTTGTGTCAACTAGACACATTTTAAATGAAATAGGGTTATTAAGGATTGAAAAGTCTTTTAGAACATGATAGGACTAATAAATTGTCTTCACGAAAAACTTACATTAGGTTGGTATTAAACTATGCTTATGTAGTTTTCTATGTATCTTTAAAACAATATTTGGTATAAATCTTGATAATTAAGGATATATCTTTTTATGAGTTTGAAAATGGCTTTTTGGTGGTTTTTGTAAGTTAATATAATCAATGAAACCAGTACTTTTTGTAAACTGTGAGATAACAATTAAAAACCAAATAATGAACTTGAAAGTGTTAAAATTTAAATTTTATTTTGTGACTTTCTACCATCGTATATGTATTATTATTGCTTTATATAGCAACACAGTAAAGACATGAATTCCGCCCGTTTATTTAATAGGCTAACCGTTTATGATTATCATACATGCCAACACTTCAACATAACAGAGTAAAAAATTGGAAATCATCGACCTTCATTTTTCTTACACTTGAATAGTGGTACAAATATTAGAGGTTCCTCATGATGGTTTCGGAAAATATTTGTGTTTCATAAATGGTTCTTATTTTGATGAAAGAAGAGTTCAAAACTCACTAACACAAATGCCAAAGATTCGATAGTCATAACTTGTCCCAGATCCACGTAGTCCATGGGCAAATTATGTAACCGGAACCTATTTTTTATCATGGTCCTCATGGCCTCCAAATAAGGGAATCATCTAAAATTGTTAGTTAGATGATGATGTGATTCCAACTATCTCTGATATTAGTTGTGTCCATCAATAAAGATCGTTTACATCTGCATTTCCACACATCTCACACTGCCATGCTAACAAGGTCATCAATGAAGACATTTAAACACACCACTGGAGAAGAGTTGTGCCAAGCACCAACGTTGCAAGACCTCCATTGTTGGAATGGGGAATAATCTCCACCCCGATGGTCTTATGTATCACCGTCAGTCATGCAAGTTTAAGTGAGTCTTTAACTGAACGGCAGAATGGTATTATTTACCACTGAGTTCACAGGTGGTTATTGGAAGACATCTCAAATTCCAATCATTTACCGGTCTATCTAACGATCGAATACGGGCTCTAAACCTCAATTTTTCTATTCGATGACGTCAAACGATATTTTTATCTTAATATTGAATTATAACCCAATAAAAGAGATCACTAAAGACTGTAGAAATAATACTTTAACTTCTAACCCACTGCTTCTCCTCTACACCCTCTGGACTAGGTCTTGAAATCCAGTACTAAACCTGATGCGCTTTTCATCGACAAAATCGAACAGTTACTTACTATGCATATATTACGATGTATATTTTTTACGCACAATTTACATACAAAATATAAATTGATTGTCTCGTGATAAAACTCTAATCTATGTAATAAAGATATATTTGATGTACGAGTATATAAGCTGTCCCAAAACTATAACTTCTCCTGTGCTATTTAATCTACTGAAAAGGAATTAGGAATTAGGTGTTGACGATGGCGAAAAATAAAGATAAAATAAAAATGAATGGTGGGTTGATAGTTTTAGGAGGTCTGATCCTATTCATATATAGGAGTAATCTCATTCAATAATAAAAACTCAATCAACCACAACTTTATATAAAAACGTTAAAGTTATGTGCACACATAACGAAATCCAACTGGCTGAGAATTAAAGATTTCCAAAAATGTTCATAATAATTTTGGTGTGTTAATTAGATAGTAAAGATCCGACAGCACGTGCTGTCATTTAATAATAGTAATGACGTTTTTATTATTAAAATTGCTGATATAGTCATAAAACTACGAAATATGTCTATTGATCGTTCTAATCAAAATTATTACGCGTATAATAGAATGATTACTTAACATTTTAGAAAGTATTTTATATTGTTTAAATTTAGAATAAGTGAGTCATGATAGTAAAATGAATTTTATTATGAAGCTTTATATTTTATAATATAAAATATTACTGTATTACACAATTTAAAAAAAGGTACAAAGGTACAGATTACTGAATGCGCTCTTATTATACTCTTATTATATACTTGCCCAAGCAAATACTAAATAAAATTCTAATATATATATACATACATATATATATATATATATATATATGTATATATATATTAGAATATATATGTAAGTAGAATGTATATATAAGTAGAACAAGACAAAATTATGGATACGAATAAATGGAATTCAACAAGGCAAATTTGTTTATCATCTAAATGCAGATGTGAGTAGTATATCATATAGACGACGCATGGTCTGAATCATTATGGCGTATTAAGATGAAATAATTTATGAAATAAAATAAACATACTTTATTAAATTTTAATACACATAACTTGAAATACACATGTTTCAAAACAAAATTCTGAAACCTTCATAAGTAAGGTACCAAATGACGGATATTATTTTCGTAAATTGAGGTATAAAATGTATTATTCTACTGACACCACTGTCCACAATGCCAATATATATCCAACAGATCAAAAATGAAACTAAAATAATTAATCGCTTTGAGGTTTAAATTAATCTATTTGTAACCCGAATACAACTATTCATAAAAATTCTCAGTGTCTGCGTTCGTAGATTAAAAAAGATAAAATATAAGAAAGTGTACAATTTTAATACATAAAAAAATTGCGTGGTATAAAACGAAATTAAATTAAATGTTTTTCTTTGCGAATCGAAATATAAATTTATGGTTTCACCACAGAAAAATATCTTATTTAACGCTATACATAAGTTTTTGATAGCGAATGCAGTGAGTTTCTAAAATAGAACGCGATATTGACAGCTCTAAGCTAATAGTTATATATGTTCTTAAAATTTAGGCTGAAGCACCAAGAGGACCAGCAATGTAAGGTTAGTTTTATTGGTTTTTCAAAATAAACATTTACGAGTTGTTTTACTTAATGAAATAACTAAAGCTAAATAAAAACACTGTACAAATGTATTGCGTGTTGTTTGCAATGTTTGTTATGCCAGTATTAAAATAGCACAAGACAATATTTCTTTACATAAATCTTCATTACAACTTCTGTTGTGGCAGTTCTTTACAACTTTACTTGCTTGTGTGAACACTCTATAACTCCAACGCAATCCAATTAAATTTATAAAATTGTCACTGTAATTAAAAATTCAAATTATAGAGAAAATAAAACGAAAATTTAGACTATAAAGCGTGATAAAAATAAGTTAGGGGATATTAAATTATGTGACTTGTTTTGTTATTTTAATAAAGAAAAATTTCAAAACACATGAAAACAAAATGACTTACAAAGTGTAGCGGTTGAATCCACATGGTTCACTTGGCACTACACACCACGGCGAGACCAGCTCCCACAGTTGATAACGGAAGAACGGCACTTTCTTTTTATACCATCACCCAGACCCGCGGCATTAGCATGGGGTGGGGGCAGGGTATTTGGTAACCGCTGATAAACGGCGGGAAACGGCGGGATCAGCTGAAGATGGGACAGTGTAACATATGGTGGTGAGAGGGACGATCAGGGTACTAATACAAAATAAATATTGCAATCTTGATAATTACATTTTTGTTTGCGTATAATCACTTTATATAAACAAAATGTATCGTTCGGAGATGGATTTTATGTCGGCCAGTACTTCAAATACTGTTTAATATTTTGAAATACTTTTGCTTGAACACCCTTCATGAACAAAACAGTGGTATCTAAGATGGATTTGAAATCATCCCGTATTAATAAATTTGTAATAAACGTGTTATGTACTCATGATAAATTAATTATATTGATTTTTTTTATTTAGAAAAATATAACCCACTTTTGAGACGAATGTAAATTCAAGTATATGATTTTAAAAAATGAGCAAAACACTTTTTGACTCAAAATATTTTTAAACATAATGAAACCTCCATTTATTCAATTACTAAACTATTTATATATAGAATTTCATTCAAAAGAGTTAAGAAGCAGATAATTCTCTAACAACACTAGTGGGGAGTACCTTTGGATCCCAAATGTAGGCGGTTCAACATTTTGGTCGACACGGGTACTAAAACGTAATCAAATAGAAGATATAAGTGCAAGATATTTGCTCTGCACCTTTGAACGTCGATATACAGCCCATTGGTTACTTATAAATAGTTAAACCTATAAAAAAAGTTTTGTATGTAACCATAATATATGTATTACACATTTTGAAAAAAAAAAAACTGTGTAGTAAATATGCAAATAGAAAGTATACACTTTGCAAGCTTAAGTAAGTGCTTCATACTTTATTACTTTTAATTTTTAGTTTTTACTTCTGAAAAGAGTGAGCGCTCCCAAGCTACACGCTTACTGTAACAGTTTAGATTACCGGTCTGAAATTTGTAACATTGAATAACAAAAACTTACGTTCTTTTTATGAGTTGGTGATAAATTATCGTACTACGGTATAATCGGTTGTATCCGTCACTACAAATTTCTGTTATCTGTCAACCAGGTCTTAACAAATTTCTTACAGTCACGAGAACGTCAAAAGTAATATACTAGGGTAAAGAGGCATTAACAAATTACTATGAATTGTGCATGTTTGAGAGAATTTTGTATTTATTAGTAGCAGCTTGATCCGCACTAATTAGAATTCTAAAGGTGCTACTTGCATTTAAAATATTATTGGAATCCACTTATTTGTAGTAGAGCTCGTACAACATAAGCTCAACGTCTGTTCTATCAGCACAGAAAAGGACTATCATCCTTCTTTTGCATAAAAACTGATACTATATGCTGGAATGCCTAACGAATTCTTACCCAATAATGCATAAACCATCCGGAAAGAACGTAGAATCCTTAAAGCGTATTTATTTTCATTGCGCACAATTTCTCGTTCTTGCAATGAAAATGCAACATAAAAAGCTTTAAATAGTTTAAATTTCACTTTTGTTGTTCACTCAATGGGTTGAATCATGATCATGTCATTAGTTTTAGGTTCTGATGATGAATTTTGTTCACAAATGTCACTTATTGAACAACATACAGGACCAAAAAGTTTTCAGAAGGCACTTACGCCTAAAGGTGCACACCTTTTAGCTATAGAATCCTCTATTCTATAGTTAAGCTCAAAACTCAAATCAAATCAAAAATATCTTTATTTCCATTATGATACAAAAATGTATAAATCGTAGGATCAACATTTTACATTTATAATATAAAATTACTTTAGTAATTAAAACAAAAACATAACATTGTAAAAAATTAATTAAAAAAAGGTCAAAGAATATAACATACCTAGTTTAGTTTAAAATGTATTAAGGTTTTCTTACGTATAATTAGATAAATTTAGGTCTTAATATAAACGTTATCAACTGTCACGATTGCTCTTTTGACCTTACCGATCTTTTACAAGTAAGGTTGTATTGTGTTAAATATTTGTTATCGTATGCAAAAAGCAAATCTATTGAACGATAACCATTATCAAGATAATTGGCAGTTATCAATATAACTGATGGAACAGATTAATTGATTAATTACTTCGATAATGTTATGCTACTGTAACAGTGGCTGTTTATAAACCTATTACAAATTCTGGAACTATCCACTTTCTCTGTGTAACAGTAGCAAAGGTCGTTTTTCAGGTCAGTTCGCTGATATGATATCACACCGATATATCGATGTTGAACGCTTCACCTTTCTTGACACCTCATTGCTTCCTGACCCATAAAGTCAATTAATGTATACAAACATTGTAAAATGTAGCTTAATGTTGAAGGATAATTTTATAACGTTTAAAACATTGCTGAAGAAGAAATATTGAGATAGTTTCATATAAACCTCTCTGCTCCCTGTAGTAAGCAAACTGACTTAGCAATTTTAAGAATATTTTTATATATGTCGTCGGTAATGAACCGCAGGCCTTAAAATAATGTTACATTCAATTGTTTATATCTGTCGTTCGTGCTTATAGAATATGAGAAGGTGTTTGAAAGTTTTCATCAAGTCTCGCATATGATAAAAATGTTGAACATCATTAACATTTTCAGCAGCTTTCATTCAAGAATAGCTCGTTCTTACATGTCTTACATTCGTTCTTACATTACAAAACTAGTCTCTAAACTAGCGAAAAAATCCACTCTTAGTCTGAACAGTTACGAAATATGACGCAGCGCAGGCATATGTTAAATTAATTTAACCACTATTTTCAAGTGGTTTACATGTCTAGTGTGAAAGAATAAAGTAAGCTTGATAGTAACAACACTTCTTGTTTCAACCTTTTCTGTAACCTTTGTTGATCACGGGTTAAGAAAATATCCAGATAAAAAATTAACAGTTTTAGTAAAAAAATAATTTTGTAAATTTTAAGCAGATATTAAATGTTAGATATCAAAGATACATTTACTATCTAGCATCTATATATGTAATACTTTTAAACGAGAAATTCTTGAATATACATATATATATATATATATATATATATATATATATATATATATATATATATATATGTGTGTATATATATATGCGAAGCTCGGTTTTCTGTACTTTACTATAATTTCAATATAGTCATATAACCCATTTTAGATTTATTTTATACAGAAGTAAGCTTCTTTGTCCTGTGTATGTATATATATCTTATTTATCTGGAATCAAAGTAAAATCAACTATGAAACAAAAATACTAAGACCGGAGTAAACTACAATGACCATAAATATAACGTTTTGGCAGGTTTTCTTGGTCGTGGCAGCATTGATTGGCGTCCGTTAGCGTTCGAAATACGAGACTCGTATAATTCACTTGAACTAGTCTCACATACATGCAAATCCTATGAAATTTTGATTGAAGCCTCAGATAGCAGCTAGTATATAATATTATATAAGTAAATTAATTACTGTTTTTATTTTGTATTTGTAAATTGATGCAAATTGTAAATATGTTGGACATATCAGAATAAAATATTAGCAATTGTTTCGGTCATATTGATGTTATTTTGCAATTGTTTATTGATATATAATGTGTTTATTATTAATATTATTATTATTATTAACTAGGCAGGAATTACGTCAGAAAATTTTACAAAAAATACAGTGTTATTTTATTATTAATATTGTGGTTATTGATGATTTATCTTGTTTTCTTAAAAACCCATCTAATAAGTACCAGTTTTATTTGTAATGCCTTTAATTTATGAACAGTAATTTGAATTATACGTTTAGCTCAGTAACAACAATACAATTTATTGTAATGGAAAAGATTGAAAGACCATATCCAAACTGTCTAGAAGTAAAATATGAAATCATTAGATGCAGTGATAGAAATAGAAAAGTTGAATATAGCTCCGTTGCCTGTATGTTTTGTACGTCTTTTCTGGAAAAGATTATGTAAATTATTCAGCCGAATGAGTCACAAAGCCTCATTTTTACAATAGAAGTCGTAAAAATAAGAAAAGTATAAACAATTCGTGTTTTAGTATTCGTTTGAGTATTTATAGTCAATATAGTTATAGCACTTTTGAAGAAAAGTATTGGTTAACTATGAAATATCTGATTTGTGAATATTTTCAATTGTTATATTCCTTAGGAATATGTTTGATTTCAAAAATGAATAAAAACACATTCTAATAATATCACTATTAATGTATTAATTTTCATTTTATTATAATATAATTGATAAATGTGATCCATCTTGTCCAAGTCCTGACTATACGTTAAGACCGTGATTTAGTGATGCGGAAGGACGAGCAGCAGGAGGGGGTTGGGTTGATGGGACGTGTCCTCCAGAGATCGGAAACTGTCGATCCTTGTTTGCCCTGAAAAATGTCTCCCCTTGTTCTTCCCACTTCGCAAATCAAGATTTCGTTCTCACTCTGATGCTGTTTCCGAAAGGTCACCTTTTCAGACTATTTATGTGCTTATTTAATTTCCATTTGTTCAATTTGATGTCCACTCAATAAGTTGAAATAATTTGAATAGAATCTTACAAGGTGAAATCGGTTATTTATTTATAGAAGCGTCAAGAGATACTGTACATAATCATTTTACTGTAATTAATTTTATATTTGTATTTCTTTAAGTTCTAAAGAAAACAAACTGAAGATGGTATCAGAAATGAGTGAATATAGATAGTACGAATGGATGTAGTTTAGTTTAGTTACGACCTGATAAAAATTGGGAATTGTATTGACAACAAAATGAAGGCCATGCATGATTAAATTCAAAGTAATCTCTATGGCCAAATCAACAACACTCTTCTATCCACAAGGAGCAACTGCCGAAGGTCACAGGTTACTTAATATACCTGAACATTATTATTTTTGTTTCTGCACATCCAGCAAGTGTAAATACAATAATGGTAAAATAATTGTGAACTCAAAAGTTATAAATTTTATGTATTTGAATGACAAAAAATCAAACTGCTAGGTTAATATTTTGCTAGGTATTCATTTAGCGCCAGCTATCAAGATAAAAATTATGCTCACAAAAACAGAAATAGAAAATTTACACTAACAATTTTATGCCAAATTCTAAGATGAACTTACTTTGTTAAACTTGCAAGAGCAAGTGACAATACTTAAATTTAATATGGACTTCGATATGTGACCATTCAATATTAGTTGTCTCATGAAACGAGAGTAATGAAAGACATTACATTTTGAACATCGTAAAATGGCAGCCTAAGCTTTTTTAAGGCTGGCTGTTAAATAAGCAATTTTTTTTAATCAGCCGACATTAAAGAAGGGGTTCAATTATTACTATTATATGATTATTATACAATTCGCCTTTTTTATATGTTTATTTTTATTTTTCTCCGAATATTTTTCCAATTGGACGAGTAAATGACCAGAAAATAAACGTGGAATTCGCACATATAACATCTGCTGAATGAGACAGGCAAGAAGGTAAGAGAGTTGCCGTTCTCTCCAAATAAAAACAACTTTTTACTTTCTGAAAAGCATTCATGTTAGAGATAATGCTCAATCCGTACTGGAGCAATAAGGCAGAACAGAGATAAAAGTGGATTTTTTAAAACCATAATTTATATCAGAGGTGTTTTGGACATTTCACTGTCTCTGTCAAGATTCTAGGTAACGTTTTTCTAGGAAACCTTTGAGCAACGATACGAAATAAGTATATAGGTTTTCAGATGACTAAAATTTACTTTTAAATACCGGTGGGGGGTGTATTTCTTCTTATTGTGAGTAACACTGTTAGCAGCGATATTGATTCAAGAGCAACAAGATAGAATTGAACGCAGAGATTCTTTTTTCAGAAAACGTATCCCACCCGAGAGACAGTATGGGTACTTTCTCTATTAATATCCGGTTTTCAGATAGCGCTCCTTTAGGGATCATTCAGAGGTTGTCATAGAGCAACGAGAAGGAGGATGTTACTGGGAAACAACTTTCTAGCAAGGGCCATCGCTTATCTCATTGATACCAAGGGACATGCCGTTGTTCGTGTAAGTGTACCGAGAGATGCCTCTGTTATATGTCTGTACTAAAGCATAGGGAAAGGGTTGACCGCAGACATAGTTTTGTTTAGATTTATAAGGTACCCGCGGCTTCGCACGCAATCTTTAGAACTGAAGTCCTTATATTACTTAGTAAAAGCAATTATGATGTAATATGATGGGAGTCCTATAAAAGTTTTAAAACGTAAGTAGGCATACATCAGGTAGATATTATTTAAGTTCATGGTAAATAATATCAGAGTTGAACTTAATTATTATATCATGTTTGGCACGTGTAGGAGCATTTCTGGTTCTAATTAATTCTATACATAACGTCACAACTGAATCTGCCTTGTAATCACGATTAAGAAAACACAAATCTCTGATCAACTTACTTTGGTCAAAAGCCGTATATTTCCAGTCCTTGCCATATATTTCAGGTCTAAGATATCTCCAGTACCATAGTAGAGTTTGCCTTGTTCTGACGAGGAAGAAAAATATACTTATGTAGGACCGAGATGCCTACTTCGGTTAAAGAGTGCCTACTTAAGACAGTTTAAATTCACTTACCTATGTACTATGTCACAGTTTAGCTTGTCATATTACCTCGATCAAAATACTATATACGTTCCATTATCTAGTTCTCGGAAATCTATTTTGGTCAAAATCGTGTTGAAATAGTTGAGTTTACCTTGTCCTGAAAAGCCTATTACGACCTAGGGAGAAGTCCTACCTACTTCTTATGTACTTTCGGTATAAGGGGGAAATTCTTATTAAGGTTATGCAGCAGTCCAAAATAATAGTTATTCAAGTTGGCGTTACACTTATTTTATGGACTGTGGCCAGGGAACGAATGAATCGTTAAGGTGTGTTAGTAATCGTTTCTCTGTTTTTCCATAAGCCATTTTTAAAATGTAATATCATAATATCACGAGTTTAAAGTAACTTATGTGAAAACATACATAACTTTGTTCATTAAGGTTAGTTTTATAACAGTATTTAATGCATTAGATGATTTTAATTCGTCACTGGGGCATTCTGGAGTAAAATGTATATATATATATATATATATATATATATATATATATATATATATATATATATATAAATGTTTTATTTACTATCTGCATTACACTACCGATCAAGCACTGTTTACTTATTATTGATAAAATTTAAATGTAAACAGATGTTTCAGAAAGTTTGTCGAACTATAGCTGTCAACAGCTGTTTAGTGCCAGTTTAATTTGAATTATGAAACGAAAAAACTACAATTTTTTCTGAATTACAAAATATTCCAGGTAACTTTTCTTTAGTTTTTCTTCATATAAACCTTCCTCGAATTTCAATGGACATTTTACAAAAAGAATTAACAGAATTGGTCTAGCCGTTATCGTGATTAGCGCTTACCAACACATTTCGCCATTCATTTTTATTTATAAGAAGATATGGCATTCTTCATTATTGCTAGGTGATGTTTGGCTGTTCCATGTCACTGTTCCACATAATGTTTCATTTGGGAAGAATCATACATCCAGTTTTGAATAACACAAACAGATTAGTGTGCTAAGAATGGGGTTTCTTCCATGGATTAAAGCATGACAGTAATGGTGAGGAAAATTGTTATTTTCTACGTTTTTTGAGATGGAACTTCAGTTAGAGCTCATGTGGAATATACGTTATGGAACAGCGGCATTGGGTAAAGAGCAGAGATAAAGATTTCTCTAAATTACTGTGAAAAACCTCTGACTTGGAAAGTGGGGACTTTTCTCTTTAAAGGTATTGTTTCACTAAAGGGCCTACTTACCAAGACATGGAGCAACAATACAGAATAGATCAATTATAATTATAGACATACAAAATTAACACGTTAACCTTCAAAATAACATACCCACTAATCGGTGTCACTAAATCTTAATCCTTGAACTTGGTTCCTAATTAGGTACAGAACATAAACTGTATCACTTAGTTTCCATTTTCTTCATTAAATCAAATATGTAGAATGCGGTAATCAACGCGGTAATCAAATATACCAAATTTGAACGTAAATATTTCGTATATGTAAATAAATGAACATGTGATGAATCACTTATATGGTGGTGGGACAAGTTATGTCAAGGTCACTCGAATACGATCCTGGGTCAACCGGTTCTGCCATTACTACAGCAACATAACCCACAATTCCCGCCATCAGACCTGACATTACTTTCCCCGTCTACTGTATAATGAAACATTAGGTACAAACAAACAAGTAGTCATTTCCCACTGTAGATGGCTGTGTACAATAACTCTACAGGGATTTATACCACAATTATACTTAAAGACATTTATTGTGTATTTACTTTTTTCATAATTTTCTTTCTGATTTTATTTTTGTCTGAATTATAATAGCTACGTATAAAATATTACATTATTTGTTGAAAGTCAAAACCTTTTTCTATTGTACTAGTTTCTACCAATGGCTCCTGTGTGGATCGATTTAAGATTGTTTTTCCTTTCTCCAAAATTATGTACCTACACTACAGACGTTGCTACATTAATTAAAAGCTTAAAACATAAATGAATAAATAATATAGTTTTGTATAGTTGCCCTTATATGTAGTGTTAAAAATAAGGAGCTTGAGTTTTGAAATAACTTTTAAAATTTGAAAACCTAAATGTAAGGGAGGTTTTGAGGCGACTGCTCCTAAAATATTTGAAATGGTTCAAAATTGATCCATTTAATGTTGTGGACGAATAATTTAAAAACGTTATTTTAACTTCCGATAAGAACAAGGAAAATGGTTCTTATCACATGTTTAAAAACGTATGAGTGTATAAATTCGTGTTATTGAACAATTAATCCTTCTTTTAGCTTTTTTTCTCCTAATTGTTTGTATCTTCAATTAGCATTTTTGATAAAACTTGCTCATAGAGTTAGGTCTAAATTATAGTCATTATCTTATACTTACAATTTCTAATTTCTAAAAACATATTTTGCTGTCGTGAAGTTAAAACTGACAACTATAATAGTGACTTATTTCTTGTGGGGACTAAAAAATTGCAATAAATACTGCAAAATCTTATATTACAAAATGGATGTAGAAACAAAACACGAACGCCAATTTTCAAAGTGCGTGACTATAGTCAGTCTTATTTCTACCTTAACTCTACGATCACGTTTTATTTTTTATATTTAACTGCTGACAAACGATGTTTATGACTGCATGCATTTAAATTATACTAAATTATTGCGTGGAGAATAAACTCACTTTATAAATATAACCTAACATTTTTAAAGTGCTAAATATGTTATAAATCAGGTAGGTACTCACATAGCTATAATCTACATAAAGACTCATTAATAGTCTCAATATTTCAAATATATGATAATTTTGGAAACATTTTGAGATATGTGAAATATGAGTGATTTTTCTATTTTAATTTAAAATATATTATTAGAATAGGCTGCCATATGTGTAAAATTATTTCAAATAAGTATAAAAGATGGCATTTAATAGAATGAAAAGAAAAAGCAATGCGAATGGAATTCTATGAATACTGCAACAGTTTTGGAAACGAACTGAGGTACATTCTCATTATAAGTATAAGGACGAGACACAAGACATGTCTCAAGTAGTTAACTTCTCTCACACGTGCCGCCTGGCTCATGACAGCTCCTGGGATGAACTTTACTTTTTATACCGAAAACGTTGCTTGTCTACCTCAGCATGCATTAACTTTTTATTGAACATGGAAACAAAGTAAGGAAATACTGATTGATATTTTTAGATTTAACTACGGAGGAATACCACATTCTGGGACATAATACACTTGCTAAATTACAGGTTCTCGGTGGCACTATATTTTTATACAGTACATACGGAAATATAAAAACGTATATAATATATTGTGTCCAGAATAGACTGAATCAGTCCACTCACTATATAATATATAAACTATGACACAATTACATTATGAGCTACTTCATAATTCAATACTCAAACACAATATACAATACGTTTTACTAAGTTTAAAATAATCTACGCAACTGAATAATTTACAGCAAGAAACTAAAGATGCCCTATACTTTCTGAAGAAGTATTTTTGTTAGCCATACGCTACACTAAGTAAAAGGATTTTTAAAGTACTTTTCATATAAGAAAATAATGATAACGATAATTGATGATAATTGTAAGTGCTCTTTTATTTTAAATAACAAGTTCTTAATATGGTTAGTGCAGAACCAACACTGACATCAGTGTTGATAGTTTATTTGAGAGAGAAGAGGAAGTAGATTACTCGTACATTTTCTAAGCAGCGTTTATCAAGAACCATTACTATTCCCTCACTCTTGATAAGCTACACGTAACCCTCTAGTTATTGTTTAATGTAAATTTTATTGTTCACCGCCTTTAGCATTCTGATTTCATTACATTCAGGATGCAAAAAAATGATGTAGTTAGTTTGAGATGGAAATATTCGCGTTATACAAGCGTTGTGGTAGACACAAGCTTATTTAAATATTTGAATGTTTATAACGTAAAGAAATCACCATTGTTAATGATGGTGATATTGTTATGAAAGATAATTAGAAGAAAAGGATTAATCACAAAAATATTGTTTTAACTGTTAAAAATTCCTACAAAAAAGCGCAAACGTTCCTTAAATTAATTAATCACACAAATAATTGAACACCTAAAAATCGAACATGTATTGCCTAATCAACAAAAATGGTGGGAATGTGCCTCATCTCTGGTTTTTCATTATCCATTTTATAACATAGATAAATTAAGTTATACATACCAGAGGGCGCATTCTTGATGTTTAAGAAGCTTGTGATACCAAAAAATCAATAGTAAAGTACAAATAAGAAAATAATTTAACTACAATATTGTTTAAATCTAGGGTTCTTATGATCAATAATTTTTATTAAAATTCAATCAGAAATAGAAACAAATAGCAATTTAATAACTTGCTAAACACATTTTAAAACTGATATTGATACCATTATTACTTAACTGATCACTTAACATTATTTAAGGCTGCGCAATAGGTTTTTGATTTGAATAATATTTATATTTTCAAACGATGAGCTTTTATGATAAAGTCTTGATGAAAGTAGAATTATTTTATGACCCCACAAGCAATTACTGGCATAAAATATTAAATTTAGGCAACTTTGTAACCAGGCCTCATTAAAAACTGCCGGAAGATATATTATATCTTCCGGCAGTTTTTTTTTTACATACTGTAAATAATTTGCATTTATTAAATGCAAATTATTTACAGTATGTAAATGAAATATACCTCCAGGGAGTAACAGCGATTTTCAATTTAAGGCAATTAATATTTGTATTAATAAAAAAAGAACATGTAATTCTCTCCAGTTCATGAAAATACTGCAAAGATTTTGTATACTTATTTTCAACAAGTTTTTATTCATCGTAAGAATCCTCCAAATTCTGCTGTGAATGCCTACAATTCGTCATAGAATGATAAAAACTGTTTCTACTCTTCCAGTATCCACAAAAATATATACAGTACTTTAAGAGAGATGGCAAAAATGCTGTTTAGAAATTAAATAAAATTCAAACCGATTGCGTCATCTAAGTATTATCTTTGTTTTTTGAGTTTCCATCTTGTGAATTCTTGTAGTGGTATCAAAATCATGGGAAAATTGATCGTGAACGATGATAAAGGCTGTTATCAAGATGAATGTAACATCCATCCCGCATACCGCAATTGCATATCAAATGGAGATAGCCTATACAAGGAATTAAAAACCTGCGAACTCATCCACTCAATTTATTATCGACCTTAAACGGCACGATCATGTGTCCACCTTTAGAGTAGCTGCAAACCTGTCACTTATGGAAACGTGATGTCACGTAATGTCGACCAGCTGTTTAGTATCTATTTCCTGATCTATAGAGAACTGAAAATCTCAGCGTGGTATCCGCCAAACCAGTTGAAGTTTGAAGCGTAGCTATTCTTTTTATCGCATAAATGTTGAATGTGTTCCTCAAGGACATCATAGTAGCTGATATATCTATTATCTTTTAATTCATATTAAAAGATTTGTTTGTAATTTATTTTCAGGCTCTTATTGTTTTCGTGTTTAATTTGTTTTGTGCTTTGTATAAGCCTTTTACTGGTCTATGTGTCATAAGTTTAATTACGTATTTTTTATTCTTAACACCTATTATATTTAATCTATTAAATAATACGTTATCTATACTAGTATAATATTTTTAATTAAATGTTTTAGTAGAGAAGACTTATTTAAGGAAGTCATAGTGAATTAAAACAACGTTCAAAATATGGAATTTACATTATTTTATTAATATCGTACTTTCAAGATAGAGTGGGTCTCAAAAAATATATATATCTCGATAATTAGCCACTTTCGTAGCGTCGGGATCACTAAGCGCAGGAACTCAAGTAACTACGGAGGGTCAGTTATAAATGTCACCTTTTTTACAGGCTATGTCAGATTCGCTGTTAATGTCACACGTTCTGTCATGATCGTTAGGATGCAATCGTAGGATACACTTGAGGCCATCAGGTAGATAGACGGACAAACAAATGGCGCAGTCATACACAACCATTAGGTGACCTATCCACAGGGAACCTGTACAAGAGAAGAATTGAGGCAATCTGTAGAGATGTCTAGCTGAAATTGAGGGACCTGAGCATGACAATACTCTGGGTATTAGAGAGACAGGTGGAACAATGTAGGTACATCTGTTGTATATACACTTATAACAATACACCGATATAAGGGATTATCGAAGGACCCGACATAACGTAATGAAAGGTTTATCGCACAGACGGATGGACAAACAGACGGACTGCCATTTTGTGCTCTTAAGTCCAGAACTATCCATTGGATCAATGTCACAAAGTCTTTCTATCATGAGTTATCACACATACGGTCAGACAGACTGATGACTAGTCTTTGATCCTAAACCCAAAAGGGTTCTTACTTGAACCAAGAAGAACCTATTTACAAAGTTTCAAATCTCTAGGACATGTTTATCATGAATTATTACACAGACGGACAGAAAATGACGAGAAGATTAAATCCGACTTAGATTAACTCAATTCACTTGGTCAGTTGAAACTAGTAATAGTCTTTACGATAAGGGTCTGCGCTGGAAAATAGTTTCTAATCTTTCCTTATTTTTAATTTGATGAGTCGCACATGTGATCAGTTTATTTCTCTGCCATATTATTTACGTGAGTGTTGTTTACGTTGTTATAACAATAGGAGTTTATATTACGTTTATTGAACAACTTTTGATAAAGACGTTTAAAGAGGTTTACATGAAATTGCATGATTTAATCATTGGTACAGACATATTCACTGAAGGTTAAAGAGTGTTTCCATTCTTCGGATAAAAAAGTTACTTAATGTAACTCTAAATACACTTTTAATTGGAAATATATCAATACACCGTAACAAAATGTTCATCAATCAAAAAGTTCAACGAAAATAATCCCAATGTCTGTTATGCATTCATTTTAGGATTTAGGAATAAAATTAAAAGTTGTAACTCACGAGTTAAAATGGCAGAGTCGTAAACTGGTGTTTGCCAATATTCAATCAACGAGGCCGTTATCCAGTTTATGGTCGAACTCTTCATTACAGCCCCCGTCGCGTCGCCCTTCAGAGCCCAGCCGTTAACCGTCCATTGACACTTGTCTATCTTTCTGTACGGTGTATAGTTGCTTGGGGCAGGATATTTAGGGAGAAATTCATGGGTAACTCGTGTAATTCATGAAAATAGGAGTCTAAAAATGTATACATGTTTAATACGTGGTAGTAACAACCATTCTCGTGTGCATTTAAATTACATTTTGTTCCGTATTCTACGATATGTAATAACTAACGTTGTTCCTTAAAATTATTTCAACATAGAATATATGATCTAATATTCCTCTATTATTTCGTAACAAAAATGAAAAATAGGGGAAAAACATACAACAAATTGGTTACAGGCGTTCAGGGATGTTCCAATATGGATGTACTCTATAAAGAAATACACTAAAACATAAAAAAATGACAAATTAGATAATATTGTTTCATCATCAGACGTTATGACTACTAGGATACAACTTTTTATACTAATAAAGTAAGAGATCCACAAATAAAGCTCTGGCTTAAAACAATTTTTTACTTATATGAGTTCGGTTGGTTATTGTTACAAAGTACTTTAGTTAACAAAGTAACTGAAGAAAACATATTTTATCCCAAGTGATTGATAGTTATTAGGCAATTTTATATTGGATTTTAAACTTGAGGAGGTTTGAAAGTATGCCATTTTAAAGTGAATTTCGTAGAAAAATCTACTTCATGTGTAAAGTACCATGATCATACTTTAGAAAAGATCTTTCTTTATGTTTATTACACTATCCCCCCACTACTTATCAAAAAATGTACAGGTTAACTCTATAAAGGTGACTAAATATTAGAAGCCACATGAAACAATGAAAAACAGTAAACAACAGTTTTAAGATTGCGGCCGTCAAATAAACAATAATGATCGATAATTACAATTCATTGGCAAGAATAGTATCAACTTATAATATATGAAAAATATTACTTGATAAATTTATAAGAAAAATCTACATTAAATACCTTGCCTATAGAAAGGAAAATATATTTTTAACACGAGAGATAAATAATAGATAATTTAAGTTGTAAATTTGGGCAGTTTTGTAACCAAGAATAAAGATCGAAGATAAAGATATGAGTGTGTCATATTGTATTTGAGTTGCGACTTAAGAGAGTGACAAGTCTTTTTATAATGAGGTATGGCTTAGTGAAATTACATATTACATATTATGTAACTATTACTCTGAAGTTATAAATATATTCCATATAAATACTGCAAAGAAGAATTCATTGTATATATGTTTAGAGATGATTACATATCTTTGGATATAAGGAAATGGTATATGATATTTTATTTCAGTATTGCTATTTATACATCTTCAATCAATGGTACTACCTAAATTAAAATTTAGAATTTTCTTACCATTTAATCTCATGCAAACTCTATCGCTATCTCTTATAAATTTAATATTATGACTAGTTTTGATTTGGACATTGCATCGAAATGTTTTTACTGATACATCGCCTTTCATTATTCATCACTTTTTTGATAGTTCCCCACAATTTGATAATTCATTTAATTTTAATATCGATTATATTTATTCCCCATCCTAGTTAACCAGATTCTTACAAACACACCATAAAACTACATTCTTCATATATTCTCAGGACTTCTTCGGGATATTTGTCAAGGCCGACCACAAAATTACTTACTGCCTCCAGTCCAGTAATTACACAATTACAATTATACATATTTCGTCAGAGTAAAAGTTCAAATTTTGTACGGTCGAGAGGCCAATTAGATCCGTGTGTTCTTTGTGGCTTCCACAAAAGTAATAAAGCACCTTGAAAAACTGTTTGACCCTAATACGAAGGCTGCTGAGACTGTTAGTAGCATGATTCACAACGGCAATAATTTTACTATATTTGGTTTTATATTAAAGCCTAATAGGCAACAAGGACTTAATATATTGAATCCACAAATTATGCTGAGTCACTCAATGGTGTAATATGTAGTTAAGTTCAATTTCTTAGATTATAAATTGAAATAATATCTACAAATAACAACTCATTAATCTGATTGGAAATCGACAATGGCAATTATTAATTTATTTAACGATAAAGTCTTGACCCTGAATTGTACGATCTAACTTATATTAATTTGAAATATTGACATGAACAACCCCAAATATTAGTTTTGCTATTTAAGATTAAATGCATATTGGTTTTAAATAATCAAACAGGTCTTTAAAGTTTTAGTTAATCTTTTAAAGGGTTCACATTTGTACCTTAAATGTGATAACAGCTCACTGAAAGCATGATGATGTTTATGAATTAATTTATTGCCTTTAATTTCAATCGAATATGTCCCTGCCTACAATTTCTTAAATTCGCATATTTAATCAAATACTTACGTTGTGGTGAGGCAGTGATATAATCATCACTCCAAAAAAGCCCCAAGAATAAATTGGTAACGAGTGAAAGGGTGCGGTACAGGTGTTGATGTAGTCGGCACATGTCCTCAGTTGTAAAGGGCGAGGCATAGAGCTGATGTGGTCGCACATGTCTTCTGTTGTTCCACATACCGGTGACATAACAGTATCCACGGCAACACAATGATTATTGTACCTTTGGGACGTGACAAACACACCATTGCCGTCGCGTTCTGTCGTGTCGCCTCTGATATCATGCTGTCGGTATTTTCACACCATTGCTCAGTGCATATCTCAACTCAGTCTGGCTCTTGCTTTTAATTCTTGAGACACAAACTTCTTGGAATGGTTTAGTATAAGATAAATTTTGACATAGATTACTGAGTGTTCTATGAAGTAGATGATTATGCTATGTTAAGATTGATTGTAAGGATATTTTAAATAGGAATGAATGGTAGTTCTTCTCAAGGACATTTAATCACTTAGGATATTAAGTTGACGGAACCCCTTATTGAACTTATTGAACTCATTGGATCTTTGCTGCTTTCGGAATGACAGGATGGGCAAGGTTGGTAGTAGAGGCCATCTCCTGTCGAGATCCTATGAGTACATCTCTGACTCTACATCTCTATCATGTCAAAACAGTTAGGGGACAGTACTCTCTAATTTTTATGCTGCATAAATAACCCTCTAGCACTAACTCTTAACACATCCTATATAATCCTCCGTAGTACAGTAGACCAATCGATCAATCTTTTTACATAAATATTTCGACTTTTGTTGTTGTAATGTGCCAACCTTGGAAATCCGTGGGGTTGCCCGGAAGTGAGTGAGCATCGCTTTTGCTGTACCCAGTGTAGGTTCAATTCAAAGTTGTAAACTAGCTAGAAGTGAAACATCCCGGGAATCTCAAGAAAGGTTAAAGGTACCTCATACTAGATAAAAGTATACCGAGGTACACTAGTAAATGCAGTCTAAGAATTTATAGTAACTTTACCTTATTATACCAAACTGTTTTTCTGTACATAAACTGTGCCATAGGCCAGTAATTATGAGCTGTGACTATGTTCTAGCCTATTTCTAAACATAATAACTTTCCTTAGCTCTCTCAATGTTCCCCATGAATTAAATATTACAACTTCAATAAATCTGTATATTTAAATACCTTCTTAGGATGTAGTGGATGTCCCATACTATGGCTTGAACTCTTTAACGGCATACTTCCTTCGTGAAACATTTATTAGAATAAATGCAAAATTGCGGAATGATCCTGTCTAAGTAAGGATGTTGACCCCAAATTAACAAACCCCAAGATAATTAGCCTTAAGCCGAGATTTTAATTAAAAGGACGGATTATTTATTATTTATCTTTAAAAACGCTCAATTTATTAATTATAAAAGGTTCTTACGGACAGCTCTCGAGAATTGACTCATGGCTCAGGCAGGACAATTCAGAGTATATCAGATTCCCTTACACCGGATATGGGTATTTAACTTAGCTACTTAAATAATATTATAAGGAGTTGTTCATTAGAACGATTGTTTTATCGTACTATCAAAAAAGTATGCTTATGATATTAGTTTCCAATCGACCATTACCTTACTTAAATCTTATCAGAGACACTTTTGTTTGCAGGGAATGTAGAAAAGTAATTTGGCAATGCTTAGTAATCACAGCCTTACACAGAGCTGCACATTAATATTATTTGGAGATTACGAAGCGCCGACAGAGGGAGAAGCAATCCTAAACGAGATGCCATCCAAGTTGACGAGGCCCTACAGCAACTGTAGTTTGTAAACTATTGGAGTTAGCCAACCGTGGCTGGGACCACACAAACATTGTGATTGTGAGGCTAATGCAAGAACTGTCAAATATTTCACCGTACTATGCGGCACCCAGATGTACTGACGTTGGCCAATAGAATGGAAACTTCTTTGTAGTTTAGTTGGATGTGGTAATTTCCTCACATCAATAAAACTAGCGTGCACTTTGTTGCAACTAGTATTACCTCGCGGAACGGCATTGTTAGCATTACAGTGGTAGTTGGTAAAGGTACTATAGGAGATGACTATTCGATAAGATTGATATTTCAGTTCAACAGTGTTGTACCATAAGCATGGTTTAGAAAATAATCAATTGTGATAATCTTTATAAAATTTGACCATGCATAATGTACAGTTTGTGAATTACTTGTGAAAAATTTCGATATACCAATGTCTTCACATTAATTTAGCCAATGATGTTTTATGCGAAATTTAGACATCAAAATCCCAATACGCAATTTAAAGTATGACTGAATTGACTGTTAGCTGTGAATGAAACAGATGCAGCCTTGCCACTAATCACCAGCAACATGACTGACTGATTTACATCGGTATCAATTACTAATTGATAGACCTGTAACTACAAGTTGACCAATCCGTGATCAGTCCTATGTGGTAGGCCGGTAATTTCATATCTATTGATACCTGTACTCTGTAGTTCAGTTTTAATAATTAGTGTTGTGTTTTTCCATATTTTTTAGTTATTGTGCATGAAGTGACACATAAAATGGTTGTCGTCATTTCTGACTTATGCGTCTCAATGATTTTGTACGATTTGTTTATTTTAAGTTATATTTTAGTTATGTGTTAACTTAGCTATTCACCTGAGGAAAAGATTATATTGCAGATCTCAAAACCTAGTGTTACTGATTTCTTGTATCAGTGAATGATGGATAACGTTCGGGAAAATCCTGTTTCCTTCACAATCCTTCTATCGTCAAAAAGAAACTTCAAACAAGCAATCCATAATGTTCGATCTTTTATTGAAGCCATCAGTCGAGGGGCTGGAGAAATTTCATTTCTGTCGGCCTATTTGTTTGTTTATCCGCACGATGTCTTAAAAGCGAACTATAACGTATAGATTTAAAATTTTGCATAGATGTTCATATAAAAATATATAGATATAGATAGTAAAATAAGACAGGATAGTGAGAATGTAGTCGTACGAAATGCATTTTGATAAATTCTAAAGATAAAAAGTGGTAAATAACAGTCAATAAGTCAATAAAAAATACTAATAATTATCAATTAATAAATAACAACAGAGAAATAATAATAGGTAACAACAATAAATATACATCTGAGTTCCAAAAAAATAAAAGCGAGTAAGCGATGTGGTACTAAAAATGAATACCAATACTAAGCAAAAATGCGATAAAAGAAATCAAGTAGCCTACGTTTTAGACTGGTAATTACTGCTAATAACAACTTAATTACAACTAGGCAGAATGGAAGTATAAATTAATAACAAGTATAAATTTGATATTAATATTAATAAAAAATAAAAAATACAACAAAAAGCTATGAATAAGTTTGGAGCGTAATTGTAATACTTAGAAAAAATGATGATAGAATGCAATATGATATAAAATATAAAAACCGTATATAAGCAAGATCGACATAGTTCGTAGTGTATGATCTACCATTGGGTTTGGCTCAGCGTTAGCGAACATTTTTACATTGTTCTTAGGGGTAACCATGATGGCAACCAGAAAATTACAGAATAAATCAATTTATAAAGTAACTGTGAAATAATATAAAATTTTAACACGCCGAATAGTTACACATGTACCCTAATAAAAATAGCTGTAGACCCCATCAGCAAAGCGTGGTAAGCAAAACATGCCGTGGCGTGCTCCTGCTTTGTTTAATAGAATGCCGCTATAACTTAACACCAAATGCCACCCCTGAACCGTACACTGACGATCTTGAAAATAATTACTGAAAGGATTTGCGTGGAAGTTAGGTACAGAGGAAGGTTACTACATCCCAGTGATGACGATCAATCCACCTATTTTAGCCGAAAGGAAAATCAAATTCACTACTCACGATACATCACCCTATCGTACAATAATGAGAGGTCGAACAGAGTTTATATGAAAAAATTTCATGCATCTATCTAAAGTAATGTAATTTTTATATAATTTTGCCAATATAATATGGAAGATGTGGCTTTTTTGGCAGAGCATACGTTTTGTGGTTTTCAATCTTACCATTAATAGAACCCGTGATGTTTGAGTGACAGTCTTTTCATAGTCAAATTAACGTAAACATAAGCTATATCAGTGATTGATATTGGTTGGGTGGAGGAAAGTTGTAACATTTTCCAATTGAATGATTGTGTTTGTTGTAGATCTTTAGTTGACTTACACAATTAGGCTTAACTTCCTTAGTGGATAGTACTAAATCTGCAAATCGAGCAACTGTTGTTTTGTTTTTATCTACATATATTCATTTAAAATCAGACCCACTACAGTATTTCGAGTTATAATGTTATGTGTGGTTTATTTCCCCCACTTTAACCTAGTGTCCACATACGTATAAAAACTGTTACATCTTGCACCTAGACGTTGTATAACCACGCAATCTTGTTTTTCTTTAAATTGATCGAGAAATATTTCTTAAGAATGAAAACTAACGTCAGACACTCTAATTTTGATGGATATAGAAAAGGGAGGATATCAGAAGGATTAAAAATGTGGAACAATAACCCAAATTAAAATCCTCCTAACTTTTATTTTTAAACTTTTCTCAGAATATATTTTACATAACTTGTTAGACACAAAACGGATCTTCAGACTCACAAATAATAGTCTCACCGACTGTCGGTGCACAAAGAGACTGAAAGTTACCAATTTAAAGTTCTTTAACTTCTATTTATATGCCTAGCTATACAAATGATTAGAAAAATATTATTTCATATTTTGTACCTTTTAATCCTTCAATTCTGAACTTTACAAAACTAGAGTGGCTGGCGATCGATTTATTCTTTAGGCGAAATTTCTCTATCGATTTAAGAAAAATAAGTTTGTGTAGAAAAATCAGAATGCGAATTTGCTCTCAGCTCCTGGTTCATAAAATACAATATAATTATTATTAAAGTAGCTGTAGTAGAACGGGTTGATTAAATTTGAATGTTGAATTTAGCTTCAGTTTATCTTCCTATTACTGCAGCGTCTGGTATCTGACGTTGTCTCGGAATTGCCTCCTACAACCTTCTAGTTCGTCTGAAGAGATCCAAAATAAATCGCCAACGAAGAAGCTCAAAAAGAAAGTACATTGTTCCGACCTAAGAGACAACTAAATAAAAAAACCAATAGTTTAGTGTAATCTAGGTGAAGTGGCAGTCTAATTGTCTCATCAAGTACACAACTGAAATAATAGGAAGGTGATCTTGAGCTAAACTTAAAACTAAAAATAGCTATTATTATTCGAATGGGATCTAGTAAATTATTAAAAATTAATAGTTTGGCAATGCAGTAATTTAGCCTCCACCACTTCAACAGGAAGTTGAGTTGAAGGTGTAAGTAGGCGCCTTTAAGCTAAAGACTTCCAGCCTCTAAGTCTCCTGCGATGTGTGGTCTATGGGAACTGTCGTGGCACTCGCCAGGTCGCGTGTAATTAGCTTTGTGATTAATCTTGTTAGCCATCTGCCATTGTGAAATAGTTGGTAAACAGTGGAGCCGTGTGAAGTGGCGTGGGTACAGCAAGTGGTGCATTGTCAACAGTGGGAGGGTCCAGCACTATCCTCGGTCTTAACTGAGAGATAATTAATTATCATGTTTACACTGGACGTAATCGTCACTGTCGGTTAGAATATTATAGAAAAGGTGTTTCGAAATTAAGGATAAAATATAGATTTCCATTTAATTAATGATCAAGTTCGTTCATTTTAGTGAAAAGTTGAATTTAACTCAAGATCACCTTGAATATGTGAATATGATACTGTCACTGACGTGACTAGTGGAATCTGAAGAAGTCAAGATGAAGTCTTTACATCAAAAAACCAGAGACACACAGACTAAAAGATATAACGTAATCTAGGTGAAGAGGTATTCTCATTGTCTCACCAGATGCACAATTGAGTGTACTACGATGTTTAAGACACGATGTTTAATCACGGCGGATTAACTGAGTTTTCTACATATAAAGTAGCTGTAGTTGGGAAGAGTCGATTCAGTGTGAGTTCTACTAATAGCGATTGCAACAATTTAACGTGACTGTAAAAGTATCTTTGTGAAAAAATATATCTCTACCTTTGATCTCTACTTTGTAATAAAGTAATAGGAAAAATCCTAGAAATCGTCCATATTAAGCAATAATCTTAATGCTGTTACAAATTGCCTGATAAGTATTATTTTATTATTTCTGCCATTAAAAGAAGAAGGAATACAATATAATCTAACTTGGAGCGGAATGAATAGAAGAGAGAGGTAAAGAAACCGAAAGCGATAGGTGTTACAAGAGACATTGACGTAGATGGACAAACGTCAATCGATCACAGAGATGTGCGCTTTCACGTCAATGTCAGAGAGGGCCTTCTCGGACCGTCACGATGTTTGATTTATTAATGACGCGTTATGTGAGGATATTTAGAGATGATCATCAGTCTATTGTGTCCCTGCCCACAGGGAAAGTGAGGTCGGGCCCGCGACTGGGGTCGATTCTGCGGATCTATCAATAACGTATTATAAAAGAAATGAACTGGTCACACATATTTTTAGCTCGATGTGTGAATGATTTCCAAAACTAGAATGCAGGAAGAAGAGAACATGCCGGAACTGCAATTCGCACCTTACCGCACGTTTCATGGCGATCGGACAAGTCCAAGAGTGTTGGGTGTGATTACGAATTGTAAAGTGAAAAAAAAACAGTTCATAATAGTGTGAATAATAAATTTGAAGACGGACACTTCAATAGTACACTTTTTATTTTTGTGAGGCCTTCAGCTTGATGATGTATTCCTTAAACGAGAAATGCCTGACAAAAATAAAAAAAATATTATTGGTGTTTGTTTACAAATTAAGTAAGGATTCCAATAAGAAAAAGAGCTTTTAGATGTAAGTGTGAATAAATTAAAATCTGATTTTGATTGTTAGGATAATTTAAAAAAGCATAGTAGAAGAAAACACATAAATTAAGTTTTTAATACCACTGTTAAAACCTTTTTACAAAATGCTTAAAATACACAAGGTAGGAGAATGTTACATCACGTAACATGCTACATGCAAAATGTGTAGTCTAGAGCAACATAATTATGTTACTATGTCTCTTGTAGGCCTAAACATGTCACACGAGTGTACTCAGTACAAATTTATTTATTCTGCTGTTTCTCGTTGCCATCATGAACCCATAACACCACTGTAAAAAACGATCTGTCAAATCCTATGCACTCATTGAACTCCATATTTTTCTGTTTGAAAATTAAACTTCATGCTATATACTAACTTCATAATTCTGTTTGTTTTTTTATATATTGTGCGGCCAGGTAGACAGATAGGCAGACAGACATACGGAAAACAGATAGAAGTACAATCTTTCCAGCACATTGAGGTAACGATCAGCCAATTATGTTGATATAGGGGAAATACGACTTATGAGAGGAAATAAATAAATAATGTATGTACTTAATTACAAATATATTTACAGTATCCGGTTCTTAATTTATATATATATGAACACAAAACACACTACTTTAAAATCCAATGTGATTTGCAGATCTATCTATGTATAAGACTTTTTCAGATTGGCAATCAAAGTAATTAAATTTAACGATATAGCTAATATTACTACAAAAACTGTTTTTATTTGTCTGAAAGTGACAGGCACAAGCAATAAAAATATGATCTCAACGAAAATTATTAAAGCAAATATTATTTTGATTTGTATCCCAAAACCTTAAACGATTGGAAAAGTGAGGTTCTTACTCATAAATTATTAATTAATACAATACGAGCAATCACAGACATTTTTTAATTTTGAAATTTATATTGCAATTGCTTCTGTTAGTTAAAGAGCTTATACCTTTCTGAAACTGATGAAAATTAATAGCAGTATCTCTTCAGATTTAGGTCATCAGCATACATAACTTGAATACGTTACATAGCTTTCAAAATGTCTCTTATAAAAGGTATAGAAAAATGAAAGAGCGTTTGTTAGCTCACAAAAATTTGAGAACGGCTGGACCTAGTTGGCTAATTTTGATTTTGAACTATTTGCAGAAGTCCAAGGAAGGTGAATCCAGTATTACAGTGCTTGATCAGTAGTGTTAAACACAAAGTTACTATCTAATTTTAATTTAGATCGCACCAGTGACGAATAAACTATCTATATATATATATATATATATATAATATATATATATATATATATATATATATATATATACATATATATAAACGGTGTTATAAATCAAAGCTGAGACTGATTTGCAACATGAGGTTATCAAAACTGGTTGGCTCCCTTAACAATTTTACTATATTTAAAGGAAAGCAACGGGATAGCACACTCTTCCCTTTATATCAAAAGGAGAATACAAGCGACGAAAGTAGATGCATTTAGTAAAGTAGTCTTTTTAATCTTTCGTATACACATATTTTCATGATCAGGATAAAAATCAATACTACTTATAGCACCAGAAACATCGCAGACGACAAAAAAACGATCTAAGGTGGATTCTAAAACCCACATATGAGTTTATTTTATTAGTCAGACCAACAGCATAAACTAAACTGCGGAATCGTAAATAAAGTAGAGCTAAAGTGAATTTAATCGGTCGTATTTAACTCTTTTTGACCGCTGTAATTTTTAGTACGGAAGTTATATTTTTCGTTTATCTGGATAAGAAATAAAACAATGGCTCTTGAAAACTCTTAGAAGAAAGTAAATTAAAAGAGCCGAAAGTAGACTCTTTTCAATCGAAATTGGGTTTTTGTTGGTACATATTTTCTTGATCGGGCACAAGTCAAACTCAACTATGGCATCTGAAATATCTTAGATAGAAAATTCATCTAAATAGATGAAATGTGCCACTTTGGAAGTAACTTAGATCTTCGAGACTTGTATATATTTATACATACAACAAAACTTAAAATATAACTAGTAAAAACTAATGTTTTGAATCTCTACTATGGATAATGAAATAATATATACCCCATATGTCTACTTATGTTTAAAAAATATGAAGGACTCCATCATATTACATTATAAATGCTTTCACTACGAAAGCTATGGCGTTAGATTTCGAAAACTGCAAGTGAAGACCCGGGTAACTGCTGGTAAAAGTTATAAATAATAATTGACACCTTGGAGAACCATAAGCAACATAAATATCACTAGAATAGAAACCTTTATATGTAACGTACTATTTCCTTTTGTTACAATACGAAGGTAAAAATTGCGACGTTTCTTCCGAGAGCCTATAGCAATGCAGTTTAGATAGAAATGGTAAAATATTATTTCTATTAAAGTCTTCTTAAAAATCTGTATAATTATAATCAACCTGAATGTTTTGACTACCCAATTTTATGCAATATTCGGAAATGTTTAACAGATTTCAGTTTATCGATCTGGTGGAGTAAAAATATGTTTATTGGGGATGTATACAAACAACTTGTGATATAATATACATTCAAAACTGTTGCTGGTGGAGAAAAATTACAATATATCCATGTTTTTTTCCAAAATTCTGGGAAAAAATATTTCTTTGGGGTTTATTGAATAAATAGTTTAGAGGTAGTACTAGCAAATCTGGATTACACTTTAAAAGCTAAGGAGGAATATTTCATGGACCCAACAACCTTTTTGATTTCAAACGATTTGGAGCATGAAATATTTCGGCTTTATTTGATTTCAGATGTAGTGAGATCAGATATCACACATAATCGTGAACGAAACGATTGACAGAAAAGGTCAACTGATGATGCCTTAACCGGCGAAAGCGCTTTTAAATAAATTTAATGTGGAAGTATAAAAAATGTCTTTTCCATTAAAAAATAATTAGTGATTCTCGAGTTCAGCTTCCTAGCTGACGTGAACAGTGTTGCTCCAATGCTCTATTCGTAAAATCACCTACCCACCAATAGTTATCCAGTATTATAATTCAATCTCCTCCTTGAAGGTTTGGTTCTCGATGCATAGGACTTTGGTCATCATCATATTGATGAAAAATCTTTCTATTACAGTTGAAACCCACTTCCGCCTTTGTAAATCTGTTCTTCATTCGAGTCTTGTAAGGCATAGTTTTCATGTCAATACGCTTGAAAAATTGTAGGGTTGGTCCCCAAAGTGAGTTGGAATCATTTGGGTTCATGGAGAGACGATCATTTCCTCCTTTACTGCGGCGTTCTATGTGTAAGCTACGTCCTTAGTAATGTCTATTGTATTTTCTTATTTTGATTCAGAATACCATGAATGTTGAGATAGTTGTTGCTAGGATGTATGCACTGACTTTCTTATTAATGTCAACCGGTTTCTGGAACATATATTTTCATATTTCATATTATTTGTTCCATAGTTTTTCATAGTAGCAGTTGTTACTTTTGTCATAAAAGAAATCCTTGATTTGACTGGTACACATATCTAGTACTATAGTAATATATAATTTCTAAACTCTTTTAAATAACTTTAATTAAGGATTTTATTTTTAAACATACTGAAGGAATATACATACTCATTTTAATTTAAATTCCAACGGCTTTGTTAGTAATTTAAGTCCAATGTAAACGGCACTTTAATACACATAAAGTGGATGTGGGAAGGGTGATACAGTGTGAATGTTGAGGTCAGCTCCAGTTCACGTTCCTTGTTAGTGCAGAGTCTGGATTCTGACGCTGTTACAGACTTGTCACAACATTTCAAGTCCATTGTAATGGCACTTACAACCTTACCCTTACAACTTAATATTGTATTTCCACTTTACTGTTGATGTTTCTAAGCATATACAAGATACCATATTGAGTGATAATAACATTAATTTCATCATAGTCATGAACATGATCATTGTAGTACTGGCTGAGCGTTAACGAACGAAGGACTGGGAAAATTTAATTTCTGACTGCCTTTCTGTCTGTTCGCACCATATATCGAGATCGAACTAACATCTAGACCAAAGATTTTCATGAGAATTTTTCAGTGTAAGCATGTATAAAGTTTGATTGAGCATGTTTTTCCGAGGAATTTGTTTAAGCATTATCGAATATTTTTAATTTGGTCATATCAACCATGATGAAAGCGAGAAAATAGCAAAATAAATAAATCTGAAAAAACTTAGTACAATCATATGGCATTTAAAAACGACAAACAGTAACACAAAAATTAGCTATAGACGTGAAATTTTGGATTCAACCTCAGCGAAACCTATTACACGCCACGTAGAATGGCTCATTCCTACTTTGCTATATATCGGTTTTTAGAAAAACCATTAAAAAATATGGATACATATCACGAAACAGAATATTTAGCGTGTGGTAATCTAAACTAATCCAAGTATAAACGTACGTATTTTCCCAAGTATCGTATTATGACATTAAACGCTAACAGTTTGCAGAGAAGCAATATTCTTTGTGGTCACGTTATTTACGAGGAAGTGGCAAGAACAAGATGTTTGTCGGTCTGCATACCATTACTGGTGAACAATAACCACCAACCAACATGCAGAGCTCTCACATTACTTAGACATTCACTAACGGAGCATCCTCTGTTTGCGTTTCTCGACTAATGTTTGCCTGGCGCTATATATTATTTATGTGATTACTTGTGAGAAGGAAATAATGCTAAAACCATCTTATATACAATTTTGTATTACTGCAAGTAGTATTCACTGTCAACTTACGCCAATTTAATTGAGATAGTTTTAAAATCTGAAAATAAACTATTGTGAACAGTGAAGAAACAGAATTTCCAAAATAATGGAGCAACTTTTAGCAGTTGTTAATAAATATGGAACTATTAATGATTGTTCTGATGAGCTTTTGAGATAATGTTGAAAATTGAATATAAAATACCAGTTATATCTTTGATAGAAATAGCTAGAAGTATATAGTTATATGAGAGGTTTTAATTAAACCATTGGTAAATTGATAGATTTCTGGTAAAGGAAAGATTCACAAAATAATTAGTAACACACTGCTAATAGAAGATATAAATATTAATTTTGTCAAAAAAGATGTACAAATAAACATTAAATTACGATGTAGGAAGCATTCATTTAAAATTTGAGCTCTTTCTTTCAGAATCGACTTTTACTAATAAAAAAGAAATGTAATTATCATTGCCTGTGATCCTGATATATGTACACAATACGATGTCTCTCATAAATGTCGGTCAGATTTTGACGTTCACAATCAAACCGATATGAGATGCACTCTCATGATTTCGATAACTTTACATCACGTCTGAGGAGGTCTTAGGCAAGTGACAACCGGTGCTGCACAACCAAAAAACGCTTTCTTCTTGCGTGTAACTTTTGGATTGCATTTTAATCCGAATGTGAGACAATGAAATTCGGGTTTTTTCTGAGTTCTGGGAAAGAATGTTTGGTATAAGGTGCCATAGCACTCTGTTCGTCTCTCAGATTCTCAAAAATGTTTGTGCTTAAGAATTTGCAGACATGTCCTAATAAAATTACTTCTCTGCCGAATTGGAATGAGACACCGAAGAGGATAATATGCCAGTGTTTTAACCTGCTAAGATTTGTACCAGGGATGAATACAGAGAAGAGATGCGACTATTAGTCCATCTCGCTTAGCTCACTTTAGAATGGGAAACGCTCATAAACTCATTATTTGGCAGACGCAACTCTACGAACCGAAGACACACATAACGACCATCTGATCTAAACTTTCCCTTCTCTACCATATCAAGTATATTTAATATATACAAGGAGGAATGAACACAAAATCCTCAAGCACCGTTGGGGTTTCAATGGGGCCTTCGTTATCCGATCACGATTCAAGTGAATGCATCCATCCATCCACTTTCTTAGGTTTCATCCTGCTCTCCTCGGAGGTCACCTCTTCGAGGTGTAGTCGTCCATTAAACCACTAGCACTCTTCCTATGGCTATTACGTTAATTATTTACCATCTTAAGGATTGATAAAACTACATTAATTATCAAATATCACATGCATGTTTTGTCTCATTAAGATTTTAAAATGGTACAAAATGTAATTTAACTTCGTATTGCTAATATTGTTAATATTAATAATTTCCCTTTGGCAATACATCTATTGATAATGCTTCTAGTTGACTGGAATAATAAAAAAATTAAAGGGCTATGAAGCTATCAAATTCACTTACTAGTAGAATTTGAGACAACTCTGTTTTTTCATGTCAAAAGTCCTTGTTAACGATACCTTTTAAGCGATACTGAAGTTGACTTACTATTTACGTTCAAGTTTATTTACATCGTCAGAACGGTTATAGATTTTAAATGACTCTCATATGAATAATTATTGTCAGTAAAAGGCTGTGAGTAAATATTACAAGTTACATATCATAAGTTGAAGGTTTTAAAATTACCCTGTTGTAAGGGTCATTCGTAATTAATTTTTTTGCAGTAGTCAAATTTGTACTAAAGATAATTTTGTAGATGTACGATATAATTTGCATACATTCATAAAACACTGATTTGAAGAGAAGATTTTTCGGAGAGATGCTTGGAGATTGTTCCATGAGGTGGGAGAATGTGGAAAATCACACGCATACTGCTTTTGAATGCCCTGGCTTAAACCGTTCTCTATGTACCGTGCGAACAATCACACATAATTATGTTCCGATGAACATGCAATTTTCCAATCATCTGAGTTGATAGTAGAGCGTTAGCAAAGCAATTACTAGTGACAGCCTACGGATAATTACGTTTGGTTCTGCTGCACTACTGCTCATATGGTGAGTCAAAGGAGCGGTCAACAACCCTGGTCCTATACTAGAGAACGAAAGTATCGCATCACAATCGGTACTTTCTCCGCCATCAGTGATGACAGCTGAGGCTCGGCGCACCCTGCTGTAGGGTACGGCTCGGCGCATGCGCAAACAAATACGCGGGCACTGCGCCTGCGCTATTTGAATATAGAGCTGTATCAGCACAACACAGGCGCAGGAGAAAGTGTGAACAATCGTCTGGTTCAGACGTGACCAGAGAAGTCTCAAGTGTCGACAGATTAGAACCTTACCTAATCTGCACATGTGAAGATAGGTCTAGCGAGCTTGTTGTCTATTACCTTTCTACTGCACTCATGAAAAACTCTAACATGCTTAAACAAGTAGCTCTTTTGATCCGTGGTTGATTCATACACCCACTTTTCTACTCTTAAGTTTTCGATAAAAACGAATATTTTCCTCAATTTTTTTATAGTGTTAATCCCCATTTCTTAATGCCTACTTGATATAGCTGTGACTTAAAAAAATAATTATAATATTAAGACCAGATATTTAGAATACACTTTAAACAGTCTTCTCGAGTTCCACGCTTTATGCTGAGGGAAGTAATAAAACGATGTTCTCATGTTAAGGTTAACGTCTTTCCTAGATAAGATGTTAAAATTTACAAACACTGTGGAATTATGAAACTTAAATTACCTAGAATAATACTAAGGTCGATGTTTTTAATATTTAGATATTTTAAAAGTGTGTGCCGTGCAAGTATTAAAATAAATGAAATACTGTACATATTTAAAATAAGACTCGTAGTCTTTAATGTTTAAATCTCAGTAAATATGCAGTCTGATATTATGTTCAAGCATTTTTTTAGAACATTTTTTCTAAAAAGTTCTAGAACTTTTATAATTTTCTGTTCAACTAAAGATGGGTCGTCAGAATCTTTTGAAGTCTCCTAACGCAGAGGCATAAATTTAGGATCCAATGATATCCATTTTGCACTTATTAGGATGGGTTTTGTACAATGGGATGGGAGTTGGTGAGAAAATCAGTATTACTCCCAAATATAATATTGCTCCTCGAGGATATCACATCATGTAGGCACCAGTGCTCAATCTCCCTCCCTGCAGGGGGCTGTGGGTTATCGGACCTGGAGGCATGGGGTGCGATAGGGTTTGAAACTGATTTCTCATAATGATCCACATTGATACGATGTGCCATCGTGTGTGTGGAAGTGATGAACCTCCTAGTGCAGCGAGATATTGAGTGCGCGGAATTGTAACACTGGTCAACAATGACTTTTGAAATGAACTTTTCAAGAGATACAGGTTTCTTATTCAGTCACTACCAAAATCGGAAACAATACACAAGGGTAATAATAACGGGCCAACTGGAAGTAAATCTATATATATAAAAATGAATGTTTGTATGTTTGTCCTTTATGGAATCGTGAACTATTGGACCGATCATGATGAAAATTTGTACGTATATGTATTTTTCCACGGAGAAGGTTTATAAGCTATGCCCATCCCTTTCCCGATTCAGGATTCCGCCCCACTGGTTACAAAAATACCCATAAGAAATGCATTGCAGCAAACATATGTTAACGTCTTTTCAAATTTTTAATCAGCTGTTCTTTGTAAACATATATTACACTTATAGTTTTAAAGCATAGAGTAAGCTTAAGAGAAACGACAAATTTTGTTTAAACTGTTTTTGCAATCACTGAGTTAAACATAGACTTTACTATCCAGATAATACAATTCAAATTTGACGTAAAAATTCACCTTTAACTGCAATATTTATTTAATATAAACCATGCTCATGCTTGATCAGAAGAGTAATGCAGATATCATAATTACTATCTTACGTTGGCTACAAATATAAAGAATGTTATAAAATCAACCTTAGTTGTTTTTTTTGACAGAAGTATGGTTCTCAAAACTCCGTGTGTACATATTCTCTCGATCGAGACAACAAAGCAAGCTCAATCGTGGCATCGGAGATATAACTAATTTAATCTAAAATTTTATTATAGTAAAAAAAAAAATTTACTAAGTAATATAAGGACTTCGGTTCTTAAGATTTGCGTGCGAAGCCGTGGGTAACAGCTAGATAGAGGCAGGAATATGGTACATACCTTCATAATACGCCCAAGAGGCTCACGATGGAACGACTATCAATTATCTCAGCAATGTTTAGAATGTGATAGAAAAAGAATAAGTGAATATAGTGTACTGTTTTCAACGGGAAATTGCGTGCGAAGCCGCGGGCAACTTTTGCAAAAAATTATTGAAATGCGCAGCAAAGCGCGCCGGGCCCGCTAGTACATTATATAAATTAGTAGTTTATGATCATTAAGGACTTCACAGCACAGGAATCCATATCACACTGCCTGCCCAAATCACATTAAAGTCCAAGACTTTAAAAAGTTTAAGAATTTTAAGATACTGGGGACTTTTCACAAACTCTGGAGCATTCAATAACGTAACTTGTAACTAGAGTACAAATTTTATCTGAAAAGTTTTGTCCAGTGTCTCCGGTTCTTACAGCTTCTATGTGGTTATATAAGCAAGATCATGTGCCTTCAAATGTTACGATGGCTCTTTTTCGTTTTACAATATCATTATATTGTCAGAATCTCCAAGTCTTATAGTTAAAAAAGCAGTAATTTAAAATTTAATTGAATAAAGTACCAAAGTTGATCAATTAAACTGAAGCTATGCTTAATTGAGAAAAAAACGAATAAATAGTTAGTCTAAGAAATAACGAATTTTAGTGGAGATGATAAGTGTTGACAGTTTTGCCACAATAACGCAGCGGGACTCTGTGGGACTCCAAGCCGAGCGAGATACATGGTAATTGTCCATAACAGCTAGTTATGAAGGCTCAAAACATTTCCAAACCAAGTTTGTAAAAAGTACTGAATATATATAATTAAGGAAACAGATTGTAATTAAATAAAAATAATAAAATGTAAAAGCTAGTGTCTTGAGTAAAATATTTAACAACTAATTATTTATTCATAGAATTTTACCAAAGAAAGCAAACGAATAAATTACAAGATATGCATTAAAAGCTGTTCACTTTATCCAACAATAAAGCAAGTGTGATTCACCGGTTGAGGTTGTAACTAATTATGAGCTAACGTCAACCACTGTGTTACGCGTAAGGTGCATCATTGAGTGTAAAATCCTAGTGGAGAATGTGCAAGACCAAGTGAGTGGCTTGTCATGAATGGAAGGGTTTCACTAGAGTAACTCCGCACTTCATCAGCGTGAGAATGTCGCAAGCGGCGCGGTATCCCACGGCACACTCCAAGCCGGGTGTCGCTGGTTACTTGCACAAGTTGGGCCAGATTGTACCCAAGGACAATAGTCATCGGCGTGAGAATGTGGTAAGTGGCATGGCATCCTAAGGCACTGTTCAAGTCGGGTATCGCTGGTTACTTGCACAAGTTGGGCCAGATTGTACCCAAGGACAATAGTCATCAGCGTGAGAATGTCGAAAGCGGCGCGGTATCCTATGGTACTGTCCAAGCCGGGTGTCGCTAGTTACTTGCACAAGTTGGGCCAGATTGTACCCAAGGACAATAGTCATCGGCGTGAGAATGTCGTAAGCTACGCGTCGTTTTATGGCACCGTCCAAGCCGGTTGTCGCTGGTTACTCGCACAAGTTGGGTCAGATTGTCCTGGAGTTTTATAAAACTTTGCTCTCCAACACTAACTCCATATATTAAAGATTGATCATAGCTTATTACTCTATATATTTAAACCAATAGCTTATAGTAGAAAAATGCCAGTTAGGATGCTACGACAATTAATTTGTGAATCTCTCGTTTGTATTGTACATATGATATTATCTTTCACTTAATATTTTTTGGTATTTGTCGAATAATTTTATTAAAATATTTTAATCGATACAATTTCGTTATAAAAATGTAATTATTTGACTTTGCATAACAATAAAATTTGTGACGTTGAGTTTTTTTCACGTAAAGAACACCTCCCTTCTTGTGACAACTGCTTAGGAGACTGTACTGGGAGGCGTCAGCTAGGAGGGAGAGATTCGTATTGGTTGAAAAGCAATTTACGCATAATGGGAGAGATTACATTGGTTGAAGCTTGTGTCTTGCACTTCCTTTACAAAATTTAATGACATAAAAATCTTTATAACTTCATTCAGAAGACTAGTTAGGTCAAAGGACTCAGTCTAGTTCTAATTTAATTCTAATAAAAATGTAAAAATGTTCTATTTAATTGTAATAAAAATGACAATGAAATATTGCTTACCTAATATGAGAAAGTTAGACAAAAGAATATCACTTTGAAATCATATGTATAATCCTGTATGCTCTCTTTTCTTTCTTTACAAGTGACGCAATCCGAAGAAATGCGAATTACGCAAGCAGCAATCCAATACTCGTATTACCCCTCTCTTTATGCACTACGCAGACCTCCCGCCGTGGCGTAACGCATGCGTACGCACGCGCACACATCCCACGCACAATTACGCATAAATAACGTTAGCAAACAATTCACAGGCGACGCTCTCTCTCGCTCTCATGGGAACCGCGACACTCCGTTTACTGGCTAACTGCTCACTTTCTCTAATCACGGCTGATTACTGTTTGGGATGGTAATTGGTAGCCTGAATATGTAGTGAGGTTAGAGGTCCATATCTTATCAAATCATATGTGTTCTAAGCACCTCTACAATTAGTTACAATTCGCGGCCGAACATGGCGTCCAGTATAGTTCGTAATGTATATAGAGATCATGTTTATGTAGGCGAATAACTGCGAATTTACTGTCAGTGTCAGTGCTGATGCCCTTATTTGACACAGGTCAGAATCATGTTCAGTTTATCTACACCCGAATCAATTGTATTACAACAGGACTGTAAAGTACAAAAGGAAGTCGAAATTGAAATAGCCAGTGCTTTTACGATGTATCAGAGACATCTACTAACAGTGTACAAAGCTGCCAAAGAACGCGCGGTCATGACAGTGTATGTGACGTAGAACTGTGCTGGTTGGACTATGACACTAGAGCAGTTCGAGAGTGACAAGACACGCCGATATCGTCTGGTTGAGTGAGTGGGGTTCCAGCGATGAGTGTTTGTCAAGTATCTGGGTATCTTCAGGCTGTTCTAATAACGATGCTAATATAATCAACAGTTCTGTACTATTCACGAACTAGTTCGTGTTCGTACCTTTCTTGTTAATTTTTTATATTACATTTCGAATTTCAAGGTAAATTACCACTAAAATTTACCCATACAGACTTTTGGATTTCTAAGTAAAAGAAGATGACCAGCACAGCTGTTGGAACTTCGTGGCCCTCCCTAGCAGTTCATCCAACGTGTGCAAAATCAGGTCATCATATTCATCCCAAATATCCTTTATTCCATTCCCTATTTTCCGTTTATGACGACGTTGACACTTGCAAACAAGTTACCTGATTTCATGAAATCATAGTGATTATTATCAATACTAAACACATGTTATGGTCAGCCATAATTTACATTTACGTTTTTCTGTCTTACAAGTGGCTGCATAAAGCTTGTAGACTGTGTTTTTTTGTACCCTTCAGACTTCAAACCCTCAATGTAAGACAGTAAACCTATAACTAACCGAAGAAAATTCTTGATTATACCGGTTTAAACGGCAGTAACAACATAATGAAAACTTTGTGTACAGTATACTGAACGTACTGCATAATTAGAGTCTGTCAGTGGGGTTGACATATAAACTGTACAATGTAATGTTTGTTCTTTTCAAAGAGACTATAGGTTTTATAAAATAAGAGTATTACTACCTGGTTGAAGTTAATTAGTTTAACGGAATTAATGGGTGATGATAGATCAATTAACTTTGAAGACGATTAAATATGGGTAACCTATTATCATACCATTGTGAAAGGAAGAAAACACTGACATTGATATATTATTATATTGATATATTGATATATTATTGATTATATATATATATATATATATATATAATCAATCAATCAATATATATAATATATATATATATATATATATATATATATATATATATATATATATATATATATAATATTTATAGTTGCAATTGGCATTTTGTAAGCAAGACAGTTCCACCACAGATAGTTTCGAATTTATGGTATATTCTAAGCCGAACTAAAGTATGTGCGTTTCTCTGAAACCCCCAAATCTTTACTTATAAATGTAAAAATCCTTAGGATTTATATTTCTTGGTTGGAAAGGAGTCAACCCAAAAAAGACGCAACAATTTTGAAGATTCTCACAAAATAGTAAAGGTTATTTACTACCTTTGTTATTAGTAAAGGTTAAAGGCATCCAACAGATGCTTTCTGTTTCTGAATCGCCATCGAAGGAGGGCGTTGGACGTGACTAGCCGAATTTCCATGTTCCGGAAACGCAGGACGGACAGTCAAACGAAATCACAGGGCCGACACAATCCCAGGATCCCACAGCCCGGAAGAGTCGGCACCGACGGTGAAAGTAACCTTGAATGACCCTCGCGCCTCCCGCGCTCCCGTACCGATGCTGTACAGCGGAGTCATTGTCAATGTCATAGCGCGTCACGATGGAAAGTCTCTCGTCGGATTACCATCACACTCAATAAAAATCGGTGCATATCTCGTCGTGCAAAATCTTTGGGCTTTCACAGCGCGTCAGTCGTGCCTCCGGAGGCGGCGATAGACGACAGCTCCGTCGCCACCTTTGATAAACCCGACATTGTGAGTTATGATTGTTGTCGAACTGAACGAGCACAGATAGAAAAACGTTGTGTAACCGTGACGGAAAGAAAGAAAGAAAGTAATCTTTTCCTTTAGAGAGTAAAGTGAATGCGAAAGAAAATCCAAATTGACTTAAGGATACAAAAATGCATTAAGGGAAAGAATATGGATACAATATTCGTGTCCATGTCATATTAAGGTCTCTTTTACACAACCATGAAACAATTCAATTGAGAATGACTTTCAAACCATCACTTAAGGAGGTAGGTTTACTTGTAACGATAGTATCACACTGAAATCCAAGCGACGACACTTGTTCTTTCTTAAATAAATAACTTAAGAATATCCAAAATAGTAAGATTAATAATTGTTATAGAATGTTAGAAAAATAACGCCAATTTATAATTTCATGTTTCAGGCCAAGTTTTTAAACAGAAATAATTCTTCTATAGTTTTTCATTGATACTTAGTTGTAGGTATTCATTGTACAGTTTGTATTCTAGAATGTGTTTAATTTTTAAGCATTTATGTCTAGATTGAGGAAATGTTCAATATATAGTTTTGTAGTTCCCAAAATCATAATAATTGAACATTAACTTTGAAAGAGTTGTTAGATAGACTTATATAATCGAAATGTTCTAACAATGACTCGACTAGAAGAGATAATGTTTATTCACTGTACCTTGGGTCCAGACAGATTGGGCCCCATCCATACTCCACATGGATAATGCTTAGTTTTTAAAAATATATGGAAGTCTAGAGATATCGCTTATTTCTTTTAGGATTGCAATCCTCATACTGTTCTCTCAACAAATATTTTATCTTCGTCCTTTACTCAGCGGAGGAACAGAATAATATTTACATAATCTTCCAAAGGCGTTTGTTGTTAATTAAAGTTAATGACCAAGGTAAACATTGGAATAAGTAAATTTTATTTAACATAAAGAAAACATATATTTATACTCTTTTGACTCTCATGGACGCTTAAGTTGTTAGTAAACCGGTAGTTATAAAAGTGATTTTACAAAGAAGGAAATTTAATGAAAATCTGAAAAAACCAATTAAATAAAAGATTTTTTGGGCCATTTAACGGTGAAGCTGCAACTTAGGTTTTTGAACATTAATAATTTCATTACCTTTATTACAAGTATACTGTGTTAGTTTTCTTATGTAAATAACTCTATTATGGTTTGTGTATCTTAAAAACATTGCGGTTCTTATTCGGCAATAGCAGATGACATAACTTCCACGCGGTGAGGTTGGCAATTATCACGGAGGAGCTAACAGGTCAGATGATTATGCCATAAATGACCAACTGCCGCTGCCAATTTCCCAGCTGACAGGGACTTCTAACAGCTGACTTGTGTAAGACAGCTGATCGTCATGCCGTGCCGTGCCTTATTGCTTCGCGCCGGGCCGTGACGGATGACCCCCCCGCACTTCAATAGGTATGCAAGAGTAACTCCACCGAAAAGTATTTATGGAGGAAAAACACGAAACAAATTAAGGAGAAAGGCATGAATTCCTTGTTTTCGTTTCGTAATGAACTAGATAAGTTTGCTTTTTATGCTGCAACTTTCAGAAAATTTACATTTTTGTTGTGCACTTGAAGTACAAGTATTATAGAGTTAGAATGTATTGCATAGACCTACTCCATAAAAACTATACATGTGTTTTTATAAAATATGCTATTAAATAAAACAATGTTTACATAAAATAATATCTTCAGTCAAAAGAATAATGACAGCTGTTAAACTTATTTTTTGTGTATAAACAGTTAAAAACAAACATTTCCACCGTAAACATTGTTTTACTATGTCGAGGATGGCTAGAATATGGCTAAAAGGGGATCAGCCTCACCTTCTTAAGAATACTACTCTTTCTGAAATAGCCTTTAACTTCCAGAAAACCAACCTAATTGAACAAATCCTATTCAAATAAACATTTCAGACAAGGTGTTCTGTTGAAGACTGCAAGCCTTGGGTTTTGTTGCAGTAAACTGGTAAGATATTACAATTTTCCTGTGTAAAATATAGTTATTATTAATATTAATGTAATTTAATTTTATCACCTAGCGAAAGAAGAGAGATAGAGTCATAAGTTCATAAAAGAGGAAAGCTTGCTTTCATTTTAGGGCCTCCGAGATTTGCACGGCTTCCTCCCTTTTAGAAAAGTTCTGAAAGCGTCAATAGTACAAGGAAATATAAACCTATCTCATCTCGCAGCCAAGTTCAACTTCTTTAGCCAACGTTGGGCTACTACACAGACTCAGTTTTCGATGTATTAGAGATATTTTCTCTTGAAGTGCTACTTTTTAATAAGATTTAATTTATTCTCCATAGTTTTATATACTTTAGAGCTGTAACTGATTAGTAATCAGTTATACTCAAAATGTGCATACTCTGGATATCTACTGAGTAATCAAATTAAGCAAAATCATTTTCTAAATTGCTTATTGAGGCAAAATAACACAGACGATAAATCTTCATTAGAAATCTTTTGAGGCTTATATTTTTATTATTTATGTCTAAAACTGCACTTAACTTACAAAAGTAGTAAAGTCCACTTTTAAACTATGAGCTTCATAGATTAAATGGCTGAGCTTTAGCGAAGCCAATCATTCGAGGAACTGAAATTATTATTTTTTCTGTATACCTGTTCGCAAGATATAAACGAAAACGAAAATCGACTTGAAACTTTGCATGTAGTTTCATTTTTATATGAGGACAATCAAGTTCGATAATAATGCTTGCAACTCCATGGGGTTTAGCTGAACGTTAGCGAACATATTTTCATTGGTCTCTTGGCTAACCATGATGGAAACAAGAATGAAAGAAGAATAAAGAAACTTTTAAAAATCTCAATGTGATGTGACATTTTGACATGTGACAGTTGGTGGATTGTTTGGTATGTCTCTGGTTTATTATTTATTTTTTACTTCATGCTCTCATTACATTCTATTGGACCCAGCTGTATTAGTTTATTTGTGTATCAATACAAATAATATTGTTAAATATAGTCAAGCAATGATCAGCAAAGCCTATAACTCACACTGATATCTCAAGATTGAATATTACCCGATATATTTGGGAGTGCCGATAGCCGAGCGGTCTGACACTGGACTTTCGATATGAGTTAGAGATAGTGCAGGTTCAAACCCTGTCTGTGGCCGAAACACTTTTTATCAGTATCAGTGAGCTTGTACTGTATCGACTCTCCCGTTTGTTCTGTTTGATACGATCCTCGCACAGGCCAGTGGCCCATGAGGACAGACAGGATAAGGCTTAAAAGGGGATCGGCCTCTCCTTTTTCTTTAAAGGAAGAAGAAGAAAAAGAATTGATCTATTAACTTAGAAGAATATTTGGATTAGCAAACGAAGGGTTTCGGTATAATTCCTCTCCTAACTGTCTGTAAATTTTGTGTCCGCTGGATATGTCAAATATAAATTGAGTTATGGTCTATAAATTTTTAATGTAATGTAATTTCTGCTTAGACAACGTCGTGTTTGACGATGGGCATGTCCCTATTCCATACAGAATAGAGAGAAGGCTTGCATGCAACTTCAACGAAGCCTGTTACAGGCGAAGCGTGGTGTGGCGTGCTCTTACCTTGTTTAATACTTACAGAATATATTATTTTACATGTTGCTAGATTTACTCGGTCTGAGACATAAATATGTAGCAATCTGAAACAACTTGTTAATTCCCATCTCGAGTCGAACTTGCTACTGACCGCCAGACACAACTGGATGGACTCATGACTTTAATGTTATGTCAATGCACGTAATATAAGTGTCGACATTTATGTACAAGGTTATTGGACCACTTTACTTAATGCATCTTTTATTCGTCTCCATTAGCGATGCAAGGATGTCAACGCCGATTATTCTAGTGTTATTTAAATAATTCGACTAGCCCAAACTTCTTTTTAAATTCCAGACTTGTGTTTACAATGCTTTATGTTATTGTTTCGCCTTAACCTTTTGCCTTAAAAATATAGAACAATGTAAAAACTTGAGGGATTGGTAACAACACGTGCAAGTGTTCAGAATAAAACATTGAAAAGTTTTATGAAAATTTACAGTGGAAAATAAACAATAAAGGAAAGGACTTTAACGTTATAACAGGTGTTGTTTGGTTGTACATTAATATCATATACCATAATGTCGTAATGATTGATATATCTTTTTATCCTGTAAATGAAATTTGTATTATAAAATTTCAACTACCTACGGCACTCGAGCCCCCTTCACAGGGGTTTTGCTAATTTGGGATTAGTAAAAATAGGCAATAACCTAAAATCGGAAATAGGATTCGACAGGGAATTTTACAAGAAGAGTGTCGTGTTGTTACAAAAGTTTGGCGGTCATGATCAGGAAGTTCATTTGACCAAAAAGATAACGAATCCGTCGTGGGTTCAAGTGCAAATTGATATAGCCCTCCTAGTGGGGTTATGTTGTTAATGTAGAATTTTAACCAGCATAATCAGTTTAAGAAGGCTTAAACCCACCAAAGAAATAGTTGAGCCAGTTATCCTATGCAAGAGGTTTTGTTTATCAGGGGATCAACGACGCAAGGCAGTCAGAATTGTTAGAAACCTTCGAACGGATTGGGAATTGGGGACCTGTAAGAACTCAATCAGATATTGTTAAGAATTGTACAGTGAACATGAAAATCTTCTACACACCCTTGTATATGTTTCTTTCTGAAGTAAGTAATCACAGCACCATCACTGGTAATGATGACCATAACAGATGTAAGAGTTCTTCTATGCATTTTTCACAAAAGTTGTGCCAGTTCCAGTTAAAATGCGTTTCATTGTATCCTGTTTCACCAGAGTTTCATAATCCATACTCGCCCGCAATTGCACGTAACCCTGTCGGCATCTCGTCGCAGCTAAGTGCCCGTCGACAGCCAGGCTTCTATCGCCAGGAAGTACAGTAAACGCTTTCCGTCTGTTTTACATAAAGCTTTACACTTCAGTTGATCTTTTGTCAGGCTGACCCAGATGTTCAAGTGGTGGATACAGAGTAGAAGACTTAGAGTGAAAGAATCTTCCTCATACTTGAACAGTACTCGCAATGGTGTGGACTCAGAGTGGTAAACATGTTTTAGGACATAAAATTACATTTTAGAAAACCAAAGCTATAATCAAGTTTATGTGCATATGTAGTTGGTACTTATAATAGTAGGTATAGTTAAAAATATGTTGGTTGTCCAAAAGTAAATTTTAAAATTACCTTAGGAGCTGACGGCGTATTTTTTAAAACTAATATAGAAGGTTTCCTGAGAAAATTATAAATTATATGCCGCTCTAGTTTTGGTAGCTGTAGAAATGGGATGGTGTCAAAGGAATTACAAATTTTAAGTTATAATTTTTTCTCAGATCATTTTTTTTTATTTTGAAACATTTAAAAATAGTTCCAAGACTCGTAAATAAATTTTTAATCAGCGGTTATTTATACCATATACCGACCCTCAAATGCAGTCTTTGTTTCTTTACCTAGTTATCAGTCTGACTATTACTTATGTGTCTAATGGTAGATTTAAATGTAGGCCTATCAACATAGAATAATTACAATCTGAGAAATAATGTATTTTATATTTTTAATCTTTTTGACCTCAACTAAAATTAACGGGACTGACGATTGAGCTCTTAGAAAAATTCCTTTTTAATTTAAGAAAACCCAGGTTGTGCGCTATTTTTAGAGTACAGTTATCGCAATCAGAATAAGGCTTTTCATTTAGTCCAACTAGATAAATATAACAAAAATGTCAAACAAATTCACTAGACTAGATTAGTTTTTTTTTACAAATCACTCGTCAATTACAAAAGCTTTTACTTTTGGCAAAAATAAAAGTTTAATTATATTCATGTTTTACAACCTTATCAGATAGAGGTAAAAGATAAAAAATACATTATAGTTATGTTATGAGTTATAATTATATAAATGTTATATAATTTTTTTTTTTTTTTTTTTAATAAAATAATGTATACTAGAATCTGAACAAATAACTGTTTTGGAACTTTCATGGTATAAAGTGAAATGCATAAATAATAATGAAATGATCAATTACAAATTTTATTATTATGTAGCATTTCAAGTTATTTTCAGTGATTTGACTATTTAGAGACAGTTTTATCGTGTAGCTGTTACAAGAACCATGGGCCATGAGCTCCGAAATCTTTAAACATTTGTGAAAAAGTCCATGTGGGCTCTGCTTATTATAAAAACTTATTCTTCCACAGAAAGAAAAGAGGACATCAGATCTCTGCACTGGTCTTCAGAATCTATTCACAAGTTTACTTATTTCGGGCACAAGTATGTTTTAGGGCACAAGATTCGCGTGTCTGCAACTAGACTTATGTAGTTCTTAGTTCACGTTCTATAGCGTATCGTTGTTGTTTTTGGGGTTTGAGTAGGTTTGAATATACTTATATTTCTTGATCAAATTGATGAACAAGACGTGCAAAACGTCACAGGTCTACTACATACGTATTATATGATTCTCATAAGTTTTGGTGTAGATATTACCTAAATGTTCATAAAAATTAAAATGCTTGTTAAAATTCACCAATTGTGACATATAAATTCACACAAAAGTTCAGGTTACAAGCATTAAATAACACATTTAAAATCATATAGTAAAATCAAATGTTACAGTATAATGTAATTTATGTAAATTTCATTATTTTCATAAAATCGCTCACGTATATGAAAATATGATAAGATTTGGAATGAAAGCTTGTTTAATGTTAAGGCTAAATTTAACTTTAAAATAAAACTTTAAAAATACATTCAAGGGTACAGAAAAATAGTTTGTTTAAGTCATCACATTACAGAAACACATGAAACATGCATAGATTTTTAAATAGGACATAAGCATCTTTTCCAATAAGTTATATAAAAATAGTTCGATATTTTTCAGTTACCGCGGGTTACTACCAGATATCTAACAGAGGGAGAACCAAACCAATAATCCTAAATCTCAAAATTTAAAATCTTAAATAGTATATTTCTTTATATTTAATACGAATAATATTCCTTTAACACTTTAAAGTAGCTTTTAGTGTGTTTACTAAGGAGATAAACCATTCATTCAAGCGAGATGTACTGACATCCGGAGGATAATTTCAATTAGGTTTGAGGTCCGACGTTAGGCCTGTGTTACGTAACTTTGATTGTTACCGTTCAAATATTTACTACCTGAGTATCTCAATCGACATATGGCCAGAGCTTACCTTTTCCAAGCATCACCTCATTGCATTGTGTGAGTTATCTCTTGTTTAACTAATATAATACAAGGCATTACGATCTTTTCAAATCTTACAATCCTACATTTCAATCTTATGTGCTACAAAGATTATTACAAATGTAAACAAAAAACATTATCCCAAATAAAGGCAACGTGTTAAAACTATATTTTTGCTAACTTTATATAAAAGAATAAAATTTGAGTTATACTATGCTTGTAATGTTAGTATTAATGTTGGCACCTTTACATACTAACATGGATAAAGATAATATTTTTTATAATACGTACTCAAACTGACATCAATTCAATTTTGTACTGAATTCACAAATATTCGTTTTGTTCGTAAAGTTAAAATATGTTTACCCCTCGTTTTTACTCTCCCAATAGTACGTATATTCACTGGGTGACACATTTTTGAAGAATAAAGACGGTAAAAGCTAGTCAAGGTTGGCCGCGAATCGAGCAAGTAACCCCCCCCCCCTCCCCACATTACCTGAATGGTATAACGCGCAGGTTCTGGTAATTTCATGTTTCGAGAAACAGGTTTACGTGCGCTTGTCCATCTGTAATCATACATGTGGTCTCATCACTTTTCATTTCGTATTTTAAAAATCTCTCTAATTTAAAAATTAAAACTTTCTCTTTCCCCAAAGATCATGGTTAAAGGTCTTACAACTGTGAGACTATAAAATGCTCAAAGGTGCACGCTGATCAAAATTCTTGTTTTGAAGTTACTGACGATTAAACATAAATGTCAAATTAAAATGCCAATTAATCTACCAGTGAAAACTTACTGACGATTAGATGTTTCTGGAATGTTGCGTGTAAATGTAACTTGAAAATGCATGCTACAGTAAGTCTTTAATCAAGCACTGAAACGTTCGTAAATTGTGAAAAAATCTGTAACTGATGGCAAGAATTAATTGATGCTGTTCCCAAATCGGTAGATTAAATACATGCAACAGTACAAAATGTAAGATTTTAGTCGGTCATCAATCCAACAGTCTACCGAGATACTGCTTGCATAGGTCAGACTTGTCAAAGACTACCATACAGATGAATAGCTGACTCGAACACATTCGTATTCCACCTAACATATATCTAGGTTCAACCCGAATCAGAATCTCAAAAGGATCTCCACTTATTTCGTTCTGAAACATTAGCAGAGGAAGCAAGTTTGGAAATTCTACGTGTGTGTAAACATATTTTAAAGCGTACATCACTAATTTAAAGCGTTACTACTGAAACCCCTACTTGTACCGAGGTGTATAAAACAAACCAGTGTCTTATACATTGGTTTAGTAGTGTGTGTAACCATAAATTAATTATATTTTACATCCTTGTTATTATAGATATAAAAATAACTCTTTATGAACTGAAAAGCGAAATGGTAAATTCACTTCAAAAAGATCCAATAACTGGATCTTAACGGTTTTCACTTCTTAACGGTAATGTCCAATAAATGTTTACGTTAAGGAGTATAAACACCGATTAAATTAGCAGCGTCTTCTGCTGGAGAAAGTGATCCTCATGATGTCGGTGAGAGGAAATGCTGACCCCAGCCCCCGAGTCAGGGAAGGCAGGAAGCTCTGTGCGAGATGCGGTAATGCTGTAGTGTTTATTGACATTGCTCCACCGGCCGTAGCGGCCATACATGGCAGAGAGAGTACCACCGGCTCATAGTCATTACCCGACATTTACCGGTGTTTACCACCACCTCCGCGAGTGGTATGTGAACCGTATGATTGACACAAGGGTAAACAGTCGTGTAGTTACAGTGCAGTTCTTATATAGAGTTCACTTTCGATGAATGCCTTACGGCACTAAGTCAATTTCAGTGAATTAGAGTGCACTTTTGATGAATGCTTTGCGGTTTCAAGTCAATTAGCGTCCATTTTTGGTGAACGATTAGCGATTTAAATGAATTATAGTCCACTTTTGTTGAATACCTCGTGACTTAAAACGAATTTACGTAAATTAGAGCACAAATTTGGCGAGTTCTTTATTGTTTAAAATCAGTGTGTATGTACTCTTGGTGAATGCATTAGGTTTAAAGTAAATTTGAGTAAATTTAAATCAGCTTTGAGGAATGATATTACTGTTTAAAGTTAGTTGTTAGTGGATGAGGGTTCTAGTTCATTATGATTGTCACGAAAATTACATACATTTGAATAATAACATTTATGTTGTACTTTACACATTAGTATAGTAAATAATTAGATTAATGCCATTATATAAATTGAAATACTATGATAATATCGTAGTAATAGTAAGAGTAATTTTAGACTATTGGGGCACTTTTGGGATTGGTAGTGGAGAAACATGAAATGTGGCATTATAAGTGAACAATGACTACACCAGATATCGTACTTTATGTACTGGATTCATTTAAAGCTCTTGAAAACAAATGTGTGGTACAGTCAGAGAATCTTTTTTAATGAAAGAAACAAATAATTTCTAGACAGTTATGGTCCTTAAATTTTTCGTTCTTGATTTTCGTGATTATCTAGATAACAATTTAGTCTAGAAGGATGATTTAAACCGTTAAACCTAAAGGTTAAGTTTCGAGCTGGATTTTCGTTACATACTCGAAATTTATAAGGAAAGTAGTAATACCTTTTATATAACTTGGAGATCCTCTATAGTTAAAGTATACATGCACCTTCTGATGTAATAGTCTACAATTTGCACAAATGTCTGAAGAATTTTGTGTTAAATAATATCACAGATATACTGTACAAGTCAGATATTTTTAAACTAAAATTGGGAATCACAATATTTTTATTTTTTATGTATATAAGTTTCATTCAATTGAATCATCACAGTTTTTTCTTTCCACCAAAAATACATACCGTAACTAAAATTTAAATTTTCTCTCCGATCTTTACTATACTCAAAGTTAATGCCATTTTTAAGATTGAAAAAGGTTCATCGCAAATCGTTTTCGAAGGTCTTAACGTTTAAGATACACATAGCATGCTTATTTGCATGCCTTTCTTGGTCTATGCAAGCGTAATGTTTAATCTTGTTTCTGACATAGTTGTCAAATACAATTTATGTGAAACGTTAGGATAAAGTCTACTTAAGCTAATAATACATATTGATGGTTTTATAGGAATTTATCTCGTTTTATAGGGTTATGATTATTGCCAGGTCTCGGATGATTTAAATTGTTTATATAAATTAGTGTAAACTGTCTTAACTCAATGTAAAAAGGCATAAATAGCTCTAATTTCCAATAGGGTGGTCCAAATTTAGTTTTAAACCATCTCAACGGTCTTGTTTAAATAAAACCATACATAAAGTAAATATAGAAATTATAACAGTGAGTTGAAGTACGCTTTCTTTCGGATATGTCTATGGACTTCTCTGTTGTATCTTTGGTGATAAAACGATCTAAATACAACAGAGTTTCATGATATGCAGACTGATAATGTAGAACTTCAGACAAAGTTTGTTATGACCATCTGAGTTAGTAGACTAACGTACCAATAAAAGTTCTGATTATTTTTATAGGGTACTTTGCTGACAATGTGGGCAGTATTGCAATCTTTTCTCCACTCTCCAGCTTTCGACCAAGTTCTGTTTCATCGTTCATTTTTTGCCGGTAGAAAATGACACAACAATGAACGCAGCCAGGTATTGCGTTTGTTACCTGTGAGTCTCATAACCCTCCTAATGCCGACCTGTTAATACCCCACAATGCGGCACTTTACTCTGTGGAATTGCGCAATATGGTGTTCATTGTCGTCCATCCTATAAATGATCGCCATTCTTGCCACATAACGTCCCTACTCGCACTTCCACATTCACGAATCCTTTCACCGAATGTCTTATGTGCTCAGCAATGATCTTCAACGATGATTTGGTTTCGGTTTTAGATGTGCTTCTTTTATACGGTAATGGATCGACGTAACATACTGTGGAAGATTATTGTTTATGCCAATGCACGAAACTAGTATAACTATTTTAAGTAGATTCCGTATACAAAATCGGCCTATAAGTTATAATTGGCCTCATTGTGCATGTAGGCACTTAGGGAAGGTTTCTATATGACTTAATCGAACATGACCCCCAGAGCTCAAAAGCACCGTTTTCCAAAAGGGAATATCTATACATTAACTATCTTCAAATAAATATAAAATGAAATAATGTTATAAATTAAGGTTTGGCTGGATTCAAGATATAGGCCATACTTGTACACGAGCCTAGTGTCGCACAAAAATCAATGTAACTTCTTTGTTTGTTTCTTATTTGACTTTCAACATTCAGGCATAATGTAATCCGCATAAAAAAATCACTAAAATTTACCTCTCTTGGTATGTTTCCTGAAACTATTAGTTTTTTTTGTAAAATGGATACAATTATTTTAGTTTGCCAATATTTTGAAACGGGTGATGCAAATTAAACACATACTTTCGGTAGGGAATTAAGTTGTAAGGGTTGATTATAACATTGGGTTTAATCAATTAAGTAGTTTTTATCATTATGTTTACCCACATACATTCAATAAACGAAAATTTATAAACGTTTTTTGAATTTTGTTTTTTGCTAAATTTCACCCAAGGAACAACATCATACATATTGTGTGGAGAGTTTAGTTACACCCTTTTATATACAGGGTGTCAGTTAAGTCTGGAACCGTCTTCCTGATTACGGATGAGAATGTACATCAGTGTTAAAGTAAAAATATACATTTCAAGCAACTTTCTAGTTTTCATCATATCAGATACACGTCCCTTAGAGGACGTCTGGAAATTCTTCAATGCAAGCATAGGTTGTACATCAAATTAAAAGGCTTTGTTAGTGGAACACAATGGCTTAAACCGCCTCAAATGGTTCACCCTGTGTAAAATGGTGGCCATTTATGTGTCACAGGTCTGTCCATACGTAATATAATTCTAAGTTCATAATTAATGAGTTTTAAGTAATAATTAAATTAAAGATAAGATTAAATAATAAAAGTGATAGGAAACAATTTAAATATTTTCAGATAACTTTTTAATAATAACACTTTTTTCTAAGTTTAATTTAATATAAAAGTGTACGTAGTGCACTAGTTGTGTGCTTTTCATGATAGCATACATTATAATGACAATAGAATGCCCATAAAATAGCTTCTGCGAAAGTTTAAATTAGGGGTTTCTGTAATTGGAATGAACCTAACTTTCTGTAAGTTCGTTGAGTCGTACAGTAATTTCTTGTGGATCGAGTATAAAGCACACACGCTAGAGATAAAGCACAAACTGGTGAATAGGCGGGACATGAAAGAGCCCTTCAGCCGCCAAACAATGAGAGAAGTGCTCCCACCTTCTAGAGCTGACTCTGCAACAGGCCTCTCTCTGCCAGTTACATACCAAATTACTGATACTTCTATATGCATTTAAATAATATACTGTAACATTGTAAAGGTTATTTTTTGTAGTTTTTATTTTAACATTATGATTTTGCTTTTAATTCCAATTCATATAGGACAAGTCATTGATCAATTATTGATAATTTTTAGATTACAATGGAAAAGAGGAACATAGAGCAACTGAAGTCATAATGTGAGTGAAATGCATTCGTACGAACATTAATTAGAAGATATTATTACCAAACACCAACATATATTTGTTCTTCAAATTCAAAAAATTCAAAACTCAAATTCAAAAGAATTTATACTATTAAAAACCTACGTGTTTTTTACAAAGTTTGTATGTTTGTAAAATTGTAAATGAAACAATTGTATACCAATGTCAGTTTTTTCTTGAATGATCTTATTTCTTTAGTTTTCTCCTGACAGTTTTCTTGACTTCATAGCCCTTTTAAAATTTAAATTTTTATTTGTTTTCTTTTTAATTTTTTGTAAAGAGTGAAAAATACCTGTAAGGATTTACTAAAAGTTAATATATAAAGAAGTAAAATAAGTAAAAAATGTAAGTATTAACAAAACTTAAATTTTGTCTAGTATTTGTGAACTTAGTTACGTACCATAAATAGTCGTTGGAAAATTTGAAATATAGTTTTTCCGCTTGGTCAAGGCGGCGAGGATTATTAAGACATTAATTAAATCGTGTAGTTATTATTATTATATATATATATTATATATATATATATATATATATATATATATATATATATATAATTATATATATATATAATATATATATATATATATAAATTACACATAATTAATTTGTTATGAACTCTAATTTAACCAAAAAAATTACAATTTGAAAATAAATAGTAATAAATTACGTTATGGTTTTATTGAGACAAATAACTCTAAACTTTGTTTTGAAAATTATTATTACAAAAATTAATCATGATAGGCATATTATTTATTGTAACCGCAAAAGGTGTTAGGGATACATTAAAAATGAATTAAATTTATTCAGTATATCCAGTTACTACTGGCCTCAGAAACTACAAAACAATTCCAATGGGATTTTTTTTTACAGTTTATATTTATATACACAGCGGTTACTTAGACACGTTATTCTCTGGTCTTCAGTGTTAAAACTTTGCCTGCTGAAGCACCTATGTGACAATGAGGAAAAATTTCTATGAAGAAGTGGGTAACAGCTAGTCTTATCTGTAAATGTTAGAGAATTAATTCTCAAACTCCCACATTAGTGTTGGGGCAGTCAGCCTAACGATTAAACTTAATTACTGCTAAATGATTGTATTTAAAAAATAATAGTATTAGTATATACAGTATTTGCAAGTACACAACATCTTTATTGTTAGTGTTCACTTAATTGCGTAAAAAGCTGTATATTTAAGCAATCAACTCTCTCTTATGGTAAAAGGTTTTTCAACTAGATAAACATGGTACGAAAGTTTGTAATACGCATTTTAAAAATTAAATTCTTCTCGAACTGTGTTGCATGAATGAATAAATGTGAGTACTAATGTTATAGAATTAAATAAATATAATATGCATTTGACTTTTCGACTTTCGAATAAACCCAATTTATGAACGGAAACATATATGCTATACACTATGTAAAAACTAAATATTTAATCAGTTCGACTGAACCGTTTAATACAAAATATAACTTTTACTATTTATATCCATATAACTTTTATCTGGAAATTTAAACAATTTGGTAACAAGGACACCACGAGTAGGTCCCTCACCGAGCTGGCGGACCAGCTACGTAAACTAAAGTTAAAATACCGAAGAGAATCGTAAATTTTCTCTCGTATACGTTTTGCGAAATTATAAGCGGAAAGGGAGTACACAGCGGCTCAAACGGCGGAAGCTTTTAACCTCTTCACTGCTAAGTTTCCTAACCTACACATCCTGCTCACTGCAAGTCCTCTCACTTGAAAATTTTGTCGAGAGCATTGAATCATGAAAATTATTAACAAGAATATTGTTGTGTGTATGACTGTCGTAACAATCTGATAGTTTATTAATTTATTTTTTAATTAGAAGGTAAGAAGGTTTAGTGAATAAAAAGTCTCTAAAATTTAATCCAAATTTCTAATTAACTATTTTTTCACATTAAGAAGAAGTCAATTTAATCTTAAATCTCCATTACTAATAATTTAACTGCTGAAAACTGTTCTTGTTTAAAGTTTATAATTTAAGCCATAAATTAAATATAGTGAACGCGTCTCATTATTTTAACATACGGACAATACACATTTCAACGTTATAGTATTGACATAATTGATTGTGCCTATTCAGGTGTTAGTAACTCCTTTAAAGAGTGATGCAGGAGAAAAATTCTAAATATTTTTGGAAAAAATCTGAATGTGAATGCTTTTAGAGACAGAAGGATAATTATTAATCATTATATCACTACTATTATATTATACTATTTTTTATTTTAATGTTTCTTAAAGGCAGTGTTAGAAAGTTACAACATATTTGAACTTTTAATTTAATCTTTAGCGTTACAAATAAATTTTAGTTTTGTATTATACCAGATATTTTTAACCATATTTTTTACAGCAACTACAAATTAATTGACAGATATGTGTTGCATTTTACAAGCGAATATATACTGTTATTTGTACATATTACATTTGGAAGAGATATATATTATAGTTTCTTAAAAACAGCTGGCTATTGGTACGATAGTGCCTTATCTCTTTAAAAGATTTGCGTTAAAATTCCTGTAGATATAATGATTGTGAAATTGTAATGTTTTAAATTGAAATATATAGAAAAATTAATAATAATAACTATAAAAGAATACTATAATGATTGGAGTGGCACTAACGTAACTGTTATATATTGTATGTAATACTATATATTTAATATAAACTACTGTTATACAATAATAAAAAATGTAATCACTATGTTTAGAGTGACTTGCTGTTCAAATACTGCATTAGGTAAAATTGTGCTCTATTTAACGGCAATGATATTTATAACTTAAGCGCGTAATTATTAATAAAACATTGAATATTCATTATAAGTTCTAGTAAAAGGGAACAAATATAAAGTTATATTAAGGGAAAATTTTATATGTTCAAATACAAGCTTACTTGCTATTATTGTGGAATACCTACATACAAATTTTACGAAGCTAGGAAAGTCATAAAATATATATTCTGAATGTTAATATATCGTATATTCATAAATATATCGTATGTTTCTTTCTAACATGGATATCCATATTTTCCAAGATGGTGTAGTATAGGTAATCGATCGACCACGGTGATCGCTTGCTGATGGCTTCACAAACTCGATAACGACGATATCATTTCACTTACGGGTGAAGGAGCGTATCAGATCGACTGGAAGACCCAAGGACTGTCGCTGTCGCTGTCGGTTCCAGGTTTCTCTACATCACACAGACCTACATTTCATGAGTTCTATGTATACTTCGGAAAATTTAAAAATTCTTACAGATAAATGACACTCAATACAAACATATAAACTGGTGCTGTTTTTATTTTGATATAAGTTATGTACACTAATGATTTATAATATAAATGAAATATATTTTAATAAAATACTGTTTTAAATTTGTATTATAAAGATATATGAAACATGTGTATAGAAATGATCAGGACATAATATATACACTTAAAGTAATACCTTTATTAGGGCCTTCTCTTAGATTAAGAATTCTTATACCATTATTGGGTTTGTTCAATCACATTGAAAATAGTACTGGGTATACAGATAACATAACTTATTACCTACGCCTATTTTTGTCATTACAGCTATCAAAGCTGTGAGAGAATTACAATAAAAAAATATAGTTTGTTTTATATACCTATAAAATACCTACAAGAATACCAAATTCGGTGCTTAATGTTCTTCATCCGCACTTTAACGTTCTTATGTTGTATTTACAGACTTCATCAATGCTAACGACATTATTGGCTGAGTGTCAACGAAGCTTACCACTCGTGGAGCTAGAATTTATTTTCTGTCTGTATGCCTCTACGCACGATATCTCGAAAAAGAATATACACTTAAAAGTTTGTATGGCACTGTTTTTATATGAGCACCACTTACTTCGATGATTTTTCATTTTGTTTCATGTGGTTTGGCTTTGCGTTATCGAATTTTACATTATTCTTCAATTCAAGAAATTGTAAACAAACTGAGTACAGTAATTTGAGGACCAATACATTAAATTACTTTAAATTATGGCAAAGTATTCACATAAGTAGTTGTACAAGTAAAAATAATAGAATGGAAAGATAGTGTTATGAATAAGTGAAAATATTGGATTTCGCCCTATTCTTTCATTGCAGTAGTGCCCTCCATAGCTCACAGAAACTTTTATTATTAGAACACTAGTATGAAACGTAAGTTAATTAATGGAATTTGAATGTATCATGTGACTGGAATGAGGAAATTCATGTAAATTTCGAATTTTGTGAAACATCCTTGCTACATAGATAAGAATGAGTTCTATCATGTTGCGTGTCTAACCTTGGAATTTGGCCGTGCGTTATTGAAGCCTATCACCCAGGAAGCTGACACAATTCCTCTTTTGAATACAGGAAAGATATACAAGTATCTTTTCTGTGTGATTGTTTTTATACCTATATACTTGTCAGCGGAACATCTCAACCATGAAAAGAGGACCGTATAGATTTGAAATTTTGTAAGTTACCTCAGTCAAGCCTGTTACGCGACACGTAGTTTTGCATACTTCTAACTTGTATATTTTCATGCAGGTAATTAAAGTTATCAATATATATATATATATATATATATATATATATATATATATATATATATATATATAATTGTATAAATGGCAATAGCCTTATTTAATTTCAATAAACATTGAATCACAAAAAGTACTTGCTCCGCCGGGAGTCGAACCCGGATCTCTCACTTGCCGGGTGAATGTGCTACCATTACACCACAGAGCGCTCACTTTTTGCGATTCAATTATTTTTGTATTTGGCCGTATCTGTCACATATGGGGTTCGACTCCCGGCGGAGCAAGTACTTTTTGTGATTCAATGTTTATTGAAATTAAATAAGGCTATTGCCATTTATACAATTATATATATATATATATATATATATATATATAATATATATATATATATATATTGATAACTTTAATTACCTGCATGAAAATATACAAGTTAGAAGTATGCAAAACTACGTGTCGCGTAACAGGCTTGACTGAGGTAACTTACAAAATTTCAAATCTATTCCTCTTTCATGGTTGAGATGTTCCGCTGACAAGTATATAGGTATAAAAACAATCACACAGAAAAGATACTTGAATATCTTTCCTGTATTCAAAAGAGGAATTGTGTCAGCTTCCTGGGTGATAGGCTTCAATAACGCACGGCCAAATTCCAAGGTTAGACACGCAACATGATAGAACTCATTCTTATCTATGTAGCAAGGATGTTTCACAAAATTCGAAATTTTACATGAATTTCCTCAGTCCAGTCACATGATACATTCAAAATTCCATTAATTAACTTACGTTTCATACTAGTGTTTTCTAATAATAAAAGTTTCTGTGAGCTATGGAGGGCACTACTGCAATGAAAGAATAGGGCGAAATCCAATATTTTTCACTTATTCATAACACTATCTTTCCATTCTATTATTTTTACTTGTACAACCTACTTATGTGAATACTTTGCCATAATTTAAAGTAATTTAATGTATTTGGTCCTCAAATTACTGTACTCAGTTTGTTTACAATTTCTTGAATTGAAGAATAATGTAAAATTCGATAACGCAAAGCCAAACCACATGAAACAAAATGAAAAATCATCGAAGTAAGTGGTGCTCATATAAAAACAGTGCCATATAAACTTTTAAGTGTATATTCTTTTTCGAGATATCGTGCGTAGAGGCATACAGACAGAAAAAATAAATTCTAGCTCCACGAGTGGTAAGCTTCGTTGACACTCAGCCAATAATGTCGTTAGCATTGATGAAGTCTGTAAATACAACATAAGAACGTTAAAGTGCGGATGAAGAACATTAAGCACCGAATTTGGTATTCTTGTAGGTATTTTATAGGTATATAAAACAAACTATATTTTTTTATTGTAATTCTCTCACAGCTTTGATAGCTGTAATGACAAAAATAGGCGTAGGTAATAAGTTATGTTATCTGTATACCCAGTACTATTTTCAATGTGATTTTGAACAAACCCAATAATGGTATAAGAATTCTTAATCTAATAGAAGGCCCTAATAAAGGTATTACTTTAAGTGTATATATTATGTCCTGATCATTCTATACACATGTTTTCATATATCTTTATAATACAAATTTAAAACAGTATTTTATTAAAATATAATTTCATTTAATATTATAAATCATTAGTGTACATAACTTATATCAAAATAAAAACAGCACCAGTTTATATGTTTGTATTGAGTGTCATTTATCTGTAAGAAATTTTTAAATTCTCCGAAGTATACATAGAACTCATGAAATGTAGGTCTGTGTGATGTAGAGAAACCTGGAACCGACAGCGACAGTCCTTGGGTCTTCCAGTCGATCTGATACGCTCCTTCACCCGTAAGTGAAATGATATCGTCGTTATCGAGTTTGTGAAGCCATCAGCAAGCGATCACCGTGGTCGATCGATTACCTATACTACACCATCTTGGAAAATATGGATATCCATGTTAGAAAGAAACATACGATATATTTAATGAATATACGATATATTGACATTCAGAATATATATTTTATGACTTTCCCTAGCTTCGTAAAATTTGTATGTAGGTATTCCACAATAATAGCAAGTAAAGCTTGTATTTGAACATATAAAATTTTCCCTTAATATAACTTTATATTTGCCCTTTTACTAGAACTTATAATGAATATTCAATGTTTTATTAATAATTACGCGCTTAAGTTATAAATAATCATTGCCGTTAAATAGAGCACAATTTTACCTAATTGCAGTATTTTGAACAGCAAGTCACTCTAAACATAGTGATTACATTTTTTATTATTGTATAACAGTAGTTTATATTAAATATATAGTATTACATACAATATATAACAGTTACGTTAGTGCCACTCCAATCATTATAGTATTCTTTTATAGTTATTATTATTAATTTTTCTATATATTTCAATTTAAAACATTACAATTTCACAATCATTATATCTACAGGAATTTTAAACGCAAATCTTTTAAAGAGATAAGGCACTATCGTACCAATAGCCAGCTGTTTTTAAGAAACTATAATATATATCTCTTCCAAATGTAATATGTACAAATAACAGTATATATTCGCTTGTAAAATGCAACACATATATGTCAATTAATTTGTAGTTGCTGTAAAAAATATGGTTAAAAATATCTGGTATAATACAAAACTAAAATTTATTTGTAAACGCTAAAGATTAAATTAAAAGTTCAAATATGTTGTAACTTTCTAACACTGCCTTTAAGAAACATTAAAATAAAAAATAGTATAAATATAATAGTAGTGATATAATGATTAATAATTATCCTTCTGTCTCTAAAAGCATTCACATTCAGATTTTTTCCCAAAAATATTTAGAATTTTTCTCCTGCATCACTCTTTAAAGGAGTTTACTAACACCTGAATAGGCACAATCAATTATGTCAATACTATAACGTTGAAATGTGTATTGTCCGTATGTTAAAAATAATGAGACGCGTTCACTATATTTAATTTATGGCTTAAATTATAAACTTTAAACAAGAACAGTTTTTCAGCAGTTAAATTATTAGTAATGGAGATTTAAGATTAAATTGACTTCTTAATGTGAAAAAATAGTTAATTAGAAATTTGGATTAAATTTTAGAGACTTTTTATTCACTAAACCTTCTTACCTTCTAATTAAAAAATAAATTAATAAACTATCAGATTGTTACGACAGTCATACACAGTGATTCAATGTTTATTGAAATTAAATAAGGCTATTGCCATTTATACAATTTAATGTAAATAAAAGTCGTTTAACAGGTATTTGGTCTTCCGATCATATGTTTAGTTTGCTTATTTAAACCCATTTTGTGACAGATACGGGGCCAAATACAACATAATTGAATCGGAAAAAGTGAGCGCTCTGTGGTGTAATGGTAGCACATATTCACACCCGGCAAGTGAGAGATCCGGGTTCGCCGGAGCAAGTACTTTTTGTGATTCAATGTTTATTGAAATTATATATATATAAATGTCTTCTGTAATGCAAATCGGCTTCAATACTCTTTTAAGTACTTTAAAGTATATCCAAAAACAGAAACAAAAATTCAGTGCTCATGTTTGATTTTCGAGTTTCACAGAACCCATCATCAGAACCACACTGAATTAAAACATATAAACAGAACTCAAACCAAGAACAAAAGACATAACCAAAATAAAATTTTAACAAATAAATACCATAAACAACAAGATTCCAATCAGCTGTGTGTAGAAAATTTTTTAATGTTTACATAGAACTAAATACCATAAATAATATTTAACAAAAGACATAACCAATTTTGGTTATGTTATGTTATATATAACAAAAGACAAAACAATTTTAGTTCAGTATCACATCTCTGTTTACTGTGGCTGTCATTACCAAGCAATCTAAGTCATCAGCCAGTTACGTAGTCATCATTCCACAGTTCGAATGATTGTACTTCGTGGTAGTTTAAACTAGAGAGAACGTTAGTTATTGATCACAGAAAAAATATATTTCAAAAGTTTTCACTGTAACACAGCACGATCCAACGGCCAGACATAGGTACTACCATTGGTAGGACATGGTGCATAATAGAAAATTTTGTTGAATAGTCCTAGTTTATTATAATTAAATTTCATTATAATTCACAATCTCTTTGAATTAAAAAGAATGAACGTCGGTAACACGAAGACAGGCATAAATACCACAGTCGAGTCAAATTGTTCTCGAATTGAAAAGAAATGTCTTAATTCTGACACTCTTTTAATTTCTGACATAAGATTTATATAAAACCGTTAATTACACCCCGATAAACCCACGTTTGATTTGTACTTTAAAAAAAAATCTGATTGTTCAATGTTCATACGTTTAGACTCACATACATAGGTTCTAGGATAAATCCTAGCTATTTTTGAAGTGAACGCTTTTGTAGTAACATTGTAAATTTTCATTGGGTAGTTTCACTGTGATTTGAATTCACTATGTATACATTTTTGAAAAAACGCAGTTCTTTAGTTTTGAATCCTCTAATACCTAGTGCCTGACAAATACCGATGGGAGTGCCGATGATCGAGCGGTCTAAGACGTCGGAATTTGGATCTGAGATCCAGATAGTGCAGGTTCAAATCCTGTCTCTGACCGTAGCACTTTTTATCAATACCATCGACCTTGAACTATATCAAATCTTTCCTTTATTGTGTATGATACGATCCTCGCTCTGGAAAGTGGCCCTTAAGGACGGGCACAATAAGGTTTGAAAGGGGTTCCGTTTATCTTAATAAAATTCTACAATCAGCTCTATTGTATGAATTCCAGAATATCATATGCAGTTTTCACTACTTTACGGGGTCTTATTTCTTCAGAAATGTTTCTTATGAGTAATATAATAAAAAACAGTATTGACTAATTATTCAATTCTATAATATATTGAAATTGCATATTTAAAAGATTTTAATTTATATGTTTTAGTTTTTGATGTGTTAATTCCATATATCTGCAGGAAAAACACTACATAACACTTTAGGAAAGTTACAATACTGTGATCCTCAGTCCTTTAACATTTCTTTCAGACTTAGGTTATAATGGAACGTCCATTATCCAATCCCAAAGTGGGATTAAACGTCGCTTCTCTCACTTTGGCTTTAAGCTGTTCAACTTTCCCAATACAATATCCTAAGCCATGGAATTTTAGAAATACCTGTATGGAATTAAAATAGTGAAAACAAACCATACCAACCATTAATGCTGCTATTTTTATGACAAAGAACAGTCAATGTAAATAAAGAGACTAGAATACCCAATTATTCCTTAAGTGGAAAGATATCCATATAGAGTTCCCCAAGGTGCAGTCCTAGAACCTGTTAGTTTCATAATACTTACATCTGGACTGACATCAGGTAATATAATGGGAAAACACAATAGAATTGGCTGATGACACAACAATACTAGATACCATTCAACAGTACGTAATAGATTGATGACAAATGGTTTAGTATTAAATAATAAATAATAAGGGTAATATGTCAAACTTTCAATTATATATACAATCAGAACAAAGTTAGATGCCAAAATTTAATTAAGTTAATTAAATTTAATTAGTTAGATGAATTGTCAGTTAAACTCATAAATATGAAGTTACATTATGCAATGTTAAATTGAATTATTTGTTGCATACGAGTTCTATATAACTCAGTGAATAGCAGCAGTGTTATAAAAACCTTTTGTTTTCTTTTATAAAAAAAACCAAAATATAACATCATCCATTTAAAATAAAATAAAACAAGGAGTAAGAACAATAAAAACAATGGAGAATTTATTTGAAAGATTACAATCTAACAAACACAAAATATCTTACTAAAAATGTTAATATGTTATAAAACTAAAAAAGAAAATACTGAAAATACTGTAATTCAAGAATAAATTCAACATAAAATCAATACAATAAAACCAAATTGTATAAACAACCTCCATTTAGTACTTTATATAGTTACCTATGTTTACGAGTTTTAAACAGTAACAATCCACGAGAGTAATTAATGTTATTTTGTTTAATCTTTTATAGTGATATTTATACTGAGTATCAGTAGTAAAAGATTGTATAGTTTCTAAATTTGTCCTAAACGGTGGTATGTTAAGAGGACCTATACCTTTAAACGATTATTTAAATAACAAAAACTTGTACTTTTATCATTCCTCTTTCCTTAAGTAGATCTGATGTTGCTCATTAGATCGATTCAGCCATAACACTAAATGGAAACTAAAACTTTTTATTCCCATGCTTATTATTAAGCACCAATTTTAAATGTCAATGCGAGAAATAACATGCTTTTAAATCTCTGGGTACGCACTTATTTATTATTTATAGGCAGAAATAAGTATGAGAAATTATCAAAATATGTAATAATTTAAAGACAATACTTTTGCTCGCTGCGCTCAGTTCTGAGCAGTCATAGTAGGAGTAAATAGTGCCGTTGCGATAAGGGTTAGGATATTTGAAGGACAGACCTACGTTCCTTGTCGCCGGTGAGACGGGCGTGGTGTCATCGTGAGATATGGCCGTCACGTTAATTGGCATTACTATTAGTGCTTCGGCTGAAGTTGCTTCCATAGACGCAATTGACGGTTTCGGGGAAATACTGGGCTCCTGAACTACTGCTGATGGTGAGGCTGAGGCGGAGTCGATGTCATGCGTGACAATAATGTCGTAGTCGTCGTAATCAAGGGTTGAAGGTAAGTAGTCTTCATCGTTCTCCAGACCCATGTAATCGTCCCCGTACTGTATTTCCACAAGCGGGCCATTCTCGAAATAGTTTTCTTTGATGTACATTTCAACCCCAGTTTCATTCTCATCTCCTCCATCTTTCTGAGAGTCCTCGATAGCGTGCGGCTGCTTTTCCTTGTTTGTTCTCCGTATAAGGTAAGGGTAAGGAATGACGATATTTTCTTTCCGAATTACTGGGTTGGCGGTGACGTGCAATGGGTAAGGAACGACTCTATAAGAATTATTTGATTTTCTTAACAAGCCAAATTTAAATAGTTTGTTACTGGTTGTATCAGGAGGTGTTGAAATGTTGTCAATATTTTTGTCACCATCGATGAATGTATAGATGGAAATAGTTGAAGTGCTATAGGGACGTTTTGTTTTCATGTGTTTTTGAATTTTTGGGGTTAGCTTTTTGTTTCCACCAGAATATTTTCTTATATATGGGGTTTTTATTTTATCCTTATTGGATGTGTATTTGTGGAGACTTGACGTTGAAAAATGTATTTCTGTATAAGGTTTAGTTGTTTCTTCTTTATTTTTAATCTTAAATTTAGCTCCTTCTGAAACGTGATTCCACAGATCATTTGGTTCTAATGAAATATTTTCCCTAGTCACCACGTTGCTGCTGGCTGTGCCACCATCGTCTTCTGTAATTTCGAAGTTTACACCGTCACTTTTCTCCATCTTGTAGTCCGGGTGGACTAACTCAAAATCGTATTCCATTGGCCAATCGCGAGCATCATCGCCTTTCTCGTTCAGTGAAAAGATGCTTATCCTTTCTTTAGGAAACTTTCTTGATTTATTCCTCACATCAAGAGGAATCGGTGCCAGACTCGCGAGAAAGTTGTAGGATTTTGGTGGTGTGTTACTTTGTTTGTATCTCCTGATTAGTATCTTAGATTCGGTGCTGGTTGCATTAACATTTTCGCAATCCTTCGACTTACAGCCACCGGTCTTTTTAGAGATCGTAGAATTTACAATTACTGCAACATTTTTACTCTCGGCTTCTTCTTCAATTCCTTCTCTGTCAAAGAAACTGTATTGTTCGGCACTTTCTGTGTAATTAACCTGCGTGCACGAATAGCGGACAATGAACAGAAAACAAATAATAATAATAAATACATTCATGTCAATGTATTGAACATTTGATCAATATGAGGCATTCAATCACGAAACACACTCATTAACATTACCTTACTCATAACCACAGGGAATTTTTATACCTATCAAAGTTGATAACAACTTTTCTGGGTTAGATTTACAACAACAAAAATAACTGTAAATTTGTTTATCAAACCATATGGTAGTATGACATTTCAAAGAGTTTAAAGAATTGAAAATAAAACTCCTTGCCCTATTGCTTATCGCTTGGGAGATTCGTTAGGATATTTAAAATTCATCTTTAGTTTTCAGTTTATTCAATTATTATAACATCACAACCGAAGTTGACGAGTCTTCAATATAGTTAGAAGATTAACAGCATCGTTTTGGCTACCAGACGAATATATTAAGAATAATAATACCTACTGAATTATTAAAAAAACGTTTAATAAAAGTACTGTAGTTCTTATAATGTAATTTCATATGTCAATTGATTTTCCAATATTTTAAATTTAATTTAAGTTTGAATGTAGCAAACATTATATTTGTATATCGCTTATTAATTTTAAATATGATGATATAGTTTCTGAAAATTTGTTACTCTGGGGGCTTAAATGAAAACCCACGGATAAAAAGAAATTACAGTATTAGCTAAATTTTATATTCAAAATCTACCAACTGCTATTTTCTTTGTGGTAACGAAGTTATTTGGAAAATTTCTACATAAATTCACTGGAAATTACCCTAAGAGCCAAAGATTTGTTGAATCCCTAGTTTGAATATTTGTATATAATTAAAACGTTACTCCGTGTTGCTGCCAACTTAACATTGTTACCAACCTATCGAAACAAAATATCCCTATTTATGGGAAAACATACATATGCGCCACTCTGTTGTGAAATGCATATAACATTTCCTACACTTTTTGTTATAACATTGCTTGTATCTTGAATAATATTCAAGTACTTGAGTAGTATTCGATTACTTGTAGATCAAATAAGAAAGTGTCTATTACGAAGAACTGTCGAAAGAATTGCTGAAACATTTTCAAATAGTAAAAAAATTGATATTAGAAACTAGAATAAGAATATTTATTTTTTCCAACATTGAGCATTATTGTACTAACCCCAAAACATAATAAATATCTCCGCTATATCCATAAATTCATATCTGATAGGCCTTAGTATGTGATTCCCTATCCCATATGGGGGCTGTTTAAACTTAAATAAAACTATCTAATCAATAATTTTGGGCCTAGTGAAAAATATTATTGTGCAAAAATCTACCTACTTCTTCCGATACAACCGGATGAACTATTTTTAGGGCTCGCAGATATTTGTAATGACTCTTATTGCTAATTAATAAATTGCAATTTACACAAATAGAATACAATGATTATGACATTTAAGAGGACGGACTCAGAGATGTTCAAATGACAAGTCAAGCATGTTGACTGAAGTTGTTGACTGAAATTGAAAGGTCAGGGCAGACCATGGTCACAGCTACCTTAGTGAAGATGCCTCTAACAGCGTCGTCTCCAGAGAAAGCGTTGGCGATGGTTACTATTACTTTCCCACAATCACAGTCAACAATAACAGACTGACAGTTGAATAAGTGAACACCAGTGGTTAGTATGTGGCCTTCATTCTGACTGCACTTACTCCAGTGATAGCTTCCTCACTCAGCCCCATTGAAATAAATAAATGACATAGTGATAGGCATGAAACATTTCGAGAGTAACAAACACAACACAACATCGGACATGACTGCGACTTTGATGCATGACACATTTCCAGAGATTGAAACTGGAGTTGAGGAGATCTGTATGGTTTATATGCCAAATTAGTTAAAAAAACTAACAAAACTTAGTTATGGTTTCGATAACTCATATATGAAGTTTCACGTCAAAAATAGTTTTATGTTTTGTTTAAATTAACATAATCGTAACTCGCAGATAAACGTACAAATAAGAAAATACTTATAGGGAAAACGTTGTAACTTTATCATTAACATTTAACAATTAATTTAAAAATTGAAAAAGGTAGACTTTCCAAATTATGCTATCTGAAATATATAAAGAAGATAGTGTTTTATAATGTTTCCTCAAGGAATCACAGCCATTTAAAGTAGAGCATACAGACGAATTTACTACCAGCCAACTTGAGGCAGAAAAACAATTAAAATCTTATGCATGTTTTATTTGTAAAATAATTTTATTTCGTTAAGAAAACTTTTTATTTTCTTAAATTGTGTGTAATTAAAAAATTCCAACAATCTTAAGGTACAGGTGAATAAAAACAAGCCACTGCCTGAAATAACAGCTCATGTACATACTGCACAAAATGCCCAGCCTCTTTGGTCCGGGTTACAAACTTGTCTGCTTTTGTTCTACTTTAAACTCTTGTAACTTTGTGCAGAATTAAAAAAATACTAAACATGGTTTCCTCTTCAGATTAATGAATTAGGAAGATTAATTTTTTACATATAGAAACTTGTTGTTGACTCCAGTTATCCCCTATATACTCACTATAATTATTACATATTCTTATTTTCAACGGTTCTTCTCTGTCTTATTATAAGATTCTATAAAATTGTGCTTCAAAGGTCCTGCAGCTCTGCGTCAAAAGATAAAAGTTTTTAGTTTTTAAAACAGCTTATAACCAGTGATTAAGCTCAGGTTTTAGTACCCATTTCCGTAAATTAAACAAAATGCAAATACCTCAGAGGCTATTGAAAGGAAAAATGACAAGAAGCGAGATGCGAAACATAAACACTATGATTGAGTCCATAAATGATGATCCCTCTTTAAATGTATACGACTTTCACAGGAACTAGAAAGAATATAACTTTTTCGCCTGTAGCTGTAGTTTGACATACCACTTACTCGTATGATGATTTTAACGTTATAAACATGGCCTAGATTATATTTTATTTCATACATTGTGTCCTTATTTATCTAACATGAAATTGCCCAACCATGTAGAAAATATTTTAATTTTGACATATCTCTTAAAAAACTAAGAATTGCAAGAACAGACAGTTTGGTTTAGTTTTGTTCGTAGTACAAGAAGGTAAAGTAGCCAGATATGTAATTGGAGCCGCGTATTTCCGACATTCAAAGGTACAATCAGTAGGAGAAGAGTTACTAGCCGCTATTCCCAGTCATGTCACTTAAAAGAAGAGAAGGCTTTATGTGTTTTAGCTCCGCCAGCGTAAGCCAGGCCCACTTCAAACACAATATTTCTCCGCAGTAAACCAGACCAAATATGTTTGCTTTACCCTAGTATTTAAAACTTTGAGCCCAGTGATGTGTCTTTCCTGGATCGGGTCACCCTGACGTAAGTGAAAACATTTTGCAGAATTTAATGTGAGTTCTACTCGCAGGTATAAACCAGCCAGCAGTGAAGGCTCCTGGGAAAATATAAAAAACACAACAGCATAATAATTAAACAAAAAATAGCTTCTTACATTCCAAATAAAACATGTTTTCAATGTTCATAGTCAGGGGTTTTTCCATATTTCAATAGGGTCCTTAACGTATTCACTTTAAATCCTTCAATTAAGTCTTTATATATATATATATATATATATATATATCTTTTTTTATCACCCAATCAAACTCTAAAATATTATAAAATTGAAAGGGTAGTTTTAAAATTAGAAAAGTTGTTTTGAATCAAACTTATTTATTCAACCTAGCACACAGTTCAAGAAATCTGAACTTGTAAAGTGTACCTTTAAAGTAAACTATTCAAACATATTCAAGTATGCATTAGACAATGTCCTGAAGGAATCATGCCTGGATATTGATTGGATTGGGTAAAGAGCAACAAGAACAAAGTTGCTGGAGCTTAAGCTCATCAAGTAACCGAATATGAAACGGGTTACTAAAAGATTATGTCTGCTACTAGATAGTACCGTGTATCATAAAAGACCCAACATCCCTCGCTTTTCCTAATAAATGGTGATGCATTTTTAAATAACCTTTGATAATATGTAACACTGGAAGAATATTTGATGGGTTTTTATATTATTCCCACAAAATGTCGAGTGGAAGATACCAAAACACATTCAAATAATATTTCGAATGATATCTTAAATCAAAGGTCTCAAAGAGAGAAAACAAATGACACTAAGAAAACCAATTTCTGAATATCAGATATAAAATTGACACTATTTTTGAAATAAGATTCCATCCAATACAGCTTGCCATTGAAGTTACATATAATTTTACATTTTTTCAAATATGCCCCATTCCGGATAGAATGGTCAAACATTAGTTTTCTATATTATGACAGTAGTTTTGGCTTTCCAAAACCTTTAATTTTAGCATTTAAAATTTTAGAGTTACCGTCCATTTGGCATTTTGGTGGAGATTCGTTAATTTGGAGATTGGTGGTGAAATCGAAAAAAGTTTTTATGTCACGGTATTGTATATCTCAATAGAAGAATTGTCAACTGTTCAAGTTGGGACTTACGATACTTTCCTATTTGTTATCTTATACATATGCCCAGATGAATATTCTAAAGGTATATTTAGATTTTAAACTCAACCACAAACCAACACCCAATTTACAACTCTCGGAAATGCAAATTGGACTAAACTTCCTGCAACAAACAAGATTGTGGTTTCATCGCCTCTTCAGCGGCTGTCGTGTTCCGGCTCCCTGACACGCCGGGGTTACAGAAGACAACGGAAGTGGACAAACTTAACGATCAGTCGTGCGTACCAGCCATCATGGGAAATAAGCGGAAAGATCCGGAGCCATCACGGGAAATAAGCGGAAAGATCCAGAGCAAGGGTTGCTCATTTTATGAGATTGATGGAACATTCCTGTAATGATTGAAAGGAATTGGGCCAATATGAAGGTGAATAACTTAATTTAACACATCATCCAAGCTGAATTGCTAATCTTTTCAAATACTATGATTGGGTCTAACCACAAACCGCATGGCAATCCATCGACCACTGATTACAGAAAAACGCCGAATCTTACTTTTAAATTAGTATAGGATAAAACATTCGATTTAAACTTGCTGGAGCTGCATTGGATACCTAAATTAATAATAGAATTTCTAGATTTTTGATATTATAAACTATTATACATACACATTTGTAATAGGTATATATGGTAATAATCAAATGCTGTTATACTCTAAATATGTGATTTTCCTGGATTTGAAACGCGTCCGACTACAACAGGACTCAGCTCCTCGGGATTCTAATGTTTTAACGTTAATCTTATGACACTCAGGCAGTGTTATTCTCAACCCACTCACCAAATTAATAGACCTACGAGTTTTACTGTTTAGTTTTCTTTGATGCTTTCCATTTGCTTATTTTACATAGTTTATACACATTATTGTACACATTAATATTGTATAATATAATATAGATTTTTACCGCTTTATCCAATTATCTCAAACATGAGTAAATTTAGGTTAAATTTTCTTTACTCATTATTCCTTTATTTACTGTATTAAGTAAGATATGATAATTAGACCACGTATTGGAAACGTATTAAAACATCTACCTATACATAATGAAAATAACATATTCTTACTTTTGATTGACATTTCTGATCACCAAATCAGCATCTAATAAGCTGCTTGAACATCTTATACTTTGTAACTAAAACACCAATGATTCAGTCCATGAATGTCTAACTAAACAATACTTTTGTCCCGTATTGCTCCACTATTTTGTTCTAGATTTTGCAATCTGACTTTATAATTTGTATCTTCAATATACAAATAAATAAGTCTATTCGTATGATTGTTTCCTGTATATTATTTCAGTTGCATATAACGTTCTACCTGTTAAATTTAAACAATGTATTTTGTAATTTTACATTCCTTAAAATAAGAAAAGTTTAATAAGTCTTAATCAAACGATTTTTACTAAACATGAGGTATTTTGAGTAGAAATTGAAAAATGACAATTATTTCACTGTGTTTAATAAACTTACATTGTGATTTCGTAAAAGTTAGTCTAGTCACACACATATTTATTAACATTGAAACATTTTCGTTACATTTTGGATGTGTTTAATTTGACAGCACCATAGTATATTTATAGCTTGCATATTTTGCCGGAAGTCAGATGCTGCGGGTAAGCGTTATGAATTAAAGATGAGAGGCGTGCTACACTCTTAGATGCCACACACAGTCCTATAATTACACTTGCAATCGCTGAACACTTTCTACCAGATTATGCTATAGTTTGTTTATTAATTACATCTAAATTTAGCTTACGCTACATAACAATACCATAGTCATATACGCGTAATGTACAATTACTTTGACTTAGTGGTTGAACACTGTAACAATATAGAACATATTTATTTCACGAATCTATCAGAATTGTAAATTAATAAAGTAGCATTATTAACTAAAAAGATAATACCGTTTTTGAAGCATGTAACTGTACTTTTTCATCCTCTTTAGGTTTCAATCTCAAGTCACTAAATTGTCAAAACAAAAGCGATAAACATCATACTTGAAAATAGAAGTGATGTAGATTAAATAGTCTTTCCTTATTCGCGGATCTATCAGAATTGTAAATTAATAAAGTAGCATTATTAACTAAAAAGATAATACCGTTTTTGAAGCATGTAACTGTACTTTTTCATCCTCTTTAGGTTTCAATCTCAAGTCACTAAATTGTCAAAACAAAAGCGATAAACATCATACTTGAAAATAGAAGTGATGTAGATTAAATAGTCTTTCCTTATTCGCGGATCTATCAGAATTGTAAATTAATAAAGTAGCATTATTAACTAAAAAGATAATACCGTTTTTGAAGCATGTAACTGTACTTTTTCATCCTCTTTAGGTTTCAATCTCAAGTCACTAAATTGTCAAAACAAAAGCGATAAACATCATACTTGAAAATAGAAGTGATGTAGATTAAATAGTCTTTCCTTATTCGCGGATCTATCAGAATTGTAAATTAATAAAGTAGCATTATTAACTAAAAAGATAATACCGTTTTTGAAGCATGTAACTGTACTTTTTCATCCTCTTTAGGTTTCAATCTCAAGTCACTAAATTGTCAAAACAAAAGCGATAAACATCATACTTGAAAATAGAAGTGATGTAGATTAAATAGTCTTTCCTTATTCGCGGATCTATCAGAATTGTAAATTAATAAAGTAGCATTATTAACTAAAAAGATAATACCGTTTTTGAAGCATGTAACTGTACTTTTTCATCCTCTTTAGGTTTCAATCTCAAGTCACTAAATTGTCAAAACAAAAGCGATAAACATCATACTTGAAAATAGAAGTTATGTAGATTAAATAGTCTTTCCTTATTCGCGGATCTATCAGAATTGTAAATTAATAAAGTAGCATTATTAACTAAAAAGATAATACCGTTTTTGAAGCATGTAACTGTACTTTTTCATCCTCTTTAGGTTTCAATCTCAAGTCACTAAATTGTCAAAACAAAAGCGATAAACATCATACTTGAAAATATAAGTGATGTAGATTAAATAGTCTTTCCTTATTCGGGAGAGTAGTTAAACTCTGTTCACCAGAAATATTAATAATGTATTTCTTAAGGGATATACATGTATTCGCTGTATTGGAATGAAATGAGGTACCAATCTGGCAATGAAAAGTAAAAAAATATTTATAAGATCAATTTGTGTATCAAACTTTACTTGATATTTAAGTAAAACAATACTTCTTCTTCCTAAAAGGAACTGTATATGTCAGCTTCAGATATTATTCACTATTAATGATCTATCTTCAAAGATCGTCAAAGTTATGGATAAAGCCAGCGATCTTATATATATATATATATATATATATATATATATATATATATATATATATATATATATACGTAGAGATAGTAACGTCTACTCAACTAGAGCTATGTTTAAATTCAATAAAATTATTCTTATCATTAATTTAACAATTATACAAAATTTTATGAGTTCATCAATAATCCTATTTTTTTGCCAGTAAGCTTCGTCGTGTATACAATATTTTAAATAAAACAATTAAAAGTTACAATCTAAAAAATAACATAAAAAGTCTATTCAATAAATGGAACAAGTACACATATTTAAAAAAGTTTCAAATATTAGACGCACATCCTTCAGATCTCCGTATCTTTCAGCTCCAATCTAACGTTGGTTGCTGCGTTCCACGGTCGGAATAAAATATGTTTTTTTAATTACATATGTTTTCAAAGCTTTCTTGAATTTTACTTAGTTGGTGATTAATTTGTTTCTGGTATACAATTTATAAATCTGACACCCATCCGAGATGGGATATGGCCATGAAGCTGTAATGGGTGTTGAGCTACTCTGAATTTTTGTACGGCTATAGTATTATAACCATGACATCCCTGCCCTGCAGCAACTGCACCTGAAGCGCTGAAACATGCTCGTTTCAAGCACGTACAGCGCAGGCAATGTCGGTAATTTGAGCCCTTTTAAGAATTATCTACAGGACTCTCGGGAAGGTAACTTATTGATTATACGAACGGAATTGTTTTTGAAATTAAGTTTTAACCTCCTAATCATAAATTGTGAAAAGTAATTTAATTGAATTGCCAATGTGTGGTCTCTCTGTTGTAATATGGCAGCTTATTCAACGAACGATACAGTTTCTAATGAACAGTGCGATGGCACAGAGAAATGTCCGCAGCTTCTATTTTACCGATTCCGGTTCTATATGTGGAGTGTACACATGTTAGGATCAGGAAGTAAATATACACTAGGTAACCATCGTTAGCGACATCATTAGTGCGTGGCTCTGGACAGTAACTTGCTTAGCTCGTCTGGAATTTGCGGGGATTTTCTGAAATCGGACTTTCACGAAATAGTTTCTGGGAATCACTTTTTGGAAAATTGAGCTCATATGCAATTGGTACACAGTTCCTCCAGTACTTGAATTACTGGATTTTTATCTTAAATAATTTAACATTGTTATTACATTTACATGCAAAAATATTTTTTCTATTTTCACAGGCGGTGGAACAGTAAAACCATATCTGTCAAAAGATAATGGTGACTGACTACGTCTTAGAAATTAAGAATCGGCATGAATATCATAGCTATGTAGTTCTATATGGCTTAAGACCAAAGATACTTTCAATTTAATCTTTTAAAACCAAATGTTAGGAACGACAAGATTATCGTCTAGTGGCGATGTTAGACAATGTTATTTTGAAAGAAACCGGGTCCTCTGAGTTTCTTGGAATAAGCTTTGATCGAGTTCTGAAATCTGCTCATAGCCTGCTTTAGGTATTTATATTTAGTGCAACTTTACAAACGCTTCTGACGTAGATGTGTAGAGAAACCTACTTTAGTCTGATACATTCATGCTTGCATTATGTCTTGAGATCGAGGAAAAGCTGTTATAAATACAAATTCGAAAGAATATTTACTGTACAAAATTAACCAGGAAATTATTTCCAGAAAGAAACCATGACTCGCACCTCATACTTTGAGGGATCTCCAGTTATTGTGACTGTCATTATCAATATCGTCCTATATTGCCGATAACAGTGAGTTGGTCCAAGGCAGGGTCATCCTCCAATATGAGAATAGAGGCATAGGCAACTCCCACTCAAATCTCAACTAAAACGTATCTTGGTGTTTTTACTCCGGTGAAGAGTTTATTTATATTGGGGCGCTGGAATAATAATACTTAAAAATCATTTAGAAAAAATATAAAAACCCGATTATGTTAAAGAAAACCATAAATTATAATCATATTATATTTTTGTTAATATTAAATATAAACTATGGCCTACAGTAATAAGCATAACCATTATATTTTAATATATATCGTTAATGAATGAAATGCAACTGTACGATTGTATATGCAATCACGAACATTATTATTATGTCTTTAGTCAGTGAGTGGCAATGTATATTTGACATTTATGCCCACAGCTCAAATAGATAAAGGGGAGGATTATATAGTATATGAAAGAAATACTTTGTCATTTTGAAGTGTTTTCTACCAAAATAAACTTATTACCCAAAGCCCTTTTCAGACTTTTCGTCTTTCATTGTATTGTGTTTATTCCATGACTGCGAATGCTTTATGTAAGTATGTCAGATCACCATCGGAACTAAAATTTCTAAGGCGGGATTGAAATGTTAGTAAACGTTTACTTTTAATAATATACAGGTTGGCTACTATTTCTGATAGAACGTTTCCAGATAAAAATTTATAATATTTTTGAGTTTTCATATGTTCATATGTATGTGATGTAAAGAACCAGCTGAACAGTGTGTTTAGTGTAAGAAGAGGGTTGGACTAACTAACTAGTCCGAGCTAAACAGCTTGAAACATTAGCACCATCAATGTAACACTTTACACCGTAAAGGCATAACAACAACGGCAAGTTGTAGGATACGTTTACTTTAAATTAAAAGCATACTAGAAGAACAGAGCAGACTCTGCTTGTAAAACTATTGCAAAAACTATTCATATTTTGTGTTAATAATAATATGGAACCTCTCGCAATGTGCCAACCTTCATCGCTGTATGTGGTATTAGGTGCTTAGTTTAATGCTTACTTAAGTACTCTTTTCGTTGAGTCACATTAGTATTACATTATAAAGTGTTTCATTTATCGTGCTGACTGATTTAATACAACATGTGAACAAAAATAAAGTTGAATTATTACTATTTAAAATTAAAAAACATGAGAACCCCGAAGGAAATAATACAATTAATTAATAATATTATTTAGTATATATGATTATAATAATACATTTATATTTGGTACAGTTATGATTTTTAAATTTACATCGACTATCGTAGAGCCTCATTATAATATGTTTTGGTTGCTTCTAGAAATACACAACGGTAAAAAACTAAATTGTTAATATTTGATCAGTTGTAAAATCATAATAATATGAACCTAGTATTACAAAACCTAGTATTATTACAAAATTTAAGGTATTTGAGAAATAATAATTTCAACATTAAAATTTTATAATTCTTCAATTAATTGAGAAAGGAAAAATAATGGGTGTTTTGTGCACACTAACCTACAAGAACGACAATATTTTTCGAGGTAAGTTGTAAATTGCTGGCTAATCTAAAAATCGATTTCGTGGATGACCCTACATTTCTTTCATAGCCGATTTCCTTTAATTTTTAAAATAAAGTTCATGAAATAAAATGAACTGCCATCAATAAGGTTTGTTATTCCACTTGATTTATATTACCAATCTCTCATTAGGTAGGTAAATACCAGTGGGTATGCGGTGGAAAGCACAATTAATCATGGTTGCTTTGCAAATGAGTAATGACTAAGGAAACTCTAATTTGTAATCAGCTTATCTTACTTTGCAGTACATATTTGGTTGCTAGTGATAGATTAAGTATTAATTTAAATCTCTTAGTAAGTAACAGATGGATGGATGCGCTGGTAATACGTGATTGGACGTGGGATTAGGTCTAATCTGATTTTAAATAATTCAGGAAATATTTACACACCGCTTACAGCACAGCAGCGGTGCTTAAAGCTATTAACAGAATCTCTAGAAGGGCGGAGGTGGCTAACAGAAAGAAGATAGGTGACGTGTGGAGGGGAAGGAGGGTGGTGGGGGAAGTGGATGTCGATCATAACATAAATAATGCACAAACACATCACCGGTCGGTAAACTACCCTCCCCCTTGCCTAACCTAACAACCTAACTGAGTATACTAGCGGCTAATGAAACTTACTTCAGTAATGGACATTCGTAACACATTTCAGGCATACGTTATTTAAGTAAATAATTTTATGAAAACCATCGAATTAACTTTTAAAACAACATGGATCGCTAAAAAACGCCAAATGATTTCCTTACTAAAAAATGTCAAATAACTAATAAATGTTCACATGCTAATCCTATACTGAGGAAGCCAAAGAGTATTCATGTTCAAGATCACTTACTCTTACTCTTAATCCCATGGCCATGGATACCCTAAGTGGTATTTGGCCTCGCCAACCAGCTGCCTCCATCTCTCCCTGTCTTCACAATCCCCCTGACCCGCTCTCAATTTCCGCAAGTCCTTCTCCACCTGGTCCTTCCAGCGATTTTTGGGTCTATCTCGAGGTCTTCTTCCAACTGAATTGTGTTTCCAAACCTCTTTAATCAATTTATCATCCTCCCTCCTCATCACATGGCCTGCCCACCGAAGTCTCTTGCTCTTTGCTTCTCCTACAACGTCTGGAGATTGAAACATCTCTCTGATTTCTTGGTTGTGCCTGATTCTCCATCCATCTCCATCTCTAATAGGTCCGAAAACTTTCCTCAAAATTTTATTCTCGAATGTAATTAATCTCTTTTCTGCCTGTTTATCTATAATCCATGACTCTGCTCCATAGAGAAGAACTGGTCTTATAACAGTCTTATATATTCTTAATTTTGTTTTGTAAGACAGTAATTTTGATTTTAAAATATTATTTAATGCGTACAAGCTTCTATTTGCCAAATTTATTCTATTTTTGGATTTCTATTAGTTCATTACTCTTTGAATTAACTATTGCTCCGAGGTATTTGAATCTTTCAACCTGTTCGAATTTATGGTTCAGTATTTCCAAATCTTCTCTACCATTATTTCCTCGCCTAAAATAAATCAACTTTGTCTTAGCGTCGTTAATTTCTAGTCCTATTGACCGGGTTTTGTCTATTAATATTCCTGTCATCTCCATCAGTTCATTTCTGTCATTGGAAACTAACACCACGTCATCCGCAAATGCCAGTGCTCCTATCTTAGTTCCAATGCTTATACCTAGTTTCCTATTTCTTATTTCTTTCAACGCTTCTTCCAGGGCTAAATTGAACAGTAATGGAGAGAGGCTGTCTCCCTGTCTCACCCCTGTTTTTACCTCAAACTCGGGTGAATATTCATTTTCCACTTTAACTTTGCATTTGGAATTTTCTAAGCTAAGTTTTGCCATTTTCGTTAGTTTTGTAAGTATTCCATACTGCTCCATTTTTTCCCATAGTTTATTTCGATTGATACTGTCATAAGCTTTCTGAAAGTCTATGAATAATCCATACAATGCTCTATCAAATTCCCAGTGCTTGGCTATTGATTCTTTTAGGACAAATATTTGATCGATGGTTGACCTTCCTTTTTGAAATCCTGCCTGGTGATCTTCAATTATTTCTTCTGTGTACACTTCTAATCTTTTCTGTATTATTTTTGACAGTATCTTGTATGAAGTATTCAACAATCAAATGTTCAAGATCAGCTGTGTATAAATGAATATAATTGGTCTTAAACACGTCCCTTGAAGAATTCCTTTATAATTTTAAAGCCAATTGAAATACACATATCCAGTCCTCTTAGGTTTTATTACATTATTACCATAGAAAAATTAAAAGTTTATTCCGTATTCAAAAATTCAATTATGAAAGCTCTATTCATAAATTAATAGAATTTGATAAGAATACATACATCAATAAAATTTGACAATGCAAATAAACCATACCTTTGAAATGAGACATCATCGAAACATCTGTACCCGAAAATTATGACAATCTCAAAAGGTCATTTCACTAGAGCCCGCTGTTTAAATACTGGTTTCTTATGTTTCAAGATGAGCACCTTTCTCTAAGTAAGATAAAATCGTACAACTTTTATAAATAACCACTAAAAGTTTCAAATTCAAGTTTACACAAAGGCAACTCGTATGTGCAGCGTGTTCTTTAGAAGGGTATGTGCCTGATATTGTGATATACTGCACGTTTTATTACATTTATTGTATTTACTAATTTATTCTTATAACTAAAGAAATTTTATAAAGAATGATATGTTTCACGAGATTAGTTTTTAATGTGAATAATATAATAACCCAAGTGATCTTGTAACACATGTATCGGAGTGTTGTATAACCATTCTGAGATTGCAATAATTAAAAAAAATCCTGCCGTATTCCGATGTCCGCCCATCTATCTATCCATCTATGCCATAACTCTTGATAGAAGGTCCTATAGATTTGAGACTTGGAACATAAGATCCTCTTGGCCCAAAGAATAACTCTATTGATTGAAGATCAAAAAGCAGTAAAGTTGCAAGTAATTTCGTAAAGAAACGCTGTGAAGACTAGAAATGCTTCGTTATGTTCTTTCGGATATATAAATACTCTATTGTATCGGTTGATTTTGTATTGTGGATATTTTTCATCTGCTCATTCTTTTGAATGAGCTACTATAGTGTAGTTTCATTCTCTTGTGCACAAGAAATGTATTGAAACTAAACTCTTCCTTGAACCTATTTTTCAAAGAATATAAATAGTGGAAAATACATTACTTTCCCACTACCCCAAAGTTACATCTCCAGGTAATTCCATTACTGACTCCTGGATGATTTAAAACATTCTCTAGAAACAGTTAGACGCTTTTGGTTGCAGGCATCAAGCAGCTTGATTATTGTCGGATTGTCATTACCAATGTAATCCATGGACATTGTACGGATCAAGTACAATGGCACATTGTGGTGGATCGAAGCAAAGCAGACATTGTGTACCAGAACGATCCATGTGCATGTGATGACATTAATTAATTATCCATTCATTTTTAAATAAAATTTTTGGCTCGTTCGATTTATACAACTCTTAGATATAATTTGAACGTCTAATAATAACAATTGGTCTGGTAAGAACACTTAATTTAAACCCTTCGGTAATAATTATTTGGTCATATATTAGTGATTTACACTGTACAGCAAACACAATATCATACTGGATGCAATAGCAGTTACAAGCAATAGTGGGCAGTAACCCACACGTGCCGGTGGAGTCACACACGCGTGCTGAACTATTCCTCTCACCTCACGTGCCCACGTGTTCCCTTCATTGCGTCTGCGTAGCTCTTCCTTATTGCAATGCGCAGGTGACAGGTACCAATATCAGCACTGCGCAATCAAGTATTTGTAAAGCTTATTAGTTATGTGTTGTAACGCAGTTGCGTAATCTGTCACAATCTCTATGGAATGTTGGTTAATAGTCAATAAAACTAGCATTATAACAAATTACACACTAGTAGATTACGGTTTGATAAAGATAGTTTTATTTAGTTTGTGTTTCATAAATCGATACAGTAAAGTACCGAAGGACTTGAAAGAACGTAACGAAAGTCGTACCAGCCAATCCTACTAAGTAACTTCATCACAAGCTAATATTACATGATAAAATGTCATACGAGTGGACGCAGTTTGTTAACACATTTCTTAACTCTGGAAATCTCGTTGCAATTGTGGTTACTCATAAGGCCAATATAAAAATATAATTTTATCGTAATAATATTATAAATGCGAAAGTGCCTTTCTTTGTTTGTTTTGCTTTTACGTATAAATTCATTGAATAATATAATAATAAATAACCGACCGTATTGACATTGTACAGGGACATTTATAGGATCCCTAGGTAGAACATAGGCCTATTCTTATTCCGTAAATCCTTCCAGGCTACGCCTCATTGGTCTTTAAAGCAGCAAAAAGTCCCTTCTTTCTCTCTAAAGTTGTGTAATGTGTTATTTGTAAACATTATATTGTGACAACACAACCATACGTTTAATTAGTTTAACAAATATTTTAAATTTGTTTACATTTATAGAGTAAAAGCATAACAGAAGTAATATCACTTCTTATTTCAACATCTTAGGCAAAGCGATTTATTTGTTCTGGATCACAAAGCATTACACGAGACACTAAATCCAATTTTTATGACAGAAATCGTTGAGGGAAAATCGCATCCATTTCTCACTTATGAGGAGTACTATACCAATTAGGTATATAAGTGCTGATATAATTTGTAGACTGGACGAAGGAAATAGTACGAAGTAGCGAACATGGATTGGGAAGCAAGAACTTTACTGTATAATGTATTGTCTTTACATACGGATGGCAATTGTCTTAATGTGAATATTGAAATGTGTTAGTATGATTGATGTCGAGTTTAGTTTAGTTTTTAATTTTCAATATCAATATATAGATCTATAAAATTTAGAAAACTATTCTGTTTTGAATTCTACCTCATATAGACGTCTATTTATATTTTCTCTCGGAGCAAAATAGCAACCTCTAATTTTACGGAAATATAATTGAACTAGAAGTGAAAAACCTGAAATAAGAATAACCCACACTTTTTTGAACTTCTTGTCATCTTACTCATGAATTAAAAAATAAAAAGATAAAATCGGTACCTGATGCACGGTACAGGACTAATTCCGCTTTAAAATTTTATCATAGAACCCTATTATATTACAAGTGCTTTCACTAAGAAAACTATGAACTTCGACTTTGGAGTGCCTGTAGCTGGATCTACAAAAGTGTTTCTTAAGTCGTGGGAGATATTGAAACAAAGACACGGAATGTTGCATAGAAATTGCGGACGAAGCCGCGGGTATGTGCTAGTTGTTACCATAAATTTTAATCCTTTAAATCCAAAATCAAGAGAGAAGTCTTCCGGGAACCAAAAGGAACATAAGCCACAATCTTAACGTCTCTAGGACCTTTCTACAAAGAGCTATCACACTACGGACGAACACATATACAGACTGACTAAGTCACGATTTTAAAAAGGCTCTCTTTGGTCCTTAATAAAGGATATAGGGCATCTTTTAATATTAAAAGCAGAGTCACCAGTATAACAAGGAATATTTTTGTAAGACGCCAGAACAGAAGGATGGCTTACATTGATGTATTCCGGAGAGGCAAGTCGCTAACCTGGCCACACGGCATGCTCTGTAATATTCATGACTATCGACCGATCCTCCTTTTTAACGAAGTAAACCGTCCAGGGTGGCCTCTTTGCTCTCCTTCCGAATTGTTTTCATTATTTACATCTTAAAAACAAAGCACTTACTTCGGCACAATTGATTATTTCCATGTTTAAATCATTTTCAGTGGCTCATTACTAGCATTTTTAATGGATACATCTGCAGGATTTCTGCACAAAATCTGTATAAAACAGCTTATGAATTTGAATCACGGAATTAGTTGCCAATATAATGCATTAAACATGAACCCATGTAAACCACCGCTACCTAAAGTGCACCCTCTGAGGTGCCATCGAGTAGCAACCAAATTTTGAAAATCAAATATACTAAACTCTCCTTAGGTTCAAGAAGTCAACGCTTGAGGAAATGAAGCCTACTATAAATAAATTGAGGAAATATGTTAAACAAACCACATTGCAAAGCTTAAAGCTTATGTTAAAATACACATTTCTTTCCAATTCCAAATTTTTAATTCAATAATGTTAGTAAGTATGATTTCTTGTTTTTGGATATGTGCCATTGCACCCAACATATGACAAGTTAGCATTTAACACAGATTATAAATATATTAGTGTTTTAAAAAAACCAAAAACACGAGGGAAATGTTTCACAAATCAATTAATACCTATTATTTTCAACAGAAATTCTATCTGCGTTATCTTGATGTATCAGACATGTACTTTCGAACTTTTTTAATATCTAGCATTGATGGGATTTTGCCGTTGAAAGCCCGTTCTGAAGGGAAAGTTATATTAATAAATGTTAGGTTTCTTGTGGCAAAATGTATTGCTATATAATCCACTGATGGATGAATTTTCCTTTACAATACCATTGTTCATTTCTAAATAGTACAACTCATATATATTGGGGATATGTCTATCTTTTTTATCTTTCATGGACATTGAGTCAGGATCATGTTTCTGTCTTTCAGTACTATGGTTTCACTTTTTCCTTTTAAACTATCTTGAATAAGAGTTTCATACCCTTCTGGTGAATATACCATATATTTGATTTTTTGGCTGTCTTAATGATCCCAAAGCCTCTGTAACACGGCAGAAAGCTGTGTCCTCGTACAGGAAAATACTGTTTTAGAGGTATTTTTCCGTCATGAGATATTGCCATCAAGGCTTTCAACACTGTATGATTCCCATTTTTCCCTGTACAACCGTCGGAGAAGACATAGATTTATTTTGTCGTTTATGGAACATGGTCTTATAGAAAGTCGAAAACAAAAGATGAAACTTCATTCCCTTCATTTAAAACTTCATTTTTTTAATTGAAACGTTTTAAAAATTTAAATAGTTTATACAAGTAACGTTGTTTTGGGAATTGAACGGTTTAAATCATTTTTTGGACGGGTTGTTCTCAAACAAATATCAACAAGTTGTTCAATGAAGTAACAATAAAAAATTGTTAAATCTGTTTTTTTTTAGATTTTTAAAACTCTGTACATTTATACAGCAAGATAAATTTAAAACATTTTTAAAAATTGATCTGTGCTAAGAGAACTTTAAAATGAGATATATCACACGTCCCACCTTTACATTTAAACATTTCCCAAATACAACCCCCCATCTCCTCAAAATACCCCTTACAGATGTTTTTGGGGATGCCAAATAATGTTAATACAAAATAGGGGGGAGGTTCAGTTGAAATATCTTTTCTATCTTCACCTGTTATATTGCTGCAATAAGTAGCCCAGGTGGTTTGGTTCACTGTGTATAATAGACAAATATATCTACGTATATTAGACATACAGTTTAATAGCAACCACGTGCTAATAATGCACTAAAGATTTAATTAGTAGCATTACTAAACGTTGAAGATATCTATATCCAGCACCATATTACTATATTTATAGTAATATTTGTGAAATTAGTGCAAATATTTGTGGAATCAGTTTAATACAATAGCTTATCAGTATTTGATTCGGTTTACATTTCTGATTTATATCTTTAAATTCAAACCACTGGGTAGTGATATCTGTTAAAACTAATCCACTAATACTTTATGATGTACGGAATTAAACGTTTTTGGTGATATATATTTTATTTAAACACATAAAATACTAAATTAAAAGAATAGCTAAATACAAGTTTTCTAAAAGTTTTTCTAAAACATTTCTCAATAATCTCTCTACATTTTTTCGTCCGTACTAAAAGTATGCATTATATATGTATATTTAAATTCTTGGCAGTAATTACATATTTTCCATGAAAATGTCTTGCAGAAGTTAAATATAAACTTGTTCTTAACCCTGATTGTGTTATTGATAAATTTGTCATAAATTGTCATAACATAAAAATAATCAGTTATATAAGTATTTTTATTTGCATTCAAAAATACTTTTATGCTTGATTATTCCTGACCTATAAGGAATGCTTTAATACAAATTATGAAATTTTGTGAATGTCCTTCCTTCCTTACAATAACTCTTGATATAATGTCCTATAAAAATGATATAAAGGTCCTAGAGATTTAAAACTTGGTGCGTTTCTTTCTTTCTTTCTTTGTCCACGAAAGAACTTTTATGGACGAAATGTCAAAGATCAGTTCGTCCATATGTATGTCATCTAATCAGTACACCTGTATGATAACTCTTCATAGAAAAGTCCTAAAGACTATACAAAATCTGTACAAAGTATCTTTTTGGGCCTTTGATGCAGATCTATTTACTTGGAGTAAAGTAACTGCATTTGTTTTTCTGTGGTTTAAAAATGAGTAACAGACAATTTCTCTAAATACACACTACAAAGTAGTTGATCGATTTATATGAGCAAGAGAACCACAGTGGCATTATCCGTTTCCATTTGCTCTCATGAATTATTGGACCATATTCGAGGTGAAGCCATCAATAATGACCGTCAACAGGGTGTACAGTTCCCTGGTGACGTCTTTAATATGTAACAGTCGTCAATTTCTACCATTATCAACATTATCCGAGGTAGTTAGTGGGGTATTTATTATACTTTTAAATGTTCTACAAAAGTTCAGCTTGATTTTATAGTACCTGTACTCAAGGTCTGTTTATAGTAAGTGTAGCTTGATAAACTTTGTAGTGGTGTAAAAACGAAATGATCGCCGTATTTACTGCATACAACTCCGCATATGTTTTGAATATCTGGTTAAAAGGATGGGTAATCACAATCTTCTCACAATTATCTAGGATGGGATATATTTTCCATTTTAAGAAAAATATTTGAAATGATTAAGATATACTATGAATATGAATACAAAACCTGTTCAAATATTGGGCAGAGGATAAAGTTGATTGCATAAACTAATAAAACTAAGATAACATCCCAAATACATAAAAATCTGAAATTGGTTTTCAATTAATCCCCGAGGAATTATGGGTGCTTATAGTAGGAAACCCTAATATAATCGGTTGTTTATAGTTGCATAAATAGTTGTATAATAAGGCCCAAATCAATACGGCTGAAGATAAACATGTGAACTTTTTACAGCGTATACGTGAGTTTCAGTAAGTAGTTTACAATAGGGCCTGATTATATAATAGAGTTGGGCTTTAAATGTCTGCCAATGCTTAATGGGATGTGACAAAATTTTCTTTAAAAATAAAACAAACTATTCAAACTGACAACCAAAACAGGGCGCAGTTTAACTATATGCAGTAAATATTACATTCCTAGTTTTATTTCTGGTGACGATTTACAAAGTTTTAGGTTATATGTCAATATAACAGTGCAGAGTGTTTGTTGTAGGTGTAGAAGGAAATGGTGGGGGAGTGTTATTTTTCCTCCATACTGATTTATCCCGTGGTTTATCGCTTTAAGCTTGAAAATCCCCTAAAACCCACCTTGTCAAAGTCTTGTTCGACTGATCGACGCGGCCTAACTCTTCTAAGCCCCTTACAGATAACTCCACCCGCTCATTTACTTTGTGTAACTTATCTTACCTCCAATCGGTAAAACAACCTTAGTTACCAGGTGATGAAGTATAGATTAAAATAACACGAATATTTTTTATATTCAACCAAAAATACAAACTGTAAAAAAACTCAATAGCTATTACTATTAATAATTTAATATTTGTTGTTTTTCATATTGTTGTTTTATTGTAAAATATCAATTTTATTTGCAAACAGGCTATGTAGCTGCTAAATGAGTACCGGCTTTCAAAATCTATAGAAATCAGTATTTTACCTATTTTGATTACGTTAACATGATAGTACTAGTTAGTTGAGTAGTTTAATTACTGATATAGATTTACGCATTCTGCGTGATTTACCTAGCCACTATATCATGGTTAGTGACAGTTACAGAATCTCCAAGTTGATTTTATCTGCACTCTAAATTGCTGCAACCCCCTGTTAAAGGACACAAATCTTGTTTTTTAACTGGTATATATTTGGTTAGAAAGAAAAACTAATGCAATTTAGCAGCATTATTGGAATAAGAATCTGTCACATTTATCTCTTTATTACTTCATTCATGGACAAGTCACAGCGTTAAAAGCTGTATCATGTCACGAAGACTGAATGTCAGTCAAATTGTCATGGGGAGAGAAGTGATAAAAAGTGAAGAGGCATTGAGTTGTTTAGTCCTACTCATTGTTGGTGAATAATAAGCATTTTTCTACATTAACGTCAAAAAGACATCATATCACTTACGCATTATTTATTCAGCGAAGCTATTTATTTTATAATGTAAAGTTTTGTTCTCAAATTTGTATTACTGAGGAAGAACAATCTAGACAGTGTTTATGTTTGTGTAACGGACATATTTTGTTTGAAATTTTTATTTCAAACCGAAATTATTATACATACATTTTAGTTTTTATTAGAATTTACAATTATGTTTTATGACTTGTGATAATTTTTCTAAACAGTCTATAAAACATAACCGGTGATACTGCCTTGGAGCGCCTGTAAGAACGACTGGAAAATGTAGTAAAAGTGAATTTAATTTATAAGACATTAATGTAAGTACAAATTTAAAGAGACAAATGGTAAAGCATGTATCCAAATATTGATTCCAAAATTTGTTAAAGGTTTCTTAAATTTTGCAACACTATGCAAACGTTATTTGTAAGTGCCACGGAACGTTTTAGTTTATTTCACATTGTTGAAAATTTGTTTAACTAACTTGAACAAACAATAAATATTTTGTGTCCTGCAATAAAATATCCTTTGTACATGAATCGTTTTATACTGAACGTTTATAGGCCTACACGATTACTATTACAAAGATATAAGCTAAAATCAAAAGTTAGAAACCGCCTTTACAATGAAAGTATTTTAAATAATAATATATTTGTAAATATTAAACTATAGTTATTAAATAATAATTTATTACCATTATCGGTGGTTTTATATTTTTATAAAATCTTTTTGTATACATGCCGATGTTTTCAGGAAATATTTGTATGTTATTAGCACGCTAAAGTAGTTAAAAAATGAAAAATTCATCTACTCTCAGGGTTTGAAAATATTTGTCAATTGTTGTTTTATTGTAAAATATCAATTTTATTTTTAAACAGGCTATGTAGCTGCTAAATGAGTACCGTCTTTCAAAATCTATAGAAATCTGTATTTTACCTATTTTGATTCCGTTAACATGATAGTACTAGATAGTTGAGTAGTACATGGATCGTGTAATGTTTTGGATATTCGTTTTTTATATTATTTCAGCAATGCTCATATATGTAGAATTCTTTTTCAGGGAAGGTGCTTACTTGAATGTATAATTGTGTTATGAAAATTTCAAGATTGACAAAGAATAACCAAGAGAATATTAATGTTCGTACAGTTCTGCCAGTAGGATTTATCAGCCTTTGGTGCAATTCTCCAGATAATAGTATATTATAGTCACACATTTACCCAGATAACAATTTATTATAGTCACATATTTCTCCAGACAATAGACTATTATAGTCACTCACTTTCCCAGACAATAGACTATTATAGTCACACATTTCCCCAGATAACTAATATAGTCACAAATTTCTCCAGATACAGTCTATCACAGCCACATATTCCCCAGATTATTATAGTCTAGGATCGATTATTTCCTAAGGGAATTTTCTCTATTGATTAAGAAATAACCAGGTTGTGTGCTGATACTGTAATTTGGCTCTCGGCCCCTGGATTATCAGTTCACAGTTGGTGATCACCAATCTATCTACCAGTTCTGTCACAAGCGTTACTAACTACAGTGATTGACCTGCCAATCAACAGTCAGGATGTGTGGGAGGAGAGCAGAGGGATGAGAGAGCAGGAATGTCTTGTCAGATAATAACATAAAACGAGTTACACAAATTTTAAACTGAATACCACATAATTAGGGTGTCTATTGGGGATTTTAGGTCGATCTTTCCTTATCGTGCTGAATGAAAACTTTAAAGCATCATCAATTACTTTATTCGTGTAGCCTACTGTTCGAGAATATCTGACAAAAGTAATACACACAAACAGTTTCATAAAGATTGGTTACGAAGTAGCGCATTATTAATTCATAATTTTAGTGAGAAGGGTTAGAAAGTCGAATAAAAAATATAACAAATGAAATATTGTATTATTTCCGAAGAAACATGTATTTATAAAATTTCTAGGTTGAACTAAAAAAAATAAAAAATAAAAAAAATTGACAGAATGTGCACCAACCAAGAAAAGTTGTACTTTTAGTTTTTATACTTGTAGGTACAGACATAAATAATATGGAAACCAGCCATCGTAGGTAAGTAGCCTGTGCGTAGGCTTGAGTACCGCCTACTCCCCTAGTTATGGTTTAAGTAATACCGATATTATTGTAAATAACATTAATATGTTTAATTGCACTACATAAGGAAAGTATGTTTTGTGTTCCATTTAAGGGATAGCGTCAATATTTGGAACCCATCTCTGTTGTATTATATTGAAATAGTGGGTTGTATTCAGTTGACTGTAATTACATTTTGTATTAAGATTTGTCATAAATAAAAGCAGTGTTTATTTGTAATATATTTTACACTAAATGTTTTCGTGGTGTAATACAACTAACTGATAAAGATACACGACACACGGTAGGGCGTTATACAATAACATTATGTAGTTGACAGTTTACATATCTCGTCAACAGTCACGGGTGGTTGCCTAAGGTCAGCTGCTGAATTGAAAAGGTCGCGGAGTCAAGAATGCAATATTTCCTTCCGGCGCTAACTTTAGTTTGCGTGTTGGGTCAGTCGTAAAATATAATTTGGATATATTTCTGGGTACCTTTTAATAACATTTTGGCATTGACGTTTAAGAAGGGATCCAATAAGGCAGTTTGTGAAGCATTAGTAGATCAATATATTTTATAAAAGGAAAACTGTAGTTTTTTGTTGTATAAGTTGTATAAAACGATAAAAATGAGTAACAAAGTACCTGATTAAACGCAATGAATAAGTTATTGCGCAGACAGACGGACGGTGACAGACAGACAGACGGTATTGCCCTTTGACCTTTCGACCCCAGACGTAATACAGTTCTATAAGACCTAAAAAAACAAATGAGCCAAGTTTAACGTCTGTATGACCTTTCTACTAAGAGTTACCGCACTCTCAAGTATTTTAACAAATTTTTCATGCAGTATTCTTTTAAGAACTTACCCAAAATAAAACACAAACCAGGTTACAACTAATATTGTACAAGTGCTTATTTTGTTTATCTCTGTATGAAAATACGTTAACTGTTTATGACTCCATGATTTTCAAATAATTTGAAATAGACACTGCAGTAATCTTCACCATAAAGATGTATGGTCCATTTTCGTTCAGATTCCAAATTATATGTATATTAAGTGGCTGTACAAATGGTACCAGTGGAACGTAAGTAAGTATAGAATCAACAAATTTCACATTTTTAAAACAAAATACTTTTGTTTCGTTATTTTTGACACAATTCTATTAAAGAAATAAAATATTCACGCGTTCAATGATCCTGAATGGAATGGATGAATATTTTCTATATTAATAAGTTAGTAAGTTATCAATAAATTCATGTAGTTAGGAAGACAGCATTTAAAACCGTTCAGAAAGCAACTGAAACTTAGGATACAGTTTGAGGTTCCATTACACGGGACGATAAAGTGTGGTTTAATTTCAGCCGAGAAAATAAAGAGTGAGCTGCGTCTGGGGACCTCTCTTCGAAGAACAACCCAATCTCGGAATTTGGCAAGAGGCCATCATTACAAGAGTTCTTTAACGAAAAAGAAAATTTCTTGCATTTCTTACTATCTCACGAATAACTTTTCGCACTAAACTCGTATTACCGTACATTTAACTTAATTTAGTCTAAATTTGACTAGTTATGATACTAATACCAAGCTTGAAGTATATTCAGTAGCCTAATCCTTAGCTTTAGTGAATTTTTGTATCATTTGTATGTATTATAATGTATGTATGTATAAAGCTCTTGTATATAATCACGATGACGGATAAGTGGTATAACAATACACACCTGTCAGGTTTATGCGTAATCAAGGAGAACTATTATATTTATACTCAATTTATTACAAATTTGTGTTTTAAAAATCACCTTTAAACACAATAATTATATTCTGCCAAAAGCTTCGGCTACTATGGTGTTACTGGAAGATCGACGAAGATTTTTCGGGTTTTTAGCCAAAATCTTTACGAAAGCTATCGACGTGGACATAACTAAAACATCAACATGTATTGCTTTTTATAACAATACAGCAACATGAATATGTATGACCAGCATGTAACCATCATAGCATATAAATAAAACGAGATTCCTTTATTTCCGAGAAACATTTCTGATATAAAACGTAGTGTTCGATCAACGCATGTGACAAACGAAACGCATACTCAACACATGATGTAAGAGTCTGATTATCATAACGTATATAAAATGTAACAGGACGGTATACAAAGACAGTAACTGTGCTGGAATTCTTAGCAAAACTTTAACACATTTATCCACAAAAAAGTGACAAACACTTTAAATCTAAGCGGTATATTAACGAGAATCAGTTATACAGAATTAGTCAATTGATTCCAAAGGCGACTTTCAAAAGCGTGAAAATTATATACGAACGAGTGAGTCCTAGATAGCTCACATTGATTTGTGAATTGAATCTATACCTTATATCCACCTTATATCCAACATCAACTTTTTTGATTCTGAGTAAAAAAATAATGTGAACATTCTAGTACCTCAGAGCTAATTCTGAAACCCTGTTTAGTATAATTTATGCAATGTGTAACTTAGAACATGAGTATATGCACTAATAAATTCCTACATTTCAGAGCTTATAATATAGGTAAATACTTATACAATTTAAGTACATAGGTTTGAATTGGTTTCTCTGTTAGTTAATATTTAATAATGTGGGTTTGTTCTATTACATAAATGTGTGAATGAGGCAAAAGCCTGTCACACTAAGAGACACTTCAGCACTCAAAAACATACAGAAAAGCCTGAGTATTGAGCATACACAAATGGAACTGAGAACGAACGGTCGCGTAGCCCTTTAGCTCGTCAAGTGGGCCAATAAAAGTGGTAGAAATTTATGATTTAACGTGGCCGGGTAGGCGAGTAGATTCCTTCCACAAAAGAGGAATCGTTGCTCCCTGATAAATTGTGCACCGCGAGAGGAAGGGGTGGCTGTGACGCACGTCAGTCCCGGCCAATCCAGGGGTGGTAACGGAGACGCAAGCGCGGCCGGGACCGGGGGGCGGGCGGCGTCGTCGCGGCGTGAGGAACCGCCCCTACAGTCTCCACCAGGCGATCCGGGGGTGTCGGGCAGGACGTCCAGGCCGGGGGAACCCTGTCGGTTGAAGTTTGAGTGAAGTGAAACTCGGCCACCACGGAGCCTCTAGAGCAGGACGAACTGGTTTCCGAGTCTACGGGGATCAGGGGACGTCTCCAGGAGGCACTCGGAGGTCTAGTCTCTTCCACTGGGAGTGTTGTGTCCTCTGCTACGTCATCCCCGCAGAGAGTCGCATCTAACATCCGTGGGTTCCTCTCCGGCAAACTCGGATCGTCCTTTAGCGACACAGGTGAGATAGCTATTGCTATTGTGTTGATATACGTTTCATCTACTTTCAGAGGTTCGGAAGGAATATCCCTTTTTCCACTCCTACCAAATTACATATATAATATTTTTTAAATTATTTAAAACTTTTTCAACATTTCCTGTAGTCTTATTATAGGCATTTTCGTACTAAAAATATCAATAGAAACTTCTCATCTACACTGTTATGTTAATTCTAACGAGGTTTTTGTTAGTAATGCATGAAGTAACAACGTTAGGATACAAACTAAAAATTTTGTATTTATAAATTCTGTAAAAGGATCCAAACTAATTTTTATTTTGCTTGTTACTGCCCATTCTTACTTTAAAATATTCATGGCCGCCATTTTGTTTTCTCAAGTGCATTGTTATACTATGCTTAATAGCTTAATCATAAAAAGTGACAAATGATTTTGCTAGTTACGAATACTTAAAACATCTGGAATATTGTATTTTATTTTTTACAAACGCACTAACGAAAGACGCTAAAATCTAGTATACTACGAAAGTGAAGGGTTGGTCATGGCGGGTGTTAAAGGGGGGTTATGGGGGGGGTGTCGGAGGAGGGGAAAGGTTCCTTTGCCCTTCGTTTGACCTACATCACAAAAACATGGTTTTGAATGTAGTACTTCAGATTATATTTTAAATGTTCAAATTAATAAAAAAGTTGTTTTTTTAATAAAGTAAGAATGCTGTCGTGTTACTTATATGTATTCTGAATAAAAATTTCATCTTTTACTGGAATGTGATTTCCAAAATTTTAAAGAAGGATTCAATAGTTGTTATGGTAAATCTTTTTATTGATACTAATGTTTATGATATATAGGCAATTCATTTCTTAAATAAATCACATTGATTACATGAAATATCAAATCACTTTCGCCTAAAGATCTGAATTGTAGGCAACTTCTTCTTTGGTGATAAAACAGTGAGAGGTTACTTATTCGATGGGTTTAAACAATAATGTGCTGTTAGTTAACCGTAAATAAAAGTTTACACCTATTTAGTGTATCTAAAAATTATGATTTACCAAAGCCCTGCCGTTATTTTAATTCTCAGTTCAAATATCTGACCTTAAATATTGAGAAGTGTGTTCTATTTAATAATATTAATATATTATATTAAAACAGCAATAATAATTCAGAACGTTCCGAAAGCTTCGGAATCTACCTTCGTTACTCATCCTTTCTCTCCTAATAAGGTAGTAGTGAAAGAGTCCACCATGGTTAGAAACGAAGACGTAATACATTTAGTCTCAAAATATTGAGGTTTTAGAAATCTATATTTGTGGAATACACATTCCATATTTACGATTACGAAATATAAATTATGAAGGGTTAATTTCCTGGTTTGCAACCAATTATATCGATTACCGACTTGATATGCTGACATTACCAAATACGAATTCCGAAGCTAATATGAACGGGTGATTGATATAGTGAGTTGTAACCTTGACTACCTTAATTGCTAAAATGGACTGTTTTAGCTAGTGTAAGTAATTAATAAATAATATTTATATAAATTACATAATTGCTAACTGAAATAACGATATTCATACAATTACAAATATTTTAACCACAGGTAAATCTACAAAGGTCTTACGGTCTTACGGTCTTACGATAATTTTGTATACGGTCTTAGCTACATAATAAAGTAAAAAATTAACAGTGGCATCCATTTACCAGTCAAAGATAACCTGTAAAAATATATGAGACCGTGCTTGTGAATGCCTATATTGAAGATCTCAATACCCAAACTTCAATGGAATCAGACAGAGGTATTTCACGGGTACGGTCAGCATCTTTCATTGCGGGGTAAGCGACTAGGATGATCATGGCTGACTTTTACTATTGGAATTTTCCCTGCAAGACTTGAGGCACCTTCATCACCCTAGTGATTGCCCCAAAATTGAATTTTACCCCCCGGTGGTCCTCTGGACACCAGTGTGGAACATACTTGGAGGCGGCCCAGACAATCTTATAAACCAGTCAGTGATACTAGAAAAGGACAGTCACCTTTATCATAAAGCCTGTGCAAAGAAGGCTGTGTAATGCCGATTATAAAATATATACAGCTGCAAGATAAAATAAAAGTAAAAAAAACATTATGGCAATCACAGAAGTGATCAAAATTTAAAATTATAATTATGAACTGAATTAATAAAATTAGCTCACTAGAACACCTAAATGACAACTATAAAGGTTAATGAGCTGGTGATGATGTGTGAAGAGCTTAAAACCTACGTGCATATAGCCTCGGAGTTCGGGTTCAAGTTTAAAACAATTAAAGATCTCGAATTCGCAAAAGATGTAAAAACCGCTTAAAAGAGTGTTATGTTGATATTTTATTAAGGATTTATTTAAATATTTTATTCTTTTAAATTAGAAATGCATTTTGAGGTCAAAGGTAATCAAAATTACATCAAATTCGTTAGAAAAAACCTTCTTGAGGCTTTAGAGATATCCTATTGGTTGTGGCGACTTGTTCTTTTTCTAAATTTAATTAAATTTTAAAATTATCGGGGATTTCAATATTAATGTTTTGAATCCCACCGACCCCCCGGTGGCTTCGCGATGTTTTAAATTCTTTTAATCTAAATTGGTCCGTGAATTCACCAATGAGTTCACCAATTCACGATGAGTACTGCTACGGACAATGTGGTCTCTAACTTAAATGACACGACTGTCTCTGTTTTGAATTCGGCAATCTCTGATCATTAAGCTCATAAAGTTCGTGGTTACAAACGGAATTTAGAAATTTAAAATTGATAGTGCAGTTACCTTCAAAACATTTTCCAATTGAATACAGTTTAAAAAATGTATCAGAAGCTTCATAGAAAATAATAAAAGTAATTTAATATTGTAAAGTGGTCATTAATTATTAATGGACAATCTCAAGGTACATGATCTAATAGATGTTCCAAATTAATATCAATGCAAATGGTTAAAAATCAATTTCAAATGACAAATAAATGTAATACATATTCTTCTTCGTGACTACAACAGATTGATCATCTCTTGGAAGAAGTAATGTAGAACCGGTTGCATCCATGGCTTTGACTCCTGTGTGTAAGAAGGTAGACCGAATTTAAGGAACTTGTAATATGAATGGGATAATAGTGTGGCTACTCAAACGTTGTTTCATGCACATACTGAGACCAGTTGCAAAATTGATTAATTTTTATTTGAAACGTAATTTTCTATTTATTATTAAAAATGCCAAGTAATCCCATCTTTAGAAAGGAAAATCCTTGCTTGCCTCACAAGCAACTATTGTTCTACCTCAATCTTTTCCGTGTTTAGTATAATGTTTGAAAAAACTTTCTGTGAAATGAAATATGAAATTCAGAACAATTTTGATTTAGAACATAGATCCATAATTTGCGTCAATTAACATTTTTGAGAATTTTATCGATGGATTGTAGGGGCGAGAACATGTCCGTAGCGTATTCCTCAACCTGTCTGAATCATTTGACTGTGAGCATGTGAAAAAGTGTTGTTTCAGTTAAAGAAATGTGTGTTCGGGATCTCCCACATATATGGCCCACTTGTTGCCTTAAAGTTCGTCATCAGTGCGCGACGTTTTGGCGTTTTTTCATATGCAATTAAAAGGATCCACAGTGTCCATAAGGAGTCGGTTCTTAAGCCGCTTCATTTTCTGATCTATGTCGGTAGATTGCATTCTGTAATCCAGCATGGAAAACTAGTTTAGCATGATGACACGACTCTGTTTTAAAAGCTAGTCAATACTAAAAATCATTTCGTACGTGAGGTTAAATGCAAGCATTCGTTACTTCTCTGAAATTAATTTAACAAATCAGTCTAAATTTACTGTCATTAAGTTTTGCCCTCATCGGCATTATCGTGAAATGCGGCCGGAACGTATGCGAGATGATTTCCTTTTAAAAGATACTAACTCCGCAAATTTTCTGGGGATGGTCTTTGATAGCGAGTTTACCTGGAGCGAGCATGTCGATACTGTTTGTTTTATGAGTCACCCCAGTCAATGTTCTGCTCCCCAGGAGTTTTTAAAATGGGCTATTATGGCGTCCAAATTTCCATTCATATCCATCCATTCATTCAAATTTTATGTATGGAGTGGAATTTTGGTGTTCAGCTTAAAACAAATTGAAGCGAGTCTTCGAACTTCAAAAAATGCTGTTAAAATAATTGGAAAAAACGAATTATAGCAGGGAAGCTTTCGGGTAGTTGGACTTGTTGACTTTGCCTTGCCTCTATATTTTTGAGGTGATCGTGTCTGCAGATTTAGGTGCGCTTTGATTGGTGGCGGTGAAGTTTATCAATATGAAACAAGTGGCAGGGAGAACTCACCAACATAAACTAACATTATCATGACACCTACTGCAACAAGTCTTGATGAGTCGCTGGGATATTTAAAGTGCTAGATCTGAAGTCAATGCAACTGTGTTTGAATGCATGTGTGTACACTTGTAAGTCTGAATGTGTGTGAATGTCTCAACGAAGGACTACCTATTGAATTAAGAATATTGTTGATGATTGCTATACAATTCATATTGTGAATCAAATGCAATAAAAGGATTATTATTATAGTTTCATAAAAACCCCCTCGAGATCTCTGACATGTGTGCATTGACTCCAGGTCACACTAGACTCAAATCTATCCTTGGAATCCAGACTTTGCGTAGTATGGTGTCCCATAACGCCACCAGTTCCAATCCAACCACTACACATCGTTACTTTAATTGTAACTCTTACCTAAGATCTCTAAGGTATTTTTGTTATACTTTATACGTACCGTTTGTATTATAATAGTTTCAAAACCATCCTCGAGATCCAGTAAGCTTCAGTAAGATCCATCAGCTTCTGAGTAATCAGGGCCACTTGGAATACGCCACAAATCCCACTTTAACCCCACACCACAAAAACGGAAAATTACACTAAACAACCAATAACTCAAACGGTTGAATGAAAACATATTCATTAAAAATTGATAAGATATTACTATATTTGTATAATCTTAATATCCGTCGCCAAGTTTGTTAAAAAGTTAGCTAAGCATAGTCTTAACACAACATAATTTTTGTTCTTTTTTAACTTGCAAAATACATAAGTAGTAGAAGAAGAGTCTGTAGCAGAGCTGACCGTGATTATAGGTGATTCAAAATCTAACCGGTAGTTCTTTTGAGTAGTATTTTCCAGCATTATATAGTCTGAGAGACAATTTTCTTTACTTAGCACACAGCCTGGTAGTATTCACGTTTTTGGTAGGGTTTTAGGTGTGGCAAGATAACAAGTTCGTTATGTAAAAATGTTTAGATTTTCTAATACATTTGACATCCCCCCATTTCGACCCGCCTCCCGTAAAACTATTGCGGGTTACAATACATTTTTTGCTAGTGAAAATCGATTTTATCGATTCCAAGACATATTAGATTATACATGTATGTAACGGTTCCTGGACTAATAACAATGTGTTATTAGTAATATCAATACGACAGCTAGTATAAGAATTATGAGATGTTACTGCACTGTACCCATTTCTAGGCCACTTTAAAATGTCTTGAATAAGCTTGAGTATAATAAAGGAACGTTTAACAGAATAAAAACTTTCAAAATAATTGTTAAAAGGTCAGAGGATCTGTGTTTTTAGACAGAGCGAAACAGTTTTACAGCAAGCGCTTATACAGTGACACGGTAGTCGGTACAACACTAACAGATTAAACTTTGAGCCTACTAACTTAGTAACCAATTTAGTTGCTGTTTAATAAATTAAAAGCAGAGCTTTTGATCTGTAAATTTGGATAGTAAAGTAATTTTTAGCTCATTTAAGCAAAAATAAAATAAATATATTAGCAAAACGATATTGTCATAATCTTATCCTGGGTCAAACCTCTTAAATTATAATACAACAGTACTAGAAGTAGACACAAGTATACTATCTTTAGCTAAATAAATGACAAAATAATCTTCAAAACATGTTTATTCAACATTTTGAAGATAGGGGATTAACAATGAATAATAAAAAAGTAAGTGTAATAAATAAACAAGAACGCCCACAAAGATCGTTCCGTAACAAGTGCTTGCTCGAGCTCACCCCAACGCCGGACGCTAATTCCATCAATGATCAATGATTTGTGGTAATATTTCTGTAATGCACCATAAAACCAAAGATGATTTATGACTGTGTTAAAAATTTAGGAGAGCGATTTCAGGTTCTGACTGTAGTAGTTATAACGGGTTTATCATATAAAAAATAACGAGCACATTGGATTTGGCTGAGTGTTAGCGAATATTTTACATTTGTTTTATGGGAAACCATGATGGCAACAAGAAAATAGCAGAATAATTAGTTTTAAAAACAAACTAAGAACATTTATGTAAGCATTAACACGTGAAATTCATAGAGTGAAAGGAAAGAATAATATACTGAAAAAACAATGTTAAAAGTCGTTGACATCAAGTTGAGTGATTTAAACTCACTCTTTCGTTATAGTTACCCTATCTAGCTTATTCGAACTTTTAAATTTTGACACTACTATGAAACCCAATTTAATGAACAAAAATGTAAATGTATCGTGTGGCAAGATATCTTGAGAAAGATTTCATCTATAGACATTTCTGGAGAGACGAGAATGAGCTCAATAAGGGTACATGTCCAACTATGGAATTTGGCTGAGCGTCATTGAAGTCTAGCACTCATTTGGCTGACGCAGTTTCTCTTTCCTCCAAAGGAGGATGTGAAAATTCATTTCCTGTATTTTTTTGTCTGACTACCTATGATGGTAAAACATTTTGGAAATAAAATAAACTATAGATATGACTTTTTCAATCAACCTCAGAGAAGCCTGTTACACGACACGTAGTGTGATAATGATGTTGATTCTAAGCAATAAACTCTACAACAAATATTATTTAATCCGCTTATTAGGGTTGGGAAAGAAGGGATACAACCAAACCTACATTCTCATCATACCATATTTGGCAACCTTGCAGTCACCTGTTTTAGGAATGAGTCCAGTTTGAGTAGATTATTCATAAAAATAGTTTGCAGTTGAATTTAAATTTATTGGTGACGAAGGAGGTGTTGGATTCTGAATGCCTTGTTATAGGGCTCCATTCTTCTGTGAGTTATTCAATGTTACATCGATCATTGTATTACTTACTAGATTATATCGAATCACTAGAAAGACAGGTAGTCACCAGCAGTTTTAACTCTTCCTGTTAGAGGAGTACTCTTCACCAATCATGAAACTGAAATTGGGTTTACATTGAATGAATGAATGATTGACTGGGTGAGTTTAACGTGATATATCATAACATAATAATTATGTGTTTTATATCACAATTTAAATTTTACTTGCATATTTTATTTGTTTTGTTAGCAGTTAAATTTGGTATTTTTAGTACTCCGAATGCAGTGTTTATGTATTTGTAGCAGTCAAAGACTTAAATTTCAGAAAATCTCGCGTGTCCCTAGTTTAGGTTTCTTCAATAATTGACTCAGGCGCTTGTATTCAGCTGACTTAATGAGCAAGTCACGTCCACGTCACAATCACGATTGCCATTAGCCATTATCAGCAGGGAGTACAACGGAAGCTGTGAAGCCAGTGACTCATTTGGCCGAGCAAATCCATCCCAAGGGACTATGGGACGTGTCGCGCATTACGTTGTCTAGGGGAGGGACACAGCGTCATTCCTGTGACCTCACCACACAGGATTAACTGACCCACCCGCAGCTTCATAATGATCATAGGTGTTGGCGGGTTTGAGACAAAGAGGTTTAGTTGTGATCCCAATACATGGTTTAAGTCACCCGTTAATTTCATCAAAAGAGAAAGTTTTTACTAGCTTTTAATTCCTTTACCCATTCCATCTACAAAGAGACCAGAAGATAATCGGTTTGATCTCTACTTGAATGATACGCATTATGAATGAGAAACAAAAGTATGCATTTTGAAATAAATGTGGGCATTTGAAAATGCTTTAAATACGGGTCTTTATTGCAATACTATTGGCGGAGCGTTAGCGAAGCTTATCACTCGAGAGACTGGAAATATTTAATTTTTTCTGTATGTCAATACAATATCATAAAAATGAACTTTCAAATTTGAAGTTCTCCATGAAGCTTCATTTTTTTACGGGAAATACTGAGTTCGGTGATGATGCATGTCCCTCTACGGGATTTTGCTGAGCGATAGCGGATATTTTACATTGGTCTCATAGGTAACCATGACTTAAACGAGAAGATAGTAGAAAAAATAAATTTGTTAAAAAACTGAGGTTGCGATAGGTAGCCTAAGGAGGGTAGAGTGTTATTATTTGATTACTGATATGAACCCGAACGTGATGAAATGTGATGAACTTTAAATTTTGTATGACACTTCGTTTACAAACAAAAAAATAATTCTATAATGGCGCTTATACAACCATGGAATTTGGCTAAGCTTTGTTTAAGTATGTCAATGGCCTGACCCAATTTCCCATTTTTGCCAGGGTATGACGTTCCAACTGTAAATAATAAAAATATAGCTATAGACTTGAAATTTTGATTGAACCTCAGCGAAGACTGTTGACTGTTAACCTAAATTATAACAATGTAACATAACACATTTTTATACAATAAAAATTGGATTTTTTTATTTTATGATTATTAACTCATTTTAATATTTAGAACTGCCAGTTAAAACATGATCTTGAATGTATAGTATGGTACGGCTCGGTATTGCATTACTTGAAATAGGGATTTAAATATTCAACACAAACGCACCCCTCATAGCCCGAGCCGTGAGGAGGGGATAAGATTGGTTTTGTGAACAGCATTCGCTTTTCTCCGCCTACAGGATACAAGCTTTACCATCCTTTGTTCCTGGTTTGGTGTCCATCTGTGTTTGTTTCAAATGCTAGCCGTTTTCAAATAAACACAATTAATTACTACTTTTTATGGATACACATTCGGAGATGGATTATTAGGATAAATTAAATTGAGATTCAAGTAGATTTATTATTACATAAAGTACCTCATAATAGATCTAATATAACAGAGACTGTCTCCACTTTAGTAAATAAAATAAATGAAAATATGTATGTAAATTCCCACAAAATAATAAGGTTTTAAAAATGCCCAATCAGGCAAATATTTTTAAACTTAGAAAATAAATAAACAGCGAAAAGTAATAACTGATTTGTTCAGTAAATAAAAATAACTGTGTATAATGAAATAAAGAATTGATTAGTAACCCTAACCACACAGAATTGAGTAATTTAATGTTGTCTTGATGTGAATAGTTATTTAGTGCAAACACTAATTGAAATATACATATATATATATATATATATATATATATATATATATATATATATATATATATATATATTGATTAGTTTCCAATTCTTATAAAATAAGTAAATCAATACAAATTTACATCACAGGAATAAACCATGATAAAAATAATACTCGGTGTTTTAACTGGTTATATCTATTTATAAACAACGTTGTAAGTACGTACTTAATTGCACAATAGCTTATGCATCACCTAATAAACTCTGCATATAAAACGCGTTTGAATCAACGTTCCATGTTCTTGTGAAGTCTGTTAAACTTTAGGCATATAATGTTATTAAGGATAACGTAATGCTAGAGTATATTATACAATACTATGAGCGTAATAATACTCTGCTTTATGTATATTTAACGTCTGTTTACAGATGTGCTTAAGCTTCATATGGAATCTCAACACATTTAGCTCTCATACATCCGTTATTAACGATAATATGAATAAAATAATTCTTACAACTACGTTTATTATCGAAAATAATAATACAATACAAGTGTTCTCTAAGAAAAAAGTTGATCCTCATATAGGAAAATGGTGGAAGTTTTAATTACCAGATCTCTAAAACAAGGAAAAGCTCCTGGTTTTAAGTTTGCTGTCATATTTATAGTTTCCAAGAGCACAATGATGGCCCTTTAAGAAAATACTCATGGTATATACACACACACATATACAGATACTATAGTACTTCAGCAGTATTACTAATTTAAAGAAATTATGGAAAATTGGGGATACAAATCCAAAATTCTTTCAACATGTGAAAGTTATACAGTCCAACAACAGTAATTTTAATCAATAGTTTACCAACGACTGGCAGATGACTACTTTATAAATACTCTTTGGATATTGGTGGATGTTGTCCATATTACTGCGATATTGATAATAAATACTCCCATCCGCAATAAAATAAATCTCTTAATCGTCTACATCAAAGAAACAAAGACAAACCAAATACACAATTCCTTTGTCTTATTATGTAAAGGACACGACGCACGCAACGCTATTGTTTGTAGCAACTCGCGACAACACGCGGCGCGCTGTGACTCAGGTAGTGGGGATGGGGGAGTTCCCTGGGGACGGGGGTGGAAATGGATGGCTCTGTAGCCCCATGGGGACGGAAGTAATCGAGTTGCCGCTGCAGCTAATCCAAGAGCCAATGCTGTAACTACAACAGCTTGTTCCGCTGATCCCGATCTGTCGCCTCAGCGTTTTACTGAAGACCCATACGAAATGATTTATAAGATTGAACACCTTTTTAAATATTAGGAAAACAGTAAAGTATCAATACAGAAATAACAAATTAAATATGTTACAAAATAATAAGACATAGATTTTATTCGCCGATCTAAAATAACACCATACCCTCACTTGTTAGGCATAAGTCAAAATAAAAATAAAATTTACAACTGAATGACATTTATTTATTATTATAGATATTTTATTCATATAATTTTAGACTTGTGAGGTTTCCAGTATACACTATTTTCCAACCAAAACAGCTTATTTTATTTTTTATAGGAATTTCAACATTAGAGAATTGATAAATTCATTCAGTCATTAATCAGATTTAACCGAGTTTGTATGTGAGCTTTCTATACGACTCTCTATGTAAATATATTTTGTGGATACTTTCAATTTAATGAAATAACAAAAAACCTTTTCTTTTACATTTATTCAATTCTATATCAAGGTAGCAAAGAACTCAAAAAGACGGGATACAAAAACATATTAGTAGTTTGCCTCAAGAAGCAATAACCACGAAATACCGTGAAAAGCCCAGTACAGACGATGTATAAAATGCAAGGTTATAACTAAAACCTTTAAAGGTGTCATTTTTCATAACTATGGTGTGGGCAGAAATACAAAAAAACAAAAACAAAAAATAAAAGGAAACCAAAGGATATTTAGGGCAATAACGGAAAATAATGGGACACGTGTGGTACAGCAGGGTAAACCAGGGATCCAATTGAGTTTTTGTTGGAAAAATGTGTTTTTATTTAAAATCCACATCTCTTATTTTTACATTTTATACACACTATATAACAATTAAAAAAAAATCAACGAATCATTAATTTATAACATATTTACACACACACACACACACACACACACACACACACACACACACACACACACACACACACACACACACACACACACACACACACACACACACACTGTAATACCGTAATATAGAACACGCTTTAGTTTTTATGCTGTAGAAAACGAAAGTAAGCTACCCCATCACGTTAGAGCATTCTCTGGTAAGTGAGAGATATAAAAACAACATAATGAACAATTAGATGCAACTAAACTCACAATACTTGCTTTGTAAGTATTACAAATCGTAAAAACCTTTCACAAAACCCTTTTGTCAGCATTGTGGCATTCTGTCTTTACGACAATAAAAGTCCTATATTATTCTACCTAAGCTAGTGTTATCAAGACTGTCAGTGGTAGTAACAGTGACTGCCACTTTGATGCTATCATCGCACAGTGATAGTGATCTTATCACTTTGATGCTGTTGACATTATGGCTGTTTAGAATGCAAAAAGCTCCCTCAGCCGTACACTCTGCTTGCAGATAAGAGTACTAAAACTTCAGATGGTTGCAATATAAAGTTTAGGGTTCCATTGAACCGTGCATAAAAGTTACGCTATGTTCGTTATACAAATGAAGCACCACATTAGCATAATAGGATTTTTTGCATCGTTATATATCACAACAACAGAAAGGAGACTACGTTTCTAGGATTGCAATCCATTATCTTTATCAGGTGTCTAAAACCATATAAAGTTATTTGTTTTTAGACATCTGATAAAGATTCAGGTTAAAAAATAAAACACATACAAAAATAAAAGATCTAGTAAATATGTGCTCAAAAACATTAAACATCTGAGAACCCAAGAACTGTTTCGGGTAAATACCAACAATATCTTTGCACAAAAAAGCGTACTGAACACAGCATGCGTATAATATCAAGTCTGTTACCCACCAGTGACGGTAAAAGACTGAAGAAAATCAATATGGGGATTTCCTGTGGTAGCGTGGCACATCTTGAGTAAAAAATCAGGACAAAATGGTGAAGTTTGGAAAGGGAGAGATAAAAGGCAACCTGTCTTCGGCTTATTTTTTTCATCTGTAAATCATGTTTTCTTGACAGGCTGACCTGCTTAAAAAGTCGATAAAAAAACTAAAGCAGATTTTCATGGGTGGCCATCAAAATGGCATTAAAGGGTTATAACTAAATTTCTGGGAGTATACATTCTTATAAAGATAAATGTTATATCATCTTCCAATTAACTATACAGATTTTTGTTCTGTTAATGGACAATTTATTTTTTCACAAATGATACCGATTAACACATTGAGATGCATAATATTGATCGCGGAGGTGCAGACGACGTACCTGGGATGACTCAGAGTCAGCTGGTTCTTCTCACCGCTCCCCCTCACTACCACTCGCCCTTCCCACGCCCTTCCACTGCTATTGTTTATTGTCATTGTTATTGATAGCTGCCTTGTCCTTGTTTGTATGTCGTTATCTGGGCTCTCTATTCCGGCTACTCGCAAATACTGCGTTCTACAGATCTACACCGTTGCTGGGCTCCGGCTACTCGCAAATACTGCGTCCTACAGATCTACACCGTTGTTGGGCTGTCTATACCGGCTACTCGCAAATACTGCGTCCTACAGATCTACGCCGTTGCTGGGCTCCGGCTACTCGCAAATACTGCGTCCTACAGATCTACACCGTTGTTGGGCTGTCTATACCGGCTACTCGCAAATACTGCGTCCTACAGATCTACGCCGTTGTTGGGCTGTCTATACCGGCTACTCGCAAATACTGCGTCCTACAGATCTACACCGTTGCTGGGCTCCGGCTACTCGCAAATACTGCGTCCTACAGATCTACACCGTTGTTGGGCTGTCTATACCGGCTACTCGCAAATACTGCGTCCTACAGATCTACACCGTTGTTGGGCTGTCTATACCGGCTACTCGCAAATACTGCGTCCTACAGATCTACACCGTTGCTGGGCTCCGGCTACTCGCAAATACTGCGTCCTACAGATCTACACCGTTGTTGGGCTGTCTATACCGGCTACTCGCAAATACTGCGTCCTACAGATCTACGCCGTTGCTGGGCTCCGGCTACTCGCAAATACTGCGTCCTATAGATTTACACCGTTGTTGGCCTGCACAAGAGCGTCAGTCAGTCAGTCAGTCAGAGGGTCAGTCGTAGGTGGTTAGTAGACGAATGCAGACGTATTGTGACCTGTATTCTGTAGTTCAGTTAGTGATTAGTGTTGTGTATAGTTTTTTTTATTAAGTGCATGTTTTTAGAGTTATTGAAGTTGACAAACAACATGGTGGTTTTGATTCCTGACAGGCGTGCCACAAGGCTTTGGTATGATTTGTTTATTTTAACCTAGTTTGTAATAATTATGTGTTAGGTTAGTTATTACCTGAAGAAGAGATCAGATTGCAGATCTAGAAACGTAGTGTTGCTGATTTCTTGTTTCACTGAACGATGGCAAATGTCCGGAAAACTCCTGTCACCTTCTGTTATATTACTTTATGATCTATAAATTAGAATCTCTGTCACTACCTAACACATTAAAGTACAAGTAGTGACACTTCATTTCTTTAATACATAGCAGTATATAGTGAGTGCTTGACACGACTGTGATTAAACACATTTCGGGTAATGTATCTAAAGTGATACATGCTGTTTACACAGTTGACACTCTTTTGGTTAGAATTTGTACAATACTTTAATTATTAACTATTGTTAACATTCGTGTTTTAAATTTGTAATAAAACTAAGTGAAATATTGTGGTTTAAATGATGTTTCAGACTATTTACTAGCATTGGATGGGATTTAACCCTCCTGTGAAAGGTGTTTTAATCTTCCATTGGACCTGCTCAGTGACACGTTTCAATGATATTTAATAACGAAGCAGAGGGTTGTAATTATCAGATGTCCAGCGGGGCTGGAATTGCTTTGGCTCGGGAGTAATCAAATTAGTTCCGCTCTGTGCGTGTGTGTGCGTGTGTTCGTTCCTGTGTTTGTGTTCCTTTGAACATCACTCTCCGTAATAAACCATACATTTTACTTCTCATCATCTGTGTAACCTACACTGATTTAATCAAACTAATGGTTTGTTACATCTCCAACTTATTTTGCATTAATTGAACATTTGAAATGGTGTGGTGGCCTACGGTCTTATATCGTGGAAGGAAAACGAGGATAAGAAAATAAAATAAGAACATCACAATCCACACTGATAACACTGTATGTAATAATGTTGTACCTTTTTTATTGGATCTTACACAAAAGAACTCGGCACAACAGCAAATAAATTAGTCTAAACTTAATTAATAAATTTAAATATCTTCTTTTATCAATAGCAAAACAAATAAAAGAACTAAATAGTTATTACTAAATAGTAATAGAAGAAACAATTCATAAACTAAAGGGTTATGTTAATTTCATGTTATTTGGTACTATAATGTTAAAGATTTATAATATATTAAAAATGAAGTGGGTATGTGTGCGGTTTCCAATCAAATTTTAAGTGAAAGGAAGTCTCGCACAAAAACGAAAGGTATCAATATATTAATTGAATTATTAACTAAAAAATAAGGGATTATTTTGAAAACATGCTTTTACTTAGCTAGTATGCAAATTATATAAAAAGTATGTAAAGGTTCCTTAATTTAGTAGAAATTTATATACTTTTTAAAATCTTCGTTTTTGTACAGTGATTTTAGGTATCTTTTTAAATACAAATTTGGTTTAAACTGGAAGCCCTCAAAATCGATATGTACCTTTTGTGTATTGTGGCCTCTATATACCTCACGGGATGCAACGGTTTTAATGTTAATCTTATGAGAATATCTGTTTTAACAAAACAAGGTTATTTTAAAACGACTAATTACTATAACACATTTGTTGCTCAGTGTTATACCCAGTAACCAGCTTCATATAAGCTTATTTCATTGTAATGGATTTCTCTCGATTGTAGTATGTTGTAGCTATGTAAGCACTTTTTCGATTTTTGTATACAAATACATAAACTGGCAATGTGGGATGTCGTATTATTTTGAAGAAGAATCGCTCTTGCTGAGTCCGTTGACCAAGTTTCTACTGTCGTGAGAGACAACATAAAAACGCATATCATGACGTATTATGGTTGTTCGAGATGTCATTTTACTCAACAAGAGGATCACCGTTACAATCGAATGTTCCATAGGAAACTTGATATAGCACGCCAGTAAAATAGATTGTTCTCCAACACCAATTCAGAGGGTAGAAAAGGGTTGTCTGTTTCCTCAGCCGCACTATTTTAAAGTACTGAATTTTCAAAACGAGTATTCACGCATTTTACTACAGGAGGACTGCTCGTGATATGCAGCATCTCGTATTTTCTGAAACAAAACTAAAACAAAATTTCGAAGTACCCAACAAAAATTAACGAAAGTTTTATGACCAAAACTACTTTCTTCGTGTTTTACTATGGCATAATAAAAGTTTGAGATTATATTTCTACTCTTTTTTTTAATTTTGTGAGTTTTCCGCTGCCATCATGGTTACCTATAATATCAATAAATGTTAATTATTCATGCAATTTTTACCCTTAATTTTGATCTTTTTACCAAAAATCGGGGGTTTTCTTTGATCAAGAGGAACTTGTGTTCTAAGTTTCAAGCCTCTACAAATTTTCTATAAAGAATTATATAAGAGACAACTGATAGACAGAAGAAGACATGATTTTTAAGGTACAGCTTATAAAGTTGTGCTCGTTACAGGATCGGTATGATTATTATATTAAATTGTTTATATTGAAATTATGAAGACAATATTTAACCATCAGTATATTTCCGGATTATCGTAATGCAATATATATATTTGTTACGAACAAATCTTGACTTTGTTATTCGGTCGAGTGCCCTGGGTCTGTTTTACGTGCATATGCGTGTGCGTGTGTGACTGGTACCGTCAAGTGGGTCGACCTCATTATAGACAACCATGAATAAAATTGGGGGAGTAAGTGCACGGGTGGAGGGGTGTCGCTTCCTGTCAAGGGTGGGGAAAAGCTGGAAGGGGGGAGGGAATTGCGTGAGTTTAATTGCTTACGGAACTGCGGCGTTAGGTCTTGTTGAACTACGGCTCAAATACACGATTGTATAGGCTTTTGTTTCTGTATCACTCGTCAACAAAATGTATTGTGACTTTGTTTCGTTTGTTAGTTCCAAGTGCTAAACTATCCTCCGTTCCACTTACAATTAAAAGACATTTCCGATTTGCAGTTTTTATTATAGGAAGACAAGAAGATAACATTAATGCAGAAATTATTATTCTCGGGGTTCCTTACAGTCGCAAAGGAATCGTCCAAACAGGTGCTACAGACTGATCACTTGTTACTGATCCTTTGAGAACTTTACTGCATACACAATTCGAATCGAATGTGATCTTGGATTAGATTAATAGAGCAGAATGTCAGCTAGTCAGGAGTCGAACAGAATTATTGACTGATCTTCATACAGGAACCTCCAGACAGGGTATAATTTGACTTATTTAGGGCCTGACAGGTCCTTTTTTATATACTGTCAGTTTCTATTCATCTGAGCGATAACTAGTGATAGAAAGGACCTAGTGCCTCGAAACTTGGTACGCAGGTTTGTCTAGAATCAAGGAAAAACTTCATAGATTTTAAGGTCAGAAAAAGGGTAATAAAGTGTCACTTTGACTTTTGTTGCGCTTTGTCGGGACTTTTAATACTCTATTGTATCGGTTTATTCTTTTATAGGTTATTCTTAGTACGAAATATTTTATATATGTATTCATTCCGTCTTATTCAAAACATTAACAATTTATTATTCTCTGATTCTAAGTTTTCTAGAACTATTTTCATGGACCATCCCTTTGACCTTCGACAGAGGTCGGATACTAAAATATTTATATGTATTTACAGCCAAAAAAGTTAGCCATTCTATTTTAAAGGTATAAATACAGCACATACTTAACTTGTTATTGTTGCTGAATTGACACTCATCATATTGAGCGAACAAATAGAGATACTTTCCAATAAGTCATTGCGGCTTCTCTTAAACTCAAATTAGTTTGAGTAAGTATAGATATACGGATACTATTATTCTTCAAAAGAAGATTAAATATTTTGTAATTTTTTGTTTTGTAACTAGAATCCATAATAATGTCGATAAGTTCATCACAGTTTTACAAAGTTCTTATATGTTTCAGCCGAAAATTTACAACACAAGATAGTTTTAAAAACTTTGGATATTACTAACTAACTAATGGATTAGCAAGGCCATTCCTACTACTTTATTATATACGTATAAATTAGAGTGAACTGTTACACTTGTAATGAAAAAGAAATAGACTAAGTAGCATAAAAATAATTAAATAAAATGCAGATTTGCTGCTTTAACCTAGCTCCGCAAGTGGTGTCGGATACTGGTAACTATAGATGGTGCTACTATATTATTTACATGTTAACCAATTATTATGTACTTTTTATAGAATTACAAAAATGATTATTGTTTTGTGTTTTATGTAGTGTAAAACGTGAGGGTGTTTGCTACATTTATAGAATTAAAAGCATCCATTTTGAAGTGAGATCAGGTATTGGAAATAAGTAAAATACCGAACGATACCCTACATATGTGAAGTTTTTTTATTTTCTATAATGTCGTAAATTAATTCATTTTAATAAAATCTACATAAAAACATATATAAAACTAAGTGTTTTAGGACATAAATTCATATATTTTTACTTGAAATTAAAAATCGTCGAAAGTATTTTCTACAAACATTTTAAAAATGTACACAGTATACCAAAGGCAATGAAGACTGTTAAAGTGTGTTGTCGGTATTCATATTTGATTTTCTAACTATTTAATTAGAAGAATGTTTCAGTATGAAGGTTGGCTTTACTTAAAGAATGTCGCTAGAATTTTTCCTCACAGAAAATAAAACTTCCTAGAATAATACGTCCTTGCTAGCAGCCCGCATGTTGTTTCACTTAAATAACAAGCTCTTAGGATGCGTCAAAGAAGTTTTAATTTATATAGGAAACATGTTAACTTTACATATTCTTTATAACATTTTTGTAATCGAAGAACATATTATCTTGAATATGATAATTCATGCATACAACAGGTAATTTGTTTTCATTCAGTAAATGGAATTTTAAACTGTCAGCCATAAATATCAACATATTTACACATGTTTACAAAAAAATCACAACTTTAATATGTACAAGTAGGACTTTACCAATAAAACGTTTGTATATCAAAGTTGCAGGTTATGATTTCTGGAAGTCTTTATCAGTTCCTGTATTCGTAATAATTTGGAATGAATATAGTGATTGCCGTGACTGAGCTGCGTGTCGTGTGACCCTACTCGAACTTGCACCGTGTCACTTCACCCTCTCACCCCCCTCATCCACTTGACACGACACTGTGAGGACCTGCCTTATCACCCGGAGAACTCCATGGCTTCACATTTTCTCTGAACTTATTAAACTTTGGATATTAACTTGAACACGGTCACATCGTTGTTTACTCAAACGTTTGAACATATAACATGACATAGGGTCACATCGGTGTCTACTCAATAATGTGTACAAACAGCATCACATACGGTCACATCCGTGTCTACTCAATAGTTTGAACATATAACATGACATAGGGTCACATCGGTGTCTACTCAATAATGTGTACAAACAGCATCACATACGGTCGCATCCGTGTCTACTCAATAGTTTGAACATATAACATGACATAGGATCACATAGGTGTCTACACAATAATGTGTACAAACAGCATCACATACGGTCGCATCCGTGTCTACTCAATAGTTTGAACATATAACATGGCATGTATGTTAACGGCTCAAACCGTAACATTGATCGGTTTTCGTAGAATTCTGTTAAAGTTGTACACATATATAATCAGGAAGACGTGCAAAAAATATTTACAATGTGGGTAAAAATAGAGTAAATAATCTCGTTCTTCCCGTGAAATGCTAAACACTGACACTGATTTCTAGTATGATTCCCACTATTGTAGGTAGGCCTATACTATTTTTTGTATTCAGTTATAAACTGAGAGGACATATGAGACGCACGTAACAAGAGTGGCCTGTGAAGTTACCACTGATACAGAGGTAATCGATGTCGCAGCTAGCACCTAATTTCGAAAGAAATTCTGACTACAAGCGCAGATGACTACTACATTGTAATTAATTAATTGTTAGTTTACAATTACTGGAAATTGCGTATTTTATAAATTTTTAAATTATTTTGCAAATATTAATACACTTATCTTTGTCCATTTATTCCTAGAAATGGGTCACACCAAAACTCTAAGACTATTTACTTAAAATTTTGACCGCAATTTTGAAGACGATTAATATACCAAGAGTATTATATGAATAAAATAGAGTGGACAGAAAAATATGTATTAATTAACTAACAACAAACTTTTACAGCATTCCAAAATTTGGGGTGGAGATTTATTGGTACTACTGTGATTAGTTATCCATAATAACCATCTTACTCTTTCTTTTCTTGTCTCTTCGTGTATTGCGTAACAAAGATTGGTTTGTTGGTTTTATTTCCAAGGAAGATTTTTTTGTTCAAAATGCAAAATTACTAAATATATACACATGTGCCTTCCATGCTCTATCTGGCTGATTATATCTAAGCTCAACTGAGATATGAAAAATGTATCCGAATTAACATTTTGAAGGGTTTTACCCCTATAACGCCACCTCTCTTGCCAGCCAAGAAATTCCGTTCTGCTGAAGATTAAAGCCGGATGCCCATATAGAAACATGAGATACTGCACTACTGCCGGTAACTTAATTGTAGGAAGAAAGACGGTCGAGGGGGGAGGGGGCGTCAGTGGTTGTCATAGTGACGGCTGATGTGCGAGCGCAGCGACCGACAGTTTGTGTGATCAACCCCCAGATAGCGGTCGCGTCTTACTTAGTTAGGTTATCTGTCAAAATCGGGGCCCATCTCTCTTCCGACGTGTTCCCCAAACATATTAGAGGTAAGAGAGTTTAAAAACCAATTCATTTCTTTAGTAAATTATTTAATCGCTTACACTCGACTAACAAGTTAAACTTTCTGTCCTAATTGACGTCAATCTACTGTCGACTTAAAGTTTTCATCCCGGCTTGTCATTTAAACTTTCGACTCTGCAGCTAATCAAAATGGTTCGTTTACTGAAATTGGCTTGAAAACCGTTCCTTGGTATGAAATTATTTTGTAAGTTATTTGTCAGAAATATAATCAGGAATTCAATTATATAAGCTCAATTTTGTATCCAAACATTGTTTTTTAAAATTCCAAATAAAGTAAATACCTCAAAGCTAAGTTAATAGCCTTTTCAAAATGTTGCATAACACAAGTTTTATCAATTAATTAATTTAGCATGTCATATTTAAATGACACATAATGCCTAATCAATTACAAACATCACTTAACACTAAAACTTAATGCCACATTACGAACTCAGACGTTTAACAAAAGATAATCAAATTTCTAACTAAGAATGACTAGACTGGTTTGAAGAATCGTATCTTTCATATTCTTTGAAATACCAAAGTAACGAATGTGTAATATTAACTATTTGATATATTGGAATAGCAGTGGTATGCCTATCGTTACAGACTATTAATTCTTATAAGTGCGTAAAGCGCCTTAATATTAAAATGCACTTCCCTGGCTGAGTATTTGCTAGTCTCAGTTGCGCCTTCTATATTGAAATGAACAATCTGAGTACACAACGGTTCTTCATGGTTTGCCTACACGATTAAATAAACCACTTGATTAAAACTAAACGTGTAAAATATGCGAAACGAGATTTTTATGTTGTACTATTTTATGGCCCCACAAGGTTATTCACTTAACTGAAACAAATTTAATAGCGGATGATTCAATAGTAAAGTTGTTTACAATTCAGCATTAATGAAAGAAACCATTCAGAATGCAAAAATACAGACAACGGTCTGGCCATTGCAATGTTATCGTTACGCTTCCATTAATAATTTAAAATCCTCGTGTGTAAATCTCAGTAATACCCGAAGGTCGCTGCTGAGATTTTCGTACTACACAATGCACGAGCAAGGCAAGATTGACCGAGTCGCATTCACTGAACCAAGCAAAGAATCCGGTGTCTTTAATTTTCCTGCCGATGCCGGTCGGTTTGGCTTCCCTACTCGGCCATTCAGTGGATTCCTCTCCCGAACCAATCCAACTTGTTATAACTCGTTTTTATTGTATATATTGGACAAGAGTACACGCCGATGAGTCTGGAACTGAATTAAGTTGTAAAACTCGTAACATTGTTGAAGCCCTACTAACGTTAGAAATATTATTAAACATAATTGTAAATATGTTACTACATAACTATCTTTTCATTTTTAAGATTGAAAAATTCGTGCGTGGTTCGTCTACATTAAGTTTATCCCATGACAGGTTTTAACACTAACAAATTGTTAAAAACAAAATAAGTGATTGTTGAAACACTTATTGTCTAATAAAATATTTGTAATCCGTATATTTTATCTTGCTAGTCGTAAAACATAAACATACACATTGTGTAATGACGTAAAATTGTTACTATTTAATAGCTGGACTCTTCAATCATTTACGATGCAATGCGTAATTTTCTATTACTTGCACAGGAAAAACTGTGAAACCTACTTTATTTATATAATTTGTTGCTTTTGTCACTTCCCTGAGTATAAGACCATCATCAAATTTCACAATTACAATTACCTTTATTGTAAATGTATTTAGCGTATAATACGTTTTACGACTTACTTGAAAAAATCTTGCATTGGACCAGTGAGACACACTAGATAATACCCCATCACGTTCCTTTATTTTCCAATATTAACTAGAAAAAAAGGTAATTTTCATACTTGTAAGAAATTAAAATACTAAGATCAATCACTAAGATTGTTCTCGTAGTAAAGTAACGTTTATTTAAATATACACAGTTCATAGTTTGATTGTTTAAGAAGGCTTTTTTGATCTCAAGTGTTACGTAGGGGTAAGAGTATGGTTTTCTAACTGAAAGGTCACGGATTCGATTCCCGAATAGTTCAAACAAAATTTGGAACTGTGTTTTAGTCCCTTTTGAATTAATAAGTTTGGTACAACTAATTAAAGTGCCAGAGAAGTAAAAACAACCCGTAAATAATAATAAACAAATAATTCAGAGGGTGTAAAAATAATAAGAGATTTTATTGTTTTTCAATTTGTACTTTGATGATGTAAAATTTACTTATAATTACATACTAACATATAATAATAATATAGAAATAACTGACATCCCAGAAGGTTTAAAATAGACGCATTAAAACGGGACGTTCTATCAGACGAGCATTTCTACTACTTAGAAGAACAAGTGAAATCAGAACAAATATTGTCGCACTGTTGAAGAAAGTGTGATGTTTACATCTAGATGTGTCACTGGCATCGGAGCCGATCTATAACGATTTAGGCCACGAGTTGAGCTCGGACTTAACGAGTTTTGGTCGGGGGTTTGAAGGGGTAGGGGAGACGTTCACTTCTGATCTCTCATTTTGCGTACGATTTATACAAGTGGGATTCAGTGCCAACAATGGCAAGTGAAACTGTTAGGCATACATAACACGTTCTCGTTCAGTAGAACGAGTTATAGTAATATGGGTTATGGTTTGCTTGTTCTCTTAGGACAAGAAGCTGAGCAATTGCACTTCGTCATAAAAGGAACTTGGATATTCTGGATGGGTAAGGTTGGAGGTATAAAGGACCATCCTTTGTAGAAGATCCCACCACGAGGAGGGATAGTCAGCGTAATAACTCAGTAATGGTCACCTTGAAAGAAGGTGAGTCTCGCTCAGCATTTTCCGGACGAAGTGGAGGAGATATTACCCGCTCAAGTGTAGGCTTGGAAACCTTTAACACTGAGAAAACCTACTCCAACAGTCATATTGACTTCTACTACGGAGGCCGTCTCCTGTCGAGATCCACGAGGAAGGATATTTGTGATTAATATCAGTCGTCTCTTTGGAACAAGTGGAGGTCATCTCTAATCCAGCCTCTAGAGTCAAAGTAGGCAGAGGTGGCATGCTCTTATATCTAGGCCTAGAACTGTCTTTCACATTTAGGGACCCACCAACTCCAACAGCCATCCCCCACTGTAGACTAGACCTATTGATCTACCATTGATCACCAATATCTCGAAATTTGCGTTTAGTAATGCTAAAGGTTAGGATGCTCCTGGGCATCCATAGGATTGACCAAATGTAAGTGAAACATCGGTTTTGCTGTATCCAGTGTAAGCTCAACTAAAAGGTATAAACCACCCAGAAGTGAATCCCGTATATGGGGATTAATATGCAATCCAAATATTTACAACACTTGTACAGGCTTTTGTTTAAAGTGTGATATTGATGATGAATAATTTGGAAGAATAATATGATTTCAGACATTTCCATCGTTATATGTAACAAATATAAAACATTACGTTTCCAGGATTGGTATTTACCCTCCACTTCAGGTGTCAAATTACTTGTATAGTTTATAAACCATTTGATAACCGACTGGAAGTTCAAAAGTCTGGGTTCATAATAAATTTAATTGCTATGTTAAAGACCTTATAGACTGATCACAATAAATAAGCACTCTCGATCTAGCTGGTAAATGCAGGTAAAGTTAACCAAAAGACAAAAATGTCTACTTTTCTACTATTTTTTACATTCAGGATTAAAACCGGTGACTTTTTATGCAAACAACGATAATACTATTTAAAATTTAACATTTACCAACAACAAATGAATAAGCTATTAAAGTTTTAAAATAGACCACGATTAAATTAATAAACAAGCATGTACAATATCTACAATTCACAGTAATGAACAACTGAATCAGAAACACTAGTGTATAAGCAGGAGCGCGCGCGCGCGCGCGCGCGTGTGTGTGTGTCACGACACAGAAGTCTGAATTGAGATAGATTGTAAATGAAGACTATCGGGATGGTATGTTGAGAGATTTGATTTTATTTTATTTTTAAATACATAGAAGCTGGTATAATGAAAGTCAATCAATCCAGAAATAGCGTTTTGAAGGCGCATCATACGAGGAAGCAGTCAAATAATTGGTACTGTAAAGCTCTTTTTATAAAAGGTTCGGTAGATCTCGAACCAGGAACACAGAGGTCAACAAGCTGTAGAAGTTCCACGAGATTTCCACATACTAGCTTGAAGAGGAAAAAGTACGTCAAACGTTTAAAGCAGTTTACGAGTATGTAATGATTTTTGCAATTTTTGCGAAGAAAAATGCGTGGAAACCGGCAAACTTATTTTCCCACGAAGTATTTAGTGTTTATAATAATCAATCTGAGTTTAGGTACAAATATAATATAACACTAGTTAACGTTTTCTAAAAAATGTTGTAAATTTAATTCTTTCAAAACAATTCAATAGTAATTAATATCCGGGAATATCGTTTAAGAGTATAATCATCTATAACAGTTCATTTTCCTCAGCTGCTACTTACAAAGCAATGAGTGCAGTCCTCGCCGTGTTAGAGCAGCAAAGGAAGTAATTAAAAGTTCTTTCACGAAGACAAAATAATTTACCTTAAAGAAAACATCTTCAGGGATTTATAAAAGGTTAAATTAAGACAATCTCTGTAACAGAATTTCCAGCCGGTGTCAAGTTTCTCGGTGATGAGTGTTGTGCTTCCTGTCTCTCTTCTGTGCCTTCCTCGTCTTTGGGAGAGTATCACATCCCTTTGAGACAGTTTTACCTCAAAAGAGATAATGGATTATAACAGCGTTCTGTAGCTGCTGGAATTCGTACACTACATGCTATAAAATTTTATATATTTTTTGAAATTTAATACTTAATACTATGTGTTAGTAATGATAATTGTGTTGCAGGAGTAATAAAAAACTGAGCGATCAAACTTACGAATGTAAAGAAAATTTAAACTATTTTTAGTTACTTTGTAGTGAAAATTTAGATACATAAATTTGCTTGCAGCAAATGCAGTTTTATGATTGTTATAATAGTCCAAGGATGGGTTAATTGATTGAATATGACTCACAATATACAAATTAAACTCTAATCGTTGGCATAGCATAAAAATTATTATGCCATCAAAGATATTACCTTAACAAAGAAGAATGTTTTTCTGCCTATAAGGAGACATTTAAAAATCACACATATAATGAATACAGACCAAACAGTGTACTGTACAGAAATGTACATTACAGTACCTAAATATTTAATGAGTACAGAATAATCCATTAATATACTCTTTAGATAGTTTTCCTGACTACACACTCATTAACTAAAGGTACGGTCTGAAATGTGTCAAAAGATACTAGGAATAATCCTTTCATATGATCTTAAAATTGATTCGACTAGACCAGAAATTCAAAATGTATAAAAGTGTGAATTTATTATCGAAAAAAGTACCTCTTGATTAATTTAGTATTGAAAATGGCTGAATAAATGAAGATTTAGAACAATATTTTGTATATTTATTTGTTTATATAATCAGTTTGAATGTTTGTAATTAAGGCCACTTTAAATATTTAATAAACTACTACAAAAAAAGATAAAGACATACTGTTTAAAAAAAATGTCTTATGTTTACACTCCTTTCTAAATTTGTCACAGAGGTGGTTAAAATTCGATGGTTCATATATCGAGTACCTAATAGAACTATCAATGTTTAAAATCTGAAAAACAAAATAAAAATCATATTTTAACAAAAAAGATTAATTTATTATATACTATATTATACAAGCTCATAATAATCAAATTAAGGAACAATAATAATAAACATTGGGATAGGTCAAATACATAAATCATAACAACAAAACGATCACTTCGGATCGAAGAAAAACTCAGTTTATAAACTTTAAATGCTACAAGCTTAGTTTTATAAATTGCATTAGAGTTTTAATTAGTAGAAGTCAATGAATATAATATTTACAATGTGAATATTGTATACGTTGGTTCAGATGGCATGTCCATTGTTCAAAATTATTAATCAGTATCAGATAATTATTTCGATGTGTGTAATGAAGCATTGTCGTTTTTAATATCTCAATAAAAACCGGACCCACTATTGTACTCAACCCCCATTATGTGTCAAAAGTATGCAATATGGATCTAAAAATAAATTAAAATAAAAGTTTTATTTTTCAATTAGAATTGTGAAATATTAACAGGGTTTATTATCGCCCTGTTTAAGACCACCAACAGAGAAATCTGGAATAAAAACCAAATTTAATATTATTAATCCACCTATGTTTCGCAAAGTAAATTTAATTTAATTGAAATGACACCGCAGTGGGTTGTATTTCTAATGCTTATTATTATACAGTTACTTAGATATTTAAACAAGGGATGGAACATTTAAAATTGTGTACAACTTTAAACATTTACCCAGATTGCCCAACACTTCAATTAATGCGTTTTTTTCAGTTAGATGAACTTAAATATTCTTATGTGTAATCTATATATAAATTTGCCGGAATTGTATTAAAAAAAGAAACATAACTGAAGTGGACTGTATCATTAAACTGACATCTCTCATTTCCGGTGGAGTTGTTGAAATTAAATTTAACCTTAATTATTTTGTTTCTAAATATTCTTTAAATTTATATGAATTCCATCTAAATTGTTCAAAGAACTCATTTTAAATCGTTAGCTTAAGTTGCGAGAATTCTGTAAATTAATAGGATTGATAAAATGGGGACGCAAAGTGATCATATTGTACTGCAAAGGATCTGTCTGTTATGCTTGTAGGAAAGAAGCATATGGCAAACGCGGCGTAGTATGAGGGTAGCAAGTACTATTGCCATCAGACCAATGCTCCTTGTTACTTGGTGAGGGGGGGGGGGCTCGCTCACAAACGGCTCAGTGTTTGCTTGTTTAATTGATTTGTTGCTCTCTTGGTGGCAGTGCTCGTCACACCTATCTCCAGGGGCCTCTTACCCAAGGCAACGGACATCGATATCCTTATTTACTTTTTTCGTCCGACAACGGCTATGGGCTTTCAGAATAAAGAGATATTTCATGTTATTTAGGTGGGGTTTGGTTAAGGTTAATATTAATATTAAATTAAGTCTATACGATTCAATTCATAATATCATAATATTTAAGGATGAAAGATAAGTGTTTTTACTTTATCTAAATAATACTTTCGTTTCAAATCGCGAAGCGTAAGTAGGTTTCAAATTAATATTTTAAAATTGTAATATAATTTGTAATAAACCCTTTCTCTGAACGTGTTATTCTTTATCGGATATTATAATATCTACATTATTATAATTTAACATTTTTCTTTTTTATAAAAAAATATGTTAGAAAATGCACTTTCAAGCTAGAGCTAAGAATATACATAAATTTACGATTATTGAGTTATGAAAATAATCTAATTTTTGATATTACTGCTTGTACGACATTATATTTTGTTACCAAAAACGTGTTTTACTATGGTAAATATTTGTACGAGAAAATAACATAACATTATTCATTTTGTAAATGTTTTTGTAATAACATTTGAATTAGCTTGCTTAAATTCAAGTTTAAAAAACATTCCAACCTAAGTTATTTTAGCCATTATCAAATTATTCCATTATTTTAATTTAAACAAATATTATTTTATAATTTTCTATAAATTTAAAGATTTTTAGTAAATGAATGATGCATGCGTTACTATAAATAATTTCTAAAACATATTTCTCTAAATAACTTTCTTTCGTTTCTTTTCAGACGTATTGTACTGATATATCTGTTTAATAGAAGTAATAATAGTTATAAAAAAACAGAAAAACAAAAATTGTCAAACTTCAACCTTAAATACATTAAACAATTTATTTGAGTAATTACTGTTAGTTTATTTCGAATTATATCTTTGTTTTGTCAACAAAATAATTCAACTATGAAATAAATTATCTGCTTTACAATTTCTTTCATTTTAGTAAAATTGATCTAAGGAAATAAATAATTGAATTCAATTTTGTTGCAAAACTTGTGTTTGATAAAATTACTTCATTAAAACAAAGAAAATGATAGAAAATAGCATTCAATAAAGTGAGCTCTTTTACTTGAACATTGTACGTCGAAGAGAATATAATTGTGACATTGTGTAACCTAGGGTGTGCCATGTACGCCTGCGGCCCCCTTTGTTGATTTTGGTTTTCCTCTAGAACAAACAAGCCGCCCAAGATGGTACGTGGCAACGATGTTCTTTGTCAGTCAAAATCTCATTCGATAACTAGACTTACATCTCGCATAATACTTTCAATTTATTGCATGAACTGTGAAGATGATTAGATCTGATTATATTTAAACTTAATATTGGTTAGCTTTGTAAGAAATGTAAATCTTTGCTATGAGCCGCTGTTAGTAAACAGTGGAACTTTCTTGTGTATAAGACTCGTAGTGTATGGGCCGAGGGTCAATTTGCACTACATGGGCAAACAGCCTGGTTTGTCTTGGGGATTTCCTAAGAAAAACATGAATCATCAACCGCAAAAATAAATAGTTATATCACCGCCAGAAAAGTAGATAAAGATACTAATGTCGTCTCTTTATATGGTTTTATGAACCTGTATATGGTTAGCTCACGCTGATTTACCACTTATTTATATAGTCTGACGGTTTGTTGTTCCGAATGGACGAAACACATGCTGTTGGAGACCTCTCATACCCGGTATATTAAGTGTAGTATAAGTTTAATTACGGCAAATAAAACCTAAAAGCACCACGTTAAGATGTTAAAATAAAATTGTGATTTGCCACGCTGCTGCAAAATATAATAGGAATTGACTAAAATGTATCTTAGGGGGACAAAAAATTAGTTCCAAGAATAGTGGAGAAAAATGACAACAACCAGTAACGAGTAACAGGGTTGCGGAAATACACTTTAGTTACCCTATCATTCTGTCTACCACCAAAACTGTTGCGCCTGATGATTTATTTATTTCTTCTGGGAAGGTTTCTCCATTTCAAGAAATACCAGGTTGTGTGCTTACAAAAAGCGAATTGGCTCTCGAAATGTATGACAATGAACAGTTGTAAAATAGTTCGGTTATAAAAAAAAAACTATTTCTGACATTTTTAAAGATACAAATCTAAATTTAATACATAAGTTATTTGAAGGAGATTGCATGGTTTTAACGAAGGAAGTTAACCTTTAACCTTATCCTTAGGTGGTGAGGGTGGGGGGATGAAGCAATAAACAGGGGAGTCAGGTTCCCAAAGTCTGCGAGGCCGAGTGGTCCAGGGCCGGGAGCTGTTTATGTTTCACCCCACGACAGGGAGCAACTCTACCCTAACGTTGTTAATAATTTACTGCTCTAAATGGAAGTTTTTGAGAGCTGTGCAATGTGTGCCTCACTGCACTTATGAAGATCTCAGAGCAAACCATGTCTTAAAACGTTTAGTAATACCTTTTGAGCCACGCTACTATTGCATTCTATTAGACAAGCCTATTAGAGATACCTCAGAGTGGACTAGAGATTTTTAGCTCCATTTCGTTGATAAAGACTTTTCCTTTTAATTAGTTGAACATTTACTAATCTACATCAGTAATGGGCTGACAAAATTCTATCTAGCCACACAGTTTGAGCTGGAGACTTAAAATTGTGTTTATTTTGTTATCACTCAGAGATATAGCAAAATTCCTATCCTGTCTTTTTTCCTGTGTGACAGGCTATATTCCACAAGGTATCTCGAGAATGACTTAAGCTACAAACTTTAAATTTAAAATAAAGTTGATTGTGCTCTCAATGGAATTTTGCTGATCGTCAGCGAAGAGTATAACAGTGTAACATCCTCGAGAACAAACTGAACTATAGAACTTTACTGTGGTATGATACATAATTTCTAAAAAGGTGCGGTCCAGTTCTATGATGCACTCTCAAAGTTTTGGTGAACCAAAACCAGTCAGGAGTATACCTCGAGATAAAATTGTCCTATGGACTAGAAATTTTCCTGAAATTATGCCCGTGATCGAATTTGATGATGGTGCATGTTCTTCTATAGGATGTCCCTAATTTTATCTTTACCGAAGCCTGATATGGGACATGTAATATGGCGTATTCCTGTCTTGTTTTCTTTTCAAGCTTATTTTTCAAGAAAATACCTCTCAGAATCAAAACCTCTGACCTGAAAATATGTTTCAGATGATATTAGTATATTTCATTTGTAGATGTTTACAATATCAATTTACAGTACACATCTTCCTTTTAAGAATTGCATTTTTAGTGATATATCTGGTTTAACACTAGGTTTATGAACCATAATTCATTACTTCAGTAAGAATTGTTTTGGTAAGGTAGTGAAAATTTTGTGTTATTTATGAATTTATTACAAATTAAGTAACTTTAAATTATTGTACACAAAGAATAAATTCTTTTTAATTTTATTGATAACAACCTATCAATTGTAAAGAATAATTAAATCAAAGTTGCTGTTTACCGCAATAAATTGGTCTATAAATTCGCAATAAATATATGTATGAACACATACATTATACAACTTATTCAACACTTTCTTCATCTATGATGTGGAATGACCTAAACGGATTTTAGACATAACGTTGTATTTTTTGTAACGAAAAAAGTGAGATTTTACGAATGAACGTAAAATGTCACAATGGTAAACAAATGAAAGCGTTGGTAACTACCGACAGAGTTTTTGATAAGTCCGCCCTAGGACAGATACCTGGTCCTGACAACTTCAACCGTTACCCGCGAGCATCTTTGTGAGTTACCCCACACAAAGCCCACCCTCACAGACGTGTTCAATTGACTAAACAACCGTTTCCCTCTTTTCATCATCAGGGCGAGCGCTTTTCTCGTCAAGTTTGCTTCATTTGTTGGCCACCTCGTCAAACTAAATCCTCGGTAATAGAATTTCTCTAAGGGCTTCTTCGTAGAGTCAACAAATACAGTCTTCAAGAGACTCAACTAAATAATAATAAATTCTATTGACCTTCTATGCTAAAACAATTCTGTTAGGACTTACTATAAAATCTTGTTTTATAACTTCCTAAGGTTATTGATGATATCACTGAATGTGATAGATGTTGTTTATAAACATAAAATATTGCATTGGTTGAAAAGATTTAAATCATTTATTTAAAAACAGTTGTACATTAGTACAACTTCAACAATTGTTGACGAATTAGTGTAGTACAGACAAGTGTAGTGTAATATATTATATACGGGGTCCTCAAGAAGAACTAGGCTTACTTGAAAAGTTATTTTATAGACACATTATTTTATCACAATTCTCTGTAAGATTAATTATTTGCTTTATGACTGAAATACTTATACATATGGTGCGATCCGTAAACTATAAACAAGATGTTTACATAGAACGAAGCAAATGTTTGGTATCCTACATTAAGTACGTCGGATCACGCGTCCACAGAGTTGCATGCAATATTTCAATTGTCTAGCTTGTCTAATCTCTTAAATGTCTTGCAGCCAAACACCAGACAGACCGAACATCGGACAGAAAATACATTTTTGCGGCCTCTAGACAGAACAGAGATGTACGATAGATGGAATATGGTGCAATTAGAAGCAATATCATTTATGTGATTGAAAGCAACGTAATTACTAATTCATTAAATTCACAACACATTTTCGTATTATATAACAATCAATACTTTAACTATTCGATTAGATAGTAAGATATTTTTTTCAAGTCTGTGCTTTTCCCTTATTAATGTTACATTGCGGAAAACGTGAAGGCATCAGATACAGAAAGGTTTTATTTCAGATCTATGTTCAACTTCAAACATATTTAAAACTTGTCCAAAATATACAAAATGCATGTATTTCATTATTTAAACATTTTAGCATGATCTAAGGTATTCAAGTTGTACCAAGAAACTTTATAAGCTGTAATGGTTATTGGCTTACGTATACCTAAAAGTTTTAGTAAACCATATAATTTAGATTCAGCTAAATGTTTATCGCTAAATATATTTTCATACAAGGGAAAACTCAAATATGTCATATAATTGTATACTAATTGTAGATAAAATAATACATTAGGTAGTTTTGTGAGTTACTGTTAACATTGGTGGATTACTTTTACCATTGGTGGATTACTTTTACTTGTAATTTCTTGATTAGTGCACTTCTAAGACCGTTGTGGACCGTCAAAAGGAAGCTGTAGAAGTAATGAAGTCATCTTGTAATCTGCAGAGGGTGAGCTAGATGTGAAGGGGGAGTCTTCTTTTCCGAAATATTACTTACTGGACTTATTTTAGCATTTGCACTGTTAGGCCATTCGTGGTTTCTTAACTAATGGAAGAACGTGAAGATGGTTAAGACTCCTTCAAATCTTATCAGTGATTATTGTATGGAGAAACACACATTCTCCATAATTATTATTTGTCAGACATAAACATATTACTGTCATAAACTAATAAATAATTTTTACAAAAGTATCAATGTCACATACTCGTACATAACAGACACAGAAGACTAAGTCAGAATAACATGTGGTAATTAGGCGCGTGGTTAGTTGTTTATTGTAGGAAAAGTGGAGGAATATAAAATGTTATGAGTAATTTGAAAAGCCTTTTCAGTGGAAAAGCTTTCTCATGGTTTTATGTAGTTATATAATCTCTTAAAATATCTTGTCCATAGTATATTTATCTCTGAACAATGACAAAAACACTCTTCCAAAATTATACCCTGTTAAGCATTATGTGCAGTTGTTGTAGTTTTCCGTCGTGTTGTTTTCTAACAAACAATATATACGATGGAGATATTATCATATATTATGGAAAAGTAATATCTTTAAAAGATTTTAAAGCTAGGTTATATTGTAATGAAATGCACAAAAGAATTCATAAGGTCCTTGGAAAGTGGAAACAGAGGTATCTATTGATTTTATAAAACGTATTGCCTCCTTTTTGACTTTGGGTTTGACAAATACTTTCAAATTATTTTACAATACTTACAAAAATTAATAGAATGCATTAAACATTTCTATGTTTTCGTCGAGTTTTTGTGTTCATAACGTGCCGAAGTATTAGTAAAACGACTAAATTATTGTAATGTTTCGGCCTCATTGTGAAGAGTTTCCAGATGTTAAGAGGAAACTGCCAATAACTCTGGTGTGAAACGAAAAACTTAAATACTGATTAGGGTACCAACCGCATACGCTTAAGAATTGAGAGTAGACATGAAGCTTGAAAATATAAATTAGCTGGAGTGTCACTGCTGAGATTAAGTAGGTTGTTACAGTGAGTGTTACTGCTGAGATTAAGTCGGTTGTTACAGAGAGAGGCTTGTTCAGTACATTTCGTTCTGCTAATTGTTATATTGTGTTCTCCATAGTAAATCTAAACAGAGTGTCCAATCCAAAAACAAATATTATTCAACACATTTCTTTAGGTTACTTGTTAATACGTTGCTGTAATAAAAATAAAGTACGCAAACAAATAAATTCAGGAAACTCAAATCTTAAATGCATTCTGTAAAGAATATAGCAACAAACAGTTTGTTGAGTCGGACTATAACATTGTGCTTATGCTTTATGGTTAGTTTAAGTCCTTGGAGCAGCTACAATCATAAGGAATGTCTTGATTAAAAGCAAAAACCCTTCACAGTTCACTTAGATACTTCTCTCACCGTCTCTCTTGATGTTTAGTAATATCATATCAAGATGTTTTTCTCTGTGTCTGAGTGTGTCATATAAAATTTCTAAAATGATTCTCTTTCAGAATCCTCTTGCATCCCTTTCCTCTTTCCAAAAGATCTCACACCTTTGATGGGATACAAACATTTCTAAGCAACTAAATTAAACATTTTTTTTTGAGAAACTTCTAGCAAGTTTCTCAACTATTATTAATTTCAAACGCACAGAACACTAATATGTTGTTTTGTATCTTTTAAAGGTTTGTGATCTTCCTGGAAGTGCCTGTCTGTCCACATCCTTGAAGAGGAGTCCATCCCCGAGAATCCGCCCAAAGTCTCCGCGGACGCTTCAACGACATAGAAGACATCAAAGACGCTATTCTCGGAGAACGCCAAAATGCAGAACATTTACATAAGCACGACGAAAGAAGAGGCAGTGATAGTATTTGGACCCCTATATTAATTTAATAGACTTACAGTGAAACAATTTATGTATCATGAATTTTGCAAGATGTTTGAGTATAAGGATACAATCCACTCACATGTAAGATTTAAAAGATAACGTATCTTCCTTTGGTATAAGCGCACAAACATAGCCTAAGATGGATTCATTAAATCCTTTGAGAGCTTGTTGGGACAAGTTTGGGACACTCAATGTCCCTGTAGTTAACTTAGAGGTTAAGGAGGTGAAAGACATAGTATGGGACAAACTTCAAGAACCAAAATCCCAGAGAAAACTGATTTTAGTAATAGTGTCTATAGCACTGTTGCTAGACAATATGTTGTACATGGTTATAGTTCCCATTATTCCGGACTATCTGAGGTACATAGGCGCCTGGGGAGACGAACCTTACAATGCATCCATCAAAGGTCCAAGATCTCACCACGGACAAGACCAAGCCACTGGAGTTCTGTTCGCTTCCAAAGCAATAGTGCAGTTAATGGTCAACCCATTCTCCGGAGCACTTATTGATAGGATAGGATATGATCTTCCTATGATGATAGGGCTTTGTATCATGTTCTTATCCACAGCAGTTTTTGCTTGCGGTAGAAGTTATGGAGTACTATTCTTCGCTAGGAGTCTGCAAGGAGTTGGTTCAGCTTTCGCTGACACGTCAGGCTTAGCAATGATAGCAGACAGATTTACCGAAGAATCAGAAAGATCTAAAGCTCTTGGTATTGCTCTAGCTTTCATAAGTTTCGGGTGTTTGGTCGCTCCTCCATTCGGTGGTGCATTGTATCAGTTTGCAGGAAAGGAAGTGCCTTTCCTCATCCTGGCTTTTGTTTCTTTGATGGATGGATTTATGTTGCTACTTGTCATGAAACCGTTTAAGGAATCGATGAGGGACAAAAGAGAAGTAGGTGCAGCACCGACTGTACCGATATGGAGGTTGTTCATGGACCCCTACATCGCTGTATGCGCGGGAGCCTTGATGATGTCCAACGTCGCTTTGGCCTTCTTGGAACCTACAATATCCCTCTGGATGGAAGATAACTTGACAACTGACAACTGGAAGATCGGAATGATATGGTTACCCGCTTTCTTTCCCCATGTGTTAGGAGTGGTCGTCACAGTGAAGATGGCCAAGCAGTATCCTCAATACCAGTGGCTCATGGCGGCTGGCGGTTTAGCATTAGAAGGTCTGTGTTGTTTCATGATCCCCTTCTCCAGTAGCTACAAGATGCTGATGATTCCAATATGTGGTATCTGCTTTGGAATCGCTTTAATAGACACGGCTCTCCTTCCCACCCTAGGGTATCTTGTCGACGTCAGGTATGTCTCCGTGTACGGTTCGATCTACGCCATCGCCGACATTTCTTACTCCCTAGCTTACGCTATCGGACCAATCATCGCTGGAGGAGTAGTTGAAGCCATCGGATTCACAGCCCTCAACGTAGGTATAGCGTTTTCGAATCTCCTTTACGCCCCAGTTTTAGTATATCTTAGGCACATATATGACTTCAAGCCTTTCGAAAATGAAGCGAACATTCTGATGTCCGATCCCCCCGATAAGCAGTACCAGACTTACACGATGCACGACCAACAGCCCGTCCAGGGAGACTACAAGAACCATCTGGAATACTCCAAGTACCAGGAGAACGATACGAGTTACCAGGACGGTCAGATGCAGGAGACGAACTTAGATCAGGCCAAAGTCACGTCCGATACGGGTTATCAGTCCAACAACTACAACCAGTACCAACGAAACGAACCTACATACCAGTACCAGCAACAAGGCTACCAGCAGAACCAACCGTATCAGCGACAACAGCCAGAGCCTCCTAGGAGTGACACGAACCCGTTTAGAAGTGCCACTGAGTCTGGAGGTGATAGTAACCCCTTCAGACAGGGCATGGGGTACCAGTAGACGAAAAAGTTTTGTACCAAAACCTTCTACGTTGATTTTCTATATAATTGAGTTGTATCGATCTTTTGTAAATTGAATGCGGTTTACATGTTAAGTGTAATCAGCTTGTTGCTGAAGATTTATAAATATGTTGAAGCGTTTATGCGTGTCTGTTATGATGCTGGGTATATTTTATTTTTATGTTTTGTGGCACTGTTTATAACGCACTTACTGTATTAACATATCACTGTTATAATCTAAGAGATTTAGTGTTTGTATAATCTGCCTTGGCACTGCCTTACATCTGTTGACATCGAATTTTGTAAAAAAAACATATAATTTTAGTGTTTTAGAGTTGTTATAAAGTCTTGTAAATTGAACAGAAAATTAAAATTTTTACAGGAATGGATATCTGGTTTGAATCACTTTAAAGGAATAAATTTGTTCGTTTCTTACTAAGTTAACCTATGTAACTGCGTCCTTGTAAGTAATCATAAGAACTATTTTATTTGCAAGTAAAATTTTGTGTGCAAACCTCCTGTAATAATTTTGCACAATATAACTTGATATAAAATTACAAATCCAACTGATCATTAAATAGGTATAGATAGAAACAACTTTCGAGCCAAAAAGTGTAAACACCTGAGTATGAAAATAAAAAAATGTGTCTTTAAAAAATAATGGTGAATTGGTTGGTTGTCATATTTATACTATATTTTTCAATTCTTATTCATAACTAATTGTATTGTATATCTTCAAACATCCTCTTCTTAGGATGCAAGTCACTTTTATGGCAAATAATGTTGTAGTATACAACTATCTAGATTTCAATATTACATTAAATTAAATTACAAGAACATTAAATTAGAACTCTTATATTTTCTTTTAGGTGGCATACACTTATTATTAGAAGTAACATTTTGATTAAATTGAATACAGTTTTTCATGCAAAACGGAAGTATTGTCAGTTGAAATTTAGAGTCAGTTGAACGAAAGTTCAATCTTAACCCAGTCATTGCAACAGTCAATCCAATAAACACACTGAACAATTTAAAACGTGTAATATTGACCAATCACTGACTCCAGTCTTCTATACGCGCTGTATCATACAGTTTTGTATCCGACCATTGACGGGTTTAGATTGAATTTTGAAATGCAAAACAGGGAGGAATGGTTCACATCGTTTATCGATAGACACTTGTTATATAGCAGTTTCATCATACTTGTTCTATAACAAAACAGAGTAAGAAGCTTTTATAACAACAAAATGCTCTCAGGGTCAATAGTTTCCTTTTATGGCTCAAGAAGGCTATCTATGAGTAAAATCACATGAATAAGAGTCAGCTGTTTTCTTATAATTACTTAAATATATTTTTAAATAAGGCAGTGTCATTATGTAAATTTTTATCACTAGTCAGTGTATGTAAGTAAGTATAGGTATGTATGTATGAGTAGCTTTTAAGTTAGCAAGTAAGGAGCAGCCAAGGACGACAAATACATATCAAGACATCTCCGATCCTTTGGTCGGAAGTCTACCAAGTGACTTGAAGGGATTACCTTCTCTATTAGGATAGACATATTGCATGTATTTTGTATTCTTATCTAAGCATTACCTGTTGCACAGCGGTTTTATACATTACTTAAGTCAAGAAGTGCACTGGATATATTACCGATAGTGTTCTTATGGTGCACAATATATTTTGATAATATTTTTAATTACTTGCACAATTACTAGTGTTTTATTTACTACTACTACTTAATAATGTATGTTGCACAAACGGTTTTATTATTAAAATCAATAATTTTGCAGAGGAGCGTAATAATTTACTAATTTAGCGATTTATTGTGGATTATTTATAATTTTTAACGGTAAAAAATAATTAAAAACGATACACATAATCTTTGTTTTATTATTGGAATCATTTTGGAGAGAACAGTAAGAGTGCGTAATCAGCGATAAATTAATGCCATATTACTTATTTATATTTCCGACCTCCTTAGATAGTGGAGTATCTTTTATCCGCTTTCAACTCGATCCGTAATTTAAATTAACTACGTATAATATTACGCGTAATTGTAAATGTAGTATTTATTACACTAATTTTATTATATCTCTTTAAAAACAAATATTTTTTTACTGTAGTCTGTATACTGTTTACTGTATATTTAAGTTTAATAGTTTGGAAAGTTATAACACTCAAGAATACGCGAGTCAAAATATAATATGAAACTAATTTGAAGGTTAAAATGAATTTACATTTTATGAAGTACATTTTATTTTAAAAATAACGATAATATTATTAAAACTTTTACTTTATAAATTATCGATTACTAATCTCTACAGATCAAAGTCACTTATACGAATAAACGTAGCGCCAGTACAGTCTGGAGTAAAAATTATGCTGAAATTTTCATATTTAAAGGCTGGATAAATGGTTATACAGATAATCGAAGATCGAATGAACGAGATAATCCCTGCCTCGGGTTACTGCTTTTTACAGAAGAATAATTTATTGCTTTCACTTTTAAAATCTTGAAATATTTTATCCTCACTGGTTAGAAAAGAGTTAAACCAAAACTGGCAGGACCATAAACTACTCGGAGCGCAAAACTGATAGGGAAATAGCTTACTCCAGATTATTACATTTGGATCCTGTGATAAAGAATAATATGTTTTGATTAATCACTGAAACATATTGATCAGATTGATCGGTTATTGATTAAACTAATCAAGAAAAAGTTCCGCCCCCTGTACTCACCTGCGGACGTTTATTATTGTACCCGCCTATTATTGTTTTAAAGCATATCTTCAGAAAAAATTAAGATACAAACTTGAGATTTTTCTCGAAACTTACATTTAAATATACAACTTCGAGGATGGTGCGTGTATATATTAGGATTTGGATGAGCGTTAGCGAATCAATGACGAGGATTCTAAGAACGATTTGGGCTAAAGATTTGAATTTTAGTATGCAACTTCTTTTTTTCAAAGACAGGATCGCGTTCCATGGTGGTCCATGTCCTTCCATGTGATGTATCTAGATCAAGTCTTAGTGAAGCTTGTTACGTAACATGTAGACTGATGTGCTATTACCTTGCTTTTATACTTATTTATTTTATACAACAGTAACATTATTCACAGATTTGATTTCATATAACATTTTCTTTCATAGATTTAATAATAATACATTTAATTAAAACACAATAAACCGTAATTAAATTAATATTAATTAAGTAATTTCAATTTTAAAAAAATACCTTAAATTACGCTCCTTTGCCGCTTTTTGTAGTCTTAGTAACTTAGACTAAGTACGCACCTGTGACAGGGCGTCAACTTGAATCGTATACATATCAATGAAGCCTGACACTATAGTGTATGTCAATAATTTTGCTCATGTTTAAGGTTTGTATTCTTCTTCTCTGGCAGGTTACGATTATTGTGGCAGGTTATGAGCAATATTCTTTTCACTATGGTCGCTATCAGAGATACTTTAAAACACAACACATTTTTATGGTGAAATATGAAGTGATTTAAATAAAACTAAAGAACTAATAGAAATATCCACAACAAATATCACTAGAACTGTATTCAAATATATTTCGTAATTATTATTATTGCGAACACATTTACGAAAAATGTTTCTCGTATCAATACAACGTTGTATCAAATTAGCGTTTGAAGAATTTTGAAATAATAATTACGTATTTGGAGCTGTGAATATAATTTGGGTGGATAGAAGATACGGTATAAAAGTTATAATACTGAATTTGGAAGAATAATGACATAACTGTCAGTAGCTCTAAGATAATTAGCTTAAAAACTTTCAGGACATAAAATTAGTGTGTCTTAAATAAAATACTATCATAAAACATATCATTTGAATTTTTACAAAAGCCAACAAGTGTAATGCTGACGGAAAATTCTTTGCACCAGAGTATTTGAATTACGAACTCTTCTGCATCACTAAATTACGAATTAAAAAGTTTTTTTAATATATTTTATGTGAGTTCATGTGAACATCAATCATCACGATCATTGTACTCTTTATCACTTTCGTTATTCGTAAATGTCACTAAATTTCTATAGAATCACAACCTGCAGTGATTGAAAGCTAATTGTTCCAATTTACAGGTTCGATCTGTATCTATCTATAAAATTATTGTTACTCATCACTAAATGCTTTATATCACTACCTATATCCAGTTTGCCTAATTCATATCACGTTAAATGGAAGGAAGCGAGGTCTATTTTTGAAGTTCTCTATATAATACATCGTAAACTCTGTTTTCGTCATTAAATAATGGTTCTTATCACTAAACATCATCATATCTTTAAGGTTAAACCTATTTCAGTTTAGTGTACTGTCTTGATTAGTCCCATGCTCCATTATACTGTTGCTCTGTTACTATTCATCACTAAGTCGTAAGTTGTACTAAATGTCTGAAACCAAAATTGGCCGCATTAACATCTGAACTCATTATATCCAGTGTCTGAGAGCTGACCGTATCGTTTGTTATTATTTTTTGGGAGAAGCAGATCATCTTTTAAGCCGTGTCCTGCCCGTCCTTTTGGGCTATTAAAGGTTGTGCGGGGATCTTATCGAAGAAAATAAGGGGGGGGAATCGATACAATACAAAGTCTATGATACTGATAAATGTGCTTAGGTCAAAGACAGTATTTGAACCTCCGCTATATCTAACTCCATCCATAGTCCGCTCGACATCGGCTCTCCCAACTAACATCGGCACTCCCAACTAACATCGGCACTCCCACTGTACCTCATCACTAACTCAAATAACTGCATACAACTTAGAGTGACACTAAAATTTGCACATCAAAGCCCACTTTCTTTCCTTCCTCGCACTCTATTACAGAACCAGGTTTAATTATTACTCATAAATACTCGTAACTAGTGAATATCACCAAATACTTGCATCATCACATTTCTTCAACCCACATTCTGCATATCACACCGTGTTCTGTGATATAGGCTGACTGTATTCATATTAGCGTGCTTGTAGTCAGTTATACACTCTTCTACTGTACCATTCGTTTTAAAGCAATAACTGTACTTGTACATATACCTCCCATATGACTGTGTGCTTGTGAGTACGACTGTGTGAACGATCAAATTAATTATGTTTGTTTTTATTTGGTTTTTACCAAAGATTTAAATTTTGATGAATATATTTTAAACAAAAAATGTTTTTAGTTAAAAAAATAAAAAAAATTCTTATTCAGAGCAGCTTGAGGTCATCTTAGCTACTACTGGAGCCTAAAAGGTAAAATACTTAGATTATTTATTAAGCTACTTTGGTTTGTTTAAATAAGTTCTGTTACAAATTAGAACTTTATTAGTATTTTTAAACAAAGTGTTCAAAACACGTTTTTGAGGAAACTTTTACATTAAAATAAATGTCTGCTATTTTATTAGTTTTGATGAAAACAATGGCAAGTAAGCCTGTCTGCTGTATTTCTCTTGTTGTGTATTCTACTACTTAATATTTAGACGCAATGAACACTGTATAGACTGTCCTGTATATTAGCTGTGTATATACCTGTTATGTGTGTATTGTACTATAGATCTGTTACTAGCTGCTGCTATCTGTATATTGTGATAGTAGATTCTTAGATAACGCCATGTTATTGCAATATACCACCACACTCAGATCTCCTGATATGTTATAGGCTTTAATTTATGTTTGTTAAATTAAATTTTATATTGTTACGTTTTTAATATATTTGTTGATTTTACTATTTTGAATATCTTGTGATTCAAGCAGGTACAATTATTTTAGTTAGTTAAGTTGTAATGGTACCTTATTATTTCTGTTGCATGTATGTCAAAATATATACTCTGTTTTAAAATATTAGTTAAACCATAATAAAACTGGTTTTAGAATTTTCTGAATTTTTACTAAAAACTATCAAAACATATTAAATTTTAGACTTTGCGATTTTTTACAATCTTTTTTACAATATCTGGAGTGATTTTCTGAGTCTAAATAGACGTACCTCTATAGAATGATGATTGTAACTGTTATTGTAATTTTACAAACTACGTTGTAAATTTTTATGAATTAATATTATATTTCTTGTGATGTTCAGTGGTAATTAATTGAAATATAATCATTGTAACCTTTCTTTATTTATTCATCTAAAAACTTAAGAATTTGTAACAATTTGTTGTAAAATTTGGATGAATTGGCTTGTTGTTTTAATGTAAATTAAGATAAAAAATAGTTTTAACATCTATTAGTTTTCAATAGAAATTTTTAACTGTAATGTATAAAATTAGGTTGAAAAATAGTATAATAGATGAGTGAGTACGTCTAAAATAACTGTAAAAGATGTACATTGTTCTGTTAACCCTGTACAGACTCGACGTCGAGACCATGTTTTGCTATACGTGTATCATGCTACTATAATCATTTGCTTTATTATTGTAGAATCCTAAGTGTTATTTATTTATTGTAAATAAATATAAATTATTAGTTGTTGATTTAAATGTTTTCTTTGGTATATCACACTCCTATACAGCTTACCTTTAGATGAGAAATGGTCCTGAAATATGGACTTACATCCCGCATTATTAAATGTTATATACGAGGAAAATTTTGACCAAGAAGCGGAACACATAAATTATTATTCAATAGGAATAGTAAACCATTATTCTGCATTATATATTTTCAAAAAGTACATATTTATATATAACTGAAAATATCTAGTTCACAGTGTAGTGACATTTATAAAGGTCTCTGATTTGGACATTTATTTGAGGCGCTAAAACAAATTGTACTGCAAATTATATATGTCTGTTCGAGAACGAACTGACTTATAGACTTAAATTTTTTTATAAAGTTTCATTTTACTTAGCATGGCGCAGTGTAGCGGGGACAGCGGTTATCGCAAGATAAAACTATCAAGCAACATCGAGCATGGCTGCTACTAGGATGGGTGACCGCTGAGCGATCCTGTTTTTGCAAGCAGCTCGCTTGTCCGGCTGTTAGTGGTGGTTCGTCGGTTGGTCCACCTTTATGCCGTTGGTCTCCAGGTTAAGTTTTAAAGAAGGGTTCTTTGACCTAACCTAGTTTGGTATAATTAGACATCCTTTAATTTTTAACACAATTCGGTTTGATGATAGTGCATGCAAAAGTTTTTACATTAGTCTTATGAGCGGCCATGATGGCTTCAAGAAAATCACAGAGCAAACACATCTGTAAACAAACTTGATTGAAATTATATTATATTTAAACATGTTACATAGTAACACATGTAGTCTAGACAAGAGTTATATGATAGTGTAGGTACATCTATGAAATTTGGTACGGTGTCATTGAAGTCTCTTAGTCAGTAGGGTGACGCAATTTCTCTTTTTCTACCGGGAATATAACATTTCTTTTCTGTACGATTGTCTATCAGCCTGTTTGCAGGATATTTAAAGAGTAAAATCAGCTGTAGACTTAACATTCTGAATGAAACTTCAGAATATATATATATATATACATATAATGCTTAATTGACTGTATGAAAATCTTCATACATGATCCTAGCTTGTCAAAATAAAAAATTGCACATTTCATTAATTTGATTTTTTTCTTAAAATTTTGTCTATGTAATTTGTATAGAGGTAATAATCCTTAATATGTAAACGTTGCTTTGTTTTTAATCTTCTATGAAAGTTTATTCTAGTTCGGTTGTACAATAGAACGAAGTCAATTTCAGTGTGTTAAACTTTATAAAACACGTAGAAAAAAAACGCTAAAAATACGAGACTCAAACATAGTCTACTCGCTGCTTCGCTTGTATTTCACCTTAGTATAACTCAGTTGTCATAAGATGGACTTTGAAGAAACAATGACATTAAAACTATTCCTGAGATGTTACGTTCATTATAAAATTTAAAAATTTACACCAATTCCAAGTGTCTAAGATGGAAGTCCAAAAGATCGAAATTCTTCCATTTATTCCATGGAATTTTAATTAATAGGTTTCAATAGTCAAGTTTAAAAATTAACGGCTGTTTAATTTAGGTAATTAATGTAATTTAGTTTATAAAACTTCAGCAGGGATACATCAGTATGGTTTGAAGTTGTTCAGGTTTGTAGGCTAAAACCTTTATTGAGTGACAACATAGTATTACTACCTATAGATTTTCTGCGGAACACTTTTTACTTTTAGTCGCTAAATTGTCTCTTGATTAAAATATAACAATTTTTATTTTTATTAAGTCCTATTACAAGATCATTTATAAACCTGGCTGAAATAAATATACATGCTTTAACAGCTATTTAAACTCTTTGTAATATTTGGATTCATCATGCATATGGAAATTTTTCTCTAATGATGTAGCTACTGATCTCAGAAGGAAATAAATGATAATTGTTTTCAGTATTTGGTACGCTTTGCTGCTAGTTTTGGGTATTTGTTTATATTGTTTATGTTGCAATAGGATATATCATCGTTCATAAATGTTGTTATTTATTTTAATTAAAAGGATACGTAGTATTTTTGTAATATACATAGTAAATAACAATAATTCCTACGAAACATAATTATGTTAAAACGCATTAAAAGTTTTTTTATTTCCTGGGAAAAATACTTTTATTTTGTTCCTTTAAGTAATGTGAGATGTAATTTATCAAATAAACGTTTTAAAATTCATAAAAATGTATTTAAAGAAGAGAATAATAATTATTATATATATGATATAAGTAAAAAAGTAGGATAAAGAAGCCACAGAAGAATTACAACAGCGTTTTACATGTGTTCTGATGCGAGTGACGCCCACGCAGGATGACTCATGCCTTCTGGCAGGGTTTGGTTGACAATTTCCATTTTAAATGAGCAATCCTGGTAAAGAAAAGCCGACACCCCTCCTGCCCACGGCTGATTGAGGGGTCCCTACAGCTTCATCCTGACAACCCCAGTGTCTACCCCATTGGATTACCTCTTTTTGAACGTTTCAATAACATATTAGAGAACTTTTCAATGGCAAATAATTAAATATCTGTTTTATTTTTTATTTTTTTTACAATTTGTGTATTTTGCACATAAATCACACACTGAAGGATTTACTAGAGTAAATGAGAAGGAATCAAAAGTCCATACTAATTTCTTTTACACAGGCCCTTTTTCATAACATTTCCATACAGTTTTGTTGTTCTTTATTCTTAAAAAAAAAAAAAATGGTGAAACTTGAAAATAAAACCTGCTGTAGTTCAGGAATGGTACCTTCACAATAGTCTTATGTGACATCTATATGTATCCAAAATAGATAGTTTTGCCCAATTATAGTTTGAGATTTAAATTAGTATTAATACTTACATAAACAATTCCTATGCATTGTGATTGTATTCATTTTATTTTGTAAAATGTATTATAAAATAACAGGATTTCGAACATTTGCCATAATTATAATATGTTACAATAATATAACACCGTTTAGAGTAGTGGAATCTATCCTCTCCTTCAGGTGTCAAGAAAAAAATGCAGTACGACTGTTTTGAGCAGTGTAATAATTCGTGCTTTTCCCCATTGCTATGAATCTAAAGTATCGCGGGCTATTTTTATGTATATGCAAATATTTGACATCATCGCAAAGAGTTGTGTTCATCACCATATTACAACCTTAACCTTAACCTTAGATTAATCTTTTGTATTGTTGACACCTGAAGTAGACGACAGGTTACAATCCTCTAGAGGTAATGATTTATTATTGTAAAATTTACATCGATGGCACATGATATGTTATATCGAATTCTGTTACATTTATGTTTTTGGTATAAGATGCTACACGTCCAGCTTGAAACATAAAAATAAAGCATGTCCGAAACAGTTGGCTGAAATTAATTATCTATGGTCTGTTATTGTACAAGATACATTTGAGTCTCGGTGGGTTTGTCGAATGTTAATTACATGCTTACATAACTTAGTACCATGTGATAATATTTTAAACTTGCAAAAAGATCATTATCTTAACTTTAACCCTCTGGACTCTGAGTTTATACCATTATGAACTGACAATGCGGTCTCGTTAGGCGAGTGTCGTTACGCTAAGGTGACAAAGTAACATCGCTTCAGAGCATCTGGGTTTAAATCACAGAACAGACGTTGCAAGGTTGTGTCCTAATAAACAGTAATTAATTATTAATCACAAAAACTATTCAGAAACAGAGGAAACTACAGAAATTAGTTAATATTCTTCCCCATTTGATAAATTTTGAAGCTTATTCAGCTAAGGATTACCGATATGTTTTTATTTAAGTAACAAGCACAAAATTAGCGGGATATACATGTTGATCAATGTGAATTGCTTTGTTGAATTTTGAATTTATCTAGAGAAAAATAGTATATGATCATTGTATTTGACCTCCAGAAAACCCTCTAAGGTAGTCTTTGTAGTTTAAGATAGGGTCATTAAATATAAGTAGTCTAAACGACAATTGATTTTATGATAACTCTTTTCTCATGCACGATTTACCAATAACGTAAAGCTTCATTTGAGCTTGTATTTTTGGTCTTCAAATTTTTCAATAATTGAGTAATTATTATATCGCTTAGATCCGATTGGTCTCATATCAATATTTTTTGGCCTCACTAATACAATGAAACATATTTCAATATTGACGTATAAATGTACACACTATTACTGTTTAGAATACTTCATAAACATTGAGCAAGCGATCAATACAATCTTGTGACTCAAATCAAGTTTTTTATCACAGAAAGTGTTATACGAGCTGTTACAAATATAATCTTGAATACAATATACATAATTATTTAACTTTAATGAACTCTAAAGTAAATATAAGTAGGTGCAATTTCGCAAGTTTGGTCCAAAAATTGTCGAAGCGGCATATTTAAATGACCGTTGTCCAGCAGTCTGGGGCGTCAGTCCAAATAGGGGGCAGGTCCATATCCTGTCTGTGACCGTTGCACTATTTTTACCAGTGGACCTTGTACTGTACCGGCTCTCCCCTCGTTCAATTTGATAATATATTTGCACACTATAAGGATGGACCAAATAAGACTGAAAAGGTGATCGTCGGCCTTTTTATAAAAAAATATTTAACTAACAATGTTTTACTGAATCTACATGAAATAGCTTTTTGAGATAAGAAAACGCTGGAAAGTTTTACAAGTCTTTGCCTGGAAATTATATATTTTCATTAAGAATTATAATGTTTTACCCAATTATATCTCGAGGAATATGCGAACAATACATAAGAGCGTTCTGGCATTATTTTATGGGTTAACTTTGTTACAGACTTGACAACGTATAGTAAATTGCAATAATGCTACGGATAGTAAATATTTTCAATATAAAGAACATTTTCGACTATAAACTTAAAATGTTATACACATTTTCTGAAAGCACAATAATTGGTCATTTTTTCGACTATTCTAGGAGGAACTCCACGTATTTAAAATCTAATTTAAGGTCCTCTTACACTTAGGCCCACTGAAAAAAGGTCTTTGAAAATTTATCTGGAGGAAATTACGTGAATGTTTATCCATACCGAATGCATTCAATTACTTAAATAATATTTCATTAATAGAATGATAATTTCATACATTATACTGTATTTTACTGTATTATATATGTTAACTACTTATCATAAATAACTGAAACACTTGCAGAAATGTAGAACATAACATTGTTATTATAAACCTGTGCCTTCATGCGAATACATAAAACCAGTTGTGTAGAGATCAAATTCAAGCAATTAATCCATGAATATTCTTTTATTTGTTTCGTGGGAGTTATCTTAAGCTGTGACTTTGAGATTTTAGAATATTATCGTAACCAAAAATCTATTACACTAGCGTAAATTTCAGTTTTTCTCTCCTACCAGTCGTGACTTTCTTCCGGAAGCAAACATGAAAATCTTTAGATTATTAGAAGCTTTCTCATTTGCTTGTCCTCTAACGCAGAGGGTAATGTCACGAACTGTTTCAGCTCGGAGAGGAGACCTGCGGAGTGCCCAGTACATCCAATCCCCTAAGTGTATCACAAACATAAACATGTCCAGATATTTGATGAAGGAAGGAAGGAAGGAAGGGGAGATAATAATTACCTCTAAATTTAAGTGCAGACCATCAACTCTTGCGTTCGTTCACCTCCTCTTTTAGTGGTCCTGTATTTCTTGTTCCTTTTTTTTTACAAACATAGATCTTAATAATAAAAGGTTTGAGTGCGTCACACCATATGTCATGTAACAAATAGGATTTCCCAAGTTTGCATGCAAAGTGTCAAATCGATAGCTTATTTCACTTTCGAGATATACCTTCAGTCAATCTAATGGAAATAATTTTTATATGCGCCATGCAGAAAACTTAAACAATTTGTATTAGCCTAGTAAATTATAGGCTGCAATAACGCTAAGCAGAATTACATGGGTGGACATGCACCATCGTAGAACTCACGTAATTTGTTTGTTTATAAATTAAGTTTTATGCCAGTAAATATAACTCTTTCTCGAGATATCTTGTCACATCATACATTCACAGTTTATTCATTGAGTTATGTTTCACATCGTGTTTAACTAATAAATATACGGTGGGAGGGGAAATACTACAAAATAAGAATCAAAACTTCTAACAATGACTTTCACTCTATAATTTATCTTTTTATTGTATAAATAACGTACATGTGTTTATATGTCGCATGTTAAAATTGTATATAGTTGTAAATTAAAAATTTATTTTTCTAATTTTTTCGTCATCATGGTAAAAATATTTGATAACGCTTATCCAAATACCATCGAATGGTACGCACCTTCTTCAAACTCAGTATTGCTAAGTTTCTTGCAAACTTTCATAAGTCAGTTAATTTTCAAGATATCGTGCTCCTAGACAGACAAAAATTAAGTTTTCCATCCCCACTAGTAATATAGGCTTCACTGACGCTCAGTCAATAACTCGTTATAAATATGAAATAATATTCAACAGCAATAATGTTCAAGGAAATGCATATTCCTCACAGGAATTTGTTAAAATAGAATGTTCTATGATGCTGGTAGGAAATATGGTTGTCATATCCTTTAAAATACAAGGTTTTACTGAGGTGTCGAATTTTATAGCTATAGAAAACTATAGTTCACTTCATTCTTGGTATAGCGTGCACTATCATAAAGCTTATTATTGTCTATGTCGAAATGAAGGGTGATGCAGGTAAAATATATTTATAAATTTCTTGCCACAAGATAAGTCCACATTTTTTAATTACTTTTCATATCACTGTTCTAGCAATACAACTTACAGTGAGCTTGGGAGGGTACTTCAACGAAACAATGCACTCAAATTAAATATTGTATTTTGTATTGTATATTGCAATTTTTTTTTAAACGGATATCTTACTGTATTATTTCGGTTTTACTCTATGAATAAAATGTGACACGTTAAAATCACATATAATTTTACTTAGTTTGTTTATAAATTCTGCGATTTTCTCGTTGCTTTCACGTTTACCCATATAGCTATTGTAAATATATTCGCTAACAACGAACCCAGTGTTGCCTATACAGAAATGAAGCTTCATGCAAAATTCAAGTCCACATATATCACCTTGTTTTCAAGATATCGGGCGACAAATATACATACAGAAGGACAGACAGAAATGAAATTTTTCCATCCCCTCGATTGATAGGCTTCGCTGACGCACAGCTAATGAAAATTCATTCTTCTCCTACGAATTGATTACTTTTATACAGAATTTTATGAATAATCAGGAAGAATGTGCACTGGAAATGATCTTTCATTTCATTATATATTGCTTTTACATTCGTGTACAATACTCCTAAATCAAAAAGTTATTATGATTTAGCCCTCAAAGTGGGGAGTAGGAAGGAACATAAATATGAGCCGACAGCGACAATTCCGCTTTTGTCTCTTTATGTGTCTGCTTCCTTCTTTTGTTGGCTTTAACGTTTAAACGTGACCCGACAGCCAAAGGAGACTGCCTCAGTACTCACCAGTGCTGCCAACTCACATAAAAAACTGTCCTGGCACATTTTCCTGAATATATACGTCACGAAATTGATGCTATATAATTTGTGTAATATTACTTTACAGTCCACAACTGAGATACTGTGGACTGTATTTTAAATATGTTCACAAGAAAGAGTCAAACAATAAAAGTATTGGAGTTTCTATGTTTTATTGAGGTAGTCGAGAATTTAAAAAGTGTGAATGTATAACAAGAATATGTACTATTAACTAAAACAATTAAATATTATATTTCACATACCACTTTTGGTGTTTGAAATACTAAACCTAAATTAAAGGCAAGGGATCCAATATTGCTAAAATTAAAAGAACATTTTATTTTATAGGCTCATACAACACTTGAAATCTTTATGCTGTCACTGTCCAAATTGTTATTATATTTTAAACGTTAAAGGAAGACTGTATTTATAAATTAGACTTATGGTAACTTTATATGTAGGAGTCTATGGGATTTTAGGAGTCATACAAACAATTAATATGCTCTACAGTTAAATTAATTACTAAGACAAGAAATATTTCACAAATTTTAAATTAGTTAGAAGACCAGTCTATTTCTTAAATTTGGTTTATTTTTATCTTAACTTAAAAAACAAAACTCATAATTTAAATATTCCAAGTCGGTTTAAAGTGTAAAACTTAAATTTCTATTGACTAAATATTATTTATGTTTAATTAATATTTCTTAATTTGTAAATACAAATAAAATAATGTTTAATTAAACTGCCGTGGTGACTATAATAATAAATCGTTTAATATATCATAACCCTTTGGAATTTAAAACAAAATTTTAGATAGAAAAATCAAATTTTTAATTAAAATATTGCATTATCTTCTCACGTTATTTATGTTGTAAGTATAAATAAACTACAGTTTTACACAGTATCAATGTTTAAGACGTTCACACGTAAAAATAGAAAATTAGTTGGAAAGTAAAAAAAAAAAGTAAAACTGACTTAAAGTAAATATATAGCAACAAGAGTATAAAATATAAAGTGCCAAAACGCCTTACGGGTAAGAAAGGGTTTGTTGACATGTTATAACACTCCTAATGTCAACAAGGACATGTTTACCATCAGGAGCGACGAGCGTGCACGTGTGTGTGCAGGGAGGGAGCTTCAGACTGATCTCACTTAAGCTCCTTTGGTTCACAACACAAATATTGTTGTATTGGACATATCACATTTAGAAAAATGCAATTTTAATCCCAAGAAGATGAAATATTACAAACTGTTAAAAGGAAATTGTTAGAACAATAATTACAAAAGTATGAGCTTTAGTGTGAATTTGAGGTAAATTACTTAAAGTGGAGTATAGAAAAATGGTAAATATAGCAGATTTACTTATATTTTAAAATTATATACCACGTTACCAAAACTAAAGCAATTCTTGTAACCCGCTTATGGGTGACCTTAATTAACCATGATGTTCCAACATCTTATAGAGCGTACCAAAGTTCACGCGGTTACTTCGGAAAAAACCACTCGTATAGCTTTGAACACTGAAGGCGGACCTAAAACTTATCGCTGTAAGACGACCAAATTCATGAAAGAGGGTTTGTGTATGTTGCGTCGGAAACGTTACTCGGTCAATCCAGCAAACACCGTAGCGGTTCTACGAGGTTCGTTATTTATGACTATATAAATAACCAAATATAAAATAAATGTAAAAAGGTGAAACGATAAAAATATCCTACAGATTTTATAACCAACAAGTTGTATTTACCAGTATTCCGATATATATGTTCTTCGTAAATAATGTAACTTTTTTGAATACAGTAGTATTACAAATTATTATTATTTTGGTACATGGGTTTACAACTAAAAAACAATAAAATAAATTATTCTTCTCTATGCAAAACTTTGGTACCAAAGGTATGATAAGGGGTGAAATGGAAAGCGAACCATACGATTTAGAGGGTAACTAGTGACTGTAATGAGACAAGGGAAGGGTGGGTTGTGGATGTTCCCCCTCTACCACTACATCCCGCACTAGCTAACCACTCCCGGTAAGTAATCAACAATCACACACCCTGAGTCCTTTGATGTTGTGCGTACTGAACTTATTGATGATCTTGGATTCAAATTAGCTAAAAGCACTCGTGATAACTGTCAAGACAAACATAGGACGTGACAATTATATATTTGGAAGGAATACGTACATAGGATTAAGTTGGTTTCTACCACACTTTGTGGTCTATAGCTTTAACTATGCAAGAGCCGGTAGCCAATTTGCAGGAAATAAATCTGATTAATAGCTAGGGTATGCCGTAATAATAACTTATTACTGAGATACTCTCGAGTCGAGAGTAGCGGAGGACAATTTTCATATTAAAACAAAAGTTAAAATAGTCGGACGTTTTTATTCAATTTGAAGATATTCTTATCTTGATCAAGAAACACAGGGTATTAGGCTACAAAATTATCAAAAAAGTAAATATATGTTTATGTGACTTTATATAACCGGAGAATATTCCAGGTGTATTCCTTACAATTTCTCACCTTATATTAAAAATATTCTGCTCCATTATTTGGAAATTCTAATTGTTACATTTCAACCAGACCTCCTTAAACGAGTACGTAAATCAACAGAAGACTATTTTAGCTTCAAACTCATCTTAAGAAAATTGAGTGTAAAAGTTGTGTAAACGTTTAAAACTTGGTCTGAAGTTTTCCATGACAAGGAACGAGTTTTAATACAAAATTATAGTGTTCAAGACAGGTCGGTAAGAAATTTAAGTGTACTGAACCTTGAAGTTTTCAGAGAGTGAGGCCAGAATAGAGAACTTTATATACGTGGAAAACTTTGTAGACAGTAGGATGGTGGGGGAAGAGTAGTATTAGGAGAGAGTAAAGTGCTTGTGCTTGTCAATGCAGAAGACTGAATGGCTAATACAGTTACCTAATGCATTGTAAGCGGTATAATATATATTGTACGAGGTTATAACAAAATTTACAATACGAAACACATTCAATCAATTAAGATGTTTGAGCCGTAAATGGCATTACTTTGATATTTCTAAAAGTTCTTTTTATTAAACATTTCATAATAAACAATAATGTATATTTTAAGAAACATTCTATAAAAATTCAATACAAAGTAAAAGCACTGTATTTCAGTTTGAATGTTGATTTTAGCTCCGGTTTACCTTCCTCTTAGTGCAGCATCAGGAATTTGAAACTGTCAAAACTTGACTTCTGGAATCAGGTGTCATGTTCGTGCAGAGATCCAAAAAAGGAAAAAAGCTAAAAAAACCCACTTATATTATTTAGACATCAGAGACACCCAGACTAAAAAGTATATTGTAATCTAGATGAAGAAATATTCTCATTGTCTCATCAGGTGCACAATTAATTTGAGTGCAAAACAATGTAATAGACACAATCGCTAAGCACAGTACAGCAACTGAATTTTTTAAAAATATTGTAGGTAATTAAAATGAAAAAACCTTTCTATAATAACTACTCTTTTTTACTTTGAATTACGGACGAAATTTGCAAAATAATTAGCTGGATTTTTGAAGTTATTGCCGTTTAAACACGGAAAATTAAATAGTGTGAAGAATCATGCCCTTTAAGTATTTTTATAGGAAAGGTTTCCAGCCCAAACTTGCAGCTTTGTGTTTGCATTATGAGTATTTGAAACTTTTGAACACAATAAAAGTTATTTTCAAATTTCTTTGAAATTTCTCCTTGCATTGTTGTAAAGATTTGCTATGGAAACTTATTTCGTGCTACGTATTAAAAATAAAGCGAGAAATTATTCTTCTTAAGGAGTAATGATATTCTGGAATCATTAAAATTTCTCTCACTGATCGGTTGAATAATATGAATGAACATATAGTCACAAGGCACAATTACTCACGATAAACGAACAGTAAAACCCCCCATAAACTGCGAGAATAGTTAAACATTATTATAGCATTTGTTCATAGTAATTAAAATTAAAAGTAATTAATAAAGATTCTGCAAAAAACAAAAAATTCACGCCTATACCACTAATGTTAGAGCAAAGAAACAGCTGCGTTACTCATTTGTTTTAGTTAAGACACAAGTCACGTGACCGCTATAATAGAGACCCTAACTTTACCCAGCTCAACAACGTAGCTTTGTTAGTGGAATTGGCAGAGCGAGGTGGACACTCCAGTGACTACTGTTAGCCTTCGTATTGGGACATTTTCTTCTCCTATGTCTGATAATTTACCCTTGACCTTACAACTTTATTTTTGTTCAGTCCATATAACAAATTATACAATTAGGGTAATTGTGTGTTATTAGGTACAATGTTTCAAGAAGAGTACATAATATCTTTGTATCTCAAATATGGAGAGCTGTCACTTGTAGAACGGAAGCTGTTGAAAGGAAACCTGCGGCGAGGAGTGGAAGGGGAGAGTGAGTAGGAAAGTTTCTGAAAGATGATTTCCTTGTCACAGGGAGTCTTGCAATAACCACAGTATCTGTAGAGAAATATTTTGTGTGAGAAGGAGTACAAGTGGATTCTAAAAATAAAATCTTATATTTAAAACCTAATTGTACAAAGAAGTGTTTAGTTAATTTAAAAAGAAACATAACTAAGGCACAACATTAATAACATTGTAGCACCTAAGTGTTTTATATATATATATATATATATATATATATATATATATATATATATATTTACACGTGTCTTAAATTGCATTAATAAATATTCTCATGAAAAATTAACCAATAAGATATATTTATATTCTTTAACTATTTAAATTTACAATGATGCAACATAGTATGAATTTATTTTGCATCACTTTTACATCATCAATGAAATTAATGTTCGATATAATTCGTTAGTATAATTTTTTATACATAAACTAATGAATGAATACGTTACGAAATATTAGAGAAAAATTATAATTTATTATGAGTGTCACATCCACAAACAGTATTAAATATATTTTATAATTATTTATATTTTAGTACTAAATTACATACTTGTAATATGTTGATTTCCTACTAAAACATATAGTAATGAATGCCTATGGTAAAGAAATATAGTTTGGGTTTGCTAGAAATGTACTAAACGGTGAGGAGGGAATTCAATGTGATGGGGTTTCACTCTTGAATGTATTGGAATTTTGAAAGGCGAATGTGCCAACCTGGTTTGTAACTCTCAAATCACTTGATTCTGTAATATTACCAATTGTACTTCTAAATCTTTTAGCTATGTGCTAAAGAGGATAAAATTGAACAGGTTCTGGAGGATATTAAGGCAATTAAGGAGGGGACGTATAAGACAAACTAAGTATAATAGATCCTCGAATCGATTCTCTAGATGGGGGGTAGCTATGGTGGAACGCGATAAGGCAGTTGACCAAGATTAGTGTAATATTTGGCGAATTCAAGGAGCCAAATATCAGAGAAACCCGTCATGGTTTACAATGTACCTGGGTATACTAATAATAATTTTAATACTATAAAGACTCATAATTCTGATCTCGAAGTTTCTATTGTCATGTCAGTTGATCAGAACATGGATTTGGAATGCTTTTGGTAAGGACGGAAATACATTGGGAAGATCCGTCTCTTGCAGGTCATTTTATGTTTGTAGGAAGATAATTTTGAAGGTTATAAAAAACTTTTCTTTTATTTCGGCTAATGCCGCAAACCTTCATTTGAAGGATATAAAGGTCTCATGGGACCGAACTTCCCTTGAAATTAAATCACTAAATAACTTTAGGAAGAAAATTGAGTACAGAACAGCGGCGGCTGAGCAGAATCGAAGTAAAAAACTGAGATACTTAAATTGAAACCTTGGTTATTCGTTATTAATAAAACTAGTTCCCCACGACAATGTGAAGGTGTAAAATCAGAATACCAATGGAATTAGAGCGAAAATGACTGATTTCTTTCACAACCAAGTTATGTCATACAGTGGTACTAAGAACTCGGCAGGAGTCATTCTCGTTGATGTCTTAGCTGATTTCTTTCACAACCAAGTTATGTCATACAGTGGTACTAAGAACTCGGCAGGAGTCATTCTCGTTGATGTCTTAGCTGATTTCTTTCACAACCAAGTTATGTCATACAGTGGTACTAAGAACTCGGCAGGAGTCATTCTCGTTGATGTCTTAGCTGATTTCTTTCACAACCAAGTTATGTCATACAGTGGTACTAAGAACTCGGCAGGAGTCATTCTCGTTGATGTCTTAGCTGATTTCTTTCACAACCAAGTTATGTCATACAGTGGTACTAAGAACTCGGCAGGAGTCATTCTCGTTGATGTCTTAGCTGATTTCAATTCCGCAGAAGAGAAATTATCTTATTGTACTTTCAAAGACATTTCGAAGATCTGTAACTGGTTTTATTGCTTATGTTGAATTCAAGTGTGGAAAAATAACGAAATCCACGGGGAGGGATAATCGCTTTAAAAGCGTATCAACAAGCTAGTAGCTTCTTGAAGCTAAGCCGATTATTAGAGGATGTTGAAAAAAAAAAAAACAGTCTGGCGTGAGCAGTTCACGTTAGCAAAGCCTTCCGCATTGTTGGTCAGGTAGAATATAACTAAATGAATGGCCTAAAACCTTCCTTGAATCACGACAAGTAATAGGAGAGGTGAGTGGAGAAACTCATAGTTCTAAAGAACAAGCACTTTCGTTGTGGAAGTAAAGTGAAGATTTCATGCTGACTCGGTTTTGAGTGTATACCTATATACCTTGTACTCTTCCTTTCCGGAAATTCTTAAGTCTCGTTTCGCCCATAAACTGTATTCAGTGCTCCCTACATCCACAACACTGTTAGTAGGTAAGCGACTGGCTTATGATGATAGTCCTGTGGTAGTTGTCATAAGGTTGCTTATCAGGATCAGAATAATGTATTGTGCACAATAGAACACAAAAAAGGTAGTCAGTTTTAGTATAACATAATTTGATGTTATAGTTTGTATATTTGATGTTACATAGTAAATATAAAGTACTACAGAAATTAACTGTATTCAAGGTGTGCATGTTGATAACCTCCTGAAGATTGTAAAAAGCCTTCCCCACCACATAACGCGTTCATACATACCGATTCTAATTGCTTATACGCGAAACTCCATAGCTGCTTAAATAAAAGAATGAATGAGTAAAATGCAAAATAGTAAATAATTCAAAAATCTGAATGAACTCTAAAAATGAAAATATAGCGCTAGATTATTTATGCAATTATTATGATAATTTGATTTCATCGACCTGCATTACTAATGTAAAAGGGTTACTCTCACCGTCAAACGACCCTTCCCTGTGTTAGCATTACTAATTGATCACGCAATCGGAGGGGTAAATTCCCGCTTTGGCGGGGGGCTTTTAGATAGTAGTTCATTCAATAATGGACATTGAAAAAATATTTAACATGTTTTGAACAGTACTCAAATATTTCGTTATAGTAAATTCAATGGATTATATTGGAGTTTATTTACAAATTAAATATTTTGATTAGTGAGTATTTATTGATTTTAATTATATTTGTTTTTAATTGGTTATAGTTTGAAGACACATTTTTCATCAAAAGACTTACTGATTTTACTATTACGCTTTAACACAAGATGTATGTCTCTTCATAGGATTAGGCTGAGCGCTTAGCTATTCTGGTTGATATCACGAAAATGAACTAAACTTTAGCTATCACTAACGGTTCTAGTAAAATACTTCTTCTGTGTGTCTGTCTGTCACACTGTATGTGTGTCTAAACTCCATGTCGCTAAACTCCACCGTCCATCTTCCGGCAGATATACGTTGGCGGTAGTGTGGGATTCCTGCCAGACTGGCAGACCTACCCACTAAAAAACACATTCCTCTTCCATCCCCCCGTAGATGGTACGGGGGGGGGGCTGGATTGGAACCGCGTTAGCATTACATCAATCCAGTCCGTGCTGCGTCTTGCGACGCCTACTCCGGGTTACTGGTCCCTTTCTGCGATTTTATCTTTCAGAAGGCGGAAAGAATGTGTGTACGGCGTTGTCAATTTTGTCAGGGCAGTATTTGCACGTCGGTGTGGTGTGCAGGCCCATCTTGAAAAGATAAGCATTGAACTGCCCGTGTCCCGTCAATAACTGGGTCAGGAAGAAGTCCGTGTCCCCGTGCTTCCGAGAGAGCCAGACATCGGTTCTGCCACTCCTGTTGCGTCTCGTTTTTTATTCTTGTTCTTGCCTCCGTGGAGTTGTCACCATTTCCTTTAGCGTCGTAGAGCTTGGCTCTCTCAAACGCCAATAAGTCGATAGGCGCAGCTCCTGTAATTACCAGTACTGCTGCTTCGGAGACGGTGCGGTATGCGCAGGCAACCCTGAGAGCGCCTCTCCGCTGTACCGCTGCTACCTTTCGCCGATATGTTTTCTGCTTCAGGACGTCCGCCCATATTTCTGCTCCGTAAAGCAGCACAGAATGAACTACCTCAAGCAGGACTCGTCTTTTCCTGGTTAGTGGTCCTATCGAGTTGCCCAAGATCCTTGATAGATTGGATACGGTCTTGATGGCTTTCTTGCCTGCACTTTCGAGGTGTTCGCGATAAGATAGCTTCTCATCAATCATTACTCCTAAATAGCGTAAAGCTCTTGTTGACGTCAGAGTTGTCCCTCCTATTTCTATGGTGAATGGTTTTGGGAACCATTTTTGTCTAGTCAAGACGACCATCTCTGTCTTCTGTTTGGCGAGTTTCAGGTGGTGTTTTTCAAGCCATGTTTTGATGGCATCTGTGGTCTCCCGAATTAAAAACTCTGCTTCTTCGGCACTATCTACCACTATCGTAGCCGCAACGTCATCAGAAAAGCCCGTGAGCTGTACTTGCTTCGGCAACGGGATTCGCAAGAGCTCGTCGTAGTCAGCGTTCCAGAGGTCAGCACCCATATAATTGAGCCTTGAGGCACGCCGGCTGTTACTTCATGTTCGCTGGCCCTCTCCACAATCAGGTGTTCGTTTCCACAATCAGAAATGCACATTTTGGCTTCACCACAAATCTGTGCTCTAAAGCGTCCAAAATGTTTTCCCAATTCGCGCTGTTAAAAGCATTTTTTACGTCGAATGTGAGGAGAAGACACACCTTGCGAGCTTTGGGGCTCCCAGACCATGCCTCTCGAGCTGTCTCCATTACCTTCTGAATCGCGCCAATTGTCGATCTTCCCTTTCGGAAGCCATGCACGACCTTTTGGCGCATAACCTCCAGCACGATCGATGTCGTTGCGAAGCCTACCTTGAATGACCTTCTCAAGCAGTTTTCCTGCTATTTCCAGCATGCAGAGTGGTCTAAACGACGAAGGCGTTATATGGGTTCCCTTCCCTTTATCTAGCAGGACCAATCTCTGCCGCTTCCAGACTGTGGGAAACGTGCCATGCATTGTAAGCACTCAGAAGTATGCGTGGATACTTCAGGGCTACAATTTTGATCACTGCGGCTGCAATGCCATCAGGGCCTCTTGATGGTCTTTGCTGCATCCTGCAATTCCTTGGTGGTGAAGGGTGTTTTTCACAGGTTGCTACATACTGTCTCTTCTCCCGCGGCGGGTGTTCAGGAAACAGCTCCGCCACTATGATGTTGATCACAGCAGGAGATTTCGGCGCTTCCGGTGCAGCTTTACCTAGTCGTCTAGTGACAATTTGGTACGCTTTACCCCAGAGATCATTATTAAGGTCGTTGCAGATCTCCTTCCACAATGCCGCTTTACTTGCTTTGATGGACTTATTCATAGCTCTTTTGGTCTGCTTATACTCATTCGAGTAAATACCCTGGTCGGGAGAATGTTCCGCAGCTCTCGTTGCTCGACGATGTAGCAAGTGACATGTTTTTCGAAGATCCGCTATCTCCGATGTCCACCAGTAAGCCGGCTAGTGAGCACCCCGATCTTTCCGTTGTGGCATAGAAGCGTTGCATGAAGTGATAATCACCTTCATTGTTCTTGACACTATTTCCTCCGTCTCCCTCCGAGTACTTGGAGTAGGTTTTCCTGAAGAGTAGCCATGCTCCGTGTGAGGGTCGTTAGCAATGCATCTTGATCAAGTTTCCTGGCGTTCCACTTCCGCATGTAAAAATTGCTGGTGGTCGCTGCCACTGTATTCTTCGGATACCCTCCAGTTCTTGATAATTTTGGCAGTCCTTGGGGTCGCCAGCGTAATATCCAGGATGGATTCTCGGTATCCCGGCCTTCGGAAGGTTGTGGTGTTCCCAGTATTTAGCACTACAAGGTCAAGTCTAGCTGCGACGTCCGCGACTTCATTTCCTCGGGTGTCAGGATAGTGTTTTCTACGTTTGCCAGTTTTTGACGGAATACAGCGATCCCCTCATTTGGCGAAAAATAGACGCTTATAAAGTAGGTTGTTGGGGTTTTGATCCAGACGAAACCCATTCCACTGCCCTTGTCAACGACGGTAATCTTCTTAGGGTTTGTGATCCAGATTGCTGCCTTGCCAGAATTATCAGCGAACCACGACCTACTTTGGATGTTTAGGTATTGTTTGCAGATAAGGCAGATGTCGATCATCTTGTCTTCAAAGATGCGCTGGCACAGTAGATTTTGCGCCAAGGCGCACGTATTCAGGTTACCTTGTAATACGCTTGTCATTTCTGCTCTTTCGTATCTTCGGCAAGCGCAGTGCGGAATGCCTTACAAGGCCTGGAGCCACCAATATGGTATGTGCTATTTTGATTTTCCTTTTCCAGTGCACATAGGAAACATTTTGGCATCTCCGTACAGTCAACCGCCTTATGGTTAACTCCGCCGCACTTATAGCAACATTTACTTCTATCTAGCCCTGCGCAGTTCCGTGTTTGGTGCCCAAAACCGAGGCATCTAAAACAGCGGGTCACTTTGACAACTGGGCGAATACGGCAGTTAATCCATGCAATTTTTATGCGAGCTTTGTCGAGGGCCTTGTTAGCACTGGTCTCGTCTATTTCGCAGAAAGCCATTCGTTGTCCTCGCTGTGTAACTTTGGTCAAGTTAACACATTTGATTTCTAGGATTGTCGTGAAGTCTCGATTGAGCGCTTGTCTGTTGACTTGGGGCTCATTTCTAGAAGTACCCCTCCCTGTCTCGTCTGTTTGATGGCCTTTATGTCCACGCCGTGAGGGCACTTTATGTTGCCGTCGGGTTTACTTTCGCCTTGATTTCCTTAAGGCATATGTTTGCCCTTCAGCAGGTTGAACAAGGACAGCCTTGGTTCTTCGTTTTCTCCTGTTTGTCTTATGATGGCTATTCATATGCTTGGAGCCATCATTTCCTTGGGATTTTTCGGCTTCCTTCGGTATGTCAACCGGATCCCGTAACCCTTTCTTCTTTGATCTTCTCCCAGTCACTACAGCCCAAGTATTTTCTTTAGCCGGTTTTATAGGCACTCGCATATCTTGACCAGAAATGGGGCTTGGTGTCGATAGAGGCCTTTTCTTGGTTTTCGACTCCTGGGATGTAGGGTTTTGTGTTTGCGGCACACTCGGCTGGGAAACTTTCCTGGGAGATGTCTGCGTTGTCTTCGCCGTCTTGCCTGGAACGGGTTTCGGAGCAACGGCAAGGTCTCTAAGCGCCAGGGGTAAGCAGTGTCAATAGCCTTGACCAACTTCTTTATTTCCCTGTTAACGTTATTCCTGTCCTTGACATACGCCGCTAGCTCGTCAATTTTAGAGCCCAGTCGCTCTACCAGTGTTTGGCGGCATCCACTGGATGGTACAGAGTTAACTCTGTCCCGGTGGAAGGCGCCGAACACGGTCTCCTCTCGATGTTTAGTACAGCTTCGCTCGTACTCTGCTCGACGTCCATGAGGGCGTCCTCTCATTTCTCTTCGTTATTTTGGTTGTTTAGTTTATCCATAATATTAATAAGTACTCCAAAGCAAAAGGTCGTTTCCGAACGCGATGCCTCAGGAAGTGGGGGGGGGGGTGTTCGCCCTGATAGCTACCCCGCTTTGCCGCAGAGCTCATGGCCATTGGAGCGGGAAAAGGCATCCGCTCCGACTAACCACCTTCATCCTTCATCGGCTTCCTCTTGCTCCCGTGGGTGCGGCACGTAGATGCCGGGAGTTACCACGCATGCTGCGCTACATGGGTCGGCCACACATCTCTTTCGAACAGTGTCACCACATCCGCTTGCGTACGTGACCCATGGTCAGATGGTGTGACCAACCCTTCATGTCTGAAGGGGAGTTTTTGTTTTTTTCCGCGAGAGCTATTTCTCCCCGGGTCTGTCACACTGTATGTGTGTCTGTCTGTCACACTGTATGTGTGTCTGTTTGTCACACTGTATGTGTCTGTCTGTCACACTGTATGTGTGTTGTCACACTGTATATGTGTCTGTTTCCCGATGGATATATCAAAAACGAATAGAATTGAAATCTTGTATGTAAAATAATGTGTACATTGGCGATGTCATGTTTCATGATGGGCGTATACCTCTGTCCAATTTGGCTGAGTCTTACGTAGCCTAACTATCTGCAGGATATCACGAGATAAATTTCATCTGTTGACTGACGCATAAACTTGAATTTTTGCTTGAAATTTCGTTTATAAATTGACAAGATTTAGTTCGACGAAAGTTCAAGTCTACCCAAGGGATTTTACTGAGCGTCATTGAAGTCTGTCATTTAGTAGGCTGGCAGATTTTCTCTTATATCTGCCTTGGGGATAAATAATTATTTTCTGTCAAATTGTATGCCTGCCCTCGGCGCATCTCGAGAATGAATTGAGCTATGGTCTTATAATTTTTGCATGCGATTTCAAGTAAACATGTTGCGTGACATATGGTGTGGCGTATTCCTACCTTATAATATGTAAAGTTTGCTCTTTTTCAAATGTAAAAATTAGTTGCTTTAAATAGCAATATACGATGCGGTGGCTGCATATTTATATGATGCTTCATATCCTCATAAACCAGTATATGTTTATGAAACGCAGGTTATAAAACGACTGTGCTACGTTAAGTGGTTTTTACACTGCAAAAGTCTTAAACTATTTAAGCAAAGCCATTTAAGGGTAATAAAGTCTCAAATGTAGAATATTTAGGTTACATTGTAGTTTCCTTGTAGTGCACGTCAATCTGGTATCGTATTAGGTCGTTTCAGATGACTGAGGATTAGGTGGGTTAGGGTATGTACAAGGGATTCCAAGACTAGCTCTGGTAGGTGCAACGAAATAACGACCAGAGCTGTTCTGTATTAAGTAGTTTGCTCACATCTACTACGTGTATGACCCGATTGAATTAAACAGTGTCCACGATCGTGGATATCATAATTTGTCCTATTATTTATTATTATTTCGTTATTATTATCTATTGTTTCGTTTTTGTTTTAGTCCGTTTAAATTACTGGTCATTTAATACAAAATTATCCACTGAATAATTTCATCTTAAAGATTTACCCGAATAAGTGTAATAGATGAATTCATAAATTTATTTATTCATTAATCAACTTCCATCTCCAATACAAGAACTTAAACAGGCAAATTTCGAGAACTGAGCTTATTTAGGGACAATAGCACCTGGTCTGATTGTTACAATATTAAAAAAACGTAATGTGAAAACAAAGCGTGTCGTAGGATTTGTGAGTACGTCGTAAGAAGGAAAGTGGAATCAGTGACAAGTTGGATTTATGTTCTGCTATTAACACGGCTAGGGTGGTGTCGGTGGTTGGTAGGGGGGGTGGAAGCGGAAGCAATCTGTTCAATCGGTATCCACCATTACCTCCATCTCAACTTAGGTCGGTTCTTCCCACGGTTACACCGTACGCACTACAATGGTTTTACACGTTGTTTATAACAAAATTATTACCAAACGTATACATCTGAGTATTTAATACTTGATGTAAATAAAAGAACATTTTAGTTGTTTGATCAAACGTAATCGTGTCATATTTACAACAGATAATTTAAAAGTATATACCATAAATAATATAGGACAACCAATGTTAATTGTGCTGGTCCTAACACTTTAAGTGGGGACCATTTTACGGAAACTACACCACTTGTGTTTTGAAGATTTCCAATGTCTAGTTTCCAATTTTAAATGCCATTTTCATCACAAACTGGTCCAAACCCTAAGTAAACCGCCAGGGGATTTGTAATGGACCATTCTAAAAATTAAAAATTAAATTTTCAATTGACGCTGTCAATCTGTACTGACAATCATCTTATTTTGTTATTCTATATTACTTTCACTTATAGCATTCCTAAACAGTTTTATAAGCCAACAGTACATGTTGAAGACAGCCCGATGTAATTATTATCACAGTGGAGCACGTGTACTATTTTAATAGGGATTAATTAATAAAAAGTCATTGTTTTACCGAGACTCAAATTCGGTTTTTTTTATTGGGTGAGTATAGTACCACTACACCTCATTGGCCTAGTCGTTTTTTATCATTGGAGTTTTAAAAATGTATGTATATATGTAATTTATGTTTTATATTTGGCTCCTTCTGTTACACTTGTGTATTCTGTAAAACTGCGTTTATTAAATTTGTATAATCAACAATAGCTCAATTTAATTTTATAAAAATATCCACAAAAAGTACCAACTAGTCCCACCGATACTCGAATACGACACTCTCACTTTTTGGGTGTGAAATATCTATATATACGTAGATTTTAAGAGGAATACCCACGTTACTTTCTAGGTCTGAAGGTGCTTAAAAATGAAGAAGTGTTTATAATAGTGGGATTAACTAAAACATCCTTTGTCATACTAATTACATAAATGTGTGTGTGTGTGTGGATGTATTTTTGGATGGATTGGTGTTTAGTTCATTGACCTTCCATCGCGGAACATAATAAGTTACAAAATATTGAACATTTTTAAAACTCTGTAACAATACAATATATAACAATACATGGTACCTACTCAATCTTCAACATTACTTTAGAGTTTTCTCAGCTTTATTTAAGTGTTCCATATTAATAAAAATAAGCTGAAATATCTGGTTATATTTAATAATCTCTTGAAAACAAAACAATTTCGTAATTATTGCTGAGGAAATTGTATACTCTGATGAGTGAAGTACAAATTTTATTTGGAAGATTCCTATACATCTACATTTTATAAAGTTTTCATAACTATTGCATGCATAGAAAATATCCTATAAATATCCTTCATTAAACACTGTAATAAACTAGCTTAAAAATCCTGAATGTATGCATGCAATTGATTTCTCGTCCTAGATTTATATGGAAATCATCCGCATAAAACTCCTATCATAAAATGTATCATATATTGACACATGTAGTAATGTTCTTTCATTGATTTGTTAGCGGATGCATAGACCAAGATCAAATTAAGGTTAAAATTCGAATATCCAAGACGATAAGCAGACAAGTAAAAAACTAAGATGCTTTTTAACAGGGAAGAATATAATGCTCAATTAGAAAGATTCAACATTTTCAACTTGTGATAATAAATACAATTAGAGACGATTGCGTTTTAAGAGCTGTCTCTTCATTACGGATCTTGAGTGGCTTTCACACAACGTTTAACCTTAAACGAGTTTATATTGTAATTTATAATCGAAACGGTTTGAAAGTTAGCGATGTAAAAGTTTATACTCAATGTTTTACTCAAATACACAGTTCAGCGCTTGCATTAACTATTTATTTCAGTGCAATAAAATTGCTCTTTGGAATGAAGTATTATTTTTATAAAGTTACAAAAATCCATTAAAAATTACTTTATGCTCAAAATACAATGAGTTTTAAATAAATATGACTACAATAGAGTGTGAGTCGTTTATATGAATTTAATATATTGTAATAGTCTACAACATAGCCGCAGCGCGGCGCTGCGTTGAAATGCTGTAGTACTGGCAGGGTGGCTCACATATTTCAAGCAAACCTGTTAACAGTTTCAAAATAATTACTGTATACATTTCGGTTTTGCCACTCGTTTTTGTCCCATAGACGATTTTTATAAAATTGAAAATGGTGACTTCCAGTTTTTATATTGATTTATGACTTTTACCTTTTTACTAATTCGACTAGTACGATATTAATAGCTAAACAGATATATAATTTATAAAATAATTATCATTTGATATTTCACTCACTTTTCAAATACACATAATTTCTTCGAATACAATCCAATATATCTGGATATACTCTTATTCACCTAAACAGAAAATAAGAAGGAAATTTGAGACATATAAAAAAATATATTTTTTAAATGTAAAAATTTCAAAAATATTAATTAAGAAATATTTAATTACAAAATTATTTTGTAAACACCTCTTTGTTAGTGTTTGGGCTACTGAAATGAGGAACCATGAAAACTTTCATCCGAATTGGATTAAAAATGTTGTTAATGATAGTAGAAACCTAAATAAAACAGTTTTCGGGAAAACCTGATTTAGTAAAAAGTAAGTTTGCTTTTTAAAAAATTGGCTAATAAATTCCTACAACATACTATGGATCCGCAAAACCCATTTTATCAAATTCTAATCTCATTTTTACATTCCTGATACTTTACATACCTTTTTTCAGCTCTTCTAATGCTTTTTCTGCATCGCTTTTTCAGTCTTGCTTTCTTATGCCTAACATATAGTTTGATCACTGTTGCCCACATACGTTTACCAGAATTTTCACCTTACTCAAAATAACCTCGTTATAAAACAACACATCATCATGTTTTATTAGTAGTGTATTTACAAATGTAACTTTTTGAAGCCAAATCGGTTTGAATGCAGTTTGAATGCTTCATTGTAATTTGCGTCATATCATGCAGACAGCAGTTGAGTAGGTTGCTATCACTTAAGTCATTATACACTGGTTTAATAACATCCATTGCAGCTGGTGGTAAAGAATGATCGTGTTCAGGACATGGCAGCCTGCTGGTCTGTTATATTTACACCACGAATCGCCTCCGATTGGGCCCAAAGCATGTAGCGGATCAGCGCGTCGATCTCTTATGAAAGAACGTTACCCAAACCGTGTCTTGCATATCAGCAACAGTTTTACATGAGATACCTCTTATTGCATCGCCATAACTATGTTGTAGTTTATCAATAATTTCATCAGTCAACGTGCTGGGTTCACCCAGGCGCTTACCATCAGGCAGCTTTTGGTTTTTACAAGTTTGTTACAAACACTTATTTACGGGTTCCTAAGCGTTTTTGCACATTCCCAACTCATTCAAGCTTGGTAATGGGCACACAAGTACCGTATGATTTGTGTTGAACAACAATGTCATAAGCCTTGCTATCTTCAACTGCCCGAAATTAGGTGGATCTTACAGGTACAGTACGTTTGTCAGACCTTTGGAATACGTTCAAAACTCCGGAAGCCTCCATACCATCGCTTGCCCCTTCATAATTTACTATTTTCATGTTCTTTTATTAATTCCTAACAGTTCTATAGTACTTACTAAGAGAAAGAACATCCAGGTTAGCCATTTGATACACTAGTCACTGATATAAACCCACGTTTGGATGTGTGGCCTCTTATCTAATACATTCCGTCTACAGAAAACTAAATGTCACCATTACCATAATTTATAATTACAGTATGTTGTGAAAATGATGTTATAGAGTCATTAATAGCTGTTTGTATACTTTTAAAAAGTGCATTATTGTATTTTTGTATCTTACTTGGTGGTGGAGGCATGTTTATAACAGAACAAAAGTTTCAGATGCTGCTTGAATACTACGAATATCATTAACAAAGTTACTGGTTAGTGTTAGTGATTTTTGATAACATAAAACAAGCCGTTTCATCACATTCGCTACAGAACAGAACTATCGATAACGAGCGACTATGACAGTTGCAAAGTTAGAACATTTCTTAGAAAATATTGCCAAGTTTAAAATAATATTACCTTCACACATTTTCTGTTTTAGGAAATCTGATTTCTCCCCCGTCACATCCAAATACTTCAACTAACTTTTATAAGTAATTGTTTTAGATTCATTACTTGGGAGCTCTTAACATATTCTGAAAACTACTTTCTGTATTTAGTATAAGATCTCTTGACAAAAGGTTACTTAGCCTTCTTTTAAGTCTGTGGAAAAGATTATGTATGTCCTACAAAACTCCTTTTTTTTAAACTTCCCAACAAAACAACTTCCCTAGGATACTATACGTCTTGAAATACAACATTACTAACAAAAACATGTACAAGAAACACTATAGTTTCTTTAAAAAAATGGTTAAAGATACAACTAACCTCTCAGCACACAGAGAAGTAAATAATTGTCAGCAGGAGCAGACTACAGATGATTGCTCACTCTAGCAAAAATAAATATCAATAGACAACAAATTATATATTACAATAAAGGATTACTGAAGTATAAGGCAGCACCCATGTATCTTATTGAAAAACTCACGGAAGACGTTGCGAACAAATAATTGTTGTATAATATGAAAGTTGAATGATATTTTATACATAAATGGATTCAGAAAATAAACCAAAAATAAAAAAAGTAATTCAATTTTTGAATGCTGTACCACCTTAATACCACCTTAATTAATGCTCTCCCCTTTTGAACTCTACCAAAATTAGCGTGGCTGATGATTGATTTCTTTTTTGGAGAAATTCATCTATGAACTCCATATAGTTCCTCTATGAGATCAGTGTGACCTAGTCCTCGCGTTTTCGACTGATATAATGGCATAGGGAAAAATGTGTAAATGTAAAACGCACTTCCATAACAGCATTGAATGCATGGAACAGTAAGTTCCGTAAAAGTTTTCTCAGTTTAATGTTAATGCCTTGGATGAAGCTGATGAATATTTTAATACAATTCGAGATATAAGGAGAACTCGAAATGTAGAGTAATATGATCAGGCCGTCTGGGATATGATGGCTGTCATAACATAACGCAATAAATTATGACGTGAGAACAGGTTCTCGCAGGTGTTATTAAACAGGAGAGAATACACTTCTCGCTTTATCACATCTTCTTACCTCTCTTCCTTTTATATAAGTTCAAGGATTTAACGATTACCAAAAGTTCTTTTAAAGAGGTACAAAATTAGTTTTAAGACTAATATATTTATAAATAGACTATAAAATCGGAGTTTAAATCACAATGATCAATTTTGCTTTATTATAACTATTGAATATAGATGTTACCTGTACGTAAGGGTTCTATATCAGAACCCTTCCTATATACCAATTAATCACCTATGGCACAATATTGTGAGTGTAAACAGGAAGTACTATGTTTTAACAATGCTTTTGAGGCTTATTTTTATTCAAATAATCTATAGTTTACAAAATTCTATGTAATACAATTATTTAGCTATTTATTAAGTTATAGGTGCAGTATTAGCTCATATAAATACAGTGTAACAGGTAAGTAATACAATTATATATTCAATAACATTAAATATGTTATCACAATTGGTTTATTCACGGAATGATTGCAAAGTTGTGTACATTTGAATCTTGATTTAAGAGCTACACATATTTTGTTTTAATTTTATTACCAGTAAACAAATTAAACAATATTTATTATAAAAAATAGATTCAGATGTAACTTACTTACAGATTTGTTTAGTATACTACTAAGAAACATTTCAATATATTACATTCATATTTTAAACACATTAGTAATAAAAGATTAATATAATCATTAGAATAGTACTGTTTAAACAATTTGAAATTTTTGGATTGTTAGTCAGATTTTGTACATTTCTGTGTTTGTATTCTAAGTAGGCCACTTTGGTAGTTAAAACATGGTTTACATTAATTATAACTTATTAACTTATAATGACGGTCGTAGGTGGTTGGTCGGCGAATGCAGACCTATTGTGACCTGTAATCTGTAGTTCAGTTGTAATAATTAGTGTTTTGTTTAGCTTTTTATTAAGTGCATGTTTTAGAGTTACTGAAGTTGACACACAACATGATATTTGTTATTCCTGACTTACGTTTTTCACGACGCTCTGGTATGATTTATTTATTTTAACCTAGTTTAATATTATATGTTAGGTTAGTTATTAACGGAAGAAGAGATTAGATTACAAATCTTGATACGTAGTGTTACTGAGTTTTTGTATCACTGAACGATGGGAAATTTCCGGAAATCTGCTCCTTTCACAAACCTTCCATCATAAAAAATAAACTTCAATTAAAGAGTTATTGATTTGTGATAACATTTAATAAAAATGTATTCTGGTCATTGTTTATTATGATTGATAGTGTTCAGAATATTCAAAGTTAAATAGCTTCACATGCCGCCATTTTGAAAGTATTAAATATAATATCATAATATTTTATTGTAACTGACTAACAAGTTTGTACCAAATTTTGTTATGACTTAGTTAGTTTTTACAGATGGGAAACTAAGTACCGGAGACCCATAACTATATAGCGAAGTTTGTTAGTCTGAGCCTGAGAAATATTGTGATATAACATTGTCCAGAAAGATACGGAACACTCTATAAACATACATGTTGCATGAAATCTTGCACGTACATTAAACCTAACGATTGTCATCTGTTGTAATCACTAATAGATTTACAATAGGTGACAACTTATTATTATAACATAATCACATAGTTTAATATGTTACAGGATGGATGTCCTTGCCCAAACGACTGTTCGGGGCCACGACCTTTGATGAACCTCCGGGCACAGCGCAGGTCAGCATATATTACATTCTTAGTTATATTTTTGACTAATTGATTTCAGCGCTTGAAGTTTACAGCCATTACTTCTTCAGTTGTATAATGAGTTTTGCATATAGTTGACTATAGAGCACTTATGTTACAAGTACTTACTGTAATAAAATTTGATATTGTTTTTAAATTATCATTATTATTATATCATTATTAATATAATACTATATTATAAAATAATATAGAATTAATAACTATAATAATAGTATACTATATTATATTAAGTAAATAAGATATGTGAATATGACAATCAGCATAAAATCATTTAATACGTGTAGTGCCATGGAATGAACGTTCATTTAGTGATTCAGATTGAATTTGAAATATTTCGTTGCCAACACTAATAATAATAAGTGGCTTGCTTACACTGACTTTGCTTGTATTCCGTGCTACTCGTAATATTTTTAATATTCTATTTAAAATTCATATTTTAAGAAGGTACCATAAACAATATTATATTCTGTATCATTGGTGTACTGTCAAATTGACACAGAAACTTTTTTAAGTCTTAACTACCACTACGGTACCTTATGAGAACATACATACAACCAAGTGATATACACACAGAGATATATAAAAGAGTTTTTATCAATCCATAGATTTGGTTATTACTACATCTTTATTGCTAATGGTAAGTAACAGTGTAGACGTTTGTTCCTTAAAATTATAACTACACAGCTCTTAAATTACAAACATTTAATACAAATTAAATATGAAGAACGTCTTATATGAAAATAAATATGACTTCTACGTTCTTTTTTGTTTGTGCAAAATCCCACTACGCTCTTGGATTTATCTAGGAGTTACGAGACAAGAACATCTGTGGACATAAGTCAACCCTCAATAGGTCATGACTTCCCCCTGGATATTTGGAATAATGTCCATGTTAATGATGGGTATTTGGTTCCAGTTTGCCTAAGTAGAAATTACGTTACAGGCAAAATTTAAAGTTCATAACTGAATTTGTTCTTGGAATATTCAATGGTAAACAGACATACAGACAGACAGACGAGAAACTCCCAGAACCCTTAATTATAATCAAACAAATATAAACAATTTTTATAAAATAGTATAGTGCAATTCATTTTAGGAATACCATTATAAGTCATAGGCTTTGCTAAATCTTCAAGGGCAACGCCAGATCTCATTAAGGGACACGCAACAGTGTAAAAATGTACATTAAACCACTTATTCCATACAAAATTAAATAAATAAATTTATTTATATATATATATATATATATATATATAAAATATTCGTTTCGTAATAAGCAATACGAGTGTTGAATTCATCTCTGTATAAAGTATGTATCTTCCAAGTTTTAGAACAAGTAAAATAATTTAACCAAGACAATAATTATTGTAAGAAAAACGAAACTGTACAATACTATAAGATCTATTCTTAGTTTAATAAACCCCTTTGAGATTGCTGCATCCTTAATTAAATCACATCAAGGACAAGGACACACTCACACCAGAACACAGCCCCTCCTGGATCCTGCTATACATCATAGTTAAATCCTCTGGTGACATGCAGATCTTTAGGCCCAGTGGGGTATCTGGTTATATTGCTTATTTTACCATATGAATGACGACCCTCAAACCTTTGATCCCTGGACCCAACCCCAACCCCAGCTATATCTCAAATTCGCTTGTAACACTACGCTAGTCGTTGATGCAACATTGCATCCTGCTCCCTCCACAACTAAGTGGACAAGCCCACGCATTCTCCTCAAGTATGTCGAGATCTAAATTTTACCTCGTGTTTCATGGATGTTTCAGTAACCACCAGTGCTTTATCTAAAATTGGTTTAAAATTTAATAAATATATTATATAATTCCGGTTCCGTTTTATAGTGAATGAGTCGCAAGTAATAAACCTGTTTGGTGTTAAAAGGCATACTAGCTTATAGTTTGAGTTAAATATTTAAATCTTTCTAAATACTTAATACATGAAAATAGGAGAGTGAACTTTAATTGTGTTATCTGGCGGTAATGCTTCTCTTTCCTTCAAAATTGTGTCTAATATGTATTCACTATGTTTTAGACATAATTTCTATCATATTGGTTTGAAATGTATCATTAATATTCATCCACACATAATAGTGATGGTTTTAATAGCATACGCCTCACAGAAAACGCGGAGAAACTTAGTATACTGTGTAGTTGACTATGTAGAAATAAACGAACTGATTGTTTTTCTGTTTATATATAATAACGAGTTTATTATGCTTCCCCATAAGAACGATATAAATACAAAAAGTATTATGGATTAAAAACGTATTCAGTCGAGATGACAAATTGGGAAGTATGATTACTTACTCGCTGGCTGTTACTTATTTCAATGCTGTTTACAAAAGGATGCATTTATAACACGCAAACCCTATTGTGATCACTAGAATGCAGTCTTGAAGTTTTTGGCATCTATTTCGCATATTTCGGTAATTTTAGAATAGGTCTTAACATTGGATGAGACAGCTGAAAAATGATGAAGTATGGCACCAAGAACTTAAAAACAGTATTGAAATACAAAAAAACCCTAAACCCGTTTATGTTTTTGTTCTAATGTTTAAATATTGCAATAAGGTATGTAAGAAAAGTATGCAAAGACCATATAAGGTTTTGTTTTTTTCTTTAGAAATAAAGTAACAGAAATATTTAATATAACTTCCGCTTTTGTTCTATTTTTTTAATATTGACATAAAGTAATAGGAATATATAAAAACCATTTACCTTATTGCCCCCGTTAAGAAGAACAACATAAATATTATTGATATAAATAATAACATAAATTTGGTAATATAAGATTCGCACAAGAAATTGAATTAGCAGATACTAGCTTTTAACAAAATAATTCTGAAGCAAAATGTTAAATTTTAATAGTTTAATGTAGTTGTAAAATAACAGTGGGTTATAAAAAATAACATTAGACTTTTCTGCTCTGTACAATAACGTAATAATAACCTTGAAAATAATCACTAGTATTGCTGATAATATTAACTTAATAAACCCTTTTATTACACCACAATACTATTAAGATATAAATATAAAATTTTAATTCATTAAGCAAATCTAAATACCAATTTATACCATCCTTCAAACATGTTTAGTTTCATAAAAAAATATTAATTCATTGGAATTAATATATCAGTTTTATCTTAAATTTTCATTGTCAATCATTGAACAACCAGACTTTTAAAACCAATTGCGATTTTAAAAGTTATTATTCTAATGAGAAATCATATATATATAATACAGCAAAACTTTGCATCCTGAGATAAGTAGCGTAAGTTTGTATGACGATGGAGAAGTTTATAAAAAGCTTGTGGTGACAGCGACATCGGCTACTATTGTACCTTGTCACCGCAGACATGTGCCGGGTCACACGGTCATGGGGGGGGGGGGGTTGTTGCGGTAGGGGTGTCTGATAAGGCGGAACGTTTAATTGCCTGTTATCTTTGTCAGTATCCCTCCACTGTGGCTAAACAATGGGGTCTGTAGTATAAATAGCAGGGTAATTTCTACTTAGTAGCATCGGTGGCAGTTTGATTTGGCCACACGAGTTCGATATACCACGGTTCGATTCATTGGGGTACACTTATTTTAAACAACACGGTTTGTTCTTTAAATTGTTATTTTTAAATTATTGAGGTGAATTATTAGGTAATCAGACATTCAAACTACTGAAGCTTCAATCAACAATATAACTGCACCTTTATTGATTTCTTTGAAATGCCAACGAAGGTATTAACTATTTTATATGTTCGACAGATTTATTGATAACAATGAGAATTGAAAAACCCCGCTCTTGCTGTTTCTCGGTCACGCAATCGAAAGGTATTTAGAAGGCTTTATCTTTTCTTCTCACGTTATCTTTGTTATCGTGATGTTGGTTATAAACCGGGTATAATTCCTTAAAAATTGATATTTTTACTGTCGAAACTCCCCACCACGCAGGAAAACATGTAACAGGCACTATTTTTCATATATTTTCTGATTAACCAAAGTTCTTTTTCCGTTTTTTTAACTTATTGTACAAGTTCCTTGTAAGTACCTGAAAGGAAATTCGAATTAATTTTTTTTCGTATCGCTGTGTCCTTATCTTATCAAGGCAAGATTGCAGATTTCTACGCATCTCTCACATAAAGAATCGATGTAACAGAATTTGGAACAGAAACTTCACTGTATCAGTGGCAGTTGGAACAAACCACTTATTTTCATTAACATAAACAGATACCAGAGTAGTTTTAATACATAAATATGATAGTATAACTAAAACCCGATACAAGAGTTATATGCTACAGTTTACGTATGCTATGCTGTTTGATAACCTGACGATTGAATTTACAATTTTAATCTTCAAATGTCACAATTATTGTGGTTTATATAGTTTGATGTTTACCCTCATTTTCATAAACCTCTTATTATGAATCCACAAAATATGCTCAATAAAAATAATAAAAGATATATTTGAATCTATAAACTAATATTAGAGTTAAAATCTTATACAACAAAATAAATACCAACAAATTTTCTTAACGCTAATCTCAAGAACGGCCAATTCAGCTAATTCTTTTGGTAAAATATTTTTTTTTAATTTGAGGTACGTTTGTATGAAGAGAAAATTTACCATGAATATTTTGGAATTCAGAAAATACTATATCATTTATGTTTTCTAATTCAAATTTAACTGACACTAAACAAATTGTTGACATTTTCAGCTTAAGTTCGACAAATTTTCTGAAATATATGCTTTCTTTTAAATTTTATAAAACATAAGGTTTCCAGGATACAGTCCGAATCACAAGATTCTATAACACAGAACTTTATAAACGAATCTTTTGGAGTGTTACATGAACTTAATAAGAATTCCCTCCTAATACCGTAATGAGATAGGAAGTAAGTAAAATCCTCCCTGGTCCGGATTGGACTTCTCAGTCCTAAGTATGCATATTTTCTTTTTCATAGATTTTTGATCAGGGTATTATACCCTACTTACGTTTAAAGAAGTTCATAGAACTCCATCTGTTTACATCATGAGTTATTTTACTAAGTAAATAAGCACTACGATTTTGAAAGTTGCGTGGAAAGCAGCGGTTAACAGCTATTCTTATGCATAAATATTAGTAGCTAAACAATTTCGCTCATTCTTTTAAAAAATATTTGTTGATGTCCAAGGTAGGTTCTGATGCCGAGAAAAAAGGAAAAGTTTTCCAGAATTTTTGGAATTTGGGAAAATAAATCAACTTTTTTACGAAAGTCTGACTAAACAGATCTTAATCCTACACTAAACGATGTTGACACTTTCACTTGAAGTTCGCCAGAGAGGCAGTTAAATTTGTTTAGATTTTTATTTTACAAAATTAATAAATATACATAATATGGTGTTATGCAGATTGCAAAAACCAAGTTAATAACTAAATGTTACTACATATTGTACCAGTGATGTCTTTAAACCATCTAAAGCATTAGCAGTTTTATTTAAAAGCTGTTATAAAAAAGAACAATGCTATGAATGTTTGCACATACGGTACTTGTGGCATTTCAGTGTGGCTTAAAGAAAACAAGAAGAAAATGGACACTAATACGCCCCATTGAGACATTCTTTCCCAGACCACAATCCGAAAAACAGTAGACTTTTATAACGCAAAACTGTTATGTTGATTAGTTTAACTTAGTAAAGGATTTTTCACTCTTTCCCTTATACTGAAAGCACAAGTGACGGAAAAACATAACTTTTCTTCGAAGTAATCTATTGAAGGTCTATATCTTTGCTTGATCTGGGTAAAAAAGTAAAATCAATATTTTAGACCAGAGGTAGAGAGAGGTTTTTAAGCTAAGTTTGTCCCCGATTCGCGCGCGCGCGCGCGCACACACACACACACACACACACACACACACACACACACACACACACACACACACACACACACACACACACACACACACACACACACACACACACACACACACACACACACACACACACACACACACACACACACACACACACACACACACACACACACACACACACACACATATTTATTTTCTTGGTCGGTGCAACTAATAGAGCGTTGTGACACTCTTAAGCCAGGAATCACAACACTCTGGTATGACTTGTTTATTTTAACCTAGATTGTAATTAAATATTAGGTTAGTTATGTACCTGAAGAAGAGATCGGTTGCATATCTCGAAACGCAGTGTTACTGATTTTATTATATCACTGAACGATGGCAAATATCCGGAAAACCCTGTTTCCTTAAAACGAACAAACGTATTATTCACATACACAAACAAATGTTACATAAGAGAAATCAATCACAACATTGACCCCGCAATATTATTAAAAGAACAATGAGGTTTCTTCTACTCGTATACGGCTAACATTGTTAGTGTGCTCAACAAGAGAGAAAAGTTTCTCAAGCGGATGTTTTCTCAGATTCTATTTGATAAAAGTAAACCTTTGTGTGGAATATTATTCTACCTTTATATTGGATCTTACATCTACGCATTGCATTGTTGTGAATGACGATTTATTTTAAGCATTTCGTAATACCAATAATACCATTAACACTAATGTCATCCTATAGCATTTATTTTTATTCTAGTGACCTAAAAAATATTATCTTTAAATATTGCAATATATGTTACTTGTTTGATCTTAAAGCTAGGATTTTTCATTTGAAGGAAAATTAAAATCTATGTCAATAATTTATGTTTCTAAACATTAATTCATATCTCATCAGTAACTCATTTTGCTTTAACACTAACTATCCAATAGTATATATATATAAAGTATATAAGTATATATATATACTTATTTTGTTAACTTTTTTATTTACTTAGATATCTGTAAAAATAATATGAATGTTATCTTAGCAAAATTAATTAAATACTTAAAATATTATATTTTTTATCACATATTGAATTACTTTGAAATACTCAGCCCTAGTTGAGGTGCTTATTATTGGAAGAAGTATTGACGCTAATCAATGTTTTCTTTACGTTATACTTTTTCGCTTTGGGTGGTGACAGAGGTCACAACAAGAGAGTTTTAAATATTTTTTTGTTTGGTAATAATAACCATCAATATATTTATTAAATCATAATTGCTACCAGCTGAATATGTTCATATTTTATTCTTTTAATAAATGGCATATGTGCCGATACAGTGTTAGTTTATAAATACTGGTATCATAATTTTATTTGTTGAAATGAGGTATGCAAATTACCCAAAAACTTGAAAAAACTGCTAAATACCAATCACTATTTATTCATTTTATCTGGAAAACCAAGCCACTTGCTAGTATTTCATAAATGAAGTATGTGCCTTCATAAAAAGTTTCTTTTAACTAAATTATTTATATAGACTTTATAAAGTATTATATAAAATCCACAACACTACTGATGTTATAGCCATCATTAAAAAAAAAAAACCCATAGAATGATATGGAAGGGAATCGTCTTGAACAATTTCCCAACTATATTAATCGAATTATTTCATTTACAGTAGAGGATGAGGACGTAAAAATCCATTTACCAAACAGTTTTAAATGAGATTGTTTCATATAAAGTAATGAAAATGTAACCGTCGTGCTATATAACGCGTTTGTAAACATTACTTTGTCACAGTAAATATACAGGTTACACAAAATATGATTAAGGGTTAAAATAAATCTAAATTCGTCATTTCAATATCCGATATGAATCTGAAATTTGTGGTTACTGTATTATCAAGATTTTGAACTCATACAAACATTTTTACCAATATCGTAAAATTTTGGATAAGCCATGACATATTTCCCTCTTTCAGTGTTCTTCATAAAAGGTAATAAAGTGAAAATAAATAAAGAAAACAGGTGATTGAATCAAAAGAAAGATTTTACAAGGTAGTGCTAAAAAGTTCGTTTGACTAAATTAATGTTTTCAGTATAATGTCTAAAATATTTTTATAATTTATTTTTAGCTACGCGCTGATAAGGTTATTACCAGAAGTAAAATAAAATTATGTAACAACGAGTTTATGAAGCAATTAAACTTTATTTAGATATATTTGAAAGGATTTTCAACACAATTCATAATTTATACAAAATGTTTTATTAAAAAATTAATTAAAAGATTTAAGGTGTTGTTCCTACCATAGATATTTTTAATTTTATCTGACAACAATTTGTTCTAGAATAAGATGACATTCTCTAATGCATCTTTCATAAATTTTTAAAGGAGGTTGTACTCGATATGAGCTTACAAGTAATATTCCAATGTTACACCTAAACTGCGAAATTTTGAAAAATAAACTAGAAAATTATTCTGGCGATAAACTGTAAAAGCAGTTTCACAACCAACAACGATATAGTGGATTTTATTTGTGTATGTATCCGCAAAATGATAATATGATGTGCAGAGGGTTTGAAAAGTTCAAGGATAACATTTAATGAACAAATTTAAAACTAGAAATCAAAGGACAACATGCATTAAAATTTAGTTCAACTATAATGAAAATTGTTTTGTGTTGTGAATTCTAATATAGTAAAATGTAGTTTAAAACTTGCACAATGGATTTTTCTCATTGCACACTTGAATGATTTTTAGCATTTATTTAAATTTACGATATCAATAACAAAAAAACAAAACAAAATAATTAGTGCTATAAACGGGAAATGTGATAAACTTTGAGAATAGTAAATTTGACCGCTAACTTATTAGTTTATTTAAGTTTAAGAAAATACAAAATATTACTAGAAGAAAAGAAAATTGAAAACCTCTTTAAGTATTTACCAATTATGTCGGGAAAAGAAATCGCAAAAGGAATAAAATACCCACTTAACACGTTTGAAACATTAAAATATCCCAATTGTACAAATAATAATGCGGTTTAAATACAAAAAACTAATACATTCATACTTTAACACTTATTACTAAACAAATACACTATACTCTTCACAAATATGATATTCTGAGAGAGGAATGTGCCAGATCTCCCCTCTTTTACGATTAACCCAGTGATCCATTTATCTTTTACGTGAATGGCTCATCACTGTGAATATAGGTCACATTCACTGTGTGGTCTTAGGGTACAATATTGGGTCATTAGTAGATATGAATATGGGGTTCCTAGCGCACTTTAGGAGCCAACAGAAAATCAAGGGAAAATACTGTTTAAAGGACAATAAACGAATCTGTAAAATCAAACAGTAACTCACGAATGAAAAATTACCGAATCTATAGCTGTTTGCTTCTACTTTCTTGAGCTGTGAAATCAATCTATTTGAAATGTCTGCTACGAATAAACTATAAATTAAAAACTTATAAACGGAAATGATGGAATTTGCTAACAATCACTCGAGAAGTCGGGGAGAATGTGAGTAAAACCACATTCTTTTGACGAGGTTCTTCATTTAATTTCTCCAAATGTACTATAAAATCATCAAAGATTTCAGGCTTAAAATCGTAATCAAATTCAATATCCAAATAGTGAAAGATCATAGGTAAAATCTTCTCATAATAAACATGTGTATCGATACCTACAAACCTAATGTATTCTTTGAAAAGGAAAATAATTTTTTCAATGGTTCTAAGAGATAAGTAAAAATTTTTATTCTGTTTTCTAAATTCTGTAACAAATTTTGTTTGTTTTTTACCTCCATATTACAATTTTGTAAGCAGGTTATTCAAATGTGTTAGTTTATTTCGAAATTTCTTAGGTTTAGGTCTTTCGTACAAAATTAAATTACAATCTCTACAAACTAAATATCTTTTATCAATAATTTCTCCTCTATTATAACACTTGTAACAGTTGGCATTATACTCTTCCATTAAACAAAAAGATTTTTTGTTATAAATGGAGATTATGGAACTAACTCTGCCGAGATATAAATTTTTCAGCGCAAATGTTTATGTTTATATTTCAACTACCGAGATAAAAAGAAATGACTTTATTTTATTATTCAACTATTTAGGATATTTTGTCTATGATTACAAAGATTATTCCGAAAGAAATCGAGATTTTTCATCAGCGAAAGAGTATATTTTTGAAGTTTTAGAAGGAATGAAAGAGAATAATATGAATTTAGCAAATTATTTTTCTTAAATAAAAAATCTATTCTACTAAATATTCATCAAACAACATGAACTCTCCAAAATCACTTCAGTTTCTAGCATTTAAAGAACTTACCACAGGAAATAGTTATAAAGACTTCTTTGAATTACCTAAATATGTTAAACAAATGTTGATATTTTCCTTAAGTGAAAACGAATCCTTAAATGAAAACGAATTCAGAGAACTTTTAAGTACTAAAAAGTGTTCAATGCAATTTATTACAGACAACTTAGATAGTATAAATATGTTAAATGTAATAGGAGATTTTAAATTAAATAATAGAAAAATAAGAAAAATATTCCGATTTTTACAAAATAAACTAAAACACCAACAATCTGACATTTTTCATCGCTTTTATGCTAAATTTCATTGTTTATTTGTTGAAATGTTGAGAAGACAATATCCATACTGGCCAAGAAATATGCATACAGCTAGTTTTTTAACAAGTCTTTGTAAACAACAAGATTTATCAAAGGAATTTATAAGAGATCACGCTTTTGTTGTAGATTGGGATAAATTATATGGAAAAAACATTTACGAAACAGATATATTGTGTGTGTGTGATTCTGACGAAGAAAAGAGAAACGTTTGCCATTCAGCAATTCATTACGATATAATGAAAGACATACAAAATGAGTGTTGTTAGTGTGCGTGTTTTTGCGATATCTACTTAACTTCTAAGAAATTGGGAATGGGAGAAGAAGAAAGGTATCATATATTTTATTTCAATCAACTCTAGATTTGTGACGTCGGCGTTCCACGATGACCTTGGTTTGCTCACGCCGTGAACAATGACCTTGCTTTGCTCACGCTGTGTGCGACAATGAAATCACTGTAAAAACACTTAATTCTGTATTACAAATGAACACTATTTTCACACAATGTTTTTATCACAGTTTAGAATGTCTACACAAATTCACAATCTTCTTGCAATTTTTCCTTTCTTCGAGTCCCAAATATAAAAGTAACATATAAAATATAATAACACTATGAATGGCAACGCCCAGTGGAACACTTCACTTCACTTTTAACAAGAAACACAGATCTTCACAGCAATCTTCTTACATTATAAAGTCCATATCTTCTTTCTCCAACTCACAAATACATTAGAATCTTCTAAATAATGATATATCTTGTTAAATTTCGTTAAAATAGAGGAGGATCATACATGGCTAGCTATACGTGGTCAACGCCCATGATGAAAATTTTTTCCGTGCGGTAAACGATTATGAATATCGAAGTTTTATCGATAATAAAAATCGATGGTTGCAATCGATATTAGAACTGTTATAGTTTCCAATGTATATTAAATAAGTGAATATCAATATTTATTTCAAACCTTGTTGTTCAAAAACTACTTAACCGATTTTAATGAAATTTGGTACACATATAGTAAATACTTAACTCTTTCGACTTAACTTATCCATAAGGGTGAAATCATCCCCTATTTCTTAATATTCATAAAAAAATAAAAAAATTATTAGAAAAATCTGAAACTTCAAAAACAAGCGAGTTCAACTTAAAATTTCATGAAAATAACAAAATGTTCAAAATCTACCACCATCATCCCTTATCTTTAAACTCTTATATCTAGAGAACTATTGGAGCTTTTTTGATGAAATTTGGTATATAGGATCAGTAAATATTAAAGTATTTTTTAAAATCACCACTTCCGGTCCATGACCTTGAAATAGTTTTTTTTCCTAATATCATCCCTATTTTTCAAAATTTTTTAATGCAATTTAAAATGTATACTTTTATCAATGTCTTTAACAATTCTGTAAAGTTTTAAAATTATCCGATGAATAATAGTGAAAATAACGCGATTTTTACTGAATTTCTCTAATATCGTTCTTAATCACATCATAGGCTATAAATTTCTCAGAAACCACAACCACATAACAAATCGCGTTTGTAACAGCTTTTTGAAAATCCATATTGATAATTATATCGTTCTTTGAACCAGAAATATTTGTCAAACTCTTTGTTGTATCAATGACATAAATAGGTCTATTCGCTAAAAATTCTTTAGGATTGTAATACATTTCCTTATTATTACAGTAAACTTTCTTAAAATCTTGATACATCTGATACATGATTCTGAAAAGACCTCCTGAAATGTTTAAAGTTTGTAATTCATCTGGATAATAAGAACCGTTCAATTTTACTCTGATATTTTTTACATCCAAACTATCAAACCTTGAAGGATTTTTTTCTTGATTATTCTGTCTATCTGTTTGAAAACCTATGATAACGAACATGGGATTGAAGATATTTCTATAAATATTTGTAATATCGAACGAATAAGTTGTTCCGGAAATACCTTTTTGTTCAATACATTGCCAATCTAGAAAATTAAACATAATGTTTTGACTTTTTGTAATTTCATCAATCAACCTAATTTTACTCGTGGTTTTATAATCAATCATTGGAACTCTAATAAAAAAATCTGTAATTGTTATTTTTCCATCAACAGGCATAACATTTCCAGTTGCAGTCTTCAGAATCACATCATCGTCTTCTGCTCTTATAAAACTTAGATAAAATCCTCCTTTATAGATCGGAATAGTAACATTTTCAAAAAATCCTAATCCAAAATGAGATAAATTTCCAGCTGCTTCAAAAACACCAAATTTAAAATCTGATTCAAAGCCATTAGAAGTTTGAGAAATAACATCACTTTTTGAATACGAAATAGTTCCTTTAATTGTGCTTAATTGGCCACAGTTTTCGACTTCTTCTATCAATTTATTGTGTTTTCTTACTTCAATCTTAGAAAATAAAAACGGTATAAAATTATCGATTAATCTAACATTATCAGTTCCAAGATATGCTTGACCATCTTGTTTTGTTAAAGTTCCAGAAATATAAAACTGGAAGTTAGACGAGCAAAAATTATCTCCAAAATCAATATTAAACTCAGTTCTTTTATTCGGTTCATTCAAATGTTGTTTACTAATTGGATAGAAATTTTTAAACACCGCCCTTTCAATATCACTAGCATACTTTCTGTAGTCCGCCATTTATATAGAAAAAATTTCAAGATTTTTTTACGAAAATTTTAATCATGTATAAGTCGATAAGAATAGATTTAGTCATTTTTTAATGATCTACTTCGTCATATTCAGGATTCTCTTCCTTAAATTTTGCAATTTCGGCCACATATTTCAATAAACTCTGCACAGGATAGTAACCGCTATCTATAATATTGTTCCAATCAACTGTATCTTTACTCAAGTGTTGATAGAGACAAAGAACAGACATATGATCTTTTAATTGATAATGTATATTTTCTTGAATGAACTCTGGGGACAGATTTTGATATTTTGCAATGTTATACCAATTCAATTTGTTTACGTATAATCTCATCATATCTTCGGATAATTCATATTTTTGAGAAATATCATCCCAATGTTCTTTTTTCAAATCTCTTTCGTGTTGCATTATAAAAAGATCGAAAGCACTGTAATGTCCCGCCATCTCTATTTATTAAGAAAAGATTTCAAGTTTTTATAAATTGGCTCTTTTTAGCGTTACATTCAGCACATTTTCCAGAAACTCTTTTAACTCCATTGATGTTTGCATAGTATTTTATATCATTTGTTGCAGTTTTTTCTTTACATCTCACACAGTATATGAGCGCCATTTATATAAGAAAATTTTATCATGCATAAAACCCTACGCGAATACCTATTTCAGTAAGATCTTCCTCCCACTTATTAAGTTTTTCTTCTATTTTTTGAAATTTGTCAGCATAAGAATCATTGTATTCAACAAATTTATGACCAATATTCTCAAAAGTGTTCGTAGCATCTAAACTAAACTTATCAAAAGACTCTTTAAATTTAGTAAGTTTTTCATTAATTTCACCAACATCGTCTACTGATCTTTTACTTCTTTCATCAAGTTTTTCATAGACTTCTGTTGTAAAATCTTTAACATGCTGTTTATGATTCTCATAATTTTGTTTTAGTTCATTAAACATTTTAATAGGATCTTCTAATTGAATCATTACAACAACATCAAATGGATTAATTCCTTTACTAACATTGCTAATTCTTTTTCCTTTAAAATCTAAGGCATTTTTAACATTCGGATCATGTAAATCAACAATATCGATGTTTTCTGATTATTTTAGAGGTTTTAAAATTTGTTCTTTAACAACAACATCATGTTTGTAAATACCAGGTCGAACACCGACAATTCTTTTTTTATTAGCCAAACTAACATAATTCTTTTCAACTTTGATCGCTTCAGTAATTTTATCAGCTTTATCGATATGAGACATTAAATTGGTAAATAATTTTTTTACACCATCATCAACTTCTTTTTCCAATGTTTTTATTTTATCAGCAACTTCATTTGAACTCATGAAATTTGCAAGTTTGTTATCATATTCTGCTTTAAAATCATCAATCTCGACAGCAAATATATCTGAATCTGGAAGGTTTTGTAATAAATTTTCTAACTTGTTATCAAACTCATTTCTCAAACTATCAAAATTCAAACTATTATCTACATTTTGAATACTTTCTGTTTTAATTTGTGTTCCAAATACGTCAAAAATACTTTGTGAATCCATATTTATTAAGTAATAATTTGTTAACAACTTCTTTAAAATCTTTACCATTACTCAGTTTATTCAAAACAAAAACACATAAATGACCACAAATTGGGGTATCTTTATAATCTTCAATCTGAGAATCATTGTAGTAGACGCTTGATTTTTTCAAATATTGGATCAATTCTATAGGTGGTTTGTCCTCAATTCTTCCATACGAATCAAAATAACATGCATTCTTATCATTTTTATAATAACAAATCCAATGCGTTCCACTTCCCATTATCGAGTCTAAATTCACAATTCCACACTCAAATTTCTTAACTTTTTCAGGTAATGTATCTCTCATGAAGATTCCTCTAAAATGTTTAATATTTTTGCAGATTTCTTCCAATTCCTCGAATGTTAAAGGTTTAAATTTTTTTTTCAATGTTTGATTTCACGTAATTCAAAGTTTTTTCATCTAATCCAGATCCTGTAACATCTTCCAACTCTTTATCTAACCAATTTAAAATGTTTCGAACAATAGGAATCACATCTTTTTTAACGATTGGAGCAGCTTTACGAACATAAGGAACAACATTTTTAACAACTGGAATATTTTCTCCAAAATCTAATAAATCTTTCAAATGTCCACCATTTTTAAGTTCTTTCAACTGATTATAAGAAAATTCTATTCTGGTTCCTTTATTGTTTTTCTTATGTTTTTTGAGTTTATTGTATTGTCTATTTGTTAAAAATATCTTATCTTCGCCATTTTTTAGTTGATCTATTTTAAATTGAATACTAACGGGTATTTTCTTCTTAAAAGCGGATTTTATTTTTTCTTTCTGATTTTTGCTGAAATTTACATTCACCTCCATTTATATAGTTAAAATTTCAAGTTCTCTTCGATTCCCATTCCAAGTTTTCTCTTCAAAAACATTGCTCCAGCTGTTGGAAGCGCAACAAATCTTTCACCTAATCTAGCATCTTTTGATAAAAATCTATCCATTGCTTTATCTTGCAAAACTTTATCTGCTATATGTCTGGAATTTGTGTCTCTATGTTTTGCATAAAAAATATCGTGTTCCATAGCAGCTTGATCTAATTTATTTATACCAGGATCTCCTCTTTTTAGTCTTTTTTCGAGTTTTGTGCCAGGCCCCAGATACTGATAAGTTGGTACGTGTAATTCAAAAGGTAAATTGTTGATAAAATCATTCAAAAGTCCACTACCCTCAATCATAGATGAACTTATTGCCGGCAAAATTCGTTTTAAATATTTAATTCCATCAGGTTTTTCAATCATTTCGTCAAGTTTGTTCGAAATAAAATCTTTAATTGCTTTCTTTTCATTCAAAAAATTGTTATTTCCAGCCTTCTCTTGAGCATAAATATAATTAATAATTCCATCGAGTTTTGTCAAATCGTCGATATATCTGTATTCAATCTTATTATCACTGTATTTTCTCACACCTGATCCTTCGATTCTTTTTTCCCAAATTGGTTTAATTAAGTTAATATATTTTTTACCTCTACTTGACTTAGGCTTCTTAGTAGATGGATCATTATTTTTGTAAATTGAGTCAGATTCCCATAAAATTTCTGTATACTTTTTCAAATCTTCTTCAGAATATAAATTATCTTTTGGAGCGTCATAGTCTGTTAATAATCTCCATAAACCTTGAGTTCCTTCATATGTTTTTTCATTAATAATGATATCATTATGTTCAAAATTAACGGGTAAATTTCCAATCATAAAACTTCTCTTTTTTCTGTCCCAATACAAACCAAATTTATCATCCTTTGCTCTAGGAAGACATTTTTTACCAATTTCACCAATTATTATATCCGTTGTTCCAGGACTTATTGGTTCAACTATGGTAGAGTCTTCAATGATTCGAGGTCTAAATGGTGTTGAAGATGGTAATTTTGGCAATTCAAACTCTTCAGATTCTGGAATTGAAATATCGGCAAATTGTCGTACAACTGGAACCAAATTCATCAAATTTTGATTATCACTTAAAACATTTTCAATTTTGCCCTCAACGTTTTTTATTGCAGAAGTTACAGGTTGATTGATTTTTTGAATAAATTCTTGTTCTTTTTCATCAATTCGAATCTGTTCTTTAAATTCTTTTCGATTTGATCAAGTTTTTTCGCTTCTTCAGAAGTTACGTTCACCATTTAATTAGAAAAATTTTGAAACGTGAACGTAGAACGTAAAACGTGAACGTGGAACGTAAAAACGTGAACACGAAACGTAAAACATGAACGTGAAACGTAAACACGAACGTAAAACATGAACGTGAAACGTAAACACGAACGTGAAACATGAACGTGAACGTGGAACGTGAACAGATTTACCGTTTTCTGTTATTTTCATAATGTAAATAAAAAGTAAAGATAATGTAAAAATAATTGTAACAAATATTTTATCAAGTAGATTTGTCAGACCACTGAGCAGCATTTATATTGGAAAATTTATTCAAATATTTACCATTTTTAGGCTTCAAAGTTAGATTAATAGTTAAAAATCCATAGTCTCTTTCCAAATTTTATCACATAATTCATTAAAGTGGTTAAAACTCATATCAGATCCCACATAATTGTTGTAAATCTTTCTCGAATAGTGATCGTCTTGCTTAAAAACACACAACATATTCAAATTATTTCTAATAACATGTTTATCAACCTTTGAAAAGCATTGGGAAAGATAGATACAAGATATGTTTTTGTGACGAGACATTACGAAATATTCCTTAATAACGTCCTGATTTTCCAAAATACAATCATCAAAAACGATTAACGAATTGGGTTTACATTCGCTTAACGGAACTATGTCCTCAGAAGCATTATAAAAATGTGATATTTCTTTGCTTAAGTTCTTCTCAATATTTTTGAATCTTTGTTGTAATGTTTTGTATGCGTCTTGTTCTAAAGATTTACTAAAAACATACAAATTGGAATAAGGAATCAACCTATTGTAGATAAAATTCAATAATAAAGTTGTTTTTCCACATCCACTTGAACCAACAATAATTAACAATCTGATTGGTTGATCTTTCTTATTTTCTTCAAACGTTTGAAGTTTTATCTGATCTTTTTGCTTTAAAAATTTCTCCATTTAAATAGCGAAAATGAAGCTGTTCAAGTTGACTTCAGAAAGCTCTCAATTATTTTTAAACTTGGAACATCCTATTCATTTAGAGGAAGAATCAAATTATTTCATCGGTTTAAGCGGTTTTTATTCTGACAATTTTGTAATAAATATTAGTGAAATTTCTCCTTATTGTATAGGATTTAGTGAGAAGAACATAACAAAATATTATGGTTTAAACAAAGGATATTATACTTTCGATCAAATAAAAAATTCCCTTAAAAATTATCTGAAAACATTCAAACAATCAGATAAATCTTTAAACTTTGACGAAAACAAGTTTGAAATGCAAAAAAATTATCTCTCTAATAAAATTCAAATAAAATCACCAGTAAGAATAATGTTTTCAGCAATTATTGTAGATTTATTAGGGTTTGTTCAAGAAACTATTGAGCCAAATCAGGTATATTTAGGAAATAAAACGCCAAAATTTAGACCGTTTGATGTAATTGAAGTACATTGTAATCTCGTTGAACCTAGTTTTGAAAATCATACCGAACATTTACACAAAGAATCTGAAATTTTGTACACTTTTTTTCCAAATGTTGCTTATGGATCAAAAATCAGTGAAAAACCGAATGAAATTGATTATATTCCAATTAGAAAAAATATTAAAAGAATTCAAAAAATCGTTCTAACTATACAAGACTCTGAGGGAAATTTATTAAATAATGAGAGTAAAACAACAATATATTTAAGATTGAAAAAGGATTAAAATGGACCCCAAAATATAAAAAAAGCTTCGAAAACATACATTCTGAAGGTAGGGGTGATTCGCCCCCGCCTTCAAACTTTCAAAAAATCACTGTTTTCATTAATGAATCTGGGCTTTATTCTCAAAATAAAAATTACTAGTTAAATTTCTTTTCTATCTAAATGGAGACAGTTGTAGATCTAATAAATAATCAACTTAGATTTGAAAACAAACATATCTTTACAATTGTGGATGATAATAATGAATTTTGGTTTAAAGCAAAAGATATTGCAGAAATATTGGAATTTAAAAATACGATGAAAGCGATTAGAGATCACGTTAAAGAAAAATATAGAAAAAGCTTCGATAACATAGATTCAGAAGGGGGGAACGAATCGTTCTTACCTTCAAACTTTCAAAAAAACACTATTTTTATTAATGAACCGGGCATATATTCTTTAATACTGAAATCAAAAACGAAGATAGCAGAAATGTTTCAAGATTGGGTTTTAGAAGAAGTTTTACCAAGTATTCGTAAATTTGGTGTGTACAAACTTGAAAACGAAAATAAGCAGTTAAAAGATGAAATAAAACAGTTACAAATTTCAGGTCAAATGAAATCCTTGAAAATAGAGAATCAAGAATTGCGAATGGAATTAATGAAGAGAGATATGATATGTAAAAATTTTGATAAGAAAAAACACCATGTTTTTGTATTAATTAAAAAGAATCAGATGTGGGAATATCCTTATTACGTATCAGAGCTCAAAAGAGAGAAATACCGAAAAGATTGAAAGAACTTGAAATTGATTACCCAGAAATGGAAATTTTATTAAGACATGGAGATCCAAATAGTATAAATCTCTACAACCAAATGAAAGAATCTTTGAATATTTTATACAACGGAAATCATTTTACTACAAATATGGCAGAATCTCGACTGATTTATAGAATATCTAAATTACACGATGAAAATGTTTCTAAATTTTACTAAACATTCGAATTATGATATTTTGTTTTTAAATGTCTTTTAAGACTATAGAATTGTTGAATTTCTCTTCCGCATACGCAATGAACTGGTCTAGCAAAGATTTGTTTAGCACAATCTTTACAATATGCTTGTTTGTTGTCTTTACTATAATGGAGATTATAAAATTCTGAAATATTCTTAACTTTTTTACGCCGTGTGCATTCTTTCTCTTCTAAAGTTAATTTTTCCATTTTATTAAATAATTCTTTTCTATATTTCTTATTACAATCCTTACAATAATAGTATAATCCATCTTTTCTAGTCTTATCTTGAGAAAACTTCAACAAATCTTTAAATTCTTGACACTTTATACATTTCTTTTGAGCCTCCATTATTTACAAAAAATTATAGCTTTGACTTTCTCAATTCATATTCGTAAAAACTTCCACTTATTTCTTCATTATTTAAATCTTTTATACTATAAGTTACAGGATCTGTGTTATTAATTTGATAAATCACAAAGATTTCACTTGACCAATTGTTCTTATATTTGATCGAAAATGTTGTTTTTTTACTAACAATTCTTACATGATCATTGACTTTAAATTTAGTTTTCGTGTGAATATCTGGTGGAACATACTTGAAAACGGTCTCTAATAACTCCTTTTCTGCATCTTTATCTACGACTTTGGGCTTCATTTTGATTGTGCTGTGAACTGTATCGTTATAATTGTTTACGATTTTTTGAAGAATATCGATCCATTTAAAGTTTTTATTAATCTCAAAAATTACTTTCATTCTCTCATTTTGAGTTCTGTTATATCTCTCTACAATACTTGATTTCTCTTCGTTTTCAGTATGATAAATCTTAATGTTGTATTTTCTTAAAACATCATTAAATTCTTTATTTTTAAACTCTAAACCCTTATCTGTATGAAGTAGGTTTGGAGGTTTGTGATTGATCCTTATGGCATCTTTTACTATATCTTCGAAAGCTTTTTGAAACATCCTTGCCGTTTTTTCTTTTGATAGCTCTTGACCAAGCATATTTTGAGAAAGTATCAATAACATTTAACATATACTTAAATCCATCATTTTGATCTGAATAGTTAGACATTATAACTAAATCTGCTGCCCATAAATCGTCAATTCCTAAAGTTATAATTTTTCTCTTTTTAAACTTTTTTCGTACTGGTGCATGAATTTCTCTAGCTTCAATCTCGATTTCTTCCTTATTCTTAGATTCTTTCTTTACTTGTTTTTCATAAGGATTCTTTATAAATTTACTCTTATTTGTCTTACATTTTGAACATTTTGCTGCAATTCTATACAATCCGTTTTGAGTTTGAACAATCTTAGAATCTATATTTTTCGTTTTCTTTTTACACTTGTGACAGTGAATTAAATCATCTTCCATTTATATATCAAAGTTTCCAACTTTGTTTAACTCTTCTAAAATATCTGTTTTAATTTCGCCTTTATATCCATACGGTACTGTATCGATCTTATTTTCTAGGACAATTCTCTTATCATCTTTAGCGTTCAGTGCAAGCTTGTTTATGGTAACTGTGTACAACTCATGTTTGTAGCTTTTGATTACTGCCATCTCTCTAAATTCTTCTTTATCTTCGAACCAACATTTCTTCAAGTTTTCGATATTTATTGTTTTATTTACAACGCTTCTCTTAATCCCTTTGCATCTTACTGGATTTTTGTCTAGATATTTGTACGAGTACATTTTCGATCTCAATCCACAAAATTCTTCTAAAACTTCGCTATTTAACTCATCTTTAAATTTCCCTATTACCTTCTTATTTTTAGTAGTGAAACATTCGTGATCTTTTGGATAATCACTTGTATCAAAGTCATCTATATTTTCTTTAATAATTTTAAAAGGATCTCGTTTCAATTCTAGGAAATAACTGTCTGTATCCATGTAACACAGATTCAAATCTGGGTCAAACTTCTTTAATTTATCATAATAAAACTCATACATTAACAATTTTGATAGGTCAAGAACTGAAAATCCTATGTAGATCGGTTTGTTAAATTTAACCTTTTGTTTGAACATGTGACTCGCTATACAGTTGTCGTCAAAGATATTAAAGCATTTGAAATTTGTTTTCTTAGCTTGTTTCATTGAAAATTCTTCATTTCCTAGTTTGATATCACATCTATTTCGCACATTTTCCATAGATTTTCCAAAAACTGAGTTGTTCATCAGCTTGTAAAAATCTTTCTCAAAGTCACTTGTAGCTTTGGTTCTCATGTTTGTGTTAAAATCAATGTACTTTTTCATAAAAGGCCTCTGATCGAATGCTATAACTCTATTCACATGTTTCAACACCATCCCTTGTTCGAGGTCAAATTTCAAATTTCTTGAATGAACAACGTATTCAGTTTTATCCAGTAAAGTTGTGCAAAGTTTGTTTTTATAATGTTCGGGAGCAAGAGGTAAATCCTTGTGTTGTTCATGTAAATTTGTTGGATATCCTAGATCAACTTCGAGAATATAGCCATAATCTTCGTCGCCAGTGAGTTCCAAAATTGTTTCTTGCCACTCTTCTTTTGTATATGTTTTAGGATTCATCCACTTGATATCACCATATGGTAAAATTTGCATAAGACCGTAACCATAAAGGTTGTTTGCATCGACATACAACAGATAGTTTTCAGGTTTTGTCTTATCGAAATCTTTCAAATATTTGTTATTTGCTTTAACATATCGCTTAATACATTGAGAAATACCTCCACGAATGCCTTTTTCAATCATCAAATACATATTATAATCACTAATCAATTGTAATTCTATTTTCGTTAATTTTAACATAGCATCCCATGCGAGGCTTGGAGCTGTTAGATAATGTGCTGGATCAAGTTTATAGCAATTTAAGCAAATATTTCTGAAATTTTCAAATATATCAGCAAGCAATAAAACATCTTGGATATTGTACAAATCAGAGTAATTTCCAAGATTTTTCTCTTTTAATTTGTTCCAAACGCTCAAGTAGTGTTGATAATCTTTCTCAGATATGCTCTCGTCTGTCAATAGTGAATAGAAATCTTGAATTTTCAGCTGTTCTGTGTAATCAAGTTTTTCAATACTATCGATAAATTCGTAAGGAAATATGCCTTTTCCAGATAGAATTTTAAAGATTTCTTCTTCGTCATTTGGTTGTCTATCTAGAATTGCGTTCAATATTCGTCCATCTTGTATAAAATGATTTGTATGTTTGAAGTCGTCTTTCTTTAGATTTTTCGCTAATTTTTCAATAGATGATGCCATAAATCTGAACGTATCTATGAATGAAAACTTGATGAACTTTCTTGGTTTATCATCTTCAAACTCATACCCATATCCTGAATTTACTGAATAATTTATATATTTTTCATCTGTGTTTGCGATCAAATCAACATTTCCATATTGTTTAGCCAATTCTTTTATGTACAAATGAGTATCGTAGTTACTCATATTGTGACAGAAAACTGGAATATTTTGAGGAAATTTGAGATTCAAGTTACAAGATAAATGAGCTGAACCTCTAAATTTACCTGTTAAATGACAATTATCTCGTACTTTTTTTCTTGTTTGATTATCAAAACCCTCACATTCACAAATATGACAATGACTGGAATTTTGGTACGCTAATTCTTCTTCTTTGGTCAATTTCATAGGTTTTTTGTTCTTAGAATTATATTTTGTAGCTATGTATTTTGATATTTTATTGAGCTCTTCAAACAATTTTGTAGGAACATTAGGCAAATCGTCTTCATTTTTTGCTCTATAACATATAGGTTTGTACATGCGATTGGTCACATTCGACACTAAATATAGAGTAAAACCATAAGGAATATGCTTCTGAATCTTGGTTGTAGTCGATTTTTGCGGATTGTTTTTGCATGTTGAAATCTTCTCTAATATGCTTTCAAAATCCATATAAATAACGTAAGGATGAGAAAATTTCTTTTGATAATTAGTAAATGTTGTCGTTTGACCTGGAAACGGCATAATTGGCTTACAAACTTCATGTTGTTTGCAAATTTCTAAATGATCTGTTAAATCTCCAGATTTGTAGAAATGGCTTAAACATCTTCTACAAAGAAATTTTCTTTCCTTATGCTTGGATAACTGAGAACTCACGAGTTTATTTAAATCGGTTATCAAAACATAATGAGATTTGTCCTCTTGTTTAACATACAATAAATCGATTTCTAACTCGGCATCATATTTTTCAGAAATTTGTAACGGAACAATGTTGAGTTTTTCGTCATAAGTATAGACATTGATAGACATTTTAGGATACTTATACTTGGAATTGTAACTTCGTTTTTCAAATGATTGTATATCTTTTAAGGACATTGGATACTCAAAACCTGAAAATATCTCGTCATTTACAAATTTGTCATATTGTTTTGATCTTTCGCAGTCTCTTTCAGGTTTTTCAATAGCGCATCGGATAGAATAAATAAAGCAATAGTCATCTTTATTTTTGATATTTATACAAGCTTTTTTATCTTTGATTTTCTTTGGTAAATCGATATATGATCCTGCGTTCATCATTTCGTGTTTATTAATGCTCAAAACTAGTTGTTTGCATCTTTTAAATGTCCATCCTGAACCCCTATTTGGATGATTTGTCTGTTCTCGATGTAATAATTTATTAAATTGTTTAGAAATAAAGTCGTTTACGTCAAATATTTCGTCTGCTTTTATAGTAAAATACAATGGGCAAGTTTGTGGTTCACCGTTTACTAAAGTTCGTTCATATTCACATTCCAAAGAGAGATATCCTTTCATATTTTTAACATTCTCTTGAAAATTTTCTATTAAACTTTTAATTTCTGGCCTCATAATTGATAGATATTTGTAAATTGACATGGAATTGTCGTTCAAGTTTGTTAAAATGTATTGCTTGAAAAGACCGTGTATTGAGGATAAAACTTCTACATCTATGATATTTTCAGGTTTTTCGTTAATAGTTTTATCAATTTCTTCGATCATTTCAGAATTAGTTTTATCGTTTGTTTCTATGGACAATTTTTCAGCGATTGATTGAATTTTTTCATCATTAACTAGATTGATATCTTTTTTATCTTCCTTAAAGCTTTTCTTTAATTCACGCAATTTTTCTATATCGTACATCTTTTCATGATCGACAATTTGATTTTCTTTAGCCCAATTCCTCAAATAATTTAGTTCTTTCTCGTAAATTTCTTTGTTTTTGGCATGGATTTTGGAGCCATAATGTCGATCATAGTTTTTTCTTAAAATTTCTTTTTTGCAGAACGGACATGATATTTTTTCACACTCCATTTATATAGAAAAAATTTGAGTGTGTCAAGTTTTACTATTTAGTAAAATGTCTTTTTATTAAGGAAAAATTATCAACTTTTAAGCTTAAAGTTGGCAATAATTTGAGATAATTTAGTAGATAATCAAGGTTTTTTAAGGTCCCTACACACTAGTATTAGAGTTTTTTTGAAAAATCCTGAAAATATACTGAATTATCTCAAATTATTGCCAAATTTAAGCTTAAAAGTTGATAACTTTTCCTTAATAAAAAGATATTTTACTAAATAGTGAAACTTGACAACCTCAAATTTTTTCCTATGTAAATGGAGCTACTAAAGGAATTAAATGAAGTTGGTGAGCTAAGATTTAAAGAATATAAGAAGTTGAATGAATTAGAATAAAATAAGAAATACAAAATTTTGAATCTGGAGAAAATGAAAGATAAATTCGGGTTTACAATAATTGCCGAGTTGGAAGATTATAAAGTACACTTACCGAACAGATTTTTGACTGTTTTGGATGAAAAAAAGATTAAAGAATTGAATGAACATGATAAATTACACTTGGTTGTTACTGGAAAGAAGATTATTAAAGATAAAGACTGTGTTACTATCTATTTTGTAGAGTAGAAGATTTTTCGTTTATTCGTAGCAGACATTTCAAATAGATTGATTTGACAGCTCAAGAAAGTAGAAGCAAACACCTATAGATTCGGTAATTTTTCATTCGTGAGTTACTGTTTGATTTTACAGATTCGTTTATTGTCCTTTAAACAGTATTTTCCCTTGATTTTCTGTTGGCTCCGAAAGTGCGCTAGGAACCCCATATTCATATCTACTGTCATTAACATATATAGAAACCTAACTCCACAAACAAAATATATGTATGCTAGAAAATTAGATTAAAATTCTCAGACTAAAATACTAGGTTAAAAATTGAATTAGTATGAAGTATGAAAATCAATGTCAAGTAATTATATTAGGTGAAAGACAGGTTTTTATTTTTTTAATGTATTCTATCCGCCCCCTTTCCGAGGACAGAATTAGGGGAGGAGTTACGTAAACAGCATTACTGATAAAACTTGCTCCAGAGATGATACTGAAAAATACTGAATCTGAATCAATTTGAAAAACTAAATATATAAGAGCTCTTAAAAAACATGTAACGTACCAAACATGTTTGTATACATACATTAAAAAACAATATATTTGGTATGAAATAAAATAACCAGCAAAGTTCTATTTTGGTTTTTGAAGTACAAAACTCCTTTGCGATGAGCTAAGGGCACTAAGGTTGTTAAGGTTTTATAACCATGAAACGTAAAAGATTATCTTTATTTATAAATAATCCTTCCTGTTTAGTTGGAAGTAGTAGGTAGTTTTTGTGACAACAGAAATGTTCTTATTTTATTCTCACGAGATTTGCATGTACTCCATATCTCAAAAACGTTCCAGATGTAAAATTCTTCATGACAAAATGTGTACGAAGTACCCCAGAACGGTTTTAGTTTTATCGCTAGGATAATAGATAACTCAGTTGTGGCACCCCTTTAAAACCATTTAAAGGGGTGCTGTATTGAAGCGAAATGACATACAAAGCTGGCCAACGAACTTAGTCTGGATAGAGGAAATTTTTTACCAAGTTCGAACTTATTTCAGCATTTATATCACGTCACCAATTCTGAGCGATAATAAAGTTCTTTAGTAGTAAAGGGATTTTAATGTAATTGCTATTTCGAAATCAGTTTGAGGTTTAATAAAAATTGTTTACCATACAAATTTTAACAAATATTATATATGTTCAAGAACACCTTTTATTGGTGAAGGAGTTATGAAGTTTAGACGGCTGCCAGCTTGAAACGAAATGATATACCAAGCTGGTCAAAGAACTTAGTCACGATATTTCAAAGTTATATTTGTTTCTCAAGTTTGGACTTGTTTCAGAATTAACATAGAACGTTATAATCACATTTGCATGTAATATATGTAATATCTCGAAAACCGTGTTTGATACCAAAAATTAAAATCTTATAAGCATTCTAGAAAAACTTTTTCTCTAGCTTCATAAATAACGGAGTTATGATTGTTTTGAATTTGGAATTGTCACCATATTAATACAAAATGGCGTGCCTAGCTGGTCAATGAATTTCGGCGAGAAATTTATAAGATTATTTTTTGACCACAGTTTCAACTTGTGTGGGCTTTTTAATTTAATTTTTATGGAGTTATCTTTTTAAGCCAGGTTATGAAGCATATGCAGTATAGAAAGCCGGGTTATATTCGGTTAAGGTATGCACAAAGTTTTGGTAAGTTCCACTATGAGGGCTATAGGCTCATTTTAATACAAAATCTACCTAAAATATACAAAAAACGTTTAACAAAACAGTTGCAGACACAATGAAACGTTTATACGGAAATGAACAGATTAATAAAGCGCTGATGAGGGGGTGGCACAATGGCATTGTTGCAGGGTCGGCAATGTACTGGGCATTGTTTTGTTTGTCGGCATTGTTGTAGGGTAGTAGGGTTGCGGGAGGGAGGGGAGATGGTTGTCTCCAGAGGATTGTCAGTAAAGAGAGCCACTTTGTGTCTCCTACACCGGATAGAACTGGATATATCCGACACCAATTGGCTCGGCGCTAAAACGTTCTGGACATTTTGTACTTTCCTGACCACAAAATACTTTATGTTTCTTTCCAGGTAAAACGCAACGATCAGTTGCGACTAAATTAATCTGATACATATCACGATAATGTATAAGATTTTAATTTTGTATTTGTTTCAATATAATATTCTGTTGATTAGATCAATTTAAATATTTTAATTTCATAGTGATAAAACCATGAAATTTGAAATTACTAACGAATATAAGTGATATAAAATTCTTTGTTTGAAGGCTATTTTTTACAATGGAAGGGTTGTGAAGGAAACAGGATTTTTCCAGATATTTGCCATCGTTCAGTGAAACAAGAAATCAGTAACACGTAACACACCCGAACTTACGTTACAGAAACTTACAAATTACAGAAATTACATGTTACAGAAGTATTGTATTTAAATACTTCTTTATAATATTATGTTGATCACTTAGGTTGATTGATAAATTGATCTATTTTGTCACATAACCAGGGCTATTCAAGCCAATTTTATAGTTACAATTTTATAGGAATTCTATGACTTAGGGTAGCTTTTTAAGATTATACTGATGTTCCTTTTACTGTTTGTACTGTGGATATTATTCATTACGAATGCGAATGTGTAGTTGTATAATTAATTGACAGAGTATTAGTGAAGCTCGAAGGCTGGAAACATTTCACATCTCTCTGTCTGTCTACCCGCACTATCAAGGAAATATTGACCTGTAGACTTAAAATTTTGCATGAGTATTAGTGAAGCTCGAAGGCTGGAAACATTTCACATCTCTCTGTCTGTCTACCCGCACTATCAAGGAAATATTGACCTGTAGACTTAAAATTTTGCACGATTCTTCTATATGAGCAACAACGAGTCTGATGATGGTGAGTGTCACTTCATGGGATTTGAGTGAACTTTAGCAAACGTTTATTCATTGTTCTTATGGGCAACCATGAAGGCAACGAGAAAAATCGTAGGATAAATACATGAAATAAAGTGAACATTTATTCATTGATTTTTTTGGGCAATCATGGTGGCAACGAGAATAATCGTAGGATAAATACACGAAATAAAGTGAAGCATTTATTCTTTGATTTTATGGGCAATCATGGTGGCAACGAGAAAAATCGTGGGATAAATACATTAAATAAAGTGAAGCATTTATTCATAGATTTTATGGGCAGTCATGGTGGCAACGAGAATAATCGTAGGATAAATACACGAAATAAAGTGAACCATTTATTCATTGTTCTTATGGGCAATCATGGTGGCAACGAGAATAATCGTGGGATAAATACATTAAATAAAGTGAACCATTTATTCATTGTTCTTATGGGCAATCATGGCGGCAACGAGAATAATCGTGGGATAAATACATTAAATAAAGTGAAGCATTTATTCATAGATTTTATGGGCAGTCATGGTGGCAACGAGAATAATCGTAGGATAAATACACGAAATAAAGTGAACCATTTATTCATTGTTCTTATGGGCAATCATGGTGGCAACGAGAATAATCGTGGGATAAATACACGAAATAAAGTGAAGCATTTATTCATAGATTTTATGGGCAGTCATGGTGGCAACGAGAATAATCGTGGGATAAATCTAAATGAAGGTTAAATAAAGTGAAGCATTTATTCATAGATTTTATGGGCAGTCATGGTGGCAACGAGAATAATCGTAGGATAAATACACGAAATAAAGTGAACCATTTATTCATTGTTCTTATGGGCAATCATGGTGGCAACGAGAATAATCGTGGGATAAATACACGAAATAAAGTGAAGCATTTATTCATAGATTTTATGGGCAGTCATGGTGGCAACGAGAATAATCTTGGGATAAATACACGAAATAAAGTGAAGCATTTATTCATAGATTTTATGGGCAGTCATGGTGGCAACGAGAATAATCGTGGGATAAATACATTAAATAAAGTGAAGCATTTATTCATAGATTTTATGGGCAGTCATGGTGGCAACGAGAATAATCGTAGGATAAATACACGAAATAAAGTGAACCATTTATTCATTGTTCTTATGGGCAATCATGGTGGCAACGAGAATAATCGTGGGATAAATACATTAAATAAAGTGAACCATTTATTCATTGTTCTTATGGGCAATCATGGTGGCAACGAGAATAATCGTGGGATAAATACATTAAATAAAGAGACGTGTTACATTACACCTGTTAAAGGTGTGTGACATAGCAACACATGTAACCTAATAAAATGAATTATAATTTGGAATTTTGCATGCATCCTTAGCGAAGGCCATTACGTAACACGTGGTGTGGTATACTCCTTTCTTGAAAAAAGTAATATAATATTACCCTATAAAAGGCAATGGATTTTTATTAATATAAACAAAATTGTAATGTACTAGAATATGAAACAACTCCAATGACTCCAATGTAATAACCAAACCAGTTTATAAAATAAATTAAACATTTATACATAATAAAAGTGTCTACTAGGAACAGGAGAGTGATGAAAAATAAAGCAAGATTAATGATAGGGTGGAATGATGAGGTTATGTTTTCTGTGGCACCGTTTCACTCGGGAAGATAAGACGAATGGGAACAATCTCCAGGGTGATCCTCACATTTGTTATACCCTTGTCATGTCCTAGTGATGTACAGGGTACCAGAGGTGTCGCACGTCATTGCCACATACATATAATACAATACAGTAATTTCCAATATATATGCTTGAAGTACACCAACCATATAAACAAAACACCTGTTCAGTTGCAGTATAAGATATGATTTGATGTTTCGATAGCATTTGGCCATATATTTATGTATTATGAATAGCAATATTACGCGAGGAATAGAATTATTCAATGGACATTCATGATTCAGTAGTCATTACTTGGATCTCAAGATTCAAGGTATCACCGGGAAATTCTACATAAACGTGAACCTTACCATGATATACCAATACAATTTTTGGTTATTTTGGTAGAGGTGGATGTTTGAACAACATACTTGTGAATGTTCTTCCAACACATTTTTTTCATTTTTGGGACACTGATTAGCCTGAAGGGAGAGGGCCGTATTAAATGTAACTATGTGTTCTCGCCGCCTTTTTGGGCTGGAGAGAGGGCCTTAGAGGGCCTTATAAAGTGTAACAATGTGTTCTCGCCGCCTTTCTGAGCTGGCGGGAGGGCCTATAAGGTGTAACTAAGTGTTCTCGCCGCCTTTCTAGGCTGGAGAGAGGCCCTTAAAACGTGTAACTATGTGTTCTCGCCGTCTTTCTAGGCTGGCGGGAGGGTCTTATAAAGTGTAACTATGTGTTCTCGCCGTCTTTCTAGGCTGGCGGGAGGGTCTTATAAAGTGTAACTAAGTGTTCTCGCCGTCTTTCTAGGCTGGCGGGAGGGTCTTATAAAGTGTAACTATGTGTTCACGCCGTCTTTCTAGGCTGGCGGGAGGGTCTTATAAAGTGTAACTATGTGTTCTCGCCGTCTTTCTAGGCTGGCGGGAGGGTCTTATAAAGTGTAACTATGTGTTCTCGCCGTCTTTCTAGGCTGGTGGGAGGGTCTTATAAAGTGTAACTATGTGTTCTCGCCGTCTTTCTAGGCTGGCGGGAGGGTCTTATAAAGTGTAACTAAGTGTTCTCGCCGCTTTTCTAGGCTGGAGAGAGGTCCTTATAAAGTGTAATTATGTGTTCTCGCCGTCTTTCTGGGATGGTGGGAGGGCCTCAAATGTTCTTTTGCCTGTCTATCTATGTTCATTTTCAGTCTCATGTGAAACAGTGGTGACGTAACCAACGACATAGATTTATATAGGACGTACAGACCACGTGCAGTGTTTGTTTGTTAGTGAACACGAGCCAGTCTTATCTCTCACCCGTCCCTAATCCTTTATGTTTGTTTGTCCAGTTAATTCATGACATACTACAAATTCTCTGGTCAACCAGATTACGTCTAAATTATTTATACTGCTCGGACTTAGTTTAAATATATCGTTTACTTAAATGTGTAACAATAAAAATGTATGTTTGTAACGTACCATGCTTTATGTTTGTCATTGAATTTATACTTCTTGCAGATTATTCGACCCTTTGGTTGTGTTCTACGTTCCAGTATGACGATTTGTCATATTTTGTTTTTATGATTTATTATACGTGAAAAACTTAAAGCCTCATATCTCAATAGTTAGATATTGTTCACGGAAATTCTCGAATTTGTCCAGTTAGATTACAAAACTGACTACAACAAAACCGTAAAGAGAATCAGAGTTATCCAACAACATTAATTGCCACTATAGTTATGCCAATTCCTTGCTTACCACAGAAAGGTTTCTCATTCTGTATTCATACTACTTACGAGCCAAAAGTAAAATGTGGCTATTTTTAGCTTTTTGGAGCGGTATTAATAATAATATATACCAAAGTGCGCATAGCAGTCAGTGCTCGTATTCACTTACACAATAATGTCAGTTAAGTTAGAAAATAAAATAAATTATTGTTAATGATCAGCGTGAGTATGAAATTTCTTCAAGCAAGTTTGTAATGACTGCGGACGTTCAATTTGGCAAGAAATTACTGCTGTTGGCACTTACCCAACCAAGGTGACATTTAGAGAAGGGAAGCAGTAGACAATCAATGCTTATCCGCTTAATCTCCTAGTCAGTTAATTGGCTTATCGATTGGGCTTATATTCATAGGCAACTCGAAAAAGCCTTTTAAACTACTGATATAAACTACAAAGTAAATATCGTCAAGTTTACTATTTATGCTTGTTCTCTTATGAGCTGTAGGAAATTTAATTAAATTAAATTTGACTGAAAGCAAATTCTTTATATCAGTTAATGCATACGAATTTTTCATGATACAACATTTTACAAAATACTGAAATAATTCTGCATTTTGCAATGTTAGTCAAATCTCTTGAAACTTGTAAAGTTTATTCCTGTTAAGTAGACCCTATCACATTACTTTAAAACAGTTTAGGATTTTGATTTGCTTGCAAATAATGACTCAGTTTAGGGTACACTGTCCTCACTGTTAATGTATATCTATAGATGAGCAATAAATAGTGTGATTCTATCTTAAATTTTTTTTAATGTACAAATTATTTCTGTTTATCAGGCCTACTAACTTATATGAGAGAGCTATTTGCTGTTTGAGCAAGCAATTGAAGCAGCTTACAACAGCTTCCTTCCTGCTCAATGCCCTAAACCATCATCATAGCTTCTTTTTTCCAAACAGAGTAATTATGTGGGTTTAGAAAAAAGCTGAAATTTCTGCGGGAGCATTAGAGATTGTGAAATTAAAAAAAATTAAATACATTTCAACACATGCAGACTTAAAACCAGACGGCGTATTGCATGATATTTAAGATCTTCTTAGGAACACATTACAATGAAAACTCTTAATAGTTTTTAGCCTTTTTAACCACCCCTATCTTATAATAGCGTTTTCTATTAATACACAAAATCGTCTAAGTTTGCTCAGACTAATCAATCTGAAACAGCCTACGATGTGCAGTATTTCAGACAGGGTATGAATATGAGTCTAGCAAACAATCTATCCGCTTTAAAGCCTGGGATTGGCTGCGTGGAGGGCAGCAGCTCTCTGATTGGTGGAGGCGAGGGCACCGGATCAATACTCACCGGATGTGGTATGCCGGAACCGCGGCTTTTAAAACAGCTGAGTATGTTCGCGCGCGAGCCCGGGAAATGTTTCCCTCACACGTTTGTAAATGGAAGGCACGATGTAACATAGTACGAGCTCAATACAAACGTATTTTACATAATTATTGAAATACTAAAATATTGAAATGGATGTGTGCCTTGATGAATGTATGACCTACTTCAATTTACAATTAAAATGGAACTATGTGTCCATTAGTATGGAAGTAAGATAGTATATTAAATAAAATAAGCAGTTTTTATGAAGTTTTCAAAGCTAAGCAAAAATAAATCATAAAAATTAACTGAATCTATTTAAAGTTCATTTTACTGTATAGCACTAAGATGATTTCTATTGATGACATTGTCTAAAAATAAATCTGATCTTCTATAATAAGTTTTAATGCTACTTTTACAATAAGTAGCAAGTTGATATTCTTATCCAGTCCTTACAGTATCTTATTGAGTTTAGATTTTAATAATACGAGTATTATTAAAGTACTATTAACTGTATTCAATTTAAAAACATTACAGGCTTAGAGATGTGACTGTTCACTTTATCCAGTACAAACTCTTTTATTACACGAGTGATGAACTCATTAAGCTTTACAAAGAGATTTGTTAACAGTTAATAATATAGCAATAATTCTAAAATTCAATTAATCCACATATGTCGTCATGATGGTTTACTGCAGTACCTCTCAATTTCTTGGTTGTCCACGGATCATTCAGAAACCCCGTCACAGTTTCAATTTGTTACTTATAGTGTGACTTTATAGTTTTTGAAAAAAAAAAATGTATTACATCGCTTTCATTGTTTATTGATACGTTATTGTTCAGATAACAAATGAATGTATAAATGTTGATTTTTAAAAGTATGATTCCTTTGAATTTTCCACAAATAGCTAGAGTTTCTAAGATCTAACCCTTATCACATTTCGGCCTGATAAGTTACATGTTTGTACATAAACACACGTGAGCCCTTTTATTATATTGAGACAGTAATATGCAGGATTAAACATTTTATAATAAACCAAACCTAATTCATTGTTATCTTTACAAACTGTTTAAATACTATTAAAAAGGTGGTTCAAAAACCCTATCTTTGTTGTATTAAAAAGAGTAGAAAACAATTTTTGGAAATATTTTTGATACATTCGATGAAGTATACTGTTTAAACTATTTTAAAATCTAATTGGAATACTAGCTCCATAAATCTAATCTCCGTAGGAAATAATTTATCTCCATTTTAAAATAATTATCTCATACTAATTGACTTAAAAAAACTTAGAACACGGTAAGCCTAGGAACTTGTCATATGTAAGAATGTTATCTCGACATGAAGGTCAACAGACAGGCGTGTTCCCTATGACTTGGTTTAAATAATAACTCAGTATGCTTAGTCAATAAGTGCGTTTAAAGCTTTAAACACGAACTCAGTGAGTCAAGAAGCTGTAATTCACCCAAATTTGAATTTCAAATGAACTTCATTGTTATCAATAATCATGCAAAAGCGTATTTTCCACCACCCTACTGTATTTAAGTGCAGTATTCTACGTTGTTTTACTGAAAAGTCAAAGCATAAAACTCTAACTCGCTTATCTATAATATTTTCAATTATCTAAAGTGTGCATATACTTCATATCGTTGCTATTTACGCAATTATAATGTTATTGGCGGAGTGTAGTGAACACGATGAACTGGACAAATTTATTTTGTGTCTGTCTGACTGCTCGCATGATGTCTCGTATACGACCCGATCTAACTATATACAGGTAGACTTGCAACTGTGTATGAAGTTTTATTTCTATATGAGGAGTATTATGATGGTTCATGTTACTCTATAAGGTATGGTTGAGCGTTACTGATTACTTTTACTTTGGTGTTATTAGTAACCATGATAGCGATGAGAAAATAAGTAAGGTTGTAAACAAAAAGAGACTTTAACCTATGATAACACATTTAGCTTAAGTATCCTAACACATACAATTTCATATTATGATAACTTCGTGTGTAGTCTATGTTATCTAAACATTGATATGAAATCCAATTTATTGAAAAAATGTAAATAAGCTCAAGAATGTGTGTGTGTGTGTGTGTGTGTGTGTGTGTGTGTGTGTGTGTGTGTGTGTGTGTGTGTGTGTGTGTGTGTGTGTGTGTGTGTGTGAATGTTTCTTGATGTGGTAAGATCTCATGAAACTTCATTTTTACATTGACAAGAATGATTTCTATTACGGTGCATGTCCAACCATAGAATGTTTCTGGACATTGTTGAAGTAGGTTGACACAATTTCTATTAGTTTGCTGGAGGATGTACAAAATTCTTTTTTCCGTACAGATGGTGTCTGACAAGAATGAAATGAGCATTTTGTACTAAATATCACAGAAGTCTGCTAAGTGACACGTAGTATGGCATATTACCCATAGCGCATGGGGGTACATGTATGTTACACAATTAGTGCAGGCATTAAAATAGTAAATGACAATAAATCAAATATATATGTGATAATAGAAATGACCGAACAACTGACGGGAAGTTTTGTGTAGATATTAAAGTAAAATCAATGTAAATAAGTGATAATAGAAGTTATAGAACCAAAGGACGTGAATTTCCGTCAAGATATTTAAGTTAAGTCGATTTAAAAAAGTGAAAATACAAACTACCAAACGGATGACGAGATGTTGAAGGAGGATGTTTGAGGACCTCTACAATATTATAAATCTGCCCGACTAATTTTAATATACAAATTTAAAATGCCGTACCAAGTACCATGAACCTTGGTACACTGTTTGTGTCACTTACGCAGATTCTATGTAGTTTAGACCTAGAATATAAAGCAATTACCTTGAAGTTTTTGTTGTATATGTATAATCACTTATGGTAAGCGTGGAAGGTATTGTATAATAATTGCACCATACAACTTTTCATTCTTAGTAATATTAGTTTCAGTTATTATTTTAATTTCATTAAGAATTAAGTATATAATTTTTTATTACTGGAGTTATGTATTAGGTAGTTATGTTTTAAGGTTGAATTTAAGAAAGGGCCACAATTTCGTTTCTGTACTCATGCACAATTAAAAAACTATGCTATCATTCATTGGCGCACTAGTATTTGCTAACAAGACTAAATATTTAAGTTGCAATATAAAACATTTATATTGATTAGTAACTGGTGAAAGGAAATTTCATCAACTACACAACGAGCATAGTCCGACACACATTCATAAATAAGTATATATGTATATAATTTTCATGCGAAGCATAGATATGTAGTGAGCATTATACATTTTATCCTCCCCTTTTCGTTATTCCTACGAGTAGGAGCTCTGAACCTTCTACAATCATCAAGCTATCTTGTACTGAACAGTAACATGGTCATTTCTATTGCCTAGACCAAGGTAGTTCACCTAGAGTAAAGTTTCAGTGAGGGAGTTTTAAAAATTTAGTGTTCATGTAACTCAACTAATTCAGTTTTTCATCCTTGAAGGAAACATGAACACTCATTCCTTAATGCCTCCCTCCTCACCGTATGTCAAAACCGTCTAACGCCTTGAATTATTTGTCCTACTTTAACTCATAAGTTTTATTTACTGCTTTATTAAATGTTAACGAGCTTTTACCTAGTTGTTTTAGTATAGAGCATATGCCAGCATAAACTTATTCTGTATCTATGTTGATAAAAGTCATTGCTCTTCACCACGAGGGCTATGTTTAGGATATATCTGTCTACTTCAATTCTCATCCAGTGTCTTCCATAGTTGTGAATAGTAGCTCTTCTATATTCTTCTTGTATTCTATAGTTTTCTATAGAATTATGTTACAGAGTTCATAATTACGATAATCTGTTTAAGGAACAGGCTCTGTGTGCAGTGAAATGTATCGATACATTACCTATATGTGTCTTTGTAATTATATAGGGTTGCTAACAACGTCTATTGTCTCCCTTGGTTATTTTCCAAACTTGAATGAGTTGACAGGACAACAGTATATCGGACATTTGCCATCGTTATGGCTTTAAAAGGTATAACACAGCATTTCGAGGAGTGGAATCTATCCTCTTCGACTGTATCCCACTTTCATTCATGCCGGTGTGATGTGTGATTGTGTTTCTTGTACGCATGACTTGTGCTCGGGACTTGCATTCTCTGCAGTGACAACGCCTGGACTAGACCAAGCAGCTTTTGGGTATTTTGTAACCCTTTCTTTCCCTTCTTTTCATCTTTCTGCTCTTTATTTTTGTATATATTAATACCTCCCCCACCTGACGAAGAGGATAGAATCCAAACCCTAAACGTTGTGTTATACCTTATGTAACAATGATGGCAAATGCTCGAAATCCTGTTATCCTGTCAAACCTACTATCGTCAATAACAAACTTCAAACAAAGAATTGAATGAGTTGTAATAAACATACATACATATAATTATATCTGTGTGTGTGTGTGTTGTTATTAACTCCACTTATAGGGTTATCTATATATATTAATGTAATGTAATGTAATTGAAGGGTTTATATATAATGTAATTAAATATGTTATAAGTGTGTAGACGTTATTTATTGAAAATTTGTTTGGGATCAGTTTTGAGCCAATTTTAGTAGACAATTTTTGTATGCTTTGCAATCCAAAGCAATTAGTTGGTCCTCTTTTTAACATCTCTTCTTTCTGAAGCGGATATTATGTAATTCAATTTCCTACTAATGAAGCGATATCATTAATATCTATATTTTATTATATTTACTGACAGCTTAATCCGAAATACAATATGTGACCTCTATAACTCAATAAAATAACTTTAATCAGCATTTTTTGATTCTCAAACAAGTTTTTAATTTATTTAATGGCAAAGCGTCAGTGATACCAAGCATGAATTGACACAGACTTATTTATGCAAGAAGCTAGAGTTTATTATAGACCAGATACAATTTGCAATTGATGGTATATGCTTCACAATGTGATATGGCTGGGCGTTAGTGAAGTCTAACTCCCTGCTGGATATGTCGAGAACGGATTGAGTTATATATTTGAAATTTTATATTTTGTGTTACCACTAGGTAGAATGGCAAATTATTCTTTTATCTGTTTGTTTGTATGCCTTTAATCCTCATGATATCTCGAGAACAGATTAATCCATACACCTTATTTTTACATAGGCACCATGGAGTTTTATGATGATGTATGACCCCCCCACATGATTTGGTTGATCGTCTTTATTTGCCCATGGATTTGGCAAAATTTTTCTTTTATCTGTCTATTTAAGAAATTAAGAAATGAGCTGTAAATTTGAAATTTTGCAACTTTAGGGAATCCTGTTAGGCGACACATAGTATGGCATATTCTTACCATGTTATTTATAGATTGGCTTATCTGGATAGCCTCAATAAATAAATAAAAATGTGTCAGAACATACTTACTAGTAACATTAACTCCTTTATCCACTTATGGTGAACAGACTGTATGATCTCGCACGCCCCCACAGTTCTATTTGTTATAATTCCGCTCCAAATGATCATGCACGGCAAAAATACGACGTTATTTGAATATATAGTAGCCTACATTCAGGATAGATATTAGTATCAAGGATATGTTATACTTTATTCAACACCATTCTCTTCTTGAGTCAAAAGCACAAAAAATCGCTACTCTTCTGTAAAACATTTAAAACCACAGAAATCTACTTAACTCTCCCCATTAAAATTAGATAATGCAGTAGAATCATATGTATGGAGTTAATTGTTCACTAAATTTAAATACTGTTTAATGCTTATATTCCTGTTTTAATATTTTAAAACTAATCAGCTATTTTAGTTGTAACATAATATGAGAACCAAATAATTTATTCTAATCGTTTATTTCTTTCTTTGTAGCAGTTTAAAATTCCACATTTTATAGTTTTTGTTGTATTATGTAAGATTAGAAAATCGATTAAAAAATATGTGAATGGTTCTGAAACTCCTAGCAGGCATATTATTAAAATAGTTCAATATATATAACTCCAAAAAATTCTTTTCTAAAATTAGCGAATCACTATTTCAAGTAACATAATTTGTTACATTTGATAATCTCGTGGACGACATATATTGTTGATCTCTCTACATATAAAATAAGCCAGATGTACTGAAGTGGGTCGTTAGCAGACTAAAAATCATTATTTTTGGTGTACATTTGAACTTTAATCCCCAATCCCAGTGGTGGAATAGGAGGCAAGTTAAGATATTTTTTTAACAACCATTGATTTTTAAAACAGCCAATTTAATTAAATTTAAAATTTGTGTTCTTTAACCATGATATAAAGTAGTTAACGAATGTATTAATATTTGGAGCATTTTAAAATTAAAATTTTGATGGGTCACTAATTTGTACTGCATTGAGATACCTGTGGTTTGAGGCATTGATCTTCATTTACAAGAATACACTCCATAGATATGTACATTTAACACTTAGTCCCTCATTTAATGTTGTTGATTGAAGTTCTCATGTTTCTCAAACAATGATTTTTAATCTTATAACGAATCCACCTTGAATATTAGTTTATATATTTCTGTATAAAATTTATGTGGTAGTGGGGTGGGGTCTCTTGGGACACTTGGTAAACAGCCTTAATATTATAATGAAATATTCTTCAGGTAAGACAGGAAATATTTTTCTTATTTAAAATATTATCTGGCTTAAAAATTGGATAGCAACAGATTAATCTACAGTTTCGTTATTATGACATCAACAGATTCCAGAATTGTACAAAGTGTTCTTAAGTCATCCACCATACACGGCTTCACTAGGGCGAATTCAATATGAAGTTTGTACAGTGATCCTGGGCTAATCCGCGGGCCGAGCACTAAATCATAGTTAGCCCTTGTATCAACCAGATGACATGAGGGCTTAATAGGCACAAAGGCGGGCGGGATTGTCACCCTTAGCGCGGGAAGGGTGGAGGGTGGTTGTGGACCGGTGGAGCGGTTTGGTGTGACGAACTATCACCAAACATTTGCTTTTTTGAGCCAACTCTTCAGTTCTTTGTCCGGTGATTTCAAGGCTAATTTGAGATTTTGTATAGGCTTACCACTCAGAATTCTTTTACTGGTAAAGAATTCAATGAGGTACAACATTAAATGTAATATGAGGGTAATTTAAGTAATTATTGTCTCAACAAACTTCGGGAACAGCGAAAAAGACAGACAACCATGAAGAAATTTTTACAACCCCTCCGGAGGCAAAAGAGAAACTGAGTCAGACTACTGAGCCATACACTTCAATGACGCTCAGCCATATTCCATGGTTCGTCATGCACCATCATAGAACTAATTCTCGTCCATGTAGAAATCAATTTTCACGGATGATATAAAGTCAATTAATTTTTTTTCGAAATATCTAGCCACTTAATGCATTCCCATTTTTCTTCATTAAGTTAGTTTTCGTATCAGTGTTCCAATAAAAAACAAATTTCGGTGAGGTAGAGAGAGTACTATACGTATTGATAAGTTTATGTATAATGTTATGCAATTAACCTTCACAACATACTACCTTTTTTTCTTGTTGCCAAAAGTGTTACCCATAAGACCAATTTAACCAGATTGGTTTTTCCAGATACAAATCAAAACTCCCAAGGGATCGATCATTATCTACAATTTTCAATACCGAAGTAGAGTTTCGCCACAAATTTTAATCTTTTAGGTCTACTCGTTTGAAATTTCCGTACAGACAGAGAGAAATCAGATTTTGTTCATCACACACTGGCGAGAGAGTCTTCATTAACGCCTCAAAAAATAATGAAAAGGATTTAATTTCATAGAGTTACCACTCTTAATCTAGTAATATTCTTATTTGTTTTCCCTTGACCTGGTTATGAAATAGCACAAAACGACAACATTAAAGTCTCTAATTCATCACTGAGTGATAAAAAATGGTTTTGCCTATTTTTAGTGCTCTTAAGGAAATGTTTTAAAGAGCTACATATTTATTAGACCTGAAAGAAGAACCCAAAGAAACAAAATTTAAGTACTTTATTATTTTATCACATGGTTTGCTTGAAAATTTTATGTTAAATGTAAGTTGGAGAGGTCTAAATGCTTTCGCAGAAAATAATGTGAAATTATTGTTTTAAATAAACATTTTAGGTTTATCAATAAAAATGTACTAATATTGAGAGATTTGAGCTTAGGTTGACCTGAATCCTTTATACAAATTTTGCATTCAAGAAATATCAGAATCAATAACTAACGTATGAAAGAGATGTCCTTAATTTTAATTTTTGCCGTACGAGTCCATGAGGTCTAGAACGAAACCTCGTGCCCATCAATTATAATTATACTGTACTGACACAAATGAACTCTACCCCCTTGCCGAAGTAAGTGCATCCACCGTTATTTATAATGGTAGTCTATTGTGCAGCCGCGACGAGACGGGGAGGGTACCGACAAAGATAACAGCCCAATTAAACGGTTCCGCGTTATCGAGCACCTCCCCTCCTAGGGTCAGGGTCGACGAGAGTATGGGCTTCTGGTGTGGTAAAGAGTTGGTAATACTCCATATTATTACAATAAATGGAAATACCTCTAAAGTAAATATAAAAACTTAAGTATAATTAAGTATACGACAAACTGTCAGGAATCAATTTAGTTTTAAAAATATTTGTTTTACCTGAAGCTTTATAGTTTAGGTATCAATACATTACTTGTTACCCATATACTCCTCACTTCATAGCACCCAATTGTAGTAAGATACCTACAGGAAAATGAAACAAAGATTTGTTACTGTTATGTAATACAATACCATACTAGCTAAAAATGTATATATAAAAAAATTTGTTACCACTAGATATATAGAGATTGAATAAATGCTCTCCTGACATAAACTTCGGTGAAAACTTCTTGATCACGCGAGCGGGTTTATTCAAAACTTCACGAAGCAGATCCTGAGATAGATCGAGACTTTTTGCACGAATCAAGATTTAATGACGAACTTAGTGAGTCATGTTACAAACTGGAAAGATAAATCTAACTCATCTGTGCGCATCAATGTTTAATACATGAACAGTTGATTTATCTTAACAGAATTATTGGAATACGTTTCTTTCTATCTAGTTCAAAGTTAAATAATATTAAAGAGTGGTAAAATAAAGTATGTGCTTGATGAAATGTTTACAATGTTTAGCACGCATGGAGAAAAGAAACTACAGAATGTAAACAACAGATTAACTGGCTTATAGAAGACTTATTATAATTAAGAGTCATGATAATTATTGGAATGTAACTCTTAATATAGGGGCGAGGAACAATTTGCAATGTATAAGCACACAACATGGTTTGACTAGATATCGATAGATAAATGTTTTATAAGAAACAAATGATATTGATAGCCAAGTTAGTGCTTATTTTATGTCAAAATGTAAGGATATAGATTGGGTTAAATATAAAACCTAAAATCTTTTCTTAGATTATAATTGTTTAGCTTGGTACACTTAAAACCAAGCGTCAGAGACTTAAGTAATAGTGACATCGCTGTTATACAAATTTACTGTATTCAAGTAAATTTAAGATATCTTTACTTATTTTGAAATCATTTAAGCGCATAATAATTACGCCATTGAGAGCGTATAATTTTTATTTAGCTAAGAAACAACATCTACAAGATTCTTCCCTTCAGTAGCGTAACAGAGTTATCTTGAGGCCTTTAACGTTTTAATCTAATTCCTGTCGCAGTTTTCTCAACAATTCTATTACCCTTCAGAAAACGTATTTAATATAAAACGCTCCTGTTGACGGTTTATTTTCTTTTTACAATTTGTGTAACTAGCAGGGTGATTTAAATATGCATCTATCAACAGATTTTATGAGTTTTAACAATAACCCTAGTTAGACAAATGTATATTTCTTTCTCATTAAGCGGTATTGTTAAAGATAATGCACCATTTCTATTGTTCTCTAGAAATGTCGCTATTATCTTTATAGTCTCTATTGTAAAGCCCGTCATAGTTCTGAAAGAACACACTGGTTGAGGCCCATTTTGGAAGGAAATGGTTCCATTGTGTGGAAAAGAAGTTTTTGTGATTTTTTTTCATAACTTTAGAAACATGCTGTTGATTAGAGCAATTAAAGTGGTACTTTCTTAAATAAATGAATACTTCGGAAATATTAATGAAAATATAGCTTTTTTCGATTAACAGTTTTTGGTAATAGTTGTATTACGAATGAAACGGAAATTGTATTTAAGTTCCGCTTATTTTTGCATAAGTATGCTTAACTATACAATACATCAAACTATTCTACAGTATGGAAATATTGAGCAGTATTTCTTTAATAGAACTCTACCCTTGTTAACTCATTGCATTAGCATAATATTATTAAAGATATAATTCATTGTTATTAATGAAAGTCATATAAGAAAATAAGTTATATATTACCACGCCACCTGGAAAATATACGCAATTAATGAAAGAGTTGTTATTTAAGGGATAATTGTGAAAATAAAACATTAACTGTATCGTGCATCTGATACAGTGCCGTACTGCTGATATATATTTACAGAAACAGAAAATGAAAAAAATTACTACAGTAACTGTAAAACTATTATTTTATATTTATTTATAAATAATGCCTAAATTTAAATCTATATTCTATACAGTTACCAAAAAATAAAACATTCACACAGTGACTGATACAACTGCATGTTGAATATATTTATTATTTTTTAGTAAAATACTCGTATTGCCATCAAAACAACTGAGAATTATATTGAAAATAATGACATATACGTATCACGGGATTTCAATTACAATTACTAAAATATAAACAGAAAACCTTGGCAGATTCCTCATCGTGACCGCTTACGCTTGCTAAAAGAACGATCACGTTCGCCCTTAACACTCATGTTTTATTAGATTAAAACACCGGGTTTTAGACTAAATGTTATTTAATTTGTTAAAGATTATACATTTCTTCAGGGTTTTTGTAAGACGCTTTCACATTGTGGGGCTAAAACAGAATTCTAAATGAAAGAATTTCAGTGTACTTTTCAAATTAATTAAAATTATCATTTAAACTGGAAGAAAGCCGCTAGGCTTAAATAACCATCGATAAAACCTTTAATAGGCAAACCTCTCTACCTGCATATTAAAATGCCAGCATGAAGGTAATAGAAATTGTCGAAGAATGAAGTTCAAATCTTATAACATGTTGGAAAGGGTTTGGGGATTAAATGTTGCAATAAACAATAGTTTGATAAAAATAACCTCTGGTAGTGGTTTAATACCTGCAACATTCACAGATTAGTTACGTCATCAAGTACATAGATTTTAAACCATAACTAAGTACGTGCTACATTAAATACAAGTGTTAAAAGTCTCGCGTTTACAAAGCAATAAAAAAAAATAAAAATTCTGCTCTGAATTTTTGGAACAAAACATTAATGGATTGGTACAGCAGGAATTTAAAACCCAAACGCAATCAAATTGAATTCATGTCATTACAAACCTTTAGAAGGAATTTTAAACTGATTATCTATTAAAACGATGGAAAGTGAATTTTTTATAAATCCATTTCATATATATTATTAACGTAAATACTAACTTACGATCTAAAATACTGAAATAGTTTTAAACTACACTGACTTAAGTAATATAAATTTTTAATAAAAATAAACCGACTCCTAAGCTTTTACTAAATTTCAAAAACTGTAAAATAAAAATAATTTTAATTTGACGTAAAGTTAGTCCAATCCAATGTCACAAAAAGTTTGAAAGCGGCGCAAAGTTTTAAGGAAGACATGGGATTAGATACTTAATTCTATAGTTATACATTATAACTATTTACCCTTATTACAGTACTTCATAATGTGTAATGTTTCATAAGCAATACTTTCATAAAAATGAAAGTTCATAACTTTCATATCTAGAACTTTCATCATAGTAGTTGATACATTCAAAAGTTGAATATTAATAGGTACACTGCATTGGCAATCATGTTCAATGAATGTACAATACATATTATTATACTATGTGTTTATATGTAAGAGATTACTCCCTCTATGAAAGTATAACCAATTAGTACAGGTATTAATTATGCTCGTCAATGAAGTAATTCAACGCAAAAGACCATTCTCTAAGAAAACTATATCCTTTTAAACTTGTTTTACGTAACCGCATTCTACCTTCAATTTGCATCTTTTTGTATCGCATAACTATTTTTTAGTATATTTAAAACTTTTTGGCACCGCTTCAAAAATTGTGAGGTATTGGCTTTCATTTGGTCAAATTACAAGTATTTTCTACTTTGTTCATGACTTTAGTACAAGTATTGAAGCCAGTTAATTTTTATTTAAAAATTGTTTTTATCTTATTTTTATTGTTGTTTATTTTTCTATAGTATTTCGTGTAATTAGAAATACAGATGGAGATGTTCAGAGAGTGCAACGCTACAATTGGTGATTGCATATATTAGATATTTAATTTGTAGACGAACGTTCAAATTCTTATTGGAGCATTAATTAAATTAAATTTAAGAACCTTGATATTTTTTGAACCGTTCACTGTAATATTTCTTGGCATCTATGATGTAAATGGAAAAGTAAATCTTGTAAACATATTCCATCTCGTTGTTCTTTGTCAAGTTTCAAAGGCCTCTTGGAGGAATCCTGATACACATAATATTTCTAAGTGTCTCATGGGTTAACTATTTTTATTTGAAAAGCATTACCCTCCTATGATACTGTAGTTCTAAGACATATTCTACATTGTTTCCAATAAAAATGTCACTTAAACGGTTAGTATGAGCGAACGATGGTGTATTCCCTAACATGTGTTGGAGTTAAGTTATGGTCGTAAAGAGTAATATAAAACTCAGCAACAGATTTCGTCTCTTTGTTCCGTGTCATGTTTCAATGGATTTTTGGATGATCTTCATTTAGAATGTTAATGTAACCTGAGATGATTCCTTCAGCAACTCTGAGGCATCAAATAGAGATTTAAAAAATTCAAATTTTAGTACTCAATTATATTTCTGTGCTTCAGACAGACTCGAAATTGGCACTAACAGGGATGAGACTCTGACCGTCACTATCAACAAGCATTTTTGCATTTCCTACCATTTATGAGGTTGTTTATGGTCATCAGAAAAAATAACATATTTTGTCTTGTTGCTCCACATAATATTTTTAAGGATTCCACTATTATCTGGAACACTAATGTAGACTACGAAGCTTCTCACAACAGCTCTGAAGTAGCATACGGTGACTGGAAAAGTAAATTCTCCATTCCCTCCACCTTTGACGTTACTCAAATAATTACTTTGAACAACGATATGTTTCCTAACATCTGAGATGTAAAGTGTGGGCATTGGTAGAAAACTACACCTCGGCATCTAATTCCATCACGATGCTCCATTATATTTGTCTAAATACTCGAAAAGGAGCGATTTTGGACTCTGATGTAGACTAGGAACTTCCCAAAGTAACTGTAAGGTAACTTAAAAATCTGGTGACTTTGAACATTTCCAACTTTAAAATCAATCCTGTCCCGTTACTTCAGGACCGTTTTTATGTATTACTCAGCAATAGAGACGTCATTCCGAAGCCTAACACAAAAATGATGCTTCTTTTGGAATTCTGAGGTAAGTTATAGTAATTGTTAGAAAACTGTATCACCGCGTATTGCTTTATCAGGCTTCTCCATATGGTTTTATATGTAAAACTTCAAAAATGATTTGTTGGTCAGATAATTGTGCAATCCAACTGGGACAGCCCTCTTTCGTTAAAAAATCATCAAAACCGATTCAGTAGTTTCGGAAACATCAGTAGAAGTACATGAAAAAGGACCATAGAAACAGGTCGAATTGTACAACCTCCTCATTTTTGAATTTAGAGAATAAAATATTTAAATTATTGAATAATTTTTTCTAGTTATTTATATAAAAACGTGTAGTTACTACTTGGAATTAGAAAAAAAAACTATGAATTAAAAAAACACTTTTTTACTCATGTTTTCAGACATTTTTTGAAGAAATTGATGCTCAGGCAAGATCATACAGATTTTGTGAAAGGCTTCTATATGAGGAGACTGTAGAGGCTGTTAGGAAAAGATAGGATAAAGTAACAAGCTTACGCTGTGAGCGGTCTTTGGGAAGGAAAAGGGTTTTTTGAGGAAATTGAATTGACGTATGTAGAGGTTAGCTTCTGACGAGAGACCAATTTCGGTTGAAATCGAATTCACTATAATATAACGTTTTTCTCTACAAAACCATATTTTATAAGTCAGAACAGAAATACTTTTATAATAAGTTTATGGTTCTATAACACATGTATTGAAAATTTCAATATTCAAAGCAGTGTGAACTAATGTCCTTAATGTTAGAAATAATTCTTTGTTGTGTGTAATGTTCTTGTAATTTTATACAAATTTTAAAGAGATCTGACATACCATGCAAGTTACAGCCTTAACTGAATAATATGTTATAAGAAAACAACCATGACTATGTGTATTAACTATATGACTAGGTTTCAAATTAAATAACATCTTTTACGTTGCGTTAAAAAAAACTACTATTAAATAAAATTGTCAAATGTTACAATGAGTTTTTATTAAAAAGCCCTACTTATGATGTTATATTATCCTGTACTGTGTTTGTATGGAATTATGTTTCCTTATGAAGAATCAAAAGAGTTATTGATTATTAATTTGGGGTTATCAAGTTTTGGGTTCGGGTAAATTGTCTTAAACATTATCAATAATATTTATTCGCTTTCACTTCTCTTCCTTCTCCTTTTAGATTGCCAAGAATACTGAGTATAAAAAATATTCCCAATATTTATACTATTAATTTCATTAAAAAATCCAAGCAGCATGTAAATTATTAGAAATAATTAGACTAAATAGTAAGCGCATTATAACTGACATTCAGACAGCTGTTTCTTATTTGAATAACCATATTTTTCTCAAACAACTATGACGTTGGTTCAAAATCTATATCCAAAATAACTCTGTGCGCTTAAAGGCAACAAGTCGTCACTTTCACAGACTACACAATCCTTACTGTGTCCTTTATTATCGATCAATTGACCCGGTACTGCGATCCAAACATTACAATACAGGAAATCCACGTAACACCAGGTTATAAGGATTACACAGTTGTGTCCTTCACAGACCATACAACCCTTACGTTATCCTTCAGCATTGCTTTCTTTTGAAACTTTGATAATGATGATCTACAGTATAATATATGTTTACCAAAATCTGTAACATTAAATATCTGTTGCGACAGTAAATTTCTATGCTGTTACAAAATATAGAAGTAAATAAAATTATAGACTTCTCAGAGTAATTCTTTAATTATGGGTTCACAACAGTATTCTGTTATGATATTTACTAATCGGTTAGTAATTTGGTTGGCTAGTCTGTAACTTGAACTTTATTTTGCAACGCATCGTAATAAAAAAAAAAAAAAAAAAAAAAAAAAAAAAAAAAAAAAAAAAAAAAAAAAAAAAAAAAAAAAAATACAACTAAGGACTTATATATTAGAAAAGGTTTAATATTTGTAACTATACAAAAATTAAAATTAATGTATAAAGATCAGATTTTGGGAAAGAAAATATAACTAATGAAAAGATGCAAAATTTTGATTGACTATTTCAAATCAAGATACACCTGAACAATTTAAATAGGCATTAGCGCAAGAAATCAAATTAAAACTCACTATTAAGCGCATAATGGCGCAATATATTTTTCATCTAATAAAATGTTTTATTTGCTTTTAGCAATTAGAGGACAACAAATCAGGTAATTTAGGACTATAATATATTCAGCCGGATGGGTAAGAAAGAATAGAGAATATTTTTCCTTTTTTTGTATTTGAATAAAACTTCTTGTACTAATTTAGGCATTTCAGTTATTTATCAAAACAATATATTGGTTATTTTATTATGTTTGTTTAGTCACTCTCAAATAGGTGATAAAATATAAGGAGACCAATAAAACAGGCTTGTGAGGGACAATATTGCGGTGGGGACAGCAACCGGAGCCATTAGGGTGGCCCACCACCCCACCGCCACCAGTAACGACATAACAGCCCTTATTGGCTCACACCTCATTTCTCGGTCTCACGCACTAAGACTGAAGGAACTTGGATTTCATAAATCATCTGATTTATCCCTTGAGGTTTAAACTAAGATTATCAGTTCTGTACAGTATTGACTACAATAAAATTTAATCTTTTTCATTGTCTGAGTGTTAGCGAAGCCCATTAACCGAAGGAAGAGAAAAATTCTATTTCTGCCTGTCTGTCCGCACGATATCGGAAAAAACGTTTGTGTAAATCTTCATATCTATATAGACAACACTGAGTTCTATGACAGTGCATATCATCCTATGGAATTTGGCTGTGCTTTTGTAAACATTTTAAAATTACTCAAATAGATACCATAAAACAACTCATAACTATGATGGCAACGATAAAATAGGAAGAAAAATAAATTTGTAACTAAACTCAGTACAATCATAAGAAATTTAAAAATGTGAAATTTATTCATATATTATAAAAAAATGATATAATAGAGTGCAAAATGTAATTTATTTATTTATTTCCAATGGACATACTCTCCATTTTTACATTCAAGATCCATATACTAAATTAGTATACAACTTAAACTAAACAAGAAACTCGACAACAAAACATGTGAAAGGCTGAAAAAAAGGTATTACATAATACTCTATTGCAAGGCATGATATATACTAGAATAAATACGTATATAAATTTGTAGTTTTAAAGCTGTAACAATACCATCATGAAAGACCGCAACAATAAATAAACTATAACAATAGAAATAACATAATAACGTAATGTTACAGGTAGGTGACAAGATTTTACTTTAGCTCATTCTTTGGTTGTAGCACAAGAAATTAATATTTTATATTTAATATTAATGAGAAATACTCGTATGTAAATTTTGGGACAAGGTAACTATAGAAAGACTGAAGCTCTGGAGTTCAGATTTTTCATGAATTTTTTTACGTTTTTACTTGGACGTGAGTTTTTATGGTTAATGGTGCGTTTATAACAATGAGGTTAGTTTGAAAGTTGTTGAAGTTGCCCAGGAGGTAGGTACAATTTCTCTTTTGTTTGCCAAGGGATGTAAAAGTTGTTTTCTGTATGATTGCCTGTCTGTCTGTTCACAGGGCATCTCGAGAACGAAGTGTTATAGATATGAAATTTTTGAAGCAATCTCAGTGAAGCCTGTTGCGCGACACGAGGTGTGGCGTACTCCAACCTTGTTACTCCAATGCGTACTCCAATAACGTACATTTTCTAGTCTATTTTAATATGACAACTGTTATAATGATGTTATGAATACAGTAAGTCACATGACATGGATATTTGTAGTCCTTGCTAAAATATTCGTGTGTGGTGGGATTGATTTATTTAAATTTTTTTAATTATTAAAATTAAGCAATAAACTCAAGCTTTTCCAAATACGAGTTGTCCTTGACGTTCAACTGGATGAAGCGACAAGACTTCTTTAATGTGTGTGCCAGCTTTTTAAATAATTGGGTCGATGCTACCTTTGCTATTTTATGAATACGTTTTAAAACACGCTATAAAACGCTATTTATAACAAAGAGGACCAACGTTAATAGCAACAGTTATAAAAATGCGACCATGTCTATAGTCAAACCTGGAAACAAAGTCCAGTGATTGACTTTAAACCGTGTCCCGCCAGTTTCCAGCCCTTGATATGCGATATCTAAATTGATACACTATTCATTTTAAAATGTGTTGTTGGTTTGTCCATAAAGCACTTTATAGTATGTGCCTTTGTGTTGCTGTAACTTCCTGACGCCTTTCCCAATTTAGATCTATCATTTCTAAATGAACTCTTTACTACATGGGAAGTATCAGAGGTTATATAGAACTATTTACTGGAAGTGAATATACGAAATAAAGGAACAACGTAATTAGGCATAAGATGAATGACTTAAGTTCTTACGATTAACAAAACGAATTGCACGAACACGGAAGTGTTCATTGAAACTAAATGGATGTTTCCATAAAACAAATATTTTTCCCTACTATTAATTGGTATAAATATGAGACCAAATCTTATATGGCATGATAAGATTAAGTCATAAATATGTCGTACGTACTATTTCTTATGTATGTAGGCTACTTGATTTTTACCTGAGCGAAAGTAAACATAATTATTAAAGGTTCAGTAAATTGTATTAATGACGTAACATACTAATATCTATACTATTATATAAAAAACTGTATGTGTGTTACTCAATCACGTTAAAAATACTGGACGAATTGTACAGCACTTTTACTTAGACATTCTCCAAGTCTCCAAGGTTAAGAATTCTTATTTCATAAATCCCTCCGAGTTACACCCTACTGGTCTTTAATGTAGCGAATAATTCCATCTTGGTTTCTAAAGTTGCATTATTAATTGAAGGAGGCAGTTAAATGTAACCATGTAGTCTGTTCAAACATTGTTTTAGGGTAGCACAATGATATTTTTAGTTAATTTAACCACAATGTTCAATTTGTTTACATTTATAATCTTAAAAGCATAGAATAAGCTTGTAAGATTTGTAGCAACACTTCTGATTTCAACCTTTTCTGCAACTGTTGAGCATTGAGTAGGAAAATGTCCAGATAAGAAAACAAACATTTTAGTGGTTGGTCAGTACTACAATGCTGATAACAAAGACAAAGTTACTATATATTTTTTACTATAAATTTAAAGACTGTTATAAAATATATGTTAGTTGATTTTTTACAGTAGCTGGCTTTTTGGACCTGATTATATAAATTTACTTGATCGGAAAAATAAAGAAAAATCACTATGTCATAAAATACTAAGACCAGATTAAATTGTTCTTTTTTACACTTTTTAAATATATCCAAACTCAATACAGACGTGGGAAATATAATGCACTCTAGTCAGAAGTGCTCATACACGTGCAAAGCCTACGAAATTGCTTGTGAAGCAGCGGGTAACTGCTAGTGTTTTAATCATATGAAGATGGCACCACTGTTAGTGATCACATATTTCGTTCAGATATTACGGAAGGTTTCTTCGAGCAAAGAATTATTTCAGTAATACTAGGTGAAATTTCCTTCTTTATCATTTTTTATATCGTGTTTGATAAACTTTTGAACAATGTATTGTTTTTTAGGTTACTAGCACATTTAAAATATGAAGTAATATTCTTGATAGTATAAGTTAAATTTTTTGCAGGTTTTGCTTTTACACTTAGTCACCCGACATTCTTTAGGTTATGCTTTTCTTTGCAAGTTACATATGGCTTAAAATTTGTAGTGTAAAATATTTTTGAAGTAATAAACCAAGTACTACACAAATCACGTGTTTGTTTATTTTAAAACAATTTCATATTTGTCGACATAACTTTTGTTGGAAAACATCCAATTCGTGATCAGCAATCCCGAAAACATGAAACAGCTAAAACAATAGTTAAACCTGAACTTTCCACTTAAACTCAACATTTGACTGGGCTGTGTACACTGTACAGGAACACGCAGCAATGTGTAGAACAAACGGCGGCAAGGCAGAGGGAACGTGCTCACGTAGTCGTAACTCAATCTGCTGAACGGGGAGCTTTTCTTCTCTCCCAATTTAACAATTCTTCGTGGGTCAGAACGGTTCAACAATTTCTTTACCGTTCCGATTTGTAAACATGCAGCTTTCAGAATTTTTTGTTAAGAAAAACACTGTAATCATTTGTTACAAGCTGTCAACAAATTTATATTTAAAACATTGCTTTAAAGGATCGTGATATGGCTGAAAAACCAACTTTTAAAGTTTTATATAAACATAATAAGTTTCTAGTAATAAGCAAGGAGGGTTAACTTCTGGCAGGCTCAATGTTCAGTTGAACTACCTACTGGGTACAGCAAAAAGCGATGTGTCACTTACATCCGGGTAACCCCATGGATATCCACGAGTAGCACTGAACCAACTGAAAATTCCGAGATATTAGGGTAAAATGATGAATCGATCTAGTACGGAGACTACTCTAATGGGATCGCTATTGGAATATGTAGATAATGGTGATAAACCTGAAGCAGTAACTTCACCATCCCACTTTGCTGGATGAGGTTGGAACATATCCAAAACTCCATTCTTCCAAGGTGACATGTCAGAGTTACAGCTCATTATCACTCTTCATGAGATCTCGACAGAATTTTGTTGCATACCGTTCTGTAGATGAATAAATATCTCTTAGCAGGAATTATATGACAGAGAGTATCACTTTTATTTTTGGGTTTCACATATTTCAACATATATTTCACATATTACATGAACTCGCGTTTTCAATCAAATAGTATAGTACACTGCAATTCTTTGATATCACGTAGAAATAGTGTATACTGAGCAATGCCCTTCCGTGTTCTCTGCAGTTTGACGGGTATCCGACAGTTTCGCATGCCACATGCTCTGTTTCATTTCTGTAGTTTCGCTGCCTATTGAATTGTTTACTAACCTAATACAGTAAAGCAGAATGTTCTTTAAGTTTGCTGACGACTTTCGTTCTATTACATTAAATGGTGTTGTATTTCCTAGTGAAACACTTGAAGAAATATCAAAAGTTTTCTCTTTAAGTTCTTGAACCAAGTTACTGACTAGTGGTAAATCTTATTATAACAGTTTATTTACCGTCATCGGGGAGTCTGGGAGGAGAGAGTGTTTGAATTTCTTCTCCAAGTGTTGGTTTACGAGGGGCCAGAACTTGTAGATATTGAAGAGGGGAGGGAAATTGAAGGTAGCAGAAAGTTATTCTCGCGACACACACTTAAGAGATTACTCTTTATGTCCCGCCCACGCACTTGCGTTAGATTTACAGTCGATATATGCATAAATAGTATTGCTAAAAATATTAACAATACTATCTTTCAAATATCTATACGAATAACAAAAACGTCTTTAAAAGTTTCAGAATTTTAATAATTCAAGTAATTATTTTCACACGATTTGTACCATATTGATTTATAACTTTGGTTTGACTTATAGTAGATTGATAGTAGTTGGTCTCACTCAGTATAGATCAGCCGTAATGGTCTTAAATACACATTAAACATGCAAAACTCTTCATGTCTTCATTCCTTTAATGTGTCAAGTTAATAACCAATATCCAAGTGTATAAAACGCTATAGTAATCTATTCATTTATAAAAAAATATGTATTAGTATAGCATGAAGTATCACGTCCAAGCGAGTTCCTTGTACAATTTGGATCGATTTAATAAAAAAAAGAAAAATAACAAACACACAAAAATATAGTATTTGAATTATTAAACGACAGAACTCTAATGTACTTAACGCAGTATAACTTGCCTGATATAAATTTACGCCAAATCTAGTTAACAATACAGTTGGGTTGATGAGATGGTACGGGGAGGATGTGCGCCATGTTAAGTCTGACTGCACGTCACGTTAACTCAGCCCAACTCACACGCTCTTCCACCCTTACATGCTACGTCTGGTTCATAACCTCGATATTGCTTTCATAATAACATAGTCTATGTGTTATCAATTGTCTTGAAGAAATATTTATTTATATGATTCCTGGATTTTAGCACTGTTCTCTCTGGGTTTAGGTCTATCACGTTCGACGATGGAAGGATCATAAGTACAATACAAATTTTTAATAAGACGGATATGAGAACTAAAACAAAATGTATGCTCACTTCATTAAAAAAATAAACGATAAACTATGAAAATTACTTTAGTAGTCTAATAATAAGTTAACAATCGTATATGTAATTATTAATGAAAATAACATAGTGTTTACAAATCTGATAATAATTTTTTTATTTACAATTCATGGATAAGGCATGACAGAAACGTTTGAAAGATTTTTTATTCTTTTTACTTTAGTTTATTTTATTTTTTTTAATTCTAAATTATTACTTAGTTTCAAGAGAAAAAGGAAGTTTTTGCAAACAAATATTAAGATATTAATGAATTATTATAACCACACGTAATTCAGAATAGCATAGCTTACTTGTAGCAAAATTTGTCTTTAACACAAAAACATGTTACACGTTTTTGAATTATTTATAGTTATGTATGATAGGCATCTAAATAAAGATCAGGAAACGAAAGACACATTTATGGGTTTTCGACCAATGTAACCTTTAACGCCCGGTTAATAGAATAGCTCAAATTATTTTAAACACCAAACGTTTTTGTCATAATTTATGTAATTTAAACTCAGTATAATGCCAAGCAAACGAAACTTTCTACTACTACAATATACTTCAAAAGTAGGTAATGTTTACAAACCAAATTAAATTGATTAAAATAATATAAGAATACAAAATATAAACTAAATTACATGCAGTATAATCAAATTTGAGAAAAAGCAACAGAAAGTCAATCAAGAATAAAATCTGAGGCATTTATTTATTCTAGTTATAAAACGACCACCGCCGTTGATAAATTTCACTCTTCCATCTGTATCCTTGCTACTTGAAGTTGGCGTATAAGATTTGCAAGGGATGAACTGGTTTAAAACTATTTATAAACCCATTCTGGTTGTAGAGGTAAGATAATGACCTGATATTAAGTTTTATTCTTTTCTCCGAAGTTTAGACAAATATCAAAGTTAAATCAAGTATTAGACTGATCTGGTTATTGGTTTTTGGTATTTAGTTGTTTTTAATCAATTGAATAGAACTAAACTTACCTTAAGATTTATTAGTTTGACTATGGTACAGTTTTACGTAACGTTAAGAAATGTAATTACCGTTGTAATGTAATTATCGAATTATTAGTTGATAAAAGTTCTATCAATTTAATCGAGCAAGATTCAAATCAACTTCTGAAAATCGTTGCTGAAAAATAGTTTTCCGTGGCGTGATTTGGGGTAATACTAATTTCTTAATTAGACAAATAGCATAGAAATTGGAATTTTTATCAAATCAACTTTAAAACCCCATCACTCTTAGAATTGATGGTAAATATCTTTTTAACAACCATCAATGTCTCTTGAGTTTTAATAATTGAAGACTAAAACAACCTGGGAAATGCAAGGGTACGTTTTGCTGTGTATAAATAGCTACGAGACACGGCGACTCCCACCCCATGACGTCATCATGAATGCAGCGCACAAACACTAAGAATCCCCGGGGAGTTGGCGGCTCGACGTGAAAACATAGGAGAGGCAGTGAAGTTGGCGGACGGCTTTGTGAGGGGGTGGGGGTGACGAGGGCTGGAAACTGGCGGGACGTGGTTTAAAAGTGAATCACTGGACTTTGTTTCCAGGTTTGACTGCAGACAGAGTACCCAGACACAATTCATTCTACTGGTAAACAACCACAAAGTCTTCCACCGCTGATGTACAAAATTACTATAAAAAGGATAACCTAATATCTGCTATGTTTTAAAGTAATACTTTTTATTTTGAAACCTGGTTTGTTGCTTTAACTTTATCAGTCAGTGACAGTTGAACTAAAAAAGAAGTAGCTCTTGAAGTGATAATATCAATCTACCTTTATTCGTGAAAATCGGAATTAAAGTTATTGTACCTGAAGCTTGATATCTACATTATACATATTGCCTTCTCAGGAACAGTACCTAATAGTGTAATAGTTTATCAAGTACCAGATAACCGTACTATGTGACCTGTATTTCCCGCATCACGTAATATGCAATGTGCCAACTCACACACCTGTTTAGCTGGCTGTGACTCCTAGTGAGTTGTTTAAATGTCCGGGTTCAATCTAAGATGGATATTGACAGCTTCTTTACATAAAGGATTTTCAAAATAATTTTTTGTGGTTATAATTTTAACGTTATTTCTTTTGTGACCCAGTGCATCAATTTGTTTTACACTCGTAAAATCACGTTCGTCAAAGTTCAGTACGGTTCAGTACATTTTTGAGCCAAAATCACGTGCAGATTTATTAGGGACCCAGCTAATCGGCCAAACCGTGGTTGAGGATAAAGGTTATATTTAGCCTAGCCACTATGCACGCAACTCCGGTAGTAGAGTGTTTGAATGGAGGTGACCTCGCCAATGTTTTCAGCCCGTACAGTACGTCACCAGGTGAGAATCAATACAGTGCCCTCGCCGGGTTGAAAGGTCATTGCGACCAGCGCTGCAGCGGCAGCCGCCTCAACTACTGCTCACTCTGCTCACTCTTCCAAATTACGTTATTACAGAAATGATGACGAATTGTCCCCTTCCCGCCCACAGCTCGGCACAAAATTATCTTTTTATCAAATTATAAGTTGCATGGCCGTGGCCGCCCGCTTCAGGCTTAACTCGATTATTGTTCTAATTAATGGAGGTTCCTTAACTGTTGTCTGTCGCTTGTCTGTTTAGCCGTGACTGATGTTTTTGTCATAGTATATATTTGTCAAACCAGTGACCATTCTGAATACCTGCTATCTATCTGAACCTTTGGCTCTTTGACGTTCTTAGTAAATCAGAGTGGAGTGAAGATATACACTGGAAACACACGTCTTACAAACAATAAACAAGGATCAAAACTTATGGAGTAACCAAACTCATTTTTACTGTTAGTTGAAAGTGTGCTTCTACCATCAAGAAAATCTCCACATTTTCAAGGATATGATGTCTGGAATCAAGATTGAAGGGTGATTGATGAGAAAAGTTGCGTTCCATCGTGGGCAAAGCTTTTGTTTCTCCCAGCAATCATTTCGATGTGTGTCTCAGCCACAGTGAAACCGTTAGCTAGAGTTTTAGTAAGATGTCTGTGAGTTGGTTTTAAGGAAGGTAGATGACTATAAAGTTCTGTGAGTTTTACAACAAACTTCAGTTTTGCATTACATATGAAATTGATTGAAGAGACTTGAACAAATGTTGTTTGTTTAGAATAAACAGCGTAAAATTAGTAACAAATTTAAACACAGTTTGTATTTTTGTCAAATCAACACACTCAGTCTACCTCACCATTTTAGATTTTGCTTAAATATGGTGAATGTTAAAATATAGTGATTGTACTAATCCGATAATGAGTGTTAATACTAAGAAAAAAAAACAAAATGTTAAATTTTTAATTCAGTTCACTTTTAAAATGCAGCTATGTAAATTTCTAAAAGATCACAAAAGGGACATGAAAAGATGTTTCCAAAATTGCTTTTGGATGTCTCTTAATTAACCTAGATAGTTAGGAGAGGGCTCATTTTGAAGCATTTTTTGTTTTTCCAGCGATGTCGCATAACACAACATGGGTTACAGTAAAAAGTTTTTCAAAATTTGTATAAAGTACGTAATTTTAAATAAAAATAAACTTTTCGTAACTACTTTAGTACTGTTTTATATAGCAACATATTACACTATAAATAAGGGATAGGAGTGGGTTCATGGTTTAAAGAATTACTAAGAATCGTTTTCAGAAGTAGCCTGTTTTGATTAAATTATAATACTTATCTTTAAAAATTAGTATTTTTTATTTCGGATTTTCCAAAAAGTACACAATTTAAAATAGGCTATTCAAAAACATTTCAATTATTATTGTTGCAAATTACTGTTGCAAATTAATATTACTGTTGCAAATTGCCTGACTAAAAATAAATAAAGGTTAACAGTGAGATTGGAAATTATGAAAAATAAAGTTTTATGATGCTTTTTTAATAGTAGTTATTCTGTATATAGATAAAAGCAACAATACAAAACCATGATAAGCGGATAGAACTTCTTCAACAAAAAAACACCATTTCGTGAACTGATATGTGTCTTCTTCAGGTGTCAAATCCCAAAAATAGGTCCAAAATTAAATAATGCAAATACATAGCGTTAAGCACACCAATTGTTGAGATATACAAATAACAATACAATATATACAGTACAATAATATACAATTTTTCAACAATACAAACCTGAAACATATCATCAAAGATATGAAAGAGTCACTGACACATGGGGGAAGTAATCCAAAACAACTTTCTTTAGTTTATAAAATTGCTCAGTATGCAATAGTGATGTCCATAAGACCAAAGTTTATAGAAAGAACAAAATAAACAGGTCAATATCTTGAATATAATAAGTTCTATAGATCGTGAAAAAGATGTATGTACCATTAATCGAAATACCTAAACTGGTATCATTATAAATAGATTACTGGCATTCTTTATGGTTAAAACAAACACAGGGTGCGAGTCAAGGTAAAGTTTATTTTCATTACCTGCTTCAAAACCGATTTCATATATTAATCATTTCTGTATTATACATTTGGGCTTTTAACATTTAAATTATCAAAAGGCCAGGATTTGGTATGAGATTTATAAGAAAATCGTATTGATTTAACAATATCAGTCCAAAACGAGCCTAATATCACAATGAGTTGAGTATGAATCCAAACAGGAAACGGGGAAGTGAAGGCGATTACGACGGTAGTCCTGTATCTGAGACAAGATCGGGGGAGGAGAAACAAAAGAAAACATTTGCAATGCAGAGTTGCGGCTCAGTGATTGTGTGAGAGTCGGTGGTGGGTGTAGAAGAATGAGGGGCGGGGGTGCAACCCTTGCTAATTGGGGACACGCGCCTCCCCCCAATTATTTCCGTTTTCTTACACATGAGCAGGACGCGGTGTCTGGAATAACGGGATCAGTCGGGGACCCCGTGTCGCGGCCTGCCGCGGCTTGCAACCTGTCAAACCGTACAGGACAACTCGACACGTGTTGGGCTACATGGAAGTATGAGTATATCTTTAAACATCAGCAAGCTCAAGATTTTGTTAGAATGTTTGCTTAAACTGATTCCTCCTGACATTTTAACACAAGCCTTGGTTAATTAATTATCAGACAAATATTGCTAAACATTGAAAGCCATGGAAACAAGATTTTAAATATATATATATAAAATATAATATGTATATAGTTCATAAACATCATATAGATATGGGATTCCTTAAAAACGTATCAATCGTTAAATCAATATTTAAATCATATACGAGAATTCATGCACGTATATGAGAAGCATTATCATACTTTCAGATTGAGACGATTTGAATTATTCAACAGTGGAAGGAAAGGAGAGTATTCGGGGGTGGGGGAGGGGATGGATGAACGTTGAAAGAGAGGTAATGATGGAAGCCGATAGATGGAAAAATAGAACGATTGTTGTACTTACTTAACACCACATAACCAGGTATATCAGGCGTTTTTGTCCTTTATAACTCTTAATTAACAAGTATATTCAATAAATACAAACGCAATGATAGAAGCTGGAAATTCCCTGAGCATTGGTGAAAAGGGTGTTTCAGTGTAAAGTTGCTCGATTTCACCTTCCGCTTGTGAGCTTTTTCCAACAGAGTTGAAAAACTGAATCTGTCATAGATTGACCTCTGAAATCTGAGTACAACATCTACCTGAAGTGATCCAAAGTAACAGCAAGTACCTTTCTCAACGAATGGTGAATGTAGTAATCATTTCATTGTGGATATCATCTTTATCCTTGAACCGTTCCAGGAACCAACTAAGTCAATGATCAGTGACTAAAACCCATTCTGCAAGATAAGGCTGCGTTTAGATGATCGGTAAACCCGCGTCTCTTAAAGTTGCTTGTAGTTACTAAGTGGTACTGGGATACTCTAAGAACAGGATGACGGACAAACCATCAAGTCCCTGTAGCGTAAAAGAGGTTAACCGCAGTACTCCAACTCAAACTGTGACGGAGTAACAGGCAGTCGCCGCCTAGTTCTTTTAAGCCTTTTTGCCAACTGGCTATGATATGAGCTGAAGTCATACATATCTCATGGCTTGAACCATTGGTTGGAATTCGTTTAAGGATCAAGATTATATCTACAACGTAATGATTACTACTTTCATCACGTTACTTGATGTTTTAATATACTTTGGATTTTTTCAGATATTAACTTTGAATAAGCAAATCATAGAGTATTACATTGAAATGTTTCTTTAAATTTAAGTTTACACTAGTAATAATATATATGTGCGCTTTGAAATATTTGAATTTTAATACTACGAAAACTTGAGATAAGTTATTCTAATATAGTCAAATAAAGAAATAAAACAACGTTGACACTATTTTTTCTATAAAATATTGAAATATATATGCTTTGTTATATATTAACTGCCAGGATACTTAATTATGAATATAATTTATTTCATCTAATCAAAAGCGATTCATGATTATTTATCACACATTTTATAACATAACTCTGATACGATATCATCATATTTCCATCAACAACCATAAGTTATTCAAAAGTAAAGACTTTATTAAAAAAATTTTTTTCAAAGTTTATATTTAAACAATGAGCTTTATATTAAACGAGACAAATTTTTAAATGCGAATTCAACTATTATAATTATATTAATTGAACTACCATTTGAGTGAATATGTAATATGCGGATCATTGACATAAAAAGATTTACTAAATAAAACCACCAAATCACGAAGTCTATTTATGTATAATACCGAAGAAGACAAGTTCTGCAGCACGCCAACTGCATTTCCATTACTGTTAATTAGTTCGCCGCGTCTTCCATTTAAATATAAGTTAAACCAGGAAATAGCATTGCCGCTAAAACAACGTGCACTGAATAAGTGACAAATTTATAATAATCTAGAATAATAATGAACTATTAATTGATATTGAAAATAATAAGTTACGATAAAAACATATTAATACCAGTTTCGTAATTTTTGATTGTCCATGTTTCATGTTTTACACGTTTTATAGAATATTTGGTAATAAAAAGTCTGAATAATCTCGTAGTTGTACTTATCTTATTTACTATACATGGAACTAGACAGGAGTATTTGATTATATATCAACTAGTTGTTATCCTCGGTTTTGCACGCAATTGGGCAGGATTTGCACATGTATGAGAGCTTCTGGTTCGAGTGAATTATATTTCCGAAGCCAATGTTGAGTTTACTTGTTGCCACGATCAAGAAAATGTGTAAAAAGTGTATATTTGTGGTCATATTTACTCAGTTCATAATATTTTTTTAATACCTAGTTGATTTTGCCTTGTTTTTAAATTAAGAAAACATATGTACATACACTGATCTGAGAAGCATTTTATAACACTCTTAAAATTTATAATAAAAGTAAGATAGAAACTTTATCTTTTATATTAAATAATCGTAAAAAATATAGAGTTAAAAGTATATGATTACTACAACTTTTAATTGTATTATCTGCATATCTTTTTACTCTGTGTTCAAGTTGAAATAAGAAAGTGTTGTTACTATCAATCTTACTCCATGCTTTTACACTATAAATTCAAATAAATAGAAAGTAGTGGTTAATTAATTAAACATATGGTGGTGCTGTCATAAAACAATGTTTACACTGTTGATTACATTGTTTATTACATTTAACAGGCCCTTTCAATTAATAATTTGCAGCGTTAGAGACTAAGATGAGCTTTATCGCTACTTTAGAGATTAGTGGGGCATAGCCCGGGGAAGTTTTGAAATAAAGATAGGCCTATTTCATACCAGGTACCCTAAGAATATCTATGTAAAATGTCCGTAAAATCAGTTGAATAGTTTATGTGTGAAAGCAAACCAAACAAACAAAATCAATATCGTATTTATAATTATCTTGAAAGTAAGTAAAAATGGTCTTCAATTCAAAATTGTACATATTTATTCGATAGCAACTTTTACTCGTTACAATTTAAAACTTTCATATCAAAGATATTTATTATTTTTATCAGTAAATCAGTCAAAGATGGACAATCGTGCCTTAGTTTGTTGCTTTAACAAATATAAAGTAGACGCCACACAAAACGCACAAATACACAAATAAATATTTTGATCTTAACGATTATCTTATTTTTTTGGTAGGTGTCCAATGTGTAGGATCAACTTTTTGAGTTTTCTTTCTTCATATGTGAAATAGATTTTTTTAGCGTTTTTATTTTTCAGCCACAGTATGACGATAGAAGAAATATAACAATAATTTTAATACTAAAATTTATATAATTTAAAGTAGTTATATGTAGCATTTTATAACTAAACCTAAATAAAAGTAGATAAAAGTAACAATAAATATGTAAAGGTATCAAATGCATGGTCAATATGTGTTTTAATCATTTAAGACTTAAGGAACTTACATTAATGATATATAAGTACAAAGATATCGTCACTCGGCGGGAGACAGTTATGCTAAAACCATTTTTCTCATACTACGGACGTGCTAAAACTCGTAGAAAAAATTCTGAGGTTTGTTGATTTAAAAAAAAAAATATATGAGAAATTTGGTAGATGAGTTCCTTACCGCAGATTTAACACGAACAATCATTAACAAAAAGGTGTTTGTTTAATGATATTAAATGTATCCTTACTATTGTTATTATTTATTCTTTATTGTTTTTTTTATTGTATGGATTTTTTGCCATTTATTGTATAGAACTCATGTTTATTTATGGTTTGGTTGAAGAATTTCTGTTTTAAATATTACAATTTTAACTAGCCAAAATGTTCAAAACATAACGTACCTACGCTTATTCAATGGAAAGTGTTTATTCAATGTGAATATTGAGTTTTTTCTCCATTCTACCTCTGTTTAGTGCACTGTCTAAAATCTAACACTGACACAGTCTTGACTCTTGGTATCTGAAGGCCTCTCGAAAGGATCTCGAAAAGCGGATGCGGGCGCTTCACCGAGGCCAGGCGGACGCTCGCCACCACAGTTGGCGATGTTTCGGCAGACACCATTGTGGAGCTGATGCTGCAGAGTGAGGACGCATGGAATGCAGTCACCAATCATGTACATGCGATCCTTCATCAACTTGCGAAACAAGTAGTTTTGTCCTGGATGAGACATAAGATACACGGACCAGGCAAGATGACATCCGAAAGGGTTCCGGCCTGGGTCCTCCGTGGGCCGTAGGGTTTTTAGTGGGTAGTCCGCAAGGGAGCCCCACACTCCGTGCGCAAATGCATTCCCCCTACGTAAATAAAAATCTGAAGGCCTCGTATGTATAGATTAAAAAAGGTCGGCGATGAAGGCATTAAAACAAACCTTCCACGAAAGCAAAATGTGTAGAAAACTTGGTTGCTCCGCCGTGCTTTGGGATTGTGTCTAAAACATCGTAGTGCACTTAAATGTACAACTGATCAACAATGACAACCTCCGGATTGCATTGTATGGCTGATGGGTAAACCAAACAGATATCTTTGGTAGCAGTTCGTTTGGGATGTCTCTATCACAGACTTTCTTGAATTACTACAGACTGACGTAGACTCTTGGAGTCAAGTTTGCGACATTGTTACATTCCAGACGATGCGTCAAATGAAAAGTAAAATGAATAAAAGACTTAAAAATATTCTATTCTATAGTTCTACCTATTGTATAATAAAGCAATTTGAATTTGAATTAAACTTTTATTAAGATTATTTATACTTGTCACCTGTACAAAATAAAACTTAGTGTTAAGACTTGTAAACTTGTTTATGTATCATTATAAGAAAAAGAAGAAACACCATTCTGTTTGTTATTTTGTGTCATTTTTAGGTTGAACTTCCACGCCTGCCAGTGCCGCCTCTAGAGCAGACGATGGCGGGGTACTTGGCCACACTACAGCCACTGCTAACCCCCGCTCAGTTAGAGTACACCCGGGGACTGATCCAGGCCTTCAGTGCTCCCGGTGGTCCTGGACACAGGATACAAGAGCAGCTGTGTCGTCGCCAACAAGCTCTTGACAACTGGGTAAGAGAACGACACATACTTGTACACCCGGCGCCAAGACTGATGAGTAAATTTCGTGTAGGTCGATTGCAATTCTAGATGCCATGCATGTATTTAAAAAATTTAAAAGATATGTTAACATTTATAAATGTACAGATAAAAAACTCAAAAAGCTCTTGGGTTTTATTCAATAAATCTCAATATGGTCATATCTTATGGCTCTGCAGGTATCAAATCAAAATTCAATCTCCCGCCAAACATTTCTCATCATTATTGAATAACACTACCCTATCCGCTCTCGTAGGTGGTTCAGGTTTATAATCTTTCAATACAAAATGTTCTTGACACAGGGTCAGAAAAAATTCATAGGACTTAGTTGTCATCCAGAACATGTCGAACATCAAATTCTACGATACAAATGACAATTAATGTAAATAGTTGCTTAATTTGTATCAAGTAATCAGCATCCTAATGCAGGAAAGGTGTATTATATGCTAAATATGGTGGCCATATCGATATTTTACTAAGAAATACTAAAAGGACCAATAACGTTTTAGTATACTTGTTTGAAAAAATTTAGGCATGAACCAATTTGCGAAAGTGTAACAAAAATTTATAGTATCATCACAAGACTAATTCAGTTTCCTCAACAACCATATTTGTGCATCATTATTATTTTTTTGGTAAATTAAAAGTGATCTAAGAAATGAAAAGCGATAGCTACCATGCAGTTTCGCAATCTTGTATTCTTAATTAAAGCAAGAAGTAATCACTGTGTTTTGGATTGCTTTTGTAGCAATGAATATTCATTAAATCCCAATAAAACTGCGCTAGCTCTGATTCCCGCGTTTATCCTCCCTATCCTGTTGAGGAAATGTCAAGAGGGTGGGGAGGATGCACTTGACCGGCTTTTGTTTGCTCGTCTCTCGATGAAATGATAACACTTTACAGCACTCTGTGGTCCGCTTATAATTTATTATTATTACGCTAAAAGTTTATCTACGTTAATACTGTCAATGTGTTGTTTGCCCTGCACGTAAATATGTTTTTGTCAGTTTATGTAAATAAATACATTACAAAAATACAACGTTAATTTTCTGATCAAAGTCATTTTGTGTTTGGTAATTACTGTATTGTATTATATTCTATTGACGATGGACTTAGCCTATTTCAATTAATAATATTAGGTTTTTAATTTTTAAAAGGAATATTTTTAAAATTCAAAATTAGAAGCCGAATGAAACAATAAAAGATGTTTTAATTTTTATATTAAATTTCATATGTACTACATACTCATGTATCTATTTTAAAATTTAGTAAACTAATGCGACAGTATTTGCTATATTTGTTGATTATTTAAAAAGCCGATTGTACGAGTATAATAGTCCCAATACAATTAAATACAAGTCACTGTAAACAAGTATATTATACTATTTGGAAATGGTATTTTTTGTTTAATAAGTTTTCAGTTTACAAAAGATTAAAAAAAATCTCAATGAGACATACTCTAAACTTTAATTTACATACATTGTAAATTTTCTCAGGCAAAAATAAATATAAGAAGGCAGTTTTTATATTAGTTGAACACTACTATAACAATAATATATCCATTGGCTGAGTGTTAGCGAAGCCTATCACTCAAAGAGATGTAACACTCCCTATTCTGTTTGCCTATCTGTCTGTCTGTCCGCATGCTATCTCAAGAACGAATTGACCTAAAGACGAAGTTTGTTTCCATACGGGCACTTTCTGTATAGCATCAAGTTCGATAGTGGTGAGTATACACTCCATAGGATTGGCATGAGCGTTAGTGAACATTTTTTACATTGGTGTTAAGAGAAAAATGATGTTATTGAGACAATCGCAGGTAAAAAATGTGCACAGTAATATTATATTTTAACATATGACATATTAAAAAATGAGACTTTAAACTTTACATACATCCGAAGCCAAGCATATTTTACGACACATGGTATACATGAATGCAAAAAATTCCTAGAATTTCGGTCATTTAAAATTTTCAAAATGCTTTGATTCTTCTATTGCAATTCGTTCAAAATATAATTTTTTTTTAATTCCGAGAGCTTTCAGTAACCTGTGTAACGTATTAAAGCGGGAGAATAAAAACTTTAAAAGACCATAAATAAACTGTCAATGGCTCATAAGATTGATTTTCTAATTGACTCGTGACAGTATATTGTGTTATTAAACTATCCGATAAATATATACATCACGTTATTTTTTTAACTTGTTAATGTTAACGAGTGGTACGCAAAGGTCACCGGAATGATGTTGCACTGAACGGAACCCATGTAAAATTTATATCTCCCGCTAGGCCAACGCCGAGTAGCTTGTTTCGCGTTTCCTGTAGCCAGTAGGGACTCGCAGGGAGGTTTTGTCCGGTCTAGTAATTTTTCGTTATTAGAGGAAAGTTTCACTTTTTCCTTGTTGTTGTAAAACAGTGGATTTAATTTAAAAGCTAACCTTCATTGAATATTAAAATGTCCGTAGAAATAAGCTGCTACAACTTTAATAATCTTGGCAAAAAAGTACGTCCCTTTATGGTAAAGTATGAGAATTTTAGTAATGCTATTTCAGACGATTACAAGAAAGTGAAGGATCGACGGTTGGGACATATATTCCAACTGATGGATAATGTAATATTAATTTAGCCTGGATATGAATGAGGTTATCTATTATATTTCTAGATACCTTGAGCTTTCTTAACACATGTTTCAGAGCGAAAGGTTTTAAGGGTCACTACAAAATTAATTCTTACAAATCCTAAACCATGGTGCTGCAGCTGTGGGTAATACTTCAATTTCTCTGCTTTCAGTCAAAATGACTCGCTTCTTACCAACATCACCTTTCTTTCTGGAAAATGCTTAATAATCAGTTTTGTAATCACGTGGCAGAAGTGAAAGAGTTGTTAAAAAAGAGCGAACAGGAGGTAAAACGTATATCACAACCCACTAATCGTAAAAGTTTGTTCACTGTTTCTGAGAATAGCAGAGTGTGAGTAGATGATGCGCCAACCGTATCTGGATGAGCATAGTTGACGCTGAAACCAAACAGAAATTCTACCAATTGAGTTCCGCAGCACACAACTCTGTAGCCACATATGTAGTCTCCGAGTAACATGCCTATGAGAATATCACGTGATGTTTGTCTTTTTCAAGCTCCAAAAAAAGAGATTCGAATAATTGCTAACATCAATATCAAAGAGCCTTTTCGATCAGCTTTCAAAACGTTGCAACTGTTAACTCTTCCAAGTCTGTACATTTTGGATATTTTAATTCTGCTTATCTAAATGTGCCATACCAAGGGGCCGAGACGTACACGGGTATAGGACAAGAGGCAAAGGCAGCTACCGATCTGCGGATCAGAGAACGGAAGCATATGAATACTTGCTTTAGCAGGCAGGTATTCACTTTCTCAAGTTGCCAGATTTAACTAAAAATGCAGAAACCCTCAAGATGTTAAAGACTTTTTCAAATGTCTTTTTAACGTCAAAGGTATTCTATAATGACCATGAGTTTTTGGAAAACAATAGGGACACCTTCCATATGGAAAAATAACTCTGGCATCGACAGTGGAGAAAGTTGCCGAAAGTATGGTGTATGAATGCAAAAATGTGTGTGACATTTGGAATGATTGTCGAATTTATAATAACAATCATTACCATTGTCATACAATGTACTGTGTTAAAGTAATGCAAATTTTAGTAATAGTAATACAAGATTCAATACTAGTTATACAATCTACCTTCTGCATAACGTTAATTTGTCCTGCACCTCGGTAATGTACAGATCGTCTGGTAATTAGAGAAGATTCTAGAAACGAACAATTACATAAATATAGTGATATTACCAGTATTCGCAAGAGCTTTCCTAATATAAATCCTTCTTTAATTATTATACACACATATAGTTATTTCTTAATGAGAAATATTGAGTTAGATGATGGTACATGTCACTGAATGGGATTTGGCTGAGCGTTAGCAAATATTTTTACAATGGTATTAAAGGTAATCATTGGTGTGTAGAACCAGATATGAAACCCAATTTAATGAAGAACAAATCTGAATGAATTTTGCATGAAACTTTTCTACAAGAATGTTATGTGATGTCCTATTTGTGAGAACCTATATTTTATATGATTGTATTTCTGTCCATCCCTGCCCAGAACATCTCCAGAATAAAATGAACTATAGATTTGAAATTTTGCATGCAACCTCATTGTACAAAATAATTAGGCATTAAAATATTATAACTTCATTTGTTTAAAGGTTAATATAGTTCACCTCATGTTTTTATGGAAGAGGAAATTTGGAGCAAATCTCCACACACTAGAAAGCCCACCTAATCAGGCATCGGTTTTTTTTGGTACCGTTTTCCGCGGGAGTCTACGTCCTTACAGGAATTCTATTGAAGTGAATACTTCTTTTGGCGGGCTATATATGTATATTTTGTTTGGGGGAAAACGTTCTTTCGCGTCACGTGACGTATCGTCACGCTTGTTCGCTCTACGTTACTTAAGCTTCAATTTAAAAGCTCTCAAAATTTACAAAACAGTTCATACTCTGCTATTAGTAGATATGTTGACTTTAAGACACTAAAAATCTTCTAACCAAGCAATCATTGCAGAAAGACGAAAATACAGGGGAAAATACTGCATTGAATAAATCTACGAACTACTATGGATTTATTAATGAATCCAACGGGTGATTAACTTATTGCATCATTTAAAAGCAGTATTTAAATGTCATCGGATTCTAATTGAATTTTAGCACGGTTAATATTAATTCCTATTCTAGTTCATAACTGGTTTCGTCCTGAGAAATTTACAAAATGATTAAAAACCAATTCATTAAATCTTTTATAGCTAACAAAGCCGTAGTGTAATTTCATCCAGGAAGCAAATTAGTCTTTCTGTTGATTATAATAATAACCTTATCTGATTTGTATTGGACCTTCCCTTACATTTCTTAAAAAATAAATTTGTAAAACAGATTATAAGAAAAATTTTGCTGAAAAATGTCGAAAACATTAATTGACTTTTTAAAAGACTTCTAAAACCTAAAATCGATAAAAACATAAGTACAATGGGATATGGACCAACAATAGGTGCTATGGTTACAAAACATTGAACAAGATTTTATTCCAGAAGTTTTATTTCTTATCTCAGTTATTGTAAATTGAAAATGAAGTAATTATTTCGGAAATACAGATTGTAGTAAAAATAATAATGACCAATGATTGTACAAACTGATATAAACGATAATATTAAAATATATAAGTACTTATAACTTTAATATTTAGAAGTCAGTGATCATTGTTATATGTGAGATGTAAAGAATTTGTACAACATTGATAGAAAATATAAATATAGAAAATATCCGAAAAGTTTTAAAATTTAAATAAAGAAAGGTATCTCTCTCTCTCTCTCTCTGTGTGTGTGTGTGTGTGTGTGTGTGTGTGTGTGTGTGTGTGTGTGTGTGTGTGTGTGTGTTGTGTGTGTGTTATCTAAAAAGAAGAATAGCCGTAATATATTCCCTCATGTAATCCGCTATCAAGTACACCATTTAGAGAATTTATTCAGGAACTAACTGTCTTTTACTATGTTAAAAATTATATTAATTAAGATAAAGGCATCAATTTGTTCGCAGTATACTACTTTACAATTGTCTAGAAAGCAAATTTGGCGCAAAATTTTCATAAAATTCAAAGATTTTCCCCTTTTTTATAAAGGCAACAACTAATTCAGAAAAGATACAGAGTTACAATAAACATAACGATACAGAAAGCATATAAAGGAACTCTGAAGGTTCCATGGAAATCAGCAACAGTCATATTTTAGCGAGAATGTATTCTCTTTGAAGGAGTGGCCTGCAGACATGAGAAATTTCTCTCTCTCCTTTCTCTGCACATCTTTCTGACTTGCACTTTGAGATCACTCTCAGGACACTCAGCAGTTTTGTATGATTTACAAAACAAAAGGCTACATATAATACATATATTTTTGTATAAATTCAGATATACAGTAACTTTAGAGATAAGTCTGAATAACTGAAACAGTGTAACCCAAGTCCATTATTTAAGTTTATCTTGAAACATATCATATGTCACATTTAACAAAATTCTTAAATGAATATGCAAGAGTTTATATTGTACAAGTTCATTGATTTTTAATAGTTTTATCCAGAAGGTCATCACTTGTATATGAGCAACCCAATGAATACCGCAGAGAAATGTCGAGATACTGAATAATAGATCAATGGATCTAATATTCACAGAGTGTTGAGAGTGATGCACAGCCCACCACTACTGTGACGTAATACCAGGCCAGTTCAAATCCAATAACAACGCTTGAACCTTTCTATTGTTAGTAAACGTTTCATTAGCGATATGTGGTAAATCTTCTATAATAAGTCACAGAATAAACTTTAAACTCTTCCTCCATGTCTAGGATCACTCTCTTTCTTTGCTCTCGAAATGAGTAGCGCGAGAGTGACCATTGGGAATATTCCGAAAATTCCCACAAACCACATGTATTTTCCGGGTTTCTCTCAGGGTAGTAACTTCCCCAGAGGCTTGCCTAAATATGGGCTGAGCATTACCAGTACCAGTTCACCACAGATATAATGGCTGGCGTGGGCTGAGTCATATCAATATCTTTTAAGTAATTCAAGACATGCGTGAGTCATGACTCACCTGATCCTCTAAATTAGTTACAAATTGTAGTATTTCTTTTTTTCCCAGATTCAAGAGCTGTGGTTGAGACTCTCCTCAATCTCTCGCACAGTTTTGTATCATGATGTGTATGCAGAAACTAACCATTACTTTCTAAATATCCTGTTACTAGGAGACAAGTTAGAACGACTTTTAATCAAGGGCACATTACCTATAAGCCCCGTAGTTGAAGGGCTGTGGTTGAGACTCTCCTCAATCTCTCGCACAGTTTTGTATCATGATGTGTATGCAGAAACTAACCATTACTTTCTAAATATCCTGTTACTAGGAGACAAGTTAGAACGACTTTTAATCAAGGGCACATTACCTATAAGCCCCGTAGTTGAAGGGCTGTGGTTGAGACTCTCCTCAATCTCTCGCACAGTTTTGTATCATGATGTGTATGCAGAAACTAACCATTACTTTCTAAATATCCTGTTACTAGGAGACAAGTTAGAACGACTTTTAATCAAGGGCACATTACCTATAAGCCCCGTAGTTGAAGGGCTGTGGTTGAGACTCTCCTCAATCTCTCGCACAGTTTTGTATCATGATGTGTATGCAGAAACTAACCATTACTTTCTAAATATCCTGTTACTAGGAGACAAGTTAGAACGACTTTTAATCAAGGGCACATTACCTATAAGCCCCGTAGTTGAAGGGCTGTGGTTGAGACTCTCCTCAATCTCTCGCACAGTTTTGTATCATGATGTGTATGCAGAAACTAACCATTACTTTCTAAATATCCTGTTACTAGGAGACAAGTTAGAACGACTTTTAATCAAGGGCACATTACCTATAAGCCCCGTAGTTGAAGGGCTGTGGTTGAGACTCTCCTCAATCTCTCGCACAGTTTTGTATCATGATGTGTATGCAGAAACTAACCATTACTTTCTAAATATCCTGTTACTAGGAGACAAGTTAGAACGACTTTTAAGGTTTGAATGGAGGTTTCTTGTTTATTACCCTACAAAGGAAGATAATCAAGACGATAGCAATTTATTGCAGTTCCTTGAAGTAGAATTATTTCTGCTTCCAAGCAAGCACGGTTTAACTCTTCATAAGTGAAAGTCCCACTAAGTGGATTTTATTATTAAATAGTAACTTTTTATAGATACCAATCAGTAAATGTTTCATATAATTTAAAATGTATTGAAGTGCATAAAAGATAATTGAAATAAAATGTTGTGTTGCGTTATTTAAACATTTTCACTGTGGTATAAAGTTACTTGATTCATACCGTTACTAAATGTTATAAAATATATTTTTCTTACACAGAAATACTTTTAAGAAATTGCATCTATCTGTGGATAAAAAACAATTCTTGACATTAGTAACGTGACCAGTTCTGTGGTGTAGTAAGTTATAAGCAATATATGATGGAAAGAGTTTGGGATTTTTGATTCTTAAAATAATATTTTATGAGGTTATTTTATAGAGGTGAATGCTAATGCGCGCTTTGATTTATAACAACCAGGAAACATCGATTGTTATAAGCTATCAGTTTGATAACATTTCAAGTTTATATTTATATGAAGATTTGCCATTTACAACTAGAAAAAGTTATGCCGTTCAAAGCATAACTTACATACTATTTCTAATTCAAAAGTAAATACGTTAGGTCTGTATTAAACAAGGTAGGAGTACGCCACACCTTGTGTCGCACAACAGAATTCGCTGAGGTTGTACACAAAATTTCAAATCTACAACTAATTTAATTCTTAAGTTGTCTTAGGGACAGGTAGACGGGAAAAAAGAAAAGGATTTACACAAAAATTAAGCTATGCTCATCCAAATTCAGTATTTGGACATGCGACACCAAAGAAAATATTCTTGCTCATTTAGAAATATAGATTTATACAAAATTTAAAGCTACAGATGAAATCCTAACCGAGATTATCATGCCACCTGATTTTCTCACAATTTTTGCTCACTAAATTATGTTTCGTAGCATTGTTTAAAGAATGAGAAAAAGTTGTTACTGTGAGCTAGGGAGGGACTTTGGCGCAAGAATGCGCTGAACGCTAATCTTGTCACCGATTTTTAACATTGATTTTCCATTTCGTTATTTGTTGTTTTATTCTATGAATAAACATGCCAAATATTCTAACCACATATGAATGTACACAGTTTGGTTACATAATAATAAAGTTTCATGCAAAATTTCAAGTCTGTAGGTCATCTCATTTTCGAGGTGTCGAGTGGACAGACAGACAAAAATGATAATTTTCCATCACATTGAGTGATAGCCTTAGGTAAAGCTCAGCTAGTTGCAATCTATCATCGGAAACATGTTGAACAACGGACAACGGTCTTATAATAGCTTTTCACTGCTAGTGGTTCAAAGATTCGCCGTAGTAGCGCTACTTTACTGCCTTCATCACAACACTAGAAAACTCAAGGCTTACTTGTGTTGTGAATATTAGATTAAGTTTGCATATAGTCATGATGAGCACACCACATTAATTTCCGTCTAGGTTTAATTAACTTTATAAAGTTCAGTAAACTAAGATTAAGCTAAGCAGTTCCATAATATCATAAGTATAATTATTAATATCATATTATCATTGTTTTCCACTCCACATCATTTACGAACGATCTGTATCTAAGAACGAAAGAGTATCAGTTGAAACCATTTAGTTTTAAACAACCATTCAATATATGTATTTAACTATCTACGACTTCTTGACATTATTAAATGAAACAAAAAACAATACTTTTAAAGTGTAATAAAAAATATTTATTCAAAGACATACGCAAGTAGTTTCACCTGAGGTATTTTTAGACTTTGAGGCTTTTCTTATAAATCAAGGGCACATTACCTATAAGCCCCGTAGTTGAAGGGATGGGTGTTACAGTTTTTGGGAGGGGGGGGGTTGGCAGGTACTGTGCGTGATCAGCGTACTTGTATCCTTCCCTTCTACTTCGTCGGCTCCCTGCTCAGGTGTACACTACAGCCATAGAATACTAACCTAGCAACTATGTATAGAAGATACAAGTTTTTGTTATAATATTGACAAACCGCGTCACTTATTTTTGTAATAAAGTTGAAGAAATACGTGTTTCCTATTATATTAATTGACCTTGTTTTATGAGAAATATTTCTACGCCATTGGTGTTTTAATTTGTTGCACAAAATGATTTCAGGAAAGCGGTCCATTTTACAGTATTTTTAACTTACTTTCCCGGAAATTGAACCCATAATCTCTCGGTTATAAAACCTTACCCCTACACTATGTTGTATATCAAAATGTCTTGAAAGGCATGCAATGATCTACACATGACTTATTGTAATGCCCTAATCGTTTATCAGTAACTAATTTTATAATTTAATCGATTTAGAACCATTTCTTTTGGGTTTGCAATGCAATATTACGTTTTGCTCATTGAATGCCATTTGACTCGTAGTCGGTCTTCTCAAAGCGTGGAAGTTTTAATATTTTCTCTCTCTAAATACTTGAAACCCACTTGGATATTGTGAACCAACAGTAAAGAGATTGGTACGTAAAAACTGTGAATATATAATACACTGTAGGAATGTAATAACGTTATCCTATGAGATGCCATTCAGTTGTGGACCTGATGAGACAATGAGAACAACTGTTCATCTAGACTTCAACTGAGTACACGTTGAAACGATTTAGAATTTTGTTTTGAGCTTCTTCGGCGACGGTTTTTGATGTCTTGAGCCGGAAGTCGACTCCAGATTCCACGAGTCAAGTCTGTAGCAGCGTCAGATTTCAGGGAAATATTGTATTGATAGTTTAAAGAATGCCTTTATAGATTTTATAGATGTAAAATAAATAGTTAAATATATTTATATGAAATCGATATATGGAATAAAATGAACGGTTTGCTCAAGGCCGTTAATTGAAACGGTGTTTGTATGATAATATTTTTACTCCACGTACACTATATTTTTAATGGTGAGGAAAACTGTTTAAATGTTTCAACAGAAAACGATTAAGGTATAACTTTATAATAATTTACCAATGTTTAATCTCTTTGTATAAATATTACCGAATATTAATAACTCAATGAAATTGGTACCTATATGTCTAGTATCAGATTACCAAATTATTTTTTACACACGTGAACGAAAAACAGGGCTGTTTCTGAAATTGCTTTATAGTTAATTTATTGAGCATTAGTCCACAGTACTCAGATGACTGTTGGCGTTTAATCAGAACGGACAACAAACAACGCAAATGTTACAATTGCTTAAGAGTTTAATATAAACTTGAGGGTAATATTACAGCAACGTTTTACGTAACATGGACTTTGATAGTTTTCAGATGAGAAAGAAAGAAAAATCTCAGAACACTTGAAAAGTTTAAAATTTTTCTGTTTCGGTTACTTGTAAATATTAACTATCTGGAAGAAACGGGCGAGCAAGTTTCGTTATCTCTACAGCCTTCTAAAGTTTGTGTGTACCCGTTTCTCCAGCAAATACCGAAGTAACTTATTTTATTTAAAGATGATTCTGACATATCGGAAATATTCTATCGCAATTACCATTATGTCAATCACATTACTATTTGATTATTTTAAATATTTACAATAAACATAGTATACATTGCTAGGGGCTTGGGATTTTTATCTACCACATATTATGTGCTCAACCAAATATAATTGTAATTTCTATTTAAATTGTTTCAACAGCAAAAAGGTGAAAATGCTTAACTATACGAATGTTAAAGCTTTTTTGTTGTTAATTTAAACTGGAAATCTAATTACAAACTGATTTGTAATGTGTTCAAAGAGACACATTTCCTCCAGGGTATATAATCAATAGGGTAAAAATATACTCATTATACTCTTTACTCGTATGTATCTAACAATTAGCCCGACTACAAAACTACATTATATATAAGACTCAAGTCGAGTGCAGGTAGTTCCGGTGCCTGTCCTGCTCCTGCAGCATGTTGTGTGTGCACAGGTCCTACATGGCAATTTTTCTGTATTTGAGAATCGCTGAATTATTTCGTGTTTTATAGACGCTCTCATGAAAGTCTTTTCTCCTTCTACAGTATACAAGGTTCGTTTTATACATCTAAAACAAAACATAATTTACCATGTACACAGCTATATATTTCATGTTACACAAAATATATAACGAAACCAGTGTAAATGGTTTGGCAGGTTAATATTTACGATTAAAAAGAAACTTCTTACTTTATGTGAGAATCTTACAGTTTTATAGAATAATCTAGGTGATTATGACCGTAAATCGACTAATACTAGGAATATATGTCGGTTTACAACAACGGAACCAACGTTTGGGACATCGAACTTTCTGAACAATTTCCTGTGGTTTCTCCGTATCTGTAAATTCAGGCTATCGAAAACGTCTGATGTATGTACTCTAAAAACAATTCTCGAAATTATACATCTTGACAAATTATGAACAGGTTTTATAAGTTTGTATTTTCACGTGCGATATATTTTTATACATAGGATATTTAGAAAATGATTAATAAGTGATTGCTTTGTACGAAAACTATGATGAAAAATGTGGAGGCAACATTTGATATAATACAGTAGTTACAGTTATTAGTCAAATAAATACAATACTCTATTTTAACTATACAGTTTAATTTCAAATTACAGTATAATATTTTGAGATTTTCTAGTGAATCTTACAAATTTGTTTATTGTGTTTAGCCAGAGAGTTCACAACAATTTGCTGTCGCTTATAAAAGTGGTTCAGGATAGCCACGTTTATATTTAATGATATATAATTAAGTTTTGGTTAAAACTACTTGAGTTAAGAAGTATCAAGTGAGAAAGGCGTTTGAGATATAAGACCAAAAAATTCTTCGAATACTTAATCACCAACTGTTACTTTGTTTCATTATGGTTATAGTATTATAATTTATAGCCAATTACTTATGTTTATCCCGTGCCCGAACAAATCTCAAGTCCGAATTACAGAAAATGAAAATAAGTAACAAATCACTTGGCTTTCACAAAAATATTTTTTTTCGTTTTTGAGCAGTGGAACTCATTACCTACACCAATTAGCTAATGCCATTGAAGAAACCCGTATTGAAGTGAATAATATAGTCATTGATCTATTATTTCTTTGAATAATCAACGATTTCTATATAATAAATCTGTAACGGTGTTAGTGAAAAAGTTATATAAATGTAAAATAAACAAAATATATAGCATATAACTTATCTTTAAATCATCTTACGTTTCCACGCAACATAAGATGATGTTTCCGATTGATATATTTTTGAAATAATTGGGATAATTGGTGCTAAATTTCAACTCAGTTTTGACATTATTTGAGCAATTATGCTATAAATTCAAATTTAAACAAACAAATTCACGGTTGTTACAAGTTTACAACACCAAATTATTCATAAATGTTGTGAAAAGAATACCTTGCCTGTTATAAATAATTGCCTGTTATAAAATTATGCATGTTTAGGAGAACAAATTTAAGCAATAGTTTTATCGATTGAGAATTTTGTACCAAAGGAGTAGAGCTCCAGAATCAGGAAAGGTTTCGTTCGTTTTATCTTTATCTTCCCAGTTTTAAAATGTTTTCATTAACCCTTAAACTATTTCCAGAAATAATCAGGCCATTAAAAAACACTACAGATCCTCTACATTTATCATTTTTCTTTCCTTGCAACATAAGACACTGTCGTTAAAGGGAACTCCATTACGTAATCATGTTCAATGACCTAAAGTATCATTATAAAGATGAGTAACAGATGATTTGCCTCATAATGAGTTTGGTTGATTGACTATCGACGATATCGCATTTATTACCGAGTCCGTTGGGTAATGGCCAATAAAGAGTTTTTAATTGACAATTAATTAATACTTAATTATCTAATTCATTTCATGATACTTTTGCGTCCTTCTACTTTCTCTCGGGACTAGTTTGGGAGCACTTATTAGATATTTAAGGCTTAAAAGTTATAAGTATTTTTTCACTGTTTAAGGAAGAAGGAAATTCGAACTACTTAATAGATTTATGGGTGCGCCTGAATTAGCACCCCTGGACATAGCACCCCTCGCTACTGACGTCATTTTGACGTCACGAAAGGGGGTGCTAAATCAGCACAGTGCCCGTGTCCAGGCCCTGAATAAGCACCCCCTTCGAATACGGGGGTCCTAATTCAGCGCCTTGACCGTGTTCATGTGCTGATTTAGCACCCCCTTCGAATAGGGGGGTCCTAATTCAGCGCCTTGACCGTGCTCATGTGCTGATTTAGCACCCCCCTTGAATCTGGGGGCTGCTAAATCAGTGCCGTATTGATGGCATGAATAATTACCCCCAACGGAATAGAATAATAATCGTTTTAACCATATTGCGATTTATTTTTAAATAAAAAAAAAATATATATATAACAATTTAAATATAATTACAATGTGTATATTTACTGCATTGCGGTCGTTTACTTAATATTTCAAAAACAAACAGTTCATTACCAATTGTCAAAATATATGTATCAAATATACTTAAGTAAAAAAACTAGGTTCTAGGCATTCAAGTACAGGTTTATTTTAAAATAAAATTAATTTGAAATCATGGTACGAACAACGCAGAGGAACTAATATTGCGTAAATCCGGCATGTGTAATAATAAATATACATGGTAAGAGATTATATCAACCTATTAACCAATTTAAAAACAATTATTTATTTATTTTAATTTTTTCGAATACCAATCAAACGCGGGAAAATTTAGAAGCATGAAATTGTAATTTTGCGACGGCTAAGAGCCAATTATTTTTAATGACGCATCATAAACTGAAATTTATACTTTTCAGTTTAAAAACACACTTGACAAACAATTAAAATATTATTTTATATCTACAAGAATCAATATCATTCAGTTATATCCATATCGGTTAGTTCTAGTATAATTAAAGAAAAGTTGAAAACAATGTTAAAAACAACAAGTAGCAATACATATACTACTGTATTTTCAAAAGCGTTATTGCTTAGGTCAAAACATACATTTATATACTGAGTATTATTGATCTACATTGCATAATTTCCCCTCTGTCGGTTAGTGTGCGTTTTGTTGTTGTTGTTAAAAATGGAATATCTTGGAAAATCTAAAAGGAAAAACCTAATAAATTTAATCATACCAAGTCTTGGTCCAAAACTTTATGGTGGCTAAAAAATATATTATGATGTTATCTTTAATACTTTCAAAATAGTGGCTATTACAATATTTTATCTTTTAACTTCTTAAAATCTGCAATTATTCTAAAATATTGCAAGAAAATGAATTTGAGAGGGTTCTATCACAAATCTAATGACCAAATATATAAAATATCATATGCACAGATTTACTGTAAACTAAACACTGTCGACATTAAGGTTCTCAGCGAGTAGGTCACAATACAAAAAACCGAGTAAAACGGCTAGCACCAGAATATCTTATGCCAATTGTGCTCACATCTTAGTCCCTTCATTTAAAGTACAGGAAATACATTAATATCTGTTGCCAAGCATTTTTTTTTTCTTAGAAATTAAAAACTTACTAGAGATATTGCAAATTTATCAACAATGAACGCCTTTATGAACAATGAAGGACAAAAACAAACGTTCTTAATTAACAATAATAAACTGTTTTATTTTATCATAAAGCTTACATTTATTCAAAATATATGTTAAATAAACTAAATAAAGTGACTAGTTTATCTGTTATATATTAAGAATAATAAACAACAAGAAAAATCGTACAGTAATATTTAGACAATAATGCTTTTATAGATGACAAAATCAAAGATAAGTGGTGTTATTGGTAATGAATATTTGATTGTCGCTTGACTAAATTTTCGTAATAAATAAATATGTCCTAAAGGAACAGATATTTATAAATAAATTCAATATAAACATCAAATATATGATTCTATTCTATCCTTAGATAGGCCTGAAACATGTATTTCAAATGTTTTGCATAATAAAAGGCAAAAAATAAAAAATAGGGATAAGATACTCTAAAGCTGATGTTAATTTATTTTCACGAACCATGTTTTTTACAGTAAAGATGCTCTGAATGAGGTTATTTATTATTATTTTGAAATAGTATTTGAGTAATTAGATGTGTGATACAAATCCACGATCAGATTTATTCTTGTATACCTGCTGGATTTTAAGACATTCAAAGATAATCAGATTTAATGGCCACCATTTTGTATTAATAAATATTGTTTATAATTGGCCTTATTACTACAAACATTTGATCCAAATTAGGTAGGGATTTGTTAATTCGTTTTAAGATATTAAAGCAAATTTGTATATAAAAAAACACATACATACTGACGGATAGAAAACTAAGCACCAAAGATCTATTTCCATATTCTGAAATGCGTTTGCCATGACCTGAGCAGTTGCGGTATATAGACTTGTCCTAAGAATTACAGGACACTCTGTATATTAAAATTATTATACAGAGTGTTCCACAACCTCTACCATTTATTTTCAGACCTTATTTATGGACCAAAGGCAAAAGCAATCATATTCACCTTTCTAAAGCTCAATAATCACTCAAATAGCCACAATTTTGTTTTGTTTTTGTCTTTTTTTACTTTACTATTTATATTTGATGGATTTTTTAGGTTAAACTTTTGTAATACCTTATATAACCTTAAGGAATAAATTACATAAAAATTTAAATTTCTTACAAGTTTTATTTTTCAAAATAGTGATTTCTAAAAATCTTTAACCGTAAATATCTTAAAAAGCGATATGTGGTAAAAAAAGGTCTCAATTATTACACAATTTAATTAAAATCTAACGATACCAAGTTTTAAAATTAGTTTGGAAAAATAAGGGAGATAGTTTGTTTTTTAAAACCCATTAATGGTTTTTTTAAACCATTACCAAACAATATTCGCCTTTATTATATGACAGCACTGAATGTGGGCTCCACCATCAGCTGTTTTGATTTTAGCTGCTCAATCATAGGTTGACTACCTAATTTACAAATCAGTTATAAAAATTACAAACGAATTGAAAATTAGAGTGTAACAACATTCATTACACTTTCCGATATAAATAGCCTTTAAAATAAAAAGTACAGCTAAGCTGAAGTGTAATTTTAAATTTTACATTTTTATAGACGCTTTTTTAAAGACTTCACTGAGATTTCACTCTTTCTTTTCACAATATTGTAAGAATGTTCATCCTTAAGTTTGACACTTCCAGATACATGGGGTTAGAAGTGCACGTGTGACTAATGTAATACACAATAGTTAAAGATTCTTTAAAACTGCATAAAAAAAGGCGATGATTTTCAGTTTTTGTCCATACATCATTACCGTGTTCTATTTTATATTTTCTCTTTACTCGTGTAAAAGTATCCGTTACCTAGAGAGTATAATATGCCACACCTTGGGCCTGTACACTCAAACATTGTTTGATTTATTCTTATATTTTTTACGAAATTTCATTTAAAAAAATTCACTGTACATAATAAGTGATGTATTAATATAGGCATAACAACTGAGAATAAGATCGATATTATTACTCGACCACTCGATATGGCCACATCAGTTCTGAACATTAGGGTCGGTAGTGCACGGACGGGTTTCGTCAGCTTCGTCAAAATTATGTGTGGACGCAAAAATAAGGAGTTTCAAGTTTTTATATGTTTACTAGCTGCTACCCGCCCCTTCGTACGGATTTTTTTGTAGAATAACTGGTACGTCATAGACATCTCCTTCATGTCTTTAAAAAATGGCATACTACTGATGAAATAAATTATGGTCATTGGAAAATATCCCAATTTTAATTTCAATGCGACATTCCATGATTTTTGAACTTGATGTTCTAAAGTAATTACAAATCACGATCTCTCCTTTCCTATAGTACTGTAGGTAATAAAACACTTATGATCCACATTTGAAAATAGGGTTACTCATAAAAGGAGCAACAAAAACACATATGTGAGAATATTTTACATGTAATAGTTGATATCACTTTAATATGAAAGTCATAATATGAATTTTATTATTCATTCTCGTAATATGACATAATTATCATCGATACCGTTACCAAAAAAGTAATATAATCGAGGGTATAATCCTTTTACCAGAGGGATATATCTGTTAGAGGGAAGATGGACAGAAATCGACCAAACACTTTTTTTACATTAACTAGTTAGGAAGAATCTTTGCGGATTAATATACTTCATCCTTAGCTACCAATGCACTCATCCATAAGTTTTTTATCATAAACTAATAATGTATCTTCAAGTTGTAGCCTCATGTGAAATATACCTTTCTTCCGACTCAGCCGGAAGGGATATTGTGTATTTGATGTTTCTATATATTCCTTTAATTATGAAAAATAGTTAGGCATGATTCTATAGAGGATATTTTACGCGTAAGCAATAGTAATACTTATGGGCGTAACCTTGAGATATTTTTTTGAGTACCATTCTACGGATTTTTGTGTAGTGTTAAGTCTATGGAGCTGTTCCATTTTGCAGATGATTCACGGTACGTCTAATAGTGCATAAGATAAAAAAATTATAACCTAGTTTCTTACTGCAGGTGGTTACGAGTAATTATTTAAGGGCAGGCACTGAAAGATTATTTCTGTAATAAATGGCAAGTCAAAAACTGTAATTTTCATGCTTCATCTATTTCATTCCATCCATAAAACCTAATTTTGAAAATGTAATTAAAATTAAATATGAAACAAAAATGGCGCAAAGGAAAATTCTATACTGTGTGACAGTGAGCGCTATTTTGCACAAATACGAGCCTAAATTGTATACAAAATTATATTATTTTTTTAAATTTAAGTTAATTAAACTAAAAAAAGAAGACTCCATTGCCGTGAAGCTATTAAATGAAATAAATAGTATAATTATGGATTCATACACAATAACATAATTTTAATTATATCTAGAAAAATGTTTTATTGCGTTTTCACGATTGGATTAAGCTTGAACTTTTAATGCTCAGTGAATACCCTTAACTAGACCATGAGTAGATCTTCCATTGGTATGGACGCCAGTACTCAATACCTGTACAATAAAAATTACACCGCATAGATACTAGACTAATTGTGTACAAAAATCATAATTAAATTTTACCTTCTGTAATATTCCAAAAATCGGACTCAAAATAGCTTTTACTTTCACAAAAATGTATAACTGTAGATACATCAGTAAATATCTTATATTCGAGAGGAAAACAAATGATGGTATTTTTATAGTATTCTTATAGTTGATATGAAAGAACTTAATATACAATAATACAAATCTTATATCTCAAAAGAATGAATCCCATACATTTAAATTAAGACAGCTAATTAAAATTAAAACAAGATTTAATTTGTCTCTAAATTAGTGTATACTTGTAATTAAAAAACGTAAAAGGAAAAGAGCCTACATGGGCTTTAATGATCTGTGTGTTTTTTTAAATATATAATTTAGCAGTCCGTTAATTAAATTTACAAACGTATTAACTGAAAGAATAAACAGAAATAGAATAAATGAAGGATATGATTTAATTAATAATTTTAATAGGTGATATTTAGAAAAAATTAAGAAAGCAAAGTCATGAGTGAAAATTATTACACAAATATGACAATGCGTGTGAGAGGGAGGAGTGCTAAGGTCTATTAGCCTTGTTAGTCGGAGCATTATTATGTAATATTAAGTCTATGGTAGTTTTTTAAGAGAAACTAGCCATATTTGATTATTATATGATATTATTTAATCGTTTGTCTGAAATTGCAAAACAATCGTAGATAGTAGCTTATAACTGGCAGCGTCACAAAAATCCAGATACCAACTATTATATTTATGATTACATTGAATATGTAAAAGATAAATATCCTTTTTGCTTGTTGAATGCTTAGGGGGTGCTAATTCAGTGACTGAGCCATGTCCATGCGCTGAATTGCACCCCCCTTGGAACAGGGGGGTGTTTAATTCAGGGACTCGACCATGTTCATGCGATGATTTAGCACCCCCTTGTAGTCGGGGGGTGCTAATTCAGTGCCCGGTCCGTGTCCGTGCGCTGAATTAGCACCCCCCTGCCGTGACGTCAGAGCCCGAGGGGGTGCTTATTCCAGGGGGTGCTAAAGCAGCGTCCCCGATTTATGATATGACTAATGCTTAAAAAAGCTGTAAAAATGTATATAAAAACGTTATGAACAACCGGATGTGTTATCTTAAAAAAATATTGTTGACAATTTTCGTATACATAATTAGTTGAAATAGGCAATTTATTTATAAACCATTAATTATCCTTGAGGTTCTTTGTAACTAACTTTATATCTAGATAGCATTAAATTTTTGGAATACAATGCAGGATTGCCGTTATTTAGAACAACCAAAGTTCCAAAATTACACCAAATACAAGAATATAAAGAATGTTACACATTTATGAAGTTTCCGGAATATCCCAAATTTGAAGAAATTCAAAATATCTTGTAAAAGAAACACTGAATACATAGATATTGAAAAGGTAGCTAAAACGGCAATTTCTGGTTACTTTCGACTTAAATTAGTGAAAAAAATATTTTGCGTATAATATTCATCATAATTAATTGTGTTGGGGGTTGAGGTCGCGTGATGAGGGGGGGAGGGAAGAGAACCAGACTGCCATAATGACTCCCCCTTCACCCCCTCACACTTCTCACCATGGCTCACTCGGGGCTACAATGCAATTAAAACTTAACCAGGGATAATTTTGGGCTTTAAACTGACGTCATTATCGACCCCCCTCCCACCAGTGAAGTACATAACTAGTTAACCACGTGACCTCTTACTCTGATGCGACAAACTTACTGTTAAATATAGTTCGCTTGTCTCATGTCCGTTTGAGCGCATTGAAGCAATTTAAATATTTTTAAAGAATAAGTGGATCTCAGAAAATAATCATCGTACTTCAGTTAAGTATAGATACTTCAACCACATTGTTCTAGTTTGATGATGGAAATTCCATTATTTTCAAACATTCCTTTTACCTGTCTGTTAAGCGCAATAATTATAATCAATTTGTAACTGATTTTCGCGCGGAGACGTGATATTTTAATAACAGCCCAAGGAAACGGACGACAGTGCATAATATGCAATATTAAATAAATATAATGTGTATATATTACTAACGTATTCACGTTTTTGGCAATTAGATAAAATATTCTAATCAGTACAGTATCAAAAACTATTTAATTACGTGATTTACCCTACTATAATTCAATAACGTTATTAATGCAATATTTAGTTATATTTTTGACGTTTTAAAGTATAAATCTAATACAAGTACAGTAAATACTATATAGAACAACAAACATAAAAGACATACATAATGACACACAAATAATAAATAAAAAAAGGACAATAAATTTGTTTAGCCAGCTGTGATGTTACTATTTTGTACCCTATTATTAATACTCTAAAAGCTTTGGTAAGAATTATAAGTTTATTTTGCAGACTCGGTGTTTTTTTTATAATTAGTTATATCACTTTTAATTCGGTCTCTGTGAAACATTGACATATTTAATGTTTATATTTAAAATATTTTCCAGTACTTCATGTAAAATCTCTTTCCCGTAACCTTAGGGCTAAAAATATATGTTAACCCTTTAACACTACACTGCCTTGGTGGGGTATATACTACTTTATTTCGAGTTTTAGTAGTAAAGTTGGAGCCAAACTGACATCTCATCGTCATCAATCAATGTTATATCAGAAGCCTTTAAACGACGTGTGGCACTGCTTTATCCCCACATGTACTGAGGTCGAGTACTGCTCTTAATGAAAAGAAACTGGTTTTTGTGTAAAAAGTGTACTTTCATTTCTAAAATAGTAAATAGGTGCCATCATTGATCCCACTAAGACAGCTAAAATATAAAATTGTATCAAAGCAGTAAAGGGGGAATTTAAAAAAAAAAAAAAAAAAAAAAAAAAAAAAAAAAAAAGAAAAAAAAAAAAAAAAACTTTTAGGTATAGCGTCTAATGTAGGTAATATCATAAGCAAACAAATGCATCATTCAAGTGAACACTTAAGAAAAAACAAAAAAATGAATCTTGGATATACTACATTCGTCAATGATCAAAGGTTTAATGAATACCGCACAATCAATATTCAGTCTATTTCAAGTGCCTCAGGGAGGGTGTGGGCTGTGCGGACCCCCCGAGTTTATCCAATTATAACTAAAGCAAATATTACGTTTTCCAATGTAATTGGTAGGGATTAGTACAGGAGTGGTTGCTTTCATTGGGGAACTGTCGTCAAGAGAAATCGTGACTCAGGCCTTTGATCTGGTCGTTGTGAAGTGCTTTTCGTGATATAGCACACCATACTGTCATATAGTGACGTTATTTCGTCCCAAATATACACAAAGTTCTTGAACAACTGTAATTTTTGATGTGACTTGAGTGCCTACGTTTTACCTCTACAATTTCCATGAAAGATGGTGTCAATGTCCTCGTACCTCCACTGTTTACGTGATAGGTAGGGTCAATGCCCTCGTACCTCCACTGTTTCCGTGATAATTGGTGTCAATGCCCTCGTACCTCCACTGTTTCCGTGATAGTTGGTGTCAATGCCCTCGTACCTCCACTGTTTCCGTGATAGGTGGTGTCAATGCCCTCGTACCTCCACTGTTTCCGTGATAGATGGTATCAATGCCTTCGTACCTCCACTGTTTCCGTAATAGATGGTATCAATGCCCACGTACCTCCACTGTTTCCGTGATAGGTGGGGTCAATATCCTCGTACCTCCACTGTTTCCGTGATAAGTGGGGTCAATGTTCTCGTACCGCCACTGTTTCCGTGATAGATGGTTTCAATGCCCTCGTACTCCACTGTTTCCGTGATAGATCGTTCCAATGCTCCCTTATTACATTTCTTACTATTAAGACGCCGAAACGCTTTAGATCTGTCATTCTCTTTTTACGTGTTTGAGTGCAGATTTCAACAATGTATGTCTCTTATAATTTTGTTAATGATATTTTGTTCCTTATACCCAATTACGCATTATTGTATAGTAATTTGTTTATGATTAGTGCTGGGAATAAAAGATTTAAAATTTAAAAACATTTAGATTTACTATACTAATAATATACTTTTATATTTTTTCCAAAATAACACGTCAAATGGAAAAGAAGAGCCAAATACTAACATACGTGTGTAACCTACAAATAAAACTTGTATTGACCAAATGGGACAAGAATTCACAAACAGGTACAGAGTAAACTCATGGACAGTTCCACTCCCACATGTGGATTGGGTTGATAAGGTGGCACTCAAATTTCTGTTTTATGCCTGGTATTATTTTCATTTTACATAAATAATGTGACAAGTACCTCAAATTTGTTGATTGTGGTTATGAAACTACATTGTTTAATTATTTTAAAATCTAATGTCATCAGTAATTGTTGCAAATACTAATATAATACGGTAAAATTAAATGTATTACATCAAAGTATTTAAAATGTAATATTTAAATTAGTTTTGAAAATTAAACGCCTTAAAGTTATTTTAACTGAGGAATGGTGCACTCCTCAAATCCTAGATACCTCACTTGGCGAACGCCCTTGAAATCCTCTCTGTACACTCCTCTGCAGTAGTACGGCGACACGATTTATATGATAGGAGTAACTATTATGATATTGTACAACTTTATTTATCCATCAAAACGCACAAGAATATTGAAAAATACTATGTTTGATAAACACTATCAAGAGAGGCTGGATTTGAAATTTGGACAGTAGATAAGATAAAAAAAAAAAACAGATGAGAAACAGTTCACTATCGCGTTTTATTATTTTTTCCATTCAATTCATTCTTTTGATCACATCAATTTTTACCAGTCCTATTCCTGATAAACTTTTTGTTTTGTACTATAATGCATAAATCCTGGCATATTCTGTTTCCGAAGTTTGAATTACCGCCATCTTGAACCCTTTTGAAAAGGTAAAAGAATAAAAGTTGTCAATAATTACATAATATATTTAAAATATGTATTGTTTTAAATCTGTGTTGGAAATTACTCCGGTAGTTACCGTTTTCAAAATTTTTCCGGCAATGTTGTGTACTACTTAAAACTTTGTATGCCCACTATCCGGAAATCTTTATATACATTTTCTTCTCCTTGTTTTTATTCATTTATTTTACTTATTTTTATACAGTGTTATTAAGTGTATTTGAAACGGTTATAGCAAAACTAAATATTGTACAGGTTTTAATTGTAGCTATCTTTTTCTGTAGACATCTCAAAAACTCTAAAACACTGTTTTTTGCTCTAACGCGTTTAGAACATCTCTTTTCCAAACGTTGAATGGCAACCATCTTAAAACATTATGAGACACTGAAAAAGTAAATTAATAAAAGTTGTTATAAATCTCTAATATATTTAAAACATATATTGTTTTGGATATACGTTGAGAATCAGTTGAGTTCAAATTTTGCTCGACTGCGAATGGCCACCATCTTGAAATATTTTATTCGTTAAGATTGGCTAGCGAACTCGTATAAGCTATATACAGTTACTGTCTATTTACCAAATTTGGTATGAATCTCTGAAAAACTATGATATTTAGGGAGTAAAAATTCAGATGTTTGAAAATTTAAAAACAAATATCAATTTTGTTCTATGATATAAAATACCCTTGATGTATTTTTCCCTAAATGTTAAGGACCGCAATCCTGAAATGTTTTATTCTCTCTAAGATTTGATATCAAACTCACCTAAGTTTTTTTGCAAGTATATAATATAATATATATATATATATATATATATATATATATATATATATATAATATATAATATATATTTTGTTTGTTTATTTTATTTCTTCGGTTTATTTTCATTTTTTTGAAGAATGTTAAAAATGTTTTACCGCCTCCAATTTGAGAGCGCCTGCTCATATGTATCTACAATCTCTTCTTTTATATATATATATATATATATATATATATATATATATATATATATATATATATAATGGTTGATGGAGATTGCCGTGTGACAGAGGGCATTGTCACGATAAATCATCCAACGGTCTAATATGTCCAATCTGACGTAAATAACATTCTTCGTATTTTAATTCTGGGGGTTATAATTGATGAAAATGCAAACAATCTTCCGGACATTCCGCTATGAGGGCAAAAGGCAGACTTCTTCGAAATCTATCAAGAAGTTTCTTTGAAATATATATGACTGGATTTGAATTTTATTTTCAGCTCCAGATCCTTCTGCATGTCAAATTTTAAGTTTCTACCACTCCTCGTACGGTTTATTTTCATTTTTGTTGAAGAATGTTAAAAATGTTTTACCGCCTCCAATTTGAGAGCGCCTGCACATATGTATCTACAATCTCTTCTTTATGCTACACATTTATTGCAGTACAAAGTTGAAGGCGTTATTTAAGTGTAAACTTTAATTAGCGACATTCCCTTCTCTTACAGTCGTAATCAACATAATTATTAGAACAATTTTATCTTTATATTACCGTCTGGATCCGTATTTACATATTTACACGGTGTATGCTTATGGTCTCTCTTTCATTCACAAGAAATGGTAATTCACATGTATGTATAATACAATAACTTATACGCACAATAAATTATGATAACTTAATATATTTACGTCATCGTAACATTGTTATATTACTCATATATTCTTAGAAACGCTAATATTAACAGTTCTTAGTATATGTTGGATATATTCAACCCAATTACACAATATACAATAAAATAATTATGTTTGAGAAGTACAACCTTAAGATTATCATATTTTGAGAATCTATTTAGATGAGCAGCTCTGTATCAATCTAAGCGCAGAGGCGAGACAGTGGTGTGCACGCATTGATTGGGGGCGGCGCGGCGTGTGGTCCCAGCACCGCCTACACCCTCCACCATCGTGCATTGTGCGATAGTAAAGTCCAGAAATATATAGGACGAGTCTCCATTTTAGAGTTGTTTGGGGATTGTTTTTGTTTTCATTAGTGGATCCCGTATTCTCATTGAGTTAAATTAAACAGTCCCATTCGGCGACGTTGTTTGTTACTCTTTGTTTTAACGAGTATGTTATATTCGACTTTCGTCGAAACGTTTAAAACAAATGTACACAGTTATTTTTGCACTGTACCTTTCGGATCTCTGAGAAAAAATATTTAGTGATTGTACTGAACACTTGTTATTTGCGTAGTTTCAAATCCGATTGATCTATTGAAAGAGGGAGTACATGATATAAAATAAGACATCTTTACTTTTTTTACTTTTATAATAGAGTTCGGGCGTTTCGTCATTAGTATTTAACGTTATTTTAACTACCACATTAGAAAAAAATCTTACTAAAGTTTACGCCATACATTCTGGGTGATAATATTGATTTACATTTAACTAGCACTTTCGCGTGGCTTCGCACGTAACTTACTGATGAATAATGTAAAGTAAAACGCTTTGGAGATAAAGTAATGTCAACTCAAAAATATTTTATAAATAGACTCCCAACCAAATATTAAATATAATTTCTCTGCATCATATTTAATTAATTAATAGCCCGCAAGACTTTTAATGTATTTTTACGCATTGATTTTATCACCTTGAAAGTTGTTCCCCTATTTCAACTATACAGCGGTTCCCACTCTCCATGGCATTGCTGGAAGGCTTCAACTGGTAGGTCCTCGGTTACGCTATGTTGCATGTTTTCAATAGTACCAAGATTATGCCCTTTCAAATATTCATTTATCTTAAGAAACAGAATGAAGTCACAGGACTGATGTCAGGTAAGTAAGTGTCAGGGATGGGGAATCACAGGAATACCTTTATAGGTAAAAAATGGTTGATGGAGATTGCCGTGTGACAGAGGGCATTGTCACGATAAATCATCCAACGGTCTGATATGTCCAATCTGACGTAAATTACATTCTTCATAAGCCTTTCAAGGACTTGTTTATAAAATACTTTATTAACAGGTTGTTTTGGAGGCACAAACCCTCTGTGAAAAATCCCTCTGTTATATATAAAAAATAAGTATGGTCTTGATTTTTTATTTACTTATTGGAGATTTTCTTGGTCGTGGTGATTGTGGAGTGGGCCACTCTTCACTTTTCGTTTTGTCTCGGGATCATACTCATAAGGTCATGATTCGTGACCAGTGATTACGTTACTGAAGACGTGGTTTATTGTCAATACTGTCAAGAAGATCATGCCGCACATTCTTGCAAATCTTGACCGAATCCTATGTAAGAATCTGATGCAAAGTGAAACGATTCAAACTAAACTCTATACTCATTGAGTCGACGGTCAGACCTCACCAGAGTCCTCACTCGTTTGATGATCTCATCAATTTTCGATGTTGAAGGCCTCCCAGAATGACCTTCATTTTAAACTAACTCTCGGCTCTCTAAAACTGCCTTATAGCACCGAAAAACTTGTACTCTTGATAATGGATGTGCCCCATAAACTTTTACCATAATTGTTCCATAATGTCGAAGAAAACCAATTTTTAATATCTTACACGTGTATCTAATATCTTAAATAGTCAATTTCGTTCACTATTAAAAAAAAATATATATATAAGGGTCACATGTATATTGCCTCCCATTTATATTACCGCTACTGAAACAGTGCCCCGTCCCAGTGTTTGGTACCACCCAATGTGTTTAACTTGGCGTTTACAGGTGTATGAATGGTGGTTGCACGATACGTACTGCAATGTCCCGCTGTGTCTGCCAGTTAATGTGAGCCCACGGTGTTCTTGCACGATGTGTTGTACTTGGAGTTTACAGGTGTATGAATGGTGGTTGCACTATACGTACTGCAATGTCCCGCTGTGTCTGCCAGTTAATGTGAGCCCACGGTGTTCTTGCACGATGTGTTGTACTTGGCGTTCACAGGTGTATAAATGGTGGTTGCACTATACGTACTGCAATGTCCCGCTGTGTCTGCCAGTTAATGTGAGCCCACGGTGTTCTTGCACGATGTGTTGTACTTGGAGTTTACAGGTGTATGAATGGTGGTTGCACTATACGTACTGCAATGTCCCGCTGTGTCTGCCAGTTAATGTGAGCCCACGGTGTTCTTGCACGATGTGTTGTACTTGGCGTTCACAGGTGTATAAATGGTGGTTGCACTATACGTACTGCAATGTCCCGCTGTGTCTGCCAGTTAATGTGAGCCCATGGTGTTCTTGCACGATGTGTTGTACTTGGCGTTCACAGGTGTATAAATGGTGGTTGCACTATACGTACTGCAATGTCCCGCTGTGTCTGCCAGTTAATGTAAGCCCACGGTGTTCCTGCACAATGTGTTGTACTTGGAATTTACAGGTGTATAAATGGTGGTTGCACGACATGTACTACAATATCCCGCTGTGTCTGCCAGTTAATGTGAGCCCCGGCATGGTGTTCCCGCCCAGTGTGATTTAGTTACTTTTGTTGACAGGCCTACGAATGGTGGTTGCACGACATGTACTATAATATCCCGCTGTTTCTGCCAGTTAATGTGAGCCCTGGCACGGTGTTCCTGCCCAGTGTGATTTAGTTACTTTTGTCGACAGGCCTACGAATGGTGGTTGCACGACATGTACTACAATATCCCGCTGTGTCTGCCAGTTAATGTGAGCCCCGGCATGGTGTTCCCGCCCAGTGTGATTTAGTTACTTTTGTTGACAGGCCTACGAATGGTGGTTGCACGACATGTACTACAATATCCCGCTGTGTCTGCCAGTTAATGTGAGCCCCGGCATGGTGTTCCCGCCCAGTGTGATTTAGTTACTTTTGTTGACAGGCCTACGAATGGTGGTTGCACGACATGTACTATAATATCCCGCTGTTTCTGCCAGTTAATGTGAGCCCTGGCACGGTGTTCCTGCCCAGTGTGATTTAGTTACTTTTGTCGACAGGCCTACGAATGGTGGTTGCACGACATGTACTACAATATCCCGCTGTGTCTGCCAGTTAATGTGAGCCCCGGCATGGTGTTCCCGCCTAGGGTGTTCCGCAGTAACTCTGACATAGCACGCTACGCTGCTCGCCTCGTCACTCTTGCTGCTCACCACAAGGATAAAGTGGAAAGGTAAGTAAATTATAGCGAGTACTGTTTGACAGATTTTAGAGATATTAGACGGTTTTGAACACAGGAAATACAGTAATTAATTGCTATCTTATTCTGAAACATCTGGCAACACATACCACAGATAAATGACATATTATATCGTCAGTTTGTTTTTATGATGGATTTTACGCATTTTCCACCAAAATCAATGTTTGAAGTAATTGAAGCCATTATATCTACAAATTAATAAATGATGTCTTCAGCTAAAGTGGTAGCAATGTTCTTGAAATAATATAGACGTAGATATAAATAACAGACAAACAGATTTATTAATAAAATTTAACTTTCAGAATTACTAATTTATTTAAGATCTAAAAAGAACTAATAAAGTTTGAAGATTAGGGTCCTAAACATTCTGGCGCTTTTCAGTAACAATAATACAATCCAAGTAAATCTGGAATGACAACTTTCATATGTTGTGTGATTCAATTTTATCCCATTATTACTAAACCATTTTATGTAATGCATTTTTATTAATATCTGCCAATGACCATTTTAAATCTCTTTAAGATATTATAAATAATTGCCACAGCGAAACAAAGATCTTATGACTTCTTAACACCTGTTATATTATTAAACAATAATATCACGAGCATAAAACTGAATTTTCATCACGCCTATCATGTAACCCATCAACCCATTTTACGTGTGGGGATGGAATTTTCCAACGTGTTGCTACTGTAAAAAGTTTAAATTCATATTTTGATAAGAACTTTCAGAAGAACAAGCCAAATTCAAAGAGGAAGACCAATACCCTTACATGTCTCAGTATTGCCACCTCATCTCAAGGTACAGACTGCCTGGACTCCAGTATGACTTTCTTATTTCAACCAATCCGAACTGTAAGCAGTTGTTTCTTTCCAGGAAAGCACTGCCAGTAGAGCGAGCCACCTCCAGAGAAAAGGGCCAACCTCTCTGCATGTCCCAGTACTACCGCCTCTTCTCCAGCTATCGAGTGCCTGGACTCCAGCAGGATTCGCTCATCTCTACCAATCCCACAACTGAGCATATCATTGTTGCCTGCTCTAATCAGGTCTACCTAAATAGATGCGATGTTGTCAAGCACTGGTAGCTTTCACTTTTATTATTACTATTAATTTTATTTACAACTTTATTTTTATATTCATACAACATAATATTATTTTAAGTTTTATTACGTTATAACTCTGTAACATTAACATAAAATGTATTATTATTGTAACATGCTTCATGGAAAAGTTATATTTTATTGTTTATTTTGCCTACTGTACTATTAAAAATTTTATTTGTTATTATTAATTGCTTATATTTAACTGGAAATCATTATTGGTATTTAGTATGCTATGTTTCTATGCATTTGATTCCTTAATAGCCAAGGGAATTCTTTCATATATTAATTTACCAGTACATACAACAATAGATCACACATTTCTATTGTGTGCCTACTAAGTTCTCAAGCTTACTTCCTTCTGTTTAGCTTACACACTAAATCACTTTTAGGGTTTTTTATATCTACAGTTGCTCCTTCCCGGTCATACCCTATTTCAATAACAGTACCTAGGTTAAAAAATCACAAAGTAGAAGGAGAATTCCTTTCTTACGTGGAATGATCGACAATGACTTCATAAGATGTAACGTAATGAAAGATGACCTCTTATCTGCTAGAGTTGAATTTTGTCACTTAGCCAGAAAATCACTAGAAAGGAACAGTTAACGCGATTCAAGTACACAGTTTTGATTTGACGGACAACACTAACCACACTTACTCTAATGTAAGAACGTAAGCTCCAAGTTTCTCACAACAGATATATAAAAAATCTTTCTTGGTGGCATTGGGGTTGTCTAATTAAACATAACATATATTCTAAAAGGCATCTTCTTAACACTGAAGGATAAGACCTATATTTAGTTAGGATTTGTTAATAGTTTCTAACTATATTTTAACACTTTTACCAGTCCAAGATATAAATTGAAAATAAAACATTGTATAGTTATGCGACTCAAATTATTTCTCTTTTATGTCGACAGTTGTACGCTGTTTTCCTAAGGCCTAATAGTTCCAGTGAGCGATTATCGGAAGATGACCTCGCCTCTCAGTTTGCTCACATCCTTAGTTCCCCAGTTGGAAGAGTGGCTCCAGTGGGCATCCTCTCATCTCAGCGTCGAGACCACTGGGCAGAGAGCCGTGATATTCTCAGACGAGGTTTGGCACATCATATATTGGCATAGGCTATTTATTTATTTATTTTACATATCAACGGACGTATCTCCATTTTTACAAACATTAGACCAAGAATTAGATAATTCTACTCAAGATGCTAAACTACAATAATGAAAAAGTTAGACCATGTAAACCATTGCCATCTGTATCCTAGTTATAAACAAAAACAGTGACTGATAATTATAAACAAAATTTGCAAGTACACCCTACTCAATAGTACCAAATGAATGATTTAAGTGAAAGATATTATTATTCTGCAATTGATAAGTAATAGTGCAAAATGCTAAAAAAATGGTGAATAGTGCTACGTGGTAAATACTAAAATAATTATTAGCTGAGTGTTATCAAAGTCTATTAGTTAAAGCACTGGTAAATGAAATTTTTTGTAGGCCTGTCCAATAGTTCCTAACAGAATTAATTTTTAATAAGAAATTGAAACATTTTTTCTGTGTTTTCCAACATATTCTTAAAAGAATGCTATGCGTGCTATGGATAAAGGAATGATAATAACCTGAACAGTTTCTACAAGTATTTAATTCTATTATGTTTAAAATGAGGAAGTTATAGCTACCATTTCAACAATTTACCCCAACAATTTAGCATTTTAGTTTTTGATCGTGTATGCAATTTGTTTGTAGACGATCGTAATCGACAGAACTTAGACCTCATAGAGAACTGCATGCTGGTTATTTGTTTGGATCAAAAGCCACTACCCAACAAGTTTAACCGTAAACCGGGACCAAGAGGCGCTGACGGCCATCGAGGGGAAGGGAGAGACGAGACAAACATGGCTCATCAGATGCTACATGGAGGAGGAAGTGCCTTCAACTCAGGGAACAGATGGTTTGACAAAACTATTCAGGTAATATAAGTTTGGCATTTAGGACAGTGCTATAAAATTTATTGTACTCTAAATATGGTAAATATTTTCACAAAATTTCTTAGCATTTGAAACAACCTCTTACGTTTCTCAAACCTTAAGATGCATGATAATTTTAATACAATTTTTTTCAGAGGAATATTCCTTTCAAAAATGAAAAATGTCAAATGATGAAAAGGTTTGAAACGCTATTAAAGATGTGACTGATGAATTAGCTGGTCATCTGTCCTGACGGGGTGAACGGTCTGTGTTACGAGCACTCTCCGTCAGAGGGGGTAGCTGTCATCCAACTGATGGAAGAGTTCCTGGAGAATTGTCGGGACTTGGAGCCAAGCACTTCGTCCATACCACCGTCCAGCAACGCACTGCAACCTCTCCAGTGGAACATTCCTCCTGTGCTGGAGAAACACATGCGTGATGCTAGTCAATCCATTGACAAGTTAGTAAGAGTAATCTGTAATAAGAAATAGTACCAGGTTTTTTTATAGATATCACCTGTTCCGGTTTCTGATACGAGGGGTATTAGAAAAATAAGGTTCCCATGATTTTTTTTAAATAGACAGCTCTATATTTCTACTTAGTGTTATACATTAATTTAAAACTTAAAAGATAAGCTATTTTTCCAGATAATCACCGTTTCTGTCTAAACACTTTTGTAGACGATGCTCCAACTTTACTATCCCCATGTTGTAGAATTCTGCCGCCAATCCTTTGATGAAACGAGTAACCTCTTTCTTGACTTCATCATCGGTACTGAAGCGTTGCCCACCCAAGTGTTCCTTTAATTTTGGGAATAAGTGATAATCACTTGGGGCTAGGTCTGGACTGTAGGGGGGATGGCCGATCTTCAACCAATATTGCCTCAACTTTTTCAACAACTCCATCTGAAACTGAAGGCCGTCCACTTCGGATTTCATTGTGAATTTCCATGCGGCCTTCACTGAATTCTCTATACCATTTCCGAACGTGCTGAACAGATATGCAGTTTTTCCCCATAAACTTCGATTAACTGACAATGAATTTCAATAGGTGAAATCTGTTTTGTATTTAAAAAACCACAGCACGAATATTGCATCTGGCGGTAACAGCGATAGGAAGCTCTATCTTCGAAAGCAGCTAGGCCGGCACTGTTGTACGTAGCAAGGCGCGAGTGGTATGGATAGAGAAAGAGAGAGAGAGAGAGAGAGAGAGAGAGAGAGAGAGAGAGAGAGAGAGAGAGAGAGAGAGAGAGAGAGAGAGAGAGAGACCTGATGCGTAGCCTAAGACAAGGTTGCCAGATTTCTCCCAACATATCGCATTCTGTCTCAGCGGCATAGGGAACCTTATTTTTCTAATACCCCTCATATTATTATTCTTGAGGCCGTAAGTAATTTATTTTGCACATGTATTTTAATAAAAACAGTTTATTTTGTTACGTCATTGACTTTATTCAGAGTAAAAAAGAGTACTGAAGTATAGCAAGACGTAAACCTACGATCCAATTTTTAGTATTAAGTTCACTCTGCTATTCCTTAACTTATAATAATAATAATATAATATAATAATAGTATACAATGTGGCTTCAAAAGTTGTTATTTTAAAAACCAAAGAGAATATTTTTATATTTTAGTAGTTTCTGACAATCTTTATTGGAATAATAGCAAATACGAGGGTTTCTTCATCAATTTAACATATCGTTGTAGCCTTTCTCGAAATTAGCATTTAGGAATATTTGTAGTGGTTCATATTTGTTTAACAGATTCCTAACAATAATAAAGATAGTCACAATAAATAAATTATAATTTGAAAACTGTATTAAAAGAGTATCATATTTAAAGCTTGGTGGAGGACTTGGATTTCTACGTGTACCGCTACAACGGATATGGGAAGGATTTCATCAAATCGTGCAGCGTTAGCCCAGATGTCTACATTCAACTCGCATTGCAGCTGGCCTACCACAAGTGAGTATAATGTACCATAGTGTAGTTGAGTTCGAGTAACCATAACGGAGAGAAGAAATATTTGGGGCTTCTATTTTTTGCCTTTATTTTCATGTTACATAACTAGTGTCTAATTTCTAATATGGTTAATACAATATCCAAATATCTTAATCTAAATAATAATAACATTGTCGAGTCTTAAGAGGTAGGAGAGAGTGCCAATCAAGTGTCAATAAATTACTAAAATACTAAATAACATGCAATAACAGTAACAATAATTAAAATAGTCAATATATACTAAATAACATGCGATAGTTAAAATAGTCATGCAATAAATAAATAAAAAACACATGGAAGATCAGTCTTGTCACTGCTGGACGCCGGACACATGAGTGACATATATGTCCCGGCTCCAGCGAATGGCCTCGGAGACGCAGCGACGGGAGAGTGATGTGCCGTATCTACGGTGGACCCCGAGGCGTGCCAGGGTCCCCCAGTTGGCGCTGTCCCACGCACCCAGGGAGCCTACGACAAAGGCATCCACGGAAGTCCTGTAGCCTCCGGCCGTCAGCATCCGGGCGAGTGGTCCATAGGTGTCCAGCTTCCTCTCCCGCGGAGCTTCGATGGCCCGCCAGCCGTCCTCGTACGGAACGGCGATGTCGACGATCTTGACGATCTTGTTGTGAGCGTCGATCATCACCACATCCGGACGGCAGCGCACCATCTCCTCCGGGAAATCGTCTCGGCCTTGGAGCAGTGCTTGCAGGGGCACCCGCTGGTTCACGCGGAACTCAACTCCCTCCGCAGGTCTGATGGCAGCGACGAGGAGATCCTGGACGGCGTTGTGTCTTCGCGTGATGCCAGTAGCGAGGCTGGAGGTGCAGTGGCAGAGCACGTGGGCGGTGGTCTCGTCGTGTTGACCACACCGCCTACAACGCCGATCGTTGACTCCCCAGCGTCGGCAGCCGTTGAGAGGGAGGACATTCAACCTGGCCCGGTGAACAAACCGCCAGTCCGCAAAGCGTGTGTATCGTCCCTCGTGCAGCATGTGGTTGGCAGTGGCGCAGGTGGTGGTGACCCTAGCCACCCTTCCCTGGTCGGGTTTCGCGGAAAGGATGGCCCTGAAGTGCTGCTGCAGCGAGGAGCGCAGATTGGCGGACAGCGTGTGACGGGAGCCCCTGTCGACGATCCTGAGGGCCCTATCCCCAGGGATCGTGATTTGAAATGTTGCCCTGCCGGCACACCAACCCCAGCGCAGGTCAGGTAGGCGTTTCTTCAGCCTATTCAAAGCTGCCCGCGCGGCAGAAAAAGTGGTGGCGACATTGGAGTTCCCGGGGAAGTCGCCGTTGAGGTATCCCACAAGGAACTCCATTCCGGCGCGGGCAGCACTCCTCTGGCCCGCAGAGGCCGCTAGTCCCTCCAGCGCAAGCGAAGCCACCCTGGCATCCGGTGAGGTGAGGAGCCTGAACGCGTGGTTGATGGCGGCCAGGTCCGAGAGGTCAGCCAGCGGGACGAGTCCAGCCCCGCCGCAGGAAGGTGGAAGATAGACCAACTCGGCACTGGCGCGTGAAGGGACGTTGAAGATCTTCTTCACACCACACTTGATCTTTTTGTCCAGGCTCCTAAGTGCAGTCTTGCGGATCCGCGCGTTCTTGAGGTTGAACTCCAGCTGCGGAACGATGAAGGTCCGCAAGGCGTGCAACTTCTGCCAAGGTGCCAGCACACTCTGAAGGACGGCCTCAGTCTCGGCTTCCAACCTGGCGATGGTGGCGACCGGGGTTTCATCCACCTTCATCCCAGTGGGGACTCCAAGGTGTTGGTAGGACTCCCCTTCGCCGAGGATCCGAAGCGGCGCACCGTAGATCCGGAAGACAGAAGGTCTAGTTGTCCTCCGGGCAACATGGAGCGTGGCACACTTGGTGGGCTTGAAGCGTAGTCCAACCCACGTCGCAGCTGGAATTACGACGTCTAGCAGCGCCTGAAGAGACGCCTCCGACATCGCCACAAGGGCGAGGTCATCGGCGTAGGCCAGGACGCTGACGCTGGTGCCGTGAAGTACTGCTCCATGCTGGTCCTCCAGTGCAGTGAGCGGCCGAATCAGGTACTCCATCACCAGGTTGAAGAGGATGGGGGAGAGTGGGCAGCCCTGGCGAACTCCAGCTCCAAAGGTGATGGGGTCAGTCGATCCTCTGGAGTGGCGGATGGAAGTAGAGCTCCCCTGGTATAAGTCCTCGATGAAGCGCAGCTGGTCTTGTGAGAGCCCCGCAGAACGGAGCGCGGCGAGGAGGGCGGAGTGGGGGACACTGCCGAAGGCGTTGGCGAGGTCCAACCACGCCACGCAGAGCTCACTCCCACGCCGCCTTGCGTCATCGAGGAGTTCCTGGAGGATGAAGTTGTGCTCCAGGCAGCCCTCCGCTGGGGTGAACCCCTTCTGAGCCCCAGAGATGAGATTGTTCTCGGAGGCCCACCTGGAGAGACTGCATAGGAGCTTCCCCGCAGTGTTGGAGAGGGCGATGGGACGCCAGTTATTGATGTCGCCAGGGCAGTCCTTCTTGTGTATCAGCACCGTAGAGGAAGACTTCCAGGATGGCGGGAAGCGCCTGGCGGTGATGCAGAGGTTAAAGACCGCCGCCAGCACGTGTCCTGTCGGGTCTCTACGGCGCCACACGTTGTACCGCACCCCATCAGGGCCAGGGGCAGTATTGGAGGCCCTCCTCAGCAGGAGGGAGATCTCCTCAGGTAGTGCAGAGTCAAGCAGTGGAGGGGGTGCGGAGCGGGAGGGACCAGGCAATTCGGCGGAGGGACACCGGCACATCCGTCTCTTGAGGTATAAGAAGCCTCAAAGTGTCTCTTAATGGTCTCCTCAGGGATGGAACAAAATGGCGATGATGAGCCCAAAACTTCCCTCATCGCCTTCCGAGGAGCCCATCGGTAGAGGCGCTGGAGCCTGGCGGCCTCCCTGACGTCCCGGCGATTGTCACGCGGTGCAGCAGCAGCACGGCGACGAGGAAGCCTAGGAGGTTTTGTGGGCTGCGGTGCCGTCGAGAGTGAGGCCGTCATCTCATCCAGAGCGACGATGAACTCGTCCCATGGGGTCGCCGGGATGAATCGGGGCAGCCACTGACGCTGCCAAGCTGTGAGGTGGTCAGGAAGCTCAGCAGGAGAGCCAGGAGGTAACCCAGGCGACGGAGGATCAGGTGGAGGGTCTGGAGCTCCAGGTGAGCGACGGCCAAGCGGCATGGCTCCGTGGCAGGGCGTTGCCGGAGATGGTGGGGGGTCTGGCAAAGGAGGGCGGCCGGGCGAAGGCTCCAGCGAAGGTGGAGGCGGTGCCAAGGGCGGATGTACCGGTGAAGGCAGAGGCGGCGGTGGAGAGGGCGGAGAAGGTAGTCCAGCAGGTGGAGGGTGGTCTAAGGGGACCCTGGGAGGGGTCAATTCCCGATCCTCTGGCAGACGGCGACGTCTCAGGGCATTCCGCGCTCTTGCCGCCGCTGATCCAGCCCGCTGGAGGGTGTGCGGCGACTCAGGGGAAGATGATGATGAAGATGTGGGGGCAGGTGAAGCCTGAGACTCCTGTGTAGGACGAGCAGGGGTGGCGACCCGCAAAATGAGGTCCTGCAGGCCGTCAAAGGATGTTGAAGCGATCCCCAACTCGTCCTCATCCCCCACCTCAAATGGTGTTCCCTGGTGCTGCTCCTCAAAATGGGCCTTAGCTCTCTTGAGAGAGTACTTGTACTCACGACAACTAAATTCAATATCGCAGCACACATACGAGAGCTCCCATCCCGGCCCATGGTCCTGAGTGAGGTGCCGTTTTAGTCCCTCCCGCTTTCTGATTGTCAACACACCCGATTCACGACAAACAGGGCATTGAAACCGCTTGGTGACTGGCAGGGCAATGTATAGGGTAGGAGGAGCCTCCATGCAGGACCGGCAGTTGCAGAAATTGAAGTTGGAAGAAGCAGAAGACGGGGGGAAGCAGAATATGGGGCAGAAGCAGAGAAAAATTGGAAAAAATCATGAAAAAGACCCGTAGTAAAAAGATGGGGGCATGTAGCCAAGCCGGCATGCAATGACGAAGAAGGAGAGTTGAAGTGGGAGAAAAATGCAAAATACCGGAACAAAATTGAGCAAAAAGAAGTCGAGAAAAAGGCAAAAAATCCGAAAAAGTACAGGTTTAGGCATGCAGCCGGCCTACATAGGACACACGGTGCCGCAGACGATGGGTCAGCGGCCCACCACATTGAACAGCACCGCACTGGAGGTCTCCTACAGCTCAACGCTTTATTCGGGAGAGCTGGTGCCCCTAGCCAGCCCCACCGGGACCCCTGGTTAGGCAGGGCGAAGCTGCCAGGAGTGCGTCCCACCACTCCCCCAGGAAATCCAAACAAAAAGCCTCAAGCGCTCGCTCTGAGACTCAAACTTATGGCTAAGATCAATTTGATCTTAGCCAAAAGGCCGAGAAGCGATTTCCACAACGTTTACAAGAGCACGTTACGTTTTTTCCACTCTTTGCCATAATGGTGTGCTTTAGTAATCAATCATCCCTTTTGGATACATTTCTATATTGATTTCCTACTTAGAATAATGTTAAACTTTTGTTCGTCTAGTGTTTAATTCAAAATATTATCTTCCCCTGTATTTAAATTTAGATTTTAGAAGACGACAATTTTTGAAACTCAAGGTGTTTGAAACTTGTATCTTGAGAAAGTTCATTATCAAAATATTAGAAGTTTTCACAATGTCTATTACTGGCGCTAGGAATATTTTAAGAACTGACTTCCCTGTACAGTTGACGATGTTGTAGGTTTCGAAGTTAGAATGTTCTTTTGCCTAGTTCAGTGATATAATGGGTTTGAAAAGATAAATAGTACAAGAATAAATATTTTAATAGTTAGAGCACACCTGGTTTGTTAGTTTTAGTTGATATAAAGGATTAATATGAGGATAATAGGATTTTCGATATTTTTAACTACTATATGATAAACTTAGACTGTACCACGGACTATTAACTTTAAATTCACTTGGGTTTTTAATAATATAGCTACGAAGTCAAAAACAAGTTTAAAGGTATCAGCCTCTAATATTTTCTAGTAATATATCTTGGACTATGGAACATCCAGACTGAACTTCGGAAAGATTCTGACATTTGGAAAGCCCAAGGCTTTAAAATTTTCTGCTTCTAGGACTTTTCGGAATATGAAAGGTTGTGGCATCAGGTCTTCCTGAAGCTTTCAGGGTCTTTCTTGGCTTCTGGAAAACCCTCCGCTACCTCCTGACCTCTGGGAACAACCGATCTCTCGTAGTTTTTCGTCACTGAGACCTTTTATTATTAGGAAATGCTCTGCTTCTAGAAGCTTTCGGTCCCTGGAAGCTTCTTAAATACTGAACGTGTCACAGTCTGGCCTTCGGAATATTTGGGCTACTGGTCGCTTTCGATCTCAAGATGGACCTGGCCTCTGTAATATACAAGTCTCTAAACCTTTTAAACTCTCAGCTTATGACCATGACATATTTGTTTAAAGAGGTTTTGTTAGTCCACCCTTTTGGTTCCGTAAATACCAGAAAAATTTACAGAAAAATATTTGATCAATTATATTTATTTGAGGTTAAGTGGTAGGTTTAGTTATAGCTTTGCCTCTCAATAAAACCATTTTTCATTTCATTTGAGTTTCGATTATAAGCTATGTATTTATAAGACTTGCAGAGCAGTTGTTGCATGGAAAGATGGTTGTTGTCCTGCAGCCCTGCTCTGATACTCAAAATTGAATTTAATTATACTCATTAATTAATCTTAGTTAAAGTGTATCTCATAAAACTTCACATTAATTTGTCATTCATAGGAAGTCCATAGTACAGGGCGAGACAATTTGAACTCCACAATTTGTTTATGCTGTCATATGATAAACATTGCAACAATGTGACTAATCATCTACTGTGTTTATAACCTTAAGTAAACTGTGCCATTTAAAAAACCACATGGTATTCTGGAGTCCTGAAAAGCGTGCTTTTGCTACAGAACAATGATTATTAAGTAAAAACACAAAGATGGTTCGGAACAAACTTCAACATTGGTAGACATGGCGCTGTTCCAGATCGAAAACCATTAATCCTTGGAAAATTCAAACTGTGCAAGACTTAAGAAGCCAGACTATGGCATAAGACTTTTATTTTGTGGTAAATAATTGAAATTGAAAAATGAGTTGCCTAATTTTTTAACCATGTATCATGAAGCATATTTTTACCTTTGTATCCATGTTAAATAACAAAATACATGCTACTGGAGTGCAAATGTTTTTTTTTTACGTAGGGGGAATGTATTTGCGCACGGAGTGTGGGACTCCCTTGCGGACTACCCACTAAACCCCCTACGGGCCACGGAGAGCCCAGGCCGGAACCCTTATGTCCCAACCAGGACAAAACTACTTGTTTCGGAAGCTAGGGGTCAGCCAGGCATCCGTCTTCGCGCTTCTGATGAAGGATCGCATGTACATGAGTGGTGACTGCATTCCAGGTGTCCTCATTCTGCAGCATCATCTCCACAATGGTCTCTGCCGTAACATCACCAACTGGTGGCGAGCGTTTGCCTGGCCTCGGTGAAGCGCCCGCAAGCGAAGAAGGTGTGATGAACATCATCATCTTCCTCCGGGCAGTAAGCACACCGAGGCGACCTGACTTTTCCCATCCTGTAGAGGTACTTCCTAAAGTAACCGTGCCCCGTCAGGAACTCACACAGGTAGAAATCTATCTCCCCGTGGCCACGATCTATCCAGGATTGAAGCTCTCGAATGAGACGGAAGGTCCAGCGACCGTCCGATCCTTCCGTCCACCTCCGCTGCCAAACCTGCAGAGTCTCCGCCCTGGCAGCAGCCAAGGCATCCTCTCTACCCCGCTCGGCAGCCTCCCGGAAGACGGTCTGTCTCTCGATGGCCAGCAGGTCAATAGGAATCACCCCAGCCACGACCGCCACGGCCGAACCGGAAACGGTGCGATAGGCGCAGGCGACCCTAAGTGCCGCTCTTCTCTGTACCGATAACAGCTTTTGACTGTAACGCCTTATCCTCATGACACCCGCCCAAACCTCTGCGCCATACAGAAGGGTTGAGTTTACAGTAGACATGAGGAGGCGTCTCTTACTTGACCTAGGGCTTCCTACGTTAGCCATCAGCCTGCCGAGAGACATAACCACCTTAGAGGCTTTGTCACACACCGCCTGAATGTGCTCCCAATACCAAAGACGGCAGTCGAGTAACACACCCAGATACTTCGCCGCAGTCCTTGTCCGAACCTCGACACCCCCCACATTCATAGAGATCAGAGTGGGGATTCTCCGTCGAGTGAGCACGATTTCGGTCTTGGCGACCGCCAGCTCAAGTCCATGGCTCGTCATCCAGGCATTGACCCGAATCATTACCTGATTAAGGCGTAACTGTGCCAAGTCCGGCGTCCTTGCCGTGATGACTGCAGCCACGTCATCAGCATAACCCACGAGGTAGACGTCGTGGGGTATCTCGAGGCGAAGCAAACCATCGTATGAAACATTCCATAGGTCTGGGCCGAGAATAGATACTTGAGCCGCACCGGCAGTGACCTCTTTTGTTCTCCTTCCGTCTTTGGTTTCATACAATAGCCGTCGGTTCTTCAGGTAGTCCTGCACAATGACCAGGAGATAGTCGGGCACGCTGAAGTCCCGCTGCAACGCCTCTAGCATGTCCTCCCACCGAGCAGAGTTAAACGCGTTTTTTACGTCAAGTGTAACCAACAGCACAATCGGCCGAGCCTGGTGACAAGCTGTTTCGGCCTGCTGGACGGCACTAATCACCTCTGTAATGGCGTTCAGAGTTAAATGTCGCTTTCGAAAGCAATGCTGCCGGGGAGAGAGATCTCCGGCGGCTTCGATGGACGACTGCAACCTGGGTTTCAGCAACCTTTCATAGAGCTTCCCCGCGGTATCAAGCATACAAAGTGGCCTGTATACCGACGGGGAGTTCGGATCACTTTTGCCTCTGCTGATCAGCGCCAACCTAGCAACCTTCCAGCGCGACGGGAACACATCCGCTACCAAACATGCATTAAACATGTTCAGCAGCAAGAGTGGATAACTCGCCGCCACAATCTTCAAAACCTCAGCTGGAATGCCATCAGGTCCAGAAGCCTTCTTGTTGCGCATGGTAGACACCGCCGCTACAAGCTCCTGCTCCGTAAAAATGGGAACGTCAGGTACCGGTCTCGCTACTCTCTCCTCCCGCCTTACAGGGTGACTTGGGAAGAGAGCTTCCACGATCGTCGAAATCATTCCAGCAGGCATTTCCGTGCTTTTCCCTATTCCTCCGAGCTTTTTCGCACAAGTTTGTATCCTCTTCCCCAAGGGTCCGAGTCCACTTACTGGCAGAGCTCACGCCAGCATCGTGCTTTGCTCAAACGAATTGCTGCACTCAGAGCTTTCTTAGCAGCCTTGTGCTCTGCCGACCTAGTTATAGACTCAGGCCGGTTTCGAGCTCGCTGCGCTCTATGTCTGCACATTAGTGCAGTTCTCCTGAGCTCGCCAATTTCGTCCGTCCACCAGAAGGCTTGGCGACGGCTCCGGTAAGGTCGTTTCCGAGGCATTGACGAATTGCAAGCGTGTTCTATCAGTTTCATGGAAGAGTCGATATAAGCCTCAACCTCAGCTGTTTCAGTGGACTAGGGAAACTCCGGAATACCAGCCTCGATACTACGATCTAACTGCTCGACAAGTTTTCTCCTGTCCAGCTTAGCCAGATTCTAGCCAAGAGTGTTTCGGGTATTCGCTAGCCGCGGCAGCCGATTATCGATAAGATGGTAAGCGATGAACTCGTGGTCACTAACAGTGTAGACGTCCATCACTCACCATTCCGCTACTAAAGGAAGCAAATCGGCCGATACCATCGTAATATCTGGTATTGATTCACCGAGAGTGCTTCGGAAGGTCGGCCTTGTCCCTCTATTCGCGACTTCCAAATCGAGTCTCGAGACCATCTCCAAAATATGTCTTCCCCTCACGTTAGTCACGGGCATACCCCATTCGACCACACGGGCGTTGAAGTCACCCGCCACTATAACACGCCCAGGGACGTTTCGGAGACTGTCTTCCAGCGCTTCCAACCTTTCCAGGTACTCTCGCGCGGAGTAATTGGGGGAGAGGTACACACTGTAAATAATGGTAACGCTGTTCAACTTAACCCAGGCATAACCGTCACCGGAACCAAGACTCAGTACGCGAACCCCACGACTGTCTGCGATCCAAACAGCCGCAGTGCCGAGTCCATCGTAAAACCAAGATGAGCTGGTTTTGGTTCGGACGGGTTCACTGACGATCACTATCTGGGCTTTGGTCTCACAGGCCAGCTGTTCAAGGATTGCGTCCGCAGCGTGACATCTCTGCAGATTGGCCTGGATAAACCGGATCATTTTTGTGGCCTAGCACGGGCTTTCCTATCGTCCAGGGCTTTCTTGAAAACCCCGCAGGCACCTGATCCTGGAACGTGATCTGTCTTTGCTCCAGGGTTTCCGGTACATAAGACGCAAGAAGGAGCCCCCGTGCAAACTGCCGCCTTGTGTTCGGCGCTGCCGCATTTCCAACAGTTACTGCTCCTATCCGGTCCGGAACAGTTCCTCCTAGTGTGACCGTAGCCGAGACAGCGGAAGCATCTGTCCACCTCCACACGGCCCCGAATCCGGCAGACGACCCACCCGACCTTGATCTTCCCCTTTCGGAGTACTGTCAAGGAGTCACTCTCGAGCAGCTCAACCACGGCCTTCCTCTGTTCTTGCCGGTTAGGCTTGAAGAGGGTAACCATAATTTCGCCACCAAGGACAGGAAACTCCCTGCTTAGGGCGTCCGAGATGTCGGCTTCGGTGGACGGCTGGATGTCGTCCAGATCTAGGATCTCTAGCCTTGCCTTAGGAACAATGGAGCGAACATCGCCCCTGTCGCCCACCGCCTTCTGTATCGCCTCCTGGAGTTTCCTTCTGTCGTCGCATTTTGCGATTTCCAGTAATACTCCTCCAGTGACAGTCTTCCTTATGTGGCGTACCACGGTGCCCGACTCTTCGGGAGTAACTCCAGCCCTCATTGCACCAAGAATCTCGGCGTATGACTTGCCAGCTTTAGGCTTGACAATCACCACCTGCCTCCCAGGCCTGGAACGCGGGAGTTTCTCCGGCTTCTTTACTTGTGGGGGAGGAGGTGGAGGTAGGTCTTGCCTCTTCCCGCTCTTATCTACGGCCTTCGCTTTCCTTTTTTTCTTTTTTGAGACTACCGGGCGAAACTCGCTCTCTTCTGTCGCGTTGACAGAAGCAGGCTCTCCGGCGTCTCTCTGCCGCTTTTCCTCCCTTGGATGTTCAGGGGGACTTCCGGCCGCTCTTTTCCCAGCCGTGGTAGAGGCTGCTGCCACCATAGATGGTGATGGGGCCTGAGTCTCTTTTTCGCAACTTTCTCTCTGCAGTCTCTCCATCGATATCTTCCAGACCTGCCAAAATGTATCGATCAGATCTAGAGACGACTCCAGAGAGATCATGCCGTTCCTGACTGCCGTGCTTAGGCTCTTCTGTCTCGACGTAGCTGCTCGCATGTCGAGAAGAACGTCTTTCATCCTCTTTACCTCCGTGAAGATGGTGTCCGCCGCATACTCCATGTTCTTCCCATCGGGGGAAACCAAGGAAAAAGATATTTCCTGACTTCTGACTGGTGTCTCCTCAGACTGAAACTCATCAGAGACAACCGGTGTACCCGTCTCTTGTGAGGCACAGGAAGCCATGGCCTGCAGAGATGCCGAAGGCGGAGTCTCGCTATGAGGTCGCGAAGGAGGGGACTTTAATAAACGACTACTCTTAGCAAACGGGTCTGCAGTACACAAAGGGAGAGGGGGGAATTCCTTCTCCAACCTCTCTGTATCGTTGTCGATGGGTTTTTGCGATTTCATACTTAAAGTTTACCAGCGCATCGTGCGACAAGGGCAGCCCGGAAAAATCGGGAACGGGTGTACCCTCGAGGACTGAGCCTCTAACCCAGTTCCCTGGGGCCCGACCTCCGTACTCCCAGCACCGGAAACCAGACGTGCCGGGGGCCGACCGTAGCAATGCAGAGTCCGACCTCTGCATCCATGGCGCACTTCCTGACTAGGGCCCGAAGGGGCTGGCTCCTGGCGTCATACCAGAGAAAACACCATCGGCAGTGCAAAGCATACATCAGTCCCTGCGACAATTCAGGGACACTCCCCGGGTTCTCCGGTATGCGCCGGTCGAAAAGAAGGAGGAAGTGACACCCACGTGGGGTCGAAGAAAAGAAGAGGTGGGCGAGATTTGCCCAGAAAAGATAAAAGATGTCGAGCTAAGATCCGAAAGAGAGAAGAAAGACCTCAGCTCTAGAAGGACTGTGAGGAGAGTCTCACAGCTAGGCTCAGGTAGCCCCGGGGAGGGGGGGGGTCGCCAGCCTCCCCGAAGAAAGGGGAGGCCTCCCGTGTAGTCGAAAGCCGACTACCCCTGAGGATACTGGAGTGCTCATAACCCCATAGCATTTTAACCCAAAGCCTATTTTGAGATCTTACTTTTTTGAAGATAACGGGGGAAGCGGTTACAGTAAACCGTAGTGCGGTATGTTGCAACGTTGAATAATCTTTTGATTCCATTACTAGAGGAGCTGGATATTGATATTATCCCTCTGTCTTTTCAGCAAGACGGGGACACTATCCAATCTGCAGAGTTATCCGTCACCGCTCTCAGAAATGTTTGTAATGGTTGTTTGATCTCAAGATTTGGTGACACACTCGCAAGCTCAATTTCTAGATTCATCTGTTTCGAATTTTTTCTATAGGGCTACTTTCAAGGTTTTTCAAAGTCATCCGAGAAATTCGCATTGACGGATTAACTAAATATTACAGAGGAAGTTCAGGTAGTTCCTCAAGAAATGATGGAACAAGTTTTGGTGGCTTTTTTAGCCGCCTTTAAGAATATCAGCTGGTTTAAGGTCGTTATTAAAAGGATATTTTTTAAAAAAGGTTATGACAGTCTTATTTTTATCTAGATTTTCATGAGAATTTTCCCGTTGTTTCACCGCTATCCAACATGCTTTGTACCTGACGTCACTATACATATCGTCCTACCAATGAGACAACTGTTCTAAAAATCCATAAATAAAAGTTATATAGATCAAACTAGTTCAAAAAAATCCCAATGTTGTGACTTTTGTTGAACAGACTGTACGGAAGGCTGACGGCAACATACGAGAGTGCGTCCACTCGCCGCTTCCTGTTAGGACGTGTGGATTGTATCCGCTCTGCTACCACGGCAGCTCTGCAGTGGGTGTCAGCTATGAACCAATCTGAGGACACTACCGGCACACCCGACCCGCTCCACCCCAACAAGCGGGTTACTTTCAGCATCTACACGGTAGGTACAGAGCGGGTTGTGAGTAGAAACTAATATGACCCCCGACCCGCTCCACCCCAACAAGCGGGTTACTTTCAGTATCTAAACGGTTGGCACAAGACGGGTTGTGAAATATATAAAGTATATATTTTTCATGATAATTTAGTCAATACATGGATTTCTACACATATATAGGTTCATAAAATTTAAAAACTTCCTTAACAGGTTACGATTAATTATTCAACGGCTGAGCCATAAATTTAATTAAGCGGAGATATGTATTCTAAAAAAATCTAGAAAAAGTATGTGATTAAAAAATGTGAAGGAACGCTCTTAAAGTAATCATTAAAGCTATGATTGAGTATTTCCTATTACATTTATTCTGTACGTTACTTTGAATCAATTGTTTGTTACTTTCCACAGAATCACTCCTTAACGGTTTATTTAACCAAATTAGTTATTGTACGATTTTAATTATATTACTTTTGATTTAGATAGCTTTCATAGAAAGTTGCCTTCAGTAAAAGCGCTATAGAGACAAAATCCTCAGAAAAAGTGGGTGTTTGCTCCTCTGCGGCGGTCATTATCTAAAAACCCATCCCCACTCGAATACATGCACACATTACTTTTTTTGCAATAAAGTTTCCGATATTTGTAGGGTTAATGATAATATTATGACGAGATTTCAATAAAATATCAATTATACGACTGAACCCGGTGTGTTTTATTCTGGCTAGATCATGTTTAATCGTGAACCAATTCGTAGGATTCGTACATCCCCTTAAAATGTCGGCCGATTACTTAAAAATGTAGGCAATATGCACTTTGGCAGCGATTAAAGGATATTAGCATATTAGATGAAGCAAAGAGTTGTAAGACTACCATAATGGAGCATAAAGTAATGGATAAGAGATCTCATGTCACATATTCTACTACCCAGGACGCAGAGAAACTGAAGCTGTTCGATGAAGCGGTGAAGTGCCAGACCGACATCATGGTGGCTAACATTCTGGGCCAGGGTATAGACATCCACCTGCTGGGCCTCAGAGAGCAGGTCAAGGAGATGGGCTTGGGTCTCGAACTCTTCTCGGACGAGGCTTACAAGATTGCAAATCACTTTGCTTTGTCCACTAGTCAGGTAACATGCAGGACCATTTTATAATTTCTTAGAGAAAACTAAGCAAAAGATTATTAAATGATCAAAAGTTGGCAATATATTTTACAACATAAACTGTACATTTTCTTTAAAGAGTTAAGGCATGACATCTATTTTTTTATCAAGGCAGCAGTTACAAGTCAAATACAAAATAACACTTGTTCACGTTCTGAAAAATTAATTAATAACTTTTTTAAACAGCACATTGTTAAATAAACTGTTTGGTTTTAAAAGTCTTTAATTAAACCATGCAGGACTAATACATTTTGTAATCTTTTCAGAAGAATGTAACTGCCTAAAAAGATTATTGTTGACTACAAGTTAACAGCAATGGAAATCAAGATGAACGTTATTTATATTCATATATGTATTGTCATTGGAAAGCAATTGAAATGTACTACGATATTTACAGAGAAATAATAAAATATAACGGATACAAACAATTTTGCTCTAAACAATATATTGATTGTTTTTTACAATGGTAGAATTTATCTTGCATTGTCCTACTCTTGGTCTCCTAATATAGAGAAGAAAATAAATAATTAGCACAGCCACTACTAAATATTCTTTGAACTAGCTAGTATGAATTGTTTAACCCGTAACAGCCTAGTATTGCACTCACAGTACTTACAAAAAATCTGGGTTGTGGTAAATTAGGAAGATTAGGCACTTGTTAATAATGAATATTGTAAAAGTGTACCTTTAGTTCACCAAGTAAATGTTCTGTGGCAGGTGGCCACACAATCTGATAGTTTCATGGGGTATGGGCCGGTGGTACCTGACGGATACGGGGCTTCATACAACCCCAAACCCTCCCAGATCATCTTCTGCCTCTCAGCCTTCCACTCCTCAGAGATCACCAAAGCCTCCAGGTTCGCCCACAGTCTTGAGGAGAGCCTTAACGCTATGCAACTCCTGCTGCTGCAGCGAATCAAGTAGACTACTGACCAACACCAAAGCCATTCTCACCGAGAAACTTAAGCGTCGCTTTTATTCTTTGAACATCTATTTATTGCATGTATATTTTAGCTTCTAGCAGACTATTCGAGCTTGTACAATTATGAACCTATAAGCAATCTTGAATAGAAGTGGCTTCAAAGCTCAATTCAAAGCTAAACAGAACATATCTTAAATGCTCAATACTATTTCAGGAGGCATTTCCAAATATGTAATTTCATATAGTTTACAACAAGCATTCTGTGGTTTCATTGTTATTTCTATATCTGATGTCATCAGTATAAGTTTTAGATTGTAAATACCTGATAGTTTCTAAGGTTCAGCATTTTCACAAAATTATCAACAACTTTCATTGGAGTAATTTGATTAAATTGACGTTTAAATAAATGTTCTTGATCTCTGAAAAAGTGGCATCTTCAGAAGTTTTAGTATACTGTTTCTTGTTTATACAAAATGTTGTGACTGGATTAATTTTTGGTCGATTGCTGCAATATTTCGATGCAACCGTTTGATGCGCAATGATCTTATGAACTATATTTGAAAACTATTAATAGTTAATAAGCCTTAATATTTCTGATATTTTTTCATACAGAAATCCTTGAAGAAACCCACAAGATTTGTGATAAAGAAATGTTACCTTATATTTTCCATATTTTTATTGTTGTAAATTTCAATATTTTATCATTATAACAATAGTTTAACATTGTTACTTTGCACAATCGCAAAGATAGGCACAAAGAATGTGATTAACAATAGAGAAAGTGATATTTTACTTTATTTTAATATTTGTCGTTTATTTTATTATACAACAAGATTCTTTTAAATGGTTATGTTTGTATTCTATGTTGGATATTCTACAAATATTTGTCGGATATTGAATTTGTGTGTATAACAAGCGGATTGCTCTTTAGGTCTTTTTTATAAATTCCTCTTACTTCAATCAAGAAAGCCCTGATTTTATCATTATATACATACTTAAAAATGATGTATATATATATAATATTGAATAGCAGCATTGATTGCGAAAACGGCGGTAACGAAAAGGTCGTGCTACTCTTCGGCTCGATTCATTCCAAACGCCAGCCGACAAAAGGTAGGTTTGATTAAAACCCCACTTGCCCTAGTTTGCACAAATAAGTAACTGTTTTTTATTTTGAGTGATAAATACAGTGCATAGTAAAATATCACTTTCTAACTAATGTTACAAAACAATTCAGTGTTACGTTGTTGGCTAATTGTTTAAATATATTCCTGTTATTTGTTAATTTTATAATAACTAATCTTCGTTACAAGTGAAATATACTATACTGTTATAGTCTTCTCACACTAGACCTCATATATATCAAACTTCTAGCATGACTGTAATACATGAACATATCAACTTGGTGCTCATAAGCTATTGTTAATGACCAAGGAAAAGAAACATATCACTTAGGATAAGTTAGGTTAGATTTGACGTTCCTTGTAACAAACATATCAGTCAGTGTTCAATAATACTCTTACGTGTGGTGTTGTATATCTATTATGTTACCTAAGGGGAAATATTTTAAAAATAGTTTATATTTTGGGCCGATTAAACATTTTATTGTTAAATAAAATCATTAAATCACTGACACTTCATAGCCTTGAAAGAAATATGTTCAAATAATACCAGCACAAGAATTAGTAAGTTTCAAAATACCTTATACATTTTTAAAATTCCTGAAAAGTATTTTCTTAAAAATTGAAAATTAAATGCTAGGTGAGGCAATTACTATTTTTATATGTAAATGTTTCTATGCACAAAATTGTAAATACATATAATAACAAAGTAGAAGAGTGTACATTCTTTAAAGATTCTGATGAGGCATCTTACATTTTCATTATCTGAGGTGGTTAAAAAGTCCAATATAGTTACCAAAATAAAATTATATATGAGTTACCAAAAATGTGTTGACTGTTATAACGCAAGCTTTTTTTTAAATAAGGTAAGATTATAACGTTGAAAGTCATAATTTTATTAAAGTTAAGTGTATTTTACGGATTACATAACATGATATTTATAAAATTATGTTAATGTTGTTTGATTTGTAATTATTGTTAAGGATATAGGATTTTTGACGGACATTCATCATCGTCCAGTGATACAAAGAAATCAGTAACACTACGTTTCGAGATCTGCAAGGTGATCTCTTCTTCAGGTAAATAACTAACCTAACACATAATTACAAACTGATGATTTATTTATTTTAACTGGTTTGTAATTATGTGTTCGGTTAGATATTTACCTGAAGAAGAGATCAGATTGCAGATCTCGAAACGTCGTGTTATTTATTTCTTTGTATCACTGAATGATGGCCAATGTCCGGAAAAATCCTATTTCCTTCACAATCCTTCCATCGCAAAAAACAAACTTTTATTGTATTAGTTGTAATTAATTTTATGAACGTGATAAACTGTAATAGAGTATGTTAAATGTATAGCTTTACTAAATATTGAAAGATAAAATGTTATTATACTTATTTTACTAACTATATTCTGTATTTTATTCACTGTTAAAATTCATAGTTTTAATGTGGAAAGAATGTATATTTCTCTCATGTTTGTAATTTAGATGTTTGAAATTTAAATGTACATGTATTGGAAGATAACGTATCTGATTGTTACCTGTGGATCCTAATTTTATCGCTTTAAACTTCCCATACTTACTACTATAATTCAAATAACAATTTTAATTTTCTTAATTTGCTGTTAAATATTACTGAATTGTGAGAAAATTCACTGAAGTAGAGTGAAAAATTAACAGATTATGTAAATATATTTTATAATAAGAGTAAAAATACGTTATTCACAACAATGTGATGTTAGGGTTATGAAAATTTGTAAGTAACCCGTATGATAAGTAAATTTCTCGCTATTGTTACTACAAAGAAATATTTTATTGATTATGATAAACAATTAATCTAGGTGTAATTTGTTACTACAATTATTAAACATTAAGTTTTTCATAAGTAATTATTGTAATTTAAAAACATCTTTACCCTTAAAATTTTTATTTAACACTGAAAACACAAACAACTAACGATTAAAAAACTTGATGAACAAAGTTATGCCCAGTAGAGGTAAAATAATTTGCGGAATCTAATAATAGTTCTGAGATAAAAGAAAATAAATTATCTATCTGGGCTCTGTTTTTCTTTCTTTCTCTTCAATATTGAATATTTAAAAACAATGTAACGCAGAGTGATGTATAAATTAACGGTTACTAATATATTTAGTTTAAAGGAAAATTAAAAAGGTTAATATATTGTTTGAAGTCATCGTTTTCTTAACGATAGTATTGTTCTGTCGCCAAAAACTATTTATAAATCGTACACTATTTTATATCTTAAATACATTTCTTGTCTAAATTTGATTTAACAATGGTCTGAGCTTTGGCCCTAGTCTGAATGTAAAAATACATCTTGATTAAAATTTTACTTCCATTAACAATTTTATTATTTATACAGATTTTTAATATCTGTATACAATAATACCTTGATGTCACTAGCCTTGATAAATAAATACTAAGTTGTTATTATGTATGTCTACATGTAAATAACATAGAAGCGGGCAAACTTGCTTTCAGTATTCATTAGGTGTTGATGTAAACATGATTGTACACAGAGCTAGCTGTGATTTCTTCTTGGGTTTATAGGTCGCAAATAGTCAATTATTACCATAAGAATGGGCAAACATTTGTATGATCCATAGAGCGATTTTAGATTATAAAAAACTCTTACAGTGTTGCGTAAATTATTTCATATTTATACAGAAAATCAAGTTATTTTCTACTAATTTTGACTATAATCTGACTCAACTGCATAGGCCACTAATATTGTTTTAACTAAAATATATGTCTCTGTAAAGTATCACAGTTTCGCATTTTGATAACTCTGTGCAAGAAACATTTTTTAAGTGTTGTAGTATGATGATCAAGCAGTTCTTATAAAGTGAGGGACAAGACAATTAAATAACTGAAAACCATAATTGGCGTTATCTAGAGATAAGAACTGTCAGAGTCCACGCGTTATCACTGGAACAATTGACAGAGTCAAATCAGGGACGGTGAGTAATTCAGATACTAATCCATTAGTAAAACCTGATTTAGTTCCAGGCGTCGGCAAAACGAAATGGACTAAAAACAGAAATAAAAAATATCAAATAAAGCAAATGCTGTAATCCTCTTTTCTCATCTAAGATTTATTTTCACACAAAAAATGCTCAAAACATATATGTTAGTACTTATAATGTAAATCTAAACTGTAAATTCAACTGTACGCTAAAAATCATATATTACATGTCTCAAACATCTGTATTCATCCTCATGGAGTCAGTTATATGCCTTAATAAAATACATATTAAATAATGAGTTGTATTTTTATTCTTCAATTATATTGCTGGCATTAAATTAAACACCTTGATTAGTAGGTCTGTGTCATTATGTTATTTTAACAAAGACCTAATTATTTCGTAATATTTTTTATAATCCATGAAGTGGAAGTCTACTAGACATGAAGTAGCAATGTAATAGCAACACATTCCAATAAAATAAAAAGTGAACAGATTGTCATACAAATGTTTTTACCTCACCACCGCTACGTAGATTAGTAGGGCTAGTAGAGCTGGCATGCGTGTATTAGCAATATGTACTGTAGAATACATGTATGTAACATAGTGTTAATCTTCTTGGTTGTAGCTGAACGGTCCAAATGTTGTTTCGTGTTCAGTAGGCAGTAAGTCAGTAGAACTTGGATGTCAGTAGGAATCGTTGTATAGTTGTGTAGAATACTGATTGGAAAATTTTAAGGCTTTGTTATTGTAAGGCGTAGCGTATTGAATTGTGCCATTCCATTACACTTATGTGCTGGTACAAGTATGATATGTTAAAAAAGTAAAATTTCTAACGTAAATGCGTGTTACATGAAGTCAATAAATTGAACAAAGTTTTATTTATTATTTTAATGTGTTTATGGATGAAAAAAATATTAAAACTAACAAATGAATTTTTTTTTTACAATATCTGACTCAACCCCATGGTATTGATAATCATAGTCGATATCTTAATCAAATTATTAATATTTTTATTTCTATATTTGCTGCTATGTTTAACGTAATAAATAAAATTTTTGTTTAGTAAAGTATCGTTACTTCAAACAAAAGGTTTAATTAAACCAAACTGGTTGACTAAAATAAAATTTTAAAATAATCACTAATATTTTACATTAGCACATACCCTCGGCTTCACCCGCAATTTCTATTGAACATTCCGTGTATTTGATTGAATAGCTCTCACAATTTCAGTGATACTATAGGCACTCCAAAGTCTCGAAGTTTAAAGCTGTCTTAGTTCAAGCACTTTTGATGTAATAAGATATTTTTTAAATTGATTTTTAAAGGTTATATATCATGCATTACTTTTTCCAGGTGCCCATTTTTCAGAGTGCATTATTAAGAAGACCAAAAGTTAAGCAAAATGGCGAGTAATTCTTATTTCAGGGTGTGCACATCTGTTTAACCAATTTTGTAATGGGGGAGATTCTAAACAGTGCAGGTTTTAAATTTTATGGATTGTAAATTGTTAATTAAAATTAAAAACTAAAATCAACATCAATAATAGAAACACTTTTCAATACTTACATTATGACAGTTGTCATTCATATGTAAAAATGATACATGATATAGTAAAGCACATGTTCTTGATTTCCAATCCATATTTTCTATACTGTACTATTTTCTAGGTCCAGTCCAGGACATATAACAGTATCTGTATATATCTAAGCAGTATCGTATATCTCATCAGTGTGCGATGTTTCCTCGATCATATTCAGTCATAAACATTGCATTTAGAGTTTCGTGTATCGGTTTGTGATTCCACTTGCCAAAATCACGGACACACTGCGTTTGCGTGTTTCCTCAAATTGTAGTCACGAAGCGAGTGGTTTGTTGAATCATTCTAATGCCCAGTTCTTCCGTGTTAGTTCCTTCAGCTACTGTAAATATTCTATCCCAAAATGTCTTAGAAAACAAAATTCAACACGTATATATGTAATACATTCACACTATTGTTCATTTAGTAAAATCCAGAATAAATTAATTTGTTCGCGTTGTTGCCACGATGTTAAAATAAGAAGTGTGTTACTATCAAGCTTGCTCAATGCTTTCTCTCTATAAAATATTGATAAATTAATTAAACATATGGCCCTGCAGACTGCAGTCAATAAACAATGTTTTCAAAGAAGAGTTTATTACGTTTAACAGACTCTTTCAATTAATATTTCTCTAATTTAAAGACCAGTGGGGCAAATCACGAAGTATTTTCGAAATAATACTAGGCCTATGTTCATCCCAGAGACCCTAGGAATGTCCGTGTAAAATGACAGTACAATTTTTGAATAGTTAATACGTAAAAGCAGAACAAACAAGAAGAGGTACTTTTGAATCTATATATATATAAAAATGAAACTGTTCGTGTGTAACAGCATCACTCACAAACGGCTGGACGGATTCGCCTAATTTTTTTTTAATTTGTTCGTCTTGATCTGTAGAAGGTTATAGGATACTTTTTATCCCTTTCCCGATTCAGGATTCCGCCCCACTGGTTACAGAAATACCCGTAAGAAATGCATTGCAGCAAACATATGTTATTAAGTGAAAGAGTCTTTTCAAATTTTTAATCAGCTGTTCTTTGTAAACATATATAATGCGACAAAAAATATATTTATATATAAATTTCTATACACTTATAGTTTTAAAGCATAGAGTAAGCTTAAGAGAAACGACAAATTTTGTTTAAACTGTTTCTGCAATCATAATATATAAAAATGAATGTTTGTGTGTTTGTCCTTTATAGACTCAGAAACTATTGGACCGATCACTATGAAAATTTGTATTTTTCTATGTATAAGGTTTATACGCAATGCCCATTGATGTAACTAACCACCAGGCTGTACTGCAAGATATAAAAGTTATCAAAGCGCCTGCACATTATAAACTGCAATTACAACACAGTAGTTACGTATATTAAAATATCCAAACACTATTTGAAGGCAAAGAAATATACGGGCAAAGCTTAAGAGACGCGTGCGAAGCCGCGGGAAACAGCTAGTTTATAATATTATTAGGATTACTTTAAAGCAAGAATCAAATTGAAAATTATAATTTATACTACTCTGTGTTGAATTATTTAGTGGATAATTGTGTAATTTAATTTAATTGAGTGACATCAATACAGTAGATGATTTCATCAATTCTAAGCTTTCAAATAATTTCTTTCTCTAGTATTGCATGGTGTAGCGCTACTGCCTACATAAATAAAATAAAATAAAACTGGTAAGCTTTGATAGTCAGAAAATAGGAAAGTGTATTATTGTATGAGATTATGTGTTAAAGTGGGGAAAATCCTTTGTTAAGCAAAACATCATATCGAACTTGAGTTTAATGGAATGGCTTTTTCGATACTTCAGAAAGTAGGAAGATTTAAAGTATTATTAATAGAGGTAGCTCGCTGATCGTCCATATTTAATGTAACAGAACAATAAAAATGCTTTTAATGTTGAAACTTAATGTACCTACGATCTCAGATAATGGAAACTGGTTTGCTGTGTAGTTTAACAAGTTTTGTGTTGGTGAACAACTTACAGATTTGCTCAAAACAACTGTAATGTGAATATTATGTGGTTAAACCCAACAAATGATGACGTGCTGATCAGAGAAGGTCAAAAACAAAATAATGAATTTGTTATATGGTATGACTGAGGTATTTGTTTAACACACCAATAAACATGGCAATCAATAACCTATAATGTCGGCTGAAAACTGAAAGAGAATACATTATTATTGCTCGTTCTAGTGAAAAATAGGTTATTATTTCACTCAATGAGAATTAAAAACATAGTAAATGTTAATTATGATTTTTTAGTGCAATGTGTTCATATGTGTGTTTTGTTAAATTAAGAGAAATTAAATTATATTTATATTTATTTATAATTATGAACAGTATGTTTAATTTATTATTATACTGTTGAAACTATTGTTAGACAGTTGAACCAGTTTCCATTGTCAATAAATATGTGTGTATGTAAATAGATGTATGTAGCACTCGTTTTCATGTACATCTCACGCAATATAGATTCTGTATCAGTACTTCTGTAAATTTCACGAGATATAGACTCTTTATTACTCGTTATGTACATTTCACGCAATGTAGATTCTTCAGTACTCGTTATGTACATTACAAGTGAAATATACTGTACTTGTTTTATTCGCACCGAACGTTGTACGAGATGCAGACTTTGTACCACCCGTACACGTACTTCATCAATGTCCAGGAGCCGAACCAGTTTACATTGTATAACTGCACAATCTGGCTTTTCTTGAGATCGATAGCCTAAGAATGAAGTCGACCGTCTGACTTAAGCTCTAGTTTTTATGGAGGCCGAAGATAAATGAATCAAAATAGTTCAAAATATGAAACGAATATTTTCATAATATTTATTTTCTCTTAACTTGACACATTTAAAACGAACAGTGAGAAATGTAAATAATTGATAGAGCAGCGTCAGATAACCATACACAGACTCTAACATTGGTGAACTTCAGTCGTTTTATTTAGTTTTCCGGCAACACATTTATGTGTCTGACAGTCGTATAAACACTACGTACGATGCGAGTAAGAATATAATCTAGGAAAAATTCTATCTTTTCCTTTTTTTGACCCCCACTCCCTCCCCGTTTCTTCTTCTACAAATACTATCGTGATGATTGATATTTTTTATCGGAAAAATTCCCTTATCAAGTTTAAGAGAACCCATAAGTGTGCGTATACAGTGCAAAGTGGCTCTCTGCTTCTAGATTATAAACCACGAACACTCGGCCTTTATCATTTTATTGTGTACATCAAACTTGACTTTTTCATGGGAAATCCAAGCTCTGGATATCCTGTATGACGAAAACTCTCTCTGCCTGTGTCATTTCTTGTTTATGTATACCTCCAAACTCATCATTATCATGTTTTGTTATTGTTTACATACAGACCCTCTATCACCACAGTCACGTACATTTCGCGTACACTGTACCATGTTCATCTTACGCTATGCAGACCCTATATCACTTGTCATGTATATTTTACGTGGTGTAGTCATTACATAATTTGTTGTCTTGTATATCTCCTGCGAAGTACTCTATGTATCACTCGTTGTCATGTAGATCTCATGCGATGTAGTCTCGCTGAGGGCCCGCACAGTCTATCTAGTCCAGCCTCCTTGGCACCTCTAAGATTCTTGTACATCTCATCGTGTTGCACTGCTTAGTTTATTGTGTTTCTTGATCTGGCTTACCAGAAATCATTTGGTAAGTAGTCATTTATCACAATACACTTTGTTATCCTGCTAAAAATCTACAAAATAATGTGATAATCCTCAATATTCAATTATTATAATGATAATAATTTTAATTTCTTTTTAATTAGTTTGTATCATGAGTATTACCTATGATTCATAAAACTTATTTAATTAATTTTACTATTTACGATACATTTTTACACATTATATAGATTCAGCAATTATATTTAATAGTTATTTGAATACAGATTCATAGTGTTATGATTTATTTGTATTATTATCTATTATTAGTAACATCCTAAGTTTAATAATTTTTGTTTGTGTATAGAAAAAGTATTACTGAATTGATGTTAAGCAAGATTAAATACGAGTATATATAGAAATGTTGTGAATTTTACAATGATATTTTTTCATGATATAAATATTAATTTAACTTATTTAATATGTAAAATACAACAAAACTAAGTTTGTTGGTGGTAAAATGTCTAGTAAAGGTATTATTTTCAAATTGAGTTTAAATTTATTCATCAACAATGAAATATTTATTTCTTTGTTATAATATCATAAAGATTAGAATGAATGTTTTCAATGTGAACTTTGCAGTGCAATTTAGACAAGGTTTGCTTGAATCACACTATGTAACTATGTAAATGTCAACGTTTAACCTTACATGGTAAGTGTAAGCTGTAATTTGACAAATATAACATAACATTTCCTGTTTGTTTGTGTACATTATTTCTTTATCCTGACTGATAAAATAAACTACGAATACTTTTAATCCACTAATTATGTAGACAATGCAATCATATTTGATAGGCAAGGAAAATGTGACATGTGAACTGTCGTAAATGTTTATGATATGGGATTGGAACTAAACTTGGCATGGGTAGTCTAGTACAACAATGGACTTAGGCTGATTTTTCAAAGCCTTTAAATTCAAGAAATTTAAAATCATTGGTTATACACCTTTCCACACAAGTATCCTGCACAAATATACGTATAATTAGGACAAATACAAGTATTCAATGTTTTAAGAGTAACATCGGTTTTTACAAGACTTGGTCGGACAATCGGTTTAGTAAACGTGGTTAAACCAGCGACGAATTGTTTTATCATCCGACGAATATTGACCTCGATACGTAACTCGAAATAGACGATGCACACTAACAATCGATTTCAATTATATGTACCACAGAACATACTGTGCGTTCTACTGCGTCGTAAAATAGTACTCGCGCCTGGTACCAGTTATGTCAGTCACAATTGCTACACGGAAAACAAAACTTAGTTAGTTTAACTTTAATTTTGAGTCTAAATCGTTTAGTTATCTTGAATAGTTTTTAAGTAACGACCGTTCAAAACCCCGAAATTCTTTGTCGGATACCCTGTAAAATCCAGGCATTCGCCTCATCTCCGATTCTTTAATCCGAGTTTATTAAAACTAATAACATATAGGATTTTGGGAATTCAAAATCTCAAAAGATTCTATAACCCAACCATCATAATTTCGATATAGGCTATGAAGAGTGTTAAACTGGATGTTTATTGGAATAAACAATAATAAACCAAATTCCATCTATCGAACTGGAACCTGGGTTCTCATTTATTACACACAAATACTCTCATCCCCGGAGACTTCCTCTGACTGGGACTTCAATTTCTCGACTGTGGATGTAACAAGGGATCTCACATATGTGTATTCAATTGGTTATAATTTTTATACAGTGCCACTCTCCCTGAAACTCTGCTACAGCAAAAAAAGTAATAGGTCCTGTTTCTAGGTCTCATAAATGGAATATCTCTGATTTCAAAGTGTATCGAGGCATCTGGTCCCCGCTTACTATAGCCAGGACAGACTGCGTCTGCAATTGTTCAATATATTTCACAATAATATTTTTAGGTTAAACTAGTAATGAAGTACAAGCATTGTTATTGTTATTTTTTATTGTAACGACATGCACAGAAAATGGCATTGTTACAACTGTACCATAAATGATTGAATTCAATTCTTAAGTTATCGGTGATTTTATTAATTTATGACATGTAAGTGATTAATATTGACTTAGGAGTCTAGTTCTTTAAGAATAAAAGTTTTATGGAAAATCGTATGAGGAAATAATTAATATATTTGACATTGTGGTATAAAATATATGGTATAACTTATTTGAGAAAGAACAAACCACCCAAAATTTTGTATTTATTATAGAACGGAAATAAATAAAAATTCGGCATAAAAGCTATTCGTATTTGAAACTTTTAAAATTATATTAAATTTTATGTTATAAATCCAAAAATGAACAAAGCAAAAAAAAGAATTTAGTATTTTAACATTTTATAAAAAAAATTTAAAAATATACGTTAGTTGTATGTGAAACAACTTAAGGAGAAGTAGGTTGTTGTAAGCAGAAGAAAGTAAAACAGTTTATAACATCTGACTTACAACTAACACGTTGCAATAATAATGACATTATCATTTATAATAGTAGTTTTGACTATTATATTATTACTAATTATAATAAATTAATTATTTAATACATTAATTCAATAAATAAGTGAATTAGCTTAAACTATTATATACAAGTAGAAAATACTGTATATAAACCTCTAAAAATTTAGTTTATAATGACTAAGACATTTTCATGACATGTGACCTTCGAGGACAATTGAAGAAACAAAAGAAGTAAGTACAAAGGAAGGAACAAAAGAAGTACGTTTTGTGTATAAAAGATATTCCTTAAATGCAGTTAAGCGTTTGCCATTTCTATAAACCACTGTTGAAGCACAACACGTCGTCAAATAAATACCTTTCACCATACCGTCCATGAAGCCTCAATAGACAGCCTATAAATGCAATTTTTCCAAAACCCGTAGTAACAGTGAACCAATACATTTCATCTCTAAAGACTGTACTGTCAATAGTAGTTAGAAGTAAGAAGTTGGCCTTGTTTCCGCTAGGGAGAAGCACCTCTTAGGACACGCTTGCGTTTTGCTGCGGCTGTTTAGCGCCGGTTATACTGCTATAAAAATAATCTAATTTTAATATAAAAATACCTTTGGAAACAAATATTTCGTATTACATCCAACATGAGTACGTAATTCAGGATTTAGCATGTTGATGTATAGCTAAATAACTGTGCTTTACATTCTACTATGTGTTATTATTATTATACCAACGTTATATATGATATAATCTGAGAAGTTATTTATAGTTATTGGTACAATTGAACTAATTAATTGTTAAAAAAGTACATCCTTGCAAATGAAGTACCTTGCATAAGGTAGTGGATCTTATTTTGAAAATTATTTTATTTTACTCTTAATTGAATAAAATAATAAGCAAAATATCCTTTAAGAACCGAGCCAAAAAGTTTATTTGTAAGATAGTTTTACGCACAGTTCTGGTATAAGCAGTACTAATTATCAGTTTGGCGTATTTTAACAAATAAACACTACTTTTATTTGAAATAAAATGCAGTTTAATCTTCATTGTGATTTATTTTTATTTTTAGTACAAGAATAAAACGTGACGCAGAGTTGTTATTGTCATTTTGATAAAAATGTTTCTTTCTTATTTCAGGGGAAATTCAAATATTTTAATTTATTTGCGTGGGCGTAAAATACACAATTTGAGAGGCAACGTTTATACTTTTAACAGCGGCTGTGAGGCGAATAATTATTCATGAAGCTCAAAGTTTAGTGAGGAAAAATTTAAGGAACAAGGTAAACAACCATCTAGTCGGCTTCTATTAGATTAGAAACACGGCGGCGGTTATCAGGGCGGTTGCAATGACAAGGCAAAAACAAGGCGGCGACGGGCGGAAGTATGAGTATGTGTAGCTACTCAGAATTGGTTCTAGGAAACCGGAAGTGCTCATGTATTTTGAGCAAGGTTTAGTTAAAATGCGTCTACTAGTAGATATTCAAGTAGAAACAGGATATTGGTAGAAACATACCCTTTATGTTGAAACAAGACATGAAAGGAAATGACCAGTAATATTTTTGGCAATGAAAAAGTTTCTACTGGATTTAATACTAATTTTACTCAGCTAATAAAAATTGATTTTCATCACTTTATGGTTCAGTTAAAAAATGAACGGTTCAAAAAAGCTCTAAAATGTTCATTTAAAGCATTTAATGTCCAAAGAACTGATTTAGTTAAAAGATTATTTTTACCCATCCGACTCGGAAGTCAAAAACTTATGTGAAGTATTTAAGTGAAGTGGACTGTATAAAAAAATATAAAAGTAATTTAAAAGGAATATTTTTGCGTGAGTAGCAGTAATTTTTGTTAAGACTGAAAGTGGCGGAGGGTGCATCTTTTTCCTTAAGAGAGGTTGAAGTGAAAAGGTAATTAATAAAACACAATTAATTGTTTAAAATTGATAAATAGTAAAAATAGAAAACTATAATATTACTGAGACTTTCATAAGTATGTGAGCGTAAAGCGTGCTATGCACATACATAAAGGACGGGAATAGTCGATTTCTATTGATAAGCCGTTAAAGACGCTTCTGGTGGGTTTGTAGGAAAGTATTGTTGTTTAATTTTCGGCGATAGATCAGTAATAATTTGAAGTAACTAGTTAGGCCCGGTCTTTAAAGATTGATATTAAATGTACGTATGACATAATGTGAGTAGATTTTGTAATGCAACGTTTAAGATTAATGATAAGAAATATATACATAAACTTTTAGAAATAGATCTAAAACGATTAAGAGGACTGAGACTTTGAAAGTATTCAATTTTTATTTAGAGGCGCGGGCTTTTGTTGTGGTAATCCAGTAAGATTCATTCTTTCCTAACGCTCTACCCTCGCTGTACGACGACGGAAGAGGATGCCTTGTTCTTTTCAGCATCGGTGTCCAGTAGAACAGGATCATTAGACCTTTCAACTATTGCCGAAGCTCCCTCAGGTTGCTGCACTGAAGAGGGATTTTGAAAGGAGTCAAATGCTCTCCTTGTTTTGGAAACGGACTATTCCCTTATCTGTTGAAGCCCCTAACTCCTCTCCTAGTCTCGTCGGTATTCGCTGATATTTATTTAGTTCCCCTGCATATTCTTTAGAAGGCTTAAAAATTTCCAACAATGTGCTGTGATAACAATTAATTTGGAATTCTGGATCCAGATTATTGATAAACTCCTGATCAGCTAAACATTTTGTTGCAAAAGCTTGCTCCAAATGTCAGCAGTTTCATCAATAGAGAGACACCTTGAGCTTCAAGGCAACTTCCGATTTCTTGAGATAATATGCATTGGTAATACGGCAGATATAAGGATCCGGAGAGGAAAGAAGAAATTCATATGGTTAACTATACAACAATTTACCTACTCGCATTTTACAAGAACAAATATAGGCAAAAGACAAATACTAAATATAATATTACAAACCTCATGGTAAGCTTTCATATCTTTTCTGACTTCTCTCTGAGAAATATTCCTAAAGTTTATAATTATTTTAAAAAACACAACACTGTAACAACATAATTATCACACAAAAAATCCATCTGTGCCAGGATAGACATTTAATTGTATGCTTCGGGTTTTGTAACTTACCAAGACTAGCCAAGCATTGCAATACAGGCCCTTACGTAACATCATCATGGACTGCCTTTTTTATCTACATTTCCAAATTTCCATTTTGAATTCACCGTCAGATGGTTCGTTTCAAGAGAAACTGGCGCACAGAGTGGAAAACGGCTGTTTAGGAGATCAAAGTATAATGGCGCTAAGAACATGTTCTTTATTGCAAGTAAAATAGTAAAATTATGACAGTCATCATTATTTACGCCAACAACGTATTTGAAAATTTATATGCAAACAATAAAAATCCAAGTAAATTATAGATTATTAAACAAGGTTAAACTGCACTCTGCCTAACTGCAATTATTCACACCACTCTATGCACAAAGCCGTGGCACGTGGTAGTGCCATTACTGTCTTTTAACACCACTAACATTGTTAGTGGCCATTGTATTATCCCGATCGGTAATATGGCCCTTGTCTGCCGATAGAGAGAGTCCATCAGAGGACTAACATAATTACTATTTAGCCAGATGGCAAATTATTTAGCCATTCCATAAGTAAAAATGTTTGATCTCCTCTAAAAAAGTGCCTATGTATATCAGTTAAGCTAGTAAAGTAATTACTTTGAAATATAAATCATAACGAGAAAAGAACTTCATCATTTGGAAGACCACATTCCAAAACAGCATTGAAAATAAAATTAAGGAATTACTAATTTGATTGGCAAAGAATTTAACTATATATTACAATATACCAAAAAATTACATATAACAAGTGATAACACTGTATTAAAAGATGAGAATATTTTTAAATTTAAGTTTTAGTCCAACAAAAACATTACTTCTCTAGTTTAATAAACATGGATGCCAAAGATCTACACAAATACCAACTGTTGAAAATCTGTCATCTACAAATAGAATTGAAACAGAAACATCTTTTCTGCGGACCAATTTCTTCGTTCCGATTTGGTATATTTTCCCTAACTGAGATCATGGGAAACAGGTAGGATTGTTTAAATTTGTTTTGACAATTTGTAAACTACCGCATTGTAACTTATAAAATATAACATAATCAATAAAATAAAACTCTAACCATGTAAAGGCGTTTGATGAGCACACTCCTCCGTTTTGGTAAATATACACAGAATAAAGAACTGTAAAAATAAATAATAATAAAATATCCGTGGTATATATGTGATAGATTGATTAGTTATAATACTCTTGGTGGAATAATTTGGTGTTTATTTTTATAAATTTTATTTTCCTTGTCAACTTTTTCGAAGAATGAATGTTTTATTTTATATTCAGGCAAAAGTTAAATGCCAGTGGAACTGTTTTATTACTTTTGGGTATCGTAATAGCCTAACATATATTTGGTATTATTACAAGAGTAAAAATATTAGTAAATATAGTAAATATTATTATATAAAACATTATAATAGTTAATCTCAGACTTTTAATTAATACTAGTCTGGTACGTGTGGCAGAATATGACACAATTCATACGCATGTGTAGATATGCGTCTGTCTGTATGTGTTTAATAAATGTACAGCCATTGTAAATATATATTGATAAATGGATTAAACTTTTGTTATTGTTATTTTTGAGTGTGAAGGATCTGTTACTACATTTTTTTTAGTATTTCTGGCAGTATTAATATTAGTTTTCATCAGTAATGATTAGAAATCTATACTCATAATTGTTATTTGTTAGTTTTATATCACCCACTGAAGTACGTCAACATATTTAGATTACTGTAATATACATGTTTTTGTTACAGTGTTGGAATCTGTTCATTTATGTAAGAGAAATGCTGAGAAATATAAAAATCTGTATAACGACTAAATTATGTGAGTTGGCAGATATTAAAACACAACTTCTTTAATATTAATAATAGATTAGCTGGAGTATTCAGATTTAAATTTTTTACAATGCTAAAAGAAGGTAAAACATATTGGATACAAAAACAAACTAATTATCCTTTATATATGACCATCTTGGTTGTCTCATGTGTATGAATTCTTGTTTTTTTTTCCTGTTATGTTTTGTGTCTGATTGTCTGGGTGCTCTGTGTAAATGTTTTCAGTTTAGTTTATTTCACATTAGTTATTTTCTCGAACATCTCTTATTGGCCGTGTTTTATTAACTGTTTGTCATGATTATTTTGATATTTTAGAAATTAGGCGCTAAGTTCTAAATTTATAAGCAAACATGAGATGAGAAAATTTATTAACTAGCAGGTAATTAATTGAGTGTTGATAGGGGATAGTGTATTGACATTGACAAGCAATTAACCTTTTAAATCAGAATAACGTTGAATCTTACCTCAATGCCATGTCTCAAAAAAACAAAAGTTTACTCTAGTGTTGAATCATTTAATGCCGACTTTAATCAACAACAAAATTTATTCGTGCTTCATCAGAACATTAGAAGTGTAAGAAAGAACTTTTGATTTGTTTTGCGGCGGTACGCCAATGGGTTTTACTGTCCAGCCTGATATCATTATATTGACTGAAGCATGGCTATCCACTGAGAATGACGCCTCAGTGTTTTCACTTGACGGATACAATATGATAGCTGTTGGCAGTACAAACAGATGTGGCGGAATAATAGTTTATTATAAATCTAACGTAAGATGTCAGCGCCGAGAAGTTAGTTTGCGAGGAGCTGATTCGTTGTTGGCAAGTTTTACCCTAGTAATAATTATACATTTTTTATCTTAGCAATCTATAGGTGGCATGAAATGTCAATATCTGATTTTTTAGAAACATTTTTAAGATATGTTTTGGATGCAATAGGCGGAAGTAATGTTTTTTGTCTGGGAGATATGAACATTAATACTAAACTTGATAACAATCATATTGATAAACTATGTAGAGATTGTGAGTAGTTTTCGGGTTTGAGCAGTTAATTGACGTCGATACTAGAGTTACTGACACTACCACTAGCTGTATAGATCACGTCCTGTTTAGAACTCAGCGGCCTACCGGGCTATTCCTGCTGTCATAGACTCGTTAATTACGGATCATCGCACTATCTGCCTGTCTGTATGTGTAGACAATACTGAAAAAAATAATTTGCTTAATAAGCGTAAGATATTCCACTGACTTAAAACTGCTAAACAATCTGTTAGAGCTTGAATCTTGGGATAGTGTATTTATGAGCAGTGATGTAAACAGCTCGTTTAATAAGTTTATTGATATTATAAACGAGGCGATCGCCCTCTCTAAAATTGAGATAAAAAATAAATTCAACGTAAATAAATCTAAAAAATTGAAACCATGGATGACAAATGGTCTTCTCAGAGCTATGGCTAATCGGGATAGACTGCTTAAATTATTAAAAACGCCAGCCAACCAATGAGCGATTAAAAATTAAATTTGACATTTTTAGAAGGAAAATTGAAAAGTGGATCAAAGACGCTAAAAAGCGATATTACGAGGGGTTGTTTGATAAATGTTCAAATAACCCACGTCAGCAGTGGAATATAATTATATAAATTGAGTGGTCTAGTCCCAGCGATGAAATGTGTTGACAAAAACATTAACACTAGAGATAGCCAATGAATTGACGAGTAATCAGCAACAAATTGTGGATGAATTTAACAAATTTTTTATTAGTGGACCTATTGATCTAGCTGCCTCACTTGAGCAACCAAATGAGCACCAAAAGACTTGATCATGAGAGGTTGTTCAGGACTTACTCGCCTCCTCATTCCATTTTTTGGCTTCCTGTAGCAGAAAATGAATTAGTAAAATTGATAAACTCGATATCTGGAAATAAGGCGCCTGGTGCTGATTCTATCTCTAGTTTCATAGTAAAAAATATCTCATCACATATAGTTTCCAGTTCTAACATATATTTTTAATAAGAGTTTGAGTGAGGGGGTGTTTCCTGAAAAACTAAAAATTGCCAAAATTGTGCCTGTGTTTAAGAAAGGACAAAGTACGTCCATCGAAAACTAATAGGCCAATATCATTACTTTTCAGTTTTCTCAAAATTATTAGAAAAAATCGTTAAATCAAGACTTATGCCATTTTTTAGACCATTATAACTTTATAGCTTCAACACAATTTGGTTTTAGAGAGGGAATGAACACGGAAATGGCTCTACAAAATTTATATCGCAAATTCAATTAAATTTGAATAATCCAAAAAGTTCCAAAGCATCGGGTTTGTTTTTGGATATCAGCAAGGCCTTTGACACAGTCAACCATGAGCTGTTACTAAAAAAGCTGGATAGGGCGGGAGTGCGTGGTGTAGCCCCATGAGTGGGTTCAGATTCATACCTCCGTGAGCGGAAACAGTTTGTTTGTATTGGTGGCTATGAAAAGCTCGACTAGCACAGTTATGTGCGGTGTGCCACAAGGATCTGTTTTGGGTCCCATATTGTTTTTAATTTTTATTAATGATCTTTATAGAGGCCCCTTTTATGGTAAACTAACTGGGTTCGCTGATGATACAGCTTTATCTTATAGTGCCCCAACTGAACTACTTCTATGGAATTATATACAACAAGATCTATACTATCTTCGATTATGGTTTAGTAACAATGGACTTGCATTAAATGCTCAGAAATCACTATATATTAAATTTTTCATTAACTCAAACTTTCAATTATGATGAACCTTTGAAGTACCATAATTTGAGTTGTCAACAGAATCAATGTGATTGTGTCACCCTTACTCAGGGCAACACTGTGAAGTACTTGGGACACCACATTGATGAAAACCTTCTTTGGAAAGTACATATAAAAACAATTAGAACATATTTACTTGTATTTCTTAGAAAGTTTTTATTTTATTAGACAACTTTGTCATGACAATGTATTAATAAAAATGTATTTTGCATTTGTTCATTCTAAATTAAACTATGGTCTGTCATGCTGGGGCAGTACATTTAAATCACATTTAAAGAAAATTACAAGTATTCAAAAATCATTCATTAGAATTATTTTTCGGAAAAATAGATGTGAACATGCTTTTCCATTGTTTTTTAGGCTAAGAATACTTCCATTGCGGCATCTATATGTTTTTTTTAAAGTGCTATGGTTATTTTTCCAAATTAGTGGTAATCCAGGAGTCACTGTTGATCTGCAAACAACTCTTGGAGGTTATATTACCAGGCAGATCGGCATGATCAGGCCACCGAGAGTTAATAGCTCTTTGCTACAGAAGTCTTTTATATACCTCGGACCCAAGTTTTACAACAGTTTACCTGTTTATATTAAAAACTCACCCACAATGAATACCTTAAAAATCCGTGTCAAGGATTGGCTCTTGAATCATGATACTAATCAATTGGAACAATTGTTTGTTGTATTAAACTAGTTAATAACTACACTTTTCTTAAACAATACTATAATAACCAAACAGGTAAGATAATATGTCCCTCTAAAGAATAAGTAAAAAATCTATTTAAAAAAAATAAAGTTATAAACAAATTTACTTTTGGGTAAATTATTTTTGCCTCAAATGTACAGTAGTTGCCTCAAGACAGATAATAGATACAGTAAATGATATTGCATGTGATAGCTTATGTTTTCATATTGGATGTGTGGATAATGTGTGTTTTGTGTATGTGTGTGTGTGTGTGTGTGTGTGTGTGTGTGTGTGTGTGTGTGTGTGTGTGTGTTGTGTGTGTGGTGTGTGTGTGTGTGTGTTTGGTTAACAGGAGACAACAGTAAAATTCCAAATTGAAAATATAAATACTGGTAACTCCCACGCAAAATCAGAAGAGTTTATCTTCTCTTGCGCGTGTGTATTTATTCTCTCAGCAGTTCTGCATCAGCTTATATTTCTGTTTTGTTTTAATAATTTCTATATAACATTTATTTTCAATAATAGAAAAAACACATCCTAAGTAGTTAACACGTTATTTGATCAAACACTAAGTATAGAAGTATAATATTGTTGTTGTTTTGTTACAATTAATTGATTGTGAAGAGAGAATAAACGTTTCATTTCATTTCATTTCATTAAAAACGAATGTAAATTTCAAACAAATTCACTAAATCTGTTGATTTTATAGTTGTATCTGTTTTGGAAACTTAAGGTGGAAAGATAATCATAGTTGCGAAATTGAACTGTCAATAAAGTTATTTACTGAACCTTCTTCTTCACAACTACACTTTACATTAGCTTTAACAACTAATATGTATATTGTAATATAATATATAATATATATATATATATTATATATATATATATATATATATATATATATATATATATATATATATTGTGTCAAAACTCTATTATATATCCATATAAAGGCGTTGTTTTTAATATTAAACAAACAAGAGGCATGAGGGTTTTTTTGGTTATGACTGATTCGTTTATTCATCGAATATAGAACATTGAATATTTTTCCACTTAAGTTTTATGTACTTTAAAAACACCTTTTACATTATTATTGAACATTTAATTTGTTCAATGGAATGTAAAACTATCTTAATGTAATTCTACAAAGAGGCAGTATGATTACAAAACAAGTCTTTCTCATTAAGTTTTTACTGGCCACAGGTTGCTATATAAAATTCATAGATACACTTTAATCTTAGCAGTAGGCTATGTATTAAGAACAAGTATAAATATTTATTTTCTACTCTGTCTCTTTTCGTTGACACTTAACATACTGTCATATTTATACCAGCAATCATTAAAAATAGTTTTATCTACGATTCATTAAAACAAAGACCATAAAATAAACAACGAACGGAATTTTCTCATGATCATGTGTCAAGTTTTAAGTTTTGAACCGGTCGAACCCCGTTAACGATAGCAACAAACATTGGTAATACAGTCCTGAACTCCTGATACTCTGATTTACTAACTCGAGAGTTGTGGATGGCAGAGAGATTGACAGTTTTGGGACATGCTGCGCTGCTGATACTCAGGTATAAGTGAAACGTAGAAGCGCAGGCCCTGTCCTGGCTAAATTTCTATTGATTGGTTAGTTAAATCTTCATGACGAATTTTGGGATATGGGGACCTAGACCGCTTGTTCCCTGGGTTGTTTGGTTAGCCGCACAATGGCTGACAGACCTGCAGCATACAAATATGAGGAGTAGCCGCGTAAACTTACTTCCAAACTGCAACAATTTCCCTGGTACAATATAATGACTCTATTTATCAGCCATGGCTATACATTACATAAAATATTAGACATTAAATACATTACGTTTGACATAGAACACAGTAAAATGGGATTTAGATAATAACTGTTTAAGGATATCATATCAGTCCTCTTTAAAATAACATGGATTATAATGGATTTTGTTATACAATGTGAGTTATTACATTTTGTAACAGACTACATATATTTCCAGAAGAAATTATATTTAAGTAAAAGAAATTATGTGCTAGATTCTAATATTACATTTAAAAGAAATTACCTAATTTTAGAACTAGAAGACTCGTTATATTATGCGTATTGAACATATTTGAACTATATTCAGAAAGAGCTCTTTAAAAAAACAGTCCTTATGCACATCAACATATTAAAGTATAACATTTGAATTTTACACCATTACAAGACTTATAAGTTACAAGGGTAGCTTGATCCTTTATTTAAAACATTAATTATATTATATTAGGTTCATTCAAGTAGTAAAGTAGGTTATAGTTTTAAGTAAATTAACTTCAACATAAAATTAAGCTCTGTTCAATAACAAATGATTAATAACCAAGATTTTAACAGGTTTTTTTCCCAGCTGTAAAAGTTACTTTTAAAAGTCTGAGTGTAAACTGAAATTTAACGTACAATTACCTAGTTTGAGAGGTTTAAAGAAAAATATATTTCGTTACTAACTGTTACCCGTGGCTTCGCACGCAATCTTAGAACCAAAGTCCTTATATTACTTAGTAAAAGCAATTATGATGTAATATGATGGGAGTCCTATGAAAATTTTAAAATTTAAGTAGACATACATCAGGTAGATATTATTTAAGTTCGTGGTAAATAGTATCAGAGTTTAACTTAATTATTATATCATGTTTGGCAAGTGTAGGAGCATTTCTGGTTCTAATTAATAATATACATAACGTCACAGCTGAATCTGCCTTGTCTTCCCGATCAAGAAAACACAAATGTCAGATCGCACATGTCTCGGAAACTTACTTCGGTCCTTGTTTGCCTTGTTGTTCTGACGAAGAAGAAATATATATATATATATATATATATATATATATATATATATATATATATATATATATACAGGGTGAGTCAGAAATATGGTAAAATATTTTAAGACGTGATTCTAGAGCTAAAAAACTGAGTAATGGCTGGCGAATGATTTTGCTTTGTTTTCAGTTCACCTGGTGAAATTAAGTGATTCTGAAAGGTTTTGTTCTTACTTTTTAATTCAAATAAGGTAGATTTATAAAGAAAACACCTGAAAAATCAAATAAAACCACTCTAGAGGTTGTAGTGTGAATAGGTTTTGAGAAAAAGTATGAATTTTTCCAAACATCTAATAACAAAAATACCGTCCTTAATGTTTGATGTCGAATAACATTGTTAAATGACCAGTAAACAAATTGTTTTTCCTAATACAGATTGTAGATAATTTAATTCTGAAAACAACCATAATACGCAAAATTAACTAAATATGTAACAAAGTTATGATATTGACTCCTCACGTATTACACTACACAGCATACTTTTGTTGTTTTCTAATAAGGAATGAGTATCTGATTGGTAACAGCTGGTGAAAAAGAAACATTTTTAGTTCAAAATTTTATTTTTTACATACAATAAACATCTACAATCGCTTTAAGTCTCACCGGAAGATTAAAAATGATGCTCTAAATGACCTCCATTGTTCAAAATGCACGCGTTCAGGCGTCTTCTCATCAAGTTTCGGACCCGTTCAAAAACTCCAGGTGTCTGCTTAATGGTTTCTATTCCATTAGAAATGTTTAATCGGAGTTCTTCAATGGTATCTATTGGGGAAGAGTAAACTAATGTTTTTAAATGTCCCCAAAGGTAAAAGTCCAAAGGATTTAAGTCCGGTGATCTTGGTGGCCATGAAACTGGTCCACCTCGGCCTATCGATTGATTTGTGAAACTCTCATTTAGGTGTCCACGAACAGCCAGAGAGTAGTGCGCAGGTGCCCCGTCATGCATAAACCACATGTTTTGGCCCAAATGCAGAGGTACATCATCAAGCAGGTTAGGTAGTTCGTCTCTTAAAAAGTTCAAGTACACCATGTCATTAAGCCTGGGAGGAAGCACGAATGCGACTAAATGATCTGCTAAGATTCCAGCCCAAACATTTACTGGAAACTGATGTTGTGGGCGATTAGGTTTGATAGCATGAGGATTTATGTCTGCCCAAATGTGGTTGTTATGGAAGTTAATGATAGCTGTTCTTGTAAAGTGAGCCTCATTGGTAAACAAAATTGTATTCAAAAAGTTTGGATCAGCACATTTTAACAGAAGCCATCGACAAAACTAAAATGGGGAGCGTAGTCTTGTGGCAGAAAGGTTTGGACATGCTGGAAGTGGTATGGGTGTAACTGGTACTCGTGTAGTATTCTCCGAATACTAGATTGGCTGACATTGAACTGTAGTGACAATTCTCTAGTGCTCTTTTCAGGATAATCAAAATGTCATTAAGAACCAACTCTTCTAATTCAACAGTCCTACATGATCGGGCGATGCCTGCATTACTATGCTCCGAAGACTTCAAAGAACTTGTTTTAGATAGGCGTTGATGAATATTGGCAAAAATCTTGCGCTTGGACACCTGCGGTTAGGAAAGTTCTCTTGATACAGACGTCTTGCTGAAGTACTATTGCAGCGTCCCAAACCATACATTAAAATGCATGTCTACTAATTCAGAGTTTGAATACAAATGAATATTACCCTCCATTTTAATAAATGAAACACACAACACAAAATCACTAATAAAATGGATGGAAATAACTGGTTAAAATACTTAACATAAGCAGTATCTTTATAGTTTGTTGTTTTGTTCAACAATGAGGTGACACATGTCATCTAATAATAAATGCCCAGCTGATTATTTATTATTTAAAAATGTTTAAACAGTTGTTGTTTAAAAGGTTAATTATTACCAGCTGTTAAAAATTGCTATGTAGTGTAATATGTGAGGAGTCAATATCATAATCTTTTTACACATTTAGTTAATTTTGCTTATTATGGTTTTCAGAATTAAATTCTCTACAATCTGTATTAGGAAAAGTAATTTGTTTACTGGTCATTTAACAATGTTATTCGACATCAAACATTAAGGATGGTATTTTTGTTATTAGACGTTTGGAAAAATTCATACTTTTTCTCAAAACCTATTCACACTACAACCTCTAGAGTGGTTTTATTTGATTTTTCAGGTGTTTTTCTTTATAAATCTACCTTATTTGAATTAAAAAGTAAGAACAAAACCTTTCAGAATCACTTAATTTCACCAGGCGGACTGAAAACAAAGCAAAACCTTTCTCCAGCCATTACTCAATAATGGAGCGTTTCCGGACCTACCTTTATATAACATTTTTTCTTATTTTTAGCTCTAGAATCACGTCTTAAAATATTTTACCATATTTATGACTTACCCTGTATATGTATATACTTACGTAGGACCGAGATGCCTACTTCGGTTAAATAGTGCCTACTTAAGACCATTTAAATTCACTTACCTACTATGCCACAGTTTAGCTTGCCATATTGCCTCGATCAAATTTTATAAACGTTCGATTATCTAGTTCTTGGAAATCTACTTTGGCCAAAGTAAGTATAGTTAAATAAAACTATAAATTTTAAATTAACAAGAAAGAGTAATGCATAATGCGTACTGAACTTGTAAAGTAAAATATTATATAGATTGAATCATACATAACATGTACTTTAAATAGTAACTTACGATAACATTAACGCCACATTGAATTATGAAATTTTAAACTTGAATAGAAATATACAGTGAAATGAATATTGCTTGTCAGATAACATAAAATAATAGTGCAATATAAGATGGCCGTATAAAATATCAAGCTACCCATGGTTTATCTGACAGAATTGACTAGAATTCTTTTATTGAAATGCATAGTTTTGTTCCATGAGATTACTAGAGAAGAAAAATACTAACTTAATTCTTTAGTGCTCTTGCCTCTGCCAGGATAGTCCAATATGACACGTATACACGGGAGAATAGGATACGTACGGGAACTTGCATCAGTCCAAACCACAGCGTTTCTTCATCTGCTCCGGCCACAATGCCAGGTTCTATATCAGGATCTTTTTCACTCAGGACGTAGCACGTAAACCGGTGATGTCAAGGACAAGTAGCCTACGTCGAGAGCTAACTCACTTGCGGTAATCTTGATCAACCGTTAATTATATCATTACGACGCGCTCGCAGAATTCTAAAGGCAGTGAAGATATCCAGCTGCCATAAAGGTGTCAACACGTTAAAGGAGTTCCAATTTTACTACATATGTTATGAGAATGACCCATTCTCAAATGCGAAGGAGTATATAACGGTAGTGATGTTTAAATCCCTTCGGACTACTCGTACCGTTCCCTAAAATCCCATCTTTGTTCCTAAAATTACATCACACCAAAAAATACTATGAATGGAAAGATTTTGTTAAATGTAATCAACTGCTCTGTGCAAACATTGTTTTATGACAGCACAACCATATGTTTAATTAACTTAACTATTCAATTTATAATCGTGAAAGCAATGAGTAAGCTTGCTAGTAACAACACTTCTTACTTTTCTGTAACTGTTGTTGAGCATAGGGTAGTAAAAAACATAAAAAATAAAGTTTCAGTAAAAAATATACTTTCAACTGTAAAATTTTGCAAATATTGAGTATGCAGTGCTTGGTCAGTACAATAATGAAAAAAATACTGTCTAATTGTTACTACAAATTTAAGGTATAAAATTACATCTGAGACGTTTTTGTGACAAAATTTGGCTTCTCAGAATTGTGTATGCATATTTTCTTGATCGTGGCAACAAGACAAATTCAACCACGACACAACTAATACTAAATCTGAAGTAAATTACAATGGACATAAACATTCACTTTTTGATATATTTTATAACTCCACATTTGTATCGGAAATATAATTCACTGGAATCAGAAGTGCTCATACGCGCATAAAGCCTACAAAATCGCGAGAAAAACTGCGGGTAACTGCTAGTGACGACATAAACTTATACACAGCTAAGGGGTGTCTAAAATGTACACAAATTTAAAAGTAAATTTAAATTGGCCAATATTTAATGTTATCTTAATCCGTTCCTCAAACTCCAGTCTATATTCAGCCACTTTCGCTTTATGTAAAATATCAAAAAGAATTGTCGCAGCTACATTTGGCGGCAAATCTATAGCCATTTATTAAAGCCTATAAATAATCTGTTGATAATATTCTTGATTTTAATAATAATAATAATATATTAAATTATGCAATATTATTACGATATCTGACATTTATTGGACAGTTCAGAATGCATAGATTATCTATCTAAAAAATAAGGTCTAAAACTTTTAATCTACAGAACAAAATGAATTTATGTATTTCTATATTACGTTTTCATGAAAACGTCCATAATATAATATAATGAACCACATAATAGCCTACTAAACTTATGACAGTAATCAATAACAAACTGATCGGAAAGCGCTATCTACTGCCAACTACGGATACTAAGTAAAAATCAATGTAGACAGTCCGCCTGCTACCGCTACTGCGGCTAAACTTTGTACTACATCACTGGTTGTCCATTAACAGACCGTCTGTTTAGCGCCACTGTTGTCAGTCAATGTAGTAGAAGTAGACGGTAGTAACTGAAGACAGTCCACCAGTTACTGCTGTTGTAGCTATGAACTTTGTAATACACCATTGGTTATCCATTAACAATTAGTATTAAAATTTTTTTAAATCTATTCTACAGTTGCTGATTATTAGGTAATACCTATTTGTGCAATTCATTGTAAACGTTAGGAAAATATGTGTGAACGAGTGAACTGATTCTTGAAAACCTTGCTATTTATATACATGACACACATAAAATTTACTATATAGAAGTTATAATTTATAAACTATAATTTCTTGGTTTTTGTATGAGGCAAAGGGAAATTTTACCGTTCAATTTAGAATAAATTATGAACTATATTTTAAGAAAGAACCTACAGATTTATTCTAAATCTATTGTCGTAAGTTTCGATGCACTCCTCCACAAACACCCTTAAGCAGTTCGCTATCAGATAATAAAAGTACACAAGCTTTGATAACAAAATTGTGATAATTACTAAAATTTAAGCATAAGGACAGCGTAGGCAATGAACTGAGGCAGTGTTGGTCCAATACAAATTTATGCAGATTGCGAGCTGTGTCCTTCGCATCCACTGAAAGGGGATAGTTACAATATAGCCAAATTATACCTTTTTATACTTCATCCTTGTTATAATATTCATTTATTTATTTAGAATAATTTACACTTTCCTAAAGGGCTTTATATATTCAACTATTACGTGTTTAATATTCAATAAATTTTATTATATCATGCTCAATTTTTTAAGATTAAGAGTACAGATTTATTAGACTCCTACTGTTTATTAGTATATCTTAAATATAATTTATTGTTGATGAAACAGTTTGAAAAATATTAGGTTTATACTTGTACATTAATGATAATAATAGTAATTGTCCTTTATTGCAGTAAAAAGGTAAACAAAATTGTATTGCAAAAGTAATTTCATAGTACTGATTAAAGCAAAAGTGTAAAAATTAAACTTATCAATCAATATGGCGATATATGAACCTAATAATATATATATATATATATATATATATATATATATATATATATATATATATATATATATATATTATTTTGAATGTTTTGGATATAAGAAAAGGAGGAATAAAATAATGATAAAATGCTAATTTTCATCCCAGCAGCCCATCGTAACCTCAACAAAAAAGTGCCTTTAGCAACAAAAACGTGTCTTAATCGAGATTTGAATTGTTGATTAGTATGAGATCTCCTGGTAGCTTATTGATTATCTTGACTCGAATATAGGTCATTCTATGTTGTTCAGTTCTGAAGTTGCCTCTGCCTCTGGTCTCGTACTGGTGGACGTTCCTGCCCTGAACCAGTTCGTATTTGTACGAGTATCTACAGTACAGGGTGACAACTCAAATATAGAGGCTGGGTAAGGTCAACACTCGAATCTCTGAGATTGGATTTCGAAATGATTCTGACAACTTTCTTTTCTGTTTTAAATATTCTATCAAATTTGTATTTGGAACAGCTTTGCGATATTCTCAAACCGTAGGCCAAATGTGGTTGTACAAACGAGCAGAAATGTGCGATTATGTAATACATAAATGCCTGTTCGAGTAAACCTTTTCGATGTGATCGCTCAAGGTCAGTCCCCGGTCTAGATGCGTCTCCAGAAACTTGATGTATTCGGCTCCATCTAGGATAGCTTCTTCCACCATCACAAATTGTTGGAATTCGTCTTCTTGTTGACTTAGATAAAAGGTGCTTACGTTAGTTTTGCACAGTTTATGTACAGATTTATCTTTGAAAAATGGGCGATGCATTCGTTTAGTTCAGTAAATGCTTCGATCTCAAAATCTTGTTTCGTTTTTTATCTAATGCAGAAAATCGAATCGCCCGCATATTTAATCACCTCTCCATATTGAATTGTGAATTCAATCTGTTAGTGTAAATGAGAAAAAGGATTGGCCCCAGAATTTAACCTTGCGAAACACCAAAGAACATGTATACATTTCTTGACAGGGAAGCCACTGAAGGAAGCAATATATGCGGCAGATCTCGGACACCTCTTGTCCGTGATTGATGCAATAGTCTCATATGATGTACAAAATCAAAGCTCTTTTAAACCTCGAGAAATATGCTGGGCACTTGTTTTCGCCTCTCCAAAGCCATCAACAACACAGTCAATGTGACAGTTTTGTGACAGTATCATCAGTTAATTTCTTTAACCCGAATGTTTAGGATTAAGAATTTCGAATCTTCTTCTACGCACAAAAATTCTAACATAAAGAGGTTGATAATAATAACAATAATAATAATCCTTTTATTGTATTGTTTTACATATTCAAACTGACCAGATCCAGAGCAAACACATTCAAACTGACTTCAGATCTAGTACAAATTAAGACAGAATGACATCAAAAGGTATTTTGAGACGCTTTTAATTGATTTTGATTGTTAGAGGTTTTGACACTCTCATGGAGCTTGTTGATTAGTGTGACACCAACACTTGCTGGAGGCGTTGCTATAATGTCAATCTGTATTGCCGAGTTCGAAAGTTGTCCCTGCCTCTTGTCCCATGTTGGAGAACGTTACCGCCACGAATTAAATCACGCTTTAATTTGCATTACGTAATCACCTCTAGACGAAGAGGCAGAGCAAAATCAGCAATCCTAGCTCCCTGAAAGATTCTCTGCACGACTCTCTATTTTATACTCATAAGTATAAAAATGTAAAATATTTTATTATTATTTACTAAAAAGCTGATTATGATTAATCATCACTATATCATCACTTTATTTAAATGCCAATGGCCGCTCGGTCTAAGACTTCGGACTTTGGATATGAGTTGGGAATAGCGCAGGTTCAAATCCTGTCTGTCTGTAACACTTTTATCAGTACCGTTGGTCTTGTGCTGTATAGATTCCCCCACCCCTTGTTTTGTTTGATACGATCCTCGCATTTCCAGTGGCCCATAAAAACGGCCAGAATAAAGCTTTAAAGAGGATTGGCCTTATTAATAAATAAGGTGTTGTATGAATAAATCAAAATAAAAATATTTAGCAATATAAGGAATTGTGAGGCCGGTTTTAAATGTTGAGTTTTTTAAATGACTTATTGGAAATTAGTACAGACTATTAACCCGAATGTTACCCATGTACCCAGGTACCCATGTATGATCACATTAATTTCCTAATCTCTTGCCGACCCTCTCTGCATGAATTATTTTTTTAATTTAGCAGTATGGATGATACCATTGTATATTAACACTACATGATAATAAATCCTTGTTATGACAATAATTAAAACAAACATTACTTGACAGAATAAAACAGATTGTAAATTAAAAAATGTATCAGCTGCTTTGTAATATTCCACGTAATGTATTAATTTGTGTAAGTGTCGTGGGTAAATACTATCCTCAACAACTTTAAATAGCATGGATACCTGGATATTGTAAATTTTCATGAATATGACGTACTTAGAAAGTAACAGTAAAGTTAACATAGCTTTTCATTTTAGAATATTTAAACGTTTTATTTAGCTTGAATTTTCTTAATAAATGTCAACATGTGATTGACGTAAATATTTCTCTATTGACATTTTAAAAACACGCTTTACTCAGATATATAATAAACATGATAGAAGTAAAAAAAAACTATCTTTGAATTAAAATACTACATTCTTATTTATTTTTCAATGTATCATACTATTGTTGAATTTCTGCTTCTGAATAAGAAATCTTATTTTTTATAACATTTCAATTTCTATTTATAAACTACTTAACATTCTTGCCTTGGGGGAAATTATGGTAGACAAATATAACACATGATGTATTAGTCCAAGAAAAATCTACGTATTTATTTCCTAGTTCAGAACAAATTGTGGGAAAACTTTCTTGAGAGTGAAGATATAAAAATCCATATTTGATGTGTCCTTGATTTGCGTTTTATGTTTAGGGCTTTTCTAAAAGTGTTCGAATGTGTTCTAAATATTCGATAAGTCTGGGATTCCAGCTGATATCTCGCTCTCGAAGCCGCACTCGTCGACCCCTCTTCGGATCTTGAAGAAGCCGTGGTCGCCCCAGTCGGTATTCCAGGAGTTTGACACCAGCCAGTAAGCGGTTCCGTTCTCCACCCCCCAGCCGATGATCTTCACTGCGTGTCCACCCTCCATGTCCCCGGTTACGTGTTGATATACGCCTAGAACAGCAAGAATATTTGTTCACAGAAAACAATGGAAAGAAAATATTAATCAAAAGTAAAATGGCTAGTTAAATGTTTTAAATGAAGAAAGTATAGAATATACTAATCTATTTATTTTGTAGAAACTCAATGACTATAAGTGAAATTATTAATGCACTGTTATACCATTCTCTATCTAATAGCTATAAATTTATAAATCGTTAATATCTATAAATATTTCTGTAAACAGGTGACTTATTTTCTACTGCACGCATATACAGGGTGTTAAAACTGTGTGGAATCACCATTTTATCTGTTGAGTGGTAAAAGAAAATATTGAGATTTTGTATGCAGGTATACTATAGTTTTACCTGTCTTTTATCGCTTTATGTAATTTTTATCACTGATAGGGGACGTCCTGAGGAAGATGAAGTAAAAAGTTTTTATGCAATTCTAAAAGCTATGCAATTCACTAACAAACGAATATGAAAAAATGATAATAAACACCATTGTTTTGCTGTGTACTAAATAAACACTTACTGGAAAAGAAAACATTTGACTAAATGTATTATTTGTGTTGTTTTACTTAACTTTGTTTTAACAGAAACACCAAATAAGATTCCAATGTTTTTTAATTTCAATCAGTTGTATTATTTAAATTGTTACAATTAAATAAGCGATATCCATAATATTAAGATTACAGTTGCAACCTTACATATAAATTCAGAATTTAACTATCCAATTTGATTAAAAGGATAACAGGATTTCGGACATTTACCATCGTAATATGTTACAAAACCTTCTTTTGTAACATTCAACGAAGGCAAATACCCGAAATCCTGTTATCCTTTTAAACCTTTCATCGTCAATAATACACTTTAAACCAATTTGATTGATTTCCACACAATTTTATATATAAAGAAATGTTGACAATACACTTGTTTAGGTTTTGTAGTAATTTTCGTGAAGAACCTACACTACAGCGATTGTTTGATACAAATATTTGTAAGCCTTCTTCAATCTACAGAATACATAACATTTTGTATTTATACATAAAATTTCCCTACAAATTAAAATTAGTGCTACTACAACTTCATTCCTAGCTCTTAGACCAAAAAGTTCTAAAAATTATCAAATTGCTTATTGAAATGTTCTTTTTACATGGATATAGACTATTGTCTCACCAATTTAAAAATAATATAAGGAAAGAATACCACTTTTATCGAAACAAAATTAAGTTTACGGATGGTCTTAGCAATAAGAATTAATTAATTGCTGTTACAAATCTAAATTTTGAGCTAAACGCTACAAAAGGTAACAATAAAACGGATCGGCTGATTATAATACCTGTACGTAATAGATGGAGGTTAAAACGGCCGTTTACGTCATCTAACTTATGGTTTAATAAAGCTAATGTTGACAAAAATGTGACTAAAACTTTCTTTAATATTTTATTTTAACAAATAAAGACAATTTTGACAATATTTTGAATTATAATTAATTCAGCAGATATTTGGAAATAGAACGTTTTATAACAATACAAATACCTATAATTATCAACATGATCTCCAGAGTATGACATAGTTTATTCAGTATTCTCATTAACGTTTGCTGTTTGTGACTAGTATACAATCAGAGATTACATAATGCCAACCTTGGTAACAAAAATAGCCTACATTTTCCACTTTAAATACTTGTAATTTAATGTGAAATGAAATAGCAACAATTCTTCTCTTTCTGTTTTAAGGTAAGTTACCTTAAAGAGGTCTTAATTTAACACAAAAATGCATTTTAAAAAACCTAAATTCAATTGCACTACTTTGAGTGTGTTACTTACCAGTTTTATAACTGAGGAAGTCTTCGTATACCGTGAACCCCGCCTGAACAGGTCCGTTGTTTAGAATCTCCTGTTGAATAGATTCAACTATGGACTCCACTTGGTACGATTCCTTGGCTGAAAACATTACAGTGGGATTCTATTAGGCTTCGAATACTGAATGTGTAATAATTAGTCTTGGTCTTATATCATAATTAGACAAAAGTTATTACGAAATTCTTGACGTGGGGTACGCTCGATTGTATAAAAAGCTAAATTCTCAATCACTCACTTATCATTAATTCTCAAACGTCCCGAAATGTAAGGAAGTTGAAATTTGGCACACGCATGCATCAGGACTCAGATAGAAAAAACACTTTTTTATAAATATCAGTCATCTATAGGGGTTTAAATAGGTTGCAACATTTAAAAGAGCTATATTTTGGTTTCACCGATGCCCTATAAAGGTTAAATATAACGCCCACGCTCTCCGTAACTTAAATAGAAAACACAAAAGTTTTCATTAAAATTACACAACTATAGCGGTTAAGTTTAAATGGAGTTCCAATCCCTAGAAGAACCAGACATATGTTTATGCTACAACCCTACGAATATATACCCTACAACAATGAAATTTGACAAAGTTTTACAATGACTCTCAACAAAATTAGAAAAGATATATATATATATATATATATATATATATATATATAATATATATATATATATGAAAACTTTTGAATCTCAAAAAAATTAGAAATGATAGAATATTTAATTATTTAATAATTTAATTACTTAATTTAATCAACAAAACTCCATAAATCTGGTGTAAAACTGAGTGAACATATTGGTAAACATAAAATATGTTCTGACGATGTCATCACTATATTTCATGAATGAATAGATTAACACAAATTGAATTACATTGTAATTTGTGTGACTGTTAATGAGATTGTAGAATTAATGTATATTTATCAATATGTTATCAGTATTTATGGATACTTAGGACATCATAATAAAACCATGTGATAGCCAGATTTTATGAATATATATATATATATATATATATATATATATATATATATATATATTTATTTATTTATCTATAAAACTTATCAAAAGATTTATGTGCGTCAATAGCTTATGAAAATATCAGAATGAAAATGAAAATAAAAAAATAAATCAAAGTCAGAATATATACCTATCTTATAAAATCCTTATTTATTTGAAATTTATTGACAAGAAAATTAAAACTAAGATAAAGTCTTTCGTTGTCTGATTTTGTTAAATCCCTGCCAATCAACCTCAGTATTCACCTAATTTGTAGGCAATTGAATATCAACCCATATAATCTTTAATCATCTTATAAGAGAAGCTTTGTTTCGTAATTGAAATAAATTCACTGGAATAATCGTTAGTATGGTACTCAAAGAAGTATTTACGCCTAATGTTTTAACGTACACTATTTAATTATATGAGCATCTTGTACATAATATATTCATACGACGAGCACGATCGTTAATTTATAGTTTCTATTTAATTGTATCTAGTGTATAGATTGTTTAAAAAAATTAAATAAAAACAAATCAAATAATAACTTTAAATATACAGTGGAAATATACGACAGAATTTATAGAAATTCGTTCACCCTTTGCATTTTTAGTGAAAGTATGCGGAAACAACACCGCTTTGGGCAAACTGGTGGTTCACACGTTCAGACGAGCAGGCAGCCACCGGCCGCAATAATTCAACGACACTTGCTGTATTAAGTTGTTGTCAAAAATGAAATGTTAAAAAATAATGGTTTACAAAATTACACCTCAAGATAGATTCTCTATAACAAGATCATTGTCAAATATTTTGAGCACCCGTTAATGATTAAAATGTTAGCGGTGATTTAATAACAACTTTTTTAATACAAATATGAGAGTGTAAAATTTAATTCTCAAAACAGTAAACTTGAATGAATAAATTTTCAAAGTTTCAAGAATCGATACCTTTTTTGTTGTTGTTGACTAAGTAACTATCAATTATTGTTTGTAATGATTTGCTTTATATGTTAACCTTTGAAATTACCTCACAAAATTTTAATGTAACTTCCGTTATTGTAGCTCTACTGGTTTGTTTGTGGTTTACTTTCAATCCCGCGCATTGAAAGTTTTATGATCCGAGAATGCAGTTTTTTTTTGTTTTGTTTTGAATTCGGTCTGTATAATGATTTTTAACTATTACGAAAGTTCTAAAGGAGGCTATGGATTTCCAGCCTATTTTAGATAAGATGGATGATGATAATAAATTAAATTATCCTTAATTAAATTCACCAAACAAATTATTTTCTTTCAAGTTCTGAAAGTAGTAAGTAAAACAGCAATTTTCTCGAGAATATATTTAATCATTAATCGATTACGCTTTGGAAAACAATGGACTGAGTGAGGTACAAATCAACTAAAACATGGTTAACGTCGGTCAATAGATTCTTGTTTGCTAGTTTGCTAAGGCGGAGAACAATGTATCCTTTGTCCGCTTAACTTTTATTTTCCCTAACTGCTTGCGTCAGCCTGTTCTCTGATCCAATACCCTCACTAGCATTTCTTTTAAATTATGACAATTCTCCTACGAATTTCTTACATACAAATTTCAGTCTTTTTGTCATAACTATATCCCAAACCTAAACCGAAGAGTGATTCAAATTAGGAATATATACATTCTTTACGTATTTGAAAGATAAATAGTGATATTAACCGTGATAACAGACTTGTCTGTATAGTATAACCACCATGATGACTGAAGATAGTCATTACACAATAAAAGGTATCCTATTTAGATACCAGTAGGATAATGTGGGTCAAACTGTTGTCATGCACTATTACTTTTATATTATATTAATTTCTTAACCAGTACATTTATACGATTGTTTTCTTTCCGTGTCTGCACCACAAATTAGTATACAATCATTGTTGAGCTATTTTATTTATTCTTATTTTGAGAATGAAATGGAAAACGAATAAATTGCATAGGTCTTTTATTTTTTAAATCATTTGAAAGTTTTGAAGTCAATGATAAAGATAACTATAAAACAGTTCCCATTAAAAGATCATTGTTATAAAAATATGTTATATTAAATACTGGAAGATGTTGGATTAATTTGTATAAGTATAAAAACCATCCTCAATGCAATTTTATTGTTTTAGAATTCAATACGTATAATAGACAAAAACATATTGTTTTACAGCATAAATGTCATGTGGCTTTAATCTGTTCGTAGCCGAACCATTGAAACCAGTATCACTACAGCTCTCGGAGATTGCAATTTTGATTCAAAATAAGTTAGATATTTGAATTTAAGTCAAAAAGCATAAACAAATTTCGAAATGTATTTAATTATAGTGAAATTAGAAAACTCAGAAAATCAAAGATGTAATAGAAATAATTTTCGATGAAGTTAAAATATGGATTCTTTTACTCTTATACTATAGAAAAGGTTATACAATACTGACATAGCAACGGACTAAGGTCTGATTAAATTACAATGTAACTTTATACTTCATCTATCTTACTTTGTATTTTATTATAAGTGTTCCGATGCTATAATTACCAACATAAAAATTTATATGATAAGCTCACAAAACTCTAAATCTACATTAACTATTGTACGCTATAATACCTTTTTCAGTACATAGTACCTTTAATATAGTTATTAGTGTGTCTTTCTTATTTTATCATGAGTCCATTCCAATGTTGCATTATGACGCCTTAAAGTCAGTTGACTGACATAGTTCTTTAGCTAGAAATTTATTCTAAAATGCACTCAAATATTTGCACAGTGATAAAGGGCTTATAAAAATTTCGACACAGTTATTTTATCACTTAACATTTTAAATATCAATGAATATGTTTGAAAATCAAAATTGTCAAAACCACGTAAGATGACTCTAGTTGTACCCTGAAACCTACTTTTGTGGTGATCCTTGCGGAAAGGCTTCTTGTATTTGCGGTTAGTGCAGTAGGGGAAGCAGTCCGGAGTGTGAGGGTTCCCCATGTCAGGACAAGAAATCCGGCTACCGTTGACATGGTGCTCACATGGCTTCAGTGGGTAAGGCTGGCAACCCTGTATGTAACAGTTGTATATAACCGTATAACATTATTTTCAGTATACCGACATTTCAGTTTTTCTGGTGTCAAGTAATGTTACTAACGGTGCTCAAAACAATAAATAAAATAAAAATGATACCTTTGGGCTAAAGAATGTTTTCAGTTTCACTTGACAAATAATTAATTAATATTCATAAATTTGCAAGTTGAATATTTAGTTTAATAATTACAATAAAGAGATTAAAACATGCAAAAACAACAGGAAGATAAGTTTTCCTCCATTCAGAACACATACTTTTACCAGATTATATTTCTATACCTAAGATGTGGAGATTAATTTGGATTTTATTGCATTTTGGAACTCACTAATTTGAAACTTTACTATATTTCCTTTAAGAGAAATTTAAATTGGTTTTTACCTTTTAATGGATAACAAAAAGAGTGTATTTATAAACTTGTGGTTTTGAATAAAATTTTGGAGCCTTTAACGTCCTGTTCATCATTTTTAACTGAGCTGCACTAACCTCATGGGACCCGTAGTCCCCGCCAGTGACTATGCCGTGGTGATGGAAGTACTTCCACGCTTGGTCGTCGTAGCCGCCATTGCAGCCATCACCGCAGTGGGAGCAGCAAGTCATCAGCTCCCTCGCTGACAGTTGAGCTGTGAACTTTGCTTTGCTGGCTATGCACATCCTGTCTGTCAAAACGGATGCAGCAGATACAGCCTGAAATTCATCACATGACAATGTCAGGAAAAAATCAAAACCCGTAAAAGGTTTTCTTTGTATGATACAATTTCTTGTAATAAATGTTGTGAGATTTAGAATTAGAGGTATTGAACAGCAGGAGAAAATACAAGGTTAAACTGTTGTTACTGACTTAACATCATAAATAAACTTTTTTTGAGGAACCTTCCAGAGTTATATAGTGTAACAAACATTAATACATAAACATACATAAAATAACATAAACATTAAAGCTAATCCAACAATATTTTATATCAGAAATGCACATATTATGTTACTGAGCAATTAAAATTAGACCATTATTTCGATAAACAAATTGGTTGCAACAAGGAATATAAACATTTTCTTATTAAATTTATCATGAAAGTAATCCTTCAAGACAGCTTAAATAATAAATTATAAATCGAGGTTGAAATCAAGTGGAGATGGGTTTCACTCACCCAGCATGAGCCGCAGTCGGATTGGTCCCATATGTGACCGATAGAAGAGGCACAGTCTGACCACTCGTTTCTTGCATCAAATTCGTCCGGAATATCCTTCAGAGATCGCTCATATCGCTGAATTGGCAAAACCCTTTCTCCTTCCCTCTTCTTAAGACCCAACAGCCTCCTCACCTGGTTCTTCTTGTAAGACCCATGAAAATTCCTCCCAGCCTATGAGAGAAACATTACATGACCATTATAATTCTATGCATTATCTCTGAACGTGGTGACAAAAAACCGTGAGATCTCCTCTTAGATAAAAAATGTATTGCAATGTACTATAAATTTGCACCTTTGGCTACAACGGAGGAGTTTATTGACTCATAACTGGGTTTATAATGGAATTGAAGAACAATAGGTCATATACAATGGTTGCATATCCGTAAGGACATAAAAACCGAAGTAAAACTAAACATATATACTGTATATAGTTATAAAAGAAAGTAAAACACGTTTATTAACTTTTCAGTGACATTAACAAAAGCTTGTATAAATAAAATATAAACAAATATAAGAATGAAGGTTATAAACACATTGCAAGTAAAATAAAACATGTAACGTTTCCTAAACACAGATACAGATAAAAACGTTTTAATAATTAATTTAAATTAACTGTGCCTCAGATTTAATCAAACTGATGATTTTGATTGAAGATCCATTATGTTTGCTTGTTCATATCTTCTTAGCAATAATTTTGTCTTTATTTTCATAATTTTGAAACATCTTGATGCGAATTAGAGAGAAACAATTTTAAAAGGTTTGATTTGTGTTGCACATCTTGTGCGGACACGGGTTTAAGTAAATTTTGATTTTGAACATCGGCATGATGATTGTTCAGCCTAAGTGATGAAGATGTGTCTATGCTATCTTTAGGCAATGTTGACAGGATAATTTATTGACTACATTTTAGTTGTTACATGTGATGTCTTCTGCAATAGAATATTTTTTCTGGTTAATGCAGCTTTTGTAACAGTTTGTGGATTGCATCAGGTTGCATATGCCACAGCGTGGTTTATTGCATGGATATATAGATGTTAGGCAACATGCAAACATATACCTGCCACGTTGTATGCGCAGAGTTGACAGCGTCTATGACCTCCTGAGACTCTGCGGATAGTTCTTCTGCCAGAGCTCTCGCAAATATGCAGAACAATAATAATAAAATGGATCTCATTGTCAGTACGGCTGTAAGAGATACCATAATTTCTAGGTTAGGGATATCCAGGAAAATCTTAATCTAACTACTTAGTTAAAGAGATTTCGTATATTAAAATCATAAAGGAATTTAAATGAATTGTGTGATTAGATCATTCAATTTAAAAAAAATATTTTAATCAAACGCTTAAGGATAAGATGAATCTGAGACGAAAATATAATCTGAATCTTCTGTGGAATTCTACTAGTTGTCTGATGTGTCAGAGATATTAAATATTCTAAGTCAATATTGTATGATACCAGTAACTTGAAACATTTCTTATGCTATTAATAATATACGCTTATAGTAAACCTAAAGTGGTCTTTTCCTATTGAAGACATGTCAAGAGATAAATATGCATTAATTTAATTCATTAACGTTAAGGAAAATGAATTCCATCGGAAGAATACATACTGAAATAAGCGAATAGAACAAATACAATTAAATAATCATTTAATATACTTAGCACTATCTAAGCCAGGGTGATTTCTAAACTGTTTGAAAATAAATATTTAGCATAGTGAAGACTACACATTTTAAGTGATATATTTATTTAATTTAAAACCCAAAATATTAAAATTTTTTTAAATGCGCTAATTTCAGCACTTTAAAACTTTTTCAGCAACTCTTGAATGGTTACGAAGTAGCATTAACGAATTGACAGTGAGAAAAGTGAAATACTGAAATTATCTTAAATTCGGCGTATATATGTTTTATCTATTATTACGTGTTAATACATTTAAAAACTATGTATTAATAAAATAAAAAGTAATTAAAACGATATAGTTGTAATAACATTGGGATCGTAGAAGGATACAATTAGATCTATAACATACACACTCAAATTTATTTATCAGAATTTATTATCTGAACTCATTAAAGGTTACATAATACTAAAAGTAACGATTAAAGATAATGATTGAATAACTGTTAACTTTAAATATATTAGAAACATTTCTTTATTGTGATCCAACCATTTATAGTAATTTATAATTGGTATACCCTGTATCTCATAATAATTTATATTTGATATATATATACATATATTAAATAATTATATTATAAGACATACATATGTACTTATATAAGTATATATATTATAAGTAAATAAGCAATATATATATATATATATATATATATATATATATATATATATATATATATACACACACACACACACACACACACACATTTCAGTGGTTGTTTTTTTAAATGTATCATGCTTAAAGCCACTAAATATGAGATACTTCAGAGAGAAAAACTTACCTCAAATATCACAGTTTGGGAGTCAATCTGTTCACTCCACGTTTCACATTTGGAGTGACATATCACGTGATCTGAGCCATCCATCACCTCCTTGACATTCCCACTTATATAGATAAACTTAATCTCAGAAAATGTTACAGATATTTAATATTTAAGTATATGTGCATTTGAATAACAACGTAAATCACACACCTGCAATGTTATTACACCTGTAATGTGTATATCAAATCAATTACCATGACAAAGAACATACTTTTATATCATTTATACGAATAATATTGTATTAGAAGACGCTTTATTTGTTTCTTCGTTATTCAGCATAAATATTCACACTATTGGACAGGATAATACCTTGTGATGATGCATGTTGTATGAGTACATATTAATTATTTGTTACTTTAGGTTGTTAAGGAGCAAAATTGTATCTAATAATTATAAAAAATAGCTCCTGTTTTTATATATTTCCTATTTGTGGCTGTGAGAAATGTATGCAGTTTAGAGGTATATAGCAGACAAAGGCCCTAGGGAATATGTGTGATGCAGGCCGTATCTAAGATTGAATCGCCTGCACTGCATTTTATGCAAACAAATGCTGTTGCAGTGCAAATTTATCACTCAATGTAAGAGTAGTAAGTTGGCATTCCGTTGATTAAACTAAGACAATTTGTTGTACTACGGAAATAACAGACTGGAGAATGTGCTTTACATTATTTGTATTCGTATACAAGGTAGGAGTACGCCTAACTACCTGAAAAAGGTAAATGCTATATGATTTTACTCAGTTTGTTTAAAAATAGAATCCTAATGATATATGTATTTCGTATTACGCAGACTCCTTTATTTTACTCCATTTAAAGGATGGATAAGGTAGAGTACGAAGTTCTTCTTTATTAAGTAAAATCTAGAATACGAGGCCTCCTCTTAATACAAGGTTTAGTTAGGTTATTAAACTGGCATGACTTTTGTATATTGGATGAAGCTGATTTTTAAATTGGTTATCGTATGTCATGCATACATTTACTGTACTGCGTTTTTCTCTCAATGCCGTATTTTAATGAACAAGGTACGCTTCTCCACGTGTCATATATCAGGCTTTAGACTATATGCTTAATTTCAAGTCTACAGCTCATTTCGTAAGGCCGCATGTATTTCTGAATCACATGTTAAAATTTAATATGATTGTATTCAGTTTATTTAGAAATATATTCATTCTGAAATTGTATTGTTCTCACCATAGTTACCAATCGGATCAATGTTTGCTCAGCCACATTTTGTGGAGTGACATCGCACCATTAAACTCAGTATTACCGGAATAGCCTTTAAGATTCTTGGAAATTCCAAGTGTAGGGTAATAATCAGGTTGTTCTCGAGATATTGTGCGGATTGACAGAAAGACAGAATTAAATTATTCGAGCCCCTCGAGTGATAAATAAAAAGGTACGATAAAAATATGCAGGTAAAGATAAAAAATGCAATGTTTTGTTTCTAATCAGTAAAATAAAGGCACGCTTGCTATTAAAAATATATTGAGATGTGTCAATCCATAATGAATAATTATGACTTAAAGTAATGAAAACTTAACGAAAATAAAACATTATGTGTTATTTTGTCATCGTAATGACCATCGTTAAGTTCCATTAACAGGTCGAATGCTTTAAAATCAGCAATATAACGGAACTTTTACTTTAAATGTATCCAACAAAAATTCTTAAAATAGTCGGGGTCAGTGCTGGCGATTTCTAAGAGTCAATACCGTGAATTCACAGGATTGATGTTTTGCGTGAGATTCAAATCTAGCTTAATGGGTGGTGATGTAACTACATTCAATTAAATCGAAAACTGTGTTCCTTGCCATTCACTTTCTTCGAGATTTATAGATAATATTATCGTTATTTTACTGCCCTTGGTGTAATTTCCGAATTTATATATCGTATTTTTGATACGATGTGATTTTACAGTGCATGTATTGTTTTTTGTCTCGCTATTTTATTTTTCACAGCCAACCGCTGTTGCTGTTACGACTTTCTAAAATTGTAACTATTTTAAGTCACACTTTATTGTGGTTTCCTTGTCTTAATTGATTTCTTACTTTTATTGTTTGCTCTTAATATTTATTAAGCTAAATTGTAAAAAATAGTTTTATGGGTCTGCAGATGTGCAATTATGATTTTTATCGTATTATTGTACTGTGTATCCACAGTATTAAGTGGCAATTTATTATCTTTATGTTTTTGAGCAAGGACTTAGAGGTAATAAGAAACCAGAACTTAACATGGACTTAACGATTCTTCTTTTACAATTCTTTGTGTCTATAGAATTATAAATACAATAGAAAATAATTAATAGTTAAAAACCTATGTTTCATCATGTACAATTAACTTATTCAGAGTTAAAGAATCATTTGTAATCGATTATGGGATTGTAGAATCTTATAAGCATTAACTAATGAAATATATCAAAATCATCGAGCTGAATTGTGCCCTCTCCGTAGCACATATGTAGGCCAACTGTTACAACAATGACGAATGGAGATTGACGGTTTGTCGTGAACACTGGCGCTCACAGTTGCAGTCAACCGACCCCTTCGATTTCGATTGTTCTGCCCCCCCCAACCACATTCAGCACCAACCCGCTTTGACATAATTCATTAGATTAGTTCAGTTAATCACCACACTTGATTGGTGGTCATGGTTGCCGAAATCGTATGCAGTTCCACGGTTATCGGTGGTATCTTGTTATTATTCTCTGTTAAAAAATTGTAATTATCACTCGAGGGGCTTAAAAAATTATTTTTTTCTGACCATCTACACGACATCTAGACAACTATCTGATCTACAGAGATAGTACTTGTTATCAGGGTTAGTAAGAAACTCGATAATGTAAGCGATTGGAATAGTTTATTTTGTGTCGATCGATTCGCACGATATCTTAAGAAAAAACTTACTTCTTAGCTTTTTTTCTATTATCTCGGAGGTAATAACGAGTTTGATGATGGTACATGTCACTCTATGGGATTTGTCTGAGCGGACCATTTTACATTGATCCTTTGGGTAAATATGAACAAACTGATTAAGAAATGTTAACATGTGATTCAGAAATACATTTAGCCTAACGAAATGAGCTGTAGACTTGAAATTAAGTATATAGTCTGAAGCCTATATATGATATATGACACGTGGAGAAGCGAACTCCTACCTTATTCATTAACATACGCTGTTGAAACAAAAACGTAGTACAGTAAATGTATGAGTGGCGTACGATCATTATTTTAAATATCAGCTTCATCCAATATACAAAATTGATGCAAGTTTAACAACCTAACTAAACCAGGTTATATGTACGAGAAGGCCTCGTGTTCCAGATTTTTCCTCAATAAAGAAAAAAATTAGTATTATACCTTACCCATCCTTTGTATGGAATAAAATAAAGCAGTCTGCGTACGACGAAATAATCTATTACATTAGGGTTCTATGGACACAACTGGAACATTTGGTTGAGGACAACGTGGACAGTGCTAATTAAATAAACGACATCAAAGTTAATATTTGACACCACATTTATCTCTCATGAAGGCTCATTGTTGTAACCTATTTCATCACTCGCCGAAGTCCACATCCGTTCCGTGTTATGATTCTGAATATAAAGCCTGTAACAAGAGGAGAACAATTTTGACAGGTAAATCTGTATATAATCACATTTGATGAATATAGTTTTAAGTCAGTACAATACATCACATGGAATCTATCCAACTCTTACTACGACGCACAAGTATTATCTTTGAGATTAGGTCTGCAGATAAGTAAATCTTTTATAAAGCATTCTTAATCATTACTTATTCATTCGCAAGGTAAGTAAATTAGTCATATAGTTAATATTAATTTGGTAAATGTGAAAGAAAAATAAAATGGATTGTTGAAACACTTAAATTGTGTTCTGCGTTAAAGACAATAAAGTACCTAACGATTTAGAATGCATTTTAAAAATTAAGAACAAACCTATACTGTACCTTCTGGTTTATGATCCGTTTTAAACGTTGTATTCGCAATGTTATGGATGTTACTGCAATGCCATGTGAGCATGGCATAACCGATATGTTATGCTCCAAAGTCATTTCAACTTGCGTAACAAAATTTGAAATGTCCTACGGATGGTTAAAACGGTTATGAAAATATTAACCAATATAAATGTGTACTAGGTAGTGAATCCAGATTATTATGTAAAAGTTATTTAATTTGCTATCATCGATGAGCAGTCTCAAGTGTTTGTTTGTCTCAGTGGTAAAAAATAGGAGTGAAGCTACTCAAAGATATTTTCTGGAGATATATATTATTCGAAAATACCACGAGAAATCATATTTAACGTTATTAATATAATTATAGTATATGTAGAGGAAGAAAAATCCTCTATTGTAATATTGGTACTACCTCTAGTTGTACTACCAGGTAAAATAAAAAACATTTAGCTTGCATGCTTTTATGGCCTTTCTAAATTCTCGGAAACACGAATAACTTGCGTTTTGCATTTATAACTTATGTCAATAATATGTTAACTACATTGGGTATCCAATACATTTTTTTTCTCCCGGACGAAAATATCATCACAAACTCGATCTATGTAGGTAATCGATTACGGATTTATAGTGAAAATCGTAACAGGATAACTTACACCAACCACACTTTACCACGGTTTTTTGACTAATCCTCACAACTGCGAAACAACGTATTTGAACAGATGTACAAATATATTGAGTTTTTCTATAAATTAATCGTCCCTAAATATCTTTGAGATCTGTAATGTTAACTGGGAGAAGGACTTATTTCCGTATCCATCTTTGTGTTATAGAGTACACCCTAAAACTTTAAGATTTTCGATAGAGTTTTTACCGGAGTTTTTAAGAAAGATTAGAAGTGATCATCCTTGCAGTTATGTTCTCAATTATTTCTTTCATTACTCTACTGTAGAAACCCCCGAAAATTTAACAACTATTCTATCGTTTTAGTGGTAATCGTTCCTAATAATCTCTAATGTCAGTGATACGTGAGGTTTTCAACCGATTGCATAATATACTAATCGTCTTGTATCATCATGACAATTACATTAAGAGATAAATAGGTCTTATTTCTTAAGATAATTAGGACTTTTCTACATAACATTACCAACATAATTCCCAGAGCCTAGAACCTCCCCTGTTTCAAATTGTGCTCAATAACGTGGCCTGCGGGAACGATAAATAAAATTGATCTTATTAATACCTAAGCTAAATTGATTGGACAGCTTGGTATTCTATTTTTTTCCAATGTGGTGTTTATTAAAACTAAAAAAATAAATCACAAATCCGTTGTTTAAGGTCCTAGAGACAAAATTTTGAAGTATTCTGAAATGCTAATAATATTTCCTAAACCTTTCACAATGTTGTTGGATCATGAATTATGTTTGAGATATTGATACTGATATGTACTGTGGAAATATGATATTGATACGTACTGTAGAAATTGAAACGTAAATACTGTTAGAAATAAATGATTAATATTACAGTTGTCACAAAGTCTACTTCATGTGACTGACCTTTAAGAATTAATTTTATGGAAATTATAAAATATAGTAATACATTCCAGACAGGAGTGAACCTAATACTAAGAAATTGGGAAACTAATTCGTCTGGACACAAACTAGCCAAAATTAAGTTCAGCGAGTAAGTTTTAATTGAAATTGATAAACCACAGAACTGCCAATCATAATTAATTGAATCAACGATTAGAACTGTATGTATTAGACATTAATATTCACTACACTATAAGATGATTATCTTATAAACATTATATAATTAATGTTCTAATATTATGTTATGTTATGTTGTAATGTTATTGTGTGTAAGTGTTCTTTTTGGACATTTAATGTTACAAAAGTTACAAAATACATGAGAATAATAAAAAGGTAATATTTATTGTAAGTCTCTACTCTCAGGAGCTACTTCACGATTAGTTAGTATTCAAAATAGATGTTAAGGAGGTCATGAAAGTATTGTATTGGTAAATGTTATTATTATTCTACAAGACTGTTGTGCTCATGTGCCATATCATAAATTACCTAGAGATTAAAAATATATTTTCGTTAAGTAAAGAATGTAATAAACCATGATTAACCTATTCGTCACATTTGTGTAATGAATTTTTTTCACCATTTTATGAAAATCCGTTAACTGTAACAATTAATACAATTAATGCAACAACAATTAATAACAATTAATGTTGTATCTTTCATTAATAAAATATGAAACGCAATTTGATGGTAAGACAGACAAAAATATTTACTAGGAATGTATCAGTTCATAACCCACCAAAATAAAAAGATTGGTTTGGAAAATATTTATAGCAAATAACTAACGCGTTCAAATCTATATCCTACGTTGACACAATGCACATCTATTTTGTACCCGGCTGTCCTTTAATGAGTGATAGCTTTATACGTTTTTCAGTGTTACATTTTTGAACTGTTACATAGTAATCTTTTCAAATACGAAGAGGTTAATAATTTCTAAACAGATTTTTATTATAATTTCTTTACTGACACACACTTGGCATAATGGCATTAATGGAATCTCTGAAAATATTTGAATAAAAACTTATTAATAATTTAATATAAATTTAAAGTTTAACGAAACTGAACGCATTTTAAGAAATACGATGAGAAAAAGACGTGATATTGTCATTCATATCTAATTTGCATATATAAGTAAACAATATTTATATTTGTTTTGTGGCTTGTTATTAAACAAATAATTAAACTATACGGTTAGGAAAAACTAATTAGACTGAATACAGAGTGTTCATTTCAGAACTTCAAACTGGTATGAAAATACTTATAGCCCAAGTATCAAAATTATGTAAACGGGAGTGTATAGTACTCATTGAGGGAAAATAAAAATTGTTTTAAAATTTGGTTTGAAGTTTAGAAAGGATTTACAACATTATTCCGTGAGTAATTTTGTTGTTATTAGCAGTAGTACGGTAGTTTGTAGACATAATTTTTGTGTAAGAAATTACATTATTGGCTATAGATACCAAACGGCTTGGCCGATTTAATTTTTTTTACTAAGATACAGCATTTCTTTATGACCTTCAATTTGAGGTGTCACAAGGTGTTAGTTGCCATTTCAATATAATGTTGTTTTTTTTTGTTCCCCCAATTAGTACTATAAACTCCCGTTTATAGAATTTTGATACTTGGGCTATTAAGTCTGTTATACGAGTTTGAAGTTTTCTAATGAACACCCTGTATAATATAAATAATACACAAACAATACCGAGGCGACAAGGATAAAAAAGGGATAAAGAGAGTTTTATAATAATTACAGGAGTTGAGCTTACCAAACGACGTCTACCACACAAAGTGGGTCACTGAGTTTGCATACACCTCCGGCTAGTCTATAAGTTCTCTCTGGATATTTACATTGGCTATTGGCTACATTTACCATGGATACAAGATCAAAGTGTTGAATGCAATTCAAATTGATTGCGTTCGTTGTTTAATACAGTGTAGAAGAGAGGAAGGAGATATATGTGAGCGGCCCACAGTACAAGTTTTGAGTTTAGATAAACAACAAAATAAGGAGAAACCATTATGGTAGAGTAAGTAAATACTGCACAACGCGAAGAACAATTTCCGCACAAACGAGGATAAAATTTTAGTTCATTACATGGTCAATACTAGAGCCCCGGAATAAGAGGAATTCATAATGTGGCCCGCTTTGGTGAATGTATACCTTGCGATTCAAAAATGAAGTAACTCTAAATGTAATGTCGTTCATTATTTACACTGCTGACCTGCCCGGTAGTGTGTCACTTGCTAGGTGCATGCATACGCTTATAATTGTTAATTACACTTTCTTACGTTTTTCATTCCATTAACCAAGTTTTCGCAGTGGATAACTTTGATCTGGAGAGATTAGAACACTGGTTACGGAAATATAGTCTCAGGTTAACCGATGAAATATCTCCGAATTGTTTCACCTACTATCCATAAAAATATTGCTTAAGGATATGCACGTTAAACTTGGCAACAATAAACAAATAAATCACGGCATATCCAGACTCTTGAGGACTGGCGAAGCGGCTTCTCCTTCGTAAATTTCTTCAGGAATTCTTCTTTCCGGACGGGTTTTATTGGTTTCCTGAGAGACTGGAAGTGATGCGTGGTGCATGAGCTTCGTAGTCTCTGTTTTAAAATTAGTTCCTATCTTTTAAAATACCTTGATTTTGTTTTGTTTGTTTTTTTATTTTGTTTATTGTCTACTTATTATCTATTGTTGGTTTCATCCGGATCTACTAGTAATATTTGTAAAATTGGTGTTGTACCGTTTAAATAAATAAATAAACAACAATTTTTTTTGAGTGATACTGTTAAGACTTAAAGTGTAGTGCGTGACAGGAACCGTACATTCTTAGATCACATAACTAATGTTTCCCAGTTGCCTTTAGGAAGGCTGTGAGGTCTGTACAAGTACCCATCAATACTAGCAAAATCTGAATGTAAAAAATGAAATATAATTGACGTGAAAAACTCTCTGTATAGGCCGACGTCAGCTGTAGGTGACGCTCTGGTCGATTAACGTCAAAGTATTGTTTACTCGAACACAAAGTTATTTTGTTTTCTCATACAACCATTTGGTATGTTATCAATTTTTTTGTAGATCTACAGGAATGTTCGAAAATTAAGTTGGCCGTGTGAGATAACTTGTATTGGCATTTTGGTATTTTTATCTCGTACCTAAATTTAAAACAAAGGGGGATTCAACGGAACGTCAAAACAGTCCGTATGAAAAACCTAAAATATGAAATATGTCTTCCATGCCAACAGTAGTCAATGATTATATACATTGCAAAGTACGCTATATACTGACGTAACGTAATCTATAATTGACACAAATTAAAGTATAATTTATGATTTATATAATTATGATAATTGTGTTTTTAATTGATTTACGTATATTTATTTTTTAGATCAGAACTAATGACAATACATATCTCACGTTGCTTTTCCTTTGGTGGAAGACAAGTCTAACGGGACCGGTCAGTGAGAAACAATTTTGCGTCAGCTTTAGTTGGTAAACTTGTTAATTGATTTTATTAGTATTATAATTCGCGTGTAGTCTGTAAATAATATGTGGTTTGAATTGCTCCTAGTGGTTTGATATCCTAGTGGAAGCAAATATAATGTAGAACGATGGAGCCCTATAATAATAATGAAACGGAAGTAGATAAGTTTATAGTATCTATTATTTCAGTCTTCACAGCTAAGAGGTTCAAATCGTAAAAAGATTCCTTAGGCTCTTATTTTAGGTTTAATGTGCGAAAAAGAATGTTCTTAAATTATATTGCAAACACGCAATAGTAGAGGGTGCCTTTTTCCACGACCAGAAAAAGTATAGAAACTCGGTGTCAGAAGACTACTTAGTCAAAAAGACTTTTCTGGCACTTATAATCTTTTCTCGGTGTGTTATTCCCAGCGTACTAATAAAGTTTACATTGTTGCCCCAATTAAGATAGCCTGGCCATTAAATTATATCGGTGTGAAAAGTCTACTTCAGTCAACAAGGGTCTACTTACGGTAATTTGATCTACTTCCGGTTCCATAATAGCGTTTGATTGTTGCTCGATTAATAAAATATATAATACTTTTGCCCGAAAAGCCTACTATGGTATAAAAGCAACTACTTCCGTTTACTGTATTTCATTCCGATCTAAGGTATTTATAGCGTGCAGTAACTTTAGCGTTGTGATTTCTATCAAGAAACATCACTCTTCTAATGTATTTATGATAAAATTGTGCTTAGTATTTAGAATACTTTGTTACAGTTTCTATTTCAAATTCGTTACTGAATTTTGTTTTGGTTATTTTTATCCCGTATACTTAAGTATAAAAGTCTTCTTCGGTCATAAAGGTTAGACTTACATTTTAAATAATCTTACATGCTGATGAGTTCCGAAAATAGAACGAAAACAGGATCAAACGCAAACTGGGTCATAAATAAATTTCCCATTTTGCAAGACACTTTGTCCAGGCGACAAAGCTTTGTGACAAAGAGATCGGTCACCCTTTTGGGATCCGAACGGGATTTTCGATTCTATGACTAGTTGATCTTTATTAAAAATCTTTCATTTGTCCAGTTGAAATCATAAGACAAGTGTGTGTACTATTTGATTGTTGAACGCCATTGGAAAGTTTAAAAACAAAATATAGTTATTGTATGGTGTACAACCCTATTTCAACCCCTGAGGATGTTTGATTTTTATGAAATTTGGTTTCATATGCATTTTGTTTTATTATTTAAATCATGAGTAACGTGTATAACAAATTTAATCTTTTTGTGACATAGAGCAATTGAGAAAAGAAATATAGTTGTTCTAGTCGTTGCAACCCCTTTGGAACCCTATTTGATCTTTATGAAAATGCTTTAGTTTTTATACGTAAGTCATCAGGCATACGTGTGCTAAATTTCTGCTGAAACTTTCTGGAATATCAGGAAGTTAGGGAATTAGTAATAAGTGAGTGAGTGCGTGAGTAAAAGCTTTGCCTTGTTTGTATATAAATATAAAACATTTTTATCAAAACAGTATAATCTGATTTATAGTGGTTGATTACAGTTAACAAAATTTGAAGCATACTGAAACTTGTACTGGAGATTTCGATTTTCGTATCCATAACGAGGGTTGTTTTGTTAGTATTATCCAACGAATTATCATACTCAGCTCAAGTATGATAAATGTTTGAAGAGTGGTCGAGAACTCCGCTCAATGCGAGGGATTGATCTCCGGGGAGCGTCCTGCCAATGTTTGCAGTCTACTTCATTCAAAACTAGTTAGTATTCTGACCAATAACTATTCTATCATTCGCTGTTATTAAGTGCGTGCTATTTACAATTGATTATATTTGATTTTATGGAAATGTTAAACATGTTTCGTATATATATTTATGATAAAATTGTGCAAAAGTATTTAGAAGACGTACTTACAGTTTCTGTTTCAAAGTCATTACAGAATCATGTTTTGGTTATTTTTATACCATATGTTTATTTTTGGATATCACACAATACTTGAGTTGGATTTTTGACGCAGTTAGAACTTTACCGATGTAGTTTTCAACATTTATCCAGCAATTAAATGGACCTGTAAGAAGAATAGTCAGGGTAAAAATAAAATAGATTTATCGCTTCTCACTAAAAGTTTCGATAAACAGGGGAAAATCTATCAAAGAAGATTAGTATGAACCACTCATGTACACGGAACAAAATCTATGAAGCTAATATATATATATATATATATATATATATATATATATATATATACACTGTAGATAAATTTACATACCGATTTTTATTTTAGGTGCCTGTTAAAATACTTTATATGTAGGATTAATTTTACCATAGTCGTGTAGAAAAAGGGTTAAAATCTGGCCGCTTACGATGCTTGACCTCAACAGCAAACTGGAACTAGTCAATTAAAACTGTTAGTCAGTTAATACGATTAAACAGATAGATTTTTAAGTATAACTTGACACAAAGTTAATCTAGCCGTAACGGCGCATGACATAATTATATACATAATTATACATACAGTCCCTGCCATTAAAGGCATATTTAAAGTGACATCATTGAATGTTGAATCGTAATATCGTTATTTTGAAAACCACTACAGTAGTTTCACTGCACTATTGACTCTACTTCCTGTGCCTAAGGGGTCCCAGTGTAGCCCAATTATACCCTCCCTGATGTGTTGTTACATTACAGAATGGTGATTTGTGCTAAAAGCCACTTAGTTGTCCTGTTGGTGGTGGTGGCAGTCAATTTGGTAGTCGCTGTGGACTTGGACCAACAATTGGAGAGAGATGACATTATAGAGGCTGTGAACTCTCGTGACACTACATGGACGGTTAGTTTATTTTCGTGTAACACATCTTTCTGATTATTTTAATTTTTATCCATCTACAACCTAATCTACTATTTTCAGAACTGTTAAATTTATATTGGAGTGTACATTTTAAGAAACCAATTTGGTGTTAGTAAATAATTAGTATAATTTTGAACAAACTATATACACCTTATCAATGTGACCTTACATAATTTTTAAATACTACTATCACACATAGTTACTACAAACATTGCTTTGCATGTTTTAAATCAGGCAAGAAGAAATTTTGATCCGTCTCTAAACAAAAGATATTTAAGGAATCTTCTGGGCTGGAAACGACGTCCTGGGGGAAGTAAACTACCTCAGCTTCCTGATGACTTGGATAACATAGAAGTTCCTAAGCATTTCGATGCACGCAAGAAGTGGAAGAACTGTATATCTTTACAACAAGTCAGAGACCAAGGACCTTGTGGTTCTTGCTGGGTAAGTTTTGCCATTTCTCTGTTACTATTCATGAATATGAAATAGGAATTCTAAAAATGTAATAAATATAATTGTTTTAAGGCGCAAGTTCGCGAAAATTGATTGTTAATTGAATTTAAAATATAATTCCTTTTACAGAGTATTCTAATATGTTATAAATGCTAAGTAACAAGTTTAGCTAAGGGTTCTAAATTAGGCATAATCTAAGATAAACCTTTAAGAAGAAATTTATTATTTTCAAATTAACAACAGGTAAATAAATAAAAGGGTGTAATTTCAATTACGTTATTCGATCTTATTCGATCCGCAATTTACATTTGATATACACAGAGGATTTCACTTTTCCATACTGTTTTATAAAGAAGTAAAATGATAACAATAGTAGTAAACTAGAATGTTATCTTCTAGATCTGATCCATCATATCTGCAACATCACTGTGCAACTAACAAAAAGTTTGACACCCAGCATCTACATAGAATAGTATACCTCAAAACTACAAAATTCACATTTTAGAAAAATAAATAGATATAATATGATTATTAAATGCAAAATAATACAGACAGAAGAAACCCATATATGTTATTTTTTCATTACCAACACGTAAACGTGAAATAGTTAGGACAATTCCATCTGCAGAGAAACGAATTCAATGTTGACGTGTTTTACGTCGGAAGACGTTTTACGGGGGGAAATGATTGAGGGAAGGTTTTTGCCTGTATACATTAAATATACTATTTTTATGAAAATATTTTCGAAATAGTAAGTTTTATAAGGTAAGCGGATAAATCGTGTACTGCCAGAATATACCGAGAAACTAAATCCCTTTATCTATGCCCAGCCTGTAATAGAAGAAGAAGAATAGTTTTTTAGTTCCTTTAAGATATATACAATTATAACATGTTTAAATGTAACTTAAAAGTAACAGAACAATATTCAAACAAAAGAAAAAAATCAATATAACTTAGCATTTAAAAATACACGTATCGAAGAAAATTCTAACTACACATAATCTAAATAACAAAAATTATTACTATAAAAAATAAGTACTAGATTAATCATCTTAAGAAAATAAAATAGGGACTCAGATGAAACATGCCTTTATAGAGGTTCCATCTATTAATTTATTATATTAACGCGATTAGGCTAAAAAAATAGCGTAATCTTTTTTCTCCTTATTAAATAAGTTCAGAAAAAAATATTTTTAACTTTAGACGAGACTAACATTGTATGAAATTATTTTATACAATTTTTGTATACAAATGTTGTATACAATTCGTAACAAACAAAATATGAGTAAAATCTTTCATGCAAATAAAACTTGAAAGCTATGTATTATTTATTAACTTTTTATATCAAGACTGAAATCAACACTGTCCAAACTTATTTACCAAATTTTTATTCTTTCCATAAATAATGCCATATTCTTGGAATTTTTGATCTCATTTGGAAGAAAATACAATGCTTTTGGGTTCTAAAGCACAGAAGAATTTCGTGTAAAATGTTAAGTGTGATTTTAGGACAGGTAATGATTCTTACTTTCTAAATTTTTGTTTATGTGAACTATTTTCTAATTCATGTTTCTAGCCACATAACATTGTTTCAGGACCTTGCAAATAAACTTGTACGGTACTTAACTAGAAAATCTTTAGATAATAAAATATTGGGTGCGATATTTTACTCTTTTTTACTATCAGTCTCATTAACTTTTTCTGTTTTAAAAATATTGGATTTATAACAATATCAAACGTCCCACCCTAATAAAACAAACAATTATTTATTCCACTATGCACCAAAGAGAAACATAATGTTCTTAAAATGTTTTATTATAATATACGGTATGTGTTTAAAAAAATAAAAATATCTTTGGATGTTCAATTTTTATTTTAGATTTTGTACAGGTTTTTTCCAATTAATTTACTTATAAAGAAACATTCCTAGGTATTTTATATTATATGTTTGTCCTATCTTTGCACATTCCATATTACATTGTGTTAGTTGACAAAAAACTTTCAACACATAATTTCACTTGTAAAATGGATGTCCTTTCTCAAACTGAAGTTTATATATTTTGTTTTTTTCTGGATTGAAAAGCATATTGTTGTTTGCAAATCACCATTGCAATACATTAAGATCTTCAGTATTATCTTGTCTTATGTCTTCCCAATTATCCATTACATAGTACAATGCAGTGTCATAAACAAAAAATATCTGGATTCCATTGAAATTTCTATCACAAAAATCGTTTATATAAGTTAAAAATAGGATTCCTCCTAAAACTTACCCTTTTATTACCCCATATTTAACAAAACCCAATTTGCTGTATGTTGAGTTTGATTTTACACATTGCTGTATATTTTCTAGATACCATTTATATACTCTACCTCTAATTCCACAGTTTTCTAATTTACTTAACAATTTTCCATAGTGAACGGTATCAAATCCCTTCTTTAAGTATAAACATTTTCTACTTACTTTTTTATCTGTGTTCAAATCATTAAAGACAGAATACATGAAACATTGTAAAGCATACTCTGTATTGAATCCTTCTATAAATCCAAATTGTTTGTTACTAAAAAATGTGTTTGTTCAAGAAATTTATTAATTTCTTTTTCATTAATTTCTCATAAGTTTAAGCAAAGGTAGTAAGAAGGGAAACAGGTCTATAATTACTACAGCAATGCCTTGAACCGCCCTTGTACAATGGAATAACCACAGCTTCTTTCAGACGATCGGGGAAAACATCCTTTTCAAAACTGGCACTGACCTCCAAAAAGACACCATTACCTCCAGAATCTTTGGATATACATTTTTTAACATAGAAGAAGTAATATTGTCTATTACTGGCGAAGTACCATTTCTTAAACTTTTTATTACACTTATCACATCATCTGGTTTATATTTTAGTTAGCTTATCTACTAAAGAAAGAAAAGAGTCGTTAAGTTCATCTGAGACAGCTGATAAATCGCTTTATAAAAGCCCATTGATATCTACAACGATTTCTGTATATTTTTACTTTCTGATTAGTCACCTCATTTATTATATTCCATCAAGCTTTTGAGTTTCCATGACACTTTTCAAAAAGTTGTGGATAGTCCTTTAAATCTAGAATTGGTCTCATATTTTAGTACGTGACCAATTTTAAAGTGCCACGGTGCATTTTGGTATTGTCATACATTTTATTTTTAATCCTTACTTTCATGCAAATAAAATCAGTTATCCAGAGTTTCAATTTTTCACGTTTAAATTATTTTCAATACTTCTGCTTTACTCTTTTAAATTACATTTTTCAGTATATAATCAAAAGGGTGAAAAGCGGTAGAAGGGTTTGAGTCACTATAGCCTTCAGTCCAATCTGTGTTATCTAGAAAGATCTACATTGTTGCGTAATCGATGCGATAAGCGGCTGGCTAGCAGACAAGTACCTCCTTATCGCTCTACATTCCACTAGGACAAATAGTACTTTGTACTTGAATCATCGCATGATCTGTTCGTATATTATTTCTACATAAATTCCCATCTATTTTTTATTGGCCATCTTTGCTTATACGTGGTAAATGCATGTGTTATCTGTTATTCTTGACAGATCTTTCAGTAAACATTCTAAACCAATTGTGAGGCTAATATTATATTAATCTATTTTAATAATATTTTATATATATTACAATTAATATCTCGTATGAAAATTGTTTTTATTTTGCAAAAAATTGTTATTATTTAAAAAAATAAATGATTAATTTAATTTAAAAGTAGTTAATTGTATAAAACGCTCCTTAGAAATTGTAAACTTCTTAGGAAATGTCATGAAACACACTATGTGCCATATGTTTATGTAAGATATTGAAATAATTCTATTAATGTTATTGAATTTATTTAAAAGAAGCTAGAAGTATGTCGTATTCCATGGCAGAAAACATTTCAAGTCGTTTTGAAAATACCGCCTAGACAGGCAGACATACGTGAACTCTTTTCAGTACCTCAAGTATTAGGGTTCAAAAACGTTTAGCTAATAAACTTTATATGATGCGTCATTATCAAAGGTTTATATGAATTAAAATCAAGGTTGCTTTTACCTAGGCTGTAGCAGCTGCTGCCGCTTTCACAGATCGTTGCTGTATCGCTACCAAGACCGCGTTCAACGGCCATCTCTCCGCCGAGGAGCTGCTCTGTTGCTGCTCTTCCTGCGGCCTCGGTTGTGATGGTGGGTACGACGACGAAGCGTGGACGTACTTCAGCACCAACGGCATCGTCACTGGAGGGGATTACCACTCTCACGAGGTATATCCTATGGACAGCAAACAACTGCTTAGATTTGTAAATAAAATGTTTGTAGGTGGCCGTTATTTTTTAATGATATTGTTTTTAAATATTAATAAACATTTTTATCTTTTATTAATCGGACGTAAAACACATCTTCTGCTAGTTATAGGAGTTTGAAACTATAAATTTCACAATATTTTTTTATAACTTCTAATTAGCACCAGACTAAAATTTATTTATCTAAATAAGAAAAACTCAACAACATTATTCACTCCTTACATACATTTTCTTAGCGTACTGCTATAAAATAAATACATGCAGTATTCCCTAGTAGCATCTTCATGACAATGATGTGTGTTTATATAAAACACATCACAAATATTTTGTAATTGAAATGAGGTCTTCTTTTTTAAAGTATACATTTTTTTTAAAGTTCGTTAATCTTAAATGAAATGATGCTGTAAAGTTGCGGCAGATAAAGATCTGTACTAACTTTGTATATAATTTTAACTTTGGTTAAATAACGGTGCTTTGTCCAAACCAGCTGATAGTACGAGTATGAAATCGTATGAAATCATACAGTTGAACACTGGCCAAGCACAATAAAGCACTGATGAATGCTACTCGTTACCATAAAAGTTGCTCCTAAAAATAATAAATATCCTATCAAAGTGTTATTTTGACATGCTAGGACTTAAGTTAGTTGAAGTTTTGTGCCGTTAAACTTTAATTTGATCTCGCAGGGGTGTCAACCCTATACATTGCCCACCTGTGAGCATCATGTACCTGGGAGCAGGAAAAACTGCAGTGCTTATGGAGACTTGCCAACACCACCGTGCAAGAATGTCTGCTACAACAAGAAATACAAAGATCACACTTTCGCTGATGACCACCATAAAGGTGTGACACATTATGTGTATAACTTAGAGTCAGATCTCTAAAGAAAGTGTAATGAATATGTTGCGACAAAGAGTCTGCAAGCATAACATTTACCAATAGTTTCTTTTCCGACTACTTATGAATAATCAACATCTTGTATTACCATATAAATATATAAATAATGTCTACAGCTAAACATTATATTTTATATTTTTCAACTTGTCTAACTAAAATGTAATAAATGTATATTTTCTGTAATATGTCGATTTTAAGACATTTACGTTTAAAGGTTTTAGAAACCTGCCCTTTTGAAAATAAAGCTTCTAAAAATTTAAATTTTTCTATAATTAGGTCTTTAGGTTATAAAAATATATAATAAGTTTAAAATTAATAAAACAAGCCGTTCTCAGATTGAAAATTGTTGAGTTGAAAAACAAAATGGTGGCTATTAGTGTAGTTATTGAGTTTTAATATGATATTTTGATTTATCTTTGGTCCAGTAATAATAACTGAAAATATTGGTGGAGACTTCTTAGACACCCTGTACTTATAAATTTATAACGCAACGAATGGAAACTCATATTTAGAGCTTTACTTTTTATTAGTTGATCATTTAATAGTTGAAATTGGTGGGTACACTGCATTGACCGTTATGTTCAATGAGTGTATAATACCTATTATTTTATTATATTTCTATGTAAATTAGAGGTTGTAATCTCTATGAAAGGCTTCATATTTAGTAGGAAACATAAGTACGGGTATTTAATCTGCCCTGTCAGCGAAATAATAGAAATGAAATTAAATGAAAAATGTCTTTATTTACAGAGGCGAAGTTAGGACTTAACCTCCGAAGTCCTCTCTGCCACTTAACCTCCAATTCAATAATTCAATGGAAGACGCGAAAATGCATAAGACGAAGGTCTAAGAATCCTTTTAAACCTGTTTTACGATTGCGTTACATTTTCAATTTGCATCTTATTGTATTACATTATTACCTTTTAGTATATTTAAAACTTTCCAATTGAGAATAATAAATGAGAAAAAAAGCCAAATTGTAAAAAATTCTCCTTTTTGAATTTAGTTAAAAATGACGGAGTATTTAAGAGTATTTTAAATAGAACAAATTTTTGAATGAAGACGATACTTCTGATTTATCAAATAAAAATGTGATTTGAATGTAAAACTTTGGAAAAGTTTTTAAAATGCAAGAAATGTTCTTCTCAAAAGAGATGAATCCGTTCGTGCATGTCGAATATTCTGTTGTTTACACAAGCATGTCACGAACAGAATCTTCATGTTTGAGAGTTTGCAAGATTACTGCTGGATCTACGATTCATGATTCATCTCGGTTCACTATTATGTTTATCTAGTTTCTTATTAGTTACTTTTATACGAAGTTGCAGTAACTTTAATTCCATTATTGCAATGTTTCAGTTAAATCTACTTTCACGATTGTGAACGATGTAGCAAAAACACAAAAAGAAATCTTTAAACACGGTCCTGTGGAAGCTGGGTTTGATGTATATGAAGACTTTCTAAGCTATAAATCCGGTAAGTGTATCGATATAATTTTATCCTAATTATTCATTATAAACTGTACATTGTTTAAGGCAAACTAGTTTTACCTATACATTATTTACGTGCTTAAGTTTTATTATTTGTGCGATGTTTTGTATCATTGACATATATGGTAAAATACAGTCTTAATAATTCAGAAAAATTGATAAATATAGATTTAAAAGTATATGAAAAAATAATTTAGTACAATAGAGTATTTATAGTCTTGAGATATGGTACAGAGTAGTAGTAGTGTGTTAAATAAAGTTTACCCTCTTTTGGAATTCTCCCCTACATAAGGTGATTTTGTTAGCGCGATCTGATTTAGAAGTTAATGTGAAAGGAAAACATTGTCCATATCTTAATTTCGTATACTTATTTCAACAACCATTCAAAATAATTTTAAAACTTCAAGACTGTGCATGAAATATAATTAATTATTTGATGCAGTATTGATAAATATTGTTTTATAATCTAGCAATTACACATTGCTTTGTATGCAACTTCGTATAAAATAACATGTATGTGTCTTTTTAATGGCTTAAATACCACTTATAGATATTTTTATGCAGTAATACATATTAATGATGATCGCTGAAAGAAATTGAATGAATAGCTTCAAAAAAGTCAGTAACATTTAACATGTTTTAAGCTAGCATGTTGGAATACTAAGTCCGTCATGTTTTATCTGTCTTTATATAGAGCATAAGACGTGTGTATAAAATTACATCGTTTTAGAATATTGGGAAGATTAAAAACAAAACATAATTCTTCTAGGTCATATGCAACACCATGTAAACACCTATGAATCTTTAATCTGTATAAAAATGTTTTAATTTTTTTTATCTAAGTCATGAGGCATAACAAATTTTAAATTTATGGAATATAGTGAAGTTGGAGGCTTAGTGAAGAGTGAGTTAGTGGGGGGATTTGTTTTTTATATTCGATTTGCTATTGAATATCAGGTATTATAATAACTGTAAGATATTGAAATCTCCAGATTCATTTCAGAATAGTTGGACATTAAGTTTAATTAGACACAAGAGCAGCGGCCCTGACATGGGAGAGAAAAACAGATTTTATGAATACCAATGAAATAGAAAAATTACTTTACGCCATATCCGTATTTAAAAGTATCAATTGAGGCATAAAAATATAAATAATTTAATCGGTGTCTATTAAAGAACTTTAAAAAATATTTAAAAACATTGCCGTAGGAATTTATATTTTAAAATGGTTTATGTTGTATCAAATTGCTGAACATTTGACCCTTTAAGATTACATATTCATTCCTAATTGTGGGAGATTTACAAGCAATCAGACATCTATTCATTGTAAAATCTACAGTTCTGCTGTTAAAACGTATTAATTTAGGCTATTTATATAAACACTATGCAATTAAATTGACTAAGCGTTCAGCGTAGTCTCTCCCAGTAGTTGATGTCGTAACTCAGAGGGTTGAGATTTCGTTTAAACTCCGCCATGGGGCGAACATGAGGCCACATACGCTGAACCAAAGTCTGACGTGCGCTTAACTGTGTATAACCACTCGTTATTTCTCTAGGTGTACGTATATGATGGTATTACCAAGATCCCCCTCATTTTCCTTACAGATAAGAGTCACAAAAACATTTGCGACACCACTTCTTCAAATCATACCTCTTCTTGATAAAAAATACAATTGGGGAACTTTTTAATTGTAACGAACATACTTTGCTGATAAGAGGGTGAGACGTTGAGGAAAGATGTTGAGAATAAAATATTTTTATATATAATACCCAACAACAATATTTATACAACCTCTGGACCTCTAGTCTTGTTTGATTAAATGGATGAAATTATTTTAAATAGGTTCAACTTTATGTCTAGATTTTAAATCGTCCAGTGTGTAATTAAGGGATGTTGCATTTTCTTTCTTGTAGCAGCTCTAACCCTTCTAAAACGTTTAGAACACAATAGTTGAGACACCATGTTTATATCACCTCTATATAGACTTACTTAAGATCATTGCTTAGTTCGTACTTAGAAATAGAAAACATCACTTTACTACTATAACTATTTACTAATTATGGTTTCTTTTTATTAAAATATATGAAGGTATATGTAATGTAGTTTAAACATTAGGAAAATTCAAATTTAACCAAACTAATAATTTAAATATGCAATAGTATCTAAAAATTTTCCAGTGATGAGGTTTATAAAATAATGTATACTACTTTCGTTTGTAACATATTTAATTTAATATTATTACTAAAACAAAAAATAGAAAAAAATAAATATTTATTAAAAGTAAAATCCATGTTCCAACTGCCTTACTTAAACCGGATACAGAATCTATCTTATCCGATCGGATGTATATATGTCGCCAATATGTTTATAGGAGAATTTGTGTTACACTATAATGTTGTTCAACATCCTGAGTTATTTTTAACAGTGAAATTTAATAGTATAAGCAGAAATCTCTTATAACGGATCACACGTAGATATCTGGCCAGATAAGATTGATTTTGTATCGTTATAAATCGGTTTTACAGCGGGCATTTCGACTAAACCGCTAGTTGCTTTTCCATACTGCAACATTATTTCATTTCAAGAAATTTCTTATAACAGACCACAAATGGATGTCTGGACGGATAAGATTTATTTTATATCAGTATAAGTCGGGCTTACAGTAGTAAGGTAAGCTATGAGAGAGCAGTGAAATATTGTTTCCACAGATGACGGAAACAAAATAAAATTACTCCAATTTTATTTATATTTTTTCAAGGTATCAATCACACATTGTAAAAATGATCTTAACATTGTGACTGTTCTTCTTTTTACCAGGAGTATACCAGCACACGACCGGGGATTACCTGGGAGGTCATGCCGTAAAAATTATAGGCTGGGGGGTGGAGAAGAAGGTTCCCTACTGGTTGGTAGCCAACTCCTGGAACAGCGATTGGGGTGACCAAGGCTTCTTCAAGATTCGGAGAGGAAACAATGAGTGCAGTTTTGAAAGTGATATTTCCGGGGGTTCTCCAGACGTTTAGTTCATATGACAAAGTTTTGACTCATTTGTGACCTCTGTAATGTTTATAATATTCCAATAAATGTTCTTTTGAATATCGTTAACAGTTAGTGTATGTGACAAATAAGATCTATGAGTTAAACGAGATGAAACTTTGTATATTCACGAATTACCGCATGTACAGGATTTATCTGAACGAATCCAAGTTTCATTGTATATTATAGAATTTAAAGGGTAAAATTTAGTTCCCTGCAAATGGATAAAAAATACATCCTAAAAAGGAGATAAACGCTCTTATTTCCGTAATGTTAGATTTATGTATGCAAGTGACCTTTTATTTCAGAAAGAAAACAAATACAGAATGACATGTTTTTCAATAAACTTATATTGTACACAGAAAACTCGTAAAAATGTAACTTAATCTTCCTTGCATATTAATATGGTTTTGTTTTATATCCAAATCCATTTAAATGTTTTCTTTTACTTTTATTTAAAAAAATTGCGTACATTTTTTTATTCTATATTTTTTGCATAAATCGACTTACATAATTTGTATGCATACAGCTGCTAAATGCATATTAAGAAATTGAATTAATTTCACCTACTTACTGAGGGAATGGTACATTTGTGTCAAGAAAGTACATTTTCAGAAAATTAAATGAACGCAAAAAAAGATTTTACTTAGGTTTCTAACCAATCCACTTCATAATCCTGATCCGTTTCTTTCTCAGTATACAAGTGCTCTTCCTAACATATGAAGTGCTCATCATGATTCTTTTCCTGGCTAACTCTTGTCTTCTCTTCACATGCTATATCTGGTTTCATAATCCTGATCCGTTTCTTTCTCAGTATACAAGTGCTCTTCCTAACATATGAAGTGCTCATCATGATTCTTTTCCTGGCTAACTCTTGTCTTCTCTTCACATGCTATATCTGATTTCATAATCCTGATCCGTTTCTTTCTCAGTATACAAGTGCTCTTCCTAACATATGAAGTGCTCATCATGATTCTTTTCCTGGCTAACTCTTGTCTTCTCTTCACATGCTATATCTGATTTCATAATCCAGATCCGTTTCTTTCTCAGTATACAAGTGCTCTTCCTAACATATGAAGTGCTCATCATGATTCTTTTCCTGGCTAACTCTTGTCTTCTCTTCACATGCTATATCTGATTTCATAATCCTGATCCGTTTCTTTCTCAGTATACAAGTGCTCTTCCTAACATATGAAGTGCTCATCATGATTCTTTTCCTGGCTAACTCTTGTCTTCTCTTCACATGCTATATCTGATTTCATAATCCTGATCCGTTTCTTTCTCAGTATACAAGTGCTCTTCCTAACATATGAAGTGCTCATCATGATTCTTTTCCTGGCTAACTCTTGTCTTCTCTTCACATGCTATATCTGATTTCATAATCCTGATCCGTTTCTTTCTCAGTATACAAGTGCTCTTCCTAACATATGAAGTGCTCATCATGATTCTTTTCCTGGCTAACTCTTGTCTTCTCTTCACATGCTATATCTGATTTCATAATCCAGATCCGTTTCTTTCTCAGTATACAAGTGCTCTTCCTAACATATGAAGTGCTCATCATGATTCTTTTCCTGGCTAACTCTTGTCTTCTCTTCACATGCTATATCTCATAATCCTGATCCGTTTCTTTCTCAGTATACAATTCCTCATATGAAGTGCTCATCATGATTCCTAACTCTTGTCTTCTCTTCACATGCATCTGATTTCATAATCCTGATCGTTTCTTTCTCAGTATACAAGTGTGCTCATCATGATTCCTGGCTAACTCTTGTCTTCTCTTCACATGCTATATCTGATTTCATAATCCTGATCCGTTTCTTTCTCAGTAACATATGAAGTGCTCATCATGAGAATGCAAGTGCTCTTCCCCATGATTCTTTTTGGCTAACTCTTGTCTTCTCTTCACATGCTCATAATCCTGATCTTGTCATATGAAGTGCTCATCATGATTCTTTTCCTGGCTAACTCTTGTCTTCTCTTCACATGCTATATCTGATTTCATAATCCTGATCCGTTTCTTTCTCAGTATACAAGTGCTCTTCCTAACATATGAAGTGCTCATCATGATTCTTTTCCTGGCTAACTCTTGTCTTCTCTTCACATGCTATATCTGATTTCATAACCTGGTCTCGGTAAGTTATATAACCTTTTTAGTTTCACTTATAAACAATAACACAAGCAGAAGCAATAAGTACTGTACAGACTAAATGAAATAAAAAGAAACCAGAAAGCAGTTTAGAGCACTACACATCACAAAATCAACAATGAATTTATAATAACAGGAGCTTGTAATTACACAGTGGTCGGTCACTGAGTGATCATGTAAATATTTTTTAAAATCATTATTTGCACACTACATTTAACCCAAATTTGTATGTATTTTATATCATTGCAATCACATATACCAAAAATTAAAAATATATATTTTTAAATCTGTGTTGTACATCTTCGCTAGCTCCTATGTGGTTCTCCGAATTTTAAAATAAGTGTTTTTTATTTTGCTATTCATCTAAATTGTAAAAGGTTTTAGTTACAATGATTTAAAGAAAGCAATTATTAGTCTTCGCTACAGATAATCACCGTAGAAGTCTGAAAGATATTTGTTGGATTAGAATCTTTTGACTTAAAATTCACTACCTTCATTTTATTATCATTCTTCCTGCATTTTACAGCCCACGAAATTTAAATAAGTAATGAAAGTTGGCAGTGGCATGTTATATTACGTAAATATCGAAATATTATATACTTATTAGCAGTTATCTGCGGCTTCGCATGCAATTTTTCTGGTTTTGCACCTGTATGAGCACTTCTGTTTCGAGTTAATTATATTTACAAAGCCAATGTTAAGTTTGCCCTCTTCCCACGATCAAGAAAACATAGATACTTATACAACTCTGAGATGCCTACTTTTGAAAAACGACAATTTAGAGTGGTTTAATATCAGTTTTTAAATGTATAGTAAAAGTTAGACTATATTATCTCTCATATCTGCACTTCTAGCAGTTACCCGTCGCTTTGCACGGTAATGTTACTACACGTTTATCACCACTGCTGGTTCGAGTGATTTATATTTCCGACGTTAAATTTGAGTTTTCCTTGTTGCCACAATCGATCTAATACGTCAAAAAGGTTATAATTATGGCTATTTTAATTTATTTCAATTCTTGTATGTTTAGTTCTATAGTTGATTTTATTTTGTTTCCCGATCAAGAAAATATATAACAGATCAAAGAAGAGAACTAAGAAGGGTTTTATATCAGTCTTTAAATTTATAGTAAAATGTTTTTAATATCTTAGAACATTTAGGGCTGGAATAGGTACATTAGTTGAATTCAGTTTAGTCAAATTTCATAATGCATAGTTCTTGTCGACTGCTTCAAAGTAAGTAGTTCAAAGGACATTTCCTAAGTTAGGTTAGTCTTTACATAATCACTGAAATCTAATATGGTTTCGAGATACTCAGTTTTAAAGCCTTTGCCAAAAATGAAATATTTTCAAACACTTAATTATTTGACATGATATTGACAATTTGAGCTTGTATTAATGAAAAATAGTACTTTTATGCTGTTTTACATATTTGCATGTATTTTTTTTATTGAAATGTGGGTTGGGCCATTTGTTTATTATCAATTTTATTAATGATTTATAAGTCAATGTGGTTTGAGCCATACATTTTTGTAGTTTTGCATTTTTTGTAGGCATTTAGCAAGTAACTTCTTTAAAAAAATCTACAAAAACATTCCCTATCTATCTATGTTTCTTTAGCTTTGCATTTTTTAAGAGTTTTCTTCTTCGACGTTTTCATCTTCCTTCTCACTGTCTTCTTCAAAATCTACGGGGCTGTTGATGGAGCATTTGCAGAACTCATAATAATTTTACAGTAAAATACATATTTGTTTGGAGGAATATAATCAAGCAGACTCGGTAAATCTTCTTTTAAATCAACTTGTCTGCCTCTGGGATATAGAAGATCTAGTGTTCCAACATCACTCGATTTTATTTTCTTGAGGTTGACTTTTACAAAATGTACTTCTACATTGTTTAATTACTCGTACTAAATTGTAAGAGATTCAAAGGCCTTGAACTGCAACCATTGCATCTTTTACCACTATAGCTTTTGCTTTTCTTTTACTACTTTGTTATTAACTGTTACCTCTTGTGCACTTTTCTGTTGGCGATATTGTTCAAAATTTAAAAAAAAAATTAACTTTTCCATCTTTTTGACAACGAATGGTGGTTTTCTAGCCGCAAGTATTAATCGCAATCAATCATCAGGCACACACACTTCTGGGTGGTACTTTTTTGCTTCTCGATTCGGCCAAAATCTTGGTCACAAGCTAGATACGTATGTTCCGAGACCAGAAACTTGTGATTAATCTCGGTACAGTGATACTTAGGATTTGTAACCGTAAAATCACACAGTGCAGCATGTTGCGGTTTTGCCCTCCGCACTGGTCACAATACATAGTCAAACTGGAGGTCTTTACATAAACTTTATCAAAGTTTATAATAGACGATCCCACTTCCTCTGGCCCTCTTGAAGCGACAGACTCGTCCCATACATGTAAGCCTCGTTTGTTGATAGGTTATGAATACCTAAGCAGTACGTCCAGAGTTGGAATCTATAATATACAACGTCGGTAGATATGACTGGAGTGGGTAATGTCTGCATTAGATCAAAGCTTATAACAGTCAGGTCATTCAAAGGATCCTTTCCTTTTTCATCGTCCTTCTTTGATCCAGTTCCAGCTAACTCGGCTTGTCGCCAATGTAACTCTTGTTTGACTTTTATAATACATTGTAAGGTAGCTTTTAACTTCATATTTAAATGATCACAATTTCTTTGGCTATCCATAAATGGAACATGAAAATGCAAATTAAACATATTACAAAAAAATTACAGAAAAATTGGCGATGAAACATAGTCATCAGGGTTCTGTTCCTTTTACAAATTGTACAAAATGGTCTTGTTTAGAATAGGTGATAAATAGTTTTGGCTTATGGGTTTCATCCTCGGGTAGAGGGATGAGTAAGCTGGAAACTTGTTAATAATTCGATTCATTACCTTTTGAATCTTCATATAAACCTTTTGGTAAACCCTTCCTATCATTAAATTTGAGGGTATAACACTAATGTTTGAGAGGGCACGAGTAACTCTCCCATCACAGCTAAGACGTTTAAAATACATTTTTACACACCCTTAGTTCTCCACCATCTTCACTAACCATGTTGTAAATTCTAGTGTTCTGTTTCTTTCCGTGTCATTCTGTGTGTACACTCTTTCCTTGTTTACAACTTTAACTTTACCGATCAGAAATGCTGTTTAGAGATTATGATCTGCAAGCTACTAATACTCAGTGAATACTTTTACACTGTTCATCAGACATTTTTTCATGGCATTTCAATGAATGAGGACATTCTTCATTTACAAATTGTTTAGCTTCAATAACAAAACAATCTTATTTGTAAATGTTTTACCTATGTTTCTGTGTTATTTTGTTTATTTTATAATATTTTGTTTCCAGTTTTCCACATTCCGTATGATTTTCTAGAGCTATTTTGTTCTGGCTGATCATCTTCATGATTTAAATAGTTAGGTATTACGTTTCATTTTAGTAAAGTTATGGTTTGACGATAATCGTGATCTTCTGCGGCGTATGCTTGGTTGATGTTACTTATCTGCCTATTACTATTAGTGCTATTTTTTGAAATTGTAGCTTTCACTTTTGGCAAATGGAAGGTGTAAAGTTCATGTAAAGGATTATTAGAGCCCGATGACTCATAATCTCTGAAGGCGCATAAGAAGGTATTGTGTAGACATCAGGAAAGAGAAATGTGTTGCCTATATATGCGTATACATATTCAGTAACATAGTACTACATAAACAATACCTGCAAAATGTTAGTTTAAGAATATAGCAACAAAATGTTATTAAAATAAGTATATAAATACCTGTATGAGTGGGAATATATTTCAGAATGGATATAAAATTAAACAGTTACCTTCATTCATTGTGAATTTGAAGGGAAGAAATGGCAATAAGAGTATTAATCTTCTGCCTTTAGCACGTTGTCAAGATGATAAACAGAGTAGGGTTCTGTTAAGCATTCATCTTAACCCACAACAGTTGATTGTAGTTCAGGTCGCCGGATTGTGTGTTGTGCCACTTTACAGTTCACAAAAACCTCAGAAAACAAATGAACTAGTGCTGACATCTAGTGGATTTTGTTGAAAGACGACTTGGGCTGAAACTCATTTTATAAAAGTCTGTTTGAGGTATATGCCGAAGTGCACAACAAAAAGAGATAACCATTGTGGATTGGGCTATTGTATCCTGAGCGCCTCAATTATGATTACTTATTAGAAAATTTACTCACTACAAATGTAAAAGAATTGGAAATAATAAACAATATTTACACAGAAGAGTAGAAACCAGGATGAGATATTTGGTTACTTTAAAAACCAGTGGGGCGTAGCCCGGAGGATTTTCAAAACGAGAATGGGTCTATATTAATTCCAGGAACAGAAAGAATGTCCATGTCAAATTTCAGTAAAATATTGAGTAGTTTACGCGTGAAAATAAAACAAACAAACAAATACACTTTAATATTTATAATATTGGATATTTCTGAAATCTTAGACTATGACAAACTATTTATTTGAGGAAATAATAAACGTATAAGAGACTTTAAAAAGTAAATGAATGTACTTATTTTCACGGATAATTTCCCTGGCTGTGCCGCCAGTACAGCTTCCTAGTGTTCTTCCTGGCAACTAGATCTTTGTCTGCCCTCAGGTTTATTCTCCTGTGGTTTATTGCGTGGATGGCATTTGTATTTGAAATTTTTACTGTTGTCGTTATCTTTAATATATTTTGGATAAACTAATAGATTTTTCAAATTTGGTGGTCTTTTGAAAATAATTCTAGGAGGTCTATAAAAGATCCTTTTTTCTGGAGATTGTTCCAATATTTTGTAGGCGGTCTTCATAATTCCATTTACATTTACTTTCCAGGATGGTACTGAGTTACAAATTTGGCATCTTTTTCCAAAACACCTAAAACATGGTTTGTATTTTTAGGCTTAGCTGTTTCACTGTTAATCAATTTTGCACGGTATCCTCTGTTGATTAATGAATTTGATAACGTTGTTACATAATTTTGGAAGTTAGTGTCATCTGTACATAGATTCTTAGCTCTTAGAGCAACACCCTTGGGTATAGATTTCTTTACATACTGTGGATGGCAGCTATCATAATCAGTACCGTGTAAATAATTAGTAAAACATGGATTTGAAGGCACCTTGTTGTGAAACATGACGGTTTTCTGCCCTAAAAATTGCATTTAATGTCTATTGTATTGCATTGTGATTCCACTTGCTACAATCACGAACTCACTGCGTTCACATGTTCCATCAAATTGTAGTCACGGACCGAACGGTTTATTGAATCATGCTAATGCCGTCTCTCCTTTTTTGTTCCTTCAGCAACTGGAAATATGCCGTTCCACAATGTATAAGGAAATCAAATTCAATACCCTACTTGTACACATTTATAACTTTGTTCATTTAAGTAAAATTCAGAATAAACTAATTGGTTTAAATTCGCCACTGCTGGAATATTTAATAAAAGTTTTCTATTACTGTCATTACTATATGAATCACACAACGGCCCATGTTATTTATTCACGAAAAAGATGAATGTCATATTGCATGTCCGTGACCATGTTAGATAATAATTCCTATCCTTCAATTAATAAACTTTTAAAATTAATAAAACATTTGTGAGTGGAATTTTGGAACAAAAATGCTTATGTTTGATTCCTATATCTAATTAATGCTGCAAGCTGTTACTCGTGGGTTCGCATTCAATTTCAAATCCCCATGCTTTGCACGTGCATGAGCACTACTGGTTCGAGTGAATTATACTTCTGTCGCCAATGTTGAGTTTGTCTTGTTACCACGACCAAGAAAATCTGCCAAAAAATATATTTATGGCTATTATAATTTACGCCGGTCCTGGTATTTTTGTTCCATAGCACATGTTGGCTTGTTTCCCAATCAAGAAAATATATATAATACAGGTATATATACAGGGTGTATATTATGTCTGGAAACACCCAAATATATCCTTTAATAATTTAAATATAAATTTTGAAACCTCTTACAATCGTGATAGAGATTGGGCATCTACTTTTTGGAACAATGTTTTGTTATGTCACACCAACGGGGGACGTCCTGCCGAGGGTATCGTGAATATTCTTAATGGAAGCCTATACCTTGTGATACATAATTTTAAAGGTAATAGCTTACTGAATTGAATGCCACAAACCGCACCTCAAAGGAATTATTCTATCAGAAAATAGAGCATTTTTAGTATTGAAAATTTACTGATGTTCAACAATGTAAATTTTAACATGGTTCTTGCCACAAAATGTGTTACACTAATTTTTTTAGCATTTTTTAAATCTTCAATTAAAATAAAATAAACAATTTATTTTTAAAGCTGGTTTCATTAGTACAAATTTACCAGTTTTTATTACAATGAATAAAACTTATGAGTCACTTTCTCTGATTACTTATGAATCTGTACTTGGTGTTTTCCAGTCAGCAGGAAGGTTTAAAGAGACAAAGGTCACTAGCCTATGAGAAACATTATTGTGTTATTAATCATCTGGTCTACAGGTTTCAGTTTGTTGAGCATGGAGCTTTCACTAGACAGGTCTAAGCTTGGGAATTACAAATGGACAAAGGTCATATCATTCCTGTTCGAGTTAATCAGTGTCTCTGAAGCATTGCTGTCAACAAAGTTATCTAATTACAGTAGTTCAGTTTTTATTTGGAATTTTAATGGAATTGTCTGAAAGAGAACGAATTACTCCTGTTGATGATGCGAGGATATGGCGATCGTCAAAGATCTTATCGGGAAGTTTGTAACTTGTTTAATGACACTTTCCCAGAAAGGAATCCCATAAGTGTTTCAACAATATCAAAAAACTATTGAGCGTTTTGAAATGACAGGGAGTGTACGTAATCGGCCAAAGTCGGGTAGGATACAATCTGCAACAGATGAAGAACATGCACTAGATGTTTTGCAAACATTTATTGTGAAGACCCACATACATCGCTCAGAAAAGCTGCACAGCAACATGATATGCAACCCCATGTGTGTGAGTAAGATTTTGAAAATTAATAAATACAAACCATTTAAAGTTCATTTAGTCCAACAGTTAAGTGAGGATGATTACGACAGAAGAGTTGAGTTTTGTGAACTTGTGATGCGCAAATGTGATTGACAATAGAGATTTTCTGACCAACATACTATTTTCTGATGAGGCAACTTTTTTCCTAAATGGCAATGTTAACAGGCACAATTGCCGTTACTGGGCTAGTGAAAACCCACATTGGATTACTGAGTCCCATTCACAGCAACCACAAAAACTGAACGTTATGGTGTGGAATTTTTAGGTAACAAAATTGTTGGACCCTTTTTCATCAATGGAAATTTAAATGCCGAACTTTACTACAATATGCTCCAAAATGAAATAATCCCAGCTATTCAAATTGCATCAGGAGAATACTTTGATAATGTATGGTTTCAGCAGGATGGTGCTCCACCCCATTATGGGAGACAGGTAAGAGAGTATTTGGATTTAAGGTTTCCTCATAAATGGATTGGCCGAAGAGGAGAAATCGAATGGCCTCCAAGATCTCCGGATTTGTCACCAAATCGATTATTTCCTATGGGGTCATTTAAAATCAAATGTTTATAGAAGAAAGCCTCATAATTTGGGAAGACCTAAGAAACAGGATTATAGAGGAGATTGCTTTGATAACTGAAGAAATGTTAGAGCAACTCTGTCGAATCATTTTACACAAGATTGGCTCATTGTCAAACCGTAGAAGGAAACACAGTTCGAACAAATTGCTTTGACACCAAAATGCAGGTAAAACGTTTGTTGTAAGACTTTTCTAACAGCATACATTATTTTTTATTTGTAATACGAAATCAATAACATAAGTATTTCCATAATTGTACTGTAATAAAAACTGGCAAATTTGTGCTAATAGAACCAGCTTAAAATGAAATTTTTGTTTTATTTAATTGAACATTTTAAAAAAATGCTAAAAAATTAGTGTAACACATTTTGTGGCAAGAACCATGTTAAAATTACATTGTTGAAACATCAGTAAATTTTCAATACTAAAAATGCTCTATTTTCTGATAGAATAATTCCCTTGAGATGCGGTTTGTGGAATTCAATTCAGTAAGCTATTACCTTTAAAATTATGTATCACAAGGTATAGGCTTCCATTAAGAATATTCACGATACCCTCGGCAGGACGTCCCCCGTTGGTGTGACATAACAAAACATTGTTCCAAAAAAGTAGATGCCCAATCTCTATCACGATTGTAAGAGGTTTCAAATTTATATTTAAATTATTAAAGGATATATTTGGGTGTTTCCAGACATAATATACACCCTAAGTTATGTTTTATAACTTTCTTTAAATACATATATTTATATACAGTAGTCTGTAGTAAAAGTTAGATAGTAAGTTTATATTCTATATCTAATAAATAATATATGCTAAAATGTATAGTTAAACGTATATGTAGTAAATATTTTAATTTATTCCTGGATATTTTCATACTCTGTGCTCAACAGCGGTTGCAGAAAAGGTTGAAATAAGAAATGCTGTCACTTACTTTCAAGCTTCTACGCTTTCACACTACAAAAGGAAAAAAATTGTAAATAATAATTAAATTCACTAAACATAAGATTTTCGCGTCATAAAACCATATTTACACAGAACAGGTTACATTAATAGGTTCTTTTAATTAATATTCCGCATCTTTAGAGGTCAATATGGGGTAAATCAGTAGTACTATTGGATTTATTTAAGACAGATTGCTTTAATATTAATCTTGTTTTCCTTATTATATCGATACTGCTGTGATTCAATGGTGATTTCTAAAATCAATATACAAATATAGAATATCCAAATTCGAATATCTGTATTTATGTTTATTTATTGTTTGGTACTAGTTAGTGGATGTTTAACTAAATGTAGTACAGTTTAAAGCTCCTAACAATCGTGTGATTTCCTAACTTGTATTACTGGTCTGGGGAATAGATGTGTTTATATTATTGCATCATGAAGGTTGACCAGAATAATTATTAGTTTGTAAAATAGATACAAATTGAGTAATGAAGCCTCGTTTATTTTTCTTTGTCTTAAGGAAAAAAGATTATTTTACCCAGCAAACAAACCAATATTTTGATCACAGATACATTGATTAATTTCCCTGTTCCAAACATTGATATAGGCTACTACAAGTATACTTATAATTTACAAAGCAATTGTTCTATAGATGTAAGTAATATATGTAGTCACATCGTTCTAAATATATGTGGTAATTTAAAAAAAATAAAAGGAGGGTGAAAACACATAATAATTTACAGTTAAAATGGTTGAATTTAGAACAAAAATTTAAATTTCGTGTATAAGTTTCGGCAATTATTAAAAAATTGTATACTATACTAATTCTAAAGTATTTAATGTGCAATGAATAGTAAAAACTTGATAAATATCATTAGTGTATTTATTTTAACAATACTGGCATAAAGTCATAATTATGTGGATATGAACACCAAAAGATAGAATTTAAAAATAATAATATTGATGTCAACTAAACCTTTATTACTTGTGAAACTTATTTCTTAGTGATATATTTGGATTGGGTGGTCCTAGAAACAACACTCATAATAGAAAGTTCATAGAAGTTATTATTCCCTCCACATGAAAAGCAATGCATGTAAAAGTAGCTAATTGAAGTAGTTAACATATATAAATACGACTTGGTAGCGATATTTTTTGAACATAAAAGATACACTATCTTTTATCTGTTGACATGTACTTTGCTGACAGTACAGTTACCAGTATCAGAGTGATCATGTAAGAAATCGAACAGATTAGCTATTATTCATATATTTTTTCGTCGTATGAGGTAAGTTAATTGAATATGTTGCAGTTATAATTAATTTGTCTTTAATAAAGCACGCGATTTCGAGAAACGTAGTAATTAGTTGCTAAACAGTAATACTTTCTATACAGAACTGTTATGAACAAATTATATACATGGCATTAAAGTGGTATTTTCAAAGTTGTTAATAAATAAATGGTTTAACGAGTTTAATTACAACATGAAATTTTACAATTTATGATTAATTAATGTTATGAAACAAAATTATTACTGTTATTTGCAATAAATTGATTACTTTGTATTTTCACCATGGTTAATGAGGTATGGAATTTATAAAATAGTTAAAATATTTAAAAGAAATTCTGTTATGTTTATAATTTATTATTATTTAAATTATTACTGTCAATTTTAATTAATAAGGCTATTTATTTCTAAAATAAAAAAAAACTATGAGATTTTATAAAAATATTCCCTTTATACCAAAAAGATATATGTTTTGTTAGAATAATATAGTAAAAAATACAATAGTAATAACGTAAAAAAATTACATCCAAATTTAAAGTGACTACTTAATTATTATAGGTATCGGATTTTGCATAACGGAGTATCAGTATTTTGACTGTAATTATCTACTACTCGATTAATTTAAGTATTATTAGTTAAAACTTTACTAAAATAAATTAAAAATTAAGTTGACTATTGCTACTCAATGTTTTGGAAATATTTTCTAGACAGTTTTTTTTTTTCATAATAATACATTATGTGAGGGTTTTACATTATGTGCTCTAAACAAATGTCCCTTCATGTTGTAAGATAACATTAGTACACAATAGTACATCTATAGTCCCTAAAATGTTTTTTGACATAACTATTGACTAATTTCCAAACTTTAATGGTTTTTAAAGTGTTAAGAAGAATATAATTGTCAAACCTGTTCGTACCAAGACCTAAGATTCTAGACCTAGTTCCTTTTGGTTAGCAATTTTAAAAAGAAATAATTCTCATTCTGAGGTTTATTGGGCTGGGATTATCGTCTTGCAGGCGTATTGGGCGTCTGACACTATTTTCAGCAAGTATTATAAGATGAGCCTTTGTATTTGAGATTTCACCTCAATTTATCACGGCAATTACATCGGATAACTATGATTACAGGGGCGAAGTCCTAGGATGAAAACTGCGATTTAAAGTATTCTTAATTATCACTGGTTAGAAAGACCCAAATAACGCCATTCTATTTGGTATAGTTATTCATTCAGTTAGGCTTCAATCCAGGATTAATATCAAAGAAGTTTTAATTTTAAGAATACTGTTCTGAGATTTTAAAAATAAAGAATGCTTTGTATATCTTGCTATAGTGCTTTTGTGTATTCAACCCATTCCCAGTTTTATATATAGTAAACTTTAACAGTGACTAAAACCCTGAAAAAGTTGTGCCATGGGAGCAGACAAGCATTAAATTTAATACTTTAGTTAGGTTTATATATTTTGGAGTTAATTAGTTCATCTATTTCACTGAGTGATTGATCTAAGTATTTTCTGTAAATTTATAGTAAGAATGTTTGTATAACAATTTATCACTGACAAGGTAATAAATAGTAAAATGTTTTACATAATAATTGGGTTTTAGCATAATATTCCCATTGCCTTTGAAAAATACGAAGGAAATTTAAAAATCAACAAAGGTTTATAATAGTTTGTTCCACATTTAATATTTTGATATTTAATAAATTTACTACATTAAGTTTATTGGTATTGAAACCGCAGTTTCACTTCAAAGTTTATGGTTACACAGGATATTATATCGTGACAATGGACACACAACTGGCGGCCATGTTTCTGTGTATTCTTGTTACAACCGAGTCCACTGTTGTAGACTTGAACCAACAATTGGAGAGAGATGAAGTCATAAATGCTGTGAACTCTGGAGAATCTACCTGGATTGTAAGCTCTGTATTAGACTCATAGTTAGTATAAATTTATTAATTTAATGAATTTTTTATAGTTTTATTTATTTAATATCATTAGTGAATATAAAAAAGAGCAGACAATCTAAAACATTAAAGTTCGTGCTCTATGATGAAATGTCATTCATAAATAAAGTGTATGTACTGCACTGTAAATCAAACGTAATATCAACTAATTTTTACTGAATAGAATAAATAATTAAAATAAATGTAATTTCAAATTCCAAATTACTTTTCAATATGTTAATTCCATATTTGAAAACATAACATATATTTTTGATTATCGCATCGTAATGGCTCCTACTGCTTTTAATCCATTGGTCACCAAACGGTTTATGTTGATTGACGTACTTTTTAGTTTTGAATTTAAAGTAATAAAGTAATGTAGTACTCGAGGCTGAATGATAATTTTATATGTATAAATATAGCAATCGCAAATTGATTATTTTGTGGAATATATGTGAAAATGCATTATCAAAACTTACGTTGTATATATTTTTGTTTCAGAAGAGAAAATGATGTATTGTTACACGCAATACATTGTTACGCTAACAAAATGATAGTGTCACAAGATAAATGTTTTTAAGAAACTGTATAGGAAATTGTTATAAATTTCTTCATGGACATTGCTTCGTATATACACCTTACTTAGCTGATTTTTTTTAATGATAAGTTTTTTCCAATTATTGTATACAAGCAAAATTATCAGTTACATACTTAGTTCGTTATGAAAATACAGCAGGATAATTTTATAACGTAATCTTATATAAATTGGACCCTTAACTTACAGAGATTTCATAAAAGGTTACTCCCTTCCTAATATTGAACAAAGGTAAAACGTTTATGCAATTTTTAATAATGTAAAAGTATTTATAGCTGTTTCATTAACTATTCAAATAGAAAAATTATTGATTACAAAATTTCATTGAAAGTGATATGTTAGGCAGGTAGGAACTTCGATCCATCATTACGTAAATACTATTTGAAATCTCTACTTGGATGGAAGAAGCGACCTGGAGACAGTTTGCTTCCTGCTTTAGTTGATGACGGGGTCTCTATTGATCTCCCTAAACACTTCGATGCCCGCAAGAAATGGAGGAAGTGCCTTTCTCTTCAGCAAGTAAGGGATCAGGGTCCTTGTGGCTCCTGCTGGGTAAGTTACTTTTTGAAATATATGTAAAAGATTTAAATTTTAAAACAGGCAGGATACGATAAGCGGACCCCGTTTTTTATATCGAAGAATGTAGTCATCGATACCTAATATTCGCATCACAAATTCTAGACTATCAATCGATATAAAAGTACCTATAGTCCTCAATTCAAGTTTTAAATTAAAGTATGAATTTAATATTTACAGTGGTCAAACAAATTTTTTTATCAAAATTAGGAAGACTGAAGACGTCCATATTTGCTCCTCTCACAGTTACAGTTGTTTATTTCCCACAAATTTCACGTAATGGGTTTTTCGGTACGAGTCCAACATGTTGAAGGCTCGAAAACACCATCTTTCAAAGCAATGTCGCGTAGTTTTCTAAAATTGATTGCCATTTTTAATAATCAAAATTTTATGTAAAATTGAAATATTACCCTACGTGTATTATTTTAAAGTGTTTTCATCTGTTCCTAGTTATGCAGAACTATTTTAGTAACTCAAAAAGTTAAGGCAAAATGAACATGATAAATTGAAATACAGTTCTTAAAACAGATATTGTAATTTTTCTTATTGATAGTAAATGAATAAACATTATGATTTAGATTACACAGTTCCATATATAAATTACGGAGTTCCTGTGTCTCCTATGATGTTCCATATTGCCAGTTTTGATAAACCTTTCAGTATTTATAAGACTTTATAATTTTCGGTGAGACAGGCGGTAGCGGCTGCTGCTGCATTCACAGATCGACTGTGTATTGCCTCCAATACCTCATTCAACGGCCACCTGTCTGCCGAAGAGGTTCTATCTTGCTGTAGCTACTGTGGGCAAGGCTGTGGGGGAGGAGACGATGACTATGCCTGGACTTACTTTATGACTAATGGCATCGTCACGGGTGGCGATTACCATTCACATAAGGTAAGTGATGAAACATATTTCTGGTTGTAATTATATGGATTAATTAATTTTTAAGTATGAATGTTTATCCAACAACATAGAATATTTCTATTTAATTTTATAGTATAAAGTTTACGGTAGTAAATATTTTAATTTTAGGTAATTTTCAAAGGTTGTGAAATACTATTAATATCCTGATACCCTAGTCGCTTAGTTAAAATTAATGGTCTAAATCTACTTCCAAATTTGAATAATTAAATTTGAATAATTAAATTTGAAAACCAGTATATAGGAATAACAAGTGGGGAGCAAAACGTTACTTAATGAGAAACTGAGAGGTATTATAAATTTTGTATTTACTGCGGGACCTTTTTATATTTACTTTTCATAAATATACAGCACAGACTTTATACATTGCTCAACAGTTTGTTTCGTAACCTCAATGCAACGTACAAACAAACCGATACATTGTCCAGTTATTGTAGCACTTTTAATCTCGGAATTAAAGATAATAAGTTAAATAAGTGTATGTACTTTAATTTTGGAATGCTAAAATTTTCCCTAAAACTCATACACTATAGTGTCTACAACTTTAGTTATTCAAGGTCAAAGGTAAATAAAAACAGTTGTTCTTGACTATCTCGGTTGTTATTGCTCCAAATATGTTATCATCCATTAAAACATTTCAGAGAATAAATTTTGGAACATTTTAGAATGGGAATTAGACATGTTTAAGGTACATATTATTTCAGTTGTTCAAGATGGTTCATGTACAATAATGGAATTTTGCTTAGCGACGCTGAAGCCTGTAACTTATTAGACTGACACAATTTCTCTTTTGTTTGCCGGGGTGCAGGATATGTAAAACTTTTGTTCTGTATGGTTTTTCTGTCTTTCTATCTGTAAATAACGTGATAGTTTTAGTTATGGACTTTTGCATTGAACCTCAGTGAAGCCTGTACGTGGCACGTAGCGTGGGGTACTCTTATTTTGTGTTAATAGTATTATTGAATATATTATACTATTTGCGAGTAATTTTGATGTGTGTCATTAAATAATACTGCGCAATAAATAAAGAATTTCTTCAATTTATTGACAACAGTTCAGAAAGCAATCATACTACATACGTTTGGAACGTAACTCGTCGGTTGAAATAACACAAATTAAGGAAGAAGTACAGTCACTATATAGTATTTTATATATTTACTTTGATCTAAAATTACAACAGACCACACATTGGGGGTTAGTTATTGGAGGAGTTAAGATAAATAAATGAGACCACAAACAAGGCTTTAAATAGTTATTGTGGTAATATATACAGTTTGGAATTACCTGGAAAATTATCTATTTACCTCCAGTCTGTTTGCTTTAATAAATGGCGAATTATATGTTATGATGATATTCAACTATATTGGTGTTAAATTGATTTATAACTTTAATAGGAGGTAATGATGACTAAAGGGAAAGGGATATTAGTATTTAATGATAATTGGGTGTTTTAGCATATCTATTCCTAAAATGCAAAATTATAATTTCGAGTTTGATTTACAAAAGCTAAGTTGACACAGTTCTGGCAGGAATGCTTGATTCAGCGTGAGTGAATTTGATTCCGTTTCACCTTCGCCACAGTGCAGCATCTGAAATTAGCTTTCACAGAATTGACTCCTAAACCTCACTAGGACGTGGACACTACGTCTGTCTAAACAGGTCCAGCAAGACCAAACAGTAGAATACCTTGGAAATATCATTTGGTATTTGCCATAATTTCAACGCAACACCATTATCTGGGTTCTGAAACAGGGGGCCTACCGATGATTAGCAACCAACCTAGCCAGTCGCTAAACACAACACAATGAGTTCCTAGACGTTTTCGTGTTCCGTTGTTTCAACAGCAGGGACATATAGGCCCATAAAGAGATCGTTGATCGTTAGGTTTATCCAGCAGGCATCCAGTGTAATCTAGATAAGAGATGTTCTCACTGTCTCATCAGGGAGGTATACTAAATCACGTATGATAGTGTCACGTTTCAAACGTTGACCAAACCACCCAAAACTCACGCTACCTTAGTTGCAAACTTTCTAATGTAAAGCATTCTTAATGTATTCGGTGATAGAATATATGTTTTGTTAACAGGGATGCCAACCTTATACCTTACCCACCTGCGAACACCATGTCAATGGGACAAGGAAGAACTGTAGCACTTACGGTGACCTTCCCACTCCTCCATGTCAAAGCGTCTGCTATAACAAGAAATATAAAGCCCATAACTTTACTGAAGACCACCACAGAGGTAGGGTATACAAATTATGTATGTAAAATTGTATATTCTAGTCTTGAATGAACATAATACGCCATTTACATAAAATAATTCCAAGATAATGCCTATATTATAAAATACCATACGTCAGTCGTGCGATAAACAGTAAAGATAAATAATCGTTTTTAAATTCCAATACATATTTTTTAAGTTAAGATTTGTGTTACTAACCACATATCAGAATTACAGAAAGTGAAGTAAAACAAGTAATTCAGACAACAGTTGTAAGATCTGGTAAAACAAGTTGGTTGCCTTTTATGCAAGTAACTTCAGTAAATTCAATCTATTCTGTGTATTTAAAATGTTTTTTTTTGTGTAAGAGAAATTACAGAAAGTAAGGAAAACAAGTGATTTTTAAAGAGATTTACAAAATCTGGTAAACTGATTAGTTATTATACGTGTCTGTAACTTAAGTGCATTCAGTCAAACAAGTGTTTCTATTACAGAAAATGAAGGAAAGCAAGTGTTTTCATGAAATATTTAGAAGATCTGGTAAAACAGGTTACTTGCATTTTATGCATGTAAATGCAGTGCATTCAATCTAATATGCGTTTATATTACAGAAAGTGAAGGAAAACAAGTGATTAGAGACAAAAGTTCCAAGATCTGGTAAAACAGGTTGGTCGTATTTTATGCTAGTAACTTCAGTGCTTTCAGTCTAATCTTTATTTATATTACAGAAATTAAAAGAAAACAGGCGATTTTAGACCAGAGCTACATCTGGTAAGCTGGTCAGTTGCTTTTCATGCTTCATCACATTCAGTCTAATTGGTGTTCCTATTACAGATTACAAATCTATTCTTTATTTCATTATAGTCAATAATAAATATTGTATCGAGATCCTACAGATACATAGCCAGACATACAGTTATAAAAAAGAAGTTAAAACGAAAATGACTCATCATGCAACACATTTTTGTAGAAATGGATTTCTACATATAAAACCTTTTTTTAACATTTTCTGCCATATAATGTACTCTTTGTTCATTAAATTGGGTCTAATAGTAGTCTAATAATAAAAGTATACCCACCAAGTCACTATAAAATTATGATATATGTTTTGGGATAGTTAGGTCACATGGTATTACGGTTTAAAAGTGGACTGAATTTGTCTCATATACTAACTAGTAACCAATAAGAGATAACATGGCAAAACCAGCTATTGAAATTTCCAGGACTTCTTAATAGGCTTCAGTTAGACAAAAGAACACCTAATAAATGTTATGTAAATCGTAGTTGATGATTTCTGTTGATCATTATAATAAATCTATTTAAGTTTTCAAAATAACTAGTGAGTGAATGTATTATCTTCATTATAGTAGCTTTAAATGTAACTTAAGCTGTGGGGGTTTTATACAAATTTAAACTTGAATAAACACAAAATTTGAGTAACTATCCTCCGCCATTTCTTCTTCTTCTTCACTTACTAGGAGATTACATTTATAAATTTGATATAAACCTAAAATAACCCATTTGGGGGGAGGGTAGGGAGTAAAAAATCTTATCAACAAACTCATTAGAAGGTCATATAAACATCCCCCAAAGTAAATCACTCCATTTCTTTTCATAAGAAAATTAGGGGGGGGGGCGCTTTTAGGACATCCGCTTTAGAGCTTTAGAGTAAGAACATATCATTCTTCATTTATACCATTCTCACATATTTCATTTGTATATGGAGTAATAAAAAGACTACTGAATCACATACAATGTATACAACATTTACATTACAAAATACTGTGTAACTTAGGCTGTGAATATTTATTTTGTATTTATAATTAGTATCATTAAAACTGATTTTCGTAGTAACTGCTATGTGTATTAAATAGATTGTTTTAGTTTTGTAGTAAATAACAAGTAATTTAGGTAAACTATCATGTACAAAAATAAATAACATAGCTGAACTTTAAAATGTTATAAAACATTCACTGTGTTATAAATGTGAAATAGTGTTTTAAGTCAAGATTATCAACGATAATACATCATATACATTATGCTAACATTATAAATACTATGTTATGGCATAATATCATTCTATATTAGGATGTTACTCTTTATCGTATGATATGTTCTCTTCGTTCTTTAACATTGTTTTTTTTGAAGATTTGGATAGGTTTTTTTGATAGAAAGTGGTATAGTTTAAAAGCTTGCGATATATAATGACGTCTTATTTCTTATTGCATAATTAGCTGTATAACATAACTGTGTAACATAAACTAATCTCTTGATTCTATATTTACATTTCGTAGTTGATGTTTCTCCATACTAATAAACTTTGTCTTTACAGTAAGCGCTATATTTATGATAGCAAATGATCTTCCTCTAATAAAAAAGGAAATTTTTGAAAATGGCCCTGTCGAGGCTGGATTTGACGTTTATGAGGACTTCCTAAGCTACAAGAAAGGTAAAACAAATAATAAAAGAGTGTTAATACATTTATCGAAAGTAAATTATTTTGATGTAAAAATTGCAAGAAACTTACAATTATTAAAGTATTTTAAATCCATTGAATTATTTTGACAATGTTTTATTCCTTGTAAATATAGGATAAATAATGCAAAACGATATACACTCACACACCCCGATGCTACTCTGCTTACTCAAAATATAACCAAGTCTAGTGGTAACAGAAATTATGCTTGATTTACTGCGCTAGTTTCCTTTTGCGAGGAGTAACCGTTATTAAAAATATAGCATCTGATCTCACCAGTTAATAGAAACTTAGGTTTGTGATGCAGTATTAGTTAATATGGCTATTTATTGCATATACAAAAACTTTCACATATATTGCCTTAAGACGATTACTCTCTTTCGAAATAAGAAGAGCCTTTCTTGATATCACTTTAAACAATATCTTTCTTAATCTATCAACAACCTGAATCACTTCAAATTAATAATAACACCAATACAAGTTAAATCTATAGTTGTTTCAATATGAAAATTACTAACAAAGTTTTTCTCGGTTTCATATTCCACAGCGTGAAGTAAGTCAATAACAAATTAAAAGTCAAAGAAGGTAAAAATATTATTACTTATTTTAAAGCTGTTACTGAAAATGTTTTATTCACTTTGATATGAAGAACTATACTGTAACTCACTTAGCTACAACGCTCACCACAACTTGATCTTTGATGATCAAGTGCAAACACATGACTATTCATTGCCACATATAGGGCATGGCGTATGACGTACAAACAGACATTTACATTTTATATAACTAGAATTATTTATACACTGAAGACTTATTGAAAAGTAACTATATCTCTTATTTTCTTAAACGTTTTAGTCTGCAAAGTTATGTAAAATATATTCCCAAATGTATGTATATATTTTTAAAGCATGTTTTATTTTATATATCATATTGCAAGGTAGAAGTACACCACAGTTCGTGTCACGTAACAGGATTTGCAGGAGTTGCAGAGATCCTGAAGATAATCGGACAGAGGAGAATTTTTGCACACACTAGAAGACAGGAGAGAAATTCTACTACACTTAATATCGTCCATGTAGAGAGATTAAATATCATGCAAACTTTAAAGTCCACAGATACAGTTGTTCTAGAAATATCCTATGAGTAATTAGGTTATGTTAACGCTCAGGCAAATCCAATTGAAGAACATGTAACATAATTGAATTGAGTTTTTCTAGATAGAATATAAATGTTTATTCCTACTCGATAAATCGTATGGACAGACATACATACAAGATAAAATTTGCCAACCCCTATGGCTCAGCTAACTATATTTTAAGACAAATGTTTACGTTAGTATTAGACAGCTATTTCAACGACGATTTTGAATTTAACCTTACCTTTTTACCAGGAGTATACCAGCACAAGACAGGAAGCTATTTAGGAGGACATGCTGTCAAGATCATAGGCTGGGGGGTGGAGAAGAAAACTTCTTACTGGCTAGTGGCTAACTCCTGGAACAGCGACTGGGGCGATCGTGGCTTTTTCAAGATCCGGAGAGGAAATAACGAGTGCAACTTTGAAAGCGACATTTCCGGAGGCTATCCAGAAGTTTAAAAAAATTAATTCTGCAACAGTAGGAAATTCTACAAATTAAATTATTTTGTTCTAGAGAACATGTTTTTATTTCAGCCCCTTCACCGACAGTCGTCCTAATCCAGGTGTAATAATCAAGCTTCAATATAGTAATATTTGCACATCGTTTCATACTGTTATAGTAAATCATTATGAATATAGAGTTAAGTGTACATATACAGCAACCCCTATAATTTTGAACAATTTAAGGGAAATTCTAAGGAAACTTGGAAGGTTTTAAAAGAGGTAAGTGGTCAACAAACCAAAGTAAATGGTTTTATTTATTTAAAAGAAGACAATATAAGCATAGTTGAACCTTTAGCTGTAGCTGAAGCATTTAATAAATATTTCTTGTACATTTCTGAAAAATTAATAGATAAACAAAAAACTCATAAAACAGTTAATCTTGAGCTGATGGATTGTAAAGACAGCTTTACTAACCAACCGTTGTCGAAATCAATGTTTCTATCTCCTGTATTAGATAATGATCTAGAAAGAGCAGTAAACTATTTGAAAAATGGAACTACACCAGGTCTTGATGGAGTAAATTCGACAGTGATTAAGATTCATTGTAAGGAAATTAATAATGTATTCCTGTATATTATAAATCTAATCTTTGAGACAGGGGTTTTTCCTGAAAGGCTTAAAAACGCTATGGTAATTCCGATTTTTAAGAAGGGTTCAAGGGATGCTTGCAATAATTATAGACCGATAACTTTACTATCTTCCTTTGCTAAAATTGGATTATGAAACAGAAGTTAGTTGATTTTTTGGAAAAAAATAACATACTTAGTCAGAAACAATTTGGGTTTAGAAGTGGTATAAATACAGAAGCGGCACTAATAGAATTTATGGACAGGTTATCTAAAAGTGTAAACGATGGGAGAAAAGTTAGTGGCCTATTTTTAGACATAGCAAAAGCTTTCTACACTGTGAATCATAGACTTTTGCTAGAAAAGTTACATAATTGTGGGGTTAGAGGAATAGTACACAACTGGTTTAGAAGTTATTTACAGAGGAGGATGCAATGTGTTAAAGTTAACGGAGTAGTAAGTGGAATGGGGGAAATCAAACACGGTGTGGCGCAGGGGTCGGTTTTATGGGTTACGTTATTTTTAATATACATTAATGACTTGTGCAATGCTAAATTAAATGCTAGTATCACTTCTTTCGCTGATGATACTGCTTTGTCTTATTCCGAAGAGTATTGGAACGAAGTAGCTATTAAGATGAACAGGGATTTGCTTTCGATTCAATGGTGGTTTTGTAAAAACAATATGGCATTGAGCCCAGAAAAAACTCAATTTATCAATTTCTCTATTAAAAAGAATAATAAACAGGAAAATAAAATTGTTTTGAAATACATTACTTGTATAATGAGTGGTGGTTTTTGCAACGATGGTTGCTGTGAACTAAAGGAAGCACGGAGCGTAAAATATTTAGGAATTATATTAGATGAAAATTTAAATTGGAAAGATCACATAACACATCTCAAACAATAAATAAATAATACAACAAGACTCTTCTATTATATTCGAAGTATGTGTAGTGATAGTTTATTAAGAACATTATATCTTTCATTAGTTCATAGTAGGTTAGAATACGGAATAGTGTGTTGGGGAGGCACACATGTCTCAAACTTAAAACCTATAATTACAGCACAGAAAAAGTTTATGAGTTATGAGTTATAGCTGTTTCTTTCACATATGTGTTTCCATAACCAAACTAACATATGATTGGAAGACCAAATACCTGTCAAATAACTTCTATTTATATTAATTAAATTTTTATAAGTGGCAATAGCATAATTTAATTTCAATAAACATTGAATCGCAAAAAGGACTTGCTCCACCGGGGCAAGCATATATATATAATCATGGCTCTATATATATATATATATATATATATATATATATATATATGTATGTATAGCCATGATAGCGGGAGGGAGGGGAGGGATGGAGTTTATCGACATATTCCTTCCATAGGTTTGTTTATCAAGTAGGGGTTTGACCAGGTTATTGCAGTTGTTTTCTAATTATCGTTATAACCGCGAAATAAAATGTATTATATGAATTACCAATCGTTACCTATTTTATCCTTTTCTTCAGAGCTGGCGAGGAAACTCATTTGTCTATTATGCTCAGGAAATCTATTATCTGAGCATAATATCGGTATGAGTTACGTTTAAAATGCCTCATGACCGTCAATATCATGTGGTATACTAGAAATTAGTTTTACTTCACCTTTCGACTGCCGCTTTTGGAATATAATTAGTACTATATTATACTATACAGAATGGTAAACATTTAGTTTGCAAACCCAATTAGTAATCTGAACATTGTATGTTGTTACAATGTTGCTAAACGTTCTGTATAAATATTTTATGTTTATTATGGCTATTTTGTGCAGTGTCTGCCACCCGAATAAAAAAGAACTAGAGAATTCCGAGATGGCAGGGATTGTGAAATTAAGATTCATCTAGACGGTTGGTTTAGTTAATAACAAATAATGACAATTTACCGTTAGAACATTATTATAACCTCATACAGAAATTAACTTAATTTTCAACCTAACACTCTTTGCTTTAGATTTAATTTGGTTTCCTTAACTGTTAGAATGTTTGAAGTTTGAAGTACGGTTAGCTATGAATCCGATATTGAAGATCTATTTGAACTGAGGTGTATGTCATACATTGACATTCCTCTCGTATAGACTGATGCTGTTTAGTTTGTAACGCTGTCTCAGTATGTGGAATCAATAGTGGTTCTGTGTGAGATACATCAAAAAATAAATCTTTCGCATATATCATTATCTAACTGGAGGTGCTGAAAGAGAGAGATTTTTGCAATACCATCCTAACAAAATTAGGTTCTTATTTTTATACCTCCATGTAACTACCTTATTTATAACAAGACAACTCAGAATATTCAAATGATGAGAGGCATAAATACTCCAAATAAATACGCTGTTAGCTGTAAACTATCTCCTCTTAGAGTAACAGGGGTGTCATAGGCAATCTCTTTTTGGAACTGTATTTAAATCACTTCAGGCTACCATATGATATCATCATTTCCATCATATCCGTTTCCAAATATTGAATATGTATGCAGACTGAGGTCAGGATCCTGAATCCAGAATCGGAGTTCAAACTATAATACATGTTGGAATTCTTCGTAGAGATGTGTGGGCCTCAACTAAACTGATGTGTTAGACGTTTACTAGATAGTTCTGGAACAGGCGGACCTTTACTCAATTTGACAGCACTGATATCTAAATACAGTTGAGTTTCTGAATTACGCGAGGATAAAAATTGGTAAAATATCTAAATAAATTGACTTTTACAGAAAACATTGCAAGGTCTCATATCTTAGGAAAATAATATACGCTGTTAGAACCTCAGACTACTTTCAATCAATCTATCCCCATATCTGACCTAAAGCTAAAAGATAACTTTTGATAATTTATGTATCGATCGTTTAACAAAATATTAAGCTACAGACTTAATGCACCAAAACACTTGTATGTGCCGATGACAGAGTAGTCTATATGCAGGACTTATACGCAGATAAGTACAAAGTACTGTCTGTGACTGTAGCACTTTTTATCAGTACCTAGTACTCTATCGACTATCCCCATTATAACACCCTCGCACTAGCCATAACCTATAAGAACGGGATAACAAGGCTTAAAAGGGAATGGGCCATTTTTTGTAAATTCCCGTAATGAAGCTCGCATTGGTCGTAATGCTATCGATAATCTTGGTGGCATTACAAATGAGGGGGTGTGTTAGGGTGGAAGTAAAATTTCAGAATGAGTAATAAATTAAGCAAGCAAGAATCTCTCTCTCTCTCTACCTCTTACTTCAACAAAACTGTTATTAGTCTTTCTCTCCAATATGTTATCATTTGAAGATGTACATAAATGGGGATACCAGTTTAGCTTATCTTAAAGAACAATTAAAGTCTAAAAGTAAGAGCAATGTCAATGACAGAATGGGATTTCCTTGATCGGCTCTAACTTTTTAACACCACTTAATGGTTGTGATGTCTTATCAGAGTTTTATTCAACGTGAATTTTCCAATCTGAAGACACTCAAGAGTTTAAAAAATGGTATCTAGAGTGATTTCATATGTATTAGATAGTGAATTCCACTTAAATACAAAGATTCAATTGAAGGTTTTAGTCGTTAACAGGTAAGGTATCAAATCATTTCTATACTTTACTGTTTATATGCTATAAATGTATACAAATTTGATTCAAAGATTACAACCCTATCTGTTTTACATGTTCTAAAAATGCATTACAAAAGTCTTTTCAATTTCTGTCTGTTTTAAAAAGTTCCGAATATATATGACATTTATTATATTGTGATTATAGCGAATTTCGTTAAGAATATGTAGTGCTTTACAATATTAAATGTGTGCCACCACAAAAATATTTATTTTACTCGTCTTGAAAAATATTCATTTTACTGATCAAACACACTTTAAATAATTCATAAAGGTTTATCGGGACGATTTGATTGGGTTTGTACTCTAGCCAGATTTAAGAGTTTTACGTGAAGTCGCAAATTTAAACAACTTAATTGAAGGTTTTACCATAGATCCTTTCCTTATTGGGTACTGTGGCCTCGGCGATGGATTTTTATATATCGATTAATCTTTTGTACTGAATTTCTGCTACGAAATATCGATTGTTGGCACAAAATGACATAAACACTATTGCGTACATATCTTAAACATTTTCGGTTATTGCAACAAAATTTGAAAATACATTACTGTATAATTATAAGTTATTATTTGAAAATAACGTGTTGATTGAAATGTCTAATGCATATTATAAAGAAATTAATTTAACGGACTTTTTAAGATAAAGACCTATTCAAAACTCAAAGTAATTATTTTGAGTTTTAATTATAATATTAATGTTAACTTACTAACATTTTAAACTAATTAAACAAACTTGTGTTAATTCTTGTGAAAGACTGATAATAAATTGTATCTATAAAAAACGTATATAATATTTTGACGTTAAGTTTGAATACAACATGCGTAGAGCTAAGAGTTCAATTATTTAGTCTTAAATTTGAAGAATAATGAAGATATTGATCATATCTGTAGTATATATTTATTATTATTAAAGATGTTCATGTAATGTAATTAAATAATTATCGAAATATATTCACCACGTTAATGTTGGCTATTCAGAAATGATTCCGTTCTACTTAATGTGTTTGAATGGCTAGACAATTATAACAAGGAGATAAATAGAGGAAACTGTGGAATTAAAATAGATACTTATTAGATGTTTTAAAAAGCCTTATGTTCATATTTGTGGTATAAATTAACTGTCCAGGATGAAGGCTGTATATCTAGTGTTACTGTTGGTGGCCGTGACTGCCGCCTTGGACTTAGACCAGCAGTTGGAAAGAGATGAGATTATTGATGCCGTGAACTCGGGACACTCTACGTGGACGGTAAGTTCAATTTAATGAAATGTAACCAGCAATTAAAAATAAAATAATAATTAGGATTTTCTCCTTGATGACAAACAATTTTTATGTTCAGTTAAGGTTTGGTTATTTGGATAGTTGTATTTGATGACTATACAACGAACCACCTTATCATTACTAAACAGATACTAGGGAACTCACTAGATTGAAGGTCGATAGATTATCATTTACCATAACTATAGTAAGTTAGTTATTTAAAAATTCAGAATCTTGTGTTTCTATATTTGATTTAGTCACAGTTTGCAGAATTAATTTATAGGGAATATTAGTTATTAGAATATATATTATTGTGTTATTTTCTTTATATACTTGGATAATATAATCTTGTATAAATGTTTAACAAAAATACGGAGTCATATGTATTATTAATTTTTCTAAACATATAACTTACAGGCAGGCAGAAATTTCAACCCTTCCATCACGAAAAAGTACATTAAACATTTACTCGGCACGTTCAGGCGGCCGGAAGGAAGCCGACTCCCTGCTTTGGTGGACGATGGCCTCGAAATTGATCTTCCAAAGAACTTCGATGCTCGTGAGAAGTGGTCCAAGTGCATCTCTCTCCAAGAAGTTCGGGACCAGGGACCATGTGGTTCTTGTTGGGTCTGTATGCAGTTACATTAATATTACATGTTGTATAATTTATACAATTTACAAAGTAAACTCATTAACTTAGCTAAAATTTCTAATGAATCCAGTAATTATGTTCATACATTCTATCTCATCTATGCTAACAATGTCCTTCTCACATTATCTTTAGAGCTCCTCCATTTTGTCAAATTTATTACAGATTTAATTTTCCTTCCAGATTTCAATACATTTTGAAAATTTTCATTATGCCTTTCATAAATAGTTGTGTTGGAAAAAGGACATTATTATCTGTGATAATTGCAGCATCGGAGAGCAGAAGAGCATCGTAAAACGGTAATATTTTCTTTCAGTAACTTCTCATAGATTGTTGATTCAGAGATAAATGACGATATTGATTAAAGAATTAAGCGCACAACGAACGAGAGAATTTAACTTTATGTGATTTACCAGGCTGTTGGAGCCGCTGCCGCCTTCACGGACCGTTACTGTATAGCATCCAAGATGGCATTTAATGGCCACCTGTCCGCCGAAGAGTTACTGAGTTGCTGCTATGAGTGTGGTGACGGCTGTAATGGAGGGTTTTCAGACATGGCTTGGGGATATTTTGAAAGCAATGGGATTGTCACCGGAGGAGACTATCACTCTCACGAGGTAAGTTCATTGCGTGGAGGGACTGGGGGAATATAGTAAGTAGTAAAACAATTTAGGATACCGCCATCTATCTGGGCTGATTTTAAACAAATTCATTGCAAATTTTCAACCATTCACAAGTTAAGCCTGAGGGCGGCACTTTGTGGTACAGATATGCACAAAATAGGGTAACAGGCTACAAGTTACGGTCTATGTAAATTGACGATAGGAACTTATTCTGCCATGCTGTATTATATTTTAAACATAATGTTGATTTGGATAATAAGTTGGGTGTTCCATGTTAGTATTTACATAAAAAATATTTACTTGAAAACAGACAATAATTAAGGATATATGAATGACATAAATTATTATTTTTTTTTAGTTGGGATGCTAATTTAAAATAATAAAATGCATCAGTAATGTTGCATTAATCTTAAATTACTTTTACATAAAACTCATATCATCAATGCTGCTAGGGCTGCCAACCTTACACTCTTCCCACTTGCGAGCATCATGTCCCCGGCAAGAGGAAGAACTGTAAGGCTTACGGCAACCTGCCTACTCCTCCCTGCAAAAGCAAATGCTATAACAAAAAGTACAAGGATCATTCTTTCATCAAAGACCATCATAAAGGTAAGTTTACAGTAAGCTATGCAACAGAAATATTGTAAGCAGGATAATTATTGAAATAAATTAAGGTATGTTTTGTTCCACAACAGTTTAAGTGATAGTAACAACAATATATCCGATAATTGGAATAATTTCAATTATACATTGTAAAATAGATAATATATTGAAATAGCCATGTTAAAATCTGTGGTATTTTTCAGTAAAGAGTACGTTTTCGATAAGCAACAACGTGAAACAGACCCAGAAGGAGATATTTAATAACGGTCCTCTGGAAGCATCGTTCACTGTTTATGAAGATTTTCTAAGCTACAAGTCTGGTAAGAACTTTATTACATGTTATAGTAAGTAATCAATTACTACTGCAGTTAAAAGTCAACAAATTATACCTTCCCGATAATGTTGCGAATTAAGAATAAGTTTAATTGACATTTAAATCATATATTAATATGATGGTTAATAATATAGCCATCTTAATAATGATGGTCATATTATGATGTAGGCCTATTCACTTTTGCCATATAAATTTAATATTTTTTAAAAGTATAATAAATTAAAAACATTACAAATCCCTCCTTCATTCTTAACATGCATAAGTTATAATGTGAATTCAACGTTTGTTTTATGTATTTTTGTGAAACATATCGATTATGCTCTATGAAGAAAGTATTGTAATAATTTTTTCAGAAAGTTAAAATTGTTTAAAAAATTTGATTTTGCTACGTTGTTTGTTTTGTTTACCAGGAGTGTACCAGCACACGTCGGGGGGCTACCTGGGAGGTCATGCCGTTAAAGTGATAGGCTGGGGGGTGGAGAAGAACGTCCCTTACTGGCTGGTGGCCAATTCCTGGAACAGTGATTGGGGCGATCATGGTTTCTTCAAGATCAAGAGAGGAAACGACGAGTGTGGCTTTGAGGATGACATGTCTGGCGGTTACCCTGACGTTTAGTTTTTAAACTATTAATTATTTATCAATTATTCATATAATTAATAATTTGAGTGACGTTTCTAACACAAAACAGTGCTGACAATCCTCTGAAATGAAATAATATCAATTAATGTAATAATCTTACATTCCAAATAACGTCTCTTTATAGTTTTCAATATATTCAGTAACAAATAAAAAGGAAGACAACGCAAATACAAATTTATGTAATATGTGTATGAAATAAAACGAAACTGAAACTTATTTTGTGTACAATTATTATTAAAACTACCCATTAATGAAAGTTGTAAGCTTTCACTCTTAGTTATGTATTACAAATTTGTAACTTACAGAGTTTAAAACTAAACAAATCTGTGTTACGATAATAGTAGTAATATAAATACATATACCAAAATAGATTCCTACGATTTACTTCAATTTGAACCTCTAATCCAATAAAATGTAGCATAAAACATAAATTGTAAAAAATTGAAATCAAAACAAAGATGATAAGTCTTAAGAAATCTAGAAATTTCACTGAATAATTAATATAACAGTACATGCATAAATCCTGTAGGATTTAATTCTCTTGTTTTTTACCTGTCAATAGAATCTGTACTGGGTACTGCATAAACAAGGTCTTAAATGCACAGCCCTGAGGGAGTTTAGGAGCAGCATACTGTTAATTTTGTTGATATCAACAACTGTGTCCAATACTTCAACAGCCTCAACCTCACAATAAACTCTTCAAAAACCAAGGTTTTAAATTTTTCTTTGCGCACTGCGGGCAACCAGTGCGGACCTGCCATCTTGATGGCTGACTCCACACTGGACGAAGTCTACTCTTCAAAATTCCTTGGAATGTAACTTGGTCGAGGACTGACATGGAATGTGCACATTGATCATGTTTGCGCCAAAATCTGCTCAGGCATATTTGTTCTGAGGTCTTTAGCAAAATACTGCCCGAGTCAGGTACTGATTACGGCGTATTATGGCTTGATATACCCCACCTGGCCTCTATAGGATCACTCTATAGTGATCCTTTGGGGAGCTTGCGCTAACACTCAGTTCCAAAGAGTTTTCAGACTCCAAAAAAAGCAATTCGAATCATCGCAAAAATCAAATTCAGAGAGTCGTGCAGGCAGGTTTTCAAGAAATTGCAGCTGTTGACTCTGCCATGTCTCTACATATTGGAAACAACTATGTTTTGTGTGAATAAATGTACCTTAACCAGAGGCCAAGACATACACATGTATGAGACACGTGGCAGAGCAAACTACCGAACTGGTAGACACAGAACGGTGGTTTATGAACGCCTGCCTTCACAAGCGGGTGTTCAATTCCTCAACAGACTGCCCAATCCAATCAAAGATGCTCCAACGCCAAAGGCGTTTAAGACTCGCCTAAAACGCTTCTTGGTGTCTCAAGCGTTTTATTATGCAGGTGAGTTTTTGGCTTTCAACTGGGAGGCCGCCCAATTAGAAGAATGACACCGCTGTTCGAAGTGGGTTGCATTGGCGATGAATGAAAGAGGTGTGACTTTAAACATTTTATGTCTGTATGTGTATTATAGTATGAATGACTTAAATTTTAGGATATTATTATTAATTGACGTTTGCCATACGATGTATTATTGTCTCAGCAATAAAACATATAAAAAACCCCGAATTGTTGAGAGGCTAAAGGGCTAGATAGGTATTGATTATTTGCTGCTGATGAATGGAGAAGTTCCCTTACACCTCAAGGCGTTTCAAGCTTAAACGTGCAAGAGTCACTGTCCCTTGCCGGTATTTACTGGTATAAACTGAACTGAAGAAAACTTTTGGTATGAGCTTTTTACAACGGAGATAGAGTACATGGCATGGAACCTTGTGATATATATATATATATATATATATATACACGATGAAAATTATATATGTATATTATATATATCTATATATATATAATTGCAATAAACATTGAATCGCAAAAAGTACTTGCTCCACCGGGAGTCGAACCCGGATCTCTCACTTGCCGGGTGAATGTGCTACCATTATATATATATATATATATATATATATATATATATATATATATATATATATATATATCCTTAATGTGCAAATGTGTAATGTACTTTATAACCTTTATATATATAGGTTCACAAATCTCTCTTGAAGTTTAAGCCACCTTCAGATTGGGATCCCCCAGTTTTGAATCCAGATCACCCTATAGAGCAGTTTTTAAATATAATTATTTCTAACATTTCTGATCCTTCATTTGCAGATACTTTACCAAAAAACAATAATTTAACAAAACTGTAATAATGAATATAAAGGATTATATTGCTGAAGCAAAAAGACAACTGAGTGACACAACTACTTATAACATTTTAAATAGAGATCTTAATGAAGAATTTTGTTCAAAAATATCTAATTACATAAAGAAAAATGCCTTACTAGAAAACTTAAGTGATCATTCCATCAATTTACTAATAAATAAATCTCCGAAAACACCAACATTCTACATATTGCTCATAATCCACAAGAATATTTCAAATCCACCAGGAAGACCAATTGTAGCTTCAATATCTTCTCCAACTGAGAGAATTTCTTCTTTTGTTTATGACCATTTAAAAGAATTTGTGACTAATCTTCCTTCTTTCGTGAAAAATAGTAATGATTTTTTGCACCTTGTGAAAAATGTAGCTCAACCTCTTCCTGAAAATACTAAATTAGCAACAATCGATGTCCAATCATTGTACACAAATATTGAACACCAACAAGGAATTGATTCTGTTACATACTACCTAAACAAACGTCCCAAAAATACACTTCCTTCGTCAGATTTTGTTTTAAAATTAATAAATTCCATTCTAACTATGAATTGCTTTAGGTTTCAAAATAACTTTTATCTACAGCAAAAAGGGACAGCCATGGGAACAAGAATGGCTCCTTCTTATGCTAATCTTGTGATGGGTAAGCTTGAACATGATTTTCTAGAAACACAAACATACAAACCCATATTTTGGAAACGTTACATTGACGATATCTTCATGATATGGACATGTAGTAACGAACAATTAAAACATTTTTTACAATCACTGAACACTATTTACGTGGGAGATATCTGATTCAATTGTAAGTTTCTTGGATATAGATATTTTTATTGAAAATCAGAAGTTGAAAACTAAGATCAATATAAAAAACACCAACACATTTCAATATCTACATTATGACAGTTGTCATCCGTCCCATGTCAAAAAAGCCATTCCAAAGAGCTTAGCTAAAAGAGGCCAAAATTTATGCGTTGACAAATATCACTTAGAACAATATATTAATAATTTATTATCAGCATTTTCCAAAAGGGGTTATCTACGCAAACTTTTAAACAACAAACTAAACACTAAATCACTATCAATTGGAACAAATAAATCTAAATTTGACATTAATGATCCAAAGTTTTTAACAAAATACCACCCTGGACTTTATAAAATTAACAATATACTTCGAGTAGCATACAGTTTATTGGACAGCTCTGCTTCAACTAAAAACATTTTCAAAAACATTCTAAAAATAAGATTTAGAAAACCACCAGTTTTGAAAGATATTTTAGTCCATCCAAAATTACCTAAGCACAAAGACCAAGAAACCATGACAGTTGGGTCACATCCTTGCAATAAACCCAGGTGTTTAGTTTGCAACATGTGCTCTACTTCAAAAACATTTACAAGTAGTTCTACAAAAAAATAATACAGTATATTTGAAGACTTAACATGCGAATCAAAAAATATTGCTAATATTGCCATTTGATAGTAAGGGTTCCATTGAAGAATCTGGTTTAAATGTGTGACGCTTGTTACAATTCATGGAATTATTTCGTAAAACTGACAGTTTTTTTAAAAAGTTTTGCTGATTTATTAGACATAAAATGTATTGTTGATATCGTGAAGTTATTGATAATTTGTGAAACATTTGAAAATTTTTCCATTATCAATTCATGGTATTTTGATAATTCACGTCTATGCAATTCCACTTGTTTTCTGTAAAGGAGGTATACTGTGTTGGTTAGAATTATGTTTGTGTTAGTTGCTATCACAATAATCGATTTATGCATATAATTTGGAAATCCAGACATAGGAAATTTCAATGTCAGTCCATTTGGTATCAAACCTGAACTTATGCAAGCACCTAAAAAGAGGATATGGCAATAGCAGTTAGCTAATTTCATAGTGTGGAATTCAAACTGTTTTATCCAATATTGCCGTAATGTTTCTGTGTTTGACATGTTTGTAACAAGAAGGTAAAGTACAATATAGCAAATAAACAAAAAAAATTATAACAATTATGTAACTAACCAGAAACGAAGACAACAGAAGAAAATATGTGGCATTATTTCTACGCTTGTAACATCTTCCAGTGGATTGATCACTTGGTCTTTTAGTAGAGTTTGTGGCTAGAGGCCGTTGAACACTACTTCCACAAGAATCCCGTCCGAAAGATATATTACGTTGCACAGAATCACCTGAAGGTGTGTTTCACTGACCCCCCCCCCCTCAGATTATCAAGCTCATAAATGCTAGCTAGCTCATTGTACGACTTTCTGAAATGTTTTTGGTGTAGTATCCTGCAGTAATCTAGTCCTCATTTCCGAATATCTTAACCTCCCAATGAATTGTAAATTTAATAAACATTCTGATACCAACTTCCCACACTTACAGTTAAATTCACAATTTTTGTCAACTACTGTAGTTCAGCGGCAAATTGTGTTACTGTTTTCGGCTCTCATGGTGTGGAGAGGTTATATAGGGTGAGTCTGACCATCCGTGCAGTATTTACATCTGTCTTAATAACTGACTTCCACACTTTTTCTATCTCTTTTCTCCATAGTTTGGCCTGTCCGAATCCGTTAAAATTATTTTCAATTTTGAAAAATTTGGGGGGTAAATTTTCAAATGTAAACATGGGTCGTGTGATACATCAATTTAAAGGTCTAATTAGACCGAAAATTTTGGCGCAAACAAAAGTTAATTATCTTTAACCGTATGTACAGGGTGTACCAAAACGTTTTGAAATAGGACTTTAAAATAAAGTACCGTGTTACCCTACCTACAGTACAGAACAGCTCCAGATTTTTTTCCTAACCTGCTATTGACCTATTGTTCAATGAAATATTTGGTACGGGCATTTTTCCCTGGATTTTCTAAATTTCAAAAATATTTAAAATTTAAGAATACAAAAAATCCTAACACTCAAAATTCTTAAAGAGCAACATATAATACATTTTATATCAAATAAAAATTCTTTTTAAACTAAACATTTTTTGTATCTAACTTTTATTCCTATCTCTTACTGTTTCAAACTGGCAGCCGAAAAACTGCGTCTGAGTTGAAAATAGAGTCCCTGTACTTCACAACGGAAGTCGATCTCTGATGTAATACCAAAAGAAGTACCTTGAATTATTGTCTTTTGAAGGCGTCCGAATCGTTTTAATGAGCATCAACTTTTCATCCTGGTCTTGTAGTGTCAAAGTTGTAGCATCTAACTGTGAAATGCACCTCTGAAGCTATTTTGCAAATGTAACGTGAGCGTTTGCCGGATACCTCATCCTCTAAATTTGCTTCCAACGTGGCATTTATGTTCAGGCTCGACGTGGAAATTATTATAAAATCAATGAAGAAACTTTAAAAGTTATTTGGTTATTTACTAACAATCAACAACAAAAACATAATAATCAATCACCTTTCTGTTTAACAATATAGAAGAGTTGTTTGAATTACAAATAGTAAAAAGAATTATTGTAATAAAAGGTATACTAAACATCACGTAAACATGTAAACATCACGCTATACTAGGCTTTCAGGCTAGCGTCTTGTCTAGAGTATGCACCCCATTCATTCCATTTTATAATATATTCTAAAAAGCCTTACATATTTTTATGAATTTATTATAATATTTTGTAATATAGTAAATTATATTTTTCTGATTTCTAAAGCCATTTGTTAAACCATATGTCCATAAAAATATTATGGTAAAATCAAGTCAACATGCACAACACAATATACATATTTGATGTACATTTTTATATCAGAAGGGCTGTATTGGAAGACATGTAGTGGCAAATAAAAAGCATTACTATACCGGCATCAAATATTTGCCTCCTTTCCTCCAAGCCTCCATTCAAGGAATGGTCTCAGCAGTTAATAATACGCAACTCAGCATTTGTCAGATTGATCTTTCTTCAAGGCTTACTACTCTATATATTTTGTGTTCAACTATCTTCACAAGAATAATCCATTTTTATAAAGAGATTATTCCTGATACTTAATAAATAATAGTAGAAACTTATCTCGTTTTATGAAATATTTCACCTTCATCTCAACGTCATCAACATATTCGAGATATCAATATCCCATTGCACAACCCATGAAGATTAATAAAACCGGATATTATAAAAATTTCGTTTGTTATTAATAATTATTACTAACCAATTTAACACTATACGAACGCGACTCTCATTTGCAGTGAACTACTCATCAGAGCAAGCTATAAATAGGCTATGAATAGGGCTTAAACAAGAGATTCTTCAGAACCTTTCATTCATTGGATAAAAAAATAAGCCTAAATAGGCTACAATACAAAAAAGTGAAGTGAGCTCCTTTATATATAATATAGTAGAATTGTTCACCCAATCACAATAATATTTTTGGTTTCCACAAACGTTCAATCGATGAAGTGAAGACTTTTATCGACGTTCAAAAGTTCATTTGGAGAATATGCAGTCTTTCATTTTCTCTGTATTTTACTATTGCTATCCTGCCTTGGAAAACAGCACATCGAGGAAGGGCATGGAAGGATTCAAAGAGTGTAAAGCTTACTCATCCATTTTGTATTCTGTCTGAGACAGTTTGAGCGTATGTTTTATAATCGTGATGCGGCCAACGTGTTTTGTATTAGGTAGATATGAAGAGTGATTACAGTCCCTAACATTTATATAAGGGGAACCTTATTATATTTGAGAGAAGCTTTGTGCAAAACAGTAGATCTCTCGACGTAACAGCCGCCAGAACAGCCAGCTTCACTTTCCAAGGGTTTTCTACTTTGGCCCAAAAATGTACAACGACCTATGGGGTAGCTTAAGGAACTCAAAATAGTTGCCTATTTTCAGAAACAAAGTTAAGAATTTTGTGATACCAAGTTGTAAGTGATGGTTTAAAAAATGTACTAATTAAATTTAGATTATTCATAGATCGAGAAATACAAGTATCTAGAATTGAAACTGTCGGTTTGCTCTGTATATGGGAAATTTATGTTTATTTATTTTATTAATATGTTTTTTTATGATTGATTATTTGAAGAAACAATAGATTTATCGAATGTGTGGTTTGTCGGGTCTAAATTGTTACGACTTTTTAGGGACTGGCATTTAATTGCCTTCTTCAAGATAAAAATATTGAAAAATAAGTAACCACGTTATTGAAAGTAATTATATTTTAGTTTTTACACCCTATGATACATATAAATAGAAACCCATGAGAAGTTCGTTATAAGATAGGGTTAGTGTCTACGTTTACTTAGAAAAAACTAATTTTGCATATATTGTTTAATGTTACTGAAATTATCACCAACATGTTATACAATATGAATTATGACGCCATTTTAATTCCAAATAAAGACCAAATTAATTAACGCTTGTTTGTACGGAACTTAATTAGATTGACGGAATGAAGAGTGAGTAAACATTGACGTCACATGGCTAATGTAATGGTGGGTGTAGATTAGTGAATGAGACAGTTTCCTGTCTTTCTAATAGTTCTTTCGATAGTAAGGAAATGTTATATCATAAATCACAGTTAAGTACAGAGAATCTGAGGTATTTCAAAATTAAAGGGACCAATAAAATAACCTAGAATTGTAAAAAAATATTGAATTATGCAGATTTTTTTACTGTATGCCAACTTTATTACTTCTTAAATTTATTGTAAATCAGATTGAAATAAAAATAGTGATTATATGTAATGTAACTCCAAAATTCGACCACATAAAATTGGTTTCTGATGCGTTAGAGTTTTCAAGAAAAGTTAGAATTAAGCATTACTTTTTAAATAACGATCAAAATGAAGAAGCAGATGAGAAGATTAACAAATCTCTCTTGAAGTTTAAGCCACCTTCAGATTGGGATCCCCCAGTTTTGAATCCAGATCACCCTATAGAGCAGTTTTTAAATATAATTATGTAAGCCAGTTTACAGGATAAATATATTTTCACCATAAGTGTTTATATAGAAAAAATACCTTTAAAGGAAGTTTGCAAATCGCTTATATTGAAACTCTGTATTATAAACAGTGTCCCGTAACTCTCTGGACAATGGTATACAAAGTTATTGCTCTGGTCAGACATACACAGTTCAGGATATGACTTTAAATCAAAGAGTTCGGATCTAAGCTTAAGATATTCTGAAGCTTCCATTTTTATTCCCTTTTGTATTGTTGGCTATTGATTGAGAACCTCAATGTCAGCTACGTCTGGTCACAGTAAATCTGCTCAAAATCAGTTATTTATTATTCGATTTAAATAATTCTGAATTAATACATTCATAGAGAACATTTTCAATAAAGCTTAATTGTATAAGCACTTCCATTTCCCTTTAAGAATGTCAAAAATCCTCGTATTTGAAATATGTGGGACACAGCCAAGGTTTTTGGCAAAGCAAATGCGAATTAGTTGAAAAATTTCATAGTTTGTTTTTTTCAAATGTTTATTAATGCAATTTCGTTATTTTCACGTCAAAAACACACACGCACACACACACACACACACACACACACACACACACACACACACACATATATATATATATATATATAAGTTATAAATTAAATTATATAAATAATGCAGTTTAAAACACTACACTTCTCATGTACTTTGTAAGGCGCGCGTGGAATGTTGTTTTGCACTCAAAATAATTATGTACTGTAGCTGACTGTTATATAAACGAATTCAGCTCTCAGGATCCATATGAATTTTAGAGAGAGGCAAACTTAATAAAACTTATAAAAGTTTGATTTAAGTATTGGAGGTTGTTTAAAGGAGTAAAATGGTGTTAAAAATGAAGAGAAACTGTGAGACTTACAATGGTGACATTTTCACCCTCAAATGGCACAGCACATTACTGGTATGGTCCACGGGCACGGGACTATTTTGGGTTGCTCTTGGACGTAAATCTACCACTTCAAGTAATTCTCATTACACCAGTACGACAGGTTCGAGAGGTTAAAACGAATATGCCCACTTAACACAACTACTAAACTTCCAACAAACGAGTATATACAACAAGGTAGGAGTACGAGTACCGCACGACGAGTAACAGGTTGTGCTTATGCATCCTCAGCATGCAAAATTTCAACTCTGTAGCACATTTATTTTTTCAGATGCTTTGTGGATATAGACAAATAGGAGATACAGACAGAGACCATAGGACAGACAGACAACCAGACAAAAATAAAACTTTTTCAAACTCATGAGAGATTAAAGCTCAGCCATTTAAATATGCGTTATCTTATCCATGTTTCGACATTGCTCAGGAACAGGGATATATAACTGTTTGGTAACGTGTTGCTAAGCAGTAATCTCAAACATGGCCAGACCAATTTGTTTCATTCTTTTCTAAAAATATTCTATTAGAATAATAAGGAATAATAAAAATAAGGATGACATGTGGGAAAAGATCGGAAAGATTTCCTACAACATTTTGAATTCGGAAAAATAACGGAAATTTAACAATATATAATATAGCTAGAGATAATTCATAGGTTAACACATTAACATTATCGGACGCACTACTACTACTCCCATTGTCCTAGAGTCGGTATAATATGAGTTTATGTGGCAGCGAAAAGGTGTTAAATGACACTGAGCAGCTGTTTAAGCTTTCAAAGTTTCAGCCGAAGTTCGTCAGAGAGGCTAAAACTTTTGCTTACATTTTAATTTTATGAAATATTAAGTACACAGTGCTTGATCAGAAGCAAAGACTAAGTTACAATCTAACTTTTATTCCAGATTGCGCCAGTGATGAATTAACATACAAAGAATTGTAAATACTATCTAAAATCTGGCTGGAATAAAAGTATTATTCTGATACATATTTATATATTTTCCAGATTGGCGCAACGAGGAAAATTCATCTGTGGTGTCGGAAATATAATTAATTAGAACAAAAAATGCCTCAACACGAGTAAAACCTGATTTAGAGTCAGCCCTTTAACTTTGTATACTCTTCAGTACGATCACTAAAGTCAAATGTAACTGACCTATAGCTACTTATGTTTGAAAAATATTGGACTCCATCATATTAATTCATAATCGCCATAACTAAGTAGGCAGGGACTTCAATTTTTAGAAATTAATAGGTAGTTTATTATAAGAAAATGTTTGAGTGTCTGAAACTCTGTCGTATAGCAAATTTGTTTAGCTGGCAGATGAAAACTCACTCCAGTTTACCCTATTTAATTCAATTAGATACGCATTTTTAAAACTATGAACATTTAAAACATATATTTAACATTAGGTAATACTGGGTGTATATAAGCGTTTTAATTTTTAATTTTATTCTTGACTTTTAATTAATGGTAATAGCACGTCAATATTAAACTTAAATTTACATATTCTGTACATATTAGGAACTGAAAGAAATGAATTAATATACCATATTAGTAATCATGATAAGTATATGCCAGTAAGTTAACCAATGCAGGTGAACTTTGATTTCACAAGTGCCCTTTGTTTAAAAATTCACCCATAGTAACATATAAAAAATGAAAGCAATATTTTTAGAAATTGTGACCTCTAGCTTTAATAATTTTAAGATGGTAAATGAAGAGAAAAACATATACCATTAAAAGAATAAATACTACGGAAGGTAAGGCAGAAGAATAAATTTAATTAATCCCGATTATTCCGGTGCCAACTGGTGAGAGAGAAGAGTTAGGTCAGACATAAAGTGCCTCAATAATTGAAATACATCAAGGAAGAACTAAGGAATACAAAATTATTCTTCGATTTCTGCCAGAAGTGCAAGAAGGAACAACATCTCTTTCTCTTTTCTGTCTTCTCTCTCTCAACCCAACTCTCGATTACTTCCTTATTCATACTTTTCCTTTACCCTAATTCCTGACTAAAAGCATAAACATTAAGAGTTGAGGAAAATCAGCTTTAATTGTGTATCAAATGCTTACATTTAAAGAATGGATACTAATATCATATGTTTAATCTCACAGCTATATTTCAAAGAAGATTTCCCTACTTTTATCTACTAATTATATCAACAGTTATTTTTAAATACATGTAATGCTATAGTATTAGGATTTTATAACAACCTGACCTCTTGAAATCTGGAAAACCTCAAAAAGTTAATGATATCTAAAGTGATTTCCGTTGTTTAAATAGCCAGTGGATATAAATACAGAGACTAACTCAAACGTTTTAGTGGTTATCAGGTACGATACACAATCATTTCTTTACTTTACTATATAATAGATGTAATCAGATATCAGTATAGGATAAAGTAATGGTAATTCAGCCTATTTATGTGTTCTAAAGTTGTGTTTTCCACAGTTTATGTCATTTAATAGTATTTAAAACTTTTGGAATATGTGTCATGTGTTTTACAATATGGTTCTAGCCATATTCCACCTATAAACATTTTTTATATTCCCCTATAATCCACTTTTATATACGATATTAATTTAAAATAAGTACCCAATGAAGTTAATTAACTATCTAATTTAAAGTACAAAGTTTCCGAAAAAATATTGATGTTTTAAAGTGGAACTAGAATAACTATTTAAAGATATTTTCAGATTAATAAAACCATTTCGTTTTGGTAGATTAGTTGGCAATTGTATTTTTAATTTTGATAATTCATATTATAAAAAGCTATCTTAGGTTTTGTACGATGAAATTCTTTTCATTGTGATATAACTTTTTACTAAATTAAAAGTAAAACACTTGAAATCCAGGCTCATTATTGTTTTAAAATAGTTCATAATCCTTTCTACCTCAGACAAAAACAAATTACTAAATATATGTGTGTGTTTCAGTTAGAAGTATGCTGAAGATCTTGATTCTCTGGTGTTTTATTAATATTTATTCAAATTAATTCTTCTATTTTTGAAAACAAAAATCACAATTTTCCTTACGTAACATAATCCAAACGGATTCAATTAAGTACGAACAAAAGGCCACTCATTCTGACTTGAAATGGGACCTGCAATTACGTGCTAGAATAATTACAATTAGATATGATATTTAAATCTTAGTTCTTTTCACAGTAAAAATCAAACTTGCTTAACTTGTATACGTAAACTGATATGCATGTTTAAATTACATAACTGAATACTTATTTCATGTAATTTTTAAAAAGTAAAACTTTAAATAAAGAAAGATGAAACATTGGTACTTATTCGTACAGTATTTGCATTCAGTCTCAAAAGTATGTCATTTTAAGTAGGTTTACTAAATGTATGCGTGTAGCTGTCAGTGAAAACTAAAACGGCATTATGGACTTAGAAACATGTATAGGTATTGGGTTTGAAAGCACGTAATTAAATGGTGGAATTGAAATAGATTCTTAGGACGGCATAAACTAAGTTTGAAAGGGTAATTCCAACTGTCCAGGATGAAGGCTGTATATCCTGTGCTGTTTTTTGTGGCCGTGACTGCCGCCTTGGACTTAGAACAGCAGTTGGAAAGAGATGAGATTATTGATGCCGTGAATTCTGGACACTCTACATGGACGGTAAGTTAAATTCATTATGCTCTGTTAACATCAGAAATCTAGGAGAAAAAGGTCCTGTTCCTGCCTGGTTTATTGGGAACGTCAATGAGTTTTTGAGAAACCTTCATTAAATGAATTGTTATTAAATAAAATCATGCCATGATTATAATAATTTATAGAGCAAACGTCATTTAATGGGTATTGATCTAGATATTACATTTTTGTTATTATAGCGACTATAAGCTTCTCTAGATTTCATAAATATTATTTAGGATAGGGAATTCTATTCTGTCGAGGATCTACGTAAATTTAATTCTGTGTAGTTGTATAAGAATAATTCTGATTTATAAATGTTATAAATACGAATATATAACAATTACAGGCAGGCAGAAATTTCAACCCATCTTTCACAAAAAAGTACATTAAACATTTGCTCGGTACGTTCATAAGACCGGAAGGAAGCCGACTCCCTGCTTTGGTGGACGATGGACTCGAAATTGATCTTCCAAAGAACTTCGATGCTCGTGAGAAGTGGTCCAAGTGCATCTCTCTCCAGAAGTTCGGGACCAGGGACCATGTGGTTCCTGTTGGGTAAGTATGCATATGTTTAAATAATGAATTGCATTATTTTTAAGGCAAATCTTAAAGGTAAGTCCGGTGTTAGTGATTGCTTGTACTACTGAACGATGGCAAATTTCCGGAAACAATCCTGTTTCCTTTAAAATCATCATAAAAAATTTTCAAACAAAGAGTTAAACGTTAATATAAAAGATGAATAATAGGTTAGGAACAACATTTTATCAACGTATCATGAGGTTTTTTTAATGTTTCCCATAAAACCCCCATCTTTTTACTATCTTATCTATAGATAACTTTGAATAGGCCAAAAACGCCATTGGTATACTCGTATTTTTCTTATTAGTTCCTAAGCTTTAATATTCATCAACAAGTCTTTTCAGTTGGTCTGCTTTAACTCTAGTTACACAATTCAATAATACTTCAGTTACAATATATTGCTGATAACTTAAAACTTCCTAATTTTGGCCTCTCTGACTGATTTAGTTTGGGAACATACAGTATCACTGGTCTTGGGAGGGGAAATATTTGGGAAAACCATTTAGTAGTTTCCAGTACCTTTATTTAAGTTGAAAAGTATTGTTACAGATATCGATTCCAAAAACCCAAACAAATTGTTACGTGCCGATGGTAATGATGTCATGTAATTGGCAGAATTTGTATCCAGTAAGAGCTCTTACAATGCATTTTCATTTCGCTCTTGTTTTAAAAATTTCTTATTTTCAAAATCTTTGTAGTTAGTAATCGCAATGTGCCATTACAAATGTGTTATCTCAACATAAGAATCACAGGGTCAATTAAGCATAAAAAATTTGAAATGTATACATATTAAGTAATAGAATCTAACTTGAACTTGTTTACCAGGCAGTTGCAGCCGCTGCCGTATTCACGGACCGTTACTGTATCGCTTCAAATATGGCCTTTAATGGCCACCTCTCTGCTGCAGAATTATTATGCTGCTGCAACTCGTGTGGTAGCGGCTGTGGTGGAGGGTGGCCAGACTTCGCTTGGCAATATTTTGAAAGCGATGGAATCGTAACCGGTGGAGACTACCAGGTAAGTGCATAGTTTGAAGTACATGCGTAACGATACAACGGGTTGTTCTCTGAAGAGTAAACCCCACCCATATATGTTGATTGATTAAAATTTATAATGTTTGAATATTAGCTAAAAAAAACTGTCTGACAGACATAGTGTTTCAGTTTACCAGTCTTAAATGTCTAGTGGTCAAATGGCTAACTACATAGATTAGTTTAAACGGATTCTCCTCCAAATCGATTCTAAAGAATTTATTTTGTCACCGTCCCTTAATAACGTAACACTATTATAAGACTACTCAGATCATCTCTCCCACGCTATAATACTCTAGATTTTTAAGAATGCATTATGCACGTAAAACGTAACAGAAGACTAGATGTCACCGAACAAATTACTGCCTGAAAGCCTTAAAATGTACAAAAAAGTACCTCTGGAACATCCTAGAGGCTGAAAGCCTGGTTGTTATGACTATTTGAGTATTGCTATGCTGCTCATATTAAAAAAAAAACTCAATATTTAAGGCTGCTTAAATATTGAGGGGCTTTTAGCACAAGTGTCCTGCTAACGTTTAGATGTATATTTAAAAGGAACTAGGCATCAGAAGTTGCCGGACTTTGGGAGCTCCCTAGCCTTATCCCGAGCCAGCTTTCGACCTGTGGACCCTCCTGAAACCTTAGAGAACTCTCAGCCTCCGAAAACTCCTATCCTGAAGGATTTCCGAGCCACTGGTAGTTCAGCACTAGGAGGTACCGGAATCTGCAACTTTCTGATTTGCTCCCGAACCCTTGCAACTGCAATAGACCTAACTGTAATTTTCTAAACAGCTTCTGGCTTATGTTACCGGCTTCTAGGTGCTCCTAGCTCCTAGTAAGTCTAGGTAAATTGCAAAGCTCCTACTCACTAGATGTTTATAACTTCTATAGGCTTTCGTCATCTAGTATATCTTGTCCTCTAGTAGGCTCCATTTACTAAACTCCAACGGATTTCCAGGCAGTGAAAGTTGTTGTATAAAATTATTTCTACTTATCTGGACTTCAAACCTTTGGGTTACGAAATTTCTCAAAACATTTGTTATACATTCCTGTTCCACTAAATATTTGTTCCTATTTCGAATACTACCCATTCCATGAGAAAAGATAAATTCATGAAACATGAGAATATACATTCTTCCACACTGCTCAGCCCTTTTGTTCAATAAAATACATAAGAGGTCAATAATTGTGATAAATGTAAAGTTTGTTTCATAAAACGTCTATAGTAATTGTACATACATTCATACGTATATAAAAGAGCACAGTTTTGTAGACATTAATTATGAATCTAATAGATACAATAACGTTTTACCCTCGTAAAATGTTTAAGATGCATAGACTTTAAACATAATTTCAAATTGAACAAAGATCAGTATACATATCTTTATACGATTGTTAGTTGCTGTTTAATAGTTAAAAAATAAAAAATAAAAAATATTGCATAAATTTACATTTGTCTTTCACCACTCTGATATCGTTGTGTTGGCAGGGCTGCCAACCTTACACTCTTCCCGCTTGTGAGCATCATGTTCTGGGCAAGAGGAAGAACTGCAGCGCTTACGGCGACCTGCCTACTCCACCCTGCAAGAGCAAATGTTATAACAAAAAGTACAAGGACCATTCTTTTGCTGATGACCATCACAAAGGTTACTTTATACTGCAAATTCTATAATCTATGTTATTACAAAATTTCTGCACAATGTTTTCTTTCTAAATTGAGACATTTTCACGATAACACAGCATGGTAGGTGACAAAAAGTTGTGGTGAAGCAACAAAACAACACGCTTTTCTGGTAGCTTAAAGTGCTAGCAATATAAATGTAAAAAGACGATTACTAACGAATGGTCTTTTTCAGTTAAGAGTACATTTTCCATAAGCCACGATGTGGGAAAGACCCAGAAAGAGATATTTAAAAACGGTCCTGTGGAAGCAACGTTCACTGTTTACGAAGATTTCCTAAGCTACAAGTCTGGTAAGAAATATATCACAAGCTGTTGAAATGAATGATCAATTAATAAAAGTATTTCTTATTAAAAGAAAATAGCGCTGTAATTTAAGAGTGATGCCGGAAATTAAAATAGTTTGAAAGGTGTCAGTTACGGACTCGTGGTCTTAAGTGGTATCTGTAGAAATACTGAGAGTTTTTATTGTAATTTTGTAAGATTTTATTTAAATAAATCATACCGTAACAACGTGGATTATTATAGTTTGCTACATTATACAGATTTAATCACTGCTATTTAAATTAATACATGCAATTTGTTATTAAGAATATTTTGTGGTTGTTGGTATCTTATATAAAATTATATTTTAATAACTGTTTCTGCCTGTTGAAAAATTAAAATGACGTCATTGTTTAGAGAACAAACAAGAATAAGCCATCCTTCAATATAATAAATGGATGCACATTTGACCCATTGACTCATTGTTTAGTGTTACTTTGAACACGAAGTAAAATTCATATCTTACTCTCTTCTGTAACTTATGTTAGTACATGGGACTAGAGTAATATTGAAGTTAGAATTTAAATCTTATCAAGCATATTTTTTACATCCTGATTATTTATGATATCTTCATAATTAAAATATACATCCTTATTGTATACAAATGCATTTTTCGTTGTATAAAGTATTGTTGTTTTAACTATTTAAATATTATTTGTACTTAGAAAAATCTTTTTCTAAGTACACCTTAAGATAATTATCTATCCAAGCAATTATTGTAGTAATGCTTCTTCTTAATTGGCACAATTTTGAAACAATTATTTTTGTTACTAGGAGTATACCAGCACATGACTGGGGGTTTCTTGGCAGGTCATGCTGTTAAAGTGATAGGCTGGGGGGTGGAGAAGAACGTCCCTTACTGGCTGGTGGCCAACTCCTGGAACAGTGATTGGGGCGATCATGGTTTCTTCAAGATCAAGAGAGGAAGCAACGAGTGTTGCTTTGAGGGTGACATGTGTGGAGGTTACCCCGATGTTTAGATTATTTGTATAATTTACAATTTAAATAACGTTTGTAAAAACAAATATCAGCACCTTTGCGAATGAAATACAAGTTTAGTCTCGTGGAATAATTTAATAACATTTTATTTGTTTGCTCCAAAAATTCCTTCTCCTATCTCTTTTATCCTGAATATATTCGCACGAATACTATGGAGGTTAAATATAAATTCCTGTAAGCCATGTGCAAATCGAACGTAAGTTAAAAAAAGGGATGATCTGTTTAAATATGGTCTAAACAATCTAAAAAAATATAACCTATATATTTGTTCTGAAAGTATAATTAAAAAACGAAACAAATTAGTTTAATTTTAATTTTAACTTTTGTAGAACACATGTTTTGTAATTTAGGTTTTAATATTTAAAGCTACTTCAAAATCCGAAATTTAACGCTCTGCTATTTATGATCCTAGAGAAAACACTAATGTATTCTGGAGTTCTTAAAACATTTGTTAAACGTTTTGTTCTCGGTATCTCAAATTCTTTTGGTTTCTCGGGTGGTTTTCTAGATATCTTGTGTGTGCAAATCCTACAAGAATAAATTCATAAAATTTAAACTGTGGCTAAATCTATGTACTGCTTACAACTACTATTTAAAGCTGTATTTACATTAAATGAAACGTGTATTATCCAAAGTGTATAGTACATTTAATATGATTACCATTAACACATTTTTAATCTGTTTTAAATTGTAATATGCACATTTCGATCTCAAAGAAGCCATCATCTAGTAAAGAGTACATATTCAGTAAACTTTTCTAGGAGAATTATGAGCCAAGAGTTAGCGAAGCTTATCAATAAAAGGGCAGGACAAATGTGGCTCTCTACGTTTTGTATGTTTGTCCGCACAGACATACAGTTAAAATATTGTGAATAGTTTGAGTGTTTGAAACTTTAGTGTATCAGTTGTATGATTATCTAATAATTTTTCCTATATGCCATTATATTCTGATCATAAGGGAAATCTTTGCTTAACAATTAATTTACCCTGTTAGGAAAAATATAAAAACGTAATTTGACCGAAAATATAATTATACATTTGTAGATTTTAAACTATCAGATATAAGTTTTATTCTATTTAATAGAGTCTACAAATTATTTGACAACAGGTGGAATATTTAAATATACTGTAAATACCATTACCTTAATATTTAGATTATGTCAATATTTTATATTACGCAATTTCTGAAGCCCCGCTCTGGAGATCACTCAGATATATCACTCAGAAGGTCGAGGTCGGATCAAGTGAAGTCTACTTTGAAGTGCGTAGATAATTTTCTTTTAAGTTGGAATAAAGTTTTAGGGCGCCTTCCCATTTATTGAGGCATCCATTTAGAACTCTAAACGAGGAAATAAACCCAAGCCGAGTCAGAGCGAATATTGAGAAATCGTAATGCAGAAAATTATTAGACCGATAATATGGATATTTAAGTATTTTAAAGTTCACCACAGTAACCATTAATAAAAGTAACAATATTTCTCTCAATGTCTGTTTACCAAATATTATGAAATCATTCTTAGCCTACTGTTAAGCTAAACATAAAGTGTAAATTAGTTCAGAATAATAATACTACTACTGACCGGTGCCAAGGAAAGACTATCACAGCCATATAAGATTCACCGTTGATAATGGCCTGAAAATATACTACTTTGTGAATTACAAAAAGGATTAAAATAAACAGGCTTCATTTAGTAGCAATATCAATTTAGGCCTATATTTAATAAATTTATTTAGAGACAAGGTATTGAGATTTTACAAGCCACATCGATTCTTAAGGTAATGTATTATTACCGGGTAAAACAAACATACTCAAACGTGACATACTAAGGCAAAACAATATTCATCCTATTTTTGTTCAAATAAGAGTTCAACATTTGAACTCTATTATAAATCATAGATTACAGGTAAACAACTCAAACAACGTATACCGAAGGCCACCAGCTTGAATAAACATTTGACATACATAAACCATCTAAATTGTATAGAGATATCATTGTAACAGAAATTCAGAGTAAACTGTAGGCGAGGAAGCTGCCCATGACATGGAGATCTTCTGGCAAGATAAATAAGGGTTAAATCTGCACTAATTTCCAAAATCACGGTTTTGATTAACATATGAAGGTGGTCTTTTTTACGGTTCCACCTTCATGTTGCACTTGTTTATGAACTATATTGCTGTTGTAATTTTTCTTTTTATTCACGATGTTGATGTTATTTGGCACTTGTTTTGCTTATTTTTTTGCTTCTGTTTGCTTTAGCATGTATGCATGTAAACTATTTATGTAAGTTGTTTATATCAAGCCTCTTGTATTTTCACAATACCTATAACAAATGTGAAATGGTGTATACCATATGTAAATAAATAAATAAATAAATAAATAAGATTCTCACTACAAAAATATCTGATTAAGGCAATGTTAGTTGAGATAAGTATGACTTATCAGGTACAGCGAGCCAAGCACAGGTCCATTTGTGAACCCACCGCGTCGTGAGCCTAGAGCGGGGGTCGGGAGATATCGACAAGTAGATGGGTGATGGGTATTGAGTCGAAGTAGTGGTATTTTGCCTCTACGCCACCGCTACATCTCAGCATCCAATAGTTGTGTACCATTGTGTCCCATATTAGAGCCCCACAATATTCTTGTTTTTAGAATAAAATAACAACTTCGTCGTATTTCACACAGCGATTGACTGAATATAACAATAATAAACATAAATAACAGGGCTAGGACATAAACACGTACTAAAATGTAACTGTATTTAAGTAGTACAATACAGTACCTTTAAATAGTGGGTGTTATCGTGAGAAAACATTGGTTGTCCAGTATATCATTCATAGGACATAGAATAAATTAAATCTTGGAAATACCACAGTAAACTTTATGCTAAGGTTATGTTAGGATTAATTAAAATTACTTAAAATGTAATATCAACAGCTACAAATTAAGGCAGTAAGATATTAAATTCAGAAAAAAATTGAGTAGGCAATATTTAAGAGTTAGATGGTTCGCATTTAAAATAAATCAGCATAAAGTATGTTTCAACAATCATGTTTAAAACGTTACGACTTTTAGAAAGGTACCATTTGAACATAAAATTTAAGTATAAGATCTAAAGAAACAAGTTTAATAAATAGCCTATTTACATTTATATTTTACTACAATTACAAAAATAAATTAATATTTAACCACAATTTAATAGCCAAAACGAAAACTATTTAACTAATAGAGTTTTTAGTGGGTGTCAAAATACAGTGTGTCTTTGATATTCATCTAGAGGTTAGTAACTTAGTTATAATTAATCATTTAAATATGGAGTTAAATATTAATTTATTATAAGACGTGTATTTTTACTCAAATTAATAATACATCCGTTTAGTATTTACCGAAACGAGCAAATGGTTGTCAAACCATAAGTAATAACATAAAGATCCAATTTTTACATTTTCAATTACGAAAAAAGCAGTTTGCCCAAGAATTTTTAAACTAAATTTATTCGAAAATGTTGATTCTGCCTTACCTCTTCTCAGAAATAGCGAAATGCTGAAATTCCTCGGCAATAAGAAGAGGGCTCCGTTCCAACAGTCGTCAATACTCAGAATCCAGCTCGAGTGACCCTAAATTAAAACTATCCAAGGCTATGCAAACATGGCAACTTGGATAATAAAGAAGTTATGAGTATATTTTTAGCTTTACTTAAGTTTAAGTTTATATACTTTTGAAAATGGTAAACTTATTAACTCAACTTAAAATTTCACAAAACGTCGTCTGACATTTCTCAATTTGGAAAAAGGGTAACAAATGTCATACACGGTGCGTAATAAAAAATAGCTGTCACTGTCCGCTGGAGTAAGTTTTTTAATGAAAGACTATCGTGTAGTCCTATACATTATATAAAAATATTCCTGTCTTTTCAATAGTTATATATATATATATATATATATATATATATATATATATATATATAGTTGCTGTATTATAACAATTCTAAATATATTGAAATTATCTGGAAAAATAATTCTCAGCTATTTAAAGATACTTTAAAGATTAAAATAATTATATAAATGTTTTGTTTCATATTAATTATTGTTTATGGTCGATTGAAGATTTGAAAGGATAGCAGGATTTAAATTCTTTTTAACTAGTCATTTGTCTAGTCATTAATTGAACTTAATGATTTATATAATGCATGTTCATGCAGTAATATTATGTCTTGATTTTTTATAATGTGTATAGTAACCATTTTAAAACTTTCTGTTAACTTAGAGTCTTTTATTGGTAGAGAACTTATGGAAGTAATGTATTATAACTTATCCCTGTGACTTGGTACAAATTAACGTTTAAAATGGCTAGAGAGATTATGACATTTCACCACAATTTCCGCAATATTCCTGTCCATTACTTGACACTGCTCTGTTTTAATTAAATCATTTACTATTACAAACACAATATCATACTTTTGATTACACATTATTATTACTTAATAATTTACAAGTTTGGTTTCACTTACACTATTCTACAACTCTTACGCTTTAAAGTTGGCAGCCATTTACTATTTTGGAAAAGAATAGTGTTATATATAAGAATAAATAAATAAATCAATAAATATATATATATTGAAACTTATTGTCTGGATATTGGACTGGTACATAAATAAACTTCTGAATATTATGAAGACAGAGGTACCAATTACTTGATGTATAGTATAAAAATATTTGTTATGATTTTCTAAAGGAACGCATGCAAAACATGAAATAGTATCCTGCTAATTTAGAAACTACCAGAACCCGGATCAGATTGATAGAGAGAGATGAACAGCTACAATGATTAACTAATTCCTGGTACTTGGAGTGGAGGGGGAAGGGGTCGACGGACTGCATCATCTCAGGGATGGTATGAAAATAGGAAAAATGTTGCTCTTGCGTTCTACCGGTCAGATTTGCTATACTGAAGCAAGGACAACCTTAAAGGGGACTTCCGAGCCCCCACCAACGGCCTCGTAGGTGGACTGTTTGTGAGAACAGGATCACTCAATGGTTACCGAGCCAAGCAGCAACCAGGTTCGACTTAGCTCGATTCGGTTATCGTTACTGCATAATTGAGGTGTACAGGTATAGTTATTGCACCATGTTTAGTCGATGGATGAACCATGATACACATCTTGTGATCGGTAGGTGAGCCTGGGCTTACCCAGTGACAGAATGATAATGTATTATCGACCTGCCCCACATACCTCACATCTTGTCACATTGAGTCATTGTCATGTCAGAGCATTTCTTATCAGATGTGGTTTCCCCTTCATCAAATACTAAATTTTTTTAAGAGGCTAAGATGACTATGCCAACCTGATAACGATTACTTTATGATGGGTTTTAAAATTTCTGATATGGTTTTTCCTGGTGTTTTGATACGTTTAACTATTTGATTTATACTATGAACAGGTTCATATTGCTAACAATATAAATTTGAAATTTTATCCAAATAAAAGACATTCTGTCTTAAATTTTCTGCAAAATTCTGAATCCCGTGAGTAACTAGATTCGTCTAAAGTAATGGTTTTGTTTTATTTTACTCAATGACTGCATGTCAAATGTAAGTATTTAAGAAGTTTATTTTAAAATTTGTATTTTCCACTACTGTATATAAATTGTCAGAATAACTGAACTATAAGATATTTTAAAAGTGTAAAACATAAACATCAAAACTCTGAGAACTAAAACGAGATCAAGTCATGATGTTTAAGTGTAAAAACGATACAGTTTACAAAGTAAATAATAAAATCTGTAAAAAAATATTGCAGAGTCTACAGTATGCATTGGTATTTATTTAAATATACAATATTTCATTTATGTTTGAATTTATTACAGCCTTCAGGTAGCAATAACTCTAGGGATCCATAAAACAAATACAATCCTGTCGCAAAAACACTTTCATTTGCTGATTGCAAAGATAAAAATAAACGTGTTTAGTTAAACTGAATGATCGAGTCTATAATTTTAAACTACTATTAAAACAGTTATGTTTGTAACAAATTAAAAATAGCTTTTAAAACGAATACAATTATTTCTCTCGGGCTTTTAATAAGGCAGTACTTAAAAATTATCTTCATACCATATCACTGGTTGCACTTCGTAGTCAGCTGTGTCGCCTCCGAGAAGTTGTAATAAAATATTAAATCTAAGCAAATGGTGTTATTTAATCCTTTATGCTTAAGGTAACCTCTATGATTTATAATTTAGTTTCAAATAAGGTATTTGTTACTGTAATTTTGCCAAAGAAAAGAAGCAAAACTATTTTACCATACATTTTGCAAGCCCAACTAATTTGAAAGCTTTCCATATCAGATTGTCAAATAAGCTTTTGGATTTTTCCTACTTTCAGTTCAACTGGGGTAGAATTTTAAAAAAATATTTGAACATAGTACATTTTATTAGGCAGAATTTATTGCGATATTTCAAAACAAATTTTAAGAAATAAGAAAGATGTATGATTGTGTAAAAATGTAAAATTATGAATGGTTGTGATTGTCCGGCAAGTTGCAATTCATAAAAGTGAGTAAATGTGTCTTAATCATACATATTAGCCTACATACAATAAAACATAAGAAAGATGGAAATAAAACAACCGTTGATATGTTGGATATTTTCTATACTTCAAATACTTTTATGCTTCAAAAGTGGCAACACAATATGAGCAATCCATAAATAAAGAAAAGGTATATGGTTTTTCGATCGGTTTTGTATATAGAAACTTATTTTAGGGGCTGAAACGATGAGTAGTTAAGGAAAGATAAAGTATCCTCAAAACCAGAGGCTCTCGAATCTTTCCCCGACAATTCGTTGATTTTTAGACCTGAAAAATGTGCTCTAGTTTACAACATACTAAATGCAATTTTAGTGTGTATTTTTTAAATATCTGGTGAGGGAGGTGCTTGAGCTCTTGAGCCCCCCTTTGTACATGCTCAATTTTCCATTATGGGATGTATTGGAGCCGAGGCCCCAAACCAAGGGGCTAACGGTTATTTATTTTGGTTGAGCTATCTTATATTTGGAACAAAAAGCATTAGATTCTTATTGATCAGCCAGAGCACATTGTTGAAGAAGACGTTGATAAAATCTAAAGATATGCATGTGTAAAATCCACAATAATATCGGTATAAATACTCAATGGAATTGTCCATTTTATGTAGAATACTTGTATGCTGACATCAATACCGTCATGTTTTAGTTAACTTCAACATTTGGTATTTCAGAGAGCTATTTCTTAGTGTATTCTTATCTCCCCATATCATCTAATCAGGAATTATTTAGGACTATATTTTACAAGGTAGAATATACGAATTAACTTAATTAGGCGAAAAAAAGAAACAAGAAATAAACAATAAAGATGTGAAGTATTTGAAAGCTGAGATCATCTTATTAGGGAGTCAGATAATCTTAATAATAAAAAAGACTGTTTGGATATCATTTACCTTCATTCTTCTTATTTTGAATTATTAATCAAGCGTAGAATTCTTGCAGAACGAGTAAAGTTTTAAAGAACTGTAGTTTTCATTTTCTTGAAAACATTAAGACTACATAAAGAGAAACGAATAACAATTTTATTGTATATCTTAGAAGTATTATAAAAATAAATGTTTTTAAAGGTATATTTTTTCATGAATCAATTCATTAAAATACTTATTCACGCATCTGGTTTACAAATACAAATTAATTATAAAAAGGAGTGGTGTATTTAAATTTCTATCCGTTCGGATACTTAACATGAATAAATAATCTTTGGTAACAGTTATTTGCAATGAAGAATGGGTAAGAAATAGATAAATATTTCGTTGATTAAAACTCTAGACCTATATATTGATATGAGGTAATTGCTTTGGTTAACCCACTTAAGTACAACAGCTTCACTTGAAGGTCCTACATAGCAAGGGTCTATTTGGGTAAGAGTCCCTTGCTGAATAATTAATTATTGCTTTGTACTGCCACTAAGTAATCAAAGTTTAATTGCAATAACGTTTGAGAATATTAATAGGATTCATAAAACTCTTTATCATGTCAAATCTGATATAAACTTTTAAAACAAATTATTTAATTATTAATACATATCTAAATGGATATATATATACATTCAATAAATATCTATGTTTACAAAATATTTTATAGGGTTTCTTATTTGTAAACGGTTTAACTAAAAAAAATTACAATTCAGCAAAACTCTTGCACGTTAATTAAAACTTTGTTATTTAAGAAACACCTTTTTTAAAACAAAGCTTACGATATTTTTAAACAGACATGGCATTCCGAAACACACACACACACACACACACACACACACACACACACACACACACACACACATATTTGATTCGTATACATATATAAAATTTTTTATTGAAATCACATCAGGCTATTGTCGGTTATAAACATTTAATTAATGTAAATAAAAGTGGTTAGAAAGGTATATAATCTTCCGATCATGGTTTAGTATGTGTATATATGTGTAACAATATGCGTGTGTGTTTACAAAGTTTACAAAAAAAATCTTTATTCAGTAAACATGCAAGTTTTACACGATACATACCATGCACCACTAAAACGAGCGCGTGCGGGAACTCGTTTGTGTTTTAACATTATGCTTTTCACAGATTTGCAGTTTTGCAGTCCCAGCTATTTTTAACTTATAATTATTACTTTAGGCACTTCTTAACCTAAATTGTTTTAGAAAAAATCACAAAAGTTCTACAAGTTAGCGTTAAATAAATCTCTGCGATATTATATATTACAAGTTAATAAAATATTTAGCATCAAAAATCTACAATATAAAAAAGGTTTAAATAGTTCATTTAATAAATATACAGTTTAAATATGGCAAGATATAACTACAAACAAATAAATATTTGAACAGTAGCCATATAAAAGAATAACAAAATTTACCATTTAATAAATATCTGATACCAAATACGTGCTATGACAGTAAATTTATTCAATTCAGGCCCTTAAACTACGTCATAAACAACAAACAAATATTCACAATACATTTATACTATGGTACAAGTAAATAAATTATTTAGTCTCAACAATGAATATTAAATAAGTTTAAATAATTAATGTGTGTGTGTGTGTATATATATATATATATATATATATATATATATATATATATATATATATATATATATATATATCCTATATCCTATATATGAGAGAGATATATATATATCCTATATCCTATATATGAGATATATATATATATATGTATATAGTATATATATTATATAGTATACATATTATATAATAATATAAATATTCACTCAATATATTATATACAGCATACTTATATAAATATATTTTGTTAAATATTTGACATGACAGCATTAGCCTATTTGTTTAGCATTACTAAGAATAACTAATGTTGGAAACAGTGAAACATTCAAACTAATAATTAGTCTTTCCCAGAACGGAAATTGACACCTCAGAGCCTCCATATGCATGTATGTATTATAGCGAAATGCAGTGGAGCATTAATTTTAGTTCATGTCTGTATCCGTGATGCTGGGGAATAGTCGTGGGCTGATGGTGTATTGGAATTTGCAAGCGCTTTGTGTGTTTGACAGTATGTTTTATTGACGTGCAAATCAGTTAACTGATGTTATTAAAAATATGATACTATATTTTGAAACTAAAAATGTTTTAATAGTTATGCGTCATAACATGGCAGTACCTGTTAAGAAAATTCATGACATGCATAATAACAGGAATAGACATAATGTGCTCGAAAATTATGTGAGTTTTACCAGGGCAAAGGTTGGCACGATAAATTGAAAACTAACTAATATATAGAATTTAATTTTAGTATGAAGCGCCATTTCTATATAAGCAAAATCTAGTTCGATGGAGGTAGTTGTCACTCCATAGGTTTCGGCTAAATTTTACCGAATATTTTTCATTGGTCTTAAGGGGTAACCGGGCAAAGAGGAAATCACAGAAACAGTAAATATGTAAACACAGTTGACATACTAACTCATATAGCCTCATGAAATGAGCTGTATATTTATAATGTTGTATGTAGACTCAGTGAAGCCTGTTACGATTTACTTCTGTATTGTCTATTAATTTAAATTATTCAGCTAAAAAAGTGTAAACGTCATCTTCTGTTTTTGTTAAAGATAATTGTAACTTTACAAATAGAATTAATTATGGGTATTTGTATTAAATGGGTGATTTTTTGGTATCACGCTTATTAAAAGCTATCATTACTTTATATCAAATACAGTGTTCATAATAAAGTTCTTGGATAAATATAATTTTTTGTAAGGAAAAAACCTTAAGTAATAGTGTATTATAATTTTTAATTCTTTAAATTTTACAATTTAAAATACAAGGTAATCAAACTAGGTTTTTATTACCTTGAGTTTAAATTTTCCGGTTAACTTATATTCCCAAAACAAAAACTTAGGACTAAGCCATATCACGTTTTGTGTAACAGGCTTCGCTAACGTTGCACGTAAAGTTTAAAAACTCTCATCTTATTCTCGAAATGTCCTGTGGATATATATATATATATATATATATATATATATATATATATATATACAGGGTGTATATTATGTCTGGAAACACCCAAATATATCCTTTAATAATTTAAATATAAATTTGAAACCTCTTACAATCGTGATAGAGATTGGGCATCTACTTTTTGGAACAATGTTTTGTTATGTCACACCAACGGGGGACGTCCTGCCGAGGGTATCGTGAATATTCTTAATGGAAGCCTATACCTTGTGATACATAATTTTAAAGGTAATAGCTTACTGAATTGAATGCCACAAACCGCATCTCAAGGGAATTATTCTATCAGAAAATAGAGCATTTTTAGTATTGAAAATTTACTGATGTTCAACAATGTAATTTTAACATGGTTCTTGCCACAAAATGTGTTACACTAATTTTTTAGCATTTTTTTAAATGTTCAATTAAATAAAACAAAAATTTCATTTTAAGCTGGTTTCATTAGCACAAATTTGCCAGTTTTTATTACAGTACAATTATGGAAATACTTATGTTATTGATTTCTTATTACAAATAAAAAATAATGTATGCTGTTAGAAAAGTCATACAACAAACGTTTTACCTGCATTTGGTGTCAAAGCAATTGTTCGAACTGTGTTCCTTCTACGGTTTGACAATGAGCCAATCTTGTGTAAAATGATTCGACAGAGTTGCCTAACATTTCTTCAGTTATCAAAGCAATCTCCTCTATAATCCTGTTTCTTAGGTCTTCCAAATTATGAGGCTTTCTTCTATAAACATTGGATTTTAAATGACCCCATAGGAAATAATCGATTGGTGACAAATCCGGAGATCTTGGAGGCCATTCGATTTCTCCTCTTCGGCCAATCCATTTATGAGGAAACCTTAAATCCAAATACTCTCTTACCTGTCTCCCATAATGGGGTGGAGCACCATCCTGCTGAAACCATACATTATCAAAGTATTCTCCTGATGCAATTTGAATAGCTGGGATTATTTCATTTTGGAGCATATTGTAGTAAAGTTCGGCATTTAAATTTCCATTGATGAAAAAGGGTCCAACAATTTTGTTACCTAAAATTCCACACCATACGTTCAGTTTTTGTGGTTGCTGTGAATGGGACTCAGTAATCCAATGTGGGTTTTCACTAGCCCAGTAACGGCAATTGTGCCTGTTAACATTGCCATTTAGGAAAAAAGTTGCCTCATCAGAAAATAGTATGTTGGTCAGAAAATCTCTATTGTCATCACATTTGCGCATCACAAGTTCACAAAACTCAACTCTTCTGTCGTAATCATCCTCACTTAACTGTTGGACTAAATGAACTTTAAATGGTTTGTATTTATTAATTTTCAAAATCTTACTCACAGACATAGGGTGCATATCATGTTGCTGTGCAGCTTTTCTGAGCGATGTATGTGGGTCTTCAATAAATGTTTGCAAAACATCTAGTGCATGTTCTTCATCTGTTGCAGATTGTATCCTACCCGACTTTGGCCGATTACGTACACTCCCTGTCATTTCAAAACGCTCAATAGTTTTTGATATTGTTGAAAAACTTATGGGATTCCTTTCTGGGAAAGTGTCATTAAACAAATTACAAACTTCCCGATAAGATCTTTGACGATCGCCATATCCTCGCATCATCAACAGAGTAATTCGTTCTCTTTCAGACAATTCCATTAAAATGCCAAATAAAAACTGAACTACTGTAATTAGATAACTTGTTGACAGCAATGCTTCAGAGACACTGATTAACTCGACAGGAATGATATGACCTTTGTCCATTTGTAATTCCCAAGCTTAGACCTGTCTAGTGAAAGCTCCATGCTCAACAAACTGAAACCTGTAGACCAGATGATTAATAACACAATAATGTTTCTCATAGGCTAGTGACCTTTGTCTCTTTAAACCTTCCTGCTGACTGGAAAACACCAAGTACAGATTCATAAGTAATCAGAGAAAGTGACTCATAAGTTTTATTCATTGTAATAAAAACTGGTAAATTTGTACTAATGAAACCAGCTTAAAAATAAATTGTTTATTTTATTTTAATTGAACATTTAAAAAATGCTAAAAAATTAGTGTAACACATTTTGTGGCAAGAACCATGTTAAAATGACATTGTTGAACATCAGTAAATTTTCAATACTAAAAATGCTCTATTTTCTGATAGAATAATTCCTTTGAGATGCGGTTTGTGGCATTCAATTCAGTAAGATAACCTTTAAAATTATGTATCACAAGGTATAGGCTTCCATTAAGAATATTCACGATACCCTCGGCAGGACGTCCCCCGTTGGTGTGACATAACAAAACATTGTTCCAAAAAGTAGATGCCCAATCTCTATCACGATTGTAAGAGGTTTCAAATTTATATTTAAATTATTAAAGGATATATTTGGGTGTTTCCAGACATAATATACACCCTGTATATATATATATATATATATATATATATATATATATACAGACATACAATCATATTTTAAAGATATTTTTAAAAAATATGGTCAGCCAAATTTCATATTTGGACATGCAACATCATATAACTCTATTTCTTCTATCATCTGTGTGGAAAGAAAATTCTATCCAAAATTTAAAGTCAACGGATAAAATATTTGACATTACAGTCACTTAAAATATATTCACATTTTTTTCATTGAGTTAGTGTTGCGGTACAACGCAAGAACTTAAATTAACTTTCGAAATAAAAGTCACTGACTTTTAACATCGATTTTGGTTGTATTATTTTTTAATTTTACTTTATGAACAAACCCTTACATACTAATTCTGGAATGTGTAAGAAAAATGTCATTCAAATTTTAAGTCTCCATACAATTTTCATGCAAATTTTAAATCTACAGACGATTTTCATGAGATATATTGCGAATAGGCTACATGACTTACAACATGTCACACGATAAAATGCCATATGATTGTATTAAGTTTGTTTACAAATTTATTTATTCTTATATTTTCTCGTTTCTATCGTGGTTATCCATAAGACCAGTTCAAGCATCTTCTCTAACTCTCAGAGAATTATGCTCTCTGAGTAATAATAAAATTAACTAGAGTAATATGCACCTTCAACAAATTCAGTGTTGCTTATATACAAATGAAAAATTTCAAATCTACAGCGCATTTCATTTTCGAGACGGTATGTGGACAGGCAGACATAAATTAAGTTTTTCAGCCTTTCGAGTGATGTGCTAGACTAAAGCTTAGCTAATAATTGAATATACGACAAATCACAGAAATAGATACCCAAAAGCATTGTGAAATTCGCGAAATACACGAAAGTTGCCTTCTTCAAATAAATGCAATATTAGAAAAGTAATGTAGAGACATTAGTATTATTTAATTCACGGTGCCTGATGTCGTGACTTTTATGAAAATTCATTTTAATCTTTGTGATATTAGTTAGTTAAAAAAATAACTGTAAACAAATCTATTTATATGTTGTATCTAATAAAATGTGATACTACATTTTAGGATCTTAGTAAGTTCAATAACAAAATTATTAAAATAATTAAAAAGTTAAACTCACTGGTAAACATCGATTATCTATCGATATACATGTAAAGTTAATTTTAATTACACAAATAATGGCACATGGACCTCAAATACTTAATTCTTCAGAATATAATTTTACAATGTTCTAGAAGTACAGTATTCTAATTAAGGATAACTTCTATTATCTTCGATGATAACATTATTTTCTACATTAAATTGTACTATTTATCTTTACTAATTCGCTATATATTAAATTATTGTTATAAATTACTGCCGGCAATTATAAAACAGGATAACAATTAAGGAGGATTGTACATCGATTTTCAAATGCAATTCTACAGTATATTAATTATGTTATTATATTAATTAAACATAAAGGTTTGTTAATATCATACATGTAAACTATTGATATATTGTGTGATAGTTGTATGATATTGAAAAAAGTTTACAATATTGACATTTAAATTGTTTTACAAGTAAAAATAAAAATTATAAATCAATAATATGTAAAAATGAGTTTTGTTATACATATTCATCTATTCACATATTCGCTATTTTATCTTATATTATACTAATTTCAAAGCAACTTAAGTTCCTACATATTATCAGCTTTGAAGTTTATCGATTATTTCACTCAGCGTATAACGCATAATACGCCTTCATTCATAAAGTTGATAAAAAGTCAAACGGTTTCACATGGAACATTTCTCATACTCACCGCTCCTTATATTCTCAACTCCTCGACCAGAAAACTGCTGTTTGGGATTGCCAATAAACTACTTCATTCCAAAAATTATTTCTTTGTTTACTTACAGTAGCTCTATTCAATTCATAAAGGTAACGTATTTACTGTAGTGTAGGATTAGAGGTCCAAATTGCACTGTTTAAGCACAAAGCAACAGAGAATTTATTCCTAAGAAATAAATTCGTAAGCCACAATATAAAATTCATACTTGATCATACTTTTAAATTTTACTAACTGAAGAAGTAAAAAATGAAAATTGTAATATTCCAGTTAGCAATGACGACAATAAGAGTATGTATTTATGGAAAAATTGTTATATTGCAACGGTTAGACTTTAACAGGACATAATACTTAATCAATTTTAAAATGGAAAAATGGCCGCAACTGTCAATATGATCTCCAAAAAAATGTGTGTATATATGTTATTGCTGTTGAACAGCTGTTATTGCCCTGATCATCAACAGCGGAATTAAAACAAATGAAGTTATAAAAATAGAGTTTAATGTTGTAACACGTACATTGATATAATATGCCTACTAATAAGACTTCATTATTCATAAAAACCATATTTTTTACAATAATGAGATGCAAGGATACAAAAATATTAAAAACATAGTTTTTATTATCAGTCTTGTAGAAGTAACCATGTTCAATCGTATAAGAAATACTGCACTTCATGAGTCGTAGTTCTGTTATTTAAAAATTTATTTTATTATCTCACATATAAACACTAAATTGATTTAGAAAGAGAGGAGGCTTTAAACATTTATATATTTTAAATTTAAATTTCAAGTTGGTGGTAGTAAATAATAATGAAACTAAACTAGATGTGTAATAAAACATCCTTGATAGGCTGCAGAGCAGTATATTTTCTAGTTCATAATTCTGTAAAGGGTACGATTACTATACAAGGAATAAATATTAAAAACTGCGAAACATATGAGTTTTTATGCAATCGTAATCATAGTGGATATCTGAGGACAAAGGTTATATCAATGAAACAACTATGTGTAATAAGTATATACGTTGGACAAATTTTTACATATGAAACATTTAGTTAATTTAATCAAATATGAAATTGAGCTGATCTATTACTGTCTGAAAAGCAACAGGAAATTACTGAATAACGAGCCCACCTTGAGGAAGCAATTACAAGTAAGATAAACCAGATTTCCAAAGCCAAGATCAGCCTTACCGTGGCCATTTCGATCTTGCATCATCAATTGAGTCTTGCAGACAGTCAATAAACACAGTGCGATAGCCGGATAATGGAGCAGTTTATGGGACAAACACCCGACAGGCCCACATTACTCCCCTTGTACCCGCTGAGCCTGATGCAATGACTAATGCCTCACACGTAAGAGCAATATATGATAACTTTGTTTTGATAATTAGTGTGAGTATCTCAGAGAATTTGTGGCACCGTTAAAACCTGTAAACACTTTATTGATATCATAACTTTGATAACAAGTTGGACATAAAGTTTTGAAGTAGGTTATTCAGAATATTCATGTTAGCATTGACTGTATAATAAAGTTTTCACTATTTTAAGACTTGTTACAAATGTTGTTACAGAAACTTTTGGAGAGTGTTATATGTTGCTATAAAAATAGTTATAGCTGTCAATTATGTTGAATTAGCAGTCAATTTTTCATGTATTTAAATAATAAATAAGCCTAATACGATCGCGTTAATTTGCAATACTTATTAACCTGTTTAGCCTATTAACTAACTCAAAGTCGAGTGATACTGTTTATTTGTTACTCCTCAATAAAAAGGATATCAGAAAGGGTAACTTATAATCAAAGTAAGCCATGCTATCCTGTATAAGTACTTCCAGTGAATAATACGTTAATAATAAATAAACTATAAAGATAAAATTTTATTGGAGTTTATCTTTGTGAAGGTATTTTCCTTTTTTAATTGGTTTTTAGGGACGAAAAAGAGACGAAAAGGAATTACACAGAAAAATAAAAATAGTCTCTTCACTGATCGTTACAAATCTATGGAATCTGAATCAATTCATTGGGAAGCGTATTTATTTGTCAAAGACTCCATTCATTAAATTGACCAATCAAACAGTAAATCATCAGTTGAAATTATACTGCCTTGGTTGTCATTACTGAAAGAAACGAACTAAAAAGTAATCATAGAATAAAACAGAGTAAGGAGTTCAAGTAAATCAATGTCCAGCCGCAGTATTTTGTAAGAAACTCATCTAAAAGTAACAAATAAAAGTTCCCATATTCCATGAATTGCTGGCATCTTGTTTCTGCAATGACGATCACCATTTACTGCGCCATAGGACACTGGGCAGTTGTCAGTGGTTGTTAATTACGAGCAAAAATATCTGGAACTGTACATTTTATTTGGTTTATAATACATAGCGTTAGTTTAAGTGTTATATGTAATAATTACACGTTTTAGAAATATTGTGCACGGAACTAACACACAAAATTTGTGTATGATACCTGTCGTACAAGTCACCATGCTTTGGAACGATTTGTTTATTTTAACCTCGATTGTGGTTATGTTTTAGGTTAGTTATCCAGCTGAGAAACAGATTGGATTGAATGTTTTAAACCAGTAATCCAAACTTTTTGTACCAATGAAAGTATTAAATAACTTTACTACGTAATACTATGGAATGGAAAGGTCAATTCTCTACTTTTGCTAATGTTTTAAGACATTGTTGAAAACTTAAAACGCCCTTTTTTGCAGAGTTTTTAGTGGGTAACGGAAGATTTGCTACGAAAGGAAACTTTATAGCTAAATATTCATTTTTGAGTTCTTTATTACTCTAAACTTCTTTACATTGTCAAGGTGAAGAAATGGTCTACAAGCAGGTTTAATGTAGCTACCAATATCTTAGTATATCAGATATGGTCCGTAGAATGTTTATTTAGCAGACATACCTATCCGAGATTCATACTACTGTCATTTATTTGATGCATAAATGTACAGCTCTATCTAGAGAAAGAATTAAATAATCCGATTTAGTTTAAATAATTTTTGCCGCTCGAAAACGTAAATTTATCTGACTATTCTATTACAGTCCTGGGATAGAGTTTTTATTTAATTCCAATGATCCAACACTTGAAATGGGTAAAAAATCAATAACGTCCTCCATTAGTAATAACACAATTACGTTCATTACTAACAGAGGAATTTTATAATAATAGCTCACCTACCTACCTATTGTACCAACTTTCGTACAATATGAACCAGCGACTAATGTGCCAAGGTGAAACAAACATATACAAACACTTAAAGAATAACGGATTTATCATCCTAATAATACAGTGTAACGTATAAATATAACTTAAATAAAAACAAAAACAAGCAAATGCGAAAATTTATTACCATTAACATATACTTAACATATGACTACAATTAACATATAACTTCAGTACTAATGCCTGTCTTAAATTTGCTTCCACGACCAAATAAAATAAAATAAAGTTTATTCTTACGTAAACTAGTAATGTGATTGCACAGCTATATCTTATTTAATTGTCTTTAAATTAATGTCAGTTATAATAAATAAACTATTATAATTATATATTTTTGTAAATTAATATATTAATATTATTATTTATAAATATATTAATATTATAATTTATATATATATATATATATATATATATATATATATATATATATATATACATGTACGCTTCTTTAGCAATGATGATTATTTAGTAATTAATTATCAGCAAGATGTTACCACCGGGTTTACTACTTGCGTATTTTAATTTATTGCAATTAATTGGTTGTAGTGATAAGTTAAAAGTTTTTCCAAAGGTTATAATTAAAATTTAAAAATTAAAAAACAGGTAGAATTGCTAAGATCTTTTTTGTCCAAAATGACCTTTTGCGATCCAAAATGACCTTTTGCTGCACATTAAGGAGTTGTAGTACTGAAAATGCAATATCAGTACAATATTACTATACAATCCTGATAATTTACCTATCTCGCATTCTTACTTAATTTGGATGAATCGTATATCTTTAAATTACGTTCAAGGCCATTTATTCAACTTTTAGTATCAATCTATGTATATTTTTAAAAAACGTGTTGTGTGGTGCACATTTCTGCCAAAATATCACACAATGTGGTGGCGCTTGACTTTATCAGCAACCTGTTCAGCGGTTTCGGACAATAGTGATCGTGTCACAGGCTGAACAATATGTCTGAGATAGTGAAGCCTGTGCTCGGATAACCCTGACAATGGTGTGGCCAGGAATCACGGTCGACACGTTTATCGGTTATGTCCAGTTCTACAAGCACCTCGCTTTCATGTCTTGCCTCACACTTCTCTACAAATACTGTCTTTGGGGCAAGGTCGCAAGTTTCGAAAATATGCTCTAATTTGTATTTCGTTTGAAACAAATATACACACGGGAGAATAACAACTACCTTCACCCTCTGGTTTTGACCTCTGTGCACTTTTGTGTTATTCATCGGTAACCTATTAGTTCATGGTTTGAGTTGGATCGGTGAACTAATCTGGTTCCGTAAAATGTTGCTCAGTTAAGGATCAAAAACGTCGGTTTCAATGTGATTCAGTGATAAGTTTTTAAAATTATTCGCATTGAATACGTATCTATAAAGTTCAAACGTATCAGCCAAATGGGTCGACACGTGTAGCTCCACGTGAATTGTGGAGAGTTGTTGAAATAATTGAGAAAGCCATCAAGAGGCACGATAATGAGGTTATCAAAGCCGTTCGTGTTGAAGTTCATTGTTTCCGACACACGAAACTGTGTCGAGCCAAGTACAGGCGGCTTCTGATTGGTCCACAGTTGCGTCGACAGACACAATATCCGGGCCAAGCGGCGACGATCCCCTGGTACTGTATGCCCAGGGTCAAGGTACTTTTATTCCGGTGATCTTACGTAAGGAACGAAAGCCGCAGTTAAAAGTCTTCGAAATTCTTTCAAAACAAATAAAATTGAAGGGATTTAAATCTACATTTTTCTTGTTAGCGTGGGTATTCCAGTTATTTCAAATTAAGACCACCTAAACAGGAATGGATACAAAAAATAATAATTGAATTCTCGATTATCTTTCACTCAACTAGCTGTTATCTACATTATTTTCCACATATCTCCAGGGAGTATCATTTTTAAATGGGGCAAAATGTAAACTATAATCATGTAGGCTACTGTTCTCCAGTTTTTTAAAGCATGCCCTGCGTAAATATCAGTTTGTGATAAAGGTTAGTAGCAGTGGGAGTGTAATGTAAATAGAACTCATCTCATCATGTAGTCAGGGAATAGGTGATATGATGCAGTAACTAACCCTCAGTTATACATAATTCATGTGCTTGCGAACGATACCACACCTGCAGTGCTCATTAACGCTTTTAATCAAATATAACATTTTTATATATAATAGTATGGTAATACGTTTATTGATAAACAACTCACTGTAGTATAATGTCATTTCCAAGAGTTTAAGGTTAATGTGTCGACAATGTTTAACAGTTTTTAATTATTTCGATAAATGTTAGCCTGTCAGTAACACTCCTAACTTTACAGAACATAATTAACTTATATAAATTGGGTTATTAGTACACATTTATGAAATTTTGAATTTGTGTACAAATATACTCGATGTACATATTTCAACGATGTTTATAGTTAAAAGAAAATATGGACAGATAGGAAGGGAAAGTGTGCATAGAGAGAGAAAGGTTGCACAAAGGAATAGTGCTACCCACTGAAATCGTCTTCACGTAACGAACGCTACAGCTGGGATTTCTCGTTTGCCTAACTCTGTACTCTCAGTAGGCAAATTTCCATATGAGAGTAGAATGTAGCGTCTAATGCTCAAAGTCCTCCTGCGATAAATGGTGGGAATATCCAATTACAAGGGATACCACATCTGTACATCTTCGCGACAAAGTCCAAAAACTAAATTTAACGAGGGCCAAGAGAACCTACCAGGTTCTCACATATTTTGTGAGTCAAAAACATAACATTTAAAGGGCGAGAACAATTAGAAAGGGTTTAAGCAACATATGCCCGGCCTAAAACGATGGCTCGACATCGAGATCCACGCACATTTCGGATACTAGCTGCCAGCCGGGGTGAAGCGACGCCGTCCCATCGTTAAATTAGGTGAAAAAATTGTTCATAAAAGACATAGAAACTTTTAATATTGTAATTTTAACAATTTTAAGTTTATTATTAAAGACATAGTTTTTATAAACTTGGCAGTAGCGACAGCCGTTTATGATTTTTTGTCACACCAAAACAAATCAGGATGTATGCAGTCTTCAACATTCCCCAAAGAACTTGTCTCTTAACTAAAAAGTTACAGAGAACGAAATAGTGATCCTTTGAATTTCAGTAAGATACAGTCCGATCACCAGGAGAAAGAAGGTAGCAAGAATGCAGTTGATGGTCTATGGAGGTAGATTCATAGACACCTTAGATCGTCCTTGGGGGTGAACCTATTTGGCTAGTGCTGTTCAACTACCCTCGTTCAATCCTACCCTCTGCTAATCCTGAAAACATCAACTCGCGCCGTCTGTTGTTATTGAATTCCTCGACACATTTATCTATAACACTAGCAATAACATTATGTGCTTCACTATTTATTAATCACCCTCTTGCAACTTCTCTTAGTATCCATAGTTAATAAACTCAAATAGACAGTAAAATGACAGAATAAGCTATTCACTTCACAATACTAACGACTAGTGTTTTTATAGAAGTAAAAGGAGGGTGAGGAGGAGAAAAGTTGAAGGGGGAAGAAGTCGGCCGGAACCGATTCTTTGAAATACCTCCCCGCATCCCTCATACGTCGCTATCTTTCTTCTGGTGGTCGAACTGTATAAAATGTTCTAAATTAAAAATAGTTTTAACTTGTATAAAAAATACAATAATATCCAATATAATACAAACAATAAATAATGAAACTATTGTAACAATAGAATAGTTTAGTTTGTTGTATAACTTGTCCTAAAACAGACGAACCTGTATAGAAACCAAATGTTGTATTGTAATAACACCATTTTAATGATCAATGGTGAAGCTGTCAATCACTAGGGAATATTAATGATATTTCTTTTAGAAAACAGGATTTTTACGTTGTAGATACATTACTTTGTATACAGGGTAAATAAAAAGTCAGGACCCATATCAAGTGATCCTTCATTTTGAAGAGCACAAAAAGACTTACGGAATGGCGGAAACCAGAGATTGCTATCTCTTTTCCATACAAACCTTAAATAAGTCTTTATACTCACACTTTTGTTGTTGTAAATTTACTGTCTGCGTGGACACCGGTTTATTGGGAATACAATGAATCCAACGAAGTTTTAAAGTACACTTATTATCGGGTTTTCCCGGTTTGAACTAAAGTTTAGTATAAACTAGTCCCTTCTTTGATTCAATCTCGTCAGAACAGGTCATACTTTCAGAATGGTTATTGTCCAGCGGATCATTATTATCCATTGGTATCGTTATTGTGTGGTTACTGTTTGGTGAAATGTTTTGAGAAATTTGTGTATGTTTTAGTGTTATTACAGTTATTGAATACTTAAGAACTTTAGTAAATAACTTTCCAGTATCTGGATCCATTTCAGATGCTCCTCGCTCAGGATGAACTCCTTTAGGCGAAGACAAACACTTTGAATTTGTAGCACAATTTATTGAAAATCCGCAGCAGTTTACCTGATCAGTACCAAATCTTTGTGGCGTTTTCCAAGAGTCTGTGATACGCTTATAGGAAAAAAACATAAATTTCACCCTTATAAAATTCAGTATGTATACGAGTTAAATGAAATGTATATATATATATATATATATATATATATATATATATATATATATATACACACACACACACACACACACACACACACACACACACACACACACACACACATACATATGTGTCATATAATATGTGTATTAGGGTGGTCCAAAATCTGAAATGTTAGAAAACGTATTCTCCACATTAATTCCCTTGTTCCATTTGGTATTTTATAATACATAAACAACTTTAGGTGAAAAGGTCAATATTTAGAGGTCCCTATGACATAACACTTTAAAGAACAAAATTTATTTTTTAGTAAAACATCTATGCTTTGGTACAAAAACAACTTTATTTATTAAAATCATAAATATATCTCCATACATGTAAAGTTTCTAATAGTTTCGAGTTTGATGAAGCTTATTAACACTATAAGCCACCAGATTTGCGTTCATTGCCATTGGAAACTGTTTTCTGTGTAGTTGTAATAACTGAAGAATGAATTGAAAATGTTCTTCATTTTTTTTTATAGAAGTATTAAATGTTTGAAGCAGAGCAATCCCTCTTTCGGCACACTACTACTTTAAACTAAACATGACTACTTTAATGTTCTGGCTTTCCCTTAATAATAAATAAAGTTCGGATCAGTATACCACAACACAGGGTCCTTGCGAAGGAAAGAAGATGCTTTTTCTTTACCATTTGTAAGTAGGATGTCGATCAGTTCCGTTGTCCGCTGTGTAACGTATGTTTCGAGACGACTCTTATGGTGAAATAATTTACTCTCTAGTCTCTTAGGCTTTGGTGGTTGCTGTAGGGTTTTAACCATCACAATTTTGGTTTTGATACTGACGCGGGAATCAAAAAGTGCTAATCCAATCAAGTGCTTCGAAAAAATCCATAGGTGGCGTTTAAATGCTACTAAAGCGACTTTCCTAACGATGCAGTTAGGATGTGCTTCAACTTGCTGTAAGAGAAGGACGTCATTTATTACTGCCTTCTCAGCTTTGGGTGCCTCGTTCCAATGTTGTCATTAATTAGTGGTACAAACAAGCTTACCTCATTGATTCCCTTCTTTTTTTAGATGTAAGGGTAATCTGATCTTTAAATAAATATATTTTGAGACAATAAACAGCCTTAGCCATCCATCGTGCATTGTGCAAACCACCTGGAGTTCGGAACTTTACTTTCGATTCTAAGCTTGTGTTACTAAGAAAAACATTACACAACTGTAAAAGCTCTAAGTAGTCATCTCGAGGCTGCTTTGATCGATTTGGGTCCTATAAAATAGCACCATAGTAGTCCATCGTATTTTTTCTGAGATTTTCGGTTTAGCCATTGGCTTCAAACAAATCATTACTAATGGGGGGAAATTTTCCCTTGTCAATCTGAAGCCAGTATTTCTTGAAAAGCTTAAGTATGGCAACATAAAGGCCCTTATCAACTTAAAAAGTTGTAGTAAAAACGGAGGAGAGCGCTATTTCAAGTACATGGTGTCTATATGGAATCCACACAATACTAGAATTTAAACTGTTTTCAAAATTGCACATGGGCCACTCTTCATGCCTGTATTGGCAGATGTTGTGTCAAATACTAAAACGGGCACATTATTTTCTCAGTTTCCAATCATCCAGAGCGTCTAGAAAATCTGTAGCTTGTTCCTGTCCAGTCCTTCGATCAATCTTTGGGACTCCTATCAGATTTCGACCTCGTATCCAGTAACAAGAATCGCCACTCTGTAAACTTGTTCAATGCACCCCGCAATGTCTGTGAATAATTTACTATCGAAGTGTAAGAATAATGGATCTTCTTAAGTTAAAGTTGATGAATATAAAGTAGGTAAAATTGGTGCAACTAATTAAACATATTGAAAGCAAGGTTTTTGTAATTTGTAGCTAAATTGCTTAAAAGTAACCTTTAAAAGGTTAATTTATACAAATAGAAATTAAAAACTAGAACTTTCAAATCATAAGGACCTCTAAACGTTCTCCGATTGGGTCCAATTTTTATCTGGTGATTCAGTATGCATAGTGGAACAAAGGCAGCAATGTAGAGATACATATTTCAAACTTTTAATTTTTCGTATATAATTGTGGACCATCCTAATATGTATATAATCAAAATAATGAAAATAAATTAATAAAAATAAAATTCCTACTCAAACAGGTCATATGGTTTCTAATAAATTGCTGCTCTCCCAAACTTTGTAAAGTGGTATTTAAACATTCGTTTTCGCTTCAGTTTGTATTGATCATTATTTCTCAGGATACTATCTGAATTTTAATACTTAAATTATAAAGTGACTTATTTTTTTCAAACTACCTAGGGACGAACAACAAATTATCAAGAGGCTACAACAATCTTACCGATTTAGAGCAGATTTAATAAAATGACAAACTACAACATTTTAAAGTATAAAACATTAAATAATAGGGCATGTTTAAATATTTAAATCTGGGACGCAATATATAAATAAATACTATTATTCCGCAGTTACTTACTCTGTTACTTTCAGAACAATCAAGATACGTATTCCTCAAATGGTAAAACTCGCAGGTTCAGATTGATATAGCTCCAAACTCAGATTGTCGCCCCGACGCGGCACATGAGTAAGTTTTACCATGGAAACAATTACTACACGATCATGACCGTTTTAAACCCCTCTCCACCCACGCCGTTGAGATTAGTATATAAATAAATACAGTTAGTGACTGTTCCGTCTACCTAGGTAATGCGACTGCAAAACCAGTTTTTCCCACGGTTTATTTCTAACTAATAAAACTTCGTAAATAATTTGTATTTAAATTTGTTACCATGTAAAATTTGGAATATCATTTGTGGTATTAAGAATTTAATGACACAAAATTTGATCCCTAAGGAGGCCAATACAAATTTCAATTGTTTTTAGACCAAATGTTCCTAAAACGCGTTTTTTTTATCTCAATTAAAAATGTCATTAGAAAGAGCACTTGAAAAAGAGTAATACGTGGATTTAAACTTATTTGTTGATGCAAGAAACAAGATAAATTATGAGATATCTAATAATATGTCATCATTCGTAATAGTATTGTTACATAATAAATACAATGAATCGCCAAGTACAATATTACTTCGAGTAAAAACGCTGTGTTTTACATTACTACAAAAAATGTCTTCATGAATATTGCGAAACGTCTTGTTGTAATTGTGGGTAGAGCAATTAATAATGGAGTGCTCCGGACGTCAGTTAAATAGGAGGTTAGACAAAAAGCTATTGTCAGAAGTAATTTCAGGGCTTTTCAATCATTTACAGTTTGAAAAAAAGGCAGCCTGAATTAGTTGCTTTGTTTAATGTGACCGCGAGTATTGTTTAACAAGAAAGCGATAACTATTGTTTCAAAATTAATTTAGTATTAGTTTGTAAGGTGGTCTGGGTGTATAATATTTAAAATGTTGTTAAATATCTCTATTTCATATCTTACTGGTCAAATAGAGCAACTACAACCATAAAAGTAATGCTGGTCATTGTATGTAATGAACATCTACGATTTGGCCTTTGGTCACGTGACTGACGTAGACATGTCGCTTTTAAGTCCGGAGACCGTATAAAGTATGTGCCTACCCGACCCATATAGCAGTGCCCAGAAGCATATGACTGTCAGACTCATTTGCCAGTGCCCAGAAGCATATGACTGTCAGACTCATTTGCCAGTACCCGGTAGCATATGGTTGTCAGTCCCACGTGACAGTACCCGGTAGTATATAACTGTATGAACCCATGTGGCAGTGACTGTGTGTCTATAATTGCTTCCACTAGTTTTGGTTCTTTTAGTCTTTAATATCATTTTTAAGTAGTGGCAGTACAATCGCCTATTTCGTGGTTTTATATAAATTTCAAATCTATATATAACTCGTGTTATATTATGTTTATCTTGTCTACTGACAGGCAGACATAAATTAATCCTATAACTATATATTTACATCCCCGTGGCCAACCAAAGATACATTGTGTCAGGCTCATTAATGATAGGCTTCAATGACGTTTAGCCAGCCAAATTACATGGTTGGAGACTTACTTCATAAAACTCTGTACTGTAGAAATGAAGTTTCATATAAAAAGTCTGCAGATGAAGTCTTTTTCAAGGTACAAGTATTTTGCTACTTGAAGGTCTATGAAGTGCATTCACTTTTTATGCCTATTATGTTATGTTTTAGTATTTATTGGATAATAAAAGTTTCGGTGTGCTAGTAAGGTTAATGCGAGGTAAAATTGTGCTGATATCAAACTTTTTCACAGAATCTTTCTTTGATTTTCCAATAATTGTTCTTTTTACTCTATTAATAAAACTATTAAATGTTGAAATGTCAACGATTTTGCACAGTTTGTTTTCAAACTAAGTATTCAGCTATATTATCACTGCCATTATGGTTACACATAAGACCAGTGTAAGACCAGTGGATATTTGCTAACGATCAGCCATAGCCCATTGAGTGATATACACTACCATCAAACTCAGTGTTGTCTATATAGAAATGAAGCCGCATGAGAAATTCCAAATCTATAAGTCAGTTTGTTTTCAAGACATCACGTGGCCAGATGATCAGAAGACAGTCAGACAGACAAATAGAATATTGGTCCTAGGAATACCTGCAAATTCGGAGTCAAAAGGTCAAAGGCTGTCCGTCTGTCTCTATACATGTGTGTGTGTGCGCGCCCCTCGTGTGTGCGTGTGTGATAACTCTTTTGTTACACATAATGGTGAGAAGGGTTCACCTCTCTCGTTTTGCAGCATCTGGCATCTGACTCTGTCACATAATAGAATCTGATCTAAGAGAAATTTGAACTGGAGCTAAACTCAAAATTCACATTAAAACAATCCTTCCCACATTAGCTACGTTATGTGTCGAAAATTCGTTTGCTCTACTGTTCATAGGGATCGTGTCGAAAAATCGTAGTTCATTCAATTGTGCACCTGGTGAGGCTATGAGAGTACCTATTTACCTAGTTTACACTATATTTTGTAGTCTAGATGTCTCTGATGTCGAAACGATTTAAATTGAGCTGTTTTATTCATAGCTCTTTTTTTATCTCTTTAGACGAACATCGTTCCGAATTCCAAATTCCAGGAATCTAGTCTGTGACAGTTTCATATATCTGATACTGCGTCGGTTTTTCGGGTCATTCGATGCTACGAAAGATGCTCGAATCGATGTTTAGTGTGTGTTCAATATTGATATCTACTCGAGATTATAAAATTACGTGGGTAATGGCCACATACTAAAACTTATGTAGTGTAGGACTTAACAAAGCATTTGTAGGCTTTTAGGTAGGCATTGTAGGTATTTACACGTATTATATGTATGTAGTCAACCAAGTTATATATGAATATTTGAGACAAAACTTAAATTTGTCACATCATTATTATAAAAGAGTACTTATAAATGTTAGTTTGTCCACAACAACGCTTCAAAGTTGTGTAACCAGAGGCAACAGTTACACAACCCAACAAAAAACTCGCCAAGGGTGTTTGATGGGCAACAAATAATAACCCTGATGTACGAGTTGTACCTTTAATTAGAGGGTACGGGATGATGACAGAATGACCGTTGTACACTGAGGTGCTTATCCCAGCTTAACCTACAGTTTTTACACCCTTGATCCTCCTCCAGGACGATATTTCTGAAATGTAATATGTTATATTTAATTGAATAAATGAAGTACCTGACTAATATTACAACTCAAATGTAATTAATTAAGCTGACATTTTACTACATAACTATAATTTCCATTTGTTTACAAAACCTGAATTGTTTAAAAAGAAATAGTAAAAAACTAAAGTAAGCTTTAGTACGATTAGCTGTTAATATTTTGAGTAAACGTGAGAGGAAATCAAAGGATATTAATACATACTGAAAATAATTCATCCACAAGGTACGGAAGCCAAGACATTTTGAGCCGTCCTAATCGACTTACGTACAGTATGGAATAACTTTCTAGCTGTAATACATGTAGTTAACACCTTCACTGCTGCTTTGTACCGAGAAAGACTGGACAATCTCATTAATCTGCTCGGTAAGGTATCTGCCTCACTCAACATGGGCAATATGAGATACGAGTTAAAGAAAAACACAGAGTCTTACCTTCTCTAGGCATTTATCTGCGAACAAACAAATTTCTCTTTGCGCATGTATATTTTTCTATCCTCTTTTCTATATATCCACAAAAACGTGTGTCCCTCCTTATAAAATCCTGTAGTAAATATACCGTCCAATACAAAGAGGCAGTGCGGTGTGTACCATCAACCATTAATTTGATTCCAGCAGAGATGGTTAAGTCACAGGGTGGACAACAGGGTGGCAATTGCTATGTGACATTATCCGAAACAAGTGTAGCACTAGGGGGAATTGGGGAGAACATTGATAATGAATATTTAGTACTGGGCTGCGAGTGCAAAGTAAGTACACGATTCAGAACACCTAATCGCTCTTACAGATGCTGAGTATCTTAGAATCGGATAGTGGGTACCAATCAAAGAATTCAACAATGACAGCTGACATTCTGGCCACCTTACATGGATATTTTATATTTTTGCTTTATTTTGCAGTTAAGCACCTTAGAGGTGACTGACATGTGTCACTGCCGAATGACCATCTCATAAGATAAAAGCCGTTAGAAGTTCGATTCTGGGTTCGGACTTTGGAATCTTTGCTCACGAAAGAATCCTCTCAAAGAGATCTTCCTGAAGGCACACGTGATATCGCTGCTCCTTTTACAATAGCACTCGGCCGAATGAGTGATGTGAGTACTAGACTGTCAAGTCTCATTATAGCGAAAAAGAGTATCTAGCCATGATCGAAATCACACTTTCATTAAATGTGTAATGGACTTAGACATCGACGTTAGTATAGGGAAGAAATGCATAGGGCTACCGAGCGCTACAAAATGTGTTTAGGCGTGTGGCTCTCTAAACAGTTCCTTAACCTAGAGAATTAAAATTCGCTTCTTGGTAAGGCCATAACAATGTTGATATGTTTTTGGACTGTTTTACTTTTAAACTCTTAGTATAATAAATCAAAATCCCATTGGCCTAGAAGTGATTCATTCTAAGCATACTAATCTAGTTACGCATTTATATACATATGTTTCTGCGTGATGCGTAATATTATTATAACTTATGAAGTAAATGTACCTTATAACTTGAACTATATATCATCATCTTGGTGTAAAACTGAGTTGCTGTTTATACTTACAAATAACTCAACATTTGTTTGAATTTCACTATAGTACTATAGATAGTAAAATTTTACAAGCACAGTTTAAAATATACCTTAACTTGCAACTAATGTTAGGATTACCGGCTTTTGTTAATCGGGTTCGTCCAAACATTTCTAAACAGTAATACATTTCTTTACGACATTTCGAAATTTAAAAGAGTGGAACATAATAATGTCCAATTTACACACAAATAAATTCTAATAACTTTGAACGAAAGTCGGTATAATGTACGTCCTAGGATATGCAGTCCTATGAAAATATATTTGTTTGCAGTTACATTTTACTGAGATATATTTGTAAAATGAGGAAAAGCTTCTGTTTGTTTCGAAATCTGTATAATGTGATACGCTCAAATAAATACTTTCAAAAGCTCACAGAATGAAAATAAAAATAATGATAAAGCAGTATTTAGTTCAATACAAACAATACAAAGGGCAAAAGGGAATAACTCATCCTTTCATAAATAATTGAGGCTTTACATAGCTTTACTTGTGTTCCAATGGTGGAATGAATAGAAAATTAAGAGGTTCAATATCCAAAGTTTAATTCGACCCAATAGGTAACAGGAGAAAAAACACTCAAACAATCAGTGAGTTTGTCTGTCAGTTCCGCTTGTCATGTTACCGAGAGGTTTTAATAAAGTGATGTTTAAGAATTTTAGTGATAAAACCAGCAATATGAAGGCAAGGCAGGCTGGAGATTGTTGATTTATGATTCTCTTTGAACGGATAAGCTTTGTAAACTGTAGTTACCTTCTTTAATTTCATCCGAATTTATTCCACCGGAAACAAGGTAAATATTCCTTTTAAGTTTGAACCGTAATTCTTCTGTTTTTAAGAATAATTCAATGTTTATGTATTTATTTATTGTTCATTACTAACTAAACGTACTTTATGAACTATACACTGCCACCTTACTTTGAAAGCTCTACAAATAAAATAAGTTTTGATCACGTTATACAAGTGATAGTTTCAAGTTCACAGTCTAGACTATACGAACCATACCCACGCTAAATTTACTAACTTATATTGTTTTTACAGAAATAAGAATCTAATAATGTTTACCAAGAATGTTTATAGTGTGATGTATGCAACCCATCATACGATAAATTGAAAACATAAAAACTGCAACGCAACATAACGAAAATTTTACATAGACGAAAAATCCGGAATTTTTATATAAATAATTTTTTAGGGAATAAAAGTATAAAATATATTTAAATGTTTGCGAAGTGTATTTAATTAATAGCAACTTATACGTTGAAAGTTAAACCCATTATGAAACTACGTGTACAGGTCTAATTTATTTGACCCATTATTGAAACTAAAAATGTTATAACTCTTGAATGAGAATTTTAATTCGTACACTCCTTGCCACTCAGTTACAATCTAATATTATATTATTAGGAATATTTTATTGAAATCCTACCTACAAGTCATAGCAGTAAATATAACACAGATAGTAATAAAATAATGCCAATACAATTGGTAACAGGTAAGTAATTAAAGATAAACAAACACAAAAAGCAGAAGTTTAAAAATGATTAGTTTTTCATAACCTTTAAAATGAAGGGTCCACACATCCCTAAAAAATTGGACAGTGTACATGAAATATAAACATTAAATGTTGCCATCCATTTAGTTGCAGGTAATAAAATAATAAAAAAGGTTAATATAATGTTGAAAATATTGTCAATCTGTACCTAAGGACGTGGGTTTGCTTTTTGATATTAGTGGTGTAAACCCAAGCGCTATTCTCGAAATGGTCTCCGACATAATGAGAACGGAGTTCGTATTCAATAAGCCATTCTCTGTTGACGTCTACTCCAGAGATGAGTGGAAATCGCAAGATAACATCCCAACAATAAGAAAGAGCTTTGTCTGGTACACGGATGGCTCGCTTATTAAGGGTAGAACTGGATATGGAGTGTTTAGTCAATCCCCTAGAACTGCCCTTTGCGGCAGTTTGGGTCGGAACTGCTCCATATTTCAAGCCGAAATCTATGGTATCCTAGCCTGTGCCAACCTAGGCCTCACCAGAGGGTACCAGGGAATGAACATCTGTATAATGTCAGACAGTCAGGCAGCTCTTAAAGCTCTTGACTCCAACAGCATTGGATCCAGGCTTGTGTGGGAGTGCTTTAACACTCTCTGCAAGCTTGGATCACGCAACTGTGTGCGTCTTGGTTGGGTACCGGGCCACACAGGCATAGGTGGCAACGAATGCGCCGACAGGCTTGCCAAAAGCGGAGCAAGCATGCCATACACCGGTCCAGAACCGAGTTGTGGTATAAGCAAGTCAGCCGCTTACCAAAGTATAAACAAATGGTCCAGGAAGACACACCGCTTGCGGTGGCAGAGTCACCAAGGACAAGCACTCGGCAAAAGACTGCTTGCCGATTCTAGCTCCGGCTTCACCAGATGGCTGATGGGGCTGGGCAGGGATCGGGTTAAGCAAGTGATTGCCTTGATCACTGGACACGGCCACTTCAGGAAACACCTAAACACTCTAGGTTTACGAAATGAGGACTCGGAGTGTAGACTCTGCAATAAGTCTGAAGAGACTGCAAAACACATAATACTGGACTGTGAGAGACTGGGAGCAAGGAGAAGGGCTCTTTTCGGTGATAAACAACCAGGCGACGAACCAGATGCTAGTATCGGGGAAAATCTTCTTAGCCTAATTAAGGGCACAAAGATAGGCTTACCCCTCTAACATCAAAGGGGCACACAATAAGCTCAGGTTGACGTGTGAGGATCTATGAATCCACCCCAATATCCCAAAGCAAAAAAAAAAAAAAAAAAAAAAAAAAAAAAAAGGTATGAATGTGATATCAGATTTTCTTATTATATGTTGTGGGCCCTCTGATATGGTGAAGAATAACATAACTGCATGAATATTAGATACATATGTACAGTATTGATATACAAAGTTTTAATGTTTTGTTTTTGCAATGGTTCAAAAATCGCTTACCCATCCTCATAAAAATTGACATAGTTGTCTGATAGGGTGGCTTTATTTAGTAGTATTAGAATTTTACACAAATATTGACGATACATTGTTTACACTGAGATTTCATTACTGTTTGACTAGTGGATCCAGTCTCGGCTCTCAAACAGAGGTCGCGGTTTCAAATCCTGGGGAGGTTCTTTCATACAGGAATAACAGCCACAGTGACCCAGACAAACCAGAATAGCCAAGAACTGAGGATTAAAAGAGAATAAAAAAAACGTATTTACTCTGTTACTTTCTCGTTGCCATCACGGTTATCCATAAGATTATAAGTCCAAATTCTTCCTGTGACCGAAGCACGTTTTTCTATACTATCGACCTTTTCCTGTATCGACTCTTCCCCTTATTCTGTTCCCACGGCTAGTGGTCAATGAGGACGGGCTGAATAAGGCTTAAACGGGACTATATAAACCTCCTCATTGAACAAATTATAGATTCCTTTATATTTAGACTAAAGATTCCTTCCTACAGTTCTGCTCAATATGGGAATGAAGGGTAACCTCGTAAAACATACTATATAAAATTTTATTCTCTAGATTGTTTATCTCCCTTTTCATACTATTTATTTTTAATGTATTTGCTTTCTCATTTAATGCATCTTTTTTCGAATTTCCTATTATATTACAGAATATGAATGTGTTCTCACATATACACTCATTTATGGCGTACATAATCAAACCTGCAATAATAATTCGGTTACGTCTGTTTTACCTTTGTATTATATGAGTATTAAGTTAACTAAATATATAAATAATTTAGAAATATTTATATAAATATACAGTCGTGTGGGAAAAATTATTTAATGGTCCATAACAGACAAGAAATCTGCTATGTTGATTATTCATGTGAATATTTCATATTAATCTCTATGACAGATCCCCATTTTGTAATGATAATGCTCATGATATGCAGTTAAGATAACACATGACTAGAGTATGATGTGGATATTGAATTGTATATCGTAGATTCAGGGTCAGAAAAATACAAGACGCATCATGCTAAAACAAATATAGAAATTGCCTTGTTACATTATATAAATACAAGTTTAATACTTGAATAACAAGTGAATCAATATTAAGGAAGGATTGAGTAAAAGTAAAATATTTTCTAATATTATAATAATTAAGTAATTACAACTATTTTGCAGACTAAATAAATTATTTTACTACCGTAAGAGATTTAACTATCCTAAATCATTTTCTTTACTGTTTTTCCTGCTTATATCTTACTTCTATTTAAATAAAATTGAACCGTGTAAAAACAATTCGCATGAAATAATTTTTTATTGTTTGTTATAATCAATAAAAAAATACACTTTTGAACTTAATAATGTTGTTTAACTTGTAATCGGCTGGTTATACTTTTAAAACATGAAATTGCCTAATCTCTGCTATTGATTTTTTTATTTCCTGATACAGAATACGACACAAATAAAACCGTGTACAGCACATAATTTTATATATATGTTTAAAAGATGGAAGCTGAAAGATAAAACGCTAAGGGACTTGTACTTCTAGGTGTTAGAATTAATTTTCAGCTGATCAGAAATTTACCATAACCACCACTAAATTACTGCATTTTTAATAAGGGTGCGTTAAGCTGAGCCATTCGTAAACTGCAATACTAATTATTAATTGCAGTTTTTATAAAGTTTTAACTGAAATATTCAGAACATGTATTATCTAAATAAATACAGTATTAGACTTATTATCCATTTGGTAAGGCTTACAGAAAATATATTGAGTTTTTAACTTTAGAAGTATGTTTTAAAAAAAAGAATTTGTTCTTAAAAACTTCACTTAGCAATTGGGTTTTTGAACTTTGAGTTTTATACTTCTATACAATTTAAATAAAAAAATAAATAAATAATATCATATTGTTTTACATATAAATGGTATTTATTTACTATTTTTAATGGCAAGATCCATTAAGCATTATATCAACTTCATCTGGAATAGACTTGCATTTGTATGTCTCTTTTATTACTTAAAAAAATGTTATATTGGGCACAACTGACAAACTCATAATCGAAATGTGTGGCTTTTATAGTGAAATATATAATATTTATTGATAAATTGGTAATTTAACTTAAGTGAAGTACTTTATTTATTAAAAATTTATGTACTTACAAAATGTGTAATGTTCTCCATTTAAACCTTACATAATACATAAATATATGGTAATTAGACGGACTTCACTCTTGCTCTATGTAAGGTGAAATCTATGTAAATGAACCTAACAATTATTAATTCATTTATTTGAAAAGTCCTTAATTCAAAATTCTCGGGTGACTTTTTACAAATGTATTAATCCAAATAGCCATCGTTCTAAAAGGTTTTATCAAGTAAAGATGGTTCAAAAAACCATATCAGACAAATGAAATATAATTACGCTAATCTTGGTTAAAAGAATGGATACATTTCGCTAATAATAAATTTCAATCTTTTCTATTTTATGGTAACAGAGTACATAGTAAATGTTCGTAAAACTAGTATGAACTATTAGATACCAAAGAATCTGCACCAAGTAATATTGGTTTTAAATGACCCAAGAGTTTAAAACCCTAGGCTATATAGCTTTTTCTTTACGTATTTTTATAGATGATATGACTACATCATTAACAATTTATATAACTAATTTTGGATTTGGTTAAACTAAAACAAATTAAGTTTACTAAATAAACTGTTTTCTGACTAGATAAAGCATGGGTTACTATTTATAATTCTTTTTCACTTACTTAATTGCAGTTTCTACAAAGCTTTTTAATTTGTTGTCAATTGTGTGTATGGCTGAGATAACATTTGTAAATATTAAATTAAAAAGTTGTGTGATTTTAATACCAAGTGGACGCACAGAAAATGAAGGTTTACGAATTAATATTGTTTACAAATACATTTTGGTTTTGGAGGCATTTGCTAAACCAGTTCATCATTTCTTCCTACATACACATTCACCCAGAGATTAGTTTGTTGCTTGAGATATTCAAATACTTATTTCAATGAGAATAATCCAACTCTGACCTTATCCTTTTTTTCGCTATGATATGCTTCTTGATGTTCAAAGACGGCGTTCTTTCAAAGCCTTGGACGAGTAGAATCCATATGGTCCTAACAGAACAGACACTGTTCATGATCCCGACGCTAGTTATCAAGTGAGCTGTGTAAGCATATTAAGAGTTTAAGATAATTACTTGCTTAAAGTTAGAATGGCAAAACTCACATTCTCATATCTAGAGTAAAAACGTCACCGATAAGTTGCGTAATAGAATGATGATCACTTAAAGCTTTGGGTGTAAAGTTATTTACAGTTCACTACTGATTGCTTACAACCAATTGACATAGCTATTGTTAGGTTCAATCCTAATAGATTTCTAATTAGACATTCCATTCTGATATTTACTGATAGGTACAAACGTAACACCATGGATATATAATACTGTACCAATGGCGCAGTGTATCGGGTACAGTGGTTATCGCAAGAAACTAATCAAGAAATGACGAATGTGCTAAGATGGGTGACCGATGAGAGGTCCTGTCCTGTTGGTTCCCAGGTTGTGTTGGAGAGGGCGTCTTCTGTGGCGAAGGCACCACATCCGGTCAGCTGTGGTTTAGGAGCAGCCTGACCTGGTAGAAGTAATACCAACTTTACGAAAATTTAGTATGTATTCAGATACCATAATGTGGAAAAAAAGTATAACGTATAAACGGTGAAATTTTTCTTTCTTTTAAAACAAATCACCATGATTGTATTTAATTTGTCATGTACGGTTTCTTGAACAGTCTTTATTTGATTAAACCTGTTAGAACGATGGCTATTTGAATTAATACATTTGTAAAAAGTCACCGGACCATTTTGAATTACAGACTTTTCAAATAAATGAAATTTAAATTATGGGGTTAATTTACACAGAAATCACATTACATATTGCAAGAGTGAAGTCCGTCTAACTAACAAATATTGAGATATTATTTAAGGTTTAAAACTGGATGATTTCCTGTTTCTGTAAACTCTAGTTATCCGGGAAATTGCTGTCTTTTACCTTTCAAATTATCCCATATTCTGGCTTAATACGAAATTCGGAGTCATTTATGATATATTTTGTATTTTCCCCCTGTCAAATAATTGTGAACTTTGTGCATAAGTAATTTATAATATCAAATTTAGTAACTTTGAACGAAGAAATTACCTGTATAGAAATTTACGTTTCATAAGTCTTTATGTTTTGTCTAACATTGGTTTCCACATTTGATATTTTAAGGGCACGTGAACAGTAAAAGTTCTGATTTTGTATTAAACAAAATTCCGTATTTATGATACAAATTTTGTAAAATATAGGCAACGCTTGTAAATATAAATCTACTGTACTATTCTATACTATACTGTACTATACATACAAATTCATTTTGGTATTCGAAACATTTCCTAAACCTGTTCAATATATATTCCTAATGTATACATCCATCGAGAGTTTGGTTTGTTACCAAAGTTCTATATAGACAAAGATTTTTTTTATTTTAACTAATCTAACCCATATCTGATCCTCTGTTCGCAAGGATCTGCTTCCTGACGTTTTTAGTCTACGGTCTTTCAAAGACTGAATGGCAGTAACCTTGTATGCGTGGAAACCACGTAGTATAAACAGAATTCACACTAATTGACCCCGATGCTAGTTAACAAGTGAATAGTGCAAGCATTGCAAGAGTTTTAGCTCATTACTTTTTTAATGATGGACTTGCAAAACGAGCATTATCATAACTACTCAATGGAAACGTTATCGGTGTTGCGTAATTGAAGTGATGATCACTTAAACTTGCGTGTAAAGTTATGTAATGTTCACAGCTGATTGTTTACAACCTATCGATATACCTGTGTTAGGTTCTATCCTAACAGGTTTCAGATTAGCCAATCTAATAAGTGATTTACTGATAGATAGAGAGGTAAATCAAGGGTATAAATATATGAACCATGCCAATGGTTACGGCGGTAATTGCAAGATAACCGAATGGAGCAAATTTGAGTTCGGTTGTTGCTTGCGTGGGTGACCAGTGAACGAGCCTGGTCTTGCAAGCTGCCTGCCTTGGTGGTGGCTCGGAAGTCATCTTTAAGCCGTTTCAGAGAGCTTCTTAGCCCTAACAAAAAGTTTAAGAATGGGATTTCTTGTTCATAAAAAAGACCTCATATATTAAAAAAAAAAAAAAAATGATCATATACAGCGCATCTATACATTATTCAATACAACTTTCACAGATAACCTTTTATTTTGAAACCTATAAAAAACATACTAAATATGTTCCTATTGTAGCTTAGATTATCGCAAGCTTTTTGGGCTTTCAAAAAAGATGCATCATCATATCAGATAAAGATTTATCGCACAAGAATTCTGAAACTTTAAATATAATTACTAGCGAAATAAAAGAAATTGTAATTTGTTTAACTGATTCCTTACTTAATAGTGATTTTAGAATTTAGTGATTTAATAGAATATTTTATCTTTGAAGTGCAATAACACAATGTCTATAGTAGTTTCTGACTCTGAATATAAGATTGTACTTTTCTATTTGTACAACACAAATTACCTACAAATCATGAACATTATCATCAGAAAATGAGCTTTTGTTATTGAGATTAAGATGAAATATTAACATTAATTATTTAAATGGTAGGTTTTTCGACGGTTATGGGACATTGAAGTGCTGTTCACTGACTATAAATTCACTATAAATATGCGAAAATGTATTGCACAAGTTCATTATTAATGTCGTAATAAAGGTAAAATAGGCAACGTTTAACTGTAGATTTCATTGTATATTTCAATATAGTAAAAGAGAACTTGAATAAACACTTGATAATACTTTGGTGAGTACAATTCATGTGTATAAAATGAAGAAGCGTGAATGTTAGGAAAAAGGAGATAAAAACAATAAATACAAAGGAATGTCATCACCTTTATCGTCATCATCCAAATAATCTTCAAAACGGCAGCCCAAAAATATGTGAATTAATTTTCATTGTGCATTAAGATTCCAAATTTATTTTAATACAAAGTATATTAATATATTAATAAATTTGCAGTTAAAAAAATAAAGTTATGTTTTATATTGGATTACTACTTGGCTTTTTATACGTGTGTTGTATAAGTGGCTTTGGTGAAATTAAATACAGAAATATTTCAACTAACAAAAATACTTAGACGCTTTATAGTTATATAGTTTTTGCTTCATAATAGTGTCTATAATACTTAATGACATAAATGATTTGTTACAAAAACAGTTCACAATGCAAGTGGTCAGCAATCAATGCATCAATGGTCAGCTGACATGTACTACCCCATATTAAACCCACATCCTACTGCTACCATTTCACAACAGGTAAAATGTATTCCCTTTCTATACCGGTAGAGGATAAATCCAGTTCTAATCATGATTGAGTCAATGAATAGAGATCATAAAATTGTATTATAAAATGTGTGAACATTCAATTACATAATATCCAATACTGCTGAAAAGTTTCACACTTAATTGCTCAAGATACTTCGATAATAAAATTGAAGGTGTTTTTAACCGGCACGGATACATAAAAGCAGGACAAGAGAGATAACAAAAAGCAGAGCTCAAGTTCATGGCTTCATACTTCTCTTCACAGTAAATAGCTGTATGTACTTAAAAATGAAACAAGTCTTTTGCTTTGACGTAGATTATGTTACAATTTTGTGTTCGGTGTCTCTCAGCTTTTATAAAACCTTCAATCGTCTTTTTCCTGATCATAAACCAAAGGATAGAACCACTATTTTCTAAAGTATTATAAAATAATTTGAGATTCTCCTGTCAAGTATCATAATTATATAAATCGAAAATTATTCTGCGCTAATAATAAATGATTATTCATGAAAAAATCAGTAAGCAGGCAATCTGTGCCTCACTGACAGTAATATTTTTACCGTGAATGTTAGGAGACATTATCCACACGTCGTTAAACATCGAAATATCTTTCCAGCAATAAGCCTGATTAAGGAATATAATGTTGAGACTATTGAGACTAGATTAGTACTTGGATTAGGGTCAAACATTTGGCAAAAGTTTTTATCTTCTTTATATGAGAGGTTCTTGTGGCGTTTGAGTTTCACTACATAAGTCTTTCAATGCACACTTTAATAGGGAAAACAACTTATCAAATATCACATATACCGTATAAATTAGGTAAGTCTTGCAGTGTGATGAATTAAAAATACTTCGTAAATTTATGTGTGTGACCATCGTCATAGAATTATAGTTAATAAAAATATACAGATGGCAATAAAAGCATTGTATTAGTATCGGAGCAGACTACACAATTTTCAACTCACTTATTAAGTTGATTTTGACGCTGCTCATTATCATTTATGCTATCTATGCCTTGTTTCATAATAAGCTATGGTTAGCTTTCATACATAAATTTGTTTATGAATCCTAGATGTTGCAAGGCAGTGATGGGTGGGTCTTCCAACAAAGCAACTCAGACAAAGGTCAGCTTTCCGCCTGTCATTACTGGACGGTAGTGTTGATGATTACAGGCAATGCATTGCGGGTTGTTTTAGTGTTGGGTGAGGCACGTTTTGATTGTTTGAGCAATGTAAAGTTTCTCTATTTTGGAATAGAATTTGCATTTAATACAGTACATTAAATATAATACACAAATTATTATATAAAAGAGTTACAACTAAAAGAAATAAAGCGTTTACAGAGGTATCTCAAGAGACAACATTGATAAGTTAATTTAATGTGAATAACACCCTTTTGCATTACAACATGTTAATAATTCAGAAAACCATACTGAATTTATCATACTTCCACATTAAATTTATTTAAAAAGCGCTTTCGCCGGTTAAGGCATCATCAGCGCTGGGGTTTTAAGGCATCATCAGCGCATCATAGGTTTTTTTCTATTTTACACATATGTTTTTTCTGTAAACAATACCAAACTGATGTTGCCTTAACTAGCGAAAGCGCTTTTTACATACTGAATTTATGTTTAATAAAAAATATCGAGACGATGATAGTCTTTGTGTACGTATTGCTTTAGTTGGATTACATTCCTACTAGTATGTTGTATTTAAACAGTTTTACGTCATCAAATTATTGTGATTCATGTTGTTTTCTCTGGTCTAATGATAAGCAATAAAAAGAGGCAGCCTGGTAGAACCATCTAATCAAAGGCTAAACACTGCAAAACTGGCTTGTCCCATGACAGTAGTTGGTTCAACAATGTGAGTTCTAGTAAACACAAATAGAGCATAGAAAAGCAGTTGGTGCTCAAATGTGTTTACACTACTGTCACATAAATCTCTTTTGGGGAACGAAAGCATGAAATGTTATTTTGGATCGCCGTGTTGAATTGGAATTTAACAGATATTCAAAACATTTTGGTACTAATATGTAATAATAATGTTTAAATATAAATCTGTATCCACTTAACGATCTAGCTATCTATATATGTAGAAAATGAAAATGAAAATCTAGTATACACGTAGAGTATATATGTTTAAAATCAATTAAGGATTCTGGTGGAATAATACAAAATATTTAGCTCAAAATATCCTGAAACAATAGTCCGTGTTTAGAGAATTTCAAGGATGAATATTAAATTAAAGTACACTACATTTATAAGTATCCAAGCGCTCAGAAATGTATTTTTCTTTGCATGAAGTACATTTAAAATGTCACGAAACGTAGCGTCAAAGATAAAGTAGACCTAAAACTATGATATAGTATGGTTTTTTTGTTGATAAGCTTTCTGTGTTCTGGAAGCTTCGGCCTTTTAAAAATTAGAAACCTCCAATTATATTCTTGTTATTCCTCTTATACTAAATTATTTTATTACATTTTAATATGGATAAACCGTACATGTATCAACGTATTATCTTATATTTAAAAACTAATGCTTAATATTCTAGGTTGTTTAAATTAACTGTGGTTATTGTTTCATGTTAATTATGAACTCGTAACATCACGTTGACGTCTTAGTATTTGAGATATTGTATTCAATTGTCATCGACTCACTAGGTGCAAGTTTATCTTTGCCCTACATATTAAGCTTTTTAACTAAATTTCTAACTTATTTTTATATGCATAATACTATTTGCATAGAGTTAAGCCCACACTTAATACTATTATGTATACTTTTCAATGTCGCATTTAATATTTTTAGTATCATTCTTACAGAATAATTATAAATACTTATATGTACAAGGCAGAAGATAAAAATGAAATTCTCCAAGTCTTATAACACTAAGTAAAGCTTAACTTTACTTAAAGATGTCCATTGCAGGTATACATTTACTCTGTATTTTGCGAAAGTCAGATGCCCTGATGAAGAGGTTTTTCACGAAACAAAATTATACTATGAGCAAAGTTTAACTAACATTTGTTATTATGACGTTCACGTTCCATGTTTTTATAATAAATTGACGCCAGAACTTCGCTCACTGTTTATAGTGTCAACAATTCACAGGCATCGCCTCATTTGCAAACCACATCAGGCTTAAGATGCCCCTCATGAATATTAAATAACAGCTCGAGTAATACAGTCTAACCAACATCATTCCAGTCGCAACCTCAAAGTCACAACCACAAAGTCGCAACCTCAAAGTTGCATACAACTCATGATGCTCTATAATGTATGTAGTACCATTGTTCAATGTGCCGATAGCTCTGGTTGGTTTGAAACTCTATGCTGTGTTTATTTCAATTATCTAGTTTGTTTTCGTTCTCAAGGTACTTTAAAAACTTTTTAAGTAAGACCATTGTAACTTACTGTAGCAATTTTATTGATTCTGTAACAATAAGGCGTCAATTCTTATTCTCCTTATCAACGTACAACGGCCAAACTGTTATTATTTATTAACTTAGGTTTCAAATAAATTTTAAAGCTGTCTAGTCTTCTAGTCTACTATATTCCATTTTTGTGACTACAACTATAATATCAATTATTAATGTAGATTAGAAAAAGAATTGGACATAAAATTGAACCCTGTGGAACACCATAAGCTGTGTTTTTCTAATAAGCCGTGGTGGTTGAGTGGACATTAAAGGTAAGTCATCTTAATGTGTTATTCAATGATTAAGTTTGTAAACAAAATTCCAAAGAACATTGGAACCACCACGCCCATCCCCTAAGATATCGATTTAATAAGTATTAGTCTATTTTATTAGCAACGGGGCAAGTCATAATTTTATTTTGACATCTTAAAGTGGTTTCTGTAAGTTGTATTTGCCATAGTTAAACTTATAAGTAAACTTCACAATACGGAGTATTTATTACTAAGATCTCAAATATATCTAACACCATTTGTTTCGTCAATTCGATAAAAAATAATGAACGTCTACTTATTAATTCAGTATAAAAATATGATTTTGTGTTGTGATAGTTAGGCTAAATATTACCCACATGTTTGAATATTTTAGGTGTTTTAAATTTGTTAATAATTTATTTAATCTGCTATTTTCTCGTTGCCATAATTTTAGCCATGAGTTCAATGTGAACATGTTTGCTAATACAAAGCAAAGTTTCATGAAGAGACATGAATATTCTGAGTATTGAACTCAGAATTCCTGATATATAAAAGAAGTTTCAAGCACAATATAAAGCGAATATGGTCAGTTCGACCTCGAGATATCATGCAGACAGACAGAGAGACAGACAAAAAGAGAGACAGGCAAGCACATGAAAAGCTTCTTACCCCACGAGTGATAGACTTGAGCTCAGCCAGTACCTACACGTGGTTATTCTTGATGGGACGACAGAACTTCAGGAAGTGATAATAGTCATATCATTTTGACATTTGGCCTACCTTTTTTTCTTTGGGTCTGTCTGACCTTGTGCTAAGGTGATCAGAAATCAGATTATTGAAATTGGCCTCCTAATAGAAAATTCCTTGCATTTTCTTTGATCATAACCCACCTAATAAAAACGATTACAATCCGAGAGGATTGATATTTTATATATATATATATATATATATATATATATATATATATATATATATATATATTACAATTTAGGGTTATAATGCCGTCATGGTGATTTTAATAAGTTGATTTACTCGTATATGTTGAATTTTTTTAATATCTTGATGGCCAAGCGGTCTAAGTCGTTGGACTTTGGGTCTGAGTTAGAGATAGCGCAGGTTCAAATCCTGTCTGTGACCGTTGCACTTTTTATCAGTACCATTAACCTCGTACTGCATCGACTCTCCCCCTTATTCTGTTTGATCAGGTCCTCGCACAGGCCAGTGGCCCATGAGAACGGACAGAATAAGGCTTAAAGATCGGTCTCTCCTTTTTAATAAAAAAACTAAATATGTCTAAAGATTATGCTCGCAAGGTTTCTATATACTCGTACTCATCACTGTGCTATAGGGAGAAAAGTTGATTCGATGTGAATACTTAGCTTAAACTCATCTTCCTCTTTGGGCAACATGAGAATGGTGGCACAGATTAGACTCCTTGAATCTGGAGTCATGTTCGTCTGAACAGATCCAAAAAAGGTTTGCTACGAAGAAGCTCAAAATAAACTTGCCCTTTTTTCATCTCTTCAGATGAACATTACTCCAGATTCCAGGAACTAATTCTGTAGTAGTGTCAAATTCCAGACGATACATCTTTTGTTACATTCTATCACGTCACTTGATTCTCCGTTGACTCGGTTTATAGAGCATTTCCCGATAGTTATGTTCAATATATTATCTATACCTACTCGATAATAAGAAAAACACCTGCATCATGACCGAAGTTTGATAATTATGTAATGTAGAAAGGAATCAAACATTTGTAGGAAAATAACTGTAACAAACCAGTCATATTTGTAGAAAATCTTTCATAACATGTAAATAATGTACGATTGAATGGAAGATGCAGTAAGGTAAGGTTTATTTTAGCAAACACGTCGTAGTGATTATATTCTAATACCCCTATTGCCTTTCAGCATCTGTTACAATCCCCACTAATTCCAGATGACGCCAGTTTAGTCTCTCATAGTGCACATGTGAATTTACAATATAGAGCTGATATATCTTTTATCAAATAAGAGATTTGTCAACAATTATAAACTTTGGAAATAAAACAAAGTAAAACAGTTAGTTTAAAATACATACACGAAAACTACTTGTATTTCTCAATGCAATATTAACAGCAGTAACAATGGATACATAATGAAGCTCATTGAAACGTGAACCGATAGGTAGGTAAATATGATTCTTTTAGCGGCGTATTTTCCAGTCTGAAACTAAACATTAGTATAACTTTTATTTCATAACACCTTTCACACATTGTATCGCAATAAGCAATGCTTTTGTGTAAAAATCACAAATAAATTCAAACGTAGAATTATATGCACCTAATATGTGGAGCAATCAAATTTACCTAAGGATATATGACGTTTTAACTTGAACTTCTGAGGACATTATTCCGAAAGAAGTGTACTTAGAAGCTTTAGTTTTTACAAAACAACGTGTCAAACCAGTATAACCGAAGGCAACAGTTACACTCCCCAACAAAAGATCGCACCAAGGGTGTTTGATGGGCAACAAATAATAACCCTGATGTACGAGTTGTACCTTAGATTAGAGGGTACGGGATGATGACAGAATGACCGTACCTGAGCTGTGCGCTGTGTTTATCGTCTGCTAGATCAATTATTTAAACCAGGTCTGAGGTGCTTATTTGACCTTTAACTACAGTTTTCAAACCCTTGTTTCTTCTCCAGGACGATATTTTAAAATGTGTATAATATTTAAGCAAAGCTATCACCCGAATGAATTTACTGTTTACATGTAGTCAAATAATCTGTCTTGATTTTTTACTGCATTACTGTAATTGCCCTATTTATATAAAACTCTGAAAGAAGATGGTAAACTAAATAAAATGAGTTATAGTACGGCCAGTCGGGGTAGGGTTCGATAAGCGGACCCGGTTTTTTATATTGAAGAATGTAATAATCGATACCTAATATTCGCATCTCAAATCGATATAAAATTATCTGTAATCCGCAGCAACAAACATGTTTTAATGTGAATTTAACAGTGGTCAAACAAATTATTGTAACCAAAATTAGGAAAACTGAAGACGACTATATTTGCTCCTCTAACAGTTACATTAGTTTCTTTCCCACAAATTTCACATAATGAGTTTTTCGGTACGAGTCCAACATGTTGAAGCCACAAAAAACATGTCTTATCATGTTTCAAACCAATGTCGTGTAGTTTTCTAAAATTGACTGCCATTATTAATAATCAAATGTTACTTATGTAAAATTGAAGTTATTACCTTACGTGTATTATTTGAAAGTGTTTACAGCAGTTGATATAGATTATTTAAAATAATTGTTCAAAATAATTAATTAGTATTGATTGATTTTATCCATGGTTATAATTGAGTAATATCGTTTGCAAATTTCTATATAAAAATCCGGGTCCGCTTATCTTACCCTAACCGGCCAGTTGTTAATTTTGAGTTATGCAAAAGTAAACCCATGGAAATTGTTAGCTACAGAAATTAATGAATCCGCACAGGTACGATAGAGTGAAATATTTGAGTAAAAATATCGTCCTATCTTACTTATCGTGTAAAATAAATGTCTAACCGTAAATCAAGTAGTTAACACATTCACGGTTGCTGTATACTGAGTGAGACCGGATACTCTCCTTACTTTTGTGTGCTGTAAGGTGACTGTCGCAGTCAATGTGTTAAATATGATACATTATAAAACTCTGGTGTAATGGGATATGATCTAATGATGGACACAGATATTTTGCTTCTCTAGGTCCTTATCTTGCATATAAAGGATATTTCTTTGCATGTATATTGGTCTTACCTCTTTTTATCTCTTCACAAAATCATGTGTCCCTGCTTATAAAAAACCATAATGAATAATCTGTTCAATGTAATAAGCCTCTTGTAGGGGCTGTGTGGTATGTATCATCAATCTACGAAGTATTCACACTAATCAAGACCCTTTTCTATATTTCTGCAGTCATTCTTTTAGAACTTAAATGTTTCACAGACTTTCAATTGCTGGTTCAGAAGCTACGTATATTTGAGCCTTAGGGTGGAAACTATCATCATATTTCTAGTAACGGCCACGTGAGTGAGTTTCTTTCGACCAAGGAGGCTAACATGCTGGCCAACTTATGAAGTTTTTACATAGTCTCTCCTTATCTTTCGCGTTTGCAATTATCTTCGAGGTGACTGACATGTGTAACTGTCGACAGACCATCCGAAAAAAAGATCACAGCCGAAAAGGGCTCTTTTCTGTAATTGTACCTTGAAATCTTGCTCGCGAAAGGATCCTACATTGGAGATTCCCAAAGAGATCTTTCTTATGGAACACGTGATATCGCTGCTCATTTCGCAACGGGGTTCTCGAAAGGGCAGTTCGGCCGATTAATAACGTGTGGACTAGATGGCCAAGCAAAGTCTGACTGTAGCTAAAAATAGTATTGAAATCTAGTCCTAATCGAAACCAAACTTTTTATAAATTTGAAATAAACATCCACAAGAAAGGCCTTGGGCTCACAAAGTGTCTAAGCGTGTAGCTCTCTAAACAGCCCCCAACCTAAAGGTTATGGGTTCGATTCATGGGAGGTCATAAATTTGTTCAATGAGTTTGAACTGGTTTTACATTAAAACTTTTAGCATAATAAATTAAAATATGGTTAGTTTAGAAATAATTCCCTATAAACAGACTAAACAAGTCACGCATTTATGTACATAAATTACTGTATAATAAGTAATATTATTTAACGTTTGGTGTGTGCTCTCTTGTAGTTTATATTAATAAACATCACATAAAGTAAATTAACATACGATTCTTTGACAAATAATATTTAAATGATATCTTAATATACTTCTAACGTTACAATTAACTTTTTAAATTACGTTTTTATAACATTTCCAAACAACAATGTATTTTATTTTGCCAATGCGCTGTAAAAGGAGTACTCAAAAACCCGAATGGATTTTAAATTTATAAATCTTTCTCTGGTCTCATCGTTTAAATGTGTAATGTAAAATTAAATAAATTTCAATAATTTTTAACGAAGAATCGGTGCACCGTAGTTCATGTAGCTCTATAAAAATCTACTAATCTAAAAATCTAACTACGAATTGTTTGTAGTTATCTTTTTGAGAGATACATTTTTAAAATGAGTCAAAAGATAGCATAACAAGATACTGTTTGTTTCGATATTTGTGTATTTAGATACGCTAAAACACAAGTTTTTAAAGGCTAACAGAATATAAGTAGAGAATAATAATAAAACATTATTTAATGGGTTACAAAGAGGGAAGGGAACTGATCCTTTAATAAACTTAGGTCAGCTTTACTTGAGCTCCAACGTTAAAATGGCAAATGATGAAATTCAATTTTAAAAGTTAAATAACGACTCAATTGTTGTAACTTGAAAGAAAACACTGAAACAATCAGTGAAAAGTCTTTTGAGTTCAGCTTTTTGTGTTTTACAGAGGTTTCAATTAAGTGATGTTTCAGAATGTTAGTAATAAAACTAGCAATGTGAATGCAAGGCAGGCAATAGTTTTTGATTTATGATTTTCCTCTTTCTTTACTTCTATCTAAATGTCTTCTACTGGTACCAATAACAAAAAAATAATAATAATAAATCCTGTTTAAGTTTTGAACGCAATTCTTCTTGTTTGAGAATAATTCAACCTTTGAGTATTTATTAAATGTTTATTATTATTTAAACGTACTTTATAACCTGAACTACACTATATTCTTTGAGAGCTCTCTTGTTGTGTACACAAGGTGTTACATTCATTTACAAAGAACGTATAATTTGTTTACATTATACAAGTTGTAAATTGTTGTTGTAAATAGTTTCTGTGTACACTAAAGACCACAGAGTCATACCAACAATTGTTTTAACAACTATGTATTTTGCATAGCAATAATAACTGAATAATTAAAACTTAATAATGTAGTTGATGCAATTCAAAGTATAATAAACTGCAAATATTAAAGACAAATCTGTAAGATGCCGAGTTTTTTAAACAATGAATTATTAGGAATTAAAAATTGTTGTGTGTCATATTGTAAACTAGTGTCCTGTTTTTAATTCATTTTTACACAATATTGAAAGATACATGTTATTACTTTTGAACGATAACTTTTATACCTTTCATTCAACCTCACCACTCAGTTAATGGACCCATATGTTATTACTATATTTGTATAATAATTTATAAAAAATTCTCCTGTAGGTCATTACAATAAATAAAACATTATTCATTATTATAATAACATAATATTATTTTTAAATTTTTATTAACATGTCAATTTTTGTACGACAATAAGATATAATTTTGCACCTAAAATACAACCACCGTTCTTTTAAAAACAATGGTGATAAAAATAAAAGAGGTACAAACCTCATTAAATGTAGCGTTAAATAAAACACTATATAGTGTAAATGAAAACACTATCTTTCACTTTCTGAATTATTTTTCTAGCCTTAGCTCACTAAGCATTTTTAGGCATATGTTTATATGAACATTTTGTATTGTTATTAGGTCTATATTCACATGTTAAAATGTTTTCCTTCGCTCCCCGACCATTAAATTGAGCGTTAAAAACATTACATAGTGTACATGAAAACACTATCTTTCGCTTTCTGAAATCTTTCGCTGTCTGAAATCTCTCGCAAGCCTTACCTCACTAAGCATTTCCAGGAATATGTTTATATCAATATTTTTTTGTTTTATGCCTATATTCACATATTATTATTTTTCATTCGCCCCCAGACCAACCTGTATAACTCCAACTTAATACCAAATTAACTGCAACTATTAAATTGTTTAATAATAATTACAAATTAAACGCAATGGAGAGTTTAACCAAGGTTTCTGAGTAAATAAACTAAACAAAAACCAATTAGTTATTAGTTACTACGATGGAGTTGTTATATATTTTGGTACAAATTATGAAATATTTATATAGTTTTTTTCACTTAAATAAACAAAATAAAAAGCGCAATAAAAGAGAGCTGTCACAATTTTCAACAAAGTAAAGCAGTTTAATGTTTTTTTTTATAAATTAAATAAATAATAACACACGCACCACGTACACTGGTAACAGAACAAGTCGCTTAATAACTGGCGTTACTGAAGGAGAATGCAAACTTTCAAGTCTAGTGCTCATTTTAGTAAGGTACGTGTATTACTAATTCACATTATAGAATGTCATAACTTCTTTATCAATTTAACTACTATGTGATTTTCTCATTGGAATCATGGTTCCCAATAGACTATTGTAAAAATACCCACTAACGTTCAGCCAAATCACATGGACGTGACGTGCACCATCATAGAACTCGAGAGTGCTCATACAAAAATGAATCGTCATGCAGCATGTCAAGTGTACAGGTCCGTTTGTTCTCATGATCTCAACAGAAAGACAAGCATAGAACTAGAAATAAGCATTTTAAAGTCCCTATAGTGTTAGGCTGCTCTAACGATATATCAATAAATTGTAATAAGGCCATTGTCTTTAAAACAAATACTATAAGGAGACGATAGAAATATTACGATATGTAATATTAATAATGTAACATTTACTTTACAAATGTCTTGTCTAATTCTACTGTTAAAAGTGAGCTTTAAATTGACTAATATGCGCTTTATGTTGGAAAAGACTGTGAAAAATTTTACAGACAATTTTCGATTTCGAGCAAAGTGGGACACATTTACGTCATAATTTTAAAGCATAGAAAGTAATATGCATCCAATTCGTATTTAAGATTTTCTGTAATAATATTCAAGCAATATCAAGATAGTATATTTTAATCTCTATGGGTTATAAAAATAGACTCAGAATTAATTAGACAGAAAATTAACATTAAAACCACACCATCACATTACACAAAATTTTCAAGTGAACACAAGTAAGTTAAATAAAAGTAATATTACATAATACATTTTACTACTAATAAAACGTTTTGCTGTAAATTTCTTACAATTTGAATTGTGTTACGGTTTATAATATACGTCGTAGCCCTGGATGTCCAAGAGTTTTGTGTCAGTTCGTGTCCTTGACTCACAGTAGGTTTTTAATGGGCTGAAATGGACAGTAAAGCAGATATATATATATATATATATATATATATACTGTGGGACATCCCCTAAGGAAGCAGCGGGTCATGGAATATGTAGTTAATTTGATTTTATTTCCAGTTAAGTTTTACCACGGTTTTGTGGCTCTATCGCACTTTTTTGAAAAATAAATCTGAATACAATTATAAGGTCTAAGATTAATGCTTAATTATTAATTTTTAAAAATTGTAATACAACTCCTCATTCAACGTAAAGTAAAGTCATAACTCCCCCAAGGTCCACGCCGGTCATGGGAGGAACCCGCATACGAGTAAGTGGACCTCTGTCATTTATTCACACAAACTTGACTTCCAAAGACATAATGGGAAGTCGAAATGTCTTTAGATATTGTGATTATTGATTAAATAATTTATTTCTCAAAGCAGGGCTAGAGAAAACAATCTCATTCGATGATCACTGCATTAAGTCACTTTCTCTCTATCCAGCCGTATCCAAATAAATATTTTTGCTATAAGCTCTAATAAAAAATATCTCTACAGTTAAATTTTCTATCAATATTTAAAAGGTCTCCCATTAATAATCGCTGTCTGTCATAAATGAATTTACAGAAACTTTTTTCATATATTTACCCATAATAATTATTATCAATTATTACTATAAGTGTATTTTCACTCATGTTGAAAGCTTATAAATAAATAATCTACCTTAATATCAAACTTATTTAAATCGATTACTTCAGATTTCAATATTTACAAATTTTATCTAAGCTCTTACATACAATTGACAAAATCAAAATGTTTTACGGACACTTTAATCAAATACATTAAAAACAATTTAAATATTAACTCATGTTTTATATGTCGAGACAAAAATTTATTTATGTAAGATAATTCATTTCGGTATGCAAAATTTCCCAATTATTTATGGAATTTAGTAGTTGAATGGTAGCAAGTTATCTATGAAAAAAAAGTTATATAGCCTAGGTTTTGAAATCATTTGTACATTTACAACCAAGTTTTTGGTTGCAGATTCTTAGGTACCTAATATCCATTTTATGAATATATAGTATTATTGTAATATAATAGCACCGAAGAGTAAAATGAATTAATAATGGTAATTTTTCGTTTCTCTTAACCGAAACTAACTTGATTTAATTACATTTTTCCTGAATGACAGTTTGTACTACCTTTATTAAATTAACAATTTTACTTTAGATAGCAATGGTTGTATAGATTAATCAGTTTGTAAAAACATGACCCGATAATGTAAAATACTGGCTTTTAAAATCAATTCTTCTTCAATTGTAGTATTAATGATCTTACATAAAAAGAGAGTGGTGGTTTACAAATGGAGAAGCACCACATTTTAGGAGAAAAAATTAATCTGTAATAAATACGACCAACCACGTCAAAACTTGCAGTTTTAGTTTATATAGAGCATAATATTAGAATATAAAAGATGTACATGAGAGTTACCGTTCGATAGAATATGTTTTGTAAAAGGAACAATTCGTACAAAAAAATGCAACTCAATCCCACAAAAAGTGTACACCATGCTTACCGGTCCTTGCCGATAATTTCCTGTTTCAGAATTCTCTAGTCATCCGATATATTGCTATATTTTACTTTCAACTCATCCCATATTGTGCGGGAAATGGATTTAGATTGAGCCACAAAACTTGGTACTAAGTAACTGGATATAAAATTATAATCTTACACGTATTCAGTGACTCGATACTTTCTCATGGGGACGGCCCAAAAGAATGTTGTTTTGTGTACAGAAGAAAATCACAGGATTTGGAAGAATTGAGAAATAGGATACTGGAAAAGTGTGTTTGTTTGAAAAGTGTTTGTACATTTCTACAACATCATGGTATAGAGGCCTTTATTACCAATTGGCTCATTTTCAAATAACAGAAGGCGGACACTTCGAGCATCTCTTGAGAGAAGGTTTTTGGTAAGTTGCAATCTTCTTCTAATGTTTGAATCATTGCAATTTTATCCCTAAATGATGATATTGTAATGATAATTATAATCGGTAGTAATTGTTTATCATTATATTTTTCCTGTGAATAAATTAATGAAATTACCATGAACTTGATTACAAATGAAGTAATTTTAGAAAAGCTGCCATTTGCAGTTGGGTTGTCCGTTTTAGGTCGGTTTTATGCTATTGTACTCTAATAATCAAGACCTTTAATTTGATGTAATATCAACCTGTATATATATATATATATATATTGTGGGCCATTACCATAAGGAAGCAGCGAGTCATGGAATATGTAGTAAATTTGATATTATTTCCAGTTAAGTTTTACCATGGTTTTGTGGCTCTATCCTACTTTTTTGAAAAAAAAAACAGTCTGAATACAAATATAATACAAATTAAAGATTAATGCTTAATTATTAATTTTATTAATAATTTTTGTAAATTGTAATACAACTCCCCACTCATTGAGAAAACACTTGCTTCAACTACTGCGCTTTATTTTAATCCAGTCAATTAAGTATTAATAAATTATTTACCCAAATTTTAGTATTTAATATTATATGAACTACCTACATTGCACAGATTCTAATATTGTTTTTAAACCATATGCCTCATGTATGAGATAAAATTAGCTAATTGTAGGAAATGTTCATAAGAAAATCGTTGACACTTTTAAAACTACACGAATTTGATACATTATTTACAACTTTTATACCATCATAGCACTACTAGAATATAAAACTAAACATATTAGAAAACATTGCTTTGCTATTTACATTTTATTTAAGTTTGTTTTATTTAAATACTTCACTCTTTTACCTCACAACTAAATGGTTAAGTCAGTACCAAGTAAACTTTAGTGTATACATGTATACTCGTATATGTATTATGCTTGCGCAGAATGAGTATACTTATGATATTGTATATAATAAAATGCTTAAGTAGCTTTGGTGAAAATAAATACATAAATTTCATACTAAGAAACCTACTATATGCTGTTTGAAAAAATGTTTAATTAAGCGTTTTAAAATCTCAATGCATACTGTTTCAACACAACATCCATAATACTGAATGATTGATGTTGTGTTTATTACAAAAATTGTTCACAATGTAAGTGATGGACTTTAATGTTCTACTGACATGAACTGGTTTAAATTAAATCCTCTGCCTTTTTACCACAAGGTGACAGTTATTTCTTTCAGTTCTAATCATGTGTAAATCAATAAAGAGAGACCATAAAATAGTACTAAAATGCGTTAAAATTGCTTACAAAAATCCAGCACTGATGAAAAGTTACACTGTACTGCTCAAGCTACTAAGATCATGATAGGGAAGGCGTATGATCAGCAGTAATACAAAAAGCTGGACAAGAGAGATAATAAAGAGCAGAACTCAAGATCATTAGAAAAGAGAACAGATGTCTTTTGCGTTGACGTAGCTTGTGTTGTAATTCAGTGTCATATAATCATTATAATCATATAAACGAAACTATGGAAGAGAGCTACACTGTGCTGCTTTAACTATCTTTAAGTTATTCTGCAATAATAAGATATAATTTATGTAGGGAAAACCAGTAAAAATGCAAAGATCTGTGCTTCACTGATAAGTTTATCTTGAATGTTGAGGGATATCCTCCACAGATGGTTAAATATCGAAATATATAGACAACAATAAGCCAGTATTTCAGTAAGGAGTATAATAATGAGGCCAACTATTTTGTGTTTGGATTAGGGTCAAACATTTGGCAAGGCTTTGGTCGTCTTTAATTTAAAGGTTCTTGTGGATTATGAGTTTCATTAGATGAGTCTTTCAATGTTTTAATAAACAAAATTTTTTAATTTTTAACACCTTTTTCAATCGTTGTACTAAGTTGATTTTGACCACGCCTTTTTTATTATAATATATGGTTAGTTTACACATCAAGATTTGTTTATGAATCCTAGATGTTGCAAGGCAGTAATGGGTGGGTCTTCCAACAAAGTAACTCAGACAAAGTCAGCTTTCCGCCTGTCATTACTGGAATGTAGTGTTGATTACAGGATGCCTTGTGTGGTATGGCAGATTGTCGTAGTATCGGGTGACAATGCACGCTTTGGTCTATTTAAAAAGTGAAAACATTTTAAGCTTATCGGCGTTGAAATTTGTTGACAGAACTTATAGACCCGTATAATTTACTGCATTAAATATTATACTCATATTATAAAAAAATGGAAAGCCAGTCACGGGACTAACCAACAGAAGCGACTACTTTTAATAACAGGCTGTGGATATATATCTTGAAACATTGCGTTTTCCAATTATTAGATGGTGTTATTTATATTTTAAACAATAGGATACACTAAATTCTTTAAGATAAAATAGTTTTATAGTTTAATAAATTGTATACATATTTGTGTAATTTATTTCATATATTACAATGATCATTGATTTAATATTAAAGTAATAGATATTTATACAATTTCATTATTATGGTTTACATTCACTAACACATTGTATTTCTAAAATAACTACTTCCTTTTTATTGTCATAGTATTATAAAAATGAAACTATGTGTTTATGATAATTGAGATAAGAAATAACAGTTCTGGAATACATTTTGCTCAATATCTTTTAAACACAGTAGTTAATTTTCTTCCATATCTCACATTTCTTATGTTTTTATCATTTGAAAGTGTTTTATATAATTTAATTTATCTTAAACATAAAAAAGTCAATGAATGGTTTTCTTCTTCTGGTGGTTAAATGTTTCTTGAGAAAAATTTATATACAAATCTATTTTTATGTAATTTTTAAAGATAATTTAAGTTAAGGCACAATGTAATTGAGTCAAGGTTATAATTATAATCAACATAAAGTCTAATTTTCTTTTAGAATTAAATTAAAATACGGCTTTACTAGCTAAAAAAAATCTTAAAAATTTATTTGTAATCCTTTAAACATACATCCATTACCAACCAAAAAGAAGTAATTATTTTAACAAGGAACGACAATAACCTCTCACTAGCATGGTTGGATAGCCACTGAAAGGAATGGAGAGTAGCAACAAGATAAATAACAAGGATATAATTGGAGTTTTCTAGTTATTAAAAGGCCAAAACTTCGAGAACACCTGTAGCTTATCAACCAAAACCATATTATATCTTATAGTTTTTAAGTTATATGCTACGATATCCTTGACGCTAAGTTTCATCACATTTTAAGTTTACTCCATGCAACGAAAAATGCACGTCTGAGCGCTTGATTACTTATAAATATAGTGTACTGTGTTTAGTTTTCATATTCAATTTTTGAAATTCTCTAAGAAAGCGTAAAAATATTTATACGTTAAGGGATTATAGGAGTTCTGGATTCTAGGGTTAAGATCGGAAAAAGCAGAAAGAAAGATTTTTTCGGAAATGCTTTAATAAGGATGATCCTAATAGATAGATTTATATGAAATGTACCTACAAATATTCTAACAGGATCTGTGGATAGTCTTTAAAAATGTTTTACAGGGGAAATGTTGATGTCCATATGAGTCTACCTAAAAGTGACCTTCCTTTCAGTGCAGCATCAGAACGCTGATATGTTTTACGGGGGGAAATGTTGATGTCCATATGAGTATACCTTAAAGTCACCTTCCTTTCAGTGCAGCATCAGAACGCTGTTAAAGGCTACGCTTTTGGAATCTAGAGTAATGATCTTCTAAAGGAGTTCGAAAAAAATCGGCGAAGAGAAGCTTAAATTAAACGTAACTTCTTTTATATCTCTTCAGACGAACATAAGTCCATATATCAGGAAGTTCGTATCTGGCAGTGTCAGATTCCAGACGATACATCTTTTGTAACTTTCTATCAGGTCATTAAATTCTCTGATGACACGTTGTTTAGTGCATTTAGCGTTAGTTATGTTCAATATGTTATCTATATATCCGATAGTATAAAAACCACATGCGTAATGACCGAAGACTGGTAATTATATAATGCAGAATGTAATAAGACATTTGTAATAAAATTGTCATAACGAATTAGTCATATTTATTGTAAATTACCGGTAATATGTAAATGATGTACAGAAGTACGTATACAGTGAGGTAAGGTTTATATTAACTAACACGTCGTAGAGATTGTATGCTAATACGCCTATTACTTATTAGTAGCATCTGTTATAAATCCCACACCTTCGCGACGACGCCAGTTCAGTTTCTCGTCATGCACAAGTAAATGTAAAATTAGTGTAAAAATCAGATATTTTCATTTGAATTTTACAGGAAATATAAAAATTAAAATAATAATAAAAGAAAAAACTTTGTTTTTATTATCTAATATTGGATAAGAACAGAATGTACCACGAGATATAGTATGAAGCTGAATGAAACGTAGGCCGAGGGATAAGTAAAACTTATTCTTTTAATGGCGTTATTTCAGTGCTCAACCAAACATTAGGTGAGAAAACAAGTTGTCATTTATTATAGGCTTCATACATGACATATCAGTGTTTAATAATAAGTTACAATATTGCATAGAAAAACAAAAAATTGCTAACATAAAATTGATATCTTATACAAATATTTACACCTATTATGTGGTTAGCCAATGTCTTTATAAATACTTGTCGTCATAAATAAATGTGTGAGATCATTACGAAAGAGTACTTAGAAATGTTAGTACTTTGTAAGAACTTTACAAACCAATATAACTGGAGCCAAAAGTTACACACCCCAGCAGATCACACCAAGGGTGTTTGATGGGCGACAAATAATAACCCTGATGTACGAGTTGTACCTTAGATTAGAGGGTACGGGATGATGATAGAATGACTGACCGTACCTGAGATGTGCGCTGAGTTTAACAGTCTGCTAGTCTGTTAGACCAATTATTTAAACACTCTGAGGTGCTTATCTCACCTTATACTACAGTTTTTATACAATTGTTTCATATTCTGGATGATATTTGTAAAATATACTATATTTAATTGAAAAAGTATTTCACCGCTTGAGTTTAGTATTTACAAGTAACCCATTAATCTTTTTAACATTTTATTACATAACTATAATTTCCATACGTTTCAAAAAGTCTGAAAGAAAATATTAACTGTGAAAATGAGCTAAGAAACAGCTACAGAAATTAACCATAGTATGAAATTTTGAATATAAAATCGTTCTAGCCGATTTACTTAGCTAGTATAGCTGAATTAAATATATTTAACACTCCGGTGGCTCTCTGTACTGAGTGACATTGGTTACTATCCCTTATGTTCTGAGTTCTAAGACGTCGCCATACACTGTACAATAACTGTCTAGCTACAATACATGTAGTTAACCTACTGTACAATAACTTTATAGCTATACTACATGTAGTTAACGCCTTCACTGTGTCTTTATACTGAGTTAGAATGGGTACTGTTCCTACTTTTATGTGGCACGAGGCGTCTTCCGCGGCAACGTTTTACATTATAACTCTCATGTGCAATAACATATGACCTTAAAGACAGACACAGATTTTTCGCTTCTATAGGTCTTTATCTTGCAAACATGGATATTTCCCTGTTCGTTTACATATTTTCCATGATCTTTTCTGCCTTTTCACCATAGCATCTGTCCCTGCTTATGAAGAATCATAATCAATAGCCTGTTCATGCAATAAGCATATTGTAGGTTATACGTGGTATGTACCACCAACCTAATAAGAAGGCCTAATAATCAAGTCACTTTGATACATTCTTGCAAAGACGTTCTTTGAAACTTCAATGCGTGTTTTGACGTCACGGACGCACGATTACTAGTGCAGTTAGTTTTTGACTATTTTTGGGCCTGATAGAGGGAACTTTATCCTGCAGTCTGTCTGGTTATGAGCACGTTGTACTGTGAATTGACATGCTGATAAAGTTACTGAGCTTTTGCTGAGATTCACCTTATCTTTTTGATTTTGCAATTACCCTAGAAGAGGCATGTGTAACTGCTGACAGACCATCTGAAACAAGATAAGGGCCCGATTGTTGAATTTGACCTGGCAGTTATGCTCACGAAGAGATTCTCCTCAAGAGGAAACTATTGCTGTTCCTTTTGCAAGGGGGTTCTCAACGAGGAGTTTTGACAGATTAATAATGTGAGTGCTAGATGGCCAAGCAATGTCTGAATTACCGAAAAAGAGTTTCGAAATCAACCCTTCCATAAGATGTAGAATGGACGTAGTCATTCACGTTCGTACACACAGAAAGGCGTAGAGCTCACGAGCACCACAGAGAGTCTAGGCTAGTAGCTCTCTGAAGAAGTCCCTAACCTATAGACTCGGGTTCGAATCCTGGTAGGTCATACAAAATTTCGTCGTTCATAAAATTTCGTTCCTAGGTGATTTCGAACTTTTTCTCTACAACTCTTTGTTTAATAAATTCCATTGGGTTATATCTATTTCTGCATGACACGTAATATTATTTTACATTTAATGTGTGCTCTATTGTAGTTTACATTTAATAACAACACGTTTACAGAGATAACATGTGATGGGTTTACAAATAATGTTTAAATTCTTTCTTAATTTACTAACGTTTGAATAACCGTTTGTAAATCGGCGTTTTATAAACATTACTAAGCAATAATGCATTCTGCCATTTCGAAACTTCAAAAGAGTTCTCAACACTCTGAATGAATTAAAAATTTCTATCCCTCTCTCTCTGCTTTAATTTTTAAATTTAATTTGAACATAAATAAATTTCAATAATTTAAAGCGAAGAACCGTTACACCGTAGTTCATGTATTTATATTATAATATAATTTTTTATAGTTATCTTTTTGTGAGATATATTTGTAAACTGAGGAAAAAGATAGCATCCATAAGATATTGATTGTTTTGATATCTATATAATGTAATATGTTCAAACAGAAGTTTTAAAAGGTTCACAGAATACAAATCGAGAATACCTTAATGGAATGGCAAATAATGAAATTCAGTGTAAAACATTTAATAACGACATAATAATAATAATTGTTTAATGTAATTTGAAAGAACACATAAAACAATCAGTTAGATTGACTATTTAGTTCAGCTTTCTGTGTTTTGGATTTATTTCAATAAAGTGATTTTTAAGAGTTTTAGTGATTTAACCAGCAATTTGAAGGCAAGGCAGCCAAGAGATTGTTGATTTATGATTATGTATGAATCGGTGAGCTTTATAAACCGTAGTTACCTTCTTTACCTCCATCCAAATTTATTCGACTGGAAACAAAATAAACATTCCGTTTAAGTTTTAAGCGTAACTTTCGTTGTTTAAAAATAATCCAATGTTTATGTATTTATTTTATGTTTATTATTAACTTAGCTTAATTTAATTTCTGAAATATATAATCTTTTTTGAGTGCTCTCTTATTGTTAAAACAAGTTGTTACATTTACTTACAAATAAAATAATGTTTGATTACATTTTACAAGTGATAGTTTCAACGTGTACAGTATAGAAAATATCAACGATACAAAGATAAAAATTTACCAACGTGTTTACTTACATACAGATAAGAATTCAATAATTTTTGGCTAGAATGATTATAGTGTGGTTTATGCTAGTCATAGTATGATAAATTGTAAACATTTAACAAATAAACTGTAACGCGCCCTCAATTAAAAAATGCATTAACGGAAAATACATATTTTTTTATAAACAATGATTTATTAGGAATTCAAAATTATCGAAATTCAGATTCATAAGTTGAAATTTAGATTCTAAACTACTTGTCCCAGTGCTAGTTTATTTTTACCCCCCATATTGAAACTCAAAATCTTATAACTCTTGTATGAGAACTTTAATACCTTTCATTAATCTGTGCCACTCGATTAATATTATATTATTATAAAATATAGTCAATAATATTTGTTAGTGTTATGGTCTGAAAACAATCGTTATAGTTACATAAAATAATTATTTACTTTTAAATAAAAATATTATTGTTCTTTAATGTTCAAGTCTATACTGGTGTATTAGTTACTCAAATCAATTTAAATGCTGAAAATGTATGATTTATTGCATTTCATAAGTAATGGATAAGTGATTAAAAACTTTTATTGTATTTAATGGTATTACTTTTATATTACTAAAATTTATGAATTTCTCGGTCCAAAAGCAAAGTAAAAAAGTCAAATATGTGATATGGTGAAATTTAAAAGTCACTATAAAAATGTTTCAGAATTGTTTAGCTCTAGAAAATAATGGGAACCTTGTGACAGCAATACAATAAAATTGTACACTTTTCCTAATAGTATTAGAACGATTCACATACCCAAATTACCAATGGAATTTAGGACGATCTTTACCTCTTAAAACTTTTTTTCCAACATAAACATTTGAGTGTGTAAGTGACCGAATCTCGAAACTTCACTCATTTCGTTGGCTACAAACCAAGGAACTATCTCAGCAGCTATTATCGGTCCGGTACACAATAGAGACCGTGAATTAGGCAAACGGGAATAGACTGTCCTATTTCTGTATACTTTTTGTATTTCCGGGTTCTTTCAATGTAGCTCGATTGATTACTTATCTCCTACAAACGATGCAAAACGTGTGTGTCAGTATCCAGAACGACAAGACTTTCTCCATTACAATTGTAGCATAATGTTATAGTTACATTTAACTTTTGTTCCAAGATTTTGTTTATGACAATAAAATGTTTGTTGACCATACCAGAGTAATTAAATTGAAATTAATAAATTACACCCATTTATATTTAGCAAATTAGTTAGGCATTCTTACATCCGTCAAATCCAAAATCAACCAGAGATCATCTAACTCCTCGTTCATGTAACTTGTCGTCTAACTGTTCATGGCACAGTTTGTTTACGTATCGTATAAATATAGGTCTGCAAAGTTTTAATTTTTAATGCGTATGTATGAATTGTTTCATTATGATTACTGATTATGGTTACTTATACTGTGTTTAATCAAAAACCGAAGTCACTTAATGAATTCAGTTTTATACTGTAGTCTGAAGACTGTAGTGTTACCTCCAAAAATGTAACAAAATACAAAAATCTCTTCGGTATATTTCGAATTTGGCTGAGGTAAGAGTACGGATTTCATTACGAGATAGGATTTGAATATAATAGGTTTTTACTTTGAATGTTGATTTTCACTTCAGTTCCTTTAGTGCAGTGTCTGAAATCTGATGCTGCCAAAGACTTGACTCCTGAAACCTAGAGTCATTTTTGTCTGAAGATTAAAGTAAAACAGAAAAGACGCTCAAAATGAACAACCTTTCGTTACCAGACACCTGCATCGGTTTCGACATCAGATTTCAGACGATACATTAGAATGACAGTGAACCGGATTTAAACTAAACACTCACGTCGAAATTACCCTTCCCACCATAGTTATGTTAAGTGTGGGATTTTACTGTTAATGAGTTGGCTGTCAATGACGAAACTTTAAAATTAAAGTGCATTGAGATGACTTGGTAACGTTTACCTCATAGTCTTACTTCTTTTGAAACTGTAACTTCCATAGTTGTGCTTAAAATTAATAACGATGGTTATAGAACTGATTATTAGCAAATATATTTTATGCTTACTTTTAGAAAAATGAAACTTTGTTACAAACTACAATTCAATATTTCTAAGATTATTCACAAGAGAGCAGTTTTTACTGATTCCACAGTATTAAATTTCTATTGGAAACTCCGTCTCTGTCTTCAATACGTTCAAAGTTGTTCCCGTTTTACGACTAACACACGGGATGACCAAGGCAAGTTGACTTGATTAATCTGGGTGGAGTATGCTAACAAAAATGTATAAAATTATGAGTGCTCGATAAAAATTGTTTATAGAAAACAAATTACTTTTACGAATACTTTTAATTTAAACTAATGTTGGCCCTAAATGAAAGTTAAAATAAAATAAACTTAATCTACCTTTTCTAAAAATTTTGTCTGTGCACGGTACGTACTATTAAATATAACTATAAAAAACACCATTCAAGTATTTTTATAATTGCGCTTGGTGAGATGAAATGTGACATCAAGTATCCCATCGTAAACTAACCAGAACTTAGCACAAACCCATTATTAGTGACGCCACCGTAACATCAGACATCAGAGGATCAAGTGTGTGCTCATCTAAGCCAAATTATTGCTTCTCAAGATTAAAATATTGCCTGCATAACTTTGAACTTTTTTTGTATGACTTGTTTTTATTAATCGTAAGATAGTGGAACACATGAATGCGTATATTAAATTAGTAAAAAAAACACTATATTTTCTAGAGCGGTGAGTTCGCTAAGAAAAGGTCTTCTATATGTGTAGAGCAAAGAAAAATCCCTGTTTGTTGGATCAATAAAATTTAAAGTACAGATCCATTTTAAGGCTTACTCTACCTGTGATTGTCAGTCATTTGTATGTACGAGGATCATATCAAACACTATAGGGAAGAGAGTCGATAAAGTAGAGTTCAACGGTACTGCTAGAAAGCACTAACTATCTCAAACACGGTAACTCACTCCTATACGCTGGTTTTATATGGTGCATATAATTTGAAATAAAATAAACCTGGTGATCTAATAACCAAGGTATGATATAGTATAATTAATTAATTTTTTATACTAAATAATAGAGAGGACTTTACTGCCGTAATTTCGTAAATTTTAATTTTAATCTCTAACATATAGAGATATACTTGTTCAATGTACAAAAGTATCTAATTTATCGAAATATTACTCTTGTATAACCACATAGAAAAATAAGTTAATTTATCCCATCCAGTGCCACTGATGGAAAGAAATATTGACTGTAACCTTGCAAAACTATTATTAACTTTAAACACTATGGATTTAACAATTTATTTTTCCCAATTCAGTGGTAATACACATACCAGCGATATTTATAAACTTAAAATTTATTATCAATGTATGCAAATAAATAAATTGCACTTTTATCTATAGTCATAAAATGTTATGACTGAACCAGAAAACACACATTATTACATTTCTGTTGTATTATATTGTAATAAGATTACGAAATCTGCTTTTAATTTTCATTTTTTTTAATTACGCTTTGCTATAAGTTATATTTCTAATAACACTTCTCATCCACCAACATTTCGTATATAGAAGATTCTCAGCAAAATTGTTGAAAAGGCTAACGCTTTTATGTAATTTCATTTAATTTCTAAATTTATATAGTGAAATTAAATAATAAAAATATTGTTAGTATTATTTCAACAATTGTTTAAAATTGTTGTTATCTACAATTTAACTCGTCATTATTCAGTAATGACAGTAAAAAGTTCTTATAGGACATTTGTTCTATGTCCCTTGAACAATGACATACCAACAGTTGAACGGTCTAAGTCAATAATTAAATGCGTAATATTTTTTTTAACCCTTACGAAATCGGTTATTCGTTGTTATCTTGAGATTTTTAAAAATGTGTATGATACCCTACACCTACTGGTCGTGAGTACTGATTATGATTCATAGTAATTCAGTTTTATGTCAACAAATATTTCAATGAGATTTAGGTAATAACATCGGGTGAGCAGTGGCAGTTGCCTGGGCCGGGATTACAGTCTGTGTCTTCAGGCGACAACTGTAACCGAGCGTCACGTTCCCTAGAAGTCTGCAATGTTGACATATCTAACATAACTTTACCACATTTTCCAGCTGGCTGGGCCGGGACTACAGTCTGTGTCTTCCGGCGACAACTGTAGTCGAGCGTCACGTTCCCTAGAGGTCTGCAATGTTGACATATCTAACATAACTTTACCACATTTTCCAGCTGCCTGGGCCGAGAGTACAGTCTGTGTCTTCAGGCGACAACTGCAGTTGAGAGTCACGTTCCCTAGAGGTCTGCAATGTTGACATATCTAACATAACTTTACCACATCTTCCAGTTGCCTGGGCCGGGATTACAGTCTGTGTCTTCAGGCGACAACTTTAGTCGAGCGTCACGTTTCCTAGAGGTCTGCAATGTTGACATATCTAACATAACCTTACCACATTTTCCAGCTGCCTGGGCCGGGAGTACAGTCTGTGTCTTCAGGCGACAACTGCAGTTGAGCGTCACGTTCCCTAGAGGTCTGCAATGTTGACATATCTAACATAACTTTACCACATTTTCCAGCTGCCTGGGCCGGGAGTACAGTCTGTGTCTTCAGGCGACAACTGCAGTTTAGCGTCACGTTTCCTAGAGGTCTGCAATGTTGACATATGTAACATAACTTTACCATATTTTCTTATGCATTGTTAGTTTTGTTTTAGTTCCTGTTTAATCTTATGAAACAGTAAGCATTATAATTAGTTCAGTAATATTATAATGCTTACAGCCCTGATTGAATATGAATGGGCCAATTTCACATCATAAGACTTAACTTACCTACGTTTAAATATTATAAATAGGTTTCTGATATATGTAAATTGTTGGTTTCTTGAATCTTAAGTCATTAAATGATGTCGAGAGTTATATTAATAGACTTTCAACGTCAAACCTTATTAGTGTGTCAGTTTCAGTCAACTTCAGGGATTTGACCCCTTTAAAAATTCCCTGGAATTATTGATAGAAGAGTAAGTTTTCCTAACAATAGCGTTAAAATATCCAAATTCAAGCAATTCCCTGCAAAGTGTATCACGAGAAATAATGATAGGTCGGAGAGAAATGCTAGGTTTGTAGATTTTATGAAACCCAACGATATAGGGATTTTGGAATGGTGGGGAGTTCATTTACATCTGAATTTATCTGAAAAATATGCTTTGTGTGTTCTTAAGGCGTTTGCTACTTTACGTTCAAATGAATCATTTAGCACTTTCTGTGGCACAAAAATCGGTAAAGGCACTGGACTTATGTGTGTCACAACGCTCTATTATAATTTGTTTATTATAACCTAGTTTTTAATTATGTGTTAGGTTAGTTTTTTACGCGAAGAATACAGATTCCATATCTCGAATTGTAGTGTTACTAATTTTTTGTATTACTTACTAAACTATGGCAAATTTCAAAAAAATTCTTGAAAATTTGTTTCCTTCACAATTCTTAAAGCGTCAAAAACAAACTTCAAACAAAGAGTTATATTTGTTTGTACAACTCTATTCCTCATAAATTGTACACCATGCTTTCTGGACCTTGCCGATAATTTCCTGTTTCAGTAAACTCTAGTCATCCGAGAAATTGCTTTCTTTTACTCTTCAACTCATACCGTGTTCTACGGTATGGTTAAATATTTCATAAAAGTTTAATTATATATCTAAAAATTTTTGTTCAAAGTAACTAGATGTAAAATTATAATTTAACCCATATTCAGTGACCAGCTGCTTCTTCAGGAGAACGGCCAACAAAGAGTCTGAAGAAAATCTAAATATATGCATCTAAAAATATGTTAATACATACATAAAACTTAGTATGTATTAATTAGTAGAGTATAATGCCATAAACCCAACCAAAAACGGACAATCTAGCCATGTTTGAACAACTGCCATTTCCGGCTCGGCAGTTTAACAAAACCTGGATTATTTAAAAGGAAATGGTATAAACCAAAGCGAGCTGTAGTACGACCAGCTATTTATTAATATCGACTAAAACATAATTTAAAAAAACATAATTAATATCCGATTCAATGCAATAAGCAAGGTAGAGGCTCTGTGGTATGAATCACGAACCTAGTAGGTAGGAACACTAATCAATTAACTTTGCTAAATTTATCCATTCTTTTATCACAGACCCACAATTGCTAGTGCAGATGTTGATTGTTTTTGAGCCTTATATTAGTAACTATCACCGTATGTCTAGCAATGGCCATGTTAAACTAAGAAGTGCCTTTAATTTGGCCCTGGGGGCTGACATGCTAGCCAACTTACGGAGGTTTTACCGGGACTCTCTTTATCTTTTTGCTTATGAAACTTAGAGGTGGCTGACATGGGTACTGCTGACAGACCATCTGAAACAAAATCAAAGTTGATAAGGGCTCGATTGTGGGATTGGACCTTGCAGTAGCGCACGAAGGGATTCTCCCCGAGAGGAAAAGCCCAAAGAGATCTTCCTTATGGGACACTTGATATTGCTGCTCCTTTTTAAACGGGTTTTGTGACGAGGAGTTTTTCCGATAAATAATGTGAGTACTATATGGCCAACCAAAGTCTGGATTTACCGAAAAAGAGTATCGAAATCTAGTCCTGATTGAAAAAGATGTGAAATGGACGTAGACATTCACGTTCGTATAGACAGAAACGCGTAGAGCTCACAACCCCCACAGGGTGTCTAGGCAAGTAGCTCTATCAACAGCTCCCTAACCTAGAGGTTTGAGTTCGATTACCGAAAGGTCTTAAATTTGTTAAATTAGTTTGAATTGTTATTCCATTACAACATTTTGTACAATAAATTCCACTGGCGTAGAAATAAATCTCTCTAATCCGACTAGTAAAGTTACGCATTTACGTATATTATTCTCTGCCTGATGTGCATTTATAATATTAGGTGTGCTCTCTTCTAGTTTACATTTACAAACTTCAAAGTTAAAATATTATTTTTTACAGATACTTAAATTAAAAACTAATTTACTAATAACGTTAAGATTACCGTTTGTAAATCGTAAATAGTAATGTATTCTATTGTGTAATTTCTACACTTCAAAAGAGTTCTCAAAACTCAAAATGGATTTCAAATTTATAAACCTGTCTCTGCTCTTATTTTTAAATAATTTCATCAATTTTCTACGAAGAATATTTACTATAGTTCATGTAGTTTTATAAAAATAAAATTGTTTGTTATTATTATTTTGTGAGATATATTTATAAATTGAGATAAAAGTTATAATAAAAAAGATACTGTTAGTTTTTATATTTATATAATGTGATACACTCAAATGAGAGGCTCATAGAATATAACTCGAGAATAATTTAATGGAATACTAGAAGCAAGAGATAATCACTAGATTTAATAAATTGAGTTCAGCTGTGCTTGTGCTCCAGCGATATATTAACAAATGACGAGATTCAACATCAAAAGTACAATAACATCTCAATAGTTGTAACTTAAAAGGAAACACTCAACCATTCAGTGAGGTTGTCTGTTAGGTTCAACTTGCTGTGTTCCGGATTGGTTTCAATAAAGTGATGTTTAAGAATAAAACCAGCAGTATGAAGGCAAGACAGGTAAGAGATTGTTCATTTATGACTCTCTTTGAAACGATAAGCTATATAAACAGCAGTTACATTCTTTAGTTCAATCTGAGTTTATTCCACCATGAACAATATCAAACAAAAAATAAGTAATAGTATTCCGTTTTAACCGTAATTCTTTGTTGTTTAGGATCTTTTAACGTTTTAGTATTTATTTAATTTTTTAAGTGTACTTTATAACCTGAATGATATAATCTTCTTTCTTGTTGTTTACACAAACTTAAATTTATCTAAAAAAAGTGTTATTTGATTATATTATATAATTTAGAGTGTTCCGTGTACTGTGTAAATTACACGAACCTTCACAACACTTGTTTTGATAACATTTGTAATTTACATAGCAATAAAAATACAATAAGTTTTGACAACTATGTTTATAGTGCGGTTTAAGCAACTTATTAGGTTTACTAACGTATTTAATTACCACATAAATTAGGATTCAATAATACTTGTACGGGATAGGTTTATGGAATTCATAGTATGATAAATTGAAAACGTTAAAAAAACAACTAAAAATCAGAATTTATTTAATCGGTACCGGAGTGTGTACACAAAAATATAAACTCATTCTTTCAAAGACATGAGAATATTCTAGTTTCCATTTATTTTGACCCTATATTGGAACTCAAAATCTTATATATTTCGAATAAGAACTTTAATACGTTACATTTATTTGCGCTACTCACTTAAACATCCAATATTATATTACTATAGAATATTTTACCGAAAATTATCCGCAGGCTATATCAATAAATACAACACAATTTATTATTATTACTATAACATATTAATTTTAATGCTTATTAACATAATTATTTTAATATGGTTCAAAGTTGAAATTATTTTCAAGCTGTACCTAAGGAGAAGGGTTTATTCTTTTTATATAGTAGTGGCATGAAAGTTGGTCTCAATGGATAAGTCTCTATGGCAATTTTTAAGTTTTAAATTTATATGCGACTACAATAATTTGTGTAATTTGATCCGCTTGTAGATTGTACTTGTATTACTGCGTTAACTAGTGATGTTTATACGTTTTGCTTGGTCGATATAACTTATCTGGTTGATCAATTTCCCCCAGAAAAGAACCTCGTAATCTTTTAACCCCCGACAACATTACGCACCCTCCCGGGAATTTCCGGGTGTGATCAGATAAACTTATGAGGAAATAATAAGGCCCCCTGATAAACTTAATATCCTTATAATGATTACTGACTTAAGATTAAGTACTCTTCATGTAATAAAACAGATTGTCTCATAACGCCCTGTGGGGCAGACTTACTCAGTACACGGAGTCTAATCCACTTCCTGGTATGCTAGAAATTTAAAACTTTGATAATTGTAGCTCAGATGATGAAATTTCCGGAATATATCTAAGCTTTGGCCAGTTTTCACTTTAATCACTCTAAAGAATTCATAAAAACTATCAGAGCAGTCTTTTCTCCCAAGGACTGTACCGGAAAATACCAGAGATCGTAGCTACGAGTAAAACATATGATCAGAATCTAAAGATAAAATAAATATCCTACAAGAGATGTCCAGTAACTTTTTCTCGTGTCTCTAAAGGTTAAGCCACAGAACGCCCTCAAAGTGAACGGTTTGGTTTAAATGAGACAAACTACTGTCTACTGCTCACTTCTTGGTAAACCTAATTTCGGACTTTTGCTACCACCAAATTCTTCTTCTTCTTCTTCCCATAATTTTATTTTTCTAACACATTACTTACTTTTTTCTACGAAATCCATTTTTTTTATATCATACATAAGTAGGCTTGAACGTAAAAGATCCGCAAGATTCTCAAGAAACAATACAGTACAGGACATGAAATTTGGAAATCTCATGTCCGAATTTAACTAATTTATTACATTATTGTTTTATTACTGAAATTTCACACGATATAATCCAATTTAAAATATTGCCATTCACCTTTTATTTACGTTTTATATTATTCACGCGGTCTCATAAACGTAATGGGACACGTAATTTTTACAAATTTTTGTGAGTTGTAGCTTCTAAACGAATAAGTTAAAAAGAAAATGTCCAACAATAAAAAACTTATAAAATATTGTGTTATACAGACATTTCAAAAAAGGTTTTGTATGTTTATAAAGAAAGTTGTTGGTAAATTTTAAAATTCTAAAATTATATTGTAGGTGTCTCTAAAAAGTAGGTAAAATCTTTTATCCAAATTTTCCTGTAAATTTAGTTGTTTATAATTTGAGAACTTAATAGTTGCTCAGTTAAAATTTAAGTCCTGTATATTACGGTGGCTCTAAAAAGTACGGTTGATAAAAATGTAGCCGTAGTTTTAAAATAAAAATTATTTATTCATACGTTTCCTCCAATTTAACGTAAATTTGAAGATACACCGTTTTAAATTTCGTGTGTGTCTTGAAGAGTTGTGTTAATAAGAATTTTTAAGATTTATAATGCGTTATATGTTTAAGTTTATGACTTAAATTTTCTTTCTTATTACGGGAATTGGTAACTACAGGTAAGTCATCATCATCATCATCCTCATCATTTGACGTTTCCGTTATCACGGGTCGTCGTACACAGCCTCCTCCACTTTTGTCTATCATTCCAGGTCTCCTCTTCCTCCACCTGCATTTTTTGTAGTCCCCTTCTCTCTATGTCTTTCCACACTTGGTCCTTCCATCTTCCTCTCGGCCTTCCTCTTGGTCTTCTTCCTCTTTCCTCCTTCTCCAGTGCTATTCTAGGCATTCTATTATCTCCCATCCTCTTCACATGCCCCATCCATTGTATTCTTCTTCTTTCCATTGTCTCTTGCAGTGAAACTACCTTCAATCTTTCTCTGGTTATTTCGTTCCTTATTCTATCTCTTCTTGTAGTCTTCTCTATCCCTCTTAAAAATCTCATTTCTGCCGCTTGCAATCTGCTTAAATCATTTTTAGTCCACGTCCACGTCTCTGCTCCATATAATAAAATTGGTTGGAAATAAGATTTATACATCAATACTTTTGATTCTTTCCCAATGTTCCAACTCCACACAATCTTCTTCACCATATTGAGAAACTTTCCACTCTTCCATATTTTGTTTCCTTTCTCTTCTCTTATTGTGCCCCTATCTGTTATGATACTTCCTAAATAACAGAAATTCTTCACCTTTTCAAGTATTTTTCCTTCAACTAACACGTCTTTGTTATTTCCTTCCATTCTCTCTACTTTCATTACTTTACATTTTTTTATATTCATCTCTAAACCATATTTCTTCGCCACTTTTGCTCATTTGTTCAACTCTCGTTCTAACTCTTCTTCCCTATTTTCCCATATCATTATGTCATCAGCATACGCTATCGTCTTAAGTTCTTCTGTTCCTCTGTTTCCTTGTACTTCTAGAATAATTTCATCCATTATAATATTGAAAAGTAAAGGTGACAATATGCTTCCCTGCCTTACTCCTCTCTCTGTTTAAAAAATTGCCGTATATTTTTCTTCAATTCTCACCCTGTTTTTACATATGCCGTACAGGTTCTTTATTCTTACTACTATTCCCTCACGCAAACCTCTCTTTCTCATACTCTCCCATATCCTTTCTCTCAGTACCTTATCATATGCCTTCTGTAGGTCTATAAAAGCTACCATTGTATCTTTTCCGTATTCCCACCTCTTTACAGGTAAGTAGTTAACAAATTCAAAAAAGCATTGCTCCAATACTAAATTCAACAGGAAAAAAACCGGCCGTCGCACACCACTGTATCAATACTGGACACACTATATCAAAGGAAAACCTAAAAGTATTAAAACACGTTTACACACCTAGATATTTAAAAGCATTGGAATCATATTTCATAAATCAAACAAACACAGAAGATTTATTACATCAAGAGGATAGAACAATACAAAATTCATTATTAGTAATGATTTAACTTTATTTACACACTACGCAACACAGGAAAAATTAATATTAATATTACATATGTTTAACTGTTATTAAAATCTACTTAAAAAGAATTTAATTTTTGCATTTACTTTTGTGATGTGTCTGACGAGAACAACCTTGCTATCGAAAGGCCTCACAAAAATAAAAGTTTTAAGTATCCGTTTATGTGTTTTAAATTAATTAAGTTTCAGGTAAGTAAATAACGCATAACGACCTGTTACTGTTGTGGTCTATAAACAATTATAGCTTCTATACATTTACAATATCGGCTATTCACACTTCTTTCTGGAAATAATTTGTATAGTTTCATAAATAGTTATTTACTTGTAAAAGTATGTTCTTTGTTTCAGGTTTATTCTTGGAGATGGAAGGATTGTGAAGGAAACACAACACTAATTATTAAAACTAAACTACAGAAGGCAGGTCACGATTGATAGGTTTGCATTCGTCGTAGGTGGTTAGTCAACGAAATACGTAAGATGCATAGTGATAAAACTAATATGGAAATTGTGTTACATAAATTAAATTTAACACTTTAATAAAACAAGCGAATCAATATTATGTAAGGAAAGAGTAATAGTTAGATAATTGGAATATTGTAGAAATTAAGTTATCATGACTACTTTGCAGATCAACTAGAATATTTTAGTGACTTAAGAGATTCAACTTACTTACTTACTTACTGCCGTGGCTCTTGGTACCCAAGGTGGTACTTTGCCTCGCCAACACACTGCCTCCAGATCTCTCTCTCCATTGCCTCTTCTTCCCTTCTTCCCAGTTTTCTTATGTCTCTTCTGATCTGGTCTCGCCATCTCAACTTGGGCCTTCCTGGTGGTCTTCTGCCCTCCGGATTGTTTACAAGGACGTTCTTGACTAAGGAGTTGTCCTCCTTCCTTAGTAAATGGCCAGCCTATCTCATTCTCCCACTTCTCACCTCGGCCACTATGTCTGGGTCCATATATAGTTGCCTCAACTCCACATTATGCTTTATCCTCCATCTTCAAGGGTTGGCCCATAGATTTTTCTCAATAATTTGTTCTCAAATATCCTATCAAACGTTTTTCTGTTTTTTTACTTAACACCCGGTTTTCTGAGCCATATAACAGAACTGGTCTTATAATGGTTTTATATATACGGAGTTTGGTCTTGTGTGATAGTAGTCGAAAGCTTAATAGCTTGTGGCATGCTGATAAACTTCTGTGTGATGCATTTATCCTTTGTTGTATTTCCATGTCTTCTTCATTATTATTCGTCAGCATTACTCCCAAATAAGTGAAGTTGTTTACTTTTTCAAATTTGTGCCCTTCTATTTCTATATTATTTTCATTGTTTATTTGGGTTGTTTTCCCACACTCCATTATTTTGGTTTTCTCTTCATTTATGCTTAAACCAACTTTTTGTGTGTGGTTTAGGAGTTTTGCGTCCAGCACTTCCAGCTCTTCTTTACTCTTCGCTATTATTGCAACATCATCCGCAAATGCAAGAACATTTATTTTGGTCCCTATTGTAATTCCAGCTTCTGTTTGTCTTACTTCTTGTAATGCTTCCTCTAAAGCTAAATTAAATAGCAATGGGGACAATCCATTCCCCTGTCTTACGCCTGTGCTTACATCAAACTTTTCCGAGATTTCCCCATTTATCTTAACCTTGCATCTAGATCCTGATATGCATGATTTTGACAAGTTTATTAATTTGTTGGGTATTCCATACTTTTCCATAATCTTCCAGAGATTCTACTTAATTGAAAAAATTGTCTTTGTTGTATTTTATTTTTATTGTATGTTCTAAATTAACTTAAATACTGCATAAAATACCTAATCTCTGCTATTAATTTTACTCCCTAAAATATGTAAGACAAAAAGACGAAATGTTATCTCAGCTATTACATATAATTGACAAAAATAAAAAAAATCTGTGCAGAAACTGCAATTAAATAAATGATAAAGAATTATAAACTAACGTATGTCCTATCTGTTGAGCGAAAAGTAGATTTATTTAGTTAATTTGTTTTGGTTTAATTACGTCCATAATTTATTATGAAAATTGATAATGATTTATTAATAATGTAGTTGCATATGATATGATGAACAATTTAACCTTGGTATTGAAGTTCTTTGGTCATTTGAAGAGTTCGTTAGTGAATTTCTTTTATATCTAACAAATTATATTAATTTTACGAACTTTTAGTTTGAATTATAATAACAAACCGTTTGAAAGCGTAACATTTATTAATTGCGAAATGTTTCGTTTATTGTAATCGAGATGAACATAATTTTATTTTATTTGTCCTGTATTATACGTATCTTAAACCATATTTATTTGAATAAACTTTTGGAAAGACGGCTATTTGAATTAACTGATTTGTAAATCACCCGACCGTTTTAAAATACGGACTTTTAAAATAAATGAATTTCATTTTTAGGGATAGACTTCACCTAACATGGAGCAAGAATAAAGTCCTTGTAAATTTAAAATATTGAGTTATTATTTAAGGTATAAAACTGAAGAACCTCCACATTTGGGAAAAATGTTTAATAAATAAACTACGTCACATTCATTAACCTACAAATTTATCTACAGCATATAATTAAATATCAAAGCTGCTCATGATAATTATTATTGCATAAATTCTGCCCGATCAAATATTTTTAAAGTAATAAAATGTAAAAATGAATGCAATTCTATTCCACATAATGTTTATATAATGCTTACTAGACCTTGCCGATGATTTCCTGTTTCTGTAAACTCTAGTCATCCGAGAAATTGCTGTCTTTTATCTTTCAAATTATCCCCTTTTACCTGGCTTGAGAAGAACTTTCTCGTGATTTATGAATGATTTTTTATTCTCTCCCGTCAAGTATTTGTAATGTTTGTGGATAGGCAATTTATAATATTATATTTAGTAACTTAGTAATGAAGAAATTACCTGAATAGAAATATACGATTCAAAAGTCTATATGTTTTACTAAAATTGGTTTCCGCTAATTACAAAATACGTAAACCTTGAATTAACCTCTTTATAACCTTTTTATTTGATTTTATGAACCACCTTCACTGTACAAGTTCTAATTTGGTTTTTGAACAAAATTCCGCATGTAGGAGACCAATTTTGTGAAATATAGGCAACGCTTTTAATCATAAATCATAAATTTAATGTGTTATACTACTTAATATATATACTAATTTATTTTGGTATTCCAAACGTATCCTAAATCCTTTCCTAATATATTCATTTATTCCAAGTTTGGTTTCTTACAAAAACTTGATATAGGGGAATATTTGTTTAATTGAATTGATGTAACTCTTATCTTATTATGCTCGTGTTCCCTAGAATCTGTTTCCTGACGTTCAAAAACGACGGTATTTCTTAGCTCTAACTTTATCTGGCAAAGTAAGACAACCTTTACTTTACTTTACGTATGTTTATGATTCTAAAAAGTTACAAAATTGAATCACCAACAGCTTATCTCAAAATTATTCTATCAAACCTTTCCAGACAATTTTTTTATTTTGAAACCAATAAGATATCATATAAAATAAGTTCCTATTGTAGCTTAGATTAGCGAATTATTTTTTATCTTTCAATAGTGATATATCTATCAGATATGGTATAAAATTGAAATTTCAAAATATATTTGATAGCCAGATTAAAAGAAGAGTAATTTTTTAACTGTAGATTTGATTTTTTATTGCAAGAAAAGAAAAATAGGGCTTCACTAATAGAAGTGAATAACAGGATGTGAATAATAGAAGTGAGGAAGCGTGGATGTTCGGAAATAGGAAATAAAAACAATCTATCAAAAGGAATATCATCACCTAATTTAGTAAGCATCATGTAAATAGTCTCGAAAATTAAGATCCCAAATTTATTTAATACAATTTGATAAGAATGGCTGACAAGTTACTATAAAATTCAAGGAAGTTATTTTTATATGAATAAATTTCAACTTAAAAAAAAGTAAAGTTATGTTTATGTCGGCTCAATGCTTAAGCGACTTTATACTTGTGGCCTTGGTGGCTTATTTGTATATGTTGTATAAGTAGCTTTAGTTAAATTAATTACAAAAGTGATGCTCTATATTTTAATTGTATACTTTTTTTCAACATAGTGTCCATAATATGAATGACGTCGATTCTTTGTTACAAAAATAGTTCCAATGCAAGTGGTGGACTTCAGTGTACTGCTGACAAGTTCTGGTTCGAACTAAATCCACATATAACTTGCTGCCATTTCACCACAGATACACTTTTTTTCCTTTTTTTACCTTAGATTCTGATTGAGGATATATTCAGTTCGAATCTCATCAACGAATAGAAATCATAAATTTGTACTAGAAATATTGTTAATATTTCATTACAAATTATCAAGCACTGATAAAAAGTTACACACTTTATTGCTCGAGCTACTGCGATCATGAAAGGGAAGATGTTCTTGACTGGCCCAAATACATAAAAGCAGGACAATTGACAATTGACAATTCGTTTATTTTACCTGCCCTGGCTTAGACCATAGGTCCACTCTTCCGCCAGGACAGGCTCCAAAATAATACATTACAAAATAAAACAGAGTTGTGACGAATACATCATTTACAATAATATTTTAACTGTACTAAAATTGTATACAAAATTTTACATAATAACAATTAATAGTAATAAAATCTGTTTCTGTACATGAAAAAAGAACAAAACAAATAAATAAATTACCACAATTATCAAAGTATTGACATTATATAAGTTGTATCAAGAATCAACATAATAATAATAACAATAAATTTTACAAAATGTAGAAATAAAATATTTTTCTGCATATGAATAATGTAAATCTATTAAATACAAAAATTTATAATAACATTAAACAGTATAATCACAAAAAAAAACACACTTTTGTCTCAAATTAATTAAATTGTTTATAATAATTAGGTATATCTCTGTAAAAGGATTCCTCTCAATTTTTCTTTAAACAATCTTTTACTTGTAGCATTTTTTACATCGTCATCCAGTGTATTCATGTTTCTTATAGACTGAACATGGAAAGAATTGGAGTACGTAGTAGTCCTATGAATTGGAAACTGTAACGTGACATTTCCAAATCTCGTTTGCCTTGCATGTACTTGATCCATTCTGGTATAATTTTCAAACAAATAATCAGGTTTATGTTCCTTAAGAATACTGTACATAACTGTTAAAACATTATATTCAATCCTTTCTTTTATCTTTAACCACCCTAAATCTCTATAAAATGGTGTGTGACGTGATCATCTAATCTCAAACCATAAATATACCGTACGCACGCATTTTGTGCTCTCTGTAACTTAGTAATTAACGTATTATTTACATCACAATAAGCGGCCAAAGAATAATCAAAAACAGGAAAAATTAATGACATAACTAACAACTTTTTAACATAAACAGGTGGGTTAAAGCACAATTTCTTAAATTGGTACAAACTACTGTAAACTCTTTTATGGACATAATTTACTTGATCTGTCCATGATAAAGAATTATTTATCCTTATTCCTAAATTAATTACAGATTTCTGGTATTCCAGATCTTCTCCATCTATTTTAACTCGTGTAATATTTTCTAAATTTAATTGTGACAACAGTCTTTGAGTACCAAAGATGATTGGCTTACATTTTGAAATATTCAGATTAAGACCATGATCACTGCACCATTTAAATAACACTTCCAGATCAACATTCATCATATTAACAGCATCATCAATTTTATCAATGTCACAATTAATATACAACTGCATATCATCTGCATAAAGCAACGATCTACAAAAAACAATTGGTTCATTTATTCTGTTTATATACAATGAGAACAATAGAGCAGACAAAGTGGAACCTTGAGGTACACCAACTGAATTTAATTTCAATCTGAAAAGGTACCATTTACAGTCCTAATTCTTTGATACCTGTCACTCAAGTACGAATCAAACCAATCTATGACTACTTCACTCAAATTGTATGATTTAAGAATAGAAAGCAACAATTTATGACTGACACAGTCAAAAGCACGACTGAAATCTAAAAGCATTAAAATTGTCAGTTTTCTCTTGTCTATAGCTGATCTTATGTCGTCAGTAATTTTAATTAAAGCGGTCTGAGTACTATATGATTTTCTGTAACCTGATTGATACTTATAAAGAATATTATTTTCATTTACAAAATCACACAATTGTTTGTAAACTAACTTATCAGCGATCTTGCCCAATACACATAAAATATTAATTGATCTGTAATGCCTATACTCCAGCGGATTGTCTACTTTAGGCAATGGTAATATCAAAGACTTCTTCCACTGTTTCGGATATACTCCATTTAGCAAAGAAAAATTTAAAACGTAACATAAAACATACTTAATTTCATCATAAATTATTCTAATGAACTTAAGTTGAATTCCATCATCCCCGATTGCGTTAGACGAGATGTCTTGTAATACTTTCAAAATACAATCTACAGTGACTTCCCTAAAACTAAAACTTATATTCCTAGCTTGAAACACATGTCTCTGGTTATTATAAAACTCAACAAGGTTATTATTTATATTATTGCTAATACCACAAAAATAATCATTTAAACTATCTATATTTACGACTGGGTCTGATAAACTTTTACGCTCCTTTCCACCTCCATTATCTCGAACTACCTTCCACAGATCTTTACAATTCTTATTGGTTTGAAATAACGTTTGAAAATACTGATTCCTTCCATCTCTTAAAAGCCTTTTTATCCTATTTCGGAGAACTCTATAATTCTCCCAAATTGTAACATTTTTAGTCCTTAAAAAACGTTTGTACAATACATCTCTTTGTGACATTAAATCTTTTAATTCATTAGTAATCCAAGGACAACAAGTCTTTCGTTGTGATATTTTCCTCTCTGGCACATGTTTGTTATAAAGCTCTTTTATATTACTACTTAATATTTCTACTTTATCATCAATAGAATCGCTTAAGTACAAATCATTCCAGTTCAACGCCAAACATTCTCTTTTAAGACTATCTATCGATATATTCTTAAAATCTCTCACCATCACAGACTCCTTATTTGACACAAGTTTCATCTTTAAATTAATTTCTAAATAGATCAAATCATGATATGAGATACCAGACACTGGTTCTTGACCAAAAGTTTTAACTCTACAAACATCATTACATATAATTAAATCAAGCCAAGTGTCTGATCTTGGTAGGTGAAAAGTAGGCTCCAACGGCAAAACAGATAAATTCAAATTGCTTATTAAATTTAACAACTCAGTCCTATCATAAAAATACCTCTCGGCACTCAAATCTGTATTAAAATCTCCTACGATGACTACATTATTATAAATTGGTAATAATTGCGCTAGGACATTAAAAAATTCAGAAATGGACAAGAGAGATAAGAAAGAGCAGTGTTTAAGTTCATCGCTTTATTCCACTCCTCTCTGTAACTTCAGAACTATCTTTCTTTACGTACTTAAAACGCAAAATCTTTATACAAAACACTTTTCACTTCCTGAAGTTTTGTCAACCCTTCAAGAATCACCATTTGTATTGGCTGAGCTTTAGCAAAGCCTATCACTCATGGGGTGATATAAATAGTTCATTTCCCTTCTCTCTTTTTGTGTGTCTGTCTGCCTGTCTGTAACAGTTTTTCGTTGAACATTGAAAAGGAGTAAAAGATTAGTCACATTATTGTTATATCAATAAACTTGTTACAGTAAGTGTAAAATTTACTGTCCAAAAACATGTCTATAGACCTTGAAGACGGACACACGGTCATAATTAATAGAGCAGCATAAGTTGTATGCAACTTTGTGGTAGCGACTTTTCTGATGTTGGTTACAATGTATTATTCGACCTATAATTTGATATTCATGAGCCTTTGATCTTCTTAAGGCTGTTTTAGTTTGCAAATGAGGCGATATCCGTGAGTTGTTGGCGCTATAAATAGTGAGCAAAGTTATAGCGTCAATTTCTTAATAAGCCATCAAACATAGATGTCATGATTACAATTCCAACTCTGCTCGTAATGTATCTTGTTTCGTGCAAAAACTTTTCATCAAGAGCGCAGACTTATTGTTGGTTTACACACAATGAACGTCTTTAAGTAGTGTTTTAAGACTTAGAGAGTTCCATTTGTGTATTTGTTATAAATACAAGTATTTATAATTATTCTATAATGTCGAAATTAAAAATATTATGTGAGGTACTGAGAAAATGAATATATGTAGTCCCATAGTAGTATTAAATTTGTAGAAACAAGGTATAAAGGAATATGTAGGATAAAGATCAACATGCACCAACTGGGTCCATGAGAATTTAATAAAACGCCTCAAATCCTAAAAAAAGCCAACATGATGATACGAGTTTTAATTTCAGATTATAGCAGTAACCATAGTCATTTTAACAGCTCAAAGTATTTAGCATTAGTTTTGAAATATGAAGTAATAGGTTATAACATTTACGTACGGTTCATTAACATATAAATAAAATAATTTACGAAGAATACAAGAGAAGAATAATTTCTAGTTTTTAGAAGGCCACAGCTTCCAGAACATCTTTAGCTTATAGGTTTATTAGTTTTATTAAGAATTTTAATTATTAGTTTATTAGTTTTAGATCTACGCTATCCTTTACTCTATGTTTACTTTAATTTTAAGTGTACTTCATGCAACCAAAACTACACTTCTGAGCACTTCGATAAATCTAGTATACTTTGTTTAATTTAAAATATATCCTTAAAATCCTGTACATAAGTACGAGTTTTCAGGATAATTCAAATTAAATTTGTTGCATTATTCTACCAGACTAGTTAATTGATTTTAATCTTATCTAACCTACGTGTAGACTTAATATATTATTTATATTTATAACGTTAAAGTGAGAGTGTTAAGTAGCTAAAATGGTTTATAACTTATTACTATACGAACGAATGTGTGTAAAATGTCAACTGAACGCGACGATACAAAGTAACATACCAACCTTTCGTTCACCAAAAGAGATTTCTTTGACATGAGTGTAAACACATTGAGCACCAACTGATTGTGTATGCCCTATTTGTGTTTACTATGACTCACATTGTTGAACCAACTCCTGTCATGGGACAACACAGTTTTGCACGTGTTTAGCCTTTGATTAGGTGGTTCCACCAGGCTGCCTCTTTGTTTATCATTAGAGTAGAGTAAACAAAATGAATCACAATAACGTGATGACGTAAAACAGTAAAATATCTCAATGTTGCAACATACTACTAGGAATGCAATCTAACTAAAAAAATACGTAAATTAATAATCTCTGTGGTACATAAGTGATAAACTAAATCCAATATGGTATTCTCAATTGTTAACATCTTTTGAAGACAAAGTGTGTTATTCATACTAAATTAACCTAATAATATAGTAATGCCAGTTATGATGCTCCTGTAGTCTCATTCTTTCCTTTAGGCTTAATTTTTTAATCATAATTGAGACTAGAAGTTTATTAACCCATTTCAACGTCGAGAAACCTGGCATACTTGCATTGCTGAAATAAATCAAAACTGCATCACCTAATCTACAAATGCCCACTATGCCTTGCCGGGTAGTCTGTAATCAGTAATTTAACCTTGCTATCGAAGGCACCACCCCATGCGAGTATACCGTATTGTAACACCGACTGCACTTAGGCAAGTACACAATCCTGCACTGATCCACCGTCAAAACCTGACCAAGCTGTGAAAATGCATATATAAGTTTCCTGAAGGCTTTATTCAAGTCATGTTTTATCAGGTCACTTTATTTTCCGTTGAATCATATAGAGGATGTTGCGTTAGTTATGTCCAATATCTTATCTATCTCTACTGGATATTGTAAAACTACCTGAGTAATTACCGAAGACTGATAATTATGTTGTGTAGATGTAACAAATCATTTGAAGAAAAATAACTATAACAAATCAGTCATATTTATAGTAAATGATTGATTAATGTAAATTATATAGGAGTAAATGGAAGGGTGACGTGAGGTAAGTTGTATTGTAACTAACACGTAATAGTAATTCTATGCTAATCTCTCTATTACCTATCTATCAGTAGCATCTGTTACAATCCTCACAGCTTCGACGACGCCAGTTTAGTCTCTCGTGATGCACATGCGAATGTATAATTAATTTGCAAAGCTAATCTCTGCATTTGGATTTGATGATAAATTTGACAAGAAATATAGACATTAAAATCGTAATAACAAAAACATTCATTTACACAGTGTAAATAATGTAATTGTAAATAATTTTTTTAATTAATTATAAATAATTAATAAATTATTATAGTTTAAAACAATAATTAATGTAAATAATATTCTATTTGGCGTTGCTTAAAAACAGAGTATACTGCGAGATAAAAAATGAAGTTGAATGAAACATAAACTTAGAAAAAGGTAAGAATAATTGTTTTAGCTTTCATTTGGGCGTTATTCCAGTCTGAAACCAAATATTAGGTTTAAAAGGATGTTGTCAACTGTTATACGGTTTATTTCATAACACATGGCATATCATTATATGACAATAAGCAATGCTTTTATATAGATAAATAAATACTAATATAAAATTATTTACACCTATTATGTTTAGTCACATAATTTAGACATGAATATTTGACGTTAAAACTTAAATTTGTCTGGACATTATTACGAAAGAGTACTTACAAATGTTAATTATTCCAGAACAACGTTTAAAACCAATATAACCGAAGGTAATAGTTACACTCCCTAACAGAAGATCGCACCAAGGGTGTTTGATGGGCAACAAATAATAACCCTGATGTACGAGTTGTACCTTAGATTAGAGGGCACGGGATGATGACAGAATGACCGTACCTCAGTTGTGCGCTGTATTTAAACGTACGCTAGACCAATTAGTTATATACCCTGAGGTGCTTATCTCAACCTAGGCCACAGCTTTTTCATCATAGTTTTATCTTGGACGATACTTCTAAAATGTATTATATTTAGTTGACTAAAGGAAGCACCAGATTAATTCTACTTTATAAATGTAATCAAATATGTCTTCACATTTTGCTACACAACTGTAATTGTCCTATGTTTACAAAACCTGAATTATTTCAAAGGATATAGTAGAAATCTATAGTGAGCTTCAGTTATTCCGGATCGAAATAAACCTTTCCATAAGATGAGGAATGAACGTAGTCATCCACGTTAGTATGGACAAGAAAGGCATAGGGTTCACAAGCACCACAAAGTATATCAGCGTATAGCTCTCTAAACAGCTTCCTAACCTAGAGGTTTTGGATTTGGTTCATGGGAGATCATAAATCAGTTAAATAAGTTTGAACTGTTTTTCCATTAAATCTTTTAAAATAATAAATTAAAAGCCTGGCGTAAAAATAATTCCCTATACAGAATAATCAAGTCATGCATATGCCCATACATTATTGCATGATAAGTAATACTATTTTACTTTTAGTGTGGGCTTTCTTGTATTTTACATTTATACACATCAAATAACAAAATAATTAAAATATGATTGTTTAACAAAAACTGTTTAAATTATAACTTTTAGATTTTTTTTAATTTCTGAAAAATAATGTACTACATTTTGCCATTTTTACAGTCCAAAAGAGTTCTCATAACCCTGAATGGATTTAAAATTTCTGTATCTCTCCATGCTCTAACATAGGCTAAGATCGAAGTGTATACGCTGTAAATTTTTTAATGTTTAATTTACACATAAATACATTTAAATAATGTTTTACGAAGAAAAAGATACTGTTTGTTTTGATATATGTATTAGAATATAAACAGAGTATAATAATGAAACAGTATTTAACGAAATACAAAGAGCAAATGGTAATAACTTATCCTTTAAATAAACTGAGTTTAGCTTTACTTGTGCTCCAACGTTAGAACGGGAAAATGATTCCATTTTAAAAGTGCAACAACTACTTAATAGTTGTAACGTCAAAGAAAACACTCAAAAAATCAGTGAAAATGTCTGTTGAGTTCAGCTTTCTGTGTTTTGGAGTGGTTTATATTAAGTGATCTTTCAGAGTGTTAGTAATAAAACCAGCAATGTGAAGGCAAGGCAGGCAAGAGATTGTTGATTTATGATTCGCTTCCTTCTTTAGTTACATCTGAGTTCATTCCAACGGAAACAATAACAAACAAAAGATACATAATAAATTCCGTTTAAGTTTTAACAGTAATTCTCCTTGTTTCAGAATAATTCAGTTTGTGTATTTATTTAATGTTTATTATTAACTAAACGTACTTTATAAGTTAAACTGTAACGTTTCTTTGAATGCTCTCTTGTTGTTTGCACAAGTTGATACATTCATATACAAATACATGTAATTTGATAGCAGCATTTAGAACATTTGCCATCGTTATGGTTACAAAAGGTATAACAGAATCTATCCTCTTCGTCAGGTGGGTGGGGGAGAGAGTATTAGTACATACAAAAAGAAATAATAGAAAGAAGAAAGGAAAGAAAAGGGTTCAAACATACCCATGCTTGGGGTCTAGTCCAGGCTTTGCCCTTGCAGAAAATGCAAGTCCCCAGGACTTTTAACTTTTCTTTCCTATTACGGGAATTAATAACTAAATTATGGTAACTAAACTAAAGTCATTAACTAACTATGACAAACACTTGTTAGTGTTATGGTCTACAAAATATTATAGCTTTCTTAAATATATAGAATATATAGGTAGAATATATTCATACCTATTTCTGAAAACAATTTTTATAGTAACATAACATATTAATTTACTTTTAAATAAAAAAGTGATTGTAATTAATGATAAATCTATACTGGTGTAATACTCAAATCAATTAAAAGCTTGAAAGTCCTTAAATTATTAGAAATTAAATATTATAAGTAATGAAAAAGTGTTTAAAAACGTATATTGTATTTACTAATTTAAGAAAAATTTCTTGGTCGAAAGCAAATTTTTTTTTTAATAAATTACGATCTATAGTGAAATTTCCATTGGTTACTGGACGGTAAAACTTTTTTTAATTTGGGAACTCCATAAAGAGAACCCTGCGAAAGACAAAAATATATAAATGTACAATTATTTCGATAGTATTAGATAATTCAACTTCCGCAAATTCACACGGGAATCTTAGACGATATTAACCACTTAAGAATCATACACCAACAGAAGTATTTGGGTTTATAAGCGGCCATAATTTCAAGGTATTGACTTATTACCTTGGCTGCAAACCAAGTAGCTAAAATAATATTGTTAGCTACGCGTAGTAGGAGTTATAGGTGCGTAAAACAATAGAGACCGTGGATTAGAAAAAAACGTAAGTAGACAGCTCTAGTTCTGTATACTTTTGGTTCCTCCAATATAGCCTGATTATTCACGATCTCTTTACATTCGATGCCAAACGCGTGCATCAGTATCCACAACAACAATACATTTTTTCAATACAATTTTAACATAAAATTATACTTTTTTTCGATTTTTTTTTCGAGAAACTAATCAATTTGTACGAGCTACACCACAGTAAATGAAGTTAAAATTCGTCGATTACGCCTCAGATTAATTAATTGACAAATTAATTGCGTATTCTTACTTCCTTCAAATTCAAAATTAACCGAAAAACAAGTAATTTCATCTTCATGTAACCTGCCGTTTAACTATTCCTTGCACAGTTTCTTTCGTGTAAATGCAGCTTTACAAAGTTTAAATGCGTCCGTGTGAACTGGTTTATTATGATTTTTATTGAGTTGCGTGTACTGTGTCTAATGAAAACAACGAAATCACGCAGTGAATTAAATTTTATAATGTAGTCTGGACGCTGTGTTGACTCCATAACATGTAACAAATGGCAAAACCTCTTCAGTATATTTTTAGTTTGACTTAGGTAAGAACATGTAATTAAGTAGTAGGTAGTCCGCGAATAAAATAGGTTTTTACTTTGAATGTTGAGTTTAGCTCTAGTTCACCTTCCCTTTAGTGCAGCATTGAAAATATGATGCTGTCGCACAGATTAATGGAATCGACTCCTGGAATCTTGAGGCTTGTTTGTGTGAAGACATCCAAAAACACTGACAAGATTTTAAATTTATATTGGGTAGAGACCATTTTGGGATAATTTACCTCATAGCTTTACATGCACTGAAACTTTAACCATGGAAGGGTACTTCCATAGTCGTAATAAAAAATAAAAGATTGGTTTTTAACTGACTTCTATCAACACTGCCTTTTATGCTTACCTTTAGCTAATGGAACTTGGAACTATGTGACTAATGATAAAACTGTAATACTCAGCGACAACCTGTACCATTTACATAATTATTATATGCCAACTAAGGAATAGCAATTTTTCTGAATTCAAAATTTCCAAGTCATTTCATAAGAAGGCAGTTTTTACTGATTTTATAACAATTCAATTTCTCTTAGAAACGCCTAATTCCGTCAAAAGTTATCTAAGATTGGTTTATATCAATCTTTAGCTTTACAGGAACAGTTAGATAGTAAAATTGTGTTTTAGATGTAATACTTAATATGACCAATATAAAAATACTTACTAACGTTGAGTCAATAATTTTGATAAGATCAAAATTTGTCTTCAAAACAAATACTCTAAGGAGTTGATAGAAATGTTGTGAAATGCAGTATGAATAATGTAGATTTTACTTTACAAACACCTTAACTAATTCCGCCATCAAATGTGACCTTCAAATTGCCTAATACGTACTTTATGTTGCAAAAGGATGTGAATAATTTTATAGACAATGTTCGATTCTGAGCAAATTAGGAAACATTTGCATCATAATTTTAATGTATGGAAAGCAATATGCATCCAATTCGTATTCTAGAGTTTAATTGTCTGTAATAATATCCAAGCAATATTAAGATAATATAGTTTAATCTTTATGAACTATAAAAAAAATCTCAGACTCATAAACAAATGTTCAGAAAACTGACATTAAAGATCACACCCTCACCTTATACAAAAATGTTCAAGTAAACACAAAATATATTGAAATTTTGTTAAAATAATTTAAAGTATTGAAACTCTATAGTTTTTTATCGTAATTAATTTACTGATTGTTAGTTATATTTTGAGAAGTAATTTAGATTTATTAATAAACAATTCTTTATTAGTCAGTGATATATTGACAGTAAATTAAGCAGAAGAATATACCATACCACTTTTAACTACTATAAAAAACAGGTTTGCTGTAAATATATAAATTAGATGTAAATTATATTTTGAGTGTTGCAGTTGTTTGTAGTAATATACATCATAGTCCTAGAGATCCAAGATGTATTTATGTGATAGTTCGTGTCCTTCTTGACTCACAGTAGGCTTTTTAATGGGCTGAAATGGATAGTAAGGCAGTCATAACTCCCCCAAGGTCCATGCTACTCATTGGAGGAACCCGCATACGAGTAAGTGGGCCTCTGTCATTTAGTTGCACAAACTTGACCTCCAAAGACATAACTGGAAGTCGAAATGTCTTCATATATTATGCTTATTGATGACTTATTTTCCTCCAAAATTAGGGCTGGAGAGAAGAAATCTCATTCGACAACCACTGAGTTAAATCCCTATCTATATATCCAACCATAGCCAAACTAATATTTTTTAATTTTTTAAGATATTATATCTCCAGTTACATTTGTTATATTAAGGAAAACTAAAAAGAAAATTTGCGTGTCATAAGCACTGTCGCTAGGAAAGTTATAGACATAATTTTTCTTGTATTTACCAGTATTTATTATTATCAATCATAATCATAAGTGAATATTTGCTCAGATTTGTAATATTATAAATAAATAATCTGCCAAAATATCTAACTCATTTAAAATAAACTACGTATCGAAATCACATACCCTTATATTTTAATATTTACATATGTTATCCTAAAAAAATTGACAAAATCAAAAAGATTTACGGAAACTGATATTTGCTGCTAAATGTATTCAACATCTCTTCCTATAAGAACTCGTACTTTCACCGCACGTTGTTTTGTTACCAAATCTAGAGATAGCCCAATATTTGATTTAACTAATATAAATCTAATTTGATCCTCTTGTTCACTAGGACCTTCTTCTTGTCGTTCAAAGTCGTCGGTCTTTCAAAAACTGAAACGCAGTAGCCTTGGGTGCGTGGAAACCACGTGGTATAAACAGAATTGACACTATTCATTGACCCCGATGCTAGTTATCAAGTGAGCTGTGCAAGCGTTGTAAGAGTTTTCGCTCATTACTTGCTTAATGATAGACTTGCAAAATTCACATTATCATAACTACACATTGTCAAAACACCATCGATAAGTTGCGTAATAAAAGTGATGATCACTTAAGCTTGTGTGTAAAGTTATGTAAAGTTCACAGCAGATTGTTTACAACCGTTTGTTACGGCTGTTATTAAGTTCTAGCCTAATAGGTTTCTGAGTAATCAATCCACTGAGATAATTACTAATAGATTGCCATGGTAAAGCCATGGGTGTATATTGTGCATTTCATAGTTAGCGGGAATAGCGGTTATTGATAGATAACCGAATCAAGCAATGTATAATGTGGCTGCTGCTTGAATGGGTGACCGCTGAGGAATCCTGTTCTTCAAAGCAGTCCGCCTATTCGGCTGTCGGTGTTGGTTCGGTTAAGCCGTTGGTCTTCAGGTTGTGTAGAAAAGGCATCTTCTGTATCGAAGACAACCAGATCCGGTCAGCTTTTTTCATGTGTGTGGTGTGGGGCAGCCTGATGTTGAGCTTGACGATTTTAACTCTCCCAAGCCGTGGTCAACACATTGGACAGGGATACCTTTGAGGGTTGGGGAGCAGTTCACTCACGTCATACATAAAGTGATTCTCCTTTGCCTTTTGCATGAAATGCTTCTCATAAACAGGCAAAATTGAACGTTTAAAATTGACAAAATGTTAAAGAATTGTTTTTTTTTGTTAGTACAATAGACCTCACAGAATCCAAATAACATATTTAATCATCTATAGTGTATCCTTAAATTACTCATTCAAATTTCACCAGACAATTTTTATGCTTGAAACCAATAAAATACAAATTAAATTACAGTCATAACGTGGCTTAGAATATTGATTTTAACAAAATCTATAAATTCAAATCATATAAACGTATATACTATAACTTTAAAATAAATTACTATCCAAATCAATTTACCTAAGATATTTTCAGAAGTCCTTATAAGAACTATACTGTGTTTATATTTATTAGAATATTTTAGTTGACATATAAAAACGCCAAATGAATATCAGTATTTACGGTTTAGCTTAACGCCTCCCTCATTAAAGATGCGCTAAATATTATTGTTGTTATTGTTAATTTCTGTTAATCAGCTGAAAGTTAATTTTAACGTCTGGAATTCAATTAAGAGATTAGACCATTTTCATTGTTAAAAATATATCCAGCCGCTTAAGGATTTATTAGTTAAATAGTATTACTAAGTTCATTCGTGTACTTTTAAATTAATTTAAAGCTTAAAATAAAAGTTTCATCTCAAGTGAATTTCTTCAAACAGTTTAATTCATATTGAAATAGAAGTATGAATGTGAGCAGGCAAGTCAACAAAAAAGTTTCTTTAATAAGGTAAAATCTCTTAAGTTACTAAATATTCTAGTTAGTTTAAAAAGTAGTCTTAATTGCTTGATTAAAATATTAGAAAATGTATAACTTTTACTCATTCCTTAAATAATAGTGGTTTACTTTTTTTATAAAAATTTAATTTATGTAATGCAACAACTCATTTTCTGTATTAGTTTTAGTATTATGCGTCTTTTAATTTTCTGACCCTGAATCTACGATATACAAATCAATTTCCACATTGTACTCTAGTCATTCAATTGTACTTAACTGGAATTCAAGAACATTATCGTTACAACATGAGCTTTTTCATTGCGGTTAAGATAAAATATATACATGAATAATCTACATGGCAGATTTCATATCCGTTATGGACCATTGAGATTTTTCCATAACATGACTGTATATCTATTATAAATATGTGTAAATTACTCATATTTATTTATAAGTTAATACTAATGTCAAAACTAATATCAAACAGGTATAATCTAACTATTTCAGGTTTGGTTTTGGTTATTAGAAATAAGTGTCTATGTGAAAACACATTTATATTTTAAATTATAATAGAAAATAAAAGAGAGATTGAATAGAATGAGGAAGCGTGTACTTCAAAAATAGATAATAGGAAAGAGGAAATAATTCATTTTATTCACAGGGCCATAATCATCTTTATACAGTAAGCATTGGCCTCAATAATAGTCCTTAAATTGGCAGTCCTAATGAGTTGCATCTTTAGGTCAAATGAAATTCGTAGCTCTGTAATATTAGAAATGTTTGTTAGTTTTCATTGAAATGTGTTTTTTGGGCATTGAGATCCAGCCGAACTTAGTTTTAATTTTGAGGATTGGCTAACGACTTGCATATCAAGAAAATTATTTATTTATAACTTTTTTGTTTCAGTGGGTTTTAAAATAAAATGTTTTTGTATTTACCACTACTACAAGATCAAACAAAATACATCAGAAAACTTTGTTTTACTATTTACGTTTAATATAAATTCATTTTATTTGGAAACAATAGAACGAAACAATATTAAATTATTTTTATACTACATCTTATCTTACAGTAAAATCCAAAGTATATATTATTGTGAATATAAAATCCTGAATAGTTTTGAATTAATATAATGTACTTACATTACAGCGATTTTGTATAGTACAAAATGTTATATAGTACCGAGTGACTTGAATTTGTTGTAACAAAATTAGTTCATACTGGAAGTGGACGGATTTATTTTACAATCTTGTTTTAATAAAGTAATAAAGATAATAAAATAGTACTAGAAGATTTGTTAACATAAATCAACACAAAATCCAGTAACCCTTAATTAAATATTACACACTCTATTGAAAAAGCTACAACGGTGGATCTGATTGATTTGAAATAAATTAATCAAGAACCTAATTGCAGAAGACATAATACATATATTTAAATTATATGTGTAACGTAAATATTCAAGACAGGCTTTCATGACTTGCCTATGTCAGAAACAGTCTAACAAATCTATCTGTCTGGTACAGACATTCTGTAATCAGGAACTGTTTTAAAACTATTTAAAACTTTGTATATGGTGTACCCCAGATTGAAAGAGGCAAATCATTGAACAGTCCAATTCTTTGTTGTACTAAACTAGAATATGTTTAAATATATTTAAATCTCTTTGTGTATTGGTCCTTAATGTGTCTATTAAAATAGCCAAGCTCATCAGTATTTAATGATAAGCTAGGTAGATTTGCTTAATATATAACAACGTGGAGAGCATGTATAAAGAGGGTAGAGAGGGCATCCTAAGTTCAACAAAAAGGAGTTTACAGTGAGATAATTTTGAGCTCCACTTATCAGCCTAATGGCTCTGTTTTGCAAAAAAATAATCTAATGGCACAACCAGAGATAGCCACCAAGAGTAGTACCATAAGCCATACGACTATGCAGAAGAGAACACCATGAAGAATCTCTGTGACATGCGGGATGCAACGAGATCAATATGGTAATGCCACTTGAAATTTATATTAACAGAAATTTTAAGAAAGTCATGGTTGATTGTCCATTATTGAGGCAAACTTGTTCAAATTGGGTTCTTCTTAATGTTCAGTTTGAGTTAGTTCACATTGCACCAATCCTCAATTAAGTTAGAATTAATCAGAATCAAAACTTATTAAGCTTGAGAAATATTTTTAATACAAAGACTAATGTCATCAATGAATAAAAAATTTTGTGATATAACAACTTCATGTAATATACAGGTCATTAATATATAAAATGAACAGAAGACAGTCCAAAATAGGGCCCTGAGGCACACAATACTTAAAAATATGCTTAACAGAGAAAGAACCGTTCAATAAGAGAGATATCCATGTATTGTTTAAATACGACTTTTTTAAATCAACAAATGTATTGCCAAATGACGAAATGATAATGTATCAAGTAAGTGAGCCACAGTGCCCGAGTGCCTTGGATATGTCAAAATACATAATGCAGCTATGGTAGGGTGGGTTTATTCAATTTGAATGTTGAGTTTAGCTTCAGTTCACCTTCCTTTTATTACAGCTTCTAATATCTGACGCTATCTCATCTGGTATCTTACACTGATGAGACAATGAGATTGTCTCGGATATCTAAACAATATAAAGGTTTTTTTGAGCTTCTTCGCCGACTTTCTGTGGACCTCGTTAAACGAACACGACTCTATCTTACAGAAGTCAAGTAGACAGTGTCAGATACCATACGCTGCAACAAAAGGAGGGTAAATGGGAGTTAATCTCCATATTCAAATGTCTATAGAATAATTTACATCAAGACCGTCAAGGAACCCGAAATCAAGGAACAGACGTATACTTCAATGATATTGTGAGTAGCCCTAAAACCATACTAACTAGAATATAATGTGTTACATGTTTCAAGATATTCCATAATCTAATTGTGCATAAGCATAAGTTTTTAAGACCTTGGACACTGTGGACATATAGAAACGGGTCAATAGTTAAAACATTTACCTTTTTCTCCCTTTTTATTTATATGCAGTACCTTATCTATCTTAAGTTTATCTGGAAATATACTCTGAGTTATACACTCATTAAAAAGGTGAGTTAAGGCCTCACATGGGTTATGGTTGTCTATGTTTTATTTTGAAGTTATTAGATTGAACTGGCACTTCAGGAAGCATAAAAATAACGATTAAACATTGGCTATTACCATTTAAATCGTTGGTGAGATATGTGGAATATGTTTGGGCAATGGATAATTAGTTTGCGTTAAAAGGTTATTTACTATTACTAGAAACTGCAAAGGACAGTGATGGGTGGGTCTTCATACAAAGCAACTTAGACAAAGGTCAGCTTTCCGCCTGTGATTACAGGCGGGTTGTGTTGTAGATTACAGGCTGCCTGGCGTAGCGCGGGGGGTAGTCGCAGCATCAGGTGACAAACATTGCATTAAAACATTCGTACATAAAAACTAAGAAATATTCAAAGAACATATTTATTTCAAAGCATTCGAGAAAATAACATTTACTAATTATATAAAGACACTTGTTTATGTACACTTAAGAATGGCTTCAGGCAATTAAATGTAATATCACGAATTAAGCAGTGGATCTTAACAAAGGAGAAGATTCTAAGTCTTCAATAAGATTTTTTACAAACTGCTTGGATTGATATTAAAACTAATATTAATTTTTATGCCATTTGTGGCAAGGTAAACTTTTACAAAGAATGTCCTAACATTTATAGGAAGGTTACTTGTTGGAAATTTAAATATGGTACAAACAGTTTTACACATATGACAATAAATATCTTATATACATTTTTTTATTTCCAAAAAGTGACATATATATATGTCACTTTTTATATATATATATATGTGTGTGTGTGTGTGTGTGTGTGTGTGTGTGTGTGTGTGTGTGTGTGTGTGTGTGTGTGTGTGTGTGTTTACTAAGTACTCGATTTCAATATATAATAATGCCATTACTATTATACTGGTATATATGTGTGGTATAGATCCATGCAAAGAATTCAACTACATTATAATATCTTTAGATTATATTATTTGGTCTGTGTGTGGTTTACAGGCCGCCACACGTGAGGTACACTTCGATGTCAGCTCTTCTACACTCTCTTTTTGTTTGCCTGGCTATGGAAGTAAACACAGTAATGTGTTTCGGGGATTTTAACATTAATGTATTATCAAAGACATGCCATGAAGCTAAATGTTTACGCCGACTCTTGAAAGAATCAAACGCATTACAACTTATAAATGAACCAACAAGAGTTACTGCAACTTCAGCCACCTTGTTAGACCACATAATCGTGGACAGGTCGGCTGAAATCGAGAGGACCGGCGTCATAGACGCACCTAGTATTATAGATCAAAGAGGAATAAAAATAACGGATCACAGGCTTATTTATTGCATGGTTAAAGTTCCTAAATATAAGAAAAAAAACGCCTAAAATGATTATCTACAGAGATTTTAAACATTTCAATGAAGAAAGGGCTATAGCTGCAATCGCAAATGTTAACTGGAATAGTGCAACGCAATTAGATGGAATAGATAATATTGAACAATTTATTTCAAGGAATATTAAAAAGGTATTTGATGAACACGCCCCTCTTGTTTGTAAAAGAGTCACAAAAGAGAAGTCTCCTTGGAGAAGTGATGAAATAATTAAGAATACAAAAATTAAAAATAAACTGCATAGAAAATATTGGAAGTCCAGAACTAATGGAGACTGGGAACTGTACAAAGAGGCACGAAATAAATTGAACCTGATGATATGGAAAGCAAAAAAGTCATATTTCACTGAAAAATTATCATCTTCAAGTTACCCAAAAGATTTCTGGACGTGCCTCAAGAAATGTAATGTAGTTGGAAATTCTACCAATAACTGTTTGCCTCATAATTTGAATATAAATGATATTAACAGATACTTTGTTGAGATGGGCAGTGCAAATGAGGTTAGCGAAGAAAAAGTAATTTATTTGAACTCGAACAAGTTAAATAATGATGCCGTTAATTTTAACTTCCATGCAGTCACTGACAAGGACGTGAAATCAGCAATGAATGAAATAAAAACCAGAGCAGTGGGCAGCGATGAAATTACTATTCAGATGATTAAAGCCGTGAGTCCATATGCACTAGGTGCCATCACACATTTGATAAATGAGTCCTTGTCTGAAGGCATGTTTCCACAAAGATGGAAAGAAAGTATAGTTCATCCCCTACCTAAGGTACCCACCCCTCATAGTGTTAATCAACTTAGGCCAATATCGATTTTACCAGCGATGTCTAAAATATTGGAGAAAATTGTTACTAAGCAATTGATGAAGCACATGGATGATAAGAACATTCTTCCTAAAACTCAATCTTGCTTCAGACATAATCATAGTACTTGCACTGCCCTGATGAACTTATTTTCAGATTTGATTGACTCTAAAGACAGTGGAAAATGCAACTCCATTGTTATGTTGGATTATTCGCAGGCATTTGACTCAATTAGTCACAAAATGTTGTTGGCCAAGATGCACTATTACAGCTTTGGAGAAAACGCTATTGAGTGGGTGAAGTCTTATCTTGGAGGAAGAAGCCAGGTGACAAGGGTTGAGGGCGAGACATCTGCCTCTCTAAGTAGGGAGCGAGGTGTGCCTCAGGGAAGTTGTCTTGGTCCTGTACTGTTTAACCTGTACACTTCTGACTTCCCAAAGTGTATTAAACATTGTACGGCTCATATGTATGCTGATGACTGCCAGTTGCAATTGTCCTATGACCCTAGCTCAGTTCAGGTGGCTTTTGCCCATATAAACTCTGATCTTGAAAACATCAGTAAATGGTCTGTAGACAATGGGTTAAAGCCCAATGTTGGCAAGTGCACTGTCCTTCATACTATACCACACAACACAATACAGGCCTTGACAGACAGTGGTGTGGGGATTGCTCTTGATGGGGAGTTTTTGACCTTGAGTGACAGGGTGAAAACGCTTGGCATCATGCTTGATAGCGATTTAACATTCTCTGAACACGTCACTTATGTCATACAACGTGCACTTGGCAGATTAAGAGGTCTATACAGATTCAGATCTCTACTGCCGGAATTTGCGAAGCTTCAGCTTATGCAGTCGATGGGGTTTTCCGTCATTTATTACTGCTATCCAGCCTATGGTAACAGCATCTCGCGGGGGGACGTAGAACGTATTCAGAGACTTCAAAACTCTGCGGTGCGTTTCATTTTCAACTTGAAACGTTTTGATCACGTGTCCCCCTTTCGAGATGCTGCCAGCTTGCTACCAGTGGAGTCCGTCTGCAGGATGTTGACTTGCTCATTGGTCCACAAGGTCCTATCACACCAGGAACCGCAGTACCTGAGCGAGCGGTTGTTGTTCCGGGAGGGGGTCTCGCAACGCAGTACCCGCCATGGCTACCTTCTTGACTTTCGAAAAGTCACGCATGAACTCGGGAGGAAATGTTTTTCGTATTTCGGCCCTAAATTGTACAATGACCTCCCCCTTAGCCTTAAGCAATACAGTTGCAATTCTTTTAAATTAAAACTTAAGGACTACATATGTGGTGATAAATAACGTATTTAAGTTGTTAGTGTATAAGTTGTAGTATTTAGTATAATCCAATGTTGTTCCTTTTAGTTTTAATCACAAGTCTTTGTTATTTAGTATTTAAGGCCATTAAATGACTTGAGTTGTTCTGCAAAACAGTGTATGTACTGAGAAACTCTTGTAAATAAAGGCATTTTGATAGATTGATTGATATGCCGCAGCTCGCTGTTGGGTTGATGAATTACACTTTGGTATTATTCTATCCTGTTCCTGAGCGTAATTAATTGTTAAAAAATAAAATGTGGCTTTGTGTTTCCCATTATGCAGTCGACACAGCAGAAACACCTTTGCAAGTGCCAATGTTATTACATATATATATATATATATATATATATATATATATATATATATATAGAGAGAGAGAGAGAGAGAGAGAGAGAGAGAGAGAGAGAGAGTAGAGTAGAAGGTTGTGATTTTCTTGTCATACGGTAAATACATTGGATAATCGATAATTATATAATTGTTTTAATGGAGCACTCTGCTCGCTGTATTCCGTAATTTGTTACGATGTTTATATAATTAACCTAAGACTTTTTACATCACTTGGAAAAAGAGGCAGTTTTTATTCTTTAATCATCGAGGAATGAGAGTGTAGCAAGTATGTAAGGCTACAAAAGCCAAATAACAGGAGTATACAGCGGTATATCTGAATAGAAGAGTTGAAATTAAATTTAAAGTAATCATGTGATTGACGTACCAACTATCGCTTGTTTGTAGAGGAGAAAAGCTGGTTTACACACTACTGTATAATCATGATATGTGAAATTACAGTAAACCCCAAAAATAAGTTTTTGAAAGAATTGTGTGTAAACAAGTTTACTCAAATATTCGTGGGAATAAGAAATTTTATTCAACGTGTTTCCTCCATTAATATTTATATTTGAAAATCTTTGTCGTTATAATTAATTTCGAGGGTTTCGTGATGAGGTAAATAAAGACGGTGTCAGCATGGACACACCTATACATGAAGACTTGGCCGAGATACGGCCAGCGGCGACTGAAACGTCGATTAGCAATGACCATTAGAGCTTGACGCCACAAGAAGCCAGTGACGTCACACGCCAAGAAATGGTGTAGTTATCTCGGGTAATTGCAGGTAGACGCCAGGGCCGTATCTAGGGTCGGAAAATTAGGTATGATGATAATGATACTCAGCCAATTATAAATAAGGTAATTATGTGTTTGGACTATTAAAATATCGTTTCCGGCTCAGTCAAAAGTAAGTTAAATTTCACACGACGCTGTCATTTCGAAATTTAAAAACGAAATATTAGACGATTCATTATTTCTTTATATGTTTAATGTAAAATTGCCATTTTTAAACTTTAAAAGGAATCCAAAATTAGAAAAAATCTAATTTAAAATGTATTGCTTGGAATTATTTTATGTCTATGCTGGGAATTAATCGTGTTAAAATCTTTGCTAGAATGCGAGTGGCCACCATCTTGAAAATTTTACGAGCTCGTCCAAGGTATGTGTAATGATTGCCTTGTACCAAGTTTAGTCTGGATATTTTTAGTGTAGTTGGTTTGAATTGCTTTGTTGTTCCTATATTCCACTATAGTGAACACAAATAACATTGGCGATTCAAGGTCAACCGTTGAAACAATTCATCTGATCATTATTAATTATACTCGTTATGAATAATATTATGTGTGTTTGTTTCTAAGTTGACCTTGAATGCGAGTTCTAATTGTGCAGACTACATAATATGTAATCGTAGATTGCACAATTCCTGGATAGCCTTGGGTTCAATTCCATAACATACATATTAAATTGAATCATTTTCGATCGGTTATGTATAATAATAATACAATTAAAATAATTGTTTATGAAAGAAAATAATGAATTCACAAAAAAGAACCAAAGAAAGAAATAACTAATAACTGACATATTATAATGTTTTGATTCAACAATTTCTTTACTAGATCTCCTTTATGTTGATTTGCATAAAATATCTTCTGTACTGTAAAAGTTTCACATTTTGGATCGTGAAATGAATTTTATGAGAATGTATTTAATTTAAAATCACCAGAACGCTACCTAGTAGTGAACATTTAACTGTAGGGAGAATTAATAGGCTAATTGTAGGCTACATTTGAAATTTCTTAATAGCACATCTTGCTGTATATTGATCTATTAAAAATATGTTTATATAAACATTATGACTGTTATGAGTGATTTTGAAAGATATTTCTAGCAATATTAATCGCATTAATGTTGGGTCAAAACCACTAAATGTAAGAATTGATTATACTTTTCAGGATGCTCAGAATTGTTAGTAAATTGCGCTTGAATATTGTGTATACGCGCGGGGAAACACGCTGTGGAAAAACAACGTCCAAGGGGCACGATTTCCCCAAACTCCGCCACCGCGCACCGGTTCGCCTGATTACCTCGCGTTGCGACCATTGGTATAGATTACAGCACTAATTGTCATTATAAGAAACAGACAGGTTTTCGTGCCATTGTCTACCCATTCCATAACTATTAGTGGAATATTCCAAGAGACGTGAAACTTACATACGTACATATGTTCCTCTTAGTCCAAGAAAGCACCTATTAATAATAGGGTAAAAAAAGGCCAATGGACATCAAAGTTATAGTTTGGGAAAGTAACTCATCCTGGAAAAAACCTTTATTACACTTCGTAGGGATATTCTACATTTCGTTGTATAGGTTCGTTACAATTTTTGGCTGAGCGTTATCGAAGTTATCACTAGAGAGCTGGAGAAAGTTTCTATCTGCCTGTCTACCTGTTTGTTTGTCCCCCATATTTTTGTGATTCTATGCTTTATTGCTATGTGAGAGACTCCGAAATCGATGATGGTGTTATCATCTCAATAGAATACGACTATGTTAGTAAATATGTTTACATTGGTCTTACGTAACCATCATTATATTGAGAAAATAGCAGAATAAATACATTAGTAAAAAAGCTCAGTAGACTTGTAAGATATTTTAACATGGGACGTATTAAAACAAGCCTACCTATCCAAACTCATAAGTCCTCATGGCTTGGTCTGTCTGTGGACTTATTATACTAACAAAATTGAACGAAGGAAGAAGTAAACGTAACATGCGAAAGATATCTAAAGAAATATGTTATTGAGAGAGAGAGAGAGAGAGAGAGAGAGAGAGAGAGAGAGAGAGAGAGAGAGAGAGAGAGAGAGAGAGAGAGAGAGAGAGAGAGAGAGAGGAGAGAGAGAGAGAGAGAGAGAGAGAGAGAGAGAGAGAGAGAGAGAGAGAGAGAGAGAGAGAGAGAGAGAGAGAGAGAGAGAGAGAGAGAGAGAGAGAGAGGAGAGAGAGAGAGAGAGAGAGAGAGAGAGAGAGAGAGAGAGAGAGAGAAAGGTGTATTTTTTATGTCTAAACTTGGTTTTCGTATGATTATTTACCGATCTATTTCCCAAACAAATCTGCTAAATTTGACAGAAGATATCGGTCCTGAAATACTTGAGGTACCAATAATTATGGAATAAATAGAGTGTATGTTACTAAACAATGTTTGCCTGTACACCATCCACCAATAGGGACTAATTCTTCCACTCAGTAGGAATCTTGTAATTTCAAAAATTTTAATCGTATATGCTACATTTCATCATAGAGTCTTAAACTCTGGAATAAAAATAAAAATGTTCTTATCTCAACGAAGAGTATTGACAGATGGTAACCTAAATAGATAGTTTTATAATATTAGTAGTATTATTATTGTTATTCATATTTTATGATATTACATTTCACATGTAAATTAAGATGGAGTCACTCCCGATTTTAGATTAGAGTGAGAAATTTCTTATTACATCACAGTAGAGGAGTACAACCTAATTTACATTGTATATAAACTAGTTCGTAACATGAATAGGAACAGTTTAATTTCAAATCAAATTGATCGTAATTCAGTTACATTAATCCTGTTAGGGATTATATTAAAAGTACCAGTTATAGATGGTTTCACACACAATTCCGCAGGTGTTGCACATGTATGAGCATTTCTGGTTGGAGTAAATTTTATTTCTGACGCCAATGTTGAGTTTGGTTTCATCCCACGACCAAGAAAATGTGTTAAAAAGTGTATATTTAAGGTCATTTTAATTTACTCTCGACTAAGTTTTTTTGTTCCATTTTGCCTCATTCCCGATCAAGAAAATATATACACTTACACAGTTCTGAGAAGCCTACTCTTGTCAAAAGACAACTTAGATAGGTCTCATTACAATCCTTAAATTCATAGTAAAAGTTTTAAATATGTTAGGCCTAAAGCTGAAATCGGTACATTAGTTCAAAAGAATAGTCCAGCGAAATTTCATCTAGCATAGCTCTTGTCTACTGCTTCAAAAGGAGTCCTCGAAGTCAAATTCTGACTTTATTATGTTTTAGAAAATTTATAAGGTAGATTAGAACAAAGATAATCGCTAAAAAATAAATCGGCGTTATGGTTACTCATTATTAGGAAATTTACTCACTATAAATGTAAACAAATTAAAAATAATAAACAATGTCTACATAAGACAGTTGATTACATTTGACATGTTCATTCAATTAATATTACACAACCTTAGAGAGCAAGACAGGAGTTCTAGTTACTTTAAAGACCACTAGAGGAGGGTCGGAGGTATTTTTGAAATAAGATCAGGCCCCGTATATTCATCCCAAGAACCGCAAGAATGTCCATGTAAATACTTCAGTACAATCGGTTGAGTAGTGTACGCGTGTAAAAAAAAGAAAAAAAAAGAAAAAAAAGGGACATTTATAATATTATTGTGATTATGTTTGCAAACACATTCACTTATAACGGTTCAGTTGTATACTTCAATACTCGGCTTTGGCTCGCCCCCAGGCCCTTACGTGGGGTTTTGGCCAAATTCGAGGAAAATCAGAATTCGGTGAGTCCGGATATTAAGTTAGCCAGGGTTTTAAAATTAAACCGTATTTCTTTGAATTTTTTTCCGGATTTGCCCAAATTTTTTATCCAGTTTTTTGGCTGAACCGTTAGAGATACAACAATAAGTGACTAGACGTTTTTTGTAGAAAATTCAATTCTGACTCAGATTTGAACCACAACCTCTGGTTTACCTTGTACAGAGATTGGGAGAAAAGATTGCAGTGGTAAGCTTTTCAGAATTTTTGTAGTAATTTGCAATGCAGAATTTGCAACTATCAGGTGTTTTCTAGGGGTTACATGACTAGCTAGAATTATGCCAAATTTCAAGTTTCTAGCATACTAGGAAATGTATTAGACTCTGTGTACTGAGTGCCACAGAGGGTTATGACGAGCAGTTTTATTACCTTTAAAGTACTACATTCACTACAGTAATATTTATCAGTAGAGTAATTGATCAGGGGTTTTAATTACGCTCAAGGTTATCTGGCCATGTCAGGAAGTTCTCGGGGAGGGGGTTTATTGTTATTGTGGTTAAGAATAACACACCCATTTTTGGAGACATTTGTTTATGCTACGAGAATAAATATACAGCAATCTTTATTAGAAGAATAAATTGATCAGACAGTTTAATTTAAGACCAGAGAAAGAAGTTTATGGAGTAGGGGGAAAATTACCGGGGTTTGAAATAACAGAGGTTTCTTTCCTGATGGGAACTGTGTTTTTCAGAAGAATAAGTATTTCAGAGTGGCATGTTTCTTGGAAGTGTTTTTTCAACGCTCTCAATCACTATGACTCTCTATCCACTAATGCTTAAAATTTCAGAACTTTGGCAGTGAGTATTTTTTCCGAAGTTATTTAATAATAAACAACTGTTAGGTGGACATCAATTAAAATTCACTCTGTCTCTATTTACTATTCACACCACTAATGTTAACGCTCACCCAATTCCCAATTTCCAAAGTCAGGTTTGCTTAAGGGTGACGTACAAGGCCATACCACGTACGTACGAGGTTTGAGCGTGTTTACGGCCGATATGGTAAACTACACATTCGGCCAAATCAGGGTTACCATACACCCTTTCTGCCATCTGACTAAGTTATATGAATCGTGGAACCGAGGTGGTATCGCGGGCTTTAGAGATAACGCAGATTCAAATGCTACTGTTTGTGACCATTGCACTTTTTATAAATATCTTTGACTTTGTACTATAATGGCTCTTTTCATTATGCTTGATCACATTTGTCACACAGGCATGTGGCTCATAAGGGCAGGGCAGAGTAAGAATAGAAAGTGGATTGTCCTCTTTAAAAAAAAAAAAAAACTTTATTCAAAGGAGTTTCCTGAACTGTATTCAAAAGTATACATATTAATATATCATATAAAATAAATTATAGAATTGAGTGAGATTTGCCATGTATGATACTCTAGATGTGTTGGTTTTAGAAGAAATCCTGAAATTTCTATAGAGGAGCATTTCACATTCTGAGATGTGCATCAATTTCTTTAATAACCTTAAATAGAGTAAGACAAAAATAATATAAAGCTGTTTATGAAGTTACTTGCTTACTTTACATGATTACATATAAGAACTATATGGTATTTGTATTTTAATACCAGTCGCCTGATGAGGAAACCTTCGGTTTTGAAAGGCCTCGCATGAAAAATAAATAAATTGGAAATGATATGTATTATTTACATTTATTAATATATAAGAATCTTTTATATTATTCTAATATCCATAATTTTGTATGTGTTATAAACCATCTTTGTTGGTTTAGCATCTAACGCAGTCCTAATAATATTCTGTTTCTATTACTATAACAATTCAAATAATATTCTATAATGAAGATCATGATATGAAGGACATATGGTTGTAAACGTGGAAAATTATTGTTTACTGAGCACGAACACGCCATTCTACGTATTTCGTAATAGGCTTCACTCATATTACGAGCAGAATTACAAGTCTATAGCTAATTCCGTCCTCAAGGTCTCCTGCGGATTGATTGGGAGACAGACATAATACAAAAATAGTCTTTACATCCTCCGGCAGACAAAAGAGAATGTGTCAGCTTACTGAGTGACGTTCATTGTACATACACAATCATCAAACACAGTGTTGCGTATATATAAATGTAGCTGCATCCAACATTTCAAGTCTACACGTCAGTTAGTTATCAATATATATCAATACGTATTATTCGGACAAATAGACCAACAGACAGAGCGAAATGCTGAGCTAATTTTCACCCAACAAGATTTTTTATAGATATGCCTATGGTTAGGTATTGGTACTAGGCACCCCCTGGCAAATCACTAGCTACGGCACTGGGTCTTGCTCAGCGCTAGGCCATCGCCTGTTATTAGCGGCTGTGATGACGTCCGCCACTCTCGCATCCGTTGTCGTGACCTTGATCGAGACCTGCAGGAAAGCGGTTTGTTTATGTTTACAATCCAGAAGTTAACCGAGGACCATTCTGGAACGTTTCAGAACTATCTTTCGCTACTCTCTCCCTCTCTCTCCAAGAGCCTTGGAACTTATCCTCTGACATTCATAATTATCTTGAGAGTATAGAATTAAGTAAATTTTTTGAAACATTTTTGAGAGATCGTGTTAGATGGTAAGAAATTACAAAATAAACTGTTTTGAATAAGTCTTTTGTTTCCACATGCATCAATTGGATAAGACAAAATTGGGGAATGATAACCGGTGTTTTCTCCTCAAAGAACATATTTTTTATTGGTTTTGTAGTATTGTTTTCTATTTTACAGTATTACATATACTTCTGTTAATAAGGAGCTTTGAAAATTTAAATATATTTACTGTTCATGAAAATGGATGTAGGCTACTAAAGTTAAAATAGTACCTTATACGAAATATAACACACGATATTGATGATATATACACGATATATAAAAAAAATTAAATGGCCATTATTTGAAAGAATTACATGATGTTTAAATACACAACAACGAATATGCATAAAAAATCTATAAATCCAAAACTCCTTTTCGATTTTGCTTTACAATGTTCTGAAAATGCCTGAAAATCCCATTGAGAGTTTAAATTATGGGCTTAAAGTTGGTGTACTACTAAAAATATTATTTTATAATACCTAAATATTATACATATAATTTTTATTGTGATCTAATATTTACATACATAAAAATACTATTATGATATTAGATTTGGTTGGAGTTGATTAAAAATGTCGGAAGTTATCATACTCATCCGTATTGTTGCTGTTACTGCACATGTTTCAAAATTATGTCCTGTTCTCTTTTGTAAATAGAAAATATAAAAAAAACTTATAAAAAGGGTTTTATAATACCACAAAAATGTAAATAATATTTAAAGTTTTGTTCTGTATTTGTTGCTATTAAAGTCTAGTTATAGCCTTTGCAGCTATAAAGAAATAAAAGATTTATAACCTCTATAATACTTGAAGTTGAATATTTACTTTGTTACTTATAGCTGACTATCATAGAGAAAATTGGTTAACAAAGTCCAATGAGCGCCAATTTGAAATTACCTATTAAATGAGACAGACTACTGAAATGTTCCTGTATATGTGAACGCTCTATTACCACACAGAATTTATTTTAAGTTAATAAATAATGCAAGCTAACGTGTTTAAAAGTTTGTTATTTTATATATACGTAATTTATTTTGCCCTGAATTCTGTCTTGGCTTTAAAAGCGTTAGAATTATTAACAAAAAATGCATCTAAAAGTAGCCACTATATATGGCAATGACCTATTAAACGAGTGGTTTCAAAGAACTGTTTGGACTTGTAATTATCTCAGTTACTGTTCTGCTCTTTCACTGTTGTAGCGCTATGTAAGCTTTAGAGTTAGTACAGTAATATAGAACATAACAGTGGTTATGTTAGTAAAAAGTCTGAGTTAATTGGTATAACATGTAAAATATTTTGTATTTTCTCACTTTCCATAATCGGAAGTACCTACATTCAGAACTAATTGTGCCAGAGTATCTCACTTTTGTTTTGCTTCTATTAGCGTATTTATCGAACCTTCTAAACATAGTAGTGAAGTAATGTTTTGGTTACAAACAGAAAAAACTTTTCATGTGCTTAATTGTATCTCACAACATGCCATCGCAATGGTAAATAGTCTCTCCGGTTCCAACAGTATAAGTAAATAATTTCCACGATAGAACATACGTAATTAATTAATTAATACGTAATTAATTAAAATAAATATTAGTAATTCTTTTCCTGCAGTATTCGCTCATAATTAATATGTCGAAAAAATTTTAATATACAAAAATTATTAATTACAGAATGTTTAGGAAATGTTTTAAGGATTCCAAGAGGTGCTTAGTTGGCCCGAGCATTGTTCGTGTGGAGTTTTCCAAACTAAAGTATTATCGATAGTCCAGTTCATTAAAATATATTTTGTAACAGGATTATGAATGTATAATAATGTAATAATAATGCGTAAACTTTATTATTAGGTGCATTTTTAACTGAAATCAATGAATCCGAATGAGTTAAATAAATTAAATGGGTTTCTAGACTAAGAAAGTATTTTAGCTTTCGTAATCCCTGCTTTGGAAGCGTTGAAGTAAAGCAATCCGATTTTACAAGTTTTTCGAAAATATAATAAGACTCATTTCAGGTTTTTAATAGTGTTGTACACAATATATGATACAGAGAATATCCAACCTTATGAAAACTGTACCTTTTATGGATATAAAATGGTGTTTGATATAAAAAGTGGATAGGACTGTGAAGTAATCAATACTTATCATGTAACATATGTAATTGTAACTTTTCCTTTAAATACTTCACAAGAAATACTCTATAATTCCTTGGAATTCATCTCCATTCAACTTAACGTATATAAAGACTCATAAGGCATAAGTAACTAAATTGTATATGAATTAAGATAATTATTTTTTATATTAAACTAGACCGGAAAGAATGTATCATCAAAATCCCTTGGTCGTTCATATTTTTACTATTGTGTCTGTAAAGAGTTGACCAAAGGAACTTCACATTTCAGCCTCGGGGAATTAGTCTAGTACGTAGTCTTAAATAAACAATCGTTTGCACTTCTGCCTCCCTGTGGCTTCTATTATTTACGTTTCAAATTGAAATATCTTACAGCCAACATATACATTCTTCGTACATTTTTTACTATCTGATCTCAGTTGGACATTAAAAGTGTTGCGCACATTTGCTAATTTCCAGTAAAATTAAACTAACTATTTTATACAGCATAGCCCATTAAGAGATGCATATCGTAATATTGCTATGTTATCAGAGATGTAATAGAGAAATTATGTAAAGTGTCACATCGAACGTGTAACCTCTAGTATCATCATAATTAGTTTTGTTATAAAAGTTCAAAGTTTACGACCTTTGGCCATTGTGTTTGTTTTTTAACGTGACAAACGCTGTATTACTCCCTCTTATCAGTTAATTGGTTTGATAATATCGGGTCACTGCAATATTAATTTGGGTCGCGCTAATAAGGTGAACGAAACTTAGGAAACAGACTTAATGCAACACTTTAGTGTACTCCTAAGATACATTTTTAATCCATCGATAGTATTATGTTATATATCGATCGAACATCTTATAAATATGTAAAGTACATAACACACACACACACACACACACACACACACACACACACACACACACACACACACACACACACACACACACACCCGTACGCATGTGTCTGTATGTATATATGAATAAACTTAATTTTCGTCCGATAAGCCAAGACGGAGCCTCAAGAGTCATGGGCATTCTATACAATAAATAATACCCATTGATAGCTGATCGATGTCCTTTGGTCTAAACCAGCCGTGCTTTCTGACAGAAACGTCTATAGTTTCCCTGTATATTGCAAAGATGCATTGAGTAGAACATACATATGCTTAAACATATTTTAATGGATAGCTTTAAACGGTCAAGTGGTCAATCACAGCTATGTTATCAGAGGAGAGATGTACCCATGTACCAAAATATTCTATTACGACTCGAAGCTCAAATGGTGTAACCTCCCAGTGACTTCGAGCAAGGATTTCCAAAGTATGAAATCTTCTTTAAGCTACAGTAGTTCGTACGCCAGAAGGGTTTAGTGGCAAGAAGCATGCATGTTTCTTGGAGTTAAATGTTGTGATGAAAAAACAATTCAAGTTTATATTGCCAAGAAAAATGTAAAATATATTGTTTTAAAATTTATAGCTGTCAGATTCAACAATGTGAAGGTATACATGTATGATTATAGGGGTTCTTAAAATTAACAGAAGTATTATCACATGTTAACTAAATGGATTGGTACAATTGTTTCGTATCAAGCTCCGAAAAAGTATTTATTCAATAACTATTATTGGATACGGGATTAATACAATTATTGGATGTGCGTTAGCGAAGCCTATTACTTGCGGGGCTGGACGATTTTATTTTAACTATTTGTGTGTCTGCGTTTTCACACCATATCATGAGAATGAATGAGTTTATATACAGATTTGAAACTTTGTAAGGTACTGAGTCCACTGATAGTACATGTAATTCCTTTGGATTTTGCTGAGAGTTACAGAAGATTTTTAAATTTTTCTTAAGTGTAGCCATGGTGGCAACGGAAAAAGCAATAGTATAAATAAGATTTTAAGCACAGTGAGTACAAGAATAAATTGTAACATGTGACAGAATAAGACGCATAACTATAGATTGTGAGATGACCTACTCCTGCTTTATATTTTCAAATGATGAGTAGTTGCGATCTAAACAAATTGAATATTTTATTGACTTAAAATTTGGGAGGATTGCTTGATCATAGAAAGTACTAAAATCCACTATTTGTATTAAACTGTGACTGAAACCGGTCTCGTTTCTGTAAGACAAACTAATACTTTAGCACAAAGTTGTTAATATATACAAATGAAGTTTGCGTAACTCTTGTTTGAATATAGTCTCAACAAACACGTCATAACTTTTGAATCGTTGAGCTCGAAATTCAAATGAGTTCCTTCCCAGAAATTCAGCACACATTTGGTAATATCAATTGGATAAGCCGCTAACTCAAAAATAGCATTTTTACTAATGGAAGATAAGTAGATTTGTATGTACATTTGAAAAAACATTATTTGGATTTTAATTACCCTAATTTGGTGTGGGGGTAGCAACTAAACTTCCACGACTCCATTGACCATTTAGGCATCATTAAATTTGAATAAAATACCCGAATAACCTGTTTTAAATTCCATCAAGCCGATCAGAACCAGATCATTTACTTCATGGAAAACCATGATAACAATTACACTACGAGCCATTACGTAAGCCCTGTAATTGTTGAGTATTTTAAATTGTATAATTTGTAATATCCATTATTTATATACAGCGTGAGCCTAATTTATCTATCGCTGAGAATCGAACTTATATCTCTAAATTGCCGCCTAGAATGTTAATGGATCTTGAAGGGATCCAAACTTTTCGTCTCAGTGGTAAAAGTTTTTTTTTATTTATTCATCCGTATTGGAATTAAACTAAACTATTGTTGAATGGCTGTCACTCACTTTTTTTGATTGATACATTTCATGTCGTTGTATTTTTAATACCTACCTCGGATGACTTCGTAAACCCTGTTTGATTATTACATAATAAGTTACTTTTTTATAACAGAAGAAAAGTTTATAACATAACCGCGAAACATTAATAAGAGAAAATTGGGCGACGTGAATTACATTAGAATCTACTCCGTACAATTAATTGTTGAGATTTAGTAGTAACTATTTTGGTAAATACACAACTTACCCTGTACGGAACAAATTTAGATTATACTTAGTATTTTATACGTACTTGAGTAGACGTTACCTCTATAAACTACAAGATGCAAAACGATTCTTCTTTTATCACATGAATAGACCTAGCGATCACACAAAACATACTGAACATAAAGGTTCGGGTGAGCTAACGCATAAAACTAAAGAGGATAGGAAAATCATTTCTGACTGTCTTTACACACGATATGGTCTAGAGATTTGAATATTACGTGTAGTTTTAGTTATATATATATATATATATATTATTTATATTCTATATTATATTATTTATATTATTATATATATTTTAGTTATATAGGCGTCACTGAATTTCATTATAGTATATATAACTCCATGCGCTTTGCCTAAACGTTAGCGAATATTTTGCATAGTTCTAATGAGTAAATATAATGTCCAAGAGAAATTGCAGGATAAATAAATTTTAAACAAACTGAGCACAATCCTGTAAGATATTAACATGTAAAAGTATTACTCTTGTAAAAATTAAATAATAGATCAGAAATTAAATTTTAGAAGTAGGTGACAAGATTACTCCCACATTTTAGTACCCTTTCCAGGTCATTTTAACTGTTAGTAAACAAAAATAATTGAATGATTAAATATGTATAAAGCATTGTGTGGCAAAATAAGATTCGAAACTACGACGAGTCTGTTATTTAAACTCTTTTAGGTGTAATACAAATGTTCATACGTATAAACATGAATAAACAGACAACCAGATTAAGTGCAAGAAAAATTAAGTGCGCCCAACCAAATTTGTATTAATTGTAAAATAAAAGTAGACCGAAGAACTAAGAACTAGGTCTTGGTCCAACTTAAAAGCATTAAAAATTCACTCTAATTTTAAGTTTTATTTACCCAACTCCGAAGAAGCTACAAGTAGATAAATTGTCAATATTACGTTCAATACACATCAAAACTAGTTATAAATTTTATTTTCTTCACTGAATACGTTCTACAAACCGTAATAATTTCAGACAACTATTTTACGTATACGTTCTTTTTCATCCCAACTAAGTTTTCAGTGTACTAAAACATAGGTAATTATAAATTACTTTTAAACTAACTACTTTAAATCTTACAAAACTATTGTTCACGTGTTATACTTAATCTAAAACAACCGAAATTAAGGTTGATAGATAAAATATATTTGTATACATTTTTTTCAAAGTGAAAGTACTAATAATCCAATAAATAAAGTTATTAGAATATCTCACTCGTTTATTGGTGCAGGTGCCTTTGGGTCATATTATATTCAATATACGATTGCTATTGTCTTTCATAACTTTAAAGTACGTTGTTATTTCAAATACACATTGGTTGGTCCCTTAAGGTCAAAATTCAAATATTGCCATCGGTGGGAGTCATGCGTATATACTAAAATGAATATTCATTGATTCAGCTGAAAATATATTCTTACAGTGTAAAGACGTTCTGAAGTGATAATATCTATCACAGGAGATTATTTCTGAGACTCGGGACGTCAGCGGACGTCAATGACGAGACTGCAGGACCCGTGATACATGTGGTCGACCTTGATGCAGGACTCGCATGGGCTTTGAAGTGGAATCATACCGAGAACGAGGATTACCTTACTGGCCTTATTTTTTTAGTTCTCACAATGATGGAAAACTACAGACACTCATCAAAGTAAGTCCTTGAGCCTGGGAACTTTATCAGTCTATCAATAACATTCAGGATGGCGGCCCATTCATTCATTAACAATACTCATTATGTGGCTGCATTAGTCCACGTGTCTAACCTATTTAACGTTAGGATTGCACTAGCTGTGTTCTTACCAGTATGAATTAATTTTAAAAGAACTAAACATATAAATGTATTAATGTATAAAGTTACATTGCACATATGATATTAGATTATGTTGAGCTGTGATTAACACAATTGTGTTCTGTATGCTCTAATGCAAGCCCCCTGAATGTCAACAAAGGTTCAAATTTTGAACTGTTTTGCCATTTGTGACATATCCTGCGAAAAGGTACACTTCACTGACTCAGCCAAGTCCTATGGTGGGAAATTCATCACTATCAAACACGATGTTGCCTCTGTAAAAATGAAGTTTCTATAACTCATTTCGCTCTAGAAATATCCAGAGGATGATAGACAAACATATTGAGGAAGAAAAGAATAAGAATTTTCTCAGCACTTTGAGTGGTAGCAAAATAGGCAAATTTTCAAGTCTTTATATTAATCTGTTCACGACTTATTATGAAGAAACATAGGTATCCCATGGAAGTAAATGGATGATCAAACTCGTTGTTGCCTATATAGAAATGAAGCTTCATGCAAACCTTTAGTGCATATACCAGTTAATTTTCGAGGTATCGTGTGGACGGACAGAACAGAAATTATACCTCTTCGCTAACGCTCAGTTAATGGGGTGCTATTTTTAATCATAATGGCTTGTGTTAGGTGTTTTATATTCATAGCAAGTAAATGAACTCCAGCCTCAACATGCAGTCTTTGAATGTCTTTTATTTTAGTTTTTTAAAGTTTCTAAACAAACCTACTATTTAATCAAATTATGTCTAAGCAAATGTAAATATTATATGAAATTTATCATAGTACAGTTTGGAATTATTCCTAAATGCTAAAATCACACGTCAAATTGTATAAAAGTCTTAATGTGGAAAGGTGCGTTTATTTTCAATGGAATAATACATTAAATGGAGTTTCGAGGAAGTGGGTGCTACTGCATTTGGAAATATCCAGATTAAAGTTTTTCGGCACGTGATCAAATTTTGTGTGGCTCTTCTGTTCAAGTCGAACAATTTAACTTTATGATACTAGGTATAACAAATAGCTACTAAAATAATATCCATAGTTAACTGTGCATCCATTTATAAAATCCTATCCTGTGGATCATAATATAACAATTGAAAAATATTAGTAAATTCCTTCTTTGAACAATTTACATGTTACCGACCTTCAACAAAAGGACAATTTTAAAACTTCACTATCTACTGAATAGTAAAATCTTGCAAGGTTTCATTTCAGGGTCATGAATAGTGCAAAACTGCACTGCTTACTGGATTTAGAGGATAAGATGTGTAAAGAGGTGTCAAACACAATTCCGGAAAAGTTATTGTACAAATTATATGAGGGTAATTAATTTCCCTATGGTTTCAAGGTAAATATTCGTTAACTCGCTGATGAATTATCAGAATATAAATAGAAAAGGACTATGGGGTGGGCTCTAGTTCCTACAATACTGACTGTGTTAAACTTGCCAGACTTCTACACGTTGGTTCGTTGGGCGCTTATGGGGATTTTTCTAAAATGAAGATAGGCCCAAAATACTTAAGAGATGCCGTAAATAGTCATTGTGCGCTCCATGAAGACGATATTGTAGCCTCAAAATTGAATATTTTAGGGCTACCCTAACGGCGTTTTTTCTAGATATTCGGCTGTCGACACATTACAAAGTCCATTAACCACTAAATAATACATACATTACAGTTGTCACTGAGTTTAGATCACACAAAATACGTTGTTCCTTTTCCAGACCGTAACATATTTACGGTGTCCATTAATATAATGTAAAAGTACCAGGCCTATGAAGTAGAGGAGACAACTTTTTCATTCAAACTAAGACTAAAATATGAATATTGCCTATTCTGTACAGTTGCGGGACCATCCAGATTTATTACATACATGTACAGAATCATTGTATTAACACAGGCAATGCGTACCGATAGATCCAAAATTAAATAGCAGACTACAAAAAAATAAACTAAATACGTGACATAGGTTTTATGGGTCTTTCAGTGAAGGTCGTCATGATTTGAGTACAAAAATCAAAGTCATGACTTCCGTCACGAAATTGATGGCCTCAAAGAGAAGTTTATTGTACTCTTAAACGTTATTTACGGTTTCCGAGAAAGAAGTTTCCACCGAGGCATAAATTAACAACTACTGAGAAAATAAGAAGTCAACATTGTATGGAACGGTGTAGGCAAGATTGTAAAACAAATCACCATCACTAACAAGCTCATAATGGATCCGGAATACCTGCAAACGATGGCTAGAACCATCTTGGTACGGTTGATGGTCGTGATGATGGTGATGAGGATGACGTGTGGATCGGTATTTTTCGCTGGTCATGGGCAGGACCCGTGTCAGGTCCTTGGTCCTATTCACATAGGTGGTCAGATCATTATGTATCACAATTTAGTTGCGGTCCAACGTAGTACACTGCGGCTCGCACAAGATAAAACTTCTGTTTTAATTGTAATGTATACTAATCTGGGGTAACGTGGATATGCGATAGGATATATATGCTGATCATGACTGTAAACATTCCAAAACCACCAATCTTTAAAAAATTCAAATGGGTTTGTACTCGCCCATAAAACATAATAACTGCTCCAATGTACTAATGATTAAAGCCATAGATAGTATGAACTTATAATTACCTATATCCACCTTACTGGATAAACAGATAAAATATAATGGCCTTACTATCCTTGTAAAGAATTATCCAGACATTACCCAATAAGTATTTAACGCCAAGAAACTTAATTAGCTTATGCTTTTTATTGAAATTATTATTCAAATGGGTTGTATAAACATTTTAAAAATATACAATAACGCAAAAGAAAACACAAACTTATTTGAAATTCTAGCTTATTCTAAAAGATGTTACGATTATATTATATGCCACGAACAAATTTGCATCTATTCAATGGGTATAAGTATTCATGGGATATTAATATCTATTGAGTATTGTATTACACGCTGTTACGTGTGGTATATATCTATTGGAATCATTCAAAATTCATGTAGACTTTGACATCATATAGGGTACGAACTTTATTTAAACCATTTATTTGCTTAAACAAATTTTGATTATTTATAAAGCTTCAACGTAGACAAATTTTAAATATTTAACAAACCACATTTTAACATAAAAAACGATTATATACATATATTTTTTTAACCATATATTTATATGTTTATTACATATGTATTATATAATAACCATATATGTTATATATAAACCATATATATATATATATATATATATATACATATATATATATATATATATACTGTGTATATTATGTCTGGAAACACCCAAATATATCCTTTAATAATTTAAATATAAATTTGAAACCTCTTACAATCGTGATAGAGATTGGGCATCTACTTTTTGGGAACAATGTTTTGTTATGTCACACCAACGGGGGAACGTCCTGCCGGCGAGGGTATCGTGAATATTCTTAATGGAAGCCTATACCTTGTGATACATAATTTTAAAGGTAATAGCTTACTGAATTGAATGCCACAAATCGCATCTCAAGGGAATTATTCTATCAGAAAATAGAGCATTTTTAGTATTGAAAATTTACTGATGTTCAACAATGTAATTTTAACATGGTTCGTGCCACAAAAATGTGTTACACTAATTTTTTTAGCATTTTTTTAAATGTTCAATTAAATAAAACAAAAATTTCATTTTAAGCTGGTTCTATTAGCACAAATTTGCCAGTTTTTATTACAGTACAATTATGGAAATACTTATGTTATTGATTTCTTATTACAAATAAAAAATAATGTATGCTGTTAGAAAAGTCTTACAACAAACGTTTTACCTGCATTTGGTGTCAAAGCAATTGTTCGAACTGTGTTCCTTCTACGGTTTGACAATGAGCCAATCTTGTGTAAAAATGATTCGACAGAGTTGCCTAACATTTCTTCAGTTATCAAAGCAATCTCCTCTATAATCCTGTTTCTTAGGTCTTCCAAATTATGAGGCTTTTCTTCTATAAAACATTGGATTTTTAAATGACCCCATAGGAAATAATCGATTGGTGACAAATCCGGAGATCTTGGAGGCCATTCGATTTCTCCTCTTCGGCCAATCCATTTATGAGGAAACCTTAAATCCAAATACTCTCTTACCTGTCTCCCCATAATGGGGTGGAGCACCATCCTGCTGAAACCATACATTATCAAAGTATTCTCCTGATGCAATTTGAATAGCTGGGATTTATTTCATTTTTTGGAGCATATTGTAGTAAAGTTCGGCATTTAAATTTCCATTGATGAAAAAGGGTCTCCAACAATTTTGTTACCTAAAATTCCACACCATACGTTCAGTTTTTGTGGTTGCTGTGAATGGGACTCAGTAATCCAATGTGGGTTTTCACTAGCCCAGTAACGGCAATTGTGCCTGTTAACATTGCCATTTAGCAAAAAAGTTGCCTCATCAGAAAATAGTATGTTGGTCAGAAAATCTCTATTGTCATCACATTTGCGCATCACAAGTTCACAAAAACTCAACTCTTCTGTCGTAATCATCCTCACTTAACTGTTGGACTAAATGAACTTTAAATGGTTTGTATTTATTAATTTTCAAAAATCTTACTCACAGACATAGGGTGCATATCATGTTGCTGTGCAGCTTTTCTGAGCGATGTATGTGGGTCTTCAATAAATGTTTGCAAAACATCTAGTGCATGTTCTTCATCTGTTGCAGATTGTATCCTACCCGACTTTGGCCGATTACGTACACTCCCTGTCATTTCAAAACGCTCAATAGTTTTTGATATTGTTGAAACACTTATGGGATTCCTTTCTGGGAAAGTGTCATTAAACAAATTACAAACTTCCCGATAAGATCTTTGACGATCGCCATATCCTCGCATCATCAACAGAGTAATTCGTTCTCTTTCAGACAATTCCATTAAAATGCCAAATAAAAACTGAACTACTGTAATTAGATAAACTTGTTGACAGCAATGCTTCAGAGACACTGATTACTCGACAGGAATGATATGACCTTTGTCCATTTGTAATTCCCAAGCTTAGACCTGTCTAGTGAAAGCTCCATGCTCAACAAACTGAAACCTATAGACCAGATGATTAATAACACAATAATGTTTCTCATAGGCTAGTGACCTTTGTCTCTTTAAACCTTCCTGCTGACTGGAAAACACCAAGTACAGATTCATAAGTAATCAGAGAAAGTGACTCATAAGTTTTATTCATTGTAATAAAAACTGGTAAATTTGTAATAATGAAACCAGCTTAAAAATAAATTGTTTATTTTTATTTTAGTTGAACATTTAAAAAATGCTAAAAAATTAGTGTAAACACATTTTGTGGCAAGAACCATGTTAAAATTACAATTGTACATTGTTGAACATCAGTAAATTTTCAATACTAAAAATGCTCTATTTTCTGATAGAATAATTCCTTTGAGATGCGGTTTGTGGCATTCAATTCAGTAAGCTATTACCTTTAAAATTATGTATCACAAGGTATAGGCTTCCATTAAGAATATTCACGATACCCTCGGCAGGACGTCCCCCGTTGGTGTGACATAACAAAACATTGTTCCAAAAAGTAGATGCCCAATCTCTATCACGATTGTAAGAGGTTTCAAATTTATATTTAAATTATTAAAGGATATATTTGGGTGTTTCCAGACATAATATACACCCAGTATATATATATATATATATATATATATATATATATATAATATATATGTATAATATTAACACGATGTATGAAAATGGGAAATACCATTGGCCAAAACATACAATTTTCTATTGAAATCACTGTAAAATAACGTTGTTCATTTCACTCAAGCCTTGTTTTTAGTGTGAAAAATATGGTTTAACTTTATGATTTGCAGGTCTAAAAAAAGACCTATCAGAACCTAAAAACCTCTCATGCTGTCTTTAGAGCATTAGATTTTATTAATAAAAGAGTATTTCCTGTAATATTTGGATTAGTACTGAAATAGACATGTTAGTCCCCAGTGAAGGTGTCCGCTGACTCCTCGGTCGGCCACCATCATCCTCATCTTCCAGCATAGTCAGGAATTCAATGAAGTCATAACCAGTCAGCTCACTTAATGTTTTAGCGCCGTTTAGGTACCCGAATATCAGCTTCCCATCAGTCCAAGAAAACTTGATGCCGTGAATGGTGATATGATTGTGATATAGAGATAAATTCCACCTCCCCTTGACGCTCCAACTCATGTCTTAATTTCAACAGAAGTGATATTTTGTCCCGTACTTGTTGACCCTCTGTATTACATAAGGCGTACCTTTCAGACACTTCACACTGGACATGATTTAGTGAATGTCTTGGTCCATCCGGTGTATGAGTGACGATACTAGCCCGGTTTCTGCCAAGTGGGTGTATTGATCCATAACTTGTTGCTGGTTCCAAACATTTGGAACATAACTGCTGCACAACATGTCTGTAGTCGGCAGTTTTATCATTAACTTCCAGTCCCTTAAAGGTTAAATTGTTTCTTCTTCGATTCCAAAGTATAATAATATAACATTTATAGCATAGCTTCCTTTCTACTCTGACAGCTGATAACATTACATCACATAAATGTTTAAGTTGCGCAATGCATGTTATTTAATGCATAATATTTACTGATAAAAATAGTTTTTTTTAATTCTTACGCCCACAAGTGACATTCTAGTGTGATCGTAAACAGGTTCAGGTTGAGATCCGGTTCTGAAGGTCGGGCTTTCTCAGTACGCGTTCTACGTAAAAACATCTTGTCTTCTAGGATTATACAATTTATGAATTTCTAGCGTAAAATACCTAGAACAAAGTTTGTGAAATTCCAATTTATATCTCCGAGGTTGATCAATGCAACTGTAAAAACGTTTCAAACCCTATTCATTCTAGCCATCAAACATCAGTTTAACACACTTTTGACATACTTTTCGGTTTAGAACAATAGAAATAAACTGATTTTTTTATTAGAAAATAGTACATCCTATCACCTGTCTTTGTTTCATTTGCATTATTCTGGAATTATAAAATTTAACAGGCTAGCAAAATTTAACACATAATAATGTTTAGGTAATCAAAACCCTGACGAAAATGTTGCTAATTAATCCTTAACGTGACTCGATAACATTTTTTACTATATCACACGACGAAGTGCCAGTTATTATACTAAGTTTGTTCCGAAAATGTTTTATTGTACGATTTTCTCGTCGTCTCCATGGTTAAGGCCAATGTAAAAATGTAAAACTTGGTACGTAAAACACTAATTTTTATATTTTACTTTCTTATCACATTACGGAAATATGTATTACTTAACCGAGACGAAGAGTTCGAGTTGTTTAACGCATATTCCACAACTTGTACAGCGGGCCACTCAACTAAAATATATTCCATTGGATTTGTAACAGCAGCGGCGGGAAATTGATGGATAGAAAGTGCTCTATCTCTGTATAGATGCGTTGACCACTCTGTTAACAAAGCACATGTTATATTTAAGAATTAAACCGAGGACACGCCGTGTGATATGAGATGCGAGAGAGTGGTGGGCCACAAATTTCGCTTCCTGGGGTGACATACAATACAATACCAGAGGTCGTCAACATGTTGTTGTTTCGGAAATGTTCTTCTTCTTCTTGATCAACAAGGCTATACTGGTTAAGAGTAAAAACCCGTTATCGTTTCCTACACAATATCTTCCTTTTTTATACATACAGTGTGAATTAAATCTATATTAACCAGACAATTTGAAGTTGTATTCTGATCCAGGAAGCTATTTTTGTTTACGCAAAATAGGAAAAAACAATGAAGAGAAATTGTTTATCTTATTATTGAAGCTAGAATAACACCTAACCAATAACAATATAATTAAACTAGGTTAAACCACGCCAGACTCCGAATCATTATGGGGGCTTCACGTTGCTCCACAGCGGACAACACTAATGCAGAGAACAGTCCCAATAAACCATTAACCTTTCTATTTTAATACAGATGAGTATTTCCACACCAAACTTTAATAATCAAACTCCATACGAAAAGTATCCTCTATACATACGGACGTATACAAAAACAAACATATGTTTTCGTCATGAAATAGCGGAACATTTGATGTGTAACCAGGAGCGTAACGAGAAAATCGCAGGACAAATTAACTCGTAAACAAACTGAGTGCAATGCAAATGCGTACTTTTACACTGCACCAATACAAACAACAATGGAAAATGACTCAGTATTTAGTATCTAACAAATTAAATTAATATTGTAAAACATTGTATAAGACAATAACTACTAAATAGTTTTTACCAATACGACTACATAATATTGCCAACATACCTTGCGTAAAGTAACTTTGTTAAGTGGAGCCACTATATTCGTCTCCAACTTAGTGGACAATCGATCATAAGTATAGTATTGCCTCTCAAGACAAGCTATGACGTATGAGCCACTAATAATTGCTTGATCACTAATTTATGTGTACATAACGGGCTCAAATATCCCAGAGGTATGATTATTACTGTCATGTTGCCGTACTGACAGATTAATAATTTAATAGCATATTCTTGTGTAAATAATACATACAAATATGCGATTGAAGAACTAAAATCATATGTTTTCATATGTTCTTAACCATAAGAATTTTATATTTATAAAGACCAACTGGGTATGCATAGAATATGCTTCACTCACCTAATTGGATCTTTTACATGTCCGTTGGTCTACACTACGTAATTATTGTGCCAGGCAGAGTCAAGAAACCATAATAACTTTTCAGTGACGACTGAAGTCAGACATAGCTTGGCTGAGACGTGAAAATGATATAAATGTAGTGGTTGTGCAGCCTATTCTGTCACTACTGTATTTTAAAGTTTTGAATATTTTCAAGGTGTTTAGAACACAATTTTTGAGAGACGCTATAGATATCAAACTATTTGATGAATAAAAATTGGATATGAGATACTGAGCGTTAGGGAAGCCTATCACTCTAAGTGCTTAACAAATGATTTCTGTTTATTTGCCCGCATGATATTAGAAAAAGAACTAACCTTATTCAAAAAGTAAAGAAATATACGTGACATTCATTGATAAAAGTTAATGACAAGATTTGATTTCAGTGAAATATAGCGTTGCAGTGCCCCCCCCTCAAGCTTACAGAAACCTTGATTATTTAAAAACTAATATGAAACCTAACTTAATAAAAAAAATGTGACTATATCATGTAACAACATACTTGAGAAAGAATTCACATCTAAACTTTAAATTGTGAATGAAACGTCATTTCTATGGATTCAAGAATAGTTTCAATGTCCAACCATGATACTTGGCTGAGCGTTATTGAAGCCAACCATTCACTATGCTGACTCAATTTTTCTTTTGTCTGTCTGTCTGAGATCTGAACATGTATTTTCTGTATCATTCTGAAGTACATCTCGAGTACGAAATGAGCTGTAGACTTGAAATGTTGCGTGGAACCTGAGTGAAGCCTATTTTGCGACACGTGGTGTCACTTAACTTTCTTTATATTTTTACTCAAATATGCTACATAATTGAACTCAGGAAAAATGTAACTATAACTCTTTTCAGCCAATATCATTCTTCAGCTCTTTCAACTGAATATTGCGAAAGAATATTTGGTTATATTATAGATAAGAGTTGAAACACTACACATTACAGTTATCTGAGGCCCCTGACCTTGATAAGCTCACCATTAACAAGCGGTCTCTTTACTAAAGATAATATTGAGGTTCAATCTATAAGTCGGATCGTTTATATGAAAATTTAATGAACCCTGATAATAAAAATATGGCATTTAAGAGAAAATAAAATTAATAAATTTCTCCATAAAGCTATTAATAATGTTCTTATTGATAACTCTTGTATTAAAAATAACAGTTAAAACTAGATAATTTTGTATGTAACTTTTTCACTGTTGACGAATATTATGTTTAACCATTGTTTGTGTTATTGTTATTAATCCAAATCAGTGGCGTAGCTACCTTGGGTGGCACCCGGTGCGGAAATTGGTGGAGTCACCCCATCGAAAACAAAAAGCAATACATTTTATATAATAAAGGTCATGAATATAATCTTTTTTATCTATCACTATAGAATAATACACGTTTAACAATTATTGACGCAACCAAACACAACACACGTCACGAAACATGGGAGGGGAATCCCTCACGACAGCGTCAGTCTATTTTGCGGGAATCCCCGAATTATACATAGAGCTATTGGAAGAATTCCCGAAAAAAGATTTTTGTGCTAGCGATTTATTTTTTGTTTGTTTGTACATTGTTCTTAAAGTTGAGAGACCGGGTGGGTGTCACCCCAAAAAAAGGTGACACGGTGCGGCCCGCTCCCGCTCCCCCCCCCACCCCTATGCTACGCCACTGATCCAATGTGATAATCAAAAGAACATCGTTAATTTTCGTTTTTCATTATTTTTTCCAAATTTTTTTCTTCACATCGTATAGTGAACAAAGATTTTCATTTACCTAAGGGCCTAACAACATTTTCAACATAGGTCCTAACTCTTGATGAAAAGTTACGACGTGCTCATAATTGCTGTAATATTGATTGATTATTGATCGCTTGGAACTAATTGAGGTTTTTTAGTTCACAAACGCATAAAAAATTAAATTCTTAAACTATTTCGGCCTGCTGCGGAAAGTCACCATTGGTCAACAACACATGTACCATCGAAACTAATGTAGAACAGTGTTTGTATTAAGAGCGTGTTGTACTTTGAAATACGCGTACATTAAAGAAATTATTTTTTGCAATAAAATCTTACAAAACACATATTTTTAATCAAATATTGTCTGATAATTTTTGAAATTTGCATGCAGCTTTGCCAAGAGTTAGATTTTTATCAATGCAACGTTTTCTAAGTTACAAGCTAAATTAGTGGACCGATGAAACTTCACCGATTTGAACCGCTTTCTACGACGCAAAAGCAACGTAACCAACGCCCACATCTGTATCGGAGTCAGGTGGGGAATGCTGATGGTCTTATGGTGAAATGTACATATTTTTAAGTTATAAAAGTCTACCAATATTCTTCATGTTTATTAGTTGCTGTTGATATATAAAACAATACATGAGCCTGTTTGTTGCAGCCTTTTTGTATTACTTAATAAAGTAATAATAACATACTAAATTTAGGTTAGTTGAAAGATTATAATATTTGAAGACAATACTGGAACAAAAAACAGTGGCTTCAAATATAGTGGGTGAAAGTGTTAGGATAGTTCATTGTAATTACTTCAATTGTTATACAGCAAATGTAAACATGTCCCATCTAAGACAGAAATAAATGGAATGGTGTGGAATCCTAAAGTACTAGCACTAACGATGGTACATTTAATTTCATCGTTGGATCGTGTCAATAATGTTTTAAAGTACATGAATATAATTCACATCTAGTCTTGACTATAGATGTAGTAATTGACAAATTTCATTGGATTGGATTATAGCATGCTTATCACTGTCACATTTTTCAACTTTTATTGAAGTAGAAATTGCCATCGACATTTATGTTGACTGGTGTAATTATGAATATATATATGTATAGTTAATAGTCATGTATAACTTTCTCTATCTGTTTTAAACTACTTTAGCCTACTAATTAGCTCGAAATACAACTATTTTCAAATCTTCAATTGCCTAGAACTAATGGTTAATATTCCTGCTATCAGATATAATAAAAAATATATTACCAATAGATATACTAAAAAAAGTAAATTGATAAAAGTGAATTCATCCAATATAATGAAGTTAAGTCTTCATCTTTCTATCCATTTCGGTCATTTTGATGTCTCATATCTTTGCCCCATAAAGTAGTTTTACACACTTAGTTATACTGTTAGTCTGTCTTTAAGTATCATTTGTACTCCGACTAGGCATTTTTCATGGGTACACAACTACACTGAATTGGTTGTTTGATTTCTGTGAAATAAGTTGGGTTTGCTTCCGAACGAGTAGTTTTCTGTGAAGATTCCCCTTATTTTACAGTAATCTCTGTTGTAAATAGTTGAAGGTGGTTGGTGGCTTCAATTCACAGCGAAACATTTGAAATAACTTTATGGTGTAAGTCTACTTTAACCATAGCTTTTGCTTGTTTATCAAGAGTAAGACATAATTTTTCTGATTTAGACTAAGTATTTGGATTGACCAGTACAGAGTAGGTAAGTTTAACCTTTAACTGCGTATGGGCAGTTAAGATTTCACTATCTAACAATTATGGGTATTCTTAATGGTTTACATGTATTTCCAAAGAAACCTATTACAAAATATCCGACCGCACAGAAATCTATTGATATCTATTTTTGGCTGAACTTACATCGGGCGAGAAGATAACCTCGACCTGTAACCCTTAACGTCAGGCTCAGAGATAATACACGAAAATTAGATGCTTTATTTTAATCAATGTTCTTACGAAAATACATTTAAATTTGACGATTGGTTTTACAATCATACGCAGTAGAATCGACGATTATTGGACATTAGAACGTATAAAACTGTTACGTATACATGAGTAATAATTTCGTGAGCTAAGTTTACAAACACAATCCTACGTAGTACATTCTTCTAACATTTGGGATTTCACAGTGTTCAGTTATTCTATCCTTAAGTTTATATCGAAATTGCGTTTAAAGGATAGAAAAGGTGTGCAGCTAAGTGATGAAAAATAATCAGAATATAGATTCATAAATCTATCATAAATTTACGCCCAAGACCAAGCTCTAATTTGGGATTCAAATTATTCAAAACAAAATCATTTAAAATAAAAGGCATTGTTATTATGTATATAAAACTGTACATGATGTACCTTTTAACGATCTTTAGGCCACATGGATTGACTGAGCTGAAGAAATAACATCAAGATATAATTTAAGAATCCAACCTATCTTATTATTTTTTAAATATTTCACACAGCCCATCTTTTTGAAGTAGGAATCTCAATATTTGAATCTTTTAAAATGTGTACCCATCTTAATAATAATTTTACAATTGTAAATTTTAATAGCAATAAAATCAAGTATGACAAAATAATAAGCTACAATTTATTACTTCTTACTTTGCAACAAATTTGAAATCAGATTGTTTGACATAATAGTCGTATAGACTTTTGCAAGTATCTTTATGGATGTAAGAAAATTTTATTGACAATGTAAAACAAAAATATGCGGAATGCGTATTAAACATGCTACTCTGATTAAATTTTAGAATCTTTTGCCATTCGTAGGTTTCATGAAACATTTAAATTGAGTATTTGGTTTTTAGTATGAGTTTTAAGCCAAGTATAAAGCAAATGTTTGCTAATATATGCTACTTAGCTTAACATTTCGTTACTTTAAACGAACATAACATAAGCTTTGATGGCACATCTATTTAATAACATATTTTTACATAAGAGCTACTTCCGAATCCGTGGTACATGCAATCCACTACCAAACATAACCCGTATTTCCTAGAGTATATACTTATATAGAACCATATATGAGGTAAGAGTTGATCGTATATGTTTCTTTATCTTCAGCCCATAAATTTAATATATTTCACACATATACATGTCTCATTCTAAATTTTGACACTTTTGTGTTGTTTTAAGCTGAGAATTCCGAGTTATTTCATAAGGCTTTACTTTAATTGTTGTTAATGTATGGAGTACAATGATTGATAAGAAAATTGTATGTATTAATTTCATTCTGGGTCGGTTTTTCAAATTAAACCTAAGTGCAACTGAAAAGTTCAAAGTTTCCGGGAATTTATTAACAATATAGTGGAGTTGTGTTGGCAAGAATAATTTATACTATGTAGGGATCGTGTGTTGTAATAGAATGACAATCGAGCTACATGGAAGATTAGACCAAGGGTGAACGATGCGAGAAAGCCAGTCTGAACATAAACTGCAGAAGGAGGTCCAGGTGCAGCATCGCTACCTGCGTCATTGCCAACACACTTAGCAGTAAACAGCAATCATCTAGCAATGTGAACCGCCCGCCTCCACCGTTCTGCGGCACGGCGCGGCCGCTTCAAGCTGGGTTTCCCCGTCCCTGGACCATTGACCTTCGTCTTTCTACTGGGTTTCACATCTGTGACTCGTTAATTTGAACACCATTCCATTATGAACATCTCTCGTGCTGGCACTTAAGTCACGTTACCAGTGTTTACAACAAGAGAGTTTAAAAATATGTTTTTTTATTAGTAAAAATAGATGTTTTAAGCAAAATTTATCGTGAAATGGATACAAGAGTCTTGAGATATATTTTTGAACTGAGGTCCGCACTATAAAGCCAGTGCGGTATTAGTATGGCAAGTACATATGCACGAAAACTCTATCCACTTGAGAGCCTGATTTATATATACTCATTAGTGATTGGCAGTCTTAAGGTTACCAACTTTAAAAATCCTCAGCATCAGTTTGTGATCTACAATATCTTCAATACCCAACCTCCAATTAGATGGGTTAAATGGGTTACATTGGACCGTGTTCATGACTGATTGACTAGACATATGCTAACTCCGGAATTGTTACTCAAATAGTTGCAGGACCAGAAAACAGGAATGGGTTTGTTTGTCCGTGTAACCGTAGTACCTAGGTAGCAGAAAGTCAATATTGGATGACATATACCTTCTTCCTCATTTGGACTAAATTATTTTTGTGTATGCTTAGCTTAAATTTCTACCTGTTGACTACTGATGGATGATATTAATGGGATTGTTCTATTCGTAGAGATCTTTAATCCTCTTGGAAGTTAAAAAGATAGATTTATATTAATTAAGACGAATCAATGTTCAAATATGAGATGCATCCTGTATCATAAAAAAAGGCTTTATCATTTTAAACTTTACAGGCACAATTTTTGTTATTTTTATTGGAAACGCCAATCTTTCACATATGTTTTCACCACTCTTATTTAACTGAAAACTACTTCTTTTCGAATAGGAATTGGAACAATAAAATATTTTAAGGAAAATATATGTAATATATAATTATATTAACTATAAGAAACTACAATACCGAATTTGTTTATTACATTTTATAACTTAAAATCCCTCAGTGAAAGTTTTTATATATTTTAATTTGGTTTTAAATACGGAATATTGTAGGTAATGTTGATACAGCATAGGTAAATAACTCAATTCCTCAGTTGCAGGTGTGAATAATTTCAAAAATTAAAAATTCTAACTAAAAAAATATAACATTTGAACCAAGACAACTGATTATGACCGACAGCTGAGGGAACGAAAAAAACTTAGCCAACTTCAAAGCTTAGCTATTGGTACATCAAAATATGTATGTATAAATGCGCGTTTAAACATGAAGAAGTCATTAATGGATGTTTATTTTATTATAATTCTAAAAGACTACAGATGTGTACATTTTGAATATTGAAAGTTATAAAATATATTTACATATTTATACAAACTGTCCTAAAAGGAATAAAAATAATATTTAAATATTAAAGCAGTTAATAATAATATAGTCTATAGTAAAAGAAACATAATCATTGTAAACTAAAAATTATTACTAAACAAATTGCTGGCATACAAGTTTTTAATGTATCGGCTTTAATGTATAATTGTATGAAAATGCATACTATTTGTATAAATTGTTTTAAATATATATAAATAGAATACACTACAATACACACTGTAATCTTTGGAATAAAATGTGTTTTAAACCTGTATAATAATCATTTCTACGTTATATCATTTTTAAAGTGCTATAAACAATTTTACATACATGTTAAGATTCAGAAAAAAATGTATAACAATTTATTGGTTATTATAAAAAACTAATTATCAACCTAATACGTAAATGTTTTCATAGGAAAACCCCCATGAATACAAAGAGAATGTACGAATAATTCAAATCACAGAGTACAGTTTGATTGGGACTGATTCATTTTAATTACGGCCTATATTGGGACAATGGTCGTGTGAAACAACCTGCCATCTCTTTTCTTTCCTTCTATTGGTTTTTACGTCATTAATTGCTGCAGTTCATTCATTAAGCACCCAAAAGGTCACGAAACTAATGAGTAACAGTAAAATTTACTAATGGTTGGCCAAACTGTTACGAATTGATCCATATATCGTTAATAGTACAACATCAATACACACGCTACATGCAATCAACTTTCAAATTGTTTGTTATAAAACTATTGTTATTTACTTGAACAGCTTGTTACTCACGTAACTTTTAATTGCAAATAATTTGCGCTATTAAAGTTACATGTGTTTGAGTTAATCTGTTGGTTATATCCCACAAACATATTACTGGCGAAATTACGCAAGGAAAATGTGAAATACTGTAATGTAATGGAAAATAAAAGAAACTACATATATAAAGGCTGCTTTAGGTGAGTCTGCCTAACTGGCAGCGTCAGACTCGTCAATTCGTTCCAGCCTCTATGCTGACATTTTAAGCACGTTCTATTGTCTAATAGATCCATAATTCACTAGCGATATTATGAGAGAGAAGGGAGAAAAGAGACAATGAACTGTTTACAATATTATGACCACAACGTATTTTTAGGTTTGATTATGTTAACTTTGAGTCCACTGGTGCGTATAGTAATTCATGAGCAAAACATCTCTCATCTGTGTAAATTGTTAACAGCAAGTGGTGACATATAATGTTTATTGATATATATATATATATATATATATATATATATATATATATATATATATATATATATGGTTTTAATAATCAATCAGTCAGGTTTGATTTAACTACATTACAAAGTAAACAAGTAATGTATAAATCTAAAAAATAACATTTCCAATGTACATTTAGTTATGGCTAAGATTAAGCAATCTGTGCATAATTTATGCATTTTCCGATATGAGTGATCTCATATCTCTTCACAGTGTTGTGCTCTGTATTCTTTAAAATTGGTATTTCGTTAGTATTTATTGTAAATTATGTTTTATAATTAAATTAACATACAATACTACCATGCAGTATTTATGGCTTAATACGTTCAACTAGGAATTCAATAATAAGTAATAAGGAAATATCAAGTATGTAAAAAGAATATTTTTGTGTAATGTTTAACAAGTAATGCTCTCATACTCAGGGAGATTGGTTACAAAAAAGTAATTGAATATGGAATATTATTAATTTAATTGTGTAGATAAATTACATAAGTTCATGTAAAGTTTGCTGTAAACTGTACCCTGGTTCCTTAAATACTCAAAATTGAACTGTATCATTCAATAAATGAGAAATAGTGGTTTGTATTTGTCTTTATAATAAACTTTAAAACTAAAACAAGTTTAATATTTCCAAAGTGCATGTGAAAAATTGGAAAATAGCATTAATTTTTGTTTAGCACTTTATATTTCTATAATAAAGAGCAAACTGTTGAAGATGGAGCTTGTATTGGCTACTTGTTAACTTAAAATAAAAGTTTTAAATATTCGAAAAGTCGTTAACCCGTTCGTACTCCATGGGACGTCAGCGGAAAAATAACTATCGTAGTTGCTAACCTACTGTCCACAGATAACAGCGAGCCTGACGTCGCGCCATTGACAGTGACGCTTGCTGTAAACAGAGGCAGTGTTGACAAGCTCTCGTACGTCAAGCCCCCACCAGGCGCGCCCTGCTCGGTGGCCGCCTCTCTTGTTGCTAGTATATAAGATAACTCGTGTGTCCGCGCCTCAGAATAGTAGTGCAGTTTGCTGCTAACAGTTCGTATCTCCGACTAGTTCCTTACAACTCACACGTGTTCGTCTCAAGTGTTTATCATTTTGAACGGCATCCAAAGAAGTTACGAGTTTCATACGATTGAATTTCATTATATTTCTCTGAAGACTAACCGCTTCGTCCAGTGAAGATGTATCCTAACCCATTCGACCGCAAACACTCCACCATCCGCCAAGTGATCGACAGACTCATCCGCCTCGACAGCACCCGCAAGAGCAGGAAGAGCAACATCTTCAACACTTCCCCTCTCTCCTGGAGGAAGAAGACACCCACCATTGCCAGCAAGTAATCATCCTAAACTTCTGGACTCACTCTTATTAAATATTTTTTCTATGAAAAAGTTTTTCGCTCAATATTTGAGGACTATGTGCAGTGCGGTGAATGTGCGCAGAATGTATGAACGTCAAGAATGTAGTGTCTTCGCCACTGGCATCAACATTTTAATGGTAAGAATATACACTGTTTTGCCTTAATCAATTAAGCCTCTTTTCAAGTTTCCATACATTTGGCTTTGAACAATTAAAAAAATTTAAGTCGGTAAACTAGCGTAAAACATTTTGCCAAACTCCTCTTAATACATATTAATACATGCTAATTTGAAATCAAAGTTAAACCAAACAAAGTACAGTAAAAATAAATATAACAATATGAATTCTTTCCTTCGCATATCTGGAGTCTGTTTAACTATCAATGTGTTTAATAAAGATCAAGATATTTTTACACATAATGTAATTACAAAAATAAAACTTTGTATTTAAATATTGTTCTAAATCTGGAATTTAAATTTAACAGTAATACATAGGGCACCCTATTGAAATTAGTTTTCAATGTAGTATTTTTAGGTATATTTAAATAATTATACACTAAATGTAATGATTTTTTCCCTAGCTTTACAAAACAATTTTTCAAAAATTTGGTAATTTTTAAACATGCCAAGGAGTTAGTTTAAAAATAATTACTGCATTGGGCTGTGGTATTATTATCGCCAGGACGTTGGTATGTATCATGATAACTTGTTTATTTACTCTGAAAACATTCACGGTTGATTAAAAGTGGTTCAAACTGTAAAAATATTGCTGACAGGCAAACATAATAATTTGTTTATCTGGGAAATGAAAGTAATTGATTTGCAAGTTATTAAAAAAAGGGCAGGAAATAATGTGCAGTAGAATTACCAAAATTAAAGAAAATAATCTAGGTATTCCTTCACACTCCGATTCTTTACCTATACATTTTAACACTGTGCGTGGTGGTGTGGTTGTCGATATTTACGACTTGTTATACAGAATTTCCGGTAGCGTTATCGTATCGGGCTGAAAGTACAGTATACTCTTCCGGCACGGGCAAGGACGCCCAGGAAACAGTTCCGGAGCTAAGGAAGTGCCTTGCAGGATACGGGTATCTCCTATAGTCACCGGGCCAGTTGGCCTTGCGGGTGCAATAACCTTCTCTCACTATATTTGTTATGTTAACCGCAAGGTTAATCACTGGTTCCTATGTTTTTGGGGCCGTAGCTTTCTGCGAAACATTTTGCTATCCTAAAGGAATATCAGGTGAAATATTATTAATCCAAGTCAATATAATTAGGATACTAAACACTTAGAAGGGAGACCGAACCACCTTTTTGTAATCCAAGGGATAAGGGAGTATTAGTGTACATTTTCATCTGACGATAAGGTTTTTGTAAGTGTTTAAACTAGTAAAAATTCTATCTCGTATTGATTTCAAAGAAAAAGCTTCGCTATAGTTAAACCAGATTCGAATTTCCATTGGATGCAGAAGTAAGTGAATCAATGTTGTATTTGTTTTACAGAGCGCCAATCGGCAAATAGGCTCGATCCCCGAGGGACGCACCCGGTCCAAATTGAATCCAATTCGCCTCCCACTCCAGACGCCAAAGCCAAAGCGACAAGAAACTCAAAGAGGCTACTTCATGAACAAACCGGGTGGAATGGAGGCACATCATTTTGTGTCGGTAAGTTTAATCCTTTATAGTTTAGATACAGTTGTTAAAATACAATTTTTTATTAACAGTTATAATTTTGAACTTCAAAGGAAGTCCTAATATTAGTGACCTTGTCCTTGAGTATGCTATTGAAGTAATTTCTTCTAATTACAAAACTTGATCTATAGGTTTAGATGCATATCCCTGCGATATTTCTATCATATGGTTTGTTGAATCACTGTATTTGAAGAATAATTCAAAATAAAGCAGTGCACTTTGATCAGTGTACATTTAACTTATTTGGATTTTAATTCAGTTAAAAAAATAGTCAGTAGAGCGCAGTAAAACCATTGACACATTTTTGAAACATTTTCGTTATCTTAAAATACAATTCAGTCTGTAACTAATATCACAATGACTTTCAATTGGTGTTCACTCTACTAGATTAACTTAAATTATTCCCAAGAAGCCTTGAGGGGGGCAAGCACCTATTCAATTGGCCACTTCCGTGCATACAATTGACTTAAGTGAAAAATCACTTAAGGTCACTATTGTAAAATAACTAGCTAGACGTTAACCTTGAACCCTGGTCTTCTCTTTTTGTATAAATAGAAGCAGATTATCTCTAACCCTTCTTCCCTTATCAGCTAATTATTAACTTAAAGCCATAATCTGCCTGAGATGTCAAGTTAATTCAGTACTTAGTTGGTTTAGATTAGTTTGTTGTTCTCGCTTAATTGTTCTCACTAAGTAAATCTTTATGTGCTAACCTCCACAATTGTAAATTTATTCTTTTACAATATTGAATCTGAACGAAATGAAAGTGTAGGACTATAAAAATTTTTATTTTAGTTTTGCCACAAAACTAACACAAGATTAATTTACTGTTAAAATTATCTTACAACAATCAAAACAAAATTAATACTTTATTCCGCATGATGTTGTTGTAACTAAAAGGATTTATTTTTTGTTTCAGATTGAATGGAAACTCGTGCACGCTTCGCCCTGTTACCGCCCAGTATTGCCATCGCATTTCATCAATATTTAAACATCATCAGAAAATATAATATTGTATATATTCACGTAGTTAGTAGGTTTAAAGCCAAATGTTTTGTATTCCTTTTTATACAATGACTGCTTCAACTGAAATATTTATGTAGCGATGTAGATCTCACTATTTATTTTCTTATTTGTTATTAAATATTGTTTACTTAATCGAGTCGGTTTCTTACTCATTGAAGCCTTTACATTCTGAGTACGATATTAAATACATATTTACTCAATATTTAACATAGGAACTCAATACTAGTTACATGTATGGTTTTTTTACAATTTACAATAATAGCTTTTTTCATAATATTATTATTAAAGTTTACAATGAAATGCTGGGATTCCCAGTAATGGTTTATACTTAACAAATTGAGTATAGGTCATGTAAAAAATTAACTATATCTTTAAACATTAAAAAAAGTATTTTAGTTTAAAAATAATATAATTTTAACACAAAAAATAATCAGACGTCCCTGAACTGGCAAATAAAACTTTGAAATGTAACGTAAGGCTCTATTTATTTTGTAAATCAAACAAATGTGGATGACTTGTTCACGAGCCCTTAAGAGGTAATTATAAATTTAAACCAAGTATTTATTTTTTTCAGTCAAATCACGTTGCAAATTAAATAAATTTCGTTTAAATAATGGAAATAAAATATGAAGAAAACAAATGGTAGAATTACCATACAAGAATGGTTGGCCTGACTTTTAAATATAGGCTGGTATGATTGCTTCAGCAAATTCACGTATAGATTAATCTAACCAACAAATTTAGTCTCAAATTCAAGCAAAGAGCTGAAATTCGCTAACAAGACCAGTCCTTGCGTAAAGTGTACCTTCACGACAATATATCTTTATTGGTATATTTCTGCAGGACTTATGCAATAAGGTGAAATAAAAAAGGTGGTAAATATCACTCAATAAGGTTATACAAAGAATGTATATTCACTTGTAGTGTCTATAAAATGAATAACTGCACAATCAACGGGTCGTTCCAAAATAAAATACGAGCAAATATGAATCCTGCCTTTCAGCACGCTATCTCAAACTCATTATTACTCCATTATTATTATTTACTCCATTATTATTATTATTTACTCCATATTGTAGGTACTTATCGTTCATCAATGGAAAAACTTGAATTACCAACTAGGATACAAACCAGCTGTTGAAATCTGATATATTTATGTTATGCATTAGGATATAATCTATATAAACACATCCAAGTCCATTTATACAAAACAGAAGGATTATTTGTTTACAATACTCCAAGAAATAAACATTGAGCAAAAAATATTATATGAGCTGCCAACAAGCAGGCCAGCGAGCGAGTCTGGTGTTTACAGTTTGAAAGAGAACCTGGAAGTGAGTTGTAATGGAATGTCGAAGCTGTTCGATATTGGATTCTCAACGACATCTTGCATTTGATAGAGAAACAATTTTTTCACACAAAAGTATAGTTCCGGGACATTTGAATTGTTTTAAAACTGATTATATTAATTCGCGTACTAAATATTTTGACATGTGAACTGTATCTAATTACGATTCAATACAAGATCAATATGCCAAAACATTGTAAGCAACCTTAGCACAGCCATGTGAGATTTTAGCAAGTAACGCAGTAGCTTATGCAGACTATTTCTCCAACACATAAGATATCATAGCTTGGCAATTAGGTTTTAAATGATCAAAATACTACTATGAAACCCAACTTATTAATAAACTGTAAATGTGTAATGTGGTACTATATTTCGAAAAATGTTTCATCCGTGTACGTTAATTTTGCATGCTACATAGAAAGGAATGTGTTCTATAATAGTACATGGTCCATCCACGGGATTTAGCTTATCGCCATTTAAGCCTATTACTCAGTGTTTGGTGCAATTTTTAATTTTCAGTTGGGGGGGAGGGGTATACAAATGTCTTCTAAGTACGATTGTCTGTCTGTCTAACTGTTTTCAGAACATGTGGACCAAAATGAGCTTTATATTTGAAATGCACATGCTACTTTGAACAAAGACTACATAGTGTGTGGCGTACTCCTATGCTATAATAAAGCAAATAGAAGATAGACTTATATGAAGACATGAAGATAATATAAAATAAAACATGGTAGACTTGTTCTATTTTGATAACAAAACTGTGCTCTTAGCTGACAGGTCCAATAACATAACACAAAAAAGTAGCAAATTTATTGTAGGGTAGTAAATAAAAAATAAACTGTAAATAAGACTCTGAAACTCAGTGAAATAATAAATAAACTGATATAAAAATTATCTTCGCTTATTCCAATATAAATAACGATTCCTTGGTTCATGATGATTACGGTTAAAAATAACAACACATTGCTAAAATTATTATTTTCAAAACATTATCTCAATAAATTTTGAACGTGTATGTAACCTCTAAGTACCTCTAATAATAAGCGAAATCGTTTTGAATATGTGTAGCCTCACTTCAGTTGTTCCTTAATTGAATTTAAACAAGTACTGTTTATTTATTGGTATTGCTTACGGATCGGGATGTAAATAAATTTCACCTTGAATGTCAAAACTTAAAATATTTTTAAGAGAACCTGGATAAATTAGCTCATGAAGAAATATATGTATATATATATAAATCGTATATCATTTGAATGCGATTTTAACTATTAACTTTATTAGTTTTTCCATCCGAAGTAGGTCATCCAATATTTAAAAATATTATAATATTGCCCAGGAAGCTTTTATACTAAAGCATTATAAATAGCCCATTCCTGTACCTATATGGCACACCTCAGTATGGTGTGTTAATCATCAAAAGTCAGCATTAAAATGCGAGTTAAATATTGGTTTTATGGGTTTTAAGCGTTTCATGCAATCTTCTGAGTATGCACTGTGAATAGGGTTGAGAATTTCTGATGCAAACTCTCTGCAAAATAACAGGGGAGGGCTCTGTTGTTGATATGCATATGTTTAATAACATACGTAGCAACTATAGAAATAAGTAAATTTTAATACATTCCCATATTTGAACCCATTAAAAAACGGATAGTCAATTTTAAAGGGAATTGATATTACAGCCCTAAAGTCATAGGGCTTAATAGTTAATACGATGATCAATGGCACCCTTAAATCTAATCAACACTCTGTGAAACCTGCTTAAAACTTTATATCCATAAGGTTTTAATAAATCCCATTGAATTTATTTATATTATTAGGATAAAGTCGTGAACTTGGATCCTCTTTAACTATTTTTAACGTAATTAGACATGTTTAAATAAAATTAACTCTGTATTTAAAATACGTTCATGACAATTTTTCACAAGAATAGTTCGTAGTAGATTCCGCATAATATAACCTGTAACTTCCAAACTTTTGTCTTAATAATACTAAGGTGTATTATAATAATTACATAAAGGAACACCTGACCTGCTTTGCTGAGCCCCGCGGCTGTGAGCTCGTTTGTCTACTTTGGCTTTGTTAATTTTTTGCCTTTTATGTATCATAAACTAATATAATAAAGTGAATTTGTTTGTTAACTTCTGCTGAAACTATTCAAAAAATTTTACATGACAATTTTTAGTTTTCCTTGTTAACATTCAGGTTTATTATCATTTCGAAAATTCCCTGGGCCCCATTGGTCTCTAAATTGTTTTACATTTATAGAGTGAAGTCATAGTGTGAGCTTGATAGTAACAAAACTTCTTATTGCATCCTTTTCTGCCATCGCTGTTGAGCACAGAGTAAAGCAACATCCAGATAATAAAATTAAAACTTTTAATTTACAATTAAGCAATTATAAAGTATGCAGTGCTTGGTCAGTATTGTAATGCAGGTATAAAATAAAAAGATTCCATTTGACTTTTATGATAGATTTAAAGACTGTTAAAAAATCTCCTCTTATTTATCTTTTGACAAAAGTAGGTTTTTCAGACTTGTTTATGTATGTATATATTATTGATCAGAAGCAAGGAATAATAAAGTATTGAACAAACATACTATAACCGGATTAAATTACAATGACCATAAATATACATATCTTGTCAAATTTTCTTGATTGCGGCAACAAGGCAAACTTGATATCATCCAAAATTGGCTTCGGAAATATGAAAAATCTAACCAGAAATGCTCATACTCGTGTAAAGCCGATGGGAATTCCGTTAGAAACCATGGGTAACTCCAAGTAATATATAGTATGGAGTGTGCGCTTGATATATGTGTACTGTATTCTCCTTCTATTACCCCAGTCATCAGTTAACAAGTAATATCAGATCAGTATATGATCGCACATTGCTATCCCATTAACACTAAAAGCACCATGTCCGTAGATGACTGTGACAGTTAAAATGGCATTAATTTCATACCGTAAAGTAACATCAGTGTAACACTGTGTGTTGTAATTTACGATGTACCGTGCGAGAAGCAATTAATTACCGGCTGCATATGTACACAATATTGTTCATTAGGTTGGGATTTATATAAATATTTGAATAACATCCGAGTTATAAGCACGGTGATTGCCGTTGCTACATTATTTGCACTACCCGGTTACAAGAATTTATAATTAAAATATTTAATTTAATTTGTATTTTACAGTATATTAACTAAAATATATAAGTTTCTATTATTGAAAACGCTGTGTTTAAAAAATATTACGGAGTGATTTAGAAAAAAAGTATTATTAGTCTGATGACTTTTGACGTTGCTAAAATAATTGTCAGCCTTCCTTCCATTGAAAAATTTCTATGTAGTTAATCACATATTAAAAATATAATAAGATTAAATACTATTATAATTTAGAATAAAAAATAGACTTTTATTTTACTCCAATAATTAAAAATAGTTCACAGAAATTGTCAAATCAATTAGTAAATATTCGTGAATACGGATACACCTAGGATTTTATCACATCAGTCCAGTAGTATATATTACTATATAATACACATTAAGTTTTGTAACCTGTTACTTCTACCTGCTGATACGTTAAGAAGTTTATATTTGAAAGTTTCTAGTCATTATAAAAGTTTCCAAAATCTCCTGCATTAATTCAGTGTCATTCCAGTGTTAAAAAAGCCGGCAATAATTCTTTTAAGTTAAACCGATCATTTTTATTACCGATGATAATGCAGTTAGTAATAACATTGATCTTTTTTATTTATAACATTTTTCTGTGTTTAAATGTCAGTAGCAACCTGAGTGTCTGAACTAAATCAAAGCTGTAAAGGTTATTACCAGTAATCTAAAACCTACTTCATAATCTCTAAAAATGTTTTGTTATTGTTATGAAAGGTTGAGATAAAGTCCAGCACTAAATCATGGGTAGAATTAGCTTTAGGGAATGACGGTATCGCAAAGTTATGTCTACTGTACCTTTAGACAAATGTTTATTGAAAAGGATCGTACATAATATTTCACTCTCCTCTCAGTCATAAGATAGGTATTTTGATGGTTTCTAAACTATAAATTTGGGAGTGAATAATTATAATAACGTCCTGGAAAATAAAAACTGGATTATACTCCTCAAAAGTCTATTACCCTCGACAGCAAACAACTCAACAGAGAAATGTATCAGTGATGCTGAAACACAGTCACCTTGATTCCAGAATGGTCCTAATCCAAATTTATATGAATTTAAATTTTATATACCTTGCAAACCAAAACAAGAGAGAAATGTTTATAATAGAACAAAACACTTTTTGTCACACCAACCTTCATGGGAGGCCGTCTGTAACAAACGTGTTGTCTTTTTTATCAGTGTTTAGTTCTGGGTTGAGTGGCGAGGTCATATTGATACTAAAAGCATTGACTTGCAAAACCGATCTGACCAGTTCATTAGTGTTTTTGATGAGGTTTCTAGCTTTTTATTTTCTCCTGACCTTATTTATCGGATCAGATCCTGTCTTTTAGGAATGAGATTAAAGCATAGGAAGTGAAATGTATTCAAAGAACTAACTTGCTAATTCAGAAGTGGTCCAAGGACCAAATTCTTGAGCTTGCTTACATTGCTTATCAATACTATTGAATTTATCCTCAACATCTTTATGTTTAAAATATGAAAATCCTCCACAGCAGTTACTGATGTTTAAAATATTCAACCATCTCCTAACATTGCTATAAATTAAAGATCATAAACAAAATCTCATGCCAAAGATCTTTAAATACAAGTAATACTTATAAATATTATCTTTTTTCCGGTGTTTTGTATTTTAACGTAAAATCAATTATTTTTTCTTTCCTGGACATCGGAGACATTAAGCCTATGGGATAAATCATAAGGTAGGATCCTCATATTATATCGGGTTGTAAGTTATTTTTTTACCTATAAATGACTGGGATTACGAATAGTCGTAGTTGTATCACTTAGTTACCCACCTTTTTCAGCACTAGATAGTCCTGTCTGATCAAAAACTCAGGTCCTTGAGTCTAATCTATCTTAGATATGTCGCTGATACCTAAATCGAGGACAAGCTATAAGAATGTTAAAGTCGAGTGTAAGTCGTAAAAATTTCTACTGTAGATGGCCTTGAAGGTATATAATTAGTTGGAGTATCAATATACCCCAATGTACGAAGGGAGCTGACCTTCGTTTTTTAGTATTGAACCTAACTTACTTACAGTGTATAAACAAAATAATCACTGGTCATGTAAAATTGTCAGACGATACCTTTTGTTTTAGTTAACCGTTTACCAATTCATAAGGCCCTGTAATTACGTTATAGGTACTGCTATTTCGATCACTAAATGATTTTTTTGCATCTGACCAAAATTTTGTTTGCTAAATTGAAAATAGCAACTGAGCTAAAACTGTGTGAATGGATCCTCACAGGTGTTAGTGTAGTGTATACCGTTTATAACGTAAAACACATAAGGACGATTGCAAAATATTAAATCTACCTAAAAACCTAATGTTATAGTAAAATTATGTAATCCTAATAGTCAAATAACCAGTCAGATAAGTTGTGTCAGCTGGCCAGCTACTGTCAGAGGTGACGGGAAATAATAGGCTCTTATAATTATTTTGACAGTTTCAGCGGTGGATTACAAAACCGCAACCGCAGATTATGTCCTGGTGAGCTATTGTCGACAAGATGAGTGCTATTTATTAGTATGTAATATTATAGTATTGTGTTTGCTACATTTAGAATGTTGAAGATGTATTCGATGTTTACATATAGAAGGTTGATTTGAAACGGAAGTAATAATTATATTAAGGATATAACCACTTTAGAGTGTATAAAAGCCAATGGCGCAGTGTAGCAGGTACGGCGGTTATCGCAAGATAACCAGATCAAGCAACGTCGAGCGTGGCCGCTGCCTGGATAGGTCACCGTTGAGCGATCCTATCCTTGGAGCCGTTGGTCCCCAGGTTGTGTTAGAGAGGGCTTCTTAGCCCTAACTTCGCCTGGTAAAATAAGACATTCTTTACTTTTACTTTTTACTTTTATAACAGGAGTGGGACCTAAAAGTTAACACATAGTCCGGATACTATTTTTCATCCTGAAAAAGATATTAACCGCCGTAAGCCAGCTCCATTATGACTTATATTTATATAATTATATAAATAACTACTCCTTATTATTATATTCCTTTAATCATTTTTAAGAATTAAAAACAAAGTTACTGTTAAGTGTAAAGAATAAAATATATTTCCAATTTATTTATTTTTCCGACGAGGCCTTTGGAAACCAAAGGCGACTCCACAAAAAAAAAATATATATATATATTTTCAAGGCTATATAATTATAGTTAGTAAGGGTTATTCGGCGTTTCCTGAAATATCAGTGCATTAAATTACAAATTATTTTAAAAACCTACAATCATTATTCATTCATAATATATTTTAAAATATCTACATTTAGTTAAAGAACCAAATAAACTGAAATTGTATTTCTCATTCAAAGAATATAACATGATAGTACTAAAACACAGTAGAGTAGACACTTTAATTTTGAGGAAGAGGATTTATTTCTCATGTAATAGTAACCACTCTCGACTAAGGTTATAACAATGATTGCTTTACAATTCCAAAAAATAATTTAACTGTAAGTACTATATAAAAAAGATTTCCCGTGATGTATAAAATATTATGCGCAGCCTTTTCAATGAAATGCGTCATAGGACAATAATACCTAAGATGTAAAAAAACAAATAAAAGCTATAGTGTATATATTAATTATAACCTTTGTACGTTTTGTAAATCAATTCTAGTCATGCTCAATTTCATCAACCAAGCAGACAAGTGCTTCCTTATTGCAAATACCGACCACTGTTGTAAAGTGCCATGATAATTTATTAATAATACGGTACTCAGACAAGATCATTGGTACTTAAAAATTTCTAAAAGAAATATAAAACCAAAGTTTAGCATGCCTTTCATTGAGAATAAGATAAAGTTGTTATAGTTATACTTATTCCGGAAACTACTTATATAGAAATATATGCTTTAATATATTTCCAAATGCAGCTTATATAGAAAGACTAGAATCTACCTTTATTTAGTGTTATGTAAAACCAATAGCTTCATACTACTACGTATACTAACTATAGAAGCTAAATAGAACATTTATTTTAATTTACTGCAGTTTGTTCTTAAGTGATTCATACTCCTTACACTGTATATGTCCACTTTCATCATGTCTGGCTATTTCTTTCGATTACGAGGAAAGTTGATTCTCTCTCAGACCCCTTCTCCAGCGTCACCACTCAAAGCTTAAGCGTAAGCGCCTGGAGACTTCTCGTGGAAGGTGACTTGTAGAATCTCGGTGTATAATTAGCAAGATGACATCAGACGTAATGCAGCCGGAGATGGATTTTCCCTAAAGCTAAACAAACAAGTTGACATCTTTAAGCGATGTCTCAAGTCAAACACAGCGTTTGTTTAATTTTACTTATGGTGTCAAACAGTATTTTATTAATTATTAGCCTTTGAAGTACGCCTTGAACTAACAAACTATCAATAGAGCCCGTGCTGTTGAATATAATGGTCCGTAGAATATGGACCTACCTGTGCTAATGAAAAAAAAGGAATTGGAAAACCGTCGATTTGTATGATTTTTCCTGAACTACTCCTAATTTGAGATGCATGTTACAATGCATTCACTAGAAGTATGATACTTTTTTCACATCCGTCTATACTTATACCTCATTTCCATCCGATCAATGTTCAGCACTCACCAATTGTTCCTATTTTGGGCCATATATAATCAGGGATTTTTTGCAGTAATCACAATCAAATACAAACGCACTTAGCAGTAGGCTTAAACAACAAAAAATGTTTTTAAATCTATGAGGCCTTACTGTAATTTAAAATTAAAAGTAAAGTACAAAATGTTTTATTTACCAGGAAAAGTTAGGGCTAAGACGTCCTCTGTAACACTTAACCTGGAGGCCTACGGCTTAAAGGTGACATCCGAATCACCAATAATGACCGGGTAGCCGAACTGCTAGCAAGGGCAGAGTTGTTCAGTAGTCACCCATCCAAGTAGCAGCCATGCTCGATGTGGGTTAATTCAGGTATCTTGCGGTAACCGCTGTACCCGCTATACTGCGCTACATTTTGAACATTATCAGCTGATTAAGCAGTCATAAGTGCTCACTGGCCCTTTTCTAATGAACACCTATGGTGTTGTGTGATGGACCCCTATAATAATTTGATAGGTAAATACGTTAATACTATATCTGTATTGATACTTAGGTTGTGCAAAATGTTTTCATGATTGAAGTACAAACATATAGTCCTTCACATTTAGGAATAGAATAACTGTCGTTCTATGAAAGAATGTATAAACTTTGTAAACCTGGTACAATAACTGCTACATTCTTCTTAGGTTCCAATCGCTATCCGCCTCAATCTCCTATTTCATTGAATTTTACTAAGAATTATACCAACTACGACTGACCATTAGAGTAGCCCTAAGTACTGCAAAGCAAGCTCATTCCACTCCATGGTTCCTTCCTATCTCAAAAAGTGGATTTTTCAGAATGCACTTTGCAATGTACGCTGCACTCGTTTATTTCCTAGAACTGCAGCCTCGAAGAAAAGTATAGTTTTTCCTGTAGAAATAGAATACTTAAATTCTATATATTTAAAATCCAGACCTATAGTAATTTTGAGTTTTAAATCGTTATATTTTTAATTTTAGTGTTTCAACTTAGTTTCTACGAAGTTTCATTTATTCTTCTAGTATAAACGTTTCCTTTACCATTTATATGTTAATCCAAATAACATAATGTATTCTTGACTTGATGAAACATAAATCTTAACTTAAAAGAATCTTTCTCAATAACAAATTTCATTTCCTTTCATCTTTAATTGTAAGACTCGTATCTATAACATTAGTGCTTTCATTTGAAAATGTATTTTTAAATAAAAAAAGAAATACTAAAGTGGCTATTTAATATTATCCTCCTTCAATTTAAAAAGATCTTTAAACAAACTTAAACTAAACATTTATTTCTCAAAATAACTGTCTTTAATTATTTATATACCATGAAAAATTATTTTATCTGTTTTAATGTGTATACCAATTTATATTTTCGTAAATGAAAAATGTATGATCCATTTCTTCCATTACAATATATCTGTTTATGTAATGAAACAAAGAGGAACCCCTAAAACTTCTCATCATTAAGAATTCCCTATAAGAGTTTAATGTGTGACGTAGTGTTTAATACGATGTCACGGACGCATTAAACTTTCAGATAGTGCTTTAAAGATGCTTTCCAAGATGTTCTCGGAAACTTTATAGACGTTGCCCATCAAGGAACTAATCCTGGTGGGGACATATTGATCTGACTGGAAACACAGATGCTGTTGTGCACTGATGAACTATTAGCTCTAGTGCAACATTCAAAATGGTTTCATTGAATTGAACTAAACAAAATTTTACCAACGGAAATCTGATTAGTATATTTATGAATGTTAAACGCATAAAATTTAAATAATTTACATTCCATTCTAAATACAACCAACACTGTTTACAAAAATACCACCAACCTGTGAATTCAGTGATTATTGGTTGAATGTTACTGAAGTATATCACTCCAGAAACTGTAAACTATTTTATTCCTGTGGTTGTATATCTGTCCGCACGATGTCTTAAAAACGAAATAACCTATAGATTTAAATTTTATATGAAGCTTAATTTCTATCGAGGGAACGATGGTACGAGTCACTCAATGCAATTTGGCTGAGCACTAGGGAATTTTACATTGGTCTTCAAAGTAACCGAATTGGCAAACGAGAAAACACGAGAGTAAATACATTAGTAAGCAAACTGAGTACAATCTTATAACATTATATTATATTTTATAGTAATACATTCAGCCTAACTATCTTCAAAATATCTTGAGAATGATAACATTTGTAGTCTTTCAAATTATCATGAACCTTCATATCAGTAGATGGACTGAGTTTCAAAATATACAATGCGATAATGATAAGGTGCATGTCCATTTTTGGGATTTGGGTGAAATTCATTAAAACCAATAAGTCTGCCGAGGGAATGTAAAAATCCTTTGTCTTCACATCTATCCCCAGAACAGTCGAGAGTGACTTGTGATTTTCCATGCAGCCTCAGTAACATTACTTGACACCTTATTTGATTATATAACAGATATTAAGACAGTTTATGTCAGAATTCAGCAGTATGATTGATGTAAGAACATCACCTCTATGGCATGTGTTGGTGATAGCTCTCCCAGAAAAGGGTCAAAATGAGGTTGGGTTATTTTATTTTTAAACATTCTTTTGTGGGATTTATAAATGTAGCATTTACAGAGTATTTGTAAATGAAGGGTTGTTTAAAAACTGTTTTAATGTGAAAACTGTAAAAATCAACCTATGTAGCCTTCACCGATCGTCCTCTTTTTCAACCAAACTCTTGCTTCAGCGCTCAGCCGAGGGTTGATTCCATTGAACCTCTCAGGCAACGGACTTTTCACTCTGGCCCCGAACCTTAGAATACGTAGTAGTTCCGCTTATTATAACTTGTAGAATTAAAAAAGTCTGTGACCATATTGAATTTCCTGGAGGGTTATGTAAGAATAACAACAATTCTTAATAGCACAGGCTGAGAGAATCTGGTTTAAAAAAGGCTTAAGGAGGGATCCTTACGACAGGTTTTGAAATTTGTTCCTTAAAAAGTGTGGTAGTATACAGATTCCAGTTTCATATTCCCTTATTCAAATAGGTCGTACTGTATTTACGGAACTCATTGAAAGTTGACGGTTTATTTTGGAATAATGCAATGATACAATATAATATTTATTTATGTCTTTATGAAAATAGGCAATATCACAACCATTAAAAATTATTTAGCCATCTAAAATATTTATATAAAATAAAAAGCTCATTTTAGATTACCTATTTCTTAAATATACAATATTCTCCTGTAGAGATTTCTGAAATAAAGGAATGCAACTGATTCATTAGTATTAAATGTTATTTTACGCAACCAATGCTATTTGTTTCATAAACCGAATTACGAAACAAATGGTGGAACAAATCAATTCCCTAAACTTTTACATTATGTGTTATAATTGTGCTATGTATTCAAACAATACAATTGATATATTTTTATTGTCTTGCCTTTAAGTATAAATGTTTATCTTTTCAGTCACTATGCTATGAACATGCTTATTTCCTTCTACTTTATTCTAATGATGTTCTTTCACTTTCAACACAACTTGTCAAACTACTGTTCTGTCTAACGTTTTCACATCAGAAATTATTTTTAATCGAAGACCAATCTTTACCACCTTCTTGTCCAGATAACTATCAAAGTGACCTAACAGGTTGCTTACTTGAGAATTATTCAAACCAATGCGTACAGTATATTTCAATAAACAAGCACTGATATTTTACTGTTATTGTATATATTCAGTAATACCTCTTATTGGAATTTCACTTAGATCGCTACATAAATTGGTGAGTCTGAAGGCCTGGTTTAAGACGATTGTTAAGTGTGCAGTTTTCGTGAGTATTTTTGAGTTATTGTGTCATGTACTGAAGGCGGCATTTTTTCTTAATGTTCACCATCTTCATTAAAATATATAAACACGCCTAATAGATTAATAACTATTTATACCGGATACCTAAAACTCCTTGCCTTGGCGTTTGAAAACATTAACCCAGATTGTTTGACATTATCAATATACTAGAACTTCATTTCACTTAATGCCTCCTTCAGTGTACCAAACGGAATGGAAATCGCATGCTAGTACAATAATTAGGTAGTACATCCCAGGCTAATAAGTCTTTGGTTTCACGGTTCAATTGATCAGTGTTAGGATATGTGCTAACTTGCTGGACAATAATGTCTCTTTGTTAGATCTACGGCGTTCCTCCCTCATTTGCAGCGTTTGCCTAGTTCTAGAGCATGTATGTTTAAAGTATCTGTTTTAGTAGTATTTGCTGTTTAATGTACGTTGTTCTACGAGATAATCGCTAAATACTACACCTTCAGAATCCCAAAGAACTTTTAAAGGACCATTTCTGAAGATCACCATTCAGTCTCGACCATCATATTTTTAGCTGTATAAACCACTTTCCATAATTTGTACAAATATCACCATACAATTTAACCCTTTTAGAGTACCTATATATTATCTAGTATTTAGTTTCAACAAGGAAAGTAACTAATATTTTTAGATATCAAATATTTTTCAACCAACTTGTAAGTTTAAAGAGAACTAACAATAGTTTAACTTAATTTTGAGGATATGAACAAAACGGCTTTAATCTATCAGCTAATCAAGACTAAATCCCAGGAATGTCTACTTAAATATATTATGATTGTTCTATCAGGTTAGGTCCAGACCAGTCTTTAATTTACCATTGTCTATACTGAATGATCTCCGTATATTTCCATGCTTTAAGTTAAAATCCAGGCTATTGACAATATTTTAAAAACCACACACTATAGAAGGCTTTGATGAGACCTATATTTCATTTAATAAAAAGCTGTAATCAATCAAAAGAAACACTTTTAATCTTTCAGTATTTATAACACAACATGTATAAACCTTTTAACACTTTTTTAAAAACTTTTATTTTTCATATAATGTACATTTCGAAATCTGGTATTTCATCTTCAGGTACTAACTAAGGTTAAGTTAATTATTCAGTATGTTGGTTTATATAGATTTATACAATACTACTTGTCATTGAATGATGCACATACATTGTTAGTACTTCAAAGACTCATACCAAGGAACGGCAATAATATCTTCCTATTTCAGAGTTCACCCCACTAGTCTTAGATGATTGTATTGTTATTATTAGTTGTATTATATTATTACATCATTAAATACAGCTAACTAAAAATGCTCAAGAACTACTCAACCAAATTACAATGAGTTATACTTAGGAATTAGTGTTATATCACAAGTAGTCGTTAAAATATTGTTTTCATTTTGTTAGGGTTTGGAAACAATGGTATTTAACAGTATATTATTTTGCTATTCCAGTATTGCTGAACAATACTTTTAACCCCAGGCGTCTATGTTAATCTACAGTAACTGTGATTACCATATTCATACAAGCGAGGCTGAGCGTGCTAACATCATGCACTTTAGCTAGTCGTGTACTACTATTGAAAGTTGGATATTGCATAAGTTTAAAGTAGGCTAACTAAGAAGATATATTATCTCTCCTAAAACATATCCGGAATATTTTACATCCATTATAAAAATGATTGTAGGGCTCCATATAATTTATAGCAACAGCAACTTCTATGTTTACCGATTCATTCAATCACAGCAGTAATTCAATATCAACGACCAAAATCACGACACCGGAAATGCCTCAGGTTAGAAATTGATTAAAATAGCTAGTAAACGCTTTTTACTCCAGTAAACTTTTCAGACTGAGTATGTACATATTTTTTGATTGTGGCAAATAAGCAAACTCTATCATTGCGTGTGAAATATAATTGATTTAAACCATAAATACTACTGCACGCGTTTCAGTTGATGTGGATACAGTGTGGAATATGTTTAACATTTGAACATATTATCATTGAACATGAACATGATATATACCTTATACCATAAGTAAATTTTTATAAAACTATCATATTACAAAATAAGTACATCAACTAAAATGACTACGGATTTATAACTCTCAGTTTAAGTGTTACTGCAAGTGTTGGAGCACTTGTTAGACATTCAAGTATAAAGGAGTTTTTTAATTTTTTAGTCTATTTTACTCACTAAGACGGTTTTACTCTCCAACTTGAGTGCTTTACAACATTAATCTTTACATTTAAATATAATTAATCTGAAATGGATCAGGAGATTTAAATATCTTCCAGTGACCGCTTGTTGCCAGTAATGTTTATTACGCCGTTTAAAACGGATATGCCTAGCACATATCTATTCTTGAAAAATAAATCATGTGAACTGCAACGGATAACTAATACCTATTAATTAATACCTTACTATAAATCATTAAATGTTTATAATTTCAAGACGGTGATGCATGAATGAAGAAGTTTTTATCCCATTAACGTTTGTTATTTATCACAGGCTATGCTATTACAAAGTTCTTGGATAGCGTTCCTCACTTAAAGTAGAGTACTGAGAGAATAATTTATTAGTTCTCTCTAGTCTTTGAACTCAGAGCCTTATTATTGCATAGCTAAAAGTTCACTGTTTTTAAAAGAATATCCAAAATGCCGCTCTCACACCAGGCCAAATAATATGTGTTTCTAGTCATCACGTCAGGATCTGAATTAGGATTTCAGTTTGAGCTCATAATATGGTAATATGACATAAGTGTGGAATTAATTAGTTACCATACTCAAAGTTCCTAATTCATTTAGAAACAATTGAACTTTTTCTGCTAATGGGTGGATTTTTCTAGTCACAAGGCTATAACAGTTTTACACCTTATAGATAAACTCAAAATTTAATTACTAGTCCATCCTTATAAATGTTATCCATAAAAATTTTACTGCTATATTGGAACGTGGCGATGAAATTAAAAATAAACAGAACAATCCTCCAATAACTGTAAAATTAACTGTCCATTGACAACAGTTCCTGGGTAGAATGGTTATAAGGAACTGAAAAGGAAACGAGACACATGAATGCTAAAATATCGTAAGATCTTTCATAAATACATCTTCCAGTGAATACTCTGCAAGTTATACTTCTCTCCTTATTTATTCTATCATAAACAGTTTTACGTCGTCACATTTGACCAGCCATTACATAAGACCCCTAATGAAATTGACACATAAATTATTATTAACATCATCTCTTTAAACTTATTATAAAACTATTTGAATTGGTAACTGATTATTTGAATTAAAACTTTATAGTTCACAAATATAAGTTATTGTGTTACTGGCACAGCTTAGACACAAATGATGGCCCTAAATATTGCAGCTTAGGCAATATTGTTGCATTGGTGTTTGCGGTATTATCTACGTGTATTATGTAGGGGTCAGACATGCGGTGGAAGTAAATAATTTATATCGCTGCTTAGAATCCCATTCTTGGAGGGAATTTTAAACATATAATGTTATAATATAATATTGGCTTTCAGGCTAATACAACAGAAGTATTTTTATAGTTATCAGTGTCTGGATTCTGCGCGGTGCAAATTATTCGCTGCAAGAACAATGTACGAGTACTATTTGCAGGTTAAGAAATAAAATCAATCGAGCAATTAAATATAAAGCAAGACTGACAAGCTGACTATTGTGGTTTGGCAATAGAATACAAAGACTAGGAAGAGAATAAGATAAACATAGGGTAATGAGATTTTGTAGTTAAAGTGATGAATTATAAGACGAGCTGAAACCTAAAGGGATACATGCATACATTTACCCCAACGGCTGCTCGTATATCTCTTAACAGACTGAGGAATTGCCACTAGATATGTATATATAGTCTTTTGGCACTTGTTCCTAGTTAGGCTGTACGTCGATTCCTACACCTACAGCCTATAATAGCTATGTGAAATTTTATAGTGTAAAATGTTAAACTTAAGGAAAAGAAACGTATGAAACCATTAATGTTTTTCTTAGAATCTCCTGAAGGACAATGAAAAAAGTTTTATTATTCTTTTGATGTGTTATTGCGGTGTTTTTAAGAAGCTCACAACGAGTTTTACTACTAGTCAACGGGTTTTTAATAACGACAGAGACAATCGCGTCACAAAATATTTGAAGTAGCCATCAAGAACATGGGAGTATACCGATTAACACAATGTTCGAATATTGAGCGTACAGAATTTGCCCAAGAAATGCAGACCACACTCAAACCGTCGTTTTCCTCACATTATCCTGGGATTTGTAAACCCAATTAAAAACGTATAACAGGATGATCTGATTTTAGCTTGATATGTATAGTGTCATAAGCAGAAAATAATATAGAAAGGAGAAATAATCTAAAATAAATAAATGCAATAACGTATAATAATAATTAGAATTACAATTAGAGTGTGTGTTTTGGTAAGATTGTTTTTGCATAATCCAAAATTAAATCCGTTCTCAAACACCTGTCATTATAAGGTGAGATACCCAGTATGTAAGAGTTTCCTAAACTTAATCGAATTATTTTATGGACACACAGGCATGACCCTTTACGAAATCAAAACATAAATTCACTATGAATTGTACATTTAAAAAGTTCCAAAGTATACCAATGAGACTGTATTTAATCATGGTTATCCAAAATACCTATCCAACATATAATCAAGGTCAACGTCGATTCCTACACCTACAGCCTATAATAGCTATGTGAAATTTTACAGTGTAAAATGTTAAACTTAAGGAAAAGAAACGTATGAAACCATTAATGTTTTTCTTAGAATCTCCTGAAGGACATATTATTGTTATGAAGGAAAAAAGTTTTATTATCCTTTTGTTGTAAAAATACATACTATATCCAGAATACCACCAAAAAATTTATATCAAGACTAGAACTCTTGTTATCAGAAATAAGAATTGTCTTTTGTACTGGTATATATAGTAAACCTAATTGTTAAAACTTTTTAAAATCATTACACATGGAAATAATTATTGTGAACAAATAGAGGCCAGTCCGTATTTTTTCAAAAATAAAATTAATTACAGCAATTCAAATAAATGTCTTTTCCCATCAAAACATTTCTACTACTACCTTTGCAAAGACAATAAATAAATCTCAATGTTAAAACTTATTGTCTTTTTGAATAATCCAGCATTTGGTTATGAAAAATCATATGAATATTTTATTAGAGCAAGAGCAACACCTCAAGACACAAAGACTCGAATAGAAAACCGAAGCCCATTATGGTAAACAATGTTCTTCGTGTAAATATTTATGTCTCTTTGTTTACCGAGTGCTACTGAATTTTTAATATAATATGAATATGTTTATATAACATAATTAACATTGTGCTTCTATTTAATTTAATTTTATAACAATACAAACTTCTATTGATGCTACAAGGCACTAGTTTAATTTAAATTTAACTAAAGAATTATTCAACAGCGAAATGACATAGAAATAAGATCCTCCAATTAAGTAGGTATTGGCATGACGTTAAATTATGGGATGCCAACCAAGTCTCTGTTTTAGAGAGTTACATTTTCGGATAAAGCACATAATATAAATTCTATTTCAGTATATTATATTGTTTCAAAATCAATGATCAAACTCATGTTCAATTTTACATATTTAAATCTTGTTGAGCTTAAATATTTCAAACATATTTGAACCTGTAATTAGCTAAATCAACTATAAACTAGTAGAACTTGTGTTTACTCAACATGTATGTCTTTGTTACAGGTAAAGAAACAAACGATTACCCTAAATATTACAGCTTAGATTATACTAGCGCAGTGCTGTGTGTCATTTTATCGACATATATTATGCAGGAGCAAATCCGGTTCAGTGAATAATCGACTTGCAACTTAGACTCCAACGGTCAAAGGGAATTTATAAACTATAAGTTTAATCCATAATACATTATATGATACTGTTATACACACATACGAACGTGCATAAGAAATATTTAAAACTATTTTAAGGTGGCAAGAAATAAAGTGATCAAGTAATTTTGTTGTTATGCAAAAGCAGTATTTGGAACAATTTACGTTACAAATTAGTTTCTCTTATGATAAAATCTATTGGAATGTATGTATATAATTTAGCCTTAAAGGTGATTTAATTCAAATTTGCCGTATACATGTGGTCTATTAGTACATACAGATATGTTATTGATTCAAATTTTTTTTTTTTTTATTTAAAAAATATATGAAATCACTTAAAATTTACTCTAACACTAGTATGTCAATGAATACTCTAGCTACATCAAAAAGTTACAATAGGTATACATATTTTTGCACTATGATTTAAAATAAATTAGACATGCATGTTTTTATTATACCTGTAACTGTTATAAATGCATTCAATAGATTATGAAAACTATCTAATTGAACAATTTTGAATGTTAATATAATTCTTGAGATTTACTATACTAAATTATTAGTTTTATCTTAGCATAAATGTTGCGTTCTTTAAAAATATAGGTGTTGCAATAACTTTATACTTAATTGAGGATATCATAAAATAGATAACAGGAGTGTTGAAAAGAATTTTCACCAATGTCATGGACTTACAATCCCTTATTGGAATTGAAAACACAGTTTAATCATTAAAAATACAAACTAGCTAAAATTTACTCTATTTAACGGTAAAGTATGTCTATAAAAATCGCATTACACAATGGTTTTCCACACATATTTCTCAAAAATACTAATCAAAACTGTAATAATTTTTATACATCTCATATATCACAAATTGCTAACTCTAAAAATACAAATATTGAAATTTGAATTTAGTAAAAATTCTAGTTGAAATTTTCGAGAATCAATGGCTTTTCCATCGATTTCACACTAACTACTCTGAAGTAGTCTAACAAGTAGTACGGAAATAACTAAATACAAAATTAATTATATAAAGAGAAGGTTTTTAGCATTAATTATTTATACCTACACAAGTACCTGTTTTTAATTTTTAAGAGGAAGATCCACATACTGTACTTTGTATTACAGCTTTTACGAATGAGTCGAACGTCAAGCTTCTTAAGTTTGTATGCTTCAAATAATAAAAGATCATCAATGGCTAATGCAATTAAAGGATCTAAATGATAGGACACAACTTTTATGGGATTTAAAATGACTTAGTTACTATTTTGAATGCTACAAAACTAAAGGCTCTTGGACAAATAGGATATAATTCAAAATTAGTGCTGTTAGTAATAAAAACACTTTACCGATGTTATTTTATTTTTTTAGTATTGAGTCATTTGAAAGGCCTCGTCCAAGAAATAAATTATTAGGAAAGTCTTATTTTTCATAATTAAGGGGTTTAACAACACTTTTTAAGGGGGAGTACGACACTTCGCTAAGGTGCATGTAAAAATAAAGACTACAACTCTTACCATACGATACATTCCCATACAAAAAAGATTGTCATGGCAGTATTGGCGGTAAGCTAGAGATGGATATACATTACCGGTGAGGGACTCTTACATAATTTCATTAATTGTTTTAAACCTCCAATCACAATGCATTATAGAGGATACATCAATAACCTTGTATTTGGAGTAAGACTCTTGGGGCAGCTGTGCAAACAACAAACTGGAAAGAGTGTTTCCCCTTCAAAAGAAAGCTGTAGGAATCATTTCAAAATTAAAGAGAAGAGAGTCGTGCAGGGATGCCTTCAGGGAGCTTGGTTTACTGACTTTGCCCTGCCTCTACATCTTCGAGATGGCTGTGTTCTTTAAATCAAAGGACACATTGGCTCAGCGAAGGAACATTAACCAGTATGAGACAAGAGGCAGGGACAACTATCGCAGTCAACCCCATCGAACGGTGGCGTCTCATAATTTGCCATCCCAGGCTGGTGTTAGGTTGATCAATAGGTTCCCTGAGGATCTTCAAACATTGGCAGATACCAAAAATTTAATTCTCGTCTTAATTACCTATTGGTGTCAGGTGCTTTTTACACGGTGGGTGAGTTCATGGAAAGCCGCCTGGGAAATTAGAAATTAAAATCAAAATTAAAATCGAAAGCGCGTTTTAACAGAATCTAATATAGGCATTGCATATATGTCTGGATGGAGAATTTTTTGTATGTATGTATGATTGTGTGTAAATGAGTAGATAGGCTAATGACTGTTGCTATACGATATTGTATGTTGTTCAAAGGCAATAAAGACTGATTTGATTTCAGGATCGTTTATTTGCTAAGAAATCACCGTAAGTAAAGGATAGCTTACAAAATTAAAATTGAGTACTACCAAAAAAATGACTGAGAAGAATTCTGATGTTGTAAAAAGCAAAATCAGAAATCAGACTATAACCTAATATTACAACGAGATGCATACATGACCTACAAACAATAATGATAATATGCATCAAAGTAATATGTACCACATGAAGGATAAAATAATGTATATGTTATTACGTTATGAATACAATTATATTATTTGTTAAAATTTGTCAATACTTAGTTTCAGTTTATATCCATAAAATAATTAAATATCATATCAGGTGTAAAAGCAAAAATAACCCCCGAAATAGAAGTCGTTGTATAGAACTACCACAGTTTATGTAGAACTGTTGTATAGCAGTTTATTTTTTTCTCAGCAAATGTAAAGTAACATGAAGGGCTACGTAATACTTCAGGATGTTTTAATAGTTCATGGTAAGCCAGGCAAGGCTCAATTGTAAGCCTGGTTTAATTTAGATCACGGCTAATACAAGTGGTAGTTAGTTGCAGGGAATTCGAGCCGTCTGGTTGGTAGCTGGTCGTTAGACCTGCGAAACCTCCTCAGTTGGGCAAAAAAGCAATGTTTAATGAAAGAAAGGGGCAGCTGTTAATAAGTTATATTAATTGTGTCATAGAAAATGTTTGTGAAAGATAGTCCAATAAAAATAACAGATATGCTATAAAATATACAGATGTTCTTCTGAATCAAGAAACTACAATATAAAATTTAAAAAAATTAAGTAAAAATTGGTACAGGAAATACATGAGGGATGTCACCTCTCATGTTTATGAAAGGTTCTGTTGTTAGTGTCACGCTTGGCGAGGACAAAACTTTTACCTTGGAACAAAAGTCGCGCTTCTGCATTAAAGCTAGTTATGTCGCACTTATTTTAATTTTATTTTGAACTAGCTGTTCCCCGCGGTTTCGCACGCTTTTCTTAAGCTTTGCCCGTGCATGAGCAATTCGGGTTCAAGTGATCTGTACTTTCAACGCGGATGTAGAGTTTGCCTCGTTGCGACGATCAAGAAAATCTGTCAAAAGTGTATTTTTATAGTATATTGCACACGTACAGTGCTTTATTATAGTGGTCCAACACTCAAGCTTTAAGTTCAACCAGAAATTTATTTTAAAGACAAATGTACATTATAACCTAGCGCCTACAAATAGTTTTTGGATTTTTAAACATTTAACTGTCAGGTAATTGTAGTTTGAATATGCAGGCGCTTTAAAACCATGTTTTGCAACGCAATCTATGTATATCTTTCTTATATATATAAAAATCTTGAGTCACGATGTATGTTGCCAATAAACTCCAAAACGACTGAACCAATTTCAATCAAATTTCACATGTATCCGTAATTTAGTCTAACTTAGAAGATAGGATAGTTATTATCTGAATTATTCGCTTATGTCGTGAATATAAACGAATAAAATGAAGAAAAGTTTTCAAAGCGCCTGCACATTATAACCTGCAATTACGAGATAGATACGTATATTAAACAGTGAAACACTATTTGAAGGCGCTAAGTTATGATGTATAATTGTCTAAACTCAATTTTTGGTTGAACTTAAAGGTTGAGTGGTAGACCACTTTGTAATAAAATACATTATGCATGTACAATACATTTTTGACATATTTTCTTGATCGTGACATCAAGGTAAAATCTACATCGGGGTTGGAAATATAATTTACTTCAACCAGAAATGCTCATACGCGGGCAAAACTTACGAAAAGCGTGCGAAGCCGCGGGAAACAGCTAGTATCACAAATGGTTAGATGTTTTGTACTACGTTATTTTGATTTATAGAAAAATTATTCCAGTTGGTATTTTAATGAGTCTTTTATGCTACCACGATTCCTAGTAGAGAGTTCAGTGGTTATTATTGAACCCAGGCCAGATTGGTGTAGAACTAACGTTAAACATTAAAGTGTACTTTAGATACCGTATATAAATACAATATCTGAATATATTATTCCTAGTATCTATCTATTGATAATTATGCCAATTTATTGCTAATAGAACCACGCGTATTCAGTTGTTTTTAGAAATACAATCACTTATTTGTAAATTGTAACCACAAATTATGCCTGTTCTGTTAAGGGACAGCATCCCGAACCACCAGGCATTTAGATTACTGTAAATTACATTATTACAAATATTTGAGTAAGTATAGTTTTGCCTATTTATTTTTTTATTGACTAATCTTTACTATAAAATGTATTCATATTGTGCGAGTAAATATAATGTTGATAAGAATAGTGGCTGTTATTAGAGCAGAAATTGTCATAAAAAGGAGTTAAAATTCATGAATATTGGTTTCTTAAGTTTTTAGTTTATTTAATTTTTGTTTGTTACGATTTTGGAATAGATAATAGCAGTGATTCCGTGCACTGGCCTAAATAGCGCTGTTTTATTATATAAATGTATTATATAATTTCTCATTTTAATAAGGTATACTGTTTACTTTAAATACTATTATATATATTTTGGCTTCTAATTATATAATTATTGGATGCTAATTACTACTATATTACTAATTGTACTATATCCAAGTTTGCTCACTTTAAGCATTATTGAAATACAACGTGGACTTGATAATCGGAACAATGCTGGCCCATGAAAAAACACGTATCTTACTTTTACCAGAAGGCGTTTTGTTGACGAGATACAGAAAAATACGCCATAAAATGATGGGAAGGATTCGAAATTTTAACCTTACGGCCGCAATTTATTTCCACTGTTCGTTGGAAAAGTCTATCTGATATACATTAAATATTTACCTAAATTTCTATTAATCTGGGAAGGTCCATTCACAAAATAAATTATACTGACGCGAACCGAGAAAGATTTAATCATTGATAAAAACGGCCAGTGGTTACTGAGTATTTTCAACAAAAATATATTTACTTATTGCAAAGAAACTACAGATACATTTGCTTAGTTGTATAGTTCTAGCATACGTATTTACTACCCAACTACTTATTTATTAATTAATGATCAACATATATATTTCCTTCTAAACACTTTGTTTCTAAAGATCTAATATTCTAAATGTTTTTATATCTTCTTTTTTAGACGAAATCTTGCTGTAAATAGGCAGTTGCTACCATTTTAACACCAACATAAAAATGAGCATTTCTCTTTCCGGGTGTCCCAAATAGAGATCTATAACCGTTCATCGAAATCGGATTGAGGGCGAACATAGAAGAAAAATGATCTTCTACTTTTTTTTCTCGAGACCGTCTTTTGCATTCTTGTTATATAGTTAATTATTGCCGATGCATGATTCGATGGAACATGGACTATAGATTACGGGCATTATCTTTTGTTATGTGATATAATACTAAAAAGGTTTCAATTATCGTTATCTGCTGTCATATTCAGGTTAAAAATGACAAATAACAAATCTTAATTTTAAATAAAAACAGGAAAAAGTAACGGATTATCAAACACTAGTTGTGATCTCTCCAAATTCAGAGTTAACGACAAAATTGTTGTACGTATACCTGGAAAGCCGAATTCCTGAAAACCCCCTATTTGCTTCTCTATTGGTGTTATCTGTAGTGATTGAGTCCAGTGATCTGGAAATGGAGGCTAATATGAGGACCTGTGAATAAGTCCTGTGATGTGGAAACTAGGATTCATATGGACACCATTGTGTGTATATACAGAGTGAGAATCTCATCTTATAGGCGTCCCTTCTGAACTGAATATAAAAACTAGTAGATAATATTCCACTGGAAAGTATAACAGAAATCATATGCCACTGTTAAATTTTATTTATTACCATTAAGCAAATTTTTTTACTATTTCCAAAACAACTTAAATACAAATAAAGTAACCTTTAACTATGAAATGTCAATTGAAGGTCTAAACATCTCATTGCACTACGGACTACTATAGAAAAAGGAATAGGACTAAAAAGCCTAGCTTAATTAGTTTTAAGTGCATTCTGAGCTTGAACATATTTTAATAAGATGTTTACAAATTATTATTATACTACCCAATTGATACTAATGTGAAACTTAAGAAACGTTAAAATATGGGTTTTATCATTACATAAAGATATAAACATATTCTAGTTTAAAAAAGGTTCATTGATGCGGAAATGTCCATCGAAGGCCTTTTAAGTATAAGAAACTTATTCAGTGTTAATAAACGTACTATTATAAAATACGAACAATGTTGGTGTATTTTAAATCCTGTTATTACAGGGAACCCAGTTATGTGCTCTACTAATTTATAAATAAAATTAGTAATAAAGTCAGAGTATTTAAAATTCAAAAGGCGATAAATAGATTTTCAATAAAACTGAAATCTTTTATTAACTGTGGCAATAATGAAACAATGTACGTTGAGTAGAGTTTTTATGATTATAATGGCACGGGGACGCCAAATATCCTTGATGGTTCTATTAGTCATGGCTGAGTCGTGGAATTGGAGGTATTGCTGTAGCAAATAAAGAACATACAATCCTTTCAGCCGATATTCTGAAAGTGACGTTTTTAACTGTTTTATGATGCACATTCAGAAGCTGTGCGCGGCAGCGGGTAGCTCCTCTTACAATTCACTCTTCCAATAACACAGGAAATTATTATATTTTTTAATCAATCGAGATGGCCTAATTTAAAATGTCCTAGTTGTCCACACAGTCCTCTTTAAATTTTAATGGGCACGGTGATTTAAATTGGCTTTCATTCTCGTACGAAATATATCACATATGGCATTCTAATGTTCTGTGAACACTACTTAACCTCAATCAAATGTAAAGCAAAGAAAAAAAAATATTATATGAAGCAAATTATCACCCTTACACAGCTCACTGTTCTCTTCATTACATTATTATTATCGACAATAGAGAATAATAATTTCTATGGCGAATAGAAATACGAAATCGTATGGCAACAAGAGGTTGGAAAGGTTTAGATAGTAACTGTCATCATTAGTGGATCTATTTACAATAAAAAAGAGGGAGCGCTGTAGTTGAAGTTCAAAGTGGGTAACAATCAGGGCGTCAACAAGAGCTTTGAGACCCCCACAGCTGACAATCATAATGCTTTCAGTTGTTGATTCACCCTTGTTATAATGGTAAGTTTATACAATTCTACGACATATAAAATAGTAGTAATATATGTATACACATATATATATTTTTTTCAAGAGAGAGAAACTTATAATTACCAAAATAAAAATATTTTTTTAATAATATTTTGAATGACAAAGAGTAATTGATTTTGCATTCTGAAAGAAATAATTATTACCAGAATAATGGTTAAGTTAATCTTATAACTCTGTAAAATTGTAGTTGTTAATTTCATCTTTAAAATCCATCACTTAAATTTGAATCATCATCATCAATTTGAGGGGTGTTTGGTTTGTAGAACCTTCTAATGATCTATTTCTAAGTTATGAAATTCAAGCTTATGTAGATTTTGTATGTGTTTAGTATATTAAAAAAAGCTTTCGTCAAATGTTTTGTTATGGGCCGAATCAGGATTATATTTAATTGCAAGGCTTGTATCGCTGTGGTTTTTGTCCATTCTTATGTTCAATGCATTTATTGTCTGACTAATGTAGTATTTTAGACAACAATTGGTAAATGGCATTGCTGGATTCACAAGGCATTTTATTTATTTGCATGATACATTACAGACAAGTTATTATTTATTATTATCGGTTATTTGTTATTTTTGTGTTACTGCACTAAATATATATCTAGCCTAAACAATGCGACATGCATCCTAAAACGAACAAAAATTTGAAACGTATATACTTTTACTAAAACAAACGAGTGTATGCACCCTGTATTAATCAATCATATTTTGAATAGTAACATTTACTTAAATCATTTATGTTGATTTGATAAATATGACTTATAAAATTCATTCTTTATTATTGACAAGAAAAATTGTTAGACTTTTATTTTTTAACATGGTATGTAACCTAATTTGATCAATAAAAATATGAATATACCGTGTCGAGTTGAAATTTTAGATGAAACTTCAATTTTTAATTGATAAAAATGACTTCTATCATGGTGCATGTCCAACCATCGGATTTGGCTGAGCGTAGGTGAAGGCTGACGTATTTATAGTTTATTATTTATAGTTTTGTGCCTAGGGATATAATTCTTTCCTCATAACTGTGTGTCGTTCCATATGTCAATAATAAAACTAGCTACAGATTTGAAATTTTGTAATTAACTTCAGCGATACCTGTTACGGGATACATGGTGTGGCGTGCAGAAACAGTGTATTATTAAATAAAAATAGAAAACAATTAATTTTCTGTAAAACTAATCCTTCTAGTCCGTAATAGTTTATATCACTGTTAATAATACAGTAATGAACTGTATGCAATGTTAGTCAATCTGTGCTTGTGGCAGGAGTTAAATTAGACATTACTGACGGGACCAGACAAGAATGTGGGACTTGAGTAATTACAGACCACGAGTAATATATCCCTGATGTCAGCAGAGTAAATTAGTTTTACTCCTTTTGTGTCGTTACAAAACTAGGAAATCTTCCATTAAGAGATAAAATTATATTATGTGGTGCTTCAATGTATTATATTTAGTTGGCAGACTTTGTATACTAATCATAATTTTGTTGTGAAATAAGGTCTTGTACGTACATACTTAATAAGCTACGTATACCTCTTTTTTATAATACAATGCATTGTCAAACAATAATGTATTTACTTTTTGTTAATGACAATAACCATTCTCTAGTAGTAAACATAATTATGTAGACTACGAATTACTGTATTAGTTCAATGTCTATTTAGCGTAACAGAAATCTTTTTACACTATTAATTCCCTAAAAAAATATAAATAATTTGAATAATCTACCTTAAGAGGGAATAGTAGTATTTTATATGATAAGTGGAAATTATATACGTTTAGCTAATTAATAAGACACTGAGAAAACTTATTACCACCATTTTTGGTGGTTACAAGATCCAGCCCTTTGAAAATGTTAAAAATTATGAAGTCCTAGGGCATTGATGGAATCTAGTATAAATAAGGGGCCGGATAAGAAAACGTCCCAGGGTATCACGATCTAGGTCTCAATCAACTTTTATAAAAATTCGTCTTCTAGAAGCTGTCAGACTTAGGAAGGTGCCCACTAGTAGAACGTCTTAAGGTGTAAGATATTAAAATTATTATAAACTACTAGACGAGAAATTTTATGATCTGGGTTTTTCCAATCTCGAAAAATGTCCCATCTCTATAAGTTTTTGGATATCTGGAGGCCTCCGACATCTACAATTTCTAAGGTTACTTGGCCTCTGGGAAATGTAAGCACCTGAGAGATTCCTTCCTTCTAGAAGGTGGACTCTGATAACGTCCTGGTACTAGGATTCACAGCCTGTTAATAATACTGAATACTGGATTCTGGCCTCTAGTTGCTTCGGACTTTTATAACTTGAACCACTGTCGAGGCCTTATTAAAAAAGTTCCTGGCTTCTGAAAACTTTACCCATTGCCAATACTCGGCTTCTGAAGGACATTCATTTCATAAAAAACTGTTTTTTACTGCAGTGCCTAAGCATTGAAATACGAGATTGTATACACACATTGATCGCCTCACTCACCACTGACATATTTTCTGAAAATGGCCAACTATGAATGTAAAGGCTTCTGTTCTGTGGCAATTGTACTTTATTTGAAATATTTAATAAGTCTCTTAGAAAATCAATAAAATGTTTTAATAAAAAGTTTTGATAAATTTAAATAATGCAAAATGTATTTGACGAATACAAAGTAGTAGCAGAATAATATTCTCAAATAATAATAAATTATAGTTTTTCTATTTTTTAGTAATTTTTATAGTAATTACTACTATATTTATTCTTTATATTCATTTTTCCTTGCATAAACACCAGTAAAATATGTATAACGTAATCACATACCAAGGGCGTCGTAACCAAGCGCCATCTTATCACAAAAAACTGGGGAACAACAACATATTTCTCTCATTGTATCTAGTAATAGGTCAAATATTATCTGTAGGTCAGATAAATCTTTTATAATACGTACTCCTATCATTGTGTTTGCTTTTCCTCAGGTTGATGGGAATTTCATTATACATTACGGAACTTGGCATGTTCGATTGCAACCGAATCATGTAAACTGGAAATATTACTGTACTCCACAAACCTGTAGCACATATGTCATCTGGATGAATTTGGATAACAATAAATTCTGTATTATACTTATCGAAGAAATCACAATATTTTAGATACACTCGCAGACAGTTTGGCAATGATAAGAGCATTTTCTTGAAATACCCCAAATCTAAATATGAACAAATAGTATTCGGGTTTAAACTAAAATTATGGTACGAAATAAAGAAGAATGTTACCAAGTTGTAGTTAAATACATCTGATTGTGAGTATGAATTGGTTTAATTTTTTTTCATCAGGGTTATTCTTGTAATAACAAAGCATGACAAGGATAGATGAGAGGGTAAGGATACTGTTTGGAATAAAATGAGGCCTACAAGGTTGTTTAGAGACTGGCTGAAAAGTAACTATAGGTGTTCGTTTTTTATTTTTAAAATATTTATCCGAGACAGCCGAATATGCCCATGTATCACGCCATATCTCAGATGCGAATATACATAAGCTTAATATAATCTACATGATGTCATGAACCGTTTACAAAACAATATGGAACGCTTTAGAGATGTCTATTGGTTTTGATATTTGGCCTTGTTCAGTATGAAGCACAATATTTTAGTTTTATATTAGTGTATATCTTCCTGTTGCCCTACGCACGACCTGTGATTGGACTTATTATTGGACTTGTACTTATGATTCGCATCCGAGACCTGTGTCGTTCTCCATTGTCTTCGCAGCCTGAATCACTCTCCGAAGGATTGTAGAGTACTGTTAATATATGGAATTGAAGGTCAGGCTGCGTCTCGTACAAAAATAGCTTTTTCTCACAAGAAGTTTAATACCTGACTTTTTTAAATATTACTATACGCCTGGGTTGGGACTAAAGGAAAAACTTCTTCAAAGTAAATTAAAAAACTTAGAAACATTTTACAAACTGTGCATTTATTAAAGATAAATTTTTAAGGTCCACTTTTAGAATGTGAGTTTTATAAAAACTATATTTAGTGCTTAAGGTTGTAAGACAAAAATACCGTTGAAATTTTATTTTTAAATTAATTGTTTTTTGATATTAGTAGATAATGCCATATTTGATTACGAGAAATGTGTGTTCAGAGAGACAGGGATTATGTAAGACCGTTTCTTTTGATACAAGGTTTGTAATTATATTGCCAGCGTAAAATAAGCTATTTTTTTTTAATATATTAATACAATTAATTAAATATTAATATCGAATACCTAAATTCTGATTCGTTAAAGTCATTTAATGTAATTAAGTAGACATGGAGGTAAAAACCTGCAATAAAACGATAATTGAATTCTTGAAGTAATATGTATCTAGACACAATAAATCACCGCAATCGTAAATTGATTGAACAAACTAGAGTTCATACGACAGTAAAATTTAGATACAAACTTTGAAGAAAGCGAAAAATGTAAAGCTAATCAGGAGTAAATAAAACAAATAAAATATTGATAACAATGTCAGGTCATATTTGAAAGATTATTTCATGTCAAAAGTTATGAGTTATCAGTTGTTATAAGACGTTGTTACCACTATAAAATGACTAATTCGTCCTTGACCTGATAATAGGAAAAGCGGGCTGCAAATTCAAAAAATATCCTAAAGTTATAATTTTCTCCTCTCCTTTGGTTCTACGATATTAATATTTTTAGATTACTAAAACACACATTTAAAATGTATTCCTTTACATGCAATGGGCAACTACATCATACACTCGGAATATTACGTTTATTCTTAAGAATTTTCCATATCGCCGCTATTGTCCTATTATATAAATTAAACCTAGTTATTCGTGGCAAAATTTGTTAATTATGACTTAAAGTTTATTTACCCTACGAGTGCTAACTATATAGAGTCTATTCAGAGTAAAAGTTTCTTCAATTACAAGAATAAATTAGGATGTACTTTCTCATATTGATTAAAACATTTTATTAGATACAGTAAAAATACTGCTCAATGCAAACATCTTTAAATCAAATTAAAATTAGTCACGATGAACTATATTTGCAATTCTGAGAGATAATTTGATTTAATTTATATACCATTTTGTATTTATTTAGGACAAAAGACTGACGAAACCCTTTATTTCACTTAGTCCTAAAATGATCTTTGCTCTTGCTTCCGGAGTGATGGGATTTTCAGAAAACTTTTTGAGTAGAAAGCTCGGTTGCTCAAGAGCTTGGAGATCATCTCAGAGACAATTTAGTGCATTCAAATGTACACCTTATTAGACGATGAGAATGCCTCTTCATTTAGAATGCACAATATTGTGTTTTCCAAACGACATAAGAGTTCGTTTTGAGGTTCCTACCATTCAAAGATTTTCAGGATGGGTAAGGATAGCGGTCGGGGCCGCCTCCTGTAGACATCCAATGCGGAACGATAGCGAGCTCTATACCTAGCTCATGTCACGTTGGAAGAAGGGAAGGCTACTTATAATCCAGCATAATTTAGCCAAAGTGGTTGGGGGAAAGTGAGTTAGCAACACCATTGACACCGAGGGAGGTCCATCTACTTTATTAGTCATACAACAGCAGACTAGACTTATCTAATAATCTTTTTAACACACTATCTCGAAATTTAAGATTAGTGATGTGGTGATGGGCTTTAGCCACACCTGGATACCGCAGGGTTACCTAAATATAAATGACACACTAGTTATGCTGTACTTAGTGTACGTTCAGTCTAAGTAGTTGGTCGAGCTTGCAGAGCAACGAATTTTAAGCACATACATTTATTTCTTTCATAGCACCTTCAATCTAAGTGTATGATCCAGTCTAGTACTTTTAGCTAGATTTGCAATTAAAAAACTTATAAGTAAAGGAATTTCAAAACAAACTTTAGAAAACTCTTATAAAAAAAGCTAAGTAATTTTTAAAATATTCATAACTAAAAAAGGGATGATAATTAATTGGTACCTGTAGTAATTAGATAATTGAGAGTAAAAATTAAATACGCAAAATTGTTGGTTGGATTTTTTGTTTACTTTAACAAAATTTGCAGTTTATGTAATGCCAGGCACATGTTTTAGTTTTTTACTATGGTAAAATCACTCAATCGTAAACAATAAATTAGTAATAAACAGTTAATAACAACGGAAAAGTAATAAATGCGTAATCGGGTAAGTTTAGTTAAAGAACTGACATTAAACGTGATACTGTCTGGTTATGTGATGTCTAGATTCAATTAAGTGCGAAATAACCTTATTTGTTTTCATACTTTTAATTATATTTTTATATAAGTTTATAATGCAAACAAAGTCTCGTTTGCAATAAGGATTAAAAAGGTACGCAGGTGAGACAATGTTTACGTAAATATTCTCATTTTATAGAAAATACAAAAACATATGTGCAGGCATAGGTGGTCAAAGTGTAAGACTAGGGTAACACTTCCCAAACCGTTATACTTTCCTTATTGGAGAGAAAGGGGGTTATCAATTATACAGTATAATGGGTTTTGCCTGAAACAATCGGCTGATTCGATGTAATCACCCCCTCTCTCTTTATGAATGCAATATAACTAGCTGAATCATTCTCAAGTATTCAGTTACAGTTCTAAAACTGACCATAAGGTAAGTAGTAGACACTTTCTTTTACATAGTACTATTGACTAAATGGCGATAAACTTTTATAAATGTTATATAAATATCTTATATATGTTAATTGCATGACGACTATGTTTACTTAAACACCTGCATTTTCATGGTTTTATTGTTTCCACTGAGTGATAAAATCCATCTCACCTATAATATAAAAGTAATATCCCATGCTACGTTATGAGATTGAAATTAAGCAAACATTTTTGGTTAAATAAAAAAATCTTAGTGAGAGTATCTAACTATATTACTCGATGAAACAGATTAATTTGGACAAAATATTATAACGTCATAAAATTTAATTATTATAATTAGAAAAATGTAGATTGAAAGAATCAAAATTATAAAGGATAAATAATTTATGTTTTCTATATAATTTATTTGTTAATATTTCTATTTATACATTTTCATAACTGCATATGTCTCATTGGTTGTTATTTTAGTTTAATTTTACAAGGGCGAATAATGGTTCTAACATAAAATACTTTTAAAAAATAAAATATAATTACACACGGAAATGTTTAGTCATATTTTAGTCATATGTTTAGTAAAATATTTGGTGAGCATTGGCAAAGTCTAACAATGGACAGGCTAGAATATTTCATTTATGTCTGCTTGTCTCTTCTTTTGTTTGTAGATTTTGAATTTTTTATGACACTTCATTTGTATATGGGCAACATGGTGCATGTAAAATTCCTTCGATTTAGCTCTGCAGTGGTAACCCACTGTAAAATAACATATTTAGATTGATGTTATGGGTAACTGTAATGGCCACGATAAAACGCACCAGAAATAAATTTGTATACAAACTCAGTATAATCTCATTAATGTGAAGCAGCAACACATGCAGCTATAGTCATACAATTTTGCATGTGCTCAGTTAAGCTTGGTACACAACACTTGGTGTACCTTGTGATGTAAAAGATTAATGGGCCTTCTTACAGGAATGTTTGTAAAGGGCTAGAATAAAATATAATTAAAAGTAATTACGTTATTTGTACTAAACAATAACATATACATTATTATTTTCAGGCCAAAAGTAATCTTGGAGAGAGTGTAAAAGAACAAATCATGAAACTCTTACTGATCTTGGCACTCTGCGTCCTCTTCCTCTTCAACAGCGTCATGGCTGGTGCGTATGCTACCTTTTTCCAAGAAATATTTAAATTTAATAACAGTTTTTTATTATAACATTACCACTATTAACCAAAAAAATACATTACCATGTATAGCATGAGAAACTCTCAATTGTATATCACTACGTAAACTGCTTTAGTATATAAGTACAAAGGTTTTTAAGCATTTTAAACATCTCAGGAGCTTTTGTTCAGATTAAAACCTTGTCAGATAATACATTCTGCAGAATGTATGTTTATTTTTGTTAACAAATTATATAAAAATATGCATTAAGAATATTGATCATATTATACCTCATATATATTTAAATAGCCTAAGTTTTTTAATATTTATTTCTATAATTTATAAAATGTACCCTGATAATTACGCGTAATTGATTACCATCCACACATGTATACAAATTTTGAACAAAATATAAATTCATTTATTGTGATTTAAAAATATTACACAACGATCGACGTCCATTAACTTAATTAATTACATCTAGTAAAGCTATTAATATACATTAAACTAACTCATTACATTTACATATTTTAAACATTATTTTCTTTGTTAACTTTTAGGCATAAATTCATCACCAGAATCACCAGAATCTGGACCAATAAGTAGCGAAGAAAGGGTGAGTTGTTCATATTACAATATTTTTACTACCGCAATTATATTAAATCCTTTTAGGTTTACCTGACTTTATCCTAAATTTACCAATGAGATTCGAATGAGATCAACTAAATATTAGACTATCGTTTATATTTATTTGAAGGATACTTCGCAATACATTCTCAATTATTTTATTAGGTCTACAATAATATATATTTTACACGCGTAGAAAAGTTATGCTCAGCTAAACTGTTCCTATCTCTACAAATTGTTTTGGTTCTTGGTACCAGTTTTAAAACTTCATATCACAGCAATCTAATTTTCATTGACAATAGATTATGCCTGCATAAAAAGTAACAAATAGTAGCTTATTATATTAGCTTTAATGAAATTTACTTAAGATTACCCCATAAGAATAACTAAACACTTTCACACTTAATTCTGTTACTAGGTTTGGGCGTGGTGCCTTAATTTAAAAATGTTAGTTATACGCACTCAAATGTTTTTTCATTATTGTTACGCAATTTATACTTTTTGATATAAACATTAATTCTTTTTAAAAATTTAATTTAATGTTTTTTATTATTTTGGCCTTGTTGTTTTGTGCCATATCTTTGAGTCAACATACCTGAAACTGCAACTCCTTCTTGTTAACTGAAGAGGGCCTCCCAAGCGAAGCAAAAACATTTATAACATCATCATGGCAGTAGTTATGACACCAACCTTGTAAGTCTACGAACTGACAAAACAAAATGTTGACGTAGCTAACACATTTGATAACTACTTTTATTCTAATCTCGAAAAGTATGGATTTAGTGTCAAAATGGAGATTAGTCGTAAAGAAATACGTGAAAGATAATATAGGAGTGGACGCTGATATTAAAACTTCAGTTACATGTTTTGGGACTTTCAATTTATACTAAATTATTAGAATATAGATTTTTCCTTGAGGACGCCATAGTTCATGTAGTATCATGTCTTCCTTAACTAATCTACCTTATTAAAGCATAAACTTTATAAGGTCAATATAATCAAAATCCCATTATGCCAGTTATGGTAATTAAGTCATTCATACAAAATTGTTTTCCTTCATATAATATTTTCCTATTGCAATGTAATACTACCTTTGCCTTTATACGACACTATTGTCAGGTACTGGTTCATGCAAGTACTTATATCAGCATCCATATTAGGCAGAAAAGAGAAGTAAGTATTATTGTTCCTTTTATATTTTAAGCTTATTTGTATTAAATGATTTAAAAATACATTGGTTTGTTTCCACAAATATCATCTTATGCTACACATATTAATAATACTTAAAGTTAAATGCTGCCAATTCTCTAATACACTACACAAGGAATTATTAGTTAAATATTTACGCAACAGTTTGTTAAAATAATATTCCTGGTTATAAAAATCAGAATAAGAAAATACACTAATATCAGTGTGTCAGTAGGTTCATATCAGATTTGCAGACCACTGAATATGTTAGAAATAAACAGAAAAGGGTATCGTGAAGGTCTGAAGACGTCCTAGTGACATATCTGTAATACTATTTGTCTTCAATACCTGGTACTCGGTTCCTTGCTAAATACTAGAAGACTCCTTACTAAAATTGTATACATGCGAAACTAATCTTGTGCAATTTAAAAAAGCTTCTTATAAATAGTTTTTAACCAAGCGTATAAAATATTATTTGTAATTGTTATATTAAAGTAAAACAATCAATGTATTTCCTGACTAATTCTAATGGTTATTGGATTTTACAGAAGTTATTTTTGTTACTACTTATATTAGTTACAAAACCATTCAATAAATAATATACATTATAAAGCACTACCAGGTAATAATTGAATCAGATGTATGAGAGCATAAAAATATAATGAACCTATTAAACTATTGAGGTGGCTCTCTGGATATATTTTCTTTTATTAATATTGGTGTGATAAATTTGATATTTCCCACTATTTATATCTAATTAAAACAGGTGAAGGTCAGATAAGACTTTCAAATTGGTTTAAGCGCAAGGAAGTGAATATGGGGAATTTAACAAAAACCAACTAACTCAAACAAATTAGCATTTGTATTAAACAGGCTATGTTGGCTAAATGTTTAAATTTAATTTTGGTTTTATAAATTTGAGCTTGTAAAACATTCATAAAAATAAGTTTTAGTCAAATTGACAAATTTTAAATGTGCTAATTATATAAATAATATTGGTTAAAAACATATATTAACACAAGCCGTTCCCCGTGCCTTCGCGCATCACTTATAATATCTAAAGCTTTCTTAGTAAAATCACTTATAATGTAATATGGTGGAACTCGATGAAAGTTTTCAAATGCAAGTGGGCAATCATCAGATACATAGTATTTCAATGGTTACTTGATCTCAATGAATAAAATATGCATTACATACTCAGGGCTGAGAAGCCTATTACTGTCAAAAAGCATATTCCTTTAATTTATTAGGTGGAAGTCCTTATTAAGTTCATGAAAAATTTTAAAATTAAGTTTATAAGGTGTAATATGTTATAAAAGACTTGTTTTTTATTGGATTGTCTGAGAAAGTATGGCTCATTGAGACATGTTATTTAGCGTTTGTTTCTCTATTTTCCTTATTCTCTATATTCCTGTGATATAGAAATGCTATATCACAATGTCATAAAAGCCAACCAGTTTCTAGTACCTTATATGAAGAAATTCACGGTTCTTTTCCATAAGGTGCTTAAATACTATTTCCAATACATGAGTTGTTTTAAATGGTCCCTGCACAATATAGGGCAAAACTTAGATATTTACTTTGTGTTAGCCGTCTATATTACACTACTAATCAAGTACTGTCTAAAATTTAAATTTAAGTATGTTTAAGCCTCTTGCACGAACTAAAGCTGTTTAGAGTCCTTTAACTTGGATTTGGAACTTAAATATTACCATTTCTTCCTAGTTCTAAAATTCCCAAGTTTAAAGTTCTGATTTTTATTTTTATAAAACTTCCTTTCACTTCAAAGAATATATTTCAAAGATGATTAGCCAAATTGGACCGTAAATCTCAAATGTAGTGCTACCATCACATTTAGTGGTTAACTTTAATTTATTACACAGTTGAAATAAAATGTTTTGGTTTTTTTTACAAAAAAGACAATTTTATGCTTTAGACCTATTTTTTGAACACCGTTTTACTCTAAGTCGTCGTCACCAGCATAATTTTGAATTAAAAAAAAAACTATTCATTCTTTGGTAAATAAAATGCTTCCACAACTCTGAATAATAATTTAAATTTCTGTTCCAAGATTCATAGTTAAAAGTGCCTCTTTTGTGCAACAGCCATAATATACCTAACCAAGGAACCCATTATAATGTAAATCCAATTTTCTTGTGATTAGAACTCCGCGCTGCCCAGGGATATCTTCATTGTATAAACAAACCATTGACTCAAATGAAAATGACAGTCATGGGACAAATGGAACCGGTGGGGGCCACATATATTAGTTCAATGGAGCTCTCCACTCAATTTAAGGCCCTCGTTTAAATTCTACATAACCCATTTCAAAACTATATTTGTGATACCTACTTCTTCTTAATGAAAACTGTGGAAAACTCCTATACCGAGAACCGTTCATATTTTGTAAAGTCTAAATTACATTCACACTATTTACATTAATAGACAAAATGTTTGTTTTTAATAGCCTTTTTATTTTTACTATATTGAAATGTTCATGTATTTTTAAGTTTGACATATAAGTGAATGTATATCCTATTTTGAAGTTGGACTAACCAGTTTAAGCATATGTATTCTCATTTCATTTTGGGGATATATTTAATACACAATAATAGGGATCATAACATATACCTAGGGATGCATTTGGTTGAATCGGTCAGTCTTACTTAAACTGAATAATAGAAGAAAATAAATTCACATATTTGCAAAATTAAAGAATATGAACATTTAAAAATAAGATTATAAAATTTAACAATTAAGCTAAAAGGTTCCTGCAAAACCCAAAACGATGTTGTGTCTTGAAAGCTTAAAGGAAAGCTGGGATGACAATTAAGCATTTTCTTGACACAATCTTAAATATGAATTTAGTCCTTTAAAAACGATAGATTACAAACTATTTAACATATTTTCCCCAGATTTTTACTACAAACTGATCCTGAGAAAAGATATGTCACATATGCTTATGTGCGTTATTGAAACTTTAATATTAATGTTTGTCCAGGAATTATTCATCATGTGTTTTATTTGTTCGGTTCGAGAACACTGGAACAACAACTTTTCCCCACTGCAAAAATTCATGTTTCAATAAAAAGCTATTGTCCTTTCTAGTCTTCATTATTGCGAGAAACACCTTCGCTTGTAAAAAGATTGTTTTAATCAGTTTTATAGCCTTTTTCAACATGCGATGGTATTCTGATTTAGCGAATGTTTTATTGCATTTATAATTTTACTAAAAAATGTTTGCATATTTCCAGAACTGCTTCCCAGGATCCACATGGAACAGAAACTGTCAGTCCTGTGTGTGCTCACCGCAAGGTGTGCCTACCTGTACGGGGGCTCCCTGTGCTTAACATCTTCCGTCTCCTCTACGCTGGATAACAAAATTAAATAATTTAATGAATTATTATTATGTCTAAGAATATGTTGAAAATATATATATAGCTGTTTACAAAACTGTTATTATTATTCCTTGTAATCCACAATAAGACCTATTATAGACACTTCGACCTATTATAGTTTGAAGCTTTATGCCTCTTTCTTAGGAGTTTTAAACGATACATCTTCACGAAATTTATTTTATTTTATCATTACAAGTACTTTGGACAAAAATTAATATTTTTGAATCAATATACCATCCCATTACTTGTAATGATTTTTTTTTTAACTTTTGGTGCACACCTACTCTAACTATACTTGGGTGTTTCCAGTGGACATCACTTCATGTATTGTAACTAATTCTCGAAACGTATTACAGCCGAAGAATTGGTGTTATAAAAATAAAAAAGCTCCTAATTAATAAGTAACCAAGAATACACTTAAAATACATGGAATACAATTAAAATAGTTTCGTGATATTTTATATAAGGAGTGTGACAATACTGCAGTTTATAGCACGAATACCAAACTTTTGCAATGCAAATTGTAGACGAAAATAGCGATACATGTTATGAAAACTAAAAGTGATCTTTATGACCTTTCAGATAAAAATAAAAACTTAAATGACTACATCTCAGAAGTTATTATAGAGTGGTACGCTATATAGCACCAAATTAAAACTTATTAGGAGAATAAATGTTATTTAGACGTACAATTAAACTAGTGTCAAATGATTTTAGAGAAAGTATGAAAACGCTCTACTAAAGATAAAGACATAGTCTACGCCTAAGGATTTTGGAACGTTTGCGACTACGCAAATAATTTTAAATCATATATACGTGGATTAGGATGCATCAGTACTTATTATTATATTGCATTATTAATAGTTGCTGTTTACAGTTCTAGCAGAACTGTCTACATGAGGAATTTTTTTCATCTTCACCCAACGAGTCAAATATGGCAAATAGGTAATTCGTAATCATGGGAAAATAAAAAGTTTTATTAAAAATTTTCAACTCTTCCTTTGGGTAGCATACAGAAAGGGTCATCCCTAAACATATTCTATGATTAGATCCAGTAATTGAGAAGATAGCCTATGATTTCTGCAAACAGAGAGAATCAGATCCCATCCTCTTGGAAGCTGAATCTCTAGACAAATTTAATCGTACGCCAACTTGGAAACGTTGCCCATGGTTTAGCTGGTGTGTTCAGAGTTTACCAACTCGAGATAGCTCTATGGACAACGCACAGTGGAACAGTCGAGGTAGTTGTACTGTTATTAAAGTTCAAAAAGATTGTGATTTCTTATGTTCATTGCGTGGAAATCAAAAGGACAGTAGTCCTAATTATGAGCTTAAGACAGGTACCCAAAGTCATAAAAGCTGCTTTGCTATCAGTAATAATACTGGTACAGGCGGGGTTTCTTATAAGCGCACATCATAGTGGCAGTGACCTCTTCTCTTACGGTACTTCATATAGTTAGATTGAATCACTAACTTCGTAATAGTTGTTGTTAGTGAATATCAATAAATCTAAAAACGGAGTTGCACAATCTATATAAGATCTGTTTTGACAAGTCTTACATTTTTTCGTGAATGATAATGATCTCAATAAATGTTCTTTGTTTGAAGTTTGTTTTTGACGATGGAATGAACGTCTCAATATTAAAGTGTTACTGACTTTTTATATCACTGAACGATGTCAAATGTCCGGAAAAATCCTGCTTCCTTCTTAATAAATGTCGTACACGTTGTACTGATTCTTGGCAGAATAAATTAAAGTTATATTAATGATTTAAGTTGTGTCCACTTCTTATACCGTCTAGAAACACAATTTAGTGAAACATTTTATCAATAACAGTCACCCAACTTATTAAGGCATTTACAGTAACTGTTTATTGTAATTATCAGAAAACTGTAAGAAGAGATGATTGTTATCTTTAAGAACTGCTAAAAATTCTCTTCCTGCTAAGAGAAGCTTTGTACTCCTCTAGATAGAGATCTTCCAAGTACAAATTTTTTATAGTAAATATTAAAATATTAAGGTCTGAAAATGGTTTTAGTAGTATGTTATGCGTATTTATATTATCATATCCAAATTGGTTTCAAATCAAAAAGACAAATATAATATACTAACATTCTCATCAATAACTATTCACACATAACGTTTTAAAATAATTTAGTAATGTTTTATGGGCTTTCCTCTGTGGATGAGTTTCCAAGCCTTGATGTTGGGAGATGGGAGGAGTACATGTTTATACCCCCATACCTACATACCCTATCTATACCTACATACCCCTACGTACCTACATATCCCCATTCCTTTATTACAGATGCATTTATGAATACTGTTGTTTATTTCTGTACAGTTTCATTTTTTTATTTCATTTATAACGTCAAAAACTTGCAATGATCTTATCACTTTTTTCTAGATTTAACTAACATGCCAACTAAGGATTTATTTCTCCTGGTCATTCAACCTTCATAACAGCAAAAACATCACTTTGAATCAGTTTTGTGCCAGCTTATTATTTTATTTAAACTTTATAGGAGTTTTATGTTTAGTTAAATGATTAAAACCAAGAATAAGAGTTCGATTTTTATAAACAATATTGTCTCTTAACATTAAACAATATTGTCTCTTAACATTATTTAACTATTCTAAAGTGGGATTTAAAAACTACGATTTTAAATTTAAATATGTTATATAGTATATTATAACATGAGATTATATGGATTTGTTATCATAATGTTAATTTTAAATTAACTGTAAGTTGAGATGCCTCTAATTTATAGTGTAATTTACATAAAATATATGTTTGTTTTATATTTTAAATAAAATGAATTCACGTGATTATTTTACAAAAAGAAGTATATTTCAGATTATTATCTTGCCAGCTGTACTGATCTTGATCACTTTACTGATCTTTGCAGTTGTAAAAGCACTTTTGCCTGAAATAAATACCAATGAGGATAAAGTTAAGATACCTATTAAAACGGAAAAGTTTTTCAGGCTATAATAGACTAATTGAAGCTAGGGATCTAATTTTAGGAAACATGATGAAATATATTCAATAATTTGCAAGCATAAGCTTAGACTCACGCCCATATGTACTGATGGCGAGAGAAAAGAAGAGACCTGGCCCGTGCCGGCGCACAGCTGTGTACTAGTGTGTTGTCGCGCGGTAATTTCAGGCGCTTCGCCCCACACAGCCAACCCTGCGAACAGTGAAACAATAATGGAATTACGAAACAAGGCGCGGAAACATACTAGTAGTAGCGCCTGCAAATTTTAGATAGGCCAGGATCCAGGTCTATTCTTTTCTCTCGCCATCAGTATGTTACGTGTGAGATAGAGGATTTGTAAAATAAGGTCCAATCTGCACGCCTTGATTACTGGGCAAGCCTGAAAGCAAGATTATACAAAATCTGTATTCCTAGTCACTAAGAGGGCACCTCTCCTAACATCTCTGTGGAATATAAATAGATGCTTCATACTCTGGTCAGACCATTAATCATCAAAACAGGTAAGTAGAAACCGTTGCGACTAAGTGCTATAAATAAATATTTAATACACGTTGTGCTACTGTTGATTTGATGAAGTTGAACTAAAATAATAATATATTATTTGATACAACATTAGCTCGATTACTAGCTGATAAAGTAGTAAACTCCAAATTATGTAATGAAATATTTCATTAATTTATATTTATATTGATGAACAAGGTTTCCAATGAACGAACATGTAAAATAAAGTATATTATGATAATCAACATTTATTTACTGTAAAACTTAAACTCAAAAATATGCATATGAAGCATAAAACTTCATGATATCTGAAGTTGCATTAACAGAACACCCCAATAGATTGAAAAGAATAGAGGGAAAATATCATTGTAAGGACATATATGTCACTAGATTAACTATAAATTATAAAAGATTGTTTGAGGCTTTTCATGACAATGTAACTGTAAAAAGTTTACGACCACAAAGAGCTATCGAGCGTATTAAATTACCAACGCTTTTATTAACACTCAAAATGTAGAGTTTCATTTGTGAACTAGTAAACAAAGTTATAAAATCCTAGTCATACAGCTAGTTGCCATACATTAATGAAAGATGAAAGATCTTCTCTGAAATCTAGGTTTATTCTGTAATAAAGTTGGTGAGGGGGCACGCAGGACATACGTATGGCTTTGGATGTATGTCCTTAATGCAATTGATAAACATATTTTCTTGTACAGTATATTTTGTGCAAGTTTAAAGTCCTCTTTATTTCCGGATAAAATTACAATATTCATCCAGTGTAAAACAGAAGTTATAATCCCTACAATGTGTATTGACACATTCAGTATTAGATACTGCACTATTTACTATCGAATTTACTAACACTGACCGACAGTGTGTACCGTATGACGATAACACATGGGGGTGGTGACTTCTGAGGTCGTAGTAATAAATACTAGAAATACAAAGTTTACTTATAAGTTCAGTTTAATTACGAAAACTTAAAAGCACCACTTTCAGATGGTAAAGGAAAAGTTGTGTACTGCCACGTTGCTGCCAATTAGAATATATTAACTAAAAAGTATATCTTCTAGGTGGGCCTAAAATATCCAATGTTCTATTGAATTATGCGTACGACGTTTTACTTTACAAAACAATAATATTTCACTTCCCTTCGCAATAGGTAGACTCACAACCCGGGTGTCGGCGTCTTGGCACGAGACATTGAAGCTGTAGTCTAAGAACGGTTATTTCTAGAAGAGGACTAGAAGTTGGGAAATGGTAGCCATCTATTCAAACAACACGTGAGATACATCAGCTACGTAAACTCGCCTAAAACAAATTTGCGACGGTATTAGCCATTTAATGAAACAAATTACTATTTATAAACAACGTGCTCGTCGCCATAAGGACGACGCCACAACCTTTATCTATCTCCATCAAGCAAATAAAAGATCTTCAAGGGTAAGTTACTTTACTATTCACATCTTTACTTTACGTTACATTCATTTTATACGTTTGGCATCAAAGGGCTAATTTAATAATACGAAAAGATAAATTTTACTTACGGACAAAGCGCGCGAGGTCTGATGGGTTACGTAGTTGGGCTGCTACAAAGGGTTAGAAGAAAAAAAATTCATACGCGTGCCAATTAGGTAGTTACTCCGCCCAATAATTTAGTTCCGGAACATTGGATGTAAAATAATATTATATTATACTGGCTGATTAGGTTGCGAAATTTACATTGTATGAAATTTAATTAACTAATTTACGGTACAAGTGTACATTCCTGTCATTGATTAAAAAAATTTTTGAACCCAGTATAGAGAATTTTATAAGAACAGTTAGTAATTGCTGTTTCCTTCGAGACAGCAGGAAGATGCAAGATAGTAAGCCGTGTACTCTAGTCAGTAAACTTAGTTTTAAGTGGTAATTTAAAACTTTAGACAAACATTCTCTTTCAACTTAGCTCAAGCTTTACTCTTTACATTATCTTAGGTTAAATTTATCTGTCGAAAAGTTTTTATCGTCTGTTAAAGCCTTTAATTTCTTTTATTTGAGCAAATGGTTTAAAAATAGAATGTTCATAATTTTTTATGAATATACTAGCAGTTACCCGCGGCTTCGTACGCAATTTCCTGTTAAAAAACTGGACAATATGTTCATCTATTCTTTTCCTATGACATAATAAACAGTCTAGAGATAATCGATAGTCACTCAAAGCTATTCCAATCTCCTGATTTATGTATATTTAAGTTTAAATAACAGTGTTTGGGGGTTCTGAAGTCGTAAAGTGAAACAATTTTGATAAGATACGTATTTCCCTGCAACATTCAATGACAATTTATTGAAGTTCTTAGATGATTTCAGTAAAAATAAGAGTTAGCCTTTTATCCCAATCACGAAAGTGTATCGTACAACTAAAAAGTTGCTGCGGGCAATATGAGTCTGTTCTGGTCTTTTAAATTCACTTCCGGTCTAATCTACTTACGGTTAAACAATTGATTTATGCTGTTGCACTGACCAAAAAATGGTCTAATATGTTGATTTCGGAATCCAAATTAGATTAAATTTTGGTGATTAAGTAATTTATTTGTTATCAAAAATAACTGGCATATTAAAATAAACCCTCAGTATTAAATTTGTTAAGGTATATTACGTATTTAAATCACAGTACTACGCCCTTAAAAAAACTTGCAGTTATTATACTTACGTAATAGCTATGTAGCAGTAGGCCTGTAAGTTCCTCGGCAATAAATAAACCACATTTATAGTATGCCAGATTTTTAAATATAATATACTATTGGCCAAGATTTTATTTACTTATAAATAAATAAAATGTGGTGGGAGCGTTCCAGTAAGTATTAGACGTGAGTGTGCAACAAAAAGTCACAATAAATAATCTATGGACTACTAAAGAGCGACATAACACACAAAGGCTAAATATACTGTACTAGCTGAACAAAATTATATTCTACAGTTTACTAACATGGCCAAGATCAAAAGTGGATCCAAATCAGTCCAAACCAATGCATTAGTTGAGACAAAGTCAGATCTGTATAGGTTCAACAACGACAGGTACGAAGTCTGTCCGATCTCCCAGGGGAGCAAGAGTAAAGTATTATCAAGTCCAACTCACCATGGTACTCACAAACTGGGTGGACACACACACACACACACACACACACACACACACACACACACACACACACACACACACACACACACACACACACACACACACACGGCGTTGTCCGTGCGATCCACGACCGGAAACCACAGCGCCAACAGTATCCGGTGGGCGGAAGCTTGACAGGGCGCGAGTGCCCGCGGTAGACCACCAAGTGGTAGGGCTGATCCTGAAGTATAATTGACTCGTGGGTCAGGTGGGCCGCTAGCATGGAGTTGCAGATTCTAACAAAAAAAAACCATTTACACATACTCACTCCAAAATAGTCTTCATTCCAACAACGTTTCTTAATTGGAATCATACAATCCACTCACACTATATAACCAGTGCAAATTTGTTGGTTAGGAACGTAAACATAATTTTAAGAGTTAAGAGAGAGGTTTTATTAGTGTTTATAATTTGAAGTATAAAGACAAAAAAAAACAAACATGTATGCTGTTATTTTTGCCATTTACTCATAATCACTCTAAAATTGTCTTTTTTCCAACAATATTATATAAACTATAATCATTAGTAAACCACAGTTCCATATGAAAATAGTCTACTTATATATTTAATTTTGGAAAAGCAATATTTTTTATTGCATTATCTACTCTTTTAATCTTTGCTTAAGTAATCGTTCTGTTTAAATGTGAAGTAAACTCTACCTTTGAAGTTTCTAACAATAATAAAATTAAAAAGCAAAGTTTTATTTACAGGCAAAATTTCATAATCATAAACACAAAACAGATTAGTTTGGAACTTGTACTTCAATAGAGATAATAAAACTCGAATAAGAAAATAGTAAATGTATACATAGGTCTACAAACACACACACACACACACACGCACACACACACACCCACACACACACACGCACGCACACGCACACACACACACACACACGCACGCACGCGCACGCACGCACGCACGCACGCGCGCACGCACGCACACGCACGCACACACACACACACACACACACACACACACACACACACACACACACACACACACACACACACACAAATCAAATCAAATCAAATCAAATCGTTTAATTGCAGTTGACAATATACATTGCATAGCAAACGTCAATTTTCATGTCTAAATTTTTTCCATTCATCCCACATCAAGGCCACATTTAAACTTACAACATTCAAACATTCACTCCCCATTCATTCCATGCCAATTACGCCCACTTTCGGCGCTGGAGTAAGTTTCCTCATCGCGTGGTCTCCCAGTTGAATGCCAGAAACTCATCAACACTGTAGAAAGCGTTTGACGCCAGGCAGAGTTTGATACGAGTTTTTAACACCTTGGGCGTTGAGGCATTTTTAATTTTGTTTGGCAATCTGTTTATAAAATGAACACCTGCCTGCGAAGGCAAATGTTCATAAACCACCGTTCTGTGCATTCCCGAACGGTAGTTATCTCTGCCTCTTGTCTCATATTCATGTATGTCTCGTCCTCTGGTTAAGGCACATTTAGACAAACAATATAAGGTTGTTTCTAAGATGTAGAGACATGGCAAAGTTAACAGTTGCAAATTTTTAAACGCTGTCCTGCACGACTCTCTGAAGTTTAAATTAGCGATAATGCGAATTGCTTTTTTTTGTAATTTGAAAACTCTCATAAAATGGTTGTTTGCACAGGCTCCCCACACAAAACGATTCCATACGAAAGGTGGGGATAAATTAACCCATAGTACGCCGTAATCAGTACCTGACTTGGGCAGTATTTTGCCAAAGATCTTAAGACATAAACTCCTGAGGATAATTTGGCACAAACATAATCAATGTGATTTTTCCATGTCAACCCTCGATCAAGGTGTATTCCAAGGAACTTTGAAGAATAGACTTCTTCCAATAATGTATCTGCAACCATAACAGCAGGACCTCTTTCAATATCTATAGAGCGCATTGAAAAGTTTAGGAAATTTGATTTTGATGAGTTTATTTGAAGATTGAGGCTATTGAAATGTTGGACACAATTGTTAAGGTCAACAAAGGTCTGTATTTCTAAATTTTGTTTTGTACCTCCTCTAAAACAGAGAGTCGTGTCATCTGCGTACTGCACAAGCTTTCCATGCAGTAGTGATGATTCAATGTCATTAACATATATCAGGAAAAGAATTGGACTGAGTATTGATCCCTGGGGAACTCCATATCTCAGTGCAGTAGGTTTTGAAATTTGATTCGAAATTTGGACGACCTGTGTTCTATGGTTTAGGAATGAACTAATCCATAAAAGTGGCACGCCTCGAATGCCGTGGGATTCTAATTTGTCAAGCAGTGTTTTGTGGTCAACATAGTCAAATGCTTTTGAAAGGTCAATAAATACACTTAATGTGTGATTATGACCTTCAATTCCCTCTACAACCATATCGACAAGATTCACTATAGCGTCAATTGTCGACTTTCCCTTTCTGAAACCAAATTGGTCGTCTGAAAGTTGGTTGTGTTTGTTTAAAAAATTTAGCATTCTTGACAAAAAAAGTTTTTCGAATATTTTGCTCAATACAGGCAAAAATACACACACATATGCATTTACTCTTGCTCTTTCTAATATGCCAAGATTAAGACAATAAATTGTTCTCAACCAGTAACGTAATTATTGACTAAGATTTAACATGTTTAATAATTCTGACACAAATAATGAATTAATTATGTTTATGTTTCATTAACTGATTGAATATAATACAGTATTAAAGTATTTACATAATATATCAATATTTATTCTTAATATTTGTATGAGAATATAAATATATAATCTCAAGGCCACGGTAAATGTAATTTTCATAGTAAATTAGTTTGTAATATAAAATTATTATTGAAAAAGATACATATATACTTTGTTCCTGCAGGTACAACTGATTCAGTTTGCATATCCAACATCTGACACTCTAAACACATTCGTACAACTGTTTTCCCCTTTAACTATATAGATTTGTACCAATTAAATTATTGGTTTCTTACATTTATGGACAGGACTTGATAATCTTAATATGAGGTCCAAGGCTCAGTCTATTTAATACTATACAAGCGAACTTTATAAATTTGTATATTTATTCCTTGTTAAAAGTAAATGCCAAAGTATAAAATAGCATGGTAGAGGCTAGCCTTAGCCCAATGTCTGCATCCGGGCTCACAAAAATTCAGCAATGCTGAAGGGTAAATTGCCACGGTTTCATCACCTAATCTGAAGGTGCACATAATTCCAGTCTGTCTGCTGCTCGTAGCGCGGGACAGGTCACACAGATCAGCAGTTGGCCAAGGTCAAGTCGGTATCTTTCTTATCGCTCACCGTAACAATAGTACAACCTTTACCAAAACAGCAGGCTGGCGTTTAATCAGTGACTCTTCTGTTTATAGTAGCAACAATGAAAGCGAGCTTTTTCATTTAGATGAATAAAATACTTTATTTTTTGATCAGTTTTACACCAAAATTGATCAGGTGAAACAGAAAAAGTACATGTCACAAGGTCCCATAATATTTCGACGAACATTCTCATAGTACCCGTTTTAGGCATGTAAGTAAGAAATGGAAAGTCAAAGAACACAGTTTTCTCTGTGAAAGTACGAGTACTTATGATGTAGCCCCATTATAACTTTTGTGTTGGGGCGGGGGGGCATATTTAATGTGCATGTTTTTTAATGTCCATGATTAAGAAATTCAAACGAAATTGTGACAAGCCTTTATTTTACATGTTGTAAGTGAAGGATTAATAAGAGTTTACCTTGCTGTCATAATGAAAAAAATATATAGATACGTAGACCAGAAAAGCCTGCTTCTGTCAAAAAGCGCCTAATTCCGCCCCTAGTAATAAACTTCCGGTCTGTGGTATTTCCGGTGCAATAGTATATTTTGTATTCTTAACCCGTTCAAGAAAACATACGTAGGGTTTAGAAGTCTACTTCAGTCAAAAGGCGTCTACTTCGACCATTTTAACCTACCCAGTCAAAGTATTTCTGGTAAAGTAATATATATTGCATTCGATCAAGAAAATATATAGATAAATAAGTCTAATGCTTATTTCAATAACAGATTTCAAGCCCTTTTATCTACTTCCGGTATAAGTTATCATAGGGATCGTATTAGCGTTAACATTGTTCCCCCATCAAGAAAATATATACATACGAGGGTGCAGAAGGTTTAAATCAATCAAAACGTATCTTTCTTATATATCATCACAGTGTATCAAATAATATCACCAGAAAGTCATTCATATTCATCATGACAGATAATTTTCTTAGATTACCGACATTGAATTCGAAATATATAGTTTTTCTTGGGGTTTAAAATTCCTTAGTTAATCTTTTCCGAGTATAAGACAGATGTGTGGAAATTCTTATTTCTAGGTCATCAACAAACCACATTTCAATCCATTCAGATGCCCATCCCATTTTAACCTTTATATATTTGGATATTTGTGAAATTTCTTTAGTCGTTTTATGTAAGTCATAAGTCGTTGGTGTGTCAAATTTCATCTTAATGTGAAGTGGGAGAATTAGTGATGAGTGAGTGAGTAAAACCTTTCCATTTTGTTAATTGAGAGAATGAAATAATGTACTATTGAGCTTGGGAGCTTGGTTTAAAGAGTGAATACCAACCAGCATGATTTCATTAACACATGCGGATTGACTAACCAAAAATCTTTTGTTATTTCTACATATTCTTGTTCTGCAGCCTTTTTAAGGATCAATAGTCTTATTGGATAGTGTTTAAAATATTGTCTTTAGACTTTCTATATTTAAGTAGAAAATAAAGAAGATCCTGATAAAATTCACATGGTAGTTTCAAAGACGCTTATCGTGCTGACTGTTACTGGAATTCGTAAAGGTGGTTTTCATTCCTGGTAAATCTTTATTAAAATAGCTTTTTTATATGGGTGGAAACTACAGATGGTTTATGCATTAAGCTTGCACAATTTAAAAGCTTTTGATGAGTTAAAAGAAGCTACAGTGTGGAAGTAGAGGTTTTCTCTTTTGGAGAATGTGATACACTTAAACGCTTCGCTGTTTCAACTCTTACATACAGTCTCAATATGAAAAACGTATCTGGGGTTGTTAAAATCTGGTTATAAAATCATGAAAAAATGTATTTGTAAAATAATTACTATACCAACTTCGCGTAATTTCATATACGAGTACAGTATATACAGGGTGTCTATAATAACTCTTTAGACCTTCACCATACATTTTCAAGTCAAAATATGTAAGAAATGTTACTTATTTATAAAACAGAATTATCATGCTCACAGATAAATTATAACATAAAACCTTCAGTGCCATGCTAAAGTATATAATTCGTATTAATATTAAAACTGACCATTAAAAGGCGCCAGTGGTGAAATGTTGCCAAATCGTGCACTTTGTACTAAGTCCGGCCGCTGTTAGAGGGCAGGGATCGTTTTTCATCCTCAGGTAAAATTAAAATAATTTTAGTAAATATTTTCAAACTGATGAATAACCTGGAAAATCTATAAGGTTCATAAAATTATATATTTGAAAGAGGGGATGGTAGGAAAAGAATTTATTAATGACAGACATCACTGAAATCAACAATATGAAACAACTGATACTGAATGAATAACATGCCCTAAAAGTTGTGTTGCCCTAAAACTTCAAAAATAGCAAACTACCTTGGTATCATAGTTGATAACAAAAGTTAACAGTACAGTACGCACATAAAATTTCCATTTTCGGTAAGACATAAATCATTCGTGTTACATTAAATCAATTATGCACATTTTAGAGACAGGCAATTCTCAAGACCAGCAGATCTACAGTGATGTAGAATTTTGGGAAATACTTGTAAAACCTTATTACAAAGTGTAAAATCTTTTTATGGTTGGAATTTTTAAGTAACGACTTGATTAAAGTAAGCGAATATGTTTCGTATCAGAAAAGTATATTGTATTAATATTGGGATTAAAAATGTATAATTGTATGTTAAAATAATAATTAATTCGTTTTAAACAATTAAAATACTAATTGTTGTTTGCAGTTCTCACCATAAATAAGTACAGTTAGACAATACGTGCAACAAATAATAAATACATTATGAGTCACTTGATTAAATATTTAAAATTGGGATGGTTATTACATGGAATTTTTATTATTATTTGTATAAATTGAACATTAAATGATGGAAGAGCACTAACTTAAAAACCAATCCCACTATCACTTACCATAATGACACGTAGACACGTATAATTGAGTGAATTTTTCAATTATTTTTTATTTACTTATTAAGACCTTCATTTATATTCTTTTAACTCTTCCTTTTTAACTCATTACAAATATTTTTTTGCTCTTATGGCGTTTATATTTAGATGCTAGTGTTTATATAATAGCAGTTACCCGCTTCGCTGTTAATAAGGCGTTGCACGTGTATGACCACTCCTGGTACGAGTGAATTATATTTCCGACACTAAGTTAGGTTTGTTGCCACAATAAAGAAAATACGTGGGAACAAAATATGTGGTGTATATTTATGGCCACTGTAATTTACTTAGTTCTTAGTAAATTTTCTTCCATACTTGATTTTGCCTTATTTCCCGATCAAGAAAATATAAACCTATATACATACACATAGATTTATGGTAAAAGTTACAATATTCTTTAATAATACCTAATATTTGATAAATTTTATAGTTAGAAGAACATTAACCATGCCACTACGCGTTTGTATCTCTATAAGCTGAAAAATATTGTTAATATTTTATAACATTTAGAGCTAGAATTGGTAGATTGGTTCAAAAGCCGAGTCCAATGAACTTTCATCTAGCATACTTCTAGCATAGGGAGTTTTCAATGTCAAATTCCGACCATTTTATGTTTTATTTCGTTTTGTAAGGAAGATGAGTTATTTATTATAGAATGTACTTACTAAAAATATATAACAATTATTGGTAATAACAATCAGTGTTTTCACACAACAGGTGATTAAATTGGGCATGCTCCTATTATTTACAATTTGAAAGACCAATGGAGTCTAGCCCGGAGGGATTTTTGAAGTAATAATAGGCCTATATTCATCCCAGGAACCGTAAGAATGTCCTATGTAATAATATTATTAGGATTAGGATTACAAACAAGTCTGGGTGTTGAACTTGACAAATGTGACAATATCGTAAATATTTTAACAGGAACTGGGGCAAACTTGCCAGTTATAATTAACTTCACTATGGAGTTTAACTTTAATATTACATGACGCTTACATAATATGCACAATATTGCTTGCAAGATGAATTTAGTTGATTTCATTATAAGTTAGCAATATTACACTTTTGAATTAAATGAGGAAATCTGTTCGAATAAAATTTATCTTTACAGAATGATAACTTCAATATACGTATCATAGGCGTTGAGGCCACGACCTATGGTCACAAAATTCCCAACTGTACTCTTTCCTTATGATTTGGGTTGAAAAGATTGTAAACAGATTTATTCTTTGATATAACGGTTTTTTACTCATGAAATTAATTGGATAACCAATTTACATATCTAATTCATTTTAGAGTATAAATAGACGTTTAACATCCTACTTGTCAGTACCAGTTCAACCACAACTCAGCTACCCGGTAAGTTGGAGGCTGTTCATTCAACAAGGTGTAACGTAACTTTCTATAACGTATTCTGCTTTTAGAGTTGTAACATACTTACATTCTTAAGAAAATAATGTTTAGTATTTCTTACGAGTAAGTAAAACTTTTCATGACTATTTTTACACAGTTTTCTTTATGAATACATAACTGTAAATTTAAGCATTTCCAGTGCTAGAACGAATTTAAATAAATAAATAATGTTAAAATATTATAAACGTTACAAATGGTTATATTACCCTCTATAGAAAATAAATAAAAGCATGTTTGTGACAAAAATCATTCTTAAAATATCCAAATACCCGTTTTAGATATATACTCTTATTTCCCTTAGTGACTACATGGGAAATATAAAATAAAATATTAAAATCCTGAAAATACTATAGAGTTTAAGCAAGCCAAATTTAAAGGTGATTTTTCCATTGGATTTAGTATATTTTCAATTCAAAATGTATTACCCAAATACCTGTTACTCTTTTGCACCGATAGCTTTTCTCTGAAGCTTGAAGAATAATACTGTTGTATATATATATATATATATATATATATATATATATATATATATATATATATATACATTAAAGTGTATAAATGGCAATAGCCTTCTTTATTTCAATAAACATTGAATCGCAAAAAGTACTTGCTCCACCGGGAATCGAACCCGGATCTCTTACTTGGCGTGACTATATATATATATATATATATATATATATATATATATATATATATATATATATATATACAGAACTTGAACATTTTTGTATCCATTGTCGTTATATGTAACGCGAATAACAACATTCTATACAACAACATTTTTGTTGTTGTACCAGTGATATTTGAGAACAATTCCTAATTTTTATTTCCTTATACTAATGGCTTGGAGGCTGCGAGTTCTAAATTTGATTACAACAATACAGTTTTAATATTTAGAAAATAAGTGTATAAACATCAAAGAGATCTAACAGTTCCTCCTTTCTTTTTAGCATCACAGTTATCTAGGAGTCGTGCAAAATAGCAAGAACAACAATGAGATACTCGTACCTACTTCTGTTTACACTTTGCGCCCTCTTCCTCTTCAGTAGCGTCATGGCCGGTGAGTGATATTACGATAGTTTACGTTTACAATTAAGTATCTATATTGGCTTGTATTATAAAATAATGTTTTAATTTCAACTACAATAAACTAAATCGTAAGTAAATCTAAGTCTTGAAGAATAAATTGAATAAATTAGAACGAAGTTTTTGGCTTATGCTTTGGCCATTATAACGTGTGGAACAAATTATATATATATATATATATATATATATATATATATATATACACGAGATTTTCATTTTTATATATACGGTATTTTTAGTCTGACGAAAACTGATTCAGTGTAAAGGTGTAAAGATGATAATGCAAGTATACAAGTATTATTAAACAAATTGAATTTTATAAATACACATATTAGAGAAATGTGTATAAATTGTATTGGGAAAACAACAATCAACATTGATAGAATTTTGTAGCTTGCAGTGTGTTTTTAATTAGATGACCCACTAAAAACTACTTGTGTTTGTGTAGGAATCAATTCGTCGCCAGAGTCTCCAGAATCGGGACCCATAAGCAGTGAGGAGAGGGTGAGTATTTTTTTTACACAATATTTAATTAATGTTCTGTGATATGATATGTTTTTCTGGTGATTTAATGCAAACCTCTATGTTACGAATGTGTTTACGATGGTTACCTTTAAATAGATGTTTGGTTTGTACTGTAAGCAATTTTTTAACATAGTACATCGTACGCATAATGGCAATGACTACCAACGTAGTACCTGTGCATATACTGTTCTTATTACGTATACGTTATTAATTACACTATTTGTATAATAAACGCTTAATACATACGAGCGTATAGCTTCTACTTATTCTAGCTTAAATTTTTTTTTTCAAAAAACATAGTCCATCATTATGAATGCCTGTATACATTATTTCAGTCTTTTTTAATATAACGTAACAATTTGATTTTTTGACAGTTGTTTTTTTATCAAACAACTATCATTCTTCCAAAAGTTCAATTTGGCTTTCGTTGAAACCAAGCATTATCCTACTGTGTCACATAAATTAGGTAAAACTGTTGTGATTATTTGATTTTACTAAGAAGTTTGCTTGTGGGTTTTAGCCCTCTCATTATTGTTACATTGAAACAATACCGATTGCCTTCATCTGGATTAATTTATACTTTTCATAATATAACATTCCATTAACTAATATAATACGTTCATATACTCTGTGTTCAGCTCTATATATATTTTATCTTTTCCGACCGTACTCTCAAATCGTATTACTCCTTAAGTATTAAAATCGTTCTGTCCTTTTATTATAAATTTTCACAGTAATGCAAAGTATCATTAAATATTCTTTACTTTAAGACACTGGTATATGCTAAGTAAAATAACACCATTGTTCAATATTTCCAGAACTGCTTCCCAGGATCCACGTGGACCAGAAACTGCCAGTCCTGTGTTTGCTCACCACAAGGCGTGCCTACCTGCACGGGCGTGCCCTGTCTCTGATCATAGTCTTCACCACCCACTACACTGATTACTGATTTCTGGATAACGTCAGAGTCCACTAGGCTCTGATATATTAAATCCACATGGATTGGCCCTGTATCTGACAAACTTCTAAAATATTATGATTAAAATACATTTTCATTTGTAAAAGTGTGATTACTTATAGCCCTGGTATAATATTAAGCGTGGTAGACTTTCCTTCCACTACTTTCTACAACGAGAAACATTGAAAACGATGTCATAACTGAAAATTTGCAACACTGAAATGTTCAGTGTTATTTTTTTTAACATTTCAAAAGCCATAATAGTATGAAATTAATTATTGCTAATGTGTTTAATTACAAAACATTCTGCCTCTCCGACTGGCCAATATCTGCCCAATCGTTTTTATATATTTGTATTATATATTATATTATCTTAATGTTCATATGCTACATAATGGATAATAATGAAGAATCTATATATTACATATAATAACCTGAATCATAATTTTTAGCACTTTAAATACAAACAATTTTAATATTTTTAACATAAATGTAAGAAGTAGGATATAAAATTTCTACTTTATAGAATCTGTAAATTCAATTCTTTGTATTAAGTTTTACAAATTTAACGCACATAAAGCAGTAGTAGAAAGTATAAAACATGATAAGAGCTGTCAGTGGGTGAGCGTTATTGAAGACTATCACTCGAGGAACTGGAAAACTTTCTGTCTGACTTTGCGTACAATATCTCGAAAACAAACAGACCTATAGGCTCAAAGTTTTCCCTTACGTTTTTCTATATTTAAATCACTGAGCGTTACTTCATGGGATTTGCATGAGCGTTAGCGAATATTTTTACCTTGGTCTTATTGGTAACTATGAGGGCAACGAGAAAATTGAGAATGAAAAGAAGAAATAGAATAAAAATAAATCTTAGGATTAATACAGATTTCACAGTCATACTTTAAGAGTTCCAGGGAAAATTTATACAATCTTCTAGATGATAAATATAAGCCGGAATTTGAAGGAATGCTATTTAAAAATAGTGTAAGCTCCATATGTATTCCAAATAATACAAAATCATTTACATTATATACAGAAGATGAAGAAAAAAAATACTTATACAACATTTGTAATAGATTTTTCGAAACAGATCTGATAAAATTTGTAATAGATTTATTGAAGCAGATTAGTCAACATTTCTAATAAATTTGTCGAGGCAGATTAAACAACATTTATAATAGATTTTTAGAAGCAGATTAGATAACATTTGTAATAGATTTTTGGAGCCACGTTAAACAACATTTGTAATAGATTTTTAGAAGCAGATTAGACAACATTTGTAATAGATTTTTGGAACCACATTAAACAACATTTGTAATAGATTTTTGGAAACTGAGTATACAACATTTGTAATGGATTCGTCATTGATTCTGAGAAATTTTTTGTTTTCTTGCTAATTTTTCTTTATTAACTGTAGCAGAGATTTCATTGCTTTAACATGAATTATTCGTACTATTTTATCGATGACATATTTTTAATTATTTTTCAGTGTTATTATTGTTTGTATTATTTATGATCCTTTGAACAGAAATTTAGTTTGATTTTCTGTTTGTTCCAAACGTGGTTCATATTATTATATTCACTACTTATATATATATATATATATAAAACTAAAAACAAAATAAAACAACCATATTACCGGTACATAGTTTTGTTATAATTTATATCATAAAACCAACTAATTTCTAACTTTATTTTAAGCTTGAATACCAATGAACAATCATTATTAGAGGTCAGTTCCTAATACTTTCTAAAAATCAATATAAAAATAGCTTACTTTCTAAGTATTTGTTTTTCATGAAACTTAGAAACTATTTTGATGAAACCTACACGATAGTTTAAAAACGCTCACTGTGATAGACTTATAGATATAACTAACAGATTTTTTTTTGTTTAAATATATTATATACTATACTATATAATTAGTGATGTTGGTTCTATTGACCAAGCTTTTACCTGAATGCATGGAGGTGCATTGTTTTTTACTTACGATATTTCATAGTAACAGTTGAAAATTAGTTATTTTATATATATATATATATATATAATTAATCGTGCTCACAAAGATGACGCTATTACGTCCCAAAAGTACCTTAGAGATGAAGGAGATTATAATGACTGGAGGTAGTAACTTCTTTACCACAGTAAACTTTGTAGACATACATATTATATATTTTCTTAATTCGAGCAACCACTAAAACACTATTAAGTTATCGGAAGTGATTAAAATAACTTAAGGTAATACTTTTCTGACTATATACATATATGCATATATTTCCATTGACTGGGCAACAATGTGTATGAGGTTGAGTGGTAGAGAGGGCTAAATAGCCCTAACTCCGCCTCTTGAATAAAGGCATATTTCATTTCATTTTCATTTCATTTCAATGTAAACACTACTACGGCACCAAAAATATCTTAGACTATAAGTAGATTATAATGGTTAATACACGCTTTTAACTAAAGTAGACTTTCAGAGCATCGTATACATATATTTTATTTATTTGGGATGCAAATAAATTTTAATAGAACGGCTATAACTTAGACCGGGAGAAGGCTGAAAGTAGACACATTTTGACTAAATGGGGCTTCTCAAACCGAGCATGTGTAAATTTTTAGATATTGAACAAAATACAAATTCTACTATGGTGGATAATACTGATTCGCACTCGAAATACTTCTTCACACGCTAAACCTGAAATAGGAGCTATTCAACAGTGTCTACTTTTCCAATAATCAATGAAACGTGAAATAATATGTTCTATAAAAATATCTACTTCAAATATTGAAACAATTTCATAACGATAATACATCAACAATGGTTGAAATTGGGCTGTAACACCCAAAAGAACTATATATTGTTTATCAACTTTTAAATGTCCTAGACGGAATAAATTTGTCACAAACGTGTTATACTTTCACCAACAAAATAAATATTTTTTACGAATCGACCACTAGAATAGTATTTTTTTCAAATTATCGATATTACACAACGATATAATTTTACACAAACGTGACTCTTAATAAAAAATAGAATACAAAGTTATGTACTTGTAGATAGATGAATCATAGGGCTGTTAACGGGGGTTCAACCCCAAAATAACTATATTTTAGATTTTCCAACTTCCAGACGTTCTACACAGATAAAAATTAACACACACGTGCAATAGGCACTAAGTAGAATAACAAAAGCCTTTTCAAGAAGATAAACTATACATAGTTGTTTAAATGGGGCTGTAACCCCTGTATGAAGTATAGTTTTATTTTTAAACTTTCCGCTGACCTTTAAAGGTGAAATATGACACAAGGCTCATACATGGAGTTGAAATGTATGGCAACCAATAGAAGAATTATATATTTATTTCAATTTCTGGGCGACCTTTAAAAATTAAATTTTACATGCTGTCTTATACTCTCAACATCTAAAGCAAGGGGTTTTTCATGAAAATAAAATATCAAAAGAGTTGCAAAACTTAAAAAATTAAATATACATTTTGTACATTATGTTTAAATTTTCCGTTTTTAGGAGTGTTAAGGCATTGTTATCGTATTGATAAATTTGATTTATTTATTATAACAAGAATTACTAATTAACTTAAGTCATACTTTTTACGATGATATATAAAAAGGTCTAGACGCTACTATATAAGATTGAACTACATTTTAAACCAAAGCTTTACATATTGTCTCGATTGAGGCAATAATGCAAACGATACTGCTGCACCGGAAATACATTACACTGGAAGTTGATTACACTTGAAGGTTTGAAAATATGCTTTTTTGACTGAAGAAGACATCTCAGACCTACGTATACATATGGTATATGTGTGATGGAGTGTTTATTATGCTATTTATGAAGTGTATGTATATGACGTTCTAGCTATCCAACAGTAAATTGAGTGAAACGCAGCTGATGAAAGCTAGTTTATAGTAACCGGTATAAATTAGATGTACATATTTCATTATATGAGGAAATTGATTCTGTTTGAAATTTTAATATGTTTTAAGAGGAAAACGTCCTTACATATTTTACAATATTTACGCAATATGCCCATACTTGCAAGGTAATCATATTGTACTTCTGCGAAAATGACAAATGAAAGGAGGAAATTTGAAGGAATAAAACTTATTTTAGAAGATAACTTAAATATAAGCATAGAAGCCACGACCTACGATCACGATTTTCCCAATTGTACTTTTTCCTTATGACTTAGATTCAAGAGAATGCATCCGTGATATAATTGTTTTTTGTCTATAAAAGTATGCGAAATTCCAATTTCATCTCTCATTTCAGTTTATAAATAGACGTATAACATCCTCTTCTCAGCATCAGCTCAACGACAGCCAAGTTGTCAATAACGGTTGTCAACGACTTGCCAATACGGCAAGTTGGAAACCATTCATTCAGCAAGTTATAACGTAACCTTTTTTTATAGTATCGTTTTTTTAGTTATGTAGCGTATCAAAGTTTGTTTAAACCTTGTTCCGTAGTACTTTAGCGTTTTATTACTACTTTTACACAGTGTTCTCTCTGAAAATATTATTGTAAAATGTTTAAAAAATATATAAAATTTTAACAAATTTTGTACTAGCCAAATATAATTATTAAAAGCATCTTTATGATTCAAATAATTTTAAAATATCTTACTTTAAATTTCAAAATTTTAATGCAATATCTAAAATTTTATTAGATTTATCTTCCGTTTTTTATGAGGGACAAAAGCTGGTGTGAAAAACTGAAATTTAAAAACTGTTTTTAAAAACGTTTTAGAATTCAAGCAAGCAATATTCAAATGTGGCATTTCCATAGCATTAAATGTATTTTCGATTTAAAATGTACTACCCAATATGTGTTATTATTTTCAATAATGGATATTTATATGAAGTAAATCAACTTAAAAATGCCTTTATTAAAGAGACGAAGTCGGGGCTATCAAGCCGTCGTTCCCACTCAACCTCATATCATAAGCATTAAAATAATTATAATTAAATGAATACAGGCACTGTAAAATTTTAAAATAATTATACGTTATAATAAAATGTAAACAAAATCACTTAATGTGTATAAAATTAATCATGAACTAAAAACATAATTCTAATAAACATAACTAATAATATAAATAGATAATAGATATTAAAAAGAGAAATAAAAAGAATAAAATCATTTAAACGCTTTAACACACAGTCTATCGTCACACAGACCGCAAGAATCAACGCCCGCCATCCTCGCAGTCTCAATAGTAGCAATTACATGTCCCTCGCTATGAATCTAGAATGACCCACCATCATTACTTCAAGATACTTCTATCAGGGAGAGCATTCCAAAGATAGCAATCCTGCACAGTAATCAACCTATTCAAATTGCTGATATATGAATATCGGATCAAAATCACTGATTAACTCATACAATAAAATGTTCAATACAAATGTGGCGTAAAACTTCAGAAACAAATAATAAATCACTAAGTTAAATACTAAATATTTACACAATATAAGTAAAAGTAACGCAATTTGTTGGAACCAAATTGTTATTTACTACTTGGTATTTTAAATTGTAATAATAATTTAAATTAAATGTATAATATAAAAGTTCAGATTCTACAGTTTCAATTGATGTATTGTATGTTCAAGTGTCGAAGTACCTAACTGATTTATTATTATTAAGCTAAAATATGTTAAATATACACATTTTAACAAAGATTACATATTATACAACAGTTTTAACATATTTTGTTACCTCAGATGTAGAATAATAATGGTCTACGTTGAAAAGTGCCAAAGAATTAAATTGGTATAAATTAAAATACGATAGTCTGAATTCAACTATCGTTTACCTCATTAGTAACAATATCGGGTTGGTTCTTTATTATATTATTAGTAAAATTTATACTAAACCGTATATTTCTATTGTCATATTTTATATGCAAATTATAGTGACAAATTGTTAATTTTACATTTTAATTTACTGTAAATTATTTTTTAATTGTACAAATATCCTACACGATTTCAAGGGTGAAACTAATACATACTTTTAAAACATTGAGTACATTATACATTAAAAGTATTGTAAAATATTTTGCACAATTCGGTATAATGAATTAGTATGCAGAATATTGAGAAGAAATTATATAAAAAGTAAAACATTAAAAGAAAAAGGAAATTTTTTGAGTGAAATGCAATGCCGTGAACTGTACCTAAAAAGGAAGGTTTATTTCATTCAAAATGGCGATGTTTTTAAATGTCTCAACACATCTGGAGGTATTTGCCGAATGTCTTCATTGATGTGATGAATTAGTTCACTTCTGTTGGCAACAATGATCACAACAATTAAGTTTCAGATTATTTTTTCAACTTTTTTATTAATCTATAAATCGCTGCAAATTACAATGTATGTGTAACATGTCTACATCTTAAAGTCAAGGAATTGTTACATTCATAATTTAAGTTATGCTATGTAAAAAATAACAGTCCTGTGTTTGCTCACCGCAAGGCGTGCCTACCTGCACGGGCGTGCCCTGTCTCTGACCTCCCTTCTGCCTTCACCACCCACGACACTGATTACTGATTTCTGGATAACGTGATTTTCCACTGGGAACTGATATATGGAATTGACATGGATTGGTCTTGTAACTGAAAATGTTTTATAATATTGTTAATATACCGTTTTTCAATTATAAATGTAATTAATTCTCCTGATAGCATAATTGATGGCCTTTCTTTACATACATCCATAAAGATAAACGAAAAAAAAATTAAAAAAATACGTGTACATTGGCATCCCTCCGATATTGAGAAATTAAGTTTTTATATTAAAAACAATAAATTATATGAAATTAATTAATGTAAATGTGTTATGGTCTCAAAATATCTGCCATACCAGTTGGCCTAAAAAGAGCTTTCTATACAATTTTCGTATTTCAATATTAAAAAATATTAAAGATGATATTAACCTAAAAATATGCGGATGATGTATTGGTCTTTTTGGTATTGTCTTTTAAATCATTTACACTGATGCATATTTCACTCGCTTCTTAAATAGTGATTAAGATATTAATAATGTTTTTGAAACGACACCTTCCTCCTTATCTTAGTTAATCTGCTTAAAACGGCTCAATTCGCAATCAATAAAAAATTGAAACATTCATATATATATATATATATATATATATATATATATATATATATATATATATATATATATTTATACTAATAAAACATCTTCAATTTGATATTTTGAGACACCAGCCACATGTGAAATATACTTTTTATCTCAATGTGAGGGAACCGATATTTTATTTTATATTGAGGCATAAACTTACATTACTGTTCATTGTTTGATAATATCCATGTTAAATTTGTGAAAAATATATCTAATAAAATGCACAACGCTGGTTACCGCATTGTAACAATATGATTATTATTTAGTAACTATCGATTTAGATAACTACGCAGAAAATACCTGTAGAAAACTCTAATATAGAAGTTTTTTTATATGTCATTACGAAAGTTATAGTTCTATATGACAATTTAAAGAAGAAAAGCTCACGCCTTTCTTGTTCCGAAATTCTATCGCATATCCCACACGGCCTTAAAATTAAAATAAACCAGAAAATAAGGGTCCCAAACATCATTTGAGCTCACATTATGATCATGAAAATTAATTCAGGACACCTCCGTTCTATTTTGTCCAGTATTCTTAACTCAGGAGTACCTTCCTCATAATGCCTTCAACAAGGATATTTTTTGTAAATCTGACAAAGGTGAAATATTATAATCCATTTCGGAAAAAAATACAAATATCAAATGAGTTAACCACGCTTGAGGAAGAGTAGCAATCTTTGGTCTCTATTCTTTATAAATGCTAAAGGTACATTCCTACAACATTTCGGTAGAACCTCAAAGTTTATAATATTATAATAGAGTCAAGATCTAGATGATGCTCGAGTTCCTGGATTTCTGAGATTCTGAATATCTCAGATTACGGTAGTACAGGAGTACGCACTGCTTGCGAGACGGGAAGATATGCATCTTAAAAGGCGGATGAGTTCCGGTGACTCGAAGGCACAAGAGCAGTAAATAGAAAATTCTCCAAAAAGAGTATTTTTTTCTAATATGTAATATTTAGGTCGTAGTCAAAAAATAGTAAACTACTTTTTCTAGATATTTAACAGTTGATATTAGAGAATATGATACATCTGCATGGTATCCATTTCAATACAAGTTGGACGACATCTTAAAAACATATATTCGGCATTATTGCGGTAGGTTAACGGAAGAACCACGATCCACACAATCTCAACCGACTATTCGTTTGCGTTTTGTATAACTGAGGAGTGAATTGGGATTTATATTGGATAAATAGGGAATTTCTATAACTGTGATCTGTCCCTTAGCTTTACTGAAGTCTAATTTCCTAATTGGTGCCATATAATTGGTATCATATTTGGAACACTGAAAAGAATCTCTAGCATCTTTGAGGTATGGTATTCAGGTTTACATTAATCCTAACACTGTACCTTTTCTCAATATTCCTGGACATTTATTTCCTTTGAACTGCACCTGAATTATCATCCTGAAAACAAATAAAAAGTAATTTTTTTCTAACACCACCTACATAAGTTGTGGCCATTAGAAGACAATGTATTCTCTACATAACCTTTCTACAACGTTAAATTCTACTTATATGTTACCTGATACAGGGAATATCATATTGAATTATTAAATATTCATTAGTATCAGTGAAAACCGAAGAAGAAATTATTTGCAATTTACTCTATTAACTCTGGTCTATCTCACTGATATGGAACCATTCCCTCCAGCGGGATGTTACAAACACATAACAAAGGATGTTACTTATAACATCTCGTAGTCATGATTGGTTGGCGAAATTATAATTCTTCAAAGAGTTTAGATTTTCCAAGTCACACATTTCACATAAATATAAATTCCTACACACTCAGAAAGAGACAATATAAGCGAAATTTTTCATAACGTCAATATTATATGGTCATGTGGAGAAACCTTCATCCATACATGTACGAGTATTTAAGTTCTCTACACCTGAATGGTACATCAGAAAGACGTGAAATATCTGGAATTTTCATATTAAAAATCTGTTATAATATGACGTATTTTCCTGTAATATCGCTGAGGCAAGTCGTTTTTATTTGTAGATTCCTCATGTCTCTTCTATATTGAATTTCTAGTTTCGAGATATTTATCGCGGGCACCAATAGAGCATCCCGAACAATACAACAGCGAAAGAGGTGTCTTATAACTTAAGCACTCCGTACCCACTAGTTCTGCATTTGGTCTACCACTGCACGACAATACAAAGTTACTATAAATGTATTGTTTTAGAATTTTCATATAATATATATTTTACTGTTTATAAAAATGTTACATGACAAAATGGAATTAATCTGTCGTCAGATGCTGTAATAAAAGCGAGGTGAATTAGAGATAAACACAACATTTACAAGTTATTTACATTTTATCGCATATAGTAAACATTAAATTTTGTACTGATATATTTCCAGAAGTGCTAAGTAAAACACACACATAACACCAACAGTGTGTAGTAATATAAAACATCCATTTCAATGCTTTTGTCCATTTATTATTTGATTTCCATTTCAAAAGTAATATTTATCCTTGAAATAAATAATAATTAATTTTCTTAATATACTAGAATTACAAAACTGAGTCATATTTGGATTCACAAATCAAATTCGACTATAATTTGTTATTGGATTATGAGAAGAAGATTTAATGCTGTATGAATAACAATTTTAAAACTGTAAATTTATTTGTAACTTGTAATAATGACTAAATTAATCACAATTATTACAGACGGTTTACATTTACCCGAACAAAAGTACGGGAACATTTTATAAAATTCAAATGATCTATACTAAGAAAATTAGTATAAACAAATTTTTCTGAGGAAAGTTCATACATTTTTATTGTACGGAGTGACTTATTATAGTCCTCTATACCTTGAGATAATGGTCCAGTTCACATGCTTAAGAGTCTGAGTCCATGTATTCAACCTCCGCATCTACACTACCAACTGCTAAGTCATCGTTGATGGTAGTTTGCAAGATGAACAGGCAGAGACAACCCAAGCATTTTGCCGGATGCCGCTGCCTGTTTTAAATTTTCTAGATAAAGATCTGATGGGGTTTCTTTTATTGTTTTATTTTCAGACTTCATAAAAGGTCTCACGAGTATCGAGTAATAAATATATTCGCCTAGTCAGAGCAGGTCATGAACAGGTAAGGAAGGATCTTTACACATAGGGGCGCCCAGACCCTCAAGGGCTCAGTTCGCGACGCACAACCCTTGCGGATTGGAGGCCCCCAGTCATACAAAAGCATGTGTGTGGTATGATTCCACCTGGCACCACTACTGCGAGGCGCTGAGGGTCACCGCCTCGCAGAGTGCACAATCAGGGCACTACCCTAGACCCTGGGGTTCTGTCGAAAGCAGGGCCACCTTTTGCCGGACGCTTAATTAGCGTTTATCAGATCCAAACCTTTGGTTGGATTCGGATCCCCCATTGGACTTGAGTGGCATCTGAGTGTCACCCATGGGAAGCTACTTTCCCAGTTCATTGGAGATTTGTCGAACTAAGGTCTGCCCGTTCTCTAGACTCCAAATTTTTATTAGTTTCATTTAAACTTTTCCACTAAAATTTGGTGCAAATTACAATATAAATAATTGTTGATTATTTCTTTAAATATTGTATGTTAAACTTTAATTAGTGCGGTAATATTATTGTAGGGGCCACTAGTTATTTCAAGTTCAAAACTATTGATTTTATCAATTATTAATATATTATCTTGATTAACTGTTATTTGCAATTTTAAATTTCTTAAACAATTTGAAGATTACATAATTACTATTAGTATAAATATTAATAAATTTCAAGTTTTTTGTTCTGCGCTTACTAAATTACATTTTTTTAATTGAAGTATTGAAACTACTTTTATTTAGTACATTCTTTAGTGAACATAATAAATAATTATTTAAGTCTATAAACAGTAAGACAATGACTGTTTATTTTTTGAACAAATTTGTGATAGGAGATGTTTCAGATAAATAAACGCATGGTATTGTTTAAAGCAAACGTTTTTATAGGAGATTGCTCTCAACAGGATGAGCTCTGGAAGCAATCAGATAATATAATATTTTCCGCCACCGTGATCGTGTTGATTGCTTGGAGCCATCTATATGATCACACCGCCTACGTCCGTTATATACATATTCCAATCATTTTATTTTACAAATAACACATGGTTTCATACTGTGACATAGGTATATATTTTTATTTCTGTATATTATACCGTATGACGATAACACATGGGGGTGGTGACTTCTGAGGTCGTAGTAATAAATACTAGAAATACAAAGTTTACTTATAAGTTCAGTTTAATTACGAAAACTTAAAAGCACCACTTTTAGATGGTAAAGGAAAAGTTATGTAATGCCACGTTGCTGCCAATTAGAATATAATAACTAAAAAGTATATCTTCTACGTGGGCCTAAAATATCCAATGTTCTATTGAGTTATGCGTACGACGTTTTACTTTACAAAACAATAATATTTCACTTCCCTTCGCAATAGGTAGACTCACAACCCGGGTGTCGGCGTCTTGGCACGAGACATTGAAGCTGTAGTCTAAGAACGGTTATTTCTAGAAGAGGAGTAGAGTTGGGAAATGGTAGCCATCTATTCAAACAACACGTGAGATACATCAGCTACGTAAACTCGCCTAAAACAAATTCGCGACGGTATTAGCCATTTAATGATACAAATTACTATTTATAACAACGTGCTCGTCGCCATAAGGACGACGCCACAACCTTTATCTATCTCCATCAAGCAAATAAAAGATCTTTAAGAGTAAGTTACTTTACTATTCACATCTTTACTTTACGTTACATTCATTTTATACGTTTGGCATCAAAGGGCTAATTTAATAATACGAAAAGATAAATTTTACTTACGGACAAAGCGCGCGAGGTCTGATGGGTTACGTAGTTGGGCTGCTACAACGGGTTAGAAGAAAAAAAATTCATACGCGTGCCAATTAGGTAGTTACTCCGCCCAATAATTTAGTTCCGGAACATTGGATGTAAAATAATATTATATTATACTGGCTGATTAGGTTGCGAAATTTACATTGTATGAAATTTAATTAACTAATTTACGGTACAATATAATATATTGTTTATTTATTTTTATACATATACTTACGCTTTATTATTTTATATAAAAACTCATTTATCTCAGGTCATGTCAAAATCTCAATAAAAGTTCTCCTTTTTCAGTCACATATCATAATTACTTGGTGCTTTACAAGTTATTCATCAACAAATCTTTCATTATTTTCCATTACTGTCGTTATCTGAATTAGTTAGTCTGGGCCAAAAAGTTTATGTATAATAATTGTATATGATTCATTAATCATATATTTTATAAATACTCATTAAACTTTATCATTTAATGTGCTTTTTTACAATTTTATCTTTTGATTAAAAGTAGAAAAGTAATGCAGTAAGTATATAGTTTCTATTAGTTTATATAATTACATACACATAAACAAAGCCACATAAATACAGTGAGTGGGACAATATTGTATTGGTAATGTATCAAAGTATAGTTATTGCTTCATGAACGCTTATTTTAAGTATTACTCAACACTTTTGTTTTTGACGGTGGAAAGTTGTTTCATATAAATTATATACTAGGTGGGAGGGGGTGGGAGGCAACTGTTACGCTTCGTCCGTTCTCACTGTAAAGTTGATTCTGTTGTTCTGTATTGAATCGTTCATACACTTTTAGTACCAGATTCTGCAGATTCGTAACACACTGCCGAAGCCAATTCGTTACATAAAACTGGACAATATGCAATATAATATAATTTACATTTTGGAACGAGCAGGAAAATGAATTATTATCAACATATAAATACGTCAAAACATAATGCAATAACACATGCACAATAGCACATACACAATAACACAATACCAAAACACAATTAGGTTAGCATAGGGATAACACAAACACATATCACGGACTAAGGAAACAGACACGTTGAAATATATTTTGAATGCTATGAATGTTAAACATGGGTGAAATAAATTGACACATTCATTTATTTATTGATAGTCTACTAAAACGAGTTTTAATAATTAGAGCAAGATTCATGCTAGATTTGCAATTTCAGAAATAAACATGGCATAGTAGTGGCTTATGATGGAGCCCCATTATAAATTTTGTTCTCAAAGTACCCGTTTTAGGCATGTAAGTAAGAAATGAAAAAATCAAAGAACACAGTTTTCTCTGTAAAAGTACGAGTACTTATGATGGAGCCCCATTATAAATTTTGTGTTGGAAGGGGGCATACGTAATGTGCATGTTTTGTAATGTCCATGATTAAGAAATTCAAACGAAATTGTGACTGGTCTTTATTTTAGATTTTGTAAGTGAAGGTTTGATAAGAGTTTACATTGCTGTCATAATGAATAAAATATATACATACGTAGACCAGAAAAGCCTGCTTCTGTCAAAAAGCGCCTAATTCTGCCCCTTGTAATAAACATCCGGTCTATGGTGTTTCCGGTGCAATAGTATGTTTTGTATTGTTACCCCGTTCAAGAAAACATACGTAGGGTTTAGAAGTCTACTTCAGTCAAAAGGCGTCTACTTCGACCATTTTAATCTACCCAGTCAAAGGTATTTCTGGTAAAGTAATAAATATTGCATTCGATCAAGAAAATATATACATAAATAAGTCTAATGCTTATTTCAATGACAGATTTCAAGCCCTTTTATCTACTTCCGGTATAAGTTATCATAGGGATCGTATTAGCGTTAACATTGTTCCCCCATCAAGAAAATATATACATTCGAGGGTCAGAAGGTCTAAATCAATCAAAACTCATCTTTCTTATATATCATCAGAGTGTATCAAATAATGTCACCAGAAAGTCATTCATATTCATTAAGACAGATAATTTTCTTGGATTACCGACATTGAATTCGAAATATATAGTTTTTCTTGGGGTTTAAAATTCCTTAGTTAATGTTTTCAGAGTATAAGACAGATGTGTGGAAATTCTTATTTCTAGGTCATCAACAAACCATATTTCAATCCATTCAGATGTTTCCTATTCATAAACATGATTTTTTATATTAAGTAATTAGGCACGTGTGTTTCAAATATCAGCTTTCTTGGTCATCAAGATCTTGAAAACACATATGTACATCTGCTACAGACTGCAATCGCTATAGGTGGAAAGGTTAAACACATAAATATGGTTCTTTTAGAGTCGCATCCCATTTTAACCCTTATATATTTTGATATTTGTGAAATTTCTTTAGTTGTTTTATGTAAGTCATAAGTCGTTGGTATGTCAAATTTCATCTTAATGTGAAGTGGGAGAATTAGTGATGAGTGAGTGAGTAAAACCTTTCCATTTTGTTAATTGAGAGAATGAAATAATGTACTATTGAGCTTGGGAGCTTGGTTTAAAGAGTGAATACCAACCAGCATGATTTCATTAACACATGCGGATTGACTAGCCAAAAATCTTTTGTTATTTCTGCATATTCTTGTTCTGCAGCCTTTTTAAGGATCAATAGTCTTATTGGATAGTGTTTAAAATATTGTCTTTAGACTTTCTATATTTAAGTAGAAAATAAAAATAAAGAAGATCCTGATAAAATTCACATGGTAGTTTAAAAGACGCTTACCGTGCTGACTATTACTGGAATTCGTAAAGGTGGTTTTCATTCTTGGTAAATCTATATTAAAACAGCTTTTTTATATGGGTGGAAACTACAGATGGTTTATGCATTAAGCTTACACAATTTAAAAGCTTTTGATGAGTTAAAAGAAGCTACAGTGTGGAAGTAGAGGTTTTCTCTTTTGGAGCATGTGATACACTTAAACGCTTCGCTGTTTCAACTCTTACATACAGTCTCAATATGAAAAAAGTATCTGGGGTTGTTAAAATCTGGTTATAAAATCATGAAAAAATGTATTTGTAAAATAATTACTATAACAACTTCGCGTAATTTCATACACGAGTACAGTACATACAGGGTGTCTATAATAACTCTTTAGACCTTCACCATACATTTTAAAGTCAAAATATGTAAGAAATGTTACTTATTTATAAAACAGAATTATCATGCTCACAGATAAATTATAATTTAAAACCTTCAGTGCCATGCTAACGTATATAATTCGTATTAATATTAAAACTGACCATTAAAAGGCGCCAGTGGTGAAATGTTGCCAAATCGTCCGGCCGCTCTTATAGGGCAGGGATCGTTTTTCATCCTCAGGTAAAATTAAAATAATTTTAGTTAATATTTTCAAACTGATGAATAACCTGGAAAATCTATAAGGTTCATAAAATTATATATTTGAAAGAGGGGATGGTAGGAAAAGAATTTATTAATGACAGACATCACTGAAATCAACGATATGAAACAACTGATATAGAATGAATAACATGCATTAAAAGTTGTGTTGCCCTAAAACTTCAAAAATAGCAAAATACCTTGGTATCATAGCTGATAAAAAAAGTTAACAGTACAGTACGCACATAAAATTTCCATTTTCGGTAAGACATAAATCATTCATGTTAAATTAAATCAATTATGCACATTTTAGAGACAGGCAATTCTCAAGACCAGCAGATCTACAGTGATGTAGAATTTTGGGAAATACTTGTAAAACCTTATTACAAATTGTAAAATCTTTTTATGGTTGGAATTTTTAAGTAATGACTTGATTTAAGTAAGCGAATATGTTTCATATCAGAAAAGTATATTGTATTAATATTGGGATTAAAAACGTATAATTGTATGTTAAAATAATAATTAATTCGTTTTAAACAATTAAAATACTAATTGTTGTTTGCAGTTCTCACCATAAATAAGTACAGTTAGACAATACGTGCAACAAATAATAAATACATTATGAGTCACTTGTTTAAATATTTAAAATTGGGATGGTTATTACAAGGAATTTTTATTATTGTTTGTATAAATTGAACATTAAATGATGGAAGAGGAGTAACCTAAAAACCAATCCCACTATTACTTACCATAATGACACGTAGACACTTATAATTGAGTGAATTTTTCAATTATTTTTTATTTACTTATTAAGACCTTCATTTATATTCTTATATAACTCTTCCTTTTTAACTCGTTACAAATTTTCTTTGCTCTTATGGCGTTTATATTTAGATCATAATGTTTATATAATAGCAGTTACCCGCTTCGCTGTTAATAAGGCGTTGCACGTGTATGATCACTCCTGGTACGAGTGAATTATATTTCCGACACTAAGTTAGGTTTGTTGCCACAATAAAGAAAATACGTGGGAAGAAAATATGTGGTGTATATTTATGGCCACTGTCATTTACTTAGTTCTTAGTAGGTTTTCTTCCATACTTGATTTGGCCTTATTTCCCGATCTAGAAAATATAAACATACATACATACACATACATTTATGATAAAAGTTGCAATATCCTGTAGATATAATACCTAATAATTGAAAAATTTTATAGTTAGAAGTACATTAACCATGTCACTACGCGTTTGTATCTCTATAAGCTGAAAAATATTGTTAATATTTTAGAACATTTAGAGCTACAATAGGTAGATTAGTTCAAAAGCAGAGTCCAACGAACTTTCATCTAGCATACTTATTGCATAGGGTTTCTTCGATGTCAAATTCCGATCATTTTAGGTTTTATGTCGTTTTGTAAGGAAGATGAGTTATTAGCTATAGAATGTACCTACTAAAAATATATAACAATTGGTAATAACAATCAGTGTTTTCGCAAAACAGGTGATTAAATTGGGCTTGCTCCTTTTATTTTACAATTTGAAAGTCCTATGGAGTCTAGCCCGGAGGGATTTTTGGAGTAATAATAGGCCTATATTCATCCCAGGAACCGTAAGAATGTCCTATGTAATAATATTGTTAGGATTAGGATTACAAACTGGGTGTTGAACAAAATGTGACAATATCGTAAATATTTTAACAGTAACTGGGGCAAACCTGCCAGTTATAATTAACTTCACTATGGTGTTTAACTTTAATATTACATGACGCTTACATAATATACACAATATTGCTTGCAAGATGAATTTAGTTGATTTCATTATAAGTTAGCAATATTACACTTTTGAATTAAATGAGGAAATCTGTTCGAATAAAATTTATCTTTACAGATAACTTCAATATACGTATCATAGGCGTTGAGGCCACGACCTATGGTCACAAAATTCCCAATTGTACTCTTTCCTTATGATTTGGGTTGAAAAGATTGTAAACAGATTTATTCTTTGATATAACGGTTTTTTAATCATGAAATTAATTGGATAACCAATTTACATATCTAATTCATTTTAGAGTATAAATAGACGTTTATCATCCTACTTGTCAGTACCAGTTCAACCACAACTCAGCTACCCGGTAAGTTGGAGGCTGTTCATTCAACAAGGTGTAACGTAACTTTCTATAACGTATTCTGCTTTTAGAGTTGTAACATACTTACATTCTTAAGAAAATAATGTTTAGTATTTCATACGAGTAAGTAAAACTTTTCATGACTATTTTTACATAGTTTTCTTTATGAATACATAACTGCAAATTTAAGCATTTCCAGTGCTAGAACGAATTTAAATAAACAAATAATGTTAAAATATTATAAACGTTACAAATGGTTTACAGTACCCTCTATAGAAAATAAATAAAAGCATGTTTGTGACAAAAATCATTCTTAAAATATCCAAATATCCTTTTAGATTTACCTCTCATTTTCCTCAGTGACTATATTGGAAATATAAAATTAAATTTTAAAATCCGGTAAATACTATAGAGTTTAAGCAAGCCAAATTCAAAGGTATTTAGTATATTAGTATATTTTCAATAATTCAAAATGTATTACCCAATAGAAATACCTGTAACTCTTTTCAGTATATATGTATACTGAACTTGAACATTTTGGTATCCATTGTCGTTATATGTAACGCGAATAACAACATTCTATACAACAACATTTTTGTTGTTGTACCAGTGCTATTTGAGAACAATTCCAATTTTTATTTCCTTATACTAATGGCTTGGAGGTGCGAGTTCTACAGTTTATTACAACAATACAGTTTTCATATTTAAAAAAATAAGTGTATAAACATCAAAGAGATCTAACAGTTCCTCCTTTCTTTTTAGCATCACAGTTATCTAGGAGTCGTGCAAAATAGCAAGAACAACAATGAGATACTCGTACCTACTTCTGTTTACACTTTGCGCCATCTTCCTCTTCAGTAGCGTCATGGCCGGTTAGTGATAATACGATAGTTTACGTTTACAATTAAATATTATTGGTTTATATTTTTAAATAATATTTTTCTGTGAATTACAATAAATGTCATAAGTAAATCTAAGTCTGGAAGAATCAAAGTTTTTGGCTTATGATTTGGACATTAAAACGTGTGTAATACTATATTTACAGTTTTTGTTTATACGGTATATTTAGTCGGTCGAAAACTGATTGAGTGTAAAGATGTAAAGATGATAAAGCAAGTATAAACAAATTGCATTTTATAAATATAAATATAAAAATTGTTATAAATTGTATTGGGTAAACAACAGTCAATATTGATAGAAGTTTTGTAGTCTGCAGTGTGTTTTTAAATAGATAAACCACTAAAAACTACTTTTGTTTGTGTAGGAATCAATTCGTCACCAGAGTCTCCAGAATCGGGACCCATAAGCAGTGAGGAGAGGGTGAGTATTTTTTTACCCAATATTTAAAATTAATGTTCTGTGATATGATATGTTTTTCTGGTGATTTAATGCAAACTTCTATGTTACGAATGTGTTTACGATGGTTACCTTTAAATAGATGTTTGGTTTGTACTGTAAGCAATTTTTTAACATAGTACATCGTACGCATAATGGCAATGACTACCAACGTAGTACCTGTGCATATACTGTTCTTATTACGTATACGTTATTAATTACACTATTTGTATAATAAACGCTTAATACATACGAGCGTATAGCTTCTACTTATTCTAGCTTAAATTTTTTTTTTCAAAAAACATAGTCCATCATTATGAATGCCTGTATACATTATTTCAGTCTTTTTTAATATAACGTAACAATTTGATTTTTTGACAGTTGTTTTTTATCAAACAACTATCATTCTTCCAAAAGTTCAATTTGGCTTTCGTGGAAACCAAGCATTATCCTACTGTGTCACATAAATTAGGTAAAACTGTTGTGATTATTTGATTTTACTAAGAAGTTTGCTTGTGGATTTTATCCCCTCATTATTGTTAAATTGAAACAAAACCGATTTCCTTCATCTGGATTAATTTATACTTTTCATAATATAACATTCCATTAACCAATATAATACTTTCATATACTCTGCGTTCAGCTCTATACGTATTATCTATTCCGCTCGTACTCTCAAATCGTATTACTCTTTAAGTATTAAAATCGTTCTGTCCTTTTATTATTAATTTTCACAGTAATGCAAAGTATCATCAAAGATTCAGTACTTTAAGACACTGGTATATGCTAAGTAAAATAAAAGCAATGTTTAAATATTTCCAGAACTGCTTCCCAGGATCCACGTGGACCAGAAACTGCCAGTCCTGTGTTTGCTCACCACAAGGCGTGCCTACCTGCACGGGCGTGCCCTGTCTCTGATCATATAGTCTTCACCACCCACTACACTGATTACTGATTTCTGGATAACGTCAAAGCCCACTAGGCTCAAATCAAATCAAATCAAATCAAATATCCTTTATTTCCATCAGACATGTAACATGCATTGGATTGCGTCATAAATATTTAAAAAAAAAACACATGTACAGTTTTGTACCTATAAAACTATTATTAATCAATTATTAATATTTATATATTATAAATAATCAATTATTAAAACCAATTAATTTTACATCATACAGACTATTTATTTCCAATAAATTCACTGAGGGTGTAGAAACATTTTCCTATTAAAAAAGCCTTCAGTGTTCTCTTAAAGACCATTATATCATTTACATTCTTTAGGTCCACAGGAAGAGAATTATAAAAAATTACGGCATTATAAAAACAGTGATGTTTGAAAAAAGAGGTTGCATGGGGGGGAATATTTAATTTGTTGCTATTTCTGAGACAGTGTCCGGACTGCGGAATTAGTGACTCGAAAATGCCCTGGTTTTGCTTAAAAAAGACCAATGTGTGGTAAATATATATACTTGGAAAAGTAAGCAGATTGAAGTTCTTAAAGTGTGATTTGCAGGATTCTGATTGACGGATGCCAGCAATAGCTCTCACCGCTTTCTTCTGCAAAAGAAAGACATGGTTTGTTCTGCAATTTTCAAAACCCCAAATTTCAACAGCGTATGAAAGGTAGGGATAAACTAATGCAAAATATGAAGTTAGAAGCACATCGGTGCCCGTGAAAGATGAAAGTCTACGAAGAACAAAAATACCAGCACAGACTTTACGTGCGACATGATTTACATGAAAGGAGAATATATTAAGCTCTGATATATTAAATCGACATGGATTGGCCCTGTATCTGACAAAGTTCTTAAATATTATGATTAAAATACATTTTCATTTGTAAAAGTGTGTGATTACTTATAGCCCTCGTATAATATTAAGCGTGGTAGACTTTCCTTCCACTACTTTCTACAACGAGAAACATTGTAAATGTCATAACTGAAAATTTGCAACACTGAAATGTTCAGTAATATTGTTTCAACATTTCAAATACCATAATACTGTAGTATGAGATTACTTATTGCTAATGTGGTTTATTACATATTATTCTGCCTCTCCGTTTGGCCAATATCTGCCCAAACGTTTTTATATATTTATATTATTTTTATCTTAATGTTAATATCTTACATAATGGATAATAATGAATAATCTATATATTACATATAATAACCTGGATCATAATTTTTAGCTCTTTAAATACAAACAATTTTAATATTCTTAACATAAATTTAAGAAGTAGGAGACAAAATTTCTACTTTTTTGAAGAAATTAAATTGCAAATTCAATTATTCAGATTAAGTTAGGAATAGTTAACGTACATAACAAAGTAAAAGAAAGTAGAAAAATTGATAAGAGCTGTTACTGATTGAGCGTTATTGAAGCCTATCACTCGAGGAACCGGGAATCTTTCTGTCCGTCTGTGCGTACAATGTCTCAAAAACAAACAGACCTATATGCTCAAAGTTTTGCATTACGTTTTTCTATATTTAAATCACTGAGCGTTACTTCATGAGATTTGCATGAACGTTAGCGAATATTTTTACCTTGGTCTTATTGGTAACTATGAGGGCAACGAGAAAATTGAGAATAAAAAGAACAAAAAAAAAAATCTAAGGTTAATAAAAAATTCTGAGTCATACTTTAGAGTTTCAGGGAAAATTTATACAATCTTCTAGATGATAAATATAAGCCCGAATTTTTAGAAATGCTATTAAAAATAGTGTAAGCTCTATACATATTCTAAACAATACAAAATCAGATTCATTTACATTAGATACAGAAGATGAAGAAAAAAAATACTTATACAACATTTGTAATAGAATTATGGAAACAGATTTGACAACATGTGTAATAGATTTTTGGAAGCAGATTAGAAAACACATGTAATAGATTTTTGGAAACGGAGTATACAACATTTATAGTTGATTCGTCATTGATTTTGAGTAATCTTTTGTTTTCTCGCTAAAGTTTTCTTTATTAACTCGTAGATTTCATTGGTTTTACAAGAATTTCCCGTACTATTTTAGCGATGACATATTTTTAATTATTTTTAAGTGTTATTTTTGTTTGAATTATTTATGATTCTTTGAACAGAAATTTAGTTTGATTATCTGTTTGTTCCAAAAGTGGTTCATATTATTATATTCACTACTTATATATATATATATATATATATATATATATATATATATAAAACTAATAACAAAATAAAACAACTATATTACCGGTACATAGTTTTGTTATAATGTATGTCATGAAACCAAATAATTTCAAACTTAATTTTAAGCTTGAATATCAATGAATAAGCATTATTAGAGGTCAGTTCCTAAGATTTTCTAAACATCAATATAAATAAAGGCTTACTTTCTAAGTATGTTTTTTCATTTTTTCTGTTCTAAAAACTCCCAATAAATGATAAATCTTCCGTATTTACTATTGCTTCAAATATTATTATTGAACAAAAGAATATAATAATAAGAGAAAATATAAAAAACAGTCTGATGAAACTTACACGATAGTTTTAAAAACGCTCACTGTGATAGACTTATAGATATAACTAACAGATATCTTTTTGTTTAAATATATTATATACTATACTATATAATTAGTGATGTTGTTTCTATTGACCAAGCTTTTACCTGAATGCATGAAGGTGCATTGTTTTTTATTTACGATATTTCATAGTAACAGTTGAAAATTAGTTATTTTATATATATATATATATATATATATATATATATATATATATATATATATATATATATATATAAAATTGATCTTGCTCACAAAGATGACGCTATTACGTCCCAAAAATACCTTAGAGATGAAGGAAATTATAATGACTGGTAACTTCTTTACCACAGTAAACTTTGTAGACATACATCTTCTTAATTCGAGCAACCACTAAAACACTATTAAGTTATCGGAAGTGATTAAAATGACTTAAGGTTAGACTTTTCTGACTTATATATGCACATATTTCCATGGTCTGGGCAACAATGTAAACGCTATTACGGCCCAAAAAAAAAACCTTAGACTATAAGTAGATTATAATGAATATTACACGCTTTTAACTAAAGTTTTATCAGAGCATCGTATACATATATTTTCTTTATTTGGGATGCAAATAAATTTTAATAGGATGGGTATAACTTAGACCGGGAAAAGACTGAAGTCATAAACATTGTGTTATCCTCATAGTCCATCTTCAGAGCCTCAAAACACTGCTATGTATACTAAAAGTTTTAGTATTCTGTAATTGATCTGGAGATTTGAATATCTTCTGGTGACAATCAGTCATATTCAGTGATATTTATTATGCCATTATAAAGGGTATGTCTACAAGTTTTTTGTTACGAAATAAGTGATCGCATGGAAAGCCGTGGGTTAATGCTATTTTCTGTATTTAAAATATAAAACCGTCACTCACCCACTCATCATTAGTTCTCCAATTCTTAGACATCCGAGCAAGTTAAAATTTGACACAAATATGCCTCACGACTTAAATAGAAAATTAAAACAATTTCGAAACGATAATACATCAACAATGGTTGAAATGGGGTTGTAACACCCAAAAGAACTATATATTGTTTATCAACTTTTCTATGTCCTAGACGGAATAAATTTGTCACAAACGTGTTATACTTTAATTGACAAAATAAATTTTTTTACGAATATCGACCACTGGAATAGTATTTTTTTTTCAAATTATCGATATTATACAACGATTTAATTTTACACAAACGAGACTCATGATAAAAATAGAATACAAAGGTATGTAATTTATTGTAGATAGATTAATCATAGGGGTTTTACCAGGGGTTCAACCCCAAAATAACTATATTTTAGACTTTCCAACTTCCCGACGTTCTAAAAAGATAAAAATTAACACGCACGTGCAATAGGCACTAAGTAGAAAAAGAAAAGCCTTTTCAAGAATATTAAATATACATAGTTGTTTAAATGGGGCTGTAACCCTTATATGAAGTTTTTTTTTTATTTTTAAACTTTCCGCTGACCTTGAAAGGTGAAATATGACTCAAGGCTCATACATGGAGTTGAAATGTTGGAGCTGCAACCAATACAAGAAATATATTTTTTATTTCAATTTCTAGGCGACCTTTAAAAATTAAGTTTTACACGCTGTCTTATACTCTAAACATCTAAAGCAAGGTGCTTCCACGAAAATAAATTATCGAATTAGTTTCAAAACGCAAAAATATACATTTATGTAAATTATGTTAAAATTTTCCGATTTTAAGAATGTTAAGGCATTGCTAACGCATTGATAAATTATATTTATTTTATTTTATCAAGAATTATTAATAAACTTAAGTCAAACTTATTACGATGGTATATAAAAAGATCTAGACGCTTTTTGATTGAACTACATTTTAAACCAGAGCTGTACATATTGTCTTGTTTGAGGCAATAATTCAAACGCTACTGCTGCACCGGAAATACATTACCCTGGAAGGTTTGAAAATATACTTTTTTGACGGAAAAAGACATCTCAGACCTACGTATACATATGGTATATATGTGACGGAGCGTTTATTATGCTATTTATGAAGTGTATGTATATGACGTTCTAGCTATCCAAGTAAATTGAGTAAAACGCCGCTGACGAAAGCTAGTTTATAATAACCGGTATAAATTAGATGTACATATTTCATTGTATGAGGAAGTTTCTTCTGTTTGAAATTTTAATATGTTTTATGAGGGAAACATCCTTACATATTTTACAATATTTACGCAATATGCACATACTTGCAAGTTGATCATAATGTACTTCTGCGAAAATGACAAATGAACGAAGGAAGTTTGTTGGAATAAAGCTTATCTTAGAAGATAACTTAAATATAAGCATAGAAGCCACGACCTACGATCGCGATTTTCCCAATTGTACTTTTTCCGTATGACTTATATAATTGCTTTTTTTATCTATAAAAGTATGCGGAAATTTCAATTTCATCTCTTATTTCAGTTTATAAATAGACGTATAACATCCTCTTCTCAGCATCAGCTCAACGACAGCCAAGTTGTCAATAACGGTTGTCAACGACTTGCCAATACGGCAAGTTGGAAACCATTCATTCAGCAAGTTATAACGTAAACTTTTTTATAGTATCGTTTTTCTAGTTATGTAGCGTATTAAATTTTTTTTAAACCTCGTTTCGTAGTACTTTATCGTTTTATTACTACTTTTACACAGTGTTCTCTCTGAAAATATTATTGTAAAATGTTTAAAAAATGTATAAAAATTTAACAAATTTTGTATCAGCCAGATATAATTATTAAAAGCATCTTTATGATTAAAATAATTTTAAAATATCTTACTTTAAATCTCAAATTTTAATGAGATATCTAATATTTTTTATATATTTATCTTCCATTTTTCATGATGGACAAGATCTGGCGTGAAAAATTGAAATTTAAAACCTGTTGAAAATATTTTAGAATTCAAGCAAGCGATATATTTAAATGTGCCATTTCCATTTCATTAAATGAATTTTCGATTCAAAATGTACTACCCAATATGTGTTATTATTTTCAATAATAAATATTTATGTGAAGTAAATCAAATTAAAAATACCTTTATTAAAGAGACGAAGTCGGAGCTGCCAAGCCGTCGTTTCCACTCACCCTCATATCAATAGCATTAAATTATAATTAAATGAATACAGGCACTGTAAAATTTTAAAATAATTACACTTTATAATAAAATGTAAACAAAATCACTTAATTTGTATAGAATAAAGTCATGAACTTAATTACATAATTCTTAATAATAGAAAAAGATAATAGATTTAAAAAAGAGAAATTAAAAAGAATAAAACCATTTAAACGCTCTAACACACAGTCTGACGTCACACAGACCGCAAGCATCAACGCCCGCCATCCTCGCAGTCTCAATAGTAGCAATTACATGCCCCTCGCTATGAATCTCTAACGACCCGCCATCACGACTGCTTCTATCATCAGGGAGAGTATTCCCAAGACGGCAAACCTGCATGGTACAGAACTTGATATATGAATATTGAATCAAAATCACTGATAAAATCATATAATAAAATGATCAATACAAATTACTGTAGCGTAAAGTGCAGAAACATATAATAAATCACTTAGTTAAATACTAAAATATTTATACAATATAAGTAAATGTAACGCAATTTGTTGGAACCAAATTGTTATTTACTGCTTGTAAATTTTCATAATAATTTTAATTAAATGCATATACAAGTTCAGATTCTAAAGTTTCAATTGATGTATTTTATGATCAAGTGTCGAAGTACCTATCCGATTTATTATTATTAAGGTATTTGGTATGTTAAATATAAATAACATTTTAACAAAGATTACAATGTAAACAATCTATTATACAACAGTTTTAACATATTTTGTTACCTCAAATATACAATAATAATGGTCTACGATAAAAAGTGCTAAAAAAATTAAATTTGTATAAATTAAAATACGATAGTCTGTATTCAACTATCGTTCACCTCGTTAGTAACAATATCGTGTTGGTTCTTTATTATATTATTGTTTTGATATTTTCAGAACTGCTTCCCAGGACTCACGTGGACCAGAAATTGTCAGTCCTGTGTTTGCTCACTGAAAGGCATGCTCTGTCTCTGATCACCGTCTTCACCACCCACTACACTGATAACTGATTTCTGGATATCGTCAGAGTCCACTAGGATCTGATACATGAAATTGACATGGAGTGGTCTTGTAACTGAAAATATTTTATAATATTATTACTAGACAGTTTTTCAATTATAAGTGTAATTAATTCTCCTGATAGTACAACTGATGGCCTTTCTTTAAATTCATCCATAAAGATAAACGAAAAATGTAAAAGTACGTGTAAATTGGCATCCCTCAATATTCAGAAATTAGGTTTTGAAATTAAAAAACAATAAATGTATGACATTAATTATTGTTAATGTGTTATGGTCTAAAAATATCTGCCATCCCTGTTAGCCTAAAAAGAGCTGGCTATACAATTTTCGTATTTCAATACAAAACAATATTACAGATGATATTAACCTGCGGGAAATATGCGGATGATGTATTGGTCTTTTTTGGTATTGTAATTTAAATCCTTTTCGCTGATTCGTATGGCACTCGCTACCTAAATAGTCATTAAGATATTAATAATGCTTTGGAAACGACACCTTCCTTTTCTTAGTTAATCCACTTAAAAAGGTTTAATTCGCACGACTAAAAAATTGAAACATGCATATGAAGAATGGTTCTTTTGTTTTATTCTTGTTCCGAAATTTTATCGCATATTCCACACGGCCTTAAAATGAAAATAAACCAGAAAATGAGGATCCCAAACATCATTTGAGCTCACATTATGGTTCAGGACACCTCCATTAAAATTTGTCCAGTATTCTTAACTCAGGAGTACCTTATTCATAATGCCTTCAGCAAGGATATGTTTTGTAAATCTGACAAACTTGAAATATTGTAATCCATTTCAGAAATAAATACAAAAATCAAATCAACCACGTTTGAGGAAGAGTAGAAATCTTTGCTTTCTAATCCTTATAAATGCTAAAGGAACGTTCCTACAACATTTCGGTACTACCTCAAAGTTTATAATATTATAACAGAGTTAAGATCTAGATTATGTTCGAGTTCCTGAATTTCTAAGATTCTTAATATCTCAGATTACGGTAGTACAGGAGTACGCACTGCTTGCGAGACGGGCAGATACGCGCCTTGAAAGGCGGCTGGGTTCCGTTAACTTGAAGGCACAAGAGCAGTAAGTTAAAAATTCCCAAAAAAGAGTAATTTTTACTAATATATAATATTTAGGTCGTAGTCAAAAAATAGTAAACTACTTTTTCTAGATATTTAACAGTTGATATTGGAGAATATGATACATCTGCATGGTATCCATTTCAATACAGGTTGGGCGCCATCTTAATAACATATATTCGGCATTATTGCGGTAGGTTAACGGAAGAACCACGATCCACACAATCTCAACCGACTATTCGTTTGCGTTTTCTATAACTGAGGAATTGGGATTTATATTGGATAAATAGGGCATTTCCATTTCTATAACTGTGATCTGTCCCTTAGCTTTACTGAAGTCTAATTTCCTAATTGGTGCTATATATATATATATATATATATATATATATATATATATATATATATATATATATATATATATATAGTAGGTAGGAATATGGCGGTTCTAGACCACTTTTGGGACAGTCCGAAAGTCAACGTAAAATACTGTTAAAAGGACAATAAACGAATCTGTAACTCATGAATGAAAAAATTACTGAAATCTATAGCTGTTTGCTTCTACTTTCTTGAGCAGTTTTAATGTAAAATCTCCTTAGAATCAATCTATTGGAAATGTTGTCAAATCTGATACGAATAAACTATAAATTAAAACTTATAAACGGAAATGATGGAATTTGCTAACAATCACTCGAGAAGTCGAGGGAATTGCCAACATCTTCATTGTTTGACGAGGTTCTTCATTTACTTTCTCCAAATGTACTATAAAATCATCGAGGATTTCTGGCTTAAAATCGTAGACAAATTCAACATCCAGATAATGAAAAAATACAGGTAATATCTTTTCATAATAAATGTGTGTATTTAAACCAACAAACCTAATGTATTCTTTGAAAAGGAAAATAATTTTGTCAATGGTTCTAAGAGATAAGTAAAAATTTTTATTCTGTTTTCTAAACTCTGTAACAAATTTTGTTTGTTTTTTACCTCCATATTGCAATTTTGTAAGCAGGTTATTCAAATGTGTTAATTTATTTCGAAATTTCTTAGGTTTAGGTCTTTCGTACAAAATTAAATTACAATCTCTACACACTAAATATCTTTTATCAATAATTTTTCCTCTATTATAACACTTGTAACAGTTGGCATTATACTCTTCATTCATTTATATAGAAAGATTTTTTGTTATAAATGGAGATTATAGAACTAAGTCTGCCGAGATATACATTTTTCAACGCAAATGTTTATGTTTATATTTCAACTACCGAGATAAAAAGAAATGATTTTATTTTATTATTCAACTATTCAGGATATTTTTTCTATGATTACAAAGATTATTCCGGAAGAAATCGAGATTTTTCATCAGCGAAAGAGTATATTTTTTAAGTTTTAGAAGGAATGAAATAGAATAATATGAACATCATCAATTATTGTTAAAGACATACAAAATGAGTGTTGTTAGTGTGCGTGTTTTTGCGATATCTACTTAACTTCTAAGAAATTGGGAATGGGAGAAGAAGAAAGGTATCATATGTTTTATTTCAATCAACTATAGATTTGTGACGTCTGCTTTTCAGCTGAGAGCGTTTGTACCACTAACGCTTGACCTCGAATCTCATTTTATTGAAACATGTGAGAGGCGTTTGTGTCACTAACGCTTGACCTTGGTTTGCTCACGCCGTGAACAATGACCTTGCTTTGCTCACACCACAATGACCTTGGTTTGCTCACGCCGTGTGCGACAATGAAATCACTGTAAAAACACTTAATTCTGTATTACAAATGAACACTATTTTCACACAATGTTTTTATCACAGTTTAGAATGTCTACACAAATTCACAATCTTCTTGCAATTTTTCCTTTCTTCGAGTCGCAAATATAAAAGTAACTTATAAAATATAATAACACTATGAATGGCAACGCCCAGTGGAACACTTCACTTCACTTTTAACAAGAAACACAGAACATCACACAATCTTCTTACTTCATATAAGGTCCATTTCTTCTTTCTTCAACATGCAACATTGTCTTGATCATGGGTGACTTTAACACAAACTTACTAAAAAAGACAGATTATAATACTTAGGCAACTGATAACAATGTTCGACTCTACTAACATGACTATACTGCCACTAGCCCCGACACATCACACTGCCGAGTCAGACAACACTTCTGGACCTTCTAGTTGTTTTACTGACCCCTCTGACGTGACGCATCTAGGGCAGCTTCCAATTCCAGCAGTTTCACGTCACGATCTTGTGTACTGTGTTATCAAGGTCAAAGTTCCAAAGCCAAAAGTAAAATTTATTAAATACAGAGATTTTAAAAGTATGGACGAAGCCTCTTTTATGTATGATGTTTATTCGACCCCATGGCAGAATCTACAGACATTGCAATCTGTCGATGACATGGTTGAAGCTTTTTTAACACCACCATTCTGGGGCTATACGATAAACATGCACCAGTTGTTACCAAACGCATAACAAAGCGGCGTCCAGTGCCTTGGATCACGTGTGAAATTCTTAGCTTGATGGCTCAACGTGATTCCCTGTATAGGAGAGCTCGTCGAGCTAGTGACCCCGTTTTAATAGTTCAATATCGACAAATTAGAAATAGAGTTAAACAACTTCTACTTCTACGAAATTCCAGATTGAGATACACGCGTAAACTGTTTGAAAAGAAACAGTCATCTAGCGATTTGTGGCGCAATGTTAGAAAACTTGGTTTGGGCAAAGACCGCGCTTCTCCTCCGATCCAATTACCCTTAAAATGATCTTAATGACTATTTTGTTTCTTGTTGTCAGACTGTCAATACAAACCAAGTTACGGATTATGCTAAAGAACTTCTAAATATGCCTATCAATCGGCACGAATATGACAAATTTACTTTCAAACCTGTAATACAATCAGACGTTTTGAAAGCCATTCGCCGTATTGGCAGTAATGCTGAAGGGTCTGACGGCATTAAAAATTCAATTAATAAAAAAACATTCTTTTTGCAACCCTTCCAATAATCACATACATTTTCAAACATGTCACTGAGACAGGGTATTTTCCCTTCACTTTGGAAGTCTGCTATTGTCCGCCCATTGAACAAGACCTCAGTTCCAACATCTTGCCAAGAATTCAGACCAATTAGTATCCTGCGCTGCTCTATCCAAGGGCCTTGAAAAAATTGTGCACTGCCAGATTACTGATTATTTAACACGAAAATAACGTTCTAAATTATTTACAATCCGGATTTCGAACAGGACATAGTACTGAAACTGCTTTACTGAAAGTCACTGACGATATACGATTCGCAATGGACCAAAAACTAAGCACAATACTGACACTCTTTGATTTTTCAAAGGCTTTTGATTGTGTAAACTACAGACTACTATTGGCTAAATTGAGAATAATTGGTTTTTCAGAAAATGTCCTGCAATGGCTGAGGTCTTATCTGTCTGGCAGAAGGCAGTGTGTACAAGTAGGTGGACATAACATCTGACTGGCTGAGTGTTGAGTGTGGTGTTCCTCAAGGTTCCATACTTGGTCCTCTCTTGTTTGTGTTGTACGTTAATGACTTGAGCACGGTACTGGTACACTGCAAAGTCCACACATGTATGCCGATGACCTCCAGATATATCTCCATGTTAACATACACCAAATCGATGATGGCATTACCATGATCAACTCTGACATAAAAAATGTACTGGACTGGACTAGTAAACACGGACTTAAACTAAACCACGACAAAACTAAACCAATTGTGATATCTCATTACCGCTCTCGATCTTTGATCGATTTTACATCTATACGTAACGTTACTGTGAATGGAACTGTACTACCTTATTACGATAAAGTTAGGAACTTAGGGCTGACAATAAACTGTACTCTTAGCTGGACTGATGCAGTGACAGAGACCTGTAAGAAAGTTTTTGCATCAATGCATTCACTGAAAAAGCTGCAGAGGTTTTTGCCACTTCACATAAAACATGTTGTTGGTTAAAGTACTCATACTGCCTCACTTTTCTTACTGTAACAGTGTAATGAACGACATGACTGTGGCTTTGGGTGAAAAACTCCAGAGAACCCAAAATTATTGTATGAGATATGCATTTGATCTCAGGAGAGATGAAACCATATTAACACCCTATTATATTAATTCAAAGATTTTGAAGTTGAATGACCTCAGATCAATAAAAATCTTAACATTGGTCCATTCAAATTTTAAATTCTGGCTTTCCAAATTATTTCTTAAACGATTTCCAATTTGTCTCTCAAAGTGGTGTGGATAGAACTCGCTCTGGTTCGTCTGTGCTCCGCATGCCGTTGCACAGAACTGCTGTATATGACAAGTCTTTTGTAGTAACGGCATGTCGTCTGTGGAATTCCCTTCCTCGTAGTATAACATCCTTGGAGAGTCGTCCTCGGTTCGTGGCGTCGCTGAGGGAGCACTATCTGGGGTGGATGGTTGGGGGGCGGGGTCGGCATAGGTCTCTTCGCTGCGGTTGCACTGGCATGAGTAGAGTGTGAGATGTGTGAGTGGTTTGAGTTGTGTTTCTTATATGCATTATATACAAGTACATGTTATTATTTTGCGTGTGAGTATGTGATTATAAATATTGTTTATATACCTTTTTATCGTTATACATTTTTTATTTATATTCTTAAATAAAGTTGTACTTTTTGTTCATATTGAAAATGTTTACAATACAATATTTAGTTTTATTATTATTTAGAAATGAAAATATTTTGTTCTAGTTTGTATATGAGGTTAAATGTAAGAAAGGAAAGGGCCATGAGGCCCTAATTTCGCCTCAAATATAAAGAAATATTTCATTTCATTTCATTTCATTTCAAATACATTAGAATCTTCTAAATGATGATATATCTTGTTAAATTTCGTTAAAATAGAGGAGGATCACACATGGCTAGCTATACGTGGCCAACGCCCAGCAAGAGATGAAGACGAGATGTAGTGTTACCAACATGTTAAAATGAAATGTCTCAATTCCCTAGAACTGTTATAGTTTCCAATGTATATTAAATAAGTGAATATCAATATTAATTTCAAACCTTGTTGTTCAAAAACCACTCAACCGATTTTAATGAAATTTGGTACACATATAGTAAATACCTAACTCTTTCGACTTAACTTATCCATAAGGGTGAAATCATCCCCTATTTCTTAATATTCATAAAAAATTATCAGAAAAATCTGAAACTTCAAAAACAAGCGAGTTCAACTTAAAATTTCATGAAAATAACAAAATGTTCAAAATCTACCACAATCATCCCTTATCTTTAAACTCTTATATCTAGAGAACTATTGGAGCTTTTTTGATGAAATTTGGTATATAGGATCAGTAAATATTAAAGTATTTTTTAAAATCACCACTTCCGGTCCATGACCTTGAAATAGTTTTTTTCCTAATATCATCCCTATTTTTCAAAATGTTTTAATGCAATTTAAAATGAATACTTTTATTAATGTCTTTAACAATTCTGTAAAGTTTTAAAATTATCCGATGAATAATAGTGAAAATAACGCGATTTTTACTGAATTTCTCTAATATCGTTCTTAATCACATCATAGGCTAAAAATTTCTCAGAAACCACAACCACATAACAAATCGCGTTTGTAACAGCTTTTTGAAAATCCATATTGATAATTATATCGTTCTTTGAACCAGAAATATTTGTCAAACTCTTTGTTGTATCAATGACATAAATAGGTCTATTCGCTAAAAATTCTTTAGGATTGTAATACATTTCCTTATTATTACAGTAAACTTTCTTAAAATCTTGATACATCTGATACATGATTCTGAAAAGACCTCCGGAAATGTTTAAATTTTGTAATTCATCTGGATAATAAGAACCGTTTAATTTTACTCTGATATTTTTTACATTCAAACTATCAAACTTTGAAGGATTTTTTCTTGATTATTCTGTCTATCTGTTTGAAAACCAATGATAACGAACTTGGGATTGAAGATATTTCTATAAATATTTGTGATATCGATGATATCGAACGAATAATTTGTTCCGGAAATACCTTTTTGTTCAATACATTGCCAATCTAGAAAATAAAACATAATGTTTTGACTTTTTGTAATTTCATCAATCAATCTAATTTTACTCGTAGTTTTGTAATCAATCATCTGAACTCTAATGAAAAAATCTGTAATTGTAATTTTGCCATCAACTGGCATATCATTTCCAGTTTTTGTTTTTAACATCGCATCATCGTCTTCTGCTCTTAAATAATAATAAAGATACGAAAGTGACAAAGTTCCAACAGCATGATCAGCTGTTGGTGTCAGCTCTACTGTCTATTATAAATAATAATGCATCAGCTGACTCATACTGCTTACCTGTTCTCACAAGATTGAAACAAGGAATGGACTAGTTTGTACTAACTGTACTTCGAACCGGGAAAGCCCAGTCACTCATTGACAATAAACTCCTTATCAGTTTACTTTCTAATATTGGATTCTTCGTCCATTGCATGCCTCACTCATTGAGAACACAAACAACCAATAAACCTGTTTCCACGCAGACGGAAACTGTACCCAAACAAAATAAATTTAGGTGTAAAGACTTAATTACAAATTTTATTGGCTATGTTGTTGGAAAAGAGATAGCGATCTCTGGTTTTCCCCACTATTTAAGTTTTTTCATGCTCTTTAAAATGAGGGGTCACTTGATAGGGGTTTACATTTGAAATTTTTGGGTTGCCCCCAAAATTTCGCATTTTTGGGGGACAAAAAAAGTTTCAATATCATAAAATGAAACTTCCTTTCCATATTGCACCACTACCCAAAGGATATCTCCTTATATTACCTATAGAAAAAAATAGAGGGGGGGTCCTGACTTTATATTCACCCTGTATATAAGGTTTATTTTAATTCGCCTGGTAAAATAAGACATTCTTTACTTTACTTTTACTTTACTTTTATATATATATATATATAATAATTTTTATTTTTATACGCAGGAAATGTGTATTGTTTGTTAAACAGGTTAGGTTAAATTTCCTACTTTTTTAAACTTAGAGATAATTTGAATATTTTGAACACTGATGTCATTGTAGGATATGTGCTTTTTTCCATCAATAAAACACGTATCTACAGAATTGACACAATATATTCACTGGTAGTTATTGATTCCAAAACATTAACCTGTCTTTAATTATTAGTCAATATATTCTTGGCATTTTATTATACTCGTATTTCAAAGAACAACAACATATGGAGCAATATTATTTAAAAATATCAGTAATTCTTTTCATTTTTTCAATCGTGGCTACACATGCTTGATATAATAACTATGTATTACTGAAACCTACTTATTTATGTTACAAAATCTGTAAGAAAAGCAGAAGCGTGAGAATTTCCACTATATTCCAACTATATCTTGTTTATTAGTTTCATAATATTATAATAGAGATATTGTGTATAGAGTAGAGTGCTGTGTAAGCAATGTAAACAGGAACAGGTGCTGCCTGCCGCGCCGTCTCTGGTTGTCTTCTCATTAACAATGGAAGTGGAAAGACTTATCCATCCTGCTTATTACAATTATGAAGCTACGATAAGACAATGTCGAGATGTTTTGCTCGTGCAGGCTGCAAATTATTTAAGTAATATATTCAGTACTTGGTCTATCAAAATGACTGGTGCTGTCTTAAAATCTGGATTAAACTACAGAATTTTTAAACTACAGAATTCTGAAATAAACGTTTATTTATATGCAAAATTGAATATATTCGTTTCTAAGTTATAGACTTTAATATATTTGGTATTTATCATTTTAACTCCAGACATAGCTTTCTCCCATTGCCTTGCCAACAGATGAGTTTATCCAAGGGTCTTGCAGGATACGAGTTGGTTTGTCACAGCCTGAGAGTCGAGACCAATTTGTGCAGCATAAGCAACAAAACTACCGTGTCATAAACATTATTACCCTTTCAATATCTTCCAAAGTTAATTTCCAGCACCCTTAGCGTGGCTGAGGATCAATTTCTTCATTAGTAAACAAAATTCCTTTCGCGATTTCAAGAACCACAGACTAATGAAATCAAAGTGTTCATCACTGTACCTGGTGGTTATGTTTCATTTCCTGTTTGGATAATATTTCTGGAAAAAGCAAACAATATTAAATGTACTCTAAAGGAAAGAAACACGGACATGAAGACTTTGTTTCTTGTTATAATTGTATTCTTTGTTTGATTTGTATAATAATATTTGTGTTTCAAAAGCTCTAAATGATAATTCCTAATCCTCTGACTCCTCTTATTTTATATCTGTTTTATACATGATTTTTAGAGATATTTATAGCGGTGTTTGGCTTTCATTCAAAAGATAAACTCTCCACTGGCATCGCTTAAATCATGTATGTTTTACACACTAAACAATATCATTATGTCAAAAGAGTAACATCAAGAATGTTTTAAAATTATTGCCCTGTTAATATTTATTATAAGTAATATACACTTATAATGACTTGTCCAAATATAAGAAAACATTTCGGATAGCAAAATTCAAGCCAGATCTGTTGTCAAGGAGACTTATTAAGGATCACGGGACAATGATAAAGACAGCCCTTACTACAATGCTGGACACTACTAACTTTACTTTTCTGTAAAAACTCAACTTTTTTGTTTTTCCTCATTTCCTGAAAAGTGAGTTTTTAAACTCGATGCACATGGTATGAAAAACCTATTAAGATATTTAACTGAAACGTTCACACTATTTAATTATCTTTTATATAGCCGTTATAGTTTTTTACTAATCTTTCTATATTAAAATTTTTACCATTAGAAATTACTTTACTTTTTACCCATAACAAACATACATACATACATATATAAACTTATTGCTTGATTTATGCTGTTTAGTTCTAAGGGAATTTCAGTGATACTTAAACCACATGATACATTTTAATGTTAGATATTAATATTTAGAAGGTTTTAGCATATTACGATGTTTTCCTAGCAAATAAGGCATATTTTTATCACAAGAAATACAAAAATCTACATCATAAATTGCGTATTTAATTTTGAAAATAGTTTTGAAAAGAATTTCAAATAATGTAGAAATATAATGATTATTTTACTTGCTACTAGTCCACAATATTATGTACACATAGAAGAAATTGTTAAATATTTTATTGGTTAGAGTGACCAATTGCTTACACCCGGGTCCAGCGTTAACTCCTCGAGTTGTGCACTTGTAATGCATGTACTATATGGTATCATATACTTTAATCAGGATTCTGTTGTTGTTTTGTCAATGATTGATGGAAAGTAACATCAGTGTTTCTTTATGATAACACTGTATCCTAATTACAAAAATACATTTGAAATCGTAAAATGTTTTATGCTGTTTTATGAACCTAATTTGATTATAATACTGGATGTACAATCAAGGAAAGAAATAGGTTATTATCTATTTCATACAGGAAAAACAGAGTATAAATGTTACACATTCATATATGACACTATATTTAATAACACTCTTATTCATTGTAAAAAAGGGATCATTGTAGGCCTACTTCATGTGAACCTGGAACCAACAGGGAGACAAATATCCGGAATTTAGGGACAGGGAGCACCTTGACAGCTTGGAACACCTTGCGGAGAGCACACACAGGACTGGCAGTTTCTTGTCCATGTTGATCCTGGGACGCAGTTCTGGAAATATCAAAGTTATTAACATCAAAAAATAGAACACTGATTACTCACTAAAACACGTAGTTACGGATTAACGTTCATGTGATTTTAAAAACAAAGAAGAGAATTTATGTCAACTATTATTTTATTAGGGCCCTCATTTATATTAGAAAAGAAGCTAAAAATAATAACAATTCGTGTATTATTATAAAATGTTACTTTTCCATCCATCATAAGTAGAATATTCGTAAAGAAAAAAATTTAATTTAATTTAAATATAGGACAATAATTTATTCAAGGCTTGTTGAAACAAAAATTCGTTACAGATAAATGTAATACATTACTTTCTCTTTATCATAATATTTGTTATTCTTTTTATTTATATTTCTATAATATTTTTATATAACATTCTATAATTATCCATATTCTTAACTACAACCTATAATATAATTATTACGCCACCTATAGCCTATAGTAGAAGTGCTTTATACTCAATTTTGAGTGGATTGATGGAATTTAGGTTCGCAGTATAATTTGGTAAGACTGTAAAATGAAAACATCAATGAAATAAGTAATTGCGCACTCTCATAACGCTTTCCTAAACAAACCGAGGAAAATATTTTTTTAAATACGTTTGTTTATTTCTGTTAATTTGCAATACATTCTTAAATATATCATATAATTATAGAACACGATAACTTAAGTTAAATTTACATTTTATAGAACAACTAGTAAAGCTAGAAACACTTTATCACTTCAAAGCCATAAAAGTCTTGAAAAACACTAAAAACGTGTTCTTGATGTTGAATTTGGTCCACATTTCACCGTTATTGAGTTCAATGGTTTCTCAATATAAATTGTAACAAATTATATACCTAAACACTGTACATTATTTTAAGCTTAAGTACAACTAAACACTCACCCTCTCCTCACTGCTTATTGGTCCGGATTCTGGTGATTCTGGTGAAGAATTTATGCCTAAGAATATGTCAATAGAATTTGAATATTGTTTTAATAAATTCAAGTATGGCTTACAAACTATTTAATAAGAATACACTTATTGAAATGGTCTTTAAATTTGTGAATATAATTTAAGGATTATAATATTATACAGTAAAATACTTAATTATACTGACAGTGTGTGCTGTAAGTGTGTTTTTACGTATTTCATTAAAATAATAGACATAAGCATATTTAACCGTATAATTGGTTTATGTATGTATCTGTATAATGAAACAATAGAAGTTTTAATACATTAGAAATTGTAACAGCAAGGAATTTACCTTTTTCCTATTTCGTGAAAATAAAAACAATTGTATTAAACACCTTAACACTTTTTAGCTTAAAATTAGCATAGTGAGGAGTAAACATAATCTATTAAAAAAAATTATATTTATAAGTCGTAACAATGTGACACAATTTCTCATATGTTTTAGGCAGTAAAATCTTATGGTTGAGAGAATATTTTATGTTTTATCGGATTTAAATGTAGTGTATTTTAATATTTATTCTTTAAGTTCAATTTTATTACTTAAATTTACTTACTTAATTTATTTTCTTAAATTTATTATTTAAGTTAAGTGCTTCCAAATTGTTTAGTATATAATGAAGTCATAATTTATTCTTCCATCGTTTTACAATTTCACAGATTTGGAGGACTGCTTATATCTAAGGTGACCAGGCTACTGCTAATGTATATAAACGATCATAAATTGAATAGAATTAATAAAAATGTTTTTGAATGCCTCAAAAAATTATATTTATTAGAGCTCTTGGTATAAGTTATCTTCAATACAGATCCGTTACATTAGGTTGCGTTTTAATACCCAACTAACATTAATTATATTCAAACATTCTTGTGTATGATCCATTTTAATCTTACCCTTTTTATACATCCAAATGAATAATTTGATATAATTTGCATTGATGTCAACTGAACTGAACAATGAAAATAGTTGATAACAGAGAAATCATGTTAAATATATTTACTATCTTTAATAATTCCAATATAAAAAAGTGGAATTAAAATGGTAAGTTATACTATTGATTTATATGTAAGAGGTAGACTTATAATTCTACTATGATTTTTAAGTAGTAACTTACCAGCCATCACGGTGCTGAATATGAAGATAGCGCAAAATGTCAGTAAGAGTAAAAACTTCATAGTAGATTCTTTGTGGATCTCCTTACAGGTTGTATTAGATTGCTATTCGGCTGAAAATAATACTGAGTATTAGTTAAAGTTTAGTCAAGTTTAGGGATGGGAATAACTTAAAAAATACATAAATTTATTACATCTACGTTCTACAAACTTTATCTTTTAGGCATTAGAAAGCTTTCACTCGAGATGCTGGAAAATTATATTCATCTCAGTCCACCTGTCTGTCTCCCAGAGCGGCATCTAAAAACTAACAAACCTGTAGATTTGAAATTGTTCACGACGCATAACTTCGCTTTTATTTTGCATGATAGAACATTCAGTTTAATGATGGTGTAAGTCACTCCACAGGTGTTGGTTGGGCCTGAGCGAAAACTTTTACATTGGTCTCACAGGTAACCACGATGGCAACAAGAAAATAATAAAATAAATATACTTATAAAGTTAATTATTATTTCTACATAAGACAAGATTCATATGATGGGGTATGTCCAACCATGTGATTTTCATAAGCATAATTATTGAACCCTATCACTTAATTTCTGTTTGTGCTGAAAAATTAAAACGTTTTCTTTTTTATATGATTGTCTGTATATCTTTCCTCAGGAAATCTCGATATTGAAATAAGTTATAGATGATATTTTGCTTGTAAAGTCAGTGAAACTTGTTAAGCCTACCGTTTTGTTCTTGTAGTATTTTACTACTATGTATATTACTATACGAAACCATAAGCAATTAATTTACACCCAACCCAATTATTCCCTCATAACTTTTAACTGTGTTTAAAATTAAGGAATATGGCCTACCGACTTCACATCCAACCCAAAGACGGACATAGGGGTGATTTGGACATCTTGTTTTTCTAAATAGGTGTACTAATGCCCTAAGGCAACAATTCAAAATAAGACGCAATTGTCATAAAATGCGTAAGCATTGAATTAGGAATAAAGTTGTTTTATAACGTTATATGTGGTATACACATATATGAATATTAATATATAGCCTATATGTTTATAACTTTTTAGATTCTCATTAGCTTTAAATTAACTAAACGGTGGGAGCTTACCTACCGAAGAGGGGGATGGGACACTTCTACTGACTAACGGACAGTGGTAGATCTAGTTATACTCCATTTGGGACGGATTAATGTTGATGACCTCTCCCCTTCCTACTTACAAGGAAAGTACAACGTTTGGGAAAATCTTGTCTCAGGTCTTGCCCTTTAATCGATGACTTTGCAATGGCTGTTATCGAAACCGATTGTTGTTTTTCTCTCAAGATCTGTTTTTTTTTACAATGTATGCACTATACTCTAGTAAAAATATTGTATGAGAATACAATATTTTTACTAGAGTATGTTTGCAATCATGTTATAAAACACATGTGTATGAAAGCGTACATGTTTATTCATCCACATACCAATGATTTAAAGCTTTATATGCGATGTGTTGAAACACTTGATATTTATTATATTTATTTTAGAATACAAGCATAAGTATGACACGTAATATGTTATAATACATATGTATATTTCTAAAGTTTAAATATTTTTTAACACATTTTATCACATGGTTGATGTAAGGTCATTATGCAGAGCACTACAACATGTCATGTGGTTATCGCGTTTTTAGTCGTCTAATTATTGCAGACAAGAAAATAAAACTTTAGGGAAATAAAATAGAAACATTCCGAGTTTCTATATGTTTTTCTTCGAAAGAGAGCTTGGCCATGCAAATAAAATTAAATTTGACTTAAAATCTAAACTTTATATATTTTTAGAAAAATGATATAGAAGTACTTGTCTCAGATAAATAATTACCAATTTACAACAACTCATACATTAATCTGAATACTTTGGCAATGTAATATTGCTGTAAAATGCTTACCTTTTAACCTCTTTCAGAGTAAATGATTTAGACTTCCTGAAAGCAATGTTTCCTGCCAGTAGTGTCAAATATTAAGATCCATTGAGTTGAAATTTAATATAATAAATAAAAAAGCCTTTTTTAATTAAATTCCTCTCTATTTTTAATCTTACATATTTAAAACATAATTGTATGAAGGGAAAGAGAACTAAAGTCTCTTAAGGGCAGTCGAGGCCAAGTGGTGGATGACTCACAATATAGTTTTTGAACTGGTTGTTTAACGTATTGTATAGGGAATTGCGTGTGCTTTAAAACGTCTCAGCAAGAAAGTGCGATGATGTTTTGGTCAACTGAACATAGCGAAGGAGAAATGGTTGATTTATTGAGAATGTTTAGTTTTAGGTTCATTTCACTTCCACGTTGTACAGCGTGTTAAATTTAACACTGTCTCAGATAGATCCCCCTAGAATCTAAAGTCCACATCTGAAGAGTTACACAAGAAGTTGGTGACGAAGAATTTGAAAACTAACTCTTTACATAGTTTTTAAATCATAGACACTAAGACTACAGACGAGGTCTGCCTGGTTTCCCAGCAGCATTTCGGTGTAATCCAGATGAATATGTGTTTTGCCTAATCAGACTGTATGTCATAGTTTAGTATTAAATTTCAGACTCTGCTCTAAGCAGCAATTGAAATGGAGCTAAAGCTCAACATTATAATTTCTAAATTCCATTATAATTTCTCAACATGCTTCATTGTTTACAGAGACAATACCGTGTCCTTACTATCCTTAGAGGATATATCCCTGCTATGTCAGATATAACTGCCTGCTGTATGTAATGACTGACGGGGTATACTGCAAGGAAATTTGGGCTCGACCTTAGGGCTCGAACTTAGGATTCAAATGTAGATGTTGCCTGCGACAGAATAATACGAATTCATGAAGGTTGCTTTTCAGTGGAGGCCGCCAGTACTATATATTAATTATAATAATTAATTATATAAAATAATATAATGCAATATCAATTTAAAGTATGAATTATGTGTAATAATAACAAGTTACACATGGTCAGTCTTTACCGACCGAGAACAACGAAATCATAATTCTCACTATAAAAGGATAGGCCATAAAGTTATCTTCACAAAGGACCTTCTTATGAATAATATTTATGATGCTGCAGACATAGTGCCGCAATTTACGCCTCTTAAAGCCAATCAAAGATAAGTATGAGTTGGTCTGTGTTGAGAAAGCCGTGTCTTCTCATGTACGAATAGCTCTTGTACACTGTAAGATATTTACAGATATGGTGATCCAAAAACACTAAAGCCACAATATTCATGAAAACGAGTTAAATTTTCAATGCAGCTGTTCTACCATAATGCGAATACTTACAGTTTAATACTGCTGCATTCATCGTTGCGGAATTATTCTTATCATTCTACTCGTATTTGAGAAAATTGTGTTTATGAAGAACGGAACAATAATCCACCCCTAAGATTCAGTACGCAAGATGGTGAAGTAGGAGGAGCAATATTAACATGAGGTAGATTTATTTGGAAACTTGGGGGAGTGGACAGAGTGGAAACATATGGATGTTTTGATCTTTAACCAATATGAATATATGTGAGAGAAAGTGCCTCTGAGTGTAGATAAAGAAATAAAAAGCAAGAAAACAGTTAAAAGGTACGCGGTATCAGTCGTAACCAACCTTATGGGTAAACCTATAAAATCAACCCTCTGAGGACTTAGTAGGCACCCTGTTGGAATACTCCTAATATAAAAAGGTCCAGAGTGGTTTCTGGAGTTTTGGGTTTTATTGGGCGGTAATCCCACTCAGCAGCGCTTTACAGTGAACACTGACTGTGCATTAACACTGTCTCTAACACGTCAATTACCTGTTGAGGTAAAGCAATTTAAAATCTCAAGATTTAGGTGTTACAACTCGTTGTAATATAACTGAATAGCAAATAATAGTTACAACTCAGTGGTAACGTCTAGTATTAGCCAGCAGTGTTCATAGTTCATAAGCATAGTAAAGAATTGGTTGATTATTCTTTATTAACTACACTTTCATTTTAAATAAATACAAAATTACCTTCTATAGTTTTTCCCGGATATGAAACATAAAAACCCTGAACTACATTAATATTTTCTGATAACATCCGACTATTTTAAGCGTTACATAGTTCACTATAACCTGCTTAAAATGCACATGTATTACTCCATACTATTATATTGAATTGAATTGGTTTATTTCCAAAAGGTTACATTTTAATGGCCGCACTAAGTACAGCACTTGTCAGCGGGGTCAAAATTAAACTCTTAACTAAACCATACAATATTTTTGCTAAATTACGTATCAAAAATTGGCACTCACAATGTTGAAGTCTACAAGCAAAAATAACAGCATAAATGTTTGTTTTTTTTTCTCTTTACACTTCAAATTATAAACACTGATAAAACCTCTCTCTTAACTCTTAAAATTATGTTCATGTTCCTAACTAACAATTTTGCACTGGTTATATAGTGTGATTGGATTGTATGATTTCGATTCAGAAGCAGTCAATGTCCTACCCAATTTCAATCGGTATGAGACAAGAATAAATGCCCCTCCCATCAGGCGTTCCTTGTTCCGCCGTTCCGCCACTACTAGTGTTTATTTTTGCAATTGCAAATCTAGCACGAATCTTGCTCTATAATTATTAAAGTTCATTTTATTAGACTATAAATAAATAAATAAATGTGTCAATTCATTTCACACATGCGTAACATTAATAGCATTCAAAATATATTTCAACGTGTCTGTTTCCTTAGTCCGTGATATGTGTTTGTGTTATCCCTATGCTAACCTAATTGTGTTTTGGTATTGTATTATTGTGTATGTGCTATTGTGCATGTGTTATTGTATTATGTTTTGACGTATTTATATGTTGATAATAATTCATTTTCCTGTTCTTTCCAAAATTTAAATTATATTATATTGCATATTGTCCAGTTTTATGTAACGAATTGGCTTCGGCAGTGTGTTACGAATCTGCAGAATCTGGTACTAAAAGTGTATGAATGATTCAATACAGAACAACAGAATCAACTTTACAGTGAGAACGGACGAAGCGTAACAGTTGCCTCCCACCCCCTCCCACCTAGTATATAATTTATATGAAACAACTTTCCACCGTCAAAAATAAAAGTGTTGATTAATACTTAAAATAAGTTTTCATGAAGTAATAACTATACTTTGATACATTACCAATACAATTTTGTTCCACTCACTGTATTTATGTGGCTTTGTTTATGTGTATGTAATTATACAAACTAATAGAAACTATATATTACTGTATTACTTTTCTAATATTAATCAGAAGATAAAATTGTAAAAAAGCACATACTCGTTAAACTTTATTAATGTGCATATTATGTAGTTAAGAATCAAGAACATCAAGAACACGTTTTTAGTGTTTTTCAAGACTTTTATGGCTTTGAAGTGATAAAGTGTTTCTAGCTTTACTAGTTGTTCTATAAAATGTAAATTTAACTTAAGTTATCGTGTTCTATAATTATATGATATATTTAAGAATGTATTGCAAATTAACATAAATAAACAAACGTATTTAAAAAAATATTTTCCTCGGTTTGTTTAGGAAAGCGTTATGAGAGTGCGCAATTACTTATTTCATTGATGTTTTCATTTTACAGTCTTACCAAATTATACTGCGAACCTAAATTCCATCAATCCACTCAAAATTGAGTATAAAGCACTTCTACTATAGGCTATAGGTGGCGTAATAATTATATTATAGGTTGTAGTTAAGAATATGGATAATTATAGAATGTTATATAAAAATATTATAGAAATATAAATAAAAAGAATAACAAATATTATGATAAAGAGAAAGTAATGTATTACATTTATCTGTAACGAATTTTTGTTTCAACAAGCCTTGAATAAATTATTGTCCTATATTTAAATTAAATTAAATTTTTTTCTTTACGAATATTCTACTTATGATGGATGGAAAAGTAACATTTTATAATAATACACGAATTGTTATTATTTTTAGCTTCTTTTCTAATATAAATGAGGGCCCTAATAAAATAATAGTTGTCATAAATTCTCTTCTTTGTTTTTAAAATCATATGAACGTTAATCCGTAACTACGTGTTTTAGTGAGTAATCAGTGTTCTATTTTTTGATGTTAATAACTTTGATATTTCCAGAACTGCGTCCCAGGATCAACATGGACAAGAAACTGCCAGTCCTGTGTGTGCTCTCCGCAAGGTGTTCCAAGCTGTCAAGGTGCTCCCTGTCCCTAAATTCCGGATATTTGTCTCCCTGTTGGTTCCAGGTTCACATGAAGTAGGCCTACAATGATCCCTTTTTTACAATGAATAAGAGTGTTATTAAATATAGTGTCATATATGAATGTGTAACATTTATACTCTGTTTTTCCTGTATGAAATGGATAATAACCTATTTCTTTCCTTAATTGTACATCCAGTATTATAATCAAATTAGGTTCATAAAACAGCATAAAACATTTTACGATTTCAAATGTATTTTTGTAATTAGGATACAGTGTTATCATAAAGAAACACTGATGTTACTTTCCATCAATCATTGACAAAACAACAACAGAATCCTGATTAAAGTATATGATACCATATAGTACATGCATTACAAGTGCACAACTCGAGGAGTTAACGCTGGACCCGGGTGTAAGCAATTGGTCACTCTAACCAATAAAATATTTAACAATTTCTTCTATGTGTACATAATATTGTGGACTAGTAGCAAGTAAAATAATCATTATATTTCTACATTATTTGAAATTCTTTTCAAAACTATTTTCAAAATTAAATACGCAATTTATGATGTAGATTTTTGTATTTCTTGTGATAAAAATATGCCTTATTTGCTAGGAAAACATCGTAATATGCTAAAACCTTCTAAATATTAATATCTAACATTAAAATGTATCATGTGGTTTAAGTATCACTGAAATTCCCTTAGAACTAAACAGCATAAATCAAGCAATAAGTTTATATATGTATGTATGTATGTTTGTTATGGGTAAAAAGTAAAGTAATTTCTAATGGTAAAAATTTTAATATAGAAAGATTAGTAAAAAACTATAACGGCTATATAAAAGATAATTAAATAGTGTGAACGTTTCAGTTAAATATCTTAATAGGTTTTTCATACCATGTGCATCGAGTTTAAAAACTCACTTTTCAGGAAATGAGGAAAAACAAAAAAGTTGAGTTTTTACAGAAAAGTAAAGTTAGTAGTGTCCAGCATTGTAGTAAGGGCTGTCTTTATCATTGTCCCGTGATCCTTAATAAGTCTCCTTGACAACAGATCTGGCTTGAATTTTGCTATCCGAAATGTTTTCTTATATTTGGACAAGTCATTATAAGTGTATATTACTTATAATAAATATTAACAGGGCAATAATTTTAAAACATTCTTGATGTTACTCTTTTGACATAATGATATTGTTTAGTGTGTAAACATACATGATTTAAGCGATGCCAGTGGAGAGTTTATCTTTTGAATGAAAGCCAAACACCGCTATAAATATCTCTAAAAATCATGTATAAAACAGATATAAAATAAGAGGAGTCAGAGGATTAGGAATTATCATTTAGAGCTTTTGAAACACAAATATTATTATACAAATCAAACAAAGAATACAATTATAACAAGAAACAAAATCTTCATGTCCGTGTTTCTTTCCTTTAGAGTACATTTAATATTGTTTGCTTTTTCCAGAAATATTATCCAAACAGGAAATGAAACATAACCACCAGGTACAGTGATGAACACTTTGATTTCATTAGTCTGTGGTTCTTGAAATCGCGAAAGGAATTTTGTTTACTAATGAAGAAATTGATCCTCAGCCACGCTAAGGGTGCTGGAAATTAACTTTGGAAGATATTGAAAGGGTAATAATGTTTATGACACGGTAGTTTTGTTGCTTATGCTGCACAAATTGGTCTCGACTCTCAGGCTGTGACAAACCAACTCGTATCCTGCAAGACCCTTGGATAAACTCATCTGTTGGCAAGGCAATGGGAGAAAGCTATGTCTGGAGTTAAAATGATAAATACCAAATATATTAAAGTCTATAACTTAGAAACGAATATATTCAATTTTGCATATAAATAAACGTTTATTTCAGAATTCTGTAGTTTAAAAATTCTGTAGTTTAATCCAGATTTTAAGACAGCACCAGTCATTTTGATAGACCAAGTACTGAATATATTACTTAAATAATTTGCAGCCTGCACGAGCAAAACATCTCGACATTGTCTTATCGTAGCTTCATAATTGTAATAAGCAGGATGGATAAGTCTTTCCACTTCCATTGTTAATGAGAAGACAACCAGAGACGGCGCGGCAGGCAGCACCTGTTCCTGTTTACATTGCTTACACAGCACTCTACTCTATACAAAATATCTCTATTATAATATTATGAAACTAATAAACAAGATATAGTTGGAATATAGTGGAAATTCTCACGCTTCTGCTTTTCTTAAAGATTTTGTAACATAAATAAGTAGGTTTCAGTAATACATAGTTATTATATCAAGCATGTGTAGCCACGATTGAAAAAATGAAAAGAATTACTGATATTTTTAAATAATATTGCTCCATATGTTGTTGTTCTTTGAAATACGAGTATAATAAAATGCCAAGAATATATTGACTAATAATTAAAGACAGGTTAATGTTTTGGAATCAATAACTACCAGTGAATATATTGTGTCAATTCTGTAGATACGTGTTTTATTGATGGAAAAAAGCACATATCCTACAATCACATCAGTGTCCAAAATATTCAAATTATCTCTAAGTTTAAAAAAGTAGGAAATTTAACCTAACCTGTTTAACAAAAAATACACATTTCCTGCGTATAAAAAGAAAAATTATTATTATATATATATATATACAGGGTGAATATAAAGTCAGGAACCCCCCCCTATTTTTTTCTATAGGTAATATAAGGAGATATCCTTTGGGTAGTGGTGCAATATGGAAAGGAAGTTTCATTTTATGATATTGAAACTTTTTTTTTGTCCCCCAAAAATGCGAAATTTTGGGGGCAACCCAAAAATTTCAAATGTAAACCCCTATCAAGTGACCCCTCATTTTAAAGAGCATGAAAAAACTTAAATAGTGGGGAAAACCAGAGATCGCTATCTCTTTTCCAACAACATAGCCAATAAAATTTGTAATTAAGTCTTTACACCTAAATTTATTTTGTTTATGGGTACAGTTTCCGTCTGCGTGGAAACAGGTTTATTGGTTGTTTGTGTTCTCAATGAGTGAGGCATGCAATGGACGAAGAATCCAATATTAGAAAGTAAACTGATAAGGAGTTTATTGTCAATGAGTGACTGGGCTTTCCCGGTTCGAAGTACAGTTAGTACAAACTAGTCCATTCCTTGTTTAAATCTTGTGAGAACAGGTAAGCAGTATGAGTCAGCTGATGCATTATTATTTATAATAGACAGTAGAGCTGACACCAACAGCTGATCATGCTGTTGGAACTTTGTCACTTTCGTATCTTTATTATTATTAAACATAGTTACGACAATGAGAGTTAGTGCATTAAATAGAGGGCGTTTTAAATAGAATAATTGCAAAATATTGTACTCAATTTTCATAAAAATGTCAGTTGGAACGTTGTCAAGCCAAGGTAGCGAGTAGTTATTATCTTAGTAGATCATTATTATCCAGTGGTATTGTGTGGTTACTATTCCGTGAAGTATTTTGAGAAGGTTTTATGTGTTTTAGTGTTATTACAATAATTTATTTAGATGCACTTTCGCATTGTAAGTTTTAAATAATATTATCTAATTAATACTAATTACGAGTATAAATGGCACGTAGTCACGAAGACAAAGTAGAAATGATATTTACTTTCGGGATTTTGAATGAAAATTATCATGAGGCAGAAAGGCGGTTTAATTTGGCACACCTGATAGACCTGTGACAAGGAAATACTTAAGAACTTTAGTAAATAAATTCCGAGAATTTCGTTCCATCAGAGATGCCCCGCGCTCAGGTCGGCCTCCTTTAGGCGGTGACAAACAGTTTGAAATTGTTGCACAATTTGTTGAAGATCCGCAGCAGTCCACCAGATTACTAGCAAATCTTTGTGATGTTTCCCAATGTCTGTGGTAAAGTTACTGAAAAAAAATAAATTTCACGCCTATAAAATTAAGCTTATCCATGAGTTAAACGAAGACGATCCAGACCGTCGGCTACAATTTTGTGAAGAAATGGAAGCACTAATTTCTGCTCATCCATTGTTTGTTCGAAACGTTGTGTTTAGTGATGAATTGCAGTTTTTTCGTCAATGGAGATGTGAACAAACACAACTGCAGATACTGGGACACAGAAAATCCCCATGTTTTCCGTGAATCTCACACCCAGTACCCAGAAAAAGTTAATGTTTGGGCCAGGATTTTTGGGAATCACATTATAGGACCATTTTTTATTAATGGAAATCTCAATGGTCAACTGTATTTGGAAATGTTACAAGAATCAATTTTTCCTGCAATAAATACTGTTATTAGGGAGAATCAACATGAATTTGAAGAAGAAATCGTTCATTTCCAGCAAGATGGTCCCCCATCACATTATCATCGTGCTGTACGACATTTCCTGGGAACTCAGCTACGTGGTCAGTGGATTGGTAGGCGTGGTGTAATAGAATGGCCTGCACGGTCTCCGGACCTTACATCCGTGGACTTTTTTCTATGGGGTCACATAAAATCCGCAATTTACAAAACACCAGTAGCAAACCTTGAAGATTTATGAAACAGGATTATTAATTCTTGCAACAAAATACCACCTCAGACTTTCCAAAACGTCAGAGAGGCGTTCACCCTACGCTAATCTCACTGCCAAAATAGTAGGGGGGCTTCAGTTTGAAAATTTGATTTGACTTCGTGACGTGGTGAGTTATTAAATTGTTTTGGTAATACTGGCTATTATTTCAGATTAGGAAAGAGATAGCAATCTCTGGTTTTCACCAATATTTAAGTTTTTTCATGGTCTTTAAAATGAGGGGTCACTTGATTTTTACATTTGAAATTTTTGGGTTGCCCCCAAAAATTTCGCATTTTTGGGGGACAAAAAGAATTTTCAATATCATAAAATGAAACTTCCTATCCATACTGCACCACTACCCAAAGGATATCTTCTTATATTACCTATAGAAAAAAATAGAGGGGGGTCCTGACTTTATATTCACCCTGTATATATATATTGTATATATATATATATATTGTATATATATATATATATATATATATATATATATATATATATATATATATATATATATATATGTGTGTGTGTGTGTGTGTGTGTGTGTGTGTGTGTGTGTGTGTGTGTGCGTTTTTATAATTATATAACATATAACCTCAGTCTCTAGTCGGATTACAATGAGGTTAATATGACGGAAATACTGCTAAGGTAATAAATAAAACTAAATTAGAAGGAATAGCATAAAAATATGAATATATATTTGATAATTTAGTTCCGTTCAGAAGTATAAGTTAAAATCTTATACGTCTACACGTTAATCAATATTTCAAGAAAAATATTCTGAGTATTGAAACTAATTGAAAATAAAGTGCAATTAGAAGTTTAAATTATCTTTTGATAATTATAATTTATTATAATGATACTTTACTATACTTTTGTGACTAATTTATAGTCATTTAAATGAAGATTTGAACACAATATACATTAAGTTAAAAGACATACATTTAATATTGGAGTTATTTTATAACATAAATTCAAGAGTCATAGTGTTTGGTTAGTAGTCTGACTGAGAAAAGGTTATCCAGGTACCAACCGGCGGTGTTAGGCTGAAGGTGTCTAAAACAATACAAAACAAATAGTATTAAATGAGCGAATGACGTTTATTCCAGCATATGTTTACAAGTAATCTTTAAAATAAGCTAATCATAACTCCATAGAAAGTATATTGCACAATAAATTATAAGATACAATTATACAATAGTAATACTATACTATATAAAACACTGCTGGAAGGTCTGCACGAGAAAACCTGCCTGTGAGTAAGCCTACTTGCATCTAGCCACCTGAATTAAAATTTTAAAAAGGCTAGATTCTTTAGGTAAAAAGGAGAAAAATTCTTTGTTCAAAAACACTTCATAAAATTTTCAAAGATAATAATTATTTGGGTTGAAGCGGTGGTAACACTAATTATTTGGGTTGAAGCGGTGGTAACACTAATTTTTTTAAATAGAATGGTATTGTACCGGTATAGTTTAAATCTATTATGACACAAAAGACTACATTAAAAACGATAGAAAAAACTGTAGAGGGGTGACGTGAGAGAGTATGAACTATCAGTAATAGCAGCGTCAGGTCTGGGCAGGTTCCAAGTACCCGACAGTGACAATGATCTCCGCCTCTGATATACCAAAATTATAATTATTTTCTTATATTTTTTTATTTATAAACTTTATCAAGATAATGTCCTCTTCTTTAATGCTTTATGGAATTACTGAGTTAATTTGAGTGAGTTAATTATAATCGGTTACATAATCGAGTTAATTAAACTGTAAATTGAAAGGCAGTTTTCTTACTGCTTTACTTTATTTATCTGTAGACTGTACCAATCTGATAGGCCCTTAAGTTGTCAAAAGTTATTTTTTTATCTGGTACTTCAAATATAAATATCTTAAAAATTCTTAAAATATCTTATAATAAATATACTTAAACAAGGCTTTCTGTGAGAAGAGCGTAGGTGTAAGAAAAATGTGTGGTTTTAGAGTGAGAGGTAGTGCTAGTGTGGACCACAACTGTTCTAACATAATTCATGTTGAAATGTCTTACAAATATTTGCTGAAGTCAGGAAACGTGTGTTAATTACTCTAGTATGTTCGCCTTTACATTCTTTCAGACAGGATCCTTCTAAATCATTTCAATATCTATGCTTGTGTTATTTGGTTCTGAATAAGTTACAATTTATGTTAGTGATAGTGTGGTAGTTACTGATAAGTGATAGTTAATTAAGATGATGAGTCTGTTGTTCCAATTCCTTTTTTACTATGTAATTACTTAAAGGGTTATTTGTACTGAAAAGTTGGCTTGATGTAGTGCCATTAGTACAAGTTAGGATTAAAAGTAATAATAAAAAGTATGTTTCAATACATTTTTAGTTTTTGGTATTTTTATAAATTCTTTGTAAAAAATCCCAAGCTTTTATTTACTTTATTTAACAAAGAATACCCAACATTCCTAAGTCAAAAAGGGCAAAACGTATATGTGTTTTGACATTGTTTAGTTTCAATAAATTTGGGATTGCTTTGTTTATAGTGTTCACAAGCACACATTGTATTCAGTTCCATATTTGTAATAATACTTACAAGGTGCGAGTCTAGGGCGACCAGAGATTGCGCTTAGCAAAGGTCTGATTATTACCCGCTAAAATAAATAAATATTACCCGCAAGGCAGTAACGTGATTGTGTGACTTGTATCTGTTCTCCTATCGTTATAGTTCGACATTTGGCTCAAGGTTAATGCACAGTACACCGAATGGAATCACGTCAATTCATGATGAACGTTTTCCAGCCGTCGTGGTGTAGAATTACCGCAGACAACTTTGGTAAGAATTGGGAGGTGAAATATTTCACGGGGTGGCGGAACACTATATAGTCCATTTAGGCAAGTGATTGCCTTGATCACTGGACACGGCCACTTCAGGAAGCACCTAAACACTCTAGGTTTACGAAATGAGGACTTGGAGTGCAGACTCTGCAATAAGTCTGAAGAGACTGCAAAAGACATAATACTGGACTGTGAGAGACTGGGAGCAAGGAGAAGGGCTCTTTCTGGTGATAAACAACCAGGCGACGAACCAGATGCTAGTATCGGGGAAAAGCTTCTTAGCCTAATTAAGGGCACAAAGATAGGCTTACCCCTCTAACATCAAAGGGGCACACAATAAGCTCAGGTTGACGTGTGAGGATCTCTAAATCCACCCCAATATCCCAACGCTAAATAAATATATATATATATATAGTCCATACAAGATTTGTGTATGACTTTAGCAGTAACAAAACATTCGTATCTAAAACCCGCGCCCAATAAATCTTCATAAAATACCAATTTTCTGAGCTGGAGGGGCACGGCACGGTGAGGCGTTCCGTGCACTGTAGTAGGCGACATGCTAAGGATATAAGCTCCCCTAGCTCTAATGGTGGGGTAATCATATTTCAACGCTACGAAACACCAGCGGCGTTCACACCACTTGCTTACGGTTAACAGTTTTTCGTATCAGGAGTGAATTTGGTTTGATAGTGCAGTGTACCTTGTGAATAAATTAGGATATAAACGGTTCAGAGAGGGAAATTTCTTTAGGCTATTTTCAGTCAAATCTGAGAGAAAATATAAACGAAAGGACTGATTATTCATAGATAAAAATAACAAACTTAGAAAGTTTCATAATTTATTTCCAAACTTACAAAATCCGTTTTTTGCAGTATTTTCTAATGCCTTGTGAAATGTATTTTTAACTATTTGATAGGTAATAAAGAAAGGCTTAAGAACAATAAAGAGCAAGTTAATTTTATGTAATACATTTTTAAAATACTACAAAATCTTGTGAAAGTGTTTGGAGGAAAATGCTAAAAAATACCGTAAAATATCACGGAAAAGAAACTTAAAATTGTTTGTTAATGTTGCAAATTCAAGAATGCTGTGTTAGTGTAGTAACCACAGAATAGTTTGAGGATAACGAATTAATAGGCAAATCAACGTACCTTAGTGGTGGTGGGAAGGAGAAAAATCATAGCGTAGCCTAAGGGCGGCATGAAGTTAAATACAGCCGTGATTATATTGAATCTGGGCTAATCCTATATATCGGCATGGGCGTGATTGAAATAGGTTTTTTTATGATATTCACCTTATGACGTAACATTTATACCTCTAGTATTTATGCTGAATTGTTTTAACAATTTAGTGTTCTTTGTTAAAACAACATTACAAATAAATCAGTTGTGGCTATTTAGCTATCTATCAAACATTTTATTATTTTTATCTTATTAAATATTACAAGTTGCAACAATAACAAATAAAAATGCCGAGAAGAGGTAACAAACAGTGTGACCCTAATTTCGATGATAATGAATACGATTATCTAGAAAGAAAAATGACTGTATTTTAAACTACGAATGTTTTGATAGCTCTAGCTGGGCTGATTATGTCAGATATTTTGATTTGAAGGGAAAAGACTTGGATAAGATGGATAGAAGGTAGATGCCGCTTGACGATCTCTCCAACAGATCGCTTTTTGGCAAGTATAAGAGAGTAACACTTGAGAGCACAAGCGGTTCATGAATTTGTGGTTACGTGTTTTACGTGTGGCTAACTACAGAAAATGATTTTATATCAATATTTGAGGATCTACCCTAAATCTAACTAAAATTTTAATCTACGGTTCCTTATTTGCTAATGTATGTAGATATATCGTTGCAAAACTGCTTAATAACATATTGTGGATATTTAATGTACAAGAGACTAACATGTGGTCTTTTCTTAACCACAGCGAAATTTCAAATGGATATTGAGAAACTCTTAGGTCGTTTATATTTTAGTATTTTATTTTGTTCTGACGACATAATTATGTTTGAAGTAGATAAAGAAAATCACAAAGCTAGCCTTTATAGATTTCAAACTACCCTTCTTCAAATTTCTAAAGAATATTTAGGCCAGCGCATGGATGTCATCGGAATCCGCTATAAAGAATCAAACGCATACAAATTCAACCAAGCACTAAACCTTGGAAATGTGCAAAAGTTGTGGGAATTTGTGGGATTGGTAAACTCCTACAGAAGATTTGCTTAAAATTGTCCTACTATATTTCAAGATTTTTTTTGAATAGCTGGTAATAATACATGATAGAGTTGCACTCAATAGCAAAATCAGTGTTTTTTTATCAAGGTAAAACCTTTTTTTATCTTAAAAAGTCCAGGAACACTTTATGAACTACTTCAACTTATCTTTGGCATAAATTGGAATTTGAATAAAATGATCAAAAGTTCACAAGTTGTATTACTAACATATCGTTTTGATGGAAACATCAAAACTTAGGAACTTTTTTCTAGGAGAATGTGGGTCCGAAATGAGCTGGAGAAATTATGGAAGCTAGGAATTCCAACAATGAAGAACTAGTAAACACAGTGATAAACTGTCCCGGTTGGCGGAATAGCTAACAGGAACCAGAATGATCAAATGCAAACAATATAGAGTGCAATCCTGGGTAGTACTTTTGATGCAATCACTTATGTCCAGGTTAATTGTTTGTTTGCTTATAATGCTTAGTTAGTTTACATACATTTGTATATACATGTTCTCTTGGGGATAAATGTGGAAGCCAGGAATAGTGCAAGAAAGATCCGGTGAACACTTATACATAATTCTGGTTGGCGCTCTAGTACAGTGACCAGTTACGAGCAAGAGAGGATGTAATCCTGGATAGTCCTTTAGTAATTCTTGATGACCGCAGTCATTGTTAATTCTTTTCTCATAATGATCAGTTTATGATATATTAAAAAAATATCTGTATATTTTGGTATGTTATATGTTGAATTCTTTTAAATATTGTTTTAAAATATTGATAAATCAATTGTGGTTGTATTGCTAACATATTTATGCTTATGGTTGTATTTATTAAACATTGCATTATTTTTATCTTATTAAATCTCAAAATACCAATACTTTTAACATAACATAATAACATTATATTGTTTTCAGTTCATTACAATTAAGATACTTACCCGGTAGGTCATAATTGGCACAAATTCAATGTGAGTACAATGAATATTGCCTTTATGATCACATATGCAAATGTTACAGTCTCGCATCCAAGAACCCCCCCCCCCCCCTGGCAAGCACTGTGTCAAACATAAATGTGAGTGAATTAAATATTTTACTTATTAAAGATCACATTTAATAGTATACTAATTATCATAAAACTAAATAAATGATTTATTACACACTTTACTGATGGGAGACAAAGCGACAGCGAGTTTAAAACTGAACTGTATGGCAGAAACAATAACAATTAACCTTTGTAAAACTAATCAACAAATTTATATGAACATAAACTCTGCAAATTGCCTTACAATCGATAAAGTCTCCTCGTGATAGAAACCAATAATGTTATCTAAGTTCTGTGTTCTTACGTAGTTTTAATTTCTAACTTAGTTCTTATTGAAATACCTAGATAGATGAAAGCCACTAACTTAACAATAATTTACATTTTAATTTCTTTTCAGAAAATGAAATCTATTTTTACATTATACTAATATGTTGGTATTTTCCCATAAGAATGTAAAGTTTGTATTACTAAGTTATCACAGGTGGGTCACTCTCCTACAATTCTTCCGATTTATATGGCACAGCTAAAAAACACACATTTCACATGAATATATTATTTTTAGCTTATGAACATAAATATTACATAGCATTAAATTATAACTATAGCACATATCAACGGCTTTGCACGCAATTCCTTTGCAACTTATCTGTATTTGGTTGAATAGCTCCTACGATTTAGTAACACTTGAACAGGCTTTTCATATCATATTTTGCAACTTTAGAGCCGAAGATGGGATTTTTTGCTACTTTATAGCTTGGAGAAATATGATCCGACACATTATACCAGGGATCCTAAGAATGTCCATGTCAAACTTCTGTACACTTGGTGGAATAGTTTATATGTGAGATCAACAAAACTATGATTTCGCATTTATAATGTTATTTGGATTAAGATTAGGATGAGTACACTTTGAAGTGTTTAATATCTCCATCTGAAGTAATGAATATGGTTATCATTGGGTTTAAGCTGGATATCAAAACCAATATTTATAAACAATAGTTATTTATTTACCATGGCTGCACATTGATACGGTGGTATAACTAATCAAGTCGGCGACAAAGAACGAAGAAGTTCAATAAGAACACTCCCGCATCGTTGCGGCAGAGACAGCCAACTACAAATAAAGTGCAATCTAGGTGAAGAGGTATTCTTATTGTCTCTTCAGGTGCTCAATTGAACGCACTACGATGTTGACTGACACGGTTTCAAGATACGGTGGAGCAGCCGAGTCTTCTACATATAAAGCAGCAATGGTGGGAAAGGCTGATTCGATGCAAATGTTAAGGAGCTCCACTACCATTTTTGGGCCTCTTAAGACAAACATGACTCCAGATTTCAAGAGTCAAGTCTGTAACAGCATCATGTTTCAGATTCTGAACGTTATTACGTTCAGGCTGTAGTTCAGTTACGAAACTGTAGCATCGATCAGGCTTCCTATTGGAAGCCTGATCGATGCTACAGTTTTGTAACTGAAGACCACAGGGGAAGAACCTTATATTTTATAAAGACAGAATGGAGGGTTTGTGTGTTGAAGATGAGACTAATAGTTATCTAAGTTTACAAAAAGTGAAAAAAGACCTAAACATGGCAGAATGTCGGACGCAAACAAGCTTATGAAGCTACAGCTACATGAAACTGGACAAGACTGTAAGTGTAGGAATAAGTATTTGAGAAGGTTAGTGATGATGAACGTAAACAAGTAATCAAACGTATGAATAGTTTGAAGTCTCATGATGAAATTAACATTTATTTGTCTGGCCTTATCTTGATTTGTCAAGTGGAGCGTAGGAGACCGAGGAAGGATGAAACAGAGGCGGTCTTTAGGGACGTAACAAACAGATTTATAGTTCGTGTTAAGAAAAATGATGAAGTCCTAGACATAACAGTGTGCAAGAAAGGATTTCTGTCTATTCACGGCATAGGTTTAGGGAAACAATCACCTACTGCAGAAACTTAAAGCTAACCCAGACCCCCCACGAGATGGCAGGGGCCACCATGACAACCGTCCACATAAGACAGACACAGAAAAGCTTAATAAGTTACACAACCGTATAAATTCATTCCCAAGTCGCAATAGCCACTACAGTTTTAAAAAATCAAACAAAAGTATACCTTTCTGAAGAATTAAATGTAAAAAAAATGCACGAAATGCTCTGACTAAAGCACCCTGAGGAGGTTACAAACGTTTCATATGAAACTTACCGTACAGTTCTAAACAGAGATTTCAACATTAGTTTTGGCTACCCTCGTTCAGACACCTGCAGTTACTGCGACGCACTTTTAGCCAAGCAAAAGTTTCTATCTCTGGAAATAGCTAAATCTAATAACGATGAAACGATGAGGCAAAAAGAAATTTACTTAAGGACTTGGCAAAAACTGAAGTGGAACATGCAGTTCATTTGAGTAAGCAAAAAGCCTTCTATGATAGAAAAAGGGAAGAAAACAAAAATTGCACAACAGTCTAACTTTAAAGAAGCAATATGTATGGACTTCAGCAAAAACTTTGCTTGCCCCAACATCCAGACAAATGATGTTTATTATAAACTTCAATTGTCCCTGTATATTTTTAACATTCATGTGTTGTCAGACAGCTCAAGTTACATGTACACTTACCCTAAAACTGTAGCTAAAAAGGGTAGTGACGAAGTGTGTTCTTCTTTGTTCGATTTTGTGTCAAACCGACTAGACCCTTCCATTTTGGAACTGGAAATATGTTGTGACTCATGTGGAGGCCAAAATAAAAATACGACGGTCATTAGATTGTGCCACCACTTAGTGCGCACACAGAAAAGATTTTTAAAAGTGTCGATGATATTTCCCATTAGAAGGCACTTCTACTTAGAGTGCGATAAGGACACCACTCTCATAAACAACAAAGCCAGGTGTGAAATGCCCGAAGATTGGTTTGATGTTTTCCGTGATGCACGTAAAACGGCCATCACCTTTTGAAGTGATCGAAGTAAGGCAATATATGGTGAGGTCATGGACTGAACACTTTACTTCTAGATATGAGAGTAGCAAACTAGCTTTTCAGACAAGACCCATTAGAGAGTTAAAAGTTGAAAGAGAACACTCTGTACTAATATCGTATAGGGAGTCCTACCACGGTCACTGGGTGCAAGCTCCTGTACTTCCACCCCAAAAAATACAAAAACCAAAAAACAAAAAAAAGAAAACAGCTGAAGAGAAGAATAAAGAAGAAGAGGACTCAGCAAAGTCTAGAATTTTACCAATAGAACATTTCCAAGGGAAAACGTTGTACGAAAGAGAGTTTCTGCTCCCGGGACTAGCATATGAAGGTAAGAAGACAACTTTTATTATTTTACAGATCAAATTTAACTTGAGTAAGGAATACCTTAGCCTAACAACTAGCTTAATTTTCACCTATCTCACTCAGTTTTTATTAAACTACATTACCTAGGCCTACTGTAATTCATGTAATTGCGTTTTCAACAGGTACTTTGCCACTCCCAAAACCCAAATTGATGACCTCCAAGCACTGAAGATTTTTTGTGGACCAAACGCACAGGCATACTACAGTACTTTAAAACACAAGTGAATTCCTGTATGTAGGAAACCCCTTTGTAAAATCTAGACCTAGTGTAATTAAAGTTTACTTTTCACTTACATTCGCTCTTTTATTGTAGAGTACCTTATATCAAGATTTGTTCAGGGGAAAAACCTTACAAGTCCAGGGACACGTAAGGTTTTTCCCCTGCACAACTGCACATAACCTAGAAAAACTTACGTTTCTACTAAAAGTACTTAATTAAAAAGGTATATATATATATATATATATATATATATATATATATATCAACATAAAAGTACTCAAAAATACCAAGAAAAAAAGAAAAACATTTTAGACCTTTTTTGTTTAGTTTTTTATTAAGCTGCATTAGATTAAAACAGTAAAACAACTCTCCTGTGACATGTAAGGGATTTTCCCCTGTGGTTTTCAACTAATAAGTTTTATCGGAGTTCTCATCTACTACTTGTTAATACCTTGATATGTACTATGTTATAATATATAAGAGTACATGGTGTTGATTTGGCAAGCCTGATCGATGCTACAGTTTTGTAACTAATAAGTTTTATCGGAGTTCTCATCTTCTACCTGTTAATACCTTGATATGTACTATGTTATACTGTAATATATACGAGTACATGGTGGTGATTTGGCAAGCCTGATCGATGCTACAGTTTTGTAACTAATAAGTTTTATCGGAGTTCTCATCTACTACCTGTTAATACCTTGATATATATACTATGTTACAATATATAAATGGTGTTTAGTGGCCAAGGCTTATCGATGCTACAGTAGTGTAACTAATCAGGTCTATAAAATTTCTCATTAGCTACCTGAGTACCTTGCTATACACAATGTTTACGTTGTCTTTATTTCCCAAGGTTAATCGATGCCACGATGGTGTCATTATGCAGTTCTAATGGATTTCCCATCTGCTATCTGTTAGTAACTTGCTATAGACAACGTCATAATGTATTCGTGGTGTTTATTGACCAAGGCTGATCGATGCTGCGGTGGTGTAACTAATCAGTTCTAATGTATTTCTCACCAGCTTAGTACCTATCAATACACAATTTTATAATATACAGGATGTAAAACCGTCCCGCACTAGCCTTTATAAATCCCGAAAGCTTACAGGTAAAGCAATTAAACTTGGTACATCGTTACTGCATATATAAATCTACTTTTTGAAGTAAGTCCCATTTTTTGTCATGTGAAGGTGATGGCCCGCAAGGAATCAGAAGAAAAATTTAAATAAGAGCATAGGTCTAGTAGTACATCAAATTAAAGGTCTTTATTAATAGAGTACATTCCGAACTCAAAGGGTTCACTCTTTAAAACATTACGCTGGATTAAGTTTGAAACATTTACAATAAGGACCATGTTCTAGATGGTTCAATATTCTTGTCTTTTTGGAATAAGTGAACATTTTTTAATAGGAATCCATAACAGGTGACACCTTATTTTAAAGGTATTATAAAAAGAAGAAGAATGGCGTAAATTAGAGTTCTCTAATGTCGTTCAATCAAATGTGGACAGATACATTTTTAATTTTTTATGAAACCCACACAGTTTAATTTATATTTAATGTTATTTGAAGGCAGATAAAACATTTACTAACTGTTTATTTTGTGAACTTACGACAAGAAACAAGTCATTTTAACATTTAAAAAATATCAACAACCATGATTAATATAGCATTTATTAGGTTTTGTTTTGTCTATCTGGAGCCCATAACGAGCCTGCGATTAACCGATTGATGGTTTTGTCCTGTTATCTCTTATTATTTACTGGGTAGTAAGTGACATTCAGTACACTCTTACAAAGTGTCAAACTCTGATCATCTTAAATTTTAGGATATTTTCTAAAATAGATGAGTACTTACCTAATCGCTGAAATATAAAAACTGCATGAAAACATTTAATCCTTATAGAACTTAATCACTATAAATAAAAAAATAAAAATAGTGAAAATTAATAAAACATATGGTTGCGCTGTCACAAAAACAATGCTTACACAGAACAGTTCATTATATTTGACAGGCTCTTTCAATTAGTATTTTGCAACTTTAGATGTAAAGACGATATGTTTGCTACTTTAAAGACTAGTAGTCTGAAAGAAAACTTTTCTTCATACCAGAGATTATAGGAATGTCCACGTATAATTTTAATTTCAGTACAGTCTGTTGAATAGTTACGCGTAAAGCTAAACAAAAATACAAAGGGACTTTCTCATTTATAGTATTAATAGATAATTGTAACACAATTAAAAATTACATTTAGTATAATACAATTATAAACCACCGCAGTTATTCAATTGAACCTTAAAATTAAAGACATCAGTTTTAAAATAAAAGTTTAAGAGGACCAAGTCCAAATATGTAACGCTAATAAAAGTTTAACTTGAAATAAGCTCATCCAAGGTTAAATTTGTCTACACCGAAAGCAAAATTTAATTTTCATAGGTTAATCATAACATTAAATTTTACAAAAAAAGTACAGCTTAATCGTTAGGTACGCGCCAATTAATTCTTTCTCCTTCCACAAGAACTGCATACTACTTAAAAACTGCAAGAAATACTATTTTAACGATCTTGAGTTTTCGGATATTTCATTTTACTTACGTTTGAATTTAAACTCCTTATACTAGAAATGAAAAATATATTGTTGTGTGCAAGGAACGATTCTTTAAAAAAAGAACTTATGTTATAAGGTTAAGATTTACATGCATATGGAGGCTAAATTATTAATTTTATAAGTCTTTACAAATTTTGAGTTATATGTAACAGAGGAAAGTCTGTATACGTTACTAACTTGTTTCCGTTGTTTAGTTGAAATATGCAAAGTATCATAATTAGCATGTATTGTGTTCTTATATATATTTCCAGGTTATTGTTACATCACTTACATAATAATGCAAATAAGGCAATACATTCTCAGTGCAAATATTAATGCAGTGTATAACGGTTTATCGTTGAATGAACTGTTTCTTATTTACTATTCACATTATTATTATGAACAGTTAATGTGGGCATTTATTTAGTAATATCACTTTAAACTAAAAAAAAGAACATTTTGGAAGAATATGTTGAGGGTAAACTTTTGAGTGTTATCAGTTTATTACGTTATAGATTATAGGATTAAAGCCTTAACTGCTGAGCAATACGACATCCATGAATCACGATCTACCCGTGAACGCTCCGCACTGGCCGCTACCCGGTTTTACCACTCAGCGTGGTAATGCTATACACTACTGTACGTGTTATCAGGTCTACAGCTGTGGTTATGCTCGGCGCTACTGCACGTGTTAGCAGGTCTACAGCTGTGGTTATACTCGGCGCTACTCTACGTTTTAACAGGTTTACAGCAGTTGTAATGCTCGTCGCTACAGTACGTGTTAACAGGTCTACAGCTGTGGTTATGCTCGGCGCTACTGTACGTTTTAACAGGTTTACAGCAGTTGTAATGCTAGGCGCTACTTTACGTGTTATCAGGTCTACAGATGTGGTATTGCTCGGCGCTACTTTACGTGTTAACAAGTTTACAGCATTTGTAATGCTCGGCGCTACTGCATGTGTTAGCAGGTCTACAGCCGTGGATTGATCTACACTACTGTACGTGTTAACAGGTCTACAACTGTGGTTATGCTCGGCGCTACTGTACGTTTTAACAGGTTTACAGCAGTTGTAATGCTAGGCGCTACTTTACGTGTTATCAGGTCTACAGCTGTGGTATTGCTCGGCGCTACTTTACGTGTTAACAAGTTTACAGCATTTGTAATGCTCGGTGCTTCTGCATGTGTTAGCAGGTCTACAGCTGTGGTTGTGCTCATCGCTACTTTACGTGATAGCAGATCTACAGCTGTGGTTGTGCTCGGCGCTACTTTACGTGTTAACAAGTTTACAGCAGTTGTTATGCTCGGAGCTATTGCACGTGTTAGCAGGTTTACAGCTGTCGTTATGCTCGGCGATACTTTACGTGTTAACAAGTTTACAGCAGTTGTAATACTCGGCACTACTGCTTGTGTTAACAGGTCTACAGCTGTGGTTGTGCTCATCGCTACTTTACGTGATAGCAGATCTACAGCTGTGGTTGTGCTCGGCGCTACTTTACGTGTTAACAAGTTTACAGCAGTTGTTATGCTCGGAGCTATTGCACGTGTTAGCAGGTTTACAGCTGTCGTTATGCTCGGCGATACTTTACGTGTTAACAAGTTTACAGCAGTTGTAATACTCGGCACTACTGCTTGTGTTAACAGGTCTACAGCTGTGGTTATGCTCATCGCTACTTTACGTGTTAAGATTTTTACAGCAGTTGTAATGCTCGGCGCTACTGTACGTTTTAACAGGTTTACAGCAGTTGTAATGCTCGGTGCTACTTTACGTGTTAACAGGTTTACAGCTGTCGTTATGCTCGGCGATACTTTACGTGTTAACAAGTTTACAGCAGTTGTAATGCTCGGCACTACTGCTTGTGTTAACAGGTCTACAGCTGTGGTTATGCTCATCGCTACTTTACGTGTTAAGATTTTTACAGCAGTTGTAATGCTCGGCGCTACTGTACGTTTTAACAGGTTTACAGCAGTTGTAATGCTCGGTGCTACTGTACGTTTTAACAGGTTTACAGCAGTTGTAATGTTCGGTGCTACTTTACGTGTTAACAGGTTTACAGCTGTCGTTATGCTCGGCGATACTTTACGTGTTAACAAGTTTACAGCAGTTGTAATGCTCGGCACTACTGCGTGTGTTAACAGGTCTACAGCTGTGGTTATGCTCATCGCTACTTTACGTGTTAAGATTTTTACAGCAGTTGTAATGCTCGGCGCTACTGCACGTGTTAGCAGGTCTACAGCTGAGGTTATTCTCAGTGTTACTGCACGTGTTAGCAGGTCTACAGCTGAGGTTATTCTCAGTGTTACTGCACGTGTTAGCAGGTCCAGAGCTGTGGTTATTCTCGACGCTACTTTACGTGTTAACAAGTTTACAGCAGTTGTAATGCTCGGCGCTACTGCACGTGTTAGCAGGTCTACAGCTGAGGCTATTCTCGGCGCTACTGTACGTGTTAACACGTCTACAGCCATTAAGGTGTTTTGCCCTAATTACCAGTTTACTTGTTTTGTATCTTACCACTTTTTTTATTTCGGAGAGGTTGTATTAAAACAGAAAAGATTTGCCTGGTTTCTGTTCATCTTTAATACTTCAACATTAAATACAGTTGAATATTTCCTATATACAAAAGTTATGTTAGCAAACTTACAATGTGTTATATATTTTTTAAATCTATTATTTGGAGTAATGGGGGACATCAGATAAAGACTAGAAACGTGGTCAAGGCATAATCCAATGTGAGGAATATGACACGTGTTATGTGTTTATGGTCAATAGTCTGTAGTTTTATTAAAGGCAACGAATATATCAGGCCAGAACTATTTGTAGAACCAATTTGCACAGTGTGAACACACGACCTGTGCCTTCATGAAATCTATAAAGTATTTTTTTCTTACAAAGAATTTTATTTACAACCTTGCTAATTTTGTTGGAGGTTGAAATTGAAGGACATCAGAAGGGTTAATTATATGAAAAGATTTACTCTCAGATCATATTCCCCCCAGATTGTTAACCAAAAACCGACTATCACAGGCACAAATGGATAATAGTTTTATCATCTTCAGGCATATAGATTTATAGCACTGATTCAAAATTTACTTATGTTTTAGACTTCGTTTGATTTTTAATATGTCAAGGAACAAATTATCATTCCATCTATCTAGCAACTACTAGATGTGATTATGCAACATAAACTGGCCTTTGGCTTCTAGACTAAATGAATGTTTTATAAACTTTCAGTATTGAAATAAATAAATAACGTTTGTGGTTCATTACGGCTACATAAAGTTTCTAAAGGTTTCTAAGATTAACACATGAACTGGTTAATCTTATTTGTTTAGAAGAGTGATTTTACCTTTGGAAAAGATCATTTGTCATAAAATGTTTGATCCCGTGCTTCATGTCATGTAAGATAAACACAATTCAAGACCAGTTTACCCTTTAAGTACTTAGACACTGTTACCGTTTGGATCAGTCTGGGCTCTGATGTGGAGATACGTTTGTATAGTAACCAAAATGTGTATGCACTTTTAATTTATTATACAATAACCACAATGTCCGAAACATGATACAAATATATTATTTTTTAATAAACTGTAACACATACAACATTGGTTTTAGTATTGGGATGGTAATAACCAAAAATATGTATATATAAAATCCATTAACTCCCGTGTATTATTTCCCAAAACTCGCAATATAAACCAATTGGGTTATCTATAAAGGTCATTAGAAGTTCATACGTAAGTATGATTATGTTATTATTATATATTACTTTAAAGCATTATAAATGAAAAGGCAAAGTCTAAATCTCTCCTCATTAACTTATGTTTAACCAAACATAATTGTTTTATTAAAATAAACTTCGATATTTATTTTTAATAAAACAAAAATCCATTGGTAAAAGGTTATATCTTTAAGTTATTTATTTTTATAGTGTATTTGTTTTTAAAAGAAGTGCCTGCATTTTCAAGCAAAGAAAATCCTCAAAACATATATTTAGCAGTTATGTGCTACTAAACTTAATGTGTAGTGTACTTTTTTATGACTCATAAGGTCTCAAAATAGACCGTACAGTGTTTTGAGTAGTATTCGAATAATTTCCAATTGAATACAACCAAACCAAGTCCACGTGTTAGGAAACCTCCATATATGATTTTAACTATCTTCTAGGACGAGGATTTTGAAAAGTGTATATAATGTAGTATATTACATATATTATGTAATATATTATATATATTAAAATGCCAAGTATCAAAAACATTACACAATCAGTGTTGTAATGATTACCAGCCAAAAGTTAAAATCAATTTTCATTTTTATATAGTGAAAAAATCTACATATTTAATCCAGCATTATTCCAACTAAAATTTAAGGGATCTTTATTGTTGTTACTAAGATAAGGGTGAAGCTGTGCACGGTATAGGGATAACCGTGACGAGATGTTCTATGATTATCAGCCGGAAGTTCAAATTTGTTTCACTTCTTCACTCAGCATCTGAAATCATAAAATATATCCTTAACATGATTTGTTCGGAATTTTCTGTTATTAAACAGAGAGAATACTTTTTTCATAAACTGTAATTTTAATATCAGGGAAGTTTATATAAAAGATGAGAATTCATGTATTTAACAAATTCTAAACACTATGTCGAATGATAATTCCTATGTCTCCAGATATTAATGAAAAAATGTAGGAATTTTTGGACCATTATGTATTAACAAATATATAACTGAATTTCCATTATTATTTGTGTTATAATCAGCCTAAACAATGTGCGAGCGAAACTAAATTCAGTTCTCACCTAGTAAAAAGGACATCCAAAGCCTCCTAAAGATACAAAATCCCTAAGTTCAGCTTCAATATATTACATCCTTTCAATATTTTTCGATGGCTATTTTACGTGAAAAACTAATTTTTACATCTTTAAAACCAATATTTTAAACCATTTAATTTTATATTTAAATATTAAAATAAACTGATGCTAAATCCATTAACTATATTAACTGACTGATTTATTTTCATTGTTTACATTTGTTTCCAAAATCGTTTCAAATCCAAAAACTGCACTTTACTTTGCAAATGCAAAGTTTTCTCTATGGATAAGTTTAAGTTTCAAGGAAAGATATCTTAATGACTACTTGATTTCTGTTAAATGTTTTCATAAGATAAATAAAGATTGTGTAAATACTGAATTTTTTAAATTATAACCTTATTGTAAGTTTAATATTAACTAAGCACATTTTGAGTGTTTAGAACTGCGATTATTACTAAAAATTTTGTAATAAATTAAATTAGTTGTAATGAAACCAACTAACAGTTATACTTGGGGACAGCTCAATGAATGTTAGGAAAAGTAGGAATTAAAGAAATAATACGGAAAGGTAAAGCCAAGTAACGCTTCATTCTGGCTTACACGTTTACCTTTAAGAAAACAATTTTAAAACCAAAGTGCGTACAGGTTATAAGAAGTCAATATATAACAAAAATGATGATAATGACATATCTTGTGGACAAGAACTGTGGTCTCATGGACTGATTAAAATTTATGTGCTTAAAAATACTTAATGATTAAAATTATAGCTTTTCCATAGTTCAATTATATAATACGAACAGTTTTTTACTGAATAAGGACTTTATTACCATATATTTTCTAAATTGCACTTCAATCACAAAATAAGTAATGTAAGATATTTCTATTTGAATTTCCACGGAACATCCATAATGTTTTATTGGATATATATAAATACTTCAGTAGTGTTCTCGATGTATCTTGGTCCAAAGAGGAGAACTATAGTCAGGTTTTGTTATATTTCATAGTGAGAGCATTTATGACTTAATATAAAGTATTTCTGTAGTATTTTTTAAACGCAACAAAACATACTTCAAGAACATACGTTTTTAGGCTCCATGCAAACTTTTAATGATATATAGTTGGTTTTGCACAATAAAAGCTAAAAATCAGAACAGTACCCTTTTTAGTATTCAAGATTAATATATTTACCTAAGGAAAATATATGTTTTTTTTTGGGGGGGGGGGGACCGGCTCGCTGTATTCGTTAGTATTCTCAGTTTTCATTATTAGAAAGTATAAATGTTTCTAAACTTGATACAGTACATTAAAATGCCTTACTCTCTGATCTCTTTTTACTTCAGAATCATATTGCCACCACAAAAGTTGCACTTTGTGTTTGGTCCATTGCTTTTTATATGCCGTGTGTAAATGATGGTGAGACTTGGCGCGCTTTTCAAATTGTTCTCATGAAATGAATGGCGTATTGAGTCATGTTATTGCTTGTATCTCGTTGTTTATTTCAGGTGCTGTAAATTTTCCATACCACAATGTCCAGAGAACCCATGGTCGGGGACGCGTAAATGTAGTATCGTTGTCAAATGAAACCATGATGGAATACGCGGCGGAAAAGACAAGAGTGCAGTAAACGCAGCTTGCAGTTATGCTATAATTAGACCTCGTTCTCGGCCGTGGATTTCTTCTAGCAACTGGAGTGCTGTTGCTATCTACTACCACAGGACATAGTAAAAGAAGCGTGTTAATTTGCAATGAATTAAGTATAGACACACTGACTGATTTCGCCATCAATAATGATATCTTTCATTTAATACACACTGTTTACCTTCTCATTTATTTATAGTAGCATGTGTATCCAGTAAGTTTATCTCACTAGAATAGTTGAATTAAGCCCAAAAGACCATAAAGCGGTATTTGTTCCGTTGTAACAGACATTGGTCAAAAAATTCTTTTTCAATTAATTTTCAGGCAACAATATCTTAAAACTCCTCTTGAAAAGAGATCTGAGTAAATACGCAAGATACACAAAGAGAATAGAATTAGAATCCCACTTAAAAGCTCTAAGTACTACTTTGTGAACCATGTTTATATTTTCAATTTATATTTTATGGACTGATTAGGAAACTAATATTAATTTCAAAGAACACTTATTATAATTTAAAAATTAAAATAACATTCATAATGTTTAGAATAACATATATTTTCGAAATGATGACCAGTATTTCAATAACTCGCGTTAACAAAAACACTGAGGCATGTATCGCGTGGCGAAATGGTAACTTATAAAAATTAAATTTGCTGGCGAGTTCTATGTTTTTTTCATATACGTGCATAATACACTGGCCTCCGTATCAAATAAAGCTACGGTATCAAGCAGAAAATATGACAGTATAAGCTCTAGGATCATTTTATGATTGAAGCATTTTTAATGAAACAGGATTTTTCCGGTCATTTTATATTGTTGTGCGATACAAAACCAAACACTAAAACTACGTTTCGATATCTGAAATCTGATATCTTTCTCAGATTGATAACTAACCTGATATATTACAACAAACTAGGTTAAAATAAACCAATATGTGCTCTATGTAATTGGTCGGTCAGTGCTGACCTATTGCAACTTGTATTCTCTAGTTTAGTTTTAATAATCAATGTTCTGTTTTTATTAAGTGTGTGTGTTTTAAAGATGGTTTGCTCAAAATGGTTGTTGTGATTCCTGAAATATGCGTGTTACAGCACTTTTGGATGATTTCCTTATTAAGACTTACCTCATGTAGTTAGGTTAGTTGTTCAACTTAGGAAGAGAACAGATTGCATATCTATCTTAGTCTTACTGGTTATATCTTTTCAATAGCAAACATTCGAATGTATTTTCCTTCACATTTTCTTTAACTTTTACGTATTTTGTAGTTAAGCCACGCCATAAGAAGGTTAGTCATGTATAATTATTATAATATTTGTAAAAGTAGAATATAGACCAATAATACTCATTATTAAAATTTTAAATTATTTGATTAAAATAATCTAATATATCTGTCCTGTCTCTTCCTATTGAATTTCTCATTTATAATCTTACAAAAAGACACAATCCATAAAACTAGACCATACTTGTAGAAAACTATTTTATTAAAGTTTCACTTAAAGTCTACATTTAAACTTGTAAAATTATTAAAGTTAAAAGATTTATATCAGTTGAGTGTTTTATGTAGTACAATAAAACTTGAGTTTTACCGCATGGCACAATGTTAAACCTCATGCAGATTTACAACCTTATTTTAGATCCCTTTTACAACCTTTTAAGTCCCACATAACAATAAATTATTTGACTAAGCTACATGGAATAGATAACACATAAATTTGTAGTGATCTGTTTAATAGATTAATATTGGTAAAAGTAAGTTTGAGTCACTAAGAGATATTCTGTTGCAAGTCAAGTTTTAACCTTAAAAGTTTACTTCTTCTTCTATGAAGAATTGAACTATGAAGTTGCCGTTGAAAGATACAAAGTGTTGAAAACAACAAGGAAGCAAAATGGTTGGTTGGCAAAGATCACCATTTACACATGTCATTTGTAACATGATGTCATGTATGTGAGTCCTACATACATGATGTATTGTATAAATGTATTGCCCATCTGGAAAAATACAGTTATGATTTTTAAATATGTATTTAAAACTTTAATCTTATTTGGTTACTCCCGTATTTCCCGTAAATCCCAGCACTAGGACTCGGAAAGACATGTGAGGTTTCGGTTGAAAACTATTTTAATTAGAAATGTAAACAAATAAAAATAAATCAGTCGGTAATTTGCTTGATATTGTTAATCATAATAATGAATAATTAGAGGAGTAGATAGTGAAATGGCGCTAGTTTGATTCTTTTTCAATATTTCTGGTGCAGTTAATCCTGAAAAAAGTTAATGGTACTTTTAATGCTCAGGAGCGGCATTGCAATAAAAAATTTACATCATGAGCAGTTTGACTACATCAAAGGCTACCTCCACTCAGAGTCAGAATATCTAATCTAAGATTTCTAACATGATATGCTCTGGTATGTAACTGGTAAAATTTTTAGCTGTAAAACTTTTCGGAAAAAGGTCCACTATGAATGCAAAATGCAAACATTTGGAAAATGAGTATTTTGTAACATGACTATCTTTATAATAGACTTATATCCATAGGAAAGTACGGCCTAACGAGATTGGTTTCTAAAACTCCCTCAGGTTTCCTCGTAGAAATTTTAGACTTTTTATAAAAAGTTACCTTTTTTAATAATACAAAGCTCAGTCACTATTTGTAACTGTGAACTCATCTAACCTCTATCTCTTTTGAGAAAATCTTTCCGTATAAACTCCAGTAGTTTGGATCTTACAATATTGCCATTATAAAAGGTTGTCTTCATACTAAGTCTTAATGAACACTAAGATTAGAGTAATCAACTACACAAAATTATATTGTAATATTCTGCTTCATATGACATTGTTTACTGATTCTTTTTGACTTTGGATCTTGCTATGCAAACGTTTACTCACAATTCCCTTTTTACAAAATCTTGGAGTTTAGGTCTGATTTCTTAAGATTTCAGGGTAATGGAAGTGGTCTGAGTGTTATTAGGCAATGGATATATAGCTTCAGATGTTCTATATTTTCTGTGGTTTTCTACTGCTTGAGCACAAATTAAAATATTTATATGTTCTTAATACGTTTAAGATAATTGTTATTTCTCAGTAATATTTCTAGCTAGTCAGTAATATTTGTGTACGTAAAAATAGCAACAACTGCGAGTCTATCACAACAGGCATAGATTTCCATCTTCAATTAATTTTCGGCCTTACCTCTTTGTTTAAAAAGGCGTAGTCTATAGTTCACACTTGTATTGCACAGTACGAATATACTCTAGCTGTTCTAAAGTAAGGTTTTCATTTATAGGTATTAGTACACAGGATTTTGAGATCATCATAATCTTTAGATTATAATTATTATAATCCATGCATCCTTTATAATATTCAGAACGGATATGTTTTCAAGGGATCTATTAAATATATACCAACCATTCTACTCCCATCCCACCCTAACATCACTGTATTTTAAGGTATAGACTCTATCATGATTATATTTAGTTTGTCCTACACAAAGGTAACATTCTGATTGTATAGCTATGCCCGACCTGTATCACCACATCATATTTACCGTGACCAGTGACTATGCACAGGGAAGAGTGACTGCGCTTCTACCAGGTTTAGTCTAAGGTGTGTATTGTTTCATTTATAATTACTGCTTTTTCTGTATTATCTTCCATTAAGTTTAATGCCACTTCCGTTACACTATTACCTACCAGTAGTTTATTAATAAAACTAGAATATGATGGTGATAAGTTCATAACCCAGTAAATGATTCTATCTGCAATTGACTCTTTTCCAAAGCACTCAAAATCATACTCTTAAGTTTCTGTAATTATTGATAGTGATGAAATGGACGTATTTGAGGCAAAACACTCAGTACATTACATCGCAAGTCCGGTTACAAATTATACTAACGATCAGCTGGTACATTACAGTCATTACCAGAATACCCACACACTGTAGCTTTAGTTAACAACGATAAAATGTAAACCATTATGAATATATTTATCACAGTTTATTTTTTAGACTAAGAGTATTTATTTAAATGTGTATTTAATTTTTAGCCCGATTCTCATTGATTTGGGGATTGCACTAGAATCATACATTCCATTTTTTAGACAAAGTCTTTGTCCTTTTGAACTGTTGAAAGCAAAAAGTGCAGTCCTTTGCATATTGAAAAGTGTAGCAGTATTAGCTCATAATACCTAACAGTTCACGTAATGATATAAAGCTAAATTCCCAACAAGTTTTATCAAACAACTTTGTTTTCAATTGTGTAATCTTAAAATTAGGGGCAATTGTAAATATTAGATTTCTTCAATCGCAATACTTGGTTTATTTAAGGTAATCATGAACATGCTATTTATGCACATTTATTTGACACAATTTATACAGATAAAGAGATATAAAATTATAAAAGTTAAATGAAAATTGTGGGAATGAAATATTGGGATTTAATTTCAAATTAGATTGTGAAAGGTCAGGGTAAAAACGAACATGTAATCCTTTGGCAAGTTAGTACTGGTAGTTTTAAGTTGTTAGGAAGGCAGGTTGACTGCCTTGAATTGATTAGAACTTGTCTTGTTACGACTATTGTTGTCCTTGTTTGATACAGCTAGACCGATGAGAGAACACCGCGGATGTCCAGCAAAGTTGATTAGAGGGGGGAGTATAAAAGTGCCAACTCACAATTTTCGCCCTTCTTTTGGTTATTTTCGTGTATTAAGTTGATTACAGTGCGCCGTGTTTCTTAATTTTTTCCGCGAGGGGTTTTGAGGAATAATTTAAATTCATAAAAACTTCAGAGCAATTTGCATAATTAATTCTCGATGAACAATAGAGCATAATAGAGTCATACAAGTTACATTTGGTTCAAACTTGCAAGAAAAGTGAAGTAAAATTGTACTTTGTCAATAACTTTAATTGAAATTTGGAAATTTAATAATTTATTATTATTTAATTGGAACTGTTTTATTGTGAACTATTAATTGGAAATTAATTGAACATTAATTATTGTTTGAGAGAGTTGTATCTGATTTGCAAAGACTTGAAAGTTAAGGTACAATTAGTGGAAAGAGAAGTTTGATTTTTATTTTGACTTTTGAGTGAACTTAGAAGTGAACATTTTTATTTTAGTTATTTCCAAGTGGTATTTGATTTTTATTTTAAAACTTTATTATTTTATTTTAGAAGAGCTCTGATTTTAGTTTGATATATTTGATTAATATTTGTATTTCTTTCCAAAGGAACTTTTAAATTCACTAAACGGTTTGTCAATTCTTTGTGGAAAATAGAGTGATGAAATTCCCGAAACGTTGAACTTATTAATTTGCCAGTTGAAAATAAATTAATTATTTTTATTAAGATCTGTGACTTTTATTTTAGGCAAACCATATAATATTTAATAGTTGACATTTTAGTAATAAATTGTAATAAATATTCACTAGGAGCTTACTAATCAAAAAATATTTTATATCGTCTTGGATGTCTCATTGATAATTTCAATATTAATACTCTGGAATATTAATAATCCACTACAATCCAAATCGTGATATTGACTGCGCCACTCTGCTAGTAAAGTATCCAGTGAATTTTAATAAACTTATACAAACTGTTATAAACTTTGTTAGAAAACTTTGGCAAGAACTTGTGTTGTATACAGACAAGTTGTGATAGATAAGTTAAATTTATTTAACCAAATATGGCTCTCAAGGTGGACTTTTTAAGTAAGAACGAATTAATTTATGAACTGTGGTTCCGTGGTGAGAAACTAGTACAGATGACAATGTAGACAAACTTAGAAAATTATTGAGTAAACTTACTAATTGGCGAGACTGCGTTGAGCTGCATGTAAACATTTCGACACGGCCACTACAGAAAATCTACATGGATGTATTTGGACCTCTGCCTGGATCTTCAAGACAGAATGAATACATCCTAATCATGGTGGACGACTTCACAAGGTACAATTGGATCGTACCTCTCAAGAAAGTAAATTCAGGTATGGTGTTGCAAGCTTTAGAGAGTAATGTTTTTAAAAACTTTGGTTTGCCGGAAGTTATTGTGAGCGACAACGTTACTTACTTCACCAGCGAGGAATTAAGTGCAACTCTTATCAAATGGAGTGTGAAATTAATCACTACAATCCCGCACAAGCCCCAGGTTAACAAATGTGAAAGATATTTATGAAACTTAAATTCAATTTTGACATGCTTGTATAGTGATTGCAAAAGGAACTGGGACTCTGATTTAAGTAAAATTCAACAAGCAGTTAACTCGTGTGTGAATGACAGTACCGGGTATAGCGCATATTCTTTAATGTTTAATTTTAAACCTAACAATGAGTTGCATTTAAAGTGGAACTTGAAATAATTTTTTGAAAATTTAGTGACAAAGGAAAAATGTCAAAAATATGCAAAGGTGTTAGAAAATTTAAATAAACAGTTTATTACAATTTCGAAGTTAAGGCCCTATAATGGAAACCACCGAAAGTTTAAAATTAATGATTAAGTGTTTTGTAAAATACCTGGACACAGAAATAAATTGGATAGGAAATTTGACGGACCATGCAGGATTGTGATTATTATCTCAGAGAACAGTTATATAATACAGCACACCAAGGACTTAAAAGTGCATCTACAAGATTTGAGACCTGCTTAAGTGAAAATTAATTGGAACACTTGGACAATTAAGACCAATTGGAAATTTTTTCTTTCAGCATAAAATAAAAAACCCCATAGTAAAATGTCATAATTGAGTAACCATAGGCCAAGTCAAGGTTTTGTGTTTTCTTGCAGGTATTAAAAGAAAAAGGGGATTTTTATGACATACAACAAAATATTACATGAAGAGGAGAATTATATGGCCTCAGGACTTTAAAATTAGAAATTTAGTATTTAATAATAGTGTATACAACCATTATACTGTCTGATATTAGTATAAAGACATTATATTATTGATGTACTAACATTCCTCTTGTGTGTCCAATTTCATATTGTTATAGTGACTAAATGAGAGAAAGAAATTTAGGTCAACCCCCCCCCCCTGTAATCCAATGTAAATAACGTGTTAGTAATAAAATAAAGGGTCTTAAATGTTTTAATAAAGGTTATGAAGGAAAGAATGAGCAATCCTCGAGTTGGATAAAAATTCAAATTTTTGAAAACGAAACGAGACAAGCTCTGAAATTCCGACATAAATGGTGACAAAAGGGACTTATGTCATAGTAAGAGAGAATGTTCTGTTTATATGTGGAATGCTGTGGAGGTGAGATACGGGACAACACTTGCACTCACTAACACGGGTCACGGGACGGCGGTTCCAACAGCGAGGAGAAAATTCTGAAACGTCGATCTTATTAATTTGCCAGTTTAAAATAAATCCATTATTTTTATTTAGATCTGTGACTTCCATTTTAGATAAACCAGATAATATTTAATAGTTGACAATTTTGTTATAAATTGTACTGAATATTCACTCGGAGCTTACTAATAAAAAAATATTTTACATCGTCTTGGATGTCTCATTGATAATTTAAATATTAATATTCTGGAATATTAATATCTACAATCCAAGTCGTTTTAATTGAAATGAAATAAAATATTTGGTACACACTGATTTATGAAGAAAGTTTGGTTTATTTAATATAACTATCGCAAATGTTGAAAGGCTGATAAATTGTTTTCGTAAAGTTCAAGTTGCGTTACAATCAAACTATAAGTCGAAGGCCAACTCGGTAAACAATGAATACAATTCTAATCGAAATTGAGAAACTATGATGATTAATAAACAGAAAAGCACGTGGTTGCCGATAACATTGGATTTTATTACAAATCAAAGTTGTAAGTTCGTGATCACCATTTTGTTCCACATCACAGATTCCATTTTTTTAAGAATCACCGTCAACAGTAGAAAGTTTCTCAATATTGTTGCTATTCCAATAAATAGTAACTTTGTATAAATTAGTCTAAAAATAGACGATTATGTTTTGTAAAAATGTATGCAGACTATGTTTGTTGTTATGTGCTCTAAACTGACTTGACTATTTTTTGCTTCGACATGTACAAGTAGTTTATGCAGGTAGTTTTTTGGCAAAATAAAAATTTAAATGCAGAAAAATATAAATATTAGACGTTTAAGGGAACCTGGAAACTCAAGGCAAGCTGAAAGCGAGTGGTGAATGTAAACATCAATGGCAATACTATTATCTAACTTGCTCATAAAGTTAGAGAAAGGGATGACTCCTGAAGTTGAATACAGTAGCTTTTATTTATGAAAGCACTTATGATTGAATAGGATCAATTTGAAAAGGGGTATGGATCTTAGAGGTACATGTTATATTAAGGTTCATACAATGGTTTTGTCCCAGGGTTTCCTACGAAATTGTACATTTTTTTATATTTCGGATGTTACAAGCATATTTAAACCACGATATCTATATGTTTATTTATCTTTGTCCTAGGAAAAGCGAGGATTCTTTAAATCAGAGTAAAAACTGGGTAGGAAAATTTTAGGCATATATTTTTTCACTATTCACATACCATTTTCTGATCGTATGGATATACCACCTTTAGCTGGAGCACATGAATCCACACTAGCACATCTATAAAATTACTATTTGGTTCAATCCATAAATAATAGACATATGTGCGCTTCGTAGACCATCCCCTTCACTATCCACGTATATACCTAATATTTTTATAAAATTATTAATTTATTTAATATATAATACGGTATTACTACAATACAAAATCAGTACTATTTTATTGATCACCCCAAAACGCACTCACTCCCTACTCAATGGTTTTTACAGCCACAAAATGATTTCCAGAAATATTTTACAGGACAGTTTTGAGCGACAGAAATGCCATACTATTCATTGCCATGCACGTGTTAAAATCTATGATAAATATTTTTACAAGAAATGTGAATGTGACGGAAAGTTGTACTTTCCATTTGACTACACTACCTATCGCACTTTCCTTTCCGCAAGTTTTACTTTCCATTCACTTTACTACCTACCGCAGACTGTAATTCTTAACTGTTAAAAGATCTGAACATTTTCGTAATGTAAAAATCAGTCGCTGTGCTCACTTCGCCATAGCTTATAACATTATATCCAGATTCCAAAAAAGTTATACGACTCTACAATCGTGGTTAAATGTAGGTTATATATTATTTTCAAATAACATAGCAAACATTATAAGTTCGGCACGTAACTTCTGCTGTGGTATAGCAGACTTTTACATTTTATACATTTTAGACTTTATAATAAATATGCTCCCATAAAATATCCGAGTGTCTAAATAAATAGCATAAATAATAAGCATTTACTAAAAATCCTTTGTAAAATCACTAGAGTTCGTTAAAAATTGTGAAATTATTGTGAACGTATTTATGTACTTAATTATTTCAAATATGACATCAACTAAAATTGGTAAATAAATTTAATCAAATTACAGTAAGTATTTGTCGGAGGGAGTATTCAGTCTTAAAGTTTTGCAATAAATAACAAAAGAATATGATACAGAGACCTCTACCAATCGTGTTAGATAACCCGACCGGTTTATACAGCGTGTATCAAAATGAATGACCTGATTTTAACACTCAATATCTATTGCTAAAAATGTACTACAAAATTAATATTTGTTGCAAAATACTCACAAAATCTTAAAGTTTTAGGTATGTTATTACAAATGTTCTATATGTCCACCAGCAGCAGCACGAACAATATCCAGACGATAGCTAAATTCCTCATAAACCTTACACAACGTATCTGCGTTCACAGACCTTATTGCGACAGTTATTCTGTTCTTTAGTTCTTCGATGTCATGAGTTAGAGGGGGAACAAACACTTTTTCCTTCACATATCCCCACAAGAAAAAGTCGCATGGGGTCAAGTCTGGTGATCTTGGAGGCAAGAATGAAGGACATTGTCTCAAGGTCCCGTGCGCCCTATCCAGCGGTGGGGCAGAGTGTTGTTGAGAAGCTGCTGAACATTGTTGTGCCAGTGACGCGGAGCTCCATCCTGTTGGAAAATGAACCTAAAACTTTATGATTTTGTGAGTATTTTGCAATAAATATTATTTTTGAAGTACATTGTTAGCAATAGATATTGAGTTTTAAAATCAGGTCATTCATTTTGATACACGCTGTAATATCAGCAATTTCAGATCCGAGTCGACCGTCACAAGCAGTACTCTTGTTCGGTAAGCTCATTATACACTACATTACATTGAACTCGTTGAATTAAATTATTGTGATCAATGAGCAATTTTAAAACAGTTTCTGTATTAGCCACCAATCACTTTTACTGTACTGCCTGTTCAAACATTAGAAACTACTTAGCAACTTGTTTGTCAAAACGTGACATAAGTAGATAAAGTTATTACTAGGAAGTAAAGCTTTTTAACTAATGCTTTTGGCTGCATTTCATAACAATGCTGAAGTGATAGATATCAATACTAGTATTAATTTTTAAGAATAAAAATATCAACATTTGCCATCGTACACAAAGACTAATTGTTTTTTATTTTATAATCTTACAAAAATGTTATTAGTCATCGCTTAAAACGTATTAAACGTATCTCCAAATCAGAGTCTGGACAGACAACTGAATTAAACACACAATTAGTTTCTAGTTACATAAACGACTGAAACGGTCTAAAATCATATATATATATATATACATATATATTTTGTCACTGAAATAAGGAAATAAGTTTATAACAATTATAACATTTTTATTTCCAGTTCAAAAGTCTTGACATTTTAAGATTTAAGATGATATTTTTTACTGTTTTACACCAGATATACCTTAGGATTAATAGACTACAATTTCAAAACAAAGTATAATTATTGTGCTTGTACCATGGATGATTAAATGGGTAACGTGTCCGAACGTGGCAAAATATAGTAGGGTAAATTGTGCTTTATAGTAAAGTTTAACTTTTTTGTACCCTGACTGAAAAATATGTAAAGCAGGAAAAATATGATTTTTTTAATAACATGACACACGCGATAAGTTAGGTAGAATACGGAATTATCTGAGAGGATGATGCATCTTACTCACTGTTAAATATTTTGCATTGTTTGTATAGTAAGACTTAAGTAGGAAACTCCAAATTATAAAAAAGGATCTTTTCATATGAAATTAGTTATGTAGTTTAGTCAAGTAGGTTATAATTCGAAATACAGTAGACAGATACTAAAGTTGTATGTTTTATTAGAATTTATCGTTTGGGTTGGACAATAAAACACAGATGATGAGTTATTGATCCTTTTGGCAAATTTCTGTAAAAAAAAAACAAATTGCCTGCTCCTAATTCTAATAAATACGACTGACTAAAATAAACAATTAATTAAACTATTTTCATTATGATATGTAGTTTTATAAATATGTCAGAAGGGTTAGTGCAGGTTTTGGAAATGAAGTTAAATTTCATAAAACGTAAATTTAAAATGATTTAAAAATATTGTTTACAAAAAGATTGCTGACAAATTTAGAGCTTCTACGACGGATTAAACTATCATCATTAGGACGAAATGTATTGAACGATCACTATTGAACTGTAATTTCTTTCAACTCTACTCGTATTTATCTGCAATCATTATCTTAGATCTAAGATATATGGATACTATTACATTTATATAAATTTTATTCTTAATATTTTTGTTGAGCTTCAAAAATGGAGTCTTTATTTAAAAGATATGATCAATATACAACCAAATGCTCTTAAATTAGAAAAAAAACTATATTGATACTCAAAAGAACCTAAAAATTATTAACGGCCTTGCCTTTATTCAAGAAAAAACGAATTAAAAATAATAAATATAAAATATTATACCTCCTACACTTCTAAGCCTTGAAATAAGAATTGAAATAATGTATTTAAAGTAAACTTTGTTCATGGGGTAAAAGTTACTATTATTATATCTGGCTCATAAGAAATCATGGGCCTGTAGAAGAGACGATGGTCTATAGTTCAATTTAACCTCAAAAGTAATTCATTACTAATTCATATAAAGAAACAACAAAATTTATATGTGAATAATTTCATAATTATTTACTAATATGAAAAATATCTACACTTCCACCAGAATTATTTTTTAGAAACTGTCAAGATTATTTCAACCATCAAAGAATCCACAAATTTAATATTAATTGGTAGTATCCATCTAAAAAACATGCAAACATAATTTAAAAGGAAAATTAGATTAAAACAATTTATTTGTGTTAGAAAAAGATAACAAAAGGTAGAAAACACATTCTACTTACGACTTAATACCATTGAATTACGTCGAATAGTCTTTATACATCATGAGATTCTAGCCTGGACCTTTTACTACAGTTGTAGAAAACACGTAAACAGTTGGTTTATGGACGTTCATCATATTATGATTTAAAATATAGTATAGTGTGTGACGATTTCGTTGCCACATAAGTTTAGTTATTCTTACATTATGCCTTGTAAAAAGTGTGGAAAAGAGTACTAAATGTAGTACTAAATTATAGAAACGTACTATTGTATTTTTGTTCCATACAACTATGGCAAATGTTTGACATCATATTATCCTCTCAAATTATCCATTGTAAATCACAAATTGTAAACGTAGACGTTTCCATCTATATATATATATATATATATATATATATATATATATATATTTAATAATAATGTTTATACTTGTCAATTGATTCCATATAAGCTTCTCATTCACTGTTGTAAAACTGAACTATAAAGTAAATAAATTGTATTATTTGTTTCAGAACAATAATCTGGTTACATAAATCTGGTCACAGAAGAGGCAAACATGAAGTTCATGCTTGTTATAATACTTGGCGTCTTTCTCATAAGCAACGTTAGAACTGGTAAGTTATATTTACAGACTTTCATATAACATTTATATATTATATCCCTGTACATATCCTTGCCATAGGTGTTACTCCAATGTTTTATTAAAGGTGATATTAAAGTTTGTAATTTATGTAGGATATTTTATAACCTTCAAAACATTAACATTAAAACAAAACGATGAAACACAGTAAGAATTTTAGGCTTGCTAAAAGAAATATATTAATTTCTAATGAAGAAGTTTACAATATCCAAACATTTGTGGCCAACAATATATTTCTTGCAGTTTTTAGGTACAGTGGTAAGCAGTTAAGAACTAATATGGTAGGATTCCTTAAATATGAAAATAACACCGGCAGACATTCTACTTTTAAGTAAACGTATTGTTGTATCCAACGAGTGAGACATGCTTATTGTGTTTAATCTCCGTAAATTAAATAATCCCTTTTACCTTTGAGCAGTAATTGTTTTTCAATATTTACTACTTAGATTGATGCGTTGGTTTTCTTAATCCTGTACTCCAATACCGAGAAATGTTTTAAGAACCAATTTAAAAGATACTCATTTAGAATTTTAGTTTTACTACTCTTTGGTTATCATTGCAATCATTATCGAATATTAAGGTAATGCTAGTTGCAACATCATTAGGACAAGTAAGACCTAATAGTTATAGTCATAATTTATTTATTTGTAGATGAGTACAAAGGCGAAATTAGGACCACATGACCATTTCACATATTTAACTTTAACAAAATCCTATTAAATACACAGATAACTCCAGTAAAAATATTTATCAATCTAAATCTGTTTATAGGATTTCAAGATTATTTAAAAATTAAAAAAAAACCAAAACTAATATTACTCTGCATAATGATTAAGAGTGTCCCACAAAGAGGTTTAAATGTTCGATTTTATAGTTCTTGCCCATTAAATGCACCGAACATTTTCGAACTCTACACAGTATATGTTTTCAAACCCCATCACTCAGGCATTCATTCCGTCCGCTTACACCAATGTCCACACCATCGGTCTCGGCAGTCGCGGTTATCCGATCCAAGCAGAAATTTTTCAAAGCTGAATTGAACCGTGCCCAGCTTTCCAGTCCGTTAATGCAATCTGGAAGAAAATTCAAATTCTGCATGCGGTAACAATGAATGATTTAATAAATATTCCGTAGGGCGATAGATTGTGGGGTAACTTATTTTGGGGCTGTCGTTTTTTACAATAAAATAATACATAAACAATCAGAATTTCAGTTGCCTAGACTAAACTACGTTACGGACCAGAGCTACGTCAACATTAAGACATATTATAGGACCGTATAACGTATGTGAAAATTTGCGATAAATTCTATTCTTTAAAATAACCAACTGTAAAACTGTCCCGATAGCATCCATGCAAAGCTTTATACCTAGGTTAATATTTGATAACTGATAGATCAGAGTGTTGCGAATATTACAAAAGTGTTCTTCACACGTGGTTACTAAAGTTGCACAATTTTACATAAACTTTCCAGTTTGTTTACGTTTTCAATGTTCTTGTGGTTATTATGATTACCAATATTGCCAAATTAAAAGAAACCAGTTGGGTTCTTAATAATGGTATCAACATAATGATTGTTCAACAGCAATAGGTTACTAAGTAGATTACGTGCTAATCATACGTAATAATGATGAAAGTAAGATAGCTAAATACTTTATATGATATCTAAATAAATTTTAACATATTGCTCTTCGTTTATATAGTTCTGAATATTATTTGGCTTATAATACAAAAAACTTATTCTTTGAATTGTGTACAACTACAGAGCCAAAATATCATCTGGTGCATCAGGCCTCTGAATAATAAACTGTGGTTCACCAATCGCAAACAATAACTTTACATCTCCATATATAAATTAAAAAACTGCATAAATTTATTGTCAGGTAGGAGTGCACATTGCATGCTAACAGTTTCTCACTCACAATCATACCACCTCAACAATACTATCTATTAGATCTGACTGTTTGCAGACGAATGTGATAACCTATTTAGATAGACGTAATCACTGTATATCCTAGCCACTAATCCACAAAACGACACATAATTAATTAATTACTGAAAATCAAGTGTTGGTTGGACATTTGTTTCTAATATGTGGTTTCACAATTTTTTTATTTTTATCATGTACAAAAGAAAATAAATTGAAGTTCCATAAATAAATTGAAACTTGGCTCCTTATTTGGTACATAACAATGAATACATAAAAAATACACTTCGCCCTTAAAATATGGCCATTTTATTATTAGTTTATCATTTAATATTTGTGGTAAACGGTGCACGAAATAGGGTTTTAAATATTATTGAATATAATTCGTACTATTCCAAATCTTAATAATTCAATTACTCACTTTTTTAACAAAAATAAATAATAACTATATGTACCGAAAAATCACTATTTTTCTATGTTTCAAATTGATATCAATGAAGTTGTCATGATAATCTAATAGCAATAAGAGGTTTATTCAATTTAAAAGCTGTAAATATAACAGCTATATATGTAATATGAAGAGCTTTAATATACCCTATTAGAACACAGTGTCATACAGTATGGCATTTTTAATTTAATCCAATTCTGTTTTTGTATAGAAAGATTTTTCCAAATAGCTCTAGTAACATCCTGATCATCGATTCATATGTTATGTCAGTCTCTAGGTCATGATCTATAGAATTAATTTAACTCGTTCTCTTTTGTAAAAGGCAAATAAGGTTTCAGAAAATTCTTACCTATTGATTTCCAGGTCTTCTCTTTAACAGTGCAGTGCCCTCGACGATTTCTGTTACATCTATTGCAGAATTTATAACCCTGTTATCTTACAGATTTTCGGAAATATTCATACATGCGAGGGAATAACATTACTCATAGTATATATAAATTGTAAAGTAGACTCGATCTCTTACTTGTAAGTGTCTTTGTAAAGAACTATCTTAGAAATAAATTTACAATTTTGATAGTTTTAATAAAATGAAGATATGTCTTACTAAATTACAAAAGGTGGGAATTATATTAGGCCACATTGTTACCTTAAGAAATATGAATGTGACAGTAAAATTTTAATGAGGAACATTTCCTTCTCTTAGAGACATTTAAAAATATGTACATCAAACTCTTAAAAGCTGCCATTATTTTTCAAAATAGTGATAAACTATGTTTTTTGTTATGGAATTTGTATAAAATACATTCATATACAATTTGATGAATTCTTTATGGAGTTTATCATTGAGAAAATGCCTTCCATTTCACTGCTCTAAACCTTAAATATAAGATATAAAATTTGGGTTTGTTCCTTTTTTTCAGTATGCGTAAACAAGAAATAAAATCCTTATGTTTTAACTCAACACAGCCATTTATTACCTGAAATCTTAAAATAGATAAAGAGCTTAATTCGTCGACGCTTTATTTTCTATTTGGACACTTTGAACAAATTAAAAGTTATCAACATTCTCCATTCCGTCAAAAAGAAACGAAAATGAAAAATTGTCAGAATAAAAATAATTCTTCATTGTTAAACTTCATAAGGAATATCAACATATTAGCCCTCATATGCTTTTTTCGAAAGAAATAACTGTGTTAACAATAAATATATAAAATAAAAATACAAAAATAAAATAGTCAAAAACTAACTAAAACAATACGGACATACTGACATATTGTATATACATATTTTTAAATGTCTATAAAACAATTAAATGTTTTCTATTTTAAGTTTGCTGCCAGACTTATATTTTGAAGATCATAATGGTGGCTTATATAAAACAACCGCCATCTAAAGTGAACATTCAAAAATACTCAAATAGCGGCCACAAAGTAATTTATGAGCAGAAAACTAGATCGTACAATCTAATTCGATTTTATTGCTATACATTTTAATTTTAATACGTTTAGTATATTTTAAAACATAATAAAGCTAAATTTTATGTTTAGATGCGTCCCCTCAATCGCCAGAATCGAACGAGGCAGGCTTGAGTGTGAGTATTCACCATTATGCGCTTTAAGAACTATGAAAATCAAAATAAATACATTTTACAGTCAGTTGCTGTGACAATAGTTTTACTTAAAAGATACAACCAAAAGAGATCTTGTCGAATATTCTCTAGTTGGGAAATCAACATCCATTAAGAAAATACTTTTTAGTATAGAAAATAAATTGAACACTTAAATAAGTATGTTTTCGATAACAACCTACGTTTCTAGTATATTTATGTATTGTTTTAGTTTACAACTAGCTGTTTCCCGCGGATTTGCACGTTTTTTCGTAAGCTTTGTTCGTGTATAGTTCAAGAGAATTATATTTCTAATGCCAATGTAGAATTAGCCTTGTTGCCACGATCAAGAAAATCTGTCAAAAGAGTATGTTTTATAATCATATGCTTTATTATAAAGTGGTTTTTCACTCAAGCTTTAAGTTCAACCAGAAATCTATTTTAGAGACAAATATACGTCGTTACTTAGTGCCTTAAAATAGTGTTTGGCTATTTATTATATGCATCATTCGCGTAATTGCAGTATATAATGTGCAGGTAATTTGAAACTTGTTACCATTTGTAGCGTCGTCTGGTGGCTACAATGTCTTTATAACGAGACGACGCTAGGTTTACTTATAAATATAAATATTAATTTATTTGATATAATTAATAATATAATTAAGATTTTATAAATAAAAAAATAACCCACATTGTTTGTTTGTATCTTGATTATCTATTTATTTAAAATAGATGAATTCAATTTTGATTGTTAAATGTGCTCTACATGTACATTCTTTGACTTTTAAAATGTATTAAAATATAAAATTACTTCATTAGTTTTGTTGCATTTATTTAGTTACTCTTGCACTGGTTTTATGTATTAGATATTAATATCATGGTTGTGTAATTATTTTATCCAGTTTTTCAATATAGTTAGTAACTCGTATTCTTACCAACGTTTCATTGGCTTAGTAATTTAATTTTTACATTGAATTTTTTTATTTATACTTTTGTGATATAATATGCAATTCATGTCTGCTAACGTATAACAAGTGCAGATGTCTCTGGGACACTCACCCCACATGACAGTATCTATGCCGGAGATTAATATGCCGTCAGTCTTCCCGCAGCTTAGGCATACATTATAATTTAATTTAATAGTTTCGTTTACCAAAGGTAAACTAGAGGAGAAGGGAAAGCCCAAATAACAATTAAAAATGTAAATTTTCTGACAATTAATATTTGTAACATATTGCATTTTGTTTCTGTTTCTTTTATTTTTATCACCTAATGTGCATTATAGTATGGTATATTTTGGTTAAAATTAGTATATGATTTTATTATGTTAATCTATGATCAACATACGACACGTGTCGTCTACGTTCGACACAGTGTGTTCCAGGTACGACGTGGATGCAGGACTGCAACACGTGCCATTGTCATAATGGCCACGCTGCGTGCACACTAATGGGTTGTGAGTCCGATATTCTTTTGGTAGGTACATTCATATTCATTGAACTCAAAAACCATAGTATAATAAGGGTAAATAGTCGTAAGTTTTAACTTGGTTCTAAAATATTTGCATCCGTGTTAACGTTACATATCATACTGGATTTGTTTCTTGCTTCAAGCAACTAAAACTATTACAAATATCAACTAGTTCAACTAATACTAATAATGTAACGTTTCTTTTAAGACTTTTACTTTCACAAACATTTTTATTAATAACTTGTTGTTTAGTTTGCATAATAGTTAATATTCCTTTTAAACTTATATAAAATCTATATACTTATATATAACTTATATAAATATATATATATAAATCGAGGATTTACCTTGACAATTATTTGTAGCCGAAGTAGATATTCACCTAAAATTGAAAAAGTTAAAATCTAGTAACATTCTTCTATATGAAACTAGTTAGCAAAGATAATCAAAGTACTTTCGGCGCACTTAATTTATATATATATATATATATATATATATATATATATATATATATATATATATATATATATTATATTGCATAATAGTTAATATTCCTTTTAAAATTATATAAAATCTATATACTTATATAAATCGCGGAATTAACTTGACATTTGTAGCCGAATTAGATATTCACCTAAAATTTAAACAGTTACAATCTAGTAACATTCTACTATATGAAACTAGTTAGCAAAGATAATCAAAGTACTTTCGGCGCACTTAATTAATATATAAAATAAAGTATATATATACCTAAGTAGTAAGTACTAAGTAAGTAGTATATTAATAAAGTAAGTTATATTAATATATATATATATATATATATATATATTAATATATATTATATATATATATATATATTAATATGTATATGTATTAATATATATATATATATATATATATATATATATATATATATATTATATGTATATTTTACGAGCCTGTCATAGTGTCATTGCAACAGCTCATTGCACTTATATATGGAAGAAGTAGCAATAGCTACTTCCCTTCACTTACATATGTGTGAAAATAGAGGCAATTAGAGCGAGAATTGTGTGTACTCAATTTAAATTAGCAATTACCCCCAGCTTAACATCGGGCTTTAAATATTATTAAATATTATCGGGTATTAAATAACATTCATTTTTAAATTACATAATAAAATCTCCTGGAAATATGTGATTGTTCCTGGAATATATCATTATCCCTTAGCCAATTAAATTACAAAGCTATCTATTAAATTCTAAACATCTGTCAGACCACTTCAATTCTATCTCTGATATTAGTGAAAAACAGCAGGAAGGGGGGAATTTATTATAAATTGCAATATAACAAGATAACAATTTTTAATAGATCATTTGAACTTTATTATATTAGAAATATTAAGAGCCGTGCGTGCTTCGAGGCGAGGATCAGGGTCTTGCTAATGGGGTGACGCGCTGGGTGGGTGTGGTCAAACTGTGTGTTAGAGCGGTTGAGTATGTATTTATTTTTTATTTTCTTTCTCTTTTATATTTTTAGCTTTTGTCGATATGTAGAACGTTCATTAAGAGATGTATTAATAAGTTCATTAGGTACTTTATGTACTAAGTAATTTTGTTTACATTTAAGTATAAAGTATAATTTGGTTAAATTTCTACAGTATTTGTATTTAATTATGGTTAATTTTCTGTTTTTATATAAGATTGAGTAGTAGAGAGAGTTGAATAACCCTAGATCCTCCTCTTCAACAAAGTCATTTTTAATGTCACTTATTTACCTTAGGAGTTTAAGTTTTTTTTAGCTCCTAGGACTAGGAAAGTACCAATGAAATACTAAATTATTTTATATTCTGGGTATACTCTACATTTCAATTAAAATAGTCTATTAAATCACTACTCACTGTAGAGTATTAAGATTCATGAATAAAGCCAGTTTGGTACACCATACCTAGGTATTCTTATTAAATATGTACTAGTAGAATTGTGTGGGTATTAATATAAATACATATATACTATCAGTTATTGAGCTGTGTCATTCTTCATTTAAAAACAATTATATACTCTTTAATCAACAGTGTTTAAATTATACTATTTTTTTTCAAAACTAAACGATTATTTACAACAGTCTGCATTTTGTAATTCACTTTTAGCAACAAAATAAACCCTCACTCCTTATCTGTCTCAAGAGTAATTATAGTATGTTACGTGTTCTCTAATTATAATTGATTGCAAAGCATTATTATTTTTTTCTATTCATTATTATTTATTTTGTACTGTTATAGGAACCCGGAACAGATGACCCTAGGTAACCCTTGAGAGAGCGCAGCTTTTGCTTTATTTAGACTACACATCACCTCGTTTATGAATTTTACAACATATGAGAGTAATCTAATACATAATGTAACGTAATAATAAATTATTCTTCCATTTTATAATGTGTTAACACGTTCCTATATTTCCACCATATAATACTCATTATATGACTAAATCTTCATTTATATTTTGATTATTTGATATCTAAATTTAATAGTGTTATAACATAAACTGAGAGATTTATTAGATATTTAATCAGAATAAATACGTTGAAATTAAACAGTTTATAGGGCCCTAGAATCTAAGTCCTTGATTTCCAAAGCCCCCGTAAGTATAAATCCATAAAATCTTACGCTAATGTTTGAATTATTTTTACGTTTTTGTTCAAATAATTTGGAGATATACTTCAGAATTGTGTTTAAAAACAAGCCCACGTGAGATTAAATATTTGTAAAACGATGTATAATATCCATTCGATATATAAGAATGGCAATATTCTTGATATCTTAACATCATTACACAAAGGTGATTTCATTATGCTTAGTACAGTAATGAATATTTTATTTATAGTTGTGTAAAGTAAACGGGATAAAAAATACCTAAAAACACGTCTAAAGTATATCATTCTGTACTAAAATTAAATATAGGCTGTTGTATTTGACGATATATCTTATTGTATTTCTTTTCTAGGTGTTATTTTATGGGCTTAGCGGTACAATTAAGTCTGCGTATCACAGAGTTATACTGAGCAGGTACTATGTATGTAGGATATAGGTTTATGTGGAGTTGAATGGATTGATATATAGCTTGACATTGTTCGTTTTTATATATGCTGCAATCAAACTTGACATAATTTTCGTTACATTTAAGTTCAAAAAGTTCATAAGTTCAACACTCAAGTTACATTTAATATGTCTATTTTATTTTACTTTTACGGTGCATTTTTTTATAGTGAAATATTGTTAGGATAATTAATGTAACTTGATTAACTGCCTATCTGTACGATTTAATAATAGCAGGTGTATACCTGCTGATGATAGCTGCTGTTTACTCAGTTTAGTATTGTTGGCTATTCGCTGAGAACCTCAATGTGGGCCAAGCGTTGTCACAGTAAATCTGCTCTAAATCAGTATTTAATATTCGATATGTATATTCATTTTTTGATAAAATTTTCTAAAAACTGCTATAGCTGTAATTCTTGAAAAACAGTGCTGGTTTTTACGTTATTCAAAGTTTAAAGATATAGCAAAAATCAGTTATCATAAAATGTTTGATCCCGTGGTTCATGTCATGTATGATAAACACAATTCAGGCCCAGTTTGCTCTTAAAATACTTAGAAATTATTACCAACCATTAACCAACCATTTTACTTTCTTGTTGTTTTCAACACCTTGTATTTTTCAACGGAAACTTCAAACGTCAAATCTTCATAGAAGAAAAAGTAGGTAAACTTTTAAGGTTAAAACTTGACTTTCAACAAAATATGTCATAGTGACAAACTTAATTTTACCAATATTATCTATTAAACAGATCACTACAAATTTATGTGTTATCTATTCCATGTAGATTGGTCAAATAATTTATTGTTATATGGGACTTAAAATACATATTTATTCGGAATACCTTTTTCATGGTTCCCCATTTGTGTTGTCCAATACAGCCTGTATTACCGAATGTGCTATTCTCTAGTCATTACTAATTGCACCTTTAACGCACTATCGATTAGTTTGCATACTAATTTTTAATGGGGCTGAAAATTTCCAGAAATTATTGGAATACAGAAGGTACAAAATAGTAGAGTCTACCACATTTAATACTTCTGGAAAACAGTGGGAAGGGGCACGATATCAGTTATTGTAATGAATAGGATATATTCAGGAACTGATTGTATAGTAGACCAAGATTTTCTCACAGTTTAAACTGAATAAACATCATGCCATATAGCGTAGTTCATTCCATGAATGTCCAACGTGTATTATACTATCAGTATTACACTAGAGCAATTTGTAATAAATGTATGAGATATGTCAACTATTTTGTGATAACTTCTTTAATATGTAATTCTAACAGTATAGAGGTCAAGAACTTTGTGAATTATTTGCAATATAGGGAAGGGCAGGGACTTTTATATTTACGTCATTAGCATATGAATAACGCTTGTGGAATAGGTAATAGTTATCGTTTTGTTAAATTATTACTTCGGTTGAGAAAAGTTATTATGTAATAATCTATATTATGGAGATTCCTATACTGATTCTTACATTTTGTTGTGTTGTTTGACAATGATCTAAAGCTCCAACCCGGAGCCATCTCCATTACTAGAAAGTAGGAGTAGCCCACATTACATGTCGTGACACAGGTTTCGTTTCAGAAGCGTTAAACATGTCAAGTTCATATCTCATTTGATACTCTGCGTGCCCAACAACTTTTTGGTATAACTTAAAAAAGAAAAAATAAACTAAAAAAAGATTTTTATACGTATTAATAAATATTTTTTAAATATAGATCTTCCAGATCTAAAATAAGGTTGTAAAACTGCATGAGGTTTAACATTGTGTTATGCGGTAAAACTCAAGTTTTATTGTACTACATAAAACACTCAACTGATAAAAAACTTTAAACTTTAATAATTTTACAAGATTAAACGCAGACTTTAAGCGAAAATTTACTAAAGTAGTTTTCTACAAGTATGGTCTAGTTTTATTGTAAGATTTTGTCTTGTTGTAAGATTATTAATGAGAAATTCAATAAGAAGTACAGGACACATGTAAAAGATTATTTTAATCAAATCATTTAAAATTTTAATGATTTGTATTATTGGCCTATAATCTTCTTTTAAAAATATTATAATAATTATACATTACTAACCTTCTTAGGGCATGGCTTAACTTCAAAATACGTAAATGTTATAGAAAATGTGAAGGAAAATACATTCGGGCATTTGCTATTGAAAGATATAACCAGTAAGACTAAGATAGATATGCAATCTGTTCTCTTCCTAAGTTGAACAACTAACCTTACTACACGAGGTAAGTCTTAATAAGGAAATCATCCAATAGTGCTGTAACACGCATATTTCAGGAATCACAACAACCATTTTGAGCAAACCATCTTTAAAACACACACACACTTAATAAAAACAGAACATTGATTATTAAAACTAAACTAGAGAATACAAGTTGCAATAGGTCAGCACTGACCGACCAATTAAATAGAGCACATATTGGTTTATTTTAACCTAGATTGTTGTAGTATTTTAGGTTAGTTATCAATCTGAGAAAGATATCAGATTTCAGATATCTAAACGTAGTTTTACTGTTTGGTTTTGTATCGCACAACAATATAAAATTACCTACCTGAAAATCCTGTTTCATTCACAATGCTTCAATCATAAAATGATCCTAGAGCTTTATACTGTCATCTCTTCTGTTTGAAACCGTAGCATTATTTGATACGGAGGCCAGTTTAAGGAAAAAAAAACATAGAACTCGCCAGCAAATTTAATTTTTATAAGTTACAATTTCGCCATGAGATGCATGCTTCAGCGCTTTTGTTAACGTGAGTTATTTAAAACCTTGTCATCATTTTGTAAATCGATTTTGTTCTAAACATTATGAATGTTATTTTAATTTTTAAATTATAAGTATTCTTTGAAATTAATATTAGTTTCCTAAACAGTCCATAAAATATAAATTGAAGTTACATTGTTCATAAAGTAGTACTTAGAGCTTTTAAGTGGGATTCTAATTCTATTCTCTTTGAGTATCTTGCGTATTTACTCAGATCTCTTTTCAAAAGGATTTTTAAGATATTGTTGCCTGAAAATTTATTGAAAAAGAATTTTTCGGCCAATGACTGTTACAACGGAACAAATACCGCTTTATGGTCTGTTGGACCTAATTCAACTATTCTAGTGAGATAAACTTACTGGATACACGTGTTATCACAAATAAATAAGAAGATAAACCGTGTGTATTAAATGAAACATGTCATTATTGATGGCGAAATTAGTCAGTGTGTATATACTTAATTCATTGCAAATTAATACGCTTCTATTACTATGCCCTATGGTAGATGATTGCAATAGCACTCAAATTGCAGTAAGAAATCCACGGGCAAGAACGAGGTCTAATTATAGCATAACTGCAAGCTGCGTTTACTGCACTTTTGTCTTTTCCACCGCGTACTCCATCATTGTTTCAATTGATAACGATACTAAGTTTACGCGTAACGTCCCCAACCATGGGTTCTCTGGACATTGTGGTACGGAACATTTATAGCACCTGAAATAAAAAACGAGAGACAAACAATAACATGACTCAATACGCCATTCATTTCATGACAACAATTTGAGAAGCGCACCAAGTCTCACCATCATTTGAACACAGAATATAAAAGCAATGGACCAGACACAAAGTGCAACTTTTATGGTGGTAATATGATTCTGAAGTAAAAAGAGATCAGAGAGTAAGGCATTCTACTGTACTGTATCAAGTTTAGAAACATTTATACTTTCTAATAATGAAAAGTAAGGATATCAACGAATACAGCGAGCCGGTTCCCCTCCCCCCAAAAAAACAGATATTTTTCTTAGGTAAATATAATAATCTTAAATACTATAAAGGTTACTGTTCTGATTTTGTGCTTTTATTGTGCAAAACCAACTATATATAATTAAAAGTTTGCATGGAGCCTAAAAATGTATGTTTTTGAAGTATGTTTTGTTGCGTTTCAAAAATACTACAGAAATACTTTATATTAAGTCATAAATGCTCTCACTAAGAAATATTAAAAAAACCTGATTAGGGTTCTCCTCTTTTGACCAAGATACATCGAGAACACTACTGAAGTATTTATAGATATCCAATAAAACATTATGGATGTTCCATGGAAATTCAAATAGAAATATCTTACATTACTTATTTTATGATTGAAGTACAATTTCAAAAATATATGGTAATAAAGTCCTTGTTATTCAGTAAAAAACTGTTCGTATTATATAATTTGACTATGAAAAAACTATACTTTTAATTATTATGTATTTTTAAGCACATAAATTTTAATCAGTCAAGGAGACCACAGTTCTTGTCCACAAGATATGTCATTATCATCATTGTTGTTATATATTGACTTCTTAAAACCTGTACACACTTTGGTTTTAAAATTTTTTTCTTAAAGGTAAACGTTTAAGCCAGAAAGAAGCGTTACTTGCCTTTACCTTTCTGTATTATTTCCTTAGTTCCTACTTTTCCTAATATTCATTGAGCTGTCCTCAAGTATAACTGTCAGTTAGTTGGTTTCATTACGACTAATTTAAATTATTACAAAATTTTATGTAATAATCGCAGTTCAAAACACTCAAAATGTGCATAGTTAATATGAAACTTACAATAAGGTTATAATTTAAAAAATTCAGTATTTACACAATCTTTATTTATCTTATGAAAACATTTAACAGAAATCAAGTAGTCATTAAGATATCTTTCCTTGAAACTTAAACTTATCCATAGAGAAAACTTTGCATTTGCAAAGTAAAGTGCAGTTTTTGGATTTGAAACGATTTTGGAAACAAATGTAAACAATGAAAATAAATCAGTCAGTTAATATAGTTAATGGATTTAGCATCAGTTTATTTTAATATTTAAATATAAAATTAAATGGTTTAAAATATTGGTTTTAAAGATGTAAAAATTAGTTTTTCACGTAAAATAGCCATCGAAAAATATTGAAAGGATGTAATATATTGAAGCTGAACTTAGGGATTTTGTATCTTTAGGAGGCTTTGGATGTCCTTTTTACTAGGTGAGAACTGAATTTAGTTTCGCTCGCACATTGTTTAGGCTGATTATAACACAAATAATAATGGAAATTCAGTTATATATTTGTTAATACATAATGGTCCAAAAATTCCTACATTTTTTCATTAATATCTGGAGACATAGGAATTATCATTCGACATAGTGTTTAGAATTTGTTAAATACATGAATTCTCATCTTTTATATAAACTTCCCTGATATTAAAATTACAGTTTATGAAAAAAGTATTCTCTCTGTTTAATAACAGAAAATTCCGAACAAATCATGTTAAGGATATATTTTATGATTTCAGATGCTGAGTGAAGAAGTGAAACAAATTTGAACTTCCGGCTGATATTGATCGAAAATCTCGTCACGGTTATCTCTATACCGTGCGCAGCTTCACTCTTATCTTAGTAACAACAATAAATATCCCTTATATTTCAGTTGGAATAATGCTGAATTAAATATGTAAATTTATTTCGCTATATAAAAATGAAAATTGGTTTTAACTTTTGGATGGTAATCATTACAACATCACTGATTGTATAATGATTTTGATACTTGGCATATATATATAGGGTGTATATTATGTCTGGAAACACCCAAATATATCCTTTAATAATTTAAATATAAATTTGAAACCTCTTGCAATCGTGATAGAGATTGGGCATCTACGTTTTGGAACAATGTTTTGTTATGTCACACCAACGGGGGGACGTCCTGCCGAGGGTATCGTGAATATTCTTAATGGAAGCCTATACCTTGTGATACATAATTTTAAAGGTAATAGCTTACTGAATTGAATGCCACAAAACCGCATCTCAAGGGAATTATTCTATCAGAAAATAGAGCATTTTTAGTATTGAAAAATTTACTGATGTTCAACAATGTAATTTTAACATGGTTCTTGCCACAAAATGTGTTACACTAATTTTTTAGCATTTTTTTAAATGTTCAATTAAATAAAACAAAAATTTCATTTTAAGCTGGTTCTATTAGCACAAATTTGCCCAGTTTTTATTACAGTACAATTATGGAAATACTTATGTTATTGATTTCTTATTACAAATAAAAAATAATGTATGCTGTTAGAAAAGTCTTACAACAAACGTTTTACCTGCATTTGGTGTCAAAGCAATTGTTCGAACTGTGTTCCTTCTACGGTTTGACAATGAGCCAATCTTGTGTAAAATGATTCGACAGAGTTGCCTAACATTTCTTCAGTTATCAAAGCAATCTCCTCTATAATCCTGTTTCTTAGGTCTTCCAAATTATGAGGCTTTCTTCTATTAAACATTGGATTTTAAATGACCCCATAGGAAATAATCGATTGGTGACAAATCTGGAGATCTTGGAGGCCATTCGATTTCTCCTCTTCGGCCAATCCATTTATGAGGAAAACCTCAAATCCAAATACTCTCTTACCTGTCTCCCATAATGGGGTGGAGCACCATCCTGCTGAAACCATACATTATCAAAGTATTCTCCTGATGCAATTTGAATAGCTGGGATTATTTCATTTTGGAGCATATTGTAGTAAAGTTCGGCATTTAAATTTCCATTGATGAAAAAGGGTCCAACAATTTTGTTACCTAAAATTCCACACCATACGTTCAGTTTTTGTGGTTGCTGTGAATGGGACTCAGTAATCCAATGTGGGTTTTCACTAGCCCAGTAACGGCAATTGTGCCTGTTAACATTGCCATTTAGGAAAAAAGTTGCCTCATCAGAAAATAGTATGTTGGTCAGAAAATCTCTATTGTCATCACATTTGCGCATCACAAGTTCACAAAACTCAACTCTTCTGTCGTAAATCATCCTCACTTAACTGTTGGACTAAATGAACTTTAAATGGTTTGTATTTATTAATTTTCAAAATCTTACTCACAGACATAGGGTGCATATCATGTTGCTGTGCAGCTTTTCTGAGCGATGTATGTGGGTCTTCAATAAATGTTTGCAAAACATCTAGTGCATGTTCTTCATCTGTTGCAGATTGTATCCTACCCGACTTTGGCCGATTACGTACACTCCCTGTCATTTCAAAACGCTCAATAGTTTTTTGATATTGTTGAAACACTTTATGGGATTCCTTTCTGGGAAAGTGTCATTAAACAAATTACAAACTTCCCGATAAGATCTTTGACGATCGCCATATCCTCGCATCATCAACAGAGTAATTCGTTCTCTTTCAGACAATTCCATTAAAATGCCAAATAAAAACTGAACTACTGTAATTAGATAACTTGTTGACAGCAATTGCTTCAGAGACACTGATTAACTCGACAGGAATGATATGACCTTTGTCCATTTGTGATTCCCAAGCTTAGACCTGTCTAGTGAAAGCTCCATGCTCAACAAAACTGAAACTGTAGACCAGATGATTAATAACACAATAATGTTTCTCATTAGGCTAGTGACCTTTGTCTCTTTAAAACCTTCCTGCTGACTGGAAAACACCAAGTACAGATTCATAAAGTAATCAGAGAAAGTGACTCATAAGTTTTATTCATTGTAATAAAAACTGGTAAATTTGTACTAATGAAACCAGCTTAAAAATAAATTGTTTATTTTATTTTAATTGAACATTTAAAAAATGCTAAAAAATTAGTGTAACACATTTTGTGGCAAGAACCATGTTAAAATTACATTGTTGAACATCAGTAAATTTTCAATACTAAAAATGCTCTATTTTCTGATAGAATAATTCCCTTGAGATGCGGTTTGTGGCATTCAATTCAGTAAGCTATTACCTTTAAAATTATGTATCCACAAGGTATAGGCTTCCATTAAGAATATTCACGATACCCTCGGCAGGACGTCCCCCGTTGGTGTGACATAACAAAACATTGTTCCAAAAAGTAGATGCCCAATCTCTATCACGATTGTAAGAGGTTTCAAATTTATATTTAAATTATTAAAGGATATATTTGGGTGTTTCCAGACATAATATACACCTCTAATGTATTACATTATATACACTTTCCAAATTTATCGTCCTAGAAGATAGTTAAAATCATATATGTAGGTTTTCTAACACGTGGAGTTGGTTTGATTGTATTCAATTAGTAATTAATTGAGTACTTTTGAAAACGATGTACGGTCTATTTTGAGATCTTATGAGTCATAAAAAAGTACACTACACATTAAGTTTAGAAGCACATAACTGCTAAATATAGGTTTTGAGGATTTTCTTTTCTGAAAATGCAGGCACCTGTTTTAAAAATTAATACAATATAAAAACGAAAAACTTACACATATAACCTTTCACCAATAGTTTTTTTTTTTTAGTAAAATTAAATATCGAAGTTAATTTAATAAAAAAACTATGTTTGGTTAAACATAAGTTAATTAGTAGAGATTTTGAATTTGCCTTTTCACTTATAATGCTTTAAAGTAATATATAATAATAAAATAATCATACTTACCGTTATACATCTAATGACCTTTACAGATAACCCAATTGGTTTATATTGCGAATTTCAGATGTAGCTCACCCAGTAAAAGCGCTGTTTGAAAGGTAAGCAACGTTATACACTACATTAAATTAAACTTACATATTATCTTCTTATTGCAATGAAAAATAATCAATATTTAAACCAAATTGTCACGTTTACTGCAGAAAAAGTGTAATGTGCAAATTCAAACAGTAGACTACACCATTTAGTAGCAAACTAGAGGTCGAATAGGAGTTCTGGGATATAATACAAAAGAATTAATGGATTTTGAATATACATATTTTTTGTTCTTACCATGCCAATACTATAAACAATGTTTTGTGTGTGTGTGTGTGTTACAGTTTATTAAAAAGTAAATATGTTTTTACCATTTTTCGGAGGTGGTTATTATTTTATAAAAAATTAAAAAGTACGTATAAATTGTAGAAGTTTTGTTTACTATGCAAACGTATCTCCACGTCAGAGCCCAGACTGATCTATACGGTAATAATTTCTAAGTATTTAAAGGGCTTTAGATCATTGTCAAACAACACAACAAAATGTAAGAATCAGTATAGGAATCTCCAAAATATAGATTATTACATAATAACTTTTCTCAAACGAAGTAATAATTTAACAAAACGATAACTATTACCTATTCCACAAGCGTTATTCATATGCTAATGACGTAAATATAAAAGTCCCTGCCCTTCCCTATATTGCAAATAATTCACAAAGTTCTTGACCTCTATACTGTTAGAATTACATATTAAAGAAGTTATCACTAAACAGTTGACATATCTCATACATTTATTACAAATTGCTCTAGTGTAATACTGATAGTATAATACACGTTGAACATTCATGGAATGAACTACGCTATATGGCATGATGTTTATTCAGTTTGAACTGTGAGAAAATCTTGGTCTACTATACAATCAGTTCCTGAATATACCTATTCATTACAATAACTGATATCGTGCCCCTTCCCACTGTTTTCCAGAAGTATTAAATGTTGTAGACTCTACTATTTTGTACCTTCTGTATTCCAATAATTTCTGGAAATTTTCAGCCCCATTAAAAATTAGTATGCAAACTAATCGATAGTGCGTTAAAGGTGCAATTAGTAATGACTAGAGAATAGCACATTCGGTAATACAGGCTGTATTGGACAAAACAAATGGGGAACCATGAAAAAGGTATTCCGAATAAATATGTATTTTAAGTCCCACATGGAATAGATAACACATAAATTTGTAGTGATCTGTTTAATAGATAATATTGGTAAAATTAAGTTTGAGTCACTATGACATATTTTGTTGAAAGTCAGGTTTTAACCTTAAAAGTTTACTTTTTCTTCTATGAAGATTTGACGTATGAAGTTTCCGTTGAAAAATACAAGGTGTTGAAAACAACAAGAAAGCAAAATGGTTGGTTGGCAGAGATCACCATTTACACATGTCATTTGTAACATGATGTCATGTATGTGAGTCCTATACACATGATGTATTGTATAGATGTATTGCCCATCTGGAAAAATACAGTTACGATTTTTAATTATGTATTTAAAACTTTGATCTTATTTGGTTACTCCCGTATTTCCCGTAAATCCCAGCACTAGGACTCGGAAAGACATGTGAGGTTTCGGTTGAAAACTATTTTAATTAGAAATGTAAACAAATAAAAATAAATCAGTCGGTAATTTGCTTGATATTTTTAATCATAATAATGAATAATTAGAGGAGTAGATAGTGAAATGGCGCTGGTTTGATTCTTTTTCTATAATTCTGGTGCAGTTAACACTTTTAATGCTCAGGAGCGGCATTGCAATACAAAATGTACACCACGAGCAGTTTGACTACATCCTCAACCTCCTCTCAGAGTCAGAATATCTAGTCTAAGATTTATAACATGATATACTCTAGTATGTAACATGTAAAATTTTCAGCTGTAAAACTTTCCGGAAAAGGGTCTCAGGCTTTCTGGTAGAAATTTTAGACTTTTTATAAAAGGTTGCCTTTTTTAATAATACGAAGCTCAGTCACTATTTTGAATACGGTACTCATCTAACGTCTATCTCTTTTGAGAAAATCTTTCCGTATAAACTCCAGGAATTTGGATCTTACAATATTGTCATTATAAAAGGTTGCCTTCATCCTGAACCTTAATGAACACTAAGATTAGAGTAATCAACTGCACAAAATTATATTGTAATATTCTGCTACATATGACATTGTTTACCGATTCATTTTAATTTTGGATCTTGCAATGCAAACGTTTATTCACAATTCTCTTTTTATAAGACCTTCGAGTTTAGGTCTTATTTGTATCAGATTTTAGGGTATTGGAAGAGGTTTGTGTATTATTAGGCAATGGATGTATAGCTTCAGATTTTCTATATTTTCTGTGCATTTGAGCACAAATTAAAATACCTATATGTTCTTAATACATTTAAGAAATTGTTATTTCTCACTAATATTTCTAGCTAGTCAGTAATATTTATGTACGTAAAAATAGCAGCAACTGCGAGTTTATCACGACAGGCAAAGATTTTCATCTTCAATTTTCGGCCTTTACCACTTTCTTTAACAAGGCTTAGTCTGGTTCACATTGGTTTTGCACATTACAAATATACTATAGCTGTTCTAAAGTAACGTTTTCTTTTATAGGTATCAGAACACAGGATTTTGAGATCGTCATAATCTTTAGAATCCACGCACCCTCTATAATATTCATAACGGAAATGATTTCAAGGGATCTGTTAAATATATACCAACCATTCTACTCCCATCCTACCCTAACATCATTGTATTTAGAGGTATAGACTCTATCATGATTATTTTCAGTTTGTCCAACACAAATTTAACATTCTGATTTTATAGCCATGCCCTACGCTTTACCTGTATCAACACATCATATTTACCGTGACCTGTGACTATGCACAGTGACCTTTTTCCAAATCACTCAAGATCACCCTTAAGTTTTTGTAATTATTGATGGTGATGAAATGGACGTATTTGAGGCAAAACACTCAGTACATAACATTGCAAATCCGGTTACCAATATGCTAACGATCAGCTGGTACATTACAGGCATTACCTGAATACCCACACACTGTAGCTTTGGATAACAACCATAAATTGTTGTTATCCATTATGTACGTAATGGATAACATTACGTACATTATGTAAACCATTATGTACGTAAGTAAACCATTATGACTATATTTCGCACAGTTTATTTTTTTAGACTAAGAGTATTTATTTAAATGTGTATTAATTTAAACTAAACTAAACATAAGCAAATTAGTGCTATTACTACAGTACTAACTACTGCTAAGCAACAGTTGCCACTGCCCGTGCTGCCAACTACAAAATGTTAAAACTGACCTCACCCTTCATAATGACATTAAAAATTATATTACTATATAAACATGATTGGAGATTCAGAGATTCGCAATGTTCACTATTTTAGTGGAAATATTATTGTACTTCTAACACGCTGCATTTATTGAAATGACACTGAGGATAATACATAATTTTAATTACAAATAAATTAATTATAAAAAAAAATATTTTATGAGGTACACACAACTCCTTTCATCTTATTAAAATTGTGTAATCTTAAAATTAGGGGTAATTGTAAATATTATATTTCTTAAATCGCAATACTTGGTTTTTTAAAGTAATCATGAAGATGCTATTTATGCACATTTATTTGACAAACTTTATGTAGATAAAGAGATATAAAAATATAAAAGTTTAATTGAAATAAAACACAATTTCTGTTACACACTGATTTATGAAGCTTTAGTTAACAACGATAAAACGTAAACCGTTATGACTATATTTACCACAGTTAATTTTTTAGACTAAGAGTATTTATTTAAATGTGTTTTAATTTTTAGCCCGATTCTCATTGATTTGGGGATTACCCTAGGATTATCCTTTCCATTCTCCAGACAAAGTCTTTGTCCTTTTGAACTGTTGAAAGCAAAAAGTGCAGTCCTTTACATATTGAAAAGTATAGCGGTATTAGCTTATAATACATAACAGTTCACGTGATGATATAAAACTAAATTCACAACGAGTTTTATTAAACAACTTTGTTTTCACTAAAATAAACATAAGCAAACTGGTGCTATTACTAGAACACTAACTACTTACTGCTAAGCAACAAGTTGCCACTACCCGTGCTGCCAACTACAAAACGTTAAAATTGACCTCACCCTTCATAATAACATTAAAGAGTACATTACTATATAAACATTATTAGAGGTTCAGAATTTAACAATATTCACTATTTTAGTGGAAATATTATTATACTTATAACACGCTCCATTTATTGAAATGACACGGAGGATATAATACATAATTTTAATTAAAAATAAATGAATTATAAAAAAAATATTTTATGGTTTACACGACTCCTTTCATCTTATTAAAATTGTGTAATCTTAAAATTAGGGGTTATTTTAATAAAAATATTAGATTTCTTAAATCGCAACACTTGGTTTTTTTAAAGTAATCATAAACATGCTACTTATGTACATTTATTTGACAGAATTTCTGTTGATAAAGTGACATAAAATTATAAAATTTTAATTGAAATAAAATAAAATTTCTGGTACACACTGATTTATGAAGAAATTTTCGTTTGATTAATAGAACTATCGCAAATGTTGAAAGGCAGATAAATTGTTTACGTAAAGTTCAAGTTGCGTTACAATCAAACTATAAGTCGAAGGCCAACTCGGTAAATAATTAATACAATTCTAATCGGAATTGAGAAACTATGATGATTCATAAACACAAAGCACGTGGTTGCCGATAACATTGGAGTTCATTACTAATCAAAGTTTTAATGTCGTGATAACCATTTTGATCCACACCACAGGTTACATTTTCTTATTATCACCGTCTTGTAGTTTCTCAATATTGTTGCTATTCCAATAAATAATAACTTTGTCTAAATTCGTCTAAAAATAGACGATTATGTTTTGTAAAAATGTATGCAGACTATGTTTGTTGTTATTTGCACTAGACTAATTTGACTATGTTTTGCTTCGACATGAATAGAATAATGCAATTAAAGTTTTTGGCAAAATAAAAATTTAAATGTAGAGAGAAAAAAATATATATATATACTGGTATTACTTGCTGGTATTAAAAGAAAGAGGGGATTTTTATGACATATAACAAAATATAACATGAAGAGGAGAATTATATGGCCTCAGGACTTTAAAATTAGAAATTTAGTATTTAATAATAGTGTCTACAACCATTATACTGTCTGATATTAGTATAAAGACATTATATTATTGATGTACTAACATTCCTCTTGTGTGTCCAATTTCATGTTGTTATAGTGAATGAATGAGAGAAAGAAATTTAGGTCAACCCCCCCCCTGTAATCCAATGTAAATAACTTGTTAATAATAAAATAAAGGGTCTTAAATGTTTTAATAAAGGTTATGAAGGAAAGAATGAGCAATCCTCGAGTTGGATAAAAATTAAAATTTTTGAAAACGAAACGAGACAAGCTCTGAAATTCCGACATAAATGGTGACAAAAGGGACTTATGTCATAGTAAGAGAGAATGTTCTGTTTATATGTGGAATGCTGTGGAGGTGAGATACGGGACAACACTTGCACTCACTAACACGGGTCACGGGACGGCGGTTCCAACAGCGAGGAGAAAATTCTGAAACGTCGATCTTATTAATTTGCCAGTTTAAAATAAATCCATTATTTTTATTTAGATCTGTGACTTTATTTTAGATAAACCAGATAATATTTAATAGTTGACAATTTAGTAATAAATTGTACTGAATATTCACTCGGAGCATACTAATAAAAAAATATTTTACATCGTCTTGGATGTTTCATTGATAATTTAAATATTAATATTCTGGAATATTAATATCTACAATCCAAGTCGTTTTAATTGAAATGAAATAAAATATTTGGTACACACTGATTTATGAAGAAAGTTTGGTTTATTTAATAGAACTATCGCAAATGTTGAAAGGCAGATAAATTGTTTACGTAAAGTTCAAGTTGCGTTACAATTAAACTATAAGTCGAAGGCCAACTCGGTAAATAATTAATACAATTCTAATCGGAATTGAGAAACTATGATGATTCTTAAACACAAAGCACGTGGTTGCCGATAACATTGGAGTTCATTACTAATCAAAGTTTTAATGTCGTGATAACCATTTTGATCCACACCACAGGTTACATTTTCTTATTATCACCGTCTTGTAGTTTCTCAATATTGTTGCTATTCCAATAAATAATAACTTTGTCTAAATTCGTCTAAAAATAGACGATTATGTTTTGTAAAAATGTATGCAGACTATGTTTGTTGTTATTTGCACTAGACTAATTTGACTATGTTTTGCTTCGACATGAATAGAATAATGCAATTAAAGTTTTTGGCAAAATAAAAATTTAAATGTAGAGAGAAAAAAAATATATATATATATATATATATATATATATATATATATATATCAGATGTTCAAAGGAACCTGGAAACTCTAAAAAAAGTTGAGCGAGTGGTGAATGTAAACATTATTGACAATACTGTTATCTAAGTTGCTCCTAAAACAAGGGAAAAATTCGTGAGGTCGAAATTATTAGATTTTATTTATGAAAGCACTTATGACTGAATAGGATAACTTTGAAAAGAGGTATGGATCTTAGATTTACATGTTATATTAAGGTTCATACAATGGTTTTGTCCCGGAGTTTCCAACGAATTGGACATTACTTTAGATTTCGAATGTTACAAGCATATTTAAAACAACGATATATATATATATAAATATATTTTTTTATTTATTTTTGTCCTAAGAAAAGCGAGGATTCTGTAAATCAGAGTAAAACGTAGGTAGGCAATTAATAGTTGGTTTTGCACAATAAAAGCACAAAATCAGAACAGTAACCTTTATAGTATTTAAGATTATTATATTTACCAAAGGAAAATATCTGTTTATTTTGTGTGGGGGTGGGGTACCGGCTCGCTGTATTCGTTGATATCCTTACTTTTCATTATTAGAAAGTATAAATGTTTCTAAACTTGATACAGTACAGTAGAATGCCTTACTCTCTGATCTCTTTTTACTTCAGAATCATATTGCCACCACAAAAGTTGCACTTTGCGTCTGGTCCATTGCTTTTTATATGCTGTGTTCAAATGATGGTGAGACTTGGTGCGCATTTCGGATGATACAAGCATATTTAAAACAACGATATCTATATTTTTATTTATTTTTGTCCTAAGAAAAGCGAGGATTCTGTAAATCAGAGTAAAAAGTAGGTAGGCAAATTTTAGGCGTATATTTTTTTACTGTTCACATAGCATTTTCTGATCGTATGGATATACCACATTTAGCAGGAGCATATACATCCACACTATCACATCTATAAAAATTACTGTTTGGTTAAATCCATAAATAATAGACATATTTGCGCTTCATAGACCATCCCGTTCACTATCCTCCTATGAACCTAACATTTTTATAAAATTATGAATTTATTTAAAATATAATACGGTATTACTACAATACCTAATCAGTACTGTTTTACTGATCACCCCAAAACGAAATCACTCCCCACTCAGTGGTTTTTACAGCCAGAAATATATTTCAAAGAATTTTTGTGTGGCAGAAATCAAAATACCATACTATTCATTGCCATGTACGCGCTAAAATCTCTAATAAATGTTTTCAAAAGAAATATGTAGGGGACGGAAAGTTATACTTTCCATTTGACTATACCATTCACTTTACTACCTATCTCCAACTGTAATTCTTCACTGTTAAATGATCTCAACATTTTGGTAATGTAAAAATCAGTCGCTGTGCTCACTGCGTCATACCTTATAACATTATATCCAGATTCCAAAAAAGGTTATACAACTCTACAACCGTGGTCGAATGTATATGTTATTTTCAAATAACATAGCAAACATTATGAGTAGCGGCACGTAACTTCTGCTGTGGTATAGTGTTACATTTTAGACTTAATAATAAATATGCTCCAATAAAATTTCAGAGTGTCTAAATCAATATCTCAAATAAATAAGCATTTACTAAAAATCCTTTGTAAAATCACTAGAGTTCGTTAAAAATTGTGAAATTATTGTGAACGTATTTATGTACTTAATTATTTCAAATATGACGTCAACTAAAATTGATAAATAAATTAAATCAAATTACAGTAAGTATTTGTCGGAGGGAGTATTCAGTCTTAAAGTTTTGCAATAAATAACAAAAGAATATGATACAGAGACCTCTACCAATCGTGTTAGATAACCCGACCGGTTTATATATCAGCAATTTCAGATCCGAGTCGACCGTCACAAGCAGTACTCTTGCACGGTAAGCTCATTATACATTACATTACATTGAACTCGTTGAGTGTCTTGATTAAATTATTGTGATCAATGAGCAATTTTAAACAAGTTTCTACATTTGTTACCAATCACTTTCACTGTACTGCCTGTTTAAACATTAGAAACTACTTAGCCTCTTGTTTGTCAAAACGTGAAATATGAAGATAAATTTATTGCTAGGAAGAAAAGCTTTTTAACTAATGTTTTGGCTGCATTTCATAACAATGCTGAAGTAATAGATATTACTAGTATTAATTTTTAAGAATAGCAAAATATCAACATTTACCATCGTAAACAAAGACTAATTGGTTTTATTTTATAATCTTACAAAAATGTGATTAGTCACTATTGCAACGTATCTCAAAATCAGAGTCTAACTGAATAAAACACACAATATTAGTTTCTAGGTGCATAAACGATCGAAACTGTCTAAAATCATATTTATATTTTGTCACTGAAATATGGAAATATATTTATAATAATTACATAATTTTTATTTCCGGTGCAAAAATCTTGACATTTTAATGAAAGCAGTCAGAGAATGAGATGTTATTTTTTACTGTTTTACCCCAGATATACCTTAGGATTGATAGATTACAATTTCAAAATAAATTATAATTAATTACTATGCTTGTAACATGGACGATTAATATGGGTAACTTGTCAGAACGTGGCAAAATATACTAGGGTAAATTAAAAAAAAAGTAAAGAATGTCTTATTTTACCAGGCGAAGTTAGGGCTAAGAAGCCCTCTCTAACACTTAACCTGGGGACCAACGGCTTAAATGTGACTTCCGAACCACCACCAATGGCCGGGCAGGCGGGCCGCTTGCAAGGACAGGATCGCTCAGCGGTCACCTGTCCAAGCAGCAGCCACGCTCGGCGTTGCTTGATCTGGTTATCTTGCGATAACCGCCGTACCCACTACACTGCGCCATTGGCTAATTGCGTAATTGCGTAAATTGTGCTTTTATAATAAAGTTTACTTAAGTTCCTGACAAAAAAATCGTTAAAGAGGGGAAAATATGATTTTTTTAATAACATGACACACACCCTAGGTTAGGTAGAACAAGGAATTATCTGAGAGGATGATGTATCTAACTCACTGTTAAATATGTTGTTGTATTTTTTGTATTGTAAGACTTAAGTAAAAAACCTTAAATTATGAAAAAAGATCTTTTCAAATGAAATTAGTTATATAGTTATGTCGAGTAGGTTATAATTCGAAATACAGTAGACAGATACTAAAATCGTATGTGTTATTAGATTTATCGATTGGGTTGGACAGTAAAACACAGATGATGAGTCATAGAACTTTTTGGCAAATTTCTGTACAAAAAAACAAATTACCTGGTCCTAATTCTAATAAATAAGACTGACTAAAATAAACAGTTAACATATTTTCATTATGATATGTAATTTTATAACTATGTCAGAAGGGTAATGCAGATTTTTAAAATTAAGTTAAATTTCATAAAATGTAAATTTAAAAGTATTTAGAAATATTGTTTAGAAAAAATTGCTGACAAATTTAGAGCTTCTACGACGGATTAAAATATCATCCATACGGTCATCATTGAACTGTAATTTCTTTCGACTCAATCTTTATCTTAGATCTCAGATAAAAGGATAATATTATATTTTTATCTCTTTCATCCTTAATTTTATTGTATAGCTACAAAAATTGTGTATCGATTTAAAAGACATGATAAATATACAACCAAATTCACTTTAACTTGATAAAAAACAATATTGTTACTCAGAAGAACCTAAAACTTATTAACAGCTTAACATGACTTTATTCAAGACAAAAACACTTAAAAATACTAAATATAAAATATTATACCTTCTAAACTTCTAAGCCTTGAAATAACAATTAAAATAATGTATTTTAAGTCAACTTTGTTCTTGGGGTAAAAGTTATTATTATTATATCTGGCTCGTAAGAAATTATGGACCTGTCGAAGAAACAGTAGCCTATAGTTCAATTTAACCTGAAACGTACTTAATTACTAAAGAACAACAGCAAAATTCATATGGGACAAATTTCATTATTATTTACTAATATTTATTAACGTTTCTATACTTCCACCGGAATTATTTATTAGAAACTACCTAGTTTATTTCAATTATCAAAACATCCATAAATTTAATATTATTGAAACTATCAAACAAGAAAAAATGTAAACATAATTTAAAAGTAAAATGAGATTGAAATAACTTGTTTTTGTTATAAAAAGATAACAAAAAATTGAAAACAAATTTTCTTTACGATTTACATATTATTAAATACGTTGCATCTTCTTTATACATCATGAGATTCTAACCTGGACCTATTACTACAGTTGTACCAAACTTGTAAACGATTAGTTTAGGGACGTTCATCATTAAAATGTAGTATAGTTCTTTGTTTGAAGGTTATTTTTGACGATGGAAGGATTTTGTGGTATAGTGTGTGGCGATTTTGTTGCTACATAAGTTAAGTTTATTTTTTCCTCATGCCTTGTAAAAAACCAAGGAAGAGATTACATTTAAATTCTAGAAATATACTATTGTATATTTTTACCGTATAACGATGGCCCTATTATTCTCTCAAATTATCCATCGTAAATCACAAATTATACATGTAGCCATTTCCGTGCTATATATTTAATAATTATGTTCATATTTATCAATAGATTCCATATAATCTTCTCGTTTACTGTTGTAAAACTGAATATAAAGTAAATAAATTGTATTACTTGTTCCAGAACAATAATCTAGTTACATAAATCTGGTCACAGAAGAGGCAAACATGAAGTTCATGCTTGTTATAATACTTGGCGTCTTTCTCATAAGCAACGTTAGAGCTGGTAAGTCATATTTACAGACTTTCATCTAACATTTCAATATTATATCCCTGTACATATCCTTACCATAAGTGTTACTCCAATGTTCTCTTAAAGGCCAAATTGAAGTTTGTATTTTATCTTGGATATTTTATAACCTTCGACACGTAACATTAAAACAAAACGATGAAACACAGTAAGAATTTCAGGTTTGCTAAAAGAAATATATTACTTTCTAATGAAGAAGTATACAATATCCAAAGATTTGTGGCCAACAATATATTTCTTGCAGATTTTAGGTACAGTGGTAAGCACTTAAGAACTAATATGGTAGGATTCCTTAAATATGAAAATAACATCGACTGACATTCTACATTCAAGTACACGTATTGTTATGTTAATTGATTGAAACATTTTTCTTATAAGATGTGTTTAATCTCCGTTCATTAATAGTCCCTTTTACCTTTGAGCAGTAATTATTTTTCAATATTTGCTACTTAGTTTGATGCGTTGGTTTTCTTAATCCTGTACTCCAATACCGAGAAATATATTAAACTCAAACCAATTTAAAATATACTCATTTAGAATTTTAGTCTTACTACTCTTTGGTTATCATTACAATAATTATCGAATTTTAAGGTAATGCTAGTTCCAATATTATTAGGACAAGTAAGACCCTAGTAGATATAGTAATAATTTATTTATTTGTAGATGAGTACAAAGGCGAAACTAGGACCACGTGACCATTTCTCATATTTAACCTTAACAAAATCCAACTACTAAACACACAGATAACTCCAGCAAAAAGATTTATCAACATAAATCTGTTTAGAAGATTTCAAAATTATTTACAAATTAAAATAAAAACTAAAACTAATATTAATCTGCATAATAATTAATACAGAGTGTCCCACGAAGAGGTTTAAATGTTCGATTTTATATTACTTGCCCATTAAATGCACCGAACATTTTCGAACTCTGCATAGTATATGTTTTCAAACCCAAACACTCAGTCATTCATTCCGTCCGCTTACACCAATGTCCACACCATCGGTCTCGGCAGCCGCGGTCAACCGATCCAAGAAGAGATTTTTCATAGCTGAATTCTACCGTGCCCAGCTTTCCAGTCCGCTAATGCTATCTGGAAGAAAATTCAAGTTCTGCCTGCGGTAACAATGAATGATTTAATAAATATTCTGTAGGGCGATATATTGTGGGGTAATTTATTTTGAGGCTGTCGTTTTTTACAATAAAATAATACATAAACACTCAGAATGTCAGTTGCCTAGACTAAACTACCTTTCGGACCAGAGCTACGTCAACATTAAGACATATTATGGGACCGTGTAACTTATGTGCCTATCCGAAGGTATCTTCGCCTTGATGTGGCGGGTGGGCTTGCGTGCTCCAACGACCTCAAGAGCTATACCGGCGGTAGCGTAGCTACTGGTAGACCCTTGCCGGACAGGTCTTCGTGAGGTAGGAGCCAGACTAAGAGAGATACCCTGGTCCTCCAGGTTGGGGGTTGAGCGTTGGGCTGACGACCCGCCTCATAAAAAATTGTTGTTACGAATCACCAACAAAGAGTAGAAACTGGACGGAATAAACGGATAAAGACCCGGCTTTGCTTTAAACAATTACGATTTGGTACATGGAATGTAAGAACACTGGCAGCACCAGGGGCGAGTGACATACTAGCAGAAGAATTGCGCAAGTATAACATGGATGTTGTGGCACTTCAGGAGACCCGGTGGCCCCTGGCAGGGAGAATTAACACCAAAGATTATTTCATTTATTATAGTGGCTGTGAAGATGACAGATACCACGGTGGTGTGGGTGTTGCTGTAAACAAGAGAATTTCGGAGGCTGTGATACATTATGAAGCAATTAATAATAGATTGTGCAATATTAGGTTAAGGGGAAAATTTAGTAACATATCTCTAGTCAGCTTTTACGCGCCAACTGAAGAAGCAGAAGAGGAAGAAAAAGATAACTTCTATGGTCTTCTGGACGAACTGGTGGGTAGGTTACCAAGTTTTGATATGAAGATTATTTTAGGGGACGCAAATGCCAAAGTAGGAAGAGAAGAAGTCTGGAGACCTGCTATTGGAAAAGAGAGCCTGCACCAAGAATCAAACGACAATGGAACCAGACTGGCAAGTTTTGCAATTGCAAATGAATATAAAATAGTTAGCACGATGTTCCCAAGAAAAGATATACACAAATATACATGGACATCACCTGGTGGAACAACTAAAAACCAAATTGACCACGTGATCACAGACCAAAGGCACAAAAGTAGTATAACTGATGTTCGAAGCATCAGGGGAGCGGAATGTGGAACTGACCACTCATTAGTTTTAGTCAAAGTGTGTCAGCGAATAGCAATCCAGAGAAGAAAGGAAGTAAGGCAAGAAAGAAGAATAGAAGTAGGTAGACTTGAGCTTAAGAATATTGCTGATGAATTGAAACTGAAACTGGAGAATAGATTTAAGGCCCTGGAAGACATGGAGAACAATGAAACTGTAGATGCCAAATGGTCTAATTTTAAGGAAGTAGTTCTGAACACAGCAGAAGAGGTATGTGGTAGTAGGAAGAAGAGAAACAAAAAACCATGGTTTGATCAGGAATGCGAGCAAGCTCTGAAAAACCGAGTTAAAAGGAAAATAACGTGGATGAATAGTAACAGGGTAGAGGATAAAGAAAGCTATAATGAAGCAAATAGGGAGGCAAACAAGTTGCTGAGGTGGAAAAAAAGACTGTATCTGCATAGATTGCTTGACAAGGCTGAGGAAGATAATACAGCAAATAACGCAAAGGACTTCTACAGGAAAATAAGATTCTTCAAAAGAGGTTTTACCCCATACCCATATGGGGTAAAAAACAGAAATGGAGAGTTGGTGACAGAAAGTACAACAGTTATAGAAAGATGGAGAGAGTACTTTTGCGAGCTACTAAATGTAGAGGACCATACTAGGGACGAAGAGCAAGTTGGTGAATACTATCATGTTCAACCAAATATAGAACCACCAACCATAGAAGAATTAAAGGATGCAGTCAAAGCGCTAAAGACCAACAAAGCTCCTGGGAAGGATGAAATAACAGCAGAATTCTTGAAGAAAGGAGGAGAAATAATAGTGGAAAATCTATGGAAACTAATACTTCGTATTTGGGAGAAAGAAGAAATGCCAGCTGAATGGCAAGAAGCAATAATAATACCTATACACAAGAAGGGTGAAAAAGAAGAGTGTGGTAACTACAGAGGCATCTCACTACTCAGCATCCCATATAAAGTTTTATCCAAAATTGTTTTAAACCGACTTGAACATTATACAAATGAAATAATCAGGGAAGAACAGGCAGGGTTCATAAAGGGCAGATCAACCACAAATCAGATTTTCATTTTCAAAGAAATATTAGCTAAATACTGGGAATATAATAAAGAATTTTTTGCCATATTTATTGACTTTCAAAAAGCATACGATAGCATAATCAGAAAAGAGTTGTGGACACAACTAGATAAATTTGGCATCCCGAGAAAATTAATAAACTTAGTTAAGATGAGTGTCACAGAGTCAAGAGGCTCAGTAAAAATTAATGGTCGGGACTGTGTACCTTTTGGGATAAACTCAGGAGTCAGGCAAGGAGATGGTCTTTCTCCAATCTTATTTAATATTGCCATAGAAGAAGCACTTCAGAGTGTAGCAGAGAGGGATTTAGGGGTGGAAGTTGGAGCTAAAATAAACATCCTAGCTTTTGCAGATGATGTTGTCATATTTGCAGAAAATGTAGATGATTTGAGGTCACTAACTAGACTATTTATGAGTGAGGCAGAGAAAGTGGGGTTGAAGACGAATGATGCAAAAACTAAATATATGCACTTTAAAAGGAATCAAAATCAAAGAGGAGGACCCCTACAAATTGATGGGCATGTTTTCGAACAAGTGCAGAACTTTAAGTATCTTGGGGTCACAATATCAAATAAAAACACAGATGAACCAGAGATGCAAAATAGGATCAACTCAGTAAATAGATGTGTATATGCATGCAATAGGATACTTTCAACCAAATCTCTCTCTCACAAAACTAAAACTAGAATATACAAAACAATTATATGTCCAGTGCTTTTGTACGGATCCGAAACGTGGAGGCTTAAATAAGAAGGATGAGAAAAAGCTTCTAGTTTTCGAGAATAGAATTTTACGTAAAATTTATGGGCCATCATATGAACAAGGGGTATGGAGAAGAAAACATAATAGAGAAATCAGGGAGCTCTACAATAGTACGGATGTAATAGGAGAAATAAAGTGCAGAAGACTCCGTTGGGCAGGCCATGTTTTGAGAAGAGAAGAGGAATGCAAACTGAGGAGGGAAATGTACGGTAACCCAGAAGGAAGACGACCCCGTGGGAGACCGAAAGTGAAATGGTGGAACCAGGTGAAGGCTGATATGGAGAAGGTGGGCGCTTCAGAGGAAGATGCAGAGGACCGTTCAAGATGGAGGAGCTTTGTTGGTGCGGCTAAATATCACCTCCGATATAAATGGCCCTGGGAGTAAGAGTAAGAGTAAGTAAGTAACTTATGTGAAAATTGGCAATAAATTCTATTCTTTTAAAATAACCAACTGTAAAACTTTCCCGACAGCATCCATGCAGAGCTTTATCCCTAGGTTTCATTTAATAATTATTGATAGATCAGAGTATCGAAGGATCCAACTGTGTGTTGCGAAAATTACAAAAGTTTTCATCACACGTGGTTACTAAAGTTAGGTAGTACTATAAAGGTAGGTGGTCGTGGCAGGTCCATTACAGCGCACAATGTTTCCGCTGCTGCTTTACCTTTTCCTATAGAACGATGGGCATAAACACAGCGCACATTGATGTCAAATACATTTTTTGTGTTATCTTACTACTGTAAAAAGGCTCTTCAGATCCACAGATACTGCATAACAAAACCAACATAACAGCTAGACCTTTCCTATGTATAGGTTTCTCAACGATTTCAACACAATTTGTGCCATCACATTCACTGCATTTTACAAATAATGATAGGTTATTGTTCAACACCTCCAAGTCAATAATGAAATTCCCTTTGGTATTTTTATCTGGTAGGTAATCACATTTATTGCCACACAGTTTCACATATCGAAGCTTGTGATCAGAAGCAGAAAGATCAAAACATCTTACCTCACCATCATCAGGAGAACTAGGCCTAGAGCCTACATTTGAGACAGGGTTAGAAACTGGAGAACTACTAACATTGGATATGTTAGGTATTGTTGATTTTGATTGTGAATCAAACTGGTTCCCTTTATAATTATTTCTTCCAAACTTTCTTATTCTAGGCATTGTAAATACACTAAACACTGCAGTTAGCTCACTAAATACAAACACTGTTTATTTAAACAAACAATATTACAAAAGTATTGTCACTTGAACAATCAGCTGTTCTAAATAATGCTGACAGATGGAATAGACAGACAAATCCAAAGGCTACAGAATACAACTGTTCACCTGTCTTACAGCTTACTATATAAAATCATGCTACTGGGCTCTTAGTGCATACTACAAAAGTAGAATAATTGTCACTGACTGAACAATGTATTTCTATTTTTCCTAGCTTATTATTTGACTAATGTATATTATATATTATAATCATATATTATTATATATTATTATATATTAGTATTATATATCAAATTTTTCAGAAAAACACAGAGAATTTTATAGGAAAATAAAAAAAATTTTCAAAAATTCGATTATTTGTGTACATGGTTACCTTAATATTAGTGGCAAACGGTGCACGAATAGGTAGAATAATAAGAGAAAATCTTTTCTATACAACAAATTTGTATGTGTTTGAAATATTATTGAATATAATTCGTACTATTCCAAATCTTAATAATTCAATTACTCACTTTGGTAACTCAAATAAATAATAAACATATGTACCGAAAAAATAACTATTTTTCTATGTGCCAAATGGATATCAGTGAAGCTATCATGATAATTTAATGGCAATAAGAGGATTATTCAATTTGAAAGCTGTAAATTTAACAGCTATAAATGTAATATGAAGAGCTTTAATGTACCCTATTAGAAAACAGTGTCATACAGTATGGCATTTTAATTGAATCCAATTCTGTTTTGGTATAGACAGATTTTTCCAAATAGCTCTAGGAACAACCTGACCATCGATATGTTAAGTCAGTCTCTAGGTCATGATCTATACAATTAATTTAAGACGTTCTCTTTTGTAAAAGGCAAACAAAGTTTCGAAAAATTCTAACCTATTGATTTCCAGGTCTTCTCTTTAACGGTGCAGTACTCTAGACGATTGCTGTTACATCTATTGCAGAATTTGTAATCCTGTCATCTTACAGATTTTTAGAAATCTTCATACATGCGAGGGAATAACAGTACTCATAGTATATACAATTGTAAAGTAGACTCGATCTCTTACTTGTAGGTGTCCTTTTAAGGAACTATCTTTGAAATATATTTGCAATTTTGAAAGTTTTCATAAAATGAAGATATGTCTTACTAAATTATAAAAGGTAGGAATTTTATTAGGCCACATTGTTACCTTAAGAAATATGGATGTGACAGTAAAATTTTAATGAGGAACATTTTCTTCTTCTTTAGAGACATTTAAAATATGTACATCAAACTCTTAAAAGCTGCCATTATTTTTCAAAATAGTGATAAACCATGTTTTTTTGTTATGAAATTTGTATGAAATACATTCATATACAATTTGATGAATTCTTTATGGAGTTTATCATTGAGAAAATGCCTTCCATTTTACTGCTCTAAACCTTAAATATAAGATATAAAATTTGGGTTTGTTCCTTTTTTTCAGTATGCGTAAACGAGAAATAAAATCCTTATGTTTTAACTCAACACATCCATTTATTACCTGAAAGCTTAAAATAGATAAAGAGCTTAATTCATTGACGCTTTATTTTCTATTTGGACACTTTGAACAAATGAAAAGTTACCAACATTCTCCATTCCGTAAAAAACAAACGAAAATGAAAAAATTTTGAGAATAAAGATAATTTTTCATTGTTAAACTTCTTAAGGAATATCAACATATTAGCACTCATATGCTTTTCTAATAGAAATAACTGTGTTAACAATAAATATATAATATAAAAATACAAAAATAAAATAGTCAAAAACTAACTAAAACAATACGGACATACTGACATATTGTATATACATATTTTTAAATGTCTATAAAACAATTAAATGTTTTCTATTTTAAGTTTGCTGCCAGACTTATATTTTGAAGATCATAATGGTGGCTTATATAAAACAACCGCCATCTAAAGTGAACATTCAAAAATACTCAAATAGCGGCCACAAAGTAATTTATGAGCAGAAAACTAGATCGTACAATCTAATTCGATTTTATTGCTATACATTTTAATTTTAATACGTTTAGTATATTTTAAAACATAATAAAGCTCAATTTTTTGTTTAGATGCGTCCCCTGAATCGCCAGAATCGAACGAGGCAGGCTTGAGTGTGAGTATTCACCATTATGCGCTTTAAGAACTATGAAAATCAAAATAAATACATTTTACACTCAGTTTTTGTGACAATAGTTTTACTTCTAAGATACAATCAAAAGAGATCTTGTCGAATCTTCTCTAGTTGGGAAATCAACATCCAGAAAATACTTTTTAGTGTAGAAAATAAAATGAACCCTTAAATGAGTACGTTTTCGATAACAACCTACGTTTCTAGTATATGTATTGTTTTAGTTTACAACTAGCTGTTTCCCGCGGCTTTGCACGTTTTTTCGTAAGCTTTTTCCGTGTATGGTTTCTTATGCCAATGTAGAATTAGCCTTGTTGCCACGATCAAGACAATCTGTCAAAAGAGTATGCTTTATAATCATATGCTTTATTATAAAGTGGTTTGGCACTCAAGCTTTAAGTTCAACCAGAAATTTATTTTATAGACAAATATACGTCGTAACTTAGTGCCTTCAAATAGTGTTTGGCTATTTATTATATGTATCATTCGCGTAATTGCAGTATATAATGGGCAAATATTTTGAAAACTTTTTATCATTTGTAGCTCCGCCTGGTGGCTACAATGTCTTTGTAACGATACGACGCTAGGTTTACTTATAAATCTAAATAATAATTTATTTGATATAATTAATACTGTAATTAAGATTTTATAAATTTAAAATAAAATACCCCACATTTTTTGATTTTGTCTTGAATATCTAAGTATCTTAAAGAAATGAATTCAAATTTGATTGTTAAATCTGCTCTACATGTACATTCTTTGACATAAAAAAATATTATAATATATAAATATAAAATTTCTTCATTAGTTATGTTGCATTTTTTTTAGTTATTCTTGCACTGGTTTTATGTATTAGAGATTAATTATCGTAGTTGTATAATTATTTTATCCTGTTTTTCGATATAGTTAGAAACTCGAATGCTTACAATCGTTTCATTGGTTTAGTAATTTCATTTTTACATTGAATTTTTTTGTTTATACATTTGTGATATGATATGCAATTCATGTCTGCTAACGTATGACAATTTCAGATGTCTCTAGGACACTCACCCCACATGACAGTATCTATGCCGGAGATTAATATGCCGTCAGTCTTCCCGCAGCTTAGGCATACATTATAATTTAATTTAATAGTTTCGTTTACCAAAAGTAAACTAGAGGAGAAGGGAAAGCCCAAATAACAATTAAAAATGTAAATTTTCTGACAATTAATATTTGTAACATATTGCATTTTGTTTCTGTTTCTTTTTTTTTATCACCTAATGTGCATTATAGTATGGTATATTTTGGTTAAAATTAGTATATGATTTTATTATGTTAATCTATGATCAACATACGACACGTGTGGTCTACGTTCGACACAGTGTGTTCCAGGTACAACGTGGATGCAGGACTGCAACACGTGCCATTGTGATGCTAATGGCAATGCTGGGTGCACACTAATGGGTTGTCAGCCCGCTATTATTTTGGTAGGTTTCTTCATGTTCATTGAACTCAAAAACCATGTATTAGTGAGGGTAAATAGTCGTAAGTTTTAATTTGGTTCTAAAATATTTGCATCCTTGTTAACATTATTACCATACTGTATTTGTTTCTTGTTTCAAGCAACTAAAACTATTAAAAATGTAAACTAGTTCAACGAATACTATTAATGTAACGTTTCTTTTAAAACTTCTAATTTCACAAACATTTTTATTAATAACTTGTTTTTAGTCGTCCATTTTGAGTTTTATTGTACAATAGCTAATATTCCTTTAAAACTTATATACAATCTATATACTTATATATAACATAAAACTATATCTAATTCGAGGATTTAACTTGCCTTTTATTTGTACCGTAGCCGAAGTATAAATTTGCCTAAAATTGAAACAGTTACAATTTTGTAACATTATATTAAATGAAATTAGTTAGCAAAGATAATCAAAGACGTTACTATATATATATAACCTAGGTACTATATATAATTCGTACAATCAGGTCTTTTCAGTGATATATCTCATAATCCTGCGTAACTTTATTTATACGAGTATGTTAGGAGCCTGTCATAGTGTCATTGCAAAAGCTCATTGCACTTATATATACATGTGTGAAAATAGAGGCAATTAGAGCGAGAATTGTGTGTACTCAATTTAAATTAGCAGTTACCCCCGGCTTAACATCGGGCTTTACTATAGAATAACATAAATTTTTAAATTACATAATAAAATCTCCTGAAAATAAGTGATTGTTCCTGGAATATATTCTTATCCCTTAGCCCATTATAATAAAGAGCTATCCATTTTTACTCTAAAATATCTGTCAGATCACTTCAATTCTATCTCTGATATTAGTGAAAAACTACAAGAAGGGGAGCGAATTTATTATGAATTGTAATTAATAGATAACATTTTTTAATAGATCATTTGAACTTTATTATATTAGAAATATTGAGGGTCGTGCGTGCTTTGAGGCGAGGATCAGGGTCTTGCTAATGGGGTGACGCGCTGGGTCGGTGTGGTCAAACTGTGTGTTAGAGCGGTTGAGAATATGTATTTTTTTTTATTTTCTTTCTCTTTTACATTTTTAGGTTTTGTCGATATGTATAACGTTCATTAAGAGTTGTATTATTAAGTTCATGAGTTACTTTATGTATACTAAGTAATTTGTTTCATTTAAGTATAAGGTATAATTTGGTTAAATTTCTACAGTATTTGTATTTAATTATGGTTAATTTTCTGTTTTTATATAACATTGAGTAGTAGAGAGAGTTGAATAACCCTAGATCCTCCTCTTCAACAAAGTCATTTTTAATGTCACTTATTTACCTTAGGAGTTTAAGTTTTTTTTTAGCTCCTAGGACTAGGAAAGTACCAATGAAATACTAAATTATTTTATATTCTGGGTATACTCTAAATTTCAATTACAATGGTCTATTAAATCACTACTCACTGTAGAGTATTAAGATTCTCGAATAGAGCCAGTTTGGTACACCATACCTAGGTATTCTTATTAAATATGTACTAGTAGAATTGTGTGGGTATTAATATAAATACTATCATATATACTATCAGTTATTGAGCTGTGTCATTCTTCATTTAAAAACAATTATATACTCTTTAATGAACAGTGTTTAAATTATACTATTTTTTTCAAAACTAAACGATTATTTACAACAGTCTGCATTTTGTAATTCACTTTTAGCAACAAAATAAACCCTCACTCCTTATCTGTCTCAAGAGTAATTATAGTATGTTACGTGTTCTCTAATTATAATTGATTGCAAAGCATTATTATTTTTTTCTATTCATTATTATTTATTTTGTACTGTTATAGGAACCCGGAACAGATGACCCTAGGTAACCCTTGAGAGAGCGCAGCTTTTGCTTTATTTAGACTACACATCACCTCGTTTATGAATTTTACAATATATGAGAGTAACCATATATGTATAATGTAACGTAATAATAAATTATTCTTCCATTTTATAATGTGTTTAAATGTTCCTATATTTGCACCATTAATACTCATTATAATATACTAATCGTCATTTAAATTTTGACTATTTGATCTCTAAATTTAGTAGTGATAAAACATAAACTGATTGATTTATTAAATATTTAATCAGAAGAAATAAATTGAAATTAAACAGTTTCTAGGGCCCTAGAATCTAAGTCCTTGATTTCCAAAGGCCTCGATAAGTATAAATCCATAAAATCTTACGCTTATGTTAGGAATTATTCTTACGTTTTTGTTCAAATAATTTGGAAATTTCCTTCAGAAATGTGTTAAAAAACAAGCCCACGTGAGATTAAATATTTGTAAAACAATGTATAATATCCATTCGATATAATATGAATGGTAATATCCTTAATATCTTATCATTATAAAAAGGTGTTTTCATTATGCTTAGTACAGTAATGAATATTTTATTTATAGTTGTGTAAAGTAAACGGGATAAAAATACCTAAACACACGAATAAATGTTTAGTATATAATTCTTTACTAAAATTAAATATAGGCTATTGTATTATACGATATATCTTTTAGTATTTCGTTTCTTGGTGTTATTTTATGGGCTTAGCGGTACAATTAAGTCTATGTATCACAGGGTTGCAGGTACTATGTAGGCTACTTAGGATATAGGTTTATATGGAGTTGAACGGATTGATATATGGCTTGATATGTTCGTTTTTATATTATGCTGCAATCAAACTTGACATAATTTTCGTTACATTTAAGTTCAAAAAGTTCATAAGTTCAACACTCAAGTTACATTTAATATGTCTATCCTCTACTTTATTTTACTTTTACGGTGAATTTTTTTATAGTGAAATATTGTTAGGATAATTAGTGTAACTTGATTAACTGCCTATCTGTACGATTTAATAATAGCAGGTGTATACCTGCTGTTGATAGCTGCTGTTTACTCAGTTTAGTATTGTTGGCTATTCGCCGAGAACCTCAATGTGTGCCAAGCATTGTCACAGTAAATCTGCTCTAAATCAGTATTTAATGTTTAATTTGTATCATTAAATATTTGATAAAATTTTCTAAAAACTGCTATTCATGTAATTCTTGAAAAACATTGCTGGTTTTTACGATATTCAAAGTTTAAAAATTTAATCACCGCCATTTTTTAAAATTCTAAATATAACTGTATGATAATATTTTTTTATACTCGTCTTATTATTTTAAATATTAGAGCCAAATTTGGTATAACTTGACTTATTATTTCTGATGATATTATTTTTTTAAATAAAAATACATACAGACATTGAGGAAACTAATTATTGGAGACCCATATTCATATGGTGAAATATATTTGTCTTGACCTGAGCAATAATTTGGTAGGCATACCTTTGTCCAGAGAGTTACGGGACACCCTGTATAACGATGGAAAATGTCCAAAATTCTATTATCTTTTCAAAACTTTCATAGTCAATAGCATGTTTATATCATCAACAATGTATCATTGTTATATAATTTTTTCTTGTTTTAAAGCAAATAACATTTTTTTTCAGACATTTGTGATAAAATCTTGTGGTTTCCTATTAAATTCATAATAACTTTTATTTTCAAAGTAAATAAAACTTTTTAAATTTTTGATGATTTAAATTCTAAGTAATAGATTAGTAAAAAAAGGATAAAAGTATGATCACAGTTAAGCTTGACAGAAATAAATTAAAGTTTAACTTTTTAAGCAATGCAATTGAGACCGTTTATGCATTTTATAACATTTACAGAGAGACTATTAAAGGATAATAAGTTAACATTGTAAAATGATCTTTATAAATCGCTGTGTAAGGCCACTAGCTGTTACCCGTGGCTACATAAGCAATACCTCTCATTGAAAAAGAAGCATCATAGTCATTTTTAAAACTGAACGCAGGCATTTCTTGTATAAGTGGTAGTAGTGGAGCGCTAGCGAAGCCTCTTTCTTAGAGTATTGCTTAGAGGTGTCTGTACGCACTATATCTCTAAATAAAATTGACTAAATACGTTTTGCTGGAATATTTATTATTCTACAGTCAACGTGGATTTTGATGATAGCAATAGAATATCTCGGGAGATAATTGAATTATAAATTTTAAATTTTGCAATACATTATTATTTCAAGTTATATAAGAAATATTGCTTGTTATTCCAGGGGATTTGGTTGAGTATCAGATTAGCCTGTAACTCAGAGGGAAATCCCAAGATTTTATTCAGCAATTATATTTATGTTTATTTTTTAATCATTTGAAGAGGTACCAAATTTGATTTTCTGTCTTCTGCCTTTTCACAAAACGACTAGAAAACGCACTCAAGTATGGACTAGGTATTATTTACGTAACTTCATTTCTACATTGGGTACATCGTACCAAATGATTATTTATGACTACATATGGTATGTGCTGAGTGTTAGGGTGGCCTAACTATCCACATCTGAAAAATATTTTTATTTTACATTAATAATAAGATGATAATCAGGGGCTGCCAAATTTATATTCTTTCTCTATGGGAGCTGGATAAATCTCTGTCAGTTTGCCTGTCAAGATTTCTCGAGAATGAAATGATTTGTTACCAAAACCATGGTCTGATGTACTCCTGTCTTGTTCTAAAAGTGTTTAAACTTAGAGAATAAATTAATAATAAAGTAGAGTACTGAATTTGAGAACATATAGTGTTTATTCTTTCAATTTAATTTCAAGTTATTTTTAATTGAAATCTTAGAGCACGATTGTATACAATATATTAATATGATATTTCATAACTGGAAAAGTGTTTGCAGTTTTACACTCACGCTAAGATTTTTCCATAGAAATTTTACAAATGAGTAAAAATATTTTTATAGATTGTCTTGTGGTACGATGACACCAGATCCCAAACGTTTAGGTAGTTACTTTTTAAATAAAATATTTGTTTAATATTTACTTTTTCAAATTATTTAGCAAGCTGTATCAGCCATATTCATATTTATACTGTCATAAAAATATTTTTTTAACTCTCCCTGTGGAATCTCATGGCTTAATCGCATTCAGATCGTATGTATATCGTAAGTCTCTGCGGAGTTTTAGTTTCATTCAGCAAGTCCTTCAGCACATTTTATAACCACCAATGTAATCTTAACTGTCTACCTTCACAAAACTTTCTCTTAATACATCGTTTGACTTTTAATGGGAATATTTCCCTTGTCTGTTTTAATTGAATTTTAAAAGTTCTTCTGTTTTTAAAAGTGCATTTAAAAAGTTCTATAAAGTTTACTGCGATACACCGTCAGGGAATATAGTATATTTATTTAACTTGCATTAACATATACATAAAAATGAAAAGTTAAAAAATCCCTATATGCTAATTAAGTCAATTCCAACAATATATAGGTCTTTTTGTATGTCTATATAAATTCTATAATCTAGACAAAGGTTAGGGGAATCATGAGATAAACCCTAATCTGTGAAGACAACTTCACAGTCTTAAGTCATCAGGTTAGAGGTCAAAACGTAGAAACGGCAATTTTACAAACCTTGTACTTTCCTTTTACATTCAGGGATTCTTCTTCTGCACTTTTCCATGAATCAAATATAATCTTTATTTGTCTCTTGGTATATATTATTCCAACCGACCATATCACACATCTACTTGTGCTGTAGGTAAGCATTTAACTACACGTACTAATTTTAGAAATAAGCTATAGCTATATTAAATAACAAAATAATACGAAACCAACAGTCACCTTAACTTTTTACTTTCAGTGATAAATTATTTTTAACGACAGATAACTACAGTGTTTAAGAGTTTTGTAGTGTATAAAATATATTTTTTATACGTATTTAAGAAAATGCAACTCTCACATTAGCATAAAAATACGACTACACGTGGAAGATTGAAATATAAAATTAGAAAACTCTACATCGTTAATGGGTTTGAAACCACCGCATTACTACATTAGATTTTTTAAAGAAAATAAAACCAGGGTAATATTAATTTCATGAGTTACACAATATCGTGTTTACTATTTTTATCTCTTAAATACCATTAGACAACAGTGAGCTCTGAGAGTTGCCATGCATTAACACCAGATCGTAGTGTTGCACAGTGAGTTAATTGTTTGTTTGTTTAAAGTAATGAACTTTAACATTGCTTTTATTTTAGTTAGTGACTTTAACGAGTATCTTTGTTTGGTTATGATCTGTTTTTCTAGTTAATTAGTGGAGCATCACTGAAGCCTATCTCTTGAGAGGCTATAAATATTTCACTCATACTCTGACAGTATATTATCCAGCTGAATTTCTGTCCACACAATATCTCAAAAACATATGTTATTTAATTAACTAAAGGTTTACATTTACAAATTAGCAACACTAGGAGGAAGGTTTTTATTTCACTTTATAGTATTTGGCTGAGCGTTAGCGAACATTTTCACGTCGCTCTTATGAGTAACCAACCACCATGGCAAGAATAAAATCACGAAAAAAGTCATTCTCAACAAAATGATTTTACCCATATGGCATTCAACCTTAGAATTCTTACGAGATATTCGCACTTTTAATAAAGTACAATTGTTAAGAACTTCTTAGTATATTTTTAAACCTTTGCCCTTAATACTTTTGCTCAACAACACTTATTAGCAAATACATAAATATTAAGTTCCGTAGCATTTTCCATTAAAACAATCTAATTACTCAAAGTTACTAAATGAACTATTTAATATAATTGTAACTTATTATCTTAATTTGTAGAACCTGTAAAGTGTTATTGTACTGCTTATCATTCTAAAACCATATTTGTACTGACTAATAGTAACCAACTAATATGGCAAGAATAAAATCAAGAAAAAGTAGTTGTAATATGAATGCAGTGAATTTATTTTGAATTTAAAATTGTATTTTCAGCAACTTTTTTTAGATTGAATTAGATGTGACTACATGAAACTGTTATTTTAAAATGTATTAATTAAATTACTTGCTTTAAAAAATGAATTGTTTCAAAAGTAAATAAGTATAAAAACTATTAATATCTAGAGTTAACTTTTACGTAATTGGTATACTTAATTCTTGAGTTAAAATAATATGACACGATGCAATTTGATAATATTGGACAGTTATAAAATCTAGTTATTTCTGTATAAATTCTACTCTACCCGTTCAAGTAAAAAATGCCTAGGTGTCATATCAGGACAGGAAGTAAATTTTAAAGCCGGAAATATACGCTTTTTGATTGAACATATTTCGTGATATTTCTTGATTGGGGCACAAGCCAAGTTCAACTAAGACACTGGATTACATGAGAGACAAATTCAATTTAAAAGGCCACACTGTAGGTCTAATTATGTTTTTGAGACCTATTGTTATAATGTTTTTCCTAGTAAAAAAGAAATACTTTAGAACCAGTCAAAATTGTATTCATATTTTGAATGTCTTAATCATGGATACTGACATAATATCTAACCGATATATGTTTGCTTCTGTTTAAAACATAGTATAGGGCTCAATAATATTGCTCAACAACACTTATTAGCTAATACATAAATATTAATTTCCGTAGCATTTTCAATTAAAACAATCTAATTAATAAAAGTTACTAACCGTAAATACCTTAACTAAGAAGGCTTAAGCACTTTGGTTTTAAGAATTCGGTGTAAATTCACTGGGAACTCCTAATTCTTTAAACATCACTTGAGTTTGTTTAAAGTATATATATATATATATATATATATATATATATATATATATGTGTGTGTGTGTGTGTGTGTGTGTGTGTGTGTGTGTGTGTGTGTGTGTGTGTGTGTGTGTGTGTTTCTAACATAACTCAACTAATGTTAGCAACGAAATAAAAGAATATTAAAATTATAAACCGTCTTATAGTTTAGTTTTGACGAAGGAAATTACTCATTCATTATAAAATATTATTAACAAATAACTAAATAAGATATAAAGACCTCTCCCAACCTTTTCAGATAACCCAACCGGTTTATACCTCAGCAATTTCAGAACTGAGACGACCGTCACAAGTATTACTCGTGTACGGTAACCTCATTATACACTACATTACATTGAACCCTTTGACCGTCTTTATAAAATCATAATGATCAATGAGCAGTTTTATACCAGCTTATTACGTTAACTACCAACCACTTTGACTGTACTGCCAGTGCACAAGTTGGATACTACTTATTCACTGTAATCATTATACAGGTTATCTCCATTATTTATAGAATGTAACGCTTATATTTAAAATAAATTATATTTTTGGTTGATGTTCATACCAATGTTGTAGTGATAAATTATAAATATTCTATCTAGATATTATATCTGAATAAATATTGTATTTTCAAAGTTTTTAAACATATTGGGCTTTTAATATTAACAGGATGTCGACCAATACTACCTTTCATCAGATATCAGCATATGGCAGTAGATTGTTCTTCAGATCGGAATAAGCGCCCACTGGACTCTCGGTCCGGCCATCCACATTTAGTAAAGCAACTAAGAGGCTGAAATTGTAATAGCTCCATAATATGGTCAACGAAACTTGACTGACTTTCTTCTATAAAATAATGAACTGTACTTTTAAATAAATTAGATATCCCACGAACCTAAATGAGAAAGAACATAAGCTTTACATTTTACCAGCTTCTTCTTATTGGAAACCAAATACTTAATTTCTGAACAAACAATCCAATAATTGAGAAATTTTTATTTTTGTGAGGTATTTCGTGTTCAATGAATGATGTGTTCATAATCAGAAAAAATTAAAATGTCTCAATTATTGGAGTGCTTTTTTATATATTAAGCAACATAAGCTATGTCACTGCACATTTCACAATAAATGAGGCATGCACCAGGGAAGGTTGAGGACAAAAATTCTCTGAAAAATTTTCAAATACATCTAACTTACTGTTAAATATGTTGTATTTTAAATAAATAGCTCTACCTTAAGTAAGAAACCACAAAATATGAAAAAGAATTATCAATTAATAAACTTGATATATGAATTTCAAAGTCCATAAAATTTGATAAAATACATATGTAGAATAATTAAAAAATAAGTTAATAAAATATTTATTTTGAACAATTTTAAAATATATGTTAAAAATTGTAAATTTAGAGCTTTAAATTATTAAAATATCAGCCATACGTTCACTACAAAACTTTAATTTCTTTTGTTTATGATCATCTTTATCATAGATGTAAGGTATAAGGATAAAGTTATATCTCAATCACTTTCACCTTTAATTTGGTTGCGTGGATACAAACATGATGTCTATATTTCAAAGATATGATAGATATACAACCAAACTCTCTTTGGTTTCTTCAATACTGTGTTATTTTATTGAGGATAAGCTAAAACTGTTTGGCAGTTTAACATGAAAATATTTAAAAAGTGAACAATTGAGGAGAAACAAAACTAAATCGTTTGGGTGATGTAAAATGCGATATACGAGGTACAAAACAAATCAATAAAAATTTAAAATAAATTCACTGCAATCATAGTTCAACCCTTGTTCCATGATTTTATTCTTGCCATGGTGGTTGGTTTACTACTGGTCAGTACAAATATGGTATGAAAGTAAAAGTAATTAAAGTAATAAATAAAGAAAGTTAACTTCGTTTACGGGGTAAAAGTTGTTTTTATTTCATCCGGTTTGTAAGAAATCATGTGCCTGTTAGGAGGGCGATATGTTATAGTTCAATTTCGCCTCAATAGTATGTCATCATAATCACTAATAAAGAACTGGTTTGAATTGATGTCACCGAAATATCACTATTATTTACTACTTTTATTTTTAGACTTACACCTGCGTTAATAAAAGCTTTTTAGTTTACCTCGAAAAATAATTTCAGCTACAAATTTAATATTATTTTGTATTAACCAATGACCAAATATAGAAACTAGGTAATTTAAAAGTTAAACTTGATAGGATCAATCTATACGTAAAAATGAGATATATAACTAAAAATAGAAAAAAAAGTTTTTTGTACTACTTACATTTCATTAAATTACGTTTCATAGTCTTTATACCCCATGAGATACTAGCTTAGACCTCATCACTACAAATAGCAATTGGACTAAAGTTGTACCAAACAAGTACATAGTTGGTTTTGGACGTCAACATATTCTGATTAAAAACGCAGTATAGTGTGTGTTGAATAAGTTGCCACATAAGTTAGGTTTTAACTTTTTGTTTAATCTTATGCCTTGGGGCATGTTAACAACTGAGGAGGAAGGTAGATTTTCATTCTCGAAACGTAAATTATATTTTTGTAACGTAACGATCTCAAATTTACGAAATCCTATTATCCTTTCGAATTATATATTGCTAATAATTAGAAATTATAAATATATTCCTTTCATTACTATAGCTTTATTATGCGAACAGTGTTCATATTTATAATTTAGATGTAAGTTTGTCACTCCTTCTTGTTGTAAAAAATAAAATACAATAAATATATTGTTTTCTTTGTTGTAGGACAATATAGTGGAGATAACGAAGGTTCACAAACGAGCCAAACATGAAATTTATGCTTATTATAATTCTTTGCGTCTATCTTATAAGTGACGTTAAAGCTGGTAAGTAATATTTACAGACTTTCATAAAATATTTGTAAATTATATTCCTGTACATATCGTTGCCAAAAGTGTGTCTCCAATGTTTTATTAATCAAATTAATAATGTAGGTATGTAATTAGTCTCCCATATTACATAATCTAGATTGATGACTTGGATGTCCTAATCCTGTATTACAATAATTATATGGCTTTTTGGTTTTCATTATAATCATAAAAGAAGTGTAAGGCAATTCTCATTGCACCATCTAGGGAAACTTAAGACCACAATAGTTATTGTGGAGGACGATACATCATGGAGTAACTTATTTTTAGAACGTCGTTTGTTAAAAAACCGAATAAAACAGAGATACTCAGAATTTTAGTTGATTACACTAAAATACGTTACGGGCCGGAGCAATGTCAACATGACGTATTATTGTTTTGTAACCTGTGTGAAAATAAATACTTACTATAAAGAAACACAATTAATACTTCCGCAGTAAAATCTGGTTATCTTAAAAATTATTTTTAAAACTTTTCTAGTAGCATTTAACAGAACCTCATGGTTTAATTTAATAACTGATAGAACAGAGAATCTAAGAATTCCACAGAACGTTGCGGAGGTATTACGAATCCAACTAATTATTCTTGACATGTGCTGCAAAATCACACGATTTTTGAAAATATGTGTACTCTTAAATGTGATGTTGCTATAATTTGTTTTCCTATATAGCTAAAGTAAAAATATTATTATTTATTTTACAATAAATTTAAAAGTTTACCTAAAAATCGATAGAATACTTCCGTGGACCGTAAACGATTTACCAAGTTTTGAGTTTTCAGAATATTTCTATTTATTTTATTGCACTATTGCACGGATGGACAGACATACGAACACACAGACACTTTTTTAAGAATGTCCTGTCGGGTTCTTAATTTTGGTATAAATTGTTATAATGAATGTTCACCAGCAATGGTTACTACCATATTTATTATGGGAAATAAAATTCATTTATTCATTTTGTGCTAATGATACGTAACAGTGATAAATGTAAGGTAGTTTTAAATAATCTCTAAATAAATATTCTAAATACTACATTTCGTTCACATACTTATTTCTCAATATATTTGGCTGATAATAAAGAATAACTGATATTCCTTACTTTTTTTTACAGTTAATATACATCAGCTGTGTCAAGCCTTTCATTAACAATCTGCCTTTCCCCAATCGCAGACAATAAATTTACATCTCTACATCTAATTATATACAAATATTCATACATTGCATCTAAGGCCAGGGTACATTCTGCATACTATCAGTTTCCTACTCACAATCATCCGACTGCAACAAGATTATCTATTAAACCTTGCAGTCTCCAGAAGAATGTGATAACATATTTAAGTCACTACTAAATATCATAGCTACCAAAAAGTATATATTAGGCTCATATTTTAATAAGTACACATATTCAGTAAGTTATTTCGTACAGGTGTTTTATAAATTTAATACATTTTGTGCGTGAAATCATGAACTATTTAAAATCATATGTTTGCTGGACGTACATTTATTTTTAATATATGGTTTATAAAATAGTTAATTGTTATGTATAAAGAAATCGTATTGTGGTTTTCCCGATCAATTGGTATTGATAACTTATGTTTCGGATACATACATATGTATTTTATCTTAAAGAAGCGGACATTGTCCTCCTCCTTAGACTAATGGATATAGTCTCGACTCTCTAACTGAGAGACCACGGGTTCAAATTCCGGGGAGGGCCCTTTAGGAATAAACATGATAGCCAGTGTTCAATGAAGCCGTCATAGCTTAAAAGCTGAGGCTTAAAAAAGAGGAAAAAAAGGAGCGGCCATTTTATCACTACCGCTTATTATCTAATAATTGCACCAAACATTAAATAAAATAGGTAACTTAATAAAAGATAAACTTTCGTATGGAAAATAACTGTGTATGTTTTAAATATTAATTAATTACTTAGTACTCTGGCCAAATACCGAAAAATAAATAAGCATTATTTTTACAAAAGAATTAATAAATAATAAATTAATGTACTCAATAAAATATTTCTATTTGAAAAATAATTTTCTTCTTTTCTTTATTCGTAATTAACATCAGTAAAGCTATCACGTTAATCTAACAACAATTAAAAATATATTTAATTTGAAAGCTGTACATATAAGAGCTGTATATATAATATGAAGGGCTTTGAAAAATCCTATTTAGACATAGTGCCGTATACTATGGCATTGTCTATCCAATCTAGTTCTGTTTTGGTAGTAGTGATACTTTTCCAGATAGTTCTAGTGACAACTTGACTACTGAATCAGTCTGTAGGTCATGTTCTATAGAATTTATTGAAGGTGTTGTTTTCTTTGCTCTAAGGCAAAGAAAGTTTCGGAAAAGTCTTACACTCAGTGATTTTCCTCAACGCTGCAGGGTCCTATATGATGCCACCTATTTCACCTATTGCAGAATGTTAGTCTCCTATTTGGTAAATTTTTAGAAAAAAATTACTTATGCGAGTGAAAAATAGTATTAATCTTATGTAAAGTTGTAAAACAGACTCGTAGTCTTACCTGTAGATGTCTTTGTAATAAGAACAGGCTTAAAACGAAAATTTGCAATCATGAAACTAGCGATTTAAGTGAAGATACGTCTTCCTGAGTTACAGAGGGTGAAAGTTATAAATAGCCTACCATTGTCATCTTGGAAAATATAAATCTGACATCAAACTTATACTTGGAGTAAAACATTTTCTTGGTTTTAGAGACATTTATATATATATATATATATTTTATATATATATATATATATATATATATATATATATATATATATATATATATATATATATTATGGATATTACTTATACACTTTATCACTGAGAAAATGCCTTTGTGAATAGGCATCCATTTTATTGCTGTGTATCTGCAAATAAAAGATCTTAAATTTGGAAATTTTCCTTTTTAAATACTTCTAATTGTGAATTTTTTAAACTCATATTCTATTTAAACTTAACTTGGAAGTTTAAATAGATAAAAATTCTAATGAGCAAGTTTATATTCACACACTTTGAATAAACAGGGACGCTCTTAACATGATTAAGTCTCCATGGCCATTAAACATGTATAACAGTTGTAAACACAAGTGAACATTCACAAATTACAGATGCTAGATTCAATGTTAACGTCAAAATGGGTGCCTAGTAGAAAGGTGATTCCTCAAAGTTACACTTCACAAGGAATTCAACACTTGATTGCTTATATCTACATTAACAATGGAAATAGACATAAAAAGTGCCGAGGATAAAATAGTCTTGATTCCTTTTACTATTGGAAATAATAATAATATACAGAGTGTCTTATTATGTACACAGTATGTTTTTGTTTTTAACAATTGTAGCAGTTTTTAAAAGTTTTGTGTAAGTTTTTAATGTCCCTAAAAAGAGGGAAATGTTTCCTATTTCAAGTTTGCTGTCAGACTGATATTTCCAAGGAAACAATGGTGCCTCATTTAAAAGTCACTCTGTATAGAGAACTGCCAAAAAGCACATCAGAGTAAGTCCGTGAACGGAAATCTAGATTACATATCTACAATACAATTCGATTGTATTGCTGTAAATCTTATTTCAATACGTTGAGTATGTCAACAAATATTTTAAAACTCATGTTTATTTTTAGATGTAACCAGTGAATCACCAGAATCGGACAAGTCAGGCTTGAGTGTGAGTATTCAGCAATATGCACTTTTAAGTACCAGAAAAAAACCAAAACATTTTAAAATCATACTCGTATATTGTAGTGATAGTTTTACTAGTGAGATAGAACAAATTAAGTTATTTCTTGTTTGCTTCTAGTCGGGAAATTAATCTAATACGAAAATACTTTTTAAATTAGGCAATAAAATTATCGTTAAATGAGTGTTTTTATAACAACGTACTTTACTAATATAACCTGTGTCTTAGTTTATTAATTACATATTTGTTACATTACTAATACGCACTGAGTGGACACCTTTGGTTTGACATACGTTTTCTTCACATAATCTTTACAACGATAGGTTATATGTATAATGGGGTTAACCTTTAAAATGTAGTTCTAAATTAAAATTCAATAAAGCACAAATAGTATGTGTCTTTATCACGAGGTGACGCTTAATTTACATGATTAAATTCACGATACTCCACATCGTTTATTTTTTTTACATCTCGTTTTTTCTTAAAAAAAGTAAATTCGATTTTGCTTCTTAAATCCACTTCACATGTACATTGATTGACTTTAATGATTTATGAAAATCTAAAATTAGTTAAATATATTGATATATTTTAATGTTCATAAGAAATATTTAACTTATGATGCATTGTTTTACGCGGTATAGGTTAATTATCGTAGATTTCCGACAATTTCTCCTGTTTTTTCAATGCAGTAAGAACTTCATATTCATACAACTTTTCTAAAGCTCTAAAACTTTATTTTTGTAATGGAATGTTTTCTTTCGTTTATAGCTTTGTAAAATATTGTTCCATTCACTTTAACTTAAAATTTAATACGTTTGGAATTCTATTGGACGTATATACTATACGGCCCATAATTTCTATACTACCTGAATGAAAGTATGTTGCAGATAAATGTTGTCAGGATTATCATAACAGAGATTTATTAGGATTTAAGGTATTAAATGACAAAAGCTAAACCATAAAAGAACTCATATAATACTCAGAAAGTTTATTTAAAAATAATTGTACGTTTTATACTGTCAATAATTATCAAAATTATTGTGTTGATTATTATGTTTATAATCTTCTGATTAGTCACTTATGTACATTCATTATATTTTGATATATTTTTTGAATTAGAATTTAGATTCTATAATTGATTATGTACTTACGAAAGTTTGGCACAGTGTGTTCCAGGCACATCTTTTAAGCAAGAATGTAACTGGTGCTATTGTCTTGCTAATGGCCTCCCTGTATGTACAAGAATGGGTTGCCCACCACCTCGGTATGTAGCAGTTCCCTACAACTAAAAACTATAGTATTATAGTACAAAAAATATAATTTTTATTCACATAATTCTTTTCAGTACTTGATTCACATAATTAGAAATGGTTACTGAACTCACCAACTAGGGTAACCAAAACATCGAGCACCGCCATTTTATAATGTGAACGCGAATCTAAAGATTATCGCGTATCTGTAGTTGATCTCTGACCATTTTGCACAGGAGGTAGTCGTCTTGGGGTGTTGCCCGCTGGTAGAGAGGCCCAGCTTGTTAATAAAAAAACATTTCTACCCCAAAAATTTTGAGAACTCAATAAATGCTTAAAAATGAATCTTGGAATTTTTTTTAATTGCATTTCATTCAATGACTTGTTTAAAGCTTTTCATAAACGTCTCTTGTATCACTTACAATATTCATTTCCTTTTAATACCTCAACAGTTAAAGCAAATATACACAAAAGTTCTTAGATTAACCTGAAATTCGTTTATCGGAAGAGAAATTTAAAAATTTTCATTCAATATATTGCCAATCTGACGATGATATAAATTTCAAAATATTACAAAAGAACTTACAAAAAGGTCATATAGGCCGCAAAAGCTTATGACGTAGATTAAAAGTTTGAAAGCACCGAAATTTTGTCTAAAACTGCTTACCATATTATCAACAAATCAAAATACACTATTCAAAGTAAAATCAAAAAAAAAATTATGGTTGCCTGTAAAGTCGGTTTTACGGGCGAAGATTTTACGTGACAATGTCTTTTTCTCGGTAGAATATTTATTGATATGAATATTATTAAATTGCACAATAGGAACAAGGAATTGAATGAAAATAAGAATTGCACAAATTTTAACTATAGAAATATATTTTGTTTACTAAAACATTGTACATAATTTGAAATTAATTAAAATTTGTTATTGTAAATGGTAAAGTTGAATAAAACATTTACTAAAATTGGAATTTGAAATTCTTGCTAAACACAGTTAAATTCTAACTCCGCGCGTGGTGATTGGTCGGTTTAGTTCGTTTGTTTGGTCGCACTGTTATGACAGGTTAGAGGTTATAATTTGTTATTTTAAATGTTTGACTAGCAATACGCGCTGTTTCTTCTCAATCGACTGAATTACGATTGATTGCAGAGTGATTTAAAATAATAATTTACTTAACACTATCAACATTTGTCAATAGTATGACATAACCTATAAACTCAGTTTCTCAACTTTTGTGTCAATCTAACAATTAATCAATCAATCATAGTTTACGATAATGAAATATCAGTGTACAATTATTTACCTTTATTGTTGTAGTTGTTGTAAATGACGAATCTAAGCACTCCACATTTTCACGAATAAACATAGTTATCTGCTTTACCCCGTGCGGCGGACCCACAGTTATCTGCTTTATCCCGTGCGGATCCCGTGCGGCGGACCCACTGGACGGGCATCGTAACGTTACCGGGCGTTACACTTTTTCATGAGTGACTCCGAGCCGCAACCTAATTTAAGACGTTGTCACGTCAAAAATTAATGAAATAAAGATTAACGAGACATTAATTACCTAGCCTTCGGATATTGCTGAACTGTTCAACAGTTTTTCCTCTGTTGGAAGTTTCTCTCCTGGTGCCTTCCAAAGCAGTGTTAACATCCTGGCACTGACTCCTGTGACTTTCGAGAACGTTGATTTGTTATTCGGGAGTGCAAACCCAAAGAGTCGGATGACATTAATGGCTTTAAATATGGTTGATTAAATGTTGCCATAAGCACCTTTTAGAACCACTAACAAAATTGGTTAATTTATCCTTTGAGATGGTAATTTTTCCGACAAGTCTAAAGCTCTCAAAGGTTATTACAGTCTTAAAAATGGAGATCCTTGCCTGAACAGCAGTTATCAACCAGTTTCAAACTTGCCTATACTCAGTAAAGGTTTTAAAAAAATGTTTCTGAATAGATTCTTAAACTCTGTTGTAAGACTCATAAATAAATACAGTTTTGTACACCACACCAAGTTATTCTAAATAAACATGTACTAGTAGGATTTTGTGGGTTGGGTATCACTAGAAGTACAGAATGCTATTGTTTTTCCTTCATTTAAAAACAATAATATACTTTTAATAAATAGTTTTCACGAAAATAAACTGTATTAAAATTTTAAAATAGAAGATTATTTATTAAAATTCCGAGACGCAATTTTTATAATTCACATTTGGCCGGTAAATACAGTCCTAGTTCAGGAGTATTGAAAATATTTTAGGTGTTCTCTAAAAAGGATTTTTGAAAAGCATGATTATATTATATGCATTAACCATTAATTTTCTACTGTTACAGGCATCCAGGGCATAACATCTTCGGTACTGTTGGACGAATGCAGCCTTTGGGTGATTTGGACTACATTTCACCTCCTTTATGATTTTTTAAATATATAATATTACTTTAATATAAACTGTAACTGTTTTATTGTTACTCCAATGGAACTCAAATTTTAATCTGTTATTTCAATGTATAATGCGTTCAAACGTTTCTATATCTGCACCATATCAATAATCAGCATAATATGGTAAATTGTAATTTCAATTTTTATCTTTTAATTTCTAAGTTGAAATGTGATGTAACACTATTCATAGTTTGATATAAATTAAATCAGTATAAATACATTTCAATTAAACCGTTCCTAGTGACTTAAAATCTAGATCCTTTGTTTTAAATAGCCCTGATAAGTATAAATACATAAAACCCTATTCTCATATTTCAGTTAATCACTATATTTGGCATTTACCTTCAGACACGTGTTCAAGAACAAGCACAGTGCCATTTATCGTAATAAATAAATATCTGTAAAACCATTCATAATATTTATTCAATACATACGAATAAAAATTCTTTAATTTATGATTAAAAAAGGTTTTATCCTACGAACACATTTATCATTACGTTATCGTGATCTCGTTAAACGTAATTCATTATTGACTCTGCTATTTATACTTATGTCAAATGCTTAGGATATACTTCTTTAAATACCACAATAACGTAACTTTTTTTCTGTACGTGTTACATGTTCATATCTCTGTAATGTTGCTGGTGTTACGTGTCACATGAAAACAGCCCTACAATAGTGTTGGCATTATGCGTCACATGAACGACCACATCTCTATATTATTAGCACTACTTGTCACATGACAACACTCGTGTAATAATATTGGTATTAACTGTTCCATGACAAAAGCCATGTAACACCGTTAGTAGCACGTGTAACATGACTACATCACTATTGGTATTACTATGGTAATACTCTCGCAAGTATTAGACCTGAACTAAGAAATACCCTACATTTCTTAACTAATATTACTACTATAAAAAATTAAAACTACTTAGATTTTGGATGTTTTTAATTCTAATCAGTTTATTAGTCAAAAATTGAAAGCCAATTCGTATTATCATGGTTAAACCTGTAGGTCGGAGACAATTCAAAGTTATCGCCGTTTAAAGCTATTGCACGGTCTAAGCTGAGCAATACTTGTTTATGTGTTTTATAATTTTATGGAGATTTGTATAACTATACCGTTTCTCTTATAGGTAGTTAGAAAAATACTCAAATATACGTTCGAACTTTGATCCGAATTATTAGCCAAAAGCCTCAAGTAGGAATGAAAACGTCTTTATTCTTTTACACCTTTTACTCGTATTATCCCATTATTTTAATTACAGATTTCATGACTCTCTTTGCATAAAACCATTATATTTGGTTGAAAAGCTCAAGCATTAATTTGTGGTGGTGGTTTAGCAGACTTCATTTCTAAACACACATAATCTTAAAATAAATATTATTTCTGTATTGGGGTTGGATAAATTGTTTGTCAGTTTGTCTATTAACATCATACCACGAGAATGAAATGAGCTAAAGACTCAAAACTTGTCATGCAACTTGAGTGAAGTCTGTTACGCGACGCGTAGTCTGGCATACTCCTTCTTGTTCCAAAAGCTGTTATACTCAAAGAGTAAATGGCCACCAAGTGGAAACTGAACGTGGAAACCATTGCCTAAAGTCGTGGTCACGTATCATCATTCATCAATATTTATATTTCAAGCCATTGAAATAAAGAGCACGGCTGTATAAAAGATGTTACTATAGAATTTAAACTTATTGTTGCTACGCAACTATTTTAAGTGTGTAGTTTATTATTTAGTAATTCAAAACCGGATATACTGAGATGAGATATAGTTTATCACTCACGCTGTATATAGTGACTATAAACATATAGTTAACATTTGCCATCTAGTATTATTCGTAATAAAACTTACGTAAATAATTATTTGTGGGGATAAAAACCTTTGATTTGAAAGGGAACGGAAAAAAACATTCAAAAAGTGATTGATTAACTAACTATATACTACATGTAATATTTACATTTTGATAAGCTTCAATCTGTTGAAATAAAATAGCTTGGTAGTAAAATTGTTTTGAGTGTTGATTAAATTTCATATTAAAGAGGATTATTGACTGTTAAAAACGAAGTTGTAGGCCAAATACCACCTTTGCCTCTATAATACCACTGCTATACAGAGTCGGAATACGCCACTCTAAACATCTCGTAACATGCTTATCGAGGTTGCATGCCAAATTTCAAGCCTATATTGAATATATTTAATTCTCAAGACGTCCTGCGGAAGAAATAAATTTGTACATTCCCCGTCAGGCAAAACAGAAACCATGTCAGCGTCAATATGATATGATTTAATAATGCTCATCCAAATTCCTTGCATGGTTGGGCATGCATCATCTTAGAACCCATTCTTGTCTATGCATGGAATTCTAATGCAAAATTATAAGTTTACAGATTACATATTTCTATCCTATATTGATAAACTGACTTTTTTTCATTAAGTTAAGTTTCATAACAGTGTTTAAATAGTAAAAGATCTTTTGGGCTACGAAAGGTATTACAACACAAGAGTGAGATGAGATAAAATATTGCCATTCAATTTTAACATTACACTATTATTTTTTACTTTTAATGTATAAACAAATGTTACATGTCAAAATCTCGTATGATTGGCTTTAGTTTGTTTATTAATTTAATTATACTTCTATGTTTTCGTTGCAATCCTAATTTCTAATAAAAAAAATAAAAATATTCACTTACACTCAGGCAAATCCTATGGAGTGTCATGCACCGTCATCAATATGATTGTGATGCTCATATAGAAATGAAGCTCAGAGCAAAATGTCTAGTCAGTAAATTAGTACGTTATGAGGTATCATGAGGATAGAACGAGAGAGATGAATGATTCCAACACTCTAAAATGCTAGGGTTCCCTAATGCTTAGTCAATAAAATATAGGTATGGAAAATTTTCTGATATTGTATTTATTTCTTAAATATTACTTAAGGTTACTATGCCACCAGGAGGTTTTTTATATTTGGTTTAAACCCCCCAATTGAATTTACACTGGGTACAGCAAATCAGATGTGTCACTTAAATCTGGGCAACCTAATGTATTTGCAGGAGCGGTATATCACTAACTACCAATCTAGAAATATAGGGGTTCAAAGGTAGGTTAGTATACTGCGGGAGATGACGGTTGGAGTTGGTGGTGCCCCAAAAGGGTTAACGGTTGTTTCTAGCATAGACATAAGGGCGTGGAATCTCTTGCCTGATTATACTGGAGAGATTGGTACAGAACTGGCTTCCACTTCTCCCAAGGGCACATAAGTGAGACTAATGTCAAAAGTCCTTCCTCGTGGATCTCGACAGGAGGCGCTCGCTACCTCTAACCTTAACCATCCACAATATCCTGTCACTCCGGAAGCAAGGTTATAGTTACAGATTATCCTGTTAGGAATCCTGTTAGGACTAAGTTCAATATCTCAACTTTTTGTGGTAAGAGAATAACACAAGTTACTAATTCATAGTACGATATGAAAGCTTCATTAGCCAGAAACTTATACCAAGTTCATAAATCTTCTTTGCCACTCATGGCATGTGAACTACACTGTATGATCTCTATATAGTTGTTTGATAACGTTTTAATCGACAAAAATTGTATATGTATTTTTTCCTCCACAGTAACGATCAAGTTCAATAATAAGGCTATAATATTTAGCAAGTATGAGATCTTTCTCCGGTCATAGGGGCCATACTTGTGAATCTAATTAAGCTTATACATCATTTTGTTATAAAGAGATAATATTTTGTAAAATGGACAATTAAGAAAATTTGATGACGAGACAATAGTAATCAATTTATATAACTCCTCTTGGTATTTTCACTATACTACTGTCGGAGGCAGTTACTATCACCTCTAGTTACTTTAGGGTAAGTAAAAAATTTATAAATTTAACTTAGACTATCACTTATTATAATATAACATTATTTACATACAGTTTATAAACATTTATATTACTAATTCACCTCATCTAGAAACTGAAAATATTTATAACAATCATTTTCATTTGAATAAAAATGCATTGCTCATCTAATTTATTATTAAACTAAATATGTTACTAATCTTTGTATTACACATACAACAAATATAGTTTATAAATTAAAAATTAACGCAGGTAGTTACCAAGAAGCAACCTTTCACACCAGTTCCACCCAAAATGGAAATCTAAGAAACTCAATTACCTATTCAAATTATGGTAATAATATACCAATATTTACCTATAAACCGCATGTTTTATCGTTAATAGTTATTAGGTAAAATGTATATATTTTATGTACATGAAACATTTACAGTTCTGTTCAAAATATTATTCCTATTAGGCATCTTATCAGTTCTACAGAAATATGGATAAAAAATATGATATTATATTTGTACGTAATATACAGATATGTATATGTAATGTAACTGAACGTAGTAGCCTATTCGCTTTGGAACGAGTCACACAAATCAGTTGATGTTGATGCAATCCCAATTAAATATTTGGAGAAAATCCATTTATTTTTAAAACTACCCATCAGTTAAAATGTTGATACCCCAAGTTGATGATTTATTAAGTTTTGAAATCAATAAATGGTCATTTTGGCAAAGTAGGCTATGAAAAAGGTTTCTCCAGGAATAAACGTTATGAATTAGTCCTGTATTAATGAATTTATAGCCTGTTCATCATAATGATTATTCCGGAAATAATTGGCAAGAATCACTAAAACCGTGAGTTTGTTTCATTATTAGTCCGAGACTATTGTATTTAAAATGACAATACCAAAACTTGGGGAAAAGTATTTATTTATTTTCCCCTAAGTATTGTATATTTTTCCGCACCAATTATATTTGTTTTTTAGATGTTAAGTGAAAGTTTCTAGGATAATCTTCTCCTTTCAGACATATTCAGACATGCCCTTTTAAAATCCATTATTACTGTTATTATTATTATTATTCAACCATTTAATATCCTCATTATAGTAATGGACTACTTTATACTTGTTACGATTGCCATTAACCACTTAATGATATCAGTAAATTTATTTGGTATAAGTAATCCAGGTGGTTTATGATTTGATATTTTTAATTTCAATTTCATAAATATTGTATACTTTTAGACAGGTGTAAAAATATATAGTTTTAAAAAAGGTCTTTCTTTAGTACAATAATACAAATTTTACTCTACTTTTAATAGCTTTTATTATATTTGAACAGATTTTAATATTTTTTATCTTTACCAGCATAAAAGAGGAAAGAGCAGAGTACGTTACGATGAACACCAAAGTAATGTTTGGTCTAGCATCCTGCGCCCTTCTGCTTCTTATTAGCGTCAAAGCAGGTTGGTGGTATTTTATGTACATTGCAGACTGCAAGTTGGTTCGTCAAAAATAAATGTCGCCTTTCAGTAAGCCTCAATCATAAAACTTTTCTTTCTAAAAGTACAATTCATTTGGGACAGGTCTCAAGCTTGGGTGCATTGCAGATGACGTTATATCACTATTAACTTTTTTATATGACAAATACAATAATTCATGACATGAAACCTCAAAGATCAGTGGAAAATTATGAACTATAATTATTTAAAACTGCTTTTTGAACGTATGCTTTTTCAGATAGATCAGAATCCTCGTCGTCGTCGTCGTCATCATCATCATCATCATCTTACAGTTCAAGCAGTGAGGAAGGCGTGAGTATCTCTGAAACTGTTTTATACACAGAATATTAAACTTACAGAAACGTTTACAAGATTTTGGATATTTATTACCACACAGTAAAATTGGCTCATAGAGGACTGATATCAAACTTCCTTTTCATGTTCAAAATGCAAAGACAAATTAAAGTATGAAAAGAATTTACGATTTTAAAATTTGTTTAAAGAGATGTAAAATATGGTGACGGATATTTCACAAAGTGAAAGTCAACAAAAAAAATGTGGCAGTCACAAAGACGTCAATCTGAGATTTGTTGTTGTACTAATATATGTTTATTGGCCTTTCAAAACCCATTAAAAAAACCTTAGCACGTTCGTTTTCAAGTAACCATATTATTGTGGTCGTAACAAGAATACAATAAAGTATCAATTTTATTATACATTTTTTAACTTTTCATGAAAATCTGGGAAAAATAGCTTTTTAGACAATGTAAGAATTCGACACGCCTGGTCATTAGGCCAGCAGGTCTCTGAGAACACCACGAATTATATATAGTGTTCTTTGAAACTTCACTTCTGTTCGAATGCAAATAGTAAACACACTATTTATATATTTGATTGATTTGTGATATATGTTCTTGTGTCTGTAACATGATCTGTGGTGTTCATTTAAGGAATAATCCAAGTATTAATTTAGATTGTAAATTAGGAATGAAATAATAACTATTATCTCAATGGAGAAAGAATTCTTGCAAGAAATTATTGGATCTAATATTAGCAGGTAAGTAAGTGGCTTAAGAAGTGATCATTATTGATACATTGCATTTAAATTCAGGTCAGACGCAACCAGAGTGTATTGTACTGTACTAGTGTAGTATAGCTTAGGAGTTTTAGTTCAAAAGCTTTCCAAATATTTTTTAATCTATTTTCTGTTACTTAATAAAACATGTTGTATTCCTCTAATCCCAAATGTTCCAGTTGCAGGAACATACATAATTAGTGTTAATTTATTTATTAGATTTGTAATATTTCATCGAATTGTATTTTTAAAATCTATCATATTTTTAATGTATGCAGTGTATGTGTCTGTGTGTGTGTGTGTGTATTTTCACGGTTTGTTGCAGTGTGTTCCTGGAACTAATTGGATGGATGACTGTAACTATTGTCACTGCAGTGATACCGGTGTACCTGGCTGTACTCGTATGCTTTGTTTCCACGACGAAACTCTAAAGGTACGAATTTTATATGTTCAGCGCGCTTTACCAGTAAAAAAATTGAAACCAGAGATAATTTTGGTAATAAATAATTATTGTAACAACATAAATATAGGAGTTATAGTGTAAAAAATCATCGATATTCGTACATAACATAATTACTGGCTGAATTTTAGCGAAGCTTATCACTTTATAGGTTTAGTTTAAGTTAAGGGTTAAGTGTAGTTTTAAACAAAGCATATTTCTGATTACGCTCATTGCCAGACGGCCGAAGGGGAACATTTTGATCACCAAATTTGAAATTAGATCATATAAATACAGTATTCACCTCACCTTGTAACAGGTACAGTATTATATGTTTCTTATGTACCATGTATTAAACATTAAACAGCAATTTCTTCAACCCTTTGAAGTTACATTGTTTTCAATTCAACTAGACCTAGACTCAACATCGGCTGTAATTAAAGAGTTTCTTATTACCCCAACGGGATTTCTCTAAAGGAGACATCCATTCACCATGTACACAGTAAATTACCTTACTATTACCAGTAACTAAATAAGTAGTTTAATAAGTTATTAAATTATTTGCCATGTATTTTATATTATCTCATATAATAACGTTTGAAGTCTTTTACTGTAACTGTATTTTAGGCCTAATAACCTTACATCAACTTTAATGCTTTTTGTTTAAATTTATCATCATTGTGATCTAGTAATTTTGTTATTAAATACCCACTTTCTTAAAACCAAACCCAAGAAATTTATATTCCACAACACATTTGTTGTGTTTTATATTTCAGTATGAAAATCCAAACATACGTTATAATGAACAAACTGTTCTATTTACTATATATTCATTTATGTGTCTGTGAATTCTCTCCAATACTATTCTATACAATCAGAAATTCACAGGAAAAGGTCTTCGAAATTATAATTTTTGCTTGAAAAGCTGTATGTACGCTACAAATCAATATGCTGTTATCTTCTCGTAGCTAAATTACACATTAGAATTTAAATTCACAGTTTAGTTTATCATACATAAACTAGGGGACAAGGCAAAACTCATATAACAAAAGGCAAAACTCATATAACAATTACAAATTTGTAACGACTGTAACTATATTACAATTAATATGTATAAAATATTTTATTTTGTTTCCATTTATTTCATTTTTACTTATAAAAATTCATTATAGAATGTTATATTTTGGTTACAACTTGTATGTGATGTGATGATGTTAATTTGTGATCAACAAACGACACGTGCGGCACAGTGTGTTCCAGGTACAACATGGATGAAAGACTGCAACACGTGCTATTGTGATGACAATGGTAAAGCCACGTGCACACTCAAAGCGTGTTAACTCGTTCCCTCTACGGTAGGCTTTCTCATGTCTTCTGTTAACTCAAAATATAATTAATGAAGAAACAAATTGTGAATGACGATTAATTTAATGGTTTCTGCATATGCAATCAAATCAAATCATGTTGCTAAATATAAAGAAGATTTAAGACTATATGGATTTATATTTATTCCTTTAAAAAAATAATATTAAAAAGTGTATACCTTGTTCACTAATTTCAATATTGCTAGGATTATGGTTATTGCATTTCAACTTGTAGAATCATAGTTTATCAATTTTTAATTAAAATATCTTCATTCATTTAAACTACCCAATAACTTAGAAAATATGAGTTTTTCTCTGCAATACAAGTTTTAATAGAAATAATTATTCATTTAAAAGTAAATTTTTAATAACTAACACTGCAAGAATATTTATCTCACTTCTTTCAATGAATAAATAATACTTAATTTGTATTCTAATAACTATGTATTTATGTGCAAGATTTTCCTATCTATTCACTAATGTATTGTATGTATTCTGCACTGTGTTTTGTATTTTTATAGGCACTCGGAGCATAAAACCTCGGTAGCTTTAGGACGAGGTCAGTGTTTGCTTGATTTGGAGTACACAACAGCTTTTTCGTGACTATTAGGATGTCTTTAAGGTTACTCCAATACTCAATGTAATGATATATATTAAACGCTTATTTAAATCTATGTGTTCAAAGAATGCTTTATCTTCACCATAAAATAATCATTATAATATAAAAATGGTTTCCTTATATTTTGATCTTTCAAATTCAAAATATAGTGTGTTGATAATGTACAGAACAGATTTAGCTAAAATGTAATGCACAACGAAATGTGTACAACTCATATCATTATTGATTTATAGAATGAGAGATAATCATACAGAAAAGAAAGATTTTAATTCTCCGGCAAACTGAGGAGAAATTATGGCAGCCTATTGAGTGATTGGCTTTAGTAGGAATATATGATTTGACATGCAATATCATCTTCACTCTTATGTAGAAATGAAGTTTTATCTAACATTTCTAGCCTATAAACGACAAATCTGTCAAGATATCTTGCCACTTGATAAATTCTCCTTGTACTTCATTAAATTGTGGTTTGTATCAGTGTTTAAATAATAACATTCTACAAGCCAAGTTATTATAATATTATTTTTGAATAGGTAGGTTGCATTTGTAAATATTTCGAATGACAAATTTCTTGTTAGGGTGCAAATGTAATTTTTTTTCTGCTATTTACTTGTTATTATTGTTATCCGCAAGATCAACGTAAAAATATTTACTAACGCTCATGCAAATTCTAAGGAGATAAATGCTCCATATATATATATATATATATATATATATATATATATATATATATATATATATATATATCACTGCTACGTAGAAATGAAGCTTCATTTACAATTTCAAGTCCTAAAGAAAGTTCGTGTATAGTCGAGATACCGTGCATTCAAACAGAAATATTGAAATGAAACTTTTTTCAGCCCCTCCAGATATCACAAGGATTTGCTAACGCTCAGTGAATCAGTGAGTGGATAGCTTACAAAATAATAATGCACAGCTTATGAATAATAATTATTTCTGAAATAATAAATTATCAAACAGTATCGAAAACTAGAATACAATGTTACTGGTGTTACTTAAGTGACTAATATGGCTTTGTTATCTATAATTGTAATATATATTTGTGTTCGAGTTATATTTTTAAGTCCAGATTATTTCTGTATTATAAAGGTAGCAATGTGCGGAAAACTTTTAATTGTAACGATCTGATAGATGTTGGAAATCAAAGACAATTTCTTTTACGATTCCAACAAATTTAGTTTGAGGACTTAAATTTCATTTTGAATAAATTATCTTTTCCTGGCTGAATTCGTATTTTAGACATGTTAATAACAGAATTTTTAATTTTAATTTTTCAAAATTCTATTGAAATGAATTATTTCTATGATAATATCACTATTTGTTAACAACACCATTTTTCACATTATTGTATATAAAATTATGAATATAAATTTATTTCCAATTGCCAAAATAGTTTACGTTATGATAATTTTTCAGATTATTTACGTAGTATTTGGTTTATTTTTCTCGTACAAAAATTTAAATTTTTAAATTGAAATAAAATATTTCTTTTAGTGTAACAATAACAGTTTTTATATATATTCTGTTAATATTTCCTGTTCTGGTAATATATTTTGTTAAATTTCTGATAAATAGAGTGGAAAACAAAGAGTACCTCACAATGAACAGTTATCATGTTGGATCTGTCAATTTGCGCCGTTCTTTGCAACGTCAAAGCGAGTACGACGTGTTTCCACTGCGGGCTGCAAGTTGCCCCCGGCTAAAATACATTTGACTCTTTTTTACTTATACTTTAATTTTTTATCAAATGTCTATGTTCAATGGCTTTATTTAATATAACACAAACCACTACAGTTGTTGTTTTATAATATTAAACTATTAACATTATGTAAAATAGGTAATAGGTGAAAAGCTAGGATGCCTTGCTATTAGCTTTGTTCCAGTGTTGTTAGTTATATACTACAAATTATTAAAATTTAATCACATCCGTATTTAAATATTATTTATGTAAATAGTCCCTTACAGAATGTTGCTCATACTTTGGTATCATGACACTATAGAATATGAACCTTCGATCCCTCTACCTCTAACTATTTCCTGCCTTATCTCTTAGTATTGAAAAATAGCAGCAGTACTACAAAATTAAAAACTGTTTTCAATGTTAGCTGTAAGAGCAGCTATATGTAACATTTTATTGGAATTCTGTATTTATAACTTTGTCTTCTCATCACATGTAAAACATATGTCAGAAACATTGTTGTTTATCCTGATAATCGAAATATACTATTCTATGTCAAAATGTGCTTCCAAAGGCGTACCTGTCTTCAAGTAAAATATAGTAACTTACTGTATGAAAACCTCTCCCAGTCTGGTCATATAGATCCTCCATCAACAACTTGTTAATGACGAAAGGCATGACTTCCCACAAGTAACGAAGACTATGCTTTCTCGCCTACGTAGACGACGTAACGGCAGGCGCAGATACCGAAGACGAAGCTATCGCGCTGCAAACCTCTCATTTCTCTCCTAAGCCGTGTAACTAAAGTCGGCAACCCCAGAACCTGCACAATTATCGTCTAAAGACTCCAGAGTTTCTGAAAACCCACAGGGGTCCCCACAGCCTCACTGGTCGTTAGTCTCGGAGTCATTCATCTATGAGCTCAATATACCTCAACATTACTCAAAAACGTCAAATTATCAATATTACGAACCAGGTGTTTGAGCCATATGGTTTTCTTGTTCCCATCACAATGTGGATAAATTGTTTTATGTAAGTATTAGATAGAGGAAAAATGGTTAGGCTGGAACGGATACCTTACTCAAAAACTTCTCGATCAGTAGAAAATCTTAGTAACAGCCTCAAGATCTATTAAGGAGATTGAGATTCCTAGACACCTAAACTCTGCAAGGCCGCTAGCGTCAAACTGCATGCTTAGCTGTTGCCTCTGAAAATGGTTATACTGGTGTAGTGTATTTTCAGATTCAGTATTCCCACAGCGTGCCGTTACCATACCTCAACTCATTTCTAAAACGCGTGTAGCACAGCTGAAACGTGTCACCGAGTTTAGAACTCTGTGCCACGCATTTGTTAACGGAACTAGTGTCATTTTATCTCTGTGTTTTAAAAATTTAAATTTTCATCTATATACTTATCTAGCTGTCATGTGGCTTCAGATGTCCGCTCACCGTATCAAGACTTCTGTCGTCAACAGAGTAGCTGAATCCTTTTCATCATTAGGAATCGGGCGAGACTTCAGCCTTCAAGAATATGCAGAGCTACATGACCTTTTAAAAATTCCATACTCTGACAACCTATTTACATCCTTTTTCCATGTAGAAGACCTCTTCACCAAGCCTTATAATGAGCCAACATCTTTGAAATAGTGCCCTTGGAAAATTCATGTCATTTTATTCACTCCTTTTCTACTCTTAGGCTGAACGGATAAGCCACCTAATCCAACTAAAGTCCTACAGGTCTACTGATACTAAAAAAATCTTCAATCTCAAGTAAAACCATTTCTCAAAATGTATATGCAGGTCTAACACAAAACTTGATACAACCGGCCATCAGCACCAACCGTCTTAGGAATCTCCGAGGATACCAAGAAATTATAAAAGAATGGCCTCTATGATTTCTACGTCCAATTTTCCTCTGGCACTTCAATATAGTTAATAAATAAAAGGTAACCACATTGATTTGTAACATAATGTGCGAGTATAAAATGCTACAAGTACTAACATGCCATGGCATATAATAGTTATCCTTTTTTAGAATTCGTTCCGTCATCATGTACTTTCCGTCAAGATATAAATATTTAAAAGAGTATCTATACAATATATAAACCCATATATACACATACAAACGTGCATACCTATCCCCGATATCTATATTATTCAATGGTAATAAAACGAAATACCATTGGCTCATCACTTGTTCTCGAAATTTATAAGACCATGAAAATTGGTACACATGCTCTTCAAGGACCCAGGCATTTACTAAGAAAAGATTTTGGATAAATTTCAGCCCATAAGTACGTTAAATATTAAAAACTAAGTTGATGTTTACATGGTTGTTTCTTCAAATTTACGAAGAGATCCGCTTATATATATGAAATTAAATATAATATATGAGTTTATATATATAATATAGATATACAAATGTTTGTTTGACAGTCTAGTCTGAAAATTTGAAATGCCACGAAATAAGTAGGATATTCTCAAAACCTTTTATCTTATTTTATTTATATAGCATAATATATAGCATAGTGTTATATATTATTTATATAACATAGTGCGTTTCAAGCAATGTTTGCTGAGCCTTGCTTTTAAAAAAGTTGTAAATAATTTCCGTAAGGTTTCGAAATTTTTTAACAACGCCCATGTAACGCCCAAGCTGACAACAATATTTCTGTTGTGTCACAACTACAATGATGCAATTAATTTAGGAGAATCCTAATAATTAATTACGATGTATTTGTTCCGTCTATTACGACATGGTCTGTAGACTAATAAATTGTGAAAGAGGCTGGAAATAACATATAATTTACAAAATACGATTTAAGTGCCTTTGATGTAAAAAATACCGTGGTAAACACATATTTTTCCAAGATAACGTTTCAAGCAAATAGGCTTCTAGGATATATTGAAATTGTTTATATATTAATGAAAGTAGAACTGTAGATTAATACAGTAAAATTAAGTTTTAGATGTTTCTGTATTCACGTGAAAAGTTCGCTTTGTAGAGATGACAATTAAAGATAATAATGAATCGTAGTCCAAGTCAAATCACCTTTAGTATAACACTAATCAAGTTAGGTAAGCCCCATCACTTATAAATTAACAAAACTGAGGACCAGTAACTGAAAGATTACTTCTAAACAGTAATCAAATAAAAGTATTGTTTATTCATCACCAAATTAAAGGAGCAGCCATGCTTGTGAATCTTGGTACATTTGAACACTAATATTCAATATAATGAGAGAATATTTGAAGAAAAACAAAGCAATAAAGAAATTTGATAATAAGACACTAATGATTACAGATAACCCCGTCATATATCCCACATTATTTTAGTCACTTTTACCAGTTCCAGTGGCTGTTAGGTAAGAAGTAAGAACGCATTTTCTATATCTTGTTTCAAACATTCATTAACACATTTATTATTAATAAGTTATTTATATAAAGTTTATAAATTCTTAGACGTTTTAAATAACCTCATCATAAAATATGTTTAAGTACCATTTTTATATGAATAGTATAACTTTACTTTGATACTTGTATTAACCTGACATTATTTTTAATAGATATATAAATACATTTTGTAATTCAAATTTAATTTTGTTATGAATCTATTCATAAAATGTCCATCCGTAATTGCAAATTTAGTATCAGTTAAATGAATTTTGAGTAACTAAAGTTTAAAAAACATAAATTTTTTAGGTTACGTTTTATCTTAATGTATGCAGTTGGCGTGGACTAATTTCACTTTTGAACTTATTTGAAAATTGTTAATAAAGCAATTTAAAATAGGTAAATAGGTAAAAGAAAAGTAAACTATAAGCAATTCTTTTATTATTTCTCAAGGAATTGTAGTTTTGCAGTAGTATTGAAAGGTATATTATAAGGCTACGAAAACGGCTACATATAGATAATTGTTTTACCTTTTACACGAAATATGACTGTGTGTCATTACATTATTTCATCTTTAAGACATGTATTTATTTCAAGCACCATTGCATGAAAACCATTTCATTTTCTCAAATTATATTTCATAAAAAATATTATATCATTTTAAGTCATAAATCAGCCATGAAATAAACTGTTACTGAGCCGAATATACGAACTTAAAGTTTTATATGATTTATTGTATACATTAAAATAGTTTTTCCTTAATAGAGCTACCAAACTTCACTAACAACTATAATACAATTGTAAAGATAACAAGTAATGCAATATTGCAGCTCAGTTACTTTACATTTTAATTGATAATATTTATGTATTTGTTTTATTTTTATCATACCTTAACTTTATATAGAAAACATATTTGTTTGTTTTGGAAATATTATAAAGATAACTAAATTATTTATTTCGTTTACGTAACTTATTAAAGGAAAAGCTATAAAGTCTTAACTTGACATAAATATAATATTTATTTATTCAATTTCCTAATCTTGATATCAATGCTATTAACTATATTACTAAATACAAACCAATTATTGCAATCCATGTCCAAGTAATTTGTGTAATGATCATTACCTTTGCATGGACGAAACTTCATAACCAAACGTATTAAAATTATTATAAATAAATAGCAGGTTGTAATGTGTTCTGTTACCTTTGACAGGACAACGGATTAAAAACCAGTAGTACCTCACGATGAACAAAGTAATGTTTGGTTTGGCATCCTGCGTCCTTTTGCTTCTAAACACCGTCAAAGCAGGTAGGTGGTATTTTATTTTCACTGCTGACTGCAATTATTTGGTTTAGGAAAAAAAATCCCTTTTCTTTACAGTAAACTTTTATGTAAGATATGTATTTTATATATATTTTTTTTAAAGGTGGTAGTAAAAATATAAATATAGGACCTACGCTTCATATCAAGATATTGCTTATAGCTAGCTGTATTAATAACAGCACGTTATGTTAGGAGAAGTATTAGGCCATCTTGTCTTGGCAGTTACGTTTTATATACAATAATCGAAACATTCATATCTGAATACTTTGTACGTTTCTGGTAAGTAATAATTATGATTCTGCTTCTTGATGAATATATGTTTTTCCAGATACACCGGAATCACCTATACCGTCGGGTTTAGGTAGTTACGAAAACGTAAGTATGTGTTTGTAAGTATTGTTTCACAAAACTTTTACTGAAACAATAACATAATTATTAATATTTTAAATAAACCCTTCATAAACTGACATCTACCCAACCCTCCATTATTAAAAAACTAATTTAAGGTAAAGCGTGCAAAAAATTAAGCAAATGAAACAAATAATCATGAACTTAACACAAATTACTTCAAAACAAAAAGTCTTACGTCAAAAATTCTCTTACTGTCAATTATAACATTTAATTTTGGTGTATTTATTTTTTCCATACGTTTAAGTTCATTTAAAAATTGTGTACCCAAAGAGGGGTTCGTATACTATAAACGTCATTTTAAACTTTATGTCTGTAATCCCATTATTGATAAAATTACTCATAGTCAACATCGTATTTACATGTGTGTTTAGAGAGGGCTTCTTAGCCCTAACTTCGCCTGGTAAAATAAGACATCTTTACGTTACTTTATTTCTACGAAGAAAGGTTAACGAATAACACTAAGCATAAGGCGTACAGTTAAAATCACCATTAATATAAGTAAAAGTGGCATAAAAATTATATTACTTTATATTTCTGTCTGAAATGCTATTTTTTAATTAAATTGAACTACCGTAGAAAAATCTCAATCTTGTAGTCAGATTACTAAATTAAAAATTTGCTATTAGGTGTTATTAGTCCTGTTGCGAGAAATGTAATATTTGGGGTTATTTATGTAATTTAATATTTATGTGGTATGATTAACACAAATTAATATAGTATTATTTCTTAAGATTTAGTAAATTAATAATAACTGTTAGTATGTTCCTTTTTCATTAAAAATAAACAACCATGGATATCTAATTGATCTCACAATTTCAGCATATTGCCTCTCGAATGAAGTACAGATTTTAAAGTGTATGTTTGCGTGTAAATATGGTTCCTTACTATGAAAGTTTGAATTATTAATCATGAGATTAAGATTAATTCTCATAAAAGTCCATCAGAGAAAAGTGCATATCAAATCTCAAATTTTTAGGCTTTGATTATGTTATTTAACAAAGTGGATTCTTTAATTCTCCACTGTACAGTGCCGCTTATAATCTAGTTAACTCGTTGCCAAATTAGGGGTCTAAAAGGAAACTCAGGAAGTATAAATATGGGACTTGGTTTTGGGAGCGTGTTGTATAACATACTAAAAGTCCTCAACCAAAGATATGGCAAAAGAGCGGAAGAGGGTTTAATGTTATTTACGTGAGTTTTCACTTATATTTTAGTTGAGGTTTCCTGCATAAGATTTACATGTGTACAAAACTGAAACAGATAGAATTTTCTACATATTTTGTTCTTAAATATTAATCTTTTCGTTACTGTTAATATCATAAAACCTTTCATAAATTGGTAGGTTTCAAAAGCCCCTTATTTTAATCCATTTTCTCCTAAACTCAATCTTCAATGCCTTAAGTCTTTTCAACAGAAAACTTGTCAATAAGAAATTACTATCTGCATATGGATTTAAAAGTGAACAGAAAATAATTTTTTACAAATTTTTGGTTCTTTCCGAAATTACTCATTCCAGTTTTATTCAGCTCTCAAACTTGCAATTACTGTAGTTTACATCAAATAGTACAATAAAATTCATGTTGAATTAAATTTAATTCTCTATAGCTTCCTTTCTAATAAATCTTTGTGAAATGAAGACTTGAGACACTGGAGATAGGAATTTGATGTAAGATTTATTTGCCTAAGGCGTGTGTCGGTAACTACTAATTTATGAGAGCTTATATGAAAATAACTTTAACAGATGTAAAAACAAATTATGAATAAAAGATCTAAAAAAACTTTAACAGCTTTACATTTATATACGAATTAGGTATTCTGTAGGATCATACCCCACTAAGATATAGGAACCAAAACAGAACCTTTGATCTCCGTCCCCCTTCTCCACCACTCTTAGAATTGAGGAATTGTAGTATGTTATACCCTTTCATAATCAGGGGTTATACTAAAATGTACCCCGCACATAGTCCCATAGCAGAGTTCCTTCTATAATCATTCGCTTCAATCCCCAAAAATATTCACTTCCAGAGGTTACATATCCTCTAATTCTTTATATATAAACCATCTGACTTATAGAGGAACTATTGACAACTCCCCGTGAGCTAACAAACCTCTATGACAATTTCTGTGCCTGTAGAAGGTCAGCTTGCTCATGTTGAATTACAGCCTGTTCATAAGGGCCTGCAGTCCTTCTAGATGAACTACCCATTCAGCAAAGTTTCGACCTGTCTACTAGTCATCTCTTTTCAAACCTCAGTAAAAATTTATGCCCCAGAAATTTAAAATTATAGTAATAGTTTAATTCCGTTCTTATGGTTTCCACTGCTTTTTCAAGTTCTCATATTCGTGTAACCACAAGACCTACAGAAGTTTCCTGTTCTAAAGAAATTTTTTTTAAATCAAGTTTTTTTTAATCAAGGTTGTAAAATCTTTAGTTACATAATTTCTGGTAAGAAAACAAAACCTTATCTAAAGCATATATAACATTACAGAAAACACTAAAAATGTGATCCCTTCTTTAGTTATTAACATATAGTCTACAGGGAGGTTTTTCACAGATCAGGGACTCTTGCGAGTAATTTGTTGAAAAAAATGATAGGTGGTACAAAAGTAGGTTAAGATGTGAACAGTACAAATACAAAACCGCACTCAGCACAAAACATGTTTTTGGCCTAGAATATTATAATAGCTTATTATCACCCGATACATTTTCAATTGATTTTTTCCTATAAAGCTTTCCAAAAATATGTTTACCCTCAGAAGAAACGCTGATATTTCATTTAATTCAATTTAAGTTTTTCCACTTTATGTTGTTTCTGAATACCTTACTAAATTATTTATTTTTAAAAAGTTACAAGGTATACACCTGATATATATATATATATATATATATATATATATATATATATATATATATATACGATACTTCTTGGTTATAGTGTGTTCCGGGAACGACGTGGATGGATGACTGTAACACCTGTCACTGCAACGAAAATGGTTTAGCTGCGTGCACGCGCATGCTGTGTTTCCCTGAAGAAATTCAAAAGGTAATGTATTATGTGCCTCTAGTGCGCTCTGCTAAGTTAATACAGCGAAATTAGGAAATTATTAGGAAATTATTATTTGCGTCACATTTGAATCAGGATTGTATTAGTCCAGCCTTTAATATTCATACTTAGTCCATCAATGGAAGAAAGCAAGGGATTCACGAATACATTGTGAATTAATGAAACTATACTGTAAACAATTAAATCATATTTATACAATTTTAGAAAGCTAAACACATATCTAAGTACTATATTTTTCAAAAAATAAGCAAGCTGTTATTTAATTTAAATATAGTACTTTGCTGGTTTTAGTTATTACGTAGTAAGCAATTTAGAAAACATCGATTTTACAATAAACAAAAAAAGTGCACGATCTCTCGTTTAGAGACCCTTTTCTACTAAAAACAATACTAATGTGAAGACTCATTAATCACAAAATGTATTTAGACCAATAAATACAGACAGCATAAAAGTTGTGGTTAAACATGTGGTTAGCAGCTAGTATTACTAAACGCGTTTATCATACTCCTGAAATATAGGCGGATTTAATCTGCCTATCGTACCGTTTCGGAGCCGGCCGTCCTTGTGATTGCGGGGGTAATTCCCATCGATCTTCTTGCTCTTGAGCGGAAGCGTGTCTACGATGGGAATGGCACTGTCAGACGTGCTGCTGCCCGTTCGCACACAATGGATGAGTGGAAAACTCGATGGGAGACGGAGAGGCGAGGACGTTGGTCTTTTAGGCTCATAGGTGATCGGAGGGGATGGAGCGAAAGAGAGCATGGAGAGGTAGACTTTTACCTTACCCAGCTTCTCACTGGGCACGGTTGTTTCGGCTTCTACCTTAACAGAATGGGGAAGATCCCGAGTCCGGAATGCCAGTACGGGGATTCGGATTCGGAAGATGCTCTGCACACCTTCTTTAAATGTAGAAGGTGGGAAACAGAGAAAAGAGAGCTGGAGGCATCTATCGGGCGTGTTTCGCCGGAGACTCTTATAGAAGAGATGTTGTCCAGTCCCGAATCGTGGAGCGCTGTCGCTGCGGTCTGCAAGAGGGTGATTAGGCAAAAGCACCAGAATAGCTCATGCCGGCGGATTTTAGAATGAAGTAATGCCCATTGGGCGAACGATGGCACCCTCTTGAAGTAGTTGCAGAGATGCTTTCCCGAGAGGGTTTCCAATGCCAGGACCGGTAGGTTTTTAGTGGGTGAGAGTCCCACACAACAGGGCGAACATCTGTCCCTGACGGTGCATAATGCATTTTCCTACCGTAAAAAAAAATTCCTATAATATAAGCTGTATACATGTTTTCCGTTAACTTATAACAAAGATCACTAAAACCAGCTGGTAAATTGTTTTGTATGCTAACCTCAAATTTTTGTATTGTTTTACTAAAAGTAAATGTTAAAGGATCCAGCGTTTTTTTAATAAGTAAACTTGTAAGTATTACTATGTTCAGGTATTATATATTAAAAATTAAATACAAGTGTAATTCTTAATATATTTCCTTATGATAAAACCGATGCTCACTAAACGGAACAAAAGTGTCTTTAAGCGCTTAATCGTATTTGCAACCTCGGCTTCGGCTCGTTTGTAAAACACGACTTCGCACGAAATACAACTCCCTTTGCTTCTTGTTAAAAAAAACTGTTATATAATCAAGCATTAAGAATTCGTTCATTTTTCGGCAAACAACTAGAATTTATCTCGAATGGAGATTTTGGATTCAGAATCTCAAACTGCAATAAAATTATGTGCCACATCATTTTAAAACCCAAGCATACATAAGCATTCGTTTGAATGTTTTTAGTTACATATTTTGAAGTATTTTAAGTAAATATAAGTGAAAATTCTCGTGTATTTTGTCCCTAACGTGTTTTATATGTCCAGCAGTGCACTCCCGGAACATCATGGACAGAGGATTGCCAGTCATGCGTCTGCTCAGACCAAGGTGTATCTTCTTGTACAGGCGATTCCTGTTCGACTACTCCCATGCCAAACGAATGCTTGATGTGCCAACATTTAGTTTGCGAAAACATCAAAGCAAATTTACCATGAATTGCTAAAAACTGTAACGGTCTTGCTTGTATCTATATATTTTGTCTTTGTTGTATCCTAACCTACATACTTTGCCAGCATTATAATAAGGTAACATTACAAATAATGTTTTAGTTACTTGCCTTTTGAATGATATTAGAACGTATATAACAAAGTACTTACCAACTATTTGTTTATAATTCATTACAGTTATAAAGTAACATACATAGAATGGCTATCGGTCATCACCATACAAGGTACTAACCAGAATTAGGCTATAAAATTTTTTCTGCTAGTGAGAGTTCAAGAAAATTATGAATGAGAAAAGCCTTTCAAGTAGTACTAGTAGTTTACATATCACTCACCGTGGTTTATAATGCACCTTTACTTTCGTGTACATATGGTTTCTTAATAATGAAGGGACTATCGCAAAACGTTGAATTTTACAATAAATAGTTTTTTACGAACTCAATCTGTTTATTCAAGGTAAATGTTAATTTTGACATAAATATGTTTTACCTCATTAATTAACTTACACTTTTGTACCATATCAACTTTAAGTTAAATAACTTAAATAATAAATACAAAAAATAGCGACTACGATGAAATATAGAGAATTTATTATTAAGGGATATCAGAATTGTAAACTCGGAAGTATTCTGTGAAGTGCACTTAAACCATTTTCTCCAAGCAGAGAGCCCTCAATTCAACATTCCTTGTTATATTACGTAATCCTTTAGCTTTAGTTTCCGTTCAATTTTTTCCATTACTTAGCTTGTTTCAAAATATGAGTTCACTCAATATTACGAGCTTTGATATTGTTATTTGGATCAATACAGCCAAAATTGCATTAAAATACATGCAAAGGATTTATTATCATATAATTTCATTTCAAGATTTTTGGAAAGTAACCTACTGTGTTTAAACGAGTAGGTTCTTATATAAATCCACTGTTAAATGATTCGCTTCGCATTTTGTATTTTATAACCAGTTCGATAGGAGACTTTTGTTATTATTTCCTTTCGTTATATAAACTAATCTCTGATATTTTCCAGAATGATGTGAAGAAGACAGAAATATCAATCAAATAATACAAATTTAGTTGCTTAACCCTACCTCACTAGTATGTTTATAAAGGTAATAGGGTGTAAACACAACAAAGCTTCTATACTTGTAAGGCTTACATTTTGGGTTAAGTTACTATGTCATGAATAAATACGCATTTCATGCATTATGGCAATTTTGTCCATTTCCTATTTGTACGTCCTGCTACCTCTGTTTTTCTTAGCTAAACTTCCTATAAAAATATCATAAACTAGAAATATTTATGCATATATTTATAGCCACTTTCCGGTTGATTGAGTTTTAACCAAAACTGGAATTGTTTTTGTGAAAGATGAACCCAACGTTTCGGTTTATGCTTCACCCGAGGGTTAAAACCGTCTTATAATGAATAACCCTACACATATTTTTCGTTTTGAGTATTGTAGCCAACATTTGCATGAATGTTCAATATATTAACCGAACTGTTTTTAAGCCAAGGAAGCGGAACCTTCATTCCAAAATAGTTTTATTCACATCTTTTATCAGGTATATTTTTATTACAATGGTCTTTATCCAAAATTTACATGAAGTGTCTGCAACTAAATGGCATGATCAAATTCACTTTTAGCACAAATCGGATTAAGGAAGTCGGAGTCCCGTGCAAACTATCTGCCAATGGGTGAGATCTTCCACAGACTATCTCTCAAAGACCTCTCAGTGTTAATCCGTACAATCAACAATTGCTCAAGTAATCATAACATTTAAATATAATATTTCGATGGATTTCATGAATTTTACTACCTAGAAATAGAAATCGAGTTATTGCGCAAACGCCATTTCACAATTTTTTTCACAGAATACGTACTTAAATTAAATAGTAAAATAACAAGTTTGCACTATTTTACATCCAACTTTAATACTAACCCATAATGAAAAAGCAACAATAAATTCTAGGAAAATGAAGTAACTTACATATATCATAAAACATGTCTTCAATTATTTTACCGTTAATATCTGATGCTGCTTACGGAGGAAGATAAATGGCTTGTAACATAAGCCACGTTACTTGAGCTCTTCCACTATAACGTAAGATAAATGTTTTAGGAAAGTGATGAGTTTGTTTTCAACGGCTCGTAAATTTTAAGGTATTTCCATCCACGACTTTGGTTCTTTCGAAAACTTAAGAAGTATAACTGCTATATAAACACTCTTGAAATGTATTGAAGAGTAGATCTTAAATATCCACTACATATAAAATCCCAAATATGTTTTCTATATATAAACACTGCCACTCCTTTAATACCTTACATTCGAGTAAACAAATAGGATGATCCAACGTATTAAATTAACACACCGAAAAGTTTTTGTAGCAGTTTTGTGATTTAACGATTCATTGATTTCGCTCTACACTTTAACACTTAGCAGGGTATTTAGTTCCGCAACTTCATTTCCACTCAAGACCTATTTTAGTAATAGTCTTTACATATTCCTCCATATTTTAAGGTAATTTCGGAATTTATTACGACATAATATTAGTTTCACATAAAATAGTTTGTTCCAGGTAAAACTAGTCCTTTTTGTTTGAAATATTACACAAGTGTAAGATTTTAGGTCTAAGGTGGTTCCTGTTCTTGCAGAAGGATTGAGTGGGCCATTAACTCGTTTATTCCTAATAAAGTTCATGGATGAGACGGAGTGTGACTGATTAGAAGGTTGGATACTCTCCTTACCCTGCTTAGCAGGTGGTTCAGGGCCTCCGTAAGCCTAAGATACAATCTTATATTTTGGAGGGGAGAGTTGATACCGTAGCAGGGGAGGTCTAGCCTGGAATGACCTAAGTAATTTAGTCCGCTATGTCTGTCCTCCTTTCTTCTCATATCCATGGAGAACATGATTGCTAGGTTTTTAGAGCATGTCTCTAAATCCAAATCAGTATCAGAATGCTCTGCACATGATCTCTAATACCACAAAAACTTTCATTTGACAAACCCTTTATTATTTTTCAAAAAGTCAAATATAAAAGTCATAAGGCATGCCGTATTAGTTTAGGTAAAAGATTTTCCGAAGGGAGGGAATCTCTTCCACCAGCAGGGCTGGAATGGTTTACAATTGGCTCTAAAACAAAAAGTGGCACAGGCGCTGGAGTTATGAGAGTGAGGCCATCTAGAGAGCTGGTGGTCCCTATAGGTTCTTATCCCACAATATTTCTAGCAAACTTCAAAGCCATAATGGAATAAGCTCGTGAGAATCTTCATCTTAAGGAGGAGTAAGATGATTGGCATTTTTAAAGATAAACAGGCAGCATTAAAGTCGTTGAGCTCTTGTATGTTCAACTCAAAATAGTTATCAAGTCGTTTCTTCCCTTGTCAGGATCTACTATGTGACTATTTGTTGGGTTCCTGCTCGTAAAGACGTCTCTGGGAACGAAAGAGCCCTTGTCAACTTCGGCTCAGCGTCTAAAATGATGGGACCTCAACTATTTTATGGTATTTCTAGTTGTGAATTCTGTAAAGCTGTTTGGAAGTTGGTTAACACTGATCACGAGAGAAGGTGGAGGCTGCATCCGGGTCTGGGAATGAGCAGAATGGACCTACAGTCGCTTTCCCCTAGATTGGCATCTGGCCTTCTCTGACTAGGTAGATCAGTGTCTTTTCGGGTTATTGGTATGATTCCAGGACATGGCCACCTGAGGAAACATATTTACAGAGTTGGCATTCTCCAGGAGTATCTGCTCTGTAGAATGTTTTCGAGTAGAAAGAGACTACTGAACACCTGTTCTTTGACTTTCTTGCAATAGCAAGGAAACCTACACAATCTTTGGTAGTCTAGACAAGGGTGTGTGATTTTCCAGGTTGGATCTGATAAGAAGCTTTACTATGGACTTGCAACACCTTTAACGTACTAATATTATTCATAAACATACCATGTTATAATACAAAACAAATCATTTTATTCTACTTTCAACTTTAGGTTACTCTATATAACCACGTATGACTTGATATTTCAAATGGTCGCTGGCTACAGAGCTAAAGTGTGTTATGTCGTCCCAATCGGGGAGCTGAAGGGGTTTGCTTCGATTTTAGCATCATTGCAGAAAAGGAAGGAGAGGAAGAAAAGAGGCAATCCAATAGTAACACCACATGAAAGATTATTAACAAACATTATCTCTCTAATTAGTCGAAATACCATGAAGATTTAAAGTTTTTATCCAAAATCTCCCCTCACTGACTTGGAAAACTGATATCAGAGTGTTGTGCAATCTGCGTCACATATAAAGGATATACAAAAGTAATAACACAACAGTAATAATATAATTAACTGCAGATATATGTTATTCTGAGTTAGTATACAAATGTATAAAAATTATTATTAACACCTAAACTTAATAATGAATCAGTTCAATTAAAAAGAAATACTTGAAATCAAACATAACGACTATAACTCATAATGTTCTTGAAATAATACTTAGGTTGATTATTGTTATTATTAATTTATTTAAAACGAAAAAAATGTGTATCCAATTGATATATAGTGACAAATAGATAATATGGGTGTACATCACGTTAAATGATGGATAAAAAGATTTTCTTCATCAATCTATTAAATATATTTTAAATTATACTTTTTCACTCGAGATTGTTACTGTCTCATATATTTTCCTTGTAATTTTCCTTGGCAAAGTAATGGAGTTAACGAGTTCGCAGATCTCGTTTTACAGTCATATCCTTAATATTCATATTCAAGCACACTAATGAATCGCGATGAAGGTGCGCGTCACAAAGGTTCCTGAGGATAACGGTTGCGATGGTTCTGGATTATAGTTCTGCAATGATTATTTAGAATAGAGCCTAGATAATAAGGGCGGATTAATGGCACTCTAACGAGTTAATGTTTCCGATTCCGCCTCAAACAAAATTTTTATTTATTTGTTTTTTGCAAGTAAGCACAGTTTTTGGTCAAACTGCGCAGCTTCACAATAATATCTTTAGCAAAAATATCATAGTCAACTTACTTTTTTTCATTTCAGCCAAACGTTGCCCCACTGAGACTAAAACTTGGGCAGCAAGGGCGAAAGTTTTTCTTCGTTTAAAGGATTTCTTCTCTGAGTTTATTTTTATCTGAGTCTTCAATTACACTGTCTGTATTACTTTAATCCAGGTCATTCCCTTGGTTGCCACAGACTATCCTACTAAAAATTAAACGAATAATGATTTAAGAAACTAGAATAATATTATTAATTGATAAAATATTTATGAATATTCAAAGAAACAAAAACCACACGCAAAAAACACGACAAAAATGCTTCAAGATTAAATCAACATAATCATAACACTGATTAATTTTTAATAATTGATGAAAATTTATCCAATTACAAATTTGCTAAGTTATTGTTTTCAACCTGAATCCTTAGATTCTGCTACACTAAATTTACCTAATTTGAATAGTATAATTCTAAATCATATTATTTAATATTACTTTAATTTAAAAATCAAAAACTAATCAAAATTAGTTAGAATGTTGACTGTTGAAATGTTACTGTTATTAACATTTGGAAAGTTTGTTATCAGGTTATTCTTATTTTGTTCGTTTATTTTTATACAGTGTACGTCTATCCCTTGTCTACTTGAGAAAGTTGTAATAACAATAAAATATTGTACAGTAAATAATTGTAGTTTTCTTAACTGCACTGAATATATATCAATATATATATATATATATATATATATATATATGTATATATATATATATGTATATATATATATATATATATATATATATATATATATGTATGTATGTATGTATATTGGGGTTATCTTTAACAAATATTACTAAATAAATATATCTAGGTGTTATTCAAATGGTATATGAAAGTAAAACCATACTATGTCAAAATTCCTTTTATTTACACTTTAAAAGGCAGTTACAGATTTCTATATATTTTAAAACAAAATAGTATCTACAATTTATATACAATACAATAGTTATACATATTTTCAACAATGCGATTAACCTTCTATGCATCTGGTTCCACCGGCCCTGTAGGAGCATACACTTTATGATTAAAATAACCTAATTAACCTAACAAAGCTCATCAATACATAAGAGAATACACGTAATTCCGATTTTTTGAACAAATGTAACCATAGAGCTGTTACAGATAGAAATGTAACCGTAGAACTGTACAGATAGAAATGCGAAGTCAGGTGTAAGTCTTTGGTAACAGTGATGAATAAAATGTAACTAGAAAAGTATTATTTGGATCTATAAAGGTTATATTTCCAAAGCTGCAAATTAAAAAGATAACAATTGATGTATAATCTTTAATAACAGTAACTTTTGTATTCTATTTTAATAATGGAATAATTCAATGATAATTATCGGTATAAAATAGGCCACCACATTCTTTCAATTTAGCCATGTTTTTATCTCTTTCAAGAAGAGCGTCCGTTTACGATGTTACAAAGAATATTGAAAAATTCAGCCAATTTCTTTACATTTAATCTTTAAAATGTATAAAATTATTGTGAGAAACAATATTATAGGTTTAGAAAAAAAGTAACAAAATACCAAATAGTACTTAACTCAAATTTTGTAAGGTTTACCTTAAATCTAAGGACTGGTTTTACGATTACTTTACATTTTTAAGTTCTAAGCTTACACATTATAAGTATTACATATATACCAATATTTGTCTAGCAAAACAAATATGTTGCAGAAGCCAATTTTATAATACGTAAAATATAAATTACAATGGATATGTCTATAGTAGTTCAATAGGGTGAACACTGAAAACTCCTTTAAACCATTGTTTTTTTAAATTTTATTTTTACAAAAAGTCGGCACAGATCAGAAAAAGACTTGGGAGTGTTTCCAAAAGGTTATAGAAAATTACCGATATAAAATAAATATTCAAATAGTACTACATGAAAGTTTACAAAGGATACATACACAACACAGTACCTACACAGTGTCTGAATGAGGACCTACACTTTCATAAAAACGTACTACAAACTTCCTTACTTCAAGTTTTTTTCTGACTGTTTAGAGCAAGTATATCTATCCTTTTTACTGAAAGTTTACAACTCAAACACCGATTAACGAGTAACGAGTGTTACATTACATGTTTTGAAAATGCTACAAACGAAAGATGGCTGAAAGATCAAATATTTTTTAACGGACACTTTCTTAGTTTTATCACGGAATGCAATTATTGGAACAACTATTTTTACTTGATCACTGATATTGCATACTAAAGGAAGTATGGTCAAATTTGTGTTTATTCATAGACAGTAGTTTTTACCAGTCGTAATAAATAAACTTCGAAATCTGTTTCTCTTCCTTAAAGTTTGTTTGTGTTCTTTAATATTTAATTTCTGTTGCGTTAATCATTCTAATAATTTTTTAATGTTCGCTATGTTATAAGCAGTGAAGATATAATTTCAGTAAGCTAGGCAGCAATGGCGATTACTGCACAGTTTTGAATGTTAAGAAAGAGCAGAAATAAATAGAAAATGCCGAAGGAAGAGATTTAGGTCGTATCACAAACACCATCACTTTATGTTAACAATTCTGGAGTCTGAGTTGATGATTTAAAACAGCCTGTATAACGAGACTGTAAGCAGGTACAAGAACGTCGCAGTTGTGACAGGACATAGGACAGTGTCACAGCTTCTCCCCGCTGAGAGACACGATATTGTAGTATGAGTGGTCGGGGAACCTGTCCAGCTGGATGTAGTCCGTCTCTGTCAGCAGAAGCTGCTCCAGCAATGTCACCAGTTCTGATAAACAATAAATACCATTGATATTGTAGTATGAGTGGTCGGGGAACCTGTCCAGCTGGATGTAGTCCGTCTCTGTCAGCAGAAGCTGCTCCAGCAATGTCACCAGTTCTGATAAACAATAAATACCATTGATATTGTAGTATGAGTGGTCGGGGAACCTGTCCAGCTGGATGTAGTCCGTCTCTGTCAGCAGAAGCTGCTCCAGCAATGTCACCAGTTCTGATAAACAATAAATACCATTGATATTGTAGTATGAGTGGTCGGGGAACCTGTCCAGCTGGATGTAGTCCGTCTCTGTCAGCAGAAGCTGCTCCAGCAATGTCACCAGTTCTGATAAACAATAAATACCATTGATATTGTAGTATGAGTGGTCGGGGAACCTGTCCAGCTGGATGTAGTCCGTCTCTGTCAGCAGAAGCTGCTCCAGCAATGTCACCAGTTCTGATAAACAATAAATACCATTGATATTGTAGTATGAGTGGTCGGGGAACCTGTCCAGCTGGATGTAGTCCGTCTCTGTCAGCAGAAGCTGCTCCAGCAATGTCACCAGTTCTGATAAACAATAAATACCAGTGATTTTCTTACTATTGTCAAAAACAAGCTGTAAAAGCTGTTTCTGGTACAAAATTCAAGCAGCAATAAAATTTAGAATTATTTGTTTATACGCTAAGTGTCTTAAATTATCAGCGTTGGTTAGTATTAGGTAAAGTACAATCTTCTTGTATGTAAATATGTATTTCTATGAGTAATGCTAAACGCTAGTCTTGGTCTACACCCCTAATCTTTTTCTAATATTCGTTGGAGTCCCAGAAAGGTTTCCATGAAGATAAAAATCAGAAAAGATTCCCGGAATATTTCAGAACTTGGAAAAATAATGGTAATATTTGGAAACCTAATTCATATTTAACTAACACTAAATACTAAACACCACACACTACAAGTGATTCCTGACTTATGCTTGTCACAATACTCTGGTATGATTAGTTTATTTTAACCTAGGTTGTAGTTATATGTTAGGTTAGTTACTCACTTCAGATGAGATCAGATTGCAGATATCGAAACGTAATGTTTATAAGTTTTGTATCAATAAACGATGGCAAACCTTTTCCAGTTATTTCTGTTTCCTTCTGATAGTATAGAGTGACTGATCAGTCATGTAATGCAGATTCCAAATACACACTTAATATATAAGTTTTACTACAGTTTACACCAGTGACAAATTGAAACCACTTCATACCTGAGAAATTCTATTTAAACACTGTTACAAAACTCAACTTCATGAACAGACTGTCAATGTTTGCACATAAGTAACACGAAGTTGATTGACTTTTTTGGCATTATGGTATGGAAGTTTTGCAGTGGTTTAATAAAAAAAGACGAAGGAACACTAACACTACAACGAATCATTCTTTCCCAGACTACAATATGGATAATACCAAGCCTATTACCATGCAAAATATACCATGCAAATATTATAAATGATTATTTTGAAATTTTTTATGAATTTAGCAAGAGGTTTTTGCTCTTTTTGACACTGAAGGTATATTGCAAACGCTGGAAGTACGTTCTTTTTCGGACGAGGTAGTCGTTTCAAGCCTATTTAATTATTTATGTCCTTGATTAGGACTATAAAGAAAACTAAAATAGCCAGGGATATCTTACATCAAATTATAGTAGCTTACAAAGGCCGAAAGTAGACATGTTTAATTTAAGATTTTAACGAAACGTACAGTTTTAATATATTTTCATAATCAGAACAATAAGGCAAACCTAACCTTTTTGTAACCGTTTAGGCCAAGGTAAAATTAAATTGGTACTAGAATGTTTCAAAATTACGAGAGCGGGGAGTGAACACTTTTAATATAAGATGATTTCCAAGACCTACATGTAAATATATTTTCTGGATTGAAGCAGACACCAGGTGCCCGAAATAAATTAAACTGGACGTGAATTTAAATGGCTGGTACAGACACATGTTACAGGCTTTTCATCCGTATGTATACACTGTAGTGGTCGGGACGGAAACAAAACTCAGCTATGGAAATATCTCGGACCGCAAATATATTAAACGGCAAGAAAAAGACGCTTTTGACCGAAGTAAGCATCCGAGACCTACATTTATGTGTATATTTCATGAATGGGGAAATATGGAAAACCGAAATACCATGCTAGAAATGTGATTTATTACAACTATAAATTTTCTACACGCGCAGAGAATATGGATAGGTAAGACATTTATTTTTATGTAAAACAAAACATATCTGTAACACAAAAAGTACAAGAAAATTATGGTAATTACTTTTTTCCAGACACTTAAGATTCGCTATTGTAAAAGAGAAAACATTTTATATCATTAACCACCGTCCGTATCGATATTCCTAATTTCCCAAACAAATTAAACAGGAAAATATCATATACTGATAAATGTGATACTGTAACAGAGTTATTGAACGTGAACTATATGTTTAATGCTGAAATGTTTGGTCTATAAATGTCTGGAATTGTATGTATCACGCACCAGTAAAGTTAGGCCTCTCCGCAGGGTCCTTGTCCCAGCAGTAGTACATGATATTGTACAATTCCCGGCGACAATGTTCAGGTTTGTCCAGTCGGAAACCGTCCCGCACCTTCTTCATCACCTGGGCAATGATTACAATGATTAGCCATAATACTTGCAATAATCAAGGAAGTCTATAGTAAGAACCAGCTTATAAGCATTCATTCCACATTAAAACACACACACACAGACAAACACACAAACATATATATATTTTTTTTTAATCCAGATAGTGTAAACTAAGCATCCGCTAACGGTGACCATCTAGATAGCGTTACAGTGGCTACATAACTGTTATATGCATCCAGATGGTATAAAGTGATCATCCGCTAACAGTGACCATCCAGTCAGCGTACAGTGGCTACAAAACTTTTATATGCATCCAGATGGTATAAAGTGATCTTCCGCTAACAGTGACCATCCAGTCAGCGTACAGTGGCTACAAAACTGTTATATGCATCCAGATGGTATAAAGTGATCATCCGCTAACAGTGACCATCCAGTCAGCCTACAGTGGCTACAAAACTTTTATATTCATCCAGATAGTATAAAGTGAACATCCACTAATGGTGACCATCCAGTCAGCCTACAGTGGCTACAAAACTTTTACATTCATCCAGATGGTATAAAGTGAGCATCCACTAATGGTGACCATCCAGTCAACCTACAGTGGCTAAAAGACTTTTATATTCATCCAGATGGTATGAAGTGAGCATCCACTAACTGTGACCATCCAGTCAGCGTACAGTGGCTACAAAACTGTTATATGCATCCAGATGCTATAAAGTGAGCATCCACTAATGATGATCATTAAGTCAGCGTACAGTGGCTACAAAACCTGTTATATTCATCCAGATGGTATAAAGTGAGCAACCACTAATGGTGACCATCCAGTCAAGCCTACAGTGGCTACAAAACTGTTATATGCATCCAGATGGTATAAAGTGATCATCCGCTAACAGTGGCCATAAAGTCAGCCTACAGTGGCTACAAAACTTTTACCTTCATCCAGATGGTATAAAGTCAGCATACACTAAATGTGACCATCCAGACACCGTACAGTGGCTACAAAACTGTTATATTCATCCAGATGGTATAAAGTGAGCATCCACTAATGGTGACCATCCAGTCAGCGTACAGTGGCTACAAAACTGTTATATTCATCCAGATGGTATAAAGTGAGCAACCACTAACTGTGACCATCCAGACAGCGTACAGTGGCTACAAAACTGTTATATTCATCCAGATGGTATAAAGTGAGCATCCACTAATGGTGACCATCCAGTCAGCGTACAGTGGCTACAAAACTGTTATATGCATCCAGATGGTATAAAGTGAGCATCCACTAATGGTGACCATCCAGTCAGCGTACAGTGGCTACAAAACTGTTATATTCATCCAGATGGTATAAAGTGAGCATCCACTAACTGTGACCATCCAGTCAGCGTACAGTGGCTACAAAACTGTTATATTCATCCAGATGGTATAAAGTGAGCATCCACTAAATGTGACCATCCAGTCAGCGTACAGTGGCTACAAAACTGTTATATTCATCCAGATGGTATAAAGTGAGCATCCACTAATGGTGACCATCCAGTCAGCGTACAGTGGCTACAAAACTGTTATATTCATCCAGATGGTATAAAGTGAGCATCCACTAACTGTGACCATCCAGTCAGCGTACAGTGGCTACAAAACTGTTATATTCATCCAGATGGTATAAAGTGAGCATCCACTAAATGTGACCATCCAGACAGCGTACAGTGGCTACAATACTGTTATATTGCATCCAGATGGTATAAAGTGAGCATCCACTAATGGTGACCATCCAGTCAGCGTACAGTGGCTACAAAACTGTTATATGCATCCAGATGGTATAAAGTGAGCATCCACTAACTGTGACCATCCAGTCAGCGTACAGTGGCTACAAAACTGTTATATTCATCCAGATGGTATAAAGTGAGCATCCACTAATGGTGACCATCCAGTCAGCGTACAGTGGCTACAAAACTGTTATATTCATCCAGATGGTATAAAGTGAGCATCCACTAATGGTGACCATCCAGTCAGCGTACAGTGGCTACAAAACTGTTATATGCATCCAGATGGTATAAAGTGATCATCCACTAACAGTGACCATCCAGTCAGCCTACAGTGGCTACAAAACTTTTACATTCATCCAGATGGTATAAAGTGAGCATCCACTAATGGTGACCATCCAGTCAGCGTACAGTGGCTACAAAACTGTTATATGCATCCAGATGGTATAAAGTGAGCATCATCCACTAATGGTGACCATCCAGTCAGCCTACAGTGGCTACAAAACTGTTATATGCATCCAGATGGTATAAAGTGATCATCCACTAACAGTGACCATCCAGTCAGCCTACAGTGGCTACAAAACTTTTACATTCATCCAGATGGTATAAAGTGAGCATCCACTAAATGTGACCATCCAGACAGCGTACAGTGGCTACAAAACTGTTATATTCATCCAGATGGTATAAAGTGAGCATCCACTAATGGTGACCATCCAGTCAGCGTACAGTGGCTACAAAACTGTTATATTATATTCATCCAGATGGTATAAAGTGAGCATCCACTAATGGTGACCATCCAGTCAGCGTACAGTGGCTACAAAACCGTTATATTCATCCAGATGGTATAAAGTGAGCATCCACTAATGGTGACCATCCAGTCAGCGTACAGTGGCTACAAAACTGTTATATGCATCCAGATGGTATAAAGTGATCATCCGCTAACAGTGACCATCCAGTCAGCCTACAGTGGCTACAAAACTTTTACCTTCATCCAGATGGTATAAAGTGAGCATCCACTAATGGTGACCATCCAGTCAGCGTACAGTGGCTACAAAACTGTTATATTCATCCAGATGGTATAAAGTGAGCATCCACTAATGGTGACCATCCAGTCAGCGTACAGTGGCTACAAAACTGTTATATTCATCCAGATGGTATAAAGTGAGCATCCACTAATGGTGACCATCCAGACAGCGTACAGTGGCTACAAAACTGTTATATTCATCCAGATGGTATAAAGTGAGCATCCACTAATGGTGACCATCCAGTCAGCGTACAGTGGCTACAAAACTGTTATATGCATCCAGATGGTATAAAGTGATCATCCACTAACAGTGACCATCCAGTCAGCCTACAGTGGCTACAAAACTGTTATATTCATCCAGATGGTATAAAGTGAGCATCCACTAATGGTGACCATCCAGTCAGCGTACAGTGGCTACAAAACTGTTATATGCATCCAGATGGTATAAAGTGATCATCCGCTAACAGTGACCATCCAGTCAGCCTACAGTGGCTACAAAACTTTTACATTCATCCAGATGGTATAAAGTGAGCATCCACTAACTGTGACCATCCAGTCAGCGTACAGTGGCTACAAAACTGTTATATTCATCCAGATGGTATAAAGTGAGCATCCACTAACTGTGACCATCCAGTCAGCGTACAGTGGCTACAAAACTGTTATATTCATCCAGATGGTATAAAGTGAGCATCCACTAATGGTGACCATCCAGTCAGCGTACAGTGGCTACAAAACTGTTATATTCATCCAGATGGTATAAAGTGAGCATCCACTAATGGTGACCATCCAGTCAGCCTACAGTGGCTACAAAACTTTTACATTCATCCAGATGGTATAAAGTGAGCATCCACTAACTGTGACCATCCAGTCAGCGTACAGTGGCTACAAAACTGTTATATTCATCCAGATGGTATAAAGTGAGCATCCACTAACTGTGACCATCCAGACAGCGTACAGTGGCTACAAAACTGTTATATTCATCCAGATGGTATAAAGTGAGCATCCACTAATGGTGACCATCCAGTCAGCGTACAGTGGCTACAAAACTGTTATATTCATCCAGATGGTATAAAGTGAGCAATCCACTAACATGGTGACCATCCAGTCAGCGTACAGTGGCTACAAAACTTTTATATTCATCCAGATGGTATAAAGTGAGCATCCACTAATGGTGACCATCCAGTCAGCGTACAGTGGCTACAAAACTGTTATATGCATCCAGATGGTATAAAGTGAGCATCCACTAATGGTGACCATCCAGTCAGCGTACAGTGGCTACAAAACTGTTATATTCATCCAGATGGTATAAAGTGAGCATCCACTAATGGTGACCATCCAGTCAGCCTACAGTGGCTACAAAACTTTTATATTCATCCAGATGGTATAAAGTGAGCATCCACTAACTGTGACCATCCAGTCAGCGTACAGTGGCTACAAAACTGTTATATGCATCCAGATGGTATAAAGTGAGCATCCACTAATGGTGACCATTCCAGTCAGCGTACAGTGGCTACAAAACTGTTATATGCATCCAGATGGTATAAAGTGATCATCCACTAACATTGGCCATCCAGTCAGCCTACAGTGGCTACAAAACTTTTACATTCATCCAGATGGTATAAAGTGAGCATCCACTAAATGTGACCATCCAGACAGCGTACAGTGGCTACAATACTGTTATATGCATCCAGATGGTATAAAGTGATCATCCACTAACAGTGACCATCCAGTCAGCCTACAGTGGCTACAAAACTTTTACATTCATCCAGATGGTATAAAGTGAGCATCCACTAACTGTGACCATCCAGACAGCGTACAGTGGCTACAAAACTTTTATATGCATCCAGATGGTATAAAGTGAGCATCCACTAATGGTGACCATCCAGTCAGCGTACAGTGGCTACAAAACTGTTATATTCATCCAGATGGTATAAAGTGAGCATCCACTAACATGGTGACCATCCAGTCAGCCTACAGTGGCTACAAAACTGTTATATGCATCCAGATGGTATAAAGTGATCATCCACTAACAGTGACCATCCAGTCAGCGTACAGTGGCTACAAAACTTTTATATTCATCCAGATGGTATAAAGTGAGCATCCACTAATGGTGACCATCCAGTCAGCGTACAGTGGCTACAAAACTGTTATATTCATCCAGATGGTATAAAGTGAGCAATCCACTAATGGTGACCATCCAGTCAGCGTACAGTGGCTACAAAACTGTTATATTCATCCAGATGGTATAAAGTGAGCAACCACTAATGGTGACCATCCAGTCAGCGTACAGTGGCTACAAAACTGTTATATTGCATCCAGATGGTATAAAGTGAGCATCCACTAACAGTGACCATCCAGTCAGCCTACAGTGGCTACAAAACTTTTACATTCATCCAGATGGTATAAAGTGAGCATCCACTAAATGGTGACCATCCAGTCAGCGTACAGTGGCTACAAAACTGTTATATTCATCCAGATGGTATAAAGTGAGCATCCACTAATGGTGACCATCCAGTCAGCGTACAGTGGCTACAAAACTGTTATATTCATCCAGATGGTATAAAGTGAGCATCCACTAATGGTGACCATCCAGTCAGCCTACAGTGGCTACAAAACTTTTATATTCATCCAGATGGTATAAAGTGAGCATCCACTAATGGTGACCATCCAGTCAGCGTACAGTGGCTACAAAACTGTTATATGCATCCAGATGGTATAAAGTGAGCATCCACTAACTGTGACCATCCAGTCAGCGTACAGTGGCTACAAAACTGTTATATTCATCCAGATGGTATAAAGTGAGCAACCACTAATGGTGACCATCCAGTCAGCCTACAGTGGCTACAAAACTGTTATATTCATCCAGATGGTATAAAGTGAGCATCCACTAATGGTGACCATCCAGTCAGCGTACAGTGGCTACAAAACTGTTATATTCATCCAGATGGTATAAAGTGAGCGTCCGCTAATGGTGACCATCCAGTCAGCGTACAATGGCTACAAAACTGTTATATTCATCCAAATGGTATAAAGTGAGCAGCAGCTAACAATGATTCATCTGGACAGTCTACTGCAATCCCAATTTTTTCAAATGAATAACAATGTCGTAGTAAGTAATAAAGAGTTGTTTCACATTACTTATTTTAGCTGCATTGATGTTGTATTTGTGTTAGATTGTTGACCCTGGTTCCATAATCCTTTTTGCTTGTTGTTTTTACCTCGTTCAAATAACTTTTGCCGTTGTCTTTTATCAAAACGTTGTTTCTTTTGACCTTTAAAAATATACCTTTTGATTAGTGAAATTTTAAAATGCCAAGCGGTAGTAGCTTTGAATACTCTCTTTGCTTAACTTAGCCCATTACATGTTATACAGTCCGTGTCTAATTTCTGTATGGTAGTTCCTTTGCCAATGATGTCTAAGTACTCGTCTGGGTTAGAAATAACTTCTTATTTTCTTATGACCTCCTCTTTTTTCCAAAAACTCGATCTAAAGGCAAAAAGGAATGGACATGAACTGAAAAACATCACTTCAACACTTTTAATATTGTCAGGAGCATCGGAAAACCATGTATAACAATAAATACTGATTTATATTTTGACCTCAACATGCATCCAACTTATCTTATCCGAATGTAGGGTGTCATGTGGAGTGAGTTCAGTTTGTGATAAACTGCAGAAGATATGATTTGACCCTTTAGCAAACTCGTCTTCCGTCCAACAATAACTGGTACATGTTGTTTTGTTCACATTAGTTCTGGTATGTCCTTGCAAAATGGTATAGTTATATAGTAACTATACCATTCTGGATATATAGTAACTAACAGTCTGGAGTAGTAAACTTGCTTGTCTGGTACCCTTGGCAGGCAAAGACATTTTTATATGTAATAACATTTGTAAATACCTATTGTTATACGTTTATCACAACTTGTTGATATTGAGGTCTGAAGACAAATGTTTACACACTGATTTGCCTCGACATCAAATACAGTGACAAGAAAAATTCTTTGATTGACTTCTGTTTATCTTTGAGAAATCGAGACTTTCTATCGCCTTCCCTTTTCAGTAGACATTGCGCCTTTAGCAACAAATTGTTTAGCAACATAGTCTCCTCTTGCTCTGGTGACGTTTAATATTTTCAAAAACGCTTGTTTGCAGACAGTTAAATAGATGCCATTATCAGAGCGCCTGTAAGGAAATTTGAAATTTCAGTTGTAAGGTCCTCGGTTCCCTGCTTGAGTCAGGTTCGCCTCGTTTTCATGGAAATGTAGTTTACTAGAAGGTTGATTATTTTTACTTTCGCTTTGAATTTATAGAACTCGTTGTGTAAGTCCAATTCGCACAAGTCTTGAACTCTTGAAAGCCTTAGTGTCATGCTTGCATATTATAGGGAACTTTGGTAAAGTTGTAGGAAAGTGCCTGGGTGGACTCTGACCATACTGGCTTCTTTAATGTTAACTATGTTTTGGAATTAATTTTAATCACAGTTTTTACTATGTAAACTATAAATACGACATGTTTAACTTAATAACCATTGTAAGCTTGGCCTTCGAGTAATGAAAGTTTTCAACCTACGTTTAAATATACCTTATCTGTTTTGCAACTGTATTCTTCCACTTGTCCAGTTGCAGCACGACCTTTATTTTTCACGATTACAACAAAGATTTAAGAATTTAAAACTGAGAAAACAGCTTTCCACTACACAGCGATACTTAAGTTCCTTCACTGAAAGGAGGTTATGTTTTGACAAAGATCAAACCGGTCACGTGACTATTTCCTACACTCCCATTGGTTGCTCGAGATAGTCGTGTTTGAAGTCAACAAAGTGTTAAAGAGATAGTTGGGTCTGATACTAATATAAATAATTAAACGTACTTTTAAAGGGGTTTAGTTAATTTTTGAAACTTTTTTTTAAGGAGACGCCGATCCCCTTTTAAGCCTTATTCTGTCCGTCCTCATGGGCCACTGGCCTGTGCGAGGATCTTATCAAACAGAATAGGGGGGAGAGTCGATACAGTACGAGGTTGATAAACCTCTAACTAATAAACTTCTAATTATGGTGGAAAATCAATTAAATTATTTTCCTGATTCTTATCCTCAATTTAACCAGAAAGTAGAGATAGCTGGTTTTTGATACTACACGCTTTAAGTATTGAAAAAAACTTTCTGAAAACTCTGCATATTTATTATTCTAACTATGAAAGCTGGTAACTCGTGACACCAAAGCTTACCTCCGCCGCCCCTAGTCCCGGGTATGGGGTGGAGCCTAGAGTCACGATCTCCCAGATGAGGACTCCGAAGCTCCAGATGTCGGACTTGACGGAGAACAGATTATCGTACAGCGACTCTGGGGCCATCCACCGGATGGGTAGTCGCCCCTCAGACTTCCTCTCGTACACGTGACTAGTGATGATGTCTCGAGCGAACCCGAAGTCTGCCACCTTGCAGATCTGGTTCTCCCCCACTAGGACATTTCTGGCTGCCAAATCTCTGTGGATAATCTGGAAAATATTAAAAATATTAACTAAATTGATGATTTAACGTTATCGGGAATGTTTATGAAAAGCGCGCAAATGTATTTGTAGTTTGTAATGTTACAGTAGTTCTTCTCTGTATTCCCTCGTATCGAGTTATACTTACCTTTTCTTCGAGGAAACTGTGTAAAGCTTTTAGATAAAATGTTATAGTCATTTTAAATTAAAATGTTAATGCCTGGCATTAAATACTAATATTATATTGTGGATAATGATGCAACTGTAGCTTAGAATAATGCTTAGATCTGAATTTTAACCTGTATCTAATGTGTGTGTGTGTGTGTGTGTGTGTGTGTGTGTGTGTGTGTGTGTGTGTGTGTGTGTGTGTGTGTGTGTGTGTGTGTGTGTGTGTGTGTGTGTGTGTGTGTGTGTGTGTGTGTGTGGCGCTTTGTTCATGTTTTGATCAATAATATCCCTGCTTTTTTACTGAAGAACTTCAGTTAAATCTAATTTTCCTCAACAACCAATGATTTAATCACTTGTAAATCTTGTCATATAGCAATTTTTCTTAGAATCTGTTATAAACTTTTTGTTTATAACTAACATTATTTTTATATTTCGATGAATATGAAGAGGAAAATGTTATGTGCTTCTAACATGACTTGCGGAGCTTTTAACTCAGATTAGAAACAGGACGCGTTGGACTTCCCGGGAACCAATTATCTAAATCAATAAAATCCTCTATAACTTTAATTTCTTTATCCTATCATAAAATATTGTGAAAATAACATTTTAGCTGGTCGTTTTAAGTTATCTTTAAAATTAAAAACACAATAATTATGGTACTCTATAAATATTTTACTAATCCCTGGTATTAAACTACAACTAACATTGTTTAGATAGTTTTTCTCTTTTTAGGGAAGTAATCATTGGGTATATCAATTTAACGGCCAATTACACTCGCTTTGGTGCAGATTCAAAACAAACCTTATAAAAGACAAACGGGAATGTATAATAGTTTATTAAACTGTATTCTAATTACTTATGTCAATTAGGATAGTTTGAAATTAATGTGTAACAGATTAAAACCTAACTGTTGTAATATAAAATTAAATTATTTTTTTATATCAGTTATTTAAAAATTTTAATGTAGTGTACTATAATAATACTTTCAGAATGTACTATTTGTTTGTTTTACTTCCTTTCTATAAGTAAGTAAAATAAGTTAAAAATTCATTGTAGCATTTTCATTCTATATGAATGAAAGTGAATCAGTGTTCTGAGTCAGCGTTTCTACAATTTGGTTAGAGTTCAAACCTCATTCCCTCCATCATTCGAAACGGAAGAAGTTCCTTGCAGAATCCTAATAGCTGCATAGATTTAACAGCTGTCAAAATTAGACAATCTAAAGAGGTCAAACAAAATTCGGAAGGATTAAAAAAATTGTTCATAGTCAGAGCTGCATTGCTACAGCTAACTTTACTTCACGACTGTCTATCTAATATTACTTTTATTTTTCTTCACCTAAATTAATTTTTCAGAGTGGGTACATTATCTACATCTAACGCTGCTTAAATGTAAAGCACTTATATTTTAATGCAACTTTAAACACATTGATACATAGAAATTCTATAAATAAATAATTATGATGACATCAATAAACTATGAACAAAACTGAGAGGAACTATTAATAGGTTTGAATAAAAGTATCTATCTTACAAGCAGTAAGCCAACCAAACTATCCACTAACTAGATTGGAACAAAAGAACGATACGTGAAACAATTGGTTCGGGCACCAGATATATATCGGCTAAAACACCAACAGATCTTTTAAAATTAAAGTGAGTGTTTAGGAACAAGTTACTTCGGAAGAGAAATGAGCGTAACCACGAACGTTCGTTTCGAATCAATATTGGATTTACCGGACTTGGAGATATTACTGTGTACCACACAGTAGAGCAACGATATCTAGGAGTAACGAGTTCTTCAATAGAATCATGCATGTAAATATCTCGCTCTAAAGTTATGGGTAATTATGTTTTGATAAACATAACCAACTTAAATGTTAGTTAATTCTTTGTTAAGCATTCTTGTTTGAACGTTTTTAACGATTGAAGGATTGTGAATAAAACAGGATTTTTCCGTATATTTTCCATTGTTCATTGACACAATACAGCCAGCAACACTACGTTTCGAAATCTGCAATCTGATCTCTTTCTCAGGTGAATGACTAACCTAATTGAATTTATTCTAGGTAAGGAAACCATTAGACCAGAGCGAAACCATGAAATGAAGTTTATCAAATAACTTTACCATTTAATTTTTTTTACACAACTGTAAGGCTGAAAACCTGCCTGTAGGATTACCTCTGAAAACACTGTTTTCATAGAAGTGAAAGAAACCTTCTCCAAAATAGTACTGAATATAATAACTGAATTAAAATAACTGATCAGTACAGAATTTAATAACAGTCTCGAAAGTATCCCAGATAGATTTAAACAAGTTTCTGAAACAGATAAGAAGCTTAGAATCTCTATACTTAAAAACATTATACCTAAAGAATGTGTATTGCATAAAGATAAGCAAAGCGAATGTGGATGTGAACAATAAACACTGTATCAACCTCAAATGAAAGAAAGAATCAAAATGAAAGATCAAGATGAATGAAATGGAATGAAAGATCATATGCTAGCGCTGTCAATGGAATTAACCCTTCAGTAACTATTAAAAAAAGGCGGAATGTTTTTATTGCAATTCTTGCAACTGTTCAACACTGCTACTAATATGCTGTGCCGATCACTGAGCGAGTTATCCTAATAAATCAACTCTTTTGCCTGTGCGATAAACAAATTAGTTTATGGTGTTGTGGCGTTATTGTGGATTAATTTTATGGCTAAATGCAACATAACCTAGTCACACCATGATAGTGTTACCCATGGGATACTCCTTTCCTCGATATATCATTTTAAGATTACATCATTTCCGTCTAGCGTTGTGCAACCTCAGACCGCGAAGGCCTTCTCTAACGCCACAAAATAAATCGTCGGCCAGATTTACCTGTCTAGCCTGTCAGTAATTACATCATATTTATAATAAATCATAGTTTAAAAAACTAAAAACACGCTTTTATAGAAAACCAAACTAAAAAATAGAAAATAACTTTTAATTGAGAGTTAAAAGTTATTTAACTCTTTTTTTAAGAGTTTATACTATGGTAGTAGAAGGCAAAACAATCATTCATAGTCAATCACCTCAAAATAAAATTATAATAAAATTTAAGTTACAAACAGAATAAATTAATTCAGATTAAAAAGCGTGGGGTGCTTGATACTCGTATATTAAATATTACAATCATTTTATCGGTAATTATCTTTGAGAGGACACTTATGAAATGTAGTAAAATGCACCCCACGCTCTGAATTAATTTATTCTGTTAATAACTTAAATTTTATTATAATTTTATTTTGATAATATTATAATGGAAAACTATGATCAAATTATTGCATTGTCATCGGTCCTTGATACGTATGCAAAGTTTCAAATTAATCAGACTTCTGGAAATTGGTGAAAATTATGGTCAAAGATTCCGTTACATAGATACAACCGAAGCTAATAAAAGCGTGTTAAAAATACAGCTAGAAAAGCATCAGGGTTTGTGTTTTAAAATGAGTTAATGATCTTACTCGTACAACTTTTACTATCTACGTAAACATTACCTATTCTATCAGAAATCATAATTGAAATAACTGATTAACAGATTCATATGTTTAAATATCTCTTACATGTATTATATTTCGCCTACTTCGCAATATATTAGAGTAAAATAAATTTATTGCTCTTAATTTTAAGTTTTTGGAAAATGATAATACTATCTAGAGGTATTTTAAGAAGAGATTTGTTTGACAATTTCGATTATATAAATGTTGAGGGTAAAAATAATAAAAATGTAGTGCACATACAACTACCATATATCTGTTTATAAGTACCCACCCCGTTTTAGGTGATCAAAACGTATTCAAATGCACTCAGGACACCGCTAAAACTAGGATTAACACCTCATTTAGAGTCCAGTATCAAACTGTGACTGCTCACTTGTTTTCGCATGAACAGGTACATGCCTAAACTATATATGGAGTACTCACTCCATAATGAACCTGACCAATAATAGATTCGCTCTCCATGTGAAACACTTTACGACTGCAGTCATTGTGCATTCGAATTTACGTGTTTAAACTTTACAAAATCCATTCTGAATTAAATTAACCGATTAATTTATTATGAGGTTAAACATTACTTGCCTTATACAAAATTTATGGCTAAAGTCCAATGTTAAATTTTTTATACTAGCTTTAACTAAAGAATATGTATTGCATTAATAAATAGTTTTATAATAATATTTAATGAATTTTTGTTGATTTTTAACCCTTATATGAAGGTTTTTACAATAAACTTATCACATTTTATATTTTCAGCAGTTACGGCTTTAAAATTACACCCTTTGATAACTTTTTGAGGGCTAAACATATATTGATTGTCTCTAAAGCTTCTAGGCTTTGAATGTTTTACTTGTGATGAGGAAACATAGTCAATAGTAAATATTTATTGCGGAGACAATAAGTAAATCTGTATAGCCAACGTCAAGTATCTAATAATTTTGACACACATGCCTCATCGAACTCTCATTTACACATAGATTTTGACAATCGTTCTGCTCCATTCATCACGAATTCTTTCCCACCTCAGATCGTAAGTAAGTCTTCTGATTGTGCTGTCTCCCAGTTATAATGAAATTTAGGAAAATTTTTAATAAATTTTTTCATTCTTGGAGAGCATTTTTATCATAAGAGACAGCACTGAACTTCAAGCCTAAGAATATGCTCCATTACAAAAGTATTGGTCGTATCAGAACTCCATTTGGTCCTCGTCTAGTTAGGGATAACATTTCCGTTGCTATAATCATCACTACGGTCATCCAAGGCAGCCATAAAAATTGCTGGTGAAAGATGACAATGGGGGCTGTAGAGAATATATTCATCAAAGTATTTCTCCCACATCTTCCATCTTACGAACTAAACAGGGGTTATTATTGTGAGTAAAATCTTTCATAATATAATTAAATTCTATTTTAATAATTTTATTTCATCCTTATGTTCCTGTTTTTGAAACCCTTAAATTATACATAAATACAAATTTCATTATGGTATATCAGTTATTCTAAAAATTAAAACCATTATCAAATATGATGTATTAATTGTTTATATTAAATCAGAAAATATATGAATAGGTCTATTTTATGTATATAAACAGTATATTAATAAGGATTCTCTAATGTGAATTGCATACTACAAGGAAACTGTAGAAGATGATTTCCCACGAAGTAGTTCATTGACAAGGGCTCTATTTCCAATTACCTTGGTAGTAAACACTGAAATAGCAGTCGCAAAGATAAAACCAACTTGACATTCTCTTCAGACTTGTTACTGAACACTGGAATAACTCTCAATTGTTCGTTGTGATGTTGTTTTATCAAGTTAATGTTTTTGTTTTCTGCTATCTAAGTTTGTCTCTTATATTACTTTTATCTAACAATTTTAGGTTAAAAAATATAAATATATATTATACAGGCTGTCAAAACGTCCTGCACTGGCTTGATAATTCCCCATCGGTAAACAGGTAAAGCAATAAAACTTGGTACAGCATTACTGCATCTTTAAATCTACTTCTTTATGTAACTATCATTTTATTGTATTTTAGAGGGGGAGGGGTGGCCCGTAAAGAGTCAGAAGGAAATGTTAAATTAGAGCATGGGTCGAATAGTACATCAAATGAGGTTTCTGTATTAGTAGAGTAGAATTTCGCAAATCCGAGCTCAAAAGGTCCACGCTTTAAAACATTATGCTGGTTTACATTTTGAAACATTTACAGTGTAGGTCCTGTTCTAAATGGAATAATATTTTTTCTTGACTCAGGTTGTGAAGCTTAACTAAATAAATGAATACTGGACTTATGAAATAGTTCTTGAGACAGTTAGTGACTCGTCACATCCAATAGAGGATTGTTTACAAGGATTTCCACAAACAAATTTAAAGTAAGCATAGGTGTAGATGTACATAGTTTTGAAGTGTAATGTAAGATGTACATAAAGTAAAGTTCAAAACCTAATCTAAAAATAAGAACTTTCTATAATAATAACTGATGCCAGGTTTTTCCCTTTACTATTCATTTCTGCTAAACAACCACTTTTTATAATGATGTACATCTTGATCTATGCTTACATTAACTTTTTTGTAGAACTTCATATAAACCGAATATATGAAAATGGTTCATATAACCATAAACATTCTTAGTTGTTGCATTTGACTATATTTTGAGCTAAATTTACCACCAAATTCAAAGCACATAAGTTGTTTATCATTTAACTGATTTCTGTAAAACACATCTGGAAAATAAGCAGTAGGAATGATATTAAAAAATAAATCCAAACATTAATTTTAAAACTGTCAATAGGCATTCACTGCTGGTAACACAAGCTATTACAGATGAGTAAATCCTGCTACTCATTTATATTAAACGTAATGTATTCCAATTTATCGTAAGTAGTACTATTATGTTTGTAACATTACAAACACACTATATTTTTAACATAAAATACGGCACTCAAAACCTCTAGCTGTTGCCTAATTTAAACAATAAAACTTGTCGATATTGATTCATTAATTCATTACCCTATTATTAATAGTATAGGAGCTAGCAACGTTTTCGAGAGAGAATTTCAGGTCAGCTAAAATTTTGATACGCTGTCTTTCTTGCTCTTTCGGTTGGAGTCCGGGCTATCTGGCTGGCGGTAGTGGTTGCGTTTATTAATGCGCATCTTACCTGCAAAGGTAAAAATCCTGGAGTTTAAAAGAATGTTTTTATGCGTAATTTAAAATTCGTTCCCTTAAATTCTTTCGTTTAAATTACGCATTAAAAAATTCTTTTAAACTCCAGGATTTTTACCTGTGAAGGTAAGATGCGCATTAATAAACGCGACCACTACCACCAGCCAGATAGCCCGGACTCCAATCGAAAGAGCAAGAAAGACAGCATATCAAAAAATCAGCTGACCTGAAATTCTTGTTTTAGAAACGTTGCTACCTCCCGTTTTTTTTTTTTTTTTTTTTTTTTTTTTTTCCTTTGGGATAATGGGGTGGATTCCTAGATCCTCACACGTCAACCTGAGCTTATTGTGTGCCCCTTTGATGTTAGAGGGGTAAGCCTATCTTCGTGCCCTTAATTAGGCTAAGAAGCTTTTCCCCGATACTAGCATCTGGTTCGTCGCCTGGTTGTTTATCACCGAAAAGAGCCCTTCTCCTTGCTCCCAGTCTCTCACAGTCCAGTATTATGTGTTTTGCAGTCTCTTCAGACTTATTGTGCTACCTCCCGTACTATAATTCTTGTTATTCCTGCTGTATAAAATATGTTGTATATAAAAATTAATAAAATATGCCTTTTTGATAACAAGGACAAAGCAAAGCACGACAAACAAATGTTTATACATTAATCTGAAACAGCACACATCCTCAATATATGGCAGGTTTCCTTTGTAATATAAGCCCAGAAAGTGCCCTTTCGAAAAAACTCTCAGCAACTAATCAAAAATACCTGCAAAATGGGACATCCTTTTATGTACTGGCGTTACAAATCCATTACATTACAGACAAGGTAAAATAGTAACACGGACTTTGGTCACATGATGGCAATAAGTACTTCACTAAAGTACTTCGATGTATTGTCCATTCATGTAGTGCACAAGCTGATTAGGGTATAAATTAAGGCAAATCAATCGTTCAATTTAATAAAATTTTAATAATTTATAAAATTCAACAAAAGCTGTTCTTGCAAGATTTATACGTGATTTATAACAAGAAGCAATTTTGTTCTTGAGAGTTATAGAACTATCTTATTCAATCTTAATGATCATCTTAATGTTACATAATATGCATAATTAATTTGATACTACACTGTCCCATATGAAATATGGCGCTTATAGTATACTGTACAACACTGTTCACTGAATTACACTACAAATAACTGAACCCTCTCTGAATCCCAACTCACTTCTCTAGCATGTGTTAAAAGTCAACACGGAAGATCAATGATTCTAAGTCAAGCGTGAAACTCTTTACGAAGTTAATCTCAACACAAACAGTTATTTAGTAAAAATCCAAAATTAACTCGACTTTGTTGATTTCTCCTTCTGTTAAATTACACTTTAGTCGGTAACAGAATTATTTTCTTCCATAATTAACAGTTCATTCACATAACAGTTTGTTTCACATTTTATAAGCCATTAAAATAAGTTCTTGATTTTTTACGGTGACTTTAGGTCTAAACTAAATATTATTCTGTATACAAATTTTTTGTAAATCGTAAAGTATTAGGGCCTAAGCTCCATATGTGCCTTTTGTGGATTTTAAATACATGCAACTTTAGGGCTTCCAGAGTTACAATATTAATCTTACTAGAGTTTTTTAATCCGCCGTATCACTAAAAACACATCAAACAGTTATTCTTAATCTAGTAATTAAGTTTATATAAGACCTGATTTGTTACAACATCCAGTATGCAAACATAATATCACCTAATGTCTTTATAATAATTTATATTCATCAAATATAATTTTTTGTTGGCGCAGTTTATTATTGTTTTATATTTGCTTATTACTAATGGTAAGCTTAATAATGTAATTATTTCAGATACACTATATCGAAAATGAAAACTGCTGTCAATTAAAATAACAATATCAGTTTCATATCTGATACACTTACCCCTTTCCCAGAAAGGAACTCCATGCCCCGTGCCACTTGGTAGCAGAAAGACGTGAGGTCACGTGACGTAAGTGTGGCGGACTTTGCGTGCATGTTGTCATAGTAGCGTTGTGCTCTGGAGTTTCGCAGGTAACTCTGCAGCTTGCCGTGAGGCACATACTCCATTATCACAAACAAAGGATCTGCATTAGAAACGTGTACGTTAGAACATAGTCACAAAACATCCAAATAAAACCTTTAAATTTGCATTTTCTGAAAAAGAAACGCTCTTTTCATTATATCTACTGTTGGTACGATGTTTTACTACGTTATAATTAGATCATAGCGAAGGGAAATTAGTAAAGTATAATTCCGCATTCACTAACATTACAACCTCTTTGTGAATATTATCTTGATGGATAATTAACTGATGTGGTGAATGAATATTTTAATTGATATTTTCAGAATTACCAATACGGTCTGTAAATGAAAGTGATGACGTTACAACTTATTTACTTTGCGTCGGGTCCAATTTGTCTAATGTTGCATCAGAATAATTACACTAAAATTGTAATGCGCAGAAAAGAAGTTCACTAAAAACCACAAAACACTGACTAAATTTCGCTTCATTCGTTCTTTGCTTATATGATTCAACCGTTCGCTCCATTCTTTCAACTGCACTCTATTATAAATAATCGAGAAGCGAAATACATACCTAACAGCAAACGGTTTTATTTTATATCAAGTGATATACATGATTATTTTATATTAGTGATATACATTATGATGTACAATGTGTCTCCTATTATCCCTGATAGGATCATTTGACATAGTTATAAGTTACAAAAATGAACAGTGCGTTTCAATATTACGTAAATTATGTGAAGAAAACTTGGATTTTTCTTCGCGTGCTTTGGGATCTAACCTAAAACACGATATTGAATTTAGTTTTGTACCTGATAAAACAATAAGAACACCCATTCACCCAGATTGTTTTTGTAATTGTGTCTCTGTTATCGAAGCGCTGCAAATAGTCGTTTTGGGCTTCATCGCCGCCGAAATTTTCGGATCTCTTCAGACGTTAGAGGGTAAAATTGTGGTGAAATCAACATACGTATTGATTCAACCGTTCCCCCCACAGCTGCGTAATGTGTACTTAAACTTATGCCTTATGAAGAAGATACGAGTGATGAAGTGATTATATTTAACTCTCGAAACGTAGTGCTGTATTTGTGTAACATACAGCAATGAAAAGTATCTGCATATGTTGCCCTTTTCAAAATTAACCATTGACGATAAGAATTTTAACAAGGAATAGCGTGTCTATTATACACACATCTTTAAATCATACACGGTAAACGCAAAAAGTAAAAATATCTTAATTACAACTAAATAATTTCAAATTTCAATCACATACATTTATAAAATCTTTCTTAGGATGTATTTCCCCATGATACATTAATATTTTTGTTTATTGAGTTAGGTTTTGTAGCAGTGCTCGAAATATAAATGTTCCGCTAAGATAAGCAGAGTACTAAAATGAAAATGTGCTCTAAAATCAAATCAGTTCGTTATCCATTGATATCATTTAAACATTTTTAACATTGACTCTCCACTCTAATATTTGTTCGTTATAATATTGATTGTTTAGAACATAAACTTCAAATTTTAAAATCTCATATTAACACGTAGTTTAAGTTAATATTTCTTCTTTTTTGTCTTTCTGCACTTAATTGTACTCATAATTAGAAAATGGGAACACATCATCTAGTATACGCTAAATTGATGTTTCGCTCAACTAAGGAAGGCTCTCTTGTAGACTGGGTCTGATGTCAAAACTGTGCAACTCCATTGAATGAGTCGGGCATTCTATGAAATTAGAAAACATTAGTTGAGACTTCGGAATTTGAGTTAGTGGCAAGCTAATGAATTGTCTGTCAGTGAGAATGCAATTAGAGAAGAAGAACCAAATCCAGTCATATAACAGTAATGAATCGCGGTTCAACATTAACTTCAAGTAATACTAAAACGTTTTACATTCAGGGAGTCGGGATATGTAACCTGAGTAAAAGCCTCACATCAATAGCTGATTAAAAACGACATGTAGCGCCTACCACAGAGTAATGTTTAGTACTAATGTGCCTGTAGTGGATATCAGTGCAATGTCATGTAACATATGTAACCTGAGTAAAAGCCTCACACCAATAGCTGATTAAAAACGTCATGTAGCGCCTACCACAGAGTAATGTTTGGTCCTAATGTGCCAGTAGTGGATATCTGTGCAATGACATGTAACATATGTAACCTGTGTAAGAGCCTCACGCCAAGAGCTGATTAAAAACGTCATGTAGAGCCTCCAACAGAGAAATGTTTAATCCTAATGTGCCTACAGCGGATATCTGTGCAATGGCATGTAACAAATGTAACCTGAGTAAGCGCCTCACACCAAGAGCTGATTAAACACGTCATGTAGCGCCTACCACAGAGTAATGTTTAGTACTAATGTGCCTGTAGTGGATATCTGTGCAATGGCATGTAACATATGTAACCTGAGTAAGAGCCTCACACCAATAGCTGATTAAAAACGTCATGTAGCGCCTACCACAGAGTAATGTTTAGTACTAATGTGCCTACAGCGGATATCTGTGCAATGGCATGTAACATATGTAACCAGAGTAAAAGCCTCACACCAATAGCTGATTAAAAACGTCATGTAGCGCCTACCACAGAGTAATGTTTAGTACTAATGTGCCTGTAGTGGATATCTGTGCAATGGCATGTAACATATGTAACCTGTGTAAGAGCCTCACGCCAAGAGCTGATTAAAAACGTCATGTAGAGCCCACCACAGAGAAATGTTTAGTCCTAATGTGCCTGTAGTGGATATCTGTGCAATAGCAAGTAACATATGTAACCTGTGTAAGAGCCTCACACCAAGAGCAGATTAAACACGTCATGTAGCGCCTACCACAGAGTAATGTTTGGTCCTAATGTGCCTGTAGTGGATATCTGTGCAATGACATGTAACATATGTAACCTGTGTAAGAGCCTCACGCCAAGAGCTGATTAAAAACGTCATGTAGAGCCTCCAACAGAGAAATGTTTAATCCTAATGTGCCTACAGCGGATATCTGTGCAATGGCATGTAACAAATGTAACCTGAGTAAGCGCCTCACACCAAGAGCTGATTAAACACGTCATGTAGCGCCTACCACAGAGTAATGTTTAGTACTAATGTGCCTGTAGTGGATATCTGTGCAATGGCATGTAACATATGTAACCTGAGTAAGAGCCTCACACCAATAGCTGATTAAAAACGTCATGTAGCGCCTACCACAGAGTAATGTTTAGTACTAATGTGCCTACAGCGGATATCTGTGCAATGGCATGTAACATATGTAACCAGAGTAAAAGCCTCACACCAATAGCTGATTAAAAACGTCATGTAGCGCCTACCACAGAGTAATGTTTAGTACTAATGTGCCTGTAGTGGATATCTGTGCAATGGCATGTAACATATGTAACCTGTGTAAGAGCCTCACGCCAAGAGCTGATTAAAAACGTCATGTAGAGCCCACCACAGAGAAATGTTTAGTCCTAATGTGCCTGTAGTGGATATCTGTGCAATAGCAAGTAACATATGTAACCTGAGTAAGAGCCTCACACCAAGAGCAGATTAAACACGTCATGTAGCGCCTACCACAGAGTAATGTTTGGTCCTAATGTGTCTACAATGAACAGCTGTGCAATGTCATGTAACATATGTAACCTGAGTAAGAGCCTCACACCAAGAGCAGATTAAACACGTCATGTAGCGCCTACCACAGAGTAATGTTTGGTCCTAATGTGTCTACAATGAACAGCTGTGCAATGTCATGTAACATATGTAACCTGAGTAAGAGCCTCACACCAAGAGCAGATTAAACACGTCATGTAGCGCCTACCATAGAGTAATGTTTGGTCCTAATGTGCCTGTAGTGAATATCTGTGCTATGTCATGTAACATATGTAACCTGAGTAAGAGCCTCACACCAAGAGCAGATTGAACACGTCATGTAGCGCCTACCACAGAGTAATGTTTAGTACTAATGTGCCTGTAGTGGATATCTGTGCTATGTCATGTAACATATGTAACCTGAGGAAGAGCCTCACACCAAGAGCAGATTAAACATGTCATGTAGCGCCTACCACAGAGTAATGTTTGGTCCTAATGTGTCTACAATGAACAGCTGTGCAATGTCATGTAACATATGTAACCTGAGTAAGAGCCTCACACCAAGAGCAGATTAAACACGTCATGTAGCGCCTACCATAGAGTAATGTTTGGTCCTAATGTGCCTGTAGTGAATATCTGTGCTATGTCATGTAACATATGTAACCTGAGTAAGAGCCTCACACCAAGAGCAGATTGAACACGTCATGTAGCGCCTACCACAGAGTAATGTTTAGTACTAATGTGCCTGTAGTGGATATCTGTGCTATGTCATGTAACATATGTAACCTGTGTAAGAGCCTCACGCCAAGAGCTGATTAAACACGTCATGTAGCGCCTACCACAGAGTAATGTTTGGTCCTAATGTGTCTACAATGAACAGCTGTGCAATGTCATGTAACATATGTAACCTGAGTAAGAGCCTCACACCAAGAGCAGATTAAACACGTCATGTAGCGCCTACCATAGAGTAATGTTTGGTCCTAATGTGCCTGTAGTGAATATCTGTGCTATGTCATGTAACATATGTAACCTGAGTAAGAGCCTCACACCAAGAGCAGATTGAACACGTCATGTAGCGCCTACCACAGAGTAATGTTTAGTACTAATGTGCCTGTAGTGAATATCTGTGCTATGTCATGTAACATATGTAACCTGTGTAAGAGCCTCACGCCAAGAGCTGATTAAACACGTCATGTAGCGCCTACCACAGAGTAATGTTTGGTCCTAATGTGTCTACAATGAACAGCTGTGCAATGTCATGTAACATATGTAACCTGAGTAAGAGCCTCACACCAAGAGCAGATTAAACACGTCATGTAGCGCCTACCATAGAGTAATGTTTGGTCCTAATGTGTCTACAATGAACAGCTGTGCAATGGCATGTAACATACGGTTTCGTATACACACAAACTTTATACGGTTTTCCTGCAAGGGGCGATATTTATCTCTTTGGGCAAAAAGTTAAAATCTTTGTTTTCATATTTCGCCTTTCCTTATAAAATGTCATATCGAAGATAAGGTAGATTAGTTTTAAATTTATCAACCACCAACTTGTCATGTTGAAGGTTATTCCACAAACATTTGTAGGTTTAACTACTTGAATAGCTGCATACACATTTTAATTATTGTATACCCCAACGTCTTAATAACTGAGAAGATTATGGTCAGATGTAAACATTTTGGCATGTTTGTGATAAAGCTAAAGTTTTTAAAATTATGTAACTCTGTGTCTGTGAGCAAGAAAAGGTTTACGTCTGATATTCTATTATCAGCGCCTTATTTTAGAACAAATTTCTAACATATATACAGTTTTTATTTATTTTATTACAGGCAGTTAACTACGACCTTTCACGCAATTTTTAAAATCTGAATCAGTAATGAAATATGATTAAGCCCTGTGAGATTTTCAAAAGGAAATAGGCACATATAAGATACAAATTATTTTCGTGTTCATAGTTAAGAGGATCAGTGATTATGCAAAATTGCAACTGGCTCTTACATTAGGTTTTACGGAGCATTTAGGGGTATTTCTGGTTCAAATGAATTAGCTTTACAACGCCACAGTTTAATTCGCCTTGTTCGAAAGAAAGTACTTTCTTCCGATCCTGGCAATCTACTTACGACCACCATAGTCTAGTTTGTCCTGTTCTCCCAATGGAGACACATATTTAAGGCTGTCCTTGTGCCAGTCATACACACTCTGTCCGCTAGATTGCAGTAGCGTGATCGTTTTCTCTCTTTACATCTACATTTATGATTGAGAAAAAATTTAGATTTAAACAAATGCTTCATCGTCTTTTGCCAAATTCACCTGAGAGTGTCAACGGCTAATTAGTATTAGCAGGTATTGGTATTAGTATTAGTATTAGTATTGGCATTGACGGAATTTCAATCATCATGGTCAGAGCAGTTAGTCCTTTCTGTATCGGGGCTATCACCTATATCATTAATCTCTCTCTCTCTCCTCTGGCCGATTCCCCTCTGGATGGAAAAAAAAAGCCTGGTCATCCCTCTTCCCAAAAATAGTAATCCTACTAGTGTGTCCGAGCTTAGGCCCATTTCCATTTTGCCAGTTTTGTCTAAGGTATTGGAAAGAATTGTGACAAATCAGTTGGTTTCCTTCCTGGAGTGCAGCGGTGTTTTGCCCGATAGTCAGTCTGGATTCAGGAAGGATTTCAGTACGACATCTGCTCTACTAAGTTTGACAAGCCAACTGTTTTCCGCCAGGGATAAGAATTTATGTAGTAGTTTAGCTGCTCTTGATTTCTCACATGCATTCGATTCAGTGAATTTTGATATGTTTTTGGCTAAGCTGCATTACTACGGTTTTGATCAGGTTTCAACAATGTGGTTTCGCTCTTATCTGATCGACAGAACCCAGGTAACCAGGGTGAATGATCGTCTTTCAGGGATTGCTCTCAAAGAGTCAGGGGTTCCTCAGGGTAGCTGCTTAGGTCCTATTATGTTTCTATTGTATACTGCGGATCTTAATCTTGAGTTATTATTCTGTTCCCTTTACTCCTACGCTGATGACACTCAGCTTGTGTTGTCATATCCTCCATTACAGTCTTCCTTGGCAATGCAGCAGATTAATGCTGATTTGTCGAGGGTCAGGCTCTGGGCTGACGATCACGGGCTTCAGTTGAATCCAAGAAAGTGTTCACTTGTTAATTTTTACCCCTCTTCAAATGCAGTCTTTCTTGGTAATGGACCCTTGGGAGTTTCCTTGGGAGGTGTTCCTTTACAGGTTTCAGACACAGTAAAAATCCTTGGCGTTACTTTTGACAAGCAGTTAACCTTCTTGAACCATGTTCAAAATATCAATCGTGGTGTAATGAATAGGTTAAGAGTGTTGTTTAGGTTTAAGGGGTTACTCCAGGAGGAAGTGAAACTGAAGATTGTCAAAGCTGTGGTTTTCCCAGTTATTGTTTATGCTCTTCCTGTATTTGGGGGAAGATTGACCCTTGAGGGTGCGGTCCTGATTGATAGGTTACAGAACTCTGCTGTAAGATTTGTGTACGGCCTGAGAAAATTTGATCACGTTAGCCAGTATCGCCGTACAGCAAGGATCCTCCCGATAAAGTACATTTTCAAACTCCAGGTGGCTTGCCTTGTTCACAAGGTGTTGCTGACGGGAAAACCCTCTTACCTCAGGGGGATGCTACAGACCCGGGCTGAGATTAGGGACTGTCACACTCGGCAGGACGCCATGCTGGAGGTGCCCAGGGTCAGGCTGGAGATGGGGAGGAATGGATTTCGATACTTTGGCCCCCAGATATACAACAGTGTCCCTCACAGTCTAAAGGCTTACGGATATTCCTCGTTTAAGGACAATCTCAGACTGGCTTTGGAGGAGGAGTGTTTCACCTCTAAATAGCTGTGTAATGTATTAGATTAGTTTAAGTTAGGTTAGATTAGTTTAATTTTATATTTCTCGGATGATGATATAGATTTGTATGTGCCTTGATTAAAAATGTATGACTTCAGTTATTTTGAAAAACAACAATGTAATGTTGAAAATCGCTGCAAATAAAGACGTTATTATTATTATTATTATTATTAATGATATTTAGCCTGTTTAATAAATATTATCATTATTTTACCGATTAAAAATTGGTTTTAGATAAAGTTGTGTTTAAGGGCAACAAAAGCTATACATGTATTATATATAGGCTATAATTTAATTAATTGTATATATTATTTAGATATTACATTACAAGTATTGATTACATGCATCATTAGTCTTACTCACATTATGAATATTATAATATTATCTATCTAAAATTATTATTTTAGCACATTTATTAAATCTATTAAAAAATTCTTAAAATTAATATGTAACCAACAGGAATATATAAATAATACTGTAAGTTTCACTATGCAAGATACGAAATCAGTTGGCTTAATTGATTTGCATTCATTGATGCTCAGTGACCTAATTAACTGTGTAATTTACAGGTCTGAATACATAATCTAAATTTAAAACGTAATGAATTTAATTTACATTTTATTACTCATTAATCCGCTTCTACCTTAAAAGTCTAATTTATGTATACAAAAGTATGAATTATTGATTTATAAAAATACAGGAGTTACTAATTTGATTCATATGTTCACACGATTTAACATTATCAAAATTTAATAAAATGTGTCCGTATTTTGGTTTTTCCAACAAATCTCAGGATATTTTTCTATATTTTTAAACTTTTCATACATTTATAACATTTTCAAAAAGTCTAGATTTACGAGAGAATTCATAAATTAAATTTTAGACATGTATTCATATAAATTGCAAAAAGTATTCATCTCTGTGTATAAAAATTAATGGAGATTGACTTTAAACTAAAACAAGGTAGTTGCACGCCAAACCACTTTTTGCGTAACAGTCGAATGAGGGATGTCCCCAAAGGACATGCACCTTCATCAAACTTCATATTGCCTACTTAAGAGTCTAAATACAAATTCAAGCATTATTCAAACTTTGTGGAATACAATTAAGATAGCCGTTAGTATAGACAGAGCATAGTAAACTTCACCGCTTCAATCCCTATGAGTTGGATGGCATCTGCCCCTCTTTGGAAAAAGAGGTTTAATCAGAACATATGTTAAGTGGTATAATAAACGCTCCTCTTAGCGGCACTATGTTTTAAAATAACTCAACGACGATAGGAGTATATCATAATCGTGTGTCACGTAATAGACTTCACTAAGGTTGCATGCAAATTTTTTAACTCATTTCATTCTCCAGACGTCCTTTGAAAAGATAGACAGATAAACAACTATACAGAAAGGAAATTTTAAGATTCCCATTGACAAAAGAGAAATCGTATCAGTCTAATGAGTGATAGTATAATTATTTCTTACTCAAAAATCAACATCAGTTGCATAAAATGTTGAAATAAAAAGTGTTGATACTATCTAGCTTACTCTGTGCTTTCACACTAGACATGTAAGTAAATTGAAAAATGTTGAATTAATAAAACGTGTAGTTGTGCTGTCGTAAGCAAATATTTACACAGAACACGTTTAACAAGCTATTTCAATTAATACTTAAAATTGGTTTAGACAAAGATGGTATTTGTCGTTACTTTCTAGACCAGTGAGGCGTATCAGAGAGATTTTCGAAATAATAATAGGCCTAAATTCATGCCAGGGACCATAATAATGTCCATGTAAAATTTCAGTACAATCAATACGCCTAAAATAAAAACAAGCAAAAAAGCACTTTCGCATTTACAACAGTATTAAGATTTTCTCGTTGCTATCATGGTTGCCCATACAAGTAAAGTATAAATGTGTTCTAACGCTCAGCCCAACCTCATGGAGTCACATGCACTGTCATCAAACTACATGTTGTCTATACCGAAATGCAGATGAAACAGTTTTTTTTAAGATATGGGTAGACAGACAACATAATTGAAATTCGTTCACTTTTACGAGTGACAGACGACGCTAACGCTAAGCTGCATGCTTAAAAGCGTTGTCATATTAGCACTACCAACAAATGTAAATAAACAAAAATAAAACAATGTATCTTATTACTTTAGTGCCGTAAATAGAATTCTTCAGATTTATGGAAAACATCAAGACAATGACACTTATTGTACCTTTATCAGTGCAGCATCCAAGTAGTCGGACGACGTTGGGGTGAGGATCCAACATCTTCATCACCTGAAGTTCTTGAAGCAAGTCGGACCTCTCTCTCTCACCTGCATTCTCCTTGAGTGTCTTGACTGCTACAAGCGATGGACCTTCTCGTCCTGCAAGGATAACGTATCATTAGTAGGAAGCCTGGAGTAATTTATGCTCCAAGTTTTAATTAATGTACTTTATTTTATTACAGTACAATTTGTAGTTCAAAACCTGTGCTTGATGTGGATCAAGTGTAAGACCGGCAAGCCCAGGGTAAGCGGACTAATACCGAAATAATGAATACTTTATAACGCCAACTTTATAACATGAATTCCGAAAAAAAAACAAGAATTCCGATGAAAAGTTTTCTACCTGGTGTTTTCTGTTCTGATTCAAAAGGTTGTGCTTGCGCTTTCAGGTGAACTGTGCCGAACGGGACAGGACAAAATTTACCCGCACTACATCTAACTGCAGCTCCCTCCGCCGGAGTGAGACACCAGTTGGACAACCGGTGTCCGACCGTGACACAGTAACACACTGCTGTGTGGTGATTGCGTTCTTTAATTTTCAGGAGCAACTCAACTCTGTCTATACTCGTATCATGTAAGGTTGCACCTTTATTGTTGTTTTAACCATATTTATTCTTTTTTATATTTAAACAAATTTAACAGTTTTAACTTATTTATGAAAATGGTGGTAACAGTCCAACAGAGCAAAAATGGTAAACCTATGATACTGTTTAACAACTTCAAATACACAGAGAGCCACGTTCCATACGAATGATGAGAGCTTGGAAATGTCTGGGTAGAAAATGTGGAGCCACGATGAGGGCTAATTCAGATGCTATACAGATCAACTCATCTAGTATTAACATCAAGGCCATCACCCCGTCACGATGAGGACCTTGTAATCCAGTCCTCAACGACCCTCCCCGACAACTGACCGGTCGCCCGCGGCTGAGCGGAGAGCGATGCGACTTGCTCGGTTTTCCCCGAGCCGTCTTCTGCGGAGACCGCCTGCGCCTCGACACCGACTCCATTAGCCTCACCTTCACTCGCGGCACTTAAGACTGAAAACACAAACAGACTAAAAGAATAAATGATTTTTTTATGAACTGAATCATGGATCATTCAATTGAGTCGGACGCACGTATACTAGAGTATACAGATGAAGTTTTTATGCCTAAATCACGGCTCAGCGCGTCATCTTCGCAAGTGTCAGACTGCACGGTGCAGTGCGACCTCCACGCGTGAGACCGACGTGTGAAAGCAAAAAAACGATTTGTCGACATACTGCAATGATTGGTTTGGAGTTGCTGGTCAATAATCCAACGAGAGTGACGCCAACAACACAATCTGCTATCGACAATGTCATTTAAAATCTTCGAAATATCACAGTGGCCGTGAGCAACACAGCAATCGCGGATCATTAAGGCCAAGAGACTATAAAACAATTATAGATATAAGGCCTAGCAACATTGCTGTTCTAGAAGCCTCTCATTTTAAAGAACAAAGGAATTTTGTAAGTTCAAGCCAACCAGTAGAACAGCAGATCCAAGTATTCAATAATTGCCTAAATCTTTATATAAATTTATGCTGTCCTACAAAAATAATAAAGGTATGCAAAAAAAACCAATAAATTGATTACGCAGGGAATGTTGGTTTCTAAAGATAAATTAAAATTCTTTGTCGAAATTTACACATAAAATTCTATTGGAAATTCAGAGATTTATTTCTGAAAATAACCGAAAAGTGATCCAGCAGCGAAATCATATGATGTCTCAAAAAGATTCCTTCATCTAATATTGTTTTCAAAACCGTTTGAAGCATTATTAACAATAAAAACATAGCTCAAAAAATATTAACGTCCAAATTGTTGTCCAAATTATTTTCACTACAACTATTACACCTCTCCTACGGTAGACGACCGAGTAAAACGATTTTTAAGCCTCAAACCTTCTTACTTATTGTTTAACTTGATGCGTTTACTGAAACTCAAAATAATTTTTCTGAATCAGTTTGTATTTAAGATCTGGCTTAATTATTTAACAAGTCGAAACTCTTCTTCTGGACTCAGAGATCAATTTACATAAATGGATTTGAAGTATATTTAAATTGTCCTTCCGTATTGAAATAAGAATATATTTATGAACTAGTGCCAAATTTTTGAGAAGTCTAACAAGAGCTCAGGTACTTGCCTCCAATAGAAATGGCTTCACACTTCCAGACCTGACCGAAGCATCCCTCTCCCAAGATATTAAACACCTTGAGATGATGTCTGGGAAACTCCCACTGGTTCAGCTTCGTGGTCGGGGAAATCAAAACTCCCCCTAATCCACCCTGGTTACAACAGACATAGGTATTAAAAAACAAAGAACGGATGGAGATTCTGAACTAAAATAGAGAGTTTCAAAGATGAGATTAAAACAAAAATTCTAGATTATTGCTTTGTGTAGCACATTCCAACTTTTCTCATGCCCAAGGTATTTAGAGTTGTATAATTAGTACATAATATAGTCTCACAGGTCCATTACTCTACACGTATATCTCAATTTTCTCTTCATCAATGAAAACCATCCTTGTAAAAGTTAGAAACAAGTTGTATCTTGTACTGAATGAGCATCCCTCACCAATAAAGAAGTGAACAGGATTTAATTAATATATTATTAATGTACTATTAAATTGTCTACTCAAAAAAGAGGAGCAATTCCAGTTCGAGCAACTTCTAATAGAAATTGTGTGCGACAGTAATTGTCATAGATAGAAATGCTAGTTCTGTAACTAGTTTGGTAATTATTTTGACAGACAAACAATTTACTACAATCTGGAATATATTGTGTAAGAATAAGTAATAAATGCTGTAATTTCTATTTTATCAATAAATCTTCAAATTGTATCACATTTCCATATATTACAGCCTTGCCTCTTAGTTCCACTCTGAAATATACTAATTATTTTCTTATTTTTCTTATATATTTTAATAATTAATTTTTAGCTTGCTCCTATGGACTAATTAAACGATTATACATATGAACGTTGGATATTATTATATAGTACTGTAGTGTTGACCTTACGATAGCATCGATTAAGTGGCCGTGTATAATATTTGTTATATATCTAGATAGAGTATGCTTTATATGAATTATTTATATTACGACTCCATACTATAATTTTTATAGTTCAGGGGATTTCAAGCAGGGCATGGGCTGATTCAGGGCTTTTGATCTACTGTACGATAAAATACTGTACTATACAACGCATATACATACATTTTTGGGTAATTCTACACGAAGCCATCATTTGATTTAAGCAAAACGTTTGCTTCATCTGACGTTAGAGCCAGTATATTTTTGAATTCATATAATTTAGAATCTATGGCCTAACTGTTAGTGTTATATCGTAAGCAAAGAGAACATATGACGACTTCGAAAACGAAGTATTACATAAAAATATAACCGAATGGAATTCTTATCCCTGTGGAACTCCTCGAGTTCCTTCTACTTTTTCACGGTACGATTGAACTGAACTATTTGCACTCTAACAAATGATCATATGATTGCTACATATTTAATGTTGTGCTTATGAAATACAGGCACGAATTTCATGATAATAGTACTTTCTTTTTCATAATCAAATACGGAAATTAGATTAAATGTACCGATAAGGTCAAGGTTGTACATTTTGTTCTCGTGATAACTAACTTGAATTCAAGTCATTGTCAAATGGATAATGTACATGCACAAGGTTGGAAGGCTAGTGAGTGAAGAATTCAAAAATTGGAAAGTGTGGAAAGCTTGGATGTTTACTTACATTGTCGACAAAATTGACAACACAGAGAAGGAGAAAATCGCTGGGTATAATATTTAAGAAGACATTCAGTAAATGCGACACACAACGGAAGACTGTGTCAAACAATACGTTGGCTGATATTGTGCTGTATGACAATAATATGCCTGAGGAGACAGTCTTTGTTGAGGAGTCCCACTTTAACATCACCCTCTTGTGATATTGTCAAAGCTGCTACTGTAATATTTTCTTCTGTTTCCGGACAATACGGTCACTGCGAGTTTTCTTGTTTTGTGTTTTTATGTATTAGCTGTAACAATGGCATTTTCTAATACTTTCGAAATAATTGTCAATCGTTTAATAGCGGGTAAAGTAGTGCATATTGTCTCCCGTCACGTTTGAAGGACACTCATTGCTGTTTTGTATACTGATCGTATTATTCGTTAATTTTGTTGGTTTCTGAATAGAAGCTATTTTAATGCACTAAGAAAACTATTAAATTGTTCGTATTTACGCTATGTTACTAACACTTTTGATACTTCTTTGTTCTTTTGAGAAACATTAATTATTCATTTAAAATTGCTAGTATGTGTGTTATTCATTAACGTACTTAAATATGGTGCCACATTGACTAACCGTTACTTTCCTTTACATGTTAATCTTTATTTACTAATGGTGTTATTTATTTTGTCATTTTGCTTTTCTATACTTGGTGTTTAAAATTAGATGTTATTAAGAGATCCTAATTCCAAATAAGATTTGTATAAAAATATTTATATTTAAAGCATGTTTATATATTTTATTTTTGTAATAAATATCAAATATTATGGTTGTATTAAACATTGTTTTAGAGTATTTATATTTCTCATCATTAAGAACTCTTGATTACTAAACCATTTTTGTAAATGTCTAGTCAGGTAAGAGACTGATTTGAAAAAATCCTTTGTCATAAAACTTTTAGTGGTATTCTTTTTTTTTAATTAAACATGTTTTCTTTCTTTTTGTAATACATTTTGCCGGTTAAATATAATATTGAACCACCACTAACTAATTTACTAGATTATCGTCCAGTAACGAATCTCAGTGAAAAGGTAACAGTCATCCAAAACTAGATATATATTTTAGATATACCAGTATCAAAAGAAAGGCATGAATAGTAAAACTTAAAATACTTAAAAGTGTCAGGAAGGCAGACAATAAAAGTTTCACGTTTCTCTGTGCCCCACGGCTAGGCAGGAAAGTATTTTAAAATAAGCAATGACGTAATAAATGTAATAGACTGGTTCATCATCAATTTACTATTTTAAACGTGAAATTAGACATTCCTATTATAATAAAACATACATAATAAACACAATAATAATGTAAAAAAATGAATGATAAGGTATTAACAAATATTATAACCAAAGTAATGATAATATCTTAAACGATATTAATTTGAATACTTTTTTATTTTCTGGTCATAATTCATGGAACAGTGATTATAATTATCCTAGAGAGACGATAGCACCTCTTGGGTCTGGAAAAGTGTAAGCCTGTTGTTATGCGACACTAGGCGTGGCGTATTCCTACCTTGTATGTAAGGCCTCACAATATAAAACAAATTCATACAGGATATATGACACATTTTTGTTGGAAGATTATTATTTCAAGGAATTCAATAACGCCGTCTTTGACGTGGTACTATAGCTCCGGCTTAGCTGTTTGATCGACATTATTAGTGCTGACATATTCAGGGACAAAGGTATTATGTAATTATCTATAAAGGTATTGAGTGATTGTATATTATTTCAATGCATATAATTTTGTTAGTCTGATAATTTATGTCAGTGATATATTAGGTGAAAAAGGTTTATTTAAACTTTCAAAATATATTTAGCATCGTTCCAGTAAAGTAAAGTATTATATGCTTAGCTTAACGTACTCTCAGAATTGTCTCATATTTAATTTTTGATACCAAGAAGTGAAAGGGCTTTGACTTTTGTTTGTTATAGTTTTCAAAGGTTTCCAGGAAGCTCATAAAAAGTAATTTCGTGTTGTTGATATAGCCTTCTTAGAAAACACAATATTCCTCTTATAAGACATCAAGGAAAGTTTAGAAACCAAGTGACTGTACATTGAAAATATTACTAGCTTATCTTATATAAATATTATACTATATCATCTATTAGCTCATGTCGAATTGGGGGACCTGTCTCTTTTGAGCTCTTACTTGCCTCAGTATTTATATTACTAAGGCAACTCTTTAAAGTATATTCTTATCTTTAGTTCATAATTTTATACTGAACCTACAAACAACTAAAAATTGAAAAGGTAAATACTCAGTGAGTACGACAGAGCTGATCAAAAGATAAAATCATCAAGAGATAATTGCTAAAAACTTTCATCATATTAAATCTGAGTAATATTGAAGGACCCAACTCATTGAAAACTCGACGAAATTATGAAATACAGACTCTAGAAACTTTCTTATTTGTCAACCAGGAGGATTGATCCTGTTCATTTCTCCTGATTTAATTCAATAAAGTAAATAACTTATTAGAATCTTGAAGAAAGAATATCCTATTTATAATAAAATAAATTGCAAACTTTACATTTCAATAATGTTATATACAGTGCTCATGAAATACTTCTATGTACTCATATAGTACTACACATATACATACTGGGACTTAACTGGCTCAAGAAAGTCCCAATTCAGGTTTAGCAATGAGATGTGTTTATACCCCTAACATGCCGTGTTTATACTCAAACATACAAATCGATGGATACTGTTTCATTCATGAATTTTTCCATGGGTTTGGTACAAAAGAATAACATTTTTTAAAAGGCCATCACAATTTTTGTTGTATTTCCCCTCAAAATTAAAGAAATTTTATAGATGAACATTTTTGACACGTTTTAAACAACTTACTAAATGTGTGTACAGGCTCAGTCACGCATATAATTTAGTTGTAAGATACATAAAAACGTTATGTTTAACTAATAAGATAAGAATAATTCTTTGAAGCAGTACAAATACTTAAAATGTTCTTTATTAAACTTTATTATAAGCTTTAACAAAGATTATTACCAGAACACAATAAATTTTACAGTTTCTCACTGATGTCTTGAAGTAACATTACTGTGACTTTTTCATCGATTTATCCCAAACAAATATAAATACGACGTAATATACACTGAACACAATAAATATAAAAATTATCAGGGGTAGTATCAGAAAAAAGCTACAATGCGATTATTTACGAGTCAACAAATATGCAAGTCAACACATTTACACATAGTCATTATTACCGATTTTAATGCGCGTATGTTAATTATATGTTAACACGACAGTTCGTAATTTAGTGGAAGTTTGGACGTCGGCGTTAGACCTGTCTAAATCAGTATCTATCTACTTATAGCTATAATATTCATAAAACATAATAAATGAAAGTGCAAAAATTAGAATTATTGAGCTCAAATACATATTAAATTCAATTAAATGTACACAAAACTTCTAATTGAATATCAAAATACTTCAAACGCATGCCCTGTGCATATATTTGGTTTGGCTCTGCTTATTTATTTAATACTATTTTTAAAGATGTCCATGACAACTAAGTAGAGAGAAAGGCATTGGAAATATCAGGGTTTCTTATTGAAGGAAGGCCATGCTAACATAGAAAATTTCAATGTGTACTGATTCAAATCATAAAGACGCAAATATATCGGTGTAACCCATTCGCAAAATATTTTTTACAGCACCAAATGATTTTATTGGAACTTTCAGTCATATAAAAAAATCCAATTTAATTGTATTACTTATACTTAAAATAAACTGTTGAAAACGTAAATAATTGTGTACTAAGTACTTTACAAATTACAATAATACCTGAGGGGTTTCATTGTCCCATGCCTCGTAGCGGTTGCTGTAGGCTCGGGGGCCAAGCCACTGGTGCATGGCCATCGGCTCTTCTGTCACACCTCCATTGGCAGAAATCTCTTTGTCCTAAGGCCAATGAATATATTACGTGGTCCCATTCAAGGTACACATTTTACTATTTAATACTATTAATTAAATGTTCTATACAAGGAGATAGCTTACAACACTTGTGTTTTAATATAGGCTAATGCTCTAATAACGAAAAGAATGCAACACTAGATATATTTCGTTAATCGTCTATCTGAAGCAGCCCTTTGAGGTTACAAGAACGACGTTCGTTTTTAGTCTAATACAAAAATAATTCACATACCTACAATGACCTATATTATTATGTCGAAAATCAGTAAAGCGCATTTTTGGGAATTAATTTTAAAATAAAATATTTATAGAATTTATAAATTTATGTTGTTGGTCTAGGAGCTGAAAGCCAATTTGTCACTCAACCCTGTTTCTCTTAATATATGTTGAAGAGTCAGCGGCGCTAATTTTGGTTTCAGATTAAAATTTTTGCTCCTAGAGTATGTAGATCTTTCAACAAATTGTTAAATTAAAGAGTAAATAAATTGTCATCAGGCTTAGATATAGAGAAATTCGATTACAAAACACATCTATCAAATGGAATTTATCTCTTTACCATGAAATAGTTATGGTAAATAATTTAAATAGTACTGGTAAGTGCTGCTGTTAATGTTTGTATATGTTTAAGTATATGATTGCATTATGACCTATTATACTACCAACGTTAACAAATTAGATTACTAATACGTCGAATGAGACAATTCGCACAATGACATTCACAATAGATTAAATGATCTAAATAGCATGTGTTTTACATTAATTAATTATAACGGCATACTGTTCAGTGGCATGTGTTACAAGTGAAAAATTTTCAAATTCGTTAAAAATACAATATTATAATCCTTTCTAAGAAAGCATATCATTTGCAAAATCCTTCTGTATACAAGTAGAGTCGTCTAATTTATTAATTATAAAGACTAAATAATTTAAGTTTCTCAAATTATTAGTACTTCTTATTGGAAATAAGTTTAATAGACCAGTTTACCTTGCTCAAATTTACTTAAGCGCTGCCATAAACTGCACCTTGACTGAGCTTTTGCGGTCTAATTATATTCGTAATCAAAATCTGTTTACGTATTTCACATTTTTGTGAAAAAATGTACTAGAACGGCTTGGGTTTAAAAAATATATACAATATAGTAAATTATTATATTTCTCCATAAATAGTTACATTATTTAATCACACTTCGAATTAATTTTAATTTTGTTTCTATTTTCATGATTTCATTCCGTAGGTTAAGTAACAATATAGAGTAACACTACAAGTCTGACGTTGACAGTTTGGTTTTTACACTGCAAAGCTGTTGCTGATAAACAATCAACCTTGTTAACAAAAACTGATACCAGGAGTTCCAGTTGTCATAGTTACTGGGAGTAGGGGAAATAAACTTACTATTCCAGGAAGAGAGAGAGCCAATTTGTGTTATATGAGAGCACAATTATTTTTTCTACAAAAAATCAATGAAGACGTTTAAATCCAGTGTAGTCTCTTTATCTCATTTGGTAACTGTTAATTAACTATTATCTATATAAGTGCCTGACTATTAGTTTTAAGTTTTTCAAAAACTTAAGACATGTGAAATATTTAAATATTTCACTAGTCTACAATAATTTTAACCGTTACCAAAACTAGCGTAATTGGCAATATTCTTCTTCCTCGAGGGAATTTCTTTATGTAGATTTCACGTACTGTATTTCTACCACGCTTCACATCAACAAGGCAAAGCAGGTAGTTTTACTCTTTGCTTTGCCTGTTGTGAAAACATAATCTTAGCATTGTTAGCTCTATCATGGATGGTTATAAATGTATACCAATTAAAATTCTAACGATTTGGTCTCTATAATATGCACCTCTTTCTATACCACTCATGTATCTACTAACCTTATCTCCTTTCTTCGATTTCTTCCTGGACTTGCATATCCTCTTCCTGAAGACGCATGCACTGATAGCAGAGACGAAGAATGCTGCGCAGATCACCACCAGTGGGATAATGGTGAGTGCCAGATTCTTGATTATCGCCGGGTTGTCGTCCGAGGGTGTTGTCGTCATAAGTACGTTATTCTTCTGCAGGTTTTCTACAGAATTGTTCGTTGAATTCTCCTCAGTGGTTTTACTTATGACTGTTGAGGACTCCGTGGACGTGATTATTGTAGAGGTGATCGAGGTCGATGTTGTAATTGTCAGTACAGTTTTATTTTTCGGGAAAGACGGTTGGTTTTGTAGCTTGGGTATGTTGTAGGGTGGCCTGGGTGGGAAGCGGGACAAAATTGGCCTGAATGGTGATGGGAAGCTACCCTGCGGTGGTGGCGGAGGTGGAGCTCGAAATTGAGGTCCCATGTTTGAGGGAATCTTGGGTGGTGCGGGCCTGCGAGAATCTTGCAATCCCGTGGTGTTCATGATGTCCACCCATACTTCACTCTTGTGCGTCAACTGGCCATCGTACACCGTTACGTACAGAAACAGGCTCTCTCCACCCTGTCCAAATATAGTTCATTAGTTTTACATATTCGGTATATACAAGTAGTAAATTTTCTAATGAATTATAAATTAAAGAAATGCCATATATAGACTAGAACTAAACGGAATTAAATCAAAATAAATGACCAGGACTTCTAAGTTTAGCTAATTATTAATAAAACTTCACACAAAAATATACCAGTGTGCGGAGTTCTTCTGATCGAAAGCAATTAAAAATGTATATGGTAGGAAACAAATATATTAATATACAAATATATAAATGATTGTGTTAGTTTTTAAACTAACACAATAATGTATGTAAAAATTTTATTTTTTATCATAATTTTAGTTTTATAATATTTTTTGCCATTCTATTTCTAGTTTTGATTTCACAAAAAAAGTTTTTAAACGTGAATAAGAACGGCAAATATTCTTCTTTAAACGTCTAGGACCAGAAAAGGGAAGCAGTACCTAGCTTACTCACAAGTTTAGTTAGTGTCATTTTCAATTAAGCCCAACATAAAAATAGATTTATATAACATATTATAAGTAACATGATCAAAGCACAAAAGCCCATCTAACATCTCAGCCTTAATTACCAGATTTAAACACTCAGCCTTTTACCCTATTGGTCAGAGACTCGTTGGTATACACGACTCCTGTTTGGTTGTCGATGCGAAATGGTAGGTCACGCTGGCTGTTGTTCATGTAGATGTTGAAATTGGAGGGACCGTCTGGTTTCTCTAAGCCGTACTCTAGAGTGTCTCCCTCGTTGTCCTCGGCGTGCACCCTAACGATGACTGCGCCCTCGGGCTCCGTATCCGATACTGTCCAGTGTCTATCTACAACCACCACCGGAGGCGTATTGTCCGAGAACTGGGCCCCTCCTGGAACAAGAAACAGTCATTAGTATAGCTGTATTTTATTAACCAATTCATCCATTAAGCTGAAGTCTTAATCTACTCAGTGCTACTGTGCTACGAAATGGAAACAATATTTTAGTTAAACATATAATAGGATATTACAAAGTGATGACTATTGCTTATTTATTGTATACTTTTAGATAATTCCTGGCCATTTATAATAAAGCTACTTCTTTATAAAAAAATAAAGATAAAATTGCATGGCGTGGTCTTATACCAGCTAATTTATTTGTTCAATCTATTTTATATTGACTTTTTACATTATAACGACCTTCTCTCTGTGTTCAATGTAAATAAGACACTAACCCTTTATTATGTTACATAGTGGTAGACTATTATATACGTATGGCCATTATGTATTGTTCGTCATATAACAATGATTTTGTTGTGGAACAGTATCTTTGTACATACAGTATTGGAATAACAGTCCAAGAATTTTACTTGAGTTTAATTCGTGCCTAAGAGCAACAAGAATGAAAACTTAATAATAATGCGAAATATGCTTAGTATTCTCTAATTTGTGTAGTAGAGGACATGTTCACACACAGCTTCTGTACAGACGGCCGTGTACTGGGAATTGGAGTTAAACCAAGAAGACCAACAAAAGTCAAAAGATCTTGTGTATAGATCAAGATTTACATGTAGCTAAACAGAAACTTGTAGAAATTCTAACCATAGGGCTTTCTCTCATAAAATCCTTGCTGAATCACCTATGAATAAATGAAAATAAAATAGTAACAGTAACTTATTAATTATGCTTGAATTCTGCCCTGAACTGAAGGAGAGGCCTATCCCATATAATTCTTATTCTGCCCCTTCTTATGGGCCACTACCCGTTGCAAGGATCTTATCGGGATAAGGGTCGTTACAGTACAAGGTAGATTGTACTGATAAAAAGTGATACAGTCACAGTCAGGAATTGAACCTTCGCTATTTATAACTCAGATTCAATATCCTACATCTTAGACCGCCCGGCCATCGGCTCTCCTAAATTAACTCCCAAAATTATCAGTCAACATTTCTTTCTAGAGGCTCACACATCTTACCACCTTTATATTTGATTTATATTGCTCCTAGATATTTCTTATTACAATAGTTTCGTGTGGTTGATTTAACACATACTCTTTATTAATTATTTGGATTTAGTATCTCTTTGTATTACGTATTTGCATATGTAGGTCTGACGATAACAAACTCATTGTATTTACACTTTTATACATTCATAAAAACAATTTCTTGGATTGTTACATAGCTTTTCACCTCCTTATACAGACAGCCCAGGATTCGATTAGCAGTATTAAATGTTGTAGATGGAGCTTATATTGGTTACTGTTAACTTACATTAAAAACATAAAACCAATAAAAAGTGATGTGTCTGAAGAAGATAGGCTCGCTATCGAAAGGCCTCACAAAACAATAAAAATATTGGTTTTATGTTTTTAATGTAAGTATTAAATGTGACAAACACCCCTCACTTTTATTTTTACGATCTAGTGAAATAGGATTTTTAAATCTAAATAAACACGTTTATAATTTGTTATATGATAATACAGTTTGAGCAAAATGTGTTTTTAATTTACTCTTACTTAACCTTTAACCTTTCTCTAGATAGATATATTTGTATTAACCTAATAAATAAAAATAGTTCTATTTGGTAAGTGGTATATACACTTTAAATCAATAAACTACTATTTTTGTTTTACAATTCAATTTTTTATATGATAGTTCTCATTTTCACCGATTTATTACATATCATTTTGATGAAAAGAGGTATTACCGTTAGAAAATCAAATTTGTATTGTATATAAAAAGTAATGGATATTTTCTCTTTCCTTTACTTAAAAAGTACAGTAACAAATTATTGAACGCTCCAAAGATATTTTTAACTCCTTGTACACATTACCTTCATTACAGGATAGGCTTGTCTATAAGATACATCAACGTTTTGGCACTCTAAAATACACTAAATTAAAAAAGGCTAAGTCTCATATTTGTTTAATTAATAAATTGCATATATTTTTTGAAAGTGCTTGGCCTTTTCGGAACTGTCTGATGAGGATTGCTTTTTTGTTGAAATGCATCACAAAATAAAAAGTAAAATATTCATTCTCTTTTATATTATATTAAGTGATATTTACAAATTAACTAATACAAGCTAGCCCCATCTTCAAGATTAACACAATATTAATGTAAAACTTTTTCTGAATGATAAACAGTATTAAACATTATTACATTATTTAGTGTTTTAAAAACTAAAAAATGTCATAGAACTATTCCCTACTATACGCTATTCAGAAACAATATTCACATTAAAACAAAATTACTTTATGCAGGGTATCGTTTTTATTGGAAATTCTACCCTCTATTTCGTGGAATTGAGGAACTTTTAATATAACCGGGAACGAACAGATGTTTGAATCCACCCCTCTTCATGTCCACATACTAATAAAGAGCAGCTTGTTGTCGTTTAATATAAACATTGTTATGACAGTAACCTGTGCTGGGACAGTATGTTAACAAAGAACAACTTTTATAAACACAACATAAAATTTAAAAACGTATAATAGTCCAGGAGTATCAGCTAATCGTATACAGACCCTTAGAGTAGAGACTTCCAGACTCTTTTTCTAGTTGTCTGTAAATTATATAACTGTTAATTATTTTTTAACGGTTGGTTTTAAGTGTGTCAAGTTAAAAAAATATAATATTAGCAAAACTATCCTAATAATATTATAAACTAGCTGTTACCCGCCGCTTCGCACGCAATCTTTAGAACCGAAGTCCTTATATTACTTAGTAAAAGAACTTGTGATGTAATATGATGGAGTTCTATAAAAATTTTAAAACGCAAGTATGCATACATTAAGTGGATATTATTTAAGTTCATGGTAAATAGTATCACAGTTTAATTTAATTAATATATCATGTTTTGCATGTGGAATAGAATTTCTGGTTCAAATTAATTATATTTCCAACGTCACAGCTGAGCCTGCATTGTTACCCCGATCTAGAAAATATAATACACAGGTCTCAAAAACTTACTTCGGTCAAAGGCGTTTATTTATAGCCTTTATCACACTTCAGGTCTAAGATATTTCCAGTACCATATTAGAGTTTGCCTTGTCCTGTCGAAGAAAAAAGCATACTTACGTATAGTGCCAATAACCCTAATTCGATTAAAAAGTACCTGCTTCAGATATTTTAAATTCACTTACTACGTCACAATTTAGCTTGCAGTATTGCCTCAATCAAAATACTATATAGTTCGATTATGTAGTTCTTGGAAATCTACTTTGGTTATAATCATGTACTATGGGCTTCTGTAATATACTTTCCGTCTCAAATATTTCCAGGGGCATAGTTGGGTTTGCCTTTTTGTCCTGATGAATAAAATATACGCATAAGTAGGACTGAGAAGCCTATTACGGCCTAGTGAGAAGTCCTACCCATTTCCTATCTACTTTCGGTATATGGGAGAAATCCTTATTAAATTTATGCAATATTCCAAAATGAAAGTTTTTTGTTACGTTGAGACATGTTAGTATTGATTTCTCTGTTTTCCCATAAGCCACTGTTAAAACGCCCTATAACAACGTCAAGGAAGCCCACCAGTTTAAATTAACGTATGTGAAAACATTCATGACTGTTCATTAAGGTTGGTTTTATAACAGTGTTTAAATAATATATAAAATGCATTAGATGATTAAATTTCATCAGTGGCGCGATCTGGAGTAAAATTTTGATATTAACTTTTTATTTACTATCTTCATTACACTATCTGATCTAGCACTGTTTACTTAATATTTTGATAAACTTTAAATGTAAACAGATGTTTCAGCCAATTTGTCGATATAAAACTGAAGGTGTAAACAGCCAGTTTTATTTGGATTATGAAACGTAAAAACTACATTTTTTCTGAATTTCAAAATATCCCAGGTAACTTTTCATATATTTTGCTTCTTTAAAACCTTCCTCGGATTTCAATAGACATTTTACAAAAAGAACTAACCGAATCGGTCCAGCCGTTCTTGAGATTAGCGCTTACCAACACATTTAACGATTCATTTTTATTTATAAGATGTGAAAGTGCCTTTGATTGTTTGCTTTGTTTTGACGCATTTTATGACACATTTAATATTCATATTTATTTATTTGTTAAGGCTTAAAATATTCTACATAACAGGTAATGATTAATTTACGGTATCAAGTCGTTTATTGAACACTGAAATACTTCATGGTAGTATGGATGACAATCTGTCATATTGTAGTATTGAAATGTGTTAGTATTACTAATGTTGAGTTTAGTTTATACTACACATTTGTAATTTCCATTAACATTATCTATATTTATACAATTTATAAAACTGTTCTTTTTTCATTCGAACTCACTACAAAATAATATACAGGTCTATATATTTTTTCTCGAGGCAAAATAGCAAACTTCTAATTTGAGTTGTAAATATAATCAATTTAAACTAAAAGTGCCAAACGTGAAATAAGAATTACTCGCAATTTTGCTTAACCTTGATCCTCTAAATCGTGAAAACGGCAAAATGAATACTTTATGTATAAAATATGAGTAATTCCATTTCAAAATTTCAAAATGTTGCAGTAACCTATCGTATTAAATTACAAGTGCTTTTGCTGAGAAAGCTGTGAATTTCGACTTTGGAGTAGCTCTGAAATTGTGGGAGTTATTCAATAAAAAACAAGGAAATTTACATAGAAATTGCGAGCTAAGCCACCAGTTTGAGCTAGTTATTTCATATTGTTAACTATTTCGATTCCCTCCCAATTCCACCACCAAAACTATCTATCGCGGCTGACGATGACTTCTTTCTTCATTCCTTTATTCATTTTAAGAAGACCAGGTCATTGCAAATTGGCTCTTTGATCCAAACTAAAACCATCGTCTTTTCAATCTGTATCAAACCAATGATGTATGTATGTGTCTCACGATATTAACGTAAACTTTATATTTTCAATCATCCTACCAATACCCACACGAGGTCTGATGGCTCCGTTTCAACAGTTTTTACAACGGAAATAGTTGAAATTAGTCAAATTTGTAAAGCACTTCAAGTGAAAGTCCTAATTTATTGTTCACCCGTCCGTCGACAATAATAGAACTATTCACTTACAAACTAGTGCATTCATGAAATGAGTGAATACTGAGGTACTCAAATGTTACTGACTTCATATAGAAACAGCCACCTCAGAATTGTAATTTAAATGTATAAACACATAAAAGTCTATTCTTCCCGTATTTTAAGATCAGTCAGCAAACAAAAAGTTAAGAACACAATTCAATTTGATTATAACTATGTACAATTGTAATATAGCTCATGGTTTTCAAAATGTGAGGGTAATTCAAAATCCTTCATTATAATCAATAGTTATAGCGATATATGGCGAGTATAAATAAATTAAGAACATCATTTAGAGCTCTTTAAGGAAGCATGAGGATCTAGATTTATGAAAAAATGTTTATTGCATATATCCGACGTTTTAAAAAAAAGATGAAACTGGAAATGTTTAGAAATTTAGCAAAATCATTTCATATCAAAAAATTAAATATCATCCATTTTTATAATTTCAGCAATTACCACCAATAGTTTATGTCTATGGATTATTTGTTCTTCATTAAGAATCCAAGCTTCTTTTGACACTATCAAAGTTCCCACCATAAACTGCACATCCTTCACAATTAAGTTTTAGAGCTTTTAATTTTTACTAATACAGAAAAGGTTATAATTGTTTAAGCCTTTAACATTAAATTTTACCCATTAAAAATACTTACTTTAAACGGTTACAGTTATTATTAAAGTACTTTCTTGTACTGTCCGAAGACTTCTGTTAAATATTTTACAAAAAGTAACGTATTTTACAACATGAAATCCATATACTTGAGTGAGTATCTAGTATGTCGAACAAATATATAAGAATATTAAATTTGGAATATATTATCTACAAAGAACCACTCTAATTAGGAGAATACTTGAACTGATCATTTGTGCAAAATTTGCTGTATTGAAGGTACATATCTATGACAGACATAACGATATCCTTTAAAGATATGTTTCTTTGTAAGATTACTTTTTTCTGCATTGTACTGTAATAGAGATTTATAACCGCTACTTCTTCGTAAGATTAACAATACTAACAATTACGTTGCAAAACAATTCATACCTGCACAAAAATACTCATATAGTGATGTAACATTTTGTATGTAAATATACTGTAATTGTGTTAACTTTTTTTAGCAATTTACTTTAAATCTTACGATATCATAATGGTAAAATGTCATTTTGGAATATTATGTTCTTCAACATTTGTTTGGTACGATATTAGTTTAAAATGTGGTCTATCTTGAATGGTTGAAATATTATTTCAAAGTTCTATTTCATGACATTTACGCCGTATATTTGTTTTTTGTCCTGTAGCATGAAATTTATTGAAAACGTGTTAAAAGTTATAAGATACTAAAGGTTAAATATTTGAATATGAGATAAAATTAAGTAATAATCTCCCACGGAAAAGGAAAATGTACTTTTAACTTCATACTTTTATGAAATATTTTATATATTTCATATTTTTATTAGTTTTTTAAGAATGTTATTTATGGTTTCTGTTTCTCTCTCCGTTGTTAGTGGCGATGAATGGCTATAAACCTCACAGGGAGCACCACAGCACGGTGTTGCGCACACACATATTTAACCTAATTGGACAATTTAAACACACTAGCATTGACACACACTATAACTAACGCACACAAACACCGACACCGTGAACACTACAAGGGGAGCACACACACACAGTACCGCGCGCCGGAGTTCCCGTACCTCCTCAGTCATGTTAAAGCGAGTAGCGGATTGAGTACCGCACTGTCCACTCTAGAAACATATTGGAATTTGACTGAGGGCAGGTTTTATTTGCTTATTTGTTTAGAGATAAGGAGATTTGGGAATTCCGGTAGCCGGCGTTGTCAGATTTCCTGATGACAGGGTTGCCATTCGTCGTTGCTGAGGGAAGAATTAATTAGGATTTTTAGGGACTCAAATATGCGTTTGATTTTAACTATTACTATTAAGTATTATTTAAAAAAATTATACTGTTTCGATCAAATTTACCACACATACCAAGATATCTAAGCTAGTGCCTGCCCTAAACCGCCGAATTTGAGTTTATAGGTTAGTAAATTAAAAGAAAGTTAAAAGTTGAATATTTGTATCAATGTGTTCTATTTACTTTTTCAAGTGGTCCTCACCGACAAGTTTTGTAGAACTTGGTGAGGCCAAGACTATGTAAAACAACTGTTTATAAATAAAATAAAATAAAAAAAAAAAAATAAAAAAAACTTAAATCTAAAAAATTTTTAAATATTGATGATTTTATTTTGAGTTGGATTAATAAAATTATTATTCATGAGCAAATTAACCAACCAAATAAAAGATCTGGATGGACCTTAAAAAGATGTATTCAAATGATTTTAAGACTGAATAAAAATGATTCTTTAAATACTGGATAATATATTGCATTACCTGGAGAAATTAAAGATAGCAAAGCTTGTATTAATATTAAAACAATTATTACTTGTTTATGATGTTCTATGTACTATTGAACAAATTGATAAGTAAAGTAAATTTGTCTGAGCTTGACTATCCTCCCAGTACGTAACATTTTGAAAAAAAAGTTTTTATTAAAAATACAACTATCCGATAGGTATAGTTATGATGGCACATTAAATATTTTTTTATTAAATATAATAAATGTGATTACTAAATATAATAATAACTGATTGTATGTTAAGAAGAAGATAAACCTCATTATGTGTTTACAACGTACTTAAATAAATTCATATTCAGTCAATTATCGAAACATAAAGAGCAAACTATCGTATATAGACCATGTATGTAGAATCATATATAAATACAGTGATTTAGCAGATAATTTAGGGATTTGTAAACATGAGGTCTGTAAACCAATAATGCCTCTAATTAACCAATATGTAAAATTTTCAAGGTCGATGTAGATTTAGGAGAGAAAGATTTCACCACAATTTCAACACTCTAGGTCAACTCGTTCACCAGTTATCATGCTTAAAGACAGACATAAATCTGATTTCTTTGATCAGAAGCCATTCTAAACGCTTAGCCATAAGTTAAATACATTTAAGCCACATTCAAATTTATGTCCTCTCAACCATAAACACAAGTACCGTTTAAAAGACAACTACATTAAGTATCCACAGATTACATCAAAAAATCTATTACTACTTCTTGTAAGCTGAGATATTACAAGAAACAATAAAACCACAGAACACTTGCCCTGGATATAAATATTGTAGGAATATAAGGAAAGGCTTTCAGAAAATGATGTTTCAACGAGATAGTTTGACAAGCGCAAACACCAATGTAATATTTTCAGAGGTCGCTCAAAGGTAGAGTTCCAATTCAACATTCATTACGTATCACCCATTTTCCATTCTCCTTGAACCCTTGATTATCTGAGTTACATCAACCTCATTAGGAGGCCTAAAACTACCAATTTAGAACACACACACACACACACACATATATATATATATATATATATATATATATATATATATATATAATACATTGTGGAATAATTATTTTTAACAGATTTAACTAGAGTTTTACTTATTAGTAAGAGATTATTCTTTAGTTTTTAACAAATTTTCCATTCATTTTTAACAGATTCTCTTTTTTTATTTTTATGGTCGTTATAAATACATTTATATTGATTTGGTCTCTTCCAAAAGTGGTCTAGAATCAGCATATTACTATCTTTCAGTAGAACAGAATAATCTTTTAAAAAATATGTTGAAAAGTTTGCCTAAAATTAACTTAAAATCCAAGATTGGTGCCAAATCTGCTTCAAATTAAAACTAACTATTCTACTAAGTTTATTGTAACACACTCTTTACCTTTAAAGAGGTGACATCATGTATGATGGTACAAAATAATAACTTTTTTATAATCGTAATTATTTTCATCAATATATTGATAATTTTTTATCCAAATGTACTATGAAATCATAAACAATCTCAAGTTTGAAAGTATAATCAAATTGTATTTCTAAATAGTGAAAAATTACGTGTATTATCTTCTCATAATAAATATACTTATTTACACTAACAAATCTGATATATTATTCAAATAATATATTCTTTCAAAAGAAAATCCAATTTCTCATTCTTTTTTCTACAAATCTGTAACAAAATTTTCATGCTTCTAAATTCCATATTGCAATTTTCTAAGCAGATTATGCAAATGTGTTGATTTGTTTTTTCGTTTATTAGGATTAAGCTTTTCATACAAGATTAATTTGTATTTTAAAAACCTAGATATTTTTTATATAAGTAGATCGTAATATTGGGTTCCCACTTTATCAGCCTCTCTAAAAGCTATCATCACTATATAAATGTAAAATTTTAATCAATATAAGTTTGTATTTACCTCTTTCGGGGCCATCAAAAGTCAATGTAATAAAATATCCGCCCAGTATATATAAAATAATCTATGGAAATACACAGACTCAAACAATCTCAAACTCTTTTATTGTCTAAATTACTAAAACAACTATTTCATTGTTAACTTTTACATTTATTATAAAAATATAAAACTATGAACAATACTACATTTAAAATAAAATAATTAAAAAACAATGTAAAATCTGTTTTGAATAAAAAGCAATTATGTTAAAAAATGAGGCTCATCTATGAAATTAAAAGGACACCAATAAAAAACTTTATTATAAAAAATCAATAACAACAGATATTTGTTAAATGTTCTTAATGTGAATGTAACATTTTTTTTAAATCAATATAAATCCGTTCATTTTTAGGATCTTTTGGAAATAAATATAAAGTATGTTAAGTACAAATGTTAAATGTTTTTGGAATGCACGTAAAATCTGTTTGGAATGAATACAACATTTGTTGGAAATCAACATGAAATCTGTTACATATAAATGAGAGATGTGTTGGAATCAATGGTAAATCTGATGGAATCAATATAAATTCTGTTAAACATAAATGTGAAATTTGTACCGAAGAAATGTAAAATCTTTTAAATATAACGTAAAATCTGTTTTAAATATTGTAAAATCTGTTGAAAATCATAAAAATTGTTAAATATAGTTGTGAAATCTATATGGAATAAATATAAAATATATTAAAGATGAATGTAAATTCTATTTAGATTCAGTTTAAACATGTGGGAAAGAAATATAAAATATGTTAACGACACTTATACTGAAAAAAACTGTTGTCAAATTCTTTGATAGTAAATTATGAACGAAAAAATTATTGTTCTATAAATAAAAAGGAAATTTGTAAGATATGCTATTATCATCATTACAACCTTACGATGCATTTAAAGAATAATGTAATGAAATATAATGATTTTGATCATTAAAAAGATTAGGTGAGAGAAATTAATATATTAAAGTGTGATAATTTTACAACCTTAGAGAATTAAAGAAATCCTTAAAAATATTTTGTAATAATGTATTGAAGAATTTAGAAATAACTTTAAAAATTTTAAAAAGTTGTTTCTATCGTTTTTATATAAATAAACTCCGTTCTTTAATAAAGGAATTTTTCATTTCATTTGAAGAAATTTTATTTCAAGAGCTGGTATCCTATTAGATAATAAAGTTGAAACAGTGCCAGATGGTTATAAACAACGTCTTCTGTTACCCACGTTTTAAACAATTTAGATTTTTGTTTATCCAATCTTAGACAGAACAAGACCAGATTCTTTGATACATACAGTGTTGTTCGAATATTTATGAAGAGGCTATATATAACCTCCTGAATATTTACAAGAACATTATACTATTAATTCTTTTTACAATTTGTAAAATGTTGTCTTTATCTTCTGTTCATAAATGAATCTGATTATTTATTATTAGAAAAAATATAAAGTTCTTGTTTATTTAACAATATTGTATCACTGCAACGTCCGGTTTATATTTACCATGGAAGCATTTCTCTTAAATTCATAAAGTATGGCTCTGAATTTTGTGTTAATTCCATGATTTAATTATTTCTTTCTTCTCCTATTTGGTATTTTTTGCTTCATAATAATGTCATAGTGTTGTGGTTTTGTCTTAAATTACATTAGCGTAAAAAATTTACTATGGTAGCCAATATCTGTGTTGACGTATATCCATCTGTACATACGATAACTTTCTTACTATCGTAGAGTTAAAGAATAAGGTTTAAATTGAGCGTCAAATTCGACTTCTACTACCTGAATATCGGAATTTCAAATAGTAAGCATATGCGCACAGGGGGTAGGTCTCCAGGCCAGGGCCTGCTGAGGGCGACCGTGAAACTTTCTACTCTGAATCGAAGTCTGGAATGTTGGAATCCTACATTAATGAATAATTTCTATCAATAAATTATGAAAAGACTAGAATATGAGTGAAAATCTAAATATCAATTTTTGGAGATAAAATTTATTTACTATTTTCAGAATTGTTCCTTTAAATCAAATTTCTTAATACCTTTATTTATTCCAATGTCATAAGTTATTTTGTCTTTTTCAAAATTACGATCAAAATCATTTTATCAATAATACTTGTGCAGTAAACACAAACTCATATTTAGTGTATCATCAAAACTAATAAATATTAATATCAGAGGATTAAAGGTTGTAAATACTGCTTATGCTTTCAAGTACAGGTGGAATGTCGGGTCCAACACGTATCCCCGCCCGGACGTGTCAGGCCGTCAGACACGTAGCCTTGCGTTGGTGCTGTTGCGTCATAGAAGTGGTAGGAGTAGGATCTTCGCTTTTAGTAAGTAGGTTATTCCGTGTGCGCTCTACAAACATTCCACTCTCCTTCCAGAACGTTCAGAGGAAACTGCTACTAAGTTCATCTTTACCGTTTAGGGAGTAGTCAGTTGTTCTCATCTATGACGTACCTAACCGTGCTAACGCTCAGAGAGTCTAAGAGAGACCAGTAAATTACTTGCACGATGAGCTTAAATTAGTATAAAAAGTTAAATATCTATAAATAGATTATGATTTCCTAAATGGTTCGTAGTTCCTGTTTCTCTTGTAATTCTAACATTACAAATGTAATTTCTTATAGAAAAAATATAATCCACTTAATCGCATCCTGCTTAGTGTGGACATTGGTCTCGTTGTGCACTTTGCAGACATATTAAATGACTTCCACATTGTTCTTTAATATAAAACAAAAATAACGAAATATTTTGTATGAAGATGGAACTATCTTTGTTTATTTTACTACCATAGATTTCTGCTTTAACGTATACCTGTTATTTAATTAATATTCTATCACTGCTGCCTAATCTACAAAGTTAAATCAAATTTATCGAAAATATATATAACATAAAGTTATATTTTTATGTGTTTCTTTCACGTAAAGCCTGCTTAAAAGGGAACATACTAAAAGTACATGCTTGTATGAAGAGGAATCACAGTATTGAATCCGTATCAGGAACCTCTGGTGAACTGGAGAAATCAATATTCTCGTCTTATACTTTCAATAACAAAACGCGGCAGTATAAAAATAAAAACTGCGTTTTGTAAAACAAGCTATATCGCTCAATTTTGTTGTACGGCACACCTTGGAAAAGATTTAGTTTACACAAGTTGAGAATAATAATTCTACGTAACAAGTTTTGTTTGTTCTAGGTTGTAATTCGACGTAAGTGTTTAATTGAAATCTTGCTGATAGTTTAATTAATTATAACGATTTTTGTCAGGTTTAAAATTTAAGTATCCGGTTAAATTAACCGGTATGGTCTAACAAGTTATGCTAATAAACTCGATTGCGATTTAAGCAATTCATAGTTTATTAAGGACATTTATGACTTCCCATAAACAGGTTTATTCAAATTTAGTAATAAGAAGTCCAAGCGAATAGCTTAGAAACGAACAAGCTTGATACAAATCAGCATGTTCAACAACATTATCTATATTGTTCTTGATTTTGATGGTTTAAATAGGCTATATTTAAATGCAAAATAAATTAGTGTTGTTAGTGAAAAGTTGTACGAACGTTTTAATGTTCTGGGAATTTAATTACATTTCCATTTTATTCAAGTTTAGTAGTTATATGATTCTTAAACAGGTTTTTATCCACTGGAAAGATCTGAATAACACTAAAACGAACGGCCAGGATTCCTGGAAAAACGCATTGTTAATATTGTTATAAAACATTATGTTGATTTTAAATTTTTTTTATTTCTAATTTATGAGATTTGTATTTACTAAAACGTGTCCACATTTGTATTGCTACAATTGGTAATTATTTTGTTCTTAAATTTGTAAAACAGTAAACCCCTCACACTCCTTACTTGGCCTCCGAGTAGCTGAATCATAAATACATTTTTTTAATTAGTGTACTAAACACTAACTAGCGGAAATGTGGAGGACTGACGGGATGAACACTTTGTATGTATTGCAGGAGATTGATCGGAACCGCCGCGAGTGGATAAAACTTTAGAGACGTGATTGATTCAGGAATCCTTTCTACGGATAAAACTGAGTTCCTAAAATAAATCAAATTACTTCGTGGATTTCCTTCCTCACGGACGAATTGCTCACTATTAAAAGCTATAAGCTTGTTTACTTGCTTATATTTCATATAAAACTTAAGCGAAGCTATATAACTTTTTTGTTTTCGTTATTAATCATATGCCTGTATGAGAAAGAGTTAATAGATTTATGACTTTTAAGACTTTTTTAAAAATTACTAGTTCTTTATTTTTTAAAGGGGTGGCCGATCCTATTTTACCACTTATTCTGACCGTCATTTGGGCCAGTAGTCTGTGCCAAAAGTTCTGCGGTCACAAACAGGTTTTGAATCAGCGCTAATCCTTCAATTCTGATCCAAAGTCCGACGACTTAGACCACTCGGCCATCGGTATTACTTAAACCAAACCTGATGGAAATTAAGTAAGCATGAAAGTAAAGACATTATAAAGTCTGTCATTTGATAGAAAGTTTTAACATAATTATTTAAGTTAAGAGTTTCTCTGCTAAATGTATAAAAAAAACGTTTTCTGTTTTTAGCCTAACTCAAGAAATGAAAATAAAAAGGACATTACGGTAGTGTTACCCTACGTGTACATGAACCGAAGTAAGCTTTTATTGCTGTTACATTGCTTTTATAAAAGGCAATATATTTTGCTTCCAAAATTAACGAACATATAAACATTTTTATTCATCCAATGCGTATTAAACTTCGTGTGGATATTACTTAATGCATTACCGTTACGCCAAATGTTTGAATGTAAGTCAATTATATGTTTTACGTTTAAGCTCTTATTTAAACACAACATAATTTAAGCACAATACATTACTTACCCTTTTCTATTGAAATATTTTTCGTCGTAGTGGTTCTCTAACATAAATTACATTTTTCCCATTACTTAATATGGAAACAAATTTGCATCTCATCGTGAAATATTCAACGATGTATCTATTCTTTATACTTTCTCATTATAATTTCAAAATTAGATCGTTTCTAGAATTCTTATGCAAAATAATTAATTTCACTTCCTCACTTCTCCTCCTTTCAAAAGAGAAGCAAAATCGAATACCATTTATATATGTTTTATATCACTTCCAGCATAGTCGGAAGAAAGGGAGATATTATAAGTGGCTATCATCTCGAAAAACTAAAGGTAGAATATTAGTTAGAATATTTATTTTTTACATCACTGATGAAACGATAACTCTCAATATCGAGTTCCTAGTTGCAACATTTAAAAATATGTAGGAACTTCATCATTACCTTGAAACATTGTCACAAGCATAAAAAATGGTTTCTAAAAACGTGGACTTGGTTTAATTACAACCAATACGAAATTATGTATTGTTACGAAATAATGCTTTGTTTGTACAAATAATACTTAGAACGATTCAATAGTATGTTATAAACCTTTGGAGCGGCTGGCATCTTGAAACTTTAAGGTTAGCAAAAATTTGAAGGAATAAATATTGCTTGTTATTGCTCGACTATTTACAAAAATACAACTTTTGTTGTGAAATACAAGATAAAACATTTAGTAAAAATGTGAATGGCCGCCATTTAGAAACCTTTCGTTGTTTAATACTAACTAACAAACACGTTCAAGCAATTAACGTGTTATATTCCCTACTCTATGTACAACATTTATTTTTAATCGAAAAATGTGGAATTTATAGTGTTTACCATTATTTTTACAATGTCTCAGTATATCACTCTAAGCTTTATACGGTCACTACCTGAGAAAGTTTAGATATAGGTATTTAAATTCACATAAGAAAAACATTATTATAAATAACTTAAAAATTCGAACTCAAACACTTTTTTTGGATTTGCTATACAATGTACAGTAACTTAAAATACAATAATTAAATTTCCAAACTTTGAATGGCCGCCACCTTGATATCTTAAGACATTCAAAATGAGTACAGAAATAAAAGTTGTTTAAAATAACATATTATTGTTTAAAAATAAGACATGTCGGATCTATATTTCAAATTAGTCGGGTAAAACCACATTATGGTTCGTTAGCACACTTTCAAATAGCAGCCATCTTGAAACGTGTTGTTGGTTAAAACTGTGGCTAACGAACTTATGCAAGATATGTGGAAATGCCTCTGTAAAAAATTAAGTCTGAATCTATTAAAAATTCGCCAGTTGTATTCACAAATAGTTTCACAATAAAGTATCTACTCAAAACTTTGTATGACTGCTACTTAAAAACCTTACAAACTATCAAAAATATTTCAACTTTAATCGGTAAAAATGTCGGTATACTTGCAAATTTTTCACGGTCACTACATCTTACAAAATAACAAAAATAATTTAAAATGATCCAAGGATTCAAAAATACTTGTTTGTTTTGCTTTAAGATACATACTAACTGAAACTACGACCTCTCCTTAATTTTACTTTGAATGGCGGACATCTTGAAACCTTGAGAGATACCAAAATAATTGCATGATTAAGTTGTTTCAAATTTCCTAAAATTGTTTAAAAATGTATTGCAACGGGTTTATATATGGAAATAGTAACATACCTATACATACATATACACCTTAAATTGGCTCTAATAATAACTACGACATTTACCTTGTTTAGAAGCTCACGCTGTATTCATAAGTCCATTGTATATATATTTTTTTCACATATATATATAATTTTCAACTTATGGTAATTTTGCATTCTGGGGGTTGTTATCGGAGAAAATACATAAAGTCTCCCGGAAATCTCGACATGAGTGTGATAGCAAATGAAATATACCAAATGTACTCCTTTTGTTGCAATAAGCATTACCAAAGATTTCTGGTCAGTTAAATGGTTGTTTTTGGTAGTTTCAATTCTCCGGAAACTATACAAACAATTACCATAATACAAATGAACAAACATATGTTTTTTGTTATCAAACATGTTTTTCTACTTATTATACAATAAACTCAGAATAGTTTTCAAGCAAATGAAACTTATTATTCTCCTTACTGACAACTAACTTGTGAAGCATTTATGAAATATTCTAAATTAATAATTTTATTGCTGTTTCGAAGAGAAAACTGTATAAAGTCACAGCAACCTTTTACACAGAGGAAAAATAATGCTTATTTTAATTAAAGATACAAAAATCCTTAAAGTATTTCGTTTTATTAACCAATATGATGCACAGAGAATTCATACTAGAGGGGATATATTCCTTTTTCACAATAAATACTAGATACATACATTAAAAATATACATTTTCGTTGCCTTATATATATGAACATAACAAATAATTAAAATATAAAAACACTTTCAGGTCTAAATGAATTAAAATCAACATCTTAAAAACAGAGTTAAGGATAAAATTATAAATTAACTAGCAATCCTAATCCGTAATGTTTTTTTCCAAATGACACACCAGCATTTTTAAGGATTTATTTTTACCATTTCGAATAAATTCAACCTATTTATGTGTTAAAAAAAATTTATGCGTCACGTATTATATATGTGTTCAAAACAATGCTCGAAATATGGTATAACTTTATGTAACACTTAATTCTTTTAACCACTAATTCGCCAAACTTATAAATAAAAACAGAATGTCCTGTTGTTTAGTTGCTTTTCTCCAAATTACAAATCGATTTCTTATTGAGGTTTTTGTTAATGAAATTGATAATCATCCAATTTTTGTAAATTGGGAGCTATCGATACTCTATTTTATTTACCATTAACAGGATACGAAATATTAAGAAAATAAACTGAGGATCAGGTTGATTTGAAATAGTTCTAATACAACTAGTTGGCATTGATATCGTAAATTAAATTCGTGTTATTTCATCGTTTGAAAGATTCGACTGAACGTTTTGCCATTACAAATAAAACTATTACAGGGAAAAGATGTTTTATGAGAAATATGTAAAGAAGACCTGTGCTTTGTGTATGTATTTGCAGAGGAATGAAATATTTTACCAGAGTCAAAGAATGTTTAATACCGACAGCTGCTGTCAGTCATTCGGTCTGGAAATATCTGCTGGGAACGTCTTGAATGCCAGGACTTCTTATAAAAACCCATTGCTTTGAAATCTTTTGTCAGTGATTATTAATTAAAAGAAGCTAATCCTTCCAGTTAATGGCTGTACCACTTTAATAATTATTTTAAACTCCGTTGAGAATACAATTTATGTGTTATAAATGACTGATGCCTTATTCTACATTCTTATTCTGAAATGCAAAGTTAAATTCTTTTTTAAACTATGATAATAACTGTCCTAGCTTAATTTATTATAATTCTGTTTTCTCGCCATTGCATCTGAGATTATACATAACAGGACTTTACTTGCGCTTATCAAACTTCTAAAATAAAATGTAACAACACGATGAAGAGCCCTATTTGTTGATAGAGCCTCCCTTTCAAGTTATTTCGAGTAGGCACTTCATAATAATGTATTAATTGATGAATTGTTAAGTTTGCTAGTGCTAGTTAAACAAATCCGCTCCTTCTCTTATAGGCCATGGTCGGAATGATCAACAACGCAACTAATATTATACGCAACTAATGTTATATGCAACATAACAGAGGCAACATTACAGACACCCACTTTATAAAAGGCATGCCAAGCACTGTCGAGATAAATACCGACTATTAAAATATATTTCCTTAAGGGGATCAAACTAACTGGATATTTAGTTTAATAGCCACTGTGTTGAAATCCTGTGTTTGAAAAGTGAAACAGTGTCCGTACGATAATTCGAAATCCTAGTGTTGCCTCAAGATAACCGAGTCAAGCAACGTCGAGCGTGCCTGCTGCTCGGATGGGTGACCGCTCAGTATCATGTCTTCAAATTCGGAAGTTCGGTTCGTAAATCATCCTTAATGTACTATAATTTGTCATGTCGACTGTACTACATTTTAGTATAACAACCCCCCCCCCCCCCGAATAATAATTATACCATCATGTACTTTTATTACCTTATTTTAGTCGTAGAATTATAGAGGATTTATCATTTGTAGGATATAATTACTATGCAAACAAGCGCTTCATAGTCTTTTCATACTTTTAAAGCTCATTCAAAACGATATCTCAAACTAATGGTAACTAGGCTTTAAATATTAAATAAGTATACAATTTGCAAAAAGCATTAAGATGATTATTTGTATGTTAAAAATAATACATTTCCTCACTGTCTCAATGAAACAATCTTAGGTCTTCTCAAGTTCTTACCTATTCAGTGATCACAATTATGATAGAAAGAATAATGTGGCTCTATGTGAGTTTTAAACTTCAAACTTCATGAGTCAAGTCTGTTACAGCGTCAGATTTCAGACATTGCACTAAGAGGAAAGTGAACTGGAGCTAAACTCATATTTCGCCGCACACGAAGTTTCACATCACAGGCCTGTCATTGACGAATTAACCAAATGGATGCGATGATGAAATCTTTGTCATCCTAAAGGATTTTGTTCTTCTTTATGAAAGTCAATGTAGACTTTCATAACGAAATGAATATATGAAAATGAATATATTGCTATTATTCATAAGTATTAACATATGAAACGGTCACAATGATAAATTAGTAGGAAGTCAAAATGTGGTAATAGATGGTGTAAAATTGTAATATCAAGCAGGTACTTATATTTGGATTCAAGAAAGTATTACGCTCTCCAGGATATTAAACTTTCCAAGTGGTGTTTTGTTGGTTGATAGTACAATATATTTTTCATTAGTTAAAAAGGAATTTAATTTACGTTGTAGGAAATAAGTTTTGAACAAAACCCTTTATAAAGAATTTGGCTAATAAATTAGCTAATGGTATAAGATAAATATAGAAAGCATATGTAATGCTTTCATTTATGTGTACATATGTGTATAAATGTGTACATTTATTGCAGAACGTGTTAGTTTCCACGATATAATGGCCAAAATATAGTGAGTTCATTTAAGTAGAGTTACTTTAAAAGCAGTGCAGATTAGTATTACTGCATGAACTATTTTTACCGACTGCTACAAACCCATTTGATACTTTAATACTTTAACATTACAGGTATTAAATACAGACCTCGTGGATGAAGATTAACAGACATGATTAAAGTAGAAGATTAAAATACGAACCAAGACTTTTGGATTCTATTGCACATCACCACAACCACCTGGGTGTTATTGCACCTTACAACGCTGGAGTCGGCTAGTACACCCAATCTCTCATATACGAACCAATAAAGAATCAGTGCATGTTTTTAACTCGGTATTTTTATTTAAATCAATGTTGTTGTTTTTTTGTTTAAAAAAAAATAAACATAAAGAGAATAAAAGACCAATATTCCAAACACAAGGAACCATTTCAAATGATTTTATATTTTCTTGATAGCCTCAACGTTTATTTTAAAGACATACATTTTACAGGATGAAGGCTTAAGAATATTTATAATATGCAAATGCTGTGACAATAATAATAATAAATATGGAAGAATGTGTCACACATGCAAGATAGGTATAGGAAAAATAGGTCAGATGTAAGAGTTCACGATACCAAGGGTCCTGTAGCTCATCATAAAATCGTGAAAGTACGCGACGAGATGCCTTATTTTGTCTTGCCGCTGGAAGCTACATGTGTAACAAAATGATTTCATTCTCTGATTAATGTAAACTATATTGTCTTTCGTACATTATAGTTCAAACAAATTTAAACGGATAATAGTGACATCTTGAATAAACATAATACAATAACACCATTGTAGATTTTTTAGCGTTACTTGTTTTGAAACGCTTGAAACTTGTTTCTACGTAACAACCATGTCATATACTAGTTTTTATAGTACCGCTAGAATTTTACAGCAGTTATAAATTAGAGGCATTCAAGAGATACGTCAATGTGAAGTCTCCTATATGGAGTATACATTTTATAGGAAATTCAAGATTGTATAGAATATGGAATGGTTACATATCTTTAGTAGGCATGAAATAAATTTAAAAAACTTTTTTGAAGTAAAAGTAGTATAACCTCACAGAGATAAAAGGTAAGATGGTTAAGGTTCACTCAGTATTTTAAATTCTAATCAGTTATAACGTTTTTACGTTATAACTGATAACAAACGACAAACAAAGCAAAGAAACACGATATTTAATAACAGAGTTCCTATTGAAATATTTAGACAGTCACGGGACTTTTCTTATATAGACTCGCTTTCACGATAGGCTCCGTTTCACTTGGAAGGAGCATTTTTTTAACAAGGCCAAGGCATTTATAGTGTAAAAGCCAAGAGCCAATTTACACTCAATTAGCACACAACTTAATAATTTTGCAATCGACAAAGAAATGTTCCCTAAGAAAGAAATGGATCATCAGCCTAGTTTAAGAGGAGGTCAAAATGGGAGGGTACCAACAGGGTTAAACATATGAAAAGATAATGTTTTCTGACGTAATATATTTCTTAGCTTGATACACTTGAAACCAAGCGTCAGAAAAATAAATAACTGTTATATCATATTCAGATAACTAGACTGTAAATTACGACATTGTATAGTTAACTGACCCATTTATTTCCTTTTTTGAAAATTGGTTTAAGTGTGTTAGGAAACATTATTTTTGGAAAAGATCAAATCTAATTTATTAATTTTTTAATCCTTTTGATACCCATTTCTACCTCCACCAAAACTAGCGCAACTGACGATAGATGTCTCCTTTAGGAGAAATGTCTCTATCGATAGAAAAAACTAAATTGTGTTTTATAAAATTTGAATTTGATATCGACTCCTGTATTATTGTTGTATTTAATAATATTTTACTAATTTTAAGGACATTGCTGAAATAAAGTATATCTTATTCATTTATAAAGAACCATAAACCTCAGGTTCTTATGCATTACTAGAAGATTTCCTCCATAATTTCTCATTGCTAAGAACGATTGAATATTTGAAAACGTATTAAGTACTGTGATAAGGTCCAAATACTTATCAATACAAATTCATGACGTGACGATATTGCGTTATTATCTACAAAAACGCGAGGAGTTCACGCTGTTATGCTGCCACTCAATAACAACCTAATAACAATTGACATAATAACAACCGGCCCTTTTGCAGTCAAGTGTTGTGTTTAAAATATCCTTACGATAGCTAACGTTATAGTTAAATTACTTTATCTCTCTGTCAAAGTGATTACGTTTTTTTCAATAGCCTGGCTTTGGTTATTTTGCCTCTTTTATCGGAAACCTTCACTAATAGGCAAAGTAATAAATTAGGAATTTACCAAAAGTTTACTTTTCCGTCTGGTAAATAAAGTACCATTATAATTATGAATTATTAGAATTCATCAGAACTGTTGTTCTTGTCAGTTATGGCAGTGCCGTCTACCTCAAGAGTGTTTAGTTAGAATTAGTGAGAAATTATATTCTCTCTCAATTTACTATCTTTCCATAAATTAAGCTTCATTTTGCTCTGTGTAAACAGATTCACTTCGAATTTCAAAGCAGCATTTCACGAAAATGCTACGGGAAATCTCGTATTTTGTACGGAATCTAACATAAGTACTATTTTTAAATATTCTGTAGCGGGATACCACGGAACAGGATAAATAAACGGAACATTTGTTTAGTACTTAAATGGTCAGAAAGGAAAAGTTCTTCAACAATGTCGTGTTGGTCCAAACATGTTTTTTCACGAATTTCCAAATAACCTTTGACCGCATACAGATTCTAAGAAGTTTTAATATACATATTTCCCTATACATAATAATAACATTCATATTTCCTTGTTCCTGGATTAAGAAGTGAGTATATCTACAATTTATATATCTTGCAAAATTATATATAGGAATGGGAAATAGCAAACTAAACTAATAACTAATTAAGTTTCAAAACTAACTTCTCTTAATACCAGACCGGTTATTATTTCCTCCCAATATGTTGGAGAAATTCAATTTCCAACTCCGCTACTGTGACCTTCACCAAGGATATATCAATTATTACGAATATCCGTGTTTACACAACCAACACCAGTCGCGTCGTTCCCTCACTCTCTCCACATTCCCGGGCAGCTGTCTCGGGCGTCCGGTGCGGCTCTGCGGTGAAAGTGGAATCTATCGGGGCCAAGCATCGCCGAAGCCGAGGCGGAACTCCGTGACGTCAGCAGCTGTTCACCTTGCTACATTCGGCGTCGGTTTCTCCGCTCCTTGCAGGCCGACCTTGATCATAGTGTGTTCCTAGGCTAGCCTACACTGACATTGTTTCAGCACTCGTTCTGTAATCCACCTACACTCTACGTACTTCTTTATTGGCGATGAATGATTTTTAAGGATAACCAAATTATGGACGTTCGGTATCGTCATAAATTATAACGTTGGGAACCGCTATCTCCCCTCTTTATCGGGTGAACAATACTACAATAAAGCGGTTTTGCATAAAAAGAAAACACACAATCAAGAACTATCCATGATGCAACGTACCTACTGAGGTACGTTTATGATTCATGATTCAATCTGTATTGTGACATTTTATTCTATTTGACTTGGTGTTGGGTGCGTGTTCTTGTTTATTTACATAAAACAATGGTAATATCGACTTTGTTGGGATCATCATGATGTATTTTATTTTTTTACTTTTCATGCATAACGTAATATTTTTATATTTTACATCTGACGAAAAGAACTAATAATAGTTCATGACACAGAAAATTTCTATTAAGTTTCTTATATTATTGGTTACTTGTTAACCAATGGATTGTTTACTTCCCCTTGAAGAAGTTGAAGAGGTTTTGTGGTTTTCCTTCGAAAATGATAGTGTTTTTTTAATTACTATTATTAATAATGATAAAGAGTAACAAATAAAAGTTGCACGCACAGTGCAACATGTTACGAAAAGGATTTAACAAAAATCATAAAAACTACAGCGCGGCGATGAAAATGTTATACTTGTCTGTCTGTTTAACTAAGAAAAAAATAACTCAGATTTGAAGTTTTGTATAAAGCTTCTTCCGTATATAAAAACGTCGAGTATCTGGGCAACCCTATATTATGTACAGGAGTGGTACATGACTAACAGAAAATTTAGAAATATTGGTATGAAATGATTTAACGATAGGTTTAGTCTATTGCAAATGATGACAACTAGTTGGAGTGGGTGTGGTTCCCTTGGTGTTACAGACTCTTGCTAGAATGGACACGAGGGAATACTGTCTCAGTCCGCTTTCACTGGAGAGACTAGAACAGATCTGGCCTTTCCTTCTTCCAAGGTGAAAGACTGAGATATAGCCCGCTACTCCTCCCCATGGGCCTACCCAGGAGTTGATCCTTATTTAAAACCTTACTGATCCTGAATATCCTGCCACTCTAGAAAAAAAAACAAAGATCCATTTAGGAATAAGTGCAATGTGAGCGTCTTGTCCTAAAAACATATACTCTTTGGAGGCTTAATTTCCATATACAATAGTGTAAGCTACACATCGGTCCACCCACCTATAAATAAGAAATAATAATGTATATAAGTGTCAAACTGGGAATTTTTAACATTGACAATTCTATAAATGGAAATCAGTAATGCAAAGTACCAGACTGGGTAACTTGCCCATCACGTTCTTCACTCGTTTATTTAGGAAGTTAGACATAATAACTAGATTCGACCATACACGACCTCCCAACGGCCTAGACTGTGAATCACAGTAAACCTAATTATTATTACTTTATTTGTAGCATTTATTTACTGTGAGATGCTCAGCTTGTGCGTCGTTCTTGTTCGACTCAACATTGTAGTTGAGGTAGTCTTGATTAACATGACCCGTTCATATTTATAGCCACGTAGAAAAGTTAATGATTATGTTATTGCTCGGTAAATGACTATGCAGGTCATAACATGAATTCTACCTGTGTTAATAATTAAAGAAATTCTTTATTTATTATGTATTATGTATGATATTTGTGAACAATTAGTGAAAAGAGCAAGAAAGCATGTTTTACTTTTATATCCAAACGAAAGAAAACAGGCATAGCCCACTCAGTAGCTAAACCGCAAACTTCCAGGAATAATTTACTTGGAAGCCTTGATAGAATCTAAAGTTAATTACAATCAACCAATGGAAGCTTGAATATAATGTTTATTTATACTTTTAATATCTCTCTGTGGTTTTGTTTTATTTTTCAAGGTGAAATATTATGCAGAAAATTACAAAAATAAGGACTTTAATATGTTTAATCCTTGGACCGAATGTTTTAGCCTTAAAAGCTGTAAAACATTAAATATAATTTTACTTTCTAAACACTTCTACAATACAGTGATATATATATATATATATATATATATATATATATATATATATATATATATATATATATATATATATAGTACTGGAGAATCCATTTCAATGTGATACAATAATACTTTTATGTTAAATTCGTAGCTCTAGGCGATATCCTTCTTGAACAATAAAAAGTACAATTTTGTATCTCTTCGTGTGAAATAACAAGCATTTTAAGTTTTAAATTTGGGAATTTTGTTATTAGGCCCAAAAATAAAAACTGCTAAGTATAAACCTTTCAAACTTTTACTAAATGTGCATGAGTTATAGCTTTAAGAAGTGACACGTTTTTTAAAATTTTGATTTCGTTAAGAATATTGATTGCAGCACATTAATGTTGTAGGTAGTTACTTCATAAGATCAAGTCATCCTTCAGTATAAAAGATATTTTAGCTATTTCTTCACTCGTTACAAAAACGTGACGACACACCACGTGTCACTGACTTCACTGAGGATGACGCAACATTTAAAGTCCGTGGCTCATTTCATTTTCGAGATATCCTGCGGACAACATACATTGTTCTGTCCCCTCCCCCTCCGTCAGGGAATTGTGTCAGTTTAATAACTAACTCTTAGCCAAATACCATTGAGTAACATACACCATCATCGGAAACATTGTTTCATATATACAAATAAAGCTTCATGCAGCATTTCAAGTTTAGAGGCCAGTTCGTTGTTGAGATATCCTGCGGACAACATACATTGTTCTGTTTCCCCCTACGTCAGGGAATTGTGTCAGTTTAATAACTGACTCTTAGCCAAATACCATTGAGTGACATACACCATCATCGGACTCATTGTTTCATATATACAAATAAAGCTTCATGCAGCATTTCAAGTTTAGAGGCCAGTTCGTTGTTGAGATATCCTGCGGACAACATACATTGTTCTGCCCCCCCTCCGTCAGGGAATTGTGTCAGTTTAATAACTGACTCTTAGCCAAATACCATTGAGTGACATACACCATCATCGGACTCATTGTTTCATATATACAAATAAAGCTTCATGCAGCATTTCAATTTTAGAGGCCAGTTCGTTGTTGAGATATTCTGCGGACAACATACATTGTTCTGTTTCCCCCTCCGTCAGGGAATTGTGTCAGTTTAATAACTGACTCTTAGCCAAATACCATTGAGTGACATACACCATCATCGGACTCATTGTTTCATATATACAAATAAAGCTTCATGCAGCATTTCAAGTTTAGAGGCCAGTTCGTTGTTGAGATATCCTGCGGACAACATACATTGTTCTGCCCCCCCCTCCGTCAGGGAATTGTGTCAGTTTAATAACTGACTCTTAGCTAAATACCATTGAGTGACATACACCATCATCGGACTCATTGTTTCATATATACAAATAAAGCTTCATGCAGCATTTCAATTTTAGAGGCCAGTTCGTTGTTGAGATATCCTGCGGACAACATACATTGTTCTGTTTCCCCCTCCGTCAGGGAATTGTGTCAGTTTAATAACTGACTCTTAGCTAAATACCATTGAGTGACATACACCATCATCGGACTCATTGTTTCATATATACAAATAAAGCTTCATGCAGCATTTCAATTTTAGAGGCCAGTTCGTTGTTGAGATATCCTGCGGACAACATACATTGTTCTGTTTCCCCCTCCGTCAGGGAATTGTGTCAGTTTAATAACTGACTCTTAGCTAAATACCATTGAGTGACATACACCATCATCGGACTCATTGTTTCATATATACAAATAAAGCTTCATGCAGCATTTCAAGTTTAGAGGCCAGTTCGTTTTTGAGATATCATGCGAAGAGACTAACAGACAGAAATTAAATTTGTCCACCCCCACGAGTGATAGGCTTTGCTCACTCTCAGTACGTCAAAGATTTGAGCATAATCTGAATGTTATAGGGATTAATGACAAGTGGCGTAGTCTTGCATATTTATTATAAAACAAACATTGACGTTAGTCAATTGTATGTTATTTAAAAATATTAAACATTATAGTTCTAGGGATATTGTAATAAGGGATTCAAATACGATCGAACCCACAACCCTTCAGTTATTAGTCAGGCGAACCGCTGAGCCATTAGTGGACCAGTGAACGAGTGGCTTCAGACGAAATCTTAATAAAAGCAAGACCCTAATTAGGCGCTCTCACCTCTTTAATGTAGGCCTGATTAATCAAGCAGTACTTTACGCTGGTCTCGAGGAGCCACTTTGGCATTGAAATTTATTGAACAAAAAAACAATATCATATTTTTATTATTTTTTATAAAATCAAGTTTATAATGATATGCAAGCATTATAATTATGAGTTATCTTCATAATTTAATGTAGCATATACATATGAACTCTACACTTTAAAGAACTGTTCGGTAAAACAAGTATTAACATCGAACTTAGGTGTGTAATATGACTGGGTATTTGACAGCCAGCTAACAAAAACGTCAAATATCTTTGTTTTCAATATAATGGAATTAACTACAACAGAGGAAAGGTTTCTTTGAAGTGTATGTATACTTTACACTTTGTTAGCCTTGAGTGCTACAAAGTAATTTTAGAATGCACTTTTATCTCTATTTCGTAAATTCAACATCAAAACAAACTCTTAATTCCACAACACCGCTTACTTTTACTTATATTGTATATATAGATATTGTGTATATATATATACATATATTGTATTGTATATTGTACGTATGTATGTATATATATATATATATATATAAATATATTGTATTGTATATTGTACGTATGTATGTGTATATATTATGCTTTAAAATTATGCTTAATGATTCCAATAAATTTACTTTTTAAACCAATATTTCTGTTTACAGGGATCCGTATCCAAATAATTGTACAATATATATATATATAAATATATTGTACAATTATTTGGATACGGATTCCTGTAAACAGAAATATTGGTTTAAAAAGTAAATTTATTGGAATCATTAAGCATAATTTTAAAGCAAATCTAGTATAACTGGCCGGACTAAAATAAGATATAACTACTTAACAAAAATAACTTTTTTTAACGAAGCACTTATTGACCATTAATTACACTCTATTAACCTCTTCCCCCACCTAACCGCTGACTAATATCACTCGAATGTAGAAACGTCAAATGTCCTTTTTTCTTTACCCTTCTTTTTTTATAAAAGCAGAGACGTTTTAAAGGCTACTTTAAAGCATTATTCTGTCCTTCTTCATGGACCTGTGCGAGAATATTCTCAAACAGAATGAAGAGGAAGGTCGAAAGGAATGATAAGAAGTTATAAGGTCACGGGAAAGATTTGAACCTGCGTCTTCTCTTAACTCAAAACTACAGTCCGATGTCTTAGAGCGCTCAGCCATCAGCACTTCCCTAACCCTGGCGCTCGAACACGATCTAAAATGGTCTCCGTAATTTATAAACACAATATTACTTAGGAATTTATTTAGATACACTCATATATAAAATAATAAGACTTTATAACATTACAATAGATATTGAAAAGCTATTTAATTATGTGTATTACTGTTTAAGAGGCCGGCTCACAGTAACAGTTTAGGGTTTTATATTTCGGTTCCCAGTACAGTGCTAAGTCTTACATTTTGTGGGGGAGGGAAATATTAAAAGTCATAAACGGTACATCTTTTTGGTTTTTTGCTAATATGGATAGTAATTTCTTATTATAACGAATTACAGTTTAAAACATTATTACATTTTAAATGTTATTTTTTAATGAGCTTACAAAGGTTAATGAAACAAAAAAAGGGTGAATCACTGTATAGTGGAGTTTGGGGTGAATGTCAGTTTACTTCTATTTACTATAGAAACATCATTACATATCTCAGTTTGGATTAAAATTCTGATGAGTTTAAGTTTTAGCAAGATATAATCGCTACTAGTTAAACTAATTATGAATGTGTTTTAAACATCATTATTTACTTTTGTACATTTTCAAAAATTTGGTTTCTTTAACACTTTACTATGTGAAATATCTTTAAACTTACCAATCGTCTGTGGCCCAAATACAATTTAATATATGTTGGAACCATTTTTTATTATTATTAGAAGAATATTGAACCAATTTACGATCTTCCAAAACCTATAAGAAATATTGATTTCTACACAAGATTAAGAGTCAAATGGATTTATCATACGAAATATTTTAATTGAAACTTATTACCATGTTAGAAAAAGGCCCAAAACTTCAAGTGATACGTCTAACTGTAAATCGGTCAAATTATGTAACATTACACTCTACGTTTTGTCATTATACAAACGTGTTATTATTTAACCAGTTCAGTTTTATCGATTTTGATTTGTAATTTACTATCTATAACGAATTACAATCAATTGCTTGATGTAAGAAACGTATTTGTAACACAAAAAAAACAATCAAAAGTAAAATATAGACCAATTACATATTTTTATGTTCTTGAAACTCACCCAATACTCCAATAGTATTGTATAAAATGTTAGGGATGTTTATATTAGACCTTTGTAGGTAATGAAAGCGGTAAAAGGGAGGTTTTCACAGACAAAGAGGAAGTGTATCAGACGATAGCCAATAAACCTAATGGCAGACTGTCCTCTCTGTGGTGTCGACACCCGGGGAATTGGCACGACTTTGTTGAAGCGTTACTTTGTGAGCTTTGCTCTTATTCACTTCTACTCTTTATACCTAGTGATAGCCAAAGGCTAAGAAATAAAATGCCAGTTTGGAACATTTAATAAAATTATGTATCTCTGTCTGTAATTAGTATCTATCATGAGTCAAAAGTTAAAACAAATATTTGGCGGCTTTTCTATTTATTGTGGTTTCAAACAGGTAAGAAAGTAATCGATTTTTTAATAAGGTTTATTAAATCTCAGCATCGAGATTTTACTGTTAAAACTGAGTTAAATATTGTTTATAACAAGGTGCCTAATGGTGCAAGGAGCCTACTAATATTGTTTTTGAGTTTGTGGATCATGGAGATTAACCAAATTTGTTGGGTTACTGGTACTGTTATGTCTTGCACTTTGGTTTTTGTATCGAGCAACAATTCCGTGATTAAAGTTATAGATCAATTTAGGTTTTTTATTTTCTCATTTGTTTTTTTTTTCTTATATTTGTATGTTTGTTTTCAATTTGACAAATGACATACAACATTGTAAATCATCTACGGTAATTATTATTACTATTCAAATCTTGATTATAAATATTTTAATCTCACTGAAGACAACCATCTTTAATTAAAACTCACTCTCCACAGCAAGTCCTAATGACTAAAACCTCATTGACTTAATTCCCCTTATATAAATACATTGTTACTGTGAAACATATAAGAGATTACGTTTTTATTCGCAATTTGAAAGAAATAAACGAAAGGCAGTAAAATAATGTTATATGTTCCTACTTTCATAGAAACATAACATCATAAGATTTTAAAATACGATTGTTCTCTGCTTGTCAGTAGTGAAATTATATTATTTATTTAATCGATATGGATTCTTCACACAAACTTCATATAGATTTCAAATAAACTGATTACTAGATAACTAAAACTTTGAATTAGCCCTGGACTTTCTTGTGTATATAAACCTTGAAAGAAATAAACAGCAAAATGTAATTCAATATATGGCAAGCGGAATTCGTTCATAATGCTCCCTTTTGTGAGTCTGAGAAGATTGCAAGACGACACCGCAACCACATCGGGTGGCGACACCAGCATCATCTGAGCCTCTTAACCGGGTCACAGCGCTCGGTCTGTCTGTGGTAATCAGACACCTAGCTACCGGCTACGAGTCCCTACACTTTCTCGTTCAGTGAAGAAACTACTTCAGTGATACTGCAGTTCAACTTTCTCCTTGAAACCTGGATAGAGCTGGATACATATGCTTTCGATTGCTAGGAACATCTAAGGGGTTTTTGCTTTCTCGTTTGATGGAAAAATATGTTTTAACCGTTGATAGTTTGGCACATATCCATATTATCCATATTATTGGTTAGGTTAGGTTAGGTTAGGTTAGGTTAGGTTAGGGTAGGTTAGGTTACGTTAGGTTAGTGGGATAATACACGAAAGAAAGAAAAAAAGTAATAAATTTATCACGCCATATAATTAAATTAGACAATCAGTTCCATACAAGAATCGTGTGTGTAAAAACAGAGATCACATTTTACAAATTACGTTGGCGACTTCCGTAATATTATTCATTGTTGCTGATAGCAACGTGAAAGCCGATGTGTTTTAAAGCCATGGAAAAAAAACAAAAATGTAAAAGTAACTGTCATTAGTACCTATGCCGCCAAGCGTGGTCTATCATTAGAGTTACATACAACCCTATTATAATTGATCACTGTTAACACTGAAACCGAGAAGGCTATGTGGAACTAATTAAATAATTGTGTTTACCCTTAATTCTTCACATATTAGTAATAGTTATAGTGAATTTCTTTCAAAAGAAAGTTTCTATACACGTGGCTTATTACACTCGAAACATTTTGGAAATAATGCAATGTAGTGTTTAAAAATACTTTTAACGTTTCATACCATATATTTTTGTTTCATGAATATAGTTTTGGCAATATTCCTGTTTCTTACTAATGTGCAAAATAATACGGTAAAACAGTTTTAAGAGGCTATGCAATAAAGAAAATTATTAGTATGTATTCAACTTCAATAGCAAAAAATCGTACAAAAATAAATTCACAATTTTCTGGCAAATAACACGCTACAAATTAAACTTACTTTTATTGTAAGTTGTAAGCTTGAAAAATTTTAGGTTTATGAAAAGTTTATTTTGAAATAAATCCATAAATTATTACTCATTTTTTCCTTCTATGATATGATTACTTATTGTATTCTTCTAACTTTGTTGATTTAGAAATATTTTTACCGTCATCAGCATAGTTACAAGATTAATCTGAAATATTTTACAGTGGCAGTTATCATATTTATTTCGGTAATCGAAATTCTTAGTAAAACGAGTAGATCAACATATTTGAATAAAATTAAGGTATCCATTGAGAATATGTATTTGGCCCTATGTTTCTTTTTACATAATCTTACCTTGCATAAAATTTATCATGGCCTGAACTATTGAACCCGTTGTACAGAGGTTCTGTCTTGAAAAGAAGTCAAAGGTGGTGTGTGGTGTGGGGTTACATTCTCGTATTTTTCCCCAAATCAAAATTATTATTTGCGAGGGCTACTCAAAACAAATTTCGTTTTTTTCCAATTATTCAATCGATTGTTACGTAATTTCATTAAGGGGTGTCGGACAGGCCTATCTATCCCATGCTATTTTGTTGATTTTTAGGAACACATTTATCCAAAACTAACTGACTTAGGATGCTGCAATTTTGTTTATTTTAAAGTACATGTATTTAAGTGTTTTATGAAAGGAGGGTTTTTATTAAAGTTTTTTTTTATATTTTTTACATATTTTAAAACTTTTTTTTTAAATTACAATGGAAAAAAATGGTTTAAAAATTGTGCAAAAATATAAATATGAATGATTTTAATGATCTCTCTGTTTAAAATGTAAATCTATAAAATAGAAACAAATTTTAAAAAAATCAAGATGATATCTTTTGTGGTTCTTGAAATATATGTTCCTAAGATAAAAAAACGCAACTTTTCGGGAAATCGCATTTTAATATTTTTAAGAACTGATGTAAACAAAAACTTACAATCAATGCATTCCAGCTCCATATGTTGGATTGTCTGGGTCCTCCATCTCTTCATAAGTGTCTTCTAGTCTCTTTTTAGCTAAGGCAAGCTGCTTACGGCACTTTGTTTCCATTTCTTGCATCGCTTTCTCTGCTTTTTTTACCCTTAGCTCATTCAGCGACTTCATTACCGCAATGCATTGATTGCTTGGGAACCTAGTTTCTCTAAAACTTCTAATCTAACTATGTTACCTTTATTAAAGGTGGCAATAGCTTCATATACACCAAATTGTAGGGTTTTCTTCATGATGAATGTTGTCTTTGGGATCCTTGTCCATATAATATTATTCAATGACTCGTTAGGATTTTGAGTTCCTTTGTCCAGGCATTTTCGTAGCAATTCTAGGATTGACAAATCTCTTAAAATGGGTTTAATTTCCTCCATTACTGCTAAAGGTAAGTGGGTGTGAGCAGCATAGTCATACATTGTATTTTCAGCTATCGCTCGCTTCTATTTTCAGCTGAGAACGTCAAAATTGGCGCTGCATCACTCTACTAATATGCTTATAGAAAAAAAACTAATTGAAAAAAATCTATAAATGTGGTATGAAAAGAAAGCTAAAATCACAAGCTTTAAAATGACACCAAAAACAAAAAAAATATTTTTTTGCGAAAATTCATGTACGACCCCCTTGAATGACAAATATATGGAATAAGCATTATCTAACCACAAAAAACCATAAATAATTTACCAAAAATATGTATTAAATTTACTAGTAAACTAAAATTTATGCAGCACACCTTTTAAACATTGAGAGAATAACATAAAAACGGCTACGTCAAACTGCTGCGACAATCCCAAATTATTCAGACATCACTTAAATATTTACTAATGTTTGGCACGTTTTACGACGTTGGGGAGTTTCTGGGTGTAGCCTCTCTAGAGAACTAACTCTAAACTTCTTATCACTTAGAAAACATATTATTTTCGCTTTATAAATCTTATATACTTTATACTTTTTGTAAATTAAGTAGCCTAACAGCGTCAGCATATCTGTGAGGACTGTACAAAATAAAACGCAATATAGTCTAAAAATAGGAAACTGTACCATGTGGATTGAGCTTACAAACATCGATTTCAAAGGCCTTATCAATTGCGAACTAATCGGATTGTGTTGCTATCATCGATGCCTGTTTGATGAATAGAACCAGCTGGCGCATACTTCTAACAATGGTTACTAACTGTTTTGATCCTTAATAATATTTTTAGTCAATTCAAATGTTAAAAAAAAAACTGTTTGACACCCGAGAAGGCTATTGATAACCAACTAATTAAATAATTTGTGTTTACCCTTAATCTTCACATATTAGTAATAGTATAGTGGCAATTTCTTTCAAATGAAAGTTTCTATACACGTGCTTATTACAATAATACAATTTTGGATAATAAAACAGTTTTAAGAGGCTAAAATATAAACGTTTCATACCATATATTTTTGTTTCATGAATATAGTCTATTTGGCAATATTCCTGTTTTTCAATAGCAAAATAAATTAAACAGTTTTAAGAGGCTATGCAATAAAGAAAATTATTAGTAATCAATAGCAAAAATTCAATAAATTCACAATTTTCTGGCAAATAACACGCTACAAATTAAACTTACTTTTACTGTAAGTTGTAAGCTTGAAAAATTTTAGGTTTTATGAAAAGTTTTATTTTGAAATAAATCCATAAATTATTAACTCATTTTTTTCCTTCTATGATATGATTACTTATTGTATTCTTCTAACTTTGTTGATGTTAGAAATATTTTTACCGTCATCAGCATAGTTACAAGAATTAATCTGAAATATTTTACAGTGGCAGTTATCATATTTATTTCGGTAATCGAAATTCTTAGTAAAACGAGTAGATCAACATATTTGAATAAAATTAAGGTATCCATTGAGAATATGTATTTGGCCCTATGTTCTCTCTTTTAATAATCTTACCTTGCATAAAATTTATCATGGCCTGAAACTATTGAACCCGTTGTACAGAGGTTCTGTCTTTGAAAGAAGTCAAAGGTGGTGTGTGGTGTGGGGTTACATTCTCGTATTTTTCCCACAAATCAAAATTATTATTTGCGAGGGCTACTCAAAACAAATTTCGTTTTTTTTCCAAATTATTCTAATCGATTGTTACGTAATTTCATTAAGGGGTGTCGGACAGGCCTATCTATCCCATGCTATTTTGTTGATTTTTAGGAACACATTTATCCAAAACTAACTGACTTAGGATGACTGCAATTTTGTTTATTTTAAAGTACATGTATTTACAGTGTTTTTATGAAAGGAGGGTTTTTATTAAAGTTTTTTTTTATATTTTTTACATATTTTAAAACTTTTTTTTTAAATTACAATGGAAAAAAATGGTTTAAAAATTGTGCAAAAATATAAATATGAATGATTTTAATGATCTCTCTGTTTAAAATGTAAATCTATAAAATAGAAACAAATTAAAAAAATCAAGATGATATCTTTTGTGGTTTCTTGAAATATATGTTCCTAAGATAAAAAAAACGCAAGTTTTCGGGAAATCGCATTTTAATATTTTTAAGAACTGATGTAAACAAAAACTTACAATCAATGCATTCCAGCTCCATATTTGGATTGTCTGGGTCCTCCATCTCTTCATAAGTGTCTTCTAGTCTCTTTTAGCTAAGGCAAGCTGCTTACGGCACTTTGTTTCCATTTCTTGCATCGCTTTCTCTGCTTTTTTTACCCTTAGCTCAGTCAGCGACTTCATTACCGCAATGCATTGATTGCTTGGGAACCTAGTTTCTCTAAAACTTCTAATCTTAACTAAGTTACCTTTAATTAAAGGTGGCAATAGCTTCATATACACCAAATTGTAGGGTTTTCTTCATGATGAAATGTTGTCTTTGGGATCCTTGTCCATATAATATTATTCAATGACTCGTTAGGATTTTGAGTTCCTTTGTCCAGGCATTTTCGTAGCAATTCTCGGATTGACAAATCTCTTAAAATGGGTTTAATTTCCTCCATTACTGCTAAAGGTAAGTGGGTGTGAGCAGCATAGTCATACATTGTATTTTCAGCTATCGCTCGCTTCTATTTTCAGCTGAGAACGTCCAAAATTGGCGCTGCATCACTCTACTAATATGCTTATAGAAAAAAAACTAATTGAAAAAAATCTATCAAATGTGGTATGAAAAGAAAGCTAAAATCACAAGCTTTAAAAATGACACCAAAAACAAAAAAAATATTTTTTTGCGAAAATTCATGTACGACCCCCTTTAAGGAGAAATGACAAATATATGGAATAAGCATTATCTAACCACAAAAAACCATAAATAATTTACCAAAAATATGTATTAAATTTACTAGTAAACTAAAATTTATGCAGCACACCTTTTAAACATTGAGAGAATAACATAAAAACGGCTACGTCAAACTGCTGCGACAATCCCAAATTATTCAGACATCACTTAAATATTTACTAATGTTTGGCACGTTTTACGACGTTGGGGAGTTTCTGGGTGTAGCCTCTCTAGAGAACTAACTCTAAACTTCTTATCACTTAGAAAACATATTATTTTCGCTTTATAAATCTTATATACTTTATACTTTTTGTAAATTAAGTAGCCTAACAGCGTCAGCATATCTGTGAGGACTGTACAAAATAAAACGCAATATAGTCTAAAAATAGGAAACTGTACCATGTGGATTGAGCTTACAAACATCGATTTCAAAGGCCTTATCAATTGCGAACTAATCGGATTGTGTTGCTATCATCGATGCCTGTTTGATGAATAGAACCAGCTGGCGCATACTTCTAACAATGGTTACTAACTGTTTTGATCCTTAATAATATTTTTAGTCAATTCAAATGAAGTCGATTACAAACTTCATTATATATATATATATATATATATATATATATATATATAGAAGAACATTCATATGTGGATAAGTTCTGAATTACAGATAATACAATATATTACATTAATATATTGATATAATACTAATTTACACTATCATGTAGTGTAAGGATGTAGAAAAAAACCACACCTGAGTTCTCAGTTATAACGGTTTAACTAATTAATGCCAACTGCATTAGAAAGAATTGAAAAAATTTTATAGTTTTGTATAAGCTGTATATCCAACAACCTTTTAAAAGGTTTTAAATTAATTCCTTAACATTTCGTTCAATAAATACGAGGGTGGATTGGTATAATCGGGGTGTGCTATGTCAGAGCTATATGGAATAGTTTGTTTGTTGTTCACTACTTCCTGTGTATTTGGAAATGTCAGAAGCAGGAAAAGATTGTTCTAATTAAATTGACTACTAATGATGAATGTACTTACAATTTTAACAAAACGTTTTCCTGTTTCATGAATTTCATCGGGTGTACAGTAAATTGTTTATTTTAATATTTGAATTTTGAATTTGAATTTGAACTGAAATGTTTCAGGTATTCCTTTTCAATATAAATATTACAGGATGTAGTGTACGACAACTAACTTAATGTTTACAATATAATACATTTTTGTAGCTATTTTTTAATTAAATTTTGATGTTTTTAAAGAGTTACAGGATTTCGGACATTTTGCATCGTTGTATGTAACAAAATAGAACAAAACGTTTCAAGGATTGAAATCCATCCTTCCTTAGGTGTCAAAAGCCCTAATGCGTTGGAAAGATTTTCAATAAGTTAGCAATAAAAAGTGCGACAATGTATTTTCCACCACTTAATTGATTTTGGCAACATAGTGTTGTACGTAAAAAACTTAAGCAAGATATGACTAGTGCTTAAGTTCCAACAGGAGCATAAGACCAGACTGGTGAGAATCAACCTTGAGCCTAAAAAACATTTGTTACTTATAGTTTAGAAGGTAAAGGACTGCCTTACAAAATATGGTATTAGAATTTAGACGTTTGTCATATTTCAATATGTTACAAAATAGAATACTTCCTTTGACATACATCCTTGAACAATACATCCTTGGATCTCAATTCTCCATGTTGTATGTAGGTCACATGATTTTTTGAGGAGTTAGAGTATTTTTAATTCAATTTTCTATAAGTGATTGGGGATGTTGTTTTGAAACAGAAGACGCGAAGTTATACATAACCTAATGAGTCCCATAGTAACAAAATATATTTATAGATTATATACGTAACCATTTATATCGGACAATTTCTTACTTTGCGCATTATGTAGACAAATTTATCTATTCATTGTATGATAGGTACAAATATAATTGATTAAAAGTATGTATCCATTATACAAAGAAATTTTAAACATACGGGCTAAAGTTTCGACTAGGCCTTGGATTTTCAAACTTATATACTCTCAACTCTTTTACAGCCTAGTGGTGCAACTGAGAGCCAATGATGGTTAGTTACATTTGCACTGTCAATAGGCTACGAACTGGGAATATTAACTAGAGCAGGCAGTCATTACTGTCAAGGGAACTTTTGCATTACATATATTTAGAATAAATGTCAACAAATGTACACATATACGCAATAACAGTCCAAATATGTTTTAACTATTGAGTACTGAAAAACAAAAAGCTTAGATCTAGATGGTAGAGTTATCATCTTTATGAGTAATCCCTATATTTTTGTCTTTAACACAATATTTATCATTAAATTGTTCAACCGTATTTATTTAGGATGGGAAAGAGATTATAAATCCCTTGTCACTCCCACTACTCAAGTGACATTTTATCTAATTAATTACTGGTACACATTCTCTGTCTCGATCATTTCAGATTTTAGAACGTTAAAATTAGTTTCTGCAGTAAAATCTAATTTTAGGAAGAACCAGCTTTCTGCGCTAGATAGATCCCACACGAACTTTTGGTTCCGTGACCTTAATATGAACTTAATGGAAATATGACTCCAGTAAGTTGACTATTGCACTTTTCTCTGAAACAACCACAACAGTTGTTATATTCAGTAATGCATTGCCTTTGTTTTTGCGTGCAAACCATTCCACCCAACTCACGAACAGAGCATCAACAACCCGTTTAATGTATACTGCCACTCGTCAACGTCAATCAAATGCTTATACGCTACTCTCCTACCCGCATCACATACACGTACAGCCAGATTTACTGCATTAATTCTACCGCCATGCATTATATTGCAACAATTATTTAGATTGTCATACAACTGTCTTCCAGAATAAACCTACATAAAACAAATTCTTCTATACAATGCAGCCTGAAAGTGCAACTGTGAGTTATGAATAAGTATGTTTATTATGAGAGGCGTAACATGATATTGGATAAGCCCCATCGGATATGTACAGTTGTACACGTCATCAGTAGATCAAAGTGCAAGGCTGCTATCCAGTGATAACTTGTAGGGTACCAAGAAGTTTTTTCCTTTAACGTTTATTTCAATTTTCCCTCACGGAACTTGCTTCGTGATCATACAAGATCATACATGAGAAAATTCGGTAGGCATTGGATGGAGGTTATCACGTTGCTGCACTCTAGAGCAACTTAACCCATAGGAGGGACCACGTTACTCGTTATTTAATTGACTACAAATTATACTACGGTATTTTTTATCGAATCATATTTTTCTTAGAATTACACACTTAAACCGAAATTCAGACATGTAAATAATTGTTAAATTAGCGTCAGATAAACATATACAGACAGGCCTTAGAAATAGCGACTTCCAATCTCTATATTTTTTTATCTGGTGGTGATATAACTATTATTTATGTGTCCTACTGTTGGCATTAAGTGCTAGGAAAACATAATCTGAGAAAACTCTTTTGATACGAGCCTGCAATTTTAACCTCCAAACAATCGGTTTATTGAAAAATGTTTATATCATTTTCAAGAAAACCCAGGTTGTGCGCCTATGCATTGCAAGTTGGCTCTCGTCTCCCAGACTGTTATATCTCAAAATACATATTTAATTGACATTTTTCTGTAAATTCGGGACTTTCCTGAAAAGACCTAAATTATGGACAAATAACACGCCTCCTCTTATTTCTTGTATTTCTGATTCGAACGTGGGTAGACTAAGCATAACTTTACCTTCCAATGATTAATTATTTCAAATAATTAATTATTAGGTTTATTTTAATAGCGATATGTTGATTTTGTTTCACTTTAGTTTTAAATTAAAATCTCAAAAGATAAAAGAGTACCTAGAAAAAATAGTTTTTACACAAACTTTTTTTAGAGATTGTTTTAAGAAGGTACTGCACTGTATAAACAACGAGTGACTGCTACATTTTCATTTGTAAGCCATACATAAATTTGTTTCTGTCTGGCTGTTTGGGGATAACTGTGAACACGATGAGTTTAGTCTGCTCTAGTCTATTGGATACGCGTTAATGGATTGCTTCACTGATCTGCTACTATCGTTTCGTGCCATATCATCTTCCTTCTCCTGATCACCACAATGTACGGGTATGCAACGGTAAGTATCTATAGATACATGTGTTATTATGCCACATGTTAACAATGCATATTACTGTACTTTGTACGCTTGTAGCTTTTTTATAATTGTATGTATGTGTGTATTCTCTCGCAGACATTATGGTTAACCATAAGATCACTGCTAAAGCTCAGCGAAATCTCATGGAATCAGCCAGCAACATCATCTAAATCGATGTTGTTTTATAAAAGTTAAGCTTACGTTCTTAAGGTAATTCGTTCGCAAAATATCCTACGGAGAGCCTTCCTTGGCGTTTATTCAAATAAAATGCCATATATTAAATTTTTAACTAATATTGTATATAATAATAATATAATATATTATTTATTATAATATACTAGTAAAAATGTTATTATAAAATATAATAATATTTAATATATGTATTTAAAGAAATCAACATATTATAGTATATAATAATATTATTAAGTAATAATAAGTACTTAGTTCTTGTAATTAATTAAGTACTAATAACAAATAACATTCCTCATTTTTGTTTTGTTTGATGGTGATTGATAAAAATATCATTATATCATACATTATAGTATAGTATTTGTTATTTAAACTTTTATGTTTGTGGCAAATAAATTACAGTTGCTAATTTATTAACTTATTATTTAAGACATATTGCCTTAATGGATTTCACTTTCTGCAATATGATTTATGACAACACGAGAGCAAACTTCACCTCACATAAAGCCTAATGGCCCATGTAGGACTCATATCATTTATAAATAAATGTGTATATTGTGCTTTGTTAATAATGGAAATGAATTTTATATTGGTTTGAAATAATTATAATTAATTGCAAAATCTGTTCATGTCTATAACGTCAGCGAGATCGGAATAATTTACTTTCGGAAATATTTGTGAATATTCCGTAATCTCGCGACCATATGTGTTCAGGTATACGTTACATACGACATAGACGCCAGGGTTTTTACAAGTAGCACTTAAAAATTAGGAATGAGAATCCCAACTGTCACAACATTACCCGGAACAGGCTCACGTGACGTCATACAGTGGGTCTAAACATCTTCCTAGGCTTTCTAGCGTCCTTGGCAGTGTACAGGATATCACGACGTTTACACTTGGTTGTCCTTGGCATATTGGACGTCTCATCTTCCTTAAAAGTTTTTGTAAGAACAGCAAAAATATCTTTTTTTCATGTCCACGTGAATATTTGAGAATTTGAACCATCCAAACACTTTGTTTGAGATGAATTTGGTTTCCTCTTTCAGTCTTGCTATTTACGTAAATTTTTTTAATTGTTTTATAGGAGAGACCTATCACCTCTTAAGGCTTATTCTACCCCTCGTCATTGGCCACTTTCGCGTGAAGATTATTTATTTCGTGCAAAGCCCATTTTAAGGTGCATAACAACTAGAAGTTTTATAGACCAAACAGTTTAACCAGAACTTCGAAACACATAGTTGATAATTATATTATATATATATATATATATATATATATATAATTATTAGTACTATTCGTTAACTTTTTGATAAGGGATTTGGATAACAGTTTCAATACAAACAAAGCTTAGTTAAATAAAATGAAAATTATTAGACGTCTACAATTATGACTGAATATTCGGAAATGAGGTTAAATATTTAATTTCCCTAGCTGGTATAAATTAAACTGAGAAATTCGATGCACAGTCAAAAGCAACCATTTCGAGTCAAGGAATTATTTACTTTTCCAAAAAATCGTGGAGAATGCAAAGAAAGCTCGCATAACTAGGCGGAGCGATACTCTCGGCTGGGTGAATGACCTGAAAGAAGAGATAGTTCGAGGGCAGTTCTAGCCCTACATGACTGACTGTTGGAGACCAAATAGAATTAGATTAAGGGTTGAATAGTGGGGGTCACGTGCTTAGCAAGAGACCCTGTGCCGTTTGGCCGTAGGCGATGTTACGTACAAGTGTGAAAGCTATTCAATGACCATATCCGGTTCTGTACTTGAATGGGAGTACTGACCATCAACCAAAACGTACTGGACTGTGGAAAAAATAATACCACTCAAGACTTACTGACATTAAGTGTTAACAATGGCGTGATATGTTAGAAATGTAAATAAGAGAAGCACAATAAACTGAAGTATGCCTACACATTTTCAACACATCATGAATAACTAATTATTGACATAATTATAGCTGCAGGCCGAGAGGCGCACCCAAATTCCTAAGTTAATTAATGAAACGTGGAGTGTTTCAGAAATTAGCAGATAGATACGAGTAAGATAATTTATTCTTGTTGGAATATCTACCAAGGTGAAGTAAACCTCAATAAAACCTAATTGTTAATGAGCCATTTTCTGTTTCATTATCTTTGTTTCCACTCATAACACATTACTTTTTGTAACGTGTTTAATAATCGTAAGTAATATATTAATTACATTTGGATAGTTAAATTATAATCAATACTGGTACTTGGATATTGTTTTTATACTTTGTTACGTATTTTTACATTGTTTCTGGATTCATAATCATCAGTAAATTATTCTCAGTGTTAAGACACGGAAAAGCACATTTAGCAATATAAAAAATCTGTGCATAAAAAAACTTATGATAAATGATGGAACCCACAATGGTGTATATATATATATATGTATATATATATATATGTATATATATATATATATATATAACACTATATTTTTAGCAACTAAATATCTAAAAATTTTATATATTAGTAAACCAATTGTCGAGTTTTAACATTGTACAGGGAAACATTTAAATAACTAAACATCCAGAAAATCGCATTTATTACACCGTAATTTCAAGTCATGGAAATATTGAATTCTACAAGACCAAATAGTTTCCTTCGGTTTTTAAATTATATCAAACTGTAGTTGACATAACAGTGAATACTCGGTAATATTAGAACTATAACAGGAGTTTAATCTTTTTTCTGCATAGTTTTAAAATTCATTGAATTGATATTATAACGATGATAAATATCACTATATTTGAAAACCTTACCGAATCATCCATCGTCAAGAACCAACCCTAACCAAAGGATACTTTACTAGTTATGAAACCTCACAATTGTGCGCCTTTGTTATAATGAAACCTTACATGATGCCGAACAGTCTTTTATCAATAAAGTTATTGCAGTGGGCATAACGGTTGTAAAACCTCTATTTATGTTCTAAATTTGGCCAAAAATACTCTTACACATAATTAATTGATAGGTGAGAATAAATACACTCTCATTGTCCTGAACAGTAAGACAAATCTTTATCGGCAATACGTACTATCTTGAGTACCTTTACGAGCAATGGCTACATACAGGTATCTAGACTTCCTTTCACGTGGCACAGGAGATCAGAACGTCAGGAATAATCCCCAGGAGAGTTCGAAACCTCCAGAAACTGGCCTCTCTGAGAAAAGTAGACATCAATTTTGAAGACAGGTGGCCGCAAGACTTTTATATGAGAATATACGAAATTTAAGAGTAAAGGTATTAGGGTAAAGTGTGTTGGAGAGCCGCAACGCAGTATCATATCAGCTCTATTAGCTGGTTACCAATTTTTTATATAAAGCAACGATGTGTCGTCAGCCTATTTCAAATTAGTTTTTATTATGGGGGGATTTGTATATAAACTTATATATAAACTCTAAACAGTTGGTATATACAAACAATCGTTCTATTAGCCCGAGACCCGAAATGCCATAAGACCTCAATTCAACATGTCTGATCACTTAACACTTAGGTATATAGATAAACAGCTGAAAACTTTAAATTATTTAGAGGGCACCTCTTAATATATATTGGTGGGATTAAATATATAAAAAACAAACATAATTTATGATTTTCGCTACGCTGCATTTATAAAGGGCTTTCAACAAAAAATTACATTAAACTTACAGAATACTTGAATGAATTCAATATCCTCTCACAGGAAACTATTTGATGCCAGGATAAAAAGAACATGACATTTCATATCACCTCTATTTTTTCATGTTGTGCGGCATAAAAATATTTCAAACGCGTTTCATTGATACAATTAAAACGTAGTGCTCGCCCACTGCACATAATGGGTTTCTGAGTATTTTACATTTTTTTACTGGTCCTCAAGTCTTCAGTTAGGCAAAGTTGTATCTTCGTGTACTTTTTCACCAAGTTTTCAACAAGTTCTTCATTTTGGTGAATGCGGTATTTGTAAAGTTGATGCATAGCCTCAATGAAGCGGCTCTATACTTTAAACCCTTAATAAATTTCCTAGATAAATCATCAAAGAACAAAAGCATCTTGAGCATAAAATTTTAATCTAGGTACAGTAGTCTAATAAAGAGTCTTTTAGACACACGATATAGTTACTTCCATATAGTTGTACCGTAAATTAGTTAATTAAATTTCATACAATGTAAATTTCGCAACCTAATCAGCCAGTATAATATAATATTATTTTACATCCAATGTTCCGGAACTAAATTATTGGGCGGAGTAACTACCTAATTGGCACGCGTATGAATTTTTTTCTTCTAACCCTTTGTAGCAGCCCAACTACGTAACCCATCAGACCTCGCGCGCTTTGTCCGTAAGTAAAATTTATCTTTTCGTATTATTAAATTAGCCCTTTGATGCCAAACGTATATAATGAATGTAACGTAAAGTAAAGATGTGATTAGTAAAGTAACTTACCCTTGAAGATCTTTTATTTGCTTGATGGAGATAGATAAAAGGTTGTGGCGTCGTCCTTATGGCGACGAGCACGTTGTTATAAATAGTAATCTGTATCATTAAATGGCTAATACCGTCGCGAATTTGTTTTAGGCGAGTTTACGTAGCTGATGTATCTCACGTGTTGTTTGAATAGATGGCTACCACTTCCCAACATCTACTCCTCTTCTAGAAGTAACCGTTCTTAGACTACAGCTTCAATGTCTCGTGCCAAGACGCCGATACCCGGGTTGTGAGTCTACCTATTGTGAAGGGAAGTGAAATATTATTGTTTTGTAAAGTAAAACGTCGTACGCATAATTCAATAGAACATTGGATATTTTAGGCCCACCTAGAAGATATACTTTTAGTTATTACTATTATTATTATTATTATTATTAAAAGTGGTGCTTTTAAGTTTTCGTAATTAAACTGAACTTATAAGTAAACTTTGTATTTCTAGTATTTATTACTACGACCTCAGAAGTCACCACCCCCATGTGTTATCGTCATACGGTACATAGTTATAGTTATTCCCTTACTTATAGTTACTTCCTTGTTGAAAAGCCATACAAAATGAAGCTTTTGGACAGCTAAAACAGTTAGATAGGTTTTCCCCAAATGAGATTTTCCATCAGCCAGTTTAGAATTTGTCGATTCTAATTTTAATATGAGTGAGTGAGTCTCTATTATTTTTTTTTAATATGTACAATGCGCTTTATTTTTATTTTTAATCTTCATTATAGGGCATGCGGAGCGATCAGTACGCGGCCGGCTTTGGCAGCTTACTAATGTTGCCTCTTGAATGGCGCAGTTACTTCTTTCATCTATGATTCATTAAGCTTTAATTTTACGCTTATCTCAAGGAGGATACACAAAATGTCTTAAACAACTGAAATAGTATCATTAATTCAATGGTTATTTAAAAAATATTCTTTTCAAAGATTCTACATCTATTACAATAGATTCTACAAATATTAAATCTCGTTTTTTACTGAAGTGCAACAAACATAGTTTAGCAAAACAATTTTAAATAGACAAGTATCAAGTGTTATTAAATATGGCGATAACACGTAGCATAACAGTCTAATTTCTACACCAACTTTATAATATGATAAAGTTTTACTGCTAGTCTACAGAGAAAAGTTTACACGACGAACAGATACACAGCTAAAGTAAATTAGTCTAACGCGCGAGTGATATGCTTCGCTAATGCTCAGCATGAGTAATACATGACACATTATTCAACATTTATTTTCATGATAGGGTATTGTCAGGCTACACCAAACTTCAACTCTCATCATTGAATAAGTAATTTAGTAACTACTCCAGCTTTAGCATTGAATCCAAATCAGAATTTAGGACTCTAGTTGTGCGTTCTAATGATAATATTGAATAACCTATTATCTCATGCATTAGTATCAATTAAGCAGTAGCATCCGTTTCCGACATCACATGACAATTCCCGTATCCGATATCCTGTATAAAACAGGAGAGTAACGTATTCATTTTCTAATTTTAATTTACGGTTAACAATATTTGTTAATCAAACATTTTGTAACATTATTAACAATATTATTACTTTTTGCTTGCATAAAGCTGTTATGTTAGAAAACAGCTACGAGATAAGTTTCATGACATAATGCGAAAAGAGCAGTATGCGTAGGGCTCACTTTGGGTACTTTTATACCCTGAAAGGACGAATAATATACTATAATATATGGTAACAATATTTGAAAGAAAATTTAATTTAATTGCTAAGGCTGGTACCAATTTAAAGAAGACACAATTACAATAAAAATGGTAGTAAACAAAATCATTACTGATACTTCATACATGGTAGAAAAAACATTAAATACATAGCATTGGTTTTCAAAGTATTATAGTATATTTCAAAGCAAGTTAACTAACTAAATTGAAAGGATAACTAACTTTCAAATATTTTTTCTCAATTCAAATCGTAGTTAAGATTAATATTTTAAGTTCATGTTACATCATCCATAAATGTAATTAGATTAACCTACTTCTTTACCTTATAAAAATAGTTTATTCAAAATACGTAATAAGAGCATCACAGTTAGGGTTTCTTTAGAAACTCATTATTAAGTTATTATTATCATGTAACTTTTAACACTAATTAGATAAAAAATATGCGAGTATATTTACTAATTGAGTTTATAATGAAAAAGTGCACATTTTTTTTAGAAAGCGTAATTAAAATTGAACCAATTAAACCATAATACAGAATATTTCGAAATGTTCATACAAGATATATGTTTTTTATTAATGATAAATATAAGAAAAATATGAACATACAGTGGTATGAACTATATTTTTGTATTCTTATTACTATTTTTGGCTGCAAATTTTACACAAGAGCGTTAGCATTCATGTGCTAGAGCGTGGCTACTATGTTAGTACAAAATTGAAAATAATGCAAAGGAATTAATTTACAAGATCTATTTCATACAGATCATATTTCACATCTTCTGCGTATTAAACACTCAACTAAATGCCATAAATATTTTAGTAATTCTAATTTTAAATAACAAGTTGTTAAATGATCCTGAAACAATACACACATTGAGAAAAACCTCAAAATTAAGAACGAATTAAAACAAAAACATTGTATTACTTGCAGACAGATATATAGAGGATAAGTTTTAGTTTAGCCAACAACAGAACACAAATGATTTAATCAAAGTTTGCAACAACTTTACAGAACAACTGCGTGTTCTGAAATGTTCACGTCAATACAACCTTACCGAAGCTGTATGTGCAATGCTTCACTAAATGATTTATTCCTTAAGTTAAAAGAAAAACTGCACAGTACTAGTCATAACTATAATAAAAACATTCATAGTATAATGTGAAAGAGTTTAAAGCCAGTCATGAAACTTATTTAGAATTTCTCCATATTGAATCATAGTCAAAATATACGTCTTTTAGATAGCGAAGCAGCCACGGTCTTAAAATTGTTATCCTGACGGAGCTGATATTTAAACAAATGTGCCGTGCATATATATTTAACGTTATGTTTAACATTTTTAGCCACTTTTTATCTTACGTTACATAAAATTGGAAAAAAAATTATTATACCAAAAATACTAGCTCATTAAATTACGTTCGAACAGTTACTACCTTGAGACATCATAAAATATCAAAAATAGTGATATAACAGTAATACTTCCAATAGTAATGGCACTACAAACAATCCTGAAATAAGTGAAAGTTTCTAAAAAGTTTCTTGAAAGTTTAAAGATCGGGCTCTGAAGTCGGAAAGTGAAACAGTTTTTTATAAGCACCTCTTAAATTTATCTGGAATATCTCATGATGTTCTGGTGAATATTTCTAAAGATTTCAGTAATAATTTAACTATTTCAGGGCAACGTGGAGAAATGCTAAGCCTAAAGGTATACTAAATTCAACGTCCTTAGTTTTCCAGTTAACACACTTATGATGTAATATAATAAAATGTTACTGTAGTAGATTAAAATCCCAATAAAACAAACCCAAACAAAGAAACCTTTCTGCACTTAACATTTGTGTAATGTAACTGATATTGATAGATGAATAACAACAATCAATATCACCTGATTAAGAGTGTAAAAAGTGTAAATTAATTAAACATATGGTTGTCATTTTATAAAACATTGTTTTCTCAGAACACTTGATTACATTAAACGGGCTCATTCTATTAATAAAATGTATTGCTCTAATACATTTCCTAAGGTAGTTTTCGCAACTTCAAAGACCAGTGGGGCTTATCCCGGAGATTTTTAGAAATAGGTACAAATAAATGTATATGTTAACCTGGGATCCTAAAAATGTCCATGTAATATTTACTACAACCGACTCAGTAGTTTTTACGTGATTCGATAATAGTTACCGTCCACATGGGCAACCACCATTAGATTATTATAAATTAGTATAGATAACGTCATACGTTGACACCACCACAATCTTGAAGCAATTAATTGAGTGGGAGTCGTCTAAATGTGTTTAAAAATTATGTAAATCAATCGACTCTGCCAAACTTAAATTTGATTAGTATAAAGTTTTGGTATTTACTGTGTTAGAAACTCCAGTATACATAATGTATACTGTGTATACATGTGTAAAAAGTATACATAATAAAAACGTACAAATACACAATTAAAATTAATACATTTTAAAATCTGAGAGCAATAAACGCCAAACACATGCAACACTTGTCTGGAAAACATTGCAATTATGAGAGTAATTGCAATATATGGTAGCATCCATGAAAAACAAACCCCTCAAAAGGGTAAACGAATTACTGTTGAATACTGGTTTATAAACTCCTTTATTTGATTTAATTGTTTTACTTTAAACAAATTTCCATTTAAAAATGTATATTAACTTTAACACTGCTCCAATAAGTATTTATTGGTGTGGTTCACGTATGTGCTTACTTTGGAGATAGATGTTGACCTTGCACACTATTGCCTCTAGGTGGCAAATATACCATATGTACACTATACTGTTGACAATTACATTATAGTTTGCTTATATACACATGAATGCAAGCAATTAAAATAACAAAATTGGATGATTAGTTAGCTGGTGGTTTTTACTAATACACTGTCAGGTCTGATGAATAATCAAAGTCTAATAATTCGCTTGTTGATAATCATAGGCCTTGCGATATTATGCTACATTAATGTAGAACGCCAGTTATATCAACAAGTTTCACTTTATATAGTTAAGAGTTATATATGTATATGCAATAAAAAACGTCACTATTAGTCACAATAAATTTTTTTAGGGAATCTGTTTCTATATAAAACTCTATTAATTACTACTGATGCAGATTATTGTTTACCACGTATACGAATTCCCGTGTACCACTTGCTGCAATGATCGTAAGGGAAGTTATACATACAGAAATCGCTTACCCTTATTTTAAAGTGTTCAGTAACTTTCAGCTGTGCAATACAATAATTTAATCATTACTATGTTATGCCAAATTAGAAAAATGCAAGCCATTATTTACATATTTTCAAGCTGTAGTTAGTATAATATTTATATGATTGTAAAACTTATACATAGCGCTTTCTAGTTAAACCTTTTATTAGTGTTTATTGTGAAATGTTATAAAAATATACGAATAGGAACTATAAACTTCGCTAGATTGATATACCAGTTGAATACCTAAAAATGAATCTATTATGATTGGAAAAATTGCGCAACTGACCTATGATTAGGCAGGCCCCTTTCTTAGAATCGAGACTTTCAAAGACTTGTTTATAGTATTTTTCAGCGAACCGTGGGCTGGATAGTAACCATTGCCGTTTCCAGTCAGCAGAGGACAGACTCGATTTGTTTGTTAGATGTTTAATCAATGGAGCCTGACCATCTCATCTACCTCTCCCCATAGTTACCACTCCAACACCCTTTCCGTGATCACGGCTCAAACTGATGAACTAGTTATGATTGAGCCAAATACGTTATTAGTGATTCTGTACTTCTCTCCACAACTCATCAATTGTGAGTCACCGTCTGATTCCATAATTATATTTCAATGTTTACATTATTAATAAATATTAACTATTCTGAGTAATTAAGGGGCCTCGAAAATGTTATATATTAAAGTAAGAAGTTTCCTGTTTAATATTGATCAGTGGGTAACGTAGCTATTTGGTTTCTGGATACTTTCGAAGTCATTTTAAATTCTTTAGTTACTTAAACTGTTTAAAATTCAAAACTTTTCGTAAACCCCTAATTTTAAATATGCTGGACCTTTTGCATGTTTACATTTTTAATTCTGGGTAAATTATATAAATTTGTTAAATTCTAGTATCTATGGAAATTTTCACAAATATTTAATGTTCAATGAGTAATAATTTTAACATTCAATCTTTTAAAGTAAACTTAAATAATCATTAGAGTCTTTGATCAAGATTATAAAGAATATTGCGAAGTATTTGGTGAGGAATGTTTAGTTTTGATTACAATAAGTTTTTAATACACTTCATTTTGTTTTATAGTGTAAATTATCTTCAAATCAAGAAACGTTTTAAAAAGTTGTAATTTGGTAAAAAAAGGCAAAAAGATATAAATATAAAATTAAAGTAACATTAGAACTCATTTCCTTTCCACTAATTAACATTTTTGTTTATCTAAATTCAAATTAATATGTATCGCAATTAATTAAAAACACGGTAGATTTGTACATAACACTATAAAGTGTAAAAATGTTCTTAATTCCTAATCTAATGACATTTATAATAGTTTTTCTATATACCCAGTCCTATATCTATGTATATACTAAAAGATGTTACACATCGTTAACTATCGTCAGTACTCATATAAATACAATGTAATAATCAGCGTCGCTTTATTTTTTTTGCTTTAGTATATAAACATTTTACATAAGTTTCTTCGTCCGCTATAATACAGCCAACTCGTCCGGAAAACACAACTCTCAATACCCAATATTTTACATTGAATAGCATACTAAAATCACAAAGGCACATTGAAATACTTACTTAATACTAAATGTAGGAATTCTACATACTATGAGTCGCTTAATAGCCTTCGTTAAATTTTCGTACAAAACATTTCCAGTCCGTAGCTCGATTCGCTCTCGAGATATCCTGCCAACTAACTGTAGAGCTTCGCGAATGCTCTGCCAAGTCCTATGGAGGGATATTACAATACATTAATGTTCTTCGTGTTTAATTTCAAGTATGTAGCTAAATTCCCTCTTAAGATACCCTGCCGACTGCTATGCTTATCTGACGTTCAGCCAAATACTATAGAGGAACATCTACCGTCATCTAACTCTATGTATAAATTAAGTCTCACGTAAAACTTCTATATTGCTGAATTCGCTCTCGAAATATCCTGCGCACAGTTACTCGTACACCGTCTTCAAATTTGATGTTGGTAGCTATAAGGCTTCGCTAACGCTCAACCAACGTTAAGCAAAGAACGACGCGCTCTCTATGTAATATACCAAATTTAAGTATTATTTATCCTTTTTATTTTGTAACACAGTATATTACGTACACTGTTTGATACGGTATATAAACCCTCTCGAGTTTACACTTACTCCTAACCGACTGTTTAAAGCAAGCTAAACAGATTAAATTACTGCGAATGAAAACAAGTTAATGGTTTCCCAAAAGACAAAACTGCAAACAGTTTAAATGAGGCCGACGGCGTTGTAAAGCTCAACTCAAAGGAATGTGAAAGCCAGAGGTTGAATAACAATGTAAAGGAAAATTGCTTTCCTTTCTCTTACCACCGGTCGGTTAGACAGAGTACCTCGGTTATGGTTTTGTGAGGAAAGTGTTAAAAGCAAGCCATTACTTTAAGTAACTTGCACCGTATTACACTTCTTAGGATTGTTTACTTTGTCGCAGTCTCGTTGTAATATAACATGCACAATGTGCCTAAAATTTATACAAATAAAATTGTTCATTTACAACGTTCGTTATCATTTACTGGCTATGTAGCTATAGGTTTGATGGAACTGTATTGTCTAAGTTAGCACAATGGCCTCTGTTATTGTCTTCTCATATATGCATATTTCCCTCGAAGGTGCGAAAGAACCTGGTGTGTTTTAGGATCTGTCAAGTCTGCCAATACCCGTCTGACCTAATTTGTAAACCTTTATAACCTATAATAGATATATGTTAGTGTATTATCGTTATATGAGTATAATTCCACTTTAATGTAAGTTTTTTACGATCATTCCCTACCGTATAAAACTATTTTTACTAGGTCATATTACTTTTATGAACTGTAAATGGATATAAGCTCACATATTTGATCTGTCATTTCGAAAAATTATTATTAGTTTTATAACATCACGATATAAACAATTTTTTTAAGTTAAAGTTACAAATATACTATACAATGTTGTTTCATCTCGTTTGTGAGTTTAAACACTTCTAATTAGTCCTTAAAAATTAGAAATACATAAAATATTATCATTGATATTTAGTTATTATTTAATTAATTAAATTCTGTAATATCATCGGTTTATGTACTATCGTAATATGTCGCATTGTGCAATATACGAGTACTGTACCCTCATTTTATAGAGTGTCTTGCTCTATAAAATTCTTTACTTCTGCCATTGACTATGCACGTTATATTCATCCTTAACAAAAAGAAGCATACCGAGAAACGTTCTTTCAAACTGAATAAATAAATTAATATATAAATATACGTTTACTAATATCAATAGAAGTAGGTATCACGGGGTTTGAATTGCCCCAACTACTTTCTATGATTTGCTAAAACACTAGTTACTTACTGATATAACTATTGATTAGATAAACTTCATGTTTCAGAAGCAATGCGCTATAATAACTCAAATATGGATTACAAAGATTGAACTATGAATGAATATTTTACAATTGTCTTTGTAACTTGTAAACTGAATGATTACTAAAACACAATTTGTTATTAACCTCAAAATTAACATTATTTTTTTATTTAACCAATTTGTTTGAACGCATTAAAACAAAATCCAACATGTTGGATTCAAGACGGTCTCATAATTTCCACTGGCTAGACTGAAAGTAATATTTTTTCATGGAAACATACTATAACTTAACTGATAGTTATATGAGTATCGATATTCTCAGATGGCTTGAATTTTCAATTAAGCAATGTAGATAATAAACTACTGATGTTTGAATTATTGTCATTTCAATCCTACATTATGCCCTTGTTATTGGTTTCTGGAATCATATTTTACTCTAGTTTAGCCAGTTAAAAAATTGGTTGAACTACCATGACCTTATTTACGTTTACCTATTAATTGTAAACTCAAGCCATTTTTGAACGGCTGCCATTTCTGGCTCGGCTCTCTATTTGAGCGTGAGTTTGTGGCTTTGTACTATACAAGTAAAGACCTTCAAGATGTACATAGCAACCTATGCTTACACTTAAGATTTTCTTTTGGCTCCATATGGGCCGTCCCCCTGAGGAAGCATAGGTTCTCTGGACTCTTGTTAAATTCGATTTTTATATTCAGTAAGTTTGTACCAAATTTTTTATTATTATCTTAAATAGTTTCAAAAATATTTAACCATCCCGGAACTTTATTGGCACTTTGTATATTCCATATATTATGAGCACTTGGTACATTATTATTGGATTATTTTGAATCCAAACAATCGTTCTAAAGCACATGTTTTACGTTCATGACCTTTTATAAAAAAATCATACGTTTTACTTTTGAAAATGTAAATATTGTATTAAAAACAAGTATTTTTGTTCCAACACCACATAAACGTGTAACGCAGTGGTGTAACCGGTGGCGCATGCGCGGTAATGACGCCTTTTGTCACGACAACAATGTTGAAGGAACGTGACATGGAGACTTAAGAGTTTCTTACAAAATCCAATTCATGGTAAAACCTTCATTCCACATTCACTAGTCTTCAGGTACGAAGGTGTTAATATTCTGTAACGTGTGTAAACGTCACACAAAACTCTACGGCAAGAGTTATTAATAAAAAACAATAACGTCAAAAACGAAGGGAAAGTGGACATAGACATTTTTGAGGTTCAAGAAATAACTAGATATCAGCATTCTGCTAATTGTACAAAAGATTAAAAACCAACATATAAAAAACTTAATTCGTCAATTTATCAATGCAGAATCCACTATATTATGTTATAACTATTTATTTCTGTTCCAATCATGATATTATTCAACTAAAATTACAAATTTACATTCTTAGCCGATTGTTAAATGAGTAGATGGTGAAATATAACAAAACTGCAAGTTAATCCCATAAATTTTAAGAAAGTAGGCTAAACTATGTGACTCGATGAGACAATAGTTGACAAAATGCTATGTGAAAGTGAAACTTATAACATTCATTCTACGAAAATTAAACTTTAAAGATATATTCTGCCCACTTCTTGCTACTATCTGAAGGATATCACAAAGTCTAAACTAAACCGGAGTTACCAACTTATTCCACTGGACACATGGCGCTTATAAATCAAGGCGCTTATTCTCTGGTGGGGTATATTTTCTTATCCGATATATCTTGAGTTAACGGGCTGTCAGCTACAATTTCTAGGCCCAGCTTCTACTTCTACAGAAGTTTTGGAAAAGTCTTTATCGTGCTATCCTAGTATTCCTGAACAATTATTACATTTCATAAAATTTGGAAGAGATAGACGATATACTTCTCTTGTTAATATTGTGAAGGAAAATACAAAATCTCTATTAAGATTTGTGTTTAATCTACTATGAGCTCAAAGCATAAAGAGAAAATCAAGAGTTTTCTTTAAATCTTTAAGATATCATGCTAAAATATAATGAAAAACATAATCATGGATTGTAAACTGCTCTGGTAAAGAATACACCTTTGAAGAATGTTTGAGCCAAATCCTTACTGGAGCGATACTCCCAACGCGGTAGAGCGATATGAGAATGAAAAAAGTAACTACACATAAGTAAAAGTAAGTACACATCAGTGTATAAAAGTAACTATGGTACTTATATTTTAAAAGCTCAATTAGTATTCATAGCAATATGGTTTGCGAAAAATGTGACTGGGTTTAAAACAGATGATTCGAGAAACTATTTGGATTTAAATAGCCTTAGATTAGCAATTTGCGTTTTTTGAATTTGATATATTAATTTGTATACATTATGATATTTAAAGTACTCACAAATTGCCCAGTAAAACATATTTGGCAGAGAGTCTATTCCTGTTATTCGGTAAAATTAATACGTTAGCAAATCTGTTTTATAGCATTTGTTTATTGCTATAAAACAAATAGATGTCTCAAGAAATGGGAATGAGTAATGTTCATCTCATTATTTTCAGTTATAAAAGTATTTACTTCATACAAATATAAACTTTTATCAGTCTTAATATGCACACTGAATATTGTTGTCATTACTTTTTTCTCTAATAGTAAAATAATACAGTTTGAAATTGAAAAGCTTACGATAAGGAGCGTAAATTGCAAAAGCTCTAGATCAATGTTGTTTCAACTCGGTTTACAAATTGAAAATTTTTGTAATACGACATTATACCTACTAAAACCAGTATGCTAATATTAAACTCAATTTTCTCGTTGACTCCACCATTTATGTTGACTACTTTTAGTTTACATAATCAAGTCGTTATGCTGTAACCACCGTGTTGTTTCAATCAGTTTTCATTTCTTTGTTTTACAGCTTTGTACTGGAAACATCGATACTACCGACATATCTACAGTGTGAGCACACTCCTGCACAGATATATTGTATGTAAATGCACTAGTAACGGTGCTGCCATGCCACTGCCACCACGGCGCGGTGCGGCGATTGTCTCATACTGCCGGCTCTGGGAGTGGTACTGGCGTATCAGGTCAACAATACGGTGACTGTCGGCAGTCGACTGTGACTGTCCTGACCTAGGCCTAGCCGACCTACATCGCCGGTCTTCACAATAAACACTTAAATGTCTCGTGAAGAAGAAATAAACTATTGGATTTATATTATGTTTAATTTATGAAGCATTAAACCCTTGTACCAACCCCAATACATACAAATTTAAATTTTGTACACTAAAATTTTTCGTATAACACACTTTTCTTTTAAAAATTTTTGGTAATGAGTCGGACATAGTCAATGTTTTAGTACTTAGTAACTGATTATAATTATATTCTTATATATTAAAACCGATTCGTACTACACAGTTCTCTTTTCAAAATGTTTGGAAGTGGCAGGGTATAATCAGTGTTCTGTTACATAGTAACCGATTAAAATAAAGTTCTTACATATACAAACCGATTCGTACAACACAGTTCTCTTTTCAAAATGTTTGGAAGTGGCAGGGTATAATCAGTGTTCTGTTACATAGTAACCGATTAAAATAAAGTTCTTACATATACAAACCGATTCGTACAACACGGTTCTCTTTTCAAAATGTTTGGAAGTGGCAGGGTATAATCAGTGTTCTGTTACATAGTAACCGATTAAAATAAAGTTCTTACATATACAAACCGATTCGTACTACACAGTTCTCTTTTCAAAATGTTTGGAAGTGGCAGGGTATAATCAGTGTTCTGTTACATATTAACCGATTAAAATAAAGTTCTTACATATACAAACCGATTCGTACTACACAGTTCTCTTTTCAAAATGTTTGGAAGTGGCAGGGTATAATCAGTGTTCTGTTACATAGTAACCGATTAAAATAAAGTTCTTACATATACAAACCGATTCGTACAACACGGTTCTCTTTTCAAAATGTTTGGAAGTGGCAGGGTATAATCAGTGTTCTGTTACATAGTAACCGATTAAAATAAAGTTCTTATATATACAAACCGATTCGTACAACACAGTTCTCTTTTCAAAATGTTTGGAAGTGGCAGGGTATAATCAGTGTTCTGTTACATAGTAACCGATTAAAATAAAGTTCTTACATATACAAACCGATTCGTACAACACGGTTCTCTTTTCAAAATGTTTGGAAGTGGCAGGGTATAATCAGTGTTCTGTTACATAGTAACCGATTAAAATAAAGTTCTTACATATACAAACCGATTCATACAACACAGTTCTCTTTTCAAAATGTTTGGAAGTGGCAGGGTATAATCAGTGTTCTGTTACATAGTAACCGATTAAAATAAAGTTCTTACATATACAAACCGATTCGTACAACACGGTTCTCTTTTCAAAATGTTTGGAAGTGGCAGGGTATAATCAGTGTTCTGTTACATAGTAACCGATTAAAATAAAGTTCTTACATATACAAACCGATTCGTACTACACAGTTCTCTTTTCAAAATGTTTGGAAGTGGCAGGGTATAATCAGTGTTCTGTTACATAGTAACCGATTAAAATAAAGTTCTTACATATACAAACCGATTCGTACTACACAGTTCTCTTTTCAAAATGTTTGGAAGTGGCAGGGTATAATCAGTGTTCTGTTACATAGTAATCGATTAAAATAAAGTTCTTGCATATAAAAACCGATTCGTATTAAAAACGATTTACTTTATAAATAAGCTTTAGAGTGAGCATTGCTAAATAAATGGTACTAGGTAACCAAACAATTTTATTATAATTTCGACGTACTAAAATTACTCAAACAATAAACATCTGATATATTACTAGCAGAAAAGTTTATACTCTGAAATTCTTTACTCTTCTCGTCGCATTTTACAAGAGTTATTCTATAAACATTCCCCTAAGTTTGGCAATTCCCTGCAAACTTCGAAACACAATTTAGATCATCTATGATCTCACAAACAGAACTCTTTTCATTTAAATTTAAGTATATATGCTCAATACTTACAGTTTATAACAGCTTTAACTTTGTATACATTGTGTAATAACTAAATTTAAATTTCGTATGATTTGTTGGACTGAATTAAACAACAAATGTCTATAGTTATGTAAAAAGCAAAACAATTTTCATGCTACATTTAGGAAGGTACAGCTTTGAAAGTACAGTATTTACAGTGCATTTTATAGATTTAAAAAATATTTAATGTAATAGTAGTTTTACTAGTCGTTCTTAATGTAATTTGTGAGTTATTTATAACCATTTTTTCATTAGACATTTGTGATTAATTGAATAAATTGTTTCGCCCCACTATAATAAATATTATTCATATATTATTTTAAATAAATACTATTTAAAATAACGTCTTTATGACCTAAATGACCTATGGACTACTCGAGCAAAACTGAAGTTAAATCCTGAATAGGTCATCTATATCTATACTACATGGCTTGTGGGTATTGATTGTAAATAAATATCAGCTTTCGTGAAAATACAGTATGTAATTGCATTATATCCTGAACAGGTAGCTGCTAGATGTACAAATTAAAAAAACTTGAGAACCAATAAGGTTTGTCTCTCAAAATCCGCTATATTCATGCCAGCGAAACATACTATAGAGAATATTTATGCAGGAAGCTTTTACGAGTTATTTATTAAATAACATAAATGGTGTATGCTGTGTACGCCAACTCATCATTGGGCAGAACAAAGAAGATTATGAGTAACCCGAGGCCCTCTCTACTCGCACTCTTGACTCATTAGGCTGACAAATTCTTATATTGAAAGTGTGATGACATGTCACTCCCTCCAGCGGTACCGCATTGATAGACTAATGATGGCGTTAAACAGAAATCAATCATGGTATCATACTCAACAATCAAGATTGTCAGGGCACTGTATTATTTTTTAACAGTATTTTAATAGAAAATTAATTGAAATCATTAATTAGACGACATTTATTTAGAAAATTAACATTTCGCCCGTACAGTGTATCTCAGATAAAGGTAAAGAGCGACCTCACATATACCAAACACCATATTTGACGCACTAACTTGAGAAAACACTGTGCACTAACTGAATAATGTTAGTAATAATAATTGAGTGATTTAATTGTAGTGTGCATGCACCCAGACACAAATGTGCATTATTAATTTCTTATTGGCTATCATTTCAAGCATTAATTATTGCATTCGTTAACGCATGTTAATACGAAGATAATCTATAGAAATGGTTGTATTAAATGATAGGAAACACGAAAAAGTTACTTTTAACGGTTTTCGGTTTTTTTTATAAAATAAATATGTTTTGAAGTAGTTTACTTCAAATTCCATATTGTAAAATAATGACATGGCCTTTAATAACTCAAACTTTTATGATGGCTGCCATCATTAAACACAGCAATGAAATAAATATGGCTTCTGAAATAAATCAGGATTTAATGAAATTGTGTCAGTATTTGATTGAAATGATTTTAAAATACATGAGTTACCGGTTTCCATCAATTTAAGGCATCTTAAAAATTATTAGTATTTTTAAGGGGTATTATAGAATAAATGTCTAAAAGTCTATATAAAAATTGTAAACTATTTAACTAATAAATCTTTTTATTAGTTACATATTTTAAAGCGTATTTTCTGAAATTTTACATGGAAATTTTAGAGCCCCTGCAATAAATACAGGCCTATCATTATTTCAAAAATCAATTCGGGCTAGGCCCCTCTGGTTTCTAAAGCAGCGAAAACTCCCACCTTGGTCTCTAAAATTGTGTAATATGAATTGAAAGGGCGTTTTTTTTACATTTAGCTTAAATGCGTAGTAAAAATAACAACACTTATTAGTTATGTGTTGAACACTTTTTATTTGAACTAGGCAAACCAATTAATTTATTCTGGATTGTAATAAATGAACTAATTGGGAATGAGCACATGTAAGGTTTTACTAAACATTGTGAGAAGGTATATTTACAGTAACTGAAGGACCAGAAATGAAGGGATTCGCCATAAGCAAAATTTAAAAAATCATTTGCTCCGTGATAAGGAAACTAGCGAGCACAATGAGTCTGTGATTTTAGCAAGTCGAATCACAAAGTAATAAATGCAGCTTTCAAGACAGAAAATTGTCAAGAGACCATCCCATCCATTCTCACTAATGAGGTATAAGATACTGATTAAGTATATAAATACCAATACAATTCCTAGATTATAAGGAAATAGTATGATATTCCAAACAATGATATGAACAATGGTATGATATTGGAAAGAAAGAACATGTACTTTACTATATCATGTATCCTTACATATAGATGACAACACTGTCATAGTGTAAATATTGAAATATTTAATTACTGTTGATTTTAGTTTTAAACTTTCATTAATAATATCTATATCCATACAGTTTATATACCTATACTGTATTAAATCATAACTAATTCAAGAACTAATAAGGATATATTTATATTGTTTCTCGAGGAAAATAGCAAACTCCAATTTTGCGTTAGAAGTACGAGTTATAGTTAATTTGTCCAGTTATTGTAAATGTGCAATGTTCATAAGCAACGAAGTAAACGTTTAAATTTAAAACTTTACATCATAGTAATTGATACACTCAGTAGTTAAATATGCATACGTACATTGCGTCGGAAGTTACGTTCAATGAATGTAGAACACATATTATAAACTTATTAATAATAGAGGACTTACTTTGTTTTTATGGATAATGGAGGTTGTACTCTCTATGAAAGACTGAATTTTAAATACACGTCTTTAAACTTCCTTGTCAGTGAAGTAATTAAATGACACCGTTTAACTCATAAACCCATGTTCTAAGAGAACTATATTCTTTTAAACTTGTTGGAAGAAAACTAAATCTCGGCATTTTATTCCGTCTCGATTCTCCTGGTAATGTTTCAAAGTACTCTTATACGAGTGTTTCCTGGAACTCCCTTGTAGAATAGGACGCTTCCCACAGTACCTGTAAGATAACTTATAGTAACTTGGAAAATATTGAACTCAGCAAACAATACAGTCTCGTTACTTCAGGATAGTTTTTATATATTGCCTCCAATTGAGACGTCATTCCAAAGCCAAACACAAAACGTGAAGCAATTCTGAGGCAAGACATAGTAATTGTAAGAATATCGTATCTCCACAAAACTGTATGTATCTGTTTTCTCTTGTCTTTCTATATAAGAAACTTCCAAAGTTATCTCCTGATCACATACTTGTCTAATCCGTACAGATACTTGGCCTATATGGAGCTGCTTTTTTGTTTGAAAAGTTTCATACTAAGCTTAATCGGTTTAGAAGTTTCGGAAATATCGGTGAGCATACATAACAAATGAACATACAGATCGAATTGTATACCTCCTCCTTTTTGAAGTCGGATAAAACTTTAAAATGTTTCATGATATACTTATAAATATGGTGTTACTCACAATCAGACAAGAAGTAAATAGCTATACGTAGTATGCTTCTTAAATGATACTTTTGGACTCGTATAATGTGTTACGTATAGTGAGGATTTAATAAATATTGTAGGGATTATTAATAAAATGTTTTAATTTTACCAAATAATATGAATTTGTAATAAAATACATTAAGCAACTACACATGTATTAAACAGTCGCTGGTTTCTTTGTCACTAGAATGTCACTCATATATTCACGTATACATACACAGATAACACGTATTAAAGGGTATTTCCCAAAAATCACACTTTACTCAGTGGGGAGGTTAAAAGCCGAAATTCTAACGACTATGTTTTCTACTTCATTATTTGTTTATATTATTAACGAGGCCAGTCTTTTCTTACGATTACATGTCTAATAGAGTGCTCCTATGCATTTCCAAAACTAATGCTGAAGGTCATCTGTATGCAAGGAAAAAAATTTCCGTGATAATTATATTCAAGTGTATAATTCATTATATATTTAAATAGACTCATTGTCGTTTACCACTGCAGTGTATATATTGGAATTTTAAAACAGTTCATTTTAAAACAATTTACATAGAAACAAATAAACAAGATAAAACCCAGTTTGTTTAAAGTTTCTTTCTTCTTACCTGAGAAACGACAACTCTTATTTCTCAGGAGAAATTAGTTAATCTGTCGATTAGCAATTTGTGTTTAGAACAATTCTGCAAGAATTATTCTTGCAGCCATTCTGCCCTTCTCTTTATCATTACGAAGTTAGAGGCATGCTTTTGATTGTTTTAAGTCCTTGAGTGGTGATCAGGTTTAAGGCAGTTTATTTCAATAAGAAGCTTACGGAGCATTTGCAGTTCTGCCTGGATGTGGGTGAACAAAATCACGCTTCAGGGATGAATTTTCGCGTATTGTTTCCTTATCTATCAAATTACCAATGTTGTTACGTAATCCAAAATCATCAAGATTATTGGTGAAATAGAGGTGGATTATTTATACTTATCAAAAGAGAGAGAGAGCACTATCTTTTCTAGGAGTAACTGCTGGCACGGTTTACTTGTGGATACAACGTATTGATAAAATTCTACAACATTTTAAAGTTTTGATTTCAAAAAACATTTTCAGCATATAGATACTTCTGTAGATATATTGGTGTACAGTATGGTATGGTTATATAACTACGGTTATTGAAGTCAGAACCCCAAGAATAATTTTTATATCTACGCTTTAAGTCAAGGACATATTTTTTACATTAATTATACTATTTTAATCTTAACATTATTATTCTCTTCAGAAATCAAACAGTGACAGGACGCAAATAATTAACAGCCAAGAATGCCCGCAAACAATATACACCGATAAATTACAAATAAATCAACGATTCATTAAAAGTCGACAATGTGGTTCGTTATGATTAATTATTATATTTTCAGAAACACAAAGCTATAGAGGCAGGTAGAACATTGTTATTTGGTAGAATAATAAATAGTGTTAGATAAATACAATAATTTGTCGGTATATAATTGCATTCTAAATTTTAACAAAATACATTTTTGACTAATTAAAAAGATGTCCCAAATTTTAATATTAACCTATCTTTGTTAACTGTAAGTACTAACGTAAAACTTTTAGCATTTAATAAATCGTTATCGGGAGAACTTAAAATGTGTCCGAGCAATTAAAATCTGAATATATAGTATTCAGAAATGACATACTATACTATCCCATTCCCTATAATATAGACTTACGGGAATATTATCGAGTTTCTCGTGTTAGACGAATATGAGACGTAAAGCAAGATGTTAACTAATCTACAAGTATAATGTTAAAAATCTTAACAAATATTTATTATCTGAAGACAAAATCAAGGAATTTATTATAATTAAATATTTTTAGATTTGAATTTAAACTTAAATTTAAGTTAAAACTGTGTTTGATTAATTGTATTTACTTAATTAACTGATAGTTGTATGTAAAATAGACCTACCTATTCCAGACTTTTGTGTAATACCGTTGTTTTATTCACAGAACCATAACAAAAATATGTTAATTCTGTGGATATGAAATACTCGCTTAGGGCAGGAAGAATTCATTCCTGTCTGTTTGTCAGTCTGCTCAATGTGTCTCTCTGTCCGCACGCTATCTCGAAAACGAACAGACGTATAATTTTGAATGTTTGCATGAAGCTTCATTTTTATATGAGGCAACACGAGTTCGATGATGGTGCATGGTAATCACTCCACGTAATTTGGCTGGGCGTTAGCAAATATTTGTACATTGGTCTTATGGCTCAATCTGATTGCAAAGATAAAATAGTAAAATAAACAAAATTGGGAACAACCTGGAAACAGTCATTTGAGTTATTAACGTATGACAATTTTATTAATAGAAGTAAATAAAAATTAAGAAGAGTGGAAAGTCAATATTATTAATTGGTGATAAGATGTTAGGCTGTTTCAGCGCACTCTTGCGCTTTAGTACCCTTCCTAGCTAACTGAAAATGTTATTATTTGAAAACTGCTATATAAATTAACTCGATAAAAAAATGTGAATGAGTCATGTGGTAAGATAACTTGAGAAAGATATAATCTGTAAACATTTAATTTTGGACTAAACTATTTTTGTACATACGCAAGAATGTGATAGTACTTGTCTAACTATTGAATTTGGCTGAGCGTTATTTAAGCTTATCAGCTACAAAATATTTCTGTTTTGTATTTTGAGATACTTACAAATTTCCTGTCTATATGTATTTGTCCACAGGACATCTCTAGAATGAAATGAGCAACCTGAATCAAGCAGCCTCATCCAAGGTTGTTACACGACACGTGGTGTAGCGTTTAACGTGATTAGTAAAATTTTAAATTAATTAGTATAATTACGTACCATATTTCAGTATCACGCCCAGTATCCATAAAGATATCCACATAGTTGGTTGTAAAACGTTTAACTTGAGTTGGAAAAAACTACCACCAAACACATCGGCACTATAGAGCACACTTTGAGATAGAACACTAGGCACTTCGAGTGATAAGCAGTATTATTTTGTACACCCGGGCTACATTTTACAGATGAATGTCGCAGTTGGAAATCGAGAACAAACACTATCACTACCCACCGTTCAAGTCACTTTACTGTACAGCAAGAAGACTGTATGGAATCGAATAGTTCGTTAACCTCCAACAACTACTTGAATGTACATTCTATGTCACCATTTTATTCAACCGTCGCGTCGATACGCCCTCACGTCACAGGTACGTCTCCAACGCACATCACACGCACTACAGCAACTGACTGGCACCGGACTGAAGACGAGGGAAAGAGCGAGGTTCCTCGTAGGAGGCGGCCATCTTGCCGCGCTGGCCCAAGGTGAGGACGTGCTACACGCTGTGGGCGCCACGGTGTGTAGTGGGGACTCAGAGTGAAAGGCGTTCACCGCACACCGCAGCGAACGGCACAGAGCCGACTCAACCGTAATAATTAGCACGCAGAGACGGTTTGCTCAATGACCTCGACGTCGTGATGAACCAGTTACTCCCGTAATGGCAGCAATGTCTTTGTTGAAAGTTTGGCATTTAGTCATTGTGACAATGACAGCAGAACCTACAAAAGTGTCAGTGTGCGGTTGGAAATTTTGGATTTCTTAACTGGAAAGTTTAATTATATAAATTGTAAGGATTTTAAATAAAACTTTTATAATACTCAGGTACAATTTATGTAGTATACAAATTACTAATATACTATCGTAATTTCATCGCTATCAAAAAGATCATGACTCATAACATTCAAGATTATTATTTCACTTTAATGGTAAATACTTATTCAATCTTTAATTCCCAAGTAATACCAAATACGCTAAAAATATACTTACATAAGCAAACCCTGTTTTTTGGGTATCGGTACACGGCATAAATTAACTGTTAGAGACGTATTTCCAACTGTGCAATATTTGGATTGGGAAATCGTTTGAGGGCTTAACTTGATTATTAGAGTTGACTCGGTAAATACCTCTTATCAGTAGCGTGGAAATTCTGTCCTCTCTTTTCAAATCCTCCGATCCAATTAACAAATTTGTGTTTTAATAGAGTCCACGATCGTTTATGTTTCATATGGAAAATTGGTTTATCGGTGAGCTTCTATACAACATGTTTACCAAATAAAACGTATAATACATCTGTCTATTGGAATATTTTAAAACAAATTTAAAATAAATTTGTTTAAAACAAATTTAACTTTAGGTCAGACAGATTGTGCTGTTTTATAATAGTTTTACACGTATAACAGTCTGTACTCAGCACTACCACACACGTATAAAGAAGTTGCATGAAATATTACACATTCCCTTACGTACAGTAGCTGTATCAACAAACTTTTACGTAGTATATTAGTACTCCATTATACTTTGGTTACTTGCATATCTATTGCCGCAAGCTATCATATCAACTACTGACTATCATTAACAATACTCAATGTAAGCTAAAGAATTAGTGGTTCAACCGTTTGCCGTAAAAAATGTATTGATTTTTTCTAATTTTATTTTTTCTATGAAATTTATACTTTTTCTCAATTTTTTTTATCAAATACTAAGAGTAGTATGTATAGTAAGGGTTTAGTCTGAGCATTGATTGCATATCGAATCTAAAAAAAATCAATAGTTTTAATAGAACAGACCACCCTCAAGTTTTGTAATATTTCATACATCATTTATTATTCTGCTTTGTAGAATAGGAACATTCAGTACGTTTATATGGTTCAAGTATTAACTATCTCATATGCAGAGTAAGCTGAACTATTCTAGTAAAACAAACTTTAGGCTGTATCTGGATTTGAGAAAAGATAAAGGAAAATATTTAGAACTTTGGCAAAAATCTCCAAGTAAGCCTATAGCCTCCACATAGTGTGGCAAAAATAACTCACATCAGTATTAGAAAATGTACGTATTAACGAATAGATTCGAAACACCGCACATCATTTAGATCCGAAAATATACTGTTTGTGCAACCGGTGCCTCTTTGCCAAAGGGAGAAAGTCTATGAAAAGACGGCGTCTCACTTTGCCCCATGAGGAGAAGTTTAGAGGAAATCGGTCACCATAAATTATTAATGGACTATGCCATTCTCATATATGTTAAATGAAATAGTGAAAACCGACTCGACTTCACCTGTTTTCAACTTTATTTCCTCTGTATTATAATTCTTCAGTGGACGAGTGTCTTGATAAGATAATGAAATTATAAATAAACAACTAAAACACAAAACGTAACAAAAATCAAGTCGTTATTTACTTTTCCAACAGAATTAGTAAGAACGAACACGATTTAACGTAAACATTAGGAAAAGAAATTATTGACTGGATAGATACTGGTATCTGCAACGCTGACTTCCATTCAAATTACCAATCTCCCACTGGACCATGCTCAGACCTTGAAGTTCTTCTGATAATTGTACTCCGCCTTGAAATTCATATCCAAGAATTCTAGACATTTCAGCAGCCGAGACTTTACATTTAACAATCATTGTGAATTGAGACAACGAGAGACGGCGAGAATATGATATATTGATCTCGACGTTGTACTTCCTAAGACAGAAGATAATGGTATAAAGTAAACGAAGTTATCGGAGAGATAGTCGGCTCTCCCTATGTCATGACACCAATTTATGAGGCAAAATGTTTATACCGTATAGACAGCTTTCATAGGAGAAAATCTTGCTACCACCGCTTCTATGGGAACACATGATCTTGTCTTAGATTGCAGACTGCCGGCAATGAAGAATTTTGAGGCATCTGTATTGTTCCTATGCCCTTTCAAGAGATGGTGTAGCTGGCTAATGAGGCTTAAAATAACAGAACACAGAGAAATTCAGACATTGAACGAGTTTCGGTGTTTATCAATGTAGCGCACGAAGTCAACTTTACTAACTTTTAAAGTTTATATAAATGGTGAGTCAGGTAAGGTATCTTAAATGCATTTTGGGGAACTGTTAGTGATATAATAAAGACACAAAATATAATCCCCTTAAATTGGATAGAGGGAGTCTTAAAACGCTCTTACTATTTTAAGGACCAAGGTGTGCCGAAATTGTAGGTCCCAATGGAAACACATATGTTATATTTCCTTACATTACTACTTAACATAATCATGTTGGTGGTTGAGTTGTTTAAACAATCTTTTACGGCTTAGAGTACAGATCAAAACAACAAAATTGGTATAAAACGATGTAAAGAACACATAGTAAGAAACATAGTTTTTCTAAGAATTATGATTTTGAAATAGTGAAATGTATTTGGATTTTAAAAACAAAGGTGCTTAAAATCTAAATTTCATATTACCTAACGTCATACTTCCACATATGGGGACACCTCTACGTGGTACAACATTGAAATCATAGTATTGATTTTATAGCTATTATACTAAATTAAATATACTTAATTTTTTAGATCAATACCAGTGAACTAATACTGTACAAAAATGAAATGTTTATGATTTATAATTACACAGATTATTTTGCTCAAATCCATAAATTCCTCAAGCAAGAAAATAATTATGAGCCTATATAGATTTTTAGCTCTTATTTTTACATATTCTCCTTTTTTTAAAGATAATTCCTTCGCTTTTAAATAACTGATAAATTTAATACTTTCTATATGATTAATTCAAATTAGTTAAGATATAGAATTGTGATAAAATCTGCCAGACAAGAAGTCTGAGATACAATTTAATATTCTCGATTCTCCGATTATGTGTATTGAACTTCCTAAGGGGATTCACCATCTTTTGTTCCATCAGTTTCCAGTAACAGCTTAAATAGAGTTTCAACCAATTAACTGACTTTTAGGCAACAAAGTTACTAGTTTTCTTCAAAGTAGGATTAAATAAAAATACATCCAGGAGCCACCTATGCGGCTGGCTACTTTATGGAGTTGTAAAACTTTATTGTACGTTTTGCTGAGATACGCTGATTTTACAACTTTATAACTAGGAAACTTCTTTGAGAAGTTATAGTTGGCTTACAAAAAGCTCTCAACACATAAGTATAATCCATATGTGCTGCGTCTTTACATTTTATATATGTATATATATATATATATATATATATATATATATATATATATATATATAATATATATATATATGGATGTATGAAACCATTTTTACTTGGGGGAAGATTTCGTTGTCTCAATTCATATTGATTTTTGCATGTAAAGTCTCGGGTGCTGTAATATCGAGAGTTCTGGATATGAACTTCAAGGCGGAATACAATTATCAAAAGAGCTGTAGGGTCTGAGCATGGTCCAGTGGGAGATTGGTAATTTGAAATGAAGTCAGCGTTTGCAAACGGGCTTGCTGATTCCCGAACGATTACTGGTAAAGCAATAAAACACCATTAATGCACCTTTAAATCTACTTTTTGAGGTAAATACAATTTTTTATCATGTCAGGGAAGTGATCCGCAACGAGTCAGAAGAAAATCTTAAATTAGAGGATAGGTCAAGTAGTACATAAAATTAAAGGTCTCTCTAGTAGTAGAGTATAATGCCGCATATTCGACCTGAAAAGCATCACTCTTTAAATTATTTCGTTGAAAGTTTGACAATGTTTTATGCGGTTTAATATTCTTGTCTTGGGTGAAGTTTAAACTTAGTAAATGAATACTGGACTTAAGACATAGTTTTTCAGGTAGTTATTGACTCTTCAAATACAATGGAGGATGGCCTAAAAATTAAAAATGATGTACATCTTGAGCTATTTTTATCTTCAATTCCCCCCCCCCCAACTCCTTGTAGACTAACCTCCATTGCATGATATTGGAAACATACGCATATAACAGCATGGAAGGAAGTTATTAGTGCAGACAAACTCCTCAGCATAGTGTGCATGTTCTTGTATTGTGTGTTTACACTCCCGTGCTTAATCTGTTGGAAGCTTTCGCATTTTATGAAAATGATAAAGTTCTTAACTAAATATTGGTTACTATCACTATACCTGATTTGTAGAATAAAAGATTATTACATGAAAAAAGGGTATTTCAGATATAATTGTTGTTATCTGAGTCAATGACATCACTGATATAAGTTTTAATACAATTCCCTCATAACGACAATATATTAAAGATTGTTTTCCATGTATCTTGCCAAATTTGAAATTAACATTTCTTTTCATTAAGATGGGTTTCATAGCGGTATTTAAAAATAAGAGTCTATGCACAAGTCTCCAAAGTGTTTTTGGAGTAGTTACTTTTATGTACACGTGTCGTATATTAAAATCTCAAATGATTGTACTCAGAGTGATTAGGTATTGATATTATAAAGTTATACACATGTAAAATTATATATTTACGCTAAGCTAAATACCATTGACAGAATTCTTCCTAATGTGCCAGAAATTAACTTTAAATTTAAAATGTTAAGTGTACATATGATATCGTTCTCGTGACAAATTAAGTGTATAGTAGGTCTATGTATCACTATTGACTTTTTAAAAAGTCATACAATGAATATAATCAGTATGTTTACTGATTTATTGGTTTTATTTTGAAAATTTCTCGTCGCCATATCACTAATGTACAAATTTTCACACTTTCCAATTAAATGCCCTTGGATATTTTTCATACAGACAGACAGACGGCGAAGGCATAATTTTTTAATATCTAGCCCCTCGAGTGATTGGTTTCACTAAAACTCAGCTATTATAAAATATATATTTGATGTTTCATTACATTATTGAACTGCGAAAGAAAATATCATTTTAACATACTCAATAGTATGTAAAAATTTGGGACGAACAATAAATAACATATAACAAAATGAAGAATTAATATAAGACTTCAGAACCTCTCGGAAAATATCTTGTAAGGGCACATAAACCACACGCTTTCCAATGTTTACATTAATAATTCGTGTTCTAGATTCGGTACTCATTTCCGATTCCCAGACTTGAATATAACTCATTCTCCATATTATACCATCAGATAAAGAGAAATAATAACTATTGCTTCACAATTTCTTCACCATTTTTAAGTTCAAATTATTATTGAAAGTTTTTATAATAATAAAGTATGATTCACGAAGATGTGCACAAACTTAGGAAGCTCTTTCTGCATATAATAATAATGAAAAATCTTTGTATAGCCATCGGTCCGGAAATTCTTCGTTAACGAGTTACATCCAGCGAAAGATTTTACCCGGATTTTAGCTCACCATGTAAAACTAGATCTTCCTGAATTGTGGTATAGCAAATTAAAAGACAAATTAAAATTTATTATGGTAACAACCATATTAACATAACATAGTTTTATTCATTATTCATAACAGCACAAAGTAAAATTAACCGGAAAACATGAATATAAACATTTTCAACAGAATTACAGTAAATGTTCAAAAGTATCCCAGCCGACTTCAATGTACTCTTCTGCTTTTTTAAGCTTTCCGTATAATTCAACAGCGCTTATAATTGATCAATACGTCAAAGTATCGTCTCGTGGGAATTTTGACCTCGAAAAGTCTCGGTTTCATCCATCAACATATTCAAAATTCCAACGGCGTGACCTGGGTGGCCAGTATATAAAACCTCCACGACCGATCTATTTATTTCCACGTTGCTACAAGTAGGTGGAAACGACTTTTGGAAAGTTTAGCAACGCGCCATCACGTTGGAAGTACGGGTGGCTTCACGTTGCAAGAGGAACACCTTCAAGCAATGTCAGTAATTCTTCTTGAAAAAAGTGTAATTATGTCTCATCTATTAAGCGCTTTTGAAAAATAAACGGTCATTCAGCTGGTTATGAGTAATACCACACCATACGTTATTGCTAAAACGCTGATGAAAATTACGTTCAATTGTTGCATGACGGTTCACTTCAGCCCATGGTTTCATTAATTGTTGATACCATCACGAGTGAACTGTGACTTATCGGTAAATAAAATATACTTAAAAAGTTGACGATGAGAATTGTAGTGCTCCAAGCGATGGGGATTGTCTCCAGGGTGTAAATGCTGTATTTGTTTTGTTTATACTAGGAATGGAGCTCGTTATTATTACGTGTTTTCCATACTTTACTGCGTAGCTCTGAACCGTTTATATGTCTTGTACTAATACTTGGACTATGTTTAAAAACAGCAACAAAGTTTTTGTCTATAATAACATCATGTTGGCAAGAGCGGCCAACTGGAACTTTGCACTAGTAAGTGATCCTGTTTCCCGTAACGTTTCAAATGAAGTACTAATTGTTCTAGCATTTGGAATTCAGCGGTAAGGGAAACGTCTGTATTTTTCAACAATGGCCGTAGGACTGCCTTCACAAACACGATAAATAAACACAATATCGGTGATTTTTCACTGTCTTGTAAATAAGTGTGGCATTATAACTCCAATAATTCAATACTTACTACAGAAAAAACAATACGTACACGGACTGAAACTCAGTTACTACGTACAGAATAATATGCACATGGATTGAAACGCAGTTATTACCTCTCAAAATTATTTTAATTCTATAATTCAAATCTTATCATTGTTGAACAGCTGCTTATTTTATTGCCAATTTATTAAATTGAAATTCCCCAAAACATCATTCTGTATTTTTTAATCAAATGTTAATCAACCATTACAGTGTGTTATCAGCAACTAACTTAATGTACTGGTAAAGTACATGTACTGTACTAAATCATTTTTCAATTAAGAATTAAATTTTCAATTTCTTAGTAGGAGTTTTATTGTTTTAATAAGCAATTAACAAAGTTATTGTCATTAAAAGGCAAAAGGCGTGTTGTACGGGTATGAATAAAAATTCAATTCAAACAAATAATTTAATCAAACATCTATTGGCTCTCTGTGTACTTTGTATACACCGTTTTGATCACAGTAAATATTCTACAAATTTTATTGAAAGTTTTTATTGGTTTAAAAATGTGATTTTTACTCCATTTCTTGGCATTTGATACGGGTTTTCTTAAAAACTACTTACCTTACAGTTTTGATACCTGTTTTATTCAATTTACAATTAATGTTCCTTTGATTTACCTTACTACAATTTTAGGAAGACCTCGTTTTACATGGTGAGCTGAAGTCTGGGTGAAATCTTTCGCTAGCCGTAATTTGCCAACGAAGCACTTGTTTATATAAACTTTTTTATTACTTTTACACGTAGAATGAGCTCCCGCAGATTCTGCATATCTTCGTAAACAACCCTGTATATTTACTAGTATATAAAATGTAGTTTATAATGTTCAGCAGTGAGCGTTTTAGTCTATATCCTATAAAAGTATTTAACAGTGTTATTTATTAGTTTTACAAATAGCGACTAGTATACCATAGATCAATGAGGGACAATTTACAAATAGAATCTGTAAGAACAAAGTTAACAAAAATGATCAGATCTGAGGCAAAGTTTTAAACAAAACTTATATATGACCCTTAATTCTGTTCTATTTGATAAATTTTTAAATATTTTCTTCACCACAAGAATTGGGTATCCAAAATTGAACATGAATTACAATATATAATTTATTTACGCTTGTCCTTGATAATTGACATGACTATTGTTTTATTAGCAGTTTATTAAATTACAAAAGATAACTGAATTGGATACACTAAATAAACAAACTGATTCCCTGAAACCAATCACGTGATGGACGGACAACATTTAGTTGCGAGAGAGAGAGAGAGAGAGAGAGAGAGAGAGAGAGAGAGAGAGAGAGAGAGAGAGAGACATGGCGCCTGCGAGAGGGGGAGCTTCAGGGCAGTTAACTAAACTGCCAACTTTTTGATATCTGCCAAACTATTGGTCTGCCAATTACAGCCTTCGGCGATCGGGTATTTCTGTTGTTGTGTACCTTTCAACCCACGAACTTCTTTTTGTTAATTAAATTTTAAGAACAATATTGCACCAGTAATTTCTACACATGTTAGCAATGTACCAATAATTTAGCATCTGAGCATGGGTTTCTTTGTGAAAACCTGGCAAAGTGGCCGTTTTTTATCTGACGTTGTTATGTTTTGTTTGGGTGTGAACTTGTTTCTAATCAAAACTTAAATAAAATGGCATTTAGAAATAAAATGGTTAATATGTCCATCGAATGAGAGAATATCGCATCATCCACTCTTTGCAGAAAAAATTGTCCTATATATCAATTTGAAATGGATATATGTATATGTATATATTAGAATAATTAATGGTAAACTCAAACCCTTTTTTTGATTAATTTTATTTCAGACACGTGTTTCGGTATAAACCATCTTCAGTGTGTACATTAACTTCTAACTAAATAATAAATAAATAAACAACATTAGTATTCTGTGTTTGACATTTTCTCAAAGATTATATATATATATATATATATATATATATATAAACTTCTGTGGGTAATAATTCAAGCAAAACATTTCTTGTAAATATAGGTAATTTAAGTCAAAACATTCCATTTGACACAATTTTTAAATTACCTCTAACGCACAGAAAACTGTCATGAACGGGCTGGAATAACAAAAAGTAAACTGTTTGGCAGTAAATGTAGTAATAGCATTGCGACAAACGTTAACAGTTCAAAGGGAGTGATCGTACTAATGGGATGTTACTTTCACACTGCCATGGTTCTGTGTTAAATGTTACGCATGTCTCCATTAACACGTTTTGCTTTGCTGGTGTGTGTGTGTGTGTGTGTGTATATATATATATATATATATATATATATATATATATATATATATATATACAGGGTGTTCACAAAAGGGTGTCACAAATGTGGGTGATAGTATTCATCATTTCAAGCAAAAATCGTCCTATAAAAATATGTCAAAAAATGTGTCGTTTAGCCGCTAGCCGCCATTTTGTATTTTTATAAATAACATTAATATCTCTACATCTATTTTAGCAAAGGAAAGCAAATTTACCACATAGGTTAGAACAGGTAGGGGGAAATATAAAAAAATAGTAGTCTTATTTTCTTTAACATTAACAAAATGGCGTCTATTGAAATATTTAAAGACAAATAATACAAAAAACCGAAAAGTCATAAAAAATGTACTTGACACCCTTTTGTGAACACTCTGTATAATATATATTTGTATAACATATTTTATTGGACTTCTTTTATTTGGGTAAATTTAGTATTGTTCTCTATACGAAATGGAACATGTGATAATGGGAACTCAGGAGCTGTGATAATATCTCTCCCAGTCATGCAATTCAATTTAGCAAATTGATATACCTTTTAACGGATTTTTCCATTCGCCTCACGCTTGTGCTAAGAAATTCTTGTTTCGAAGCTTGTGAGAAATGGCCTTTCCGTACATATTTGTATTCAACATGTTCACTGAACCTTTGGTGACTTTTCATTTGTTTAAACTCAGTAAAGGATATGTAGGGTAAAAAGAAACTAGAATCACAAGGCATCTGTAAATCCAGACTGTGATTATATAAATACTTTTGTATAGCATTTTCCTTATTATTACTTATTACCAAATTTTTTATGATCAATAATAAAAATAAAGTCAAGTTTTCTTTAAATGCGGTTGGTCTCGTTTCCTGTGTCATAATGCTACTGTTTACAATAAGTATACGATTCGTACCAAAGATGGTAATGCATAGTAAGTTTTTATTATAATTACCATTTGTAAAAATAATGATAATGATTAATTATGCTCCAACTTGTGGTAATGGAAACCTCTATTTTATATCTGAATTCATAGATTCATTTAATACCTATTATACTAAACGTTCAATGAATTATATATGACTTACACAGCAGTCATGTACATATCTATATTTTTATCTCGTCCTCAGTCCTAAAATTATGTAATTCCAATAAAAGCTGTGGATAAGACGCCTATAATACGATTGTTGTATTGGTTATGGTCATGGATATAATCCTTCTTTCTCAAAAAGCGGTAAAATATATCCCTATATCCTTATGTCTATTTTGGTTTAAACTCATTAAGTCTACAGGCTGATCGTATGGGAACATGGTTTAAACCTCCATCAGGCGCTTAATATTAGAAACACCATCAGGCGCTCACGGATGTTTCCTCTAGGTTGGCGAATAATGGATATCATAGTCGTTTAAACTGTTTTTATTTGTTTAAATATTCATACTGATTTAATTACAATGTAATATATTCATTTTTAGAAATTAAATAAAAATTACACTCTTATGTAATGAATTTTCCAAATAAGAAATTCAAAATCTTAAAAAATGTTATTGTACAATAACAACATGATTAATTTTAAGGAATAATGCAATTAATTGTAAAAATGTTTAACCTACTGTAATAATGTATGGAAATTAACTTAGTTTTTAACTTCTTACAAAAACAAATTACTTCAATTCTTGAGATATTATACAATTTTAATGTATACTGATTTAATTACAATGTAATATATTCATTTTTAGAAATTAAATAAAAATTACACTCTTATGTAATGAATTTTCCAAATAAGAAATTCAAAATCTTAAAAAATGTTATTGTATAATAACAACATGATTAATTTTAAGGAATAATGCAATTAATTGTAAAAATGTTTAACCTACTGTAATAATGTATGGAAATTAACTTAGTTTTTAACTTCTTACAAAAACAAATTACTTCAATTCTTGAGATATTATACAATTTTAATGTCAATTATTACTCTGAAATAAAACTTTTTTCTTTACTAAAAATCTTTTTACACACTGCACAAAGTTTCAAAATTTTCCTTCTGGTTCTTATAACGACAATGTTCACTCCATAAACAGTACTGAAATGTTCCCTAGCAAACTGGTACTGTACTGACAAGTCTCTCGTCTTCATTCTCCATTTCACAAAATTCAGATAAAATATATTGTAAAACTTAAAAAGAAACCATCACAGTTCACACATTTAGGCGCACACGGATTATTACTCCATAAAAACTAAACACAATAAGGCGCTCACGGAGATTTTGTCCAAGCATTACAAACACAACATCGGGCGCTCACGGAGGAATCGTTCAGTCTCGCACATGAAGTAGACCTCATACTGACAGATTTTGACAAAGATAAGCGGGAGGCTATTGTTTCGCTTCCCCGAAAGATGCACGTGAAGTAAATTGAGGGAATCGACTACCAACATCAGAAAAGAAGTACTATTTTTAATAATAAAAAATACATGGAGGAAAACTCCGTTTAGCGCCCGATGTAGGGTTAATTGAAGAGCTCTCCCCTGCTGGTTCAAAGGATACCCTAGAACTCACAAACCGTTTCTTCCATGGAATATCCTTTTAGTTTTGTTAAATCCATATAATTATGAGGCGCCTTGAATAAATATGTAGAAAATGACTTTGGCTTTGCCTTTGCTCTGCTTCTTTCAACAAGGCCTTAACAACGATCATAAAGTTCATGTTATAGTTTTTAAACACTTGCAATAGTTTTCTTAATGATACATGTACTGTATTCAAAAGTAGAACATTTCCCTAAGAACTCAGCCAATTAGTTATAGTGTTTCTGAAAAAATTGCCTTAAAATTAACTTTAGTATTTTTAAGTGTATTGACACAGAGTACACATTCAACAACACAAATTTGATATAAATGATAATTATATAGAAGCTCGTAAGTTTTTCTCAGCTCCACAAGAGATGACATTAGCTCACTTTATTTAGTACTTATGTAAATTGCTCACAAGGGGAACATTAAAATATACAAACTCAAAGTTTCTTATTATTATTCTGAAAGCCTGGAAACATCTGTTGACTCGTTCTGTATTTTAATGGTCTATACAAAAGTCACATATTCAGATTTCTTAAAAATTATATGTAGCCAACAAACATTTCCAAATATTAACATATACATATATATATATATATATATATATATATATATATATATATAATGCATACATATATACAGTATATATAATACATACATACATATATATATACAGATATAAAGTTTAGTTTTCAATTAATTACATTTATATTTATTACACTAAAAATAAATTATAAAGAACGCTTAAAAACATTACAAAACGAGAATTATTATGTTAACTTCTGAAATGTACTTGTCTAATTCAAAAAGCTCTCAAAATGTATGGCTAAGTAACTTTTTAATTTTATATTGTACATAAAATGTATGATTTTGAATTGAAATTATATCTGAAAACAAGTTGTGACCTTTTCAAACACCCATTTAAGATTTATGAAAACAACAATATAATAAACAAAGCTCAAATAAATCCAATACTATTGAAAAATATTGTCACTTGTCCTGTAAATATGACACATGTTTAAAAGCTTATGATTTCATGTTTTCTTAAAATAATGATGGTCACTTCCAAAACATGCTTTAAAGCTATACAACAAATAATCATGTAAGTGGTTTTTTATAATTTTAAATGTTACTCTTTGAAAAATGGAATTAATAATTTATCATCCTCCATTTGTTATTTCAATAAGTAGGACTGTTCTTTGTTTGAAGGTTATTTTTGACGATGGAAGGATTGTGAAAGAAACAAGATTTTTCCGGACATTTGCCATCGTTCAGTGAAACAAGAAATCAGTAACACTTAAAAAAAAAAAAATAAAAAAAAGTTGCTTTACTATGCGGTGACTTTTGTTTGGGCACTACAGTTTGTAACGTTTTCTTGAACTTACCTCGAATTGCACTATCTCATTTCTACTTCGCTACTTTTCGCAGAAGCCTGTGAGTGAACTCCACTCTGTGTTTTCCAAAATCTACACCTTTTCAATAAACTATCCCTGTTTAATAACTGGCCATACCCCTTGTGACGTCACTAACACTCAGTCTGATCTGGAAAGTCTTTTCATCAGTCATCTCACGCCATAATTTTCTCTGGCCACAGCCCTCTGAATATCACGTTTGCTAAGCAACATAAATACTATATAAAAAGCACACTTTCATTAGTGAACTGAGTAGCCACTGATTTGTGAGCTGTTTGCCTTCTCGTTGTTGCATTTCACAAAGTATATTTTTGAGATATAAAATACAGTACATTCTATATATTATGTCTACTTCCTGTCCTGTTTGCGTAAAAGAAGTCTTAGATACAGAAGAAGGCTTGTGCTGTGATGCCGAGTGTGAGAGATGGTTTCACAGAGAATGTGTGAAAATGTCTAAATCTGAATACCAACGATTTAGCAACGACAACAATATAAAATGGTATTGTCATAGAACTGACTGTAAAAAGACGCTGGCAAGCCCAATAGATGCCAAGCTGGATACCATTCTCTCTAAATTGTCCTCCCTCGCCAATAAAACAGAACTCTCAGAAGGACTACAACTTATAAAACAAGACCTGGAATTAATGACCTATAAATTACAGGAACTTGAGCCTCGCTTGGCCTATGTTGAATCTGAAATAAGCACTATCCTTGATAAACAGGTAGCGGGTAGTGATCAGCTTTTTGAAGATGTTTTATCCGAATGCAACGATCGTAATCGACGTGCCAAAAATGTTATTGTATATAACATCCCCGATTCAAACACAGTCTCAAAAACTGCGGATGCTGTTTTTGTCCAGGATTTTCTAGCTCATTTGAAATCTAATGTTCAGTATTCAGATGTTCGTCATTTTAGGTTGGGGAAAAAAAGGTCAAATCGTCCTCTCATGCTTTGTATGCCGTCTGAAGGCACTTCTATTCATATTTTCAAAAATTTCAAGGAAAATTATGTTCCTAATAGCATGCGTGGAATATCAATCTATCATGACCGCACTCCTCGAGAGAAGAGACATCTGGAGACTCTTCGTGCCACCTTAAAGTCCAAACAAGATGCCGGTGATACTTCCCTAACGATTAGATATAAGAATGGAACGCCTTCTATTGTGCCAAAAAAACGAATAAATTCCAACGGTAAGCAGCAGCATGTTTCTCTGAATTTTTACTGCCAAAATGTAAATGGTCTTCGTTCGAAGCTTATTGAGTTAAAAAATCATTTATCTGCATGCATTGATGATGTTATTCTACTATGTGAAACAAATCTCTCTCCTGATATCCCCGACTCCGAAGTTGTTGGTGATACTGACTTCATTGTTCATAGATGTGATAGGTCTGCTGCTACAAGTCACAAAAGTTCTGGTGGAGGAACCCTACTTGCCGTTCGTAAGAAGCTTATGTCTAAGCGACTATACTCTGGATTCAACATTGAAAGTGTCTTTGCCCTTGTGAAATTAGGACTTGGTTTTGATCTTCTTCTGGCTTGTGTCTACATTCCTCCTTCAAGTCCTCTTTCTGTTTACCGTGAATTCTGTGATGCGGTTACTGAGACAGTCGAATTGGCAAATTTCCCAAAGAAGACACTCATTTTTGGAGACTTCAACTTGCCTCACTTCGATGTCAATTTACCTGTATCTGGCCTCCCTCAACATTGCAGTGATTACCTCCGTGACATGTCTTCTCTGCACTCTCTCTTCCAGATAAATCATGTTCAAAACCATAGAGGAGTAACATTGGACTTGGTCTTTCACTCTAATAGTGAAGTGCAAGTTAGCAGGGCTAATGATTGGTTGATTAAACCTGAAATTCATCACCCTCCTCTGTCCCTTACTCTTGAGTGCTATATGCCTTCTACTTGTGACAACAGCTACAGCGACTACAACTTGGGGAAATGTGACCTCCCAGCTGCTTTTACAGCCCTACAGGAAGCAGATATGGGATTTATTCACCAGCCGATCTCAATTGATGAAAAGTTTGATCTTTTGGAAAGTTCCTTAGAGAAAATCGTCAAAAATGCAAGTCCGTTTAAGAAATTTGGTATCTCACGCTTCCCTAGGTGGTTTAATAATGACCTAAAAAAATGCATTATCGAAAAGAAAGCTGCGCATGCACGTTTCATGAGAAATTTCAATCTTGTCCATTATTATGAGTTCTCAAGGCTGAGAGATACTTGTAGGTCGCTGTCTCGTGAATGCCACATTCGATATTTGTCCAATGTTCAATCAAACATATCTTCTAATCCACGAGCTTTCTGGGGACTAGTTAAAGCTCAAAGAAATACTCCTGATATGCCGCCTAGTCTGCATTTAGATGATGAAGTAGCCAGTGACACAACAAGCATATGTCAGCTGTTCTCCAGTTATTTCAACTCAGTCTACTCTCCCTCGTCACGAGTTTCACCTAGCTTTAGCTATCCCGTCCTCGATTCTCTTTGTGTCATAACAACCTCAACAGAAGAAGTTCTCAGCAAGCTTAAGAATCTGGACACTACAAAGGGAGCTGGAATTGACAATATACCGCCATCTATGCTTCATCACTGCCGATCTCTCTTGGCTGAACCCCTCACAGTGTTGTTCAATGAATCACTTAACAAAGGAATCTTCCCTAGCTCTTTAAAGTTGGGCTTCATCATTCCTTTACATAAGGCAAATTTCCTTTCCAGCGACATACGGAACTACCGTCCAATCACTATTCTGCCGGCAATTGGCAAAGTTTTTGAAAGTATCGTGGTAGATAGACTGAATCCTCTTCTATCCAAAATAATCCATCCTTCCCAACATGGTTTTATGAAGGGCAAGTCTACTGTCTCCAACCTCCTGCTCTTTCAAGAATATGTTTTGTCTGCTTTTCGCAAGAACTACCAAGTTGATACAGCCTACATCGATATGGCAAAAGCCTTCGATAAGGTCGACCACACAATTCTTGTGTCTAAGTTGCTGGGCTACGGAGTGGCTGAACCTCTTTTGTCATGGATTTCTAGTTATCTTCAAAAACGTTCTCTTGTCGTGAGGATTGGCTCCACCACTTCCACTCAGTTCTCACCTTCTTCAGGAGTTCCACAAGGTTCTTTGCTGGGACCTTGCCTCTTCAATGTTTTTGTCAATGACGTACTAGACAAAATAACTGTAAAGGCCTTACAATTTGCTGACGACCTGAAAATTTTCATTACTGTGTCTACACCAGAAGACTCTCAAGAAATTCAAAATAGGCTTTCCGAAATTGAGGATTGGTGTGTTAGGAATAACATGTCTGTAAATCCCAGTAAGTGCTCTTGTATAACCTATCACCGCATCAAATCCCTAGTCATGTACGTATACTCCATTTCTGGTACATCCATTCCACGGTCCCAGTGTATAAAAGACCTAGGCGTTATATTTGCCAGCGACATGGGATTTTCTGGACATATAGACCACATCAGTAACAAAGCAAACAAGATGCTTGGTTTCATAGCAAGATTCTCCAGAGGCATCGACAACCCTTCTGCTCTTCGCTCTCTGTATTGTTCCCTTGTGAGACAGCTTGTGGAATATGCAAGTCCCGTGTGGTCACCTTACACTGTTATTATTATTATTATTACATTCCAACGGCAACAAGCCAAAGTACAAGCGGGTAATATACATAAATATTTAAATATCAACTGTAAGAAAGAACAATGGGTTAAATAACAATGAAGTTGACAGTGCTAACAATCTAAAAAAAAACAACAACATAAATGATTAAATATAACAATTAATAGTAAAAGTAAATAGTAACAACAAACGGCATAATACATAACAACAAAGCAGTAAACTATTCAGGAACACAACAATCAATATGAGGGCTAACAAGCATAACAATGAAATAAATTACCATACAACATGTGAAGGTTAGTAATTGTGTTTCTACACAGGACCGCGGAGGGATGCCAGCACTCTTCCCCGGATGGCCGAAGCACTGTCGTGAAAAAGATCGACAAGGTGGCAGAAGTTATTTCCCAGCCTCATCATTCGGGCGAGGGGACCGTGAAAGTCATAATCCCGCCGAGAGTGACGCCTGCCGAACAGATCACGCGACCGAATAGGTGAAGGAATGCGGATATCCACCTGTGCGAGGAGAGAAGGACAATCAAGCAGACCATTCAGCAATTTGGCAAGGAACAGGGCATCTGCAGCCTTTCGTCTGGCTAGGAGATCTGGTAGGAGTAGCTCGTTCTGCAGATCCGCGAGAGGAACTTCCCTGAATTGATGTCCCCGCCTCGTTCCCACCAGCCTTAAGAATCTCCTCTGGACAGACTCGAGTTTCCAGATGAGAGTCAAGTGGTAGGGATGACCAAACGGGGCTAGCATATTCCAGTAGTTGCCGCACAAAGGAAGAATAAAGCGTTTTTAAAACAACAGGGCTCGTCATGCCACGAGTCGACCTTGAGATGAACCCCAACATCCTGTGTGCCCGTCTGCACAGATCATCCACGTGAGCGTTAAAGGAGAAATCAGCAGAGAAGGTAACACCCAAGTCCCTCACCGTGAACACCCTATCCAGAGCTCGGCCATCCAAGGTGTACTGGAAATAGCGTGGATCGCGCAACCGGCCAAAGGACATCACAGAGCACTTGGAAGAGTTCAACTTCATGTTTTTTGTATTGCACCAATCAAGGACACTATTAAGGCTAGTCTGCAACCTTGCAAAATCCTCTGGGTGAGAGATTACTGTGAAGATCTTGACATCATCTGCGAAGAGAAGGGCCTCTACTAGCAGGATGGACGTAAGGTCGTTGATGAATGCAGTGAATAAGTAAGGGCCGAGCAAGGAGCCTTGTGGTACACCCGAGGTTTGAGGAAATTCTCTGGATATAGAGCCCGGCAGTTTCACCCTCAAGCGTCGGTCCCGCAGGTAATCATGGAGCCATGAGAGCAGTGGGCCATGGATCCCATAAGCCTTCAGCTTACATATGAGGATAGAGTGATCGACTTTGTCAAACGCCTTGGCGAAATCAACGAAGGCCACATCCAACTGCCTCCCTTCCCTCATTGCTGATAATATGGCATCCTCAAATACCAGTAAATTGGTTACTGTAGATCTAGAGGAGGTGAATCCATGCTGATTAGGGCAAGTCAGAGACTTCACAAATGGTTTGAGACGAGAGAGAATAAGCATTTCAAACACCTTCCCAAGTGCAGAGAGAATTGTAATTGGTCTATAGTTCTCCACTTTCGAGGGGCTGCCACCCTTTAATACTGGGACAATATGCCCCACTTTAAAAGTATCTGGGAATTTTCCAAGCAAAATAAATGAGTTAAATAGGAAGGTCAAAGGGTGGGCCAAGAGGTTGCTGCAGTGTTGTAGGAGGGACGGTGTGATGCTATCGGGGCCGGCACCCTTCCTCACGTCGAGCCTCCTGAGGACCTCTAAGACTTCCGAGGCCGAGAAGGAGATACTCGCCAAGGAAGAAGTGGAATTAAAATCAAAGGGAGGACATGCAGTTGCAGGCTGTGAGAAAACAGATGAAAAGAATTCGGAGAACATATCAACCCTTTCCTGCGGATCGAGTAAGGAACGATCGCCAAGAGTTACAATAGATGGTATACCAGATGTTTCTCCAGAGGAACGAGCATAACTCCAGAAACTGTTTGGATTATGCGGGATTGAGTTCTCTATGTGGTTCAAGTAATTTCTGTAACAAGTCCGAATGAGTTTCTTGCAAGCATGACGTAATACACAGAAGCGTGAGTAGGCTGATGGTTGAAATGACTGCTTATAACGCTTATGTGCAATCTTCTTCTGTATCACCAGATTAATTAACTCCCCGGAAAACCATTTCGGGAAGGGTGAAGTCCCAATTCGCTTTAGAGGACTGCATTTAATACAAATGTTGCCAAGAATTGCAGCCATTTTATTGAAATTCTCCTGCATGTCAGGCTGCTCAGAAATGAAGGAACGATCCACTTCTGAAAGCATGTCTGAAGCCGCTTGAAGGTTGCATTTACGAAGATTTGGGAAAGTGACGTATCTAGCAGGAAGAGTCCCTCTCATGACAGGCAGAGAAAAAGATAACGGAGGGTGATGAGGGTCGGCTTCAACCAATGGGTCATCAGCATTGTAGACGGATACAGGTTTGATGCTACTAAAGACCAAATCCAAAGTCACTTGCCTAAAGTTCCTTACATGGTTAATTTGGTCCAAATAGTGCAACTCTGAGAGATTTTCAAGAAGCTCCCTCTTCGGTCGGTCACCTGAGGGCTGTTCGAAGGAACCGGTGTCATAAGTAGCGATGTTGACGTCACCCGCCAATACCAATGAAGATGACGGAGAAGAGGAGACAACTTCATCGACTGATTCACAGAATACTTCATACGTGGAAACTGGTTGTCCCGGGGGAATGACGCAGTTCAGAGTAAGACTGTAACTAGGTAATGAAATAAAGAGACTTTCTATGGGTGTATTATGTATTATTTCATGTGACTGGACACTATTACTGATGGCCACCAATACCCCACCACCTGAAATCCTGCCGCTAGAGTACGTGCTTCTATCTCTAAGATAAATCATATAATTATTAACAGGCTGTAACTCAGAGTTAGATATATCTGGAGATAGGTTTGTTTCGCACAGTAGTAGGATATCGTAGACGTTGCAAGCTAAAGCATTTTTACGTCAAGAAGTTTGGTTCGCAGTCCATTAACATTTTGGAAATAAACGTTTAATCTTGTTTTGCCGTTGGAAGTAATTAGTTTTTTTTAACTATCTTGGGTATTCCACTTACATATTTAATGCTCATGTCAGGCTCCCCTGATTCAGTACGAGCCTTAAGCGAGCCTCCCGTAAGTCGAAGAGGTACTGCTTTTCTTTCACGGTGCGATCATGAGCAAGAGAGACATCTGTCAACTCCTTATCCGAATCCTTACCAACGCCAAAACTTCGGAAGATTGTAATGGCATCACCCTCCGACGGGAGGCAAAGCTTGACAGCTCGGGGTCTGTTATCTGTAAATTTCCCAATTCTGAAAAACCGAGTCCCTTTCAAAGATGAAGCAAGTCCACAGCACCCCAGAATACGTTCTATGAGACCTCTATCATGCTCCCTAACAGCCGCAGGTGATGATGACTCACACTCCTTTAAACCAAGAACGATTGCATTGCGTGTGCGGCGCTGCCTCTCGATAAATTCCTCAAGAATACTTTAGAAAGGTGCATCAAGCACTGTATAAGCAGCTATGTTTTTTAGCTCAAGGACTTCACCTTCAAGCTTCCCAAGGCGAGGCTCAAGGGAATCAATTTTGGTATTCAGATTATTAATATCAGTTTTTATTTCTTGAAGCCCTTCTGTTATGCACTTCAACTCATCCTTAGTTGCAAGAAGCGAAAACTTATTTAGCAACTCATCCATTTTATTAATAAGTTGTTGGGAAGGATTGGAACCATGAGGAAGGCAGTACCATTTTTTATTTGTGTTACTAGCATATTGAGAATACTCGGTTTTGGTGACTCCCACACATTTTATATGGAACCATCCCTGGCAGGCAGAGTCGCACCGGAGACCATCCTCGGTGTCCAACACTTTCTTCATACAGACTTTGCATGTTGTAGTGTCAACTGTGGTATAAGGTCAACTGTGTGTAGTGTCAATGTTGGCAATAGGACGAGACTGGAGGCCCTACAAAGGCGTTTTCTTCGCTTGGTTGGTGTCCGGCTGGGTTTTGCCTATCTTGATGTGCTGTGGAGGAAATGTCCAGCAATCTGAACTTGTCACCTCTTGCCCTGCGACGTGACGTGGCTGATGTTGTTCTTCTCTGGAAAATAGTGAATGGTCACATGAACTGTCCAGATCTCCTAGCTGAAATCGACCTCAGAGTTCCTGCAAACACAAGATCTCGAGATCTGCTGGGTCGAAGATACCACTCAACCAACTTCGACTTCAACAGTCCTTTCGCAAGGTTTATTCGCCTGGGAAATCAAGTTGCGTCTGGGTGTGACCTGTTCTTCGATGGACTTCACCAGGTTCGTCGGCAGGCCTCCTCTCTTCTTCTTTCTGTGAAAGACTAGAAATTAAGACCTAGTTAGCTTTAAGCTGTGTTAAGTGCATGTTCATTGTATTATATGTTGTATTTATTGAATTTCTACTGTTATTTGTTAAATATTATATATTATATTTTAATTTATTAGCACTATTTATTTATGTTCGCTCTTATCAATCTTATACTTTCGTTAGCTAGTTGCTTGTTTCTGTTGCACAAAAAGTTTTTATACATGTTTTTTCCTTTACGTAATTATTTATTTGTTAATATCTACCTATACTCTAATTGTTTTTTATGTAAAGTACAATTTATTTAAATCAATTTTCTGAGTTGTTTCCATACTTGAGTAATTATTGTTGTTTGTTAATCTTTACTTTTATTTTTTGTTATGTTTTTGGATATTTATAACTTGTTATATTCTTTGGATACTTATTATTTATTATCAAATTTGTGTATACCTATTTTGTTACTTTATGTAGATTTTTCATCTGATTGTATTAATTTTATTTTCCGCTGTATTCTACCATCTATGCTTGTCTTTGTAAACTGGCTACTGCCGTTAGAAATAAAAATAAAACACTACGTTTCTAGATCTGCAATCTGATATCTTCTTCAGGTAAAGAACTAACCTAATACATCATTACAAACTAGGTTAAAATAAACAAATCTTACCAAAGTGTTGTGGCACGCCTAAGTCAGGAATCACCACCTACATGTTGTTTGTCAACTTCACTAACTCTATAAACATGCACTTAATAAAAAAACTATACAAAACACTAATCATTAAAACTTAACTACGGAATACGGGTCACAATACGTCTTCACTCGTCTACTAACAACCTACGACTGACCAGGGGGGCTAGCCAATGGTAATCGTCACGGCTGGCTAAAACAAGATGGCGGAAATAAAAGGGGAAGGGGGACAGGAAGGGGCCCTTTCGTTATTATTGGTTCATGCGAGATGAACTTCTTAAAACCATATTGTGACTCCGCATTGGTTTATTACAAATATATGATCCGTTTGATACTTTTGGTTTTCTCTTTAGTTCATTTTTTAGAATTGGCAACCAAAGCGGCCTAATCTCGACTGATGGTTGACTGATTGGTTGGTCTGCCAATTTAATTATTTTTTTCATCTTCAAGATGGCTAACTGATAGATTATAACTTGTGTTCACTCTTCATAAAACTTATATTTCTAGTCTGCATACTACCTGTTAATTGTGCTTTTGTTATCGCGTGATCTGTTCTTGTCCGTGAGTAGTTTTGTCTATGTGTTTTGTGCTTCCGCTTCCGCACTAAATTGTCATCCACACAAATAACTAGCCTGTCCTGCTAAACTTCCGAGTCTCGTCCTGATTAAATGTATTCCAATTGAACTGTCTCTCTCATTCCACCTGTCGTCTCTGTCAACTCCCCTATGTTTATCGTCTGCTAGAGATTACATAGAGGAACCCCTGTTCGTTCAAAATCCACAGCCTTCTAGATCTACAAACTGATACTATAACAAGTGTCTATTGCTTCATCTCACTGTGGGTGGATCGAGTAGCTTACAGTGACTGGAGCTTAGATACTCTCCAGCAATACCTCAAATAATATCAATCTTAAATAATCTACCCCGCTACATATTACATTACCATAACTAAGAAACAATGAATACCTGTCCCGTCTGTGTCAAATCTGTCTTGGATACCGAGGAAGGAGTCTCTTGTGACGGCCCTTGTGAACGTTGGTTTCACAGAGAATGCGCTAAAATGACCAAGGCCGAATATCAACGAATTAGCGGCAACACTAATATTAAATGGTACTGCAATAGAAATTATTGTAAAAATCTCTCGAACCAACCACTCAATCAGCTATCAACTCAAATGAATTCGGTCCTCTCTAAGTTGGATGATTTATTAGAGAAAGTAAACAAAATTGATTCAATGTCTAGAGACGTTGTTTCCATTAAATCAGAAATTGTAGCCATTAACACAATTCTCTCGTCCCTTGAACCCCGTGTTTCTACCGTTGAACAGCAGGTCATGGATATAGGAGACAGAGTAGACAGCATTGAATCTGGAATTGCTTCTAACGTAGGAAGCGCAAAGTCTCTGGCAGGCAGCAGTCAAGTTGACCTAAGTCTTGTTGTCGAGGAGGTAAATGAGAGGTTGTTACGCTCGAAAAATATAATGATATTTGGCCTACCTGAAAGCCTTATGACAAATCCAAATGAAAAACGTGAGAGTGACAAGCGTAATATTGAGGCTATTTTGTCATCAGCTGACCCAAACAGCAATTCTAGCAGCTTGAGATTGTTTCGTGTGGGTAATGAATCATCTTCAAAGCCCAGACCTCTTAAGGTTATTATTGGTTGCGCAGAAAGAGTTAACAAGATTTTGAAAGCCTACACTAAAGATGTCATTCGAGGACTAGGTCCAGACTTCTCAAACATAAGTTTGGCCAGAGACAAGACTAAGCAGGAGTTGGCCCATCTGGATCACTTGAGGAAGAAACTATCACGCCGTTTGAAGGAAGGTGAAGTCAACTTGACCATAAGATACTTACCACAATACATAACAATACCATAAGATAGGAATGGTATTCCTAAGATTATGCAGTCAAAAAACGAGTAGCTTCCCACGGTAAACCCTATACAGTTACAGGACTGTATCAGAACGTAAATGGCATTCGCTCGAAGACTCACACTTTATCTGAAAATTTGCTTCAATGCGTCTATGACATAATTATATTTACGGAGACAAACCTAAATCAACACGTTGCTTCTTCTGAGCTGGGCTTCACTCATCACACTATATATCGCAAAGACAGATCGGAGCTTACCAGCAGCAAGGGAGACGGTGGTGGGGTTTTAGTAGCAGTTTGCAATAAATTTCAGTCCAATGAAATATCATACGCTAATTCAGTTTGTGAAGCTGTATTTGTAGAACTGAAGTTTGAGAATTCTACTAGGCTCCTTGTTTGTGGCGTCAACATACCTCCTCACTCATCCTCTCAAGATTATATTAATTTCTCTGCTATGCTTGATGAGATCATTACAACCTCTAGAGAATTTCAATCTATCCTTATAATTGGGGACTTCAATCTTCCTGATTTCAACTGGATGTTGGACACTCCACAGGCTGCTTCTGCCTCACACAGAACCGTCTTGGATATGGCCTCGTCGCTTGGCATTAATGAAATGAAATGAAATGAAAAATTCTGAAAAATTCTTTATTTTTACAGGCAAAGTTAGGGCCGCATGGCCCTTTCTTACACTTAACCTGTTGCAATGTAAAATTTAAAACATTAAATAAATATTACCTAAGAATAAAACAAAACATAATAAAGATAATAAAATAAAGAAATAATAACATTTACACAAAGTAGTGAAATTAATGTAATATTTTAACGTGTAATAATTAAAATTTATTACATTAAAAAATTAACCATCTCTACTATTCTTAAAACATAATATAAATTTATATTTTTAATATACAAATAAATTAAAGTATTTATTGCTAAATGAACTTTTTCACACACAATCTCACATTCATCCCTCTGCCAGTGTCACGCCCACAGCATCTCAGACCGGAACTGCCCCGGCTAACCGTTCAAGATACATATCTTTCAGTTTCGCCACAAACCGGGAACTGCTATCGATGGAAGTAATTTTTGGGGAAGGGCATTCCACAACCTACAAGCCATTACATGGAATGACTTATCAAACACTGCAGTCCTGTGCTGAGGCATTCTCAAAATGTATGAGCCAGAGCGAGTGCTTCTTACCCCTACATGAGACACAGATTTAAAATATTCAGAAAAATATCTTGGAAAACCAAATTTCAATATTGAATGAACTAGTTTTAAAATTTTGATGGATCTTTGATCTTTTAATTTTAGACTATTTGACTGAATATAGTACGGTTTGATGTGCTGCTCCCGTCTCACATTGTAAACGTAACGTATACAGTAGTTTTGAGTTCTTTGCAGCTTCTCACTCAGTACTATGGTCATATCATTGATCACGGAGTTACAGTAATTGAAATGTGGAAGTACGAGTGAATTAGTCAAGAGCAGCTTGATATGTTCTGGTAAAAATCGTTGTAAACGTTTCAGTGAATGAATAGATGCGAAAACCCGTTTACAAATTTCCGCAACAGCGTCAGTCCAAGTCAAAGTCGAGTTTATAGTCAAACCAAGATCCTTCACCTTGTCGTAGTATGGCAGGGTGTTACCATTTACAGTTAACGTTTCAATAGTATTGAAGTTTATTGAGTTTCGTAAACGAGAGTGACAAATAATGATTGGTTTCGTTTTTGCATGGTTTAGTCTCAGGCCATGATTTTTGGACCACATAACGATATTTGTAATGTCACTATTGATTTTGGTGATACATTCATTAATGGAGTCAATTTTAAAGTGTGAATAGATTAGCAGGTCATCAGCATACATGTGATATGAGCTATGTTTAAGTACAGAATGAATGTCGTTCACGTACGGTACAAATAATAAAGGACCAAGAATCGATCCCTGTGGCACCCCACAAGTAACAATTTCCCAGTCCGAAGTCATGTGATCCACTTTTACACACTGCCGTCTCCCTGACAGATAAGATCTCAGCCAAGTTAATACATGACTAGAAAACCCTATTAGCCTTAGTTTAGCTAGCAATACTTTATGGTTTACGCTGTCGAAAGCTTTTGAGAAATCGAAAAGAGTGAGAATTGTGCCCTGTCTGTGATCCATAGCAAGCCTAATGTCATCCGTCACTTTTAAAAGTGCAGTTTCTGTACTGTGGTTGGTCTGAAAACCAGATTGATAGTCACTAAATATGTTGTTGTAAGAAAGATATTCAGTGAATTGGCAGTGCACAATTCTCTCTAGGCCTTTAGATAATGCAGGAAGAATATTTATCGGCCTATAATCTGAACATGACGCTGGTGCTGAAATCTTATTAAGAGGACGGACAAAAGCAGACTTCCATTGTGATGGGAAAATACCACTCCTAAGAGACGTGTTGAAAATAAATTTGACTATTGGAAGGACAGCAAATAGAATATTCTTTATGAGGCGTATTGGGATTCCATCGTACCCAACAGCATTACTGCGAATACGGCGTATAGCTTTCAACACGTCACCTTGTATCACAGGTTTAAAAGTAAACTCAGGATAACCACAATTACGGCGAGGTAGGTTTTGAAGATGTTTTAAGTAGTCCTCCACTTTTTCCTGACTGAAACTTTGACTACAAGATGTAAAACATTGGTTCAACTCATTCAGAGGTATAAGAACTGGCTGTGAAATACGTTGTTTTCCTATTTCAAGGCTTTTAACCTTACGCCATAAGTCGCTTGACGACTGTTTCCTATTCTCAAAAAGACCTCGAGTATATCTCAGCCTGGAATTACGCAGAAGTTGTTTAACCCTGTTTCGAATTAAACGGTACTGATCCATAAGTATCTGGTCATTAGAGCGCCTCGCTCTTCGATATAAGCTATCGCGATGGGCCATCAGGCTAAGAATATCCTTTCTCATCCATGGCACTGGGTGCCTCTTATTTATTCGTTTTGTCACATAAGGAGCATGTTTATCATAAACAGATAAAATTTGTTTATTAAAACCACCCACCATGTCATCAACAGAGTCAAGATTCTCTAGGTTATGCCATGGGAGCAATAAAATATCGGACATAAATTCAGCCTCATTCGTGTTTTTAAAGTCTCTATACTTGATAAACCTAGTTTTAATCTTAGGTATATTTACTGAATAAACACAATAGATTAGGTCATGTTTTGATATGGCAGGGACTGGAAGCTGCGCATGAAGGACGATATCTTGTGGTTCCGAAACCACCATGAGGTCAAGAAGTGTGTCAGACTCGGCAGTGTGATGAGTTGGCTCCAGTGGCAGTATTGTAAGATTACACGAGTCAAACATGGAAGTCAGCTGTCTGTAGTTATAGTGTTGATTATTTTTCATCAAATCAGTGTTGAAATCGCCCATGATCAATATACGACTATATCTGTGCATGTGGTGCAAGAGAGCATTTTCAAAATCTGTCATATGTCCAACTCTGGGTGGGCGATAACACACTCCCAGTAGTAGTACATCTGAACCAGACAAACCAATTTCAATAAACATAAATTCTGGCCCAGCCGAGTACTCAGAAGGCGAAAAAAGAAGAGGTTTAAAATTTAAGCCCTCCCTAATATACACTGCAACACCTCCGCCAGTTTTTCCTGTTCTATCGTTCCGTTGCAAAACATAACCAGGAAGGAAAACTTCGCTTGACTGAATACTCGGCTTAAGCCAGGATTCTGAAATTCCAATTAAATCAAACTGTTGAAGGCCAAAAATTTCTCTAAGCTCATAAACATGCCCCCTCAGCAATTGCGCATTGATATGAGCGGCTTTCAAATGTCTAGGATAGGGAGATAAGGAAAGAGAGAGGACATCAGCTGTGGATGGTGGCGAGGAGGAGTTGGTGAAGGCGGGGAGGCGACCGGCGTGGCGAGGACTGTGTGGACCCAGGCATTAGGCATTAGGCAGATGAGTGGAGTTCTGAATGGAAGAGGAGTTCAGTTAGACCTAGTGTTTGCCACTCGGCAAGATTTCTCTGTCACTTTCGCTAGTGATCCTCTTCTGCCATTCGAAGACTATCATCCTCCCCTTTGTTTCACAGGCACCATGGGCAGTATAAATCCCCTTATTCAATGCCCACAATATGTTCACGATACGAGGAAATGTAACCTCGAGAATGTCAAGAATGAAATCTTGGGCGGCGCAATTGTTATTGACTACGACTGCAAAGATGTGAACTGTGTCTTTTCCAGTTTCTGCTCTCAACTCGGTAACTGTATAAAATTGAATTCCCCCTTGAAGAGAGTTGGGAGCTCCCCGTTTCCAAAATGGTTTACCAAGGAGTTAAAAGACATGGTTGTCCTCAAGAAAATATTGCATGCACAATATAAGAAAACCCTCACGGACTTCGACTACTGTGCATTTAGCAGTGTGCGTGATCAATGTAAGATCCTTTCTAGAGCTTCTAAGGCTAACTACGTCCACTTTGTTGACTCAGCTATCTCATCTGATGTAAAAGTCTTTTGGAGCTTTGTCAACGATTTAAGACGAAAATGTTCCGAGTGAGATGAACTTCGTTGACTCAGTGTCTTCCCATCCAGGAACGATGTGTAATATGTTCAGCACATTCTTCTCTTCGGTGTATGCGCCTTCTGACAACAGTTCACCACCAACAAAGGCATATGAGACTCCTTTTACCTTTTCCGAGGTCTTAGTTACTGTTGAAGCAATCAATAAAAGGCTGAAAGCTCTCGACGCTTCTAAGGGATGCGGCCCAGATAACATTACTCCTGGAGTCCTGAAGCATTGCCGCGCCGAATTAGCCCCCATCCTTCTCTTTTTGTTTAATCTGAGCCTGGCCAATGGAGTTTTTCCTGAAATCCTGAAGGAGGGTTACGTCGTACCCATTTCCAAATCTGGTGACAGACAGAACATAACTAATTACCGGCCGATTGTGATCCTCTCAGTGTTGGGCAAGGTATTCGAGGGTTTGGTACTGGACATCCTTCAGCCGCACTTTAAGAACATCATCATTGAAGAACAGCATGGCTTCATGGCGGGGAGATCCACCGTTACTAATCTTCTCGTATTCCAAAGTTATGTTCTTGAGGCTTTCAGTCGTAGGCGCCAAGTTGATGCTGTTTACATTGATTTTAGCAAGGCGTTCGACAGGATCAGCCACAATCACCTACTTAATAAACTTGAGGGCTATGGTGTCTTGGGAACTATGCAGGCATGGTTCCGTAGCTATCTTACCGACCGCAAGCTGGTGGTTCGCTTTGCAAATCAGACTTCTGACGCCTTTGTCCCATCTTCTGGTGTGCCTCAGGGCTCCCACCTTGGCCCGCTTTTATTTTCCATATTTATTAATGACATCAAGGAGGTCACCAAAGTTCCTTTCTTACTGTTTGCTGACGACATAAAACTTTTTCTTGAAGTGTCCTCCAGCGCAGACTGCGAACATCTTCAGCAAGCTCTAAACTGTATATCGAAATGGTGTCAGCGCAACGGGATGTCCATTAATGCCAGCAAGACCAAGCTTATGACATTCAAGAGAACCACCTCCTCAATTGATTTCAACTACTCCCTTGATGACAAGCTTCTTGATCATTGTACATCCATCAAAGATCTTGGAATAGTTCTCGACTCCTCTTTTGGCTACAGTCTCCATGTTGACCAATTATGCTGCCGAGCGTCTGGTATGATGGGGCTGATTATGAGAACTGCTAGGCATGGCATCGGCTCTAATGCTCTTGTACTCCTCTACAAGTCCCTTGTCCTCCAGCTGCTCGAGTACGCTTCAGTTGTTTGGTCCGTGCGAAATAAATTCCTTAGGTATTTGCACTGGAGAGAGCCTGATAGGCCTCTGAACTTGCTTCGGCTACATCCACTGGTCGTTACAAGGGAGGTTGCAGATGTTGTCTTTCTGTATAAGATTCTCAACTTTGTGGTAGTCTGCCCTCCTCTTTTGGAGCGAATTGCTTTTCGTCTCCCTTCTGGCACAAGGTCGCGCCGCCTCTTCGAGCTGAGCCACTTAAACCGCAACTATCTCCAGTTCAGCTCTGTCCCAAGAATACTTCGGCTTGGCAACGAGGTGTGCAGTGAAGTAGACTTTTTCTGCAATCGACTGGGAGCTTTGAGACGTGCTGTGTTGACAGTGAGGCTGGAGACATTTGACTCAGAGTGAGCTTGCCGAGTCCTGCACAGTATTACAGTATTACAATAGTTACTCCATTGTTATCTTTGATGATTTAGTCTATTACTGTTATCATTATTGTTATTGTTGTATTATTATTTTGTATTACTTGTTATATCACTACTTGTTATTGTTATTGCACTATTGTTATTGGTACCACTTTCGTTATGTTTCACATTGTTTTAGTTTTATCTTGTTATATCTGTTTATTTCACTATGTCGTAGGCATGGTCAATTGCTGAACTTGATTTTTCATACTATACTTTTTTATGAGAATTTATTACTGTTTATTACTAGTCATCTTAAGTATTGTAATTTTTCAAAATGGTTATACCGTGGGAATGTAAATAAATAAATAATGTATGTTGCCTCAATTAATTTCCTTTTGAAGAAATGTGGTTCCCGATGTATTATTTTGGCTTCATCCCAATTCATATGATGGCCTTCGGACCAAAAATGGTATACAATTGTGGTGAGATATATACACCCTGATCAGTTAATCGGCTTCTCCAATAATAGGTAACCAGGAAATCTCGGCATAATATTAGATATTGATGGTTTGATAGCTCTTGTGTTCATACCAGATTAGGTCATAAGCCAACCACTACACAGAACGATATATCTGCTCCCCTTGCTCATCTTCCCAAAGCATTATTGATCTGGCTAGGATACTGAATCTATCTCATCAAAATAAAATCAGAAACTACCGTGGTGACATTCTAGATCTCATATTTACCTCCTACGAGGACAAAAGAGTATTTATTTACTGACTAGGAGATCATCTTACGTGACAAGAACCATCTACCCTTAACTATTTTTATTGATCTTAAAAGTAACAACAATGCTACCCATACTCAGTCTTCATTGCAGTACAAACTAAAAGAAACAAATGCTGTTTTTGCTTGGATACAAGGATTAACCTACCCATTGATTTCCCAACGGCAAGCTGAAGAGCATTTTACAAAATTCTGCAGTAACATTGCTGATGTCATCAAATTTAACTCATTGTTAAGCCGGCACGGCGTTCAACATTTCCTGGTTGGTTAAGCTCTAAACTAAAGATACTCCTGATGACGATGATGAGGAAGAAGGCTATGCATAAGCTGTTCAAAAAAATTCAAGACAACTGGCGAAATTTACTTTTATTATGAATTTAGTTTGCTGAGAAGTCAAGGCAAACATTTATCAAATGATTGTTACCGCAGTTACAAAGACTTTCTTGAATCCTTCATTCAAAAATACGTCAAACTGTTTTGTTCGCACAGTAACAACCTAAGAAACTCAACCTCACCGCCTTGTTTGAGTGCAAAGGCATTGAAGCAGAAGACCCTACCTCAGTGTGAATATTGTTTTGCAGATTTTTTCTCATCGGTCTATACCAACTTGTCATTTCCCTGTGGTACGTTTGATCGGGGTTAGAACTGCAGCATTCACGGCTTTATAGTCTCTGCTCAGCAAGTTCAAGCAAAGCTTAATGCACTCGATCCCAACAAAGGCATAGGTCTGGATATTATACCACCTGCATTTGTCAAGTATTGCGGTCCTGTTTTAGTGCCTCACCTTTCAGAATACTTTAAATTATTTCTTAAGGATGGTACTTTTCCAGGAAACTTGAAAATTAGTTATGTCATCCGTATTTTCAAATTTGGTGCAAAATCTGAAATAAAAAAACTACAGACCTATAACCATTCAGCCTTTATTTGCCAGAATATTTGAGAGTTTGGTGCTTGACAGGCTTGCATTTGAGCTTAGGCACGCCATTGTTGAGGAACAGGATGTTTTTCGCAGAAGGAAGTTTACCTCAATAAACCTCATTTTACTCCAAAATTATGTGGCTTCTACTTTCTCAAAACATCGTCGTTAACTGCATGCTTTTATACTTGTGTAATGCATTTTACAGTATTAATCATGACCTTCTTTTTGCAAAGCTTAATTGCTATGTATTAACCGGGTCTCTAATTGAATGGCTTTCAGGTTACCTTCATGGCCGAGCCACGATCGGGAAATTTGCTGTCTCAAACTCTAGGGCAATTTCAGCAATTTTTGGAGTTCCCCAAGGGTTGCATCTTGCCCAGTTTTTATTTAACATATTTATTAATGACATCTTCAAAGAGATTTGAGATTGAAGATACAAAGTGTCTTTTGTTTTCTGAAGATGTTAAGATATTTCTTGAGGTCACTTGCTTGGAAGACTACGAGCTGCTGCAGTACACTTTGTGCTCTATTGGATTGTGGTGTGAGCGCGATGCAATGGATTTCAACACTAGCAAGACTGCCGTTATTACTTACACCAGATCCAATACTCCTGTCACTTTCGACTATATGCTCTTTGATACCAAATTGTAAAAGGTTAACACTTTTAAAGATCTTGGTTTTATGTTGAACTCGGAGCTAAATCCTTGGGATCATGTCACCCATGTGTGCAACAGACCAAATTCATTACTGGGATTCCTTTGGATAACTTAAAAAGATTTCCACTGTCCTTCTACACTGGTCAGGCTTTTCAAGACAATCGTTAGACCAATTCTAGAGTACTTAGTTGTCTAGTGCCCTTATCAAACAGGGCACATTTAATTTCTGAAGCGGATGCAAATAAGAGTTATTAGGCTCATAGGATTACGTTTTGGTCACCAGTACTTTGAAGTTCAGGTTGGATTTTATGCGAGCGTCACTAGGACTTCCACATATTTCATCAAGAGAGGGAGAGAGTTTTGATTTATTTATTTTATTAATTCATTCATGTATCGTGGTTTTTGATAATTTTATAGTTTAATTCCGTTATATTTGTATACAGTTATATTATATTATATTTACTGAATGTTTAATCTTGCACTTTTTTCTTTATATTACTGTTATTATGTAGACAACAGTGTATAGGATATAGTTTTTAATTTCTAATTTCTTATTAGTATCAATATATTTATTATATTATAAATCACAATTTTAATTAAATTTCTTTGTACATTTTACAAAACATTTAAAGCTTTTGCAAACCCGTAGAAGGAAGTTTTACAAACAAGTGACATTAATTGATTATTGCATTATTAATTAGTTAAAACTATTATATAAAAGCCGTTTTACTTTTTGTTAACGTTAGATGAACTTTGATATTACGAATTTCTATAAGAAAGTACCAATCCTTTGCAAACACCAATATTAGAACCAACGATAATAGTGTTACATTGTGTTACTCTGTGTAACAAAGATAACTATGCCAGAGTAGGAGGCTGTAAGGGTGAATGCAGTTTAATTGGAATGTCATCTACAAAGACACTTCAATCCCTTCTCTAATATTCACACTATCTGCCAAGTTCGTATTATAATTTATAAGAGTTTTCGCTAATTTGTAATGTTTTCTTAGGTGATAAATTTCATTATTCGATATTGTGTTTTCTTTAGATTGCAATACTATATTTTGGATTATGATTTTTAATTTAAGGAGTGTGAAAAGCGCCGCATAAAGACTCGCACAACATACATCGCTGATGTCGTATATCAAATGTCAAGTCTATATGTGCATGCGTGTTACTATGTCACATGTTATAATGGCACACAATATTGTACTCAGTTTGTTTACATCTTTTTCCACTCCCTCACCTACGCCCAGCCAATGAACTTAATATTTCATAAACACTCGCCTTCAGAATGTACTGGGTCGAGACGTAAGAGAAGTTGATGATTACTTATGTAAAGCTGATAAGTTGAAAGTCAGTTGGCTGCATAAAGTTTTAGCAAAAGGCCAGATGCAAACAAAATTAATATTCTAGAAATATATGGTGAAATATTCTATAAGAAATCAATGGAGCGTCAGTCAAGATGGATTTTGTAGAAGGAAGGAAAGGAGTTATCAAAAGTATTAAAAATATTAAATAATAATTTTATTTTATTTGATGATATGTTAATTAGCCTGACGCACTTGAAACTATCGTCATACACGTAAATCAGTGTAAGTTAATAATATTCAGACCCTTAAAGTCAGTTTAAATTTAACGTTAAAGTTCAGGCCCGATCAGTTTTAAAGTGTATAAAGCTAAAAAATATAATCTGAAAAAATGAAGTTTCATATTTTTAACCCTGTTCTAACCATCTTACCGACCAAAATTTCGTTAGGGAACACTCCAGAATCAATAACTAAGTTTAATAAACAGCTAAAAGGGATGTTGGAGCAATATTTCACTGTCATTCTGAACATTGCTTCCTTAGTATCCTGACTTGGATTAATCGTAACCTTTTCATGAATAAGGTAATCGACAATTCAAGGTCTACATATCAGAATCAGAAGAAGTCTGGTTATCTCGTGATAGAGAGATGCCAAATGACTCATGAGGACAACGAAAACATTATTGAGATGTATTTGACACGAAATATGCGACACAATTCTATGCTGGAGAAGAAGGAGTTGCAAGCTCGTTAGCGTTTGTAAAAGAAGTGATGACATTTTTATTATAGGAATTCATGTGCTGAATGGAATTATTGCTGTGTTGAGTTGCTGCCATGCTTTTAAGGTGGTTAAGTATCGAGACAACAATGCTAGATGTATTTCAGAGTTGCATTTCTGAGACCAAGATTATCTCTCAGATTATTAGTAAAGTCATCGATCTTCTGGTGAGACATTTGGTCACATCAGGTCATAGAGTTCTAGATAAGATTGGCTCTGTCTTGTCGATTTTTTAAGAAAATGACGACTAAAGTTCACCTAACTCCATATGAAATGGCTCGGAGAAAGGTGGATGCAATTTGTTTATCTCTTTTTATTTTTGGACTCAGGTGAGAAGTACGAGTATTAAAGGTACTAGTCCATTAGATCTTCTGTTTGTTTATTATTTATGATATTATTCTCTCTTCTTCCCATTTAAGGTGTTAAAATCGCCAACTCATAAATATCATATAATGGAATGGAAAAAATTAAAATTGATTGTTAAAAGGTCTGTAAATATGTACTCTAAAAACTCTACTGCAAATATATTTCATATATACAATATAAACAGTATAATCACTGTCACGACTTGCATATATAGCTTCTCCATAAACCAGTTGGACTAAATCTTCTCCGTCTATTACTATCGATAGCTCATATAACCACTCCCAAATTAATACGTATTATACGAGAAACTCGTGTAGTATAGGTCCATCATATACATAACACGTATACTGAGGACTTCACATTATGCGTGTATGGAAAAGTGGCCTGGTTAATCCTGCAATATTTATATCACAAATTGTTGTATTTATTTTTATATTTTCCCCCACTGTTTTGTTTACACTTTCACCCCCAGACCACGAGTGTTTGACTTTACCTACAGCCCAAATGCTTGTGACTGTTTTTGGACCTCGCTACCATGTGTAAATATTTGATACACGCTGATGTTTTCTCCCAGCCCACGTGTATAATAGTTATACACATTGCTCTGTCATGTTTCTACATCTGTCAATATACAGTATTCACAGATATCATTTAAACTAATGTAACCTTTTGCTTTACCCCGAAATCGATTTTAATTGACGCAAAGATGCATGCAAATGCAAATTATCCTCGTTAAAAAATTCTATCTTCAATTGATATGCTGAACATAAAGTTTAAAAATTTTTTCAGACCAAACAACAATTTTGGATTAGATTTTCCCAGCTCACGTGTATCAAATACATACAGATGCAATAAACCAGCTCATATGTAAACTAAAATATTTAACCTATTAAATTATTGATACTAAGACCCTTCTTAAGGTATTGCTACATTCCTCTATGTCTGAGACGGTAGTAAAGTCACTGATAATTTTTGAGGGAAATGTGGTAGTATATAAAATATACATCTGGATCACGCAGAAACATAAGTGTATATGTTTTACACATGGAAGCATACGTGTTAAGAATGTAAGACTATAGGGTAAAGTTTATCTGTGACGAAGAAGGTATTAAACATTTTTATTTGGCTAGAACCACTCAGTGGGCACTTTGAGCTTTAAGAATAGTTTTGAAGAATATCATCTCAGAAACATCGAGAGAACCGCTGTATAACATAGAAAATATATTCTGCAGATATGACACACAACACGGAGGCTTTGTCAAACATACCTTAGCTCCTATTGTTCTACTACTATGTTACGTTGAACAGCTCCAGGAAACGGGCATTTTTAAGGAGTTCCTCTTTAACGTCACCCCTCTTGTAACGTTTTCACAGCTTCTGCAGTAAAATGTCCTTTGAATACACATAATTTTGAATATAAAAACGAATGGTTTACTATTCGTTGTGCATATAATTTAAATTCACCAGAACTGAAATAATGAAATGAAATGAAGTGAAATTTAGTTATTGATAATATTGAGTTAATTTGAATTATACTAATTCGCCTACTATGTGTCAGCAAGCCTACAAATCAGGCGCTGGAACAATTTCTCTTCTCTTTGTCTTTCTATACGCAGTATATCTCGAAAACGAATTGAGGTGTTAATTTGCAGTTTACGTGAAACTTCATTTCTAGATATGGAAGACCGAGGTTCAAGGGTGGTACATGTTCCTTCATGGGATGGCTCACTTGGCCACGGTGTCGTCAAGGATACACCAATTTCCTCCAAGCAGTGGAAGTCCTGAGGGGAGATCGACCTCCTGTGTGATTACAGGACAACTTTGGTCGTTCTGTCGTCAACGAAGATTCTAGCATGACACTTCCTAAGACATACTCTTACGTTGTTAACAGAATGGTCGCTCAATAGTAAATCTAAATACGGTGTCACTTATTTTCACAATCTATGGATGTGTTTCAATATTTCGTGTATTCTAAAACAGGCAGGATGTTATGCAAAACTAATATAAATCCATCAATCTTCACGAGAGGGTTTTGGAAAGTAACCCTGCATAATTACTTAGGCATTAAATGACATTTATCGCATTTATTAAATATATTTATCAGGCCTTAATTATGTTACAAATTTTGCTAGGTTTAAAGGTTATACCTTCATTAAATGTTCATATACAGAGTGTCCCGTAACTGTCTGGTCAAAGGTATACCAATATATAGCTCAGGACAAGACAAATATATTTCACCATATGTCTCTAATGCTTAGTTTCCCACCAGTCCGTCTGTATGTGTTTTTTTATAAAAAGATTATACCTTAAAATCTAATAAATAAGATTATACCAACCTGGGCTCAAATTTTTATGATGACAAGGCCAATTACTTGTAAAAATATATAAGTTTCTGTGTAATTTACCGACAACCTTTATATAATTAAGAGTCAAATCATTTAGTTTCAAAGTATCTATTTTGCAAGGTAGGAGTATGTTATACCACAAGTCGCGTGATAGGCTTCGTTGTTTTTACATGAAAAATGTAGGTATAACTCATTTCATTCTCGAGAATTCGTGCGGAAGATTATACCTTAAAATCTAATAAATAAGATTATACCAACCTGGGCTCAAATTTTTATGATGACAAGGCCAATTACTTGTAAAAATATATAAGTTTCTGTGTAATTTACCGACAACCTTTATATAATTAAGAGTCAAATCATTTAGTTTCAAAGTATCTATTTTGCAAGGTAGGAGTATGTTATACCACAAGTCGCGTGATAGGCTTCGTTGTTTTTACATGAAAAATGTAGGTATAACTCATTTCATTCTCGAGAATTCGTGCGGAAAGATAGACAGGTACACAGTTTTACATAAAAGAATTATTTATATCCCTGGCAGACAAAAGAGAATTGAGTCAGTCTACTGAGTATTAGGCTCCAATAGTTCTGACGCTCAGTCATTTTCATTTAAGGTCCATGGTGTGATTTGCTTCATCACACACCTTATCCATATATATGGGGAAATGAAGTCTTATGAAATATTTCAAGTGTACTTGGAAAATATATCTCGAAATATTTTGCCACATCATACATATACATAATCATTTATTAAGTTAGATTTCATAGCAGTTTTTAAATAATAAACTTTTACATACCACGTGTTCAAATATAATGTTTGCAACGGGATAAATAGACTATATATGTTAATTTTTCACATGTTAAAATCTAAAATGATTCTACTATATTTGTTTAACAGTCTATTTATCCTGCTACTTTCTCTTTGCATCATGGTTACTTACAAAACAATTTAAAACTATCGCTAAGGCTAACCCAAATGTACATGCATCATCGCCAAACTCAGAGTTGTCGACATAAAAATGAAGAGTCATTTCACAATTTTATTCTTAAGGCCAATTTATTTTTGATATATTGGTTGGAACTACTGAAAAAAACAGTGAGAAATTAAATTTTGTCAAGCCTATCTGGTCGCATATACCTCAGCGAAGAACAGATTACTAGATGTACATATAAATTTACAGGTTATATTCTAAACATATTTTTGTAACTCCAGGTTTAATGAAACAGGTACATAACATTTGAGTGCACGTCATTGCATGAGTTGATATTAATTTATATTATAACCTGTTCTAGCGTAAGCGCATTGCCCTAGTGGCTATACGTGGATAGTAAATATAAGTTACTGTTTGTTATTGGTAAATATTTGTGCTAAACATTTTGATTCCCCCACTTCCCATTATTTATTTTATTTTGTTGTGATACTGTATTACCTATCAATATTATTTATTATTTGATGGAACATCTTTGCAAAGTTACTTTTTAAAAACAAAAAAACGTACAAAGCCATTGAACCAAAAGCAAAAAATATAGGAATTAAACTCTATGTGGATAGTGGATATATTATAAATTTTTTCGTAATAATTTGAGATTTATTGGCTACTCGTAACTACCAATATATAATTTGACCTAATTAATGTTTATCTCAATTATTTTATAATTGTACACACTTTCATTTGGGATTCCCATTTGCTTTAAAAATAGAGTAAAAATAATTATAGGTTATGCCTAATATATTAAATAAACAAGTTTGTTATGGAATGCGAGGATGAAATATACAGAGAACGTAGAGCTACTCCATAAAGAGAAATTCCTGACATTCGAACTACATTAGAATACATTGCAGAGATTATGCTTATACTCTTATATATATATATATATATATATATATATATATATATATATATATATATATAAGCCTTGGCCTTCATGAAATTTCGAAAAAAGTTTTGAATTGTTCATTTTCGGTCCCTACATTTATAATATTATGACAAAACTTTTGTCTTTCTCTTGATTTGAGAATATACTCAAATCCAGGTAATCCAGTAATCCAGGTATCTCTTCTTCTTTGAAAACGCTCTTTGAAATTTTTGAATGGGCAAGTGACATTTAAATGAAAAATTACTCGCTTTGAAAATGCATTGAAGGCTTCCCTTACTTGAACGAAAGAATCAAGGAATGACCATAACTCCTTCCTGAGGCAATTGTTAAATAGATCTACGTTTGCAGACTTTACATCTCGTTTTATTTTCACAGAGGGAGGTTCAAATTTTGGTTTGGAGTGAGTGATTACGGCTTCCTTGGCGAAGTGATCCGAGATAGCCGCGTTCGGAACAGAGACCGTAACGTCTAGGATGTTGTTAAGAAATCCATTGGACCAAACACACCTGGTTATTTGCAAAAAGTTCGTCAAAATGTAACCAAATTTCTCATATTAAAATTATAATATGACAACGCAATCTAAATTAAGTGACATTTTAAATTTTCCTTTCATTTATAGTTTTGAGTAGAGTCAGAATAAGGAAAAAGGGACACCTTATTTCAAGTTTTCATAACAGATGATATTCAAGATAGTTAAATTATAAATTGAATAAAAAATATACTTTTCATTAAACATTTTTGGAAATGTTAAGGTTGAATTTGATTACTGGAACACATAACCAGTAGTGTAATGCATTTATCAAAGGACCTGCGTAAGAATGGAAGGTGCCGCAAGATTCCGTTCTTGGGACTATGTTGTTTTTGCTATTTATTAATGAAGTTCATCAAAGTGTCAATGACTCTAACTTATTTTTGTTTGCGGATGATACTTCCCTCGTCATCTCTAATAGCAATCGAGCCCAGTTCAAGGTCCAGACCTTTTTCTAAGTTTATAACAGTGGCCAAGTTGAGAAATATTTGTTTGTAAATAGTACTAAAACAAATCTTCTTGATTTTGGTTTAAGAAAAGTCTGTTATATGTTCAAAACGTGAATTATCTGGGAATTGTACTTGATCCTAAATTAAACTTATTTGGTCATATTGACAAAGTTTCTAAAAAATTATGCAGCTCGTCAAAAAGTCTCGTTTTTATCCTTATCGTAACTATAGATTGCGTATATGCGGAACTGGGAGTACAAAAACTCAATACATCTTCCGCCAGCAAAAAGAGCTATAAGCATCGTTTTCAAATTAAGTCTTGCGTAGTCCTGTAAAAATGGCTTTCGCCAAAACAATATTCTGATCTTTCCGACTAATTACATTTTTAATGACTTTCCTTTTAAAAATAGTATCCACAAAATTTCACTGTCACCAACAATTTCAATCATAATTATCATTTAAGGATTATAAATTAGCTTATCTCACCTCACTAAAAAACAAAATTATTTGAAAATCAGAGTTTTTATGCCTCCATTCGTCTTTTTAACTCTTTGCACCTTTACTTGAAAAGTGTTGCTGAGTTCCTGAGTAAACTTAAAAAGTTCCTTAAAAGAATACTGCAGTATTCGAGAATACCTAGAAGAGAGAGAAGTGTAGACTTCCATAATTACCTTATTTTAGGTTTCAGGGGTAACTCTGTATTGATTTATTACTTTTATATACCACATCGTATATACATGTATTTCATGTTTTTAGAATATACATAAATTGAGTTGAATTAGGTTGATGCCATCTAGGAAGAAGGAAGCCTCTTTAGTAGTTAGTACAGGCAAACCTTGTTACAATTAAACTACCGAAAACATTTAACACGCGCACGCGGATTTTACTGGCAGGTATAAACAGCTAGAAGTGAAAACTGGAAGCTGTTGTTGTACAATCATGGCAAAAATGTCTAGTGGTTAAAGTTTGCTATTACTAGATTTTGGTTTATTTTTGTATACTTTGTGTAATGTAATGCTTTATGTAATAAGTCATCAAATACATCATTATAACATAGGGCGTAGTATATTTTTTCACGACCTGCTTAAAAATAAAGAAAATAGAAATATATATGATAGAATATGAAGAATATATGAAGAATAATATGAAGAATATAGTTTTGTAAAAAAATATATCTAACTTATCTTAAACCAGTAAAAATTGTCACTATAAAATAACAAGCTCTTGTGGTGTGGGACGCCAATAGTTTGTGACACGTCAGTGACAAACCAACAGTTAGCTTTGTTCTCAACTAATAATTCTGTAAATACAAAATGGTTCAGTGATTACGATTTGATACGTCCAGTAAAATGTATTCCCGTTGAATTGAAATCCATTATCACCCATAAAAAGTAAGTGGATTTGTTCACGGACACTGGGCACAATATACGAGCTGGGATTGCTACATCCACTCTCTACCATGGGTTTTAATGGGAAAACATCTCATCGTTCACGCGTTATTTTTACCCATCAACAGTCAGAAGAAGAATCACATCATTCAAAGTTGAATATTATTTTTAACATTAAGAATTCGTTGGTTGCGGTTTAAACGAATATTATGTTAAAAAGCACTTAATTTCACCATCTCTTTTACAAATTCCACTGTTTTAATTAGGTCTGGATCCGTAATTGAAAACTACTAGAATGCTTTTTAAAATAATATATTAACACAAAATATTTATAGTATTAACTACCAGTTATGCGCGGGTTTGCAGGATATTTTATATTAATAACAAATACGACATAAACACATCTTTTTCCAATTGCATATTAAACTTAAGTGAAAATAAGTAATGGATACAGGAGATATTCCAAAATCAATCAATTGTATATGATGGTTCCAGTGAGTTACAAATAGAAATATTTTACAATCATGCTTACTACTATCGTCCTAATAATAATATTATAAATACGAATGAACCTTTGATTGTTTGTTTTACTTTCACGTAAAAACTATTCAACCGATGTATTGAAATTTTACATGGACATTCCTAGGGTCCCTACGATGAACATGTGCATACTCTGATTTTGTAAATCCTTCCGGGCTACGCCTCAATGGTCTTGGTTTTTAAACTTGTGTAATGTAAATTCAAAGTAAATGTTCTAATTCTAATGTTATGTGTAAACAGTGTATTATGACAGCATACCTTATGTTTAATTATTTTAACCAATATTATCAATTCGTATACATTTATAGAGTAAAAGCATAACAAAAACAACCACTTCTTATTTCAATATCTTAGGCGAACGAATGTATTCATTTTTGGTCACAAGGCAATACACGATGCACTAAATGCAATATTTATGTCAGAAAACCATAGAGATAACATCACATCCATTTCTCACTAATACAATGCTCATTAGGTACATAAATAATGATATATTTCCTAGATTAGACCGTATAAATAGTATGATAAAGCGAACATAGATTGGGAAACAAGACTTTTACTTTATCATGTATTATCATTACATATGGATAGCAACTGACATAATGTAAGTATTGAAATGTGTTAGTATTATTAATGTTTATTTTAGTTAATAATTTTCAATAACAATATGTATATACACACAATTTAGAAAACTAAACCATTTTGAATCTAACTTCATTATAAGTTTATATATAGGTCTATTTGTATTGTTTCTCGGGTCAAAGTAGCAAACTAGAATTTAGTGTTGGAAATATAAATTAATTTGAATTAGAAGTGAAAACCCTGAAATATGAATTAATCACACTTTTGCTTAACTTCTGTTCCTCTTAATAATGAACACTGTAAAATGGGTACCTGATGCACGATATATGGCTAATTCCACATTAAAAATATCATAGGACCCTACCATACCACATCAATCTAGTTTTATGTATTCAAACAAACAAATAAGATACAGTTTATTAATAGCAAGCAAAAAATCTAATAGTTGACTCACTCAGAATATGCCACACATACTACAATTAATTATTTGCAATACAACAAAGATATTTATCATGTAGTATGATAGAATTGTAATAAAAAGTTGTAAACTTTGAAAATTTCAGATTAGCAGAGTTCAGATCAAAGGATTGATTCGATAGTGCTGATGTAAAATCCATACCATAAAATTTAGTTTTTTTAGAAATGTCAATATCGGAAGGCAGCAAATATAAAACTTTAACGAGTCACGACATTGTGAAGTTCAAAGGGTGGAAACAAATCATAAAAAGCCAAACTGTCATATACTCTCATTAGTGAACTAACTTTTCAAACGTACACAATATGAAAAGGTATAACAAATATTTCCACTGGTCTCTCACTTTAGAATTCCCTATCTCATTATTTTTCCGAGTTTTAACTTTGTTGTATATTTTTTCAAAGGCAATGCTTCCTTCTATCCTATAATTATATAATAAAAACTTATAACCAAATGTAAATGTTTAGTTACACTTACCATGAAGTACAAACGGGTTATTAAAACATGTATTTTCTCCACAATTTCCATCCAATCGTTAAATTCTCTGGCTATAGGACCGAGCAAACAACGTTAATTTTATTTTACCTCTATACAGACAACTTTATTTTCTTCTCCGAAGGGAGTCAGTTATCCATTTTTAATATGCATATAATAAAATTTACAGTAATTTATAGTGATACGGAGTGTGAGAGTTGGTCCAGACAAGCGTTCAAGTAAAATCATCTCTCGCCATTATCACTCAGTTGGTTAGAGCATACGGCTACTGATATTTGAAATTCATCGATTAACAAGCGGATAGAAACTTTCCTGCCAATTCTGATGATCGAAATCCGATTTCTGTCTGTCTGTATCGTGCAGATAAGTATCGAACGAGATGACTTAGAGGGTTGAAATTTGTGCCGGAACTCAATATCTCTACAACGGTATTGAATATAGTATACATTAGCCCATCGGAAGTCTCAATTTCTGTACGTTGAAAAGTGGATTTGATTACATTAGTGTTTTACCGTTATTTATTTGCATTATATATATATATATATATATATATATATATATATATATATATATATATATATTTGTATATGCGTGTGTCTGGTTCCTACGTAAAATTTACATGTTTGCATTATAAATTAGCTCCTTCATGCGAGATATCTATTTTGAATATATTATCAAGTTAATTCGTAAATATTAAAGTAACTTACCTATGAAGATATATTATTTATTATAGTTTTTTTTTTTTTCAAGATTAAAACTGATATTACATATAATGACGTCTTTCTGACGAGGCCACGTTGCCGTGACTATGATTTGTCTCGATAAATGGCTAATACTGTCGCGATGTTACATAATGTTAATAAAATACTACAATAAAAAATGAGACTATGTATGTCATGTCTTTAAAATGTTCTATTAATTCATATTCTTGTCTGTTCGTTAAGTGAATATTTATTTTTCGACTTATGCAACTATTACAAAACCTGATATCAAAAAATTTGGAACATGCCTCAGAACTATCAAATTGTGTTACAATACTCAATTTATTATTAGACATATATGTTTACATAGAACACTCGAAACAGAGATATTCCTTTCTGTTACGTAAAACCCAAATGTTTGTCACCGGACGATTAAGTTATTGTTAATATGCGTATTATTTTTCAGTTTAAGTGAACTCAGTGTATGACTACTTGAATCATTGCATACATCTAAACACTAAAAATACAAACATAAAAACTAAATTGGTGCCCTTAAAACATAATTCTATATTCAAAATAAACTAACACAAAGTTTAATTGGCTGAGCGTTTAGTGTTTAGCATTTTCAAATGCTTTTTTTCTCTGTATTGGCACCTTATCTACTAGGAATATTCTTAAAAAAATATACGATTTTTAGAAACGCCAAGGTTTCTTTTTTTTATTAAAATTAATTTTTGGACACTGTCAAAATATTTTGATAAGCACATGAATCTTTTATATGTTCGCCCTTGACAACTTATTCAATAGTTGACTCTATGAATAATATGCTTATGACTGATATTGCAGACTTAAAACTGTTTTGTATGCCTTCTAAAAATTATTTTGCTCATATATAATGATTTTAATTGCGGACAAGCCATGTTTTAAACATTCATTACATTTAACAAAGCAGAGTCACCGGTCGATAACCCACACACTTTAAGAATCATCTTTTTTTGTAAATTGTAACTGTTTTGGCTATTTTATGTTGGGCAGGAATCAGACCAGTAATAAAAGAAGAATTTAAAGGACATCAAACTTTTTGTTAAATGCTTTCTTCTTCCCTTTATTACTGTAGTAAGCATTTCGTCATAACCGTATGATTTAGTCTGACACTTAGTTTGAAGCACTCGTCCTTATCTAATTCATTTTTCAAATTTATGTCATTGGTATTACTAAGTGGTTACTATATCTTTAACATTTATAACACATATATAAAATGATTTTACAATGTGTAAAGTTTAGTTATATTGTTCAAGCCATTATTATAAATTTGCTTGTTTATTGCATGTAATCTCCTTTCATACTTCTGAACTTATTATACTCCACACAGATTTGGTTTACATTTGAACATGTAATTATTTAATTTTTAAAAGAATTACGTTTTAGTTTTGATTATATGTTCCCTTAATCCCAATTTCCCGTATTTAATGTCTCTTTTAATGTGAAATATTTATTCTGCCTCCTCCATTTCTTAGTTAGTTGTATTATTTATTTTTATAATTTTACACAGAAAATTATTTTCTGTTTATTATAACCAATGCCTGTTCGAAATATGAAATAAATGTTTAATAGAAGTATTGAATATCACAGGGGGTAACATCTTCCCATTGTTTCGAAAAGGAATAAAAAGTGGACCGTATTTACTGGGGGCAATGTACGTATCTCTTGCATTGGCATCTTGATGTTGGTACTTATGTCTGAATATAGATTATTAATATATATTTCTGTCCATCCTGTTCTGATAAGTAGGTTACTACACCTTGTATTAATATTTTATAATTTCCTGTTTATTTGATAAAAAATGAATTTCAAATGAGTTAACTTGGAGGATTGTAATTTGGTTTGTAAAACACCTCTACTACATCGAAATTTAAAATGGTAAACTTCCATCAACTTGATGGGGGCAGGATGTTGTCCGATCTGGGACGAACGCAAAGCTTCCAACGCTGACCCGAGGTGCAACGCTCGTTTAATCTAGTTTAGTAAGGTATAAAATAAGTTTTTGTAACATAAAATTTCAATTTTTTTAAAATAATAACTTCGTATTCATGAAGAATTCCTTTCAAAGTGAAAAAACTCCAAAAACACCTCCGAACAGTAAATACTATTAGAACCATATTACAAAAGTCTGAAAACATTTAGAATTAATATTATTTACCATCAGGAATTATCTGACCATTTACCATATAATATTCCTGCTGAAAATTCATAAAAGTTTTTGCCTAATTCTTCGTTTCCAAAATACGTCCTTAAATTTATTTGAAAATGAACTTAAAGTAATTAAACCTCTGCATGATAATAAGTACATAATTATTTTATTAATCGGCAAAGCTAATTCTATTGTTCTGGTAAAGTCTTTAGATTACATGGATGAATCACTAAGGTTACGGAATGAAACGTCAATATATAAAGAATCATTCTTCTCAACATAATGAGAAAATTCAAAATTACCTCTTGGACGTCAGTTTTCAAGAGGGGTTGTCTCAAAAAGCCATTAGTCTACTAACAATTAGATATCTTAGAACTCCGGTGTTTTACACTTTACCGAAAACACTCAAGCCTACCATACCACCTCCTGGCAGACATATGATCTCTTCCTAGGGATGTCCTACGGAAAGGATATCTACTTATATAAAAGGCATCTTGTTGCCATTTTTACAACAGCATTAGGCTTCCTTCTACTATCAAGAAATCAATTAAGGCTTTTAATATTATCTAGTTCAAATTAATCAATCCTTTTCTGAATATTTTTACTATGTGCTGACAGTGTAGAATCTTTATATTCTAGTTTGATTAATTTAATATAATGAATGTTGAAGTTACACATCAGTGAAAAGTAAAATTGATTCAACTAGACGTGTTACGTAAGAAAAATCCCTTTCCTCCTTAAAATGTTATTTTATTGTCAAATATTGAATATTCCACAGAACACCTGACTGGAAAATTACGTTGAAGGTATTAATTTGTATCATTTCCATTATTGGCTTATGTTATTAACGGTTTGATTTCAGTTTGAATAGTGGTGCCTTGATGAAGGGTTCTGGGAACCCGATAATTAAACATGTGCGCGGAAGTTCTCGTGATTTAAACCTCATTCCAATTGTGTATAATATTTACACCCTATGTGGTACAATTAACTACAATCTAAAAAAATTGTTTTACAATACCATTCAAAAACCCAAAACGAAAAGAAAATATAACAGTATGGTATTATACTATTATAGGATTTTAATTTTTATATTTAAATTCATACATTATAAGAATTTAATGTAACAATGTAGTACTAATAAATTAGGTCTAATTCTGTTTAATTAACGAGTTCTGTTTAATTTTAAAAGAAAAATACATATCCTGAATTACAATATTGTTAATGAGTTGACACACATGATAATTAAATCCTTGCGTAATTACAATCAACGATCTCGACTTCTTTATCCGGTATAAAATATAACTCACTTGTATTGAATCAGAAGTACATAGCGTGCTTCCATCTCTTTAAAAGGATGATTACATTGTATTATACTGAATGCTTATTGTTATGGTATATATCCCATACACAAAGAATATTTATAAGCCTGTGATTCATGAATTTAAAAATGTTTTTGGGCTTGACAAACAAACTTTAGTTTTTAATGAAACATTTGGATTCTTACTATAAATAAATATTTTTAAATACTTATTAATTTTACTTAATAATAATACTTAAATAATTATTTTTTTAATAAGATATTTTTAACAACTTAAACTCAAACAAGTGCTATAATATAGCTATAATAGTAGCTTAAAAATATTTATAGTGTATAACAGTATTTTAATAACGCATTTTATAAATGGAAAAGCAATGATAATAATTAAAAATTAATTCACAATTATGTAACAAAAACCATTATGGTTAAATTGATTTTATATTGTTATTTATAATTTTTTAAGGATATATAAAATTTATATATATATACAGATTCGATACAGAATCTGTCGCTTACCGGGCGAGTATGCTACCTCTACACCATAGAGTATGAATTTTTATACAAAATGTACATATATATATATATATATATATATATATATATATATATATATATATATTATTGAAATAATACACGTTCTGCATATAAAATATTAACAACATAATATCAATAACATTAACAATGTAGACTCTACAGTATATTCCAACTAACAATAAATGACATATGAATAGAAATGACCTCAGCGTATAATAAATCATTAATGGGATTTATTCAAATTCAAACTATATATACCACCCCTTATACGCAAGACAAAGTGTAGACCAACTTTCACTTGCAACATAATTTTCTTTATGGCCTGTTCCATACCCCCCCCCCTCCATGACACGACGTGCTTCTTAACCATTACAGTGTGTTTACTATTTTATTCCCTTCAGTTCTTAGAGGATATTTAACATTTTAAACAGGTATCTTCTAAAGACAGTATTCCAGTTAAAGACTATAATAAATTCCAAATTATTCATAAAGTACAAGTCTAGTGGGATATAGAGAACTAAAACCTTTACTGGAAAAATCTTATCAATATTCGATCAACTTTGTGCTTGTGACCCGTACGAAGACGCTTAAATAGACTTTACTACGTTTTACTCTTAAGTGTCGATAATATGTGTATATTTTATGAATCCTTTACCACTGTAAAATTGCAATGCAAATAAGATTGTTACAAAAGTGTAAGAGGAAATATAAACTACAATGAAAACTCGTGTGCTTTTATGTTTTAATGGAAACGGTATTTTCCTTACTACATAGGCTACAAACAACTAGTTTCTATACATAGTTAATTTGTATAGTTAATTCGTATATATTTAATGTCTTTCAACATGAGGTGTACTAATTGAAACATATAAAATTCAAACATTTACGCTTATTGTGATATAAATGTTGGTGTTTGTTAAGAACATTTCCCACATGTGCTTCGGGATACTATTATGACTAGGAGAAGTTAAAGTAAGAATACACTTAGGTGAAAGTATAATTAATTAACTAAAATTTCACATATTATTCCAACTAAACACCTTTGTTGTGCATTTGAATAATCGAAAACATGCCACAGAACAAAATAAATAGTTGAAAAAACGAACTGCTTGTAATTCTACATATGAACACACTGTGCCCAGTCATTACCTCTGCAATAAAATTCTGTCACTAGTGTAATTTCTACATTTCTACATTGTAATATTTTCCTTTATTATTTTTTTAATAAGCATCATGTGTTATTGTAACTCATGTAAAATTTCAAAATTGTATAACAGAACGCAAATTTTATTCCTTGAAAGAGCCTGTTAAATGTAATCAACAGTTCTAAGAAAACATTAATTCGTTAGCAAATCGGTATGATTAATAAATTTAACCAATATTTACAAATTTTTCTAATAAATACATATATATATATATATATATATATATATATATATATATATATATTGTTATATTGAAAGCATAGAGTGAGCTTAGTATAAGCAACACTACTTTCTTCTGCAACCGATGTTTTTGCACAGAGTAAAACAATCCAAATAAAAAAATTAAATATTTTTATCAAAATATAATTTTTACTGTAAAAGCAGATGTCAAAGATAAATTTACTATCTAGCTTTCAATATTCATTTAAAGAATGACACAAATCCATTCTTGTTGTCTTTTGACAGAAGTATGATTCTCTGAAAAATGTATGTATATACTGTATATCTTCTTGATCGTGACAAGAAGGTAAAATACTTTTGTGTTGGAAATTTAATGTACGTGAACGAAAAGTGATCATATACGCGCAAAGCCAACGTAATTGAGTGCAAAGCCACGGGTAGTGTTCAAAAAAAGTAATATTTTTAAAACTAAGTAATTCCAACCAACTAGATTACATTAAATCTGATTGCACGCAGTTACTTCTCTAATATTGAAAATACATTTGTTGAAGCCAACATTTGTATATACAACTAACGTTAAATTCTGAAACAAATATAGTAATACAGTACCATTGAGATCAAGATGGTAATTTACAGAGATTTTATAATTTCATAAAATTTAAAATAAATAATGTACGGTATATGGACAGATTTTTCTACGAATAGTTATAAGTATGGTTTTTATTTTTTTGAAGTTTATTTCAACGATGGGGAGGGGGTTGTAGGGAAACTGCTCTTTTCCCGGACATTTTCCATCGATCAGTGAAACAAAAATTCAGTATACTTCGTTTCGTGATCTGCAACATAATCTCTCCTCGAGCTAAAAACTAACACATCACTACAATCTAAGTTAAAATAAATAATACCAGAGCATTGTGACACGATTGTCAGAAATAAGTTAGTTTAGTTTTTCACCTGAGGAAGAGATGAGAATACAGATCTCGAAACGTGGTGTTGCTGATATTTTTTACCAATGAACGATGCCAAATATCCGCAAAACCCTGTTTCCTTTAGCAAGGTTTTGTTGTACCAGTTTTAGGTGTGAGTTTTAGTTTGAATTAAAACTACATAAATATTCTATGGAACAAGACAGTGTTAACCGAGTTGAAAACTAATATATGCTTCCGTTGCAGAGAGGCTGGAGATTCAGAGTCAAACAGTTTTATAAAAACTACCTTGGTCATCTCCATACATTCCGTGGTCACAAACAAATTGTGAAACCAATCTCGATTATTATCGACTTTAGTTTAATTTAATGTAATACAAAGCGATTAAAAATCGAATTTATTCTCAAATAATGTATTTAATATTTGGCAAAGCAGATTTAAGGTTTAAATTTTTTACACGTGGCCATTTTTAAGTTAAGTATGTTTCTTAATTTAGCTTTAAAAAGCATTATTATTAGTTTGCATTATTTGTATATTATTAAGTACTTGATAAAGAAAATATCGCCTAGACTCTATAATTTTTTATTTTATGGAGGTCAGTGTTGTTTGATTAGCTTACACTTTTATTAGATTAGATACCAATAATAAATCATCTTTCATGGGTTTTGGTTTAAAAGTTTTTCAAAACAAATTATTTAAAGAAAAAATATAATAAATTGTTAATAAAAAAGTTAATTCAGTATATATACCCTTAGCTCATAATATTAGTTAAATGAAATAAGACATTTTGGTTGTCAAATATCAAATACAAGATACCAAAATAGTAACTGGTTTATTCAATCATAGAAATATTGTCACGAATATACTAGTACATACAGTAACAGATAATTTTAATTTTTAAAATTTAAAATAAAAGGAAACAATAATTTTACAATAACAAACATATTAAAATTACAATTGTTTGTTATTCTTGTAAATGTTTTATTTCATTGTTGGAGTGTGTGCCCATTCGTGAGTGCGTGAGTACTGTTTTACCTCCCCTCCGGGTCTAATTCCTGCTGATGGTCGGTTCAGTTGTATTGAACGGCCAATGAGTTCTTTGAATTAGCAACGTACTTTTAATTACAAACCTTCAACAACAGATCTTCCGAATACTTTCTTTACTCTAGGACATGTGAACACGTTTGTGATACTGCACACTGATATGTCTCTGCATCCACATTCGTTATACATTTCAAACCGTTATTTTATGAATTTTTTAACCATCGAAATTGCTTAATCTTTTTAATTTATTTTATTTTATTGGAAAATAATTTACAAGATATAAAAATTCTGAAACTAATGAATTCTGAAAACTTCTATGAAACTAATGCGCTAATTAGTTCATATGTAAATCATCTTGATATTTCATAATAATAAGAAACCTTAGAACTTTTAGTGCCTAACTAACAAATTTAAATAATTGAAATGCAATTCCTGGAAGATATGTTGCTAGATGTAATAAGATGATGGACTTCGTATTCAAAATTGTATTGCAAGTCTCCTTTAACGACAGATTTCATTCAGTAGAGTTAGGAGTGTGGTGATCGAACTTATGGTAGAGTTTGGATCACAAGTCTTGAATTTGGAAACATCCTCCCAAAAATCCAGTCAAATAATTGAAACACTTGTGTGAGTCACCCAAACGCGTATGAAGGTTAAACACGTTTAATTCCTCTCGAACTATTACGCATACTTTTAAATACAAAATTTATCTAGGCGATCGCAAGACTGAGATGAAATTCATAAAACATTCCTATTGACTAACGGCATATAGGAATGGTAATAGAATATTTAACCTAAAAATATTCCTTTGTCTCCCTTTCATTGTGACTTCAAAAACCTATAATCAATGGCTTTTATGCTCTTTAAACATGGACACAAATTTTTCACACTTTTCACCAGAAACGTATTGTTTCGCATGAAACCCAATTCTCTTCTTGGATCGGATGACCACGACTACCGAGACCGATGGCGTGGAAATATACTTTCTTTGTAAAGTAATATACGTTATTATACAGAGTAATATTAGTTTTAGTTTTTATTTTTAAATATATTAAATAACAGATTTAAGTTGATACATTTTCTAATAGAATTATCTGTCTATTAGTAAATTTTTTTTAGGTTAACTGTAAGAAAGGGCCATTTGGATTCTCATTCCGTCTCTGTACAGTGTACTAATAAAGAAATTATGACTTGAGTAGTATGTTTTTAAACTATTTGAATTTTATTACTTACAGGATGAAGTTGTTTCTTCAAAATAAGTATCAGAAACTTTCGCCTATGAAGTTTGTTAGTTATGGACGTTATGTTTATGATTGGCCTCTAAGCATAATTTGTAAAGATATTGGCTGGTACTAAATATATGCAATATATTTGCAAGAAACAGTACTTTGTTTCTCAATATTCACACAACCGTTCAACTTTCCTCTAGTGAATTTCAGAATGAATCAATCTTACTATGTGGATCTAAATACACTTACTAATTATAGCCTTATTTAATTTTAAATATTATGTTTAAACTATAAGAGACCGAGAGAGATCAGCTTTTTTCCCTTGATTAATCATTCTAATTTTAACACGGCCGAACCACCCCGGTTACCGCGCCACTGGACCTGATGTAGCAGCATGTTTTCAGTCACTGTTGATAGGATCGGCTACTTCTTATTAATATTCGTGTTCTCGCTATGTATTCTGTTTCCTTCTGCAGATATTTAACTCTCTATTATCCATAAACTCTATCTCAAAACTGTACCTCTCTTGTTTACCTGTGTTTATCCGTTGATGCGCCTCATTAAGCGTGTCACGTGAATTTTCGCAAACACTAGTCTACTCTCACGAACTATTATGGAGATACATTAAACAATCAGTGCAGAAACCGATCTCACCCTCCCCCCCTCCCTTGGAACTCTCTTTGGTCTTGTGTGCCCTGGTCCAGGACACCTTTGTTACCTTTGCTCGTGATAGAGAACTTCCATCGGTGAGTGACTTACACCGGTGTCTTTTTAGTACATTTCTTGAAATTTCTCTTAACTACCAGCACCTTGTACCCTATATCGTCCCCTTAAAATGTAGGCTTTTGGAAACCACGACTGGTACTTCAAATAGCTTTTAAATAATTATGAATGAAATGTTTTGTTTTTAATCCTTCCCTCTCCATGGCCCACACTCATTGTATAATATTTACGCACAATCATTTACTTAATACTGTGTTGTCCTTTGTCAATTTTGAACTAAAATAACAAAGAGGTTTTTGTTTGTCAACTGTACGACATGTTTGTATGGTGACTTCGTTTAAATAAACAAACATATAATGAGATTACATGTATTACAAAAGGTAGCTGTGAGCGTTTTGCTGCATTAATATTGTATGTAATGATTTGAGTTTCCTGATGATATAAATATGTTTACCTTGGCCTATTTATTTACTTTTCAAAGCTTTATGTTTTACAGTTGGATTAACTGACATGATGTTATTTTTAAGTAATTCAATCAATTACAGAGAGTACTGGCATATTTAAAAATGGAGAGCTACTACATGTCACTCTTATGTTACCAATCGAAACAGTTTGTTTGTTACTATAACTTTGAGCTATTTACAGAATAATTACAAACCTCTTTTAATTATAGTGAGTGCCGAACTTTTCATTTTTAAGTGTTCCTCGCATTATTAAAATTGCATTGCTACAGTTAAAAGTTTCTACATGCATTATTTCTGAACGATCTACATGTCAAAATGTGTGTATCAAAATTTTACAACTTATTATAATTATTCTTAAACAGTTTTTATAATCTTTAGTTTATGTAGTATTAAACTTAAAATGTCAATCACCCTGGTTTATTATATTATATGGTAGTAAATTTTTAATATTTCTCTGAATTTAAAAATGCAAGAACATTACTGTCAAAATTTTAGTTTTTATTTTGATTAGTCTGTAACATAAAAATAAATCTAAAAAACACACAGAGAAACATGAAAAGATAGAAATAGGGTAGTTTAAACATTTCTGAAACACGTCTATATTTTATTTTGTTTACATTTTTGTCTTGAACTAAAAGACAAATTCCCTAAATATTACCGGACGTTTCGTAAATACCCTGTATACTAAATCGAATTATTCCCGCAGTTATATTTTAAATAAAGACGATGGGTGTAGTATTTTTAAAGAATATGGAGCTATCAAGAACAAAAATTCATTATAATTATTTTTTTCCCTTTCTAAATCGAAGAAAAATAAAAACATTAAACACCCTATTCTATTAAAAACAGCGGTTTGAAACAAAGTACTACAATAACCTATTTTCAGTTGCTCAGTTTATGACCTTTATGACAGATAGTCTTCTTTATGGAGCTGAATATTAATGAGCACTTTTAATTATATTTGACTTAATTGAAAAATAGATCTCATATTGGTGTTTTAAGTTTATGAATAACTTTATGAGTTATTAAATGGAGTAAACAACAGGCCACCATGTACAACAATTTACGTAGAATACAGCATTATTAATCCTATCAATTTCGATTAGCTGGAACACAAATGGTATACTTGTACACCGATATCTGTTTAGCTTCGCTTTATAACTGATACGACGACAAACTAATAATTGGTGGTCTAAATATATTCTGCATTTTGGCTTTCTTTGAATTCAATACTAATATTTTAAAAATAGTATAAAAAGCGAACACTTTTCCATAAACTATATTTCACTGCAATAGCTTATTTTTTGACTCTTGAAGAATAGGATAGTTTCCAAACCTATAAACGTAATGTTCCATTTTTTATAGTACCATCTTAGAGCTTAACGCAATTGCGTGGGTATATTATATATTAAATGGTTTCCATACATGATAATTAGCCGAGTTGCTTGGCAGATATGCCAAAACTATTTATATATATTTTACGAGTAACTGCCGTATACCTTGAGGTTATTTAAAAGAATGAACAAATACGCCACTATATATTGTGTGTTTTACCTCTACGAAACTTTTCACTGAATACTAGTTTATTGTTGACCGTATATGACGTCCAGACTTAAAGACATCAATGAAGACGTCAGTAAAAACACAGCTCAATTATATGACTTTTAAAACTTTTGGATTGTTAAAAGAGAAAACCAGATGTTTATATGAGGAGAGAATTTGTGAGAGAAAACTCGGAACTGATAATGACATGCACGAACACGCTAAGCAGCTCACAATCACATGTTTTCTCTCATGCATGTACTTGTTACCCACATGTTTTGAATATACGCTTCGATCATTTTATTTCCTCTCAATAAGATGAAGAGATTCTATTATTCCACTTGTATTCAAATTATATTTTACAACAGTGTAATAGAATTTATGTAACTAAATAAATATCCTCGATGCCTTTTTTGGTACGTGATAAATTTTACTTTATCTTAACTAGTCCCTACACTCAAACGTCCTTTGTAAAGATTGCTATAAATGAATAAATTTAATTCCGAAAAATTGTTACGTGATTCATATAGTAATATATTCACATAGAAGACATGCTTCAACATATTTTATTTTACCCATACTAAAACCAGAAACTAAATATTTAGTTAGTTAATTTTGAGCTAATAATTAAAGTATTATTAAAGAAAGACCACCTTCATTTAATGATAATAATTGAGGATAAATATTAAAGTAATAAACTAAAATTATGTATTTCAAAACGAAAATTTAAAAATATTTATATTACTATGACGTAAGCTGAGATAAATTTTAAGATGCTAGGGGAAGTATCATTTCTTGTTATTAACTTATCTAAATCCTTAGAAGAATAGATCCCTCAGGACTCTTTGATCCTGGCAAACAAGACGTCGGGATGATGTGTGCTTATCACACAACGAATGGCAGATACTTGTTTGCTGTTTTCAATCAAATTGCGATCTCTCTACTGGATGTTAACTTAATATCCTTATCTCCTATTTAAATTTTCGTATAAATAAACATAACTCACTAAAGGTATTTATAAGTGCTAATAACGTGAACGGCTGGACCAATCGTTAATTCTTTTTTTTTATGTTCCATAAGCCGGAGAAGGGTTTTATGACGGATTAAATTGGCTAATTTTCACGGAATACTTTAATCTCGAAAAATAATGATAATATTTAGGAAACATAATCAAAATTCAACTAATAATACACAGCTGTTGAGGTTTTCAGCTGAAGATCGCAAAAGAGACATAAACATTTGTGGTTAAAGATTGTATTACTATCAAGTTTGTACAACAGATAGCACAAAAGACTAATCTAAACCATTAATGGATTGGAAATACAGGAAGTACGCCTGTAGTATTGAAACGTTTTTATACATCCACCTTAAGGAACAAAGCTGTAAATGTACTCGACATTGCATGGTTTCCTTGACATTTAATGACGTTTTTATTTTTTCATAAAACATTATGAACCAGAACATTGTAGTAGAAGTTTCCTTCTGACGAAATTAGAGTTTTTAGGCTTACTTATGCATTTTATTCATCGGGATAAAAATCCCAAAACTAATTATAGCCCCAAAATTATTCCAGACCAAAACAAGATTTGTGATATAAGTTGGTTTCCCGAAACCTACATATGTACATGTATTCTTGTTCGCGGCAGCAGTTTAAAATCAAGTGTGGTACGATAATGCATTATACCGTAAGTGAATTTAACAGGTTTAGTTATTCCTTCCTCATCGAATCACCCATGTCACCAAATCAATGATCGACAGACTGCACAAAATTCTATTGAAAACTGAATATTTTTACAAAGAATTAAATAATTTTAAATACATCGTCGTTTTAGATACAAACCAAGCATGATTGATGTATTATCGAAGAACTAAATAAAGAAAGAAAATAAGAAGAAATAAATATCAAATACATTCAATCAGACTACCTTGGTAAACATAACCACGATATTACCAAATGTTATAAACAAGGATATCAATTGGCTTTCAAAACTTCTAACAACATCGGACTTATAATCAAAAACAAAGGCCAAACAACAACAAACCATAATCAAAATTCAAAAATTTAACAATAGTGGAGTATATAAATTAAATTGCAACTATTGTCATCCCACTATATTGGACAAACCGGCCGATCCTTCAAGATTATATTTAATGAACATATAAAAGCATTGAACAGATCATCAAATTCAAAATAGATTCAATGCAGACCATTTAAATAACACCGGCCATACATACACAAACATCGTAAAAAATCTTGAAATTATATAAACATGCAGAAAAATTCACCTGTTGTCAAATTTAGAACATTTTAAAATTTACAAAAGTGCAAAAATAATCCTAATGCATTATTAAATAACAAATATTTTCTATCAACCAAATTTATTATTTAATAGACTTTCAAACAATATACATTGATCACATATAAAATTAAATACAACAAATTTAGCCACCAAGGTACTTCTAACATATGAAAATTTGGTTTCAATTATTTATTTTCATTATTTACGTTAACCTAAATGTACCGGATGATGAATCTCCAGAATTTGAAATGTACATCATACAAAATAAAAAATATATCAAAAGTGTTAAAAAGGTTTATTATTGTATATACTTTTATCAAAGACTTTTCGAGGCTACATCTCTAACTAGGAATATAATAGGCTGATTATATAAAAGTGGGTCTTAAAAACCAACTGATGTATATATTTTATTGATCAGCACAATAACGTATACACAAATGTGGGACCGTACATACATTATACCGGATGTTATTTTAAACATTTGGAATATAACACTTAAACTGTTTTTAAATAAAATGGTCTTAGGTGAGGGGCGGCTCCTCAACCCTACATAAATGTACATACATTTTCTTGATCAGGAGCAAAATAAACTTATCGTAATTGAAATACCTTGGACTAGAAGTGAATTTAAACGGACTGATGTTGAACCTTTATGACAAAAATATGTTGTTAGACATAAAATATATAGTAAAAACATTATTGGAGATCAAATTACTTTTGAAGATAGTTACAAATTATATAATGCATATAATCTTAATAGTTATAGTTTTTTTATTGTTATTACAGTTAATTCTCCTACTTCAAAAATGTATGTTTTAAAAAAAGTCAGTGGCAATTCTTTAGGCTTTTGGATTGTTCGAGTTATAACTTATTACATACATAATCCTGGTACTGAATTCCAATCGGTCCATACAATGAGAATTCAATGAGGTTGTATTCAATTCCGTAATCAATTCTATTTTAGCAAAATAAAAAATCAAACATGGTTAAACTCATTATAATTTTTGTACAACCATTGTACTTTTTCGGACAAACATTTTACTTAAATGATTACAAATTTAATATCATAAAAAATAAATTAAGTGGAAAATATACTGTAACAAACTGAAAACAGCCTTGTATTAATTATAATGATAGGCGAAAATGTGTATGAAGAGATTAATCTCTATATATGAAATCATCACTCACTCATTCATCAATAATTTTCCAAGTTTACGATATCCCAGAAAGTTTAAGTGTGACACACATATACCTCGTGAATTAAATACAAAAAATTAAAGTATTTCATGAATATTTATATAGATTGAAGAGGGATTGCAATTCGTAGATTGTTTTTGAATTGCTAGGAAGATGAAATATGCAGACGTTTCTTGTACTTAACAGAGAAATAAAAATATTATTTTGGTCGACCACCCATAGAGGCTGAAATAAGGTTGAAGCCCCAAAAATAAATGCATTTTTGTTTCTAAACAGTAATTTTTAACCGAATATAGACTTTTCTACCGGATTTCTTTGATCGGGACATCAAGGCAAACACCAACTAATACTGGAAATAGACTAATTTCAATGAAAGAATACCATTTTTGACTGAAAAAGACTTTTTGAACTTACATATGTACATAGTTATCTACACTAGGGTATCAACGCAAATTCTACTACTGCACAGACATTAAAATAGGCTGGGAGTGTATTAAAAGGTTTGGTAGTAGACGTTATACCAAAGTATGCATCTGAGATTGAGAATATATTATTTATCACGGCAGAAAGGTAAACTTTACTATCGCGTTTGAAATATAATTAATTAAAACAATAAAAGATTATTCACATTCTAAATCTGTAATAAAAGTCAGTGGCAGTTCTTTTTATCTTGATTGTTAAACATAAATATTAAAGACCTATGTGACTTAAAAATTTCTATTTCCGATTCACAATTTTCTTCTTCCGGATTGGAATTTCTCCTAGTACCTGATGTTCCATTACGTGTAAAGCTGGGGTAACTGTTGATATTTTGATGAGTTAGTTACAGGTGGTTTACAAAATATTCTGTTGTAAATGTTTCGGTTGTTGTGTGCATGAAAAAACCTTTACAGTATAGTATAAATTCAGAGAGCTAACAAAATAATTTATTGTTATTTAAATTTATCTATTCCAGTGGTTTTGACAATAGCCACGTCTTTATTATTTATATTTATTTTAAATAGAAAATGTACATATAACAATCAAAGTGAACTGTAAGAAAAAATTAGTTAAAATATTTTCCCTGAACCATATAAATACAGTCAGAAAACTAAATACCACTTACCTGCTTTTACGTTGTACAGAAGATAAAGAGCGCACAGTGACATATCAAACGTAGCTTTGTTGTTCATCGTGACACATTTCTCTGTTTTCACCCTATTTTCCTGTTTAAGGTAATACAACTAATATCTCGTATATTATAAATTTGGTTAATATCATCTGCATAAAGGTATAGATTTTGTAAAAACTAACGCGATTTCAAAAATATTTGACGAGTTATTATTATTACACAAGTGATCTGGATGGACGGCAATGTACAAGGTCTTTACGTATTTAATAATAGGGTTAATTGCATAGTTAACAAGAGCAAGTTGCTTTGTTTTATCTTTAAGTAAGAACTATATATTATTTTTTTGTGAGAGACACAAATAAAACAAATACAAAGTCAAGTTAATCTTGATACGACTTAAATAGCCTAATAAGTATTACCCTAGAAAATTTAAATTGTTAATGATAACAAGTAAACAAATAAACATATACAAGGTGGTAATAAAGTTACGCACAGGCTTGATAATTCCCGAACAATTGCAGATAAAGGGATAAAAATCAAATTTTTTAAGTAACTACCTTTTTTGTCATCAGGGGCATAGCCCGCTAGGAGCCAATAGAAAATCTTAAAAGAGAGCATAGGTTGAGTAGTACATAAAATTAAACGTCTTTAGAGTACAATGCCTCAAATCAAACATCAAAATATTCACTGTTAAATAAAATCAACTGGAGATAAAATTACTCTTGGTGATAGTTAAAAATTATATTTATAATCGTATTAATTATAATTTATGTTTGTTATTGTATTTGAGAAACATATTTTGTAATTTCAAACAAGCATTTAACTGACAATGAGTTAATTGTCCTACTTCAAAAATGTAAGTTTTAGAGGTCAGTTGCAATTCGCTTTTGGATCGTTCGGGTTATAACTTATTACACACATAATCCTGGGACAAAATTATAATCGTTCCAAACCATTGTACTTTTTCGGACAAATATTTACTAATTATTACAAATTTAATATCATGAAAAAACAAATTTTCTTAAAAATATACCGTAACAAACTGAAAACAGCCTTATATTATTTTAGTTACAGGCAAAATTATATATTCTTAAACTTTCTGGGATTTCGTAAACTTGGACAATTATTGCTAAGTGTGTGAGGGTATGAGAGATGCCTTTTGGCTGCTTAGTATTACAATACTGAAATTAGTTTGCATAGTAGTTAGTGACTTCTAATATCCAATGGAGGATGTTCTACAAGAATTTCGGTAGAACATTTATAGTAAGCTTAAGATATACATAATTTTAAAGGGATTGTTTGACAGAGATGAATACAGCAATTAAACAGGTTAATCCACACAAATGGTTAAATGTTTTTACCGAATAAGTAATATAACACCATGTATGTTACCAGTTATAGTTTAAGTTATAGTTATAGTTTCAATTCAATCATAATTCGGTTGAAGAAGGAATATTTCCTTCTAGTTGTTATTGGATATTTTTAACTATTGTGGAATAACTTTATGATAGATATATTTATTCATAAAACAGTTTTTCATGACAAATTCAAATAAACTTCCTTTTATTTATTTTTTCAAAAGCTTTGGTTATATAATAAAGTTGTATAACCTGTTTAAAGATTTTAATGAATGGTAACTTAGAAAAACAATTTTCTCCTTCCAACAATCTATATTGAAATAAATGTGTCATTATATTTTATTAGTAAAGGAAATACAAAATTTATGATTTTTGACGTATGGGACACCTTTAGGAGGTAAAATAAATACTTTTTTGTTTACTTTTAACCGTAGATTCACAGAAATAACATCCATGAAAATAAAACAATCAATATGAGAAAGTATTTTGTATCGCTCCACCATAAATTATAGAAATTAAAAGTTGAAATTTGAAAGTGAAATATAATTTAAGAAAACAGCATATTTTTTTCCTGTGGTAGAAGCTATGTTTTTACACGCATTAATATTCTAATTTTTACTCAATCTTATAATGAGATTAAGCAGTAAGTTTGAAGTATAAAATGTATATAAATAATTTATTATTAAAGTATTTATTATTTAATGTTTGAACTAATTTGTAAAATGCATTTTGACTTCTTACCCAACAGCAGGTAGAACCGGTAAAACTGTCATTGATAGCATTACAACAATTAATATTGATAGCCGGCGGGGTTATCTGTAATGATTAAAAAACATTTGATCATTCAATTAAATCCCAGTAGCGTACGTGTTCAAAACAACGTACTTCTTAACTCTAACAATAAATCTGCTTTTTATTAGGTAGTTTGTCAATCTACAATATACTCATCTTTAAATCGTGTCTTCATTAAAATTTCTTAATCTATCACAGGTGATTTTTTTGTCTTCAAAATTGAGAGATCTTTAGAGAGATTTAGAGCATTTGATTGAAAATAATAATGTTGAAGGTTATATTTATATTTTCTCTGAATTATATATATATATATATATATATATATATAAAACATATTATTTTTATTAGGGTCCATTGCTATAACTAAGGAAGGAATGAGGTGGATAAAACCTCTAAAGGTTCCTCAAAATAATGAAATTAGTATGAAATACAACCATTAAATATGTACACTATATTAAGCCACATAATTTATTCAAATTTACAGGTATCCTACAGCCCCTGGTAATACGATATTTATTCTAATTCATCTGCCATCTCCTAACCAAATCCTAGCTACGCCACTTCAAGTCCAGTTTATTATGAAAGTTTTGTGTCACTGTTGAAATCGTGTTATCATGTTCTAGGGATAATTTTCAAAGTAATCCATTAGCAAAATTGAGTCTTTATTATTCAAAAGAGAATATTAAACATATTTTTGGTCTGAAACTCGAATTTATGTCAGAAAAGGAATATATTATAACCAAAAGTGCAGTTGTGGTTCATTTTTCGGAGATTATGTAACTATCTCAAGCTTAATAAATTATTCTCACTGTTTTAGTACTGACCAAATACTAACTGTTTTTAACACTGTTTACCGCTAACAAACCAGAAACTCAATTACACATAATTTAAAATGTATTTTTCAAACATATAAATTCCTATTTTTGCACCGAAATAGTTCATCAAGTGCTGATATCACTGATTTCACCATGGTATTTTAACCTACCAAAATATTAAACCTTCTTGCGTAACAATTTCTTTACAGAATATTTCAGTTTTAACATACAGTTGGTAAACTATATTCACCGTACAGTTATACCGAGTCCATACAAATTTTGAACTGTTGTTTAGTACTCCTTAAAAAGAATAAAATTCATTCATTGAGTCAAGTATCTGCTCACACGAAACAAGTGTATCCTCCTTGTGACTGAGTACGGAGGTGAATATTATTCTTCATTTTCACCATAGCAATTGGCAATGATAAAGCTGTTAGTGCAATTTTAGGTATTTGGATTTAGGACAGTAAAAAATATCAGAAAAATCTAGGCTGAGAAGCTTGTTATCATTTAAAATATTGGTAGCATAGATGTTATTATATTTCAGACACGTGTTTCGGTACAAACCACAGAATGTTCACACTGATGATGGTTTGTACCGAAACACGTATCTGAAATAAAATAATTTTCAAAAAGGGTTTTAGTTCACGATTCATTACTCTAACATAAAGATAACCCTATAATATGGAGTTAATAACGTAATCAATATATATATATACAGCGTGTATCAAAATGAACGACCTGATTTTAAAACTCAATATCTATTGCTAAAAATGTACTAAAAAAATAATATTTATTGCAAAATACTCACAAAATCTTAAAGTTTTAGGTTCATTTTCAAACAGGATGGAGCTCCGCCTCACTGGTACAACAATGTTCGGCAGCTTCTCAACAACACTCTGCCCCACCGCTGGATAGGGCGCACGGGACCTCGAGACAATGCTCTTGGCCTCCAAGATCATCAGACTTGACCCCATGCGACTTTTTCTTGTGGGGACATGTGAAGGAAAAAGTGTTTGTTCCCCCTCTAACTCATGACATCGAAGAACTAAAGAACAGAATAACTGTCGCAATAAGGTCTGTGAACGCAGATACGTTGTGTAAGGTTTATGAGGAATTTAGCTATCGTCTGGATGTTGTTCGTGCTGCTGCTGGTGGACATATAGAACATTTGTAATAACATACCTAAAACTATAAGATTTTGTGAGTATTTTGCAATAAATATTATTTTTGTAGTAAATTTTTAGCAATAGATATTGAGTTTTAAAATCAGGTCATTCATTTTGATACACACTGTATATATATATATATATATATATATATATATATATATATATATATATATATATATATATATATATATTGATATCTCATATAGCTAATGTAAAATGTTGAGCCAATCGTTGTTTTCACCTGTTATTACTTACAAAGGAAACATAATCGTAGCCTAAATGAATACTTATGACCTTTACCTCATATTTGAATTACAGCTAAGCATTAAACTACCTGCACCTGACTTCTCGGAATGTACATCTCTCCTTCGAGACTTCCAAGAACAAGCTAGTATGATTAATACCAATAAAGTATTAGAACTAGTTGCTAAATAGTGATTGAACTGCGCACAGAACGGTTTTGTTAAACTGTTTGTTGGTTAAACATAATTCTAATGTAAGTGAATTTAGACCGATGTTTACACAAGGCACTATTTGCTTGCAATTCCATCTGCATTTTATACACACGCAAACTAATTTACCTAAGTCCTTGTAGTTAGGTTAAGCAAACCATGAATATATATGAATCAGGATAACGAACCAATGTTGTCCTTAGGTAGCCGCCAATGCATAAACAATGTGCATTATTTACAGTGCTACAGTGTCAATAGTATCTATCATGCCGTGATACTTACGATTACGTCTCCATTTATTCAAAATACTCCATTTATTCCTGCATTTATTCAGGCTATCTGATAACTCTTTTGTTCAGTTATGATGTTCATATTAGTAAACTCATGTTTAATTACATATATATTTTTCATTTTATATTATGTTTGCATATTTTTATTAATGCATATTTTTCTTTATATTCCTTACACGTATATTAACCAAATGTTATTTATGATTGTTAAAATGAATGAGGTCTATTTCAAACATTTTTAATGAAAATGTTACATCTATCCATCTCAAGATAGCGACCAGGTATTTTTTTAAAGCTCATTTTACAAACCTTATTTTGCTGCGCTGAGATCTCGCTCGAGCAATTACGAGTGCTACCTTCAATAAAGTTAAGTTATTTTAACTATATTTCAGTTATGTTTCATTCGATTTAATTGCACGGTATGTCCTTGGAATTTAACACTGGATACTGGTACTTAAATGGATTGCTGTACAATTTTCAAGTTTTTTTAGTGTATTATTTTGTATTATAAATGAATATTCACTCAAATTTCTGTTAATAACATAAATGCATACATACATATACAACATCAAAACAATCCTACAAGAGTCACCTTATACAATTAATAATGTTCTGAAGACAACTAATGTGTTAGGAACAACACAATCTGTAAATGTTAGTTCTGTAACAGAATAATAATAGTTATTACATAAAGTAGCAAAGTAAATATTTCTTAAGAAGGGATTAAAGGGGCAAGCGTTTCGTCTCCCTGCGATCATAGCAAGAACTACGTGGACTTGGTCGGGTACCTGGCTCTCGGTGGATAATCTCTTGTATAATCCCTACTGTCTTGGTGAGTACAGATGTGAGAGATATAATTCACACTGTGGTATCTAATAAACCAAGTAAACATACTGTAGTAATTATACTAGTCTGTTTAATGATAATAATTAATTATTATTTAATTTAATACTCTCAAAATCGATTTGAGGTCTGGTGTCATTTTTGCACCGATACCGGTTTCGCTTTGATTGAATACAAAATTTCAATTCCATGATTGTGTTAACATGACATATGATTGTACTCAGTTTACTTACAAATGTATTTATTCGGTGATTTCCTCGCTGCAATCATGATTACCAAAGACCAATACATTTTAATTAACACCCAGCTAAATCCTAAGAAAATAAATTTCCCTTAATCGAACTCGATGTTGCTTATATGGAAAAGTCTATAAGTCATCGAGAAATCGTGGTAATAAACAGAAAGAAATAAAGTGGTTCCATCGCATGAAGTTATAGGCTTCTCTAATGCACAGGCAATTATATAAAGATATACTTAACGTTAAATAAAAAATTTGTGTTGCAAACATAAAAACAAGGCCTTACTCTCTAAGCTCAAGGTTTCAAAATGATTTTGAAGGCAAGTTCTGAGTGAAGTTAATGGTACTGAAAGGATCTAAATCGTTTCAATTCTATTTTCGTACTTCTGTTCCTACTGATCGGATACTAGAATATACTGGAAGGATTCTTTCCAGTTAGCAAATAAACAATACCAAATAATAAATGCGCAAGAGTGTATATTTTGAAGCTTTTATGACTGAACTGTCATGGAAAGAAAGCTCTATCCCTTTATTCTTGTAGCAAAGTACAATGATTATTTTAGTTTATGTTACAAGATTCAGTATAGTATGTTTAAATATTTTAAATTATTTACTTTAAAATGTATAAACGTTTTGAATTTGACGACAATCTATAGAAAGCCTATATGCTTATATTAAAAAATGGTCCACGTCCCCCTAATTCAGTAAACTATTTGATTTAAATAACTAGTATTATAGATAACCTTTATTATGATGGTTCTATGTGTAGAACAGTCAAGGTTTACCTAATGGTTCACAGAGGTGGTCATAGTTTTATAGAGACAACGTTACCAGATATTTAAAATTTTTATTCGTTTGACTTAAGGTTGGAGGGGAAAGAGAGATATGCAGCTTAAATGGGGTCTAAAATTTATAAATTTCGTTACTGCCGTCCCATTAACTTTTAGATAATAAGTTACATATTATGAATTTTATGGATTGTTGGATGTATTTTGCTTTTTTATATGCACTTCTTACATAAAAAGGTTAAATGGCCAACGAATACAAGCATACTCGTGTATAACTCTCGTTTATAAGTCAGTAGAATTTGAAAATTAGTGAACTGAGAAAGTTCCATTTGCATTTGCTCAGCCATTACACAACGCATATTGCGCATTTCTGATCTCTGTTACATTTCACTCGTCCTTTGAAGTGGTGAGGTGATTGAGGTTGCGTTAATTGGACAATGAAAAGCAATTAAGATGTGAGGTACTAAAAAGTACAGTGCATTTTTTTATTATCTTGGGTCGTCCATTCAAGATTTATTGTGGGATTAGTTTTCCCGTCAACAAAGATTAACGGGATCGAGATGAAACAAGTTCGCCTCAGCTATCGTGCCACGACATGTTTCGCCGCTTGACGGGTTGCGGCATGAACGATAAGTCGCGCATGCGCTACAACGCAAACTCGTCAGACGAACCGGCCAGCAGAGGAGCGAGAGGTCATTCTACACCATTCTATCACGACGATAAGACGTACACTGCGCTGCGATCTTAACCTCACTCCTGCCGACTTGTTCGTGAGATACGGACGTATCGATTTCTTCTTGCTATTGGTAATATATTACTTCAATTACTATACTATACATAATTAACCTTTCATTAATATTCTGTATCGTTTTTTATATGTTGTGCCACACGAAATTTACTTATAACGTATTATTCTTGGTATTCTTTTCCTTTACTTACTTTCTTACTTAATCTATGTTCGTGAAATACAGACCTAACCTTTAAATTTAAGATTAGTGGTTCTTTACTTTACTTACTATCTTACTTAATCTATGTTCGTGTAATACGGACCTAACCTTTAAATTTGGTATTAGTAGTTCTTTTACTTTACTTACTATCTTACTTAATCTATGTTCGTGCAATACGGACCTAACCTTTAAATTGTTTATTGGTATTATTGGTTCTTTACTTTACTTACTATCTTACTTAATTTATGTTCGTGAAATACGGACCTAATCTTTAAATTTAGGATTAGTGGTTCATTACTTTACTTACTATCTTACTTAATCTATGTTCGTGTAATACGGACCTAACCCTTAAATTTAGGATTAGTGGTTCTTTACTTTACTTACTATCTTACTTAATCTATGTTCGTGCGATACGGACCTAACCTTTAAATTGGTTATTAGTTATTGGTATTATTGGCTCTTTACTTTACTTACTATCTTACTTAATCTATGTTCTTGTAATACGGACTTAACCTTTAAATTTGGTATTATTGGTTCTTTTACTTTACTTACTATCTTACTTAATCTATGTTCGTGCGATACGGACCTAACCGTTAAATTTAAGATTAGTGGTTCTTTACTTTACTTTACTTACTATCTTACTTGATCTATGTTCGTGTAATACGGACCTAACCTTTAAATTGGTTATTGGTTATTGGTATTATTGGCTCTTTACTTTAATTACTATCTTACTTAATCTATGTTCTTGTAATACGTACTTAACCTTTAAATTTGGTATTATTGGTTCTTTACTTTACTTACTATCTTACTTAATCTATGTTCGTGTAATACGGACCTAACCTTTAAATTTGGTATTAGTGGTTCTTTTACTTTACTTACTATCTTACTTAATCTATGTTCGTGCAATACGGACCTAACATTTAAATTGGTTATTGGTTATTGGTATTATTGGCTCTTTACTTTAATTACTATCTTACTTAATCTATGTTCTTGTAATACGTACTTAACCTTTAAATTTGGTATTATTGGTTCTTTACTTTACTTACTATCTTACTTAATCTATGTTCGTGTAATACGGACCTAACCTTTAAATTTGGTATTAGTGGTTCTTTTACTTTACTTACTATCTTACTTAATCTATGTTCGTGCAATACGGACCTAACATTTAAATTGGTTATTGGTATTATTGGCTCTTTACTTTACTTACTATCTTATTTAATCTATGTTCGTGTAATACGGACCTAACCTTTAAATTGTTTATTGGTATTGGTATTATTGGTTCTTTACTTTACTTACTATCTTACTTAATCTATGTTCGTGCGATACGGACCTTACCATTAAAGTGGTTATTGGTATTATTGGTTCTTTACTTTACTTGCTATCTTACTTAACCGATGTTCATGCAATATGGACCTAACCTTTAAATTGTACTATTATTAGTTCTTTTCTTTACTCTTACTATCTCACTTACTCTATGTTCGTGCAATACGGACCTAACCTTTAAATTGGTTATTGGTTATTGGTATTATGGGTTCTTTACTATACTTACTATCTTACTTTATCTATGTTCGTGTAATACGGACCTAACCTTTAAATTTAGGATTAGTGGTTCTTTACTTTACTTACTATCTTACTTAACCTATGTTCGTGCAATACGGACCTAACCTTTAAATTGGTTATTGGTTCTTTACTTTACTTACTATCTTACTTAATCTATGTTCGTGCAATACGGACCTAACCTTTAAATTGTTTATTGGTATTATTGGTTCTTTACTTTACTTACTATCTTACTTAATCTATGTTCGTGCAATACGGACCTAACATTTAAATTGGTTATTGGTTATTGGTATTATTTGACTCTTTACTTTACTTACTATCTTATTTAATCTATGTTCGTGTAACACGGACCTAACCCTTAAATTTAGGATTAGTGGTTCTTTACTTTACTTGCTATCTTACTTAACCTATGTTCGTGTAATACGGACCTAACCCTTAAATTTTAGGATTAGTGGTTCTTTATTTTACTTACTATCTTACTTAATCTATGTTCGTGCAATACGGACCTAACCGGAACTTTATTTAAATTGGTTATTGGTTCTTTATTTACTTACGATCTTACTTAACCTATGTTCGTGCAATACGGACCTAACAAATAGATTATTGCTCTGGGTCTATTATTATTTCTCTTACACTTTTCTTACTTAATATTTGTAAATACGATACTGACCAAACATTATATATTGTTCTTAGTGTTGATATTACTTTTGCTCATACTATTTTACATAGCATACAGTGTGTTGCGATTTGAGGTAGCTTTGATTTAGATAGAGATCTAGGTAGTTACACTTTTGTCTTTTCTTTAATTGATGATAGTAAATATCTTATTTAACGACGTCATTTTATTTCAAATTCTTAATTTTTTCAAGGCCAGTTGGGTAATGATGATTTACTAAATGCTTGAACGTTACCACCACCTTAGGTGATAGCAATATATCTGAACCCAACTGACATACATAATCCATAAGAATAAAATTTAGACCCCTGGATCGAATCCTCGCTTGATTGGGCTCATCTAGGGTATGCGATACGTGTCATTCTTAACAGTAAATCGTTGTGTTGAGAAAAGGCACGTCACATTTTGGCGCCCGAACAGGGACGGATATTCTAACAGACTCGACTGATTGTTTACATTACAGTGATCGTCACGTAAAAACAACCCATAAAAATTAAATATCTAGACTCATATTCTATTTTAGTCCTACCGTATCTACATTTACACATCATGTTTCCATTGAGCTTTCTCCGAATCTGGAGGCTCTTATGCCTTCTGTTTCATTCAAATATACTGCCTACTGGTCGTTCGAAAACTACTGACCCTAAGAGTGAGGATAATAAGTCACACTCGCAGACTGGAACTTTAAATACAGATGTTGCTGTTACTAGTCCTCTTAAAGACGCAAATGTTGCTACCACAACGACTAAAACGTCTACTGCTCCATCAAGTCAAGTCCATTCCGGTACAATACCAAAAGTATTGCCCGTTACTACTGAATCATTAGCCTCAGGGAAACAAACCACGATGAGGGGAAGTTCCGAAAAAGTTGGATGGATTTATAATCTGAAGAAGCCTGAGTTGATTGAAGAAATGTCAAAATATGGGTTACCAATCGAAGGAAATAGTGAAGATCTACGCTCTCGTTTTGTGACTTTCTTAAGGAGCCAAGGATTAGTTCGAACTTCCTCTACATATACAAAGAGTTTAGATAATACACTCTTAAGTGCTGAAAATACTGAGGTTCAGGGTACTTCAACTATTCCTGCTGCCTCTACTCTTAATACCAGAATGGAAGATTCCTCCCAACTTGAACTTACCAGTTTTCGAGAAATCTTGGATCTTTCTCCGAGCGCTAGTGCAGAAACAGTAAAAAGAGTTTTAGTTAATTTAAAAAATATGTCTTCATCCGAAACCAATCATATTCAGCAAGAACCTTTACAACCGGCAAGCCAAAGTCCATATACACTTTTAAATCCTAATACGGCCGTTACTTATTTAGCTCCCCGCGATCCTATATTTACCACTACGGTACCAATAAATAACGGAGTTCAAAGTAACGAGTTGCGGGATACTGCCCCCTTTAGCGCTAAAAATTCGGCCCAAATATGCAATATTGCCAGGAAATGGAATCTTCATTATGAAGGAAATGGAGATCCAGTATCTTTCTTAGAGCGACTTAACGAGTTAATGGAATGTTACGATATATCCAAGGAAGAAATCTTAAGAGCTCTTCCGGAACTATTACGAGGGAAAGCCCTGTTGTGGTTTAGAAACCATAGAGAATTTTGGGATAGGTTTGAGGATTTTCAGACTTCGTTTGAGATGCAATACTTACCCCCAGGTTACCGACGCAATCTTGAGGATGAAATCCGCCAGCGTACACAAGGAGAGGCTGAACCATTCCGTAGCTTTATTGTCGCCATAACCACACTAATTCGACGAAGAGGAGGATATAATCTAGAAGAAAAACTCGATCGTATTTATTGCAATATGAGACCAGAATATAAACTAATTATGAGAAGAGGGAATGTAAAGTCTATACAGGATATGATTAAAGAAGCCGAATATTACGAAAGCTATGAAAGAGAGCGTCTTCTTTACAAACCTCCACCTAACCCTGCACAAACACTGGTCCCAGAAACTGCGTACTATTCCACCAAAAATAAGCAGGTAAGCATGGAAGGAATGAGACATCGCCAGTACAACCCCACTCCCAGGATATGGACAGATAATGGAAACCGGGGACACTAACAATTAAGGCAGTCGGTTAGACCCAATTTGGTTCAAACGGTGCAATATTCACAAGCGGCTACTTTACAAAACGATCAGAAACAGTACAAGATCGGCGAGGTAAAGTCAAATTCAGGTCCAGGACCTACAGTGAACCCTCCTACCAGGAATATCCGTAGAGAGGCTGTTTCAATTTGCTGGAACTGCGAAGAAACTGGACACAGATTCAGTGAGTGTACTAAACCTAAGAGACTCCGCTGCTATAACTGCAAAACGGAAGGTATCAAAACAACGGATTGCCGATGTAATTCGGGAAACGCTTTGTGGATCCCAGACCAAAGAGGTCAGCTGACATCCCGATATAATTTTCCAACGCGACCTCCAACGAGGAAAATCTCCTGTGCAGAAGACTTAACACACTATTCGGGTAGTTTCGGACTTGAGAAGCTACATGATTGTCGACCGTATGTAACTGTTAACATTCTTGGAAAAACATTTGAGGCTCTGATTGATACTGGTGCTATGGTTAGCATAGTAGGCAAAGATTTAGTAGATCATTTAAAATATAATTCTATAAAACCCCAAAATACACATATACCTTTGCAAATGGCCAATGGCTTTAAAACCTATGTAAAACACTCGTATTTGGTTAACTTGGAGGTTAACGAAGCCCATATTGAGGCAAAACTCTTGTATGTTCCAAACCTTACTACGTCCTTAGTTTTAGATATGGATATAATAAAGGAGTTAAATTTAGTTTATATAAACACACCGTCTTCAAAACGCGAAACGCAAAATGACGTAAATGATATCAATATAAACTTTATTGCAAACTTAAGGGCAGATGAACATAAAGGGTTAGATTTAGTTATACACAAGGAATCAGACAAGGATTTCTCTGCTATAACTACAAATCCAAGAGACTGTCGATTTCCCTCTACTCAGCCTGAAACGTCCGAACTCATAGTATGTTTCCCCGAAGGTCGTCAGACTGTAGTGACGGCATGGGACCCGATGCTGGAAGCCCTCAAGGAAGCCATCGACAATAATTATGAGGGAAACGAATCCTCGATTACCTTTTCAAATCCGCCTGATAGGGAAGTTAAAAACGCAATATCTACCTGCAATAGAACCGAGTGTCTTTCAGGCCATGAAATGGATGAACTGAGGAAGGAAAGTAGTCCAACGCCAGACACATCGCATCAAGATGTTAACATCCAAAAAGAAGCCGCCGCCGAGAATGACTTTGAGATGGTTAATGAATGCGATGTGACGTTGTCGAGAGCATCTTCTCCATGCCTTTCCATCATGGAAGATTCGGAATGGGTAGACAACGAACTAGGAATGGATTTCCAAGAAACGTCACTTAAGACAAACTTAAATTCCAGCACCGATTGCATTACCACAATACGAGACACTCCACAACCAATCCAACCACCACCACCGGAGAAAACTGAAGCCCCAGAAGAAATAAAGCACGTCCTGGATTGCTCGTTGAACGTCAGAAACGTGCAGGCTGCATCAAACAAACAAAAAAGATATCGTCCAAAAAGGATTCGGATATTCAATCCGGACGGCACTTTTGTCCGAATAGATGTGTGAAAGTTGCCACCTGAATTACGCTGAATTGGTTATTCCATTAGTATATTTTAGCCACCAAGAAGGAAATGTTTTTATTTTTTTATAACCGAAGATTAATATTTTGTTTTATTTCGTTCAAGGCAACTAAACTTTCTGCAGTGAAGTGTGTCTCTTTATCAATTTGAAAACAGTTTATTTTTTTCTAGTTTTAACAAGATTATTATAAAAGGTTAGCCATTTTAAGTTTCGTTTTCATGTTTTCATTTCAAATTTATTACTACATTTATATACAGTTATCAACATATGGTGTTCTTTTGAGTGTTCTCTTTATTGTTTTATATCATGTTTATTATAATTTAGTACACAATTTTGTTGTGTTCAGAAGAAAAGAATGTTAATTTGTTTATATTTTTAAGTAAATAATTCCTTTGTCTAATTTAGTTTCTAGATCTTACTACTATAGTTTTACACTTTAAAATAGAAATTTGTAGAATTTAACTAAGAAGATGTTTAATTTTGTTCGCTTTGTTCTCTTCCCGAAAGAAAGAGGGGGGTGTGAGGTACTAAAAAGTACAGTGCATTTTTTTTATTATCTTGGGTCGTCCATTCAAGATTTATTGTGGGATTAGTTTTCCCGTCAACAAAGATTAACGGGATCGAGATGAAACAAGTTCGCCTCAGCTATCGTGCCACGACATGTTCGCCGCTTGACGGGTTGCGGCATGAACGATAAGTCGCGCATGCGCTACAACGCAAACTCGTCAGACGAACCGGCCAGCAGAGGAGCGAGAGGTCATTCTACACCATTCTATCACGACGATAAGACGTACACTGCGCTGCGATCTTAACCTCACTCCTGCCGACTTGTTCGTGAGATACGGACGTATCGATTTCTTCTTGCTATTGGTAATATATTACTTCAATTACTATACTATACATAATTAACCTTTCATTAATATTCTGTATCGTTTTTATATGTTGTGCCACACGAAATTTACTTATAACGTATTATTCTTGGTATTCTTTTCCTTTACTTACTTTCTTACTTAATCTATGTTCGTGAAATACGGACCTAACCTTTAAATTTAAGATTAGTGGTTCTTTACTTTACTTACTATCTTACTTAATCTATGTTCGTGTAATACGGACCTAACCTTTAAATTTGGTATTAGTGGTTCTTTTACTTTACTTACTATCTTACTTAATCTATGTTCGTGCGATACGGACCTAACCTTTAAATTGTTTATTGGTATTATTGGTTCTTTACTTTACTTACTATCTTACTTAATTTATGTTCGTGAAATACGGACCTAATCTTTAAATTTAGGATTAGTGGTTCATTACTTTACTTACTATCTTACTTAATCTATGTTCGTGTAATACGGACCTAACCCTTAAATTTAGGATTAGTGGTTCTTTACTTTACTTACTATCTTACTTAATCTATGTTCGTGCGATACGGACCTAACCTTTAAATTGGTTATTGGTTATTGGTATTATTGGCTCTTTACTTTACTTACTATCTTACTTAATCTATGTTCTTGTAATACGGAGTAAACCTTTAAATTTGGTATTATTGGTTCTTTTACTTTACTTACTATCTTACTTAATGTATGTTCGTGCGATACGGACCTAACCTTTAAATTTAAGATTAGTGGTTCTTTACTTTACTTACTATCTTACTTAATCTATGTTCGTGTAATACGGACCTAACCTTTAAATTTGGTATTAGTGGTTCTTTTACTTTACTTACTATCTTACTTAATCTATGTTCGTGCGATACGGACCTAACCTTTAAATTGTTTATTGGTATTATTGGTTCTTTACTTTACTTACTATCTTACTTAATTTATGTTCGTGCAATATGGACCTAATCTTAAAATTTAGGATTAGTGGTTCTTTACTTTACTTACTATCTTACTTAATCTATGTTCGTGTAATACGGACCTAACCCTTAGGAATTACTTTTATCTTACTTACTATGTTAGTGCGATACGACCTAACCTTACTATTTGGTTATTGGTATTATTGGCTCTTTACTTTACTTACTAATCTATGTTCGTGCGATACGGACCTAACCTTTAAATTGTTTATTGGTATTATTGGTTCTTTACTTTACTTACTATCTTACTTAATCTATGTTCGTGCGATACGGACCTAACCTTTAAATTGTTTATTGGTATTATTGGTTCTTTACTTTACTTACTATCTTACTTAATTTATGTTTGTGCAATACGGACCTAATCTTTAAATTGGTTATTGGTATTATTGGCTCTTTACTTTACTTACTGTCTTACTTAATCTATGTTCTTGTAATACGGACTTAACCTTTAAATTTGGTATTATTGGTTCTTTACTTTACTTACTATCTTACTTAATCTATGTTCGTGTAATACGGACCTAACCTTTAAATTTGGTATTAGTGGTTCTTTTACTTTACTTACTATCTTACTTAATCTATGTTCGTGCAATACGGACCTAAAATTTACATTGGTTATTGGTTATTGGTATTATTGGCTCTTTACTTTACTTACTATCTTATTTAATCTATGTTCGTGTAATACGGACCTAACCTTTAAATTGTTTATTTGTATTATTGGTTCTTTACTTTACCTACTATCTTACTTAATCTATGTTCGTGCGATACGGACCTAACCTTTAAATTGTTTATTGGTATTATTGGTTCTTTAATTTACTTACTATCTTACTTAATCTATGTTCGTGCGATACGGACCTTACCTTTAAAGTGGTTATTGGTATTATTGGTTCTTTACTTTACTTGATATCTTACTTAACCTATGTTCGTGCAATATGGACCTAACCTTTAAATTGTGTACTATTAGTTCTTTTACTTTACTCTTACTATCTCACTTACTCTATGTTCGTGCAATACGGACCTAACCTTTAAATTGGTTATTGGTTATTGGTATTATGGGTTCTTTACTTTACTTACTATCTTACTTAATCTATGTTCGTGTAATACGGACCTAACCTTTAAATTTAGGATTAGTGGTTCTTTACTTTACTTACTATCTTACTTAACCTATGTTCGTGCAATACGGACCTAACCTTTAAATTGGTTATTGGTTCTTTACTTTACTTACTATCTTACTTAATCTATGTTCGTGCAATACGGACCTAACCTTTAAATTGTTTATTGGTATTATTGGTTCTTTACTTTACTTACTATCTTACTTAATCTATGTTCGTGCAATACGGACCTAACATTTAAATTGGTTATTGGTTATTGGTATTATTGACTCTTTACTTTACTTACTATCTTATTTAATCTATGTTCGTGTAACACGGACCTAACCCTTAAATTTAGGATTAGTGGTTCTTTACTTTACTTGCTATCTTACTTAACCTATGTTCGTGTAATACGGACCTAACCTTTACATTTGGTATTAGTGGTCCTTTATTTTACTTACTATCTTACTTAATCTATGTTCGTGCGATACGGACCTAACCTTTAAATTGTTTATTGGTATTATTGGTTATTTACTTTACTTACTATCTTACTTAATCTATGTTCGTGCAATACGGACCTAACCTTTAAATTGGTTATTGGTTCTTTACTTTACTTACGATCTTACTTAACCTATGTTCGTGCAATACGGACCTAACCTTTAAATTGGTTATTGGTTATTGGTATTATGGGTTCTTTACTTTACTTACTATCTTACTTAATCTATGTTCGTGTAATACGGACCTAACCTTTAAATTTAGGATTAGTGGTTCTTTACTTTACTTACTATCTTACTTAATCTATGTTCGTGCAATACGGACCTAACAAATAGATTATTGCTCTGGGTCTATTATTATTTCTCTTACACTTTTCTTACTTAATATTTGTAAATACGATACTGATCAAACATTATATATTGTTCTTAGTGTTGATATTACTTTTGCTCACACTATTTTACATAGCATACAGTGTGTTGCGATTTGAGGTAGCTTTGATTTAGATAGAGATCTAGGTAGTTACACTTTTGTCTTTTCTTTAATTGATGATAGTAAATATCTTATTTAACGACGTCATTTTATTTCAAATTCTTAATTTTTTCAAGGCCAGTTGGGTAATGATGATTTATTAAATGCTTGAACGTTACCACCACCTTAGGTGATAGCAATATATCTGAACCCAACTGACATACATAATCCATAAGAATAAAATTTAGACCCCTGGATCGAATCCCCGCTTGATTGGGCTCATCTAGGGTATGCGATACGTGTCATTCTTAACAGTAAATGGTTGTGTTGAGAAAAGACACGTCACAAAGATCTTCTGATTGTATGAGCCTAAAACACGTATGTAACTGTCACCGGTGGACTGTTTTCAGAACTCAATAATTACATAATACAATCTTGAGATAATTTAGTTTATAGGCTGTTATATGCTTCTAATTATTAGATCTGGAAATCTTTCCATTGATAAACAAGACTGGAGTTCTAGAGAAGTTTAAAATTATGTATAAGTGGAAAATAAATATTACATTATAAACTTTTCATTTCGCTTAGAGTGAAAACTGAAAGCAACAGAATTAAAACAAAAACATAGATATGGTGGAAAGTGCTGATTCATTGTGAATGTTTAGTTTAAATTCGCCTAAAGCAGGGGTAAATGGAGCTAAATCCAACATTCGCATTACTCTTCCCACTACTTTATGTATAAAACCTTTTCGATGAAACCCAATAATATTATAACTGCAAAAGAGTATTTGTTTGTTTTGTTTTCATACGCGTAAACTACTCAACCAATTGTACTAAAATCTTCCATGGATGTTTTTATGGATATTCTTATCTCGACCATCCCTCTAGGCTACGTCCCACTGGTCTTGGAAGTAGTGAAAAATCCTAGCTTGGTCTCTAGAGATGTGTAATATTAATTGGATGAGCCTGTCAACTTTTCTGTGTTAACAATGTTTATATTTTAAATTTTTTACATTTATAGAGAATATATTTTTGTAAGTATTCATAATTTTTAAAGCAGTTTTAGATTTAAGCGATTAAGTAACTACTAATCTACCTTATAAAATGTCATAAAACATAAGAGAGAACTTGACTCCGATGGACAGAATTTGAAGCAGTCGAAAAGAATTATGCTTTATGAAATTTCGCTCGACTGTTATTTTGAACTAATGTACCAATTCCAGCTCTGAATGTTCTGAAATTTTAATAATCTTTTACTGTAAATTTAAAGATTGGTATTAACCCATCTTATCTTTTTTCAGTTCGGATTTTTCAGTTATCAGTTCGGGAAACAAAACAAAATAAATTATGGAACAAAGCATACTAAGAAGAAAGTAAATTACAATGGCTATAATTAAAACTTTGTGAACTATTTTCTTGATCTTGACAAGGTAAACCCAAAATTGGCGTCTGAAATATTAATTCACTAGAACCAGCAGTGGTCATAAACATGCAACACCAATTAAATTACGTAAAAAGGAGTGCTGCATTGCATATATAATAGACAGTGCAGTGTAACTTTAAATACACATTTAAAGAATGTTATTTAAGTTGTCTTTAGACAAAAGTAGGCCTCTCGGAGTATGTGTATGTGTATATATTGTCTTGATTAAAGAGGGTCAAAATCAGCTTTGGAACAAAAATTCTGAGACTGGAGTAAACTATAATGACCATAACATATTGACGCTGAACATGGCGTCGAAATCATAATTCACTGGGACCAGAAGTGTTCATACAAGTCCAAAACCTACGAAATAGCGTACGTAGCCGCGGGTAACTGCTAGTATATTACATATTAATAATTTTCTCAATTAGAAAAATGTATATACAAAATTATATATATTTTTTTAACAAAATACAATTTCTTGAAACTTAACGACTTTTCTACGACATCTTACTGACTTTTATTCTTAGGGTAGAGTTCAGATAATAAAACCTAGGAAAAAGAAAAAGGAGGCTGGCAGAAATTTAATTGAGATGGATTAGAAATGAATATTGAGATGAATATAATATATTATTAAAGAGTCCACTAGTTTACAATATATATATATATATATATATATATATATATATATATATATATATATATATATTGTAACCATATGTATTGTATAAATATATATATACAATATATATATATATATATATATATATATTTGTTATTTCTTAAGGGAGGGGCACTGAGCCTTTAAAAGTTAGTATAACTTTAATAAAATAATAAAATTTAAGGTATATGTACGACAGTCCTTACGACAGTGTGTATTGATTGATTAAACCTCCAGGGAGGAAGGTGGAGATGGTTGGGCCTACTTTCCATAATATTCATAAATCTTTACCGATCTGAAGTGAAACAGATGTGACGCTTTGAAAGTCCCTTATACTTTCGAAAGACCGTAACCAAACTTAAAATAAAAAATTTGGTCTTCATTAACAAATAAAATACGTGTCTATAATTTTGTATCACATTTAACAAATTACAATTAACGAATTTAATAAAATATATTTGACGATTTTGCATTTCTTCATATTTTGTGTTTATTTCGTATATTTATAATGTGGGGGAAAATATGCAATACTAGAGATATTATATCATTTTTACCATTTAAATTTTAACCGTTATCATGTTAGAAATGAGAAAATCGTAGAATAAATACATTTAAAAAAAGCTGAGAACAAACTTATTTGAAAATGACGTATGTAGCATAACAATCCTCGAGATATCTCGAGACAGATTTTTTGCTAGACTTTAGGTTTCTTCGTGAAACATCATTTCTACGTTAATGAAAATAAGTTAGATTTGTATGCATCTACATCTATGGAATTTTCCTAAGTATCATGGAGTATATCACTCAGTAGGATGGAATAATTTCTCTTTTATCTGCTGAGGAGGTGTAAAAGTGTGTTTTCTTTATAATTATTGCTTTTTTATCTGAATGCAAAACATTCCAAGAATTAAATTAGCTTTGGATTTGAAGTTTTTCATGCATCCTCGACAAAGTCTGCTACGTGACATGTTGTAGTGTGGTGTATGTCTACCTTGTTGTTTATGACATTAGAGTAAGGATTAATCATCCTACATTACATTTGCATGATGATGTGAAAGAAACATTTAGTGGCATTTACTTCCTTTTGTAGCGGGAACTTTTGCAACAGTTAAATATTAGGTTAAAGATAATCGTTCAATACCAATAATACTTAACCATTTCACTTTGTTCATAGCAAATGTTAAAGTCGTGGCAGCAATACAAACCCAAATCTGGTACTGCAAAATAAAATGTTCTCTCAGAACATATTGTTGTTGAAATTTGTTATTAACAATTAATTAGAATTTTGAAAAAAATAAACGCATTACATACATTTACCCATTAGCTACAGCCATTTTCAACAACTAATTTATCCATTAATAACATTAAATTGTGGACCATGGCGTATAATGTTTCTATTTCGGGTTTAAAACCCTAAATAAATATTGCTACACTACCAAGTAAAGAACACAAACTGTAAAACTGGATGCAATGGAATCAAATTATAAAGCAGATAAAACTGTGTGACAAGTAATAAGTAGAAAAAAAGCTGAAAACATAAATACAAGAAGTTAGAGTCTCCTGCTTGAGTTTCAAGAAGGGCTTCTTAAACCTAACTTCGGCTGGTAAAATAAGACATTCTTTACCGTTTTACAACACAATACTTACTCCAGCACTGTGTGTTTCTAAATTGACGATTGTAATGCTGCACAACATTGAAAAATTAGCGGATACTCAGGGAGTACTATACAATAAACACGACGAAGATTTCACTCAAGCGTTACTACATCTACTTTAACAAATAGTAAAACTAATATTACCCATTATATAAAGCATTCCAAAAATGTTTCAATGAGTATTAAATATAGCTTCTGTTATTTCAAGAGGAATATTTTGGATAAAAAAGGAATTTGGGTGTATATGATTATCATTAATTTCATAAATAAGTAAATCCTCTATGAATATAGATAAAAGATACAAAATAGACGTGTCGGATTGAGGTATCCAAATTTTTATATGTTTAATTAACTTTTATTTGTTTGGGTATACCATATATGGCATTGAATAACCAACAATGTTTCCACTAAACTCGGTTTTGTATGTATATTCCTAAACTTACATTCGGCCTTCTGTATGACTAATTCAAGACAATTCTATTCTTATTTAATGTCACAGACATTCCTTGAATTAATTCAGCTCCTAAACAAGACGTACAGTTATATTTTATATGGAGTTTTACTTCAATATGAGCAAAATTGCTTTCGATTATAGTGTGTCACTCCATGGTGTTGGTTAAGTGATAGTGGTGATTTTTCAATGTTTTATGTGTAAAACACTTTCAATATTGTATGCTACCTCCTTGTAGACTGTTACGCGATATGGTCGCCTTTCTTTTTCTATCATGTATTCATATACGTAGCCTACATGGTATATAACCTCTATTTACATCAGATTTGGCATTTATAGCTAAACTCTTTTACTGCCCAACCCCTGCAATTCTCATAAATGTTAAACAAAGGTACCATAATGTCCATCAAGGGTATTTGATTATATTTAGCACAGAAAATACACTTTATTATTTAGATCTTCTAAGTTTACGGATAGATATCAACGAACAAAAATCACCCCTCGAGATAGCATACAGCAAGTCAGTATGAACATCAGATCCAAATTCTAGAGGATCTCATCATGAATAATAAACTTACTTAAAGTGTTTAATGTTTAAGTTTCATGGATAGATGACAGTTCTGGATTGTTTGGGATGGTTTAGTTACACAAACTAATCTCAATTGGTAAATAAATTAGGGAACTTTCGTTTTTCTAAATGCTTTTGAAATAAATTTGAAACGGGTACTTGCTGATTAATAAAGTGTATTTGTGGCTTAAATGTTTCATTGACTGTTAATCCAACACTATTCCTTTTAGTGACCATAACTCACTATGTTATCAAGTGATTGGGATTGATTTTATAATGGATTTTAGTGATCATCAAGTGTTTTGTACTTTGCTTTAAGTCGCTGTCTTTGAAACGCTGACGAATGTAGTAATGCTTTACGCACAAGTACCTCCAAACGATTCACTTAAGCATGATATTTCCATACTGCGTTAAATTCATATCTTTTATGTAACTATTGCACATAATTACAACTAATACCGCGTAATTACATTCTTCAATACTCCGTGCGTTGAAATTAATCTTTGTATTGCATTTGTTATCGTATCACTTATGAGGAATAATACCTCAATAATACAAACCACTGTAATTATGATCCAACTGACATGTAATTGTGATGATCCAACTGCTCACGATGGAATGTACGTCACCTAGTGATATTTAGCAACTATTACATGGCTGAGCTCGGTGGAAAGGTGGCGAATATTTGTGGGGGTGGTGAAGGTGGAGGGGTGCCGCCCAAAGCCCTTCAGTAGTCGCGCGTCCTTGCTGTCTCCAACACCGCGTTCCGATCCCTTCTAATAATGTGGCGCGACTTATCCATTAGTTTCTGTGCAATTATGAGAAAAAAAGTGGTTGTCTACCGTGTTCATGGATGGGATGTTTTATAATTGCATCTCTGCTGATACTGTGAATTTGATTTTAAAATTTTTAAACTTAAACTTTTGTTTCATTGTAATACATTTTTTAGCTATTAGAATTTTAAACATCTTTAAAACTGTATATCTCTAATAACAATGTAGCCTGTTTGAGAATATATGGCTTTGTACATATAGCAGTGAAAGTATTAAGCAGGTTTTCTATTATGCTCGCGTATTATGCTATAATAATAATTCAACGAAAATTAGTAGTTTTATTGAAATAATTTTATTTAATGTTACATGTATAAAGTGTCGACTATAAATCCATATTTAGGTTTTTTTATTTTCACTTCTTAGGCAAACTGGACGAGGAAAACCTCTACACCACTTAAGTATATTGCTTGTGTTAAAAGTTGGGTATATACGAAACGCTTAAACATTATTGATTAGTCAGATAAAGGAATTTACAAATAACAAATAGGACATAAAAACTCTACAGTAATTAAGACATAGCTCTAGGCTCTTCTGTTTTTAGTAATGCTATAAAAATGCTTTAAAATCTATAATACAAAAACTTAATAATTATACTTTACATATATAGCGCCAGATAATTAACACACCATTCTGTATTTAGAAAACTGTTCGGAATGTTAAGTAGATGAATTAATTAGTACCTTAAAATAATTCTTTATTTATTTTACGTTCTTATTACGTATAAAACCCCTTTTTAGGTACGTATAAATTGAAGTGTAATACTGTATTAGGTTAAACATTTATAAAACACTTTATTCTGAATGATAAATTAATTCTCTGCTAATATGCTAAGTCTAACGTCTAATCGTATTAGTTTATAAATGCCAAGTGTTTAAAAATTTAATCGTACATTGGAAATTAGATTCTTTTTATCATAAAATTATAAACTAATTTTTGTTTCTCATACATGTGCAACTAGCTCTGCTCATGATGCTAATTACAATACCGTTATACAATGCAGCCAAGTTATGGCGTTAGCCGAGCTTTACCTATAACTGACGTTTAACACGGTCTATATCTGTATCGTGAAAATCACTGCTTTCAGGAGGCATAATAAGGCTTACAACAATAGCTCCCTCGCGGCATTGCAGACTGCCAAATGAGCAGGTCCTTTTGTAGTGTTTGGCCCAGTTGTATGTACAGGTATACTGAAAGTTTTCTGTCAGTAGCCCTCCTGCATCTGACGTTAACCATAAACATGCATAGTTTTTTAAAAATATTTAAAGTTTTCTGTTTTTTTTTTTTTTTTTCGGAAACTAATGTAAAATTTTAAATTCCTTTCCCTTAGAAATTCTTTATTTCTCTCTGAGAAAATAACTTATTAACAAATATTAATAAAGTTATTTATTGTATCATATTTGTATCAGTTTAGGAAGTACAACAGCATTATCGATTTCTGCAATTTACTTGTAACAAGTGAACAAAGCAACGTTGAGTGTGGCTGCTGCTTGTATGGGCGACCGCTAAGCGGTCACCTTTGAACCGTTAGTCCTCAGGTTAAGTGTTAGGAAGGGCTCTTTATCTTTATAATGAGTATTAATTAAAATCATTTTGTGGTTTTCAAAATCAGATGGGTTGAGCTAAGTCTTTCAGCAGCCAACAACCCAATCAAACCTTAACTATAGTTATTCCATGTTACTAACGACAAGCCTATACAATAATACCTGTAAATTTCTAAACTTCTTTAGAAAATAAGTTCTTTGTTTTATACCATGTAATTTGAAAAGTTAGTTTTGCAAATTGGAAATTGTATTTTAAAAAGACATGGTTAATTTCTACAATACTAGAGATACCACTCGTTGGCGATACCAGTACTTAAGGGGCCAACCATGCCGGTGTTCTAGCTCACCGATTGTATTTCACATTTCTCATGAAATTCCAACGTAACTGGCTTAAACCTTAATAAATTTGAGGTAGTTAAGATTTATTTCTCACTTTTTTACACGGTGTTAGTTAATTTTGTATAGGAACAATATAGTAAACAGCTATATAAGTGGAAGAATGTGTAAAAGACATAATATTACAAGAAGTATTGTTTTTCATTCACTATCAGCCCAAATGTTCCCTTTTCAATAACAACATTCTACGCAATCGTATATTGTTCTTTACTTATAACTCATTCCTTTTCGGGCGCGATCTGTTTGCACAGCTTATACCTTAATGGAACTAATTTGTTGCTTACTTGGTACAATTAGTGGTACAATGTAATATTTTGATTTTTTTTTAATTAAAATATTTTTGTTTTATGATTTCAATGAAGTCTGTTTATATTGTCACGATGTAAAGCACCTCGTAATCGGATTTTTATAATTCATTATGATAAATAACAGAAATCTTTATTTTTATTATTATTAATATAAATACATACGAATATGACATGTTTGGATGCATGGATTATACAGTTCACACTTAAATAGGGTACACGACATTAATTTTGTTTATTATAGACAGGGGAAGCAACTTTTGTAAAACCACAATAATTCTTGAACTAAACGATAGAAATGTAAAAACCCTAATGCTATTATACAAGTTGTCCCATCTCAACTCACTGAATATAATGTACGTATTTTAAACTCGTGTGTGTTAATTTCATCACTGTTAAGCTGAAAACATAGTTAGCTCCACGTCCGAACAAATTAACCGCCCGAAAGAGCTTACTCCCATGTTGCTGGAAATTTCTCACTCTTTAAAATACGCTTTCATCACGTTACATTCTTTATTTTTAATTTTAGCAAATTTAAGTGGTACATTTGGAGCTTTTCATAAAATAAGTATGAAAATTGTGTTCGATTTGATTAAATGGAGTTTTAGACTGGTGGCAGAGAGGGAAGTATTATCAAAGAGAAACAGTTGTATTTTTTACATTAAACTTTTGTCCCGGATAATAAAAATCTACAAATGATACAATTTGTTAAAAACCCCAAGTTCAGATATTTGGGTACACCTCTTGCAAAAATAAAATTTCTACTCAAATTAAGAAATTATTTTTACTGCACCTAGATCATCAACAGGAAACAAAATATATGACAGGTTATAAAATATATATGTATATTTTAAAAACCTTTATCTACAATATAAATACGTACAACCATATACGAGTACCTAGTCAAAGAAACTTAACTATTAATGAAAAAAGGCTGTTAGTATTAATTTTTAAACATTCACATTTACTCAAATTCCACTTCATATAAAAATAATAATCTTCCATGCAATTTAAAAGAAAACAATCTTATTAGTATATTTGTGTGTTGCAGTAATAAATCTGTCGAAGTTATGTTACAACAATTCACTGGCTAAAATAAACACATTCAACTTTATCACCACATTAAGTTATATAATTTAATTTTATGAGCACATGTGCTCACAAGTACGTATGAGCTTAGTTAAACCATGTTTGGTTTCTGACAAAACTTTCCCAAAGGCAAGGCTTTGAAGATAGAAGAATAGTGAATCTCAAGATGATAGCTAACAATATAACTGTAGTGGAGTGTACGAACCTGGTGGACAACTACAGCACGGGCTACCCTCATGGATCTAGAACACTGAACGTCACACTACAGGTGGGTTCTACATAATCTCGTTACAAATTTAAACTTTGTATCACATAACTCGAGGTGTAGGAATCGAATGAGGTAATTTTATGGGTAAAGATTATGTGTAATATTGTTATATCTATTCTAGATATGTTTGTTCCATTAAAAATCGATTTTAACTCCATAGTCTAGGAAGTAATTGTAATTTCCATTAAATAGCAGAACAGGTCCGTTATACTCTTTCGTAAAATCAGGAAAGGAATTTCCTTTAAAAAAGGAATCAATTCCAGTGTTGGAGAGAAGAAAAATGAAAAAGTAATGATTAAGTGTAAAATACTAGATGATAAATTGTTTCTAATTTGATATCTTTTAGCTTAAAACATTAAAATTACCCGTTGTATTCATACATACAAGGGTTATGTAGACCCTACCATATAGAGAACCTGGTAATCAAGACTTATGTCAATTTTAGTACTTCTTTATTTCTGATGAGGGCTGTCTGGTTCTAGAGGACTTATTTACAAGGGTGCCATTATACATTTATGTGTTTAAATTTTGATTAATGAAATGATTTGCCATTTGATAATTATTTTTATGCCATTTCCCTTGCTTTTCAATACGTACGAAATCTAGCGTGACAACCAATGGATTAAAATCTTTTAAGTGATTTTACGAAAACCTGTTTTTAGTCGACCTACAATACACATTGGCTCTCACTTCTCCAACCATATTGTGCACATTACAATACTCTAGCTCTCTCCAAGTTTATATTGTTTAAAGGAAATCATAAACAAGAATAATAAGTCGTATTCAACACTCAGTTTCAATTATTACTTATGTAACTAAATTACTTACATTACTTTTCAGTAGCATTCACCTTTGTTCAGATCTTGCCTACCACATTGTACGATAGACATTTTATCTTGTGAACTTTTCTACTTCGAATATCATTTGAATTTTATACCTTAATTTTTTCTACAATAAAATCAAGTTTAGCCAAGCCTCAAGATTGGACATTATTAATTACTAGCACATATCCATGGTTTCGCCTAGAATTTCTATGCAAGATTCTGTGTATTTGTTTGAATAGTTCCCACAATTAATAAAACTTCAAGTATAACAGATTAATGTAGAGGAACTCTAAAGACAAAGTTCATAGTTTTCTTAGTGAAAACACTTGTAATTTACTAATATAAGGTCCTATGATATTTGTATTGTGGAATGGACTATATATCGTGCATCAGGTACCCATTTAACAGTGTTAATAATTAAGAGGAACAGAAATTAAGCAAAAGTGTGAGTAATTCTTATTTCAGGTTTTCCACTTCTAATTCAAATTAATTTATATTTCCAATACTAAATTGGAGTTTGCTACTTTGGCCCGAAAAACAATACAAATAGGCCTATATATATATATATATATATATATATATATATATATATATATATATATATATAATTGTATAATGAAGTTGGGTTAACAACAGTATATTTTTCTTAAATTGTATGGATACTGATATTGTTATTGAAAATTAATAACTAAAATCAATATTAATAATAATAACAACACATTTCAATACTTGATTTATTCCAGTTGCCATCCATATGTAAAATAATACATGATATAGTAAAATTATTGCTTCAATCCATGTTCGCTGTATCATACTATTTCCTTGGTTCACTCTAGGAATGATATAAGTATTTATACAACTACTGAGTATCATAACCTCATCAGTGAGAAATGGATGCGATGTCATATATCATACTATTTCCTTGGTTCACTCTAGGAATGATATAAGTATTTATACAACTACTGAGTATCATAACCTCATCAGTGAGAAATGGATGCGGTGTCATATATCATACTATTTCCTTGGTTCACTCTAGGAATTATATAAGTATTTATACAACTACTGAGTATCATAACCTCATCAGTGAGAAATGGATGCGATGTCATATATCATACTATTTCCTTGGTTCACTCTAGGAATGATATAAGTATTTATACAACTACTGAGTATCATAACCTCATCAGTGAGAAATGGATGCGGTGTCATATATCATACTATTTCCTTGGTTCACTCTAGGAATGATATAAGTATTTATACAACTACTGAGTATCATAACCTCATCAGTGAGAAATGGATGCGATGTCACCTCAACGATTTCGTCGTATAAATTGCATTTAGTGTCTCGTGTATTTTTGTTGTTGTTTGCCTTGTTACCACGTTATTGAAATAAGAGATTTTGTTAATTTTGTTATGCTTTTACTCTATAAATTTAATCAAATAGAAACTATTGATAAAAGTAATTAAACCAAGTAATTAAACCAGTTGGTCGTGCTGTCATAATACAATGTTTACACATTACAGTTGAATATATTTTACTGGCATTTTGAATTCACATTATAAAACTTTAGAGACCAAGCTTGAATTATTTGCTGCTTTAAAGTGTAGTCCAAAAGGATTTACGAAATAAGAATAGGCATATGTCCACCATGTCCATGTTAAATATCAGTAAAATGGTTTAATAGTTTATACGTGAAGTCAAGACAAACAAAAAAGGCACTTTCCCATTTATAATATTATTATGATGTTAAATAATTTAGTCTGTGCTAAAATATAACGAGCTTATCTTGTCGGGTTTCGCTCCAGTTCACCTTCCTCTTAGTGCAGCATCTCAAATCTAACGCTGGCACAGACTTGACTCCTGGAATATAGAATCATGTTCGCCTGAAGAGATGAAAACAAAGTTGACATTTTTATTCCTTCAGATTAACAACACGATTCCAGATCTCAGGTGCCAAGTCTGACAGCTTAAGATTCTAAATTCTTTACTAAGAGGAAGGTGAACTGGAACTAAATTCAACAATCGCATTTATTAAACCGTTACCAAATAACTAAGTCTTGTGGACTTCATAATAATATGTAACGAGGTGTTTTTTTTTTTTTTTTTTTTTTTTTTTTTTTTTTTTTTTTTTTTTTTTTTTTTTTTTTTTTAAGTAAGGTGGTTATGAAATGCTACAGTCCTTGTGTTCTTTATAAAATTAGAAAAAGTAGAAAGCCCATGAAACATCCCACGGCCTTTACTGTTCATTTTTAACAGAATTATAATCCAGAATTGGCTTTGGCATTCCGTCTATACTGTCATATCAATACCGCTTTGAAATATTATGTCCTTAGGACTGTAAACATAGGCATTGTACTAATGGTACATTCCATTAGTACAATTCCTGTGAAGTTTCGGATTTCATGCATCAATTTCTGAATCTCTTTACGGTATATGAACGTTATACGAAGGTATATGTTTTCCGTAAATAGAGTAAAAGTACGGATTATACTCGCCACGAAACAATCGACCGGGCTAAAACACTATCAACTAGTCCTATGTAGTTCTTAGAAAGGATTGAGGATACTCAGACGGAGAACTCGACGAAAGTTCCTTTCGGACGCTACTATAACATACTAGCAAATAGGAGCGGATTTACACTCAATTTCGTAGACTTTACACATGCATGACATCTGTTTCGGGTGAATTAAATTCCAGAAGCCTATGTTGAGTTTGCCTCGTTCCCATAATCAATAAAATATGATAAAAAGTGTTATGGACATTTTAGTTGACTAAGGTCTTAATGTTTTGCCTTTTTCCTGATCAGGAATATCACACACACACACACACATAATCATACACACATACACGTGTCACATATCATATACACAGATATGAGAAGTCTACTTCTGCCAAGGTCGTATAACTGTATTTAAATTTATAGTGAAAGGTAGATAGTAAATTTGATATTTTCTAATAAAATACAGTTTAAAGAATATTTTTACTAAAACAATTAATTTTCTTATCAGAATATTTTTTTCTCAGTGGTCAATAACGGTTACAGAGAAGGTTGGGCATAAGGAATGTTCATACTGTCAAGATGACTATTTGCTTTCACACTATAAATGTAAACATACTCAAAACAGTAGTAAAACTAAATAAACACATGGACCTGCTGTTATATGTTGTGATGGAACGGTTCAATAATTCACAGACTAGTGGGACGTGGCCCGGAAGGATTTTCCAAATAACAATAATTTTGTATACCAGGAACATTAATAATGTCCATTTACAATTTCAGTATAATCTGTTTGAACAGTTTAAGCGTGAAAACAAAATAAACGTAATCACCTTTGCATTTATAATACTATTCAAATGAGGTGTAGGACATTTGTAAACTCGTTTTTGTACTTTGGCATATTATTCTAATATATTTTATATGGCGTTTCTCATAGTTAAAAAAAAAAACATAGCTAAGAATTCTGGGTTGGACCTTTCGTATAAGTGACGACATATCGTTAAAACATTAAGAATAAAGAACAAAATAAACTAAGGTTAGGTTCATTAGTTAGGGTATTAACTTGAACATAAGTAGATAAACGACCAACTATGGACGGTTTTGACCGCTATCTCTCCGCCACACCCCCCCCCCCTTCGGATACACTCCATTACATTGACTCAAGACATAGATTGGCATTGGCTGCATATAGTTAAGGTTGCAATTATTGTATTTACTTGAGCAACTCAGATCTACGCACAGACCACATTGCCTTTGTTGATCCATTTCCTTACAGCAACCTTTCCTCACGCAGAAAAGATAAGAATTTACTAAAAGAAACCTGTTTAATTACTTGTATTTGTTCCTTTAGGTTAATAATAATTATTACGAATATTTTTTCTGTTCCTGTGTATATTGTAAAATCTTGATGGAAAAAAACTAATTCATTCTTTAATTCAATATGTGTCGTAACTTTTAACTAAAAGGAATTGTATTAATGGAATACACTGACAATTATGGACGATGTAAATAAAAGTTGTAGCAGCAAAATGAAGAAAATAAATCTTGACTTTTCCTCGTAACTAAACACTTGCCTCGGATCTGACTAACAGTTGAAATCTGAGTAAATACGTGAATGTAAATACTTTCACGGTGACGAAATACTCATTACCTTGTAATTCCACGACAACCCACATTTCCGCAGAAATATTTGTACATCACTAACGATGCATTTATGAATTACGTAATGAGTCAAACATTACAGAAACCAACAAAGCATCAAACCAAACTTATCTATTACGGTTGATGGGAGAAATCTATATTAGATTACAAATTAGTTTGTTTAGCAATACATTCTTCAGTGTCTATGTTTAAAACCTTCGAAATATAGAAATAATTTTTGTACATTAAAAATTGCATGAAGACGTACACGAATCAAAGTCGCTTTGCAAAAGTACACGACGTACCATCTGTTCGAGTTTTTAAACTATAGCCTTTCTGAGGATAGGGTTAAGTTTCTATTTACTATTGAAATATAGGTCAGACAATGGCTGACAGGATTTGGAAATTCGAAATAATCCCAAATGCAATTGGTGCTATCAACTGTTCATAGATACACATGCAAAGGTCTACTCAGCAGGCAGTATGTTAAAGTTCAATGTACTACATACAGGTTTAGAATAATAATAATAAAGTGGTAGCACAATGGTAGCACCTACATTTTGCAGGTTTTTAAACTTTTAATTGCTATTTAAGGTGTGATAATATAAAAATTCCTTTTGTCTGTTGACGTGATTTAAAGAAAATTTATTGAATTAAATAAATAAATATATATATATATATATATATATATATATATATATATATATATAAATAATTAATGTTTATTGACATATTAAATTAGGCTATTGCCATTTATACAAATTTGATTAATATATTACGACTTATTGCACTACAATACATAAATATGGAGTGTTCATATGTTGTTTGGATGATCATACTACATGTTTTGCTCACCATACAAATGCAATTTACTTCATATAACAACTGTTACTATATTTGTTTATTTGTAAATATTGGTCAGATTAGGTTTAATATACATATTGTGCATTAATCTTAATATGATAAATGTTTATTTAACGTTTATTTATAGTACGGTTTACTTTAGTTTTAGGATTTCTTTAATATTGCTCTTACATCTTGTACAAAATACAATTTTCTTTTTTTCCTCAACATAGTAACAATGAATGAACTTTGCAGATGACTATAAAATATGAGAAAGTTAACATTCTTTTGTAGATGCATGAAAAAAACTATTAACGAGCACTAAATAGAAGCATAAATCCTTACAGCTTCTAATTCTTTAACTAAAAAAGATGTTGAAGCCTTCTTGTTATTTTTGTAGGCAAAGTAAACTACGATTTCATTAAGTTAGCTGTGGATTTAGTTGATACACTTTAGTGAATGTATGTAAAGTGAAAAATTGAACATATAGGCTCCTACAAGTATATACATGTTAATTTGAACTTTTATTTACTAGCGATGAATCCTTCTCTTTGAAAATGAACCACATGAAACCATAAACTAGTAAAGGAATATATAGTAAAGGTGAGATATAGTTAAGTTAAATATTTACCCTTGCACAGTATCGTAGAGGGAGCTTAGCAAACTTAGGTTTTAAGAATTTATAACCAAGAAAATAGACGAGGAAAATTTTTTTGGAAAACAGTCTAGCTTTTTGAACTTTCTACAGTGTTTTAAGAAAACATTTCTTATTTGGACAACAGTGTAGATTGGCAGAACACTGATACAGGCCTACTCACAGATAGCGAGAAGAGGTAAAGTGATTGTGGGTGTGTAATTATTGAAGTAGAATGAAAAACAAGAGACTCTATTTCTCTATGAGTATGAGTGTTTTACAAAGACTTCTACAACAATGAAGGAAGTGCTCCATTTCAGGAACAAAAGGTTACAATCCATAGGAAGTAACTAAGAAACCTGAGACAAAAATATCTTGTGGCGTAATATAAACAAACTGCCATAATGCATAATTTACTATATTTTATAATACCATTATTTCATATAAGATATTTTATTAATATTTTCTCTGTCATGATAATTATTTAATGTATTTAGACTCAGAGTATTAAAAGTAAATTTATATTATCGTCCAGGTATTAAATAAAAATATGGTATTGTTTACACACACACATATATTTTTTTAATCTACACATTTAAGTGAAAAGTGTATCACACCCATGTTTTGAAGGTGTATAACGAATTTAAAATCGTTTTATTATAGTTAGTGTATTTAATTCATACAAAACAGTTATATTAAAAATCTTATAACTATTTGCAATATAACTGTTAGTATTGGTCATAAAAGGTATATAATTAAATGATATTTTCATGCAAATACATAGTAAGTCATTAAAGTGATATTATATAGTATTATCAGTTCAGTGGAAGGGCTTATATTGTCTTTACAAAAGACCTCCTTTAGAAACTCAAGTTTCCCTGGTAAAACATGAACACCAAAATCTTATAATAATTCGGCTTGCAAATACTGTCATCTACTGAGCTTCTATTTTTACGAGGGCAATATAGAAAGTAACAGACGTTTTGAAATTTAAATTAACCAACTGTTATATGAACATTGTAGTATATACATTTGAAAGGTACACTGTTAGGTTATGTTTCAACGTAATCCCCGTTCAAATTGAAACATTCGTCATAACGTTACACAAGTTTTTCGGTACTAGCTTTGTAGAAATCTGCCGCCAGAGATCTTAACCACTTAACGCCATCGTGAAGTTCAGCGTCACTATCGAAGTGCTGTGTTGTGAGCCAGGTCTTCACCGCTGGAAAAAGATGTAGTCGTTTGGTGCCAGATCTGGTCTATAAGGCGTATTATCAATACTTCCCAATCAAAATCATCCAAGATTTATCGCGTACGATTAGCTGTATGGAGACGTGCATTGCCGTGGGACAACAAGTTCTTGAGCTCAATTCCCCGTACGCCTGTTTTGTATCGCTCACCGCAACTTCTGCAATGTTTCACAGTATATCTCTGCGTTGATTTTAAATCCTCGTTCAAAGAAATCAACCTTAAGCATCCCCAAAAAACCGTTGCCATAATCTTTCTCGTAGAGTTTGGAGACCATGCAAGAGAATGTGCAAGCCCCAATTTTATAGACTGCATTTTTGTTTCATAATTGACATGCTTCACCTATGTTTTATCACCAATCACGATACGATCGAGAAGTTCGTTACCATGTTTGTCGTATTCATCAAGGAAAGTTAACGACGCAAAGAGTTATTATTTGTGATCGGTAAGGATTTTTGAAACCCACCTGGCAAAATTTGTGGTATCCAAGCTTCCCTGTAACAATTTTATGAAGTAAACTTATTAGAACATGTGGAAAATATTCCGAGAGTTCAGTTATTGTGAAACGAACTTTGTCATTGATTTTCAACATCAAATCTTCAGTCACTAAGCTAGGCCAACCGCTACGCTACAGTTATTAACATTTGTGTGGGCATTTATATAGTCAATAATCCACTGCCTTGCCCTGCTTTCACTTATTATTCCATTTGCATAAAATTCACACAGATAGAGTTGGAGATAAATTTGAATTGGTTTGCGGTTTTTTGCCAACATAAACCTTAATACTGAACGCACTTAACAAATGGCGGGATTTTCAATTGCAGCACACATTTTAATTAATCTCAGTTAGAAAAGTAAAAGAGATGCACACCGCGCGTGACTAAAGCTCAATGCGTACTGAATGACATTTTGACACCAATATGGCTGCTGTAATTCCGCCCAATGCCGCTCCATTCATAAACATCTGTTACTTTCTGGAAGCAATAACATTCTTTTCGCATTTTTAAGGAATAATCGATGTAACACCTACATATCAACCAAGTAATAACAACCAAACCTACACATAACGATAAAATACATTTCACTACGAAGGTGATCTAAAGGCAACAGTGTAAATCTATAGATTAGTCGTTACCAGAATACAAGTCCTAGCAAAATGTTTTTTGATGGATATAAGGTTCCTGATCTTCCACTGAGCATCATACAAGGAAAGAGGAAGTGACGTCTTGGGTTGCAAACTTGAAGTGGTTCGGTTAATGTTAATAGTGTTGCTGCTCGAATGTCTAGGGAGATGCTTATGTTAAGAAATTTAAAGGGAGTGTGACGATTGAGATACTTCTCTATATTTACTACGCTTATGTAAATAGCTATTTCACACATAGCGTCTTACTTGCAGTACTTTTCATACCGATAAAAAGATTTGTCAACATTAAGAACAATAAAATACGTGGTTCATATTGAAATACTCACTGTAGGTCACAATTCATATGGTTCAATGTGCTGACCTTGAGCTCAATATTTCCACTGGAAGCAGCACTTTCTATAACACATAATCTAAGCACTTTTCACAGTTTTACCGATAAATATGTTAACGTTTTAGGGGTAGGTTTAACCTAATAAACAATATATATATATATATATATATATATATACATTAAATTGTATAAATGGCAATAGCCTTATTTAATTTCAATAAACATTGAATCACAAAAAGTACTTGCTCCGCCGGGAGTCGAACCCGGATCCCTCACTTGCCGGGTGAATGTGCTACCATTACACCACAGAGCGCTTACTTTTTCCGATTCAATTATTTTGTATTTGGCCGTATCTGTCACATATGCGTTTAAATAAGCAAACTAACCAAATAATCGGAAGACCAAATACCTGTCAAACAACTTTTATTTACATGAAATTGTATAAATGGCAATAGCCTTATTTAATTTCAATAAACATTGAATCACATAAATATATATATATATATACTATAAACTATCAATATGTGTACATAATTGATATACGTGATCACAGTTGCGCTCGTTCTCGTGTAAAAGTCACGGTAAAACGAAAACTTTAACCCAACACTAGTTTTAATAAGTCTACATTCAATATATATATATATATATATATATATATATATATATATATATATATATATATATATATATATTGAATGTAGACTTATTAAAACTAGTGTTGGGTTAAAGTTTTGGTTTTACCGTGACTTTTACACGAGAACGAGCGCAACTGTGATCACGTATATCAATTATGTACACATATTGATAGTTTATAGTATTGAGTTAAAGTTACGGCATTTAGTAAGAGCGACGTTTGCACTGATGACGTAACCAGATCTATGGAGTTCTAAGTATATTGATCAAAATCAATTCCAGAAACATGTTAGCCAGTTTGGGCGACTGGCGAAGATTAATGGGGGCTGAGGCTAAGTAGTTAGTAGCTGTCATGGCCGCTTGGTTGCGCAGGAAAATGGAGTAATTACTCCCTTGAACACATCGATTGCTGTGACGCGCTCAGACAACCTCTGAGCTGTACCAGCTAAAGTTACGTGCGTCCACCACAATAATATTAATTCCCTTTCAACGTATAATGTTCCATTCATAAACATATATTACTTGTATAATTCAGTTATGCAACTAACAATAATAATCAAATTTAATAATTAGGTATACTAATCATTTAACCAATATGAAACATGTACCGTTTTTGTGTTGTTAGCTGTCTTAAATAAGTGTTTACATGTTCGTATAGTACGCAGTCATATTAGGATGATGATTGTTTCCATGATGATAAAAACTGTAATCCATACATCGACATACAGTATATACTGATTCTTAGTGTTAATTCAGAACAGGCTAAGGTTGAGAGCCAAAACACCATCAACAGCTGATTGAATTTACCGACCCTGAAACGCCAAAAATTATAGGTATGAGTTTTTATTGTAATTTTAGCATATCCTCAATCACAACATCATTTCACTTTCGAATGAATAAACTGCTGAGAGAGCCTTCAGGTCTTAAACTCCTGGTAAATTAGATATTTAATATATCCGACTTAACATGATGAGTTACAATCTGGTACGATAGCCCGAAAAGTCCTTTGTTTGACGTTTATTTTTGACGGTGGAAGGAATTTTTGCACCAATCACAAAATTTAGATTCATGCAAAATTTAAAGTCTATAGGCTTCTAGGACAGAATTCATTGTTAAGCGCCTCAAGTAATAGACTTCACTAACGTTCAGCCAAATAATCTATTCAAATAGTTAAAAGTTTGGATACAAGAATAAATTAGATATTAATATTGTAACATTGAAAGTTCTAGAATTTAATCTAGGCCTATCAAGAAAACTGATACATCAGAGACAAAAATGTTCCAGAATACCTTTTCCACAAAGAGTCACGGCAGAGTTATTACACACGATTCGCTGGTATGTTTGTGGTTCATACCAAGTCTTACATCCAGGAGAGATTTAATTCAACGAAATATAATTCACAAGATAGTGTCAGGAACTACAATACGTTACTGTAAATTTATAGTCATAGTTGAATATGTTTAAAATAAAAGTTCAATTTAATGGTGACTTACTAAGCGTCAACATCAACTTATTAAACCTCATCCATATATAAATATTAAAACCCTTAAAGGTAATCATAAAACAATAATTAGTTACAATCATCTTAAGGTATGTTCTACAGTTAAACGAAAATGCCTAATATAAAAAATCGATACATTTTCAATTTTGGAGCAAAATAAATAATTTTTAAAACCTAAAATCAGTGAGATATTTCTAAAACTAATGTACTGATATGAAGTTCTAACAACATTAAATACAAACAAGACGGTGCTTGGACCAAGTGTTAGCTTATCACCTATGTGCTATTAAGCGTTTATGGACAGTCCAGATTAAAATACTGCAGTAGGAACTTTAAAAGTATAGGTGACATTATAGCTCAGATTGGACTAGTGGTAGTTTATATAACAGTATATATAGTTTATATAGTACGTATATACATACTATCCCTGAATACTGGCCAGGGAGTACCTGTACAGTCCATACACTACAATTAAGCATAGCAGACAATTAGGTTTTTTGTTGTATATAATGGTTGAAAAACGTACAATGATGGTTTGTTTTACCATTGCACGTTCGTACAAATTTGTTTATGTCAACAAATCAATTCATTATTTTTAACTGATAACAATCACCGCACTACGTGGTATAACAAGCATTGATCTGTATGTAATTAGTATCATTATCGAGATGTCCTTCGGATAGAGAGACAGATAATAAAGCTGACAGACTAGGAAATGTTACATCCCCCCCTCGGCACACAGAAGATAAAATATGCTAGATCACTTAGAGATAGATTTCAATGAGGCTCAGTAAAATCCCATTGATAGTCATGCATTTTTTGTGTAAAAACAACTCTTTCATATAGAGAAGTTAATAAGCCCTCAGATAAAGTTTTTCTCAAAATATTCAGCGGATGGGTAGGCTGTATGAAGGCTCAGCCACATACACATCATTAAACACGACGATGTATTTGTAAAAATGATGCTACACGCAAAATTCCAAGTCCATATCGATTTTTTCTTAACGTCTAAAGCTGAAAACAGAAACAAAGTTCGAAAAGCAAGCGAGAACTTTACATAAAGAAGAGGAATTTTGCTAGAATCCTGATGGATACAAAAAAATTCAAGTTTACAGTTAAGATATCACTCTGAGTTTTAGGCTTTGCTCCACACTGCCAAATACTAGGGAAGGAAATTCACCAATAGCTAAACTCAGATTCATGCAAAATTTCAAGTCTATAGGCCTATAGAACATAAATTACTTTTTTAGCACCTCAAATGATAAGCTTCGCTAATGCTCAGCCAAAAATAATAAACTGACAAAATCGAATTAACATTTTGGATATATGCATATGTATATAAAAATATTTATATTGTAACATTGAAAGGTCTAGAATTTAATCCATGAGGAAAACTGATACATGTTCCAGATTAACTTTTTCACAAAGGGACACGGCAGAGTTATTACACACGTTTCACTTGTATGTTTGTAGTTCTTTCCAATTCTTATAGCCAGGAGAAGTAGCATACATTTTATTACATTCAATAGGAAAAAGAGTGTATTTTATAAATTATTGTAAAAAGATATTTTCTTTGTATGATAAAAATACAAGAAGAAAGATAAAATTTTGTTCACCTTGAAAGAAAAGATTTAAAACTGAAAGATTAAAAGATTTAAAAAGAATAAGAAATTACAATACTGAATTCGTTAATTAAAAATAAACCGAAATAAAACCAATAGAATTTCCAGCACCTTGCACACGACAACTTAATGGAAGGCTGTAAAGAATATTATGTTTAAATTCATTCAGCAGAGAACCATTTAAATGTTTTAACTCTAAATTATTTGCCACGAATAATGTACCTCATTATTGTAATAATAGAGAAACAACAGTACAATAAATTATATAACATTTTTTTTCAAGTTGGTTTTAATATCGGGTCTAGTAGAAACGCCTTTCTTTTAGTTTATATTTTTATTGTTGATGACCTAAATGAAGGTGTTTGTTAATGTTCAGATATAACAGTAAAAACAAAAAGGATAAAAAAGGTTTTATAGATTTACAATTAACTCTTTTTATATTTTGACGATTTTCCCCAAATCGCCATACTAACATACACATATCATGCGTATGAATTTCTTACCGTATCCTGAGGTAAAAATTATTTTTAACCGTAGAAGATAAAGTGTTTAACTACTATTGCTAACTTTTCGTTATCCATAAAATGATTTACTAAATAAATGATTCAAATTTCGTTCTTCTAGAAGCTAAATACGAAGACGAAACTTTTAAAATATATATTCCACAAATTCACCAAATCATGATAGACAAAGCAATTAAAAGTGTTAACCCTTTCATCATTGAAACTATATAGAATTACTCTTAAAATAAGGAAATATAAAAGTTAAAACATAGTACCACATAAGAAAACAAAATACAAATTATAATAACACCGAATACAGCTGTGTTTAGATTTACATAAATCATTAAATCTTTCCTCAATTATCTTGTTAAACAAAACCTGTCAAGTAGACATTATATCGTAGTATTAGATATAACCTATGAATCTCATTAAAATACAGAAGAAAGACACGTTGCTAATATAGGAGGAAGCTTAAGAACACGTATAACATGGAACTTGTAAATTTGTTTAATATGAGAATATATACTTTTTATATAAAACTATAATGAATGGGGAACTTATTCAAGTGGAAATATAAATTTTTATTGCTCAATAGTATATCAATCTTGTAATAGTTACTATATTTGCATACTTCCTCAAGTTTTCAAAATAAACACTACTCCGTTTTAAAATTATTGCGCGTATGTGTGTTTCTTTACTACAATGGCTCCCCCAAAAAGACAGCTCTTCCTTCAGTAAACATTATTTGTTCACTTTTAAAAACAGCAGTGAAGTATTATAATGAGACTATTTTGAAGTTTGAAATTACTGAAAGCAGCATTTCATATTTAATGGGCAGTCAAACTAAAGTTTAAAACTCCTAAGAACTTCGTAATGCATATAAATTACATTCTATTAGAAGAGTATTAAAGAGTAAAAATCTAGAAACATTTTTGAACCAAATGAATTTTGGAAAACTGAAAGGAATTTTGAAGCACCAAAGAGTGCCTCCTGTACCATACAGTACAGTGGTAATCTAAAATAGCGTAATTCCAAATCTTAAGAGCTCCACTCTTATGTACACAATCTTGTGAATAAAGTGATAATTTTGATTTGGGGATTTGATGTTCTAATACCATCAAACAATTACTGTATCTAAAATTACAAAAGAAAACACATTTTAATTGAAACTTTCAAACCTTAAATGTTTTTGAGTAAAGGAAAGGATAAATAGAAAATAAATTAAAGACAATGTATTGAATAAAGTTTGCAACAATTCTAAAAACAGAAAATACAGTAATTTATTTGAACCAGTACTTAAATTACAAATAAAATACAGAGTGAACACGGTATAGTGTTTAGTAAACTTCAATGGAGTATCAGTTTCTAGATGTTCTGTTACCTCCTTTGCTTTGAGTTCTCCTCCCGTACAATTGTCAATTCGTTACGACTCAAGAGGCCAGTCACTGAACAGCTGCATATAGTTTTTTTTAAGATATTTGTTCAAAATTAAAGGTTTCAGATGTGTCAAGATAAGGCAATTAAATTAAACTGTGTTTTACTGTAATTATAATAAAAACATTTAGTTTGTTGTTTTAAAATGTATTACGTTACCCTCGCTCTAAGTTTTTAATATGAAAACAATACAAAAGCTGATTCAAAAAGTGTTTTTCAGTTTCAACTGCCATTTTCGTCAGGATCAACCTTTCAAGGTCTGATTTATGGCATCATTTTTTATATGAATATACTACCGTTAAAACTTGTACTTTTACTCCTCGCGGGCTGTTTCTCTAGGAGCGAGAGGTTCACTGAATATATATATATATATATTATAATACATTTTTTAGCTCTATTTTAATGGTTTAAATAATATTAAGCCGCCTCGAGACATGATTAACACACTTATAATGCTATATATATATATATATATATATATATATAATATATATATATATATATATATATATATATATATATATGCCCGTTCTGGTTGAATTTACTAAACAAATAACAATTTATCTTTATATTATTTAATATAAAGTATTAAGGTAATATATACCATAAACGTTTATTGTTTTAAATACATTACTTTAATATCATATTGCAGTTATTAATGTATAACCCAATAACATAGGGTTTTCTTTGATGGTAGTGTAGTTCCAAAATCCTTAAGACTGAAGGGACAGATTTATCATTAATCGAAGCTTATATAATTCAAACACTGAGATTAGTATCACGATATAACTTATAGAAACGGTGGTGCGTGACTCATAATGTTTTGTGTCGGATAAACAAGAAAAGGGAGGTATTTGAAAAACTTTGGTTATTTTTAATACGATAATATTTTTTTAAAGGAACTGCAATGGCATGAAAATAAATTGAACAAACTTTTTGTAGTGTATACATGGTACACATGTTTTAACCATCACAATATTTTATAAGTGTTAGACGTATTTTTATTCTTTTGTCCTCATAGTAAAAACATTCTTTAAAATTGCCTTTTTTATGTCTTTTATGTCTTTTTTAACACTTAATCCTAATATGCCCAAAAAGGTCAGTTTTCAGAACTATTAAAACCCCTACAGCTCCGTTTATTCTATAATACTAGTATATTTAATACGTGCTATATAATACACAGTGTATATAGCAAAATATGCATGTACATGGATATTTTCGTTTTTTAATATTGTCAAGAAGTGTTCCAAGAATCCCTACGCAATTATTAATTTCCCTATAATAAATAGTTACTCTTTTTCTCCTAAAAGTATCTTAAAATGAGCAAGATACTAATTGACGTTTAAGTGAATCACTAACATACATATTTTTGTTTTTGTTAAATTATGTTCCATATCATGGACTTAAGTATTGTAATAATTGCTGAAAATTGTTTTAAGAAGTTTTAACAATGTTTATAACAACGAAGGCGAATTCGTGCAGAAAAATGGTGGCTGCAGTATTTGCAATCAAAACACTATAATGTGTCAATGCTTGTATAAAGCTTCACTTTACTCATGAAAAAATATTGAAGTGTTTACAACATTTGTATTGGTTAGCTACCTAACTCCTAAAAAGTCCAATTCTGTAAAAAAGTATTTGCCAAATATAATACAGTGAGCCTGTAATTGATTTGGCCTACTTAAAGATTGAAGCCTCTATTAGATGGAACCATTATTTAAGAATGCATATACTACCTAGCCAAATATGGTTTTTATAGTAATTATAAGGCTACAGGAAATGTGCGTAATTCTGTTATGTTTTCACATAAGCTTAATTTCTAATTGTAAAGTATTCAATCAATCATTCAGAGAAACTAGTTTTATCAGCTTACTCAGTGATAGGTTTCAACTACGCTCAGCCCAACTCCATGTTTGGGCACGCAACGTTATATAAATTCATTCTGTGTAAAAACGACGTCTTGCATCATTTCAAGTCTACAGATGAATTATTTTCGAGATATCTTCCCACATGATAAATTCACAGTTTTCTACATTGAACTGGGTTTCATATTAAATAAATAAATAAATAAATATATATATATATATATATGAAACCCAGTTCAACAGTAGTTTTATATATATATATATATATATATATATATATATATATATATATATATATATATATTATAGGTATACAGACTAAGTCATCATAAAATTATGGTATATGTGTTACGATATTTAGTGTACTAGATAAGTACTAAGTTTGTTTACTGATTTATTTTTTCTGCTAGTTTTCCGTTACCAGTATAGGACCATTATGAAAGTAATAGCTAACGCTAAGTCAAATTCAATGCAGTAAGCTATTACCAAACTCAGTGTTCCTCATTTAAAAATGAAGCAAATGCACAATTTTTATTCTTCAAGTCAGTTCATTTTTGAGATACCATGCAGCCAGGCAGATCGCCAGATAGACAGAAATTACGTTTTCAAGCCCCTGAGGTGATAAGATTCGCCTCAGCCAAAAATATTTCTAATTAAATCCGGACAGAGAAAAACCAACCGATATCAAGGAGACGTGTAGCCTATTTCACGCTGTGCTTATCACAAAATCATATGAAATTGAACGAAGGCACATAAAAGAATTCTATGTAGAGTTCTGAACTCTGATGTTAGAATAAAATAAATTTAGAATTACTTACTAAGTGATTCAATTTTTAACATTTCCTATTAGAATAATGTTTGACGAATATCACAGTGCACAATATCAGTGTCTTTTCAAGGTAGCAGACGGACGTTCGTTGTAACGTTCGATAAAAATAACCCAAAGGTTACTTACAGCTGTCATCTGTGCAACTTATTATTTATGTATTATTGACTCTGAAGTTTTTTTTATTTTTCTCAGGTTTTTACTTCTGTTATTGGACCTTCTATCAAGCTAACTTGTGAGATCCTGTTAGTATTAGTTTCACCATGGCTGACTGTGCGAAATGCTTGAAATCAGTTACTAGGACTGGCAGGAATTCTACTAAGATTGATTGTGTGCAGTGAAAGTTATCTCTTCATGGCAATTGCGTGAACCTTACCCTTGATAATATTAAGTATTATCAGGATAATACTACCTGAAGATATGACTCATGTTCTAAAAAGCGCCGTAAGAGGATGGCTAAGAGATGATGAGGTCAGCTATGACCTATGATGATGTTTTAACCTGGTGTCAGAGCTGATGAAGGACCTAAAGGTATCGAGGCTAGCCAGGGTAAGTCAATAAATTCTGCCTTTAAAGAACTAAAAGAAACAAAAAACTAGTTGGCAAGCAAAGTTGGGACATAAATGATCTGACTATTGTGGATAAGATATCAGCTGAAAACATTCAACTTAAATGAGTGACTATCCTAGAGAGTAGAATGGATGGTATTAGTGAGGGATACTATTGAAATAAATGGTATTCCAGCTCAGAAGTGAATGTGTTTGATGTAGTCAAGGTGGTGAGTAAGGGGTTGGATCTAACTATTGAGGAAACTATGATCAGTGCTTATCATAGGCTACGTAGTCGGTAGGGTAGTGTGAGGCCTCCAAGTATTATAGTTAAGATGACCAAATGTATGAATGCTGAGGATGTGTTTGCAGAGAGTCAAAACCAGAAGTCACCAGCTCCTCAATGTTGCTAGGGAAAAAAACAACATCACTATACTTATCTATGGATAATAGGTGGGAAAATACTTATGAGGAAAGCGGGTGGGGATCCAGTTAACGTGATTACATCTGCAGACCTGGATAAGTTGTAAATTTAGGCATAAAACACACTGTTGCGTTAAAGTTTAAGTTCAGGAATATCTATAACTTAGACCTGTTTATCTTTCACAATTGCTCCTTTATTTGACATCAAAGATGTAGACCTAACTATACATTAAAATGTGATTTTAGGACTACTTATGAGTTTTGCATATTTATTTTTGCATTTATACACTTGAATTATGTCGTTTTCTTTTAATTTAAAATATGGTTGATATTAATAATTTTATTGCTGTTAATCACAACATTAGAAGCATGAGCTATAACCATTTGTTAGGTTTTCATATTTAGTTATAATAATTAATCAAATTTTACGCATTAATATAGTCTTTTTACTAATAACCAGAATTGTATGTCATTTAGAACTGCTCTTTGCCCACCATTGTTCGATACCATTTTTATTATAATCCATCTATTTCCACTAATCTTTGTACACACACACACACACACACACACACACACACACACACACACACACACACACACACACACACCTGCATTCCAAATCTATAGTGGTCCGATTGTCACGTGGTATGAGGTGACTTCTGTCGACCAATCAGGCGTCCAGGACGCCGGACAAGAAAAGCTCCCCAAGGCATCTCCCAGTTCTTCTAAAGACTCCGTCTCGCTAGGTTGTACGTCAAAACCAGCTTTAACCAAGTTCGGGCCAGGCCCCCTTGTCTTGTCTCTTGTGAACCGTAAGCCGTTCTATGGCAATTAACAGTCCCCTTGCCGGACATTATTTGGTTAAAGAGCCAAAAGTAACTTTGTCTCAACGTTCGTGAGTGAACCGAAAACATTGTCAAGTGAAGGTGGAATCTTCATCCATCAACAAGTACTCCCCTGCTCAACGTTCCTTGGAAGCAACCCAGGTCGAACTACAATCAACCCAACTTCATGTGTGTCGAGGTGTCAGACAATGGACGGTGCAAGGTAACAGTGTTTCATCATTCTTATCATGGTCCTTCGCAACTAAAGACAATTCTCTTCTCAACCAAGATTTAAAAATCCTCAACTAATTCGGACATTTTTGGACATTTTAATAGAAGACGAAAATCAGTTTAACACCTGTATTTTTGCTTTAATTGTGTGCCTTTTTTCTAATACTATGTTTTGTGATCTCATTTCGTATTTTTATTTTTCCCATTCGACTAATAGTTATTCTTAGAAAATCAACGTATGGGCTCCACCTGCTCAGCTATCGAAGTATGAGTTTTTTAAATATTAGACATTTTACTGGTCCTTCGAATATAATTGCGGTCCGCCACGCCGGATCTCCTAACATACCTTTTGGTCCTTCTGACCAGATCTAACATAATTTTTGGTCTTGTCGACCCGGATTTTCATCAGACTATGGATAAATAAACTTTATTTCAAGAATTCAAGAAATTTATTTATAATAAACATTTACAATCTTGGGTCCCAACAAATTACAGATAATTTTATCGTTGGGTTCCCATCTTTACTATACACAACATCCTAATATAAATGTGTTCTAATCACAAAAAGAAAAACCGATTGAAACGCGCTTTTGGCGTCGGTGCTTTCAGCCATTACCAATGGAATGCACAACCAGACTACAGATAAAGTAATAGCATAAACATAGTGCCTGGATTAAACCATTGTATAATATACATGATCGACCATATTCTATATTCACGACCATCTACTACTAATTCCATTGAAATGTATTACAATATGTCAACAATAGTTTCAATATAATGTATCACCTGCAACAAACACACACACGCACGCACGCACACACACACTTTATTCTGTAAGAATATAAATCCAATTTCAATGTATAAGATAGAACACCATTCACAGGTACAATTATATGAAAGGTTATACAATATAATCTATTTTCCTAAGCCTAAACGTTCACCAGTCTACTCATCACTTTCCATTTCAAGTAGCCAATCAAGTATGTAAGGTTTAGCAACGTAAAAATTTTTAAATTTTAGCAGTTTCTATAGGTATTTGATTAAATATTTTTGGAATAATGTAACTCAGCGAATTTTTCCCGTATGTATTACAAAATCTCGGCAGTTTACATTTATCTAATTTCCTAAATGCATAGCACGTTTTTGTGTTTTCTGTTTTAAACGAATCAGATAAGTAGTATTTTTGAATGATTTTTAATTTTAAAAGTTGTTTGGCATTTAAGGTATTGTAATCTGTATAGTAAAAGGCTATCAGGAATTTGGAAATTGCGCTGCAATTGTGGCACGCCCACCATTTGATATAGTGTTCTTCTTTGCAAGATATCCACCCGGTTTATGATGGACTTAGAGGCTGTACCCCATACCTCTACCCCATACCGCATCAAGGATTCAAACATCGACTTTATAAATTAGCTTGATTGCTGAACCGGGAAGGGTACTTCTTAAGCAGTAGATTTTCGCAGATACAGCTTTTAATCTTTTTATCAATTTGTTTATATGCAATTCCCATTTCAATTTGTGGTCTATAGTGATGCCCAAATAATTTGTTTCCGTAGCCACTTTTAACTTTGACACAACAACTGTTTTCATTATGATTATATAAGCAAACACAGTCATGGCTTTTAACTATTGGAGGTCGATCAGGAATATTATGAGAGGAATGAAAATTTATTACGAGGGTTTTTTTTTAGAATTTATAATTAGTTTTCTGTCGTGAGCCCATCTAAGCATTACATTATAATCAGAAGAAATGAGGGATTCTGCCCGATAGAAGTCCTTGTGAGCCACCACGAGTGCTGTGTCATCAGCGTACATAAACAAATGTCCATGAAAATTTTGTTTTGAAAGACTATTAACATATATATTAAACAGAATTGGGGGCCAGAACACTACCTTGTGGGACTCCTTGGTTAGCTACTCTGTATGAACTATATTCATTGGAAATTTTAACAGAAAATGGTCTATTTTTCCAGGTAACTTGCGAACCACTTTAAGATGTAGGATTCAATTCCGATATGTTTTAATTCATCCAGAAGTATGGCATGGTCAAGTGTATCGAATGCTTTTGAGTAATCGACAAAAATGGCTAAAACCTGCTTTCTGGAATTTAAATGATAATTTATAAAATTTGTAAAATCAAGCAACAAAGTCTCTGTCCCTTTATTTTTTCTGAAACCATGCTGGTTTTCACAAATTATTTTATTTTCTTCCAAATATTTATTTAGATAGTGTGCAACATATTTCTCGAATATTTTATCCATGACCGATAAAATAGCTACAGGCCGGTAATTTGAGGTTAAGTTTCTGGATCCTGACTTAAAATTGGTCTTATAATAGCAACTTTAAGATTGTCTGGGAAGATTCCTGATTTAAGTGACAATCTTATAAGGCTGCATATTACATCACAAATCTTTTCCTGCGCCATTTGAATGTCCTTTACTCTTATTCCGTCAATTCCTGGGGATTTTTTTATTGCTTAGTGACTGGATGATTTTACGAATAAATAAATTATTTGGCTTAGGTATGTAAAAGTTTTGAGTAGGTCTAAAAGAGCCAGTTGAATGTGTTAGCTTTGCTGGACAAACATGATTGAGATCCTTAACACTTTTTTTCAAAAAAAATCCGCAAATTCGTTTTGTATGGTATCCGGGGTGACAACGTTCGAAAAAAGCTCGTGATATGTTATCGTCTAGGTTTTCACGGGTTTTTATTTCCAAGCATAGCATTTATACAATTCCATTGCTTTTTCATATCATTTCGGACGTTATAAAATTCGCTATAAACGTAATCTCTTTTTGTTGTAAAAATCAATCTGTTTATTTTATTTCGAAATTTTACGTAGTCACAACGATATTTTAAATTGCTTGGAGAATGCTTCCATTTTTTAAACATCCTATCTCGTTCCTTTATTTTCTTAAAAAGGAAGTCAGTCATCCAAGGTTTTTTAACTCTGAAGCGAGATGTTTCTGTAGACTTTGTTGTTATTACTATTTTTTTTACTCCTTTCATAGACATTTTTAAAAATATTTAACACCTTTTCGTATTATGCATTTGGATTATCATCTGTATGTACAGTTGGCCAGGTCACCTGAGTCAAAAGCCTATGAACAGAAATATTACTTAGAATAGTTTGCTTCGAAACATCATGACCTCCAGAACCTTGGTCGTTAATCAATAGCGCATGCTATAAGATAGTGGTCAGCTGGTTTATAGGTAATAACTGCTGGAAATATCTCCTCCAAGGATCGGATCTAATGCATATATGGTCGATGCACGATGAAACTAAAACGTTATTTCGAATTTCTTCTCTTGTATTAATATCGATGCAATTCACGAGCCCATAAGAGGTTAAAATCGATTCATATTGAACTATACGAGATGATGCAGCATGATTTAAATTAAGATTAATGTCGCCGACTAATACAAGTCTCTCCTTCCTATTACATTGACTCAGCAACATATCTAGCTCATCCAAAAACGACCTCTCATTGGTGATTGGTGGTCTGTAAATGTGTAAAATCTGTATGCATTGGTTTTTAAAAATGTTTACATTAAACGCCATGAACTCACATTCAGTTTATTCTGACATCAGACAAAATCGGAGAAACAGTCAATTTTTTATGAATATACACCGCCAGGCCCCTCCCCTTCTTGACTCTCTGCATCTAAACCAACAGTTATAATCTGGTATTTGGAAGATATCAGTTTAGCGATGAATCTATATCTATTTCTGATATTAATAACACATCAAAGTTACACCCACCTAAGAAAACCCTTAGGTCGTCAAAATGCTTCCGATAGACCGCAGATTTATGTGTAATATTAGTGGGGAGTCAATGAGCGCTTCGTTAGTTGATAAGAAAGAATCAATATCAGGGTAATAACGGCATTTATCTATGTTTAACATCGGAGAGTTTCTTCGTCGGTAAGTATGTGGAGTCTGTCTGTCATGTAATTTAGTTATCTACCGACCTTCGACGTGATCGTGTCTCCGACCTGTCTCTGGTGCCTGTAAGTGAAACACATATATACGTACTCACTTGAACCCTGGCAATCTTTCCTATTACACACATAATTACAGCACATTAGCACATTAGGTATACAATATTTTAACGATAAACCTTTATCATACATTACACTAAAAACAAATATACATTTTCTTGTTAGGCAATTATTTTGGACAAATTCCTACATCAATAGCATGAATACATTACTAATATTCGTCCTAATTTGATTCGTACTTGAATTTCAGTAATAAAGGAGATCAATCTGCAAAATAACCATCAGACTATAATTTACAGCATCGTACCGTTGTAAGCCACCCAATTTAGAAAAGGCAAAACTTCCTATATTAGTTACAATAATACTAGGACATATACACCAACCTAGACATAACACTGAGTAACAACTAACAATCAAGCCATCCACATAAGTACCACCTGAGCTAATTTCAAACATTAAAGGTAAAAGAATAAAGATATAATAACATAATGATTCAAACGTATAAATCGTTCTAACTTATACAAGTTTGTCTAGGTCGCTTTTTTGTTTTTAATATGTATAATTGAAGCATTTTCACTTTTTTTCGCAAAGATTTTTCCGTTTTTTCACCCACACAAATTTATAGTCTCTGTCTTTGGCCTTAAGTCTGGTTTCTCTATGCAGTTTTCTGTTGTCCACTGTCAGATTTTCATTAAAATAGACTTTAGGCTTGCCCGCTGCAGCATTTTTGTAGGCTTTTCTTCCCTGGGTTATCCACTGGTCCCGAACATCCTTCCTTGTAAACTGAACAATCAGTGTGGGTGGGTGCTCAGCGTTGTGCTGTTTTAGTGGGTGGGGCAGCCTGGATATGTTGACTATCAAAAAGTAACATTGATTTCCCCACAAACCCTCTCCAATATCTTTATTGTGTCTTCCTTACCGGCGTCTTGAACTCCATTTATTTCCAAGTTAAAGCGTCTGTTGTATTGATCCATGTCATTTACCTTCATTCTCAATTCTTCTATTTCACCATCCCTGTCCTCCACCTTCCTCTCCAGACCCACTACCTCATGCTTAAAACTTTGGTTTTGCTTTTCAGCTCTTTTATTTCATTAAGCATCTCATCATACATACCTGATATAAAATTTTGGCTGTCTTTTACTTCTTTGAGTATGCTTTCAAAACCCTCGAACCTTACTGGTAAGGCTAGCTATCATAGTCTTAAGCTCATTGTCACAGTTTGAGGTTAGGCCTATTTTTACAGTGAGTGTGAATATTTGATTTACTACTCACGGATGTAGACCTTCCCTTACACTTGTGCATACATCTCCAGGCTAATTTCTTTTCTTCACTCATTGTTCTGAAGGTTGTTTCCTTAACACTACATCCAAAACAATAATGGTTACCACAGCCATGACATTCAACATGATCACATTCCGGTTGCAAAATCTCATCACAATAACCGCACCGCACCATTTTTTTTCAAGAATGTTTAATAACCTTCACCTAGTTGTTGAATAACAAAATAGATCAGTATGTTAAGCTTAGATAACGACTTTAAGGTTATGTTTGCGGAATAAACAACGAGTAGCGACCGACTGCCTCGAGCGCTGCCAATCCAACTCATTTGGTGTTGGAAAATAAGACATTGTGTTTCCATTGTGTGAGAGACTAGTATTTGTAGCGCCAAAAGTTAGCATCCCCAAGCGACGCGCGGCCATCTCGAACTCATCCCCCACTACTCTTACATACCACACTACAATTTTAAACGCATTGTTTGTAAACAAACATTGACACATCTTGTACCTTACATCCATTGTCTATACACTACATTGCATTACACTTGCAAAACATTTATTGACTTGCCAACTATTGTATCTCATTTGTGATTGTCATAATAATTAAGTAAGAATTTATTATGAGAGGAAATTGAAATATCTTGTATCAGTGTTTAACTACAACGTCTCTGGAAATATTGTGTAACCAATTATCATTGGTGATTGATGATTTTTATTGTGTATTGTTTATTTGAAATATTGTTACATTATCAAGGGTTAGTTAATTTGTCATAATTGTTATTGATTTTAATTTAGTTAGTTATTTAGTTTGCTGTAGTAATTTCATGTTTTAAGTTAAATATTCACTAACTAATCATGGCTCCAATCAAAGTCAGTACCTATGAAAGGTTGACGCTGCTAGTTAAGAATAGATTTACCAAAATTCTAAAAGAAGTTGAAAAAATAGTTAAGAGCGAAATCCCTTTAACTCATGTTGTTCAACGTACGTTAAACAGCTATCTGAGCGAAGTTTCCAAAAAACGGAATGACTTCGAAGCTAATTTAGCTAGGATCGTGGAGGTTCCAACGACCGAAGAATTGTCCGTGGAAAGACTCTCTACGGATCAAGACGAAATTAACGACCTTTTCGTTCAGATTTCTGGTTTGATAGAGTCCGCTATGTCTCCTGAGGAAGCACCGTCAACACCGTCGGTACACAGTGAGCGGCAAACCCCCCTAGCCACGCTGTCACATATCAATCTGCCGCGTCTAGAGCTTCACCACTTCTCTGGCGACCCCGCCAAGTGGGTATCCTTTATCAACTTGTATGATAGCACTGTGCATCGCAACACCGCCTTAACAAGTGTAGTCAAATTCCAATATTTGCTCTCGATTCTTTCTGGCGAACCCCTCGCTTTAATCAAGAATTTCAACATTAGTACAGCAAATTATCTAATTGTGTACAATATCTTACGTCAGCGTTATCACTCAACAAGACGTTTGGTTACTCTACATTTGAACCATTTGATAGATTTACCCGATGTTAGTAGTCAGTCAGTACGAGGACTGACCGGATCTAACACCATTTTTAAGTAATTTAGAACCAGCTGAGTTATTCCATGATAAGACAGTGTAACTAAAACTTGTATAAGCAAAACCAAATTGAATCACTACAAGATAGAAGGTTATAACATTTCTGCTAAATACAATGAGAGTATCGAGCAGGAAACCATTGTTTTTGTCCGTGGCCGTCACCAGTGTACAAGTATGTTGAGTAAGAGAGAGACGATGTTCAGTCCGCTGATGTTCTGCAGTTCGATCTCAGGGCCAGTGACCTTGAGTGGCTCACTATGCTTCCTGTTTATCGCTTCCACAATAGTTTGCGTGTAGATTTCATTAATGACATTGATAACAGTCCTATCAGGGCTGGAGGGGCCGGAATATTACTTTTGGTGAGGTTATGAAATTTAAAATCCTAGCTCAAACCACTGAAACTCACTATTATTTAAGCCTACCAGTTGGTAAATAAATAGTAAATTTAGTTAGGTAACTTCCACGGATTGTAAGAAACTCAGCTACGTGTATTAATCACGTTTGTATGCAATTTTTATAAAATATTGTATATTTTAAGGCTACAGTTTATCAATATAACATCACGGATCATGTAACTGTTGTATTTTCAATTAAATTTGAGAGAAAGGTTAAAGAAATTGTGACGATGATGGGTGTGATAAAATTGATATGGATCAGCATGTCAATGAATTTATTATTGTTGATTGGAGCGATTTATTTGTTAAAAGTTCTATGTCAGTTACTTCTCAGTGTTTTATTGATGTTTTAGAGTCTATTAATATATTAGCCTTGAGTAGTTGTAAATCTAGAGTTTTTGTCAACATAAAAATGATTAAATCAAAACCAACAGATACGTTACTGGTAAGAATTAAAAGAAAGGAAACAAATGTATAAACTGCTCATGAAAAATCCAAATGATATGCGAATAAAGTGGTATTATATCAATTTTAAAATTCGCCTGAATGTAGATATAAACATTTCAAAAGAAAATTACCATAGGAACAAGTTTGAGAGCTCTTCGGGTGATATAATAACTCAATGAAGGTAGTGAATGAATTGATTGGTGCCGGTCAGAATAAATGTAAAAGTAATGGTATCATTGGCGTGGTAACTGAACAATTGGATATAGTAAAAGAGTTTTATGCTCTTTTTTATCGCTGCCTGTAAATTGAGAACACAGATAAACAATACGTATTACCAAGTCTCAGATTATAACAATATTTTTGCACAACTTATTAATTCACAATCATTTCATGCCACCAACTACACCCGAAGAGGTTTTAACTTTAATTCATAGCCTACTAAATCAGTAAAGCACCAGGTTGTGATAGTATAGGTTCCTCAGTGGTAAAAAATAGCTCCCAATATTATCAATGTTTTGTCACACTTCTACAATCTTAGTATATAAACTGAAGAGTTTCCACTGAGCCTACAAAAGCTGCTTTAGTCCCAGTTTTTAAACATCAATATTAGTGTCTACGGAAGCTGTCCTGAACACATTAATGGAGGCTGTAAATGAACCACTCGATAACAGTAAAAAAACTTATGCTATATTTGTAGATTTGATAAAAGCTTTTCACATAATTTATCATGGAATTTTGCTTGAAACGTTGTGTCTTGCAGGTATAATAAGTTTACCTCTTAGATTGTTCTCTAGTTACTTATCAGGAAGGAAACAAAATGTTAGAACAGACTTCTTAGGTAACCCTGGTATAGTGGAACATGGAGTTCCTTAAGTTTCGATATTGGGTCCTATCCATTTTTAATCTACATCAACGATCTGTCTAATGGACGCTTTGATGTAGACTGATCGCTTTTACCGATGATACTGCATTTGTGTACGAAACCCAGGATATTAACAACTTGTGTAGTAACATGACGAGAAAACTATTCTTTCTCAGGCTCTGTTTTGACAGCAACTAATTGGTATTAAGTGAGAAATCCACATTTAAAATATTTAGCCTCAGAAGTGGAGTTAAATTTGACAAACCTTTAAAATTTCATAGCTTTGGATGCTTTAATCTGAGCCAACATAATCTTATTACTAACTTTTTAGAGCTAGGGCAAGTTAGTAGTATTAAGTACTTAGAAGTTGTCATTGATAGTCATCTGTCATGGAAGGTATATGTAGCAAAGTTAAAAAGAGAGCTTCATATTTTGTTTGAGAAGTTTGTATTTTTCTACGTCGGACTAATAAGGTATTAGTTAATGTATACCATGCATCTGCAGGATCTAGGCTCAGTAATGGATTCACGTGCTGGGGCGGGACTTTATAGCTTTACACTACATCCCATTATAGTTTTTTTCAAAAAAGATTCATAGTATTGATTTCTAGTAAGGGAAGTTTTAACACACATGACCAATCTTTGTTGATTTAAAGATTATCCCATTACGTTATTTTTATATAAATATATATATATATATTATATTAGGTCGTTTCATATATATATATATATATATATATATATATATATATATATATATATATAATAACAAATTAGACTTCTTAGTTTAAATTTCCTTTAATATTTCGGCTTTGCCGTTTTCAAAAAGGTATAATAAAAGGTATAATAAAAAGTATAAAACATATAAAACAAAAATAACACAGCAACAAAATTTACACAAGTAAATAAATAAACATTTGCATAAATAAATAAACATGTGATTAACACCAAAGAGAAATATCATGAACAGAGAAAGAATTTAGAAAAATAATTTAGAAAAAATTATAATAACTAAAACAATTGATCATTTCATCTTTTATTCAGACCAAAGGGTACTTTTGATTTTTAATATTAACTGAATGTGCCTGTTCTAAATTTTCTAAGTAAATTTTGTTTCCATTTTTCTGGTACTTTGCAAATACCTTTCAATGAATAACATTGTTCAAAATTTTGTTGGTGGCCTAATGCGTGTTGTGAAACCAATTTTTTCATCCTGTTTTTTTAGACGAACAACGATGATTATTCATTCTTATGTGCAATGGATTGGTTGTCAATCCAACATAATCCAATTGCACAATTTTTTACATGTTAATTGATAAATTACATTTTTTGCTTTTGCAATTAATTTCTCCTCGAATAGGGTAAATTTTCTTTGTTTTACTACTGGTAAAAAAATTGGACGATTTTATAATTTTGCAAGTATTACATCGTTTGTCTTTACAGGGTTGACACTTAAAACTTTTCTTCTTTTCTGAATTTTGAATGTCAGTAGGTGGCAATTTGGGCCGTACCAGAAGATTTTTCAGGTTAGTATTTCTACGAAACACTAGCCTGGGTGGTTTTGGAAAATAAGTTTTTAGTAATTGGTGAAGATTCAAGAATTTTGTGTGCCGTTCTTAGAATATATTGTTTTGTTTTTTATATAAACCAGGAAAATATTTTGTTATAAATTTTACATCATCATTATTTTGGATTTTATGAACATTAGAGTGTTTAATTTGATTATTTATAAATTTTGAAGGATATTTTCTTTTGACAAATGCATTTCCAAGTTTTTTCTAGATAATTTTGATAATCTGCACTATCAGTACATAATTTTTTTGGCCCTAGCTGATAAACCCTTTGGTACTGATTTTTTGACCATGTACAGGATGGCAGCTGTTGAAATGTAGATAATCCATTGTGTTACTGTCTTTAATATGAATTTTTGTTTTGAGAAATCCAGATTTTAATAAAAACATCTACATCCAAGAATGTTATGATTTCTTTAGAAAATTTCCAGGTAAATTTCAAAATAGAGAATTTGTTCAGATTTTCCAAAAATTCTTTTAAATGTTCAAAGCTATTATTCCAAATCATAAAAATATCGTCAATGAATCTCAACCATACAAGAGGTTTGTAGGATTGAGAATTCAAAAAATCTTCTTCTAATTTTTGCCATAAATAGATTTAGCATACGCAGGTGCCATCCTGGTGCCCATAGCTGTTCCATTAATTTGGAGGTAATTTTTATCTTGAAATTTAAAGTTGTTCATAGTTAAAATAAAATTAAGTAATGTCATTATAAATTTTTGTGCTGGGACTGGCTTGCTTAGGTCTAGTTCTTAAAAAACTATGAAATAGCTTCTTCGCCCAAATTGTGAGGAATGTTTGTGTATAGAGACTGGACATCAATGGTAACCATAATTGCATCGCTGGGAATAGGTTGCTTCATTTCATTCAGTCTTGCGATGAAGTGATCGGTGTTCTTTTGATGTGTGACTTCAAATTTTTCACCATTTGGCTGCAAAATGTCGTCGATAAAGCTGGAGATTCTTTCTGTTGGAGAACCATAAACCCGAAACTATCGGTCCTCCCTGGTGGTGGCCTTGTTTTCCTTATGTATTTTAGGTAAAATATAGAAAACAGGGGTTCTTGGTACATCAGGAGTTAGGAGAGCTAATGTTTCTTGACTTATATCTTCTTTTGGTCCCTCAACTGCGAGAAATTGCTTAATATCATTGTTAAATTTATTACGTCATATATATATATATATATATATATATATATATATATAAAATGACGTAATGGAAAGGGGAGACACGGGAGATACAACCTAAGAAGATGGTTTAGGTGCCCAATTTCAATTTCATTACACTCGATTGTTCAATACTATGAATGCTAAAATTCCTCATTTGTCTCACTGAAACAATTTTGTTATAAGTTTAGAATATTGGTTTTTTTTACACAAATATATTGATGATCTGCTTGAAATACAGTAGTGAGGTAGGAGGTTGGATTTAAATGGTTGTTGAGTTTTAATTAAGACAGAAAGCTAATGTATCTGATGGTTGTGCTGGTTGATGTGTATGAATGTTTAATTAGCAATCTTCATTTTTGTCCACCGTCATTATTACTAAGTTTGTGAAGCACTGAAAGATTTGGTTGTATTTTTTCATTATTTAAAGTAAGATTTTATGCATTCATTTGGTGTTGTGTTGCTACTTTTTTTAATTTGTTCATTCAAGTGATGACGATCCCAGTCACTTCAGGTCTCATTCAGATTTCACCTAGGAGGTCCCTATTTATTTTCCCATAATGTATATGTATATACTGATTTCTCTGTTGCACTTTTATGTGAAAAGCTGTATAATTGCTTGTGAATGAGATTAGTTACATATTATAAATTATGTTATACTTGTCTTATTAATTTTAGACCTATATACTTTGCAAACTATACACTTGTATTTCTGGCAGAATAAAGATTTATTATTATTACTTACTATGACATAGTATACTCGATCTGCAACGTTTGAAGCAATGGAGCGTAGTTAAAAGTAGTTACTAATTGCTTGGTTCATTGGGTAATTAGTTTTCCTAGAAATTAGTTCACTTTAAACTCAGTCATCTTAACTTAATGCCACTAATTAAAAGCTCACCAGAATGAAAATACCATGAACATTAATATGAATTCAATTTACTGTAGAGTAGTTAACTTTAAACTGTGCAAAATGAGAAAAATGTGAGTAAAGTGATTGAGATTAAACAGATTATAATGGTTTGAATGAACTTATAAAATATTATTGCTGGATGTTGCTCATCACAATGAGATGCAGATATTATGTATAGGATTGCGTATTCTATCTCAATCCGGAATATCAAAGGAACTGAGTGAATAAGTTTGTAGTCCACTGGCAGTATTCAATTTTAATAGACCATTGAGTACTAAGATTAAAATAGAATCAGTTTGAAAATATTGACAGATTAAACTTATGAATTTGGAGTTCTTCAGAATTAGAAAAATCATGTTAGGCATAATCATACGTGAATCTTCAGAAAGCACTCTGACGTAGGAAATGATTTGTACATACCAGGCTATAGGAGCTCTATTTTATCCAATTATAGTATTTGGAATTTCTTTTGCTTTACCAATTCTCATAGAGCGACTGCAGAAATGCAGTAATCTGTGTTGTGTGTGAGTTATTAGCAGAGTCTTTCAATCAACTTTGCGTTTGGTTACACAGAGATTTCTAGTGAAGCGGATTAACTTATCAAAGATGCCATTAACATGCTCGTCATACGTTGTTTCCATCCAAGACGATTTCCAATTAGTTATAACCCATTTTATCTGGATAAATACTATAATTCTTAGAAAACCCGTTGTGTCTTTCTAATGTATCTTTACACAAGTGAGAGAGGTTTCGAAGATGGATTACTAATAAATTCTACAAAGAAGCATGGTTAATCTTTTTATTAGACTTTAAAATCTTTGAAATCAATATATTCTCTCATGAAGTAAAATTATAATAATTTCACAACTAGATATTCAACAATCGCTTTGATATTTTTACTAATTATATTAATTGCATTACTTGATATAGCTTTTATAGATTTTGGTCAAGTAAATATATGAAAGAATAATATCATGGATTAGACATCCTCATATATACGTATAAATACATATAATTATAAGAATGGTATTCATTTATATATCCAACATTACAATAAAGAATGTTAGATCTTTCAAAATACACCCTTAACAGAAAAACACACAAATTCTATAGTTAAACTTCGGGTGTCTCTTTCTTTTATTAAACATAGAATATGTTACTAAGTTTTAATGGTATACGAGCGTCTCGTATAATAAGAGTCTCGTTAAAACAGTTTAAGCTGCGCATCGGATATTGTAAAACTTATTATTGTTATAATACGAAGGGCATATAAAAATCACGTAACTTGTTATAAATCCTTGTTCACCAGACCAAATTCTCATACAAAAAGTGGCGTCAGAATGTTCACAAATGAATACTGTTTACATTACCGCCTCGTGTTTTTGAACTAAACACTCAATATTTACTTTTTCAGCTGGAGCATTCTTTTGTTGTATACAGAGTTGCCACAAAATACCAGTATCTAAAATGGAAGATGTAACATATGAATAACTTCCAGATACGTTACGTTACTCATAAATACATCATTATAAATATATTAATTACAAAGTACTATTATGCAAAAATAAGCCTAATTTAGTTAAATAACTACGTATTTAAGTCATTGATTCTTGGCTTTGGTTTAGGACTCTGCAAATAACCTAATTAAATTTATTTATTGTTTGATACTTTTTAAACCGTTATTCAAATCTCTGCCATATATTTAACCACAATTTCAAGCTTGCAGAACTATTTGTGCACTGGTTTCGTTAATTAATATAACATCACCCACCTATATCATCGTAGTTTGCATTTACTAACTTTACATTGTGACAAATATACTGTATACATAATTGGTTATTTAACATTGAGGAGAATTTAAATCATAGATTAAGCAGTTATTGAACAGTAGGTTAATAATATGTGTCATTAATAGGCACTTGCTGAAAAGTACATAAATAAATGTACTATACATCTTGACAGTTTTGTACATTAGCATCAGCCTCAGAACGACTAGTTATAGGCTCTTTGTGCGCATTTATTGGCCCACAAAGAAAATATTAATAAGAATTCCTGTATTTCAATGTTATTTTTTCATGAATTATAGTAACGATTCATGGTTGGCTCTTCATTATGTTCATTTCCTTACTGTTTCAACAATGATTAATATTCTACAACCTTAATCTTTGTTCCTCCATTCCCAAAATAACAAGTTTACTAATTAATGAAATGGATTATACCAACTTGTAAGGTGTTATCTTAAACGTGAAATAAATATATACTGGTAAGAACATATATTCCCTAATTAATTAATGGTTTGCTATCCTTCTTCAGTTAAACACATAAATAGTGTTTATACGTAGTTACAGGAACATGTAAACGGTGTGGTTAAGACTTGGTTAAGTTGGTGGACAGTGATCTCGTTTACAATTCATTAATATACATTCGACTGGAGTATACAATCCTCTAGGTAGTAGTTTCCTTTTTTCTTAATGTTTAGGCTTGAATTTCCTTATTTATCAGACATAGTCAGTATTCCCATAGGTTTGTATACGGACTGAAACAAAGGAAAGATATACTTCCCAGAAAAAGAATCAATTTTGATTTGAATGCGTTACTCGTACAGTTTTGTCACGTGGCTGTAAACCCAACTTGACAGCCGCCAGAGTATAAAGAACTCGATACACTTTAACAGTTTGAAACATTTCTTTTTTTTCTTTTATTTGACAAGTTTTGCAGCTTCATCTGAATACTTTATAAGCATTGCCATCTTGCCACTTTTATAGGGTGATCTGAACTAGTAGAAATGATTACATCATTAGGGTGGAAGTAACATTCAGGTGACCGTGATTCAGTATGCTTCTTTTATCATTTCAGTGCTTAGTCCCTAAACACCAATCACATACCAGTTTGAAGAAAAGTCTTATCCATATCTAGACCCGGAAGCATTTTCTATCTTATTAATGGTTAATTTGAACCTCATTATAAATAGCTCATGAACCTTCTACTATGAATCTGTAGAATCTCTAGATTCTCAATCCGTAGAATCTCGATTCCTTGAATCAGGAATCAAGGACTAGTCCTCACCATTAGGGATCAAAAATTTGAATAATTTTTCCAAAAATATTTTGAGAACACATCCATGACATCTTCAATTCACCGTCGCTGTCAAAAGCCAACCAGTACTGCTTTCATCCTGCTGGATATGGTAGTACTCCTTCTAGATAGTTTCGGAGAACAGAAAAGATGTGATATTAGAGAGGTAGTTCATCCACCATTATCCTATAATCCAATTTCTGTCACTAGACCTCAGATCCAAACACTAACACAGGCCTGATCACGAAGACAATATAAAAGTCTTAGCTTACGTTTTAAAAAATCGCAGATCCGTTCACCAAAAACCTAGTACAAATTGCAGAAGTAGCTTTGGCTAATTTAGGTTGTAGTTAGTCCCATCGCACCGATTTCCCACAAAGTCCATTGATTAATTCAGTGATCGTGGTTTTCAACAGTCACGAGAGTAACAATATTACCTCCATAAAATTGTGCAGACTTAAGATTAACAAAACTTAATACGGCGTTTACAACTAGTTTACACAAGAGATGTAAAAATAAAATTTAGGACAGCCTCTACTGTTCTTTAAATGAAAAATCGCTCATGGATAACATACCACCATTTCCGAATTGAAAATTTCCAATAATCCATTCACAAATTTTACCATCCGGATGCCGTAACTGGACTTACTAGAACTGTTGTTGTCCCCTTCAATGTCAAAGATACCGTCCAGAATTATTCTTCGAGCCACCAACTTTCTTACACACCAATTGCTACAAGGTAGGCTACAAGCACATTATTTCCTGGAATACTGTTACTTCATAAATAATACATATTATTATTTTTAAGGGGGCCGATACAGTTAATAGCGATCATTATGCAATGCATAGTAAAATATTTTATTATAACCTCAAATAAATATTAAATGTAATTGTACCGATTGTATTAAATAATAATTCTGGGGTAACTGGATTACCGGTGGAAGGAGTAGTTCTATGAATGATAAGAACTGGACTGTACAACAGAGGCTGCTATCGGCGAGGCGCGCATCGCAGATGGCAGTGTTTGATAACGAAATTGAGAGGTGGGGTGAAGAAGACGTGCCTTACCTCCAGTCTCAGTTCATCGGAAGTTATTGCAACGAGTAGAGTTTGGAAAGTGCCAAGAGTAAATCTTTTTGCTAATCGTCATCGTACCTGCGGGTAAGTAAACTTTTAACTGGAGTCCAGTCAATATTCATTCTAAGTTATTTTCAATAATTTTGGGAAAGAAATATTGTAAAAATTAAATTAAATGGGAATTTAGGAACTTGTCCTTTTGATCTGTGCAATATAAAACTTGTTAGTGCAGTGAACACATGTATATAAAATGTTATGTAAAAATACTAAAAGAGTTTTGTGGTTGTTACAGATGCTTTCAGCAATTTTTTGATTTTTAAATCTCTAACACTGAAGAATACTTTTAAAGTAAAGTAAAGAAAATTAGTAACAAATATAATTGAATTTTGAAGATAAATTTAAGTGAAGAATTGCCAGATCAGATTAGAGTGTGAATGTTTGAATGTTGAAAATTGAATAAAAGACAAGCTGTAAAAACTTTGTACATATTTGGGAGTGAAGAATATATATTACGTGTTTGAATTTAAAAGTCATCAAGAAGTTTTTTATTTAAATTTTAATTCCAGTAATTATTTTTAAGAAGAAGTGTTATTTTAGTTTGAACTTTATTTACTTCAGAAAATTTTCTTTTATTTTAAACCTTCACAAAAGTTTTAAATTTCAAAGCTAACCCCTCATGTGCTAGTAAAACGGTACATAATGAACCTTTGAAGTTATACTCAATACAGATCCTAGTTATTTAAAAACATATTTGGAAGAAATCGAATTAATGTTTTACTTTTTTATACAACAAAAGTTTTTAATTTATTGAAATAGTTCTGGTTCCATTCAAAACTCTAGGACTATTAGTGACACTAATCAAAACACACATGCAGCTATGATTTGAACTTCAAGCATAGAGGTGAGTTAAAAAAATGTTCATGCGAGTATAATTAAAAATTTTTTAAATAAAGTAAAATATTTTTCATTTTTTGATTACAAAATTAACTTATCAAAAATTTTATGAAAATAGTTCATATTGTACTATGAGTACCCAGGAACAAGAATATAATTAGACATTTCGCGTAGTACAAATTGTATAAAATTATTTAGGAAGCCACTAATATTGGAATAAATTAAACACTTTTTTATATTAAAAAAGTGAAATAATTCTTCCAAAATATTTTTTAATATCCAGCATCTGTACTGAATATAATATCAAAGTTTATTTGAATTTGGTCGTTATTTAATGTTACAGTGAAATATTTTATTATTCATTGCAAAATGATTTCGACTAACTGTTCCCCTATGAATCGCTTTTAAAGCTATATTGGTTGATTTTTTTTTTGTTAAAACTTAAATTAAATGACATTTTTTGGAAAGAAATATTGGGATTTAACTTTAATTTGATTGTGAGAAGGTAGGATGTATAAAATATGTAACCCTTTGGCAAGTTAGTGCTGGTAACTTTAAATTATTAGGAAGGCGGTTCACTGCGTTGAATTTATCAGAACTTGTTTTGTGTACTGCAGTTACGTCAGATCTGAGAGGGCTATTGTTTCTCAAGTTGGATACGGCTGGACCAATGAGAGAACGCCGCGAATGACCATCAGAAAGGGGTGGAACCGGAACTACGTATAAAAACTGCCAGCTCATAATTTTTGGCCTTCTTTTTGGTAATTATCGTGAACTTAGTTGATGACAGTACGCGTCGCGTTTCTAAATTTTTTCCGCGAGGGATTTTGAGGTAAGCGCCAAATTTATTGTACGTTATATTGAAATAGTTTTCTAGATCTGATATTAAATTAATTTTGTTGCCTTTTTTATAGAAAAATTAAATTTATAGAAACTTCAGAGCAATCTGCATAACTGATTCTTGATGAACAATAAAGCACAATAGAATCAAACAAGTTACATTTGTTTCAAACTTGCAAGAAAAGTGTATTAAAAGTGAACTTTGTTAATAACTTTGATTGAATTTTGGAAATTTAGTAATATATTAATATTTAATTTGCACTTTTTATTGTGAATTTTTAATTGGAAATTAATTTAACTTTAAGAATTGTTTGAGAGAGTTGTATCTGAATTGCAAAGACTTGAAAGTTAAGGTACAACTAGTGGAAAGAGAAGTTTAATTTTGGAATTTTGAGTGAACTTAGTGAGATTACTAATAAAAAAATATGTTATATCGTCTTGGATGTCTGATTGATAATTTTATTTATAATATTCTGGAATATTAATACCTATAATCCAAGTCGTTATATCCTTAAATTATTTTTCCTTGAATACAAGAAGCTGAGAAACATCATTACACTTTGTGCATCATTAAACGCCCTTTAACAATAAGTGGAGTGGATCCACCTACCCCAACATCCATCCTCCGCAGTAGATTAGACCTAGATGAAATCCTTTCTGCTACCTCAACATCTCGACACTTTCGATTATTGATGATCTGCCCTGGACATCCATAGGGTTGCTTAATTAATATAAGCGTCAAATCTGTTTTTTTTTCTCTACCCTGTATAGGTTCAACTGGAAGTTATGGATTTTGCACCCAGTTTCAAGTCTTTCGCACCTTTCAATCGACATTTATCGCTCATACAGACAGGCGAGTAGACAGCCAGAGAGTCTGTCCATATGGATTCTGCTCAGTTAATACGACATATGTGTGATAACTCTTTAAAAGTCCTAGAGACTTGAAACTTAGCACATATTTTCTTTGTCTTAGGAAGAACTGTATAAATTTATGACCCAAACATGGATAGTAAAGTAATTAGTTTTGCTCTCGGCAGTAGGTTGATTTGTATAATTATGGTTGAGTTCCAGTATTTTAGTTTAAAAAAATGTATTACAATGGTCTTTGGATATGGTTTATTGAACAATAAAAAACTATTTTCATAGTAGAAGGACTTTGTAATCATTTTATATTTTCAAAGGTTCAATTACCATAGTATAATTAATATAATTTAGATTTAGTTATTTACATTAATTAATTAAAGGCAATATATATTATACTGTATTTTGCGATTATAGATTTTATATTACTTTATACATTGTGTGTAACTTATATTATACGAACATAATGTTTTTAACTTTAACCGCATCTACCAAATATTTGCCTGCTTAACTTTCTAATAATAAATAATTATTTCTACAGTCGATCCTAAAAGAACCAATTATTAATACTTTTGTGATAAATAAATTTGGTTCATTAGGGCCTCAATCCGTTTAGGTGTGATCATTTTTGCCAATTGTCAAAAGCCGGCATTAAATCTTTCACTGACTGAGCTACATTATTACCAACCATTCAAATATACCAAATACTTTCCATTAGAGCATTGTTCAAGTAGACTGGGATTGACGAATCATCCAATTGGCGTGAGAGAATAGTAGTGAAACATAATCACCTTAAATATCGAATATATTTCCATCAAGTTGGATTTCACGAATGAGCCAAAAGTGATAGCAACCTCATAATTTTATAAAAGGACCTTGTGAGGTTCTATTAGGTAAATGTTTGCACTAATTGTTCTTGTCTTTGTACATTGTTCTGGTGTGCACTAATAATTCGTGGCTTTGTACAGTGTTCTAGTGTATTCTGTCCAGGCTCTGTATAATACTCATATATGTTCTGTCCAGGCTCTGAACAATACTCTTGTATGTTCTGTACAGGCTCTGTACGGCTGTGAAGACGAGGACTACGATTGGCCGCTCACCACCATGTCGCCGCGGCGGCGCCCGGTCCGGCTGCAGATGTCCTGGTTCCTGCAGATCGCTTGGTCTCTTCTCTTCGCCTTCATGTTGGTAGTAGCTATCGGGGGCAACATCATCGTCATATGGATTGTTATTGGTACGTACTCTATTACTTGCGAAGATTTGTATTTTTCCTTCCCAGCTATGCAAACGTAGCTCACCGCTGCATTAACGTATCTTTATTCCTATTCCCGTGTCAAAATCACAACAGCGATCCGTGTTAACTACAGTCAAAAAGTTACAATTCTTTTGCACCCGAGGAGAACACTAGTTCATTGCATTATTTTAGTTCCACGGAAAAGGAACTCTTTAAGAAAAAATGTGTTCCCTGAAAAGAGAATTAATATTAAAATCCTTGGAATTTCACGTTACGTGCATTGGTGACATTTATATATTTTTTTATTCTGCGATTTTCTCGTTGGCATCATGGTTACTAATAAGACTAATGTAGACATTTTTGCTAAAATTCAACCAAATTCCTGAGTTAGATATGCAACTCCATATTCAACCTAAAGAAATTAAGCTTCTTGTACAAATTCAAGGGCATGTGAAGTCAATTGCTTTGAAGAAATTGAATGTCTCAGCCCCTGGGTGGTAGGCTTCGAAAACGCTCAGCCAATCAGGCATTTTATGGTTAGAAATATAATACTTGAAAAACAGTAGTAGAGTAATGTAGCTATGTTGAAACTAAGTGTTCCGTCCAGTAAGTCAGCAATAATTCTTCAAAGGTAGAGATTTTGAAGCATGATAACATTCACAGAGGCATTTACCTTTCCACACAACGCATTATCATTGTAAAAAACACTGTTACTGACGCGGTGATGTTTGTAGTAACTAGGTCTTGCGTAACGTCATTCAATATTAATTTTACAAGGGCAGAGATTGTGAAGCATGATAACATTCACGGCGGCACTTACCCCGCCATACACCGCAATGTCATTGTAGAGAACGAGGATCCTGGCGTGTGGATGTGACGCAACGTCTCCCTCTTCATTTACACCACTCCACTCGCCACTTTTCTGTCAAAGAATTTAAAGAAAAGCAATAGATAAGCTTTTATAAATAATAAATTATCTTTCTGTAGTTCACATTGAAAGTTTGTACAAATTTGGTGTACTATTGAAAGTAAAAGCGAGTGATAATGTATACGATAAACTTATGCAGACCGAGGGTACATTTTACTTTAGTAACATGTACTATTGTAACTATGTACATGTAGGCCTTCAAGTACTATCAACATCCTGAGAATAGATGTATAACGTTTTAAATATCACCGTAACTCAGTGATTAACGGTTCGACTCCCGGGTTAACTAGTTTCTAATAATTTTAGACAGTTTCCCAGTAAAAATGTTTAGTGCGCGTAAGTAAAACGCCATTTTTGTAGAGATACCAAAGATACCCAATCGTTAAAATATAGCTTATCGATGGTAAAAGATTCCAAGAGAAATCTGAGCTATGGTGGACTGTCCTTTTTATTCCTTGAAGTTCAGGTACTATCAAGATCTAATTTTCGACAAGGAGGTTTACGCAGTTTTGGAACATTTTAAATACTAACGTTATGTTTGTTTCATAAATTACTCTAAGAAAGAAACGAGGATAGTCACAACACTTTAAATACACAAAAGGTATTGAAAATTTCTATTAAACAAATGATCCGGATAGATTTCATTTTGTAACCATTAAAAGCATAGTTAGTAAAACTATTATTGACACTCCCACTCGGCTTAGGCATTTTAACTCAATAAAAATATTAATAAGATTTCGTAGTATGAAGAAGTGAATTCATGTAAAAGACTAGCCATTTGTTTTGAATCTAGTCTCTTTACTTATGAGTAGTATGTATAATTGTACTATAGCATTGAGATATCATGAAGTAACACCAGAAACATATTGGATTTCATCCACCTCTTTAAACGATGTTTGACTCGTTATTTCTCTTTTACAAAGAAATGTTCAGACGCTTTTTACTCAATAGAATTCAAAACTTCTTCATATAGGATGTTGAAATTCTTGTACTCCGAGACAGAGATAAAGATATTTTTAGAAAATAGTCTTATTTTCTTATAGTTTTATAAATTTCATCAGTGTTTCGAGTATATGAGAACAAATTATACGAATTCTAACACTAGAAGTTTTATTCTTTCCTCTAAAAGTAGCATATTTACAATTTCAGTATTTTTTCGGCAGCACAAAAACACACACATACATACAATTGGTACATACATAGCAAAGCATAATTATTTAAATACACTTTAACACTCTTCACGACAACAAGTTTTTTTATTCTCTCTACATCAAGCATACAATCAAATGTTTCACATTTTTTATGAAAATTACATATCAACAGCGACAAACTATGTTTAGCTGTGGGATGAGAAATATTCAAATCACTAGCTGCAGCTCAATCCGCTGTGCTGTTATCTTGTGGACACAGAGACAAACAAACAAGCATACTCAGTTGTTTCTCCCGACAAACTATGTTTAGATGTGGGATGAGAAATATTCAAATCACTAGCTGCAGCTCATTCCGCTGTGCTGTTATCTTGTGGACACAGAGACAAACAAACAAGCATACTCAGTTGTTTCTCCCGACAAACTATGTTTAGATGTGGGATGAGAAATATTCAACTAGCTGCAGCTCAATCCGCTGTGCTGTTATCTTGTGGACACAGAGACAAACAAACAAGCATACTCAGTTGTTTCTCCCGACAAACTATGTTTAGATGTGGGATGAGAAATATTCAACTAGCTGCAGCTCAATCCGCTGTGCTGTTATCTTGTGGACACAGAGACAAACAAACAAGCATACTCAGTTGTTTCTCCCGACAAACTATGTTTAGATGTGGGATGAGAAATATTCAACTAGCTGCAGCTCAATCCGCTGTGCTGTTATCTTGTGGACACAGAGACAAACAAACAAGCATACTTAGTTGTTTCTCCCGACAAACTATGTTTAGCTGTGGGATGAGAAATATTCAAATCACTAGCTGCAGCTCATTCCGCTGTGCTGTTATCTTGTGGACACAGAGACAAACAAACAAGCATACTCAGTTGTTTCTCCCGACAAACTATGTTTAGATGTGGGATGAGAAATATTCAACTAGCTGCAGCTCAATCCGCTGTGCTGTTATCTTGTGGACACAGAGACAAACAAACAAGCATACTTAGTTGTTTCTCCCGACAAACTATGTTTAGATGTGGGATGAGAAATATTCAACTAGCTGCAGCTCAATCCGCTGTGCTGTTATCTTGTGGACACAGAGACAAACAAACAAGCATACTTAGTTGTTTCTCCCGACAAACTATGTTTAGCTGTGGGATGAGAAATATTCAAATCACTAGCTGCAGCTCATTCCGCTGTGCTGTTATCTTGTGGACACAGAGACAAACAAACAAGCATACTCAGTTGTTTCTCCCGACAAACTATGTTTAGATGTGGGATGAGAAATATTCAAATCACTAGCTGCAGCTCATTCCGCTGTGCTGTTATCTTGTGGACACAGAGACAAACAAACAAGCATACTCAGTTGTTTCTCCCGACAAACTATGTTTAGCTGTGGGATGAGAAATATTCAACTAGCTGCAGCTCATTCCGCTGTGCTGTTATCTTGTGGACACAGAGACAAACAAACAAGCATACTTAGTTGTTTCTCCCGACAAACTATGTTTAGCTGTGGGATGAGAAATATTCAACTAGCTGCAGCTCATTCCGCTGTGCTGTTATCTTGTGGACACAGAGACAAACAAACAAGCATACTCAGTTGTTTCTCCCGACAAACTATGTTTAGCTGTGGGATGAGAAATATTCAACTAGCTGCAGCTCATTCCGCTGTGCTGTTATCTTGTGGACACAGAGACAAACAAACAAGCATACTCAGTTGTTTCTCCCGACAAACTATGTTTTAGCTGAGGGATGAGAAATATTCAACTAGCTGCAGCTCATTCCGCTGTGCTGTTATCTTGTGGACACAGAGACAAACAAACAAGCATACTCAGTTGTTTCTCCCGACAAACTATGTTTAGCTGTGGGATGAGAAATATTCAACTAGCTGCAGCTCATTCTGCTGTGCTGTTATCTTGTGGACACAGAGACAAACAAACAAGCATACTCAGTTGTTTCTCCCGACAAACTATGTTTAGCTGTGGGATGAGAAATATTCAACTAGCTGCAGCTCATTCCGCTGTGCTGTTATCTTGTGGACACAGAGACAAACAAACAAGCATACTCAGTTGTTTCTCCCGACAAACTATGTTTAGCTGTGGGATGAGAAATATTCAAATCACTAGCTGCAGATCATTCCGCTGTGCTGTTATCTTGTGGACACAGAGACAAACAAACAAGCATACTCAGTTGTTTCTCCCGACAAACTATGTTTAGCTGTGGGATGAGAAATATTCAAATCACTAGCTGCAGCTCATTCCGCTGTGCTGTTATCTTGTGGACACAGAGACAAACAAACAAGCATACTTAGTTGTTTCTCCCGACAAACTATGTTTAGCTGTGGGATGAGAAATATTCAACTAGCTGCAGCTCATTCCGCTGTGCTGTTATCTTGTGGACACAGAGACAAACAAACAAGCATACTCAGTTGTTTCTCCGACAAACTATGTTTAGCTGTGGGATGAGAAATATTCAACTAGCTGCAGCTCATTCCGCTGTGCTGTTATCTTGTGGACACAGAGACAAACAAACAAGCATACTCAGTTGTTTCTCCCGACAAACTATGTTTTAGCTGAGGGATGAGAAATATTCAACTAGCTGCAGCTCATTCCGCTGTGCTGTTATCTTGTGTACTCAGTTGTTTCTCCCGACAAACTATGTTTAGCTGTGGGATGAGAAATATTCAACTAGCTGCAGCTCATTCCGCTGTGCTGTTATCTTGTGGACACAGAGACAAACAAACAAGCATACTTAGTTGTTTCTCCCGACAAACTAGAGATACATGCTTACCACAAACCAAAATATCAAGATTCAAAAACGCTATTGTTTGTATTAAAAGTGGTGTAGTTGAGTATTGGTTATAATAATTTTTAGGAACGTTTTGGTCGCAAACGTCAAAAATTTCTTTTTTAAAGAGAGGAGATGTATAACGCATCATTCAACAAAGAATTATAGGAATTTGAACCGAAATTTTGTGATATCTGACTGTGGTTCCAAAGAAAATTGGCGAAGTTACGTGAAGTTTCGTAAGGAGCTGCGAATTTTTATTAATTACAAATTTAATTTCCTTTAGCAAATATTTCCAAGTGGGATGTACGCCATTCCACGTACCACGTGACATGCTTCACTGACGCTGCACGTAACCATTCAAGTCTTTAAATCCATCAGTCTTGAGCTCAATAGTATCTTACTATATTGCATTTTAATAAAATATAATTTCCATATTTCATAAATGGACAAAAATATGCCACTTCCCGAAGCTATAACTCTTGTACAAACTGTAAAAATTCACAAATTTATATTAGCTATTATTATTTGGGTCTGATTTTAAAACTTTAATTCTTATAGCTCCACTTTTATTGATAGATGGGTATTCGCCATCTTAGGTGGATAAACTTTAAAAACATAATTACAATGAGAAGTTTCTTAAAGGAAATTTTTATTATATAAAAACTGACATTTAAACATAAATTTTCAGAAAATATTTAAAACGAAATGCAAACAATTCCTGAAGTAATAAAGCTAGAATTTGTGCTAACCGCCAGCAGAAACAATAGAGCCACGAGGTTTACATTTATGACGAAACGTTCTCTGCTTTATTCCTAGTAACTCATAATATATTAGCAATTATTATGCAGCTTTTGAGGTTGACGTCTACCACAGAAACAGCAAACACAGTGAGACGAGTGATAAAGCTTCTATAGCTATCCTGATACTACCAACATCATACTACCTTTTACTAAAGATTAAAACGAAAATAATATTCTTGTTCCGATTTATTACTTAACATTTGTAAGAATTAAAACTTTAATTCAATTAGAATATGAAAACTGGATATAAAATTACTTTTCTGTATAATCTGATTTCTGTCTGTAGGCCCGCAGGACATCTCAAGAATGGAATCAGCTGTAGTCCTCAAATCTTGCATGCAACTTAAGTGAAGCCGTCGCATGCGTACTGCTATGTTGTACATATAGAGCCACTACTCCAAGTCTATGGATCGGAAATTATTTTCGTGGATACAGAGAGAACTGACCAGTTGCAGTCCGGGGCTATAGTATTGTATCTCCTACCTTCAGTAGCAGATGAAGCTCTAGTTTGTCATCGATTTTTCAGTCACCGATCTGGTGAGCAGCTGGTAGCTAATCAACTATCCAACGCCACTGGGCTCTGCGTTCTTTGGAACTCAGTTAGGAATTATTTTCACCTCATCTATATTCAAATCAAATTTTCCCTACACGAATATGAAATTACAGGGCAATTTAGAATTATTTAGAATTATATTGGCAGTGTCTTGCCGGTGGCTGTGTTAGAAACTTCTGCCCTTGTAGTATAATCCTACAATAAAATGATAATTAATGAAGCTATATGGCTGTGCCACAACGGTGGCGTTTTTCTTCGGTGTTGGATGGACTTAAAATTTTTTTTCTTCGAACTATTTTAGCTTGACAGCATCTTGGAATGTGAATGCCACGTGGTACTAGAGGGGATATAGTAGTACATACTGTCACACAGTATACGTTTCTTAAGCGAAAATAATCTAAATCTGTTTTACTGTGGCAGAAATAACCTAAAAAGTAACAAGAAATAAGTATGTAGCACAAAGACTTAAGAATGCCTCACATGGTTTAAATTGGTATATATATATGTGCTAAATTCTGTATTAGATTAACTAATAATGAATGAATTATGTCATTATATTATTTTGCTATTAAACTAATACGTTCGGAAAACCGGGTTTGTAGCGTGTTGATGTATTACCATAGGCAACACCTTATAACTTAGCTGTGACCGAATTTTCTGACTATTAGTAATTATAAAAATGTGAAAATAGAGTTATTTAGTGAGAATATTTCTAATGATGTAATTGTACATGCAAACAATATACACATACTAAACATACAACATTATTGATCTCGTTGTTGTAATCATGTTTAAAAAGGTTTTTAACGTAATTTGAGGAAAAGATTATTAAAACTTCAGAATATTATAATCGTTAATTCATAAAGTAATGTTCATCTATTTATGACCAATTTCTCATAAACATCCTATTTTTCATAATAGATTTCACATACATGTTTTGAATCTTATGTCTTGACAGTTTACATTTATATTTTCCCTTTATACAGGGTGTACATAAAGTCCTGCACAGATATAATATTTTCTGAACGATAACAGATAAATCAAAAAGATTTGGTACATCAACACTACACCTAAAAATCTACTTTTTGAAGGAACTATCAGTTTTCTGTAATATCATGGGGACGTCCCGCAAGGAGTCAAAAGGAAATCTTAAATAGGAGCATAGGCCAATATGTACATAATTTTAAAGGGATTATTAGCAGAGTTTAATGTCGCAAACCGCACTCAAAAAGATTGATCCAATACAAAATGGTGGCTGTTCAAATGTTTTACTTGGGTACCTTTTATTAGTAGCCATAACCCCGTAAAGCAAAACAGCAACCAAACGAATACTGCAGCTAAATACTACATTATGCTTGTCAGTTGTACAGACGTGAATTATGACGTTAGTTATCCTCAAGGGTTACAAATTTGGTCCTAATATATTGATAACGGGGAAAACCTGATAACAGTTACAATTAGAAAGCTCTTATCTTTGGGTCGCAGTTTGGACTTTCCTATTAGCCAGTCTATTCATAGTAGGCTATTCTAGTTTTTTTGTTTTAGTAGTGCTGTCCAACCTTTCTATCAGTGCGCTAGTACAAAAGAGTTTGTCGTATTGCTTGTAGTTCTTCAACTACACTATGTCGCTTGACGAACGTGAACGTATAACACTTCTTATGATGGTTGGAAGGGGAAACAACAGACGATCACACGAGGATGCATGCCATTTATTTAACGACTACTTTCACGAGAGGCAGCCAATTTCTAGAACAACTGTAGGGAGAACTGTTCAACGTTTTATGGAAACAGGAAGTGTTTCCGATCGTCATAGGTCAGGAAGGCCCGCTACTGCGACAACCGAAGACAACTCTTTAGATGTATTGGAGTAATTTATTGAGAACCCCCAAGAGTCCCTACGCTCAGCAGCATGAACTCATGACATCTCTGTTAGGTCTGTTAAACAAATTCTCAAAGGGTCTAATTTTAAGCCTTATAAAGTTAATTCGGTGCACAAACTCAACGAAGATGATTTCGATCGACGTATAGAATTTTGTGAAACTATGATAGCCAAAATAGATCGCAACGTAATTGATATAAACAATATTGAGTTTTCAGACGAGTGTTCATTTATGCTGAATGGAAGCGTAAACAGGCACAATTGCCGTCACTGGAGTAGCGAAAATCCTCACTGGATGCGGGAGGCACATACGCAGTATCCACTAAAGGTGAATGTCTGGCTTGGTGTGATAGGTACGCAGTTGGTAGGTCCTTTCTTTATTGAAGGAAATTTAAATGCAATATCATACTAACGTTTGTTGGAAAATGAAATTACACCAGAACTTCGAAACATGTTTGGAGAACATTTCCAGAATATCTGGTTTCAACAGGACGGAGGACTCCCACACTACGGCATCGACGTAAGAGCCTATTTAAACACTGTTTTTTGGCAACGGTGGATCGAAAGGCGGGGGACTGTAGAATGGCCAACGCGTTCACCAGATCTGTCTCCATTAGACTATTTTGTTTGGAGTTACCTTAAGGACAACGTCTACAAAACAAATCCTCAAAATTTAAATGAACTGAGACAAAGAATACTTCAAGAATGTCAGACGATTCCTCAAGTTGGCCTACAAAATTCTGTTAATAGTTTTTATGTGTGTTTTTCCAACAGTCAAATAACCGGAGGTGAACAATTCGAACATTTACTCTGAAAACATTTGGTAAGTAAATATATTTTTTAAATAAAACCTTTGAACAGCTGCCATTTTGTACTGGATCAATCTTTTTGACTGCGGTTTGCGGCATTAAACTCTGCTAGATAAGCCCTTTAAAATGATGTGCATATTGACCTATGCTCCTATTTAAGATTTCCTTCTGACTCCTTGTGGGACGTCCCCATGATATTACAGAAAACTGATAGTTCCTTCAAAAAGTAGATTTTTAGGTGTAGTGTTCATGTACCAAATCTTGTTGATTTATCTGTTATCGTTCAGAAAATAATATACCTGTGCAGGACTTTATGTACACCCTGTATAATGAAAGGACAAGAATTTCATAGAGATAGATTATATTGAAGACAGCGAAACTTAAAGGATGTCAAGATAATTGAATGTGAGAGATAAATAACTTTAAATAAAACTTTCTAATTTCAGTGACTTATGCATAAAGAAGTGAGTAACCCTGGTTACTCAGAGACGCGTTGGTATCGTCAGAAACATAATCAGATATTAAAGTTTGGATGGAAACTCTACTCTGAAAACTTTTAGAGGCAGTAAATGAGTTATCTCCCTAGGCAGTATAGCTACCTTCGACATTTAGTGTACATACATCAGATAATTGTTCTTCAACACAGGCTCATCGATATCCGAGTAAATAGGGTTTGAAACTTAGGCAAAAGCCTGGGTAACTATTTTAGAAACCACAACTGTTTGCAATGTGTAGCCAATGCATTAACTAAATACTTTTTTTTAGTTCATTTTATTATTATAATCAATAAATATTTTCTGTTCAAATTTTTCCTTAGGTAAAAAGGAGAGGATAAAAATTATATTATACACAGGATTTATCTTACTGAAAACACAGTTTATGTGGAATAATTTTGGAATAATTCATAAAAATGACAGTTTAGTGAATTCACAGTTTGTATTTACTAAAGAAATTGACTTATTTACTATAAAAAAACCTCCCATTTAACAAATCTGTCATTTAGAGAATACCATGTGACATGTAAGAACGTTGCCCTTTCAATAGTTTTAAATATTCAATTATAATAGGCTACAAAATTAGGTTGACAAATTTCTAGTATGTTTATAATTACTTTAGATTTAAATTTGACCTAAGTTTCAAATTATTTTAAATCATTATGGAAGTATTTCTTATTCTCTATTATAAAATGTGTTTTCAAACCCAACCAACTGACGCCATAATATGTTTGTGGGCAGCTCACCGCAGGATGAGGACCGTTACCAATTACTTCCTGTTGAATCTTTCCATCGCCGACCTTATGATGTCCGTTTTCAACTGCATCTTTAACTTTGTGTACATGCTCAATAAGTAAGTAGCAGGTTGCCTTTTTTACTAATGTTAATTATAATTGGCTAAATCATGTTTTAAAGCTACAAACTTTATATTTAGTTGTTTCATATAGGCTAGTCTCAACATTGTAGGAGGTGTTAACATCCAACCACCCGTCATTTTGTAGTTAATCCTGGACAACAATTGTGCAGGTTTACCTTGTAAAACATTATTTTTCACGCACGATATGAAAGAAAATTTAAAAACCTTTTTGGTGGTTTGAGAAGCAGTATAAAACAAATAAATAAAACACGAAGAGTCAAGTCTGATTTTCCACCAGGAATTGTTGATGTAGAAAGTAAGTTTGCAATGCTTGAAGGCAAGTCAACACAAACGCTTACAAGCGAATAAAAGTAATTATATTTTAAGAGCACCTTGTGACAGCTGACGCTTGCTTTGATATGTTTTTACGGAGTCAGAGGTCTGCTAACCTGTGTACAAGAAAAAACAACATAGAGATAAAAATATTTGGTGTAAATGAAATGAATCAGACGAATGTTTGATACAAATGTAAACTTTTCATGAATAAACTAACCCAATTGTTGAGTTGAACACAGTTATCACGGCCATGTTACTTGACAAAAGTTAAAGATGTTAAATGTTCAACTGAAGGATTTAAATTTACTTCTATTTATAAGTAAGTAGCTTTCATTTATAATTTCTGGAATATTCACACAACCTCGGGATGATGCACGTCCGGCTGGTTGGTATCTGCCAATAGAACCAAGTCTGAGTATTTTGAAATAAACCAAATATTTTTGAATAATTTGAGTTATGTGATTTTGGATACAGCAAGCATCTATTTTGTTGATTAAATTTAGACGATCCTATGGATATCAATGAACAGCACATCACTAACCAGAAATATAAAAATATTGAGGGTAATAATATAATATGATCGTTAGTTTTAGGTCACTGCTAAAGAATGTGGTTAGAGTGGGTGGAATTTTCATTAGTGTTAAACGCTATAGTAACTGTAAAGTTGAGGGAAACACCATCCCGACCCTGACGGATAGGAGCTTGAACAGACTAAGCATCATCATCTTACGAAGAGGCATCGCTGTTTACACTCAAGATCTTCGTGATAGCTGTATCACAGGAACTCCACAGGAAAGGACCCCAACCCCTCACAGTTATCCTTGGTGGATATCCTAATATCACAGGAGCGACGAAGACGGTTTAGGTTCAGTTGCAGTAGATTTTTTTTTATGTCTTGTCCTAGAGTACACGAAATGAGGTTGCATATTTAGTACGCTCAAAATTTACCAATAATGTTTTTGCGTGGCGAAATTAATACTGCATTAATTACAGTAATAGCGGTAACAACTGTTACGGTACCTGTCACCGTTTATGTTTATCTTTTAATTTCCATTTTTTTTTTTTTAGGAACAAAATGGTTCACTTTGCCATGCGTCAGCAAGAGAGAAAGTTCACTCCAGTGCAAGTTCTAACATAATTTTGTAAACTACAAAATGTGGTTGCACAGTATACAGCATACCAACTGCCATAACGTAAATTACTTATAATTTAATTTTAAAATACAACCATTTTGAAAGTTTATTAGTATTTATAAAATAAGAAGTAAAAGTAAAATTTTGTATTTTAATGTAATAAATCGCAGATTATGTATTTTATTAATCTAAAAGTACTTTATGCCTTTAGTTAAAGATAGCATTTAAATGTATATTGTATCGATCACTATATATTAGTATCATCGTTAATAACAGTTTTATATAAAAATAAACGTATAAATCAATTTTGTACAATGCTTGTCATAAGCCTTTAGATTATTATTTTGATGTAATCAATTGTTTTAATTTATTGTTAGTTTAAAGCAACAGTTATATATTTACATAATATTTGACTTTGCTTTGGGTTTTTATGAAACTGTACAGAATTACTAAGATTATAAACCAACAAATGAGAGTCAAACTACATACTATTACTAACTGAAATATGGCTTTTTCATTTGACACAATTTTAAAAATTATCTCCAACGCAATGAAAAAAACCGTCATGAACGGGCTGGAATAACAAAAAGTAAACTGTTTGGCAGTAAATGTAGTAATAGCATCTCAACAAAATTTGACAGTTCAAAGGGAGTAATCGTACTAATGGGATGTTACTTTCACATTGCCATGGTTCTGAGTTAAATGTTACGCATTTCTGTCTCCAACAATGTCCAATGTCATGTTTTGCCGGTATAACACACCGTGTGTGTGCGTGCGTGTGCGTGTAATAAATATAATGCTTGGTTAAAAGTGGACATTTCAATGCACAATAATAGTTATAACTAACTGTAGGTAAAGTCAGCTAAAACCAACAACTAACTTTCCTTTTAAAAGTTTAAATTTATGTGAGCACCGAGAAACATTTTAATCCGATTTATTACTATTAACTGCCATTTCTACTAAATGGCTATGGTGTCATTTAATTAACTATGCCATTTATTGGACCACAAAAATATTCATTTTGTCTGTTGTACATTGAGTATTCGATTGTAATGCATAATAAAGCATACTGATGAGTATCCGATTGCAATACATACTAAAAGCATACTGAATTAAATCTTTATTTAAATTGTACTATTTTGATAAATACGTACATTGAAAAATACGAACTCATTTGATACAAAAATGTTCCGTCAGTTAAAGTTACAGGTAATATTATGTTTTTAAACGTATTAAATTACTTGTCCTAAATTTTAATTGTTTTTAAACTTCCAACTTTTTAAAGGCAGTTGATGTTCTAAACCTGATTTGAGTTTGTATGAATAATATATATTACTATTAAAATCTGTTCTACATTAAGTTTATAAACGAGCCTACATTAGTTTTTATGTTATATTGAATTTTTTTTTAATTTATATTCCTGAATTTTAACTTTATACCTTTTACGTATCACATATAGTTTTATACATACCGTCATGATTATTATCTTATTATTACACGTTTTTCAAAAATATAAACCTATAAGAGAGAGTACTTTCATTATTACTAATTAGTACGAGTTAGCATCACTGTTGAGAGCACCATTTGCTGTTTCATGAGTGAAAGACAAAAATGTAAAACACTATTTTTACAAGTAAGAAGAATATTAGCAATAAATTCCTTAAGCAAAAGAAGCATGCGTTTCCCCTCTTCACATTATTTTAGGTTTAAGGAAACAATTCACCAAAACTGGTTAAACAGATGGAAACTGTTTTATATGCCTTACTGATAAATTCCTAAGAATATCAAGTAAAAGTTTGAAAGAAGCTATTTTGGTAAGACTTCAAAGTATGAAACTTATGATGGATATTAATTTGAGTAAATAATGACTGAGAGAGAGAATGCTTTGATATCTTATAAATAAGTTGTAGAACATTTTTATGAAATCGCGAGGTTCCTGAATACAGAGTGGTCGTGAAGAAAATGTTACAATTACATGTAAAAGCGTAGCAATTTTAAGAAAACTGTAATGTAGTATGAACATAAAATACATTCCTTCATTCTCACAGTGACCTTTTTTTCCGCAAACTCTTGATAGTCTGATAGATGTTATCAATAGAACACTATTCTATATTTATATAAGCATTTACCTTTTAATTTTATCTATTAGTAGGAAAGTAATAATAATAGCATTGGTGACTTTGAACCTGTAACTATTTTGGGAACAATTTTTCAACCACCTGTTTTCCTTGACTTGCATTACTATAAAGAAACTAAGTCTTAAATAATTTATGTCATAACTATATTAGTTAATATTTATATATATGTTTATTCATAAATATATTATTTTAATCTAATTACGAGTACACTGGTTTCTGTGCAAGGGTTATCACACAGTTAAAATACAGTCGTCATAAAACACGATCCTAAAATCCAAGTTTTCAGGAAAGTTAAAATAAAACTCTTATTATTCCCGTAAAAATTAGAGTATAATATATTGAGGTTTTAAAAGTATAATCAATAGAATGATTTAAAAAATATATAAAAATTGTGCCATAAACACAGTAAAATTAACTGGTATCTTACTTTATAATCCACAAAATATAACAGGTTCACTGTCGTACAATTATAAAATAACTAAAATACTTTTATGTGTAAACGAGTGTATACATTGCATGAGAAAAAAATTAATATATTATACATAATAATTAATGTATTAATATACCGGGTGAGTCTAAAAGGACTTTATAATTTTGAAATTATATAGATATTTATTGACTTTACTTACAGACTTGATATATGTGTCATTTTGTAGCAAATTACTTCAAGTTTGACTCCCGTAGTGCTGTAGTACCAAGTTCCGCCACTGCGAGCGCCAGCTTCGTCTGTACTAAAATGGCTACTTTCACTGGTGCCGATCGTGCTCGCTGTGTGTTATTGTTTCATGAAACAAACTCTGCTACAAGTGTTCAGCATAAATTTCACACAGAATACGGAAGAGACCCTCCAAGCAGGCCTTCTATTTACAGTGGGCACAAGAATTTTGTCGAGACAGGTTGTTGTGTTCGTCATGAGAAATCGCCAGGTCGCCCACAGGTTAGTGATGCTACTGTCGAACAGGTCAGGGAAACCTTTGCCCGTAGTCCTAAAATATCAACGCGGCGTGCAGCTGTGGAGACTGGAATTCCACAAAAGACAGTTTGGCGAGTGCTATGGAGACGTTTGCACTTAAAACCATACAGACTTACGATGGTACAACATGTCACTGATTTAGATCAAGCTGCTCGTGGAGAATTCTGTGCTGTAATGTTGGATCGAATGGGGGAAGATGAGACATTCCTGAACTCAATAATCTTCAGTGATGAGAGTACCTTTCATATCAGTGGTAAAGTGAACACCCATAACTGCAGAATCTGGGGGAACGAAAACCCAAGAGAATCCAATGAACGAGTTCGGGACAGTCCAAAAGTGAATGTGTTTTGTGCGATGAGTAACGTTAAAGTGTACGGGCCATTTTTCTTCATGGAGAGAACTATCACTGGTATCATTTACCTTGATATGTTGCAGAAATGTATGATTCATCAAATTGATGAAGATGAACAACAGGATGCTCCTTTCTACTACCAGCAAGACGGAGCACCACCTCACTACCTAACAGATGTTAGGGATTTCCTAAACGGTCGTTTTCCAGGTCGCTGGATTGGGCGCTCAAGACCAATTGCATGGCCAACTCGTTCCCCCGATTTGACTCCTATGGATTTTTTTCTATGAGGTTTCTTTAAAGATAAAGTGTATGTTCCACCTCTACCAGCCAGTCCTGCAGATCTAAGAAGAAGAATCACAGCTGCGGTTGCTACAATTACACCAGATTTGCTAGAACGGTTGTGGCAAGAAATTGATTACCGGTGGGATGTTTGCCGTATCACTAATGGAAGTCACATCGAACCGGAAGAAGAATATGACAATAAACTTGAAGTAATTTGCTACAAAATGACACATATATCAAGTCTGTAAGTAAATTCAATAAATATCTATATAATTTCAAAGTTGTAAAGTCCTTTTAGACTCACCCTGTATAATATATTTTTAAAATAATTAAATACTATATATAAATAATCCTTCAAAATATTGAACACGCGTGTCTGTATATTATATTCAGTACGAAAGCCTTACAACATTGTTTAAACTTAAAAGTAGCTGTTTGAAAAAACTCTCTCTGAAAACATCTACATGAATCATGTACCTGCAAGAGTGACAACCAGCAAGTTCACCCTCACGGTCATACATTGTAACACATATATAATATACTTCAATTTTATGACAGTCTGTTATGAAATTGTAAGGATCTACATTAGTAACAAACGTGTTAATACGTAATGACAATTTATACACTAATATGTTTCTAGTGACTAGTAATTTAGACGTTCTTACTGCACAGTAAGCCTCTACATGACCCAGCAGGGATCACTTCTGGCTGGTTTATACCGTTCAGTTGAACCCACCACAGGGCACAGCAAAAACCGATGGGCAACCTTATGGATGTCAGGGAGAGGCTTATCACTAACCGCAAATGTCGAGATTATGGGGTTAATGGGCAATTTGATAGGTCTAGTCAGCTATTGGAGATGACTGTTGGAGTTGGTGGGGATTGTTCCCTAACCTCAGAGGTTCTTGCTAACCTCAACAAGGGTGTGCCAACCCCTGCCTACTTTGACTGGAGAGGCTGGTTCAGAGCTGGCCTCCCCTTTTTCTGGGGAGACATGACTTTGAGATGTAGTGCCCTAATCCTTCCTCATGGATCTCGATAGGAGGCAGCCCCTACTCCCTAATCTTACCCATCCTGAATATCCTGTCACTCCGGAAGCAGCGCAAAGGTTCTTACAGGACTAAGTGCAAATTATAAGCTTCTTGTCCTAAGAGAACAAAAATGCCTCTACTAATGCTCCTGTTATCCCTCACAGGTATCTCTATCAATGTAATGTCACTTTATACATTAATATGTTTATAATGACTGGTAGTTTAGACGTTCATGCTATACTTTACTTATCTACTTGAGCGCTTAAACCCTCACAGGTATCTCTGTTGTCAGTCACACATTGTGTATATTTTGTATTAAAATATATTTAGTGACTGGCAGTTCGGACGGTCTTACTGCACTGTAAGCAACTACGTGCCTAACGTCACAGTAGCAGCGAGCGTGTTTACCCTCACAGGAATCTCTGTTGTCAGTCACACATTGTGTATACGAGTATTTTGTATAAAAATTTTTTTAGTGAGTGGCAGTTCGGACGGTCTTACTGCACTGTAAGCAACTACGTGGCCAACATCACAGCGAGTTTACCCTCACAGGAAACTCTGTTGTCAGTCACAAATTGTGTATATTTTGTATTAAAATTTTTTTAGTGACTGGCAGTTCGGACGGTCTTACTGCACTGTAAGCAACTACGTGGCCAACGTCACAGTAGCAGCGAGCGTGTTTACCCTCACAGGAATCTCTGTTGACAGGTGAGTGTAATAAATGTCCAAACATGAAATAATAAATCCATATCTATCATATCATCCAAATATAGAATGTCGGTTCTGTTATTTGTTTTGCATGTTTCGTTTTTAATCAAATCGTATCGATCACGTCAACAGTGGAACACAAATACTTCTAATATTCAATCTCCCTATCGCAACTATATGCTACAGATATTTTAGTACACACATAACGGTGTTTTATCACAATATATTTACAATCATTATACCTGTTTTCAGTACTCGTCGTCTCATTGTGATTTGAAATTTATTTTTCAATGTGAGAGTTCCTTATGTAATGTCATAGATTTGTGAATAAAATATAGACACCCTTAGGCTCCTGCCGATATAAATTTAACAAACCTAAGAATGAAATCTTCACATTTAGTATCAAAATTAAAACTCACTTTCATGTTTAAATTCTTCTTCTCTGCAAAACACTGTAACAAAATAAAACTAATAACATTTACATGTGGACGATTCATATTTATGGGCGTTACTGTGGATCGGATGAGAAAAAGTGTTTGAAATTCCTGGATTTAAATCTTTTTATTGTTAGCGTCGTAAAAAAGGAGGTGGTCTTGCGGCTTGTGTAAATAATAATTACCCTGCGTCTTTAATTCCTTGTGGTATGAGTACAACTACCTTTGAAAAGTATCTATTAAAATTAATATATTCAAGAATATAACTATGAATATATTCTTGAATATTTACAGACTATTTAACTCGAATAAAATGTTGTTTTTGTGTGAGTTGAAAATTTTTTTTATTTGGGAAATGGACAAAAACGAATGGTTTTCACTTATTGGTGATATTAAACTAAACCCTAACATTTGAATACTTTATTGATTGTAACAATCGACAGTTTATACTCGAGATCTGGATTTTAAACTGTTAAGAGAGCTTCTAATTGTTAATTCTTTTATACTCTATGTAGACCTTATGAAAGAATGTTTGGTTAGCTTTCACAGCTGTTTACTAAAAAAACTGTTACTTATTTTCAATTTACTAACGAAGTTACCTTCAATGAAATATTGTTCTTGTGTGAGTTGGAAACTTTTATTCGGGAAATGGACAAAAACCAATGGCTTTCACTTATTGGTGATATTAAACTGAACCCTAACATTTGAATAATGTATTTATTGTATCAATCGACAGTATATACTCTAGATCTGGATTTTATAGCTTGTTATATAGCTTCTCATTGTTAATTCTTTTATATTCTATGTAAATCTTATGAAAGAATGTTTGGTTAGCTTACACAGCTGGTTACTAAAAAAACTGTTACTTATTTTCAACTTACTAACGAAGTTAGCATCAGCTGATTATTTATAGCATCTATTGACAAATTAAATCTCAGCTTATTTCTTTTTGATGGTTCACACATATTTTTATTAGTTATTAGTTACATATTTTTATTGTTTCTCATATGCATACCAAGAGATGCAAAATGAAAACTAATCTTAATTTGCATGTAAAATTAATAAATTAGTAATGTTTTGAACTTGTGCTTATATTTTGAATTTATGTTTATTTATCGACGTATAAGCAAATGAACGTGCGAATAAAGACAGTTCGGGATTTTGTAAGCGAATAAGATTATGACTTCAAAGCTTAAGTTATCCCTTTGTTTAATCAGTGTGAACTTAATTGAATAGTCGTTTGAATAAGATTATTGCAGGAGGAGGGTTTCGAAAACGTGATGCAATTGAAACATATGTAAACACTAGCAAGGGTGGATTTTTTAACTTATTCTCAGCAAAGAAGTGGACTACGGTAAAATTAACTTTCATTGATTTATTTCAATTTATCAGTTTAACCACTTTACAAAACATTTTTACAAACATGGGATTAAAGACTCGTTTTACATTTAGTTTCACAGTTTTGGTTTAATGGTGGCGTTTTCACTCAAACATGGCGTTAATAACATTTTTATTTTTACTGTTCACAATAGTTATGAAAGTATTCAAGTGCATGTATCCTTTTAGAAATTATTTTTTTCCTAAATCAAATAATAAAACATCATATATGTTAGTTATATTTAACATAATAGTTCAATATAATTAACTAAAATCTTATGGGACCCTTGTACATTCTTCTTGATTTTTGACGTGCCTTGGCAGCCTAACCATAGGGAACTTCCGGCATCTAGTAGTATTTGGCAGTAAAATTTCTATACCTATGAGAAAATAGGTCTTCTTTTTGCAACTTTCATGAGCTAATGACCTATTGGAAAGTCTTCTTGAATATTCTAGCCCTAAGGAGCTCCTATATTCTGGCAACTTGTAAAATCTTGAAAGTTTTAGGAAATTATAAAGGCAAATGTTTAGGAAACTATAAAGGCTTGTAATAATTATGATTCTAAAATTTTTACAACTTTACTTGCAGAAGGACAGCCTCAGTGGTCCCAGGATAAGATTTCGGTTTTCAAGAGATCGCAAATCTGCTAACATCCTCAGCTTTGCTAAATCTCGGGTAACACTGTACGCTCGCATTACAAAATGAACCTCAGAATGGGCTCAAAATAGTTAGAATTTATGGAAGTTCCTTCAAAGTAAGAACTCACATCTTAGTAAGCTCTTTAAGGGAAGATGGACGTCCCTATCTCGCCTATGTTAAATTGGTAATATAAATGCCCCATTATGTCAGGAAGTATATAAGGTAGACAGCTAAGATTTTAACCTAGTATTGTAGGCCTAATTATACATACACCCTACCAATTTTATCTAAATCACTCAAAAACTTGCTGTAAAAAAAATTCAAATTTTTTTAAAGAAATCATTTTATATTTTCAAAGTTTATTATTATATTTCAATAAAGGTGGTAGGGGTTGTGTATTACATCATAAACTACATGCTGTAAAAATTCCATTACTGTAGCTCTACTAGTTTCTGAGATAATTAGTCATTTATAACAAAAATTGCGTTTTTCGGGAAACTCACGGAAACTGTAAAAATTCAACGAAAAAACAAGCTGACTATGAAAAATGAGTTTAATTTACCTTAAATCGTCCCAGGGTTGTAGTCTGTGTCATCCTGGTTTACTTCTTCATCTTGCTTTTTCTTCTTTAACATCCTAGCATGTTTTCTTGCCATTTTCTTGACGGGCTCGTTTGCTTTCTTTGCTTTTAAAACACGCTGGAAATCTAGCTTACTAAGGATGTCAGTGCAGTTTTTCCCAGGATTTATACCCATTTTCTCTAACACCTTAACCCTAGCCTTATTTCCTTCATTGTAAGTCATCACAGCATCATATGTGCCACACTCTAGAGTTTTCAACCCTACAAAATTTGCCTTCGGAATTCTCGTCCATAAAACTGAACTGAAACTCTCGTTGACATTTTGAGTCTTCCCATGAAGACATTTCTTCAGAAGTTGAGGGTTAGCTAGATGCTGATAAGTTGGCTTGATTACATCAATCACTGCTGGGTCCAAGGAATTTTTGTGGTCATAGGTTAGGTTAGGTACATCAAGTGCTTGCAAATACTTACACCACGATTTATCACAGAGGTTGTGTTGCGGTTTTGCATTTGTAGAAGCTTTATGGAAGAATGTCGCCCACACATCTCTTTTCATGCTATCTAAATTGTTTTTATTCCTTCTTATTGCTTGTCCATAGTAATTTTGTAAAGATTCAATTGCAGAATCATTCAACCTACCTTTCCTTCCACCCAAAGCTTTACCATCTTCAAGTTTTTTTCCCCGATAATCACGTCGCAATTTTCTCAGCCAAGACCCCATCCTCTTTTGGACATGGCCAACGCATTCCAATTTTCCAATTATAAAATTATCACCATAATTGCTTTGATTCTAAGACTTTATGAAACCCCTTCGAATCACCGTCCCCCAAGTAATATTTATATCGGACATTCCTCGAGGCCTCAGATCGGGCGAAAACTTTGAGGGCACCTGCTACTTCCATGCTTCCACTCGCTCCAGTAAAATTCTTACATTTATGGGGAGATTTACTTTTTGTAGCACATGAATGACAGTATTTTGTAAGTACTTCTTTCATCTATTATCTTACTGGTATCTATACTTGAAACAGAAATAAATCCATTGAGTGACGTATGCCCCCTTTTTTGCCACGTTCCGTCAATCCCTACGCTAAGATCACGACTAGGTAGGCCTACTTCATCTTCATTTTCTGTGCAAAGATTTAGGCTTACAGACTCCTCAGTTGCTGAAATCATTGTTTCAGTGGCTACTTCTTTTAGAGGTTACAGTAGTACATCATTGTACCTTGAAAATTCTTCTGGTGGGTTAAGTAGATTTAGCAGCCCGAACAACGGTTCACTACTAACACTCCCTTTGCCTATGGCTCTGAGGCCGTATACACATCTAATGTTTATGTCAAAGAATTTATTTGTATTGTCTGAAGTGTAAAAAGGAAACTTAGAGCCACAAAAATTACAAGAGATAACTAAATTGCATGGCAGACCCTTCCTAAGAGAAACATTTTCTTCCACGTAAAGTGTTTCTGAATTTTTACAATTTTTGCAGACACAACATTGCATTATAGCAGAAGACAAAAGGTTTATACTTACTATAACATTACTATCACCCTCACTATCATCTAAAACAGTCTCTGCAAGTTTCTGTTTAGATACTGAAATAGGATTGCTAACTAGGCCTACTTCACTGTCTAATTTAGAGCAATTAGCATCTGCAGAAACTCTGTCACTGTCACTAGTACTAGGCCTAGGATTATCACTTGTGTGTGCTACACAATCTAAGCCTACAACACGGTTTGATTTTGAAAACTAGTTGCCACGGAAACTTCGTTTTCTCCACAGTTTCTTACTTTTGGTAATCTTGAATGAGCTATAACTTACTAACTTTCAAAAATAACCAAAACAAACAAACAATGTAAATGAATCACCAAAACAAAGTTTATTTGGTCTGCTAATAACAGCTGTCAATAACAACTACAGAAAAAAGTCACAGACCTACAAAATATAAATGCTGTTACAACAGAATTGTGTACTATAACCAGTGAATCAACTTTGGTTTGCAAGGACCAAGATCCAATAAAATTGTCTTGTAGTGAGTTATGTTATGCACGATTTTGGATTCAAAATAAATATATACATACACAATTAGCATACCACATTGTTCAGAAAACTCCAAATAATAATAATATGCAAAAAAATTATATTTTTTTTTTTTTTTTGACGTCCATCTCCCCTTAAATCAGAAAGATTCCAACCTACAAATTCAGAATTATTCCTTACGGCTTCCTCCGCCTATCTATTACTTTTAATGTTATCCACTATAAAAAAACTTTTAATGGAGGAATTAACAATGCTTTACACGAACCATTTGGACATCAAAGTATTTAATAAAATATAACATTGTATACTTAAAAATCATGCTTCACATGTAAGCTACAAGAAATAGGAAAAAGGTATTTTTAACATTTCTACCACTCACAGAGCGAAGGATTGAGATATAGACTTGAAATTCTGCATAAGACAGACATTTCTGCATTAACAAAATCGAGTTCAATAATGGTGTATATCTCCCCGTGTGACGGTCTGGGTCCCACCTTTGGCGAAGGATGTTACAAGATACATGATGTGTCCAACCCTATCTTGTAATCATGCTCGCCTGGAAAAAAAATCACTTATAACTCTATTATATATTTTATAAAACAGGTAATCAAACATGTTTGTAATAACTTTTGTGTATTTAAAGGCTTATACTCTTCTGGTTCAATACATATTTACTTACTGTATTGGTATTTAAAAACATATTTTGATTAATTATTTAATTTATTTCTGCAATAATTCCAAATTTAATTGCAATTATTTTAGTTTTAATTTGTTAATGATAACATTTCTTTGAAATGTTGGTAATGAAACCAAATAATTCTATATTGCATAATTATTATTTTACAATAAAAGTTTGATTACAAATGGGCTTCATGTTACAAGTGAATTTTAACAACAATGTGACGAGTATTTACTGTGAAGGATGAGAGGCTTCAATGGGTAAAATATAATTGTTATAACACATAACTTGAGGTAAATCCTTCTACAATTACAATCTTAATCTAAACTGAGAAAATCAGCCAGTTGTTAAGTGAAACAGAAAGAGAAAACAAGGAATAGTACCGTTTTCTTGTAAATATTTATTTTGATACAAGGAGCGGATATTAATACGGATGTAAGGTTACCATTATAGCGTACACGTCAGATGCAAGAAATTCTTTAAATGCGACCTCTCTCGTGAAGTGAAAACCTGATAGTAGTTCTTTATAGCATGAAACAGATACAAGTCAATTTGGAACTGAGGATCAATATGATTGGACGTTAATGATCATGCCCTGACATAACCCTCTCGCAATAACGAAAGGTACAGTCTAATTGGATTTTACTCTGTTCTTGGAAATCTCTAAACACTTATAGATACTCTCACACTACCACACCAGATTGTCGTGTTGTATGTACACTGTTCTTGGAAATCTCTAAACACTTATAGATACTCTCACACTACCTCACCAGATTGTCGTGTTGTATGTACACTGTTCTTGGAAATCTCTAAACACTTATAGATACTCTCACACTACCACACCAGATTGTCGTGTTGTATGTACACTGTTCTTGGAAATCTCTAAACACTTATAGATACTCTCACACTACCTCACCAGATTGTCGTGTTGTATGTACACTGTTCTTGGAAATCTCTAAACACTTATAGATACTCTCACACTACCACACCAGATTGTCGTGTTGTATGTACACTGTTCTTGGAAATATCTAAACACTTATAGATACTCTCACACTACCTCACCAGATTGTCGTGTTGTATGTACACTGTTCTTGGAAATCTCTAAACACTTATAGATACTCTCACACTACCACACCAGATTGTCGTGTTGTATGTACACTGTTCTTGGAAATCTCTAAACACTTATAGATACTCTCACACTACCTCACCAGATTGTCGTGTTGTATGTACACTGTTCTTGGAAATCTCTAAACACTTATAGATACTCTCACACTACCTCACCAGATTGTCGTGTTGTATGTACACTGTTCTTGGAAATCTCTAAACACTTATAGATACTCTCACACTACCACACCAGATTGTCGTGTTGTATGTACACTGTTCTTGGAAATCTCTAAACACTTATAGATACTCTCACACTACCACACCAGATTGTCGTGTTGTATGTACACTGTTCTTGGAAATCTCTAAACACTTATAGATACTCTCACACTACCTCACCAGATTGTCGTGTTGTATGTACACTGTTCTTGGAAATCTCTAAACACTTATAGATACTCTCACACTACCACACCAGATTGTCGTGTTGTATGTACACTGTTCTTGGAAATCTCTAAACACTTATAGATACTCTCACACTACCACACCAGATTGTCGTGTTGTATGTACACTGTTCTTGGAAATATCTAAACACTTATAGATACTCTCACACTACCTCACCAGATTGTCGTGTTGTATGTACACTGTTCTTGGAAATCTCTAAACACTTATAGATACTCTCACACTACCTCACCAGATTGTCGTGTTGTATGTACACTGTTCTTGGAAATCTCTAAACACTTATAGATACTCTCACACTACCTCACCAGATTGTCGTGTTGTATGTACACTGTTCTTGGAAATCTCTAAACACTTATAGATACTCTCACACTACCTCACCAGATTGTCGTGTTGTATGTACACTGTTCTTGGAAATCTCTAAACACTTATAGATACTCTCACACTACCACACCAGATTGTCGTGTTGTATGTACACTGTTCTTGGAAATCTCTAAACACTTATAGATACTCTCACACTACCTCACCAGATTGTCGTGTTGTATGTACACTGTTCTTGGAAATCTCTAAACACTTATAGATACTCTCACACTACCTCACCAGATTGTCGTGTTGTATGTACACTGTTCTTGGATAGTTCTTCGTACACACAGATATATTGCCACACTACAACATCAAGCACTTGTGTTGAATATGTACTGTTATATAACATATATACATTTTTACGACCTAACTTTTATTCTAAATATAAAGACTTGTAAAACCCATCTTAGTTGCCTTTTGACAGAAGTAGGGTTTTCAGAAGTAAATTACTATGACCATAAATATACACTTTTTGACAAATTTTATTGATTGCAACTACAAGCAAACTCAAAAATATAATTCAGAAATATAATTTATTCGAACCAGAAGTGCTCATACACTTACAAAGCGTAAAAAGTTGCGGGCAAAGCGGCGAGTAACTGCTAGTATCTAATTTATGCTTTATATGCACACAAAAAGGGATTTTGAAAAACCTAGCACTTATGTAATTTTAATTCGGACGGTACTCGCAGAACAACTAACATTCCGCTACCCTATCAGCGTGTAATGTAACACAAATGTGTATTGTGTTCACTTTGTCTTCATTTACAGATTTCAATTGTTTGATCAGGGTTTACGTAATATACGTCTTTATTAACCAAACAAAATTAATAACAAAGCGTTATTTTATTTTTAACCACCACTTATGTTATCCATTGTTCATATCTTACTTTTAAAATTAATTTAAACATCTTAATTTAAACCCAAACAACTTTTGAGTATTTACGATGGACTAACTGTATTAAAATAAGGTAAAAAGAATACACTGTTCATAACAATACAGACCCTTTGATATGAATGTTTCTCTACATCACATACCAGAATTTATAGCCGACACATAGGCAGCCTGTAATGTTATTGACAGTAACATTCCTGCCTGGTGTGTAACTGGCTTACTAGTCATGAAATTGACATTCTAAAACTTACTCAGCCCTTTGTGTAGTATGGCTTATGAGCTTTGCGTAATTTGCTGTCGATGGGTTTACTGCAGCCTAGTCTCCTTTGGAAGTGACGGTGGCAGAATGTTATATGCTCGGAAAACAAGAAAAGTGAATCATATCAGTTTTACATAACTGGATCTTATTAAGCCTAAACTATATGTAATATAACATATCTAATAATAGCACATATCTAAAATACGGGTTTAAGTACAAAATCATTTAAGGAGTTTAATGTCAATCCAACTGATTCGAAATTTGAAATATAAACCTCTAATAAAGTTTTAATAAAATAGTTTTTGAGAACTACCAAGAAGATTATCCTTCTGAGAATGATTGGGTGGTATAAACGTATTTTCTATAACCTTCATATGTAGCAATTATACTTTTTGTCATTCCAAACAACTCTCCGATCAGTTATATATCTCCTAGGTGCAACAGCGTTATTAATTCGCCCTCATCCCTTATACAAACATCTATCTTGTGTGCAAAAATGTCATCAATCACTATTTACTATTCAATAACTCTTCTTTCTCTTAACAGAAAGTTAATTTAAACAATATATTTCACCACTGTTTGGCCATTATGCCAGTCAAGGAGGTTTATTTATAAATATTCGATGAGTACGTCCCTCGTTTCACTGTTTTCCCGAACCCTCTAATGCATACGCCGCGACACGCAAACACGTATATATGCTGAACGTTAGGGAAGTTTACGTTTAGGGGCTAGAAAACTTCATGTCTGTCTGCCTGTCCACATGATATATCAAGAATTACCCAACATAAATAGTCAACATTTTAAATTAGACTATATGTTTATATAGGCAACACTAAGTCGATATTTGTCCAATTCCTTCCATGGATTTGGCTGAGCTTTAAGCAACATGAGTTTAACAATGTTAGTGAACACTTTTTCGTTGGTCTTATGGTAACCATGATGGCAACCAGTATTTGCATTAGAAATAAATGTGTTAAGCAAAGTGAATACTGCCATGTGACATTTTAACAAGAGACATAAATTTCAAATGTTTTGGATATCGGCAAATTTGGAGAATTAGTGATAAGTTAGTGAAGTCTCAGCGTTTTTAATACAGACTGAAAACAGGTATGTCATGTACATTTCCTTTATAAATGGCATACGAAATCAGTTGTGAAAATAAATCTATTCCATTAGAGATATACCATATTATCCCAGTTTAAAGATTTTTCCATATTTAAAAAAATAATACGTTGTTTTGTGCCAGGATTCATCATTATATGACAGCGAGAAGTAATAAAACAATAATATAGTTCTTGTAGTAACTGAAAACATATTTCAACGTCTATGGGGCCATGAAAAAAACTGTATTTTGTTTTATGAGAACATAAGTTACTTTTATTTTAAATTTCATCGTTCTTGAAAATGAGAAAGTTGAAAAGTAAAAATCCCATGAAAATAAACCATCCATAGGGGTTTATGGATCACAAAATCACAATGATTTTGTTTTTATTTTTAAGTGATGAACCGCGTGTGTTAAATGATATCTTTTTAAGATATATAGAGGTTGGAAAACAAAATATATTTTTTCTAATAGTCCATATCCTTATACCTCAACGATGTTCCCAATGGTCACTGGCCACTTGATTATGTTGAAATTATAATATTCGTTTAAAATTTCTTGCAAAAGTATTTCTGTCTGCTACCACAACAGTGTCGCCAAATAATTTTATTGCTGATTCTCTTTTATTTTGAAATGTTTATCTTAAAATAATTCTTAATAATTAATAAAACCTGATTTATTTATCAAAATTTCTTTTTAATTTATAAATTATCTCATAATCAAACAAATATTTATAGAACATCTGTTAATTACTCCGGTATCACACCGATGCTACAAATGGCCAGTAAAATCTTACTATTAAAGCCCCCCCAAACCCCAATATTAAAGATACCTCAGGAGACCAAGCCCGAATCCTTTGAAAAAATTAATAATTATTAGAAAACCCAAATTTAATTTTTCATATCTTTGAAAATTTGCCATTCCAAATCTAATTGCCGGATCACATTATCAGAACAAATCTCTCAAATAAAATTTGTTCTTAAGAACTCTGAGACAACTAGTTTCTCCATATAAATCGTGACTGTGTAGATAGTCCCTATAAAAAACTAGGTCTACCATACAATAGCGACTACTAAAAGGGGGAAGTCGAAATTATCTAGCACATTTTTTCTAACCAGCTTAATAACTCCAGGTTTTTTTTAGACAGGAATATCCTACGCGCAGCCATGATTGTACTACGTATATGAATAAACTACAAAACTCCAACCAGCCAGTCTCTAACTTCAATATTGCATACGCAAGATGGCTTCAGATTTTCTTTTTCAAAACTTGAATGATCCACATCGCTAAGGCTACAAACTAAGGAACAAAACTGATTACGTGTTCAGAGAATCATAATTTGGAAATACTGAGAACATTAGGATTCGACAGCAATTTATCTTTATGCGATTGTCTCTAATCGCTTGGAGAAATAATGAAATTTAATATTATGAGTGAAACAATTATTCACTGCCTTAGTAAGATTTAGGATATAACATTGATGTAATCCTGGCTCTAAATCAGAATAGTTTTTTGATTTTAAAACAGAATGGTTAATCACTTCAGTGATCTTGAGTGAGCTATTAACAGCATAAACCGAGGCGTCCATACAGTAAACATAGCTGTACAATTGCAGAGCGAGATAGAGTTTTAAAAGTCATTTATATTTCTGTTAATGTATATGGAATAGACAGGAGTGTGCTATTAAGGTTTTATTTAATGAGTGTTTGTTTATGTTTTTCAAAGCTCAATTTCAAGTTCCGCTAAGTGCAGTTATCATTGTATTTCTTATAAGCTCTTAACATAAAGCAAAACAACTATACTTCCTACGAGCAGGAAAACATTAGAACATGTTTTTATATTAGATTAATTATAATAATATTATTAACATTGTTAAGAAACCGAATCTATGGATCAATAAAATTTTTAATTAAAGATTTGAATGTATGAACTTTGTTTTGAAAACAAAAAAAGTTCCTTTTAATAGTTGCAAATAAATGAGCACGAAACGTAACTTTTGATGAATGTGCAAGAGCAAATGGCCATTTTTAGCTGCATTGCATGTTTTCCAACTTATCTGTCATACAAACACATAAGAAACTATCAATTCCATAAATCCTAAATTGCCTGAAACAGTGCTGAGTATTTGGGTTTGCTGAAATCTCTTATTTCTCACTGGTTAGTTCAGAATGACTGATTACTCTTAAACGGGATCACTGCAGATTTCCGCTGCAATGAGACGATAACGGTCAAGAGATTTCTCGCAGGATTCATCACTCATGTAAGGTATGACATTTCGATATTGGAATAAAACTGAGGAGAGTTGAGGGAATTCATTACTTGGAGAATCGATCTGTCTTGAGTTCGAAAGAAGTGATCATTATTGAACTTTATCAGATCCCTTGCGAAGCTTAAAATACTTGGAAGCACGTCATAAGAGTAAAGCTGAAGTAATAGCATCCAAATTTAATGTCACAATATTTAAAGGTTAGATGTAATGAGAGGATATGGATATGGAAATAAGTTTAGGTACTAAAGACTTTGAATAGAACTTGTAATAATTGGCCATGTATCTTCGTCTAATAATCGTATCTGTTTGTAGTTTGATTTGGAAATCAGTGTTTTTGTTTGTATAGTAAGCGGGAAATAAGCTCCTATAAAGCAATTTCTCCTAATGGACCTTCCGAAAATTATGGCTTCCACAGTCAATTAAAAGAGCCCGACCGTTCATTTAAATGAATTTCATAACATAACTGTTACAAACATGTCTGTGCGTGACAACCTAACATTATTAAATTTACTGTTTTACTCTACCAAATCAAAAGGCATCTTATTTATTTTGCGTAATATATATTTCTCATACCAGCAGCAATACTACTATTAGAAAAAGTTAGTTTACTGGGTTATTAATAAAAATGTTCCAAACTTTAAAATAATATGATATAGAAATGTCAAATAAATTATGATTAATGCATAAATCTCAGAACGTATTAATCTGTTATACGTATATAATATTAAAGAAACCTAATTGACAACCACCAATTTGTTTCAAATAGCAGTATTCTCTTCTGTGGATCATACTGAAGGTGGTCTGAGCACCAATCAATCCTTTAATATGATCACTAATAGAGATCAATAGAAGATGCTGATATAAAACATTAAATCAGCTTATCTAAGCCACCCCTGATAGTAGATGGTAGAAGCTATCTTCAACACTCAACAAACAGTCTAACAAATGGTTTGGTACGGATGTAACTTCAGCGTAATCGGTAAATAATCACCTTAAGAGTTGATTGAAACTGCTGATGGACTTATCATATTACTTACCTAGCACTAAATCCTCATGACGCAACGTTTCAATTATTTTACTTTCTGTTTATCACGCCAAAACTCTGATTTGTAATACGTACAATCTCAAAACAAAAGCTAATGCTTCTTTATTAATGTATTTGAACCTCAAATAGGTACTTAAATAGGCAAAACGAACAAAAATTCAGAAATTTGGTAACTAATTAAATTAGATTTTTAAATTCTATAGTACATAATGAGTTATATTGTATATTTCAAGATTTTGTATAGAGAAGGATGTCAAATATTGAAATATAATATTGTATTAGGTTATACCGCTACAAACTGACATATCTATGGATATAGCCCAGACGTAATTATCTGGTTTACGAATCTGCTAGCTTACTTGTTGTATCTCGACACCAGACTACATACTTATAGATATATTTCTGTGTTATTAGGCTCCTTGCCATCAACATACAACTAAAGCTTCGTAGCCCAGATGACAACCATTAGCATCCGGTTTACAAATCTGATAGTTTACTCTCTATATCTTCAAAATCAGACTATGTAGAGCATACTTAATTATATATTTCTGTGTTTTTAGGTTCCTAGCCATCAACAGACCACTAAAGCCTCGCATGTCCAAGACCATAGCCCAGATGACAATCATTACCATATGGTTCACTAGTCTGGTTCTAGGGTCACCTTGCTTGCTTTACTCTACTACTATAACTTATAAGTGAGTTTCTTTGCACATGATAATTATTTTAAATCTATTTCTTTATTTTATAAAAACTATCTTGATCTTTTAAATGGATATACTGTATGTCTTAATTCCTTAATTAAGTGATATTCCTGGAACAACATAAAACACAATAAATTACGGTACAAAGTGTGTAAAATATCATAAAACACCCAAATAATATTTTTAATATTTAAAAAGTAATACTCAAAGCTTCAGTACTTTAAAAACTCAATGTGTTATAATGATAGAATGATTCCTAGAATAGTCATCCTATATAAAATGGTGACCGTTAAAGGTTTCATATTGAACTAACTTAAAAAAGAGCAACATATGTAATCAATAAACCTTATGAAATATGGTTTGCAGCATTATGCTCTTATAACAACAGCCCTTAAGGCATTTTGCATATTGGCCTAGGCCATGCATTTGAAATACCCATGACACGTCTTTCAAAGACAGGCGTTATGATCGTTAATGCATAAGGCATAGCTTAGGTAGGTGTATATCATTGTGCAAAATATAGTTAAAAATATATTGAGGGGCTTAAATACCCTACATGTACATTTACTGGTGCGGCTTGTATTTAAATCGGCTTCCAGTGCCCATTGGTTAGATTCATTAAAATTATAGCTTGTATAGTACTGAACGTAAAACAGTTAATGTAATATAGAGTAAAAAGTGAAAGGAATTTTTCACTTTTTCTTAGGAAATCCCGTATTGTGATGGCAGTGAAAAAACATGAGCTTAATAATAGGTTCACCTGTGTATGATTTCAAAATTGTTATCACCGCCCTCTTATAGTTCCTGGCCCAAACTGATGAACTGGGTCAGTTTACGAAAGATATAGCTTCCGGGTATAAGTAATTAGTGTGCCTGTGGATTCTCCAATAGTCTTCAATTTAAGATCGAAGTCAAATTCCATCATTTTATTTTAATACTTTCATAGTAACTAAATATTAAAATACCTGGAAATATGAGTGTTAATAAAATGTTATATATTGAAGTAAAAAGTTTCCTGTTTGATGTTGGTGAAGTATCTGTTCATCAGGAAACTTTCGATAATTTTTAACTTTTGGGTATTAACTTTGAATTTTTAACCTTCGGTTTTGCAACTTTTTGGATCCTTTAGATTTTTACTTTAGAGTAAATTTTCTAGTTTTGATTTATTTTAATAATTACTACAATTGTTCAAGTATTTAATTTTAAAAGAATTCTAATATTCGGTCATTTTAAATTCAAATAAAATATTAGTTGGTGTTTTGATCAAAATTTGAGGAGATGATTACAGAATATTCTTTAAATAAATTTTTATTAAGTTTTTATTAAAGTAAGAAAATTATTTATATTTTTAAAGATTAGTAGCAAGACTATAATTTTGTGTGTGTATCAATGAATTTTATATTTAAACAGGAAGGGCTGTAAAACCTTGTACTCGTATTTTTGATAAAAAAAGGCCAAGCAAAAAAAGTAAATTCAAAATTCTAGTGAGTTTAGCTTTTATTTTCGTACGTTAAATTAACTTTTTTGTTCTTTCAACCATTGAAATTACTGTAATTACTCTTTGATTAAATTGAAATTACTGTGTATCTTAATTAATTAGGAATGCGGTACAATTGACATATTAACACAGGACAGTACAATTACAGATGTGATTTGTTAGAATTAACCACGATTTGTCTCTGTTACATGTCTAGAGGATCTGGCCAGACTGCGTGTATTCTTGTATGGCCCGATGGGCAGCCCACAGTCTCAACAATGGACTACGTGTAAGGTCCTTTTCATACTTTTACATCTACTAATTTATTTGTATTCTATTTATTTTCTAATTTTAGATATTTGTGACTCCCAATTCAATATGGTTTGAAAGGATTTACGATATATAATGAATATTGTTATCACAACATGATAAATATTCTTTATCACCAATTCCTAAACTGTTTTTGTCAGATGTTTTAACCAGCTAGTAAGTTGTGTCTCGTCTTTACATAGATATACCGAATCTGATGATTACAAAACATATATACAAACTACTTATTGGACAATGAGGTAAAATACCCTACAGTCTGAATAGGGTCGATGAAAGCTTTACGCTAGAGAGACTTGACCTAACACTGCCAATAGACACAGCTCCCTGACCTTGTTCTGTGCCAGCTTCAGCTCTGTCTCTCTCAACTGCACACAGTGTTAATTGCCCGTCTATAATTAATAACGTTTAATACTCTACAATAGCCAGTGTCCAGCGAGGAAATACAAAAGATAGAGAGAATACGGCCGAAATAGTTTCAGTTGCTTTAAACAATTAATTTCACTCGATTTTAAAATCATCAACTTGGAAACCTGAAAATATTTTTGTTTATACCACTTTTCAAGGCAATATTATGGTGTTAAAATATAAGTATAAAGTACTTGAATATATATTTCAATTTGTAACATATTTTTAAACTTTCTTTCATTTTTTAATTTATTTATTTTTTTAAACTAAAATAACATTTTTTATTTTATTATGATAATAATGTAAATAATTTGATAGTAATTTAATGTGTAAATAATAATAGTATTAATAATTAAGTATTAATATATATTAATACTTATTAATATTAATATTAATAAGTATTAATAATATCTTTTCTGCAAAAGCATACATGAAACCAAAGAGGCAAAAACAATTGTGTGTTATATTATGAGAGAGGGATTTAACTGTTAATATTTTTGATGTGTTTAATTTAATGTGTACTCTTCTCACTGGTTTGGTGCTTGCTTGGAAACTGTGAAGATCACACACGAGAAGAGTTTATTGACAATTCAGTTTTGGATGAAACGAATGTGTGAAAATTGGTGTTGGACATTGATGGTGAATGCTACTTATAATACTTATTTTTAGAACTAGGCGTTTTAAGGTGAATCTCAATCCATCATTGCCCCCGTTTCAAAGTATTTATTCTTGAGATTTTTCACCTTTCCGGTACTCTACATCGTATGTCACCTTACATACCGCGCAGTATTGCCTGGTGTATCAATCATCGCATCTCGATTTATCTCCTTATTAATTTTCAGTTAGGAATGTCTAATATTTATGTTCATATCACATGAGAGGATTTGTTTCAAATTTAAAAAATAATAAAACTAAACTCATTGATGTACAGACTCAGAATTTCAATATTGAAAATGGGTTTACTGAGACAAAATGTTCAGTTCCAACTGTACTCTCATTGGAATCCTCACACTCTGCATGAATCTGTCGTAATGACGTTGCGTTGGATATAAGTTTCATTTGATTACGTTCAATTCCCCATATTCCTTTGAAAATAGATCTTTAAAGATTAATTTGATCGAAAGATGGAACATTTTATCATATAGTATTATTTATATTAACTGTGATAAATGTATAGAGAAACAGGGTTAAAGTCCAAACCACTTTAAATGAATAACCCATTGCCTATTTGCAACCATGGGATGAACTGATAACTTCATTAACGTCACCGCAAACGCACACGAGTATTGAACATCCTACAACCTTACTCTCAGATCACGAACAATAGCCCTAACCGGGGAGTTCAATTTAGGCCACCCGATCTCGCAGCAGAGCATTGTTATTCGTACATTTCTTGACAGCTCATTTTCCTTATCGGATCCCCGATCAAGTTTCCACTAATTATTTCCTCTTCTTCCATTTTTTTGAATACGTTCCATCTTTGTCATTTGCCTTCAGCAATTACTGTAAGTAACTCTAATTGATATTTAATACGCACACTTTAAATTTGTTTTATGTAAGAAATTATTCATAACAAAATAGTTCACTTAATTGTATTAATAATAAGAAAAAGAGAAATAAATTTACAAAATCTCATACTTCTGGGTCGATCCTCACATTTTTTATTTTACAATTTATGGCTTGATTAGGGATGACCTAACAAAACATTCAAAATTTCAATCACAACATTCCTAAGTATAAAATCGGATAACACTTCAGACAGAAATATGTACTTTCGGGACAAAACTTTGAATAGCAACTCATGCAAAAGCAGAACAAAGTCTCATCTCTCCAATGTTTCTCTGAGCACGTAATACGAAAATCCCTTTGAACCCATCTTCGGTAAACTTGAGCTTCGGAACTACATGAAACAAAAGGTTTTAGAAGGCTTTACGAGTACCTGCCGATTTAATTAGGCATCAATCGCTTAATTTTTGGAGTTTATTACATTTTTGAGCAACTTTATTTATCTTCTAATCTCAACACAATAAACTATAAATTAATAAAAAATAAATTTTAATATAATTTGATTAAAAAAATATAATTATTGTAGTATTATATATATATATATATATATATAATATAATATATATATATATATATATATATATATATATATATAATATATATATGTACAAATATATAATATATGTTTATAAATTGTACACACACACATACGCGCGCGCACACTCATCTATACATGGGCTTTAGGGAAAGGTATTTATTATTTCATAAATGGTTTAGCCCAGCCAGCTAGAATAATATTTGTTTAAAAATGCCCTTAAATTGGGTACAACACAACGTGAGCCCTAGAATTTAATAATCACCTAGATTTTTATGGTTATTTCAGAGATATTTTATTATGTATTGTAGGATTCATAAACTGTTTAAAAGACGTTAATTTGGTGTTGTAATAAACAAAATTATGTATAGTCAAGAAAGAATTTAACTAATTGTTTATATACTTACTTATTTCCTTCCTTTTTTATCTCGTTTGACACTGTTTTATCCTAATAATGATGTGGTTCTTTTTTTAAATCGCCCAAATTCTCAAAATTAAAACAGATTTGGGTATATGTTTTATACAAATTTAGCATATTTGCGTTAAAGTTAAACTTTGTTAGGCAACTTCCTGTGTAATCAATAATTGTAAAGATCCATTACTTATCAAGTAAACTTTACTGCTACACATATGAGCAGCGCCTGTAACTCTTGTACCATTTTATTTTTAATTTCTAAAGCTTTCTACTTTACTCAGACACAAGCAAAACGTACTCTTTAGATATGTTTCCCAATAAATGTAGTAGCATTAGTTTTCTCATTTAAATATTTATTGTTGAACGTAACCTGGCTGTATGATTGCAACAACATATCATATATATATATATATATATATATATATATATATATACATTCAGAAATTATAATGTTTAATACCTTTGCTAACTAATTAATTCTTTGCAGACATGTTTGTAATCTCTGTAGCAATATGAAAATTGTGGAAACAAAATGTCTCAGTAGAAAACTATTTACTATTTAATGTTTTACGTTACATTAGTTTTACTGATTATATGAGTATGTTAAAATGTTGTTACAAATTTAAATGTACACTCAAAATAAATTATTCTGTATAAGTAATGGAACCTTACTTCCAAAGTTAACATTGTTAAGCTATATATTTTTAAGCTTGCTCTGACTTTTATTTGTGTCTAAGAATAACTTCAATGTTTCATAGCAGCTGTGAATTATATGGAATATCAATTTAAATATGACGCTTAAACGCAGAGGTTCATGTGCAAAACTGCATTCTTATATAAATGAAATGTTTAGTGTAGTTAAACAAAATCTTATTAGTTTCAACATGAAAATCTGCATTGTATACATAAATCGAGCTAAATCTTTTTATGCAAGGTATAATTAGACTAATTAAAAACGTATGGCTAGGAGATGGACTAATTTACCAAGGCGTAAAAATATCCATACATTCAAATATAGTACAATATTTCCACCACAAATATTTAATCTGATCTTTGTAATATACTTGTTCAAAGGTATAACCTTATCCTGTTCCTGGTGACATATGTAGTCCCTATGACGGCGATGGTCTGCTGCTACACGGCCATGGGCAGGGAGTTGTGGGGTAGTCGATCCATCGGAGAGCTCACTCAAAGGCAGCTTGAGTCCATCAAGTCCAAAAGGAAGGTAATCGTTAATCCATTAACCCCCTTTTAATGAGTAGTAATAGTTATTGCAATCGGGTTCTTTCATTGATAATAAATAAATAGTGGAGTATTGTTTCTTGGTGATGCTTGTCTGGGTTAAAGTTTTCATTATGGAATTAATTTTTTAAACAAATTTCAAGATATGAGTTATTAGCCTGTCTTAAGTATTAAACCCTTTCAGATCTGTTTTTACTTTGATCCATCTACATAATGTACACGGGAATAAATTGTATGGTAGGAACCTAGTGCTCTTTTTTAAGGAAATATCGACGCTACTAACACAAATTTGTGTGTGTGTGTATGTGTTTTGTACATTTTTAGAGAAGTTTATATTTTTTTGAATAATTGAAAATATCACACCTCAAATTTATAAAAAAAATCTTTCCTTTGAAACATTTATTTATAGCGCTAATACTAGTCCTGGGACTGCGTACTGTAATAAGCTATAGGCAGATAGAATGGAGTGTGGTTTAAAGTCTTACTTTAAGTTCTAAACCAAAGAAGGGCAATAACACCCTTTACTTTGTTTGAAGGTTATTTTTGACGATGGAAGGATTGTGAAGGAAACAGGATTTTCCGGACATTTTCCATCGTTCAGTGAAAGAAGAAATCAGTAACACTACGTTTCGAGATCTGCAATCTGATCTCTTATTCACCCTTTAGATCACTGTTCAATCTAAAATTAGAAAAATATACAATATTCATAAAGGATTAACATATTTGACACAGCTACTTCAGTCGGGATGGGTGGCCATTTGACGAATAAAATAACATGCATTTAAGGAATCATAATCAATAAATATGCATTCATAGTTATAATATATTAATAATGTACATATTTTGTTATATAATATTTTATAGTTATTTTAATTATTACATCAAATTTCAGTTAAGTAGGACACATGGCCCTACCCTGTGTTTAAAATCTAACATCTGCATTGTAAAGGTATAAATTAATAAATATATGAGTAATTTTTATATACGTATGTATGTACATCTATATTTATTTATAAAATTGTAAGTAATATTAATACTTAGTTACCAATAATGAAAATAGAGTCTAATTTAAATTAAGTATATTATCAAACTATAATTGAATACATGGAGGAGCGTGTGGAGTTTTGATGCTAAGGACTGTCAGTCAGTAACGTGATTAGGTCCATGAATGATGAGTTAATTAATCCCTGTGGTGGCCAGCACCGATCTTACAGTACGCATACATGGCGTAGATTAATCTCAGAATATCAGTACAGTCGTGTAAGGGTGCTGCAGTTGGTTTTCTGTTGGGAGAATGTGTTTTCTTTTCATTTTAACTAATATTTTGACTTCTCCTATTTAACGCCTGCTTTTAAAACAGAAGAACAGTTTTATCATTTTACAAGGAGTTGCATATATTTTTAGTAGAGTTTAGAGATATATTGTAAAGTAAAATAATACAAATGTTTTTCAGTATTATTTGAAATATAAATTAAGTGAATAATATATATTTGATTTACAAACAAATTTAATCTCACTACGTCATATAAAAACATGTGGATTACTAAACTTATAAATAACTTAGAAAATATCATTTCTTAAAATAAGATTCGTTAAAATACTATCACTCCCTGAACATATAAGTCATTCATACACGAGAATGTATGACCCAAATAAAAGTTGTTAAAGATAAAATCCAAAACTTTTACAGTAGGTAAACCAGATTATAAATATTTCCCAAGATTCAAAGGTGTTACTTTAAATGCACGTAATAACTTGTGAAGTGAACAAGACCATTTATATTCTATTCTATCCTCAGTGAGGATATCCTTAAATAGTTATATTGTTGAAAATTATTTTTTATTTGCATTATTTGAGATTTAATATCAAACATTTGGTATGTAAATTTTAATTAATAAGTAGTTTATGAATACATAATAATTTTAAATACGCGTTTATTACATAAATTACAAAACCAAAATAGTTTAAAACTAAGGAGCACTGCCTTACTATAATTATTTATTGGCTCGTTTATTCAACGCTAATGACAGAGAAAGTTCCATATCTGAGTATATCGTGTAGCTCATTAGATTCTATGCTTGTCTTGAGACAAATGGATTGCGTGTATTTGAAGATTCGACCTTGGGGAATTTGAAGGAATATTGCCTTCACTATAGGAATCATATTTCGCACGTACAATTATTTATTTTTACAGGGTACTAGTACGTAAGACTCTAGTCTGTTTTCAAAAACAGCAAAATTTCAAGTCTGTAGCTCATTTCATTCTGAAGATGTCCTTCGGACAAACAAATTCAGATATTGATATTGAGGAGTAATTTTACAAGCCCCCAGGTAGACAGAAGAATAGCGTTAACAAAGTACTCAGTGATGAGCTTCAACGTTGCTCAGCCAAATTCCGTGGATGGACATTAACCGTCAAAGAACTCATTATTTTGTATGAAGAAAAACGTTTTAAAAACGCAAAGATTAAAGTCTATATATGAAATTTTTATCGAGGTATGTGGCCGATACTTATGTGTTACTATGTCACATATGAACATTTCATATCATTGTAGCCAGTTTCACATGCAAAATAGATGAATATATTTCGCCTAAGCAGATGTAGCCTATATATAAATTAAGTTTATGTAAAATTTGAATTATTTAGATCAACTCATGATCAAGATATCGTGTGGACAGAAAAGATAGAAATTGAACATTTTTACGGGCTTTCGATTAATAAGCCTCATTAACGCTCACCTATTATACCTTAAACGACATTTATTTTGTACGTGTTCCAGGTGGTGCGGATGTTTATAGTGATAGTCACAATATTCGGCGTGTGCTGGCTCCCATATCACTGTTACTTCCTGTACGCTCACTATCACAGAGACATCGGGTACTCCAAGTATGTCCAACACATATACCTCACTTTCTACTGGCTCGCCATGTCCAACGCCATGGTCAACCCACTCATATACTACTGGATGAATGCCAGGTACCTCTACCGTAGATAGTTACACCCAACTGGTATGTCTAACACACATACCTCACCTTCTACTGGCGGATGGATGTCAGGTACCTCTACAGTGGAATTTTACACGCAACTAGTATGTCCAACACATATACCTCATCATCTACTGGCGCACGAATGTCAGGTACCTCTACCGTGGATTTTTACACCCAACTGGTATGTCCAACACATATACCTCACCTTCTACTGGCGGATGGATGTTAGGTACCTCTACAGTGGAATTTTACACCCAACTGGAATGTCCAACACATATACCTCACCTTCTACTGGCGGATGGATTTCAGGTACCTCTACAGTGGAATTTTACACCCAACTAGTATGTCCAACACATATACCTCACCTTCTACTGGCGGACGAATGTCAGGTACTTCTACCGTGGATTTTTACACCCAACTAGTATGTCGAACACATACACCTCACCTTCTACTGGCGGATGGATGTCAGGTGCCTCTACAGTGGAATTTTACACCGAACTGGTATGTCCAACATAAATATCTCACCTTCTATTGCTCACCACGACTATCTTTATGGGCAACCCACAAATACACTATGGATGTATCCAGGTACCTCTATCGTGTATTTTTACATGTAAAATATATGTTCATCACATGTACCTTACCACTGGCTGTTTATGAGGAGCCCAAAAACACACTACAGTAAGAATTCCTCATAACACCACAATACATTTTTATATATCTGTACCTCATGCAAATATATTGTAATGGCAGAGGAAAATGTTTTTGATACTTTGTGAAAATCTGAGTATTGTTATCGAAGCAGATTACGTCAAAAATATAACTTAGTGAAAAGCATGTGCCTGCCAAGACTATTGTAAATTCGAATAGATATTAAGACCCCTTTCTGACCGATAGGGAGTTCCTATCAGACCCATGTGTACTGCCGTGATGGAAGAAATAAACTTTTACTACGTAAACCAGTTTTTACATCCTTGAGATTAACAAAATAGGGTCTCTTACAAGTCTATAGAAACCACTTTGATGAAGTCAATATTGTGTTAGTATCTAAATCTTAGTTTTCTATTCAATGTTTTATTTCACTACATTTATAGCTAAAACATACAACTATTAAAAAATATTATTGTTTTACTAATTACCTAGCAGACCCATTGTTGAAAAATTTTGGAAAATTCCAGTAAATTTATCTCTAGAGTAAGATTAATTCAAATTTCACCTTCTCACGAAAGGTATATTCCTCTGAGGGCTTAATAGTGTGCAGCATGTTCGGTTTTAAGCTCATAACTCGACTGAATGCTACTCGTATTAGATGGAATGCACTTAAAAAGGCTATCAAGTTACCATGTGCATAGTGATTGTCGTGAGAAATTATCTTACCGGTTGAATTTGCTTGAAGCGCACAGGCAAACATGAGTTTATTTTTGATAATATTTGAGTACCGCATAATTTAACTAATTTCAAACAACGACTGGATGTCGTCATGCGTTCCTATAGTCGGTGATATTCATTGGGAATAATGAATAATAATAATATATCGTTCCTATTATAAACAATCTCGTTGTACAAACCCTGGCACACTCTGGACTCCAAATGACGATGTATCGGCCTACTTCGCTTAAATGGCGAGATGTTCCTATACATTTCATAGATCAGTAAACGAACTGAGAAAACAGATTCTTAAATATGTGTTATATCTCAGTTATCAGTCATCGCGAAGCAATACGCAAATGAAATTTTCCTAACTTATATAAAAGTGTTAGTTCTTGCAAATTTTTAATATATGGTACAAATTCTCAACTCTGCAATTCTTCTAAGGAGCATTGAAATTTTGAAGTCTACTAAATACTTAAATAAAATCATTCTAACAAATGGATAAGGCAGGTTAATCTATTGGCATAATTTATAACTAGTAAATTATATTATATTTTTATTGTCTCACTCTTCTTATACACTCCCATTAGACAAAACAGCTAGTCAACCCATACATAGAAAATTTATGAATTAATATACCAAATTTTGAAATTGCGTAATTTAGAACGTAAATATCAAATAATACTCGGAATTATGGGGTGGGCTGCTAAAGCGAAGTATAACATAGATTTAATTAAAGATGTAGTGGTCCGCCATAACACCATGAAAAGGGCCGATGTTGAAAAAAGAGAAAGGATAAATGAATAGTAATTGGACCCTGTCAGGGGAGCATTCTAGGTTCAGCTAGACATATTAAAGTAAACTTTTAGCTAATAATAGTTTAACCTAACATAAAGATATCTTACACTCAATAAACATATCACGTTTTCGTCATCAATGTCCTCTGGAACCCAAAAAAATTATTCCAAATAAAGAAGTTTGCAAACTGTTGGGTACATCTGAGCAGTCTTGCAGGAAGGAAGTTGAGCCAACAGGTTGATGTCACCGACCTCAACATACATGCAACCTATTGAGCATGTTGATGTTTTGTTTTCCTTGCTTTCCTGACTCTCTACTTTAAATAATATCTTTAAAATGCATTTATTATTTTTTAAATTATGAAAATAATTAGCTTTAAACTCCTTTAAAACATTAAAATTATATTCTATGAGCTATAGAATTTAGTTTTTATATCAAATAATATCCCAGGTAATATCGTCTCCTGAACTTCAAGAATATTACTACCATGAAAGAAGCTTTGAGTTCGTTGGTGCTAAAACTACATCTTCGTAATTTATCCAATGTTTAACTTGTTGCTGTGACAAAATAACATAACTGAACTAGTACTGTATATCGGTCCTGCAACATGCAGGACAGGAACGCTTTGATGTGTGATCACGTTTTAATTCCAAGTATCGTAATATTGCTGGCTTTATGGCTTTCCAAACAAACGGGACTCGTATAGACTATCGTATTAAGAGGATCATCGCAAGTCCGTACATCCGTACATTTTACCGGAACTAGATAGTCCTGTGTCTACATGGGATAACACTGACAGCATTCAGTTCTGAGGAAGGGTCTACGTAACTACGCTACGCATTACAAAAGGATCTTTATATAATCTAATTTTGTGCCTGAGTAATCACATCTTTCCGTATTCAATAGCCCCTGAAAATTATTGGTACTTGTTAAAATATTCTAGGACTAACAAAGTTGGATAATTCTTTTTTGTTTTGTATAAGTTTATTTAATACTGATTTTGATTAGCTGTCTTAGTAAAAATTAATCAAAAAGTTTCTTTTTTGATGAGATTAAATTAATTTTTTGATTTTCCAAGTTTTAAATACGTTGAATCTTTTATTAATATAAAATTGCTAAGTTAAATATCTTGAGAGTTTTTTTACTATTAGTACAATTTAGTGTTAATTTCAAAGATTCCCAAACCATAAATTTCTAAAATTAAAAAGTGTTAAATTCATAATTAAATATATATCATAAATAAATTAATGATCGTATTCAAAATATGATTGATTATCGATATAAGTTGTATTACATGTTATAATAAGTATCGATACAACTTCAGCTGTACATTTCCTACATTCAATTGTGAAACATGTGTTCTACTGGTTGTGTCTCCAGGGAATTTATTTTAAAAGATATATGAATTTAAATAAAAAGTTTCACAACTATAAATAATTTGTACCATTTTACATATAAATAAATATTTTTATCCATTCTGATTAAATTATCTTTTACTATTTTCTTTTTAATTAACTTTTTTACCTTTTTTGTTCTAATGTTTTAAAGCAAAAACAGGTTATACACTGTATTACACGAAATTTATTTCTGAACACCATGTAAAATTTATGAGTTAACGATACTACACTTTAAAAATACATTTGTAGTTAGGCTAACTAATTGTATATTTTCGTGTTGCGAATCTTTTTCTTTGTAGCAGCGACAATATCTCTGTTTAAACTATTGGGTGTAGAAATAACGTTTCCACGATTTCATTGGAATTCACAGGATTCTTTTTCTTCGTGATCGTTTTTTTGAAATTCCATGATTTTTTCAAATCCAAATCACGGCTGATACTAATGTTCTTAGAAATATATTAAACGTTGTTAGCAATTACAATACCACCTGATATTGATACCAGCGCTAAAGTCCAGAGAAAGGATGAAAGCAAGCAGACAGGAGTAAGTGAAAGTGACTATATGAGAAAGTGACTTGGTCTCGATCAAGGAAGAAGAGTTTGAAAGACTTGTGGATTCCGTTCCAATGTTGGATCTTTTGTTTGTCATCTTATTGTAGACATTTTCTACATTTACTGGGAGGTTCCTATTACATTAAACATTAAAATTTATATTCTTTTGAGAGAAAATAAAACTTGGTACATGGGCATATATTTTATATTAAAAGCTATTACGACAAGAGAACAAAATAATAAATCGGGAGAGTTACCTTTAACTATTACTGTAACCGAATTAAAATAAAATCTCTTGTATGTTATAGCTCAGTAAATTACAAAATTATGAACTGTTTGTCTCCTTTCTTAAGGAAGGCGATTTTTGTAAAGTCAAACTTTTTCAGGCATGATATGAAAATTTCGGCAATTAACTATATTCAATTACAAAACCACACTCAAATACACTCGTATGATGTTTCAAAGTTGACTAAATAATTAATTGATTAAAGGGAACTCGTGTTATTTGTCTCACACTAAATAGGAAGGGCCTTTAATATTAAAGGAGCCTTTCCAACGTTGACGCTTCTAATTTAAGCTGAAAGAGATGTCTTTAATAATGTTCAAAAATGGCTCGTCTATAAATCTGTGACTTTCATTTGATATACAGAGTGCTTCATAAAGGTAAATATTTATTTTATTCAGGTCATCAAAGGAAGGAAATAATCAGTGGAACGTTTGCACAGTAATTTCATTGTCTGTACGGATAGGTCCTTTAGCCTTTTTCCATAAAAGTCTTAATCAAACTTGTTATCACGTCAGTTATTTTATCTATACAAAACAGAAATACTTGTTCTTATTTCCTGAGGGTAAATATCTGATAGTGGTAACTCTCATTGTGACATGTATAACAAATTTCAACACACTTTCTCCGTCTCCCTGTTTCTACATTGGGTATTACGTCAGTATTGGGATGATTAAGACTCTGATACCTAGATGCAAGGTAAATTTCACTGAACTTTAATAAATTTGATATTTATATTTTTCAAATAAAATTTCGCTGTAGAATATAATAGAATAGAGAAAGTGGTTATTAAATTAAAAATACTCCATATCGTTTTAATAAATACAAAAATTCTTAGCAAACCTGAATTTAAAAGAAACAGAGAACGTATAGACGACAATTTAAATTAATCTTAGCCCTTTAAAACATTAGTCCAGAATGTAATGTCTGTTGTATTAGCCTACTTTTTATACAAACTAAACATCTCGAAGATATTAAGACGAATTCAATAAAATAACTGACAAACGATTTTCCTATGTTAGAGAAAAAACATTTTAAACATAATCTTATGACATTATTATTATTTTGTGTTTAACGGTGACCCTATTTTATGATTTATATTATTACGGTATTAAATAAAATATTATTATATTTTTATATTCAATTTTCAGAAGAACAGACATTGCAATCAATGCGATAAGTCTAAGCAGGCCCAGAGAGTATAGAAGGCTTAGAACATGTATGAAATTTAGAAATTGAACTCACTTCCTTCTCATCTATAAGAATTTCTCTAATCATTTCCTGGAGCTAGCAAATTTCCCTCATCCAGATAGTTATTTAAAACTTCTTCGTTTAGTGTGTGAAGAAACCAAAGCCGCCTTATAATGTTTAAGATTGTACAACAAAATTATTTACACTCTAGTTTTCCTCCAAATTACAAAGTATTTTTAGTATCTACCTTCCACCCATGGTTTGTAGTTTAGATCGATCACCACAGCCCAGAGCAATGGCAACTTATAAATTAACGCTCCATTTCAATTACCCCAGTAATTACCCCATTTACTCAATATTAAATTTAATACACCTGTAAAAATTGTGCATATACAATCAATAAAGGACAATCCTCTGTAATTGTCAACCCAGTGTTATACCCCTTTTTGAGCAAAGGAAAAAATATTGAATTTTTGAACGTTTTGTTATTAATCCGTTTTTCAATATTTTATTGTATAAATCTAATATTTTTGCAATAAGCAAAACCGGTGTACCTTCGTAAAAGTCGTAAGATATTCTATCAAAACCTCAATTTTCGATTTTGTCAGAACTATCTAAAAGTATATTCAGCGACAAGAATGTCATTTCTTATTAACGACTCTGCAACGATATGCAAGCTGCAGTTAAAGGATAATTTAATAGCATTTTGAAGTGCTCATACCACTGGACAGGCGTGATGTTACATACAACTTTAGGAATTTTATTTTTTAAACTGTTAATTGTTGTTCAACACAACTTAAATTTATAACTGTATTGTTAAAATTTGCCCTCTTTTTGGTTCTGCATATCAATAGAAATTATTTTTACAATCTAAATAAGCAAATTTTATTTCAGTTGAGTTCGTTTTGCAAAATTGATTAAGGAGCCTAAATAGTAGTTTTCTTACCGCAATGCATAATCAAACCATTGTTGTTTGAACTGCTCCCTCCTACTTGAGGCACCGGCCGCGGGACAGCAGTGGTGCAGAGACAACTTGTTTACGTGTTCCTGACTGTCAACTTCCTTATCAGACCAATAGAATCTTTACAACTTCCTTTTCCCTTTCCCAAAAACAGGAGTACCAACTGTGAAACAATTTTATATCGGCAGATGATCGGAAAATACAAGATTTAAAATTTTAAAATCTTCTGTTATTGTTGAACAGTTATGTGTACCGCGGCCAGATCAATTACCGAAAACTCCCTGGGCCCTATAAATGTACGAGTTTTTACTCCCCCTAACGTCCTTCCATTCAAGATTACTACCCATATCATCCACTTATTAAAATATTTTGCGCCCCTTTAATTTATATATAAATCTTTTTATTTTCTCCTATCCCAAATATTTTTATACACTTATATAATAGTACTATATACAAAATATTTTCCCTCAAAAGTATGAAATTAGTAAGTTATGTATTATTAAAAATCTGCATTAAATATTAAAAATGCCACTCAATTTGAATATGTTGGTAAGAAAAACAATGGGCCCTCTCCCGTAATGTCTCATTAACTAAACACAAATTTTCCATTTCACAGAAAGCTAGATTTATGGCAAAACTGATTTTCAATTTATTAAAAATAATTAACCGCTTTTACTCCTTCGGAAAATATATCGTTATGAAGCATAATTATAATAAATTGAAAAGTTTTTCAACTTTTTACTATAAAGATCCCTCCCCTTCTCTGTTTCAAATGTTTCCAATATAAAAACTAAATCATATTTTGTAGGTAAATCTAAATCTTTAAACTTAATTTTAAGCCCACCAATGTTATATACAATTACTTTCAGTAAGCCGTCTCCTTGCTGTCCACTGCCACCCGTCGGTCTCGCGTGAACTCCTCACACCTCGCGGCTGGCCCCGTCCTGGTCCTGTGTTGCTGCTGGTGTGGTCTGTAGCTGCCCTTGGTCGTTGTCTGATCTCCCTGCCGGTGTTCCCGCCGCCGGTCTTCTAGTCCCCCTGTGTCACAGGGCGGTTAGGAACTGAGTGAAGTCATGCATGGAGAACAAAGTGGCTTCTAGGCATCGTCCCGCTCACACGGCATCAATGTTCTATCCTCTCATGTCATTCGCCTAACCTCCAGGATAATATAATCGAACACGAGAGGCATCTGCCGTCGTCCCGCCACCTTCTCAATCTCTGTCTGCACAGTTGTTGCTCTCTTCTCCTTTACTTCCCAGGAAGTCGCGCTGGATGGAAAACCCTATGTTTATGAGCAATTTTAATTGCACCATTATATAGTTTATATCGGCGTCATCTGGTACATTGGCGATTATTCCGAAGTTGTTTTTGGTTAATAGGTAAGACCTTACCATTATTAGGATTTACATAACTATTATTTCCTGCCCCCCACAGAATTGTTTCACTACCAACTTGAAGTCTGGAGATTTCCCCGTCCACTTAAGCCCACAAAATATGTTAATTCGCCCTGATCGCCGTTGAAGGTCAACAAGCTTACTCAATATTACCTTTTCACGAGCCCTCAGATCCATAACCTCACTTATAAATATTCGGTTCTCTTCTGATAACTCATCTACTTTACTCTAACTAAATCATTAAAAAATCAAAATTTGTTATCCAATAAATCACTTAGTCCCGTCATTAGTTCCATCACCAATTGACCCTTGGTCATGTCCCCCACCTTCCCAATGTGACCTTCCATACCTGTCAAACCTGTCACAGATTCGTCTATCGTGTTGGGTGAAGAATAAGAGCGCTGACTTTTCAGACTTCTCAATGGGGTACCGTCCTCCGTCATATAAACACAGTCCACGCCCAAAAGCTCCAACACACGTGTCACCCCGTACGTGCACACACAACCGACGTGGCCTGTTGCAGACTGTTCTCTGACTGACCTCTGACCCACTAATCAATAGTTAGTTTACCGGCAACTTACGACCATAATACCTTTCTAATCAGTGATACAAAAAATTAGTAACACTACGTTTCGAGATCTCCAATTTTCTTCAGGTAACTATACTAGCACATAATATGTCTTGTTTTGATGACACATATACTGGAGATAATATACCTGATGCTTTTGCAAGTTACTTTTCATCTGTTTATGACCCACAACCCTCCTGTTACAATCTGGACCAGTTCATTAGTAGTCAATCCTTAGACAATTTTTTTATACCCAGTTTTAATTCTAGTGATGTAGTGAGTACCATAAGAGAGATGAAATCAAAAAGGTCTTCGGGCCCAGATGGAATTCCAGCGTATATTGTAAAAGGTTGTGGGGAGATATTAGCAAAACCACTGTGTTTTATTTTTAATCTTTCACTTTCGTCATGTGTGTTTCCGGACAAATGGAAGGAGGCCAAAGTTACTCCTATTTTCAAATCTGGAGAAAAAAATAAAATTGAGCATTATCGTCCTATTTCGTTGATAAATTCATTTGCAAAGGTTTATGAGCTTCTTTTGTATAAGTGGATATTTAGTGCAATCAAGTCTAGGATTTCCTCAGAACAACATGGGTTCTTACCCAAACGCTCTTCAGCAACAAACTTAATGGAGCTTTCTTTGAATATATCAGCTGAACTTGATAGTGGCGGAAGACTAGATGTAATATATACTGATTTTTCAAAAGCATTTGACAGGGTAAATCATGATATTTTGCTGCGCAAATTATTTCTCTTAGGATTTTCAGTTGATTTTTGTATATTTATGGCGTCATATTTACAAAACCGAACTCAGTTTGTGTCAATGTTAAACAAATCTTCTTGTGTTTATACAAGCTCCTCGGGTGTTCCTCAGGGCTCAAATTTAGGACCTCTCTTGTTTTTAATATTCATTAATGATCTCCCCTGTTGCTTCTCTGACTGTAAATGTCTATTATTCGCTGATGATCTTAAATTATACAGGCCTATAAAAGATGATTTTGATGTTAACTTATTACAAAATTCTTTAGACCAGTTGTATGTTTGGTGTTCGACTAATAAGTTGGAATTGAATGTAAATAAGTGTTTTGCCATGTCATACTCACGGAGGAGGATTCCTGATTTTAACATTTACTTCATAAATAATAAAGCTTTAAAAAATGTTTCTAAAATTAAAGATTTAGGTGTAATTTTTAGTTCTTCATTCTGTTTTAATGATCATGTCCATATGCTGGTGTCGATTGCATACAAACTTCTGGGCTTTGTCAAGAGAAATTCAAGATATTTCCATAATACTAAGACAATTATGACTTTGTATAAAACTATGATAAGAAGTAAATTAGAGTATTGTTCTGTTATCTGGAATTCAATAAATGTGTTAGAGTGTAGCAATTTAGAGATAATACAAAACAAATTTCTTAAATTTTTATTTTACAAACAACATAATTATGTATGTCCTTACGACATGCCCACTTCTAATTTAAGGGAAATGTTTGAGATTAAAAAATTGTCCATAAGAAGGGAACTAGCCTCAATAAGTTTTTTATGTAAGTTACTTAATAATTCAGTTGATAGTTCGTATTTGTTAAGTCACATAGGTTTGCATGTACCACATCATATATTTAGAGAATTTAATTTATTTGCTTTACCTACATGTAGAACAGTTTCTCATTATAACTTTCCTTTGTACAAGACTCTACGGTTTCTTAATTTAAACCAATCAAACATAGATATTTTTAATGATAATTTGGAAAATATTTTAAAGATATGCAGCAACCTTTTATTTTGATTTAATTTATTGTTCATTGTAGAAGTGTATGTGTACAATGAAGCAAGTTGTTATTTTTTTAAATTTTATAGAGTTCATTTATTTGTGTTGTGTAAAGAAATTTTAATATCAATTTGTGTAACTGCCAGCAGTTTAGTTTAGTTTAGTTTGTTATGTTAAAGTTCATATTAAGAGTACATTAATTTTAGTTAAGATAGCTGTTTTGGGAATAATTGAAGGTTTTGTACTTTGTTTTTGCTATATCATGTCCTGTAGCTGTCATGTAAAATTGAAAATAAATAAATAAATAAATAAATAATTATAAACAAGGTTAAAATAAACAAATTATAACAAAGCGTTGTGACACGCGTAAGTCAGGAATAACAACCACTACGTTGAGTGTCAACTTCACTAACTCTAAAACGTGCACTTTATAAAAAACTAAATACAACACTAATTATTAAAACTGAACTACAGAATACAGGCAACAATAGGTCTACATTCTCGAAAACTCGAAAGATCTCAAAACTTTGTGTTACTGAACGATTGCAAATGTTTGAAAAACTCCTGTTCCTTCACAATCCATCCATCGTCAAAAACAAACTTCAAACAAAGAATTCACTAATCTTGTTGTAATGTGCTGTGATAAGACTTTATATATGCAGATAGATCACTAAAAGTAAGCGCTTCTACATATAACACAGATATGGTGGGAAGGCCTCGTACAATGTGAATGTTGAGTTTAGCTCTAGTTTACCTTCCTCTGCAGAAGTGCAGCCTGTGCAATCTGATGCTCTTGCAGACTCCAAAAAAGGATCCAAAAATAGTTGGCGATGATGAACGAAAAAGCTTGAAACGAACCCCCCTCCCCGCATCGTTTCGACATCAGAGACACCCAGACTACAAAAAGTAGTGCAATCTAGGTGAAGAAGTATTCTCATTACCTCATTAGGTGCACAATTGAATGTAGTATGATGTTGACTGACACGATCCCACAACACGGAGGAGCAACCGATTTTCTACTCATAAAGTAGTTATATTAATAACGCTCTTTTTATTTCAATAACAGGAAATTTCATACTTTAGGTTTATAAACCATATTTTACCATTGATAAATGATAATAATTGTGCCAAAATGTATTTTCCTCTGCCATGAAACTTGGATTGGGATTTCCATTAACCATTAGATGGTGAAAGGCTATATTCAAAATTAGAAGGTGGATCTCTGTTAATTCCCAAGATTTATTTACAAGTTCCTAAGATTATAGAAATTGTAATTCCAATTGAATTAGAACCCGTTTCCTTCTTAATAGAAATGGTCATTCATTTAAAGTTGCTTATTCGTTTTTAATATATTAAAAAATGTGAAATTGAAATATAGCATTACATTCTCCCTTTACTTTTGTACATCTCTCTGATTTTTTATTTTCAGTTTTCACCCTCCCAAAACCTGTATGAGATACTTAGTTTTACATTACTTTTAATATTAAATCATAAGTATTTTCATTTATAATGTGTTCCGGAGTGATTAAAAAATGTTATTCGTCTATAAATTGTTGAATATGTAGCCGCTAGAATTTACTAAAGTGCTTTATTTAACTCCTTAAGGCGATATTATAAAAACATTTTTTATTGTTTTAAAACTATAAAATGGGATAAATTCTTAACATTTTACAAAATGAAAATATATTTTGATGTTCCACCTTTTCCCAATATTATTAACCCATACATAAGGTTACGGCAACAATTCTATATTGTTGTTAACAATTTTATTTTATATCCCAGACGAAATATGTTTTGAGCCCAGCTACTCAAATTTTCGACAACTTTAGCGTTTATAATAAAATAGTTATCATTACAAAGATAAACAGAAGAAAATGGGATCGTTTGCTTATGACAGTTCTGCTCAAACCAGACGTTTCAATACCGGACACCATTGGAACTTCAGAGCAGAAAATATTATCGTGATACCTACTTATACAATATGTCTCTAGGGAACGTCATGTTTAAGCAATGAAACTCTCCCCTCAGGTTCAAATCGAACATATAGTCTTGAAATACTCTTTACGTTCCATATGTGTTTTCTGTATTACACTAACGAAACACGAAGAATTCTCTTCCTCCTCTGGGGGTTACCAGGAATATTTATCTACGTTATCTTAATGTAGCGTTAGTATTAATAACAAATTAATTTAACAATTATATATTATTATATAGGCTAATATACATATTAGGTAATTAGAATATGAAGATGGCGATTAAATAACATTTGCTTAGAAGTACCACTTTATTCCCAAGTAGCCGTAAAATATAATGGGCTTGATTGTCTGTCTGTATATATGTTTGTTTAATTGGAATTCTTTTTTAAATTCCGCAACTAACTTCTAAATATGTTTTCATAAATGAGCTTTGTGATACATCAAAAAAGGCATTTTTTATTGTCCTAACTCCTATTCTTGCTCCTGATAATAAAATTAATACAGGTTCCGACAATTTATCAGTAGCCCTTTTTGAGGTGATATGAAGTCCAGAGTGACATCGCTGACACTCCTCCTATGATCAGGCGTTGTTTCCTCTTCTATTCTTGATTTGATAACAATAATTTAAGGTTCCGGCAATATTTCCGAACGGCAGTGTGTGAGTGGCGCTGTTTGAGGCGACAAGATGTCCAGAGTGACATCGCTGACACTCCTCCTATGATCAGGCGTTGTTTCCTCTTCTATTCTTGATTTGATAACAATAATTTAAGGTTCCGGCAATATTTCCGAACGGCAGTGTGTGAGTAGCGCTGTTTGAGGCGACAAGATGTCCAGAGTGACATCGCTGACACTCCTGCTATGATCAGGCGTTGTTTCCTCTCCTATTCTTGCTTTTAATAACAATATTTTTAGGTTCCCGGCAATATTTCCGGACGGCAGTGTGTGAGTGGTGCTGTTTGAGGCGACAAGATGTCCAGAGTGACATCGCTGACACTCCTCCTATTATCAGGCGTTGTTTCCTCTTCCATTCTTGATTTTATAACAATAATTTAAGGTTCCGGCAATATTTCCGAACGGCAGTGTGTGAGTGGTGCTGTTGGAGGCGACAGGTGGTCCAGAGTGACATCGCTGACACTCCTCCTATGATCAGGCGAAGTTCCCTCTTCTATTCTTGCTTTTGATAACAATATTTTTAGGTTCCGGCAATATTTCCGGACGGCAGTGTGTGAGTGGCGCTGTTTGAGGCGACAAGAGGTGCAGAGTGACATCGCTGACACTCCTCCCATGATCAGGCGCTGTTCCCACTCCTACTCACACTCCAGATCAGGTAGGCGTCCTATAAGTTATTTTGAATACACCATTAAAATGTTTTAGTTGCTAAAATTTTTTCTATGTATCGTACCAATTATCATAAAACCAGGCCTTCTGGACAATTTTATTATCCCACAATATTTAGCAATATTTTAACTGTATAGTTATATATATGTTTCTGCTAAATCGTGTTTTGGGATTTATATTACGATATACTTGTCTGCAAACGATAAAAATATAAATGCCATGGCTATCATCTGCATTAAATCATGCTACAGCATTATATGCGTATATATTTCTTATTTTTATATAAAAGATCCGAATATAAGTGACGGTTTGAAAAAAGACCAGTTCATTTTAACATCTTGGTTGCTCCATTAAAATTCGTCCATGCAAACAACAGTCACTAAAAGAATTTCTATTTATGCGATTATAAACCCGTTCATCTGGGAAATGTAATGCACTGCATTGAATACCCAAAATTCCAAATGGTCCTTAGGCGTGATATTGCACATCTGCAATAAAGCACATTTATATGTCGGTAAATAATTATAAGCCGTACAACATCTTCCGTCTAGAGTTCTTTGTTCTTCTAATCCGTATTCTCGTTGCTCGTCATTTTCGGTAGCTACACATTGTGCTGCACGCTGCCGCAAATCTTGCAGACGTCGCTCTCGTTGTTCTTTATTTTCAGTAGCTATACGTTGTGCCGCACTCTCTTATGAAACATCTAAATCATGAGACCATTCTGCTCTTATAATGTTAGTTAAGGTCTATATTAAATAAATAAATAGATTAATTTTAAAAGGAGCGAAATTATTCATCAACTTATATTACAACCAAAGTTTCCTTTCGGTTTAAATCTTCGTTAGTTTATACGTTTTAATTTTTACTCTTTGGCACATCCTATGAAACATCAGCTGTAAGGTATTCGTCAATGTTTATTATTCAATTATAGTTCTTTTTTCTTGTTCATATGTTCTTAGAGTTTTTTTAAAAGATCTTTAGGCATTTTTAAATGAACACGTGAGTTACAAAGACCCATATTTTAACATCATTTCTGTCATTAACTATAGAGTGATAAACAAAGAAATAAAAAGCAGTTTTTCATTGCTTGAAAACATGGATAAAACGACGTTCTCAAAAAATGAAACCTAGCTAGATCGATTTATCGCCCCCGACTCCCCTGCAGTCTAAAGTTCATGAAAATCATTGGAGCCGTTTCCGAGATTCAGATTATATATGTATATACTAATGGACCAGAGGAAATGGTCCTATAAAAGTAGGATCCGTAAATCTCTTACGGAGGAAGGTGTTTTAACAGAGTGCAGAGTTCGGAATTTCTAAAATACCAATCCATAACAAAGATATCACGGGAAGTGTCTCTTTCTATGTCAAGGTTTCAGGTTAAACTGGTCCACAATACATATTAAACATCACTAGTAGAGTTTTTTTTTTCTCCTGATTATTATTTATCATAGAGACGCTAGGAAACAATTGCATGTTCATTTCGGGTAGCACCTCTGTTGAGCATTGTGAACTCAGTTATGAAGCAAGTATGATGAGATAAATTGCAGAATATTGTAATTTTTTAAACTAACACGAAATAGTTCTTCCGATTTTGGAACATCTAGAAAGAAGCATAACAGAATTTTATGCAATTGAAGTTTTCACCTGTTATCATGTGCCACATTTCCGCTAAGAACAGTTTTATTATTATGTTTCAATTCGGAATGACGCCAAGCCGAGGTTTATATAAAATATATGTTCTGGGGCTGGGTGCCATGATAGAGAGCAGAGAATTTGTTTCCTTCAAATTATTCTGTCTTTATTAACCTCTTCAACTCTACTCTTGATGTCACGGATTCGGTTGACACGGATTTGGTAGTCCTGGATGACTCGACGGGAAGCATCAGTGCAGGTTTGCAGGTAGAGTTTTCTAACAACAATCGTCATTTATATCACGGATTTTATAATCAATAAATTTAATTTCATGTTTTTTAATGAGACGATTTTGTAGACTTTATGAAATCGTCTAGATATTAGACTAGCTATTGTTGTAGTGGATTGGGTAAATAAGATATTGTGCTAAAATTGGTGTTTTAAAATTATTACAAAATATATCACTGGCGCTTTAGAAATTTTTGTCATTTACCTCACAATTTCAAATGACACATACATTTTATGGTTTCGTAAGACCTGTCGTGGAGCAGCCATACAGAAAAAATTAATGACTTCTATAAACATTTATTTTAAATCTGCGCTGGCTCAAGAATGACGCACGTAAGATAGGCTCGTTTTTCAGATAAAAAGGTTTAATGGAATCAGGCGCTTTTCATAGAACATTAGTCAAAATGTTTAGTGGTATAATAATGTTTGCCATGGTTATCATAAAATATTAGGCAGATTAAAAATAATCAAAAGTATTAAACTATGTAATTGCCATGTTATTCCAAATTTGCATTCTTAGATACTCAACCAATTATTTGTATGATTCATTACAGGTACTGGGGACGATTACTCATTAAATGATAAGGCCAAACAGCAGCGATTGGCCTTGAAACCAGAGAATAAACAGTGTTTCTGTCCAATGGGTACCCACTTGCGTCATCAGTGCCGACATCAACTGGTGCACAAGGGTGTGGCTGTGACTTGGAGACACCAACCTGTAACGTACACACAAGTCAATAACCGGGCCGTCATGTCCTCCCAAGTCTGAGGCTGCGATTCTTCTGCAAGAACTGTTATATCACAGTCATCAGTGCCGACATCAACTGGTGCACAAGGGTGTGGCTGTGACTTGGAGACACCAACCTGTAACGTACACACAAGTCAATAACCGGGCCGTCATGTCCTCCCAAGTCTGAGGCTGCGATTCTTCTGCAAGAACTGTTATATCACAGTCATCAGTGCCGACATCAACTGGTGCACAAGGGTGTGGCTGTGACTTGGAGACACCAACCTGTAACGTACACACAAGTCAATAACCGGGCCGTCATGTCCTCCCAAGTCTGAGGCTGCGATTCTTCTGCAAGAACTGTTATATCACAGTCATCAGTGCCGACATCAACTGGTGCACAAGGGTGTGGCTGTGACTTGGAGACACCAACCTGTAACGTACACACAAGTCAATAACCGGGCCGTCATGTCCTCCCAAGTCTGAGGCTGCGATTCTTCTGCAAGAACTGTTATATCACAGTCACCAGTGCCGACATCAACTGGTACACAAGGGTTTGGTTGTGACTTGAAGACAACGCCCATTATTGTACACACTATATGTAAGTAGAAGGCTGAGATTCTAATAGAAGAACGGTGTATCGCGGTTTTAATGCTACAGTTTTAAGATGCGTTTTTTTAACTAGATGTATGGAATAACTATTTTGTACGTGTATTAACTTCGGAATAACTTCTGGTACATTTTCACAACAAATGTGCCCTAACTGTGTTAAGTTTATTATTTACTAATTATTTTTGTAACTTGATGGTTTCACGCATACTTGAGTGTATGAATGAGCAAAATAAGCATTTTTATTCAAGAATATTAGTTTTTATGATAAAATATACGTTGCTTGGATTAGTTGGTGTCATATTTGAATTTTTAGACATGTACATATTATTTCAATCTCATTTGTATAAGTATGTCTGGCTGTGAAATTTTCTTCAAGGTTAAAAGAAATACCATAATAATAACATTTCATATATATATACATATATATATATATATATTTCTTTTATTTTAAAATAGTTAAATGAGTTTATTTGAAATATTTTGTATTTGTAAATTTATACAATCATATACGATATGATGCTAAATTCTGAAAAGGCAATATTGACAGCCAATTATATTTCAACACATGTTTGAAACGCAAAATGTACTTTAGAAAGAATACGATGACCAGTATAACTTAAGAGATAACTAAGTGATAATTTATCTACTTCTTAATTTTTTTTATTACACATCGAATTTAATGTTATTAATGAGTAAACATGTAAGTTTAGTACAGCAATTTATGAGCTTTTAATGTGATTTATTGTGTCATTTAAAGAATAAAGGTGCATCCACACTGGACTAAAATTGTTTGCCGAACACAGTCAGTGAACATTTTTTGGGGTTGGGTAAATGTGGACGCTTCGGCAAACATTCTTGGGGGTAGCGCGCCAACATTTTTTTTTTCGGGCAAAATTTCGCCCTATGAGAGAACTGTTGAGTTCGTGAATCTGTTTTCTTTTTGTTTTTTTTAGTTCTATGCACACCATGTTTCAATATTGACCAATATTAGTTTTCTGAAAAAGCAAAACTCAAACCCTCTTTTAATATAATATTTTATTTAAACATTTTTTATTTTTAGCGTATATGAACAGCATATTTTACTAAAGAATCCATTGGGAAAAGTTATAAAATGATAAAAGGCGAAAAAAGTTTAAAAACAATAGGTACAGACATTCATACATTGAAGAATAAAATTTATAGTTTATTAGTACATAACAGGCGAGAGAAATAACATATTGAGTCGAGGCACGCATGGGAATAGACAAACATAAAAACTCTCCGGTGGGGTTTTAATTATTTCGCATTTTAAGTGATAAATATGCACAAGACCTATAATTCTTACAGTAAAATATCGTTATAGGAAATTAATATAGGTGTAAATAGGGAAACAAAATTTGTCTGTTTCCGAAATTTTGGAAATTTGTATACTTCTAAAATTTTAGGACCTATTAATGTTATTAGAATGCTAGCAATTCAAAATCCACATACGAGTAAAGTTGGAAAACTAGCAATGATCTTTTAAGCCCGCTCTGAAATCTTCACAGCCGTTGATGGCTCATGACTGAAGCGATTAAATGACGACTCGCACTAACATTAATTTTCAAGCACTAAAAATGTAGCAAACAATGAACTCATAACAACACTAGCAAACAATTTTTGCAAAACATATTTAGTTTGGCGAAAATGTTCATCGCGATTGTTTGCCCAGTGTAGTAGACGCAGCCTTATTCAATTCCAGTCTTCATATCCAATTTACTTTGCAATACGAGAATTATTATAATGATGTAGTTTTAAAATCACTAGCTTAAATTATCTAGTAATTGTATAGCACAAAGGATTCACAACATATTGCGTTTTAATTCGTATTAAAATTACATTGATATAAATTAAAGCAACTTATCATTCAGAATGTATTCTGGATATTTAAGATTCTAATATTGCAGAAATATGTAGGAAAGTTAAATTATATTTTTATGTGATCAACATATTGCGTTTTAATTCGTATTAAAATTACATTGATATAAATTAAAGCAACTTATCATTCAGAATGTATTCTGGATATTTAAGATTCTAATATTGCAGAAATATGTAGGAAAGTTAAATTATATTTTTATGTGATCAACATATTGCGTTTTAATTCGTATTAAAATTACATTGATATAAATTAAAGCAATTTATCATTCAGAATGTATTCTGGATATTTAAGATTCTAATATTGCAGAAATATGTAGGAAAGTTAAATTATATTTTTATGTGATCAACATATTGCGTTTTAATTCGTATTAAAATTACATTGATATAAATTAAAGCAATTTATCATTCAGAATGTATTCTGGATATTTAAGATTCTAATATTGCAGAAATATGTAGGAAAGTTAAATTATATTTTTATGTGATCAACATATTGCGTTTTAATTCGTATTAAAATTACATTGATATAAATTAAAGCAATTTATCATTCAGAATGTATTCTGGATATTTAAGATTCTAATATTGCAGAAATATGTAGGAAAGTTAAATTATATTTTTATGTGATCAACATATTGCGTTTTAATTCGTATTAAAATTACATTGATATAAATTAAAGCAATTTATCATTCAGAATGTATTCTGGATATTTAAGATTCTAATATTGCAGAAATATGTAGGAAAGTTAAATTATATTTTTATGTGATCAGCATATTGCGTTTTAATTCGTATTAAAATTACATTGATATAAATTAAAGCAATTTATCATTCAGAATGTATTCTGGATATTTAAGATTCTAATATTGCAGAAATATGTAGGAAAGTTAAATTATATTTTTATGTGATCAGCATATTGCGTTTTAATTCGTATTAAAATTACATTGATATAAATTAAAGCAATTTATCATTCAGAATGTATTCTGGATATTTAAGATTCTAATATTGCAGAAATATGTAGGAAAGTTAAATTATATTTTTATGTGATCAACATATTGCGTTTTAATTCGTATTAAAATTACATTGATATAAATTAAAGCAACTTATCATTCAGAATGTATTCTGGATATTTAAGATTCTAATATTGCAGAAATATGTAGGAAAGTTAAATTATATTTTTATGTGATCAACATATTGCGTTTTAATTCGTATTAAAATTACATTGATATAAATTAAAGCAATTTATCATTCAGAATGTATTCTGGATATTTAAGATTCTAATATTGCAGAAATATGTAGGAAAGTTAAATTATATTTTTATGTGATCAGCATAAGGATTTTTGATTACTCCTAAAAATAAAACTAAAAACATTCATAATAACAGCATTATACATATTTTCAGCAAGTACTTTTATAGCTGCTAAATAGATCCTGCAGTTTTTCACTATATCAATGCTCTTTTTATAGTTGTAGTTGTTACTGTTAATGTAATTACATCGGTGGTTTGTGTAAATAAATTTTTTTATAAAAAAAAAATCTAAGTAAGTAACTGACAGAGTTTTAACTTTCTTAAAGTGTAAAAATAAAATACTTTAATAAAATGTTTAGTGATGAAACTTATTTATTTTAAAATATTTTATAAGCTTAGACCACTGTTTCATATTTTATATTTGTAAAAAATTGCCAAAAATGTGTTCAATGCCTGAATTCTACAGGGTAATAAACATTTGGTGTTACAATCTGCATTTTTACTTTTTCTACCTTTTCTTTCAGTACAAATATAATCCAAGTGTCAACCTTCACAGATCTAAATAAATTTGAAATTGAAAATGAACCTAAATTTGATAGTAGATATAGTCATTTTATAGTGTAGTTCTTATTCATTTACACGGACTTACACGTGAACTCTAGTTTTGTATACTTTTATACAGATCTTTCTACGAGGAACTATATTGATGTTAAGTTCAGCTCCCTTTCACATTCTAATTAGCGCAGCGTCTAAGGTATAACGCTGTGACAGATTGACTTCTGTAATCTGGAATCAACATCCATCTGAAGAGATCAAAAACAGTCGGCGATGAACAAGAACTCTACATCGCTGCGACATCAGAGACACCTACACCTGATGAGACAATAAGAACACCACATCATCTAGTTTACATTTGTTTGTAGGCTAGGTATCTCTATGCCTTGCATTTTGTGAAGTTTTGTGAATTTACAAAACCACACAATTTAAAGAAATATCTCAAGCTGTAATATCTCACAATTTGAAACTGATCATTTATACCGAAATAATTTATTTAACATTATTATTACACTTTATACAAAATAAAAACCGTATTAAACATGAATGAATATACAAAACTGAGTATAAATATAAAGACAGGTTATATGGAAAATATATCTAGTCACGCAATATAAGTACAAACAAACAAAGGCAAACTTACAAACTAAACTACGAGTATATTAAATACGTTATGCGTGTATGTATGTACAAGTTCGAACAATATTAGGATCTTCCAAATCATAATGAAAAATGTTAAAGAGCCGTTGTCAGAAATTGAATAATTTAGTCCTGTATGTCAAGCCTAATGTCTGCAATAATACACAAACCACATAGCATTGCAGTAATCATACAAGAGTCCACACGAATTAGTATTAGCTTAATGTATCTGGCTATGGTGGTCCATTAGCGAAAATCGTGGACAATATAGAGAACAAGTTTCTGAACACATGACAACGAGCAAGAGATATTTTGCACCAACATTAACGCTCTTACAGTGTTCCGGATAAACAAAGATTAACCCACTCACCATTCAGATATTGATTAATGGTATGATAAATCTAAGCATCAAATAAATATTAAATGAATGTAGAATAAAGAAAACTCAGAAAATGATTTACTAAAATATCATTATAAAAGTAAACAATTTGCAGACAATTTATTGTATTTACATTCCTAAGTGATTGTTCCGTAAACATTAAATTTGCGTTCAAATATAGTAAACTTGCCTGAAGTTTAGCTAAATTCCTAAACGTCGGGTGTATAAAAATATTGTTTTACTGTAAATATAAATCTTTAAAAATACAATATGGATTATAAAAAATGTTGTCGAGAAAGAAAAAAGTACAGAAGTAGTACAGCTGCAACTTTGGTTGCAACATGGACTCTTATGGAGTTATCCTGGACCAATGGAAGAGCATCAATGGTGGCTGGACCACACGCAACCGACGGGGGTCTGGCGTCAATTTCGTCTCGGACAGAGTTTGGCACTGTTCGGGTGAGTACACCCCCAGGTTAAGGCATTATATGGAGCACAAAGTCGGTCCAGAGATACTAGTTGTTACATCGCGTACCACATAACTTCTCCCTCCCTCTTCAGGTTGTATTCACTTACCTGTTTAAGCGTTCAGCCTCGTCTTCTGCTGGAAGCGATAGAAGGATACGGTAAGCCACTGTAAACAGAGAGAGAGCAAAAACAACACCGACCGCAAGAAAGGGAGGCGATGTAAAAATAACCGGGAGGTCGCAGCGTTGCAAAAATACCACACTTGTGGACTCCGTACTCCAATTATTAAAAACATTCTGATTACATTAATTCTTAAATCTTAACATCTACCAAAGACCACTAACACCCGTAGTGATCTGACATTATTTGTAGATCACTGTCATCTAAAATCTTTTAAAATTTCGCCGTAAAAATGCGACGACCGTTTTGGTGCTACCCACTTCCGCCAGTAACATCACTGACTTCCGGTCAAATTAAGTGCCCACCCTTTTCACCTCCAGGATCCTGTGGCCAGATTTACGTGGCAACTCTTTTCATACCATGCTTCTCCAGTGACGAAAGTTTCGTAGAAAGTTCCATTCTTCAATCTGTAAAGGTGAACCGACTATCTTTATGGGAAATAATCTTATAAATAGTTCAATTGTGATGGATAGTAATTTAAATTACAATGATCGGATTGAGAATAATTTACGTGTGTCCACCTGTTCCCCGACATTAATAATTTTATGTTAAAGTTATATCATATTTTTGTACCATTGGTGTACCTTTTTTCAATACCAAAATGTGATATTGTAACACACTAGTGTATTAAGAAAGTACTACGTATAAACCGGGGAACAGGTAGACACTTGCACCCGACATAAATATTTTTATGTTAAAGTTACATCATATTTTTGTACCGTTTTTTAATTCCAATTAATAATATAATTCACTTCTTTAATAACGAAATACAGAACATAACCGGGGAACAGGTAGACGCTTGCACCCGACATAATTATTTTTATGTTAAAGTTACATCGTATTTTCGTACCATTATTGTACCTTTTTGTAATACCAATTAAAATATGTGTACCACACTCGTTTATTAGTAAAATACTATTTATAAACGGGGAACAGATAGACCCAACATTAATACTTTTATGTTAATTTAATATTTTTTTCGAGTTTTTTACCTTTTTGTTACACCAATGAATAATATTGTACCAAACACGTTTATAAATAAACAGAGGAACAGATAGACCTGACGTTGATATTTTATGTAAGTTACATCATATTTTAGTACCATTTTGGTACAATTGTGTACCGCATTATAAAATTATTGTACCATCATGTCTCTTTAGCAGTAAAGAAATACAAGATGGGAAACAAAGGGACACTCAACTCGTGGTCAATAATAAGAGGGAATAAACGAATTAATGAATTTTATTATTTTTCTACCATTTGATACTGTGAATAAATATTCTTGTACTAACTAATTATTGGATTAATTAATCTTCAGACAGAGAACAAATGGACACTTACGAGTACATTCTTGGTCCACAAGTAAGTAATAAAACTTATATTACGTTATCATACTACTTTTGTAATAATGTATTACATATATAACTACATAATTATATATATATATATATATATATATATATATATATATATATAATAAGTATTCAGCAAAATCGTGTATAAACTGTTTCGATAGATCACTGTGATGACTTATTATTATCCAACTGTAGGTGTCAGGTTTGGCACCATTTCATGCAAAAATAATCAGGAAGGCGAATACGTTTCAAACTCGTGGTCCACATTACTTATGCCAAAATATTTTCTCTCAAAATTTCAAATGAAAAAGAATAATTTGCTGATAAAAGCTTCCAATTTAAAAACCGACTAAATTTCAAAATGACATCAGTGAGCATATCGATAGACGCTATTGGCTCTAGTGAAACGAGGTACCAAACCTCGACGGTAGTAGTAGCAATACTCTCCCTGCTGTCACGATGTAATCTCAACACTGACCGCTAACAGAATAACTAATTAGTGGACTGGTGAGCCTGTTCATTCAGGATTTCAAAACTACATTTACTGTACACCTTAAATTTTCATCACAATCACTGTGCTGTGTGTGATACGTTCTTTTACAGCTTTATAATGTACTACTGTCGTCACATGCCAGGTTATCTAGCTCGCAAACATTACAATGAAACTGTCTTAAAAATTCCGCTTTTTCGTGCCAACGTGTACAAATTATGGTAAACGGCTTGCACAGATAGTGAATGACACGTCCGCTGTAAGGGAGATCACCTTTCTTCTCTTAAGATCTTGGGATAGTTCATTTTTAACTACAGAGTTGTTGTGCCATTTTTTTGTTTATTCTTTCCTTAGGAAATGGAGGTTCAAAAAATAATTTCACACTGGAATGAGTTAGACATAATGACAAACTATTTGATTATAAACTGTTTTACCTCTAAAAGCTTGAAATTCAACTATTGCCGCATTCATCGACGCTGGAATTTGGCCAACAAATTAAGAAAGTAAGACTGGGCATCATCAAAACGTCTGTCACAAAAGAACGTTCTAAACCCTCAGGCGGTTCAACGCATCCCTCGACCGTAGTTCCGTACTTCATCAAAGTTAACACATCAGTGAAATAGGATCTCAATAGAGCCTACGTTTAAAACGACTTGTTGGTTTGATGTGTGACGCAGGGCAGACAGTTGGTTAACTGAGTTCACTCGTCTACGGACAGCGTTAATCTATTCTTTCCATTGTAATATTCCTATGTAATTCACAACATCTTCTACTTCGTAAGATCTCTTCTTAAAATGATCACATCGTCACGGTATCCTTAATAATATATATATATCGTTCATATTCTTTTTTTAAATGGAAAGGACTTAGATCTATCAATCCAAACACGTGATCACCGTCACCGGTATCGTATGGAGGAAATGTCACAAGTTATTCTTAAACTTTTTCCTCTCAGCTAAAATATTGCTTCCACTGAAAAACTGTAAGCACAGATGTCTAAATACAGATGCAGAACTGAATCTAATGTATGACAGCTTTGATAATTAGACTGAATATCAGCGGTTGGTCCAAAATAGTACATGAGCTCCCAAGAAGGGCGAAGATTATCGAAACTGTAAAAATACCTTACATTATACCCGCGTTGTCTGTACAAACCCAATGAGTACTGTCACCCTAACTTCTTGAGTTCAGATTACCTATAGCTGACTCGTAATTGCAACGAGCCGATCTGTGCAGCTCTTTTCCTATTGCTTAACGCTTGTCCATTACGTAATAATGAATTTCAATGTAATCTTTAATATTTATACCCCAAGTTCCACAGCCCATCCACCACTGTAGACCGTAGCATGCTCCAAAAGACGCTGGTTCATGACTTTGTTATCTCTCTGATATTTTTGACGAATGTCAACAATACGAAAGAGAACGAGCTCCAATCAACGCTGTATGCTATGATGGGCATACGAGTTCCCAGCTACCTTGTTCCTAGAACAAAGGTATTCACTTGAGCAACGATAAAGACAGGATATAAAACTGTATATTCCCTATAGTCGACCAGTGGTAGTAGGATCATTTACATCATGCAGATCCTGCAGAAAGAGAACAGATTAGCTGCCATAATTAACCTTATTGCACACATCTTGTACACCTCATAATGTCTACACGGATTGTATTCACGGATTGCTGACCACTTAAACAGAGTGGTGAACACTCGAGGTGCCCGCCTAGTGAGGGTTTCACCCATCTACATGCGAGATTCGCTACACCTTACATGGTCACACCTGAACATGGACGAGCGAGGGAAAAGTTTGTTTCTACCACTGTAGAAACAAACTACACTTTTTCTAACACTTTTAGACCAACCCCCTCGTAACCCGGCTCTGAAACCTCGAATAAAACAGTGAAAAATGTGCGTTACAACATTTGTTGACCACTAATGCTAATGCAGCGGCTGTGGCGTTCTACCGCTTGCATCTCTATGCTTGTATCTACTATGTACAGTACTATGTTCGGATCATTTTAGGATGATGTCCGTTACAATTGCTGCGTATTCTTTGTACTAATGTGTCATTAACCTATTGTTGACTCCACCGCCAGATCTCTTTTTAAAGTCATTGGCAACAACCTCTTGGAATGTGTACTCTACATGGGAAGACATCGAAGAAGATGAAGGCGAATTCAATTGGAAGTTGGATGGTGTAGACGAATGGAACGGGTGGAGGGAATACTAGGACAACAACCAAAGTGAATATACTACTGATGTAAATTTATTTTTTATCACCTTTTCGTTCTGAACTTACTTCTACTTTGACAATAGACTCAATACCTGTTCACACAATTCTGTAGTGTTAGTATAAAGTATCATCTCTTATAATTTAACTGGTTTTTTTTCGTCTTTCAATAACCACAATAGTCGAGTTTAGTCTTAGACACTGGCTGGTATGGTACTCGAAGAAATTACGAAACGCAACATTCCACTGTAAAATCTTCAATTGAGTACGCTGTAACATAGTGACAGATAAAATTTGTTACCTATCTGTGTCTGAAGAGACGAACTACAACTGATACCTCTCAACTGTGACAATTTTAGCGCTCCCGGCTTGTGCAGTGGTCGTGCTTGCTTATGCGTTGACGGATTTCGTTGGAAAAAGTACCGTTGGATTTAGTTTAAAAATTAAAATAATTAGTATCTTTCTATACTGTCGTAACCTATGGAAAACAGCTAAGGCCTATCAAAAAGACAAAATATTTACTGCACCCAGCTTGTGCAAGCGTACCTTTAAAGTGGTCGTGTCGCTAATGCATTGACGGAATTTTAATTAATTTACCAGTTGGTATCTGGTAAAGTGTATATAACTATTATACTTTTTTATAACATTTTCAATAAACGCCATTTTTAATAATAAAAAACCACAATTATTTATTTTTATTTTATACTCGCCTATTCAAACCTATGTACCAAATTTGGTTACTTTAGCTTGATTAGTTCTAGATATTAATTTTGTTTCTAAAAATAAAAAATAGCGGTTAGCGGCTAAACGACACATTTCTTGACATATTTACAGGATATGCTTTGTTCAAAATGATAAATACTATCACCCACAGAAGTTTTTTACACCCTTTTGTAAAAATCCTGTATATATAGCCATAAGATAAGATTCCATACACATCTACGTGTTAGCGTTTTGGGCTAAAACTTTTTTTCTCCATATAAGATCATATCGCACCGCCACACACAACTTGTCTCCGTAGTCCAGCGGTCAGAGCGATAGTCTGGGTCCGGATACCGGCCGTCACGGAGACAACTTTTGCCTACTCACTTATTGCTACCACGTAGCGCATCCGTCGCAATGACACTCAGCCAACCATCCGTAATAGCTGTCGGGGAAGGGGGAAGTGCTCTTCCTTTAGCTGAGGGGTCGTGGAAGAGGGATGGTAAGGGGATCTACAGGTGTCTTTTATTTTAGATATCGTGCGGACAGACAGACATAAACGAATCTTTTTCAACTCCTCGAGTGATAAACTTTGTCAAAGCTTAGCCAATGAAATATATCATAACTGTAAAATAACAATGACCCATAACGTTTCACACAATGAGAGACTGTACAGAAGTTTGCACCAGTATTGTTTATTAAATATTGATCACATAAAAACTCACTTACTAAATAGGTGCAAATTAATGACCTAACCGGTTCATATATGGACGTTACATTCGCGTATACCGTTATTAAGTCGCCAAAATACTGTAAAACGAAGGGAATAAATGAAAACCTTCAGAACATACATTAAATATTCTTCGAAGAACGAACTGAGAACAATGTTTCTTTTTTCGCATGAGCAATAATATCCAACTGAGTGGATATAACGACAACACACATCCGCTTAGAGATCCTTTGAGTGGTTTCTGGTCTCATGTTACTTTTTTTTACACTTTTATATGCATTTGCATTACCACCCTTATACTTCTACCTCATAGTTGAAACTATCACTCTTTCTAGTCCTAATATTATTTTTAATTGGAAAATAGGAGAATAAATCAAATTTTAAACAAACTGAGTTCAGTTAGATTTTAATACTTAATATATGAAGACTTGCGGCCTAAGTACTACAATAAATACATCGTCTTTTGGTACATACGTAAACGTTTATTATTCAAACACTGCTAAGAAACCCGTCTCAAAGAACATAAATATGAATGAATGACGGGAAATATACCTCGAGAAAGGCTTCATCTGTCGATTTTAACTTTTTTCATGAAACTTAATTCCTACAGAAACTAAAATGTATTGTATGATGGCCTCTAGAACGGAATAAGACTTGAAACTTGCAAAGAAACAAAGCGAAGCCTGTTACGCGACACGTGGTATCAGGTTCTCCTAGTTTGTTACTTTTTAAACTGTTACTATTTTCAATTTGAAAACTAAAATTTTCGTTACAGAAATAGGAAAAAATATTGCTCTGCTAATAAACAGTGTGTTCTGTTTGTAGCTGAACATTATTTGAAAGAATGGACAAAATCCATTTCTGTCTGTCTGTCTATATTTTTTTTTGTCTGCCTATCTACCTAGTTTTCCACACGATATCTCAAAAATCCTGACCAATAGACTTAAAATGCTACATTTAGCTTCAATTCTTTATATGTAAAATAGAGGTAGTTGACGTAAATTGTAAATTTTTAAACGCAATGAGTGTAATTAGATATCATTTTAACATGTTTCATAGTCACTCATGTAGCTATAGACTTGAAAATTTTCATGTTTCCTCAGTGAGGCATGTGACTTGGCTCTTGGTATGACACGCTTCCAATTGTTCAGTGTGATGCATGCTTTTAATAATTAATAAGGTACAAGCCAATCCTCCTTTTTCGCATGTTTACTTAATCGTACATGTTTCATTTTAAAATCTTTTACAAGCCAACAAAAAACTAAGAAATTAATAAATCAGATATAAAAGAGTTATTTAATGTAGCCTATTGTATATTGCCCTACATGGTAAATCTGGCTCAGTGAATTCCAAACCTCATTCGAATTCGTAATACGTCTCTTTATTCTAGAACTACCATGCGCTTTTCTCATGCGGCATTTTCTTCGGCAGCGAGACGCTAGCATCTGCGCTCGCATCAGACGTGTTCAGAGAACTGATCTCAGCATTCTATAGTGTTGAGCGTCTTATCGGAAAATCTCTTTGTTGGCGTTACTACTTATTTTACAACAAATTGTTTACATTTACTCAAATACATATTCCACATACTGATGTATTCGTATTTACCTTGAAAGACTAATAACTAATATTTTAAAGTACACCCCTAGTTAATACAACACCCTAAAAAATCTTGGTAAATAAATCTGTTTGATCATTAGGCCCTCAATAACCGCAAATCTTTTTTAAGACGACTCAGACAAAGTAAGTGGGCATGCTTTTCTTCTGTAACTCATTTCAGTAATAATTTTAATTCTTTCTTTCAATCATTCCTTCCTCGTATGGGTAATAGGCTCTTATTAGACATCATTTACTCTTAATTTGTCTTTTCTGTTTAATTCTTATTTTATGCTGTAAATATGAATGAATGAATGAAAATTTCTTTATTGTTGTCAGTTGTACATTTTACATACAGTAGATCTTAAACTAAACTCAACAATAAAGCCCGAGGTAACAAAATACCTGTTCGGGAATTACACTAGTACACAGAATGAAACAGCAACTCGAAAAAAGGACTGCCCTACCAGATCCTCGTAATGATAAACTCTAAAACAACTATAACTAGGTTAACTTCTAAAAAAAAGTAACATAAAACGGAATATACGTGAAATGTTGATCAGATTTTCAGGTAAATTATAATATAAGGTTACAATTTAAAAGTGTAATGATCGTACTATAGTGTTGCAAAACCTGTCTACATCTTCTTCTAATAACAAAAAATGCCGAAGCATTTTTACAAACTTATTTTTGAGTTTACATTTTCTTAAATATTCTGGTAAATAATTAAAAAAGTTGGTCCTAAAAAAAAGATAGAATTTTTTAAACAAAGTTAGATGGGGTCTCGGAACTTGAACGTTTATTCTTCTCTGACTATAATGTGAATTTGCATTGTTAAAACTGCTGCTTTGATTATAAAATGATTTTAATACTTTATAGATATACAGATTTTTTATCGGTAACACATTTACATCTCTAAAAATTGGAGCTGAACTCTCCATTTTATTCTTAAATTTTATTATTCTTATGAAATGTCTTTGCAGAGTAATAATTGGTTTGAGGGTTGTAATATAAGTTCCTCCCCAAATTTCTAAACCGTATTCAATTTTAGAATTTATAAAGGCAAAATAAACTTGTTTAAGCAATCCTGTATAGCATACCGTTCTAAGAGAATAAAAAAGTCTAACATACTTCACTAGTTTAGACTTAACTTCAGCTACATGAGATTTCCAATTCAACTTGAATCTACCAGTAATCCAAGATATTTAATACTATCAACCTGTTCTAAGTTTGAACAATTACACACTATATTATTATTAGAATGACAACTCAAAACATGGTATTTAACAGGTGAAATAAAGGATACTTTTCTACATAAGTTAAATAATAAGTATTTGGTTTTAGGGCTCATTACCATGAAGTTATTAGAAAACCACCATCTTAAAGCATTTATGTCATGTTGCATACTCAGTTGTACTTGCGCTAGTGAGTCTGCTTTATAAAATAAAGCAGTATCATCCGCAAATGCTACAATCTTGCCCTTGAAATTACCATTGCACAAATTATTAATATAAATTAGAAAAAGAGGGCCAGACAAAACTGATCCTTGGGGTATCACTATACCTAGTTTACCTACTTCACAAAAAGTTTTATTAGCTCTAGTTACTTAGGTTCTATCTGTCAAATAAGAACAAAACCATTGCAAAGCAATTCCCCTGATGCCTGCGTCATGCATTCTATTTAAAAGTACTCGATGATCCACTGTATCGAACGCCTTCATGACGTCGACAAATAGTCCAGCGCATACTTTTCCTTCATTCATGCCTGTGTAGACCTGAGACATGAAGCCCAATAAGGCTGCACTTGTATTTAACTTACTTTGGAACCCATACTGTTTTTTACTATAAAAACTATGTTTTGTAAGAAAATTCACTAGCCTCACCTTAACAATTCTTTCGAGTATTTTAGAAAATATTGAAAGTAACGCAATAGGTCGATAGTTGCCAGGATTTGATCTGTCATTTTTGTTGAAAAGTGGAGTGACTACCGCATGTTTTAAAATTTTTGGGAACTCTCCTGTCAACAAGCTAAGATTTATCAAATAAACTAGCACGTCTGTAATTGATTCGGATATTTCTTTAATGATAACAGGTGTAATATTATCAAAACCAGGAGCTTTGTTATTTTTTAAAGATTTTATTATATTGCTTATTTCTTTGTTATTAGTCGGATACAAAAACATCGAGTGTTTTATTGCCACAGTATGGAAGATATTTTGGTGACAACTATTCATAGGAGTGGGATTAGTGTTTTCTGCTTCTATTGTTTGTCTCAGGTCTACTGCAATTGAACAAAAGAAATTATTCAAAATGTTGGACACCTCTTTCGGGTTTGAAGTTATAATATCATTGTGGTTTTTCACCAGAATTACACCTGAGTTTTTAACTTTATCCCCTACTAATTCCTTTACAGTTTTCCACTGTTTTTTTGTATTGGTTTTGCTTGACTCTATAACATTTGAATAATACAATTGTTTAGTGCGCTTTATTTGGTTTTTTAAACTGTTGTTAATAATCCTGTACCTATTTCTTAAATTCACATCATTAGGCTGCTTGACAACTTTTTTGTACAAATTATTTTTTTCCTTAACGGCTTTTATAATACTTGCATTGAACCAGGGTTTTAAAAATTATTACTAACGTTTACACAATTCGTAGAGACTGAAACATAACTTTGAATTTTAATCAGGAACATTTCAAATGCATCGGATATTGAAGTACAGTTGTATATGTCCAACCAGTTTTCTTGGCTTACGAGTAATTTAAGTGTATTTAAATTTACTGAAACATGTTCAAAACAGTTTTTCGTTTTACGTGATATACAAGTATTTTTAATATTTAATACCAAAACTGTCATCCAATGATCGGTTGTATTTATCTTCAAGACTTCTGCTGTGTACTTAACAGAACTATCAAACTTACTTCTACAAAAAACATGGTCTATAAAGGTTTCTGAATGATTATTTACCCTTGTGGGTTCATTGACGAGTGAGTTGAGTCCATGACTTGCCATTAAAATTAAATAGTACTCTACACTTCTAATAGATGTATCCAACAAATTAATATTTAAATCCCCTTTCACTATAAAATTTGCAGATTTTATACCGCTTAGTGTGTTTTGAAATTCTTCATTAAACATATTGATTGAGAACGCCTGTATTCTGTAAACTGCTAAAAGATCAACAGCTATGCCCCGTTCAAGTTTGAAATGAAGGTGTACGACATCTGCCGTCGCCATTGTTGTTTTAACCTGACGTACACAATTCAATCGGTCGGATACAAACACCGCCACGCCCCCCGCACGGTACTTATTATTACATTGAACATTTAACAAGAAAGTAGGCAATTTGTACTGACCCACCTCACTGTCACTTATCCAAATTTCTGTTAGTATAATAATGTCAGGCTTTCTTTTCAAACTTTCAAGAAACACAAAAAAAATCGTCAAAATTAGACCTTAAACTACGGATGTTTTGATGTACTATTATTAAATCTGAACTATCAATAGTAGTAAACAAACTATTTTTGAAACTTGTTTCTTTTAAACTATTCATTTAGGTGAACATGATGAACTGTTTGTACTGTTGTCTGTGAGGAGTTCGTTACCTGGAGCTTGAGGCGAGCCTGTTGTTGCCGGCAGCTTCCTCAGCTTCTCCACGTCGTTCCAGTTGCTCACTGCTGACACCTTGTCACCTTCTGATGGTCGCACCATGATCTTGCCGTTTCGTATCCAGACGAACGTGAATCCTTTTTCTTTCTTGATCGATCGTACTTCGTTGAATATCCGCCGTCTTATAGGAGTAAGGCTCTCATTTACATAGATGACACTTGCTGGGCTTGGGAAACCAATGTCAGACGTATTCAGATTTCTCTTGACTCTCCTTTTTTGTAGAAACTCTTCCTTGACTGTTCTTCTTGTAAACTTCGCTACGATGCCTCGGGGTCTTTCGCCACATTTTCCTCCAAGTCTGTCGCAGACATCCACCATCTCTTCCTTTACTTGTATGTTTAGACTGTTTCCGACTTGTTGAACTAGACTGAAAACATTTTCATTTTCATTCTCAGGAATCCCATTGATTTCTATTGTATTAAGTCTAGAGTATTGCTCAGCTTCGTCTTGACGGGTTTCCAGCTCAACAAATTTAATTAGCAGCCTTTTATGTTCGGACAAAAGTTGTTCATACAAGTCTTTATACTTGTTCAAAGCCTCAGACTGTGAATCCACAGTTTTCCTTAACTCAGAGATAGTTTGATGGCAGAGTTCAATTGATTTTCCAAGTTCAAGTTCAAGGTTTTTAGTTTGACCTTTGTTTTCTTGTCTCATCTCGAGTAGTAGCTTCATGACGTCACATATGTCTAGTGAACTCTTCTCCAGCTCGGATTCCACTTGCATACTTGTTCTACGAAGTCTACTGCATTGTGTACATCTCCAGATTTGATTTTCCTTCTGAATAAAATCAATATCATCCTTTGACATCCCTGCACAAGCTCCATGAAATCTGCTTTTGCAATCAACGCATTGTACTTTCAGACTATTTGCCACAACTTTTTAACGCAAACTCCACATTTATCCGACATGATAACTATTATTCGAAAAACAAAGCACTTACACTTTTTACAACACCACAAAAAACAGTAGTAACTCAGACAACAAGTCACATTAACAAAAGTTAACCAATACACACGCTTGTTAAAACATACCGCTCTGTGTTTCACTAGGTTACTTCAGGTAAGGAACTGATAAGAGGTAGACCGTCCGTTCCCTTCGAGCTCTGACGCATGAATATGTATCTATTATTTTATGTAAAACGTCACTGTTCAGTCGTTATGTTGCCTTAGCTGTGCTCAGTTTAAACTGAAGATCTTAAAGTGGTATTTGGAACGTAGATGTCAATTTCGTTGTTTCCCTCTTGGAAACACAAAACTTAATACATTTGTATCTAACAATATCACCTCTGACGTCTAAGTATGGAGGTAGAAGTCCAAAAGAAGATCAATTTTTATATGCTTGTAGTTAGAGTCAGGGACGTCCTTAAGACAACATTGTCTAAATTATGTCGTACATAATGATTTATAAAATTTGTATTACGAAAAAAATCATAATGAACAACACTTCTTATATTTTTGTTTGGCTGAGTTACACACAAACTGAATGAATGAATGAATGAATAATATTTATTTCCCAAATACAAATTAATAACACGTACAATGTATCTATATTACTATAAATCCTACATCCATTATTAACATAATAGATAATCATCTAAATATGGTAAAAAACGGCTGCAAAATATTCAATAATACTATTCCATCAGGGAAAAATAGGGTCTACATGGGCAAGTAGCCTGTGCGTAGACCCGAGCCATTATGGCAACGATATAGGAACGGATTTTTAGAAAAAAAAATTAGTTATATGTGATAGAATATTTTGTAATTAAGAAAAAATTAAATAGTAAAACAATAAAAGAAATACAATACATTAATGTTTATAGTTTTGGAGCAATCAGTTAACGATGACAACAAACCCACCTCTTTAAGCTAAAAATAAAAAATAAATAAAAATATATCAAACCATAACAATCTAATATTTGTCGGATACAACTATTTCCTTCCAGGGGCAGCCGGACGCAACAATACATGACGCAATGACTGAGGGGTAGGTGAGGGGGGTCAAGGTCAGGTCCGCCTGTTGTACCCGGTCACGAGGGCCTCGACTTCCTCGTCACTGAGACTGATAAGCAGTTCCGACACTTTCCTTTTAAAAGTCGATAATGCAGTTGTTTGAAAAAGTTCTACGCCTTCATATTTTAAGCACAAATTTCGGTAGAGTAGTTGAGAAATGTAATAACAATTAGTAGTTGAAAAAGATTTAATAAGATTGGAGGTAGTAATTCCTATGTTTCTAGAGTATCTAGTGCTGTAATTATGAGTAATTGGAATAAATATTTCGGTAAAATTATTGAACGTGTGTATTAATACAGTTTTAATGAAAATTTGTCTGACCGTAAAAACTCTAGTCTCTTGGAATAGGGTACTGGATAGGGAACTTGCGGTATAAGAGGGATGAATTCATATAGACGATATTATCACGTCCATGGAACCAAAATCACATGAGCTCTGTCAATTAGTATTTAACTTTGCACTGTGTAAGGGATTTTAAGTCGAGGCTTTGTTTTTGAATAGTAACCTTAAAGATATATACAGTAAACTTTTAAAATGATTTAGCTCTTAACTTTTTGTTTTGATGATTAAAACCTAGAGTAAAGTTGCATGTGCTTGACCCTTTTGATGGAGCAGCTTTTATTTAATTAATTATTAATTAATTATGTTGTTTTAGTCTGACTCGTAGTAACAGCACTTCTTGGTGGTCAAGTTTTGTGATCGTCCAGTTAAATTTGTATCTTGTTATATAACCTTACTATATTTGCTAAAAATATTTTGAGACTATCAAAAAATATAAAAATACTTGCAGGGTTCACACTTACCATTTTTTTAAGTAAGCTATTGCCTTACCAAAGTGGCCGAACCTTGTATGAGAGGCCGCTTCACATGATCAAAGAATGTACGCTGCCATCTCTGGCCCCTCCTCACAGACAACATAGTGACGACAACAAATAAACACAGAGAGGGCAAAAGATAACATATATGTTTTTTACGATTATAATAATATTTTTTTGAAGAATCTAACAACATACTGTTCGTAGTACTTTTATCGCAAACTTTATCTGAGATTCATTCATGCTGATGAGTACGCCTTATATCCAAAAATATTCCAAGATTCAAGTTTTTTGTTGATTCTTGTTTATTAATTGCTATTTACGACTACATTTTTAAAACCTGTTTCGAGATCTGCCCAGCGGGCAATAATCCTAGTATCAACAAATCAGGATTAATCCGAGATTCCAGATTCAATATGCACTCGCTTTCTCAACTTTATTCATTAAGGAATAATAGTTACTGCTTTAAAATTGATTTCTCTGATATTTTGCACAGTTCAAGAATATTTGCTCACTGTAACTTCTTATGTTGGCAAAATATGTTAAAGTTTTTTTTTGTTCTGTCAAATAACTCTTAAAACTCAGAATCTCGGTTAATTTGTGGTTTTAGTGGATCACGTATTCATATTTCCTACTTACTATCTCGTGTTCACTACTTATTGAAGTAGGACATTCAGGAGTCCTCAATAAGCGATAAATTAATGAAACAATACTTTTTTCATATTGTGAAAGGTTTCGACTATACTTCATTGGTAATATTTGACACGGGAGAAGTAATAGAATGAACCTTACTAAAATACAAGAAATATATAACTTACACAAGGAGCTCAATGCTTAGAATATACTGGCTCTATTTATTATTCTTTTTGGCATGAATACTTTCTATCATTATAAATGTCATATAACAAACCTTTTACAAATAAGGATTAGCGATTTCAGAATTACAACACAAGTTCTACTTCTTTGTGGGTGATCTAGAAAAAATAAGTCGCAGTTTCATCAGCTTATTCTTTAAAAGACATCATAATAGATATGGACATAATTTTGGGATTCTATGAATAGACTAAACAACTAACTTGGGAAAGTGGGGACAGATTCCAAAATTCAACTTCGTAGATTATACAGAATATATAATTCGATGATTATTCCGATTTTTAATATCTCTGAAACACCATTCTCCTATTTACACAACGACACAATTGCAAACATTTGTGGGGAGTGAAAACGTTAGAGAGCAATCTATGTTTAGTTAAGCGCAGAACATTTATCATAAAATTCTATTGTGATAGGGACCAGGTTACTCGGATGGTTAAGAAAATATGTTGCTTTAGTAAAATGTAATGTCTTTGAATCGTGTAATATAAAAGAGAAACTATAACGTAACGTAATTCTTATTAGAGAAAGTCGAGATGAAGGATGTATAGAGTTTTACTTAATTGCCCTAGATCTTTAAGTAATGCTTTATGGTTCATTTTTCTTTGACCAGTTTGTTTTCAATTTCAATATAAAGATTCCACTGATACTTGTAGAGATTCCCCACTTTAATATCCTCATAATTTGTTTCCTATATTGCGATTTAATAGCATTCCACATAATTTGTATTGATTATGTCATTAAACGGATACATTAAATGTTACTGGTCATAAATTTTCTTATCCACAATAAACAACCAATAAAAGAGCCGTTATAAATATCAATAGGAACGGTTTATTTTGAAGGATGACTAAGAAAGTCTGTTTTCAAGTTTTGTTATTCCTGACTCATTTTTTACACATCATTTATTGTGTCATCAATGTTTACACAATCATAACTTAAAAACCGACATAATGTTATTAACAAACCATAATATTATCTTTAAGCGTATTTTAAAACTTTATGATTTATCACATTTATACAACCTCCCCAAAATGTATTAAAAAAAGTTTTAATTGTACTCACTAAAATATTAAATTAAATTAAATATCACGTAAATACTATTTTTCCTTATTGCTTATGACTTTAAACTGTAAGATTGTATCGTTTGGTAGAAAATATACTTACAAAAACCCAAAAAATGAACAATCTTCTTTGTTTATCAGTATGAGGAGGATCTAAATCAACGTGGAAAGAGTACCGTCAAAAACATTCACCATGAAAAGTATTCCCACTACAAATCACCTTTTTCATATCTACTAATATGTAGAAAATTTGGTCACGACTAAGTTTGAGGTTATAATAAATTGAAATAAATATTTTAAAAATGCAAATCTGATTTATTTTTGGCGTCTAATCACTTCTTTGCCTCTTCCTATCACATTCTAAGGAGAAATCAAAAAGCACCAATATTAACCGTTACGGAAGTTCATTAACTGCCCCCTAATTTTAAGTATTTCTGTGCCATGAAAAAGAATTCATATGAGGACTCTTTTTTTTTCATAGTATTTTCTGCTAGATTAACAAATTTAATATCTGAGATCAAATCAAATTTAAAGTTTTCCACATCAATGATTCAGGAAAATAACTTCTAATCCGTAAGACTTAGATCAGTTTCTCTGTATGTACAAGGTAGGAGTATGGACACCACTGCTTCGCTGAGGTTGTATGCAAACTTCTAATTCCATTCTCGATATATGTTGTTGACAGATAGCCAGACAAGTATGACCTGATTGTACAGTCACTTACATCATACAACCATACAGAGGAGTAATTTTACATGAAATGTTTACACTATCTTGGAAATATTGTGACTACCTACGCTTTGCCAAATCCCATGACTGGACATGCACCATCATAGAACCCATTCTTATAAATTAATAAAGTCTACAGATGGTATATTTCTCCAGATACTTTGAGTAAAGTTAATTAAATATTACAATTCAGTCTGTTTGTAACACAGAATTATTCTGCAATGTTTATCGTATGACCAGTATTAACATGTTCGCTAGCGCTCAGCCAAATACCAAGGAGTGACTTGCACCATCGTTACACTCAATGTTGCCTATATAGCAAAGCTTCTTGCAAAGTTCCAAGTCAACAGCTGAGTTCGTTCTCGAGATAACGTGCGGATAGACAGACAGACAGACAGACAGGGATCTTTCCAGCCCCTTTGGTGCATCGTGGGCAATTAAAATTCAATAGCGTAAAAAGCCAATGCAGCATCGGCGTTGCCTACCCCATTGGATAGGACATAGTACAATTCCTATCATGGTACATTATTCTTGATGTAATGTGAAGAGCAATCCTGAGAGCACATGGGTGGGGGGAAAATACAAGTTACCACAACTACAATATGAACACTAATGTGCATTAGCATTTCCTCTCCGTAAAAGATAGACAATAAATGAGGATAAGGCAACAAAAACCAGTGTTATATAGACTTATTTTACGCTTTCTCACAATGTAGTTTTATAATGATATAATAATTTGAACTTTATATTTATTGTTACATTGACATATTTATAAGCAATCGATACAGTATAGTATTAAAAATATATAGTGACTCCATATTCCCAGACTATTCGTATATTTAAAAATCAAATTTATGTGAAATTAGCAAATGCAATGTCCTCAAAATGCAAAGCTAAATAATCAGCAGCCCCTATGCGAAGTGTGGTTCAGTACAATACACGCCAGTTTTATAGATTTCCCACATGTGCCACCCTTACCCTTCTCGTGTCATCATGTTGGTAAGAGTGATGTGTAACATCCAATTTCATCATTGTGGTCGCCAAATCACAGTTTGATTACAAATGAGTTTTAATCACCTTCAATCCATCAATGAAGGTGAATCAGTTCATGCGGAAACGGACATATAACATTTACCTGGCGGTATCATTGTTTATGTAATTTATTCAGAAAAAGGGTTTTGTGTATTATTGACATCTTTGACATACTAAACCTTGATTAATAAATTGAATTTGTATACAGACACAAAATTTCTATACTTGTAAAATAAATCGAGGATACTGACATATTTGCAGGAAATAACTATTGAACCATGCCAAAGAGAATCAGTTAAGAATAACTGATAATCTGAGAAACCACGACAATGCAATACACAACAACATTATGAGGCGTTCCATCCACGATAAAATTTGGGTGTAGACATGAGCAAAAATCATTACATTTAGAATCAAAAAGCAATGCACCAGAAATAAAGTGTTCATTGCTTACAAATGAGAAAACATTGCGTGAGTTCCAACCGAGATCAAAAAGCAAGGACTTTTCAAGATACTGTGTCAGTTTTACATATGTGTTTACATCCAAAGAATGACAACCAAGGATACAAACATAACAGAGAGCCGGGTGGCTTGCAAAACAGGCAGAGTTTACTTATAGGGATTTAACTCAATTTAAAATTGTGCTGATAGTTTGTATTTTTAAGCCGCTGTTACGCAAAAACTACTATTTACGATTGTGCTGAAATTTCGCATAAACTCTGAAATAATATGTTCATCAAGGACGCCATCAAACTCCGAGTCAAGGATTTATCCCCCTGAACTAAATAGTTCAAATGCTACTATCTTTAGTATGTTATGCTACTCAATGAGAAAACTAATGGAACTAACGGCCATTACTTATCTCATAAGTGCTGTGCCATTTAGAATAGACGTGCTTATGTAGGACGTGTCTCCATTATTCCGCTTAAAGTCCGTGGCCAACAACTGGTATAAACATAATACCGTGTGAATGCCGTAATGGTTGAAATACTATGTCTGATCTATTTTTAAGATTTAATTCACCGACGAAAAAAGTGGCAATAAGTTTTTAATTCACTTTATTAACTGAGTGTGTTTTTCTAAAAAAAGAAACTAATAAACCTACGTGATGTTGATGGTTGTCAAAGTTACCGCAGAGTGTTCACCTCTGTATAGCTTGTTACCAACGTTACATCAGATACTCCTTCTAGCCTTGTTACTGTACATTCAGCGAATACCGCAAAATAATATGACTTTGTGAAACACTAAGACTTTATTTATAATAACTATACAGTGTGAGTTAAAAGTACAGATACACTTTATTTAATTTTTAATGGAATGATGGAATATAATATAAAATAAATAAATATAATATAATATAAAGATGGGAGGATGGAACTCGGGACACCTATCCAGTAAATATTAGTGAACTTTTTAGCCACTGTTACAACTTTGCCCATTTCACCAAAATGCGATTTAATAGAAATAAAGGTTTTTTTATTCGGTTTATTCTACTTGTAATGTATCTAAGTGTTTAATACTTATTTTATTTTGTCCTTTTACAGAGCACTTATATTTTAAATATCATTTAACAATAACGGATAATATTTATCATATTTACTAAGCTTTAATAACTCAGTTTTCTTGAGGATTTATAAACGAGCTTTACATTTCAGATCCTATCAATAATCTATAATCTATCACGATATATCAGGCATTCTACCCAGGATAAAACCTAATAATCTTTTTTATTTGTGTAAGTAACTAGTGGACCGTAATATTTGAAATATCAATATAAATTATTAAACTGTTTATTTTAGAATTTTTTTTTTACTGATAAATTTATTTTTATTAAAAAACGTCATAAGAAAATTTAAGTTTTTGAAAGTTATACTTTATAATGAAACATTTCTGGTCGCTTACCAAGTAAATGGGATAGCCCGCATAGGTTGCACAAATATTTCCACACAAATCGACACAATTCGATTATATGCGAAACCGTGACTAAAATGTGTAAAGGACAGAATTAGAAATTGTAAACTGCTTCAAATCATCTCTTAATTCATTGTTTACATGGTAAAACGTGTACCACATAATACATTCTCTTATAAATAAATATATAACTGAAAACTTAATTTTGAATTGTTTTTGTGAAGTTTAATTTTACAGTTTTTATCTAGTGCACTTTGATTTACCGTAGAACTATACTATAATTGTAGTTGATAAAACGTCAAATCTTGTATATTTTTTATGTAGTTAATGTTGTAACGTTTCATTCCCCTCGTAACTTTAGGTTTAATATATTTTATTAGTAGAGTTTTAATCATTTGTCACATCCAAATCCGTAATAATAAAAGAGACGTGTTCACATTTTGAAATACAACCTATGATGTATTTTGTAAAGCAAACTCTGCGTAGAGAATATTGTGAGTGAAAGGCGCGCCATTATTCTGGTTGCTTTGTCCTGCAAACTCTGGTGTCTATTTTGACTTGCAGAACATCAATGAAATTTTCCTTGAGTTATTTTAGTGATATATATCAACAAACGCTTGTAAAAATTAACTCATAATAACTCATACATATTTATAACTTTGGAAGTAAATTCTTAGTCAGCTCCAATGAGCAGTTATTTTAAATACTTTTACATATATTTATGGTAATGATATTTTATTAAAACACTTATCTTTGTTAACCGATAATTAACAAGGTAAGGATACTCTACACCACGTGTCGTGACAGGCTTCATTGAGGTTGAATGCAAATCTGTCAGTCATGTCAGCGGTGGTTTGTAAGCTATTGTATACGGTAATATAACGGCTTGCGTACGTCCGAGGATGGATCATAGTTTCATTCGAAACTATGTAACCTATTTTAAGATAAAAGTAAGAAGATATGCAAGTAATTATAAATTATTATTCTAATAAATTTTGTTTCTCATATATATATATATATATATATATATATATATATATATATATATATATATATATTCAAATTCTACAGTTATTAAATACACATAAGAACCCAATCTTAATTGAGGTCTTGTCTCGGTGGTTATTTGTAACATCATAAGAAGGATATACCGTCTCCGGTTCTCATATGTTTCAACCATCGTCATTAATACTCTATTTCAATAATATTTATTACATCGATGTAAACTTATGATTTAACACATATTTGAGGGGATGAAAGTGTTATGTAACAACAACTGACTAGCTAAAGCACAGGTTGTTAACAATCTCAGCCCCACTTAAGTATGGCTTATTTATGGGTTATGGGGTATTTATACAGATTAACATAGACTGCTGGTACTGAAAGTACTATAAAATCGAACAAGCATAATATCAGAAGACGTACTTTCAAATGACCTGTAACCCTTTACTTTTGTTCATTTATATACAAAATGCTTAATTCTCTACCTTAGCAATGTCACACACTCACTTCATACTCCCAAGAAAAGGTTTAACGCCCATTAAATGTTATATTAGTGGTGTATCTTACTTACCGCGAGGAAATGAAAAATATTTTTCAAACACACACACAAATATATATATATATATATATATATATATATATATATATATATATATATATATATATATATATATTGAGAACAATCCTCAAGTTATTCCTCTTAAGTCTATACTACAGAACATATCATAGTGTATATAATTTGTATATCATACAAATATTATTTAAACCGTCTACCCATCCCGTAACGGGTTCCAAAGAAGTTTAAAGTTATATTTTACTGAAAAACATTGCAGGCATTATAGGTAATAATGTGTAAGCCACTTTCTGACAGCAATGTTCACGTGGAACTGATATTTTCACCGGTAAGTAGTGGCAGCCTCCAGAGACTGAGCGTAAAAGATTTCGGTAACATAACAAAAGGCTAAGTAATAAAGATGGACAGAAATAAATTTTAGCTTAAAAGCCTGAGATACACAAACTATCAAGTTATAATATTATTTCCTTTTGAAAAGTAGACAGAACAGGAATGTAGATCTTGATCTTCATTAAATGAGCTAAAACAGAAAGCGTCCAACTGTGCAACTAATTAACAGTCGACCCTGCTCTTTGACTTACTAAATAATTAATGTTTGAAAGACTTTCTAGTACTTTTCCTTTCAATGTTATTTATAATTAAATACAGAATGTAGAAAATCCTGTTTATTTTGAGTAGCAACTAAAAATATATTATTTTTTATAATCTACAACTAGGTATAAAAACACTTTTTATTGATTAAAACAATCGGAACTCAACTTTTTTCAAGCGTTATTGATCAAGTCTAATACAAAATTCTATTATAATTTCACTGTAGTGTGTATCATCATATTCATTGTTAATATATACCATTGTGTATTAAAAATAATAACTATAACTACGTATAATGTTAATTATCAATATCATTTCGTCCGATATAGTCAACTTTTTTATTGATACCTTGTCTTCCGATCTGCTAAAACGTCAGACTGCGGTCGGAACACGACGGTATGGTAACCAAGTTTTGCTGTGAAACAGCCATTGCGTGAATTTCACTCATTATAGCATTCCCTCACCAAGTGCTATAAGGAAAATAGTGATGTCGGGTTACATTTTATAAGAAAGGTTCGTAACAAAAAACTAACATTACCGAATACCATGGACTGACCATCCTACCACAACTAAAATGGATTTAGACTCACAGAAGGCTGCGCCCCTCTCGTACCTTCCAGGCAAGCGTAATAACTTAACGACCTTTTATTTTTTATACAAATAAAAACTTTTTGGCACGAAAATCCAAAATAACTTTATTGTTCATTCGTTATAAATATATTTCAACTGATATAAATAATATAAAATATTTTGTTAATCTTCAACACCCAAAAATTATTTATCTTCAATCTAATATGTAAGAGAAAATTTAAGAATTTGTGATTACAACAAATTGAAAATTCCCACTCCCTATCTCAAACCTTTTTATTAATTAATAAATTTGTTTTTTTTTTATTAAAACATGTTTTCATGGAATTAAAACTTTTAGTGTGTACGTTTTATTGAAATATGCAACTTACTTCATATAACAGTTTGTTGCTAACGAAATAAATTACTTCTGAATCTGTAAATCTAAACCTGAACAGTTTAAATTTGTAAACTATTTACAATTTCACGTCTACAGTTTTGATTTAATGTCTAGATATTATATCTAATATATTCATTTCATCATACTATAAAATCTTATTAAACTTTCCATTGAATTTTAATCCCAAAACTTGATTGGAGAGTGTTTATACTCTGTTTACTAATTAGAATTTGAATGGATCCTGAATTAAATCTGTGCGAATCATGTGTTCTAATAGAAATGTTCATTTAACAATCTCTACCGTGTATTCAAAATGTTGAAAACTTTTCTCGTTTCTTTCTGAGAGTGATTTATAGGCACAAACATAACGTAGATATTTAAAACGTTCCAAAACTGCGTCAACTTCCTTATCGGGTCAAATTAAACCCTGATAGTACCTGGACTTCATCATAGATCTAGTTCTTAGAACTTTTCGATATCACTAAGATATATTTTAACGATTGGAGTATCATCAAGCTATGATTTTTTTATTTGGGAATGAGAGAATTTCTTTAACAAATTTTAAAGGGGTTGTTTCTGTGAGAATGGCTTTTTATTTGGAAATTTTTTTTACCCGGGAATCGAAAATTCTTCCCCGATTTACGTTGACGATTTTTCACATAGTACATTAAAAACATTACTTTTATCATTAATAGAGCAATTATTTGTATTTGGAATAAAACAGAGGCAAGTTTGCTGTAAGTACATACATGTAAGGTTTACTCTCGGGCTGCCTAAGCCTATCGTATTCTTTGTCATTAGATTCCATTTTCAATATAAAAATTTATTTTTCCATCTACTATCCTAGTACAATACACTATAGTACAAAATATCTTTACAAACCTTCCATGGCACTTTAGAAAATTTAATTGTAAGTCATAAAGCAATTTTACAACCTTTTTTATACTCTTTACAAAACACGTGACTAGTAGAGTGGAGAAAATGAAGAGGGTGACGTACACCAGGAGGGGTATCACCGCACCAAGAGTACTTTTCGCTACAATGACAGTGCGGTATGTGGCGGGGTAAGTGCCGCTGTGAATGTTATCATGCTTCACAATCTCTGCCCTTGTAAAATTAATATTGAATGACTTTACGGAAGACCTAGTTACTACAAACATAATCGCACCAGGAGCACTTTTCTCTACAATACAAGTGCGGTGTGTGGCGGTGTGAATCACGTTGTGAATGTTAACATGCTTCTAATACTAACTAACGTTACGGAAGACCTAGTTACTACAAACATCATCGCACCAGGAGCACTTTTCTCTACAATAACAGTGCAGTGTATGGTGGTGTGAATCACGTTGTGAATGTTAACATGCTTCACAGTTTGCCCTTATACAATTAATACTAACTAACGTTACGGAAGACCTAGTTACTACAAACATCATCGCACCAGGAGCACTTTTCTCTACAATAACAGTGCAGTGTATGGCGGTGTGAATCACGTTGTGAATGTTAACATGCTTCACAGTCTGCCCTTATACAATTAATACTAACTAACGTTACGGAAGATCTAGACTACAAACTATGTCTTCGGAACATCACCGAGCCGCAAACACTATTCTCTGTCATTGTATAGTTGTTAGTGATTGACCCTACGCAAGATCTATTTGCAAATACAAATACATTTAATTATACATTTTTTAATTATAACTCAAGTTCCATGTTATACGTGTTCTTAAGTTTCCTCCCATATTAGCCTTTCTTCTGTATTTTTATCAAATTCATAACTTATCTTATAACTCATACTACGATATAATGACTAATTTTATAGGTTTAGTTTAACAAGATACTGTGAAAAGACTTGAATAATGTAAATATGACCATAGCCGTATTCTGCGTTATCATAATTTGTATTTTGTTTCTTAAGTGATATTATGTAATAATAATAATAAAATGAGATGGCTTAGTTATATTTGGTGTCATTATTTTAAGGCCAATTTTATATAGTTTCTATTATGAGGTAGAGCTCAAAGCTTTTATATGATTTTGTTGAATAGGATTGTAGAATATGGGTATTCTAAAAGTGTTGTTTTCATATTTAGCTCAAAACTAAATTTTGTCTTTTGCCAGTATTTGTAAGAATTAAATCTAGTTTCTTCTGGAAGAACGAAACTTGAATCCTTTATTTATCAAACCATTTTCTGGATCAGTTAACAATACTTTACGTATGGTATGTGTATCGTAGCTGTCGAGTAGAATGGCGATTTGAAAAATCGTTAAAATATGAAAAGAATTAATTGTATTTTATAACATTTTTTAATCCTTTTTATTTTTTTACTTTTATATCTCATCATAGACAAACACTTTAATTGTCGTCAGTAAAAATAAAAATATGAACTAAAAGAACTGCGTTTCTACTAGACACATTATTAAAACCATATTATATAACTCACTATATTCTTGTTTATCTATAGGTACATAATGAGGTAAATTATTCATGGCAAATAATTTAGAGTAGACACATTAACATGGTTCTCTGTTGAATGAATTTAAACGTAGGTACATAATATTCTTTACATCATGCCATTAAGTTGTCGTGTGCAAGGTGCTGGATATTCTATTGGTATTATTTAAGTGTTTTTTTAATTAACGAATTCAGTATTGCAATTTCCAGTTTTAAATCTTTTCTTTCATGGTGAGGAAAATTGTATCTTTCTTCTTGTATTTTTATCATACAATGAAAATATCTTTTTTATTAATTTATAAAATAAACTCTTGTTTCTATTGAATGTAATAAAATGTGTGCTACTTCTCCTGGATATAAAACTTGGAAAGAACCACAAAAATACGAGTGAAACGTGTGTAATAACTCTGCCGTGTCCCTTTGTGAAAGAGGTAATCTGGAATATTTTGTCATCAGTTTTCCTGATAGATTAAATTCTAGACCTTTTAATGTTACAATATAAATATTTAATTTATTCATACATCCAAAATTTTCATTCTGTTTTGTTACTTTATTATTTTTGGCTGGGCATTAGCGAAGCCTGTCCTTTGAGGTGCTAAAAAATGTAATTTCTGTTCTATAGACCTATAGACTTGACATTTTGCATGAATCTGAGTTTACCCATTAGTGAATTTCCTTCCATAGTATTTGGCAGAGTGGAGCAAAGCCTAAAACTCAGAGTGATAATCTTAACTATAAACTTGAATTTTTGTATCCATCAGGGTTCTAGCAAAATTCATTTTCGTTATATAATGTTTCTCGTTTGCTTTTCGAACTCTGTTTCTGTTTCCAGCATTAAACGTTAAGGAAACATCGATATGGACTTGGAATTTTGTGTATAGCATCATTTTTACACATGCTTCGTCGTGTTTAATGATGCTTATGTGGCTGAGTGTTCCTAACTATCCGATGAATGTCTTGAAAGAAAATGTATCTGTAGGCTTATTTACTTCTTTACAGAAAAGAGTTGTTTTCATAAAATTAGCAGATTTTATCTTCTGTTTGCCGGGGCGGGGGGGGTGTAAAAATGTCTATTCTGTCAGCTTTATTATCTGTCTCTCTATCCGGACATCTCGATAATGGTACTAATTACATACAGATCAATGCTTGTTACACCACGTAGTGCGGTGTTGTTCTACCTTGTCATCAGTTAAAAATATTGAATTGATATGTTGACATAAAACAAATTTGTTTGAACGTGCGATGATAAAAAACCATCATTGTACGTTTTTGAACCATTATATACAACCAAAAACCTAATTTTAGTATTTTGCAATGCCTGCTATGCTTAATTGTAGTCTATGTACTGCACAGGTACTCCATGGCCAGTATTCAGGGATAGTACGTACAAACTACCACTAGTCCAATCTAAGCTATAACGTCACCTATATGCTTTTAGAGTTTTTATTGCAGTATTTCTGGACAGTCCATAAACTCTTAAAACCACATAGGTGATAAGCTAATACTTGGTCCAACCTCCGCTTTTTTTGTATTTAGTGTTGTTAGAGCTTCATAATGTATATAAACTACCACTAGTCCAATCTAAGCTATAACATCACCTATACTTTTAGAGTTTTTATTGCAGTATTTTAATCTGGACTTTCAATAAACTCTGAATAGCACATAGGTGATAATATAACACTTGTTCCAAACACCGCCTTGTTAGTATTAAGTGTTCTTAAAGCGTCATAACAGTACATTAGTTTTAGAAATAACTCACTGCTTTTAGGGTTTAAACATTATTTATTTGTTCACAAATTGAAAACGTATTATTTCTTATATTTGGCATTTTCGTTTAACTGTAAAACATAACTTAAGATGATTGTAACTAATTCTTATTTTATGATTCACTTTTTTTAGTGGTTATAATATTTATATTAGGTTTAATAAGTTGATGATGATGCTTAGTAAGTCATCATTAACTTGAACTTTTATTTTAAATATTTTCAACTATGTCTGTAAATTTATTGTAAAGTATTGTAGTTCCTGACACTATCCTGTGAATAAAATTTTGTTTTAAAGGAACAGACTTTATATTAGAATATATACTATTAAATGGGTTTCAAATCTCAGTGGACGGTGAAACTGTTTAATTGTTTTGAGCCATGGAGAATAAATAGTAAATATTACATAGTTGATATTTAGAGATCAAATTCACTTTTGTCCTCATTTAAAATTCGTGTCATACGTAAACGTATTTACCATTCATGAGGTAAATAAGAAGTACTTCTACATGCATTAGCTTTCAATGTATCAGAGTGGGCAAATATGGTAGCCATTCATACTGCAAAGCGTTAAATTAAGTAGTATTCTTTTAATTTGGTGAAAATATATAATTATTTAAATAACTTAAATTAGTAGCTAAACTGTTCAAGATTTTAGCATTGTTATTTAATAAAATAGTCTTATGTTGACTTTCTTAGTTTAGGCGATTCTCTAGGCACATAACTATTTATTGTATGTTTATTCAGACAATTAAAAATATTTAATTATTTTTATACCAACATCAGAACTTGTTAATTTAATACTTTATTTCTAAATTTTACTAAACAATGACCGTATCATGGCGCATATTATATCCTCCTAAAAGTTTAATCCATAGGCAACAATGAATGATATAATAAAGTTTTATTTATAATCAAATTTTTTTATTATAGCGTGTAAATAGTATACACCATGAGGATATACTGAGAAAATTAAAATTAAATAAAAGAAGTAAAAATACTATGATATTGAATAATGTTTAACGTAATTCCTAATTAATACAAAAGTATTATTTATCCTTTGTTGTTAAAGAAAAATATTGTTAGTTAACAAATTATAACATTTAACAATATTAAAAATTAAATAAACTTATTTTTTATAACATTGTTTTTGGGTTATCGTATCAAAGACATGTTGACGATGTTAACTCAAAATTTTAACTCGAATAAAGTAAAAATCTCGTTTTCCCAACAGTTAAAATATTGTTTAAGTGGAATGCTTTTGTAATGGAGTTAATGCTAAAATAATACTAATAAACCTGTAATTTTTGGTGTTTCAGGGTCGATAAAATCTGCTGTTGATGGTGCTTTGGCTCTCAACCTTAGGCTGTTCTGAATTAAGGCTTAGAATCGGGACAGATGGCGAAGTCTGAATTACAGCTTTTATCATCATGGCTACAAACAGCATCCTAACATGACTGTGTACTATACGGACATATAAACACTTATTTAAGACAGTTAATAGCACATAAAGCAGAAACTTTTTCATATTGTCTAAATGCTTAGTATACCTATTTATTAGATTCTATTTTAGTTGCATAACTGAATTATAAAAGTATTATATGTTTATGAATGGAACATTATACGTTAAAAGGGAATTAATATTATTGTGGTGGACGCACGTAACTTCAGCTGATACAGCTCAGAGCTAGTCTGAGCGCGTCACAGCAATCGATGTGTTCAAGGGACTAATTACTCCGTTTTCATGCGCACTCAAGCGGCCATAGCAGCTACTAACTACTTGGCCTCAGCCTCGATTAATGTTCGCAAGTCGACCAACTAGCTGACATGTACCTGTGATTGATTTTGATCAATATAAACGCGTGTAGAACCCACAGATCTGATTACAACCCGACATACTGGGCTTACAGTTAGGCACATTCGCAGTGCATATGTGGCGGTATACAAGCTCAAATTTCACACAGCCCTAACAATTTTGATTATGTGTACAAATTGGACACGCTGGGTTCACAGTTAAGCACATTCCCAGAGCATAAGTCACGGTGAACAAGCCCAAACTTCTCACAGCAGTAACAATTTTGACTATGTGTACAAAATGGACACGCTGGGCTCACAGCTAAGCACATTCCCAGAGCATAAGTCACGGTGAACAAGCCCAAACTTCTCACAGTAGTAACAATTTTGACTATGTGTACAAAATGGACACGGTGGGCTCACAGTTAAGCACATTCCCAGAGCATAAGTCACGGTGAACAAGCCCAAACTTCTCACAGAAGTAACAATTTTGAGTATGTGTACAAAATGGACACGCTGGGCTCACAGTTAAGCACATTCCCAGAGCATAAGTCACGGTGAACAAGCCCAAACTTCTCACAGCAGTAACAATTTTGAGTATGTGTACAGAATGGACACGCTGGGCTCACAGTTAAGCACATTCCCAGAGCATAAGTCACGGTGAACAAGCCCAAACTTCTCACAGCAGTAACAATTTTGAGTATGTGTACAAAATGGACACGCTGGGCTCACAGTTAAGCACATTCCCAGAGCATAAGTCACGGTGAACAAGCCCAAACTTCTCACAGCAGTAACAATTTTGACTATGTGTACAAAATGGACACGCTGGGCTCACAGTTAAGCACATTCCCAGAGCATAAGTCACGGTGAACAAGCCCAAACTTCTCACAGCAGTAACAATTTTGAGTATGTGTACAGAATGGACACGCTGGGCTCACAGTTAAGCACATTCCCAGAGCATAAGTCACGGTGAACAAGCCCAAACTTCTCACAGCAGTAACAATTTTGACTATGTGTACAAAATGGACACGCTGGGCTCACAGTTAAGCACATTCTCAGAGCATAAGTCACGGTAAACAAGCCCAAACTTCTCACAGCAGTAACAATTTTGACTATGTGTACAAAATGGACACGTTGGGCTCACAGTTGCGCCCGTACTCGGTACACAAGTCGTGGTCAGTAAGAGGCCATATTTCACTGCTTATTGAACAGTTTCCAATCTCAGGTATTTAAAACTATGTGTGTATTACAATATATACATCTATTGTTTGTTAGATTAAACGTATCTTTTTTTACAATTTAATCCACATCGGTAAGAGTATGAAAATTGCTTAGTATATTTTCAACAAAATTATCTGCTTACAGTACAAATATTGAGGGAAAGGTCAACACACACACTGAACCTTTTTAATAGTGGCCTACGGTAAGTATTGCCACATGAACTAATAATAAAGCTATTGTTAAAGTAGAAAAAGATTTTGGCAATTATTAAAATAACCCTAAACAACGACGCAGTATGTGAAGAAGGTACAGAAGTAAATGCAGAAAATTATCGTCACATTGCCCATTAAATTACTTATCGTACCTCTTAAAATTCAAGTAACAACACTATGGATATAATTAAACCACTTTAACTTTGAACCCCCCAAAAAACTGTAAATACGTCACTTCCTCTTTCCTTGTATGATACTAAGTGGAAGATCAGAAACGTTATATCCACCAAATAAATTTTTTTAACTGGTATGCTGGAAACAACCAATCTATAAACTCTGCTGCACCATTCGATCGCCTTCGAAGTGAAATGTATTTTGTCATGATGTATACTGGTATGTATTATGGTTAGTCTGTAGGTGTTATACTGACTTCACTAATTTATTTGATTTAAAGTTTCAAGGAAGAACCATTAGTAACAATGAACAGTTTAGGAGTTTATTAGAAATGCTAAAATTCACTTTTGGATATTAAAGGAAAGGAATATTCAAATAAATTTTACAATAATGCATGCTGCAGGAGCCTGATTTAATAATATATGAAAATATGCCTTAACTGTGATGTATTCGTAAAAAACTAAAGAATGATATTGCTTCGAAAGCAAAACTAGAAGCTTAGTAGACGATAATAATTGCGAGCCGAAGTATTACAAGATGTTACTGTTTACGTTTTACTAGGGACACTTGAGTTTGTAAAAGAGGCACTCGATAAAGAGAATGGCAGTCTTTTACACTGTAAGTATCAAATCATTTTAATGTCGTATTGCAAATTGTTATAAAAGTTTAATTTAATTATATACCTTGTATAAAAATATTTATATTGCAAATTAAAATAGAATTATTTACTATATAAATTTAATACACTAACCATAATAAAATAATTTTAAATTCCTTATACCGCTTCAAAATATGAGCATTCTACTCGGTTTACATAATGTGTAAAACTTTGTTTTATATGTGTGCAAACAAAAGCCTATTTTTATTTAATATATGGACGGTAATACAATTTCCTATTAGTACTACATGGGCCTAAATACATAAAACAATTATCACGACAGAGAAAGTATTAATAAAATGTCGTTTATGATATATTGATAAGTCGTAAAATATAGTATGTTATTCATGATGGTAGTTTTTTTATATAATATGCCACAAGTTGTTTTTGCCTACTATACTCAGGTTCCTTGGTACTTGATGGTTCCTTTCGATTTTTAAGCTTTTGTTCCTGAACTGGAGCACTTCCTTCATTGAGACAGTAATCCTAAACACTCATATAGCATCTCATAAAGCAATAGAGTCTCTTTTTTAATTTTTACTTCAATAATCGCAAACCCACATACACTTTGCCTCCTCTCACCATTTGCGAGCTGGTCTATAGCAGTTTCCCAATCCCCAATCCACGTTGTTGTACAAATACGAAATGCTTTCTCAACATATTTATAGAGAGTTCAAAAAGCTGGACTCATTTCGTTTCGTGGTTAAACCTTAGAACTTGTTTGCTAAACTCCCTCAACGACAGACACTGTGAAAAGGTAAATATTACACTTGACTAAGTTTCACTGTGGGATATTCCTTTACTAGTATACGGTGTGGGATATTCCTTTACTAGTATACGGTTTCACATGGTTCTCTTTCAACTGCTTGCAAATAACAGTTGAAACTAACATGGGTTAACTTGTAGGAGCTGATATTTTCTATTGTTAACTTTACATTCATGTGCTAAAATGTATCAGCTAAATCCATAGCAGAGTGATTGAAATCATAGTTTAAATTGCCTATAGCAATAACAAGAAGGCTTCACCAAGAAGTAGAAACCATAATGATTCATGGTTCTATTTCATGCTCGTTAGTAGCGTTTTGGTGCCTCTCAAGACAATTTTTAACGTTCTTATATTTTATAAAGTCATGTGCAATGTTCTCTCTATGTTATTCTGTTGAATAAAAGCAAAAAAAGCTTATACAAAGCGTAAAAGGAAAAATACTAGCTATAAATTCGGGATGAGCTATGGTGTTATTTAGGATAAAGAGATAAATAAAGTAGAAATTACTATAAATAAACATGCTTGTATACCAAACATTTATAATATTACGTTTCTAAATACATTTATTTTCGGAATAAAAAGCTTAGATGGATATATTTTAATGTTATTTTTGATAAAGACTATTCGTAGTAAATAATATTTATTTAAATTTCAAGAAGATTTGTTTTTTAATGCGTGGTGTTTATATTACACCTATTACATTTACCACTATTTACAAATAAACAAATGTATTAACAGAATTTTATGAAGAAAAGAACATGTGTACCTTGATTACAGTATGTTCAGTGTTTACAGAGTATGCTCAGTGAAACTTAAAACACTGCATTGTTATGTATTGTAGCGCAATAAAATTAAATATAATCTATTTTAGGTTTTAAACGAAGAATTCAAATAAATCATGATTTACGGTTCATACAAACTATTCATACAATCTTTCTCCGTTCAGTTATTAAAGTATATTTTATAGCCAGTAAATGGGACTCTAAAGTGAGTATTTATCACTTATTAAAAAAGGTTTTTTGGTTTAAATCTTATAAATATTTGTAATTTATGTCTTTAATTACCGTACATAAATACATACTTAAAAACAAAAAGTGAGATTAGTTGTACATGTTGATAAAATTCTATTAAATATTCAATAACGTACGTAATACGTAATAAACAAACAAAAATTAAGAAATGTGTTAAAATTGATTTAAGAATTTTGGAACTATTAGGTTCATAAAAACTCCTTCCATAGACTAATTAAGCCACGTGATGAAGATTACAAAGCCATACCTCAAGTGTAAATCAGGCAATAATAAACTATTTTTCAGACTACCTATGAGCAGCAATTTACTATGTAATGCGTAAGTTTCTTAAATAAATCTATCACAACATTAGTGAACATATTTATTCCAATTTATGTTATTATTAACTTGCATTTTGAAAAACCTTTCATTTCACTAGTAAACACCATGTTTATAAATTCAAGATCGCATTTCTAGCTAAAACGATATTCGATACTTTTAAACCACTCATAGTTGTATTTATTTATTACATTTGTGTAAAATACAATAGCCTAATTTAACCTCAATTAATATTGAATCATGTAATGTACTTGTTCCGCCGGAACTCGACACGGGTAAGCGTGCTACCATTTTAATACAGTTAAGGTAAACTTTACGCGATACATTGTACTTATTGTCATTTCTGTCTGAGTAGTCCTTTGCATGTGCATCTGTGAACAGTCATAGCGCCAATTGCAGTTGGTATTATTTGGAATTTCCAAATTCTGTCAGCCTTTGTCTGGCCCAAATGAAAAATTAATTCAATCATCAGATGCTTAAAAATGAGTTTTAATGTGCTGAAGTGGAAGAATACAAATATGGAAAAGATATGGAGTAAAAAGAAGAGATGCATGGAAATTAAAATATTGCACTGCGAGTAAGTGACAGAATAAGGATCAAATTCTTCTCAGAAAATTATTCATATTCTACATTAAGATTCTCTTTCTAAAATTGAGTACATCTTTTAATGTAATTCGATATTATATTTTATTATTACTATGTTTCCGATTTATATTTTATTTGTAGTGTGTTGCTGTTAGGTAACTACTCTCGGCTAGTTGTGTAAATTTAAATACTTTTTTTTATTTCAGTAAATATTTTTAGTAATTCCCACTCTTCCCTTAGTCTTATTTTTATCCTTAACACGAGCAAATATACCATGAAAATGGACTGAATAATGATAGTATCCTTTTATTTACTTACAAAATATATTTTGTGAACGAAAAGATGGATCCAAAAGGAACATTTAGAGAAGGAAAGACGACGAAGTAACTAAAAGCTTCTTAAAAGTTCGGCTCTTTATAAAAGCAAGAGAGAAAAATGTAGAGTAGTTTTATATATAAGTATTATAGTCAGTGGTGTAGTGGGGCCGGGGCGGTCCGGAGCGGCGCTCCGGCACAGCTTTAAGAAGCGGAGCGTCGCTCCGGCATAGCATCTAGAGCCGGAGCTGTGAACTGGAGTGCCACCCGCCTGTAAAATGTGGTAGGCGGGTGGTGACGACGAGTCGCTGGATAATAAAAAGGCCAGAACAAACCCGCATCACTAATATGTCCGTTGAGTGGTATCAAGGTAATTGTAGGCGCTGTGCAATAGACAACCCTTGTAACTCGCAACTAGCGCCTTCATACAAATCAGGATGCTCTCTCTCACTCTCCCTCTCCCCCTCCCATGACAGGAGTGCCACACCACCCCGCACGTCCATCTCCTACTAACTGCAGGAAGTGTATACTTACACAGACAGGTCGAGACTTGTTATTCGCGTTCCCGGTCTCTATGTTGTTGTGAGTGCTTGTATTAAGCTGTTATCGCCGAAAGTCAGTCGTAGTGGTTGAGTTCAAACAGCGTACCGTATATACTGTTAGTTTTGTTTGAGTTGAGTCCTCTATAATACATTTGTGAAAGCCTATTACTAATTTTTTAACTATTAGTTTGTGAATTTTGTGAAGTGATGGAACCAAAACCAAAACAAAAATATATAACGTCATTTTTTAATACCCCTAATATGACTGACTGAAATCCAATTCCTGGAACATCAAATCCAAAAGCTAAAATTAAAATAAGTAACCTCGCTGAGCCTGAGCCTAATGAAAAGGAAGTTCGGACAGATGACCCCCCCCCCCCCCCACAGAACACAGTGGCCTGAAATTTGGACAGAAGACATGTGGGAGAGAAAGAAGGTGGCTTTTCCTTGGATAGACTCAAAGGAAGGTAAATTAGGCTGTATAATTTGTTTTGAAGTCGGTAATTTGGGAGCCTACAAAAAAGAACATGTTTCGCTTTCTTATGAGTGGCGTTCGTACAAAGTTTGTTTTTATGGCTCAAATTGAATAAATCAACTCAATTCTTGGAGGAAAAAGATTATTGAACATAAACAGTCGAAAGCTCACAAAATCGCTCAAACAATTATTTGACAAATCAAACAAACATTCGATGCCACAAGTAATTGATCAAATGAATCAAGCTTAGCTCGATTCAACTAAGGCTGTGTTTAGATCTGCATATTTTATTGCTCAAAACGACCGTCCGTACAGCGACCATTTTGGATTGCTTGAGCTACAAAAACTAAATGGGTTAGATGTCGGCGTAGGCCTTCATTCAAGGCATAGCGCGGTCGAAATAATAAATCATATTTCAAAGGAAATGAAAATGCGCATTTTGAAACAAGTCAACGAAATTTCTGGAAAATTGTCAATAATTATTGATGAATCCACAAGCATTAGTTCTAAATCCGTCCTCATTGTATATTTAAAATGTGAATTTAGCAAGGATAAACCACCAAGTATTTTTTTTTTTTGGACTAGTAGAGCTTTCTGATCAAAAAGCTGAGACAGTTTTTAACAGTATTCACCAGTGCCTTGAAGGATATGGGTTTAATGGAGAGTACTTAAAACAAAACTTGGTTTGCTTTACAAGCGACGGGGCGAACGCTATGTTGGGAAAGCACTCAGGTGTAGCAAGGAAATTTTTATCTGTTTACCCTAATATTATCATATGGCACTGTATGAATCACAGACTGGAACTATCTATTGGGGATGCCATAAGTGAAGTGGGTTAACCATTTCCAGTCATTCATGGATAAACTTTATTCATTGTACAGCACATCTCCAAAGAATAAGCGAGAGTTAAAAGAATGTGCACAGGAGCTCGATATTCAAATGAATAAAATCGGCAGAATTTTAAGCACGAGGTGGGTAGCAAGCAGTTTTCGTACTGTTTCAGCCGTGTGGTTTGGTTATCAAGCCTTAGCCAGCCACTTCTCTAAAGCAATGGATGATCCTGAGAGAACATCCACTGATAGATGCAAATATAATGGTTTATTGAAGAAGCTGACTTCCCATAAGTTTTTGTTAAACTTAGCATTTATGTATGACATTTCTTGCTGAATCGGCTTTGTTGTCTGAAAGTCTGGAAAACAGAAGCACGTCCCTTGTATTTTCAGACAAACTGATTCATAGATCGATCAGATATCTGGAATCTTTGAAAGAAAAACCTGGCACAAGAGTTCTGGAGGCACAAGTCGCCATGAGGGAGGGCGGTTTTGCATCTGTAAAGTTAAATGAAAACCCTAAAATCGCATCATTTAATGGTGAGCAGTTGATTTCTAGTGTAATCAGCAACTTAAAGAAGACAATGTTTACCGCTAGGTAGGCGAAGAAATTGTCAAGAACGAGGAATTTGTAGAGCAACTAAAAGTTTTGGAACCCGAATACTGGCCTACTGATATTCAACCTGGGTTTGGCAAAACTCAAGTAGAGCAGCTATGCAAACGCTTCAAGTTGAACATCAACAGAGCTGTGACTGCTTACAGGGATTACTTGGACAACAGCAGGCGGGTACCTGATGGACTGCAAGAGCTTAATACTGCACTAAAATAATACCCTGTAGTTCCGCTGACTGTGAAATAGGGTACAGCAGTATGAATAACAAACCATTAAGGAACTCATTGACAGTAAGTCATGTCTCAGCCCTACTGTTTTTAAAACTCCAAGGTCCCCCGCTCCGCAGATGGAAGCCTGACCCCTATGTCATGACATGGCTAAGAAGACATCGTTCAGCAGCCGACACCCAAACAAGAATAGCAGAACCTCCAAAGAAAGGAAATGGGAATGGAAAAGGAGAGGAATTTTGGGACATACTTTAGAGGTTATCGCACAATATTCATGTTCGTGTTACCGTTGAAAATATGTAAAAATATTACTTTTACAATATTTAATAGTTTTTACAATGCATTTTTACGGTATTCTTTTTCAGGCTACAATAATGTATTAGCACGACAGCACAGTAATTTTTCAAAGTATGTCTAAAATCATAGCTTATCTGTTTGTCATTACAAATTGTATTAGCATAGTTTACGAAATAATACGTATTTTATTAATAATCAAAAAGATTTGTATTGCTATACCCAGCAACTCGCCGCTCCCATGGTGTAAGTATAATATATTTATATGTATTACAGTTTTCACCATGAAATAACTACTGTTATAAATTATATAATAATGAACCAGAATATATAACATTTATTACAATCGCTCTAGTTTAAGTGGGTAAAACGACAGTTTAAGTGGAAGTCTGCAAATGTAACGCCGCCGTCGGAACGCCAAGCTGACGACACGAGCCCGATCTGTGCGAGGGTGGCGGGGGGAATCTGCAAGGTAGCACACCTATTATATTTACACCATGGTCGCTCCGGCACAGCTAAATTCGGCACTACACCACTGATTATAGTATTTGTATAGCAGTGTTTGTACTTTAAGCTTCCTCTGCAGAGACTTACTCTTCAATAATACTCGAGAGAGAAAGCTAAACATTGAGTCGTAAAATATATTTAAGTTAATACAGTCTATTACGCGTTTGGAAGGTTTTCGCGTGTAAGCAACAACGCTTATTTAAGATAACTTCCCTGAGTACTGAAAAAGTATTAAATATTTTTTATTTTACTTGAAATTACAGGCATTTAAACTAGGAAATTTTTACAATTTTGTAATCAAACAAAAACGTATGCAGAATTTACATGAGTTATAGATTTAATGTAGTGAAATGCTTTTATTCATTGATCCCTAATGAAATTTTACTTAAAAAAATTTATTTTTCATAAATAACGTTTTCTTAACGATTTAAAATGTGCTGGAAAATATAAACATGTCACTACCTGACCTACTGATAGTTATGTACAATACTGTACAAACTTTACATTAATATATGAAGCATTATGTAAATTCTCATGGAAAGTCTAGGAACAGGTCTTAAGTTTCAAATGTACGTAATTGTACACTATTATTATGACTAGCTTGTATCTAATAGCACACACAAGCCGCCCACACAATATCTGTCTGTCCTTGTTATGTATGGTTTGTATGGCTTAATATCAATGCAATTTTAATTTGCATATATGTGCTGCATAATTTTATAGAATACCCCACGAGTGTTTAACATATTTATTACAACCGACATTAGTAATATTGAAAACTTTATACCAGGATCTCTTTACTCGAGATAATTTAAATACTACCTTTAGTATCACGACTATATAATATTATTGCATTTTAAAGTAATGAAAATTATTATTAAATATTAACGTATTTTAGATATTATGTGTAAATGTGTATATCCTTGTTCAGGAGACTCATTTGTCGATATCAAATGGAAATAAATGGCTCATATAACTTTTCTCATATGTAATAAGCTTTCGGTATTACTAACAATAGCTAAAACAAAGTATGTTTGTATTTCATCGATCATTACCTTACTTAAGCGGTCACGGTTTGGTTTAGTGTTTTAAGTGCTATTACAGTATCTATGTAAGCAGATTAAACTACTATTTACATGCAATGCAGTAAGTGAGATCCTTTATTAATTATAATTTTGTATTATTTTTGGAAACAAATTCTATTTAGTGTAATTACCACTTATGGAATTTAATTTGTATACCTTAAACCCAAGGACCTATCAAAACAATCCACTGATTGTAACGATCTATTTAAATCGGTTTTCAAATTTAATAAACTGTTATGTTCGTTTGAAGTGTTTCTAACAACACTAATTCTAGATAATAGTGGTGAGTTCATCCATTATATAACAAACAGCACAGGTAATAAATAAAATAATCCGACAGTAAACATTTTAAATTGTATTTACTACCTTTTTTTAACTTTTTACAAATGTAAAATACTGTATACTCTTAAATAATGAATCAAGGTCTTTTTGTTCGCTAAACTAAAACACATACATTTTTGCAATATATTTATTGCCTAATTTATTAATCTCTTATTAATTGTTTTATTTTGTATTGGAGAGTCAAAACTGTTGCTTTATTCCGATGATTGCACACTGGTCCTCAATAAAACATTTCGCAAGACCAATTGAAACTGTTTAAAACTTGGGTTGTTCTAGTTTCTCCCCATGATCTTATGCATGAAAACAACAGTTCAAAAGTGTTTTGAGAACCCTTATGTGTTAAAATATGTAAATCAATCTTTATTTGCAAATAATCTGTTTTGTTAAGGTCCTAATAATTGATAATACGTTTGATAATTTTAGCTCCTTACATTTTCTTTTAACTAAAACCACTATCGCGGTTTTCATTATTTTTCTTATACATTGTTTTACGTATTTTCCATACAGTAAAATCTTCTCTGCTATTTCAGAAGTCAAACAATCAATCTAGACCCTCATAAATTCAATAGTGGGTTTTGCTTCAACAAACTAGAAGTTCCAAGTGGGTGTTAGAAACCTAATTACATTAGCAATACCGGCACTTCCGGGTAGTGCATCAAGCGTCACTGTTAAGTATTGATTGCATTAAATAACTTGTTTTTTATTGCCTAATATGAAAAGGCTACTTTTATTGAATAATAATTATGTATATATTTTTTTGTGCAACTTATACTCTATATTTGCCTTTATTTACTAAACTGTATATACTACATTAATTCTATATCTCTTTCTGCGGCCTAGTGCCTACAATACCATTCCTTACTGGATTAAAATATTCACGTACAGTGACAGACCAATGAACCATTGTTTCCCGAATCAGCTGTTTACTGTAAACTCACCAACCAATCACAACGGTTGACTTATCAATTGCCCACCTTGCAAGCGTAGGCACGCTTTGCTCGTTATACTCTCGGTCCCCGCCTGGGGCACTTATGTACTCTCTAGCCACTGCTGACCATACTTACTCTCTCCCCCATGTGTTACTCTCTCACTTAAAATATTAGTTTATTTCTATTTGTTGTACATTTACATTAACATTAAAGTCAGTGCTCTGGATCGGCAATCTCTACCAGAACGTCTCTGCTCCCGGACACCCGCGTCTACCGTGCTCTACAGGACTGGCCACAGTGTTATGAACTATTCGTTTGCGGTCGTATTGTGCGTGAGTGAATCCGTGAAGGACATCTTCCGTCTTCACGCCTGCCTACAAGACTGCTGCAGCCTATTTCCACACTTACTGATCACTCGACCTGGCCCTCAACAACAGCAGACTACGGTTAGGTACCTCTCATGAAAACAAAGGTAACTGTTTATTTTTCTGCACTTTATTTGAATATGCACTGTCCATAAAACTCATTATGTGTAACCTAGTGAACTCTTGTTAAAATCAGTGTCTTCGGCGTCTTCACTGACTAGTGTGAAGTGGTCCTTCTTAATCGAGCCTCTAAAATATTATCTAACGGTTCTCATAACCAAAATTCATTCTTTTCATGGTCCTTCGAGCCGGGTAAATAAGAACTTTAGTCCATTGGTGAATATCAGTGCAATCTCAACTCTTATAAGCTCTATACAGTGCATATTTCAAAGCGTGGTTTCAGGTTCTTTCATGATTGCAAAGTGAATATCACGTGCATATCGATTTTCCAATCCCCTCTCCAGTCATATCAGCTGTGATCATATCAGCTGTGACGTCTGATCATATCAGCTGTGGGTGCTCCTGTCGACTGCATTGTTTTGTTGACAAACAAGCTTTCAGACTGTTACAGCACAGGTGAACTGATTACTGTGTTAATGGTTACCGCTTCTCAATACTTGTTGGTTATTAGCCCTACTTGTAATACGCATTATTCTAAGCAGGTTAAATATAAACAATCTTGGTTATTGACACTTTACCTTGAGCAGGACTTGCACCCATATTGCAAAATTAAATGTTTATTTGGTTCAACACTATATTCTAGTCTCAGCTTAAAAAGAAAAAAAGCTACTTACTGCTCACAATTGTTTATTATAATTTCTATTTGAACATTGCTCACGCATATGTATGCATGGTTTATGGTTACTGTCACAACACTACCATACTTTACCACTGCTACATTATAGCTGAATTTAGCTCAACAATAACCTTAATTGTTGTTTATTATTTAATAAAAACTTGTCTTGTTTACGTTTTTGCCATAATAACAGTGTATTTTATTTTCGCAAAACAAAACTATACTATAGGCCTATACGAGCCTACTCTACTTATTGCATTATTATTGAGTTTTTACCTCAAAAAACTAAACAATTGGTACCTGAAGATGAAATCAATGATTTCGAAATGTACATAGTAAAAAAAAAAATAAAAGTTTACTAAAGGTGTTAAAAGGTTTATTTATATTGTATCATAAATATTTTTGAATTGTGTTTCATTGTATTATATTGTTTAGATACTTCTTATTTCTTGGGGAAAATACTTCAGAGGAAAATAATTTAGTTTCTATTTTTATCACTGTCTCAGTTCAAGAGGACAATATTTTGTTTACTTTTCACCTTTGAAGTATTACTGAAATTGATTAATTTTCTACAAACACTTTCAACATGGCGATGTCTCTTAAAGTGGCCAATGCAAAGCGAGAACACCTCTTTTCTCAGATACAAAGTATCTATGATTTAACTAAGAAGACTTCCGATCCAAATATACTTCAGCAGTTGCTTGTCAGAGCTAAAATCTATTCAGAGACTTAGACAGGAATTTTTCAGCAATATTAGACTTGTGCCACGAGTTGGAATTAAAAGTGGATGCCGACTATACACCTAACTATTCCGCATTAGCGAGCGTGGACGAGTTAGTTGATTACGTTTCTGCTAACGTGCTTATGATTGAGACCAAGAGACAAGCTAAAGCTAATATAAGCGAAACTATTCCGCCTGCCTCCCCTCAAGTTCAACGTCCGGCTACCGAAATTGGAATTAAAACCTTTTGACGGAGCTGCCTTGGACTTCTGTACGTTCATCAACGTTTATGAACAAGCCGTACACAACAATGCGCACTTAAGCGATGTAATGAAATTTCAATATCTCTTGAGCGTGCTTTCAGGCGAACCACTCTCTCTGATAAAGTCGCTAAATATAACTGAGCAAAATTATGCAATCGCTTATCAGCTGCTGAAGGATCGCTACCATAATTACTAGGGCGTCTACTCACACTACATTTGAATCAAATATTAGACCTTCCTGTCATCTCCAGCACATCTGTGAAGAATATCCGTGCTTTCCTTAATCTTTTTCACGAACATACGCAATCACTTAAAGCACTAAACAATGACATCACTAGTAACAACCCACTTCTCTCAGCCTTGTTATTACGCAAGGATTGATAATCGGATGGTCACCCGCCTAGAACAGTTTCGAAAAAAGGAAGAGCTTTCATACTTTGCCCTCGGTTGAACAAATAATTGAGTTTCTTAACCTGGAATGCAGCCACATTGAGGACAGTAGTCTACATGACAAAATTGTGGACCCCAAGAACGCTTCAAGTTCTTATCTTGGGTCAAAACCCAGATTTGATAAGCCCAAATCGTCTCTTAAAAACATGAGCTTGTTAGCGCTTCCTCTCCACCCTCCCTCGGCCTATAAACAAGGCCCATCATGTTTTTATTGCCATCAGAGCGGTCATAAAAATTTATGGCTGTCCCAGCTTCGGCCAAAAGACACCTCAAGAACGGCACGGGATTATTAAACAGCACAACCGCTGTTCTTCTTGTTTGGGGACGCACAGATTAAGTGAATGTCAGTCTAAATTCACGTGTCGAACATGTCGTGGTCGTCATCATACCTTGCTACACTTCACTGATCGGCCAACACTGTCCAGTGTTAGTACGTCGGACCGCGTTCGTCCCGTTGTGGAGAACGGCCGTGACGGCGGCCGGCCTGCAACACCTACACCTTCTGTCCGCCCTCCGCCTGCGACCACAGCGCTCTCACCTCCTAGCCCGGCCGAACACACCACACTACACGCTCATGGCACACTGCATCGAGACCTCGCCCCTAGTACCACGGTTCTTCTGGGTACTTTTCTTGTCAAGCTCACCGCCTCTAACGGACAAGCATATGTCTTTTCGTGCCTTAATTGATTCAGGAAGCATGCTAAATTTTATTAGCGAGAAAGCCTCCCAACTGTTGGGTACGCAGCGCGCCGTCCGGCCACTATTAATGTCGCCGGCCTTTCTCAAACCTCTGCTCACACACGCGGATTTTTAACTCTGGGCGTGGAAACTCTTGCAATGCCACCCAGTTGCCGCCTCGCACTCGTTCCACATATTGCCACAAATCACTGTAGATCTCCACGAGTGCAAATATCTCAGGAGGTCATGAATAAGGTTAAAAATATTACACTGGCTGATCCAACCTTCCACCTCCCTGGTGGCATTGACGTGCTTATTGGTGGAGCGCTATTTCCACATATTCTTACTCACGAGACTACTCTCTTGGTCTCAATTTACCTCACGCCCTGGGCACCTGTTTTGGTTTCGTGCTGATGGGGACGGCTCTCCCTGCACACCACTGACGCAGTCTGTCTCTACTATGGCTGTCTCTCTCTCTCGACTGCTGAGGTGGACCTCCACGCCTCTCTGCAGCGTTTCTGGACACAAGAGGAACTGCCTGCTCCCAGTAAAAGGTCTGCAGAGGAAACTGAATGCGATGAATATTTTTCTACCACGCACTCCAGGGACCCTGAGGGTCGATATATGGTCCGCCTCCCTTTTCAAGGACACCAGTACTCATCTGGGAAGTTCCAAAGTTCATGCTGAAAGTAGACTCTATTCACTCGAGCGCAAGCTCCACGCTCCCACTAATGTGGAGTATTATAATTTATATTCTGATTTTATACATGAATATCTCTCTCTAGGCCATATGCAGGGCTGCCCTACTCCTGACTTAAGCACTCCCCACTACTTTCTGCCACACCACGGTGTTTTTAAGGCACAAAGTAGCACCACCAAACTACGCGTCGTTTTTGACGCCAGTGCCAAAACCAGTTCCGGACTCTCTCTCAACGACACTCTGTTGACCGGACCTAAACTGCAAAATAATATTTGTGACATTCTTCTGCGCTTTCCGCCTTCAGAACGTAGTGTTCTCTTGTGACATCAGACAGATGTACCGCCAAATTAAGGTGCATCCTGACGATCAACATTTTCCAACTGATCTTATGGCGTGATCACCCCACCGACTTGATGTCCACGTTCAAGCTCACGACAGTTACCTACGGCCTGAACTGTTCACCCTACTTGGCCATCAAAACGCTACATCAATTGGCAGAAGACGAAGGTCACCGCTACCCCCATGCTGCTGAGATTCTCAAGCACCAGAGCTACGTCGACGACCTGATCTGCGGAGCTGAGACTGAAGAACTCGCCGCTGAACTTCAAGATCAACTCATCAAACTCCTTCGGCTCGGTGGCTTTGAGCTCCGGAAGTGGGTCTCGAACTCTCCGAGACTTCTGCAACACCTTCCTGAAGATCATCGGGAAATCCCAGTTTTTCTGCAAACCTCTCAGGAGCCTCATTTCTCTATTTTTGGGCCTAAAATGGACCCCTCTGACTGACACTTTTACGTTTAATTTTAATTTTTCTTGTGAAAAACCCACTAAGCGTAAAGTGTTAAGTCTCATTTCTCAAGTCTATGACCCCTGTGGTTTTTTGGCGCCTTGTATAATGCTCGCAAAAAATATCATGCAACTCGTATGGATTTCTGGCATAGATTGGGATGATCCGCTCCCTCCAGAAATATACCAAAAATGGCACGCCTTTTTATTTGAACTTAAGCACGTTGCTACTATTACAATTCCTCGTGCTATCCCCTACTCTGCTGCTTACTCACTGGACTTGCACGGTTTCTCTGACGCCTCAGAACTAGGCTATGCTGCTGTAGTCTACATCCGCTCTACCTCCAATGACACGGTGCACGTAAGCCAAGTTATGGCTAAAACTCGCGTCGCTCCTCTCAAAAGAGTGACGCTGCCCCGACTGGAGCTATGCGCAGCTCATCTCCTGGCCCAACTTGTGAAATATTGTGTTACTCAATTGGCTCCCACCCGCAAGTTTGGTTCTATTGTTTGCTGGTGCGACTCTACTGTGACCCTCGCGTGGATCAAAAACACCTTCTTATCGCCTCAAAACCTATGTGGCTAATCGTGTGGCGCAAACTCAAGAGCTTGTGGCTGTGGGAATGCTGGCGCTACATACCCAGTGCTTCCAATCCTGCTGACTGCGCCTCCCGTGGGATCCTTCCCTCTCAATTGGTGGATCATCCCCTTTGGTGGCATGGACCCGACTGGTTGCGTCTCTCCCCTCCTCGGCCTGGCCAGAGATACTGATTCCAGCCTGTACTCGGTCTCTCTGGAGCAGCTAGGGGAGCTGAAGCATTCCACTCCTTGTCATTGCCTTGGCCACAGCACCGCCTACGTGGGACCTCCTCATCCAGTACTCTTCCTGGAGGAAATTGCTGCACGTGATGGCCTACGTCTTGCGTTTTATCCACAACTGTCCGTTCACCAAAACCGCCACTTTCGGACCTCTCTCCAAGACAGAACGGGACTCCGCCCAGCTGCGAATTTTCAAGACCGTGGAAGAGGAAGCTTTCACTGAAGATCTAGCTCTACTGCGGACCGAAAGACGTGTTCTACCAGGCTTCAACGCCTCGCCCCATTCCAGGGTCCGGATGGACTTCTCCGCGTCGGCGGCAGACTGCGCCACGCTGACCTCCCGCCGAACGTGTCTCACCCGTGCATCCTGCCCAAGAAGCAACCCTGTCGTGGACCTCCTCATTGACCATGTCCATGTCAAACATCTCCACGCTGGCGCGCAGCTTACTCTCTCTCTGCTCTCCCAGCAAGTCTGGATCCTCTCTGCACGCAGCGTGGTGAGATCTCGCATTTTTAGATGCCTCACATGTTTTAAGAATCGGCCTAAAAATAACGCCCCTCTCATGGGCGACCTCCCCAAAGCTCGCATTACTCCAGCCCGAGCTTTTCTCTCCACCGGCATGGACTTATGGTGGCCCCTTTTTCGCTCAAGGTCCATAATTTTACGTTCTGTCCGCATTATTAAGGCCTATATTTTGTATTTTTGTTTGTATGGGTTACGAAGGCCGTTCACATTGAGGTGGTGACGGACCTGTCCACCGAAGCTTTCCTTGGTGCTCTCACTCGCTTCGTTTCTCGTCGTGGCCTGTGCACAGACCTTTATAGTGACTGTGGCACAAACTTCGTAGGTGCTAAAAATGCCCTACACAAAATCCTCACGGCTGACCAGCGCAAAGTCCAAGACTTTGCTGCTGACCGTTCAATTCGATTCCACTTCAACCCTCCTGCTGCTCCCCATCAAGGTGGAATATGGGAAAGTGCCATCAAGAGTGCTAAACCACCATTTAAAACGTGTCATGGGACTCCACATACTAACTTTGTCTCAATTCATGACGCTCACAAGTCAGGTTGAAGCGATGCTCAACTCCCGCCCGCTCACCGCTCTCTCCAGTGATCCCAGCGACCTTCTCCCCACTGACGCCTGGACACTTCTTGATCGGCTCTCCTCTGGTTTCCGTGCCTGAAGAGAACTTGCTGGACGTACCCACGAACCGCCTTTCTCACTGGTTCAAGCGCTTGCACCAACGTATCTGGAAGCGTTGGCAGCGAGAAAATCTCCAGACTCTTCAGCAGCGCCTCAAGTGGAGCACACTCCTTCCCGCAACCTCCAACCTGGAGACCTCGTCCTGGTGCATCAGGATACTCCCGCTCTCTCTCTTGGCCCCTTGCACGGGTCACTGATGTCACTCCAGGACAAGATGGTACAGTTCGAGTGGTACATCTCAAGACCTCAAGTGGAACTCTCACTCGTCCAGCAGTGAAGGTGTTTCTCTTACCTCACCTCTACAATTAATTAACTGTCTCTCTACCACCGCCTATAACCTTTGTAATTTGAGCCTATGTTGCACTTTCTCTCATTGAATCCCAAGGTGATTCAAGGCGGCCGGTAATGTTAAGTATTTATTGCATTAAATAACTTGTTTTTTATTGCCTAATATGAAAAGGCTACTTTTATTGAATAATAATTATGTATATATTTTTTTGTGCAACTTATACTCTATATTTTGCCTTTATTTACTAAAACTGTATATACTTACATTAATTCTATATCTCTTTCTGCGGCCTAGTGCCTACAATACCATTCCTTACTGGATTAAAATATTCACGTACAGTGACAGACCAATGAACCATTGTTTCCCCGAATCAGCTGTTTACTGTAAACTCACCAACCAATCACAACGGTTGACTTATCAATTGCCCACCTTGCAAGCGTAGGCACGCTTGCTCGTTATACTCTCGGTCCCGCCTGGGGCACTTATGTACTCTCTACTCTCTAGCCACTGCTGACCATACTTACTCTCTCCCCCATGTGTTACTCTCTCACTTAAAATATTAGTTTTATTTCTATTTGTTGTACATTTACATTAACATTAAAGTCAGTGCTCTGGATTGGCAATCTCTACCAGAACGTCTCTGCTCCCGGACACCCGCGTCTACCGTGCTCTCTACAGGACTGGCCACAGTGTTATGAACTATTCGTTTGCGGTCGTATTGTGCGTGAGTGAATCCGTGAAGGACATCTTCCGTCTTCACGCCTGCCTACAAGACTGCTGCAGCCTATTTCCACACTTACTGATCACAACCTGGCCCTCAACAACAGCAGACTACGGTTAGGTACCTCTCATGAAAACAAAGGTAACTGTTTATTTTCTGCACTTTATTTGAATATGCACTGTCCATAAAACTCATTATGTGTAACATAGTGAACTCTTGTTAAAATCAGTGTGTTCGGCGTCTTCACTGCTAGTGTGAAGTGGTCCTTCTTAATCGAGCCTCTAAAATATTATCTAACGGTTCTCATAACCAAAATTCATTCTTTTCAGTCACGTTCATTTTGGTATTGTTATAAAACTAAGTTTGTCAATAAGTTACTTTTCAAACTTTAATTCTCGTATCTTCTACATGGTATTTACTTGTTCATATTTATTCAATATATAATCAACAATATCATATACTTATATAGCACACTTATTGCGAGCCAGTGTAAGCATGTGACAAGCATTAAGAATGACGCAGACCTTTACATTTACACTGTTTACTCAAAAAAGGGTTTATCGGGAAGTTTACAATCATGTCTTTTTACTGTAGTTGTATTTGTTGAGGTAACGTCAACAGTAACGTTACGTACATGAATGTCGATTTGTACAATTTGTAATGGACATTTTGATTCATTTGGATGGACTCAGATGCTATTTCAGCAATATTAAAATAAACAAAGTGTACATTTTAAGTTTCATCTTAGTGGCACTATTTGAAAAACTAAATTTTTACTAGCTGATGCTTCATGTTAATCTAGTTTTAAGTCATTTCCCAAACGGGTTTAAACAATGAACTTGCTTCACATCGTATATCAAAATGTATTTAACCTATAAAATTACTCAAGTAACTCGTGGTGGTTATAAGAAAATCAATCCGTGTCAGAGACAGCGTGACTTAGAAAGAATGAACAGTGTAACTTTTGAAATAAAAAACTTTTATTTATATGTATTAACACTACATTCCGCAAGTCGGGCGCTTAGTGAGTGAGTAAGACGCGTGGAAGCATTGCTCTAGCACTGGCTCGAGCAACCCATATTGTTTATATCGATGGCATTTCTATACTGTAGACAGTACAGGCTCTCCTGACCAGGTTTTTTTTAACAGGGGGCCAGGTTTTCTCTCAGCCATTCGGCTTATTGTGCACCCTCTTCCAGGGGCTGTGTCAAATCACAGGCCTTTACAAAACCACGAGATCTTCTGAACAATGCTTACCTGTTCCAACCCCGTATGCCTGGCCAGGTACGATATAGTGTAAAGCTAACCAGAAGTGTACAGTCCAAAGGTTAATATGTAGCATACGAAATCCAAGTAATTACGTGTGAATTCTAAAGCTTGTGAAAGGAATTTTAGAAACATTTTATTTTCAAATAAAAAATTTAACTGTTTTTTAACTAGTTTTTATTGTTTAGCAGTGGTATAAACTAGCTAACAAGTTGAATTATCAGATTAATCTCTCTGCATGTACATAACTAACGAACTAACGAGTGCATGTACAGCTCAGACTGATGATATTGAGCGCCCTCGATAGTTTACTGGTTGGTTTTGTTTCGCAGTGGAAATTTGTTAACTCACTGTCGGATTCATTGCCAACATTTTCTAACTAATTAATGTACTTTGTTAGTCAAAATATTATAAAATTAAAGAGTAAGGTTAGGTAGGGGATATTATATTATTCCTTATACTTACTAAAAGGAGATATCGCTTAGGCTAAAAATATATTATATATTACATAGGAATAATTGTAAAAACAATGGCACATCTGTTTGAGTTATTCACGCCAATTATTAATATATGTCCGAGTATCTTACAACTTACCAAAATTGTGCGAGGGAGAATTTTACCATTACTAATTTATTTAATTGTACTTTTTAGTCCTGAATCTGTCAAATAAACCTTTTCTAGTTTTATGATACTTAGATGTGCCTTGTTGAAGATATATTAAAAGGTATTTTTACCAAGGAATATAAATAACAAGGTATATATTTCTAAATAATACGCTGATATAAATTACTATGTAACATATTGAGTACTGTATACATTGATTACGTTACAATTATTTTAAGCTAGAAGCAAGTAACAAAACAAATATGCTGTGACAAACCGTTCACGTTAACAGTTTGCTGCCTCGCTGGTTGTGGACTAACCCTCTGCACACAATGGCCGGGTGTTCAACTAATCCCTGAAAAACAAATCCTACATAAACTTTTTTTAAGGGAGAGGCCGATCCCCTTTTAAGCCTTAATTCTGTCCGTCTAATTTTAGGGAACTAACTTAATAAGGCAACTTACTTAGCCCGTTTTACAGCTGGACCATTGTGAAAAAGCTTTATATCACAAGTACCAGTCATTTATGTGTATCTGATAAATTATACTTATCAAGTTAATATTATTAATGAGACAAATATCTTTCACAATTTATGATTAAAGTATTTCCAACTGCGCATTCATTTTACGTCAAAGCGCAGTTCAGACAGTCATCTTGATACTAAACGTACAAGAACAATATAAACCTAAAACTAATTTATGTCCTAATTTATAAACGCATATTAATGAGAGATACTTGTTATTAAATATTTACTTAATACGCATTGAAACATCAATTTTTATATTTTGGATGCTTAATAACTATTCCTTGAAAATGAGATACTTCCATGATTCTATCACTAAAAATGAACGTAAAATTGTTTTTTATGGCTTACATATACACACTTATACATTTTTTATCATGTAGTAAAACTTTGAATCAATTTACTACAGCCAGACCTAATTTCTGTCAAATCATAGGCGACCTAGGTAAGAACACTTTTAACTTAAAATTATCCTTGTTATATAAAAGTATAACGCGATTACTATGATTTTCCACTATTACGTGTTATAACAACAGATACACGACGTTGTTATAACTGGTTTCTGCCTCATTCTGCAGGTTTAAGGTACATACATGTAAGATTATGCATACAAAAACATATTTTATGTGAAGGAAACAGGATTTTTCCGGACATTTGCCATCGTTCAGTGAAACAAGAAAACAGTAACACTACGTTTCGAGATCTGCAATCTGATCTCTTCTTCGGGTAAAGAACTAACCTAATACATAATTACAAACTAGGTTAAAATAAACAAATCTTACTAAAGCGTTGTGGCACGCCTAAGTCAGGAATCACAACCTACATGTTGTTTGTCAACTTCACTAACTCTAAAGACATGCACTTAATACAAAACTATACAAAACACTAATCATTAAAACTAAACTACGGAATACAGGTCACAATACGTCTTCTTAATGATTAGTTTTTGGTATAGTTTTGTATTAAGTGCATGTCTTTAGAGTTAGTGAAGTTGACAAACAACATGTAGGTTGTGATTCCTGACTTAGGCGTGCCACAACGCTTTAGTAAGATTTGTTTATTTTAACCTAGTTTGTAATTATGTATTAGGTTAGTTATTTACCCAAAGAAGAGATCAGATTGCAGATCTCGAAACGTAGTGTTACTGTTTTCTTGTTTCACTGAACTATGGCAAATGTCCGGAAAAATCCTGTTTCCTTCACAATCCTTCCATCGTCAAAAATAACCTTCAAACAAAGAATATTTTATGTTTTTTGAAACTCCTTTCTAGAAAATTAAATTTATATTTTTGACTTGCACATCTGAAGAAGAGGATGGATACAAAAATAGTATCGAAAATTTGGATATAATAAACCTTGCTACTTTACTGTCGAACTACTAGCAGCGACTAGATCACGCCATTCGCCAATCCGAGTATCACAGTATTGCAAGAATGTTTTTCATGTATTAATGTTATGTTTTTACATAAATTGTCCATTATGCTCCTGATATAATAACCTAATTTCCGTTCATGTATAATGCTAACAATAGCCTTAATTGATAAATATGCATTTATTTTATAAATAATTGATGAAAATAATAATAAAACCGAGTAGTTATTAAAGTTACGATAGAAATAAACCTGGTATAATAATGATTTTGTCCGTTGAAATATTCGTTGGATGTAAAAGTTTTGTCAATGTATGTATAGATCAATTCTAACGCAGCAACGTGATTAATTTGTAACTACGAGTATTATTAAATTTCATTACCGATTAAAAGCTAAATACTGCGTAACTACTGTTTTAACTGATTTTATTTGAATTATTTTTCCGGACTTCACGTAAAATTCTTGAATTTATTAATAACATTTTCAGGAAGGTATATAATTGTTAATTGGTCACATGATATCTTTTACCTCTTTGGATAAATAATTTTGTACAAGAGTGAAACATTTGTAAAATATTTTTTTTCTTGCATAATTTACATCCATTGTTATTAATAAATATATAAAATATATTACTGTTGTTATTAGTATATATTAATTTATGTAACTCACAAAACAAGGGTTGAGTTTAAAGGTTATTTTCACATTACATCCATGTGTTTTATATACTATGCAAGACAATATGAAACTAAATAATTACGTATTCTTTAATATAAATTTAAAATTTAATTATATGAACTGACTCAATCACAGCATGTATATTTGTTACACTTACTTGATATTTACAGTATCAAGTGTTACATATTGCGATGTTATACTGAAAAAGTGTTTAAATGAAACAAGCTGTGTGCATCCTAAGATATATCTAATTTATAGGTAATAGATAGATAGTTTTAATAATTTATGTGTGTTGTCTTCATAATGAGAAGAGACACTGGTAACGCATGCAGCCATATAATTTTTTATGTTCTCTTTAAGAATAATAACTTTTATTGTGACTTCAGTTTAATTGGTGTAATATATTTTCATATGGAAATTGGTTATTATAAATGCATAGCTCTTTCGGATAACTTCCCTGAGGGTAAAAGTTGAATGCATATTTGTTATTATCCACGTGAAATCCACGTGTATGTCATCAAAATAAGGAAATTTATACTATTTTGTAATCAGAACGCAGAATAAGACGGTTAAAGTTAAAAATCTGAACTTTTACAGCGTATTCATGAGTTGTATAGTTCATGTGATTATTTATTTATGTCTTAAAGGCAATTTATGTTTTATTAGATTTAACTTTCTAAATTGTGTGTTTGTAATATATTTACATAATGAAATAAAATATTCCTATAATATTAACATGTCACGCCCTGAAACTATAACATAAAATACTGTAAACATTTGTCATTTTTTCTTCATCCATTTTTATTTGAGCCTGATTACAAAACATCTAACTCCCAGCTATCAAAGCCTCTAATTTTACATAGTGATCAAATACAATATCTCTACTTTTCTGTAATCTGAAAAGTTATTTCAAAGACCTTTAAATTTATCAAAAATAAAACAAAATCCGTTGGTGACTACGGATCTTTGACTATCTGTACAGGACACAGAGGGAACAGTGTTGCCAGAGTAGAAGTTATATATTGACTCCTCTGTTCTCTCTTCCTCCATCTTCTTTAATACCTGTCTACTGTTCAACTCAAACTCGTCTCTCTTATATTGCTTCATCTATTTTTAAAGTTTTAATGATGATCTCAATGCTAATTTTATTTGCCAGTAGGATGTCCTGAATAGTGATAAATAACTGGATTATAGATATTGTCTAAAATATTATATGTAGAGGTTCTAACACACGACTCTATTAACTCATAATAATGTTCTTGTCTAACCTAGTTGGAAGTAAAATTTTTGAACAAGGGGGAAACTTAAATACAGGTGGTTTGCAGGCAGTTATTAAGTAAAACTAATTACCAGTTAAGGCAATAATTAGTATCGTATATTAGAAAATACTTCACACTTATCATGTAGTTCTTAGCAATTACTCAAGTGTGTAAACAGTGTTTCTGTTTATATTAGAAGTAAATTTTAATTTAAAATATTTAATAAAATGTGTTTAAAATTAATTTATTTAAAATTAATAAAAATAATTTTATAAAAGTACTAAGTCTCCGGAAGTCGTCATTATCACATAATTTCTTTTTCTAAGAAACTTGAAATGGGCGGATATTAAACACGGCAGGAACTAGACTGTTTGTAAGTAAACAATGATCTATTAAAGTTAAAGTAGTGACCCGAATGTAAATGAGAAGTCAACATTTTACATCTACCTTATTATAATCAGCTGTTATACTGTTGTGTATAAACTTTTTGAGACCACACATACAATAACATTAGCTCGATTGACTTCGAGTGATATCCGGCGTCTGAAAATTAAAGATAAACATAAATTTACTGATAAAAAATGTTATATGGTATTTTAAAACTTTTTCCGTTATCATTGTACTTTGTCATAATATAACAAAAGAAGTAACGAACAATGTAATGAAACTTCATTAAGCCGAAATTAAGAGTCTCTTTGAGCTGGGATTGTGGCATTGTTTTCAAATAATAAATACCTTTCATTTTATATGCTACTCGACCTGTATTCCATTAAAATTTTCGTTTGATTCATTCCAGGCCGTCCCTCTGGGAGCGTAGTAGTCTACAATATACGTGTTCATTAGTTTTACATACACCCTAACAACATTTAAAGTTGTTAAGCTCTATTTATAAAGCTGAAAATAATATTAAACCGTCATGAGACTTCATTGACAATATCATAATCCTAAATATAATTGCATGCACTGGCTCAATTTTACCAACAAATATCAATTTATCTTTATATGATTTCATAAGGGTATTAAGATATTACGTATATACATGTTTTAGTTTTGAATACTATACCATAACAGTGTATTGTTTTTGTAAATAATGTTAATACCATTTTTTTACGTAGGGGGAATGCATTTGCGCACGGGGTGTGGGACTCCCTTGCGGACTACACACTAAACCCCCTACTGGCCACGGAGGACCCAGGCCGAAACCCTTTCGGATGACATCTTGCCTGGTCCGTGTGTCTTAAGTCCCACCCAGGACAAAACTACTTGTTTCGGAAGCTAGCGGTCAGCCAGCCATCCGTCTTTCTGATGAAGGATCGCACGTACATGAGTGGTGACTGCAGGTTTGGCACCATTTCATGCAAAAATAATCAGGAAGGCGAGTACGTTTCAAAATCGTGGTCCACATTACTTATGCCAAAATATTTTCTCTCAAAATTTCAAATGAAAAAGTATAATTTGCTGATAAAAGCTTCCAATTTAAAAACCGAATACATTTCAAAATGTCATCAGTGAGCATATCGATAGACGCTATTGGCTCTAGTGAAACGAGGTACCAAACCTCGACGGTAGTAGTAGCAATACTCTCCCTGCTGTCACGATGTAATCTCAACACTGACCGCTAACAGAATAACTAGTTAGTGGACTGGTGAGCCTGTTCATTCAGGATTTCAAAACTACATTTACTGTACACCTTAAATTTTCATCACAATCACTGTGTTGTGTGTGATACGTTCTTTTACAGCTTCATAATGTACTACTGTCGTCACATGCCAGGTTATCTAGCTCGCAAACATTACAATGAAACTGTCATAAAAATTCCGCTTTTTCGTGCCAACGTGTACAAATTATGGTATACGGCTTGCACAGATAGTGAATGACACGTCCGCTGTAAGGGAGATCACCTTTCTTCTCTTAAGATCTTGGGATAGTTCATTTTTAACTACAGAGTTGTTGTGCCCTTTTTTTGTTTATTCTTTCCTTAGGAAATGGAGGTTCAAAAAGTAATTTCACACTGGAATGAGTTAGACATTATGACAAACTATTTGATTATAAACTGTTTTACCTCTAAAAGCTTGAAATTCAACTATTGCCGCATTCATCGACGCTGGAATTTGGCCAACAAATTAAGAAAGTAAGACTGGGCATCATCAAAACGTCTGTCACAAAAGAACGTTCTAAACCCTCAGGCGGTTCAACGCATCCCTCGACCGTAGTTCCGTACTGCATCAAAGTTAACACATCAGTGAAGTAGGATCTCAATAGAGCCTACGTTTAAAACGACTTGTTGGTTTGATGTGTGACGCAGGACAGACAGTTGGTTAACTGAGTTCACTCGTCTACGGACAGCGTTAATCTATTCTTTCCATTGTAATATTCCTATGTAATTCACAACATCTTCTACTTCGTAAGATCTCTTCTTAAAATGATCACATCGTCACGGTATCCTTAATAATATATATATCGTTCATATTCTTTTTTTAAATGGAAAGGACTTAGATCTATCAATCCAAACACGTGATCACCGTCACCGGTATCGTATGGAGGAAATGTCACAAGTTATTCTTAAACTTTTTCCTCTCAGCTAAAATATTGCTTCCACTGAAAAACTGTAAGCACAGATGTCTAAATACAGATGCAGAACTGAATCTAATGTATGACAGCTTTGATAATTAGACTGAATATCAGCGGTTGGTCCAAAATAGTACATGAGCTCCCAAGAAGGGCGAAGATTATCGAAACTGTAAAAATACCTTACATTATACCCGCGTTGTCTGTACAAACCCAATGAGTACTGTCACCCTAACTTCTTGAGTTCAGATTACCTATAGCTGACTCGTAATTGCAACGAGCCGATCTGTGAAGCTCTTTTCCTATTGCTTAACGCTTGTCCATTACGTAATAATGAATTTCAATGTAATCTTTAATATTTATACCCCAAGTTCCACAGCCCATCCACCACTGTAGACCGTAGCATGCTCCAAAAGACGCTGGTTCATGACTTTGTTATCTCTCTGATATTTTTGACGAATGTCAACAATACGAAAGAGAACGAGCTCCAATCAACGCTGTATGCTATGATGGGCATACGAGTTCCCAGCTACCTTGTTCTTAGAACAAAGGTATTCACTTGAGCAACGATAAAGACAGGATATAAAACTGTATATTCCCTATAGTCGACCAGTGGTAGTAGGATCATTTACATCATGCAGATCCTGCAGAAAGAGAACAGATTAGCTGCCATAATTAACCTTATTGCACACATCTTATACACCTCATAATGTCTACACGGATTGTATTCACGGATTGCTGACCACTTAAACAGAGTGGTGAACACTCGAGGTGCCCGCCTAGTGAGGGTTTCACCCATCTACATGCGAGATTCGCTACACCTTACATGGTCACACCTGAACATGGACGAGCGAGGGAAAAGTTTGTTTCTACCACTGTAGAAACAAACTACACTTTTTCTAACACTTTTAGACCAACCCCCTCGTAACCCGGCTCTGAAACCTCGAATAAAACAGTGAAAAATGTGCGTTACAACATTTGTTGACCACTAATGCTAATGCAGCGGCTGTGGCGTTCTACCGCTTGCATCTCTATGCTTGTATCTACTATGTACAGTACTATGTTCGGATCATTTTAGGATGATGTCCGTTACAATTGCTGCGTATTCTTTGTACTAATGTGTCATTAACCTATTGTTGACTCCACCGCCAGATCTCTTTTTAAAGTCATTGGCAACAACCTCTTGGAATGTGTACTCTACATGGGAAGACATCGAAGAAGATGAAGGCGAATTCAATTGGAAGTTGGATGGTGTAGACGAATGGAACGGGTGGAGGGAATACTAGGACAACAACCAAAGTGAATATACTACTGATGTAAATTTATTTTTTATCACCTTTTCGTTCTGAACTTACTTCTACTTTGACAATAGACTCAATACCTGTTCACACAATTCTGTAGTGTTAGTATAAAGTATCATCTCTTATAATTTAACTGGTTTTTTTTCGTCTTTCAATAACCACAATAGTCGAGTTTAGTCTTAGACACTGGCTGGTATGGTACTCGAAGAAATTACGAAACGCAACATTCCACTGTAAAATCTTCAATTGAGTACGCTGTAACATAGTGACAGATAAAATTTGCTACCTATCTGTGTCTGAAGAGACGAACTACAACTGATACCTCTCAACTGTGACAATTTTAGCGCTCCCGGCTTGTGCAGTGGTCGTGCTTGCTTATGCGTTGACGGATTTCGTTGGAAAAAGTACCGTTGGATTTAGTTTAAAAATTTAAATAATTAGTATCTTTCTATACTGTCGTAACCTATGGAAAACAGCTAAGGCCTATCAAAAAGACAAAATATTTACTGCACCCAGCTTGTGTAAGTGTATATAACTATTATAGTTTTTTATAACATTTTCAATAAACGCCATTTTTAATAATAAAAAAACCACAATTATTTATTTTTATTTTATACTCGCCTATTCAAACCTATGTACCAAATTTGGTTACTTTAGCTTGATTAGTTCTAGATATTAATTTTGTTTCTAAAAATAAAAAATAGCGGTTAGCGGCTAAACGACACATTTCTTGACATATTTACAGGATATGCTTTGTTCAAAATGATAAATACTATCACCCACAGAAGTTTTTTTACACCCTTTTGTAAAAATCCTGTATATATAGCCATAAGATAAGATTCCATACACATCTACGTGTTAGCGTTTTGGGCTAAAACTTTTTTTCTCCATATAAGATCATATCGCACCGCCACACACAACTTGTCTCCGTAGTCCAGCGGTCAGAGCGATAGTCTGGGTCCGGATACCGGCCGTCACGGAGACAACTTTTGCCTACTCACTTATTGCTACCACGTAGCGCATCCGTCGCAATGACACTCAGCCAACCATCCGTAATAGCTGTCGGGGAAGGGGGAAGTGCTCTTCCTTTAGCTGAGGGGTCGTGGAAGAGGGATGGTAAGGGGATCTACAGGTGTCTTTTATTTTAGATATCGTGCGGACAGACAGACATAAACGAATCTTTTTCAACTCCTCGAGTGATAAACTTTGTCAAAGCTTAGCCAATGAAATATATCATAACTGTAAAATAACAATGACCCATAACGTTTCACACAATGAGAGACTGTACAGAAGTTTGCACCAGTATTGTTTATTAAATATTGATCACATAAAAACTCACTTACTAAATAGGTGCAAATTAATGACCTAACCGGTTCATATATGGACGTTACATTCGCGTATACCGTTATTAAGTCGCCAAAATACTGTAAAACGAAGGGAATAAATGAAAACCTTCAGAACATACATTAAATATTCTTCGAAGAACGAACTGAGAACAATGTTTCTTTTTTCGCATGAGCAATAATATCCAACTGAGTGGATATAACGACAACACACATCCGCTTAGAGATCCTTTGAGTGGTTTCTGGTCTCATGTTACTTTTTTTTACACTTTTATATGCATTTGCATTACCACCCTTATACTTCTACCTCATAGTTGAAACTATCACTCTTTCTAGTCCTAATATTATTTTTAATTGGAAAATAGGAGAATAAATCAAATTTTAAACAAACTGAGTTCAGTTAGATTTTAATACTTAATATATGAAGACTTGCGGCCTAAGTACTACAATAAATACATCGTCTTTTGGTACATACGTAAACGTTTATTATTCAAACACTGCTAAGAAACCCGTCTCAAAGAACATAAATATGAATGAATGACGGGAAATATTCCTCGAGAAAGGCTTCATCTGTCGATTTTAACTTTTTTCATGAAACTTAATTCCTACAGAAACTAAAATGTATTGTATGATGGCCTCTAGAACGGAATAAGACTTGAAACTTGCAAAGAAACAAAGCGAAGCCTGTTACGCGACACGTGGTATCAGGTTCTCCTAGTTTGCATTCACAAGTGGTATTCGGGGTCTGCCGCACCGTTGGCTCTCGTCTTACCTCGCGGACAGAGAGCAGTGCGTGCAGATTGCGAATGCTCTGTCAGACAAAGTAAAAATGCCCTATGGTGTCCCTCAGGGATCAATATTAGGGCCAGTCCTTTTCATATTATACGTCAACAGACTGAATTCTTCAATCCAGAATGGAAAAGTGGTTCAGTATGCTGACGACACGACTCTCTGCATCAGATCAAAATCAAAACAAGATCTCGAGGTGAAATCATTCATTGAGGTGAATTCATGCATTGAACATTTCTCAAAACTCAATTTGAAAACAAACAGTTCGAAATCAAATGTGATGAATTTTTGCCTTCGGCAACAAGAGCATTGGCAACGACCCGCAGTGATGGTGGATGACGTACTCTTGGAAGAAGCAGAATCCATAAAATTCCTTGGAATGTACCTTGATCGAGGACTGACATGGGATGATCACATTGATAGAGTCTGCTCAAAGGTTGCTTCAGGCATTTATGTTTTACGCAGCCTTTCAAAATTTTGTTCCATGGATGTATTGAAAACGGGTTATTTTGGTCTCATACATCCACATTTACCTTACGGCCTTAGGCTGTGGGGAAGTTGTTCTAAATACAAATTCGAAAGAGTATTTAGAACACAAAAGAAAGCCATCAGAATTCTTTCAAAACTGAATCCTAGAGAGTCGTGTAAAGAATCCTTCAGGGAGCTTGGATTGCTGACTTTACCCTGTCTCTATATTCTCGAGGTCGCCCTGTATTGTCGACTAAAATGCCAGTTGGTGCAGGGCAGGGACGTCCATCACTATGAAACAAGAGGCAGGGACAACTTTCGAACCGAGCAACACAGGACAACAGCATGCCGACATTTGCCATCCCAGGTTGGTATCACAATCATCAACAGGCTCCCTGAGGAAATTAAACATCTCGACGATCCCAAAACATTCAAATCTCGACTAAAACGCCTCTTGGTGTTAAAGGCATTTTACTCCGTCGAAGAGTTCATGATGGGCCGCTGGGATGAAAATCCTTGAAATTATCAACAAACAATTTCCCAGTCCTGATGTCCAGTTACCATGAAATTCCAAATACTTGTTAACTGCCTTGTTTATTGACTCTCACATTTAAGTATTGTGTGTTTAATACCTCAAATGTTGACGCATGCAATGCAATTGTGAAATTGTTGATTGTTGATGCAATAAAGAATATTATTATTATTATTATTATTATTATTGTTACTTTTTAAACTGTTACTATTTTCAATTTGAAAACTAAAATTTTCGTTACAGAAATATAAAAAAATATTGCTCTGCTAATAAACAGTGTGTTCTGTTTGTAGCTGAACATTATTTGAAAGAATGGACAAAATCCATTTCTGTCTGTCTGTCTATATATTTTTTTTTTGTCTGCCTATCTACCTAGTTTTCCACACGATATCTCAAAAATCCTGACCAAAAGAGTTAAAATGCTACATTTAGCTTCAATTCTTTATAAGTAAAATAGAGGTAGTTGACGTAAATTGTAAATTTTTAAACGCAATGAGTGTAATTAGATATCATTTTAACATGTTTCATAGTCACTCGTGTAGCTATAGACTTGAAAATGTTCATGTTTCCTCAGTGAGGCATGTGACTTGGCTCTTGGTATGACACGCTTCCAATTGTTCAGTGTGATGCATGCTTTTAATAATTAATAAGGTACAAGCCAATCCTCCTTTTTCGCATGTTTACTTAATCGTACATGTTTCATTTTAAAATCTTTTACAAGCCAACAAAATACTAAGAAATTAATAAATCAGATATAAAAGAGTTATTTAATGTAGCCTATTGTATATTGCCCTACATGGTAAATCTGGCTCAGTGAATTCCAAACCTCATTCGAATTCGTAATACGTCTCTTTATTCTAGAACTACCATGCGTTTTTCTCATGCGGCATTTTCTTCGGCAGCGAGACGCTAGCATCTGCGCTCGCATCAGACGTGTTCAGAGAACTGATCTCAGCATTCTATAGTGTTGAGCGTCTTATCGGAAAATCTCTTTGTTGGCGTTACTACTTATTTTACAACAAATTGTTTACATTTACTCAAATACATATTCCACATACTGATGTATTCGTATTTACCTTGAAAAACTAATAACTAATATTTTAAAGTACACCCCTAGTTAATACAACACCCTACAAAATCTTGGTAAATAAATCTGTTTGATCATTAGGCCCTCAATAACCGCAAATCTTTTTTAAGACGACTCAGACAAAGTAAGTGGGCATGCTTTTCTTCTGTAACTCATTTCAGTAAAAATTTTAATTCTTTCTTTCAATCATTCCTTCCTCGTATGGGTAATAGGCTCTTATTAGACATCATTTACTCTTAATTTGTCTTTTCTGTTTAATTCTTATTTTATGCTGTAAATATGAATGAATGAATGAAAATTTCTTTATTGTTGTCAGTTGTACATTTTACATACAGTAGATCTTAAACTAAACTCAACAATAAAGCCCGAGGTAACAAAATACCTGTTCGGGAATTACACTAGTACACAGAATGAAACAGCAACTCGAAAAAAGGACTGCCCTACCAGATCCTCGTAATGATAAACTCTAAAACAACTATAACTAGGTTAACTTCTAAAAAAAAGTAACATAAAACGGAATATACGTGAAATGTTGATCAGATTTTCAGGTAAATTATAATATAAGGTTACAATTTAAAAGTGTAATGATCAAAACCTGTCTACATCTTCTTCTAATAACAAAAAATGCCGAAGCATTTTTACAAACTTATTTTTGAGTTTACATTTTCTTAAATATTCTGGTAAATAATTAAAAAAGTTGGTCCTAAAAAAAGATAGAATTTTTTAAACAAAGTTAGATGGGGTCTCGGAACTTGTACGTTTATTCTTCTCTGACTATAATGTGAATTTGCATTGTTAAAACTGCTGCTTTGATTATAAAATGATTTTAATACTTTATAGATATACAGATTTTTTATCGGTAACACATTTACATCTCTAAAAATTGGAGCTGAACTCTCCATTTTATTCTTAAATTTTATTATTCTTATGAAATGTCTTTGCAGAGTAATAATTGGTTTGAGGGTTGTAATATAAGTTCCTCCCCAAATTTCTAAACCGTATTCAATTTTAGAATTTATAAAGGCAAAATAAACTTGTTTAAGCAATCCTGTATAGCATACCGTTCTAAGAGAATAAAAAAGTCTAACATACTTCACTAGTTTAGACTTAACTTCAGCTACATGAGATTTCCAATTCAACTTGAATCTACCAGTAATCCAAGATATTTAATACTATCAACCTGTTCTAAGTTTGAACAATTACACACTATATTATTATTAGAATGACAACTCAAAACATGGTATTTAACAGGTGAAATAAAGGATACTTTTCTACATAAGTTAAATAATAAGTATTTGGTTTTAGGGCTCATTACCATGAAGTTATTAGAAAACCACCATCTTAAAGCATTTATGTCATGTTGCATACTCAGTTGTACTTGCGCTAGTGAGTCTGCTTTATAAAATAAAGCAGTATCATCCGCAAATGCTACAATCTTGCCCTTGAAATTACCATTGCACAAATTATTAATATAAATTAGAAAAAGAGGGCCAGACAAAACTGATCCTTGGGGTATCACTATACCTAGTTTACCTACTTCACAAAAAGTTTTATTAGCTCTAGTTACTTAGGTTCTATCTGTCAAATAAGAACAAAACCATTGCAAAGCAATTCCCCTGATGCCTGCGTCATGCATTCTATTTAAAAGTACTCGATGATCCACTGTATCGAACGCCTTCATGACGTCGACAAATAGTCCAGCGCATACTTTTCCTTCATTCATGCCTGTGTAGACCTGAGACATGAAGCCCAATAAGGCTGCACTTGTATTTAACTTACTTTGGAACCCATACTGTTTTTTACTATAAAAACTATGTTTTGTAAGAAAATTCACTAGCCTCACCTTAACAATTCTTTCGAGTATTTTAGAAAATATTCAAAGTAACGCAATAGGTCGATAGTTGCCAGGATTTGATCTGTCATTTTTGTTGAAAAGTGGAGTGACTACCGCATGTTTTAAAATTTTTGGGAACTCTCCTGTCGACAAGCTAAGATTTATCAAATAAACTAGCACGTCTGTAATTGATTCGGATATTTCTTTAATGATAACAGGTGTAATATTATCAAAACCAGGAGCTTTGTTATTTTTTAAAGATTTTATTATATTGCTTATTTCTTTGTTATTAGTCGGATACAAAAACATCGAGTCTTTTATTGCCACAGTATGGAAGATATTTTGGTGACAACTATTCATACGAGTGGGATTAGTGTTTTCTGCTTCTATTGTTTGTCTCAGGTCTACTGCAATTGAACAAAAGAAATTATTCAAAATGTTGGACACCTCTTTCGGGTTTGAAGTTATAATATCATTGTGGTTTTTCACCAGAATTACACCTGAGTTTTTAACTTTATCCCCTACTAATTCCTTTACAGTTTTCCACTGTTTTTTTGTATTGGTTTTGCTTGACTCTATAACATTTGAATAATACAATTGTTTAGTGCGCTTTATTTGGTTTTTTAAACTGTTGTTAATAATCCTGTGCCTATTTCTTAAATTCACATCATTAGGCTGCTTGACAACTTTTTTGTACAAATTATTTTTTTCCTTAACGGCTTTTATAATACTTGCATTGAACCAGGGTTTTAAAAATTATTACTAACGTTTACACAATTCGTAGAGACTGAAACATAACTTTGAATTTTAATCAGGAACATTTCAAATGCATCGGATATTGAAGTACAGTTGTATATGTCCAACCAGTTTTCTTGGCTTACAAGTAATTTAAGTGTATTTAAATTTACTGAAACATGTTCAAAACAGTTTTTCGTTTTACGTGATATACAAGTATTTTTAATATTTAATACCAAAACTGTCATCCAATGATCGGTTGTATTTATCTTCAAGACTTCTGCTGTGTACTTAACAGAACTATCAAACTTACTTCTACAAAAAACATGGTCTATAAAGGTTTCTGAATGATTATTTACCCTTGTGGGTTCATTGACGAGTGAGCTGAGTCCATGACTGGCCATTAAAATTAAATAGTCCTCTACACTTCTAATAGATGTATCCAACAAATTAATATTTAAATCCCCTTTCACTATAAAATTTGCAGATTTTATACCGCTTAGTGTGTTTTGAAATTCGTCATTAAACATATTGATTGAGAACGCCTGTATTCTGTAAACTGCTAAAAGATCAACAGCTATGCCCCGTTCAAGTTTGAAATGAAGGTGTACGACATCTGCCGTCGCCATTGTTGTTTTAACCTGACGTACACAATTCAATCGGTCGGATACAAACACCGCCACGCCCCCCGCACGGTACTTATTATTACATTGAACATTTAACAAGAAAGTAGGCAAATTGTACTGACCCACCTCACTGTCACTTATCCAAATTTCTGTTAGTATAATAATGTCAGGCTTTCTTTTCAAACTTTCAAGAAACACAAAAAAATCGTCAAAATTAGACCTTAAACTACGGATGTTTTTATGTACTATTATTAAATCTGAACTATCAATAGTAGTAAACAAACTATTTTTGAAACTTGTTTCTTTTAAACTATTCATTTAGGTGAACATGATGAACTGTTTGTACTGTTGTCTGTGAGGAGTTCGTTACCTGGAGCTTGAGGCGAGCCTGTTGTTGCCGGCAGCTTCCTCAGCTTCTCCACGTCGTTCCAGTTGCTCACTGCTGACACCTTGTCACCTTCTGATGGTCGCACCATGATCTTGCCGTTTCGTATCCAGACGAACGTGAATCCTTTTTCTTTCTTGATCGATCGTACTTCGTTGAATATCCGCCGTCTTATAGGAGTAAGGCTCACATTTACATAGATGACACTTGCTGGGCTTGGGAAACCAATGTCAGACGTATTCAGATTTCTCTTGACTCTCCTTTTTTGTAGAAACTCTTCCTTGGCTGTTCTTCTTGTAAACTTCGCTACGATGCCTCGGGGTCTTTCGCCACATTTTCCTCCAAGTCTGTCGCAGACATCCACCATCTCTTCCTTTACTTGTATGTTTAGACTGTTTCCGACTTGTTGAACTAGACTGAAAACATTTTCATTTTCATTCTCAGGAATCCCATTGATTTCTATTGTATTAAGTCTAGAGTATTGCTCAGCTTCGTCTTGACGGGTTTCCAGCTCAACAAATTTAATTTGCAGCCTTTTATGTTCGGACAAAAGTTGTTCATACAAGTCTTTATACTTGTTCAAAGCCTCAGACTGTGAATCCACAGTTTTCCTTAAGTCAGAGATAGTTTGATGGCAGAGTTCAATTGATTTTCCAAGTTCAAGTTCAAGGTTTTTAGTTTGATCTTTGTTTTCTTGTCTCATCTCGAGTAGTAGCTTCATGACGTCACATATGTCTAGTGAACTCTTCTCCAGCTCGGATTCCATTTGCATACTTGTTCTACGAAGCCTACTGCATTGTGTACATCTCCAGATTTGATTTTCCTTCTGAATAAAATCAATATCATCCTTTGACATCCCTGCACAAGCTCCATGAAATCTGCTTTTGCAATCAACGCATTGTACTTTCAGACTATTTGCCACAACTTTTTTAACGCAAACTCCACATTTATCCGACATGATAACTATTATTCGAAAAACAAAGCACTTACACTTTTTACAACACCACAAAAAACAGTAGTAACTCAGACAACAAGTCACATTAACAAAAGTTAACCAATACACACGCTTGTTAAAACATACCGCTCTGTGTTTCATTAGGTTACTTCAGGTAAGGAACTGATAAGAGGTAGACCGTCCGTTCCCTTCGAGCTCTGACGCATGAATATGAACTCTGACGCATGAATATGTAGTTTATACGTCACTATTATTTTATGTAAAACGTCACTGTTCAGTCGTTATGTTGCCTTAGCTGTGCTCAGTTTAAACTGAAGATCTTAAAGTGGTATTTGGAACGCAGATGTCAATTTCGTTGTTTCCCTCTTGGAAACACAAAACTTAATACATTTGTATCTAACAATATCACCTCTGACGTCTAAGTATGGAGGTAGAAGTCCAAAAGAAGGTCAATTTTTATATGCTTGTAGTTAGAGTCAGGGACGTCCTTAAGACAACATTGTCTAAATTATGTCGTACATAATGATTTATAAAATTTGTATTACGAAAAAAATCATAATGAACAACACTTCTTATATTTTTGTTTGGCTGAGTTACACACAAACTGAATGAATGAATGAATGAATAATATTTATTTCCCAAATACAAATTAATAACACGTACAATGTATCTATATTACTATAAATCCTACATCCATTATTAACATAATAGATAATCATCTAAATATGGTAAAAAACGGCTGCAAAATATTCAATAATACTATTCCATCAGGGAAAAATAGGGTCTACATGGGCAAGTAGCCTGTGCGTAGACCCGAGCCATTATGGCAACGATATAGGAACGGATTTTTAGAAAAAGAAAATTAGTTATATGTGATAGAATATTTTGTAATTAAGAAAAAATTAAATAGTAAAACAATAAAAGAAATACAATGCATTAATGTTTATAGTTTTGGAGCAATCAGTTAACGATGACAACAAACCCACCTCTTTAAGCTAAAAATAAAAAATAAATAAAAATATATCAAACCATAACAATCTAATATCTGTCGGATACAACTATTTCCTTCCAGGGGCAGCCGGACGCAACAAACATGACGCAATGACTGAGGGGTAGGTGAGGGGGGTCAAGGTCAGGTCCGCCTGTTGTACCCGGTCACGAGGGCCTCGACTTCCTCGTCACTGAGACTGATAAGCAGTTCCGACACTTTCCTTTTAAAAGTCGATAATGCAGTTGTTTGAAAAAGTTCTACGCCTTCATATTTTAAGCACAAATTTCGGTAGAGTAGTTGAGAAAAGTAATAACAATTAGTAGTTGAAAAAGATTTAATAAGATTGGAGGTAGTAATTCCTATGTTTCTAGAGTATCTAGTGCTGTAATTATGAGTAATTGGAATAAATATTTCGGTAAAATTATTGAACGTGTGTATTAATACAGTTTTAATGAAAATTTGTCTGACCGTAAAAATTTTGTCTCTTGGAATAGGGTACTGGATAGGGAACTTGCGGTATAAGAGGGATGAATTCATATAGACGATATTATCACGTCCATGGAACCAAAATCACATGAGCTCTGTCAATTAGTATTTAACTTTGCACTGTGTAAGGGATTTTAAGTCGCGGCTTTGTTTTTGAATAGTAACCTTAAAGATATATACAGTAAACTTTTAAAATGATTTAGCTCTTAACTTTTTGTTTTGATGATTAAAACCTAGAGTAAAGTTGCATGTGCTTGACCCTTTTGATGGAGCAGCTTTTATTTAATTAATTATTAATTAATTATGTTGTTTTAGTCTGACTCGTAGTAACAGCACTTCTTGGTGGTCAAGTTTTGTGATCGTCCAGTTAAATTTGTATCTTGTTATATAACCTTACTATATTTGCTAAAAATATTTTGAGACTATCAAAAAATATAAAAATACTTGCAGGGTTCACACTTACCATTTTTTTAAGTAAGCTATTGCCTTACCAAAGTGGCCGAACCTTTTATGAGAGGCCGCTTCACATGATCAAAGAATGTACGCTGCCATCTCTGGCCCCTCCTCACAGACAACATAGTGAAGACAACAAATAAACACAGAGAGGGCAAAAGATAACATATATGTTTTTTACGATTATAATAATATTTTTTTGAAGAATCTAACAACATACTGTTCGTAGTACTTTTATCGCAAACTTTATCTGAGATTCATTCATGCTGATGAGTACGCCTTATATCCAAGAATATTCCAAGATTCAAGTTTTTTTGTTGATTCTTGTTTATTAATTGCTATTTACGACTACATTTTTAAAACCTATTTCGAGATCTGCCCAGCGGGCAATAATCCTAGTATCAACAAATCAGGATTAATCCGAGATTCCAGATTCAATATGCACTCGCTTTCTCTACTTTATTCATTAAGGAATAATAGTTACTGCTTTAAAATTGATTTCTCTGATATTTTGCACAGTTCAAGAATATTTGCTCACTGTAACTTCTTAGGTTGGCAAAATATGTTAAAGTTTTTTTTTGTTCTGTCAAATAACTCTTAAAACTCAGAATCTCGGTTAATTTGTGGTTTTAGTGGATCACGTATTCATATTTCCTACTTACTATCTCGTGTTCACTACTTATTGAAGTAGGACATTCAGGAGTCCTCAATAAGCGATAAATTAATGAAACAATACTTTTTTCATATTGTGAAAGGTTTCGACTATACTTCATTGGTAATATTTTGACACGGGAGAAGTAATAGAATGAACCTTACTAAAATACAAGAAATATATAACTTACACAAGGAGCTCAATGCTTAGAATATACTGGCTCTATTTATTATTCTTTTTGGCATGAATACTTTCTATCATTATAAATGTCATATAACAAACCTTTTACAAATAAGGATTAGCGATTTCAGAATTACAACACAAGTTCTACTTCTTTGTGGGTGATCTAGAAAAAATAAGTCGCAGTTTCATCAGCTTATTCTTTAAAAGACATCATAATAGATATGGACATAATTTTGGGATTCTATGAATAGACTAAACAACTAACTTGGGAAAGTGGGGACAGATTCCAAAATTCAACTTCGTAGATTATACAGAATATATAATTCGATGATTATTCCGATTTTTAATATCTCTGAAACACCATTCTCCTATTTACACAACGACACAATTGCAAACATTTGTGGGGAGTGAAAACGTTAGAGAGCAATCTATGTTTAGTTAAGCGCAGAACATTTATCATAAAATTCTATTGTGATAGGGACCAGGTTACTCGGATGGTTAAGAAAATATGTTGCTTTAGTAAAATGTAATGTCTTTGAATCGTGTAATATAAAAGAGAAACTATAACGTAACGTAATTCTTATTAGAGAAAGTCGAGATGAAGGATGTATAGGGTTTTACTTAATTGCCCTAGATCTTTAAGTAATGCTTTATGGTTCATTTTTCTTTGACCAGTTTGTTTTCAATTTCAATATAAAGATTCCACTGATACTTGTAGAGATTCCCCACTTTAATATCCTCATAATTTGTTTCCTATATTGCGATTTAATAGCATTCCACATAATTTGTATTGATTATGTCATTAAACGGATACATTAAATGTTACTGGTCATAAATTTTCTTATCCACAATAAACAACCAATAAAAGAGCCGTTATAAATATCAATAGGAACGGTTTATTTTGAAGGATGACTAAGAAAGTCTGTTTTCAAGTTTTGTTATTCCTGACTCATTTTTTACACATCATTTATTGTGTCATCAATGTTTACACAATCATAACTTAAAAACCGACATAATGTTATTAACAAACCATAATATTATCTTTAAGCGTATTTTAAAACTTTATGATTTATCACATTTATACAACCTCCCCAAAATGTATTAAAAAAAGTTTTAATTGTACTCACTAAAATATTAAATTAAATTAAATATCACGTAAATACTATTTGTCCTTATTGCTTATGACTTTAAACTGTAAGATTGTGTCGTTTGGTAGAAAATATACTTACAAAAACCCAAAAAATGAACAATCTTCTTTGTTTATCAGTATGAGGAGGATCTAAATCAACGTGGAAAGAGTACCGTCAAAAACATTCACCATGAAAAGTATTCCCACTACAAATCACCTTTTTCATATCTACTAATATGTAGAAAATTTGGTCACGACTAAGTTTGAGGTTATAATAAATTGAAATAAATATTTTAAAAATGCAAATCTGATTTATTTTTGGCGTCTAATCACTTCTTTGCCTCTTCCTATCACATTCTAAGGAGAAATCAAAAAGCACCAATATTAACCGTTACGGAAGTTCATTAACTGCCCCCTAATTTTAAAATATTTCTGTGCCACGAAAAAGAATTCATATGAGGACATATTCTTAAAGATTTCTCAATGTTTGTGCTCCATACGTGCTTCCTTTTTTTCATAGTATTTTCTGCTAGATTAACAAATTCAATATCTGAGATCAAATCAAATTTAAAGTTTTCCACATCAATGATTCAGGAAAATAACTTCTAATCCGTAAAAGACTTAGATCAGTTTCTCTGTATGTACAAGGTAGGAGTATGGACACCACTGCTTCGCTGAGGTTGTATGCAAAATTCTAATTCCATTCTCGATATATGTTGTTGACAGATAGCCAGACAAGTATGACCTGATTGTACAGTCACTTACATCATACAACCATACAGAGGAGTAATTTTACATGAAATGTTTACACTATCTTGGAAATATTGTGACTACCTACGCTTTGCCAAATCCCATGACTGGACATGCACCATCATAGAACCCATTCTTGTAAATTAATAAAGTCTACAGATGGTATATTTCTCCAGATACTTTGAGTAAAGTTAATTAAATATTACAATTCAGTCTGTTTGTAACACAGAATTATTCTGCAATGTTTATCGTATGACCAGTATTAACATGTTCGCTAGCGCTCAGCCAAATACCAAGGAGTGACTTGCACCATCGTTTACACTCAATGTTGCCTATATAGCAAAGCTTCTTGCAAAGTTCCAAGTCAACAGCTGAGTTCGTTCTCGAGATAACGTGCGGATAGACAGACAGACAGGGATCTTTCCAGCCCCTTTGGTGCATCGTGGGCAATTAAAATTCAATAGCGTAAAAAGCCAATGCAGCATCGGCGTTGCCTACCCCATTGGATAGGACATAGTACAATTCCTATCATGGTACATTATTCTTGATGTAATGTGAAGAGCAATCCTGAGAGCACATGGGTGGGGGGAAAATACAAGTTACCACAACTACAATATGAACACTAATGTGCATTAGCATTTCCTCTCCGTAAAAGATAGACAATAAATGAGGATAAGGCAACAAAAACCAGTGTTATATAGACTTATTTTACGCTTTCTCACAATGTAGTTTTATAATGATATAATAATTTGAACTTTATATTTATTGTTACATTGACATATTTATAAGCACTCGATACAGTATAGTATTAAAAATATATAGTGACTCCATATTCCCAGACTATTCGTATATTTAAAAATCAAATTTATGTGAAATTAGCAAATGCAATGTCCTCAAAATGCAAAGCTAAATAATCAGCAGCCCCTATGCGAAGTGTGGTTCAGTACAATACACGCCAGTTTTATAGATTTCCCACATGTGCCACCCTTACCCTTCTCGTGTCATCATGTTGGTAAGAGTGATGTGTAACATCCAATTTCATCATTGTGGTCGCCAAATCACAGTTTTGATTACAAATGAGTTTTAATCACCTTCAAATCCATCATTGAAGGTGAATCAGTTCATGCGGAAACGGACATATAACATTTACCTGGCGGTATCATTGTTTATGTAATTTATTCAGAAAAAGGGTTTTGTGTATTATTGACATCTTTGACATACTAAACCTTGATTAATAAATTGAATTTGTATACAGACACAAAATTTCTATACTTGTAAAATAAATCGAGGATACTGACATATTTGCAGGAAATAACTATTGAACCATGCCAAAGAGAATCAGTTAAGAATAACTGATAATCTGAGAAACCACGACAATGCAATAACACAACAACATTATGAGGCGTTCCATCCACGATAAAATTTGGGTGTAGACATGAGCAAAAATCATTACATTTAGAATCAAAAAGCAATGCACCAGAAATAAAGTGTTCATTGCTTACAAATGAGAAAACATTGCGTGAGTTCCAACCGAGATCAAAAAGCAAGGACTTTTCAAGATACTGTGTCAGTTTTACATATGTGTTTACATCCAAAGAATGACAACCAAGGATACAAACATAACAGAGAGCCGGGTGGCTTGCAAAACAGGCAGAGTTTACTTATAGGGATTTAACTCAATTTAAAATTGTGCTGATAGTTTGTATTTTTAAGCCGCTGTTACGCAAAAACTACTATTTACGATTGTGCTGAAATTTCGCATAAACTCTGAAATAATATGTTCATCAAGGACGCCATCAAACTCCGAGTCAAGGATTTATCCCCCTGAACTAAATAGTTCAAATGCTACTATCTTTAGTATGTTATACCACTCAATGAGAAAACTAATGGAACTAACGGCCATTACTTATCTCATAAGTGCTGTGCCATTTAGAATAGACGTGCTTATGTAGGACGTGTCTCCATTATTCCGCTTAAAGTCCGTGGCCAACAACTGGTATAAACATAATACCGTGTGAATGCCGTAATGGTTGAAATAATATGTCTGATCTATTTTTAAGATTTAATTCACCGACGAAAAAAGTGGCAATAAGTTTTTAATTCACTTTATTAACTGAGTGTGTTTTTCGAAAAAAAGAAACTAATAAACCTACGTGATGTTGATGGTTGTCAAAGTTACCGCAGAGTGTTCACCTCTGTATAGCTTGTTACCAACGTTACATCAGATACTCCTTCTAGCCTTGTTACTGTACATTCAGCGAATACCGCAAAATAATATGACTTTGTGAAACACTAAGACTTTATTTATAATAACTATACAGTGTGAGTTAAAAGTACAGATACACTTTATTTAATTTTTTAATGGAATGATGGAATATAATATAAAATAAATAAATATAATATAATATAAAGATGGGAGGATGGAACTCGGGACACCTATCCAGTAAATATTAGTGAACTTTTTAGTCACTGTTACAACTTTGCCCATTTCACCAAAATGCGATTTAATAGAAATAAAGGTTTTTTTATTCGGTTTATTCTACTTGTAATGTATCTAAGTGTTTAATACTTATTTTATTTTGTCCTTTTACAGAGCACTTATATTTTAAATATCATTTAACAATAACGGATAATATTTATCATATTTACTAAGCTTTAATAACTCAGTTTTCTTGAGGATTTATAAACGAGCTTTACATTTCAGATCCTATCAATAATCTATAATCTATCACGATATATCAGGCATTCTACCCAGGATAAAACCTAATAATCTTTTTTATTTGTGTAAGTAACTAGTGGACCGTAATATTTGAAATATCAATATAAATTATTAAACTGTTTATTTTAGAATTTTTCTTTTTTACTGATAAATTTATTTTTATTAAAAAACGTCATAAGAAAATTTAAGTTTTTTGAAAGTTATACTTTATAATGAAACATTTCTGGTCGCTTACCAAGTAAATGGGATAGCCCGCATAGGTTTGCACAAATATTTCCACACAAATCGACACAATTCGATTATATGCGAAACCGTGACTAAAATGTGTAAAGGACAGAATTAGAAATTGTAAAACTGCTTCCAAATCATCTCTTAATTCATTGTTTACATGGTAAAACGTGTACTACATAATACATTCTCTTATAAATAAATATATAACTGAAAACTTAATTTTGAATTGTTTTTGTGAAGTTTAATTTTACAGTTTTTATCTAGTGCACTTTGATTTACCGTAGAACTATACTCCCCCCCCCACCCCCCCCCCCCCCCACCCCCCCCCCCCCCCACCCCCCCCCCCCCCCACCCCCCCCCCCCCCCACCCCCCCCCCCCCCCACCCCCCCCCCAGGTATTGCTAATGTAATTAGGTTTCTAACACCCACTTGGAACTTCTAGTTTGTTGAAGCAAAACCCACTATTGAATTTATGAGGGTCTAGATTGATTGTTTGACTTCTGAAATAGCAGAGAAGATTTTACTGTATGGAAAATACGTAAAACAATGTATAAGAAAAATAATGAAAACCGCGATAGTGGTTTTAGTTAAAAGAAAATGTAAGGAGCTAAAATTATCAAACGTATTATCAATTAGGACCTTTAACAAAACAGATTTTTGCAAATAAAGATTGATTTACATATTTTAACCACATAAGGGTTCTCAAAACACTTTTGAACTGTTGTTTTCATGCATAAGATCATGGGGAGAAACTAGAACAACCCAAGTTTTAAACAGTTTCAATTGGTCTTGCGAAATGTTTTATTGAGGACCAGTGTGCAATCATCGGAATAAAGCAACAATTTTGACTCTCCAATACAAAATAAAACAATTAATAAGAGATTAATAAATTAGGCAATAAATATATTGCAAAAATGTATGTGTTTTAGTTTAGCGAACAAAAAGACCTTGATTTTTCATTATTTAAGAGTATACAGTATTTTACATTTGTAAAAAGTTAAAAAAAGGTAGTAAATACAATTTAAAATGTTTACTGTCGGATTATTTTATTTATTATCTGTGCTGTTTGTTATATAATGGATGAACGCAACCACTATTTATCTAGAATTAGTGTTGTTAGAAACACATCAAAACGAACATAACAGATTCTTAAATTTTGAAACCGATTTTAAAATAGATCGTTACAATCAGTTGATTAGTTTTTTTGATAGGTCCTTGGTTTTAAGGTATACAAATTAAATTCCATAAGTGGTAAAAAACACTAAATAGAATTTGTTTTCCAAAAATAAATACAAAATTTATAATTAATAAAGGATTCTCACTTACAGCATTGCATGTAAAAAGTAGATTAATCTGCTTACATAGATACTGTAATAGCACTTAAAACACTAAACCAAACCGTGAACCGCTTAAGAAAGGTAATAATACGAAGAAATACAAACATATACTTTGTTTTAGCTATTGTTTAGTAATACCGAAAGCTTTATTACATATGAAGAAAAGTTATATTAGCCATTTATTCCATTTGATATCGACAAAGTGAGTCTCCTGAACAAGGATATACACATTTACACATAATATCTAAAATACGTTTAATAATTAATAAAACTTTTCATTACTCTATAAAATGCAATAATATTATATAGTCGTGATACTGAAAGGTAGTATTTAAAATTATCTCGAGTATAGAGATCCTGGTATAAAGTTTTCAAATATTACTAATGTCGGTTGTAATAAATATGTTAAACACTTCGTGGGGTATTCTAAAAAATTATGCAGCACATATAAGCAAATTAAAATTGCAATTAATTATTAAGGCCATACAAACCCTACATAACACGGACAGACAGGATATTGTGTGGGCGGATTGTGTGGGTGCTATTAGATACAAGCTAGTCATAATAATAGTTGTACCCTTACTGTAAACATTTGAAACTTAATAACATTGTTCCTAACCTTTCCATGAAAATTTACATAATGCTTCATATAATAACATGTAAAGTTTGTACAGTATTGTACATAACTATCATCAGTTAGGGTCAGGTAGTGACATGTTTATATTTTCCAGCACATTTAAAATCGTAAAGAAAAACGTTATTTATGAAAAATAAATTTTTTTAAGTAACATTTTCATTAGGGATCAATGAATAAAAGCATTTCACTACAATAAAATCTATAACTCATGTAAATTCTGCAAACGGTTTTTTGTTTGATTACAAAATTGTAAAAATTTCCTAGTTTAAAAATTCCTGTAATTTCAAGATAAAAAGTATAAATATTTAATACTTTTTTCATTTACTCCAGGGAAGATATCTTAAATAAAGCCGGTTGTTGCTTACACGCGAAAAACCTCCAAACGCGTAATAGACTGGTATTAACTTAAATATATTTTACGACTCAATGATTAGCTTCTCTTCTCTCTCGAGTATTATTGAAGAGTAAGTCCTCTGCAGAGGAAGCTTTAAAGTACAAAACACTAGCTATACAAATACTATGAATCAGTGGTGTATTGCCGAATTTAGCTGTGCCGGAGCGACCATGGTGTAAATAATACTAGGTGTTGCTACCTTGCAGATTCCCCCCGCCACCCTCGCACAGATCGGGCTCGTGTCGTCCAACTTGGCGTTCCGACGGCGGCGTTACATATGGCAGACTACCACCTTAAACTGTCGTTTTAAACCCACATAAACCTAGAGAGATTGTAATAAATGTTATATATTCTGGTTCATTATTATATAATTTATAACAGTAGTTATTTCATGGTGAAGAACTGTAATACATTATAAATATATTATACTTACAACCATGGGGAGCGGCGAGTTGCTGGTTATAGCAATACAAATCTTTTTTGATTATTAATAAAATAACGTCAATTAATTTCGTAAACTATGCTAATACAATTTTGTAATTGACAAACAGATAAGCTATGATTTTAGACATACTTTTGAAAAATTACTGTGGCTGGATCGTGCTAATACAATTATTGTAGCCTGAAAAAAGAATACCGTAAAAATGGCATTTGTAAAAACTATTAAAATATTGGTAAAAGTAATATTTGTATACATATTTTCAAACGGTAACACGAACATGAATATTGGTGCGATAACCCTCTAAAGTATGGTCCCAAAATTCCTCATCTCCTTTTTCCATTCGCCCATTTCCTTTCTTTGGAGGATTCTGCTATTGTGTTTGGGTGTCGGGCTGCTGAACGAATGTATATTCCTTCTTAGGCCATGTCCATGAACATAGGGGTCCAGGCTTCCATCTGCGGAGCGGGGACCCTTGGGAGTTTTTAAAAACAGTAGGGTGGCTGAGACATGACTTACTAACCTGTCAATGTAGTTTCCTTAATGGTTTGTTATATTCATACTGCTGTACCCCTATTTTCACAGTCAGCGGAACTACAGGGTATTATTTTTAGTGCAGTATTAAGCTCTTGCAGTCCCGATCAGGTAACCCGCCTGGCTGTTTGTCCGAAGTAATCCCTGGTAAGAGCAGTCACAAGTTGTTTGTATGTTCAACTTGAAGCGGTTTGCATAGCTGCCTCTAAGCTTGAGGTTTTTGCCCAAACCCAGGTTGAATATCAGTAGGCTCCAGATAATTCCGGGTTTCCAAAAACTTTTTAGTTGCTCCTACAAATTCCTCGTTCTTGACAATTTCATTCGCCTACCTAGCGGTAAACATTGTCTTCTTTAAGTTGCTGATTAACAACTAGAAATCAACACTGCTCCACCATTAAATGATGGGCGATTTTTAGGGTTTTTTCATTTAACTTTACAGATGCAAAACCGCCGCCCTCGCCATCGATGGCGACTTGTGCCTTCCAGAACTCTTGTGTGCCAGGTTTTTTCTTTCAATAGATTCCAGATATCTGATCGAATCTATGAATCAGTTTTGTCTCGAAAATGACCAAGGGTACGATGCTTCTGTTTTTCCAGACTTTCATGACAACAAAGCCGATTTCCAGCAAGAAATGTCCATAACATAAATGGCTAAGTTTTAAAAAAACAAAAATCTTATGGGAAGTCAGCTTCTTTCAAATAAACCATTATATTTGCATCTATCAGTGGATGTTCTCTCAGGATCATCCATTGCTTTAGAGAAGTGGCTGGCTTAAGGCTTGATAACCAAACCACACGGCCTGAAACAGTACGAAAAACTGCTTGCTACCCACCTCGTGCTTAAAATTCTGCCGATTTTATTCATTTGAATATCGAGCTCCTGTGCACATTCTTTTAACTCTCGCTTATTCTTTGGAGATGTGCTGTACAATGAATAAAGTTTATCCATGAATGACTGGAAATGGTTAACCCACTTCACTTATGGCATCCCCAATAGATAGTTCCAGTCTGTGATTCATACAGTGCCATATGATAATATTAGGGTAAACAGATAAAAATTTCCTTGCTACACCTGAGTGCTTTCCCAACATAGCGTTCGCCCCGTCGCTTGTAAAGCAAACCAAGTTTTGTTTTAAGTACTCTCCATTAAACCCATATCCTTCAAGGCACTGGTGAATACTGTTAAAAACTGTCCTCAGCTTTTTGATCAGAAAGCTCTACTAGTCCAAAAAAAAAAAATACTTGGTGGTTTATCCTTGCTAAATTCACATTTTAAATATACAATGAGGACGGATTTAGAACTAATGCTTGTGGATTCATCAATAATTATTGACAATTTTCCAGAAATTTCGTTGACTTGTTTCAAAATGCGCATTTTCATTTCCTTTGAAATATGATTTATTATTTCGACCGCGCTATGCCTTGAATGAAGGCCTAACGCCGACATCTAACCCATTTAGTTTTTTGTAGCTCAAGCAATCCAAAATGGTCGCTGTACGGACGGTCGTTTTTGAGCAATAAAATATGCAGATCTAAACACAGCCTTAGTTGAATCGAGCTAAGCTTGATTCATTTGATCAATTAATTGTGGCATCGAATGTTTGTTTGATTTTGTCAAATAATTGTTTGAGCGATTTTGTGAGCTTTCGACTGTTTATGTTCAATAATCTTTTTCCTCCAAGAATTGAGTTGATTTATTCAATTTGAGCCATAAAAACAAACTTTGTACGAACGCCACTCATAAGAAAGCGAAAAACATGTTCTTTTTTTGTAGGCTCCCAAATTACCGACTTCAAAACAAATTATACAGCCTAATTTACCTTCCTTTGAGTCTATCCAAGGAAAAGCCACCTCCTTTCTCTCCCCACATGTCTTCTGTCCAAATTTCAGGCCACTGTGTTCTGTGGGTGGGGGGGGGGGGGTCATCTGTCCGAACTTCCTTTTCATTAGGCTCAGGCTCAGCGAGGTTACTTATTTTTAATTTTAGCAGAGCTTTTTGGATTTGATGTTCCAGGAATTGGATTTCAGTCAGTCATATTAGGGGTAATTAAAAAATGAACGTTATATATTTTGTGTTTTGGTTTTGGTTCCATCACTTCACAAAATTCACAAACTAATAGTTAAAAAATTAGTAATAGATAGGCTTTCACAAATGTATTATAGAGGACTCAACTCAAACAAAACTAACAGTATATACGGTACGCTGTTTGAACTCAACCACTACGAACGACTGACTTTCGGCGATACAAACAGCTTAATACAAGCACTCACAACAACATAGAGACCGGGAACGCGAAATAACAAGTCTCGACCTGTCTGTGTAAGTATACACTTCCTGCAGTTAGTAGGAGATGGACGTGCGGGGTGGTGTGGCACTCCTGTCATGGGAGGGGGAGAGGGAGAGTGAGAGAGAGCATCCTGATTTGTATGAAGGCGCTAGTTGCGAGTTACAAGGGTTGTCTATTGCACACAGCGCCTACAATTACCTTGATACCACTCAACTGACATATTAGTGATGCGGATTTGTTCTGGGCCTTTTTATTATCCAGCGACTCGTCACCCGCCTACCACATTTTTACAGGCGGGTGGCACTCCAGTTCACAGCTCCGGCTCTAGATGCTATGCCGGAGCGACGCATTCCGCCGCTCCGGAAGGGCCGCCCGGACCGCCTCCGGACCACCCACTACACCACTGACTATAATACTTATATATAAAACTACTCTACATTTTTCTCTCTTGCTTTTATAAAGAGCCGAACTTTTAAGAAGCTTTTAGTTACTTTCGTCGTCTTTCCTTCTCTAAATGTTCCTTTTGGATCCATCTTTTCGTTCACAAAATATATTTTGTAAGTAAATAAAAGGATACTATCATTATTCAGTTCCATTTTCATGGTATATTTTGCTCGTGTTAAGGATAAAAATAAGACTAAGGGAAGAGTGGGAATTACTAAAAATATTTACTGAAATAAAAAAAAGTATTTAAATTTACCACAACTAGCCGAGAGTAGTTACCTAACAGCAACACACTACAAATAAAATATAAATCGGAAACATAGTAATAATAAAATATAATATCGAATTACATTAAAAGATGTACTCAATTTTTAGAAAGAGAATCTTAATGTAGAATATGAATAATTTTCTGAGAAGAATTTGATTTGATCCTTATTCCTGTCACTTACCCTCGCAGTGCAATATTTTAATTTCCATGCATCTCTCTCTTCTTTTTACTCCATATATCTTTTCCATATTTGTATTCTTCCCACTTCAGCACATTAAAACTCATATTTTAAGCATCTGATGATTGAATTAATTTTTCATTTGGGCCAGACAAAGGCTGACAGAATTTTGGAAATTCCAAATAATACCAACTGCAATTGGCGCTATGACTGTTCACCAAGATGCACATGCAAAGGACTACTCAGACAGAAATGACAATAAGTACAATGTATCGCGTAAAGTTTACCTTAACTGTATTAAAATGGTAGCACGCTTACCCGTGTCCGAGTTCCGGCGGAACAAGTACATTACATGATTCAATATTAATTGAGGTTAAATTAGGCTATTGTATTTTACACAAATGTAATAAATAAAATACAACTATGAGTGGTTTAAAAAAAAAGTATCGAATATCGTTTTAGCTAGAAAATGCGATCTTTGAATTTTATAAACAAATGGTGTTTTTTACTAGTGAAATGAAAGGTTTTTCAAAATGCAAGTTAATAATAACATAAATTGGAATAAATATGTATTCACTAAATGTTGTGATAGATTTATTTTTAAGAAACTTAACGCATTACATAGTAAATTGCTGCTCCTAGGTTAGTCTGAAAAATAAGTTTATGTATTGCCTGATTTACACTTGAGGTATGGCTTTGTAATCTTCATCACGTGGCTTAATTAGTCCTATGGAAGGAGTTTTTATGAACCTAATAGTTCCAAAATTCTTAAATCAATTTTAACCACATTTCTTTAATTTTTGTTTGTTTATTATACGTATTACGTACGTTATTGAATAATTTAATAGAATTTTATCAACATGTACAACTAATCTCACTTTTTGTTTTTAAGTATGTATTTATTGAAATTAAAGACATAAATTACAAATATTTATAAGTATTTAAAAAAAGAGAAACCAATAAAAAAAAACCTTTTTTAATAAGTGATAAATACTCTCACTTTTAGAGAGTCCCATTTACTGGCTATAAAATATACTTTAATAACTGAACGGAGAAAGATTGTATGAATAGTTTGTATGAACCGTAAATCATGATTTATTTGAATTCTTCGGGATTTAAAACCCTAAAATAGATTATATTTAATTTTATTGCGCTACAATACATAACAATGGCAGTGTTTTAAGTTTTCACTGAGCATACTCTGTAAACCACTGAACATACTGTAATCAAGGTACACATGTTCTTTTCTTCATAAAATTCTGTTAATCAACATTTGTTTATTTATTTGTAAATATTGGTAAATGTAATAGGTGTAATATAAAAACACACGCACGCATTAAAAAACAAATCTTCTTGAAATTTAAATAAATATTATTTACTACGAATAGTCTTTATCAAAAATAACATTAATAAAATATATCCATCTAAGCTTTTTATTCCGAAAATAAATGTATTTAGAAACGTAATATAATAAATGTTTTGGTATACAAGCATGTTTATTTAATAGTAATTTTCTACTTTATTTATCTTCTTTATCCTAAATTACACCATAGCTCATCCCGAATTTATAGCTAGTATTTTTCCTTTTACGCTTTGTTATAAGCTTTTTTTTTGCTTTTAATTCAACAGAATAACATAGAGAGAACATTGCACATGACTTTATAAAATATAAGAACGTTAAAAATTGTCTTGAGAGGCAACCAAAACGCCATACTAACGAGCATGAAAATAGAACCATGAATCATTATGGGTTTCTACTTCTTGGTGAAGCCTTCTTGTTATTGCTATAGGCAATTTAAACTATGATTTCAATCACTCTGCTATGGATTTAGCTGATTACATTTTAGCACATGAATGTAAAGTTAACAATAAGAAAATATCAGCTCCTACAAGTTAACCCATGTTAGTTTTCAACTGTTATTTGCAAGCAGTTGAAAGAGAACCATGTGAAAACCGTATACTAGTAAAGGAATATCCCACAACCGTATACTAGTAAAGGAATATCCCACAGTGAAACTTAGTCAAGTGTAATATTTACCTTTTCACAGTGTCTGTCGTTGAGGGAGTTTTAGCAAACAAGTTCTAAGGTTTAACCACGAAACGAAATGAGTCCAGCTTTTTGAACTCTCTATAAATATGTTGAGAAAGCATTTCGTATTTGTACAACAACGTGGATTGGGGATTGGGAAACTGCTATAGACCAGCTCGCAAATGGTGAGAGGAGGCAAAGTGTATGTGTGGGTTTGCGATTATTGAAGTAAAAATTAAAAAAGAGACTCTATTGCTTTATGAAGATGCTATATGAGTGTTTAGGATTACTGTCTCAATGAAGGAAGTGCTCCAGTTCAGGAACAAAAGCTTAAAAATCGAAAGGAACCATCAAGTACCAAGGAACCTGAGTATAGTAGGCAAAAACAACTTGTGGCATATTATATAAAAAAAACTACCATCATGAATAACATACTATATTTTACGACTTATCAATATATCATAAACGACATTTTATTAATACTTTCTCTGTCGTGATAATTGTTTTATGTATTTAGGCCCATGTAGTACTAATAGGAAAATTGTATTACCGTCCATATATTAAAATAAAAATAGGCTTTTGTTTGCACACATATAAAACAAAGTTTTACACATTATGTAAACCGAGTAGAATGCTCATATTTTTGAAGCGGTATAAGGAATTTAAAATTATTTTATTATGGTTAGTGTATTAAATTTATATAGGTAAATAATTCTATTTTAATTTGCAATATAAAATATTTTTATACAAGGTATATAATTAAATTAAACTTTTATAACAATTTGCAATACGACATTAAAATGATTTGATACTTACAGTGTAAAAGACTGCCATTCGTCTTTATCGTAGATGCCTCTTTTACAAACTCAAGTGTCCCCTAGTAAAACGTAAACAGTAACATCTTGTAATACTTCGGCTCGCAATTATTATCGTCCTACTAAGCTTCTAGTTTTGCTTTCGAAAGCAATATCATTCTTTAGTTTTTTACGAATACATCACAGTTAAGGCATAGTTTTCATATATTATTAAATCAGGCTCCTGCAGCATGCATTATTGTAAAATTTATTTGAATATTCCATTTCCTTTAATATCCAAAAGTGAATTTTAGCATTTCTAATAAACTCCTAAACTGTTCATTGTTACTAATGGTTCTTTCCTTGAAACTTTAAATCAAATAAATTAGTGAAGTCAGTATAACACCTACAGACTAACCATAATACATACCAGTATACATCATGACAAAATAACAATTTCACTTCGAATCAAGGGCGATCGAATGGTGTCAGCAAGAGTTTATTATAGATTGGTTTGTTTCCAGCATATACCAGATTAAAAAAAAATTTATTTGGTGGATATAATACGTTTTCTGATCTTTCCACTTTAGTCATCATACAATATGGAAAAGAGAGGGAAGTGACGTATTTACAGTTTTTTGGGGGTTCAAAGTTTAAAGTGGGTATTACATATGATCCAATAGGTGTTGTTACTTGAATTATTTAAGAGGTAACTGATAAGTAATTTTATTTGAATGGGCAATGTTGACCGATATATTCTTCATGCATTATAAACAGTTCTGTACCATCTCTCACATATCTGCGTCGTTGTTGTAGAGGTTATTTTAATAATTGCCCCAAAGATCTTATTTCTAACTTTTAAAGACAATAGCTTTATTTATTAGTTCAATGTAGGCAATACTTTATCCGTAGGACCATTTGGTTTTTCTATAAAAAAAAGGTTCAGTGTGTGTGTTGACCTTTCCCCCGTCAATATTTGTACTGTAGGGCGCGCGGGGTGGGGGGGGCGGGGGAGCAGATAATTGTGTTGAAAAATATTACTAAGTCAATTTTCCATACTTGGCTTACCGATGTGGATTAAAGTTGTAAACAAAGATACGTTTAATCTAACAAACAATAGATGTATATAATTGTAAATACACACACATAGTTTTTAAAAATACCTGGTAGATTGGAAACTGTTTCAATAAGCATGAAATAGTGGCCCTCTTACTTTAAGTACAAACCACACGTGTGTGTAACCGAGTACGGGCGGCAACTGTGGAGCCCAACGTGTCCATTTTTGTACACATAGTCAAAATATGTTACTGCTGATGAGAAGTTTGGGCTTTGTTTACCGTGACATTATGCACTCTGAGAAATAGTGGGCTTTAACTGTGAGCCCAACAGCGTGTCCCATTATTGTACACCGATAATGTATCAAAATATGTTTACTTGCTGTGAGGAAGATATTGGGCTTGGTCAATCAACCACTCGTGACTTAATGCACTGGAATGGTGGGTCTTGAACTGTGAGCCCCGAGCGTGTCCATTTCTGTACACATACTACAAAATTGTTAGGGCGGCGCTTGAGAGAAGTTTGGGCTTGTTTTCTACCGTGACTTATGCTCTGGGAATGTTGCTTAAACCTGTGAGCCCAGAGCGTGGTCCATTTTGTACACATAATCGCGCGCAAAATTGTTATACTTGCTTGTGAGAAGTTTGGGGCTTTTTATTCCACATCACTCTCGTGGAAAAAAAAAAAAAATACTTTGATGCTCTGGGAATGTGTGCTTAACTGAGAGCCCAGCGTGTCCATCATCTGTACCCATACTCAAATATTAGTACTTCTGTGAGAAGTTTTGGGCTTGTTCACCGTGATGCTTAATCTCTGGGAATACGTTCTTAACTGTGAGCCCACCGTGTGCCATACTGTACACAATTCTCAATAATTGTTTCTTGCTGTGAGAATTTGATTGCTTGTTTCGACCATGGACTATATCTCTGGGAATGTGCTTAATATTGAGCCCAGCGTGTCCATTATGTACCACATTACTCAAAATTTTGACTTCTGTGAGAATTTTGGGCTTTTCAGCAATTCACACACCGTGACTTATGCGCTGGGAATATGCTTAACTGTGAGCCCACAGCACCGTGTCCATGATTTACACATAGTCAAATATTGTGTTACTACAAGCGTGCGAGTTTGGGCTTGTTCACCGTGACTGTTATGCTCTGGGAATGTGCATTAGCTGTGAGCCCAAAGCGTGTCCCATCTATGCTACACATAGTTCAAAATTGTTACTGCTGTGAGAGTCTTTGGCTTGTTCACACGTCTGTACCTTATGCTATGCTCTGGAATCGTGCTTTAACTGTGAACCCCAGACGTGTCCAATTTGTATACACATCATCAAAATTGTGTTAGGGCTGTGTGAAATTTGAGCTTGTTATACCCGCCACATATGCACTTGCGAATGGTGCCTAACTGTAAGCCCAGTATGTCGGGGCTTGTAATCAGATCTGATGGGTTCTACACGCGTTTATATTGATCAAAATCAATCACAGGTACATGTCCAGCTAAGTTGGTTCGACTTTGCGAACATTAATCGAGGCTTGAAGGCCAAGTAGTTAGTAGCTGCTAAGGGGCCGCTTGAGATGCGCGATGAAAACGGAGTAATTAGTCCCTTGAAACACATACGATTGCCTGTGACGCGCTCAGACTAGCTCTGAGCTGTTATCAGCTGAAGTTACGCTGCGTCCACACCACAAAATAAATATTCAATTCCCCTTTTAAAAACGTATAATGGTTGCCCAAATTCATAAACATATAATACTTTTTATATAATTTCAGTTATGCAAACTAAAAATAGAATCTCCCCCCCCACCCCCCCCCCCCCCCACCCCCCCCCCCCCCCACCCCCCCCCCCCCCCACCCCCCCCCCCCCCCACCCCCCCCCCCCCCCACCCCCCCCCCCATAAATAATTTTATACAAGAGTGAAAAATTTGTAGAATAATTCTTTTCTTGCATATTTACATCCATTGTTATTAATATATATATATATATATATATATATATATATATATATATATATATATATATTTGTGGTGACTGCATTCCATGCGTCCTCACTCTGCAGCATCAGAGAATTTTAATACCATACTGTATGTTATTAAGATATCAATAATCTGCACACTTGTTAATTTATTTTATTACTCAAGATTTGTTTTAGAGAGAAAGGATAGTCCCACCCTTTGCCCCACTTGGATAGCCAAACAGAAGCACATTACCTCCTTTGCTTATCTTTCTTTCAAGGCTGAATTTTATGAGGTTGCCTCGGTGACCACCAGGGAGCGCGGTCGTAGGTTGCGGTGACCAAACCACACGCGGTATGAATCCCGGCCCTGTCAGTGTTTGGCCAGTACGAGCGTCGCTTGAGGACTTAGGAATATTGGAATAAGATATAATTTTTTAGGGCTACGAAATAATATGAATATGTTGTGAATATTAGGGTGGGTGGGAGAAATTTTAGCAGGGCGTACGGCTGGCCGATTGATGATTTATTTCTAGGATTGATTTATGATTAATCAGTTGTTAATAGTTTCTGGAAAATTCAGAGTAGACAGGCGAGATTTCGATTGCGATTGGACTAATTAATTCAGTTCAAACAATTGTATTTCATTGTTTAAGTAACCATGTCCGCGAGAAAACTGATTAATATAATTTTATTCGTTATTTGTATACTTTAACTGAACATAAAAGCTGGCTGTGTTAGAAACGAAGCCACTCAGATAGATAGACATTCATCACCTTAATAACCGCGGTTGTAATACTTTATTTTACGGACCTCAGGGGTTTGACCGCCGCAAACCCAATCACGTGGGGTTTTCGGTGGGGTAGTTCCATTATCCTTGAGGCTGAAGGGACAGATTTGTCATCGATTGAAGCCCATATAATTCAAACCCTGGGATTAGGATCAAAATATAACAATATGAAAATGGTGGTGCGTTATAGCAAAATGGCAGACCATTTCTACACATTTATATTTTGGAGGATAATGAAATTGATGAGGAGATTCGAAGATTTATATTTATGATTTTAAACTTAGTTTAACCATATAACCGAGATTTAAAGCATTTCATTCTAAAGTAGAAAATAAATTAAACCACCTGGTTAGGATTGTTGCCTGGGGCTCAAGGACTTAACGTTTTAGACTACATACAGTGATGTTATTTTTTACATATTTATATATACTAATCTAGATCATGATCCAAAAATAAAATGTATTTACAATTTTGTTTAGTACGGAGTACACAAAACTTTCGAATAATGAATTGCACACCCAAATACTTTTACATAGCACTTAATCATGAAACCCGTGTGTGTGTGTGTGTGTGTGTGTGTGTGTGTGTGTGTGTGTGTGTGTGTTTGTGTGTTGTGTGTTGTGTTTGTGTGTGTGTGTTTATGTGTTTGTATTTATAATATTTAATGTACACCACCTAATATATCTTTTATATATTTTTGTTGTGTAATTTACTCAAGAATTTTTTCAAATATCCCTGCGTAGTTATTGATTTTCCCATAAGAGACAGTTACACTTTTTTTCTTCAAAGTATCCGAAAGTGAAGCTTCAAAGACCCAACAGTACTCTAGACTTCTTATTATATCATCCAGGGGATTACCCCTGATTGTCTTTAAGATGAATCACAACAATCATTATTTTAATTTCAGTTAAAATATTTTTAATAACATAGCCCCTAGTATAGTAATAATTTCCGAAAAATTTGTTTAACACTTACTCTTTAAAGCAGGAAACGGATTTAATCCCCAGGTTTTAATTTAAGTGAAATGCTTGTAACAACGAAGACGAAATCTTGCAGAAACATAGTGGCTGCAGTATTTGAAGTCAAAACACTAGGATGTGTTGATGCTTGTTTAGTACAAAGCTTCACTTCGTTCAATCAATGAAAAAATGTGGAAGACATTTAGGACTATTATAACATTTGAATTTATTAGTTATATAAATCAATAAGATTCTATTTCTGAAAAAGAGCTTGGATCTTTGCTAATGTAATACCATACCTGTAATTGATTGAGCTCATATTAAGAGTGTTAAAGATTTTAAAGAAAATAAAACATACTTCGATAAAAAATCTATTAATAAAGAGTGTATTTCAATTGTGTGTGTTTTTTTAAGTATTTTAAGGAATAAAACTGCTACCGTCAAAACTAGTTGTGAGAAGAATTAATCGGAAGTTTAGTTTAGAACCATAAAATATTCAAACAAGTATTCACATCCGTCTGAATTTTATGGGAACTTTTCTATCATTTGCATTGACGCCATAAACATGTCATCTTGTATCATGTAAAAGAGGCATTAACGTATTTTTTAATAACTGTCACAATACAGTAATTGAAATGAAGCTAAATAATTCTCACTTTTAGTAATTTTTAGTAATCTTTACAAATACTCTCTAATCTGCACTAAATATTTGGTATTCATTTATTTCATATGCTATAAAAGTTGCAAAGAAGAAAAGCAAGCTTTGTGGTACGTATTTCCAAAATGTACTTTGTACATTAACACTGTACTTTGTGGTTAGTATTTCTTACTTACATTTTGCTGGCTGTATTCTCCGGTACAAATCTTTGTCTTAATTTGACGTAATTTAATTGAGTGGTAATTTTTATTTTAGAATTAACTTCAACGGTTCCTATGTCGTATTTAAAACTGCCCAACGAAATATAAAAATACAAGGTACGAGTACACCACACCACGTGTCATATAACAGGCTTCCCTGAGAGGTTCAATGCAAAATGTATATAACTCATTTCATTATTGACAGAAAGATGGATAGATGATCATACCAGATCATACCAGATTTAAATGTTTACGTCTTTTTCTTTTGGCAAACCAAAGAGTAATTATTGTGTCACCCTACTAAGTTTTTAACGATGCTCAGCCTAATTCTATGTTTAGACACGCAACATGATATAACTCATTCTTGTCTATGTAAAAATAAAGATTCATGCAAAATTTCAAGTCTAAAAAGTCAATATTTTTCAAGATATCGTACCACCTGATAGACTCAGTTTTGTTCATTAAATTGGTCTTCTATCAGTGTTTGAATAATACAAGTCTAAATACTAAGTCATCTTTAATGATGCTGTAAGTGTTGGAAGAGGTAGTCTGCATGTATTAGTATGTCACATCTTGTGAGTGTGATGATTTTGTTATAATCTGCTATTTTCTAGTTGGATACACATTAGTTACATTTTAAATATTAACTAACGTTTAGACAAATATCATGGAGTGACATGCAACTCAGTGTTCCTGATATATAAATAAAGCTTAATGCACAATTTCAGGCCTTTAAGTTAGTTTGATTTCATGCAGATAGACAAATAGACATATATAAAGACATGCAGGCAGAGATAGGCAGACAGACAGAAATGTAATTTTTCCAGTCCCTCAAATGATAGGCTTCGCTAACGCTCAGCCAAAATTGTTTTTAAATAAATCTGACAGAGAGAAACCGAAATCAAGTAGGCTTCTAATCTATTTAGTGAAATTTTGGTGATAGTGATCTATTTATAGTTAAACTAGCTGTTCCCCGCGGCTTCGCACGCTTTTTGTAAGCTTTGCTGGTTCAAGTGAATTATATTGTCAAAGTCGATGTAGAGTTTACCTTGTTAACACTATCAAGAAAATCTGCGAAAAGTGTATGTTTATAGCCATTGTACACTTACATGTACTTAATAATAAAGTTGTCTAACATTCAAGCTATAAGGCTAAACAGAAATTAATTTAAAAGACAAATATCCATAAAAACTAGCGCCTTCACATAGTGTGTGGTTATTATACACAACTATCTCGTAATTGTAGTTTACAATGTGCAGGCGCTTTGATAACTTATATATTTTGCAGCGCCTCCTGGTGGTGAGTTACATCAATGGGCATAGCATATAAACCTTGTACGTGGAAAAATACATATACATACAAATTTTCATAATGATCGGTCAAATAGTTTCTGAGTCTATAAAGGACAAACACACAAACATTCATTTATATATATATACTAGCGGGCCCGGCGCGCTTTGCTGCGCATTTCAATAATTTTTTGCAAAAGTTGCCCGCGGCTTCGCACGCAATTTCCCGTTGAAAACAGTACACTATATTCACTTATTCTTTTTCTATCACATTCTAAACATTGCTGAGATAATTGATAGTCGTTCCATCGTGAGCCTCTTGGGCGTATTATGAAGGTATGTACCATATTCCTGCCTCTATCTAGCTGTTACCCACGGCTTCGCACGCAAATCTTAAGAACCGAAGTCCTTATATTACTTAGTAAATTTTTTTTTTTACTATAATAAATTTTAGATTAAATTAGTTATATCTCCGATGCCACGATTGAGCTTGCTTTGTTGTCTCGATCGAGAGAATATGTACACACGGAGTTTTGAGAACCATACTTCTGTCAAAAAAAAAACAACTAAGGTTGATTTTATAACATTCTTTATATTTGTAGCCAACGTAAGATAGTAATTATGATATCTGCATTACTCTTCTGATCAAGCATGAGCATGGTTTATATTAAATAAATATTGCAGTTAAAGGTGAATTTTTACGTCAAATTTGAATTGTATTATCTGGATAGTAAAGTCTATGTTTAACAGTGATTGCAAAAACAGTTTAAACAAAATTTGTCGTTTCTCTTAAGCTTACTCTATGCTTTAAAACTATAAGTGTAATATATGTTTACAAAGAACAGCTGATTAAAAATTTGAAAAGACGTTAACATATGTTTGCTGCAATGCATTTCTTATGGGTATTTCTGTAACCAGTGGGGCGGAATCCTGAATCGGGAAAGGGATGGGCATAGCTTATAAACCTTCTCCGTGGAAAAATACATATACGTACAAATTTTCATCATGATCGGTCCAATAGTTCACGATTCCATAAAGGACAAACATACAAACATTCATTTTTATATATATAGATATATTTATTTATTTATATATATATATATATACATATATATATATTACATGAAATGGACAGTTGAGAGAGCATAAATACAGGAATTCTATATGGAGTTCTGAATTCTTGATAAAGATTGTTGACAACAGCTTTTGTCACATAACTTTTATATATGTAAAACTACTTATTACCATAACATGCATTTAGCGCTATTTACTTAGTGATTAAATTTAAATTACTTATAAATTTTAAAGTGATTATTTTTTCAGTTCTTATCAGAATAATATTTGATAATAATAACATAGTGCAGAATGAGATACTATACATTGTATATAATGTTTGGAGCAATGGAGCGTAGTTCAATGTAGGTACTTGGTTCATTGAGTAATTAGTTTTTTCTCGTAATTAGTTCGCTTTTTACCCAGTCTTCTTAGCTTGAAGCCACTAATTAACTTTCACCAGAATGATAATACCATCAACATTTAATATGAATGCAATTGATTGTCGGATAATTAACCGTAAACTGTATAAATGGGAATATTACGAATAAAGTGATTGAGATTAAATTAATTATAATGGTTTGAATAAACTTATAAAATATAAATACTGAATGTTTCCTCATCGGAGTTACCTGCAGATAGTATAAATAAAATTGCGTATTCTATATCAATCTGGAATATTAAAATAACTAGGAAACTGACTGAATTAGTTGGTATGCCACTGGTAATACACACTGTTGATAGACCATTGAGTTCTAAGATACCAACAACACAATGTCATATAATCATTTTATATAATCATTGTTAAAATATTGACAGATTTAATTTATCAATTAGGAGTTCTTTACTTCTTCAGAATTAGAAAAATCATGTTCGGCGTAATCGTACATGAATTTCTAGAAAGCTCTCTGGCATAAGAAATGTTTTCTACATACCGAGCTATGTATTTTATCCTATTATAGTATTTGGAAAGCTTTTTTTCTTTACCTATTCTTACATAGCGACTGCAATAATCGATGTTCTCTGATGAGGATCGGAAGGAGAGTTGTTAGAAAAGTCTTTCAATCTAACTTTGCAGTTGACGACGCAGAGATTTATAGTGAAGCCGATTAACTTATTAACGATGCCATTACCAGGCTCGTTAGATGTTGTTACCATCCAAAACGATATTTTTACATTTACTTATATCCCATTTGACTTGAATAAATACTATTGTTTCTTAAAAAAACTTTCGTTGTGTGGCCGTATCTGTCACATATTATGCGTTTAAATAACCAAACTAACATATGATCGGACGACCAAATACTTGTCATATGACTTTTATTTACATTAAATTTTTATAAATGGCAATAGCCTTATTCAATTTCAATAAATTTTTGACAGGTATTTGGTCTTCCGATCATATGTTAGTTTGGTTATTTAAACGCATATGTGACAGATACGGCCACACAACGAAAGTTTTTTTAAGAAACAATAGTATTTATTCAAGTCAAAAATAATTGAATAGTAAAAAGTGAGGGCTCTGTGGTTTATTGGTAGCACATTCACCCGGCAAGTGAGAGATCCGGGTTCGAGTCCCGGCGGAGCAAGTACTTTTTGCGATTCAATGTTTATTGAAAATAAATAAGGCTATTGCCATTTATACAAATTTAATTTAAATAAAAGTCATTTGACAAGTATTGGTCTTCCGATCATATGTTAGTTTGGTTATTTAAACGCATATGTGACGGATACGGCCAAATACAAAAAAAATAATTGATTAGTAAAAAGTGAGGGCTCTGTGGTGTAATGGTAGCACATTCACCCGGCAAGTGAGAGATCCGGGTTCGAGTCCCGGTGGAGCAAGTACTTTTTGCGATTCAATGTTTATATATTTGTAGTAAGTGTATTTTCGCATTAAGTAAAATTAGAATTTTTTACTACAAGATAACAAACAATCTCGTTGATAATCAAACTATTTTTCCCCATTGTATTACTTGATATAGATTATATGGATTTGAGTAAAATAAATACGAGTACGTTTTAAGTAAAAGTCCAGTATTACATTATTTATAAATACATTAATAATCATAATAATTCAAGTGATTCTATCTTCATGGGATTACATGTTGTTTAAAATCGTATTACGTTTTATTTAGAGAATTATCACCATAGATCATAATACGTTTAAGAATTTCAGCTTTTCTTTGACACATGAGCGTAGCCAGTATTAAATTTAAAACTACCAAAAGGTTGTTCCAATTTACATGCATCTGTAGTGCCAGGTATTGATTTATTACTATCATTACATTTACATTTTACATTATTTATTTTCGTGTAGTGTTAGAACTTATAATTGTATTATCTATGCTTATATACTTACTTATTACATTTAAGTATGATACTATCATTTACGATTCCAAGATAAAAAAAGAATTTTAGACATTCTCAAAACAAATTCTAAGTAGAATACCACTTAAAATTATGCTTCAGTTATCTTTTAGTTATTATTTTTTTATCTATAATAGACAATATGTTACAGAGTTTGAAAACCATATAATAGGCATAATTATAATTATATGCCTATTCATATATTCTAAACTGTGGATCAAATATTGTAAAATTTAATATCTCTTATAGTACAAACGGAATCTGATAATCATTTATTCGTTGCATTAAAAAAATAAAACTGTTTACATGCTGAACTGCTTACAACTTTTGATGCTGAAACATACTTTTGGTGTATATAAAGTCTTCACGAAAACCTTCCAGTAACTCAAACAGGAGATGTAACCCAGGAATAGCATTCATATACGTAGCTTTAACTACAAAATCATTATTACCATTGTATTACTTACAAAGTCCTGTAGTGGCCAAATAAACTTAATTTAGTTCAAAAGTTACTCATTCAAAATTCATTGATTCTTGATTTTGTCTTAGGGCTCCATAAATATCCAATTCTAATTTTTTATAGTATTTAAGCTCATAAACTAGATATTGAACCTTTCTGATAAATATTTAGCCACAATTTTAAGCAGGCTGAGCTATTTTTGCACTAGTTTATATTATTAGGTTAACATTAAGATACATATCATAGTGTTGAATTACTAATTTATATTATGAAAAATATATAATACAATCCGTAAATTCACAAAATAATATGTGTTTGATCGTACCAGCATGTAAGGTGTTATCTTAAACGTAAAGTAAATTTTCGCTTTTTAAAATTGTATTTAAGTGATTAGTTAATTCATTGATATCGTTCATCATCCAAACGGAAAGAGTGTTTATACGTAGTTACTGGAAATTGTAAACAGTGTGGTGAAGACTAAGTTGGTGGGCTGTGATCTAGTTTCCAATTAATTAATATACATCAGACTGGAGAATCCAATCCTCTAGGTAGTAATTCCATTTGTCTTCGTGTTTATGCGTAAATCTAGCCAGTTACCTGACAGTCAGTATTCCCATAGGTTTGTGCGGACTCAGAAAAGAGAGATATATTTTCCAGAAAAGGACTCAGTTTTTGTTTGAAATACATTACTTGTAAGTTTTGTCACGAATCTTTAAACCCAACTTGACAGCCGCCAGGGTCTAAAGAACTTGATACACTTTAGCTGTCTGAAACATTTATTTTCTTAGAGAAGTTTTGTAGCTTCATCTGAACACTGTATAAACATTACGTGTTTATCTTAACATCTTGCCCCTTTTAGAGAGTGATTGAAACTTTAAGCATCCGAAAGGAGATATTTGAAATCCGGCAGATACCGCTGCCACCACTGGATTATTCCGGAAAAAAGTTAATGGTAACACCAAAGTTTAAACTTAAAAAATTACTATTTATTCCACTGATTGATTTAAAAACTGTTACAATTCTAAACGGGCTATATAGGAGATCACTTATAATTTAAAATATGATATTGAACTACTTTGTTTAAGGAATTTAGAAAATGATTATATTAGAGCTACAGAGAATCACATGTTACCGAGTCTGAGGTTTGATCTAGCACAGGTCAGTTTGTCAGCAGTCTTGTTGCTGTCGTACTCACTTACTTTCAACACTGCTTTGAGTTTAATAATTATTATTTCTTTAGTTAAGTATTAAGGCTTTTACAATAACTATGAAATATTTATAAAACAGTTACATAACTAATTGTAATGAATTAGTATTATACCATTAGAGTGCAAAAACTTGGGCGGAACATTTAGTAAATTTTAATTTTGTGTTTTTCCTTTTTTTAAATCACTCTTTGGTCACTACATAACAATCAGATGTCAGTCTGTGAAAAGAGGAATGAATAAGAAGCTTGTTCATGTCTAGGCCCGGAAACATTTATCTCATATGTGATTAATTTGAACCCAGCTCAAAATAGCTTATCAGTCACGTACTGGGGAATTTTACAAAATGATTGAGATCCTATGGGATTTTATTTCTCGGACCAGTCCTCACCAGGAGGGATCAATATTCTAAAGAATAGATTAAAACAAAATTTTGAGATATGTTAGACAACATATGAATCACATATGCGATCCGTCCCTGTTGTCAACAGACAACCAGTGCCGCATTCTTTCTGCTGGAGATGGTACCACTCCTTTTAGATAGTTTCGGAGCACATGGAAAAGTTTTATTAATTGACAAGTTGGTCATCCACCATTACCTTATCTTTCAATTTCTGCTACCATACCAAAGCTCGTAAAACTAATACAGCCTGATCACGAAGATGTACAGACAATACAAATGTCTTGATTTACATTCTCAAGACCTGCAGTAGCAGAGCTTTTTACAAAAACATACCTCCTAGCTGACACCACCTATTAAAAATGACGAAAGTAGCCTTAGCCGAATATAGGTTATCGTCAATGTCATCGCACCGATTTTTCACCAACCTCATAGCTCTATTCGTTCATGGTTTTAACCAGTCATAAGAATCTCCATAAACTTGTGGAAACACACCTCTACTGTTAAATAAACTTAATGTCATTCACAACCTTTCACACCTAAAATAAATCCTAGAAAACGTAACACGTAGAACAGCCTTTACTGTTCTTTAATTGAACAATCGCTCATGAATAAAGAAGCGTACCACCATTTCCGAATTTATCCATTCACAAATTTCACTACCCGAGTGCCGTAACTGTATTGCCTAGAGCTACTTTTCTTAAAAGCCACTTTAAAGTCGAAGACACCATCCAGATTACGCCTTTAGACACCAAGGCTTTCTTCCACACCAATTTTTCCAAAGTAGAATCTCATTACTTTCTGAAATATGAAATTTTATAAGTAATGTATATTATTATTTTTAATGATTTTTAACTAAAGACAACAACTTAAGAAACTTCTATTTGCGCAATATTTACATATACACACATATTGCGAACATATTTTCCAAACTTTAACAGCTCTAGCAATCTGTTGCCTGTTTTGAGCAGTTAATCACTTTGTAATGGAAAGCGCATTATCATTTCTAATAATAAATAATGATATCTACGGTCGATCCGAAAAAGTACCATTAATTAATAATTCAGTGATAAATAAACGTAATTCATAAATGTCTTCGAACCGTTTAGGTGTGATCATTTTGGCCAATTAACAAATTTGTACGAGTAGACTGGGCTTGTTGAACCATCCAATTAGCGTTCGAGAATTGTACTAAAATATTATCACTTTAAATATCTAAAATAATTCCATCAAGCTGGATTTCACCAAAAGCCGAAAGTGAAAACTCATATTTTTATAAAAGGACCTCGCCCACTAATATTGTTCCTAGCTCTGTAAAGTGTTGCTGTTTACTGTCTGATTCTACTTTGGTGTGATGTATTCTGTCCAGGCTCTGTACAATATTCTTGTACGTTCTGTCGGGTGTGAAGACGAGGACTGAGATGGGCGCTCACCACCATGTCGCCGCGGTCTGGCTGCAGATATCCTGATTCGCAGATCGCTTGGTCTCTACTCTTCGTATTCATGTTGGTAGTCGCTATCGGGGGCAACATAATCGTCATCGTCATATGGATAGTTACTAGTATGTACGTACTATACTGCTTGCGAAGATTTGTATTTTTACTTTCCACCCATACAAACTAGCTCACCGTCAGCAACAACGAATCTTTATTTGTTTGTCCGTGCCCAAATCACAATAGTGATCCGCGTGAGCTACCATATATAAAGTCACAATTATTTGTACCCGGGGAGAACATAAGTCATTTTCATTATTTTAGTTCGATGGAAAGAGTACTATTCAGGGAAAATGTTCCTTAAAAGAGAATTAATGTATTATTATAATTTTTAGTTAAATTTTTGTTATTGACGATTGGAAGGTTTGAAAGTATAACAGGATTTCGGACATTTGTCATCGTTATAGGTTAAAAAATATAACACAACGTTTCGAGGATTGGAATCTATCCTCTTCGTCAGGTGAGGGAGTATTAATATAGACAAAAATAACGAACGGAAAGATGTAAAGAAGGGAAAGAAAAGGGTTCAAACACACCCAAAGGCTGCTTGGAGTCCAGTCCATGCGTTGGACTGCACAGGATGTAAGTCCTGAGCACAAATCACAAGTGCAAGGATCAAAATCATTCATCACACCTAATAATTTATCATCATGTGCATTCATAGTGTTTATACATTTATTTATTCTGCGATTTTTGTCGTTGGCATCATGGTCACGAATGTGACCAATGTATAAATATTCCCTAACACTCAGCCAAATTTATAGAGTGACATTCATGATAATTGAAGTCGATTTTGCACATACAGAAATTAAGATTCATTCACAATTGTACTTGCATATATCAGTTTCTTCTCAAAATCTTCCAGTCCCTGGATGATTAGTCTAAAAAACCTTCAAATAATGAGGTGTTTATAAGATTGAAAGTAGAATAGTTGAAAAATACTGCAGATGAATAATATGGCGATGTTCTAACAAAGTCTTGTGTGACGTCAGTCAGCATTGAGTTTACAAGGGCAGAGATTGTGAAGCATGATAACATTCACAGCGCCACTTACCCCGCCACACACCGCAATGTCATTGTAGAGAACGAGGATCCTGGCGTGTGGATGTGACGCAACGTCTCCCTCTTCATTTACACCAATCCACTCGCCTCTCAAAGAATATAAAAAGTGGCTATATAAATGCTTTCCTAGTGTTAAATAGTTTTTCTTAAGTTCAAATTGAAAATTTGTAACAATATTGTGTTCCATTGTATATTGTACCGGGACGGTCGAAGAAATTCAAATTTTAGATTTAAATTCGAGAATAATGGCAAATAATACGGTAAGCTGAGGTGGCTCAAGGGTAAATTTGACATGAGTATAAAACTCCTTACAATATCCTTTATTACGTTTTATCCAATTTTGGTTCAATTAAATACCACATAATAGGTAAGTCTTTCTTTTGATAACATTTCTTTTGACACTAAACCAGGAATAACTTCAATAGAGCTATGTTTGTTACACGTAGATTTCATATTCCAATAGTAACATAAAAGTTGTCCCCAGTGTATATGTGTGCGTGCGTGCGTGCGTGCGTGCGTGCGTGCGTGCGTGCGTGTGTGCGTGCGTGTGTGTGTGTGTGTGTGTGTGGTGTGTGTGTGTGTGTGTGTGTGTGTGTGTGTGTGTGTGTGTGTGTGTGTGTTTCATTATAATATATATGAAAATCCTTCATGTTATAACAGGAAACCAGCCTCAGACGTATCTCAAATACCGAGAATTGTTATACAAACAATAAATAACACCGTTTAAATATCACCGTAACTCAGGGATTAATGCTTTGAATCCCATGTTTAATACATTTGCAAAATATTTTTGACCGTTTTCCGTTAAAACATTTAGTGGGACTAAGTAAAAGGTCATTCTTGTAGAAAGAATTTGTTTTAAATATTTTTAAAACTCTCCCATTAACAAATAAACATATCCCAGCTTCATGATACTCTAGTCGTTAACATAAAGCTATTCATTGACAACTATTTCTAGGAGACACCTAATTTATTATGGAGTGTTCCTCTCATTGCCTGATGAATTACAAGGTCTAATTTAACCTGATAAGGAAGTTGACGCAGTCTAATAATGTTTTAAATAACAATATTATGTTTGATTCCATAATTTATTATCAGAAGGAAACGAGGAAAGTCTTCAGCACTAAATTCACGGTAGAGACTATTGATTTAATTACAGTTTTTGTTTTTCTCTCTACAAACAGCATACCTACCGTCAAATGTTTCACAGCTTTTATGAAAATTCCACATCTAAACACCACGAAAAGGTAATATTTACTCATATTTAAACTACGAGTATGTTTTAGCTGAGGGATGAGAAATATTCAAATCACTAGCTGCAGCTCATTCCGCTGTGCTGTTATCTTGTGGACACAGAGACAAACAAACAAGCATACTCAGTTGTTTCTCCCGACAAACTATGTTTAGATGTGGGATGAGAAATATTCAACTAGCTGCAGCTCATTCCGCTGTGCTGTTATCTTGTGGACACAGAGACAAACAAACAAGCATACTCAGTTGTTTCTCCCGACAAACTATGTTTAGCTGTGGGATGAGAAATATTCAACTAGCTGCAGCTCATTCCGCTGTGCTGTTATCTTGTGGACACAGAGACAAACAAACAAGCATACTCAGTTGTTTCTCCCGACAAACTATGTTTAGCTGTGGGATGAGAAATATTCAACTAGCTGCAGCTCATTCCGCTGTGCTGTTATCTTGTGGACACAGAGACAAACAAACAAGCATACTTAGTTGTTTCTCCCGACAAACTATGTTTAGATGTGGGATGAGAAATATTCAACTAGCTGCAGCTCATTCCGCTGTGCTGTTATCTTGTGGACACAGAGACAAACAAACAAGCATACTTAGTTGTTTCTCCCGACAAACTATGTTTAGATGTGGGATGAGAAATATTCAACTAGCTGCAGCTCATTCCGCTGTGCTGTTATCTTGTGGACACAGAGACAAACAAACAAGCATACTCAGTTGTTTCTCCCGACAAACTATGTTTAGCTGTGGGATGAGAAATATTCAACTAGCTGCAGCTCATTCCGCTGTGCTGTTATCTTGTGGACACAGAGACAAACAAACAAGCATACTTAGTTGTTTCTCCCGACAAACTATGTTTAGATGTGGGATGAGAAATATTCAACTAGCTGCAGCTCATTCCGCTGTGCTGTTATCTTGTGGACACAGAGACAAACAAACAAGCATACTCAGTTGTTTCTCCCGACAAACTATGTTTAGATGTGGGATGAGAAATATTCAAATCACTAGCTGCAGCTCATTCCGCTGTGCTGTTATCTTGTGGACACAGAGACAAACAAACAAGCATACTTAGTTGTTTCTCCCGACAAACTATGTTTAGATGTGGGATGAGAAATATTCAACTAGCTGCAGCTCATTCCGCTGTGCTGTTATCTTGTGGACACAGAGACAAACAAACAAGCATACTCAGTTGTTTCTCCCGACAAACTATGTTTAGCTGTGGGATGAGAAATATTCAACTAGCTGCAGCTCATTCCGCTGTGCTGTTATCTTGTGGACACAGAGACAAACAAACAAGCATACTTAGTTGTTTCTCCCGACAAACTATGTTTAGATGTGGGATGAGAAATATTCAACTAGCTGCAGCTCATTCCGCTGTGCTGTTATCTTGTGGACACAGAGACAAACAAACAAGCATACTTAGTTGTTTCTCCCGACAAACTATGTTTAGATGTGGGATGAGAAATATTCAACTAGCTGCAGCTCATTCCGCTGTGCTGTTATCTTGTGGACACAGAGACAAACAAACAAGCATACTTAGTTGTTTCTCCCGACAAACTATGTTTAGATGTGGGATGAGAAATATTCAACTAGCTGCAGCTCATTCCGCTGTGCTGTTATCTTGTGGACACAGAGACAAACAAACAAGCATACTCAGTTGTTTCTCCCGACAAACTATGTTTAGATGTGGGATGAGAAATATTCAACTAGCTGCAGCTCATTCCGCTGTGCTGTTATCTTGTGGACACAGAGACAAACAAACAAGCATACTCAGTTGTTTCTCCCGACAAACTATGTTTAGATGTGGGATGAGAAATATTCAACTAGCTGCAGCTCATTCCGCTGTGCTGTTATCTTGTGGACACAGAGACAAACAAACAAGCATACTTAGTTGTTTCTCCCGACAAACTAGAGATACATGCTTACCACAAACCAAAATATCAAGATTCAAAAAAGTTATTGTTTTGTATTAAAAGTGTAGTTGGGTATTAGTTATAATACTTTTTAAGAACGTTTTGGTCGCAAACCTCAAAGATTTCATTTTTGAAGACAGGAGATATATAAATGTATTATTCCACGAACAATGATAGGAATTTGAAACGACATTTGGGGATATCTGATTTTCGGTCCCAAATAAAATAGTTGAAGTTAAATATATTAACTTTTTACTGCATTTACATGATAGATATGTACGTTATAGTAGGTAGCTGCGAGTTTTTATTAATTATAAATTTAATTTTCTTTATTAAATATCTCCAATTTGGAAGTACGGCACTCCACCGTACCGCGTAACTTCACTGAAGTTGCATGTAAACATTCAAGTCTAGAGCTCGAATCAATCTTAAGCTCAATAATCTCAATCTTACTATATTGCATTTCAATATAATATCATCTCCACATGTCATAAATGAGTAAAAATATGCCACTTCCTAGAGCTATAAATCTTACAATGGTACAAAATTCACAATTTTATAGTTAGGTACCTGTTTTTATTTGGTTTTGATTTCAAAATATCCTACTTAAAAGACTTATAACTTCTCGTAGAGTATTACGTAACATGGCATTTATTTTGTCTGCATGAAAGTTATTTTAAAGAGCTATAGATTTAAGTTTAAAAAAAAAAACCATTCCAACAAAAAACACCACACCTCCTTAAAGTAACAACACGATAGGTTTTGACGGTTTTATAATCATTGTTTTACTTATCATCAAACAAGAACAAAATATATAGGTTTTAAAGGCAAAGATCTTCAAAAAAACAAATTACTGTGAGTGTATAAACAAATTACACTTGTATAAATCAAATTAGTCAAATAAAATATCATTCGGAAAGATCGTTGAGAGAAGAGAACTATCTGTTCTATTATGAAATTAGACCCTACCTTGGCTTCCGAGCTTGTTTACAGAGGTAGATACATTGATGGCTAGGTTATCAGAAGCACCTTGTGTGAGCGTTATCAAACGGTACGTTGTCAGTAGGCCTGTCAAAGGATATGACACAAGAATATGAGTATACAACAAAAAAATACATGTGCTTTATTTTATTGTGCTTAATAAACATACTTTATCTGCAAAATACGGGGTTGCATCTATTTTATGCATGGTTTAATGGTGGTTTTCATCCATTAAATCCTATGAACCTGAAGATCTTAACAGGTAGATCTTTTTATTTTATAAATTATTTAAATTAATAACGATTACGTCGTCTTACGTGGATTATCTTTAAAATTATAGTTAAAGTGAGAAAACACTTCAAAGAGAAATTTGTTGAGATATAAAAAGTGGTAGTCTGTTTAATGGTTAAAAATAATATATTTTTTAAAGAGGAATGCTACTTTAAACGTAATGTTTATAAAAAATAAATAAAACGAAGTGCAAACAATTTCTGAAGTAAAGGTCGAATCTGTGCTAACCGCTGGCGGAAAAGAGAGCCGCGAGGGATTATTTATGATGAAACGTTCCCTGCTTGATTTTGCATCTGAGGTTGACGTCTGCCAAAGAAACACTAAAGACAAGTGGAACGGGAGGCAAACTTCTCTAGCTAACCTGATGTCGGATCAACATTATACTACCTTTTAGTACAGGTTACAAAGAAAATAATATCATCGTTTTAATTTTCTACATTACATATGTAACAATCACAATATATTTAACAATGAACTAAATCAGATTATCGAATTTTCTTATTAAATCATTTATTTATTAAATTTTTGTCTGTAGGTCTGCAGGAAATTTCAAGAATGGAAATACTTTTAGACTCCTAATCTTGCATGCGACTACAGCGAAGCCATGGTGTGGGAACTTTTATGTTGTATATAGACTAGTTCAAGTCTGAGGATCGGAAATTATTTTCCCGGATCCAGGAAGAATTGGCCAATTGCAGTCCGGCGCTATAGTACTTTCTATCCTACCATCTATCTTCAGTAGAATATGAAGCTGTAGTTAACGTTTTCGATCTTTCAGTCACCGATCTGGGGAACAGCTGGTAGTTAAGCAGCTATCTGCGTTCCTTGTAACCCCAGTTGGAGTTACTTTCAGCTCATCTATATTCAAAACAACTTCTCGATACATTAATATGAAATTCCAAGATAAGTCTTTATTTAGATTTAAATTGCCACTGTCTTGCCGGTTGCTGTGTATTAGAAACTTCTGCTCTCGTAGTATAAACCAAGGATAGAACGAAAAGTGAGGTTATTAAGTAATTTTAATCTATTTATGATTAATTTCTTATAAACTGCCAATTTCTCATAAATTTCTCAAATCATAAGCCTTGGTTGTGGAACAGTGGTGGTGTTTTTTGAATGTTGGATGGACTTTAAAAACTTTTATCCTCGAACTATTTGTTGGCCTATTTTGAAAAATAGATAACACGTGGTATCTGAGTGTATAAATATATGTTTCATTTATCGATTTTAGTTTATATTTCGCTAAGCATAAAATCTAATAAATAATCTAAAGAATTTCTGTAGAACTCCGCAAAATTACATTGGCCGCGTACGTAATAGTTTAAATCAAAGTCTTTTTTTGCTTATTGTTCCTTAGATTTGACTGAACCGTAAATAAGTAATTATACTAATACGCTCAGAACACCGGTTCTGCAGTGTGTTGATGTGTTACAATAGGCAACAAACACATTATAACACCGAATTTCCTTTTATTAAATAGAAAATAATTCTATTTCTTAATAATATTTTAAATCATGAATGTACATGCGAACAATGCACATATTCTAAACATATATCGATATACACGTTTAGAATTTATGAAACACATTTAGGACGTGTGTTCACTATAGACATTCTTAGAAACATGTATAAAACATTTTTGTTATGTTAATACAGAATGTGAGTAAAAGTCATGAAAACTTTAGTATATTATAATAAGTAACTTATTGAGTAATTTCAATATATCTATAATTAATTTCTTATAAACTGCTAACTTCTCATAAATTTCTCAAATTATGTCTTGATATTTTACATTTATATTTTTCCTTTATGCAATGAAAGGACAAGAATTTAATAAGGATAAGTTATATTTAAAACAGGGGAACTTAAAGGATGGGAAAATGATTTAGCGTGAGAGATAAATAACCTTAAATAAAACTTTATAATTTCAGTGACTTAGGCACAACAAAGTGAGTAACCCTGGTTACTCAGAGACGACGCGTTGGTATCGTCAGAAACATAATCAGATATTAAAGTTTGGATGGAAACTCTACTCTGAGAACTTTTAGAGGCAGTAAATGAGTTATCTCCCTAGGCAGTATACCTACCTTTGACATTTAGTGTACATACAGCAGATAATTGTTCTTCAACACAGGCTCATCGATATCCGAGTAAATAGGGTTTTTAAAAGTTAGGTAAAAGCCTGGGTAACTATTTTCGATACCATAAATGATTGCAATGTGTAGCCAATTCAATAACTAAATACTTTTTAAAGAATCTTTATTGTCCTCATTAATGTTTTTCTGTTCAAATTTTCTCTTAGATAGTAAAGTAAGAATAAAATAATTAGTATTATACATAGGATTTAACTTAAGAAAATACAATTTAGGTGTTTGTACTTTTTTTCTAAATAAATTTACCTCTTTACTACAAGAAACCTTCCATTTGGATCAGAAATTTCATTTAGGGAGTATCTTTTGACATGTTCTTGAACTTTCAAGTGGTCCATTAAAGTGTGTTAAATATTCGATTATAAAAGGCCACATTAGGTTAGCAAATTTCTAGTATGTCTTTAAATATCTTGAGTTTAAAATTTGAACTAAGTTTCAAATTACTTTAAAGTTTTATAGAATCATTTCTTACTCTCGGTTATAAAATGTGTTTTTTAACCCAATCAACTTCCTGTTGAATCCTTCCATCGCCGACTCATTATGTTCGTTTTCAACTGCATCTTCAACTTTGTCTACATTAAGTATAAGTAAGTATTAGGTTAATAGTGATTTGTTATTAAACTTAAATTAATTATAATCGGTTAGATGGTGTTTTCAAGCTTCAAACAATATTTTTAATTGTTTCATATGGAGTAATTAAAGTAGATACTGGTGAGTCTCAACACTTTATGTTGTGTAAACACCCAACCACTCGTCATTGTGTGTATCTAATGATGGATAAAAATTCATCAAGTTTACCTTGTAAACCATTCATTTTTAAAATATGAAATAAAATAACTTTTTAAAATATTTTTAATGGTTTGAGTGGCAGTAAAAAATTAATATACAAACATAGAGAAGCAGTCTGATATTCTACCAGGGAGCATTTATTTAAAAAAGCAAGTTTCCAGAGCCTGAAGGTAAGTCAACACAAACGCCTGCAAGCGAATGAAAGTGATTGTATTTTAAGAGCACCTTGTGACAGCTGACGCTTGCCTTGAAATATATGTTACGGACTCAGAGATCTGCTGACCTGTGAACAAGAAACAACGTAACGTAAATGAACTGGAAAATTATCAGACAAATTATTGATACAAATGTTACAATTTTCATGGTTAACAAAACTTACCAAACTTTTGAGTTGAACTTAATTATCACGCCCAGTTACTTCACGAAACCGCATCACCTAACAGTTTTGAAGTTGCTCAATGAAATAACAATGAAGTTGCTCTGGTGGTGATATTTCTACGTAACGTTGTTTCACCCAATTTTTATATTAAAGTTATTAAAAAAGGTTCAACGTTCCGATAAATTTAACTTTTGGTTTATAACTAAATTAGGTTTAATTTTGATTCCCTGGATGTGCAAAGAACCTCAGGAAGGTGTTTGCATCTGCAAGTAGAACCAAAACTGAGTATCTTGAAATAAGCCGAATGTTTGAGTGAGAATACTTTGATTTATGTGATTTTGGATACAGCAATATATATATATATATATATATATATATATATATATATTTGTTTAAATTTGTACAATCCTATGGATACCAATAGCACATAACTAACCAGAAATAGAAAAATATTGAAATGAAAAATGCCTTTATTAATGAGGCAAACATACGGCTTTCAAGCCTTCTCTACCATCAACCTCACATCGTTTAAAGTACATTTACAATAGTGTGCAACAATTTCGGTAAATTTAATAAATTATACTTTAAATATAAAATAAAAACCTGTTTAAACTATACAAAATAAAATGAACTTAAAGTAAAAATCAATATTTTAAAAATGAATTCAAAACATAACTATACAAAACTGTGTGTGTGTGTGTTTCAAAAATTAAAAATAAAGAGCACGAGTACACATTTTAATCACTACGACACAGGAACACAACGGGTGACCACATGACCGCAACAAGCAACACCCCCCGTCACTCCCATAGACCCCCAGCAACAAGCCTAACCCCGCCCCAAAATGTTAACGGTTCTCAATACATCTAATATAATCGGGAAAAGCGTTCCAAAGGCAACAAGCATTAACAGTGAAAGACCTATTAAAGATTGTTGGAATTCCTATTAATGTGTCTTCCCTTATTGTAGGTCGTTCACTAAGATCAGAGATACATTTTAAATTATCGGACAGATAAACAGGATATTTGGTTTTTTAAATTTAGAGTAGAAGTATGTGGAATTTTTACGTATTTGATGAAGTTTCATGAGTGACAATTGCAGAAAATAGTGTGTAACATGCTCATGTCGTCTGAGATTAACAATGAATCTAATACAGTAGTTCTGAGCACGCTGGAGTCTGTCCCATTGCTCAACGGTCACGTCATTCTTCACGACGTCAAAGTAGTGTGGTAGTATAACAATCTAAATAAGCATCACCTTAACATTGAATTACAGGTACAAGGGCAAATTTCATCAAACCGTGGATTACAGCAAAGGCTCTTCTGCTCGTTATCGTAAGTTGGTCAGTACATCTGAGATTTGTGTTCATAGTGAGTCCGAGATTTTTCAGTTTGTTTTGTTAAATTTTTTCACATCTGCTAAGTTTAAGTTTCGGTGCGGTCTCAATATTAATTCGGTTTATCCGTCTCGAATTAGCAATTTATTATTGCTTGCGTTTTTTTTTTTTTCGTTTTGTTTCAGTACTTGTTGTATTGACGAAAAGTTAATGGCTTCAATATACAAGTTGAGTAGTGACAAAAGTAGCTAGTTCGTTTGGTAAACAGTAAACATTTATTTTCAAATCGTCGGCGTAAAGATGAAAATATTGGGGGTATAGATATAATATGATCCATATGTCTAGGTCACTGCTAGGTTATGTCTGGTTAGAGTGGGTGGAGTTGCTTAAGTAACCGTAAACTTGAAGAAAGCTTTTAGAGCGGGTTTGAGCTTGAATAAAGCAGCATTGTCTTTCAAAGAGGCATGGCTGAGATTGTTTACACTCAAGCTCTTCGTGATAGTTGTACCTCGGGACTCCAGAGGAAGGGACCCCAACCCCCACAGTTACCCTTGCTGAATTATCCTACCATTACAGAAGCGACAAAGACAATTTCGGTTCACGTTTTCTCGGTGTCTTGCAATAGTACACAATATGAGGATGCAGAATTAGTATTCTCATAATGTACTTGCCTTAGAGTACATAAAATTAGACTGCATACTTAGTATGCTCATAGTATACCAACTATTTTGTAGCGTGAAGAAAATAATATTGCATAAACCAACTTGTAAAGCGGTATCAACTGTTACGGAGTTCCAATGTTTGAGTAAGTAACAGAACCCCTCGTCTTACCGTCCATCAGCAAGAGGTAAATGTTCACTTCAGTCTAAAGTCTCACACATTATTTTCAACTATAAAATGTTGTGGTACAGTATACAAGATATCAATTGCCATAGGTTACACTACTTTTAATTTAAAATAGTATATTTTTAATAAAACCATTTTGGTCACTTAGGATTATTTAAAAAATTAGGAGTAAAAGTAAAAACTGTTATATTAATATAGTAAATTTTCATATTATATATGTGCTTTTTAATCTAAAACCACTTCATGCTTTAAGCAAAAGATGATATTTAAATTAATATTGTGTAAATCACTATATAGTATTAGCATCGGTATTACGGTTTTAATATAATAGAATACAATATATACAGGTTAAAATACTTTTTTTACAATTCGTATCTCAAGGCTTAATATTATTCCATCTTTGTTTTTGACGATGAAAGGATTATACTGTACTGAATGGACGAAATACACAACACTTTGAGATCTCTGAGATCGTAGTAATAAACACTCCTTGTTGTAAAGTTTAGTTATAAGTTATGGAAAATAAAGTTTTAGATGTTACAGTAAAATTATTATTAGGAAAGTAGATGCTAAAATATAGTGATAATTTACTAAAACGATATCTTGGGGAATGGGCCTGGTGTTCTAATGTTCTTTGTAATTTGGCCTACGAACTTAATCACTTTAATAAAACTATAAAATTACTTCCCTTCACGTTGATATCGACTCACACACGAGGTGTCAGCATCTTGGCTTGACATTGCACCTATAGTCACGAAAAGAAAGATTGAATCAACTTAGTCTTCAAAGAAGAATCATTCGAGGACTTAAAAACTCGAATATATTCAAAATGTGACTCAAATTTGACTAAAATTACTTTGTTTCAAACTCGCCTAAAACAAAATCGGTGTAGTCTTGTGATTCACAGTTGGTTCTCCGATAATCTTAAGATAAAGTTTAGTGGTGACAGCAGTAAAGATGTATACATTAGTAGCCATTTGTTGATCATTATCATGGATTTGCTCACTTGTACCACTAGCAGACTGAATATATTGTACTTTTCTATCACTTATATAAATAGCAATAAATAAGTAAAAATAAAGAAAGAAATTATTAATAGTAAGTAAAATAAATAAACAAATAATATAAATAACTATTATATCACTTATATAATATTTTCATTAGTATAATTAGTTTTTTCCTCTAGCATATCTCAAAACCTAGTCTAGTTTTAGTGGATCTCGCTGACAAGTTCTAACTTGGCGGGGCTAAATGCTTATATGATTGGTGAAAAAATTAATTATATTATATTCAATATATAACCGGTTTTTCACGAAGCTCCGTTATTAATAAATACACTTCCTGGTTAAAAGCTGAATGTAAAATATTCGCATTAATTAACTGATAAAGTTTAAATGAGGGTGAGTACCTAGAAACATTTAAATCCGATTTATCACTATTAACTGGCATTTATATGAAACTTCTATGACGTAATTTAATTAGTTTTATTCCATTCATTGGACTTCTAGAATAATCATTTAGTCTGTTTTATATTGTGGATCCGATGTTGGTACATTATCAAAGCATATTGTAATTAAAACTTAAATTGATCGGTTAATTAACATTTACTATTTTTTTATATACGAAGATTAAAAAGTACAAACTCATTTGAGAGTTACAGCTTATATTATCATTTAAAGTACATTAAAATACGTGGTTTACGGGCTCAAATCTTCATTTTTTAAGCTTACACTTTGAAGCAGTAGATGTTCCATATCTGTTTTAACTTCCATGAATAAAAAAGCGTATCCTAATTAAATAGTTGTTATAATATAAATACAATTATTATTTTCGATCAAATATTATTGTTTCAATCGAGTATACATCAGTGTAAAATACATAAACCAGTCTTAATTTTTTATGTTATAAAGTTATTTTAATATTTTCATTTTTCCTGAATATTCCAATATTTCTGAATCCAAATTCGGGGTCTGTTACCATTCTGATGTAATTTTTATACAATCTGTCATGATTATTACCCCATTTTTAATACATGTATCTTAAAATGGGCCTTTAAGAAAGGGTATTTTATTATCATTAATTAGCAGTTAGCATTATTGAAGAGAGCGCGAAATATTTGTTATTTCATGATTTACAAGTTGGATCGAAGAATATTGTCAATAAATATCTTATGCAAAGGAAGAATATTTCTTCTCTCCAAATTATATTAGTTTTAAGGAGGCAATTCACCAAAGCTATTTTTAAAATGAAAACAGTTTTATATACCTTAGTGACAATTTTCTAAAAATATCAAGTGAAAATGTGTAAGAAGGCATGTTTGTAAGATTTAAAACTATGAAACTTATGAAGAAGATTGATTTGAGTAAACGATGTCTCTTAAAGAGAATACTTGGATACCTTATAAGGAAGTCGTACAAACATTCTCTTGAAATCACGACGTTCCTAAATACAGACAGATTGCAAAAAGAATTTACAACTGCAATATGATCATAAAAATACATTCCTTAATTCTCACATTGTTTTTCACACAACTTGAAGCGAAGTACATAAGTGAATATTTCATTAAGGAGTTTCAAGATATTAAGGATATTATAAAGAAGTACCAATGGGGTGGAACAGAAAATAATATGATGTATTGTTGTAACATGTTAACGTGTGCGTGCAAAAGTGCAGCCAGAGCCAGGAAGTTAGGAAGGGAGTTTCAATCCACCGGAAGAGAAAAAGCACTGTGAGCAAAGAGTAATGTACATATATGTGTTAACATATTAATTTTGTAACGTTGTAAGTAATACTGTTTACAAAAGAAAACCGTAGTTGTGAACTACTTTTATTCTTTAAATATGAATACGTACATGTAAAAACAGTTATTAATGTCTGCAATGTATTTATTTATTCTTCAATTATTGTGAATAAAACTATATCGGGAATTTTAATAATCGACATTACCGTTGTTTCAAAGAAAAATAATATATAAAACATCAAAAATTTCAAATAAGTAAAAAATTTTATAGTAATACCCAATCGTGTTGGAACATGTTCAGCTACATATTTTAAAATGCTTTAAAACGCATCTAAGTTTATGAAATAATTATTCAAAAATAATTTCTTTAGAGTGATAGTATATTTAACATAATTATCTGGTACTAATATATGAAGGCCTAACGGAAAGAACAGGCTAAGTCCATTTTTTCAATTTTGATTTTGTTGGCTTTTATGGTGGTACTCCTGTTGTAGCAAATTTAGCATGTGATAGTTTGGGAAATAACAAGCTCAATACCGAGAAAAAACCGTTAAAACACTATAGGGAAAGAATAAGCTCAGTCCATCCAGTATTGGAAACAGGCTCAGTCCATTTTTTCAATTTTGATTTTGTTGGCTTTTATGTGGTACTCCTGTTGTAGCAAATTTAGCATGTGATAGTTTGGGAAATAACAAGCTCAATACCGAGAAAAAACCGTTAAAACACTATAGGGAAAGAATAAGCTCAGTCCATCCAGTATTGGAAACAGGCTCAGTCCATTTTTTCAATTTTGATTTTGTTGGCTTTTATGTTGGTACTCCTGTTGTGGCAAATTTAGCATGTGATAGTTTGGGAAATAACAAGCTCAATACCGAGAAAAAACCGTTAAAACACTATAGGGAAAGAATAAGCTCAGTCCATCCAGTATTGGAAACAGGCTCAGTCCATTTTTTCAATTTTGATTTTGTTGGCTTTTATGTTGGTACTCCTGTTGTAGCAAATTTAGCATGTGATAGTTTGGGAAATAACAAGCTCAATACCGAGAAAAAACCGTTAAAACACTATAGGGAAAGAATAAGCTCAGTCCATCCAGTATTGGAAACAGGCTCAGTCCATTTTTTCAATTTTGATTTTGTTGGCTTTTATGTTGGTACTCCTGTTGTAGCAAATTTAGCATGTGATAGTTTGGGAAATAACAAGCTCAATACCGAGAAAAAAACCGTTAAAACACTATAGGGAAAGAATAAGCTCAGTCCATCCAGTATTGGAAACAGGCTCAGTCCATAGTGCTTGTGTCTGCCACTATGTGTGCCACCTGACTTGTTTACACTTGAATACTGAATTGATGTTGTAGATGTGGTGGTTTTCTAGGTTTAGGGAGTTAAGCCTCTAAATTAATAACGTTACGTGCTACTTTGATAATAACTATGAAAGGTGACGTTCCCTCTGATAGTTAAGATGGTAGATAAGATGATAGATAAGCAATGGAAATATTTCCAAAATGTATAATCTTTCATTAAATCACATTAAAATCAAGTTATATCGTATTTCATAATCTAGTAAATATAAGATGCATACTTGACATACAATTAAAAAAGACACAAAATACTGGTAGATATAAACCAGTTTCTTAACAGTATACATTGCATGAGTAACAAATAATAAGAGTTTTCATTATCAAAAAGTAATAGTTATTCAAAACCGTAAAAATACATAACATTGTTCATACGTAAAAAAGAGGCTAAAAATATTTTACTTCCCGTAGTACGTAGTATATTGTGGTTCAGACGGTCTTATGCACTGTAAACAACTACGTGACTCATGTACCTGCATGAGTGGCAGCCAGCAAGTTCACCCTCACGGGCATATATGTCCACATTGTAACACATTCTGTATATTATATTTCAATATTTTTCTAGAGAGTCTGACATAACATTTTAAGGATCTACATGACTAACAAGCGTGTTTACCCTCAAAGGCATTCCGGCCAATATAGTAATTACTTGTATATTAATATAGCTTAATTACTGGTAGTTTAGACGCTCTTACCGCACAGTAAGCTTCTACATCAGCGTGTTAACCCTCTCAGGCATCTCTGTCAGCGTGGTGGAAAACTATGTTACAACTGTTACTTTAGTCATTTTTGTTAAACAAAATACGATCGAGTACAGGTTATCAGCATTTTAGACAGTTCAGCAATTTGTAAACTAATAAGTCTATGACTTTAAAGCTTAAGTTTTTGCTTTAACTAATCAGTGTGAACGTAATTGGACAGCATTTTCAAAAAGATTATTTCAGAAGGAGAGTGTCGAAAACGCCATTGCATCGAAGATGTACGAAATGTACGTAAACACTAGCAATCGTGAATTTATTAACTTGTCCTCAGCAAAGAAGTGGATTTGGTAATATCTATATTCCTCAATTTATGTCAATTTATCAGTTTATCCACTTTAAGAAAAACCATCCTTTTTGCAAACGTTGAAGTAAACACTCGTTTTAAATTTATTTTCAGAGTTTTAGTTTTATGGTGGTGTTTTACTCACAGATATAGTTGACATCTTGTATATTTTTACTGTACACGTTGCTTATTTAAATATTCATGTGGATGTCACCTTTGAGAAGTTAATTTTTTTCTTAAAGCAAATAATAAAACCAAATATTTCATAGATTTAACTGAAATTCATGGAACTACTGTACTTTCTCCATAAATCTTTACGTGCTGTCGTAAGGTAAAAACAATAACAATAAAAGATTAAGCTGTCGCTGACTATCTTTCTCTGTTACAGAAAATGTAATAAATTGAAAATTGACCTTATTTATTTAAATTTTACAACACAGATTTGAAATTCCAATTACCTTGTAACATATTACTATATTATACATTTATATCGTATTGCTAGCAAATTACACAGCAAAATCACTATAAAAATATACTTTTAAATCTCAGTCCATGTTCTTCATGCCTTCCTATATTTACCAAAAAATAACAAATAAATAGACCCTATTATAGTATACTCATAAATAAATTATCGATATTACTAAATTGCAGAATGCCATTGATTAAAACAATAGACACACTAACAGTAACAATACCGTACATATTTTATTTTATATTTTTAATTCCTTACAATTGAACCCAATCGTTTGATGATTTTTAAACAGGTAGAGTTCAAAGCAGTGTCTGATTATTGCAGAGAATGAGGTTAAGGTCGACGACAATATATCGACATGATCGGGCAGAGCGTTTTGCAGTCGCATCATTGTATTGATAGGGGAATTTGTGCCTAGATTTGAGTAAGCAAAATGAGGACTGAACAACGGTCTAACCCTAGACGAGGGACGGGGAACATTAAAGTCCACACGGGCAAGCAGTACACTGCAGTCTACTCTACCAGTTATTAGCTTCTTTATGAAAACTAGCAAACCCACACAACGCCGCCTGCCAAGGCTCTCGAACTCAAACAAAGTCAATAGTTCGGAATACTTTATCAAATAAGTATAAACTCCAAATGTTTTAAAGTACAAAAATCGTAAAAACTTGATTTGTATTTGTTCGGTCATTTCAATTAAATAATATTGGAATGGGTTCCAAATTATAAATCCAAACTCAAGTTTTGAACGAACTAAAGAAAGGTACAATAATTTTAACGTTGAAACTTTTTGAAAAAATTTCTAGACCTGTATAAAAATCCAAATGTTTTGTATGCTTTTTTACACATATCAATTATATGATTAGAAAAGGAAATATTAGTAAAAAAATAACACCCAAATCTTTTAAATTTGAACAAACTGACAAAATATTGTTGTTTAATGAGTAATCAAATTGTAATACGTTCCTTGTTTTCCTAGTGTACCTCATGCCAACACACTTGTCCGCATTAAATCGCAAGCCTGTTTGGCTCCACATGAATAAACTATCTAAGTCATCTTGCATCAATTCACAGTCATTTATAGTATTGATTTCCCGTGTACCGTTAATTGATTAATTAAATTTCATATAATGTAAATTTCGCAACCTAGTCAGCCAGTATAATTTAATATTATTTTTATCCAATGTATTGGAACTAAATTATTGTGCGGAGTAACTACCTAATTGGCACGCGTATGAATATTTTCTTCTAACCCTTTGTAGCAGCCCAACTACGTGACCAATCAGACCTCACGCGCTTTGTCCGTAAGTAAAATTTATCTTTTCGTATTATTAAATTAGCCCTTTGATGCCAAACGTATAAAAATGAATGTAACGTAAAGTAAAGTTGTAAATAGTAAAGTAACGTACCCTTGAAGATCTTTTATTTGCTTGATTGAGATAGATAAAAGTTGTGGCGTCATCCTTATGGCGAACACGTTTTTATAATAAGTAATTTGTATCATTAAATGGCTAATACCGTCGCGAATTTGTTTTAGGCGAGTTCACGTAGCTCACGTAGCTGATGTATCTCACGTGTTGTTTGAGTAGATGGCTACCACTTTCCCAACTCCTCTTCTAGAAATAACCGTTCTTAGACTACAGCTTCAATGTCTCGTGCCAAGACGCCGACACCCGGGTTGTGAGTCTACATATTGCGAAGGAAAGTAAAATCTTAATGTTTTATAAAGTAAAACGTCGTAGGCATAATTCCACAGAACATTGGATATGTTAGGCCCACCTAGCAGATATACATTTTTAGTTCTTATATTCTAATTGGCAGCAACGTGGCAATATATACATTTCATTTACCATCTAAAAGTGGTGCTTGTAAGTTTTAATAAATTAAATTGAACTTATGAGTAAACTTTGTAATTCGAGTATTTATTACTACGACCTCAGAAGTCACCACCCCATGTGTTATCGTCCAACGGTACACCCGAAAGAGTTTCATATCATCCGCACACAACAAGACTATACTAATTTTTACACATTCCACAATATCATTCATAAATATAATAAATAATAGAGGACCGAGATTAGAGCCCTGAGGTACACCAGATTGTACATAACATTCACTATAACCTACGACAAAACTTCACAATGATGTGTCGTGGACCAGATCTTCCAGAAATGGCAGCCAGGCGATCATTGACGGAACCATCTTGAATCCCAAGACATCAGCCACTGCTACCACCAAATCAGTCACATTTTCAGAATTTCCAAAAAGTTGCTCTTCAGATAATGCGAATTAGCATTAAGATTTTTCTTCAGGCTGGACAGCTGTCGCCTAAGCGAAATGTTTTCACTTTTCAACAAGTCGATGTTTTTACTCTGGATCTTCACTTTGCCTTCAGTATGGCCTACATTCCTTTCAAGTTTCACCAGCTTTTCCGAGTAAAATTCCAGCGTTATATTAATTTCAGCTGTGAATTTCTTGTTATCTTCTTTTATTGAATTAATATCAGATTTCAATGAGGCACTGTCCGATTCCATACGAGTAATCTTAGAAAGGATAAGGTTAAGTTTTTCTTCTATAGCTTGCATGTCACTGGCACTCCGAGCACGGGTTGTGCGTCTTGTTGTTATCGCCCATAGAAGCAGACGACTGATTGCAGTTGACAGACGTCAACACAGCTGACTTGATACGCGTGCTTTAACTGGCGTCTCAGCTCCCAACACAAGTAACCTCACTTTGCACGAGGCAGAAGTAATTACAGTTAAAAAGGTTTATTAAAACACATCCACTGAAAATAACTTAACCGGTAAGAGTTAACGTCAAAAGTAACCTAATAAATAAGTATGTTATAAATAACTCTTACATAAACCTTTAAACCAATGAAAAATCACAGAGCCGAAACTAAGCACGTCTATTCCATTTGCATGCTAGCGCTCTTTTTTTGATGCTAGTTCCATTTACTGCTAAAATAAAAATTCAGTTTATAAAAAGGCCACAAAATTCTTTCCCGCATGATATTAACACCACTAATTCAGATCACATGTAAACGTAAAACGTGACAGACTAGGCGAAATAAATATACACGTTGCATTTTTGTTTGTTTTATACATACATACATGTTTTATACGTGTTTGCTTTTTATACATATCGCATTTCATACAAAACAACCATCTCAGAAATTCACAAATAAAATAGGTTCACCTGTAACTGTGGTTTATGTAAATCAAACAAAAGATACACTGATAATGATGTAATGGTTAATCTGTACAACATTGACAATATAACCATTGACGCTGTTTGAGCTATCGATCTCCGAGGAGCCTCGTTTCTCTAAGAGATTCTTCGTCCTAAATAGTTATATACTATTTAACGTTCAAATTTTACTTTTTAAATAAATTTAAACACCTTACTTTCAAACTGAAACAGGAATTTTGACTATTTACGATGAACTAATTGTATTAAAATAAGGAAAAAACAATACACTGTACACAACAATATAGACTCCTTTGTTTCTCTACATCACATACCAGAATTTGTAGTCGACACATAGGCAGCCTGTAATGTTATTGACAGTAACATTCCTGCCTGGTGTGTAACTGGCTTACTAGTCATGAAATTGACATTCTAAAACTTACTCAGCCCTTTGTGTAGTATGGCTTATGAGCTTTGTGTAATTTGCTGTCGATGGGTTTACTGCAGCCTAGTCTCCTTTGGAAGTGACGGTGGCAGAACGTTATGAGCTCGGAAAACAATATAAGTGAATCATATCAGTTTTACATAACTGGATCTTATTAAGCCTAAAGTATATGTAATATAACATATCTAATAATAGCACATATCTAAAATACGGGTTTAAGTACAAAATCATTTAAGATGTTTAATGTCAATCCAACTGATTCGAAATTTGAAATATAAACCTAACCTAAGTATGAACATTTTAAATAAAACCGTGTTTTTTTTTAAATTATCAGTAAATATAATTGTTTTTTATTACATTCAAAGGTCCTAGTTGCAACTTAACTGATAGGAATCCAAATTAACTCTCTAATCAGTTACAATATCTCTTAGATGCAACACCGTCACTAATGTCTTATACAATCCTTTCTCTCGTATACAAAAATATGTCTTATTAATCACTATTTTCACTTCAATAAGTCACCTTTATTTTTCTTTATAGAAATTTATTCGTGCAAATAATGTATTTCACTATTCTTTGGCCATTTAACTAATCAGTGAGGTTTAATTTTAAATCTTACTTAGTCACAACGCCCGTTTAACTATGGCTTCTCTCTAAGGCATACTTTACTGCTCGACAAACACAATGATTTTCTGAACGTTAGAGGCTGGAAAACGTTACATTGTTTGGCTGTCCAGACGATATCACAAGAATTAACTGACGTATACTTTCGTCATTTTAAATGAAGCTACATGTTTATATAGGAAACACTGGGTTCGATATTTGTCCTTTCATGGATTTTGGCCGAGCGTTAGAGAATATAGAGTATAACAATGTTAGGACATATGTTATACTCTTAGGGCTAATTATGTCGCGTTGGTCTAAGGGAAAGTATGATGGAAACGAGTATTTTGCAGAAGAAACAAAATGTTGAAACAAACCGAATAGTGTCATAAGACATTTTAACACGTGGTATATTAACTCGTGTAGACTAGCTATATTCAAAATATCTCTAGAATTATTTTATACGTACACTTATATTTTCAATGAACCCTCATTTCTGAATTACAATAAAGGCTTCTACATCGGTACACGTTTACCCATGGGATTTACCTAAGTTATTGAAACCTATCGCTCAATAGAATGGTACAATTTCTCATTTTTCTGCCTGGGAGATACATTTTTTATGTATTGGCCATCTGTCTACAGCGTTGAAATATCTATACCTCACCGGGGCCTGTTACGCTACACGTGTTTAATAATTTCCACGATACGATGGTTGTATATAAATATAACTTATACACAGGCGAAACCAAAATGAACTTAGTACACGCACACGAGACATGGACTTGATGGAGTTCAGGGAAGAATGTGTACACTACCTCACGTACGGACCCAAGGAGAATCTGATGATGACGATTCAAACTCTGAATGTTCTCTGCCTCCTCACAAGACACCATCCTCCATATGGCACTGCGTACTGCGGAACAAGCATACGTTACAATTACCAGACATTTTAACACCTACAACAAGAAACGTTGTCGGCTACCTGGTTGCTCAGTAAACACAGCATGAATCAAGTTCTCAACATTGTAAGATTTGCTTGTACATCAAGGAATATAGGTACTGTTTTAAACCTTATCATGAGCTATGACTAAAATAATGTCTTCCTTAGTTTATTGTTTGTTTAGGATAATAACTGAACTGTTTCAGTTTATTTCATAATATCAAGTTATTTCCTATAACTTGTGCATTTTCTAATAAATATAACTTATTTTAATCATCTGTGAAAATTAGCCACCTATAATTTAGAATAATGTATTATTAAACTGTTACATATTGTTTAGTTTAAATATAATTAATTCCATTTAAAGATATTGTTAGTAACAAATTATTTATTCCAATAAACAGTATTTTCAAAAATAGAGTTCTTTTATTTTCCATACTGTTTATTTACTCTCGGGTAGCAATTACGGCCAAATATCTCCAAGAGGTTTTTTGATGGGTCCTGCATTTATTGCAATATAAATCACACACACACAAAATTAAAAGTAAAAACTTTCTCCAGGACTGAGGAGGCTAAGCCACACTACCCCACAGCAGGGCACTGTTGTTCGTAAATTTCTTGACAGCTCATTTTCCTTATCGTATCCCCGATCAAGTTTCCTTAATTAGTTTCTCTTTGACAGTACATGTTCCATAATACGTTTCAGCTACACGTTTTTCGCCATCAGCAATAATCTTTCATAACTTTAAGTAAGTTTTACTTCGTACGGTTTCGATTTGTAGTATGTCTAGTATGTTTTAGAGAATTTTTTATAACAAAATAGTTCAATCAAAAATTGTGCTACTAATTAGAAAGATTATAAATACATTCACAAAATAATATACTTCTGAGTTGATCCTCACATTTTTTTAGGTTTTACAGTTTCACTGCTTACATTATGAGAGATCATAAAAAATAACGGGCTGTAGGCCGGTATAACTTAGGCCCTATCACCATTAACTCAATTAGGGATGGATTAACAAAACGCTCCATTTACAAATTTCAATAACCTTCCAAAGTGTAAAAGCGGATAAAAATGTGTATTATCGAAGGAAAATTTTATTGGAAACTCTCGAATAAGCGAAACAAAGTTTCATCTCTTCGATGTTTCTCTGAGCACGTAATACGAAAATCCCTTTGGAACCCATCTTATGTAAAACTTAGGCTTCGGAACTTTAAGACACAAAAGGTTTTAAAAGGCTTTACGAATACCTGCCGATTTAATTGGGCATCGATGCATTGTTTAAACATCTTTATTGCACTGTTAAATAACTTATCTTCTAATCTCAACACAATAAAAACTGTAAAAAATAAGACATACTATTGACTATATGCGTATTCACATATAATTTGTTTAAAAATGTGGTTGTACCAAATGAATACCAAAGTATTGTTTTTTATATGGTCGCATACAAATTTTATTTTTATTTATTAATATGTCATTCGACTCAGATATTTAACCCATTTCAAGCCACATCAAATTCAAATTACATAGCACATGCTCCATGCCACTCCTATCTCATGTCTGCAATTCCGATCTGGATATGTTTGTAACCATCTGTATCAGGCGATATCCTTTTTTATTTCCAACGAATTCGCTTTATGTAATGGCACTAATTGTATTTTCTATTCTATAGTAGGTATAATAATTTAACCATTTGCTATACAATCAACTCTGTGTTTAAATATTTCCAATCCGAATGCTATCATCATAGTTTTTTAGGATAATTACGAAAACGTCTTTGAACAAACTAAAACATTTTCAGGCTAACCAGAATGTAGAATTAGCGTTAATAATAAAGGTATATGCCTTAACCTTGTGCCTCATAATATTCTGATCTCTCATCCTGAATAGATTTATCATAGATATCATAGATCTAATATTGTTATGTTTTTGAGCAATAATGCTTAACGAAAAGAAAATAAAATTTGTGAGACCATGTTTTGGAGAGTCACGTGTGTCGCACAGCATGCCTCTATAAATTGGTATTCTAGTCAAATGTATGTGTGAATTTTACTATTAAGGCTTAACAGCGTGCAGCATTTTTGCTGTTAAACTCCTTAGGCTTGCTTCATTTGACCTAGAAGGTCGAGAACTCAATTCTTCTAACGAAGACATCTTCGAGCACCTTCACAAATGGAACAGAACTTATCTCAAAATGATAATGTGTCAGTTATGGATGTTAAGTTAAATGCGCATGCCTGTGAACTCTCCATTCTTCTAGTTAGTCCATGTCGGAAAGGTTAGACTCATATAAGTTCCGTTTAAGTAAACCGTCACCTACACAACTTTTACAACACTTGTTGGGTGTCACGTGTACTCGATACCTGTGTCAAGTTACTGTGCTTAATTTACATTATGTTATGTAGTCATCATCACATTTCACAGGCCATCACTCTCCTGCATCTATTAGTAGTTTTATGCTAAAACTTATACATAGAGAGAAATATTTTTACTTCAAATGAAAGAATACATCATTAGTAGAAATTGAAAAGTTAAAAATACTAATCACTAATATAAAATTAATTAAATATATAATTCGGAAGTTAATGAATAATATAAAAATAAACTAAAAATATAGTTGGGTATAAATAGTAAAATAAATCGTTAAATTTTACCATAAAATAAGTTATTAAAGGAGCGGGATGTACAAATAGGTTTAAACATTAACCTGCAAAGCGAATTGCTGTAATCCGCTTTGTTAAAATAAGGCCGAGTCTAGTGAGATGGTCGGAGACTGGTAACTCCGTAAACGATAAATTAATCTTTTCAGGGAGTATCGATTCTAAATATCAGAGTTATACATAGCTGAAGTAATTTTTTTGTCAAGTCATCACGTAATACAAGAGCTTTCTGATGTGTAATCATATTGTAACAATTACCAGTAAGTACTAAATTAACATCGTTCAACTCGCTTTGATTCATTACAGAAAGAAGTCTAGATCCAATTGAATTTGGGAAACCTTTATTTATCATTTTAAAGAGGAAGGTTTTTGTGCAGAATGACATAAATGTATTGCCTTTAGTGTCTGCAACGTACGAACCAAATATGTTATCGTTAAGCATGATTGAGACTCCAGTCCTGACTCTATTGCTCACACTCGGCCAGGCATTGTCTCTTAATCTCTGTTACATGACTAAGTGCCGATCAGATAGTTGCAATTAATTAGTGTTGAAATTTATACCCCTTATTGTAGGATATCTGCGTCCATAAGTCTTTTTAACTTTTGACCTCATCAATTTATAAATTAAGATTTAGTGTTTCTGACACATATTTAACGATAGCGTGGGTTGTCTTTATTGTTGACTCCATTTTAGGTATATTTCATAGAGATCTGCGTATTGCAATAATACACATGACGAAATTTTCCTGATATTTTGCATTTGCGTCGATTATGGTCTAAAAAGACCCCGAAACTACAATAATGTCATCGTAAAATTTTATAAATTTGTATTTATAAAAATAGGTTAGACACTGTTACATATACAAGAGTCTTGATAAAAAGGCTTATTTATAACCATTATGCACTCAATAATCACAAATCTTTATTAAATAAACTCCTTACATAACTACCTATTACAAATTTATAACAGTAGAATTTTCGGAATTTTTCCTCCTTTTTTCACATTATTCAGAATATAATTTTCTTACGCCATTATTCATTAAAAAAAATCACTCCATAAACATATAAATCACTGAAAACATATGACCCAAATAAAAATTACTGAATATAAAATTCAAAATTTGTGCAGTAGGTGAGTCTTATTACAATATTGTCTAAGATTCAAAGAGGCTACTTTAAATACAGGTAATAATACCATGTGGAGCAACCAAGACCATTTGTATTCACTACCCTCAGTGAAGTTATCCTTAAATGGTTTGAATGTTGGCATAAGTTTTCTGGATCCCCCCCCCTCTAATTTTTTCAGATAATTCAGATTTTGCTCTCAGAACCAAACAACCATATTCCAAAAATGCATACATATATGGATGTTGTAATATAAAAAGAAATATATATATATACATGTATATATATATATATATATATATATATATATGTATGTATGTATGTATATAAAGCCTCGGCCGGCATAATGTGCCCTTGTGTCTGCCTGTCTGTCTGCCTAAGTATTACGGTGTGTAATAATATAGTATATCATATAAAACTGAAACTTAAGCTTAAAATAGAAATAAACATGTTCACATCGTCTTATGTCTGCATCGGTTGTTATTTTGTTTTATTTATGTCTTGAAATTCGTTACAATTTTTTATAATTCTTCAGAGCTTCAAATAATGTTCCCAATGATATTACAAATAATTTTCGCAATAAATAGTAGTTAAATTCGATTTTATTTCAGTGGCTGATAATGTAAGGAATCTCTTAATTATAAAATAGACACACGTCAACTTCGCTTTATACTATCACACATATACACTTTTTCTCTCAATACAAAAGAGGTTTTATAAATATCCATAGAATGGCTTAGCTTTAAAAGCTGGTGTTCTCTATATTTTTGCACTTAGCCTACCAATTAACATGATATTCTTCTAGCAATTTTTTAAGTTTGTAACTTTCTTAATCTTTCTTCTTTAAACTTCCAGCTTGTTATACAGTTTAATCCTCCTTGCGATTCTTCTTCTTACAAATAAATCTACGGTTGAGGAGGAAAGTGTTTGAATTTGTTTTTAATATATTGGTTACATGTTTCCTCAATGCATCAGCTCTTTTAATTCCATATTATCCATGAAGTTATACAATAATAGTATTCCATCAAGGACACCACTTTTATAGTAAATTTTAGAAGCTCAGTTTTTCAAAGTAGACAATGCAGGAAGTGGTACTTTCATTTCTTGTCTTAGGTAAACTAAACACCGCTAGGTTTGTAAATGCTTTTGTCTAGATTTTTCTTCGTTTCACAAAACTTTCTGTTGAAAATGTCCCTTTAATGAAGACTTCAGTTCCATTTGTATGCTTTATCACTTCTTAGTTTTTTATTGTATTTTATTTTATTTTATTTTGTCCGCCACTTTGATTTTTTTTTCGTCTTTAAGTTAATTCTGTCTAAAAATGTACAGGTTGAGATAAAAATCCTAGTATAGGGTTACTAGACTGTCTTTCTTTTATGCTTATAATAAATCCTTAAATATTTCTCTTTGTTGCTTTTATCGTTGTTCTATTATCGCCCACACTAAGTGAACATGCACCTAAAAAGGCGGTCACATTTATTGAGAGAGCAACATTAGATTTTAATAACTTTTTGCCGTTCTATTAACAATTTTACCTTTAATCTTCTGATAAAATCCGACTCCAAAAATGTGTTGAGAATGGAAAGAAATGCTCTAATAAATGGTAACTGTAAATGTAAGGTTATAATTCAAGTATAATTCAATTCGGATTATCACCAGAACCACATTATTTCTCGCCTGCTTTGGTGTAGCTCTAGGTCTCTGGATGAAAGATTGGAAGCGACATTTGGTCTTCCCTTCCCCCCCCCCCCCCCCCACACACACACACACACACACACACACACACACACACACACAGAGGAATATCAACTGTTGGGCCCATGACGTCACGCACGCTCATAACCTGACCTTGTTATTTCACTTGTTCACTTTTCGTGTTATAACTAGTAATATTTAAACGTTATTAATGAATTTTACTCATTACAGCTTTAATAAAAGGTTATATAGCTCTTTTTTATACGTACAGTACTCTTACCAATGGTCAAAGAATTGTATAAGTGACCAGCAAGGCAATCTCGTTCTTCTTGTCCGTAAATGCCAGCAAGTGGGACGTTGATTTTTTTATTCACTACAAGTTGTTCAAACTAGTTATGAACGGTAGATCTTAAGAGACAATCTACATTCAACAAGATATAAATATTATGATTAGAATTTAAATTTAATAATACTGTAACATTGCTTCAATAGAATGAACTCAACAAAGTTTTAAAGAGAAGATTTGTTACATCAAAATATGAATTACTAATTAAATCGTTTGACTGTTTTATCCAGTTATCTCATCTTCATTACTTTCATTTTTACATGTCAGTAAATATCTAAATTTGTAAGATGTAGATTACAATTGTGACACTTGTGATTATAAAATGTAAAAAGCCATGTGTGAGAGTTTTTGGACACAAAGAAATGAAGTTGTGCTGCTAGCATTTTAGTATACGAAAGATTTCTTTTTTATTCCGAGTAATTACGGTAAGTTTATACGCAGTTCTGAAAATGTCTAAAATATTTCGTAAAAATTATTTGTTAACATAGGATGAGATGTTTTTCAAATAAAATTATAAGAACATAGCACTTCAGGAAAATTCTACACCAACAGACTTTGGAAAATTACTTAGAAAATGTGTAAATTACAAAGTAATTCCCTTGGAATTACCTTAGAGTTATAAGGTAAGGCTTAGTGAGATATAATGAAGGAAAGGTATTTTTAATAAAGGTTTCGCGAAAAATACTATAAAAATAAGTCAGCTCCTTTAAAATATACAAGAACTTGGGGAAAACAGATATCTAAATAAATGTGTATATATCAGTTATATGCAACGCGGAGCACTAAGGAAATTAAATTTTCAGTACATATGCAGAAGTGTTCTTACATAACCTTTATATCTGGCAGACTCCGCAATTCTTCAAGGAGAATTGCAGTTTGGATGTCTATTGAATGTTGAAATAAATACATTGTAACAAAAGATTAAGGCAAGTTAATCTATTCGCATGATTTCTAATTATTTTAATATTTTTATTATAATTTATATCAAATATTGTACTCCTCTTCTTAATAGCCTCACTCGTTTAGTGCACTCGCTTAAGACAAAACGGATAGAAAATCCATACATAGTAAATTTACGAATTAATATATAACATTTGGAACTGTGTAATTTAGAACATAAATGTCAAATTACACCGAGAATCATGCGTCATAGGCTCCTGTAAGAAAACAGAAAATGGATTTAATTAATATATAACTTATACAAAATAATATTGAAGAACTTTTTATGACTAATAAGAGACGTTATATAAAAACGGACGCCCAGAACATATACAATTTATCAGTATATTCCATACCGAAAACTAGTGGTCCGAACTAGCGTGATGTATGGAATGAAGGACAAGGACGAAGGAATAGTGGACTTTGTCAGTAGAGCGTTCTACCTTCAGCTAGACATCTTATGGTGAAATTTTATCTAATAATAGTTTAGCCTAATTTGACATTTCTTATACTCAGTTGACAAACTATCATATTTTCGTCTTATTGGAGCCAACACAATCATCTCCTTAAGGAGTTCGGTATGCCCGTACATCTGAGCAGTCGTGCAGGAACGAAGTTCAGTCACGTCGATGTTGCCGACCTCAACACATATGCCGCCTATTGAGTATATTGACGTTTTATTTATTTTCGCAGTCCTGAGTCTCTACTTTCAATTTTAGCTTAACAATTTATTTTTTTTATATAATGTTAAAAATAACAATGTGTCTACCTGTTCCTTTCTACAGTTTCAGTCAATAGTTACAGAATCAATAGTTTAATCCAATGTTCAACCCGTTGCTGTGACAAAATAACATAACTGAACTAGTATATCGGTCCTGCAACATGCAGGACAGAAACGCTTTGATGTGTGATCACGTTTTAATTTCAAGTATCGTAATATTGCTGGCTTTATGGCTTTCCAAACAAACGGGACTCGTATAGACTATCGTATTAAGGGGATCATAGCAAGTCCGTACATTTTACCGGAACTAGATAGTCCTGTGTCTACATGGGATAACACTGACAGCATTCAGTTCTGAGGAAGGGTCTACGTAACTACGCTACCCATTACAAACATGATCTTTATGTAACCCAATTTTGACCCTGAAAAACTTTTACAACTCATCTTTTCCGTAATTCATAGTTCCTTCAAATTATCCTTATTTGTTACGATATTCCATGATACAAATATACTTACAAAGATTGGATATTCCTTTTTTTGTTTTGTATAAGTTTACGCTATGGAGATTTTGATTATATAATTGAGAAAAAAGTGGTAAAAAATTATTATCCTGACTAATTTTACATTTTCAAAATTATTCAATACGTTTTAATTAAAATACAAAATTACCAAGTTCGGTATCTTAATAGATTTTTTACTATTGGTACAGTATAGTGTTCATTTTAAAGATTTCAAAGCAATAAATTGCTCTTCCAAGTAGAAATAAAAGTTTTCGTAACATGTATATTGCTCGTCTGCATATTGTTTTATTACATATTCATAACTTTGATATAGAAAAATAATTATATTCAAAATATGATTGGGTTCTAAAGACAGAAAAAAACAGTTTTGTTATCATTATAAAAGGATTGATAGGAATTTGAACTATATGTTATAATTGATTAAAAAGGCCCAATAAAAACTGTTGAAGATAAAGATATGACAGTTTTACGATGCGTACTTAGAGGAGGACTAGAATCGGTGACATATGTTAATTTAAAATAACTAACTATTAACCATGGCTTCTCACGCATTTTTTAAAGTCTTTATAATGCTTAGTAAAAGTACTGATGATGTAATATGGTGGAGTCCTATGATATTTTTAGTTGAGTCTGTCTTATTTCCCCGCTCAAAATTACAAATAAATAGGTCTCGGAAATCTACTTTTTAGTAAAAATCGTTTACCTATAGCCTTTGCTATAAAATTTCAGTATTAGATATACACAATTCCATAGTAGAGTTTGCCTTGTTGGCCCAACGAAGAAATAATATGTGCATACGTAGATGTGAGAAGCCTACTTTGATTAAACGTGTTCTACTTCCAACCGTATGAAACCGTTTACGGTGCCACAGTTGAGTTTACCTTATTGCCCCGATCAAAGAAATATATGAATGTAGCTGTAGGAAATCAAATTCGGTCAAAAAGCGACTACTTCCGGCTTTTGTAATCTACTCTCGACCAAATATATGCCCAGAGCCATAGTTTAGACTGCCTTGTTATCCCGACGGAGAAAATATATATACATACGCACTGTTACGGTCTAGGGGGAAATCCTATATACTTCCGATATAATTTTTAAGTTCATGCAAATTTCCAAATTAATGGTTTATAAGGATTTGCGTTGTAAAAACTTTTTGTTGTACGAGCTGTAGTCTGGGAAAGAATAGATCGTTGAGGCATTTTATTGTTATTTGTCTTTTATTCCTTAATCTACTGTTAAAAATTTCATAGTGATTATATGAATAAAAAACATTAAAATCACTCTGTAGATTCGCCTTATGATCATTGTACATACAGTAATATGTTACATTTTCATCTCCATATAACAAAAGTGCCTACATTTCAACATTCAATTGTGAAAAATATTTTCTAATCGTCCTGTCTCCAGGGAAATTATTTTAAAGATATATGAATTTAATTTAAAAGTTTTCGAACTAAGATATATTGGAACTTCCCATTTCCACATATTTTTGTCGTCATTGGTATCATGGATAGTATCTTTTTAATTAATTTAAAGTTTTACCCTTTATTCTAATATTGTAATACAGTGCTGAACTGCAAAAAAACTGATTATATATTGTACACAGTATTACTCGAAGTTTCTTTCTGAACATCATGTAATATTACAGGTTCTAAACTTAAAAATACATTTGTTGTTAGTGTAATTAATTGTACATTTTTGTTTTAAGACTCTTTTTCTTTTCAGCAGTGATCATATTTCTGTTTAAAGCATAAGGTGTAAAAATAGCGTTTCCAGGTTATTTAATTCATGTTTTTTTTTATTCAATGAACTTTTTCAAATCCAAATCATGGCTAAATATAAGTACTAATGTTCCCGAAAATGTATAACCGTTGTTAGCAATAATTACAATACCACCTGATATCGATACCAACGCTTAAGTCCACATAAAGGATGAAAGCAAGCAGACAGGAATAGGTGAAAATGACTCATATAGTCTCGACTAAGGAAGAACAGATTGAAAGAAATGTGGATTCCGCTCCTACGTGGGAACTTTGGTTTGTTGTCTTATTATAGATATTTTATACACTTACGCGTATCAAAACGCTCTGGTGTGATTTTTTTATTTTAACCAAGTTTATAATTATGTGTTAGGATGTTATTTACCTGAAGAATAGATCAGATTACAGATCTCGAAACGTAGTGTTACTGATTTTTTGTATCACTGAACGATGGCAAATGTCCGTAAAGAATCTTGTTTCCTTCACAATCCTTCCATCATCAAAAACAAAATTCAAACAAAGAATTCCTACATTTACTGAGCTCTTACTATTACATTAACCATTTTACATTTTAGATGCTTTTGAGGGAAACAACACTTTTTACTGTATATTTTCATAATAATAACTATTAGGAATGTAGCGCAGAATCATAATCAGGAGTATCACTTCTAACTAATATTATAACCTAATTCGTTTAACTAAAATCTCTTGTAAGATACAGTTTAGTAAATTACAAAATTGTGTACTGTTTTTATCCTTTCTTCAGGAGGGGGACTATTTATTGCAAAAGTCTGAGCTTTTCAGGTATAAAATTAAAATTTGTTAATTAAATATTTTCGCTAACAAAAGGCACACTCAAATACACTCATATACTGTTTCAAAGTGGCCTAAATAATTAATTTATTAGAGAGAACTCGTGCTTATTGTCTCACAGCAGCTAGAATAGGCCGTAAATATTAAAGTAGCCTTTCCAACGCTGACGTTTTCAATTATTGAAGCTGAAATAGATTCCTGTAATAATGTATAAATATAGCCCGTTTACAAGTCTGTGACTTTCACTTAATATACGTCTTTCATAAAGGTTGAAAAGTTATTTGATTCAGGTTATCAAAGGAAGGAAATAATTCAGTGGAACGTAAGCACAATAATTGGATTGTCTGTACGGATATGTTTTTTTAAACTTTTGTCAATAAACCATGATACAGTATTATAAGGTTAGATATGTTTATCTATATAAAACATAAAAACTCTCCCTTTTTTCATTATAGGAAATATCTGAGAACGGTAACTCTATTGATGACACGTGTGTCAAATTTAAATACACTGTGTCCGTCTGTTTGTTTATACATTAGGTTCAAATCAGTATTAGGCTGGTTAAAAACCTAATACATAAGATAAAATTCATTGAACTTCCGTTCATTTAATATAAATGTTATTTTAATATTTTATTATTTTGACTTTTCTAAATTTATTAGTAAAAAATTCTACTATTTAAAAATACATTTAGGATTTGACACTACCACTATTCCAAAAAATTAACAAGGAAACTTTTCTTGTTATAAAATTTTAACGATCTGTTTCAAATCACAGACGAAAAAGAATGTTTTCTATAAAACAAACATGAGTAAACGGGCAGAAAACAAGGCGCTTTAACACCTGTTCTTAGAATTGTCTTATTATTGTGATGATTTGAACCAATTAGTAAAATGTTTTTCTTATAATAAGTGAGTGTAGCAGTAAAAACACGAGTATCACATAATACTGTAGGCTGCATTAAACTGTGTTTTAACGTATGTTACGTTTTCTTTCAATAATATTGGAAATTTCATACTTCAGGTTAATAAATTATATTTCACCATTGTTATATGATACTGTATGATGCCAATATTTATTTCCCTCTGTCATGAAACATCGATTTGGAATTCCATTAACCATAAAATAGTGATATTCTTGACACTAATATGTAGAAGGTGGATCTCAGTCAATTTCCAAGTTCCTAAGATTATAGAAATCTTAATTCCAATGTCACTAGAATTATTTTTTCTAAATGGGAATGGTCACTCATTTAAAGTTACGTATTTATTCTTTGATGAAATTTTAAAAAGGTTAAAACTAAATATGGCATAACATCTCTTCCTTTACTTGAATTGTCCCATGTTTGAGGTACTTGGTTTCACATTAATTTTAAGATCAAATCAAAATTACTGTTTTTATTTAGAATTCGTTCGAGAATGTTTAATATATATTTATCTGCGTATAAATTGTAAAATATAATTCTAAATTTAGCCGTTAGAATTAATATTAAAAATTATTTTTAATTCCATGAGGTGACATTAAGAAAAATTGTTTTATTGTTTTAAAAGTAGTAAAAATAAAGAAATGTGTTACTTTTTAAATGATGATAGTATATTTTGGAACGCACTGACTGTTATTTAACCCAGCCATAAGATTTTAATTACGATTTAAAAATTGTTCAATCTTGTAGATCAACAGATTGATTCTATATCTCAGACGAAAGACTCATATTATATATTTAGAACTCAGCTGTTAAAATTTTCAACAACTTTCGTATCTAGAATAATATAATAATAATAATAAAAACTGTTTATTATTAAAAGAGTATGTATTTAGCAAACAGGAATTCACACAGTAAAAATTTACATAAATACTAATGGAAGCTGAAATTGTTTATTAAAATCTATATTAAAGTTATACAATACAGTCTTGATAGAGTCCAGAAGGAAATGGAAACGTGTGCTTATGACAGTTCTGCTCAAGGGCGTTTTAACGTAGGACACCTTTGGATCTTCAAAGCAGAGAATATTATCATGAAACCAATTACACAATATGTCTCTTGGGAACGATATGTTTAAGAAATTAAACTCTCACGAGGGATTCAAATTATATCATGTACAAAAATACTCTTCACATTTCATATATGTTTTCATTATCACACGTACGAAACATAGAATTTCGTACCTCGTCTGGGGTTTACCAGGAAATGTTTATCAATGCCATCTTAATGTAATGTCAATATTAATTAAAAAACATGTAACAATTATAGTACGACCTCGTATTATTGTATAGGATTAGCTGGTATCCACAGCTTCGCATTCAACATTCTATTTCGAAGTCCTTATACTACTTAGTAAATGCGTTTATGATGTATGAGTTTTGATGACATCAAACGTAAGTAGGCCAGGTACATATTATTACAGTGATCATGGTTAAGAGGATCAGGGTTTTGCCTGAAACTCGTATAATATTTGGCACGCGTACGAGCATCTCTGGTTCTAATTAACTATATATCCGTCGTCATAGCTGAATCTGCCTTTTTGCTTCATCAGTAAAATGTAAATGCGTTGTTATTAGCCCTGTTCTTTCTCCTTTTACCAATATTTTACCTGCAATATTTCTGGACGGCAGTGTGTGAGTGGTCCTGTTGAAGCGACATTACGTCCTGAGTGACATCGCTGACAATCCTCTTATGCTCAGGCGCTGTTCCCATTCTTATTTTCTCTCTAGATTAGGTAAGCGACCTGTAATTTATTTATAATGAGGCACTGAAATGAGATCATCTGATACATACAGGGATTCTAATCTTGCCTATGTCTCGTAACATTGATTAAAAAACTCAGGCATTCTGAACAACTTTTCAATTTTAACTATAAGAGTAAAAGAAACTTCTATATAACTGCATATATAGATAAAAACTGAACAGATAAGCCAAATTTTAGTATTCTTACAGAGGTTTATGTGTTTTATTTTATACAATGCATGCAATTAAAAGATATAACGATAAATCATAGGGAAACAAAGAACTCATAAATGAAATGGCCAATCCGTAGTCGTAGGATTCTCTACAACCCACTTAAAATAAGTTTGATACATTATACAGAATGTGCTTGAACAATGGACGAGACAATTTCAAATTCAAATAGTTATACTTTGGGTCTATTCCCGCTTTTTTATTATTCTTCTTCGCTCTGTACATAACCAATTATTTTTATTAAAATTTACATATATAACACGATGTGTAAAAGCCTAGCAGAGGTTATTACAGATATACGGTTTTCTACAAATCAGAGTCTTTACTCCAATAACGCTAGAATAAATTTCACTTTTCATGATAGAATTCGGAATGATTTGTGTGGAATATATCATCTAGAGCAACGAGATAGGATGGAGGGTAAACATTGAAATTGTCGAAATATCTATAGGTTACAAGAAAGGCGTCATAGAAAATTCCCCCAATTGTGTTCTAATATACCGCTCCTCTAGTTGACATGGCATGACCAGTGACATAACATAAGTGGTTGAGATGAAGTTTGCATTTATAGAAACATTCATTGCATATGCTAATGGTTAGAGGTGTCCCGGTTACAGGATAATTAGGATTCGTGAATCCGTTATGGAGAAAGGTGGTTTAACAAAGTACAGAGATCGAAATATCTCAAATACCAAACCATAACTTACCTCAAGGATTCAGGTAAAACTGATCCACAGTACACTTCAAACATCACATTGAGTTTCTTTGTAGTCTATGATAAAGCATTTAGCCGTTCATTCACATTCCGAGTGGCACTCCTGTTGGGCAATCTGAATTCAGTTATGTAGCAAGCATATCTAGATACATTGCAGAATTGTAATTTTTTGGAATATCGACTTTGAAATATCTAAGAAGGATCATGACAGTATTTTATGCAAGTGGCGTTTTCCCCTATTCCCATGTGCCACAATTCCTCAAAGAAAACTTTTAGTATGTTTAGTTTCGGAATGACCTAAAACCAAGGTTCTTGTAAAATATATGTTCTGGAGCATCGTGCCCGGATAGAGAGCAAAGATTGTGATTTCTCCATACGATGACGACTTATTTAACCTCTTCAAACTTACTCTTGATATCTGGGTTTAGGGTGAATAGACCAATGCGACCCGACGTGAAGCAAAAATACCGTATTTCTACGTAGCAACGATGGAATTTATTTTAGGGATACTATGCTAAATTTTACTGTCGATAAATTTAGATACAGGATTTTAGTGTGACGCTTTTAGAGACTTTATGATATTGACTAGAAAGGCAACTAGCTGTTGCTGGATTAGGTAGATAAGATATGACACAGAAGTTGATTTTTTAAATGACTGCAACAGATATCAGTGACGCTATAGAATATTTTGTAATCTACCACACAGCTTCAAATGACACATCCTTTCTAAGGCTGCATAAGACCTGTAGTGGAGCAGCCATACAGGCAGAATTGATGAATTCCACAAAAACGTATTTTAAATCTGTACTGATACAGGAATGACGCACGTGAAACGTGACACGTTTTCCAATGAAAAATAAAATGTTATTTATAACAATTGAATCAGGTTCTTTTTATGAACCATTAGCTATAATATTTAGTGTATTGTTAGTATTTGCAGCTGTTCCATGAATAATAAGACAGATTCAAAATAATAAATCTATAAAACGATAGAATGTGAATGAAAAAAACATAACGCTCACACTCTTAGATAGTCACGTAATTACTGTTTTATTTGGTTGTGGGTACTGGGAATGATTTCTCATTGAGTAATAAGGCCAATTGGCAACGAAACCAGAGAATAAACAGAGTTTCTGTCCAATGGGTACCCGCTTGCGTAATTAGACAGGTACACAAGAGTGTGACTGTGTGACTTGTAAACACGAAATTGTAATTTACAAACAAGTAAAAAAATCGGGCCGTCAGTTCTACAAAGTCTAAGGTTGTATTTTAATAGAAAAACTGTGTTTTACGGCTTTAATTCTGCTGTTTTAAAAATTGTTTTTTTAGACAATCAGATGTATGAAATATAACCATTTTGAAAGTATAATTACAATAAACATGTTCAAAATGTATCAATTTCATTATTTTTTAAATTATTTTTTCAACATTTGATGGTGGGTTTACGCATAAGAACCAACGGCATGATAAAACAGGCTGCTTACATTATTTGGTATCCTATTTTTTTAGACACAGAGAAAATATGAACTGAAATTGTTAAAATAAGTTTGGCTGTTTTAAATCGAATAAATTAGATACACTAAGAAATAAAATGAACAATTTTACGCTATACTAAAGTATTAAAATCAAGGGCACTATGAAAGTTTCTACTCAAAGTAAATTGATAAAACTACTGTGAGAAATCTGTTATGAATACTTTCTAAATCCTAAAAAAATAACCCTACAAACCGCTTAAATAATTTTAGATATTGAATAACTAAAGAAATTTTTCAAATTGAGAAAGTATAAAAAGGACTTTTTCTTCTTTTGTATGGCCATTGTCAGCTAACCACGCCCATACTCAGGCCGGTGTTTACAAAATAATATTGGACTTTAAGTTTAAAGAAACATTTTTGTTGTTATGAAATAGGAGAGTGAAATAATTTTATGAGCACCAATGAAATACACACATTTTTCTTTATAATAATAGAACCAATAGCTCCAAAAATTTCAGTAATATTTCAAGTATTATATATAAATAAATATACATATATATTCATAATATTTGTATTAATGGCAACAGCCAATATATTGAAATTTATATAATTTTTGTTTTTATTTCAATATACAATATAGCAACAATAATTGAGTCATACAATATAATTCAGAATATATTTACTTATACACATATATATATATATATATATATATATATATATATAAATCTCAAAAGTATTTATATTTAGCCTACTTATTTTTTATTACCAATATAACTTTATACCTTTTTTGCAAATGTCTGTCGCAAACCTTTTCCATAATTTTATCTTCCATTCTTCTACTTCATTGATCGATCCACAATTTCGACGTCCGAGGTGGTTTATCCAGACACATTTCTTCACTGAGGCTGCTCAAATCTCCTTTAAAACTTGTATGCCCAGTGTCCAAGTCCTTTCCCTCATCATTCAGATAACTGTACAAGCCGAGTGTGGTGCGGAAAGTGATCTGCATTTTCTAGTCGCTGTCTCCGATTCTTATCTCTCGCGTTGCGAAGAGACGACTCATTTTTAGTAATCCAGTATATTTGAGGCTAAAAAAGGCAGTCCGGGCTATAAAGACGCACTCATGCGAGGGCTTCTCCTGCACTTAAATTGGGGGAAAATATTCAATAAAACATGATAAAATATTGGAGAAAAATGTGAGTTATTTCAAAGTTACTTATAAAAACTGTTTCACTCTCCGCCTTTACAATCTCTGACAACTACTCTGTAAATTTAAATCTTAAATCTAACCTGCTGGTACATTAAATGTACCAGCAGGTTAGAATATCTTTCAATTACCATTGTCACAGGAAAGTCAAGTGTGTTATTCCAAAGAAAATTTTTCCTAATGTCCTTGTTTTTCAGTAGGAAATTGCGTGAGAAGCCACGGTTAACTGCCAGTCAAATATAAAAATAATCATTTTAATAATCGAACATTGTATCCTTTTAAAAGATAAATTGAAGCAGACGTTTGATAGATGAAAGTAAAATAGTTTTTCAGAGATTGATTGGCGTGCAGTTTATGAGCATTATAGCAGAGTCAACCGGTGATGGACAACTATATCTTAAATTCTGGAGACTGAAAGAGAGATCTTAATACCATTAACTTAGTAATGTATATAAATAGAATATCGCAATTTTGGATAGAAACATATTTCTCCCTTAGAGCATTATTTTACACAACATATATCAATTGTATAGGACATTACACACATTTTATATATTTTTATATTCTTTCTGATATATATTATTATCAAAATTACGGATATAAATAAAAGTTAAAATACTCATGATGTGCATTGCGTGTAGTAAATTTCTTTTTCAATTTGAAAGCGACAATCGGCTTTGGTGTTATACTACAGAAGGCGCTCTATTATCCGCCTTCGGATCAACCGCTTATCGGCTTAACCGTCGCCGTTCCATCTATTTATAGTCACACTCAGTGCAATAACAACAAATAACAAGCTGATATTTGTTCTGTCTTAGTTCTGGTTAATCTTCTGTGTAGTAGAATTGTCACTACTTGTGGTAATGTTGTCTACCACGTTAATCCCATTCTAATATATTTCAATCTGACAGACTTAATTTTATAGCTAAGCTATTCCACATTCTACATCGATTAAATGTATTAAAACACTATTTTTTCTCAAGCAAACACATTTAGTTAAGATCATTACGATGGTTAGAAACGTGCCTCAGATTGGCGGGTTCAGACATTTATAAACGGAACAATTTTTAGGTAAACAAATATTAGCAACCGCGTTTACACTTAGTCAGACGATGTCGACTCAGTATTGTAAGAGAGAAGGTATAGCACAGAGGTGGAGGAAAGGTACAAGAAAGAAGATGAGTAAGTGAAAGTCGTTATCAGATTCAGATACTTATTAAACTGGCAGAGAGACTATACTTTCATTAGTAGTTTAAAGTTTGGTGTTTATTACCACCTTACAGTTTTAGAAATGTGTAATTCCGGTTAACAATTTACAAAGCCAAACAATCGTAAGAAATACGCTGTAATATCCCACAATTTGACACTAATTAATAATAACGATGTAATTTATTCTACATCAATACAGTTTATAGAAAATAAAATCCGTATTAAACATGAATGAATTTAACAAAACTGAATTACATAAAGGAGCATAACGACTAATCTTGCAAACTATATTATAAGGAAAATATATCTAACCACGCAGTAAAAGCACAAACAAGCAAAGGCAAACTTACGTACAAAACGTAAATACTGTGTCTAAACAAGTATTACAATGCCATATTATAAGGTTGTCCGAACAATATTAGTCTTCCAAATCCTCAAAATAACATTAGAAGAGCCGTTGTCAGAAATTGGACAATTCAATCCTCTGTGTGGTTCCACATTTCTGCATTATTACACAAGCGACATAACATTGCGGTAATCACACAAGAGGCTACACGAATTAGTATTAGCTTAATGTATCTGGCTATGGTGATCCATTAGCGAAAATCGTGTACAATATAGAGAGCTAGTTGGTAAACACATACGACAACGAGAAGAGATATTTTGCACCAACACTGACGCTTTTACAGCGTTGTGGATACACACAGAAATAAACCACTCACCATTCAGGTTTGATTAATGGTTTGATAAATCTATGTATCACATAAATACTAAATGCACGTGGAACTCGAATAATAATGTACTAGTATTTCATTGAAAAAGGAATCAATATGAAGAGGGTTTATTTTATTTCCATGTCTGATTGAATTTTCAGTAAAGGTTAAATTTGTTTTCAAATTTATTAGTGAGCAAACATGCTTGAATTTTAGTTAAATGCTTAATTATTAGAGGTATCAAAATATTTATTATCTTGGAAGTATAAATCTTTGCAAATAAAATGTACAGTTATAAAAACGATTTAATGACAAATAAAAAAGTTAAATGAATATATTGCTGCAGACCAAGTGTAAGGTAGGTATGAGTTCTGAAAATATGGGAAATTTGTTTTCACTATGTATTGAAGGGTATATTAGCAGCTGTATGTATCATTAAAAAAATATAAAACCCTACTGTGAGTGTCCTCCTATCACGAGATTATCAGTATTAACTGCTCAGAATCTGAGTACTAAAAACATTTATAATACTTAAACGCGTCGAAGATATGTGTGCCCTTTCTAGTACTCGTATAATAGACAATAATATTACAGTATGCCACCTCAAGTGGTCGCTAAATGTGCATTCAAAATTTTAACTCAAAGTTTGGTATTTTTTATTTTACAAAATCGATCGTCATAGCCAAGCTCATACTCTACATTCAAACAAGGTACGATGGTGTACTGCACTCAATCCTATAACTTGTTTCATTCTCGAAATATTCTGCTACCAGATTAATAATCGGACAGAAAATAAATTTTACAGCCCAAGCAGACAGAAGAGCTACCAGCCTACTGACGCTTCTTCAATGACGCTCATTTATAACACATGTATATACATGACCCTTCATCATATAGAAAAGTCCCATGTATATGTATTTGCAAGTTTCATGCCAAATTTAAAGTCTACAGGTTTCTTCTTTTTGAGATAGCGTGCGGGTAGACAGGCAGACAACCCCCCCCCCCTATAGACAGACCCCTATAGTCTATAGTCTATATTCAGCCCCTCGAGTTATAGACTTTGCTAGAGCTGAGCCAACAAAATACATCATTACTGTAAAATAACAATTACCTATAATGTTTTTTCACTGTGAGAGATTGTGATAAAATACGCACCGATATTGACGTTTCACTGATTATTATTTATCACATTAAAACTCACTTATTAACTAGGTGCCAATTAGTAACCTAACGAGTTCATACATGGACATTGCATTCGCGTGTACCGTTATTAAGTCAGTCGTTAAAATGATAAAAAAAACTATAGGAATAAAGGAAACATTCAAAATATTTATTCAATATTCTTTAATGAACGAATTGGGAACAATGTTTTTAACATTTTTATAAATATTCAACTGAAAAATTTTATCATGTTTACTCTTATAGAAATGATTACTGATTTTGGTGTATTATCGATATTTTGCACGAGGAAAACTTTTGTTTCGCGCCATGGAACGTCACGTATGTTTATGTTTTCCACGTGCTTCAGAAGTAGAATGACATCTTTGCCGAAACGTAACTAGACTAAGAGACTAACAGTTGACGTTGAGGTAAATTACTGTCTATGAACTACTAATATATTTATTAATGAATCCAATGTAAAATTGATTAACTTATTTCATAATTTCATATCAGTATTTAAAGTTCATCGGATTGTAAATGGAATTTCAGCACGTTTGATATTAATGTCTATTCCATTTCACGAATAGCTTCGTCATGACGGGATAAAAAAAGGATTAAAAATAAATTGAATAGATCTTTTCTAGCTAAGAAAGCTGTAGTGTAATTTAATCCTGGAAGAAAATTAGTCTTTCTGTTTATTATTATAATAACCTGTACTCAATTTTAGCCTTACCGGAATCACTTAAATAATAAATTGCATTAAAACAGACTTTACTACAAATTTTATTGAAGAAACATCAAAACCGTTAATTTACTTTTTAAAAGATAAATTTTAATTGAAAAATGTCAATCGATAAAAACATGTATTCAAAAATTATTGTAAATGTAATAAGTAATGTATTCAAATTACTACGAAAAAGGAAGTAATTACTTCTGGAATACAAGACTGTAGTGAAAATAATATTTCCCAAACTAAAGAAACTAAAATAAACTATGATAATGAAAATGTATAAATATTTATTACTTTAATATTAGAACTCAGTGATCATTTTAATATATGAAATTGTAAAACGTTTTATTTCAAAAATTTAGTATCTCATATTCTTTTCAAATATAAAAAAATAAATTTAATGATTAGCAAGCGTACTTTTTCAAGATATATATTCACAGCTCTTTATAAAAAGTAGTCACTTTTGTTGTTCAGACGTGCGACTGTCTTACGTTTTTCAGTGAATGTTATGTGCATTTGTAATTATTTCCTTACCCTTTCAACTTATAGCTCACGCTTTCAAGTTAAATGCTATTTTTAACTTGAACACAGAAGAATAAATAAGTTTCTAAATTAACATTTTTCAATCAGATTTTAACCTTTAGCATATAGCACATGCAGCCTAACTACCCCAATAAATACAATATCATATTTTGGTAATTTGGTAGGTAAACTTTTGTTAATTAAACACTGCTATGAAACTCTTCTCAAAGAACATAAATGTCAATGTATGTTGGACAAGATATCTCTAGAAAGGCATTTGTATATTTTTAATTTTTGTTCAAGACACTTTATTACAACAAAGAAAATTAGCCAACCATGAAATTTGGTCACACATCATAGAAGGCTAACATTCAATACGCTGACATAACAATTTCTCTTTAGTATGATGGGGAATGTGCAGTTTCTCTGTGTGGTCCCCTGTCACTCAATCTGTCCGGAGACATCTCTAAAATGAAATAACATGAATATACCTGAAGCTATGAAGGAAACACAGCGAAGCCTGTTACGCTACCCATGGTGTGAAGTTCTCCTATCTTGTTACTTTTTATACTGTTAATATTTTGGACTTGAAAACCAATTTTTTTGCTAAATAAATAGCAAAATAAAGTATTGGGCTACATATAAACAGTTTGTTCGGTTTGTGGCTGAGCGTTAGCGAAGCTTATCACTTGAAAGAATAGACAAAATTAAATTTTGTCTGTCTGTCTATCTGTATGTCTGTTCGAACGATATCACCAAGAACTAACTGGCTTAAAGACTAAAAGATGTTACTTTAAGCTTCAATACTATAAAAGCAACACAGAGGTAGTTTATGATTCATGTGAATCTATGTGATTTGGCTGAACGTCATGGAACATTTATATATTGGCTTTTTAAGTATCCATGTAGTAATAATAAAATCGCTAAATAAATAAATTTGTATACAAACTCAGTGCAATTAGATGTTTAATACGTGATATAGTAACACACGCAACTATATACTTGAAAATTTGCATATTACATCAACGAACCATGTGACGTGGCTCTTGATGTGACAAACTCCTATTTTGTCATTGTGACGCACGGATTGAGTACTAATGAGGTAGAAACCAGTCTTCGTTTTGTTGCATGTTTACTTGAATGTAAATGTGACATATAAAATCTGTTACGTGCCAGCAAAATATAACTAATAAATTATCAAATCATTTATAAAGCTTTAAAAAGATATTTTTTAACGTAGCCTACTGAATATTGCCGTACATGGGAAATCTGCCTTAGTGAATTGCAGCCCTCATTCGCATTCATAATACGTCTTCTTTACACTAGAACTACCGTGCGCTTTACCGTCTCATGCGGCATTTTCTTCGGCAGCGAGACGCTAGCATCTGCACTCGCATCAGACGTGTTCAGAGAACTGATCTCATCATTCTACACTGTTGAGCGTCTTAGCGGAAAATCTCTTTGTCAGCGTTACTACATATTGCAACCAGTTATTTACATTTTCTCAAATACATATTTTTCATATTCATGTATTCGTACTTATCCTGAAAAAATTATAATTCATATTTTAAAGTACATCTCTAGGTAACACAACCATCCATAAAAAACCTGGATAAATAAGTATGTTTAATCATTATGTTCTCAATAACAACAAATCTTTTTAAAGTCGACTCAGACAAAATAAGTGAGCATGATTTTGCTATGTAACACATTTAATTAATTATTGTTACTCTTTCTCTCAATCATTCCTTTCTCATGTAAGTAATAGATCTCATTGGACATCATACGTATTCAGTTACTCCGAATTTCTCCTTTCAGTAAACCTTCTTATTTTATGCTTTAAATCTCTAGTTTATACGTCACTAATATTTCATTTTCAAGACCACATTAACCTAAACGCACAGCACATCCATATCATACAACAGCATCCATATCGTAGGTTTAGCATCAGCACGCACGAAGTAAACTAGTATGCACTTGAACTCAGAGCATTGGAAGTAACTTTTGGGTTAGCCATATTCAAATGGCACTTGGAACACTACTCGCTTGTTACGAACCGATAGCTCGACACACAAGTGCCATTGACACATCTTCTTTAGATTGGTGGTCGGGTGCGGACAATACTTCTCAGTAATTCTGTTACCTTCCTTAGCTTGGGCTCAATTCAAACCGAAGACTTTTTAGTGGTATTTGGAACGTAGATGTCAACTTGGAACTTTGGAACTTTCCCTCTTGGAAACAGAATATACATTTTTATCCCAAAACTGGTATTTTCACCTCCATTTGGTGAAAATGCTAGTTTTGCGATGAAATATTTAGAAGTCCAAAAGAAGATAAATCTTTTGATGTGTTGGTAGTTAGGGTCAGAAATGTCCTTAAGACAACATTACTAAATTATGTCATAGATAATAAATGATAACATTTTATATTACAATTAAAAAATAATAATGAGCACTTCTTATATTCTTGCGTGGCTGAGTTACTCACAAACTTACGGTATAAGAGCGCTGAATTCCTGTAGACAAAATTTTTGTTTCTGTTGTTCTGTCAATTAAGTCTGATAACTCGGAATTCTGATTAATTTGAGATTTTAGTGGATCGCATGTTCATGTTTCCCAATTGTTATATCGTGTTCACTACATATTGAAGTTGGTCATTCACTGAGTCCACAATAAATGAACAAGAAATGAAAAGATTCTTTCCTCGGTGGGAAAATAATGTTTACTAACGTACACGTAACAGAATAAACCCTGCTAAGATTGTACAGAAACTGCACAAGGAGCTGAAGGCATTAGAATATACAGCCTGTATTTTTTATTATCTTTGGCTATTACAAAGTCTTCCTTAACTATTATAACGGTTAGCGATTCCACAATTATTACATGATTGCTACATTTCGTTGGTGAAATACATTGCAGGCTCTCGATTAGCTTACCTTCTTCATTTTGTTTCGAATACAATATAATAGATATGGACATGGTTATAGAATTTTATTAATACGCCAAATAGCTAACTCGAAAAAGTAATGACTGATTCCAAAATCAAAGGTTTTTTATTTTTGTTGTGTAAAAATGTGTTTTTGTATTAAAAGATTATTTCGATTCTTCATAGCGTTGAAACACCATTTTTACCATACCCAAAGATAAAAGTGCAAATGTATACTACAGCGAAAACTGCAAGGAATAAATAATGTTTAGTAAAGCGCCGTTTGGGTTACATTCATCACAAAACTCGGCTGTAACAGGGATCATCCTACTCGGATGGTTAAAGGAATTTTTATTAACACACCATTATTATTTATGGACCAAACCCATACTGCTCAGAGAGGGATAAACTGTTTAAGGTGTATTAATGCTGACCAAATGCATAACGTGTTCAAATTATTTTATAATTATTATGTTGCTTTAATAAAATATAATATATTTGAAGTGTCTTATAAAAGAGCAAATAAGAACTAAAGTATTACCAATTATTGAACATCAAGACGAAGGATATCTAGGGTTTCACTTAATTGCCCCTGATTTTTTAAGTAATCACTGATGGTTCATTTTCCAGTGACCTTTCCGTTTTCAATTCCATGATGAGCTTACGCTGGTATTTGTAGAGCTTCCCAATTTTAAACAGCTCCTAATTTGTTTTTGTGGTTGGTTATTTATCTCTAAATAAAGCTTATTGACTGTACTACTAAACAAATACATTAATTAATGATAACTATTCAGAAATATTCATATACTTATTAACAACCAATAAAACGGTATGCCATAAAATATCAATAGGAGAGTGTCTTATATTTTGAAGGATAAATGAGAAAACATGTTATTTCCAAGACTCATTGATTATTTTCTTTATTTTTCAATGTTTATATGACCGTAATATTAAAACCCAATATAATATTATTAACAAACAAAAATGTTATCATTAAACGTGTTTTAAAACTTTATACGTCATGATAGATCACTTTAATATTATCACGTTTATTTAAGCTACCTCCAAAACAAATTAAAACATGTTTTAATTGTGTTCACTAATAAAAAAGTTAAATTAAATATTACCTAAAAACAACTTGGCTTTAATGTTTATGATTTTAATTTTGTTATATAATTTGTTTTATCGTTTGAAAATAAGTTATATTATGCACACACTAAAAATAAACAAGCATCATTGTATATCGGCATGAGGAAGCTCTGAATCAAGAGGAACGACTATCAAAAGCGCTGCAGGTAAAATGTGTACATTGTCTGCAAGTACATTCATAACGAAAAATATTCTCACTGAATAAAATGATTTTCATATCTACTAATTTGCAGAAAATTCGGTCATGCTGAAGTTATAAATAATTTACCATTGTAATGAAATCAGTAAACTGCAAACCCCGTTTTCTGGGCGTATCAGTTCAGTCACTTACTTTACTTTTTTTATTCTATTCCAGGGGGAAATAAAAATGCCAATTTAACCGTTACACAACTTTGTTCCCTTTACCCTGCATCACACTGTACCTCTGAGACACATGGTAGTACTAATGCACTCTTGTACCAAGTTCTCAAAGTAGTAATATATTTAGGTCAATTTGGCAAATGATCAAAGTGTGGAAGTTGTGTAAGGTAAAAATGTGCCATAGGCAAACTTTAAATCCGATTAAACATAATCAAGTACCTTGTTTAAAAATAGATTTGTAGGTTTTTAAGTCACCACACTTTGTTCTGTACTGAGTAGTTGTTAATGGTTGGTAAGAGCTTCTTAGGTGTCTGGAGTGAAAATTCTCGGTCATGTTTATATAATGCATGTAAAAACGTTAAAACAGACTCTTTGAAGAAGCAAAGATAAAAGAAACCCCTTCTAAAAATAAGGTAAATAAATGTGAAAGTAGTAGTTGTACAGTGGCCTAAAATAATAATGCAATGGTTTTGAGTGGTTTGTGTGCCACTGATGGAACATGTTACCGGCTGTAGAATGTGCAGGCAGATACTATGGAGGACAATCACTTCTCATACCCGTGAGCCTAAGTAATGTGATTATTTGCTTATAGGTGATTCAAATTCTCAATATTCGGGGAAAGCTTTGTAAGGAATGTGTGTTGTACTGTTTAGGGTTACAACCTGGGGCGTAAATCAATAGATGTAACAAATAAGTTGATGGGTTTCTTGCAGACACCAACTTAAATCTAATTCTTTTTATGTAGGAACCAATAACCTTGCCTTTGAAATATAACAGGTGGTGCTGGCGTACAATGGGGGTGCGGCAAAGCGCGAGGCATTGCACTGTATGGCGGACCTGTTTATACCACAATCACGAATCCGTTTTCCAAAAACAGTGTTGTTTTAGTTTGACAGCATTTTGCAAGGTCTGTCATAAGTGGAACTGCATTAGCACAATTTAATGAGCAGTCGGTGCTGATGTCTGGAAAACTTTTGGTGTCGGTTTTCGCTTGAACTGGATCAGCGGATGCGAGGTACCATTTGCTCGGGATGGCAGACACCTTAAAACAGAAAGGGGGTGGACTGTGTTTGGAGCAGCATTTTGATGTTACTAGCAGCTTATCATCATGTGAAAGGCTTCGGATGGGGTTTTGTTTTATGATGTTGTCGGTGGTTTGCTTGTTGTAAAAACCTGTGGATCGGACGGTTGTGGTACGCGTAACGAGGGGTGAGCTTGAGTGGATGATGTTGAGTTGGGTTGCTGGAAACTGTTAGTTGACGTGTTGTGAAGCCGCGTATTGAATGTTGAACTTCCGGTTGACTGTGATACAAATCTGGCTTGCCGAGACTTGTGGAAGATGGGAATGTGCGTGCAGCCAAAAACGGATATGTAAACTGATAAATTTATAGGATAGCAATCTAAATTTGAAACTCTTTTTCCCACGGGCATTCGTAAGAGATGCGTGCCGTGGGTAGTGGATGTAAACCTGGTTGTTTTTGGTTTGTTTCGGAAATAATTGGCTGAATGAAAGTTAATTATTCTGATGAGTTTGCGATGAGTGGGTTATTCTTTGTTTAGAGCGACAAGAAAGGGAAATGCAGTTGCCTCCAGAGGTGGTGGTGGAGTGGCACTATATGTGAAGAACTGCCTAAATTTTTCGCTGTGTGAAATTCACTTCAATTTGAAGTGTGTAAATTTTCCCAGTGGCTATTTGTGGAAATATTTGAAGTGTAGTGTAAATAAAAAGTGAATCTTTCTGTATTTGCTTTATATTTAGACCAGGAGATATGCCCTTACACTTGTCTAGAGCCCGCTCTCCACTTTGGATTTTATGATATGGCCCAGTTACGCAGATATTATAGTTATATTGGGTGACTTGAATATTAATTGTTAGATTTATCATCCCCAGAGACCTCGCTTTGCAAAGTAAAACTCTTTAAGAGCCTTGAGGTGACTCAGTTGGTTGAATGTTGCTACAAGGGGTTACTAAAAACTGTGCAACTTTGATTGATCACATATATTGTATATTGCAATGTTTAATAGTACGTGTTGACGTCGTGGATATGTCAACCATCTATGACTCAAGAGGTGTCGAGTTTCTGATCACATGATGACATATGTCGTTATTAAAAACAAAAAATTCAAGAAGGCCTCCTAGTTTTTGTTACTTATCGTGACTTCTCACGATTTGACATTGGACAATATGATTACATTGTTACGTCCATTATTAGGTGGGAAGATTGCTATGTCTATGAAATACTAGGTTAGATGAATTCTTGATTTTATTAATTCTGCTATTATTCAAGTTTTTAATGTAAATGCACCTCTAGTACATAAGAGAGTGACAGATAGAAATCTCCATGGAGAAATAATATACAATTCATTCAACTAACCATAGAAAAAGATTATTATAAGAAGAAAAAATGCTATCATCAGGAAATTTGAAACTTGTAAAAAAACATATTGTAAGGTTAGAAATATGCTCAAACTAATGAATTAGACGATCAAAACAAATTATTTTACGAACTGAAATGGAGGTAATGTAATAGATCTGTGAACTTTTGACGTAAAATAAGGACAAGTGGTGTCACTGATCATTAGATCAGCAATACCCACTTTGTTAAAAAATTTGGAAGAATTTCTTCATGTTTTACGTTTGGTTGGGCTTAGGTATCATTGGCAAATGATGATTGCGTACAGTTCTAGGAAAAGAAACAAATTCAGAGGAGTGTCACTTGTGATTTCTATTTCAGGGAGTGTTACAAGGAGAGAAGTGCAGGAGGCTTTGAATAGCATCACAGCAGAGGCTGTTTTGCGAGCTAGATGGCATATCAATAAAAATGATTTAAAATGATTTTAAAACGTCCGTTTTGTATTGATGCCATAACTCATTTAGCTAACCAGTCATTGGCCACTTCCACTTTTCCGGATGCATGGAAGGAGGCAATTGTACTGGCCTTTCCAAAAGTCAAAAGCACCTTCTCTGTATACGTGCTGCGTCCATTTTCGGTATGCCTGACTGTTCGAAGTTAATGGAAGAAGCAGGTTGTTTCACAAAAGGTACAATTTCTGGTGTCAGAGCAAATATCATTCCAGCCTTACAGTCAGGCGTTATGGAAGGACCATAGCACTGCAACTGCGCTTTGCTCGTTTGTGACGAGTTGCTTCACGCGAAGGGCGGATAAGAAAGCATCTCTTCTTGCTATGCTGGACCTTTTCACATGTCATTCGTATCAATAGCAACACAGGATGTTGTTGGCGGTCATGCAATTTTTATGGGTTTTCGACCAGACGGTGGTTACGTGGTTTGATTTCCTATTTGGTGAATAGGAGACAAAAGGTTAAAATTGGGATGGATTTCTCCTCATCTTTAATAGAGTTGCTGGTGTTTCCCACAGGGAAGTTGCCTTGGGCCATCTAATTCACCCTGTTTTCCGCCACTATGGTTCAGTCTTGCACCATAGGGTCGCTTGTATTCAATCACCGCCGTATGATGCTCATCTGTGTGTTTCATTATGGATGCCGGAAGAGCTGACTCAGCCAGTTTCCATTTTGAATGCTGACTTAAGCATAGTCCATGATTGGTCTGAGAGCTTGGGATATTTTTTTAATTTTATTATTTATTATTTTATATATAGATTTTAAATTATTATATTAATTTTATAAATTTTTTATATATAGATATATTAATTGATTATTATTATTATAATAATATTATTTAAATATATATATTTTATTATTTTTTATTAAATATATAATTTATTTAAATATATAAAATTTTATTTAATATATATTTTTTATTTATATTAAAATATTATAATATTTAAATTATTATTCATATTAAATTAGAATTATTGTAATTATTATTTAAATTATTATATTTTTTAATTAATTGAATTATAATTATTAATTTTATTAATAATTATTATATAATATTAATATTATTAATAGTGTTTTATTATATATCTTTAATATATTTTATATTATTTATATTAATTATATTATAATTATATATATTATCATTAAATATATAAGTTTATTAATTAATGATTTAAATTAAAATATATATATATTATTTTATATTTCTTTAATATTATATTATATTATTATTTTATATGATTATTAATTTATTTATTTTATTTTTATATATAATATTATTTTAAGATATAATATATTAAATAATAATATATTTTATATATTATTATTAATAAATTTTTTATTTTATATATATAATTGAATTATTATAATATATTTATTATTATTATTTATATAATTTTCATATATTTTTATATTTGATTTATGTAAAACTGAACAAGGGAAAAGTGTGTGTGTTGTCGATTCCTTCCAATGTGGGTTCGGAGTCAGTGGTGTGAGGTGTTGCTTGGCAGTGTGACAGGACTGAATGAGGTGTGATATCGTCAAAGTCTTGGGCCTACATGTTGATAGTGGCCTCACACTATATGGACATGTAAGTGTGTTTGTCGTGCGAACACTTGGTCGTTGAGAATGCTATACAAGCATAGGGCACCATGTTTCCTTGAGAGACCCAGGCTTCGCCATTGTCCGGGCTCTTGTGTCTCTGTGATCGATTATTGCCGCTCCTGTCTATGGCAACATTGTGTCTAAAGGAGATTTAGAAAAAAATTACAGGAGGGTCAAATATGTGTGTAAAGGGTATGTATGTGGTTTAAGAAGGTTTGGACCATCGTTTCGGAGGCTCGGCGATCGCTGGGTATGTTGACTGTAGCTGATACTTGTTCCCTGCGCTCCTAATGCCTGGTTTACAGTATCCTGACCACTGGCAGGCCGGGATCGATATGAGAGAAGAAAAATAAGAAGCAGGTCTCAAGTCCAGATCTCGTAGTACTTGACAGGTTCACGTGTTGGAGATGACTCCGGCGTTTTCGCCTGTGAATTTGAGATAGGAAAGCGATTTGCGTACTGTGCTCCCAAATTATTATTAATGAACTGTCCTCCAGCGTAAACCAGGCCAGGGTGTATCTGAACGACATTCAAGATAAAATAATATACAAGTATTTAATGTACAATACAAAGGTGGTTATAGCCATCATATAAACTGTATGTCTATATTGTTGTTTTTATTATTAATAAATTATAAAATAAGCTTTTTGAATTTTTTAAGAAATATAATAAGACATGTGTCGTTTTGTAACCAGCAATTTATTATTGAAAAACCGCTCCCAAAATAAAGTCCTTATTTATTTATTTATTTATTTATTTATTCCCTGTTTTTAAATATTTTCCATGTCATGTTAAAAGATTCACGTGACAATATTCTTAAATCTTTCTTAATAATGACTGTGCTTCATGCGTACTTCTTGCTATTGTTTTAGTTATTTCTGCTAGACTAAATAAAGTTTGTTCTTTTAGGCAAATGGGACTAAATGTGTGATCTAATTTATTTTACCTATATAGTAATAAAGTTGTATACAAAATTTCAAGTCTATAGGTCAATTTATTCTCGACATATCGTGTGGCTAGGCAGACAGACAGAAATGAAATTTTCCGAATAACTTTTTTCTGCTGCACGGCCAATTAAAATCTAATATCACAGGATGAGTCCAATGCGTCATCGCCTTTGTGAAGCCCTACAGAATAAAACGCAATATAATCCCTCTGTGGATACATTATTCTTGATTTAATTTGAAGAGTGATCCTGTGAGCACATGGATGGGTGATAATTCAAGCTACTAACACTACAATATGAACACTAATGCTACATTCACATTTCTCTCCGTAAAATATATACAACAAACAGTTGGAGGATAAAACCGTATAAACCTGTGATTTGCTTGTACGTTTCCTTACCATGCAATTTTATACTGATATAATATTTAAACTATATAGTTAATGGTACATTTTTATATTTAGGAACAATCGATATAGTGTAGTCCTTAACAAATATATAATAACATTGCTATTATTTGTATATTTAAACACCCTATGTCAAAATTATGTGAAAGGAACAAAGATAATGTGTTCAAAATGTAAAGCTAAATAATCAGCAGCCCCTATACGAGGTGTGGTTAAGTACAATACGCGCCAGTTTTATAGATTTCCCACATGTGCCACCCTTGCGCTAATCGTGTCATCATGAAATTGGTAAAACTGATGCATAACATCCAATTTCATGGTTGTTGTCACCGGATCACAGTTTGATTACACATATGTTTTAAACAACTTCAATTCATCAATAATTTACACGGAAACGCACCTAAAACATTTAGTTGGCTATATCCTTGCTTATGTAATTAATTCAGAAAAATTGGATTTTGGATATTTTTAACTTCTTTTACAAACTCAAACTTAGTTAAAAAGTTTATTGTAAGAACCAGTTATGACTGAATGATAAATTTTTCTTTCCAGAACAGTATAGAAACCACAAAAACGCAATACACAACAAGAATGTATTACGTCAGTCCCTCAACGACTATAATTTAAGTACACAGGCGTGTGCAAACCTCGCGAGAGCCAATCGATGTCTCTGAATGTTTCTTATAGGGACTTAAATCAATTGTAAATATTAGATATATTTAATTTTAAGCACCTGTTACGCAAAAGCTACTATTTAAGATTGTACTAAGAACTCATATATACTCTGAAATAATATGCGATTGGGTATATTTTGATCTGGCATAGAAAAAGGGAGTTTTTGTCTGGTGCTCTTACTGATAGTAAAAGCATGAAAAATTCGTGAGAATGCTTAAAGAAATATGATGTAGTGGGAGATTAAAGGGTGGAAACATTGGACAGATTTACATTTAGAGGAAATGAATACTTATTTTGTTACGATGGGAGGAGGCTGTGAGTAAAGTGATAATGCCATTAACCACTATAATTTAAAACATCTGAAAGAGTCTGAAAACACCTTGAACTATAGACATGTGACAGAGACTGAGGTTAAAACTGCGATGAATTCAAATTCTAGCGCAATTGGGGGTGATAACATCTCTTTTCAGATAATAAAGGTTGTATGCCATAGATCACTAACTCATCTGGTGTTTCAGTCGCTAGCTATTCGTATATTTCCAAAACGCTGGAAAAAGAATATTTTACATCCGCTCCCGAAAGCAACTGCTCCTAAAGGAGTCTAAGAGTTAAGACCCTTTTCAATACTGCAGTTATTTCGAAAATTGTTTAAAAAATTGCATCATACCAAATTAATTAGTATATGAAATGAGATAATGTATCGACAAAACAGTTTGGATTCAGATCAAATCACAGTACTGTCCAAGTGAACCTGTTTAGTGACTTGTTCCATACCAAAGACAAAGAAAATTGGAGTATACTCGTACTTCTAGAGTACTCGCAGGCTTTTAATTCAATATACCTCAAGTTACTGCTGGCAAAAAGGAATCATCATGGCTTTGGAGATGGAGCAGTTGAATGGGTACAATCGTACTTAGCACCTAGGTGTACTCTCACCTCAGGGCAGCTGCTTGAGGCCTATACTTTTCAACATGTACACATCAGATTTTTCAACTTGTGTCCAGAGCTGCACGCCATATTTATACGCTGATGATTCATGATATCCTGAGGTCTTTCAGGATACCATTTTCCAAATTAACACTGACATAGAAAATATCTTATCTTAGTCTTCCAAAAATGGCATCAAACTAAACATAATGAAGTGTTCTGTGTTACATATAGCACCACAAAACCACATACAGACCCTCAGTGAGAGAGGTTTAGAGGTCACTCTTGGCCGCAAGAGCCTATAATTTTTTATGATAAGGTCAAAACTCTCGGAGTCGTTTTAGACAGTGACCTCTTTTGTAGACCACGTGTCTTATAATATCCAGAGTGACATTGGCAGGCTATGAACACTCGTTGTATCGTTTTAGAGGTTTGTTGCCTGAGCCTCTAAAACTCCAGCTCATGCAGTCTTTAAAATTATCAGTTTTCTATTATTGACACCCTGCCTATGGGATCGATGCATGACGCTCAGAGAACTCAAAAATTCCAAAACACTACCTTGATGACTGTGTTCTCTCTGAGGCGGATGATTATGTGTCACAGTATCGTGATGATATTAACACGCTTTGCATGGGTGACTTCTGCAAGCTGTTGACAAACTGCATGACTCACAAAGTCCTCCTACTCAGGGAGCCCCAGTCCTGAATGAGAGACTGCGGTGTCGGTAAGAGGTCTCGCAGCGTGTCAGCCGAGTTAGGCTTGGGTTAGTCCGAAAAAGTTTCCTATTTTGGGCCGACATTGTATAATAACCTCTTTGGTTTCTTGAAGTTTCTTCACATTACTTGTTTCAAAAAATTTTAAAAACGCAGTTATAAAATAATATTTTTAATAATTTGTTCTAAAAATAGGTTTGTAGCTTAGGAATGCTTGTAAAAAAAGGCATTTTTATTTATTTATTTAATATATTCCTCAAATGCTAACATGCTAACAGTCTCCAAATTTATGATTTCTCATCCTTACCTAATATAGTTCAAATGCTACTGAAATCTTTAGGGCTATTCAATTTTAATAAACAACTCGCACGTTAATATCTTCCAACGGGGGTCAATTATCTAATGATGCAGTAAATAACTAAGAAGTTTTATGCTATTTAGAAAAGATATGCCTGCCTGTGTTACAAGACATGAGCATATCATTAGGCTAATAATTCGTGAAAAGCCGCGGGCAATAAGTAGTTTAACCATAATTACGTGTGGATTTGGGCGAAATACTGAGTCTGATCTATTTTTAAGATTTAATTCACCAAGAGGAAAACTTTATAAACTGAGGATAATATGTTTTTTCTTTTTTGTTTTTTTTTTGTTGTTGTAAAAATAAACTAGTACCTGCCACAGTTACCGCAAAACCTCCGTATGGTTTGTTACCAGCCTTACATCAGGCACATCTTCTTGCCTTGTTACTGTACTGTCCACGAAGGACGAAATAACATGATTTTCAAGATATTTTATTCATATAAATATAATATAATGCAATGATGTCATCTTATAACATTATAACTCACAAATGATAAAGTTTGTTTTGCTTCCACGTATAATCTATTTCATCTATTGTACTGAAATTTTACATAGACATTCTTAGGGTCCCAGAGATGAATATAGGCCTACTCCTATTTCGAAATCCATCCTGTTTACACCTCACTGTTCTCTATAGCAGTTAAAAATCACGGTTTCTAAAGTTGCGAAATATTGACTGAGTCTACTGAATGTAATCAACTGTTCTGTTTAAACGCTTTGTTACGGCAGCACGGCCAGTTTAATTAATTTTCAATTTGTTTACATTCGTAGTTTTGACACTTACGGGTAATTCTGAAAAACCATAAATATTATTTAACAATAATAAATGAGGGTTAGAACGTGTTGAACCTTGATAATCCAGCTATCGTAAGGTATTTATAAATGAGTCTTGCATTTAAAATGTCATAAATATCATACAATGATGCTACACAGGAAATTAATGACGTAGGGTCACATTTCGTAAAGAAGGTTTGTAAAAAAAATTAGATTACCGAGTTCCGTGCATTAACTATTCCACCATGACTAAATGACGTTATCTAGACCCACAGAAGGTTACGTCCCTTGTGTAACTTTCAGACAAGCGTAATATTTTGAAGGCCATTTAGTTTTTATCAATAAATAAAAGCCTTTTGTTACAAAAGTGTAAAATAATTTTATAAGTTATTAGTTATGAATATATTAAAACTGGTATAAACAATATAACATATTCCGTTAATTTTATTTTACAGAAATTGAATTTACGGCTAACGTAGGATGGTACAATAAGCCATGATCTAAATACAGCCGGTAGGTATTGTGCTGCAGACTTTAACTGACAACTTGACTGAGCAGCTACGTTGATATAACATCTAGTTACGCTTGTGCAGAGACATTACCATGAGAAGTACAGCCGGTAGGTATTGTGCTGCAGACTTTAACTGACAACTTGACTGAGCAGCTACGTCGATATAACATCTAGTTACGCTTTTACAGAGACATTATCATGAGAAGTACAGCCGGTAGGTATTGTGCTGCAGACTTTAACTGACAACTTGACTGAGCAGCTACGTCGATATAACATCTAGTTACGCTTGTACAGAGACATTACCATGAGAAGTACAGCCGGTAGGTATTGTGCTGCAGACTTTAACTGACAACTTGACTGTGCAGGTACGTCGATATAACATCTATATAACATCTAGTTACGCTTGTGCAGAGACATTATCATGAGCAGTACAGCCGGTAGGTATTGTGCTGTAGACTTTAACTGACAACTTGACTGAGCAGCTACGTCGATATAAAATCTAGTTACGCTTGTACAGAGACATTACCATGAGAAGTACAGCCGGTAGGTATTGTGCTGCAGACTTTAACTGACAACTTGACTGAGCAGATACGTCGATATAACATCTAGTTACGCTTGTGCAGAGACATTATCATGAGCAGTACAGCCGTTAGGTATTGTGCTGCAGACTATAACTGACAGCTTGTACCGTTGGACGATAACACATGAGGGTGGTGACTTCTGAGGTCGTAGTAATAAATACTAGAAATGCAAAGTTTACTTATAAGTTCAGTTTAATTACGAAAACTTACAAGCACCACTTTTAGATGGTAAAGGAAAAGTATGTAATGCCACGTTGCTGCCAATTAGAACACAAGAACTAAAAACGAATATCTTCTAGGTGGGCCTAAAATATCCAATGTTCTCTAGAATTATGCCTACGATGTTTTACTTTATGAAACAATAAGATTTCACTTCCCTTCGCAATATGTAGACTCACAACCCGGGTGCCGGCGTCATGGCACGATACATTGAAGCTGTAGTCTAAGAATGGTTATTTCTAGAAGAGTAGAAGTTAAGAAACTGGTAGCCATCTACTCAAATAATATGTGCCCTGTGAACCTTGAGACACGTGGGACACGTAAAATCGCCTAAAACAAATTCGCGACGGTATTAGCCATTTAATGATACAATTTACTATTTATAAAAACGTGTTCGCCATAAGGATGACGCCACAACTTTTATCTATCTCAATCAAGCAAATAAAAGATCTTCAAGGGTACTTTACTTTACTATTTACAACATTACTTTACGTTACATTCATTTTTATACGTTTGGCATCAAAGGGCTAATTTAATAATACGAAAAGATAAATTTTACTTACGGACAAAGCGCGCGAGGTCTGCTCGGTCACATAGTTGGGCTGCTACAAAGAGTTAGAAGAAGATATTCATACGCGTGCCAATTAGGTAGTTACTCCGCCCAATAATTTAGTTCCGGAACATTGGATAAAAATAATATTAAATTATACTGGCTGACTAGGTTGCGAAAATTACATTATATAAAATTTAATTAATCAATTAACGGTACAGAAAATCCCCCCTGTTTAAGTTCACAACCTAGTTAGTCACTTTACTTTAAACATGTTCTAAATAACAAACTTAACTCAACCTTTTATTCATTACATAAATTCAAATTTTCTATCATAACAATACGGTAGCGCGGGGTTTCGAGAGTTTCCTATGAAATCCGCTAGATCGCATACCAATGCAGTTCGCTTGGCATCTGGCTCTTTATCTGCTCGCTTAGGGACCAAAAATAGAAAATCGATTTAGGCAAACTATTTTCATGCAGTGCACGTTGCAGCGTTTTAGTATTTGTGGGTCGTTGCGAGAATAAGGGCATTTAAGGCGATTACATAGTGAACAAGTGTAGTGTAGTGTTTTGTTATATAGGCGCCGCATTCATACTAGTGTTTTGTGTATAGTGTTTTGCCATTAAATACCCTGAGACTTGCGGACCAGTTACCAATATTGATCGAATACTTTGGAATGAAACGTCCCCTCACGAGAAGCTAAGTCTCACATTTCTTATTCATACTGCATTACTCTTAATATGTATTTACATACAACATCCTATACATCTTACATCTGCACGAATTACAACACCTCAAACATATCCACAAACTTCAAACTTCAATATTTTGACATACGTACAAAAGACAGACACAACTTTTCATATTTGTTTCCTATATTACAAACAGTCAGGATCAACTCTGTCTCATTTCCTTATACTAAGTCTACCTACAAATTTTGTTTCTATATTTTATTTTAATTCAAACATTCGTTTAGAATTTACCAAACAAATAGTTTCCAGTATTTTATTTTATCTTTTAAATTTGGCAGCAAGTGGTTTCTTAAGCTAGGGATGCTACAAAGTTTTTTTTTTTACATAGAACATGTCTTACTTTAACTTTAAATCCACAATATGAACCTTTTTTACATCCAAAACATTTTCAGTGAGTTGTACAATAATAGTTATTTTCTCATCACAATTGAATTTAAAATAACATGAATCTCCATCAAGATCTAAAATTAATTTGCTATTAGTTATAAATGGGTTTCCCAATACAATGTCCCATTTTAAATTATCCAATACAATAAGTTTTACTTTCCAACAAAATTTAGAAATTTTTATTTTAGCATAACAGTAACCAAAACTTTTTATTTCAGTGTTATTTGCAGCAAACATTCTATTATCTGATTTCATTAATTTAGAAACATTTTTATTCTACAATAGGCTATTATAAAATTCTTTACTCATTATACCTCTTGTAGCACCAGTATCTAATAAGCAGTTTGTTTTTACATTTTTACCCACTATAGCTTCAATTAAAGGCATATTGTTACACTGTATAACATTTAGTCTTAAATTAGGTTTTCTATAGTTCAATTTACTCCAATTTTTATATTACCTTACCATGTACTCTCGTAAAATAGTGTTTTTCTGTTCTTATTGCATTACTATTTATAAAATTATTATTCTTAGACTTCTGAAACCGGGGAGGGATATTTTTAGGTGTTGTGTGTAATACCACTCCCCTACCAACTAGTTTTTTTGGGTTCCTAAAACAATTTTTTGCTAAGTGACCAGTCCTATTACAATTGAAACATAACTTTGGGTTTTTGACAGTAGGCCTACTATTTCTAGGTTCAACATGTGGCGGATACATGTTGTTAACATATGTCTTACTTAAATTGTCCCTTAAGTTATCATTAAAGGTTATATTTTTACTAGCTATACACAAATTTTCCAAATCTGTAAAACAAATTGGATTGTTTTCAAAAATTAAATTATTTCTATCTGTAGGCTTAATACCTCTTTTTATACAAGTTACCAAGTCCTGTTCACTTATGTTACACAATAAAACTTGACTGAGCTCTTTGATATCATAGATGTATTCATATAGTGGCTCATCAAACCTTTGTGGCCTATAAACTAAATCTAGTCTAAGTCTTTCAATTAGGCCTACAGGGATAAAAACACTAATTAATTCCCTGTGTAGATAGTTGACATTTGGCATGACAGACTTACACTGTATTATTTTGGCTAAAAGTGAACCTTTTGCATAACATGGTAACAATGATAAAATTTCATTTTCAGATAGGCTAGTTTCACATTTTAGTTTTAACAAAGCTTTCAAAAAGTCTATAAGCTCAGGTACTATTAAACCATTTGTTACTGTAAAATTTTGTAAATAATGTTCTACAGGGTTGTTTAACTTATTAAGCATATTTAAACTAGACATAGGTTGACTAATACAATCATTGTTTGCATTATAAATAGGCATTAAAGGCGAAGTGGGGGTACTGGCAGTAGGCTGTGATATATTTGGTGGTTGTACAGAAATAGGGCCTATTTGTTCTTTCACTGCTTGTTCCATAGCCTCATCTTGTTCAAATGATTTATTTAAATTGGCTTCTAACACTTTAAGCTGTTCTAGGTTCACTTTAGGTATCAATTTTTTAGCCAACTGTTGTTCAACATTTACTAGCCTACATTTTAAAGCTGACAAAGTTTCACTATGTACAGTACTTAGTTCTAGCTGGTTGTCTAAAAATAAACGGTTTATTAAATGTTTACACTTTTCTTGAAATTTGGTAATTTCTAAAGGTGAACTATCACTGTTCAATTCACTGCACGCATGTTCTAATAAAATCACTTTTTTGCTGAGAAGTTGTACTTCCTGATTGTGATCTATTTTTAATAGGCTACTTGCAGTAGGTAAAATATTATTTCTCAAACACTGTCTTAAGGACTTTCTAAGTTCATTCACTGTACTTTCACTATTGAATTTAACACCTCTAGATATCAGTTCAAATACTAACTCATCTTTAGACAAATATTCTATTTTAATGGCAGGCATTGTGGCGTTTTCACTCAGTTTCACCCAGTTGATGGCAGAGTAGGCACATCAATAGCAGAGTGGTGCAATAAATATGTGTACCGTTGGACGATAACACATGAGGGTGGTGACTTCTGAGGTCGTAGTAATAAATACTAGAAATGCAAAGTTTACTTATAAGTTCAGTTTAATTACGAAAACTTACAAGCACCACTTTTAGATGGTAAAGGAAAAGTATGTAATGCCACGTTGCTGCCAATTAGAACACAAGAACTAAAAACGAATATCTTCTAGGTGGGCCTAAAATATCCAATGTTCTCTGGAATTATGCCTACGATGTTTTACTTTATGAAACAATAAGATTTCACTTCACCTCGCAATATGTAGACTCACAACCCGGGTGTCGGCGTCATGGCACGATACATTGAAGCTGTAGTCTAAGAATGGTTATTTCTAGAAGAGGAGTAGAAGTTAAGAAACTGGTAGCCATCTACTCAAATGAGTAGCCCTGTGAGCCGTGAGACACGTGGGACACGTAAACTCGCCTAAAACAAATTCGCGACGGTATTAGCCATTTAATGATACAATTTACTATTTATAAAAACGTGTTCGCCATAAGGATGACGCCACAACTTTTATCTATCTCAAACAAGCAAATAAAAGATCTTCAAGGGTACGTTACTTTACTATTTACAACATTACTTTACGTTACATTCATTTTTATACGTTTGGCATCAAAGGGCTAATTTAATAATACGAAAAGGTAAATTTTACTTACGGACAAAGCGCGCGAGGTCTGCTCGTCACATAGTTGGGCTGCTACAAAGGGTTAAAAGAAGATACTCATACGCGTGCCAATTAGGTAGTTACTCCGCCCAATAATTTAGTTCCGGAACATTGGATAAAAATAATATTAAATTATACTGGCTGACTAGGTTGCGAAAATTACATTATATGAAATTTAATTAATCAATTAACGGTACAAACTTGACTGAGCAGCTATGCCGATATAACATCCAGTTACGCTTCTGCAGAGACATTACCATGAGAACGTAGGATGTGGTACAATAAGACGTGATCTAAGTATAGCCGGTAGGTAATGTGCTGCAGACTATAACTGACAACTTTACTGAGCAGCTACGTCGATATAACATCCAGTTACGCTTGTGCAGATGCATTACCATGAGAATGTAGGATGGTACAATAAGCCGTGATCTAATTACAGCCCGTAGGTATTGTGCTGCCGACTATAACTGACAGCTTGACTGAGCAGCTACGTCGATATAACATCCAGTTACGCTTGTGCAGAGACATTCCCATGAGAAGTACAGCCGGTAGGTATTGTGCTGCAGACTATAACTGACAGCTTGACTGAGCAGCTACGTCGATATAACATTCAGTTACGCTTGTGCAGAGACATTACCATGAGAAGTAGAGCCGGTAGGTATTGTGTTGCAGACTATAACTGACAACTTGACTGAGCAGCTACGTCGATATAACATTCAGTTACGCTTGTGCAGAGACATTACCATGAGAAGTACAGCCGGTAGGTATTGTGTTGCAGACTATAACTGGCAACGTGACTGAGCAGCTACGTCGATATAACATTCAGTTACGCTTGTGCAGAGACATTACCATGAGAAGTAGAGCCGGTAGGTATTGTGCTGCAGACTATAACTGACAGCTTGACTGAGCAGCTACGTCGATATAACATCCAGTTACGCTTGTGCAGAGACATTACCATGAGAAGTACAGCCGGTAGGTATTGTGCTGCAGACTATAACTGGCAACTTGACTGAGCAGCTACGTCGATATAACATCCAGTTACGCTTGTGCAGAGACATTACCATGAGAAGTACAGCCGGTAGGTATTGTGCTGCAGATTATAACTGGCAACTTGACTGAGCAGTTACGTCGATATAACATCCAGTTACGCTTCTGCAGAGACATTACCATGAGAAGTACAGCCGGTAGGTATTGTGCTGCAGATTATAACTGGCAACTTGACTGAGCAGTTACGTCGATATAACATCCAGTTACGCTTCTGCAGAGACATTACCATGAGAAGTACAGCCGGTAGGTATTGTGCTGCAGATTATAACTGGCAACTTGACTGAGCAGTTACGTCGATATAACATCCAGTTACGCTTCTGCAGAGACATTACCATGAGAAGTACAGCCGGTAGGTATTGTGCTGCAGATTATAACTGGCAACTTGACTGAGCAGTTACGTCGATATAACATCCAGTTACGCTTCTGCAGAGACATTACCATGAGAAGTACAGCCGGTAGGTATTGTGCTGCAGATTATAACTGGCAACTTGACTGAGCAGTTACGTCGATATAACATCCAGTTACGCTTCTGCAGAGACATTACCATGAGAACGTAGGATGTGGTACAATAAGCCGTGATCTCAGTACAGCCGGTAGGTATTGTGCTGCCGACTATAACTGACAGTAGCTACGTCGATATAACATCCAGTTACGCTTGTACAGAGACATTACCATGAGAAGTAGAGCCGGTAGGTATTGTGCTGCAGACTATAACTGATAGCTTGACTGAGCAGCTATGTCGATGTAACATCCAGTTACGCTTGTGCAGATGCATTACCATGAGAACGTAGGATGGTATAATAAGCCGTGATCTAATTACAGCCGGTAGGTATTGTGCTGCCGACTATAACTGACAGCTTGACTGAGCAGCTACGTCGATATAACATCCAGTTACGCTTGTGCAGAGACAATAACAAGCTTGTAATGCTAATACCATACGCTGTCACTCCACTGTCTCAACGGAACAACTCGGGTTGTGGGGTCACCTATACTCTCCATTGTTGTTACAATCTACAATTCAGGCGGGCAAGACGTTATCTCCACTGCTGTAAACATCTGGAATCTTTGGCTGTTATTAAACTATTAAATATTTATCAAATTCTGTTCTCATTATTTATTCATTCTAAGTACAAATAGAACCTGAATCATACTCATCGTAATTCACGTTTCTTTCTCATTTCCTTCTTAAATCCTGTTTACATGCTTATATTCAGGTAGAGCAAATGGAACATACAATCTATTTATGCTCAACCAGTAAGTAAGAGATACAAGTCCCGACGGAGCAAGTACATTATGTGAATCAATCTTTATAATATAATCTTTAAATATAAAAAATATCACTCGGCATGATTTAATACCAATTTAAATGTTCATACATCATTGTCTTGTACAGTTTTGAACCATTTATTTTTTACATGTGAAATGATTTTGGTACGCATTGCTGTGGTGGAACGAAACATTAACTTCTATAATTTAATTCATATTTGTTAATTGTAATATTTGTAGGTGCTAAAAAAAATGATTTCGTTTACAATTTTTTATATTTTTATCATTGTTCTTCATTTAACCATGAACAAAACCACTAATGAGATGTGTACATTACATGTTATTCAGTAGATAGATGAAATTTTGCAGGTTCACTAAGCTTATTTGTGATTGGTTAAGGATATGTTCGCCATCTGTTGGAACACGCGAGTATCAGTCAAGACAGTTCAGACGAACGAGTTGCTGACACAGATCTTCTGTAGCCTACTCTCAGCACATCATGATAGTAACTAATGCGTGTGCATCCGTTATAATGAAAATATAACAACCACGCTTTATTTGTTTGATTTACATCGGATTATTTTTGTCATAATAGATAAACAATTTGTTGTAGAACTATACATCAATATTACAGAGCTCACAATTATAAATAGTTTAGCATTATGTAATCCTTTCTAATCATATACAGTAGGATATGAGTAATGAGCTGTAAACATAGATTCCAACCTTTTTGTAGTTAAATGTTGAAACAAATTATAAGTAATTTCTAATGTCTTCAATACTTCAACCTTCCTCCCTAGTATTCGTCGTCAGGATAGAATGCAGTGTTCTCATTTTAATTCTAGCGTTGAAGATATATTGCCACAAAATTCCTAACTTTAGAGATCACACTCAAATATGCTTGCTCACTTACTAACAGAACACCTGAAGGTAATATTACAGTAGGTCATGAACTCTAATTTATCAGAGCAAAAATGTAAATAGCTTCCTCCACTTGCACAACAACTACCAATGAGTAACCAAAACTTGACAAGCAGTGAACGGTACAAGCAGTGCTTGGTTTTCCAAGCAAACACCGTTCTTCTGAATATTCTTCCCTCTAGTTTACTTTTTTAGTTACAAAGCGAGTGATTTACTAATACAGAGGTCAGTTATGTTCAAAGTCCAGTTATGTGAAAAATCAAATACCAACATTTAAATGTACATATTTTATTGCAGCAAATATTTTATTGTGATCAAGTAAAGAAATTGCCCTTTAAAGCCACTCAAAATCGTAATAAAAAATTGTATTCTTATTATTCTCTGGAATCTCCTCTTTGCAGTGACATACAAAACTAAATATGGAAAAAATATTTAATACTTTAAATATGGTTTATTATGTGTGTTATCTATGCTACAATTGAGTTTTGGAAGAAACTGTTCTACATATTTTGTTACCGAACCAGAACCCATCATGATTAATTTAAAATCCATTTTTAAACATTTACCTGATCCTGTTCTACTAAATAAATGTTAGAAAAGAAATTCAAAGATCCAAATGAGTCTTTGAATAATTATGGTTGCGGCTTCTAAAAATATCATTAATTTGTTACCCTCAGAACACTAAGATTTTGGTGTATCCGAAGCTGTGCTCTCATGTTATAATAGATATTTGTCTAAAACTAAAGTGACAAAACAGATTAAGACACATAAAAAGCTGTTACTGAATTGAAAAAAGTCAGAATGAAGAGAACATTAGTAGAAAGGAAGTTAGAGGATATATATATATATATATATATATATATATATATATATATATATATATATAAATGAGGAGGACCCAGACAACCCCACATATATATCAAGGCTTTAGATCAGGTAGATTACTATTTTATTTTAGAATGTTTTGTTATCCAATATACTCTGTACGATTAACGAAAAACAACATTTATAATTTTTAACACATTGCATAAAAACCTTGAAGATAACCAAATTTTGTCTACAGATTAATGGGACCAATAAATAGCTCTTATCAAGAGTTTTTTATATATACATAAAATTTAAAATTAAAAAATTAAAATATAAAGCATGGTTTTTTTTAATAAATTTCTTTAAAACCATAGCAAATTAATTTTTCTATTTTCAATAAATTGTTATGATAGGAACTAGATAAAGATTCAATCTAAAAATCATTATCAGCGTAAATTAATTAGTACCTGTGTAATTTGTAATATAACTAACATTATGATTAAAAGCGATTCGGAGTACCCATGAACAATTTGAATACTACGAGATGTACGTAACTTTGTGTTGTCAAATATCATCGTACTATTTGAGTTATTTTATGATTTTATTCATTTACATTAAATGACTTTATTTTTATTTAAAACGTTAAATTTTACTTTTCGGTTGATTTTGTATACAAAAAGGCCTAGACTAACGGAAAATTAGTATAAAAACTTAATATCTTGTTACTGATAAAACTGAAGTTCGTTGGCCTGAGTACGCAATTATGTAATGCATTATCAAAATGGCATTGTATTAGGTATACTCGTTTGTTATTTCATCCAGACTGTTACGTTAACAATCATTATTCACAGAATAAAATATTTGACAAACAAAATTTTTAGAAGCAGTAGAACGCGATCTACGAGAAATCATCTATGTTTTGATTAAGTAAATTCAGATTAAACACTTTTTTAAAACACTGTATTACTAAATATTGCTACACAAAATCTATTTTTCAAAGTACGTTTTACAATGATTGAGATGCTTTATAATGTCCGTCCCTTAATCATCAGTGTATATAATCAATTAACACAAAATTCATTTTTTAACTAAATAATAAACGTATAAAATAGTTGGTATTGTTTACTTGACGATCAAAAGTTATGCGTTCATCTAAATATTATTTTGATTATTTATTTATATTTATTTGTATTATCCATTAGTTTCTTATAGTAAAGTAACTAAGACAATTTTAATATGAGTATGGTAACTGGCTAAACATATTAATTCTAGTAAAAATGTACAAGAACGGTTTAACCAGGACGGTTATCGATTGATAAAGGGATCTTATGATGTTAACTATTAGACGTTTAAAATTAAATTAGCAGTTACCTTAGGCGTATACACATACGCATACCCTATTTATATGGTATAATCAAAACTCCTTAAAACAGTGATAGTCACTGGAAGACATTCCAATCTGCTATTGCAAGATATATTTGTACTTTAAGTTGCAGCTTTGCTTTGTTGTTGAGACCTGAAGGGGGAGAGTTAAATATTTTTTTAGTACCAAAAATGGAATGAAATACGATAATTTATCTGCAAAATTGCAAAGAAATGTTAATTGATCCAATAGTTTCAGTAACTATTGAATTATTTTAAGTCAGTCTGATGATTTAATATGATGGAGTCTTGTGATGATTTTGAATCGGAAGTAGATCTATTTATGGTCTATATTATTTCAGTGTTCATGGTCAAGAAAATTAAAACTTGAACAAATTGTGATTGACTCTACATTTTGTGTGCGTATAAGAACACTTCTAGTTCGAAGGAATAATATTTTAGATATCAAAATACACTTTGCCTTTTCACTGTAAAAAATATACACACGTATGATATAAAAAAACCAACGTCAATAAAAAGGTATTCTCTAGTTTTAGTGACACTAACAACGAGAGAGAGGGAGAGGGAAAGAGACAGGCGAATAAACCATCTAATGTGTATTAAAACCCTTGGTCCAGGCATAAGCCAAACTCAACTAAGACACTTTAAATACCTTAGATAGAAATTGAATCTAAACAGACTGAAGTTGACAGTTATGACCAAATTAGGTTTTCGTTCTTATATGTATACATTTATTCATACAACAAAACCTAAAATAAAACCAGACAAAATTTTGCTTACGTGTTTTTTAATGGCTCATCCAAGGATACTGAATGTACTTGAAATATCTACTTCGTGTTAAAAACTTGTAGGGCTCCATCATACTACATAATAAATGCTTTCACTAAAAAGCTATGGACTTTGATTTTCAAAAATATCGTGTAAAGCAGTGGTTAACTGCTAGTCTAAATTGAAATTAGATAGTAACTTTGTATTTGCAATCTGCATACCACTACTGATCAAGCTTTGTATAATTATTTATATTTTCAACAATTTAAATGTAAATTTTTCTGCCACTTTAGTGAATTTTAGCTAAAAGTGTCAGCCTAGGGTCTTTGGATTATGTGTTGTAAATATTATAAGTATTATCCAGAATTATTAAATATTCTTAGAAACTTTTTCAATGTTTTTCGCCTTTAATACCTCCTTGTACTCAAATATTTCAAAACCAAAATTAGCCAAATCGGTTTAGCCGTTCGTTCTTAAGTTTTAATGAGACGTTTTAATAAACGCCATTGCATTTTTATATATTAATATACTGTTCAGTGATTTATTATTAATTTTCGTACTATATTATTACCAAGCAATTGCATTTTGTAATTTAGGTATACACACTTTTTGTATGTTAATGTTTAAACTTAATTCGTTAAACAATAATAAGTTCATTTTTATTTATTTAGATATAATATATCATGTTTGTTGAAACGGGATTGAATTGACTAGTATTCTACAATATAGAAATACAGCAGACATGTGTAAGTAAGGATAGTGCATTCGACAGGGGTTGGCCACAGACTATATTACTTAGTGCACCGATGCGCACATCCGTTGGATAGAAAACCGCATCAAACTTGCAACTACAGAGAGAACACATACAAAAGGAAAAGTAGTAGAAAACCGACCAGACCGTGTTATTGCTTTGCTGACTTCTACATAGGTATGTGCAGAGAAAGAGTTAGATATTAAACCATTTCTAGTGAATGACAAACCAATAAGTTTTCGAGTTGTATTTTTTACATATATAGCATACTTCATACTGTTCGCATCAAGAGCGATTCTAATGAAAAAATTTCGATGTAAATGTTACTTTTTACTTTTTTATGTAGTCTAGGGAGTCTTTTTAACAAGATAAAATTCTTACATTTTAACTCAAGACGTATAGTTACTTACATTTTAAGTGTTAAAAATAAAGATTTATAGGTTTCAAACAAGTTCTTTTACATATTTTTTTTCATTAACTTTTTCAGTAAGTTTTAGCTGTTAAAATACAAAAATACTGACAGTAGGTAAGCTTCAGTATAATATTTCATATGCATTTTGTTCTGTATGTGTCGAACTACGTTGTTACTAAGAATATGCTAAAGATATGCTATTAAGAGTTGAAACTAAATAATTTCATTAAGTTATACGTGTATTTATACAGCAACAAAAAATATATACACTTAACTAATTGTTTTGTATCGCTCTAATATATATATATATATATATATAAATTTTATATAAAATTTTTTCTATTTATATAATTTTAATTTATAGAATAGCCAAGAATAGAAATAATAAACTATAAATATGTTTTAAGATTTATTTTTTAACTGTTACTCCTTTTAATAAAGTAAGATTATACCAAATTCCCTGCAAAAATGAAATTGCCATAGAAGTTGACTTATTTATATTATAAACATCGTAAAGTTTTTCAGCAAAATCCTTATAATGCTATTAACTTTTTCAGCAACTTTTAATAACGTTACTCTTTTTTAGTTTAAAATTTAATTATGTTAAGTATTTAGGTAACTATAATTTAACAGCTGATGCGAGAAGGGTTTATTTGGTATCAGCGAGACCAGGCGCTGCTGATACGGTTGAGTGGTTTCTCCCCGCATCATAAATCATATCTTATATTAACTATTTGTATATTAAAATTAACTTTTATATTACTTTTATCTAATGTTAATCTAATGTTAATTCATGGAACTAAACCCCTTATCCTAAATCTAAGGAGTTACATAAATATTTGCTATTTTGTCCGTAGAATAAAAAATATTAGAGTAAAGTAGCAACTTTCATGTCAAAAAGTTTGTTAACCTAAGTCCGTTTTCAGACCCCGTCCAACCATAAACTCCTGATATTCACATAAACGCAGAGACCTCTAGTACATCCTTTCATTATCAAAAGAGCTTGGGCACGCTCGTAGACATGGACGAGTGAAACTGGTTAATTACGAAAATTAGATCATCTCCAAAGGGAAAAGTAATCTCAATCGCACGGCTACTAGTACACCTCTCTATATTTAAAAATAAAGAGATTTCATTATGTTAAATTACTAATTGTTTAACACAATGTTAACAATGTATTAATAATTGTTATTGCTTGAGCGTTAGCGAAGTCCATCACTCATTGAGCTGGACAAATTTCATTTACGAGTCTATTGTCTATCTGTCCGCACGATATCTCGAGAACTAACTGATTTAGCGTAACAGATAGAACATGTTTAAATAGAAAGATAGCACAAATATAACAGGTACTTGTCAAACCATAAAAGAGTTAGCAGAGTTCATTAGTCGAGGAACCAGAAAAATTTAATATCTGTCTGTCTGTCCACAAGATATCTCGAAAAAAATTACCTATATGGAAATTTTGCACGAAGCTTCATTTTAATATAGGTAACATCAATATAGATTATGGTGCTTTTTACTCTATAGGATTTGGCTTGGCGTTAGTTAACATGTTTAAATTAGGCTTATGCTAAACCGTGATAGCAACAAGAATTTTAACACGATAGTAGTATACTTTGTATGGTGTTTATAGTAACATTTCGCCTAATGAAATGAGCTATAGACTTGAAACCGTTACATCGCCGCTCGCACACCCACAGCAAACATCAGGAAGCGCGCCCATGGCGGCGAACGGGATGCCGGATCAAAACTAACTAGGTAAAATAAGAACACCGTGGTCAGTATACTCAGGTTCATTCACTAAGACAAACATAGGCCTATCCAGTCAATAGAAATATCTATGTATAAATACTATAAAATAAAAAAAATAAAAATTGCCTGCAGTAGTAGATACCTCAAACAATTCCTTGTCAGGTGCACCTGCATACAAAAATTAGAAACGCCATAATTTTGAAACAAGAAATGCCAATTTCACCCGGTATCCTTCGGCTAAGGGCGGGCTCCTAATGAAATCCAAGAAATAACTAAAAATATCTAAAAACTAACTTAAAAATTAAATAACAAAATATAAACTATATAAATGGCAACAATAACAAATAAATAAAGAATATAAGCAGGGTATCACAGAAGACTAGAAGCAGGGTGTTGACTAGAAGAAATGTCCATCATGGTGGCCCTCCTTCAGCAGAGCGCAAAAGCGAAGGTTCTCTGCGACCACGCATGATGGAGAGATGACAGGAGGAAACAATTCATCTCTTGGACCTCATCAGTGAGGGGCCGTAAACTTAGCCGCACATGTCAGAAGGAGAACAGCTCAGCAAAACTAACAAATACTTATTAAAACAAAATATTAAACTGGAGCTGCTCCTAACTTGTACACCACGGCTCGGAGTCCTCTACCACTCTACCGGAAAGGCCAAACGCCTTCAAAAGGTCAGTGGGCTCTGCAGCCAAAAAACCACACACACATACACTATATAAAACACACATGAGCCGGGGAGATATAGGTATTGAACCGGCTCAGACTCCCCCCCCCAAAAGGAGGAACTCCCCTCTGTTAATTTCTTCAAAATGAAGAACCAAACGAAATGCCTCTCCCCCCCAATGGCTGAAGAATTATAAACCGGAAACCCTGAAGTCTGCAGAAGGGAAAACCAAGAAAATCCAGTTGGAGGCAAGAAATCACTCCAAGAGTTGCGTGGGTACAAAGAAGAAAACAGGAACCTTGATCAGGAAGAAAGAGCAGAGGTGATCAGCGCCTCTGGACCTAAAACCCTCCCGCATAGACTAAAGAGAAATCACGGATGACTCCGGCAAGGCTTCAGATGGGATATGTGCGCCTTCCTGAAAATCTTCCCGGACTGAGGATCTCCCAGTCGGGCAGTCACCGGAGTCAGAAACTTCAAGATGCGGTGGGGACCAGTCCACCTGTAGCAAAGTTTAGCAGCTCTTTTATCCACAGCCGAACTGACTGGGTGAGCCTTGCAGTAAAACTAGATCCCCCACCTGGAAGGGATTGGCAATACGACCTCGGTTGTACTTCCTCCTTACTAACTCCCTAGCCCGAATGAGGTTCCGCCTGGCTGCCTCCCAAGTGGCTTTCACATCGGGAGTACCAGGAGGTGGCAGAAGATCGCTAATTTTCCAAAGGTTCGCCAAAGGGTTGTTTGGCGGAAAGCCAAATAATAAATCGAAAGGTACCGCCTTGTGACTTTCATGCTGGGCCGTATTAAAGGCAAATTTGGATCCAAGGTAGTTGTTGATCCCAGGTGGTCTGATTTTCCGCATGAAAGGCAATGAGAGCAGATCGAAGATTGCGATTAAACCGTTTCGGCGTGAGAAGGCTGAGGATAGAAAGGGGAAGTAGTCACATGGCGGATTCCGTGCCCAAAGCACATTCTTTTAAAGATATTGGAGACAAACTGTGAACCATTATCGGAAACTAAGGTGGCGGGGATTCCAAAGTGTTGAAAAAAATGGTTACGAAGTGCTTGCACCGTGAGCTGCGCGGTAGCACTCCGCAATGGGAACAACCAAACAAACTTGGAGAAGGCATCCACACAAACAAGTAGGAACTTATTTCCGGACTTGCTACGCGGGAGAGGCTCCCAACATAGTCAATGAAAACCTTCTCCAAAGGTTTTTTCCGCCACCTCAGATGACAAAAGAACCCAACTTGGTATTTTGAGCGGGTTTGCTTAGCGAGCACAGTTTCACAAGAACGTACTCGAGCTGCAATATCCCGGTCCATACCTTTCCAGATGAACTGATCCCTAATCTTCGCGATGGTCTTATGAATTCCTAGATGTCCGCCCACAGGAGAAGAATGAAAATACTGAAAGACCATCGGTACAAGAAAGCTTGGCAGCACTAACTTAGGTTTTTTTCTCCGCTGCTTGTCACGGCAGCATAGAGCACCTCGGTACAGAAAATAAGGGAGGGTGGGCACCTCCGTTTTTAAGCTCATTGATGATAGCAGTCCAGCTCGGGATCCTTAAGTTGGTGTGGAACAATGTCCGAAAATGCCAGAGGAAAGTCTAGGAGCACGCCACAACATGGCGGCTCTGATAAATTCTGGTGGTCGTTGGGTTAAGTGATACATGCGTGACAGAGTGTCCGCTATGATATTTTGGGGTGCCTCGCACGTGGCTGCACTGTGAACTTAAGGGCAGAAATTTGGACTACCCAGCGACCAATCTTCCCGAGCTGACGGGGGTGGGCAAGGAGCCAAGAAAGTGCCTGGTTGTCGGTTTCCAACAAAAATTCTTTATGTTCTAGGTAACGCCTGAACTTGTTTAATTCCAAACACGACAGCCAAACATTCCAGCTCATAAACAGAACAACTCTTCCTCTCACAAGGGGTTAACGTGCGTGAAGCATAAGCTATGGGCTGCCGGATACCATCTACTTCTTGCGATAAAACAGCAGCAACGGCTAAGGAGGAAGCATCAGTTTGCAAGACGAACTTACGACTGAAATCAGGCATAGCCAAGACTGGAGGCTGCATCACTGCCTCTTTCAGCTGCTCAAAAGCAGTCTGTTGCGCTTCACCCCACTCAAACTTGGCACCCTTTTTCCTAAGAGAGTTCAGAGGGGCCGCCACCTCAGCAACATTGGGGATGAAACGACGATAAAAATTTTATCATTCCCACAAAACGGGCAATCCCCTTGGCCATCCTTAGGAGGAGGAAACTCCCTGATTGCCTGGATTCTCTCTGGATCAATACAAACACCTCGAGAAGAGACAAGATGACCCAGAAACGATATTTCAGGCTGAGCAAAACTCACCTTTTCAGGATTGACGGTAAGGCCAGACTCTCGCAGCCTAGTTAGAACTTCCTCTATATGAGTCAAGTGCTCCTCATAACTCTCACTGTACACAAGCAGGTCATCCAGATAGTTTTGAACACGAACTTAAATTTGACATCATGAAAGATAGAATCCAGGAGTCTGGTGAGTGTTTGGGCCCCCACAGCCAAGCCCATTGGCACTCGGGTGAACTGGTACAAATTCCAAGGCACACAAAAGGCAGTGAGAGGTCGAGACTCGTGTTTTAGAGGAATCTGATGGTAAGCCTAATTAAGATCAAAAATGGAGAAATACTTGGCCTTACCAAACCAGTCGAAAGCAGAATGCAAATCGGGGAGAGGCACGGAGTCAATTTCTATCTGAGCATTGAGCTTTCGATAATCCAGGACCCAATCTGGACTTCCATTAGGTTTCGGCACTAGAAACGCTGGACTGGAAAAATTTTGAGCAAGACGGCTCGATTACCCCACTCTTAAGTTAAATCATCAATCATATTTCTCAGAATTTCCATCTTGGGCGGAGCAAAGCTTATATGGATGGGAACGTACAGGACGGGTGGTCTGTAAGACGAATCCACGTATTCCAAGAGATTGGTCGTGCCCAGTTTGTCAGTTAGAGACTTTCAGGAAAACAGGAACAAATCTGCCTTATGTCCTCAGCCTCTTTCGGCGTAAGATGTCCTAGTTGGTCAGGAGGAGTCAAGCTCTTATCTTCCATCTCTAAGGCAGCAGTCCCACGAGACTCGACATCTGAAAAGGGAAACGAGCACCCGCCTGGCGAAAGCAAAGAAAAACATGACTGGAGGCCAAATCCAAAATCATGCCAGTTTTTTCCGATAAAATCTGCTCCCAAGATGAAAGGAAAAGTCAGGTCCTTAGCCACCAAAAAGCTCCAATCCCAAGAGAAATAATTAATTTTGTTGATGTGAAACTGGGCACTACAGATAATAGGTAAAGGTGTGCGTGAAGCAGTCCAGCAGATAAGTGAACTAGGCTCAACCTGCCGTATTAGCCCCAGAGGATTTTAGATCTTCAAAAAACGACAAAGAAATCAGGCTGCGTGCTGACCCAGAATCAACCAGGGCCTTCTGCACCACATTCCCCACAAGCACATCCAGTTGTGGGCAGGTTTGAGCGGGCAGCCCTTACTCCCTGCGCAGCCAGAGCAGCAACCTCCCCTCTCGGCCAACGATGATAACTGTCCCCAAGTCTATTTCTTTCTGTTTTCTTTCTGTTCTGTATTAAACCAGCTACCCTTTTACCATCAAAAATTAGGTACATATTTGCCCTCAAAATTACCTTTACGGCACGAGTCGGGCTTACTCGTCCCGCAAGCTTACTAGTTTTTTTTTTATTAAGTGGACAAAACGGTCTAATATGTCCCACTTGCTTGCAGCCATAACAGGTAGGAGGCTGCCTACGGGAAGGAGCAGCTGCTGGCTCAGACTGCACCGGAGCATGGACCGGCCCCGGAGGCAAGTGAGGAAGATGCCTCGACATTGCCTCCCTTTGATCATCCGCATCCTGAACCCCTCTAGAGATGATGGAGAGGCGGTCCAAATCCGCAAAAGATGCGGGGACGGCTACAAAAAATCAAACGGAGCGTTCTTCAGGTTTAATGCCCTCCAAAATAAGGCTCACCAACTCCGTTTCGCTCAAGCTCAAGCGCAACACCCCGGGCTACATCCCGTATCTCCCCGACAAAATGGCTCAACGTCTCGTCTGGTGCCTGAGGACGGTAAACGCGTTCCACCCGCAAGCGCTCCCTAACCCGAGCAGGTACAAAGAACTCCAAGATCTCGGCGTGGAACTGGTCCATAAGGTGGCACCTCTCTAAGGCAGTCTAGAAGGCGATCAAAAAGCGGCCTTAAAGGAAAACTTGCGCTAAAATCTGCATAAGCATGGCATCTGTCATACCAGGAAATTCTCTTAGCTTAAATACTTCCAGAAGGAAATGGATAAGTAAATTAGTGTCAAGTCCATCAACTCTGGGGAAGTGTTGTAAAAACACTCCCAAAGGATGAGGCAGTTTGCCAAAGCTAGAAAAGGAAGGCACAACTATAGACGATGCCTCACCAGCCGCTTCAGGAGGGCCACTACCCCATCGGAGACATAGTAACTCTGGGAGGCTCGAAAGAAAGAGCCGGTGGATGGTTAGCAAAAGTAATGGTAGTGGGAAACTCCGTTGGAGTGACAGCGGTAAATAGTACCCCCTTCTCTTTCACCGAGCGCACCTCACTCAAACCATCTAAGCTTGTTTTTAATTTTATTACTGGCCGAAAAAAGCCCAACTTTTAATATCAGAGTCTAAACTAGGAGCTGACATAAGTAAAAACTATTCTGTCACGCCAATGTAAAAGCTGAGATGCCAATCTAGCCTTGCTGACCCGGACATGGGAAGTGACTCAAAATTAATATCGTCTTCCAATTCCTCCATTCGGGTTTTACAAAACTCAAATTCTGTGTTAATTTGGAACTCTGCATTCCAGCTGCGGTCCAACGCTATACAAGCCCGTAATTGAGCTCTTAATGCCCTCACATCTCCCTCGGGGCTTCTGTCCTCTCGCCAGGACCTCAAAAACCAACTCGGGCTTGCGTAGATGTTCAGGCACCAGGGAAAACGCCATACCAAACAATTAAGACAAATAAATACAACAATAAACAACAAAGCGTACGCAACAATTACTTAGTAACCTAAGTGGACTCAACTCACAAAAGGCTTACACTGACGAGGTCCAAGTGAAGAACTCAACACCTGCTACCCAATAGAAGGATACCCTGCAAATATACACTAACCACAACCTACAAACACAGAAGCAATAAATATAACAAAACAACACATTGATAGGGGAGAAGTAGAGTACAGTTAGATAAATTTAGCGGTTAAGCAATTTAGAGTCCCTTGCTCCCTGCAAAGGGTAAGTCTGCAGGAAGCAAGACACTAAACCAATTCCACCCGATATCCTGTGCTAGGGCGAGCTCCTAATGAAAAAAAGTTGTGTACTCTAACCTCCCCCTACCTAACACTAACCTACACCAACAAACAAAACCAGAACTGAGAGACAGCTGAGAGAGCAGCGAACCACGCTCTGCTACCATTGAAACCGTTACATCGCCGCTCGCACACCCACAGCAAACATCAGGGAAGCGCGCGCCCATGGCGGCGAACGGGATGCCGGATCAAAACTAACTAGGTAAAATAAGAACACCGTGGTCAGTATACTCAGGTTCATTCACTAAGACAAACATAGGCCTATCCAGTCAATAGAAATATCTATGTATAAATACTATAAATAAAAAAAATAAAAAGTGCCTGCAGTAGTAGATACCTCAAACAATCCTTGTCAGGTGCACCTGCATACAAAAATTAGAAACGCCATAATTTGAAACAAGAAATGCCAATTTCACCCGGTATCCTTCGGCTAAGGGCGGGCTCCTAATGAAATCCAAGAAATAACTAAAAATATCTAAAACTAACTTAAAATTAAATAACAAAATATAAACTATATAAATGGCAACAATAACAAATAAATAAAGAATATAAGCAGGGTATCACAGAAGACTAGAAGCAGGGTGTTGACTAGAAGAAATGTCCATCATGGTGGCCCTCCTTCAGCAGAGCGCAAAAGCGAAGGTTCTCTGCGACCACGCATGATGGAGAGATGACAGAAGGAAACAATTCATCTCTTGGACCTCATCAGTGAGGGGCCGTAAACTTAGCCGCACATGTCAGAAGGAGAACAGCTCAGCAAAACTAACAAATACTTAATTAAACAAAATATTAAACTGGAGCTGCTCCTAACTTGTACACCACGGCTCGGAGTCTCTACCACTCTACCGGAAAGGCCAAACGCCTTCAAAAGGTCAGTGGGCTCTGCAGCCAAAAAACCACACACACATACACTATATAAAACACACATGAGCCGGGGAGATATAGGTATTGAACCGGCTCAGACTTTTGCATGCATCCTTCAGTGAAACATACTAAATCCAAGTTAGTTATTCAAAGTGTAAATTCTATAACTTACAAAAGTAATTTCATTTCTCATACGGTAAAATTTGCAGAGTAAAAAACAAAAGTATTATCAACGTTCCAAAATCGTCTCTATATAAAACCGTATACAACATTCTATTTCCTTTAAAGTGCCGATTAAAAAGTATGTTAAGGTATTCTAAAATATGCACATCAAGTGACAGTAGAAAAGATGTCTTTTCAAATAACAAAATGAAAATTAAAAGAATGTCTTTTACAAAATTATTGTGCAGTAGTAGTAACTATTCAATGAGTTGAATTTTCAGATTAATATCTTTGTATGTACATAACTAACCAGTGCAGGTACAGATCATGCTGATGATATTGCGCTTCGTTGAAGGTTTACTAGTTGATTTTGTTTGGCTGAGGAAATTGGGTTACTCACTGTCGGATTAATTACCAAGATTATCTAACTAATCAAACTGATTGAATAATCTAAAATCTATATTGAGGTTCGGAAGTTAATCAGATATTTATTAAGCGTTCTAATAATATTCCCTCAATCCTTCTACAGCTCTTATCACATTTGACTTAACCAAACTTGTGATATCAGTTCTCCCAATAGAAAATCATAATAACCTTAATTTAAACTTAAAGTTTACATTATATATAGGTATAGAGTGTCTCGTAACTCTCTGGGCAGAGATATAACCACGATATTCTTCAGGTCAAGAAAAACATATTTCACCATATGAACATGGGTCTCCGATGCTTAGTTTCCCATCGGACCATCTGTATGTGTATTTAATAAACAAATTAATATCTTAAAAACTAATACCAAGTTTGGCTCAAATGTTTAAGATAACCAGGCCAATTACTTAAATAATAATTTTAAATTATCTTTAGTATTTTCAAAATGGCAGTTATTATAACTTGTTAATTTTGAATATCTTAAAAAATAACCAGTATTTTTTCTAGAGAGCTGCCGTTTTTTCAGTTATTGTATTGTTGGCTATTCGCTGAGAACCTCAACGTGGACCATGTCTTGTCAAAGTAAATCTGCTATAAATCAGTTATTTATTATACAATTTAATAAATTTGGATGTCATTAGATTTGTATTCTTGCAATTCTTGAAAAAACTAGTAGTTTTTTAAGATATTTAAAGTTTTAAAGATTTAATGGCCGTCATTATGAAAATACTATAGATAATTTCGTGATACTTTTTCAATAGCTTCCATGTTTATATGGTAAAATATTTTTGTCTTGACCTGAGCAATTACGTGGTATAACTTTGTTCAGCGAGTTACAGGACACCCTGTATATAAAAAATGAATTTTAAGACGAATTATAAACTTTAAACTAATGTGATTACATTATTTACTTATTATATTCAGTATTCATATTCATTCACATTCATATAATTATTCCCTACCTTTAATATATTATTTTTTTATATGTATAGTAGCTTTTAGCGGAAGAACCACTCACAATTTCATTGTAATGCATTGCATCTAACATTTCACGTATTTAATTGAATTTACCTTTTATTTACTTGCCTTTTACATAAAACTGACCTTATGTTTGTGGCAAGTATAGTTTGGTAGATCAGAATCCTTAGCTTGTATTTTAACCTTCAGTTTAAGATGAGTTGTTAGTTTTTAGATGCTCTTAATTTCTTATTTTGAAAAAGGTTTTATTGATTTTTTTAATTGTTAGTTATATTTATAAATTATTAGTATTTATATAACATTTATATTAATACTAATTAATACTAATCCATGTAACATTTATACACTAGTTAGGTACTAGTAACAAGGCAAGGATGCTGTGACAACAGTCCAGTGCATTAACAGTTTACTGCCTCGCTGGTTGTCAACCAATCCTCTGCACACAATGGCTGGTTGCTCACGTAATCTCAATAATTATAAAACAAAATCATTATTGATAGCATAAGTAATAGCTACAACAGTCTACGAAGAGCTATTTTAGGAGACTAATATGTGTCAGGTACCTTATGTGGCCCATTTTACAGCTGGACCATTATGAAATATATGTATATAACCGGCGCTATTGTTTGATACTATTGAAAATCTAATATTAAGTCATTTTTAATTATTTGGTAAATTATACATGATAAAGAAGAAGTGGTATCACGTTTTAGTTTAACGTGATAAAGTAGGTTTTATCATTTTTGTAACTGTTCATTATCCGTCATTTCTTACGAATACAGTTCCGACGTCCAACTCTATATAGTAATATCACATAAGAGCAGTTTTAAACACGAAACTATTTAACGCTCTTAATTATAATCGAAGACTTATAGGAGAATATTAAAGATATAATTAATATGCAAAACATTATAATTGTTTATATTTTACTAGGTGTTACCCGCGACTTCGCATATAATTTCCTGTTATACAGCGATATTTTAAAATAAAACTCTAGATACTCCTGAGGTAAGACAGTCACTTGAAGATATTTCAATTTTGTGACCCATTTTAGATTAAGTTAAAAGTACAGTGTTTTGTGATGTTTAGGTAGGAGAGTAATAAGTTATGTAAGTATCAATAAAAATAACTCGAATTCTCTCTATGATATTTGATTGAATAGCTCCAACTGTTTCAGTACCAACTATGTTAGCCCAGTGTGGAGGAATCCTAACATCGAAATTTCAGTATTTTTTCATATAAAGTGTTGTACTCAAGGTTAAATAAAGGATTAAGACATTTTAGGTTCATATTATGTCATTATGTCAGTCTAATTGTTAACAGCTTCAGGTGTTAAGCGAAGTTGCTACTAGCTCTTATTTTAGGCTTTGCACGTGTATGAAATCTTCTGGTTCGAATGAATTATATTTCCCTCGCCAAGGTTGAGTTTACCTTGTTGCCTTTTATATAGTAACTTTGTATCTGATATCTGCATTAAAGTACTAATCTACATTGTATATTTAATATTTTAAATGCTCAGTTGAATTCTAATCACCAGAAACAGATAGATTTATTTCAGACTTATTGCAAGAAAGTAAAACTTATTTCTGAAAAAAAAACTATTTACCCTCCTTAGAAGTGACATTAGATTACATTTAAAAAAAGCTAAGAAGACGCTGGTTTTTCTAAAATGGGCAGTGATAATTCTAGGTTCAAGACGTACGTTCTATTAGTCTAACCTTGGAAACACCATGGAAATTAATTAGTTGGCACATTAGGGGTGCATCTTCTCTATCAACATCCCCACTGTGTCCGATTCAACATACCTTTGTTGGAGGCAAGTTTAACAGTACACTGTAAAGTCCAATCATATAGATCAACCAGTCAGTAAAGTATTCAGGAAAACTGCTTATGTTCAAAATCTGTAAGAGTGGTCAGCGACTATAGGATTTATCTTTGTAAGATTAGTAGGTGATGTTGTCTACAAGAGTGCTCATAAAGTTTAGATTCAATGTCCACCACGATTTAACATATTCAGTAACAAAACTTTTGTTATTGAACATTTTTTTGAATTTGAAGTAACTTTCAAAAGTTAAATGTGTTTGGAAACATTATTATTGTCGTCATGGAAGATAAATTTCAAACAAACTTTATTCAATAGGAATGGAAAGTTCCTTTGTATTTCGTTACCAGCCTGTTGTGTTTAAGTTATCACAATGCTGCACTCAAATATCATTCATCGTGTTCTGTATTCAACAAATGAGGATTTTTAAAACTAATTTTTCAAGTTCAGTCCTCATAGTTAAGGTGATATCCAATGCTGAACTAAATTTAAAAAAAAACATAATAGCCGAAGAAAAGTGACCTATAATTTATTTTACGACAAGAGATAGGTTTAAATTAAATAATAAATAAACTGAATTAATATGTGACAAAGACATTACTATAATGTAATGATCTTTATCGGTGGCTGATATTTCTGCAGATCGCTTGTTGAAGATATGCAAGGAGTTTACTGTTTCAATCTAACAATGATGCACACAATGGCAATATGTATCATTCACTGATAAGATTGATAAGGCTGGCTGTGTAAGTTGTTTATAAAGAACCGGAATCCGAGCGCACGGCTGAGTGAAAATCGTTTCGTAAAATATACAGAAAAATCATAAAGAAATTGAATTTTCAGGCAAATTATTAAAGGTATTGTACTAATAAGGTTCTGTTTATCTTATAGGTCGAATAATAAAGTTCTAAATTACAAAATATCAGTAAAAACAAATAACACACTTTTTAGTTTTCGTACGGTGATACGCGACAGTGGCAGTGGAGGTACTGCCCCGAAATGACTCTTAATTTCATTTTGAATCATTTAAAACTTGCCTTTTAATGTTCTTTAAAAATATGATTTTTATTTCTCAACGTTCATGCTCACTTAAATCTTTTGTTGAAATATCGGCCAACTACATGACAGCAATGTCAGTTATAACATAGTAAAACACCCATCTTCAAGTGTTTAAATATAACATAAAAACTACACAAACGAAACTGTAGTTGATCTTACGCAAAGAGGGCACCAAAAGTTCGCTTAGTGTTGCCATATGTAGGGAAAATATATAACGGTAAATTACCGGACCAAGCTAAAAACTGTATAATTTCCTAAACAACCTCCCTGAATCTTGGACTAATTTGCTTTCTCTCACCGTCCCCTCCTCGAGGATGTCAATGGTTTATCCTCAGTTTTGGCGAGATCGTTTGTGCGCAGAGGTGTCCTTTCACAGGTTTAAGATATATTTTACGTTTGTATCAAATCAAACAGATATTATTATAGAAATACATATTAGGGTGAGAGTAATTCCATGTACTGTACAGTGGTAATTAGATATTATAACAAGGTATATATTTGGACGTCTATTTGTACATTTTACAGCTGAATGTGTACAGTATAGTACGTTCAGAAAATACCTGCAGCTCAAGTATTATGTTATATGAATAAGATTTAAATATAAAGGTAGATTATAGTTTATAAATTCACACGATGACAATCGAAACACTTCTAATATTACTAAGTTTATAAAATGTATAACATATACACCAAACCCACCCTAATCATTAGAAGAAGCAGTTTGTACGTAGTAAATAAGTATTACGTGTGCTTCCTGTAGAAAAATGTGAAAATTGCAGTTAACTTCGTGGTCTCAACGTTATAATCTCAAACACTATCTTGCAGATAACTGAGAGAACACATAAAATAGTCTAAGGTAGCGCATTCAAAAATGTTACATCCCAGATTAAAAAAAAGTACAAAAACTGTTTATTCCACGTATATATACAGGCAAATAAAGTGGGAAATTAAGGGAGACTTTATTAGTAAGCACGGTTTTATAAAATATTTTGTAACTTAGAGAATTATGTTTTTATGAAATATAACTTAAGAATATGACAATTTTTTAATGCTCTATTTTCATAATATTTATAATTTCTTATTATCTACATGACTATAGGATGACAAAATAAAATTATAAGATTAAAGGCAAGTGAAAAAATTTAATTACATTTAAATAAATTATTCCAAACTAAACATGATTACACCGCTCAAATTTATGTTATACTAGCTGTTTCCCGCGGCTTCGCACGCTTTACGTAAGCCTTGGCCATGTATTTGCACTTCTGGTTCAAGTGCATTGTATTTCTAACACCGATGTAGAGTTTGCCTTGTTGTCACGATCAATAAAATCTGTGTATGCTTATTATATAGCCATTATACACGTACATGTATCTTATTATAAAGCGGTCTAACAGTCAAGCTTTAAGTTGAAGCATATATTTATCATAACATACAAACATATATTCTAACTTAGTGGCTTCAAATAGTCTTTGGCAAATTAATATACGCACTGTCTCGTAATTGCAGTTTATAATGTGCAGGCGCTTTGAAAACTTTTCTATTTTACAACGCCACCTCGTGGTGAGTTTTATAATAATGAGTATAGCATATAAACCTTCTCCGTCGAAAAGTACATATACATTTAAATTTTTATAATGATTTGTCAAATATTGTACGATTCCATAAAGGAAAAACACACACACACACACACACACACACACACACACACACACACACACACACACATATATATATATATAAAATGGTTGTTTTATATATGTGTGTGTGTGTGTGTGTGTGTGTGTGTGTGTGTTCATTTATATATATATATATATATATATATATATATATATATATATATATATATATATATATATATATATATATATATATATAGACGGGTTAATGGAGCACTTTATAAACCAATTATAATTGTGTGTAAGGGACGCTTTGGACCGATATTTTCGTTTTCATGAAGCAAAGGTTTAATACATTAAAACCCCACTTATTGACTTGATGCTATCTAACAAGTCCATACATTACATTCGGATGTACCACCATTACTTCATTGAAATATTAAAGAAGGATTGGAATACATGTAAAATTTAACACGTTTATTTACTTATCAACTATGCATGATCTGTGAAAGACTTTTCCATCTTTTGCTGTTTATAAATACTCACTGATGGTATATAACGTAGCTGGGGTTTACAGTAGTAAATTAAACAAGATGATTCTTTAGTAAAACTGTAGTTTACCATCACTGAACTAAACAGAACTTTTATATAGGCCCTCAATTATAGTGTCAATTTTAAATTAAACTTCGACTTTACAATGTATTTAGCAAAGAGAACTAAACCTAAATTTAAAAATATTTGAAACAGTGCACTATAAAGTAGCGTAAATCTATATCTCTTTCTAGACGTTCAATTTGTATTGTATAATTATTTCTGAAACCTGTATAATGGTAGTAAAGGTACCATTGACAATCACAACTTGACAATCACTAGCACTTTTGATAAAAATAGTAGCAAATATTGGTATTATGAGTAAACAAATATTAGGTTTTCGTCAATAGATACGGTTGAATTGAACTAATAAGGATTCAATCTAAACTTTGTTATATTACGTTTACTTTTGTGTAAGTTACTCCTTCTGTTTTATACGAGCGAATTTGAAATATTTTAAAGAAATCAATCTTAAAGCATCGTTTCTTTCAATTTATAGTATATTTTCATACATGAAAAATGAGCCTCAGCCTATTCCAGTCGAATTCATACGTCTTGTTTATTCTAATAATACCGTGTGCTTTATCGTTTCATGTAGCATTTTCTTCGAAAACGAGACACCAGGATTTGTGCTCTCATTAGACTTATTCAGAGAACTGATCTCTGCATTTTAGTTTTGAGCGTTTTCACTGGAAATATGTCTTTGTGTCACCGTTTTCCTTTCTTATTTGAACCAATTATGTGTCTTAAAGCCAGTTGAAATATGTGTCTTAAGTAAATATTCAAGAATTTGTATTTATCATGAAAAATTAATAATTAATCTTTAATAGTACACGTATAGGTAAAACTATTATCCATGAAAATCTTGGTAAATATATCTGTTTTATCATTATGCTCTCAATAACAACAATTATTTTCTTTTATTCAGACAAACTAAGTACAAATGTTTTTGCTTTTTTATAGACAAACTAATTGTAGTAATAAAGTCTAACTTTTTCTCTCAATTTCTTTCTCATACGAGTAGTACCTCGCGTTAACATCATACTTTAACAGTTACTCCCGATTACTCCCTTCTTTATAGTCTCGTTATTTTATGCTGTATATCTGGAGTTTATAATTCACTAATATTTTATGTTCAAATACAAGAAATTAACATCAATTTGGCTGTCTACGCAAAGCAGATATATATCGTGGGTTTTCAAAGGTTTTCAAAAAGTATACACTCAATTTGAAGCAATTGGAGTAATATCCCGGTTAACCAGATACAAATGGCACTTGGAACACTGAACGCTTGTGCTACCAACCGATGGCTCGACACACAAGTGCCATTGACTAATCCTCTTGAGATTGGTGGTCACTCGAGGGACAACGATTCTCACTCCTTTGGCGTTTAAGTTCAAATATATTCCAACCTAGTATACAGTCCAACCTATTGTTCGAACCGTATTTTCAAGGAAAAATAAGTAACAGAAACACCAGTACTCAACTTTAAATTTAAACTTTGAAACTCATGAACTCCTATTGCTATGTAATATTCACCAGGTTGTCAAAGATATTACAGAACATCAAAGGGAAAGTATAAAATATTCTAAAACAGCCATATTCATTCAATAACTATGAGACATTAGATTCTCTGCGCGGCATTACGTACACCTTCGTGTGCAAATAATGTTGAAAAAAGCCTCAGAGCCATAATACGTCATAAACAGTGGAATAAAAGGTTCATTAGTTTGAAATTGCATTCAACAACGCTTTAGCCGAAAGCTCCAGACAAGCATGGGTCACTGTTTTATGAAAACAAATATTATATCACCCCTACGCACTAATGTTAAATTGTCCGAAATTGTTCTCCATACCTATTCGAATATCAAATTTAAGTAACGGTATTACAATCAAGCCAAAGGCAAATGTAATTCAAAAACGGTATTACATAAGAAAATGGCTCGGTAATCCTTTCATTTCTGGAGATTGCGTAGTGTATATATTTCAGAGTACTCGTTTAATACACCGGTTGTTGTTAAATGTAGTTTACATCCTCTTTAGTAAACATTATTTTTAAGTCAATCTCTACGCCATCTATTTTCCAGTCACTTTAACAAAATAACAAACGAAAAGTGTGTGCGATCACTGCACCCAACTCACCTGATAAGAATGTTGAAATTAAAGTATTACCATAATATCTGTGCTAATTAGGAAATAAAAAATATTGTTACTTTTTTATACGTCTCTTTGAATACAACATCACATAGTATGGAACTTGCGATTGGAGAGGCGAGTATTGTTGTTCATCACTGTTTTAGTGATATAAACATAAACCAGTTTAGGTGATGATTGCACCTTTAAAGAAGAGCTCCTGTTTCCCTCTCCAGGTTTCACACTTCTCAAAGTACAAGAAGTGCGCAATGATTACTACCACCAAGATGTATATGAAAAATATGACTCCTTTAATAGTTTTAACGCCCATTAAAATATGATATTTTTATTTGCGTTACAACTTAAAGTGATTGTTGAACTATTATTTCTAAATCATCAGTGTAAAAAAATAAATAATTGTAGCGCACATTTGGTCGCTCATACGCTCCTATGAACACAAAAATCATCTGTAAACACCATTTTACTGATACAAAAATCTATGTCTACTGATCTATAAACCTTCTAAGTTAAGTATGCAGAAGTATATTATTAAATTTGAGCCAATTTTAAATGAACCAATAATAACGAAAGGGCCCATTCCTGTTCCCCTTCCTTTTTATTCCCGCCATCTTGTTTTTGTCGGCCGTAACGATTACCATTGGCTAGTGCCCTCTGGTCAGTCGTAGGTGGTTAGTAGACGAATGAAGACGTATTGTGACCTGTATTCCGTAGTTCAGTTTTAATGATTAGCGTTGTGTATAGGTTTTTATTAAGTGCATGTTTAAAGAGTTAATGAATTTGACAAAAACATGGTGGTTGTGATTCCTGACCTAGGCGTGCCACAACGCTTTGGTAAGATTTGTTTATTTTAATCTAGTTTGTAATTATGTATTAGGTTAGTTCTTTACCTGAAAAAGAGATCAGATTGCAGATCTCGAAACTTAGTGTTACTGATTTCTTGTTTCACTGAACGATAGCAAATGTCCGGAAAAATCCAGTTTCCTTCACAATCCTTCCATCGTCATAATTAACCTTCAAACAAAGAACATTATTAAATATTGGTAACTTTAAAATATAATATGATAAAGGCGTATGAGTATAGAAATATAAATAAATAGCACATGTTAAGTCCATGTTAAGATAATCAGTAATTAAAAGGTAATGAGAGTTTAAGGGCGGAGTTTCGTTAATGTATGGACCTGACGGGTATTGCGCAAAACCGATAATGCAATTATCAGGTCAACTCTTGATAGGGTTTAGTTATAAATCTAGTACCGATAACAAGCAGTATTAATTACGTTTGCCAGTATAGCTACTGTTAGGTGTGCCATGTCTGATTATTATAGACTATTATACCATTGTTGTCAATTTGATTGCATGTCTTCTATATCTTTGTTTAAAGTTCATTATTAACGATTTATTGAAGGGTTTACCGTTATTTTATACCATTTTATACGTATATATATATATATATATATATATATATATATATATATATATATATATATATATTGAACATTTTGTTTATTGAAAATATATATATATATATATATATATATATATATATAATTTCAATAAACATTGAATCGCAAAAAGTACTTGCTCCGCTGGGACTCGAACCCGGATCTCATATACATATATATACATACACACATATAATTTTAATAAAAATTTAATTGCAAAAAGTACTGCAACTTTGGTATTTGTTACTGATTAGTATTATTTTGAGAAGATAGTTGCTAATCTTTGTTTTACAGAACAAAGGTCTACCTACTTAGACAATTAATCGACTATGGATATATTTTTTGTAACACGTAGTAGATCAATTTCCGTTGAGTTATTTTAGTTATACATATCAACAAACGCTTGTAAATATTAACTCATAATAAACATTTGTTACATCCGAATCTATAATAATAAAAGAGACGTGTTTACATTTTGAAATACAACCTATGATGTATTTTGTAACACAAACTCTGCGTAGAGAATATTGTGAGTGAAAGGCGCGCCATTATTCTGGTTGCTTTGTCCTGCAAACTCTGGTCTTTAGTTTGACTTGCAGAACATCAATGAAGCTTGAGGATGTGGCAGACTTGTGTTTGATCTCATCACCGTGACGTAGTAGATCAATTTCCGTTGAGTTATTTTAGTTATACATATCAACAAACGCTTGTAAATATTAACTCATAATAAACATTTGTTACATCCGAATCTATAATAATAAAAGAGGCGTGTTCACATTTTGAAATACGACCTATGATGTATTTTGTAACGCAAACTCTGCGTAGAGAATATTGTGAGTGAAAGGCGCGCCATTATTCTGGTTGCTTTGTCCTGCAAACTCTGGTCTTTAGTTTGACTTGCAGAACATCAATGAAGCTTGAGGATGTGGCAGGCTTGTGTTTGATCTCATCACCGTGACGTAGTACAGCAATTTATATATCTTTTTCCTTGAGTTATTTTAGTTAAACATTAACCCATAATAACTAAGAAATAGTAATGATAGTGTATTTAAATATGCTTATTTAATAACCATGAATTAGTAATAGAAGCACAGAGTTGTATCGTAACGTCAAAATTTTGAATTTTTTCAATATATTAATTATTTAACATTTAAACGCCTTTCGAACTTTTAACTTCAGACTTAAATTGTTACTCTGTAAATATATTAACAAAACTCAACATATAATAAGACGGCAGTGTATGCTAAATAAGGTTACATATAAAAGAAGATTTGTACATGTTGAAACCAGGAAAACAGATATTTGTATTAGGATGCATTTTATACAAAATATTACAACTAATAATAGTTATAGATTTTTATATTCAAACCTTTATGCTTTTAGTTATACAAAAATATTTTTATGGCGTATTCGTAGACAAAATTATTACACGGAAGTCAAATTGAAAACACGTAGCATGAAATTTAAAGTAATTAAAAAGAAAACTGTAGAAAAATTTTATATCACAACTTTATTTCATTTTTAGAAATTGCTATTATACTACAATTGGAAATGTTTTACAATGAAATTTTATCAGATGGACATGCTTGCCATATTCAATGAGGTCGTAGAATTCATTAAAATTATACATCACTCTCGTTACAACCATTTTACTAAATTAATAGTTCAATAGAAGGAAATCGCGTTAGCACAAACTTTACTTCATTATATCGAAAAGTTATACCACGAGAATATATTTTTATCTCTTAAATTTGAATTTATGAACCAGAAAAAACATTGTTGCCAACTTGTTCTTCAAAGTTTTCAATCTAAATATCTAATTACACCTCCTACAGCAAAAATTAATCCCTAAAATTAGTTGCAAATATCCTAATTCCTATGTAATAGCTAACGTATTAAAATGGAAAGAAAACGAGAAACACTCTATTTTAACGAGATTCGATGGAATTTCAGCTAGAATATTATTCATTGTTAACAAATTTTGTGTGAGTATCCATAGTAATATGGTGTATTTTTTGAAGTTCATTTTACGCTGTATGTTCTAAAAAAAATACATGCCCGTATTATGTTGAGGAAATTTAACTGCACTGTTTCAATCATACACAACGCATTAATATTCATACATTTGTTACACAATTGGTTGTATACAATTGTTTTACTTCGGAATGTAAAAGTTACAAATCAGTTATAAAGCAACATTTGCAAAATATGGTACATTTATACATTTCCGATGTCTGGTATATTTTTAAGTTCACTTGTTTATACCCATTGTAGCAACAGCACCGTCAACATTTGCCTTAAAAACTAGTAAAACATCCTCAAGACGATATCTTTAGATGACAGCTACATATGAAAAGTTTGTGTAAGTTCTTTCATGTGTCACTACAGCAACACCTTCCAAACTATTGTATGATATAGTAGAATTCCCATGTAACATCCCATAGAATACAATCATAAACCGCAAGATAAAATTACCTTATCCCATACAAGATATATAATAAAATAATAAATAATAAAATATTCAAGTAATTATGAATTGATTTTCTATAAAAATCTGTTCTATAACTTTAAATTTAATAGAAACTTAAGTTAATACTATCAACCACATGAGTATGGCGGATAAGGACATTTATACTTGCTGTAGGTTACATAGACTGCTGGGCTACAAGTGTTATTTACCAATGCATGACTAGCTATAACACAATGTGATCACTTTCAGCACCACGGTATTATGGCGAATAAGGATATTTATACTTTCTGTAGGTTACATAGACTGCTGGGCTACAAGTGTTATTTGCCAATGCATGACTAGCTATAACACAATGTGATCACTTTCAGCTCCACGTGAGTATGGCGAATAAGGATATTTATACTTGCTGTAGGTTACATAGACTGCTGGGCTACAAGTGTTATTTACCAATGCATGACTAGCTATAACACAATGTGATCACTTCCAGCACCACGGTATTATGGCGAATAAGGATATTTATACTTTCTGTAGGTTACATAGACTGCTGGGCTACAAGTGTTATTTGCCAATCCATGACTAGCTATAACACAATGTGATCACTTTCAGCTCCACGTGAGTATGGCGAATAAGGATATTTATACTTGCTGTAGGTTACATACACTGCTGGGCTACAAGTGTTATTTACCAATGCATGACTAGCTATAACACAATGTGATCACTTTCAGCTCCACGTGAGTATGGCGAATAAGGATATTTATACTTGCTGTAGGTTACATACACTGCTGGGCTACAAGTGTTATTTACCAATGCATGACTAGCTATAACACAATGTGATCACTTTCAGCTCCACGTGAGTATGGCGAATAAGGATATTTATACTTGATGTAGGTTACATACACTGCTGGGGTGCAAGTGTTATGTACCAATGCATGACTAGCTATTACACAATGTGATCACTTTCAGCACCACGTGTGTATGGCGCATAAGGATATTTATACTTGCTGTAGGTTACATAGACTGCTGGGCTGCAAGTGTTATTTACCAATGCATGACTAGCTATTACACAATGTGATCACTTTCAGCACCACGGTAGTTTGGCGAATAAGGATATTTATTCTTGTTCCAGATTACACAGACTTCTAGGCAAAAAGTATTATATAGCATTGCATGATAAGCCACAAAATAGTATGGCCCATAAGAATTTTTACTTGTTACAGATTACATAGTCTACTGGGCTGAAACTTATATATAGCTGTGTATTTAGCTTAAACACAATGAGGATACTTTCAGCACCACGTTACTGCGCTTAGAATGTATTACAAGTTATAAATTCTAAGTAGGCATGTTTAATGTACATGTGATTCTACAATTCGCTGTTAAGACGTTAAATAGTTTTACTGGCTCTTATTTTAGCCCGTGAAGAAGTATTTCTTATTATAATAAAACGCCATTCTAGAGTTTGCCTTGATGTCAAGATAAAAAAAATGTACATGCTCGAACTGAGCATGACTATTTTAGCCAAAAATAATCTAATTTCAGTACTTGTAATCTTCTCCCGCCTAAGTTAACCCCGTGCCCTAGGTGCGCATGCGTTGTTCTGGTCAAGGAAATAATAGAGACGTGGGTCTAAAAAGTATCCTTCACCCAAAAAGTCTGTATTCAGCCACTGAACACTACATGTGGTCAAAATATTTCCCTGTGAATTTGTAGCGTTTTTATTGTTGCCCCAAAAAAGAAGAAAATATAAATAAGTATTTCTGTAGTCTTGTTAAAAAATGCGTCTACTTTCGGCCATTGTAATCTATTTCTTGTCTTAGTTAGTTCCAGTGCTGTAGTAGCGTATGTGTTGTTGCCCAATTAAAGAATAATAATATATTATATTCATGGAAATATATGCATTGTTGTATATTTTTCTTTCCGCTATTATAATCTACTTCCAGCCTAAAGTAATTCTGGTGTTTTATGTCTGTTTGGAGTGTAAGAAACATGTGTGTTATATTTAACCTTTGCTGGAACTACATAAGATGAGTAAAACAAAATATAGTTCTTCTAAAGGGCAACTCTTTTCAGCCCTTAAGAGTGATTGATTTTTAAACATGCTTGTATTTATTTGTTGACAGCATAAGGCCCATGAATTTCAAATTTCTTCATTGTAGGAGATTATAAAATTTAACAACGAATTATAATTCTTCTAGGGTTTGCAACCCTATCGGTGGTTGATCTTATTGACAAAGCTTTACTTTATCTTGAGAGCAGGGCAGATGTATGTTGACAGTGTATGTAATGGAAGGATTGTAAAGGAAACAAGATTTTTCCAGACATTTGCCATCGTTCAGTGAAACAAGAAATCAGTAACACTACGTTTCGAGATCTACAATCTGATCTCTTCTTCAGGTAAAGAACTAACCTAATACATAATTGCAAACTAGGTTAAAATAAAAAAATCTTACCAAAGCGTTGTGGCACGCCTAGGTCAGGAATCACAACCACCATGTTGTTTGTCAACTTCACTAACTCTATAAACATGAACTTAATAAAAAAAACTACCTAAAGTTGACTGAAACCGACAAACTGGTAAGTTTTGATGTTTATTTATTTATTTATTTTGTCTTCCAACGGCTTAGCCAATTTACAATCAGTATAGTTAAATCAGGACATTATACATATATAGTAAGCAAAGTAGCACAATGTTGAGACGGTGTACAAGAGATATACAAGAAATATTAAATTGTACAATTGCAAAAACAAAACAAAATATTTTCTAAATAATGGAGACAACAACGTGAAGAGTACAATGGCAAAGATTAAGACAAGATGCTGACTTAACGACTAATAAATGACGACTAGTTAAACGTAACAATAAGCTAGAAGTAATAACAAACAACGGTGTAACAGAAAGCAATAACAATTAATAAATATAACAATAAACTGCAATAACAACAAGCTAATAAATATATGAAAAAATGAATAATGTGTGGTTAAAGCGATAACAATGACACAAACAAGAGATAAACTATGACAATAGCGATAACAACAAAGAATAATCAGTAACAATAGCCTACTAACAATACTAGGCATGAAATGTAACAAGTTAATTAATACGGAAGCAACCTTGATCAGGCCATGCATAACAAAACCACTTGCACTGGTTGTAGTGGCCCTCTAAAGGCACCACTCAAGAGCACTTCACTGCACAAGCCAAAGGTGGTCACGTGTCACGATTGGAGGCTTCGAACAGATGATCTGAATGACGAGGGCGGGGTATGGAAGAAGTCTAGGTGATCAGGAAGTGTGTTGCCCAGGCGCTGGACTCGAAACAGTGAGCTATTGGCTGCATATAAGGTATTAGTTGAGGTTTTCGCAAAAAGTGCCTTTGACCTCGTGCCAGAAGGTACCCTGAAGTTTATTCTTTCCAGCAAATCAGGGCAGTCCAACTCTCCTCTGACCAGGTTGTATAAGAAAAGTAAGTCCTGACTGACACGCCTTGATTCCATGGAAGGTAGGTTTAGGAGCCGTGAGACTTCTTGCACAGGAACATCCAGATATCGGAATCCTAGTCTAACACCAACCAACCTCAGAAAACGTCTTTGGATCTTCTCTATGTTGTCTTTTAGATATTGCTGGTGAGGAGACCAAACAACACTGTTGTATTCTAAGTGCGGTCTCACCAGGCAGCAGTACAAGAGTTTGAGAACGTTTAGATCAGTAAATGACTTAGAAGCTCGGAAGAGGAAGCCAAGGACTTGAAGAGCGCTATTGCATATATGTTGGACATGGAGCTCCCAGCTTAGGGAAGAAGTAAAGAACACTCCAAGATCCCTCACCTCCGATGTTCTGGATAGTGGCACACCTCTGACAGAGTAATCATGCAATATAGGTTTTGAAATGCGATAAAATGAGATGCAAACACATTTGCTCAGATTCAGCGACATTTTGTTAAGACTACACCAGCGATCGACCTTGTTAATGTCATCTTGAAGTTGAGCCACGTCCAAGGCGGAGGATATAACGGAGTACAGCTTCAGGTCGTCCGCAAACAACAAATGTTTGCAAGTCAGGGAAGAAACCACATCATTTATATACAAATTGAATAGGATGGGCCCGAGATGGGAACCTTGTGGGACACCGCTTGTTACTTTGAACTCCTTGGAAAGGACGTTGTTATATTTCACTACCAGCTTCCGGTTATGTATGTAGCTTTTAAGCCACTGGAGGAAGGGTCCTGAAAATCCCGATGCCCCCAATTTATTTAACAAATTTTCATGGCACACTCTATCGAAGGCTTTAGAGAAATCCATTTCTATGGTGTCAATCTGCTTCCTTCGTTCAAATGCTTCGATGATATGGCTTTGAAAGAGAACGAGATTGGTGGAGGTAGACCTATTTGAGATAAAGCCATGCTGACTAATGGTCAATTTGCTGCTGATCATGAATATGATTCTGCTCAGAACAATCTTCTCGAAGATTTTGGCTAGTATTGGTAAAATGGTAATGGGCCTGTAATTCTTTATATCATTTGCTGAGCCTTTCTTGTGGATGGGAACTACCTGGCCAATTTTGAAGATATCCGGGAATACTCCTTCTGATAGTGATCTGTTGAAGAGTGTGGTTAAGGGACGAGCGATGACGTCAGCACAGTGCTTAATTACTGTCGGTGGGATTGAGTCGGGGCCCGGACCTTTTTTAGTGTCAAGATTCTTGAGTGTCTTCAAAACTTCTGATGGACTTATGCGGCAAGTAGAAAATTGGTGAATAGATGAGCTGGAGATTCGATTGGATTGAAATTGGTCATTGGCCGGATTGAAGACTGAGGCAAAAAAGTCAGCAAACATGTTCGCTACATCTCTTTCAGAGCTTGATGAGATGTCGTCAAAATGCATGGTAGTGGGGGTTGCATTGTTATTATTTAACGATTTCATATAGCTCCAGAAGAATTTTGGGTTATCAGTTATTGAAGTTTGATCTGTATTCATGTACTGGTTGAAACAAGTGTTGGACAATGACTTGCACTGTGCCCTTATTGCAGCGAATTGGTTATAACTAAGCTGGGAAAGGGTCGATTTGTAGCGTCTGTGAAGAGATTTTTTCAAGATTGTAAGGCGGATCAACTCCTTAGAAAACCATTTAGGGAAGGCTGACAATCCCATATTCGTCCTCGGAGAGAATTGAAGTACACTCTTCTTGATTGTGTTGACGAATACGTTGAATGCTTCATTGACGTCTCCCCGAGCAACCGAGTCAGCAAGGTCAAGAGCCTGTAGGTCCTGGAGTACGCTAGCATAGTCACAAAGCTTGACGTTGGCCTGATAAGTTACATTTTTTTGGACATTAAATGGTCTAGATATAGTCATAGACAGTGCTGGATGGTGAATATCCTCTGGAAGCAGCGGATCCGGGTCATGAGAGACTGTTATGTTTTGAGAAGAGGAGAAACATAAGTCAAGGATTACACCTCTGAAATTGGGAATCTTATTGACTTGAGTAAGGCCAAACAAGGTTGCCATATTTTGAAGAACTTGAAAAGAGCCGTCACGTGATGCGCACATCGAGGTTCAGTCAGCATTCGGCAGATTGAAGTCTCCTAGAAGCAAGATGTCTTGAAACCCATTAATGTTGACAATATCTTCGAGAGAGTCGGAAAAATCAGTATAATATGCTGTAGGTTTATTCGGAGGAATATAGACGCCACCAAGGAGCATTTTCTTGCCGTAGGAGAGATAGATAGAGACAAAAATAGCCTCTGATGGGGTGCAAACAGGGACTTCAGCACATTTGATGTTGTTAGATATGGCGATTAGCACTCCACCACCACTCTTCTTATTAGTAGTGTCGAGTGCTCTGTCGCTCCTAAAAACTTGGTAGCAGGATAGGCCGAGTTCACTGGTTGCGATGCTAGGTAGAAGGTTTGTTTCTGTAAGGACTATTATATCATGTATGCAAGTGGTTAATGATTGACGAATTTCAGTTAGTTTAGTCCTAATTCCATTTATGTTTTGATAATAAATATTCAGTTGTGCTAACCCGTTGGAAGAATTTAGTTTTTTGGCTTATTTACAATTTTTGGAGTTCCATTGACGTATTTTATGGTGAGATCAGATTCGCCGTTCTTAATGCGAGAGTCCAAAGTTTTACGTAGGTTGTCCAGAGTCTTACGTTCGCTAGGAGTCCTGTCGTGAGAGATAGAAACGTCGGAGAGTTGTACTCCATCCAGGAGATCAGATGAGAAGTTCCTGAAGAAGAATCTTGCTTCTGCTGGACTCTGCAGAATGAGTTTGATAGGACGGGATGACTTAGTAGAGGGTTTGCAGATGCGAAAGAAGGTGAAATTCTGAGAAGTAAGCTTAACTGAAACTAGAATTTTATTAATCTTATCCAAGTCATACGCCTTCTTTTCTGGTAGAAGTGGGCTAGTACATTCGGGAACGTTGAAGATGATAACGTTAGACTGTCTTGAAGTACGATCAACTATTTCCGAGTAAATGTCGTCAGTAGGTAGAGGATCGCTTCTTTTCTGAGACTCTTCTAATAAGTATTTAACTTCATTTTCAATCTTGTTTATACGCGGTTCGATCTCAGAAAAGGCTCTTGACAGCCTGCCGAAGCTATCCTTTAAAGTAGCAATGTCGCTGGAAATAGGTTCAATATCAGCCTTTGTGGCAAGCGAATCCATTTTCTTAAGGATGTCTTCCAAGACACCTGTGACCGGAACCGGAGTAGAAACATCTTTATGACAATCCACTCTGTTGCAGAACCATTTTAAGGCAGAATCATTTGCCAAGCGTTTATATTCAGAGGGACTCAGAATACTTTTTAGGCAATCAAAATGGAACCATCTGTTGCAGCTATCGCACTGTATGCTCTTGGTATCGTCGGTTACCTTTATCATACACCGAACACAAATATCGATGTTATTCATGGTAGCTTTTTATGTGCAATTCAATAATGAAATAGAAGATGGATGTTGAGTATAATTTGTTATAGTGCTGCTAATGTAGGAGGAAGATATTGAGAAGGCCGTGGCAAAAAAAGATGTGTAGTTTCCTCTATGGATGACGTAATCTTGACAGCAGACAAGTTGTTGGTTGAGGATGGTGGAACGGGAGTGATATTTCTTTAATGAGGCCTATTAGGCGAAACAGACGATTAGTAGATATTAATTCAGGTGTGTGCTAGTTACATTTACACCGAACATCGACACTTACACAATTTCGAAGTAAAGATAATAAACATCTGGAGTGTGAACAAACGTCTGGGATGTGTTAACGAATGATTCAAAGAAGGAGGTTAATAACTAAGCAACGTAGATATCCGACATCTTGCGGCAAAAAAGTATGTTGAAAGTATATTAAAAATTTACCAGTTCCAGAAACTCTCGGAATTATTAAATTACGTCTCAAAGAAGACCAAACATTAAAGAATAGTACTAAACTTCCCGTGCCAGTAATTATGGAACTGTTAGAACTATGCACTCGATGCAATTATTTTGAATAAGAGGGTAAAATTTACCGTCAATATGATGGCAATGGGTTCTCCACTGTCTCCTATTTTCGCCAATATCTTTATGGAGGAATTTGAGCTAAAAAGCTTTGGCTTCAGCTCAGTTCAAACCGAAGATTTGGTGGAGGTATGTGGATGATGGAGACATTGTTCTCATGGAGACATTGAATTAAATAATTTTTTGAATCACATTAATAGTATTTCTCCTTCCATCCGCCTCACAATGGAAGTGGAAGTCCAAAACAAGCTTCCCTTTTTGGATGTGTGTGTATTAAGAGATGGGATGTCCTTAAGACAACTGTTCGAAAGATAACACACACAGGAAAATATTTAAATTAGCAATCCAACCATCAAAAATCTGTCAAAGAAGGAGTAGCCTACTCGTTGTTTGATAGAACAAAGAGCTTGTGCTCAGATAAAGATGGATTAAAAGAGGAATTTAAGAAAGTTTAATCGGATCTCAGAAGCAATGGGTACCCTCAATTAGTAATAAATAAGTGCAAAGAATCATTCCTGAGTCAGAAAAACAGAATTGTGATAAATTTGCGTTTATGTCAATCCTTTATGTGCCGGGATTATAGGAAAAAATTAGAAGAGTAGGTAGAAAGTACAACATTAGAACCGCGTTTAAAACACACAACACTCTTAGACAAAGTCTCGTAAAAACAAAACCAAAAAATGGCACACAGGATTCCAAAAACTGGGTTTACAGTATAAAATGTAGTTGCAATAGGGAATACATAGGCGAGACAAAAAACCACTAAACGTAAGGATAAAAGAGCACAAAGAAAACACGAGAAAGGGTCTCACAAATAAGTAAAAGAATTGCACGCCATTGTTGGTCCGAAGACCATCATATGAATTGGGATGAAGACAACATAATACATCGGGAGCCACATTTTTTCAAAAGGAAATTAATTGAGGCAACATACATTAAATTGGCAGACCAGCCAATCAGTCAACCATCAGTCGAGATTAGGCCGCTTTGGTTGCCATTTCTAAAACATGAACTGAAGAGAAAACCAAAAGTATCAAACGGATCAGATATTTGTAAAAACCAATGCGGAGTCACAATATAGTTTTAAGAAGTTCATCTCGCTTGAACCAATAATAACGAAAGGGCCCATTCCTGACCCCCTTCCTTTTTATTTCCGCCATCTTGTTTTTGTCGGCCGTGACGATTACCATTGGCTAGTGCCCTCTGGTCAGTCGTAGGTGGTTAGTAGACGAATGAAGACGTATTGTGACCTGTATTCCGTAGTTCAGTTTTAATGATTAGTGTTGTGTATAGGTTTTTATTAAGTGCATGTTTAAAGAGTTAATGAAGTTGGACAAACAACATGGTGGTTGTGATTCCTGACCTAGGCGTGCCACAACGCTTTGGTAAGATTTGTTTATTTTAATCTAGTTTGTAATTATGTATTAGGTTAGTTCTTTACCTGAAAGAAGAGATCAGATTGCAGATCTCGAAACGTAGTGTTACTGATTTCTTGTTTCACTGAACGATGGCAAATGTCCGAAAAATCCTGTTTCCTTCACAGTGTATGTAAAATGTTATCTGTCTAGGATATCGAGAAGCTGAAAAACAAAATATTGTTCTTCTAGAAGTTACTAGAGAGCAACGTAAATTTTACAGACATAAATTTTATCTTGATAGTCCGATAAACACAAAATTTCTGTGTATAATATTATTTGCTTTTGAAAGGTAGACAGAAAATTAATACAAAACTTCAACTTCTTTTAAAGGAATTGCATTTTTTAATTTAGCTGAAACAGAAAGCCTCCAACTGTCTGACTAATTAACAAACCCTGCTACGTATAGCGTTAACACTGGTTTAACTTAAAATATATCAACTTGTAAAGTGTAGTAATGAAGTTCTTTGTATTGTGTTACAAATTAAATTATAAAATAAATACAAGTAATATGATGTAGAATGTGTGGAGAAACCACTCAACGGTATTTGCACCTCCCAGTCTGACTGATTGTCAAATAAACCGCTTCACGCCACATCCGGCTGTAGCTGTTCTCATCAAGCACACAATCGTAGTTACCGAGATACCTTTAGCACTGTTAGATTATAAGCTGATAAGGCTGATGTTATTAAATGTTACCGAATTGGTCAGTGTGATATACCAGGAGTTTCGTTAAAGTATTGTCAATATTTACGATATACATTAATTAATACTGATCACTTGTACGTTGTTTAAATAACGAGAATTAGCAGAGCATTTTTATAGCAGTACGCATTGTCTTATAAAATTTAATTTTTAGGAGTTCATCGTGAGAGACTTTGAATGTCCTTGTACATATTTCCTCCAATTACTTATGATAACCTCCAGACCTTTTACTAAGGATTTTCTCTCCTCGGGGTAGATTTCTACTTCTGTATAAATTAATCATATTCCAGACAACTGCAACGTTTCATACCTTACTGTCTGTTAAGCATTATGCATGAATTATTTAAGAGTGGGAAAATTCACAAAATAAATGTGAGGGTGTTTCTTTTCTTGCTTTTGAAAGATAATGTAAATAATATTACCTGACCTCGCCGCCCGACCCAGGACCAACCACTCTTACAATGTAATCATTGAAGCAGTTTAACTACCTCTTAATAAACCGTAGTGAATAAATATGACGCAAATTTCTTCATAAGTTCCGATTATTTCTTGCTCGATACCTACATCATATATTTATAAAATTAGAGGGATTGGGTAATCCTTCATTAACTCTGTGACCATAGATTTCCGTAGACAACCCCAGAGGATATACCCTGCCTCTGATTGTTCGAGAGGAGGTCACGTGATCCAAGATGGCGACGCTCAAGTGCTTTGGCGGGAACCCTAACCTCACTTTCTTAACAGAAACCCTCCCGAAAAAAAAACAATATATCAGCGCCCATGTGTGCAGTGTAGCGGTGATGTCTGGCAAGAATTACAAATAAAACGATACAACTAAAGATTATTGTTAATTAATTTTTACATTTATATTATGAACATTTCAGGTTTTCCTCGCCACCGGAGACAAAACACATTATATTATTACACCATATTCATAAATTAAGTAATTTATCTTAACGATCTCGGAAATGCATCCACCCATAGTCACCCCATCCGGGAAATTCTTAAGGACAGTGGCACCCGGGAAACACAAACGTCAAGTGGTTCACCCATCTCGGAAACGCAAGTGGCCAACCCGAGGGCTTACAGAAGTCGTAGGCCGAATAAATACCGAATCGTAGGCTAGACCGCCTCGGTTCCAACTAGGTTTTTACAATCCTAAATTTTAAAAACAAAGAGGGGTTTGTAGCTTTTCGACCTGCCAGCAATGTGTACAGCGATATGGACCACATTTGGCGGTATAATCCAGAGTAATAGCTAAGTCCTCACCTCTAGCGATATATTCAAAGTAGAATATACCAAGTAAACCTTCCAATAAGAACGGGTAGAGTGAGTCTTGGCTTATACAATAGTTTTAGTGAAGAATGCAAGTCTCGTAAGCGTATCGTAGTTATTAATACTAACGATAATAGTGTGCTCTGGTAGAGGGTAATGTAATAGTAAAGAAAGGCCCTTAATACTGGGGTACTTGCTCCCTTGCTAAATTCATTTTGGGAAAAAATTCGGCCAAATAGAGAATTCAACCAACACATCAGTTGTAAAAGGACCCAATGAACTGTATATATGTTTAAACAAGTCTGGGGATCCAAGTACATTAAGAAAAATACAAGAATCTGACAAGAAATTAATAAAAATGTTCTACCTTCAAATGGCAGCACATTGACGAAGGTGGTTAATCTCTGAAAACAGTGAACATCGTACTAGCCGCCTATACTACCTCCCAAGCAAATCTCAAGCTTCACGAAGATAGCGAAGCTCTAAAGAAGCAATTATTGTACTACGACACCGACAGTGTCCTGTACGTACACAAGGAGGGCATGCATAAGTTCCCGGAAGTGGATTATTTGTCCGAGATAACCCACGAATTGGTTGAGTACGAATTGGCTCTTATATTTTAGAATCTGTTTCTGGGGGACTTAAAATCTACGCTTATCTAGTATGGTCCACCAATAAAAACGTATTAGATAAAGTATGTAAAATTAAAGGCCTTACTCTAAATTTAAAAACCAGTAAAAAATAATTGTTTTAACTGCAAGGGATAGTACTAATTGAGGCCAATTAAACCTTGGAAATTGTTGAAAACATAATTCGGCGTAATGAAGATAAAATTGTTACAGTGGAAAAGAAAAAAAAAATATTTAAATTATCGTCCCAAAACGAAAACGTAAAGCGATAACTATGGCACTCTACCTTATGGTTATAGTTAAAAGACTTACCTTGAAGTTGCTTAGGGACGCCTGAAACACCTCAAAAATGTCGTTTTTCCTCTTCCGAGCTGTACCTACCTACACCGTCATTTTCGAACTCTTTTCGAAAATGAGGCGAAGCCTCGGGTATTCACCATCGCCGAACAGCGGGCTCGGGTGGAAGGACGAGCTGTTTTTCGATGGGGTTGGAGACGCCGAGACAGTTACTGACGAAGATGGAATTTTCAATTTTCAAATGTGAGGATCGTAATCAACATTGTAACTGACTGCGTTACGGCACTAGGGTATACGGGCACGCGAAATCCAAGTGGAAGGGGGTCACGTGGCTGGACTTACATCAGGAAAATGTTTTTGTGTGAGTTACTGGCACAGCATTAACGGTGATAAGAACATTTGCTATTTATTCATTGAACTAAAAACAAATCTAAGAAAATAGACTTAAATTTGATTATTCCTGTTTCTTAAAGAAGATAAGGTACTGATAAACCCCTAACAAATCACAAACCGATTCGTTATGCAAAATTACTAAATATTCCTAACTTACGAGGTGTCTAAATGAAGAAGGCGTTGTTGAAGACCCCAAGACTGTATGCATCGGCTATAGTGAATCTGGATAGTTCTGGAGGTGAAGGTGAACACTGAGTCTGTTATAAAAAAATCGGAAACATAGTGTACTATATTGACAGCTTTGGTAATCTCAGACCTCCCATAGAACGTATCTTACTTTACATGTACACACGTTTAATGTTACTTAAATTATACTTTGTTAAATACTATAGTAACAAGCTTGTTAATGTTCTCTGTACAAGCGTAACTGTGCGTTAGAGGACGAAACCACTCAGTCGTGTTATCAGCACTAGCCTGCAGCTGGCCGCTAGTTATACACAAAGCAGCCCACACAATACCTACTGCCGTATTGAACCTGAGCCTTATCATACCATGTCCTTATAGTGTCAAGTTTATACTATCCAATCTTATATGTATGGCACGGTTGTATGGACACTGTATAGTTGTACAGTTTATAAGGACATTTTCATTTTTATATGTGTGCTGCATTATTCTATTTAATATCACACGCGTGTTTAATATTTGGAATAATTAATTATGTGAAAAACGTAATTTTTGGATCTATTTACTCGAAGTAATTCAAGTAATTCTTATAATTTACAACTCTGAATATTATCGTATTTTTAATTGAATAAAACATAACTAAAAAGTATTAATATTTAGAGAGTATGTGCAGATTGTATGAAATGCAATAAATTATCAGTAGGGAACTATATACTTTCGTACTAGCTAGCAATATATAATTTATTTACCTCAAAGAACATCTATTATAATTTAACCTTTCTACAAATAAAAAACGTACAGTTTAAATCTTTCAAACAACCTGAAATCTATTCTTTAAAAAACTAACCGTAACAACTGTTTGTTTCTTTCTTTTTTTTGTGAGAAATATTTACATAATTCGTATAAAATAAGTTCAGTTAAAAGAGGCAAACTTTATCAAATGTATCCTAATAAACATATCTAACGTTATAAATAATGATATAAATTTTTCTGTTTATATTAGGGATTCAGATAATGCTCTTCCAGCAAGGAACTAAAAATACTTGTTAATCTGAGAAAGCGAAAATTAATCAAAACCGCTCAGAATTTTTAAAGACGTTTCCATTTCTTAGCTATAATAAAATTTAATGATGTGAAAACTTTTTAATGTAAGCGCTTATTATGCGTAACAATAAAGATATTTAATTAGACCGTTGTTTATGTGTTGAATGCTGCTACTAAATTACAACTATTACTAATCATATAGGTGTATTTCTAATCCAAACTTACAGTTGTAGCGTTTTTAAAGCTACATTGATTTATTTTTTTAATTAAAACTTAAATTAAATAAAAATTTTGGGATCGAAATATTGGGATTTAATTTTAGATCAGATTGTGAAATGTCAGAGTAAAAACGAACATGTAATCCTTTGGCAAGTTATTACTGGTAGTTTTAAATTGTTAGGAAGGCAGGTTGACTGCCTTGAATTGATTAGAACTTGTCTTGTTGAGAGTATTGTTCTCCTTGTTTGATACAGCTGGACCAATGAGAGAACACCGCGGACAATAGAGTGATAAATTATTCTGAAACGTTGAACTTATTAATTTGCCAGTTTAAAATAAATCCATTGTTTTTATTTAGAACTGTGATTTTTATTTTAGACAAACCAGATAATATTTAATACTTACATTACACACCATATAATAACTGTACCGTAATAGAAAATTAACCCGTAGTACAAAATAGTACACGTTCAGTTTTATTCTACGTTTTCTTTAAATTTGATACCAGCATCAAAAGTTGTGTATTGCAGGATTTAAATAACTTTAAACACTTTCTAAGATTAAAAACTATTTTTTACTTTTTACTCTTGTTATTGTTACTAATATTTGAACGGATGTTTAATATCAGTTTATTTTAAATTTGTACTATTTAATGAATTGTAAAGATTTTGAGTAAAACATAAATAAAACGTTCCATTTGACACATTGCACAACTTATTAATTTACAAATTAATTAATTAACTTTCACTTTAATATGCTGTAAGCTGAAATATTTTCAAATATAAATTGGTTTATGGTATAGAACTGTAAGTGAACATGAATATCTGTATCATTATCACATTACTGGAGGAGAGGAAGTGAATGAAATGAATTTTCTTATTGCTTTAGACTGCAAGTGATTAAGTTTATATCAGGTATTTACAGAACCAATTTATAATGAGCAATTGTAAAAATAAAAACAATCCCAGGAAGGTAAACACACAAATATAAAGCATCTGATTATTCGTTATTAACAATAATATCAAAGAAAAAAGTTAAATTTGGTAGCTACATAACAATATGTAATTTATTAGAATAAACTTTTTGTACCGAATGGACGAAACAAATGGGTTTAGATATCACATTGATGTCGTAGTAGTAAATACTCAATTTAAAAAGTTGACTTATAAGTATAATTGTGGCCATTAAAACCCACAAACATCACTTCTAGATGTAAAAATAAAATAATATATTTCCACGTTACTGCTAAATTAGAGTAATAATGAACTTAAATGGTATCTTAGGGGTGGACCTCATGCTTCCATTATTCTTTAGAATTTTGCCCACGAACTTAATCATTTACTAAAAATTTTAAATTTACTTCCCTTCACGTCGATGTTGATTCACACGCGTGGCGTCAGCATCTTGCTTGAAATTGCAGCTGTAATCGGAAAAAGGAAGATTCGAAGACTAGAGGTCTAGAACATGAAAACTTGAAAGTACTCGAAGATTCGAACTCAAGCTCAAAGAGGAACTCAAACTCGTCTAAAACAAAAGCACGACGGTATTAACCATTTATCGAGGCAACTTATAATAATCACGACAATGTGGTCTCGTCAGAAGGACAACGCCAAAACTTAATCTTTATTAACCTGCCAAATAAAATATCATCAAATTTAAGTTGCTTTAATACTTAAAATTTTACTTTATATTACATTCAAAATAGATGTCTTACGTGAAAGGGCTGATTTACAATACGAAAGTGTAAATTTACTTACTGTCAAGGCGCGCGAGGAGTTGCTCAACAGAGATCTTTAGCTACGAAGTTCAAGAGATAAAAATAACTACGATTGCCAGTTAGGTTATTATTCCACCTATAATTTAGTTCCAAGACCATCGGAGGAAACTTATACTAACCAGTAATGAGTACCAGGATTGCTTAAATATATATTATATAAAATGAAACTAAATAACTGTACAAGTTAGATAGAATCCTGGAAAGTAATTGAACATTAATCACCTTCTCTAACACTGGGAATCCATTTCACTGGGGACAAGGATTAAAGAAGCCAGGTGTAAAGTATTAAGGTACATGGACGGAATAAAGTTTCAGGTACGTGACGTGTACAACAAGTAATGGTACAAGTATAGTAGCACTGCGGTGCGGTTACCGAGTAAACTAGACGTTACTTCACGCAAAGTACCGAGTATATATCAATTTCGGGTTTAATTTTTTCAAATTCTGAGGACAATATTTTTAATGAATAATGTGCTCTGCAATTTATTATTATCTATTCAAGATATGCAAACGAAATTATACAAATACTATTTGATAGTTTTTTAACTCTTGAATACAAATAGTTTTGTACTAATATAGTAGTTATTTAAGTAGCTATTTGGGAATACTATTAAGTTAATACGTGTTATCTATAAAATGTATTCCTTTCAGTACAGCCGCAATCGCTCTAATCAACTGCATGTTTAGTGATTTGATATATACAGTACTAATATATGAAGGAAATTATCGGTGGCAATTCAAATACTTACATATCTGATTATCACTCGACCAATTTGTTGATTTATTGAATCTTCGCGTATTCGTTCTTTACGTTTCACTTACCGCCTTAACAAAATGCTTTATGAATACAAGTAAGCTTGCTTTAACTGATTGGGTGACTAGAACAAAAATAAACAATATTTTCTGCAGTGTGCCTAGTAACAATGATTTTTTCCATAGATGGCTCAGAAAATCCATTACAGATAATAAATATATTTTGATAATATATTTAAAAAAATAAAGAAATGATTGTCTGTATTTGTTTTACGGTAGGTAAGCAATGCATTACACTGCACTGTTAAAAAGCATAAAATCCTTATTACTCGAAAATAAGTCATTCTTGCAGTGATTGGCAGAGCGATTACTAAGCCTATTCGTGGGGTTGGGAAAGTGTGCACGAGTATTTCCGTCAGTATATCCACTCGAACTCTTGTAAAGGAACTGTACACAGTTAAAAAGCACTGTAAGGAATTATAGGGAAATATCTGTACGCCTCGCACTCCTATCCCCAGGCACTCTCTCTGTCCTCACTCCCTGAATATAATATTACTAACGCAACCAATACCGCATCCCTCTTTTGTGGACCAACTCCTGCTCAATTCTCAGTGTAGTTCTCACTAGTGTGTAATTTTAAGAAACATTCTTTATGGCATACAAACGTCTAAAAGTATCCGCATTTACAAATCTTGCCCTAAAATTTATTTATAGAAAGACAATGAACATGACTTTTGTTAGTAACACGCATGAATATGCTAGAATATTTTATTTTAGAAGAAAATTTATTTTAAATTAGATTTGGTTACTTATGAACTAAATTTGTACTTGAAAATCTTTTAATTTTATCAATTTTTGTATTAACGTTCTATTTTCAAAATGGAGTAGTGATTGCCTTTTTCAAATAGATTTGTGACGACAACGACGTGCGTATTAAATACACGCAAATGATCAACTATGATGGTAGTCAATGTTTACCATTTTCCTACTCTAACTTTAGTTATTCATATACATTCGCGTTTCTTGCTCTATCAGCATAGAACTCTATTAACGACTAAGTCCATTGGGTCAGAATCGACTCTCTTCAAGCACAACCGTATGTTATCTAATAGATTCTGGGTATATATGGGTCTATAAAAGTTATTGTAGTTTAACAACTTGAAATATTATTATCAATTAAATACAACTTCTCGATATATGTTTATCTGCTCCATTAACACTTTCACATATATGTATATAATGTAAAAAACACATATTTAACACGAATAAGTTTAATAGTAGAAGATGGTACATTATTGTGGATGTAAATCTTGACATCTTCCTTGAACACTATAACATTAACACTTTCACATATATGTATATAATGTAAAAAACACATATTTAACACGAATAAGTTTAATATTAGAAGATGGTACATTATTGTGGATGTAAATCTTGACATCTTCCTTGAACACTATAACATTAACACTTTCACATATATGTATATAATGTAAAAAACACATATTTAACACGAATAAGTTTAATAGTAGAAGATGGTACATTATTGTGGATGTAAATCTTGACATCTTCCTTGAACACAATAACATTAACAATGTTACTTTAATTCCCAAAACTAATTAAAATATTCCAACTAGTATAGTATAGTATAGTATGGTACGATAACATACCGACTTCAATCGTTAACAGCATTAATGTTGCTACTAATTCCATTCTTCCTATTGTAACTTGAAAACGTTGTTCTGAAGATGGACAAATAGTGAAGTTCCCTACTCTTTACGATTAAGTTGAAAAACTCGAAGTGCGTATAGTAGCATTTGAACTGCTTAAAATGTTTTTTTTATTTGACTACATATATCAATTGTCCGCTGCAATAAAATATTTTTACTTGAATGTTAGTACATTGGTTTTCCAAATGACTGAAGGCTTTTAGTAAATAGCTGACCTCTGTGTAAATACAATCACTCGCCTTGTAAGTATTAAAGTAAACGAGAGCAATGAATATTCAGAAGAACGGTGTTTGCTTGTAAAACCAAGCACTGCGTTGTACCGGTCACTGTTTGTCAAGTTTTGGTTGCCCACTGGTAGTTGTTGAGCAAGCGGAGGAAGCTATTGGTATATTCGAAGTACTGCGATAAACTTGAGTTCATCACCGCCTGTAATATTGCCTTCTGGTATTCTGTTTCAATGTTCTTCAGAGTGGAATTCAAATAAAAACGCTGTATCATGTCCTGAAGACGAATATTAGAGAGGATGGTTAAGATATTAAAAACATTAGAAACTCCATTATATTTTTCCAATATTTAATTTAGCAAAGCTTAGCTTCATTGCTTAAAGTGCATTACTGATGATGTATAATTTGAAAGTATGACTAATTTTTTTACTTTAGACGATTAACCCAATAATAACGTACGGTTAATACTGTTAACATGAGAATATACATGTGGAAGAGAGTATTACATTAATGGAAAGAAGGAGAATTCATATTACTACTTAGCGGAAAGATACTTATATTACTACTGATGAGTTCAGAGATTACACGTAATTGATTCCAGTAACATATTACATAAAAGCCACCCTGATCGTAACTTATCTGTTTATTTATGATGACAGCAGACTAATCAGGTCTTAAGCAGTGTTGAGTTATATTTCCACTATAATAGATGCAGGTCCATTAGTTACTATCATAAAACCTTGGTTTTGCCATAAATACAGAGGTGACGAGAACACCAAAAGAGCTGTGACAGTAGAAACTCGTCACGACAAATATATTTGAATGATACCACGTCACATGTCATATAATCGTAACTTGTCTGTTTATTTATGATGACAGAAAACTAATGAGGTCTTAAGCAGTGTTCAGTTATATTTCCGTTATAATACATGGAGGTCCATTAGTTACTATCATAAATTATACTGCTTGAATTATACTCGCGTCTTATGATGCAGACGGCGAATATGTCCTTAACTACATACAAATGTCATTATTGGAGTGAACTTGCACATATCATCTATCTACTGTATATAACATGTATCTTTTTACTATGAATGTGTTTTTGTACATGGTAGGCTGAAGAGCTAAGATATAGAATAAGAGGTAAACGAGAAAATTCTCTTACCTGCTTTCAAAATGGTTTTTCAAAAGATAATGAGTACATTTAAATCAGATATTGTAATCGTCATCGCAACAGACATAACGAATGGATACAAGAATGAACGCATATTATCTACCCTTAATTCAAAATATTCTCTTAAAATAATAAAAAATTATAATATAATACAATAGTTATTTCCATCTCAGTCAAATTTCAAAGTACTGTTTCATATAATTTACCAGAATATAAGCATATAAAACGAATTTTATTCAGCAAACATAATGTTCAGAAAACGTGAATGACGATGAATATGGTTCAGATGCTAAACGTAAATTAAAGGGAAAACTATTAGAACGCGAAAACTTATTACTTACAATAAGCAAAAATTATGGAAACTTTATAGTCATGGATAGAGTTGACGTCCTGCAAGCCCGAATTGCCAGATTGTGACATCAATGGAAACTGTTAGAGGTCGCACATTCAAAGTTTCCGCATTGTAACAACAATGGAGTTTTAGTGGTCTCACATCAAGAGTTGCCGGATTGTGACAGCAATGGAAACTTTTAGTGGTCTCACGTCCAGAGTTTCCGGATTGTAATAACAATGGAGTTTTAGTCGTCTCACAGCAAGAGTTGCCGGATTGTGACAGCAATGGAAACTTTTAGTGGTCGCACATCCAGAGTTATCGCATTGTAACAACAATGGAGTTTTAGTGGTCTCAGATCCAGAGTTGCCAGATTGTAATAACAATGGAGGGTTAGTATTTTCACAGCCTGATTTTCCGGACAATGACAGTCAAGAGACATCATAAGAGTATAGTTTAACATGGAAAGACTGTAAAGTTTCTTTCTCCAAGTGTGACTGAATATGATGAGACCGAAGGCACCGAGTCGAGTTATCAGTTATAGCATGTAATAAGAGGCCACTAGTTAAACTAAATTGTCCACGCAATACTTATTAGGTGCATTATGGCTAACCCTTATCATATCACGTCCGATTTGCAAGTTGATATTGTATTAGCATAGGATCTTTGGTGTAGTATGGCAATGTTGTTTCGTTTCACTTGAACTGTGTTCTTTTATTTACCCGAAATACTATAACACTTCACACTTTTAACATTTACAGTCATCAAGACACTTCTCAAATACTTATTAAATCAGTAAAATAAGGCAAAATAAGGATGCAACCTCGGAATGAAAGATAATAAGCTAAAAGTTTGCATACGTCTTTATTTTGATGGTATAAAACTTACCTCAAAAGTCTCATATCATCACGTGTACGTGACGATATTTAAGGTCAAAGGTCACGAAAATCAGGTATAGAAATAAAATAACACAGAGAAATACCCTACCATTCCCATCATCAAGTAAAATATCTCACCGCCAATACTGTACTTATACATAGAAATTCCAAACGTTCATTCGTTACGGTGTGCAGAAAGTAAAAAAAACCGGTCATATATAACAATGGAGCATCTGCTACAGCTTCGCAGAAACAGCAAACGTCGTACAAGAAGTTTGTATTGCGAGATATAATATTCATAGTAATATAGTAGTATAGTAGTAATATGGACGAAAAGTATTTCTTTTAATATTGTATGTTTGGTAAAAATAAAATAAGTATTATTTAGAGAATATATAATTTATAATTAATATCTATAAATATGGTATATTAAATAATAATAAAAACTTAATAATAATAACGATAATAACAGTATTAAGTAATAATAATAATAGTAAGTGAATAATTAACAATATAACTCATTTATTTATTGTATTCTACTGGCTGACCTCGCATTATCGTATATACAGGTAAGCGGTCCCCTTCTCTTTGCACTGTATCTCAAAAAGGGTTGAACGTACATAAAATTACTTCAGACAAAAGTTGAAGCGAATTTTTCGTTCTACGATTTCTCTAACCACCTTCAAAGTCATTTAGCGTAAGGGAAACGAGATATTTGCAAAAACCTGATTTTCGTGACCTTTGACCTTAAATATCGTTACGTACACGTGATGATATGAGACTTTTGAGGTAAGTTTTATACCATCAAAATAAAGACGTAAGCAAATTTTTAGCTTATTATCTTTTATTCCGAGGTTGCATCCTTATTTTACCGGACTATTATTGTCACTTGACAAACACTTAAGTTATTCTCAGAATTAAATTAATTATTGAAATTTAAACGGTTGTCTTGTAATTGCAACTTTATGTACCATAAAGTCTAATAAAGATAGGAAAACTTACAGCAAGATTGATTTATAATTTAACTCAATGAAATTTAATAATATAGCGATTACAAATTCGACAAAGCGTTTTTACAGTAGGGGAGAAAGAATTATTTGTTATTTACTTGCTTGTAAAGAGTGGAAAAGGACATTGCATCTTAATAATAATTATTATTTTAAATACAAAATGACTGTATAGTAAAAAATATCTAAAGTAATTTAAGGTTGTATTAAATTTTATCAATCACGATTGCAAAACATGTCAATTTTTGTATTTTAGTCTACCAATCTGCAATTAGTTTTGGTTTTAATAAAACATCAGTAGTTATTACACAATATAAACCAACAGGACCTACTAATTTACTTATGTAATAATGAATAAATGAATCCTAACTTGTAAAGAAATGTATTATCAAGCCTTTCAAACTGAGGCGACGTAATTAGTCGCACGGTCGGAAGCTTTGTGTTTTAGCTCAGTTAAAAAATGTAATTTCTCTTAAAAAAGTTTAAGTTCTAAATTCCTTTTATGTTACACGTACTTTTCAAAAGCAAATAATATTATATCTAGATAGTGTTTGATTATGGAACTTTCAAATTAAAGTTTATTTCTGTAAATTTTGTTACTTATCACTCTATTATGGGAGCAGACATTTTCTTTGACTCTCAGTATCTATATATTTTCTAAACACACTCCGCAAGAAAGCCAAAAAACCAAAGGTTCCCTTACATATGTTCCATTGAATTATTTTCTTGAATTTATGCCCTGAAAGGATACCCAAAATATTGGTATTCCGTTATGAAACACTCTCCAACATCATGATATCCTAGAGAGTATAAATTAGACACACGTATACTTAATGGAAAAACTAAAGCACTTTCATAAAGATCAAATGTTTATACAGATTTAAATGAAGTTACACCCCTTAGAAGAACTATGTTTTGTTATACAACTTTCCGATGTTTTACAATGATGAAGTTTTAAATACATAGGCCTTATCTGTCAGCAGAGAAATGAAACATTTTTAAGATCATCTCTCATACGTGCTGAAAAGTGTTAGTCCTTAGAAGAACTATTTTTGCTTTTCCTAATTTTTGTACTTGGACACATGCATGTCTTACGCTCTTAACAGATTTCCGGCACCAGAAATACTTAAAACCGGAGGTGGAATATAATGCCCGGCAGAAGACTCTCTAGGCCCACGCTTCTGATGTATTGTTGATCGGGACAACAACACAAACGCTGCTATGGTACCTGCAAAACTTAGATCGGAAGTAAACTGAAATGGCCAAAGTAAACGCTCTTTGACTGAGTAAGACATTTCAGACCTATTAATTTATAAAGTTTATTTAAAACAAAGGTGACAGTAACCCATTAAATAGATGATTAAGGTCCTTTAAAGATATGGTAAGAACTGATCTATTGCTAGTTTGATTCATAATACTTTCAGTCCATCAACTTATGTAACAACCTGTCATCAATCTGTGTTCGTGTATTGCTATAACAGTTTCAGCCCAGCAGTCTATGTAATCTGTAACATGTATAAATATCATGACCCGTCATACTCATGTGAGATTGAGCGTGTTGACATTGTGTTTCAGCTAGTCATGTACTTGTATGCCCCAGATACCTATGTAATTTATAATAAATATATTTATACCAGCCATTTTCACGTGTGGTTGTGAGTGTTCGTAATGTGTTTTAACTAGTATATTGTTATATAAAACTTCCAGCCACAGCAGCCAATGTAATTTGTAACATGTATAAATTTACTTATCCGACGTACTCATGTGGGGCTAAGAGTGTTAGGCTTACGTTATAACGATGTAATTAAGTTTATTGGATTAGATTCTAAATTAAAAAAGTTGGAATATATCAGAATACTCATGGTGTACTCTTCCTTATAAAGTTACAAACAACAAGCAAGATAAAATCAATTAAGATTTATTTATAATAATATTTAAAATTCACTCATATGTAACAGAAGGAGTAATGTACACATATGTAAACATAATAAAGAAGTTTAGGTTAATTCCTTATTAGTTCTAAATAGGCATATTTAATTACGAAAACCTAATACTTTTTTAATTATATTCCAATATTTGCTACTACTTTTAAAAAAATTGTTAATAGTTGTCAAGTTCAACATTTACTTCTGTGATACCTCTGGCAAATTCCACTCGTAAATAAATGTTGTACATTTTTTACATTTATTGCATCCTTTTTAATATTGTAATGAAGTAGTGGTGGCACATCCGAATGTAATGCATGAACATGTAAATTATAAATTGGCATCAAGTCAATAAATAGGGATTTCATGTATTAAAACCATAACGTTGTGAAAACGGCAATATCAGTGCAAAGAACGCTTCCCATACAATTAACCTTGGTTTACAAAGTAGCTTTTTAGTACTGTGAACTATTTAACGAATATCATGTAAATTTAAGTAGTGTATTCGGTTTTAGTTTGGAATAATTTATTAAACTTTAAATACATTTGTTCATATGCCTTTAATCTTAGAACGTTACCTTTTTCATCCTATATTCTTAAAGAGATGTGTAAATAATTATAAATATTTATGAAAATATTTAATTTCTTTATGGAAAGTTTTATTTAGAAATGTCATATTCTTGAATTTATTTCATACAAACACTATTTATAAGTAAAGAATTATCACTTAGAAATACGTCAATCACTAAAGCTCTAACTCAAGTACAGACTCTAAAGGCTCACATTTCTTATCATCAACCTATTTTATTTATTGGTTTGAAGTTTCTTTTTTTATTCTAAAAACGTAGTTCTGATTTTTTGTACCACTGGACGATGGCAAATGTCCGGAAAAATCCTGTTTCGTTTTTATTTGTTCTAACTAACAAATTCTTCCTTAATTTCATACTTTGATTGCATGTATTTTCTCGTGAGGTTAAAAAATGCTTGTACTTTTTCTGGTTTTAGCGATGTTATACTTTTGAATGCACCATCTTAAGCTACTTGTTGTGGCCTCTCGGTTAACTGTAAAATGGTTTTTGACATTAAAATTGTGAGACCAACCTTGTTTTATACATTTGTAGCCTATAACAATGGCAAATGTTCGAAAAGCTATTATCCTTTTAAGTAGTCTAATAATTAGTCCAAATATTAAGAATGATATTGCAGTATTTCACCTATCTTTCGTTACCTTATTGGTGCAATAGTTGAAAATTGAAAGTAAGCGCATTCCCACACGCTATCTAATTCTTTTACTATAAATTGTATATATATGAGTTATTTACAGTTACAAATTTTTGGGGAAATCGCTTTAATATACAACTATAAGCTTCTGGATGGAACTGCTTTCCTGTTTAAATGGTGAGTTAACGCAACAATGAAAAATAATTATATTAAGGTAGTGAAATTGGTACTTCGCAAGTCGTCTCTGCCATTTATCTTTTTACGGCAGTCTAGAAAGTCTAGAAACTTAATTATATGAATAAGTAACTTTTTTCAAAATTAGCTACTTCTGTTATTATTTAATGTGTCTTGTTACTGAACCTTTCAGTGCTTAACATTACTAAACGCTTGGCGTAAACCACGTAAAAATTGGAAAAGTTTAGTGAACAATCACTTGTAAAACTATATTCCATTAAAAATTACATACATACATAATGAATACATTATAATAATATTAAAATAATTACAATTATTTGTAATTAAAATACATTTACAAATAATGAATCTAATCTATAGTTGAAAGCGAATTAACTCTTTTACAGCTATAACCGATTTAATAACAGCATTAATTATCCCATTAATTTTATATTATTTAGGTGATTATATCTCTACTCAACGTAAAAATAATCCAAAGAACATGAATTTTAATTTCAATTGATAATTTATTATTTGCCAACAACCCAAGAAAAGTTAGAGAATTAGTGTTGGGGAAGTCCACGTGCAAATAACATCGATTTTATAGGTCAAATGAAAGGCAAATACATAACCATAAGGAAACATTGTACGTGTCGTAGGGCGGTTTTGAATTACTGTATTATTAGAATATGTCCCTACTAATTGTTCAGTAGTACACATATGTACACTGCCATTATATTCCCATCTACCAAATGCCCTGAGGCACCTCCATCCAATATTACGTACCATGTCATATTTGGTGTGTACTTGCCCACTAGAACTTTTACTGACATAACTTAAACTTTGCCTAGAGAGCACTATGTACTGTATATTGTGTAACAACTCACATTAGAAGCTAGGTACAAGTAATATGATATAGAATGCGGGGAGAAACCACTCAACCGTATCAGCAGCGCCTGGTTTGGCTGATTGTCAAATAAACCATTCTCGAATCAGCCGTTAAATTATAACCACCAACGCACTTAAAATTGTTAATTTTTAAACTAAAAAGATTTATGTTATTACAAGTTGCTAGAATATAAGATAGCATCTTAAGGGTTTCATTAAAAAACGTTCCGATAGTTATAATACAGTCCACCTCTACAGCAGTCTAAATTATGCAGATAATTTAGTATAGTATTACTTTATTATGAGGATTACCCGTAAAAACTATTAAAATATATTTATTTGTTGTAATTGTTTTCATGGAAAGGCCTCATGTGTCTTAAATAAAGATTTGAAAAATACGTGTAGTAATGTGTACGTTGGAATACATTTATTTTATAAAACAGTCTACAAAGTTGAGCAATTTTAGACTGAGCAACTATACCTTTTTACGTACTGTCTTTATCTTCTGTAACTTTCACGTTTAATAGTCCCTTAATATCATCTACGAATCTTAAGAACCTGTTAAGTATAACCAGTAGTAAAGCTAGTTTGAGAGTACTACTCGTTACTTTTTGGTGTTGATTTTAAGATAAATAGCTTAAGAATGTTTGATATTTAAAACGCGGTTATAATGTTTTATTTTCAGCGATATAACTTTTCTAATAATTCCACATAAGGGTTTTGAAATGTACGTAGAGGTTTTTTAATTTTCTGACTCAAAGTCTTTTCTATTATCCTTTAGCACTTATTTATGACAGGCTAAAGGAAACCATTTTTTCAAGGTTGCATTCAAAATTTTAATTTCTTCTCTTAATCCACCTTTAACTGAGCACAAGCTCTGCCAACTAAAAAGTACGACACTCCATCCATAACAGGACGGTAGCAATCTACCACAGCAAAAGGAAATCCTTACCAAAAGGTCAGGATGTTTTCAGAGGTAATTGGAGGAAATATTTGCAATAATAATCAAGTTCCAAAGCCCTCAAAACGTATTCCTAAAGATTGAACTGTATAAGTCTTCTTCTAATTTTCTTTAATCTAACAAGGTACAAGTGATCAGTATTAATTAAGGAAGTATACTTTAAAAAAAGGAATAGTACATAATATGAGATGGATTTAACTGAGGAGAGTAGGTGGCGGGAGTTTGGAAAAGTGTATTGACTGAGAGCCCCCTATGTGAAATTTAATGAAGTTTCTCATTTGCAATTTAGATCGAGTAATAAAATATGATAATGAAAATAAAAACATTCTATAACGTATCATTGTGAAATGTATCGTTATTGCTGTTAGATAACTATTAATATTAAATAAACACTTCCACACGAATAAGTGGATTTCATGTGCTCCAAAATATGTATACATATATATATATTTTAAGTTGACAATACAATACATAATATATGAGATGAAACATTAAGAATGTAATGTAATTTAGCTTAAGTTATATGCATATATACTTTTATGTTCTTTGCATGCAGCATACAAACCCTAGCTGACACTAGTTTTGCTGTATAATAAAAAGCAGTAAAAGAAATATTAAATATTACGGATGAACATATTTCGAAGCTTGTTTATCACTAATTTCACAAGTCAGCGCAAACAAGTAGGAACAAATTTAAACTAAAAAATGAGAAGTTAAAAATATATTTGTCACGTAAAATAGTTCACGTAATATATAAAAACATATTGGGAATGCCTCCTTAACTTACGTTTAATGACAGTCATGTTTAAGAGCACTATGTCAAATTTACACAAGACTTAAATTTACAAATGGTAATAAAACGAAACATTTGTATTAGAATCCCTGAAACCAATGATCACTACTGGTACATGTAAACATTACAACTAAGGACAACAAATTGGACCGTAATTCACTAGAAATGGTTTAATATTTAATATAAAACTCTCTCTCTCTCTCTCTCTCTCTCTCTCTCTCTCTCTCTCTCTCTCTCTCTCTCTCTCTCATCTCTCTCTCTCTCTCTCTCTCTCTCTCTCTCTCTCTCTCTCTCTCTCTCTCTCTCTCTCTCACACACACACACACACACACACACACACTCACACTCTTCTTCTTTTGTGTGTGTTCTTCTCTCTGCAGTTGTAAGTTCGATGAGGTTTGAATCCAACAATATTTCAATCGGAAATAAATAAAACCTAAATATTATTGCTTATATCATATCTATAATACAAAAACTGACACAGAAAGGTATAAATAGCTAAATTTAAAAAATATTGGTTAATCGTAACTGTTTTTTTTTTATAACTTAACTGTTCTTCGTACATATGAATAAATTTTTACTAATGTTAATTTGCAACACAACGTTTTTTTTACATTAAGTAAAAACCCATACAAAGGTCTCGTTGTACGACTCAAGCACTTACTACGATTCAATTATTTTTTGATGGCTTACATAAATTCAGATGCGACATGTAGTTTGAATAATTTAATTTAAATCTGCAAAATGTTTTGTGTTCAAGCTTATTTTACTTATTCATTGTACCTTGAAAAATCTGTATAATTACATCAAGTAAATACAACTTTTTATAAAGTAAATTAAACACACAAGGATACGTTTTTTATCAGGAAATGGTAAAGGAATGGACTGAATACTTCTGTGAGATAATTACATTCGTGTTTTGGTTATGGATGTTTTCGCCATCTGTCGGAGAACGTTAGATGGCAGTCAACAGATCTGACGCGATGAGGTCCTGGTGTGACATATCTCTTGACACTCTCATCACCATGATAATTTGTGGCAGATTTGATAAATCCTGCTCTCGTTTTATGTAATTAATTAGTTATAACAATTTCTTCCCTTTTTGCCATCGTTATAAGTTTTTATTGATTTTTTTTCAACAGTCAAATTATTACAGGAATGTGCAGATTTTAGAGAAATAGTTGGTTACTCAGGGTAAAACTCGATGCATATATTCCCTTAAAGATATAAGATGAACACGTTCGTGTTTCAGAATCATGCTATGATGAATCTTTGTTGCAGTTAAAATGTATGTGATTCTTTAATGCTACGTTAAAAGAAACAGAGTCAAATGCAGAGAACTCATAAGTGGGAACTCTATGTAACAGGCATTAACGTAACCAGTAATTAATGTTAGTACTGGTGTAAAGCCACTTCTTACGATCTTGAGCCAGAAAGGCATATTCTAAACTGCATTTGTTAGTTTTCCTTATGCATGTGGAAAATAAAAACTGTAATTAAAATTTAGACTGGTTAGTGTATCTCCATAGGAAGTGATCAATCAAACAAACACACTTATCTTCCATTGAAGTTTACATAATGAACTACACGATGAATTAAGGAATTACTCATTGAAGAAACCAATTACCTTTGTGCAGAAAGGAGTTCATATCCCGATTATATTATACCGATTATAGTTGACTTTTTGAACTTCACTGAAATAAGTATTATTTGTTAACAATTACAATAAACCGTTAGATGACGTACTGACGTACTGCCACTTGACTTACTTGACAGTTACCGACGTGTTTACTGTGAACAATTTGACTCACACAATGACGTTAAGCAATACTTTAATAAATTCAGTACTGACACTAACGTTTTAAAACTGATCCATTTTAATATTCGCAGCTACTTTAAAAATATAGACAGTTTACTAATTTGTATTGAAGTTTAAATATTAAATTTGACATTATTATTCTTACTGAAGCATGGATTGACAATTATAAAAGTTTAGTTTCTCTAGAAAAATTATGATATTTAATAGCACTACAAACAATTGGAACAGAAATGATGGAGTGGTTATTTACTTGAATACTGAATTGGCGCGGGGTTGTACAACAGATTACTTTGGGGGAGGCGACAGGACTGCAACTGAACTTTGAAACTGACGGTCGACCTTACAGTGTACTGGCGGTGTACCGACCGCAGCCCGTCGATGAACTGCAACTTGTTTTTGGACGACTTACAACAGTATTATTCTACAATCAACGAAAACACGACTTATATTTTTACAGGCGACACAAACATAGACACTTTAACATCAAGTAAAAATGTAACATTGAGAAAGACTTATATTTAAATATCCTATGCGGAGTAGGATTTATAGAATGCATTAACAAACCCACAAGAGTAACAGAACAGTCTACAACTTGCATTGATCATATTTTTATAAAACACTCTGACTGTAATGCTGTAACTGCCGGAGTTCTAACTACTGACTTGACTGACCACTACGCGGTGCTGGCCGGGGGTGGAGCGCAGAGCTCCCCGCACCCGTCTTAATAGTGACATTGACACTTACCTGGACCATGAGCTACTACAGAAACTGTTGGGGGAGCAGTCATGGGACCACGTGCTGCAGCAGGAAGACGTTAACGTCTGCTGTGACATATTTTTTACAATCTCTTTGAAGATCTAAAAAATTTATCTCTTAAACCGAAAAGAAACAGTACGCGCAACAAAAAGCTTAAAACCGTGGATAACAGTAAATCTAATTCAATCTATCAGAAAACGAGACAAACTTAGTAAAACATTAAAAAGGCAACCATTTAATGATACGCTCAAAAATTATTTTAAAAAACTTATAGGTATAACTTGGCGAAAAGAGATAAAAAAAAGACAAAGGCAGCTTATTATAGAGAAAAAATTACAAATTCATCGAACTGTCCAAAAATGCTTTTGGAAAAGTTATCAATGAAATTAGCGGTGGGGCACGATCCAATACCCCATTCCCCATTCACAACTTCCTGCAGGCTTCAGATCATGGGGGCGCTGAAGTTAAGGCTGTGGCAAACTCTTTTAATATTTTCTTTTCTAATGTAGGTTCACATTTAGCAAAGAAGTTGCCGCGGTCCGGCAACCGGCCCCTCGTGGATGATGTCGCCTATAGAACCGATCATGTGTTCCGGCTGATGCCGGTAACAGACAGCCAGGTGGAGAGATGCGTTGCCGGATTACGCGGTGGCTCTGCTCCCGGGGTCGATGAAATTCCTACATCTGTTTTTAAAAAATAATATTAAGAATCTTTTACCACCGATCAAACATTTAATCAATCTCAGTTTTACCTCAGGAGTTTTCCCAAACAAATTAAAATTAGCCAAAGTATAACCTTTGTATAAGTCTAATGATAAATCCGATATGAACAATTACAGACCGATTTCATTGCTAAGTGCGGTCGGTAAAGTACTGGAGAAGTGCGTAAAATATCAGTTTCAAAATTATCTTGAAATAAATAATATTTATATCAAAATCTCAATTTGGATTTAGGCCAGGTAAAAATACTTCTGACGCCCTTTTTGAAATCAATAAACTTATAATAGACGCTTTAAAAGAAAATTATAAATCATTACTTCTTTTTATTGATCTAGCCAAAGCTTTCGATTCTATAGATAGAAATTTGTTATTTAGTAAACTTGAATGTATTGGAGTCCAAGGGATGGCCTTAAATTGGTTCATAAGTTTATTTAAGCGGTCGAAACCAAGTTGTGTGTATAAATAATATTAGCAGTGAACCTCAGGAAGTAAATTATGGAGTGGTTCAGGGAAGCACGTTAGGTCCTTTATTATTTTTAGTGTATATAAATAACCTAGATAAACTGAATCTCACAGGAAAACTACTCCTGTTTGCAGATGATACAGTGGTAAATTCATAGCGAAAAAACTTGGCATGAAGTATATGAAACTGTTTCCCAAGAATTAAATTTATTACATAAATGGTTTTTTCTGACAATATGTTAACTATGAATGTCAGTAAAACAAAGTGTTTACCGATCGCACTACGCGCTGCGAGCGGGCCACCTGCGGACCTGCGGCTGCTGCTACACTCGTGCGTTGACTCTCTCAATACTGCATGTGATTGCCAGCTGATAGAGAGGGTGGACCCAGTACAAGTATCTCGGTGTAATTATTGATGCAAAACTCAAGTGGGAACCTCACGTTAATTGTATAAAGTCCAAATTAAGGAAATTAATTTATATATTTCGTCAATTAGGCCAAATTCTATATTATAATGAGTTAAAAACAGTTTACTTTGCGTATGTACAGTCCATTTTACAATACGGTATCATCGCATGGGGAGGGGCCTATAAAACTACATTAGAACCATTAAATGTTATTCAAAAATCAATAATAAAAGCAGCTTTTAATAAAAACAAAGACAATATTCATCTACTCTGTTATTTATGGAGACTGATATTTTTACAATTAGGCAGTTATTTATTAGGACTGTACTGGTCTACACCTACTCTCATAAAGATGCCGTCCTCACCCCTATTGTTCACAGTTACCCTACAAGAAACGCTGTGAGTGTGGGCTTGCAGGTCCCTTTAATTAAACTGTCTATTAACCTCACTAACGCATATTATGTCGCCAACACACTGTACAGACACTTGCCTTCTGTGATAAGGGACCTGCAGGACGAGCCTGTTAGTGGCTTCAAGCGGCTGGTCACTGCCTGGCTTCGTAATGATCGGTCCGGACGGTGCTGAGGCCCTCCTCTCCCCCACCAAATACCTGTCAAAATGACTTTTATTTACATTAAATTGTATAACTGGAATATGTATATATATGTGTGTGTGTGTGTGTGTGTGTGTGTGTGTGTGTGTGTATTGTGTGTGTGTGTGTGTGTGTGTGTGTGTGTGTGTGTGTGTGTGTGTGTGTGTGTGTGTGTGTGTGTGTGTGTGTGTGTGTGTGTGTGTGTGTGTGTGTGTGAGTGTGTGTGTGTGTGTGTGTGTGTGTGTGTGTGTGTGTGTGTGTGTGTGTGTGTGTGTGTGTGTGTGTGTGTGTGTGTGTGTGTTATTGGTACATTTAAAAGAAGTGAAAACTATGAACAAATAAAATTTAACTGTTGTATGAACTAATGTATTAAAAGTAATAAACATAAATGAATTAGTACGAATGGAGGAACTATAAAGGTATATAGCTAATATAAAGATGGAAATTTTTTAACCCAAAAACGGAAAAAACCGCATAATTATAAAAATAAGAATAATTGAAGGGAGACATGTTCAAATAAAAAAAGTTAATTTTAATTTTACGGAGATTGTGTCAGCATTTCTGCAGCAGCATCACTCACATCAACCACTCACGGACCCTCCGCCTGTACACAGCGACATTGCCACTCTCCGCTCCAGAAATTTGTTTTAATGATTTATTAAAATTATTAACACATGACTTAAGTTTTCTGATTGAGTTACAAATTTTTCAATCTTGTACAGATAAATTAGCCTGAATTTTTGGCCAATTATGTTTAATAAGAGTTTTAAATTTTGGAGAAATGGAACTATTCTTAATTCTCAAAATTTGCAAACAGGTAACAAAGTGATATGTGATAAAAGTCTGCAATACCACCGGACGAACGTCCAATGCCGTTGGTAAATTAACAAAATAATGATGAAGAGAATAGTCACTTGCAGGCCGTGAACCTTGTTCATACAAGAAAGAAACCGTGACTCATATAAAATATCTAAATACTTTTCTGTTTCTAAATTAGGATGTAAAATACCACAATTCATGTCATCTGCAAATGTTCTTAGGTCAAAAACGTTCGTACCAATGGAGTAGTATTCTAGAATACCATTTATAACTAAAAAAAGATTAGAGTTAGGACTGCGGTACGCAGGGAGCAACTTGCATGAAAGATAGCGGCCAGCCCAGGTGAAGGTCAGCGACAAGCCGGTTGCCACACCGCCAAGCAACAGCTAACTTCAGGACACGGATAAGGTTCGGTTTAAGTACACAGTTATAACATTAAATATGTAGGATATCACTATCGTCATTTATCCAGGATTCAGTTAATATAATACAGTGTATAATATCAGTAAATAATAAATTTACACACACACACACATATATATAAACATAGAATCACAAAAAGTACTTGCTCCGCCGGGAGTCGAACCCGGATCTCTCACTTGCCGGGTGAATGTGCTACCATTACACCACAGAGCGCTCACTTTTTCCGATTCAATTATTTTGTATTTGGCCGTATCTGTCACATATGAGTTTAAATAAGCAAACTAACATATGATCGGAAAACCAAATACCTGTCAAATGACTTTTATTTACATTAAATTGTATAACTGGAATATATATATATATATGTGTGTGTGTGTGTGTGTGTGTGTGTGTGTGTGTGTGTGTGTGTGTGTGTGTGTGTGTGTGTGTGTGTGTGTGTGTGTGTGTGTGTGTGTGTGTGTGTGTGTGTGTGTGTGTGTGTGTGTGTGTGTGTGTGTGTGTGTGTGTGTGTGGGATATTCTTAATTGTGTTTAGAATATATTCCCAGTAAAACTCTTCATTTCACCTTCACCATTTGTAGCAGCACTAAGACAATTTAAGTAAACATAATATCAATTACTTATAGGTAACCCCCCTGAGTTGTAAATTAGAGTAAACTAACTTGAGAAAATTGTAATTTTTAGCATATACAGAGTTTATTATTGTCATTGAAAATAAACACATACTTATAGTTATCACACGAACTGATACACCCAGCAATAACTGAGAAAGTAATAAAATATGTAGTACTTATGGTATTTAGGAAATAACTACTTAGTCGGCATCTTCTACACAGTAATAAGGTAAGGGCTACAAATATTAATGGTTATTGAGGTGCTGCCACGACAGTATACTCGGATCTGTTGGGCAAGATACCGGGTCATCTCGTCTCTCACCAAACCCAGATCCTGTAAGTGACCGCAGGCTCTGTACTCGGAGAGGCTTCCCAAATTGCGTCCTCTTCACTACCACCCTTTCATCGCTCGCCACCCTGCCGCCAGTGTCTCGCTCTTCATAAGCTACCTCACCGCACTGTAGATATCAGGAGTCTCTGTTGTCAAGTGTTCGTTGATATAAACCTGATGGAACGAAAAAGAGTTGTGAAGTTCAAGTTTTCATGTTCCGCCTCGCACTCAGCCAGTCCATCTTGTCGTTCCACGACATAAAACTGAGATTTTTTGTAGGAGAACACGATTCATATTCCCGGTCAGAGAGGCAATCTGTGGGCCACCGAGACGTCACGCCGATTAAACTGTATCTCCACAAACAAACAAGCAAACTTCTCAAGTATGACATAAATGTTTTCATTAGTAGTCGCCGGGACTCCTGAGATGAGTATATTGCTTTTTTCCGGGAATATAGTTACAGATCGGAGACTTCGCGTTCGAGTGTAATAATCCGTTTAGATAATAAATAAATAATAAATAAAAATGCCTTTTATTTCCAAGCGTTTCTCAGTACAAGACTGTTTTTCAGAATAACTTGTGTCAATCCTTATAAATATTTAAAATAGGTGCAACATACAATATTTAACAAGTAACTAAATACTTAATAATAAATAAATACAAGTAACACACTAAACTTAACAGTAACTAAATAATGAACTAACTTAAACTACAAGACAATTTTTATAAAAATCCTTTACTTTTATTCTAAATGAATCTAGTTTTACTCGTTTGAGGTTTTCGGGGAGGTCGTTGTACAATTTTGGGCCGAAGTAAGAGAAGCTCCTCCTACCCAACTCCAGGTTCACTTTTGGAAAGTGTAGCAAATGCGTGACATGACGGGTTCTGTATTTTGAAACTTCCTCCCGGGATAAGAGCCTCCCGCCTAAGTACTGTGGCTCTCCGTCAGACAGAACCTTGTGAATTAAAATACAGGTCTGTATCCTGCACACAGTTTCCATCGGCAATTGGCCAACAGCATCTTGATAAGGAGAAACATGATCAAAGCGTTTTAATTTGAAAACAAAACGAATTGCGGAATTTTGAAGCTTCTGGATTCGCTCCTGGTCTCCCTTCGAGATACTGTTGCCATAAGCAGGATAACAATAGTAAAACACAGAGAACACGAAAGCCTGCATTAATTGTAGCCTTGCAGACTGCGGCAGCAGATCCCTAAACCTGTAGAGCCCCCTTAACCTGCCAATGGCACGCTGGATGGTATAAGTGACATGGTTGGAGAACGTAAGGGCCCTATCCAGCACTACGGCGAGAGTCTTCACGCTGTCACAAACAGCCAAACTCTCGCCACCGATCGTGACTCTCAGACCCCTGTCACTTAGGGCCTCTACAAGGTTGTGTTGGGCAAGATGAATCACAGTGCACTTGCTAACGTTGAGTTTGAGGCCATTGTCATGCGACCACTGGCTGATTCTCTCTAGATCAGAGTTAATCCTCAGAAACGCCTCTTCAATGTTGCCAGGCGCATATGACAAGTGCAATTGTGAGTCATCTGCATATAGGTGTACTCCACTGTTTTGCACACATTAAGGAAAATCTGATGTGTACAGGTTGAAAAGAATTGGGCCCAGACAACTTCCCTGAGGTACACCTCTACGTTTAAAAAAGACAGCGGATGCCTCAGCTCCCAACTTTGTAATCTTGCTCCTATCATCTAGATATGATTTGACCCAATCTATTACACTTTTGCCAAATCCATAATAATGCATCTTCGCCACCAGCAGTTCATGATGTATTGAATCAAACGCTTGTGAATAGTCAAGCATTACTACTGAGCTATATCTTCCTTGGTCTATTTCATCGATCAGATCACTGAATAAGTTTACCAGGGCAGTGCATGTGCTGTGGCTTTTCCTAAAACCAGATTGTGTTTTTGGCAAAATGTTTTCTTTTTCCATATAATTAACAATTTGTCTTGTTACAATTTTCTCGAGAAACACATTTAGGGGCTGCCACCTTTGGCAAAGGGTGTACAAGACTAATTTTCCAGTTTTCAGGAAAAATCTCATTTATTAATGACTCATTTATCAAATGTGTAATGGCCTCTATGGCATACGGACTCACAGCCTTGATCTATTGAAATTTCATCACTCCCGACTGCTTTTGATTTGATTTTATTCATTGCTGATTTTACTTCGTCACTTGTTACTGTACTGAAATCATTTACCACTTCCTCTCGCCTGTTTTCCTTAAAGAAGGCAATTTTTCGGCACTTACTTCTTTTCCACATCCCATATCAATAAAATACTTATTTATATCATCAATATTTAATTGAAGTGGGAAACTTTTATTTTTGTTATTTCCAACAACACTACATTTCTTTAGGCACGTCCAAAATTCTTTTGGATTTTTATTGGATGACAACTTTTCTGCAAAAAAGGCTTTCTTAGTCCTCCACACCAATTTATTCAGGTTATTGCTAGCTCTCTTGCAATCTTTCCAATCTTCACTGTCCCTGGTTTTCCAATATTTGTTTCGCAACTTATTCTTTGGTGTGTTTTATTATGATGTAATTTCTCCAACGAGCTTTATCTTTAGTTACTCTTTTACGAACTATTGGGGCCTCATTATCAAACACAGTTTTTATATGAGTGGTGATAAACGTTTCAATGCTATTTACCCCTTGCAGTTGAGTGACTTTTTTCCAATCAACTTCAGCAGTTGCACTGGCAGCTCGTCTTGGGTCAAATTTTGAAAAATCTCTATAGGTAATCATTTTTGGAATCGTTTTGCATTTCTTAAACATGATGGTGCAGCAAACTATTCTGTGGTCCGTAATCTTCGAACCTTCATGGTCAAGAATACTAGGTGCATCAATGACGCCGGTCCTCATGACCTCAGCCGACCTGTCCACTATGATGTGGTCTAACAAGGTGGCTGAAGTTGCTGTCACTCTGGTTGGCTCATTAATTACTTGCTTTGTATTTAGTCTCTTGCATGAGTCGGCGTAAATATTTTGCATCATTGCTTGATGTTGATAACAGATCAATATTTGTGTCACCTAGATACATAACAGTATTCATCTCTATGGCCAGATTAACAAAGAGTGAACGAAACAAGACAGAAAGAGAGGTGTATCTCACATGAGGAGGCCTATAACCCACACAGAAGCCCAGCCTCTGCCCCTTTACCTTCAAAAGGCTTTACCTGCCCCTTTACCCATCTGCTTTTTCAAGGCATAATCAAGTCGATTGCATCTACCTAGACTTTTCCAAAGCATTCGACAGGATCGACCACGATCTTCTTGTCGCAAAACTTAGGGCCTATGATGTGTCTGGGTCTGTCTTGAAATGGATTTATAGTTATCTTCGTGGGGGTACTATGATTGTGAAATTCGCCAGTTCCCTCTCCAGCACTTTTTCAGTTACCTCTGTTGTTCCGCAGGGGTCACATCTAGCTCCTTTCTTATTCAATTTATTTATTAATGACATCGACAAAGCAATTTCAACCAAATATCTAATGTTCGCTGACGATGTCAAATTATATCTTGAAGTTTCGTGTTTGGAGGACTGTGAACGCTTGCAGAGCACTTTGATATCTGTTGGATTGTGGTGTGAGCATAATGCAATGGATCTTAACACTCGCAAGAGTGCTATTCTCACATACACTAGATCAAATGCTCCTATCACCTTCAACTATCAGTTCGATGGTGATGACCTGAGTAGGGTCAACACATTTAAAGACCTTGGAGTAATGATGAACTCCACGCTTAGTCCTTGGGACCATGTCGTTCATGTGTGTAACAAAGCTAACTCGTTACTTGGATTCTTGTGTCGAACGTCAGGGGATTTTCGTTCTCCATTTACACTTGCCACTCTTTTCAAGTCCATAGTCAGACCGGTCCTGGAGTACTCTTCCGTTGTTTGGTGTCCTTACCAACTTGGACATATTGCCCTTCTCGAACGGCTGCAGATCAGACTTTTAAGGCTCATTGGGTTGCGTCTTGGATACCAGTACCTGGAGAAGCCGGTTGATGCCCTTCGACCATCTCTTGGACTCGCACTTCTGTCAACTAGAAGGAAGATTGCTGATGTGATGTTGTTGCACAAGATTGTGAACGGCGCAATAGACTGTCCTGATCTTTTGACTCTGCTTGAGTTTCGTGCGCCTCGGGCAACGCGTTCACAAGACATGTTTTGCAGGCGTGCCTCGCCCTCGCTCTACATCCAACACAGCGCCATTCCTCGACTGATGAGGGAGGGGAATGAATTCTGTAGAAATGTGGACTTTTTTGGTTCATCCTATCAGCCTTTCCGCAGGTGCTTACTCAAGATGATGTGTAGTGCTAATCCGTAGGTGAGCGAGACTGGATCATGGTTTGAATTGTTGAGAAAAATTTGCCTGTTGGGTTGCTTGAATGTTATTCAGTTATCTGGCTATAGTTGTTATAAATTCTGTTTATGTTATTTTATTATTGTTAACTGTAGATTTGTTGCTTTATTTATTGTTGAAAACATTATAGTTTTATTCTTGTTAAATATTGTTATGGGTTATTTCTATCTGTTCATAGTTTAATTACCTTGTTATCTACCGTCTATAGTTATTCTCTTTGCTATTTCTGTGTATAGTCATTCTCCCTATTACGTACTGTTATATAGCTTTTCCTTTGTTGCGCTGTTACAAACAGTTTATTTCATGTTACTTTGTTAGGTACTTAAATTATGTTCAGGTTTTTTTTGTTATTTATTTTTCTTTTCTGCGTGTGGTAGACGTTTGAAATTATTATAAATTTGATCGTGTATGCTTAGTGTAAGATTTATTATTCTATTTGTGTTGCAACTGACTTGCTTTATTATGGTGTATTTCACTTGGTAGTATTATTATTTATATTTATAGTTTGGTAAGTTTATTATCGCAGTCTTTCTGGTCAGTTGTTTCTATGTCTTATATTGTAAGCTATGCCATCTTACTGTGTGAAATATTGTGTCAAATATGTTGTAAGAATTATAATGGTTTACCGTTGGAAATAAATAAATAAATAAAACAATCGAGAGATACTCTTTATCAGGGTCCACATCTTCAGTGAGTGTGCACTGTTCATACAAAACACCGTCCTTAACGTAAAGGGCCACTCCACCACCAGCTGTGTTTCTTGAAAGACCTTGCACTCTGTCTTTTCGGTCCATGCGCAACATGGTGTACCCTGGTACAGAGAAGTTATCCGATGGAGTATCGGGGTGAAGCCAGGTCTCAGATACACCAAAAACGTCAAAGTCAAAATCACGCACCAAAGCGCTCATAGCGTCAAAACCTGTGTTCAACGATCTCATGTTGAGATGCGCGACTCTGAAGTGACCGTCCTTCCAATTTTCAATCAGTCAGTCCACCGACAGTCCAGAACCATCCAAGCTTCCACCTGGGCCGTGGTTGCCATCGACGAAATTCCCGACTCAGGGAGACTGACTGGTAACAGACATGACCTCACCCGAACCCCCAGGAACAGAGGTTGGCTCTACTTCCAGAGACTGCAAGGCCGCCGCAATAGCTTTCACAAACAGTGACCCCAAACGAGAGACAGCTCTTCTGTTGAAGTGCACCCCATCCCGGACGAGGTTCCGTCTGGTGACACAAGTGTTTGCCTCCACAAATTCAACGCCAAAGTTATTACACATGAGGTCAAGTTGGTCGTTGAAATCGTGGAGAGCTTTGTAGCCAATATCTTGAATGATTAAAACACTGTCCAAGAAAATTTTTGAATTTGGAAAGTTGGTCTTGACAGTGTACAGAAGATCCGCCATGTCATGTAGGGCCTCACGCTTACCCTGCCCGCCATTGTAGCCTGGACCCCCCCCCCCCCCGATAACCCATTCTTAAGTTATTAGCACCAACATGGATATAAATAACAGACAAACTTACACCTACATAACTTAGAAGTCTAGCCTTAATGTCTAATATTTTCCCTCCAGGGCAACATTCGAGATAGGCACCTCTATTTACACATTTCCTGCTCGAGTGTCGTAGATGAGAATCACCTATCATCAACACATGTCCAAATGTTGTGCTGCCATCTGAGGGTGGGGTGGCAGAAGGTGTGGGGGTGTCAGGGGGGCTGGAATGGACAACATTCGGAGGGGAGTGTCTCGGCATAGGGGTCTTGACTTCTGCATCTTGGCTCGCATCTGCCAAGGTCAGTTCAGCCAAGAGGATTTCATTTACAGAAGTCCGCCGTTGCTTCGCCCGCGACTCTGCTTGTCTCAACTCGACCCGGAGACACTTGACTTCCGCCTCCAGCACCTCTAATGAAGGCAGGAGGCCCTGGCGTTCCGCTGTCAGCGTGGCGATCTTCTCCCGACTCTCCAGGATCACCTCACTGTTGGCGACTCTCCGATGCAACCTCGCATTCTCCTCCCTGCACTGAGCCAGCTGTGTACTGAGTGTGCGGATCTCTGCGTAACTCTGCTCCTCCATCTCGCAGCACTCAACAGCCTTCCCCTTGTAACTGTCATTGAGGGACGTGCCGCGGCGCTCAGCAGTGGACATGTCATCACGCAGTGTCTCCAATTTGTCCCTCATGTCACAATTTAACTTTGCTAAGTTCTTCAGCATCGTCATCACTGCAGCAATATGAGGCACCAGTCTTCCCCATAGGTGGCCTTTGTGGAACGCAATTCCCTGTACAAATGTGATACAAGGTCCACAGCTTCCTGGTCCATAAACTGCAAGTTATCAATGACACTAAGGTAATCGCTTGATCTTGTAATGGGAGGCATCTTAGTCAAAAATTAAAAAACTAACTTTAAAATAAATATAACACAAGTATTCAAAGATTAATAAAAATAAAATTATCAACTATCTAAAAACTAATTAACAATAACAAGCCATTACAACAAGATAACAAGATAACAAGAATTTGAAAACAGCAACAAGGAATAAAAACAATAATCAAATTAAAATTATTCATAACTAAAACTTCAATAAATTAATACAATAAATTAATACAGGGCGTAACAGAACAGTAACGATAACAGAGGCTTTCTTCTTCGCCGTCTTGGAGTTGGATACTGCTGCAGGACAGGGAAGTACCAGCGTTGCGTCACCGGAATTGAAGGCGCCGAATGTCACCGGCCGTATAGACGTCTGATACTACCAGTCGACCAGCAGCGGGGACGGGCAGTGTTATTGGGACAACAATCCCTGCAACGTTGGCAGCACTGGCCAAGCCTGCTCAAGTCTGTCGGGCGCTCCGCCTGCTTGTTGACAGCAGAACACGCTTCCAATTCTGCTTGTCACTGTCGTTAGTTACTGTCTCAATATTCACTACTTACAGTTCGTTTTCCGTAATGGCTGTAGATAGACGTAGATTTGCAATCAACACTAACACGCACTTCCTCCCATTTCACTTCGATTTTCTGGTGCTGTGATTTTAGCTCACTAACGTCTGCAATCACACTTTTTAAGTCCAAAGATGACCAAGCTTAACATTAGATAAACCCCACAATTCATTGAATTCCTTTCTAAAAGCAGCGACAACATCAAGCACCGAGTCACGCTCAGCCCTACACGACGACGCGGACTCCGTGACACAACTCTCACACTTCCAGTTCTTACGTGTGCTCACTTTCTTGCTGCCGTCAGTAGCCACCACACTGCTACATGAAAGGTATACACGGCACTACAGTATGTACACCTTAATCCTTCCTTTGTCTGCACAATTTCAGTGTTATATTTTCTAAACTTGAAAATAACACGATCACACTCCGCTTACAAAGACCGACCAAAATATTAGTGAATACAATTTTTACTTACTTAGTTAACAGCGGCAATCAAGTAAAGCACCCCGAATAGCAGGCCGGTACACGCTGGAACATTGCTGTAATCAGCAATGACACACAGCACTTAAGCACTTAAGTGCTTGGTGCTTATGCACTGAAGTAATCGATCCGTTAACATTTACTAATTGATAAGAATTGGTGGTTGAGTTTTAGCGAAACCTATCACTTAAGAAGATATCTACAGAACTAATTGAGCTACAAAAGTAAATATTGGAGGAAATTTCATTTTTACAAAGTAAGATTGAGTCTGATGATATCCATATCCCTCATCTACGTTACGTCCGATCGAGAACACGTCTGATAAAGGACACGTCCGTGGCTTCCAAATAGTGAAGTAACTTTTGTGATGTGTCTAACGAAGATAGCCTCGCTATCAAAAGGCCTCACAAAAATAAAAGTTTTAAATATTAGTTTATTTTTTTAAATGTAATTAAGTTAAAAAAAAGGAGGTTTTACGATTGTAGGGCAATTTTTGGGTGGTTATATATTATAAAGATTGTCCCAGCTTTTCATACAGTGGAATCGACCTTTTATCAAGACATCGTCTATACAACATGTCTTTTCTCATACTAAGAAATATTTGTCTTGAAGAGAAATATACAATACATTTCAAAGACATTTATTACAATTGGTATAATTTTTAAACATTGTTCTTAAATAAAATAGTGGTAAATATCACTAAATTATTAATTTAGTTGTTTTTAAAATAAATATTGTTAGAAACGTTTGTTATAAAAAATCTGTTATACGTCTATATAAACAAAGTTGCAAGGGTAGTACTTCTTGCACGATGAGGAAATCGTCAGAAAGAAGTGTCACAATCCCGAAGGGGATTTTGGGCGTTGAGGATCGCTTATCTCTCTTTTCCATATGCTCGACTGTTGTAGAGTTTTGTTTCCGGGTGCCCTAGTTCTTTTCATCCCCTCATTGACAACTGCACAACACAAAAGAATGACTCTTTCTCACCGTTTTAACTCTTTGCCCAGTATAATCAGTTCCTACTCTGTATACATTGACAATACACAATACAGATTACTTTTTACATTGGCCTGCAGTCGAAAAATATACATTCCGGGTCATTCGGAAGAAAGATAAATTTTACAAGTGGCCGTCCTCTCCAAATGTCAAACTCTAAATACTTTACAATTTTATATGCTTAATCTGCAACACTGATAGGAAAATGACTCTCAGTATTGGTATTTTAATATAAACACTTTCAAACGTCTATAAACTTCATAATCTTGAAACCTTACAAACATTGTTATAAGCGTTAGTTTTGTTGTAAAAAAGTGGACTTTTGGACTACTGATTTGGTTGCAATTAATCCGTAGTCACCGATAACGGTTCAATTGTATATTTCTATAACTTTAAACGGCATCCATCTTGAAACCTTTAGAGTTATCAGAATATATATAGCTCAGAATAAATGTTGCTTGAAATTCCTTGAAAATTTAAGAAAAAACTACTATTCTAATTTATGTTATTAAATAAATACCCGAAATAAGCATTTCACCAATTGCAAAATGACTGCCATCTTAAAACGTTTGATTACTTAAGACTGACTAACGAATTCAACCAACACATGTGTAAGTACTGCCTCTGTGCCATTATTGAATCCTCTGAATCTATTAAGAACTACAGTAATTATCGTGTTCACAACATTTCCGCACTGTTGTACACCAGTCACAATTTTTACACCCTCTATCTGAAAACTGTTCAAGATATTAGGAAGAAAAACATTATTTCTAATAACCTGGTAATTATATAACACTTTCTTGTTTTGTATATAATAAAATAACCAACTTATCTAACTTATCTTATCTTAACTTATCTTTAACTTATATTAAATATTATAGATATAAATATACATATACATTATATATATATATATACATATTCATTATATATATATATATGTATATACATATACATTTTATATATATATATGTATATACATATACATTATATATATATGTATGTATATACATATACATTATATATATATATATATATACACCCATTCCCTTTCTAAACTTTAAATGGCCGCCATCTTGAAACTTGAAGTCCAATGGATGAACGAAAAGTAAATGATACACAAAAGGTGAAACTTTACAACAAAGAAAGAAATAAAACTGTCAAAATTTGAATTATAATTTGGTTCGCACATCTTAAAAATAAATAAAAATTAATCACTAAATACGTTTCTAAGCGGTAATCTCAAGATCATCAGGAAAACGGCTAATTTTTCAATATTCGTTGTAGTTAGAGGTAGGATTGTATGGGGGAAATGGAAATTATTTTCTAGAATCTCTTAGATTTCCTAAAAATAATAACAATATTTACGAAACATAGTTCCAATTTAACTGATAATAAATAGCTATTCCTTTTTTGAAGTATACTTCCTCCTTCTATATTATGTATAGCGTTAACACTGGTGTAACTAAAAATGTCAAGTTAGGGAAGTATATACTTTGTATTGTGTTACAACTCACATTATAAGCTAGATACAAGTAATATAATATAGGATGCGGGGAGAAACCACTCAACCGTATTAGCAGTGCCTGGTCTGGCTTTAGCTGTTCTCATCAAACGCACAATCGTAGTTACCGAGATACCTTTAGCATTATTAGATTATAAGCTGATAAGGCTGATGTTATTAAATGTTACCGAATTGGTCAGTATGACATACCAGGAGTTTCGTTAAAGTATTGCCACTATTTGAGATATACATATATATATATATATATATACATGTATAATTAATAATGATCACTTGTACGTTGTTGTTAGATTAAAGACAATTAGTAGAACATTTTTATATCAGGACGTATTTTCAAACTTACAGTAATTTAATCTTTTGGAATACATTTTGAGAGCCTACAAGTTGATTATCCTTGCACATATTTCCTCCAATTACCTCTGAACACTTTTTGACCTGTTGCTATGGATTTTCTCTTCTCGTGGTAGATTGCTACTTCTGTGTAAATTAATCATATTCCAGACAACAGGAATGTAATCATTTTGGCTTCAGTCCTAACTGCCTGTAAGGCATTAGGCATAAGGTATCTTTGAGGCAGTTTAACGACCTCTTACTAAACCGTGCAGATATGGAGAAATAAGACGGCAAACTTTCTTCACAAGTTCCGAATATCTCTGGTACAATACCTACAACGTACATCTCTTAAAATTAGAGGGAGGCGGAAATCCTTCTTCCATATGAGAGAAAACTCAATAGTCAAATTTCACCTGAAAAACAGGACAAACTTTATCGGCCGTAAAAGTTTTTCATTATAAACACAGAAATATGTTTATAATCATACAATCTGAGCAATTATGTAAGTATATCTATATTTAGATTCTTGATGATGTAAAGCTTCTATAAGAATGTGGATCAAACCAATAGCTGTTCAGATAAAATCATGTGATAGGTTCGATTCACCTGTTCTCAAAATATACTTTCATAAACAGATAGTTTTGAACCATGAATTAACTTAAACGTAAATTTAATGTTGAAAGGTTAAAACAAATTGAGTAATTCGCCTAATTAATTGAAGCCCTATCGTTTACGTAGTAAGATTTTTCTACGGCTTAAGGTTTATTTCTTACTATATTTGTTAAATGTCAATTGGTATTCTAAAGAACAAATTTGTGTATTATTTTGTTCAAAGTTTGTTACCGACGACGTATGATGAAAGGATATATTATTTCGGACATGTACCACATTATATGTAAAAAAAAATAGAACTCTTTTGTGTCCATTGGCACTATTAAATTGTGTGGACTTAAAATAGATCCACATATGGCCTTCCAAAACTTCAAAAACCAGGCATTTATCTTTGGCCAATAAATAAAAGTTTTCTTAGGCATTCTGACACCAGTTTTAGGTATACCTAACTTGTTTATTGCAAATTCTAAAGATTTCCGCTGAAAATTATTGAATCCTATAGGCAACTTTTGGTAGTGACATTGAAAATTTGTTCACTAATGTACTACTTCTGAAATGCTAACAAAATCATTTAAGTTTGGTTAAAATAATATCAATTATTACGCGAGAATACTACACTTCGTTATCAATAAACTGTTAGAATTAAACAATCAATGTAACTAATTTGATATAAGAGGTAAAATTATTTATCAAGTTGTGGCAATCCTGATGAGAACATCTCTATCGCCTACTTTCGCTACTATCGTTATTGAAGAATTTGAACAAAAAGCGCTGGCCTCAACTCAGTTCAAACCGAGGATCTGGTGGACATACGTGGCTTACCTCATGGAGACAATAAACAAAACTATTTTTGTCCTACAAAAATAGTATTTCTTCCTCCATTTGCCTAAACATGGAGATAGAAGTCCAAAACTAACTGCCCATTGTGTGTAGTAAGGGATAGGGTCATTCTTCAACAACAGTTTATAACCAAGCAAACACACTCGGGCTTATCTACATTTTCAATAAAACTGTCAAAAATCTATTATGGGTGGAGTTTCGTACTCTTTGGTTGGCAGAGCTTGTGCTCAGTAAAAGTTGGATTAAGAGAAGAAATTAAATTTTGAATGGAAGCTTGAAAAATGGGTACTCTCAGCTTGTCATAAATTACAATCATAAATTACAATCAATAAATTACAAAAGGATAATATAAAACACCTTGAGTCATAAAATTAAGAAATATCTACGTACATTTCAAATCCTGTGGAATTCTCAGAAAATGCATATGGCTGAAAGTACAACATTATAACCGCATTTAGAATACCAAACATTCTTAAGCTAGTTATCTTAAAATCAAAAACAAAAAGTAACGAGCAATTGGTAAACCTCTAAAACTAGCTTTAGCTGGTTATACTTAACAGGATCTTATGATTCGTAGGCCATCTTGAATGATAAACCGGCCGACATTATCTGTCTAAATGAACACTGGCTCTGTTCTGACGAAGTGAGTTACTATGTGTCCCATGGTTTTGTGCTGGCCAACTTTTTTGTTAGACAGTCACCGCATGGTGGATCATCAATCTTTGTGAAGAAAGACTTGTCCTTTGAAGGTATCGATATCTCGTCCTTCTGTCAAGATAATATATGTGAGGGTGCAGCAGCTAGGCTACTTAGCCTTAATCTTGTTATTCTTAGCATCTACCGTACACCTGATAGTAATTTTAAAAATTTTATTGAAAATCTTGAAAATCTTTTATTGTATGTTACAAGTAAATATGTTAAAACCAATGAATGTTTAGCCATTGCCGGTGACTTAAATGTAGACCTGTTAAATAAGAGAAGTAATGAAACTGTTGAATTGCTAAATTTGTTAAGGTCGTTTGACCTATATTGTACTAATCAGAATCCAACCCGCTTTGGGGCATGTTTGGATAACATATACACTAACCTAACTCAGAATTACTTTGAAGTCTCCTTGATAGCCCAGGATATTATATCTGATCACGCCGGTGTATGGGTTGGTCTAAACCTCAAGCATTGTAATAATAAGACTAGTCCAGTAAAACAAAAGAAAAAAAAACGCTTAATAAATGATGTTAGATTAGAAAATTTTATAAATTGTATGTCTTCTGTTGTCTGGTCTTCTGTGTATCAAAATGTAGATGTGAATATTGCCTTTGTAACTTTTATCGATATTTTATGTTCTGTGTTTAACCACCATTGTCCGGTAGTAAATGTTAAGTTTAAAAAAACCAGTGCTAGGCCCAATCAAAGCTCAACTACAAAAAACTGGTTTACTCCGCAGCTTGAAATGATGCGGAAATTCTTGCTAGTAATGTATGATAAGTGGAAATGTACAGAAGACTTAGTTGATAAAAATAGATATGTAACTTTCAGAAAGCTATATAATAGAGAAATTACAAATGCAAAGAAAACAGCCAATGAAAACCTCATTATTAATGCCAAAAACAAGTGCCAAATGGCATGGAAAGTTATAAGAAGTGAATCATGCTATATTAAACCTAAAAATTTCATACCTATTTCTCCTGATTGTCTCAATAACAATTTTGTAAATGTGTCAAAAAATGTACATAGTGATGTTGAACTAGATTTAAGTGACAACAACCATAATGATTTTATTGTAAACTTTGATAAGCCTATCCCTGTTTCTGGTTTTAGCTGGCAACCGGTCAGTACGGAAATAGTGTCTCAAACTATTTCACACCTTAGCAACTCTAAAAGCGAAGATGTGTTTGGTCTGTCTAACTATGTTGTAAAAACTGTTGGTGAATTTATTGTCAAACCGTTAACTTTTTTAATTAATCTAGTACTAAGACATGGAATCTTCCCTGAAGGTTTAAAACTTACCAAGATCACACCTATTTTTAAAAAAGGGGACTTAAAGGCTCCTGAATGCTATCGACCCATAGCCATCGTACCCAGCATTGGAAAGATTATAGAATCTTGCATGATCCTACAACTTCATGAATATTTTAATGGTAATAACTTATTATATAGCCATCAATATGAGTTTCGTCCCAAACACAACACAGTTTTAGCTATGGAAGCAATTGTAGAGTATATTATTAATAGGTTTTGAAAATAGACACATAGTTGCATCTAATTTGATAGATTTGACAAAGGCGTTTGACTGCCTGTCTTTTAATATTTTGTACGATAAGCTATATTTCTATGGTATCAGAAAAAAGGAACTAAACTTGATCAAATCTTATTTATCTGGTCGGCAGCAAAAAGTGGTTGTAGATGACATCAGCTCGATGTATGATGATGTTATAGCTGGTGTCCCACAAGGCTCCGTTCTTGGACCTTTTTTGTATCTAATCTTTGTTAATGATATATATTGTAATATTCCAACTTTTTGTGTACTCTATGCCGATGATACCACTCTACTCTGTTCTGATAGTGATTTTGAAATTGTAAAACATAACCTGTCTAATGCCTTTACTTATGCAAAAAGGTGGTTTGATTCTAATAATCTAGTTACCAATAATAGCAAAACTGAACTGATCTATTTTTCTCTCAGGGATGTTCCTGTTACTAGTAATGTAAGTAGCGAAGTAAAATTACTAGGCTTTACACTGGACAACAGCTTGAGCTGGGAACCCCACATTTTAAATTTATGTAAAAAACTATCCCGCATTGTCTTTCTTCTTAGGAAACTTAAATTATCTATAGGCCAACAAACGTTGTTAATTGTATACTGTGGTCTTTTCCATTCACAAATGAACTATGGAATTCGCCTTTGGGGCAACGCCTGTCATACCTCTAAGGTCTTCATATGGCAAAAAAAGGCCATGAGAGTTCTGGACTGCCTAACCTTGAGACAATCATGTAAGGCTAGTTTTAAGAAATTAAAAATTATCACAGTTCCATCCTTATATATTTTAAGTAATTTGCTTCATGTTAAACAGAATATAGACTCCTTTGCTGCTCAAAACTTGAATCATGACCATTTAACTAGAAATAAAAACAACCTTATAATTCCATATGTAAGACTCTCAAAAACTTTAAATAGTCATGTTTATCAACAGCTCATATTATACAGGGTGATTCAAAACTAAACGGCAATCTCTCGAGAGCTTATTCTATAGCTAAAAACAAGTAAAAAAGTTCATATAACCATATGCCCGGAAACGCTTCGTTAGCGAGTTACGCCTAGCGAAAGATTTCGCCCGGATTTCAGAACCCTTGGTGAAGTCAGGCCATATAAAAATGGTAAAGGTAGTTACAAAGATACAAATACGATTGTTTTTTATGTTTTTATATCTGATAAATTTATTAAAATTCGTCCCAGAGCTGTAAATGCAATACTTTCAGAGATATCTTACGTAAAACACAAGAATTGGTGCAAAGAAATAACACATTTTTGTGTTTAACGTAAGATTACTTCCATAAATGTTAAATAAAGGTAATTTTTTTCTTAAACAGATTTGTAGAACATTTAATTCTGAAAAGATTCATGTGAATTACTTAGGAAAAAAATTAATAATAGGTATTGAAATTTAGCTTTATTTAAAAATAAAACAGACGCACAAAAATGCATATTCTTATCTGCATAAAATATTAACTAATGTTTAGGTTGTGAGTAACAGCTGATCATTTATTCAACACTTTTTATCGTCATATTTTCTTTGCAAAGGTTGGCAATATCAGCTGATCAACAATTAAGTTCATGAAGTAATATTTGAATAACCTTTATGGAGGTTTTTGTATTGTGGCATGTGAAGATTGTATTTTGTGAGATCCTGTGATTATTTGGAAATATTTTATACAAGTGTATAAAATATTTTAATAAATATTTATTTTTAAAATATTTTATTAAATATTTATTTTTAAAATATTTTATTAAATATTTTTATAAAAGTGTATGTAATTATCTTAGTAAATAATGGCAGATAATGTAAATGGTATGTATTCGTTTGAAGAGTATACGGACATGATACTGATTTACGGCAAAGTTAACAAGAATGGTTTAGCTGCAGTTCAGGAATATCGTGATACTTTTCCACATCGAAGAACACCTGATCGCAAAACATTTGAAGCTGTGGAGAGACGACTTAGAGAAACTGGTAGCTTTAAACCGAAGCGAATAGATACTGGTCGTCAACGTAGCGCAAGGAACTATAATAATGAACAAGCAATAATAAATGCTGTAGAATTATCACCAACCACAAGCACCAGACGATTATCACGTCAGTTAAATATTTGCCAGTCAAGCGTATGGCGGACACTTCATGAAGCACAGTTGTACCCATTCCATATAACACGTGTTCAAGACTTATTGCCGCAAGATCTTAATAAACGGAAGATGTTCTGCCTCTGGTTAAGAAGAAATTGTTTACGACATCAGTATTTTCACCGGCGTATTCTCGTTACTGATGAATCCTGTTTTACTAGAATTGGAATTGTAAATTTTCGTAATACCCATACTTGGACGTACGACAACCCACATGAAACTGCGACGAGGCATTTTCAACATACATTTTCAGTCAATGTATGGCTTGGTGTTCTGGGTGATAATTTGATTGGTCCATTTTTCCTCCCTAATCGACTTAATGGAGTAGCGTACTTAAATTTTTTAAGAACAAAACCTGCCTACCCTCTTGGAAGATATTCCTGTTCAAAACAGAATAAATGCATGGTTTATGCACGACGGAGCACCTCCACATTTTTCTAATGATGTGAAAAACTATTTAAATGATACATACGGTAGACAATGGATTGGTCGAACTATAGCTGTCAACAGCTGTCAAAATACGTTTCGTTCTTATCATGACATTCGAATGTAAACAAACTAATTTTTCAATTTGAATTCTACTTTATTTGGTGAAATGGATGTATTATGGGTGGTAAAAAGAGCACTCTAAATGTTAATTCAGAGCAAAAGATATACCTGTTCCAAATTTTAGCACAACCCGTATAGCAGTTTCAGCGTGATTCGAGGACAAACCTCAAAACATCCAAATATCTAAATATCCAAACATTCAAACTTTCGCATTTGTAATATTAGTGGGATTTACAAGTAACTGGTTTGTTCAAAAAATCCAAACAAAACCTTCCACCAGCTTTTAAACCAATCACTGGTTGATATACAAATTTTTCAATTACTAAAACTAAATTCTAATTCAATTTATATTACACCGAAGTGGTTTCTTTTTTATTACAAGGGATAAACATAATTGAACTAAACTAAAAATAAAATGCTTAAATACATTGTCTTCAAATAGTCTACATATTGTCATAAATGTAAAAGTAACAAATGTAACTAGAGTAATGTTTTTAAATCTACTTATATTCTGATAATCTTGTGTAAATAAGAAACAATACTTAATATTTTATATAATTTTATAATTAATAATATATGTTACAGCAATTATGTTGCTCCATCTCCATTCAACGTTATATTGTTCTCCAGTGTTAGATTAATTATTAGATTAATTTATCTAATTCTAGTCATTAAACTAAAATCCTTACCCTGAATCTAAGGAGGTATATAAGCATTATTCCATTTCATTTCTAGAATTTGTAAAGTTAATAGTAAGGAAAGCAACGTTTATGTTTCAATTTCAATAATCAAAGTTAATATCCTGAACCCGCCTAAACATAAACTTACATCCGCCTGAAACTCTAAATATAAACATAATCTTAAAGCGTAGACTCTAAAGATATTCTTAAAGAGTAAAATGTGGCAGAAAGGCCTTCCATTAGCAAAAGAGCGAGGGCTCGCTCATAGACATGGACGAATGAGACTAATTAATCACGAAAATTATCATGTCCAAAGAGCAAAGTACTCTCAATCTCGCGAATACCAGTACACCTCTCTGCGTTTAAAATTATAAATAAAGAGATTTAGTTTAATTGAGTTACAGATTGTTTGAAATAATTTTACATGCTGAGTGTTAGCGAAATCAATGACCTTCATTTCTGCTTAAATTACTGTCTATCTGTCCGCACGATATTTCGTGGACGAATTACATTATAGACTTGAAATCTTGCATGAAGTCCCGTTTATATACAGTATAAGCAACATCGAGATCGATGATGATGCATGTCATTCCAAGGTATTTGGCTGAGCTTTAGTAAACACTTTCGTATTGGGCTATGGGTTACTATAATTGCCACGAGAAACTACCAGAATAAAAATTTTAAACGAACTGAGTACAACCATATTACATTTAAAAATGTGAGATGCCACAACTAGTCTTAGAAAATTAGATATAGACTTGAAATTCTGCTTGCAACCTGAGTAAAGCCTGTTACGTGACACGTGGTGTGGTGTACTCCTACCTCGAATTAGTATAAAGTTGTTGTCTTCACATAATAATGCGATTAATTACCATGTGAAACAAGCGCACTAATTTTCTCCTCCCCTCCACACCTATATTTCGTTACTATATTCCCTCCAACCAAGAATTTAATTTTTATTTCATTCTCAAAGATGTCGAAGTAGTTCCATCTTTTACTTGAGTAAAAGAAAACTATTTTCCCCTTAAAACTTTGAGACATTCGAATCAAATACCTAATAACCAATTATTCTTGAGCTACTGAAGTTGTAGAATAAATACTTGTTATTACAATAGTTACTTATTCAGAAGATAGGCCTAAATATGTGATATTACAAGAGTCCTTTATTGCTCATTGTTATATTAATATTTAGAAAATGGTCGTTATGTAATGTACTGTCCTAACAGTAGCCGCATAACTCTCTCCACTCTGATAAAACTTTTTCACTATTAACACTCGTCGCGCACAAGTAAACTTCTCCATGGTTAGACACAGAATGCACTAATGAGAGAAATATCAGCTGCGTCAACAATCGGAATGTAGTCAGAAATAGAATAAAGGTAGAGAATAGAATAAACATTGTTGCCAACCGATAAAATAAAATTTACCGGTCTTTTCAAAACCGGCGCTCTTTTTGAATCACCCATTATTTACAAATTGTGCGCGAGATAGTAACAAGTGAGCTGTCGAACGGCTACAAAGTTCAACAGAGAACAAATTACTACGCGTGCCAATTAGGTTATTATTCCGCCAAGAATTTAGTTCCAAGAACATGGGATAGAATTATGCAGACCAGTCACGAGGAACAGGGTTGCAAAAATATATACATTATTTATAATGCAATTAAATAATTTTATAAGATCCTTTTTCCTTCAAAGGACTTTTTATAAAGCTAACGTTAAGGTATTCCTTGAAGCGAATGAAAGTTTCCTGGTTTAGCTATTTTATTTGGTAGATGAAATTGGAATATTCAATATCTGATTTATTACCAAGATTATGTAACTAATTAATCTGATTGAACAGTATACAGTATTGAGGTTTGAAATTTAATTAAGTATTTATTAACTATTTTACTAGTACACATTAATCATCCCACAGCTCTTATTACATTTATTTTAACAAAACCCGCGATATACGTTCCCAACGATGAAATCTGAGTAATCTTAAATTATCACTTTTTTATTTATAATTGACCAATATAATAAATGGTAAGATAAGCCGTGAACTTTTATTTAACGTGATGACACCATTTATTTATATTGATAAGTGCTTTACATACACATTTATTTACCTATATTACAAAACTTTTAGTCAAAAATTATAAACTCCGAATTTTGCTTGTTTATATTACTGTTAGTTGCATACCCCAGACGGGTTCACTTCTGGCTGGTTTATACCTTCCAGTTGAACCCACACTTTAGAACCAACCCCTATTTTTCGCCCATTCGACACAAATATCGCTCAGTAACCATTTAAGGTCCAGATCATGAGAAATCTTAATCTCCACACCCCATTGTTTCAGGTCCGCCAGTTTTTTTAATTTAAGTAAGTACTGCTTATACAGATAAGATATTTTACATAATTCTAAATAAAAGCGACATTTGAATAAATTTTTATTTAAAATGTAACAAACATTTGGCAACCAAACACAATTGTGTTTATCGTGTACCACACCATGCTATCACTGTCATGAAATTCCCTTTCCACGTATTTGTTAATTGAAGAACTGCCACTCAGCCCTTTCTTTACTGGATGACAGTTTCTTGTGGAGGTTGGTGACTATGGATCGTTGACTGTGAGGATACAGAGAGAGGACAGAGGCGTCAGAGTGGAAATTATGTATCGACTCTTTTGTTCTCCCTTCCTCCATCTTCTTTGATGGCTGTCTTTTGTTCAACTAACACTCATCTCTCCTATATCGCGTACTCCCTCTTAAAAGTCGTAATGGTGATCTGAGTGCTACCTTTTTTAGGAATATGTCTTCACTACTGATTAACCATACGGTAACTGGATCAAATATATAGTTTACAATATTATATGTAGAAGTTCTAACACATAATAATGTCAAACATATTTGAAAGTCGAATTGAGTAGCAAGCAGTGGGCACACTGTTAAACACTAGTAGTAGATAGTAAGTAAAATTTGTTTACAAATTAGGTCATTAACTTTTTACTAACAATAGCATCGCATATTAAAAAATACTATTTAATAATCATGCAGCTCTTGGCAATGGTGTGCATGTGGGTAAACAGTGTTTCTATTCACATTTGAATTGAATGTTACTATTTGATGAAGCTCAATATATTCTTGATAAAGAAAAGTATTTAAAACTCTATAATAAATTTAAAGGCGTAGTAAAATGCTTAAAGTAATCCATTCCCCCAAACGTTTTTAATGCAAAAACATATACAATGAAGATACTTCATTGACATTCCAATTAACCAAACATTCGGAGGAAAATATTTATACACACCACGTGATTGAAATAAAACAGAAATTGAGTTCTCCATAGCATTCCAACACATTTTAATATCTACCATTTTTAACTTATCCTTACGTGGACATTATCTATCAGGATCTGTTTCATTCAGATTTGATGGGTGTGGGGTAGATTATTGATTTTATCACCTCCATGAGAGATTTGGAGTTCCATTACTGTAAACCTTAGAGCTGCATTTCGAAGAACTTATTTTGGGGAAATTTCTTACACTAATAAATAGCTGTCCCTTTGGTAAAAACTATCCACAAAAATCTAAAATGCAATATTTTAAGTAGATTTCAATGTAAAGTTTAACTCAATACAATTTGCGAAGTAATTACTGTCATCTAATCAACCTAAAAAACTGAACTGATTGTACTGCACTACCAACTTTGGCATTAAAAGTGCAATATCATTGAGCTTCATTCCTCGATGTAAGTAAAGCAATATCGAATATTAGATCAGATCGCTTGGAAATAGCGTAAGAGGATACCACGGGTTTGTATTGGTTCTCCATGCTGACGCGGCGTTACATTTCCAATTGAGGTACCTTGGAACATAAATTTACCTGCGTAGTTGCTATAAACTGTGTGCGTGCGTGAGTGCGTGCGTGCGTGCGGTGGAGTGAAACCTTTTTGAAAAGCAATATTTCTTAAAATAACAATTAAATTAGGCTAATGCAAATATACAGATTCACAAATATTTTTCCAAATACCAACTCACATTTAAATGTTGGGTTTGTATTATTCTTTTTACATAAAAACTCATATGTACTCTATTTAAATCTGCCAGACAGCAGAATCTTCCAGTGATTCTGGTAAAAATAGAATATTATGGAGAGTCCCTTCAAGTTTTAGTAACCGGAAACTTCAAAAAGCCAGGAGTTTTGAAGCATGGAAACATCTATATGTTTATATTTTATTGTGGATGTGAAAATAAAACTATAATTGACACTCACTTAGGTAAAATCGCCATTACTTTAGTGAAATAAATGCTCTTGCGTGATTTTAGAGTTTTTATTTTTGAAAACCCTAATTTTCATTTATTCTTTTAAAGAAACACGCAATTCTCCAACCATTTTTAACTTCTTATACAAGGCCTTTCAGCATCCAAGATGCCTTCATCAGGTGTGTAAGTAATTAAAAACTATCAGGGAATTTTGTGCTTATTTTAAAGAAAATAATTTGTTTTCCAATAAGAAATGCTTCTCCTTCAATAACAATTTAATTTACTACCGGTGATCCACAAATAATGTATGCCTGGGAACTGTGTAAAATGAACTATTAAATTTCCTGTAAAACGTATATGGCACACAAGCATGATAAACATTTATGCCGCGTTTTATTTGTTGGTTTTTTCACACATTTAATTTTTTGTTTCATTGTAAGAAATATAAATTAAACTCTGGTGCATAATACTTATTGCATGTTAAGTAAAAAGATGCATTAGTAAGGAAACGTGATTAAATTATGCTATCTAACGACAAGGTTGTATGTGCAAAAATTCAGACTTGTTCAGATTTCCAAAGGACACTGAGCGTTCTATGAAGGCGTACTAATCAGAGTTTCACTAACAGACGAATAATTAATATAATATGTTCGTCGATTATAATAGTTCTCCAGTAAAGTTATGTTAATCGATAACTATTTAATTGCGCTAGCAGCATAAAGTGTTGAAGAGCTCTGAGCACACACAAAAATTCTAGAAAAATATTCTAGAATTATTAAGCAGAATGGAGAAACTGTAAAATTAAGAGCATACATTGTTTAGATAAATTAATGTCTCGCTGAAAGTAGTGCTAAGAAAAATATGAATTTAGGATAGAAGACAGAATACCTCACGATCTGAAAATTAAATCAGAATAATGCTTGCAGTTTTTTCTCAAGAATAAGAACCGAATTTCGGATTTAGAACGAATAAACCTCTCAAATAATTCTGGAGCTGAGAGCCAACCGGTGTATAAACGTACAATAATTTATTTTTTATTTTAGTAAGTTAATGTCTTTAAATTATAATAAATTATTTTATACTGTGAATTCTGATCCCCGTTCGGATTTTAAAATATAATGGGCATACAGTCCAGTCACTGTGTTGGTGTGTGGCCTTTGACCCGTTCACTCCCACGCGTTTCACGTTAGATTATGACATATCGTACCGCACAAACCCTGTTTGTATACTCTTTAATTTCTGGATGTGACTGCATTCAAGAACTGCATGTCTACATGAGTGTTATCAGGAACTGTAACTGTTTATATGCGTGTTTTCAATAACTGTAACTGCTTATGAACTGGGTGTTTTTGAACTGTGGTTATGTCTGTTACTCTATTAATAGACCCAGTGACAACCCTTTCATTGAGAGATGGAAAATCTAATGCCTTACTGTGTGGCAAATGAGAATAACTCCGATGAGTGTTACAGCCTCCCCATCATATGTAAATCCTGTTCCTTCCTACCTACAAATTGTTTTTAATTTAGTCCTGTTTCATTTAACTCTATCCAGAGCATTTCTTGATCTAGTATATGAGTTAACTGTATCATAATTCTGTATTTTACGGTTTTTATTGTTTAATACCTCCAGCTTCTGCTAGTCCAGTTTCTCCCGAATCTTGATAATTCTTCTTAGTCTTATTTATAAAACAGTCCATTGCTAAACTCATATGATTGTACCTTGTTTTACTTAAAATAGATAGAAACATTTCCTTTAATAAAATAATTGTTCGTGATTCGTGTTACTTTTTGTAAAGTCAAAATTTGAGGGTAATAATATGGTTTAAAATATTAAATTATGATTTTTTTTCAGATCATATTTTTTTAGTTTGACACGCCTAAAACCCAGCGTCGGACACGTAAATAAATGTTAGATCAACGTTAGTTAGCGCCATGCAAAGGCGCTAAAAGCGGTGGTTTTCAGTCTTTATATCTAGTTGTCTAACATTGACATAATAATTATTTATATGTCTGACGGTCAGTTTTAAGTATATCTATCTACCTAGCAAAAATATCATCTAAGAAAAGGTTAACGTTTATATGCTTAACCCTTTTTAAACATCCTCTTTTGACCTCCACAAAAATTAGCGTGACTGATGACCAATGTCTTCCTCCGGAACTACCCTAGCTCAAAAACCAAGTTATGTCTTTATACAATGCAAATGTGGCTCACGGCGCCTATGCAAAAACTCTTTATATCTGCTACAACTGTAAATGAACTTTTAAACTGTGAAAATACATTACCAGTGGAAACAGTTAATGAATGAGTGGTGAAAGTTAATTTTAGACGTAAACGGTAACAACATAACAGTGTCGTCAGTGAAAAGAATGAAAGTAGACGAAACTAAATGACAACATTGAAGTAGTAAAACATGACACAACACATGCAATTAGACTCTATGAAGCACTGTTTGTGTAAATTATGCTTCAAATAGTTGTTTACTTAAGTTGATGAGGTAACCTTTTTTTATTATTGACATAATATATGGATAGTATATTTATAATATTTTTAGAAATGCCTATAATTTAAATGTTCCTAACAGAATGTTTAAAAGCTTAAACTGTTGATAATAATTAGTAAGGGATTCGAATTGTATTTTAGTAACATAATATAATAACTTTAGTAATGTAAGTATCGGCTGGATATGTCTTTTTTTAATGCGCTATTACCAAGAATGTGAACATTTATTAGCTGAGCCTTTGCGAAATATATCCCTCTAGGTCCAGGAAAAATGTCATTTCTGTCTGTCCGCACTTGAAATTTGGCATAAAGCTTTTTTTCCACTTATACAACACGTAGTTGATGGATTCGATACATGTCACTCTATGGGATTTGGCTGAGCGTTAGCGAATATTTTTACATTAGTCTTATGGGTAACCATTATGGCATCGAGAAAATAGTATAATGAGGAAATATGTAAAGAAGCTGAGTATAATGATGTGGAGTTTTAACATGCGACCTATCAACATATGCTTGTAGACTTTAACTCTTAGGAAAAGTAAAACGTAACAAAGAGTAAAATGGAAACTCTCTTTTCTGATTCACATGAGTGTAAACATTTCTTTATGATTATCTATCTACCTATCTGCCCACAGGCCGTTCAAGGAGAAAATTAGGTTTAATTAATTAGATTTAAGTAACAAATCGGGTTTTCCTGTACTCAGTGTAGGTTCAACTGGAAGGTTTAAACCAGCCAGAGGTGAACCCTTCTGGGGATGTTGTAATACATACATCTCTATTTATCGCGATAGATCAAACAGCGCTTCGAGAATACGTCATTGATCACATACTGAGTTGAGTTTATTAGAATGATTAGTTTACCCACATTAGGATTAATTGCGTAGAATATTACATTAATTAAACTGTGGCACATTCAACAATATTGCGTTCTGAAAGTCAATTAAAGGTTGATTATCCGTTCCAACCAATACCCTCTCAACTGTTCGAAATGCTCTTATCTCTATTAAAACTTTCCAAACTTTTGGTATAAGCTGCCAGTAATGAAATCTTAATAGAATCCATTTAACTTATTTGAATTTTCCACTTATTCGCAATCAATATAATTAAAATACAATTAAAAGTCACAAACCTTACTTTCTCAAATAAAAACTTATTTCTAATTGTGATATAAGATTCATTAAACCATTCCAAATTAGTTTTCTTTAAAATTAAACTTTATAACATGGAATCCCTATGTATCGTACCTTTGAGGAGTAAAATAATTAAACTAATTCAAATTAAACGATACCGCATTGTGCTTAGATTTCTAGCAATAAATTGATCTAAAACTTAATATTTGTGTATATAAGTATAAAACATTAAGCTAACATAATAAACAAATACTCTTAATAGACATTTTACTTTTCCGGGAAATATATTTATTATATAGTACTTTATTAATATTATTATTTATACGCAATTCCGTGAGATAAAGAGAATTCTTAAGTGCCTATCAGAGGGTTAACTTAGACCAAATTTTCTTTGTTTGAAGTTTATTTTTGACGATGGAAGGATTGTGAAGGAAAAGGGATGTTTCCGGACATTTTCCATCGTTGAGTGAAACAAAAAATCAGTAACACTACGTTTCGAGATCTGCAATCTAATCTCTTCTTCAGGTAAATTAACTAACCTAACACATAATTACAAAATAGGCTAAAATAAACAAATCATGCCACAGCGTTGTGATACGCCTGTCAGGAATCACAACCACCATGTTGTGTGCCAACTTCACTAACTCTAAAACATGCACTTAATAAAAAAAACTAAACACAACACTAATTATTAAAACTGAAATACAGAATACAGTCACTTTACGTCTGCATTCGTCGATCAACCACCTACGACTGAAATGTCAACCAAATTTTGTTGAAATTTTGTATAAATTCAGTTTATGTACACAGATAAGTTAAAAAAAAGCTGTATTAGTGATAGTATGGGAAATAGTTATAACACCTACTATTTATTGTATATTTTGTATATGAAACTATATGTAATAGTTTGATATAGAAAAGTATAGTTTTCAAGATATTATAATATATTAAAAGAAAAAAAATACACTGTACAAAAAAATAACAATTCAATGTTCTGTTACCTTTCCTTATCAAAACAAACAAAATTAGGATATAAGTGGGAAAGGAATAATAATAAGATAGGAGAGGAATTATAGAAAGGGTGATAGTACCTTTTAATTCACCCAACTGCCAGCTGCGGGGAGGTGAGTGGACTACCCGACCATACAGCGCTCTCTCATCTCTAGAGGTCATCTTATGCCACCATTTAGCTACCTCAGAGAACTCTAGTGGTAATTCCTCTTATCAGCCACGAGACGACATACCTAAACCTATCAAGAATTGAGCACGTTCTGAATTCACTACATTCTGCTCCAATTGATCTATATATATAAAAATGAAACTGTTCGTGTGTAACAGCATCACTCACCGAGACGACATACCTAAACCTATCAAGAATTGAGCACGTTCTGAATTCACTACATTCTGCTCCAATTGATCTATATATATAAAAATGAAACTGTTCGTGTGTAACAGCATCACTCACCGAGACGACATACCTAAACCTATCAAGAATTGAGCACGTTCTGAATTCACTACATTCTGCTCCAATTGATCTATATATATAAAAATGAAACTGTTCGTGTGTAACAGCATCACTCACCGAGACGACATACCTAAACCTATCAAGAATTGAGCACGTTCTGAATTCACTACATTCTGCTCCAATTGATCTATATATATAAAAATGAAGCTGTTCGTGTGTAACAGCATCACTCACCGAGACGACATACCTAAACCTATCAAGAATTGAGCACGTTCTGAATTCACTACATTCTGCTCCAATTGATCTATATATATAAAAATGAAACTGTTCGTGTGTAACAGCATCACTCACCGAGACGACATACCTAAACCTATCAAGAATTGAGCACGTTCTGAATTCACTACATTCTGCTCCAATTGATCTATATATATAAAAATGAAACTGTTCGTGTGTAACAGCATCACTCACCGAGACGACATACCTAAACCTATCAAGAATTGAGCACGTTCTGAATTCACTACATTCTGCTCCAATTGATCTATATATAAAAATGAAGCTGTTCGTGTGTAACAGCATCACTCACCGAGACGACATACCTAAACCTATCAAGAATTGAGCACGTTCTGAATTCACTACATTCTGCTCCAATTGATCTATATATATAAAAATGAAACTGTTCGTGTGTAACAGCATCACTCACCGAGACGACATACCTAAACCTATCAAGAATTGAGCACGTTCTGAATTCACTACATTCTGCTCCAATTGATCTATATATATATAAAAATGAAACTGTTCGTGTGTAACAGCATCACTCACAAACGGCTGGACGGATTCGCCTAATTTTTTTTTTAATTTGTTCGTCTTGATCTGTAGAAGGTTATAGGATACTTTTTATCCCTTTCCCGATTCAGGATTCCGCCCCACTGGTTACAGAAATACCCGTAAGAAATGCATTGCAGCAAACATATGTTATTAAGTGAAAGAGTCCTTTTCAAATTTTTAATCAGCTGTTCTTTGTAAACATATATAATGCGACAAAAAATTGTTGTTATTTTTGACAGTAACTAAGTAAACATAAATATTTTTGACGTTTCTATGTAAACAAACATTTTTTGACATTTACAACGTGTCACAAATGTCAAATTTTTGATAAACGTGATTTGATATCTTTTTTACAATTTCCAAGAACAGTGTTATTTTCCATCAGTAAAAGGTTTAAAAAAAATAGGCAAGTATTTTTGTTTTCTCATGTAAATATTCTTTGAAGAATGTTTTTTCTCAACATTTTTTTTTACAGAATTCCTTTGAGCAGTTTTTTGACGAATTTTATTGGAAAATAACATAATGCCGCCAAGAAAAAAAAGTGCTTTAAGCCGTCACAGCGCACGTCCGACTACCCTGTGGAGTTTTTAAACTCACTTGAACCATCAGGAATGCCGTCACATCAATTACTCTTGAAAGTAGGATCACCGATAATGATGTTGAGAAACTTACGACCACCAAAATTGTGCAACGGCACTCGACTAACCGTCAAAAATTTACATCCAAATATCATTGAAGCAACGATTTTGTCGGGAACATCTGCCGGGGAAGATGTCTTCATCCCTCGCATCCCCTTAATTCCATCCGACTTGCCATTTGAATTTAAGAGACTTCAGTTCCCCGTTCGACTTGCGTTCGCAATGACGATTAATAAGGCACAAGGACAATCACTTAACGTCGCAGGAATCCATCTGGAACCCTCATGTTTCTCGCACGGTCAATTATACGTCGCTTGCTCAAGAGTCGGAAACCCGAAGAACCTTTATATTTATGCTCCAAATAATACAACTAATAACGTTGTTTACCAAAACGCATTAAAATAAACAAAAAACTTTTATAATAGATTTTATGATATGCTACGATGTATTAGTAGAGCAATAAATTAATTGGAAAAACGTATAATAAAATTAGTATTTCTTTTCGGTGCTTGATTGATGTAGCCCTCTCTACTGCCACGCGAGCGGAGCCGCGGGTTTAGGCTAGTCAAGCAATAAAATAGTGTACTGGCGTCTGCATTGTAATTCAAATATAGAGGAAGCCTCAAGCACTTGTTTACCGGGGTCTTATGTTTTATAGAATCATGTATTTAAATATAAGATACAGAAGTGGTATTTAAGTTTAAAACGCCTCTTTTCAGTAATTTGTAATTAATAAAGAGGGGGGGGGTAAAGAGGGAGGGCGAAAGGGAGAAAAGGAGAAGAGATGGAGAGAGAGAGAGAGGGATGAAGAATGAAAGAGTTGAATGAAGGAAGGATTCAAGGACAATTAGCCAAATCCCATCGTAAACATTCACCATTATTGAACTTAATCTTGTCTATATAGAAATTAATCGTTCTCCAGAAACACTACGGATAGGATAGGTTACCAAATCTCATCCAAGGATGTGCACCATTGTCGAACTCGATTTCACCTATTCAGAAATTCATGCTCGACAAGTCTATCCGGAATATATATACCTCATATATACTATTGTATGGACTGGGTGTCTCCAATCCCACGGTACAATGTAGATGTAACTCATGCCTAAGGGATGCATGGTGCGAGGGTCGTGCGTCGCGCACGGAGCCCTAGGGTTTTAGCGCCCCCAAGTATAAATAGCCTTACCTGGTCATGCTGGGCTGTGACAGGGGAGACCTTGTACATGCTCGGTACTTGTGGGACCTTTTAAGGATCCTGAAATCAAAAACCAACAGATCTTGATCTGGGAAAGGTCAACAGCAGGCAGTTTAATCTGGCAGTTTGGCTTTGGGTGTCTCTGCCTGTTCATCACGCTCCACTACCATCGACGAAGATTCTGCTGTTGGTGGTGTAGATGTAGAGGTTGAGCAGACCAATTGAGGACGCGAGGTGTGGCAACTGATCATGAGGATCAAGGTCCTTCGGTCAATCTAAAGCACAGTAAAGCTGCTTCAGCTGTGTTCTGCAGACGCTTTTCAGCGGAAGAATTACACGTGGCACTGATATAGTACATCTACATTTGTAAGGGTAAAATATTACCACCCAATAATATTACAGGGGTTAAAATTATTACCACCCATCTCAATGATGCCAGAGCTTGTATTGCTTTAAGCAACAAACTGAACAGCATTCCTGTTCTGGAATTTTGTTCCAGGGATCTCTCCACCGTCAGGCTGATTGGGACTGGCACTGGACGAATCCTGATGACTATATACCATATGATTATGTGCATTCCACACCCTCCAGATAGATGGCTGATTTGGTAGATCATGCTAGGAGGAGTGGTGTAAATTGGTGATTGGCTGCGATACCAACTCGCATATTGAGGCGTGGGGTAGCGCCAGCACAAACAACAGAGGTAATTAGTGTCTGGAGTATAATAATGTCCCAAAGTCTAGTGATCGAAAACATGGGTAATGCTCCTTCGTTTCGCATGCGGACGCGTAGGAAGATGACAATCGTAACCATGATGTTGGAGGTATGGTTACAGTGTTGCCAATCAGGTTCCTATCAACTACCCTGCCATAAAATTAAAATTATCCTCTTCTTCCCTCGAATGTTACCAAAATACACTCTTTTACATTCATATAATGTTTTTACTAGAGAAATTTTACAAATGTATAAAAACAGTTAAAAAATACTTTTATACAACTCTTAGACTAATTATTGCATCTTTTCTTAGGACGTTGTAGAGACAATAACTCTTTATATCAGTTAGTAATTTTCTTGTATGGATTTAAAGCATAAAATCCAAAACATATAAAACCTTATTTAATCTCTGAGGTAAATTGCACTCTGAAACGTCAGTGACAATTTTTAATATTTTTCTAAATATTTTTTCAAATACAGAACTTTTCTTTCTCTATGTAGGACCCATATGGATGAGGTGAAGTAATAGTTTTTTTAACATCAAAGTAACTGGCTTTTTATTACTTCGGTGTAGAATTTCACAAACACTGATAAAAAATGAAAAATGTGTTAACAAATTCTTCAAGAACTGAGGTTCAGTGTACCGTATTATTAAAATATGAAAATACGTCTTTTGTGAAGCCTTAAATATAAAAAAAGCCATACAACTTGAATGGCTTCAAACTTTCGACTTTGAGATAATAATCCAACAATGTGTATTAGTTTTTCTCTTGTCAAGCTATTTTTTAATCATCAGATTGATAACAGTGTATGCATTCGTATAATATAGTTCAGAAGTGTGCAAAGAAAGTCTCAAACAGAACACAGGACATAACATATACATAGTACACAGAACTCATATGTTAAAGCAAAAGGTATTGTAATAAGTTTAATACAGAGTTTTCAGTTACCGCGTAACTCTGCACAAGTAAGACGAAAAACGGGTCTAAAACCGAAGCTAAAGTCAAACTTTACACATTGTTACCGTTCGTATCCAACTCCGCCATTAACGACCCATTTACTCGTTCCGTCAAGAAAGTAAATATTTGATCATAGCCTGATTAACTTGTTTCTCAGAAACTTTCTTTTTGTGTTCCTAGGATTCCTTTTACTTGAGACTGATGGAAGTGTTCGGGACACTGAACATTCAATGCTTAGTTTAACATATTGTCATTCCGTGTATTTCTCTGAACCAGAACATGCTGCATTTTATTCTGCACTCTTTCTTTTTGTGTTCCTAGGATTCCTTTTACTTGAGACTGATGGAGGTGTTCGGGACACTGAACATTCAATGCTTAGTTTAACATATTGTCATTCCGTGTACTTCTCTGAACCAGAACATCCTGCATTTTATTCTGCACTCTTTCTTTTTGTGTTCCTAGGATTCCTTTTACTTGAGACTGATGGAGGTGTTCGGGACACTGAACATTCAATGCTTAGTTTAACATATTGTCATTCCGTGTACTTCTCTGAACCAGAACATCCTGCATTTTATTCTGCACTCTTTCTTTTTGTGTTCCTAGGATTCCTTTTACTTGAGACTGATGGAGGTGTTCGGGACACTGAACATTCAATGCTTAGTTTAACATATTGTCATTCCGTGTACTTCTCTGAACCAGAACATCCTGCATTTTATTCTGCACTCTTTCTTTTTGTGTTCCTAGGATTCCTTTTACTTGAGACTGATGGAAGTGTTCGGGACACTGAACATTCAATGCTTAGTTTAACATATTGTCATTCCGTGTACAGTGGAGTCCCGCTAATCCGAACACGTGTAATCCGAACGTCGGTTAATCCGAACAGGTCCAGGAGGAATTATTTATAACGATAATGAACAGTTATAGGAACTAATTACTTAAAAAATGAAAATGGGTGCATCATTTCGTACATAAACAAAGAAAACTTTAATTAAATAGACATACAGTATTTTATTAAGACAAATTGTGTACGGTACAGTACAAAAATAATGAAGTTAAATACAGTACCAAATTGAAACTTATAGGTTAAGTATGAGTTAAATTACTGTATTAAGAAGTGAAATCAAACAAAAATTGGACGTACAGTACTGATATTATTATTGAGTACAATATTAATTGTTAAAAGACATAAATTCAGTTATTCTCTTCTGTCGCATTGAAGAGAGTCTATTGGATGACGCGTAGTTTCACCATCGTGTCATAAACATGATATCGGCAGGTGTAGCAGTAGCCTGTTGCTCTAAGTATCGTAGTACAAGGTTAAGCGCTGCTGCACCGTCTGCGTGTGGCACCAACTCTCTTTATCACCCAGGTTCTCGTCGTCCCGTAGCGCGTGGACCCGTACAATATCCAGTACGCTCACATTGCTCAACAATAGAACTCTCACACTAAATACGGTAAATGTGCTTAGTATTCGCAAACACGTTTATTTGTCAAGAAATACAATGCAACAGTCAGAAAACATATTTTAATAAAAAATGTTGATAATTCTATAACAAAATAGACCCATTCTCAAGTTTAAAACCGTATTTTTCTGTAATTCTGGCTAATCCGAACAATCACATAATCCGAATAGGGCTCGGTCCCAATTAGGTCGGATTAACGGGACTCTACTGTACTTCTCTGAACCAGAACATGCTGCATTTTATTCTGCACTCTTTCTTTTTGTGTTCCTAGGATTCCTTTTACTTGAGACAGGTATAGATTGTTCACAAAGGGATGTAACAAACTTCTGTGTGTGATAGTATTCATCATTTTTAACAATAAATATTATATAAACATAGGTTGTGAAATGTCTTGATTAGCCGCTAGCCGTCATTTTGTACTCCTTATAAAAAAATTATTATCTCTAAAACTAGTTAAGCTAAATAAACCAAATTTACGACATAGGTTTGAATAAGTAAGAAAAACGTTTAATAATTATAATTGTGTTATTTTATTTAATATTAACAATATGGCGCTTTTTGAAAATTGTTAAAATGAAATAACAAAAATACCAGTATAGTTATCCAACATTTACTAGACATTAACTGTTTGAACAATTTCATTTCCCTTTCAACGGTAATTGTTCCAATGCAATCCGTCAATGCATAAGCGAGCAAGGCAACTTTAAAGATACGCTTGCACAAGCCAGGAGCAACAAACGATGATGCCTCTCAACTGTGACATGTTTAGCGCTCCCGGCTTGTACAAGCGTATTTTAAAGTGGTCGAGCTCGCTTATGCGTTATCGTATTTCGTTGACCTGCAGACATCGCCAGTTACAAAATGAATCACCGTGAAGACAGACGGCCGACAATGTTTCCGCAGACAAGTCTGTAAGTGTTGAGACCTTGTGATTGTGTGGTATGAGATTTGATGATCTACTCTAAACTGTGTAGTTGAATTGGTAATATGTAAAAGTACAATATGCACGTTTAACTTATAACGTTTCAAGTACGTTTTCTGATAATATACTATTATTATATTTGATATTGAAATATTGCATAGGTTCTTCTTTAACTATTTTTTTATACATATATATATATATTAAAATTACATATATATATATATATATATATATATATTAAAATTACATATATATATATATATATATATATATATATATATATATATATATATATATTAATTTTTACCTTTAGATAGACTGGTATGATAGACTTTACGATAGATGTGAAAAAACATGATTTGCAGAGTTGATCGCCACCAAACAGAGGGTGTCAGCGTAATATGGTTGACATGATGATAAAGACAACACACTATTGTCATGCAACATACGAATGTTCTGTATTGTTTAATTGTGTGAATTCTAGTAGGCCTACGTTATATGGTTGTATTTGTTTAAAGAACACAATTTTTCAGAATAATGAAGTAATAATTAAACTATACTAAAATAATATGTATCTGAGACCTATAAAATGTAACACGGCCTATGTGTACTTTGACTCACTTTGACTCTTTTGATGTGGAAAATTAGGAGTTACAGTTAAACAAAGAATTTATTCGTGCGGCCGATACAGGAAGAGGTCCTGGTTCTCTGATTATCTAATCACTTTGCATTGTTTTTCTTATTTTTTACACATTTTTACATATTGTTTGAATCTGCTGTTTTTCTGCAGCTTAAATTGGCTTTTCTGCACATTTGTGTTTTGCACAGTGGAATGTATAATTATAGCAATGTATGTTTCTCTAATCGCATTGATAACGATGATAAACCAATAATAATTTAAACTACACAATTCTCACTAAATTTATTACATCGATTTCCTTTTTACAGTACATTAACTCTCAAAGCAATAATTACGAGTATATCCTTGTTACCGTTGTTTGTTTTTATACCCCGACAGGGCATTAGTTAGCTACATTTCCTATTATTTCTATGCACGATACCATGAAATTGATGACAAGGAAAATACAAGAGAGAATGAAGGAAATTTCAACTCACTACTGTATAGTTATTTTCCTGGTAATGGCGGAAACTGTGTTTCATTTGTGGATCATACAGGGTGAACGCATTGGAAACCAATACATCTCGTTTTGTCTTTTTAACTATTTCACTTTAAATCGTCGATAAAACCTATATCGCTAGATTGGTAATGTTTTATTTATGAGGAGATTGAATTAAGGTTTGAGACTTTAACAAGTATTTATGTATTATTTAAATTATTTCTGGTACCCTAATCCATTGATGCCCTGTGCTATTTTAGTCGTAGGCTTCAGTTGTCAATCAAACTGTAATGAACTACTTTTAACATGTCGCTTTACAAGACGATACAAATTACGTTACAAATAATTTTATATACTTCTAGATACATTTATAAATATTGCTTACATTTTCAGTCCGAATATTCATATAAAAACGTAACATGGAAAAATGTCAAACTAATTATTGTTGGAAAATTCTGCCCATATAAGAAACGACTTTTCTTCGAAGTGGGACAATTCTCACTAATATTGTTTTGCCGTCAAACTTTCTAATCCGACCTAGTCTGAAGTTACCATGTGAAAAGACATTTGTTCTGCAAGTGGCTATTATATCACTGCAGTTAAACTTTAACAGCAACTTGGATGCTTTGTTCAGTTACACAAGTTGTAGACGTTATAGAAGTGTCAAATTGTTCAGATTTCTCTCAAACTTAACAAAGAGTTGGCAATTAGGCAAATCTTAAATCTTTATTTACATTATTCAATCGTCTCTTTGGTAACTTTGACCTCAAGAATGGATAACTATTAATTGTGATGTACAAGCAATACAATACGTAGCTTTGAGTTCTTTCTAACAATTTAATTAATTAAGTATTAATATTTTTGTAGTGAAGTGGTTTTGCCTTGCAATAACTTAAATCTGATTACACAACATCCAAAATACCCTTCCAAATCATTTACCAAGAGCTTTTCCCCAGTGAAATCATGTCTCGATTTTCTCTGTCCAGATGATGAACACTGGATACAACAAATATTTCACTAGGGCTGGATAGCTTTATAGCTATCCTGAGTTAACAGTATCCAATCACATCATAGCTTCCTCTCCTACTCCTTTTTGATAGTATGCCATAAGTCCTCTAATCTAATCACTCGTTAAAGCGTCACACTTATTACTGTACTCAGTTTGTTTACAAATATTTTCTGCCATTTTCTTGTTGAAAAAATATTCGGGAATGCTACAACAAATCCCATGGAATGACATGCAGCGTCATATAGCTCGATATTGCTTATATAGAAATGAAGCTTCTTATGCAACTTTACAAGTCAGACGACTTGGTTCTTGTGATATCGTATGGACAGTGACACAGACAGGAATTAAAACTTTTCAGGAGTTTTCTAAGTAATCCAATAAACCAATAATCAAGTACAAACATTAATTGTAATGTTAAATATTGCATTAGGTATTTTTATTATTGAAGTACTTTTAAAGTGTTATAACATTGCTCATATTTATTACTTTCTCTACTTCTTTCAAAATACTATTAAGTATTTTTATATTTTTTATTAAGTATAAAAAACTTTACTCAAAAACGACAATACAACACCTAAGTATATCTTATATCTTGCTACTTATATCTCGCTCTTCCTAATCCCACACCTCTCGAGCACTGACTGAATAGAGGATTGTATGAGTGAGACGTCGCGTTGCCGTAAAGCAAGTGGCGTAGATACATGGGGTGTCCAAGGAGTCCGGACCCCAAACCCCAAGAAAAAACTTTTAAGAAATTCTAAAAATTATTTACATGTAATTAATATTCGAACAGTTTCAATAAATAACACACAACCGTTTAAATACTTAGTACACTTATATAATCCACCACAAAGTCGGTAAAATAATATCATCCATGTCTGGAACAGGATAATTCATCGCTTATCGATGAGATCTGCGTAGAAAGCTTAAGTACTCGGCTGTACTCGGAAACGTGTCACCTCTCGGCACTCTGGAATACATTCTTGGAAAATGTGAACGTCTGTAGTTTGTTTAGCCCCAAGCACTACAGTAATTAGCTATTTTATAAATGTGTTTGTGACTCTCCAATTAAATTAACCGACGGTTCGTTCTGATATATAATGGCTATGGGATATTATACACAGCCGAGCAAGAAAGTACCTCAATAAATACAGTATTGTCTACTGTACATAATAATAATTAATAGGCTTATAGAAATCTTTCGCTTAGAAAGAAAATATTGCATGATGTTAAATTTATTAAAACGATAATTTTTGCATAATGTCATATTGTCTCTGGCACCCCTGATCAGCCACTGCATCGCTTCATTAAACCAATGTAAATATAAACCATTTTAAAGTATGGGATTCACTAATTTTAATAATAACGCTATGTGACTTTAAATAACCTAACGATTAAAACTACATTTAGGCAAAAATATTACGGCCATAAAAAGGCAAGGAAAGCTTCATTATTAATTAAACAATACATCTTTTACTCAGAGATTGAATTTTTAATCCTAATATGTTAATCTTGTTTTAGAATTGGAATGCGATCCAATTGCGGGTTCCAGATTTATACAGTTTAAATTTAATGGACGAAATAAACAAAAATATACTTTTCCTATTCCAACTGAGATAAAAACTATTAAAATTCATTGAAATAACAATTCTACACTTATGTAAGACTCGTATCCCCATTGCAGCTTTGCCCGTTGCGGTTCCAACTGTAGGATTGGCAGGAACCTTTACGCTGGAGTCGACCCGTAGCGTCACTAAGATCTATGGTTAAAAAAATCACATTTTCTTATTCTTACTAATTCTACTGCGCACAGCCCATTATCCCGAGAGTTCAAATACGGATATTATTGACCAGCATTACTTCCATCACTGTAAATAAAAACTATTTCGATATGCAATTCATATTTAAGTGTTGGGTTCATATGAGTTATATCACGGTTATTTGGGTAGGGTACGATAAACGTACCCGGTTTTTTATATTGAAATTGGCAAACGATATTACTTAATCATAACCATCGATATAATCAATCGATACTAATTAATTATTTTTAACCGTCAATTAAATAATCTATATCAATAGCTGTAAACGCTTTCAAATAATACTCTTAATGTAATATTTCAATTTTATATAAGTAACATTTGATTATTAAAAATGACAGTCAATTTTAGAAAACTACACGACATTGCTTTGGAAGATGATAAGACATGTTTTTCATGACTTCAACATGTTGGACATGTGCAGAAAAACCCATTATGTGACATTTGTGGAAAAGAAACAACTGTAACTGTGAGAGGAGCAAATATGGTCATCTTCAGTTTTTATAATTTTGGTTATAATAATTTGTTTGATCACTGTAAATATTAGATTCATATTTTAATTTAAAACATTATTGAGAACTATAGATACTTTATATCGATTGATAGTCTAGGGTTTGAGATGCGAATATTAGGTATCGATGATTACATTCTTCGATATAAAAACCGGGTCCGCTTATCGTACCCTACCCGTTATTAGTCACAATTATACATGAAAGCATGCTAGAGACGTTCTGAGAGTAACTATGGGACTCATGTGCAACTCTACACTGATTTTTATGTTTTAATACTTCTCGCCGTTACAATTGACTATTGAAACATATTGGTCTTTCACGAATTGTTTTTGTTAATCTGTGAAATATTTTAGACCCGTTCTTTCTACGATACTCGTTGTGTCACGACGATTAAATGAAAACATAAGATAATGAAATATATTAACTATTCGATATGTATAAACAGAATTTTGTATGAGTAATCAAAATATTTAAACTGATTGAGCTTAATTGTTTCAAAAGTTCAAAGATTGGCTACTGCCAGTATAGTTCAGCATTTTATAAAAACAGCTATTAAACATGGATTTTTAAATAATTTAAAGAGTGCAATTTTAGAGGATAATTTAATTGCTATTACCGATCAATACAGTTTTGAACTGCCTAATATTGTTTGAACTGTTTTGCCAATGGCGCAGTGTAGCGAGCAGGTAAGACTGTTATCGCAAGACCAGGATCATACAACGTCGAGTGTGGCTGCTGCGCGGATGAGTGACCGCTGCGCGGTGAGCGATCCAGTCCTTGAAAGTCCGCCTGCTCGGCCAATGGTGTTGGTTCGGAAGTCATCTATAAGCCGTTGATTCTAGAGAGGCTTCTTAGCCCTAACTTCGCCTGGTATAATAAGACATTCTTTTATTTCTAACTGTTTAATATTAATTGAATAAATGAACTTGAACCCTTGGATTACGCTACGGTGGATATTTAAACATTTTTACGTTTGTATTTTCTGTAGACTTTTGATTGCTGGCTTTTATGAAGTTCTCAGTACCACCTATTAAACAATATTCCTGGCTTATATACCCAGGTGGAGTATTGCAAGTCTACTGAGTGAACTGACTACGGAGCAACCTACATAGAACTGATATTTTTCTTTTTCAAATAAAAACGTACTTAGGCCTAATATGAAGTGTTAAACACCTAGAACTCATTTGCAACAATTACAAAATTCCAAGTTAGAGTGAGAAACTGTGAGGACGTAAAACAATTATGTGTAACCTTATTGTACATAGAATACACAACAAATAAGCCACGTTGAATAATAAACAATAATTCGATAATTTAACAAATAAACAAATGTCTGAAACGTCAATATTTTAGTTCCCACTAGTTACAAATATCGCATTACGTGTTAATAATAAAGCACTTTATTGGTTATGAAGCCATAAAAAATAAATTTATTACAGAATTAAACTACCTATGTTTATCTATAGAACTTATTTAATACCGTAATAGTATGTTTCCTAGCTTTAAAAATCATCGAAGAGCTAACAAATATTACTTACATTTTAGCGAGTTTTATTTAAAAAATTTCATTGTGAATAAACATTATGTGTTAATGATCCAATTCGTTTCAAAATATATTTGCAATATATTTTTAAGCGCCAGCGCCCAATATTTGCAGAGATTCCGTGAGCAATGAGTTTGTAATCAGGTTTTGTCGCGGTTTTTTGCGATTAGCCTACTTATGAAAGCATGATAAGAGTTCTTCGTGAATGTAAAAGTAGGACTCAATTTATAAATTAACAATGTTGCTTACCATACAATAACAAATATTTTTTATCATATATAATTTTCAATAAAAAATTCAATTGTAAAAGTAGCTGTTTCTATATAACTTGTTTAGCTCGTTAAATAGCTAATATGGCTATATTTACTGTATTACTTAAAGAACTTTCCCAGGGTAGTACGCCTGGATTCCCTTCACAATGGGAAATATATCATACAGGCCCATCGGTAGACTCCCTTCAAACTGAATTCTTATCTACGCAACTGGGAACAGAACTGGCAAACCGAGTGAAGACCAGCAGAGGGGTAAACGAGCTTAGGCCTATATAAAACGAATATCCAAATGATGGGTCTAGAAGGAAAATCGTAAGTGGAAATCCCAATTACGTGATACCTGATAGTATAACTTATTAAAAGTTCTCAATCCTAGGGACGGACTAGGATGAGGGAGGTTTAAAGATCCGTTTATTCACCTATATCTCAGTTAGGGTTAGTTATACAGAAATTCTTTACAGGTATTAAAATTAATGCTTATAAAATTTGCTACATATTTTCCCTTATAGTTTTTTTTTAGTGGCAGGAGGAATTATTGATTGTCAAAGACGAGGCCCTGTTTTGCCATCATTCCTAAATTAATTTACACTTATGCTAAAATACAATCAACAAAATGGACTGTGCGCATCTTGTACTTATATTACCTGTTAATCAGTTTGGTTGATCACCTTGGCAACGGCTTGCCTTCTTCCCTTAACCTCCTGACATTTAATTTCCAATCTCCTGGGTTCAACATAAAAATACAACCCGGCTTTATGTCCTCTTCTATGGCCTGTCTACAACAGTTTTTTTTTTTTTTTTTCATTTCCTTTACTCAGCTATAAACACAGCTTACGAAAACGTTTTTATTAAGTTTGTTCATCCATGGGATCATATATACAGAACTACTAGAATATATCAACGTTTGATACGTCAAATATTTATTTATTTTTATTTATTTCATTAATTTATACTAGCAATTTAATTTTAGAATAAATCTAAACTAGAAGTAAATACAACGGTGTTCGTTAGTTGTATGTATTAAAATCGTTTAAAATTAATTAATTAATTGTAAAAATAGCCTTCATACATTCATTGTTTTGTATATTATTAGAAGAAATAGAATAAGAAAAATAGAAAAAGTAAAAATACGCCTATGAATGAAATATCTTATTTTTGTCATTGTAGAGGATTACCCCTATTGACAACACTGGCTGACTGAGTGTGCGTGACCGAGGGGGTACGGTACATCTGTTAAACAGGACCTTAAATTAGCCGACTCTGAGATCCGATAGCCACGTTTATACTATACTTTTCGTTTAAAAATATTAACCTATTCATAAAAACTTAGCAGTTCTTCTCCATAATGCACTGTTATTTACTTGTTTACAAATTGCTATTTTCTGTACGCATAAATGAAGAAATGATAGTGTCCATACTATCGAACCCGTTTCATTGGTCCAATTCCCTAAGGAGATAGGGTGGATGACAATACCATATAGAATATGCAATTCTGGTGGTCGGTGTTCTACTTCTCTGACCATCTGTACAATAACTATTATTTGTATATTGTTTAGCATTTGCAGGACATTTTATTATTAATAAGAAAATAAATAAATAAATATATATATATATAAAATTCTTAAACAGATAACGTAATTTATACAATAATATAAAAATCTAGTGGTGTCTGTCTGAGTTCGTGTATGTGTGTTTCTGAAAACATGCTAGGAATAAGAAGACCACAAAAGCTGCACGTCCAGTAAAAAAGTAATAAAAAGACTAATATACAGTTTTCGCAGTTCCGACCGCAATATGACGAACATAAAACATCAAAGGACCGCTGCCACATAAACAAACTGTGAGGGCCTAACAGCGAGGAGACTATTTCATTCACTACTTAAAATTATAAAATTTAATACAATAACATCACAATCACACAGCACCAACTGTCGACCCACAATCCTGATAGTATTTATCAAAATGTTAACTCAACAGTTAATAATTTTTACTTTTTCTATTACATAAATTATGGTATAGTTGTTCCTAAATCTTCAATCGATTATTTAGGTTCCACAAAGACGGTTTAGAAATATTTTTATATTTACCATGTTCTTGATGAAAAGCATTTGGACGCAGTCAAGGTTTTAAAATGGCATCAATCTTATTGAGACGTATTAAATTTAAAATTTCTTAAAAGTAAATCCTAACCGATAAGGTTTTTCGTTGATTTTATTGTAAAACTTAGGGAGTATAACGTAATAAAGTGATTCAATCGACGAATCTAGTCAGAGAATGAGCTTCGGATATTAATAATATAATACTCACTTAAGGCTCTGACTTTAATAGAGACCTTTCATCCATATAGCGATTGTGTGGGATCGGTAACGCGTAGATAACACTACCGGTACCACAGTAAATATTTAATTATAATTGTAATTCATTTTAAGTTTATAGTAACGACTTCATTTTTATGAATGAAATTGAAAATATTGGACATTTTCATTATTGTTAGAGTACTTACAATAACATGTAATCTTTTTCTGTAACATATTGCAAATCGCTTTTCATCTCGTTTGCCACTAGATGACACGCAATCATAACATTTCAAGTGTAAACATATTTTAGTATTAAGTATAATTAATATCTTCTCAAATCCTCAAACCACAACTCCAAATTTAAAAACTCTCTTCCTGTACGTCTCTTATTCTTACTTTTTTAATAAACAAATGATAAAGATATTATAATATAGCAAAGTGATATAAGTACTACACATTGTTTGTTTTCTTTTTTTGTCAACAATTTTCGAATAATGTTGTCAAATTTCAAGTCAAATAGCATATCTGCATTGAAACTTGTCAGAATCATTTTCTAATTTGCAGTCCATAGGCCCCTATCTAGTGGGCTATTCCTAAATCCGTCACTGTAAACTACCAGCAATGAATGAAATCTAATACTTTGCCCAGGTCATCCCTTTAATATTAGAAGGCTCCAACTTAAATCGAGATTACTGGTGGCGAGAGAAAAGAAGAGACCTGGCCCGTGCCGGCGCACAGCTGTGTACTAGTGTGTTGCCGCGCGGTAATTTCAGGCGCTTCGCCCCACAGCCAACACTGCGAATTGTTTATCCTAGCAATGGAGTTATTTGTTTTCAGTAATGTGGCATTCCTGCAGAGTGTGACTCATCTTAGACATTATTTTCTTTTGACGTGGTATTTGTAAAGCTGTTGAAGCAAATTTTTTTTATCTAATTACAAATGTTAATATTTTTTTGCGTAAGAGGTTTTTTGTTTACTGTATATTGTGTTAGTCAGTAAGGTATTAATGTTAAATTTTATATACATAAAAGCACTACATTTACATTATACGTATATGAACATTAGTAATTGTTATCTTAACAATACAAAACCTTCAATTTCAGCAATTCATTCCTTTAATTATTGTTTGTTTACAACCACTATAGAGCCTAATTATAAAAATTTATTACAAACATAAATTTTGCTCAATTTTAATTGATCAAAACAGTACCGTCATATAAATATCTTATAAAACATAACAATTAGGCCGCAAATCAATCAAAACAGTGAAACAATAATGGAATTACGAAACAAGGCGCGGCAACATACTATAGGTGAACCGCTAATAAAGAAACCTGCGCAGAAGCAAATATTTGAGCAGCACAGCGCAGAAGGGGCCCCCTCCGGCGGGGGGGGGAGTGGCGAGTGGGCGGAGCATCTTCTTGTCAGCTGTTTAAATCTTGTCTTGCTCGCGCCATATTGTTTATACTGCAGTTACTTACTTGGACCGTTCAATTCGAACGAGTCAGTCAGGTGAACGAGTGATCCGGGTCGGAGTGTTTCAAAAGACTCGTTCACTTTGAAAGTTTTGTTCAATTTGGCCTGGCAACTGAATAAATTTGATACTTGTTCCAAATCAGGTGAAATGAAAAATGAAATGAAAATGGTTTATTTTCTTAAAAATAGTACAATAAAACACATAGCCTATACACGTTTTGCAACAAACGTAAGCAAATATATAGGCTACAATGTCTGAAATCATGTATCAGAGTGTAACAATACGGTACTTATACGTAGTTAATTATTTCTTATTATAATAAACCTTACATTAATTCTATTTAATTCAATTAAAATTTGAAATAAGAAGAGTAGTATAACCGGGATGAGCCTATATGGGCCTAGGACCTGTGCGTAGGCTCTGGTCGTGAATATTGGAACTCAAAACTAATAATAGAACAAATAATATAAGTAAAAAATAGTAGTTTAGTAATTTTTTATATTATTAATGGTTTTAGAATTTATTTTTAATCCGGCTGGATGGCAATGACAACAGTGACCACTCAGGCAATTGATGAGTCACATTGATAATGATACGTAACCGAGTATAAATCTAGTTTTGCTGCACTGTCGTATGAAGTATTAGTTATGGTAATTATAATGAAGGACAGACCGAATACAATAAATAGCGAGGAAGGGTTAGAAGTTCAGCGATAACAAGGGACTATAAGTCTATATACTTCTTCGCCATCTAACAATAGTAACCCATCCTTCACGCGTTTTTAAACCAGTAAAGATTAGGTAATTGCAACACAGAAGCGAAGTTATAACTCAAACACACGTTACGGTACAAAACTTGAGAAATATAATACAAATTTGTTACGCTGAATGTTTTTTTTTTTAATATAGAAACTGTACCGAATACAATAAATAGCGAGGAAGGGTTAGAAGTTCAGCGATAACAAGGGACTATAAGTCTATATACTTCTTCGCCATCTAACAATAGTAACCCATCCTTCACGCGTTTTTAAACCAGTAAAGATTAGGTAATTGCAACACAGAAGCGAAGTTATAACTCAAACACACGTTACGGTACAAAACTTGAGAAATATAATACAAATTTGTTACGCTGAATGTTTTTTTTAAATATAGAAACTGTACCGAATACAATAAATAGCGAGGAAGGGTTAGAAGTTCAGCGATAACAAGGGACTATAAGTCTATATACTTCTTCGCCATCTAACAATAGTAACCCATCCTTCACGCGTTTTTAAACCAGTAAAGATTAGGTAATTGCAACACAGAAGCGAAGTTGTAACTCAAACACACGTTACGGTACAAAACTTGAGAAATATAATACAAATTTGTTACGCTGAATGTTTTTTTTTAATATAGAAACTGTACCGAATACAATAAATAGCGAGGAAGGGTTAGAAGTTCAGCGATAACAAGGGACTATAAGTCTATATACTTCTTCGCCATCTAACAATAGTAACCCATCCTTCACGCGTTTTTAAACCAGTAAAGATTAGGTAATTGCAACACAGAAGCGAAGTTGTAACTCAAACACACGTTACGGTACAAAACTTGAGAAATATAATACAAATTTGTTACGCTGAATGTTGTTTTTTTTAATATAGAAACTGTAATGACGACTTGTTGCGAGTACCGTGTATTATGAGTATAAGTTCTCAACGCTAAAATAGTATGAAAATTAATGTATAAGTAAATAAGAATGGTTTTGATGACCAAATTTCTTATAGTCATTAGTTCTTCCTCGAAGAAAATTAATTCTAAAGAATATGTTGTAGGTACTCTTAAAGAACATCATTTTTAGTATTGTTTTTTGTTCAAAAATTAATGGCTCAAGAATAGTTTTGAAAGCAGCACCATGGACTATAATACCAAATGAAAGTTGGGATTGAACGAAAGCAAAATAGACCACTTTAATTTCCTTATCTGTGAGTACTTCTCGTAATTGTCTGAAGGCAAAAATGTACTTGCGGATTTTATTTGTCAAAAAATGAATGTGTTGTGATTTTTTTTAATATACTTGCAGGTATTGAATCGTGCCCAAGAGCGAAATTTCCTCTCAAACTGGATACGTAACGTATAACCTCTTGTAACAGTCCGTAAGTTAAAGATCGAATGAAGCCTATAAGATCTGTCTTTGAAAAAAATTGTTACATTTGAGCCATTAGAGTTCGCCAAGTTCTGACCCACATTAGTAAAGAATTTATTAAATTCGTTAGCTACTTCAAGCTTAATTTTGTCATTGAATAATAAAGTAAAAAAGTAAAGAATGTCTTATTTTACCAGGCGAAGTTAGGGCTAAGAAGCCCTCTCTAACACTTAACCTGGGGACCAACGGCTTAAAGGTGACTTCCGAACCACCACCAATGGCCGGGCAGGCGGGCCGCTTGCAAGGACAGGATCGCTCAGCGGTCGCCTGTCCAAGCAGCAGCCACGCTCGGCGTTGCTTGATCTGGTTATCTTGCGATAACCGCCGTACCCACTACACTGCGCCCAAACTATTTGCAAATATTTATTTAGGGGAGAAACTTTGTTAACCCCTCTACCACTCAATTTAATTAAACCCCCAAAACATATTTAAATCCCCATTAGCTTAGACGAATTTATCACAAAAATAATATTTTTTAGTTGCTTTAAATTTCTGCTTAAAATGTTCCTGCAATTGACATAGCGGGTTTTAAGCTCCACATTAAATGGTTGCTTTTTCACTAATTTACGTAATTTATCTCTTTGTCTTATAGCATGGACTAAATCTGAAGTAATCCATGGTTTTAGCTTTTTTTGACCTCGTTTTAAATTTATTCGATTGTCTATTGAAATTGTAATTGTAACGTAAAAACATTAACATTAGTGCTGTTAAAAATTGATTGCCAATTAGCATTTAAAAGGTTATCATGTGGTAACACATGGTCGATATAGGTGCGATGTGCAGGGTCGATCTGAGAGGAGGCGTTCTGTGTAGTAGTATGCGTAATATTATTTTAATGACTCAACCTAGGTATTAAGAAAAGTGGTGGTAACTTAATAGATTAAATGTTTAAAATGTGAAATAATCTTATTGTAAATCAAAGGCATATTAATCAACCAAGTCCATTGTTTTTAAATATTAACGTTTAAAATATTTAGTAATACATATAGTAATGTACAGTTAATTTTGACGTGACAACGTCTTAAATTAGGTTGCGGCTCGGAGTCACTCATGAAAAAGTGTAACGCCCGGTAACGTTACGATGCCCGTCCAGTGGGTCCGCCGCACGGGATCCGCACGGGATAAAGCAGATAACTGTGGGTCCGCCGCACGGGATAAAGCAGATAACTATGTTTATTCGTGAAAATGTGGAGTGCTTAGATTCGTCATTTACAACAACTACAACAATAAAGGTAAATAATTGTACACTGATATTTCATTATCGTAAACTATGATTGATTGATTAATTGTTAGATTGACACAAAAGTTGAGAAACTGAGTTTATAGGTTATGTCATACTATTGACAAATGTTGATAGTGTTAAGTAAATTATTAGTTTAAATCACTCTGCAATCAATCGTAATTCATTCGATTGAGAAGAAACAGCGCGTATTGCTAGTCAAACATTTAAAATAACAAATTATAATCTCTAACCTGTCATAACAGTGCGACCAAACAAACGAACTAAACCGACCAATCACCACGCGCGGAGTTAGAATTTAACTGTGTTTAGCAAGAATTTCAAATTCCAATTTTAGTAAATGTTTTATTCAACTGTACCATTTACAATAACAAATTTTAATTAATTTCAAATTATGTACAATGTTTTAGTAAACAAAATATATTTCTATAGTTAAAATTTGTGCAATTCTTATTTTCATTCAATTCCTTGTTCCTATTGTGCAATTTAATAATATTCATATCAATAAATATTCTACCGAGAAAAAGACGTTGTCACGTAAAATATTCGCCCGTAAAACCGACTTTACAGGCAACCATAATTTTTGTTAATCATTTCTATTAATAATATATATTTACATTTACTAGATTCCTGAAACAATACATTTATTGTTATATATCTAACCATTCACTCTAAAATATGTTGTTTCTTCCTCTATCCGAACACATTTTTGCAAGCAGATCCTTTCGTTCACTTGGTCATTACATCCAGTCGTTCATTCGTTCAGTCAACACGATGACCGGTAAAACACGCTCTAGCGGGAAGGCTTAGTAACTCTGTACTGACCGGTTCAACTGAACGGGTCGCAGCAGTGAACGATACCGACTGAGACCGGATTAGTCAGCTGATTTTATTAGATTGAAATGGAGTGAGCGCCGAGCAGTGGTGGGGATGCTTGGAGGGGCGGCGGCGGAGGGATATTTACCCCACCCTGCGTGAACTCAAATCAACCAAGGTTTTTTTGTTAGCGGTTTACCTATAGTAGTAGCGCCTACAATTTTCAGATAGGCCAGAATCCAGGTCTCTTCTTTTCTCTCGCCGTCAGTACCTCAAGATCTGTTCTCACTGTATACTGTATTTAACTCTGAAGCGCCGATTTTTTCAGTATATAGCTGTACTAACCACCAATTTCTGCAACAAAAACATAAGATGTCAAGGACCTTAGAAGGTTACTTAATTAGGCACAGAGTTATTCAACAGGTGTTTTATTAGTTACATAAAACAACTTACGATATGGTTATCGTACAGTTAATAAAAGTTGATTTATCGTACAAGAATAAAAGTCAAATGTGTTTTTGTTTTCCCCCAAAGTGTCGAATATTTTTAACCAAAGTTTACTACACATTTATTTTTGGTGCTAAACCTGAAAACAGTTTTTGTCTTTGCCAAGACATAAGCCCACATTGCAGGTAGAGCAGGTCCACGTTGATTGAACTGGCTTTTGTTTTGTACTGCATCTCGCACATCTCTTCACTGATGAATGCATTGGCATATGGGAAGCTGATTCTTGGCGAATTCACTTGTCAACGTAAGGCTTATGTGCTCTCATTCTATGCTTTTTGTTGCTGGGTAATCTTTTACATTACTCACCTCAATTATTCTTTTGGCAACAATTTCTTGGTACACTTTTCTTCTGAAATCCTTGTTAGTCATCTTGTTTACATCGAGGAGTTTGTTGGGAATAAAGGCATTTGTAATAGACTACTCCCGTTATATTGGTAATGTTATTTGAATCAGGGCTGTCCCGGGTTATGAGAATTGACTTTGTGTTAGATGATCGTTGCCTTTTAGTAGGGTGACCCGGAGTGGATGATTGACCTGGCATGGCTGAAGATTGGTGCTCCCCTGTAGAAATAGAGTACGTTGTGTCTGGGGCATGTGCTGTCCCCGGTAAATTAAAACAAGACGCTGTCTTCTGTAATTCATCAAAATTGAAGCTACGGATGAGTTAAGACCAGGTGGTGTTGATATCCCATTATGTACGGACCTAACTACAGTGTCAAATGAGGAAATCGGACTGTCAAGTAACAATCCTTCCAAAACTCTGAATGAACCTATTTTATTAGGCCAACCCGTCTTATTCTGGCGAAAGTAGGTTTTTTTCAGGAATAGGCTAACTATAGAACTTGGGCTTTTACTTACAATATGCCTACCATGGTTGGATAGAATATGTGCTGGAGACTCCTACTGTTCTGATTCATCCGAAGATGAATGTAAAAAAAAAAAACAGAAGTATTCCTCTTTTGGAAGTTTTTCAAGGGATACCACGTCGAATCTGCATCTGTGTCATCAGATTGACCACAATCTGAATCACTAGGGATTGCTTCTAGGTATTCCGCGATCGATTCATGATCCATAACAAAATAGTTCAGAAAAATAATAAATGAGTATAGGGCAGTAGGGCAATATTTACAATTAGGTTAGGTCTACCTTGAATGCATGGTGGTTAGTGCCACTAACCACTAGTTAGAACATAAAAATAACATGTAAATTGTTCGTTCGTTAATTAAACACGAAGAGTACTCACTCCCTTACATCACTACTTAAAAAGCGACAGCACTTTCAAATTCCATATATTCAATTTCGAGCACTCACTATAATTAAAGTATAACGTGCCACAGTCTTGCGCATAACGTTTGTTTAATATTCAGCAGGCTTTCTAACAATAGAGTTTGTTCCAGTGTACGATTTAAAGCTATTTTCACTGTTTTGTGCAGTTTTTAAGTCTGGACATTATCTTGATGGTGGTGTAATTTGTGGGATACGTGTAAAATTGTGTCACTAACTGTCTACTAGCTCACTCGAATCAAATCTTTACTAGCTTACCTCAACGGGTCAGGTCTCTGGGATGGCCTCGTGAGCAACTCCTTCACGTCTTCGAGCAGCTTCTGGATAACAAGCTCAATGGCTTGCTGGTCGACTGGGATCCCTTGGTCCCTTTGTCTGCCGAGCAGCTAGTGGGTGGCTCGCAGATGGCGACGACTTCAGAGAAGAGCCAGATGAGGGTGGTCAACTGCGCAGCAATCTCAGCCTACACGTGTAAAGTTTACTAAATTACTAGATTAGGTAGCAAATATATAGTATTTAAAAATATCTTACGTTGCATACAAGTTTTATAATTACCAAACTGCCCATTTTTTAGTCAGTATATCTTCATAGAGCACTTCACGTATTTTGTACTCGAATTTATTCAAAAAGATACAGTATTTTCGTTTCCTACATAAACATTACAAAATTATTTTCCATTACCTATTTAGTATATCGTTAATAAAAATATTTTACAGTATATTATATTTAATATTTGTTCAGAGATACATCAATGTTATTTATTTTACTTAAACCCACAACCACTAAAATATAGTTTTTACCTATATTGTATTTTGTTGGCTATAAGCTAGTTTTATATCTTGTTTGTTGGCAACACTGTGTAGTAACCGTCTCATTCAACTGGCGCCCGTCCGAAAAGAGTTAAGATTTTCAGGTAGGTGATATTTTCGTCTTAAATTTATTCCTAATTTGAGAAATTTTATCGTAGTTCTAGAAAATTTCTTCAGGTATTATAATTTTTGAACCTATTTTAGAAAATTTCCCAGATCTGTCGGTTATCTGTGAGTATTTCTTTGATTATAAATTTGCTAAGCTAGGGCAGTAAATGCTTCTCGGCGTCCATGTTAGTCCATCTACAACACAAGATGCCTGAACTCGGTATACTGTGGAAGTTTAATAATTTTGCTTCGGGAGATGGTTCTATATAAACTGACCAGAAATATTGTTATTTAATTAGAAAGAATGTACCATTTTATTTCTAAACTTACCACAAGCGATAAGAGTTAATTTCTAGACCAAGAACAAATTAGAATGGAAGAATTAAATTGAATGAACTCATCTGAACCCTAGCAGGATGAAGCTCTTCAGTCTTCATTGGCTCTTCTTTGTTAGGACTTGTGATGCTATCAGCCTACATGTAATTATATGTTCGCTTGAGTATTTTATGTACATAATTTAATAGGCTTCCATTGATTAAAAAATGGATTATAAGGAAATATTTGTTTTTAATTTTTCTAAATTTAATTTGAAGAGTAACAATTTTAAAAACATCTGAACACCCCATTTTTGACAAAATGAAAGCTAGTTGGCCTATAATGCAATTAAAAAGTTTTGTGCACATTTAAGTTGACATGAATGTTGATAGTATTCTCAACAGTATTATTATTCTGATATATTAAATCATCTGGCTATAATTATCTAAAGGTCAAATGTTTTTATGTATGATAGTTAAATACTTCTAATCAATAAGCTAGTTGATTCGATTATTTTGGTGGCCACATATTATACTGTAGGCTACAAACCTTCATGACGTAATTAGTCCATTTCTATATAATACAGTAACAGCCTATAGTAAATTCAGATTTTAAAAATTATAATTTTTTCTATTGAATCAATAAACCACTACAAAATAATTGTTGAAACTTTGGATTTTTGAAATGACTCATTATGAGTATAGTCTAGTTTTATCTTTGAAAATTAGCACAAAGTGATCACACCCATGATTTTGCACTTTTTGGAATTTGGTGATGTTTTTGTGATTAATAATATAAGGTACTTTGGTATTATTCAGAGGCTACTATTTTAAAAGAATTTTCCTAATGGGGACACAAAAAGCTACATTATTAGAAATAAAAGACTTTTTGACTTACTTTAAAAATGACATGTCATTATGACGAGCAGTCCTTGTTTCTACCTCCTAACAGAAAGCAATGTTGTTGAAAAGTCCACTCTGCGCTATCTTCTATTTATTATTAGGCTATATAATTAGGTTATCACAAATATGTTACTAGTAGTACCAAAGTTAAAGATAACCGTTTTAAGTGTTCATTAGATCTGAGCGTGAATTTGGATTCTATCTGGAGGGATTTTTTTCTTTTCGCCATAAGTGCGGGGAAAGTGCCACTGATGCGAAGGGCATTTCCAATCTGTGCTCGACCCCAGATCGTCCAACTTTTTCAAGCTTTAGAAAGTACCAATCGGAAATGCCTCTGGCCATTCTGCACTAACTTACTGGCAAAAAAAAAAAAAAATCATCCCTTGAGATAGTTACCAAATTCAAGCTCAGATCACATGAGCACTCCCTAAATTTATATTTATAATACATTTGTATGTATTTACTTTTGTAGAGAGCCTAATAACAAATATTAGGTCGTAACTTATAGTTTTTATATTTTTAATACATTTGTATATATTTACCTTCTTTTTAATTTCAAAACCCTGTCAGAAGTTATATTTTGCTTGTTTTTCTTGTACTAAATGACTTTTATACTCTTAAAATACTTAAACGTTTTTATTTAGTTATCCTTAAAATGGTACGGTACATTCTCCCACATGATCTGCGCATTGTAAATTTTACATCAGGTTGTACATATTGAATGTTTTTTATTTACAGATCCATATGCCAATTACCAATATATCTTCACTAGTTGGCTTAAGTGGGCCATTCACATAGAAAAGTGACTAGCCTATAATAAAACCGTTAAATGTGTTTTAGTTAAACTGCCCGTGGTTACGTTTTGTAAATGAAAAGCAAAAAACTTTTGTAATCAATACTTGTAAAAATAATATAAAATTCTAAATTTATTTATTTAGTCTAGTGGAATAAAATAATTGAAGATATATTTTATAATTTAAAACCAAGGCACTGAACAATAATATTGGGTTTTACTTATAACAATATTTATTATTGTGAAATATATATTTATTTAATAACTGAATAAACAGATGTAATATCACAATGTTTAGAAAGCAATTTATCACATCTTAATCAAACTGCTCAACATTTGTATTCCTAATTAATTATATTCCAACAAAGAATAACTTAAATTACAAATTGATTTGTATCACACAATATGATTATTTTACTCTACAAATGTTGCAGATTGGCTAATTTCATAACAACAGATCGAGTGACTGATTTCAAGCTATAGATGGGATAATTCTCTACACAATTATTGTATAAATTTAAATGTTTTCCTATTGACATGTATATTACAATGTAAACATTATAAATTACTGTGTGTGTGTATATATATATATATATATATATATATATATAGGCAATAATGAGTACAAGTCCAAGGAATCTCAAATATCTCTATATCCTATAATATTCAATCATATCGTTTAGAATATTAAGTAGCGTTACAAAATAGTTTATAAAATCACATTTAAAAAATTATATTTTCTTAATTTACTTTGAATGTGCTTCTTGTTCTTCAACTGAAATATTATTAATTTATTCCATGGGATCTACACATACTCAATATCCCAAAAACTACATTTTTCACCAAAATGTTTATTGGAGTATTGATTTTGGGCTTCAGGAATAATTCGTGGATTTCCATGTTAGTGAAATTTTTACAATTTCAATAGAATTCCAACAGAAGTCCTTTAAAATAAGCTTTGAAAGTCACAAATTCAAAATATAGTGATGTGTCAAAGCTGAATCTTTAATCCAAATAAGTCTTCACAGATGACAGCTAATCGTTAGTATGCAAATTACCAATTCCTAGCATGTGTTATTGTACATTCTGTAAGAAGAGATTTAGGTATATAAAAATTGCTTTAGTTTAAAAAACAATATTTTGGATATAATATGTATTTTCTATATACGTATTGTAGTGTGTCTACTTCTTCTATCCGTGGTAGCTGTGTAAATTCCTTTAAAATAGCATGGTATTCTCAGGCTTGTTCTTTCCTAAAAGGATTTAAAACACAGTTGAGATGAAAGTTTCTTTAGTTATTTTTATTGTATCAACCCATTTTTAAGTACATGTGGTCTCAAACCGAAAGTTTATGCACCACAGACATCGGACCCGCAATACTAGACTGCAGTCCACACCTATAGAACTATAACTATAAACTATAGAACTACACACCAAAACAATCCACCCATAGCTCCAACAACCAATATGTTTCAGACTATAACACAAAAAGACGTTCTAAAAGCCATAGACACGTTGAAACCAAAAACATCATCTGGTGTCGAAATAAGTGCTATGGTCACAAAGACGTGTAGAGAAGAACTGGTCTCTCCGCTAATGGCTCTAAGAAATAAATCTGTACAACAAGGAATTTTCCCAGAACAACTCAAACTCTCTAAAGTGTATCCCAAGTATAAAAAGGCCCGAAAAATGAAATAAACAGCTATCGATTGATCTCGCTCATCTCAACTTTCTCTAAAGTCATGGAGAAAATTGTTCTGGAACAGCTCACGAACTATCTTGACCAGAACAATGTGCTGACCAACCAGCAGCACGGATTCCTGAAAAGCAAATTGACGGCAACCGCGCTGATACAACTAGTCGAATACATCATAGACAAACTAGAGGAAGGCTGCATCGTTAATAGCCTTTTTCTGGATTTTAGCAAGGCCTTTGATTGTCTCAGCCACAACTGCCTACTACAAAAGCTACAAACAATAGGCATAGTAGGGAAATCAGTAGAATGGTTTCAGAGCTACCTAATAAATAGGAAACAGCAAGTGGAACTACAATATACATCTAACAATATATCACAGAAATATCAATCTGAACCCATCAGTATACAAAGAGGAGTTCCCCAAGGCTCTGTTTTGGGCCCAATGCTGTTCCTCTTACTAACAAATGATCTCCCTGCCCACCTGCAAGACAGCTGCCAGACTGTTATGTTCACGGACGACACTGTTGTAACTCTTGCACGAAAAGATAAGGAACAACTCTTATCTAGCACTGAAGAGGCTTTCACTGCAACCAACGAGTACTGTTCTTCCAACCACCTGGTCCTGAACAAATCTAAAACGGTACAGTTGGGCTTCACTACTAAGAGCAAGGAAGAAAACATTATGGCACTGCCTGGCCTGGAATCCAGGAAAAATACCAAACACCTTGGTATCTTAATCGATTCCAACCTAAATTGGAAACCCCACATCGACCAATTGTGCAAGAAATTGAGCTCTGGGATATATGTTATTCGCAGACTAAGTCAAGTAAGCAACTCAGAAATAGCAAGAACTGCTTATTTTGCTCTGCTGGAATCTCATCTGAGATACGGCATAGCTACATGGGGGGAACTGCCTCTTCTAACCTAGAAAAGGTCCTCATCCGACAAAAAAAAGCGGTCAGACACCTAACAGGACTTGGCTACCGGGACAGCTGCAGAACGGCCTTTGTTGAGCTGAAAATTCTTACCTTTGCAATCTACATACAAGAAGTCATCCTCACACAATCTCAACTTCGCAGCTCAGAAATCAAGATGTCCACATGTACGGAACAAGGAGCTCTACAGACTTTGTCCTGCCACCCCACCACTTGACACTCTACAGCAAGAAACTCACTTACGCCGGAGCCAAGTTCTTCAACCTATTGCCAGATGACATGAAGAACCACAACCCCAAACAGCTGAAGCGGCATCTAAAGGACTGGCTGCTGAAAAGACCTTTCTACTCCATTGAAGAATATTTAAGATGGAAGAAATTCCCAGACTATACCTGACTTCGTTCCACAGCCCGCGGACGATACTATACTACTTTCTCATTTCTCTGTAACAGTTGTGACGCCATGCTGATCTCCAAGATTATGCAAATAAAGATATTGTCTATAGTCTGTCCCAAAGTAGGGTTATGTTGACAATTGATTATTCTCTTATTTTTCCAAATTGTATACATGTGATTCCAAAAATTGCAGGAAGAAAAATTATTGGTTATACATGTGCAAAATATCATATCAACAATGAAAGACACAGATGATATAAATAAATGAGTTTAACATAGGTGGTTTCAATGAATCATCACTGAGTTTCTCACATATAGTAAATACTTACAATTGAACGCAAGTTAAAATTTACCTTGAATATTTGTATCAATGGAGGTAAAGTTATAACTCTCTCTGAATATACACAAATAAAAGACAAATCTTAGATATTCACGTTTAAAATCTTCATATGTGAGGGTCCTTACTTTATAACTCACGTGCCCCATACGAAATGCTCTTTATTTTAGGGGTGTGCCCTATTACTTTGTATAATACTTTTTACATCAAATAGCAGGAAAAGAGTTGTAAGATTGGCAAAATGTTGTAGGTACAGACTTTGAATAAATTGCTCTTTCTAAATTTACAGGAATAAGGCCTAACAATTATGCAATATCTCAAAACGTGTTATCCAGTTAAATACCTGTTTTCTGTCAAAATTTTAATTTCAATCACCTTTATTATTTCTTTATTTAGTGGTGTCACATAGCTTTACATTTGATGTGTTACTTAGGAAACATATGACTTGTCAATTTTTTTTATTAACGCTAAAATTACTAATGCTAAAATGACTAAAACTAACGCATATATAAAAACAAGAAGACAATGATTGTAATACCTACATAACATAATATCAAAATCAAAATTCTTTAACAAAATAGTACGCCTGGTCTGGGAGGTGATGCTTAAAGGATAATCTAAATCGTTTTTACGTTTAAATAATTTTTAATTTCAATGGGTAGTCTAGTGTGTGTGTATATATATATATATATATATATATATATATATATATATATAGTCTTATTGCCGCATGACGAGCCCCTCATTCGTAAAGGCTGTCAGTGGACTGGATACTGAATTATTTCATGTTTCATCCAGTACCGATAATTTACAATTAAATTTTTCTGGATTAACCTTTTAGTAACAAAGAATTTCAAAAATATCAATAGATAGAAGGGTATCAATCTGTATCTAGGGCCCAACCAAAACATAATTATTCATTTTTTTAATTTTACAAACTATCTGAGTCAACTGAATCATCCCAAATCACCACTCCTCCTTTAATTTAATATATGGCATGGAATACTTTGCTTTTTTAATTTATGGAGTTAAGGAGAAGGGTGGGTTGAAGGAAGGTCTAACTTTTGAAGGTAGAGAATCTTGAAGAGGCCATACAAAAGCAGTCTGATTATTAGAATTTAACCCAGTCCTCCTGAGTGCATAACATAAATTATTTTGCTGAGCTATACAACTCAGTACAATTTCATCTTTATTTTTAAATTTCAAAATGTTCAATTAATTGTACATTCTATTGTGTGGTATATTTTCAGTTCATGAAATTAGTAGTAAATTATATTTCTAATATAAAATAAACTGTTACAGCGTTGGAACTTTCAATTTAATTGATTCAAAATGTCTGATGATGGTACAACTGTGGAGAAGAGGGGCCGAGGTCGTCCCTCCAAGACCAGCGACGTAAAAGAAGCAAAGAAGCGAGGGAAGTCTGCTTCAGACAAGTCTCCTGCCAAGAAGGATGACGGAGAGGCACCAGCAAAGAGAGGACGAGGCAGGCCTAAGAAAAAGGCTGGCGGTGCTGCTGCAGCTAAACCCAAGGTTGTTTACAATACGGTTTAGAGGTTACAGTGTTGTTATAAGTAAATTTTGTTATAATTTTCAATGTTTAAAATTAGTATATTTCTACAAGTTTTATAGTAAATAATTCTTACATAAATGATTACTTGATAGTCACTTGTTTGCATTTTTTTTTAATGAAGTAAAATCCATAGATATATCTTTTGTACAAATAGTATGAGATATCATTGCAAGCCTGGCCATATCTTTCTTAATAATGTAATGTAATGTTAATTAAAATTTTAATACTAGTGTTTCGAGGGCTGCTATTCATGTTTCTGTCTTAAGGATAAAAATGCTAGAATTTGAGGACAAAATAGGTTTTTTTTTGTTTTTCAAAATAATCTCCATGTGATACACATGTGCATGCGTTGAAACCAGTTTTCATAGCACCTTTTCCACTCCGATTCAGATACTTCTAAAACATGGGTTTTGAATGCAACAACTGCTTCTTCAGATGTAGGAAACCGTTGTCCACGTAGATTTTTCTTGATGTTTGGGATTAAAAACTCAAGTATGTTTTAATAAGGAGTGTTTTTACTCTTTTTGTTATTTGTACTTATTGTGTGTTGTATAAAGTTGTTTTAACTTTATATTACTGATTCGTGTCATTTGATAATTGTTATTTTTTTTACTGTTATAACTCGGTATTTAATGTGACTTTTTAACCCGTGAATTATTACATAGATGTCTTGTTATATCTTAAATGTTTATATACTCACTCAATTTTGTTCATTATTATAGTTGGTTATGATATTTTCTGTTATATGTGCAGACTATTTATTATATATGACAACCACAGTATTAAATTGAGGCATGAACTATAAGTATTTATGTAATAGCTATTAAATAGTAATTTAGATATGACGAAGTCTAATCCATAATTGTATGTCTAATAACTAATAAAGTGCTTGATTCCTGGAGGGGAGGGGGGAATAGTCATTTGGTGCCGAGTCACATTACCCATTAATTCAATATTTTGCCCTGTCAAAAACTCATTGTTTCAGTTGATCTGTGGCAGCTCGCATTGTCATTATGAAGAATGATGTGGCTTTTCCAAATAGTGGTGTACCATTTAGAATTGACCGTTTTACGTTGCTCTAATGGCACAAGTCACCACATATCATAATACCGAAGAAACAGGCAACCATTTGCATTCAATGTGCTTCATCCACAAACAACTTTTAGTTGGATTTGGCTCATCTTGAAATACCCATGCAGTGGATTGCTGTTTTGTTTCAGGATCATATGATTATATACATGAATCGTCACCTTTACAGCTATCATAAACTGCTTTTGTTGCACCTTGAGTGAATTTTTTCAACATTTTCTTGCACAAATCAACACAAGTCTCCTTTTGAGCGTTTGTCAGGTTATGCAGTATCCAACGCGAACAAACCTTTTTCACATGCTGTTCAATGCAAGTGTTCATGCATAATGTTATTGATGCTTGTCATGCTAATGCGTAAAGATGCCTCAATCTCACGATATGTCACATGTCGATCATGCTTTATCTGCTCATGCACAGCATTGTCCTGGAGTGATTGTCAACCACAATTGAATTCATTATATACCAGTTTTTTACGGTGCTGTAGGAAGGCGCTTCATTACCATATAAGGAATTAAAGTACATCTGTGCACGCTTGTCTCAGGCCACATCAAAAGTTATGAAAAATTATTGCACAAAAATGTTCAAGAATTAATTCCATTTTCACCTAAGATCAATTTTTTAATCTGGTGTAAATAACACTAACAACAATGAAATAACTAAATGTTTTGGTTATGTTTATCAGTGTGAACTTCGCACAGGAAATGTCATCTGGTGCCTAGCATCAATCAGTGTTACTAAGGCCAGAAACATAAATAGCAGCCCTCGTATTGAAAAAAAACTACTTTTCTGGACTCATGCAAAGTTTAAATAATATATCTCAGTCCAAAGTGCAATAAATAACTGTTTATTTGCTATAACCCATGCTTGCAATGATATGTTTCGTACTCTACTTTGAATATTTAGATTTTCATAATTTACATGTTTATATTGGTAACAGGCTAGGGCTCGCCACATTCTAGACGTAAGAGGTTGTGCTAAGAGAACAGGTCGTGACTTACTTGGCAGTCGCCAGTGCCTGATGTGTTCCTATGGTTCTTTACATTGTTATTGTTGTTTTATCTTTGCTTATGTTTAGTTGTTGGAATAGTAAACCAATATCAGTTATATTCAATTCGTTTATTGCTGTTAAATAACATATGTTACAATAGGCTTTGTCACATAAGTCAATTAAATAGTAGAAGAAAATATAAAAATTAACAAACATAACATTTAATAAAATTAACAATCAATAAATACAACAAATAACAAAATATTACAAAATATGAGAATAAATTATGATATTTAAATACTACACCTAAAATATTATGTCATCTAATGAAACATTGTAGAATTCGTCTAAACTATAAAAAACTTTTTTTAAACCATTTCTTAAGAACTAATTTAAAACTATTTACAGGCAAAGACTTTATAAAGTGCAATTAATGAAAATGTTAATGACATTGGACATTTTACCTTCCAACAAAAGTCATTCTGAGAGCAATAAAGGATATTTAGCCACCACAACTAAGTATATTATTTTAAGTTATAGACAGTTGATATACTGTTAAAGACATGCTCATAAAACAATATTCAAGTTACAGAGGTGAAATTATTAACATTGGCTGTTATAAGAAGTTTAATTTTATTCGAAAAAATCCAATTTATCAAGAATTTTGAGTTATTGAATATATATTGGTCATCCAGGTTCAATTTATTTACAGTTGTCATCTCTAGGTAGTTTCTAAATAGTGTTTAAGTTAGCGAACATGGTATAAACCCAAGAGATGCTTATACAACTGGCTGTGAACATTACAGTGCTTTTGGTATGCTTACAAAGGTGTACAGCATCAAACAGTGCAATAAGTAATTAATAACCAAGTCTATATGAAAAATATAAATTCCAAAGTAGTGCTGAGAACTTTTATAGTGTAAACTGATCGTGTTTACCTTTTTCAACAGACATTAAATTTACTCATCCCATAGTAATTGTTATGAAAAACTACTAAGTGATTAGAAGTAACTGTTCAAATGGGAAATATTTCTTTTCAACCTAATTTTATGTATTCCATCTCCAAAACATGCCATTTCCACTGCCTTTAGTGATCTAAATTCACCATAGTACTTAATTTTTACCCCTGTATTAGGATGAGTATCTAATTGCTTGTTCGTGTCTCAGGCCAAGGCCAGTACAGGCAAGAGAGGACGGCCCAAGAAGGAGGAGAAATCTGAAGAGGAGGAGGAAGATGGAGAAGAGGAAGAGAATGAGGAGGATGAATAAACTGTGTTAATTTATTTTATGTGTCAGACAGAGACTGTCCAAGTGACGGCCAACAGCCAAAATGTGTTCCCTTTATTGGGCTATACTTAAATCATGTGATGCATTTTTACAAAAGAGGTTATATAAAATAAAGACTCTGTGTAGTAGTATCTTGTAACGATGTAATTTCACACGATACTGTTTGATTTCAAACTCAATAATGTATTATGAAACTATGTTTGATTAATTCTTCAGTACCAGCAAAAAATTAAACATATCCATACTATCATTGTGTAACAAACTACAGTTTTAATGAAGCTTTTAATATCTTATGGAATATTTTTTAACTGATAACATAATGTTCTGTATATTTTGTTTTACTGTGAGAATCACATAAATATTGGGAAGGTCCAAATCTCTAAGGTTTATCATGTGATTCAAGTATAGTTCCATACGCATCGCATCACGTTGGTGTGTGTTCCTTGTATCTTTTAGGTCCTTTTTTGTTTGAGTAAGAACATGGTTCTTCCTATGTAATCCATTTTTTATATTTAGTAATTAATTACCTGGATGCATTTATCTCACTAAATAATAATGATTTGTGTTCAACATTGATCTTAGAACGTATTATTTGATTGACTTTTGTGTTTTGTTTAAATCTGCTGAGCTTAATTGTAAGTATTGTATAATTTAAAAATTTTAATATTTTGTATCCCCCTCTTTCTCTTAATATAGGATTCCAAAAAATCTGTAAGTGTTTAAATACATTACTCCACATGTGTGTTAGAAATTGAGTATTGGAATTAATTGTCTAGTCATATTTGTTGACAGTATTGTAATTTTTCAAGTATAGTATTGTCTTAACTTTTAATTTAGTAAGTGTCTTAAAATTTTTTACCTGAGCACAAATGTAACAAAATTGTAATAAGGAAAAGTTTACTATATTTAAAATAAGGATAAATTCTTTGTCTTGTACATTGTACAAGGGAAGCATAAATAAATAAAATTTGGATGTTTATTACTTGGTTAGTTTATATACCACAAATATTTATCTTTACATTATAAGTCAAAAGAAAGCCACACAACTGACACTAACTCAATTGGAGTCCTTAGACCGGTGTTTCTCAATTTGTGGTCTGTTATATTTATAATTCAAAGTATTACGGACCACATGTGCAATATTTACTAAGTTCTGGAAACGATTCAATATGTACACAAATATTTATAGCAAGTGATTATATATTATAAAGGCAGAAATAGTGATTGACAGCCTCAATTTTTGTTTGCTTGGGTGAACTGAGGACATGTGACTACCCAGTCTCCCGATTGCTACAGCATTAATCTCAAGCCTACTCTCACCAATTGTCCACAGAAAACAAGTCTGGGGACAAATTTTCTCACTTTTAATGCGAGTTGATCTCCTGATTGGTCAGTCTTTCAGTTGTTGAGCTTTGATTAGTTAACCTTGGTCATTTGGGAATTCTTAATCTAGTTTGGCAACTTTATGAAATGCACTGCACTTTCAATACAGTTGTTTTCCCAGCAAAGTCGAGAACTTTAATAATGTTTTGTAGGTTTCTCTGTCAGACTGAAATTCAAATGAGTGAAAATTCAAATCACTAGTTTTTGCAAATTTTAACATGTGTCATCTGGTTTGCGCAAGAACCTACAGTAATACATCGATGCATGAGGATAGTTCATGCATATATGGTTAATTTGCTCATTCCATTAACCCTTGATTAACTATTTACTTAGCAGTATGTAGATTGTATAAGAAGTAATTGATTTTAGAGAAAGTGAGGATAATGTATCTACAGTAGTGTTCACGAAAGATTGCAATTGGAGGTGACCAATAGAATGGACAGACCCATGCAGATTATATGAAGTAAACCACATTTTGAATTGGTTTAATTCAATGAGTCGTTAGACAATCTGTTTAACTGGAACTTTCTCTTAATAAAAACTTATTTCAAGATACAGTTTTAATAGAATACGATAAACTATATTGTATATCACCAAGTATGTTCAAAACCTTTGATGATTTTTTGACATTTTATTGTATATTTTAGTAAAGTAACACATACTCATCCAAACTTAAAATTCCAGTCTGTGGAGCTTAATGTCGATATAAGCTATTAACTAAAATTTAATTTATATTTTACATAACCTCTAATGAAATAAACCTAATTCATATATAAAATTCTCATAATACATTTCCTGATTGTTTTATGACCTGTATTTGTTGAAAAACTACAAAGATATTTTCAACAAACAGCCAAAAGTACAAAGTAAAAACTAAAAATGTGTCTAAGACATATTGTTTAATTAGAGCTACTTATATTTTTTCAATTCCCTATTTTTGTAGTATTTGTGCGAATGTTTGTGAAAATGTACTAAAACTTCAAAAGCAATTTTGCAGATTTAAAAAAATATGTCTTTGATAAAAAAAATTATTTTTTCCAAGAAAACGAATATTTTTAACACTACATGTAACATTTTAACCATACAACATTCCGGGAATTATTGTGAACAGGATAAATATTGTTCTTAATAGATACAGATAACTTCGTAGAGCGGCAATACTTGTATATAGTTTGCAAGACTTCGTTAACCAGCAAACCATTTCAAGATGGACCATTTTAAATGCCATTTGCATTTGGGCAAAAATTTTATCTCGGGCATTTCACAACATAAATCAAAATTGAGACTTATAAAATTGTTAAGTAGTGTAGTTCCAAGTAACACTTAGTCTTACTTTTTCCGATTACATCAGGTTTCAAGATGGTGGCAGTTCAGAAGACAATACGGCTTAAATTACATTTCTCACTCAGTTAAAAAAAAGTGCAGTGCAAAGTATTTAAATCTTTTTTTTAATTTTTCTTGCAAAAACTTCTCTAGTAAATTAACTGCTAAAGATCAAAAATATATTTTTTGTATCATTTTGGAGTGGACAAAAAGTAAAGCTAGTTACGATATTTATTTAAAAGGATGTATGAATGTTTTGGATAGATTAGTTCACAAAAGATTTGATACCTCATCCCCAAGTTTAGAACAAATGTTCAAAAAAGCTATGAATACTGAGTATGTAGATCTATCCTCGATTGAGGATTGTTTAGATTAAAATACTTCCTGATAGAAACATTGAAGGGAGGAGGGTGTCATTCAAATAGGCCTCACAAACTGATAGATTTGGAAATTAGCATTTAGAAAGTATTCCACATTAACATAGTCAGTACACTCAATGTGACTTAAGAGTAACCGAGTCCATTTTAAAAATCCTAACATGAATATTAAGTTGCTGTATCAAAGGTTTTGTTAGTTGTTTGAAGAACTCTATAATACACTATACATTTCGTAAACCGACAACGGACTATTGCACTGAGATGGAACAAAAACTGGCTACAAATCCTGCTGATAAGTGTCAGTTACAATACAAAATACACAAGAAAAAGGTAAAATAATACATGAAAATAAAAAATTATATTAGTAAATGCAAAAGAGAAAACAATGAAATTCGATTGTAATAAAACCATCCTCTTCCTAAGTTTACAAACATTTGTGGTGTACGTTTTTAATATACATATTATTGATAATGATGATTTATCGTTCTACACATATTTGTAGAATCCCAAGCAAAAAAAGGTGTCGACTCTGTTGTATTTTCTGTACTTGACTGCTTATCTAAAGCTATCAGTTATGTGCAGAATACCAAAGAAGTTAATTTATTCTTCGATGCTGCAGGTGATCAAATCAAGAATGTTACTATGATGGAAATTTTGCACATGTTTGCAAAGACTTGTGTTATGGGTTAGTTATTTCCGGTAAGAGGTCACTATTTCGACTAATACGACCGAAATTTCGGTATTATAAAAAATTGAATGGAATTTTATGAAAAGAACATTCCGAATCAAAATACTGATTATGTAAGCAGAAACTGCGGAGACTGATTATGGTGTTACTAATGAACATGTGATTGAACTGACAACTCTTTTGTTTAAGAAAAATCTCACAGTTTGTATTTGGTAAATGGTAGTTTATTTTACCTTTTTCTTTGGTAAATAAAATATTAAAATAGGGGTGATAAAATTTGGTGAGGTTTTCTTTGCTTTTTACCTTAAGATCACTGCCCTCAACAACTAAAACATACGTTGTTCTGTGCAAAGAAGCCATTTTTATGCAAGAAAGACCCATGCGCCATATCGGTAATTAAAGGATATCTAGATATTTCTGTGAATGTCTTTATTGTAAAATTTATAATAACATTCTAATTTTAAATTTGGTCATACTTAAACCAAAATTTTTACAGTCAGTATCCACAAATGTACATTTTTGCTTATAGACCCTTCATGCAGCTGCCACTCAATTTTAACTAAGTCAGGTCCATATTTTACAAAGATATTTATATAGTTGTACCTAACAATTTTTATCTAGTACAGATTCAAGATATATACCACGAGACCAATCAGGAAGTATACGGTTTCAGCAATTCTACAAACAACCGATCTGGTCCTCCTAGGGAATTTCACAACCCTTGAGCGCTACCAAAGACGGCGTAGCGCTCTCTTTTTTATTACAAAACAGTCAAAGAGCAGGTGTTGAGCAGTTTCCTCTTGCTCGTCACACACTCTTCAAAGCGGATCCTCCCGAAAAAGCCAACCCTCTAAAGATGCTTCCTCAGGTGATCATATCTCGTAATCACACCCATAACCCGAGAAAACACCGATCTACTTATGGAGAGAAGGTCAGACGCCACCCTAGGAGATGGAGACTGTAGAACTATTCTGCTAATTCTCAGTCCCTGATGCAGTCTCCACCTTCTCTCATGTTCGGCATGAACCTATTTCGACACATTCTCAAAGGATTCACATCTAGAAATGCCACAGAACGGTTGAGGGTCCGTTATGTTGGACGCTCAGTCCACGTTGGCTAGAGCATCAGCTATTTCGTTCCCAGATATCCCCTTATGTCCAGGAACCCAACAAATAGTTACATTTGACTCTGCCAACGGAAGAAACGACTTGATAAACAATCGCAGACAAATTGGAAGTTGAACACACAAAACTGCAACGCCTTTAATGCTGCCTGGCTGTGTGTAAAAATAATAATCGTCTTACTCCTATACCGCAGACGAAGATTCTCACGAGCACATCACACAATGGCTGTGACTTCTGCCTGGAAGACTGTGAGATAAAGACCCATAGGAACCACCAGCTTCCTATATGGCCTCACATTACTATTCCTGAGCCTGAGCCTTTTGTTTTAGAGCCGTCAGTAAACCAAGCAAGCTTGCAAGCTCTGCGGGTGGATGAGATGTCTTTCCCTACGACCAAGCATTTCTAGAAGATATAAAAATCCTGTAGGATTTGTCAATGAAACATTTTCTGATCAGAGATTATGTGCAGAGTATTCCTCTGAATAAGGACTCTAATTCTGAAGTGACCTACGTTGCAGCCCGATGCAGGCCTGTCCCATCTGCTGAAGGAAGTAGGCTCTCCTCCTGCATAGCCCGAATGCCAATTTCCAGGGAGTTAAGGCAACAGTTTAGAGCTGCGCCAAGCACACTAGGAAAAGCTTCAGTGATAGCAAGGCAAGCCACCCTTAGGATGCTAGCTAGGCTACCTACCAAAATCTTAGACTGCGTTTTTCATCCCCAAACATATAATAAGGCTCATTCCATCATACCAGTTTCCCACCGTTTTCAGGACAGCATCACGTCGTCCAAAACTAGGTTCCAAAGAACAGGACGTCACCCTGGGGACAGCCCCTCGTAGTCTTTACCCCTATGCTGCTCCCATAATATTGGTAGTATAAGCACTCTATCTGTAAATAGGCCCTTATCTAGTTACATATTTGACCTTCAATGCCACGTCTTAAGACCTCATTGACAATCGCCTGAGTGCCTGTATTGTCAAGAGCTCCTTCGTTGTCCAGAAAGACACATATAGCTACTTCATTCATTGCTAGCGCCTTCTCAATTCTGCATACCAATTGATGCAGGTCTAAATAGCATGATCTTCCTGGAGTGTAAGCATGATGATTTGGATGTAGAGAGCGCTCCAAGAGATATCCCTCCCAAACCTAGCAATAATTTTCTCCATGGGTTTGAGAAGTAAGGAGGACAGACATATTGGCCTAAATCGATCCAGGGTAGAATTTCCTTGCTTCGATGTAAACACTACCCTGGATACCCTGCAGGACATAGGAATGTACTTGAGGGGGAAAGATGCCCTGAACAGCCTGCAAAGCAGGAGAATAATATCCAATCCCTGCTGCAAGGAAATCAGTCTTCTCCGGTGAACTAAATGAGTTAATCGCCCACTCAATTTTTTTGGAAGGTTATTACACGATAACCCAAACTCCATTTTGAGTGAGTGGCACGTCCTGTAGACATCCCTCCACAGCTTGTGGTTGATCCTTGTCATGAATGAAAATTCTGAAAGTGTGTTCCCATCGCAACTTTTGAACCCCCATCGGTTCAGTAATACGTTTACCTTGATCGTCCTTGAGACCACTAAGCTATGAGATGGGATTCTTTGCTAATAGCTTCTAGAGCCTTGCACAATGTCAATGTCAGTGCAGGGTTTCTTCCAGTCTAATCTCTAAGCCACACGAACCTTACGGTTATACAGTGCGATGTACCATGGTAGGTTTTCCAAGTACCCTAAGTTTTGGCTCTCCTGAATAAAGCCCTAACTCTCTTCCTCAAAGAGGCCAGTTCAGAGGACCGCCAAGCTATTTTAGATCTTCTCCTGTTAGTAATAGGACAACTAAGATCAAATGAACCCACAATTGCAGAAGCCAGGCTGTTTTGTACTGCTGTACTGTATTGTGAATCCTTTTCCAGTTACTATAGCACCGAATTCTAGTTGTACTCTTATGGTTTTCTTGTATGACACCCAGTCTGTGTTTCTTGGATTTTTATACTGAACTTTTTCAAGTTTCCCGATTTTAAAGCAGGTATGACCATGATCAGAGAGGGAGGCTCGTTAGACACATCTTCACATGTATCCGATTAACCATACCCTTCGCTATCATGGTCACATCTCCCTCCGCATCCGCGTGCGAAACATAAGAATATCAACCATGTTTCAAATCATTAGACTACGGGACATTACATATTCCAGAAACGAATTACCTCTGCTGTTTGTGTAGGTGCTGCCTCATTGTGCGAATTAGCGTCGCAGCCAATCACCAACTCCGAACCGCTTCTCCCAGTATGATCTAACAAGGTAGTCATCTCTCCGGAGGCCTTGGACTCCACATCATCATACGGGAGGTTTGATGATGAAATCAACAGGGTTCGTCCAGTGCAAACCCCAAACAGTTTGACGGTGGAGAAGTCCCTGGAAAAAATTAGAGAACAGGTATGCGGTTCACCTTGTTTCTAACAACAATACAAGCTCTGACATTATTAATGTGGGCGCTAACAATTTAAACCCCTGTCATGGAAAGTCTTCATATTTTACTCTCACCAATCTAGGGTTCCTATATCGGGACCACGTGAAAATTTCCGTCAGAAAGCGTGTGCAGAATACAGCTGAAGCCGCTTTACTGTGATTACACGTGATTTAAAAATTTACTACTGACAGGCTGTTGTAAGCACTGTATAACTAAGTATTGCTCTGGTATTCTAGGTACGAAAGATCGAGTTTCTTCATATCGACCATATTCTGACTGGCTTTGTATTCTGATGTTTATATTTCGTGAACCTATCACTCTTAATGATTGTGCCCTGGATTGCCTAGATATTGTTAATGGGACCCGATATGGAAACGAATCTACAATGGAGAATTCAAGGAGTTGTCTCACTAGAGTGCAATATAGTTGTGATAGTTATCAGTTATTGAACATGCATTTGGTAAAATGGATGCCAAACTCACGTTTACACCAAGTTCTAGTATGTCATTTCACTCCTGAACAACTTGACAACAACAAAGAGCGTACCCATAAAATTAATTTCAAAGTCCTTGACAACGGTTGTCGGGGGAAAAGAGGTAAAAAAGGTAAAAAAGATAAAAGTAACAAAATAATTCAATTCTTTCTAAATAACATCATGTTTGATTTATTCGCACTTCAAACATTTTAAATAAACAAACCTCATTTTCTTGATGTTATATTTTTGACGCACACAAATAATATCAGTTATTGAGTACCTAAATAAAGTTTATTTGTAGTTTTATGAATCTTTCAAATCGGTTATTATAGATTATACGAATGTAACATAACCTAAAAGTTCTGATTCTTATTTATTACCTTGAGGATTTGCGAAGTGGAACTGGAAGTCGGTGTTTGGTTAATCGCTTGTACGGTTGCTGGTTGTGGTGACTGGTCTCTGGTGCTGCTTTTGTTATGAAATCTACAAGAGTGGTATAGTGTATAATTATTACAGTTGATCGGTTTATTTACAAAACCTTACTTTCAGTGCAATGTGTGTGAAATAATCGAAATCTTTTGCTCATGTAAATATTTATGGGACTAACTTATCATTTAGTGTAGTTGACGTAAGCTCATCGTTTGTGAGCACTGAACTATCTAGTTTCACCATCCAGAACTCAACATTAGCATGTACGAATTAGACGAAGGTAAATATTCCCTAAATCTATTTTAAATACACTTTAGAATATAAAACTCAGCCTTGGGTGAAACAGAAAGACTATTCCTAGTATGAAACTATCCACATTTTCAATTCATTGAAAGAATGAATCCTATGCTGGGTATCAATTTACAAAATCGTGACCATGGAAAGGTAGGTTAATTTTTTTTTCCTGAAAACTACAATTTTTTCCTGAAAACAATAGTGAAGAAAAAATTCGTCGGCAACGAAAATCAAAGGAGTTACGATTTTTTGAAATCCTCTGAAAACTCTGTTTTTGACAGTACCTCTGGCAATTTTACTGAAATGATGACGTTAATCCTGTCAACGATGCCTGCCCGCTGCGCAGTGCTGCGCACTGCTTGCTCTTTTAGAAAAAAAAAATTAACTCGAGCTTGCAAAAGTCGAATCCCAGATCACGTGATGCCCCTGATCCTTAACCCTCCAAGTGTTGTTCGACAAAATTTTGTCGGTTATTTTCCATTCTTAATGCAATAATGGCCGAAAGGCATCAATATAATACAATGATATACTTTCCCCCCAGTTTATATGCACCTGTGATAATAATACTTGGCTATAAATGCCCAACCCATGAAAAAAGGTCCATTTTTCATGGTCACGGTATTGTAAATAAATACCCTATGCTGGAATCCTAACCTGGTTTGTAAACTACTCCTAATCTATTTCCTGAACAAATCCCTTAAACAAAACTACATTATTTTATGATTTAAGGACAAATTTAACTGTTAAAAATTTGAGTCTAATTAAAACGTTCGCTGCGGCAAGAGCGGCCAATGATGTACCCGATATGTGGCAAAATTCGAACTTGCGATTTTCGTTGAATTGGCGTTATTTTGGTTTGATGCGCTATAAAATAATGAATAATGATATTCGATTATATTATGTTCTTATTCGTTCGTAATCACCGGGACTGTCCGGACAGTGGCCCGCATTTTTGGCATGGCATCATTTATGTTAACCCTTAAAGCGCCAAACAGTTTCAGCTACACTCTGGATTAGCGCTCATTTATTATAAAAAATTAAAATTAGATTTTCTCAACGCTAATTTTAATTTCTTTTTTTAGGTAACAAAATAAAACAGAAACTGCAAAAAAATATCTTTTATCATACTTATTGCCCAAAATACACATGATTTACTACGTAGCGTTCCAACTCCTTTATAAATTTTACCCAATGCTTACTGTTTCCTTTTATTATTATGTATATCAATGATGACATTGCGTGCTTATATGTACTAGAATAGAACTAGAAAATAAGTATATTACATATTTAATACAAAGTTATAATAAAAAAATTAAATTTACACGCAAAAAATTTGAAAACCAAATATTTTCCAAATTCTTAGTCCTCTAACGGGTGTTATTTTTATAATAATTACAAAATGGTTTTCAGATGTTTATAGAAGTAAATAAAACATTGTAACGCTTGTTGGAGTAAAAAAACAAGCCTAAATAAATAAAATAAACATAAACGTAGAATTTCGGAACAAGAGCTAAAATACATAATTATAAATATAAGGAGTAAAAATATTTCTACGAGGAAAAAAAGACTTGTATCGCCATTCAAGAAACTGTTTATTTCAAAAGTTTATAAATATATAACTTTCATAAAAAGATGATCATATAACACATAAAACTACACAGTAGTTTACCGATCAACTATTCGCACTGCTTCAACAGGATATGAAGAAGAACACAAAAAGCTGCCCGGCGCGCTGCGAGGCAGTGACGTACGCATAAATGCACTTGCGGCGTTGAGCAATACTACCAAACTGCCAGCTGTTCAACAAAAACCGGTTCAGTATCGATCGTTAAACACAAAGATTGTCACGTGATGTGGTACAGCCCCTCTACACTACTGTAACATACACCCCTCACAGTCTAGTGGACAAACTCTGAACTAACAGTGCAAAATAGTAAAAAACAATTATATTGGGCGTCTACGCGCTTACGGCGTTCAGAGCAAAGTCGATCCTCGCGCGCATATGCGCTTACGGCGCTTTAAGGGTTAACATATGATGGGCGATATAACATTTAACTATAACCTACCAAATGTGTTGTGTGATGTCCAAAAGTAGCAAGAATACTTCAATCGACTTTGATATGCATCAGGTTCCGTTGCTAGACAACGCTACTGTCCGGACAGTAGTCCCGCACATAGCGTAAAACACCCACAGAGCCCGCGGTGCAGATCGACGCTGCGTGCTGTCCGCACAGTAAAACAAATGAAAGGATCGTTTGAATGAATTTACTAAGGAGACAATACATACTGTATACAATAAAGCAAAATATATGTATAATGTGTATAATCAAAATATTGACACCACACATATAGATAAAATCGCAATACCGGTAAAAGATTACCTTACTTTTAATTTAGTAGTAATAACCTATTCAATTTGTAAACAAGCCTAGCTGCTAATACGTCTACTCACGAAAACAATAACACAAGGGAAAAGAAATTAGGAACACGTGTTTTATTGTTTCCCTACTGATTCATAATAGCAATAAACATGTGAAATTTCAGTTGTTTCGCTGGCACTGTCGGGACAGTAGGCCCGCATTTCCAGGACGAACTGACGTATCAGAAAGTAAGTATATATACTTCATCTAGAACAAGCTTGAAAAGTTTCCGACAATTCCCGCAAGATCGCACCACGAGACAAGCGAAACGAATAAGCAATGCATTGTGCGTATCGGCACTGTCCGGACAGTGCCTCGCAGTTTTGGCGAGGGTCACGGGACTGTCCGGATAGTGACCCGCAGCGAACGTGTTAACTGGACTTTCAATACAGATTTTAGGACTACAGTAGGCCTATAATGAGTACCAAGACAGTTGTATCAATTAGAAATTTCTAAACTGGATTATAAAACCATTTGACTTATAGATATTCATAATTATTAATTGCTAGCTGTTTTTATTGGCTGCATTATAAGCGGCCACCACGTCACTTGAATTAACTAGGTTATCTATATATATATATATATATATATATATATATATATAAACGTTCGTTAGTCTAGCTAAAACTCGAGAACGGCTGGACCGATTTGGCTAATTTTGGTCTAGAATTATTTGTGGAAGTACAGGGAAGGTTTAAAAGCTGAGAAACATTGGAAGAGTTTATCAGAATATTTAATAATTCAGGAAAATAATTATAACATTTACAACTCGTAATCCAAACTTAACTGACCCTTAACAGCTGAAGTTCACAAAAGTCGCAGAAACATTTTTGTTTATATTTAAATTTTATAAAATATTAAATAATTATACAGTGTGTGATCAGCAGTTCTATGCTGATTACAAATACAAAATTATGATCTAATTTACTACGATTGAAGGAAAAGCAAAGGGATGGCACATTCTTTCTCTTATATAAGAAGCGGAATACAAGCGATGGAAGTAGATGCATTTGGACTAAAGTAGTCTTTTTAAGCTTACGTATGCACATATCGGGTTAAAAAGCAATATTACGTATAGCACCAAAACATATCACATACTGCAAATAAACTCTTAAATCTAAGTTTTATTTCAAAACCCATATATGTGTTTATTTTCTTAGTCAATGCGACAACATAAACTCAACTCTGGAACAGTAAATAAATCAGAGCGGAAGTGAATTTAATCGGTCGTAGCATACTTTTTGGACCGCAGTAACGTTTCAGTCGTACTTAAGTTATATATTTCCTTATCAGGACAAAGAGCAACTATTACTATGGCACTTGATAAATCTTACACAGGAAGTAAAGAAAAAGAGCTGAAAGTAGACTCTTTTTAGTCGGATTTGGTTTCATTTTTATAGGACTGGAAATAGTTTGATAGAAAATGAATCTCTAACAGACGGAAGTTGACATTGACTAAATTAGGTTTTCAAGACTTATGTCCATATAACAAAACCTAAAATAGAAACAATAAAAATTGTATTTACGTTTTGAATCTTTTAATCATGGATACTAAAATAATATGGTATTTAACTGGAATTTTACTTATGTTTATAAAAATTGTAGTGCTCCGTCATGTTATACCATAAATCCTCTCACTAATAATGCTATGATTTTCGATTTATAAAATTGCGTGTGAAGCCACGGGTAACTGCTAGTAAATTATAAATAATATATAAAAGCATTTGCCCTGTGATATTCATAATTAATAATTGCTATCTGTTTTTGTTTTATAGAGAAACAATATTGTTTAATAATCTTAAAAGCCTATTATATAATTTGGTTAGACATTATTATTCCAAATTATATCAGACAAAGTAAAATCATGTGAATGATATTAGATTAATGGCCGGTGGCAGCAAGTACAGAGCCTATGTACATGTGTTATTTGTGTCACAAAGTGTAGGACACGTTTGTCCTACAAAAGAGTAAAAAGTAACTGAATTTTATGTTGTGTTAGTGTTTACTTTTTATAAATATACATAGCCTAGATAGTTTTAGATAGCCTAGATTCATCAGTGTAGTGAGGAGATGAAAACTAGAATTAAAGGTGAAAATCAAATAGTGTTTCGTCACAAAATAAGCCAATTAACAAACACAAAGTTACAATAAACGCACTTGCGAAGACTTTTATGTACACTCTAAATTTGCTTTAATGGATATATTAACAATCATATACTATTTTAGTTGGAACCAAACTAACTATGACTTTCTGAGAATGAATGTAGTTTTGACATCATCAGTACGTGCAGAAATACCAATGGACATTGGCTATCGGTTTGTAGAGAAATTTATTTTATATGTTTATACAATTATAATTAAGGTATTTTTATTTTATATAAACTTATATACCTATATTTCTTTTACATATAAAAGTATAGCTTCACTATAATAGTACAATCTTAAAAGCCTTTAACGTAATCCAGTTTGACATTATTGTTCCAAATTAATTCTAGCATATTAAAATCATTTGTAGAGTACTACTTTACGTACAATGGCAATGTACATGTATTATTTCTGTCACAAGGTGTCGGACACGTTAATAATTCAAAATAGTAATTAAAGAACCTAACATTACGGGGCATGGTCACCTGAAGAAGCACCTACACAGAGTTGGCATCCTTCAGGAGGATCCGCTCTGTGGAAGGTGTAATGAGCAGGAGGAGACTGCTGAGCACCTGCTCTTTGATTGCCCAGCAATAGCAAGAGAGCGGAATGCCATCTTTGGTAGTTTGAACAGGGGTGGCGAGTTTTCCCAGGAGGACTTGATAGGTTGTTTTCGGCGGTTTGTTGAACTGCTGAAGTTGTAGACTGGTAGTCCTCATGGTGTTTCCGGGGTGCGCAAAAGGCCCTTGAGGCTTAAGTGCATGGCAGTAGGCCGCCCCAGGGAAAAAAAAAAAAAAAAAAAAAAAAAAAAAAAAAAAACGTTACACTGTTTTTCAAAACGTATTTTCTAAATGTACTTATCCTATAGAAAGTCTTCTATTCATCATTCAACTATAATTTGAAATACCTATAACATAATTTTGTTCCGTTATTTCATTTTTAGTGGTTGTAGATAATAATGGAAAATGATGATTTAATATTCATGAATATCGATGATTCGATTGTCGTGGTCGTTATTATACTGCATCCGAGTTTAGATAAACAGTCTACTTTATATTTTTATAATCACTATTCTAAGCAGCTATTTTTAGGACTATATTAAATTTATCTTAAAGGCTTAACATGAGAAAAACCTATGGATGATTCCGTACCTCAAAAACTTATGACCCAATTTTGATAAAACTTATCATATACATTCGAGACATAGTTTATTATGTATATTAATACTATATTACAAACCTCATTCTTAGGTCATGCCGTCTATTTTTAAAACTATATTGATTTTAAGGGCCAAATACAGAATCTGTATGTTATGGGTATAGTCTTGTACCTCAAAAACGTACAGGCCGATTATGATAAAATCTTGCATACATATTTTAAATATAGTCCTCTATATTATATTACTACCCTCATTCCTAGGTCACACCTATTTTTGGATCTATATCGATTTCACAGGCAAATAGAAAATTTGCAAGTTATGGATGGTCTCGTACCGTAAAAATTTAGCAGCTGATTTTGATAAACCTTTACATACACATTCTAGACATAGTTTACTTTATTATATTACAACCTTTATTCTTTGTTCACACCTATTTTTGGAGCTATATTGATGTTATAGGAAAAAGACTGGATGATCCTGTACCTATGTACAAGCATATTAACAACATTTTGGGTGAGAATACAGTTATGTAATTCACATATTGTGATAAAATTTTACATACACATTCAAGACATAATCCACTATATAACTAAGCACAGCCAAGGATGAGGGTTGTAATATAATAGTATAGTAGACTATGACTAGAATATGCATGCAAATTTTTATAACAATTGGCTAGGTACGACACCATCCATAACTTACAGATTCTGTATTTGGCCCATAAATTTGATATAACTCCAAAAATAAGCGTGGCCTATAAATGTTATATAACATAGAGGGAAATGTCTTAATGTGCGCATGCAAAGTTTAATCAAAATTGGCTCATACTTTTTTGAGTAAAGAGACCATCAATAGGTTTTCTTTAGGTCGTACCCAATAAAATCAATGTAGCTCTGAAAATAGGCGTGGCCTAACAATATAGAGGATTATCTTTAGAATCTGTATGGTTTTATCAAAATCAGCTTGTACATTGTAGTGGTACGAGACCTTCCATAACATGCAGATTATGTATTTGCCCCGTAAAATTGAGATAGCACCGAAAATAGATGCAGCTTGAGTATGAGGACTTATAATATAATATACTAGACTATATCTCGAATGTGTATGCAAAGTTTTATCAAAATCGGCTCGTATTTTTTTTAGGTATAGAACTTACTATAAGGTTGTTCGGAACTTGGTCTGTAAATCAGTAAAGTCCCGAAAATAGCCTCTGCAAATGGTGGTTATAATAATGAAAGTAGACTGTTCACTTAAAACCTGTATTTGTAGTATTTACCTTCATTATAAAATAATATAGAATTTGTTGTACGGCATTAGTTCAGGAACTAAGTTAGGAGTCAGCTGAGAATTAGTTGCGGGTACTTATTCTTTCTATGGATGGAATCTATGACCAGTTTCATGTAAGCGGCCTTGTGACATTATATGTAGGTTATGGCCTTAATATTTGGGGTTATTTGGAGTTTGTCTACCAGAGGTATTTTCATCTTGAGTGCTTCTTAGTAACATACTGACATTAGCCTATGTTAACTATGGAAGTGGAGAATATTGTATTCTATTTTCTGAACCATTATAATGTCCTATTTTTAATAACTACTTGCCAAAAGAGCCAAGACAATTCTAAAGTATGTTGCAAGGGTTTACATACGAGGTAGGTCCAGAAAGTAAGTTCCGTTTGGGAATACAATTAAAGTGAGTACAGATACAGAAAAATTATTTATTGCACAAAATTCTACAACTCTTCAACTACTTTTCCACATAACCGCCGTAATTTTGTAGGCATTTGTCGTAGCGTGGCACAAGTTTTTGTATACCTGCTTCATAGAAGTTCGCCTGTATCTTCAACCAGTTGGAAACATTTTCTGTCAATTCTTCGTCATTGATGGTCAAACACGTCCCAGCCAACTCACAAATTTAAGAGTTTTTCTGTTTTTCATCATTTTGGTCAGTTTCTACCTCCATGGTGAAGAATCATTTTTCCTTTGTTATATCAGTTCTGTTGACTATTATACATTATTGCAATAAATTATAGGGTAAGAGGATATGTGTTACAAGTTTTTTTTAAATTTTGTACCTTTGTGCTTTTTAAAGCAAGTGGTACAATTACAACAAAATATAATTTTTCATTAAAATCACAAGGATGACTTGTTACTTTTTGGTTAGAGTGACACATCCTTACCCCTACCCTGTAAATAAAGAACAGTTCCATAGAAAACAACACAATTCCACTCGAATTAAACTGCAGTCATGTACATTTTAAGTAATTCAATGTAAACAAACCTGTTGATTTTACAGATCAATATGAGGATGAAGAAGCGGAAGAGATTTCCAGTGAACTCTGGCAAGAAGCTTGCTGGATTGTTATCAGCGCCTATTTTGAGGAGAAAGGTCTGGTACGACAGCAGTTGGACTCCTTTGATGAATTTATACAAATGTCAGTTCAAAGAATCGTTGAAGATTCTCCACAGATAGACTTGCAGGCAGAAGCTCAGCATACTACTGGGGAAATTGAAACACCGGTAAATTCAATGTAAACAGATAGTCTAGTTAGTCAGCACTAATGCTCTGAGACGCAAGCAATATTTTTAAATTGTATTTTCTCAAACTGTATTAATTAATTTGACTAACTTATTTTACTAAAAATGTTGCTTTTTATTTTCAAACAAAAAATTAAAATAGCTTTTTTATTTTTTTGTTTTAGTGTTTACAAGAGAAAAAATCAAATCTCTCGTTTTATTCTGTACAAAGTCAAAAGACCAGATCGATTACTTAGTTTTACTTCAGAAGTAAAACGAATTTTAAATTTGTCTATAAAATCCATTGGTGTATATATTGTGTTAAATTTAATGTCTCTTTGTCGTTTCATCAATCTTGAAAGTCAGGCATAAATTTAAATCAGTGCAATTTAGAGTGTTTAGAATTTACATTTATGAAATATTTTATTAGTGTCTTTAGTTTTATTTTATTTCAGCCCCGCTATTTGCTGAAATTTGACCAAATCTATTTGTCAAAACCAACACATTGGGAGAAAGATGGTTCACCATCTCCTATGATGCCTAATGAAGCCAGGCTACGGAACCTGACATACTCAGCTCCTCTATATGTAGATATTACCAAAACAATTGTTAAAGAAGGTGAAGATCCGATAGAATCACAGCATCAGAAATCCTTTATTGGTGAGTAAAATAGACTACAAACAAATATAATTCAAGTAATTTGTATTCTAAATAATAGTCTGTATAGAATAAGAGAAAGTTATCATTCTTTACTTCAATATGAAGCGTAATTGGGTCTCATTCTCAACACAACAGGTAGTATTAAAACAATATTCTTGATAAAGTTCACAATATTTGAAAAATGCTGGGTGATTGCATAAATGTTGGAAAAGTTTATTAAACCAAAACCACACTTTGTAATAAAGTTATCTTATGTAAAATAAAGTATATTAAAAATGAGTCAAGAAAATATAACTAAAAACATAACTTGAGAAAATAGTTGTATTCATTTTATGTTTATAATTAATTATGACATCCACTATTTTTCATAATAGTATAGTGGTATAGGGTATTTAACTGATAGGCCTGTTAAGTAACTAAAATTAATATGAACTTTGAAACATTTTTAACCCTTCGTACGCTGAAAGCAAGTTGTATAAAATTGCTCTAATGCTCAATAAAAGAAATCAATAATTTTTTATTTTTTGAAAGTTATATATTTTTTTAGGTTTATTGGTCTTGCAACTGATGAAAACACATGATAGTTTTTTTATTGCTTTTATTTTATTTACATGAGTACATATACATGTAAATATACGCGGCAGTATATAAAGTACAATAAACTTTTCTGAAAGTAACAAAATTTATCACAACAGTAATATATATTATTTATACAAAATTAGTAGATAATGAAGAGAACAAATCCATGACAAATATGGAACATATAAAGAACACAAAATGGTACAAAAATAAAAAAAGGCACACTAATATTGGACTTGTGTGTGGTAAATCTCAAAACACTCATCTGGGTGGAGGGCAGGCTTGGCCTCACATGTTTTACATAGATATATAGTTTATCGCATTATCGATATGGATAACCCCGCACAACAGACAGCTAAAGCAGTATAGCAGGTTATAAACAATAAACAACAATACACAGCGGCCACCGGCAGCTGACTGTCACGCGCGAGTATTTCCACTTAGAGCGTACAGCTTGCTCACTGGCGATGTCGCAGACTGACAAAGCAAACAAAAGCTTCCGTTGTGATTGGTCCCAGCTGTTTTGATAAGTCACGCTTCACATTGCGTCATTAGAACACTAAATATTCACTCTCAAGCATTCTGGCGGCAATTTGTAGAACTAACGTAAATATATTGCGTTGTCAGGGGATTCCACGATCTATTCCGCTTAGAACGTTTCGAGTTAAATTTACTCGGCGGAATATACCGCTTACAGCGTACGAAGGGTTAATAAAATGGATGCTGATCTCCTTTTAAGATTTATTCTGCCAATCTCATTAGCCATTGACCTGTGCTAAGATCTTTTGAAGCAGAATAAGGGGAAGAGTGGGTACAGTATAAGTATACAGTACACCCGAAATCTTCCTAATAAACACATTCACTCCCCGAGCTTATAAAATTTTGCCCTGGTACAACATCCAGTACTAAACACTGTGCCACTTGGGAACCAAAGTGTTTACATCATATACTATAACTGCTATAGTGCTGGTGTATTACATTGAGTACTATTGCTTTTTACATGTAATGTGTTACATCTATCTAAAACTAAATAATTTGTTATTATTAAAAAGAATAATTTTTATAGAATAATTTTTTTAACTATCATTGCTGAATTCAGACATTTTATTAGATTTGAAAACAAAATGAACATTTATTGATACAAAGACGATAACAGCTAATTTATATAACAGGGCCTTTGTTAGGTACACTTTTGCTTTTTTGTTTTAAAGACAGAAATTTTGAGGTTTAGTGAGAAATCTATACAGTTCTTAGTAAATTTTATTTCAAATATAAAATGAATACATACTTCAAAATAAAAATAGAAAAGAATGATAATTACCTAGTTAATTAATCTCAACATACTAAATCTGTAAACATGTTTCCAGGAAAAATTCCCATCATGTTGAGATCAACTTACTGCTTGCTTAGTGGTCTGACAGATCGAGATCTGACAGAGTTGAACGAATGTCCTTTGGATCCTGGCGGATACTTCATCATAAACGGCTCAGAAAAGGTCAGTCAAATAATGTTGCTTTGTTTTCTCTGTAATAATATAGTAATTTTTTAGGTTGGTACTTTATTAATGGTCTAACTAGATGTACTTATTGCTATATGCATATCTGTAGAGAGGGGGGGGGGAATTTTGGAGGTTGTAACCCCTCTCCCATTGATACAAATATTTAAGGTATATTTGAACCCTTTCAGTGCCAGACATTTTTTTTATGTTAGTCAATAATGCTAAAAGTATTTTTGCAGATATTATCCAAAAATGCCATGCCATTTTTAGCAAATTGCATAAGGTTATTATATAATATAACTTTGTTATTTATTAGCAGTTTTTTATAATTTTTGTTTTGTACAAAACTGTGTATATTAACACTAAATATTCTCAAAACTTCTTATACTACCAAAAACACAAAGGATAACAACAATAAAATATATTTTTTTTTATTTTTAGGTTTGACACTCAAATAATTAACAAAACAAATTCTCACATTCAATAAAGCAATCACACTAAAAGAACATTATTTTTAACATATACAGTAATTTTTATAAAATAATCACCTAAAATAAAAATATTATAGAATTTTTTAATGCCACTCACTTTTTTATGAGGAACTAAAATGCATATCTTGATTAGCAAATGTCCATTTCCTGTACTGATTTTACTACTTGTTTTATTAGTGATAGCCATAATAATAATTATATAACATGTATGATAGAACAAAAATAATAGGCCTAACATGAGTTTGCTTATTTACATGACACAAGATATATCAGTTACAAAGTTTGTAGGTACTTTTCCTCTACTACTCATTTAAGAGTATTTTCATTCAGTGGGAACCTTGAAACATGCATAATACTTTACTACACATCTAAACTACACACATACTATTAGGCTATATTATAATTATTATAAACAAACATAAACATAACCACAACATTCTAACACTGGAAAACTAGGCTAACAACAATGAAAATAAAGTGTTTCTACTATGACATCATTGACAACGGGCCAACTTGATCATAAACTTTTGTTATTGTTACTGATTGATCAGCTGTGTTTGTGCATCATATAACATGCTTAATAGAAAGTGCGTGTATTTTTAATGGGAATTTATATGAAATACGTGTAATAATATAATGTATTATATTTTTAATATATTTTATTAAAAACGTGTGGTAACCCAGACAGTTTATGCACGTTTTTAAAACGTCCGGGTAACTGGCATTAAAAGGGTGAACTTGCGTTGAACTGAAAGTATATTGATGAACCATGTCTCGTAGTTCAGTTTTTTTTTATTTGTTTAAATATTTTAAGTAAAACAGCTGACATATAGTAAAACACAAGAATATATTCTTCGTTATCGACATTCTTTGGACCTCATCAAACAAACATGACTCCAGATTCCATGAGTCAAGTCTGAAACAGCATCAAATACCAGACACTGCAATAAAAGGAAGGCGAACTGGGGTCAAATTCACCATTAAAATTGGATGAACCCTTCCTACCATAGCTACGCTATGTGTTACACACAAGACTTGAGCTTAATAATTTTTCGGAATAACGAGTCCGTCTGCAAACCGTAGGGGTGTACAAACACAAGCCACTGCACTCCCACACTTCCCGCGCTTCAAATGAGAGAGATAGTGAATAATGGCCTTAAACGTCTACCGGGCATCTCTTTGAACGACCAATTTGTAATTAGCTTAACATAGTGTTATCATCGCTTTCGATGTTGGCGCTATTCGTGTATTACTGACATATGTTGATAATAAATATCAATGGTGGTTTAAGTAACAAAATGACATTTGTTATTAATGAATACCAATGGTGGTTTAAGTAACAAAAAAAAGTACAAAACCTTTAGTTTGCTGATTATACTGTTTTAACCCTTATAACGTCAGTATATCTTTTCACGACTTCCAGCAAACGGCACAATATTAAAAAAAAAAATTTGAATGTGTAAAGTTAATTTTAATTTTTACTTTCTATAATTATGGTAAGTATAAAAAAGTAAAAATTTTAAAATTATCTTGTACGTACATATATTTATGGGACATTAAATTGTAGATATAAATAAAGTCAAAATAAAAGGCACACAAAATTTTATTAGCTAAACTATAAACATTACCAGACAATTATATAAATATAATTAAAATAAATTATATATAATAAAATTAAAAATAAATAAAAACCATATAAACAGAAAACACGACGAAGGAAACCGACTCAGCGATGGTTAGACACGCACTACCTGAAGCCAAACTGCAAACAAAAGCGCGCGCGCTGTACAGCGTCTGTGCCGTGTGGCGGGGAGAGTGTCTAGACACCCCGTCTATTGTTTCAAACAATGTAACGCGACAGCTATATTTTGACGCTTGACATAGGTCAATAACCCACACACATGGTTGACGCATACCGTTAGTGACATTGATCGGATTTAAAAGGAACTTAAATTTGCTATAGACGCAGTTTTGTGTCGATGCGCCGTACCGCGTCTTTGCCGTTTGGAGATAGTTTGTCTATGCGCCATACGGGGTCTGTGGCGTTATAAGGGTTAAAATATTTCATTCATAAAAAGTTATTACATTTTACTCGCTGTTACTGTTACACTTCTCAGTTGGTATTGTTACAACAAAAATTGCTTAAGGCAAATTAGATGCTTAACAAAACGTGTTTCATAATAATTGATCTGCCCATAAAAATAAAAAAATAAACTTTCAACCCATTGGTGGTGAATTTGTGATATGCGGTATTACACAAGTTATTCAATAACTCATTAAATTTATTTTATAGCATTTTTTAACAAAAATATTATTAATACTGTATAGTAACTCAAGAAATGTATGTAAACATTAAAATGTATAAGAATTGAATTTTTATAAATGTGTAAATTTAATTTTTAATTAATTTTAGTTTATATTGCTGGAGCTATGTTTTGGAAATATAAACAATTTGCTGTTATTCAAAACAAAATCAATATAATGATAAATTAATAAATAGTAGAGTGTTAGGATGCTATCTGATGGAAAATATATTTGAATCTCTTGTAGTCAGAGACCCTAAACAACCAGCAAGTCCAAGTGGAACGAATACTCTATTAAAATTCTTGAAAAAACAAAATCTCTAGAAAACTATGCCATATCTCAGCTTAGACTAAAATATTCCACCCTTCTCACGTTTAGATGAGGAAAAATATAAAGTAAAATTGTTTATAATTTTCCAGGTTGCCCTGGTGTATTGGTGTATTCTTATCCCTAAAAAAGTTTCTTTTCTAATTAAAATCTAACATAAGCTGTATACTGATATTAAAACTAATTTCAATAAAAAGTATTTGAAAACAGCTTCTATCTAGATTTTTTTACCACAAAACACGCTTGTCATGAAACACAAGTTTTTAAAACTAAATTAATGTAAAACACATATATTAACTGTCGGAAAATGTGTAAGATTAACTCAAAATAAAGGTAATTTAGTTTTACAAAATAAAAACTTTACTTTGAACCAATTGAATAAAAAATAAGAAAGTTAGAGGCAATAACTAGAACGATGCGCGGGACGTGAGATTTGAGTGAAATCCCATCGCTCAGCGAGGACAGGCAGGTCTCGCACGCCCCGCCACTCGCACAGCGCACGTCAAATAGCGCCGCGTAAGGGTTAATTCTGGTGGGCTATTGATCTGTAAAATATACACATTTTGAAGTATTTGTCGGTTATTTATAATTTTATGATTATACAAGTTTGGCTTCTTATAAACTGATATTGTTTAGTGAATTAAAGGGAACGCTCTGTTTGAATAGTCTCTTTAAAGTGTCTATGAAAAAATTAATGGACTGTCTTTCAACATCTCTTTCATTAAAAACACTACTCCAATTTTCATGTTGCAATATTTTTCAAAACATTCGTGCATTAGTGTCTGTTATGACTAGTAGAATGATATTAAAATCTCCAACAAACAAACTAGATGTATTTTTGTTGATTTATATTCATGTATGTTTATTAATTAATACAATAGTTATTTGCTGATCACTATAATGTGTTTCTGTCACATTTTGTACAGAATTTATGAATATCAAAAATAGATTTTCAAAGTAACGAAATATTGTGGTTTATGAATAATATGTAACTTGAAGCATATTTTATATGTCTATATTTGTCCATCGCTGAGTGTCTCACGTGTATGTGCAATGCACACAATGGACATCAACCACTCAGCGGCACAATATATTTCCCATATTGATTTATATCCCAAAAGTTGTTATTGGTGTCATGGTTTGAATTAAAAAAAAATTAAATGTAAAATACATATCATAAGTAATACAAATTCACCCCAAATTTTCAAGTAAAAGATATGTATCCTGGAAGTCCATTTTAGAATGTATAAATTCTAGGTAAAAGGTGGAGATTGTGTCGTGTAGTTCTTAAGGTATAGCCAATTTCTGAAGTCTGTGTTGTTTTCTTTAGTATAACATCTTTTTCTTGAAAGTTTTTTGTTATTGGATGGTCTCCAAAACATTATATTTCATTATAGCAGTTTTTCTAGAGCAAAAAATAAGAGTAATATGTTCTCAGATGGCTGTCAAACACATTAATATTATTATCATTTAACATATTCCGGGGGAGTGTTCCCATACTCGGCTTCACTGAGAGTGACAGAAAATTTGTAGTGAATGACCCCCCCCATTTGGTCATCCTAGTGCATATGGTGGATATTGCAAGAATATATGCGATAATAGATTTCTTTATTTAGTTGAGTACAAGTCAAATTTTCTATTTTTCACATAAATAAATCTTTCATCAGTATGTTTTTATATAGTAAATAGAAGAGGTTATCCTATTTTTAGCATTACTCTGCCTATTTCTCTAAAATAATTTATCTGGCTAGAGCAGTTAGTGAAAAGAGGAGAATTAGTAAACTAAAAATATGCAGACAGGACTAATGGAACATGTTATGTTCTACTTAGGATTACTGAGCAGTCAACTCTTTCAGTACTTGCAAATTTTTATTACTTCTCTAATCTTATTAGTCTTCAAAGTAAGAGTTGTTGGTTAGATTTATATTTAGTTATATTTATAAAGTAACCAATAAAAAACTTAATAAATATCTTGTAGGTTTAAAGGGGTTCATCTATCATTTAATACAAGTATAATTTAGAATAACAGTCTAGCTGTAGCAACATTGTTTTTTGTCCAGGTGCTTATTGCCCAGGAGAAAATGGCCACCAACACAGTGTATGTGTTCAGCATGAAGGATGGCAAATTTGCGTATAAGGCTGAGATCCGATCTTGTCTGGAACATTCTTCTCGGCCAACCTCCACTCTCTGGGTCAACATGATGGCTAGAGGAGGACAGGTACACTTATATCATTTTTTAATTAACATATTTTGATTGATATTTATTATTCACCTGTAAATTACATGCTTCCTATCTATTATAGTTATATAAAACAAATTTAAAAACAGATCTTTTACTTTTTGCACTCATTATAGTTATGATCAGTTTCTTTAGAAAATGAAATGAAAATAGTCTTTAATTTGTGGCTGTGTTGAATTAGGGTTGTTTTAGCATACTCTTTCACTCAACTTCCACACTGCAAGCACGCATCACCTTTTCTTTAGTCGGAGCCTTTACAAGTAGATTGATAGTGAAAAATTCAAAAACACCAGAAACAACAGACATCACTGTCACATGGGATCACACTTGGCAGTACACCCAACCAATCCTGATATGTCCACTGTCCATAACATGGGTGGTAACACGCTCACCAAGCTCAGCAATTGCAAGCCTTTGCTCCTACGAGTTCGGTCTAGATAAGCTTATTCTGACTTTCCCCGTGGTTGTGCCAACCTGCTTCTCAATTTCTGCCTTAACATCTTCAGCGTCAGTGCAACAATCAATGTCACATACTTCAAGGGCAGCTCAAGGTTCAAGGCTACCGACAACTTAAGTTGAACCGAGCACACCCTTCATCGCATCACAAAACTGTGCTTTTCCTTTTAAATTTGTGCCTGCTCAAACGACATATCCTAACCTCGTTTTGTCACTGATAGAATCTCAGTTTACTTATTCTCAGGTTTAGACTTTGCTCGGATCTCTCAAAGCACCTAAGTGAAGGTCTTCCCTTCTAGAGGATTCAGAAGCGCCTCTGGACACGCCTTGGTCACCCTTCTTTCTTTTTTCTCGATGATATGAATTGATGCCATTCCTACCGCTGCTCCATCCGCCACCTAGAGTTTCTTTGGCCTTCTGCCGGCTCTTCTTATTTTGTGTAGTCCAGACATTTGATGACTGCACCTGGGGGGGGGGGGTATTTGTTTTTAATTTGATTTAAAAAATAATAGTTGATTGTGATTTTTCTAGTAAAAACAATATCCATGTAAATATCAATGGTATTCAAACTCCTCTCTTTCCATTATAGTGTGTAATGATGTTTCAGTAACTCAAGTACAACATATTTGTGTTATTCCTTCAATTAATCAGTACATAGTGTGAATGCATACTATTTTAAAGTTTTTAATTTTGCATTTTGTAATTTACTGTTGTTATTGTATAAATGTATTAAGTAAATATTTTTGGTTATTTGCAGAGTATTAAAAAGTCAGCAATCGGTCAACGGATCATCGCAATTCTTCCATACATCAAACAAGAGATTCCAATTATGATTGTTTTCCGAGCCCTGGGCTTCGTGGCTGACAGAGACATTTTGGAACACATCATTTATGATTTTGACGATCCAGAGATGATGGAAATGGTAAAATTTATTTGTATATTATAATTTGAATAATGTATATTCATAATAAAATTGTAAGGAAGTTCTTTTTTTATACATTCTCTGAACATAAATTTCATGTCATGATGTAGTTTTATTTTATTTGTCAAGAGAAAGTGTCGTCTGCTTTGAGTTGAAACAGGACTTGAGTGAGCTCTATTATTTAGTTAGTTTAATAGTGGAATTTAGTGTTGTAAGTGCTTAAAACATTGTTAATGTATTTTTAAAACTGTAAACTAATTTACTGAGTAATAGTTTACAAAAACTGTTAAACATAATTCAATAATTATTTCTAGACTGTTTTGATAACCTAAAAACTATAAAACAAAAAATTTGGTTTGTGAATTTTTAATTGTAGTTTGTGAAAATTTTTGTTAGTAAAGCACATTTTATTAATAGGCTTGGTGCAAGGATATCAATTTTTATCGGTGTGCTAATAATAATAATAACAACAACTTCTTTGTTCGGATTAAATAAAACCTGCTAAAGAGTTCTTGTATATACTTGTTCTTGTGTAGCTGAAGGAAAACAGACTCTTATCTCCTGACACTCTTATCAAGTTGTATAGCTCAGTGCTTGAGTCTGTATTCAGTAAACCTGAGGTCCTTAGATCGAATCCAACTGGAGGTGGTGAATCTTTTTGATAGTCAAAATAACAAATTATTATTAATAATTAATATATTTTTTGTTTTGTTTTTGTGTTCATTATTTGTAAATTTTTTTTTAAACTAATAAATTGCTTTTCTTATTTATTAATTTAATTTAAAGAATTTATATTTATTATATTAATACAAAAATAGTAAAAATAAATATTGTTGTTATTTTATATTTATTTATTTATTTTTTAACAAGATTAAAAATAAAGTATCAAAAATGCCTAAATATCCTTGTGGAAAATGTACAAGAAATGTTGGTAAATGTCACGCTGTATTGTGTAAAGGAACCTGCTCAAAATGGTTTCATCTGAAGTGTACAGACTTAAAACAAGAAGGGTTTAAACAAATTGAGAAACACAACACATTGTGGTTCTGTAATGAATGTAACTTAATTAACTTGAGCTACAAAGAAGACTAAGATGTTGAAAATATAAATGAGGACCTAACTTCAGAAATAGAAAACTTGAATGAAGTAATTAAGACATTGAATGAAGAGCTTACATTTGCCAAGGAAGAAATTACAGAATTAAGAAGTCATAGTTCAAGATTAGAAATTTTGGTCTTAGAAAAGGAAGAAAAGAACTTGTTACTTGAAAGAAAATTAAAGGCCTTATTGGACCAAATGAATGTAAATGTAGGAAAAGAATGGCAGTCTGAAAGAAAAAGTTTGCCTCTCGTAAAGAATATTCAAACACCTCACAACACTCCAGTAGCGACATCTGAAAAAGAACTCTTCTCAAATGTCGTGAGCAAGAACATCAGAAATCCTTCTAAAGGCAAAATGCATATAAAAAAGCAGCCATTAAGTACAATTTCAACCTTCAATTACTATGAAGTACTTTCTTCTGACACGGACGACTATGAAGACGAACTCCAGAATATTGATGCTGAGAATGTTCAAGTTAAAGTACAAAACATTGTTACAAAAAAGAAATTGCTACTTTGTTCAGACAGTCATGGAAGGGATATTGCTTGGAATATTAATAATATTCAAAACTCATTTGAGGCTATAGGTTATGTAAAACCTGGAGGAAAGAGTGAACAAGTCCTGAACATGATAAACTTCGAAAAAGAAAATTGTTCAAATGACGATGTACTTGTTCTCATGTGTGGAGCAAATGATGTTGCTAAAAACGAATCTCAAGTTGCCATTAATAACATTACAAAAGCTCTTGAAATGGCAAAATGTTACACAAGTAATGTAGTTTAGGTGGACTTGCCTAATCGATATGACCTGGCTGAGTGGTCGTGTGTAAATGAAGAGACAAAGAAAACCAATGAAATTCTGAAGAAGCTCTCTGAGAAGTATCCTAATGTGACACTAGTTGAAGCCAGTAAAGCAAATAAACACTTGCATACTAGACATGGTTTACACCTTAGTGTTAGTGGTAAAAGGTGGCTGGCTCATGAAATAATACAAGCAGTAAGAGACAATCCAGAAAAGCGACCCACATCATCTCTAAGTACTGAATCGCCAGTGATGCAGTCAGCCCAAACAAACAAAGTCAACAACTCGGGAAACTCACCATCTCCAGTCCCAAGTCGCCACCCGCCCTCGCCACTGATGACAACACAGTAACAGACTTCATGGGATTTAATATCTTTCATTTGAATATCCAGTCGATCAAAAATAAACTAGACATGTTAAATATTTGGATAAATGAACTTAATATAACTATCGACATAATAACAATTAATGAACATTGGCTTGTTGAGGAGGAATTACTTTTATATCCTCCACTAGGTTTTAATTTAGCCAGTAGTTATTGTAGAAAACCTCCCCTTATAAGAGGAGGAAGCAGTGTATATGCCAGGGTAGGGATGGAATTTCAAATAATTAGCTTGGAAAATTATTGTTTTCCTCTTGTATTTGAAGCTTCAGCAATTTTACTAAAAAAAAGAAAATTTCTTAATTGTAACTATTTATTGCACACCTGATTCTGATGTTAAGATTTTCTTCTGTTTACTAGATACACTTTTACAATTTTTATCAAAAACATACAAAGAAACCATAGTTTTGTCAGGAGATTTTAACATAAATATAATTAAAAATTCATTTGAAAAGGAGTCCTTTCTTAATTTATTACGCACTTACAATATGTATTGCTTGAACCTGGAAAACACAAGAGGAGAGGCATGTTTAGACAACATTATCACTAATATAAATACAAGAAAACTTAAATGTAAAGTAGTGGAACCTCACCTGTCTGACCATGCTGGCATCTTAGCTAGCTTATATAAATCTAATCTGACAAACATACAATGTGCTGTAAAAACGAATGACATGTACAAAAAAATAAGAGTGATGACGCCTATCACCATTGATAGTTTTAAAAAACTACTTCTTGAAGTAGATTGGACTAGGCTTAAGTTTTTTTATACTGTTGACGAGGCATTTTCTTATTTTATTAATTTATTGACTAGTTTATATGAAGAAACATGTTATTTAAAAGAAGTTATAGTTAAAATTTCAAAAAGGCCAAATATTCAATGGTTTACGCCAAAACTTAAGAATTTTAGAAGTTTTGTTTTAGTTTGTTATGACAATTTAAAAAATAGTAAAGGTACAGAAAGAGAACTGTTGGCTAAATCAGTGTACAAGGAAGCTAGAAAACGGTATAAAGCCTTGATTAAGGAAGAAAAGCTATTGGCAAATGAAGATTACATTAAGAGGTCTAAAAATAAATGTAAAGCTGCATGGAATATTATCAAAGCTGAAAAAAGCACAGAATCACAATCTAATGAGTCTTATATTGATTCTAATGTTTTTAATGATTATTTTATAAATGTAGCACTAGATATGAATAAAACTCAAGTACCTGATGATTTTAGTGTAGCTCTTAGCTTAGTAAATAATTATGTAAATAGTTGTACTCCAAGAAATACGTTATATTGGAAAGTAATTGTTGTTGAAGATGTCCTAAAGTGTGCTTCTGAATTAAATCTATCGGGTAGTGAAGATTACTATGGTTTTTCGAATAAGATTACTAAACAGATTATCAGTGTCATAGCTGAACCACTAACTTATCTATTTAATCGAATGTTAATTGAAGGCACATTTCCTCAATGTTTAAAAATAGCAAAAGTAGTTCCTATCTATAAGAAGGGTGATAAAACAAACCCTTCCAGTTATCGTCCCATATCTTTAATACCTATTTTTAGCAAAATATTTGAATATTGTATCAAAAACCAATTACAAAACTTTTTCATGCTAAATGGTCTCTTATGTAAAGAGCAGTTTGGGTTTTTACCAGGACTGAATACTACAAAAGCTGTAGAAACTCTAGTTGGTAATGTTATTCATAATTTTGAGTATAAAACAACATCATCTGCAACCTTAATTGATTTGTCTAAAGCCTTCGACAGCATACCTCATGAGTTACTTATAAGTAAACTTTATTGCTATGGTGTGCAAGGTAGTGAGTTGAATTTGTTGGTATCTTATTTGAAAAATAGAAAACAAATGGTTGTTCAGGGTTCTACTTCGTCACTCATAAAAACAATTCAAATTGGTGTGCCACAAGGCTCAGTTTTAGGTCCTTTTTTATTTATCGTTGCAGTTAATGATTTTCCTTTCAATTTACCCTGTATGTCAGTTTTGTTTGCTGATGATACTACTCTTCTAAATCACCATAGTACACTTAATGGTTTAATAAAAATACAAGAAAATGCAATGAAGGTAGCAACTGAGTGGTTTCAGGCTAACAGGCTTGTTGTAAACAATAGCAAAACAGAAAATATAATTTTTTCAATGGACCATGTAATTTACAAATGTTTTAAGCCTGTTAAACTATTAGGAATCTTTTTAGACAGTAGACTAAGCTGGGAAAGCCATATAGAAAATCTTTGTACTAAATTGGCGAGAGTAATTTTCCTATTGCGCAAATTGAAACTCTGCATCACCGAAGAAATGCTAATAACCTCCTACTATGCCTTTTTCCACTCCCACTTAGTCTATGGAATTTCTTTATGGGGAAATAGTTGCCATTCAAATAAAGTGTTTGTCTGGCAAAAAAAAGCAATAAGAATTATAAAAAATCTTAATGAAAGGGAATCTTGCCTGCAAGCTTTTAGGGATTTAAATATCATGACATTGCCCTGTTTGTATATATATTATTGTTTACTGGATGTGAAAGCAAATCTGCAAAGTTATACTGTTAGAGAAACCATACATACTTATAAAACTAGAAAAAAGTACATGTTAGAGCTGCCAAGGACCAGGCTTGAAAAAACAAAAGGTAGTCATATCTATATGAAAATAAAACTATTTAATAAATTACCAAAAGGAGGATGGATTGTAAATATAAATAGGTTTAAACGAGTTGTAAGCAAATGGCTTAAAGAAAAGGCATTTTACTCTGTGAATGAATATTTGGCCTGTGATATTAGTTCCTTAAGTTTATAATTTTGTCTAGTCAAGTTTTAAGTTTTTTAACCTTTATTTTATAGTTTGGAGATTTTATGTTTAACCACCTGACTTACATATTTTAAATATTTATATTGTTACATTTTTCATTGGGTTTTAATTGTATGTGTTATTTGTGTTTCTTGTCCAGTCTGTGTTTTTTATATATATTTACCCTACAATGCTTTCTTATTTCTTAAATAATTTTATACAACCACTCTCTATTTATACCAATTATTAGTTTTGTAAGTTCCTATATCTTGCAACATTCCTGTTAATTTTAAAATAAGTCTCCAATTATAAAATTGTTAATTTTTTAAGTATTACTGCCTAATAATGTGACGAAGTCTATTGTAACTAATTATGTTACTTAATGACTAATAAAGACATCTTGAATCTTGAATCTTGAATCTTTAAATCTTTCCCACTTAGAATATAATATAGAAAATAACATTCATAATCAATATAACAGATTTAATTATTTCTGCATTGAACTAAATATTTGAGAATATATATATATATATATATATATATATATATATATATATATATATATATCAAGGTAATTATAAACATGGAGTGAGTGTGCATCCTGTATAGTCTTAATATTACGTAAGGTTGGCTCTTAGGAAGGGTGGTTTGTTACAAGAAAGTTGTCAGGGAAACCTAAAGGAACTTTCTGAGCCAAAAACTTCAGGTCTTCATCAACCACTAGCTCATTTTGATCTGAGGGAACTTACTGCACAGTTTAATAAATTTATTAAAAAAATATTTCTTAATTGACTTTTTCTTTTTTAGGTTAAGCCATCTTTGGACGAAGCTTTTGTGATCCAAGAGCAGAATGTAGCTCTGAACTTTATTGGAGCAAGAGGAGCTAGGCCTGGAGTCACCAAGGAAAAGCGTATCAAGTACGCGAGAGAAATCTTGCAGAAGGAAATGTTACCTCATGTTGGAGTGTCTGATTTTTGTGAGACCAAGAAAGCTTACTTCTTGGGGTATGTTCAAGTAAAAAATTAAAGTCTGATTGAAAATGTAAGAAATTATGAAACACGGCAACTAACTATTAAAAGTGTGGTGTGATGTACAACACAATTATTTGTCTCTGAATATTCAATGGTAACAAATGAATTTTAGTAATGATTTCAGGTAACAAACTAGTAAACAAATCATCAATGAGTTACATGAAGCATTTTATAGAACTAAGAAGAAAACGAAATGCAATCAAGGAGCTTCTTCGCTAAGAGATTGGAATGATTGACTTCCATAGTAATATTAACAAGAGTTAATCAATGTCATTCCATTGTTAGATTTTGATGACATCTTTACTCAATCAAATTAATTTAAAATCTGAAAGATATTGATTTGTGGATCAAGAAGATATTACCTACTTCATTCATATATAAATTTGAATGTTTTTAGTAGTACTACTTTTATGGCCTGAATAACAGTCATCATCCCCCAGTTTACCAACTGTTGTTAGAAATTTCAATAAAAAGCTGTCAGCCTTTAAAATTAATATTAATTTCATTGATTGACAGCGCTGTATATGGGAAAAAATGAGGAACAAATGCAAGAGCTGAGGCAGCTGTACCTTCGTTTGAAACTGTTACTGTGGTACATGAGTAGCTCTATATTGAAAAACCAGAAGTGTTATCTGTAGTGATGACGATTTTAGTGTCATTGACATGCAGATTGTGCATGAATTGTTTATATTGAATTGTATGCTTTAGTGTGTGTTAGACACAGCATGACTATGCTAGTTGGAGTAATGTAAGTGTATTTTTTCAATACACAGAATGTCAAGCTGTAATATTATTAATTGTGGCTTTACTGTAATTTTTTGCACACTCAATGTAAATAACAGATGTTTTGCCAAAATACTAATATTCTAATCAAGCTTGCTTGTTTTTAGCTCTGAAATACATGTGTTTCAAAGCTACTGTAGATTAAAGCTTTACATTACAAGGTTATGAGGTAATGGGTATTAAACTAGAACTTCCTTTTCAAGAACATTTAAGGTTATATACTTCCTTACGTACCCTTGTCAATTACGTGCTCAATTAAATAAAAAAATGGAACCATCAATTGCAAAAGTAGAATAGTTAGTCCAAAATGCAAATATTTATTGAAATATTTTGTTTTAACTAAATTATAATATGATAAATTTCAGGTACATGGTACATCGACTGCTGCTAGCTGCCCTTGGGCGACGAGAACTGGACGACCGAGATCACTATGGCAACAAGCGTCTGGACTTGGCTGGGCCTCTGTTGGCCTTCCTCTTCAGAGGGTTAGTACCGATCAGAGTCTGCGTAGAGAAAAATTATAGATTATACAGAATCACTAGATAACTGAGTAACTTATAATTGATTGATTTCAGGCTTTTCAAAAATCTCATGAAAGAAGTGAGAATGTACGCACAAAAGTTTATTGACAGAGGGAAAGACTTCAATTTGGAGCTTGCTATTAAGACCAAGATCATCACTGATGGCTTGAGGTATTCATTGGCCACAGGAAACTGGGGCGACCAAAAAAAAGCTCATCAGGCCAGAGCTGGTGTATCTCAGGTAAAAATTATAAATGTAGCAACTTGTTTTGTGTGGCATTTGAATAGGGTCACCACGTAATTGGAAGTAGTCTTGGAATTTATCACACTTATAATAAATAAACAATAATCTGGTCTGGAAATCCAGTTATATAACTAGAAAATATTAAGTATAATTTGCTCTCTCAAAACATTTATAGAAACAAATAATAATTTGCATCATTTTTTGAGTTGGGAGCTGATTATCTTAATTGTTTGTTTACACCCTTGGCCTAGGAACTGTGAATGGAGATCAATGAGATGTAGTTAATGGTATTGTTATTAAGTGCACCAGCAACACCCGATTACAGTGTGGTCTAATCAACTGTTTATCCACGACCCATCCAAGACATCAGATAGTTTAAGGTTAGCTCCGCAATGTAGTGGAGTTGACCCTGGTTAAATGTTGTATGGATAAGTTGTGATTTTAACTACAGTTACCATTTTAATAAGTCTAAAATTTAATATTGATCATAATTGAGCATACAATGTTTTGTTACTCATTCAGCCTTGAACCTGAAATAAAAATGTAAGTCAACTGTAAGATTTTTTTTCTGCATTCTTATCAAATAAGCTCACTCCTCTAATTTTTATAAATAGTCCTTAATTTATAAATAATAGTGTATTAGATAAAGGTTTGTGATGGTGCAATAGATGGAACAGTTAATTCATATTGTCTTCAAGTAATAGTATTACACAGTAAAATTTATGTTATTTGTCCACACTTTTGTAATTTACTAAAAAAAATATCTAGAATTAAGATTTGAGTGTTTTGTTTCAGTTTTTAATTATTTTTTACTGTAAAGAGTTGATCTTGTACTGATAAAAAGGTTGCCCTAAACAGATATCAATAAGCCTCTTTTTTTATTTGTACTTCGATGAATTATTTTTAGTACACTGCAAACCTCAACTTCACAATGCCTTCCTGCTGTCTGCCTGACAGCTAACTGTGTCAACACTACGTTGATAGTTGTTTGTTCTTTTTTATGATTTCTCCCCTGATTTCTTCCAACAACATAGTTTGTTAAAAGAAGAGAATTGGGTAGTCTCTACTTCAAAACATTGGAAGACGTATAATAAAAATGATATGAATTTAAACGTTGGTAGTTAATCATCGTATTATACTCATCATAGCATTTCTTACATATACAGATGATGACAAAATATGGACACACACATACATACTTTTTTTCTCCAAAATACAGATAGTGATGAAATTTTTTCTCCATGGCTGTTAACAGATTAAATGTGACGGTTAGTTATGTTTAGTTGAAACATAAACTGTGAAATCGGAAATTTTCAACCAGAAAAAAAACCTAATTTTTGAAAAGAGTGAGTTGTCTAAAACATCACCACAATGTTGCTTTAAATCCTAACCATTATGTTGCAAGTCAATTTGTTTTTACATAGAAAATGTAGTATCTTATACCAGCTGAACAGTGCCCACAATATCTGCCGTACAATTAAATGAAAATGATTGTTCACAATATGTACCGATATGTGACTCTAAAGAGTGCAATATGTGTGACATAACATTTATTTGTAGGTGTTGAATCGATTGACATTTGCATCAACATTATCCCACTTGCGGCGAGTAAACTCTCCCATCGGCAGAGATGGTAAATTAGCCAAGCCTCGACAGCTGCACAATACATTGTGGGGTAAGTGTCTGTTGGTGTTGTCACAGCTTCCATACGTTCTTTAAAGTTCAGTAAGTTATCGTTTCTTTACATGTTACTGCTCAAATTGTCTTAAATCTGCCAAGTCTGACGTGGTCTGCTGATTGTCAAAATGGAGTCTAGCACAGGAAACAATATACTGTAATAAGAACAAGATGCTTATTTTTCAATAATAATATAAATAGAAACTATGTATAGTAAGGTATCAGATTTCATTGGCTGATAACAGCTAGTTTTTTTCACCCACTAAAACTTCAAGCCTCAGATGGTATTTAAACTGGTCTAATGTTACTGAAAATACGATTAAGAGGAGAGGTAATTTATGAAGTTGGTGGAAGAGGGATCTTTTTAAACATCAAACTGTAAAATGAATGTTCTAAAATACACCAAACTGTAAACAACATTTTTCAGTAGGCATATTTAATGGTTGCTTTGTTTCTTCCGATGTAACGGTTGTGGCATATTTGTAACCACTGTACCACTGTGTGAAATACTAACCAGAAGTATTTTCGAGCAGCTAATACAGGCCTAAAAATAACAGTGAAGGAGGTGCAACTTTATTATTGAAACACACATGCTTGTTAGCTGCTTATACTTGTACACATCTCTGTGTTAGTTTCTTTACTCACAGTTACTTATCCGGGACACCCTTCATTCTTCTATGCTTAGACAATTCCTCAGTTTACTTTAGACCATGTCATTTATTGTCCAATAAGGTAGCGATTAAAGTGATATGGTACCTTAGGGTAGTACCAAGACATGATTGAAATTATTTTACCTTTGCACATAGTTTCTGAACTACCCTCTAATCTGCCTGAAACTGGGATGTATAAAAAATGAATTGTTATTGTTCCTAATGGCTTTTTATTGAATTCAAAATTGTATTTTCTTTTTAAAATTCTTTTTATAGGAACTTAGAAGGTGGTGTTTTAAACTTTTTATGATAACTCATAAAGTTAATTGATACATTTGAAAATAATAATGTGTATATTATAAATTATGTTTAAAACTTAAAGAATAGAAACAATACAAAGTTTTTACTTGGAAGTGATTTATTATGTTTTCATGAATGAAGGGTCATTTTGTCTTAGGGCTTAAATGATTAAGACAATTAGGATATCAACAACTCACCTAAATGGAGTAGTTATATTTCAGTGAGTTATTCCACCATTTAGTTACTAGCTTTACACACGTGATAAGTTGCAATATTTATAGTACTATACAAGTTGTGACTTATTATGTAAAACTTTATCAGTGCCCCATTTAGATGGCCGTTAATCTTGTTGGTTTTCAATCATAAGTCTTAATTAAATGCTATTTTCTTTTTTGTGTGTTTTAGTTATTTTGCTACTGCTACAGACATAACATTCTCTTGATCAATTTAAATATTGAAAACTAAAAAGGTAATACATGTTGTGTTACTAAAAAGTGATAAACTTGTTGTCTAAAAATAGAAACATGTGAAAAGCAAAATGTTAAAATCTTATTGGAAGCTCACCTTGACTTGAGTAACACTCAAAAATGTTGGAGAAACTTTACTTGTGTTCAACTTGAATTAAAACCCTTTGTTCATACTCATCGTTTGTAAATATTTTAACTTAATACTTCATAGTTTTATCAATTAAGTAATGTGTAAATCAATTCATTTGGAAAGCCTTCAGTACAGTATTATTTTGCAATTGTCCATAGCCCATTGTGACATCAACTTTCATCAAACAAAAGTAAATATGGCAATCACTTATTGTCATGTTTCTTTCTGGTACTAAGGGAAATTTATAAGTATTTACGCCTTTGTGGTCAGTTGCACTATTTATAGGCTGTCCTCTCAGGTCGGATGGCCAGCTGTCATCATTTCATATGTCAGCTCGTTATTATTTTTGTAACAGTAGTCCCCGGGGATCAGATGGCCTGTAGAGCTGGTTTAGATAAAATTCCACCAACAATCATAAGGCCAGCAGCATTGGCCACATAAAATAAATAGCTGTACAAATGTTATTCTTATTCAAAGTAAATAACACTATGTATCATAGGAAAGGCATAATATTTATGTAACTCAAAGAGAATAGGAAATGTGAACAAATGTTATGTTATCTGTTTTCCTAATTTCACATCTCCAATCGACACACAATAATGGCTATATATCAGTGAAAGAAAAATATTTGGAAGTTTAATACTGTATTACATTAAAAACCGGATGTTTTGTATACTTCAAGAGATACAGTGTAGTTGGCTATGACTGCAGGTATGATCTGCCCTGCTGAGACTCCAGAAGGAGCTGCTGTCGGGCTGGTGAAGAACTTGGCTCTGATGGCATACATCTCTGTCGGCTCCCAACCATCACCCATCCTTGAGTTCTTGGAGGAGTGGAGCATGGAGAATCTTGAGGAAATAGCACCGTCTGCCATTGCAGACGCTACCAAGATATTTGTCAATGGTTGTTGGGTAAGTCTGCAACCATAACCAACAACCACATAATAATACCAATCAATTCTGATGAATTTCTTTATCACGATATAGCACCTACATTCTGTTTATAAAATTCAGAAAATGTTTGTAATGTAATCTAAAATGTTTTCTTTTACCATTCAAAAGTATAGAAATGTGGTATAAAATATGATCTGGCAAAGATATGTTATATTAAAGGAGGAGGTGAAACTGGTAACAGTAAAATCTTATTCATAGACAGGAAAGTTTTACAAGGTTTTTTTATGGCAGGATTGGGATCCACTTGGTTAATCTACTTTCAAAACACTTCCTTGTCCAACCTATAGATTTAAACTTACAATTGTAAACGTATGAATAATTACAGACTTGACTTTAATAAGATCGGAACAGTCTTGTCTCAGCTCACAGCATTCTCTAAACAAAAACTTTAAAACTGTTTTCTACCAAAATAGTATGTTTCATTTTCCTACCCCAGAGCTAAATCTCAAAATTCAGGCGATTTGAACTTTCTCATCAGTAGGTTGCCAAATAGATAGAAACCCCACCTTATCAGTAAGCAGACTAATAAATCAGTAAACATTGTCATCTACTCCAATCTCCAATTTGATTGTGTAGTGAGCAACAATTAACAGCAGTTTATCTACTTTGAGTTGACAACTTTCTAATAATGTTTATCATTGTAATAATCAAGTCTCTTAATTACTAATCTTTACAAAACTAACCTAGATAGAAAATAATCTGCAGTTTAGAACACAACCCTCTTGAGTTTTTAGACTTTTCTCTTCTCTAACAACAAATTTCTGTTGATCACTTCATTTTCCATCATGAAATTTAATTTATCCTTTCCTGAACATACAGCAGCATTTATAATGGACACTGGATCTCATAACCATAAACTGCACATACAGTTTCTAAAGCCTTTAAATTTTTCATCTACAGAAAATGTAAAACAGTTGTACATCATAGCTGTAGAATTTCGAAAGATGCAAGTGACTTTGATAACTTATACTTAGGAATATATGACTTAACCCTCCAAGTGATGACTAAACCACTTCAAAGTGCTAGGCCATTTTCGAGCATATGACATTTTTTTTTTTTACAACTTTTTATATACAAATATATGTTAAAATTGCATGTATTACATATGGTTTTTTTCACAAACATATGTTCTATAAGATAAAGTAAAAATTAAAATGCTTATCTTTTATCATAAAAAAATCTGGTCCTTCTAACCGGTTGTGTAGTTTTTTATATTTTTATTTTTCAAAATCCTTGACGTATAGTTTTTACAAAATGTAGTAGTCCTAATTCTAAAAAATAAGCAAAATGTTCCAAATAATGCTGAATAAGAAAAATATCACTTCATAACCTTTTGCACAACATATCACAATACTAATTGGTAAAAAACAAAACACTGTTTTTTCGCCCAAATTTTACTAAAATGTTTACCACATCAACAAGTGTCAGTAAGTAGTTGAATAATGAGTATTGTCTCAAAATAAACACATATTTAGTTACTGATATGAGTAAAAGTAAGAAAAATGACAGTTAAAGTATTAAAAATGGCTTATATACATATTTACATTAGACTAAAAAAAATTAGTCTGAGTCACTCTCTGGTGGGGGTGCTGCTTTCATCGCTATCATTTCCACTCAAATCATCGTCAAAACAGCGCCTAATGGCACTTGAATTACTAAGTTCACTCATAGCACAAATAACTACTCAATAAACAATAATATAAGTCACTTACAAATCAAAAGGATGAAGCAAAACAACAACGTCACGGTCACAGAGCGTCGGCCGCGAGACGACCGTAACAGACAAACACGCGTCGAAATCAGCTGACTATTCTTCTTACTTTTTATATACAAGTATATATAAAAAGTATATATACTTCTGCAACCTTCTGACCTCGCAACCTTCTGAATTGCATAGTTCTAATTATGTTACTAGATAGGGAATTTATTCCTACATGTAGCCTTATAAACCACATCATAATTGAGCGAACCGTTCGTCTGTGATATGAAAAAAACAAACAAACAGTGCGATAGTAGCACTTTGAGGGTTAACAATCTTCCCAGTGGCACCACATGCACTGCTGTAGTGCTTGATCAAATTTATTTACTAAAGCTTCTTATGCAAGTGAACTCTTGGATTGTTTGTGCAGGTTGGTATTCACAGAGATCCTGAGCAGTTGATGGGGACCCTGAGAAAGCTCCGGAGACAGATGGACATTATCGTCAGTGAGGTGTCTATCATTCGAGATATCCGAGACAGAGAGATCCGGATATACACAGACGCAGGTCGGATATGTCGACCTCTACTTATTGTTGAGAATGGACAGCTGTTGCTCAAAAAACGTCACGTTGAGACGCTCAAGGAGAGGGACTACAACAACTACGGGTCAGTCAATTACAATTTTTCACAATTCATCATTTGGTATTATTTTTGTACATAAGCTTATTATTTATTCCTACAACTAGCTGTCTGGAATATTTATACTGCAATATTATATTATACTGCAATAAAGTAAATATTTAATGTGTATTATTGGGGCTAGAACAATTTCATGTGTTTTTTAGGTTTTATAAGTGGCGGATATGTTTTGTTAAATGTAAACCAAGCTTGATGTTAAATATTTGTAACTGAAGTTATATTTTTTATATTAGAGTATTTCTAATATAAAAATATTGAAAAAAAAATTCAAATCGCAATTCATAGACGAGGCAAAGAATCGACTGAGATTTGTTACGCCCCGGCAGTAAGTAAGTAAGTATATTAGAGTATTTCAATAATTATTTTCTTTTTTTTTGTTTATTACCAAACTTAATGGCTATATTATTAATACAATGTAAAAATTTTAAGTTTTTTTTTTTCATTTTATGTTAGGTAATACATTATTACTGAACAAAAAGCTGTAAATCCCATTGGCAGGGTTTGCAGTGGTATCATGATGTATACAATTCAATGAGTAGAAGATTTATTTTTATTAGATAAATATTCATAGTAAACTGTGTTTATAGCCACAATATTTGTTAGAATAAAAAAATAAGTCCAACTGTACAATAAACAAGTACATTCAGAAAACTATTGGAAATCTAATCTACATAGCACAGCCTAATCTTGTTTACTAATAATCTTTTCCACTTATATATAACCATTCAGCCATGTACATATCATTATAATAGCTTCAAGAGTTACTGAAAATGTTGTAATCCACATTTCCATTTGAAAAACATTTTAATAGCATGTCAATTGTCTTTCTCTTTTACAATGTTCCTACAATAGCTTTTTTTGTTACTGTGTAATTAATGTACGTAATTTATTTTCATTTCTACCCAATTTTACTATATCAGTGGTTTTTTTAATGTATAACATTTTTTGAATTTGTTATAAAAAGTGAGTTAACCCGAATAAATTATTAAAATTTCAGTCTTGCTGCCGAAAGCCAATAGATGTTGAACCAAAACATGTTTCAAAACCTTAATTATTTAAGCAGATTCAAAGTTGTGTAAACTGTAAAACTTAGATGTTAGTCTCACTTAACTTTGCTCCAATTTTGCATTTTCCTTGGGTTGTTAGAATACCGTAACCGAACATCATTGTCTGAATTGTTTGATATACCTGTCTGTAGGTGGCAAGTGCTGGTGTCCAGTGGCGTGGTAGAATACATCGACACATTGGAAGAGGAGACAACCATGATAGCGATGACACCACAGGATCTGCAGCAAGAGAAGGAGTATGCCTACTGTACATCCTATACTCATTGTGAGATCCATCCCGCCATGATACTGGGGGTCTGTGCCTCCATCATCCCTTTCCCTGATCACAACCAGTCGCCCAGGAACACGTATCAGGTCAGTACTGTTGTCATTGTGTGACATTACTCATAATGTACCCATAGTTCTAATATTGGGGCAGCAGGAAACTCCAGAAAGTTGCCAGCGGCTGTAAAGGCCTTGCATTTATGGGTTAAACAATCAATTTAGATTTAACATTAACATAAATCATTAGTTGTGTATTGAAAAGTTTGTTCACTCACACTTTCAATCCCTTTTTAAAAACAAGTGCTAGTTTTAGTCTATATACGGAGCAAAAATACCTCATTAGCAAATTGCCATAGTGAGATGTACACACCGCTAGCTGCTTAGTGTTAGCTGAGTACTTCTTAAGCCCTTACTTAAGCGTTCCAAAAAGTGGCCAAAACTTCTGGATATTGAAGTTGCCATTTTCCATCATAGTAACACCAGATCCGGGGAGGCGACCAAAATTTTATGGTTGTATAACATTAGGGATACATTAGGGAGATACTTAATGGTGAAGTAATCTATGGATAATTAATTTATATACATTGAAGTAACTGATCACAATTTTATGAAATATTTCATTTTCTGCAGTGTATTTAACACGTAGTTTAATTTAACCCTTAAATGTGTGTTTATTCTTATTTATCAACATTACTATCAACAGTATTATTTTACTTCCATAAAATTAAGGGAACAGAATTTAATAAACAGTAATTGGTCAAAAGAATAAAAATCAGCTATAACAAACATAAGTCATTATAAAATAAAAGCCTACAATAGTGTATATTTGAAGATAAAAACTACATATGTTGTCATAACAAATACAAGCCAGCTGGTCAGACGGCAATAAACAAACATGATCTTATGTAGCAACTACAGTGGCCTGTGGTGCGGGCCACACAAGCTGAACAATTCTGAGCTGTTGTGAAAGCTTGTTTGGCTTACACACGGGACATAAGAGCGCATAGGGTTAAAATCATTCTATGTTGACACATTAATACTACCAATTGTATAATGTGAGATATGGTGAGCTATCTTCAGTAAAAAGTGTTACTGAAAACTCAAACAACAAGACAAACCAAACTTCTATACGTATACCAAGGCACGTATACCAACCAAGCATTCCTTTTCACAGCTTTTTAAAATTTCTTTGTGAAACATCAATAGAAATATCAGTGACTGGTTTCCTCGTGTATTGTTGTAGAGTGCTATGGGTAAGCAAGCAATGGGTGTGTACATCACCAACTACCACGTGCGGATGGACACACTGGCGCACGTACTCTACTATCCCCACAAGCCCCTAGTCACCACCCGCTCCATGGAGTACCTGCGGTTCCGGGACCTCCCGGCCGGCATCAACTCCGTCGTGGCCATTCTCTGTTACACTGGTTACAACCAGGAGGACAGTGTTATCCTGAACGCTTCCGCTGTTGAAAGAGGTTTCTTTAGGTCAGTCTTCTCCCTTATCTCAATTATTATTTTTTATGATTTTTTAGACATTTATGTCGAATATTTTGTACAAATAATGTGAAGAATTAATTCTTGAAAGGACTTAATGTCAATTCTTGGATGCTATTTATGACTCCAGTAACTAAACCTAAGAAACCATAATTAATTATGAACTAAATTTTTAGGGTGGAAAAATATTGCTTTAATGATTTTGAATTAGTAGTATTACTGTTCTAAGATTTTTGGCTAGTAAAGTAAGTTATTCTCTTACTGTATTTATACTGTACCTTTAAAAATATTTTAAACTCTAAATGTTCATTATTTATGTTTTTGGAACTTAATATTGAGAGCTAGACTGAGTCAACATTTTTCTCTTGACAGATCAGTGTTTTTCCGATCCTACAAGGATGCAGAGTCCAAGAGAATCGGTGACCAGGAGGAACAGTTTGAGAAACCTACCAGACAAACATGTCAAGTAAGTGGTACTAATAAATAAAGTATAAGTTCACTAAATATTAAAGAAACTATAGAAATATCAAAATCATCACATAATAAGTTCATTATTTAATTATTTTAAACTTGCATATAGTGTTGTACATGATTTATAGAGTATGTATTGCTGTGAATACCAACCAAACTGTGTTTTTACAATCATTTATTCTCTTCTTTAATCACTTTAATTTATATTTTCACTAGCTCAAACTTTATTATTATATATCTTGTAGTTAATATTAATTAATATTAACTGTAAAAGTAACTCCGTTTTATTTTAACTATTGTGAATTATAACCTAGTTTTAAAAGTTATTGATTATCTATTTTCTTGTTGCAGGGAATGAGAAACGCAATATATGACAAGTTAGATGATGATGGTATTATTGCACCAGGTCTGAGAGTCTCTGGAGATGATGTGGTTATTGGGAAAACAATGACACTGCCTGACAATGAAGATGAGGTAATTGAAGGTCTTTATATTCTGTATGACATTAGTAAAGTTAATGTTCAGATTCTTCAATTTAACTGACCTAAAATTGTATTACTGTAGTTACTAGGCTTGTTCAATAAACATCCAAATTAATGCTGTATACAAATAAGGCATCACGACATAAACTTTATTAAATTGACTGGTCTTCATTTTGTGATAGTATTCAACATGATTGACATCATTAGTTTGATGTTGTATAATTGTAATTTGTCTGAATTGTTTAGCTGGAAGGAACAACGAAACGCTTCACCAAGCGAGACGCCAGCACTTTCTTACGGAACAGTGAGACAGGTATCGTAGACCAAGTGATGCTGACACTCAACTCAGAGGGTTACAAGTTCTGCAAGATCCGTGTGAGATCCGTGCGGATACCCCAGATTGGGGACAAGTTTGCCTCCCGTCACGGACAAAAGGGAACCTGTGGTATCCAGTATCGGCAAGAGGTGAGTGTCATCTTTGGAATTACACTTTTATATCAGTTCTTCTTATTTTACTGTAATATGTACAAAAAGATTTATTTATATTGGTTGAATGCTTATGTATTTATCCTATGTATGATATGAAAAAGTGAAATTTTAGAATTAGGTAATGTATGAAAGATACAAAATGCCAGCAAATAAAAAAAAACAGTTGCATAATAGTTAACTAATAGTTTAAGATCCTTATATCAAATTATAAACTAAATCTTTAAATTATTATGATTAGTTGAGATTCATTAGGAATAAATAACACTATTTCTTATTATTTTCTTCTAAATGTTATAACATAGAATCCTGAACTCCAGAATACAGATTCTTAACTTGTAGTTGTTTCAATCCTAAACTTCCTTTTTAAAATGGGTAATGAGCAACCTCAAGCACTGATTTAATTATTTTTATTAGGGGTAACACACAATTCTCCAATAATTTTTAATTCATTACTCAAGGCCTTTTGATATTCGAGATGCAATCGTCATCTTGTTATAATGACTTGGATTGTAGATATTAATATTCCAGAATATTAATATTTAAATTATCAATGAGACATCCAAGACGATATAAAATATTTTTTTACTAGTAAGCTCAGAGTGAATATTCAGTACAATTTATTACTAAATTGTTAACTATTAAATATTATCTGGTTTGTCTAAAATAAAAATCACAGTTCTAAATAAAAATAATGGATCTATTTTACACTGGCAAATTAATAAGTTCAAAGTTTCAGAATTTTCATCACTCTATTTTCCCCAAAGAATTGACAAACCGTTTAGTAATTTTAAAAGGTCCTTTGGCAAGAAATCAAAATATTAATCAAATATATCAAACTAAAAATCAGAGCTCTCTTCTGAAATAAAATAATAAAGTTGTCAAATAAAAATCAAATACCACTTGGAAATAACTAAAATAAAAATGTTCACTTTTAAGTTCACTCAAAATTCGAAAATAAAATCTTAACTTCTCTTTCCCCTAGTTGAACCTTAACTTTCAAGTCTTTGCAATTCAGATTACAACTCTCTCAAACAACCATTAAAGTTCAATTAATTACCAATTAATAATTCACAACAAAACAGTTACTAAATTTCCAAATTCCAATTAAAGTTATTAACAAAGTTCAATTTTAATTCACTTTTCTTGCAAGTTTGAACCAAATGTAACTTGTATGATTCTATTATGCTCTATTGTTCATCGAGAATTAACTATGCAGATTGCTCTGTAGTTTCTATGAATTTAATTTTTCCTATAAAAAGACAACAAAATTAATTTAACGTCAGATCTGGAAGACTATTTCAATATAACATACAATAAATTTGATGCTTACCTCAAAATCCTTTGCGGAAAAAAATTTAGAAACACAGTGCACTGTAATCAACTTTTACCAAAAGAAAGGCGAAAATTATGAGCTGGCGCATATATACTTCCCCTTCCCACCAATTCTGGTGGACATCCGCGGTGTTCTCTCATTGGCCCAGCTGTATCCAACTAGGAGAACAATCGCCGTAACAAGACAAGTTCTGATCAATTCAAGGCAGTGAACCACCTTCCTAACAATTTAAAACTACTAGTACTAACTTGCCAAAGGATTACATAATATTCGTTTTTATCCTAACTTCTCACAATCTAATTTAAAATTAATCCCAATATTTCGTTCCCAAAATTTTCATTTAATTTGTTTTAATTTAAAAAAATAAACCAATGTAGCTTTAAAATCGCTACACTTGTGTAATAAATTTTAAAAAATATTGGAAAATTTGTTTCATAATTTGATACATAAATTTGTAATAAACTAGAATTGTCTAGGATTTTTAAATCTAGAACTGTTGCATGTACTTTTGTATATCTTAATTGTTATTTTTAATCCTTTGAGTCATATGAGTTTGCTGGTGCGTCTGCTTTGCTAGGGATTAATTGGTGCATCTGTATGTAAGAGTCATTACAACTAGTGTAGATTTGTAGAATATTGGATTGTTTCAAATCCAAAATTATCATGAAGAATTGGGCCTTTTCAGTGTAGTTGTTTCTTTTTCTGTCTATTGTTACTCTTTAATGACTCCATAACGTGAAATTTTCTTCACCAAATGTTAAATGTTTGTAAACAAATATGTTTTATGTGAGGGTACCCAAAAAATACTTTTTTACTCATCTTTTAGTAATGCTTACAGCTCCTCCTTCACTTTTTTCTTGATGTTGTCTTTGTTGAATCTGGAAATAAGAGCCTTTTCATGTGTGGAAATGAGAAAAACATCACATGAAGCTAGATCAGGTGAGAAAGGTGAGTGGGGCAGCCAAACCATGCCATTTTTTGTCAAAAAATTGTTAACAGAGATGGCTGTATGTGAACGTGCATTGTCATGATGGAGGTGCAATCTGCTATGAATCTTGTTTTTGACGAACACTGGATCGCAATCTTCTTAAAACTTCCAAATAAAAAGCTTAATTATCGGTTTGGCCCGTAAGAACAAACTCTGAAGGAACTACGCCTCTCACATCAAAAGAGCAAATGAGCATTATCACGGTGTTTGATTTTACTTGACAACATCTTTTTACATTGTGACAATGGCCTCACTGTTGCTTTGTTTCTGGGTCATAACCATAGCACCATGACTGATCACCAGTAATGACTTTTGATTGGAAATCAGGACTGGTTTTTAAGTCGTTCTTTCAAAGAACACAAGGCACAAACTTGGCAGGACCTTTCTCATTCCCAGATCTTCAGATAAAATTTGCTAAACCGAGCTCTAAGATAACCCCCACTACACATCTCTGGCATTTATCAATGGTCTTTCAACTGTTTGGGCGCATAATTTTTTTTAACTTTTTGAACATTTTTATGTTTATGCAGTTGAAAGACATGGAACAAGGCTTGTCATCAATGGACATTTTAGCTGCATGCTGTTCATTTAAACTTATCAGAACAAGCCAGGTCGATGATTAAGGCAGCACAGAAATGGCAATGAGTTGCGCTATCAACACAACAGCAGACGTTTGTACTGCACAAGCCCCATCTCAACAGATTTGGTCTGGGAACTTTTGAATACCTCCTTGTATTGTCACTACAGAAATTAGTTCTCGGTAATTATATATATATAAATATTTTTCTAGAAGTAAATTTTTAGATTTATCGGACTTAATGAAAGTGACAGTAATAAGGAAGAAATGTTATTTCATTATAACATGTTATATAACTAATAATGTTAAACTATCTTGTATAACAATTGTTGCTTGTTGAAAAATATCCGGAAAATATTATTGCCAATGAGCCCACAGGACTTAAAGTGTTAATGGTATACACTGAAAAATCATCATTTACCTTCCTACTAATCTGATAAAATTATATGATAGTAAGGAATAATGTGTAACACTTTTGTTTGTGAAAAAGTGGTAAGGTGTTTAAGTGATATTTAAAAACTGTGTCAAGTTAACACAGGAAACTTTGTTACTATCCTCTGTAAAACACAAATATGTTATACTCATTTTTATAAATGATACTAGCTGTTACCCACGGCTTCGCACGCAATCTTTAGAAGCAAAGTCCTTATATTACTTAGTAAAAGCAATTATGATATATATGATGGGAGTCCTATAAAAATTTTAAAATGTAAATAGGCATACATCAGGTAGATATTATTTAAGTTCATGGCAAATAGTATCAGAGTTTAAATTAATTATTATATCATGTTTGGCATGTGTAGGAGCATTTCTGGTTCTAACTGATTATATACATAACGTCACAGCTGAATCTGCATTGTTATCCCGATCAAGAAAACACAAACCTTGGATCACACAGGTCTTGGAAACTTATTTCGGGCAAAAATCATATATTTCCAGTCCTTGTCATATATTTCAGGTCTAAGATATTTCCAATACCATAGTAGAGTTTGCCTTGTTGTTCTGACGCAGAAAAAAAAAATATATATATACTTACGTAGGATCGAGATGCCTACTTCGGTTAAAAAGTGCCTACTTAAGACCGTTTAAATTCCCTTACCTACTATGTCACAGTTTAGCTTGCCATATTGCCTCGATCAAAATACTATATACGTTTGATTATCTAGTTCTCTGAAGTCTATTTTGGTCAAAATCTTGTTGACTTAGTTGAGTTTGCCTTGTCCTGATGAAGAAAATACACACATAAGTAGGACTGAAAAGCCTATTATGACCTACGGAGAAGTCCTACCTACTTCTTATGTACTTTCGGTATAAGAGGAAAATCCTTGTTAAGGTTATGCAAAATTCCAAAATAATCGTTATTAAAGTTTTGCGTTACACTTGATTTTTGGACTGTAGCCAGAGAAAGAATGAATCGTTGAGGCATGTTAGTATTCATTTCTCTGTTTTTCCATAAGCCACTGTTAAAATGTAATATCATAATGTCAAGGAAACCTACCAGTTTAAAGTAACTTATGTGAAAACATTCATTACTTTGTTCATTAAGGTTAGTTTTATAACAGTATTTAATGCATTAGATGAATTTAATTTGTCACTGGTGCAATCTGGAGTAAACTTTATAGATTAATGTTTTATTTACTATCTGCATTACACTAACGATCAAGCACTGTTTACTTATTATTGATAAAATTTAAATGTAAACAGATGTTTCAGAAAGTTTGTCGAACTATAGCTGTCAACAGCTGTTTAGTGCCAGTTTAATTTGAATAATGAAACGTAAAAACTACAATAAATTTCTGAATTCCAAAATATTCCAGGTAACTTTTTTTAACTTTTTCTCTATAAAAACCTTCCTCGGATTTCAATGGACATTTTACAAAAAGAATTAACCGAATTGGTCCAGCCGTTCTCGAGATTTGCGCTTACCAACACATTTTGTGATTCATTTTTATTTATAAGATAATTTGCAGACACTTTCATAATATATAAAATTCCATATGAATATGTTCCAGGACATGCCATTCACATGTGAGGGTATCACTCCAGACATCATCATTAACCCTCATGCTATCCCCTCTCGAATGACAATTGGCCATTTAATTGAATGCCTTCAGGGCAAAGTAAGTTATTATTACTAGTATTCCATTATTATTAAGTATATTTATTGTAGTATTATAAGTGAACCCTCAGGGGCAGTGGGCTTTCCACTGTACGGGTGTTTTTGGCAACCCCGGGGAACCTGAGCCAAGCTGTGAGAACCTTCTCACAGTCCTTCCAGAGCTAGGGCCTTTCTTCCCATCTTTCAGGTCTTAGCTCACCATCTTTATTCTTTTAAGAGCTAACTTTGCTCGCCTTTTTCTTTTTGACCCCACATCACGGGTGTCCTTCCACCTTCTTTCGACCAGCGCATGGTGGGGAGTCCTGGGAGTGTCCCTGTCTTGTTGCAGGGACTAATGTGTGCCTCGCACTGCCGATGGTCCCCTCCAGTGTGTTGTCAGAAGCCAGCTATTTCGGTCCTTGGTCAGGAAGTGCGGCATGGATGCAGGGATCGGACTCTGCATTGCCATGGGCGACCCCCAGCACGTACAGCACGTACAGCATCTTGTGTGTATCGGTGCTGGGCAAACGGAGGTTCGGGCCCCGGGGAACTGGAGTAGGGGCGTCCTCTCTCCTACGGGAGTAGGACCTCCAAGGGGACACTCGCTCTCGGCCAATGAACGAGCCCGCCCCTTGCCGCACGATGCGCTGGTGACAAATAAAAGCATGGACTGTCAAACCACATACAAGAGTAATGGAAAGGGGAAGCAGGAAGCCGCTTTCAAGCGCAGCTCAATTATGCAAAGGTATCCGACCTTGACGACTGGGACGCCGACGAGGGGACTTGATTTCGAACGTTCCGCTCTTTACCATTGAGGAGTTGGAAACCTCCGTTCTCACCCTGAAGAGCAACAAGGCTCCCGGCCCGGACGGGATTCCCAGCGAGAATCTGAAGAAGATTTTCACCATCAGTCCCGGGTTGTTGTTGTGAATGTACAATGCCTGCTTGGTTGAAGGAGTGTTTCCATCTCCCTGAAAAACCGCCAGGCTAGTGCTTATTAGCAAAGAAAAAGGTGATCCTGAGCTGCCATCGTACTACAGACCTCTCTGCATGCTGGACACAGCTGGAAAACTTTTAGAAAAGTTGATTCGTTCCCGCCTGATTTCTGCCGTGGTAGCTGTCGGGGACCTTTGCCCTCGTCAGTACGGCTTCAGAAAGGGACGATCAACAATCGACACGATTACCGAAGTACAGAAAGCAGTTGAGAGAGCCGAGAGCCACAACCATTTCTCCCGCCGAGTAGCTTCTTGTCAAGAATGCCTTCAACTCGGTGAGATGGGTCGATATGTTGGATGCGCTTCGTGACACCTTTCGCATTCCAACGTATCTGTTGCGGCTCATCGAGGACTACCTCCGTTCTAGGCGTCTGATATACGACACCCGAGACGGAGCGCAGACGGTGGAAGTCACCTCTGGTGCCGCGCAGGGTTCAATACTCGGCCCGGATCTCTGGAATATCGCTTATGACAGCCTCCTGAGATCCGAGATGCCAGAGGAAACCATCTTAGTTGGGTACGCCGATTACGTTGCGGCTCTCATCGCCGCACGTAACGTTGAGCTGGCCCAGCTAAAGTTGAAACAGGTCATGCCCGTGGTCAACGCCTGGATGTCCGATCACGGTCTTTCGCTTGTTCTGAGCAAGACGGAGATCGTGATTCTCACAAAGAATTAAAACCGTCGTCCCGCTGCGAGTGGGAAGGGAAGTGGTCCAGTCAACGCGTGCCTCCAAGTACCTCGGAGTCATGGTGGACAACAAGTTAAGCTGCAGAGATCAGATCTTCCGTACGGCGGACAAGGCTGTTAAGGTGGTTTCTTATCTTAGTAAACTGATGGCCAATGTCGGGGGTCCTCGGTCCAGCAGATTGATGTCCGCAGTCCAGTCCGTGCTCCTTTATGGGGCAGACGCTCTCACCAAGGAATTCTATAGGTTGCGACTCACTCGGGTTCAGCTTCAATCTGCGCTCCGGGTGTTTCCGCCTATCGGACAGTATCCGAGCCTGCCGTCCTGGTGGTTGCCGGAGTCATCCCTGTCAAGTTCTTGGCAGGGGAGAGGAAGGCGATTTATCAGAGAAAAGGCGAGATCGGCAAGGACGCAGCAAGATCCGAAGAGCGCGCCCGAACCTTCCAGCAGTGGCAACACAGCTAGGAGCACGAAACCCGAGGACGATGGATTACGCGATTCATCGAGCAGGTTCAACCATGGGTCAAAAGGCGGCATGGTGAGGTGGACTACTACCTCACGCAGTTCCTGACAGGTCACGGCTATTTCAAGTCGTACCTGAATCGGATGAGCAAGACCGGTTCACCGGATTGCATCTACTGCCCGGGCCTTCCCGACGACGCGGAACACACCTTCTTCCGTTGTCCGCGTTTGGAAAGGCCCCGCCTGGAGGCCACAAGAAAACTCGGCGTTTTTTCGGTGGACACGGTCTGCGAAATGATTATGGAGGATGAGGGGAACTGGGATTGTTTGTCACAGTTCGTCCTGGGCATCCTCCTGGAAAAGAAACCCGATCTGGACCGCGAAGTGCTCCAGATCCCTTGACTGAGCGGCTGGAAAAGGAGTGAGCCCCACGGGCTTAAGCCAAATTTAGGCCTAGCCAGACGTAATGTGATAAACAGTCCCAGGTTAGAATCCTAAAGAGTAGAGGTTTTTTGTGGGTAAACCCGTTTTTAGGGGAGTCCTACACTACAGGTTGGCCACCTACGTGCGTAATTGTATTTTACCTGCCTCTCCCTCAAAAAAAAAGAAAATATTATAAATGAAATAAATTTTTTAGTCTAAGCAAAATGCTAGGTTAGTAGCAAATCTGAATTGCTTTATAAATATAATGTGTTTTATATCCATTTACATTACAGTATATACTATTACAGTATTTCAAATAATAAACTTTTGTCACATTTCTGTAAGTTGTAAACTTTCTTAAAGTATAGAATGTGGTCTACTATTTTTTACTGTGTAAGTTGTGTTTCTGTTTTCAAACTTCAAGAAATTATCATGGATATCAGTAACAATAATACTTGTGCTGTGATGCAGGTGTCGTCGAACAAAGGAGAGATTGGTGATGCCACACCGTTCAACGATGCTGTCAATGTGCAAAAGATCTCAACACTTTTGCAAGAGTACGGCTATCAGCTGAGAGGCAACGAGGTTATGTACAATGGACACACGGGTCGTAAGATCAATGCTCAGGTGTTCATTGGGCCCACATACTACCAGCGCCTTAAGCACATGGTGGACGACAAGATACATTCACGTGCGCGTGGGCCTGTACAGATTCTTGTGCGACAGCCCATGGAGGGCAGAGCTAGGTTTGTATCCTATTCACACTTCCTCGGGATATCTCTACGTAGGCCTTAATAGTACAAGAATTTAAAATGGTAATTGAATGTTGTGGCCAAGCATTCTGTTGACAAAATATATGAATAACTAACATAACATTCTTCCGCTTCACACTGCATCAAAACATTGTTTACACAAGTAACTTCTTTTGATATTTCAGCCTCATTGTGGAGAGCCCGAAATATCTCAAGAATTAATTGTGTAAGGAATGTTTATGACGCAGTGTGAACCAAAAGACTGATAAAATGAAAATGAAAATATCTTTATTCCTTCTACAACATTACACTTCATGTATCATATAATGGCAGGAATATACTCGACCATCCTACACAGTTTTGATGGCCGACAATCAAACAATATACACTATTATCAGTCACTACTTTTATGTCACTGAGAATTGGCATTCGGCCTCTGTAGTGCTATCACTTTATTAGCTTATAAACTACTGTGGACAATCTTAAACCTTACTTAGTAATATAAAATTAAGCAACCAAAACATAATTACTATAACAATTATACACACTTATCAAATACTGCTACTTTCGTAGTTTATTTATTTTATTTTTACCCCATGAAACCTAAATTTTCCCTATACTCAACATACAACCTTTTCAGCACTCACATATATACATTCTGAAATATTGTATTCAATTATATATGTTAATTGTTTGGTTTCCTCAGAGTTCATCAGCCATTTTTGTATATATTAGTGATATTAGTTCTGATACCAGCCGCATAATCCTAAGAATTAAATCAAAGTTTTTGCATACAGGGATGGAGGGCTGCGGTTTGGAGAGATGGAACGAGATTGTCAGATTGCTCACGGTGCAGCACAATTTTTACGTGAGAGGCTATTTGAGGTGTCAGATCCCTACCGCATCCATGTATGCAACTTTTGTGGGCTTATTGCTATCGCCAACCTTCGCAACAACACCTTCGAGTGCAAGGGCTGCAAGAACAAAACTCAGGTAAAACAAGTAGAATCTTACAGGATCAAACTATATTATCTTAGGAATTTTGTACATGAAAACTGATGTCTTATGATTAGAAAACCACATGAAAATGTGAGTAAATTCCTCATAGAGCCATACCTATGTTATCGAATTCCCAGGCTTGTAAATCCAAATTTTTAAAAGTTCTTTGTCATAAGAAATATTAAAAAATAAACTATATTTTAATACTGTTATTGTAGCAAAAAATGTTTAAAAAGAAGATTTTATGTTTACAAGATCAGTTTTAAACTTCAATTAATTATTTAACTTTAACCTTAAATCATTGCAGTGTTGAATGTTCATAGTATAATATTTGGAAATGACCTCAGAATAGAATTTTACTTCAGTATTATTTTTATTGTGATATCTTATTACTGTGGTGTATAAGCTTAGAGAACATAAAATATACATAATTATTTTTAAAATAGAATGAATATATATTTTTTTTTTTTTTTTTTTTTGTTAAAAATTGAAGTTTTAAGAGCAATGTTTGAATTATAGTGTACATTTGATTGATGTAATTTTGTACATAATTACTTTATTCAAAAGTAGTATTAAGAAGTTAAGTTACTAATTAAAATTAGTACCAGTTTTATTAAAATTAGATCCTATGTGCTTGGATTACTTACAGCTTTTTAATTTCTAGTGACACGTTAATTTTTTTACACAGTAAAAACTGGACAGAAGTACAAATGAATTTTGTACGTTTGTAAAAGTATTGAGGAAACAACAGTTTACAGGTATCTTGGTGTTATCTTTGATCACAGAATGGCATGGAAATATCATATAGAATATTTAGTTAAGTAATTAAGACAGTTAATTTTTAATTTTTTGACAACTGAGCAATGTTATCAATGCAAGCAAGATAAAACTGGCATAGTACACTAACATTTAATCCTTTAAATTTAACCCATTGCAGATCGTATTGTTTTGGCGCGCGGGCACCAGTGGGCGCGAATTAATTCACGGTCAGCGGCCGCACGAACAGCAATGGTGCGCCACATCGTATCGCTCGCTATTGTATACTAGAAAATTCAGTTGCGAAGGTATTCGTTCAGATGGAACATGGGCCTGCTGGGGTATCCGTGATGTAGGAACGATAACACGCGAGCAAGGTTACGGCGTGGCAGGGATGATGTCTGAATCATAGTCTAAATAAAGCGGCTCGAGCGAATCGATTGCAACATCTGGGCCATTGCCTAGACTAAACCCACCAACATGTACGTCTGCGTTGTTTAGTTGTGTCACTAACCTCAAAAGTATTAGAATAACACTGAGGAAAACACCCAATCAGAAGCGCTAAAAAGCAGAGAGTAAACTCATTCATAGATTTTTCAACTTCGACATACAATTGCGATCTGTAGGATATTTATAAAACTTTTGAAAACTCTAAACGTAGACCGTTGTTAAACACTCTTTAGTAGACAAGTGAAGACGATCGCCCGATCTATCAGACATTAACAGAACTATTTGGAGGGAAATTTGAAAGCAGACCGCTATTGCGACCTGAGCTCGTCACCCGTTAGGCCCGGCCGCTGCGTGAAGAGCCCAGCTCGTCAATGGTCCGCAATGGGTTAAAGGAAATAATTACTTACTAACAATGATTGATGCTTTCTCAAAATATGCAGTTTTTCTTCTTGAAAAGAACACCTCTTCAAAAACTACAGTTTCGTTATTGACCAAAGGCCTCTTTTCGTATTTTGGCTTTCCTAAATAGATAATGCACCTTGTTTATCTCGCGTATTTTGTGGAAATGTGTTTATCGCTAGTAATACAGCACATAAAGACGACACCTTACTATCCTAATCCCTCACATGATGGAAGGGGTGAACCGGGGGCTAAAGACAGCGATTAGAATATTTCACTCAAATGATCATAAGGACTGGGACCAAAATATTCATTATTTTCAAATTGCATATAACTCTGCTAAACATGAGAGAACCAAAACCTCACTTGCAAACTTATTTTTAGGGCACAGTTTAGCATACCCTCTCGAATTAACATGGAATTTGGATGAATTAATTCCTTTTCCTGAATATATAGATACTCAACCAAAATGGAATGAAGCCTTAACCAATCTTAGAAAGGCCTGGAAAACTCGAGAGAAATCATACAATTTGGGAAGACAAGTACAACCATTTTAAGTGGGAGACTGGGTAATGTTTCGTTTAAATCAACTGAGCAAAGCAACTGATAATGTTAATGCAAAGTTATTGCCGTTATGGTCGAAACCTTTGAACAGTTTACATCCCCGGTTTCAGTTAATTTGGTGAATCCAAGTACGGGAAGGATAGAAAAGCACACGTGTCACAGCTGAAAAGAATTTTTGTTCCATCAGTCTGAGGTGGTAACCAGAGGTGTGATAATACATGGTGTGGGAAACTGGCATAGTGATATTAGTTTAAGTTGAGCTTTTCTTTTTCTTCCTTCTAGTGTCCAGAAAGTAAACATTTATACACAACATCATGAGGTGAACTCTTGGATAGCTTTGAGTCTAAGAGTTGTCTTATTTTATGGCCTCTCTACAGGGTGATCCATTAGAATCTTCCTCAACTTAAACAATCTGACAACTCTTTGAATTGATGACCTGGGCTTAATTTTTTTTTTTTTTTTATAATGAATATCTAATATAGTTTTGTTCAGGAAATACCTTTATTTCTTTTATTTTTTATAAACCATTTCTTGACCAAGACACCAGGAATTCAATCAAAGAGTATAAGTACAGCTGGTGACGATCAGTTGCACTGTCAGGGCGCAAGAGGCAACATACTGTACATATACATAAAACACACACGTAACAGATGAGATTTTTTAAAATTCTGAATCCGGCGTATAACAAGCTATCCTTTCTCTGTCTCTATAATTAATTTGTGTTAAAAGTAATTTAGCTTTTAAGGGTCCTTTATACCTGTAAAAGATATATATTAAGTGATATTTTCAGTTAGTGTTTGTTTATGTAAATATTCATGTTTGTAGTGTCATTTATTCCGTGTTTTTGTGGTATTGTCTTCAAATCAAGGTAACAGGGGAAATGAAAATTTTTCATATAAACTGGAAGTTTCTTTATTAGAACCTGATAGTAATTGGAAGATGGAATATACACGTATTCAATATGAAGCCATCTCCTCACGGTCTCTTACCTCTCTCACTAGTTCTCATTATTGTCTTATAGGTTTGTAGTCTAGTTGTCCAAGATTAGTTTTATGTAAATATACGAGGGCTGTTCAGAAAGTAACCTCCGGTCGATTGAAAAAAATACACCAAGTTAAGTAAAAATATTTTAATATATACATCTTACAACTACATCTTTGCACTATTTTTCGACATAGTCTCCATCACGATTGAGGCACTTATCGTATCTCTTCACAAGCTTTGAAATTCCTTCTGCATAAAAATCACCCGCCTGTGCCTTGAGCCAGCCTGTGACCGCATCTTTGAGCTCTTCGTCGTCATCAAACCGCTGGGACCCGAGCCATTTCTTCATATGCATGAAGAGGTGATAGTCGCTTGGCGCCAGATCTGGGCTGTAAGGTGGATGGTTGAAAAACGTCCCACTTGAAGGACTTAAGAAGGGCTGTTGTTCTGCAAGCAGAGTGAGGACGGGCGTTATCGTGCAAAAAAAACGATACCGGAAGTCAGCATACCACGGCGTTTGTTCTGTATAGCCCGTCGTAATGTTTTTAGTGTTTCACAGTACACGTCTTGATTAATGGTCGTCCCACGTTCCATGAATTCAACCAACAACACCCCTTTGGCATCCCCAAAACACCGTTGCCATCAGTTTTCTGGCAGAAAAATCTTGCCGGGCTTTTTTTGGTTTGGTAGGCGAATCTGAATGTGCCCACATCTTTGATTGTTCTTTTGTCTCAGGGTTTACGTACTTAATCCAGGTTTCGTCACCGGTCACGATTCTGTTTAACAATGGTTCTCCTTCGTCCGCATAACGTGACAGAAAGTCTAATGCAGAGGCCATTCTTTGAGTTTTGTGGTGGTCGGTAAGAATTTTGGGCACCCATCGTGCACATAACTTACGGTAACCCAATCTTGCTGTCACTATCTCGTACAAAAGAGTCTTAGAAATCTGTGGAAAATCAGTAGACAAACTCCGCCATTGTGAAACGTCGATTTTCACGAACTTTTGCATCAACTGTCTGAACGAGTTCGTCAGTCACCAAGGATGGTCTGCCACTCCTCTCTTCATCATGAACGTTTTCTCGTCCACTTTTAAATAAACGTACCCATTCACGGACAACTCCTTCACTCATAACTTGTGGTCCGTACACGGCACAAAGCTCACGATGAATAGCTGCTGCAGAGTATCCTTTGGCTGTAAAAAACCGTATAACAGCACGCACTTCACATTTGGCGGTATTTTCTATTGCAGCACACATTTCAAACTGCCACAAAAACTAAACTAGCGCAGGTACGATGTTCACTCGACTACAGCTTGATGCCGACTGACCTGCTTAGTGCTGTGAATGCACAGATGGCGCGCTACTCCCCTCCACTACCCGCACTGTGACCAACCGGAGGTTACTTTCTGAAACAGCCCTCGTATTATTGTTCAGCCACTAGCATCTCAATTAGCCATAAGAGAACACTTGTATCAAGTGCTTCTCAAGATCCACATGCGTTAAGGTACTTACATAAACCAATACAATTCAAGTGAGCAGGTGCACTGTGATTCGACTCTCATCTTACCCTAAAATAAGTTATGTTAGCGGAAACAAACCCGAGAACAGAATGCCTCCTTATTATCAACCCTCAACCCTCCCTACTAATAATTGGTCCTTAGTCTGACCGCAATAATAATAATTTCTGCACTGTCTTCTAAGACTAAGTTTTACTGGTATAAAAGAAGATGCGGAGTCACCGAGATAAAGGTGGGGTGTAAATCGTTAATTACTATGGTGCATGCACAATAACAAGAATAAACCAAAGATATGAACTAAGCCACAGTCTATTGCGAATGTGACGTAACCTTATACCCTAATCGGTGACAGCATCTTCAGTGGGCCCTTAAAAATACTAAGGCAACAATATGTTAGAAAAAAAAATCAAACAAATAGATACATATCCCATTCCTATACCTTTCCAGAATCTAAAGGAGATAATTCTGTTGTTGGGAGTGGCCACAGCAATTAAATATGGTATGACCTTCCACCACATTGTTCAAGGGGGATGGGTGAGAGGGAGGTGTATCGCAGTTGCACTGATGCTTATGCAAACCAATCACACACATCAAAAGATTTACAGCGTTACGGTAACATGTGGCAAACCATTTGGCCCGGATAAATTCGATGGTAACCACGGGAGATGACAAGGACGGGTACGGTCGGACTGGGCCGCCTTCAAGTTCCCGCGTGAACGTTAGACCCTCGCCGTGACGCGACGGATGGAGAACACGAGACGGGGAAACTTTCAACATCTCCTATGAGGTTACTAGTTCCTGCTTGGGGGGAACAACCCAAAAATTCTCCTGCAGTCTTCAATCTGCTTGGAAGTAGTAAATGGTCCAGAACATAGAAGGTTTGTTTCATTAACCCTGGTCTCTTGCCCTGCCAGGGGGGGAGGTTGTGGTGATTTTCACCACAGGTTATTTCTATTGGCGAAGTAACCCAGTGAACAGGGAGCAGTTAAGTAGTTGTTGTATGAGACAGTGAGAGAGAGAGAGAGAGAGAGGGATGGGTCAGGCAAAGGGCAGTGGAATGATAACATCGGCAGGGGTAACACAGCGGTGTCGTGCAGGGACAGTCGTCGCAATCACATCGGGTGGAGACCAGAGCAGGGCGGTGTTCAGTGACCGTGTCCGCTATCTGTGGGGTTCGACAGGGGATGAGTATATTTTAGTTATATGTTGTTAGTTTGGTGTTTAGTGTTAGATGTAATTATTTTGTGGATATGAATAGGATAATGGTGATGAGTGGGTAGGTTGTTCGGATAGGTCAGGGGAGGGTGTTTGACGTGCTGCACGAGGAGGTCAATTTCTAAAAAGATGTAGTGTTTGCTAATGCTAGGGTTTTAGACCACCTTGTTTTAGATCTCATGTATTTGTGGAAATGTGTTAATTGCTAAGAATACAGCACATAAAGACGGCACCTTACTATCCTAATCCCTCACATGCTGAAAGGGTGAACCGGGGGCTAAAGACAGCGATTAGAATATTTCACTCAAATGATCGATCATAAGGCCTGGGACCAAAATATTCATTATTTTCAAATTGCATATAACTCTGTTAAACATGAGAGCACCAAAACCTCACCTGCAAACTTATTTTTAGGGCACAGTATAGCACACCCTCTCGAATTAACATGGAATTTGGATGAATTAATTCCTTTTCCTGAATATATAGATACTCAACCAAAATGGAATGAAGCCTTAACCAATCTTAGAAAGGCCTGGAAAACTCGAGAGAAATCATACAATTTGGGAAGACAAGTACAACCATTTTAAGTGGGAGACTGGGTAATGTTTCGTTTAAATCAACTGAGCAAAGCAACTGACAATGTTAATGCAAAGTTATTGCCGTTATGGTCGAAACCTTTGAACAGTTTACATCCCCGGTTTCAGTTAATTTGGTGAATCCAAGTACGGGAAGGATAGAAAAGCACACGTGTCACAGCTGAAAAGAATTTTTGTTCCATCAGTCTGAGGTGGTAACCAGAGGTGTGATAATACATGGTGTGGGAAACTGGCATAGTGATATTAGTTTAAGTTGAGCTTTTCTTTTTCTTCCTTCTAGTGTCCAGAAAGTAAACATTTATACACAACATCATGAGGTGAACTCTTGGATAGCTTTGAGTCTGAGTTGTCTTATTTTATGGCCTCTCTACAGGGTGATCCATTAGAATCTTCCTCAACTTAAACAATCTGACAACTCTTTGAATTGATGACCTGGGCTTAATTTTTTTTTTTTATAATGAATATCTAATATAGTTTTGTTCAGGAAATACCTTTATTTCTTTTATTTTTTATAAACCATTTCTTGACCAAGACACCAGGAATTCAATCAAAGAGTATAAGTACAGCTGGTGACGATCAGTTGCACTGTCAGGGCGCAAGAGGCAACATACTGTACATATACATAAAACACACACACGTAACAGATGAGATTTTTTAAAATTCTGAATCCGGCGTATAACAAGCTATCCTTTCTCTGTCTCTATAATTAATTTGTGTTAAAAGTAATTTAGCTTTTAAGGTCCTTTATACCTGTAAAAAGATATATATTAAGTGATATTTTCAGTTAGTGTTTGTTTATGTAAATATTCATGTTTGTAGTGTCATTTATTCCGTGTTTTTTGTGGTATTGTCTTCAAATCAAGGTAACAGGGGAAATGAAAATTTTTCATATAAACTGGAAGTTTCTTTATTAGAACCCTGATAGTAATTGGAAGATGGAATATACACGTATTCAATATGAAGCCATCTCCTCACGGTCTCTTACCTCTCTCACTAGTTCTCATTATTGTCTTATAGGTTTTGTAGTCTAGTTGTCCAAGATTAGTTTTATGTAAATATATTATTGTTCAGCCACTAGTATCTCAATTAGCCATAAGAGAACACTTGTATCAAGTGCTTCTCAAGATCCAGATGCGTTAAGGTACTTACATAAACCAATACAATTCAAGTGAGCAGGTGCACTGTGATTCGACTCTCATCTTACCCTAAAATAAGTTATGTTAGCGGAGAACAAAACCCGAGAACAGAATGCCTCCTTATTATCAACCCTCAACCCTCCCTACTAATAATTGGTCCTTAGTCTGACCGCAATAATAATAATTTCTGCACTGTCTTCTAAGACTAAGTTTTACTGGTATAAAAGAAGATGCGGAGTCACCGAGATAAAGGTGGGGTGTAAAATCGTTAATTACTATGGTGCATGCACAATAACAAGAATAAACCAAAGATATGAACTAAGCCACAGTCTATTGCGAATGTGACGTAACCTTATACCCTAATCGGTGACAGCATCTTCAGTGGGCCCTTAAAAATACTAAGGCAACAATATGTTAGAAAAAAAAATCAAACAAATAGATACATATCCCATTCCTATACCTTTCCAGAATCTAAAGGAGATAATTCTGTTGTTGGGAGTGGCCACAGCAATTAAATATGGTATGACCTTCCACCACATTGTTCAAGGGGGATGGGTGAGAGGGAGGTGTATCGCAGTTGCACTGATGCTTATGCAAACCAATCACACACATCAAAAAGATTTACAGCGTTACGGTAACATGTGGCAAACCATTTTGGCCCGGATAAATTCGATGGTAACCACGGGAGATGACAAGGACGGGTACGGTCGGACTGGGCCGCCTTCAAGTTCCCGCGTGAAACGTTAGACCCTCGCCGTGACGCGACGGATGGAGAACACGAGACGGGGGAAACTTTCAACATCTCCTATGAGGTTACTAGTTCCTGCTTGGGGGGAACAACCCAAAAATTCTCCTGCAGTCTTCAATCTGCTTGGAAGTAGTAAATGGTCCAGAACATAGAAGGTTTGTTTCATTAACCCTGGTCTCTTGCCCTGCCAGGGGGGGAGGTTGTGGTGATTTTCACCACAGGTTATTTCTATTGGCGAAGTAACCCAGTGAACAGGGAGCAGTTAAGTAGTTGTTGTATGAGACAGTGAGAGAGAGAGAGAGAGAGAGGGATGGGTCAGGCAAAGGGCAGTGGAATGATAACATCGGCAGGGGTAACACAACGGTTTCGTGCAGGGACAGTCGTCGCAATCACATCGGGTGGAGACCAGAGCAGGGCGGTGTTCAGTGACCGTGTCCGCTATCTGTGGGGTTCGACAGGGGATGAGTATATTTTAGTTATATGTTGTTAGTTTGGTGTTTAGTGTTAGATGTAATTATTTTGTGGATATGAATAGGATAATGGTGATGAGTGGGTAGGTTGTTCGGATAGGTCAGGGGAGGGTGTTTGACGTGCTGCACGAGGAGGTCAATTTCTAAAAAGATGTAGTGTTTGCTAATGCTAGGGTTTTAGACCACCTTGTTTTAGATCTCATGTATTTGTGGAAATGTGTTAATTGCTAAGAATACAGCACATAAAGACGGCACCTTACTATCCTAATCCCTCACATGCTGAAAGGGTGAACCGGGGGCTAAAGACAGCGATTAGAAATATTTCACTCAAATGATCGATCATAAGGCCTGGGACCAAAATATTCATTATTTTCAAATTGCATATAACTCTGTTAAACATGAGAGCACCAAAACCTCAACCTGCAAACTTATTTTTAGGGCACAGTATAGCACACCCTCTCGAATTAAACATGGAATTTGGATGAATTAATTCCTTTTCCTGAATATATAGATACTCAACCAAAATGGAATGAAGCCTTAACCCAATCTTAGAAAGGCCTGGAAAACTCGAGAGAAATCATACAATTTGGGAAGACAAGTACAACCATTTTAAGTGGGAGACTGGGTAATGTTTCGTTTAAATCAACTGAGCAAAGCAACTGACAATGTTAATGCAAAGTTATTGCCGTTATGGTCGAAACCTTTGAACAGTTTACATCCCCGGTTTTCAGTTAATTTGGTGAATCCAAGTACGGGAAGGATAGAAAAGCACACGTGTCACAGCTGAAAAGAATTTTTGTTCCATCAGTCTGAGGTGGTAACCAGAGGTGTGATAATACATGGTGTGGGAAACTGGCATAGTGATATTAGTTTAAGTTGAGCTTTTCTTTTTTCTTCCTTCTAGTGTCCAGAAAGTAAACATTTATACACAACATCATGAGGTGAACTCTTGGATAGCTTTGAGTCTGAGTTGTCTTATTTTATGGCCTCTCTACAGGGTGATCCATTAGAATCTTCCTCAACTTAAACAATCTGACAACTCTTTGAATTGATGACCTGGGCTTAATTTTTTTTTTTTTATAATGAATATCTAATATAGTTTTGTTCAGGAAATACCTTTATTTCTTTTATTTTTTATAAACCATTTCTTGACCAAGACACCAGGAATTCAATCAAAGAGTATAAGTACAGCTGGTGACGATCAGTTGCACTGTCAGGGCGCAAGAGGCAACATACTGTACATATACATAAAACACACACGTAACAGATGAGATTTTTAAAATTCTGAATCCGGCGTATAACAAGCTATCCTTTCTCTGTCTCTATAATTAATTTGTGTTAAAAGTAATTTAGCTTTTAAGGGTCCTTTATACCTGTAAAAGATATATTTATTAAGTGATATTTTCAGTTAGTGTTTGTTTATGTAAATATTCATGTTTGTAGTGTCATTTATTCCGTTAAATTTTTCATATAAACTGGAAGTTTCTTTATTAGAACCTGATAGTAATTGGAAGATGGAATATACACGTATTCAATATGAAGCCATCTCCTCACGGTCTCTTACCTCTCTCACTAGTTCTCATTATTGTCTTATAGGTTTGTAGTCTAGTTGTCCAAGATTAGTTTTATGTAAATATGTTATTGTTCAGCCACTAGCATCTCAATTAACCATAAGAGAACACTTGTATCAAGTGCTTCTCAAGATCCACATGCGTTAAGGTACTTACATAAACCAATACAATTCAAGTGAGCAGGTGCACTGTGATTCGACTCTCATCTTACCCTAAAATAAGTTATGTTAGCGGAAACAAACCCGAGAACAGAATGCCTCCTTATTATCAACCCTCAACCCTCCCCACTAATAATTGGTCCTTAGTCTGACCACAATAATAATAATTTCTGCACTGTCTTCTAAGACTAAGTTTTACTGGTATAAAAGAAGATGCGGAGTCACCGAGATAAAGGTGGGGTGTAAATCGTTAATTACTATGGTGCATGCACAATAACAAGAATAAACCAAAGATATGAACTAAGCCACAGTCTATTGCGAATGTGACGTAACCTTATACCCTAATCGGTGACAGCATCTTCAGTGGGCCCTTAAAAATACTAAGGCAACAATATGTTAGAAAAAAAAAATCAAACAAATAGATACATATCCCATTCCTATACCTTTCCAGAATCTAAAGGAGATAATTCTGTTGTTGGGAGTGGCCACAGCAATTAAATATGGTATGACCTTCCACCACATTGTTCAAGGGGGATGGGTGAGAGGGAGGTGTATCGCAGTTGCACTGATGCTTATGCAAACCAATCACACACATCAAAAGATTTACAGCGTTACGGTAACATGTGGCAAACCATTTGGCCCGGATAAGTTCGATGGTAACCACGGGAGATGACAAGGACGGGTACGGTCGGACTGGGCCGCCTTCAAGTTCCCGCGTGAACGTTGGACCCTCGCCGTGACGCGACGGATGGAGAACACGAGACGGGGAAACTTTCAACATCTCCTATGAGGTTACTAGTTCCTGCTTGGGGGGAACAACCCAAAAATTCTCCTGCAGTCTTCAATCTGCTTGGAAGTAGTAAATGGTCCAGAACATAGAAGGTTTGTTTCATTAACCCTGGTCTCTTGCCCTGCCAGGGAGGGAGGTTGTGGTGATTTTCACCACAGGTTATTTCTATTGGCGAAGTAACCCAGTGAACAGGGAGCAGTTAAGTAGTTGTTGTATGAGACAGTGAGAGAGAGAGAGAGAGAGGGATGGGTCAGGCAAAGGGCAGTGGAATGATAACATCGGCAGGGGTAACACAGCGGTGTCGTGCAGGGACAGTCGTCGCAATCACATCGGGTGGAGACCAGAGCAGGGCGGTGTTCAGTGACCGTGTCCGCTATCTGTGGGGTTCGACAGGGGATGAGTATATTTTAGTTATATGTTGTTAGTTTGGTGTTTAGTGTTAGATGTAATTATTTTGTGGATATGAATAGGATAATGGTGATGAGTGGGTAGGTTGTTCGGATAGGTCAGGGGAGGGTGTTTGACGTGCTGCACGAGGAGGTCAATTTCTAAAAAGATGTAGTGTTTGCTAATGCTAGGGTTTTAGACCACCTTGTTTTAGATCTCATGTATTTGTGGAAATGTGTTAATCGCTAAGAATACAGCACATAAAGACGGCACCTTACTATCCTAATCCCTCACATGCTGAAAGGGTGAACTGGGGGCTAAAGACTAGGGTTTGCTAATGCTAGGGTTTGGGGGATAATTTGGTATTTCTTGGTGTAGGGTTTAAGTGTCTATAATTAATGTAGTGCATCAAAAATGGCTGGCTGTTCTTTCACCAAGATCCGCCTCTGGTAACATGCTGTGACTGGATTAGCTCCGTGTCAAAACATGTCTAAAACGTCGTGTCAATAAACTATCGATGTCAACTAGTGTAAATTTAGATAATTTTCTCTCGTTAAAAATTGAAGTTGAGCAATGTTTGAATTTTAGTGTACATTTGATTGATGTAATTTTGTACATAATTAATTTATTCAATAGTAGTATTAAGAAGTTAAGTTACTAATTAAAATTAGTACCAGTTTTATTAAAATTAGATCCTATCTGCTTGGATTACTTTACAGCTTTTTAATTTCTGGTGATACGTTAATTTTTTTACACAGTTAAAACTGTACAGAAGTACAAATGAATTTAGTACGTGCAAAAGTGTTGAGGAAACAACAGTTTACAGGTATCTTAGTGTTATCTTTGATCACAGAATGACATGGAAACATCATATAGAATATTTAGTTAAGAGGGGAGTTCAAATAAAAAGTGAAAATCTTTATTTACAAACCAATTTTACTCATACTACACCTTAAGGTGAAGTTATATAAAACATACAGAAAAAACTGGAAAAATCTTTTTTTCCGCTACCCAAGGGTGGGGGGGGATTTTTTGTGTATTGCAAGGGTTTGCGAGAACATAAATTTCTCAGGTTTTTAAAGTGATAGAGGGTTGTTTTTTTTTTTAATCTGTTCCTGAGAGTAATACCTACAATCTCTAGCATGGGTTTAAGGAAATTATATAAAATAAAATTACAGTAAATTTTTAAATTTCGAAATATTTTTTCCCCAAAATAACTGGTAAAAACTATTTTTTTAAATATTTTAATGACATTATTTTTACAAATCCATGCTAGAGATTGTAGATCTTGTCAAACTGAACAAAATAAAAAAAATTTCATCCTTCTATCTAGTATAGAACTTGATATATTTATGTTCCCATGCGAAAAAAGTAAACTTTTGAAAAACGACCGAAAACCAAAACACGGTGCTTTTAGTGATTGACAAAGACCTACTTACATTAAAATTCTCCAGGTCCATAAGTGACTCCTTCACTTTTTTTCTTTGCTTCTTCTTCATGGATTTTCTTCAACTTTAAGTAGTGTCTTCGTCTTTTAACCTCTCACACTTAGCCTTTTCTATTCTTTGGCAACGACGTCGGTCACGGATCTTGGCGATTCTTGTGGTGTTTGCGCCTGGCTTCAACGATGCTCTCACAAGACCTGCTATGGTGGCAACGTTTCCAAAATTGTATTCACTGATAGCATTATAAACTGCAGTTTCTACTAAACGTTTGGAAGTATTCTTGGCTTTGTCGCATCTGCGCCAAATGTAGCTGTGCAAACTTTCGTTGCTATTTTGAGTTTGCCCTCTCAAACACTTTTTTAGAAGTTCCCTCTCTGTTAGTCTCTTATATACTGGTACAATATGTTTTAGAACTGTGTTGTTTATGGGTGTTTTTACATTTTGACTATGATCACCTGGAGGTAAGTTATTGGCCTTAGCTCGGTTGTAAAAACACCAACTGTGTTCACCCTCGGGACATTTAAAATGCTTTGGATTCTGGTTGGTAGAAATGCAGTGGTACAGTGTACCCAGAATGGATTTTTTCATGGATATGACATCTTTGTGGAAATTTTCCAAAATAGCATTGTGATAATATTTAGTTAGTTTACAAATCGTTTTTTCGGTCAAGCATCCAAACCCTCTACCTCCAAGAGTAACTTTATGCACTTTACTAGCGTCTTTCACTAACTTCCGTAATGCTGTTCCCAGCCTTTTGGAGACATGGTTAACACATTCCTTTTTGTATTACCACATCTTTACCATAGACATCCATCTCCATCAGGTGGCTGAATACTTTCGAGTCACCGTCAGAGACAACAGTTGTGTACTGAAAGTTATAGTCCAATGAGCGCCTCCACAGTTTATCAGCTGCAGCGACTTCCATTGCTGGTGACGATCCAGTGTAGTTTATGTCACATTCTGCTTGATGCCCCTTCATACAAAAAAAAAAAACTCTGGGCTCGTTTCACCCAACCGTTCTTTGGTGAGCGCACAATTATGATAATACTTAGAAAGCACACAACAGTCAATCACTAAACCAGTATCGATATGGATGACAGTCCCAACACCATAATTACTCGTGAACCCACGTTTGTGCCACGAACCATCGTAACTTACAGCTGTCAATTACAGAATTGTCTGTAACTGTATTGTCATGTTCTTTACAATAGTCTCTCACACATTTTCTTGCCTTAGCCAAATACTCAGTGCCGTTCATTAGGGATAACTTATGGAGTTCGGCCGACGTTTTATGAAATAGCCCTTTACTCATACAAACCATATTCATAATAAGAGAAAATTCTTCTATTGCAGAATAACCCTTGCTCATATTCAAAAAAGATCTAACTACTCTCCTATTTACATCATATGAGTCATCCTCTGCAATATTTTTTGACTTTGACACACACGCTATGTCTTTCTTACATTTTGTACATTCTACACATAAAGAGGTACTAAAGCCTACATTCCTTTTTATATTTAAAACTAGTTCACATTCAAAGCACTCATTGCATGCAAGCTGCTCAACTAAAGTGTTCAAACTATTTACATCAACTAGCAAGTACTCCGCAGCTGTGTCTGCTGGTAGGCCTAGGCTTACTTCTCGGATCTATTTCAGTTTCCGACAAATTTAGGTTATCTTTTCTGTAGTTTGTATACTTATCTTTTGCCTGAGAAGTACTTGGCTGTTCAACTACAGGATTCACAGCCTGATTTTGATTTGATGTGGAATGTGTAGGTTCACTAGGCCTAGTTAGGTTAGGAGCTAGGCCTATGTTCTTCCATCGCTTGTTTGCTGCCAACACAGCCTTAGATTTTTTAGATCGGGTTTTTGTGCTAAGTTCTTTTATCACAGCTTGCTTCACAGGAGGCATAGTCAACAGTTATTGCAAAAACTAGTAAACTAAAAAAATCTAACCTCTAAAGCACTTTATCAAATGTACTACATTATACACTACAGGAACAAAACAAATTCGTTGGTGAAATTCAACAGATCAAATTGTAAGTCATACAGCTTCACTAAACCGGCTAATTCACTCAGTAATAACTACAAATGTACACATAATGAAGAAAACTTTGAATTCTATGGTAACAACAACAAAGACTGGAGCTAGTTATTGTACTGTACCAAAGTAAACAAAACAGTGAGTCAGCTGTTCAGAAAACATTTCTGCTATAGAATAATACCCTCCCCCCCTTTCCTGGAACTGGTTTCTCAGTCAGCTGATGGGTTCTAGCTTTGGAAGTAAATCCATAATACTATATGCCAGTACTATAATTAGTGGCTAGATTTAGTTTAGAATAAGTAATCAATCTACAAAAGCAAACTATGTCAAGATTGTGTAATGCTGCAAAAATCAGTAAAATAAAGTGCAACTTCAAAGTTTTTTTTTATGAGAAAAAAATTGGTTAAGGTTGGTTTTAACTGTTTTATGTTCAGAATTTAATATATAATTAAAAAAGAAAATAAAAAATATAAAAATTCATATTTTGGCCATTTTTGGCGTGAACTCCCCCCTTAAGTCATTTTATACAGTTAATTTTTACCTTTTAATTTTTTGACAACTGATCAATGTTATAAATGCAAGCGAGATAAAACTGGCATAGTACCCTAACATTTAATAATTGGTTTTATTTGGTAATATTGCTTGGGGGAGGAGCTAGTAATACAATGATCCATACCTTGTTTTTATGCCAACAACAGTTATTAAAAATTGGTTGCCACAAAGGTCATTGTTGCCCTACTAACACCTTATTTCAGGAATAATCTGTCCTTACAGTTAGTCAGTTATTTATAAAATCTCTTTTAGTTCACATGTTCTCAAATTTTCACTCCATATTCTCAGAGATTCCCCATTCATATAAAACCAGATATGCCCATGAAACAGGAATAGCCACTTTACAACTTTATAGAACCTTTTCCACAACAAATTCTCATTATATATCACATATACAGTTCAAAAATATTTACCACTTTGTCCAGGCTTCTAATTTATTCAATGCTCAATATTTGCCAGTTTTTTATAATTTATTGTATCAGTGTATGGTTAATACAATTGAGCATATTGATCTCCACCTCTGATATTATCACTGCTGGGTACAGGGGACCTGACCCTTGACGACACTGATGGTACACACCTTCTCAGCTCACTCCTCTATAGTTTTTTTTAATATTTCCTCTATAGTTATTTTGACATACTTTTTAATGTAGTGCGGCGAGTGCCTCTTTGGATTTGAAATTGGCGCGCGTAATCTACCAGTTGCCGCGAACACGATAGCCAGCTGCGCCGACCTCTAGGTCATAGCTTAAACAATAGGAGCCTCCTTCTATCCGGAATTCTTCTGGACAGGTTCTGGTAGGATGATTCCTGCTAGGTTGGCAAGCGGAGACCGGAGGTTGTGGAGAGTCGTTGTGCAGCGATCGGGTAGAGTGGACGGGTAGTGAGTGTACGTGGTCTAGGATTTAGTATAATTGTTAGGGAACCTTTCGGAAACCATATCTAAATTATTAGTTTATCTTTAATCATCAAAGCTGGTTAGGTTTTGGATAGGAGGAATCTAGTGGCGGATCCACCGTTAATTATTATTCCTCTGGAAGGTGCTCTCTTCCGGTTGCGACGACACGAGGTCGCAAATATTGGTAGCGCAAGCCGTTCGACTCGGATTCTCAATACCATTCCTAACCAGCATTTAATTTAAATTCACGCATACTGTACACTATTTTTCGTTTTCGAATAACATACCACTGGACGTAATTATTCAAACAATGGAGTAAATCACCCCAGGGCAACGACCGACGCCACGAGGGAAGCAGCGACCTTCACCAACACGATCAGATAACTAAATTAGTTTTAGTAATTTAAATTAATCTCAATTTATAAACTTCTCTTACATACGTTGAATTAAACATTTATTTTTTGTTCTTAATTTAAAATTTATTCATCAATATTAGCTCAACCTAAATAATTTTAAATTTTTTGCCCTTTTGTAAAGTACTTAGCATTTATTATTTTAACCACTAACAGTAAAGTCTCCTTTAAATTTAACTAATCAGTGTTACGATTTGTATAACCAAGTTCTATAATTTTCTTTGATACTAGTAACCTGCAGTACACTTTGTATTAGACTGTAACACTATTTTTTTTACTAATTATAGGTGTTATGCAGTATTTTTCTTTGTTAACTTTTATTTACATAACTGTCCATTTATTTCTTACAGCCACAATTCCTTTTTTTAAGTTTTCCATAAGGATTAAGTCATTTAAAAATTATTATCTCTGAGTTCGTAATTTCCGTCTGTCTGTCTGTTTCAAACAAGAATTTCTCGTTTCGTTTTAAAACAGTTTTAAAATTTAATTTGTTAATTTTCCTTGTAATTATACTTATAGTTTTATAAGCTCGCAATTGTTATAATTATTTTACTTCATTTTTTATCCGAATTAGATTTTCTTATTTTTGGAACTACAGTAATATTTCTCGACACAAGTTTAGTCAGCTTGCCGTGCAAGCACGTAATTGTGTAAGCAGAGTTCCTCAGATCCGGTTTTTGTATCACTCCGTAGATAACGAAGTCTAATTATGTTACTCTACGTTGTGGATTTGAAGAGCTTAATATAGTTTTTTCTACTCCAGTTAAGCAGGAATATTTTATAATTTCTGGCCAAGTTATCTTTGTAAGTCAACGGTGATTTGTTTTCGTTTTCACTTAAATAATTTGTAAACTGAATGATTTCTTTAAATTAATGTTACGAGGTAGCCTTTTATATGTGTAGATATTGGTTATATTAGTTAGTGTTAAACACATAATAATAACTGGTGCTTTTTGTTTTAATGTAAATTGCAGTTTGCGACCATTTGTAACCAACATTGAGTTACGAATACAGGTAAGATAAGGTGACATTGTTATTTGTTGTTATTGCCAATATTTTACTTTCGGTAGAACCTTAAATTTTGTGTTCTAAATATCACTTCGCTTGGAAATATGTTTAATGTTGGATATGAGCATTTGTTTCAGGTACTTAAACAGTTGTTACAATTAATTATTATAAGTCTAACAATGCAATTTGAATATAATAACTTTTTATTTATTCAAAAGAGATATACAAGCTAATTTACAGAGTAAATGTTATAAAAATTAAACTACTTAAACTTTTTTAACACTCGTAAAACTAATTTATAAAATATTAAAGTAGCTACCTGATTTTTTCCTCCCCAGTAGGTGTTGGTTTGCTGTATTTTCCTCAAAGCTAGGTCAGCCCAATTTGTTTGAAATAATTTTTTTATTACTATTATTGTTTTCAGACCCCTCCAGTCTAATAATTACAAAAGTAAACATATTTTTGTACCAGTTGGCTTTGTTAAGCTTATTGTGTTCCTATTTTCTCTCATCAAATATGTATAAACCAGACAATATTCCCAAAACTGTAGCGTGGATTAAAGAGTTAAAAGCAACTCAGGCCCGTGATCAGTGCTCTCTATTGGGCATCACACTTGAGGGAATGAGAGTTCAGCTTCGTGCTTATGTTAAAGAAAAATATAAATTGTAGGTGAAATCGACTCAGACGAAAATGTTAATGAATCCAAACTAGAAACTACAGCAGCCTCGACTGATGTTACACCAACAGTCACACAACATTCTGAAGTACAGCCCAACATAGCATACACACCTTTACAACCAATGGATCCGAATATACAAAATTTGATAGTTGCTATGCAACAACTTACACAAACAACAGTTGAACGCACTACAGAAGTAGTGTCTTTTCGCAGATTGCCGAGTTATTCTCAAGCCATAATAGAGATAGTGATGCGACATTTCCTCCTGTTGTTCGCGAAATGATTAGAGCCCTGCCTATGACATTAGGTTCATCCCTCCCAGACCTCGTAAAATTTGTAATTAAAGCCACAGAAATATTCAACTTTAACCTTGTAAGTGACAAACTATTTATTACGAATACTATTCCGCGGACTGAGGGTAGACTTCGTGGTATAATGGTTAAATGCTATCACGTCTAATCTTAGTTGGCTCTCACTGGTCCAGACAATATGTACTTCACTTTTAACTGATAGAACACTGACGGAAGCTCAGAATCAGTTCTTGTACCGCCAGCAAACTAACTCAGAGTCCTTAGCTGACTATGTGCACAACATTAGTGCAATGTTTACTTTCTTAAACCCTACAGTAGATAACATAGTGTTGTCTTTACTACTATTATGGCAGGTCTCAATCCCTTCACTAGAGCCTGCTTATCAGGACTTAACCCTCTAAGTGGCGGTAATATGTTGCTGGAATGGCGGGCTATTTTTCAGAGTCAAGCAGGACTATCTTATAATTTAAAAATAAAATGCAAATTCTAATATGAGCAATGCTTGTTATATATCAATTTTTTCGTAATAAACTACAGAATAACATAGTATAGTTATTTTTTACATACCTTAACCTTTTTTTATGATATCCACACAAATGTTCGAAAAAACGTTTTTTTCTCCACCAAACTTTTCATTTTTACGTTCTGTAACTTTAAAAATGTCATTCCTAGATTATGTTAAATGCAAACTTTATTCACAATTTAATTCTAAACAAAAACCTTCAATAATATTTTTTTTCTATTTACAACACTGAAAAAGTTATATGGAAAAACTGAATCTAGAAAAAAAACTTTTTCTAGTCAGAATCGCTAGAAGTTGCTTGCCTTTTCCTCCCTGTTGTGTAAGGCCTATAAAAGTGCTGGAGTTTAGGGTAACAAAGAGGGTGAATACCGCAGTTACACCCTGGACACCAATAAACGCTTCTTTTTCTTTTCACATTAGGGTCTTTCGCACAAATAGAATAGAATAGAATAGAATAGAATATATCTTTATTGAACATATTCTTAGAGAATAGAACAAAGGTCAGTGTTTTATGTCACAATCAGTGTATGAGTCAGTGTATGTAAATTACAAAGCGCATTGTCCTCCACTGAAGGTACTCCTGGACACTGTAGTATGGATGCTCCAGCAGCCAGCTTCTTAAGGAGGCCTTGAAGTTCTTCTCTGGAAGCTTTCTTAGGTAGTCAGGTAGATTGTTAAAGAACATGGCTCCTTTATACGATGGTTTTTTTTCTCGAACAGAGTCAGATGATGAGGGTCAAGGAGGAAGTTGTTTCTATGTCTGGTGTTGTAGGGGTGGATGTCGCCAGTTCTTCTTGCGTGCCCTGTTTTGTGTGCAAATAAGATCGTCTCTAGGATAATAGAGTCCTATGATCGTCAGTATTCCTAGATGTCTGAAAGCTGCTCGGCATGAGTCCATTGGTCCTAATCCACTTAGAGTCCTGACAGCCCTTTTTTGTATAACGAGCACCCTTTTTAAGATTTCCAATTGTCGTAACCTCCCCAGGCTATCAGTCCATATCTGAGATGACATTCAAATAGGGAAAGGTATGCTGTCAAAGCTACTTGAGGGCTACTGATTTGTTTTATTCTTCTCACTGCATACAGGCTACTATTAAGTTTGTGGCAGAGTTGATTGATGTGAGGTTCCCATGAGAGGTTTTGATCAACAGTTAGACCAAGGTACTTTCCTGATTTAATTGTAGTTATTTCTGGGAGCCCCGTCATATTGGTTTGGGTTAGGTGTAAAGACTAGCTGTTGGGTCTTTGAGTCATTTAAGACTAAATCATTGAGGTGGCAGTATTGCTTAGCCACATTGTATGCAACAAAAGAGTCTATATCTAGCTGAGATTTGTTCTTATTTGCTAAAATCAAAGCTGTGTCGTCAGCATACATTACAATTTCACAGTGGTTTTGGAGATAGTTTGGGAAGTCATTTGTTAGGAGAATGTACAAGACGGGTCCAAGCACGGAGCCTTGAGGTACTCCTCTGCTTACTGGTATTGGCTTGGATTTTACTTTCGTCACAGTGTTTTTCTCCAAGTAAGTAAGTTCTACTACTTGTTCCCTGTTGCTCAAGTAGCTCTTAAACCAGTCAAGTTCCTTGTCAATGACTCCAAGAGAGTGTAACTTTTTCAGTATGAGTTCATGGTCAAGGCAGTCAAACGCTTTACTAAAATCCAAAAATATGCTTGTTGCAATTTTTCCTTTTTCCAGATTGTCGATGATTTCTTCAATTAGTTGAGCTATTGCTGTTGAAGTTGATCTGTCTTTTATAAAACCGTGTTGTCTAGGGGTGAGAAGATCGTGCTGCTTGAGGTGGCTCAGTAGTCTATTTAGTATTTACTCGCTCCAGTATTTTAGAAAAAGTAGAGATTAGGGAAATTGGCCTGTAGCTGGTGGCTTCATTTGTTGCTCCACATTTGAATTTCGGATATATTTTTGCGAATTTTAGTTCATTTGGAAATATTCCTTGTGAAAGTGATTTATTAATGATGTGAGTCAGTGGGGTGATTATTTCGTGTTTGCACTGTTTGATCAAATTTTGATGAGATCTCATCCTCCCCTGCTGATGTTTTTTGCTTTTAAAGAGTCAATGATTTTTCCAATTTCTTGTTTGTTGGTTTCAAAGAAGGCTAGGTTTGGTGTTTGGTTGTTAATTGTTTGGTGCTATTACAGGTGTCGATGTTCCATTTCTGAGGAGTGTTCGGTCAGCGACTGTAGCAAAGAAGTAATTTAAATTATTGGCAATAGTTTATTGGAGAGTCAACAATTTTCTTCCTCTATTTTTAGGCATTCTAGTGGATTTTTTGAAGATTTTTCTTTTCTTTCATTATTTATTACATTCCACACAGCTTTTGATTTGTTGTCCGACTGTTCTATGAATGAAGAGTTGCACTGTTTACGAAGAGTTTTGAGTTTTATATCATAACATTTTTCCTTCGAGCTGTTTCTTTTTTGTCATCAGGGTGGCCAGTAATGATTTGTTTATTCAGTGCTTCTAAGTATGATAATTTTTTGGGCCCTGACTTTCATTGTCCCATATATTTTTGTAGGGGTTTCTTTTCTTCTTTACTATCTTGAGTGGACATGCTATGTTCAATGCAGTTTGAAAAAATTCCACTAAATACTTTATAAGCAGTTTCCACATTCTCGGTGAGAGTGACTTTAGTCCAGTCTTGGATTCCAGATTGTGCTTCAATTCTTGCACTGTTCTTGCATTAAACTGTCTTCTTTTTGTTTGGGTCAGTGCGCTGTTTCGTAGAATCTGTGAGAATCGTACATAGTTGGGCCGTGTGGTCTGAGAGGCCTGTCTGTGTTATTTTGGTAGCTATTTCCGTTTCTTTTATGTTCGTGCATATAAAATCTATAGAGGTCTGGCTATGATTTGTTATTCTGGTTGCGGGTAGATGAAGTCTGCTCAAGCCATGGCTAAGGAGCATTTCATCCAGGTTTCTTCTGTCATTGCTTTCAATAAGATTGTCTACATTCACGTCCCCCATCACCAGTACCGAATGTCATTAATGGCTACAATTTTGTCAAGCTCAGCTGATAAAATGTCTATTGCATTTTCTAAGTTGCTGCAGGGTGGTCTGTAGACGCTTAGCAGTTGTAAAAATCCTTGTCTCAGCTCAATTTTCAGGAGCATCGTTTCACAAATGCGTTCCGATGTATTGCTTGATATTGATACTACTGTAATCTTGTTTTTTAGTCTTAAGCTAGCAAAAACAGCCACTCCACCACAAATGATGCACACTCTTTGATTTTTTCCCATCTAAATGGGCAATTTCATGGGCGCTTTGACTTTCTTGAGCCACAGTAGGTGAAGGAGTTGTATCATTGGAAACCAGTCCTTGTACTATACTATCAACAAAATCATCCCTTGCCATGGGTTTATCTGAATTTTTGGAGTATAAGATGTAACCATTGAATACTGCAGTGTCAATTAGGTTGTACACTATTTTTTTCCAGTATTATTTACTTTGTCTAGCACATGATAAATGGTAAATGCTTTTGTCACTACTGTCAACACCCCCCATTTGTAAGTTATAATTATTTATTACAACTGGCTTCACTGCTTGTAACCCACTTTTGCTCATAACCAATTCATCTTCTGCGTGACAGCCAGTTGTCAACAGTATAACAGTTTTTCTTGTTTTTTGTTTTGTTTGTATTTTACCAAAAGAATGTCATCCTGCCTGTAATAAATGCTCTCTTGTACCCCTAAATTAGCACTAACAATACTTTTAGCAAGTTCTTTGGAGTTTTTATTAATTGTTCCTGTTATAAAAGTGTTTTTACTTAGCAACTCACGGGCCAATGGAAGTTTTGTGTAATAATTGTCTGTAAAAATATGATACCCTTTATTGAGTAAGTCACAAGAAGTCAGCTGTTCCAAAACTACCTTTTGAGTAAAAGGACCTGGTTCATTTGTTAAAAAGTCTGTTCCTGTGTACAGAGAAACATTCAAAACATAATTTGTCTCACTATCACACATTTCAAATTTTTTTTCCCCCGTAACGGGCATGTTTTTTATTAGGCATGTACTGAATAAATACACATCTGTTTTTCATTGCAATGAGAGACTCATCTATGGACAAGTTTTGTCCAGAAACAAAATGTTCTTTGAATTTCAAATTGATGTAATCATAAAAGCTTCTGATTTTATTCCATGGATCAAAAGTTGGATCATTGCGTGCGACGGTTGTTGAGCGGCTAACATGTAACATGGAAGTAATCAACTGAAATTTTCTCAAAGACATATTATTAGGGAAAAAAGGAGTTTGTCTATTGCCTTTTCTGCTCCATTAATCAGTTACATTTTTTTGCCTAACTAATCCCAATATCAAGGCCACATAAACTTTCGTTTCATTTACCAAAATATGTACCCAATCTTTCAGCATAGAAAACTGTCGGATTTCACCAGAATTTCTTTTATCTCTTATCTTTTTAGCAGCATAAAAGTTGGTTTCATTGGTAATGAGATTCCAAATGAAGTCAGTAAAAAATAAATAAAAATAATCAATAGGCCTACCTAAGTTTCTAGGTGGACAATTTCTGACACCTGGATGTCTCACTCTGAATTTAGCTTCAATATTTTATTTGGTTCTGGAGGAAACACTCGTACCCAATTACATTGTCGTGGAATTCTTTGTATGAGGGGTACACTAGAATCAGATAAACTTGATTCGCTATCACTTGATTCACTTTCACTTGATTCACTTACAATATCTGCTAATGAAATATTATCGGGTACCTCTTCGACAGGAAAATCACTTTCTTCATCTGAACTTCCTAAACTTTCTTCACCCTGTAATATATCACGTATACTACTACTTCCTAGATCCATTGTAAAATATTGTAAAACACAACACCAAACAACAACAAACGACCATTACAAGCCAAGAGAAACGAAACAGTCACGTAGGCCTACTCAGCTAGTTTTGCCACAGACCGCGGGAGAAAACTTAGGATTATTTCAGTTAGTACCATTTATTATTTCATCGTGATGTTGATGATACTATATGAAATGTATTTGAAATTTAGTGGTGAACGCAACTGTGCAAACTAGGCGTAAAAATAATTATCGGTTGCTTAGCAATAAGCGGCAATGTGAAGCGACTTCTAAGACGTTGCTTGCCACGTCACGGTGGCGTAAATAGAACGTCTCAGACGTCGCTTGCCACTTAGAGGGTTAAAACACCACACTGCATTAATGATCTTTTAAAATTGGCCCCCACGGTAGATGACCTACGTCTTACATATTCTGAAACTCCACAAACAACCAACGTACCCCCACCTACATCCCTTCATAGTTCCATACCATATAATCAAAGTTTTCAACAGAACAACAGATTGTTTTACAACCAAAGCAGTGGCCACTCTAACCATACTAACGGTCAACACCACTACCAAAATTACCGGTCACGTAACTTTAATCGATATAAACCTCAAAATAGTCGTAATGGCGATCATTCACACTTGGAATCAGGAAATAACCATTCAGGCCAATATAGTACACCAAAAAACAACACAAGTCAGCGTAACTACCAAAACGGTCAGCAGAATAGGCAAGCTAATTATTCTGGTCAGTCCTATTCCAGGCCGAAACATTTAAACTTCCCAGGGGGGCATTCTTAGACAGGGAAATTGTCTCCCCTAAACCGAAGGTGAATCGCCCTATGGCACCTTCTTTACCCAAGGTAGATCCCCTTACTATCTGGCTTTCCATAAAAGAAATCATACTTGAAGCACTAATTGATACAGGCTCCACCTACTCGATAATATCTGGGTCAGTCTTTAAGGATCTTCAGAAAGGTAAAGGGTTTTACATTAACTCACTTAACACCATAACTCAAGCCATGACAGCAAATGGTACTTACATGAATTTCCAAAAACAGATAAAATTACATTTAAAAATTTTACACCTATCCTGGACTTTTCCTTTCTTTGTATCAGATAGCCTACCGGTAGCAGTTTTTTTGGGTTTGGACTTTATGGATCGTAGTAAAATGGTGATCAATGCGGCTCAGCGTAAAATAACTTTTTTCTTTGATACAACCTTAATTATTAATCAATTCCAGAACCAGTCAACTCAACCTAACATAGAACCAACTCATACAGCACCAACATTAGGAGAAAACTTGAACACAAAACAAAAACACATTTTAAAAAACCTATTGCAGCAGTACCCGGATACCATAACACCATGTCTTAACAAAACCAATTTAATATCTTATACTATCCGTATAACAACTAATAAGATTGTCCGCTCAAAACCTTTTCATTATGCTCCTCCCAAACTGAAAGAGCTAAACAGCCATATTAAAGACCTGTTGAGTAAGGGTATTATTCGTCCTAGTGACTCCATATTCAAGTCCGGCATTTTTAGTCCCGAAAAAGAATGGTAAAAGTCGCATGGTGGTAGACACCGTCTCATAAATAAGATGGTTGAGCTGGAGAACACTCCCATGCCAACGGTGGAGTCAGTTTTCCAGTATTTAGGGAAGGCTTCTCATTTTTCCCACCTGGACCTTGTAAGCACCTTTAATCAAATTCCTCTTGATGAGAATTCCAAAAAATATACTGCTTTTGTCACAAGCACAGGTTGTTACGAGTATAACTTAGCATCTGGTGGTATGGTTTTGGCAAATCTACTTGACAAAGTCTTTGGAGATATAAAATTCAAATTCCTTTTCGTTTATTTTGATGACCTAGTTGTCTTCAGTAACAGTTTCAACGAGCATGTACAGCATCTTAAAATAGTTTTAGACAGGCTTAGAGATGCTGGTCTGACTGTTAGTCCGGAAAAAATGGTTGTGGCATCTCCCAGAATCGAATTCCTGGGTCACATATTTCATAATGGTAAAATCAGTCTAAATCCTGACAGAAGTAAACCTATCAACTCCTACCCAACACCAAAGAATTTAAAACAACTTTCTAGTTTTCTGGGAATGTGCTCATATTACTCGAGATTCATTAAAAGCTTTTCTTAGATTTCGGAACCTTTAAATTCTTTAAAAAGGAAGGGCGTTCCATACATATGGGGACCTTCTCAGGAGGAGGCATTCAAAACCCTTAATTAAAGCAATTTTAGTATCTTCACCTGTTTTGAGGCTACCCGACTTCGAAAAACCCTTCACGTTGCAGACCGATGCCTCTGGCACGGCTGTAGGTGCGGTCTTGTCCCAGGAAACTTTGGATGGCAGCCTAGCACCTGTTGCTTACGCCAGTCGTGCCCTGAACTTCCATGAAAAAAACTACTGAACCTTTGAACTGGAGGCTCTTCGCTGTTGTGTTTGCTTTGGAAAAGTTCAGAACTTACTTAGAGCATAGAGAATTTTCTCTTTTTGTGGATAATAGTGCTCTTTCCTGGTTGCTGAACCACCCCAGGCAAATTGGAAAAATAGCACGATGGATTGCCTTAATAAACACATTTAAATTTCAAGTCAGTCACATTAAGGGCAAAGAGAACGTTGTTGCAGACTGCCTCTCTCGTTTGTACGAGGAAGACCCCACAACTCCCCAACAACATGACACAAGTTCAACACCTTCGATAAGCAAACGCCAAAATCCTACCTCAAAATGTTTAGTTCTTTTCTCTCTACCAGAAGCCTTCCATGACATAAGAAAACATCAAGCCCTAGACCCAGAATTAAAAAATATAATTAAGTCAATTAAGTCTGGACAACACCCTCCAAACTATGAAATAATTGATAATGTCTTAGTTTATAAAACCCCTTCCCAGAGCAGACCGCGTGTTGTTGTTCCCAAAAAACTACACCACATGCTATTTGCCATGTATCACACGTCCCCAGTTGGAGCACACTTGAATATCTCCAAAACACTAAATCGGTTAAAAAGAACATTTTACAGTTCTGATCTTACAGCAACAATAACTAACATGGTTAAATCATGCTTGCAGTGCCAGCGCTGTAAGCAAACCCCAAACACAAAATACAGTTATCTATCGTCAAATCTAGCGCGAAGATCTTTTGAAAAGATCATGATTGACTATGTTGGTCCTCTCCCTAGAACTAAGCGCGGTCACCAATGGCTAATAACCATTGTAGACGCGTTTAGCAAATTCTCAGTCATGATCCCAACTAAAAATTCTACAGCTCTAACTACAGTAAATGCTCTTAAACGAGGCCTGTTTTCCTACTTTGGGTTTCCCCAGTCTATTGTCTCTGATTCTGGCAGTTGTTTCAAATCTCATCAGTTCAAAAATCATTAGGACTTCTCCTTTTTACCCGAAAAGTTCGCACGCTGAACGTGTGAACAAAAATATCGGAGTACCTTGCGAATTTTCCACCACAAAGACAATACTCAGTGGGATGAAAAGCTACATTTTTTTCAAACCACCTTTAATTCTTCTAAGCACGAGAGCACTGGCACATCACCATCTGAAATATTTTTGGGATACACTATCCGCACTCCTTTGGAAAATAAATGGAATCTTGACCAACTTCTAGAATCTAATTCTGAACCAAGAAACATGGAACAGAGATGGAGTAAAGTTCTAGACAATCTGATCCATGCTAAGGATAAAGTATCCAAACAGTATAGTAAAGGTCGAGCACAAGTTCCCTTTAGAGTGGGTGATAAAGTAATGTATCGACTATTTAACGTGAGTAATGCACCCAAACACATCTCAGCCAAGTTGCAGCCTATATGGTCTTAACCTTTGGAAATTGAGACCTTTACTTCCCCTGTAACAGTTGCCTTGCGTGACCCAAAAACCAAGAAATTTGTGAGGTCAGCACATGTATCCCATATTAAAAAGTGCATTCTCCCAACTCCACGACAATGATCTGCCACTAGAGATTTCCTCTATTCCGAAAAAGCCATTGTGATATTAGGTTTAATTTGAGTTTATTTTCATTCTTTTTTCTTATTCCACCTTACAAATAACATTTCCTTTTCTTTTTCTACTCTTCATTGGGACCCCGCATTGGTGGCTGGCCTGACACTGAGGTGGATTGGGCTTAGGAGTTCACCTGCGTGTGCTCTCCTCTTGCTACCTGGTGTTGGGTTTGGCAATTCTGGTGTTTGGTCCAAACTGTCTACTATACACTTACACGGGGATGGGTGGTTGTGAGATCTGCCGTTTAAATTTTTGTTTGTTTGAAGTTTTTACAGCTTCCATGAATTGATATTTATTTATATATTTTTTTCTGTAATTAATATTGGGAGCAGCGACAGTCTCATTGCCTCCTATGCGCAACCCCAAACACACTTCATTAACACATCTTTAACTACCTCTATCCTATTGATTTATGTTTTGTTAAGTTATAACTTAAGGCAATTAGGGATAGAGAATAATTTGTATTGATAAATGCTATTAGAACCGACATTATTTAACATTTCCCTTATAGTCGACAATTCAACAAAGTATATTCTCCTGTATACAACTAGGTTAAAGCTATAGCGAAGCACACACGCCAGTTAGTCAAACTTTATTTATTGCTATAAATGTTTATCTCTGTGTAATTTAGTGTTCGTGTCTGGTGTTTCGTTGATAAATATTACTTTATATTTTCGAGCATGCATGTTATTTTACGACCTTATAATGGTCAGTTATATGTATATTTATTTGTATGTGTTAGTTATATAGAGTGGTTATCCTATCCACAAATTAATGGTTATTACCAATCCTATCCTGGCCTACTAACTTATCATAACTCTGAGCCAACAGAAGTTTTTTTCTTTTTGAGTTATTGTTTGTTGGCCCATTCCTTCTCGATCTGAACACTCCATTTAGGGAATACTACACTCGCCATATGTCACCAAACAATCTTGAGAAACTAATAGGGTAGATAAGTTTAAAGAACTGTGTTAGCAGACCAATTCTCCTCTCTCCTTGCCTCTTATGACTGTAGTCACTAGGAGACCTCATCATTTAGATTTGGATTTACATTTCCAATGGCCATATCATCTTTTCACCACCTTTCCTGTATTTCAAATTTTGAAAGAAAATGAACAAAACTATTGTATATGTTCTTCCAGAGAGGTCATGGGGACCTTTCACTCCCTCTCATTCTGCGTCCAGTGGATTGGCTTGTTGGTAGCAGGCTTGTCTCCCGTTGCGGGAGGGGGGAGGGAAGTAAGGGGAACAGGACTAGGATAATGGCCAGCTACGAGGGAAGAAATATTCTAATGAGTTACACAAGAATAATATATCCTTATCTTCTCCTTTCCTACTTGGCCTATTTTTGGAGGGAAATCTGAGTCTGATGATGGGGCTGAATGAAGGTTGTGATTCTCAGTCAAACACGGTTTCCAGAATCCTGATTCCTTTTACCTAGATTATCTTCTATAATTTAAATAAACTTTTTAAAGAAGCCCAACCTTAACTTTGGAAGAGTTAGAAGTATATAGCAGGTATGTGACATAATGGTGATAGATAGTTCTTAGTTGCTTTCCACTTATGGGTTGAAATTGTCTGTGGTTGAGGACTGGAGTTGTTCAGCGAGAATGGGCGCGGTTTCTGCACCGCCTTTTGCATGGTAGTGTTTTTGCAAATTTCAGGAAGCTCTGCGTTCTAGTTTAAGATATTTGGCTCGATTTAACTACAACTGATTCACTTCTAACCAGATAACATTCCTCTTACCCATTTTACCACTCTTAATGGCTAACCAAATTTCCTTCGAACTCCTCGATGAAGGAGGGGAGGATGCGGCGAGTGCCTCTTTGGATTTGAAATTGGCGTGCGTAATCTACCAGTTGCCACGAACACGATAGCCAGCTGTGCCGACCTCTAGGTCATAGCTTAAACAGCTTAAACAATAGGAGCCTCCTACTATCCGGAATTCTTCTGGACAGGTTCTGGTAGGATCAGAATCAGAATCAGAATCATTTTATTGTCGTCCAACAATTACAAAATTGTATTGACAAAGTCAAATATGATATTAAAAATATCACTAAGTAGGCCTACAGAGCCTAAAATAAATACAATCTATATCTATGTTAAAAGTTTAAAATTTTAAAATTGTTTAAAATTGTAAGTCACTAAAATTAGCATAAAAAATCTCATCTACAGAATAAAATGTTTTTCTCTTGAGCCACTCTGCAACAACATTCTTAAACCTACCAACAGAAATTGATCTAGCACTTAATGGTAACTTATTGAATAGCCTAGCTCCGGTTATTGCATAGTTCTGTTGAGTTTTACTTAACCTAGCATATTGCACATCAATTGTATTTTTAATTCTAGTGTTGTGTTCATGGTTAAAGCTTCTAAGATTGAAAGAGTCGAGATTTTCCTTAACAAAAACTAAACTGTGTAATATATATATACATGGAAGCGTAAGTATACCCAGTTCTTCAAAAAATGGCCTACAGGACTCATTGTCGCTAATTCCTACTATGCAGCGTATGGCTTTCTTTTGCCACTTAAACACAGTCTTGGCTCCACTAGAGTTGCCCCACAGTAAAACCCCATACAGAAGGTGTACATTAAAGAAAGCGTAATATGCACTAATGACAAGATTAAGACTTGTATACAATTTTAGTTTTTTTAGTAGAAATATTACTCTTGCCAATCTAATACATAAATGGTTTGTATGGATTCCCCAGCTAAGCTTTGAGTCTAAATTGATACCAAGTAGTTTAACAGACTTATTTACAGAATTACGTAAACTAAAGACAATTTCCTCGGTCTTGTTATTATTCACAGTTAATTTATTAGCAGAGAACCAGAGATAGGACCTTTCCCTCATATAGCCCATAACGACATCATTTAATTTTGAGTCTCTGTCTGATGATAACAGAGTAGTATCATCAGCATACAAGACAACCTTACCAGGGACAAATTTAGGGAGATCATTAATGAAGACAGTAAACAAGAAGGGGCCCAAGACTGAGCCCTAGGGAACCCCGCTTGCCACCCTCTTAAGTCCTGATCTCTGGTCACCTACTTTGACAAGCTGAAGTCTATTGCTCAAATAAGACATAATCAAAGACAAAGCATTGTTCTCCAGACCATAATATTTCAATTTTTGAATGAGTTCATCATGAGGTACAACGTCAAATGCCTTACTTAAATCCAATAACACAGCAGCTGTTTCTTCCTTATTTTCAAAGCTATTCAATACATAAGATACAATATTTTCTACAGCTTTAACAGTTGAAAGATTTTTCCTAAACCCATACTGAGATGAAGAAATCAAATTATTGTACTCAAAGTAATATTCCAATTGGTTTTTCACAATAGTCTCTATTAACTTTGATATAACGGGTACTAGGGCAATAGGCCGGTAATTGTTTAAATTCCTGCTAGGTTAGCAAGCAGAGACCGGAGGTTGTGGAGAGTCGTTGTGCAGCGATCGGGTAGAGTGGACGGGTAGAAGTGAGTGTACGTGGTCTAGGATTTAGTATAATTGTTAGGGAACCTTTCGGAAAACATATCTAAATTATTAGTTTATCTTTAGTCATCAAATCTTTAGTGATTAGGTTTTGGATAGGAGGAATCTAGTGGCGGATCCACGGTTAATTATTATTCCTCTGGAAGGTGCCCTCTTCCGGTTGTGATGACACGAGGTTGAAATTAAAAATTAACCTGAAATAGGGAAATTTTATTATATTGAGCCGGTTCAAAGTCTTGAGCCCAGTTATCTCCCTGGCTCATGTATGTGTCTTTATATAGTATATGTAAGTGTTGTTCGTTGTGGCTGCAGAAGGCACTGACTGTACTGTTTCAGAGCGCTCTGCACATCCTTTTCAGAGTGGCAAGGAACTTCTGAAATTCTTGCGTGTTAGTGGAAGTACTTATAAAATTTTTTCTTTTCAAATTATTTTTTGTTATTTCCTTTTAAAATTTTCCACTAACATGCTCTGGCGTAAGGTCTACGTTTCTCACTGACGAGTATGCTTGACTCGCGCCGTAAAACTAATCTTGAGGGCAAGTATATACGTAATGTAGTGAGTAAAGATGTTTCTAATTTAAATTTTAACAGTCAATGCAAGGTGCATTTGAAGAAGAAAGTGGTGAGAGACTTGGTGACATTTACCATCGTTGGCCGAAAGGGGAGGTCACTACTCGCTTCAGGAGGGCTTCTACCATTAGGAGCCATAAGGACTCCAGAAATTTTAAAACAGTGAGCTGGTGGAGAGTTAGTAAGAATGAGGGAAGGTGGTACCTCAGTAGGACTGACGGCCGTAAATAGCATCCTTTTTTCTTTCACCAAGCGCACCTCACCCAAAGCTTCTATCAATTTATGGCTCGCCGTAAGAGCCCAACTTCTCATTTCCGGATCAATGTCAGGAACTGACCTGAGCACAACAATCCTGTCATTCCAGTGCAAATGCTGCGATACCAGTTTAGCTTTCGCCGAACCGGATGAGGGAAGTGACTCCAAATTAATGTCATGCTCTAATTCCTCCATTCTGATTTTTCAGGACTCAAATTCAGTTTAAAGCTGAAACTCCATTCCAGCTACAACCTAACACTATACAGGCTCTAAGTTCGACCCTTAATACCCTCACATCTTCTTCGGGCTCCTGTCCTCTAGCCGAGACCACAAAAACTAAATCTGGCTTCCGAAGATGCTCAAGCACCAGAGAAAACGCCATACCTAACAATTAGACAAACAAAAAATATATATATATATATAAATAAACTAAACATATACATACATTTCTTAGAACCTAAGCACACTCACACTGACGAGGCTAAAGTGAAGAACTCAACTACTGCTACCTAATAGAAGGATATCCTGCATATATCCACCGAACACAACCTACATACACTGATACACTCATCAGTAATCTCGCTCGGTACTTGTCTCCTCTAAGTTGGCCCCTCCAACTCATTAACTTACAAACCCAACTCCCACTTGCTGTAAAAACTTGTCATTTCCCGCTAGGAGAAGATTTCCCTCATCTTTCACCTACGGTAAGGAAAAGGGTCACTGAGGTGGTTTTCAGTTGATCCGCAAATTGCCTTGCTGTAAAGTTGAGCAGATCCACAACACCATCTTTTTGATGCAAAGAGCAGATTTCCTGCATTGGTTTCTTTTCCTTAAATAGTTCAACTTGGCTTTATTTTTGGGACTCGTTCATTTCTACAATAGTAGTGGAGATCTCATATGATTGCTTCTCCAATGTTGATGACAGGACGCCTTCTGTCGAGTACATACCATTGAATTTAAAAAATATTTTCTTGCGCTCAACTATGAAGTGTAGGAGAGTGCTTTGCTTCTTCCCCTCCTTCTACTTCTTCTTCTTATTTCCTTTCTCCACTCGAAGGACTTTGATCAATTCTAGCTGTTACAGGCTTGTCACATGCGTGCCACAGCACATGTTGTTTATCAGTTCTCCACTCTGAACAACCCTTATGAAATCTCCGTACTTGTCGGGCAACCCTTTAGTCCTGGCCTTCTCCAGCCTTGCATCACTTCCCCCTTGATTGTACACATAAGATGTAAAACTGAAATTGTCCTTGAATTTGTCCAAGTATTCATTTGCTTTGTATTCCAAAGTCTTCAATTGTTGAATGGAAATATTTTGAGTGTTCAGGTCTACGTAGCAACCATTATTTTACAACTGCCACCCCAGGGTTTTCCAACCAAATATTTCATCAGCTACTCCGCTCTGCAGATGTTGTCCTGAATGGTACAACAATTGCATATATCTTCGTTCCCAGTATATATTTTAGTGAATTTTTGTGCAGTTTGGACAAGTCCACTAATGGGAAGTCCCACGTTTCTGATATCAGATTTACGTTTTTACCGTTGGCTCCACACAACACATGGAACACGTCTACCTCAATATCTACGATGGGCTCTGTATCTCTACCGGAATGAAACAAAAGCCTCAGAAAATGTAAATAGTTCAACTTGCAACATTAAGTTTTTTTCCTCTAAGGCCTCGATTTTCTGCTTGGCTTTTTTCTGGGACTCCTTCGTTTCTACAAAGTGATGGAGATCTCATATGGTTGCTTCTCCAATGTTGATGACAGGACGCCTTCTGTCGAGTACATATCATTGAATTTAAAAAATATTTTCTTCTGCTCAACTATGAAGTGTAGGAGACTGCTTTCCTTCATCCCCTCCTCCTTCTTCTTCTTCTTTCCTTTCTCCACTCGAAGGACTTTGATCAATTCTAGTTGTGACAGGCCTGTCACATGCGTGCCACAGCACATGTTGTTTACCAGTTCTCCAATCTGAACAACCCTTATGAAATATCCGTAGTTGTCGGGCAACCCTTTAGTCCTGGCCTTCTCCAGCCTTGCATCACTTTCGCCTTGCTTGTACACATAAGATGTAACACTGAAATTGTCCTTGATGTATTCATTTGCTTTGTATTCCAAAGTCTTCAATTGTTGAATGGAAATATTTTGAGTGTTCAGGTCTACGTAGCAACCATTATTTTACAACTGCCACCCCAGGGTTTTCCAACCAAATATTTCATCAGCTACTCCGCTCTGCAGATGTTGTCCTGAATGGTACAACAATTGCATATATCTTCGTTCCCAGTATATATTTTAGTGAATTTTTATGCCCTTTGGACAAGTCCACTAATGGGAAGTCCCACGTTTCTGATATCAGATGTACGTTTTTGCCGTTGGCTCCACACAACACATGGAACACGTCTACCTCAATACGTTTATTCGAACACATCAACCCAAGAGTTTCCATACTCCTTCATATAGGGGTTTTTATAGTACATTAACGTGTTTTCTTTTCTAAATGTGCTTCCTATGACTATCAACGTCGTGGACCCCTCGAGAAATAATGGAGAGACAGTCCAAATCCACAAAAGATGAGGACGAGTACAGCAAATTAAGCAGGATCGCTCATCAGGATTAATGGCCTCCAAAATAAGGTGCACCAACTCTGTTTCACTAAACCTACACTGACAACAAAACCACTCCCGAGAGACAGCTGATAGAGCAGCTAACTACGCTCTGCTACCATTGAAACCACACATCCCGGTTCACACTCCCAAATTAGACAGTTAGGAAGCGATGACCCATATTGATGAAAAGCTGTTGGACTTGATCACTGGTCAGCTGCTGGCCGGAATGAGGCAAAAGCCTCAGAAAATGCTTTAAAAGCGTTCTTCCTGCCACTCATCAGTACTCTCATTCGGTATTTGCCTCCTCTAAGTTGGCCCCTGCAACTCATTAACTTACAAACCACAGGTCCCACTTGCTGTATATATTTGTCATTTCCCGCTAGGAGAAGATTTCCCTCATCTTTCACCTACGGTAAGAAAAAGAGTCACTGAGTTGGTTTTCAGTTTATCCACAAATTGCCTTGCTGTAAAGTTGAGCAGATCCACAACACCATCTTTTTGATGCAAAGAGAAGATTTCCTGCATTGGTTTCTTTTCCTTAAATAGTTCAACTTGTTGTTTAGTTGGTACAGTATATACAGGTAAATAGTATATACAGGTTCCATTTTGCAAATGGAATTTGTTTATTTATTTAGAAAAGAAAACATGTTGATGTACTATAAAGATCCCTACATGAAAGAGTATGAAACGTCTTAGGTTGATGTACTTGAATAAACTTTCCCAGTACCTGTTGGTCCTGGGACTACTAAATCCATAACATGCATTGGCATGGTGTTTGAGACCACAATTATGTTTGCTGAAGGAGGCGGGCAGCCCGCCGATGTAGGAAATCTGCGAATCAGCAGAGATCCAGAGCCCATTGTAGATATTGAGGTAGACGTGTTCCATATGTTGCGTGGAGCCAACAGCAAAAACATACATCTGATATCAGAAACGTGGGAATTCCCATTAGTGGACTTGCCCAAGGGCACAAAAATTCACCAAACTATTTACTGGGAAAGAAGATATATGCACATGTTGTACCATTCAGAACAACATCTGTTGAGCGCAGTAGCTGATGAAACATTTGGTTGGAACACCCTGGGGTGGCAGCTGTCAAATAATAGCTGCTACATAGACCTGAACACTCCAAATATTTCCATTCAACAATTGAAGACTTTGGAATACAAAGCAAATGAATACATCAAGGACAATTTCAGTGTTATATCTTATGTGTATAATCAAGGCGAAAGTGATGCAAGGCTGGAGAAGGCCAGGACTAAAGGGTTGTCCGACAATTACGGAGATTTCATAAGGGTTGTTCAGATTGGAGAACTGGTAAACAACATGTGCTGTGGCACGCATGTGACAGGCCTGTCACAACTAGAATTGATCAGTCCTTCGAGTGGAAAAAGGAAAGAAGAAGAAGGAGGTGGGGAAGACGCAAAGCAGTCTCCTACACTTCATAGTTGAGCGCAAGAAAATACTTGTTTAATTCAATGATATGTACTCGACAGAAGGCGTCCTGTCATCGACATTGGATAAGCAACCATATGAGATCTCCACGACTATTGTAGAAACGAAGGAGTCCCAGAAAAGAGCCAAGCAGAAAATCGAGGCCTTAGAGGAAAAAAACTTAATGTTGCAAGTTGAACTATTTAAAGAAAAGAAACCAATGCAGGAAATCTTCTCTTTGCATCAAAGAGATGGTGATGTGGATCTGCTCAACTTTACAGCAAGGCAATTTGCGGATCAACTGAAAACAAACTCAGTGACTCCTTTTCTTACCGTAGGTGAAAGATGAGGGAAATCTTCTCCTAGCGGGAAATGACAAGTATATACAGCAAGTGGGATCTGTGGTTTGTAAGCTAATGAGTTGCAGGGACCAACTTAGAGGAGACATGTACCGAGCGAGAGTACTGATGAGTGGCAGGAAGAACGCTTTTAAAGCATTTTCTGAAGCTTTTGCCTCATTCCGGCCAGCAGCTGACCAGTGATCAAGTCCCCATAGCTTTACATCACAGTTGTGGGTGCTAAACCTACACCGACAACAAAACAACTCTCGAGAGTCAGCTGAGAGAGCAGTCAACCACGCTCTGCTACCATCGATACCACACATCCCCGTTCACACACCCAAAAAAGACAATTAGGAAGCGAGCACCCATACTTGTCTCCTCTAAGTTGGCCCCTGCAACTCATTAACTTACAGACCACAGGTCCCACTTGCTGTGTATATTTGTCATTTCCCGCTAGGAGATTTCCCTCACCTTTCACCTACAGTAAAGAAAAGAGTCACTGAGTTGGTTTTCAGGTGATCCGCAAATTGCCTTGCTGTAAAGTTGAGCAGATCCACATCACTATCTTTTTGATGCAAAGAGAAGATTTCCTGCATTGGTTTCTTTTCCGTAAATAGTTCAACTTGCAACATTAAGTTGTTTTCCTCTAAGGCCTTGATTTTCTGCTTGGCTTTTTTCTGGGACTCCTTCGTTTCTACAATAGTCGTGGAGATCTCATATGGTTGCTTCTCCAATGTCGATGACAGGACGCCTTCTGTCGAGTACATATCATTGAATTTAACAAGTATTTTCTTGGGCTCAAACTATGAAGTGTAGGAGACTGCTTTCTTCTTCCCCTCCTCCTTCTTCTTCTTCTTTCCTTTTTCCACTCGAAGGACTGATCAATTCTAGTTGTGACAGGGCCTGTCACATGCGTGCCACCGCAATGTTTTTTTACCAGTTCTCCAATCTGAACAACCCTTACGAAATCTCCGTTAATTGTCGGACAACTCTTTAGTCCTGGCCTTCTCCAGCCTTGCATCACTTTCACCTTGATTATACACATAAGATATAACACTGAAATTGTCCTTGATGTATTCATTTGCTTTGTATTCTAAAGTCTTTCAATTGTTGAATGGAAATATTTGGAGTGTTCAGGTCTATGTAGCAGCTATTATTTGACAACTGCCACCCCAGGGTGTTCCAACCAAATGTTTCATCAGCTACTGCGCTCAACTGATGTTGTTCTGAATGGTACAACATGTGCATATATCTTCTTTCCCAGTAAATAGTTTGGTGAATTTTTGTGCCCTTGGGCAAGTCCACTAATGGGAAGTCCCACGTTTCTGATATCAGATGTATGTTTTTGCCGTTGGCTCCACGCAACATATGGAACACGTCTACCTCAATATCTACAATGGGCTCTGGATCTCTGCTGATTCGCAGATTTCCTACATCGGCGGGCTGCCCGCCTCCTTCAGCAAACATAATTGTGGTCTCAAACACCATGCCAATGCATGTTATGGATTTAGTAGTCCAGGACCAAACAGGTACTGGGAATGTTTATTCAAATATATCAACCAAAGACGTTTCATACTCTTTCATGTAGGGATCTTTATAGTACATCAACGGTTTTTCTTTTCTAAAATGTATATACAGGTTCCATTTTGCAAATGGAATTTGTTTATTTATTTAGAAAAGAAAACATGCAACTCATTAACCTTACAGACCACAGGTCCCACTTGCTGTTATATATTGGTCATTTCCCGCTAGGAGAAGATTTCCCTCATCTTTCACCTACAGTGAGGAAAAGAGTCACTGAGTTGGTTTTCAGTTGATCCGCAAATTGCCTTGCTGTAAAAGTTGAGCAGATCCACATCACTATCTTTTTGATGCAAAGAGAAGATTTCCTGCATTGGTTTCTTTTCCTTAAATAGTTCAACTTGCAACATTAAGTTGTTTTCCTCTAAGGCTTTGAGGCTTTGAATTTCTGCTTGGCTTTATTCTGGGACTCCTTCATTTCTACAATAGTTGTGGAGATCTCATATGGTTGCTTCTCCAATGTTGATGACAGGGACGCCTTCTGTCGAGTACATATCATTGAATTTTAAAAATATTTTCTTGCGCTCAACTATGAAGTGTAGGAGAGTGCTTTGCTTCTTCCCCTCCTTATACTTCTTCTTCTTATTTCCTTTCTCCACTCGAAGGACTTTGATCAATTCTAGCTGTTACAGGCTTGTCACATGCGTGCCACAGCACATGTTGTTTATCAGTTCTCTACTCTGAACAACCCTTATGAAATCTCCGTACTTGTCGGGCAACCTTTAGTTCTGGCCTTCTCCAGCCTTGCATCACTTCCCCCTTGATTGTACACATAAGATGTAAAACTGAATTGTCCTTGATGTATTCATTTGCTTTGTATTCAAAGTCTTCAATTGTTGATGGAAATATTTTGAGTGTTTCAGGTCTACGTAGCAACCCATTATTTTACAACTGCCACCCCAGGGTTTTCCAACCAAATATTTCATCAGCTACTCCGCTCTGCAGATGTTGTCCTGAATGGTACAACAATTGCATATATCTTCGTTCCCAGTATATATTTTTAGTGAATTTTTGTGCCCTTTGGACAAGTCCACTAATGGGAAGTGCCACATTTCTGATATCAGATGTACGTTTTTGCCGTTGGCTCCACACAACACATGGAACACGTCTACCTCAATAGGTTTATTCGAACACATCAACCCAAGAGTTTCCATACTCCTTCATATAGGGGTTTTTATAGTACATTAACGTGTTTTCTTTTCTAAATGTGCTTCCTATGACTCATCAACGTCGTGGACCCCTCGAGAAATAATGGAGAGACAGTCCAAATCCACAAAAGATGAGGACGAACACAGCAAATTAAGCAGGATCGCTCATCAGGATTAATGGCCTCCAAAATAAGGTGCACCAACTCTGTTTCACTAAACCTACACTGACAACAACAAAACCACTCCCGAGAGACAGCTGATAGAGCAGCTAACTACGCTCTGCTACCATTGAAACCACACATTTCCCGGTTCACACTCCCAAATTAGACAGTTAGGAAGCGATGACCCATATTGATGAAAAGCTGTTGGACTTGATCACTGGTCAGCTGCTGGCCGGAATGAGGCAAAAGCCTCAGAAAATGCTTTAAAAGCGTTCTTCCTGCCACTCATCAGTACTCTCGCTCAGTACTTGTCTCCTCTAAGTTGGTCCCTGCAACTCATTAGCTTACAAACCACAGATCCCACTTGCTGTATATACTTGTCATTTCCCGCTAGAAGATGATTTCCCTCATCTTTCACCTACGGTAAGAAAAGGAGTCACTGAGTGGGTTTTCAGTTTATCCACAAATTGCCTTGCTGTAAAGATGAGCAGATCCACATCACCATCTTTTTGATGCAAAGAGAAGATTTCCTGCATTGGTTTCTTTTCTTTAAATAGTTCAACTTGCAACATTAAGTTTTTTTCCTCTAAGGCCTCGATTTTCTGCTTGGCTTTTTTCTGGGACTCCTTCGTTTCTACAATAGTCGTGGAGATCTCATATGGTTGCTTATCCAATGTCGATGACAGGACGCCTTCTGTCGAGTACATATCATTGAATTTAACAAGTATTTTCTTGGGCTCAACTATGAAGTGTAGGAGACTGCTTTGCTTCTTCCCCTCCTCCTTCTTCTTCTTTCCTTTTTCCACTCGAAGGACTGATCAATTCTAGTTGTGACAGGCCTGTCACATGCGTGCCACAGCACATGTTTTTTACCAGTTCTCCAATCTGAACAACCCTTACGAAATCTCCGTAATTGTCGGACAACCCTTTAGTCCTGGCCTTCTCCAGCCTTGCATCACTTTCACCTTGATTATACACATAAGATATAACACTGAAATTGTCCTTGATGTATTCATTTGCTTTGTATTCTAAAGTCTTCAATTGTTGAATGGAAATATTTGGAGTGTTCAGGTCTATGTAGCAGCTATTATTTGACAACTGCCACCCCAGGGTGTTCCAACCAAATGTTTCATCAGCTACTGCGCTCAACAGATGTTGTTCTGAATGGTACAACATGTGCATATATCTTCTTTCCCAGTAAATAGTTTGGTGAATTTTTGTGCCCTTGGGCAAGTCCACTAATGGGAATTCCCACGTTTCTGATATCAGATGTATGTTTTTGCTGTTGGCTCCACGCAACATATGGAACACGTCTACCTCAATATCTACAATGGGCTCTGGATCTCTGCTGATTCGCAGATTTCCTACATCGGCGGGCTGCCCGCCTCCTTCAGCAAACATAATTGTGGTCTCAAACACCATGCCAATGCATGTTATGGATTTAGTAGTCCCAGGACCAACAGGTACTGGGAAAGTTTATTCAAATATATCAACCAAAGACGTTTCATACTCTTTCATGTAGGGATCTTTATAGTACATCAACGGTTTTTCTTTTCTAAATGTATATACAGGTTCCATTTTGCAAATGGAATTTGTTTATTTATTTAGAAAAGAAAACATGTTGATGTACTATAAAGATCCCTACATGAAAGAGTATGAAACGTCTTAGGTTGATGTACTTGAATAAACTTTCCCAGTACCTGTTGGTCCTGGGACTACTAAATCCATAACATGCATTGGCATGGTGTTTGAGACCACAATTATGTTTGCTGAAGGAGGCGGGCAGCCCGCCGATGTAGGAAATCTGCGAATCAGCAGAGATCCAGAGCCCATTGTAGATATTGAGGTAGACGTGTTCCATATGTTGCGTGGAGCCAACAGCAAAAACATACATCTGATATCAGAAACGTGGGAATTCCCATTAGTGGACTTGCCCAAGGGCACAAAAATTCACCAAACTATTTACTGGGAAAGAAGATATATGCACATGTTGTACCATTCAGAACAACATCTGTTGAGCGCAGTAGCTGATGAAACATTTGGTTGGAACACCCTGGGGTGGCAGCTGTCAAATAATAGCTGCTACATAGACCTGAACACTCCAAATATTTCCATTCAACAATTGAAGACTTTGGAATACAAAGCAAATGAATACATCAAGGACAATTTCAGTGTTATATCTTATGTGTATAATCAAGGCGAAAGTGATGCAAGGCTGGAGAAGGCCAGGACTAAAGGGTTGTCCGACAATTACGGAGATTTCATAAGGGTTGTTCAGATTGGAGAACTGGTCAACAACATGTGCTGTGGCACGCATGTGACAGGCCTGTCACAACTAGAATTGATCAGTCCTTCGAGTGGAAAAAGGAAAGAAGAAGAAGGAGGAGGGGAAGACGCAAAGCAGTCTCCTACAGTTCATAGTTGAGCGCAAGAAAATACTTGTTAAATTCAATGATATGTACTCGACAGAAGGCGTCCTGTCATCGACATTGGATAAGCAACCATATGAGATCTCCACGACTATTGTAGAAACGAAGGAGTCCCAGAAAAGAGCCAAGCAGAAAATCGAGGCCTTAGAGGAAAAAAACTTAATGTTGCAAGTTGAACTATTTAAAGAAAAGAAACCAATGCAGGAAATCTTCTCTTTGCATCAAAGAGATGGTGATGTGGATCTGCTCAACTTTACAGCAAGGCAATTTGCGGATCAACTGAAAACAAACTCAGTGACTCCTTTTCTTACCGTAGGTGAAAGATGAGGGAAATCTTCTCCTAGCGGGAAATGACAAGTATATACAGTAAGTGGGATCTGTGGTTTGTAAGTTAATGAGTTGCAGGGACCAACTTAGAGGACACAAGTACCGAGCGAGAGTACTGATGAGTGGCAGGAAGAACGCTTTTAAAGCATTTTGTGAAGCTTTTGCCTCATTCCGGCCAGCAGCTGACCAGTGATCAAGTCCCACAGCTTTACATCACAGTTGTGGGTGCTAAACCTACACCGACAACAAAACAACTCTCGAGAGTCAGCTGAGAGAGCAGCCAACCACGCTCTGCTACCATCGATACCACACATCCCCGTTCACACACCCAAAAAAGACAATTAGGAAGCGAGCACCCATACTTGTCTCCTCTAAGTTGGCCCCTGCAACTCATTAACTTACAGACCACGAGGTCCCACTTGCTGTGTATATTTGTCATTTCCCGCTAGGAGATTTCCCTCACCTTTCACCTACAGTAAAGAAAAGAGTCACTGAGTTGGTTTTCAGGTGATCCGCAAATTGCCTTGCTGTAAAGTTGAGCAGATCCACATCACTATCTTTTTGATGCAAAGAGAAGATTTCCTGCATTGGTTTCTTTTCCGTAAATAGTTCAACTTGCAACATTAAGTTGTTTTCCCTCTAAGGCCTTGATTTTTCTGCTTGGCTTTTTTTTCTGGACTCCTTCGTTTCTACAATAGTCGTGGAGATCTCATTATGGTTGCTTCTCCAATGTCGATGACAGGACGCCTTCTGTCGAGTACATATCATTGAATTTAACAAGTATTTTCTTGGCTCAACTATGAAGTGTAGGAGACTGCTTTCTTCTTCCCCTCCTCCTTCTTCTTCTTCTTTCCTTTTTCCACTCGAAGGACTGATCAATTCTAGTTGTGACAGGGCCCTGTCACATGCGTGCCACAGCACATGTTTTTTACCAGTTCTCCAATCTGAACAACCCTTACGAATCTCCGTAATTGTCGGACATCTCTTTAGTCCTGGCCTTCTCCAGCCTTGCATCACTTTCACCTTGATTATACACATAAGATATAACACTGAAAATTGTCCTTGATGGTATTCATTTGCTTTGTATTCTAAAGTCTTCAATTGTTGAATGGAAATATTTGGAGTTTCAGGTTATGTACAGCTATTATTTGACAAACTGCCACCCCAGGGTGTTCCAACCAAATGTTTCATCAGCTACTGCGCTCAACAGATGTTGTTCTGAAAGGTACAACATGTGCATATATCTTCTTTTCCCCAGTAAATAGTTTGGTGAAATTTTTGTTGCCCTTTGGGCAAGTCCACTAATGGGAAGTCCCACGTTTCTGATATCAGATGTATGTTTTTGCCGTTGGCTCCACGCAACATAATGGAACACGAACACGTCTACCTCAATATCTACAAATGGCTCTGGATCTCTGCTGATTCGCAGAATTTCCTACATCGGCGGGCTGCCCGCCTCCTTCAGCAAACATCAATTGTGGTCTCAAACACCATGCCAATGCATGTTATGGATTTAGTAGTCCCAGGACCAACAGGTACTGGGAAAGGTTTATTCAAATATATCAACCAAAGGACGTTTTCCATACTCTTTCATGTAGGGATCTTTATAGTACATCAACGGTTTTTTCTTTTCTAAATGTATATACAGGTTCCATTTTTGCAAATGGAATTTGTTTATTTATTTAGAAAAGAAAACATGCAACTCATTAACACTTACAGACCACAGGTCCCACTTGCTGTATATATTGGTCATTTCCCGCTAGGAGAAGATTTCCCTCATCTTTCCACCTACAGTGAGGAAAAGAGTCACTGAGTTGGTTTTCAGTTGATCCGCAAATTGCTGTAAAGTTGAGCAGATCCACATCACTATCTTTTTGATGCAAAGAGAAGATTTCCTGCATTGGTTTCTTTTCCTTAAATAGTTCAACTTGCAACATTAAGTTGTTTTCCTCTAAGGCTTTGAATTTCTGCTTGGCTTTATTCTGGGACTCCTTCATTTCTACAATAGTTGTGGAGATCTCATATGGTTGCTTCTCCAATGTTGATGACAGGACGCCTTCTGTCGAGTACATATCATTGAATTTTAAAAATATTTTCTTGCGCTCAACTATGAAGTGTAGGAGAGTGCTTTGCTTCTTCCCCTCCTTATACTTCTTCTTCTTATTTCCTTTCTCCACTCGAAGGACTTTGATCAATTCTAGCTGTTACAGGCTTGTCACATGCGTGCCACAGCACATGTTGTTTATCAGTTCTCTACTCTGAACAACCCTTATGAAATCTCCGTACTTGTCGGGCAACCCTTTAGTTCTGGCCTTCTCCAGCCTTGCATCACTTCCCCCTTGATTGTACACATAAGATGTAAAACTGAAATTGTCCTTGATGTATTCATTTGCTTTGTATTCCAAAGTCTTCAATTGTTGAATGGAAATATTTTGAGTGTTCAGGTCTACGTAGCAACCATTATTTTACAACTGCCACCCCAGGGTTTTCCAACCAAATATTTCATCAGCTACTCCGCTCTGCAGATGTTGTCCTGAATGGTACAACAATTGCATATATCTTCGTTCCCAGTATATATTTTAGTGAATTTTTGTGCCCTTTGGACAAGTCCACTAATGGGAAGTGCCACATTTCTGATATCAGATGTACGTTTTTGCCGTTGGCTCCACACAACACATGGAACACGTCTACCTCAATAGGTTTATTCGAACACATCAACCCAAGAGTTTCCATACTCCTTCATATAGGGGTTTTTATAGTACATTAACGTGTTTTCTTTTCTAAATGTGCTTCCTATGACTATCAACGTCGTGGACCCCTCGAGAAATAATGGAGAGACAGTCCAAATCCACAAAAGATGAGGACGAACACAGCAAATTAAGCAGGATCGCTCATCAGGATTAATGGCCTCCAAAATAAGGTGCACCAACTCTGTTTCACTAAACCTACACTGACAACAAAACCACTCCCGAGAGACAGCTGATAGAGCAGCTAACTACGCTCTGCTACCATTGAAACCACACATCCCGGTTCACACTCCCAAATTAGACAGTTAGGAAGCGATGACCCATATTGATGAAAAGCTGTTGGACTTGATCACTGGTCAGCTGCTGGCCGGAATGAGGCAAAAGCCTCAGAAAATGCTTTAAAAGCGTTCTTCCTGCCACTCATCAGTACTCTCGCTCAGTACTTGTCTCCTCTAAGTTGGTCCCTGCAACTCATTAGCTTACAAACCACAGATCCCACTTGCTGTATATACTTGTCATTTCCCGCTAGAAGATGATTTCCCTCATCTCTCACCTACGGTAAGAAAAGGAGTCACTGAGTGGGTTTTCAGTTTATCCACAAATTGCCTTGCTGTAAAGATGAGCAGATCCACATCACCATCTTTTTGATGCAAAGAGAAGATTTCCTGCATTGGTTTCTTTTCTTTAAATAGTTCAACTTGCAACATTAAGTTTTTTTCCTCTAAGGCCTCGATTTTCTGCTTGGCTTTTTTCTGGGACTCCTTCGTTTCTACAATAGTCGTGGAGATCTCATATGGTTGCTTATCCAATGTCGATGACAGGACGCCTTCTGTCGAGTACATATCATTGAATTTAACAAGTATTTTCTTGGGCTCAACTATGAAGTGTAGGAGACTGCTTTGCTTCTTCCCCTCCTCCTTCTTCTTCTTTCCTTTTTCCACTCGAAGGACTGATCAATTCTAGTTGTGACAGGCCTGTCACATGCGTGCCACAGCACATGTTTTTTACCAGTTCTCCAATCTGAACAACCCTTACGAAATCTCCGTAATTGTCGGACAACCCTTTAGTCCTGGCCTTCTCCAGCCTTGCATCACTTTCACCTTGATTATACACATAAGATATAACACTGAAATTGTCCTTGATGTATTCATTTGCTTTGTATTCTAAAGTCTTCAATTGTTGAATGGAAATATTTGGAGTGTTCAGGTCTATGTAGCAGCTATTATTTGACAACTGCCACCCCAGGGTGTTCCAACCAAATGTTTCATCAGCTACTGCGCTCAACAGATGTTGTTCTGAATGGTACAACATGTGCATATATCTTCTTTCCCAGTAAATAGTTTGGTGAATTTTTGTGCCCTTGGGCAAGTCCACTAATGGGAAGTCCCACGTTTCTGATATCAGATGTATGTTTTTGCCGTTGGCTCCACGCAACATATGGAACACGTCTACCTCAATATCTACAATGGGCTCTGGATCTCTGCTGATTCGCAGATTTCCTACATCGGCGGGCTGCCCGCCTCCTTCAGCAAACATAATTGTGGTCTCAAACACCATGCCAATGCATGTTATGGATTTAGTAGTCCCAGGACCAACAGGTACTGGGAAAGTTTATTCAAATATATCAACCAAAGACGTTTCATACTCTTTCATGTAGGGATCTTTATAGTACATCAACGGTTTTTCTTTTCTAAATGTATATACAGGTTCCATTTTGCAAATGGAATTTGTTTATTTATTTAGAAAAGAAAACATGTTGATGTACTATAAAGATCCCTACATGAAAGAGTATGAAACGTCTTAGGTTGATGTACTTGAATAAACTTTCCCAGTACCTGTTGGTCCTGGGACTACTAAATCCATAACATGCATTGGCATGGTGTTTGAGACCACAATTATGTTTGCTGAAGGAGGCGGGCAGCCCGCCGATGTAGGAAATCTGCGAATCAGCAGAGATCCAGAGCCCATTGTAGATATTGAGGTAGACGTGTTCCATATGTTGCGTGGAGCCAACAGCAAAAACATACATCTGATATCAGAAACGTGGGAATTCCCATTAGTGGACTTGCCCAAGGGCACAAAAATTCACCAAACTATTTACTGGGAAAGAAGATATATGCACATGTTGTACCATTCAGAACAACATCTGTTGAGCGCAGTAGCTGATGAAACATTTGGTTGGAACACCCTGGGGTGGCAGCTGTCAAATAATAGCTGCTACATAGACCTGAACACTCCAAATATTTCCATTCAACAATTGAAGACTTTGGAATACAAAGCAAATGAATACATCAAGGACAATTTCAGTGTTATATCTTATGTGTATAATCAAGGCGAAAGTGATGCAAGGCTGGAGAAGGCCAGGACTAAAGGGTTGTCCGACAATTACGGAGATTTCATAAGGGTTGTTCAGATTGGAGAACTGGTCAACAACATGTGCTGTGGCACGCCATGTGACAGGCCTGTCACAACTAGAATTGATCAGTCCTTCGAGTGGAAAAAGGAAGAAGAAGAAGGAGGAGGGGAAGACGCAAAAGCAGTCTCCTACACTTCATAGTTGAGCGCAAGAAAATACTTGTTAAATTCAATGATATGTACTCGACAGAAGGCGTCCTGTCATCGACATTGGATAAGCAACCATATGAGATCTCCACGACTATTGTAGAAACGAAGGAGTCCCAGAAAAGAGCCAAAGCAGAAAATCGAGGCCTTAGAGGAAAAAAACTTAATGTTGCAAGTTGAACTATTTAAAGAAAAGAAACCAATGCAGGAAAATCTTCTCTTTGCATCAAAGAGATGGTGATGTGGATCTGCTCAACTTTACAGCAAGGCAATTTGCGGATCAACTGAAAACAAACTCAGTGACTCCTTTTCTTACCGTAGGTGAAAGATGAGGGAAATCTTTCTCCTAGCGGGAAATGACAAGTATATACAGTAAGTGGGATCTGTGGTTTGTAAGTTAATGAGTTGCAGGGACCAACTTAGAGGACACAAGTACCGAGCGAGAGTACTGATGAGTGGCAGGAAGACGCTTTTAAAGCATTTTGTGAAGCTTTTGCCTCATTCCGGCCAGCAGCTGACCAGTGATCAAGTCCCACAGCTTTACATCACAGTTGTGGGTGCTAAACCTACACCGACAACAAAACAACTCTCGAGAGTCAGCTGAGAGAGCAGCCAACCACGCTCTGCTAACCATCGATACCACACATCCCCGTTCACACACCAAAAAAGACAATTAGGAAGCGAGCACCCATACTTGTCTCCTCTAAGTTGGCCCCTGCAACTCATTAACTTACAGACCACAGGTCCCACTTGCTGTGTATATTTGTCATTTCCCGCTAGGAGATTTCCCTCACCTTTCACCTACAGTAAAGAAAAGAGTCACTGAGTTGGTTTTCAGGTGATCCGCAAATTGCCTTGCTGTAAAGTTGAGCAGATCCACATCACTATCTTTTTGATGCAAAGAGAAGATTTCCTGCATTGGTTTCTTTTCCGTAAATAGTTCAACTTGCAACATTAAGTTGTTTTCCTCTAAGGCCCTTGATTTTCTGCTTGGCTTTTTTCTGGGACTCCTTCGTTTTCTACAATAGTCGTGGAGATCTCATATGGTTACTTCTCCAATGTCGATGACAGGATGCCTTCTGTCGAGTACATATCATTGAATTTTAACAAGTATTTTCTTGGGCTCAACTATGAAGTGTAGGAGACTGCTTTCTTCTTCCCCTCCTCCTTCTTCTTCTTCTTTCCTTTTTCCACTCGAAGGGACTGATCAATTCTAGTTGTGACAGGCCTGTCACATGCGTGCCACAGCACATGTTTTTTTACCAGTTCTCCAATCTGAACAACCCTTACGAAATCTCCGTAATTGTCGGACAACCCTTTAGTCCTGGCCTTCTCCAGCCTTGCATCACTTTCACCTTGATTATACACATAAGATATAACACTGAAATTGTCCTTGATGTATTCATTTGCTTTGTATTCTAAAGTCTTCAATTGTTGAATGGAAATATTTGGGAGTGTTCAGGTCTATGTAGCAGCTATTATTTGACAACTGCCACCCCAGGGTGTTCCAACCAAATGTTTCATCAGCTACTGCGCTCAACAGATGTTGTTCTGAATGGTACAACATGTGCATATATCTTCTTTCCTAGTAAATAGTTTGGTGAATTTTTGTGCCCTTGGGCAAGTCCACTAATGGGAAGTCCCACGTTTCTGATATCAGATGTATGTTTTTGCCGTTGGCTCCACGCAACATATGGAACACGTCTACCTCAATATCTACAATGGGCTCTGGATCTCTGCTGATTCGCAGATTTCCTACATCGGCGGGCTGCCCGCCTCCTTCAGCAAACATAATTGTGGTCTCAAAACACCATGCCAATGCATGTTATGGATTTAGTAGTCCCGGACCAACAGGTACTGCGAAAGTTTATTCAAATATATCAACCAAAGACGTTTCATACTCTTTCATGTAGGGATCTTTATAGTACATCAACGGTTTTTCTTTTCTAAATGTATATACAGGTTCCATTTTGCAAATGGAATTTGTTTATTTATTTAGAAAAGAAAACATGTTGATGTACTATAAAGATCCCTACATGAAAGAGTATGAAATGTCTTAGGTTGATGTACTTGAATAAACTTTCCCAGTACCTGTTGGTCCTGGGACTACTAAATCCATAACATGCATTGGCATGGTGTTTGAGACACAATTATGTTTGCTGAAGGAGGCGGGCAGCCCGCGATGTAGGAAATCTGCGAATCAGCAGAGATCCAGAGCCCATTGTAGATATTGAGGTAGACGTGTTCCATATGTTGCGTGGTGCCAACGGCAAAAACATACATCTGATATCAGAAACGTGGGATGGACTTCCCCATTAGTGGACTTGCCCAAGGGCACAAAAATTCACCAAACTATTTACTGGGAAAGAAGATATATGCACATGTTGTACCATTCAGAACAACATCTGTTGAGCGCAGTAGCTGATGAAACATTTGGTTGGAACGCCTGTGGTGGCAGCTGTCAAATAATAGCTGCTACATAGACCTGAACACTCCAAATATTTCCATTCAACCAATTGAAGACTTTGGAATACAAAGCAAATGAATACATCAAGGACAATTTCAGTGTTATATCTTATGTGTATAATCAAGGCGAAAGTGATGCAAGGCTGGAGGAAGGCCAGGACTAAAAGGGTTGTCCGACAATTACGGAGATTTTTCATAAGGGTTGTTCAGATTGGAGAACTGGTAAACAACATGTGCTGTGGCACGCATGTGACAGGCCTGTCACAACTAGAATTGATCAGTCCTTCGAGTGGAAAAAGGAAGAAGAAGAAGGAGGAGGGGAAGAAGCAAAGCAGTCTCCTACACTTCATAGTTGAGCGCAAGAAAATACTTGTTAAATTCAATGATATGTACTCGACAGAAGGCGTCCTGTCATCGACATTGGATAAGCAACCATATGAGATCTCCACGACTATTGTAGAAACGAAGGAGTCCCAGAAAAGAGCCAAGCAGAAAATCGAGGCCTTAGAGGAAAAAAACTTAATGTTGCAAGTTGAACTATTTAAAGAAAAGAAACCAATGCAGGAAATCTTCTCTTTGCATCAAAGAGATGGTGATGTGGATCTGCTCAACTTTACAGCAAGGCAAATTTGCGGATCAACTGAAAACAAACTCAGTGACTCCTTTTCTTACCGTAGGTGAAAGATGAGGGAAATCTTCTCCTAGCGGGAAATGACAAGTATATACAGTAAGTGGGATCTGTGGTTTGTAAGTTAATGAGTTGCAGGGACCAACTTAGAGGACACAAGTACCGAGCGAGAGAGTACTGATGAGTGGCAGGAAGAACGCTTTTTTAAAGCATTTTGTGAAGCTTTTGCCTCATTCCGGCCAGCAGCTGACCAGTGATCAAGTCCCACAGCTTTACATCACAGTTGTGGGTGCTAAACCTACACCGACAACAAAACAAACTCTCGAGAGTCAGCTGAGAGAGCAGCCAACCACGCTCTGCTACCATCGATACCACACATCCCCCGTTCACACACCCAAAAAAGACAATTAGGAAGCGAGCACCCATACTTGTCTCCTCTAAGTTGGCCCCTGCAACTCATTAACTTACAGACCACAGGTCCCACTTGCTGTGTATATTTGTCATTTCCCGCTAGGAGATTTCCCTCACCTTTCACCTACAGTAAAGAAAAGAGTCACTGAGTTGGTTTTCAGGTGATCCGAAATTGCCTTGCTGTAAAGTTGAGCAGATCCACATCACTATCTTTTTGATGCAAAGAGAAGATTTCCTGCATTGGTTTCTTTTCCGTAAATAGTTCAACTTGCAACATTAAGTTGTTTTCCTCTAAGGCCTTGATTTTCTGCTTGGCTTTTTTCTGGGACTCCTTCGTTTCTACAATAGTCGTGGAGATCTCATATGGTTACTTCTCAATGTCGATGACAGGAAGCCTTCTGTCGAGTACATATCATTGAATTTAACAAGTATTTTCTTGGGCTCAACTATGAAGTGTAGGAGACTGCTTTCTTCTTCCCCTCCTCCTTCTTCTTCTTCTTTCCTTTTTCCACTCGAAGGACTGATCAATTCTAGTTGTGACAGGCCTGTCACATGCGTGCCACAGCACATGTTTTTTACCAGTTCTCCAATCTGAACAACCCTTTACGAAATCTCCGTAATTGTCGGACACCCTTTAGTCCTGGCCTTCTCCAGCCTTGCATCACTTTCACCTTGATTATACACATAAGATAACACTGAAATTGTCCTTGATGTATTTCATTTGCTTTGTATTCTAAAGTCTTCAATTGTTGAATGGAAATATTTGGAGTGTTCAGGTCTATGTAGCAGCTATTATTTGACAACTGCCACCCCAGGGTGTTTCCAACCAAATGTTTCATCAGCTACTGCGCTCAACAGATGTTGTTCTGAATGGTACAACATGTGCATATATCTTCTTTCTAGTAAATAGTTTGGTGAATTTTTGTGCCCTTGGGCAAGTCCACTAATGGGAAGTCCCACGTTTCTGATATCAGATGTATGTTTTTGCCGTTGGCTCCACGCAAACATATGGAACACGTCTACCTCAATATCTACAATGGGCTCTGGATCTCTGCTGATTCGCAGATTTCCTACATCGGCGGGGCTGCCCCGCTCCTTCAGCAAACATAATTGTGGTCTCAAACACCATGCCAATGCATGTTATGGATTTAGTAGTCCCAGGACCAACAGGTACTGCGAAAGTTTATTCAAATATATCAACCAAAGACGTTTCATACTCTTTCATGTAGGGATCTTTATAGTACATCAACGGTTTTTCTTTTCTAAATGTATATACAGGTTCCATTTTGCAAATGGAATTTGTTTATTTATTTAGAAAAGAAAACATGTTGATGTACTATAAAGATCCCTACATGAAAGAGTATGAAATGTCTTAGGTTGATGTACTTGAATAAACTTTCCCAGTACCTGTTGGTCCTGGGACTACTAAATCCAAAACATGCATTGGCATGGTGTTTGAGACCACAATTATGTTTGCTGAAGGAGGCGGGCAGCCCGCCGATGTAGGAAATCTGCGAATCAGCAGAGATCCAGAGCCCATTGTAGATATTGAGGTAGACGTGTTCCATATGTTGCGTGGTGCCAACGGCAAAAAACATACATCTGATATCAGAAACGTGGGACTTCCCATTAGTGGACTTGCCCAAGGGCACAAAAATTCACCAAACTATTTACTGGGAAAGAAGATATATGCACATGTTGTACCATTCAGAACAACATCTGTTGAGCGCAGTAGCTGATGAAACATTTGGTTGGAACGCCCTGTGGTGGCAGCTGTCAAATAATAGCTGCTACATAGACCTGAACACTCCAAATATTTCCATTCAACAATTGAAGACTTTGGAATACAAAGCAAATGAATACATCAAGGACAATTTTCAGTGTTATATCTTATGTGTATAATCAAGGCGAAAGTGATGCAAGGCTGGAGAAGGCCAGGACTAAAGGGTTGTCCGACAATTACGGAGATTTCATAAGGGTTGTTCAGATTGGAGAACTGGTAAACAACATGTGCTGTGGCACGCATGTGACAGGCCTGTCACAACTAGAATTGATCAGTCCTTCGAGTGGAAAAAGGAAAGAAGAAGAAGGAGGAGGGGAAGAAGCAAAGCAGTCTCCTACACTTCATAGTTTGAGCGCAAGAAAATACTTGTTAAATTCAATGATATGTACTCGACAGAAGGCGTCCTGTCATCGACATTGGATAAGCAACCATATGAGATCTCCACGAACTATTGTAGAAACGAAGGAGTCCAGAAAAGAGCCAAGCAGAAAATCGAGGCCTTAGAGGAAAAAAACTTAATGTTGCAAGTTGAACTATTTAAAGAAAAGAAACCAATGCAGGAAATCTTCTCTTTGCATCAAAGAGATGGTGATGTGGATCTGCTCAACTTTACAGCAAGGCAATTTGCGGATCAACTGAAAACAAACTCAGTGACTCCTTTTCTTACCGTAGGTGAAAGATGAGGGAAATCTTCTCCTAGCGGGAAATGACAAGTATATACAGTAAGTGGGATCTGTGGTTTGTAAGTTAATGAGTTGCAGGGACCAAACTTAGAGGACACAAGTACCGAGCGAGAGTACTGATGAGTGGCAGGAAGAACGCTTTTAAAGCATTTTGTGAAGCTTTTGCCTCATTCCGGCCAGCAGCTGACCAGTGATCAAGTCCCACAGCTTTACATCACAGTTGTGGGTGCTAAAACCTACACCGACAACAAAACAACTCTCGAGAGTCAGCTGAGAGAGCAGCCAACCACGCTCTGCTACCATCGATACCACACATCCCCGTTCACACACCCAAAAAAGACAATTAGGAAGCGAGCACCCATACTTGTCTCCTCTAAGTTGGCCCCTGCAACTCATTAACTTACAGACCACAGGTCCCACTTGCTGTGTATATTTGTCATTTTCCGCTAGGAGATTTCCCTCACCTTTTCACCTACAGTAAAGAAAAGAGTCACTAAGTTGGTTTTCAGGTGATCCGCAAATTGCCTTGCTGTAAAGTTGAGCAGATCCACACATCACTATCTTTTTGATGCAAAGAGAAGATTTCCTGCATTGGTTTCTTTTCCGTAAATAGTTTCAAACTTGCAACATTAAGTTGTTTTCCTCTAAGGCCTTGATTTTCTGCTTGGCTTTTTTCTGGGACTCCTTCGTTTCTACAATAGGTCGTTGTAAGACATATGTATTATTAGTAAAATAAAATTCATAGAATAGATGTACAGATAGTTGCTGGAAAGGAAGTCTCGTATTGCAATTCGAGACAAACATCCTCCGGATGTAAGTAGATACGCACATCCGCCCAGACGCCGATGGTGAACAAACAGGAAATGCTTATTTGTAAAAACCGTGCGACAATGTAAGGGACAGCCATGCTGATATGGAAAATTGTTACTCACCAATTATGATGGAGAGATTTGGCAGAGGCGTGGTCAATGAGCTGGCGGGAAAAGAACATCAAAACTGAAGAACAAGGAGGAGAGGTGGAAGTGGAGGCCGGGAATTCGAAAAGTGAAGTTCGGGAGTGTTTGTGTTCGTGTGCGGAAAAATATCTCTAGGCGTAATAAGTGTGATGTGAAATAAAATGTAAGTAATTTTAAGAACTTAGTATATTTTAGGGTTCATTAATCATTTTCAATTCCATATCTATTTAAATGTTCACAATTTCGAAAATATAAATTCATGTAAATGTTTAGCTATTTTAAAGAAAGTTTCTCATGTTAGTCCATGAACTCATTATTATTGCAACACTACAAAATTACTAGTAAATGTTATAATGAATTAAATTCAAAATAAATTGTAATGAATAATTTAATATTAAATATGTCTTCAAAGTATTAAGACATTAAGTTTTGTGCTTAATATGTCGATTGACGAAATCAATTAATCAATTTAATGAAATGTTGTCACAAATAAATGTGTTGGTTCATTTGAGGGTATTTGTACTGCCAATCTAACCTATTATTAAATCCTCTCACAGCAACCCTTGCTCAAAATATGTCACAACCTTAATCTTAAACTAAACCAACCCTACAAAACCTTACATGGTGGAGGCGCTAAAACTCGATTGGCATTCAAATTCCTCACATGGGCGAGCACATAGTTTCATAGGCTAGGTATAAATTAGAACTAAATAATATTTATAAGAAAGTATTTAACTAAAATAGCCTACTTCAGTGACAAACCACTCATTTACCTAAAAGATAAATTAAATTTCCAATAACTCAAAAATATTTTCAAACCCGTAATTAGAGTAACGCCAAGTAAACTAACGAGGTACGTCAATGGACATGTATAATTAAATGGAAACCATACTACATGAAGATTTAATACCATTAGACACATATAGGACTTCCAAAAGTGACATAATAAAAATATTAAATGAAAATGGAATTCTATCTAGAGACACAGACACTGTAGCAGACCTCAGACCTATCCTAGCGGCACTTAAGAACTTAACACGTATAAGCGCAAGTCACCCTAATATTAAAACCATATTTAATTATTTAACTACACGAAAAACTCACCTAAGTGAAGAGGACAGGGAAAACTATAAGGATCTAGCTACAATCGAGGATTTTCTAGTGCAGAGAACAAATTTATACGACATAGTACATAACCCTGAGGCGGACATCAAGACACAAGCACCCCCAACCTTAGCACAACATTACGAGCCACTCACACTACCTGACAGAACGAACACAGCAACCATGGGGGAAAACATACCGCTAATATCAGCTGGGACTTACACAGGTCTCCAGAGCGAAAATCCACAAGATTTTTTAGACAAATTCTTAGTTGCAGCAACTTCAAACAGATGGACAGATAACACTAAAGTTAATTTATTCCCAGCGCATTTATCAGGCACAGCACTAACTTGGTTCAAACACTACAGGCAAAAACAACGAGGGGAAGCCATACAATGGGATCAACTTGCTAAAAGTTTCATAGAGGCTTTCACTCCATTAGCACAAACCCAGAGTCTACAAATGATTTTAGAACACAAAATACAGGGAGAGAACGAGCCAACACTAAACTATTTTTTAGATATATTAACAACATGCCGAAGATATGACCCTACAATACAGGACAAGCAAATTATACATTTTATCATACAGGGACTAAAACCAGAAATCTGTGAACGAGTTATAGGACTGAAAAACGACACCTTAAGTGATCTAGAGACTAATTTAAAAATTACAGAACAGCTAGTTCTAACACAAATGAAAAACAAAGAAAGATACAATAGGGTTGCAGCAAACAGACCCTATAGTACACCCTTATATGAACAAAACATCATCCATAAACTACAAGCAGAAGTTAACACCCTAACCAATTTAGTAGCTACCCTAACTACAAACCAAATTTCAAATCATAACCACAGGTACGAAAGGTCTCCATCCCCGTATGAAAACTCAAAATATAAGCCAAGATATGATAGAACACCTAGTCCTCACCAGAATAGACATATGGAAAGCCCAAACTACCCCAAACAAACCCAAAGGCCACCTATGATTAAACACGTTACTTTCAGTGATAGGAGAAGACAAAACCATTCCCAAATACAACCTGCTAGACAAAATAGGTATTGCACTATTTGCCGTAAAGACAACCATAATACTGAACAATGTTGGTTCAAGCAACGTTCATTAACTTCTCAACCCCAAAGTAACCGCTTAGCACCTAAAACCAACAATACACAAGAGCTGTTCTGCAGGTACTGCAAGTGAACAAACCACAATATCGAATCATGTTACAAGTCTAATTATTATAAACAGAATCAACAAAAAAACGGGAAATAGGGGGAGGTTATACTAACCCTTACCGAACTTCCCCCTTACTAAAAGCGAAAACAAATAACACTATAGATTTTAACCAAAGGAATCGACAAACTTACAAATGTATAAAGTCTATGACATTTACTCCAACTAACCCCAAAGTAATACCACTATCAACCCCTGGAAAGACCAGTTCAGAAGTGATATTTAAAGCCATAGATTATAATCAAGAATTCCCACCCTTAAAGAAGATGGAAGAAATTGAACAACCTATTATGCAAAAGCCTATACACACCATAAAACTTCAATCTGTCTTCAATCCAACACCAACCCTAAGCGAACCAAACCCCTCGGGGACAACAAATATAAATAAACCCAGCTTTACAAGAAACCTTGCAGTCTCAGAAAATTTCACACGACAGATAAAACCTAGTGTATTAAAGGGGGTAGCGCACGTAAAACAGGACCCAGATTGTAGTATGGGGGAGGTAAACACACATAATGGATTGGAAGAAACCATTGAGATAGACAATATACAGATTTTAAATCACATAGAGCAACAGAAGAAACAGAATATGATAGATTGTACTAACTTGCAAGAAATAACGCAAGACAGGATACACAGACCGAGGAAAAATAAAACATTATTATTAGAGGATATTTATGAACTCATATTTAATTGCGAAAATAAAACCAAGAAGAAGATACCTGTCCTAACAATAGACGTAGCCTTGACCACAAACCCTCGACATCCAGTACCCTGCATTATAGATACAGGATGTAACATAAACATTATTAGAGCAGACCTAGTTTGTGAAACAAAATTAAATACTAGCAACATACCCTCGTTGATATCGGCTAACGGTATACCATTAACAGTTTTGGGTTCAACAAAGATCGCCATAAAAATTGGCAAAGTAATACTTGAAGACACGTTTTATGTGACACCTGATCTAAACAGCCCTATATTGGTAGGAAACATATTCCTATTTCAGAACTGCGTGGAGTTAAACTATAAAAATAAAACAATAAAAATTACCAAATATCAGATTGAACATATAATACCTATGAATGAACAGTGGCAGTTAGACATCAAGAATTTTAAAAACACACAGGAATTAGAAGTACAGCAAGTAACAGAGGTAACAGCCCCACAAGACATAATTATAGCACCACATCAGCACATTAGGATTAGCTCTTTAAAAGGTATAGAGTCTCGAACAGCCATCGAAACAGATAGGAATCTAAGAATAAAAAAGAAATGTCATGCATATCTTACAGAAGGGGAAGATGGTACAGATACAATTGTAAATATTTATAACGCATCAAATTTCCCAAAAAGGATACCCGCACATACTACGATAGGACATATACATTACCCAACTCTCGAAGCACAGCCTACCCTGGAACACCATACCACTACAACTGACACAGGAAAAACAATATTGACAGATAAGGACGGCATAGTATTTGATATCTCACCACATTTAACCCTCCAAGAACACAAACAAGTCCTTGACGTTTTACAAAAATACAGACACATATTTACAACAAAGGTAATCGATTTAACTCCTGCAAACATACCTCCTGTTCAACTCGAATTAAAACCAAATACGAAACCTGTAAACTCACCACCGTATAGGCAGAGTAAAACAGAAAGGGAAAAATTAAACAAATTATTGGACGATTTAGTACAAGCAAAAATATTAGAGGAATGTCAGGATTACACAGAATATGCAAGCCCAGTATTTTTAGTGAAAAATAAAGATGGAAGCGACAGAATGGTAGCTGATCTCAGGAAGGTTAATGCACAGTTGAAAACAGATGCCCACCCCATTCCTTCAGTAAACCTGGTTTTAAGCTCTTTGAACAAAGCGCACACATTTACAAAATTAGACCTTAAAAATGCATTTTATTCCATGGAGGTTAGGAAAGAAGATAGGCACATCCTAGCCATAAAAACACCTGATAGACTTCTACAGTTTTGCCGACTGCCGATGGGACTTTCAACTTCAACCACATTATTTAGTAAAGCCTTGAATGCGATATTAAACCGTCACCTTTATAATAAAGTCATCTGTTACGTGGATGACCTAATTTGTTATGGTGACTCATTTGAAAATGACTTACATAATCTAGAAACTATATTAGAAGAACTAGAAAAAGCTAATTTGAAACTAAATACAAAAAAGTGTAAATTTCTCTACAAAAGTGTAAACATTTTAGGACACGAGGTATCACGGGAAGGCATTTTACCCCAAAAACAGTCAGTAGAAGCTATCACCGAATTTAAAAGACCAACTTGTGTAAGGCAAGTGAGACAATTTTTAGGATGCTCAGGATTCTTCCGCAGATTCATCCAAAATTATGCCAAAATAGCACAACCCCTTACTGAGATAATAAAAGATTCAAATAAAAACATGGCATTTAAATGGACGGATCTATGTGAACAGGCTTTTATAAAAATCAAACAAATTTTGACAAACCCACCATTACTATCACATTGGAAGGACAACAGGGAAGCACACATTTATGTAGATAGCAGTTTGATTGGATGCGGAGCAGCGTTAGTACAGTTAGATGAAGAAAATAATAGAATGTACCCAATTTATTACATGTCAAAAAAATATTCAAATACCCAAATGCGTTACAGTAATGCTGAACGTGAAATGCTAGCACTAACCTATGCTGTGAACTACTTCAGAGAATTCACGCTTGGTAGACAAACAACAGTTTATACGGACTGTGCCGCATTACAGTTTTATAAAAATTTTAAGCACACTTCCACTAGATTAAACAGATTAGCACTGTCATTAACAGACTACGACATTGTAGTAAAACATAAACGTGGCGCTACAAACGTGTTAGCAGACGCCTTAAGCAGAAATCCTTTAGAACAACCTTTGGATGAAGAATTTACGGACGTGTGTTTAACTGTCAATACTTTAATACAGACAAATCTACCCCTACTACAAGCTCAAGACAGTTATTTAAAACAAATACGCCTTGCGATGACCTCACCTGAGGCGGTAAATAAAAAAATCAGACGGGCTTCAAGACATTACGAAGAAATAGATGGATTGTTATATTTCAAAACCTTCAACGGACAAGAAACTAGAAACTTATTGGCTATACCCCAAAAACAAACACAAGAAATATTAAAAATATTCCATGACAACCCCTACACGGGTGGACACTTATCACATTACAAAACAGCTTCAAAAATAAAATTACGATATCACTGGCCGAATATGTACCGTGATATCCTCCAATATACAAAATCTTGTGAAGAATGTCAACTACGTAGGCCAAAAACGAACAAAAATTACGGCCTACTACAACCTATTCCACCCTCCATAAAACCCTTTGACAGAATAACAATAGACTTTGTAGGTAATATTACACAAAGTAATGGTTACAAATATATCCTAGTTGCAACCGATGCCTGCACTAGAATGGCATTTGCAACCCCTTGTAGAAATGCAGATGCGAACACAGTAGCGCAAAAATTATTAAATCTATTCTGCACATTTGGATTTCCTAGAATTATTAATCATGACAGAGGAACGCACTTTATGAATTCTGTAATTTCACAGTTACTAAATGCACTCGGGATTGAACAAAGGCCAGGCGCTGCTTATATGTCACAAGTACAAGGTGCGGTTGAAAAATACAACCACACGCTAATCAAGGCAATATCTCATTACGTTGTGGAAAAACCCCAAACTTGGTCAAAATACGTACAAATAGTTACCTTTGCCTACAACACGTCTGTAAACATTTCAACAGGCTACACACCGCACTACCTCATGTTTGGTTACGAAGCTAACTTACCGTCTGATTGTATATATTTACAGGTTAATCCCGAAAAAATGGTGTTGGAAAATATAGAAATTTTAGAGCAAATACGCAAAGATATGCCGAAAATCATGAAAAAAGCCCAGGAAGCGCAAAAGAAATACTTTGACCGTGACAAAACTCATTTGGATTTAAACCCCGGCGATGAAGTCTTGGTCCATTTCCCGAAAGACCACACAAAAAAATATAGTAAATTTCAAACACCATTTAGAGGTCCTTTCGTTGTCAAGAAAAAAATTAACGAAGTGACATATGCAGTAGAAATTTACCACAGGGGAAGGTTAACAGAACAACCAATACATGTTGCTAGAATGAAATTATTCTATAAGAGAATATAAAACAAATATGAAGGGACTTGAGCAATAATAAAATATTCAAGAATAATATATGCAATATTTCTCATGAACATCACTATGCACTCACTGCCTTGTAGAAAAATTTGAAGAGAGTGAAAAGTATCTTCGCAATACTTTCATAATATATGAGGTTAAAAAGCTACCACATAGTCACGCAAGAATCGCTTTAAAGAATAGGTATTATACTCCAGGAGTTGAGAGACCGGTTAACTTGATTACGGTTTGAATGATTCATTATAACGTTATATAACCTTGAGAGTCACTGAAGTAAGTCTAACAGAAATAAAAATGTATATTAAAATCTCGATGTTGTGTCGGAAAACGATAGAGAATAAAGACATAAAAGTTTTAGAAAATTAAAACGCCTAACTTTGTATTTTAATGTGAGGTTTACTGTAATTTAGTGATTAAGTGATAGGTTACACGTACCAAAGATATTGGTATAGATAATCCCAATACACAGGACACTAACACAGCACACACGACACGACACGAGCAGAGCCTGTAACCCACGGTAACCGTACTTAGACTGGCTAGTAAGACTTGACCGTGACTCTGGTATGTCTCCCAGGCAGATAAGTTTTCTGCTAACTCAACTAACTTCCCACGCTATACTACACCGACTATGTTGTGACTATGACTAGGGGGCATTGCCTTGTACCAGCGGTCTGGGTCGCCAAGGGCCCTGGTGGTTCAGACAGCTTAGTATGCAAGTAATGTTTCCCACGTACTCGTTTACTGCAATAACAAAGCGTACTCTAACTTGACACAACGTACATATTATACTTACCTGAGGGATACGTGTATACATAGCCTAGTAATAAAGAATATAAAATATGATAAAGTATACTACATATATCATATTTATTTAAGTTAGTAGATAGCAGTGTTAACATAATATACCCTACAAGGACTCAATTTTCCTGAGATGCATCTCAAAGAAAGAGACATACATGTTCTATATTATATAATCCTAGGATAAACAAATACTTCAATATATGACATGTAAATGACTTATATAACATGTTTAATTATTACATAGCTAATCTAACATTGAAGGAAAGTAACATATATTTAACATAGTATGTATTAGCACAGCAATATTGCTCATTAACAAACTATACAGCCTTGATTGGGCAACATATATTATGATCATAATAATGACTATGGACAATAAGCACAAAGAAGGGATATTACATATTCCTCAGAAACAAAGGTGCGTAGTATCGTTTTGTAATATGATAAAATAACATAATTTCGAACCTTATTTAAGAACACTAGAGATTAAGATGCTTAGTAAAAACATTATTACATAGAGCTAGGGAAATACGACACACCATCGAGAGGTCATTAAAAGATTTCTGTAAATAAAAACCTTAGACATAAATGTGAATTAATTACAAAATATTAAACTGAAATGTATATGTAACCTGTAGATATTAAGTTTTAGAATTATGACACCAGAAAAACCAACCACAACCTGAGAAACCAGTCTACAAGACACCAATCTACAAGACACCAGTCTACAGCACTATAACCGTCCCGACCACCCACGAGACAAATCGAGTCTTCACAGCACTTCCTACTACTACTAACAGCACTTGCCATGCCTCTTTCGACCACATTTGCCAGCACATCAACCCACAACACAGAAGAACCCAATAAGCCTCTAGTACAAATCTTCACAGGAGCGTACTTTACTCCAATGCCTCAGACACTACCTTATATAATGTCCATCCCTATCATATACAAAATTCCTTTCAACATACAACAAAATTTACCCAAAAACGAACCCTCTCTAAAACTCTGCCCTAAAAACCCTCAACAACTCCCAAACCTATTGCAAGATACAGAACAACCTTTCCACATTACAAACCCTCATACATCAACAAATGGTAGCAGAAAACCTCCCATTCATCCAAAGACAACAACCAGATAGAAACAGAAGATTGCTCACGTTCGTCGGAGATTTCTTCGAATTGTGTTCTGACATTGCGACAGAACACCAAATACATGACTTGGCAGACAACAAGGAAGATGTCTACACAGCATTCTCAACACAACACCACTACCTACTCTCCGAGCTACCTGCGCATTCACCTGCTTTGTTCACAATCTACAAAGACAACACCACTTCCAGCTAAAACACGACGACAAAAACATAGTAAACAACACGGAACTCATTTTGTACATTTTATTAGCCTGGACTTCTATAATAACACTACTTCTTTTTATAGCCCTCTACTTCATCCACATTAATAACATCAAAATAAAATTTCTGAAGCCTACAGTACATGAACGTGACTACCCAATGGATAACCTTAATTAGACTATAAGTACGATTCGTAGGTAGAATCATCATTAAGCCAGGGGAATGTAAGACATATGTATTATTAGTAAAATAAAATTCATAGAATAGATGTACAGATAGTTGCTGGAAAGGAAGTCTCGTATTGCAATTCGAGACAAACATCCTCCGGATGTAAGTAGATACGCACATCCGCCCAGACGCCGATGGTGAACAAACAGGAAATGCTTATTTGTAAAAACCGTGCGACAATGTAAGGGACAGCCATGCTGATATGGAAAATTGTTACTCACCAATTATGATGGAGAGATTTGGCAGAGGCGTGGTCAATGAGCTGGCGGAAGAAGAACATCAAAACTGAAGAACAAGGAGGAGAGGTGGAAGTGGAGGCCGGGAATTCGAAAAGTGAAGTTCGGGAGTGTTTGTGTTCGTGTGCGGAAAAATATCTCTAGGCGTAATAAGTGTGATGTGAAATAAAATGTAAGTAATTTTAAGAACTTAGTATATTTTAGGGTTCATTAATCATTTTCAATTCCATATCTATTTAAATGTTCACAATTTCGAAAATATAAATTCATGTAAATGTTTAGCTATTTTAAAGAAAGTTTCTCATGTTAGTCCATGAACTCATTATTATTGCAACACTACAAAATTACTAGTAAATGTTATAATGAATTAAATTCAAAATAAATTGTAATGAATAATTTAATATTAAATATGTCTTCAAAGTATTAAGACATTAAGTTTTGTGCTTAATATGTCGATTGACGAAATCAATTAATCAATTTAATGAAATGTTGTCACAAATAAATGTGTTGGTTCATTTGAGGGTATTTGTACTGCCAATCTAACCTATTATTAAATCCTCTCACAGCAACCCTTGCTCAAAATATGTCACAACCTTAATCTTAAACTAAACCAACCCTACAAAACCTTACATCGTGGAGATCTCATATGGTTGCTTCTCCAATGTCGATGACAGGACGCCTTCTGTCGAGTACATATCATTGAATTTAACAAGTACTTTCTTGGGCTCAACTATGAAGTGTAGGAGACTGCTTTCTTCTTCCCCTCCTCCTTCTTCTTCTTCTTTCCTTTTTCCACTCGAAGAGGACTTCGATTAATTCTAGTTGTGACAGGCGTGCCACATGTGTGGCCACAGCACATATTGTTTACCAGTTCTCCAATCTGAAACAACCCTTATGATATCTCTGTAGTTGTCGGGCACCCTTTAGTTCCTGGCCTTCTCCAGCCTTGCATCACTTTCCCCTTGATTGTTCACATAAGATGTAACACTGAAATTGTCCTTGATGTATTCATTTGCTTTGTATTCCAAAGTCTTCAATTGTTGAATGGAAATATTTGGTGTGTGTTCAGGTCTACGTAGCAGCCATTATTTGACAACTGCCACCCCAGGGTGTTCCAACCAAATGTTTCATCAGCTACTGCGCTCAACAGATGTTGTTCTGAATGGTACAACATGTGCATATATCTTCTTTCCCAGTAAATAGTTTGGTGAATTTTTGTGCCCTTGGGCAAGTCCACTAATGGGAAGTTCCCACGTTTCTGATATCAGATGTACGTTTTTTTGCTGTTTGCTCCACACAACACATGGAACACGTCTACCTCAATAGGTTTATTCGAAAACATCAACCCAAGAGTTTCCATACTCCTTCATATAGGGGTTTTTTATAGTACATCAACGTGTTTTCTTTTCTAAATGTGCTTCCTATGACTATCAACATCGTGGGACCCCTCGAGAAATTAATGGAGAGACACAGTCCAAATCCGCAAAAGATTAAGGACGAGTACAGCAAATTAAGCATGATCACTCATCAGGATTGATGGCCTCCAAAATAAGGTGCACCAACTCTGTTTCACTAAACCTACACCGACAACAAAACCACTCCCGAGAGACAGCTGAGAGAGCAGCTAACCACGCTCTGCTACCATCGATACCACACATCCCCGTTCACACACCCAAAGTAGACAATTAGGAAGCGAGCAGCACCCATACCTTGTCTCCTCTAAGTTGGCCCCTTGCAACTCATTAACTTACAGACCACAGGTCCCCACTTGCTGTATATATTTGTCATTTCCCGCTAGGAGAAGATTTCCCTCATCTTTTACCTACAGTGAGGAAAAGAGTCACTGAGTTGGTTTTCAGTTGATCTGCAAATTGCCTTGCTGTAAAGTTGAGCAGATCCACATCACTATCTTTTTGATGCAAAAGAGAAGATTTCCTGCATTGGTTCTTCTTTCCTTAAATAGTTCAACTTGCAACATTAAGTTGTTTTCCTCTAAGGCCTTGATTTTCTGCTTGGCTTTTTTCTGGGATACCTTCGTTTCTACAATAGTCGTGGAGAGATCTCATATGGTTTGCTTGTCCAATGTCGATGACAGGACGCCTTCTGTCGAGTACATATCATTGAATTTAACAAGTATTTTCTTGCACTCAACTATGAAGTGTAGGAGACTGCTTTGCTTTTTCCCTTCCTCCTTCTTCTTTTCTTTTTCCATTCGAAGGACTTTGATCAATTCTAGTTGTGACAGGCCTGTCACATGCGTGCCACAGCACATGTTGTTTTACCAGTTCTCCAATCTGAACAACCCTTATGAAATCTCCGTAGTTGTCAGGCAACCCTTTAGTCCTGGCCTTCTCCAGCCTTGCATCACTTTCGCCTTGATTATACACATAAGATGTAACACTGAAATTGTCCTTAATGTATTCATTTGCTTTGTATTCCAAAGTCTTCAATTGTTGGAATGGAAATATTTGGAGTGTTCAGGTCTATGTAGCAGCTATTATTTGACAACTGCCACCCCCAGGGTGTTCCAACCAAATATTTCATCAGCTACTGAGCTCAACAGATGTTGTTTCTGAATGGTACAACATGTGCATATATCTTCGTTCCCAGTATATAGTTTGGTGAATTTTTGTGCCTTTTGGCAAGTCCACTAATAGGAAGTCCCACGTTTCTGATATCAGATGTATATTTGTGCCGTTGGCTCCACGCAACATATGGAACACGTCTACCTCAATATATTACAATGGGCTCTGGATCTCTGCTGATTCGCAGATTTCCTATATCGGCGGGCTGCCCGCTCCTTCAGCAAACATAATTGTGGTCTCAAACACCATGCCAATGCATGTTATGGATTTAGTAGTCCCAGGACCAACAGGTACTGGGAAGATTTATTCAAAAACATCAACCAAAGACGTTTCATACTCTTTCATGTAGGGATCTTTATAGTACATCAACGGTTTTTCTTTTCTAAATGTATATACAGGTTCCATTTTGCAAATGGAATTTGTTAATTTATTTAGAAAAGAAAACATGTTGATGTACTATAAAGATCCCTCCCTACATGAAGGAGTATGACACAGAGCGAGAGTACTGATGAGTGGCAGGAAGAACGCTTTTTAAAGCATTTTCTTAGGCTTTTGCCTCATTCCGGCCAGCAACTGACCAGTGATCAAGTCCCACACAGCTTTACATCACCATGGGTGCTAAACCTACACCGACAACAAAACAACTCCCGAGAGTCAGCTGAGAGAGCAGCTAACCACGCTCTGCTACCATCGATACCACACATCCCCGTTCACACACCCAAAGTAGACAATTAGGAAGCGAGCACCCATACTTGTCTCCTCTAAGTTGGCCCCTGCAAACTCATTAACTTACAGACCACAGGGTCCCACTTGCTGTATATATTTGTCATTTCCCGCTAGGAGAAGATTTCCCTCATCTTTCACCTACAGTGAGGAAAAGAGTCACTGAGTTGGTTTTTCAGTTGATCCGCAAATTGCCTTGCTGTAAAGTTGAGCAGATCCACATCACTATCTTTTTGATGCAAAGAGAAGATTTCCTGCATTGGTTTCTTTTCCTTAAATAGTTTCAACTTGCAACATTAAGTTGTTTTCCTCTAAGGCCTTGATTTTCTGCTTGGCTTTTTTCTGGGACTCCTTCATTTCTATAATAGTCGTGGAGATCTCATATGGTTGCTTCTCCAATGTCGATGACAGGACGCCTTCTGTCGAGTACATATCATTGAATTTAACAAGTATTTTCTTGCGCTCACTATGAAGTGTAGGAGACTGCTTTCTTCTTCCCCTCCTCCTCCTTTCTTCTTTCCTTTTTCCACTCGAAGGACTTCGATCAATTCTAGTTTGTGACAGGCGTGTCACATGCGTGCCACAGCACATATTTGTTTACCAGTTCTCCAATCTGAACAACCCTTATGAAATCTCCGTAGTTGTCGGACAACCCTTTAGTCCTGGCCTTCTCCAGCCTTGCATCACTTTTCCCCTTGATTGTACACATAAGATGTAACACTGAAATTGTCCTTGATGTATTCATTTTGCTTTGTATTCCAAAGTCTTCAATTGTTGAATGGAAATATTTGGAGTGTTCAGGTCTACGTAGCAGCCATTATTTGACAACTGCCACCCCAGGGTGTTCCAACCAAATATTTCATCAGCTACTGCGCTCAACAGATGTTGTTCTGAATGGTACAACATGTGCATATATCTACTTTCCCAGTAAATAGTTTGGTGAATTTTTGTGCCCTTGGGCAAGTCCACTAATGGGAAGTCCCACGTTTCTGATATCAGATGTACGTTTTTGCCGTTGGCTCCACGCAACACATGGTACACGTCTACCTCAATATTTACGATTGGTTCTGTATCTCTGCTTTTTCGCAGCTTTCCTACATCGGTGGCTTGCCTGCCTCCTTCAGCAAACATAATTGTGGTCTCAAACACCATGCCAATGCATGTTATGGATTTAGTAGTCTCTGGACCAACAGGTACTGGGAAGGTTTATTCAAAAACATCAACCAAAGAGGTTTCATACTCTTTTATGTAGGGATCTTTATAGTACATCAACGTGTTTTCTTTTCTAAATAAATTAACAGATTCCATTTGCTTAATGGAACCTGTTTATACATGGACGGAGTAGTATTGAGACATTTTCTTGGTTTTTCTGGAGAATGTGTGTGCCCCTATTCCATAGACTGCATTTTTGTTTTACAATTCACAGTCTTTCAGATATGACACCTATTTAAGTATAGATATGGTTTATTTATTAGTCTAGTAATGTTTTGATTTGATGTTCTTTATTACTTTTTTTAAGGCACATAAAGCATCCACTAATTAACTTGTTTTGCAGATTTCCCAAGTGAGACTTCCGTATGCAGCTAAACTTCTTTTTCAAGAACTCATGTCCATGAATATCGCTCCAAGACTGATGGTCATCTAACTACATTTGTGTAAAGTTTACTATTTTAAACTAGTTTTATGTATTAATTTTGTTCATTTTTTTATTTAATGATTTTTATTTCTAGGATTAACCTAATTTATTCTAATTTCATGAAATAAAATGTATTTAATTATTGTAAAGTTTTATTGTTTCATTCAAAGCAATAGATAAACTTCCATTAAAATTCTCATTACACTATGGTGTATCTGTAATAAATAGTATATATATTTTCAAACACGTTTTCCCTCTTTTTTTATTTTACCAGTTTGGTCCACCTGAAAGGCAAGCACAAAAATGTGTCTTTGTGAACACTAATGTACGTATCAAAGCTAAAAAATTAATATGTTCAGGTCTCTTATTGTTATAAATATTGTATCTGAGTTTAGAAGAGCCTACTGAATCTGTTTAAAAAGGATGACATGTTTCCTGATTGAAGAATCTTGGAGCATCAGAAGGAAGTTTATTTATTATCACTAGTAAAAGAATACAATATTTTCCAATATTAGGCTACTTTTTTTATTGCGTGAGACCTTTCGGAATCAATGATTCCATCATCAGGCACTTCACAAATGAACAAATATTTACATTTTTCTAAATAATAGATATTATAATAACATATGGTAAAACATTTCAAAATATGATTAGCCAGTATGAAATATTTAAACAGAATTATATTTGAATTTTCTTATAAATTGGGATGAGAGTAGAATTGAGTTTTCAATAGGTCCGTCTTCATTATTGATGTTTTTTTTTTATTTGTGTTAATGTAAAATGTTTCACAAGCATTTAAGTGTACATTGTGTTAGTAACTTCTTTCAATAATTGTAAATTTTTTTAGAGACAGTGTGTCCAGATTCAGTACAGTGATTCGCAATAGTAGATTTTTCATTTCTTCCATATTTTATATGTGCAATGTGTTCTTTGAATTGTGTCTTGATGTTCCTTTTTGTTTGGTCAATGTACAATATATCACAGTCATTGCATTTAAATTCATAAATTCCTGATTTGTGAAATTATGATTAGGAAATATTTCATACTGGCTACCGTAATCATATTTTGAAATGTTTTACTATATGTTATTATAATGTCTATTATTTAGAAAAATGTAAATATTTGTTCATTAGTGAAGTGCCTGATGATGGAATCATTGATTCTAAAAGGTCTTGCGCAATAAAAAGTAATATTGAAAAATGTTGCATTTTTTTACTAGTGATAATAAATGTTTCCTGATATTTACATTTTTAATGTTACAAAAACAAAACACTGTTTCGAGGAATACAGTCTATCATCACCTTAAGAAATCATAATAAACCTTAAGTTTGTGCATACACAAAAATTAAAAACTAACCAATATTTGTGGTGATGAATTGTTCTAATCATGGTTAACAACAGAGCGTTGTATGTAATATAGAAGAATATACCTAAGCAAACAGCATATACCAAAAACAAATTTAGCAAGTAGCACAGGGTGGGTTAAACATGAAAAAGCAGCTCAGAAAAATTAAAAATGTTAAAAATATTGCAAACAACATCCAAAATGACCACTTATATTAATACAATTTTTATCTTAGCTTGTGCAAATTTAAAAAAAAATATGTACGAAAATTGGTTATTTGGTAAGGAGAATGTGCAACGAAGTCTTCTCGAGTTCGATTTTCAATGTGTAATCGTCTAAAAACAAAAATTTAGAACTTAACTTTTCTCTGCGATTGTTTTGTATTTCTCTTCGTAACATTTACAAGGTTTCACAATACCTCACAGAATTTATGGTTATGCCACGTTCTAAGAAATCAACAAGAACTCATTTACTCTCAAAAAAAAAACAGTAGCGATAATCTCCTATGCCAGCAGTGTTTGCTTGGGTTTTTGGGGGAAGTATGTGTGTCCCCCTCTATAGACTGTAATTTGGTTTTGAAGTTCACGTGTTTCAATTTAAGTCTTGTCACGTATAATAATTCAATCGGCACCATCTTTTTTGTAATTATAACAAATGTCAATGAAGCCATACGTTGATTTTGATGGGTTTCTGTTAAGATTTTCAATACCCATATGACAGAAAATTTATGGTAACCTAATTTCTGTGCAATTCCTGTGACAAACTCAAATTTGAGGAAACTAAGTGAGAGTTCTCTTATTATGAATCGGCGGTCTTCTTTAATCTTCTCATGCACCACTGATGCACTCCACACTGAAGAGAAATCACATCGTTCCCATAAACTTCGCAGAGTTGGTGATAAATCTCAATTGGCTTATTGTGCTTAGCCAACAAAAGCCGTATTACCAACCGCACTTCACAATTCGCTGGATTTTCAGTTCCGTCACACGTTTTAAACTGCTGTTGTAAAACAACAGGAGCGATATTCACCCCTCACTAACACGGCTGGATAGCCATTAAACGGAGAAACGCCCTGATAGTCCCACCCTGAGCGGCTACAGAACGAAACATAATCTACTTTCTGGAAACCCCTAGTAGTTATTGATATTTCTTTTCAATTGGGTTCTCTTTCATATTTTACAACTATCAAATTAAAATCTTTATTTGGTTATATTGCATCTTCTATAGTATGCGATTTTTAAAACCTCTAAAATTCCGTCTTCTCTCATCACACAATCTTGGATTGGCATTATTAAAAAGAAGGATTTGACTTATGGCTTTGAGTCCTTTGTCGTACATCACCAATTGCTGTACTTTTTCAAAACATTTACATCACTTGGACTCATGAAGGCCACCGGCTTTTCACTTTTAACACTAAGTAGTCCAACTAATTCATTATACGATTTGTAATTCCTTGTTCGCATGTTTGTTTTATTTTTTCATATTTTGTTTTATTTAAATTATGACGATGACTAGAGCTAAAATATTTTTATAATATATGTAGGCTACTCCTTAGACAATAATGTTTCAACATAAAAACACACTATTTCAACACACATTAAACACTTTTCCCGTATAGATTTAAGGTTCATTCTGTTTTAATTAATCAGTATTATCTAAGAACACAGTCCTGTACCATCGAAAAGGATGTGCCCATGTTTGATCTAAATGGGATTAGTCTTATATAGAACATAGACTCAGCTTACTGCCTTAGAGAACACAATATCCTATTTCGTTTTCAGAATATGATTTGAACTTGGTATTGGCAAATTCCTGGTGGGCATCGAGAGGAATTATTATGGTATTTATAAGTCCTTTTTACAATATTTACATTTACTGTTGGTCTGTCCGATTGTGCGAAGTTTCTCGCGTAATCCAAATTAGTTGTTTGATTATTTTCTGTTGTTACACCGTTTTATCAACAACTTCTCAGACACTTGAGAAATATTCTATTAGAATAAAAGCTGATTCGTCTATAAGTTATGAGCGTTTACGGGTCTAAGAATAATTACTTTTACAGACCGAAAGATTCCATGTGGTTTTCTAGATGCGCTAGAGGGGAACATCATCATGCACATTATTGTTCGACCGCCATTGAACATTCTAACCCACTTTCTCAACATTTCTTCACTCATCACGTCTTCCCCATAAACATCTGGAATTTCATGATAAATTTCAGCCGGTTTCACATTTCTTGTGTTCAAAAATATTATTTCAGAACAAATCTCACAATCAGCACTAATTGTTTTAAATATTTTTAACGTTCAGAGAAAATTTAACACACAACGTATAACAACTAAAATGGCGTGAGTCGATAGCCAGTGAAAAAGGATGACTAGTGCGTATGCGTGGAACACTGATTACAGTGCTACGGCGGCAGTAGAATGTAACGGTTCTTACTTTCTGAACACGCCTCGTATTCCAATTTTGAGCTACACCCTTGAGATACATTAAGCTCACATTAATATAAATTGTAATTCTTCAGAACAAATAAAATTATATTTTAAGATATAAAAGGAAGAGAACATAAGAATTTTACCATGCAAAAACAAAACACTGGGTTTCTAAATATAGAAGAATTATATAATGTTAGAGCTTTTAGGATATTAAATTTTCATATTGTCAGATGAGAACAGCAATCAAGCTAGAAAGGAATGTATTAACCCATAGTAAACTTTGTTGTCGAAGATGGGACAATTACTGATTAATGAACGACAAAACTCTGTGCTTTGGGTGTGTTGGGAGTCTTATGGTGATGGATCGATTTTGGATTCAAACTATTTTTGTTTTATGTTAATTTCATAGCCCTTTAAGTCTAGTATTGGCTACACGAGTTACAGTTTCATGGTTAGTTTACAGGTTTTTTATTTGTAATTTATTTAATCTTGTTATGAAATCAAATATTTATATATATATATATATACAATTTTATTAATCTATATTTGGTTCAAAAATACAATTTTCTTTAATCATAAATAAATAAAAACATGTCAGTTCCAGAAACTACGACATACTGTACAAAATATCATACTTTTATAGTCAGCAGTTTTCATTTGGTCTTGAGTACAAAAGTACATAAAAATTGCCTAATATTCCTACTTCAAATGCCTGTAATTTCAAATGGAGTGATCAACAAAATGCTTCTACCTTTCTATTTTCAGAGGTAATTATCTTAAAGGACTATGAATTTAACATAAAAATATATTATAAACCCAACAAAGGTTGCTCCGTTACAATGCCACCTTAAGTTCAATATGCTTGAGTTTTATTTCTTTTTAGGAACAAATTGCTTTTGCTCCAACCATTGATAGTATATTAACTTCAATACATTGAAGAGCATTGCCAACAGATCTTTGGCAGAAAATGAGAGGTATCATCTGTAAATAAATAGACATTCGAGTCAGATACTGTTAGAGAAAGGTCGTTTATTATGAGTCCGAGTACCAAATCCCGTAGAATGTGGTGCAGACTCCCCTATCGCTAGATTGGGCATTATCAGCAAACTAACACCGGATTATCTCTGAATAGAAAAACCAGGATGCTGATTGCCTCGTTCGTGTGTGCATACCACTCACTATTAGCCAATAATGGACTCGGTACAGTCTGAGATGGGAAGCAACTGATCCACGCATACTGTTCCTTCATTCAGTGTAATTTGTACTATTACTTGCATCAGGTTCCACAATACTCCTAACATTAGACTGAGATTATATAAATAATGAATTCATATAGTACGAGATATCAGAATGGTGTCCCACGTAGAGGAATAAACGTTTGATTTTATATTACTTGCCCATTTATGTACCGAACATTTTGAAACTCTACACAATTCATTAAATATGTCTTAAAAATATTCTGTGAAAATTTCAGCTCTCTAGCAATTGTTGAAACAAAATGGTGACATTTTGAAAAACTATACTTTAAAAACAGTATTTTTAGTTTTATAAAATTATTTATTGTCATATTCTAGAGAAATAAATCATTTCAATCAAAAAATTAGAACATAGCCTATTACAAAACCTACAATTATAGTCCACAATTATTCGAACTGTAATCCATCCACATCGACACATTTGATAACAGCGCTTAACACAATTAATCATAAAGCTCTTACAAAGTAACTCTGCGGTATCCGGAGAAGTTCCTCTTCAATTAATATCAACAAGTTTAGAATATAAAAACGTTGTAAAAAAGTATAAATGAACCTATCAAAAGGTCATCAAAGCGGCCAAAGCCTATGAATATAATAAAGCAATGAAGGAAACAAAAAATGTTCAAAAAACCGCTTGGGGTATAATTAATAAGCACAAAACTAAGCCACCCAATAAACCTATAGAAATTGAAATCAATCGGGAAATTATTAAGGACCATTCAGATGTGGCAAACATTTTTAATGATTTTTTCTAATGTTTCAAATCAAAATCTTAGCTGTTCTTTTGAAACGAGTCAAACACCAAGTCCCGTCGTGTCAATGGCGTTAACTCCTGTAACAGAGGACAAAGTGGCTGGCGTGACGCGTTCGTTAAGGGTGTCGAAGTCAACTGACATAAATGGTGTGTCGACATGACTTTTCAAGCAATGTTACATGCCTCTGCTGAAACCACTGACATGATAATCAATACATCTTTCCAAGAATGCATGTTCCCTACGGCACTGAAAAGAGCTATAGTAATTCCAATATTTAAGAAACATTCTCAATCCTACCAGTGCTAAGTAAGGTTTTTGAAAAACTTTTCTTAAGTAGGATGCTAAATTTCTTTGAGAAAAAAGATATTATCTCCAAATCAGTTTGGCTTTAGACAAGGTAAATCCACAATCGATGCAATCACGCACTTAATTGAGCTGATTGTTGATAGCTTGGACAATAAAACAGTAACGCTCAGCGTTTTCCTTGACTTGACTAAGGCTTTCGATTGTGTGGATCACACCATTCTCCTCAACAAATTGCACAGTAATGGTATTAGAGGTTTGCCGCTGAAGTGGCTTCAGTCATCCTGTCTGATAGAAAACAAGTATCAGTTCAAAATTCATTTTCACGTACAACCAGTCTTAGATATTGGGTCCCTCAGGGATCCTCGGACCAGTTTTGTTCCTGGTGTACGTAAACAATTTGAATTCAAAGCTTCATAAAGAACACATAGTCCAATATGCAGATAACACGACTCTCTCTTTCACATGCAAATCAAAATTTCAAGTTGAAATTCAAGCTTACGAAGAATTAAATGTATGTACACCCAATACTTTGAAAACATAACATTGAAACTTAATTGTTCAAAAACAAATTACATGGTTTTTGGTGGAAGCATTGCACCATTTCAGTACAGACCTGCTGTGATGTTGGACGAGACGGTCCTGGATGAAGTTGACTGTACGAAACTCCTGGGAATACACCTCGATAGAGAGTTGACTTGGAGGAACCATGTGGACAGTTTTTGTGCGAAACTATCAAGTAATATTTATCTCTTGAGAGGTCTTGCCGAATACTGTTCAGATCAAATAATGAAAACTGCGTATTACGGTTTGGTCCACCCACATTTATCCTACGGTATTATATTGTGGGGTGGCTGTTCCAATAGCGGCTTCCACAGACTTTTTGTCTTGCAGAAGAGAGCTATCAGAATTATTGCTAAATTAAAGTTTAGAGAGTAGTGTAATTCATTTAGGGGGCTCAAAATACTAACATTGCCCTGTTTGTATATACTGGAAACTACTGTACATTGTAGGTTTAAGAGCCAAATGGTTCGAGGTCGTGACATTCATAACTACGATACAAGGTATCGCGAAAATCTCAGACCTGCTCAGCATAGGTTGAGAAGATACGAGCAACTTCCTTCTCGAGCGGGCATAAAGTTTCTAAATAGGCTCCCTGAAGAAATAAAATCAATAAATAATCTAAATCGGTTCAAAAGTACATTGCGACACTTTTTAGTGTCTCATTCATTTTATACCATTGGTGAATTCATGGACCATCTCACTAGCTTCAATGTGTGGTAGTACAGGGGCGTTGACATCCTATTAAGTTATTTATATGTTCAAGTTATTTTATATTATATATTATTTTACTGCTTGACAACTTGTACTGTTAACTAAAAGCGATATTGTTCACGATATTTTAAAAATTAAATCGTTAGCATAAGATATTTTATTATTTTAACGAATATATAATTACTATTATGTGATGCATGTTATGCAATGTTAAAATTGTTTCTGGCAATAAAAGTATATTGTATTGTATTGTTTTAATTCCTCATCATTATTGAAGCTGCTAGTATAAATTTGTTCCTTTAAGTAACCCCATAGAAAGAAATCACACACAGCTAAATGGGGATCAAGTGACCAATCTAAAAAATAACTTCCACGACTAATCCAACGGCCATGAAGGTTGTCATTTAGTAGTCGCTTGACAGGATCTGCTAAATGAGGAGGAGCATCATCTTGTTGGAAGATTGCTTGATCCATTTCTGCGACCATAAAATGAGGCAAGACTTGTTCATTTAAAACCTGTTTATACCTAATTCCAGTCATTCTACTGTCTGAAATGTTGTAAAATAGCACTCCATTACAACTGACAGCTGCCCAAACAGTAATTCCTTTTGATTTTAGTAAAGGGTACTTTGGGATTATACCGACCACACCAGTATGAAGAACACAAAAATATAAATTTATAGAAACAAACATGATAGAACGAAAAAACAACTCTTTAATTACAAAATTACAAGCATTTGCAGGTATTGTGATCGGTATTGTTGTCGCTGTTATCTTACCTTTCTCGAGAATCCCGATTACGGCAGGCCGCGCGGCATCACATGATTTACACGGTACATAATTGCCTTCCATTACAATTCAATTTATATTTCTGATCAGCCCCTCTAGAATTTGATATTTTACTGATAGGTACTATCTCGAGGGATGTTTTTTTTTTTCGTCGACATCAGCGCGGGCTTCGGCAGCACCCAAGGTGCTGCCGAAGCCCGCGCTGATGGCCGGAGGCACTCGCATTTTGGGTGGCGGAGTGTGATCAAGAATAAAAACAAGTTTTGAGTGTTTTTTTTTAATAAAGAGTTTAGTTTTAGTTTGGTAATGTTTGTTTTTATTGAATTTTTGTGTTTGGAGAAATGTAGAGCTAAAACACGGAAGTACAACAAAGCGACGCACCAGCTGAACGGGCGGCGAGACTCTGCAATCACGTTATCTACTAGACCGCTCGACTTTGACCTCTGTCTGAGGATGGGGAGGGGTTTGCGATAAGACAATTCCTGTTTTATATTGACGAAATATTGTTCTACGCTAATCTAGTAATCAGTAGAAGCAAAATGTCAAATAACGATTCATGTCTGGGTGTGGTCGGTATAATCCCAAAGTACCTAGTAAAGTCTGTTCAAGAATTTGTGGATTACCGCTGTTGTAATAATTACAGTTATATCTATTTACAGCACCGTTGCGGTAGAAAGTGGGCTAGTCTGAAAAAAAAAAACAATTTGAGTATGCCAATTAGGATCTAGCTCATGAAACTCAATGATACGAGAACAAAATCCCATTCTCCTGTCCAGATCATCTTTAAGAAGATTATGGACTAGGTGACTTTTATAAAATTTAGTTTTGTTTTTTATTATATTTATTCTCTGTACTAGAGACTTTGTAACACCAGTTTCAAGTTCAACCTTGATTAATGAATTAGGTTTAGTTCGAGAGCGGATGCGCATACTATATAGTACTTCTCTTTACTCGTTTGATCCTCTAAAGTACCTTTTTACGACACTTCCAGTTTCTAACAAAAGATTTGTCTACTTATTTTTGGATTGCTAGGTGGTTAAACTCCTGGGTAACCACCAGCCCACAAACAATTTTAACCTGAAATTGTGTAATTGCTTCTGCAATGTTGCCAAAAACAATTGCCACGCACAACATTTGACTTTTTGTTTTCAACATTAAAAGCCATTTCTCGAACTTTAATATCAGTAAAACTGTAATGGAGGAGGTTAGGTAATGTTTTTTATATCACAAGCAATATTCTTCAATCAAACAGCTGTCTTCATCAATGAGCGTTATTAAACAGCTGTTCTTTAAAACTGCAACGCAGTAATAAAACCAGGTAATTCAAGAAACACATTTTTATAGGAAGAAAAATATTCCAATATTGTTTCATTATGTCACCGTTTTGTTTCTGCAATTGTTAGGGAGCTTTAATTTTCACAGAATATTTTTAAAACCTACTGTTATATTTGTGTGTGTTAGTACCGTAAATGTAAATATTTTTTAATATGGCTTTCAGTATAGTCCCAAGCATAGAAACAAGCATTAAAGTTATAAACGCAGAAAGAAAGTTATTGCTTACCTTCAACAATTTATCAAAGTGCAATGTACTAGTTGATTTAAGGGGAGCGGGAAGGCCCTATACCGACCATGTTAAATTCTACAAATTTAGGTACACTTTTCTCAGGAACCATTAAATCTATAAGCCTAGAATTTTGTGTGTGTATTGTTATGATATTGATCTAACTACAGAAGCACAATGGTAAAAATTTAAAATAAATTAATAGATAATTTAAATTTTTTTAAAGTTATTTAAAATTTCTAGTTTTTTTAGAAAAATATTTTTTTTGAAGCTAGTGTGTTATGCTACACTATCTATTCTGCTTCCATGGTTAGGTAATTAGGTGTTTTATAAGTGGAAAAAATTGGTTGCCATACCTCCATTGGTTTTTGAGAAAAATTTACCTTTGTTTAAAAAAACACAGTTTTCGGGAAACGACGGTTATATTTAAAACTAGGTACTGTACTTACTTTAGCTAGCTTAGAACATCTCAGCACCATAGGCAGGGCCATCAGCATGCTCCTGATCCTCCTCTAGAACCAGTCTTCTCTTTTTTCTAGCTGTTCTGGCTTCCTTGGTCATTAGTTGTGCAGCTTTGTCGGCTTTCTTGAGTCGCAAAACCACGAAGCGCGAGCACTGAGTTTTTACTCAAAGTTAGGCCTAATTCATTGTAGATATCCAACTTACTGGCAAATCCATCATTGAAACTTAGCACTGCATCCAGCACACCTAACTTCAAAGTGTTCAGTCTCACAAACACATTTTTGGGGACTTTATTCCACACTACGTTATTAAAACTTTCGTTAGGATTTTGAGTTTTTTGGTGAAGGCACTTTTTTAGAAGTTCGGGGTTTGCTAAATCCTTATAAATTTGTTTAATTGTGGCCATTATGTCACTTGGTAAAAATTGCTTATGTTTGTAGGGCTGATTTAGAGCTAACCCTTTGTTATAACCGCACCAAGAGTCGGCACCCTTTGGTGGAGTAAAATTTCATGCCAAAAGCGCCGGTAGTTACTTCGTAAATATTTTTTTTTGCGTACTTAGGATAATCTTGCAACAAAAAGTGTTATATTTTCTGAAACTGTACAAGTCTGAGTAACAAAAAAATGAAAAAAAAACAGAAAACTAAAAAAAAAATCAATTTTTTGCCTTCCCGCTCCCCTTAATGGATCTAAGAGCTCTCTTCAATAAACTTAATGGAAACTGTGTTGTTTTGCACAATGTCCATATTTTCATAAGAACTAGTTTTATTTATGCTCTAGCAAGTGAGTTTTTTTACTACCAATAAATATTATCTTTGATTGTACTAGTTACACCATTAGTATAATTAAAGATATTATTTTGAACAATGTTGCTATAAAAATTACAAGATTAATATTATTATTGCTTACATAATTATTAAAAGAATGCTTTTTCTGTTCTGTTCTTATAACGGAACATATTTACCTTAGAAGCAGGGGTGGTGGAGTGGCAGCATCACCATCTTGAGTCTCAGGCCACCCTTCCATATTAGCCAAGCAGTGTGACCTGCAATTTCCCAGCCCTCTTACTTCTAAGAAATGCAGTTTATTTAAGAATATGTTACGGTTAACCATTTCGAAGACTTTTTATGAGATCAAAAATACCAAGAGATTTATTTTCTCTATCAAGAACATTAACAATAATTGACGACACTAAAAAACTGAATTGCATTGCCTCTAACTTTAACCTCAGTGAAGCCAAAATAGACTTGCGTAAGAAAATACTATTCCCATATTAGAAACCAAAGTAGCATATTTAAAAAATATTCTTTCAAATGTCTTAGGACTGGCATAAGTTTGTAATTAACACAATCCGATTCACATTTGTTTTTGTGGAGGAGTTTAATTATAGCAAGTTTAAGATATTCAGGGAATATTCCCTTTTTTAATGGATTACTTATGATAAGTTTGAGAGGTATGGAAATCGTATTATCCACAAGCTTTGTAGGCCTAGATGAAATGTCATATATTATAGTGAATGTTTTATGCTTACATCACTTCAAACTCGGACGCTTCATAAAAGAACGTAAACATTGAAAAAAAGATGATGAAGAAACGCTAAGCAGTTAATTACCCAACGCGATGTCAGGACAAATCACATACTCGTTTTCTATAATCTATGGACATGATCTTCACTTTGGAACTGAGATGATTAAAATAAAAGTCAATTACGATCTCCTCGCTTCAAGTTCAAACGAATCCTAGAGATATAATATAGTTGCATATCGATCTATATTGACATGTAATGATATTTTAGTTCACTATTAGAAAGTGCTGTCCTTAGGTACTTTGGTTGTACGCGGAACACATTTTCTTTGCATTAATGTTTTCATTACTACACTTTAAGAATATAATATTGTCACCATTAAAATAACAAAATTGAACTATCTAAAAAATTGAAAATACTATAGATAAAACCCTGCTTCTTTATGTACTACTTTCTAAGTTAAATAAACAAACATAAAAGCAAAGAATGGTGTTTACTGTGTTTACACCTTTTAGATATTTTAAATTTAACTACATTAAAATTGCTACTTTAGTGGTTGTAGCATATATGAAAAATATTAGAGACCGTGTTAGTGAAAGGATTATTATTAAATTTTCAAACAAAAATTAATAATAATATTTAATAATAATAAAATACATGGATTTATTACATACTATATGAAAATTTCTTCAGTTCTGACTGAACATTTAGGTGCAACACAAATTTCAGAATTTTCTTGTCTGTCTGTCTATAGATAATTTTACAGGTTTCAAGAGGGAGAAGCGGTAAACTTAATATTGAGAATCAATTGAGAAGTAGAATTAATAGTAGAAGCAGAGTACGTTTTGTTTTTACTCAGTTAACAGCAGTTACAGTATTAAGTTTAAGCTCATTCTTTCAAATTAGTAAGTTTTATATATTATAGTTGAATATTGGTTTCATCTTTAAAAAAATTGTCAGATCGCTAAATTAATGGTTGTGTCATGTTGTTTAACATTAACCTATTTTTATTCGTTCTTTTTCTTATGCATATGTATAGGAAACAAAGACAGTTATCTTATTCTTGTTTAGACAAATAGAACTAATAATATTATTATACTTATTGTAATTCAATCAATCTATCAAGATTCAACAAATAATTATTTAACCTTTAAAGTCTAAGATGTTCTGTCTTGCTGGCTAGAGCCTACTTGTTAAGCTTCTACCAAATGCACCATACCCTCATTTAGTAATTGTGTGCCCTTTGTACCATCAGTCAGTCACTGCTCCTCCTCAACAGTCTTTAACTATGTATCCTTACTTACTATCCCTTAGGTTGCAGTATAGTAAGGATCCAGGTTAGGGTACGATAAGTGGACCCGGTTTTTTATATCTAAATTGGCAAACAATATTACTTAATCAAAACCATCGATATAATCAATCGATACTGATTAATTATTTTGAACTATTAACTTAAATAATCTATATCAACAGCTGTAAACACTCTAAAACAATACACGTAGGATAATATTTCAATTTTATATAAGTAATTCTGATTATTAAAAATGGCAGTCAATTTTAGAAAACTACACGACGTTGCTTTCTTGTGGCTTCAATATGTTGGACTCGTGCCGAAAAACCCATTGTGTGAAATTTGTGGGAAAGAAACAACTGTAACTGTGAGAGGAGTAAATATGGTCGTCTTCAGTTTTCTTAATTTTGGTTATAATAATTTGTTTGATCACTGTAAATATTAAATTCATATTTTAATTTAAAACACATCATTGTTATTGAGGACTATAGGTACTTTTATATCGATTGATAGTCTAGGATTTGAGATGCGAATATTAGGTATTGATGACGGCCTATATTCTAGACAATAGACAATAGACAATATTATTTATTTCCTTTAAGACATTTTACAATGTAATTGGATACGTCAAATACAAGAAGACAAACAGCATTTTTGAGATCATTAGGTTACTTATAATAAGATCTTACAATTTATAGAACTTATAGGCTATAGTATAAAAATAGTAATCAGTTGCCTAGCTAATTTCGGAAAAATTATAGTCCTTGTACTCTGCCACAGTATAAAGGGCTTGGTCTTTAATCCAGTCTGATACAAAACATTTAAACTTGTTAAAAGGCAGATTTCTAATAGGCAATGGTAGTTTGTTATACAATATGAGCTGTTGATAAACATGACTATTTAAAGTTTTTGAGAGTCTTACATATGGAGTTATAAGGTTGTTTCTATTTCTAGTTAAATGGTCATGATTCAAGTTTTGAGCAGCAAAGGAGTCTATATTCTGTTTAACATGAAGCAAAGTACTTAAAATATATAAGGATGGAACTGTGATAATTTTTAATTTCTTAAAACTAGCCTTACATGATTGTCTCAAGGTTAGGCAGTCCAGAACTCTCATGGCCTTTTTTTGCCATATGAAGACCTTAGAGGCATGACAGGTGTTGCCCCAAAGGCGAATTCCATAGTTCATTTGTGAATGGAAAAGACCATAGTATACAATTAACAACGTTTGTTGGCCTATAGATAATTTAAGTTTCCTAAGAAGAAAGACAATGCGGGATAGTTTTTTACATAAATTTAAAATGTGGGGTTCCCAGCTCAAGCTGTTGTCCAGTGTAAAGCCTAGTAATTTTACTTCGCTACTTACATTACTAGTAACAGGAACATGCCTGAGAGAAAAATAGATCAGTTCAGTTTTGCTATTATTGGTAACTAGATTATTAGAATCAAACCACCTTTTTGCATAAGTAAAGGCATTAGACAGGTTATGTTTTACAATTTCAAAATCACTATCAGAACAGAGTAGAGTGGTATCATCGGCATAGAGTACACAAAAAGTTGGTATATTACAATATATATCATTAACAAAGATTAGATACAAAAAAGGTCCAAGAACGGAGCCTTGTGGGACACCAGAAATAACATCATCATACATCGAGCTGATGTCATCTACAACCACTTTTTGCTGCCGATCAGATAAATAAGATTTGATCAAGTTTAGTTCCTTTTTTCTGATACCATAGAAATATAGCTTATCGTACAAAATATTTAAAAGACAGACAGTCAAACGCCTTTGTCAAATCTATCAAATTTGATGCAACTATGTGTCTATTTTCAAAACCATTAATAATATACTCTACAATTGCTTCCATAGCTAAAACTGTGTTGTGTTTGGGACGAAACCCATATTGATGGCTATACAATAAGTTATTACCATTAAAATATTCATGAAGTTGTAGGATCATGCAAGATTCTATAATCTTTCCAATGATGGGTACGATGGCTATGGGTCGATAGCATTCAGGAGCCTTTAAGTCCCCTGTTTTAAAAATATGTGTGATCTTGGTAAGTTTTAAACCTTCAGGGAAGATTCCATGTCTTAGTATTAGATTAATTAAAAAAGTTAACGGTTTGACAATAAATTCACCAACAGTTTTTACAACATAGTTAGACAGACCAAACACATCTTCGCTTTTAGAGTTGCTAAGGTGTGAAATAGTTTGAGACACTATTTCCGTACTGACCGGTTGCCAGCTAAAACCAGAAACAGGGCTTCTTCGATATAAAAAAAAAACCGGGTCCGCTTATCGTACCCTACCCAAGATCTACCACCACAAACACATCATGGTAGAAAATTATCGATTTAGAATAGTTATTTACAAGTGCCAGCTCTTTTTAATGTATTGGATAACAATATTGTTGCAAACATGAATTCAAAGTAAAATCATTCGCGTTGTATTTGAGTAATGGCTGCAAGTAGGTACAATGGCGATGTACAGGTGTTATTTGTGTCACAAGCTGTTGGACATGTTTATCCTTCAAAATAGTAAAAAGTAACTAGCCTAAATGTTACACGGTTTTGTTTCTTAGATAGCCTAGATAGTTTTAAATTATTTTTTTTTTTAGATATAAAAACAGCAAAACTAGGCCTATACTGCAATTTAAGATACATATAACGTAACTCGGTTTGACATTTTGGTTTTGATAATTTAGATAATCATGAATATTGATGTTCAATTGTGGTGGTGGACGCTTATTATACTGCAGCCACTTGTCATCCACCCATCAGCCCCATCCAGTAACACACACATTAATGTAAACCTCACATATTAGGGATCAAGCTATGATTTAATATACAGGGTGATTCAAAAAGAATACTACAACTTCAAAAATTTGTATTTAATGAAAGAAACATAATAGGACCTTCTGTTATACATCATTACAAAGAGTATAAAACAAATTTTCACTCAATAACAAGTTCAGAGATGTTTAGTATGACCCCCACCAGACACTCGAGCAATATCAACCCAATACACAAACTTACTCCACACTGTCAGTAGCATATCAGGTGTCACAGTTTGGATAGCTGTTGTTATTTCTTGTTTCAAATCATCAATGGTGGCTGGGAGAGGTGGCCGAAACACCATAACGTATTGTCATGAGAAAAAATCGCAGGGGCTAAGGTCAGGGCTTCTTGGGAGGCCAGTGATGAAGTGCTCTGTCACGGGCTGCCTGGCGGCCAATCTATCGCCTCGGGTAGTTGACGTTCAGGTAGTCACGGACAGGTAAGTGCCAATGTAGTGCTGCTCCAACTTGCGATAAGGTTTCATAACTAACCTTTGCCTTAGGACTCTCCATACAGTTGTTTGTGGAAGTTGCAGCTCTCTGCTAGCTCTTCGAGTCGATTTACCTGGGCTGCGAACTAATGTTTGCTGTGTGCGTGATACATTTTCATCACTCGTGCGCGGCTCTCCAGAACCTTTCCCTTTGCACAAATACCCATTCTCTATAAACTGTTTATACCAACGTTTGATACATCACCTATCAGGAGGTTGAACACATACTTCTTTCAAAATGCACGCTGAACAACTGTCGTCAATTCATTTTGGAGTACTCAATAACACAAAAAGCTTTATGTTTAGCAGTCGCCATCTTAGCATGAAACTGACGCTCTCGCCTTGTCAACAAATGAGCAACTAAATGAAACTTTAGAGCTTCCTTAATTTGCAGACATATAGATCTTAGCTCTACTTTTATTCTCTGTAGAGTTATAAATTTCTAAAGTTGTGGTATTCTTTTTGAATCACCCTGTACATTTGACATATTGTTACTTCGTGGTTTTCTATAAATTATAATTACATTTCTTAAATAATCCACTGTTATAAAATGTGTATAATAAATGAAAATTTGGATTTCTATATTTACTTAGGCAGCAATAACAATAATTACAGTGATATGTAAAATAATATTTGGATTTAAAATTTTGCTTTGAGTTCAAGAAAATAATCTTGAACTTACATAAAAATTTTCTTCTAGCTTGCTTATAAGCAAATTAAGTAATTACTTCATTAAAACTTATGACTATTTGTTATGTCTGATTCAATGCAAAGCACTACTGCACAAACAGATTAAATTTAAATATAAAAGGACAATGCCGCAAGTGTGTGTCAGCATTGTAGATATAGTCCAGTTACCGCAAATGGCCCAAAAAAAGTTTGTGACGAAAAAGCTCAAAAGGAACTTGAGATCGTTTTAACATCAGAGACACCTAGACTATAAAATATAGTGTAATCTAGGTGAAGAGGTGTTCTCGTTGTCTCAAAGGTGCACAATTGTGCTGCCTGTAGTCAATTACTACGGTTTTGTGAATAAAAGCGTTCAATGTTCTGTGGATGTTGGAATAGTCCTGACATTTCATTTTCTCGTTCATGTTTATATTTTTCATTTTCTTTTTTGTAATAGACATTTATAATGAATATATGTTGGGCTTAATATACATTTCACACTTTTTTTGTATGTTTTCAGTTAAAAATAAAAACTTAACCAACCTAACTACCTGACACATGCACATGCTCCAACTTACCCTATTTAAAGGCTAACCACCCTACTTGAAATCAAACTTTGCTACACAAGAATCTAGTCTGTACCCAGATGCCAACGTATGCCCTCAGGTAGGGAGGTTGATTCTAAGATAGGGTAGTTTGGAGCATGTTCAAAGCAGTAGGATAGGCAAGTTCTGTTCTTGTTTCTCAAGACATTTTTCTGATCAAGATGGGTAGTAGGATACTAGTAAGACAAAATTTGAATTTGGTTGGTTAAAATATGGGTGTCATTGATTAATACATATGCAGTATTCAACACAACACAGTAACACTGCTGCAAAACCAATTGCTATACCAAAGGGATGCCTGATTGACTGCTATTCTGACAGGGTTGTCCAACGACCTTTGTCCGTTGAGATAAGATAAACTGACACAACAATATAGTGTAACAATAAGAAATATTTAATCTTGTTCAGTATAAGTTTCTTTAATTTTCCTATTGAAGACAACCAAACAGGTTTTTATAATGCTGTTCAGAGCCGTTTTATTGTTATAAACAAGACATCGTAAAGGATAATTTAATTAAATATTAAGAAATCTTACACGTAGTTTGAAATCAAACTGTGCTGTAAGCTGTCAGTTAGGTCTACCAAATTCTGATTGCAATCTGTCTGCCACATCAAATTATTCAAACCATCTGTGAACAGTTACAAGTCTGTAACGAACGGGACGAAAAAGAGACATCGGAAAAAGAACCTCAACTTCATGTAAAATTTTCTGTGAAATATATTGATGTATTTGTGTATTTTTGTGTGTATTTGATGTATTTGTTGTATTGATGTGTGATGTGTTTCCAAAGAATATGTATTAGATAACTCTTGTACTTAATTGATAAATAATAGTGTCAATTTGAACTATAGCATCTTTATAATAAGGAAAAAATATTTTAAGACAAAGTACGCCTTGTGAATGGGACACAGAGGATAGTGCTTAAATAAATCACATGATTAAGGCATAATAAATTTTATTTTTAATTACCATACTATAGTAGGCAATACGTTACAGTATTATAACTTAATTAAAGTCTCTCTACGCTTATATTTTTTAATATAAGGAGTCTTCTCAAATTAAAAAAGTTATAATTCAATTGAATTTACAAATTTATAAAATATTCTAATTCTTCTGTTTCTAGGGAATAGTGCACATATTTCTGTAAATCCAACAACGTAACACTTTGAGTTGTTGTTTGAAATAAACTGTTCATTGGTTTTTCCACTAACGATAGTCATGTTCACAACTTCAATATTGTCATCCTTATTGACACAGGTTTATGTACTGTAATTCCCACATACTTTTGTCTTTTCTTTTTTTTCTCAGTAACAAGTTCTATAAGAAAAAACTATCCTGTCTTAATTTCAGTTTTGGACACAGGTCTAACCAAGAGGTTTAATTGGTCTTCTTTTACAGAATCTGTTTACACTTTTGAGTAACGTAACCGTTTCTGTTCAATCATACAATTTGACTGAACAAAGGTGTTATATTCATCAAATTCATTGGGCTGGTTTGTTTCTGTTTTTTCATCATAATTTGTTTTTTACCTGCACCTTTGTTTCTTATCGTTTTACAATCCCTCCTGCCAGGAGCCTGTCTACTGATATCTCCACAATAAAAAGCCTGAGCATTTTCCAGGTAGAAAACGCAGTGACTTATTTTATTCACTGTTTTAAATATATATATATATATATATATATATATATATGTGTGTGTGTGTGTGTGTGTGTTTTGATTCAAGTAACTACGTAGCAACATCATACACCAATTTCTTAATAACAGCTAATTTCTTTGATGGGCTTTTAGGCAGAACTATTTTAATACCACTATATGCTTTTGTTAAGCTTTGTTCATATAAAATGTTTTCAGCTTATTTTTCCCTTCCCTAATTAAAGTTTGTTCCATCTGTTTCTGCCTACATTTTATTTTTCTTTCAGTTCCCTTTAAGCACTTCAATTGTATCACAATCCTACCTGATTTTGTTGATTTACCTGCCATTAATTCTTGTTTCTCTTTAGCCCTTTGTTGTTTCTTTCCCTCTGAATCTGTCTTCAAGTGATTATTCCAAGCCTCCTGATCAAGTTTCAGTCTATCTCTGTGATTTTGAACATGCAGTCTGACTTATTCTTTTTCCACAGCATTTTAAATTATTTCTGAAAATAAACAAATTTGTTAGGTTTATATGGAAATATAATACAATTTATACAAATGTTTTAGGTAGGGATGGGTTTATATAAATATATTGGTTGCAGTAAAACAGTTTATTGTAAATACAAATACTTTGAATACATACGAAATCATAATAATGAAAAAGCGTTATGGATGGGACACATTTTTAAATTTAATATAAATGCAAAGAAAATTTAAACTTTTGAGGTTAGATTTAGAGTTCATTTATAACACTAAATTCATTGTTTAATTAAATGTTTCATTTAATATTATTCAAATAAACAAATTGATTCACTGGGCATACTCAATTTAACATTAGTGTGTTTCAGATAATTATTTTATTAGTATCCATGACAATCCGAATATATTGAGCAAACAAATAAATATTCTGATTAACATAGCTTGCCTGTATATGCATAAAAAGTAATATACCAGAAACACAATATTTTTATACTAAGAACATTTTCAAAACAACGTAATATTTTTGTATGATTATACTAGCACTTGTGAACCAAAGCAATTATTATTATAAATTTAATCCTAAACTATGGTAAATACATATACACCGGGCTTCAAAACTTCACTCACTAAGTAAATGACACATTTTTTTTAAACCATTTTTAGATTTTGTTCGTGAAAAATGTCAACTCCAACAATCATAAGTGTGTCAGGAAGTCTATTATGAAGCCTAGTATTTGTGACAGGATCTAGTACAACACTAATGTTCAACTCTGTTACTGATCCTACTTAACAACCTCTGTGAGAACTCTGTATGCTTTTGGCTTTTGTGCAATTCCAGGCGGTTAACTCATAGACTGCTTGAGATTTGGTCGTATAGGCCTCTTTTAAGAGATATCAAGTGTTGGCTTCGTTTTATTTACACACTTTTCTAAACCTCACTTGCTTGAAAGTATCAAACAGGAAACTGCCCCTAACCTTGCAAAAATATGCACCTGACTATCAGATCAGATGTAGTTTCAGTAGTTTGTTATGGAATCAATAAAATTGATAAATTTCATTTTACATATAGCGGTAATTAGTAGATTATAAAACTGTTAATATCCACACTTTGAAAACAAGTTTTAAAATACATTTTTAAACATTTTCCAATACATTGGTTTTATAGGCATATTTGAATTTATGAATAAAAAATTAATTTAAATTGATTCTACTTGGAAACGCAGTATATTTGTGTCTACTTCTATTGAACTTGTGTTAAATATCATCAGACAGTTAAGAATCGTGTGTTGATTCAAATAGGCATCTGTGTGATCATTGCTGTGTCCAGAAATCACACAGATGCCATTATGTCCATTATGTTAACTGATCTTTTGTTTTATTCTACAAAATAGATTGGAGTTAAGTTTTGAATAAATTAAATGTAAATTTGAGGACTTCTCATAGCAGTTATTACTATTAGTATACAGGGTGATTCATGAAGTTCTCCCCCCACTTCTACAGCACATTGTACTAGTAAAAATAATGAAAAAATGTTATATAAACATAGGTCCGAAAACGCTTCGTTAGCGAGTTACAGCTAGCGAAAGATTTCGCCTGAATTCCTGGGTAAAGAGTAAAATAAAGCCATGCTGAACTTTTGGAAAGGTTAATTAAGTAAGAAATATCGTGGATTCTTATGTATTTTTACCTGAATAAAGCTAATAAAATAGGTTTCAGAACTGTACCTGTAGTAGTTTTTGAGGGATTCAGGGTTAAATGCAAAAAATTGGGGCACGAAACAATGTTTTTTTAAGTTTGATGTACAATAACTTTGTTAAATTGGTAATAAATACATAAAATCAACAAACATTAATTGTAGAGAATTTAATTCTGAGAAAATTGATATAATCAAAGTCTAAAAATAAAACAGAAATAAGTACTAAAAAATCGATTTTATTCAGTATAATACATTACTAGTTTTAAGCAAAATTAATCAGGTTGGGGCCAACCGTACGCACCTTTTTATAATAGATGTTCTAAAATAAGGCCATCATTATCAATACATTTTGCAGCACGTTTGTGTATTGCTTTTGTTGCGTTTCTTAATTTTTTCAGGGACTTCCCTGTATCTGCACAGCCGAATCCATAATACGGGCAATTAATTCATCACAAGAATTCACTTTTGTCTTGTATACAATGTCTTTCATCCATCCCCAGATGCAATAATCCAATGGAGATAGATCTGGCGATCTTGGTGGCCAAGGGTGAGGCCCTCCACGACTAATCCAGTGTCCAGGAAATTGATGATTTAAGTAAGCAGAAACGGCACGTGAAAAGTGGGGAGGTGCTCCGTCATGCTGGACGTACAAATTTTGTCTGAGATGTAAAGGAACATTCTCTAACAGCTGCGGCAACTCTTCTTGAAGAAAATGCAAATAGAACTCAGCATTTAGGCGTCCAGGTAATATGAAAGGTCCAATCAGCCGATTGTGCAAAAGGCCACACCAGACATTGACGCTAAATCGGTGTTGAAAGTTCTGTTCCACTACCTCATGTGGATTTTCTTCTGCCCATGAGTGTTCATTGTGCAAGTTATTGACACCATCCCGAGTGAATTGTGCCTCATCCGTAAACAAAATACGCTTGTAGAGTTGATTATTAATATTCAAAAAGTTGCAAAACTCCAAGCGAAGCGGACCATCCCCTAGCTGTAGATGTTGAACCTTTTGTTTATGAAACGGATAAAATTTGTTTCGATTAAGTGACCTCCACACCGTTGACTGCGAAACTCCTATCCGCCTAGAAATACGTCGTGTACTTACACCTGGACTGCGATGAACAGCATTAATAACAATATCATCATCAAGTTGGACAGCTCGTTCATAATTGGTTCTAGTACTTGGTAGTGATCCTGTTTCCCGAAGAGTACGAAAAGTTTCCTGAAATTGTTTTGGTATCTGGAATCCTCCTATTAGGATAACGTAGTTCATATCCTTCTACAGCAGCTCTAGCATTACCATTACAGTAACCCAAAATAAAAACCATATCAGCGTATTCCTCTGATGTAAATAAGTAAGGCATTTTTTCGCTGAATAAACAATCGAATTATAACTCACAGAAAATTGCATTTAATAACACGATTCACAGAACCCGATCTCCTGCTGTAGCTTGCAAAACCCCACTAATACACAGTTCTAACGTAACAGTACAGAATACCATTGTTGATCAGCTGTTATTTGTGCGTTACCAACTTAGAAATTAATAAAACAAAAAAACTGCATTTCGATAATTAGTAAACAATAATGGGAAAATGTTTGCTTCATTTATTTTCGAACATCTGATGTAAATTTTTATTAAAAAAAAAAGTAATAAAACATGATATTTTTATTTACAAACAAATTTATTTAACAGTTTAATCTTGTTTTCTCAATTTATCTCATCATTAAAGAACAAACATTTTGTTTTTGTTTTATTTTAACTAAATACCGTACGGTATTTCTTTACAGCTAGTAATATATTATACTGAATAAAATCGATTTTTGGTACTTATTTCTGTTTTATTTTAGACTTTGATTATATCAATTTTCTCAGAATTAAATTCTCTACAAATTAATGTTTGTTGATTTTATGTATTTATTACCAATTTAACAAAGTTATTGTACATCAAACTTAAAAAAAACATTGTTTCGTGCCCCAATTTTTTGCATTTAACCCTGAATCCCTCAAAAACTACTACAGGTACAGTTCTGAAACCTATTTTATTAGCTTTATCAGGTAAAAATACATAAGAATCCACGATATTTCTTACTTAATTAACCTTTCCAAAAGTTCAGCATGGCTTTATTTTACTCTTTACCCAGGAATTCAGGCGAAATCTTTCGCTAGCTGTAACTCGCTAACGAAGCGTTTTCGGACCTATGTTTATATAACATTTTTTTCATTATTTTTACTAGTACAATGTTGCTGTAGAAGTGGGGGGAGAACTTCATGAATCACCCTGTATAAAATAAAACGTTTGTATAAAATTAGTTTGTAAATTGACTGTGTTAGTTTGATTTCAATTTAATTTTATAATGTTTTTATTTTCAAGAGCAGTCTACATTTATTAAATGTTTTTATTTTCAAGAGCAGTCATTTTTGTAGCGTTATAGATGAAATCACAAATCTTGATCTTATATCTCTCAGTCGATCAATTGTTGAATGAATCAGTTGTATTATGGTTTTGTTCTAGCATCAAATGTGTGTTTCAGTAAAACATACTACATGTCCCACCTGCAAAAAATAGTTAACTATTTATCATGGGTTATTCCACTTTCTTTTTCAGTGTGTGCCCATCTTCCCCCCCCCCCCACCCCCCCCCCCCCCCACCCCCCCCCCCCCCCACCCCCCCCCCCCCCCACCCCCCCCCCCCCCCACCCCCCCCCCCCCCCACCCCCCCAAATTCAATGTTAATTGTTTCATGTACTATTATCAACTTTGATTTTTATACCTACAACAGAATGTCAATCTTATTACTTAATAGATAGAGTAGCTAGTAAATCTCTCCAATACAAACTATGAAATTGTTAAATTTTAATAGTACTCACTTTAATTTTAGGTCATACAAGGTTGAACGTGTACGAGACTTCATGTGTTCATCCCACAGCGGACATCATTATGGCCTGGAAGGTGACTCCCAATATACCAATGTTAATTCCCTTTACAATTGCATCATAGAGAAGGTAGAGGTGGCGTTTCACACCAAATTTCAACCATCTAAGTTAACTCATTCGAAAGTTGTCATGTTTAAAGTCAGGTACACGTAGACATAAATCTGCTTTAATCATCGTAGTTATGGCTAATTTTAAAAATATGAATACGTTTTCAGTGCACAATCAGATATTACATTTAATAAATTGACTTTACATTTCCTTGTACTGTACATCTTCTTTACAAAGGTCAGCACAAATTTGAGTTCACTTGTATCGATGAAAGTGACACTGCATTATTCAGTAACAAACGTCTCAAGGGGCAGAAAATATTTCCTTGTACTATTAATAGTACTATTCTAAGAACATGCAAAGCTATGGTACATATGAGTGTTCACTATGTAAAGTAGTAAGTACATACTATCACACTGTTATCACGTTCAGAGCTGAATTCCAAATTTCAAGACTTTAGGTCTTAATAACGTTATTTTAAAATATATAAAATATTTGTTCTAAAAAAATACAGATAGAAAAGTGATTTAATAGAAAATTTTGAGCTTCCATACATGAAATTCATCTCACTTTGTATTAGCAGATCTAATCTCAGTTTTCATTGGCCTACTGAAAAGGCCATGTACCGTTCAACAGGTGACATTATAGGTTTATATTGTACCAATTGTTGAAAGTTTCTGGAAATGTGTTATGATTAATCTTTATAATATACACTGTTTATTTTTTCCTATTTGTATATTGTTTTTTTTTTCTCTCTGTCTGCCATAAGATTAATATCACTAACTAAATCACTTTTAACTAACAGAAATCAGATGTCCCATTTGGGTGTGATTGTGGGTGTGGGTGTGGATGTGGATGAGTACCATTTTCTATAGACTATAGTGATGTAGAGATAGTAGAATAGAGTAGTTTCACGCCAAATGTCAACTCTCTAAACTAACTCTTCAACACTTATAGTACGTACAGACAGACAGGAATCGATTTGGTTCATCAGCTATTTGGCGGGAAATGTTTCGTTAAACATTCAGCCAATAAAATAACAAAAAATTACTAGTTAAAATTTTAAATACTACTGTTTTACTTCTTTTTATACCGCAAAGTAAAATTACATTACTGTTATTTAATATATTTTCACTCATTTTCAGGTGTATTAAAGTTAGACAGTTTCCAAGTATGGTTATTTACAGCTTGTTCGTTATTGATAAGGCCGCTGAGCCGCGCTGCCTACACTCATTATGTCAGTCGTCCATCATTCCTCTGACAGGAAGTGAAAGGGTTTATTTTCAATTCCCAACCCCCTCCCGCCATCCATCTACCCTCTTCCCACTCTCACTTCCTCAATCTTTACTTCCTGAACAAACATTACATTATAGAATTATGCATTTCGTTTTATCTCTGTGTGGAGCTAATGGTATAAATTAGTTGAATCTGTCACGGATTTGTAAGGTTAGTAGTCTGAGTTATTACTTATTTAGCCAAGTAAAGATCCACACAGCTAAAACAAGAGTTTTAGTTTATAAGAATAATCCCCTTAATCTGTATAAATGTATTCTAAAAAATAATTCTTGAAATATTTTTAAAATAACAAAAATGTGTATTAATTTAACGTTACATTTAGTGTCAACACTCAAATGAGTAAGTAACTGAGTGTAATAAACATATATTATTAGTATACCTACACATCACTAATATGTTAATTTTGAAAAATTATTCACGACTTAGGGAGATTTTACTGTAGTGATAATGGAAATAAATATATCTTATAATAATTTATGGATTTGGTGGTCAGGTCATGTTTTGACGGTCAGTTCTAATTTATTTATACTACAAACTACATACAGTGTAATATATTACAGAGATAATTCCCTTACTCATATTTTTTCCCTTTTAAAATATAACTAAGCATATGAATATAATTTAATCCAAAAGAAAAGTACTACACATTTATAAATGATTACAACTTTTATTGATAAAAAATTAAATATTTTACCAGTACATTACGTTATAGTAGTAGTTATTAAGAATGTACCTAGAATAGCTAGCTATTTTTGTGATTTTTATTGTTGATATCTTGGAAACTAATAAAATTGTATTAATTAATATAAAACTTAGCAGATCTTTTATACATTATCAGTTATATATTTGAATTGGATAAAACACAATCTTAATAAAGATTGCAGCTTTAATGGGAATAAACAAACAAGCTCTCGAGCGAGTAGCAACGAAACAGGTCTGTATATCTTGTAAGCAGTGCCTAGAATACTGTATGACTGCAGAAACACATTGGCCCCCAGGGACTCGCCACAGCCTGTTAGATACGGAGTACAGTTTCAAGCAGGATAATTTACACTTTTGAACTACATTAATATGCAGACAAAATAAAACATAATAACAATCATAATTACAATTAAATTTATAAGATATATATTTAAGTTTATTTTAAGGGGATTTTAGTTTCTTGTACGGTCAATATTATTGCATATTTTTAAAATTCATGTTTTATCGTTTTACAACACATTAATATATAATTTTTTAGAAGATATATTTTTAAAATTGGTATGTAGATTTTTATAATATTTGAATGTCGGAAAAACTGAAATTTTCCTGGTATTTATTCAACAAAGCATATTTAAAAAAACATAGAGAATAACATTTTTAATAAGATGTAAAAACTAATAAACTAAAACTTAAAATAAGATATAAAAATAATAAACTAAATAAATTATGTACATAAGGCGCTTAAAACTTATGTCTTTACTGCAGTAATCTTTATTTAAGAAAGTTTGGTAGAGGGAACCCATGGGAATAGTTTAGTTTTATAGACTTAAGACAATTCCAATACATTAATTAATTAAAAGTTTGGTATGTTCTACAAAACAATATTCGAGCTTAACATTATATCAGCTGTAAATAGACACCTTACAAATTGTCTACTGGATTTACCATTTTGTATTATTTCACTTGAAAGTTATAGTTCCAAAATTTAGTATTTTAATATTAATCTGAAGATCTAGCTTGTAACCAGTTACCACATATCTATAGGTTAAAAATATTATTAACTATTTTATGCGAGCAAAAGTTTCGTGCTAAAAATAGAGTTAAAACTCACGCCCCTAAACGTCCATACAGAAGGGATAGTCAGTCCATAGTTAATTTAATGTCACTAAACTTTCCACAACTTGTGACACAAATTTTGTTCAATAAGTGAAACAAATTAAAAATAAAATAGAGGACTGGGCATTTACTACCACCTTGAATGTATACAATAATATTTATATATTTTAAAAGAGAGTTGATTTATATCAATCAATCAATCAATCAATTCATTTATTGCCAAAAACATAACATGCATAGGCACTCGTCAAGAAAATTATAATATCCTAACTTAAAGTATAGACTACTGACAGATCAAACACAACAAGACCAAATCAATATAACAGGAGTGATCTACAATTTATTATCCTCAACGTATTCCCGGACACTGTAATATTCTCTCGAAATAAGAAATTTTTTCAGACGATTTTGAAATTCCCTATCGTCCACAACAATTTTCAAGCAGGATGGCAAAGAGTTAAAAAGGCGGATGCAGGAGTAAAGACTTTGTTTTTCAAAAAAAGATGTTTTATGGCAGGGTAGGATTAGGTTGTTTCTTTTTCTTAAGGAGTAATTATGGGCTGGATTAACGTTGACTGAAAAAAGGTGGGGATACTTTTTGTAAAAAGAAAGACACTGAAGGATATAAATGGATGGGAACGTAAGGATATTATTACTGCGAAAGAAACCTCTACAAGACTGGGAACGACTCAACTTGAAAATAATCCGTATAGCTCTTTTCTGGAGACGAAAAACATATTGAGTTTTCTTACTCTCGTCTGTAATCCCCATATAGAGACTCCATAGCAAAGGTAAGGATAAAAACAGCCATAGTAAGTAAGCAAAAGAATTTCCTCACTAGCAAAACAGGATAGTCTATACATCAAAAATATGCAGCTGCTTAGTTTTTCGTGACTTTATCAATGTGACTAAAAAAGTTTAGCTGATCATCCAAAACAATTCCAAGATAATTAACATTCAAAGAAGGACACATTTCTGACTCTCCAATCATAATGTTTTGAGATTCAACCAACGTTTTAGCAGACTTTCTAATTCCAAAATCAAGAAAATTGGTTTTAGATGTATTTACAAACAGAGAGTTTTCACCCAACCACTGCAGCAAATTACTGGCCTGAACAAAGGTTTGGATTTCAAGCTCGGCTCGATTGCAACCAGAGATGACCAAAGAGGTATCATCAGCAAACAAAAACAACTTGGAACCTTTCACGCTTCGATGGATGTCATTTATGAATAGTAAAAATAATAAAGGACCAAGTACGGAGCCTTGGGGAACTCCAGTGCGTACTTCTCGCTCCTCAGAAAATTGTTTTCTTAAGCACCCTGTATCATCAATAAAAGGAATTTCAACAATCTGTCTACGGTTCAGGAGATAAGAAGCAATCCAATCAAAAGCTTTCCCTCTAATACCCAAGTTTTCAAGTTTTCTGAGCAACAACCCGTGATCCACAACGTCGAAAGCCTTCGTAAGATCCAAAAATAGGCCAAACACGTGATTCCTGTTATCCAATGAGTTTGATACCTCAGTTAGAAGACTAAAAATTGCATTGACTGTAGACAAACCCCTCACGAAAGCCATATTGATGGTCATGTAAAATTCCATTGACAGACAGGTAATTGGAAAGTCTGGTCAGCACAAGCCTTTCAAGAACTTTTGAAAATGTAGAAAGGATCGAAATGGGGCGGTAATTGCTAAGTTCCTTTGGACTTCCTTTTTTCTTAAATATAGGTTTTACAATTGAGAGCTTCAAGTGTGATGGGAACTTCCCAGATTCAAATGACGAGTTCGCAATCTGTGCAAGAGGATCAGCCAATATATCTATACAGCTCAACAAAATCCTGGATGAAACTCCATCAAATCCTGCTGAATTGCTTGTTTTCAAGGACTTTACGACTGAGATGATTTCATTCTTATCAGTTGGAGCAAAAAATATAGAGGAACTCATACTTGATGAAGACAATGATCTTGGAGGAACAAATGAAGAATTACCCTCAGAATCTCTCAAACTCTGGCTTATTTCTGCAAAATGGATGTTGAATTTCTCTGAAATCATCCTAGGATTGTTCGTCAGATCGCCATTCTCGTCATTAAGCGTAATATGTGTGAAGGCATTAGCTTTCTTATCAGGAATGAGATCCTTAACCACATTCCAAGCAGCTCGCTGTTTATTCTGAGCCCCGCTGATGTAGGTCAATACTTTTTCCGCTTTGGCGGAATGGATGCGATTCCTAAACTCCTTCTTGGTTTGAATAAAAGAAACTCTCGAAGGATGAGAAGAGTCAAGATGCTTAGACAGCGAGTAGAGAAACAAAAGGCGATTATGAAGTTTTTTTAGATCTTCATCCAAAGGAATCCTCATCTGAGTGCCCCATGTACCGAACTTAATCTTTTTTGTAGGAAAAACACAATCAATATAAAATGACAAAATTGCAAGAAATGAGTCAAACATTTCATCAACATCAGCGGCTCCAAAAAGCTCATGCCATGATTCACCCTCCAGAAGACTCCTCAAGACCCGAATGCCGTCCGGGGTGAAGCACCGCTTGAATGTAAATTTAATAATATTGTGGGTTGAAGGAACAAATGAGGCAATGTCTCCAATTTGCGCATGATGATCGGAAATTCCAGTAATTAGAACCTGAGGTGAAAACATATTCTTTGGAATATTGCTAAATATGTTGTCAATGAGTGAACTGGAACCATTAAATTCTCGAGTGAAAGTGTCTATTGTGCTCACCAAGCCGAACGAATTCATCAGATCGATAAAAATTTTAGATGACTGACTAATGGTGGAAAAATCTATATTGAAATCACCAGACAAAACAATCCATCTGTCAAGATGGATACAAGTTTCCAAGCAATGCTGAATCGATAGAAAAAAATCATTTATTTCAGAAATGCTCTGATTAGGTGGTCTATAGACACATATAAAAATAATACTATTTGCTTCAGACTCAACTCTAACACCACACAACTCACAAACACCCTCAATCGAGAACTCAGACATATCAATTTCATAAAACTTAAGTAGTTCCTTAACTAAAATACAAACGCCTCCTCTTTTTAAAATAGAACGACAGTACCCCGAAGCAATACAGTAGCCAGGCATGCTGAAAGAGTCTAGGTCCGCTTTATTAAAAAAATGCTCAGAGATACAAAGCAAATCTGGGGAGTACAGATCAAGTAAAACTTCAATTTGAGGCATTTTTGCCTTGGCACCCTGCACATTCTGATGGATAACTCGGAGACTTCGTAATAGAGGCCTGCCCACCAAAGAACAATTACCATTCATTAAAACACTATCCACTCTCGGCAAACAGCCCTCAAAAAACAGTCATTCTCAAGAGTGTGTTTCTCGATTTATCTAAGGCTTTCGATTGTGTTGACCATATTACACTGCTTGACAGACTGGAATCGCATGGCATTCGAGGCGTGCCTCTCACATGGCTTAGTTCATTCCTAAGCCATAGAACTCAAGTTGTCCAAATTTCTAATCATATTTCAAATTCTGTAAATATGAGTTATGGAGTTCCTCAAGGATCCATTCTCAGTCCAATTCTCTTCCTGCTTTATGTTAATGACATAAAATCATCACTACCACACGGGAAAATCGTGCAGTATGCTGATGATACGACTCTTTGTTTTAACGAATCTTCGAAATCAGATTTGGAACAAAACGCATTTGTTGGAATGAACAATTGTTGTGTCCAACATTTTCATAGCCTCAATCTAAATACAAATTCATCTAAATCTAACGTTTTAAATTTCACTTTAAACCCAGTAGACTTTGAGTATGGACCTAGCGTTATGTTAGCGGATACAATACTAGAAGAAGTCTATTCCTCAAAATTCCTTGGAATTTACCTTGATCAAGGTTTGACATGGAATGTTCACATCGATCACGTTTGCTCAAAATTAGCCTCAGGCATTTATGTTCTGAGGTCTCTAGCCAAATACTGCCCAAGTCAAGTTCTGATAACGGCGTATTATGGCTTGATTTATCCACACCTCACTTACGGATTGGTACTATGGGGTTCCTGTGCAAGGAACCAATTTTTCAAGAGTGTTTAAATTACAGAAGCGAGCGATCCGCACCATTGCAAAATTAAAGTTTAGAGAGTCGTGCAGGTCAACTTTCAAAAGGTTGCAACTGTTAACTCTGCCTAGCCTCTACATTTTACAAACAACGTTGTATTGTATGTCTAAATGTGCCTTGATTACGGGCCGAGACATTCACTCGTACGGGACTAGAGGCAGAGACAACTACCGAACTGGGAGACACAGGACGGTGGTTTATGAACGCTTGCCTTCACAGGCAGGGGTTCATTTTATTAACAGATTGCCTAATGAATTAAGAAACGCCTCGACGCTTAAGGCGTTAAAAACTCGTTTAAAACGCTGTTTAGCGTCAAATGCATTTTACAATATAAAAGAGTTTCTGGAGTATGACTGGGAGACCACACAATAACAAGACTGACTCTAGAACGAAGTGGGAATTATTGGCGATGGATGAACGTGGAATGAGTGATCAAATGTATGTCTGAATGAGAGCTCGATGTGGTATGTATGTCCAAATTTTAACCTATTTGACGTTTGCTATACAAATGTATTTTGTCTCCGCAATAAAAAATTGACTATTGACTATTGACTATAAGAGGATAGGTGTCTTTCGGCACTGTATCCGACATAACTGGGAGTGATTCGGACATATAGTTATATGAGAGATCTCGGTTAATTAAGACAGGAATAGGAGAGGTTTGGGAGCTACAATCAACAGGCATCATGTTAACACTTTCACTGCCGACAACGTAATTTGACGTCGCGCAAGGAGTTCTATAGACTGCCGACAACGTCATTTGACGGCGCCGACTTTTACAGTAATAAAAACTCATTTAAACGACTATGAAATTCGGCATTGATAGTCATTCGCTAATTCGATGTTTTTGTTTCTTACTCTATGTATTATAATCTATGAAATGTTGTTGGCAGTCATCTGTAACATCGGAAAAAAAGTGGTTTGTTTACCGCTTCGCGTCGGGCGTCGGCTATTTGTTGTCGTTCTGCTACCGTAGTTCGTCGTCTGCGTCGTTATTGTTTTGCTTGCTATTACGTTTGTTTATGATTGTTTTTGTGAGTAAATACAATGAATCGTAACAGTATTGAAGACAATCAAGTTCTAGAAGAGTTACTCAGATGTTCAAGTGACAGTGAAAGTGATGATTTATTCCAAGATGACACAGATAATGATCCCGATTTTACTACTGATGGACTTCTTGGAGATGCAAGTAAGTTTGTTGACATTGTATTTTTACTCAAATAACAAATATAAGCAAATTAGTAATAAAAACATTTATTCTTGTGTTTTGTAAATAATTGGTTTATTACAGAATTTTACAGTTTATTGTTTATTTTATTTTATTTATTTTTTATTTTTTATTTTTTATTATTCAAGACTTTCCACACTAAAAAAAATATTTCAGCATAAGTAAATTTTAATTGTAAACATGTGTAGCTATAGTGTTAGTAATGACAATTCTAAATACAGAAAAAAATAATAAAAAATATATTATGCTACAGACTAGTACATGGTGATGTTTTTTGGTCAACTTTTTATTTTTTACAAAAAACGTTATGTTTTTAAGTTTTCAACCAAGACTTTCTGTTTGAAAATATTTATGCATGAGCATCTGTGTAGAAAGAGGAAGAACTTAGCTTTAAAAAAATGTAAGTCCTATGGTTTTCTTATAATTAGTTAAAAAATTATATATATTTAAAAATCGTTAAAAATGGGCGGGCGGCAGTGTAAGAAAGTTGTCAAAATTAGGAGGCGGCAGTGAAAGTGTTAAAAAGGAGACTAGCTATCCTCCTCTTCCCTGAAATGTTAAGATGGAGGCCAAATTTGGTGTAAAGTTGAGGCTTGAATACTGAGCTGAGTGACAGGAAATGGGCATGAACAAACTGTGAAACGATTTGAAAAATTGTCATATTAATCTTAGAAATCAAACTATTTAGATCAGGCCTATCCCGTCTATAAGGAAGGCCAACCACAATCACGTTTGTGTTGCTAGTCGATGTTAATAATCTGGTAAATGAGTTTAATAAATCTTCAATACTACAGTGTCCAGAGTTTACATCATTGGTCCCACCAAAAATTATCAAATAATCATTTTTACATAAATCACTAGATACATCATCTATATCATGTACAACATGATCCAACTTAGCACCAGGTCTGACAAAAGAAAGTACATCAGAACCACTATTACATTTTTCTTGTAACAAGTTACTTAGCAGTTTACCATGACTGTCAGTTAACAACCTAATTTTCCTTCTTGGAAGTCTTACAGAAACAGAAGGAGAGACATTTTCCTCATCGCAATATTCTGGTGTTAAGCTTAACACTTCCGTACTGATTACATTTGTTTTACTATTAGCACATTTGTTTGACCTAGAAGTCTTGTGTCTCTTAAGGTGACTAGGAGAGTTGTGCAATCTTATTGGACTACCAAAATCTCCACTTACTCTTGGAGTTACCCCTACCACCTCACAAGGAGGTTCAGATTCGTCAAGGGAAGAGAGGATGGAGTAAGGATTATTGTGCTCAAAAGAGACATCAAGAGAGGTACGGGGGTGAATTTTACTGGAAGTTTGGACAGTTACCCAACCTAACTCATCTGACCGCTCCCCTCCAGCCTCCAGGGAAGCTGGTTTAAGCTGTACTTTCATGAGATCAGGTTGATCAGTTGGCGACACTATCAAGCTACTTGAAGAACAAACCTCACCTAAATCAGAATTTACATGCAATATCACATCAGTGTACCAATCAAGAAACGGTATCTGCAACATCTTATTACAGTAAGCTTCATTAACCAATTTAGTATACATCAAGACATTCAAGCCACACTCATAGTTGTTGTTTTGTTTTGCACAATCCACCTCAACAAGAGTAAGTCCAGCATTCAGTATAACATTTGGACATTTTTTCAGTCACCACCTAGGGCATAACAAATCAAATCAAATCAAATCACGTTTATTTCCACACACAAAAAGAAATTAAATACAAAATAAACCTTTACATTGAAATGATAACAAATGTAGCATTTGTATATTATCTAATTCATATAAACCTACAGAAGTATTCTAGTAATACAATTAAAAAACTAAAATTAAATAATTAACGTTAAATAATATAAAAGAGACTTGTGTTACATAAATAAATCAATATAATGAATAAAGAGATGATATAATAAAGAGATACATATATATACATATATATATACATATACATATATATATATATATATATATAACACATACACGCACATACATACATATCCACATACATACACGCATACCTAGTAAAAACAGCATTAAATTTGCTACATAATTTCTGGATAAATTCAAATAATGGGAAAAGAGCCTACATGGGCCTTAATGGCCTGTGCGTAGACTCGAGTTGAAATTGTTACGATTCGAATTTTATCTCGAGCAGAGTGTAGATTAATTTTATAAAATTTGATAATTGAAAGAAGACATCTAAAGCAGAATAAACTACGGATATGACCTCGAATTCCGATAATCAGCAATCTAGAGGATAAAGTAGACAAAACAAATAAAAATATTGATGAGTGAACAAAAATTACAAAAAATAGGCTAATTACTTAAGTGATTGGATTTTATTATATATAGTTTGAAGAGGAGAGGAGAGAGGACAGTGCCGTCAGTCAGTGAGTGTCAGACAGTCTAGGTCCGTCTGTAGTCAACAGAGATAAGTAACTGGGCACTCTCACTGCTTATGAGAATCAAAAACTCCTTGACATGTTTCTTAAAAACCTCAAGAGAGGGAGAGTCGAACAGCTTGAAATTTCTAAAACTATTAGAATAATTTCGATATAAAATGTGTGCTAGATAAAAACTGTTTGTTGTCGCGAATGATTTGTGTTGGTGAATAGTGTTAATTCCGACTATATTTGCATATCTTGTGTTATAAAAATGTGGGATTGTAGAAAAAATTGAGCCGAAATGTTTGTAAATATGAATAAATAAGACTTTAATAAAAATTTTTTTAATTGGCAGAATTCCTGTTTCTTGAAACAATAAATCAGAGGGATATCGTCTACACTTCGCAAAACCGGCTTTCAGAATAGATTTCTGAACTATATCTAAACTTTTGATATGTGAAGGAAAAGCACCCCCCCAAGCTAGAATGCCATACGAAAAAAGGGATTGCACATAAGCAAAATAAACGATTTTAGTTTCATCAAAACTCAAAATGCTATTTAACTGCCTAAAAGCAAATATATACTTTCTTGCTTTATTTTTTAAGAAATTAATGTGATCTATCCATTTCATTCGAGAATCAAACAACACACCCAAATATTTGTATGACGACACTTTCTCGATTTTATTACATCCACAGGCATTGTTATAGTGATTATTACAATTATGAATAATTAAATCGTGTAAGTTGTAATCTGAATTTGATGTAAGAGAAAGGGGCATAAATTTAGTTTTTGAGATGTTAAGTGATAAAACATTTTGGTCCATCCATTTTTTAATTGTCATGAGGTCATTTAAAGATTTATTTTGAACATCCTGCCAAGATTTACCTTTGATAATAATTAGCGTGTCGTCAGCAAAAAGAAATAGTTTACCATGAATCTGCAGTTTTGAAATGTTGTTAATGTATATCAAAAATAATATAGGGCCCAGAGTACTTCCTTGAACTACACCATAATCCACAGGAAGCTCATCACCATTCACACCGCAGACAGACACAAACTGCCGTCTGTCCGCAAGGTAGCTCCTAAACCATGCGAGAGCATTACCCGTTACACCTATAGCTGATAATTTGTAAATTAATTTTGTTTCTATCTACACTATCAAATGCTTTCTTTAGGTCAAGGAAAATTAAAAAGCTCCTCATACCATCTGACAAAGTATGATAAATTTCTTTGTTTACATCAAAGAGAACGTCTGAAATGTTTTTATCAGCCCTAAACCCGTATTGACACTCCGCTAAAATATGGTTGTGTTGAAGGTAATTTACAAACTGCTCTTTGACGATTCTCTCCAGCACCTTAGAGAACACACTTAACAAGGAAATAGGACGATAGTTATTTTTCTCCGTAAATGTGCTAGCCTTGTGAAGTGGGATTACTTTAGCTAACTTAAAACTATCAGGAAATATACCGTACGCCAAGCTAAGATTTAAAATATGTAGAAAAGGTTTAGAGAAAATATTAATATTATCTTTGAGTGCAGAAGCTGTGACGCCGTCATAACCAGGAGCGGACCCGCCACGTAGTGCAGTAATGTGTCTGAATAGGTCCAGTTCAGTGACAGTCCGAAGCGTAAACAGTGAGTCTCGCCCGAAATCTGCATCATCGAGAATTAATGCACCCCCGGTGTTAATTGAACTTGCCAAGTTATGTCCAACGCTAGCAAAAAACATGTTGAAATCGTTAGCGACTTCTTTACATACACCGTGAGTAACACTTGGTACATTAGGCAGATACCTTCCTACCGGAAATAAACCCTTATTATTTTTTTTACCTGCCAATTCGTTAATTAAAGTCCAAAACAATTTAGGATTATTTTGATATTCGTTTAATTTAGCCCTGTAGTAAATACGCTTAGACGTTTTGATAGAATTGGCAATAAATTGCCTTAACGTTCGATAATTATTTTTAAGAATTATATTAAAAGGCTGTTTTTTAATTTTTTTGCTCAATTTATCTCTATCGCGAATTAATTTGATCAGATCATTTGTAATCCAAGGCTTAAGCCTCTTGAATCTAGATGACTTTTTAATTGGTTTTCTAGAATTATCGATCGCTTGGCCTACCATTTTACAAAATTCGTATGTAGAACCGTTTACATTTTCGTTCTGAAAAATCGTCTTCCAGTCAATATGAGCAAGATTACGGGACAAAAGTGCAGAGTCTATAATCGTCTGTGAATCTGTATTTGTCATAACCGATGGTGCTGTAACGGGAAAAGTAATTGTAAGACCAGTGCTATAGTGATCAGTAATCTCAGTCTGTAACACAGCTGCCTGTACGTTGTTCATGTCGTTATATCGTATAATAAAGTGATCCAGGCATGACTTTCTAGATTTTGTTACCCTTGTTGGTTTATCTATACAATGAATGAGACCAGCACCTACTATACAGTTCAAGTATCTGTCAGTATAAGGGGAGTTTGTTTCAAGCAAGTCAAAGTTGAAATCTCCAGCTAAGATAATTATTTCATCCTTATTCAAACTGTCAAGATAATGTTCTAAAGAATCCAAAAAAAGTTTAATGTCGCAGTCAAACGTACGGTAGAGAGCCACGAGACAAAAAGTTTTATGACAAAAATTAAAGTAGAGTTTTATGCCGTACGTGTCACCTATAGAAATCTGTGATGCAGTAACTGACAACCGGTTATTGTAGTAAACAACTACACCATCAGCCTTGTTACGCTGCTTATCAGTAAGTACAAAGTCAAACCCGTCAATGGTCCACCCCTCCTCACCCCCCCTCAACCAACACTCTGTCAATATTATTATATCTAGCGAAGGAAGATCATTTAAATAAATCAAAAGTTCGTCAAAGTTTTTTGAAATACTTCTTATATTGCAATGGAATATTTTAAGTTTATCAACAGAATTACTACTAAAAAAAAAATCTTTGTATTCAAAATATGATTCCAGTTCTAAACAATCGTTGTGGAAAAAACAAAGAGTTGTCATCATTCTCACCCATTTATGCCGTTCAAGCCCAATCACCCGCCAATAAGAAAGTGTCAGCATCATGTCAATATTATTAACATCGTATTGTTTTCATTAAAGGGTTCGTTAAACTTTTAACAACATTTCACTACTGAACAGTTGCATGCACATGAATATTCGGACATTACATTCATTACAAATTTATATATATATATATATATATATATATATATATTTGTATATATATACAGGGTGAGTTTTTTAAAGTGATCCAATAGCTAACTTTTTAATTACACGACTTAGCACAACACTTTAAATTTGGAACTTGCTCAATTTTAAGTTTCACTCAGGGATACACTTTCAAATTTTTTGAAGATGGCCGCCATTTTCCAATATGGCGGTCAACTTTAAAATCTCTTATGGAACACCCTGTATTTTATGTTGTTTTTAGATTCTACTCAACAAAATAATACATTTTTGCTTTTGAGAGTTTTTCAATATCTCTAATGGTTCAGGAGCTACGTGGACTGGAAGTTTTCATAATTTTTGCCAATATGGCGGCCAACTTTAAAATATTTTATGGAACACCCTGTATTTTATGTTGTTTTTATATTCTACACTACAAAATAAGACATTTTTGCATTTTAGAGTTTTTCTATATCTCTAATGGTTCAGGAGCTACGTGGACTGCAAGTTTTTATCATCAGTCCGAAAAAATCCGAAAACTATAACTTGTTCATTATGGGTAGTTTATGGACCCTTACGTAACTCCATTGAATCAGTGTATACAGTAATAAACAACTTTACTTCCACTAATATTAGGTGCTCTCGTGCTGAGATTGCTCAATTTTGTAATGACGTTTGAAAACTTATTTGAAATCAACTTGTTTAAATAGTTTAGTACTAGAAAATTGAGGTTTAAATACCTTCTTTGGCAACAACTCCGTTCTTTTTGAGCACTGAACTCAAAACATTTCACATGTTTCTAATTTATTGCATATCTCAACTATAGTTCGTCTCTTCAACTATTAGAAAAAATTAGAACCTTACGGTGAAATAAACAAAAATAAAACTTATCTGAATTTGAGTTCAAAGATGTATGCAGAAAAAGAAATAGGTTAACTTCAGGAACAGCACAGTAAGGTTTTCTCTTTGTAGACATTACTTAGCAAATTGTGATTGCAAACAATAGGACCCAGGAGTTCCTTTTAAAACGCATTGTCAGAACGTTATTCATTTTAAACAATTTTTTGATATAACGTAAACACATTCATTGTAAGTTACGCTTACACAATAGAAGTGATTTATAATTATTTTGTATAATTCCCTTTATAAGGTTAACCAATGAAGCAGACTTGGTTACTTAACTATACATTATCATATAAATTATACAATAATGCCAAACTGAGTCCACTCTCGGTTCAAAATGGTTAGATACGAGTATAGTTTATATCAGGACATACACTCGGGTATAAAAAATTGTTAATCCAATAGCATGTTTTTCTAATAAAACTGTACAGTATATTTAAGACCCTAATTTTGTAAGTCAAACAAAACAGTTATTTTACATGCATTTGAGCATTTAAAATGGTTTAAATGTTAAACAGGATACTTTTTCTTTGTCGTTCATTCAAAATAGCTATAAAAATGTTATTGTAGGTGAATGAAATATTGTTTTAACGAACGAATAAATCTACATAGCATTACCTCTTTTATTTCAAGAATATCCAGCGCAGAAGCCATAAAGTGTAACACTTTATGGTTTCTGTACTGTTAGAGCAACTAGAAATATTATATAATAAAAAACACAACAATTACTCTAATTATAAACAATAAAAGTATTATACAATAATAATTATAAAATTTTGTTTATGATTATAAACTATTTCATATCAATTTAACTTAGAATAATTGTGAGGTTTGCAGCGTATCTGAAATTATACTATGCCATATATCCTGTGAGTACGTATCTTGCATATTAAATGCAGAAACACAGCGCCCTGGAGACCGTCGCGGCCTGATACATACAGTAGAGATCTGAGGGGGTAATTGCTACCCCTGGGAGACATTAGTCTCCTGGATTGTCTTGTGCATTAGTATCTCCAATTATGGCAATCATTACCATTATTGTAACTGGTGATTGCCTTGAACAACTGAAGTAGGAGCGATATTTTCAGGAAATTTCTAAACGGAAACAATGTTATTTAAATGTTAGTCCTCTTAATCAAACTCATTCACAGTTTATTATTTTGGTGGATAAATGCGTTAATCATCTACCAATAACATTTTGAATAAAAAATATTTATTTTAAAATCGTAATGTCATTTAAGAGTAGTTAGTATCCACTAGATGTGATGATGATCTTGAATATCCGTTCATCAAATGTTTTTTACTTTGAAGCAATTGTGAGGAACTGCATTTTAATTCTGTTTTAAATTATTTTGATTCTAAGTGTGTCTGATTGTCTACCAGTACACAAAATAATTGTTATTTTAAGGATACCATTTAATTAGTAAAGATTATAGAATGTGCGATTAAAGAATACACCCTTTGAAATTAAAAATAATGTATGCAAACACGTAAAATATAACATACGAGCTTAATTTTTGGATGTTCTTACATGGATGATCTGATTACTATCTGACAACATTTGGAATGCCGACACTTTTTATTCACATTTCACCCTTTTTATTGTTTAAATACGAAATATGATTATTATATGAGTTATATTTAAATAATTACTTTCACAATCAATAAAACGGATAGTCATAAACACGTCAAGGTCGCGCTAGGTCAAGTGCTACGTTTATTATTTCATTTTCCAATAACGTATCGCACAAGGGCGACCATCAATTGAAACAATAAATCCTGGAGACATACCCATCCGAACCCTTCGCATTGCATCTAATCCAAATATTGAATACACTAAAAGTAGTAGTGTTAATAGATTATTTATATTTCGTGAATTGTATTGTTCTTTATCTATCACTGAAAACTCAACAGAAGTCGGACTTACTGTGTTTTGATCGATAAGCTGACTAAGATACAATTTACTTCTCCGATGATAGAGCAAAATCCAAACCGAAAGCCAAACTCATCTAGTTTTCAGAGTCTAAGCAAAAACTAACACATAATAAGTATTAAATATGATAGGGAAGAGAAGATAAATGTAAAATCACGAATAACAGCTTCAGTACAAATCTAGCAATCTTGCATGTAGAACCGTTAAGAAAATATTGTTTAGAGGCTTCATATTTAGCCTTAAACCTGCTGGTTCTATGCAGTACTACTTTTAAACCCAAAAAATAAAGCATTTATATGAATGTCATGGACTTCTACCTAATTTTACAAGCTCAAATAACAATTTTCAATAACAATCTTTGGATTTATTACATCATAATGCAGTATCCACGTAAAACCAAACTTTTACTTGGTTTGTTCAGATCTCCACTAAATTCTTATAAAGTTCTTAAACTATTGGTCTTATTTTATAACTAGATAACAAACGTTCCATGCATTTCTACGAGACCAATTAAACTCTCTCTAAAAATATATTTGAGAGCCATGCAATATAACATAATTTTATTTGAAGAAAAAAAATAGTTACTCAACATGAAATACTCATTGGCGTTCTTTGAAAACACAAATGCATATTTCATTGCGTTTCACTTGTATCACAATTTTTCTATCTGTCGTTACAATAGTAATAAATAATAAATTAAAGATTTAATAAATTATTCTGATTTTAATTTTTGAAGTAAAAAATATTTTACATACCCATCTTCTACACTATATAAAATATGCTTTTCCACCTCATTTCTTTCTTTGACTGTAATTCTAAAACAGTACCTTCCAAAATATCAATGAAGTTAAAGGTGTAGTAGGAACTGTATTGTCACCTCTCAGCTAAAGCCGTGGGTCTGACAGATCCCAGGTGTGGTTATTTACAGCCCTTTATTAACACGACCGCTGAGCCGCGCTGCCTACACTCATTATGTCAGTCTCCATCATTACTCTGACAGGCACCGGAAGGGTTTATTTTCAATTCATAACCCTATCCCGCATCCACTCCGAGCAGGGATCACATTAATCCCGATACCTCGTTTGTCAGGGATCACCCCGTTACTATGCCGCTTGGGATTTTTTATAATTTTATATAACACTACAGTAATAACTCCGTTACTAACTCAGAAAGGTTTTTTACAGCTGTAAAACTTGATTAATAGTGTATAACACATTCTTTATTCTTTATTTGAATATTATTTCGAATCCAGTGGTTTCATAACTGATTTGAATTAAATTTATTCACATGTTTTTTATATTACAGTCTGTTGACAATATATACGGAGTGTCCGTAACTCTCTGGACCAAGGTATACCACATTATTACTCCAGTCAAGGTGGTTATATTTGACCACATGAAAATGCGTCTGTGATGCTTAGTTTCCCATCTGTCTGTATGTAGGCTATGTGTTTTTTATAAAAAAATAATATCTTAGAAAATAATAAGTTCAACTATACCAAATTTGGCTCAAATTTTTATGACAACAAGGCCAATTATCGAAACATTACCCTGAAATTATCTTTAGTATATTAAAAATGGCTGCCATTACAACTTTTAAACTTTGATTATTTTAAAAACCAGCAGCTTTTTCTCAAGAATTACATGAACAATAGATTCTAGAGGATATTATCACAAATCTAATGACACCAAATTTAAATCGAATAATAAAAAACATATTTAGAGCAAATTTACTGTGACAAGACATGGCCCACATGGAGGTTCTCGGCCAATAATACAAAAACTGAATAAACGGCAGCTGTAAGTGATTTAAAATAATCAGTTAATTTGTTACTTTTAAATTATATTTAAATTTGTATTATGGTTGCCCACTTCAGCTTATGTAGTTGCAGTCCTTCTAAAATCTAGCTTCATAAAAAGGACTACAGTAAATGACCGTTTTACAAATGATATTATTCTCCACGGCGTACCTGGAAATGTAAAACTTCTACTTTCTAAACACAATTACATACTGCATTGCTAAGCCTTGAACGGAACCACCTTTTAGTACTACTTCACTTCAGGTAGTTATTAATTTATTAAATACTAGCTGTTTTCCCGCGGCTTCGCACGCTTTTCGTAAGTTTTGCCCGCGTATGAGCATTTCTGGTTGAAGTAAATTATATTTCCAACCCCGATGTAGATTTTACCTTGATGTCACGATCAAGAAAATATGTCAAAAATGTATTGTACATGCATAATGTATTTTATTACAAAGTGGTCTACCACTCAACCTTTAAGTTCAAACCAAAAATTTAGTTTAGACAATTATACATCATAACTTAGCGCCTTCAAATAGTGTTTCACTGTTTAATATACGTATCTATCTCGTAATTGCAGGTTATAATGTGCAGGCGCTTTGAAAACTTTTCTTCATTTTATTCGTTTATATTCACGACATAAGCGAATAATTCAGATAATAACTATCCTATCTTCTAAGTTAGACTAAATTACGGATACATGTGAAATTTGATTGAAATTGGTTCAGTCGTTTTGGAGTTTATTGGCAACATACATCGTGACTCAAGATTTTTATATATATAAGATATAAGTAATGTATAAAAAAAACTATCGGTTAGCTTAAATAAGGTATTCGTTAACAATTGTTTTCAAAAGGAAAATACATCCTGGAACGATCTCGGAGGTAATGCCCAAAATAATACAATATCTTTAGACACGTAACTGAGTTTAGAGCACGTTTAATATATACTGATACGAATATACGTGTAGACGCACTAAATCTCTCAATATAATACTATTAATTGCTATTACACCTCCTTATTTCGTGTTTGTGGATATTTCACATACATTTTATAAAACTAACTTTAGGGACCCATAGCTAACATTAAACAAACATAGAATACCTTAAGCCATGGACTCAGGTAAAATAATTCTTGAAAAACAATTCGTAAACTTACCTTTCTATTCACATAACATTTTCACTGCTGTTTATACAATGTTAATTTTATATATTTATGAAATCTGCTATAATAAAACTACACACTGTAAGTATTTGGTATGGTAAGTAAAACTTAGGTTATGCGTAAGTATTACGCATACATGGCAAGTTAGTAAGTATTTTTTGTTGACGGAATATTACAAATGAGAAATATCATTCCTATACGCATTGAACATCCAGATAACACAGAAAAACATGCAGCGCTTACGAAAGTTTTCACTGGAAAGATAAGTATCCTCATATCCTTTTCTAGAATATGAGGAAGTAGGGGAGGAACTGTGGTAGACAACAAGGTCACGGAGTGACGAGGATACCGCTCGCGGTTATCTGTCGATTGTTCAAACTTGCTTCCGTGTCATTAGTTTGCTTCCAATATTCATATACTTAGCCTGTCCGGTACGTGACTGACTTCACTAAAAAAACTACATTCTTCTAAAAACAACATTATATTTTGTATGTTAATACGTAGAGTTGCTTTATTTTTTAAGTCTTGTAAGATACAATAGATAAAGAATAGGTTAAAATTGAATACTTTTATATAGGATTATAAACTTTGGGTTTTAAACATTTGTAGAAACCCAGTCTCCTCAATACAGACTTCAGCTGGTAAAGCTGTTGAAAGCAATGTACATATTATTAAAAATGAAAAACGTGTTAAAAATGTCAATAGATCAAAAAGATGTATAACTATATCCATATTACATATTTAATGTAATATTGTCTAACATCAAGCGTGTATTCATTCTAAATGTTATACTGAGTACTTAATTGTAAATTAGGTAAATACTATACTGATTATATTTATATTTAATATAATAAAATATGATAAAATTGAATATAACTAAATATAAAGAACAACACATTGTTTAACAAATCACTTTATTCTTTATATTTCGCCTAAAACTATTTAGAAAAAAAAAGAAAAAGTAACAGTAATTATTAAAAATATTACACTTGTTAAGCAGGAAGAGTCACATTTGTGTTCCATTAACATGCAAACTAAAGCTGTTGAACTCTTGTACTTCATTATTGCATTTGAGTATCCACTCATTACAACTAGCAATTTACTCTTTGTTTAAAGTTTGTTATTGACGATGGAATATTTGAAAAGATAACGGATTTTGGACAGTTGACATCGTTATATGTAACAAAATTTATAAAATTAAATTTCTATGATTGAAATCCACCCTCTTCTTCATATGAAGATAACCTAACGCATTTTAGGAAGGCGTTCTTGCCTCCTGAAGTCATCTCGGGGATCATTGAAAGTAACAGCCCTGAAAATTATATATATTCGACTTCTGTCAAACCCGCCCACCGTTATGACCTATTTGTATTTTAGGAATTCATATTTGGAATTTATGTTAAAATTGAAATGGACAGTCTTAAAGAGTTCCTAATGACAGTGGATGTCATGTTAGTGAAGAGTTCGGCAAATATTATTTATCGTATGTAATTTTTCATTCAACTTAAATGTTGAGCAATTTTTGGAGTATATTTTGGAACTAATGTAGCTAATATCACAAACCTCCAGCACACAATTAACTATAGAGAGAATAAATTAAACGTTCATATATCTAACTACAGCCCTCTAACGCTCAGACATCGTGTTATTAATTTATATGTACATATGGTTGAGCTGAACTAGAATATATGCATAAATGTGTATGCAATGAGCGATATTTTTGGTAGGTTATTATTGAAATTGAATTGCGTTTGTTATTCAACATATTACAATGGTAATTTTTTGTCAATATTTATCTTTAGTATGTTAGAATGTATGTATTATTGATTGCATTGAATTTTACAACTTATACATATATGTGGATCCCAAGACCTGTGGAAAGATTCGTCACGGCGTTCCACAACACGCTTTTACTATACAATTTATATTTGTATATTTGATTATTCTCTTTTGGAACATTTAAGAGCTTGATTGAATTATATTTGAATTTAAATTTGCTCATTGTCGGACCCAATATAAGATATAATGAGAAGCGTGCATGTTTCCTTGTACAAAATATAAAAAATAACTATATATACTATTGTATAGGCATATATTATCAAACCGTACAAATGCAGTTTTTTGTACAGCGCAAACACTTTATGACCTATTGCTGAGGTACCTATAAGGGCAAAATATCTTAACTAAAATTTACTCTATTATAAATGTATTATATGGTTGACCTATACAATACGGAGTTAAGGATATTGATTTCATTCAAAGCCCAAGTTTCCCATTATTTAAGTTTATTGAAATCAAAAGTTGACCCTGTCTTTTAGTATTATTTATGCACCTCTTGATTTTTCCTGCATGAATCAATTAAGTACTCGTTAACTGGTTGAACTTCTTGCCATAACACGGATTGTCACGTGGTCAGTCGAATGTATAACTGTTTGGCAGTGTTGAGCATCTCTGATTATAATCACTTTGAACAAACTATTTAGCATTGAAATAGTTTTTCTCTTATTTTTATTTATATTTTCATGTGTTTTGTCAGCTTTATCAAATAAGGTTGAATGCTAAGATGAAAACATTGGAACTGAAGGTTACGTAAGTTGAAGTTTATAGGTTTGGGAGAAAGACGCAAATCAACCTCTATAAAAGCGCTGTAAGGTTTGTCTTTGTGAACATTACTTAAGAAATTGTGGTTGTAAACAATAAGACCCAGAGGTTTCTTTTAAAACACCGTCGGGTTGTTATTCAATTCCATTAGCGTTATTGAATTCTAACAGCTCCTTGATATCATTCTTAAACATTGAGTTTGTCAAAAATTATTTTTCTCTTTTTTTATGGAATGTTATGATGGCTCTTTATTTTACACACGCGCGCGCGCACACACACACACACACACGCGCGCGCGCGCGTGGTCGAACACACACACGGTTACAATATGAATTAATTTCCTTCAAAGAAAAGTCAAATCAAATCTATTTTTTATTGCCAGGACATTATTACATGTATAGCAATAGTCAAGACTAAATATCTAAAATTTAAAGCTTTCATTTCGCCTCAAACCACATTCAAACATACAAACCTCCACATTCATCCAGCCAATATTCCCATTTCCAGCGCCGGTAGTCAGTTTGCTAATTGTGCAGTCACCCAGTCGAATGCCATGGGATTCAAGTTTGTCAAGCAGCCTTCACGTGGTCGACACAGTCGAATGCTTTAGTTAAGTAGAGAAATACACTTAAAGTGAGATTTCGACTTTCTAATCCCTCTACCACCATTTCAATAAGACTCACAATTGCATCAATTGTCGACTTGCCCCTTCTGAAACCGATTTGGTGTTCAGAAAGAAGGTTGTAATTATTCAAAAACTGAAGCATCCTTTGTAAAAAGATTTTTTCAAAAATTTTGCTCAGAACATGCAAAATAGAGACAGGCCGATAATTATTTTTTGAAGATTGGGCTCACCTTTTCAATAGGAGCGAGGGAAAAAACTTCGAATGACTGATTTATTAATTGGACTAGTGGCTTGGCAATATGCTTGGAGCATTTTTTATAAGCCACGCCGACATCAAAAATTAATGTCGTTTGTTTTTTTGGGTGGGAGCTGTTGAATGTTTTTCCCGATCTCTTCCTCAACAATAGGAGCCAGTGCCAATGAGGAAACTGGTCCCTTTATACGCGTGGGGTTTGCTTGAGGAGGTGGTGGACAAGGATTTTGCTCACAAGCAACAGATGCGAAAAATCTGTTAAATTCGTTCGCAACCTCAGTCGCATCCTCCACAAGCCTATCCCCAATTTTAATTTTGATTGTTTTCTGTGTTTTTTTTTTATTGTTTATGATGCCCCAAACTGTTTTAGAAATATTTTTTGATGAGGTGATTGATTTTGAGACATCATATGCTTTCGCGGCTTGGATCACCTTTCTGTAAATTCTTTTGTAATTTCGGAAAAAAAATTAAAATCTTCATTTGAAGTGGTTTTTTGAATTTCGGAGAAAAAATTTAATTTTTCTCTCGAAACCAAAATTCCTTTAGTGATCCATTTATTGTTAGTCCTTTTGGGACAACATTTAATTGATTTTTGAGGACAGCACACATTTAAGTGATAGTTAAAACATTCCGTGAAAACTTTAAAGTGGTGTTCTAGAGGTTGAGACCAATTCAAGAATTCAATTCCCACATTTCTTTGGAAAGAGATGCGTTGAGGAGAGCGATATTTTGTGGCCTAGTGTCTCTTATTGTTTTTGAGATTTTGGGCTCCCTTAAAATTTTTTCTCCACTGATTATAGCCTCTTGGCCATAGTGGTATGATATTGCTGTGTTAACCACCTCAACTGCGACACTTGGTAAGTTGGTGATCACATTGTCAATTGCTGACTGTGATGTTGCTGTCACGCGAGTTGGTGTTGTGACTGACAGCATGAGGCCAAAAGACCTCAACAAATCAGACAAACGTTTTGTGGATGGGTGACATCTGGCCAAGGCGTCAATATTGAAGTCACCCATAATGACAAATTCCTGTTTGCGATTTGCAAGGTCAGTCAGCATGGCCTCGAATTTGGAAAAAAAGTTCTCTTCATTTCCACTGGGTGACCTATAAATTCCGATGACAGCCAATTTGGATTTTGTCATGTGAATTTTGATTCCGACTGCTTCAAAATCTTTTTGAATCGTTTCTTTGCAAAACATATAGAAATTAATAATTGAATGCAAACAGTGTCAAAAGTGAAATCCGTTTTCGCAAAAATTGCGACTCCTCCTCCTTTGGAGAGTTGTCGACAGTACAAATTTGCCAGCTTGAATTTTGAGATTTGACAACGGTCAATGTTTTTGTGGTTGAAGCCATTTTCAGTAACTACAAGTACGTCAGTCTGTAAGTCCTCGCACATAAGCTGAATTTCATCCAATTTGTTTGTCGCGAAGTGCGCGTTTTGATGAAGCAGTCGTATTGAATCGTGATTTTGAAATTTTGAGCGCTTCTGTTGTTGATTTATTTTGTTTGTCAATTTAGTCCGGCGCTGGTGTCCGGGGTCCCTAAAAAAACAGTATTACTTTTATGTACACCATAGAAAGTTTTTGTTGTTGGAAGGGTGGACGCTCCCGCAGGTCTTTGAGTTACAGCCTCCGCGTAGGTGTTGTGGCCTTGGGCGCTAGTTGGCGGTGGCGGTGGCGTCGGCGGCGGCAGTGGCGGTCTCGAGGCTGATTCTGCCGGCGTTCTGTTGAAGGTTCTGGGCGGGCTGTTCAACCCCTTCACAATGAGGTCAGCCAGTGTAGCCTTTCCTGCAGTGGTAAGGTGAAGGCCGTGAGCCGTGAAGTGATGACGACTCAGGTCACTAATGTCCAGGAAAGCAGCACCCTTGTACCGCTCGCATAGTTCGCTCATGTAGTTGTTGGCGAGCGTTACCAAAAAAGTATGCCTGTCCTGCGGGTCACCCGCCCGTCTGCCTCGGTATTCTTTTTTAGAAAAAATGAATATCTGTGAACATGATAATATATATATTATATATATATATAATATATATATATATATATATATATTTATATATATATATTATATATATTTATATACTTATATATATATATATATATCAAATCAAATCATAATTTATTTCCCAAAAATATTTACATGCTAGCACATTTACTATCAAATCTATATTATCTTGTTACTATAATATTTAAATGTGTACTTAAAAAACATTAAAACATGAAATATTACACTCATCAAATTAAAATGGCCTAGGAAATGAGCCTACATGGGCAGAAAGCCTGTGCGTAGGCTCGAGTTGCTTCCCTGGAGATTGTGGACGAATTGAATCGGGTGATTAAATTATCATATAACATCAACACAAAACACACACTCACACACTCAACACACACACACAACACACACGCGCGCGCGCGCGCGCGCCAAAAAACCGTATTTACATATTACGGTATTGAAATTTATCAGCGTACATACTACCAATAGTTTAAAGGAAAGATTTACTGAGATGAAAAACAATTAAGGAATGGTGTATTTTCAAGATCAAAAGGTCAACACGCAGAACAACCTAACCTATTACTAGCAGATTTCTTGCCGAAATGTTATGAAATAAAAAATGAATGTATAAAATAGGAAAAAAACCATAGAGGCATCGGTGCTGTTGAAGTGGCATTAAGAGGAGGGAGGTAGGGTCAAAAGTCAGGTCCGTCCGTAGTCAGCCGTGATATAATTGCCTCGGCCTCTTCTGCGCTGATAGCATACAGCCATTCATTCGAGCGTTTCTTGCATGTATATATCGACGGTGAGTTGAATATTTGGTTGTCAGGAAAGTATTTACAGATATTTCTATACAGAATATGGGATATATAAAGAGAATTTGTAGATGAGAAGGATTTACTGATTTGCATTGATGAGACACCAATATTCGTGAGTATCGTGTGTTATGAGAATGCGAAGTTGTAGAGAAAATTGTATAAAAATGTTTATAAATATGAACGAGGAGTGTTTTAATGAATATTTTTCGAATTGATAGAATCGCAGTTTCTTGATATATAAAGTGTCAGTAGGATATCTCCTAGATTTTTGAAACCGGCTTTTAAGATTGCCTTCTGAACCACTTGCAGAGGTTGCAAAAGAGTTTTATACGCTCCACCCCAGGCTATTATTCAAACGAGAACAACGATGGGCATAGGCGAAATAAGCAAGTTTAATTTCTTTTTTCATTTAAAATTTCACTTAATTGTTTTAAAACGCAAATATATATTTCCTTGCTTTCTTTTTTACATATTCAACATGTACACCATTTTAAGCGCTTATCAAAGAATACACCCAAATATTTATAAGACGATACATTTTTCAATAGTTTCACAAGAACAAAGTTCATTGTTGTAACTGCCACAATTATGGACCACGAGGTCGCCGAGGGCATAGTCTGTGGTCTCCGGAGAGAGATGGGCATAAACTTAGTCTTTGATGTATTTAATGAAAGGATATTTTGGTCAACCATTTTTTTAAGACCATGAGGTCATGTAGAGCGTTAGACGGGCATCAACCCAGTCGCTACCTTTTATTAAAATTAAGCTATCATCTGCAAATAAAACAGGATTGCCATTTAAGTTCAATTTAGAGATATTGTTAATATAAATCAAAAACAGAATTGGGCCCAGCGTACTGCCTGAACCACCCCGTAGTCCACCGGAAGCGCGTCACTCTCGGTCCCACAGACAGACACGGTCTGCAGCCTACTTGTGAGGTAGGTCGAGAACCATGAAAGTGCATTACCCCGAACTCCAGTGGCCTCCAATTTAAGGAGCAACCTATTTCTATCAATGCTATCAAAGGCCTTCCTCAAATCAAGAAATATTAAAATAATGCGCAGGTTCTTAGATATAGCATCATTGATTTGTCTGTTGACATCAAAAAGAGCATCAGAAATGTTCCTATCCTTTCTGAACCATACTGACACTCACACAAGATTTGGTTGTTAGAAAGATAGGCAACTAATTGTCTTTAATTATACGTCAGGATCTTGGAGAATACACTCAAAAGGCTGATGGGGCGGAATTATTTTTATCTAAGAAGCGATCTCCTTTATTGCAGTGGAATGACCTTAGCGATTTTAAAGATATCCGGGAAAATACCGGAAGAAATACTTAGATTTATTAAATGCTGAAGGGGCTTAGAGAAGACATAAACATTGTCCTTTAACACGTCAGCCGAGACACCATCACGTCCGGGGGCGGATCCCCACGCAGTCCAGTCACGTGCCGTATTACATCAAGTTCAGTAACAGTGTGGTCAATGTGAACACGGTGTTCTGTCTGTAATCCGCATCACTCAAAACTGGGTCCCCACTCGAGTCGATGGCACTAGCCAGACTGTGTCCAACCGCGGAGGAGAAAAAGGAATTAAAATCATTAGCTACTTTTTTACACAAACGTGAGCTATATACGGAGTATCTGGTAACATTTTTTGGATCGGAAAGGAATCTATCTTCTTAATTTTACCTGCGAGCTCATTTACGATAGACCAGAACATTTTGGGATTGTTTTGATAATGTTCAAGTTTGTTCTGTAATATTGCTTTTTAGATTGTTTAAGAGATTTGCTTAAATTGTGTCTTAATGTACGAAAAGATTGATAGAGATCATGATTAAAAGGTTGTTTTTTTAATTTTTTACTTTACTTTGTCTCTAATGCGAATTAATTTGACCAAATCGGATGTAATCCAAGGTTTTAATTTTTTTGAGCGTGTGGAATAGTTTAATTACAGGTTTTGACGAAGCTTTAATAAGATGAGATATTGTATTTTCAAATTTTTTAAGCGCATGTTGTGATATCCTGGCAACTCAAAAACAGGTTCCCAGCTCAAGTGAGCGAGATTACGGCCGAGCAGATGCTTATCAGTGTAGTATTGTGTAGTGAATTCGTCAGTAGGGTTGTCATTGTGAGGCGATGTGGCAGTGGCAGTGATAGTCAGGCCAGTACTGTAGTGGTCACTCACGCCAGTCTGGAGCACAGCTGATTGTACATTGTTCATGTCATAGGTAACGTAAAAATATGTGATCCAGACATTGACGAGCAGTTATTAGTAACTCTAGTTGGTTTATCTATACATTGGACAAATCCCGATCCCAGTAAGCAGTTTAAGTATCTGTCACATGTAGGAGTATTTTTAAGTAAATCGATGTTAATGTCACCTAGAATTATTCCCATCTTGCTCTTATCTAAGCGATTACAATAATTTTCTTGTTCAGATAAGAAAAATTCCAAGTCACTGTCAAAGGTACGATATAGGGCAAGTATGTAAAAGGTTTTGTTGCAGTAATTAAATTCTAAGTTAATGCCGTAAACGTCCCCCAAGTGTTACTTGTGAGGTAGTAGCTGATAAACGTTTGTTGAAGTAAATGATAACACCGTCATTTCTGTTACGTTGTTTGTTCGTCAGTACAATGTCAAACCCCTCCAAAAACCTCCCCCTCCTCACCCTCTCTCAACCCAACATTCAGTCAGAACAACTATGTCCAAGTGTGGAATATCATATAGATATACTAAAAGTTCATTAAAATTTTTACAATAACTCCGGATATTACAATGAAATATTTTTAGGCTGTCATAACATTCCTGATTAAGAAAAAAATTACTAATTTGTTGTATATTATACAATTCTAAACAATGGTTTAAATTTAAAGTGTCGTCATCTTCCCCATTCATGAGCAGGACCCTCGGCACAGACCACCCGCCCAGTTGAGGACTCATCAACCTTTACAGAGTAATATACATAAAATAATAAAGAGATATTATAACAGTAATGGATAGTTATGATATGAATGTGCGATCAATAAAAATAGTTGTGAGGTTACAAATCGCACAAGATTCTTAAATTAAAAAGTATAATTAAACTTAAATTGAGTATGACTATAATTGAAGTATAATTAACATCTTGTATATTAAATTGTTAACAATCTATTCAGGTAGGCACAGAAATTAATTTTACTACAACTAGATAACAATGATTATTTAACTGTGTAGATATTTAATAGGCTAGAACAAAGTACAGGAACTCTTAAACAATGTTTATAATATTATTTTAAAAAGTATTTCATGATAGATGATTACATTTTGTACTTAAATTAAAATAATATAACTGATTTGATTACTACTGTTGTGAAAAAAGCTATTTTATACATTCAAGGAAACAACACGTATTAACTGAGCAAACTTTATAATTTCCTATTGAAAAAGGAGAAATATGTAAATAACAATACCCACACACACACACACAAACATACATTATTATAGTAAATTGATTTTATATGTATTATATGTCTATATTTTATCTATGCATAGAAAACCAAACAAAAATTAGACTTATCTCGATAAAATTAAAAAAAATAAGAAGCCTTCCTTTACATATATATGTAATTGACACCCATATGCGCATACACTCGTGCACACCTACATTCACATGCACACACATACGCTTACATACACATACAGATACACACATATTTTACAATTAAGTTTATAACTAAACATAGATTATAGCTGAAGTTGCTTCACTACTTCAGCCATAACAAACGCAAATTTACATTGGAAGAAAAAGAAAATACTTATTAAATAAAATGATTTAATTGTATAATTCAAGCTTTTTTTTAAAAAAAAAAAAAAAGAATATGTGAATATATCGTTAGAATAATTAATTAATGTGTATTATGTTGACATGCATTCTGTACAGTATTTCTGTCCAAATACACTTCATAAAAATAAAAATAACCATTTAGAATTTTATTAAAATATAAATTAGCTGTTAATAATGGAAAACAATTCAGACTTCTGCTGATTCTCGATAAAATAAACTAAAATAATATCCTACCTGTGTGCCATATGAATAAATATAATTAACAAACTAAAAACGGTTGACTAAAATTGATATTAATACAATTTGTTAAATTAAAGTAAGGATTTCAAATAACAAGCTGTTAAATACAAAGCGAACAATACAGTGTAATATAAGAATGTTATTTGATGAATGTGATATAAATAATATATCTTAAAATTATGCAGACACGTATTTTATGTTAGTAGTATAAGTGTTACTATTGTACCCAAATAAATAATTAAAATATAACAAAACATTCCTCTGATCGACTTAATTCAATAAACTGTAAGTAATACATTAAATCAGTGTACCTTATGCCGGAATAGTGTTAGTTCACTTATCAAAATTTGTCAAGGTCAGCAAGCGCAGTAACTCGTTCGGTCTCAGCACCCTCAGCCACCTTGACAAGGATCTTCCCGTTGAAGAAACCGGCGAAGCTAATCTTCTTCTCTCGCTGTAGTCTCCGTGCTCGCCCGAGAATTGCCTTGTTATGTGCAGTTAAATGTTCGTTGATGAACACTGGGCTATTGGTCAGCGCCGGGTCGATGCCAGAAGCGTTCAGGTTCCTCATCCTTCTTGCAGCCGTCAACCATTCTTCCCTGATCTTCCTAGAGACGAACTGCGCGATTATCGGCGGATAGACATGCTTTTTAGAGTACAGGCGCAGCCGGTGGGCAATAGAGAAGTCTTCTCTCTTGAATGGGACATTAATGGCGAGAGCGATCTTTTGTAGGCAATAATATATATCTTCCCCGTGTGTACCTGGTATCCCGATAATCTCTATGTTGGCTGAGCGGAATGCTGCTCGATGTCTTGCAGCTGAAGGTGTAAATCTCGAACCTCCTCCTTTAATTTTCTGTTCGTTTTTTCAAGGTCGTCACAGCGATCTTCCATCTTCTGGTGAGAGTTCTGTAGCTCAGTCACACTGCACTGCAAGTTTTTCAGTTCAGCCGATAAACAGTTAACAGATTCTAAAACAGTTTTGATTTTATCATCTATGTTTTTATTAATGTCTTTTTTGAGAGACTGAAGGAGATCGGACATGTATTTCTTTATATCCATTTCTTCGTTGCTACGAACAGAGGACAAAGAGGCGTTTTCTTCAAAAACACGTGTCACACTTCCAAGACTTATGTTTGCCTTTCGTGAAATTTTGCGACGAACCAGCACGCGAACACGCGGGGTGAAATGAACGTTTGCACTCAACGCACTTAGCTATAACGTCATTAGCAAAGAAAAACGCTTTCACACTTGTCACACCTTTCCGACATTGTGATAAAAAAAGGTTTATGAACACAAAAAAATATGAAAGATAAATTATTAACGACAGGTATAACCTCAACTAGGCAGGCCGAATCGTGTAATCAGATAAGACGGGACGTTGTAGATAAGCGGTCCGGGACTCATCGGCGATTAGATAGCAAAACTGAAACATATATACATATATATTCATCTGATTATTTAGTTTTCATCATCTATATATATATATATATATACTTGCTTCACAATCACTATTTGCTGGATAATCTTTTTTCCTTAGTTCAGTCTAAGGAAAAAAAGATTGTATAATACTTCTGTACCTAAACAGAATCGCATCCCTCAATAAAATAAAAATCAATCAATAAAAACGTAGATCCTGGAAGGTTTTCTATCATAAAAACTGCATTTAGTGTTATATTGCTTTAAGATTCCATATGATGTGGTCACGCTCGGTAGTTTCCTAGAACTGTAGTCACGGACTCAATGGTTCGTCGAATCATGTTAGTGCCTGATTTCTCCGTTTTTATTAATTGACTTTGAACAGTTTTAACAGACGCAATTTTGTTTATATAAAAGAAAAGAACACACTTGTGTATTACAATTTTCCTCTTATATACTCAAATGTAAGTGCCAATTTTGGTTTCTTTAGCTTAACTAGTTTTAGAGATAATAGTTGTTTTATAAAATATACAAAATGGCGGCTAGCGGCTAAACGAGTAATTTCTTGATTTATGTTTAGGTGCCAAGTTTTGTTTGAAATGATAAGTACTATCAGATACAGAATTTGTGACCCCCTTTCATGAACACTACATACATATAGAATTCTTTCACTTATTTCCAATGTTATATACTAGGCACATGTCATTTACTTGACTGCTTAAAAGATTATTAACACAAATCCATTATAAATCAAAATGTTTTATTAATTTGCCTCGGGTAGGTTATACAGGCTTGCTAGCAAAGCTGTGACTAAAGTGCGATATATCTTGGAAGCACGTAACTTGCATATTAAACTCTGATACACACAGGACCCAGGAGACCGTCGTGGCCTGATACACACAGCAGAGATCTGAACAGGTAATTTCCCTTCCCTGGAGCCCATTAGTGTCCTGAGTTATCTTGTTTAACGGTATCATTACTTAAGGCAGTCGTTAGGATTATTGCTACTATTGTTTAGCTTGAGCAATTTAAGTTGAAAGGTAGTTGTCAAGATATTTTCCAACAGAACGGTTATTTTGTTTTAGTTGTTAGTCCTTTTCGACAAATTTATTACATATATCATTGTTTCGGTGGTTACATCATCGATTTTTATTAATTTTGTATACACAACTTTTTAGTTACAGTCTTTTGAAATAATTCATTAATCAAACTGAAATATATTTATATGGTTGAATTTCCATAAATATATATGGACTTAGCTAAATGTAATTTGGTGTACTTACAGATATCCAAAATATTTCGAAAAGTGTGTCTCTATGTGAAACTATCCATACGAAATCTCTTATTTTTCAGTTAACATATGTGAAACTTTTTGTTTAAAAATTAGCCTCTTTGTCACATTATGCATGCCATAAAGGTACTTAAAACGAATATGACAATTTTGTAGCGTGATCAATAACAATCTAGGTATTTCTCTTTTATTATTTGCCATTGGCTGAACTTTAGCGAAGATTATCTATCACACGTGGGACTGGGCAATTTTATTTCTCTCTATCTGTCTATTTTTCTGTCTGTCCGCATTATCATATTCTCGACAACGAACTGTCGATAATGATACAGGTCACTTCACGGGATTTGGCTCAGCGTTAGGGTATATTTTTCCATTGCTCTTATGAGCATCTGTAATGGCAACTACAAATAGCTGAATATATAAATCTGTAAGCAAACTCAATACACTGATCCATAAACCACCAATAATTCATGGTTAGTGCTAAAGTTTGATTAATTAAACATTGATATGAAAATCAGGGTTTCTAAAACTTTTCCTATTTATTTCTATAAGATTTTAGACATTACTAACAATAATTGCACTGAGAAGTAATAGACTTGTTCAATTTTAAAAGTATCTCTTCGAATTAAAAACCTTTAGCTCACATAGGTAGTGGTTTTCTCATGGCTTTCCTATGGGCAAAATAATAAAATCATGAAGACTGTTGGTAATGTTTAATTCAAGGAGGAGCACAGCTGCACGAACATATCAACTGTGAATATTTGAAAACGGCTTCATAACAAGCAATTAATTTTTAAACCTGCCATTGAAGGTCCAGATTCCGCATTGTAAATAGCCAAATACATTAAGACATTAGTTATGCCTTTTTCTTGCAGTCCAGGCGCAATCGGGACGCGCACGATCATGGCAACAAGGTTTTGGCAGTCTGGCGGTCTGCGTGTTTCAACAAGCAGGCGCCAGCCGCGGTATGTTATAAAATCGGTTCAATGAATCCTTTGTAAAATTAAAGTACTTAATATTGGTTTACAAAGTTACACGGCCAAGATAATAACTGCAGATGCTGCAAACAATCGTCTAAAACTCGTATTTATTCGTCATGTACTCGTACTTAGGCAATCTGGTCGCCTGATGCCTGGAGGCCAAACAGCTGTGTTACACTAAACCTGCAGAAGCTGCTTGCGTTATTAGGGTATAGGAAAGGAGAGAAAGATTGAATGAGAAAAGAGAGGATTAGCTATTCGGGTAACGTTTATAGGATAACACATGTGGATACTAACGAGGGTTCCACCTTATCTGCTTCCTTTTAACGCTATTCTATCCTTATAATAAATTATTTAAAAAGACTGTGCAGGGAAGGAAAGCAGTAAACGGTTTGTGTAGTTTCTAATTATTCTTTTACTGTAATTTTTTGCTATTTCCGTAGATTCTTCTCTCAACCTAAGAGTAATCTTTAAAAATAACAAAAGTACCACTCGCCCTTAACAGTCGGTCTATTTAACCTCCATATAAAACAGCCTACTAAAAAATTGGTAACATTCTTGTCATCAATTACTTGTATAGCTAGACAGTTGTTGCCACAATGGAAGAAACCTTCAATCGAAGAAAGATTTCCGGGTTTTTTGTGTAGTCTTCCACTATGTTCCTTGAATTATAACAGGTAAATCGTATAGAATAGTATTTTATAGCGATATAGATTCTTCACGGTATTCTGAAGCAGGTATTTGTCTAGTGATTTCCTTAAGAGTCTATAGTTTTACAATAATATAACAATAAAATTCTATAATTTATCCTATATAATACAAAAAGCTTCTCTTTAATTTTTCCGATTAAGGATAATAAGGATAAATAAACGTCATATATCCGTATGTCTCATATTGAAAACAATATTGACGTTTGTAACCAAAATTGTTTTATTTTCAATTATTTTCTTTGTTTTTCCGTTAATATTGCTCTTGCTGAAAATGTGGTACCTACCTTCATTTTAAATTGCTACCTAAATGGCATTTAACTCTCTATCTATAAATTAAAATTGTACAAGTTGTATCTCCCCTCGTTTCTCCACGGTATCTTTATGACCATTTGAAAGATCAATTCTTCTTCTATCCGTAAGTTTATATAATGTTTATTCCTTTTTGCTCATTTCAGATACATTACTTTAAAAAGCATTGATTCCGATTATTGGTGTATACAGTATTAGGTAGATTCCATTAGAACAACCTAATGTGACAGCTATTGCAATCATCCTCATGATGTAATTTCCAAAAGATTTTTCTTCGATAATTTCTTGTTTACCTTCATCCACAGCAATTAAAATAGCAGCCCATTGTCATTTAATGTGAATCACCAACTAACTCTACTGAGCCTAAAACCAGTATTAGACCAATTATTATTTTTTAATATTCTCTTTAACCGATAAACTATTCCATAACATATGTCCAAATTAGATAAGTAGGGTTACGACGTAAAATAATTTTGGCTGCTTAAATTGGCCGAATACCCTGCTGTGAGGCGGCGGATTCCCTACGGAACAATATCTGTTGACATACACAAACATACGTACGTTACGGTGCGCCGCCGCCCTCATTCACTCTACCTCATAATGGCATGCCTCATGAGTAATATAACATGAGTTGTTATAACTATATTTATGCCTTGTTAAATTTCTATTATGAGCATTAAAAATTAATTTTTAAGTTTTGCCGCCCTCCAAATCTTACCACCCTGTGCTTGAGCACATAATAGCAAATGCATGAATATGGGCCTCTTACAGCATATTCAAATATTTGACATACTAACACATGTAGCCTAACTATCCCAAACACACACATCATTTTATAGACAAATTTAATAAACAAAAAATCTGAATGTATCGTCGCAAGATATGTCAAGTATGATTTCATATGTAGATTTTCCATTTTGCATAAAACTTCATGGTTTGAACCTTTGTTATTAATTTCTATATGTTTTGCAAAAAGTATTTTTTGTTCTAATGTGCTCCATAAGATGTTATTAGCTCTCCCGTTTCAGACCTTCACCCTAATAAGTTCAAATATAAATTGCCAGGATAAATAGTATGAAATTGTACACTTTTATGATGTTCGGTTGTCATTATAAACCAGTTGAGTGTAACATGACAGGGAGGAATGCTTGCAAAGTTACGAGTAACAGCTAAGTTGTAAATGTAAAAGCTAGAATTATAATTCAACAATCTTACGTGTTCGACTGTCAGGAAAAAAGCACTAAAGTGGCAGTAACTCGGCGTTACGCCTGCTGAATAATAGCCCCAACTTCTATGCAGTACATGTATTACTATCTGAAAATTGAAGGCGTTTACACGATGGCCGTAAAATTTTATTGTACTTTCAGATTTACAATAATTAGGAAATTTGTATTGATTTCGATTGTTTATTTACTAGAATATCTTTAGTTATACCAATAATAATAACTTAACAATAAGAGACTTATCTATCTGGAAACTACAGAATAATGTTAAAAATTAATACAGATTTCTCACTACAAGGTTTGGATATTTTGATACTATAAGCAATAATTTACCACATTTTTCTTTTTCAGTGAAAATTACGACACAACATTGTTTAATATTATTGAAATAATTGTGCAAGTCTGAATGTTTTAAAGTCATTATTTAAAATTATTTTCTAATTTAGATTGTTACACTTCAGTAAATACAAATTTTATTTAATCTATTGAATTGTTAACTATTTATTAAAAATTTAGGAACGGAGGAAATAATATTAATAATTCATATTGTTCCATAAATAGTTATTGTATTATTTCAACTGAAAATAGATTCAAATATATTAATTAATCTTTGGTGATATGTATATGTTTACTGCTATGTATGTATTTTTATTAGTAATTCATACTCTTAAATAGAAAATTATTTATTTACTCCTTTAAAAAACATTACTACACACCTATACATGAAATAAATTCATTTTTCCTATTTACCTGTATTTGCGGTTTGAGAAAAAAAAAACAAGACTAAGCAACATAGACTATATTTTAGAACAGTAATCTAAATTTTATTATACTTCACATTCCATGGTGCTTTTAAAAGTTAGGTATAAAAATATTGAAGCCAAAGAAGAAGTGAAATCTAAATAAACACAGATTTTTCAGAATGTCCTTTATATCTGTACACAGGGCCTTCTGGATGCACACATCTAAATTTATATGTTAGAAAATGTTTTAAAACTAATGGTTAGCTACAAATCCCACAAAGGGCATACTGGTTGTTAACTAAACCTTCACTAAATAGGATACATACATTAATAGTTACATCAATGGATTACTATTCTCGGTAGCGTGAACCCATGTAAGAATATTAACACAGAAGTTTAGAATAACTACGTTAACTTGAACTACAATTAATTAAGTTATTTCCACTTACACCATCTGACCGTCTCCATTATAATTTAGTTCCTATTTTATATGTAAGCTTTATGGTGATTTGGTCGGTTTAATTCTGCCTTAATGATCACCACATAAAAAATACTACACATACACTACTTTATATCCTCCGTCTAACAAATAAATTATTAGTTAGTGTTAATCATACCCCATTTCATTTATATATCACAAATACAAAGTGGACTAATAAAAGAATACAAAATTAACTATCACTTAAATATACAATTTCGAATATACAAGTAACATTATGTTACATCACTTTTGTTAACAAAAATGCATTGGAAATCATTTAAGTTAAAGCTTTTTGTTCAATAAAGGATTACTATGTAATACATTATAGCGTGGAGAGGGACGTAGACCTAAGCGCATCGAGTATCAGTCAGTTGACGATGACGGGTATCGTCTCCGGGTGACAATATCTCCGAATACAAACTGTCATTTGTTCAACTTTTCACCTTTGCTCATTGTCCTTTTACCATTATTACTTGTCAAATCGCCGCTCGACAATTTCATTCATCTGTAAAAAATCAATAATTGCTTAACATAATAGTCAAATAAATTATTGAATTCATGTTAACGATGAAACACGTTGAGCGATTTCAATTACATATAAAAAATATGTCTGCGTCTTCAGTAATTGTAATAAATACCTGTAGACAGTCGTCTAGCAAAGATTGGGAGCATCTCCCGCCATAGTGATCGCAGCGGTCAGCTACTCGAACATTTTGGAAAACTAATCCGTTATACCTATTCTGCCCGTCGCCTAAGGAATATTCATAGCTAATTTATTTTTTCATTCCAACAGCAAAACCAATAAGTATACAAACAACAAAATAACAATTACCAAACGATAACATAGCAATGGATAACAATCTACAATACTAATAAAATGAGAATATACAGTAAATTTAATTTAAATAATTATGCAGGCGCAGCCAGAACTCTTCTTTGAACTGTTCAGACACTTTCATTAAAGAAATAATTGGTATGACAAAAACTGTTCTCTAGTGTTTTCATTCTCCCAAGTGGACCCTGGAAGTCATAACACCTCCCGAACAGATCAAGTGACCGAGTCTTTGATGTGTTACGGAAATCCACTTGGGAGATGAGCATTGGACAGTCAATTTGGCAAGAAATAAGATATTGGCAACTTCACGCCTGACTTAAAGTTCTGGAAGGAGAAGTTCGACCTGAAGTTCAGCATTCCCACCAGTCTTAAGAACTTCCTCTGGATAGCTTCAAGTATATTAATCAGACCAAGATGGTGGTGGGACCAAACAGTGTTAACATCTCCAGGAGCTGACGTACAAAGTATGGAAAGAGTGTTTTAAAACAGCAGGTCTCGTCATGCCATGAGTTGCCTTTGGGATGAATTCCAACATCCTTTGTGCACGTCTGCATAAATCATAAACGTGCTCATGGGAGGAGAGATCAGCACAAGCGGTAACACCCAAATCCTATATGGAGGAGACCCTATATATTGTTTGACCATTCAAGGCGTCAAAAGCAAAGTCAGTTTACATCTGTGTTCCTTTAGCTCATTAACTTGTTCGGCTGTAATTCCCACATTAATTATATAAACCACAATATTTATAAACGGATTTAGGAACTGCATTGTCAAGAATCATTTGAAGCCGTAGGTCTAACAGATCCCAGGTGTGGCTGTTCTCGGTTATTTACAGCTTGTTATTATTAAGGCCGCTGAGGCGCGCTGCCTACACTCATTATGTCAGTCATCCATCATTCCTCTGACAGGCGTTGAAAAGGTTTATTTTCAATTCCCAACCCCCTTCCACTCCCCGCTGTGAGCAGGGATCACATTAGTCCCGACACCTCATTTGTCAGGGATCCTCCCGCCACGGAGTTTAATTAGTGAACTCTCCCGCGCCGCTTCTGGCTGATGAAACTCCCGCTTCTACGTCATCAGCGATATTTTAGAAATATCTTAGAAATTATGTATATTGCCATAATATTATTCTTATTTCCTTTTTTAGGATTATTTTGAAAATAGATCTATTTTCGTGGTGAGTTCATTCCTTCTACATGTAAATTTATATCATATTTATAATACCGCTTCTGTAATTCTATAAATGAAAAATGTGATTTAAATGAGAAATGGAATATTATTTAAAAGGAGGCCTTGGGTTTGAAGCCATTAACCCTTATGTATGCTTTTTATACAGTTTTAAAAAGGTAGTTCTATATCAAAATAATTCCAGTGAATAATTACTATATCACTAAATGAATACTGACTAGGGTTTCCTGTTTACACAGAGTTTAAAACTGTTAATACAAATCAAATCCTCATACACGTTTATTTTTTTTAACTGTATAGATCTATCTTCAGACAAAAAATTTACAATTTATTTAAAACTGGCAACCAAGTAATATACGTCCACAGGTGAATTAAGGGGGGGGGCGCTTTATCGTGATTGAATCTGTCTAATCAGCGGTCAAACTGGATTCAAACATCATTGGTTTCTAGGTTTTCGATGATATGGTGCTTTTTTTTGTTAACATTAGTTAACGTATTGTTGATGTCTAAGGTTTGTTTTATTACTCTTGGATAATAAAATTGAATTTTCGCATTTAATTTTGTTAAGCTGAAGTTATTTATTTTATTTATTTATGTATTTACTGGACCAACAGCAATGTCTTTTTGTACAAAGTAACATGCAATAATATAATAAACTCAAACTAGATGAACTAAAAGTAAACTAAGTAAGTAATTTCATAAACGATTTGAAACATGTATATAATAACAAGTTATAGAAAATAGGAATAAAAGTAAGAAACTCAGGAATAAAACACAATTAAATATATAATAAATAAACTATTCAAAACTCAACAAGCTAAATAATGAAACTGTATAACTTAACAAGTGTTGGATAAACAATAAATAATGCTTGAGGTGACAGAAACAATAGGTATAATAAAGTAATGAATAATAACAACCAAACTCTTTGAATTGTTGCATGTTTGGATTTTTAAGTATGTTGTAATTGCTATGATGGTTTGTTCCATATCCTTAGGATTCGCGTCCATGAACTAGTGTAGACATTAAATATTTCGTATGTCCAATAGGCTGAGCCGTAACAATGTGGAATTCAGTATACTTTAGGTGATTTCGTTAATCCTTAACTGGTGTCAAACAGTTTTTCAGTTTTTGAGCAGGCATCCTTAGATGTAAGAAAGATGGGCTAGTTCTGGATGTTACTTATTTTGATTTGGATCTAAATGTAGCACAATCTGAAACCTTAATTTTCAATATTTTTAAAGTGTTATTAATCAAGAAGGATAGCAACACGAAAAGGAAACAGAATTAGGTTATTCAAACCTGGCAGCCGCATTGACTGCTGATTGGAGAGACTGATCGGTGATTGGTTGAGCTTCAGCCAATCAGGACACAGCTCCGCCGCCTTTACTCGCCTTTCGAAGTGTACTAGTGGTATTGCCAGTTTCGGTCTAACATTTATTGATTGAATAGGCTCTCCAGAGTAAGGCCAAAATATTTAAACATTTATATATTTTTTATTTTTCAACCCTTTTATTCATGACAAAAAATGCAATATGTAAAAAAATTATTAAATTAATTATATTACTTACTTATTCCTTTAATTAGTATTATTAATTATGAATTATGTGTATTTTATTTACCGTTGACAGTAAATAAATAAAGGCATTAGGCAATAAAGGCAATAAATAAAGGCTAAACACATTAGGATTATATCACGTGTGTTTAATTTCAGTTTTGAACATAATACAACATTATACAAGTCATATTTTTTATCTCATCAAAATATTTTATTTTATATTTCACATTACACATAACTAGCCTTTACGTAAGTTCTAACAATATATTTATTTATTTACATACAAATTGTTGACACCATTTCGTTCGTATGTAAGATAACAGTTTGCATTTGTAAGTATCGTTAAGATGGCTTAAATATACAATAATGCTGACAGGATACAAAAAAGATTTTTTTAAATCTAATAACATTGATAATAATATTAAACTTAAATAGTTGAACTAATGTTTCAAAATATCAAAAATCAACTAATGCAAGGACTACGTATGATAAAAAAGATGAAAGTGTTTCAGGTGAATGGCTGTAGTATACCTAATATGAAATTCAGGTCATAACTCTTGTAAAAATTATCCGTGGTAAAAGAAAACTAATTACACATTATATATATATATATATATATATATATATATATATATATATATAATTATACCATATGTTACTAAGAATCATATAATAAATACTGATAAAACAATATATTTTATATCATATCACGGATCTGATATTTTCGAACATCAGCATGTATACATACACAATTTCATGAATCCTTAAACGGAACTGTTATTAAAGATTACTTTGTCTGATGTTGTTGAAAATGTATTTAATTTATTACATGTCATCAGTAGGAAAGATAAATGACTTGAGTATAATGTTTTCAAAATGGAAATTATAGGTTAAATACATTCTGAAACGAGCTCACGTATTTTACTATACAACCCTTCTACACAACTAACTGTATAGAACATCCAATAAGCTTATAATTACATCGCCACACGATTGACTGCCCTATAACCCTCAGGCATTCCATTACTGATATACTTGTGAGTTGTATATACACTGCAATACTCGATAATATTAAACTGATATTATCAAACTACAAAGTTCATCTGTAGTTTAATTATACTATGTGAAGATCCTATATCTTAATAAAAATTTCCGTACAATTCTCATAAACTTGCATATTGTTGGATAAGATTTGATAGCATACGTTATAAATCTAACTAAACTTATGAGGTCCAGTGGGCTACGTGGGAAAGGAACTCCTGAAATGACACAAACACATCTACACAGATAAAGTTTGTAATTTTTCAGTCACAGTAAAATATTGGCTATATTAGTTATTATATCATAAAAGTATCAACTAATAACACAAACACAGAACATGATTAAATCGTAGATTTATAAATATTTATTATTGTGAAGTGTTACAAAACGCTAAATTATGAAAATAATAAGTTATGATAATTTAGTTATTGAAAATTACATTTTGTTCATCAATGTTTAATATTTCAGGAAACAAACACCACACACGAAAGTTTTCGAAACACAGCCAACATAATTAAATCATAAACTAATTTTATATTGAAATTTATATATAATAATTTAAAAAAATATCAAAAGATTTCTACATTCCTAATGAAATAACAAACTTAACTTAATAAACTTTATTTTCTGCATGTTGCCATTTATTTAACCCATTGTTTAACTTACCAATAGCTGAAGACCATTATATTTTGATCTATACAATTTTTTTTCTAAGTGATAAACCCTTCTTCAAGTTTAACGACTATATTAAACTAAAACTATATATTTTAGTTTAAACAAAATCTATTCATCAATAGATGTCGGATCGTGCAAAGTGGGTTTAATTAGTAATTTTGGCGGTTAAATAGTTATAAAATATAGGTTACATTCTGATACACAACGTAAAATATTGTACATATAATTTTCAATATTCAACCACTGAATTATTTCATCAAATACATACAGCACACTTTTTCAATTGTTATACTATGAAAACAGTGTAACTTGATAGAATACATAACCAACTAAAATGTGAATATGATGTACAGTTACTTGTAAAACGTTTGCAACTTTGTGTAAGATTTATTGACGATTGTACGATAACGAAACATTCTTTATTTAAGGATGATAGTGTTTAAATATGGGGATTGATTGGTGGGTGAAATAAATCTAGAAAGAGAAGGGGGGGGGGTGAGTCGAGAGAGAGTTACTAACCACATCACACCGTTTGTAAGGAGAAACTGTCGCTGAGTGATGAGCATCACAGCCTGCGGCAAACTGTCGATTGTTACGTCTCCTGCCATACCATCGGAAAGATGTGCCGCTGATATTTATATTACTTAGTCTGTTCGTCACTTGACTTCATTTGAAGTACTGTGCACAAATACAATATTATTGCATAAGAATTGTTTTTGCCTTGAAGTATGTTGTGCTTGATGTCATATTCAACAACGAGTATAGCTAATTTAAGTATTTTCATTTATGGTTTGTAAATTTAAGCTTTTTAAAACATGGATGACATTTAAATGCCCACAAAAAGCTAACTTGCTTCATTTACCACTACTTAATATATAACGTCAATATCTGTTAGTATAAAAAGTAAGGGACAATGCTACTCAATTGGTCACGCATAATCTTGAAATATTTTGGTGTAAAGTTACTTTAAATATAATAAAAAGTGCCTTACTTTCGTAAGGTATAAAGCAATTTATACCTTACGAAAATTTCTCTTATGTCATATTTCTTTACCTGGTTATTTAACATTTGTCTCCACTTGTGAAAATATGACAGTATTTTTTTATGAGGAAATGTAAGGCAAATGCTTATGTTTATTTTATTCCTTTCCTTTTCGTAATTAATCTATACTAGCCTACATCATTTTGTCAGTGTATATATTTGAATTTTGTTTCGTGATATTTAATCAATCAGTATAACACTCAATATAAACACTTCACTGATATTGTTGGTTTATATTAAACTGAATTGGAAGATTGTATGTGAAATGTGTAACGATAGATCCTACTATGAGTACAGTGGCATAATATACATCAATGAACGCTAACGAGTGTATGAACTGTCTCGTCAACGCTCAGCAGAAGCCGAGGGTGTGACAGATCCCAGGTGTGGTTATTTACAGCTTGTTATTAATGCGGCCGCTGAGCCGCGCTGCCTATACTCAACTCATTATGTCAGTCGTCCATCATTCCTCTGACAGGAAGTGAAAGGGTTTATTTTCAATTCCCACCTCTAACTGTCTCGTTGCCTTCCCATGTCAGTCTTGCCCCACTCCCTGTACAAGGGGATTGAAACACCTCATTTATCAAAGATACCTCCACTGCGCCACTTCCTTGCTGTATAATTTATTAAATCTACCTGAGTTTATAAAATACGGGTTTCCACATCATCACTCAGCGAGCTGTCCGTTTTATCTCAGAAGGGATTTGCATAGCCACAGTACGTGTTTTAATATTCACTGTTTCTCTTCATTTATTTAAGTTTATACTAACAGATTATGCACTCCATAAATTGTTCATGATAGAGCTTAGAGTAACAATCATACAAAATATGAAGCGTTATTTTTTAAGTTTTGGACAAGAATACGTAAGTCTAAATATCAAGAACGTATTTTTGTTCATTTTAATTTCGTATCTATCTTAGCTCCTCCATCTGTATTATTTTTTAGGGCAGGTTCTAAAGTGTTAGTGAGTAAAAACTAATTTCATATCCATGGTGTTTGGAGAAGATTTTAATTAAAGATTCAGTACTTTACGGATAATATTGGAGGTCGTACACCAAGCAGCGCTACAAAACACTTCAACACAAATTGAGTATACAGAGGAATCATGAAACTGAAATTACATTTCACCACAGTTGTCTTCCCATTTACACTCGGACATTATAAGCTTATATGTTCACATGGTTGAGCTCCACAAGAGTATACATTTATGTACCTACCGTTAGTGTTTATTATATCGTTATGATTAGTTATCCTTGTTACTGGATTAACTGACTTTTCCATTATTATGATTTCTAATTATTTAGGCTTGATTATTTGTAGCATTATTTTTTTCTAGTTTGAAATACGAAAATTTCTCGTACAAAAATTTGTTTAAATCTATGGAATTTTTTTAACTAATTTATTGTAAATTTAGTATCGGAGGATATAATATCAAATATTCATATTGTTAAACAAATAACAATTTTATTATTTTTACTGAAAATATATTAAAATAATAAAATAAACCTAATAGTGATATAAGATAAACCTCTGCCCTAGTGTTTTCCTAATAAAATAATGTATAAACGGGATTAACTGAACTCTTCCATTATAATGTGTTTTTATGATTTCTAATTATTTAGGCTTGATTATTTGTAGCTTGATTTTTTATAGTTTGGAATTAAATTAAACCATTTGACATCCCAAGGTTATATGTTTGACGATCAAAGTTATTAAAATACACACTAAAAATCGTAAACAATTCTTAGAAATATATTCTAAACTAATATCTTGCGAAATCTTGTTGTGTGTCTATATAGAGTAATTTTTTTTAACTCTAATAGTTGGTTCCATAACAAGATGCCTCATTAATATGCCTCGTCAATATTCATTGTTAACATAATATTGGAAACAAACAATTACACAACACGTATAGAAAATAAATTTTCCACACTTCTTTCCTCAAGGGTGTAATGTGCATAACGTTGTATGTGTAACTACTACTGCAAACTCTTTACAGTATTACGAGTATTTTTACACGCCACCGATCAAAGACATCTGTATTTAACCTTGTTCATGCATTCACATTCTTTACTTGTCCTTAAAATGCAATGTACCATACCTAAAAGTATTTTATCGATTAAATAATTACAGCATTTTTATTACTCAATTAAAATTAGTGTATTATAAGTATGAGAAATAACATTTTGAAGATGTATTAAGGAAAATAAGGTTATAAGGGCCTATTTTCTATGTGGAAAATTAGTTATATAGCCATCGTTAGGTAAAACACGCCTGAGACAAATCAAACTACTTAACTTGAAACCGATCAAGAAGTAATTACAATATTTTAAGTTATGTATGTAAAATGTACTGTAGCATCGTACCTAAGAATATTCTTTTCATTTTATTATTTATAATCTACGAGCAGCTTCAAACGCAACTCTGGAAAACTCTGTTGGAAAACAGAGATACCATCGGCATATTCTTTTAAATTATATTATAAACACTTCAGAGAAGTGATAGTCACTGGAGAATATTCCAATCAGCTGATCCATTTAGATCGAAATTTAAAGAGGAGTGTTTTTTGGACTCTGAAGTTTGAGAGTGAGACAGTTTATAAAATTACCTGTAAGATAACTTGAATTTCACTTCTATATTCTATGGCTACGCATTGAATAGTTGCAACAATATCAGTAACAATGGAACCATTTAAGCCCAGTGTGGAGGAAACCTAAAATTAAAGTTGGAAGACATGGTTGTTTGTCTTTTAGCCCCGATAAAGAAAATATACGTACATACATATATCTGAGAAGCTCACTTCGGTCACAAAGTGTATATTTTCAGCCGTTATAATATTCTTTCGGTCTAAGGTAATTCTGGTACCATAGTTAAGTTTGTTATATTTTTTGACCAAGAAAATATTTATATATGCAGTTCTGAGAACCGTACAACAAACAATAAGATGCGTTTTATAAGTTCTGAAATCGGTACCAAACGTAAGATACAAACTTTGTCTTTGATATCTGCATTACACTACTGATGAAGGCCTGCATATTTCACTGTTTTCTTAAACTTGCAGTTAATAGTTTATTTTCACTAAAACTCCAGTTTTATTATCTTGATACCATCTATGTTCAACAGCGATTACAAGAGGAAACGTTAAAATTAGAAGTGTTGTTACTTGATAGCTTAACGTATTCTTTCAACCTATAAGTGTAAAGACGTTTAAAATTGTTAAAACGGTTGATTACAAAAGCATATTTACTATCTGCTGATTAAGCCAAAAAGGGAGTTTCCAAGACCATTGGATCCCGGAGAGATTTTCGAAATATGAATAGGCCTATATGTTAACCAGGGTCCCTAAGAATATCCATGTAAAATTTCAATATAATCAGTCCAGTAGATTGTACATGATTGAGTAAGACACAAACGAACACACATGTACAGACCATTCGGTTTTTATATAATATTATTAGTAGCAGTTACACACGTATTAGTCGCATTATTTCGATTACCACGAAAATGTGTCAAAAAGTCTATACTTGTAGCCATTGTAATTTATTCTAGTCTAAGTACTTTTTATGTTATAATTGATTTTGCCGTATCCTCCCGATTAAGGAAATATACATACATACATAGGTCCGAGAATCCTACTTCTGGATTGGTTATATAACTGTTTTCAAATTTTAGTAAAAGTTTGATGGTAGCTTTTTCTTAGATATTTTCATTACTATACTAGCCAAGCACTGCATATATTTGCTAAATATGCATTATAGTACAGTACTTCTAAAATGTACAGTTTGTATAATTTTTACTAATACTTTTAATGTTCTTACCTGGATATTTTCTTACTCTGTGACCAACAGCGGCTGCAGAAAATAAAATAAGACACGTTGTTACTATCAAGCTTTCTCTATGCTTTCAAGACTATAAATGTAAATAAATTGTAAATAATGGGTAAATTAGTTAAACATAGCGTTGTGCTGACACAAAACAATATCTACACAGAACATTTTATTGCATTTAACAGACTCTTTCAATTAATAATATTTTTTGCTTTAATGCAACTTTAGAGACCAAGATGGGATATTTTGCAACTGTAGAGACCTGTGGGGTGTAACTGGAAGATGTTTTCAAGTTAACAAGAGACTAAAAATGTCCGTATAAAACTTCAATACAATCGGCCCAGTAGTTTTTACGTCACTGAGTAACACACGCACGAACACACAGATATATACATATACATACACAGATACACACACACACACACACACACACACACACACACACACAACACACACACACACACACACACACACACACACACACACATACACACATATATATATATATATATATATATATATATATATATACATGTTTGTATATAATACTGCACATAAAAAAATTGGATTTTTGAGATACTAAGACTTGCACAGATGTTAGTGGACATTTTGTTGTCCACGTTGGTTTCAAAGCTACGTAGAAACGTAGAAACCAAGATCTACGTAGTAGAAACTGTAGACCAAGTGGAATCCATCCTTGATCAGCAAGCCGTGATGGAGCACAGTTAAAATGACAAGCTATGGTCAAAGTAAACGTTAGGCTATGCCGTGAAAACCACACTTTCAGTGTATGGCTTATTCTGGAAATCGCATCAAATCATTGTATAAATGTGCAGGTTTGAAAATAAACCCAGATAAAGTATCGTGCAAAATTTGTATATTCCCCCAATAACTAGGGCGTTCAATTTTATTTGAATACATTTTTTTCGTCGTGAATAGTATAAAATAATTTTTAAATTTTGTTCCCATTATCCAATTTAGATTAATCGAGGTGGTATTGTTCTTAAATAAACGTTTTATTTCCGAATAATAATATCAGTTAATGTTGTGTAGCAGCATGGGTTGTATATTGATTTGGTTACCAGCTTGTAACATCAATCCCTCTGTAACACGGCGTTCTACAGTTCAGTAACTTAACGCCCTTTTGTGTTACAGGAGTACAAGAACAAAGCATATATACGAGTCACGAAGTAAGCAGAAAGAAAAGAAAAGAAAAGTGTGCCGTCCAAGCGTCTCTCGAGTACAAAATATATACATGATCCCACGGTGACAAGCAATATTGCCAGAGGCAAGCTGTCGATTGTTCAAACATCTCCATTTCTTCGCTCTCCAGTAGTATCTGCTGTCAACAGTTATTTATTTTCACCAGCGACTGCCCCTTCCCTCCCCTTACGTATTTAACTCCAGTATAAATATTCCTTAAACTTATATTATTCCGGTAAATTTGAAATTGCATATACAGTTTTGTTACGTAACGGCTATATTAAGAACAAGAAATGGAGTTGAATTTCAGTGAAGAGCATGTGTCCACAATGCATTCATATAATATATTTAATTAAGATGTTAAACACAGAATGCCGTTATACTGTAAGTATATAACTACCGGAATATTTTGTACTTTAGTTTTAACAACGACATCATTAATAATCAATGTTTGCATTCCTAAGGGAAAATTATTTCCACCAAATTAATGTGTAATGAAATTAGTTTCACTAAAATTTGGATTTCTCCTACACATCCTATGCCTCGACATTTTTAACAATGGTTATGCTGTTACTTTGAACTCTATTGTCATGACTTCCAAAGCAGTGGCACAATATACATCAATGAACGTTAACGAGTGTATGAACTGTCTCGTCAACGCTCAGCAGAAGCCGAGGGTGTGACAGATCCCAGGTGTGGTTATTTACAGCTTGTTATTAATACGGCCGCTGAGCCACGCTACCTACACTCATTATTTCAGTCTCCATCATGCCTCTGACAGGCGATGAAAAGGATTATTTTCAATTCCTATCTCCCTACCATATCCCGCTGTTAGCAGGGATCGCTTTAATCCAGACACCTCATTTATCAGGGATCCTGGCAACCGCGTGGCCACTTGGGATTTAATTACTGAACTCTGCCGATCGCTGGTGAAACGCGCTGTATCCTTATCATCAGTCAGCGATCTCTCTGTCTCGCAGGTTCACCGAGCTTTAACAGTAAAATAGTCGTTTATCACGCACGTAACCTAAATAAATGATCTCGCTTGGGACGGTTCAGGGAAGACGTGACGTAGATGTGAATTTATTATCTTTTTTGTTGTTTTCAACGCAAATTCAGATAAATTCTAGATAATAGGATAGCAGTGCACTCCCACAGTGAGGAAATTTCAAAAGTGCTATTTGCCACAAATTTCTCTAAATATACCTATGCCCTTGAGTAAGGTAGGTCATTCTTCCCGTAACAGGCCTCACGAAGATAACTCGCCTGGAGACTTGTTTTAGTCACAGTCAGTCGTTATTCTAACAAAAAGTTTCCGGTGAAGGGGGAAAAGGGATAAACTATGGATATTCTATAATCTATTCGCTGTTCGCCCAGACTCTGGACAATGTGTGAGCAAACAAAACTGGTTTCTCGAGTTTCGTGTCATACACTTCAAAGTTCCTGGTGTACATATTAGTTATTGACCAAAACTATAAGACCAGGAGTATAATATGTGTCTGAATTAATTTATTTAATTTGTTCCTCTGAATATTTAAGTCAATACTGTAATTACGATAATGTATGTTTGAAGGATGTTATCATAAATACATAAAACACTCACAAATATAAATTTAACGACAATAAACGTCATTAAACGCGTTGACTGCGACATATGGACTAGTGGGCTTGCTGCCTGAAGAGATTACGTATCATCACTCAGTATAGACCAGTAGTGAAGCAATAAAAGTCTTCTGTTTCTCACATTTTAATACTAAAACGTTGCTTAATATAATTGGCAAGATAGACACATTTAAGACTTATCATAATATCCCTGCTTTTGACAGTCAAGCATGCCAGAATGGGTAAGCAACAGGCTGAAGCCCGGAGGCCGGATAGGGGCGGATCCCACCCTGGTGTCGAGCGCTGCCTGGGAGCGCTGGGCCAAGAAACTCGCCGAGAATTCCGTCTACCTTCTACCCATCCGCAATAACCTCGTCGACTTCATCTGGGGATCAAGCCAACCGTCTTACTCCAAGCATGATGCCCACGTCTGGCCCATCGAGTATGCAGGTCAGAATCCTGAAGCCTCTTCCCTCGATTTTATAAAAATAACTCAAGCTTTGAAAATAGCCCATATGATATTAGGATATTTAGGATTATTTAGTCCATTTGTAACGTTTTTCTCACATGATCGATTTTACGTTACTAATCAATGTATTAACATTTTTTGTAGAATTAATGCCTTGTAAACATTTGCAGAAAATCCAATTCGATTGTTAGGATGATTGGTTTCTAGAAATCTTAATATGTCGACAAATTCTAAATAAACATCATGTTACTAGTGATATATTTTTCCCTGAGATGTCGTCTTTCCTGGTTTATCGATTCAACAAAAAAACTCTGATACAGTTTAGGAAAACACAAACTATTTACACTGAGAAATTTAATTTTTTCAAATTGTTCCAGAAAAGTTTAGTAACAGTCACTCTAGGTCTTTGGCTGTTGATTCTTTCGTACCTTTCTATGTATGAATTAATATGCTTTCAAGTGGTTCAGAAACATACATTTTTTATGAACAGCAGACGAATTTAAATAATGCTCAACACTAGAGCATTTGAGTATTTATTTTCTTGAGTTATTTATTGTTTGCATGAGAGCTGGCTGTACTGGTTCCCATCTTTCCGTTAGTCCCGTAAAGACAATGATACACCTTAAATATTCTACGCCTTTATTGTTGGTCACGAGTTATGGGAGGTGCCTCATTTTAAAGACATAATTAATACCTGTATGCAGCATAACGCTATTATGGTACTTTATCGTTAAAATACTCGTAAAATATAACTTTAAAATAAAAATGGAAAAGTATTTGTAATCAAAAATAAGGGTACAAAAGTGTTATGTGAGATTTAGCATTGTTCTTAAGAGGTATAACTAAAAGCCGTTTCATTACAGCCCTTCTTAAGAGACAAAAAGTGCAACTGATTTTTTAAAGAATTTAATAATTGTTAAATTTAAGGTAGTATTTATGTAAGGTTTTAGAGTATTTGTGATGGATGGAGATTCAGTAAAGATCAATTCCCTGTTATCAACCAGTATCACTGTTTGTAAAAGGGAAAACGTGGCAGGAGAAGGTGGCGGCAGTGAGGACGATGGTGGAGGGCCATGGGTGTGACGCAATGGTGGTGACGTCACTAGATGAGATCGCGTGGCTCTTGAACATTCGTGGGCGAGATATTCCGTTCAGCCCGGTGCTGCGAGCCTACGTGGTGCTGACCAAGAGTCAAATATCCATGTACGTGCCACCCAACAAGCTGGACCTGTCCGTGCAGCGTCAACTGCGCACCGACAACTGCTACAGTGCTTTCTGTGTCAGGTAGGATCATAGCTTTCCAAAGTGCTTTCTATATCAAGTAGGAACATAGCTCTCCAAAGTGCTTTCTATGTCAGGTAGGAACATAGCTCCCCAAAGTGCTTTCTATGTCAGGTACGAACGTAGCTCTCTAAAGTGCTTTCTATGTCAGGTACGAACGTAGCTCTCCAAAGTGCTTTATGTGTCAGGTAGGAACATAGCTATCCAAAGTGCTTTCTATGTCAGGTAGGAACATAGCTCTCCAAAGTGCTTTCTATGTCAGGTAGGAACATAGCTCTCCAAAGTGCTTTCTGTGTCAGGTACGAATGTAATTTTCCAAATTTATTCCTATGTCAGGTAATATTTTTAGCTTTCTACAATATTACCTGTTTTATTTAAGGTGTTTTATTTAGTTACGAACATAGCTTTTTCGGATGATTTCTGTCACATAGAATTGTAGCGTTTTACAGTGTTTTTCATCGGGTTCTAAGGTAGCTTTCTGGAGTTATTTCTATCATACGTTGCTGTCTAGAATACTCTTACTACTATGTGTCAGGTAGCATTAGTATTCTCTGGAGTCTCAAGTCTTCTTTATATATTTCGTCCCAGTCAATACGGGCGTCTTCCCAAGAGTTAATCTCTTCAATCATTAGTTGACAAATCTTTCACCTAGTCAATGTCAATCACTTAACCACAAGATCACAATTTTCTGCCTACAATGATTTTGGCAGATGCGTTGCTTGAATCTGGTGACAAAGATGTAAGGGATACTGGTCCTAATGTTTTTCAAGTATCTGGGCTGAATGAATAGGTTTATAAAATAGCACTCTTTCTAGAATTTTACCATAATTTCCCTTTGAGTATTTTACAAAATTTATTTTTGTTCCTGTTAAAATAGCATTACCATCCTGTAATATAAATCATAATAGTTTGTCGGTGTTACTGATGAAACATAAAATCGTATACCCTGTAATTACATGGGTTAATGCGTAGATACTTTCTTTAAAACGTTTCTAACAGCATGTATGGTAATGGGCCTCTTTCCGGTACATCTGAGACTAGCGAAAGTCATCATTTTCTCGTTTCTGCCAGCTGATTCTCCCCTCTCTTAAACATTACTTCACTATGTAAACAATTATTTACCTATGTAAACATATCCTTCCCTGCGTAATCAATTTAACTTCCATTATTTAATTTGACAGGCCTATGTTCAAACAGCAAATTTAAACACCAAAATAAATGATAAAATAATGAAACGTTTCCTTATGGAAAAGTAAATAAATACTAATCTATGGAATGTTAGGAATATTTTAAAAGATTTCTTTTGCTTTTCGCATAGTGAAAATACTTAAAAATGCTCGGTAGTATTTTCTATGCTCGGGTCGCCTCGCGCGTGAATGCAATCTCACCGCGCAACAGGTCACTCTCGAGACTAGTAATGTAATGAACTACACCTGTATATGACGTAATATATGAGTATAAATTATTATTTATAACTCCAAGGTGCATCAAAGTGTAGCATACATTACATTACCCACAATAATTATAGTGTGAGATGTGTGATCTTGTTGACAGATTACAAAACTACACATCTATCTGGGAAGACCTGAGAACTCTGTCCCAAGTCTGGAAGAAGGTTTTGTTGCCAGCAGAGGATGAGTTCTCTCAGGGCGTCAGTCGAGCAATATACACAGCAGTAAGTGAACCACACTGTTTTCTATTTACATTTAAAAATTTCATTATTAAATTCATAATATACATTAAAACATATTCGTTAAAATCTTTAATCTTTAACAGACTGTGTTAATGTTTAAGAAATGTTTAGACAGTTAACACAGATGTTGAACATGAATTAATTGCTACAGTATGAATATATTCCAATATGGTGACTGCTTGAGAAGTTTCAATATTCCAAAAGAGATACTTATAGTGCAGTTAATACAACAATGTGATAAGGGTTCCGCTTTTCTGTTAAAGCTCTATCTTTGTTCCAATTAGCATAAAATCGGAACTTATACAAACATTATTATTATTCTGAAATTTCTATTGTGAATAATAACACGGAATACAGTGCAAACAACAGCATAATCCCTTAGAAACAAAACAAACCTGTGTAATTTGTAATGAGGATACTTGCAGAATAATAAAAGCATTATACATATTAGTACGAAAGATGAAATAATAATAAGTGATTAAAAATCATATACACTCTTCAATTAGAAGTTAGAATTTATGCTTATTTTACTGTTTTAAAATAACTCTACTACAATGTACGTTAATCTCTTACATACCTTGTTTAGAAAGATGTATTATCAGTGACGTATACTGCTCATTTAAGTTTTGTTAAATTATGTCCGTCCCATGACGGCTTCTTAAAGAAATGAATTTACTAGCGCCTTGCAAATGTATTTCGTTATATTCCCCCATTTTATGTTAATTCTTTAAATACACTTGTCTTTTTAATACCAGGAAAAACTTAACATAAGAGTTAAGCAATTAATTAAATTTTAAATATACACAAAGTCAATTTTCAACTTTATTTTCTGCCTGTATCCTGGTATCAAAGGCACATGAGAGCTCACGCTAATATTTTAAAGTGAAGAGCTGGCATCTTTTGTGGAGGTATTATTTATAAGAGAAGCCCTGATGAAATAAAGGATAACAAATCAAAGGTATACCTAGCCCAGATTCAGTGCTTTGACGTTTCTAACCATGCGACAGCAACCTGGCTTCCTCGATTTGTTACTAACAGTTGACTCGTGTAATGAAACTCTCGTAATGTTTAGATTCTCATTGTATATAAAAAGTATATCAACAAACATATATAAACATGTTTCTACAATTTTCTCTTTAACGTCACATTCTTATAATACCAGGCACTCTAATAAGAGTGGGGATCTCTGTCATACTATTAATTAAGTCATATTCAAATACTAACTCATTTTATATATCTCAGACCTTATTTAGAAATGTATGTAACAAATTTAGTAATTTTTCTTTAAACCTTGTCTATTGAAATATTCAAACATAAAGTTACAAGTTTTCTACTGCATATTGGACTTGAGGAGGCCGAGACCTTGTTACTGTCCGAGTGTGGGCGGTCATGACCATTCTTGTACCAACTGTTTGCTCATGATTATGGTTTACCTACGACTAACTGCTACAGTAGAAATTACTGAATACTACATTATCCCCCCTCATTCCCATCTTCGGCTGTAGACTTGAAAAATAACCTGTTGACAGGTACTGGAATGCACTGATGGCGATGGACATTGTATTAATGGAGACAGCTTTAGTTAGAGATATATCAGTGCTACATTCCTGGGAGATAAGTTTGTAAATACATATTAGGTATTAATAATACGACTCTAGCCTACGCACAGGCTGCTTGGCCATGTAGGCTAATTTCCAAACACTATGTTTAATACTTTTAGTTATTTATTGTTAATATATATATATATTAATTATCAATTTATATATTAATACTAATTGTAATAGTATTGTAATTATACAGTAAATAAACTTTCTTTCATTTCATTTCTCAATATGTGAGAATCTTAATTAAGCGATGACTTTTATTGTCTTTTACTAGTTTCCCGACGGTGATATATGTCTCACGGTCAAATCTGAGAACAAATTATAGTTTTAAATTTTTAACCTTTTTATAACCACTCATTTCAACCCTCATTAAAAGTGGCTGAAAATCAAGTTCTTTTTCAGGGAAAATTCCTGTATCAATTTCAAGAAAGCCGTAATAAGTTTTGTGCTTATGCTGCGCAAATTTTGCTATCGGCCCTCAGACTAATTACGATTCTATTACTATGTAATTCTTAACTTTGATATACATTTTGATATGTATTGTCAGATATTTATAACATAGTATAAGTTAAAAGTACGCTCTGAGATCTTATTTTTCGCCATTCTTTGTCTCGCAGATTCCCGTGGACAAGAGACATGTGGCTCAATCCCCCATCATGACGTTGAAGTCCGAGAAGAATCCCACAGAGAAGGAAGGGATGAGGAAAGCCCACATCAGAGACGCTACAGCATTCTGTGACTTCATGGCTTATCTGGAGGACAAGGTTCGTATTCATATGCCACTTACTGTCTATTGCAATTTGCAGTTAGCTTAGGTTTTATTGTCTGAAATATGTTTAGATTTATTTCGTATGAGTATTTTGGAGGTAACCTCAGTATCGTGCAAAGTTACAATTACAATTTCAGATGGCGGACGGAGAGAACTGGGACGAGTTGAAGGTTGCACACTATTTGGACAAGTTTCGGCGGGAACAGAATCTGAACAGAGGCATAAGTTTCCGCACAATCGTCGCCTTCGGCCCCCACGCTGCCTGGCCCCACTACGTGCCATCCAACGTGACCTCCCTGTCCGTCGACAGGTCGAGCATCCTCCTCATCGACTCTGGCGGCCACTACCTGGGTAAGTTGTTTCTGGTGTCTTTCTAAGAATTTTAAATGTTGAGAAGCAAGTTTCATCAAATTCTTTGATTTCAAGTTTTAGAATAATCACTTATCAGTACGAAGCCAATATATTCGATTTGAGTTTTAAGTCATATAATTATCAAATTTGTTTAGCAATTTATTTTTTTTATGCTCTTTTCCTTGTTGAACAAGTCAAAATATCATCTTACGTCGTGCAAAAACACATAGTATTTGTTCTTACTCTATGTTTTATACCCGAATCCATAACACCCCCTTGGACCTTATTATTCAGTAAGAATGTTATAACATAGAATACGGAATCGCTCAATACAGAACAAATAGTAGCTGGATAGTATTGATAAAAATCATTTTCCATTGACTCATACACTCTGTTCAAATTCAAACCTCTTACTCAGTAATTCCAAAGCCCTCCAAAAATGAATGATGATTTCAGCAAATACTTGGTACCATTGGAAGTGAGTCTTAGCATTATTTGAAAACATTTATAATTTCAATATTTACAAATTTGTTTAACTCCTTTAGTATAAACGTACAGTCCTACTATTCTCTTGAGTATCTTATTACACCAACCTTGTATACTACTATAGTAAGTGATTCTCGTCAGTTTTTGTGCGATTGTCACTTTGTTTGGTTCACAGACGGAACGACGGACGTGTTACGGACTTTCCACCTCGGCAGCCAGTCATTTATGTTATGCGACTGTTACTTTGTTTGGTTCACAGACGGAACGACGGACGTGTTACGGACTTTCTACCTCGGCAGCCCGTCATTTATGTTATGCGACTGTCACTTTGTTTGGTTCACAGACGGAACGACGGACGTGTCACGGACTTTCTACCTCGGCAGCCAGTCATTTATGTTATGCGACTGTTATTTTTTTTGTTCACAGACGGAACGACGGACGTGTCACGGACTTTCTACCTCGGCAGCCCGTAATTTATGTTATGCGATTGTCACTTTGTTTGGTTCACAGACGGAACGACGGACGTGTCACGGACTTTCCACCTCGGCAGCCCGTCAGACCGGGAAGTGGACATCTACACGCGAGTGCTGATGGGGTGTATAGACCTGGCCATGCTGCAGTTCCCACATTATCTCCCCATCCGCAACATCGACGTGTTGGCGCGTGCACACCTCTGGCAAGCGGGGGTGGACTACAGGCACAGCACTGGGCACGGCGTTGGAGTCTATGGTTCAGTCCACGAGTGTAAGCCAACTCTGTAGATTTTTCTGACGTAGTATGTTATCTGAAGATAATATTTAAACTAAGTTGTATTATGAACTTATAAGGAATACACAGTGAAGTTCTAGTAAGAAAGGTGTTTCGTGATTAATGTTGGGATAAGTATCTGTAATGTTTTTTCTCACCGTTGTGTGTACGTGAAAACATGGTTTGATATGGCAGTTATGCATATTAAGAAGCGTCGTATGTAAATTCAATTTTAGTTTCATACTCTAAAACACGGTACTTGGAGACATTTGTTTTTACCTGAGGTTCTTCTAAGCATTTCTACAAGAATAATTGTCCATATCAACATTATATAGTTCTTAGTGTATGTAAATTTATTAATGTTATTTATACCTGTGATACTGCTTGAGTTTAAAGTTATTATCCTAATAGTTACAAAATTGTATTATCTAATAATATCAATAGCTATATATTTACATTTTACCAGCTTCTTCTTATTGGAAACTAAATGCTTAATATATGATCAAACACTCCAATAAATGAAAAAAATTTTATTTTGTGAGGCCTTTCGTGCTCAAAGAACATCGTCAGACCCATATAACTGAAATAAAAGTAAAGTAATAATACAAACAATTTAGATTTAAATAAAAATATATGTCTTGAATAATACAAAGAGATAAGATTTTAAAGGCCAGGAAGTATGTCTACTGTATATATAAAAATTAATATTTAATTAGATTAAAGGCAGTAACGGTGAATTTTGTAGAGGTCCAGGCTCATTATTTACTAAATAATTTTGGAAAAATAAATTTGTCATTTATTGGAGTGTTTGATCATATATTAAGCAGCGATATATTTGTTATTTTTTCTAAAACTTATTCCCTTTCGATTTTCATTTTATGATAGTCACTCTCTAAATATTGCACTTATTGAAATTTTTCGAAAAAGAAATGTACTGAAGCTATTTCAAAGTTATTAATGCGCTGCTACGCGATGCCTTACCTTTAATAACAACTTAATAATTTGAAAAAGCGAATGAGGAGTTATTGTTACAATAGATCAGTGGGCGCTGTCTCAGGAGGGACGTTTTATCATATTTGCTAAGGACATGTAGTCTTAGAGAGTTCTCATGAAATTATCTGAATGATTTGTGCATATAATAAATACATGAACTGCTTGAAATGAAGACTGTTCATATCATTCTTAAAAAAATATCTAACATTCATAAAATAATTAAAACTAATTTAATTTTAAAATTATAAGTGATTATTCCATTTCCCAATTTTGCTCAAACAACTATACCCTCAAAAATTAATACTATAGCTTAATACTCGTCACAAATAAACAATTAAAATTTAATAGTATTATGGGAAAAATATTTATATGACTATTTTTCAATTTTGATTTCTTAATAAAATTGAGTATAATATACGTAATCGATTTATCATGTTTGAGTTTTTGTGCTGATCGTTCTCAACTCAAACAACTAAAATAATATGTATATTTTATAAAATGATAACGTTCCGTTATTTTTAAGAATGTAAGGTAAAATGGATTTATCACTAGAAATAGCAAATTTAAATGTGTAATGTGAAAATAACAAATGCTCGTCAATGGGGAAATTAATTTTTCAAGAATGTTACACATGGTGGAATAGCGCCTGCAACTACAAGAAATACTCATGTACACTTTAATGTACCCACGTTGCGTTGCTTACTCTCAGTTATTTGCACTAAGACGTGTGCAGTTTCCGTCACTCAATAACTAACACATTAATTATTTTGTTAGTTTCCTTACTGTTGTATATTTTGTTCTATCTATTAAAAACACTTGATTTAATCTTGAGTTACCAGGCCGAAATCCCAAGGTGTAAAAAGTCTCAGATTTAAAATACGTTGTTGTATTATATATTATATACGTATATATGATATTATGTATATATCATGGCACTGACTGTAACCAAAATATGCTATAACCGAAATTTTATAATAAGCTTATAAAATCAAGCAACTTTTCAAAAATGGCAAGAAATTATTGTATTCAACTCAAAACATAATTTCTTAAACAGTGCGTCAAGGGAATAAAACATTATTAAATATTTGTAATCGTCAGGAAATATGGCATACCCTTCTTAATTTCTTTGCTTCATTAAGAACTTTAATATAACATTGTAATTAATAACCTCTCGATGTTCAAGAGAACAGAGTTTTGTGTTAGATTAATTTCTTGCAAATTTCAATTTTCTTTTTGAAAACTACTTCTTCCCATAACAGTTTTGCCTACAATATTATTTAGACAGATTGGAATAATATTATATTTGCTAGATATGTTACCTATACATTTTTATTGTTATTGCACTTGAAAAACATAAAAAAAACAAATTATCAGAATATTTCATGTATTTTACATTTTCATTTTCCTGCAACTTTCAATCACAATTAAGGGTTTATATATTACATACCAAGTTCTACGTTCTGTACCCTTTTCTGTAGTGCTCAACACATTTGGTGTTAGTTGAACATTTGCTTGATTCTCTAGATAAAAAGACGGTAAGTTAACCGTGACATTAGGCTATTACGGATCGCAGAAATGAAATTCAGATTGTCTTTGCGGCAGAGTATTTTAAATAGGAAGTGTCTGTATAAGACCTTTGCCTGTTTAGGGAAAGCGCTTAGGAGATTAGGTAATCTATGTTTTCCAACATTACACAACACCCTATCTCGTAACAAAATTCATTATATGAAAATAATTAAAATGTAAAATATAAATAATTCATTAGACGTCTATTTAATTTATTGAGATAGGCTACTTACTTCTTATCCTAATTAATGAACAATATTAATGTAACGAAGGAGTATTTATAGTATAGGTTAGGAGGGATTATTGTTTTCTATTTTCTTCCAAATTTATCTTTATATAGATGTATGTATGTTAACTTATACGAAGTTTTAATTAAATTTTCTTTGTTTTCTTGCAGCTCCCATAAACATCAATTGGCAGAGCAAAGATGCAAAGATGTTCAGAGTGGGCTACTTTTTCACTGAAGGTAACTTCGTTAAATTTATAAATGCTAACAATTGTGCTTATTTTAATTCACCACGTTAAACAATATACTGGAGATGTAGATGATTCTCTTATTTTTCTTTTTTTTTAATGAATAATAAGTACCAAACACCAGATCATCTCAGTTATACGGCTTAAACATTTGTGAGTACTATTTTTTGCTCTATTCCAAAATAATGATTTGTCGAAATTTTCATGTCTTCAAATTGCAAGTACAGTAGAACCCCTCATATCCGGCCACCACGGGACCGAGCCTCTGGCCGGATAACGATTCGGCCGAATAAACCAACCTACAGTACACAGCACTTGACGAAACGAAACAATTGTACTGTACTGTACTAACCGCACTGGAAATAATCAACGAACTGTTTACAGGTTAAACCTATTAGCTCAACTGAGAACAACACAGGAAAATGTAAACAAATAGATACACCAAAATAACGCAAGAGTCGTGGGAGACTACTGCGTGCAACTGCGCGTCTGCAAGCCGTGGTAAATAAATTTCAATATTGGCTTCCGGGAAGTGGCCGGATAAACCGAGGTGCGGTAAAACCGAGGCCGGATATGAGGGGTTCTACTGTAGCATAGAATGAAAAATTTCAATTCTTAAAATCCAAATCCGATAACTATATTCATTGTATTTCCATAAAACATACGCCGTAAAAAAAGCGCTAAACATTTATTATTGTTTATGTACAATAGTTGGAATTATTTTTTTACTTAGTGTCTTTTCCAAAATTTGATGGATATCAACATGCAATTTGTAGAGACAAGAGAGAAATAAAGATTATTATTATTAGATTATATCCGCGATATGGTTCATCAGATTGAACATAATCAAAACTTTAGTCGAGACCCCTTTACAACAAAGTCTTATCTCTGCCCACAAAGCGAAGTTTGTTAACATTTTATACATAACACTTTGTTCTTGAAAAATAATAAATAGTTACTTTCAGGAGAGGAATAAATATTAATACATTAACAAATATAAATGTTATTTGTATATTTTTTCATAATATGTGACTGTAGAAAAGGCAAGTTTATAATTTTAAACCCAAATGAGAAACCTCCATTTTGAATAAAGACGAGAAAAATGAGCACCTTGGTATTATCCGGAGGCGACAATTTTTGGTAAAATACTCTTACCGGTGACCTAAAACCCTACATTATTAGAAAGAACAGACTTTGTTTGACTTGTGAAAACTACAAGTCATTATGACGATTGGTTCTTGTTTTCTGCCTCCTATAAGGAAGCGACGTCGACGAGAAGGAGACTACTTTGTTCCTATCTCCTACGTGTTATTAGACTTTACAAATAGGTTAATACATACGTACGTATTATAAATCTAAAAATTTAACGAGTGCTCACATGATCTGAGTTTGAATTTAAGTACTATCTTAAGAAATGTTTTTCCTTTATCGTAAGGCTCGACCGAAGCTCGCACTGATGACCGTGGGGCATTTCCGAACGGTACTTTCCCGACCTGAGATCACGTGCCAGATCGACCAACGTAAAAGTGCTTCGCTGGCGCCCGCACTCCTGGCGAAAAAATAAAAATATTCTCGAGATAATACCCAAAGTCAAGCTCAGATCTCGTGAGTGCTCGTAAATGTATTTTCGTACTGTTAGTAATATACTTATGATAACCTAATCTAAACCTACTTATATCGCCTAATGACAAAGAGTCGATTGGGACGTAGTGACCTACTTCTCGCCGACATCGCTTCCTTTTTTTTGGAAGGTAGAAATAAAAAACGATCGTCATAATGCTATGTAATTTTTAGGTAAGTCAAATAAAGTCTGCTGTTTCTAAAAATGTAGTTTATTTAGGTGTAGGCCATTTGATTATATATATATATATATATATATATATATATATATATATATATATATATACAAGGTGTTTGAAAAGTATGGGTACGGCTTAATATTTTACAAACCATAGCAGATAACATCTATAAACTTTGCACAGTGTCATATGGCTATGTAAACTATTTTTTCTTGCTATTACCATGACATGCCAACCATGGGGGGACGGCCCACAGAGGAAAACATGGAAATCTTAAATGAAAGCATGGGTCGAGTGATACCTCATTTGAAAGAGCTCACTTAGTAGAGTTGAATGCCGCAAGCCGCATCTCAAAAAGTTTATCCAATCAGAAATGGCGGGTTGTTTTAGTTAAACATTGAGAAGTACATTATGCTGTGCCATTTCTGACTGGATCATCGTATTCTGATGCGGTAGGCGGCGTTTCACTCTACTAACCGATGTGTTTTCACTGACTTTTTTTAATTAGCAAATTATGTCATAAATTTATAACACAATAAATACCGATGATTTTTAGTTTGACTTTACATTGCCCCTTGTTTCTTCATATCGGGAAAAATGAAAAAATCATTAAATAAAATAACAAATACGACAAAAAGCTTTTGGCTCCAATGTCATTATTTACAATGTAAAGGGGGACTATGCTACTGTATGTAACTGTAGCATCTATATAACGTGGAAATATCGGATAATTACATAATGATGTCAATGTGTATTAATTATGGAAATATGTAACACTGAGTAGATCCCCTTTTTTAAACTATATTTTCAGCATCCTTATGCAAGTGATGATTATTGAAAGTTAAATTCCACATCTGGTACCGATTCAGAATAATTGAAGTCTGAGTCTAAATACAAGTGGTTCGTAACGAAGAAGTCGCAGAGTGAATCAATTTTGGCATCACCCAAGAGATTATGAATTTTTGTTAAATAGCATTATATTTGGTTGAATAGATGCTAAGATCTTAGTATCTATTTCTGGTCCATTTAAGTCCAGCTTAATGGAGTCCTAAAGTCGAAAATCACTTAGTGTGGTTTCACTTAATGTGTGTGTTTTTTTTTTTTTTTTTTTTTTTTTTTTTTTTTTTTTTTTTTTTTTTTTTTTTTTTTTTTTTGGCATTACTACTAACGGCTAAATGAAACTGATTTCAGTACGTTACGAGACTTGTTTATTTGTGAACTTTAATACCAATGGGTCAGAACACTGAATGTTAACGGTTTAATGAAATTTATATCAGTACTTTACGAGACTTTTATTTGTAAACTTTAATATTAATGAGCCAAAACACTGAATTCGGAGAGTACAACTATATCTGAAACATCAATTACCATTATGAGTTGCATCAACTATAGTAAATTTCCAGGTATTTGGTTATTATTCTGGAAATTAAAGTAACTTATGTTAAAACTTAAAAACTAACAGGACAAACTAAGAATCCTCAGTGTGCACCCATGAAGCAAAACAATGTTTGCGAAATTCTCCTGAAATCGAGTGAGTTGTTCATGAGATAAAATTGTAATTTTTAAACGTACATAAATAAATAAATGTATTAAACATAACTTATTTTATGCACAGTATTCTAACCTGCATCATAAATGCCTTTATTCAAACAAAGCCAAAATTGGGTTATAAACTAATAATTTCAAGATAGCTATTATTGGCTGTGCATTATTAATTGTGAAGTATGTAGGAATAAATAGCGTTACTGCTTTTCAAGCTGTAAATAATTACGATTGCGACACGTATTCATGTAAATCTTTCCATTTTACACATTCCCAATGAGGCAACTGTAAAAGGAATGCATAAACATATTTAGTGTTACAGCAAGGTTTAGTCAGTAACACTACTAAACCTTGCCTCTAGTAGGATGTTATATTAAGCGCTATCGTCTTCCAGCAACTATTTTTTTTAGAAATGAAGAATCACAGATTATATCATAGACGAATATGCGGATACAAATTATTTTATTATTATTGACCATTTTAAGATGTTCATCCATCTGTTATATTGTTACAGCCTGGGCTAAATGTTTATCATGCGAATGTGACAATCTATCAAGTATACGTCTTTATAGAGAAGAACGATCAAAAGCTCAATCATATACGGTAACACTCGAAGTGTATGCATACATCAATACAAATACTGCAGTAACTCTAGTTTATTATTAAACACGCATTGTATTTTATTCAGTTTATTGTTTAAAAATACATTTCATAACGAAAAATTATACAAAGATGGAATCGTGTCGTTTCAGAAATTTGTTACAAACAGTGTATTATTGAATACTGAAACATTGACTGATGTAACATTATTATCATTCGCCAATAATGTTACGTTTGTTTCGAGCATAAATTATTTGCAGGAGGAATCAGCGTGATCATATCTTGCTATTTCTTGTAATAAGGGACCAGAGATTTGAGTAGACATCTGCCATTATCACACCACAGCCACTCGCAGCATTGCTCATGTCTGGTACACTGTAATTGGAAAAACAAGTTGACATGTTATACACCAATAGTGTAAATATAAAGTTCCTTAAGATATATAAATTTTAATGAAAATAAACTGAAAACCAGAATTACACCAACATTAGGTCAACATCAGGATAAAGGACCTAATATGGTGACATAGGGGTCAACAGAACGAGGGCCGCAGGACATTTACAATACAAAAGTATTGGACATTTGGAAACACATGACAGTCTTGAGAAACGTGAACATTTAGTGAAAGTAGCCGCTAAACTCTGTTAAAGAACCCAAGATCGAAATAATACAAGAGGACAACAGAAACAGAAACACCCGGAAATATGCAGTTTAAAAGAGTTTAGAAATGATGTGTATTATCATTTAAACTAATTGTTGACCAGTAATGTGATAAAGTATTGTGTTGTTGTTACGAGTAGAGTCAGTAAATAGACAAGTCACGTTTACAGTTTCTTCTTTTTCATATCGGTGACGAGAATGCCAAATGTTGCAAAAAGAGTTAGAAGAACTCTAATGGTCATTGTACCTGGTAATGGATGACAGTTTATGTCCCAGATGTTCGAGAACTTCCTTCAAGGCAACTCTACAGTGCATAGCACGACAGCATTATTTTATCATTCAACAAATACTTTCTGTTCAGACAATAAAGAAATCTTTTGCAGCTATGTCTGAAGAGTCTGGTAACATCCATTTCTAAATCGATCACCTTCTTACACAGCTCAGTAGAACACTAAGCAACACGCGGAGTTGTCTCCATATCAAGCTGTGTTTTTTCCCGGAGAATTCGAACCACTCTGGTCCTGCTGGTAGATGTAAGGAAATCTAAAAATACCGCAATTGAATCTAATGCTCCATCTTGCCGAACAATAGACATTGGCACCATTGTACAAACCAGGGACTAACGGAAAACACGAAATAAGTGAAGTTTCGGACGAGTGCTAAAAAGAGAAGGTAATCTCCATTACAGACTTAATGGATGACAGCCATATGTAGAGGCTCCACATTGATCAGGTTCCAGCTTGCAATTTCGATGGGGAAACCTGATATGTATTGTCGTTTTAAATTGCTGATTTGATTGTTTACCAGTAATGTGATTGAGTATTACATTGTTACGAGTAGAGTAAGTAAGTAAACAAATCAGCAAGAACTATGAAATCCAATGATCATGGATCAACATGATTGGAATACAGAATGGAAGAAGGGTCAGCAGGATCTAGTTCTGTAATACAGAGTAACAACAAAGAATACCCACGATTCAGTGTTGTTGAGTGGTGTTGAGGGAGAATGGAGAGCAGGCACCGAGCGTTAGTTGTGGTTGAACATGGAATTACAGTGTAATAGGAATAACAGTCTTGAGCAACATAAAAGCCTGTTGTCAAATTGTTAAAATGTAAAAATAACATAGGAAAACAGGCATCAACAGAGGCGAAGTACAAAGCAGCCTAATGACACGTGTCAACAATTCCCAACTGGTGACGCATGCGTTTATCTATATGTTGTCGTTCTTTTAATTTATGTTATCGTTTCTGTTGACTCAAGTAATTTTTTGTGGTGGACGTTTTCCTGTGAACTGAATATTTCCTGTCATTAACGCATTAACCTGACGTCTAAAATACACAATTCACTTAAAAGCATTGCTACTTCTAACCGTGATAACGATATGGAACGACCAGTAATAAATATAAATGGATGGAATGAGAATGGGGAATGGGGGTGGACAAAACACAGGTACTGAATGAGACATTAAGTTCTGCGCTCATGAATGAGTCAATCGGGACAGAACCAGCTCTCTATGGGGCTCGCACAGCATTCACCTTTGTTCAAACACACAATGTGAACGCCAATTTATATAAAATGTTTAACAATAAGCAAGGAAACATATTATACATTGTTGTAAAGTTGGTTCTAAATAATTACAAACATCCTAAAAAGAAGGACAATGTCGTTCTTTTTATTACTCGCAATTACGAATATGTAGCATATTAAAATAACTTTATAAATTGATAGTATATCAGTTTAAAATTCCGTAAGCACCTAATCAATAAATGTCTGAAGATTGTTTTAAATTTAAATTGTTATCCAACCGATCAGTTTTATGAAATCCAAAACTGAACGCTCTTATTAATGTTTTAATGATTATCGTGTACTTTTAAATTTAATAAAAATTGTAATACTGTATAATGTAATCACAAATTTTTCTTTACACACAAGAGTGCAAAATTAAGCTAAAAAGATCTTACAGTAAGTATAAGTGCAATATGATAGCAACACTGAAAGCTTCATCAAGTAACGAAATCAGGACATTTCAAGCTCCGCCTAATGAACGAAAAACTCACGACTGTTTAGCCTGGGGTGGGGTCAAAATGAAACTGTTAGAGCTAAAGTCTCCAAATCTGACAAATCATGAAATAACTACTATTTTCTGATGCTCATTTATTTTTATTCGTTAATGTATTAAACATTTTTAACATAGGTAAAGTAAATTCTTATTAGAACCACTTTACCTTTGGACCATGCTTCACCGGAGACGGTAAAAATTTTGATATAAGCAATTTTCACTCACACAATACAGCGATAAAACGATAATATAATCGCAATCTTCACTTACTTTCAAACCTAAAGTTTGATACAGAACCTGGCATTCTATATTGGACTAATGGGCTTCAATATATCACTAGTGAGAGAGATGAACCACAACACAAGAACAAAGTAAATTACTCTTATAAATAGATAATATAATCACAATCCTCACTTACATTAAAACCAAAAATTTTGATACAGAACCTGGCATTCTGTATTGGATTGACGGGCTTCAAATATATCACTAGTGATAGAGATGAACCACAACACAAGAACAAAGTAAATCACTCTTATAAATAGATAATATAATCACAATCCTCACTTACAATAAAACCCAAAAGTTTTATACACAACCTGGCATTCTGTATTGGATTGATGGGCTTCAATATATCACTAGTGATAGAGATGAACCACAACACAAGAACAAAGTAAATTACTCTTATAAATAGATAATATAATCACAATCCTCACTTACATTAAAACCCAAAAGTTTTATACAGAACCTGGCATTCTGTATTGGATTGACGGGCTTCAATATATCACTAGTGATAGAGATGAACCACAACACAAGAACAAAGTAAATTACTCTTTGTATTTTTCGTGCGATCATGTTATACTTTTAAAGATTAGTGGCAACTTACTCAATGCTGTTAATAGTTGAGAAGAAAGAAAGCCGTTATTATTTTCGAGCTAAAATGGTACATAAAATAAATAAATAACTACATACAATAGATAGGTCAATAAATGCAATATTAAAATTACTCTTCTCATTAGTTTTCTATGGCTTTCAGGATTAACAGTGTTGAAAACTCATCTAAATTATATAGGCCGAATCTACTCTTTTAAAATACACGGCTCGTTTAGTGTAACTTTAGTGTCATATTTAATAATACAAATTATTTTCAAACAATGAAGCACATCCGGCAAGAAATGTTATCCAACACAAATCATTAGAAGCAAGGGAATTAATCTAAATTGATGTAAAGCTCTGATCTGTCAGACAACAATAATTACAAATGTAAGTTTAATAAAAAGTACCAACTACAATACTAAATTAAATATTACACTAATATTAATGTTTTAATATAATAAACTATTATGTAATTCGACAAAGAAATTTAACAACTAGATTTCGACTAGATGAGCCTGTAAAATGGTTACATTATTTTCGGATACTATGATTTACAAATATATCATGATTTTAAAAATAATACTTTGATTTATTACCACAACAAAAATGGATTTACAGCATATTATTTTTTCAAAACCTTTGTTGTATTCTTAACCTGTAACAAAATATTACCCTACTATGTGACTTTGAACAATAAGGTGCAATCGAAATATGCCTTATTGGTATAAGGTCTAGCTATAATACATAAGTATTATAAGAAAATATAATTAATAAGTCACTAAGTTTTCCCATTGGTTTTTCCTTTATAATCTATATATACACTCTTTTCTTTTAATATTTCTTAAGATAATAATTCTTGAATAGTACGTAACTGTGTTGTCTAATAAAATTTATAAAAACTACAGTTCATTGCTATGCGACAAAATTTGTCTGTCCCGAAATGTGTGTTATAACAGACCCAGCTGAAACAAACACATTTTGTAGGTCCAATATTTAAATATTTTAGAGAGGTATAGTGTGTAAAACGGAGATGTAACAAAATAAATAAAAATGTTTGAACGACATTCGTAGTATGTGTGTTCTCTAATTCTGAAATTGAGTTTAAAAGGTCATCTTGTGACTATTGAAACTGAATTATATGGAGTTTTTACCGTCACGTGAATATAACCTCTTTACATTTTATGATGTGTGTAGATTATGCCTTAAATGCATGCCTTTTATAAAGTAATTTGATATATATATATATATATATATATATATATAATATATTATAATAAATATATATATATATTTATTTATTTATTTTATTCTGTGTATGTTTTAAAAGTAAACTTGAAAAAGTTGTTAATTACAACGAAATATTATACGAAAAAATTGTAGTTTTCTTTTGAGACTGCTCTAAGAGACTCTCTCTCTCTCTCTCTCTCTCTATATATATATATATATATATATATATTAGTAGATTATGCCTTAAATTCATGCCTTTTATAAATTGATTTGATATATATATATAAAATATATATATATATATATATATATATATATATATATATATATAATATATATATATATATATATATAACTGAAACTAATAAAACTCTTTTTTTTCAGAGCCAGGTTTCTACCAAGAAGGCCAGTTTGGAATGAGATTGGAAAACGTGTTGGAAGTGGTACAGAATAATTTTGTGAGTTTATAACTAATAATTAATTTTTATGTTATAACTAACTATACTGTGTGACACTCAAATCCTTAAACCAATAAAAACTAGCTTTTTCGTAAATAATGAAGTCGAGTTGAAAGAATGGTGCAGTTTACTCACCATTAAGTAAAACTGTGTATGATCATAGCTTAAGAACTTGATTTACACTCGCGTTACAAATTGTCACATTCCCTATTTTATTATTATCTGTTTTCATACTTTTTAACAGTGTGTGTGAAATAACTTTGTAAATTGACAACAAGTTTTAAACAATAGTTTGTAATATAACAATACTTTTGCTATAAATTATATAGATAAGGTTTTTATGAAATTTCACCGGGATATTATGAACAAGCCTAAGTTATGTACTTTGTGTGTTACAGAACTCCACGCATGGCCCTTTCCTAAGTTTTAGAATTATAACTTTGATTCCTTTTGAACCGAAGCTGATAGACAGGTCACGCCTTAGTCCTCAACAGGTGAGTATTGGTCTGGCCTTACACTTTATTGTGTGTTTTGTTTTATACATTTTAATATGTCTTGTGTCTATTTTTATTACTTTTATCTGCATTAAACTAAGGTTTTAGTTTTTAAAGTACTATCACCCGAAAGTATAGATTTTTTAATAAATTAAAAACTAATAAAAACTATCAAACCAATAAATTTATTTTTAAATGAATTAACGGAGCCAACTCATATTAAACTATTAGAATGGAGTAAACTCCCTGTTGACAGTTGACTTGTACGCACAAAATGATAATTGATTGTAGTTCAGTTTCTGGGAAAGTCAAACTTTACAATATTTTTTTCCAGTCTATATACCGTAGCTTAAGTATTTACTACAACCTGTTGTTGTAGTACCTGGTATCTCATGTGTTCTGTTCATTCATGGACTTTGCTCATGGAGTTTGTTGCATTAATAAAAATAACGTTATGTTCTTATGTTTAAACACATTTCGGAATTACCCGTAACATAACCTTTTAAATTCTAAAAAAAGTACCTATTTTAGTAAGTGTTTATTAACTCAAATGAAAAGCACTTTAATTTAAAATGGACGTTCCTGTTTTGAATCCGACGTAGTTCTTTAGATCATTTTATTTCAAAACATTTAAATACTAAAATACCAATGTTTTGCTGTTTTGTGCAATTTTAAATGGTAAAGATTTAATTTAGTGTTAATGATTGTAAACTAATAAAAACAAATATACTTGGTTTGGTACTAGCTGGGAATTTCGAGCATATAAGTGTGATTGATTATATGACAATTTTAACCATTCCTCTATTCAATGTCCCAGTTTAAGATGGATCGTGATAGCTGAAATGCTTATCTTATTTACTCCATAAAATAACAATTATCGTTTTAAAATCTTTCTTATCCCATTTTCATTTGTAAACTAAAGATGTACACAAGGTTCTGTGAAGTCTCGTATTTAATAAAATACTAATTGCCTTATATACTGTTGTTTTGTTGGAATTTTCTCAAAAATAGTCTAAAAGATCTTCCGTAAACTAACACGTAGAGTAAGTGTTAGATTCAAATAATACAAGACAGTTAGAAGATATTGTCTATCTCTGTCTTATTCTCAATTTCAGTGACGTTTATAACAACCCACACGATGTCACTAATCATACCCGTTTATGAAGTAACAACCCACATGGTGTCGCTAATCATACTCAGTTACGTTTGTAACAACCCGCACGATGTCACTAATCATACCCGTTTATGAAGTAACAACCCACATGGTGTCGCTAATCATACCCAGTTACGTTAAAACAACCTACACGATATCGCTTATCATTCTCAGTCACGTTTATAACAACCCACACGACATCGCTAATCATACTCAGTCACGTTTATAACAACCCACACGATGTCGTTAATCATACTCAAGTCACGTTTATAAAAACCCACATGATGTCGCTAATCATAACCAGTCACGTTTATAACAACCCACACGATTTCGCTAATAAAACCCAGTTACGTAGTTGCGTATATGTTTTGTAATTCCGTAGACCACATATTTTCTGTATTACATAACTAAGATGTTGGGAACTATACCGTTCTGCTAAAATATTTATGTATGGTATTTAAATATCTTTCGCTCTTAAAAAAGATCAGAGCCTAATTTTATTTTAATCGAACTATAGTCCTACTTCATTTAAAGTTAATTCTACTACTTGAATAAAACTTAATTATATAAAATTATAGTCTAACGATTTTTAATTGTTATGTCTTGTCTTATCTTCATCATGAATATTTTTACTGTTTTACATTATTACGCAATGTAGAGATTTCTAATTCACTTATTACAATGTGTAAATAAAATATTTACTATCGAAGTATTATGACGATTACAGTCGCAATACTACACGCATCTTTATGAAAAGTTATAGGAACTTCTATAAGTAAATAACAAGATTAAGATCGTTATTGGGCCAAATCGGACCAAGGGGGACGGAGTTCCATAGTCAAAAGCGTTGTATGCACAACTACTAGAGACACTTTGTGATTGGATCCATTATAGCCATTATTGGAACGAGCTTTCTAATCAAAGATTGTTGTTCAGCGTACTTCGAAACAAGGGGTGGAGCCCTAAGACACATTCATAATGTTTACAATTACTCCGTTACGATCAGGTCAGAAACTCTGCTCTTGGAATTGAGAAACCCTAAAATCAGGGAACTAATAGAACAGAATACGGCAGTTTGGAATATTTCAGAGTTAGTTTCATTTACATTTTTGTGGGATTTTTGAAACCAGATGGTTAAGTGATGTAATTAAATGTACAGCTCCAATTTAATGAACTGCATTAGCATTCTACCCAGATCTTGTGGCCGGTGAGGTAAATGACTTGTTATATTCGTATTGAGTAAACAAACTATGAACGTCATATTGATCATTACCACGGTTAGTTGTGATACCATTATGTAACCTCAGATTTACCGCAATATGAATGTTGCATTTAAAACTAAAGCAAAGACAATTAAACCTAGACGTATCACTGAGCTATAATTGCAATATCGGTCCGTAAACATTCCATCCGCCGAATATGTTACATTTATAAAATTACATAGGAGGCTATAGAATCCATAAATTTATCAAAAGTGTCACCTAAAGTTGAAGTTTTTATTCTCAGCCGCCATATGATAATCCAGTAAATCATGCATTTAATGAATAATAATTTTTGTTTCAACCAATCTGAATTAACTTTAATCTTTTTTGACGGTTTCCAGAAGCGGTGGTTGAACGACTACTACAGCAGGATAAGGTCCGAGGTTGGGCCAGAGTTACGGAGGTTGCCCAACATGAAGGGCTACCACTGGATGATGGACCGGACCCAACCCTTCCTTGTCGACTGCGACAGTAGCGCAGCAGTGTCACTCAACCACGTCTTCCTTCTCGTCCTCCTCCTGTCTCTGGGTCTAGCGTAGACTGCGCTACTACCGCACCATTCTATTTGTTCTGTTAATGTTTTAATGTTGAGTAATGTTTAGGTTACTTTAATGATCTCACTAATGTTTATATTTTTTAGAAGCATGTTTCGATATAATAATCACTTAGTAAATAAACCTTATGAGGTGTAATTGACTTTGGGCTGACCAGAGGATTGACTTGTCAAGTATATAATATACTATTAATAGATAAATACGACTGTACAAGGTGGTTCGTGAAAAAACTGGTGGTGGCTTCATTGTGTTCGCGAATAATTCGGAATAAAAAGTATCATATTTGCAGGTTAAAATGTTATGATTAGCGAAGGCATAACAAAATTTCTAGGAATAATACTTAATAGGTTATAGACACATACACAAATCGGCACACTTGTTTACAAGACGTTTTCTCTGTAATCATTTATACATCGCTGATTCTCTAATGCAATAAACAATATTTATTGTTATCGGTTAAGTTAAATTTATTACTTTAAATACTAAACTATTTATGAAAAGCACAGTTTCTCATTTTATGAAACTATTAGTGGTTAATTAGACAAATTTCAAACACTTGACTAATAAATGGCAGACTTCTATGTGAGAAGTTATTAATATTATAAAAGTAAAGTTTCACTAAAAGGGGTAGCTCTTGCCCCGAGTACCGCATTAAAGTAATGTTCGAACCATAGTGAGGTTTGGATTATTTTGGCTTTATTGCAGTTATCTGCTTTTACCAGAAGGAACAGGGGATTCGGTCTAGATTCACTTTCTTGCTCATCAACCTACCCTGTCACTTGACTCCTAGTCCTAGTACAGCGTATCAGGCGTTATTATCTATGGGGTCAAAGAAGTGTAGAAGCACCTCTCTTAGCAAATTGTAGTTTTAAGTGAAAGCACGTGCATTCCGCTGATACGATAATAGTGGGCCAATACGTTTGTGCGCAGTGCACTTCCTCTCCCACACTGACACTAAAATATTACCGCCACCATAATTTAACATATAGAAATTAGTTGTGCTTACGTATATAAGCTATATTTTTATATTGGTAACATTTGCAATACCTACTATTTGTAATCATAAAGATTTGGGGATATACGTTATGACGAAAAAAAATAAATAAAAAAAGAAAACGTATATGTACGTATATGTAAACAGATCGCATCTGAAAACTACTCTTGTTTCTTTATGAACCACCTTTTAAACGTATAAAATAATATCCATACTGAACCAATAAAAAATTAAATAGATTTTTTTTCTTCTTAAACAATAATTATGGTGTCAAATTCACAGCTTCTAAAACAAACTAAATAACTTATAACTTTTAAATATCTTATTATAACACAAACAATAATATACACTTAAATAGTGTCTTTTTTTAATAAGACATTTTAACTAATATTAATTCGTTAATGTTGTTATTAACACTCAAAGAAAAGTAATTAATATTTGTAAACAATAACATTCAGTATGATATCAAAGTTAAATATTATTTTTCAATTGTTTTAATAATATGAATATTACAATTATATTAATATTATGGCAATATTAAGATAATCAAGTCACAATACAAAATGAAAGGACTACGAACGTGCCAATACAAAACAATGAATTTACATGGAATACATTTCCATTTTCTTATTTATTTGTACTTTTCTACGTATCAGTAAAAAAATAATTAAGGCGATAGAAGTAAATCCGCCATCTTTAGTTTTCAATCCCAAATACTTATTACTCCGGTCATGTAAAGTTCTTCGCAAAATAAAAATCATCATCCAGTAATCCATTGTCAATTTTAAGTAACATTTGAAAACAAACAAAAAATGTTTACAATACTACCTCTGATGATTCAGCTTCATTTTCCGATTTCTTAAAATTTCATATTTTAACTAAACATATGCCTTTTTTAGTTTATAAGAAAAACTATAATACGTAGTGTCATTGTAGAATTTATGAGCTGTTTAGTAAATTCTGAATCATGGACAGAGAGTTCACGCTTAAAAAACATTTAAGTTCTTTTTGGTATTGAGATATTTGGTACTTACACAGGGGATCACTGATACAATTTACTTACGCTTTTTCTCTAAAATGACTTTGTTTGCTACAATATGTTCCTTCAGACTGTTTAACTTTTTATATTAATAGGAAATAATAAAATAAACATGTATCAGTAAAAGAAGGATTTGAAAACTTGGGAAGAGTAATGAAATCTTACTTAATGTTTTGTATTTGGTTTGTGGTCCTTTCTCAATTAAAATACTGCTAATAAAATTAATAATTCATATAACATTGTTCTTATAAAACTGCACTGAAATTCACTATCTATATATTAAAAATAGTAATTAAATTTCAAAAGTCTTGTGACATAGAACTATACATGATCTTTAACGTAATTTTTGAAGGCTCCAAAAATGTTATGGGACCAAACATATAAAGTGCCTTTAAAAGAATATGTGCCTTCAAAGCAAAATTCTAACTGGAAATTAAAGTAATTTTCAAGACAACGTGTTACAAGGCTGGACTAAAACTTACGTAAATATAAGTAAGTATAAACTTACGTACCTAACGTAAATATAGATTCATTTTTAAAATTAATTTATACTCTACTCACCGAAAATAAATCTAAAAACTAAACTGAATGAGAAAATTGTTCAAATTCATTGAGTCGTCTTCAATGTCTTATTCTGGTCAAATAAAATGATAACCAAAGTTGAATCATACATTTAAAATTTTAAGTTTAACATAAATGTTTATTTTATACCCTAACAAAAAGTATCAATCCACTAACCAAATATGATTCAAAATCCCTTAAGTTTATTGGTAGATTATTAATAATATTTGACATTTTATGTAATGACTGATTTTTATCTCAAAATATACTTTTTGAGATGGTTTAATTCCAAAATATATTATATAGAAAAGTTTCACACTTAATTATTGATTAAAATTGTTTTTCCCATTGTTTATAATATGAGCTGTAATATAAATTTTGTAATCCCAAGAAATGTTTGGTTTAAAAATACACTTACCGTTATTATATATAAAGTTCATACCAAAGTTAAAGTAATGTGACTTTTCCGCAGAATCGTCTAAACATTACTGACTGTGAATTAGAAAAATGCATTGACTTTTAAGTTGTAATTTTACGTAAAAATTAAGATTTACGAAAGAATTTATTTATTCTGTTTTTAATGAACAATCACAGACATTTGCATATTTTAAACGCTTTGAAACAAGCTTTATTTTAATTAAACATATATGTTCAACTTATACGTTTTACTTGTTTTAGTATCAAACTATAAACTGCACTATTGCACAACCTGGTGTTGTTTATCCTATTATTATTTTTACCAATTGTTGCTAAAATTGGTTTCGTTTAGAACAAAAAGAAGAAAGTAGCGAAACATCCATATCAGTATAACTGGTCTATAATCAAATTCAAATATTTGGAATTAAATATTGGTAATTCTTCTATCCAATTACAATTAAATGTTCATTTTTATGAGATAATTATAGATTCAGTATTAAGGAAACGGGCACCAATCTACATCCAGAAGTCTGGATCAAATTAAATTCAATCAAATATCAAATGTTCCACGAGATTCAGATTAATTTAAAATTTATTCTTTTCTAAGAAGATTCTTTTCCCCATAAGATTTTTCAATCCAAGTTATCTACTTTATAGCCTTAGCTCCCCTGCAATAATGAATTATAATTTTCCTTCCCCACAGACCTTTCCAATTTTTTATTTTTATTTTTTTAAGTTAAGTACTACATAATATAAGCAACTATAAAAAGTCTCGGTTTAAATAGTGTTTCTTCTCTCAGTAATTGTCTTTGCATTGTAATACTACGCCCTCAGAATTATAATTGTTATCCAAGCAGATATGAGGCTAATAGTTTTGATACTTCCTACAAGTTTAATAAACCGATCGTGTTTACACAGAATGTCTTAGAAGTCAATGTGATTTTAATAAGATACCGTAGATTATACTATGTTTTCTTGTTAATTATCAAAATGTGTATTAGTGTTATTTAGTGGCTAAGAAAATTTTCGTTTAAAAATAATTACGAGAGCAGTGCGCACCAAAATAGTCCGATGACATTTGAGGCGATGTTGTCAACCAACTCTGCTGACCGCCAACTGCACCCTGATGTTGAAATGGATCAGTGATATTTCATACGTGTAAAACTGGCATCAGTGTTGGAAATGGATGCAGAGGGGGCATTAGCACGTAAAAGCCAAAACGGTCTACTTTGGTGCGGGCTGCTACATTCCTTACAATGAAAGATATTTCTGTATCTTGATGTATCTTCATAATTGTCATGCTATCATTTTGACAATTTTATCATTTATAAAAGGATGAAATGTAAAAAACTGCAATACTATTTATGTTATTTTCAAAATATATGTATTTATTTCTGTATTACTTTTAAAACAACTATATAATACAATATTATTTCCTTTTGGAAAAGAAACTGACTATATGTATTGCATTGCTGTTTCATAATCTACGTTAAAGAACATTTTATGTAACTGGGCCTAAATACAATCAGGATCAGTTTTAAAGTAAATGGTCATTGTTAATGTAACTGTTATTTTCAATAACTAGTAAACCATAGTGTGAAATGAAGAGAAAACTATTTTGTTCTCATTATAAAGATTAGTGAAACTGTTGGCAAACAACAATTAATGTTTTCTCAAGTATGAAAATCAAAACATCCCAGAATACTATAAGAAAGAAACATAATTATAGAGTTGCTTGTATAGTATGTAGAAATGTCCATGAACGTGTTAGAGATATCGCGTACTAGATTCATGTTAAAGCTCCAGAAATTTTTACTGTTTTTGCTATGTTTCTTGTTTCCTAGAATAGAAAGTCTTTGGAATGTGACGGTATGTAGTTGTGATTTGTAACGGTTTGTTAGCTTACACTTGGTAGAATCAAGCACTCCTATTTCTAGAAGGGACAACTGAATATGTGAAGTTACATCCAAGTATTAGAGTATTTATAAAGCACTATTTTATATTTCCTCGTGTATACTTATGGTTATTAACTATTTATAAACCATAATCAAGAAACGTTTTGTAAACACATAACTGAAAAGTGAATTTTAAATGTAACTTTCGTATTAAAGGCGATGACTGTATTATTTATTACTAACGAGGAAATCTTGCCACAAATTTCCGTCAATTGAGCTACTAATCCACTAAACCTATGATTATGCACACCGAGTGGTCTGAGGTGTGTTCTTCCACCATAAAGTTATTTAATTAGTTTAAAGCAGTAGGTCATAATCATGTAATCCAGCGGGCATAATTCATGCTCTTATCGATTCTCTCCTTTCATTAGCTTATAAAGTAATTAAGTACCTGTACTTTAATTAGAATTAATATTTCAACAACCCTAACTTTAAAAGTCACTGCATACTGGAATACGAGATTTATTCATAAGGAAACACGCCAGCTAGCTAACTGAAAGACGGCACTGAGAATGCCGGCTACACCGACATTCGGCGTAATTTAGTGTTTCTGCCGTTAAACTTCTGCTGCGTCTGGTTTTTAAACGTAAACAATAAGAACTTCAATTAGTTTTACTACATTTATATTTGGGAGTTATTACTCGTTTGGCGATTTCATAAAACTCTTACCATCATTCTGATTTCCAGCTATATACTTAGATGGACATAACACACATAAATGACCTAGGCCAAATAATAAATCCCTTAAGTGTCCACCTTTTTAGGTCCTCAAAACTTGGCCTTTCTACCAATAATGTTAAAAGGTCTTTGTGATTGCTCGCTATAATCGGTCAATTTACGCTAAATTTCTAATTTATTAATGGAAACCGCAAACTGGCATGAAATTCTAACTATATAGACGTTAAAAATAATCAACCGCTAATGTTGATTTTCAAATCTTAATTGTAACGTGTAAGGAAGAAATCATTTATGAAGTTTTACAATAATCTATCAAGTTTTCAAAATTAAATAATCATGAATGCAGAATGTCTTTAAGAAATCGTCACCCATACAGTTTTGTTACAAATTTAATAAAGAGCACGGTGTCGATGTTTTTTATAGTCGGACAGTTTTTACAAAAGTTGTGGCTTGAAAACAACCTGAAACAAGAAAACTTACACCAGTGTCTTTTGGCCCGTTTTCCTGAAATGAAATGTCTGATACAGTTAGAACTGAAAGTACTAAGTGCATGTCGCTCTAAGAGTGTTTACCACATTTCGGTTTATTTGTACAAAAATATTTGTGAAAGAATTAAGCATAGCTCATTGAACGTAACTAAATGAAAGGATCCAAATGTTTACAAACAACACTGAAAAATACAATTAACATTGATAAATCTGTTAAGTGTGTGTTTATGTATCCTGCAAATGTTCTGTGTTAAGTGATGGCTGTATTGTAGTTGTCTATATTTGTGTATTTTGTTTATACTAAGAAAGCATAGGGACGAAAAATAATCTGACTTAAAGCTTCTAGCTTGAAAATGATTATCAAGAAATATAATTTCGTCTGCTTGGATTGCATTATTTAAGACCAAAGAGGTTTATACTTATTTGCAATATAAAATAATTAAAATTCAAGTATAGATGAATAACATATATATCTTCGACGCCATTTAAAACTTAAAAGTATGCAAAATAGTTTATAAACTTGTTACTTGCACAATATTTTATTTTATTTAATGATAAATGTTAGATAGGTTAGTTAAGTGTCTTATTCCAATTAATCAAAATGTGATAGTGTTGTAGAATAAATGCCTTAATGCCTTTTTTGTACATATGTAAGTAAATATAACTTTATCAGCTGTAATACTTACTAGAGCAAAGAAACAACATTTTGAAAACGTTTACGCTATAACTTAGTTAATGTTTGTCCTTCTACACAACTGTCGAGTTAGTGATGCTTGAAACATGTGAAGTACTTACTTCCTATTGAGTTTAAATTACTCTATGTTAATTGAGCTTTGGAGATTTAAAGTCTTGGTTGTTAGTGGTTAACCAATTGTTTTATCAAAGTGTTTTTTCTTTGTGATCTTTAAGCATTCAACGTCAATTGCTGTCTGTTTGAAAAATTGATATAAGTTCTAGTGGTAATTCATGAGTATCTACACACGTTTACTGGACTGATTAGATTATTAGAGTTTCAAGTTGAATTTTGGGAACCTCCGTCAATACTATATAAATTGAGAGAACCATACATCAAAAGTTTTGACACAATGTTTTATGTTTATTCTATAAATTCATCGTAATTTTATAGATTTATAATATATAGTCAGATTTCTATAGCGTGAATTCATTTTTCTCAATCTATTTTTTAAGTATGCTTCGAGACCCTCTAACTATATCTTGTTGGGGAAAGGGGGAGGGGTGCTGTAATCCGTTTTGGTTACATTAGTACTTGTTGAACCATTATCAGCCCTTGGTGGGAACTGAGCACAAGAGTGCAGAAGATATGTTAACGTAGAAGAATTTTTAAATTTTAAATTTGTATAAGGCTGTGTCCCATAGGACGACGTTTTTCATTTAAAATAAAAAAATAGATTTAAGGTGCAACTTTTAGAAGTGAAAGTGTAAAATTCGTTTTCAATTATATGTAATTTTTAATTTAATGGCTATTTTACAGTTCTCTGAAAATGTTTCCCATTTTCATTTCATTATTTTAATCGTCATCTAATTAACTATGTAAACGTGTGTACCAATTCTTTATGTACCTCCATATCCCATATCTTTTCTAATTTTGAACCAGATTTTGAGGACTACAAGATCACATTAAAAAGAGTTTCATAACGAAACAAGACATTTTCTCATCATACATTCTTTGCTTTCATCTTTCTGGTTAACTATAAAGTCCGTTATTCGAAGTTTATATAAACGACACAATTAATTTACTATTGATTTCTAATTGTGAATTAGAAATGTAGTAATTAAGATAAAAAATAACTCGTGTTTGTGACATAATCGTACAAATTCTACTTACTTATAAATAGTTAAGTTAGCTACCCAAACACAATACTTTGCTCTCTTTTGTTTCCATTTTCCCCTCCCCACATACGGTGACCACTTTTTTATGTCAACTTAAAAGTTTGATGACGTTATTTTTATTCGATTATTCTTGATTTCGTCACTGTGTGAAATACATTCAATCATGTTTTTTTCATACATACAGTCACATTTTTGGACTGCAACAGCAGTTTATGACATGTACGATAAAATAACCACTTCTTCGAGCCACATGTAAATGTGTGATACTATACTTCTCTTGTGTTATTGAACATTAGAAAAGTTATACTTGTTTTTGGCAGCGCATTGAAACAAATAAACCTTAAAATAATTTATTACAGCAGAGAAGTACGCCACACCACGTATCACGTAACAGGCTTCACTGAAGTTGCATGCAAAATTACAACCATAGCTCAACCTATTAGATGTCCTGTGGACATATAGCAACAGACAAAATTCCACACTTAGACAGGCACTATTTTAGAACTCATCGATGTCTATGTAGAAATGAAGCTGGATACAAAATTAACAGTTTACAGGTGAAATCTTTCTCTAGGTGTCTTGCCACATGATACGTTTGCAACTTCGTTCATTGAGTTAAGTTTCATACCAGTGTTGAAATAATAAAATATTTGGTGCGCTGAAATCAAGTCTTGTTACTAATTGATTTATAAATCTTGTCAACATTGACTTTCCACTCAATTATTTTCTTAAGTTGATGAATAAAACATTTCTCATGTTGAACTTCATATTATTGTACTTAGTTTGTTTAAAAATTGATCTATACTGCTATTTTTTTATTGCCATCATGTTCGTTCACAAGACCAATATACAAATATTCGTTAGCGCTCGGCCAAAGCCCAAAGAATGACATGTACCGTCATCGCACTCAGTTCAAATTAAAATGAAGCTTCGAGCAAATGTCCAAGTCTGTAGGTCAATTCGTTTTCGGACAGACCGACGAATAGAAATGAAATTGTTCCTGCCTTTTGAGTGATAGGCTTCGCTAACGCTCAGCCAATTAATAGTTGTCTATTGATAGCCACTAATTAATTGAGTGAGCGTTAGCCATAGCTTATCACTCGAGAAGCTGGTAAAATCAGTACTGTGAAGAGATTTTCCATAAAGCGGTAGAAACAGCAGATAAAGCCAGTAAAGCTACTTCAGCAAGAAGAACCGTTTTTATTTATACAATGTTACTATTTTTAAATTATACATGTTCACATCTATTTTATATAGTCACATGCCTGGAATGCACATTGTGTACTACTGGTCTTCAAGTAACTTTTTGTAAATTATTCTTGTTTTGTACTCTTTTTCAGATTTTACAAAAGTTGTATTTTGCGTTATTTTGATGTAACGACTGAAGATGTTTGCCATTTTATTTTTCAACTAAAGGCTTTGTCATATTTTTATATCGCAAATGGAACTAACTACTCTGTTGACACAATACATGTTTATCGATCGGTCTGTTCTAATTACATTAAGGACCCAACAATCCAATTATCCGAGTTCACTTATTATATTTCAGCAGTCAAAGAGTTTATGGCTCTATAACCATACATTTTTGCATATCTAATCTTCACTTTAGAATGTATAAAAATCAATAAATATTTTTTTTAATCCATTATGCTTTACGGTTTCCATAGTTATAGTATACGGGAAAGCAAAAGTAACAAATTAATCGAATTTTTATGACGTCATCAACTACCCCTGGCTGATGTGAAAATTGTTCACCGAGACGCATCACAGATTTAATTATGGAGAGTTTTATCTTTAACTGCGTATCTGTCGATAACATATTTATATAATTAATAATTTTTCTATTTTTATTTTAAACGATAGTTCATTCCATGCATATCACCCTATTTAGACTACGTCATAGTAATGTGATATTAATTATAAAACCTGGTTTTATATCATTCTTTGTTTAAAACATATTTCTAGAAATTTCATAAAAACAAACTTGTTATTCTTGTGAAATTAGAAGATTTTTGGCAAACTTCATTGTTAAAATCAAATTTCAGTTAACTTTGTAAGTGATTGGGATTTGAGTACAATATTGATGAGTTATGTATAACACAGTGCCTTGATGGATTACGTGTTTGTTGTATTATTGTATACATAACTTTTCGTACCACGCCACACATGTATGTCCAGAACATTTTAATTAAATAAAGGTACTGATGATTGGATCTCATTTTTACCTCCCTATGAACCAATTTTGGAATGATTTGCAGCATTGATTATAACTTTTGACATCACTGGATAATCAGAGGGGAGATCTTCCATCATAATTATACAATTTTTAATATCCTTATATAATTTTGTTTTTGCTTCTGTTAAATTATTGTTATACTAGTTTTTAATTAAAGTTAGTATAATCGCAAATTATTACAGCACATTTTAACGGCGCATTCTTTAGAATCCAGTACATTTGAGATTGGGAAAGTAAAACAATGAATAAGTAGAGTGTATATAACAACCAGTAACAAATATTTTCAGAAGGTTGATAGTAATCCTTGAGATAGTGACTATCAGGCTTTAGGAGATAAAGTAGGATTTAAGTTAAAAAAACTTCTTAGAACAGTACTTCTAGTTCAACTTGGGAAATATTGACCATGAAGATTACAGAAATCTGCAAGTATCAAAACACACTCTTTCTCGCGTTGTGATTAACGCATTTGTATTGATAGTTTGCGAAATGTTTTTCTATCAATCTAGTAATGTACCTACTTTGATACTGGCATTATAATTAACAACGAATAACAATTGTACTCGTTATAAATACAGTAATTACACCATTGAACCTTTGCAAAATTTCATCCTCCGTTAATCTTTCTTTTTTAACTATTTGATTGTATAAAATGGCCATTAACGGTGGAATTGGTAGCCTACGTAGCAATGATAATTTATCATTAATTGTATCTAATCCTGGCTGTAATTTGCTATAAAAATGTGCTTCTATTAATGTTTTCTCGGGTAGTGCACTGACACACATAAATCCAAATAGGTTAGGCTGTCTTCTGTAGACATACTACCAACCGAAAACCTCCACTTCAGCATAGGATAACTGCCTGGTACCATCTGATACAGTCACGCTAGAGCTAATGTTTTCAAGTTTATTGATTTAAATTTAATTTTAATTTTAGGTACATTTTATATACACAATTGCAATTTCCTTCGTGGTAGCTCTTAGAAAAATAACAGTTGTAATAAATTTAAAATCGGTATATTGTATATATCGGTATATTGCTCTATGATTCGAAGACAGAAAAAATAGTTACAAATAGTTAAAAATAGTGCTCTATAATTACAGAAAAAAATAGTTTTTTCAAGGTTTATTTTCAAAATGGCATATTCTTATAAACATTAAACGTTAGTTAAATATTAGTTAAATTACACGTGGCAAAATTGTCATGTTTGTTGTTTATGTATTGCGTTTTATTTAGGTAATTGAATTACAAATCCATCGATGCTAGTTTTATTTAAATCGGTTGATAAAAAAGGAGATATATTTTTACTGAACAATACCAACTGTCATTATGTGACAGCGCCGATATTAAGCCACAAGACTGAACAGCTTTAGTTGTAGCTGCTCCAATCAGCTGATGAAAACATTACATCGTTTCTAAAAATAAATATAAAATATATATATAAGTTGAAACTCGGTACAAAAGCTGATTTTACAAATATCGGGGCTGTATTTATTTTTTTAATACAGTGGCCTTTCAAACTTTAAAAACATTGACAACTCCGTTATTATGAAGCTAAAGAAAATGTAAACTTTTTTAACTTTCAAGACGGTTTTGTTATGAAAAAAGTTTTGTATCACGAACAGTAGTCAATATTTATTGAGTACACGTAAATCTCATGTAAATAAATTAATAATATTTCAGTTGCCACAAAATCTACCTACTTCTTCCGACTGAGGTGGAAGGACCATTTATTTTTTTATTTTTAACTCTTCCTTCCAGTGCCATTAAGACTAGCCATTTAGCCATCAGCATATTCCGGGCGTAATGTGCTACTAGAAACCATGCAGCCTTCTATTGAACATTGCTTCCACCTTGTTCTAGAGGCAAAGATCGCCTATTCTCTCAAAGAGCTTTTTCGCTGGTCATCCACTGACGGGTGTTGACGACTTCTCAGGATAATTACAGACATTTGTTTGAAGGTGCATAACAGATATTGTACAGGTAAGACTCTCTCCCACTGAAGAGACGTTCTGAGCTTGTCCTGCGGCCGACTTAGCCATTTGTATTAAACCTCTGTTCATAAGCCTGCTGCAACAAATCAACGAGTGCTTGCAAAGAACTTGAACTGTATTTCAGGGGCTATTTAAGAATATCTCTCTTTTTGCATGCTATACCATGATTTAATACCTATGCTGTATTTAATTTGCGTTACATGCGATGTCTTAGATCGCCTCTTCTCATAATTTCACAATTCTGGGAGAATGCGATTGTTTTCCTCTTTGGCGATCAATCCTCCATCGTCCTCTGGTCTACCAAGAAACACAGACCGCCCTTCTGTATATAATTAGTCCTTCGTTACATAACTGTTTGTTTTTCAAATTTAATAGTTTTAATTGACTTAAGAAGTATTATTGCATCGTGATTAACTGACAAGGTCTCATGGGCCTAAATTCGCCCTTTTGTACAGTATGATATAAATAAAGTAACTTGTCTTGTCTTAAGTCAGGAGACCGATCAGGATTGATCGCAAGAATCACGAGCACTGCCAGTTTGGATAAAGTGCGTTGCAGGAAAGGGGCTATTTTTCTGGACTTGCGCAAACTTCTTGCTCTTTACTAAGTGCGCCCGCCTTGATTTCCGTGCCAAAAAAAGAACCGGGTTAATACAGTTTTAATATATTCTATCTCCCACGACGGTGTTTATATCTTTGAACAGCCACCAGATGAATACGTCAACCAATATCTATGGATGTTTGCATACACGTTGGAAACATGATCAAAAGTTTACTTTACAATATTAACGTTGATACCTGCAATAGAAAATAAATGGCGGCTGCCGACAAAAGTGTAGATATACAATTGGTTTTAATTCTGTTGAGGTTTAAATAATTATAGCTACTTTTCTACAGTATTCCATCATAAAAATACGTTTAATAAGCCACTATTGTTTTATCATTGTAATAATAAAATTAAAAACAACAATAACAATTATTAAAAACTCTAATGTATTATTGCTAATTTTTATTGCTATAAACTTCGCAACACTATCGGCAGCCGCTATTTATTTTATATTGCAGATGGCAAGGTAAAACTTTTAAGGGCAATTTTTTTAAATGTTCTAACGTTTATGGCATTCATACTAATTGCCTGACGTATACTTCTCTGGTTTTGTTCAAATATTTACACACCTTTGGAGGAACAGGATATATTAGTGATACAAAATAAATATACCTAAAGTAAAAATACAAAAATAAAAACGTTTTGAGTTATTTACGAATCTAATCTTTATTTTAATAGGTAGACTAAGTTTAAACCATTGATAGACATGCGTAAAATTTACTCACGCAAGGATGTATTAAGAAAATCGTACCAAACCTTGATAAAAATGTAATGACTATACATGTATTTTGAAATACGTATGTGCACACAAACACACACATTTTGTACGTTTTCCTAGCCTTACCAAACTTGATTTTGTTGATATCCTGTAGACTGATTAATTTCTGAAAACTAATTAGAAATAACTTAAGAACTATCACGAGATGTTTTGATCTGGTGCACTAAAAATACATGCTTACTGCAGAACTCATATTAGGTTGTAGTTAACCTTCTTTTGCTGTGACAGCACTCACTGCAATACTTCCTCGGTCTTTTTTTCTTGTTTAAAAACTTCTATTCTTTAGGACATGAACAACAGACGCCAATGTTGTCTAAAGAGTCTTTCATATTATGCTCTTTTGATCTGACATTTTTCCATTCCTGACAAAGCTGCTCATGAAGTAAGAGCATAAAATTCAGTCTGGTTAGTAAGATTTTTTTCGTGTTTTTTTTTTAAGTAGTTGTAGCAGTTTTAAATCCATGCAATATTCAGTATGTTATAAAAAAAGGCCATTGTCCATCTTTTAGCTTGCCTGCTATGATTCATTGCAAGACACATTTGATCTAGTCTGTTAACAGCTCATGTGGTTGAATTATACGCCATGGCCACTTTAGATGTATTTGTTTCGTTGTAAACTTTTTCATCGTGTACGGTTGAAATCAGCAGCGCAATCTTGTTTTTTTCTTAGGTAAAGGACACTGCACCTACATCATTATCAAACAAGAAGAAGCATGAGTCAGTTCCTCTGTCTTTATTATATTTTAACTCAGGAGGAAAAGTTTGATTTATTTTTAAGACCATTCCAACAATTGTTAGTTGGTAATACTTTTGGATTTTTTTCTTCTGAAGGAACGCTACAAAACCAGTTGTCCATCGTGACGTTGCGATTAGGTCTTTTTACTAAGTTTTCAACAAAGTAGTCAGCTGTTACTTAATCTCCTGGCGTCGTTCATTTTTCCAAGATACTACATTGCGCTCGCTGATCATATACTTAAAACTATCATCACATTATTTTCATAAGAATGTTTAAGCCATACTTACCAGGCTTCAGTGGTATATACATTCAAAATTTGCGATTTTCCCTAAATCCACGTAACTTTTCATCAATTCTTTCTTCAATCGCAGAATATGTCCATATTTGCTTGAACTGTTTCTACTGGGCTTTCTTGTTGGTCATCTGGATCCGATGTTGGATCCTCATCGCTGCCGTAGAATTCAGACTCGGTAGCTATGTGTGTTTTTTTATGGTGTATCCTCAATTTCAAAGTCCTCTCATCTGCAAGAAGGTCTCTGCTCTTTATTGTACCTAGAAGAATTAAAACACGAGTATCATTTACTACGTAACGAGACAAATTAAAACTGCTCAAAAACAGCAGAATTGATCCATAAGAAAATTTTAGGACATAAATTTGGCAACCCTGCGATGATACATGATCAGCTGTTCTATCATATTTTGTAAACATTGCCTAAAATGTGCTAAGTCAATGGCGAGTCCGCTCGAGAATTGCACCGTGGAAGAGCAACGTGCCGTGATCAGACTTGTAGTTGCGGAAAGTGAGAAAGGTTGTAAAATACTTGAAGAATTTTAATAGTGTACGGAGGAAATTGATTGAATCGATCGAACGATTACAAATGGGTAGAACAGTTTCAAAGTGGCCGTACAAAAGTTTCTGACGAACAACGCATTGAACGACCAGTCGAAGTCTGGACTTCCTCTCTCGAATCTCGGAGTGACGCGTTGATTCGGGACAATAGCTGTACCACTGTTGAACTGATAAGTTTAAAAAACGCAAGTGTTGGAGCTGTCCAGAAAATTATTCACAAGCTGCACTACAAGAAAACCTGTGCGGGATGGATGCCCAGACAAGTCACTGACACTCACTAAGAAACTAGACTTCAAATCAGCCGACAGTTGGAAAATCGATATTCTACTGAAGGAGAAAGTTTTTTTAAAGAATTATAACGTGTGATGAAACATGGATCCACTACTATGCGCCAGAGTCAAAACAACAGAGCCTTGAGTGGAAGCATACGACTTCTCTCACTCGCAAAAAATGAAGAACAACCATCTGCTGGTAAAATCATGTTTACGGTATTCTGAAATTTTCAGAGGTCAATTTACTGTGATTTTCTTGAAGACCAAGAACAATCAACAGCCAGTACTACAGAGACTTGTTGGAAATATGATAAGACGTGCCATTCAAACGAAACGTGGCGGCCTCTTGACTGAAGGCGTGATTTTGCTTCATGACAACGCCCGTCCACATACGGCACAGCTGACGAAAGAAAAACGTAGAAACTGGAATGGGACATCCTTCCACATCCCCTTTACAGCCCTGACCTCGTTCCATCACACTTCCATATGTTTGAACCCCATAAAAGGGTCAACTATGGAAACTTTAATTTAATTTCGAAAAAATTTAATTTCGAGGGCTTTTACAAATTAGCACAAGATGAAACAAGTGTATAAGTATTACTGAGAACTGTCTTTAAAAGAGACCAAAGTTTTGTACTAATTGAATAAACCGTTTTTGAGCAGTAGTGATTTGTCTCGTTACTTATTGAATGACTCTCGTACCTCTTATAGCCTAATTAACCAATATAATTGTTGAAAGTAGAAACAAACCTACTTTTATCTTACTCGTTGTAAAAGACACAACATTACATCATACTAACAATAACAAGTAGAGTATGCTATACTTAGTTCAAAAATACAGTAGGTATCTAGATTAATATTGATAATATGTGCAATTTTCAAACATTTTATATTTGAATTACAAAAACTAAACTTTAGTATTTGAAAAAGGACTTTCTACATGATTTTGCTTTAATTCGTGTATTTAGGAAATTTTTAAGGAAAATTAACTGAAAATTCATACAAATTTCATAAAAACATTGGTAATAATTATAATTAATAAGTGTCATTTATTATTTAATAACATGAATAATATTACTATCAAATAATATTAGGTACTTTAGAAAAATGTACACTTTCAAAATGAGAGTACACTATTGATAGATATAAGTAAAATGTACGTCAAAACTTTTGTTTATAACGGTAGACGTGCGTAAAACTTTTAGAAATTGACCCGTGAAAATTCACACGTAAACACAAAATTCCAACCACTGCACAGGCCCATAGTTGAATAACTGGAGGAGGCCTATCTAGGTAGCTAAATCGTTACTCCTCCACAGGTGGGGCAGCGCTTCGTGACGTCATAAGCGTAAAACTTACTCATGTCTTACATTCTAGGGTTAAAATGTTTACAACTCAATACATATTTTTAAAATCCATTATCATATAGGAATTCCATGATTTATAGTACTGCAGATAGCAACGTTAAGATTTTAAGGAACATTTTAATTTTTTTCTCACATCTATAACGTTTATAATAATTGGTTGATGTATACTTATCTGGTTGCTGTTCAAAAGTGTCAACACCTTTGTGAGGCATAGGGTATATTATTACTTTGAGATAAATATACTTTAATTAAAAATACAAAATAACACCTGGAAATAATAAATAAATCTAACATTATCTGACTCAATAACAATAATTTTTTCAATCCATTTCCTTAACACTTTCCATCCACAACTCAAAAAACTTATTTTAGTCAAATAAGTTTCATTTGATTTCCCAAAGCGGATTTTTGTATGTTTCGCTACATTTTTGCAGTCTCCAAAACTCGATTGAGAGTCTTCATTATGTCCATAACAATTCATAGCAATCAATTAAAATGTATTACTAAGTAGAAGAATGTAAATTGTATTCTTATTTCTCTTAGTTTAGACTATTACTTTATAAAAAGATTAAAATATTATTCAAATACAAATTATCGAGACTAAAACACGAATCAGGATATTTGATTCTACATTATCTCGACAATAAGACTCCCGGATTTAACTTGTGATTGTGCTAGAGATCCAGAACCGATATTGGGTTGTTAAAAGATTGTTAAACTGTCACCTTTAAATAACTCTCAAGTAATTAATTAAATTTGTTCTTGACTGATATTGGCCATAAAGGTTAATAGGCAACTAAGTATGAGGAAAGTAAACTGTAACTTAGGCTTACAACACAATCATTAAGTACAAACAGGTTTATTATTTTAATTTCGAAATAAAATATGTAATTAGTTTCTGTGATTTTGAATAGTTAACCCTATCACCTTTGAATTTGATCACCTTTTGTTCTTTGAGTACCTATATAGAAATAAAATTTTTCTTTGTGAAAGTGTTACATCAAATAATAGAATTGTAATTGCGAAGATATAATTTCACAATTACATAGCAAACGTCAAGTTTTGTAATCCTAAAAATTGTAACATGCATGCTACTTTTTATTTGGACATACAGTTCATTCAACAATAACGTTCCTTTCACTCTTCGCCAATGTAATCCACTTTAAACAACGGATTAATTCATTTCAATTACGCAGTCTCCCAGCCTAATGCCAAAAACTCACCTGCAATATCAAATGCTTGAGACGCCAAAAGGATTTAGGGCGAATTTTTAACGCCTCAGGAGATGGGATATTTTCGATTGAGTTGGACAGTCTGTTGAGGAAATTATCACCTACCAGCGAAGGCGTGTTCATAAACCACCGTTCTGAGACTACCAGTTTGATAATTTTGCTGGTAAGCCTCAGTGTAATTATCAATTATTACTCGGTAAGATGTAAAATTTAAATGTAAATGTAAAAATTGAGTAAACATTTAAATTTAACTGAGAGTTCTTTGTAATTTCTTTTTTTTTGTCTTTGACGACAGAAAGTTTGTGAAGGTAGCCGGTTTCAATGAACACAAAATCGATAAAACTAAATACTTCTGCAATCTGATGACTCTTCCTAAGGTAAATAACGAAGAAAATACGTAATTACAAAGCTTGCTGACACCATAAGCCAGAAATTACATTACACATGTTGTGAGTCAACTCCTCGCAAACTATCCCCCAAACATGCACTCGATACAACTAAAACTATTGACTACATTCTGAACAAAAATACAGATCACAACAGGTTTCTTCTTCTTCTTGAAGGATCTTCCTCATTCTGCTATATGTGGTAAGCATCGCAGAATAAGGTACTTACTTTAGTGAATACAGTATATGCAAACAATGAATAATATATTTAACGTTTCCGAATAAAATTGATGTACGCAGAATCTGTATGCATATTATAATATTAGGTGTAATGTATTTCTGTTTCAGATCGAATAAAACCTGTGTAGATCACCCTTAAAAGAAAATTAAATAAGTACTCAATGAACCAAATATATCTAAAAATTATGGAAGTTAAAATCATCTGTGCTGAACAAAAGAAGAACAAACAAGAAAGCATTGACGGGTCTACAATTTTTATTTAAAAACTAACGACGTATTAAAAACTAAAAATATGAAAATATTGTTTTAAAAAAGGAAATGAAGAACTCTAAAGATATTAAACAACTAAATCTAGAGGATGATCTAACTGGAATTGATCAATACCGTATAAGCTACCTATTCCTATAACGCACTCTGGTTAATAGTAAGGGTAAACGCGCACTAGCACGGCCAAGACCAAGACCAAGACCAGTACTGGTCTGGAACAGCACGGCCACAACCTCGACCAAGACCAAGACAGTTTTGTAATGTACTAAACAGACAACAGTCAGTCTGAAAATGGATGACGAGGAAATAGCAGTGGCCGTGTATGTGTACCGTAAATATGTAAAAGGTAAAAGAAAACACTGGATACACCCCTTGAGAGCAGAGAGGCCTTTAAAAGGGTACTTCGTTAGTTTTTATGCTAATTTACGTGAGCATGAAGAAGAGTTTTTTAACTACACACGGATGAGTGTTAAAGGTTTTGACGAACTGTTAGTGAAAATTGCGCCTCACACGAGTAGAACTGATACTGCCATGCGCTTGTGTATTCTAAATGAAGAAAAACTACTAGTAACGTTAAGGTAAGTTTAATAATTGAAGAATATTCTAAGTAACATAGTAAATGAATATAAACTTAGTACAAATGACAAATTAATTGTAAAAACTGAGTTTTTAAATTTATACATGAGTCTATCTTAGATCTAGCAACTGTTGTTAATGTCATCAAAACGTTGAACCAATGGGGACACTTGGTCGTCTTCGTGTACATTACTTCCAGTCTTTGAATGTGGGGATGAAGTATTTCTTTGTAGACTCGTGAGAGGTTCGTAGTTGTTACCATCAGTATTCATAGGAGGAGCTATTGAAGATCCTTGCTGGTAGATTCTCTGGTCATATCCACCATAAATAGGCTGTGTGTTTTGCCCAAAAAATCGAAGGCTTTGTGAAGATCCCTCATGACAGTGGCCCATGTTGTTAAAATCTCCTGATTGGTTTTGTTCGATAACCAAAAGTATCTGACGTTTTGCTGAAAGCTTCCTGTGTTGTGGAATATTTTTGAAATCCTTAATCAGAGACATCAAGAAAAGCCGATCTGGGTCCTCAAGAGTCTCTTTTTCATGTTGTCTTCTTTCGTTGGCTGACTCCTTCAATACGTTTACCAGCTGTTTGCCAATGTCATCTGTTGCCTTCCTATTTTTTGCTAGAACAGTTGTATGATAGACTTTTGTTTGTGTAGTTGGGTTGTCGATGTCTCCTGTCTCGATCATCATCATCAGGATCGCGGTCCTCGCCTGGCAAGCTTTGCTGAGTGTAAGTAGGCGGAGTAGCACTGTGCAAAAATGACAGCATATTATAGTAAACATACTGAGATTTTCTAGTAGCTCCAAATCCACTTTTAGTTCCAGAAATCCTTTTCCTCTCTCTGTTGAAGACGTCTTTAATATGGCGCCATTTCTTCTGTATGGATGTGCCTGAAAAAAGTACCGATTGCAGTTTACGAATATAACAGGGAAGTAGTGTGTAGTTTGTAATGTTTTTTTTTTTTTTTTTTTGCTTTCAGGTATTTGGCGGAAGGCAATTCATTTTCTGATTTGCGTCACTACTATCAACTGGGAGTTACAACAATAAGAGAATTGGTGAAAAAAGTTTGTTCTGCTATCTTGAATATTTTAAGAGAAGACTGTCTACCCGAGCCTACGCAAGACGATTGGTTGAGAATCGCACAGGAATTTGAAAGTAGAGCTAATGTTCCTAATTGTCTTGGAGCAATTGACGGGAAACATGTCAGAGTAGCAAAGCCACCCAACAGTGCATCTATTTACTACAACTATAAAAAATACTTTTCCATAGTTCTAATGGCAGTTACTGACGCCAATTATAAATTTATTTTTGTTGACATTGGAGCTTATGGTAAATGCAGTGACTCATCAGTTTTTGAAGCTACAGTTTTGTACAGAAAAGTTCAGTCCGGTACTATAAATCTTCCACAAGATAGACCTATTTCTGATTTGAATCAAGTTTCAGTGCCCTTTGTTTTCTTAGCCGACGATGCGTTTGCATTGTCACGCAGAGTAATGTGCCCCTACGTAGGAAAAACCCTAACTGAGGAAAACAGAACTTTCAATTACCGCCACTGCCGAGGAAGACGTTTTGTTGAATGTACCTTTGGTATCTTGGCCAGTAAATGGAGGATTTTTCATAGGCCACTGAATGTTGACATTGAGTTTGCAATAGACATTGTAAAAGCTTGTTGCATTTTACATAACTTTGTAAGAGACAGAGATGGTGTTAAGTTCCAAGATACATTGAATGGATTCCCTACAGTTCATGAGAATGGTTCAGTAACTCGAAGACCTACCAGAGAAAACTACGCTTCAGGTGTAAGGAATGAATTTACTCGGTACTTTGTCAACGAAGGAGCAGTACCTTGGCAACGTAAGCACTTGTAAGTGTGATTGGCCTGTGAATACAAAAACAGATACAAGAACAGTCTTATTTCAATACCGTACATTACAACTATAACTAAAACCTAAACATTTGTCAGATTACTTTCTAATTAAGTTTAATAAAAGTTTTGGGCCTTGTATGTGATGTTTTTGTTTATTAAAAATGTCTGTGGTTTTAAATATTAATATAATTGTTTTATCGTGTATTATAGTTATGGCAACAAAATTATGATAGCAAAACTAGTTTTATTTAAGTTTTAAAATAAAAGGCATCAGGCAACTGACACATACTTTCCCCTTCTTTGCAATGGTCATTGATCTACAAGATTTTATTTAAAATTAACTCATCCGTTTTTTACTAGTTCCATCCAGTTTTAAAATATGTAATTAAAAGTTAAAAAAACACTTTCTACTTACATAATTAATTCTTCTGTGCCGCTGTTGTACAGACATCGCCACCGAATAGCAATGTTATTTCTTCCCATTTTCCCTTCTTCATTATTCTATTGGCATAATCATCTGATGAAAAATCCCACAAACAAGTCCTATCCTTTACCTCCTGTATCAAACACTGATTCTGTTGTCATTTTACAATACTGTCTACTAAACTTCTTCACAAATCATAAACAACTCAATCGCACACACAACCTCTCTCAACTACTCCTGGTCGCAGACTGGCCGTAGGCAGTGCGCGTTGTTCTATAACAGCTCATGGAAGTCTGGCCGCAACTTCAAGCTGGTCTCGCGCTTGGTCTGTGCGGCCAGAGCGTACAGCTGTGGTCGTGCGTCTGTCGTGTCTTGGTCTGACTAGTGCGCGTTGCTCCACATCATTTCAGGTTGTCCTGGCTGCAATTTCTTGGTCGTGATCTTGGTCTTGGTCTTGGCCGTGCTAGTGCGCGTTTACCCTAAGATAGAGACTGACCAAATAAGTTTTCAGGTGTTTGTTTCTTTGCTATTTACATTGCGAATAATATAGACACAATAGAAAGGAACTGTGAAAATAAAATAATTAGGAATGAATAGGAATGTAGAAACGGTCACAGATATCCACAATGATGAATACAATTTAACTCATCCGTTCCCAAACATGAAATAAGTTGAAGGACCACCTGGTTCCGTGCAGCCTCTGCGGCTCTGTTGGTCATCGTATTCCACTTACTGATTAAAAAAAAAAAAGTAAAGAATGTCTTATTTTACCAGGCGAAGTTAGGGCTAAGAAGCCCTCTCTAACACTTAACCTGGGGACCAACGGCTTAAAGGTGACTTCCGAACCACTACCAATGGCCGGGCAGGCGAGCTGCTTGCAAGGACAGGATCGCTCAGCGGTCACCTATCCAAGACGCGGCCACGCTCGACGTTGCTTGGATAGGATGGCCTGCGGTTTTTTATTTGGATGCATTGCTTTGATGTTCATTGTTTGTACAGCTCTATTCCGAAATGTTCAGCCTAAACTCCAGTATTTTAGCTGACCAGATTCCGCGGCAAATGGGTGCATGACTAGAAGATTGTTAGTCACCTCACCATTTTACTTCGAGGCAGTGTCTTCACTTATCTCAATACTTTCTCACAATGCGGATCATTCAACATAGGCACTTCACTTGCGAACTAATAATAATAATAGTTAACTGCATTGAAACAATAGTGCAATATTTTGCTAAGTCAGTTTTACGGTAGATTTTGTATCAATGGTAAGTACGGAGAGTTTATAAAGAACTTCATCGAACATGGCCCCTAGAGCTCCCAAGTTTATATACATACGCTACATGATGAAGCTTGTGAAAATGATTTCGTACAAAAGTTTATCTTATAATCCCCCCCCCCCCACCCCCCCCCCCCCCCACCCCCCCCCCCCCCCACCCCCCCCCCCCCCCACCCCCCCCCCCCCCCACCCCCCCCCCCCCCCACCCCCCAATGAAAAACGATTTTGAAAAAAATACAATCATAATGCAGTTGATTTTCAAACAATTTCTGGATGACAAGATTTCGGATATTTGCTATCGTTATATGTTACAAAAGGTAAAAAAACATTTCACTGTACTCCAAGCAGCTTTCGGGTATGTTTGAATCTTTTTCTTGCCCTTCCTTTCATCTTCCTGCTATTTATTTTTATATGTATTAATACCTCTGATGAAGAGGGATAGATTATAATCTTCGAAACGTTGTGTTATACCTTTTGCAACATATAATAATGGCAAATGTTCGAAACCTTGTTTTCCTTTTTAACCTTCATCGTCAATAACAAATTTCTAATAAAATATTAGAAATTTGATAATTTGATATCATGTATTGTGATAATGTAGCGTAATGTTACTTTATTATTGTCATTTGGATTTTATAGTCATTCTTCTCTTACATGTATTGTCGGCTACATTCATGTTTGTGACAACATGAGAGTCAAGGTACAGTAAGCCTTAGCGGAATGTAATTATAACCAGATTGCATTCCACTTACAGTTGGTACTGAGCTGAATTGCGATGTACATGTATCAAATACTCTACACAATCCGTTACTATATATACTGAGAACGGATAAAGTCAATTATAAATTAGTTATATTCACATAATTGAAAAAAAACAGCATATAATTTTATTATGTGGTCGCTGGATGTAAATGTCACCACAAGAATAAATGAAACGAATTATGTTTTGACAAAATGACAAAGATAAAGAAACATGAGTTATGTTTGATACGTTATTGTTTAATAGTGATGTAAAGTATTTCGATCATCCAATGATGATGTGGAAGCGGGTTTTTCATTAACCAGAGGCAGCGTGGCAGAGTTAACTAATCAAAAGCCGATGGCGGGGCAGGAGAATCCCTGACAAATGAGGTGTCAGGTTAAATGCGATCCCTACTCCCAGTGGGAGACGGGAGGGATCTGTGTAACCCTTCACTACCTGTCAGAGTAATGAGGACGACTGACATAATGAGTGTAGACAGCGTGGTTCAGCGGCCGTATTAATAACAGGTTGTAAATAACCACACCTGGGATCTGTCAGACCCTAGGCTTCTGCTGAGCGTTAAAAATATAAACTATATATAGTTTATAAACAATTAACTTCATTGATTTTTGGGAAGGTACTGTTTTAGAATTATAGTAAAAAATGAAATAATGCGGAAAAAGCGTATTTCACCTTATAGTGTATAATAGACGTAAATAGAATAGATTAGATTTCAAGTAATTACGAGTATGTGAAAAAGTGGACAACCTTATAGTGGATAATGGACGTGTAGAACAGGTAGGCCTACTTGCTCCAAAAATTATAAACCTAAACATTTTTGATGCAAATAAAACACAACGGAACTGCAATTAATTCTGTTCTGTTTATTAGGATTGACATTAGAACTAGTTTAATGGTATTCACTATCGTCAGAGTTTGTTTCGAGTACGGATACTACTTACTAAATAAGACAATTCCGGAGATTAATGGACCCCCGGAACGGCAATTATCTGCTGAGATTACAGCAGAGATGCTGTATGTATCAGGCCACGACGGTCTCCTGGGTCCTGTGTGTTTCAGAGTTTAATATGCAAGTTACGTGCCCAAGATATAAAGCACGTCTGCTTAGTCCCAGTTTTTCTAGAAAGTCTATAATCAACCTTAGGTAAATTTCGATAGTGCGATTTTTAATCGTTTTTGTAACAATCATTGTTGTTGAAGTATTTTAGTCCGTTACAATGACATGGCTTCTGTACCGATTATAACGGTATTGTAAGTCAGTGAGAGAATAGAATAAACAATAACATCTGTTAAGGTTCCAATTCCTTTCAGTAAAACATGTATGTAACTACTTTGGGTAGGGAAGGAGGGAAAACATATATTTCTGAATAATCTAAAGATCTTACTAAGTATTTATTTTTATTATCCGAACAGTTAAGTTGTCAATGATTGGCTGATCATTTAGCGAAGATCCTCAAACCAGTTATGACGAGAAATCCCATTTCTGTTTGCCTGTACGCACGATAATTGCCAAACGGGGTTACATAAATAGTTTAAATTCGGTTTAAAGATTTATTTTTACTATATCTCCAATGGTATAGTACACATCGATAATTCGGGAGTTTCAATTTCTGCCTGCAACAAAGTAACCTAATTCTTTCTCCAAAAAACCTCCACGAGTTCACATTCATTAAGTTAATTAAGAGATTAGTTCCATCTAATTGTTTATTTAAGCTTAAAGGGCACATATATGTATATGCATGTATGTGTTGTGTATATATATATATATATATATACCTGGGACTAAGCTGACGTGCCATATGTCTGGGGCTAGTAACTTGCATATTAAACTCTGAAACACACGGGCCCCAGGAGGCCGTCGCGGCCTGATACGTACAGCAGAGATCTGAGGGGGTAATTGCCGTTCCGGGGGTCCATTAATCTCTGGAATTATCTTGTTTAGTATCCGTACTCGACACAAACTCTAACGTTAGTAAGTATCGTTACATTAGTTTTAATGTCAATTCTAATAAACAGAACAGAATTAATTGAAGTTTCGTGGTATTTCACTTGCATAACCAATGTTCAGGATTTTAATTTTTAGAGCAAGTAGGCCTACCTGTTCTACACGTCCATTATCCACTATAAGGTTATCCACTTTTTCAAATAATTACTTTCTTTGACTATATAAGAATAAAATTATTTTATTTTAAGAAGGAAAATAGTAACTGAACATGAAATACTCATTGTCCTTCTTACAGAACACAAAGGCATATTTCATTGTATTTCACTTGGATCACAATGTTTCTATCTGTCATTAGAATATTAATAAATAATAAATTAAAAATTTCAAAAATTATTCTGATTTTAATTTTTGAAGTAAAAAAATATTTTACATACACATATTCTACACTATAAGTGAAATACCCTTTTCCACCTCGTTTCTTTCCTTGACTATAATTCTAAAACAGTACCTTCCTAAACATCAATGAAGTTAATTGTGTATGAACTGTACTGTCAACGCTTAGCAGAAGCCGTGGGTCTGACCAGTCGCGTAGTGAGGATTTTGGCGCCATGGAGCGGACTCAGTCCCTGGCGCCCCTCCCCCAACTTTTTTTACCTACATGATCAATCAGTGCCGACAGTTCACCTCACTACCGTAACAAACGTTTCTTGGCCATAATTTTATCAGCAATGTAAGGCGTCTTTTGACCAAAACATCATTTTTTTATAATAACTTACAGTCTACTATTCTTTATAAAGTTTTGTTACTTGTAAGAGACCTAGTTTACGTGTATAGCAATATGTATTTAAATCTCAATTCAATTCCATAGGGTTTAGAATGAAAGTACAAAATTTCAATATATTTAATAAATATGTATTGAAAACCCTAGTTTAAATTTGAGTACATTATCTAAAAACGTGAACATAGTAGTTAAGTAGTTACAAAACCAACTCGCATATTATATTACTATCTTAACTAATCTTCTTTCGTGACTTCATGCTAGCAAACTGTGTTATTGTGTCGTCCAAGTTGATGTGCCTGGCTCTGCTGCGCTCTATAAATATGGTTGCTAAGGCACTCAGACGTTCTTGGGACATGGTGCTGCGAAGATAGTTCTTTATCAGTTTAAGTTTTGAAAATGATCTCTCTGCACTTGCAGTTGTAACAGGTAGTGTCAAAAAAATCAAAGAAGCATTCACAACATCTGGAAAGCTGAAACCAACTTGAGCACGCACTATTAAAGTATCTGCAAGATCCCTTATACTTTTGTGTTTTTCCACGTGACTTAAAAAACAAGTTTTTAGCCTTACAAGCTGTGGACCTAAGTTAAGGGAGACGTCATCTTGGTAGTTTAATATCAAAATTTTGCTTGATTTCTAAGATTTCTTCATCACTTGCTCCAACTAAAAAAAGAAGGCTTCAGACATTGGAAACTACTAGTAATGTGAGTAATAGCCTCAAAACGCTCTGTCAGCTGTGTTGTGATTATGTCAAGGCTACGGGTTGAACACCTCAACCCGGAAACGTTTCTCATTGTCTTTAATAGGGTCATCAACTTGCACTTCATCAAACATTCTTGCCTTCTTTTTTGTTTCTTGAGTCAGTGAAATGTGGTACAACTTTCCATTGCAAACATAGCTTAGTTGCATCTGCTTTAACTGTTTGCCACTCATTCCTAAGTTTGTTAATTTTGTTTTAAGATTTAAGAGCATTTTTGTTGCGTGTTCCAAGTCTTCCAGCGTGTTCCAGCCGCCCACCTGTCACCCCCGCCCTGGAGCGGTCGCTCCACTCGCTCCTCTGTCGCTACGCCACTGGGTCTGACATATCCCAGGTGTGGTTATTTTCAGCTTGTTATTAATACGGCCGCTGAACCTCGCTGCCTACACTCATTGTATCAGTCGTCCTCATTTCTCTGACAGGCAGTGAAGGGTTACACAGATCCCTCCCATCTCCCACTGGGAGTAGGGATCGCATTTAACCTGACACCTCATTTGTCAGGGATTTTCCCGCCCTGCCAAAGGGGTTTAATTAGTTAACTCTGCCGCGCTGCCTCTGGTTCATGAAACACCCGCTTCTACATCATCAGTTAATGATCTTTCGATATTATCTCTGAAATATTTTATTTCGCTATTAAACAATAACATATCAATCATCAATCATTTACATCCGGCGACCGCAGAATAACATTCAAAAGACTTACATAACAGAAGAAAGTAAGTTTAACTTAATTAACTTGGATACTTCAAATCTGAATATCCTGTTACTCCAGAAGCAGGCGCTAAGGTTCTTTTATGACGAGTAAAAATATCTTGCTATATTTTTGGCTGGCGATGATTACCTCCGCTAAACAGCTATGCATTTAACCAATCATGTTGAAACTTCTAACAAAACAAAGATATGAGAAAATCTACGAGTACAAAGTTAACGAGGCCTTATAAATATAAAAAACACAATAACTTTCACTTGTATAAGACAGTATTTGTATTACTTTTGACTATAGTTTAACTTACAACACAAAATGGATATTTTCTGTAATCACAGTACTTTCTACTTTCAATACAAAATATAGTGTTTGCCTCTTTCACGATTACTTCCATTGACAACACAGTTTTTCTACCTTCCCAATAATTTCATACGCATTTCATACAGTTAATGTCAAATTTTCAGTTGCAATACAACTTTTGTTTGTCGTACGTCACTTGCAACGTCCAGCCTATACCTCAGTGTACTTCCTTTAGGCAAGTAAAATAACCCATTATTAAAGGGGAGCGTAAAATATTCAACGGTGTTGAGATTAGCGTGTATTTATGTATTCCAAATAAACGTAAATAGGTAATATAACTTACACAAGATTCCTAAAAGTATGATATATATGTATATATATATATATATATATATATATATATATATATATATATATATGTGTATATATATATATATAGTGTGTTGTATATATATATATATATATAAAAACAAATAATTATTATGTTTATAAAGATACTAGCTGTTTCCCACGACTGCACACTCTATTCGTAAGCTTTGCTCTTGCCAACGGCAATGTACAGTTTGCTTTGTTGCCACGATCAAGACAGTCTCTCAAAAGTGTATGTTTATAGACATTTTACACATTCATTAACTTTATTTTAAAGTGGTCTAGTACTCAAGCTTTAAGTTCAACAAGAAATTTATTTTAAAGACAAATATACATTATAACTTAGAGCCTTGAAATAGTGTTTGGCTATTTAATAATTACAATTCAATACTTTCCTGCTCAAAATAATTACAAGAACTTCAATTATAATAAAATAAATGTGAATCATAACAAGAGTTTTCTATATTGTACATGATATTTTTCACTCGTTTCTATTAATGTTGTATCAGTCCTGAAGCCAAAAAGTATACTAATACTACAGCAACAATAACCGTCTCGTAATTGCAGTTTATAATGTGTAGACGCTTTCAAGGCTTTTATCTTTTGCAGGGCCGCCTGGTAGCGAGTTACATAAATGGGAATAGCATGAAATATATATATATATATATATATATATATATATATATACATAAAACAGGATATTTTTATATATGACATTGATAGACTCAGAAAATATTTGACCGTTCATCATGAACATTTGTATGAACGTTGGCAGATATTAGAGCAAAAAAAGTTGCTACAATAATATAGACCTTCCCCCCTAAGGCACTGCTAGAGTAAAATTTTTTAATATTGTAGCATTTTACTTTATAATAATAATAATAATAATATTCTTTATTGCGTGAAACCATTACAATATTGCATGGCATGCGTCAACGTAACTACATAAAGTAAATAAGTACATCAGATAAATGATGTTGGTCAAGGTAAATACATACAATGTAATATAATTCTTGTATGTATCAGAACCGGGGATTCGTGGTTGTTGTTAATTTCAAAAATTTTCATCCCAGCGGCCCATCATGAACTCATCAGTTTAGTAAAATGCCTTTGACATAAGAAAATGTTTTAGTCGAGTTTTGAATTGTTTTGTTTCATTGAGTTGTTTGGTGCCCTCAGGGAGCCTATTGATTAGTCTGACTCCAACTTGAGATGGTAAGTGTTCGAAAGCTGCCATTCTGTGCTGTTCGACTCGAAAGTTATTCCTGCCTCTAGTCCCATATTGGTGGACATTCCTGCCCCGTACCAACTCGCATTTAAGTCGGCAGTACAAGGCCACCTCGAGAATATAGAGACAGGGAAGGGTCAGCAATCCAAGCTCCCTAAAGGCATATTTGCACGACTCTCTGGGGTTTAATTTTGAAAGAATTCTTACGGCTTTCTATTGAGATCTGAAAACTCTTTCAAATCTGTACTTGGAACAGCTTCCCCACAATCTCAAGCCATATGCCAAATGTGGATGTATCAGACCAAAATAGGCCATTTTTAATACATCCACCGAACAAAATTTTGCAAGATTGCGCAGGACATAAATTCCCGAAGCAATCTTAGAGCAAACGTTTTCAATGTGATCGTCCCATGTCAGCCCCCGTTCAAGGTACATTCCAAGGAACTTAATGGAGTCTGTTTCTTCCAGAAGGAAATCGTCCACCATCACCGCGGGTCGGAGCTCTTGTCCTTGTTGCCGAAGGCAAAAATGTATGACGTTTGATTTTGAACTGTTTGTTTTCAGATTGATTCTGGAGAAATATTCGATGCATGAATTCAAACCAATGAATGACTCCATTGCAAGTTCGTTTTTTGATTTTGATCTGATGCAGAGAGTCGTATCGTCAGCATATTGAATAAATTTTCCATTCTGGATTGCAGAATTCAATCTGTTGACGTAAATTAGAAAAAGGGCTGGCCCTAATATTGATCCCTGTGGGACACCGTAGGGCATTTTGACCTTGCCTGACAAGACACTCGCAATCTGCACGCACTGCTCTCTATCCTTTAAATAAGACGAGATCCAATCGTGCGGCAGTCCCCGAATACCACTTGACCACAACTGGTGCAACAGTGTTGCATGATGCACACAGTCAAAAGCTTTAGAGAGGTCGAGGAATATGCTTAGCACGTGCTCTCGCCTCTCTAGGCCCTCGACAACATTGTAAATTAGATTCGTTACAGCATCGATTGTCGACTTGTTTTTCCTGAACCCAAATTGTTCGGGACATAGAATCTCGTAACGATCAAGAAATTGTTCAAATTGTTTGAGGAAAGCTTTTTCGAAAATTTTGCTGAAAACTGGGAGTATAGAAATTGGACGATATTTGCTTGGAATGCAAGCATCGTCCTTTTTGAAAATTGGTATAACTTTAGCAATCTTCAATACCGACGGGAATACGCCTTGAGCAAATGAAAGATTGATCAGTCGGGTGATTGGAGTCAAGAGGTATTTGAAGCACCCCCTGAGCAACCACACAGACATGCCATTGGTGTCACTGGATTTTTTCGGTCTTAAATCCCGCACGATACGGGCCGCCTCCACCTCACTCACAGGAATAAGAACCATAGACGAGATCGGTCTCGTCAATGGATTATCGCGAGGGCTATCCGAAAATGAGTCGTCTGGTTCAGCCACAGTTGAAAAAAATTTGTTAAATTCGCTTGCCACTTCAAACGGATCATCAATTATTTTATTTGTTATTTTAAGTTTCGGAGTTGAAAATTTGGAAAAATTTTGTTGTTTTGTGCTATTTTTTATAATGTTCCAAGCGCTTTTTGAAAAATTGTCTGATTGTCTCAGTTTGGTTTCGAAATCTCGTGCCTTGGCCATCCTTATTTTTTTACGATAATATTGCTTGAAATTTCGAAAAAAAGTTTTGAATTGTTCGTTTTCGGTCCCTACATATATCGAATGATAAAACTTGAGCCTTTCTCTTGATTTGAGAATATCTTGAGTAATCCAGGTATCTCTTCTCCTTTGAAAACGTTCTTTGAAATTTTTGAATGGACAAGTGACATTTAAATGAAAAATTACTCGCTTTAAAAATATTTATAAAAATAGAATCCAGGAATGACCACGACTCCTTCCTGAGACAATTGTTGAAAAGATCAACGTTTGCAGACTTTACATCTCGTTTTATTTTCACGGAGGGAGGTTCAAATTTTGGTTTGGAGTAGGTAATTACGGCTTCCTGGGCGAAGTGATCCGATATGGCCGCGTTCAGAACAGAGACCGAAACGTCTGGGATGTTTGTGATGACGTTGTCGATGGCCGTACTCGACGCGGCAGAGACTCGTGTTGGTGAGTTCACGGACCATGTTAAACAGAAAGAAGATAAGATATCACTAAGCCGCTGGGCCAGGGGGTTAGCGTAGTCCAGAACGTCGATGTTGAAGTCACCAATGATGATGAACTTCAATAATTTTGAATGAAACAAATTTAGAAGTGTTTCAAAGTTTTCAAAAAATGTGGTGCTGCACCCATTTGGAGATCTATATAAGCCAATTACTGTGAATTTTCCAATGGATTTTTGATCAAATTTTACCCCAGCCATTTCAAAGTTTAGATCACTCCTATAATCCACTTTTAATGGCTGGTAATTTAGTCGGTATTTGACAAAGATTGCCACGCCACCCCCTTTGTAGTTAGTTCGGTTATAAACGCTAGCCAATTCGTAATTATTGATTCTGAACATTGCAACAGTATCAGCCGTGAAGCCATGCTCAGAAACAACAAATATGTCAGGATGCAGCTCTTCTGCCATGAGCATCAGCTCGTCGACTTTATTTGTGGTAGACTGTGCATTCTGGTGGACAACAGAAAATGCTTAAATTGAATTTTGAATTTTGTGAATTTGATTTGGGTTTTCTTGAGACTGTTTGGTTGCGTAATTCCCCGATTCTGATATTTTTATGTCAGATTCACACAATTGAAAGAGTTTTTTTGCTGATTCATGGCATTAATAAAGGTTGAATCAGGCTTTCTTACCGATGATCCGCTTTTTAGTGCCTCTGCGAATGAGTCATAGGGAAGCACGTGGGGATAAACAGCGACTGGCAGTTCCAAGGTAGTCAGCATTGGGGTAGTTGAAGACCTCTGTGGCCGTGTCGGTAGTGGCTCGGCAGCGGTTACAGGAAACCGGGATGAAGTTCGAGGATTGGAGCGATTCAACCTCCGCAGACAATCAATCAGCAGGTCCGCCAGAAGATGCTTGCTGCTCTGCTTCAAGTGCATCCCATGAGACGTGAAAGCACTTCTGCTTATTTGGTTGAAATCCAACACCACCGCCCCACGGTATCATGCGCATAGTTCCTCAATATATGCGTTTAATAGTGCGACCTCTTGATTAATTTGATGACACGGTGGTAAGTCGTGTCTGTGAGGCAGGGTGGAGACAACAACGCCGGAGGTCAGTAGCCTAGTCACAATGCGCTGTTCAAGGTGTCGGTAGACATTGCATTGCTGACCGGAGGCGACATCATTGGTCCCGGCGACGATAACACAGCAGCTACCAGGTGGAGGCACGTCGGACGTCGCATCCAGCAGCTTGGCTCCAGGTTTACACAAGCCATCCACCTTCGTCCTCCGGGCCACCTTCGGCCGCACATGGCCAACCAAACCACAGACGTGGCTGTCCCCTTCAATAAAAATTGAAGAAAGAGGCAGATTGGTTTTATGGTTGTTCTTATTTTTCTTCTTCTTGTTCTTCTGGTCTTCTATGGGGGTTCTGTGCATTGCAGGGGATTTCCATGGAGGTGATGCATGCCGTAGGCTTGAAAGTACTTGATATTTATTATCAGTTTTAGTCGGAAGATGTCTTCTTTTGTCGCTCACCACCGACCACTCGGAAGGCTGCTCACGCGTACATTAACCACTCCCCTTCTCCCTCAAGCTATTCAGCTCGCCTCCAGAACCTCAATTGTAGTCTTGAGGCCAGCCACGAGGTCCCTAGTATCCGCACAACGCTGATCTCCGCAGTCAGTAGGCAGGTCACACTGCATAGCGCAGTCCGCCACGGAAGCGCAAAGTGGTGGGTCGCACTGCACGGCGCAGTCAGCCACGGAAGCGCGCACGGGCGACTCAACCAACGATGTGGCCGCCACGAACACCTGGTTGGTATACTGCATGAGACGAGTGTCCGACTCAATAGAGTGGTCAAGGACGTGCTTGTATTGTTCTTCAAGCTGCAGTAAACGATGTTTCAGTTGTTGATTTTCAGCAACCAGGTCAGCCATCTCCATTGCCAACAAACACCGCGCAATGGATAACCTAGTCTAATAAAATTTCACACAATGCCTTAGAATGAAACCATATAAGTGGTAGTTACAAAATAGAAAAATATGAAGATTAATATAAACGTTTTATTTGTTGATATACTGTTCATTGTTTTTGTTGCTGACACTGTGTTCAATGATTGCAAGTTAGAAATAAAACTCCACTAGTACAATATAGCTACTTATTTAACTGACGAATTAATTTCCTCTTCTAGTGCTTACATTTTTTATATTGTTTCCTTAAGTAAAGTTCTCTTTTTACATGATCATTCATTAAGTACCTTCTTTCAGTAGCTCTTTTAACAGCTCTGTTAAGATAGGAAGAATATAAAAGTTAAACTAGAATTCAGAGGCTAACAATAAAAGATAAATGTTTTAATAATTAAATACAATTAATGAAAGCTTTAAAAACTATTTACACTCATAAAAAAGTACGCTAGTTCTTCCTTTCCTGCTTAAAATAATTACAAGAACTTCAATTTTCATAAAATAAATGTGAATCATAACAAGGGTTTTCTATATTTTATATAATATTTTTCACTTGTTTCTATTAACGTTGACTCAGTCCAGAAGCCATAATAGTATATTGAAATACTAATACCACAGCAACAAATTTAGTTATAAAAACACGAAAACACAGTTTATTTCATAAAATGAGTGTTGTATTCTTGGTGATTTAGATAAATTGTAGAAATTTACCTCAGGTTGATTATACAGGCTTGCTAGCAAAGCTGTGACTAAAGTGCGATATATCTTGGAAGCACGTAACTTGCATATTAAACTCTGAAACACACAGGCCCCAGGAGACCGTCGTGGCCTGATACATACAGCAGAGATCTGAACAGGTAATTTTCCTTCCCTGGAGCCCATTGTGCCCTGAGTTATCTTGTTTAACGGTGTGATTACATAAAAGAAACCCTATCATTATTGTTACTATTATTTTACTTGAACAAATGAAGTAGGAAAGTTAGCTACGTTACTTACAAACAAACTAGTAGAGGTACAATACTGGGAGATACATTAACACTTCATGTTTTATTATGCATTTAGAAGTCAAAGAGAATTATTTTAAACAATACATTCCAGTGTTCTAGGTTTACGGCACCTTCCAACTCAACTGCAGCTTTTAAAGTATCTAACTTAACTCGGAAACATGAGATCCGATTAAGACAAAATGTTATAAAAGATAAGCACTTATTACATTATTATCTTACTTTTATTCTTCATCGGGCGATCTAAAAAAATTCGGCATTAGTTACGTTATGGAGCTTTTATAGTCTTTATGTTGAAGTTTACTTTTGAGAACACTGTTTGAAATGTTTGATTTTAACACAGATCAAGCGGAACAGGTATTTTTATTTCCGCAGCCGTTACAAGGTCATTTTAACGCGCACCCTGCTATTAAATATATAATAAAACTTTTTTTAATGAATCGGATTCTTAGTTTTGGAAAAGCTTAAAAATACTAACTATAAGTATTCACAATAAGGTGTTACTTGCCTTCTTAGCAAGAAACAGAATCGCTTACAGTTACAATACAACAAGTATAGTTCGAAAGGAATGAAATGTCAAATAATACATGAAAGCACGAAGAGCAAGGTAGCCCTGGGCGACCCGGGTGTCAGTAAGCTGACACGGTCTCCGGGTGCGATATTTCCTAAGGCAAACTTTCAGTTGTTCAACTTTTCGCCTTTGTTTATTGCTGCTTGATGATATGTAAAAACTCTGTTGTTTTGATCATTTAAGACTCTTTTATGAATTAAATAAATTATTGGATTCGTTGCACTTACTATCTTAGTTAGTAACATCTCAGTAACAAAAACAGATTGAATATATCTATATTTGATACTTAAAATATTAAAAACTGAGACACATTGTATACATTTTGAGAGGATGACCAGTCTCTCATAGTAAATATGTTATTGAAAACAGCTAGTGGCTGTGTGTCAATAAGTCAGTGACTGTTACCAGTGCCTCTGCAGTATCTCTATATCACTACAACAACTCAATAACAACAGAAGCCGAGGGTGTGACAGATCCCAGGTGTGGTTATTTACAGCTTGTTAGTAATACAGCCGCTGAGCCGCGCTGCCTACACTCATTATGTCAGTCGTCCTCATTTCTGTGACAGGCGGTGAAAGGGAATTTTCGATTCCCAACCCCCTCCCACTCCCCGCTGTGAGCAGGGATCACATTAGTACCGACACCTCATTTGTCAGGGATCCTCCCGCCACCGGAGTTTAATTAGTGAACTCTCCCGCGCCGCTTCTGACTGATGAAACGCCCGCTTCTACGTCATCTAGCTGCAAATATTATGGCATTATATAAGAATGTTTATTATCGTTATAAAAGCCTGTACCAGGCAATTTACACTTTTTGCTGCTATATTATTTTACTCAATTGTATTTATTCTTGTGGTATTGTCATTTCCATCTAAGTGATAATAAATTTACAGTCCCTACTTCTACACCTGAAAAAGGTATACTACCTATGCTTTTATTGAGACATTCAGTAGTTTGCATTACAGGGCAGCTCCACACTGCTCTCATCTGCCTCATATATTATGATCAAGAAGCATGTGCCTATGTTTCGAGAAGAAAAGCATACACCCTACCTGAACCCGCTCCCTCCACCACACTCTGAACCTATAGGAATTCAATTTCTGGTTCTCTAATTCTGGGTAATTGTGGTTCGGATTTTGAGATTTTTTAGAAATAAGGTGTAATATTTGTGTCCAAATGGAAAATAGCATTATAAAAATTAACATAGTTTTCGTTATCGATTTGTGATTAAATCAATTAAAAATACTTAGATAATTAGTGACTACTACTATCTATTGCTAACTATACAAAAGAAAAGATAACCTAATGAGTTATATTGCTTGTGATGGACAAGCAAACTAGTCATAAGGTTCAATTCAAAACTTTTAACTTCTTTTATCACAATATATAGGAATAAGTATATGATTAGTGCTACCTTCCTAACAATTAATATTACCGAAAAGTAAAAGACGCTAATAGTAGCGTCTTTTATCATGTCTGCTATCAATAAGTATAATGTGTTACAATAAAGATAAAACGTATGTAAGAACAATAACTAAAAGTATAATTGGGAAGATTTAAAGCAATGCAAAGGATACAATTAATCAAGTGTAAAACACAAACGATAAATGCCAGATACCTGGACATCTCCTCGTCCCATGAGCAGCCAGTCACACCCAAGCTCGTTGTCAGCCTGCAGCAAGTAGCGTCCATCAGTCCAGAGAGCGGCCTTGGTCTCAGTGATCACGGCAACCCCGTAGCTGCCACTGAACCCCGAGATGTACTTCAATCTCTCGTCGTGCTCTGCTACGAACTCGCTCTGAAAAAATGTATTCAAAATTTAAAATTTCTATGGCGAGAATGTCGAATTACTTCAAAATGGAAGTATTGAAAATAATTCAAAAAGCACAAGGGAAGTTTTACAGTAAGATAATTAATTACGTTGATCTTTTAGGGTACCTTAATATTCTCTCGGACAGTGGTAGAGAACTCGTTGTGACCGTACAACAGTACTGAAGACGCTTTAGGTATCGACAGTTAAAATGTATTTGGATAGTGACAATAAACGATATGTTTTGTAAGTTTATTTTATACCTTGCTTATCATAAAACTAGTTAATGAACACCCAACTAGTGGAGCCCTAAAAAAGTATTGAAGCCCAGTCATGTATTACATTTTAAAAATGAGCCGTAATTATACAAGTGAATGGGAGAACAACACTTATATTATTAGGTAGTTTTTAAGTTTCTTAATAACAACAAAGTAATTTTGTAGAATTAAATTTGTAAAGTATTTTAAGATTCTACGACCATCTAATTATACAGAGCGTAATTCAAATACCTAGGGGACATTAGTTTTGGAGTTTCCTGAAGCGCCAATGTTGGACTTCATATTCTAACATATCAGTTAAAGTTCTAGAGCACTACTGTATTTTACTTATATGAACCGAAGGACTTTACAAGCCGGCGGCAAATATCAGTATTTCCTTGTTACTCCAATATTGAAACCATGGGCATATCTGCAGAAACACAGGTTTATAAAGCGAAAGGTATATCCCGAAAGTTGGAAAACTTTCGGCGTTAGTTGTATGTACTACTGGTCAATCTGATCTTGCAGAATAAAAAGGGGAAACAGGAAAGCTGAGGGCATTTTCGAACATCTTTAACCAGTCCAGTAAACCTTCAGACTCCCTCACCTCGTCTGGCGTGTGCAGGTGTATTATTTAGTGCATCGTTTAAGGAGTGAAATGTTGTTACTTCTCTAGTCACTCTGCACGCTCAGGTTGTTTTTGACGAACTACTTTTTGTACGTGGTTCCGGTGAGTTTATCACCACAAATTGACTAGTTTATAGTTTTTGAGTTTGCTTTATCTTCGAAAAGTAGTGTTATATTTTTGTAACATATAACGACACCAAATTTACGAAACTTGTTATCTTTCAATACCTATTCACCAAACAGAAGTCAAAACAACAAATAATTTCTCGTGCACTACTTTTGTTATGACGGCTTCCCACGATCTGTTATTGTCCCGATTTGTCTATTCTGTCCTCATTTTTACAAATGACTAACTAGGATGATGTTTAACGGACACTCAACGTTGTGTCACTAATGTTTTTATTAATTTCTCCTAAAGTTGCGGACTTGGATTAAAAATAGACTCCAAAATTTTACAATGGTTTATAAAACTATAGCTAAAGATGTTGTGTATGTTACACCATTAATGGAAAAGCACTGAGACGATGTATAACAAAAGTAATTAATCGTCAACACTTGTTACTTTCCTTGTCTTTGTTTCTAGTAAATACCTATTGACTGTAATTTCTAATCTCCATTCCACTTTAATATAGGTAATGGTTCTATATAAAGGTTATCTTTAATATGGAGTAAGGTTAAACAGTACAGCCATTTGAATATTTTGGTGGATGTATCAAAGTATCAAAGTTATGCTTTTAGATTATAATTGATGTTTTACTTAGCCTCTGTACTTTTAATTTATACCTTGAACGAGTATCTTTAAAATCAAATCGGTGTCGAACCAGATACGAGTATTCCGTGAAATAAAAGTAGAATATTTGCTTCTCATATATACAACTTTGTTAACACCCATTTAATGAACCTCGAAATAACGTGGGCTCAAATACGTGAACTGTCGCTCTATTACTGGCCTTTTCAGATTTTGCTCTTCCTTTTCAGCTTAAATAAGTAATCAGTTATGAATGGTTGAACTTAGTGAAAAGTGATTTTAGCATGTGGAAATAAATGCATAAAGCAACTTTAAAATTGTTTAGAAAATATAGTATGGAAATTGTGATGTATATTGGGTATATCGGCCATTGGAAGTTTTAAATGTGTGCTACGCAATTTTGAACAGGCTGCTTTCGAAATTTCCATCTTACAACGTAAACGTGACTACTGCTTGCGTACGGCACATAAAAGTTTATTTATTTCTATTCAATATTAAAAGAACAAATGTACAGAAGTACATATTTATTTTCCGCTTTGTCAAGCATAATTGTTAAATAAATAAAAATGCTTTCCCAAAAAATAAAACAAATTTACAGGTAAAAATATTTTTACCTAATCTCACATAGGGCGAAAAAAATGTTGTACTCCAGTTGTTTGATGGTTGTAGGGTAGAAGTATTACCATACAGTTAATCTTTATCAGGATAAATGTCAAAAATAAATGAACAAATAATAAATATATTCAGCTCCACAATAAAACATACTCGTAACATCCAAAAAGTTCCTTTAAAAAGAAACTCACGCATTATAGATGTTACTTTATTGGAAGAAATAGCGCAAATCAGAACTTGTTTTTCATTTATCTAAACCTACGATAATTAAAACAAAGTCTGCAAGATGCTTTTGGAAGCATCCAAGAGAAATATTTTTTTAAAGTGTGGAATATAAAATATTATAAAGCTAAAGAGCAGTACATATTGATAAAAATTGAGTTTTTATTTACCCGAAAATAATGATGTAGCAAATTTTATATGGATATGTAGCGTTTTTAAAGCTACATTGATTTATTTTTTTTATGAAAACTTAAATTAAATAAAAATTTTGGGATCGAAATATTGGGACTTAATTTTAGATTAGATTGTGAAATGTCAGGGTAAAAACGAACATGTAATCCTTTGGCAAGTTAGTACTGGTAGTTGTAAATTGTTAGGAAGGCAGGTTGACTGCCTTGAATTGATTAGAACTTGTCTTGTTGCGAGAATTGTTCTCCTGGTTTGATACAGCTGGACCAATGAGAGAGCACCACGGATGTCCTGCAAAGTTGATTAGAAAGGGAAGTATTTAAGCGCCCGCTCATAATTTTCGCCCTTCTTTTGGTTTTTTTCGTGAGTAAAGTTAATTGCAGTGCGCCGTATTTCTTAAAATTTTCCGCGAGTGATTTTGAGGTAAGCACCAAATTTATTGTACGTTTTATTGAAATAGTCATCCTGATCGGATTTTAAATGAATTCTGTTGTCTTTTTTATAGGAAAAAATTAAATTCAAAGAAACTACAGAGCATTCTGAATAACTTATTCTCGAAGAACAATAGATCATAATAGAATGATACAGGTTACATTTGGTTCATGCTTGCAAGAGAAGTTAATTAAAATTGAACTTTGTTAATAACTTTAATTGAGATTTGGAAAAGTAGTAATTTATTAATATTTAACTGGAACTGTTTTATTGTGAATTATTAATTGAAAATTAATTGAACTTTAATAATTGTTAGAGAGAGAGTTGTAATCTGAATTGCAGAGACTTGAAAGTTATGGTTCAAATAGTGTAAAGAGAAGTTTAAATTTTTATTTTGAATTTTGAGTGAACTTAGAAGTGAACATTTTTATTTTAGTTATTTCCAAGTGGTATTTCATTTTTATTTTCAAACTTTATTATTTTATTTTAAAAGAGAGCTCTGATTTTTATTTTGATATATTTAATTAATATTTTTATTTCTTGCCAAAGGAATTTTTAAATTTACTAAACGGTTTGTCACTTCTTTGTGGAGAATAGAGTGATAAAAATTCTGAAACGTTGAACTTATTAATTTGCCAGTTAAAAATAAATCCATTGTTTTTATTTAGAACTGTGATTTTTATTTTAGACAAACCAGATAATATTTAATAGTTAACAAATTTAGTAATACATTGTACTTAATATTCACTAGGATCTTTACTAATAAAAAAATATTTTATATCGTCTTGGATGTATTATTGATGATTTAAATATTAATACTCTGGAATATTAATATCAACAATCCAAGTCGTTATAGGATATTTCTTATAAAAATATCTGTAGACCAATATAAGCTAAGTAATTTTAAAAAGTGGGTTTGACGTATTGTAAAGTGAAAGGACATATTGTTAAATATTTCACTTATTTGGCAGAGAATAACCGTGTGGTTCTTTTTCCAAAACTGTCCTCGATGCCTCATAACATGTCTGGTGACACTCATATAGAGCAATGTGTACACCATTATTGGTGTAATATGGGTTTAATAAACGTAATACACATATTACAAATAAACATATTATTATTAAAATAAACATATTGCAGTCCACCTTCTAGTCGAGCTGGACCTGCTGAACGCCAGTCTCCTTGTTAAGGTACTAATTAGAATGTTGTAGATGAAGTACTAATTATAATAAGACATGTTACTAAACCCTCAATTACCATTAACAGATTAAAGGTCAATGTTACCAGGGAGAAATTGTAGCCCTGATGAAAGTACACGACTTAAAATATTCAAGAGCTCAAGTAACAACAGTTCTGAAATAGTACAGAAATGTTAATGAATAGTTCAAGATTGCCAAGGCATTTACCTCAAGGTAGATTCGAAGCAGGCTTAAAACGCGGAAGGCAACTATTATCTCGGTGACGGAAACCGTCTCGTTCCGTGTCACTTCGACGTCCATTTGTCTTTCTGGCTTGGTTTTTACGGTTTACTGATCTAACCTGAGAATGCTTCATGCGGTGTTATAAGCATTCAAGTGTACTATTTAAATTTAAGTTGAACAATTGTTATATCTACGAATAACATAAAAAGTGTTTACATGTGTATTTGATATATGAATGGGTGAGGCTCGTGTGGTAAAAAATGACTGTAACGGAACTCCAACTCTATTATTTATAGGTTCACTACCATAAGTTTCATTTCCGATTTTGGTGTATTACGAAAGCCTATTTCTCTTCGAGTACTAGGCTATCTCTTTTTAATTAACGTACTAAAACTTTGCAAAACTAATAGTAATAGTTTGAAACATTACGATACACACAGTTTTCATACACACGGCTTAGGACCTCTTCATAATACGTCACTAATTAAATCCTCTTAATTCTGAGATGTGCCATGACCGTCATATAAGATTTTCTAATGATGGTTTTATATACTATACGTAAAATAAAGAGTAATTAATTTACACTTTAGGTTAGCTTATAGGGTTTTGATTTCATATGTTTAACTAATAAATACCAACAAAACTTGAAGTTTCAGACATCCTTTATATAATGTAGCTGTTCACGCGCAATTTCAAAATCGAGACCCTTATTAACATACTACTTATTAGTAATACTAATCAGTAAAATCACTTATGATATAATAAGATGTAGTCGTTTCAAATTTTTTAAAAGGTACTTCCTTATATCAGGTACATATTATTGCAATTTTTATGATTAAGAGCATCAAAGTTTAACCTTAATATTGTATCCTTTGAGGATTTCTGATTCGCACTAGTTATATTTTCAACGCCACAGCTGAGTCGTTAGTTTCCTGTTCAAAAATAGAAACATATAAGTCTCGGAAACCTACTTCGGTAAAAATAGTTTACTTCTTGTACTTGTCAAGTAATTACGTTCTATTATATTTCCAGTGTCATGGTAGAGTTTGCCTTATTGACAGTGAAATATATGTACATAAGTAGGTCTGAGAAGCCTAATTAAATAAACCTTCGATTAAAATATAAACTTTGTTCGACCATATAAAATCATGCACGTTCCCACAGTTGATTTTGTCTTAATTCCCGAAGAAGAAAATATACATACATAAATAGAACTGAGAAGCTTATTACAGTCTAGGGGGAAATCCTACCTTCTTCTTACCTTTTTCCGGTATAAAGTTGAACTTATTAAGTTCATACAAAATAATCGTTTATAAGGATCTGAGTTCTGAGGTCTTGTTGTTTTTCTGACTATAGTCTGGGAAAGAATATATCTTTAAGGCATGTTAATGTCCATCGTACATTTATCTGCCTTAAGTCACTGTTTTAAAAGGCCATATTGCAATGTTAAGGAAGCCCACATATTTCGAGTACCGTATGTGAAAACATTCATGGCTTTGGTTATTAGATTTGGTTTTATAGAAGTGTTTAAATGATATCTACAGTGCATTATAATATGTTTTAAATTCGTCACTGGTACAGTTTGACGTAAAATATAGATATTATCTTTGTATTTTCTGTCTGCATCACACACCTGATCAAGCTCTGGACAATGAATATTTTTTAATAACTTTTAAACGTAAACAGGTGTTTCAACCAATTTGCCAACTTAAGCTGAAAGTGGTAACAGCTGTTAAGTTGCAATTAAATTTGAATTATGAAACATAAATAATACATTTCTCAAAATTATAAAATGTTCCTGGTAGCGTTTTTCATATCTTAATCTTCATATAAAAATTCCTCGGGTCGATCGAATTAGTCCAGCCGTTCTCAATATTTGCGCTTACCAACGTATTATGTATAATATAACTCATATTACTTAATATTAAAATTAATTACTTTGTAATTTAATGTAGATAATTTATGTATGTGTTGAAAAAGATAAACTACTGTATTTGTAATGAGTACGCTATTTTGTAGGAAAGATTTTTCATTTTTACAATAGATAAACTAATTAAATAAATTATATTAATATAGTATATTTTTGATTCATTTCGTCAATATTCAGAGTTAATTTGTTGCTTTCTATCCATATATATATAATGTGTTGAATAATTTATATGGTTTCAAGGTAACATAAATGATTTATGTGTAAGACTCAAACCTAAAATTAAAAGTTCTAAAATAGATTAAATTAATTTTTAATTCCAATTTTAAAATATCTTGAGAGATTAAAAGTCCTTACAGCATGACTTACTAAACATTTATGTAATTTTAGAAATGTTCAAACATTGATTACGACAGTGAAAATGTGGCGTGTGAGAACATTAATGAAACAAGGGTTAGACATTAAACTTTGTAAGATAAACGAAATTATGAAAAACTAATGATTATGTTCGAATCTTTAACGAATAAACCATTTCATTAATGAACACAATTATATTTACAAGTTCATATTCCCACTTGAACGCATATAAGATTAACCAGCGTCTCTGCCCGCATCGTGACCCATCGTCGGCTCGCTGTACTTGTTTCCTCGCCTTTGTCGTTGGAAAGTTCATGATAAATACTATATCTTCAATTTAATATTTCAAGATGGCGGTCACTCATAAAATCTTCCTTTCTTTAGATTGTGAGGGAAGGAATATTTAAATTTAAAGTTCATGAACATTATAAAAACAGACCGATTACACTTTATAGATGTTAATTTCTTGATTTACGACGAAAATACGTCGTAAGTTTTAAGTTATGAATGCTGCGTTTGGATCTATTTCACCTTTCACTTATTAAAGCGTTTGAAATGTGACGCTGACAGAAAATTGATTTCTGAAATCTGGAGTCCACGTCGGCCTGAAAGGATAAAAAAGTCGGCGACGGAGAGAAGAACGTCTCTTCGTCTATATTACACTTGAATTAATAGTGTAGGTGTCTTTGATGTAAAACGATGTAGAGTTCAATTTTAAGCTTCTTAGTCACCGAATTATTTGTTCAATTCAGACAGACGTGACTCCATATTTCAGGAGTCAAGTCTGTGACAGCGTTAAATTTCAGATCATGGACTGAGCAAAAGGTGAAATTGATCTAACTAAACCTTCGCATTGAATAAGCCCTTCTCGTCGGAATCTCGGAATCTAGTTGTCCAGTAAGAATGTTTTTAATGAATTATAACCTCAAATTCCTAATTAACACTCTTGTTTAAATTTAATTTTCTAATTGCAACTGAACCATTATATTTATAATGGTTGGACTTATCATGCTCTTTAATTCGATTATTCGTGTCCGATTCTCAAGGTAGTGATGTATTATTACAATGTATACTTATGTTTCATATTTCGTTCGGTAAGTATGTGGCCAAGGCTGTAATCGAGCTAAAATTGAGAGAACTTAGTTCAGTAAATAGTATTCTTCATTCGTTACATCAGAAGATTAATTTATGAATTCCATAAACAAACTATTATTCCAGAAATCGCAACTCACGTAAGATTCCACTATATTTACAGGAAATATTTATCCACTAGCCTACGATAGGCCCAAACTGCGACAAATATCCGTAAAATTGCATAAAATCAATGAAAAAGTTCAAAAGATTCGTTTCACCTTACATTACCGATAATGTAATTAATTTGGATATTCAACTTTATAAAATAAACTAATTTTATGGTTCACAATTATATGAATGGACGCAATACATGCAGACTAACTGAATATTCCAATAAATTCAATACTTCCCAGCGAGGGTCCCCGTGAGAGCTGCAAAGACAAATTAAACTCTACTCTTCATTAAATAACATACAAAACTTATGGTATTACATTCAGTTGTATTTGAAAAATTCATTTATATAAAAACATATGGTCGTTCATCATCTATTTAATGTATTATTACAATTCAACAGTCTTTTAAAAATTTAGAATAAAAATAAAATATAGTATGCTATAAGGTTCATATGCACTTTTTGTTCATAAATGTTGAGTGACAGATGTGCCCACTTACACAATAGAGTACGCACAAGTTTATGATGTCTTTAGATGACAGTAGAAAAAATGAAAAACCATTTTAAAATTTACACATTGTGCAACGACATATTTTCTAAGATTTCGACATTCAATTGATTTACTTTTTTACTTTAGGAAGGTTAATTTTCTCCGAAGGCATTGGTGGAATTAAAACTACAAGCTTGTATAAGTTCGTATACGAGAGATAAGGTGCCCTAAACTATATTAAGACAACGGTTAGAGTTATAACAAAGAAAAAAATACATCCCTCTTAATTACAGGAAATGAATTAAAAATAATGTTATCTCATTTAAGGGACAATATGTGCCAACAATGTAGGGTTTCATAGTTCAAATCTAAAAATAGATTCGATTTTAATTCAGATGTCAACTTACGACATACGGCACATTGTTTTAAAGCTCACATAATTTGTCAAAAAGATTATAGTGAAGTTTGTTTTCAAAAATATGTTACCGTTTCAAAATGGTGGTCCAGAACAGAACAGAATTGGAAAGGTCTGGGCGTTATTGTCTATGTATAGCTCTAATTATTGTCTTAATTACATTTTTGACACCTTCTCTGACTCAAGATGTTTAAATGTACATACCCAGAATATCCTGTTTTACCACTGAATTTTATTGACCACTGAAATAAGAAAAAGTAGTTTTGTTAGTTATCTGAAATTTTGAGGGGGGCGCTCTTTTAGTCGATTTTTGTTATTGAGTTAATAGAATAGTAACGACAGAATAAACTGTAATAATAGAAATGTTTTTAGAAATGGGCAGTGACTTCGATTACACATGTTCCAGTTACTGTTCTCCAAACAGTGTTACGGAGTTGATAAAAGATTCATATCCAAGTGCTTGGGGACTAAACGCTTTGCCAGTTGGCTGAGTAGGCTATATTAACGGCCGGGACGGTAGTCTCAGTGTGTTTGTAGTAGCTGCTACCTCTGTTGACTGGATTTGTGTGTCAAAGCTTGCTTGTGTGTCAACCAACTAATTATGCTCCCTCTGCTGTGTGCTCGAATATTAATTGAAACAGTTACGACTAATATCGGAGAGTGGAAATTTCAAAGACGTTGCAAAAATGACTTAAATACTGATAAAGCCAAGTTCAGTGTTCGGGATTAATTGCAATTTAGAAGCATTTAAAAGATATTCTACTTTAATAAACTGGTTTATTAGTCAGCTTTGAGGGTTTATTTATCGGTATACTTTTAATGACCTTATTTGTCATATTTTTACTCGATCCAACTACTGTTATTCTTTTTAAAGGAATGAGGAGGGAAGTTCTTGAAAGTGCACAATCAAAACTAAGTTGACTTTCAAATTTGTTAGTTAAGCCTAAAAGTAACTAAATTAATGAGTTACTTGTCCTGCCGTAATATCTAACAAGTTAATTAAAGGAAAAAAACAGTACACCAACATAAAGGACTTAAAAAAGATAGGTATTATTAAACATTTGACGTACAATAATTTTTTAAGTCAGTTAACATAATAGCACGTACGATTTTGGAACGTAAACAGTATTTATTGTTATCAGCAGTCTCCTCCTGATATATTAAGTACACTATTCCAGTTGTAGTTCTAGTTAACCTGGTATGTGTTCAGTGTGCACTAACTCAAGAAACCACAGTAACTGTGTTGAATGTAGGTTAAACTCCACATTAATATTGTTGTGTCACTGAGAGAACTAAGCTATAAATTTGTCTAGTCTCAGAAGTCTTGTGCTGAAATATCACAGTGCAATGTTTGTTCTGTTAACTGTGTAATGTGCAAAACTACAAATATACGATTAGATTCAGTTCAGTAATGTAGTTGGAATTGTGTTAAATGCCTCTACAATAATCAAATGCCATCCAAAAGACTGTGATTTATATGTTTTTATGTATATTTATACATAAGGTAGGAGAAGGCAACAACGTGTCATGTAGCAGGTTCAATGCAGCGTGTCAAGTATTATGCTCATTTCATTATTGCCTGATAGAATAATAAATAATCATACGGAAAACATTTTTCCATCCCTCGTCTCGTCAAACGAGGAGACACTGTGTCAATGACAGGCTTCAATGATTCTTAGTCAAATTCCAAGGCCCAGCACAAAATACCACAGAACACACATTCTTGTCTATATAGAATAAACTTTCAAACAAAATTTTAAGTATACAGATAAATACTTTCTCGATACATCTTACTACATAATGAATACAAATGTTTGTCCATTAAATAATGTTTCATGTAAATAATAAATATGAAGTCACTATAAACTTCTGTTGCATGTGTTTGGACAGTTAGGTTAACACGTTATATGTCACATTGTTAAATCACTTATTGGTATATTGTGTTTGTTTACTAATTTATTTATTCTGCTATTATCTGGTTAAGACCAATGCAAAATTATCCGTTAACACGCAAAATCCCATGTATATCAGGCACCCCAGGAATTACTTGTGTTCCTCTTACAGAAATGAAACTTCATAACAATTTCAAGTCTCTAGGCCAATTCGTTTTAGAGATATCATGCGGACAGACAGATAAGAAATACATTTATTTCTATCTCCAGGTACTGTGTGGTATTGGTATTTTGAGAGTGATTTTGGTACGTATAGCACCCACATAGTATGATTACTTGTTTTTATGTACCTTAACAGTGTGGTTTTATGAGTGGACATTATTAAAATGCACATGTACCTTTACAGGCTTTGCTGAGGTTACGTGCCAAATTTAAAGCATCTACCTATTTATTTTTTTGCTACATGTGTTACTACACCATAATATATTAAATGTCATGATTCAAACATTCCTGCGCTCTTCTCGTGCTGTAATGGTCAGTTCTTTCTCGAGGTATTCTGAAGACATACAGTCATTCATATAGATAGATGGGCTGATAAAACATATTTAATATTTCACACACACACAAACAAACACACTTTTCTTATTTTGTTTGTTAAGTTTGAGCAATTGATTTACTAGTTAGCTAAAAGCGCGGACTTTAATTTTAAATGAATGAGTTAAGATCGAAAATAGAATTGGGTTATCCGGATGTATTAGAACATATTAGTCTGAAAGTCTAGTCACACGTTGGTCTCAATCAATTTTATGTAAGGGGTTAGAGTTTGAACAATTAACAATCTTAAAAAATTACTATAAGGAATGACTGATGGGAATTCGTAACCATTTCTGTTCAAAACTTAAAACGGAGGTGGGGATGCGGTTTTCTTCCCTGTATTGTAAATCAAAACCCATTCAATGTCATTTACTCATAGCTGCAAGTCTGGACTTTTAGAAAGGTAAATAATGTTCTGTTTATAGAAAAAATGCATCCATGACATATTTTCAATAACATGTGTTGATTATACTTATGATAGAACATAAGTTCTACATTGGTATTCAATGAGTTTAACAACTGTATGTTGCATACTTTTATATAAATACGTATTTGTTTGGAAAGAAAGCCGTGTATCAAGGAAGCCACGTTATTAGTTTATTATCATTGATTGATTTATATTCAAGAATTTAATAATTTTATAAGATTTTTGGTGACGGTTTGTTTGGATTTGACTGATGTTATTGCAATATGTATAAAAATAGAAATTTGAAATCTGAATTTGCAGTGTATCCTCCAACTGAAGGAAACAGTTAATCTGAAACATTAATGTATCACGTACATATGTAGTAAATTATTTTGAATTCAAAACATTATCAGTAAGATTTTAACTAATTGTCAATGAGCTTCTACTCGTATTTTGACTCGTAGTTTCGTTGCATAAAATATAAATTACATAAATATGAAAAACTAGAAGTTACCCGCGTATGTTGCATCTGTATTAGCAATTTTGGTTCTTGTGAATTACATTTCCGACGCCAATTTTAATTTGCCACGATCAAGAAAATAATCCGGTATTGGTATTTCTTGTTGAAAATCTGGTTTAGCCACTCTCCCGAATCAAGAAATCAAGAGAATATATATACATACACAGCTCTGAGAAGCATACGTTTGTTAAAAGACAACTTAGATAGGTTTCACAACAGTCTTTTAATGTATAGTAACAGTTATACTACATTGTCTCTTATACCTGAACTGGTAGCAGTTACACGCTGCTTTGTACGCTATGTAGTAGGCGTTTCGCGTTGATGACCACTGCTGGTTCGAGTGAATTATATATCCAACGCCAATTTAGGATTTGCGTTCTTGCCAGGATCAATACAATACGTCAAAAAGTTCATAATTATGGGCACTGTAATTTATTTCGTTATTAGAATATTTTATTGTTCCATAGGCTTTTTTGTCTTGTTTCCCAATCAAGAAAATATACAACACAAATAGTAGAAGGCTACTTATGTCAAAAGAGAACTAAGATGAGTTTTATATCAATATTTACATTTACAGTAAAAGTTTTAAAATATTTTACAACATTTAGAGCTGGAATTGGTAAATTAGTTCAAAAGAACAGTCCAGCGAAATTTCAACTAGTATACGAGTAGTTCTTGTCGCATGCTTTCATAGTAGTCTTCGGATGTCAAATTCTGACCTTCTTATATTTTAGGACTTTTAGGATTTCCCGAGACATTAGTACCTACCTAATCGCTAAAATCTAAAACGGTGTTAAACTTATGGTTACTTATAATATAAACAAATTGAAAATAATAAGCAATGTTTACACAGAAAATTTATTACATTTTACAGGCTCATTCAATTAATATAACACAAATTTAGAGACCAAAATGCGATTTTTCACTGTGTTGAAGACCAGTAGGGCCTAGCCCGGAGGAATTTTTGAAATAAGAATAAATACATCTCAGGAACCACAAGAATGTCCGTACAGTTGCAGTACAGTCCATTGAGTAGTTTACAAGTGAAAACAATTTAAAAAAACAAAGGCATTTTGCATTCATAATATTATTAGGATGATTTTGATTTATCTGTCGAGAATTGCAACATACACCCTATGTTGGTAACAATCACTTAATGGGGCTGGAAATCACCCAATTTACAATTATGACCGGAACGCAAGAGATTAACAGCTACAAACTGAGGCATTTATCAATCAGAGTGCCACGGCTCGGGAGATAAATCACCGCCACGTGAGGTGCCAATGGACAGTTGATGTAACACATGTTTCTGGCGTGAATCCTCTCACTCCCTCTTCTTTCTACTCTTTAAGTTGTAGGGTGCTACATTCACGTACTGACACTGTTATTTCTTTAAGACTTCTAACCTTACCCATCGGTAATTTTTAAAAGCTAACATCCTTTTATGAATTTAAGCTGAATTATGAATCATTGGGATAAGAAATGAACAAACCACGAAGTAAGGTAAAAGTAAGGTAAAGTGGTTAAAGATGTAAGTTGAAGTGACTGTCAAAGAATTACGTCCGATATCTAAATAGTGTCCCTAAAAATATAAAATTGAAGAGGGTATAAGGTCGATCTCACTCTTGCAGAGTTATTACCTTAACTTTCACAATTTTACATAAAATTGAAACCTTTCAATAGGGCGTCCCTTTTTACATTCATCACTAAATCTATAATACCTGAGTAGCATACATAAAAACTATTGTTCCAATTGAGCAATTGGCGTGTATATAATGTTCTTTACAATTTCACTGTTTATTTTGTAAATTTTTATTGTATTTTTAATGTGCTAAAATATATTTATATTTCTGGGTTATGTTTTACGCTTGTTGTATTGTGAGATAACTGATGTTAGACAACTTATGTTTGTGTTAATTTCATGAATTAATAATTTTGTTATTTACTTTTTACTTGAAACAGTGCTTGTAGGGTCAAATATATAGTGTCTGGGAAAGTAAATGAAGATAGAAAGAACTATTAGAATTTTTCGTATGATTATTAAAAGTCAAAATAGTTAAGGTAAGATTTAAGGATAATCTTTTCTTAAGATTTACCGACATTTATGTTTAAGCCTATTTGTAATTTGAAAATTTCTAAGGAGTAGAGATCTGTTTTCAGAATATATGTTTTAGCATAAAAACTCTCTTCTTTAAAACATGTATTTATTATTAGTTAGAGGTTCAAAGTAAAATCTGAATATTAGAACTTAATTAACACGGACTTCTATAAGTCTATGAAGTTGGCTGAGCATTATTGAAGATTATCACGTGAGAGGCTGAAGAAATTTCATTTCTGCTTATCCACACGATATCTCGCAAACGGAATGATATACAAACTTGACATTTTTCATATGTCCTCAACTGCTTTTTGATATGAGGAACGTTGAATTTAATGATGGTACATATTATAAAATCTGGCTAAGTATTAGCGGATATGACAGCCGTATGATTAACCATGATGGCAAAGAGAAAATAGCAGAAAAATAAATTTGTAGACAAACTGAGTACACTAATATGAGACCTGAATAATAATACGTATCCACCTCAGCGAAACCTGTCACGTGATACGTGGAACGTAGTAACCGTAAATTGTTATTAAAATGGTTTATGAGTCGTTAGCTGAGGAAATCGTGATTAATCAACTTTTGGTAATGTTATAACTTTCTGAACAGGAACACAATAGTGTTTTCTTACCCAGTTAATTCTTCTTTTATAAATTTAAATTTAAGTCAATTTATTACACACGTGTCAGAGCCTTGGTTGTGAGAGTATAGAGGCAACTATTGTAGGGAAGCTACTCACAGGAAGGATCACTGAGATATTAAAAAAAAGTTTTACATGAATTGCGAAAACTACCAATAATAGAACAAAAGGAATGTCCTATACTGAATTCCAATCCCCAGAGCTTATTAACGGTTTGGCTTCCTCCAAGACCCACGATTAAAACATTAAAAAACGAAAAATAATAATATATGTCATCAGCATACTGTGTATGTTAATATAATATTTGGATTTACGTCGAACCTATAACAATACCCGTGTATATACTACGGCACTTCCAGTGAAGTGAGGAACACAATGAGTTATGGCAGATATAACTGGAAAATATTAAGGTAATTTGTGACTCAGACATACTGCAATAGCGTTTCATAGCCATGAATGGAAATATATTTTTTTTGCATTTGTTTTTGTACTAGACCTACACACACGCATCCCAAATAAAACTTGGCATCAGAAAATCATACGTTATATAACAGATAGTGCAAGACTATTCTGGTACATTGTATGTATGGCTTGGCCGCGACCCAGGAGACGTATTGAAGCGTTGATTGATACAAGCGTGTCTCACAGTGGGGGGGAAAGGAGTGGTAAGTTTTTGGTAATTATTGCGGTAATAAAGATTATCTTTTGAGAGATAAGAGTACTTAAATACTTTCCAACAACTGTGATTACTATTTGGTAGCCTTTGTAAAAAGAAGAGTTGTTGGTAGCATTTTAGATTTCAGGTACACTAACGACCAGAATCGTGTATTTATTTAGATATTGGATACAGAAAACTCTTCCTATTCAAGAAGTTCTCAACTAACTACATTTATTGCAGTTATACAGGTACTTTACAATCTTATTGAACGGTTTATCTGAAATGTTTAAGATACGATATATCGCAACAATAACAATATGTATGTGTCGATTGACTACCATAAATTTCCCTCGCATATAGCACGGGCCTTTGCTGAGGAAAAATGGGTTACATTATGACCAAAATAATACAAAAAAAGAAAATCTGCTGTCAAAAATAATAAGAAATAGAAAGGTAACAATCGCCAATTATAAACCTAAAACATATTACAAGTAGTGTACTTCCTTAAGAGATTATTATCACTTCTCAGGCCTAAAGAGTCTTTTCTCTTAACAGATGGGCTTCTTGGATATTGCTCTATTAAGCGTTGCTCGAGTACTGGCACAGTGATTGTTCAGCCAAAGGGGAATTAGAACGTTGAATTCGTCTTACTCAGGGATGTAAAACTGCAATAAGAACTCAGCAGTCAGAATTAAAAATATAAAAAAACTGCAAGACATGGAAATAAACTATACATTTTTAAGTAGAAAATGTAATATTAATATTAATTTCACATATCTGTTTTAAACTGAAAAATCGAATGCTCCTTAACACTTAATTAAATTAATTTTCTTTTTTTGGAAATATTTTAATAGAAATTATTTTAATAGAGAGACTATCTGGAAATAATACATGAAAATGTCTGGGACTGAATACTCTCTAGTCTCAGAAATTTACGTCAGTAAACAAGAACTTGTTGAACATGAAATTGTGTACATGATATTTGTACTTACTTAATGGTTTCTAATAATGAACGTATAAGTTGGTCATTAACTCAGTTTAAAATTATAGGCCGAAAAACTCCGTGCAAAATTACTTAATTTTTCCACTTTCAGTATTCAGAAAGGTGGGATGTGTGGACCGATGGCGTTCACAGTTTCTCCTTAACGGACTGTATCAACATAAATAAGAAAGGTAATGAAAGCTCCACGTTTCGTATTATATACCTTCAAGAGTATTTGACAGCTGTACGAGATACTTGGCTGCCGTTTAATAAATAATAACACTAAATAAGTTTGGATTACATAGAAACTTAAATCTTTAAGGGTTTAAAAAGCAATGTATTCATTGTAATGAAATATTAAAAATTAATATTTTATAATGTTTTACGGGGGAAAAGTATTTGTACTGCCTGAGCTCGAACCTGGATCTCCCTCTTGAATACTACCATAACTCCACAGAATACTTATTATTTTTCCATATTGTAACTAGTTGTTTCTGTCACACTTGTTTTTAAATTACAAAAACTAGCATGTGAACAGAAAAATAAATGTACTTTTTAAACTACCTTAAAATAAATTCAACCCTAACTTATTGAGGCTTGGATAAGATTCCGTAAAACCTCTATGTACAAAGGGCAAAGCCGCTTTTCACTCACTTATCACTAATACTCAAACTTCCCGATATGTTACAAAATTTAATTATGGAACTTTTATGCTCCATGACTTAAATAGAAAAAGTAAAGAATTTTAAGAATATAAAGCACCCCTATGGGCTTAATGGTTTGTAAACAACGAAAAAGCGTATGCGATATAGATAATGAAACAATACTGAGACAGTTACAAATGTAATCAATCGTGGCAGCTTGTTAATTTCTCCTATCGCATCGTTTCCAGTAAACACCCACTGTAGTTTTAAATCTCCATTCAAGTCCAATCCGCGTAATGCTTCTGTCGGAAGAGTTATGTGTTGCGCCATGGTTATGGAGTAGAGTTGAAAAATAAATGTTATTGATTGTGTCACAATAATTTAGGTTTATCTAAACGGTTGTTTTACATTATATTTATTTTATACGTAATATATGTGGTTATTGGATGGTAAATTGAAAGCGGAATCGTCGCAACCCATTTATAACCTGTGAAACCCGGGCGATATTAGCATAACCAATCGGTTATGAAAGGTTGAGTTTTTGCGATTTAACTTGTATAATTAAGGTCTTGCTTGGATTAATTACAGCAACACGGAAAATATAGCTAAATGGCTACTACAAATAGGTTAGGAAAATGTTTTTTTAATGATTTTTTTAATGTTTAGAACATCGTATTGTTTAATAGGAACCCATGACTCTGAGTCTATGATAACATAATAAAATACTATGTAAATAAACATTCAACAATATGTCTAACAGAATAAAACGTCCTTTGGAGTAACCAATATATAATGAATAAATTATAATTTCATTATGTTAATGAGGATTTAATATAGTTCAATTTATGACCTTGGAAGTATTGGGCAAAGAAACTAAGCGTTGATTTAGCATGGGTTGCGACTAATACTTTCGATCTAGTGACAACTTAACTTACACAGTTTTCCATTGCACTGTACACAAATAAAACAAGTTTTTAATGCAATTGATTTCAGAACAGTACAAACAACAATAGAAATATAGGTGTGCAATAGTTGATACGTCTTACTGATACTTAAAATATTCTACGTGTACTGTGCAAGAGGAACATTTAAAAAGTGTTAAAGATGAAGTGTTGAAGGCCAGCTGGTAGTAATTATTATTAAAAATGTCACTTATAAACAATAAATATTTACACAAATATAGTTTTTTATTTGTGTCATAAAAATACTTACCTCTGATCTGCTAATTGAACAGAGCATATACTAGTAAATTATTGCCTTATATTGTAATCAGTGCCTAAAACTGAAACAAACCATTTTACGCCCCTCTTTGGATGTCGGTAACAAAACGTTAGCATCTTAAATATTCCATTCTGGTCAATAATCGTACTGGCTTTATTCATGGCCGTCAACATTCATATTCAACAATAGTTATCACAGTTCTAAGTGTTACTCCTAAACATATATTTTACTATTGGGATGATTTAAAACAAAATATTTACTATTTACCTCTCCCTCTTACCACCCACTGAGAGATGAGATACACGTTCATCAATCAGCACTTCAATACGGCTCCTGGGTCGACGCCAAGCCATACATACAGTGTATCAGAATAGTCTTGCACTATCTGTAGCATAACGTATGATTTGCTGATGCCAAGTTTTATTTGGGATGCGATTGTTTAGTTCTAAGATTTCGCAAACTATATGTAATATATTGTACCCGTTGTTGCGAAATGATATTGCAGTATAATTAAAGCAGAAATGATTTTCGTTTCTGTTATGTCGTTTAAATCTGATTCGTTGTGAACTTAATTTAAAGTGTCTATAAAGGGTATCCTTCGTATCTAAAGAATTATGTCAAGGTCCTACCTATAGAAGTCTAAATATAGAAAAATTGTTTTTTACAATAACAACTATTTTGGTTTATGCTGATATTTCTAGAACTGGTGTATATTTTTACCACATTTCGTACCCAGATAACTCAATGATAATTAGTTTAAAATATTGGAATGTTTGATAGCTGAGGTAGGCTATAAATTTAACCTCATGTGTTCGAACTTCCGTACGTTACTGCGTAACAGAGGTAATCATTAATATTACAATGCAGATTTGTGTTCGCATTTCATCTTCGCTACATGATGTCAAAACGATATTATTATAACGTTTTCAGAGATTTGTTGACCGTTTTAAAGAATAATTATTGAGATAACTTAACTAATATTTGTTTTGTTTATGTTACGTTAGTTTTATCTAAATTATCATTAAGTTTTTATTTTTACTATACACAGTTTAAAATGTAATAATTATTTAAACCTAATTTATATTCCTCCTGAAAAATGTTGAACATTGGTTGAAAATATACGTAACTCCTTTGTAATGTTGTACTATCAACATTGGCTTCAACCAGAATATATATGAATGTTAAGAATGAAAGAAGACCCATGTAATTCACATGCAGAGAATCAATTCAAAGATATTTAATCCAATATAACAATATGTGCTAAAACTGGAGGTTCCTATTTTACGCTATTTTACGATCTATTTTACAAAACCATTCTTGTGATTTTGTTTCCAAAATAATTTTTCAATTTTAAAAAAGGGACCCAAAAATAACATAATTCAGATTCAAATTGATTCTAGGTTACAGTTGTAATCATTGTTCTGATATAGGTTTAGAACAACTTATCTCACTTATTCTGTATAAAAGAATTGGCCGGAATATCCCATTTGTAATTTTTTTACCCTTAAAAAAAAAAGAAAACGTACTCAAATTTTGGTTATCTGAGATGTTATAAGGGCTCCTTTCAGTCTATCTGTGTTATCGGCATAATAAAATAATAACGAAAGATTCAAAGTGTTATCATAGAAATGATTAACAAATGCTCAATTACCTCAATTACACGTGTTCCAGTTACTGTTCCCCAAACAGTGTTACGGAGTTGATAAAATATTCATATCCAAGTGCTTGGGGACTAAACGCTTTGCCAGTTGGCTGAGTAGGCTATATTAACGGCCGGGACGGTAGTCTCAGTGTGTTTGTAGTAGCTGCTACCTCTGTTGACTGGATTTGTGTGTCAAAGCTCGCTTGTGTGTCAACCAACTAATTATGCTCCCTCTGCTGTGTGCTCGAATATTAATTGAAGCAGTTACGACTAATATCGGAGAGGTGAAATTTCAAAGACGTAGCAGAGATGACTTAAATACCGATAAAGCCAAGTTCAGTGTTCGGGATTAATTGCAATTTAGAAGCATTTTAAAGGTATTACAGTTTAATCAACCGGTTTATTAGTCAGCTTTGAGGTTTACTTTATTAGTATAAATTTATGACCTTATTTGTCACATTTTTACTCAATCCAACAGCTGTTATTCTTTTAAAAGGGTTGGGGAGGGAAGTTCTTGGAAGTGCACAATCAAAACTAAGGTTGACTTTCAGCGTTGACAGTTAAACATAAAGGTAACTAAATGAATGTGTTACTTACCCTATCGTAATACTTAACGAGTTTAATAAAAGAAAAAAAATAGAGCAACATAAAGGACTTACAAAAGATAAGTATTATTAAACAATTGACGTACATATAATTTATTAAGTCAGTTAATAACATAATAGCACGTATGATTTTGGAACGTAGTATTTATTGTTATCAGCTGTCTCCTCTTGATATATTAAGTACACTACTCCAGTTGTATTTCTTGTCAACCTGGTATGTGTTCAGTGTGCACTAACTCAAGAAACCACAGTAACTGTGCTGAATGTAGGTTAAACTCCACATTAATATTGTTGTGTCACTGAGAGAACTAAGCTATAAATTTGTCTAGTCTCAGAAGTCTTGTGCTGAAATATCACAGTGCAATGTTTGTTCTGTTAACTGTGTAATGTGCAAGAGTACAAATATACGATTAGATTCAGTTCAGTAATGTAGTTGGAATTGTGTTAAATGTATCTACAATAATCTAGTGTCATTAAAAAAACTGGGTTGTATTTATTTATTGGCATAGGACAAATTCAATACCACACTATAATACTTTCAGGACTAATTTATAGAAATAAAAGACAGTTTCGTATTATTATATTAATATTAAATAAACACATTTCGATGCAATGTGTAAGATATCATAGTAAATAGTGAATTATTCTATCTTTTTGCAAAGATATATACGTACAAGAATGTCGGTTTATCTGGGTTCTTTATGCTATCTAAAATGTCGTCACTGGGATTGATTGCGATCGTCTAAATTCAAAACGCAGTTCTAATCCAGGTTAAGTTTAACTTAAACAGAGCGTTTTCTAAAACTGAAATATTCAATTACGTAATTTTCGAGAGCCATATGGATAAATAATCAAGGGATAATTTTTATATACAGTATATTTAAGATTTTTCTAAAGTAAAGTGTAAGGTTGACTGAAGTCCTCTATAGAAACCAGGGAAAATAAAAATAAAACAAAAATACTAAGCGCCTATACCCGTCTTTACTGAGTTATTTGCCCTGCCGTAATATTTAACGAGTTAATTAAAGGAAAAATACAAATACAAATGGTTGTTGTACGTTCCCAAGTTTTATGTGAATATCTTAAAGCTGGTAAGGATGTCAAAGATGAAATATATGTGTACTGAAAATAATAAAGAATATTCACATGTTTAGGTAGCGATCGTGTAAACACACACAGACCGTTTGCCACGGCTTCACACGCTTTTCGTAAGCTTTGTCCGTGTATGAGCACTTCAGGTTTAAGAGAATTATATTTCCAACGCCGATATAGTGTTTTCCTTGTTGTCACGATGAATAAAACCTGTCAAAAGTGTATGTTTATAGCCATTGTACACGTACATGTACTTTATTATCAAGTGGTCTAACAATCAAGCTTTAAGTTTAACCGTAAATTTAATTTTAAGACAAATATACATCACAACTTAGCCCCTTCAAATAGTGTTTGGCTATGTAATATACGTAACTGTCTCGTAATTGCAGTTTATAGTGTGCAGGCGCTTTGAAACCTATTATCTTTTGCAGCGCCGCTTGGTGGTGAGTTACATCAATGGGCATAGCTTATAAACCTTCTCCGTGGAAGAATACGTATACATACAAATTTTCATAATGGTCTGTCTAATATTTTGTGATTCCATAAAGGACAAACACACAAACATTCATTTTTATATTTATAGATATGATGACATCATGAAAATGCCAATAAAAATTGCTATGGAAAATACAGAACGTATGTATTATTTCATGGCCGGGAACCAACCGAGCATATAAAGGCGGACGTGCAGTGATAAACATATAACAGCCAACAACATCCAGGAAACATTTCCATGATACGTGGAGTCTGATTTATGTTAGACCTATGCTGTGGATCCAAGTACCATTTGGTATCAGTATTTTGAGAGTCCTGGTACGTATAGCGTATAGCACCCACACAGCATTATTAGTTGTATTCACATATGTTTACGGTATTTTTCTGGGACTACTATGGACATATTATTACATTATATGACACGTTTCGCTTAGCAGGCTTCGCTGAGGTTGCATGCTAAAATTTCAATTTAAGTTTATCACACAACTTGTGTTACTACACCAAAACATCTCAAAATAGCTTATGAATTTATTGAATTTGTGTAAAAATATATATATTGCGATCTTCTTATTATTATCATGTTACCAATAAGACCAATGTAAAAATGTTCGCAAACTCCAAAACCAATTGATTGACATTCAACATCATAACACTCGATATTGCTTACATATAATACAAATTTCATTCAAAATTTCAAGTCTGTAGGTCGGTTCTTTCTCGAGATATCGTGCGTGTAGAGGGAAAGACATACGGACAGATAGACATAAATGACAGTTTCTTTGTCTTTTGGGTGATAGGATTTTAGAGTTTATTTGATCGGAAATAATTAAATAAAAATGTACAAACCACAACCGAAGTTTTGACTTACTATTCTGAAACATAAAATTTAAATGATAAAATATGTTCAACACCTGAGATATAATAACTTCTGTAAAAACAATATGGTCACTTTAAAAATATATTATTTATTTATTTTAAAAGTGCTTGTTTTGTTTTAAATGTAGAATGAATATATAAAACGTTTATGACTGAAATGCTCAAAATATCTTCAGTAAAGAGTACTTCCTGAGAGTGGATTTCTGTAAATTGTCATACTTTCAACCACATTATGCTTGAACGTAAACATATTTATGATATCACGTGTTCCTTATATGTGATACCTGAAACCATGAAAAATGTCTTGATTCATGCAAAGGCTATAATTATTCCCAATAACTTTCAAGACATTTAACAATTTGAATGACAACCTACACTGGCATTCATCAAAGATAAATTGCATAAGGTCTTGTGCCTGCAATCGCGTGATAAAACTTTCGAACTGGAGCTTTTTAGGATTAAGTTTTGTAAAATTTGTGTTTCCAGTGCATTGGATATTTAAAAGTGTTTCAGATAGTAATTAAATATTATACAAAATAAACCTTCCAAATACAAATATTGAAGGCTGAACCAGAGTATGTAGGAAGGAATTGTCCAATAGACTATCTTCATAACTAATATTAGGTATTAGTGTTATTGGACCACGTCTGTGCTCATACATCTTCAAATATTCCTTTTAAATCTTCGTAATTGACTACAGATAATTTAAAGGATGTTAGGGTTCCCGTTACGTAACAATGGGAAATGATCTTAATCCTATCAAGGTGGCTTCGAAATGCTAGTTTCTAAATGTAAGAAAAAAATATTATTTTTAAAAGTGTTAATGTTTTTCCAATAAAATATTTCAAAACACACGTTGTAAACGACATTTTTCCTTTCTTCTCACGATTTTATAAGTATAATTTTTATACTTATAAAAAATTATTGTATATATTGTATTATTATTTCATATACTTTCAGCCAGTTTGTATTATGAAAAAGTTAAACATAAGATTTTGTGTATTGTTCCTAGTTTAACAATAATACTAGAGTAATTTGCCCTGTTCAGTTTGCATGTGAGTCACAACAGGAATAGATAGACAAAGGTGATGGCAGAGTCACAAGTTGCCACGAGAGTGCGAAGTGACTCACGTAATTGCCCTTTACTGAGGCGATTGACCGCAGAACTCCGGACCACTGGCTGGACTGAGGCCAACAGCGGCGGTTCACTATTGTTTGTGTTCTGAGAGTCTTTACTCTTTTCTAACCTGGGCTTGAACTTTTGTGGCTTTGACCTAACAGAGAAAGCTTGGATTATATTAATGTTTGTAGGATTTGTTGTTTATGTAGCCCGAAAACTAAAATAATCATCTGTAGCAGCTGTCGATGTTTTTAAATATTCACTTTTACTTCTTGTAACGTACTGTTGCAGATCTCATGGTAGAACGGTTCAGTGGAATTTATTAATTTGATATGACCTTTAGAAATGACTTCGTCATAAAAGAACTATGATCCTATATTGTAATGTGGTTAATGTATTAAGAAAAATAAATATGCATTTGTATAAATACATAAACATCATTACAAATTTAAACTCAGCCACTTTATTTGTTGAGAAAATATGAATTATTTAGTACAAAGTGGAGAATAACTTAATGGCAAAGTCGTTCCCTTCCTTTGGGTTTTACACATGTACCTTTTGATATGACGAAAAAAATTATTGAAAAGTCAAATATCCCTTCTCTCACTTATGACTTTATTAATGTTTATTATGTTGCAGTCTTTCTTAACTTGGCTGTTATCTTTGTACCCGGAGCAGTAATGAAAGCACATGTTAATTTCAATTACGAAAAATAAACAATGAATGATAAAAAATTATTAGTTAAACGTTAAATAATTTTCAGTTATATTTCGTATTAAACATTGGAGGATGCCACCGTCGTGATATACAATCGAGAAGGCATTAAGCCCCTTCGTAATTGCCGGAGATGTATATAATTTATATTGTGAACTTAAGCTTGTGAAGTATAGGAACTTACATTTCAAAACTGTAACGATGATTGTAAAATGATGATTAATAAATGATTGAAACAACCAAACGTATGGAACAAAACGTGCGGCGATAAACTACCCTTATCTGTTATCAACATCCAGGAACCGTTTCCACATGGGCAGTGATTTATAGTTGGTAGGTCTTTGTTTTGATCCAGAGATCATATGGTAAGCGTTTTTAAACTATACAGCATTATGATAGACATTATTAATTCATGTACCACTTCTTACCGTATGTACTTTTTTGTTCCATCTTATAGTGTCTATTTAACTTTTTATGTGATAAATTTTCGTTTAGTTTCTCAGTGAAGTTAATAAAGACTTTTTCCGGACATTGTTCAGTGATATAAGCAATTATTTATATTACGTTTCGAGATATATAATCTGATCTCTTCTTGAGGTAAATACTAACCTAATATATAATTAAAATCTAGGGTAAAATATACAAATCATACCAGAGTGTTGTGACACGCGTAAGTCAGGAATCACAACCACCACGTTGTGTATCAACTTCACTAACTCACAAACATGCACATCATAAAATTAAAACAGAACATTAATTGTTAAAACTGAACTACAGAATATAGGTCACATTAGGCCTGCATCCGCAAAACACCCACGACTGTGGTTTTTTCCTGAAGAAGAGTTCATATTCCAGATCGAACTGTTACTGATTTTTTGTATCACTGAACGATGGCAAATGCCCAGAAAAATCCTGTTCACTTCACAACCCTTCCATCGTCAAAAACAAACTTCTAACAAGGAAAGTTAATTATGTATTGAAAATGGCCAGAATATATGTAAGAGAAGATTATTAAGGTTTTTATTTAACCAAACATTGGTAAACTGTTTATGGTAAATAGCATAATTACCTGAAAAAGAATGTAATAACACACTGCAAAAAATTTAAATCCATGTATTTTGCTTGTATGTATTAAAAATTTATATTATTATAATCATTATTTGCGATATAAAAATGTTATAATAATAATATTGTAAATACATATATGCTTTTATTTGTTTGTTTTGCTTTCAGGCATAAACAGTTTAACTGATTGTACTGAACATATTGCATATTGTATGACATGTACATACTTATGCTTGCTGGAATAAATATAGGCCTATTTTCATTTCGAAAATCCTTCTGGGCTACCCCCAGTGGTCTCTAAAGCAATGAAAATCCCATCTTGAACTCTAAATTTCTGTAATATGATTTGAAAGAGCCTGATAAATCTAATCAACTTTTATGTGTATTTATTGTATTATGATATCTCGTCCATATGTTTAATTAATGTAACCACAATTTTCAATTTGTTTACATGTATAGAGTGAAAGCATAACAAAATTAACTACACTTCTTATTTTAACATCATGGCAAAAAGGTAAACCAATTCATCCAATGTATTGAATTTAATTTCCTTAGACATTGTGGGAAGGCATATTTACAGTACCTTACCAAACAAAATTGGAGGGTCTGCGCATTATCTTGATTCAACAAACCATTCGCTCAATGACTAAAATTTGAGAAAACAATCGAGCCCAGTGAGTCCGTTATTATAGCAAGTGGAATCACAAAGCAACACACTAGACATTAAATTCAATTTTTAGGGCAGAAAATCATCGAGGAGACACCCATTTTTCACTGATAAGGTATATGATACTGATAAGTTATATAAATACTGATGTAATTCCTACACTGGACCGAGAAAATAGTGCAATGTAGCGTACATGGATTGAGAGGCTAAAACATGTACTTGACTTTATCATGCATCATTTTAAATATGAATAACAACTGTCAGAATGTAAGTATTGAAATGTGTTAGTATTATTGATGTTGATTTCAGTTTTATATTTTCAATAATAATATCTATATCCATACAATTTAGAAAACTGTACTGTTTTGAATCCAACCACTTTAAAAAATTATGTGCAGGTATATTTATATTGTTTTAAATAGCAACTTCCAATTTTGCACATAAAGTATAATTAATTTAAACTAGAAGAGCAAAAAACTGACATAGAAATTACTCATAATTTTGTTTTATCTCTGATCTTCTGAATAACACAACAGAGGAAATTAGGAGGATAGTATTATACCACAAGTGCTTTCACTAAGAACTTAGGCTTTGGAGTTCCTCTACATTCGTATTAAATAGTTCGATTGTTGAAATTGGGGGAGCTGTTTAAATAATAAACGGAATGTTGCATAGAAATTGCAGGCGAAGACGCGTGATGTGCTAGTAATATATATATAAAATGTCGTCTACCCTACCAACAAGACGACATGTCCATAAATTTCAACGTACCGCTATTTTCCCACAACTATAGGGTAGCAGGACACGCAGTTAAAAAAGGTTAACTATATTCATTCTTTCCACTTCTGTTTAGTACACACATTTTCTGTATTATAAATGTCATAATTTTAGTATTTAAAAATATATATTTGCAAAGTTTTAAAATATTCAAAGTTTTCAATGTTTCACTCTGTTTCGTAAAAAATACTATTGAGATATGTTTATTTTAATGTGACTATTAAACGTAATACTAGTTTTGAAAAATGTATAAATGTTGTAGGATAAGTGAATCTATTTTTAAGTAAACACTAAGTAAATTACGTTTGTCACAACTTTCTCTTGTACACGAGTATATAATATTCACTATACATTTTATTAATAAAGTTTCACGAAAAATTGAGACATAGGTTTTAGGCTTCTATTAAGATTTGATATAAGTATAGATTACTTCCAAGTGTATTAATAAAAGTAGTAAAAACTGATAAAACCAACAAATAAAGTGAACTAATAAAAATAATTAAGGTAATTGGATATTTAAAACGATAATATCGAAGCAGAACAGATTTAGGATTCCAAATCTCGATGTTTGGATACTTGCCATTTGGAGCACCAGCGAGCCGTAAAAATCTCCCTAATGATATTCGTTAATTGTGATAATTATCAATATATTTTATCATAGTAAACTATACCTTATACTTTATAATAAACTAAAATAAAGTTCTAATAATATACAACCTAAATTCAATATTGTAATCAAGAAATCTTTAGCAAGGTTTTATATATAACTAGTTCCTAGTAAAGAGTTAATATGTGAAATTAGAAAAAACTTGAAGTTCACTTTATGTCCAAATTGTATGAAATCCAGGATGATAATGAATTTTAATTTAGGTCGATATACCCATATCGGTATTTGACGATAGTATAATGTAGTAACTTTATTTCCGTGTTAAACTTAGGTATAAGAGATATTTGCATGTCAGCAGGATCGCCAGTTGGGCTTCAGCTGATATGGGAAAGGAGTTTGTTGTTGAATCAGTTAATACGTTAGAGGGTAATGTACATTTAAGTAATTAAGTTTAAGAGCTAGTGAAAACTCGGACGTACATTAGTTTTCTGAAATTATACATACATATTGTCACTTTGTAAATAATCGTTGGATATTTTGTAAAAGTTAAAAGTTAAAAGGATACTTAAAAGTTCACCTCAATTCCTCAATTTCAAATGTTAAAAGACGTGAGTTAAAATACCTTTGCGGTATTATTCATTACCCACTTTCAATTATTTAAGATTTGTTTCAAAATTTCCTTACAGTTCTGAAAGAAAATGGTGAACCCTCAAATAAAAAAAGAGTACATTAAAAACATATCCATCGCCTTGATCAGGCATTTTATATTTTACGCGTAAAGTAATACCTTTAAAAAAATATTTACTAGACACCTGCTGTTCAGTAAAAATGTAATAATTTTGGTTTTGTTGCTCTCTTGTTTATACCTCATTCAAGATCTTTAACGACTCAGTGCTTACTGACAAGAACATATGCTTAGGCTGGATCATTCTGTAACTATACAATTGTAACTACATTTCATCTCGAACTGTCCTATCAATTTCCTGATTTTGTTTGTTAAGTTTGAACAATTGTTGCAAAAACTAACGGATCTTTAGTTTCAAAAGATCGAAATGGAGTATATTCTCCTGATGTCTTAGAACGTGTCCATAGAACGATTGAGGTTGTCCACAGTCACCCGTCTTTACGTGAGGAGTTAGAGCTTTCAACAGTTCAATTAAAGATATGTTATAAAATATGAATAATTTTATAACATGGAAAAAGTTGGAATACTTAACCTTTTCTTTTCAAACCTTAATACGGAGGTGGGGAGTTGTTTTTCTACCCTGTATTATGGATCAAAACCCATTCAATGATGTATGATGCACATTTACTCATAGCTGAAAGTTTGAACTTGTAGGGGGGTGGATGATCTATTTACAGAACAAATTTCATCTATGACATATATTACCAATAACACGTGTTTATGATACTTATGACAGAAAAAATATTGTCATTTAATGCTGACAGGAATTAGCTTTGTTATTAAATTATTTTAACTGTATGTTGCGTACTTTTTTATTAATACGTATTTTTGGAAAGAAACTGTTATTATTTTGAAAGAAAGCCAGGTTATTATTTCATTATCTATGTTATAAGTTCTTTTTTGTTACTGTTTGAATTCGACTGATTTTATCCGAAATATTTATAACATACAATTTGATATCTGAATTGCAGTTAATGCAACTTAATCGAACACAGTTAACCTGAAACATTCATCTATTACAAACATATTTAGTAAATTATTTTGAACTAAAATCATTATCAGTAAGATTCTAGCTCATTGTCAATGAGGTTCTACTGGTATGTTTACCAAAGGTTTGTAGCATAACAAAACAAAACAACACAAAACAAATAAGCAAACCTAACATGAACAACGAACAATAAATTACACCATTTTGATTTATCTGTCGAGACTTGCTACATACACCATAAGTTGGTAACAATCACTAAACGGGGTTGGAAATCACCCAATTTACAATTATGACCAGAACGTGAGAGATTAACAGCTACAAACAGAGGTATTTATCAATCAGAGTGCCACGGCTCGGGGAGATAAATCACCGCCACGTGAGGTGCCAATGGACAGTTGGTGTAACACATGTTTCTGGCGTGAATCCTCTCACTCTCTCTTCTTTCTACTCTTAAGTTGTTGGATGCAACATGCACGTACTGGCACAATTATTTGTATAAGACTTCTAACTTTACCCTCGTTGTGATTATCGGTTAGAGGCCTTGTCAATTTCAAAACCCAACATACTTTACTATGAATTTTAAGCCGAATTCCCAGTGTTTATTGTATGAAGAAATATTATATCCTGGGCCTCGGTAAACTGTCCGAAAAAGTCCGGCTTGAATACGGGCCTGCCGTATACTATATACTAGAATATTGAAGCTAATAAAATAAACAGGTACTCTGGGTTGGTTTGCTTTACAATGGTTGATGAATATTTTCATTTCATTTTATTTTTGATAGGTAATTATAATAAATTTGATTAGACATATAAAATTGAAAATTAAAATGTACAATGAAATGTGAATATGATGGTACAATATTGAAATTTGCAAATTGAGAACTGTAGTTGTGTAAATTAATCTTTCAATGATTGTCGTTCCAGCTTGTAGGTTGAAGAGCAAGCTCTTTACTCAGGTGGTGGTTGGTCTTACCGGCTTCTTTGTATAGTGTAATAAATTTATCATGCAGATTAAGAAATTTTGTTAAGAATTTGTTAAGAAATTTTATAAATTAAAAAAATCAATTAGTAAAAAGTCTCTCCAAAAGTCATATTTGGGTTAAGAAACGGTAGTGTTCTTGGACCATTAGAATTGGAAAAGCTGAAAGTCTTTGTGTTTAAAGTTGTGATGAAATAGTAAAGGTTGTTAGGTTTCACCAGAAAATATATACTCTTAACCACAGAGATTTTATTGTAAGTTTGTTCACTAGCTCACCCCAATTGAGAAGAAGGAAAATGTGGCAGGCAATTATTTATCTATACATTCACCTCTATGTTTATTAGTTGAAAAGTGTTGGTAGTAAAATATTGAAAAGGAGTTATTAATAATTTTCTTAAGAAGTAAATTAGGAAAGTTCGAAAATATGTAACCAAATTTATAGCCTACCTCAGCTATCCCACATTCAATTGTTTTTCACTAATTATCGTTGAGTTACCATTATATACAGTTTTGACGATAAGCTTTGAAAATATCTGCAAAATAAAATTACTTTTTATGGGCATAACATGTATGAAAAACATTGTTCTATATTTAGACTTAGATAGGACCGTGAAATAATTCTAAAAAATAAGAGGGACATCCTGTAGAGGCTATGACACGTCCATTGCAATGTAGAACACAAAGAACAATACTAGATTGAAATGAGAAAACAGAAAATTTCTGCCTTAAGTATACTATAATAGAGTTTCGCAACAACTGGTACAAAATATTACATATAGTGGTCGATATATATATGAGCTAAACAATAGCATCCCAAATAAAGCTTGGCATCAGACAATCATACGTTATGCTACAGATAGTGCAAGACTATTCTGGTACACTGTATGTATGGCTTGGCCACGACCCAGGAGACGTATTGAAGCGTTGATTGATGAACGTGTGTCTCATCTCTTAGTTGGTGGTAAGGGGGAGAAGTAAATAGTAAATATTTTGTTTTAAATTATTCCAATAGTAAAATATATGTTTAGTATTATAAAGTAACGCTTAGAACTATGATAACTATTGGATGGCCATTGTGGAAACCAGTTAGCAGAATCGACAGAATCAACAGAAAAGCCGCGATGTTTTCCAATTCCAAAGACCGATTTCAAATAACGGCCCTGTGTCTCGTCATTCTTTTAGACTTCGGACGCAATACAGTAAATTATATAAGATATTAAGAAGTATATCTTCCTGGATTTTTTAATGCTAGTTTGAAGAATTCATATTCAACCGTTGTGAGATATTTGACTGACGCAAGATGTTACAATGTACAATGAAATGTGAATATGATTACTTTGTGATAAAGTTGTAACTGTCGCAAGAACAAGAAATAAGGAGTGTTCGACTACCGTAGATTACCCTCGAACAGTAAATATGTAAATTTAAAAAAATAATACAACGAACAGAAAATCTGAAATTAATCAAATCAGATTAAGAACTTTTTTAAAGGTTAGTTTGAAAAACACTCTAAATTCAACATTGCGAAAAAACACAACTAAACGGACAAAAAACTAATAATTTTAATAAATTATTCTGTATTTTGATGTGCAACTATTTTATAAAATTTGGCCCCTGTTTAAAAATCACCATTATTGAGCTTATAGTGCAAATGAGTAATGTCTATGACATTAAAAAACAAATCATTAACCATTGAGTACAGTATATGTAACGTACTATCAATGGCAAAGAGAAAACAGTCAATAGTGTAGATTTTAAAGCACCTGCAGGGTTAGGTATGCACAACGGCAAATAAACTGTTAAAATTAAGTTAATGAAAATTAAAAGTACTGTTTGAACAAAAAAAAGTAATAATTTCATTTGTTAAATATTTTTAAAAACCTACATGTTCATCACTTCGCAAGCAGACTTTGTTCAACATGTAGTAGGATGGTGCAGTGTTGTCATTTTCAGCCAATGTCAAACATAATGGCCTGCGACCCTAACTTCTTAGTTAAATTTAGTACTAGATGTATTACGCCAGTCATTGTTCTCAAATACCTCACAACCGTATCTCTAAGATATTTTGTGGTTACATAATAAAATAAAATGTGATTACTTTGAAGTAACATTGCTAGGAATTGCATTTTAGGTATCATAATTAAAATATTTATAATTATAATTATTTTATTAGAACATAACATATAAGAATGCATTACTAAATAATGCCCAAGCGTTAAACCTACTCGAGGCACTGAAAAATTTGTATTTCTCTGTACTTTGTTATCCGCTCGATATCTAGAGAACAAACACTGACCTACAGACTTGATATTTTTCACGAAGCTTCAGTTCTATCATACAGAAGTACAAAGGTGTGTACAACAATAAATACATTTTTTCTATTAGAGTTGACAATAGTAATTTATTTGAACACTCTGTATTACAGACCGAGATTTGTCTGGGATGAAGTGCTAACTAACCCTAAAATTACAGGGTTAAAACATAGTCCTACATCTGTGAACATTTTCTTAATGTCAACTCAAAGTTTCGGAATAAATTTCCTAATCAAATTACTTTTGTACAACTGGACGATCGCATATCTTGCCTTCTCGAAGTAAAGATGGTTTCAATGAATGTTGTCGACAACGAAATAATGGTACAATGACTGTTGACCACGAACTTCCCCCCACTACAACCTACAACTTCAGCAGCCCCAAACTTAAAAGCTGAGGCATTTGCTAATATAATATAAACCAGAAGTTTTAAGCACGTACAACTTAATTGTTGGCTTGAATCTTCAAAATAGAAATGTAAGAACTTAATATCTTAGATAATTTATTGTATTATTCATATAGTGTTATATTTACAAGAAGCTCTTGGCTGCGTAACTAATATTAAACGCAAAATATTATTACTTACGGACAACGCTCGCGGCAATTTGTCTCCGTGGATGGGACTAGTTATTGTGTCTAATGGATAACCCCACACTTGTATCGGAAATGGAAATGTGTTATAACCCAGCCACGTATACAAACATTGGAGGTGTTCAGTTGTGATCGTTTTCCCGAAATGTACCATATTCAGGTAGACTATTTAGGCAAGATCAAGTCGATGATGGTACAATGTCCCTCCATGGGATTTGGCTGATCGTTAGTGAATATATTTACATTGATCTTATGGGTAACCACGGTGGCTACTAGTAAATAACAGAATAAATACATATGTAAATAATCTGAGTGTAATTATAAGAGATTTTAACATAAGCTATAGCAGTACGTTTTGCAATACACATGGACTTGAAATTTTACATGGAATATCAAAAAAGCCTGTTACGCGTCATGTGGTTTAGCGCGTTTAGGTCATAAAACATGTCGCGTCAGTAGGTGAAAAACGTAATTCCCGAGTGGTCTACACAAAGGTATGTCAACTTCCTAAACTTTAAGTTATAATAAGATTTACAATTTTATTTGTAGTGCGCAGATATATAAGACCAATGGCTCGATAGTTTTTCATGGAAACGATGACTGGAAAATTAATTATATGTTCGATCCTTTTCATTTGTCACAGAGCAACGTTTCAGCTTTTTGTGATTGGTTTCACACCACTCACTGTTTTTGCCTCTATCAATGTTTCTAGATGTTTATATATATTCTCTCGATGAGCACGTATTATTTGTTCAGTTATAAAAGCTTATCAGGAGTTTAAGAGATGATTTCAGAAAATTGTAGGGTCTTTACCATTTTAGTGCAATTAGAGACCCCCAGATCTTTGCACCGTAGAATTATTTCTCGTGTTTCCAGCATTTTTACGGATAAATCCCACTTTGTGAGAACTGTGAAAACAGAAAAAAATGTTATAGAGATATACATCATTTCTTAAATATTGTATTTTTCTAAAAGCTGTAAGTGAATATTTTAAGACCTACTTATCGAAGTTTAAATAATCAAGTTTACGTAATTTTATTTGTAATAAAAATATTAAAGCTTAAGCTGTACAATCCAACTTGGAATCATAGCAATATCGGATAATAATGCAGTTTTAAAAACAAAAACTATCACAAGCAGAATTCCAGTTTAGAAGCCTCCTCCCCGTACCACAATATACAAGTAATATTTAAGTAAGCATAATTTCATGTTGACCGTATATTTATGTAATAGCAAACTTAGTAAAACAGTTGAAATAAAAATGAAAATACATTTGTAGGTGAGGAATGTTTAAAATTCAAGGCAGGAAAGACAAATGGACGCTGAACAGAACAGAACGTGACGATCTCCGTCAACGAGATAATAGTACCGCAACAACAATCTGCTACGTGTCTGCCTTTTAATGAATGGCTTGGCTGTTGTCAACAATGAATTAATCTTCAACATTTCAGAACAGTTGGCACGTGAACCTTTGAATGTTTTAACTCATGGAAGAACCCTCCCCGCTACACCTGCGGTAATTCGAGCTAATAATGGCGTACTCGAGGTTTTGTAACATTCCATATTTTAATTAGTACGGCACGTAATTAGTGCCTTAACGAGGAAAACTGTTGTTCAGCGAAACCCGCTCGACTGAGGCTTAGACTGGAGTATTTAAGATGCAAACTTTGTTACCAACATTCAGAGAGGGGCGTAGAACTGTTGGTTCCAGTTTTAGGCGCTGAATACAATATCATTTCCTAGTATATGCTCTGTTCATTAGGCGGATAAACAATGTCGTAGATAAGTTTTATTTTTAACGGCCACAAATAAAACTATGCTTTTGTAAATATTATTCTTGAAGAGTCACAAATCGTGCAATTTTTAATTATCTCTTCTAAATAAATCTTGAAGAATTTTGTTCGATTAAAGGCAACACTTGCTTTTTACAGCTTTTTCCAGCCAAATAAACATGACACTTTGAATAATAAGTACTACCTGTGAACCTTCAACACCTCATCTAACACGATTTCAAAATGTTTCTCTTGCGTAGCATCCGTAGGCTATTTTAACTGTCGGCAAAACCTTTGATTAACCTATGCACAGCTATATTTATATTTTTGTTTGTACGGTTTAAAATAAATTGCAACTAAAAGCCTTTTTTATTTCCATGCAGAGCAATGGAAAACGTTGTAAGTTAATGTGTTACTAGACCGGAAGAATCTGTTGCACTCCTATGACAAATTCACGCTCGACTTATTTTCGCGGTCCAGTACTTCCAGATCTTTTCATTGAACTATATCAAATCCTCATTAACAGAATATACAAGTAATTAATATTTATTTATTACATATCGGTCAATTCAAAGAACGTTTTCTTTTGTTAGATGGATGTTTGTTTATCTTGTATTTAATTATAGTGTTTCCATCAACTCGGACTCATGGATTTCTATCGGAGAATAAGATATTCTAAATATTAGAAATCAATTAATATAGTCAATACAGATGTATCCAATCACAATTGTAGTGGGAATTTCTCTTACATTTTTTGTAATACAAACATTTATTTATGTACAACTTGACGTCCACAAGTTAAAATCGCAAAAACTCATACTATTCATAACTTTAATTATAATTTTGAGGTTTGAGGGATTATGGATGAGTTGTGTCATCACTCCGCGTTCAATTTTTTTTTAAATTTTTTTAAACTATCACTAATCGCTGATTTATGAGTCATAATGATAACTATTGATTAACGTACTAGGTTTTAAGTTAATACTATACATTTTACGTGAATGTAATAAATAAACTTTTAGATAAACCTAAAACTATTCTAAAAAAATTCAAGAGCATTTATTTTTCAACTTTACTCCATAAAGATGGAATAACACATAACTCTTCCGGCAGAAGCATTACGTGGATTGGGCTGGAATGGAGATTTAAAACTACAGTGGGTGTTTACTGGAAACGACGCTATGGGAGAAACTAACGAGCTGTAACGATGAATTTGTAACTCTATATCAGTATTGATCTATTATCTGTACCACACACTCTGAAATTGTTTACATCCATGTAAACAATGACAAAAATTCAGATATAAAGTAAATTAAATTATTTATTCCTGATCCTCACTCTTGAGTGCTAAAACTAGTACAATGACACATTTTAATATAGCCCGCACACAGTATTGACAATCTGTTGAATTTTAATAATACTTATATGAATTCAAAACTTTTCAGAGTTGACGTTCCCCTACTATGCCTGTCTTCTTTCTTTATATTTAAAGTATTATTTGATTACATAGCATAAAGTATAAAAGAAAAAAAATAAATAGTAAACTTTCATGTAAACCTTCATATATTTAGGATTGTATGTAATCAAAAGTTATTTAAAATTTTTAATAGTAATAAATAGTTATTAAACGTTAGCCAAACATTTCTTTCCTCTTTAAAATACTCTTTAAGTCAATAATACGAAACTTGTAGTTTTCATACATTTCTTATTTAAGTTGGTCCAGTCCTTTAATGAGTAACCAGAAACGCCTACGATCAACACATTCCATCTTTTCGAATACTTAGAGTGGAAAGAGTGTTTTGGCCTATAATTTTAAAACTGACTTAATGATCAAATTGTACGGTTTTATTAGAAAATTTAAATAAGTAAAAGAAACTATGCGTTGTACTAGTTTGTGTTCACCAATGTTCAAGGTCTTTAGTATTCAGATGAATTTCTGATATTAGAGATTTAGTTCCAAATATTTTATATCATTTCCAGATAATCTTGTCTCTCGTTATGAGATTTGTATATTTTTTGTAAAATCTAATTTGTTCGATCAAGCTTTCATTGCGAAATTCTATGTAAAACGAATATTTTATTAACATCATATTCACAGCTTCTCAACTTTCAACCCTTTGATTCTAAGGCTGAACAGCTACTATACCCATACCTGAGCAACAAGGACGGCTGATAAAGCGATGTCTAATAACCACATTGTTAAGAGACAACATCATTCCATTATTCATCAGTTCTGGAAGTTATCTTATCAGGAAGGCCACTTCTTGTAATATAGTTGAAGTTAAATGGTTGGCGATGGTGACCTTTCTATTTATTATTAGTTTTGACCTAACAGTAATATTTCTATCATTAGTATTATTTTGGTGATTTGACCTATATTGTCTTTAGCAAATATATGTGCTATGTTTGAGGGTAATCTATCTTAGTCGATACTTAAATTTTGTTTTTGTGGTGATCTTCCATATTTCACACAGGTCGGATAAACTGTTGAATAGAATTGCTGTAAACTACTGTACAATAATTTTATGGCTATAATTCGTGCCGTGCATTTAAGTGAAAAATTCTTGAACAGGAAGAGTTATCTGGAAAAAAAATAATACAAGACTCTGGTCTTTAGTGTAGTTAAAAAAGGAAAATGCTCCTTTCTGTTGTGTCTGGTGCTACTAATAACTCTTTTACAAAGGCTATCCCTAATTTTGTTGATATTTAAGTATTAACGGATAATATTTATTACTTAAATAATTTAAACAAACATAATAATTGTTTCTCCCACTGTGAGACACGCTTGTATCAATCAGCACTTCAATACGTCTCCTGGGACGCTGCCAAGCCATACATACAGTGTACCAGAATAGTCTTGCACTATCTGCAGCATAACGTATGATTTGCTTATGCCAAGTTTTATTTGGGATGCGTGTGTGTAGTTCTAATACATAGCAAACAATGATATTTCCTCTCGTAGCTGCGAAATGCTATTGTAGTATATCTGAGTCAAAAAACCTTACAATATTCCAGTTTAATTCTGCCATACGTCATTGTCTCCCTCATTTCATTGGAAGTTTACTTCATTGTTACTGCATTTAAAAATTGAGTTACCACTCTACTGATAAGGCCAATGAAAAAATATGCCTATGGTGTGACATGTTGCCTACCATTTTATATATATATATATATAATATATATATATATATGAAATTTATATATATATATATATATGAAATTTATATATATATATATATATATATGAAATTTATATATATATATATATATATATATATATAAATTCACTTCGGGTGTATAAAAGCTCTATTATATCAATTATTAGACTTCTTGATATAAAGTTCCTTTAATATTTCGGCTTTGCCGTTTTCAAAAAGGTATAATAAAAAATAACAACACAGCAACAAAATTTACAAAAGTAAATAAATAAAAATTGACATAAATAAATAAACAGGAATTTTTGAACATGTGATTAACACCAAAGGGAAATAAATAATATCATGAACATAGAAAGAATTTAGAAAAATAATGTAGACAAAATAATACATAATAAAAACAATTTATCATTTCATCTTTTATTCAGACCAAAGGGTACTTTTGATTTTAATATTAACTGATGTGCCCGTTCTAAATTTTCTAAGTCAATTTTGTTTCCATCTTCGGATACTTTGCAAATACCTTTCAGTGAATAACATTGTTCAAAATTTTGTTGGTGGCCTAATGCGTGTTGTGAAACCAATTTTTCATCCTGTTTTTTAGACGAACAACGATGATTATTCATTCTTATGTGCAATGGATTTGTTGTCAATCCAACATAATCCATTGCACAATTTTTACACGATAAATTACATTTTTACTTTTGTATGTATATATATTCATGAAGGTTCATGCAAGCCTGTAGGTCTGTTCGTTTTCGAGATATCGTGTGGACAGACATACAGACAGAAATGAAATTTCTCCACCCTCTCGCGTGATAGGCTTCGCTAATGCTCAGCCAACTTATGAGCGTAGAGATAGAAAATAGAAATGGATACGAATGGTCCCGAGGTGACTGCTCATAGGACTACCATTGTTTATATGAATACTTTTGAAATTTTCATCGGTAACCTTATGGACACATCATTCCCTACCCTAAAAGGGGCATTTTATATGCACACCCGACATGTATCATTTCAAACTTAGGTGAACACAGAGAAAAACCTAATATTTTAAGTTTCTAACGCTTAACGTTGATGTGATTCTAATGTGTCAAGAAGGAATCTTAAAAACACTATACTTTATCACAATTCTTAAGAATTCCCGGATCAATTTCTACCATCAAATCCCCTTTACCAATTCTCATTTGGAAAACAATCTTTTTAGTATAGTTTGTACCAGTTGTCATAAAACCCTTTTTTTACCAGTAGTCTCGGTATAAGCCCTTTTTTAGAAGTAATGTATTACATTCAACACTAAAAATGCAAAAGAAATTTCAGCGTTAATTTAGTTTTTGAAAACATCTAAATCCAAATAAATTTTCCTATCTATTTCTAAATAAATAAAAATCATTTATGAAATTTCCCTATATATTTCCTATGGACCTATAATATTCAAACATTCCATTGAATCCCTGACAGATAAGTGATACGTTTTTATATAAATAAGAAAGTTTTTATACATTGTTCTTAAACAGGCGTGTGACGGTCAGCCGTCACAGGCCTTGAAATATGAAATATAAAAATATAAAATCTTACCTTGACTATGTTTATATTTACAAATCATGCTTAAAAAATGCTTAAAGGTTTCTAATTAAAAGTCAATAACTAAATTATTAATTGGTAAAATTAAAATTCACTTGTCTAACATCAGGTATCTCACAATACAACAAACGTATAACGGAACTGAGTAATATAATATAATATAGCATATTAAAATTACAATAAATATCAACGTCACATGTGAAATAATAAAAAAAATAATGTACGTTTGCTCATTTGTAAAAATTGTGTTTTGAACATGCTACGCATGTACAAAAGATTTATTGATAAATCTAGAAACTGACGACCTTCTAACCAAGTTTTAAATTTTGTGTAAAATTGAGATTTATGTGTTCAATATAATAATAATAGTATAGAGTAATAGTATGCAAGAGCAAGTTCGAGAGTCTGCTGTATTGTCATTATCTAATCATCAGATGTAATTCTTTGATTGTCTTCATCTTTCGTTAACTTCACCTTCAGTTCCCCATACGCCATGGTTTATGAATTTCTTATCTCAATCACTCTTAATTCAGCTTGAATCCATAACCAGGTATGTTGGATACCTGTGCCAGTACGTGAATGAAGCACCCAACAACTTGTGAGTAGAAAGAAGAGAGAGTGAGAGGATTCACGCCAGAAACATGTGTTACACCAACTGTCCATTGGCACCTCACGTGGCGGTGATTTATCTCCCCGAGCCGTGGCACTCTGATTGATAAATACCTCAGTTTGTAGCTGTTAATCTCTCGTGTTCCGGTCATAATAGTAAATTGGGTGATTTCCAGCCCCATTTAGTGATTGCTACCAACATATGGTGTATGCTATAATTCTCGCCATATTCCAACTCCAAATAATTATTTATATTACATTAAATTTATTATTTAACCAGTTTTGAATACCTTTACAAAAGATTTCTTACTAGAAGATAGAAATAATATAGTGGCTTAGAACTCTTTAGATAGTGAGTTCAAAACGTGTGTTCAATATGTTACGTATGTTACAAAAAAGTCAATAGCTTCAAATATATACTCTAATAATATTTGTGTCTCAATGCGGCTTTAGCAAAAACAAAAATACTAGTACTAGTCACAATAATAAATATATCTGATGCTTATAGTAATAATAATAAGTGCTTCTTTTCATTGGTCCTGAAAAACTGTTGGTATCATCTAAAAAATCTTGCTGTTTGGACAAGTAGAAACAGTTCTAGTTAAAATTCACGGTCTAAAATAGAATTGGTTCATAAGCTAAATAAATATAAGAAATTAATCATTTCCATTAATCCAGAAGTAAATTTATTGTTATTTGACATGTATTATTACATTCTCAATCACATCTAAAACTTGATCGAATTACCTAATCATGGTCCCATTCCAGTATAACATAAAACTTGCTTATAATTATATCGTAGACTTAAATGTCCAAAGTGGTTCATGTTTTGGATTGCACACCATTTGAACATTAAGGGAACTTGGAGTTTTCTACATTTCATTTCAACTCTTTATTGGGAACTTGTTTAATAAAACTTACGGTATATCGAATACTATATCAAATTACAATGGGTTTATTAATGATATAACTATACTTGCATTGTACATTATAAGACAGTATTTTCATTGATTTTTAAGGGGGAAAATTACACCAAAAACAGCAAAAACTCACATTTTAAAAATTTAATTATATGTTCTTATTTTACATTAAAATATGAACATTAAATAGTTAAAAAAACTGTGATTTAATGTTTTTTGCAAAGATAAAATCTTTTAAAAATAGAAGTTTATACTAAAATTTACTACATTTGAGAGCCGTGTCATTATTCTGTTTGCCCTTGCTATATTTCATATTTTACTAATTACAGTGTGTAAATTATATGACATAATTATACTAGTAAGGTATATTATAAGACAATATTTGAAATGTTTATTTATAGTACAAAGTTTAGCTTAGTATACTATGATTAATTATCACCATTAATGAATCTCATTAGGTTAGTAATCAGCGTCTCTGAGATGGAGGTTTTACGGTTCGCTGCTGCTACAAATGGCGAGTATCCAACGTCGCGCATCAACTCGAGACGAGATCCTAAATCCGTTCTGTGTCGATATTATCGTATGAAATATCTAATTATGTTCATTATTACTACTCGTTAAGACATAATCCACGATAGTGCTTATGTTAATAACTAGCAGTTACCGGCGGCGTCAGACAATAAGTAATTTTTTATTGTCTGAGAGGAACGTTATATTTCTCTGTAATATTACATAATATTTGAATAAACAGCGTCAACAATTTCAGTTTCATTTAAACACGTGTAGCTATAAAAGAAAAAAGTATTTTAACTTTTACTATACATTTAAAGACAGTTATTCTATCTGTCTTAGTTGTCTTTTGACAGAAGGAGGCTTCTCAGAACTGTGTGTGTGTAAGAATATAAATTATAATGCCAAAATACGCAGTTTATACATATTTTCTCGGTCGTGCCAAGAAAGCAAATTCAACATTGGCGTCCAACATGTAATTCACCCGAATCAGAAGTGCTCATACAGGTGCAAAGCCTACACAATTGCGTGCGAAGCCTCGGATAAGTGCTAGTATTTATATATTTTGTAGTCTACCTGTCTCTGATGTCGAAATGCGCCTGCTCATTTTGCGCTTCTCGTCACCGATTTTTTTTATTTCTTCAGACGAACATAACTCCAGATTCCAGGATTCAAGTCTGTGACAGCGTCAGATTTCAGACACTGCACTAAGAGGAAGGTGATTTAAGGCTAAATTCAACATTCTCATTGAATCAACCCTTCCCACCATAGGTAAGTTATAAAAAATGTTTTCACACGTGTATAGAATGTCATCTTTCTAGGACATTTGGTTGGGTAAACAAAATACAGTTCTCCTAGTGGTCACACTTCATTTCAACTCTCATGGGTGGTTAATCTGTAAGACAATATTTATTCTTTATTTTTGTGAGCATTAAACACGCTGTATACAATTTAATCGTTGTAGGACATTGAAGTATTGAAAAACAAATATATTGGTTTTCTAGGGGTGCAACCCTATATCAACTCTTATGGGTAGTATCGCACAGTTATTCTAAGGCTTACAACCCCATTTAATATCCTAAGGTTGTTTGATCACTATGAAAATGCTTTGATTTTTCTATATAACGTATGTGTCAGAGTCATAAGTTTACTAAATTTCAGGAAGTAATAGAAAACTTGGAGAATGAGTTTTGAATATTTCAGAACTTCTATATTATACATTCTATAAGTAGGACATCTACAACACATAAAAGATGCGTCTTAACAGTAACAGAACGAACGGGGTGATGAAAGATACCATAGTTAAACCTTTCCTCCCCTGTTTTAACTCCGTATCCTGCCACCTGGTAGAAGTGGGACAGGGCGGGGCCAGAGGCCAGGGGCGGTACATTGACATTTACGTAGATCTACACGTGACGAGAGGTTTGGGTTGATAAGGGGGGGGGGCAAAGTTGATATTTAGTACAATTTTTATATATTCCTAACATGTATAACATTTGTAGTATTATACATCAAGAAGTTAAAATATCTTTGGATTTAATTGTTACTGTTGTATTTTTTATCTCAACTTATAACTGTATTAAAATTAATTGAAACTAATAAATAATTCTTAAGGATTCATAGTTTTGATTTGCTGAGATAGATACAGACAGACCCCATCGAGGGAACAGTGGGTTCGTATTTTAACGACGATTGTTCATATACCAAAAACGATACTGATTTGGTATTTATTAATTAATTTAATTTCTAGACTATACTAAGAAATAGGGATTGTATAGCTAACAGAGAATGGAAAGCAAGGGAATACGGTGTACCGTATCAGGTTTCATTCATATTTTTGAAAATTGAGTGAGAATGTGGAGCTGTAATTATAGAAATACTATTAATGTCAAACTTTGTGAAAATATTCTATCAAATATCATGGACAGTTGCAAGAAAGTCGATTTATTTCATTGCTACTTATAAAAACCGTCTCGCTCTCCGACTCCAGAGCGTCAAAATACTGCTGTAACCTTCAGGATACTGCTCACTTGAAATGAATGGATCAGGAGATTGGAATATATTCCAATGACCATCACTTATGACAGGGGTGTTTGGTATGCTATTTAAAATGGATATATCCAACTATGACGTTTGTTATGCTATTTAAATGGATATATCCAACTATAACGTTCCAGTCGTTTAGCACAACATTGCGTACGAAAGCGCTGATAACTGTTAGTATCATATAAACATGAAACAGGTGTTACATACTTCATTTTTAATAAAATTCCTAAGGAACTTTAAAATATTTTAATTTATTTAAGTGGTGAATACCCAACACATTAAATTGCCAAAGAAAACCATAGAAGTATATCATTTTTTACTAGAATAATAAATCGTAAACTAAAACCTTATGGAGTTCATAACATAACATTTTTTTACTAATAACATAATTCTTAAGATTATGTTTTGTCTAGTCAATGCCCTTGTCTATAATTTACAAGATTCTTTATTTTTACTCTAATAATTTCTTAAATTTATGGTATGGTAGTGTTACCACTCGTTTATTGAACTGTCTCTTTATCAAACTTTAAATAGAAGTTAATTAAACAACACAATTATTAATTTAACAAATTATTATTAACTCAGAAATATTTGAGTATTCAATATTAAATTGTTATCCTATTAGTTCGACTTATTTTAGTAAGTAACTGATAATCCAACAACACTGTTAAACTGTAACTCCAAACGCTAAGGAAACACTTGAGAACTTTACTGTCAATAAATGCTTTAGTTTGTAATGAAGGGCATTAAAGCACAACTGGCTGATGTTCCATTACACATTCCTGAACACAGAACCACCACACATCATTAGTCTCTTCTGCATGCCGTGCATAGAATCCTCAAACAAATTACACACACTGGTCTGGTCTACTACGGTTTGTGGTCGAGTTGAAGATAAGTTTTCGAAGTCAGGAAAGTTGTTGCAGTCAACATGAGCCTCTCCATGTGAATACATTTGCATCCTCACTCAGATTTCAAACATTAGTTTTCGTTACTGATCAACAACAACAATCTTCATTACAATATATACACACTATGATCAAATTTCTTGGAGTAATTTATTTAATTTGGATGAAATAATTTTTTTTAACCTCAATATTGTTTTTGCTTTTGACCAATTTATTTATTTTAGTTTTGATAATGCATTAACATTCACTTTACATACTTGTATATTAAGCTACTTTATGCCTTCTTTTCATATTCTGGATCATATGCCTTGTAGGATAGATTAAATTTATAATAATTTACATGAACTAATGATTAGATATTTGTGCAGTTTGTTGTTTTTTCTTATTAAGGGGTTTAGCAAAAAGAAGCTTTTATTTGATAAATTTAAAAAAAGTAAAGTAAATTTTTATTACACATATTTTGGTAATTTTAATATTGAATGATACACGATAGAGATCTTAAATTTAATAAGAACAATATTAAAATTTAAAAGACAATATATGATGCGTCTTAGAAGTGTATACTGTTATAGAGGATATACAAATTAATACTGCACGTTACAACCTTTTATTGTAAAAATTGTTTACCATATGAAACAAACACAAAGACCTTCCAACTATAAATCAATGCCCACATATACAGCCCGTGGAAACGGTTCCTGGATGTTGATGACAGATAAGGGTAGTTTATCGCCGCACGTCCTGTTCCATACGTTCGGTTGTCTCCAGATCATTTTACAATCATCGTTACAGTTTTGTAACGTGTTGGTATATTTAAAAAACTCAAGCATACAAGATAAATCAGTTATACTGAACGTTCGTAACTAAGCCTTAACGATTTAGTTGTAAATATTTGTATAGATCATTCTTAGAAAAGATTGCAATTAGTTGTCTAATTTCTTTATTTAAAATAAAAATATTTTGTATAACAGTATATCTATACTGTAATACAAAATATCTATACTGTTGCTTAGTACTAATCTTAGTACTTGCCAAAATGTTCCCATATTCAAATTATAACGAATTCTAATGTTTTTGAATTGAAACAATTTACTTTAGATAAAGAATAAATAACTAGTTTATATGTGGAAATTTCACTAGCTATAGTATACAATTTCATAATTAAACACTACTCTAGCTATTGTATACAATTTTATATGTAGACGTAACGCTGGCTATAGTATACAATTTTATATGTGAACATTGCTCTAGCTATAGTATACAATTTCATGATTAAGTAATACTCTAGGTATAGCATACAATGTTATAAATGCAACTACTCCAGATAGAATACAATTTTATATGTGAACATTGCTCTAGGTATAGTATACAATTTTATATGTGAACATTGCTCTAGCTATAGTATACAATTTCATGATTAAGTACTACTCTAGGTATAGTATACAATGTTATAAATGCAACTACTCAAAATAGAATACAATTTTATATGTGAACACTATCATAGGTGTAGTATATACTTTTAAAACTTTGACTAACAAGCAACACAGTGTCTATAGTTAGCAATAAATGTTCCTCTGAACTTTGGTAGCGAACGTGTTAGGAGACCATCTCTAAATTATGGCAATGCTCATAAGTTTCTCACGCATGACACACAAGCAAATAAACCCAGGAGCACAACTCTGTGACAGCTTATCAGTGACAAGTGAATCATATTAGTGTCACTGTCACAAGCCAGAGGCGGCGTGGCGTGACGCTTTATATGTTGATAAGACTGTAATAGTGACTACCTAGGATTACATTCCTACATCACATTACCTCACCTCTATTTATCATAATGCCGAACAGCAATGAAAACTGAGTGACAATTGGATTACATTAGTGTCACTTTTACAAGGCAGAGGCGGCGCGGCGTGACGCTTTATATGTTGATAAGACTGTAATAGTGACTACTTAGGATTACATTCCTACATCACATTACCTAACCTCTATTTATCGTAATGCCGAAAAGCAATGAAAACTGAGTGACAATTGGATTCGCATTAGTGTCACTTTTACAAGGCAGAGGCGGCGCGCGGCGTGACGATTTATATGTTGATAAGACTGTAATAGTGACTACCTAGGATTACATTCCTACATCACATTACCTCACCTCTATTTATCATAATGCCGAACAGCAATGAAAACTGAGTGACAATTGGATTACATTAGTGTCACTGTTTACAAGGCAGAGGCGGCGCGGCGTGACGCTTTATATGTTGATAAGACTGTAATAGTGACTACCTAGGATTACATTCCTACATCACATTACCTCACCTCTATTTATCATAATGCCGAACAGCAATGAAAACTGAGTGACAATTGGATTACATTAGTGTCACTTTTACAAGGCAGAGGCGGCGCGGCGTGACGCTTTATATGTTGATAAGACTGTAATAGTGACTACCTAGGATTACATTCCTACATCACATTACCTCACCTCTATTTATCATAATAATAGCAATGAAAACTGAGTGACAATTGGATTACATTAGTGTCACTTTTACAAGGCAGAGGCGGCGCGGCGTGACGCTTTATATGTTGATAAGACTGTAATAGTGACTACTTAGGATTACATTCCTACATCAGCCTTATCACATTACCTAACCTCTATTTATCGTACTGACAAAAAGCAATTACAACTCAGTGACAAGTGGATCGCATTAGTGTCACTGTCACAAGCAAGAGGCGGCGTGGCGTGACGATTTATATGTTGATAAGACTGTAATAGTGACTACCTAGGAACCTCACCTCTATTTATCATAATGCCGAACAGCAATGAAAACTGAGTGACAATTGGCATTAGTGTCACTGTCACAAGCCAGAGCGTGGCGCGACGCTTTATATGTTGATAAGACTGTAATAGTGACTACTTAGGATTACATTCCTACATCAGCCTTATCACATTACCTAACCTCTATTTATCGTAATGACAAAAAAGCAATTACAACTCAGTGACAATTGGATTACATTAGTGTCACTTTACAAGGCAGAGGCGGCGCAGCGTGACGCTTTATATATGTTGATAAGACTGCAATAGTGACTACTTAGGAGTACATTCCTACATCAGCCTTATCACATTACCTAACCTCTATTTATCGTAATGACAAAAAGCAATGACAACTCAGTGACAAGTGGATCGCATTAGTGTCACTGTCACAAGCCAGTCGCGGCTTGGCGTGACGCTTTATTTGTTGATAAGCCTGCAATAGTGACTACTTAGGATTACATTTTTAAATTAGTCTTAACAGTTTGCAACACTCATAATGGCCGTTAGGACGAACGGCAATAGAAACTCAATGACAAGTACAGACTACCTAAATACATTATAAAAGCTTCCTTACTTTTAATATTATATTTAATCGGAGGATATTCTATATTATGAATGTAAGGTTTGTAAGGTTGGTTTAGTTTATATTAAGGTTGTGAAATATTATAATGTATTGTGAGCAAGGGCTGCTGTGAGAGGATTTAATAATAGGTTAGATTGGCAATACAACACCCTCAAATGAACCAACACATATTTTATTCGTAATAGCATCTCCTTATATTGATTCAAATTTTAATTAACAATTGATAACGTCAACCGACATATTAAGCACAAATTTTAATACCTTAATACTTTGAACACATGTTTAACATTAAATTATTCATTACAATTTATGTTTAATTTAATTAACTATAACATTTACTAGTAATTTTTGTAGTGTAGGAATAAATATGTGTTCATGGACTAACGTGAGAAACTTTCTTTTAAAATATCTAAACATTTACATAACTTTACATGATTAAAACAAATGAGTGACTTTTCGACATTTAAATTAAATATATGAAATAAGAAAATATGAATTCCAATATTAAACTATTAATTTGATTTCTACACATTATAATCCTTTCTTTTCATTATTTAGGTTGGAATTGTAAATGATTAATGAAACCTAATATATATATATATATATATATATATATATATATATATATATATATATATATATATATATATATATATATATATATATATATATATATATATATATATATAATACTACGTCCCTAAAATTACTTAAATTTTATTGCACTTCACACTTATTACGCCTAAAAGACTTTTCCCCGCACACGAACACAAGCACTGACACTCCCGAACGTCGCTTTTCGAATCCCGTCCTCGACTTCCTCCTCTCCCTCGTTGTGGCGGTTTTTGATGTTGCCCCCGCCAGCTCATGACCACGCCTCTGCCAAATCTCTCCATCATAATTGGTGAGTACCTTACATCGTCGCACGGTTTTTAGAAATAAGCATTTCCGCTGCTTAAACAAGCATTTCCTGTTTGTTCATCATCGGTGTCTGGGCGGATGTGCGTATCCACTTACATCCGGAGGTTGTTTGTCTCGAATTGTAATACAAGACTTCCTTTCCAGCAACCATCTGTACATTGATTCTATGAATTTTATTATACTAATAATTACGTATGTCTTACATGAATAAACTATAGAAAACTTGGGAGACTGTAGTTTGATTGACAGTTTAATTTATTGAATGTCGCTGAATCCTTAGCGTACGTGTATAACTGTTGCTAATGAAACTTAACTGTAAAGCTGATATTTAATACTAATCAGACAATTAATTGGTTTAATAATACTGTTAATGATAATCTTATTTAAAAATAAAAGTCTAATGAACAATTCTGGAAATGGAGTTACATATTAAGCTTTGAAATGTAGCAAACCAATACCGATTCTTCAAGCTAGGTGTCAACATGTGTTACTGAAGCAAGAGAGATGTTGTTCGCTTTTGTAGCAAAAAGCCCTAAGCAACACGTGCTCCTACATGGTTGGTGCTGAACGAACTGTCACAACTTGTGATCCTTCAGCTATAGCAGCTACCGAACAGAATGTAATCGGTCCTTTTCATATAATGTCAAACATAAAGGTTCATTATAAAATTTATCTCATTTCAATACTGAGGTTGAGGTTCTAATCAGGTACAAGTTATATTGTTGTTGAAAAATGCTATTCCGGAATGAGCAGCTGTTGACGGCAATGGGGACAAGATTTAATATTTTGACTTTTATTAGGTATAAAACCAATTTGGTATATATCACACTCCCAAAAATTAATCCCAAGCCTTTATCATTATTTTAGTGATTTTAATATTCATCATTGTAGGGATATTTGTCTAATGATAGCAATAGCATGGATTTATTGAGCTGGGCTGAGATCAAAATTGTTTTACATTTTAATGAGAAACGTTTGGCATATATACTCTGTGAATGCCGATTTTAATTGCCACAGTTTTACTTTGATCAGGTGTCGAAACACACAGCTTTCTGCAGGGACCACTCCTGGACTGCAGGCAGATTCCTGGGGTCTTCACAGTTACAAAACAGGCGTGATCTTATATCAGTAAGGGTACATTTCTGTAAATAATATTTTTATGTAACCTTAAATAGCACTTTCATATAAAGATGATTTGGAGGTTTGTTTTTGTACGGTTTGTAGTGACATAAGATTAATACCTCCTGCAGTGGAGGAAATTAGGCTGATTTAGGAAGATACTTCTATATGCTGCTAAGGTGTGACTCAGAGTATTTCAGAGTTAAATACATACCTGGTTGGAGTAAGTAACTGAAATATAACTGATGCACTTCTTAATTCCTTCGAAAACGCTGATAGTAAGAAATGTATGAATAGCAAGGGAATGGGTGTTTAAAAGCAACTTAAAAATAGCTTCAGACAAGCTCGGTTGCTTCTGAAGAACTCTCTAACAACTCCACCCGCAATGTATGAACATTAGAGATCTACAAACTATAAATAATAGCTAGATGTCATTGCTCTCATCATCCGGGAAGACATATCGACTATTCGATTTTTCCAAATGTATAAAAAAAATATTACTAATACAGTTATAAACAAGATTCTAACAGTGTTCAGTAAAATCATTGACCCTGATGACCTGAGATGTGAATGAGATAAAGATGTACATGTTCGCACCTTCTGAAGACTGCTTTGAGTGTGTAGAGAGGCTGTTCCGAAACATAATCTTCCCCACAATCAAAGCAAGAATTCCTGTCAAGCTGGTTGGTGCCTGCAGTTATAATCTTCACTGATAATAGGTTTGAGAATAATTTGAAGGATTAATTTAAGGAAAAATCTATCTCACTTGGTCCTAGTAAAAGAATATCTACTCCTCCCTAACAAGGTTACCACTCTTGCTCACGTTGGTAGCTTATAGAAAAACCAGTGTGATCTGTAAGTTCCTGTGCTCTGATCTTCAAGGTGCTCAAGAAGAACACGTAAGCGCTGGGGCTCTTTTCCTTGTTTGTTGTCCACCACTCCTTTATGTGCTCCCCTCTTAATCTGCTTCTCCACAGATTCATCAGACTGGCTTGTATTTCGACCGTTACATGTTTACCGGAGCCAGCAGTGTCTTGTCGCTAATCGTAGTGCTATACGTATAATATAATATCTGGGAAGAAGTCTCTTTATGAAATTCTATAATCTTATTCCAAGGCCCATTCTTGCTGAGTCTCCATTCTCTAGTCTGTTGGCCAAAGTCTACATGGGTCATAGGACACAATATATGTACTTATGAGTACCTTAATTTTGTTTTCTGCCATTTGTAATTGTTTGCTTTTTGTAGTTATTTTATACACTGCCGAAGTTAAAAAAAACGTAGGAAATGGATATTTGTGTACTTGTATAATGGTTCTACACAAATAATTGTCAGTTTATTCTTTGTGTTGTACTCTGATGACGTATTATGTAAAAGGCTACAAAACATACATGTAATAGTTTTTGTACCTGTTAACAATTTCCCAATATAAAAAACCAATCTGGATCCCTCAGATTCTACTGCTACCATTGGCCGTAAGTGTTAGTAGTACTACTAAACGAATTAAAATCAAAACAAATTTTGAGTTGGAAAATAGTTAAAAACGCATTTAATACAACTGCAAAACTTGTATGGGAAAATTTCGATAAAATATGATTTATATGTTAAACAGTTTATTTATTTTACGTAATGATTATTAAAGCTTTATATAAATGAAATGTTACATTAGTATAGCTGCAACTAGTTTGAAATTGGCAGGAAGTCACAGTGCACTTCACCTCTCCAACTATTATTCTCGAAATAGTGCTACAGAGCTGATCTCAGACTCATATCCAAGTGCAAGCTGACTAATCGCAATGCCAGTTGGCTGAGTATGCTGAAGACCATATCGGTTTTAATGTCTATGACGTAGCTTCTGCCCCTGTTGATTTAAGTGCCGTTAAAAACTCATTCGAAACAATTTTTGAATGTAATGTGTGATTAATTCGTGATTACTATTGAGGCTGAGGAAAATTATCTCTGAATTAGCAGGGATGAGCTGCAATGTATAAACCTACGTTTTATGTACAGAAAGTGAGAAATCATTATTAAATGAATAAACGTTTTAATTATTCATTTACACATTTATCAGATTTTATATCCCTAAAATACACTTATTTGTGGATTTGAAATAACAAAAAATACAATTTTATAGATTGAGTTTTTACATTTCATTGCAATTTTACCAACTGGCATACTAATTAACTTACAGGTTTGCTTTCAGTAAAGGTATATACGAAATGAAACTATCGTTGTTTCAGTATGTTTCTTTTATTCATTCTCAGTGAATCTCTAACAAATGTTTAGTTTCTGACTAAACTAAAAGCAGATACTCATACTAAATTGAGTCGATTTTAAGTTTACAATTTTTAAGAAGCAACTATTTTCAAAATAAAACTTTGTATTTTGTTGTATTAAAATTTATTTTTTCTTTAGTTAGACCTTTAAAGTATAAAGCTGTATATAAAATTAAAATTTATTGCAACAAATCGTTCTCAAATTAAAAATATTGCAAATGAAGAATACACAATGGTGAGTGTAATGTAATCATTGAGTTTCAAAAGTTTAAATATAATATTTTGGTTCTTTTCTACCTAAACATTTCTATAGAGAGTTCTGGGATATCTTGTATAATATTCCAAACTTACTGTGAATTATAAGATCAATAACGTTTTTAGAACAAAATTATTTAAAGCCTATTACAACGATTCCTTCGAAACAAATTAGTGTTTCTGAACCCTAACCTATTCTTTCTATTGTCGTGAATAAAATTAATATTGAATGATTAAGAGAACGCTGTTCTTGAAAATAAGTGTTCATAAACAACCGTTATAGTTTGTCATTTCGGTAATCGTCTATGCCACACATCGATGTTTCGGTCACTTCACAAGACACATTTTCAAAACACAAGGAATACAACTATTTCTAAAATTTAGTTTACTATACAGTAAATAATTCTAAAAGAGAAGTATTGACATCCATTTTTATTCCGTAGTGTGAAAATAAAGAAAATAACACTTTTCGGAAAATGAAATGAAAGGTCTATCATTAACAGAAACTTAAGATAGTTTACACATATTGTGTGTTGCGCTAATGATGGTATACTATTTCATATGAAGCAATATTATATTATTATGTTACAAGTAATTTAAATAATAATTTATTGTTATAGCCTATAAAAATCTAGGAAGAGGACACTGGTAAATTATTGTTATTACCTTCCGATAACTTAACTGTCAGAACCAAACATTAATAGTTGGGTTTTGATTGGCAGAAATTTATAAAGAAGAACGCAGTTTATTTGGAAAGGATTCTATTACTATTAGATCATTAGTAGTGGGTTTTCAAATATGATGTTTCAATTCGGAATTCCTATGTTTCAATTCTGGAGCAATGCAGTTCCTATAATTCAACTGACATTGCATAGTATATATTTACACGACTATTTAATAGGGCAGTTGAGGACTCTTCCTTAATAGCCACTGGAATTACATCTGTAATAAACAAAAATGTTCTGAATAACTAACAATCACTAGAAGTTTGATATCGATTTTTATTATTTTACTCTACATTGCATTGAAAGGCTACTCTGATGAGCAAACACAATGAGTCTTCGCTGAAACCTATTCAATCGTTTATTATGAAAGACTGACAGGTAAATAATAAATTAGTCTTGCAAGTTTATCAAATTACAAGTACAAAAACGTTGTTCTTTATTCGTTACCTGTTTTAAATAAGTAAAATGTCAGCAAATATTTCAACTTTACACAAAATTAAGTAAAATGGGAACATTTTCGGACGTAAACTATACACTATTCTTCCAGACTAATATATTGGATCTATTATTATGCTTTGCGTTCTGATTTAAAAGAAATGTGTGATTATACGTTTCAAAATCTATAGTCCGATATCTACCTTAGGTGGATAACTAATGAGAGACTTTTTGTAATGGGCAGAATTATTAGTATAGAATTAAATTAAGAAATTAGTATTGGATACAATGAATGCACGCTTGCAAATACAACTATTTAATTCAATGTGTATGAATATTGAGAATTTTAAATAACATTAAAATTCTTCAGTAAGTGGTGTGTTAAATGTTTAGTGTAGAACTATATAACTTGTACAGTGTAATAAGTGGTTGAATACATGGTTAACTTCCCTTTACAAATGTTGTGTCACTGAGAGAACCAAGTTGTAAATTTGTCTCGTCTCAGAAGTCTTGCGCTGAAATATTACAATTCTGTTTTTGGTGTGTAAACTGTTTAGTGTGGAACGTCGTAACTAGATAAAGTGTAACAACTGTGTTGAATGTATAATTAACTTTCCCTTTACAAATGTTGTGTCACTGAGAGAATCGAGTTGTAAGTTTGTCTGATTGTCTCATCTCAGAAATCTAGGAACTAATTTATAAACATGGCATGTCTTTAACGTATCATGCCTAAATGATACTTCGCTAGAACAACTATGTAGCTATAGATAATACAGTGACTGTCTCGCAGCCACAACACGTGTGATGTAACAAGCGTCATTGAGGTTGCATGTAACATTTAAACTCTGTAACTCATTTCATTCTTGAGATGTCCTGCGGACAGATAGATAAATGCTCAATCAAACACAAAAGAAACTTTCACATTTCCAGAAAAAGAGCCATTGTGGCAGTCTACTGATTGACGGCACTGAGCCAAATCTCATGGTAAGACATGTTCCATAATATACCTATGCACAAATGAAGTTTAAAGCCAAATTTAAAGTCTATACACGAAATCCTTTACGAGACATCTTGCTACTAGTACACTTAACGTTTATGTTTATTAAGTTACAATAGTGTAAGTAACATCCCAAATTACCAAGAGATAATGTTTGTGTTGGGATAGTTGATGGATGTTTCTTATAAAAAGTTAATTGTTAAACTCTAATATGATTGTACTTTGTTTGTCTCAAATTTTTTAAACTACTTATCTTATCATACTACTATAAATAGTTTATCATATCATATCAAATCATTGCCTTTATGGCTGCGGATAGGAGCAGTTTAAATTTAAAAACGTTCGTTAACGATCTTCCAAATCTCAGCAATGTCATACGCCATCATCAAAATCAACTTTGTCTATCATAGACAGATAGAAATAAAACTTCATGCATACTTTCAAGTTTTATGTCAGTTCTTTTACGAGATATCTTGCGAACAGACAGACAGAAGTATGTTTTGGAGTCCCTCGAGTGATAGTCTTCGCTAATGCTCAATCAACAAGCAGGTCTTGCATTATGTCGTAATAAATATGTAATACTCTTTATTGATTATATAAATACTGTATGTGCAGCAAAGAACAGTATCGAGTCTTATATGTACAGGTATTACTTACTCCACTGTACATTAATGCTGATAACTCGTGATCTGAGCCATAAACTAAGCTCACCTCGGAAACTTCGTGTTACACTATGTTTACACTGGTGCAGGCAGAAGTGCAACTAGTGTAACCACTAGAGACAGTACAGTATGAGTTGCTTACATATACTAACTCATGAACTGTGCATCTGTGTTGTCTACGATGCCTTGTCCAGTATATTACTAACCTATGTCTGGGTTATTAGTTGCCAAAGTGCAACTAATGTAACCACTAGAGACAGTACAGTATGAGTTGCTTACATATACTAACTCATGAACTGTGCATCTGTGTTGTCTACGATGCCTTGTCCAGTATATTACTAACCTATGTCTGGGTTATTAGTTGCCAAAGTGCAACTAATGTAACCACTAGAGACAGTACAGTATGAGTTGCTTACATATACTAACTCATGAACTGTGCATCTGTGTTGTCTACGATGCCTTGTCCAGTATATTACTAACCTATGTCTGGGTTATTAGTTGCCAAAGTGCAACTAATGTAACCACTAGAGACAGTACAGTATGAGTTGCTTACATATACTAACTCATGAACTGTGCATCTGTGTTGTCTACGATGTCTTGTCCAGGATATTACTAACCTATGTCTGGGTTATTAGTTGCCAAAGTGCAACTAATGTAACCACTAGAGACAGTACAGTATGAGTTGCTTACATATACTAACTCATGAACTGTGCATCTGTGTTGTCTACGATGCCTTGTCCAGTATATTACTAACCTATGTCTGGGTTATTAGTTGCCAAAGTGCAACTACATAGCTAGTTACAACCCTGTAATTGTGTTGAATAACAACTATTATCTCATCTATAACGATGTTGCTATAAAGATATTATATCAATGGTCGTATTTATTATTTTTCAATCTCATTGGTAATTTGATGTGCGATATCGAAAATTGCCATGTAACATTTACCCTCTAAAAAAAGTCTAAATATCCACTTAAAACCTACATAGTGTGGGAATGGACTGTCAGAAATATGTATCACACCTGTCAGTAACATGACATAAGATTTAATCATTATGATCTATACTGAACCGGTTTGTCTATCCGTGTCCCTTGAAGATGTTTGCATTTTTCAACACCAGTCAGATAAGTAGATGACCTTACAGCAAATTTTATAAATGTATTAATAACTTTATAATCATATTCAAAAATTAACTTTAAAATTTGGAAGTTTATATCTAAAGTAGAAACAAAATATCGGGTGCCGGCAAAAATGCTTAGTTAAACTGCAACAATATTGTACTCTCCAAGTATTATTCTTTTCGATATTTGAATAATTATTGTTTCTATTCTACAGGGTTCCCTTATAAAAATGTTTCAATAGGCACTACGTTTATGGTATATTAAATAAATGAAAAACAACAATAAATATAAAAATATATAGTTATGTTTAAATAATCGTCGTTTTATCGCTAGTATTAATATTTATAATAGTATAAATATTTTGGTTGTAGATTTTTTTATATATTTCTAAAGTTTATTACAAAAACAGTCAATAACATTGACTGACGTATATGCTACATATGTGATAGCTGTCCAAAAACGAAAAAAACCTTCTAGGAACACAAAGTGTATTTGGAGTACAAATACGAAGGTAAATATAAATTTATAGGTTTCATGTCCATATAATAGTATTTTTCTTAATATTTCTCAAGATTAAATGATAGTATTTGATGATCAATATTAACCAAAATACTCAAATAAAGTTAAAATTTTACCTTATTGGGATATAATTTAAATTGGACATGCATGGTCAGAAAAAAACTTTTCAGATCATGAATTCAAGTTGTCGTCATATTTAATATGTAAAGTTTTATTGGAGTTTTTCTTACAAAATTTCTGTAAAAACTTATCAGTCCCTTCTTCTGATTGTGTAGGAAGGGCATTTACATTTGTTATAATAATGAAATAATATACATTCTCACTCGCATCACTTATGTTCTATATTATCAAAAGGATTTCTTGAAGATGCCAACAATCAGATATTAGTTTTATCAACGTCTATGCATTAATTTCCTAACATTTCAAACTTTACATTTATTTTTATTTAAATACGTACAAATAACATTCAATAATTAAAAATAAATTATAGTTTAATTTTTATATTTAACAATATTACTGGAGTAATTTATCCTGTTCAGTTTGCATGTGAGTCACAACAGGAATAGATAGACAAAGGTGAAGGCAGAGTCACACGTTCTCACGAGAGTGCGAAGTGACTCACGTAATTGCCCTTTACTGAGGCGATTGACCGCAGAACTCCGGACCACTGGCTGGACTGAGGCCAACAGCGGCGGTTCACTATTGTTTGTGTACTGAGACAGTCTTTACTCTCTACTTGAACTCTTTGGTTGAAATTTTGTTGTTTCGAATGAATTGATAATAAGTTTAGAAGATACGAAATAACAGCCGGACATCATTGCAAGATTTAAGTGTAGGAAATTCTTTCATAAAAATGGAAGCGATGAAATGAGACGTAGGAATTAAAGTGGAATGAAGGGAAGGTCTTTGAAACGCACAAAATTGACCTTTTCTAATTTACCCTCCCGCGGGTGTTTTAGTTAAATGGACCCTAACCTATATAGCACTTACAACTCTGGCCATCGGGTCATCTTGAGACACTGATCTGGATGTCTCGGAGATAAGTGTAAGGGATTTGTAGACAGTCAAGTCTATTTTCACAAATGAGACAGAGTATGAGATCCAAATTAATAAGTACACTGCAATTTGAGATGACTTGGTTCTGTGTATTGTAATTGCGGTTTTAATACCCAAAATAGTATTTCAGTATAGAGTCAGCCTCAATGACCGGTTATTCAGATACTTGGCTACTTTACTGGCGTGAAACACGCAATGGATTTTTGACTATCTTACTGTCGATTACACACAGGTAGTTAACTCGTACACGTCTGTTAAGGTTGCTCTCTCCTAATTCCCATCAACGCCCCGTAGTAAAAAGAACATTCCTTTCGTTTAGATGATGTTGCCTCCATCATAGTCCTCTTCTGTGACCCAGCCACCCTATATTTAGGCGAATCAGATTGGCTCTCTAAATATGTTTAACTCTACAAAGCCAGTCCTTCCCTCATTCAAATAATTCCCAAAAACTATTCTAATAGGTTCACATTACAAACTTCAAAACAAAGCCCTGTTTTATCCATTAATTCTAAATTCTAATGTTGAGTATTGTGCCGCTTCCTGCCTCGTCCAGGAACATTGTTAAGCTTACAAATCTGACCTTCCTTTTCATAATAAATATCTTGAACTAGTAAATACTCTGAACCTTATGGCATCCTTCTTTAGTGTCAACCGCTCTTTTTTCCACCAATCTCAGACAACATTGCAGAGAGAATGTCACGTATATTAACACTACTTGATGCGATCACTCAGAATTCAGTATTACGTATAAGACACAGACTTACTGACTAGTTATCGTAATACTTGGCAAAATCTACATGCAGATCACTGAACTGTCCACGTGAGTATCAAAATCACAAGTCGGCTCCACGTTTGCTGGTTAGAGTGAGCTTATGGCGTGCCTCAGCAACGTTCAGTAACTATCCTGTAATCCTCAGCTCTGTTAGAAAGTTCACAACTGCTTCGGCGTATAAAACATGTAAAAGCAATGCATTTGCTATTGTTTCCGTAGGGACTTTTAATGAATTAAAACTGTATTTTCGTGTCTGTATCTGTAATATTTTTGGTATGGTGCAAATTCAACACAATCTCCAAAATAAACGAAGTCCACCCAAGCAAGTGATATCATTTGGACTCTCTTTGAATTTAAGTCGGTCCGTAGAATTATGAAGTTCTATGGCCTAACAGAATCGTTGTAACTTATGACACTTCCTATATGATTATCAATTTCTCATTTTTACTTTCAACTAGTTTCTGAGTCAAATGGCACTTGCAGGAGATTCAAGGTTCTCACTAAACGTGTTGCACCCCTAACTCTAGCAAAACGTTAAAAATAAGAAAATTATTCACACTGCTAAACTCTAACTTGTAATATTTAGAAATGAAATGGAAACCTGATACAAATTTAAATATTCTTGACGATATACAAATGAGATTTGTATAACCGTAGCCAACGTAGGACTGGAGTAAAATAAATTCCCTTAAAAAGCGTTTAATAAAGATCAAGCTAAACTCGTGTCGCGTCGTTTTGACTGGCTAAACAAGATAGGACTTTTCAGTAATTAAACTATATTATTGATCAAATAGATTGTTAAACAAGTCATAAATGCCAAGGATGACAGGTGCTGGAATGTAATTTAATGCCTAGAAAACACCAGTTGAGGCAAATAATATTAGCAGGCAATCAGTTAGATATTACTTAATTCGATTCCATTTCAATTTAAAATAAAGGTTGCCCAGTTGGTAAGGATTCGAAGACAAGAAGTCAATAAGCTCTAAGTGTTGAATAGCCTTGCTTTGTCATACGTAGCATCTTGTAAATAATTCCTCATAAAATACACAAACATAAATATATGTGTGAAAACCAAACATTTTAATGACATGATTAGCAAAGAGCAAGCATACGCAGTAGGACATACAGCATAACCTCATACCAGCCATGTACATTCAGGAAACATTTGCACGAGCTTCATACGTAGACTTTGATTTATGTTTGGTTGGTCTTTGTTGAAAATCCAGGAACCATGCAGTACGCGTTCGTTTTAACAAAGTATTATAGTTTGAATTTTATTTGTATAAATAATGCTTTCCAAAGACATCTATCTCTTTATATGATATTCTACTTATATTAAATGACCAGTAAGTCAATACTCCATTGAAAATGAGCAAACTTTGTGAAAGTGGATTAGTCTAATGTTTACTAAATTTCGGACAAATCTGCCAATTCCAACCCTCATGAAAGAATTTCCAAAAACATAACCTGAGCTCGAAAACATTATAATTTTATTAATTTGTGACTGATTTAGACCGAATTTATTTGAATAAAAGTCACATACGCTTTGAATAAGGCCATTAGCAAATGTCATTAGATAAACAGTTTTAAGATGGTGGCCGTTCACATTTGTGCAGTCTTAAATTATATAGTACACTCCACAACTTAGTTGGGAACTTTGAACAATTAAATATATTTTTTACTTTTTTATACATATTCTTTGAAACAATTCTTTTTAAGTTAAAAGAGGTTGTCTTATCAAATTTTATATGGTATCAGTTATATTTCAGTTATCACGTACTAAGGAATAAATAACAAGTCTTAGAAATATCAGGTAATTTATAACAAAAACTTGTATTCATATACCTTTTTGGATCTCATATGACGGCAATATCTTGGCAGTGTAAAGAATATAAAGCATTTTGTCCAAAGTGATAGTATTATTTTTGGGTGGTTCCAGCTAAACGATTTTATTGAACATTTCCTGAACGAATTTTGTAAGCTATATCCACGTAATATACAGTTTCGGACGTCTTTCTGGGTTATTTCATGATACAGGTTCAATTAAATTGACGTATAATCATAGACAAAACAATAATACAACAGTTTTAATCATATACAGAACAAATATAATACGTTTAAAATAAAAAATAATTATATATTTTTGTTTAAAGATCGGATGAATACAAATAAACAATAGTCAACCGTTTAAAGAAATCGTCATAGAACATATTATAAATATGACGTTAAAAATAGGAATACAGTTTAGACCGGAAATCCAAATGAAATCGTATGGGATGGGATACTTTTATTTATTTAACCAATGAAACACGACATAAGCCAGGTCAAGTGACAAACTACAGCGCTCTTTCAGTAAAATATTTCTCGCTTGCACATGGTCACTATTTTACATGTTATCTATTGCGACAGACTTTCGGCCATTTGCCATCGTTATATTTTACCAGAAATTTTGCAACATATAACGATGCCAAATGTCCGAAATCCTGTTGTAATTAATAATAACATTAAATTTAAGAATAATTTTAAACAAAAATCTATAAATTGCGTTATACAAGCATGAAAACAATTTGTGCACAGCTTATGAAACATAACATTAAACGAATATAAAAATCTTTGGAAGTGAATTTGGAATTTAAATTTGGCTCAGACATCTATTTTTTAATCCTGATATAAATTTCCTTATTTTGTAATTGTTATTAATGACTTGCCACAAAAGTGATTTTCTGATATTTCAAACGCTGACGACATCGCTCATTTTTACTCCGGAAAGAAACATTCACCAACAGTGGACAAACATTTCATAACAGTTAGGTATTCTTAAAAGCTGGTGTGTTCAGAACAGAATGAAGATCAACACATATAAATCCAAATATATGAATTTCGATGCAGAGGTTTCAGATTTAAAAAAAGTTCAAACTTCACACCTCCAGTTGCCAAAAGAGAAACTGTGACTGTCCTATAATCGAAAAGTAAGCAAGTGTCAATATCTAAATTTACATAGGGAAAATAAACTACAGCCCTGAACACAAATTAGGAATCTTCAAAAGAACATTTATTTTATGAATAATATTTAACGAACACTTTGTAGATTAAGTAGATTACAATATTCTACTCTGTGTTGGAGGAGGGGGATTTTAAGTATAATATTGATAAATTACGAGTTACACAGAATTACTATATACTTTATGAGAACTATATTACTAAAAATAGACGAGAAAGTTTCTTTCCACTATTTAAAAAATAGTTTTTGTTTGCCAATTTAACACCTGTTTATTTTTAAAGTAGGCCATCATGAATATTTTACGTAATAAACAGAAATACTGGTACAAAAAAGCTGGTTTGCAGTACTAGGCTGATATGTCGTAATACCTTTCGCACACCTAAAGTAGAAAAATCATTTTTAGATTATCTAATTATGGTGGACTTAAATACTTGAATGAAATAAAAAATAGCACTAAATTTAAGCTATTGCTTAAAAAAGAGAAAGTTTGTTTATTTTTAAACGGAAGTGTTGAGTTTAGTAATTACACAAGCTATAACCATAAGATGAATACCTAATCTTTTATAGGGAGAAATAGAAGATATTGTTTTACTTTACTACTTTAATTTTATTACAATTTTTTAAATTTATTTATGTGAAGGATAACATACCCCAGGACGACACAGGCAGTAAGTGACCTTAGATTGAGATAAGGACTGGATCCAATTACAATAGTATTATTATTATCTAATCACACTGCCAACGCCTGTCCAGAATTGTTTTTGAATCGACGTCTTTTGGCGGGCCGTGGATGTATGTTTTGCACGGGGAAAACTCTCGTTTCCCGTCACGTCACGCATCACGCATGTTCGCTTTGTAGCCGCTAGGGGCGGGGCTATTGCTGCCATTTAGATGTTAGTGAGTTTCGCCGTTCCTATCCAGTTTCAATGACTATCCAGCCGTGCTAGTGAGAGTTTACTGTCGCTCCTTGTTGAAGTGATAACTTATTTTGGTGGACCAAGGATTTAAAGGATCTGAAAGAAATTAATTACATCTTTTCTATCAAAAAAAGCCGTAGTATAATTTGTCGTAGATGAAAAGTATTCTTTGTTTTGACTATAACTATAACTTTTACTCAATTATATTGGACCTTATCATACATTCACTTAAAAAGTAAATTACATAAAACAGATTTTAATAAAAATTTCGCTGAAGAAACGTCAAAACCATTAATTGGCTTTTTAAAGATAAAGTAAACAATGTCAAACAACAGAAACATAAGAACGAGATAGGGAACAACAATATATGCTGGGTTTTCAAAATCTTATTCCACATTCGTTATTTTTTATTTCAGTTATCATAAACCCATAATTTCATTTTTAGTATATAATGATAATGAAAATTAAGTAATTATTTCAGAAATACAAGATTGTAGTGAAAATGGTACTGACAAGATTATAAAAACTAATACAAACTGTAGTAAGGAAAATCTATAAAGATTTGTTAATTTAATATTTAGAAGTCAAAATTATCGTTGTAATATGTATACAAATAATAGAAAATATAAAACAAGTGTCTCATATTACTTTAAAATACAAAAAATAACCATTTCATAATTAGGAAACGTACTTTATCAATATATATATATTCACAGCCCGTTATAAGAAGTAGTCGCTTCTGTCGGCCAGTCCCGTGACTGCCCTTCCATTTAGATTTTTTATATGTTATTGTGTTTTTAAATGTTAAATAAATCTCGCTATCATTATTATTAAAATATAGACAATAATAATCTGAAATTATAACGTTGTGTTTTATATGTATAAACAAGTTCGTGTATAGTCAGTCACAACGTGGTATATATTGACTGTTGGAAATGAGTATTTTAGAAGGCTCTAGGTACAGGGGAGATAAATTATTTGTGTTATGTGCTTCCATGTTCTGGAATGTGGAAATGAGTTGTATCTGCGTCAGTTACACTTTGTGTCAGTTGAATGCTTCATTACGCTAACTTTTTATGCGCGTTTCCCGTAGTTCACAGTAATTACTTACAAATTAGGCATAATTTAAGTAAATGTATCAAATAAAAACTAAATATATTGAATATTCTCAATATAAAATTACAACATAGTGTATTATAATAATGTTATAAATGTAAAAGTAAGGATATATGGATGCTACTATCCGACAGCAGTTAGGGTTCCATCTACTAGCAAGTAATTTTTGCATTTAATTGAATAGGAATGTTGAAAATGGTCAAAAATTCTGAAAGTTTTTATTCATATTCCAAAATTTAGTAACACTTCTTACTTCAAAACATTACAATATTCATTACTGTTGTGTAAAATTGGGAATCCAGCTTGAGAGGAAATGTTTAATCCGAGTCCAATGGGCTGAACGTTACAGAAGCCTATCATCACTCGTTTAGAGTGCTAGAAAAATTCATTTACGGTTTGTCTGCCTCTGTCCACATGACATAATAATGTTCTCATAAATAAATATATACACTTGTAATTGTATACAAAGCATCATTTCTACATCACGAACACTAAGTTAGCGTAGTTGAAGCCCATCACTCAGTGTGTTGTTTTGACACAATTTTTTCATTTGTTTTCCGGGAGGATGTAGTTGTCGGTATGATTGCCTGTCGTTGTAACTGTCAAACATTAAAGAGCTAAGCACTTGAAATTTACATTGGACTTAAGGAAAACCTGTTACGTTACACGTAGTGCGGTGTACTCCTACATTGCACTGTAATAACTACAAAAACACACACAGTGCTTGATTAAAGTTTACCGCCAAACAGATGAAAGGAAGATCGTTTGAGAAATTTACAAAGTAATCGATCCCAGTCTGTGTGATTTGATGGGGGTCAGAATGAGAGGCTAATAAAAGGATTAAACATAAACAAATTATAATTCTTTATAGATGATATTTTTGGCGAAACACATTTTAACACCTACCAGCAGACACGTATATAGTAAAATTATATAGGCCATCGGAAAAAAGAATTAAAAGTCACCTTTTCGAGATAATTAATTCTTTGTATCTCGTTGGCTGATGGTGAGATGTGACCTATAGATAAAGTTATCTTTTTGTATTTTCAACTCGTTACCTGTTTACCACATTTCAACTCTGACCAAAATTGGTGTGTTAGGAGACTGACTCCTTTTCAATTAAAAATGCTCCATCTATTTCAAAAGATAAATTGCGCTTTTATAATGTGCAAATTAGTTATTGCTCAAAAAAGCAGTGAACTTAGGGGTAGAAAAGTAAGGACACACATATCAATCACACACCTTCAAACATTATGGGTTGTACTTTTAGAAAATGTAGGATACTTTTTTACTATACCGACTAAGCCCTGACAGTAAAGGCCTGGTGAGATTTTAGTTTATCTGCTTACTATAGTACAGTAGTATAGAAGAATCTTTAGTCGATAAATATCTTAAATTGTCTTATCAAAAACCCCTCCTCTCAGCAATGCTTGGCCAAGGTCGAGCAGTAAATTACTTTCCATTGATGCTACGTTGTATTGATGGTGTGTCGCCGTTATAGTGTACTTCGTGTCAATGGTGGTCCTGTGCTGTTAATGATGAGCTGAGCTCGGGAGAGTACCGATCAGAATTGACCGTGTCCATCAGTGCGGGCTTCGGTGGGCACTTCTGGAAGATAAAGAAAAACTTCCCTCAAGGTAGTACCTAAATTTTACCTCAAATCACATAACTGAAAGGTCGAAAATTGAAGAAGATATAGTTGTAGAGGATTATTTACAGAACACTTTCTTTTTCCCCAATAGGGTCGTGAAATGTATAATATAAATGAACCAAAAGTAAAGGTTTGAATATTTGTGCTTCTATCGCACAATTACCTCTATAAAAAATTTGTATTAAACTTTGTATGATCTTAGTTTAAATACTGAACTAATTTTTAAGTTTTAAATGTTTATATTTACGTTTAAAAATTATTATAATAACGCTCTAGTATATTATATAAAACGTGTTCAGTAAGAAAAGGCTGTTAACTATGATTTAAAAGCTTCTTTCTACTGGCTGTAATTGATCAATTAGAAACTTACTTACATATATTCAACCAAATACCATGCAATATTGCATATAAATTTAATCCATTACGTTAGTGTTATGGAATCTGTTTTGCTGTTTGACCTTAGCGCTCCGACATTCAGTAGTGAGTGACCTTTGGCCTTAAATATCTAATTACTCGAAAGTGGATAGGGAGATGGGAACATGTTTCAATGACCATCACCAACAAAATATGTCACTGGTGTGCCTTTTAAAAGAGAAATGGCGACCCTGTTATACTGCAATGATCGCGTGTATGAGCGCAGCTAATGTAAAATATAAAAATTATAATGACACATCGACCGTCCTTTTACCCCCCCCCCCCCGGCAAAACCTCTCGGCACGTGGTTGCTGATCGTAAATGTCAATGTACCGCACCCCTATCGGTGACAGGACACGCAGTTAAATAAATGGGGAGGAAAGGTTAAGCTCTGGTGTCTTTCATCGCTCCTTACATTCCAGTCTTTCTGTTTAGAAAGACAACCCTTATAAAATTCAAAATTCTAAACTTTTGAATATTTGGAAATACAATTTTGAAAATTCACTTCAAAGGCAACCCAAAGGTAGAATATTGTTTTCAATTACAATAATGCTACCTCAGTTCTGAATTATTGTTAATGGCTAATTGTTAATAAAACTTCTTTTTTTATTTATTTCATAGTAGTTTTTTTAGTAAAACATGAGGTCAATAAAGTCTGTATTGTTTTTGATACGTACATTCATTTTTTAATTTCGTCATGTTAAGGATAATTTTGAATTTTGAGGAATACCTTTTAGTTTTATATAATGGAAGATTAATATAAATAAGGTTGGAGTACACAACAATACGTATCGCGTAACTAGTTTTACTGTTTCACATGTAAATGTCAATGATTGTACACAGTATGTTTACAAATTCTTCTACTTCTTTTTTCTCGTTGCCCTCGTGTCATCGTTACCCGTAGACCAATGTGGAAATGTTTGCTAAAGCTCAGCCAAATCTCAAGAAGTGATATGCGCCGTGATCGATTTCGATGTTGCCTGTATATAAATTAATCTTCATGTAAAATTTCATGTCAAAATATCGAGTTGGCGCTGCAAAATATAAAAGTTTTCAAAGCGCCTGCACATTATAAACTGCAATTACGAGACAGTTACGTATATTAATTTGCCAAAGACTACTTGAAGGCACTAAGTTAGAATACACTGAGGTGCAAAAAAAGTAGGACACTCTATTTTCGTTTAATATCTTTTATTTTCTTAGTTTAAACCAAACTTGAACACAATATTACTCTCAAGAAATAACCTAAAACACAAAAAATCAAATCAGTTACTTAAAATGTATTATATTTTAATTAAAAAAAAGAAAAATAATGTTTTCATACCCAACAAAAATCCACACAATTGAGTAATAGTGTTCTTTTCAAGGAGTTCTTTAAAACACTTGGGGGGTTTTATGTTTTCCGTTTCAGAAAGTTCAGTACCTCGTATTTCCTCCCCGAGATCTGATGACAGCTTCCAGCCGCCTAGGCATGCTGTCAGTCACGTTCTGCATGTTCTGTTGACCAATATTGTTCCATTCTGCCTGTACAGCCTGTCGAAGTTGATCCAAAGTTAGCAGCTCGCCACGTTGACATCTAATTGCTCTCCCAATCTGGTCCCAGATATTTTCTATTGGATTTAGATTTAGGCTACGTGCTGGCCACTCCATCGTACTAATTTGCACATCCTGAAGATAGTTTTGCACCACTCTTGCGCATATCGCTCACCTCGCCTTCTCCACACCCTTTGCCGACCATCAGGTGATCTGAGAGAGAATCTGGACTCGTCAGAGAATAATACTCGATTCCACTGGTCAATAGTCCAGTTTAAGTGGTTTCTTGCAAATCGCAAACGAGCTTGCCGATGACGTGCGGTCAGTCTTGGGCCAGTGGCAGGCCGACAAGCATTTAATTGTCTTTCCTGCAACCTTCTTCTTACAGTCCATCTGCTAATATTCACTTCCCGAACCCTCCGAAGTTCATTTGCCAGTTCAACAGAAGTTGAAAACCGATTTCGTAGACTCAATGAAACAATAAACCGATCATCCCTAGCACTAGTTGCTCGGTTAGACCGGATCCGGGCCTTCTACCATAACTACCAGTTAACCTGAATCGAATAACAGCTCTATTTATGCTTGAACGTGAAAATCCTGCTATCTCAGCCACCTGACGCACGCTATTGCCATTTTCAACTAATGCCACCACTCTAGCCGCATTCACTGGTGAAAGAGGCATTTTAAAAGTAAAAAATGAACTGCAACTTAACAACTACAACTGTATTAAGTTACAATCAGAAACAGGAATGAGGATATGGTGGCCAACAGTGATATACAAAGGTCAAGATTTGGCTTGATAAGAATAGACAAGTACATTATTACAATAACAGACATGCAGAATGAGACTAATGAACAGGTTTGTGAAATTTTTATAGGGCAATTAGCGGTTTTCACTTAGAACTGGAACTCATACACTATATTTATTTACGTAAACACGATTCATGCCCAACAAGTTGATTTAAGCTAAAGGCATTTAAGAAAAACAGCGCGTCCCACTTTTTTGCACCTCAGTGTATATGTTTGTCTTTATGATAAATATATGGTTGAACTTAAAGCTTGACTGTTAGACTGCTTTATAATAAAATACATGTACGTGTATAATGGCTATATAATAAGCATACACAGATTTTCTTGATCATGACAAGGCAAACTCTACATCGGTGTTAGAAATATAATGCACTTGAACCAGAAGTGCAAATACACGGCCAAGGCTTACGTAAAGTGTGCGAAGCCACGGGAAACAGCTAGGTTTAAAATAAATAAGTAAGTAATTATTCTATACAGAATAATTATAACGAGTGTATTTCAAATTTATTTCGTTTTTCAATCGAGAATTTTATTAATATAAGGAAAGATTTCAATAGTTCATGATAGATGTATTTCAATTGTAATATGGTTACGTGTAAATGTCCGCATTCTATTCCCGATGGAATAGAAAATCAGAGAGGTACCTAGATAAGTAGGAATGTGATTTTGGCTTCAGGTAACTTGATAAATGACATTTGAAATTGTCAATTATCTAATGATAATGCAATAAATCAACGTTTAAGAAATTACAGCTCATGATAAATTTGGGTTACCTCCTAAAGTTAATTACTGTATATACTATTACTCTTTTAATCGTTCATAAGGTGATTAAAAGTACGTCTTAAATCTTAAGTTACTTCATGAATGACAATAGTCCATATTCTCAACCGTTAGGAACTTATTGGACATTACTTTTTTTGAATGTTCCAAAATCATCCTAACCGCCTTGAGATGAAAGGATACAACTGACAAAGTGAGTTCTATGTAAGGATAAGATCCAACGCGATAAATTCAAGAACAAGTGCTTGGTATTTGTATACTAGAGAACACTATAGCTGCAATTTAGTCACGATTTGGTTCTTAATACCGTTATTACTGGTACCGTATAATAAACATTTAAAGCACTTGAGGAAACCTGAGCTGGGTTTTAGAGGTAATGGACATTCTAATCCTTTTTGTTTAGTATCTTGTTACTGTTCATTGCGTTCTGGGGCTCTTTCTTGCTGAGTTCTCAGTACGTATCGAGAAATTTTCGGGAATGAAGCAGAGGGAACGGCTTTTCCTGTTGTCTAAAATATGCACCACACAATAAGTCTTATTAATTACTAGTAGTGCGCTCATTCGTCTCGTAATAGCAAAGTTAAGTCATTGATTGGGAAATTAATAAACTTGAGACCGATGCTCATTTCCGGTGTTCTGGGCTTAGGAGCATTTCTAGTCACCATAGTTTAGTTTGCTTCTTGCCCCGATCAAGAAGATATATACATATATAAATAAATTCACATAGATATATGAAGCTTACTTCGGTCAAAAAGAGTTTACTTCCGTACCTTGTAATCTGCTTCCGGTCTAAGGAGTAGAATGCAAAACCCAACTTCCGGCTGTGCCTTACTATTTAACGCTGAAGCTAAGTGTCTCGGGCCTTCATCAGGCCGTAATAGAGATATGTATGAAACACACACGCGCACACACACTGACATACACACAGACCAGAACCATTCAGATCGGCCCTATTTACTTAAAAGTAGATATTCCCAAACACTACATCATTGTTAAGAGCAGGTAATTTTGAACCCCATTAAATTAAAAATAGATATAAATAACTGAAATGGATTTTAAAGTGTTTATCATTCCCTCAGACTGGTATTTGTCGGTGCATTGGTGCATAGGAACCCTGGTCAATTATATAATCAGTCCTCCATATTCATTCATTGGCAAAAGTCTGAGATTTTTAAAAATACGCAAAATCTTTGAATATCCATACATAAAATGTCATCTTTCAAATATATCGTGCAATACCATGTATTGGGAAGACTTATAACAGATGAAAGACTGGCATTCAATCAATTCCTCAGCTCCCCTTACGACGTATTCGTCGGATGTTTCCTTTATATGACGAATACGTGTTACTTAAAATTGTGTCAAAGAAAACGTGATACATCATTTCAGATCTCATCAATGGACATGTTTTCAAAAAGCTTTGATTGGTAGCAAAAGAATAAAGTGTTAATCATAAGTTATATTGACAGTATGTCTGTGTGTATGTACATTCCTTTTTTTAGTTCCTTCTCAATGGCCTATGTAAAGTTGTATATGTAGATCGTATATTTTATATTGAACAGTTAAAAATATAATAACTCTAAAATAAATTATAAAATATTTGGGGCATAGTTTAAAGACAACATGAAACAAAGGTGTGCGGTTAAAATAAAAAAAAACATGTTTTATTAATATTTTTACTTTTAATACTTCATGTCTAAATTTATATTCTTTTTAATCATCGTATGCTTATCAAAGCTCTTGTAATTTTGTATTAGTACTAAATCTATGAGACTACTTCTACTAAAATCTATTATCAAGCAAATTGTAAAACTTGTCGTTGAACATAGCTATTGTAGTACGTTATGTACATTGACCTACAAATAGTAGGACAAAACCTGTAAACTAAGTCTGTCAAACATAAAACTGGCCAGTTATAAAAATACATCTTGGTACATGCTAGTAAAAGATAATGGTTTAAATAAGATTCCATTAGAAATTACCAATGCAAATTTTGTCGCGCGGAAATCACAAGATGACACATGCTGAAGGGAATAAAAACCAACCTTATTAAGTTTTTGCGCAGTCCACGAAGGATTAACAGCTTCAAAATGAAACAAAATAATATAAAACAACGTACCACGGCAAAGGAAGTTAGACACCCTCCGCGTGCGAATGGTCAGTTGTTGTAATACACATTTCTGCCACAAATCCTCTCTATTATCTCTGAGATGATGTGTGCTACATGCTTTATTCACAATGTTTCATGATGAATATTTATTTTATTCTATTTTCAACAGTTAGAAATGTTACATGTTAACTGTGAGGCGTGTTTTTCACGAAAGTATTCTTTGCTTCGTTTGTATTGCTTTAATCAGAAGTTGACTAAAATAAAACTATAGACAGCATTGAAATCATATTTTTGATACCAATACTTCAACCACTGGAATTAATGTTGCAGATGTCCTAAAATAATATACATGTGCATATATATATATATATATATATATATATATATATATATATATACATTAAACTGTATGAATGGAAATAGCCTTATTTAATTTCAATAAACATTGAATCACAAAAAGTACTTGCTCCGCAGGGATTCGAACCCGGATCTCTCACTCGCCGGGTGAATGTGCTACCATTACACATATATTATATATATATATATATATATATATATATATATATATATATATATATATATATATATATAATAGCAGTTGTAAGCTCCAAGTTTCTGGAAAAGTGTTAAAATAATTTATTATAGGAATGACTTTTATTTATTTGTGACTAGGTACATAAAAGACAGATATGACTGTGATGATAATAACTATCCGTAGTAAATGAGATGTTTGAACTTTTAGAGTAATTTGTAACATCATTAAAATTTCAAATATAACATTATGTGTTCATTCATACCTTCTGTGAAGGCTGCATAACTTGTGCTCATTTTGTTCGTAGTTAATTTTATATCCTTGTTGTTACTGAAACTTTAAATACCGGCGACTTACAATACTGTTAAAACAAACATTGGTAGCTCAAGAAACTGAAATGGCATTTCTCCACTATTTGCACTTATATCAATGGTTGTGGAATGCTGGAACTAGACAATCGTAATCTACACCATTCTTAGCATCAGACAATCATACGTTATGCTACAGATAGTGCAAGACTATTCTGGTACACTGTATGTATGGCTTGGCCGCGACCCAGGAGCCGTATTGAAGTGCTGATTGATGAACGTGTCTCGCAGTGGGAGAAAAGCTGGACGGGTTTTGGACTGGGCTGAATGATTGGATTGATAAATTATTCTAGTAATGAAAAATGGTTTAAAGATTTTCTTTATCTTAAATTTGATATAAACAAAATGGGTGTATGTGCTTGTACCAACATATTTTTAAATTAAAGTTTCTGCGTATAGTACACATCTGTAGGAAGATTCATATACATCTTTATTAATCGACTTTCTACTTTACATCTATTCATACCGTCGTTCTGTAATACACTTACTTTAGGTATATTTTGTTCAAATTTATGGGCAGAATAATTATCACTCTCAATCGACATGGTCACTATCGATTGAGAAAATCTCTATCATGGACAATCCGATTTATCTCTTGGTTATGAAGCATGATAATGAGGAAGTCATGTAGCTTTGCAGTGAAAATTTATCATTGTTGCCCTTTAAAGTAACATAATTATTTCATACACTTTTTATCAGCAATCGATATAAAAATCCAGTTACACGATGCGACGTTTCGAGATATGTTATATGTTCTCTTTCTCAGGCAGATACCTAAGCTTTCATATTACTATAATTTAGGTTAAAATATATTAACCATTCCTGAGCGTTTTGTGACGTATATTTCAAGACCATCAACGAGCAACATTGAATAAATTCATGCACACTGGTATCTCTCATAAACAAAAAAACTAATTATCAATTGAACTCAAGAATACAGGTTAAAAAAGGGCGTTTAATGATAAACCACTAACTTACTAATTAAATGGCCGTTAAAGAAGGACCAACAGAAACTCTGAAAAGGGTGGTAGGCCTTATTACTGGTTAATTTTAGATGATGATAAGCCGTAATTTTGTATTGGGTTAGTTATCCACCTGAAGAAGAAACCAGATTACACATCTCAGGTCATAGTGTTATTGTTTCACTAAAATATTTCCTGCAATACTAAATGGTAGGATTGGAAACAATTCCGTTACGTTCCAAACAGATAACTGTTGCTTTCTCGATAAAATAAAACAATTCCCCGTGAATTTTAATGGATGAATGATATAACGCCACAGTTCTTAATATGCGTCATGTACCATTAGAGTTTTAATAAAACTAGGCTATTAGCATTTTTTTACATATTATTTTAAAAGAAACCATTAAAAACGCCCAATTTTTGTCCATTCATATACACTAACGATGACTAATTTGATAATAATTTTCTATTTTCATTATCAAAGGGGCCTTTAAAGACATTCAATTCCAGACATTATTTTATTTATTTTGGGTTTCATAAATTAATTTTAGACAGTTTTGTTTCAGACCTATTATATTATTATTTTTTGGCAAGTGGAAATAGAATTCGCGACAAATTATATTTTCTACTTCATGACATCAATGTTTATTGTGTATTAACGTTTCATTCTAAATGAGCAAGTAGGCATGTCTTAAATTTCATGCGGTCATTTTTTTAAAGATTTATTTCGTGGATGTATTTAACATATTGAAAACCAAAATGTTGTGACAATGTGTCAAACAACCTCAAACACCTGAAATTGTCAAAGAGTTGAGAGCCTCAGCTCTTGGACTATAATGGGCTCTTGTTTTTGTCGCGAATGAGCCCGTTATTATTAAACTTATGTATTTTTGAATTGTTAACATACATTCATGATTAACCAAAACAGTATAGCTTTTAACAATAAACCCTATTGACCATGTCTGCCATAACCTTAGCTGTATGACCTATAACGATCATGACCGTTTTTATTTTTAGGTTATATTTTTTAATGTACTATACACTATTAAAAATAAGTCTGTGCCTACCGTTTAACCTTCAGGAAACATTTAACCGTGAGTATGTTAATGATAAAAATAAATGAAAATTGCTATGAGGATCATGATAAATATATTTTAAGCTTTAAACAATATTTAGTAGTCAAAATATATTCCTTAATATGAGATTTGTTATATCATCACGCCCTTTAAAATAATGTACAACGAGTCTGTGATATTTATTTCAAATTCTCCAAAAGCTTGAAGATTCCAAAAATTTTATTGCATATTAATATTACAATTATTTGACAGTAATTTAGGGAGGAGGCTCTTGTTGAAAAGTCCTCACTCTTCACAATCACGGCCTGGGCTCGGAACGGAGGGAGCGGAAAGAGTTATTCGCTACCATTCACTCTCAAGAGTCTTGTCAACACTTATACTGCACTCCCCGCCTAGCCTTTCAACCACTTCGCTCCTCACTATTGTACATCGTACCCTCTGCCTCAACCTGCATTTAAGTTCAAGAAGCTGTATTTTACATTTTAAATTACCGGTCCTGTGTACATCTCAGGTTATCTGCATAGTTGTAATCTATCGGTTATCTGTCCTCCTGCAGTCTCTGGTACAGTGTACACTATCTATATGAAAATAATTATAAGGTATATATATATATATATATATATATATCAGTATATATATATATATATATATATATATATATATGTATATATATACATATATACTGTATATAGATCTACGCAATGTAAAGATCTGAGTTCTTTTTTTTTCATTACATCAGTGTTTTTTTTTTCTGTGTCACTATCTTTACCTGTCACCTTTTTTCATGGAGTAAAAGCAGTCATATTGTATACAGAAAGAATATGTACATTACAATTGAAAGGGAAAATGTATTCTGTAGTGATAAACTACTGGTATGTAACTAACTTAACTTTTGCTCGGCGAAGTTAGGACTAAGAAGCGCGCTCTATCACTTAATCTGGGGATAACGGCCTAAAGCTGACTTCCCAACCACCACCAATAGATAAGTAAGCGGACCGCTTTCTACGTGATCACTCAGCGGTCACCCATGCAGGCTGTACCTGCTGCATTGCGACATTGGCAAACAATCTACACGTCTCCATTAAATATGTTTTATCTCTCTATGATATCTCTCTACCCTAATAATTAATATACTTAAAAAATAGAAATAATGAACGAATTTAAACATTTTATATTATACTTTCCAAATAAAGTCCCAGGTAAAGTTACATATACATAAATGAGGCTTCATGCAAAGGGTCAAGTCTCTAGGTTAGTCCTTTCTCTAGATATGGTGCGGACAAACACACAAGAGACACACAGAGAGACTGAAATAAAAAAATGTATTTCCTATAATAATAGGTTTCGCTAACGCTTAGTCAATAAAATATAAGTGATTTAAAAGCTTTTACGTAAAATATATGCCTGCATTTTAATTTATAATAGCTTTTATGAACTAAAATAGCTATTTTTAAAATCAAAGAACTAAGTTGCTCGGTCATTCGATTTTGTTTTAGATTTCCTGAGTGCAAAATACGTATTTAAGTACTTTAATAGCGTACTTTAACTTAATTTACTATAGTTTACATAAAGTTTATTTTTTTTGGGGCTAAATTCGTTATATGAGTTAGAACGCGATTTCATGGAGAACCATAAATTTTAATTGTGAAGCTATCACCTTTACTTGTATATTTAACTTATCAATACATACAAATTCATACTATTAATTAGTATTTTAGCCTAGACGTTATTCAATTTCTAGGTATACAAATGTTATTTGTAATTTAATTGATTACACATTGCCGAACAAAATTGTTTCCTTTAATCAAAATTATTTTAGTCAAATGTTTATTGTATTTTAAACTAGAGTTTGATAGACAATATTGTCCTAGGTTAGGACAGCTTTAAGCGTGTCGGGGCATTAACTCGTCCGCGTGTAAACCTACAAATCACCGCGGTCCAGATGGAAATAACCGTCAACAAAGAAAGAGCAGCTGCGCCTCGTCTCGTCGTCTCCTATCAGCTGGTAGCTGGATTCCCGCCAAACCCTCGTATGAGTCGCTGAATTGAATTTCATGGACGATTTGACCACTCAACACAGTTGAATATTCATTAGGAAAATGAATGATAGGAACTCATTAGTCTAGGATATTTTATTAGATCGTCAGTTAACTTAATTGCCATGTTGTCATATTCATGTAAGAAAGTAACGTTTAGCGTGAACGCGTTTAGTGTTTCTAATAATATTTCTCTTCTATACTGTAGTAAGGTAATAGGAACATACGCTCGGTCACTAGGTACGTAAAGTAATAGTACCTTTGAATACTAACTGTAGTGGAAACCTTTGATACATCACAAATAGAAAAGAAACTATATATAATACAATGGTGCTATTGTTAAGAAAAATGTATATTAGTACATGTCTTTAAAGATTTAAAAATAAATAGAAGAATACATTGATATTTAATTATAGTACGAAGCGAAAGTTCTTCATAATGATTTAATAAATGCATGAAAATTAAGAGTTGAATATCATACATTCTTTGTTCAATCCAAGAAAGCTTCAACTATCAATAGCCTAACCAGTTTCGAACGGATTTAAATTTAAAGCACTTAACCAGTAAATATTATCAAACGCATCTATACAGATAGAAACCTATCAATTATTATATTATAAATTAGTACGAACGCTTTAAAATTTTTTAATCTGTGGAAGCTCTGCAACAGTGGAGCATGATCAGATTTATAACAAAATTCTTTCTCATTCATATTTAAATTATGGATATATTTATAGAATGTATAGAATAATCGATATAAATATATCGATTATATATTATATATATGTATGTGTGTATATATATATATATATATATATATATATATATATATATATAGATTATATTTTTCATTATTATCTTTCTCGTTTATACTTGAATTATTGATATATTTATGGAATGTATTGAGTAATCGATATTATATATATAATGTTCATGTGGAAAATGGTCTTCTCATGCATAGAAAAAAATAAAATCTTGTTAATCGTATTCATCAAAAGACCGAAATACTGCGTATAGAAATATTAACATATCCTGTTACGCCCATCACCCCTCTATTTCTTATATGTGTAATCTATATTATTGGTATTAGTATAATTGAATATTTCATGTAAAACGTTAGATGTTTATTATATTTATTTATTTATATTGTAATAATTACATATATTACTGAAGTATATCTGAAAAGTTAAAATTATAAGGAAAGAAGGTAGTGAACTTGTTCTTTCATATTAATTACTAGTAATGTTGGACTAGAGTATAGACAAGCTATGAAGTGAAAACGTTTGACTTTACATTACTTAAAGCTTCAACATGGAAAATGCGTGTGAACAAAATTAGAAAAAGTAAACAATAGGCAACAAACATTAAACATCTCACTATTAATAACACATGGTTAAACATTATATTACATTCTTCACCTTCAGAAATGTTATCTTGAAATTCTTGTTTTTCTCCGGGTGTACCCTCATTCAAAAGGTGGATATTTCCTCTTGGAGCAATGCGAAGCAGATATATAGTTGTTTCACTGCCATCCTTCTTCCTAAAAAATTCATATTTGGGATTGGCTCTTATTCCTTCTGCTTCTTCTACCCAATAATCGTATTTGCTAAGCCGGACAGTCTTCTTTATAAGAACATTTCCTTGATAGAAGAGCGAAGAGCGTAAGTTATTTAAAGTGTGACGTAGTGAAGGCAAGGAATCGGTCGTGAGGTGTACGGTTGGTAGAAGCATATAACAAGGATCAAATGGCTTGCAGAGCTTCTCCATGGACAGATTCCCACTGAGCGCTAGGGCGCTGTTTATTTTTCACTGCACAGGTCACGGTCTTCCAAACTACTCATTGTACCCGTCAACTTGACCATTCCCTCTCGGGTTGTAAGGAGACGTAAGGTTTGTAGCAATTTCTTTTAAAAAAAAGAAAGCGTTCATGAGATAGGAAAGGAGGACCCTCTGTCTGAATGAATAAAAAAAGTTGGGAGGGCGAAGATGGTGAACAATTCAGTGAGACATTTTATAACTGAAGCAGAATTAACATCGGGAAAGGGAAAAACAAAATTTTACATGCTTATCGACTACAGTGATAATGTAATGATTACGAGAACTGAAGGGACCTTTGAAGTCGATAATAAGGCGTTCCATAGGTGCTGTTACTTGAAAAATACGACCTTGATGTTTTAAAATCCGCGGCTTAACCTAACCACAGACGGAACGATCTGATATCATCCTTCTGACTTCCTCCAGGGATTAGGCCAGGCATATTGTTTCGTGGAGGTAGTATAACTTACTTGAACTGGTTATAGCTCCAGACGCAAATTCTCAGATCCTGACCGGTAAATTATTTCAAAGCCTTCTGCAAGATAATTATAAAGTGGCGTCTGACACAGAAATCTCCATGTTGATCAGAATTTACGTTCCCAAAGTTACATTATTTGCTCAACGTATGCAAGAGTTCAAGTATCATATGACTGACTCACCATTTTGTTGTTATCGAATGGCTAACTGGTACCTAGCGAATATCTCACACGTCTTAGGAACATAAATCTAGACCAATACAGTCAAAGTCTCTTGAAAAGTTGTGCATTCACCTATTCGTTTGTAAACATCGGCTGAAACGTTACTTTCCAAGATTTTAGCAGGTCATCGTCCTCCATGTTATAAAAATCGATAAAAAACTTTCTCTAATGTGTTTTCATTTCTTATCATCGTTATGTAAGTTGTGATCAATTTCGTTCGAAACATTTTAGCGTGATTTACTTGCCCATCAAACAAATAGAAATAATTAGAATTGTGGTAAAAAAAATATAAACCGTAAAAGTTAGACTTTTCATTATTGAACGTAAAAAATAGGTGTTAAAAAATATGTTAATGTAAATAAAGATGACAAAAAGTAAACTTACAAATATTACAGAAACATGATTCAACATAATCTCACATATATAACCAAAACAGATTTTTATATAAGAATATCAAAAAAGATGGTTTGAATAATTTTAGTGAAAATCAGGGAGTTTGTTCACAATCCTAAATAATTTTCTGATCGTTAGCAATTATTTACACTGATCCTTCGTGTAACCATGATAGCAACGAGAAAATCGCAGGATAAATACTATATTTGTTAACAAACTGAATACATTTTTATATGGAAAAGAAACATGTGAAATAGCAACACATGTAATCTAATGAAATGAAATGTTGGGTTTAAATTCGGCGGGTAATCTCAGCGAAGCCTGTTATCAACCCGTGAACCCGTGGTGTGGCGTACTTCTTCCTTGCAATATATAAATATATATATATATATATATATATATATATATATAATTTTAGCGAAAACGATTTATAAATTTTTTTCTAGATGTTAGTTTTGAGCTGTCATGATTTCGTTTTGTATGAAATTGTTTCTAAAGGCATTCTGAAAAAAAGTTGTAGTGTGTTGCGTAGTCCCTAGGTATATGTTCTCAGTTTCTATGAATTGAGACCAAACGAAGAGCAAAGGTTTCGCCATCTTAGGCCTGCATTGTTTTGATAATTGATGATATTGGGATAACCTACAGAAAGAGTGGCCGAAATCAGAACTCTGATTCTTTACTTATGGTTACTTACTGGCTCCATTTTATGGTACTTACGATTGTCGCTACGGTATTTTATTGGCTGCTAATTTTCAGCGAGATTAAAAAACTACATTTTTATTTAACTATTATTTATTAATAACACACGTACTAATACATACTATTATGTACATAGTGAATACCATAGGTCGAGTTCTCTTACTTAATTTTACTGTAAAATACAATAAATATATGGGGGTTGTGAAATCAGAGGTTGTAAAACATTGTTTGGAATAATGTTACTGTCAATAAAATAATAACAGTTCAATAGCACTAAGTTTTCTCTAAACAATGTACGTAATTATAGTGTATTTACTCAAAATGCAGAAAAGTTCGGATTTCAAATTTTTTAACAAAATAAACCTAAAATTATAAATTTATAAAATGTGTTTTATTAACTCTTTGTATAATACATCAAATTGTATGAAAGAAATCATAATGTTTAATATATAAACCCGTAAGGTAAAGTGATTTAAAACAGAAATCAAATGAAAGGACCAAGCGCTATTCGATCACACCCTACAACAATAAACACCATTAAGGGGTTGTGTGTAATGGAAATTGATGGTTCATTATTGAAATGGACATTACAACATCCAGCGCTGTTTGTTCACGCTGACAAATGATCCAGTAGCGGTCCTGCAGAATTGGCCTCGGTTCAAAAACACATTTGCTATTAAATTATGTCATAAACTATTAAAAGAGTTCATATGATTTAAAACTCAATTTATTAAGTGGCCGGAAACGTTGCTTAGTCACTTAGTTATGAATAGTTAAGTATAATAAAATTCTGATTGTAATTAAGAAATATATTAAATTAGTGCCTAGTAAAGTTATGGATTATTTTTTAAAGAAATTTACAATACACAATGACAACAATAATGTGCTTTTCAAATTCATCTAAAACATAATATTTTTTATGAAATAAAAATGCATTGACTTAGAACAAATATCTGGCAATAAAACTCAGAGTGCGTATTAGAAAATAATTTTTAAACTCTCTCAAAGCCCAATCTCTTATGGTGTCATACGAAATATTATATTATTTATGTACTCAGAGACTATGTCCCTACTAGATAATGAGTTATAACTCAAATAACCCTACTGAGAACAGATTTAATAAGCTTAACACGTTGACTTCGATGGACGCAGCTTATTATTAACCCGTCTAACCTTAAAGTCAGTACATGACTCGTGTCGCAGTGAAGCTATTAACAACGTAGGCTATTCTGTAGATACTTTTTTTCATACTTGTATTTCTTTTTATTTAACTTATTGCATAATGTTCTCTTTCATGCAATTAGTTTTGTTACATAATTTATTGTAGGGCTATTGAGTATTAGGATGATTTTATGTTGTTTAAATTCCTGATATTTTTTATTTTTTTTTACTTCACTGTTAGTGTTATTTTTCAGCCATCCTCATGCTTTCTTGTAGAAATTCTTGTTCAGGTTAAGTTGTTCATAAGTTAATAATTAACTATAATTATTGAATTATTGAATATAATTATTATATTCACGTTGAATATAAAACGGAGAAGTGTATCCGTTGGAAATAAATAAATAGAGATCTATAATATTTTAACGCAGCTTAAAAAATAAAGAATATCAGACTCTGATGCTATCCCAATGAAGGATGAACAAACATCAGTATACAGGCAACAACGGCATGCCACTAAATATATGCCCAGTAACTAAAATGTGCACTTTCCATAATACTCACTAACGATAGCACAACTCCGTATGCAAGAATGTGCTTTCAGACATTTTTACCACGAATCAGTTCAGTAAACATGACAACCGTAAATATCCGTAATAATAACCAATTGTTATTTCATCATAACAAAATGGTGAAAACCCTCAAAGTAATTTTCCAGCTTATATTTAGTTTTGTATTAAGTGTTTATTTAATATTAATTAATTGCAAAGTTACGGTTATAGATAAAAAGGTAACAAGGCTCGGATAGCAAGAGTGAAATAATTCTGAATTTCGATCTTAAATCTTGATTATTGTACAGTTTTTGTAAATCTAGTATAATTGATCGAATTGTAACGTTTTCTATTCACTAACATAATTAATGAATACGGTCAGGTTACATGAGCACAGCATTAAACTAATTATTGTGTGAAAATATCACACAATATTCATATAAGTATCATAATTTATTTCATCGCGTATTGAAAAAAGCTGATATAAACTTTAAATTCTTGTAGTCGATCAATAAATTTAATAAGATTTTTATGCTATCAATGAGACGGTTAGAGCGTTATTGAGTAAATTACACATGTTCCTGTTGCTCCTGTTGCAATGTTCCAAATTCATAATTAATTCTACCAGGGTTGGGTTAAATGGTAGGAATTTGTTGTCAGAATTTCACTTTTACTCTGTGGAAAGGTCTACAGATTTTCATGATCCGATATCGCCAATGTATTCCGATCCAATAGATTATATCAACGCATTCGAGAGCAAATGTGTAATTAGCCAGGCAGCGGTCGCACTGAGTTGGCTTTGTTGAAACTGTACCGGAGACAAATCGGATTAATTCCTTCCGAGGCTTATTCGAAATAATGTGTTTGTTGCTATGATAGTGAGGCGTTATTCGAGATATTTGACAGTTAAAAAGATAAAGAACATATCTATTGAAATTCCTAACCTAATGCGACATTTAACAATAATAAACTTTTTATTACAGTTGTATGATACATTTTTCTACTGCAAAGTTTCCTCAATAGGAATAGCTCATTGTACTGTGACGAGCTATTTAATTAACTTATAATAATTATGAAAACTAATGATTTTGGAACAATTATTAAGATAATACGTTCTATTAGAACATTCCAGACAGATAGATTACTTTAAAAGCGCCGAATGCAACAACAATATTTATGTTACTAGACAACAATGCAAGTCTGGATTGTGCAAACAGTGTTGTTTATCAGCGTATAATACAATATCTGTAGATGTATCATAGTTTAATGTACATAGCCCTGAGAAATATTTAAATTACGCATAAGTATACAAGATCAATTTCTTACGATAGCACAATATTAAAATTATTCTTTTTAACTATTCATTGCAATTATTCTTTACATAAAGTATTAATAGATAATAAATCTAAACGGCCAGGCTTGCAATAATATGTCTCGTAATATATTATTTTTTCATAAGCCAAATCCATACTTTCTACGAACATAACTAGAGATTACATAGAGTAAAATCTGATTATATGGAACTAATTTCTTCCGTAAAGCTATTAAAAACCCCTAGTTAAAATAATTATCGGCATTGATGCAAGCAATGAAGTGTGTACGATTATTAAAAGTAAATTAAATTTATGACTGTATTGTAAATTATTCCCTGAGTGTTAGGAAAGCCTATCACTTGAGGGATGTAAAAAAATTGATTTCTGTCTGTCTTTCGAACAAGACATTTCAAGAACAAACTAACCTCTAGGCTTTAAATTTTTCATGATCCTTCAATTATATCAGTATATAGCCAATATCAAGTTTCGTGAAGGTGCATATCACTCAATGTGATGTGGCTGAGCGTTAGCGAACCATTTTAGTTTTATCGGTAGCCATCCATGATAATAGTAGTAGCAGTAAATAGTTGTAAAATAAATAAATTTGTAAATAAACTAAGTACAGTCATACGACATTTTATCATTTGTGGACCTAAGCATCCACAAAATAGCTCAAGAAAAATTAATCTTTAAACTCTGAATATTATTGTTACAATAATGTAGTTTACATATATCGTACTTAAATATTTGAAAGTATGTAACAATCTAAGTTTACTGCTCTCTTCTATCTCTTAAATGATTTCCTCGGAGATGGGCATTATTTTAGCAGCATTACTGAACTGGCGATGATACACATGCATGCTTCGGTTATCTCTCGGACCCAGTAAATCATGGACAAATTACGCTAAATTTCGATTTATTGACAAATACAGTGAGAGATAAAAATACAAATCAAAATTCAAACATATTCGTGAAAAACTAGCAGTTGATATTTGAACAGACGTTTCATAATAACAAGGGGACAATTGATTTATTTATCGTCAATGGACAGTGTCTGGAAGATAATTAAGACTCCACCTAATAAACTGGTTTGATTGTAGAACAAAGGACAACGATAAAGATGACATCTTGACACTTCCCCGGGGTTGTGTCGTGTAATTGAGTGAGGTGATTGACCGTATAACTCAACGGTAGACCACTGCCCCTGGCAGCCGTCCACGCTCAACAGCTGATTTAGTAGATAAAGTGCACACTGCGCTGCTCTCCTTGTCTTGATCTTTAGTCTTTGCTCCTGTTCAGCTGTAACAACCACTATTCTATTTGTGGGCACCCCTTTGAAGATTATTTCAAATATGTTAATGTGAATATACTAATGTACGGAGAAAAAGTTCCTTCTGTAGTATCACCAAATAGGGACTGTTTCTAAAATGCCAGTCTACTATCTATATAGGATACAGGATAACGTTACAAATAAAAAAGTCTGGTTATGGTTTTATAAGTGCACTAGATGACTAACAGGGTTGATATGCGGTAGGTTCTAATCCTCAACACTAACGCGCGCGCGCGCGGGTGTGTGTGTGTGTGTGTGTGTGTGTGTGTGTGTGTGAGTGAGTGGGATTTGCGTGCGAGTGGCTGTTAACTACCTGGAACTAACCACAGTCCCGGTTTGGTAACACTTTAAGCCTTATTTAAACCATTTATTAAAACAACTAAAAAGGTCTTTTAATGTATAAGTGCATTTGTGTATAATTTCAATAATGTGAGTAATGCATGTGTCAATAAGTCGTTCTGTCTACCCTGGCTCCAAGAACCAAATTTCATAGCTTACTCGGTCCTAATTAGAGGTTAGAATTGGCATGTTGAGCTATTTATGATTTTGATCTATAATCTATAAATATTGACCATAGAAATGATCTATATTTTATGATTTTTATGATAGATATTCAGATAGTGCACTGTGTACTGTTGATAAATGCCACGTGGGTTTGTAATACTGGGTAGTTGTGTTAGCTACTCTGGTGTAACTTACTATATTTACACTGTCGCGTATACTGAGTGTAAATTAAGTAAGGGACATGCTTAATTGTTTAGCACTGTAGCAATACAATGTAGGACTTTTACTAGAAACTACAAACCTAGTATTACCCTATTAAATATTCTTCTCCTCCTCCAAGACGTGACGACAACATGTTCGTCAATTATTAAGCAGAATAATTGAGCAAAATATTAAGCGTTCAATATTAAGCAGAATACCGTTTAAGTTTGTTTTAAGAAGTTGAAAAAATACATAACTAAAATAGTTTATATCATTTTCTAAGCCGGGATTAATATATTAGTTAAACAATTAAAAAACATTATAGTGTCACAAATAAATGCCCGAAAGTACATGCTTTGCCAAACGCTTTGTGGGATCCAAGGTAAAATAAATTGCTTATTAAGGAAACTGTACTTGTGACATATAATTTATTAACCCTCTTAATATAAAACTGGGAGAAAAATACTTCAACTGCCGTATTTTATTCATTTGTTTTATTCGGAAGAAATTATATCTTGACTTATTGTGAATTATCTACTATGTACAAGATTATTATAATAGAAAGATTCATTATTTATGTTAGTTAAAAATATTTTTTAGATTGTGAGGCATTACAAATAGATAAAAATTAATTTCCAACCACGCGTATTTCTGCGAATCACGATATATTCCGCTTAGAACGTTTATAGTTAGATTTAGTCAGCGAGATATTACGTTTACAGCGTACGCAGGGTTAAGTAGTTTTATTTCTTGTTATATTATCAGTTAGGGGTAGGGTACGATAAGCGGACCCGGTTTTTTTATATCGAAGAATTTAATCATCGATACCTAATATTCGCATCTCAAATCCTAGACTATCAATCGATATAAAAGTATCTACAGTCCTCAATAACAATCATAAGTTTTAAATTTAAATATGAATTTAATATTTACAGTAATTAAACAAATTATTATAACCAAAATTATGAAAACTGAAGACGACCATTTGCTCCTCTCACAGTTACAGTTGTTTCTTTCCCACAAATTTCACATAATGGGTTATTCGGTACGAGTCCAACATGTTGAAGCCACTAAAAACATGTATTATCATCTTTCAAAGCAATGTCGTGTAGTTTTATAAAATTGACTGCCATTTTTAATAATAAATGTTACTTATGTAAAATTTAAATTACCGAACGTGTATTATTTGAAAGTGTTTACAGCTGTTGATATAGATTTTTTAAGTTAATGGTTCAAATCAATTAATCAGTATCGATTGATTATATTGATGGTTGTGATTAAGTAATATCGTTTTCCAATTTCGATATAAAAAACCGGGTCCATTTATCGTACCCTACCCTCAGTTAGAACAAAGGCCTTATAAGGTAAATTACGAGAAAGGGAAATACAGCGGATATAGACATGAAGGTACAGTGAGGGCGTGTATTTGTGCTTGACATCATTCGCTTTGTTTGTAATAAGATTTATTTGTCTCAGGACAGTAACATGTCGATACAAAATTGCTTGTAGACAGTATCCCGATTAATTTATAGGATATTCGGTTTTATTTACTTCGTTTTATATAATTATTATATTACTATCTCAAAGATCCCAATTTGATGTTTTGCAATCGACATGTATTAGGACCGTCTTTAACTGGGAGTGAACTGTATTACATACTTATGTAATGAACAAATTAAAGCCCTTCATTTTAAATTAAGTCAAAAGTAAAAACTATGCAGAATGAGACAATATTCTGTAAATTCTAAAGAATTAAAACATATGGTATGAATATTAGATGATCATATGACATCAACCTAACCTCTTTGGAGGTTGGAGGCACATTACGTTACGATCAAATTCGAGGTAGGCATTTGAATAAAACTTTAATTGGCCAAGTGAGTTGTTTTGTACATTATTCTTAAATATCTTTTGACGTGATTATAAACTAGTATGATAAATGCAGAATTTACAAAATTAGAATTGAAGTCCATTTCATATTCTTCATCTTCAATGTTATAGTATACAACCTATGATTCATTATATTGAATAAAACAAGGTAGAGGTATGCCACACGTAACAGGCTTCGCTGAAAAACTTCATATCTATAGCTTATTTCATCCTCAAGATGTCTTGCGAACAGATACACGGACAGATAACCATTCAATAAAGAAGTTTACACGAAAATGACGCAAAAGTGTCTTGCAAATTTATAGTTTACATCTGAAATCGTTCTCGATATATATTTACATGACACATTAAGATTTATGTCTACTCACCAAGTCACTATAGAATGATGTGTTGGGATAGTTTAGGCTACATGTGTTAATATGTCACATGTTTAAACCTTTTTTGGGCGTATTATTTCATTAGAACAGTATTTATTCTGCTATTATAAAACCAAGGTAAAAATATACGCTAGCGCTCAGCCCAATCCCAAGGAGAGGCATATATCATCACCGAACTCATTGTTCCCCATATATAAATTAAGCTTCAAATCTATAGGTCAGTTCGTTTTCGAGATATCTTGCCAACAGACATGCAGATAGAAATATATATTTTAATACACTGAGTTACGAACGTTCTAAATTAGGGGTTTCCTTGCAAAAGTAACATTTTCAAATGTTGAGATGGGGCAACATTAGGAAAAAAGTAATGTATTTACTCTCCGAAGCATGCTAGAAATTAGTTGACAGCAAAATAAGACATTTAAAAAATCTAAAATAGTTTCAGATTTGGAAATTAAAAAAAGAAACACCAAGTATTTAAGACAAAGAGAGGATGGTCTGAGTACCTGAAGCTGCGCAGTTAGTTGCAGGATACAAACCCAGCCCGACACTGGACATCTAACATCCAATATCAGACAAAGCCACAGTCACTACGTCGCATACAGAACCGTGACATCTGACGAGTTCAGTGGCTACTCTGAGTCATTGAACCTACGCGGATAGTTGCAGGACAAGACAAGACAACCAGCCCGACACTGGACATCTAACATCCAATATCAGACAAAGCCGCAGTCACTACGTCGCATACAGAACCATGACATCTGACGAGTTTAGTGGCTACTCTGAGTCATTGAACCTACGCGGATAGTTGCAGGACAAGACAAGACAACCAGCCCGACACTGGACATCTAACATCCAATATCAGACAAAGCCGCAGTCACTACGTCGCATACAGAACCGTGACATCTGACGAGTTCAGTGGCTACTCTGAGTCATTGAACCTACGCGGTTAGTTGCAGGACAAGACAAGACAACCAGCCCGACACTGGACATCTAACATCCAATATCAGACAAAGCCGCAGTCACTACGTCGCATACAGAACCGTGACATCTGACGAGTTTAGTGGCTACTCTGAGTCACTGAACCTACGCGGTTAGTTGCAGGACAAGACAAGACAACCAGCCCGACACTGGACATCTAACATCCAATATCAGACAAAGCCGCAGTCACTACGTCGCATACAGAACCGTGACATCTGACGAGTTCAGTGGCTACTCTGAGTAACAGAACCTACGCGGTTAGTTGCAGGACAAGACAAGACAACCAGCCCGACACTGGACATCTAACATCCAATATCAGACAAAGCCGCAGTCACTACGTCGCATACAGAACCGTGACATCTGACGAGTTTAGTGGCTACTCTGAGTAACAGAACCTACGCGGTTAGTTGCAGGACAAGACAAGACAACCAGCCCGACACTGGACATCTAACATCCAATATCAGACAAAGCCGCAGTCACTACGTCGCATACAGAACCGTGACATCTGACGAGTTCAGTGGCTACTCTGAGTAACAGAACCTACGCGGTTAGTTGCAGGACAAGACAAGACAACCAGCCCGACACTGGACATCTAACATCCAATATCAGACAAAGCCGCAGTCACTACGTCGCATACAGAACCGTGACATCTGACGAGTTTAGTGGCTACTCTGAGTCACTGAACCTACGCGGTTAGTTGCAGGACAAGACAAGACAACCAGCCCGACACTGGACATCTAACATCCAATATCAGACAAAGCCGCAGTCACTACGTCGCATACAGAACCGTGACATCTGACGAGTTCAGTGGCTACTTTGAGTCACTGAACCTACGCGGATAGTTGCAGGACAAGACAAGACAACCAGCCCGACACTGGACATCTAACATCCAATATCAGACAAAGCCGCAGTCACTACGTCGCATACAGAACCGTGACATCTGACGAGTTCAGTGGCTACTCTGAGTAACAGAACCTACGCGGTTAGTTGCAGGACAAGACAAGACAACCAGCCCGACACTGGACATCTAACATCCAATATCAGACAAAGCCGCAGTCACTACGTCGCATACAGAACCGTGACATCTGACGAGTTCAGTGGCTACTCTGAGTCATTGAACCTACGCGGTTAGTTGCAGGACAAGACAAGACAACCAGCCCGACACTGGACATCTAACATCCAATATCAGACAAAGCCGCAGTCACTACGTCGCATACAGAACCGTGACATCTGACGAGTTCAGTGGCTACTCTGAGTAACAGAACCTACGCGGTTAGTTGCAGGACAAGACAAGACAACCAGCCCGACACTGGACATCTAACATCCAATATCAGACAAAGCCGCAGTCACTACGTCGCATACAGAACCGTGACATCTGACGAGTTCAGTGGCTACTCTGAGTCATTGAACCTACGCGGTTAGTTGCAGGACAAGACAAGACAACCAGCCCGACACTGGACATCTAACATCCAATATCAGACAAAGCCGCAGTCACTACGTCGCATACAGAACCGTGACATCTGACGAGTTCAGTGGCTACTCTGAGTAACAGAACCTACGCGGTTAGTTGCAGGACAAGACAAGACAACCAGCCCGACACTGGACATCTAACATCCAATATCAGACAAAGCCGCAGTCACTACGTCGCATACAGAACCGTGACATCTGACGAGTTCAGTGGCTACTCTGAGTCACTGAACCTACGCGGTTAGTTGCAGGACAAGACAAGACAACCAGCCCGATACTGGATATTTAACATACAATATCAGACAAAGCCGCAGTCACTACGTCGCATACAGAACCGTGACATCTGACGAGTTTAGTGGCTACTCTGAGTAACAGAACCTACGCGGATAGTTGCAGGACAAGACAAGACAACCAGCCCGACACTGGACATCTAACATCCAATATCAGACAAAGCCGCAGTCACTACGTCGCATACAGAACCGTGACATCTGACGAGTTCAGTGGCTACTCTGAGTAACAGAACCTACGCGGTTAGTTGCAGGACAAGACAAGACAACCAGCCCGATACTGGATATTTAAACATCCAATATCAGACAAAGCCGCAGTCACTACGTCGCATACAGAACCGTGACATCTGACGAGTTTCAGTGGTACTTTGAGTCACTGAACCTACGCGGATAGTTGCAGGACAAGACAAGACAACCAGCCCGACACTGGACATCTAACATCCAATATCAGACAAAGCCGCAGTCACTACGTCGCATACAGAACCGTGACATCTGACGAGTTCAGTGGCTACTCTGAGTAACAGAACCTACGCGGTTAGTTGCAGGACAAGACAAGACAACCAGCCCGACACTGGATATCTAACATCTAGATTTGCCAGCCTCTTACTTATTGGGCAGATGAATCACGGACCTTAATTTCAATCAAAATTCACTTATGACTAAGGCAGAGGACAACCATATTTCAATGGTTGTAATTGTAAGTAGGGTTGGCTTAGCACAACTTTTATTAAGTACGAGTATACCACGTACAACTATTTTCACCGTACTATAATCATTATTTTTTCTGTGAATAATGGTCTGAATTGAACCCTCGTAGACCGCTTTGGCACATCTACTCACAGCTTTATTGTTCGGACCACTTTTAAGTTATCGAGAGTATTCCCTAAGTGTACTGATCAGTTTTATCCATTTTTATTAATGCCGTTAATGTTATTATGCACGTCCTCTTCACATAAAATAACGATAATGAGTCCAGATATGATGTGCTTATGAAACGGTAATGCTACCATTTAAATATAAAGGGTCAAAAATTCAAATCATATCCAATACTATAAGTTGCCCTTATCCAGAATTGAGACCTATGTTTCGTGCATATAATATATTTCGTAAAGTTATTTCGAGTCAGGGACAGACAAGTAGAGGAGTTACAACGGCTAGCTGTTTTAAGGCCCCTTTTTCTTCGGACAGAAAATAATTTGTTTTTTAAATCCTTTTAATCCTTGTGAATTAAAAAGTCAAACTGTATGTCACTTCCGTCCAATAGTTTTATAATATCTTTCTTTATGACCTTTAAATTACATATAATTACAAATATTATTACATGTTTGTATACTGATTTCCTTGTGAGCTCTCACCTTAGTGTAAGTGTTCAGATAGTTTGTTGCCCATTTCCATCTAAAATAGATTTTAAGAAGTCTCGTCTTCAATTTTCACATATGAAATGTAATTATGAGCTAACCAGATCAATGATTTATATTTAAAATCATGGAAATTCAATAACACTTTTTGGATAACAAGAAACAGTACTCAGGAATGAGTTAAGGGCTTTTCCTCACTGGCCAAACATTTCGATATAACGGAATGGAAAAAAAGCGTAACCCATCCAAGTCAACACATACGAATTGAAATGATCATATCGACCATTTTAAATTCTACAGTTCAGTTTCTATTTTACTGTTACTAAAAGTGTAAATTTTAAACTGAACTAAGCTATAAAAAAGGTATATTGATTTATATAAAAGATGTAAGTGAGTAATTGAAATGAAATTTTAACCTTTTGTATTGTCTAGAATACGGAAACCAATGCTCTTTGTCTGCTCAGTTTTATTCTCAGTAACTCTCAGATACATACATTGTCTGTGTGAATGTGCCGGCCACAGCGGTAAAACTGGCAGAGTTGTGGTTTGACAAACATATAAGGTGCCAGCTGGTGGCGGACCGTGGCCGCAAGCCAATGTGGGATATCGGCTCACTCATAACTCTCCCTGGATTTATGTCATGCTTTGACGTTGGCTGTTCGTCTTTTTGTCGGCAAAAACCATCCATGTAAAAACAGCCGAAATGAAATGATCATATCGGGCGTTTTAAATTTTACAGTGCAGTTTCTGATTGACTGATAATAACAATGTACATTCACTCTGAACGAAACTATAAGAAAGCTTCAAACGTACATTATTTTAATCTTATTCTTATTTTTGTGGGTTTGAAACAAAATAAACGGAAACAAAATTCCGTTCATATAAATTAATTCCGAGCTTAACCACTTGGATGGAATGAGCTTAACTAAAAACGTTTTATAGTTGGCCAGTTCCAAAATGAGTCTTGTCCACAAAAAATCGAAAATGAGATTTTAAATGAGATGGCTTTGGATTCAGAATTTTAAGCTTCTTTGATTGGTTAATAGATTTTGTTCCAAACAAAATCCTGTCCCAGTAATAATAAGGGTATAACTTTGTGGTTATTTCCAAGATGAGTCTTGTCCATGAACAACTTTTTCAAAGTAAATCATGTCCACTTTATCCACATACACGTTTCAAACGAAGTCTTGTCCCATGAATACAGTTGTGACTTTAATATTTTTCCTGATTGCACTGAATAAGACCGGCTGTTTGACTTTATTACAGCACATAACGTGTTTAATTCTTAGTAAGAATTATTTTTACGCGTTGGCTAGCTTGCTGCTTGAGTATTAAAACATCTGATGCTGAAAACCTCCCATTTTTGGCTCTTCTTGTTTACTTTGCGAATAAATCTACGCTAATTAACATCATCTACTTATAAGATGGAACAAGTGGAAATAATTAGTGATTCATTTATTATATAAATGAATATAAACCGTGAACCACACGTAGAAGAAGATGATGTACCAATGCTAACACACATTTCTAACATTATTTAATTTTTAATATTGTTGCAGCTTTAATATTTTTAAGTATCACGTACTGTTTGCTCATTAATGAAGGCTACCATTTAGTACACCAAACATTTTAAAGCTAAAACTAATTAAATGCTGATGGCAACATTTTACATTGTAGAATAAAAGAATATTCCTTATGTTGACTATTTTTATTTTTCTGTATTTAATATGATTTGTTTCCATAGTAAGTCTTGTCCATAGCCAGCTGTTTCAAAACGAGTCTTGTCCAAAGTGACGTTCCAAAACGAATCTTGTCCAACATACAATTCGCTATAACTGCTTTATCTATATATGTAGGCCACTGAAAATTTATATAAAATGTTCAGATCATGCATACAAATATTTTAGTAAATAATTCAAAAAAACTTTTATCGTAGAATTAATTTTAAACGTTTTTTTTCGTTTACCGAAAGTTTTGGAAAGTGGACAAGACTCATAATAACTATTCTTTGGGCTTTAAATTGGTTGAAAACGTCAGTGTCTTTTCACATGTTTACAGGATAGCAACTAAAATGGTTTAAAATTACGAAGATTATGCTTTGAACTAGGAGATCGAGTTTCTTAGTGATCTATAAAGTAACAGAGACGTCGATGAAAACTTGTTCCTGATATTTGGTTGTCCTTTCATAGAAATTTAACAAAGTGGCGTACCAAATAAGCCATATGCGTTTAATGGAGTATGGTGCCTTGCGTGGTGATAGTATGAGTATTGTATGATCACGATTTTCAGTACTAATTCAATACTAAGCACTACATATTCTTCTTCATTTTCACGCACACACACTAACACACACACACACAATATGTATTTCCATATATACAGGCCTATGTAAGCCGCATAACAACTAATACGATTTAATCAGGCTGCATCAAAAATGTTAAATCCTTAGCTGCATGTCCTAACCTTAAATAAATACAAAAATGTCAAGTCTACAGATCTCTTCTTGATATATCGTGTGGACATACAGACAGGTAAAAGTAAAATTTTTCTAGGTTTGCTAGTGATAACACTCATATAATATTTTGATACTGGCAATGGTGTTATACTTTGATAATAGTAAAATGAGTGCTAGTACACTTTGTTTATACTGTTTTATATATATATATATATATATATATATATATATATATATATATATATATATATTATAATTTCAATAAACATTGCATCACACAAAGTACTTGCTCCGCCGGGACTTGAACCCGGATCACTCACTTGCGGGGTGAATGTGCTACCATTACACCACAGAGCCCTTACTTTTTCCGATTCAATTATTTTGTATTTGGCCGTATCTGTCACATATGCGTTTAAATAAGCAAACTAACAAACATATGATCGGATGACCAAATACCTGTCAAACGACTTTTGTTTACGTTAATAAAATTGGTGCAAATGGAATGTAAATTAAATTTACAATCTGAAATTAATTTTTTGAATTAAATTTTAATACATTTTATAAACAATCAAGGCTCTTTAATTGAAAATTTGATTAATAATTAATCATAACAGAGTTTTAGGTAGGACTCAGCAATACCAGATGTTAAATGACGATGTAACTCTTTTGTATTTTAATTTTCCTTTTTAATGGTATTTAATATTGTCTTAATTTTACAAAATGATTTTATATTCTAAAAAAACTAACATTGTGAATTTTCAAGATATTTATCGTGGCTATAAACAAGGCATCGTAATATGAGGCTGTATTGTTTTGAGTGCAAACATATATTATGCTACGTAAGCTAACAATAAACTTCCGTTCAATTATATTCAATATTTAATGCATTCATGTACTAACCAGTTTGTGGGTATTGGGCCGTGGGTTGGGGGATATTAACTGTATTAATAAACTACCCTACTAATTGTTGTTAAAACACTATTTATTCAATTATACCTTTGTTAATGTTGACTTTAGCTTCAGTTCACCTTCGTCTTGGTGCAGCGTCTGCAATCTAACCCTGCCATAGACAGGGAATCTGGCTGGAGTCATGTTTGTCTGAAGAGATCCAAAATGGTAGATGATGAAGATGAACGTCAAAGCGTTTGACGTCAGAGACACGTAAGACTACAAAGTATACTGTAATCTAGGTTAAGAGGTATTCTCATTGTCTCATCAGGTACACAATTGAGTGCACTACAATGTTTTAGGCAAGATCTAAAAGCACGGTGAACTAACCTAGTTTTCTACACATAAGGTATATATAGTGAGAGGAAGCAATAAGTAGGATGCACTAACTGGAGCTAAAACCAACATTCACATTCTATCAACCCTTCATATTACACCACTGTTGGCTGAGCATTAGCAAAGTCCACGATTTGAGGACAAATTTTATTTTTGTCTTTATCTCTGTCCGACCAATATTTAGAAAACTAGTCTATACATTTGAAAACTTAACATTTTGCTATTTATTCACTTTTCAAAATCACAATTCGTCTTTTCTGTCATTATAATTATTTTAGTTAAATACATATCACCAGTCTAAACATGAGTAGCATTAAGAGTTAGGTAATGTTAGAATTTTGTTATGTTTGGGTAATTACTGGAGCTTTTAAAAATAAGTGAATGTTAAATTATCATAACTGTGGAATCAGGTTGACACTCACCAGTATTATCGCAAAACGAAGAAAAATTGTGCGAATATTGAGTGCGAGAAATCACTCAAGTATGTTAGCCATCAATTATAAATATAAATTCAGGATTTAATTTATTTCTGAGCTATCCTCATTATATGAGTTTGAAGTAAATTGCTTAACTGTAGGATTGAGGGCAAATTGCCCCACTTTTATAATTTCTTATGAATTAAATATTTAAGAGTATTACTGTACTGTAATTTACACCGCTCGCATTGATTCTATTCCCATTTAACCAAGACACATTTTTAAACAGTAAATTCCATTTTAAAATATGTTACAGTACTTTAATTTAAATTAGTGTTTTTTTTTTTGTAATTTAAATCAGTATTCACCATTACATTTTGAATTAAAATAACAGTAAAAGTTTGGTGGAAAACATTGTCATAGGTTAGGATGGTGTATGCATCCCTGTCGAGGAATTAACTCTTACGCGTGTAAACCTACAAATCACTGAGGTCCAGATGGAAATAACCGTCAACAAAGAAAAAACAGCTGCGCCTCATCTCGTCGTCTGCTATCAGCTGTTGGTTGGATTCCCGCCAAACCGTCCTCTTACTTATCATCCACTGAATTCAATTTCACGGACGATTTGACCACTCAACAACTCGGGACCTGAATACTCGCTGAGAAAATTAATTAGCGATAAATTTACTTGGCTAAAAGTTTTATTTTCCTAAGTTAGCAATACACTTTAATGGTATGTATGAAAAGTTTGATTAAATAGAAAGCGAGTAAAGCCTAACTTTTAATATTATTTCAAACGTTTTGTATTAAAAAAGGGTAAAGAAGTTGATAATTAATCACTCATTAATAACTAATGAGAAGTTTAGATATTCTACAGATTAAACTTTAATCATATAATACATTACTGCACGCATGAAATTTTAATAACTCATACAATAACATTCCACGTATCGAATTATAAGTATGGAATTATTACAACGCCAAAGTAAATATATTCAGTATGCCCTTGAATATGAAAGGACAGCACTAACTTCAAGCTAAAGAATTGTATTCTAATATTTCAATTAGTATTAACATCAGAATATCATAATGAATGATAAAAAAATTATTTAACATTTCATTAATACATTAAAATAGAATTGTATACTTTTATATTACTGTTTGTTTTACTATTTCGATAAATGTGCTATTTATAAAATTATAATCAATCACCGTTCCAAAAGTACGTAACATGGAGAACTAGATCGAACCGATTTCACTTCTTTCGGTGGCATTTCTTTCACTTCTCAGCACATCGTATAGTCTTTAACAGTGGAAGATATTCTTTAGAACAAATTATTTTCGTTTTAAATACTTTGGATGCGAATGTAAACAAAATATGTTGTTTTCATGACTACTGAGTCTTATTTCCGATACTGAAAAAGATCAAAGGAGATGTTGAAGATGTTATTTGGAACATGACCTTTATAAAATGCCGTAGAAATAAAAATAAAAATTGTTTTTAACAAATGACATGGTCATAAAATTGATGCGATATTGATTTTTTGTTACTAACATTTTGATCAGTAATCCAACAAATTGATAAATCGTTGATACAATTCAGGTTGTCTTATTTATTAGTTTATTATTAATGTACATATTACTAAGACAAGGTTTTTTTTATTGCAAAATGTTTTTTTCCAACTTCAAAAATCTATTGTTTTACGTTAGTTATATTAAAATGAGTCCCAGTTTATAGAACAAAGTGTAGATATCAGTCTATGTATTATATAAAATTTAAATTAAATATAAAATATAGCACTTATAACGTTTAATCGGGTCAGGGATAGTTTATAAAAATATATAACCCTAAGACACCGGATAGAACAGTCGAGAGGGGTAAAATCCAGGGTTCGAAAGGGAGAGGTAGTTTCCAAGTTCAGCTCAGAACCGAATTAATGTGAAACCAAAAGCCGAAGCAAATACAGCACCGATGATCAACGGATCAACATGCTTTCATCATCGCAGACTCGGAAACGAAAGGGAATAAAGGGAAGGCGTCAGCATTTGCTTTAGGATGACTGTTCCACTACCTAAACGTCCCCGAATACGACAGTTGTTGGTTCAACTGAAGCTCGAAAACGAGGAACGCTGGAGCCAACTTACGACAAGCGACCCAGCGGCCAAAAAAGAGAAATGATAACTAAATAAATCTAAATGCGAACACTAGTTCGCTCGAAATCACACATAGCTCGACTCGAGCTCGAAACTAAGGAACGCTGGTGCCAACGTACGTCAAGCAACCCAGCGGCCTCGAAAAGAAACGATAAACTAAATAAAAACTAAATGTAAACACTAGTTCACTCAAATTCGCGCCTAGCTCGACTCGAGCTCGAAACTAAGGAACGCTGGTGCCAACGTACGTCAAGCGACCCAGCGGCCTCGAAAAGAAACGATAAACTAAATAAAAACTAAATGTAAACACTAGCTCGCTCGAAATCGCGCCTAGCTCGCCTAGAGCTCGAAACTAAGGAACGCTGGTGCCAACGTACGTCAAGCGATCCAGCGGCCTCGAACAGAGACGATAAACTAAATAAAAGCTAAATGTAAACACTAGCTCGCTCGAAATCGCGCCTAGCTCGCCTAGAGCTCGAAACTAAGGAACGCTGGTGCCAACGTACGTCAAGCGACCCAGCGGCCTCGAAAAGAAACGATAAACTAAATAAAAGCTTAACTAAATCAAAGCTTAACTAAATTACGTCCTGCCCGATGCTAAGGAACGCCGGTGCCAACGTACGTCAAGCGACCCAGCGGCCTCGAAAAGATACGATAAACTAAATAAAAACTAAATGTAAACACGAGCTCGCTTGGAATCGCGCCTATCTCACCTAGAGCTCGAAGCTAAGGAACGCCGGTGCCAACGTACGTCAAGCGACCCAGCGGCCTCGAAAAGGAACGATAAATTAAGTAAAACTAAATTAGATTACTCTTAGGCTGAAGCTCAGGAGCGCTGGTGCCAACGTACGTACGTCAAGCGACCCAGCGGCCTCGAAAAGAAACGATAAATTAAGTAAAACTTAATTCAAACTCTTTTTTACTAGTAATAGGATCTAATCCTATTCGTACTGATCTATTTTCTTGATACACTTTATATCTATAATTATATTCTGTTAGCAGCTTAAGTACGTAATGTCATGTACTTATCCTATCGTTAGTGACTAGGCAAGTTCAGGTAAAACCGTGTTTTGGCAGGTAAATAAGTACCTACTTACTTGCACCTTATCGTGGCGTGTATGGGGGCGGCGGCTCCGACTCGACGACTTCGACTGCTAGACACCGACCGAAAGACAGCGACCGAGAGAGCGAGGAAACCAGGCACAGCGTACTTACGTACTGTAGTTTATTTATTTATTTATTTCCAACGGACACACTCCATTTTTACATTCAAGATCAATAATTACAATAATTACAACTTAACCTAAACAAAAAATTTCCACAACAAAAACATGTGAAAGACTGAAAGGAAATATTACAAAATACTCTATTGCAAGGCATGACATATGCTAGAATAAATACGTATATAAATGTTTTAAAACTATAACAATACCATAATGAAAGAACGCAACAATAAATAAACTATAACAATAGAAATAACATAATAACAGAAATAACATAATAACAGTAATAACAGAAAAAACATAATAAACTATAAAATAATATAACAGGGATATTCATAACAGTGTTTCAAAACAGCAAACAGTAAAAATAACAATAGTAAATAGACAAACTATGACATACAATTAACAGAGAAAATGAACAAACATAGACATTAAGTGGAGGCATTTACGTTGGCAGCACTGCACCTTTCACTTTCCACTTCAATGTTCTCACGCCATCATGGAACAGGTCGACAGTTATAGGCAGTTTGTTGCCGGCCCTCTGCAGGCGTGCCACCGTGCTGTATGCTGCATAGTTTGTGCCATAGTGTTGCCTGATGAAGAGGTCATTGGAACGAGTGCTGGATGGTGTCTTGAAATTGAGGAGTTGAAGGACGTCCGGGCAAACCATCTCACCGTTCACCAACTTATGGAGAACCACTAAGTCGGCTACAGTCCTGCGAGTATCAAGATGTTCCAGTTCAAGTCTGGCGTACATATCATCAATTGGTACTTGTTGGTACTGGTATCCATTTCTGACGCCCACCAAACGGATGAAACGACGCTGAACTCGTTCAAGATCATCACAAAGGTACTTTTGGTGTGGATTCCAAACAGTCGATCCATATTCCAGAATCTGGCGTACCAGGGCACAGTATATAGTCCTCAGGGCTACCATATTTGTTATATGTTTAAAAAAACGGGAGATAAAACCAAGCATTCTGTTTGCCTTCGAGCAAATATTATGAACGTGAGCCTCAGGGCTAAAATTCTGTGTCAGAGTAATTCCCAAATCTCTCACCTCATTTACTCTAGCGATGGTTTCTCCCTGCAACAAATAATTGTACATTATAGGCGAAGTGCAACGGTAAAATGATATGGCTTGACATTTCTTGGCGTTTAGTGACATTTTGTTTATTAAGCACCATTCATATACGCCATGAAGACTATCTTGAAGTGATTCACAGTCCGCAACATGAGTAATTTGTGAGTATAACTTTACATCGTCCGCAAACATTAGGCAGTCACTGTTGATATTCAGAGGAAGATCGTTTATGAAGAGTGCGAAGAGATAAGGTCCAATGATAGAGCCCTGGGGAACACCGGAAAGTGAGATAAACTCAGAGGATATTGACCCAGCAAACTTCACTGCAAGCCTGCGCTCAGAAAGGTAACTCGACAGCCAACGAATTGAAATGTTATCGAAACCAAGTGCAGAGTTTTTTTTGAGTAATAAGGCATGGTCAACAGTGTCAAAGGCCTTGGAAAAGTCTAAATATATTGTATCTAGCTGTTTGCCATTAGCAAAAGCATTCTGCACCTGAGTCTGAAGTAACATTAAGTTTGATAAAGTCGACCTTCCTGGTGAGAAACCGTGTTGCTGAGGACAGGTTAACTGAGCAATCCCAAATCTTATTCGATCAAGAAATAGATCCTCAAAAACTTTGGATAAAGCTGAGAGGATGGAAATGGGCCTGTAATTTGAGGCGATGTCAGTAGGTCCTGATTTATGAATGGGGACCACGTAGGCTGCTTTGAACGCCTCAGGAAAAATTCCCATCGCAAGTGAGGTATTAAATATGTGGCAAACTGGAATGGCCAAGATGCTTCTACTGTACTTGAGTACACCTGGTGGAATCCCATCAGGGCCCCAGCCCTTTTTGTCATCAAGGTTTCTAAGCTTCTCCAATACTTCTTCAGGGGTGAACTCATAAGCAACTCCGTCTCCGAGATGGTAATATCCGCTTGGAACAAAGACCCCCGTAGGCTTCGTGAAAACCGAGGAGAAGAAGTCCTTGAATGCTTCACACATCGCAAGAGGCTCCTCAGCAACGACTCCATTGTGAACAATCTGAGAGGGCACAGACGAAGATTTTCTTGTGGAATTGACATGACTCCAAAATAAACGGAAATTGTTGGGGATTCCAGCTTCAACCCTTTGTATATGCTGGCGATAATCCCAGGCAGCCAAGACCTTGCTCTTATGTTAGCGAATCTGGAATAATTAGATGCTGACGGAAAGTGCTTGTATTTTTTATGTAAACATTTTTTTGTTATTATTAAGTTTTTTAAATAAGGTGAAAACCATTTAGGAAACGGAGAATAGCCAATTCTTCTTACTGGCGAGTTAGCCTTTACTATGTTGGAAATAGTAGAGATAAAGGAATTTGTTGCCCTGTTAAGGTCTGAGTTGGACAGTATTGCATGAAAGTCAGTAGTTAACAACGAGCGATGAACATTCATAAGGTTACACCTTTTCAGATCATATATGTGTCTTTTGAGTAAATGAGATTGGTTGATATGTCGGTAGTGGATCTCAAAGGATAAGGGTGGGTGGTGTCTCTCCTCAACCGGCAACAGATTATCACTCTCCAGTGATACATTAATATCTTTATTTGAACTCAGAATCAGGTCCAGTACTCCAGTGTAGTACTGGAGTTGTCCGCTGTAAGGCGCTTCAGCCCTTGAAGCGAACTCCGGCGGATGTATCCTGAAACTCCGCGTCTTACCCGGTCGAGCCGGACCCCGCCAGCTGACGTCTCCCGCGATGGCGTTGAGGTATTGGAGTATAATTGTAGGTGGAAGAAATAAAAAATCATAACATGTCATTAAACTAAAAAAATATTCTCCTCTCAAAAAAATAAAAATGCCTTATTTAAACCCCCTATAAAAATGACATGTTACACACTGCATAGTATAGAAATGCAGCGAAACAAAGTGACATATCTTATTAGGAATTATAGTTCTTTCATATACTTTTAAATATGACCAAGTTTAAAAATAAAAATGCCCCTACCGGAACTTGAATTTTTTGCAAAAGTTGTATTCATATTTTATCACAACAAAGAGACAGAATAAAAACTGTGTTAAGCAAAACTATATAAATAATTTAATCGTTCATCTTGATTTTAATTTATAGTTTAATAATTGTAGCTTGCTAAAAGTTTTATAAAACTGTTGGTGTTATGGCAAGACGCATTTGAACTCCAGACTAAAACATGGATACTATACCAGTTAAACATTCGGCTGCATGATGCCGAGAGCTAATTTGCATTGAAAAAGCACATGACCTGAATTCTTTTCACATCGAAATAGAAATTTATCCTTAGAAAATAAATAAGTTGGGGTTGTTACACATACGCACACCCCCACACATCGCATGCTAACATCTTGCATTACAATTGTAGATAAGTTGATACTGGTCAGTTTTGTTCCTTATTATTAATAGTTTCCTGTTTTCAATTTTAAAACCGAAGTTTTTTTAAAATAGTTTATATTATCGCTTTTAAAATTGTTCGCTGATTGCTATAGTAATAATTTGAGTGATATATATTATTTTTCCTCGTTATTTATCTTCTTATTATCTTTTGTCTAACGTCATTTTGTTGTTTTATATACATATATGTTGTTAATATTAGTAATGTTTGGCTTCTTTGGTAAAATTAAACATAATATGTTTCTTTCTTGTACTGTGATAGCATATAATTAACATTTGTTGTAAAATGGTGTATACCGTATATAAATAAGAAAAAAATAAAATAGAAAGGAATTGATGATCAGAGCGCTAGCGTTAGTTAGAGTCGGAATGGGAAGGCATCAAATATAAAGGTTTTTCATGAATGAACAGTTGATCTGAGATCATATTTTTCTAATCTTTACGAATTTAAAATCAACCATCATACATGTAAATAAATGTTTAATCAGTGTCATCTAACCATATACAGACTATTATAGTGACCACTTTCGATTATTTACATAATTTTCTGATGTGTCTCACGGTCGGTTTTAGATGTATCAAGCCAGAAATATGTATCTAAGAAAAACTATACTTTTCAGCATTTTGATACCTTCCGATTTAAATTATACTCTCAATAAAAATAAGTGCCACTAAAGGTCGATTTCTTTCTTACGAAAAATGCTTTCAGTTTCAAGTAAAGTCAGGTTGTGGTCCTTATGCAGTAAAAATTGGCTCTCGGCTCCTGAATTATAAGAGGGCTCCTGTAAGGTCAGAGGGTCGTAGACAACATATGATAGCACAATAACCAGGAGAGTTAATATAAGACTTTTTATGCGAAGCAAGTCATTTAAAATGTAAAATACAGCTTCTTGAACTTAAATTCAGGTTGAGGCAGAGGGTACGATGTACAATAGTGAGGAGCGAAGTGGTTGAAAGGCTAGGCGGGGAGTGCAGTATAAGTGTTGACAAGACTCTTGAGAGTGAATGGTAGCGAATAACTCTTTCCGCTTCCTCCGTTCCGAGTCCAGATTAAGTAAAATAAATTTCCATCAGGAAGAGGAAAAAAGGTTTCCTTCCCGGTACTTTTGAAGTGTAATTTTAATGATGTTATCAGTGTACACAAACCGATAATAATAGCCTGCAGATAGATATTGAAATTTCTTTGCATCTTTAAACTTTCACCTCTTTTAGTAATGGTTTACTATTTTCTCACCAGTGCATATTAAAGTTTTTCAAGTGCAAACGCAGTCAACACCAAATCTTCGCTCACACTACCTAATATAACATTAAGGGGTAGGAAATCTGCCTAACCTGATGTGCATCATCAGTTGTGACGATGTAGGCGTCAATAGGGGGTCCATGCACGACATTGTTCCGGCGCATCTCGGCTCGTAACCGTTGCAGGAGGTGAGTGGTGTTGACTCTCTCGGGCGGCTGGGGTACGTTGTCCATGGGTGGGCAGAGGCGGCGGTGAGACCCCTCGGCGGACTCGACGCCCTGTAAAGGGTTCACCGCCCAGGCTGGCAAGCACAGACCCACCACAGCTGTGGACACAAAACATAATGTGTTAATTAACGACAGAATTTACATGTTTGGTAATTCCTCGGAAGCGTTGTACTCAACATTATCTGCCAGTATTACTGTTATAATATTCAAGCGTGTAGTCGTCTTAAAGATCAAGATCAAAGCAGTACATCTTGCCAAATATCAAATTTAGAGAGTCGCCACGCAGGATTTCAAGAAATTTCAACTGTTAACTCTGCCATGTCTCTGAATATTGGAAACAACGTTGTATGACATACACATGTATGAAAACATAACAGCCCTTGCAAGCGGATGTTAAATTCCTCAACCGACTGCACAATTCAGTCAAAGATGCTCTAACGTAAGGCACTAAATACTCGTCTAAAAAGCTTCTTCGTGTCTCAGGCATGTTGTAATGTAGATGAGATTTTCTTTTCAACTGGGATACCGCCTAATTAGTAGACTAACCCCGCTGTGTAAGTGTGTATAACCCCGCATTGGCGATAATAAAGAGGCGTAATTGTAAAGATTGTTTTTACGAATGACATCTATTTTAGGAGTCCTTATTAACTGACGTTTGTCATGCAATGTAATATTGTCATAACAATAAAAATTGTTTTTGACAATATTTGTTCGTTTAATTAGTAAGTTTGCTAATCATTAAATGGTTATTTGTATTTTTGTTTAAATAATATGACCGAGCCAATTCTTTAATATAAAAAGTTTTCTATTTTCTATTATTTTATACATATTATATATTGTACACATATTTTTGCAATATTTTGTGCATTTCATATATTACAAGGGTCAGTGAATTTTATATATTAAAGTAGTACATATTTATACATTTTCATTATTATCGTTTATATTAGTTTCTATAATTTTGTCAGTGTAATTTTCACTACAATCTTGTATTTTCGAAATTATTACTTAATTTTCATTGTCATTATATTCTAAAAATGTAATTATGGGCTCATAATGACTGAAATAAGAAATACAAATTCTGGAATAAACTCTTGCTAAATATCTTGTAAACACAGCATCTATTGCTGTTCCATATCTCGTTGAACTTGAAGTTTTCGTTGAAAGTTGTGAAATGTTATTTATCTTTTAAAAAGTCAATTAATGGTTTTGACATTTCTTCAGCAAAATTTGTATTAAACTTCTTTTTCCGTAATTTATTTTTTAAGTGAATGTAAGTTAAGGGCCAATGTAATTGAGTAAAGTTTATAACTATAATCAACAGAAAACTAACCTCCTTTTAGAATTAAATTATACTACAGCTTTGCTAGCTAGAAAAGATCTAATTTATGTATTTGTAATCCCTTTTTAAATCTCATTAGGACGAAACTAGTAGTGAAATGGAATAGGAATTAATATTAACTGTATTAAATTCAGCATAGAATCCGATGAGCTTTTAATACTGCTATTAAATTATGCAGTAAGTTAAGCAATTATACATAGGATTTATTTATAAATAAATTAGTAGTTCGTAGATTAGTTCAACTAGTATTTTACCATAAATTTTAGTCCTTTTGCAACGATTGTTTGGTGATGGAAGTTTTTTATTCTGTTAAATACAACAAAGCTAATAGCATAATATTAATTTATTTTGCAAATTTTGACAGCTTTTAAATTGGAGCTTTAAACCTCACCTGAAAAATTCCATAAGGAAAGTCTGCAGAAGCAGGGATAGATCCAGACGACGAGATATTCCATTTTATTACTTGAGACATTTACACCAATAATAAAATGAGTCAAGTGATCGAACATCTGTTCATAGTTTATATATCTATATAAACAATCATTGTAAAACACTACTAACTATAGAACCATTTCGTTATTCTCCTTATCATATAAAACGTTGTATGTTATTGTGGTTTATATTTTCCTTTTAATCTTAACAGATTTTTTATTAAATTTTGTCAGTTCAGATCAGATGTTTATATAACGGTTCTTTCACATTCCGGTAAAACTCTTATTCTACGTACTTTTAAAGCATATGAAAAACATAAACATGCGTGTTGCGAGACAAAAGTTTATTCCCTATGCAAAACGCATCCATAGCCCACTAAAATAAGTAATTACTTCAATTAGAAAGATTTTATTTCAAATAGTCGTGATTTATGATTACCAGCATCAGTTAGTAGTTTACCAAACGGAAATAGATCTCACCAAACAAGTACAATCCTAACATTTAAATACTGGCTGTTTCAATTGAGTGAAATCAACACACGTTGTAACATTGATAATCGTTAAAAAATTAACCTGGTTATATTAGAGTGCCGTAACATTATAATTACTAATGATGAGCGAAGATAATACGTATATAAAACACGCAAGGTAAAAATTAATGTATTAATAATGTTTAACAGAGTTGGAAGTAATATTTTTTATAAAAAAGCAATTATTTGTTTCTAGAGTGTGTTATATTGTTCTGCATTTGTAGTGAGTATCAATGCATTTTATTTCAAATATTTAAATTTTACACCATTTTGGTGAGGAAAGAAGTACTAATAATAATTATTTAATGTAGTTTCGTTATAAACATACATGTATACAACTAATAAGTTTTTAATGTTGTTTAAGTTGTTCAAATGATGTTAGTTTTATAACATAATCTCTTCATTGTGTTGTAAAATTGCAAATTGACAAGTTTGAAGCATATTTATTCTTACTGGAGTTTCTAAACACAGTTTCTAAACAATTTCCATAAAGCCGTCAAGAAGTTTGTTGTATTAAATTATAAGAAAGGTAAATATTCTCATAGCTTAATAGTTTTGTTAGTGTATGAGAAAAGTAACGAAACTGTTGAAGCCGATGAATACAGACAGTTCAGTTACCTTTGCATTATTAATATTCTCTTTTATATTAACCGCAGTTTACTTTTCTTCCTTTTATATGGCTAAAGTTAATGAAGCTGAAGGGGCTGCAGAATTTCATTCCTTTCAGCTTGTCTGTCTGTCTGCTCGCATGATATTTCGAAGTGACGAAACTTTGCACAAAACTTAACTTCTATTTAGGTAACATGGTGTTTGGTGACGCATGTTACTCAACGGGATTTGGCTGAGCTTTAGTGAACATTTTTATATTGGTCCTATGGTTAGTCATGATGGCAAACAGAAAATAAAAAAAATAATTAAATTTGTAAACAAAATGAATATTATTGTATAAGATTTTAACATGTGAAACATTAACATGAGTGATTGGGTTACTCAGAGCACTGCAAAGTCTAAAAGACTATTATAATTTAAACAGTGCTACGAAATCCATCTTAAGAAGAAAAATTGAATATATCATGTGGCAAGAATTCAAAGAAAGATTTCATCTGTAGAAATTAGTTAAATTTTGTATGAAAACCAAATTCTCCCCCCTCCCTTCCACTTAACAAAGATGTTACATTCTGCTTAACTCAAACTATAATGCAAATTTTAATACCAGTTTCATACTCTATATAGATTTGTAAATTTTAATTTAGCTGTATGTTTCCTATACATCTATACATAGTAAGGACATAATTAATAATCCCGAAAACTCTTTTTTTGGTCTCAAATGCCGAGTTTCGTACAGACAAAGAAGATAACGATCGATAAGCTATCGAACTTTTAAGTGAGTTCCGCACTATTCAGGTGATGCTACAAACTAAAACGTTTCCAATTTCACCTAAGGCAAATTTTTCAGTCGAAAAAAACGTTCTGCTGAATGACTAGTTTTCTCAGGAACTTTCAAATTAAATAAACTACACACTTAACGTAAAATTAACCGTTAATTAAATCTAACCGTTTACGGTATATTATGATTATTAAATGCTGCAAAAATTGTACATTTTTGGCAAATGATTATCATTGTGACACAAATTACATTATTGATCATCAGAGATCAAAAATATTTTCTTTATATTTAGCAATGCTCATGTAAGTAAAACTAAAAATGACATTACTTTTAAGACTTTATCGATAGATAACTACATGCGTGTTATAAACGGCATTATATACAGACCTGAGAGACAAAACTAAGTAGCTGTCACGTTAACCAGAGTTTATGGATCGACCAACACCAACAAACTGTATCAACTGCATGTTTAACTTATATCATCGAACTGCCCTAACTTATCATTTGGAAAAGATAAGGAGTATGTTTTCCTCGCTCTACTGTATAGAATGTGCGGATTTCCCACTTCATAAATTCTAAGAAACGGTGAAACAAAACAGCTGCATTTAAAAGACTAAATATGGATTTTGTTTTAATAGATTTTTAAGGATAATTTTTAAGCAATGAATTCCAAAAGGTTTAATGACTATCATTAATGAATTCTTATGATTTTGTATTCATTTCGTATCATAATATAAAACAGAACAAGGGAGACACTATGTGGTTTATTATAAATAGCTTCGGGCAATAATAAAAATAAAATATTATAATATTTATACATTTGTTTCTCCATAATATAAAATATAATTTTACAAGATTAAATTGTTTCACATGTATAGCTGTATATACAGTTTCATAGAGTTACATGAGCTAGATAAAAATGTATCAGTGATTGCTCGTCTTGTCTCAGAAGTCACTACGTTTTGCCGTATCCCCATAGACACAATTGGTAGTAGCGTGATCTCGACATAGCGTCCCTTTTCCAAAATTCTTTATGAGAGTCTCTGGTGTCACCTCCTTATGAAGTCGCTCCTTTTGGGCCGAGCACATGGCGTTGTTTGATAAATGATAAATAAACTGTTTGTTAGTGTAGTATCGATGTGAGGGCTTTATATCCCACTCATACCCCTTTTAAGTGTAGTAGTTGTGGATTTTCTTTTAACCCTGATAGGGGGAGGAGAAAGTGGTATAAACCCACAAAGTCTTTGGAGGATAAAGTTCCATGATTTTTGTGAACTGTCATTGTACTCCACGGAGCCACATTAGTGTAAATAATAACAAGTGTCTGTATTATTAGACATAAATAATTCTTAAACTTATAATACCATATATAAAACCACAATTATTCACCGCTTTGAATATTAAACAATTTTAAATGTTTTTAGAACATGAATTCAAGACATAAAGATTATTTGATGGGTTGGTTGAAGAAGTCGATTGAATAGACAAACCACAATTATACGTGCACAAATGCGTCTTAACAGCGAGAACGAGAAGCCAGTTTATATATTTTGTTCCGAATGTACACGCTGCTTTCTAAACATGATAAAGATCACGTTGCCCTAAAAATGACCATTAATAATGTGATAAAGCTGAAGTAATAAAACAATTTGATCTAGGTAACTAAATATACAACATACATGGAAAATAACTCAATAGAATCACAATACTCATGTCACAAAAAACTGTTCTTATTCATCTAAAACAACCCGTGTCACTATAAAACAGCATTTTCGAATTAAATCATATAATTAAACTGGTGAATGTAATCGTACAACTCTGAGTCGAGCGTCTAGAATTAGATATCTTAAAAAATATCTGTAAGACTATTCTGGAAGTATACTTTACAGAATATAGTGAAATAAACAATAGAACCACTACGTATCACTATTGTGTATTAACTATTTTCTAATGCAAAATTAATTTACAACATATACATTTAATTACAAATGAATAATGGAGTATTCTATTTATATCTTGACTAGTTTTACTCTACTGAAACTAAAACGTGTTTAAGGCCTCTTTTATATATATATATTATACATTTTTAGGTAAAGGGCATTCACAAGAGTTTATGGTACAGTTCAGTAGTTCCCACGTCTAGTAATATTGCAGTAGTGAATGTAATGATTTTATAAATTTATACTTTGATAGAGATTGCAAGAGTTCTGAGAACAGTCGTATTTCACAAAGTTGTAAATGGTGTTTTACCATGCCAGCCAGCGTGATGGTTTTCTTCCAGCCAGAGCCGATCTGAGTATGTGTGAATAAAATAATGTTCCAAGAAAATCCGTAAAAGCTACATTTTTGCTCTTGTTCAAAGCGCGAAAGAAAACCATTACTATAGAATATAAAAATACGTTACTTTAAACATACGAATACATTGCATAATAAAGTATTTATACCAAATAAATAGCACATTACACAAGGAACATAAAGAATAGCACATTCATGCATCTTTATGCGTTTATGAACAAATTGAGGAAATATCTATACTATTGCATTTATTATTACTACCTACGGCTATAGAACCGTACACGTGGGCGAATCTAACACGCATGTGGCAATGTGGCACACGCGAAAGGAGATGGAGGAGCGGCACTGGTCTGTGACCTTGATGAGACTAAGATGTTCCTATTAGGTGGACTATTATACCAACACTGGTCTGCGCTCATGTCGTGATCTCTGGTAGTCTTGATGAGGTGGTCCTCTAAACTCCAGCAATCGTAGAAATTTATCAGGGTTGTGGGGAGGAACAATTATGAAAATAACTAAACTAGATCCCTAAATTCGCACACAGTACATCCCTCATATATGATCATTATTTCCATCGGTCCTGTTTGATCCTCGTATATAAAATTTCGTGTAGTCAAACTCGCTAACGCTAATTTTCAAACCCACTGAAACGATTTCTTGAAATTTTGTAGATATGTATTGTTTGGTCCAACTTAAAAGATAGGCTAGTTTGTATATCCATTAATACCATTGTTGTATTGCAATTTTAAGGATTTCTTATAGATGAAGGGTTGAATTCACTTCTAGAGCTCATTAAATTTAGAAATGCTCTGTATAAAGATAGGTTTATGACAGTACAAACATATTATGTTAAATTAATTTAACTAGAATTTGCAATTTATTTACATTTACAATTTTAAAGTAAGCTAGGTAGTAATAAAAGTTCCTATATAACAATTTCTGTAACCCCTGTTTAGCATAGAGTAAAAAAATATCAAAATTTTAAAATTATAATGTCTTATGAAAATATACTTTTAACTATACGTGGCATGGTTGGGATACAGTGCTTGGTTAGTACTTTAATATTAACATACAATACAAAGTTATTATATTGGTTTATATATATATTTAATATCTGCTATAAAACCCATCATAGTTCTCTTATAGTAGACTTCTCTGTCCTGTGTATGAATATATATTTTCTTGATCGAGAAACCAGACAAAATAGATTTCTCCCACGACTCTGTACCATCGTTCAGAAGGAAAGTGATTGCTCTGTGTGATGTTATCAACTGCTGGGGCCGTCGACTCCCCTCATTATAGTGCCAGTGCCTCCTCTTCAGTTTCTTTTTTAAGTTCTTTTCGTTGTTGTTTATTGTATATTTATTTGTTATAGTATTTATAGTCTTTCTGTTAGTTATATCAATTGAAATAGTAGCACTATTCACTGTTCACCTAATCTCTGTTTTTGTTATTGTTACCTGATATTTCTATTGTTGTTACTATATATATATATATATATATATATATATATATATATATATATATATATATATATATATATATATATACTGTTTATTTCTTAGTTATTATAAAAACTGCAGCCCTATACACTGTTGACTCAATCCCACTCTAGTTTATCCTACTGTTATATTAGATTCTTTACTGATGTTAGTCCTTTTTATATAGTTTATTTACTGTTTTTCCTTCATGGTATTTAATTAATTGTTGTTATTGCTTATTTTGATAGCTCTCCTTAGGCTCTATGTTCTATGTCCCATTGCTATAAAGTGTTTACTAGCCTTACAATTTCCAGTCTTGTACAGTTGTTGCTTATGTTGTTTGCTGGTCATGCCTCCTTATTGTATGTTACTATTTACTCTCTGTCTTGTTAGCTCCTAAGAAAACTTTAGTACATCTTGTCCATAATTATTTTTTGTTATTTCTGTATAAAATTAGCGTTTGCCGTTGAAATAAATAAATAAATAAAATGAACTATCGAACAAAAAATGTAAAGACCAGAGTAAATTACAATTACCATAAATATACACTTTTTGACAGAATTTTTGATCGTGGCAACAAGACAAATTTTAAATTGGTGACGAAATATAATTCATATGAACCAGAAGCCTTCGAAGTGCATCAAAATTTAAACCCAACTTACCTCAGAACACTAGAACAAGCACGCCAATTGGTTTTAAAGAGCAAAATTCCACATGGACTCAACACCAGGTAACTTAGCCAAAAATTTCGAAATTTGAAATAAGAATACGAAAGAAATATTTAGTTCATTTCATCTGTATTTATTCAGTTTATTTACTAATTATGTTCTTTTATATTTTATATAATGTATGCCTCCAAAGACGGTTTTTACCGAAATATAAAAAAAATTGTATTTACAGTTATTTCTTAAAAGTTTTATATATATATATATATATATATATATATATATATATATATATATTAATAGCCGGATTTATTGGCAGCCATCTCCATAAGAGCAATATGAGATGTATACAAACAGTATCCAAAAGATTTTTAATTTTTTTTAAATTAAGTTAACTCATTAAAAAGTTATCCCGTATACAGAACACTCAGACAGACAGAAGCGGTTGCATTTGTCATCTACTGGTGGTAGAGATTCCGCTAAACGATCAGTCTATGTGCTTTGTGCTTTTCTCACTGTCATCATTGTTATTCATAAGACCAATGTAATCAGACTCACATTTTAACCTTGAGACTCGCAATGAACTGATGTGTACCATTTTAAATACTTATATAGAGGTAGAAGACGTAGTTTCACCCTAAATTACAACTCTGTAGGTGAACTCGTTCGGCAAACTATAGTGCATACATACAGAAATCGCATTTCATTTATTAGTGTGTTAGGAGCAAACACTCAGAATCTTGACTTTGAACCGTGTATACGGATTCCACCATATTATATAGAGGTAGAAGACGTAGTTTCACCCTAAATTACAAACTCTGTAGGTGAACTCGTTCGGCAAACTATAGTGCATACATACAGAAATCGCATTTCATTTATGAGCAATTAGCGTGTTAGGAGCAACACTCAGAATCTTGACTTTGAACCGTGTATACGGATTCCACCATATATTATATAGAGGTAGAAGACGTAGTTTCGCCCTAAATTACAACTCTGTAGGTGAACTCGTTCGGCAAACTATAGTGCATACATACAGAAATCGCATTTCATTTATGAGCAATTAGCGTGTTAGGAGCAACACTCAGAATCTTGACTTTGAACCGTGTATACGGATTCCACCATATTATTATAGAGGTAGAAGAGACGTAGTTTCGCCCTAAATTACAACTCTGTAGGTGAACTCGTTCGGCAAACTATAGTGCATACATACAGAAATCGCATTTCATTTATTAGTGTGTTAGGAGCAACACTCAAAATCTTGACTTTGAACCGTGTATACGGATTCCACCATATTATATAGAGGTAGAAGACGTAGTTTCACCCTAAATTACAACTCTGTAGGTGAACTCGTTCGGCAAACTATAGTGCATACATACAGAAATCGCATTTCATTTATTAGTGTGTTAGGAGCAAACACTCAGAATCTTGACTTTGAACCGTGTATACGGATTCCACCATATTATATAGAGGTAGAAGACGTAGTTTCACCCTAAATTACAACTCTGTAGGTGAAAACTCGTTCGGCAAACTATAGTGCATACATACAGAAATCGCAATTTCATTTATTAGTGTGTTAGGGAGCAACACTCAAAATCTTGACTTTGAACCGTGTATACGGATTCCACCATATTATATAGAGGTAGAAGACGTAGTTTCACCCTAAATTACAAACTCTGTAGGTGAACTCGTTCGGCAAACTATAGTGCATACATACAGAAATCGCATTTCATTTATTAGTGTGTTAGGAGCAACACTCAGAATCTTGACTTTGAACCGTGTATACGGATTCCACCATATTATATAGAGGTAGAAGACGTAGTTTCACCCTAAATTTACAACTCTGTAGGTGAACTCGTTCGGCAAACTATAGTGCATACATACAGATATCGCATTTCATTTATGAGCAATTAGCGTGTTAGGAGCAACACTCAGAATCTTGACTTTGAACCGTGTATACGGATTCCACCATATTATATAGAGGTAGAAGACGTAGTTTCGCCCTAAATTACAACTCTGTAGGTGAACTCGTTCGGCAAAACTATAGTGCATACATACAGAAATCGCATTTCATTTATTAGTGTGTTAGGAGCAACACTCAGAATCTTGACTTTGAACCGTGTATACGGATTCCACCATATTATATAGAGGTAGAAGACGTAGTTTCACCCTAAATTACAACTCTGTAGGTGAACTCGTTCGGAAACTATAGTGCATACATACAGAAATCGCATTTCATTTATGAGCAATTAGCGTGTTAGGAGCAACACACTCAGAATCTTGACTTTGAACCGTGTATACGGATTCCACCATATTATATAGAGGTAGAAGACGTAGTTTCGCCCTAAATTACAACTCTGTAGGTGAACTCGTTCGGCAAACTATAGTGCATACATACAGAAATCGCATTTCATTTATGAGCAATTAGCGTGTTAGGAGCAACACTCAAAATCTTGACTTTGAACCGTGTATACGTATTCCACCATATTATATAGAGGTAGAAGACGTAGTTTCGCCCTAAATTACAACTCTGTAGGTGAACTCGTTCGGCAAACTATAGTGCATACATACAGAAATCGCATTTCATTTATTAGTGTGTTAGGAGCAACACTCAGATCTTGAACTTTGAACCGTGTATACGGATTCCACCATATTATATAGAGGTAGAAGTGACGTAGTTTCACCCTAAATTACAACCTCTGTAGGTGAACTCGTTCGGCAAACTATAGTGCATACATACAGAAATCGCATTTCATTTATGAGCAATTAGCGTGTTAGGAGCAACACTCAGAATCTTGACTTTGAACCGTGTATACGGATTCCACCATATTACGAGTATATCACCAAAGACTACACTACAGGTCCAAAACTTCCTGATCTCACAAAAAAGGCTAGTATGTTCCATATAAAACAATACTACAAAGTGCAAAAAGTACTGAATACAAATTCCAAACAAGCATTGAAACAAATACAGAACTCATAGTTTAGATGTGCATGAAAGCAAGTTGTACATAGTACACTAGCACATAATTTCAAGAAGTTCTCTACTTGAAGTTACATCTAAGTAGTTCTCTGCTTGAAGGCATGCTAAGGTTGTTTCTGTTGTCATCTGTTGCTAGAGTTGGTAGAGGGGATAATTTAACGTTGTCTTCACGCATGAAACGTGACTGTCTTTGGTTACAACAGGGAATGACTGAGAAAAGGGAAATGGCTATCATGTTTTGTAGTTATTCTTAAGTTTAAATGTTTAAAAAAAATTTAAGCTTATATATCGCATAATATATAAAATTCGCATATGTATTTACTGAAAATGCTAATTTTAAATTCAGCCTTTTTTCCAAGAGGCTATAATTAAAGGCTTTATGACTTTATAAAAAATTCCAGACTGTTGCCATTAAGGTTTTTTGGGTTGGCCTAACGAGTGCAAATAAGCGCAAGAGTGGGTGTAACGATAATATGGCTAGTTCATATTCCACTTCCTCAACGGCTTGCCTGTCCACAATGGCCGATTTCGGAAACTCGGAGATCATTTACAGCACAAAAATTGAAGTTATTCGTATATCTCTTAAAAAGCATTGAAAATTACAGGAGATATGTAATAATAATTTAATAACATCACGTCATGTGGGAAAACCTTGCCTCAGTTGAGCCTCGTCAATTAACCTATTGTAAAGGAAGTGCTCTCTGACCGGCAGGCAGTGTGTGTGTTAGATCAGTGTTTCTGCGTGTATAGAGATAGTGCTGAAAACCATGAAACAGGAAAAATTTATTGCGGTTCAGTATGTGATTTTTCTCGTTCTAATTCCACACATGGCATATACTGAAATAATTTTAGACGACCTATCCCCTAACTGAACGTTAACAGAATATTTCTCTTACTGGCCTTAAGAATAATTTCTGCCTTTACAATTTCACGGCTTCTTAAACGTACTGAGGTATGGAAATCTCCAGGTGTCTAATTACTATGTAGTTTCTGGCCTCTGAAACATCTTCCCTTCTAAAACATTTTGGTCCAGAGATCAGTATTCCATAGAAGCTCCAGTATCTTTGAAACTCGTAGACTCTTGAGTTTTTAACCGCTTAAAGTTTTTGGAAATCAAGTATTAACAACTTAGCTCGTTTCAGCTGAAAATCGCTTGACTCTGTAAATTCCTAGAATCTGCTATTCAGATTATTTTAAATATAAATAGATCCATATTTTATTCCAATTTTCATAGAAATAAGCATTTAAAATGAGAAGTCTAACAAAACAATCTGGTAAATATATGTTTTATTGGTATATGTTATAAAAGTGTTTAATTGTACCTATAACTAAAAGAATACAATATGTGTGTGTGTGTGTGTGTGTGTGTGTGTATGTTCATGACAATTCAACAAAACAAACAACGTAAGTAGGTTGCGTTTCTAAAACATCAATATTTCCCCATATAATTGAATCTTAACTTTTCTATTTGTTATAGAAAATTTAAAAATTAATTAGTTTTTGTTCAAAAATTGTCCAAGTGTTGATTAAAAAGTATATTAACAATTACTGTTTATCTCTAAAACAGGATACAAAGTGGAAATGTAAAATTACCAACATACTGCACTTTATTCCAAGGTAATTCATAATCCATTTCTGTTTTAAAAGTTACTAACTAGCGTATTGAATACCATACAACAAAGGCAAGGCTTAAACCCCACTCGAGTTACTGTTTTGGCAAGAGATACCCTGTTTTAAGGTCATCTTCCAGCTTCGTCAAAGGTCACATTATAAAATGGCACGCAGAAACAAAGGTGACATTTATCGTGACCACTATGAGCGTCATGTTCCTTCATTATGTTTCAGAATCATCAAAACTTGTTTAATAGGATAAAAATTCAGTGATTCTTATTTTAAAAAATACACATTAAATTATTTGTCTCTACAGAAAAAATTTTGTAATGCTTTAGCACAACTTAATTCTAATTTCCGATTGAAGTTTTATGTACTGTGTTGTTCTTGATCACACATAAAAAGGCAATCAAGTGATAACTACACTTTAAGGATGCAAGCGAAGAGTTATGGGATTTTTTAATGTTCTATTAACAATATAAAATGTGGGTGACGCTGATTATATATTTATTATTATGCCAAGACATTACAAAACCAATCAGAGAGTTTAAATCACTCCCCCTTTCAAATGATTCGTGAAAACACCTTAAAATTCATTAACTTTACTATCATCCAAAATATAATAAATTGTGTCAGCAGTTTCCTTTATAAACCATACTTCTTATGTGGAGAAATAAACAATTCTAAAGGTAATAGTTGTATTTATCTTAGCATCATATTAAACTATAAAGTCTAGCCATATGATATAGGTAAATTGTTTAAATAAAATGGGTTACATCAACAATATCATGAATAACTTTATATAGTAAGAAGAGATTAAAATACCCCCACGATTGTAAAAGTTTAAATGATCTTTCATAGGTGGAAATTATGGCAGATTTATCTCTGTACTTTTCTTTTATTAGTGACATCAATTGCCAATAATTCGAAGTCAGTACAGTCACATTTTAATATTCGATGTTGGGAGATCCGTTAAAAAATAAATAATAACTAATAATAAAAACCGCAATATAAATAAAACATGTATTTATCATACTCAATATTTATCATATAGAGAGTTTATGAACAATCCTGAAACATTATGGAGATTTGTCCTTAGTAGTATGTATGTATGTGTTTTCTTAATTTTGATGTTTATTTCATAAATCAAAGATAGAAAAAACTCAAATTTGGTTGAATGATTTTTATTGCAATCTGGAGTCAAGAGAAATTAATATTAAATTGTTGTATCACGTTTCAACGTAACGGATGGAAGAAGCTTCTAATCTTAGTTAGATTATGATATAATTTTACTCTTCATTAGAGACTGCTAAAAATATTGTGCCGATTTTCAGTAATGTGTCTTTTATGAAATAAAGTAAAAACTATAAAAACCGTACAGACAAACAGTCCTTAAACTAACCATTTCTAGCCCAATTTTTAATAATTGTTTTCTTTTTTGACACGAAAAAATCTCCATATAGCTTCCGGAGAGTTTGCAAACACTCCGTACATAAGTAATATAAGTGCGGTATTAGTTTCATTTGTCATCAAATTTAAGTAACCATACATTTAATGGCATAATACTATGCTAGTTTATGGATGGGAATTATAACAGCTTTGTATCATTATTTCAGTTTTAATAGTTCAAACCATGATGATATCAGTAATTGTTGATATGAAATTAAGTAAAGCCTCGTTTTAAGTAAGAAGATGCTACATTCCTCATATAACAAAAACAGTCAATGATATTGATTAAAGTTTACAACCTAAACTCTATAGAAACAGTCCATTTTGACAATAAGTTTCCTAAGTAAATCTCTATAGACGCTGAAACGGTTTGAAAACTGCATTCCTAAACAACTCTTATTTTAAAATACGAATTTAGTTACGCTTTGAACTACCGTAAGCCGGTACAACATATCGGTGTTTCAGCTACAATGATTTATGTGATTCGGCTCATTCGATGATGAAACCAATGCACTATGTATCACCAGGTCACAGGGACCACGCCTACCAGGGTGTGGCCTGTCGTGATTGTAGTCCTTAATAACCCTTGTATCGACCCATCGGAGCACCTCCACGGCTCATCTCTCCTAACATCGCGGGATATGACTCAGGAGATGTGTTCGATGGTTCGTTACTTCAGAAGATTTACTTCTGTGGCCTCGTTAAATGAGCGTTTGGTTTCAGCCTTAATAATCACCGACCAAAGTTATTAGTTAAAACAGGATTATCAGTACATTTCGTTAATATATCAAGCAATAGACACGATTCTTAATTTGTATAGGTCACAATTTTTATAAGATCAATATAGATACCATTTTTAATTTTTTTAATTACACTCCTAAATGAGATAAATCGTCTCATAAGTTTAATTGCTCCATTCCTACTCGTTTTGGGAAGATAGCAACACGTTTCCACCCTGAAAATGTCATATTACACACCATAACCTGACATTTATGTAAAGGTGTTTTCTATCTGTTCAAAAGTTTTTGAGTAAATAAAGACTTAGTTAGTTTCTAAAGGTTTTAAAAATGTGTTAATGTTGCATAAAGCTGAAAAACAATAAGGAAAGAAAATTTAGAAATTTTTATCAATCTCTTTCAATAATTCTAAGAGTTCCTTAGCATATAAATAAATAAAAATAGAATACATTAAGGAAAGAAGGATACTGATTTTTAAGGCAATGCAATTAAAAATTCAGTCCTTGAGCGCTCGCTTTTAAGGAAAGGCGTATTGTAAAACATTAGGTGTAAGTTAGTGAAACGCCTTTAAACATTCATATGCAAACGATTGTACATTTTGCATTTTGCCTACGTTGTAGTTAAAAGACGTTAGCGTGGGTATTAGGTGGATAATGTGCCAATTCCTTCTTAGAAGAAAAAATAAATAATAAAAAACGTTGGGATCCAACGGTTAAAATAATGTTGTATGGAAACCAAGGTACTTCTTCTTAATACTTGAAGATTTACATATTTACTACGACCGCATTTGTAAAATAGTTAAATAAAAATTAATTAATTATGATTCTTTATAAATAACAGTATATTTACTTATGTTTTCTGTACATATAATAGTATAACTCTGGTTAAAACTGTTTTTATTTTAATATAAATTACAATAAATAATCTGTATTATATTTACGGATATTTTTATAGAATGCCAGTTTAGCACGTCAATAATATAAATATGGGAATTAAAACAAGAATAGATTGCTCCTGATAAAATATGCCTTAATAACTTCAAATTGGGCACAACGTGATCCTTAGGCATTGTGTGAAAATTGAATTTTGCTATTTTTCTTTACAGACTATGAAATAAACGGTACTTACGTACTTTTTATGCAAAAATCTATGTATGTTCTGGATCAAACAGAATAATAGCAATTTTTAAAATCCAAAATATCGATAGCACCATTACACAAAAGTAAAATAAATCATTTTTAAAGATATTTATTATATTGTTAGTAGAGCGAGGTATCAAATTAGGAATATTCCCTTTCTTATTCAAATTCTTTGATCATAAACTCCAAATATGTGTTCTAAGCACTTTTATTGACAAAAATAATCAAATTCCGAATGGCACGAAGTTTAACACAGTGAAGTGGAGTATCATTTTAAGATTAGTTTTCAAGTAAATTATGGAATCTCACAAATAGCTTATACCTGTACTTAGAACTTAATTGAATTTTGTATAAACTTAAGGATAACTGTATTTTGAATCCAAATATATAAGTACAAATATATTACTGCTACTTAAAAATATTTGTACCCATGATCTCTGTAAACAAAGCTAACTCGGTTTTCTTGTATAAAACAAACTTGTTTAAATATAGTTGAATGAAGTTATCTAATTATGCTATTAAGTTTATTTGAAATTCGGAAAGCATTAAAATAGAACATACTCCGTTGTGGAAAAAGTACTTTTTGAATGCACTCGACGCAAGCAACCAATTTAGCGGTTTTGCTTTCATGAATCTATTATATGCAGATCCCACAATAAAAAATATATTTCCCCTTTTTAAAATAAAACTACATTAATATAAAGAATATTTGTTTGGATCATACATTTCAAAGAATTTGTTTTTTAAAAGTTAGTGCCCGTTTTGCTTCTATAGAGCGATGTCCCAACCAAACATAATTTAAATACAACAATTTTTGAATTATCGCTTTTAAATATTTTTTTGTTACCTGTGTGTCTTATTGGCATCCCACCCTTTAGAGACAAGCTGAATAACCTCGATGCTCAGAAATGGTTTTATCAATAAATTCTACCTTGACATTTATGTCGTACGTATGATAGAGGCTGTACTGAATTTACTAGCTAAAAGTTTTAGATAGTAATGTTAATGTTGTTAATATTCAGGAGCGCAACAATGAACGTGATCCTAGTTCAGCTATAAACTGTGACACAAAGCAGGGCAAGCCTGAGTTCCTCTTTGTACACAAAGGGCGTCAAGGGTGCATCGCGACGCGGCTGGGCGCCAGCGTCGATGTTTGTTACTGTTATATTAGTGCTTGTTACCTTTGCTTTGGCATCAAACCCTGTTTGATCCACATCAACTACCAAACAACGTGCCTGTTATCTAACTGCTCTCAATATTTATTTGCATTTTTATTTAACATTCACTGCACAATTTTAAAAGGTTACATTCGTATTTTCTTGGTATAATTAAGGTTTGCAAAGTAGTCATATAATTCCGAATTGCGTTTGATAAAAGAAAAAAAATATTAATCCTAAGCAAATCATAAAGTATCGAAAATCATAAGAAATTGTGTTTTCTTAAAACCGCTAAAGAGAAATAAAATTTTGACTTTAAATAAATAACAAATTTGTAGTTTTCAAAAATGAAGACATTGATATATGCAGTTGGGTATTTTCAACAAGTACATCAATTATTACGTGTATGATCAATTTTCTCCATAATTTAAATTTATCCTTATCACTTTTAACCTTAGAAATTGTGGATAAATTAACCTTAGCAACTGCAACAAATATTACGGTAGAAGCGAATTTGTGACTTAATTTAATTGAATAAAACATAAATAAAAATACTTTTTTTAGTTAAGTACGATAGTTCAAATTTATTATTACTTCATAACTTTGTTATTATTATAAACTTTATGATATTTCATAAAGTAAAATATACGTCTTACATCACACACATTTCAACAAATCCTTGGATTCTGGACGTTTAACTAGTAGCTAAAAGGTGACTTAATTACCTCATTCTCCAATATTTTTCCATTGATGTCTAGTTCCCATCCCTCCAGTTATTTAATTCCTCAGTATGACCATCTAAGTATGATATCATACTACATTCTATTACGTTATCTCCCCCTTCATTAGTCCCTTAATTATTACGTATGTAAATACATTACCATCAACTATTATAGGACCATTCTTTTATTGCTACTTCGACAATTTTACTTCTCTATTCGTATTATGGAGATGTAAAATGGTTTGTTCTATAATTTTAATTTTATTTATCCATACAAATAATGTCAAATTTTAAATATCGTGGTCAAGTTATTTTAATAATAAATACTCATACTTTGATAATTAATGTTTCTTTGCTTATAACTTGATTAAGCAGCACCTTTTAAAACACGTAATATTTCAAAGTTGTGACCCTCTTTGTAAATTTATAATTAAAACTGCTTGCATCAATTACTCAAGCAACCAAGTGAAATTTCCCTTCCCAAGCGTACGATAACAGATTTGTAATTGTATCAAAATTATTTATAATTAGAAACCTACTGTAAAAATGCTATTAGGTACATTTTATTTATGATAACAAATTTATTATTTAGAATGTTTAATAATAACGTGAAAAAACTTAAATAATTACGTTTGGTACCATACCACTGTATGCTATATGGTAAGTGTGAATGTATGAGCTGACATAGAGTTATAAAAGAATTGTAGCAAACTTGATAGATGACGGCCCAAGGGAGAAGATCGTCCATGAAACTATTACTGTGTGAACTTACTTGATTTTTTCCAACACTATAGAGGAAGCTTTAGAAACTGTTTTAAGCTATTGTTTCGTGTCAGTTTATTTAATTAGTGTTCAGTTCCTAATCTTGCATTTGTGATAATGTTTTATTAATTTTATAGCATTGTAAATAACAACAGATCAACTGGAACTATTTTTACTACCGCCATAAAAAGGTATTATTAAGTATTAAGCATATATTTCTAGACAACAACCCTTTCAACTAATTTGTTGTATTTCTTTACATGTTAAAGGAAGTCACATCTTCCTTTTAATCTTTAATTAGTTGCAACTTATACGATGTTTCATTACATTTTTTAAAGATAATACAACTCAAACCCATAAAACACATATTTTAACTAGAGGTGTTATGAAAGAATAATAAATAAGCGATACAGCTAGAAAATATGTTTAATATAATCAACGGTCCACAAATTACACAAAGGATTATAAAATAAAAAGGGAAGAGCTCGCAAGATCATCTAGCGCGTGATGGGTTTCCCTGAAGTTAAGGTATCCAACGAACACAAAAAGAGACAGAATATTAATTATGCTAGAACTCTATCTTTAATGTTAGGCTTCAATGATACTCAGCCAAATCGGATGGAAAGTCATTGACCATTATAGAACTTAATCATGTCCATGAAGAGTTTCATGCATATTTTAAAGTCTACAGATGTGTTCTATGAAAATTCACTAATCCCAACTCCAAATATCCATAGAAGAACACGCAACATAATTGAATTTGTAGCAATGTAGTTACATGCAAATGTGTTAAGTTCACATTTAAATTAGTTCTCGAAACATTTTGCGATAAAAAGACCACCGTATAGATACTTGGGTAGAAATGATGCCAGCTTTCTAACAATCTTCTTTGCTAACGCTTAGCTAATAAACCTGTCTAAGATTACATTTATTTGAGAAAAGATTACAACTTCGATTTGAGAAAATTTATCGATGTGAAAGCAACTTTAGAGAAACACTTGGTTGAGTTGTTTGAATAAAATATTATACAAAGCAAAAACTACCACTGGAGATTAAAACTTTTGTGCTACCCTTTGTTAAAGTGACTTATAAAAGTTTACGACATAGCCCTTAGCAAATTCAGCAGTGTCTTGACTACTTATTCCTATGACTATTTATTAGTATGAGTCAAACGTATGAATAAAATAATACAAGTTTCCTCAATTTCTACTAGCAGTGGTTAAAGTAAATCCATTTCATGTGATAGTCAAAGATGTATTATATATCTCCTTAACATTACATAGAAAGAGATACATTTAACTTAATAACGAATCGGATTTTCAGTAATCTATAGACAATATCTACCTTTAAATAGTCATAGAATCTATTTTTACACAATATGTCAATTTAGATTTTCATTGCTAATTCTGTGTTCAAAATTAACAGAAAGGAGGATATGTGCACTAATTTTACTACAAATCTTAATAAGCCAAGTAAATATTACATTTTGTGACGAAAGAAAGTATGACATTTAAACATTTAAAAGTATTAAGGGTCTCGGTTCCATATCGATCACGTGATACAAAGCGTGACAACCTAAGCGTTCTCTCTGTATACACAGTGGAATACGTCAGAGATACAATTGGATATTGTGTTACATATCAGTGTTCGTTACTTTTGGCTTGTTCCTTTGTTGTGATAAGCTTTGATTGCATTAGTTACATAAGAGATAACTCATATAATGCTATTAGTTGAGGAACGGAGAAAAATGAGACCTCAGCCTCTGTGGCGTTAGAGGCTGAGGTAGTAAATACGTGAATGGTTAACAATCAAAGTTACTGGGCGGAGTCCTAGGCGTGCTATTTCAAAACTAACTAAAATAATCCCCCAAACCTCAACAGTAAAATCTTGTAATTTACATTTTACACGCTCGCGCGTGCGTGTGTGCGTGTGCGTGTGTGTGTGTGTGTGTGTGTGTGTGTGTGTGTGTGTGTGTGTGTGTGTGTGTGTGTGTGTGTGTGTGTGTGTGTGTGTGTGTGTGTGTGTGTGTGTGACTATGTTACTCAAAAATATATTATAAAATTGGTTGTGTTTGTGAATATGATTGTAAAAGGTTGATTTGTTTGACTTACTATACAAGTACACCTTCCTTCTGTGTTTATATAAATAGAGTTCTCTACAATAAATAATGTCTCAATAAAACAGTTTCATGTGGTCTTATGGTTATGGTGGCGTGTTTCGGGAAGGTTATCCTTCCTCGACAGACTGCAGTAGCCGTGGTGGTAAATGGCTTTGTCATATAATTAACTTTACATAACACGACACAATATACATAAAATAAATAAATAAATATCATACGCACGTAGACACAATCACGAGTTTGTATTGGATTGACGGTAGGATTTAAAACCCGAGAATGTTGAATTGAGCTCCAGTTCACCTTCCTCTTATGTGCATCATGTGAAATCTGATGCTGTTAAAGACTTGACTCCTAAAATCTGGAGTCATTTTCGTCTGAAGGGATCCAAAAATAGTCGGTGACAAAGAACGAAGACGCTCAAAACGAACCCCCGCATTGTTTTGACATCAGAGACATCCAGATTACAAAAGCTAGTGCCATAAGGGTGAAGAGGCAATTCTCATTGTTTCATCAGGTGTACAATTGAGCGAACTACGATGTTGACTGATAAGATCCCAAAGCACGGTGGAGCAACACATAAAGCAGCTATGGTGGGAAGGACTGATTCGATGAGAATGTTGAATTTAGCTCCCCGTTTTGCTTGCTTGTTTCCACAAATTGTACTTACGAAGCGAATGGTTCCTTGACGCTTGTTTATGCCAACAAAGCCCTTCCTTCGTATTCCATGCTCTAAATGCAACGTCTCACAATTTAAAAGGAAATCAGTTTCTTAGTACATATTATGCAAACGTTTTGTTCAACAAATTGAACACAGTTACATACTAAACGTATTTTCTAAATTGACAAAAGTTTCTAAGGTTTTTGATTGGTCAAAATTATTACGAAAACCAGGTCTGAACTACACAAAAAATACTGTCCTGACTAACGAAAATAACGTTACATAATAAGAAAGCTGGAGTAAAAGTCTAATAAAACCATTGTTTAAAGGCGGTTGATCCAATTGTCCTGAGCTAAGACGACTTTTATAAGTTGACAACTTTCTCAATCAAATTATAGAAACGACTTAGGATCAAAACTTTCTTGGTAGTCTTTTCTTTAAAGGGAATTCTAAACCACTCAATGAATATTAAAACTATATTTCTTCATTGCTACTTCGTTAAACTACGTAGTTTAACGAACACTGACGAAACAGCCATGTTTTTATAAACTAAGAACTTTTTAACATGGGATTTTTAAACTTTTAAATTGTTATATGTTGTAAAACCAACAAATGTTTGAATTGAAGGTTCACGTTGATGTTGTAATTCTGTGTATCTTTTCCTCTTTAAAGTATGATAAACAAAACAATTAAAAGATTATGATTCTAAAAATGTTTCAAAATATTTAATCGAAATGTGCCCGCTTGTCTACAATTTTCCAGGATATTTTGTACATTCCAAAACGTAAATCCAACTTTCATTTGGAGTGAAGAAAAATTTATTTACGTCCAGCAAACAGAACGTCAGTCGTATCTCTCCTGGCTGAATAAAAATATGAAATCACCTCTCAAAACGACGTAGTTCATTCTTATGTAACACATTTTCATGACAACCTTTCTCTCAATCATACAAAAGTTCAGGTTTATTAATGGTATATTATTTAGTCTTGAGCAATTGCATTATATTTTTACAAACTTCCAGCATTCTTTTGTATACTAGCTATCACATTATATGAAATTAAATAAAGTTGTTTTTGGTTTCTTGGCGTGGTTATTCTCGTCCAGTTTTGTGAATTTCGTATTAATAAAATGATTTTTTACTTTTTACATTCTTAACTTTACCAATGTTGGTTTCGTTTAGGTTTTATACTCATAGTTTTTTTATTGGATTTACGAAGTACTTGCACCATAAATAAGACATCAATTAACAAGAAAAATAAAGTAAGGGTGTGACTTCAACAAATTAAAAATTTCCATTCTTGTCACAAGAAAATTAATAATGTCATCATATCACTCGAGATTACACTTATTCTATTTATAGGAGTGTACAGCTAAAATATACTACTTTATTAATGTACAGAATGTACTGTGGTTTTGGTGCCATAGATAGTTCCCGGAGCCCAGCTCCTGACCGCAGCTGCGTCTCCCGCGCCTCCTTCATTGTTTCCAATGTATGAGTGTTCATACTGAATTAATTTTCTCCCACCACAGCTGCCTGTTACAACTGAAAACAATGCTACACGCTTGTTCTATCTTTTCCTCTTTAAAGTATGATAAACAAAACAATTAAACTCTTATGATTCTAAAAATGTTGCAAAATGTAATGTTAATCATTAATATTTCTTTGTTATTAATATAAATGTTTAAAATGGTTTAAACCATTTATATTGGAAGAGTCTATTACACTATCCCACTTTCTGATGAATATAAATTAAGCTGACTTTAACCGTTTGCTATTCTTACAAAATGTTTAGAGCTAACAATTTGAAATCTTGGTTTAGTTATTTATCAGAAGCAAATTAGAACTATTTTTACTGTCCAATATTAGTTGCATTATCATGATCTTGTGTTAAATAAAATAGAACATTGTAAATGATTCGTTTGCATGTTAAAAAAAATTAACAATATTTTTATTTTCAATACCATAACTATATTTTTACACGCTATTATCTAGCATTATATTCGTTATTTCAAAATGTAATACAAGAACCAATGCAATTTTTTAAAGCACGATTTTTGTGTGTATTCTGTTAGCCCACACCGAACCTTGTAAAGTCTTAAATGGAAAACCATCACAGTGTAAAGCCCACGAGGTCTTTATCGACCTGTACAAACACAATACAATTTTAACGAACTGACTGATATGCTGCATATTCTGGGTATACTCGCGTTAATGAGGTTAAAACTGTACTTTTAGACACAGTGACAGTAGCCAGTCTCACTTAGTATACACCACCAGTGAACGTGTTAAATTCCTTCTTGATTCTACCAATTTATTTCCTGTTGCTCCACGTTTACCACTTACACGTTACGCACACATATGATCTTGCTTGCCATCCTATTATGTTACCCAAATGGCATTATGTATAATCAACGTTCTAAGTTATATATTCATTATAATCTCCATCTTCACAGGTCTAGTTAGAGCTTTGCTGAGTATGTGTGGATTTTGAATACGTGAGACGCTTATCACCTCTCGTAAACATATGAGTTCATATTTTTGCTATAAAAATTGTTGTCTTCTCTTAATGATTGTTGTGGCCAAATATTACGTGAAAATCCCAAATTACAGATTCATTAAAGAGTCGAGATTATATCTGTTTTTTCATATGAGGCTTTAACTTAAAGTTTGGAAATTCACTACAATAATATTATTGCTTCTTGCATTCGAAATTAAAAAAAAAAAAAAACATTAAAATGTACCTTGTATATGTAACAACCCCGTAATTGGTAAAATTATAAAACACAATAGATTTAATTTTTTTTTAATATTGTTAAACCATATCGAAATAGTTTCATTCAACTGCTGCAGCAGGAGCAAATGGCTTCAATAAACTGTTTATTTACCTTAGTTTACGTCTCCCCAGGGGAACTTGATATCTCCCGGAGTTCTCGCAATTACTAAAAAGATACGACTGATATCGCTCTGAAGTTACTAATTGTATATTCTCAACTAGCGTTCGAGTTTCAAGTTTGCCACACGAACAGTTGCTGCGTTAGGAATGAACTTTACCTTGGTTGTCCAGTTGTAACTGGAGTTGAGCAACTTGTTACAGATTACCGGAGCAGCTCTCCATATGACTGACTGATTATAATCTACTCGGCCTTGTTAATAATGTTAATGATTGCTTCACTATTCTCAAATAGCGCTCAAAGGTACAACAAGATAAGTATGCATTGAAACCAATTGAAAAGAAGCAGGTTTATCATATACAAAAAATATTAAGAGAATAAATACAATGATAATTCTTTAAAAATAGGTTGGATGCACGATGTACTCTTTAGAGAATTTATTATCCAACGTCTGTATTATTGAATTGTGTGCCTCGTGTCATCAGGTTTGTTCATTAGGACAAATCTAATCTTTTGATGAAATACATCTGACATTGTACCTATCTAACTTACGTTCGAGCGTAGCAACTGTGAGTTTTAAAATATTTATAATAACGTTTCAAAATAGAAATACTCGCTATAGTCCACTGTCTAATTTGAACTGCTACATCTATAAAAAATTTACCTTTACCTACACAACTGTTTTTGAAATAACATACAAACAATTTTTATAATTACGTTAATTACATTATCATTTATGTAATATAGATAACAGTTATGTGGCACATTACTAAATAGTGATTTATCTACGTGAGTGTAGACATCAAACTTTGTATTCTTTATTTTCTGAAAAAATAAATGTTTACGCACCAAATTATTCTCAATTGCATCACGCATTCACATGAGTGAGGTATTAAATTTAAAACTTATTTTTGTACCAAAATTCGCTGTAAAATTATGTTTTATACAGATATTGGTAGATAGGTTTCAAAATCAAGCACATTCTAACGGCTCAACCATTGTGGTGATGTATTCATAGAAAAATAAAATGATTGACTGTAAACAATTAAGAACTTCACATGATAAGTGCTGGCCAAAAATGTTCAAAATATTAAAGGGGGTGTTAGTATTACCAAATTGTATTATTGGTTTACCCATTAAGACCTCTTATCTCAGATTAAGTTCAAAATATTGGTCATAAACTTGGGATTCTACAGCTGTAAATTTAAGAGTATATGAATTTAAATTTATTAGGGTGCAGAGCAGTAGCTTTCTTTCCACAATCAACCTTGACGTCAGATCTCTGTAATAACATTATAAATAATTATTTCCAATCGTATCATCATAGTTGCAGATTACGAGGTAAGAATAGGCCCTACCTTGTTGGTGAGACATTTAGGGCGATTTCTGTACAGGTATGGTTGAAATAATAGCTCTCATATAGGACTTTACAATACAGGGAGGTTATTTGAAACAATTCATTGATGTCTGAATACAATTTATGCTAAAACCCATACATACTACATACATTTGGTCATGTTATGGTTTTGTCATTAGAAGAAGAGAGTAGTTGTGAGTTCTCGAAACGCTGTGTTTGTTGTTGTTACTGTACACTTACTGAAATTATCGTCCAGCAACTATCAAGCTGCTCTCCGTTAATAATTAGCCTCAACCAAATAATAAGATACACTAGACTGTACGAATGTGGTAAAAGTAATATCACAACGTTTTATCCTTGTGATGCTGTAAATTAATATTTTCTCATCTCGATTTGGCCCAAGTGTAATCCTGTTTGTATTTTCAATGGCTTTGTAGTTGCAGGATTGTGTTAAGCTAAATATTATTTAGTGATAGTAGAGAACGATGTAAATTAACGGAATATCCGCTAATCGGTGGTTTAAAATAATTGATTGAATAAAAACAAAAGCGCACTCTAGAATTTTACTTGCGACTGACTAGTCAGTGCAACTCAAGTACGGTGTCAATGTGCTCATGTAAAGAGTTAGATGTAGCCACTTGGGCACGTAGCTGTCAGAATAACCCAGCCGTTACGTTTCCTAAGTTTCCCTTATAACATGAGGACAAAATATCGAGTCTAGGCTTCGTTCCTTTACGATTTTTCCATTAATTTGTTTATCAAAATACTTATTTACGCTTTTATTGTAGATAGCTTTCCGAAATGTAGTACAGTTACTAACTGCTGCCAAGTAAACTTAATTTTGTATTATAGAATATAGTAAAAAGTGCTAAGAAATTGGATTTATATTACTTTTTCAATACGATAATTAAAAGTAATTATAAGTTGATTAAAATAAGCAATAAAGTAAATCCTTGTAACATTTACGACCCAGAAGTGTTCCGTAACTTTAATTTGCATGACAAAGTACGACATTAAAACGTAAAAAACACTTAGGTAGCTGTAATAATTAAACAATTTTGTAGTTAATTAGGGTAATGTGTAGCAACACCTGGCGCCCCTGCTGTCCTGACCTCCAGCAGCGCCAGGCTTCCTGACTTTACGGCCTTATGTATTAGTAATTATACTGTATGTTCTGTAATTTATTTTATATTAACTGCTGAAACAGGTATAAAAATGACGTAAACCTAAATAGTGAAATGTATGGTGTTTTTGCGAAATACCATAAGGAATATATACAAAGTGTTCGAAAAGTCTGAGTACGGCTTAATATTTTACAAACCATAGCAGATAACATCTATAAACTTTGCACAGTGTCATTATGGCTATGTAAACTATTTTTTCCTTGGTATTACCATGACATGCCAACCATGGGGTGACGGCCCACAGAGGAAAACATGGAAATCTTAAATGAAAGCATGGGTCGAGTGATGCTTTTGATGCCTCATTTGAAAGAGCTCAGTTAGTAGAGTTGAATGCCGCAAACCGCATCTCAAAAGGTTTATCCAATCAGAAATGGCGGGTTGTTTTAGTTACACATTGTGAAGTACATAATGCGCTGCCATTTATGACTGGATCGTCGTATTCTGATGCGGTAGGCACCTTGTAACACCTTGTATATAAACTGATGAAGAAGTGTTACTGACAATTCGGTTTCCATTTAATTAAAACAATAAGAATAACAATTGACTTCTACTTACGCAAAACCTCGCATAGTTTTGTAGGGGTAAAATAACGACAGGAAATTCAAATATAATATCGCTGAATACTTCAAAGGACGCTGAGATAAGGCTTTTGTAGCGACCCCTTCCCTAACCAAAACTACCCCATCACCGACGCTCTTGATTGGCCTCCGACTATCCATTCAGAAGGCTAGGGAAATTAATTGTGAACTGTACAACCCCTATTGTCACCCGTTATCAAAGTCCAATTCCAAATGAACCGTTGGCTTACTGTTCTGTTCTGTTCCTACGTTCGCGGACCCGTTCTTGAGAAGTTACACTTTTCATTTTACCTTTGTTGAGACAAATCTACTTGTATTCTGAAATACAACGTACGTATATATTTACTCCCATAATAGTTTGTTAATTATATTTTTATTTGCAAATGTAGCAAAAGATACACAGACGACGACAAATTTAAAGATATCGCAGTGATACATGCAACATTTTAAGGGCAGTCGGACATAAAAAAATTAAAATTTTAACAATTTTTAGATTGTTATATAATTGTATTATGCATTTATTGAGGAGTAATTTAACGTTTAAATTAACTCAATCAGATGAGTAGTTAGTGTTTTGCAGCTGTTGTGATGTAATGCAAGAAAACTGATATCCAAGTAGGCTATTCACCACTCGGCACTAAACATAGTATACCTCTATTAGTCTTATGTTATGTTCCCTACAATTTTGTTTCCTTGTGTTGGCAGTGACTTCCCATTTGTCTGCTTTATTGTTTATGTAGCTGTATCAGTCAGCTGTCAAATCTTGCTTGTTTATTCTTTTCTGTTAGCAATGTTTTACTTTGATATTGTTTGTACAGCATTTATCTGTTCTTAGTAAGTAGCAATGGGAAGATCAACTAAAGTTTTCAAAAAGCAGAAATACTATTGGAAGAAAAGTAGTTACAAATTACTTCAGCCCTCGCAAAATGTAAATATAGGCTTAGATATCCAATCAACAAGTGACGTAACCTCAAAACCTGAAGTTGCTGTGGGCCTACCTTTTGTAAGTGCATCAGCATCAAAGCTTACAGGCCAACTGAAATGTTATGAACAGTTTGATAATTCTGATTTTATATTTGATATTGTGGAGCTAAAATCCTTCATGAAGTCAGTGTTTGAAGTGGCTAGTTGTAAGAAGTGTGGCTCATAATGCAGTATGATGTGGTGAAGCGGCAAATATCACAGTGAAATGTACCAAGCCTACGTGTGCGACACAAAAATCTTGTTTTTTTCACCTAAACCTGTAGAACATCCTAATCCTCAGATAAGAAAATTGTGAAAATTGTTTGATGTCAACCTGAGGCTAGTTTATGCCTTACAATCAATCTGCAAGGGCCAGAGTAGCGCTAATGTGTTTTGTGCAGTTATGAACTTGCCGAAGCTATTGGCCAAGTTTTCTAGATATATGGCACACATTGTTCCTGCTGTAACTGAAGTTGCTAAAGAGTCTATCTATGTCTGAAGGTATAGAGGAAACTGTGGAAAAGAATGACGGTCAACGTGACATTTGTGTAGGGTTAGACCTGGCAAAAGCGAGGACATGTTTCCCTAAATGGTTTAGTATAGGCAACTAGTGTAGATACTGGCCATGTTGTTGACATTGCTGTTATGAGTAAGCACTGTGCTTGTCCTAAAAAAATCAGAACATACATGAACTTTCCTGCAAGGCAAACTATATTGGAACCAGTGGAGGTATGGAGGTTCATGGTGACAAAACAATTTTTTGTAGGTCCGAACAACTACATAATGTCAGGTATGTGAAGTATTTAGGGGACGGTTACTCTAAAGGTTTTGACACAGTAAGCAAGGATAAAGTTTATGGGGATGAAGTTACAATAACTAAATTAGAATGTATCGGTCACGTACAGAAAAGAATGTACAAAAGACTTTTAACATTAAAAACAAAACTTGCACATACTACTCTGTCAGACGGTAAAGGTATTTCCGGACGAGGTCGCCTTACGGAAGAGGCCATGAAAACTCTTCAGAAATATTATGGAATTGCCATTATATTGCATACAAATGGCACCCTAAATGAAATGATGCAGGCAGTCTGGGCAAATTATTTTCATGTTTACTCTTCTAATGAAAGTCCTAACCACGGGCTGTGTCCTAAAGACCCAGTTTCTTGGTGCAAGTTTCAAAAGGCTGTAGCTGATGGGGAAGAGTATGACCATGATAAGCATTTCCATTTACCGGAGGCCGTTATGCTTGCCATAAAAAAGGTCTATCTGCAGAGGAAAAGAATAATTTGACCCATATTTTTTGGATATTTATATTAATATCCGCAATAACAGTTGATAAAATGTAACTAAAATCCCATTCTGAAAATTAATTAATTTAAATTGAAAATGATTTTAAGAAACTCCGTTTCTTTTTTAAGTTAAGCTTAATATTGTCTAACGGTTGAGTTTGATTTCATAGTCTTAATCTAATTCTATAAAAATGTATAAACGTACGTTGGCTAATTTCACGACGGAAGGGAAAGCCAAGAAAGGTCACCTAAGCGTATAATCTGTGAAATGTGACATAAGTAATCCTCTTGAGGCACAATCTGCAGGATTATCTTCACCCGAGAGGTGTCTTCACAATCAGTACATACCAATACTTGCGTGATGGAGGTTAATAAGTAGGCGTAAACTACAGTTCATTCACATCAAAATATTATTAGGTATTAGTTTTCCGGAAAATATGTATTTCGTGTGTTATACTAATATAATACATATATTTCGTGTGTAATAATTTGTCGAGGTATAATAAATCTTTTCAAAGGTTCTACTTAAGATGACACATGCCCGTCCCGTGAATAATAGTAGTATTAGTAGTATCGACAAACGTGCAATTCTATACAAAAATTCAAAGATCGAGAATCTGTTAAATATGTCAGATAAAATTAATTGCATGTGATGGATGTTTAAAGGTTCGAGGAAAATTATGATTGTAGATACCAATCGACTTATTCTCAAAGATCAATGAAGTTCTGTACCATATAATAATATATAAACTGTGCGTTTTAATCTTAGATGTCTTTAGATGAGTATTGATTAGATGATTATTGTGAGAGTTGAGGTGAGTTATAAATGCGTTTTTAACAATCACGATTAACCAAACCACTCATACTTTTCTATAGCTTTGTGTGATTTATAATTTTATTCCTTTGCGTGATAGGGATTGTCTCGAGTGACACTTTCTTTCGTCACCATTAATGTGCTACCGCATTCATAAAAGATGAGGCAAGAACCTGACCATTCTTCTAAAAATGGGTAAATAAATATTTCTGAAGAATATAAAACCTTATTAACCCGTGTATACCTAGAATCTGGAGCATATCAATGTTAGTAAGCATACTGTTGTGCACGTAGAGAGTCGATACTGACGCAGTGGGTTTGTACAGGTTAATCAAGATTACACTATGGATTTTTTATATTGTGTAAGACTTTACTAGATTTGGTGAGGGGTAAAAGAATAGAAACAAAAACCTGCGTGAAAAAGTGTATTAGATGTAGTGTTCACCGTTGATATAACTAACAATAGAAAATGCGCGATGCTGGTGAACAGCGCTTAGGAATTCTTACATAGTCATCCGCAAGTTAATGGCTAAATACACCTAATGGTTACATTCAATTCATGTGTTACAGTGTTGACTTTCTTTATACAAGTGCGTTGGTTTGGTTGTAACTGAAATAACTATCGATCGTATGATGGATTGATATTTGACCAAATGTTTATCTGATATCACAGCATAACCCAAAGTTTGGTCCATAGACCAAACTAACTAACTAACAGATGTTACAGATGTTGATCTGTAACTATGATTACAGATTATGATATATAAATCTGTAACAAGCATGTGTTAGGGAATAGGAATAATTATGCATAAAATCATGTTATTTTTAGCAGATGTTCACACTTAATAAATTAAAAGTGACTTTCTTTTTTTATATTACAAATAAATATATTCTTGTAGAAACAAAATTTTTAATATGCCAACAAAACTTAGAAAAAAGGATGGAAATATATATTTATGACAAAATAAATGTATACTTCCTCCCTTATAAAATGACACAAATTGATTTTGATTAGAAATAATTTAAATTTAACTATATACTATTGCAAAATTAAATATGTATGTATGTATTGTTTATAGCTTGTAAACTATTTTTTTAGTAAATTTTGTTACTTCAGTACTCCAAAAATTTTTAATTAGTCTTATAACCAAATCTGACTTCGAAAGGTTAAACACCATTTTTGTTTTCACCTAAATATTAAAGACACAGTAGTAAAACAATTTTAATTATTTGAAATGCCAACCTCTAAATTTTTAAAATATTTTTTGTTAATTTAAATTGTTTAAATGTTACTCCTTTAATTGAAAAATGCCAAATAAGAATCATGACTAATACAACAAGGTGGGAATAAGCTACACCACGCGTGGCATATTCCCACCCCACCACTAGTGGTGCGTGTTGGGCAAAATTTTTTTTTCGGATATCGTTTTACGTCCAGAGTTGGCGACAAAAAGTACCATAAGTCATTTTGTAACCTCACAGGGAAGTAAGGGGCAGCGTTCAAACACGGGTACGCAAACTGCAGCCTACGTGAAAGGCTTTGTTGGACTTATATCATGTACTGACATAAAAAGGTATTGTGAAGAAATTGAAAATTCAAAAAATTAACCGACGCTGAGGACCCGAAAAGTTTTTTCGTTATTAGTTTTTTTTACTGTTTATTCCAATGAAACCTCTTTTAGTGGAAAATTTGATGTTAAAAAATGCAAATTTTTATATTTACACCCAATCAAGGCGTCGAGAGAAGCGTATGAATTTGGATGTACACACTGGAGGCCAGTGTGCACTACTTGAGTCCGGGTTTTTGGGCTTAAAACTCGTAAAGAATAAAAATTAGGGTTCCATTAGATAAATTAGTCCTATCATTTGTCACTGAAGACTAAAAAGGTGGCATACTGATTTGTGTTTCTCGGGATTTCAATTGGAAACTCTTAAGCATTGGATTTGATGGAGTTGGGCTTAAATTGGTTATAAATTTAAAAAATAAGATTCTAACTATGAAAGAGGCCTCTTTTAAGAATATACGTGACTAAGGACTCAAAAAGTACGATTTTTGGCGTTAAATTATTTTTAAGAGACTTTTAAATTGGAATTCCTTAAGATGGTGGTTGACTTTTGGTTGCAGCCCGGTCAGGGGGACGTGTGTGAATCAGAGTGACCAAAGTGGTAATTTTTCAAATCATCCGACACTAAAGACCTAAGAAGTTTGGTTTACATCGTTAATGCATTTATTTTAAGGAATTGCTATGTATTAAGAATGTGAGGTGATGGAGACAAATTATATTATAATTTTTAGGTTGTTGGTTTCAATACCGTGGTTAGTGGACGCATGAAAATTAGTGTGTTAATACTGGATTTATAGTATCATAGATAAGTCGGGCTTTTTGGGACAAGATATCGTCAAAAAGATTCAATATATAATTCCATTCATAAAAGAGGACACTTCAAAAAATATCCATATGACCGAAAAATAACGAATATCTTCATTTAAGTAATTTTTGAAAATGTTTCCCAAGGATACCAACAAGAGTGAGGATTGTGTAAAAATATCTTTTTAATGTTTGAAATGAATAATGTTATAGCAACGGTAGTTTGAATTTAGGTGCCTGAACTAGAGTATAAGGTGTATGACATATCAGATGTTTGATAAGCATTAGCAGCATAAACAATTCAGGATATGTGTGCTATAATCCTTTTTCTTCATTTTAATAAATCACCTCCATACGGGAAACGGACAATGAGGCGATATGCCTTTCAGAGTTACTAACGGTTAAATGATTGGTTTCTTTATATGTAAAATTACAATGTAGATATAAGACTAAATTAGCGCGTTCGTAAATACTAACTAACTTCCTAGGTGGTTAAGCCGATATCTTCACCAATGGGTTCAAGACGCACAGGCAAGCTGAGATGCGCACAAAATTTCAATTAATAGTTCATTATATTATATTGGACTTGTCCCTGGATTACATGTTAATTTCCATATGATAGTTTTCAGTGTATTTATAACTTATCCTGCCATTTTATTATCGTTGCCATCATATTTACCCATAAGACGAATTTCAATACAAGTACCTATGTGAGCTAAGTTCCAGTAAAATCCCATGACTGACCTGCATCACCATCAAACAAATGTTGTTCATATAAAAAAAGTTCACACAACATTTCAGTTTCAGTCTGTATAGTCGGTACGTTCACGAGATATCGTGTGAACAGCTTGTAGAAAGACGTACAGACAGAAATAGGTAGAATATTCTCTTACTTCGCTAACGCTCAGCCAATTAATAGGATGAGTTTTAAATTATGTCGAAATTAATAATTGATCATAACGCGCCTTTTAGATTGGTTCCTCAATACAATAACACAGTTAATGGTACTCATAAAAAGAATAATGACACAAATTTAGTACTACATTACAGAATAAAATATTATATGAGAATAATGACGATTACTTATGCTCATATGCACCAATTAATTATTGATCTCTTGTGATTTTACACCATGATGGTTCTCTAGTTGTGTAGAAAACTAGATTACCTTTTCCACATAAAATATACTGGTAAAAGCTGATTAGGTTTGTAAGTTTGCAGATTGTATTAAATGCCTGGTACAGCACTTTGCACAAGTGGGACCCTAGAGTCAGTTTAAAGCAATTATCTGGCCACCTGACCACATAATTGGTAGAGCGAGGTTACCCTGAGCGGGTGTGCGAGGGGGCGAAGGATTCACTGGACTGAATATCCGAGGTCTAGTTAATTCACAAAATTAATGTTCTATTCTTTTCAACTGAAGATACACTCATATAACTGAAGTAACATTGAGCAGTAAAATTGTTCTAACTTGTTTATGATTTTAAAATTAGAAAATTTAGCAAGCGATTTAACATTTCGGCAGAAGTCTGGAAACAATAATGAACTATTTAATCATAAATCGTTTAACCATCTTATACGATTGGTCATTTATTAATGATCAACATTACATTTTGCAAAATGTTTAGCAACATTATCATTTTATAATCACAATTTAAAAAGGAAAAGATAGAACAAGCATGTAGCATTGTTTTCAGTTGTAACAGGCAGCTGTGGTGGGAGAAAAGTAACTGAGTATGAAAACTCATATATTGGAAACAATGAAGGAGGAACTACAGTCAGCTGCGATCAGGGGCTGGGGTCCGGGAACTCTTTGGCACCAACACTAGGGTACATTCTGTACATGGTTAAAGTAGCCTATTTTAGCTATACACTCATATAATTAGAATGAGTCTAATTTTTTTAGGATTAAGAGAGATGTTCTCAAGAAAATGTGTAACATATTAATGAATACGTCATTTTAGAGAGCTGATATCATTTTTCTTCAGCCAGGAGAGACAAGCCTGACCTTCTGTTTGCTGGATTTAAATACATTTTCCTATACTCCAAATGGAAATTAAATTTATGTTTTGGAGATGTCATCAATACTCAATGTAAAATTAGACACATTTCCATGAAACAATTAACGTGAATATTCAATATAAACATCTGTTGGTTTTACAACTTCTTTAAAAAGTTTAAATAACCCATGCTGCAAGATACGTTTTCAAACCATGGAGGTTGTCTCGTCGGTATTCGTGAAGCTAAATGTGTTTTATAGTGGTATTGAAGAAATTCTGTTTTAAATTTACTTTAATTTGCTTAGTATTCCATCTGAAGAAAAGATTAACAAGAAACTTTTGATCTTAAGTAGTTCCTATAATTTGATTGTAAAAGTTATCAACTTATAAAAGTCGCCTTAGCTTACTCTAATTGGATTAACCTAACAATGGTTTTATTAAACTTTTACTTTAATTATCTTATTATAATAATGTTTTCTTTAGTTACGTCAGTATTTTTCCCCAATTCTGGCCTATTTTTATATAATATTTCGAAATCATTTTCCTAAATTATTTAATTATTTAGTCGTTTTAGAAAATAATTTTAGTATGTCAGGTGTTCAATGTAATGTTATCAAATTTTTCAAATTGGTGAATCTGCAAACGTAATGTATAAAAGACCTGGCGTCCTTTGACGTTGTGAACGTCACATTTACAGATTTTTTTAGGAATAGAAACTAGGAGATTTGGTGCACGTAGAAACAAACAATGCATAAGACACAACGTGCATTTTTCGTTAGAAGAAAAAATATAATAAGGAATAGTGAGTCTGCTTTAATCTGGTGGGAAGTACAATACTGATTAGGTATATACAAACTGGTTTAATTCCTAGACTGAACCAACTAAACTGAAGATATGCCAAGGACCTGAACCTAGTCCTAGTCCTAGTTCTAGTGTGTTTATCATGTTCACACTTTGTGAAGCTAATACCGAGTGTACACACAAATAAAGTGAGTAGAGGCCCTGGAAACACATATTATGTGGGCTTTTTTAAGGGGTTAAAAACTTATTGGTAAATATAAAATGTTATGGAAGTCTATGTTCTGGTCACGCAAAATACATGTTATATACCTTGGCGTTGCGATTTTTGTATACTCTAATATGCCTACTTCCTTGCAGAAGAGTATCATGGGGTATACAATACACGTATCATACGTGCTCTCACTAAGAAAGTTACGGACTCCGAATTTAGGTCTAAGCGTATAATCTGTGAAATGTGACATAAGTAATCCTCTTGAGGCACAATCTGCAGGATTATCTTCTCACCCGAGAGGTATCTTCACAATCAGTACATACCAATACTTGCGTGATGGAGGTTAATAAGTAGGCGTAAACTACAGTTCATTCACATCAAAATATTATTAGGTATTAGTTTTCCGGAAAATATGTATTTCGTGTGTTATACTAATATAATACATATATTTCGTTGTGTAATAATTTGTCGAGGTATAATAAATCTTTTCAAAGGTTCTACTTAAGATGACACATGCCCGTCCCGTGAATATTAGTAGTATTAGTAGTATCGACAAACGTGCAATTCTATACAAAAATTCAAAGATCGAGAATCTGTTAAATATGTCAGATAAAATTAATTGCATGTGATGGATGTTTAAAGGTTCGAGGAAAATTATAATTGTAGATACCAAATCGACTTATTCTCAAAGATCAATGAAGTTCTTTACCATATAATAATATATAAACTGTGCGTTTTTAATCTTAGATGTCTTTAGATGAGTATTGATTAGATGATTGTTGTGAGAGTTGAAGGTGAGTTATAAATGCGTTTTTAGCAATCACGATTAACCAAACCACTCATACTTTTCTATAGCTTTGTGTGATTTATAATTTTATTCCTTTGCGTGATAGGGATTGTCTCGAGTGACACTTTCTTTCGTCACCATTAATGTGCTACCGCATTCATAAAAGATGAGGCAAGAACCTGACCATTCTTCTAAAAATGGGTAAATAAATATTTCTGAAGAATATAAAACCTTATTTAACCCGTGTATACCTAGAATCTGGAGCATATCAATGTTAGTAAGCATACTGTTGTGCACGTAGAGAGAGTCGATACTGACGCAGTGGGTTTGTACAGGTTAATCAAGATTACACTATGGATTTTTTATATTGTGTAAGACTTTACTAGATTTGGTGAGGGGTTTAAAAGAATAGAAACAAAAACCTGCGTGAAAAAGTGTATTAGATGTAGTGTTCAACCGTTGATATAACTAACAATAGAAAATGCGCGATGCTGGTGAACAGCGCTTAGGAATTTTTACATAGTCATCCGCAAGTTAATGGCTAAATACACCTAATGGTTACATTCAATTCATGTGTTACAGTGTTGACTTTCTTTATACAAGTGCGTTGGTTTGGTTGTAACTGAAATAACTATCGATCGTATGATGGATTGATATTTGACCAAATGTTTTATCTGATATCACAGCATAACCCAAAGTTTGGTCCATAGAATTAAACTATGATTACAGATTATGATATATAAAAATCTGTAACAAGCATGTGTTAGGGAATAGGAATAATGATGCATAAAATCATGTTATTTTTAGCAGATGTTCACACTTAATAATTTAAAAGTGACTTTCTTTTTTTATATTACAAATAAATATATTCTTGTAGAAACAAAATTTTTAATATGCCAAAAAAAACTTAGAAAAAAGGATGGAATATATATTTAAGACAAAATAAATGTATACTTCCTCCCTTTATAAAATGACACAAATTGATTTTGATTAGAAATAATTTAAATTTAACTATACTATTGCAAAATTAAAATATGTATGTATGTATTGTTTATAGCTTGTAAACTATTTTTTTAGTAAATTTTGTCACTTGAGTACTCCAAAAATTTTTAATTAGTCTTATAACCAAATCTGACTTCGAAAGGTTAAACACCATTTTTGTTTTCACCTAAATATTAAAGACACAGTAGTAAAACAATTTTAATTATTTGAAATGCCAACCTCTAAAATTTTTAAAATATTTTTTTGTTACTTTAAATTGTTTAAATGTTACTCCTTTAATTGAAAAATGCCAACTAAGAATCATGACTAATATAAACAGGTGGGAATAAGCTACACCACGCGTGGCGTATTCCCACCCCACCACTAGTGGTGCGTGTTGGGCAAAATTTTTTTTTTTCGGATATCGTTTTACGTCCAGAGTTGGCGACAAAAAAGTACCATGAGTCATTTTGTAACCACATAGGGAAGTAAGGGGCAGCGTTCAAACACGGGTACGCAAACTGCAGCCTACGTGAAGGGCTTTGTTGGACCTTATATCATGTACTGACATAAAAAGGTATTGTGAAGAAATTGAAAATTCAAAAAATTAACCGATTAATACGCTGAGGACCCGAAAAGTTTTTTCGTTATTAGTTTTTTTTTTACTGTTTATTCCAATGAAACCTCTTTTAGTGGAAAAATTTGATGTTAAAAAATGCAAATTTTTATATTTACACCCAATCAAGGCGTCGAGAGAAGCGTATGAATTTGGATGTACACACTGGAGGCCAGTGTGCACTACTTGAGTCCGAGTTTTTGGGCTTAAAACTCGTAAAGAATAAAAATTAGGGTTCCATTAGATAAATTAAGTCCTATCATTTGTCACTGAAGACTAAAAAGGTGGCATACTGATTTGTGTTTCTCGGGATTTCAATTGGAAACTCTTAAGCATTGGGATTTGATGGAGTTGGGCTTAAATTGATTATAAATTTAAAAAATAAGATTCTAACTATGAAAGAGGCCTCTTTTAAGAATATACGTGACTAAGGGACTCAAAAAGTACGATTTTTGGCGTTAAATTATTTTTAAGAGACTTTTAAATTGGAATTTCCCTAAGATGGTGGTTGATTTTTGGTTGCAGCCCGGTCAGGGGGACGTGTGTGAATCAGAGTGACCAAAGTGGTAATTTTTCAAATCATCCGACACTAAAGACCTAAGAAGTTTGGTTTACATCGTTAATGCATTTATTTTAAGGAATTGCTATGTATTAAGAATGTGAGGTGATGGAGACAAATTATATTATAATTTTTAGGTTGTTGGTTTCAATACCGTGGTTAGTGGACGCATGAAAATTAGTGTGTTAATACTGGATTTATAGTATCATAGATAAGTCGGGCTTTTTGGGACAAGATATCGTCAAAAAGATTCAATATATAATTCCATTCATAAAAGAGGACACTTCAAAAAATATCCATATGACCGAAAAATAACGAATATCTTCATTTAAAGTAATTTTTGAAAATGTTTCCCAGGATACCAAACAAGAGTGAGGATTGTGTAAAAATATCTTTTTAATGTTTGAAATGAATAATGTTATAGCAACGGTAGTTTGAATTTAGGTGCCTGAACTAGAGTATAAGGTGTATGACATATCAGATGTTTGATAAGCATTAGCAGCATAAACAATTCAGGATATGTGTGCTATAATCCTTTTTCTTCATTTTAATAAATCACCTCCATACGGGAAACGGACAATGAGGCCGATATGCCTTTCAGAGTTACTAACGGTTAAATGATTGGTTTCTTTATATGTAAAATTACAATGTAGATATAAGACTAAAATTAGCGCGTTCGTAAATACTAACTAACTTCCTAGGTGGTTAAGCCGATATCTTCACCAATGGGTTCAAGACGCACAGGCAAGCTGAGATGCGCACAAAATTTCAATTAATAGTTCATTATATTATATTGGACTTGTCCCCTGGATTACATGTTAATTTCCATATGATAGTTTTCAGTGTATTTATAACTTATCCTGCCATTTTATTATCGTTGCCATCATATTTACCCATAAGACGAATTTCAATACACAGTACCTATGTGAGCTAAGTTCCAGTAAAATCCCATGACTGACCTGCATCACCATCAAACAAATGTTGTTCATATAAAAAAAGTTCACACACAACATTTCAGTTTCAGTCTGTATAGTCGGTACGTTTCACGAGATATCGTGTGAACAGCTTGTAGAAAGACGTACAGACAGAAATAGGTAGAATATTCTCTTACTTCGCTAACGCTCAGCCAATTAATAGGATGAGTTTTAAATTATGTCGAAATTAATAATTGATCATAACGCGCCTTTTAGATTGGTTCCTCAATACAATAACACAGTTAATGGTACTCATAAAAAGAATAATGACACAAATTTAGTACTACATTACAGAATAAAAATATTATATGAGAATAATGACGATTACTTATGCTCATATGCACCAATTAATTATTGATCTCTTGTGATTTTACACCATGATGGTTCTCTAGTTGTGTAGAAAACTAGATTACCTTTTCCACATAAAATATACAGGTAAAAGCTGATTAGGTTTGTAAGTTTGCAGATTGTATTAAATGCCTGGTACAGCACGTTGCACAAGTGGGACTGGAGAGTCAGTTTAAAGCAATTATCTGGCCACCTGACCACATAATTGGTAGAGCGAGGTTACCCTGAGCGGGTGTGCGAGGGAGCGAAGGATTCACTGGACTGAATTATCCGAGGTCTAGTTAATTCACAAAATTAATGTTCTATTCTTTTCAACTGAAGATACACTCATATAACTGAAGTAACATTGAGCAGTAAAATTGTTCTAACTTGTTTATGATTTTAAAATTAGAAAATTTAGCAAGCGATTTAACATTTCGGCAGAAGTCTGGAAACAATAATGAACTTATTTAATCATAAATCGTTTAACAAACCATCTTATACGATTGGTCATTTATTAATGATCAACATTACATTTTGCAAAATGTTTTTAGCAACATTATCATTTTATAATCTCACAATTTAAAAAAGGAAAAGATAGAACAAGCATGTAGCATTGTTTTCAGTTGTAAACAGGCAGCTGTGGTGGGAGAAAAGTAACTGAGTATGAAAACTCATATATTGGAAACAATGAAGGAGGAACTACAGTCAGCTGCGATCAGGGGCTGGGGTCCGGGAACTCTTTGGCACCAACACTAGGGGTACATTCTGTACATGGTTAAAGTAGCCTATTTTAGCTATACACTCATATAATTAGAATGAGTCTAATTTTTTTAGGATTAAGAGAGATGTTCTCAAGAAAATGTGTAACATATTAATGAATACGTCATTTTAGAGAGCTGATATCATTTTTCTTCAGCCAGGAGAGACAAGCCTGACCTTCTGTTTGCTGGATTTAAATACATTTTCCTATTACTCCAAATGGAAATTAAATTTATGTTTTGGAGATGTCATCAATACTCAATGTAAAATTAGACACATTTCCATGAAAACAATATAACGTGAATATTCAATATAAAACATCTGTTGGTTTTACAACTTCTTTAAAAAGTTTTAAATAACCCATGCTGCAAGATACGTTTTCAAACCATGGAGGTTGTCTCGTCGGTATTCGTGAAGCTAAATGTGTTTTATAGTGGTATTGAAGAAATTCTGTTTTAAATTTACTTTAATTTGCTTAGTATTTCCATCTGAAGAAAAGATTAACAAGTAACTTTTGATCTTAAGTAGTTCCTATAATTTGATTGTAAAAGTTATCAACTTATAAAAGTCGCCTTAGCTTACTCTAATTGGATTAAACCTAACAATGGTTTTATTAAACTTTTACTTTAATTATCCTATTATAATAATGTTTTCTTTAGTTACGTCAGTATTTTTCCCCAATTCTGGCCTATTTTTTATATAATATTTTGAAATCATTTTCCTAAAATATTTAATTATTTAGTCGTTTTAGAAAATAATTTTAGTATGTCAGGTGTTCAATGTAATGTTATCAAATTTGTGAATCTGCAAACGTAATGTATAAAAGACCTGGCGTCCTTTGACGTTGTGAACGTCACATTTACAGATTTTTTTAGGAATAGAAACTAGGAGATTTGGTGCACGTAGAAACAAACAATGCATAAGACACAACGAGCATTTTTCGTTAATAGAAAAAAATATAATAAGGAATAGTGAGTCTGCTTTAATCTGGTGGGAAGTACAATACTGATTAGGTATATACAAACTGGTTTAATTCCTAGACTTGAACCAACTAAACTGAAGATATGCCAAGGACTTGAACCTAGTCCTAGTCCTAGTTCTAGTGTGTTTTATCATGTTCACACTTTGTGAAGCTAATACCGAGTGTACACACAAATAAAGTGAGTAGAGGCCCTGGAAACACATATTATGTGGGCTTTTTAAGGGGTTAACTTATTGGTAAATATAAAATGTTATGGAAGTCTATGTTCTGGTCACGCAAAATATATGTTATATGCCTTGGCGTTGAGATTTTGTATACTCAAATATGCCTACTTCCTTGCAGAAGAGTATCATGGGGTATACAATACACGTATCATACGTGCTCTCACTAAGAAAGTTACGGACTCCGAATTTAGGTCTCCTCCACACTGGTCTTAGACAGTTTTAGTGCTACTAAAATCATTTCAGGTATTCAATCAAATATAATGGTATGTTGCACAGATATTCAAGTCGTGTAATAAGAACAGTGTCCCTGTCCGCATACAACGTTTTTGTTATTGCTTAATCTTATATATTTTACCAAGCGATATGTTATTTTTTAAGTTTGAATTTATTAATACTATTTATTTTAGAGAACACCATTTATATAAATAAAAAATAAGGATATACTCGTATGGTAAGTTCAAAAGCTCAACCTTTTTGTAATTATGTTAACAAAAACAACAAATTTTATAATATTATGGAGTTTAGTATATAACATTAGATTTAAGGCAATCTTTAACATATAGTGTTTGAAATAAAGTTATTAGGAAATAATAATATTATTTTATACTATACAAATAATTACAAAAACGTTTTATGCGAATTACAAGATTTTACTGGTTACGACAGTGAATAATTTTCCTATTATGTAGTGCAGTTAAATACATTTGTATTTGGTGTATAGATGTTTTATGAGTATACAAATGACGAGACAATACACATTGTCTAAGGTGAAATTAAATAATTAACTAAAAACTCGATGAGTTATTAAATTAATTACTGTTAAATTAAATTAATTAATCTGTCTACCCTTTCTTTGTAATTTTAGGAGTTACATAATACTTCTTTGACTATTACATACAAATAGATTTAGTTTAACTACTACTATTGAAAAAGCGCGGAAACTGTTTTATTATTTTCTTTATGCATTTGCCCCATACGTGGTGGAATAAATAGTCTAGACACAGTGCTGAATTTGTTGAGAATTATGTCTTACAATTTTAAAATTTACTTTAACAAAAACTATCTCAAATTAATCTCTTACCAGTTCTACAATTTGTTTAGGAAATAGTTGTAAAATACTTCTTAGGTTAATACAATATTACATTCAAACAAATTTTACTAATTATTTCTTTAAAGTTGCTTGCACGTCAATCAATTTTATGGCATCAGAGTTTATCATTGACACGTTTATTAGCAAAGCGTTAGCTAAGAAAATTAATAGAAAGCTGACATCATTTCTGTTGAATCTGTCTTCCTAATTGTCTATACGTTAATCTACTTGAAAACTAATTACTCGAAAACTAATTGAGATAGCAGAGATTGAGATTGAGATTCGACAAGGGGAATCGGACATGCCTATCTTACCCATGTTAAATTTGCATATTTCGTGTCCCTTTTTCTCAAAAAATTTTCACATTAGAGCTATGAACTTTTTACTGTGGTTTCTGTACATAATTGTCTTGTGATTGACAGCTTTTAGTAAGAGAATATTAAACATTTTTTTTATTAGTTTACCAAATTATATATACATACTTTGTTTAAAAATATGTGAAATTTATTTTTTATTTTATATAACATTCAACGGAGTTTCACAAAAAGTTGTCAATTTGTACATCTATGTGTGTTATATGCGTGGTAAAAGTTTCACCTTGATATCTTTAACAGTTTTTGAAAAAAGGTACAGATCAGTAACAAAAACTACTTTTCGGAAAAAACGCATTGAAAGATAAAAAAATACTTTTATTCTTAACTTACATGTTACTTGTGGTTTTTTAATATAATCCAGCTTCATAAGATGGTTTTCCAGGGCCTTCTTCCTCCCTATACCACTATTCAAGCTGTCTTTTTGCCTTGGTTCTTGATTGACGGGCTTTCTTTTGAAGTTCTAACAGTTCTTTCTCCGATTTTTGGATGCGCACTATGTCAATGTTTTTTAAAGCCGCAGCAGATTCTTTCCCTACAGGTAAACCTAACTTTTGCAGAACCAAACACTTGGCAATATTACCTTTGTTGAAAGATGCAACTGCATCATATGCACCAAGAATAAGTGTTTTAGAGACACAAACACATTTTTGGGTACACGAGTCCATAATGCATTATTGCATGACTCATTAGAGTTGTGGCTTTTCCCATGCAGGTATTTCTTCAACAACTCAGGGTAGGCTAAATCTTGATAGACCTTTTTTATGGCAAGCATAACGGCCTCCGGTAAATGGAAATGCTTATCATGGTCATACTTTTCCCCATCAGCTACAGCCTTTTGAAACTTGCACCAAGAAACTGGGTCTTTAGGACACAGCCCGTGGTTAGGACTTTCATTAGAAGAGTAAACATGAAAATAATTTGCCCAGACTGCCTGCTTCATTTCATTTAGGGTGCCATTTGTATGCAATCTAATGGCAAGGCCATAATATTTCTGAAGAGTTTTCATGGCCTCTTCCGTAAGGTATAACTGACCTTGGGCGTCCGGTTATAACTGGAGTTGAGAAACTTCTTACAGCTTGCCGGAATAGTTATCCTTATGACTGACTGATTATAATCTACTCAGCCTTGTTAATGATTGCTTCAATATTCTCAACTAGTGCTCGAGTGTAAGTTACACATAAGTTTGCCACACGTACAGTTGTACCGCTAGTTATGAACTTTACCTTGGGCGTCCGGTTATAACTGGAGTTGAGAAACTTCTTACAGCTTGCCGGAACAGTTATCCTTATGACTGACTGATTATAATCTACTCGAACTATTCCCTATAATTATACATTTCATTCATATTTTTAATAACGACTTATCATTCACAACCTATAGAGTAACAGTTATGTGGCACATAACTAAACAACGCATTATCTATGTTAGTGTAGACATCAAACCACATATATCTTATTAATTGAATAATTGTACTGAATTCAACAAACTCACACGAGGATGTATTAATTTTTACTTTTCTTGTCTAATCAAACTGTAGTGAGAAATCACTTTATGATATATAATGCTTAAAAATTCTTATATCTAAATTATATACTTATAGTGGTGGTTAATGCAAAAATAAAATGATGCACTGCCTAACAGGTAATAACCTCAATTACAACTAAACAGCGGTTTTTGAAATAATAAAAAAAGGTTTTTTAAACAAAACAAGATAGTTACATTTGTCTATGCAAATAAAAAAACAGTATTCTTACTAGTTGATCTTGAATAAGATTACTATTCCTACAATTATAATATTGACTCAAAATTGTTATCACTGAAATTTCAGGACTTGTCGCATACGCCTGCCTTTTAATTTAAGTTGTACAATTACATTAATTTTATTATCATTAAAGAACTATAAAATAACAGTAATTATGTAGCATACTACTTAACAGCGTATTATTTACGTGAGTGTAGACATCAAACTGCATATACTTTGTTTATTGAGTACACAACTTTTTATGCTTCTTCTGCTGGAACTTTATTTCTTTATTATCTCAATCAAAAATCTTTAAAACCTAATTACCTACAACTTAAAAGGCATCTATTGGTTTGATAATCTTATGATGCAGAAATCCTATTTTTACCTTAATCACCAGACCCTTAAAGTTTAAGGGGCCTAGGACACACAGTTACTTGAAGTTCAATTCTATAGATTAATTTGTAGAATTTATAGATGTTCAATTCAATTCTGTTTAGTTCAGCATTCACAGCTTTTTTCATTTAGCATACACCTAAAAACACAAGAATAATGTCAGGATTTTAATGCATGTCCATACTAAATAAAAAAACACGAATGTACGAAGAATATCACGGGAAATATTATTATCTTAATTAAAATAATATTAATATCAATTCACACCTTAGAAATATACAAAACTTTGAATATTTACATTACATGGCTTCAATGCTTATTGAAGAAGGAAACATTGTGGATATATCAGACAACAGTGATAATTCAATTTGCAACAGGAGGAGGTCTGCGTTATATCAGTTGAAGAATTATTATTCTTAACGAGATTGCATTGCACGGTTTATGTTATTAAGATTGGTATCTCTCTCTTAAAATGCTTTGCTTAGTGTACTATATACATTAAAGTACAGTAATGACACATCGCTTATGTTATTATTATATTTTTGGAATAAAGCCAATGTATCATTTCCATAATTTCTCCTAAGTAATTCAAATGCGAGTATTAATTTTAGTTTATCTCATGCTCTTAAAGTAATTTGGTTTGTAACAGATTATATATCTTATTGATCAGTCTCTAAATATTTATCAGTCTTATGTTCAATAAAATGAGTTATTTCATGAATGAACTCGTTTTTTATTGATTTTGTCCTCTCAGAACTGAGCTAAGTACTACCGTTTTTACTATGGAAATTAAAGTTGGCAGCCCTTAACATGTTTTATACACGAGTAATTTTACACGTAAAATAGCCTTTATACTTTGATTTCAAAAATATGTTTAATGCCATGGTTGAGTATGGATGTAGGAATTTAGCTCTATAGGAATATTTATACAATTCTGTATCCCTAGACATACAAATGATTAAGACAGAATAACTACTACGTACATTTTTATAAGTCAAAATCCTCTTTCATTTCTTGTATTCTTTTTTTTTTGGTAATGTTGTTCTGTTTAACCCTTGAGTTGATGTTTCTTTAAACTGGTGTACTGTTTATGGGCGATTTTAAATTTTTTTCTAAAACTTGTAATGTATATATATACATTAACTTCCATTTACACAGTTGAATAATTTCAATCGCACTTTACACAACATTTAACAAAGACATAACTGACACACAGTACGCCAGCATATGTTCAAATACGTGTATGCGAAGAAAAGTTATTAAGTAAGAATGAATAAATTTGATATACATAATTTCTATAAAATAAATAAATTAGAATAGCTGTAACAGTTGTAAGAACCACATTTATATCATATTAATTCACCTCGATCCGTCTGTATGTAGGCTACACGACATGACTGTTGGTTCTTGCCCAATGCACGGAAATTAATCGTTTTTGAAAACATGTTTGAATTGTACGTAATATTTGTCTACCTCTTCCGATAACCCAATATCTTTAATGGTTATTACACAAATGGATAGGAATGGGTAATAACTGATAAGACTAATGAGTTACTTAGTTGACCGAGTCTTTTGACTATTCGCCATGGTCAATACCATCGACCTATTCACCCAATTTATTTACTTTTCTTCAACTTTTCAGTTTATCTAAAAGCTTAATCAACAGAGTGTTCTAAATATTTAATAGTGTTATGGGAATGATGTGTTGTATTAACTTATAGTACTAATCAGACAATATCTTTTAATCACTCCAAATTAATAATTTCACTGTTGTATGTATATTATATACCAATTTTCACCACAATTAAATTTAAAAATACTACGTTAAGGACCTGAAAGATAATTAAATGTAATTATGTATCTCAACTGTAGTTAAATATAGTTATATAGGGTCCCGCTGACAAGTATTGTACTTAGCGGGGCCTCAGAAATGTATAATTTCTTGAATAAACGCAATTCAATTCAATTCAATATATATATATAGGGAGTAGTATCCCTAGAAGAAATATAAAAGATTTTTGTAAGAAGTCAACGTTATAAGCATACAGGAAATTCTAAAAAAATAAAAGCGCGTAGGATTGTATAGGTACCCAAAAAGATTTTTATGTGAATAAAATCAAATTTTAATTATCGGAGTGGCTATATGCCCGGTCACCGGTCTTGGTTTCAAAGAACGGGAAAGGACTATGACGTCACAGACTGTGACGCCAAAGGTTTTGAAGTAGCTCTAGCACTGTGCATTGTTATTAAAATGGCGGGTTATAGAAAGTTTAGTTCCTTTTGACCAGGTTGAACAAATTTTATCAATAATAAAAAAAACAGTAGCAGTCGTGGGACTGCCGATAGAAGTGAAAACGGAACTATTAAGTTGATAGTAATTAAAAGTATATGCAAAAATTATATGAAATTTTTTTTATGTTTTATTTATTAGTTACATATGATGGGTTTAAACAAATCATGAAACAAAATATAAATACAAAGTGGTTGAAAAAATAATTAATATACAATTATCTTAACAATATCTTAATAAAAACAATAAATGAACATATTTCATAAAATCTAAAATTATTATAACATTTTTTTAATTTTCCAATTTTAAAATCCACGAAAAAATATTATCAAATAACTAGAAATCTATTTTTACCACGCTAGTAAGATAAATCTTATACCGTAATAATACTCATTTCATGATGAAGAGGTTAAATATTAAAAACATAATTAAAATGAATAGTGCTAAATTTTAAATACAAATATTCGTACAAATATTAAAAATGTTTTAAAAAATATATTCGGTTGTTTTCATTATTCATTTATCTGTATAACTACGGATAAAGTATATAACTGCAATAACAATTAAAACCCACAATATTTTAAAGACTAATAAATTAGTTAAATTAACTTGGTTCTTTCGTAAAGGTATTTTTATTGCACAATAAACTAATTTATTAATACGGTATCAGTGAACCAAATGCGCCAACTACAGTTCCGGCAGAAACGTTCACTCATCCACTTCATACGCTACTACAGGCTTAAACTAAACTTCCAATAAAAAAATGATAAATTACAAAAAAATATTCATATATTTTCACACAACTTTCTCGCTGACAAATTTTGTCTGACTGACCAAAAAATAAAAAAAATCCTCGCTTACTACTTTTTTCTTGTCATTGTAAACGCTATGTAAAATGTAAACAATAATCAAAATTATTTCGAAATTTTTTAAAATATTTAAAAATGTAACCAATAGACAGGGCCGCATTTACAAATTCGGCGCCCCTAGGCCTACAGACCAAAGAGCGCCCCCCCCCCCCCCAGAGGACTCTGATTTACACTGACATAGAAATCCAGTAAATTTCTTAATTACGTAATTTTGATGAAAGATAATTACAATAGTATATATATATATAATATATATATATATATATATATATATATATATATATATATAGGAGTGTTTTTGAATAAATAAAAAGCAAATGAACCAATGAATGAGTCAACGTCGCACCCCGGACCTAGTTGACCTTGGCCACCCGCCCCGCCGAGCGCCAACACCACCCGCCGCCGCAACTTTTTTCTTTTGTGTACTTTAAAATTTATGCGCCCCCTAAAATTTTGCGCCCTAGGCCTGGGCCTAGTGGGCCTATAGGGAAATGCGGCACTGCAAATAGATTGCCAATATTAAGAGCTTTAATTTGACGCATCTTACAGAATTGTACGACATTGGCTTCACTTTTAAATCGCGAGAGGAAGCCGTAAAGGTCACTGATTTTCGCAGTCTGTTTTCATACTCCGCCGGGACAGTTTTTAACCACAGCGAGACTGAATTTTTCATGCAGGTTAGTAGTCCGCGGCCAAGTCTACTATTATCATTAGCATGTCGGTGACGCGAACCGAGGATTTTACCCTCTACCAAAACGCTCAACGCGCCTAAAAGAAGTTTTCACTTCAATAAAGAAAATACGGACCATATTCAATTAAGAATAAGTGATTCGAGATATGCTATATACTTTAAAACTATACCAATTATCCCTTCTATAAGAACTTATAGTCCTGCTAAAGTTCGATTAATACATAAGTGATTAATAATAAAACTATTTTAAATCGGTAAATGGAAGAATTGATTTCAAATATCTCAAGACGAGAGATTAATATCCCTCTTACCACTTACATACAGTATACAATGAAATCATAACCATTTGAGTGTTATTAGTAAATAAAACAAATGTTCCAGTTATTTTATGCTATTAAATGACATACATATTTAATATGACAAAAATTATTTATAATTAATTATGATTTCTCTTAATGACTATTAATTGAAACATTCCAGTAAAATTGAGAGAAACAAAAAACTATATCTTAATAAACTACGAAGTGTAGATTCTGGTACATGGTCAATTTTTAGTTGTATATTTCTTCTTTTTTAATTTATTTAAGCGTACACTTTTATTACATTACCGTTCAATACATTATCAATGCATAATATGCAATTAATAAAATAGTCTACAAATTATTGTGTTTTTTTATATTTTTAAGGCAGTGGTGTAAAGGTGACAGTTTATGCTGCCCTTTCGTGACGTCACGGTTGACGTCACCACTCATCGCCCGTCTGTCTAATCTACAGACGAGGACGGTAGCCGGTCATATAGCCACAGCGTTTAATTATATATGTATATATAATTAAAATTTGATTTTAATATATATAATATATTTATATATAATTTTTGATATATATTTTATATATATTAGTTTTATAACATATATAAATCAATTATTTAACTAAAAATAACTAAGTAGCAAATTTGAAATTATGCTAAGAGAGTGAGTTACTCGTCGTTACAATATAAGAACGAACGAATCGATAGATATTGGTCTCTGGCTTCTGTCACTGACGTCCAAGTTGTTCATAGTGTTACAAACGTGGTTTATACTGTAAATCTAACGTATGTTTAGCCGTATGAGTCCTAAAATAAGTGATCATAGAGAACGACGTAAATTAACGGAATATCCACTAATCGGTGGTTTGATAACGAAGGATTGTACAAAAACAAAAGCTCACTTAGAATGTTACTTGTGGCTGAATATTCAGTGGAACTCAAGTACGGTCTCAATCTGGTCATATAAAAAATTATATATAGCCACTTGGGCACGTAGCTTTGTCTCTCTAACACAACAGTTATGTCCTATGTTTCCCTTCAAACCTTGCGACTGAATAGTAAGTGCAATTCAAGCACGGTCTCAATCTGCTTGTAAAGAGTTAGATGTAGCTACTCTGTTTTTCTAGCCCAGCAGTTATGGCCTATGTTTCCCTTGAAACCTTGCGACTGAATAGTAAGTGGAATTCAAGCACGGTCTCAATCTGCTTATGTAAAGAGTTAGATGTAACTACTCTGTTTTTCTAGCCCAGCAGTTATGGCCTATGTTTCCCTTGAAACCTTGCGACTGAATAGTAAGTGGAATTCAAGCACGGTCTCAATCTGCTTATGTAAAGAGTTAGATGTAGCTACTCTGTTTTCTAAACCAGCATTTATGTCCAATGTTTTCCTTCTGACCTTGCGACAAAATATTGAGTTTAGATTTTGTTCTCTGTATACTATTTTTACATTAATTTCGTTATTATGTACGTTTTCATGTTTATTATATCTGAGCCAGCTTAACAATTTAAGTACTGTATTTAAAGTACTAAGAGACAGTTTTAATCTTTTTTATGAGATAATTAAAAGGAATTCTTTTTTTAGTCTTTTGAAACTTTGTTAAACGTAATGATGAAGAACGCTAACAACGTTAGTTTAAAATAAGCTGTGAAACGGCAGTAATGAAGTATAACTTTTTATAACATTTACGACCCAGGAATGTTCTAAAACTGTTATTGGCATGAAGAATTACGGCATTAAAACGTTAAAATACTTAGGTAGCTGTAATAATTAAACACTTTTGTAATTAGGATAATGTGTAGCAACACCTGGCGCCCCTATCGTCCTGGCTTCCAGCAGTGCCAGACTTCCTGGCTTTACGGCCTTATTCTTAGTAATTATAAGGTTTGCATTGTAATTTATTTTATATAAACGGTTAAAACAGATATAAAATTGACGTAAACGTAAATAATGACAGAGTGTAAAGGTCCGTTTTAGAAATTCCATAAGTAATACAAAGACTAATAAACAATAGCGGAACTTTTTGTCTTTATTTAAGTGAAACAATAAAACTAACCATACATTTCAACTCTTGAATTTACTAAAAATAACAAAATGTATTTAGTGCTTTTCGTCAAAAAACTCTCACAATAACATTTTACATTATCACGTCCATATATTTTATTCTGGAATTACAGTTGGCTGAGCGTTAGCAAAACCTATGATCACTCGAGAACCTGGGGCATTTTGATTTCTGTCTGTCTGTCTATCCCAAGAAATTTCGATATATGGCATGAAGATATTTTTATTTAGGCAACATAAAGTTTGATGATTATGCATAACACTCCATTGGATTTAACTGAGCGTAAATAACATTTTTATATTGGTCTTAATCACGATGGTAGCGATACAATCACTGAATAAATAATTTTTTAAAATAAACTTGTTATAAATAGGGCTTCAAAATATAAATTTCATGATAATATGTTGAAAATGTTATATTTCAGAATTCAATATAACACACTGAAATCTACTTCTATGGAAGCCGACGTTGTTATATACCTCCTCGTGTAACCACTCACGATGATATTTGTGTCACATGAAAATAAATAACTTTAAAACTTTTAAAACTTCTACCACCCTTCGGTGTGCTACATCTTGTGTTCATAATATATGAAGATTATATCAATGTTTATGGATTTAAATGTTGTGGACGACTGCATAGTAAGTATATTGTGTTAGGGTTTATTCACAGTTTTAGAGTAAACAGTGTAAGTTTAAAGGCAGTCAGGATGTTGTGTCAGCGCCGTAGTAAAAGCGTTTCACATTATATTTGTAAGAAGAGCTTTAAAATAATATCATTTAAATTCTACAAGATTTTATCACTTTTCTGAAAAGGGTTTGAAGCGAGAAATCCAACTTGAGAATATGAAGTATATTGCTTATTGTTGATATACAAGATTTACAAGATATGCACAACACAAAACTCAATTCGAAGGGTTATAAACTATATTATATAAGTTTTAATATCACTGTAAATATCACTGTGTTTGACAATAATATTTTAGTAAAATATGTTTTATGTCGGTATGATATTGTTTATTTTATTAATATAGCCAATTTATTATTAATGTATACGAATTTTATTGTAGCCTCCTTAATTTTAGACAACTATATAATCTAAAGAAAAGCTATATTTAATGTGTTTTAATATATTTTATGTTATGTTTTGTGTTGTTTGTTATATATTATATTTTTTGTTTGTGTTTTTATGTGTTTTATGTATTTTATTGCTTGAATTTTGGCTCAAATAAAGAAGAAATACATTTTCGTTTGCAATATACGTCTATAGTTATGTTTGACTGTATGAAACGCAGTACTCGTTCCTTCTATAGAATAACAATCACGTTAGTAAATAATATTTTGTCATAAACGTACATATAGACGATGAGTTTTATCAGCATTGATCCTAAAAATATATGGTTTAGTCTTCCTGTGATGTTTGAAACCAATATCCTCTCCAGTTGAATAACGAGTGCATAATAAAGGAGGGTAGGAGAGGAGTATAAAGAGCAGATTTAAACTGTCAAGCTGCTAAGTTCCTCAGCAACTGAAAATCCGCTGCTTGAATATTTTCCACATTCTGCAAAACATTTCAACACTGCTTTTTCGTTTATAATCAAATACAAACTATACGCGTTATGTCATAAAATAAGTCTATCTTGTGGTTAATTTATTTATAATAGTAACCTAAAGGCGTAGTATCATAATATATTATTTAACATATATTAAAATAAAATAGGTGCAAAATACTCAAGAAATATAGACCTTTTTTAAAGGTTCTCTCCACGATTATTAACAGCAAACGTAATTGCTGCATTATTAAAACTTTTAATTGGGTGGAGGTGATTTGTAAACTCGTTCAGGCTTATTAAATGTAACAGTGCCAGGTGTAGTTGTAATTAGATAGGAAACGTGGAAGTTATCCTATTCACTCTCATTGATGCGTGATGATGTATTTCTCAGAAATGTGGCTGCCATCATGGCCGCTTAATTGATACAGAACCATTTCATGTGTAACAATAGTTGTTTTAATTGGTTTACAGTTTATTTTAAACGCATCACTTTCAGACAATATAATATAATGACTGAGATAAACGTTTTGTGTAAATGCAAATGTCATCCACGAAACAGAGTTAATTCTATACGTCAGGTTAACTAATAATTATTTACACGTGTGTATCATTTTCTAGTATATCATTGATAAATTATTATTCACGACCTAACCTAGTGTGTCCATCAACTTTAAGGTTCATGAGACAACGAAACCTTTCAAGAACAACATATTTTGTAAATAATTTGGATATTCCGCGACTTTTTTCAGTTTTAATATAAATATATATATATATATATATATATATATATATATATATATATATATATATATATATATAAACTACTACCCTCCTCCTCCTTCCACTATTTCCTGGTGATTTACTTCTACCTTGCAACCTTAAAATTTATTAATTTCTATTTAAAAAGAAAGAATGGTATCAACCGAGCAGAAGGCAATAAATAGTAAGTACTACTTAATACTTTAGCAATCAATGATAAATTACAGTATAATTTCTCTAAATAGCCAGCGTTATATTGATTAAGCCAATGAATGTACATGGTATAATATGTATTATATTATACTATAATGTAAAAAGTATATTATAGTATATGTATACTATATTATATTATGTAAAAAAACCATATAAATATCATCGAGTAGATTGCATAATATTACACTCTAATTGTTCAAATGCTAGTTAGTTTTAATAGGTTGTAAGCGGCAATATAAGAAAACATATTTTTAAAAGTTATTGAAGTTAGCGGATTCTGTTCAAATAAATTTTAAGGCTACAAAGTAACGATTTCATTCAAAACAGGTCTTAGGAATAAACGGAAGAGATATTAATGGACCACGGAGCTGTTAAGCGAGACCAATCAAGTTACATCAGACTTCAAAGCTGGTAACTAACAAGGATGGATGTTCATGTATTAATAGGTTTCCATTTGGCTGGCCAAATAACCCCTTTTTACAGCTTATAGGGCTATATGACGTTGTATCGCCAATCACTCTCCACACGCACACAGTTAGATTATAGGATTATTACTTTCTAACACCTTGTCTGTTGATGTTTTGGGACGTAATGCTTATCCAATCCAATAACATCAGTCACAGTTGTCAATATTTACAACAGATTAATTTCCACGTAGTTCAATATTTAAAAAATAACTAGAATAAAAGTACTATTGTGAGAATTATAATTTACTCAATCAATTTGTCTAGAGAAGACTGTAATATTTCAGTAAAATATGTTTTATGTCGGTATGGTATTGTTTATTTTGCATTTTCAATATTATTTTCAGTATAACAAGATAATAGTTGTCACACCACATGTCACGTAGTATGGTAAAGCATAATTAAGACGATTGTAAGATTTATGCAACTAACTACTAACACAAATATTTGTAAATCTTTCAAAATAATTTTTAAAGTTTTAACCTGTACCTATTAATAATAATAATAATAATTAATATTAAGAGCTTAGAGTCAAAATAATTATTTATGTATTGTTTTACTGACTCGTGTACCAGTATTTGAATATGATTACAATATGCACCTATTTTCTAATATAAGGGAATGTATTCGATATTACACACATTACGTAGTAGAGTACTTGTACAGTACATTAAGGTGGCACTCCTTAGTAAATGTATGGTATAATTTTGACGTCATATAACTCCCCGTGTTCGAATATTATTAATATGCTGAGGATGAGGGCAAATTAACAAATCTATAGCTACATGCGTTAATCCTAAAATTTCATATGTAATATCACAGAATGAAGTTTTAAACAAAATGTTTGCTGATGAAATACATCTCAAGATATCTCACGGATATTTAGATTACATTTTACAGTCGCATGTTAAAATCTCATATGATTGAACTCAATTTCCTTACAAATTTAGTTATTCTGCGAATTTATAGTTGCCATGGTTACCCATAAGACATATAAAAATGTTGCGTAAAGACACTTAGTCAACTCGCACCCAGCGACATGCGCCATCATCGAACTCCGTGTTGCCTATACAGAATTGAAGCGTCATGCAACTCTTTTATTTTACAGATCAGTTATTTTTTAAAGATATCGTGCGGACAGAAATACATAAATAAACGTTTGCTAACGCTCAGCCAACATTATGAATGGCATCACTCATTTAATTGGATAGTGAAAATAGAACTATCCTTTTTTATCGATATTACATTATATCTATCGACAGATAGCAATACGTAGATCATAAGCAGATAAAGAAGTCGTATTATTACAAGTCTTAAACCGCAATTGTCTTTTGATAGTTTGAAATATGAACAAGTATAATCCTTAGAGATGTCGCCTCCTTACTTTCTGCCGCACTTCTTTCTTTATAAATCATACAAAAGAGTTTAAGATCATTAATATTTAAATTATTTTCTATAATGTCATATTTATCAGGTTTCAACCTGATTGATTACTAATAGTATTACAATACTAGAATACACAGGACAATGGATCACTAACTAACTAATGATAACTAAACTAAGGATCAGTTAGATCTTTATTTTTGTGACTTTTTAATTACTGAATTACTATTGCTATACCCCGAGTGTTTGTGCGTGCATAGGTGCCTTTGTAGTTTATTAACTATTCTTATATAACTATTATTGTTTTGTACCCATTGACTGACCTCATTTGTCGCTTTCAGAAAATATACTCGTAATACAGAATGACAGTAAGATACATGAACATTTAAGTAACTTCATATTTAGGTACCGAATTTTTTGCCAGTTGGTAATATTAATATTAGCTTAACTGTCATGCTAATATTTTGTACGTTTCTATATTTCACAAAATATGTTTAATTTATAATAATACTATACAATTGATGTCTTTTAAGTGGCGAAAACACGTTATACAGACAAACGTTATACACGTTTATATCGTGATATGAACAAACGTTGTAAGATCGTATAGATAAACATGATTCAACGTAGAACTTAATCAACTAAATGAATCAATTGTAAGATAAAGAGAAGTGAATTAGTATTAGTACTATACACTCCAATTCACAGTGGTATATAATATGGTGTAGTATTAAATTTATTTAATAACGTTATAAACCATTATCTTTATAAATAACTCTAATATCAAGTTAAATGCCCTATGTGGACAAGAACTGTTTTGGTAAATATTGTTTGCCTTGATCAATATTCTCACTGACAATTCACACAACTTTTCAAATTGCAACAATTTATTTAATAATTTTTATTACTGCAGTTCTACATTCGAGAGAGTGGGTATGTTATCTTTGTGCAATGTGATCTTTCCAAGGTAAATAAGCTTATATCGCGTAGATTATGAAGAATTTTTAACAATGCAGTATGTATGATAGTAATGCAGCTCTAATTAAGTGACACTAAGGATGGAATTAATAGTCAGTAGACGTATGAGAAAAGAAATATTTGTTGCTTTGAAATATAATTTTAACACATTTTACCACTTCCAGGAAATCATATCTGAGTTGACAAAATAAGACTGTATTATTATTTAAATGTGATTTTTATTATTATTACTATCAAAGATATGATTTGGTAAGCAATAAAAAAAATATGGAAAACCTTATTCATGTGATTTATTTCTTCAGGTGTACTGCCAGTAGGTGTATGTCAAAAGCATTACCACGAGAGCTACCTGTGGCAAAATATTCTTATAATCTTATCCAAGTAGTTCTACCAAGGTAAGCCACGGCTAAGATACGAGTAGAAACAGCATAAAGAGCATGCTAAGCTGTTAAGCTGCGTTGGCATCTCAGCCTTGGCAAAATTCGCTGCTTGAACACCTTTAGCTTCAAATATCATCTCTGTTAAATGTTTCAACCGTTGAATATTTCAAATCTGTCTTTTCTTTAAGAAAGCCATTTTATACATATACCGCATATACCTTATTTTGAAACATCCAATACTGTTAACAAAAATATGTATACTGTATAAAAACGTAATTTTGTTTCGCTTTATATATGGTTAACTGTTTACTACGAACTTTATGGTAAGGTAGTGTAATACAGTTAGTATTTTAAAATAACTAAAAATAATACGTGATATGATATGAAAATATTGTCGCTGTTACTGGTGGAAGTCTTAGAAAGCTGATTTTAAAAACTAGGAGGACAAAAAGTTCAATTTATTCGTAACGCATAACTAAGACGATTGTAGGGTGTTTTGATGAAGGATGCATCTAACCACTTTCATAAAATCTTGAAACTGTTGTATCTTTTCAACATTATCTTTTTTACTTTTTATCTATATGTATTTTATTTATTTATTTTTTTTTATTTTACATTTCAACGGACATCTCCATTTTTACAGTTTTGAACAATAATTAAACAATGAAAGTAAACAACTACAGTGACAAATAGAGCAATAACGAGTAATAAACTATTTAAGTAACGAAACGGATATAAACTATGAATGACAATAACGTAATTAATTATTAGTGTACCGTGATTTGAACTATGGAAAACAACGAACAATATCAGCAATAAATTAGCACAAAACGATGAGAATAAAACCATGAATAAACAAGAATAGACAAGAATTAACAAGACACAATATAAAAATAACAGCAATGCGAGACGTACAGTTAAAGTATAAGAACGAGCGTCTTCCCTCATTGTGCAACTACTAGGCAGATAACTCATGCAGACCGGTGATCCTCCTCTTGAGCACTGGTATACTGTCCATAAAAAAGTCAACGATATCGGCGATGCTATCACCAGAACTCTGAAGTCGCTACATCGTATTGTTTGCTGCGTGGTTGGTGCGATGTTGCTGCCTAGCGAACAGGTCTCTGGAGCAAGTGGCTGAAGGGGTCCTGAAGAGGATCTGGCTCAGCATATCGGGACAGTCGATCTTGCCGTTAAGGATCTTTGACAGCAGTACAACGTCAGCGGAGAATCTGCGATCTGCAAGAGTCAGGAGTCCCAGATCACGAGACATTTCCCCGATGGGAACCTGACGATAGAGAAGACCACTCCTGACACCCACCATTCGAATAAATCTTCTTTGAATACTCTCTAGTTCATCTATGAGAAACTTCTGGTGGGGGTTCCACACTGGAGAGCCATATTCAAGGATTTGGCGTACCAAAGCACAATACAAAGTTTTTAAAGCCGTGTCACTTAATATTAATTAATATTAAGAGCTTATATAATCAACATAATTATTTATATATTTTTGACCGACTCGTATACTAGTGTTTGAATATGATTAATAACAATTCACCTATTTTCGAATATATGACAAAGAATTCGATTTTACAAGCATTACGTAGTAGATTACTCGTACAGTATATTAAATTGGCACTCCTTAGTAAATGTAGGGCATAATTATGACGACAGATAACTCCAGTAGTTAAACTTATCAAAGCTATAAACATTATTTCTTTTCCTGAAACTCCGGAGACGTTCCAAGTCGACTGTAAATTTTGCTGATTTTATATCCGTTATCAAGTCATAAACTACCGAAACGCAAAGTATAATGTAGTTTGACGTGTCTATGAAAACTGTCAGGTCAAAGAGTGTAGTTAATTTACAGCAAAAATATAAACGAGTTTCCTGACAGTTATAGACTACTAACTGTGTAATGAAACACTGTCTAGCTTCACTGCCAGTGTCTATCAAAGAGAATGGCTTGCTTTTGATGAATACTGAATTGATTGAATATACTATTTTATAATTTGTATATATACATATATAATATATAGCCTATAAAATATTGTTATATATAAAACAACCTCTATAAAAAGTGAGTTACACTCTTATTATTTATTTTATTAGAGTATTCAAAAAACGTACTATTAATACTACATTTAAGTATGTCAATTTTTAAGTTGTAAATGTTACATTTTTAATGAACATAAACAGTAAGTTTCAAAAGAAACAGCTCTAGAGGCAAACGGTTGTACGTTAGGTACATCTAACACGAAAAGAAGTTGCTGTTTACTCGAATTTTTAGAGTTACGGTGTAACGCTTAACCTGGGAACAAAGAAGTCAAGAAATTATTGTAATGATATAGATAACTTAAAAAACTAATGCTCTATTATATAGCCTTTTTTCTCATATTAAAACTGCCATCAACGGTTGGAACACATGGGAACACATCATCACTATTCTGTACGTGTCACTCAAGAGAAGCTCTCATGTGAAATCCCAGCCAATATGTCAATCAGGCGTCTCCACCAACACAACATGACGCCCTGACAGACGGCTTTCTCTGTTAGGCGGTGTTTTAACCAGTAGTATTTGTTCATAGATGAAACATTTTGTAAAGTTGTTTCCAATCAATTATTGTTTGCAAATACGACACACGAAGTACGACGACATTAATTGGACCTTCTTGACTCTGATTAAATAAGAGCTACTTGTAAATGCAATATCAACATCCGTCGTAATGTGCATTCAAAACTGTATGTGTATGTTTTTACAAACCCAACCGTGTTGCAGCTGTAAACTAGCGTACCACAAAAACAACATTGACCGCCATTTTGAAAAATTTGCGGCAATTTATGGAATTTTGAAATACTTATGTTTAAAATAAGGAAAGTTTCCTCATATACAGTTTCCCCTCAGATTTGCAGTTTCCAATGTCTCAATTATCGCCCATTCAATAAAAACACCCTGGATAGTTAAAATTCAAGTTTGGATTAAACTTTGTGTATTTCATCAATGGAGAAATTATTCCATAATTGTGCTTTTAGTGGTTTAATTATTTAATGCTACACTTAACGACACTCAGCTTAGTAAAGACAATCAACTTCTTAGTTTATCACGGTTACTATCATTTAATACAAAGACCAAGAAAAACTCGTCAACACATAAGTACGATCAATGAGTGCTACAGTTTCTAATTAACCAAAGCACGAATATACAAATTTATGATGTTGGCAACAATTATATTACTACTCTCAACATGCCACTAAGTCCGAGCCACAAGCCGATTGAAAATGAGACAAGTTAAGACAGAATAAAGAGTGGTTAAGCCGTTCATAGCCTTTCAAAGCAAAGCTTACTGAAATCCCTCTTTGTGTGCTTTCAGCTCAGAGTTTAAACTATTTAAAACATCTTTGTCACTAATAGAAATTTCTTTTAATTTCCACTAACCATTTTGAATTTACCTTACTCTTCAATATGTAAAATGATCATTTAAAAACTTATATTTTAATACAGAATAGAGTATATTATCCCATATATACTTACCAAATCTTTCGTCAGGAAGCATGCTTCCCGATGAAAAATCAATGAGAAAACCATTGTGATGTGAAATCGTTTCTAATTCATACATCGAAGTGTATCTTACTAATTTGCAAGCCGAAGACAATTATTATAATACTAAAAGGTGTTGAATCGTAATAAATGTAGGGCATAATAATTACGACGTCATATAACTCCAGTGGTTAAACTTAGCACAGCTATAAACATTAATCATTTCCTGAAACTCCGGAGACGTTCCAAGTCGACTGTAAATTCGCTTTTATGTTCGTTATCAAGTCATAAACTACCGAAACGCAAAGTATAATGTAGTTTGACGTGTCTATGAAAACTGTCTGGTCAAAGAGTAGAGGGAATTTACAGGAAAACTATAAACAAGTTTGTTGACAGTTATAGGCTACTGTCCAATGAAAGACTGTCTGGCTTCACTGCCAGTGTCTATTGAACAGAATGTTTTTGTTGTCGACGATCCTGGATGAAATCTGCTGAACTTGGTTATATAAATTTGTATTTGGTAAATAGAACTTTAACTGCATCCTATTATACTATGTAATGTATTCTTTGTCAGCTGCACTTATCCAAGATCAACATTTGATGTAACTAAAACTTTATAATTTGTATATATTTAATATAAACCTTATAAAATATTGTTATATAGAAAGTCTTCTATCAAAATTTAGTTTTTGTTCTTAAAATATATTTAAATGAAAATGAAATATTGATAAAGAGAACACTCTTCTCATTTATTTTTTTAGCGGATTCGCCTATGTAATGTACCACTAATACCACACTTAAATACGTGTCTTTTAAAAATTAAAAATATTATATTTTAAATGAACATGAATAGTAGGGTTTCAAAAGCTCTAGAGGAAAAGGCTTGTGCGTTAGATACATCTAACACGATAAAGGAGTTTCTTATCACTATAACTTTTAAAGTTAAGATCTTACGTTTAGAGAACATAGAAGGCAAGAAATTACTGTAATGGTGTAGATAGTTTAAAGAATGAAAGCTATGTGATAGCCTTTTTTCTCATATTAAAACTGCCATCAACGGTTGGAACACATGGGAACACATCATCACTATTCTGTACGTGTCACTCAAGAGAAGTTCTCATGTGAAATCCCAGCCAATGTCAATCAGGCACCTCCACCAAAACAACATGACGCACTGACAGAGGGCTGTCTCTGTTAGGCGGTGATTTGACCAGTAGTATTTTTTCATAGATGAAACATTTTGTGAAGTAGGTTCCAAACAATCTCGAAATTGTCGCAATTATCAACCACGAAATCTTGGTTGGACCTTCTTGTTCCAGTACAGAATAGTATCATCCCAAATATAGTTACGCAATAAAGCTGAATAACGTGCGGTTATATGGATATCGTCAAGACCTGTCCACGTGATTCGTCTGGCTTCCGTTCTTATTACGTCTATAACACCTGATATAAGCAGTAAAAATGTTGAGCATCCAGAAAGAACAGTATGTCAACAACAAATTTAGTCTCAAATTAAACATTTGAAATGTTACAACAAGTATATGGTGATGAATGTTAATCTCGAATTGGCAGACCATTATCATCAAAAACTGATGCTAACATTGAAAACGGTAACCATGTTCAGCTTGATTACCGTGAATTATTCAGCCTTACTACATTAGCGTCCTGACTACCCTACGTAAGCGTGCATAGAGAAAACTGAACGATTGGTCAAAAAAACAAGTCAGGGATCCTCTACCAGGACAATGCTCAAGTTTACAAGACTTTACAAGTGAAGATGATTTTGGCTAAACACGACATCCCCGTCTTCGATCATCCATCTTACTCTACTCCGGCCCCCGTTACTTTTTTGTTCCCTAAAATGAATTTGAGACTGTTGAAGCTGTAAACGACAAAGCGACGGAACTCATGAACAGGGTTATGGAAAATGGTCAACTATGGGCGGAATAAGTACGGGAGTCAGATGAATCACGAGGGGGGAGAGTCATGTGACCGTCCATACAATATTCAACCTTATTGCATTAGTTCTGTTGCTAAAATACGTAAATCTACGAGTAAATCTAGTTTTAGTTTTAGTTAAAATTTAGCAGTTTTAGTGTGACTATTGCCCAGCCAACTGCACCGTAAAAATACTTTGAGATACATATAAATTGTTTAAACTTAACAATCGATGGTACAGGTTCGTCAAGCAAGGTGGAGGTGTTTTGGAGAATTCAATGTTTGAATGGTATTGATTGGTTAGCCTTCGCCCTATTGTATAAAATATTACCAACTTACTAGATAGGATATGTAACTCTCAATCAGCATTATTAATTTGTCTTATTATAATTGCAAGCCATAGTGGATTACATTAAAGTAACGTTTTTATTGTTATAGTTTTTTCGTAAGTATTCGATTGGATTTGTATTTCCCACCAAATGGGTTTGTATGTTTTTCTCATCGGTGGATTTAAAACAACAAACTACAACAAAAAATATCAAAATTTTATACATGGTAACTTAAAAATTAAGTTGCTTATTGTGTATTATTAATACAATATTAAAAATACTATTCAATCCAAATATATTTATTACAATCTGGTATACATGAATTTTTCACTCAGTACAAAATAGAACATTGTCCTAATTTAAAAAGTCAACCCGGAGAATGCCAGCGTAGGAAGCCGATGTTGGCACGTATATACCATCTACATTACACCGGCATAAAGTGTTTGAGATCAAAGACCGAATAAACAAACCGTACAAATCGGGCCGGTGTTGACCCGCAAACCTTCATACTAGTTCTATTTAAAACCGTTCTAAAGAGACAAAAGTGTACTCAAAGTAAAATTGCCAGAGGCAAAGACATGCTGTACTTAAACAGTGTTTCAAAGTGTGAAGGCAATGTTCAAAGATTCAAAGAACCGTTTTACAAGCATGAAAGTTTCATAGCATCTTATTATGTACTAAACGTTTTATGACTATTAGCTGCTACAATATTATGGTTTTGTTTCACAAGAGTTATTACGTAAGAGCAAGGGTCTTCTGTATAAACACTTATATTGCTATTCTGTTTAAAGTAAACTTTACTGTCATATATAACCGTAATAAATCTTTGACAATAGCAAGAAAACGTAAATTATTTTTACGATATAAGAATGATTGTGACTTTAATGCACATTTCAACGTGGATAGTTTAGTTGTGACCTTTTTCTGTTACTTTGCCTCCCATACGTATTTTACTTTCAAAATACATTAAGTAACTATTTTATTGTTTCGTTTTATAATTTTAAGTACGGAAATTTTGGAAACGTATTTTTACTAATGGGTTCTGACACCGGAATGAATTGTTTTAAATACAATTCATTATGTTTATTTAATGATTATATCATTTTAAGTGTTTTATTTTGAAAATATGCTTTTTATTTTTTATACTTTCGGGTTTAAAGTTTATTTACTATTGTATTATATAGTAAATAATATTAGGAATACTTTAATTCTTCCCGTAATAATAAGTGGACGTATTACAACATGTAAATTATTATTAAATCTAAAAAATATAATAGTCTCCTTTTTGTTTATTGACTCATGAAATGTTCAAACTGTTCATTGTACACTAAATGAGGCAATGAACACACCTCTTCATGTAGACTTCACAGATAGCTTCTGAGTAACCAAAATGACTGCTTTGTAGCTTACGTGTCTCTGGCGTGTCGAAACGATGAAAGGAGTTCTTTTGAACGTTTTCATCGCCGACTTTTAATAGATTTGATTTCTTTAGAGAGACGTGGACTCTAGTGAACTTGGGTTTAACTCTATATTCGGATTTATAGAAAGCCTTATCTCTCTACTTTATACTATATCCTAATTTCAAGATGAATTATTCTTTGACTCCTACAGAGATGTCAACAAAGGCCACAACAAATGTAACAAAATATTTCGTAGCATTCTTACGTAAAGTGATGAGCACCAATGCTTATCTTCCAAAAGATATGCCTCTATCCGAAACTCACCCGGAAGTGTAAAATTTAAAAAAGTAGAAGAAGATCATAGACATACACATTTGGTAACAATACAATTTTTTTCAAGATTTACCTATTAATCCAAATACACAGTTTTTGTTATACAAATAATGTTTCAAAATAATAAAAGTAATTTGTAAACAAAATAAAACTATTAAAATATCCTTTTTATTGTAGGTAAAATGTATTATTTAACATAATGCTTGTAATATTTATGACACACACTCGTTCAATAAAAATGACCCACGTTTTTTACTGTGATAGATCCTTATATTCTCGTCGTAGTAGGATTCACATAAAAAATTAAGATCTTTTGTGGTTTTATATGTTCTGTTTCAAAAAAATTCTCAAAGTGATTAATTTACTACTTTCATCCATTAATGAGCTAAAACACGCGTTTTCGGATATTGTAAGAAGATATCGTATAGAAGTTGTAAGAAAGAGCTCACACTTGAGGTTTGTCAGATAAGAATGAGTTATGACTGTGTTAGGAAATATATCTTCCTTCTGCTCGTTTTGGTTATTTACTTTTATATCAATCGAGATCTTCAACTTCTTTGGGAAGCTTTTACCTAATTGGACTTTACAAAAACAACTTGAACATTAAATATTAGCATATAACGGTTGTGAGTATAATATTTAATAAAAACAATGTAAGATATCTTAAAATTAAACGTTTTATTTTACGTTTAAATTTTGTAAACAAAATCCTATTCAAAATTCTATACTTGTAAAGTAACATTTCATGAAAAGCCTCTTATAATCGATTTTAATATTCTCACTTACCTTATAAAAGATTATACTGCTGTCACATGTTTTTTTTTCATATTATAAACTGTATGATATAATCTGTCACACGCTCTTTCAGGCTATTTTCAACAATATAGCATATGGATACAAATATTATGTTTAATAGCTAAAGCTCTGGATCTAGTTATTAATGTTTTCTACAGTAATTGACATAAAATGTATTCTTTTTCACATAATAAGGAAATTTAAGTAATTAAACAGTTATGTATTTAAGAGATTTGAAACTTTTTCCTGATTGACAATTATTTCAAATGGGGATGACAATGGTTTATTCGTATGCCAACGTATTCGGAGGGTTTACATCAAAATGCTACTAAAATTTTTCTGGAATTAAGGAAGTAGGCATGTATATTTAACTAATATTTGAAGTACATTATGTAGTTCCTAGATGCTAAGCTATATAAAGATATTGGGGCCTATCGACGGTTCCAGGCAATCGAGAATTCGTGAACTAAGAGTATGATAACTGTGGAATAAGATGACTATTACAGATTACTAGAGAAAGGAAACCGTATAAAGGAACAAAATTGAGAACTGCTCCAGGGCTCTAAATAATCTAGGTACAGCACTGATTGCTAATGCATCAGATTCAACATATCAAATCACTGTCGTGTTTCCCCTCGCCAGTCGATGAGGGGTAATAATTCATCTGCTTACATTGAATATGCAATTCACAATCAATATTTCAATGCAACAACTGCACCTTATATCAACTTTTACAGCAGTGCGCTTTAAAAAAAAAAAATTTTTAACTATGTTCAAAGATTGTATTTTTTTTATTTTTAGATATATTGGCACTGAATTAATATTAACTTAAGCTATATGACTAGCAACTATATCAAATTAGACCTATAATTTGGATTATTTCTATTCCAATTACATTTTATGTCAGATATGCTTTATATCTTTTGCAGAAAAGTTGTTGAAAAACAATACAGAAAATTCCTCATATGATAAAGCAGTTCCCAGCTGGAAACTCGAGCCTTCTACATGAGTGTTACAGGGTACTCTCATCGCAAAGGCATGATGTTAAAATATCCCTGAATACAGATACTTTTTTGAAGAAATACTAATCTCTACAAATTATCCCATACTCTACTAGGTTTGAATTTTAAGATCTCAAAAATTATCGTTAATGATAGAAGTTTCAGAGTAACAGGTAATGTGTACAGTTACTGGTTACTAGTACTTGAATTTATTATTTCCACTAAAAGTTTCTCTATTCATAAGTCTCTTTACTCATTTAAAGACTTACACATTTTTATTATGAACTGTTAAAAGACACGGTTAAGACGATGAGATAAAAATTTAGTGCATCAATATTTAGCTTTACAAACTAAAAAACAAGTACGTAAATTTGTTCGGTTGTTTGGGTACATTAACCGTAAAACAATTAAACCATCGGAACAGTGTTGATTAATTACTGTCCACTGTCCACGGAACAGTGCAGCTAGAAATAGCAAAATACACAATGGCATTCGTCAAGCTATTCCAAGGTGAGCTTTTTCATACAAAGATTTATATTCTGTAAATAATGTTGATGGTGGACAATAAAAGTTAATGTTATATACTTTTTAAATTTTTTTATTCCGGTTTAGCATGTTTTCAAGGTCAATATTGAAATTTGCGGTTTTTTGCGAAATTTGAATGTTTTCAAATGATTCTCACGTATAACAGAAATAAATAGAATTACTGTAACCACAATGTTGTATTATTTACATATGGATATCAACCTTTACCATAATATTTCAGATGTATTAATTTTGCACCTGATGAGACAATGAGAATATCCCTTCACCTAGATTACACTATATTTTGTGCTCTGATGTCGAAACTATATAAAGGGTTTATATTATCTATACTGTATTTATGCTATCAATATGGAATGGAGGAGATAAGTAGAATCCGTAGTAAAGGTAAAGTTATTTACCAACAGCAGCTAACGTGTCTATATACTGAGGCGCAACTTTGTGACATGTCCGGTAAAGGTCTGTCAGGGTTAATCGGTTTACTGAAACTAATGCCAATTCCTTGCATTTAACACCAACACACAGACACCATTAGTGAGCTGGAAGCCGTATTTATTTTGATTAACTGCGAGCATTGTATTGGATGAATATATTTTATACGGTCTACATGCACTTTTGAACTAGTATGATTTAACTTTCGTTTGCAACTAATTTAATATATTTTATAACCGTTATGAATTTATTTACCAAGTTGTAGTAATCGTTTCTTCTATAAATAGTCGGTACTTAGTTTCTGCTTCTTATTGGAGTTTGTTTATTAGAAATGATTAGTGCTTTTTCTCCGACTTTTGATGACAATATGTATTTCAATTCAATTTATTTACTTTTATATAATAACAGTATTACGTATAATGGCCGTGACCTCGCTATATGGATGACACAGCGATTTAATCTGATATTGTTATTTATATCAACAAGATTTAAATAATCCAATGTGTCGTGTAACTGGTTTTGATGAGGTTAGGTGTAAAATCTTGTCTATACGTCGACAGACACTCATATCCTACTGACAAGAAATATGTAAATGTTCCGTGGTAGACAAAATAGAAATTGTGTCACCCTAGGCTTCATTGAGGGAAAATTTAAAGTGTACTGATAAAATAGTTTCGAGATAATTTACGGATACTTAGGATTCATATGTTTCTATATCACATGTTAAAATTATTGTACTCAGTTTGCTTACAAATTTATTTTTCCTGCAATTTTTTTGTTACCATACAGGATACCCAAAGGACTAATATAAAAAGGTTTATTAGTTAATTGCTAAATCCTTGGTGAAATTAGGTGAAATGGTGACAAGCACCATATTCGAACTCGATGACTACATAGAAATAAAGCTCCAAGCAGAGTTAAAGTGTATATGTCAGTTTGTTATCGAGATATCGTACGCGCAGATATTCAGACAGAAATCAAATTTGTCCAGTCCCTCGAGCGATAGGCTCAGCCAATAACCTCGTCAAAAGTTAGTTTGTCTACTGTCTAGTTCGATAGAGGCACATAAAATTTGAATATTGCACGCGGGAGGCAAAAGAACAATAGTATATATGGAATGTTATAAAACCAAGCAAATATTTGCTGTATTACAGAAAAAGGGTTGTAGTAAGTCAAAGTCCATTCATAAACTATTCATGAATTTTAGATATGTTTACAATTTAAATCTGAATTAAATTTCATAAACCATTAAAATGACAAATCCTTAAAAAATTCAATTAGTAATTTCGGAACAACAATTTTTATACAACTGGTGACATGTAATGATAACATAACACCAAAAATGATATTACTCGAAAATAAGAATTGTTGTCATAGTTTAAATACATTATGATAACTATAAAAACACAAGGTTAAAGAGACTTACGGAATGAATCATATCGACGTACTATAAACTTCAGAGACGTACGTAATGAAACAATTAATTAGAATGAATAAACACAAGTTAGGTGAAATTGTGTATATTACACTGCAAAAAAAAAGATTGTTTATTTTAACAATTTGTTAATTGTATAAAATAAATTGCCATTTATAATCAAAACATATATATGTATAAACAAGTAACAATTTTCATCTTTAAAAAAAGTACGATACAACAATTCTTACTGAAAATTGTAATTAAAATCGTCAGACATGAATAGATTAAAATAGAAAACATTTGTAACTGTTTCCAATAAATAATAGAATGAATTGGAATACATTTTAATTGTAAATTATGTATAATTATTTTTGTATAAAATATATATATTTTCAAAAGAGTAAGAATGCGGCTAGAATGCAATGACAGTGAATGAATATAAGTTGAAGAACAAGTAATATCAAATGTTATTCGTATCATTTGGTAATTTCTTATGTTTAAACTGAAATTTATCAAAATTATGCTATTTAATTACGGTGATAATGTTGTACACTGTTTTATCTACAACTGTATTGCGAAATATGTTGCAAAAACCTTTTTATTAAATGCTAAATAGTTCTTTTTTATTTTACAATGACAGTCCATCATCAAAGTGAACTTTTACAGTTTTGCGATGGACAAAAGCCACAATCGCAGTGGATAAAGATGTTGTGGGAAAACATCCGTTTACCTCAAAGTAGAATTATTTAATTGGCTCTACATTAGAGTTGCCAAGACCAGTTATTGGCTCCATAGGCCAATTATCTGAACAAGCTCGTTCAGTCAGCTAATACAATTAATTAACAGCTCTATTGTTTCCAACTCACCATTTTTAGTAATGTTGACATTTGAGCAGTCTATTGAAAATTACTATCCTGAGACTAAATAAATATAAATGTTGTTTAAAATATTTAAGGAATGTTCATTAATTAAAGGGTAAGTATGCGCTTTGACAGAATCGTAAAATTTAATTCATGTGGAAAAGCAATTTTGACTAAGAATGTATTCGCCTTCTTCCTGATATTATTGTTAAAATAATGTCATTAAATAAAATATATAAAGACGCTTATAAAATATTACTTTTGGTTCATTATTAACTGAATTTAAATTTGCTTAAGTTATAATAGATGCCATACTTGAATGAAATGGTGTACCAAGGGGGCCAATGACGTGGCCGAGATATCTGTAACATATTCTTTATAAAGTTTGAATCGTAGATAGATTATATCATATCATATATATCAATATATATATATATATATCGAAAAGATAATTAACTATAAATTTAGATATAGATAAATGTATTTTAATTTTTTATTGACATAAATGACAGAGTTGCGAATACTTGCCGAGCTTAAACGACCACCAGTGCGGTTGAATTAGAGTACAGAGCTGTCCAGTAAACTTAATGGTAATGATAAGATCCATTTTTGTTTCAAACTCTCTATATATATCTGGCACCCGGTATGTGAGAAATCCAAGTTCGAGTCCTGGCGGAGCAAGTACATTTTGGAATTAAATTTTATATAATACCATATATTGGGCATTAAATTCAATGTATCGGGCTACTACAACAAATAAAACCACATACGAGTACAAGTATTTCGGTAACTATACTATTATCACAGTAACATTAAAACCTCGCAAATAATTAAAAACAAATAAAGATAGTAACACATATGGTGAAGATAATATATAATGAAAATACAACTATCTTTAAAATGCAATATAATTATTCTTTGCTGCTAAATTCTACATTGAGGATTACTTTTTTAATTTAATATTTTGTAAATATTGGATCATTATACTGACTTTTATGGTACTTACTATTTTCATTGGATTCCTTTTATAATTTAAATAAATTTTAAACATTTTAGTTCTTCCTTGGAATATAATTTGTACCGTTTTCTGAAACTTAATAATTTCAATGATTTCCTTAATACTTTTATAGTAATGACTGGTTTTTAAGAAATTTTATGCTAAACTAGATTTCATACTGGTTGCGTTGTTTGATTTTAAGTCTTGTGTATCTTCCTTAAATCTTAACTTGACATTGTGACTCATCTGGCCAATATATAATTTTACAATCACTGCATTTTGTTTTGTTAATTCCAAAAATGTTTGTAAGAATAATTCTGTATTGTGGTTTCGTATAACTTTGTATTAATAAGATTTAAACAGTAATTTATTACTCTATAACTTATGATAAATGTATGTATTTTCAAATGTTTTTCGTGTTGCTTTATAAAAGGTAGAACAATATATCCTCTAACATATTTATTTTAATTACTATCTACTTTGATTAGTTTTAGCCACGGATAATTTTTTGGCTGTATCCACTTTTTATTGCCAAGTTTATAATTACTGTCATTTCGTTTTCGAAATCAGATGCTTTCATTGGAAATTTTGTTAACCTGCTCACCGTTGAGTTAAATGCTGCTATTTTATGATTCCAGGGGTGATTAGAACATTTTTGGATAAGAAGGTATGTTTGATATAGTTGCCTGAATATTTGGAATTTATGATTACCAAATGGGAATCATGAATTCCAAATATTCTGTTTGTTATTTTCTAGTCATTCTTTTTTACATTTATTAAGGTACATAACGAATTTAAAAATGTTGAGAAATCATTTATATATTTTTAATTACTTAAAAAAGACACATACCGTACTGTAAAATGTCATCACATAATAATATGTGTTGTGACAATAAGTTAATACATTTATAACAACCATTAAATCTTTTCTCTAGTGGTCAATATTTAGTTTTGGATATTTAAACATATTTTGTTCTTTGTATTTAGTCTTTAATACTTTATTGAAATAGAAAATCTGACATTCACTATTATTTCGAGGTATTAAAGAGTCATGTTTAAATGTATTATTTATGTAATACTTACATTATTTCAATGTAATCCTCAATTGACATTTCAAAACTTTTACATTTTATTGTATTAAAATCATTCTTATGTTCTTCTAAAACTAAAAATATTTTAATGGCACTGTTAATGTGGATTTAAATTATGCACAGTGGGTATATTGAAGTGCATGTAAGTTTGAATGTGGTAGTTGTGTGGTATGAGAGTTTAAAATTTAGAAATAATTATGACGTTTGCCATACAATGTGAACAAATTGTTGCGAGCAATTAAAGATTTGATTTGAAAATGAGATAAGTAACATTATAAGATTTTAGTAATAACAATGAAAAACAGCACCAATAATATTTTCATTCTAACACTGAAAAATCCTTAGTGTAAACACAATATTACACTAACAAATGTGCGCGCGCGCGCGCGTGTGTTTGTGTGTGTGTGTGTGTGTGTGTGTGTGTGTGTGTGTGGTGTGTGTGTGTGTGTGTGTGTGTGTGTGTGTGTGTGTGTGTGTGTGTGTGTGTGTGTGTGTGTGTGTGTGTGTGTGTGTGTGTGTGTGTGTGTGTGTGTGTGTGTGTGTGTGTGTGTGTGTGTGTGTGTGTGTGTGTGTGTGTGTGTGTGTGTGTGTGTGTGTGTGTGTGTGTGTGTGTGTGTGTGTGTGTGTGTGTGTGTGTGTGACAAGAAATTAAAACTTATGGGGAAACGTGAGTTGAAAGTAAACATTGGCGCATCCTATTGTTAGTATAAATTTAAAGTAAGCATATAAAATTTATTATTACAGTGCTGCTTTGTTAAAAATGTGTTATTCACGATGGTCCATTTGAAAGGAAAGCAAGAATTTAAACATTTGCCATTGTTCTGTGTTACAAAAAGAGAACACTACGTTTCAAAAATTGAAATCTAGCCTCTTCTTCAGGTGTAACAATGTAGGATTAGGCAAGCAAAAATCAATATACGGTGATAAATTTACCTAAGTTAAAAGGATTTAGAGAAAAAGTTTTTTTTAACCGGGTTGACTAATGTATATAAGGACTAAGTATAAAATTTTGCATATCACATATATATATATATATATATATATATATATGACAGAGTGTATATATATATATATATATATATATATATATATATATTCTGATATTCTGTCAGACGTATTTTGAAATAAAAGGAGTTTAATCTACCTCAATAATTGGTTTAAGCTTTTGCTTGATTTTTGATAGATGAGTAACCTAAGCAGATTTAACGTACAGAAATATTTTAATGCACATAAAATGTTTTATAATTTATTTATATTTTACAATTGCAAAGCATAGTCCATAGTTATGACGGAAAGATTGTTCCAATAAAGGTTTAACAACAAAAGTTTATTTTCTTTGTAGTTGTTAAACGTGTTTGTACCTTCTTGCAAAAAAGGTTTAAATGGACGATTTAAAAAATTCATAATCGGTCATGGAAGTAAATAAAAGAGTAATGATTTACAAAATTCTTAATTAAATTGAGTTGAGTTAAGCTCACCGACTATGATTTTATAGAATTTTTCGAGTTGAAAGTTTTAAAATGCCCTTAGATTAATTTCTGCGCTCTGGTGTTTGGTGAAAACATGCTCGAGCAGGAGGCTAGCGAAAGCACTAACGTGTACAGTTGGCTTCTTGTTTACTGCACTAATCGTGTCCTAGGCTCATACCGGATGTTTCTCAAGTCGTTAGACCAGTTTTATAAGTATAAGTCGCCACCTCAAAAATATCCCAGGTTTGTTTCAAACATAAAACGTGTAACGTGGATGCGATGGCAAGGATGGTTTCACCTTCCAATTGGTGAACCTCCAGTTCACATCCAGCTATGCACCTGATTAGACAATGAGAATACATTTTCACCTAAATTCACTATGTTTTGTAGTTTAGATATCTATGATGTTGAAACGATGTAAAGAGTTAATTATGAAGTTCTTCGTCGTCGACTTTTTTTGCATCTCTTAAGACGAACATGACAAATTCCAGACGGTGCACTAAGAGCGAACTAACATTGACATAAAACGTGTATAGTAATTTAAAAAGTTTCACAAAAATGTTAGTTTACATTTGATATTTTAATATCCAGTACAAAATGTCAGTATATATTTGTTTTTTGGTACATTGTGAACCAACATAGTTTTGTATAAAAACCTTGATTCTGTCACAGTAGGGTGTACTGAGAAATCACGTATACGAGGATTCTTTCTGTTATCAACTCCGTTCTGATGTGATTTATATGCATGTTGATTTCAATCCATTCCACATCAACATGACTGTGAAATGATGTTGATTTCCACATCAACATCATTCTAATGCTAAATAGTCTGATACTCCAGTAATTGTTAGCAAAATCTTGGTTTCTTCAGGGTCACAGTTCAGAAAATATGCAGTTCTTTTACTACATTCTATCAAAATAACCAGTAAAACCGTGATCCCAGATCCCAAAAATAATTCAGAGCATAGGGGTAAGGATACGGCTATCTCACCGAGAGGTCTCGGGCTCGATTTCTTAAAGGTCTATAAATACTCGTATTTGTAAGTGGATTTGGACCTTTTTCCTGTAAAAAACGTTTCATATGCTCAATTGAAATGCCGTTAGCGTAGAAAGAACCCCTTCTAAAAAATCACCAGAATTCACTCGTTTGTAGTGTACTAAAACCTTCCTTTTAAAAGAGTTTAGTTATCTATATTAGTATGTTCTATATTGCCAATATTTAAAAAAAACTTGTCTGCACAGCTTTTAGTAAAATGTAAACTTATGTTCAATATAAAACTTCAATTTTAAAGTTTAAGATTTGTAAATATACTTACATAATACCTAAAATATACCTAAATAAATAAAAATAATAAAATAATACCTAAAAATATATACCTAATCTAGAACTGTTAAAATATCTTGAAGTTGTTAACTAGGCGGTGAGTCATAAGTATGCTGAATATTAGTATTGTATTGATTTTATATTTAATAGAAAATATATTACGTAACTTACGTATATTGGTAAGCACTTAAAATTTACGTAGCTGAAATAATTACCTCTTACATTTCAAACTCTTTAGTGGTTATACAACTCGCAATACCAAGATGCATTCAGCGAGTTATTTTACACGTAGGCTACAGTTGGCTCTGGCACCACGCAATTTACTTCACTAATTATGTTCTGGCGTCATACGGGATGTTTCTCTCTGGTCGTTAGTACAGTTTGATAAATATAAGTTGCCACCACAGAAATATCTCAGGTCCATGTCATAGGCCGAGTGTACAAGTTATATGTGTAGTCTTCAAGAGTAAAGTTGGAGAATCGTTCCTACGTAATTTTTTTATAAACAGTCCATTTCTTTATTCATTCATTTTATTCAACTTTCCTGTTTTATTCATTAAAAAGTAGAATACGTGCCTGTACTGTTCAGAGGCTTCATAGTGAATGAGTACAGGACAAAGCGGTGCCACGGGGCAGTGAGCTAGAGGGAATTCAGTTTTCAACATGTTGTTAATAAACGTTCTGAATTCAATTACACATTTACACACGGTGAGCGTGACTTTAATTAAAAACTAACACAGGTGTCTATTGACAGAGCCAAAGAGTTTATAAATCACACCTCTCACCTGCGAACATGCAAATTTTTACTAAACTGATACATGTATCGTGAACATAACTATATTAGTTAGTCTTAAAACTTTTAATTAGCAAACTATAAAGTACTCTGAAGTTCTAATTTGTGTTTTAGTTCAATATTTAATTTAAATCTATTTATTTGCCAAATATAAACTCGTACCAAAATGAATTTATTTAATTTAATACATTACAGAAATTTGAATATTTATTTATTATCACTGCAACAAAAGACCTCATGGCTATTTTAATGAATTTATGGTCATCATATTTCATTAATAAACTTCAGTTACCAATATCTTTTGTAAGTTATTACCAAAAACTGTTATGCTATCACAAGATAGTTTTACAATGTATGTTGGCTAAAATATATTGTACATACAATCAGTCTCTTTTTTACTGAAATAGAAATTTCTGATTTAGACCAAGAACATACAATAATATATATATATATATATATATATATATATATATATACAGTATATATGTCCGTCGGTACCCAGGTTAGATGTTAGAGAGGGCTTCTTAGCCCTAACTTCACCTGGTAAAATAAAATAAGACATATTTATTTTACTTTACCTTATATCACCTAAGGATACTGGTTCTGGTTTATGTAAACAATCAGTGCAGCAAAATTCACTACACAAAATTTAGGATGTTGTTCCTCGGGTGAAATAAATAAAAAATACCAATGGCGTTTTTCTCTCTTTCCGTTTGCCATTTGTTTTTTTATTTATAAAATCGTATTTTAAGAACTGATCCATAAACTTTTACCAAACTTTAATAAATTCATTATGTTCGCAATATCTATAAATAAAAAATTTGGTCATGTTTGCAAATTCAAAATGACAGCCCCTACAAATAATTTATCAAAAATCTTAAAAAGAACTCATTTTACAATAAATTTACAAATATAACTGTTTCCCTCAAATTGATCAAAAAATCCTATAAGCATATTAAATCGGTTGAAAAATTTCAAGTTTAGTTCAGTCATGCATGTCTATCTCTTGTGACGTTTCTTCACAATAAGATAACTGTTCGACAACGGATGAAAGTTTAATGTGTTAATTTGATCAGATTAAACTTTGACTTAACTTCTTAATAAATATATCTTGACAACATTAAGAGTATACTAAAGTTTGTCTAGAGTTGGTTGGTTTATGTTTATAATATATGACATTTTTAAATACAAAACACAGACAAACGGAATAAGGTAGACCATTGGCTGCATTTGAGACTTGATTCATTTCACCCAAAGAACATTACCTTAAGTTTACGTAGAAAGTTTTATACTCCCTATATATATCTAGATATCCAAACCTAACCTATCTATGTGCCTTTGGGGTGGATGGTTTCGGTTAGATTATAGATTAGACTTTTAGCTTCAGAATACAACCAGTTTCTCTTTCCTTTCGGGGAGCTTGGTTTGATGACTTAACTCCGCCTCTATATTTGTTTATATAACGGATTCCAACATGAATTAATGAGGGTAGTGACATAACACTTTTAAATTAGTACTCTTCCTCTCCTTCTTACACTATCCTCTAATTTTACGAAAGTTACTTAAATGAGAGAATTTGCCTTGTGGAGTTGCATTTTTAAGTCATTATATAACCATGCAAAAAATCTTGTTCTACTAGCTTTTTTCTGGAATGTTACTTTTTACAATCAAGGGAATAAGACTGCAAAAATTTGTTAACATTTCTTGATCTTTCAAATCATTTGAAGTTGCATAGTTTATAACTTTTGTCGACTCCATAAAACAGCATCTACATTGCACTTTCTGACATCCAGAACAACACTCTCTCTCCCAGAACTAGAAGACAGAATCACTGAATTCAAAGTTCAAAGCAGGTTGATGTCTATCACCGATAAAATATTAAATCCATGATTTGTACTATAGTATACCGTTATATGTTTCATATTATATGTAAATATAAACCCAACGGGACATTTATAGTAGACTTATTCATGTCTGTCCATTGTGTATACTAGGCAAGCAATAGCTTCATAAAAAGCATCACAAAAATCCGACTGGATTTGAGCATGTTGGTTTAATGGTATTCACTGTAAAGAACAAAGTGAGAAAATAACACAATAAAAAACACATTCAGTAAAAATAACGGTGACAAAAATCTTTTTCCTATCGTAAGAAATCGCGAACTGCCAATAGAGTACATCCTCCTACCAACTTGTTCCTCGAGACCACTGATCTATCACATCTAAACCAATTAATTATATTGGTGATGCGATCCTTACGATACAATGCTCAGCATCCTTAAGTCACAAGTAAATCTTTTCTGTCATAGGTGTGATATTGTACGATGAAAGAAGTTACTTTTGGATTACTGAAATAAGTTTAATTCTCAATCCATTCGCATTTTGACAGTAACAAGTCATTGACATGGGAAAAACGATAATAGTTAATCCGTGTTTGCATTATAACAATGTAGCGTTTTTAAAGCTACATTGATTTATTTTTTTTTTTATTAAAACTTAAATTAAATAAAAATTTTGGGATCGAAATATTGGGACTTAATTTTAGATTAGATTGTAAAATGTCAGGGTAAAAACGAACATGTAATCCTTTGGCAAGTTAGTACTGGTGGTTTTAAATTGTTAGGAAGGCAGGTTGAGTGCCTTGAATTGATTAGAACTTGTCTTGTTGCGAGTATTGTTCTCCTGGTTTGATACAGCTGGACCAATGAGAGAGCACCACGGATGTCCTGCAAAGTTGATTGGAAAGGGAAGTATTTAAGCGCCCGCTCATAATTTTCGCCCTTCTTTTGGTTTTTTTCGTGAGTAAAGTTAATTGCAGTGCGCCGTATTTCTTAAATTTTTCCGCGAGTGATTTTGAGGTAAGCACCAAATTTATTGTACGTTTTATTGAAATAGGCATCCTGATCTGATTTTAAATTAATTCTGTTGTCTTTTTTATAGGAAAAAATTAAATTCAAAGAAACTACAGAGCATTCTGAATAACTTATTCTCGAAGAACAATAGAGCATAATAGAATCATACAAGTTACATTTGGTTCATGCTTGTAAGAGAAGTGAATTAAAATTGAACTTTGTTAATAACTTTAATTGAGATTTGGAAAAGTAGTAATTTATTAATATTTAACTGGAACTGTTTTATTGTGAATTATTAATTGAAAATTAATTGAACTTTAATGATTGTTAGAGAGAGAGAGTTGTAATCTGAATTGCAGAGACTTGAAAGTTATGGTTCAAATAGTGTAAAGAGAAGTTTAAATTTTTATTTTGAATTTTGAGTGAACTTAGAAGTGAACATTTTATTTTATTTATTTCCAAGTGGTATTTCATTTTTATTTTAAAACTTTATTATTTTATTTTAGAAGAGAGCTCTGATTTTTATTTTGATATATTTGATTAATATTTTTATTTCTTGCCAAAGGAATTTTTAAATTTACTAAACGGTTTGTCAATTCTTTTTGGAAAATAGAGTGATAAAAATTCTGAAACGTTGAACTTATTAATTTGCCAGTTAAAAATAAATCCATTGTTTTTATTTAGAACTGTGATTTTTATTTTAGACAAACCAGATAATATTTAATAGTTAACAAATTTAGTAATACATTGTACTTAATATTCACTAGGATCTTTACTAATCAAAAAATATTTTATATCGTCTTGGATGTATTATTGATGATTTAAATATTAATACTCTGGAATATTAATATCAACAATCCAAGTCGTTATAAACAATTAAAGAAATGATTATCTTGACCCTAATTTCCGGGTTTTTCCAATCTCTAGGTTCCTAATTCTCCACAGTTCCATCGCAACATCAAATCAAAATGTAGGCTATTTTCAGGGAGAACTAAAATTTAAACTGTGAACACGATTTTAGTATCCCTGCGTGTCATTTTTTTGTTTGTTTTAACCATAATTTATGGGTTTAATGTTGCATTTTCATATACTCTTTAATTCCCGATAACCCGGCACATTAGGGTTGCCATAAACGCAAATTCATCTCTATTCTAATTTCCTGATCTAGGAATGATTCTTTTGCTTTGTTTGCACCTGTTTAGACGCAGGAAGAGATCACATTGCATATCTCGAAACTTAGTGTTACTCATTTCTTGTATCACTGAACGATGGAAAATGTCGAAAAATTCCTGTTATCTTAACGATCCTTCCATCGCCAAGAACAACTTAAAAATTACAATAGACTAAACCTTCAACTGGAACAGTATGAAATACGCCGTTGTTTAAATGGTGAATAAGTTATCAAAGTAAAAGGTTGTGTGTCTTCTAAGACACGGTTTTCGAACTACGAAATATTTTGGGGATGTCCAGAAGGCACAAAAACTTGTTACCTTGATCACTTATCCACCACTAAAACAACACAGTATTTCAAATTACAATGGTGTGCTCCAGAGAATTGAGATCATGCTTAAACATCGTATTGCACTCAAGCGTGCACCTGGTGAAACAAAGGGAACTTCCTACTATCTAGTTTTGCACCAAATCAAATCAAATCAAATCGTTTAATTGCAGTTGACAATATACATTGCATAGCAAACGTCAATAATTTTCATGTCTAAATTTTTTCCATTCATCCCACATCAAGGCCACATCTAAACTTACAACATTCAAACATTCACTCCCCATTCATTCCATGCCAATTACGCCCACTTTCGGCGCTGGAGTCAGTTTCCTCATCGCGTGGTCTCCCAGTTGAATGCCAGAAACTCATCAACACTGTAGAAAGCGTTTGACGCCAGGCAGAGTTTGATACGAGTTTTTAACACCTTGGGCGTTGAGGCATTTTTAATTTTGTTTGGCAATCTGTTTATAAAATGAACACCTGCCTGCGAAGGCAAATGTTCATAAACCACCGTTCTGTGCATTCCCGAACGGTAGTTATCTCTGCCTCTTGTCTCATATTCATGTATGTCTCGTCCTCTGGTTAAGGCACATTTAGACAAACAATATAAGGTTGTTTCTAAGATGTAGAGACATGGCAAAGTTAACAGTTGCAAATTTTTAAACGCTGTCCTGCACGACTCTCTGAAGTTTAAATTAGCGATAATGCGAATTGCTTTTTTTTTAATTTGAAAACTCTCATAAAATAGTTGTTTGCACAGGCTCCCCACAAAACGATTCCATACGAAAGGTGGGGATAAATTAGCCCGTAGTACGCCGTAATCAGTACCTGACTTGGGCAGTATTTTGCCAAAGATCTTAAGACATAAACTCCTGAGGATAATTTGGCACAAACATAATCAATGTGATTTTTCCATGTCAACCCTCGATCAAGGTGTATTCCAAGGAACTTTGAAGAATAGACTTCTTCCAATAATGTATCTGCAACCATAACAGCAGGACCTCTTTCAATATCTATAGAGCGCATTGAAAAGTTTAGGAAATTTGATTTTGATGAGTTTATTTGAAGATTGAGGCTATTGAAATGTTGGACACAATTGTTAAGGTCAACAAAGGTCTGTATTTCTAAATTTTGTTTTGTACCTCCTCTAAAACAGAGAGTCGTGTCATCTGCGTACTGCACAAGCTTTCCATGCAGTAGTGATGATTCAATGTCATTAACATATATCAGGAAAAGAATTGGACTGAGTATTGATCCCTGGGGAACTCCATATCTCAGTGCAGTAGGTTTTGAAATTTGATTCGAAATTTGGACGACCTGTGTTCTATGGTTTAGGAATGAACTAATCCATAAAAGTGGCACGCCTCGAATGCCGTGGGATTCTAATTTGTCAAGCAGTGTTTTGTGGTCAACACAGTCAAATGCTTTTGAAAGATCAATAAATACACTTAATGTGTGATTATGACCTTCAATTCCCTCTACAACCATATCGACAAGATTCACTATAGCGTCAATTGTCGACTTTCCCTTTCTGAAACCAAATTGGTCGTCTGAAAGTTGGTTGTGTTTGTTTAAAAAAATTTAGCATTCTTGACAAAAAAAGTTTTTCGAATATTTTGCTCAATACAGGCAAAATAGAGACAGGCCGATAGTTATTTACTGAATTGGGGTTATCTTTCTTATGAATTGGATGCACTTTTGCCAATTTTAGGAGAGAGGGAAAGACTCCTGTTAGAAACGATAGATTAACTAATTTGGTCAGTGGCTTCACTATATGCTTTGAGCATTTTTTTATGAGCCACATTGACATAAAATTAATGTCATTAGACTTTTTGTTTGGAAGTTGTTGAATTATTTGATTAATCTCTTCCTCAAACACAGGAGCCAGCACCAATGAGGTTGCTGGGCTCTGTCTACGCCTGGGGTTTCCTTGTGGAAGTGATTAACGAGGATCTCGCCCACCAGCAACAGATGCAAAAAATCTATTAAACTCGCTAGCGACCTCTGAGGCATCACTCACAAGTCTATCCCCTATTTGGACTTTTATTTGATTATTTTCGCGACTTTTGTTGTTTATAATGTCCCAGACAGTTTTGGAAATATTTTTGGAAAAAAGAATTAATTTAGAAACATCATATGCTTTCGCAGCAATGATTACTTTCCTATAAGTTCTTTTGTAAACTCGAAAAAAGGCTTTAAATTGTTCGTTGGTCGTGGTTCTATTGATTTCTGAAAAAAACTTAAGTTTTTCCCTTGAAACAAGGATGCCTTTTGTAATCCAAGTATTTTGCGTCTTTTTTGTACCGATTTTAACTGTTTTAGTAGGACAACAGGTGTTGAAATGGAAATTTAAATATTCATTAAAAGTTTTAAACTGCTGTTCTACCGGTTGTATCGAATTTAGAAAATCCCATTTAGATGGCTTCTAGCTATCAACTAGATACCAGAAGCTCTATTGTAGGCTAGATATCTCTGATGTCGAAACGATGCAACACTTCAGTTCAGACAGTTCCCTCTTGAAGCTCTAACAAAAAGTCAATGCCCCTTGACTGTGAAGACTCTGTTTTTGCCAGCAACCACATCGCTGAGAACAAGTAACTAAATGTTAAGGTTTTTCATTGTGTAAATAAATTGAAAATAAATCTATCGAGTCTTTAATTTGTCTGAATACGTAAATACATTTTAGGAATTAAGTTGGAATGGAAATACTCGATACTAAGGTTACAAGCATAAGGTTTATTTGGGTTTCGTTATGTTTATAGAGCACACGTGTGTAGTTTGTAATTGAGACTACGTTCTACGACAATAGGTGTTTAATCTAGGACAGAGCATTAGTTACAAAACTATTGAAAAGTGTTGTATTCCTTGAAGCTAATACAACACTTATACTGCTGTATACAGTATGCTATTCATTACAAATATCTTGAAATAAACATACTTATAATAAACCTTAAAATCAGCACAACAATACACCTAGACGACATTTCTTAAGAAAAACTATGAAGAGAACTTTCTACGACATTATTCTCTGAGAGTTACTCAAGTAGAAATATCACGAGTTGCTTCGTGCAAATGTGTCCGGGAACGATCACATGTACACACGTCCTAAAACACGTCTGAGATATTTCAGAGGCGGCGACTTATATATTTATCAAACTGCACTAACGGGCAGACAAACATCCGGTATGAGTCCGGAACATAATTAGTAAACTAAACAGCGTGGTCTTGGAGCCAACTACATTCCGCGTGAAAAATAACTAGCTAGATTGCATCTCGTTAATGCAAATTGTATAACAGTGAACATCTGGCGCCTCAGAAATGTTTGACCATTTCTCATACTTAGCTGCTTTCGCCCAGCCATACACATTTTGACGTTAAATAGTTTTCTTAAAATCTTGTATTACAATCCTCTGAAATAGCTATAATTGGCTGATAGCCTTTTTTTCGAAGCCTAAAAGTCGAGATGCTGGACAAATCTCATTTCTCTCTGTGTATCTGTACAAACTGACCAATAGACAAAATTTTGCATGAAGCTTACATTTCTATATAGGCAAACTGAGTTCGATTTTGATATATGTCACTTTAAGAGACTTTGCTGAGCGTTAGTGAATTTTTTCACATCGGTTTTACGGATAACCATCAGGACAACGTGAAAATTGTAGAATAAATAAATTTGTAAAAAAACTTAGTACAATCATATGTGATTTTAACATGTGACGTTCTTATAAAAATAAGAAAAATAGTAGAGTAAAAATTTAATATGGAAGGTTAATGACAAAACTTGAGTGCAGCGCTGTTCCTACCTTTCCAGAACTTTTATTATTTGAACTTTACTACGAAACCTAAATTAATGAAGAAAATGAATATGTATAACGTTGAAAAATATCTCTAGAAAGATTTCATATTTAGAGTTTCAGTGTTGTATGAAACTTCATTTTTACAAAGACAAGAATAAGTTGTATGATCTATCCGTGGAAATTGGCTGAGCGTCATTGAAGCCTATTACTTAGTAGACACTATTTCTCTATGTATGCAGGAGGATATACAGTCTATCTATCTGTCCACAGCACACCTCAAGAATGAAATGAGTTATAGATTTAAACTTTGTATGCAATCTCAGCTAAACGTGTTACGCAACACGTGTTGTGGCGTACTTCTACTTGCTGTAGGTCTAGATTTAATAGAAACCTGTTTATTACAGTCGCCTTCATGACAGAATTCTTACAGATTGTTTGCGTTATATTCGATCAGAGTTCTTACACTTATCACTGCTAAAAGATTTAGATATAGCATATTTTATCTTTGAAAAATAGTATATAAAAAGTATTTAAGACGTGTCGCAAATCTTTTGCATGAATAACGTTTTCAGATTTTTAATTTTGAAAACTTACTTTTAAATGACGCTTTTTCATAAAGGAAAGTGATATTATTTATTTTAATATTTGTTAATATTTCTTAGGCTAGTCTAACATAACTGCCAGGTTTCTTAAGTTATTCGCACTGATAGTTTTTGAATTGTTAGTATACAATAAATTGACAACCACTGAACAACTTCAATATATATTCACTTTCGACTGTTTGTATACTTTGTATTTCATTTTCGTAATTTAATTCGTATTAAATCGTATTTAATTCGTACAATATGTACAGTAGATTAGTTTTAGTTTTGTGTTATCTTCTAAGATAGGAAGCTTAGAAATGCACCTAATCCTAAAAGAACCTTTGCGCTGCTTCCGGAGTGACAGAATATTGAAGATTCGTAAGGTTGTGGGTAAGGGCCGCCTTCTGCCGAGATCCACGAGGAAGAATTTAGGGCACTAATATCGACATATCCCCTCGGATTAAGGGGAAGCCAGCTCTGAAACAGCCTCTCCAGTCAAAACCAGGCACACCATTATGTCTAGGCTTGCAAGAACCTTTAACTCTTAGAGATCGACCCCTCCAGCTCCAACAGTCGGTGATAGCTCGACTAGATCTGTCGAATAACTCTTGCACACAGAATCTCGACATTTGCTGTTAGTGATGTGCCGCTCCTGGACATCCATAAGGATGTCCAAATTTGACACATCGGTTTTTGCTGTATCCAGTGTGAGTACAACTGGAAAGTATACAGCAGCCAGAAATGAATCCTTCTGGGGCACTGTAGATTAGTTACATATCTTTTCCTTATTGAAATTTAAACTTTCGGCAAAAAGTGTGATTGTGCCTGATAATACAATGAGAATAACTCTTCATCTATTTTTCAGGCTATATTTATCTGATGTGGAAACTACGTAAAGAGTTCATTTTGAGCTTCTTCTTCACCGACTTATTTGGATTCCTTCAGACGAACATAGCTCCAGATTCTAGGAGCGAAGTCTGTGATAGTGTCAGATTCCAAACGCTGCACTGGAGCTAAACTCAATATTCACAAGTGAGTTTGGAAGTCCACTCGCGTGACCAGCAGGAGGAATCAGACCACGATCATTAGGTCTACATTCTATATTATATCTATTCAAAAACGTATCAGTAGATTGGACTATCTTCCAGTGGCCATTACTTGTCTTAGGAATGTTGGGATTTCACCTGAAAAGGATATGCCTATAATGTCTCATTTATTTTACAGAATATCGTACGGGTAACTCATATAGTATGTTATAGTTTATAAAGAAGGAATCAGACCACGATCATTAGGTCTACATTCTATATTATATCTATTCAAAAACGTATCAGTAGATTGGACTATCTTCCAGTGGCCGTTACTTGTCTTAGGAATGTTGGGATTTCACCTGAAAAGGATATGCCTATAATGTCTCATTTATTTTACAGAATATCGTACGGGTAACTCATATAGTATGTTATAGTTTATAAAGAAGAAATTGCTAGCTAGCTCTCTAAATCAAATTCTCTGAAGAGTACAGCATTGGTACATATAGTGCAGTCATTGAAGCGAAAAATACGGTCTTACCTCAGAATTTTTTTACTGTGAACCGATTTGCACGAAATTTTGGAATTAGGCGCATCTTACCCTTAACTTCAAAAGTGAAAATGATCTGAACTCCGCCTATTATTTTTAAGGGGTGTAAACAACCCCTTCATGGAAAAATTGACATTGAGCCATTTTATCGCTAGAAAACATGTCTAATAGTAAGTAGTGAAATTGTAAAGTGTTTTCTAACACAATTACCTCATATTAAAACCATTTTTAACCCCTTGAAAATCTTAAAACCCTTGCAACAACCCCTAAATTGAAAAAATTACAAAAAAATACTTTGGTACGACATAAAAAGATGTAAGTATAGAGTAAGTAATATTTTATATTCTCTATAATAATAATCAAATTTTTAACCCCCTTTCAACCCTTGAAAACTACCCCTTGATAAAAAATTGTTAAACATTTTTTTTAATAAAATGAAAAGGATTTAAATATTATTCCACACTCTCGAAAATGATTATCATATTCTTATGCTTTTCTACCCTTAAAACTACCCCTAAATTAAAACAGTAAATATATATGATTACATATTTAAAAATAAATTTAATTTAGAGTAAAAAATTGCCATTTATTGAATAAAATATTTACAAATTATATAAAATTCACTCAAATGTGTTATATATATAAATACAAGAACGTTGGTATGTATTCATGCCTACGTTTCCAAAATATATGAGCCATATTATGTTTACATATACACATTAAAATAGTTTTGGGTCTCTATTATACTGCGTACTTTCACATTGCTTTAAATATTCACACTCCGAAATTTTCAGTTACTAAGTAGAAAAAAATATGATAAGTTTTTGGATCATAACTCCTTTACTTTTCATGCCATCGCAATTTATAAAAAAAGATTGTAAAGGTAATTAAGAGAGCTACAACATCCTTCATTGCAATATATATTAAAAAACCTTTTTCTCAAACGGTGAAGGGTTAATGGGCTTAGAGAGGTTGTGATCGCGCTGCCACGCGCTCTTTAACCAATCATATCTCCGTCAATTTTTGTTTGACAGAAAAAACAAAAAAACCAAATTATTTTTCAGAAAAATAACTAATTTTTTATCCCTACACTTTTATACGTATCTGTCGTCAGTTTTAAGATATTATGAAAAAAGTTGGTTTTTTAATATTTGAATTTTTTTTTTCAATCGTGACTTTTTTGAAAAATATGTGTTCTGAAGCAGCCAAACTGATACAATCTATCAAACCCTTCATAATAAAGTTAATTCTAGGCGGAATACGGTTAATTTTAATTTTAGTGGAAATGGCGCTTATGAAACCCATTGATTTAAAAGAAAAAAACATTAGATGCTCCTCTTATTTGCAATACGGCTCACTTATTTTACGTGCAAAAGCCTTTTAATAGTGCTCATTTTAAAGCTTATTTCAACCACTACAAAACCATTTTTTATTAGAATGCCTAAAATGCATCTGCTCGCCGCTAGATGGCATTAACATGGCGATTACATTTCAGACACAATAAAAAACTGCTTTGATCTTTAATATCTAGCTTAATATTGCACTTAGAATACTTTATAAAAAACCAAATTGTTAATTGTTTTAGCTGCTACAATTTTGTTCTTTATAAAGTTTTCGATAAAACGTACAATTTTGGAAATATTTGCAAAAAACCGATGAAAAACGTGAAAAAATTGCGAATTTTCAATTGCCAATAATTTGAAAAGTATTGGATTTTTCGAAAAACTTTATAGATGATTTTTTGCTTAAAATTAGGCCTTCTACCGATATCCGAGGCTATTTTGAAAAACAAAAAAATCACCCCCGAGAAGGGGTGGAAACCACCCCCAGGGTGGTTGCGGAGTACAAATCATTTTCACTTTTGAAATTAAGGGTAAGATGAACCTAATTCCAAAATTTTATGCAATTCGGTTCACAGTAAAAAAATTCGGAGCAATAATGCTTCAATGACTGCACTAATACTGCAAATAACAAATATAGCAACACTATACATTTTATACAGTTGATTACTATCTTGATAGTTTTTCTTTTTTTTACTCTTTCTTTAAAGTGTTTTTGAAGTAGTTTTAAAAGCAATTAAATTCTGTTTAAACATAATGTAGTTATAAACAAAAATAAACTCACGCGTAATACATGAAAATAGCGTAAATTAATGGCGAAAATGTCTGTAAGAAAGTAGATTTATAAAACAACACTCCATCGCGAAGACAGATTCTTCACCATTATGTACATAAGATGGCGCTATACGCCATTTCATTCGTAAGTGATAGCGTTTGACTTCTGCTTTTCTTTGTTATCGGACATTTACTGTTTCATTAAAATGCCAATACATAATTTGTTTACTGTATTATTTTGTTTAAACATGAAATTTGATTACGTTGTCTTAATACTTTGCTTGACGTAGTTTAGTTCAAAATGTACAAAGAAACACAAAATTTGCATTATGACAAATAGAAAAAAAAGTTATTTTCTTCCTTTCAAACTTAATATTACGATATGCTACTACGATTATGTAACTGTTAATTTTGTTAAATTTTATAAGAATATTGTACAAACATAACAACATTAACCAAATGCACACCCCATGTGTATAGCTCTTTAAATTAACAAGTAAAGAACAATGAATGAAGAATTCATTTTCTAGCAATTCCAATACCAACACTGAGTGTTATTTAACTGACCTTATCTTATTATAATCATTATACTCATAATTCGAATCTCTCCATCAAAATTATAGAGAACGTTTTTCCTTTTGTCAAGAAGTTTAATGAGACGTAAAAAGTTCTTTTGTTACACAATTTTGAGTAAATAGTAATGTTCACTTCAAGAAGTTAAATATAAATTTTATTAAATATAGACGTTACTATTAGTACCCAAAGTCCAAAACGAAATATACTGAAATTCACATTTGTTACGAATGAAATCAAAGGCATTCCTATATTTTAAATTTTAACTAGTAACATATACAATCCTACCTATTATGTTCTGTCGAATTATATTTTCAATAGTTGTGAGTCCATAAGTACCAAAATAGAAAATGTGTAAAGAATCATTTACGTTTCCACCTCTTTAACTATATGTCATAACATTTGGCAAAAAAATATGTATATTGCTGCTCCCACTTGAAGATCTTAAACATTAAGTATATTTTTGATTACGCACGTGTTTTAGTTTATAATAAACACTTGATGATTAGATGTTGCAAATAGCTTATAAATGCTTTTTAAGCCTGTTTTCTTAGTTAAAATAATTACTTGCTATAATACATTACGAATGACTGACAATATTTTGGCTGAAAAAGATTTTCTAAATTAAATTAATAAATCATGTATTACATGTAAATCATATTCACGGCTGAACAAAGCTTTATATAGAAACCATCAACAACTAAAAGTTGTATGCTATGATTACGATTTTGTATATATTATTTTATAATGTTAAATTATTAGTGTTCATTTTCGTTAATTGCTCTTTTGAACATGGAACTTTATTTATAAAATCTCCTCCATATTGACATGTTTATGTGTCCTACATTACCCCATATTTTAAAGCTTAATTAATAAACTATTACTGATAATGTTACCTAAAACTGTGGCTGTGAGAAACATCGCGCAGGGAGATTAGCGAAACTAGCGACACTCGACCACTCGCAGACCGCGCCGCGAACAACACTGAGAGCCTGAGAGCGACACTGGCGCTACAGCGGCGCTCCGGGTAGTTACTCAGATTGTATTGTTGTCATTAGTTACAGTTACTCAGTCGCACTCAACAATGTGTAGGCTCAGTTAACTCACATATGGTCGGTTCATGAATAAGTTAGGTACTGCTCCGAAAAGAAAGCTACTCAAACTACGTCGCTTCTAATTTCCTGAAGTTGTTTCACACCTAACGTCAAAGATTGAGCTGAGAAAAACATACTTCTTTAAATGCTTTAAAATTTCCTTTATTGAACTGCCTTTGCACATAATTTTATTTCTTACACTTTTATTACTCATACTTGTATGTAACGTATTACATAAATAGGTTAATATTAAATGAATTAAATCGAAACCTATAAAACAACCGATCGCTTATAACGGAGTCTTCAAAACAAAAATAAAAAAATGTATAGATTTTTAATATAACAAAATATAATATCAATACATCAGGAATGTGGTAGATGTTGTAAATTAGCACCTACTATTGTATATTTCCTAATGCATTGGGATTACCACAACACGAAAGCGTTATAATGGTATTTTTGGTATTTAATTGTAAAATGGACTGCAATCAATTTTTTTCTTTACTCAATGACAGAGTGTGGTGTAATAAGACGGATAATACATAATTAACAACTGTACATTACCGTGTTATTTACTGTCAAACAGTTACAGAACATACTAGGTGCGTATATTACACCGTTAATTGTAACAAGTAGTTCCAAATCCAAGAAAACTAGCTATGGCGACCCCCCTAGCTAGATTTTGTAATATCTGATGTATTAATAATTTTCTGACTTACATGTCATCAATATCTCGAGCTGATCGTTATACATAAAGATTGTTTGTTACAAAAAGTTTACGACTTGTTATAAGCACTCCGGAACATATTTTTTTATCAGCGTCCTTAAGTAACGGAGTTATGAGTTTTGTTCATATATATGTGTGCTACCTAAAATCAAGCTCTTACCAAGGCATTGACTAGCAGAACTAAGTAGCGTTTTATATAAATATTCGCTATTTTAGACAAACTATAAAAATATAATAGTTATTATTGTAAAAAAACCAACATATCAAAATATTTAGTTATACGTAGTTTTCTACCCGTGAGCAAGGTGTTACATTTTTCTTGAGACATATTTGTGATGTTTTTGTTACCATCTTCACATTTTTAATTATATGACTACAAATATGGACATAGGAGTATTTGTAAAAGCGTATGTTTACAATTACTTAGGATAAGTTATTTTTGGTTTAAATATATATCAGAATCAGTTACCGTTAAAATAAACAACAAAGTTTGAAGCCGGTTATGTTATAAATTTTCACGGAGCAATGTTTAAAGGTTTGGGGAACAAACTAATTGGAATCTAATTCTAAATAAACTTTGAACTGATAAAATACAATTCTTTGCGAAAAAATCTTGGTGTAAAAACAAAGTATCGTAGCAACTCCATATGTCTAGAATTTCATTTCCTTATTTTGGTCACATAATGTGCAATAAAAAACTAAATTTCCAATAACGGTAGTAATAAATGACCTTTCCAACACTAAGGCTGTTCCAAAACGCGGTAATTTGAATTCTGATTAAGAATAAATTATGGAAGTGAAAATACTAACGATCACTAATTAAGCGCTAATCACTAAATTAATTGCCAATTTCAGTACTCTTTATAATGCTTTGTGTGGTGCTAGCTTTGTGAAATTAGTTCCGTCAGTTGTTAGACCCCAAATCCGCCAAAATATGGTTAAAACTAACGTTAACAGTTGAGGTATAAACGATAACTAGCGAAACGTTAACCACTGACACATTTTACTGCAGACCCCCCCATGACGGAGCGAACATTGATTTTTTACATCAACCTGCAGAACATGCATAAATCCAGCGAACGCCTTTTTCAATTTTTATGAATGTACTGTGCTCATTTCTTACTCCATATTATGACATTGACAATTGGAGAACTTAAAGTAAGATTATATAGTTAAAAATTTTTAAAGACTTTTTATATTATTATTTTTTATTAAAGTTGTGGTCGTTTCTGTTAATACGTGTAAGATCGCTTTATTTTGAAACTCCAAATATATATTTACTAATACGCGTTATTATACATTACCGAATTTGGATATATTTTGTCCAACTTTATGGGTGAGTAGAGTAAGTATCGAACTTCAATCACCAAAAAGTTTAGAATAAGTCATGGATAGGTCACAGTGACCTTTTCATGCCTTTTGATAAAAAAACACAAGTTAAGCGTATTGTGATAAAATAAGTAACTCACGGTTTCGTTCAAACTTTCCTGAAGAATAACAGGAACCTTAGATACATCCTTTTTAAATGGCGGAACAAACAATTCCTTAGATAAGTGACCGGTCACTGGAAAATGCTTAAATCCTGACCATTATTAGAATAACTGGATTTTAAGTTTAAAGGGGGGATTTTCAGGATTCAGAGACGGAGAATATTTATCATCATAAATTAAATAAAATTAAATATATAAGTGACATTTCTGTACATTTTCTGATAGCCCATTCAAACATATCCAACCAACTTTTGATTTCAGTAGCACTTTTTAGTAGAATTGTAGTCCTGAATGAAGAAAACCCTAAATTTCAGTCCGTTTTTTTTTTTTTTTTTTTTTTTTTTTTTGGTGGAAGGGTTTATGATATTGCAGTCCGAAGAATTTTGAAACGGAAGTATCTATATTTTTAGGTACATAACTATTATGCTACAGTATCACCCCCATATTTCAAAAATATTTAATGTGGTAGCATTTACATGACAAAAGATCAAACTTCTAAACTATCAAATATAAAAAAATTACGGTTAGTGCAATTTTCTTAAAGAAGACATTTCCCTGTTTATATTTATGCAAGGCCACTTGTCTTGCTTTTTTATCCTCGACATTCGTTCTTTTAATGTATGAATATCTGTTCATTTTTTTCTTTTAATTGTGTGATTTCCTAGATTTAGTGAAAGACGACAGAAATATTTTCTGTGTCTTAGCAAGAGAATTATATACATTTTATATGCGTAATCAATATCGTATCGCTCATCAGTGCAAATGAACCCTCTATTTTCCTGAATTCCATTTACAATAGTAACCACGGGCTCGCTTGCGCTTGCATGTTTCATCAATGGAGCGAATTGTTCGTTAAGTTATGTTAGGTCTACAGTAGGTTCCTTCGTTTTATTCCATCAGCTACTGTAAATATGTCGCTACACAATGGCAAAAGAAAAGAAGTTTTGAGCACTTACTTTGTTAAACATATGTTCAGGGTCTTTGGTTGAATTGAATTGTATCAATAGTTGATAAAGTTATATTTGGAATACATTAAATGGTTTTAATTCGTTACTGTTCCCATCAACTTAATAACTTTGGTTTTCTAGAGAATAGATTGCATAGATCCATATGGGTATTGTGTTACAGAAATGTTCTTCGGTAAACTAGTTATGTGTTTTAAAGCTACCTTACCTCTACAATACTAAATCTTATATTCAAAGATTTAAACAACTAAAATTTTCAAGGTGACGGTCATTTACATTCAAGCAAAAAGTTTAATTCCACAAATTCACAACATAGAGCTAAACAGATACATTTAGTATATATAATATGCAATTATATATTAAATATATTCTTTAACTTTTTCAATATCTCTTAAGGTTTCAGAATAGTGGCTACAGACAGTTTGAAAAAGGAATGGAAAATATATTTATATTTTAACACGTGTTTGGTATTCCGATCATATGTTAGTTTGGTTATTGCAACGTATATGTGACAGATACGGCCAAATACAAAATAATTCAATCGTAAAGGGTAAAGGCTCTGTGGTGTAATGGTAGCACATTCACCCGGCAAGAGATACGGGTTAGAGTCCTGGCGAAGCAAGTACTTTTTGTGATTGAATGTTTATTGAAATTAAATTCGGCTATTGCCATTTATACAAATTTAATGTAAATAAAAGTTGTTTGACACGTGTTTGGTCTTCCGATCATATGTTAGTTTGGTTATTTAAACGCATATTTGACAGATACGGCCAAATACAATATAATTGAATCGTAAAAAGTGAAGCTCTGTGGTGTAATGGTAGCACATTCGCCCGGCAAGTGGGAGATCCGGGTTCGAGTCCCGGCGGAGCAAGTACTTTTTGCGATTAAATGTTTATTGAAATTAAATTCGGCTATTGCCATTTATACAAATTTAATAAATGTAAACAAAAGTCGTTTGACAGGTATTTGGTCTTCCTATAATATATTAGTTTAGTTATTTAAACGCATATGTGACATATATGGATAAATACAAAATAATTGAATCGTAAAAATAAGGGCTCTGTGTTGTAAAGGTAGCACATTCACCCGGCAAGTGAGAGAGCCAGGTTTGAGTCCCGGCGGAGCAAGTACTTTTTGCGATTTAATGTTTATTGAAATTTGATATATATAAAATTATGTATATATCAGTTATAGTTCATTATAGCACAATACAAAAAGGTGTTTTAAAATTCCCAGATTATTTACAATAATGTTTTTCTAACGTGATTTTTATATCACGCATGGTTTCCAGATAGCGGATGACGAAATTTTAACATTGCTGTAATAACCGTGAAAGCGATAATCGCAGTTCTCAATAGATACAGAGTCTGAATATTTACGTAGTTTGGACGGGTTCGGTAACCAGTCCTACCCATAAAACGTTTCAAGATAAGTTATTCGCATTTAGGAAGTATTTAACACGATAAATCTAAATCGAAAGCAGGAAACAATATTTATCACTGTGTAATTTGTCTCAATATTGCTTCATATGTTTCATAGCTTTCTGTAATATATATATATATATATATATATATATATATATATATATATATATATATATATATATATATATAAAATTATGTATATATCAGTTATAGTTCATTATAGCGCAATACAAAAAGGTGTTTTAAAATTCCCAGATTATTTACAATAATGTTTTTCTAACGTGATTTTTGTATCACGCATGGTTTCCAGGTAGCGGATGACGACATTTTAACATTGCTGTAATAACCGTGAAAGCGATAATCGTAGTTCTCAATAGAAACAGAGTCTGAATATTTACGTTGTTTGGACGGGTTCGGTAGCCAGTCGTACCCATTAAACGTTTCAAGATAAGTTATTCGCATTTAGGAAGTATTTAACACGATAAATCTAAATCGAAAGCAGGAAACAATATTTATCACTGTGTAATTTGTCTCAATATTGCTTCGTATGTTTCATAGCTTTCTGTAATATATATATATATATATATATATATATATATATATATATATATATATATATATATATATATATATATATATATATAATTGGCGTTTCTTTCGTTTTGTCCTGGATAGCGTACATCCCACTGCTTTCAAATTATACCAGATTTTAGTTTGGACGTAATACCTTGTCTTGAATACGTGATAAATGCTAATAGTTATAAAATACTACTGCTAAGAATATTTATAACACACTAAAAAATCTGGATATCCCCCCCCCCGAAAAAGTACTATATATATATGGTTAATATTCTGAAATAAAAATGTTGCACATTTGATTTTATATTTATAGTGAACAATTTTAAGCTAATTTAAACAGCTGACTAGTAATACAATACATTAATGTGTTTATTATAGTATTAAAGTATTAAAGACTACGATACATTTCGAGAGCTTTGTGCAACGGCTGTATAACTCAAAATCTAATAGTGATTTAAAATTACTGAAACGTCCACTAAAGACGTTTTTACTTCAACACTTTCCTATATGGTAAATGTATATATTTATATTAGTAACAAATAAAGATTTTGAGGCCAATTGTGGTCTTGTGGCGAGAGTATCTCGAGCGTTTGTTGTAAGAGATAATTGTGAAAATGTCAAGCGACATCTAAGCAAATTTGGTAGTTTAAATGGTTATCATCAATACTTTTCTATTTCTTGATCTAACTTTAAACTGCCATTGTTTCTGGAAGCAAAAACAGTATTATAATTAGATGTGTTATAATTTAAATTGTGCTATCGTTGAATAGTCAGATCTTTCCACAAAATTATCCACTATATTCAATACTTTACACGATCCGCCTAATCATGCTCGCAATATTATCTCATAAACTCTTGTCGCTTAGAGATGTGTGTGTGTGTGTGTGTGTGTGTGTGTGTGTGTGTGTGTGGTGTGTGTGTGTGTGTGTGTGTGTGTGTGTGTGTGTGTGTGTGTGTGTGTGTGTGTGTGTGTGTGTGTGTGTGTGTGTGTGTGTGTGTGTGTGTGTGTGTGTGTGTGTGTGTGTGTGTGTGTGTGTGTGTGTGTGTGTGTGTGTGTGTGTGTGTGTGTGTGTGTGTGTGTGTGTGTGTGTGTGTGTGTGTGTGTGTGTGTGTGTGTGTGTGTGTGTGTGTGTGTGTGTGTGTGTGTGTGTGTGTGTGTGTGTGTGTGTGTGTGTGTGTGTGTGTGTGTGTGTGTGTGTGCAGGGAAGAGACGAATAGAATCAGCATGGTAAGCAGATTTAAACTGTCAAATGGTTAAGCCGCCTTGGCAAGTTTGTGAATCCGCTGCTTAAATGCTTTCAGTTTCAATAAAGCAATCCTCTCCATAGCATGTTTAATCAATTGAATGCTTTAGAAATAGTGTTTCGTCATTCAAACCAAAAACAATCTTCTCTTGTGGGTCCATACACGTTCTACCTTAAATTAGGTGCATACGTTTAGTATTATTGAAATAAATGTTTATATTATACTTTATTTTTAAAAGATATTTAGGGTATTAAATCTCTAAGGAGCAATAACATGTAATTTTCGATATGGTGGAGTAATCATTAAATAGTATAAAACGTTAAAATAATGTTATTCTCGCCAGCTACATAAAGTAGCTATTTGCTCCTTATATTGGATAATTTATACGGGTACACTACTGGTATTCTTATACAATACGGTATTCTTATACCGTAAAAGTCATTGTTATTATAACAATGTATTACGAATTATATTTTAGGGTTAGACTTACAGATCATTTATAAATATTTTGAATGAAGATATTTGATGAAACGTAGACAAGAAAAACTCTATTTCTCAGTGTCAAAATGCAAATATTTTTCAAACTAGCAACTTTATCAATACAATTAGTATATTGTGCTTCGTAGAACATAGTAAAAAATAATTTAATTGTTTTTATACTTCCTCAGTTATATTACCATAGATTTGCTACAGATATCAAAATTGCACTTAGTTTAGGACAAAATAAGAGGAAAACTCAAAACAACAATACATGATTTATATTTACTACACATAAATTGATAATACAAACTTATGAATATTTTAATGCTACTATGCAGTATTAAAAGCACAAATAACTGGAAGGGGATTACCGCTGCGATGGTTGATTAATCCTAATCAGTGGAACTACCGCAACTACATTTTAAACAGCTTATACTAAGGTACTGGTTTATCAATTATTTTTTAAAATACACATCGGTTATTCCCTCAAATTGATTCCCTTGATTTCTTTGAACATTCCTTGGTTCCATGAGGGAAATTAATTATCCTTATATTGGATAATTTATACGGGTACACTCCTGTTACGTAATGTTCAATCACATACCATTCTGTCGAATATTGTCAGATAATATTGTCATTAGCCACTCGAGTGCTGAGGCGCCAAACGTCTATTATTCCTTTATAGATCTGTGGCTGCGTTTTAATCACATACCATTCTGTCGAATATTGTCAGATAATATTGTCATTAACCACTCGAGTGCTGAGGCGCCAAACGTCTATTATTCCTTTATACATCTGTGGCTGCGTTTTAATCACATACAATTCTGTCGAATATTGTCATTAGCCACTCGAGTGCTGAGGCGCCAAACGTCTATTATTCCTTTATAGATCTGTGGCTGCGTTTTAATCACATACAATTCTGTCGAATATTGTCAGATAATATTGTCATTAGCCACTCGAGTGCTGAGGCGCCAAACGTCTATTATTTCTTTATAGATCTGTGGCTGCGTTTTAATCACATACAATTCTGTCGAATATTGTCAGATAATATTGTCATTAGCCACTCGAGTGCTGAGGCGCCAAACGTCTATTATTCCTTTATAGATCTGTGGCTGCGTTTTAATCACATACAATTCTGTCGAATATTGTCAGATAATATTGTCATTAGCCACTCGAGTGCTGAGGCGCCAAACGTCTATTATTCCTTTATAGATCTGTGGCTGCGTTTTAATCACATACAATTCTGTCGAATATTGTCATTAGCCACTCGAGTGCTGAGGCGCCAAACGTCTATTATTCCTTTATAGATCTGTGGCTGCGTTTTAATCAAATTTTTAATTGAGGTAAAATTGCGGAAATATGTTCTTCATACCCACCAAACATTACTGGAGAAATTAGACAGTCAAACAATATCATCAAAGTTAAATGGTCAATATTGTCACTGTCAGAACAACACATAGCCTCCGACCACTGATGACGTGTATGTACCAGTTACACCGGACCTCTGTTGTCATCATATTTCACATCATTGTGATCATCATTAATTTTGAATGGGTTTTCATCCAATGCCGGTTCCTTTCCAATTTGCTGAGTATGATTTTATTAGTAACACACTCCTCGTACATGAACTCATTACTTCAGACAAGAACAAAGGTACATGATATCTTCAGTACTGTATTTAAATTAACTTACAGTTGTATTAATATTATGTAAAACCTAAAATTATTTATATAATAATATCAGGATAGTCGTGCATATAATTTTTACATGAGTTTTCAAACCATATTTACTTAATCGTACGTTTTTAGACAGTATTATTTACAGTATTAGAAATTGCCTAACTCCATTGAACTTGCTGTTATTAAAAATTACTTCAGTCTAATGTAGTGCAGTTATTCTAGAAGAGTGACCATTCCTTGGAGGTTCTTTCCACAATATTAAATAGAAGGAGAGGCGAAGAGCGTTTCATTTTGTACTAAAGGTGATTTAGAAGTAAATTATGACAGAACATGTTAGTTTAAATGTTATTAAAACTCAAGAAGCAATTAAATTTACGTGTAAAACTTGACCAAATAACTATATCCGATTACTTTATTGCGATGCAAATTCAACTAGTAAATCGACATTTATCTTTTTAAATTGTTGAATCCCCAGAATTAACATTCGAATTGATGAATTCCCTAATTACAACTGATGCATAATTTGGTATATTTTCTACGATTAACTCTAATTTACAAGTAAACAGTTAAATTTTGGAAGTTGTTAAAATTATTTAAACAATTAAACTATAACTCTATAGTTCCAGTTCAGACCATTGAATTGAGAGAAAATTAAAAATATTATTTACCCAATTTGTTGTCTAATAATAATTCATCTCTTAAATGACGGTCTAACTATACAAAAACGGGCAGGTTTAGATTATCGTTCTGTGTATTTTATTTAATCTGCCTTTCAAAAATGTATATTAAAATTAAATTTTAATAATTTTTCTTTTTTTAATCCGTTGTGACACTAAATAATTAAAACATGATATTAATATTATCACTATATTAATACTAATATCAACATTGATATTATTACTACTATTACTGTTTTTATTATTATGGCTCAAGCATACGTTGGCGACGGTATAAGTGAAACTATAGCTTGTTATATTAGTAAAGGCAAGAATGTTCACCAGAAGGACTTGGTAACAATGATAATACTTATGAACATCGCATAAAGCCCGAGCCGCAATCCCACCGAATATAAGACAGTTAAAGTCTGTATATACCTTTCATAGACTTTAAAAGCTTACGTTAAACGCTCTTTGTGTAATTTCAGCTTAGACTTACTCGTATACTAATTTAGAACTGTTTCATCTCTAAACACATTTCCATAAAATTTTAAAAACTTGTAACTAAAAACAGTAGTTTTTTATTTTAATTGCTATTAGAAAGAGTAGAATTATTAATCCCATCTCAGAAATTTTGTATAATCATTTTTTTTTTAATATATTATTTGACGAGACGAATGAAGTGATAATTACTCTATGTACCTCAGAGAGTACAACAACACTTTAATTTTTAGATCCGTGTTAATTCTTTCTATTTCAATTTCTAAATTTTGGAGTTAAAAATAGTTGAACTGCAGTAGTATTATACTGTATTTTCAAATGGGCTTATAACCTAAAGTTATAGACATAATTGGAAAAAATTCAACTCGCAGTAGTTAAGATAACTAATAGAAATACGCAGAAATTCTGCTTCTTTCCTCTGTTTCAACATGGGCATTTTCTGTTGTCAATGTGGTTTCTCACCACTCTGTAAAAATTGTTCAGACTCAGCTTTTTGAAGAAACTTTTATGAAGAACTCTCAATGCTTCTGACCACAAAGCTAATCAATCCCTCGTCGGATACGTCAAGAAACAATCTGTCATCGATTATGACTACCTGAGTAAAGCAATCCTGCCTAAATTTTAGCCTCCATTCTTGTAACAACTGGTTCAATGTCCGTACCATTTACCATTTTCGACAATTTATACTCATTATACAATGATTTGTAATATGTTAACTCTCATTATGATAATTCTTTAGGATTCTATAAACTACGTGGTTTAGTAACATATTGCAAATAATCATGAATGATGACACGATTGCATCATGATCAAATCAATGAAATTGGTATACGAGTACGTGGCATTTTCTGTTGTCAATGTGGTTTCTCACCACTCTGTAAAAATTGTTCAGACTCAGCTTTTTGAAGAAACTTTTATGAAGAACTCTCAATGCTTCTGACCACAAAGCTAATCCCTCGTCGGATACGTCAAGAAACAATCTGTCATCGATTATGACTACCTGAGTAAAGCAATCCTGCCTAAATTTTAGCCTCCATTCTTGTAACAACTGGTTCAATGTCCGTACCATTTACCATTTTCGACAATTTATACTCATTATACAATGATTTGTAATATGTTAACTCTCATTATGATAATTCTTTAGGATTCTATAAACTACGTGGTTTAGTAACATATTGCAAATAATCATGAATGATGACACGATTGCATCATGATCAAATCAATGAAATTGGTATACGAGTACGTGGCCACTGGTATTGTAGTAGTGTCTGTGTAGCACCGAACTTCAGTTCCTTCGATAGCTCAGTACTCTACACTCAGTTGAAAAATTAGAACATAAAAAGAAACCAATTCCAATAATAATAGATTGAAAAAACTAAGGATGTAGCAGTTGTTTTATTTGACTAATGTAAAAGCTGCAAATTACTTAAATTAACTACTTATTTGCTTTAGACCAAGTCCCCAGGGCAATCTGCTATCTCCCGGAGTGTCTTAATAGCTAACACGATACGGCTGATATCGCTCAGAAGTTACTAATTGCTTCAATATTCTCAACTAGCGCTCAAAAGTTTGAGTTGCACATAAGTTTGCCACACGAACAGTTGTACCGCTAGTTATGAACTTCATCTTGGGCGTCCGGTTATAACTGGAGTTGAGCAACTTGTTACAGCTTACCGGAACAGTACTTCATATGACAGATTATAATCTATTCGGCATTTTTCATGGTTGATTCATTATTCTCAACTATCACAAAATCTAAGTTTCACAGTTCTCAATATGGCAGTATACTGATGTGTTATATATATATATATATATATATATATATATATATATATATATTTATAAATTATATGTTTTATAAACATTGAAACATATAAAAACACAAAAACATACATTGTCCGGGAATCGACCCCGGCAAGTGAGAGATCCGGGTTCGAGTCCCGGCGGAGCAAGTCTTTTTGTGACTCAATGTTTATTGAAACTAAATTAAATTCGGCTATTGTAATTTATACAAATTTAATTTATGTAAATAAAAGTCGTTTAACAGGTATTTAGTCTTCCGATCATAGTTTAGTTTGCTTATTTAAACGCATATGTGACAGATACGGCCAAATACAAAATAATTTAATCGTAAAAAATAAGGGCTCTGTGGTGCCCTTATTCACCCGGCAAGTGAGAGATCCGGGTTCGTGTCCCGGCGGAGCAAGAACTTTTTGCGATTCTGTGTTTATTGAAATTAAATAAGGCTATTGCCAATTATACAAGTTTAATGTAAATATCGTATATATAACTTATAAGTTATGTATATATAACATACCACTCCTTTTAAACGAAATAATTTCAAATCTAATACCAGTTACCTCGGCTTCTAGTTTGTGTGTTAATCAATCTAAAACCAACTATTGTCTTTCGTATAAGATATTTTTGATAAATTTCTAGATTTTAATTTGTTTTATTTTATGAATACCGATAAGCAAGTTATATTATTTATTGAAAAGTTTGATTTTTTGTGCTTTCTATCCTCAGAACAAAAATTAATCATTTTTAAAGATTGGGAAATCCGTTAAAATATCACAAATAAGAGTACAACTAACAGTATATAAATAATTTGTATTTTGAATACAAATCATGTAAATCCTCACAACTGGAAATGCATGCAAAGATCTAGAATACTGGACAAAGATTTCATTTCGTTGTTGTCCATTCTTCTATTTTAAAACCCGTTATATTCTACATAGAGAGAAATACCGTTTTACTTTGTATGACCCTATACTGGATTTCCTCCCAAATTTGTGACGAGATAAAGACGAGGTTCAGTGTTTGTCTGATACCATTGAGTTAAATATGTGGACTTGTTATAGTGGTCGTAGGTGGTTAGTAGACGAATGAAGACGTATTGTGACCTGTATTCCGTAGTTCAGTTTTAATGATTAGTGTTGTGTATAGTTTTTTATTAAGTGCATGTTTATAGAGTTAGTGAAGTTGATAAACAACATGGTGGTTGTGATTCCTGACTTAGGCGTGCCACAACGATTTGGTAAGATTTGTTTATTTTAACCTAGTTTGTAATTATGTATTAGGTTAGTTCTTTACCTGAAGAAGAGATCAGATTGCAGATCTCGAAACGTAGTATTACTGATTTCTTGTTTCACTGAACGATGGCAAATGTCCAAATGTCCAGAAAATCCTGTTTCCTTCACAATGCTTTCATCGTCAAAAATAACCTTCAAACAAAGGACTTGTTATAGTTATAACAAAGTAACTTGGAAGGGAAATAATAGGGTAAGTTTGTACCAATAAACTCAATGCTCAAACCGTTACTAACCAACAAACTGCTACGATTGGATAAACTGTTACTGAATCGTGAACTTCTCAGATTAACATGTAGTAAAGTAGTTCCAGTGATAATACAGTTAAAATGGCGATCTTATTGAAACTACCGTGAGTTTCCACCCTATAACAACAAACTTAAACTTTTAACACAATTACAGGCTTGTTTTTAATATATTGTTTTAAAGTGGTTAGCATTTAATGAAAACTAATTTTATTTATTTTTAAACTTTATCTGATATTAAGAGTAAGCACATGAACTATATTTGAAATAAGTTTTTTACGGAAACTAAGAAAATCTAACTTACAATTATTCTGAAACGTCTCTGCAAGTTTCAATGTTAAACAATTTTGTAATTAGCTAAAGTAAGCTACCACCTGCCACCTCCTCATTCTTAGTAATTATATAGTTTGTAATAATTTTTTTTAACTATTTAAACAGCCATAAAAATGATGCTAACCTAAATAATAACAGCATCAGTAGTAAGGGAATTACTCTACATTTTATAAGGACGCAAGGTTAATGAAATGCTGCTGACTTTATAATTTTATGTAAATCGATTTGAGTAATATTAATCCTACTCTTGACATTATTTGAAATTGAAAGTTGGCGTAATACTTATACATTAATGCATAAGTATCAAACAAACTTCTCCAAATGAAATAGATATTACAATGTTAAAATATTTCACTCTGAAATTTAAATTACGTCTATATAACATAATAGGAGCATTAATTAAAATCTCAGGGGAATATTTTTTGTGCTATATATTTTTGTACGTTAATATAACATTCTGGAATCTACTTCAATTTTAGCTGAGATATTTATGCCTCCTAGGGTGACCACTCGACGAACAAAACACGTCTTATCTACGGTCCTGAAAAAAAAAACATTTTTATGCTCATTCTTGTGTTGTTTTTTTAAATAACTATGTTCATATAGTTGTAAAAATGGTAATATTCATAATCTAACTTTTTTTTAAATCTTGTTCCGGAATAATGCAAATTGGTTACATTAAAATAAGGTACTCTTTACATTGAGTACAAGACAAGTATTATAATATAATATAATATAATATACGCGTATGTATATGTACAAGTATATGTATGTATAATTATGTCGTATAGTATGAATGTATATGTATTTCATTTCATATTGAAAATGAACCTCCTGATAGTGCTCCTGGCATGTTATCATGTATAGGGTATTTTTTTTTTAAGAATATATCTCGTCATCAATCTTTTACTGACATTAGGGTATGTATCACGAGGACTTCACATATCCAATACGAGGAGAGTATAATTGTATTGATATATTTTATAAAACCGATGGTTAGTCGGTAAATCGAGAAACTTGTTCTACTTATAAAAGTATATTTCATCATCACTCTTGTCCTGACAGTATAGAATGTATGTATCACCAAGACCTCTTCTACCTAGGACAAGAACAGTATCACATTGAATGAATATATTTTATATCACATAACATGAGTCAGAAAACCTAGAATATCTCGCACGCTATCTGGCAAATGCTAGTATCCCCTTATATGAAAACTGTTAAATTTAAACTTCATTTTATATTTCCAGATGGCAAAGCATTCGTAAAATAAACTATCTTTCTTGTCATTATGCTGGAATGGATATGTTTTGTAGTTAAAACTATTACTAATTGTTGGATTATAGATATTCTGATGACTTTCACATAGAACTCATGAGTATGATCAGCGAACGCCGCGAGTGCGCACTTACTTGTGTGACCTATCGACTTTCTGTGTGAATAAAAAGTCAATATTGCTCTATGAGTGCACTCTTGTTCTAGAACCAATTCTCTTAATACTCGCTGTTATGAGGAGGACATTAAATTGATCCCTATGCTTTAACAATGCTGTTCCCTAAAGCTCTCATTTGTTTTCGCCTGCAGTTTAGATTTGCTGAGTATAGCAATTTACTAGCTTATTCTGTTCGTTTTGACATTGAATCCTATGGCTAATAAAAAACTTCTCATTCCTAAATATCTCCCGTGTTTGATCATATACGTTTGTAATATATTTAACGACTTAAAAATGGCAAGGATTTCACTTCTCGTAAGAAACAATCTTGACTGTTGGAGGATTTTCAATTCCATTATTTTTTTCTTACATAATACTCTCAGTTGGTTGGTGTATAATAACAAAGTTCTTTTCTGCAACATTCTCTTGTTTTAATATCATTTCTGTAAAAATATAAATTTTACAAATATTCTTTTCCTATACATATACAGACAGGCGAACATACAGACAGAGAGAAAAAAATGTTATACCAGCCTCCAGTGTTAGGAAATTTAAATTATTTCAAAACTATAAATACAGTTACACATGTTATTACATTTCAAATATTTTGCATTCATATTATATTATGATATCGTCTATGGAAAATCAATTCACAAGAATTACTAACATCACTTCACATCAAAGTGAAAATCTCAGATGATTTAATAATATTAAAAATATTTTAATGTCAGTAAAAGTTTTCAAAGGCCGTTAAACGTAAGGACAAATACAAACAGAAACATATATAATATGATACAGGAAGATACTAAAACAAGGCAGATTATATTGCTAAACATGTAAATTGCATCTGAAGTTAATTATGTCGTTTTGAAGTATCTTCAGCTATTCAAATTCTGCCCTTAGCTCTTTGACAGACGTTCCAAATCAACCATGTTAAAGGAGTCACATCCAATGCTCACTACACACATGCTATATGTATTTTGCATTATGATTATGATATATATATATATATCATATATATATATATATATAATGAGTATATATATATATATATATATATATATATATATATATATATATATACTCACTATTGTTTTGTAGTTATTAAAGAATAAAGATACATAACAAGCCGCTGAAAACATGTCATTCCTTGTGGCCAGTCATGTAAAAGCCTTGTGTCATTAGATCGTGATCATAATTAAAGAGCAGAAATAGTCACACAAAACAGCAGTTTATTTGCTGTGATATTCATCTCTAAATACAAAATACGATCTCATTTACCGAGGGTCGTTACGATCTGTGCCGACACTAATGTGATGTTTATGTCATTATTGCGGGCGGTTACCACATTTCTAGATTTGACTGCATTCAGTTTACGAATGTAACCTTATAATAAACTTTGAATTTCTTTGAGTCCGTATATTTATTATTCTTATGTGAAAAATCTTCAACAGCTTTATTTTTTATTACAATAGTATTTATTTGTACGTTGGTAAATTTCTACGAAAACAAATTTTTAGAATAAAACCATCTGTTGTTAGTTACAATTGGTAACAACTATTCTGTTAACCTTTAACATGTGATATTTCATGGATTAATTGTTAAAACTTTCCTACGTTCTATTGGGTTTTTCGATAATCCGTAGTTTTATTTGTATATGGGAAAATATAGTGTTCGATAATGGTGCGTGTTTCTTCGTAGGGTTTGGCTAAGCGTTAGCGTAGTCTTGTTTGATAATGAAAAGGTCCCTCTCTGAATTTGTTTGAGCCTTTACGTAATCTGACTATCAGCAGAATGTCTCGAACAATTTCTTTCATAGACTACAATTTTTCATGAAGTTGTTCCTTCATAGACAGGAATTCATAAACTCCTTCATAAATTCTATGTGACTGCATGTCCATTCATTGGACCTACTGAGTGGCATTGAAGTTTTATCTTCTGTTGGCCTAGTTTTGTAAATTCTTTTGCATGATAGTACATCTGCAGGAATTGAGTCCGTTAATTACGATGAGCTATTTTACTTTCCATGCAACTTCGGCGAAGGTAAGGGGGACTCCATTTTGTTGTAATTTAATAAACATTATTTACTCTGACTTTTGTAATAATAATTTATTATAATAATCTTTTTTAACGATTTCTTATGTTTTAAAATAACATCATTACTACAAAGCGTCTCTTTTGGAACTATCCTCACTATATAAAAGTAAAACAAAGTTTCGGTTACTATTAACAAAACATTTTGTACGAAGTAAAAGACGAAAAGGATCTATTCAAGTATTCAAAGAGGTGTTTTGCATAAACATTGTATAGCGTTGCACTAGCGATGTATTCTGCTTGAAAAGTTTGCTCTCTTATAATATATTTAACTTTTACGACTGGCTGCTGGGTGCTTAATGAAAAAATAATCAAGGGAATACAAATGGCTTATTAACAAACATATTTTATTTGTAGTGGAACGTTTGCGGGTTAACGATAACAAGGAGTTGGCCATGAATATTTTAAGGCCAAACTTCTTATACATTCAATTACATACAATTCTTTAACATTCAAACTTATTTTCCTACAAGTGGTCTGGATTGTATTATAATGTGAAAAACAAAATGACTTACTCCTTATTTAAGCTGTATTGAATACTTACTGTTCATTATGAATAATATTTTTAAATATAGTGCTATTTATGTTTATTTACTGTACTATTTTGTTATGTTCGTTCTAAATGTTTGAACTGATCTTCAATTTAGCATTTCAATATCTACAAAATTACTTATTTGAACATCATCTTAGAGTATAAATAATTAATACAAATGACACTTTTAACACATTTTAAACATGATTTACTACAAAACGAAATAAAAGTTAGCTAATTACAAAAACAGTTTCAATAAAAATTTTTGTGTTCAATGCATTATGGACGTACACATTTCAAATGCCAAATAAGACACTTTGTGTTTTTACATTATTTAGATTTTTAATATTCCATGAATAAGTGTGCTTTACATAAAATTATTATACATTCTAGAAGCAGTGTTCTTATTGGAATTAGTTATTAATTTAATACAAACGCTCCAATAATAATATAAAAAGTATATTATTAGAGTGTTTGTTTTAAATTAATAAAATCATTATATTGACACAAATTGCATTCTACATTACGAGATTAAAATTCCAACTTTAATTTTTATTGAAGCATAATATAAAGGGACAAACAATATTTCTCTGATCTGTTATCATAGTTTTAAAAAATTTCAAGATCAGTTCGACAATTCCAATTACTAGTAATTACCTCGCAATATACTGAGTGAAACAGTATTTATTCGAATTTTACCCCTCTTTTATCAAATTTACTGTAAGAAGTATTAGATTTCGTACAGATTTTGTATTTGTAACAATAAACAATATACGGGCTATGAAAAAGGAAGCTAAATATTGGAACGAAACTGAGAATTGCCCCGGGATTCCAAATACTCTAACTACAGCCCTTGAGTATTGTACCACTTTGTCGCTGGTCGTTAATGCATCAAACCGGAGATATCAAGTAATTTAATGTTTCACTTATGCGCCAGTAGATGTGGTCAAAGAATCAAATTGTTTGTCTCAAATATACAATTTTATTCATAACCAAGATTATTATGCAAGAGCTTTACCACTGTTTTGAAGACAGTTAATTAAAATTAGTATTTAGCTGAAAAAAGTTATTGTTTCGACATTTCTCAGCGATTAATTTCAGGGCCCAATTCTCAGTCCAATTCACTTCCTGATCTATGTCTATGACGTAGGTTCATCACTTCTGCACTGAAAACTTGTGCAGTATGTGCTGATGACACGACTCTCTGTTAAACTAGCAAATTAAAATTTATTCTGGAACAGCAGAGTTTTGTTGAGATCAACAACTGCGTCCAACATTTCAACAGCCTCAAACCTTAAGTAAAATTCTGCAAAATCTAATTTTCTAATTTTTGCAGGCATGACGAGCCAGCTGTTATGTTGGATGACACAATGCTGGAAGAATTACATACACAATATGACACAACACTGCTCGAAATTCCTGGGAATATACCTAGATCGACGGTTGACTTGGAATAATCACATCGATCACGTTTGCTCCAAATTGGCCTCAGGCATTTATGTTTTGACGTATCTAGCCAAATACTGCCTGCCCTAGTTAGGTTCCGATGATGGCGTATAATGGCTTGATTTACCCCAACTCACCTACGGGTTGGTCTTGTGGGGAGCTTGTGCAAACAATCAAATTATGAGAGTGTTCTAGCTGCAAAAACAAGCGATCGGCATTATCGCTCAGTTGAAATTTACAGAGTCGTGCAAGGAAGCCGTCAAAAATTTACAACTGTTGACGCTGCCCAGTCTCTACATCTTGGAAACAACTCTGTTTTGTACATCTAAATGTACCATGACGAATGGCCGAGACACTAGATGCAGAGATAACTACCGAACTGGTAGTTACAGAACGGAGGTTTATGAACGCTTGTCTTCACAGGCAGGTGTTCATTTCGTCAACAAATTACCAAAATTCAATAAAAAAACGCTCCAACGTTCAAGGTGTTAAAACCTCGTTTGAAACGCTTTTAAGTGTCAGAAATATTTTATAATGTTGACGAGTTTTTTAGCATATGATTGAGAGATCACCAATTAAAAAGACTGACTGATTCCGTCGCCAGAAGTGGGAATGATTGGCGTATGAATGGATGTATATAAATTTGCAAATTGCATGCTTGAATGACATGTATTGTGGGGTGTATGACAAAATTTTAGCAAGTAAAAGGTTGAATTTTGCCATGCGTTGTAGAATGTTCCGGCAATTAATTGATAACTAGTAGCTTCTTACTATAATGGCTTAAAATATACGATTTTATATTAAATCTACTCATAGCTATGATAAGAGTGCAGAAAGGAGAATCAAGATCTTTAAAAAATGATCATTACTGGTCTGATTAATTTAATACCATACTTAATGTTCTGTAAAATTCATAAGGAATATTGCGGAGTGCTCTTTTGTAAGTTTTGCTCAAGATTTAGTAGAATTGCTGGGTCAATTGTTTGCTTTTAAAAACTTGTATGTTAAGTTTAAATTTTGGTTTTCATTAATTATTTTTTAACCCTTCAACGCAATATTTAATTTGAACTGAACACCCCCTAAGTGGTCCACTTATTTTCTTGTTTTTCATAATTTTGTGACAACATTACCTATACATACATTAAATGATTTTCTGTTAAGCATATACTTGTAAAAGTGATTGTATTGCTAAAATATAAGTATACCCATACAAATATGTACAAAATACCATTACAAAATGTTTTAAAGACATGTTTACTGGAAGTTATTTGCTGTATTTATATTAGAAATTTGCAACTGTGTGATATGTCTTGAAGCAGTCCTCTAGGCATAGGACAGCCCCACATTGGGGACACCAGTAGATTGTGTCCCTTCTTCTGCCATGTTTGTAGCAAACCACACATCTCCTTTGAGGCTTTGCTTTTTTTTCCCAGTTGGTGGAATCTTTTCAATAAAATGTCTTTCAGTTAGACGCATTGGTGGAGGCTCAGTGGATGGTCTGCCTTGAACTGTTCTTGGTACCTCTTGTTGAAATCTTTCCAAAATTTCTTTTACTAGGCCTAATCTAAATGTTAAGTGATCAATATTGTTGTGTTTTGACTTCCAAATGATTTATGAGTTTAGAATAATTGTAATGTTTAGCATGCGCTTGAAGACTTTCATGTACCATTTAGTACCTCTTTTCCTTTCCAATAGATAGTTCTCTAACATTTGATCTCTAAGGTCCACACCCCCCATATTCTTATTATATTCTACTACAATACCAAACAAATAAACAGCTAAACAGAAACAATAACATCGTCATGCCAGCAGACAAAGTCGTTTCACAGTCAATTGCGTAGTTAGAAACAGCTGACAGCAAGCGCCACCTTGATCGATGTTTTTCGTCTACTATAAACTAAATGTTGAACGGCTTTCAATACATAGGTATCGATACACCGATAGTTCATTTCATCTTCTTTCCAATGATGTATAACTCGAATGTATTACACCGAAAATAACCGAAATATATTCGTTATAAGATCGGACTGCGCGATGCGTACAGCGTACGTCGCGGCTGAGTTCAGCGGTAAACACTAGACGTACGGCGTACATCGCGGTGCGTTGAAGGGACGTACTGTATATGAGTAAAAATTACCACAGGTACAACTTTTCCAGAATAGATTTATTTCTACTCCATTTCAATTCATTACTGCTGTCAGCTAGAAGTTCGAGCCTTCAGAGCTGTTTTAGTGTATTATCACCATAAAGATACGATTATTAAAACATTCCTGGAGACGGGTAGGCGTTGTGAGGAGTCAATATTTTTGCAACCCATGTTTCATTACAGTCTTCTGTAAAATAATTAGTATTAAACTATTTTAATAATTAATATATAAATAAAATATTCAATTTATATTATATTATGTTATAGAACAATAACAACATCCGTGACCTCAACATATTCGCGGTGCCTAGGTGACTTTGTTGTTCACGTAATCGGAGTGTTCGTTTGTTTTCTTCATCGATAACCTTATTTAAAGTTAGCAACTTGGTTTGGCTTCATAGTTCACTTTAGAGGCAGGGTCCAACCATACCTTATGGATGAATATCGTAGTCATAAATTATATCACAGACTACAGATTTCTACAGGTCATAGTATGCTATACTATTAATCTGGAAATCCATTATTCTAACTGAAACCCCAGTCTTCACATTTATATTTAGATACACTTTGTATTACCATTGAATAAATTTCTGAATTTCAAATAAAACGAACCGAAACTATATTTCATAATACTATTATCTTTCTTTACATTCAATAAGTGCATCATACAATATGTTCCAAATACGATTTGTATAAAACTTATGTACATTTGGTTTTCTGTAAAACGCATAGTATACGTCCTTTATATGTTTTTCGAAGCGAATCAACCAAAGGAAACGCCGTCGATCTTTATAGGTAATTATGGGCAAGCGTTTGTAAATGATGTGTAACAGCTGTTAGCATATAGTCCGAGTCTCAATTTAAGCTATAACTAAAATTATTTGCTTATAATTATGACTTATGATTACGTAAATAACATTTAGAATGTACTAAAAATTTGCTAGGACGTAGATAATATGTATACTAATTGTTAAGCTTTACCCGTTGTATGCTGACTGAATCGACATGATCTAAGTAAGTAATGAAGGAAGAACACCCGACTACACCTACAAGTAGACTCAGGAATATGGTTCTACAGTCGAGTTATAAAGATCAATTATTGGCTCGGCTGGCCAATTATCAGCTAATCTAATTAATCAACATTCCTATCGTTTAATACTCTAATACTAATTATTAGTGTCGTTAACAATAGAGCAGTGTAATGAAAAGTACACATTACGCTTCAGGAAATTATTTTGATAACGTTCGTGAATTGTTTGTTACTAATTAAGCAGTAAACTGGAATTTGACAAAATGTTTGCGTACAATTCATGTACGTAATTGATTCTAATTATAAAAGCACACAAATTTAGCCTAAAATTACAAAATATTTGTAAAATAAAATGTATTTATACTTTTTATAACTCAATGAATGTTACACATATAACATTTTATATATTGTACGAATGCTGAGTTCACTTCCTTCTTACCTTTCAAATAGTAATCTAATGCTGTTACAGACGAGATTCATGGAATCTGAAGAAATACAAAAAAAATCAACGGCGAAGTAGCCCAAAACAATTAACACCATTTGTATATAAGATGGTGTTATCTAGAGAACAAAACCAAGTGCAACAAAAATGGGGAGATGTTCTTATTATAGACATTTTAGGATCATGTTGTGCGTCAGAAATAAAGCAAATTATTATGCCTTTAACATTATCATTTACATAAAGCTAATGTGGCATTTTTAGGCTAATTTTAGTACAATCTCTCATATTACAACACAATGCCTAATGTCCTGTAATGTCCTAAGTAATATTGTTTGTTTTTTTTTCTTTGATTAAGTTTTTATAGTTTTAGTGAGTTAACTAATATTTTTAAATTTTCATGCTACACCTTTATGTTTCAATGTACTCATTAAAATACACAATATCGAGTAAAACATTACGTAATTACAATATAAGTTTTTGTTTATTTTGAAGAGATTTTGTATAATAAAAACTATAGGAGATAATTTCGGTAATTTAAAAAGTTAAAAGTGGTTATCATAACACTTTGCAAGGTTGTTTTCTACTTTTACTATCCAGAAAGGGTGCAATAAATTCAATTTCTTGTTATATTTTTATGTTATTAAACTGGATACTACTTTACTTAAGTTGATTTAAATATTAGAGTTAATAAACAAATTATGTTCACTGATTCTTCAGTTATTTGTTTTATGTAGAAAGTGCATTTTTTGAAAGGATAAGTTGCAACAACAAATGGAAATCTCCTGGAAACATGTACAAGTGTTTAACCTAATATCAGCCTTTTAAGAAAATAAATGTATTTTAATTTTTGCTATAGGAGAGATTGAAACCGAAATGTTTTATATCTCAAAAAAATCAAGCAAGATCTTCAATGCAGATTCGCGAAGGCTTCTTGCACTTCATGCCTTCCCTGGTTATTATTACAGGCTTTATTTAGCGCATGAAAAATCTTCATCATTAAACTGTGATTGCCTGAATGCGATGTTCTTTAGTGTCTTCTGGAACACATATAGTTAGTTACAACTTTGTTTGAAAAATTAGTCTGAATTTTATTTTGTAGAGCAAAGCATAACAGTAATTGGCACAACTATTATGAAAAATTTAATAAAGATTTAATTTAATCAGCCCTCACAAAACTACACCCACGATACACCAATAATTTCATTTTAATTAGACCAGCTTCATAGTAAGACATATAAAATATTTAAATGTCTAAGTAATTTACAACAGGTAAAACGCATTGTATAGTTGTATAACATGATGTAATATTGGTTCAACGACTTTATCTGATTGCTGAATGACACTGTAGCAATGACTGTAACTCTAAGTTACTTTTCCAAATTGTTACAAAATTAAATTGTGAACCAAGTATTTTTAAATACCGTTCAGATTCGGATATTTGTGTTAGAAAGGAGAAGATGTACGCAATCGAGAAATAACCTAGCGAGAGCACTTAGTGTACTGTTAGTTCCGTGAGTACGTGGTTTACTTCACTAATTATGTTCTAGCCTCATCATATCGGCTGTTTCTCAAATCGTTAGAAGGTGTTGTTAAAAATAAGTTGCCACCTCAAAAGTATCTTGGGTGTAATGTTAAACATATTTCATACATAATGTTAACACGTTTCACATAACCGTAGCTTCAAAATAAAGATGGTAAGTGTAAAGTGAGTTTTAATATAGTATATTTTAAAATTTAAATTGTAATATTTAGTGAACTAAAATAGGCAGAGTAGTAACGAATCAACCACGAACTAAAAACTGGTAACTAAGGAACCAACATTGGTTTACATCATGTTTCCTTGTAACCAACTGCACAAGGTATTGCTGGTTATTTTAGGCCCAAGTTTACAGCATTTATGAAAGGTTAGGTCTTACTTGAAACAAGTTGAGTGTGATGTCCAACTTTATTGTCATAAGTGATCAGAAACATTTAAATGGTTAAAATGTCTGTTATGCCAACTAATAATACAAATTTTAATATAAAAATAAAGTGACTTAAAATGTGAAAAATATTACTAACAAAAACAATGCAATTTTGTAGTTGAAACATGATGTAATTTTTATTATGAAAAAGGCAAGCTGTCAAAGCGGAGAACATAACTTTTGTTGTTTAAGCCAATGCCAAAATTTATATAAAAGCACCATAAAAAGTATTTTTTTAAATTATCCGTTATATACACATTTCCACTTTTTTAAGTTCTAACAATTTTATAACGTGTAAATTTATATAAGTAAGAAAATGAAACCTCCATTAGTGCATTGTAATCATAATAATAATATCAAAATGCCATAATTAGAATATTGGAACTTAGATCAATACGTTAGCTATAATGAACACCTATTTCTGTATTAGCCGTTCACTAGCGAATATCATTATACTACGTGTTTATTAATAAAAAAAAAGGAAAACTCCCTTAGAAAGTACGGTTAATTTATGGAGGCATTAAATCTACCTTGCCGTTTCTCGGTACGTGTCACGAAACCATGAAGCTGGAGTTACTAAATATTCCCAAGCGTTCGAAAGGCAAGAGACAGCAATTGGAAGAAACCTACATCGCTTCAATTATTCCGTACCGTTATCACATCTACGTGTAGTCCCATATAGCACCTCGGAGGTAACATAAGCTATATAAAATATTCTCATCTTGACAATGTATTCTGTCTCACTGCTCCAGCATGGATTTCCATCTCGATGTTTGTTGTTATCTGAAAGGCCTCCTAGAGGGGTTTTCTGCGGAGTCCCAGGAAAATGGGACATTTTTAAGGCATCCCTGAGATTGTTCCACAACGGATTTCTTATAGCCTCTAACAGCAGCGTTATCCTAATCCAAACACGAACAACTCTGTAAGGCCATCTCACAATATATGTATGCAAGCGTAATGCTATAAACAAAAATTCTTAATCATTATAAAATGTCTTATATGTTTGTAATTATAAGACATTGTAAATATTGTACGCTTACTACAAAATCTGCGGTACATCAAAGAATATAGCGTTAGTGAGTCGTTGGCGGAGGTGTCTGTAAGACGATGGAAACGTTTAGTTCAGAAGAAAGGATTAAAGATAGGATAGGTTCAGGAATATATTGTGCTCTATTATCGTATACGTTGTCCGTTTCATACTATTTCGATCACTTCCTGCTATTTGAGTTTGAGTGCTATTGACGACAGTATTAACCTGACAATCTGTTATATCCAAAAAGTGCTCAAGTTACGTCTACTCATTATGAAAATACGTGGTAGTAGTCTATATACTGTTTTAATTTTTTGTTATTACTAGTTAGTAAGGCCAATAACTATTACTTCTCGTTATAGTGCTATTAGTTCGGTAATTGTTTTAAGGTATTTAGAAAATTGGAAAGAAAAAAATTCAATCCGTTTTACAAAATCTATATTTGATGTGAATGAAAATAAGGCAAAATAACAGAAATGTTGTTTGATATCACAAAACTGTTTTGAGAAGTGCGATTTTTCTTTTATGTATATTAGATGAGGCAATAAGTTATTTGCATACGAAAATGGTAACACAGTAATGATGTTTTCGTGTTCTCGAGGCGGAATTTTCTCTACTTTAGTCAACTTGAAGAATAAGCTTTTCTGTACAATCTTGGCCAGATCATAATATTAAGATTATAATTTTTTTTTATCTTCAAGAACATACTGAATAAATACTACAAAATATAACAAGTATTCAATAGTCTCGTGTTTTATTCATAACAAATAAATGCATAAATTAAACACGTGGATTCCACTACCCGAAGACTTATAAGAAACGTTTTAAAATAAGCGTTGATAAACAAGTGAGTTATTATTTAATGCTTTAATTTCAACTTAAAGGTTTCAAATGTGTTTTATTCCACTATACATATTTAAAAATAGTATTTCTTCCTAAAATGAGTAGCTTTACTTTTAAATGTGTATGTATTCATGAATTCAGTATTAGCATTAAAAATAAAATATACGATACATGTTTTTAAAGTAAGTACCATTTTTAAATTACGCCGCCGCAGCGCTGCATTTGCCGTTTGTTTACGTGATTTTAAAATGCCGCCGACTATCGAGAATCCCGCTGACTGTGAAGTGCGTGCTGTGATTCGTTTTCTCTGTGATAAAGGCTTAAAAGCAATTGACATTCATCGCCAAATCAGTGAAGTTTATGATGAAAACATTATGAGTGAATGAATGGTGCGAAAATGGGTTAGGGCCTTCAAAGATGGCCGCACAAACGTTCATGGTGAGGAACGAAGTGGGCGACCTTCAGTCATTACCGATGATCTCATTCAAAAAGTGGACTGTAAAGTGAAAGAGAACAGACGGTTCACAATTTCGTCCTTAGCTGAAAAATTGCCTGTTGTATCAAGAAGTGTTCTCTACGAAATTGTGTCCGAACGTTTAAATTAACGGAAGCTGTGTTCACGGTGGGTACCGAATATGTTGAATTATGAGCACAAAACCAAACGATTGGGCAGTGCATTGAGGTTTCTCGAGCGTTACAGTAACGAGAGCGATGATTTTAAGCCATATCGTTACAGGCGATGAAACGTGGGTAGCATACGTTACACCAGAATCAAAACAACAGTCAATGGAATGGCGACATTCAACATCCCCTAGGATAGTCAAATTCAAGCAAACAATTTCTGCCCATAAAATTATGTGCACTGTCTTTAGGGACAGACAGGGTGTGTTGTTGGTAAATTTTCTGCCTCGTGGTGAAACGATTAATGCAGCCGCGTACTGTGAAACTTTAAAAAACCTGCGCCGCGCAATTCAAAACAAAAGGCGTGGCATGCTGAGTGCAGGTGTCGTTTTGCTCCACGATAATGCTCGTCCACATTCAGCAAATCGAACGTAAGAGCTTATCACTTCATTTGGCTGGGAACAATTGGAGAACATCCTCCATACAGTCCCGATCTAGCGCCTAGCGACTACCATTTATTTCTGCACTTGAAGACGCATTTGGCGGGGAAGCGTCATTCCAATGACGAAGAAGTAAAAACGTCTGTCCTATTGCTCACTGTTTTAAAGTAATTTTGAATATTCGTAAATAACCCTTTCCGAACAAATATTTGTTAAGCATTAAACCAGTCTAAAGCAGGAAATTGCCTGCAGGAATGTTATTCAATAACACAACACTTAGTCGTGAAGTCGGATTCTTCACATATATGAACATTAGATGGAGCAATAAGCTATTTGCATACGAAATCCGTAGCGTATGCATGGTAACAGTCAGACTGCTCTGGAGTCGGATTGTTTACTACTTTATTCAACGGAGGTTTTCTATATTTGAATTGAACTTGGATTCACTTGTTTTAAGTATATCTTTAATATGGCTGATTGTAATCCCAAAATAAAAACAAATTGACTGGTTATTTTAATAGTAATCGAATTATAAAATAATGCCCAAGATAACACCTTATTTGCTTATTTTATGTGTATATATGTATGTATATTATTATGATAAAAACTTCATTTCGTGCCATTTTAAAACAATTAATTTTCAGGAAAATAGAAATTTGTGAGATATTTTATGAGTTGCTCTTTAGAAGTGTCTACAAAATTGAATAAATATATTATCATGGACATAATCAAATTATTAGTTATAAAATACTACAGCTATCATTATTTTCGGTATACAAAAAAGCTGGATATTTTTCTTGAAAATAGAAAATTACTATTAAAATTACAACCATATTAGAGTAATTAAAACATTACGTAATTTTTGGTTAAATTCCTAAATATATATATATATATATATATATTTATTTATTTCTATACATGTAGTGAACAATCTTAACCAAAATAAAACAGCAGATTAGTGATGTAATACATAAAAGTGTTTGAAGATTATGGTATTAAAATGTTAGATGCTAAGATAAATTGCGAGATGTTTCTGCAACAGTTGTCTCACTCGACATATATACGTGATGTGTAATGAATGAAACGACCACTCAAGACGATTTTACTCTAACACTTTCCTAAATAATAAATTTATATTACTAGCAATGAAGATTTGAAGCCCATCATGATTCCGTTCCGGGAGATTTTCGAGTGTTCCGTGTAAGATATTATTGGCAAAAATCTCAAGTGAGTTCAAAGCTAATTTTGAGAGCTTATATGGTTTCAATAAATACTCATGTTTTTGTTGACCAAACATTAAACTGTCGCTATTTCCGAAGCTAATAACAGTGTTATAATTACTTGTTATAATTTCAGCTATGCCATATACAAAGAGGCAGCATTAACCACTTTTTTCAATAGTTTACACGATCAGCATTCCCTAGTAAGCACAAGTGTTATTCTAAAGATTTATTAGGGATAATTTTAAGATATTTTAAAATGTTAGGCACAACAACGCTTACGTGAAGATAATTTCTTATTTGATATTCAGTTCATACATAAATTTGTTAAAACGTATTAAGCATGTCTAAAATGTTCGTGTAAAATAAAATTTCATAGTCTCGTGTCGTTTAGAGATCTGCGGAAAAAGAGACTTTAGGGAAGAAACGAATAGAATCAGCATGGTAAGCAGATTTAAACTGTAAAATGGCTAAGCTGCCTTGGCAAGTTTGTAAATCCGCTGCTTAAATGCTTTCAGCTTAAATGAAGCTTCCCTCTCTATTGCACGTTCAATCAATCGAATGCTTTCCGTGTTTCGTCATTCAAACCCAAACCAATCTTCTCTTGGTTTTTTAGGTTTTAACCTTAATGGTTTTTTCAACTAATTGATGATATTTATTATTTATTTGTCTATTTTTTAAGATACTTATGACATTAATTTATTAAGGAGCAATAATATTTATTTATGTTATTGTTAATTTTTATTAATAGCCTACTTTATTTAAATAGTTTGAAACGTGATATCAGTCTCTAAACTAAAAAATCATGGAAATGTATATTAAAATAATATTATTTCCGCCAGGTATATGATATTTACTGCTTCCATAAACAAAGACTGAGTTCTTACTTTACTTCGTAATGTGAAAAATTTATTTTTACTCTGCATGTAATAAAATAAAATTGCCCTTTTCGTTACTATTAGCATATATGCTAATTGTACTGCTAATAAAACAAACAATCCTGGACCACTAAAGATACCGTAACAGTTATTGATAGTTACAATGAATTATGATTCAGATTATAGGTTATTATCAGGTATATACGTACAGTTTATTTATTACAATTCTGGATAAAGAAAATTGAGTAAATGTCTCAAGAGAATAAAATTGTAACCCTCAGCTCTGTTTCTTCCGATCAAACTTCAATCTCAGGGTGGACAGGCATAAATCAAGAATGTGTATTAATGTTAATTTTTAAATGCCAAGAAAAAGACCTACAACATTATTGCTCAACGTTAAAATGCACTTTAAAGGCACGCTTTCATAAGCTGGGATCAATAAACATGCCACAAATGGGATGCATCAGCAGATTGTACGTATATAATTTTTATAACAATAATTTATATATAATAAATAATTTAAATTTACTGTATGTAACTGGAGGGGGTTTATCGCCGCAAAGAGTGATTAATGGTTCCAATCAGTGGAATAACTTGAACTACATCTTAAACCGCTTATACTAAGCTACTGTCTCAGAAATTATTTGGTAATAAATGCACACCGGTTATTTCCTCCCCTTTTGATTCTTTGAAAAAAATAATTATGCATATATTGGATAGTTTATACGAGAAAATAACTGTTAATTGTGTCGAAAATCGTCAGATAAAACTGCCTTGAGCCACTCTAATGCTGAGGTGCAAAACATGTAATATTCCTATATAGATATGATTCTGCGTTTCAATTAAAATTGTAAACGAGGTAAACTTGCGGAAATACGAGTGTTTATAATATTCACCAAACGTTATTAGAGAAATAGAACAGTGAAATATTGTCACTGTCAGAACAGCACATAGCCTCCGGCCACTGATGGCATACAGGTTACACCGGGCCTCTGTTGTCATCATATTTCACATCATTGTGATCATCATTAATTTTGAATGGGTTTCCATCCCCTGCTGGTTCCTTTCCAATTTGCTGAGTATGATTTATTAGTAACACACTCCTCGTACATGAATTCGTTACTTCAGACAAGAACCAAGGTACATGATACCTTCAGTACTGTATTTAAATTAATTTACAGTTGTATTAATTATAAATAACACTAAACTATCTATATAATAATATCACGATAGTCATACACATATTTTTAACCTGAGTTTTAAACCATATTTATTTAATTGTCCGTTTCTTAGAATTTTTAACTGTCTATCTCTATTGAACTTCTTTGATATTAAAAAGTATTTTCTCCTTCGAGGTTCTGTCCACCATATTATTAATAGGAGGAGGAGGAGAGCGATTTAAACGTTTCATTTCGCACTGAAATTGATATTGTAAAGTAAATTATGAAAGAACGCTTAAACTAAACGAAAGAAGAAGTTATGTTTACGAGTAGAACTGTTCCAAATAACTATATTCAATATATTTCTTGATTGCTATTCAAATTCAACTAGTAAATCTGCATTCTTCTTTTTAAATTGAATTAATACATTTCCAATTGCATACATTCTTTAATAGCAATTTACAATTTATGCACAATTTGGTATATTTTCTATGTTCAAAATCTGATTTTGCAAATAGACAGTTTAAATTTTGGAAGTAGTTAAAATTGATGAAACAATTTAACCATAACTCTATCAATAGCCTCAATTGATATAATAATATTAGGATAATCATAAACATATTTTATAGTGAATATTAATACCATGTATATTTACTCATACGTTTAAAAAAATATATATCATTAACTTTATACCTCCATTATATTTGTTTGTTATTGAAAGTTATTTGTTTAGTTTGGTCCAGTTATTTTAAAAGATCTACTATTTACTAGAGGCTCTTTTCGCCATATTAATGGTAGGAGTGGGAGAACGAGCCAAACGTAAGTTCCAATCACACTGTGTATCTCAAATAGTACAACACTTTTATTTATATATGGTCTTCACGGTACGAGATTTTTGTCCCTAAACCAAAGGTTTTTTATTACACAGTTTACATTTCTTTTTAAACAAATGAAATGCGTTTTGTTTAATTTTTAAATTTTTGTATTGAGATATTTAGACTGCAGTAAATATGTAACGTTGGGTATTTTTAAATAGGCTTATAATCTATAAAAACACAAATCTTGTTATTTAAGATAACTATATAGAAATAAGTGGAAGTTCTGCTTCTCTTAAAAAATGGGTATTTCCTCCTGTCAAAATGATTTGTCACTACTCTGTATGAATTGTTCACCTTCATGGAGAACCCTCCAATACTTCTGACCACAAAGCTAATCTCTTATCGGATACGTCAAGAAACAATCTCTCTTTACTGTCACCCACTGCACGTTTCATGTCCATAACTGCATCCATTGTGACTACCTGAGTACAGCAATATTACCTAATGTCCAGCCTCCATTCTTGTTACAACAGTCATTGGAGCCTTGTTCGTTCCATTTTCGAATTAGGAGTACTCCACAGTCAATAAAAAAAAATATAACATCAAGGGGAACATCGACATCCATTAGCATCAATTTCAATAAGGAGAAATTTAAAATACTAAGGACGTAGCAACTGTTTTATTTGGCTGTTGCAAAAATTGCAAATCACTTCAATCGACTGCTTATCTGTCTTGGTCCATTCCCCCGGGTAATCTGCTATCTCCCGGAGTTATCGAAATATCCAACTCAATACGACTGATATCGCTCAGAAGTTACTAATTGCTTCAATATTCTCAACTAGCGTTCGAGTTTGAGTTGCACACAAGTTTGCCGCGCGTTGATTTACAGGTATGAACTTTATCTTCGGTGTCCGGTTGTAATTGGAGTTGAGCAACTTGTTACAATTTACCGGAATAGTTCTCCTTGTGGTAGGTGACTGATTATAATCTACTCGGCCTTGTTAATGGATGCTTCGATATTCTCAACCATCACAAGAATCTTAGTTGCACAGTTCTCCATATGAGTGTATGCTGAGACAGTCTGGCTGATTATAATATACTTGGCCCTTGTTAATGGTTGCCTCAATATTCTCAACTATCACAAGAATCTTAGTTACAAAGTTCTCTATATGGGAGTATACTGATACAGTCTGTTTCAGTACATGGCATTGCTAATGTTTGTTTGCGATAGCCAGTGTTTGAGTGGCTATACTGTTGGTGATCAAGCAAGTTGACTATGCAGGCGAAATTGACTTGGAAAAGTCGGTCATTAAGATATTATAGGACTATTTGAAGTTTCTCACTACAATTTAAGTTTCAGATTGCAATTGTTTCTCACTTCACAACAAATGACGTAACAGAACCGTGCAAAAGTATCATGAATATCTGCGGTATGCTCGCAAATATAACTGCAAGTGTTCGCAAAACAATAGCAATATAAAGAAACGGAATGATCTGCTTAGTTATATATATATATATATATATATATATATATATATATATATATATATATATATATATATATAATATACAGGGTGATTCATGAAGTTCTCCCCCCACTTCTACAGCACATTTTACTAGTAAAAATAATGAAAAAATGTTGTATAAACATAGGTCCGAAAACGCTTCGTTAGCGAGTTACAGCTAGGGAAAGATTTCGCCTGAATTCCTGGGTAAAGAGTAAAATAAAGCCATACTGAACTTTTGGAAAGGTTAATTAAGTAAGAAATATCGTGGATTCTTATGTATTTTTACCTGATAAAGCTAATAAAATAGGTTTCAGAACTGTACCTGTAGTAGTTTTTGAGGGATTCAGGGTTAAATGCAAAAAATTGGGGCACGAAACAATGTTTTTTTTAAGTTTGATGTACAATAACTTTGTTAAATTGGTAATAAATACATAAAATCAACAAACATTAATTGTAGAGAATTTAATTCTGAGAAAATTGATATAATCAAAGTCTAAAATAAAACAGAAATAAGTACCAAAAAATCGATTTTATTCTATATATATATATATATATATATATATATATATATATATAATATAGAATATATATATATATATATTCTATATCAATAGAATATATATATATATATATATATATATATTCTATATCAAATTACATTTGTCATATTATATAATATCATTTTAACTAATTAATTTTGAATCTAAAACTTATCATTTACCACTGCTTCTAGTTTGCGTATTAATCGATCTAAAAGAAATTTTTGCTTGCCGTATATTGTTTTTTATTATCGTCTAGTTTATTTTATTACTTTCAGTTACACGATAAGTATCAATAAATTATATCCCTTATTAAAAAGCTCAAAGATTGTGTGTTTTTATCCTCAGAATAAAAATAAATTATACATAGACTACCCTATTATGAGAAGTAAAGTTAGTACCGGTTAAATTTCACAGATAAGAGTATTATTATAACTGGCGGTTTATAAATAGATTATATTATGAATGCAAAATAAGTTAAATCCTCACCACTGGCTAAATATGCAAGAATAACTCCTAACGTTAATCCTGGGCAGTCAAAGATTTTGTTTTGATATGTTCAATACTTTTGTATTAAAAACATATTTTGAATTCAAATTTTAAGGGACAAATAACGTTTTACTTTGTACCCATAATGGGGCTTCTCCCAAATTTTGTGTGAGACAAAATGAGGACGAGGTTCAGTGTTTGTTTATTACCAAGGAGTTGGATATGTGGACCTGTGATAGTTATAACACAGGTAACTCGGAAGATAGTAAATAGGACAAGTTTTTACTAATACACTGAATTTTCAAACCGTTACTAACCAACAAACTGCTATGATTGGATACTCTGACACTGAAACGTGAACTTGTGATTGGCACGTAGTAAAGTAATTTCAGTAATATACGAAAGACGGGTTTTTCGAAAATACCATGAATTCTACTCAAATAAAATAATCTCAAACTATTAACCCACTTACAAGGCTTATTATTAACGTACTGTTTTTAAAGCGGTAAACAATATTAATAAAAATTATTTTTATTTATTTTTGCTCTTTATCTGATATTATGATTAGGCACGTGAAAATGTGTATGTTTGAAATAAGTTGTAAACCGGAACTAATAAAGTCTAACTTACATTTAATCAGAAGTGTCTCTGCAAATTATATTTGGAAGAGAAAGAACGGCATTAAAACAACGTTAAAGTACTTAGATAGCAGTAACCAATAAACAACTATGTAATTAGGTAATATGTGGCACCACCTGATGCCTCTACCGTCCAAGCCTCAGCCACCTCCTCATTGTTAGCAATTATCAATTGTATCAAAATTTATTTTCTACAAATTGTTTATAAACAGCTATAACAATGACGCTAACCTAAATAATAACAGCATACGTGGTAAGAGAATTAGTTCTCTCTAAGCTCTAAGTTTCATAGGAACGCAAGGTGGAAGATAATGAGATGCCGCTGACTTGATAATTATGTAAATCAATTTGAGTAGTGTTAATCCTACTCTTGACATTATTTGAAATTAAAAGTTGGCGTAGTACATTAATGTATTAAGTATAAACATTAATGCGTAGGTAATCAAACAAACTCCTCCAAATAAATAAATATTACAAAAGTATGTGATTATGTACTTCCATATATCATAATAGGAGCATTAATTGAAATCTCAGGAAAATATTCGTTGAACTGTATGTTTTAGAAGTTAATACAACATTCTAAAATCTACTTCAATTTCAGCTGAGATTGTTATGCCTCCTGGGGTGACCACTCAACGAACACGTCTTAACTACGGTATCGCAAAAATAAACATTTTGGTGCTCATTCTTACGTTCTAGTTTTGTTATCAGCATAACCTGTTACCACTTAACAACCATAAAAAATGACGCTAACCTAAATAATAACAGAATAAATGGTAAGATAATTTCTCTAAGTTATATAAATAGCATGTTGGATAATAATGAAATTCTGCTGATATTATAATGATGTAAAGCAATTTGAGTAATTTTTAACACAATAGTAATCATATTCATGACATTATTTGAAAAATTAGAAAGGTGGCGTTGTGTTTATACAGTTTTACGTTTAGAGAAGGTTGTATAGTTTAACCTCTAAACATTTATAAACTAATTTCTCTTCTCAATATTAGAGGATATAAGTATTACGAGAGCATCTTTTATTCAATAAAAGGAGAGTATAATGATGCATTAATATATTGTATATAACAGAAGGACTGACGGTAAACCAAGAGGCATGTTATCAATTATAGGATCTCCTAATAAGACCATATTTCTTCATCGATCTCTTCCTAAAATTAGAGAATGTAAATATCACGAGAATCTCTTCTATTCAACATAAGGAAATTAAAATGTTGTACTAATATATTTTATTCCACAGATGGAGAGTAGGTAAAACGAGAAGCTTGTTATCAGTTATGAAGTCAACTTATATAAGTATATTTCGGCATCAATCTTTTCCTGACATTAGAGTATGTATGTATCACGAGGACCTCTCATATCCAACACAAAGAGAGTGTAACCCTGTATTGATACATTTTATATAACCGAAGGATAGTCGGTAAACCGAGAGACTTGTTATCAGTTATGGAGTTTACTTATAAAAGTACATTACGTCATCGAGTCCTTCCTGACATTAGAGGATGTATGTATCAAGAGGACCTATCATGTTCAATACAAAGAGAGTATAACGTTGTATTTATATAATTTACATAACCGAAGGATAATCGGTAAACCGAGAGGCTTGTTATCTGTTATGGAGTCTACTTATAAAAGTATATTTCGTGTCGAGTCCTTCCTGACATTAGAGAATGTATGTATCAAGAAGACCTATCATGTTCAATACTAAGAGAGTGTAACGTTGTATTTATATAATGTACATAACCGTAGGATAGTCGGTAAACCGAGAGGCTTGTTATCTGTTATGGAGTCTACTTGTAAAAGTATATTTCGTGTCGAGTCCTTCCTGACATTAGAGAATGTATGTATCAAGAAGACCTATCATGTTCAATACTAAGAGAGTGTAACGTTGTATTTATATAATTTACATAACCGAAGGATAATCGGTAAACCGATAGGCTTGTTATCTGTTATGGAGTCTACTTGTAAAAGTATATTTCGTGTCGAGTCCTTCCTGACATTAGAGAATGTATGTATCAAGAAGACCTATCATGTTCAATACTAAAAGAGTGTAACGTTGTATTTATATAATTTACATAACCGAAGGATAATCGGTAAACCGAGAGGCTTGTTATCTGTTATGGAGTCTACTTATAAAAGTATATTTCGTGTCGAGTCCTTCCTGACATTAGAGGATGTATGTATCAAGAGGACCTATCATGTTCAATACAAAGAGAGTGTAACGTTGTATTTATATAATTTACATAACCGAAGGATAGTCGGTAAACCGAGAGGCTTGTTATCTGTTATGGAGTCTACTTATATAAGTATATTTCGACATCAAGTCCTTCCTGACATTAGAGTATGTATGTACCACGAGGACCTCTCATATCCAATACGAAGAGAGTGTAACCCTGTATTGATACATTTTACATAACCGAAGGATAATCGGTAAACCGAGAGGCTTGTTATCTGTTATGGAGTCTACTTATAAAAGTATATTTCGTGTCGAGTCCTTCCTGACATTAGAGAATGTATGTATCAAGAAGACCAATCATGTTCAATACTAATAGAGTGTAACGTTGTATTTATATAATTTACATAACCGTAGGATAGTCGGTAAACCGAGATGCTTGTTATCTGTTATGGAGTCTACTTATAAAAGTATATTTCGTGTCGAGTCCTTCCTGACATTAGAGAATGTATGTATCAAGAAGACCTATCATGTTCAATACTAAGAGAGTGTAACGTTGTATTTATATAATTTACATAACCGTAGGATAGTCGGTAAACCGAGAGGCTTGTTATCTGTTATGGAGTCTACTTGTAAAAGTATATTTCGTGTCGAGTCCTTCCTGACATTAGAGAATGTATGTATCAAGAAGACCTATCATGTTCAATACTAAAAGAGTGTAACGTTGTATTTATATAATTTACATAACCGAAGGATAATCGGTAAACCGAGAGGCTTGTTATCTGTTATGGAGTCTACTTATAAAAGTATATTTCGTGTCGAGTCCTTCCTGACATTAGAGAATGTATGTATCAAGAGGACCTATCATGTTCAATACAAAGAGAGTATAACGTTGTATTTATATAATTTACATAACCGAAGGATAGTCGGTAAACCGAGAGGCTTGTTATCTGTTATGGAGTCTACTTATAAAAGTATATTTCGTGTCGAGTCCTTCCTGACATTAGAGAATGTATGTATCAAGAGGACCTCTCATGTTCAATACTAAGAGAGTGTAACCCTGTATTTATACATTTTACATAACCGAAGGATAATCGGTAAACCGAGAGGCTTGTTATCTGTTATGGAGTCTACTTATAAAAGTATATTTCGTGTCGAGTCCTTCCTGACATTAGAGAATGTATGTATCAAGAAGACCAATCATGTTCAATACTAATAGAGTGTAACGTTGTATTTATATAATTTACATAACCGTAGGATAGTCGGTAAACCGAGATGCTTGTTATCTGTTATGGAGTCTACTTATAAAAGTATATTTCGTGTCGAGTCCTTCCTGACATTAGAGAATGTATGTATCAAGAAGACCTATCATGTTCAATACTAAAAGAGTGTAACGTTGTATTTATATAATTTACATAACCGTAGGATAGTCGGTAAACCGAGAGGCTTGTTATCTGTTATGGAGTCTACTTATAAAAGTATATTTCGTGTCGAGTCCTTCCTGACATTAGAGAATGTATGTATCAAGAAGACCTATCATGTTCAATACTAAGAGAGTGTAACGTTGTATTTATATAATTTACATAACCGAAGGATAATCGGTAAACCGAGAGGCTTGTTATCTGTTATGGAGTCTACTTATAAAAGTATATTTCGTGTCGAGTCCTTCCTGACATTAGAGAATGTATGTATCAAGAAGACCTATCATGTTCAATACTAAGAGAGTGTAACGTTGTATTTATATAATTTACATAACCGAAGGATAGTCGGTAAACCGAGAGGCTTGTTATCTGTTATGGAGTCTACTTATAAAAGTATATTTCGTGTCGAGTCCTTCCTGACATTAGAGAATGTATGTATCAAGAAGACCAATCATGTTCAATACTAATAGAGTGTAACGTTGTATTTATATAATTTACATAACCGTAGGATAGTCGGTAAACCGAGAGGCTTGTTATCTGTTATGGAGTCTACTTATAAAAGTATATTTCGTGTCGAGTCCTTCCTGACATTAGAGAATGTATGTATCAAGAAGACCTATCATGTTCAATACTAAAGAGAGTGTAACGTTGTATTTATATAATTTACATAACCGTAGGATAGTCGGTAAACCGAGAGGCTTGTTATCTGTTATGGAGTCTACTTATAAAAGTATATTTCGTGTCGAGTCCTTCCTGACATTAGAGAATGTATGTATCAAGAAGACCTATCATGTTCAATACTAAGAGAGTGTAACGTTGTATTTATATAATTTACATAACCGTAGGATAGTCGGTAAACCGAGAGGCTTGTTATCTGTTATGGAGTCTACTTATAAAAGTATATTTCGTGTCGAGTCCTTCCTGACATTAGAGAATGTATGTATCAAGAAGACCTATCATGTTCAATACTAAGAGAGTGTAACGTTGTATTTATATAATTTACATAACCGAAGGATAATCGGTAAACCGAGAGGCTTGTTATCTGTTATGGAGTCTACTTGTAAAAGTATATTTCGTGTCGAGTCCTTCCTGACATTAGAGAATGTATGTATCAAGAAGACCTATCATGTTCAATACTAAGAGAGTGTAACGTTGTATTTATATAATTTACATAACCGAAGGATAATCGGTAAACCGGGAGGCTTGTTATCTGTTATGGAGTCTACTTGTAAAAGTATATTTCGTGTCGAGTCCTTCCTGACATTAGAGAATGTATGTATCAAGAGCACCTATCATGTTCAATACTAAGAGAGTGTAACGTTGTATTTATATAATTTACATAACCGAAGGATAATCGGTAAACCGGGAGGCTTGTTATCTGTTATGGAGTCTACTTGTAAAAGTATATTTCGTGTCGAGTCCTTCCTGACATTAGAGAATGTATGTATCAAGAAGACCTATCATGTTCAATACTAAGAGAGTGTAACGTTGTATTTATATAATTTACATAACCGAAGGATAATCGGTAAACCGAGAGGCTTGGTATCTGTTATGGAGTCTACTTATAAAAGTATATTTCGTGTCGAGTCCTTCCTGACATTAGAGAATGTATGTATCAAGTGACCTATCATGTTCAATATTAAGAGAGTATAACGTTGTATTTATATAATTTACATAACCGAAGGATAATCGGTAAACCAGGAGGCTTGTTATCAGTTATGGAGTCTACTTATAAAAGTATATTTCGTGTCGAGTCCTTCCTGACATTAGAGGATGTATGTATCAAGAGGACCTATCATGTTCAATACAAAGAGAGTATAACGTTGTATTTATATAATTTACATAACCGAAGGATAGTCGGTAAACCGAGAGGCTTGTTATCTGTTATGGAGTCTACTTATAAAAGTATATTTCGTCATCACTCTTTTCCTGACAGTATAGGATGTGTGTATCACGAAGACCTCTTATGTCTAGAACAAGGACAGTGTTACATTGAATTAATTTCATTTGTATTATATAAGATGAGTCAACATCTAGAGCGTCTCGCACGCTGTATGGCAAATTTTGGTATCCTAGTACTCCTCCTATCTAAAGACTATTCAATTTCAATTTCATTTTATATTTCCAGGTGACAAAGCATTCATAAAATAATTTATCCTCCTTGCGATTGTGCTGGAATGGATATATTTTTTTAGTTAAAACTATTACTAATATTTTTGGGTGTTCGTTATAACGTTCAGATAGAACTGATAATTATGCTCAGCTAATATCGCGAGTGCGTACTTACTTGTGAACACTTTTAGTGAAATGAGGAATCCAAGGAGCTATGGTAGATCAAAATTGACTATTGTTTTGTAGTTATTATAGAATAAAGATACATAACAAGCCACTGAAAACATACCATTCCTAGTCGCCAGTCATGTAAAAGCCTGGTATTGTTAGAACGTGATCAGAATTAAAAAGCAGAAATAGTCAAACAAAACAGCAGTTTATTTGCTGTGATATTCATCTCTAAATACAAAATACGATTTCATTTACCAAAGGTCGTTACGATCCGTGCCGACACTAATGTGGTGTTTATGTCATTACTGCGGGCAGCTACCACATTTCTACATATGACTTGTAATGCATTATGTTTATGAATGTAACTTTATATACTTTGAATTTCTTTGTGGTGTTTTATATATATATGTATACAAATGTTTTTAATAAAACCATTTCCTGTTGGTTACAAAGTAGTAACAACTTTTCTGTAGCAGATTAGTGTGATGCTATATTAGCTGTTAATTACAAACAAACAAACATAAAAACTCTATGAATAAATTTGTTTTACCAACACAATACTGTTATAAAATTCATCCCAAATTACGCACATCAAAATTCAACTAAAAGTTTTATTAAGTCTAAGACTCTAAGTGTTATTATTTGTTATAATTTGAATAAATTTTAAGAGCTTAGCATAAATTTGAAAGTAACAAAATGCAGTTAGCCTGCAATATACTGAGTAAAAAAGTTCTTATTACATTGATGTCCCTATTTTTTCAAATATACTTTAAGAATTATATTTCAAATAGATTTTGTATTTATAACGATAAACATATACGGATTATGAGAAAGGAAACCAAGTATTGGAACGTAACTGAGTATTGCCCCGGGGTCCAAATACACTAACTACAGCCCTAGAGTATTGCATCAGGTTTGTTAATGCATCAGACCGGAGATTTAAAGTTACTTCATTTTTTCGCCAGTAGACGTAGGGAAATAATTAAGTTGCTTGTCTCAAATATTCAATTCAGAATCAAAAATATTGTGGAAAAGTATACCTTATACTACTGCTTCGAAGGTAGTCAAGTAAAATTAAGATTTCTCTGGTAATATGTTTTTCGTTCATTGTCTGTGATTAATTTATATTTGTTTCAACATATACGATTATCTCGTAAATTGAAATTAATCATAGAGAGTAAAATTAATAAAAATCTCGTATTATTACTATTCTATATAAGTTACAACATACTTTATAAAATATTGCAGAAAGACTGCGATATGCTCTTTTATGATTTGCTAAAAAGTTTTCAGAACTGATGGATCAATTATTTACTTTTTAAAACTCGTAAATTCAGTTAAAAGATCGGTTTTCAGTCATAATTTTCCAAAACGCATTCTTTATATGAGTAACAATTACCACAGAGAGAACTTTTCCAGAATAAATTTCCTTTTCTTCTCTAATCAAATTCATGACTGCTGTTAACTAGAAGTCTCGAGCCACCAGAGGTGTCTATCGTGCATCGCCACCGTACAGACACGATTATAAAAACATCCCTGAAGACATTAACTACACAACGGAGTGGCGTTGTGAGTAGTCAATATCCTTGCAATCCATCTATCATTACAGTCTGCTATAAAATCATAATAAATAAACTATTGTAATAATAATTGTATATTACAATAGTTTATACGTATACATGTAATTGGAGGATCCGATTGTTCTGTCTATCGATAACCTCATCCATAGTTATTGTCTGGGTTTGGGTCCCTAATTCAATAAAGGCAGAGATGATCCAAACCTCTCGGAAGAATATCAAATCATAATTCTATTAATCTGACAACAAATCCCATTATATCAAATCGTCGTTTAGACACGTATATTTTAATATACTTCGTTTTATAATTGAATACCGTTTAAATTACAAGTTAAACGAACCAAAACTATAGTGCAGTGTATATAATTAGAATATTTTATATCACATTCAACAATTGTATCATATAATGTGTTCTAAAAATAATATGAACAAAGATTACGTACAGCTATGCATGTGCTTTTGTGTAAAGCCCGTATTATATTTGCTAACAATCAGAATGCAGTGAAAAGTTATTTGTATAGGTGATTATAAACAAACCTATTTTACTTTGTATATAACTATGTATGCGAAGGCTTTAGCAGTTGTGTGCTGATTGAACCGACATGATCTAAGTGAATGAACAGCATGGAGGGGGGACACTCGACTACCTACAAGTAGAATCATTTAATTGGTTCTACAGTCGAGTTACCAAGACCAATTATTGGCTCGGCTGGCCAATTATCTGAAAAGACTCATTCCGTCAGCTAATCCAATTAATCAACAGTTCTATCGTTTCCCACTCTCCATTATTAGTGTTGACAATAGAGCAGTGTAATGAAAAGTACACTATACTGTTCAGAAACTCTCGAAATGGAAATTGTTTTGATAAAATTATTGATAGTGTTGTTAATTAGTCGGCAAACTGGTATTTGAAAAAATATTTTCATACAATTCAACTACAGGCTTAGTTCTGATTACGAATGTATAGTAATTTTATCTCCAGTTTTAAAGTAATTGCGCCAAATTAAAGTTGTTTATACTTGTAAAACAATAATGTTTACATATATTCATTTTTTTATATTGTGCGAATATTGGTTTTAGCTCCTTTTCGCCTTCCGTTTGATGCAGCGTCTGAAATCCTACTGCAAATATACCGGATAGAATATGGAGTCTATGTTTATGTGAAGAGATCCATAAAAATTCGATGACGGAGGAGCTTAAAAGGAATTTTTTGCCTCATTTCAAAATCAGTAACACCTAGCCTACAAAACCAATTGTAATATGGGTGGAGAGGTTTTCTCTTTGTCCCATCCGGTGCACAATTATGATTCCATGAGTCATGTCTGTGACAGCACCAGATTTCAGACTCTGCACTAATTAAAATGTGAAAAAGTACTGCTCTTGTATAACTTATCACCGCATCAAATCCCCAGTCATATACGTGTACTCCATTTCTGGTACATCCATTCCACGGTCCCAGTGTATAAAAAACCTAGGCGTTATATTTGCCAGCGACATGGGATTTTCTGGACATATAGACCACATCAGTAGCAAAGCAAACAAGATGCTTGGTTTCATAGCAAGATTCTCCAGAGGCATCGACAACCCTTCCGCTCTTCGCTCTCTGTATTGTTCCCTTGTGAGACAGCTTGTGGAATATGCAAGTCCCGTGTGGTCGCCTTACACTGTTGGCAATAGGACGAGACTGGAGGCTCTACAAAGGCGTTTTCTTCGCTTGATTGGTGTCCGGCTGGGTTTTGCCTATCTTGATGTGCCTGTGGAGGAACTGTCCAGCAATCTGAACTTGCCACCTCTTGCCCTGCGACGTGACGTGGCTGATGTTGTCCTTCTCTGGAAGATAGTGAATGGTCGCATGAACTGTCCAGATCTCCTAGCTGAAATCGACCTCAGAGTTCCGGCAAACACAAGATCTCGAGATCTGCTGGGTCGAAGATACCACTCAACCAACTTCGACTTCAACAGTCCTTTCGCAAGGTTTATTCGCCTGGGAAATCAGGTTGCGTCTGGGTGTGACCTGTTCTTCGATGGACTTCACCAGGTTCGCCGGCAGGCCTTCTCTCTTCTTTCTGTGAGGGACTAGTGATTAAGACCTACAGTAGTTAGCTTTAATCTGTGTTAAGTGCATGTTCATTGTATTATATGTTGTATTTATTTAATTTCACTGTTATTTGTTAAATGTTATATATTATATTTTAATTTATTAGCACAATTTATTTATGTTCGCTCCATACTTGAATAATTATTGTTGTTGTTAATCTTTATTTTTATTTTTTGTTATGTTTTGTATATTTATAACTTGTTACATCTTTGAATACTGATTATTTATTATCAAATTTTGTATGATACCTATTTTGTTACTTTATGTAGATTTTTCATCTGTTCGTATTAATTTTATTTTTCCGCTGTATCTACTATCTATGTTTGTATTTGTAAATTGGCTGCTGCCGTTGGAAAATAAATAAAATAAAAATAAAATAAAAAGTGCTGACGCCATATCTGCATTAAATCAACCCTTCCCATCACACCTACGTTCTGTATTGTACTCGTATACCTATACAAAGTTATGAATTAAAGATCTTTTTGAAATTACAGAAATACTTTGTGTTTAAAAAGTAGAATGTATTATGAACTGTTAAATGTATAAATAAAAATTAATATAAGTCGAGAGCACAATCACGTTTTGAGTTTTATATAAAACAAATAACTATGCCTTTGACATTGGCATAAAACTTATATTTTAATTTTTAGGCTTAACTTTTACTGCGTTATTTGACCTAAACTTAAGTGGAGAAGGGCGTGCCGCCACCTGCCTACTAGAGAGGTGGGTTCAAATCTTGCTTCCTTTTCATCCGAGGGACTGAGTTATTGTCCTAAATCCATCGTGATGGGTTTTTTACAAGAGGCGGCCCCTACCCCCAACCTTACCTATCCAGAATATCCAGTCACTTCGGAAGCAGCGCAAAGGTCCTTTTAGGACTAAGTACAGTTTCAAAGTGAACAAAAAATCTGGGTTACTTTACAAAATACTTACTAAATTGAAATGTGTACTAGGTGTTTAGAAAATCCACTGATATTCGGAACCTGAAAATTCCTTGAACTTGTTCTTGCCCTAATGCTTGTGCCAGTAATATAGAATACAGTACGTATGTAATTGAGAAATAAACTAACGAAAGTGTTTTGATAGTTCTGTACCACGTAGTTTACTTCACTAATTATTGCATCGCCTCATACCGGATGTTACTCAAGTCGTTATAGGAGTTAAATATAAGTCGCCACCTCAAGAATGTCTCAGTATGTGTTAGTATTTTATATGTAATGTTAACACTTTTAAAATAAGCATAGCTTCAAAAAAATGTTTAAGTAAAATGTGAGTTTATAGATTCTATGCATTTCTATTTTAAGATCGAACTTATTATCACACAGTACTTTAACCTAGTATATATTTTTATTTAAATACGTATCATTATTAGTGAACTCTAATAATAATAACAAATCAATCAACATATAAAATTAGGTAGTTATGGAACCAACATTGATTTACATGATATTTCCTTGCCCACAATTGCAAAAGAAATGGCAGGTTATTTTAAGCCCAAGTATACAACATTTATGAAACATTAGGTCTTACTTGAAACAAGTTGAATGTGATGTTAGCCTAGATCAAATATATTTAAATGGTTAACAATTTTTGTAATGCTAGGTGATATAACACCAACTAATAATAAAAATGTAGTATTAAAATTAGCCCACTAACAATATTACCAACAGAAGTATAAGTAACAAAATGAAACATGCCTTAGTGCATAATAATATCAAAATGACTGAATATTGGAAATTACACCATTCGTTAGCTATAATGAACACCGATTGCAATATCAGCCATTAACTAGCGAATATCATTATACTGCGTGTTTATGAATATAAACACTCGTAGAAAGTACGATTCATGAATGTAGGCATTAAATCCGCTTTGCCGTTTCTCTACGTGCCATGAAAACGTGAAGCTCGAATTGCGTTCGAAAGGCAAGAGATAGAAATTGGAAGAAAACTACATCGCTTCAATTATTCCGTATCGTTATCACATCTCACATGTCTTCCCATATAGCACCTCTGAAGTAACGTAAGCTATATAAAATATTCTCATCTTGACAATGTATTCTGTCTCACTGCTCCAGCATGGATTTCCATCTCATTGTACCTTGTTGTCTCAAATGCTCTCCTACAGGTTTTATGTGAAGGTAAAGAAGAAAATTTCCCACAGCATTCCTGAGATTGTACCACAAGGGATTTTCCATAGCCTCTAACAGCAGCGTTATCCTATGCCAAACACGAAATAGCTCTTAGCACCAAAGGAATAGTTTTGTTAATAAAAGTTTTAAAATATCAAAGTAACTTCCGCCGTTTCCCTGTGAATCAAAAGTATGATTCCTTATTTCAACCCACTCTACAGCAAAAGTTGGTTGAAGATTATAATGTTGTATATAAAGGTGTGAATATTATAATAGCTAATATTAAGTGCCATACTTCAGAACAAATACTATGTTATCTATCAAAACGAGAAGAAAATCCTCAGTACTCCTCAGATGGCAACGAAACTATCAGGAACTCATGCAAATTGTGACGTACACGTCCTTTCTAAAAGACTTTGATTCCATTGCAGTCGTCCTACGTTACCAGATCTTAAAAACTATATATTATTTCAGCATAATTATACAATGGAATAAAACTTATGAAATAAAAATTAAAAACTATAAAAAATATATTTGGTGTAGTAGTAATAGTAAACGTAAACTACGTTTAGCGCCGACACCACAAGATTTATTCTATTGATTATGTCCTAGCAACATACTCGATGTTTTCCATCTTGTATAGTATGATCAATTTAACTTGCCACCACAGAAATATATCAGTTTTGTTTTTAGGCCTAGTGTATACGTCATGGTTGTCGCTGTTCGAGAGTAAATGGAAGTACATCTTAAGACCATCATTTATGGTAATAATCTAGTTCTATATTGCAGGGCGAGTAACTTTCCAAGATTACAAGGGTTACGGGTACGTGTTTCCTACCGATGCATAGTTTTTCTCAAGGACTCCTATTCATTGAAAAGTTTATTTTACGTCCGAGATTTCAAGTGAGTGGTGTACAGTACAAGGTAGTTTTGCAATGAGCTTGAACGAGTAGATAGTGTTTAATCTGTTGATGATAAACGTATGAATTCCATTACTCATTTACACCCAGTAAACGTGATTTTAATTAAAAACCAACACAGGTGTGCCAAGAGAGCCAAACCGTTATAAATCACACCTCTCACATTGGATTATATTGTTTTCATTCCATGATAGACGTTTACAACAATATACGTATTCAAATACTTACTAATTAATCTTTAAAATATCACTGAATGTAATAATGTTTGTAACATTATTGATTAGTACAACTTTAAGGTACTGTAAAGATACTTATGCTTTAACTATAAGCAATGTAACCCTTTAAGTAATGCTTACTTTTATGCTTAAATAGTAACCACGTCTTCAGACGTTTAAATATAATCTACCGTAGAGGAGAAATCACGTCTTGAGCCGTTTTCATCAGGAAATATTATGGTTTGGTTTATTGTTTTACTAATTATACCTAAAATATCTAGTAATGACCATACAACTCTTTTGTAGAGGGGCTGGACAATAAAACCACTAATAGTGGGTTATACTCGTATTTCCTCCAATCATCATTTATAGAGACTCTTACTTTGTCTCTATGTCAATAATGTTGCTATCTTATGTTAAGTTGCGACAATAAAAAGATCTTTGGTTTTCCGCTAGGGTGCATTCATGATGACGGCATGTTATTCATATTTTGTATTGAAAACAGCTTTTCCAATTTGCACCTATTTTACTGTTTAGCTAAGTAATGACAACTCAAACTTAATTTTTAACGACTTTTTCAACTTTTGAATGTAAAATGCATATTTTAATGATCCAATAGTTATATAAAAATGATTTCATAAAAATAGCATAAAGTGAAAACTCTACTCTTAAGACGTATTTTAGTGTAAAATTAACTATCCTCCACTTGTTAAACATAATCACTTTTTAAGCCGTGATTACTCCTGAACAGGTTAAAACGCTTCCTAAATAAAATAAGTTCATTTATTCTATTAGGACAGAAGACCAATTCATATTTAAAATAACATATGACAGAAATATATTGGTTTAATGTGTATAATATGGTTTAAAAATAGTAACTTATCATGTAAACCTACAATGAAATTATTCAATTTGGGAAAACAACATTTTACAGGACAGCTTGCTCTCCTAGTTGACTTAAATAGTGGAATTCCAGAACATTTACACGTCATGCAAATAATGAGTTGTGACTCCTTTCACCACCTTCCACTTAGTGCAGCGTCTGAAATCTGAAACTGACACAGGTTTATAATTCCTAAAATCTGGAGTCTACGTCTGTTTGAAGAAATCTAAAAATGTTCGCGACAAAGAGCTTCTTTTTACATCACTTTCACATCTAAATAAATCCTTCACACAACATATAGAGTACACGATGACTGATCATTTTAGTATAAAATATATTATCGTGTCATCCAGTACAAATAAACATAATTTAAAAACCTTTTAAACTGTGTTTCAATCAAATTATAATTTAAAACTCCATTAAATATATAAAACAATAATAGCTGTGGAATAAATATAATGATGGTCAGTGAAAATAACAACATTTTATCGTTTTCGTGATTTGAAAAACTGCATACTTACAATTTATGAAGGATGTTTAACAATGCAGGTAGTAGCTTGCAGCTAACTTTTATCGCTGTGCCCCCTCCAACGCTTTAAGCCGCTCTCCTAGCCGAAGTGCGCGTTGATTTTTTTACATTTGACACAACATTTTAAGAGCTTGATTGCTCTCAATCTTTAGAGTTCCACATCATTCATTTCTATTCATAAATGCACTTTTACATTTTTGAAACTGAGGAAAGAAAGGTTATTACAATTTTAAACTATCCATCATTTGGCGTAAAATACTGTATGCCTCTAAACTTAAAAATTGGTTAGCCAACGTGTATCTGTATTCATCGAAATATTACTAAGAGTCTTATCCCAAATAAAGAGTACCTACAGCCGCCCTGTTGGATTTCAAGACCTATGAAGTAACCTTAATCTACGCCACAAGTTTCCGATCTTAGTGCAGTGAACCACGGTATAACTAAGATATATGTAAGAACATATCGCTATTATAGCACGCGTAATTATAAACAGTCAGTGTAAAATTTCATAGTTATTTTAAATCAGTGCCAAAACATAAGTCCAATATGAAAGCTACCACAGTACATGGATGAATACAACTTTAGTGCGTCATTGGCGGGGGTTTTTGCAGCACGATGGAATTCTGGCTATGGGCCGAATGTCTTCTAGGGTTTAAGGTAAATAGATAAACATAGCAATATTATAGCTTTGTTGAAGAGGATATTGTGTTTTATCAATGTATACGTAGTCCGTTTCCTAGTATTTACATCACTTCCTAGGGGTTAGTGCTATTGACAACAGCATTAACCTAATTATCTGCCATATCCCATGCGTCACTGTTGTACAAGTATCGCCTATTCATTAGCAAAGAGCGTGATAGCAACCATTTTTTTTAATTCTTTGTTATTGTTAGTTTTAAACACTAATACTGTCATTCATTCTTCTCGGTATAAGTTATATATTATATATTAGTTCAGTAATTGTTTAAAGGTTTTTCAAAAATCTGAAACAAACATTCAATCCGTTTCATAAAAAAATCAATATTTATATGAATGAAAATAATCAAAGAAAGGGAAACCAACAGAAATTTTGTGTGGTATCACAACAGTATTTTGTAAAGTGGGATTTTTAATTTATGAGTTTTAGTTTTAGATGAGGCAATAAGCTATTTGCATGTGAAGATGGTAACACAGTAATGATGTTTTCGTGTTCTCGAGGCGGAATTTTCTCTACTTTGGTCAACTTGAAGAATAAGCTTTTCTGTACATTCTTTTTTTTAATTGCGCCTCATTATTATATGTTGATATTACAGTTATGATATCATATATACTGATATTAATAACATACTGAATAACAACTTTAAAATATAATAAGTTTTCAATAGCCTCATTCTCTATATATAATTATAACGTAGCGACTTATATTTATCAAAACTAACGAGCAGAGAAACTTCTGGAATATAATTATAAAAATAAAGTAAACCAAACTACCTGGTCTTGGAGTCAACTCCAGTCCATGCGTAAAACAACTCGCTGAGTTTTACTTTAGTAATAAATATATAAATATTTTTTTTAACTGATAACGCGGAGTATCTAGAAATCCTTAAATGTCAAGATTTAAGATCAGATTTAGTGTAAGAATGCGCTATGCGGTCCTAAACTTGTCTGAATAAATACTTTTTTCATTTTAAAGATTTAAGGTGTAGTTTTTTTATTCTATTATGCATATTTTAAAATATTATTGTTTTCTTAAAAGTAGAATCACTTCTTTTAAATGTGTACATATTCACGATTAAAGTGTTAGACATCTATTACTTTTTATTATTTACTTTCTATAATACAAACAGTCATCGTATACTCAGCACACAACCACTCAACAGCGACCTTATAAATAACTTTTAATTTTTACACCGTTTAAAAACTGTTACCACAGTTGTAATTACATTCATCAATAAATTATTGTCTATGATTCACTCATTTGGATCAGACCGTTGGGCCTTAATCATTCAATTGTTAAAGCTGTACTCATATACTGTATCACAGAAAAATGTGGGCTATTGATTCATGTAACGATACTTTGATTCAATCAAACACCCCCATTATTTAAAGGGTTTGTCGGTATACATACAATTGACAAATATAACGTACTCGTAGATAGAACTGATATATGTTTTATCCAAACAATCATATTCTAAACTTTCTTTCTGATTTAATAACTATTTTATTTCAGTAAAGATCGCTCAAAAAGATCTTTTAAATACACGTAAATAAACCCTTTCCAAACAAATATTTATTAAGCATTAAGCCAGTCTAAAGCAGGAAAATGCCAGCAGGAATGTTATTCAATAACACAACACTCGGTTGTGAAGTCGGATTCTTCACATATTTGAACATTAGATTGAGCAATAAGCTATTTACATTCGAAATTGCTAGGGTATGCATGGTAAAATTCAGACTCTGATTTTTCAATCTGGAGGATTGTTTGCTAATTTATTCAACGTAGATCACCTTAGTATCGTATATCTAGCTTAAATGTGGATTTCTATTAACTTCTTGTAAGTATATGTTTAATATGGCTGAATTGAATCCTTAAACAAATGAAAACTGACTAGTTATTTTAATTTAAATCACATTATAAAATTGTCAACATGAAAACATTTCTAATAACACAAAATTTATTTATTCATCCTTATTGAATGTCTTGAACATAAACCACACAACTACTACATAAGGTGTACTACATACACTTATGCGAGGAAATACATACAATATGTATATGTATGTGTACATTATTATAATAAGAACGTCATTTAATTTAAACCATGCAATGTAATGAATATAGTAATTAGTGCACCCCTTTATAATTTAAAATTTAAAAAAAATTGTAAAAATGGAATAACAATATAAACAGCAAAACTTGTTAACGTAATCCATATATTTCTGAGCTCTGCTATTGGGTAGATGTTTAATAGAAATCTACCTATTTTAATCACCTTAATGACGAATTTTCGGGCGGTTATCTAGATATTCTCCCATCATGACCCATGTACATTGTAAGTTTTCACGATAAGTTACTATTTTTAATCCATATTATTTATATAACGCATAAATATCATTTGTTATTTTAAATATGAAGTTGTCTTCTGTCCTAATAGAACAAATGAACTTATTTTATTTAGGAAGCGTTTTAAATTGCTTAGAATTAAAGCATGATAACTGTAATTTTTTTTAATATCCAGATTTAACTTGGTAAAAAGGCTCACATATACAGTACTTACATATACCTTGGATGAATACGTAAGTCAGTCTTAACCAATGAACAATTTTAAGATTGCGGTCATTTACATTTAAAAATATGTTTAAACCAACTAATTCCCAACACATACTTAATCCAATACATTTATTAGGTAATTAAAAAAATATTTATTCTTTAAATTTTTCAATATCTCTTAACGTTTCAAGATGGCGGCAGTTCAAAGTTTGGAAAGGAGTATATAAAACGTATTGTGCATAATAGCGCAAAAATGTTTCTTATGTGTTTTTCATATAACATATGGTTTCCGAACAGTGGGTGTATACAGTGTTAAGTACGAGTAGTATGCAATATTGAGGGAATAATTAATTGTGAACACGATAACTGCCGTAGTTCCTTATAGATTCAGACAAAGTTTGGTAGTACATAGACAATATGTAGTTTGGATTAGATTGTTGGCCAGACTTAAATGATAAAAAGTTCCAAGATGACGGTCACTCACATTCAAAAAATTATTAACAACTAATTCCTAAAATAAGAATTTCATACTGGATACGTTTTTTACTTCCATTTCGTACTTATAAACAACTTTTAATTTTTCAGTTTATTCCATCTCTTAAGGGTTCAATATGCCGGCTGCTCAAAGTGTGGAAAAGGAATGGTTATATCTAAGGGTTGCTATATATTTAAGAGCGAACAAAAATTGTTTTAGAGTTCTCTGGTCATTACAAATAATCTTTCTTACGAGTATGTGTTTGTAAGGATCTCAATTATCGATCGTGCAACGTTAGTGGTGAACAGTATTATTGCACAAATAATGGCGAACGCTGTATTGCCGTTATCTCTAGCCGATCTTGGCAACAATTTAGTAATTATCTAATGCTTGAATGAGTTCTTTAGCTAATTCTAAACAATAATATATTTCAAAATGGCGACATTCAAATTTGTGGGAAAACTTTGCATTTAGGTATTTCTCAACATAAGTAAAACATTATACAATTTATCCAATTTTCAACCAATGTCTAGCAAATAATTGTTTGAAATTCATTCAAATCTGGGTTTCAAATGTGACGACAACAAAAACCTTTCTTATTTGTAAGAAGTGAATATATTTTCGAACATAATTCAGTGTTAATAATTAAATATAGTACATAATCATACAAAAAATCTTTATCCTTGTAATAATTTTTGTCCTTTAGGTTTCAAGATAAGTGAGTTTCTAATTACTTGAAAGTACTACGATTTATTATAACGATAATAAGAATTTATAAATGTATAAATTCTTCTTTTCAACTGTCCGACCAGGGTGAGCTGATCTGACCTTTTACGCTTTTACGCTACAGCATCCTGCTACTTTTCTCTACTCTGTAACTAAAGGGTCCTCTGTTACCCCAATATCTTACTCCTTCTATTCTTTTCTCATCTTTATTTCACTCTTTTATCTTTACAGTAGTGACCGGGAGGTTATTAAGTATCCATCGTGTGGGTATATGTTTAGCAGCACAAATACCGAGCTGGAGACTATGTAGTTATATACGCCGAGGGAGTATCAGGCAATGGTGAGTGGAGCGACTAAGCCACTACACTTTAAACCGGAGTGGATGGGAGTTTTTGAAACTAACAGAGTGAAAACGTGCAGATTTTGTACCCTACGTAAGTAGCTATCCAAATAGTAAATACCATACTTCGCAAGAGAGCTTTCGGGGAGGGAAATATTTTCCTTAGTTCATAGGATCTATGTAAAGACTATGCTTCCCCTAATACTGTTCATGATTTGGAGATTATGAAGTTAGAGGTGGTTTGTAGAACTTATCTCACTCATCTTTCGTTTACCCAAAAGCATTCTAGTTTGATTCCCGCAGGGAGAGACTTTAATGTTTGCTATCCGGTGTTTCAACTGACTATTAACTACTGGTGAGTCGAAGCTGAACAGCTAACTGACAAGGCTCTTGGTGACGACTCAGCAATAACAGCTTGGCATGGAGCTTGACAATTCAGTCGGAAAGATTAGTTGGTGAAGTCCTCGACTGTGATCTTTATATTCCATTTAGGTATAAAAGACGTTGGACTGCCAAATACAATAATTTTGAGGAAATAGGTCATCTAGGAGGAAGTACAGGTTTTGAACCCAATTCTCTGCTGTAATTTCAAAACGCGTAACAACACCTTGGGAAGAAGGGACACAGATGTAATGGATAATCAACAGATAAAGTACATTATTTGTTCTAATTTACTGATTACAAATATTGGTAACGAACTTAGTTAAGCAAACCGTACATATGTAACAAACATATATGTAACTTGGGCAATAGAGTTCATAGCATTCGCCCTTTTTGACAACGATCTAGGGTAACAAAACACATTTTGTTTAAGGTAAGTTACTTCTCTAGTTTTATTCCCCTAAGGATATCCAGAAGTATTTACTGGAGATTATTTGGTGAGACACATAGGGATAAAACTAAGACTATTTTCTCCACAATCATAGCGTAGCACCAGGGATCTATAAGTATTATCTGACGATGTCAGAAGGGCTTTAGCCTCCTTTCCTGAGGAGAGGTGCCCCATGTCGACTAGTATACAAACTGGTGAACATGCTTCATTAAGTGAAAGGTTAAGAGCCATCTTCAAGATAACTCACCTGAAAGGCGACATATTTCGGGTAAGTATAATGTAATGCGTAAATTTCTGATGAACAGTATTCTCAGCCTTGTGAGTAATTGGTGTTCAAAGATAAAGTTAATAACTCTACAATCAATTTCATCCCTTTCGTCAGGGTAAACAAGATGGTTGCTATTTAACCCGTGATGATGCAACCAATCATCTGAAACTACCTGAAGTTCCAAAAAATTATTTTACACCAGGGTTTTCAATGAAATCAGCATGTTCACAAATTAAATTATTCTCGTAGATGAAGTCTATATTTTGTAGGCTTCTTACCTGAAGTTTTGAAGTCCAAATTTTTGCTTTAGTTATATACTTCTGTGGTGAAACATGCTTTGTTGTGAGGAACTTTAATTTGGTTGACCATAACAGAAATTAGCTTGGGCTGTAAAGGATTGCAAAAACTTGAATGTCTCATCGTCACAGACAGCAGCAGTGTGCTGTGTGCTGTGTGAGCAGTTGTCACAGAGCTCCTCTGGATTGTTTATTGGACTTTCGGTTAACATACCTGCGCATTAAGTTGGTGATTAGGAAGAGTGAACATCATTTACAATAGTAAAACTAAGGTACGCTCCAAGAGCTCGTGGATATATCAAAATTATTCAGGATTTAATTAGCAATAGGGTTTTCGAAATGTCAATGGAAGACTAAATGAGAATTCGGTACTCTTTCAGTAAACCATTTAAAGTCATTATTCCTTTAAGAAAGGATTGTCCTAAGGAAAGGAGTGATCTTTCCAGCTGTGACCTGCAATAGTTTATACTAATCAATCCAAGAAAGAGATGGGAACTGGTGCTGGATGATTCAGGAGGGCACTCGTGCAAGTTACCAAACACTATCAAAACCTTTTTGCAAATACATTAACAGAGCTCCTTTTACTTCCCAATCTCAATTAATTAATTAAATTTAAGCAGGTTTAAAATTAAATACATTACACCTAGTTTCTTATTAAAAACTTTTATTATGTATTTGACGAGTTTTTACTTTTGTTGTGTTTCATAAATGTAGAAATAAAAAGTGTATTATGCATTACACCTTTTGTAAAATGAATGAAATGTTACCTTCACAGTTGCAAATCTAATCATACAATATAAATTTATAATTTCGTAGTCTGCATAAATAAAAGAGTTTGTAGTTATGAAAACCTTCTAATATATAGTTTTATGCTCAAATAATTAATTGATTTTATAAATGCTTTAGAAACACCTTGAGATTTTCCTTTATTATAAATTTATTTTAACAGATTTTCGTAATCGTAAAAGTATTTTTATTTATGTAAATATATCAGTAAAACGCAATGATACTTATATGTCTACAGTACATTTACGTATGAACGTAAGAAGCTATCATAAATTTAGCTGTAAACAATATGGTATTAATACGCTTAAGTTAACATGTTTCATATTATTTTTGTTACGTTTCTAGATTATTATTTAATGTATAGGTAAATAAACTTCACGAAATACAGAGGACAATATGTCACTATGTATTTAGATACTATCTGGACATTTATGTTCCCTGCATTAATTTATATTATCAGATTTAATGATAATGTACTGAACTGTTATTATATGGAATTTATATTTATAAACTTTACAAAGTTTCAGATAGTAAAAATGTTCATTCATGTTTTAGATTGCACCATGTTGTAAAGCTTAGTTCATAAACTATTACTGATAATGTTACCTAAAACTGTGGCAGTGAGAAACATCGCGCAGGAAGATTAGCGAAACAAGCGACACTCGACCACTCGCAGACCGCGCCGCGAACAACACTGAGAGCCTGAGAGCGACACTGGCGTTACAGCGGCGCTCAGGGTAGTTACTCAGATTGTATTGTTGTCATTAGTTACAGTTACTCAGTCGCACTCAACAATGTGCAGGCTCAGTTAACTCACATATGGTCGGTTCATGAATAAGTTAGGTACTGCTCCGAAAGAAACGCTATTCAAACTACCTCGTTTTTGATTTCCTGAAGTTGTAAAACTCCTTACGTCGTTCAGCTGAGGTAACCAATGTAATCCTTCCATTTGTAACAAAATCTTCACAAACTAAAATCAATAGAATTTATTGATTTTTAGTATAACAAAATATGGTATATGTCGTAAATTAGCACCTAACTTTTCCTGGTATTTTGTGGTTACCGCAACACGCGTTATAATGATATTTTTGGAACCAAATTTTAACATGAACCTCATCTTAAGTTTTGTTTCTCTGTGACAGTGTACTGAGATTGTATATTTGTCATTAGTTACAGTTACACTGAACAATGTATGTTATGGTTGATATTGATAGATATGAGATAATCTATTTGTACATACACATACAATTAAGTCACTAATGTGGTTGTATTTTATTAAAATATATTTATTGAATGCGAGTGTTTTTTTCTTTGATTCAAAAAATTCAATTTTGCCTGATCATTAAACAATATAAAAATTATAAGAATATTGAACTGAATATTTTCTATATTTTATGTGTGTGTGTGTGTGTGTGTGTGTGTGTGTGTGTGTGTGTGTGTGTGTGTCTTTCCCTCTTCCAATTTACATATTTTCTCGCCAGGAAACTGAGAGAATGAATCAATTACACTTAATTGTTTAAACGCAAGTTAAAAAACATTTGAAATATTACTGAATGTGTAAGTGAATAGAAACAACGATACAACGCGTAAATGGCTGCATGCTCATTTCAGTAGGAATAGTATACTATTGTACTTGGTTTGTGTACACATTTATTTATTCAGTTATTTTCTCGTTGTCATCATGATTACCTACCAGACCAATATATAACTATAGATCAGATCGCTAAGACTTAGACAAATCCCATGGATTTACGCACAATCATTAAAATTTATATTGCTTATACAGAAATAAATAAAGCTTCGCACATGATTCCCAGTATGTACGGTTTGCTAGTTCGTGCCGAGAGACAGAAATTACATGTTTCCAGCCACAGGAGTTGACATGGTATTACAGCGTGTATTAGTTCGATGACACTCAGCGATTGAAGCTTTAATTGGATAAATGCTTAATAACATAATATTTTGAGTTTAACAAAGCCTCTGTATTGATTATTAAAGTATATTTTAGTGGGTATATTTCTGTAGCAAGATTTCGTTGGTTCAGACAGAAAGGAACAACTTCTTACCATGAATATATCTGAACATTTCCAACAAGAAAACTGTGTGTATCAATGTGCTCGTCTAATACGATCATGTAAAAGATTAACATAGTTCTATTAATTATTGTTTAGTTGCAGTAATTTGTTTAATGTTGCTTCTGCCATGCACGTGCGTAAAATGAATCGAAACAAGTTTTACGAATAAGTTTGCTTTATTTTGAAACCCCCACACAAGCGTGTTTTACCAGAATATATGAGTATAAATAATTTTATATATTATTTTCAAATATGTATTAGTTACCACATTATTATGGTCAAATCTGAATTATAAAATATCATAATAAATCATTAATTGAGTAATAATTGTATTTATTAAAACGAATTTACGCCATAATGGGGTTACGACGTGGGTCGTGACTTGACCCTTTACAAACAACTAAGACTTCTCCATTAAGCATGTTGCAAATAGTTCATAAGACCCTTTTTCAAATCGTAATGTCGAAATGGATAAAGGTTTTTCACTTCTAACATTAAATTACACGATTAAATGTTTTGATATACATAATTTTTTGACCGAAAAAATAATTTAAATTATTGTTTTATTTATCAAATCATTGTATATTATTTAAATATACCAGTGTGAAAGATTTTGCTCAATCTAATTCGTACATCTCAAAATATGAGAATTTGTAACAAATAAAGTATCTTTGCAAAATCTGCAAAGTTCATCCAGTGTCCGTCAACAGCACAACAATATGTTTATGGGCCAAACCTTTCTTGAGGCAGTAGCCAAATACCGTCAGGAAATCGAGACTACTTTATGTAATATCTCCCACATTATTATTACGAATATACTTTCAAATAAACGTCAAACTACATTATACTTTACGTTTCAGTATGACATAGTTTATGACTTGATAACGGATATAAAATACAGTACATTTACAGTCTTATTCTCAACTTGGAACGTCTCCAGATTTCCAGGATGTAAATTACGTTTATAGCTTTGCTAAGTTCAACCAGTGTCGTTATCAAATGTGAGGGTTCCGTACACAATACATTTTTCTAAATTCTTAAATCTTGAGGTATATTACATAAAAGTCCTTATAACAAATTATAATTATTTAAAATTTAAATAATCGACACTCAATACTAAGAAATGTAGAGTGTATAATATTTAATTTTTAATTTTTAAACTATCGAAACTAATGTTCATCTTTTTACAGTCATTTGTTAAATTCTTAACGGATAGCATAAACAACCTATAAATTCTTAATTCAGACATTGGGGAATAGGAATTTTTATAGCTCTGATACAAACAACTTAGGGAGAAATTTTGTGAAAAATCTAGTTATTTTCCTTAACGATGAAATACTATTATTCCAAACATACGTTTTAAAGATTGCCTTTTAGTAATTAATACAAACTAGACATCGGCATTAAAAGCCGAAGTATAAATTTTACTGGCTCAGCTTTATATTATAAGTTTAAACCATTAAGGATCAGAAAGATTTAAGGATTGTAAGTTGTAATAAATAATATAAACTGTAATATTTTACAAGAAACATTACATAGAATTAATAGACGATTGTGAGCAATACGATTTATCCAACTAGAATACAGATATATTCACAGAGAGTGATCTCCCATTTAAAATTAATCAGTAAACATTGGAAATTTAACGAAAGTACAAAGGAAATTCTATTACTGACAAAGCAGTTCTAAAGTAGTTCAAGTCTAAGCTGAAAGCACACAAAGAGGGTTTACAGTAAGCTTTGAAAGTCTATGGAAGGCTTAGCCACTCTTTATACTGACTTAACTTGTCTCATATTCGGTCGGCTTGTGGCTCGAGCTTTGTGCAGTGTTCGGAAGTATTATCGTTGTTACAAAGTTATGCGATGAATATTCCTGCCTGGATTGGTTTAATTAATGTAACACCCAATGGTTTCACTGGTTTAATGACTTAGCACACGTCTTACGGTTATGGATACATAATATAACAGAAACAACAACTACAATAATGATAGTAATAGAAGACAGGACATTTGCCATCTAGTGTTACAAAATGTGTAAGACAACATTTTGGGGATTGAAATATGCTCTCTTTTTCTCGAGTTTTATGTTTTAATATATTATATTTTCTGCCTACTTTTACATGCCTACTAAATAATCTAATTTTCTGAGGATCGCGGCATATAAGGATGTTGTCTGGGCACAAGACCTTTCGTTTGTTAAGGAATTAGTATGTGACTTTGTGTGGCAGGTTGTAGGTTTACCTGTATTTTTTTAGGGTTTTAAGCACATGTTTATGTATCAAGTTTTCTACACATGAGAAAGGTATTATTATACAATTTGTAATATATAAAGATGTCAAATGTCCGAACTCCTATTATCCTTTTAACCAACCATCATCAATAAAAAATCCTTAAGCAAAGAGTAATAGGAATAATAATATCATTATTATTATTATTATTATTATTAGAGAGCCTAATTTAACCTCTCACACACACCACTCACTAATTATGAACTACAGGTAACGTAGTGATTATTTTCTACTTTACCTATATATTGTAACCCTTAGGCTATCGAAATCACTTAAAAACCTGAGATTGAAAGTAGAGAATGTCATAAAAATGTTTATAGATATGTTATAAGTTTAATAATTTAGCTAAAGCGTTTGGATTTAACCTCGTTAGTTTATTACTTTTCTACTTCTCGATTTTAATTTTTGCTTTTGATAATATATCAACAAAATTATAATACTCCAATAAAAATCTAACATGGAATATTTTTAAATTATAATTAATCTCAATATAAGCGTTATAACTGAACACAATTTGGCACGTTGTTAGCTATACAATTTTGTAGGAAGAGAATCTATTAATTTCTCTACTTTCAAAGTGACCCGAATTTCCTCAAATTAAAGAAGAACGTTCCTTCCTTACTGTAAGAATTGCAACATAAGCTATAATATCCGTAAAACAGTTTTGTTGTATAGAATTCTTGCATAGAATTCTACTTCTAAAATCTACTCTCATATTCTGTACATTATTAACATTTACGACTGTATCGTCTGCTGAAATATTTTGGTTTTGTTACACAAAATAAATTTTCGACAAAATTATCAGGGCAGGAAAATCCAGTCACAATTTATTAGGTACAACAGTTAAATTGTAATATACTGTTTTACAATTTGCAAATTAGGTCTGGAAACTGTAATTTATTATTATGATGTTTATAATAAAATTATAATATTATTAATAGTATCTACCATTGGAGAACATGGTGAGTTAGCCTATGTCAATGGATATACCGTAACCTGTTTCTACTCACACAAGTTACGTTATGACTGACATCTTCAACTTTGTAAAGCCCCTCTTAAACATCTTTGCCATATAACATGATAACTATAAAAAGAAGTATGTCGAGTAATAAATGTTGTTTACCACTTTTATCATTGCCCAAAATGTATCTAAAGCATGATATTCGTCAAATATTGTTCTGATAATTTAACATTCTCAATTAAAAACCAACCAATTGCATACGATGAGAGTTTGACTCTTAGAGAAATTGGAAATCAATTTATTGTAATTCAATTTTTGTAAAAGGCCTTTCAAGAAGTTGAAAGTTGAATCGTCAGGTGACTCCACAAAAAGTAGCATTCATTTTTTTAAATTACGAAATATATTAGAAGAGTGTTTAACCAAGTACTATTTTGTTCCATAAGTTGCTTCAATTTTATAAAGCAATACCATTACGTTTTATAAAATTTATTTTTTACATCTGATAAATAAACTAGGTAAATAAAATTCCAAACATATCAAATTTACCTGTAAACAACCATACAAAGTAATATATAACCACTTCGTATTTAGTTATGACGCTATAATAATGTTTTCCTTGAAAGCAAAAGGCCTAACTATCGGCCTTCAGAAAATAAAATGTAACTATCGGATGGTTTGAGTTTTAAATTAATGAAGAAAGAGATTTTTAAGAGTGTGTTTTCGTTGTGGGAGTTTAATTCGGTTTTCTCCACCCCCGCATGGAATCTGCAAGCTTACACAAGGCCTTAGTGGGTAACTCTTGTCTTTCAACTTGTTTGTTGAATTAGAATTTTAGCATTTTTTTATGGTGCATCACAATCTTTCAGCCCCATACGGCTGGAGTGACCCCATAATATATCTTGCACTTCTACCTGAAAAATAGTCTTGGATTCTCCTAATGATTTAGAGTACTTGGTTTTGTGGCCCCCTTCGATCTTCGACCCATCTGTTAACTACTTTATGGAATACTCCATAAGCTCCTAAGCTCGGCATTTTTTGAACATTCCTTCTCGATGCTCAAACTCATATGATGTAGTTTGTCTAATAAATGTACTTAGCTACCTCCAATATATCGATATCCTGTGCAGATTTACTGTTGTTTTATGTCCATAAGCTTATTATATCCTTTATTCACCTTTACATGATCACGAAAAGGCAGTTTAAACCAACAAAGTTTCAACTGACTTCTTTTTATTTTTTACATGCAATAACTTGAACTCCAATACAGAGAATTTAAAAAGTCAAATATTAATTTTGATTACTTTTTTCATCATATTTTTCTTTAGAAATATGTTTAATATTTTGGCGAAGAAACCGAAAAACTCTTTACAGCCACTAGTTTTCTGAATACTGTGCTTATACTCTTTTAACCTATGACTTCAGTCCTTACTCACGAAAATTATCGTTTTAATTTTTACTGCCAATGTATTTATCTCTTCAATTTTTTATCAAAAACTTCAACGACATTTAGTGTTTGTAAAAGATTGTTTTATTTAGTACTTTGAAGGAAGGAAATTTAAACGCAAATATAGTTTTATTATACATACGTTACAAGTTTAATTTATAATAAACATATTCTAAATCACTTAAAGGCACTATATAAATATGATCCATTATATAAACATTAATAATTTAATTTATAATCAACATCTTCTAAATCAAGTAAAGGCACTATATAAATATGTTTTATTATAAGGTAAACCGTTTTGGTATTGCATTCTTAAAATGATGGAACACAGAAAAATCAGTCAACCAGTTTTGTTTTAATTCCTCCTTAGCTTGTAACTCCGTTTAAAGTTATTCATGTTTATTGATTATTTTGATTTATTGCGTCATTTTCAGTCAGGAAGTGAATAGTTAACTTTAAAAACCAAATTTTCTAGTTAAATTTCCACCACTACACCATTTTTCTGATATATTTATTATAATATGTTATGATGATATTTTGTTAATGTTGTGAATAGCCTAAAAATAAGTTTACATGAATTTGTAATTCACCTAGATGGTCAAGGCAACTACCAGCCACCTCACTGCCCAGAACAAGATATCTGATCAACACATCCATTACCTATCAGTGACGGTGAAAGACTGATGCCTTATGGTTTTGAAAACTGATAAAGAGGAAAGACTAAAATTCTCGAAACGTAGTATTCTATTTTGTAACATTACAAATTTCCGAAAACCTGTTATACTATAATTCACCATACTGTATGATTACTGTCATACACACATATCAAACTTTTTTAAGTCCAAAATACGTACACATTATTTTATTAAATTAAATTGAAAAAGTGTTAGATATCTTTTGTTAATGCATTATTATAATGTTTATATTAACTTACAAAGTTCAGAAAATATTGATCCGTGAGTTAATTATTTCATACAGAGTAGTAAATAAATAAATTAACACACATTTCTGAATATTTAGAGTACAGCTAAAAAAAAAGACAAAAGATAATTACTACTTTATTCAAGTTTCTTAATTTGAAATATTTCAACTGTGTATGGAAACTACCATATTGCCAGTTGAGTTCAAACTCTATTTTTAACCAACAATTATATACATAATTCACAATAAACATTAAATAACAAAATGTACTTGCTCCGCTGGAGACTCGAACCCAGGTATCTCACTGCCGGGTGACCATGTTACCACTACACCATAGACCCCTCACTTTTTACGATTCGGTAATATTTTACATAGTTGTTTCTGTCACATATGTGTTCAAATAAGCAAACTAACATAACATCAGCAAACTAACTATACTTGGCTATTGCCACATACGATCTGAATCAGGCTATTTCCATTAATACAATTACATATACTTATATATATTTACCCGCACAAAGCAGATTTAAACTCGTAGTGATGCTGCATTTCGAACTAAGTAAATCCCCGACTATAATACTCCCAGCTTAACCTCTGAATATTTTAGAATTCAATTTCCGTTTTCAGAACTGAACAAACTTTGGTTTACTTTCTTATCCCACTGCCATTATACATTGGTATTTAATTAATCTTCTCTTGTATTTTTTCATTTTTCAGTTCATTTATATTGTTACCTAAATTCATATTTTTGTCTCATCGCTATTGTCACACAATAAAGAAAATACGTCAAAAAGTGTACATTTATGGCCAATGTAACTTACTTCGTTCTTAGTATTTTTGGTTCGATAGTTTATTTTGCCTTTGTTAACTTTGTCTTTTATATTTAGTACTTTTTATATATTTTCTAAAAAAAACGTACAGTTTACAGTACATTAAATGACACTATTTCGGTATTTGCTTTCTTATAAACTGAAAAAGTTTTGATATTTTATAACATTCAGAGCTGAAATTTGTAAATTAGTTCAAAAGCACAGTCCAACGAACTTTCATCTACCATAGTTGCCGACTACTTCAAAGGGAGTCTTTGGTGTCAAGTTCTGACCATCTCATGTTTAAGGACATTTACAAAGTAGATGAGACTTCACTTCTGACTGGCACATGCACAGCAAAAACCGATGTTTCACTTAAATCTGGGTAACCTTACAAAAGGATTCGCCTAGAAGGTTCCTGATATCTCCTCTGGAGTGGGACATGTAACCGCAAATGTCGAAAGTCTGGGGTAATTCGATATTTCTAGTGTACTGCGATAGACAAATACTCGTAATATACAACTATGTATATTTACTACCCCACCTTTGTAGTTGGTGGGGTTCGTTTCCTAAGAGTATTGCTAGTCATTCTTGCTAGACTAGACTTTAGTGGTCAAATTAATTAAAAATATGGTTGTGTTGTCATAAAACAACGTTTACAAAGAACAGTTGATTACACTTAACAGGCTCTTTCATTTAACATTTTACAACTTTAGAGGCCAAGATGGGATCTTTCACTACTTTTAAGACTAGTGGGGCGTAGCCCGGAGGGAATTGCATAATAAGAATATGCCTATATTCCACCCATGGACCCTAAGAATGTACTTGTAAAATATCAGTACAACCGTTTGAGTAGTTTATGCCTGAAAGTAATAACAAATTCGAAAAATAAACAAAGGCATTTTCGAGTTTATAATATTATTTGGATGAGACTGTTAATGAAAAAAAGTTTGTCAACACATTTGGTGACTTAAGTTTATTCAAATTTGCACTTTGAACTTAAAAATAAACTTTTCTAAACTCTTAAGATTTTAACATTAAATTTAGATATTAACTCTTCGGTAAATGAAGCTATCTCTGTCTCTCTCTGTGATTTCAGCTTTGAATGTAGCAGGTCTGGGTGCACTCAAACTCTAATGGATTTTATATGTATGCAAACTAATTTGAAGTTCAAAATACACTCACATGAATTCATCCATTTCTTAGAAACGTCAACTATGTATATTTACTACAATTTATAGAATATAGAATGTGTACAACAATCCTGTGTGATACATTACCCACAAATTCTACGTAAAATTAAATTGTTAATTCAATTGATGCCATATGTTTTGAAATTCATTTTTCTTCGATTGTATTTATTAATAATCAGTTATTTTCCCTATTTTATGGAGTTATTCTTAATCCGCATACATTATATATGACTCGTTTACTTTGTTAATAGTTTTAAACACGTTATGCAATAATAACAGTTTTAAAATTATATTATACCCAATTCCTTTAGTACGTTATGCAAAATTAATGTCAACTGTTATTGGGTTATACACCATTAATACTACACGCAATTAGCGAGTTATGAATACTAACAATAATGAAATTATTACATTTCGCAGAGGTCAGCATACCAACCTATATAACTCTAATTTAGTGCGGTGTTAAAAGCTTCTATAATATAATTGGAACGATCATTCATAGTAAAAACTAGTGAATAAGCATAATTGCTATACATAATAATGAACATTTCCTTCTTCAAAATCTGTTTTGACGGCGAAGGATTGTGAAGGAATCGGGTTTTGTGCACACATTTGTCCGAATTAACATTAACACGGTACAGAGGTACAAGAAATCATTAGGACACATAAAAATTGGAAAAAATCAATATTACCAAATGATAACAAATTACTCATTATTACCAAAAAAAAAATACTCATCTCTATTTCCTGATTTGCAGCTATATTGTTTATTGTGTCGCGATGATCGCTAATTACTGTTGGTCTCTGGTTAGTATTCAATTGTTGTCGTTCAGTGTAAACGGGTATTGTGGCCCGTATTTGTTAGTTCGGTTTAGAGAGCAAGGAGTTGAAACACAACATGGTTGTTGTGATTCCTTACCTATGCGAGTCACAACGCTCTGGTATGATTTGTTTATTTTAACCAAGATCGTTGTTACATATTAGGTTAGTTATCCACCCGTGTCAAAGATCAGATTGTAGGTCTCAAAAAGTATTGTTAATTATTTTTATATCAATTTAAGACGTAAATTTCCTGAAAATTATGCTTTATTCAACATTCTTTGCTATAAGCTTGCATTACAACTAGATCATGAATATTCTTCCCCTACCCGAAAATGCAGTGTAATAGTACTTGTCGTTATTATTACTTTTAATTCTTATGTAAATAAATGAACTACTGTTCTGTCTCTCGCAGTAATTCTCTGCTTATAGTCTCATATTTGTTTGTGTATGACTACTTTTACATGGCATATTTAAATGTCATAAAATTACATCTAAATGTGTATGTTGAAACATACAAAACAACTTTTCCGTAGCTAAGGTCAATATATATATTGACCGATTTGGCTAATTGGGTTTTAAATTATTTGTGGGAGTCCAAGGAAAGGTTTGAAAGATGAGTTAATATGACACAAATGCTAGGAACTTAATAAAAACAACAATTTAGTTTTTCCTTAGAAATAGGGATGGTCAATTATCATTTATTTTCGATGATCATTGATGTTCGGCAATAAAACATAGATGTTTTAAAATTGATTTTCCGTTATGTAAAACATCGTAACAATTTCTCGGATTAAATAATTTCTTCCCGTGAGGACGACGCGAAGTTTGCAAAAAAACACCGATGTTATCAATAAATATCAATGTTTGGAGGTCGAAAAATCGTTATCAATTTTCGGCTATCGATGTCACTACTTTGTCAAATATTTGATTGCCCCGTCGTTCAGAAATCAGTTCAAATTGAAGGAATAGTTTAAAATGAATAAAAATATATAATTATTCTAATTAGTTATTCATACATATTAATTCTCAGGAGGCAAGAAATGGCTAACTTCAGTTTTTTACTATCTATCAGATTATTTTTATGTAGATTAATAAATCTTAAGTTCAGTCACAAATTAAATTTGTGAACGCAACCATAATAAATTATGGATGTGAACATTTGTTAACCAATAAATAGGTCGATTCTTATTATGACAAAGAGTGCTTCCTTCTATCTTTGTGAGTGACACTTTACCGCTACGTGCGCGAGAACTTTTCTCACTTTGATTAATTACAATTTACGATGCCGAAGAGAAGACGACCTGACTTAGGTAGTCGCAGTCAATCAAATGTGCGAAGAGCTACCTCACGTGCTAACCGCATTGATGACCAGAGATACACATATCGAGAGAATAGTCGTATTGCTATGTCAGAATTGCGTTCTTTAGTGAGTGACAATGAAGTAGATCGACTTAGAATACAATGGGTTCTCGCACATCAAACACAACAGCGAGCACGGCATACTGAAATTGAGGGATCCCGCAGACGCAGTACTCCTGTGATCCTGGAACTAGTTGCATTCCACTATGATCCAGCAATTGTGCCGACAAATCTGTAAAAAACTGGGGAAATGACAATAATTTTTAAACGGTAAGTAAAATTGCCACAATTGATTCCACCACCAGATCCCTAACGCTTTTTAGTTTCTGGGATGGGAAATGATTCTAAACACTTCTTGGCCAACATTCAAAAATATAACAGCTGTTTCCAGATGACATCGTTTGGCGCAATACATATTGTACAGAACAATTTCATGCCCACTTTCAAGGTATTATGCCACAATAGTTTTTTTTATAAAATTCAAGTTTGTATTGGAATATGTATCAGAAATAATTATTTTACAAATATTTAAAGATTACAGATACAAGGACAAATTTATCACTTAGGGAGAGGACACTGATACCACTACCAGATGCAGATCATCAATTTTTACAAATTTATTTTATGGGCAATTCAGATAAGCGATGTGCTCACAATTCAACAGTGAAGAGAAGCATTGTCCAAGAATTACAAATGTTTCTTCATCAGAACAACAAACATATCATTTTATTATACTTTTTAAAAATAGCATTGGATCGGATGCCATCCGACAGCCATATGTTGTTACATATTATAGATCGGATTACATATTCGAGCGGACAGAACACCTGCCGGTGAACACACAAGGAGGTTTAAGTCGCCCACCATTGAAGAAGTGGCTGTTGTCATTGTTGGTGAAAATAAATTTTAGCTTTTTTATTTATCAATTGAGGCAGTACGAAATTTTGGTTCCTTTCGCGAAATCGCTCAGTTGATACACAGGCCTGTAATTACACAGTACTGACACAGCCAATCCTTTATATCTTGGAAACGAAGTTGTTTTGTATTTAAGGTCAAGTGAGACGGTTTAGAACAAGCATGGTCATTGCAGGTCGAACCTTTATCAAGTTACATTTAGAACTGTATATTTACTCCAGTATGGTATCTTCTGTCAAGACAGTTGAACCATATTTTCTGGCTACTGGTCGTAAAGCAATTTAGAGAAATTCTCTTTAGAATCATTAATCTTGAGATTAAGGTTATTGTCATTAGTTGTCAGCTGTCCAAGCTCTGATTTTGATTCACTAGTAAAACAGGGACTCGTGATATCGGCGTGGCATACTGCCCTATGCTTGACTGACATAAATCAGGAAGAGAACAACTCTCGTGTCGTCTTCTTTCTTTACTGATGTCATATTCCTTCTTTATTTCTCTATTATTCTTGGACAGTAGTGTGTAAGTGTTTAGTCGTTGTTACCGTTCATTTATACATAATGCACACACATATTATTCCTAAATGCGATAGAATAGTGAGGATAGAAACCGCTGTATTGGCAACACCAAAAATTTCAATTTTTGTGCAAGGAAATATAAAAATATCCCCAATCTTATTGTAAATGGATATTAATAAATAACATATAAGTATCCGTAGTTTTTGAACTATCGAACATAAACGTTACCAAGTGACCTGCTTTCTGCTTAAGTCATAGATAAATTATAAACTATATATACTATACTAATCGTTATTATTGATAGCTAAAAAATATAGTTTAAAAATAGTTTGAAATTAAATCAATAAAATACAGTTATTATTGCTGATTATTAATGTACTACTTAGACTATAACTATTAAAATCAATAAGAAATAAACACCTGTTTTCATATTACGTAATACCATCCTTTCTAATCACGCTTTATAAAATCACCAAGAAGAAAGGATCATTCTGTTTTATATTTCCTACCGAAGAGTTTTCGGCTACATTTTTCGACAAAAGGAAATGTAATAAACATTTACAACCGCTGACTGGCGGAAACTCTGTTTATAGGTTTGTCTGTGGGCTGATACTTTCCTGCGCATTCACAGATATTACTTTTTGTTTACATTTACAAAGTAACTGGTTGTTATGTTTGTGTTTAATTTATTTTAGTCTTTTTGTTCCTTTCAAGATCATTCCATGCCAATGTAATATTATACTAGACCACGTGTCTCTAAAAAGTGTAGCTTCTTCTTTAAAAAAAAAACAAACCCCCTTACGTCATGTACACTATCTATATACAGAAAACTGAACGGTTTAAAACGAACGTAAAACCCAAATTGCAACAATAGCTTGTGATTTCAGCCCCAAGTTGTTTACCACCTTCGCTTAATCTGGGGTAAACAGCCTCAACGCCCTTCCCCTCTAGTCCCGTAACCATTTGCATAATTACATTGTGACACTGAAGTAGCTTTATAGTGCGTAACTTCTCAAATATCTATGTATATGAAGTTATTAGTAACAATAACTTGGCTTCACTTTTGCGTCAACTAAATTTTAATTCAATATATTGTATCGTTTTAGTATTTAAGTGGGATTATTTTAGTTAAAACAGCATTGAAAAGAAACGTACTTGGCCATGAAAGGAGAGGTTATGTACAGTTTATTTTATTAACTCTATCCAGGGAAATACTGAGAATGTTTGAATTATAATTTTTTTAATAGGCCAGTCACTAGATTGATACTCTTAAACCCTAAGGCACACAATTAATACTCGTAGTTTTATCACTACCAAACAGTTAGTTAAAGATACTGAAACTTGTCACAATAATGGTATGCTTATGGTTTACTGATGCTTATTAAACTAAATAATCTATTTACTGTCTAACGATTGGCTCAAGTATTTAAAGCTAGGAAAAACATAATCTGAGAAAAACTTATAATTCCGTATTTTTCCCTTTTAGATACTTTCCCATTTTGACCTCCGCCAAAACTGGCAATCAATCTCTTAATCAGATTCTCTTCTCAAACGAAAATTCTCTATAAATTTCAAGGAAAACCAGCTTGTTTCCTTATACATGCAATCAATACTAGCTATTGGTTCCTATACTATCGGTTTATAGTACCATAGCAGTAATGGTATACCTAAAGCTGGTTAATTTGTCTACACTGTATATTAAAATTATATTAATAATTCAATCATTGGTACACTGAATTATTACAGCTGTAGTTAGCTTGACTTATGTGGTTTATAAAGTGCGAATTCAGCTCACTTCTATTGGAAGAATAATACAAAATTAGGCATTCTTCCACCTATATATTTGGGAATTTTCTAACTCAGGATGGATTATAATTTAATACGAATCTTGACGATAACAGGTGAAAGTAGTAAAATAAATATTTTAAGAAGTAAATGAAATATTTTGAGCCAATTTAAGAGTTTGATAGTTTACTGTCAGTTGGTAATTCATGAAAGTATGACGATAAAAAACAAATTAGTGTTATTCACAATTTTCAAATTTAATCTTCGTAGTCTTGCTAATCAGTATTGCTTGTTAAGGTTTACAATGCACTTTTGGGATCTTTTGATCTTGAAATTTCACTTTTTCAGTCATTGAAGAGTTTTACTACAATGCGCTTATATAATATTTTTATAATTTCAAATTTTTCAATAATTACTTTATACCTTATAAAGGGACGTATGGAAAACGCTTTCAGGAATTTGAAAATTTATTAGTGTTTCAATTTTTTTAGAAGTTTATAGATTTATACAATGTGTAATCAAACTAAATACAATAATATATATAAATGCTTTTATTTGTATTATAAGACCTGAGTCAAAATTATTTTTCGGAAATTTAAGAACCGAGATTTTGCATTTTCTATTCAACTTGTAGGTTAACTTATTGTTTTTATTATTCTCTAAGCAAATATTGGTTTATGTACTCTTACATGAAAAATGTAATTAACTGCAATTATTATGACTTTATAAATCAAGCAAGATAATTGTTTTTAAATATTAAAAAACAATGAGCGAAATCAAAATAAAACTTTATCAAACAAAAGCAGTGGGAAGAATGAGAAATCCAGCAAGAATGTTGTTCAATATCACAAACAGTCTTTGGCGCTGTGATACCCCTTGCAGTTATGTATATTAAATGGCGCAATAAGTTTTTTGCTCCTGCAAATTATAAAACATGATCTTTCCTTTCAGAATTTACTTCTATATTCAACTTTCCTACTTAGAATGAGAACTATTTAAGGTTGTTCTTTTTATTAATTATATATTTTATATGTGCTATAACAATAAACATACACAATTTTAAATATATGAAGTATAAATATCGAAAGTAAATGTCAGCTCTGTGAAATAAGTGAGTGAATAGCAGCGAAAGATAAATGACTGAACATTTCTTGTACAAATGCTAAATGTCCTTTAGCTGACATTTATCTTGATATATAATCCTTGTAGACCTGAGCTCAGTAATTATGTACCTTGACATTTCAGACAAAAACACTCTTCTTACTGAGAACACTTATCTACATAAAGACATCCAAGAGGCCGTTTTGCATTCTTGAAAAAAGAATTCTAATAATGTATAAATACGTAGTGAAAGTTTTATTAAGTACATCATTTATGTAATAAGTATATATATATATATATATATATTTTATATATATATATATATATATATATATATATATATATATATATATATATATACTTATGTATATATAGAATATACATATTATAAATTTAATGTTATTCAACAGTGATTTATTTATTGAAATATGCACGATGCATATCTTTTATGTTTATTATATTTCAGAAATATTTGTTTATTTACAAATGTGGTTAGTATAATAGCTAGAAAATGTATGTACATCTGCAGCTTTAGTATCCTGGCTATCAGACTAAAAGTTAGTTTTCACGTTAATGTTCTTGTCATTTATAATAGTTACAAGGCGTACTTACTTATGTTATACTGCGAGAAAAATATCTTTAAAAAAGAGACATTAGGCCATATCAAAAGAAAACAAGTAAACAGTGTAGAAACTAGACCATACTAAGGTTTCTATCTTCGTTGAAAGTTGTTCTGTTACAATTTATAGTTGAAGATCATACTTTGGTGAAAATTATGAGGTTAAAAGATTTCGTGGAGACTTTATTAAAAAAAGTATCTTTAATTTTACTAAAAATAGTACACGAAAACTTAACTTTTCGTAAAACCCTTTTAATCGATTTGCAAATACTTTATTTGTATCGTCAAAATAGCTCGCAAACAATTAGTAAGAATCATGACTATCATAATAATACAGACCAGTGTAAAAAAGCGTTGATTGTCTCAGATGAGTAATGAAAACTTTAATAATTTGTAAATGCAAATAGCTAGTTTACTTGAATTCACTATTCGCTGTGGTGCAAACAAGGCAAATTCTTCAAGCGATAAATCTTATAGTAGTTTGAATAACAACTGAGATTCTACGGACCAACTCGTTATATTCTCATGGAAGCTAGGGATTGAGAATCTTAATATTAGCCGTTAAAAGTTTGTTCTTAATTTTCAAGGAAATTAAAAACTATAACAATTCCCCTCTATTGACAAAACTAATTCTTTCATTATAGTGCAATGTAGACTTGCACATAAACAAACTTGTTTTTCATGTTAGCCTTTATCAAACTCATTTCTGTCTAAAAGAAATAAATCTCACGAAATTATAAATATGCTGAAAGGATAGAAAATGTTTCTGAGTTCGTTTGCCGATGCAAAGTATTCTACAATTGGGTTGACAACTGATTTCCCAAGACCACTTACTGAAGTGAGTGTCCACTCTTGTGAATAATCTCAACCAGATAATAGAACGAAAGATCTACTGTCCTTACCGGAGTATTCTTTGGCATTATTAATATGTGTGTTTAATTAGCTAATTTTATAACCAAACTTTTATAGATTTTGTACACTATAATGAAATAAATATTGAACACATTTGTAAGGATAACATAAAACTTTTAAGAGACATCCTAAAACTATTACTTTCAAAACTAAAATAAACATCTGAAGAGGACATACTACCTACTTGTTCCAGTATTTTCTATTGTAAAATTTAATATTATTACTAAAAACACAAATTTATTAAGAGGACTTTTAATCAGGTAGCCTCGGCAGAGTAATGACCAACTAAAATTAATTTTATGAATTATTTTTAGACATTTGAGGCTCTCTATAAGGGAAGTAGGTACCTGCAATTATTATACGTCTTGACCCAATGTAGGTTCCCCAATGGTCTGGTAGAACTTCAGACACACTACCGTAATACATGTCATAAAGTATATTTCGGTCATGTTTGACTGACACAATACATGGCCCACATTCCATTGGTTTACGAACATAAAGTTGGGAGCAGTAAGTTAGTACTGCCTCCTTAATCAACGCGTGTTAGTTAATGCTTCTTCCTCGTAATCGGGATTTATGATTAGTAAGAAATTATTTTAATGTATGAGAACATTCATTAAATTACTTTTGACATAAGAAATTTTTTTAAATGCAGCAAATTCTTTGTGATTTATGATACTTCGAGGTGATTTTATAGTTTCGCCTCGATCAAACTTTTAATCGCATTTTTATAGGCAAGACCTTGCAACTCTGAACTCTCCTGGCAAGAAAACCCCACAGAACTTGATTGACGATTTGTAAACTAGCACAGAAACCTTGAATGGGTTTGGGATTTCTAGTTAGCTCCATATTCCGTGTAGTGAGACAAAGAATGTAGGAGATAAAATGTAAACTTTTAAATATTTATTTAGAAACTTAATTTCGTAAAAATACTATAAAAACTAAATACTAAATACTATGAAACATAATGGTAGCTGTGTTTATATTATGTTTAAATATTATGTTTTATATAAATATCATAGCCCATTCAAAAATTAACGATATGCCACAAAGTTTTTCGAAAAGTATAGAAGTGAATTTTTATTTTAATAGTTAAGTACTATCACTATTAAGTATAAACCAGATTTAAAATACGATGCTGCCATAGGCATAGTTATTTTTATGTTTAATTTGTCGTAGATTTAAATCTCAAATGCAATACTGTTTATATTTTAAATTTTAATGTATTTTAAACTTAATAGGTCATTATGGCTATCTTTATAATTCCCTTGGTGTTAAAACTTGTTTTTTAACTATATTTCTCGATATAATTTTTTAATTTTACATTTTAATATTTAATCCTTAGGCCTTTAAGTTAGTTTCCCTAAAAGTGCAAAAGATCAAACAGCTTTTATAACTGTACAAAGATTTACAGGTTTGTTATTCATGAATTAAATTTAAAGGGTGAAGTAGTTGTTTTGAATGAGGACTTCTAATAAGTTTCAGATTACAGCATTTCACTGAGTTTCTAATGAGCTAAAATGGTATGTATTTACATTCAAACTGTTATAGCTGTTTTTAAATATTTTACACATAATATTTTTTCATAATTTAGTTAGAGTATAGTTGGTAAATACTTTCTTGTCGTAGGGATTATAACTAATAAAAACACTAATATATAAAAAACCTGTTTGTTTTATTTAATGGAATCTCTTATTGATATTAATCACACAGTTTAAAAATTTAAACATGTCACAGTATAGTAAAATTATAACAATATAATTAGCTTACTTTAATATTATATTAAATATTATCACATCACTCCGATTATAAGATTATTATTACTAACACAATATGAACGGCTAAGACTTGATTTTTGTCATATAATAGTCAGTTGTGGTATTTATGTGTACAAAGACGAATATATAGCTAAGACATTAAATTTAATTAATTATTTTAATTGCTCTAATTGCTCCAGTTAAAAACTTTTAATTTCAGTCACAGAATTTTCTGTAACGTTTGTGAAGACAAGGAGAAGTAAAAAAGGTTATAGTACGATACAGTAAAAGGTCTTCACGATACAGCTTTATTGGCTGTGCGTTACCAAAGCCTATCACTTAAGGGTCTGGAAAAATTAAATTTGTGTCTCTCTGTCTGTCCATCCGCACGATATCTCGAGAATAACTTGACCCTGAGACTAAAATTTGCATAAAGCCTCCTTTCTATTTAGTCAACGTCGAGTGGCGTATGGTGCATACCATTCTTTAGGGTTTGGTTGAGCGATAGTGATTCATAGATCTTATAGATAACTATGATGGCAACGAACAAATCGCAGAATAAATATTGTTAAGCACACTGAGTACGTTTACATTACATTTTAACATTGTGTAACATGTGACACGTCATCAAGACAAACTATCCGCAGTCATCTCGAGAAAGATTTCATCTGGAAAATGTGAATATTGCATGCGATCTCAGCGAAGTTTGCTACGCGACAATCGTTGCAGCATATTCCTACTATGTGTACAAGGAGTTGTAGGCATCTCAAGAGTAGTATTTGGAGATACAATGTAATTGGGCGCACGGTAAGAGGTCTCAGATAAATAACTAAGCTAACATATAATTAAAATCTATGTTAAGTTAGTTATTTACCTGAAGAAGAGATTATATTTCAGATATCGAAAGGTGGTGTTAATGATTTTTATATCACTAAACTACGGTAAATGCCCGGAAATTACCCGTTTCTTTCACAATGCTTCCATTGTCAAAATAAAACCGCAAACTACTTTTCATGGTTTTGCTAAAAAAAATATACGTATCACTCCTGATGGAGTGGAAAAAATACTTTTATTTTTAAGGAAGTTACCTTAAAGAGTTACCCATAACATTAAAATTAAAAATTTCAATCAAACTTTTTAGTGTTATTGTACCGCCTTAAAGAAAGCACGTCTTGTAGTTTTAACTTTAAAAAAATAACAAGTACTTTTTACAGCGTTTTTATACTACAAGCCATATATTTTATGTTAAATTAAATGGTTTAGACAATAAATACATCTAACAGTAGATATTATGTCTGCCTTAATTTTGAGATTACGTAAACAAATAATGTTTTGTCCAATCTATTATAAAAATATTATCTGCATTGAAAATGAGAGATTTGCAAAGAACTTGTTTTCGTCTCCCACCAAGCTTCTTGACATCCTTGTCACTCCTTGTGCTACGAACTTAAGCATTTGCATAATTACATTGTAATAACTTAGCAATATTTCCTTGATATTATTTAATGTATATTTCAAATCAGCAGATACTTTACTTACGCACACCTAGCAAATATCGACGGCTTCGCCCGCAATTGCAACATTTATTTCATTGAATAGATCCCATGATTTCAGTAATACTTGAACTATTTTAGACCAATTTAGAGGAACTCCAAAGCTGAAGTTCATAGCTTTCTTAGTGAATGCACTTGTGGTTTAATACAATAGGGTCCTAATATATTTTTTAAATGGAATTAGTCATTATCATGCTTCAGGTAGGTACGCATTTTTCAGTCTGTATTATTAAGAAGACTAGAAGTTAAGCAAAATCAACTTTTACATTTCTACTTTAAATTAATTATATTTCCAACGCAAAATTGGAGGTTGTTATTCTACCCCAAGGAACAATTTATAGACCTATATATAATTCCTTAATGAAGTTAAATTCAAAACAGTACTTTTTTTTAATTATAGAGACTTAAATATTGTTTTTGAAAACTAAAAACTAAATTCAACATCAGTAATACTAACAATTTCAATACTTTATGCATTGTGACAGTTGTCAGCCATATATAAATATGATAAATTATGTAGTAAAGAACAGTTCTTGCTTCCCAATTCATATTTGCAATACCATACTGTTTATTTAGTCCAGTTTTAGAATTATATCACTATTTATACACCTAATTAGTATCGTATAATTTATAAGTGAGGAATGGATACGGTGTTTATCGTTTTGAGATTGTTTTGCCTTTTAATACCTAACAAATGAGAGATCAACTGAGTGGTGCTTAAAAGTGACAGTTTTTAGCTGCCCCAAAAGTGAGTTATTCCTATGTTGTAAGTAGTTTATTCTGGCTTATACAATTTTCAATTGGCAGTCATTTTTTTACTGGGTTAAGATGGAGACCTCTAGTTTGCGTTGTTTGTTTTCTTTTATCAGGGGCTTGAAAATGACAGGTCACTTGATGGGGTTTTACATTTAAAGTTTTTGAGCTGCCCCCAAAATCCCCCATTTTGGGTTTGTGAATGAAGCAGTAATTATGCCCAAAAAGTACCTCATAATATAACATAAATGTGTGGCGAGTTTAGTTTTTCTCGTGTGAGCCGTTACAATATTAGTCGGGGGTCTCCAGATTTTTTATTAACCCTGTATATCATAAATATGTTTACTTTACCAACACGACACAATTGAGAACGACCCGGTAGAAAACCAGCGTATAAGTAGGAAAAAAAGCGATGTATAAAGATATATATCATAAATATGTTTAGTTTACCAATAAAGACACATAATAATGAGATCGACCCTGTAGTAAACCAGCGTATAAGTAGGAAAAATAGCGATGTATAAAGATATTTATCATAAATATGTTTAGTTTACCAATAAAGACACATAATAATGAGATCGACCCTGTAGTAAACCAGCGTATAAGTAGGAAAAATAGCGATGTATAAAGATATATATCATAAATATGTTTAGTTTACCAATAAAGACACATAATAATGAGATCGACCCTGTAGTAAACCAGCGTATAAGTAGGAAAAATAGCGATGTATAAAGATATATATCATAAATATGTTTAGTTTACCAATAAAGACACAATAATGAGATCGACCCTGTAGTAAACCAGCGTATAAGTAGGAAAAATAGCGATGTATAAAGATATATATCATAAATATGTTTACTTTACCAACAAGACACACAATGAGAACGACCCTGTAGTAAACCAGCGTATAAGTAGGAAAAATAGCGATGTATAAAGATATATATCATAAATATGTTTAGTTTACCAATAAAGACACATAATAATGAGATCGACCCTGTAGTAAACCAGCGTATAAGTAGGAAAAATAGCGATGTATAAAAATATCATGAATATGTTTACTTTACCAACAAGACACACAATTGAGAACGACCCTGTAGAAAAACAGCGTATAAGTAGGAAAAGTGCTTTTTCATGTTTACCGTAACTCGACAGCTGATAAGTTGATTTAATGTAAAGTTGTATAAGTGAAGAGTCTCGGCGCTAACCACGGAAGCGGGATTTAGCTTGGGACCGCGGGTTCGATTCCCGAGCCTGACGTTAGGGATTTTTGCGGTCTGGTGTATATTTTTAAGTGTCAATGGTCTGTGCAACGCTGGTGGGAGGGCCCATCTTAAACGGTGGTCGACTTGTGTGGAAGTTGACGGGATTACAAATTTTCCTATATAAGTGTACCAGAGTACAACACTTTTTGCAACGTTTTTGTCTTTACTATTAAGTCTATAACTACTCAATCTGTGTTATATTATATTTGCCAAGGCATTTACTATTAATTCATAACCATTGATTTTTTCTATATGTTTTAAACATTAAAATACTTCTTTGAATACAAAATACAGAAACGGATGAGGTAAAATGTTCATTAATAAATATAAAACTTTATTTGAAAGCTTTTTCGAATAGTACATTATGATAATAACTAATTTTCCTACATAAAATATTCAGAACAATTTTCATCTCTCTATAATTATTAAAGACAGAATCAAGTAAAATGAGTTAATATGTATTTCTTGCGCAAATCCTGAGTGCTATTTAGCTTACTCGTGTTTAATGTAATGTTTTAAATACTGAGTTCACTATAAATTTGACTAAATAAAATTATTTAACAATCTTTGAAGTTCTTTGTTTTTTGACGATGGAACGATTGAGAAGGAAACAGGATTTTTCCAGACGTTTACCATCGTTCAGTTATAAAAAAATCAGTAACACTACTTTTCGAGATCTGCAATCTGATCTCTTCTTCAGGTGAATAAATACAGGTATACTAACATATCATTTACAATTTTTTTTAAATAAACAAATCATACCAGAGCGTTGTGACACGCGTAAGTGAGGAAACGTAGTGGTACTGATTTTTTTGTATCACAGAACGACGGCTACCGGAAAAAAATTTTTTTACCCGGAAAATCCTATTCAACATTATTATTATTATTATTATTTGCGAGTAGGTAGGAAAGCGCCGTTTCTAGGACTCTTTCGGAGCCAACAGTAAATCAAGGGAAAAATACTGTTTAAAGGACAATAAACGAATCTGTAAAATCAAACTCACGAATGAAAAATTACCGAATCTATAGCTGTTTGCTTCTACTTTCTTGAGCAGTTTTAATGTAAAATCTCCTTAGAATCAATCTATTGGAAATGTTGTCAAATCTGCTACGAATAAACTATAAATTAAAACTTATAAACGGAAATGATGGAATTTGCTAACAATCACTCGAGAAGTCGAGGGAATCGCCAACATCTTCATTGTTTGACGAGGTTCATTATTTATCATTTCCAAGTGTACTATAAAATCATCGAGGATTTCTGGCTTAAAATCGTAGACAAATTCAACATCCAGATAATGAAAAAATACAGGTAATATCTTTTCATAATAAACGTGTGTATCGATACCTACAAACCTAATGTATTCTTTGAAAAGGAAAATAATTTTTTCAATGGTTCTAAGAGATAAGTAAAAAATTTTATTCTGTTTTCTAAATTCTGTAACAAATTGTGTTTGCTTCTTGTCTCCATATTGTAATTTTTGAAGCAGATTATTCAAATGTGTTAATTTGTTTTTTCTTTTTTTAGATTTAGGTTTTTCGTACAAAATTAAATTACAACCTCTACAAACTAAATATCTTTTATCAATACTTTCTCCTCTATTACAACACTTGTAACAGTTGGCATTATACTCTTCCATTTAAACAGAAAGATTTTTTGTTATAAATGGAGATTATGGAACTAACTCTGCCGAGATATAAAATTTTTAGCACAAATGTTTATGTTTATATTTCAACTACCGAGATAAAAAGAAATGATTTTATTTTATTATTCAACTATTTAGGATATTTTGTCTATGATTACAAAGATTATTAGGGAAGAAATCGAGATTTTTCATCAGCGAAAGAGTATATTTTTGAAGTTTTAGAAGGAATGAAAGACAATAATATGAACTCGATAAATTATTGAAATATTTCTCTATTGATTTACTAATGCGCAATTCAAACTTCTTCTGTTTTGTTTTCCTTGAACAAAGCTGAAAAGAAATTGGGAGTAGGAGAAGATGAAAGGAATCATGTGTTTTATTAAACTAACGCTAGATCTGTAACGTCGGCGTTCCACGATGACCTTGGTTTGCTCACGCCGTGTGCGATACATGGACAGCAGTGACACCAAACAATGACCTTGCTTTGCTCACACCGTGTGCGATACATGGACTAATGATGAACGCGAACTTGGTTGCACATCGTATTTGCACTAAGTCTTGAACTTTCGAACCAAACTATCGGAACTTTGAAAACATTTCACTAATAAAATTTCATGAAATATACAACAACACTTACGATTCAACACAATTTTACAATGAAATCACTGTAAAAACACTTAATTCTGTATTACAAATGAACACTTTACATCACTATTTTCACACAATGTTTTTATCACAGTTTAGAATGTCTACACAAATTCACAATCTTCTTGCAGTTTTTCCTTTCTTCGAGTCGCAAATATAAAAGCAACTTATAAAATATAATAACACTATGAATGGCAACGCCCAGTGGAACACTTCACTTCACTTTTAATAAGAAACACAGAACATCACACAATCTTCTTACTTCATATAAGGTCCATTTCTTCTTTCTTCAACTTGCAAATACATTAGAATCTTCTAATTGATGATATGTCTTGTTAAATTTCGTTAAAACAGAGGAGATTTAGCATGACTGGCTATACGTGGCCAACGCCCATGATGAAAACTTTTTCCGTGATATAAACGATTATGAATATTGAAGTTTTATCGATAATAAAAATCGATGGTTGCAATCGATATTAGAACTGTTATAGTTTCCAATGTACATTAAATAAGTGAATATCAATATTTATTTCAAACCTTGTTGTTCAAAAACTACTTAACCGATATTAATGAAATTCGGTACACATATAGTAAATACTTAACTCTTTCGACTTAACTTATCCATGAGGGTGAAATCATCCCCTATTTCTTAATATTCATAGAAAATTTTAAAAAATTATCGGAAAAATCTGAAACTTCAAAAACAAGCGAGTTCAACTTAAAATTTCATGAAAATAACAAAATTTTCAAAATTTACCCCAATCATCCCTTATCTTAAAACTCTTATATCTCGAGGACTATTGGAGCTTTTTTGATGAAATTTGGTATATAGAATCAGTAAATATTGAAGTATTTTTTAAAATCATCACTTCCGGTCCATGACCTTGAAATAGATTTTTCCTTATATCATCCCTATTTTTCAATATTTCTTTATATAATTTAAATTCAATGTTTTTATCAATGTCTTTAACAATTCTGTAAAGTTTTAAAATTATCTGATGAATAATAGTGAAAATAACGCGATTTTTACTGAATTTCTCTAATATCGTTCTTAATCACATCATAGGCTAAAAATTTCTCAGAAACCACAACCACATAACAAATCGCGTTTGTAACAGCTTTTTGAAAATCCATATTGATAATTATATCGTTCTTTGAACCAGAAATATTTGTCAAACTCTTTGTTGTATCAATGACATAAATAGGTCTATTCGCTAAAAATTCTTTAGGATTGTAATACATTTCCTTATTATTACAGTAAACTTTCTTAAAATCTTGATACATCTGATACATGATTCTGAAAAGACCTCCTGAAATGTTCAAATTTTGTAATTCATCTGGATAATAAGAACCGTTCAATTTTACTCTGATATTTTTTACATTCAAACTATCAAACTTTGAAGGATTTCTTTCTTGATTATTCTGTCTATCTGTTTGAAAACCTATAATAACGAACTTGGGATTGAATATATTTCTATAAATATTTGTGATATCGAACGAATAAGTTGTTCCGGAAATACCTTTTTGTTCAATACATTGCCAATCTTGAAACATTTCTGCTATTTTCATTTTAGATTTCAAGATTAAAGAATATATGCCTGCTTCATTAATGAAAACAGTGTTTTTTTTTTTAAGTTTGAAGGCGGAGGCGAATCACCCCTACCTTCAGAATGTATGTTTTCGAAGCTTTTTTTATATTTTTCTTTAACATGTTCTTTAATTGCTTTCTTCGTATCTTTATATTCTAACACCTCTGCAACATCTTTCGCCTTAGCTCAGAATAAGAACTCACATGCAAAATCACAATAAATAGAACATAAAACACAAAAATCACGTTTATTTTACGTTCATGTTGTCAACTTTTACGTTCATGTTGTCAAATCTGTTGTCAATGTTGTCAACTTTTACGTTCATGTTGTCAAATTTGTTGTCAATAAATGGATAACTGTTTTAAAAAAATGTTCTACTTGTAACACGGTAAAAGATATTGCTGAATTTGGAAAACAACTCGAAAAAATCAGATCATCTTGTAAAAAATGTATAAATAAAAAACGTTTAAATCGATATTATAAAAATAAAAATGATAACAAAGACCTGGAATTTTATGACAAAAACGATAATTGTCTTGATCACAGACGCGCAAAATTGCATACCAATCAAGGTATAAATCTGTTAAAACAATATAGAGAATCAGGTTATTTTATAAGAGAAAACTTAAAATAGATCACTAAATTTGTCAATATTTTTCTTAAATAAATGGCTAGTGCAGTAACATTATTAAAAAGCGAAACAGAAAAAATAGAAGAAGAAAGAAATCAAAAAATCTTAGAAATAATACAAAATGCAGAAGCAAACTTTAAGAATTTGAGAAAAAACTTATACAATCTTCTAGATGACAAATTTAAACCAGAGCTTGTAGAAATACAGTTCAAAAATGGTAAGAGTACTGTACATACATTAAACAACGAAGAATCAGATTCATTTACATTCGATATAGAAGATGAAGAACAAATTTCTGATATAGTCAAAAAGATTATCAATAGATAGCACAATTGATGTAGATGAGTTACAAAATATTTCTGGAGGCCGACTGTATAAATATAGATTTAGATCAAAATACGGTTGTGGAATAAGAGAAACTCTTAAATTCTAAACAAACAACAAACTTTTTGATGGATACAATTTTATAAGCTCAAAGCAGATATAACAACACTGACAATATACTTTACATCGATTCGAAGCGGATTTGACAATATTTCCAAAAGATTATACACTTCTTCCAAACAGATTTTACATTGATTTCAAGCGGATTTGATATCATTTTTAATAGATAGTTCATGGCTTCGTGGTCTAGCTTCGTGGTCTTCCTTCGTGGTCTAGCTTCGTGAGCTGGCTTCGTGGTCTAGCTTCGTGAGTTGGCTTCGTGGTCTAGCTTCGTGAGCTTGCTTCGTGGTCTTCCTTCGTGAGCTTGCTTCGTGAGTTTGCTTCGTGGTCTAGCTTCGTGAGTTTGCTTCGTGGTCTAGCTTCGTGAGCTTGCTTTGTGGTCTATCTTCGTGGTCTAGCTTCGTGAGTTTGCTTCGAAAACTTAATATTGAAATAAAATAATATTTTTTTTCTATGTAAATGGAGCTACTAAAGGAATTAAATGAAGTTTGTGAGCTAAAATTTAAAGAATATAAGAAGTTGAATGAATTAGAAGAAAATAAGAAGTATAAAATGATGAATTTGGAGAAAATAAAAGATAAATTCGGGTTTACAATAATTGCCGAGTTGGAAGATTATAAAGTACACTTACCGAACAGACTTTTGACTGTTTTGGATGAATAAAAGATTAAAGAAATGAATAAACATGATAAATTACACTTGGTTGTTACTGGAAAGAAGACTATTAAAGATAAAGACTGTGTTACTATCAATTTTGTAGAATAGAAGATTATCATTAGTTCCCCACTTCATAGTACTCTTTTGATAACCATAGTTTGTGTCTCTCTTCATAAGAATCACATGGAATATTATCTATAGTAATACCTTTTGTTTCACGCAAAATATAGTGATATTTTATAAGAAAAATCTTATAGTGCTCTTTAATGAATTTTGTTGATAAATCTTGATTCTCACAAAAAATCCTAAGGAATTCAACAATTAAGTCTGGATTATATTCGAAAAACGTACAATATTTAAAAAATACCATAAAATATCGATGAAAACTCTGTTTGTTTCTTTTTTAATTTCTTTTCAATATCTTTCGTAATTAAGTTAAATAAACAATCCGATACAGTTCGTGCTTTATGATGAAAAAAACAACCCTCCATCATACGTTCTTTCTGCAAAAGAATTTACAAGTTTAATGAATTCTGTATCGGAAAGTGTCGAAGACGGTATCAACTGTTCTATAAAATGTTTTGGTAATTCGTTGAATTCATCTTTGTTGCACTGTTTAAACGCTAGAAATTTTAGAGACTTTGGTGAGTTCATGATTGCCATTTAGTAGAAAAGTTTTTTATTAAAGTATGTTTTTAGTAAAAAACTTTTAAATTGATTAAATTTTATTAAGATTTCCAAGATTTTTCGTTTATTCGCAGCAGATTTGACAACATTTCCAATATTTTACATCGATTCTAAGAAGATTTTACATTAAAACAGCTTAAGAAAGTAGAAGCAAACAGCTATAGATTCGGTTATTTTTCATTCGTGGTTTACAGATTCGTTTATGGTTCACAGTAGATAGTAATATGGGGTTTCTAGATTGCTTTCGGAGACGAACGGATGTAGATTCGGTTAATTTTTCATTGAGGTTTGCTGTGTTGTTTCTCAGTTTCCTTTATGGTACATTGAACAAGATTTTACATTGCTTTTCGGTTGGCTCCGAAAGTGGTCTAGAAACCCCATATTACTATCTACTTTTGCGCTATTTATTATTCTGTATGACAAGATCCCCACAACAGGCTAGTGTTCCATGAGGTGGAACAAAATACGGTTTAAAAGGTATTCAGCTGCTCCTCTAAAAACATATTCAAAGTAGTTTTCATCTCTCTATGAATTATTAAAGACATACTGAATAAAATTTATTGAGTATGTATTCTTATAGCAAACTCTGAGTGTTATATAACTTGTTTTTATTTTAATATGTGACTGCCAATGGCTGAGCGGTCTTTGTACGGAAATAAGACGTCGGACTTAGGACCGGAATTAAAGATAACACAGGTTCAGATCCTGTATGTGACCATAAGCACTTTATATCAGTACTATCGACATTGTACTTTATCGACTCTCCCTCTTTTTCTGTTTGATAAGATCCTTGCAACAGACCAGTGTCTCATGAGGACGGGCAGGATAAGGATAAAAAGGTGAGTCGTATCGTCTGTCTATACGTAAGGTAAGCCAGGACATGCAAAATTCAGCAATTCATTTCTTGTTTCACTGAACGATGGAAAATGTCCGGAAAAATCCTGTTTCCTTCACAATATATCTAGTTTATGTCTAATTTCATTCTTGAATTATCTTGCAGAGAGACAAGAAAAAAACCAAAACAGAAAATTCTTTAGCATGTTTCAAACATGCCCTTTCCTCTTACGAATGGATTTTTTAAAGGAGAATCCGATATCTTTTTAAGCCTTATTCTGTCCATCTTCATGGGGCTGTGTAAAGATATTCTCAAATAGATTAAGGGGGGGAGTCAATACAGTACAAGTTCGATGGTACTGACAAAAAAAGTTACTTACACAAAAAGGATTTTAACCTGCACTATCTGTAACTCAGATTCGACAGCCTAAGACATGAGTTTCAAAAAATATTTGGCATGTTACCTTAGTGATATTGAATAAAAATGTACAGTTTCAATAAACAACAAAAGTTTGAATAGTGAAGCAGCAAATTTGAAATTCCGGACAATTGATACATTACGTACTCCTTATCACGATTAGTAATCCCACCGTTTCTAATGAAGTGTATAATTTTAATGCAATATTAATTGACTATATTTCACTATGTAAAAGAAATAACAAACACCCTAGTGGAAACGGTCCCAATAATAATTTTACGCATTACCAATTTCAATGTAAAAAGAGAATATTCATTGAGTACAATGTTTCTTTTTTCTAAAACACAATACATTAATATTTCATTTTAAAAACAAAACGACAAATAATTTCCATGAGGGCGATACAAAAGACATGACTAAGTTACAAAGTCAATCAAATATTTGAATTATTTACAAATTTAAATACTGTCCCATTTTGAGAGAACAGATCTAAACAAAACATGAAATGTCAGTGGACAGGTGTCATTCACAGCCAATGGTTTAAACCTCAGCTTTAACACTTAAAGTTTTTGCAAGGGTGAGGATTGAGTATTGCTTACATGAATTAATTCTTATCAATGAAATTCTATCCTTCAACTCTGAGTTATATAATAATTTACAAGAAACAGTTATATTGAAATTTATAATTAAATTCTTAAACTTTTCCTAACTAATTTCCTTAAAACTTGTTATGGTCACGATTAATGTTTTCACACTCTGGCGTAAATAAATGTAAATTAGATATTAAATGACCAAAGTTTTTAACATCAAAGAGTGGCTAAAATTTACTTCCACTTAAAAATCTTATGAGACGTAGATCTCTGTATTTCGTATTTGAATTTAAAACTATATATTTCTTTAGTGAATCATTTCTATATGTTAAACACTGACGTTCTCAGCACTCACACATCAATGTAACTACGTCTTAAAAACATCGTCCAATAGAATTTACACGCCTTATCCTATACATCTCATCAACTGTACAATCTCTTGAAATAAGGTTCTAAATTCAACCGATACAAACATACTTATCAGACTGACAGTGTTTAATCTATAAACCACAATTTTTCGTATTAATGTTTCTACGATTCCATTTGATACTAATAATTCGTTTATCATTGTTGATTAATTCAGTTTATAACCATCATTTACACACGAAATAACAATAGTTAGTATAAGATGTCTTTATATCTATTAATATAGCTCTTGATCACTAGTGTTTTACTATTATCTGCCTACAATAAGTACGAAATGTATATTGTACTTTATTAATTTTTGCGTTTTATTCTTACTATTACTGTAACTACATATTTTTAAATTATACATTATTTTAATTCATGTACTAATAAATGTTTTTTTTTTTTATCTAGTCACACGTAACTAAATTTCAAACCAATATTACATGCATTGTAACAGCAAGTAAGTTTTGAATTGTAACAATTTAGTTAGTTTAGTTATTACAGCTAGTAAATACCAGTATGCCAACCAATAGTACCCTAGTTGTTAATTGCCTTTCGATATTAACAGATTCTATAATATAATTGGAATTATAATAAACTAACGTTTATCCATCATCTGTATGCATATATATATATATATATATATATATATATATATATATATATATATATATATATATATATTCATTATTAGTTTGCTATGGGCTAAGAGAATTAATGACCTGTGATTGAAATAATTCAAAGAACCATTTCCTAAACATGAAACTTTTACAACCCAGCACTTGCATTCAATTCTGCTCTTGAAGCCTGATCTCATATTCTTTACACACGCTTTTATGTCCAGAACGCTGAAATATTCAGAATTCTGGTCTTAACCGGAGGAGGAAAAGAAAACAAGCTGAACCCTTCCTAAGATGTTATTTTACTGCTCATCTTGAGTAGGCTGCCATAAACCAAAATTACTTAAATACATAAGTAAGCAAAATACATAAACAAATCAACAGTTAAACGTATGGTTCGTATTTTGTCAAACTATTAGTTCTGTAAAAGATAGTCTTTATTGTCATAATGATAGCTCCTCTATGTATTATATACAATGGATTTTACATTTATACACAGTGGTCAGATTACTGTTATAAAGGACCTTATCTTTTACATAAAACTGTTTCATATTTTACAGTATTCTTAATTAATAACGATGCACAGCAATTTAAATTTAAATGTGAAATTGAATTGAAAATTAAAGTCACTTTATAACACGTGGATTTATTCTATGTACAAACATTTTATGCAACCCATGATAGTTCACATATTTTGTTCAATTCTTTTTGTTTTGAAAATAAAATACATTCACGCACATAAAATATATAAAGAGTAACTGTTTTGGTTACTAATTTGTATTTATAAAAACTATATCAGTAATTTTGGGACATTTATATTATACAATTCTGTTTTTTTAATAATGATCTTTTATATTTTGACTAAGAAGAAGGAAATATGTTTTCCCCACTAAGAGAATTTTTCTGGATACTGTCTGGCAAAAGGAAAATTAATAAAATGTATAACCGCCGACTGTGCTTGTAGGTTTCTCTGTGGTAATAATACTCCATTGTCACATAAATAACGTTTTTAATTAAAACTTTAATTCATGAGTAAACCATTTTTATTCTCCTTTTAAGAAACTAAATGTTTCTTACGGGGGTTTGTACTCCATGTTTAAAATTTTATATTAATTCTGTTATTAAATTTATTCATGCATGGTTCAATACGTATCACCCTCAATGTATAAAGAACTCTTGAATCTGAGATCTCAACTTTCGGTTAGGAATAAACACTTATTTATAATAAACATTTTCATATTTTGATAGAATAAACTTCTTGGTAATACTTTATTCTTGAATTTCTTGATGTTAGCGTTAATAGTTAAAATTTGCCTTGGCTACAAGTAAAATGTTTATTAAATATTCTAATAAAATATACAGATCTGACATAGATGTACACAAGCAATAGTTATGATTGTTAACATGTTTAACAATAGTAATAAACAGTTATAACGTGCTCTAAAAGGAACTTTCTGCAAAGCGATTAATAACTATTTTACCTTAAATTAAAATCATTAAGTACTTGTAAATAAACGATTCACATAGAAGGTAAATGTCATCTCCGTGAAATAAGAAAGTGATGATAAATCCAATAAAGATAAACGAATAAATATTTACTGTACAAATGCTGAATTTCCTTTAGCTAAATAATAATGTTATTTATAAATTTTGATATAAATAGTTCTGAGGTCAGTAATTATGTTATTTTACATTACGAACAAACTCCACTCTTCTTACTGAGGTTAAACAAATGTACATGAAGCCATCCAAATGTTTAACATTCCATTGAACAAAGTCTTAAAAAGTACTTTCTATTAATAGCTGAATATGAAATAAAAAGTTACCCAAACCATAGCAATTAGAATGGGAATTTTACAAGTTTAAAAGATATGCGTCAATTTCATTCAGTTTAATGCATCTAACTTATTCGTGACAATTGCAATTTTGGAGGTCGTCTTTTTTATCAGGTTACAAATTATTCTGCAATCTGATGTCATTTTAATTCAATGCCTATTAATTTATTATTCGTGAAATTGTATGCAGAAACACAAAACATCACTATAACAAAAAAAGAACATAAGCCAATTAAATACGTCGTAAGAATACCATCATCATAAAATGCAGCTATATTACGAGCAATAGTTAAATATAGTCCTGTGATAAAAATACGCATTAGACGTCGGTTTCAGTTATCAAACCAAATGAAAAAAACCACTTTTGCACACATAATAGAAGATGCTTTTAATAGAATTAATCTGCCCTTCTTTATTAGAACAAACAACATGTCCATACTATATAGTTTTAATGGAGTTTCGGTTCAATCTGTATACAGACGTATTTCCTTGTCTGTCCATCAACAGAAACCTATTACACTACACTACATTAAACAATATACTCAATGGATAGTACACGAAACGTGTTCCATAGTACGATATTGTTTAAAAACAAGATTTTATTATCTTTTATGAAAACTGAAATTGTTATAATTTGTGAATACAAACTGTTACATCATCTGAATTAATTACTCGCCGTTGTGCAAACAAAGCAAACTCTTCAGGCTATAAATGTTTTAGTACTTTGAATAACAAAGGGGAATCTTTGGAACAGTTAATTTATAATGCTCAACAAAACTGTTCTATTATAATATTAATAATAACTACTATGTATTGCCTTTTGTTTTAATAGAAGTTAAAATAGTGACAAAAGTGTACTGAATAAATCCTTCTTTTTCTTGTATTTTAAAAACGCACTCAAATAAACGGTTGTTTATTTTGATGAAGGATGTTTAATAGGTATAATATGAAGATATTCTCGGTTCGAAAGGGTAAAAGCTGTATCCCATAATTGGTTTAACAAATTATTTCTCAAAATTGGTAATGGTCAATTTTTCTGTATAGTTTTTTCTTATTCGATCGGAAATACAGTTAACAGATCTGCTGTCCTTATCGTAGTATCCTTTATTCTAAGACAGCATCAGTAATACACGCATTTTTTTAGACAAAATTACATCCCAAAGCTGCTAATAAGCCATATCATTTAATTAAGGTTATTGTTTATAATTTTACGAGCATTTGCTATATAAATGTTAACACTATCATTCAAAATTGCAACTGCATTAGATCAATTTCTTTTTTTTTCAACATAATATATTTTTATATATTTTAGGGTTGAAACAGTGTTGTACCCACTAAAATGTTTGTGTATAAACTAAAACTTTCATCTACAACTTGAGTGTAATACATTAATGGTACACAATTTTTTCACAATCAGAAAGAGATAAAAATTATCCTGGTATATTTTAAAATTTATTGTCAATTGCAAGTGAGAAAAGTTTAATTTCGGATGGTAGCAGTTTAATTTTAATTGCAAAATGCACAACGGTGGCAACAGGTTAATAAGTATTTTTATGATTATCGTACAAGGAGTAATCTTTTTAAAATTCCCACACCATGAACCAAAAAGGATAAGAACTCTTTTATACTCCTTTTTAACAAAAAATACTCTCCGGATTTCAAAAATCAGTATTTTTTTCAAACATTTTATATAAAACATTTTTACAAAAATAACCATTTATAGCAAACTATGTTAACTTAATATTAACAAAATATTGCAAACCTCGGATTTTCTTACGAACTGTGTTCATTTACAATAAACGAAAGTGTAAATTTAAAATCTAAATACTCTTAATATTGAATGAAATTACATCTAACATATACCAGATAGTTAGATTTTTAATGAATTTGGCATGGGTTTTAATTAGAGAATAAATAATTTAAAAAAACGTATTTGTAACTCATTTTAATTGTATGTATGTTAAACACAGTACACAACTTAAATTTCCTTTAAATAGTCTTATGACATATAAATAAATTTTTCAAGATATAATTATTTATTAGATTATCACAGAAAAATTGAGTTTATGACGAACAAAATTGTATACAAACATTAAATTATCATTTAGTTATATTAAATAAATCAAACTTGACCTTGCTTCAAAGTGTGGTTGAGACCAGCCAAATAAGACACAAACCAACTTTACAAAAGCGTATGATAATGTAACGTCAATATGACCATGGCATTACAATAGCTACTACATAAAGGAACAATATTTCTGATCTACGTAAATGTATTTGTTTTCTTTCATTGCTCACTTCTCTTACTTTCTGTCATAATATAACTGAATATACTTGTACTTTAAAATAAAGCCGGTTTGTTTGCCTTGTAAGAAAATTAAAACAATATATTAAAGATAAATAAAAGATTGTTTTGGATTGTTATCAAATGCGTTTATATTTAATTTGCGTCATAGTAAAATTAATGTTTTTGTACTAGTGGTTACGGTTTATATAAATTGTATGTTCTTTTACCTAAAACGATATTATAGGCTCCATAGTTAAAGTAAAAAATACTACTAGGGTTAATTTTTTTTATAAACGTAGTATTAGCCCGTAGTATTGACCACACTTTGAAGCAAGGTCAAGTTTTATTTATTTAATATAACTAAATGATAATTTAATGTTTGTATACAATTTTGTTCGTCATAAAACTCAACACTATTTATTAAGAAAACTGTTTCGTCCAAAAAAAAAAATAAATAAAATAAAAACAGTAACACTCCTTAGTTAAGTATTCGAAGAAAACTTACTTCTCCTTTACTATTCTTCCATTCTTCCAACTTCTTCACCACCATGTCCTTCATGGTTCAAAAAATTAAGCATATGCCTAATTACATTATGATAGGCTAACAATTTTTTCCTTTGTGATGTCCAAATTAGATAGATAATATGCTTAGATTTTACAGATGACTTTAATTAGTTTACGAACCTTAATTTATTACTTTGTGCCTAAGATAATAAATTAAACAAAACTTATGCAGGCTCGTTTAGAAACTTTTTGTTTTAATATAACCATTACTACAATGAATTACTATTAATTCATTCATTGTAGAAATTATTACTACAATTAATTACTTAATAGTAGTTCTTTGTAGTAATAGTTATGTAATTATAATTAATATTGTATTACTCTCTAACTTTTAACGATAATGTATTTTATTGTGATATGCCCTTTCTTTGGCCAATGTTTGAAGAAAATTACAACCTGCATTACGTAATCAAGGCTAAAGATACAACTTGTACCATTACATATAATATAATATCACTTCAAAATTGGTGCATAAGTTCCTCTTAATCCAAACGAAACTCTAATGATTTTGTGACGAACCACGTTTTATACAGTATGTGTGTTATATTTTAAAAATCAATTTTGTTCTTGTTTGGAAGGGTGGTTGAAACTAGCCAAATAGCTCGTACTTTACAAAATCCTATAGTGGTGTAATGTTAATATGGCTTACAATACCTACTACCTAAAAGTAACCGTGTTCCTGTGTCTTATTTACTTATAAATACTACCTAGCTAAACTTATTTCGGTTCCTTTCAAGGAAAATAAAGATTTGGATAGTTATACCAAAACTTTAATCACGAGATAGTTGAATGAGTGTTGCTATAGTAATGTTGCTGGTTTACATAAATTGAATGATCTCATACCTAAATCTATTAATTCTGTTATAGGCTCTTTATTTTAATATTAAATTTAATAGAAAATACTACTAGGTATTTTTTATATAATCGTCATTAAAGCGTCTACCATTTCTATACCGATATAAGAAAGTTAAATAAAGAAATTTAAACTTAAAGTTAAGTTTAAACTCATTACAATTTCATACATACAATAAGTACTAGATATTACAAGCCGTACACTTTGCTTCTATTAGGTAAAATACGAACATATCAAATAAATCTAATAGTTAAAAATGCTTGGGATCATTGTTGAAATCAAATAAGAATATTGTGTTCCTCCAAATTTAATCACAACAAATCTCGTTTATTAAATATTCGGAGAAAACTTGTTTTTTGCCCATTACCCCTTCCGTCTTCTAGACCACCTTGTCTTCCTTTGTTCTAGCAAATTAAGTATTTGCATAATTACATTGTGATGGCCTTACAGTGCTTTCCTTTGCGATTTCTAAATTAGATAAGTAATTAGCGCAGATTTGCTAACGTTGATTATACACAATATATAACATGTGTTAGACAGTACGTTGAAAATTGTAATCTCGGAATTCTAATTTATAACTTCGTTCCTGATATACCTAACTAAAATTAAAATTACTCTGGTTTATTTAAAGTAATTCAATAGTTTTTTATTGTAATGATTGTTGATGTAATACTATATTTGTTTACTGTTAAGGAATTAAAATTCATAACGCTGTACTCATTACATTTATTATAAAAGGTAAACAACTATGTATTTTATAGTACGATTTTAAAATAATACGAAAGAAGTTAAGGAGCAGAGTGTATTATTGTAACAATAGTTAAGGCTAAAAAAATAATCAATACCGCGTGTGTCGATCCGACAGGTAAAATATATTAACAAAGCCTTCTTAAAATCGTATCGTTGTCCGTCCGCCTGTGCGAAAACTATTAATAAAAAAGTTCTAGAAACTTGAAACTTGCCTCATATTGATTGGTTCAAGGAAGAATTCTGCTGCTTGGGATTTAAAGTGAAAGGGCAGCATGTCCGTCTGTGCGAATACCCCATAGTTACGTGTACCGTGTCCTCCGATAGTCCATTCTACCGTTTTAGTAATTTTACAAAAGATACAACACCAGTATGATTTATGTATTTGATAAAGACCAAATCAAAAGAAAATTAAAGAAACTCTTTAACATTAGAAACTGACTGTCTTTGTTAAAAGAAATACAGCCGACATACCCGATGTTGAGTCGAACTGACATACAGGTGATATCAGGAGATCCAGGAGTTGGTTCCAGGCCTCCAGTCGATATATTCCCGAGGGTTTCGAGTAGGATGAACCATTCACCTTCGAGAAATCGTTCGAAGGGTTCATCCTACGGAGAAATACTATAGCCGGTAAACCGAGCAGCCCCCTCCCCACCAATTATAAAATATCCCCCCTTCTCTTGCGATATTGTATGATCAGAAAAGAGTAAAAGAGTAATGCATCAGCATATCCTGCTATTCGAGAGACTCCTTTTCCTATTTTGCTATCAACGGAAACTATAATTAATAGTATTCTTTAAGTATAAAAGTATTCAGTAAGTAACAATTATGTTCAAGATAACTACAATGAACTAGCTATTATATGATGCATCGCACACAGATGGCGAACGCAGGAAGGAGGTCACAAGCGGGGCTGCTCAGAGTTCCATCTCGGGTTCCGACTTGTGGATCGTTTTCCTACGATGGAATTTTGTGTTGGCAAGTGCCTCCTGAGGCTTTTCTTGTGGGATTTGCAGATTACATCCCTGCAGTCATTGCTGCTCGTAGCACAGAAGATGCACAGTTGGTGCTGAACATGGTAATGTGACGCGTGAGCACATGGCTACGAGAACATGGGTTAACTCTATCGACCGAAAAGACTGAGTTGATTCTGCTTACACGGAAAAGAACTCCTACAGCCATTTAACTCCAAGTTAGAAGAGTTTAAATACGTACAAACCCTGTAGTGAAGTACCTTGTTTTATACCTGGATGCCAAGCTCTCATTTTGGGAGCTTATCCGGCATCAGAAACAAGCTACCAAGGTAACAGCAGCGTTGAGCATACTTAAGTCTGTTACAGACTCCATCCTATTCTGTGGATGTGAGGACCGACACTCTAAGGAAAGGAAGGTATCGAAATAGTATGAGTTCTGTTCAGAGAAAAGCCGCTTTGAGGGTCGGTAGCTCGTACCGGACAGTCTCTGAGCCGGCGGTTCAGGTCATCGCAAGTGTAATACTCATCGTTTAAAAGGCGCAAGAACGTAGTTATGTTTTTGACACCAAAGAAATACCTCGGAGTATGAGGAAGCAGAGCGAGTTTCAAAGATGGTAAGTTTGCTGGGAGGCTGAATCCTGCGGAATTTGGACAAGAACGTTGATCGCTAACATCAAAAAGTGGATGGAGAGACACTACGGTGAGGTGGGCTGCTTCCTCACTCAGTGTCGCGCCTCGGTTATTTTGGATCTTACCTGCACAGGATGGGGAAACGGGAGTTGCGCAGTTCTTCGAGAGTGGGCAGATCGTGATAAGGGAGTTCCCGACCTCTGGTGAATTTACATAGAAATAATAAACAGTCTAAAAGTAGTAATATTAGTTAATGTAACTCGGCAACAAGTCTATTTTGAGATGTTCCCTTAATTAAGGTGTAAGTAAATTTAATCATAAAATATTTGACGATTTAATATTTGCCTTAATATGTGGAGGTGGTCCAATTCCGGAGGCTAATTGTGGACTAATCTCTGCTTAAACTAAACATTGTGTTGCTTTCCTCAACAAGGGAGTAAATTTGAATTAAACAGGAATATTTATGGACAAACTAAAAACGTTGTGTATGATACTGGCCTTACATCTAAAGTCTTACATTTTCATCAGTAGTATCACCAGTGAATTTTTCTATACGTGGTTTGTACGAGCTCTATGGTAATATTTTGGTAGTTTGTTCTTTGGTTCAAGGCAAACACAAAATTTAACATTAACACGAAATGTTTGGTTTACCGTCTGTTTGTCTGTATGGATTTGTTAGGTTTCATTTTTATTTTAGAAATACAAACAACATAACATTCTATCTTACCACAATGATATTTTTGCAATCTCAGTTCAAAAAAATATTAGATTAATCGTTCAAGATAACAGTTGGTTTAAATTGTTGAAATTTAATTAATGTTAAATAACGTAAAGCTATTAAAATTATCAACGTTTTATAGGACTGATAAGTTTCATTACAAACATTTTGGTACCAAATACATAACATTCAGTATGTAAATGGGTCAATAAAACTCTTAACTAGTGTAATACACGGTTATGTTGCTGTAAAAAATGAAAAGTTTGCCCGGCATTTAACCCCTTCTTGAAACGTGATATCTAATATTAACTTTTCTCTTCAGTTGAGACTGCAAGAACAGTAAAATTACACCATTGAATTTTTATCTTTACTGAGTTTTGAAATGAAAAATAAAATCTAAGTCAAACATACAGTAGGTAAACTAAATATTTCTGACCCATGTATGTCTTAAAATATTTTTTTTGCCTCTACCCAAATAACAAAGCCCCTAAATATTGCCAGAGAGTTTGTAAACACCCTGTATATCACAAATACATGATGTTATATTACCTGAGTGTAAGACAAAATATGCAGTCCTAACTTGCTTGGACAAATGAAGACTGATCATTCAATAATGTATTAATTTGAAGTTGTTTTCCTGAATTCACAATATAACTTGAATTTTTGTTATGAAAATTTAATTTAATTCCCGTTACAGTTCATCACACATTATAACTCGGATATTATTTGAGTATGTAGTAAAACAACTCTAACTACACTTATAATTAAACAAATACGTTAAAAATCTTTAGCTATATAGTATTGGGTTATACCAATTTAATGTTATACAAATCCTTAAAACATCTATTTATTAGAGGAATTGTGTTTTCATAAGCAGTGCAGCTTTGCTAACTACTTATCTGAATCATTAGAAAAATATTTGTTATTGCAATATTTAACAACTCAGTATCATATCTATAAACACACAGTACAATACAGTACAGTTGTTTGTGTTTTGTGTGCGATTGTCTTAGTATTAGTGTTATGAGTATTATCGGTGGTATCCATACCATAGGATATCCTGTGGGTGTAGTACGAGGTAATATTAGCAGGTACCCCACCATATGTTGTGATACTAACCTCTGAGTTATATTACAGCTTTGGTTAGCAAGATAGGGTTAAATTAATACTGTACGGATCTTGTGCAATCCTCGCATAGGGGTTTGGATTAATAATGGATACTTCCCTAATGTTAATTATGAACTTAATCTCCTTCGATAATTATATATGGTATTTATCTTTATACCAATATTAATTAACGGAACATTACTCTGATGGGAAGGATATTTGTTGTACTTTCTCTTACTAATATCGAACACAGTATGTATTACTTAACACACTTAGCACTTATATGTAGTAACAAAGTGAAAGTAACTAAAATAATAGAATCGTTTTTATAAAATAATAAGATTTTAAATTCATGAGAGATTTAATACAATCAATTTACAATACAATTTAATACAATACAATCAATCATAATACAATTGACAGTAGATTTTGGTGAGTACAACTGGATTAAAATGATTGTCAATTAAAAGTAGTGAGCAATTTAAACTAGTGCTCGGCTACCGTCTGGTAACTTTCTAAAAATCGTCTTTACAGCCCTATCAATGAATTAAGGAATCAAATTGTCAACAAAGAAAGTACCATTGCTCTTAAAATTATTACCACAGTGATAAAAATTTCCTCTTTTCAAAATCTTAAACACCCCTTTTGTTATTGAATTGAATTCACTACATAGTGAAATGTGAAATTTTCACTATCTATGATACAATTGTATTCTGTTTTAAAAAGCACACTTTGTTGCTGAAATAAAGCTTTATGATGAAAAAATTAAATTATCATCTGAAAATTATTTATAACCCACTGTGAGATTGTTTAAAAGCCAAAAAAGACAATATGCTGCCCTCATACATACTCGTAGGTCAATCCATCGACTCCAATATTGTTATAGGATTCTTGGCTTTGTAGTAGCTTGTTTGTGTACAAATACTTGATATTAAGAATACCTAATGATTCTAAATCAGTTTTCAAGAGTCTATTTTTGCGTCTAAGTATGTATTAATAAAAGCGAATCTGAATACTATATTTTCAACCTCCTATCTGATATTAAGTGCAACTTTCACTGTATGCAAGACATTTGTGAACTATCGATTTAACAAGTACTATGTGTAATATACTTTAGATTACTTCCTAAATTAGGCAAATCAATTGATTAAATTCAAGCAAAAATAAATAAAATAAAACTATTTTGTGGAAATACTTTATTGCATTATCAGAATCATTAATCATTAATCGTAATCATTTAATTAACAACATTTTGGGGTGAGAATACAGTAATGTAATTCACAAGAGATGAGTCGCCTCGTTCGACACCTAGAAGCGTCGGTCCACCCATGCTTGTATATTATACATGCATAGCAGTATAATATACATAAAAAAAATAAAAAAACCAGCAAGGGCGATCAATATCACAACTATTCTTCAAATTATGAGAGTCTTTCACAGGAATGTGTATTAAATAAGGCAATAAGTTATTTACTCGTGAAAAATGTAATATATGACCTCTCTTTTATTATTCAGGACTACACTACTACATTCATAAAATAATAATCAAAGCCAGTTTTTGCACCTAGAATAACTTTTTATTTATTTATAATTCAGCGTAGTTTAATAGTTTATAATTGGTACCACTTCAATGTTCAACTTTTATTAGTAATTAAGTTTATTAGTGTATATATATATATATATATATATATATATATATATATATTAATATATATAAATTTATTATATATATAATATATATTTAATAATAATATATATAATATATATATATTTAATTATATATATATAATATATATTTAATAATATATATATATATTAAAACATCATATTAATTTAAAATTATAAAATCATTATTAATGTATGTATGTATATATATATATATATATATATATATATATATATATATATATATATATATATATATACATTAATAATGAATTTATAATTTTAAATTAATATGATGTTTTAATTACTAATAAAAGTAACTTTCAATACAATAACTTGTAAACTTGTCAGTTATTTCAACCATACATACAAAATATACAAATATAAGTAGGCTATTATACAGTATAAGTGTATAAGTCGAAGGTAAATGTCACAGCTGTAAAATAAGTGAGTGAAGAACAGTGAAAGATAAATGACTGAAAATTTCTTGTTCAAATTCAAAATGTCCTTAGCTGACATTTATCTTTATATATAAATCCTTGTAGACCTGGGCTCAGTAATTATGTTCCTTGACAATACTTCAGTCAAAAAAACTCTCATCTTGCTAAGAATGACTCTTTGTAATCCATGTGTCCGCATGATTTAAGATTTCAAAAATATTAAATTCTAAGGACATCTAAGTATTGTACTGAATTCCTTATTTATGCCAGTTTAAGAAGCACATAAATATTATATATTATAAATTTTGAAGTCACAAAGACAATTATTGAAGGTTGATTATTAGCTGAACGTTAGCGATGATGCCTATCACTCTGGGGTTGAACAATTCCATTTCTGTCTCAATAGTTATATACATGTTTGTCCACAAGATATCTTGACACCAGACTAACCTATAGACTTGAAATTTTGCACGAAGCTTCATTTCTAAGCATCATAGTATTCAATAATGTTGAATTTCACAACAGTGGATTTGGCTGAACTAACTAACTGAGTAACTCGTGATTACAACGTGAACATCGCAAAATAAATAAATGAACAAACCGAGTACAATTCTATGACGTATAACATGTGACATGAACCCTAAGTGAATGGGCTACAAACCTTAAATTATTTGCATGCAACATAAACGAAGCATTTATAAGTGCGTACTCATAACTTATTTTTTAATAAATCTTTAAATCATTTTTTTTCAGCAACTGAGGCACCAGACGCTGTAAAAAGAAAACAGATGTTACTACTAAACCATTCCAGACAAAACTGAGCAACTAAAGTGTATAATTACACTTCAAAACGAGTGTATTGAATAACACATAATAAACACTTAGAAAGCTATGTTTGTCAACATTATTTGAACAACATAACTTTGTAAAACCTGTGTCATAGAGCGGGATATACTGTAAACGCAAAAAAGAAGGTTTGGATGAATAATAAATAGCAAGTAGTGTGAGCTTATACATACGGTTATAAAGCACATTACTCATTCGTTAAATATATGTCAGTTGTATCATTTTCAAATGTTTTCAAACAACACTAGACCGTATGAAACTTGTTTTAGCACTACTGACTTATACGAGTATAAAGGAAAAGCTTTGATTTCCCCAGGTAACAAATAAACTTGTAATAATTAATGAATTTAATTGGCTAGTTTATTTGAATTCATCACTCGCTGAACTGCATGCAAAGCAGACGCTTCAAGCGACATGTGTTCATGTTTGTATAACTCAGACGCTTTAGTTTCGTGATATATTTAGTGATGTGTCTGAACTCGTAAATGGCCTTTAGCGTGCTCGGGTTTGTATGAAATGGGTCCAAATGTCAACCAAGCAATATTTACAAAGTTGCAAGGTTTCGCAAATCATTCACTTCATGTGCTAAGTTTAGGAATCAAAAACAGATGTTATTTTGTAAAGTACGATGAAATAACCAAAAGAGGTCGTTTTCAATGCGCAATCGTGTTTTACGAGCGAAGCGAAGCAGAGTTCTTAAATGCGATTAAGCACCAAAAACTACTTTTGCTTCGTGTTATGAACAACCTTTTCTATCATAAAATAGCAAAATTGTATATTAACTTATATTCATTATGATTAACTTATATGCTTTATTTAAGTTTCATTTAGACTATAACACAACATACGATGTGAAAACAAATTTTTCTTATCGTTACAGTCAATTTTAGTGTTATCTCCTTCAAAGTAGTTCCATCCTGATTGCACACACTTTTTCCAACACTTCTGCCATTAATGGTAACATTTTTTTGTTGCAGTCAATTTTAGTTTTGTCTCCTTCAAAGTAGTTCCCTCCTGATTGCACACATTTTTCCAGCACTTCTGCCATTAATGGTAACATTTTTTTGTAATATCCTCCAAAACCCTCGTTACAGCTTTTTTGACATCTTGTGTAGTTTGAAAATGGAGTCCCTTGAATTAGGTTAAAAAATTGCTGTACTGATAGAGCAGTATGTGATGGGGCATTATCGTGATGGAGAATCCAATTATCAGCAATGTTGGCACTAACACGGAAGAACTATTTCTCAAAATCTGTCTAAAATTTCTTTGTAGTAATATTGGTTAACTGCTTATACAGGAAACAATCCACTCTTTATGAACAATTCCCATCAAATCAAAGAAGCACACAAGCATGCATGCTTCTTTTTTGGTCTGGGTGGTCCCTTTGACCACCATTGCAAAACTTCGGCGTTTTGTCTCTGGTACGTACTGGAAAAACCAACTTTCATTACTAGTGATAACACGGCTCAAAAATTCTGGATTGATTTTCGTTTGCTCTAACATATCGGCTGCCACATTTTCCCATGTTTCTCGCTGTTGTGGTGTGAGATTTTTGGGAACCATTTTGAACAAATTATACTCTTACCAATATCTTTATTTATTACTAGACAGACTGTTTTATCGATTGATGTTCAGTTCTTCTGCAATTATTTTTGCGGATAATTCTTCGATAAGATCTAAGAGTTCATGCACCCTGATCACTTTATAGGCCAACTTAAGTATACCCATAATTATTTGCGCGGTATGATAAAAACGTATTTTCTGATTATTTCTAAAGATAATTACTACATATTTTAGAGAATAACCTGAGATATACTTGAGGTACAGATTTATATTTGAAATGGCCTATGAAATATCCGGTTTAAGGGCAAAACATGGTAATACAATAAAGTGATTAATGTAATCAGCGTAGCTTTGAACCTAACTATATATAAACAACATAATTTGTTTCCTCCTCGAGGGGCACTCGTTTCTATTTTGATTTCGAATACAAATACAATTTTTTAAATGTCGATTTACATTGTCCCAACGACGGTTGACTAATAAAGAATGAAAATTCAACCAGTTTATTCTGTATATACGGATCTCTAGTTATCTGAGCGCTAGCGAAGCCATAACTCGAGAGGCTGGAAAGTTTTAATTCCTGCCTGCACTACATCTCGACAAAGAACGCGCCAGTTGATAGTTCTTATCTGTGTTAAGGTAACGAATAACAATCACTTTATAGACCAACTTAGGTATAAAAAAACCCATAATTTCAGACTTGAAAGACCTACAGACTTGAAATTTTGCACGAAGCTTCATTTCTACTTAGGCAATATTGATTAAAATGACGGTGCATGTCACTCCATAGGATTTAGCTGAGTGTTGAATAATATTTAAAAAGTGATCTTATTGGTACCCATTTGGTACCAAGAAACTATCAGAATAAATAAATTTATGAAAAAAGAGAACGCAATCATACGAGATTTCAACATGTGACATATTAACAAATCTTATCTCGACTACCACAACAAGTAAAACATCATACTTTTGTCACTTGATGTTTACACTATTATTATATGAAAACTGCTATGAAAACCTAAGTGGAACATAAAAACGATTTGATCATGTGACAAGATTGTATGATTGTATGTCTATATTTCTTTCCGAGAGTAAAATGAGCCGTAGACAAAAATCCTGCATTGAACGCCAAGGATGTCTGTTACGTGACAGTGGTGTGCCGTATACCTTGTTCTTAATTAAGTGCCTTGTATTTTCTTAGTTTTTTTTTAACCCACGTGACTGAATGAATGTGCAATTTTGTAGTATGTTTATTGCCTCTTAATCTATTTTGTATGAACTCCTCCGGTTGGAGAGCAACGGCAGTAACGTTGTCAGATATCTCATATGTATGCATAATATACGAGACAATACGCTAATTCCACGTGGAAATAGTAACACATGATTCCTTATTTACTGCTGGGAAGATTCTTCATATCTCTGAAATTACAATTTTTATTGGCTGACCTATTACTGGAGAGGCTGAAAATTTTCACTTCTCTTTGTCTGTCTATCTGTCTATCTATCAGCACGATATCTCTAAAACGAACTTATCTAAAAAAAATTTCATTCCTACATGAGTTGGCTGAGCATTAGCGAATTCTTTTACATTGTTCTTATGGGTAACCATGATGGCAACGAGAACAGAATAAATGAATTTGTAAGCATACTACGTACAGTCATATGCCATTTGAACATGTGACGTTTTTATTAACACAGTAAAAAGAAACAGTAATACAGAGTACAATAATTTATTTAATTCATTGACAAGATTGTATTTCAGCACAATCTTACGTTGTACTACACTCTCTAGCTCACAGGAACTTTTATTATTTGAATAATGCTATGAAACATAACTTAATGAACAACAATAAAATATATATTTTGGCTGGACATTTTGAGAAAGATGTTATCCACAGTCTATACTTTCTGCTTGAAGCTTAATTTCTAAATAGACAAGAATGTTTTCTATAATGGTGAATGTCCAACCACAGAATTTGGCTGAGCGTAATTTTTGTGTCATTCTTTATTCTATCTGTCTGTCTGCCCACAGGACATATCGAGAATTAAATGAGTTATAATTATATAACTTATAACAAGTATATACATATATATATATATATATATACATAGATAAGTTATAGACTAGAAATTTTACATACAACCACAAGGAAGCTGTTATGTGAAACGTCGTGTGGCGTACACTTATCTTCTTTAAATCGATAATAGTGGCTAAACATTACAATCAGAATTATTGCAATGTCCAGTTTTGTTACCTATAAGTATTATAGCTTGTTAGTTATTAAAAAGCAATTTAAAACACTATTTGCGTTTGTATTTTAATAGTGTGTTTGTCTTCGGTTTTATTTAAAACCCTTATAGCGATAAAGGGAATATTTGCTTCAACTACTGAAAGAGACTTGGTTCCAATTGCAGGTTTTGTGCAGTGATATCGCTTGATTAGTTGTATGGTTTGTAAAAAGTTTATGAATGCCAATGCTTTCTTTAATATGGAACTGAAGGTAATTTTTTCAGTTTTTGTTAAACGTAAAATACTCGATTTCCCACTTATTAAAATAAAATTGTGAGAGAAAAGGGTCTGTGACCTCGTCTGGTAACAAGGGTATTGACATCCATTATACAACCATAAGCAATATTTTAAAGTTTCAATGAATTAAATCCTCACATTGTTTTCCTGTGTTGTCAAAAATATTAATCGCATGATTTGAAGTGTAGGGTTCGTTGTATCACCATGAAGCATCCTATACTTGGCAAATAATTATTAAAAGATCTTTAGAATATTGATTATTATCACCAATATATGTAATTTAGGAAAAGCTATACTAGGAGATATTTATTAAACCTTTAACTTATTAAATGTCATTAAAGTTTGATGCTAGTTTAAAGTACATATTTTATTGGCATAATTTTTGCACCTTAAAGAAAAACGAAAAACATTTTATGAACGGTACTAAAAATTAAATCTTTATATTTACTTACAACAGATTTTCTTAAGTGTGCGCATATAGTGGCACCAACATGAAATAAACCAACATGAATATATATTATATATATATATATATATATATATATATATATATATATATATATATATATATATTGTTATCATATATTGTTGTCATATTGTTGTCATATATACTGTATATATATTGTTATATAACAAAAATAGTAAAAAAATTGGCCCAAAATTGTGCAAAGTATTTTAAAACATATAGAAAAATATTCATTTAATTAGTTAACTGTACCTATTTATAATATGGTTAAATATATTTTTAACCAAACTTATAAAGGTTTGGTTAAAAATACAAACGGACATCTACGCAATTTGTTTACGCATTTTATATAGATTGTATTTTAATTACAGTGAATTCAAATGTGTATTTAGATGTAATTAGGTAAAAACGGTTGAAATGTACAAAAAGTATATACACAAAATTTGTTATTATTGCGTTTAGCACGTTTATGGACATTTTAAATGCATTGAAGGTAGAAATAAAACAGAAATTCAAATAAATTAATGAATAAAAAACCTAAAGTAAACTCAATTTCTTAATGTTATGTGTTAACTCACATTACAAATTTAAGTTTATTCTTTTCTATAATGTCGATAAAGAGATAATTATTAAAAATACTTGTGATCCAAAGAGATAATCTTCATGAAGATGGTGTGTGAAGAACAATAAGAGATAATGGAATGGATATTTCCTGTACTAATGTCGAGTATTGCTAGCTGGAAACTGTCCTGATATAATCCTCGCAGTACCAAACCAAGTAATTATGTTTCGCAGCGGTATTTCACAAAAACTCCTTTCCTCTTGCTGGAATTGTAACTTGGTATACTAAGTAGGACACGTGGATAAAGGGTATTTTACACAGTAATTAAAACTGTTACCGAATACAATAGGTTCTCAATTAAAACATTTCTTGAATACACATGATTAACAACTTTTACAACATCTAATGAAGTAAAAAATCAAGTTATAATCGTAAGATCACTAAACAAATAGAATTTAAACGTGAGTGCACCATAATGGAACTGTGTATTTTGACGAAACTGTTTTTTTTTATACTGGATCCATCACACCTAAAGATTTAGTCCTGATGGCGTTGCTCTTACGAAGATATATTTAAAATAATGTTTTTTTCTCTCTGTTGTACTGTGGGCACAATTGCAACCGAATTGAGTAGCTCCATACGTCACCTACCTAGACAGATGACTTGTTGGAAAAACCAATCGTAAGCGATCGATCATCTCGATGAATGGGGATTGGTTTTTAGAGCCGTGATTAAATGAGAACTGATCTATGTGTCTTGTTCTTCTATTCGTCCCATCCAGTGTTCAAAGGTAAAAAAAATCCAGATAAAGCAAATGCTCATATCTCAAATTTAATTTAATTATTTGGTTTCTTTATTTTTTTCAATGAGTGTTTTTGTTTTTAGTGTACGTAATACACTAAAGAATTAAAAATATGGATTAAAAGTCTATGTTACAAGTTAATTTGAATTTTTTACCATCACGAACTCCCGCGTTGTAAAATCCTGTCTAGCCCACCAAAGAAGGTCAATCCTATTACTATAATCTACCGTACGGTGTCAAGTTCAAAAAAGTTAAAAAGTGAAAATTCAGCTGATCGTGATTTTTAGACATTCCTCTCAAAATGGTCAACTGTTTTCGATGGAATATTTTATCCATAATATAAATAGTGTCAGTAAGTTTCATGAACTGTAGCAAACAAATTGTATTAACATGCGGCGTACAACACTAAACGAAAATATTAATAACTATTGCTATATGAATAAATTACGTTAATAGCGGTTGAATAATTAAAACTGAAATGGGCGTAAATAATGGAGGATAAGATCGGTTTATTTATCCCATCTGGTACGTTGACATTCATAATAGAACATCAGCCAATCAAAATCAATGTACCTTGATTAGCGACCTCTTTTGGCGTAGTGCAAAACTAGCGCTCGCAACCGAATAAGATCTGAATCGTTTCATGGTCACCATATGCCAGCAAGCCATGTCTGGGATACAGACAACTCAGTCAACCAGTCAGATCAACTTGAATACATTCATGGTACGAAGAAATCATTTTTACATTTTGGGTAGTTTCCTTTATAAAAATCCTTATCTTTTTAAAAACAGATAGAATTTCTATAAAATATTATCTTTCTGATTTCTCATAAGACCTCAAGATTAATGACATCCAAGCAGGCAGTTGAAATGAAGAAAATAATTACACTATACTGTACTATACTATACCAACCCCTCTCAATCTAAGATACACCGTACTATAATTGTTAAGCCGTAAAATGACATAATATTTCAACGCATCTCTTTGCGTAGCAAGGTTTTAATAAAACCTTTACTTTACTTCGTAACTGAACTAACAGCAACAGTTCAAACTGTTATTAAATTATTTCCCAAACGGGTTCATAAGAGGATTAATTCGGTTAAATACGAAGAGTAATAACAATGTAAGCTTCTTAATAAGTGAGTCTTTTAATGGTGACTTTACCTACTTTTACATAAAATAATACTCGTAACTTAAGCCGATTTCATTACAATTTTAACAACATTATTCAACCGTTGAGGCTTTATTTCAATCCTATCTGTAGTAAAAAGTATCGTATATCATCAGTAAATTTACAATGATTATATTTAGTGAATTTATTATTAGAATATAATTATTGGTAATTTAATTATTAGCAAAGTATTCGTAATTATTAACGCATTGACATAAAACAGCTGAGCCTCAGATACTATTTACAAATCAGGATTACCAATACTCATACAAAATAAATGCCAATAAATTCTAATAAATTACACAATATTTTATTTGGATTACCAATTCTTATAAATTTATTTTCCTTCTGTTATTTATTAAAAATTACATTTATTAAAAGAGAGCTGCCCGATAATAAAGTAAAAATAACTTCTTGATACAAGTTAATTAGGTTGAATATTCTTTTATGATGATATTGCCAGTAGGGAAGAGATCGAGAAAATAGGTTAACAGAAAGTAAATTAGGGATGATATTTATTTATTTATTTATTTCAGAACATTTCCATTGATTTTCCCGTATATTCTTAACTTGTTTGTTGATGAGAACCATTTCTCCACTGTTACAAGAACTAAGGCATATTCCGATCCAAGGGAGGAAACTGTATTAATTAATTGATAACCCGCTTGAGTTGGAAGCATTAAACATATACAATTTTTTGTATTTTAACTCCGTGTGTACATAACATTTTCTGATTACGAAATCCAGAACCCCAAGTAGTTTCCCCATTTGTGAAATCAGCCACAAACCAAAAACAACAACCAACTTCCCCTTCCTTTTTTCCTTGGTTCCTTTTTTTGGTGGGATTTACATTCTCGGTATTTTTAATATTATTTTTTTAGATGAGGAAAGTGAAATGGCACAGCAAAAATGGACAGCGCCTATTTCATTTATATTTGTATCAAATGTATGAGTGCTTACTACAACATCCAGTATGTAAGAAATACAACATTGAAACTTTTTAGTAGACATCATGCACGTCACCACCGCGCACCGCTCTTATCATTCAAAGTAATGTTAGCACCATGTCTATCCTAAAAACTAAAGCATTATCATACTAACGTTCTGTTATGCAGGAACAATTTTTATTTGTGTGCGGTATTTTTCGCGGTGATGTGGTTTTACGCTTCCCACTAAATCTTCTTTACTTAACAATTCTATAACTGCAGCTATACACTGTAAAATCCCACGTTATTTCCTGCGTAAGTAGTTATAAATATTAAAAGGTACATTCTTATGCAGTTAGTTATAATTTCCTGCTTTTTTGACTTCAATAATCAGTTGTACATAATTTGTACAGGACGTTTTATTGCAATTTACCAGGACTGACGGCCTACCACATTAGCATTACTTTATCATCATGTTGTAATTTCTTCATGTACATTACAGGTTTATCAAGGAATCCCTGAAAAGTAAAAGGGGTAAGGGAAGACATGGTACAATATACCTAAAGGCCGTGGGCAATAACTCAGAGGAATTCAATTTCATTAATAAATGTTATTGTATAATAAGACTGTACTAAACAACTACCTACTGAATATTGACCAGAAGCCGTTAGTAAAGCCTACTTAAACTAGATTATAGTTATCCGCCTGAGGAAGAGATTAGATAGCAAATCTCGAAACGTCGTTTTACAGATTTCTTGTATCACTGAACGATGGAAAATGTGCGTAAATCCTGTCTCCTTCACTATTAATGAGTGTTAAAAAGATTTCTTCTGATATATTAAGTTTTTTTCCTACAACATGTTACTTCAACTTAACGTTAGGCGTCCCAAACACAATAATATCGTTTTGAACTGGGAGTGTCTAATAATGTCCAAGAACCAGACACGAGGATCCAGTCTTTCTACAAATATTAACTTTGGCGCAATCTTGCCCCTTTCATACAATATATTAACTCTGAAAAGGAACGTCGTCTCGTCGCTTCGCATCGAATTGCGTCTGTAAGACGATTACGTTTTTCAATTTATCGGTCATATTTCATTTATTACTGCCTTGAATGCTGTCTCTCTAAGCAGTAGCCAATTGAGTAAAATCAATTTTACTGAATATTATTTTTTACTGAGCAGAGTATATGGACTATTCATGTAAGACGTAATACTTACAGCACTTATCATTTTCTTTGCACAAGAACAGGTGTATTACCAATCGATGTGTCTTCTTTAAATCTTGTTGCAGCCCTCATCATACTGATTCATTGAATAGTTTCAATCAAGTATTTTGTTTTATTGCTGTGGTTTTTAGGTTTTTCTAAGAGTGTAACAATAACATAATCTCCTTTCTTGATTTGTTTGCATAGTTTTGCCATATGGTTTCAGCACCAATAAAACTATGTGTGTTTTGGAAACAACTAGAGCTACTTTAATTATGGCAAAAGATTCGATGTTTAGAAAATCTATTTCCCGTTCTCCATTAATCATTGCAATGCAATATATTTCTAACATAGATTTTTATAGCTGACTAGATGAAGATAGCAATGGAGATAAATATATCTCAGACATATAAATATTTTATTTTTCATGCTTTTCGATATTAAACATCGATATTAAAAAAAATAAACATATTAGGCATTGGTATATTGTACTAATAGTGAAACAATTAGCAAAGAAATCATAATGTTTTTTTAATTTTTACCATTATCACAAATTACTACTTTATTTATTGTTCATTTAAATAATTGTTTATTACTCCATCAATACAATTAATATGTATTTTTCCTATACAAATCATTATAAATATATTAAGTTTATTCTATCACTACTTCCCCTTATCCAAAAATTATGTTACACTGTATACACTCAATTAAATACAAATTTCAATTCTAAACATCACTTCAGTTATATGTGTTGGTAAAAAATTTTGTTTCATATTAGAAGCACAAAGGCAAAAGACTTTGCTTGAACAGTAATGTGTGCAATTGGTTCCTGATCCCTGTTTCTCCTTCTTCCATCTCAATCTAAAGTGCCTATTGCTAAAACCTCATTTATGGGTACAGTCCCAAATTCCTATTAAACTCTTGAGACCTAATTGTATTGCAAATTATCGTTTAGTGACAACATTCAAATTTCAGGCAGAAACTTTGGTAAACCAAAGACAAACTTAAATGAGATCAGTATTCTAATTTGAATTAACAACAGATATTTTAATGTTATCGATCACATTAATTTGCATAGTTTCCGAATTTAGCAACCACTCTCTAGATTAAGAATTCTATATTCTCTATATCGTTCATACTTTTAGTAACATCACAGAAGAATATTAAACCTGATTAATTTATATCGCAAACTCATAACTTCAGTTTCTGGGACCAATGTTTTAGTAACCGAAATTCCGCCCAATTGATTATTTATTTTCTCAATATATAACTGTATCACCTCGATAAAACAGAAATAAAATAAATTAATAATTTTTGTTAATTTAAAAATTAAAATTTGTGTTTTTTTAGTAGACTTCCTATTAGCTTTTATTTCGTAACAGTATTCAATAATTTTCGGTATTGACTGTAATAATAATAACAATTTTGATCAGTTTTCAAGATTGCTGTGCGTCTTATAAGAATAACAAGGTAAGAAACGTTGCAGTGAAAATCTTTCCGGAGCAATGAAAGTAAATGTAAGAAGTGTGAAAACAGCTCAGTTGTTCGTCAAAAGTACCTGTCTATATATCTCCTTAGGAGGATTACACAGAATTAAATGTTAAGGCTAACGTACATGTCACTTACATTGATCATAGCTAATAAAAATTTAAATATATTTAAACTTGATATTACAATTTATTCTTCTATAGGAGTTTGTATTGTTTTCCATTTAGTTTGAAGAAATTCTCCTAGATCTAAAACTTTTCTCGTAAAACAATAAGAAAAACATCTTTTTAGATGAGATCTACTACTTTGAGGAACTTGCAGGATTTTTTGTAACCGTACAGTATTAAAAAAATAAATAAATAAAAAATTTAAAACAATAAAAGTATCCCCAGCTTCCACCCACATTAGCACATGTGTTTAGACTTTTTTAATTCTGGAGCTTAGCTTAGCCATTAAAAAAGTGCCTCCCCTATAGCCGCACCAAAATATTCTGTTCAAAATATTCGATAAAACTAGAGTCGATGTTGCAATATCGTTTCTTACCCCCAGATTGTTCCCGCCATGGTGTAGCTTGGCCACTACTGTCTGATTTACTATGTTTTCTGCAAATACATGAATAAAAACAAACGTATTTATTTACAATAAAAACTTACGAATTTTTTATTCTAGCATATGATGAGATTGATGAGTACATTTTCATAACCCTAAAACTGGCAGCAATATTGGGCGCGGAGTGAAGATACTCAAACCGCAGTCGGACTATTTCGTGCGAGCTACACCACAATAATATTATTATTTACCCCTTGGGTAGGATATCTGTGTATCTGTTGTTGGGACAGAATATCAAACTAATTCAAAGTGCTCGTATGGTACAAGCAACCGAATAAACTACCAAATGACGACTACTATTTTAAAATAATTTAAGCTAAGCTTTCGCCAATAAAAAAAAAAACAGATTTAAGTATAAATTACCATGATTCTACTTAATAATTACTTTGGCTTGGATTTCAACTTCTAACATCGAAATGAAACACGGCAATAAAATATTATGTATGTGTATGAAATTTTGCTATATTAACAATTTTTCTAAATTTTGATGATACAAAACTAAAGATTTGTTTGATTTATTGAAATTTGAACAGTATTTTACTTTTATGCCATTGAATTTCTATATATACTTCTTGTGTATATGATGCACACTGAGTTTGATGACGGTTCTTGTTTGGCTGAGCGTTAGAGAAAATAGCAGAGTATATAAATTTGTGAACAAACTCGATACAGCCACCAGATTCAAACATAATACATATTATTACATGTAGCTTAACTGACCCAACACATACATTATGTTATAGTGACTTGGAGTGTTGACTTTTATTATTTAAACACTGACATGAACCCCAATTCAATTACAAAATCTGAATTCATCATGTGGATGATATGTCTAAAAATATTTAAGCCTACAACAATGAGTTCTACGATACGTAATTTCTGTATGATTGTATGTCTGTACAACTGTCAGCAAGACATGTCGGGAATGAAATGAGCTATAGATCCAAAATAATTGTGCATGCTGTCTCAGCGAATCCTGTTACGACACTTGGTGTCGCGTATTTCCTACCTTGCAATTTAATACACAAGTTACGTTATTTTAATGTTATATAAATTATCGTGTATTATACAAATTTAATACAGAACCATACTTAATAAATGAATATGTATATGGTGTTTTACTGGACAAGATAATAATGAATAAATTGGGTTACATTTATTCTTTGTAAGTAAAGTGTATATCCAAGTAAAGTATTGGATTTGAGAACCAAGGAAGTCGGAGGATAAACCTCCAGAACCATTAGAGATATTGCATGAATACTGCATGAACTGCTTGAACTGCTTGGGATCAATTGTGCATTGAGACTTTTACTGCTTTCAATTGTAGTGATGTAACTACATTCCAGCTTCAGCGTTTGGATAAATCTCATCACCTAGTAACGTAATAATTTAATTTCACACTTTCATAAAGAAAATGTTTATGAGTTTTAAAAGATTCTAATGTTTGAAATTGTTATTATATTAAGTACTAACGATTTATGTGACAAAAACCAATTACCTCAACCGTTTCTGTTAGAATTAATTCAAACTGAATTAAGTTGACTCTTTATTAACACAGTTAGACATTTTTTGAGCACTTCAATACATATAAGTCAATAATAAATTAATAATTACTATTAAATGAGATAATTCGTTGAACGACGCCACAATACAAATAATTATAAACAACCCACTTTAGACTGATTCAAGAATTCCTATTTCCTACTATTTTACACACAACTCCTCCAGCTGTTTTATTAATTTTTTAAAGCGCATAATCATTTTACTTAAACATCAACGTGCCTGTACTATGTAATATATCCAAAAACACTTTCATTATACAGTCCATTAAAAATATGTTTAAATATTCATGAGAGATAAGATTCTTCTTAAAACATTTTTAGGTAATAGTAGGAACGTTTATCTACTACTGAAAGAGAATTTGTTGCTACAGTTACATGTTCTCTTACTTTAGTGAAGTAATGGCTAAAGTGGTCGATTTATAGTAGTGTCTCGTCTTGCTCATTGTTGATAGTCACGTGACATATCTTTTCAATAATCAGCTCCTAAGTGTATTGTCCATTCTGTCACTTTACTTTTATTCTTTTTCCTTCTTTCTTAGTTGTATATACAATTCTATTAGTCCGGATATTTTGTTTTTGTAACTTTTTTACTGTAAGCTCATTATGAATATATACTTTACGATCTCACACTATTGTCGAGTAAGCATTACGCCGGAGGCTTTGGTCTGCGTTTATGGGATTCAAATAACGATTTGTATTTTGATATTATAACTGTCGTAAACCTGCCGATTCTTCAGTTCTTTTTACAGTAGATCTTCAGTTTATCAATTTCATTTATACGACTGAGGATAATTAGTTTGTACTGCGTTACACAGTAACTTGATGGTAGTGTAACTCAGTCAGATGGTCGAGTCCAACATTTTCGAATCTCAAATCCGATTTCAAATGTTAAAAAATCGATTCTCAAGTATTCGCTTTTATAACTTCATCTAGTTGCAAACCAATTTACATTTTGTACATTCGTGTGTTGTGTTGAATTAGAATTGGAAACTACCGTTGTAAATTCCGGTTGAAATAAAAAGATAATATACATGATTCCGGATATTTTACATCGTTATACGTTACATCAAATATTAACACTACGTTTTGAGAATTAAAATCCATCTTCTTTGTCAGGTGTCAAAAATCCTTAAGACGTAAGATAAAGTATGCATCAAAGATTTGTTTTAATCAAGTAAGTATTTAGCAATGAATCCTCAAATCTCTTTATTTCAAATAATTGTGGAATATTCCATACAAGCAAATTTATAAATCAAATTTAATTAAAAACTTTAGACGTTCAGTTTATTGTTATTAAATGCATAATATTTAAAAATAGTTATGTAAATAAATAAAATCTGAAATAACAATCTCAACATAGGAATATCCTGTGCGTGGATACGTACAACTATTGAGGAATTATGCTGCATAAAATAAGTAAAATAAGGAATAATATATTGTTTTAACATACGTTAAAACATATTTAAAATTTTTAATTATTGAATTTAGATGAATGTGACGAGTATAATCAATCAAAAATTTTAGGGTGACAAGGTTTAGTGGGTAATTTGATCAATAAACATTTTTACAATATGAACAAAACACACACACACACACACGCACACGCACACTAACAAACACACACACGCACGTACGCATACTCACTGAGTTGTGACCAGTAAAATATTGTTGGTGGTGCCTTTAAAGGACCACAATATGGGGTGTCCAACTGGTGCTTTGGTTGGTCAGCTAGTGTACTATCGTACACAGTTATTGTCTGTGTATTGTTGAACATGTGTGAAAGTATATACGGTGTTGATGTGGGAAACCTCTGATCAAGTCATCTATTTATTATTGATTATATTTGTTAATTGTTAAACTTGGCATTGCTATCTGTTATCACCATGTTTTTATAGCTTCATCATATTTTTATTTGTTAATATTTTTGTTAAACTTGTTGAACATGTGTGAAAGTATATACGGTGTTAATGTGGGAAACCTCTGATCAAGTCATCTATTTATTATTGATTATATTTGTTAATTGTTAAACTTGCCATTGCTATCTGTTATCACCATGTTTTTATAGCTTCATCATATTGTTATTTGTAATATTTTTGTTAAACTACTATTGTTATTCTCATCTTATTGTTATCGCAGAGTTATAATACTGTTTAATATTGTTATCGGCTTGATTGTTTTTTGAGTAGTGGTTTCATGACAGTCATATCATGTATCATATATTTCTACTATAGTTATTATATTTCACATAACTCCTTGTTAAATCGGTTAAACCATTGGAGTGTGAATAAATAAATCATCACTGTCATACTTCCTGATGGATGGCGGAAGTGTTAAACTCTACAAATGATTCACTTTACTATGTCCAGAAAACGTAATCAGTGAGGACGATAGCTAGTTAGAATAAGGCCAACATTTATGCAGTTTCGAGGTTTTTGGAAATTAATATTTTTTACCGGATTCATTTTATTTACTCTCTTGGCTGCCATTTGAGATTGCAGTTACAGTATTTATGCAATCCTTTATAATGAACTGATGAAGGTCTTAATAAACACCCTTGATTGACGTTATAAATACATTTTAACTACTACTTATAAACACTAGATTCTGTTATAAAAGTTTTTACCATAAATTAGTTATTTTGTTACTATTTCTCATAAAACACGAGTACATGACATATCGACGTTGTATATCAGTAAAAAGTAAGGCATAGGCCAATGGTTTCTGGTATCAATAGACAATAGAAAACTTTATTAACATGTTAACAAGTAGCATACATGACATATCGACGTTGTATATCAGTAAAAGGTAAGGCATAGGCCAATGGTTTCTGGTATCAATAGACAATAGAAAACTTTATTAACATGTTAACAAGTAGCGTACATGACATATCGACGTCGTATATCAGTAAAAGGTAAGGCATAGGCCAATGGTTTCTGGTATCAATAGACAATAGAAAACTTTATTAACATGTTAACAAGTAGCATACATGACATATCGACGTCGTATATCAGTAAAAGGTAAGGCATAGGCCAATGGTTTCTGGTATCAATAGACAATAGAAAACTTTATTAACATGTTAACAAGTAGCGTACATGACATATCGACGTCGTATATCAGTAAAAGGTAAGGCATAGGCCAATGGTTTCTGGTATCAATAGACAATAGAAAACTTTATTAACATGTTAACAAGTAGCATACATGACATATCGACGTTGTATATCAGTAAAAGGTAAGGCATAGGCCAATGGTTTCTGGTATCAATAGACAATAGAAAACTTTATTAACATGTTAACAAGTAGCGTACATGACATATCGACGTCGTATATCAGTAAAAGGTAAGGCATAGGCCAATGGTTTCTGGTATCAATAGACAATAGAAAACTTTATTAACATGTTAACAAGTAGCATACATGACATATCGACGTTGTATATCAGTAAAAGGTAAGGCATAGGCCAATGGTTTCTGGTATCAATAGACAATAGAAAACTTTATTAACATGTTAACAAGTAGCATACATGTAATAGTCCGTATATGTTAATAAAACATGGCTTTGCCCATAAAGGCTAAAACTCAAAACCAAAAGGCTATGTACAAACCATGCAAGATGAATAATTACTACAAAACAGACAGTCCGTCTATTAAAAAAAATGTGTAAAGAGATTTTGTGAAACTTGCGGATCTCATTTAGACTGCTACTTTATTGTAAAAATGTAAAATTTCGAAAGTGAAGTTCACTGGAGAATATAATAATATTTGGCAGTGTGCGGGTTAATTTCTTGGGACTGCAGTACCCAAAGGCTGCTCGATATACTGTAACTTACAGTATTTAAAAATGAAATAAAAGTATTTTGAAGACATTTAAACTTTGTAAAAATTGTGTTAGCAAAGATAAAATAGCATTAAAGGTGAACTTGGTTTTAAAAGAGGAACTGTTACATGAACTATTGATAGAAGGAGTTGAAAGGTTATGTGAGGACTATGTTAATTCAAGAATATCCATGAAACAAGTGTTGGAACTTAGATGAATGCAATTGTGAACAATGTGAAACATGAAACTAGGCTGTGATAATGAATAATTAGTTACCTGTTATTCGTTCTAAACTGTTTGTTATTATTACTTGATATATTTATTATTTGTAATTAGTTTATCAATAATTACTAAATTTTATATAAGTAATATATGATCTTAATTTATTTAAATATTGAAATGTATAAAAGGATTTATATAGATACTATGATGCCAAGAAAATGCATGAATTTATGAATTATAAAAATTGTTTGTACCAATAAATTTATATGAAACAATTTATATTATTTTTTATTATGAAAAGGTCATGACTGCCATACTGGTGTAAATGTATACAACACAAATGCATTGAAGATTTTACAATTTTAAATTAAAGTACATCGTAATAAACAAAGTTAAGAGTATTTATGTAAATATATTGAAATAAAACTTTATCAAGATCTTTGAAAAAGTGTATAAATTCTATTATGAAAATGTTGGATAACAGTACATATAAACATAAACAATTTTAATGTTGTGAAGTATTTAACAATCCTGAATTAAATAATTTTAATCAACACAAATAAAAGTTATGATGTGTTTGAGCTTAAAAGAAAATCACATACCAACTTCGGCGTACTCAGGAGCAGTTAAGGTTGGGACACACACAACCGAGCCGAGCCCGCACCGACAATCGGCCGACTCACGTGTCGGGCACGGTGCGGTTATGTGTGTCCCAACCTTTAGAAGTGGATCGATATTGTTGAACCGCTGCATAGATTTCGTTCCACGACATCATGATAGCAGTGGACAACTTCTTGAAATTCACTGGTTGATTGATTACTCTCCGAAAAATTAATGCAGGTAACAGTTTACAATAATTAATTAATTGAGGACAATATAATTAAAAATTTTGGACTGTGTGAATAATGTGACGGACTACTCAAGTTTTGAACTTTATTTAAATTACAAACCATGTAATGAATTAGTATGTAATGAAATGGGAACTGAGTAACATTTGTAACAAAAGAGTCGCCATTAATGAGTGTAAACAATTGGCTGATGTATTGTTACATTTTAGGAAGCAATATAATCGGAATTATAAAGTGTTTAAAGTGGGATACATTTTATCTTGTAGAATTCCAGGATTTAGACTTAAATTGCAGAATAAATATGACGGATCATTTAAAATATTGGTGGGGATTGATTGTTGTTATATAGTGCAACATAAAAATAATTAGGCGAAATAAAACGTTGCCATGTCCAGGACTTAAAAGGAGTTTAATATAATGGAACATCTACAGTTTATTCATAGGATGATGGACAATTACTTTCTCATTCAGGAAATATTTTCCAGGAGGGAATAAAAACATTTTTAAATTATACAAATCATAAATGAGTCCATAAATATCAAGTTATGAAACCAAGCCTCGAGTATTTGGTATTATTGTGTTTTTATTACATGAAAGAATTTGAAATAAATAAAATGAGATGGGATGTCATGAATGAAGAGGAATATGGGGCTCAGGAAAATAGTTTAATATTTGCATAATAATGTTGTGTTCCAATGATATTATGTTTGTTTAGAAATAAAACCCATGTATTTATGTTTATCGAATGAATGTGAATGAAAGAAATACCCGTGTTGTCCTGTTTCATGTAAATAACAAAATATTTTAGAATTTAGTGACCGATTGGCTACCACGATAAATTACAAAAAGTATAATAGACTATTAGGAATATTTTGACTTTATGAAGACATTTTTAATAAATTTAAATTATATTGAAGTGAAAGAAAATTATTTCAAAATTTTTAAGCCCTGGTAAGAAAAAAATTAGAGAATGGATTTGTACAGTTTTAGTTGTAGGGGTTAAATGTTTCATGTACGACGTATGATGATCACACTTCAATAAACCAATGCACAACGCGATCACTGCACTGGTGTCACGACACGAGAAAGGACGTGGAACAAAATGCAGCGGGGCACGGCACAGTCCCACACTGCCTCATCAGCTGTACCAGAAAAATCAATAACTAACTGGTAGACAAGTAGGATCAACTGATTATCGCTCCGGAATTTGTAGTAGTTAAGGTAGAATTGTAATATGGCAGGGACGTGGAAAGTAATCTCAGACTACAAAGAACAAACAAACACAATTGCTTTTCATTTTATTCTCTTAGTTTACGGATAATAATTTGTTAAGGATGGGTTACTAAATTTGGGTTTCCTTTCTAAATGATGTTATTAAATATCTAACTTATAAAACAAAGGGGGAAAGAAATGTATCCCTCTCTACAGTAGGGATTTTCATTTTTCTGTTAGCGATCTGCTCCTGCAGAAATTCCAATGCAATTAATCTTCTGTTGATTCAACTGGGAGAGTATTCTGTAAATCTGTAGGCGTAACTGGTCCGCGCTAGCGCTCTAGAGTTACTGCAAAGTTTGGGTCGCCATTCGTTTTGATGTGAGATTTAACACTGTATTCTATATACCATATTTATTGTCTTTTCGTATATTATTGTAAATAATGTTGTACACTACATTTTTGTTACTTTATCATATTTGTACCGACATTTTGACACAGTGAATGACACGTTTTTAAATGCTCTGACTTTAATAATAATGTTCAAAATAATGTTTTACAGTTAACAAATTATGGAACCGAATGCAAATGAGACCCCTGAAATTTACTTAGATAATATATCTTTAAATATCTTAAAACTACTTGACGAACTTGACGCTCTAATGTTAAAGTTTGAGATATTACTAAATTATCTCGAGTCTTCGAAACACGAAGCTGAGATATTCTACTCTAAAATGCACCTTGAAAAAGAAAATAGACAGGAAGAATAAGGAATCTCTCTTTTGAATCTGGATGATAAAGAGAACGAAAACCACTCCTCATTTTAGAGTTAGAGGAGCTTAGAAAAACTCTAGATGTACGTGATTTTAAATTGAATAAATCTGCTCTAGAAAAAGAGTTCTTGTCTAATAAGCTAAAACATTTGGATGCTATTTCTAATATGTATAAAAATGACATGATATGAAAACAGTTGTATAGAACATTTTAAAAATTTGATAAAAACGAACATTAAAAAAAAAAAAAATTATGAAGAGAAGGCTTTAATTATTGGAGAAGAAGAGAAGTCACAACCATATACTCACATATTCATTCCTCATGTTACTAACCAAGCGTAGTCACCCTCGGACTTCTTGACCACGGCCACCCGCCGAACGTCTTGGCAACCGAAGAATATCAATTCCGACTCTCCAGACATGTTATATAAAAGCTGGAAGGGAGTTTCACGTACGACATGCAGTTATGACAGATAATTTGAATACTGTTGTTCTGTGGTGAGGGATTAGCAGTATAGACGAACCAGTGAGGGTGTCACTGGTTCCTTCTCCAACGACAATAAATTCGAAATCGTTCGAAAAATATCTTGGGAATCCAGTTTTTTAAATGCGAAAAGTAAAATTCAATTTTAACATTTAAAGTTGTACATAGTACGGTGAGATAGTCTCGCCTTAAAATGAACAAAAAACAATATGTCTGTGCCTTCTGTAATCTATTGCTCAAGGAAACAGTCATGTCATTAACTACGGTACAGCAGTAGAGGAAATTAGGTAATAGAACAAGTTTTATATGAGTGAGCAATAACTTTTGTATTTTCTTAAGTGTATGGACTGATACGCCAATCCTTTATGCAAGTATTGTATATACCTTTTTACAAGTACCTTCGACATATTTAGTCCAGTCCAGTGTGTTAGTAATAGTAATTCCCAAGCTCCTCATACTACTGTAGTATGGAAAGACTACTATTCAATGATATACCTGGTACATTCTGGAAGTACGTAGTTTTCAAAAGCCATGAATGCCCAATAATCTCTCTTGAATGTCCAAGTTAACGTTTCCAATTGTTCGATTAATGTTACTTATGTTGCAGTGAACGTAAGTAACATTAATCGTCAGCATAAGCGTGAAATTTTGTGAAATATCATTAATTTACAGTGGAAACAATAAGGGACCAAGAATACCACATAAGGAACCCTTGAGGTACACCACATGTGACAGGTTTCCACTCAGATTTGTTATCGCCAACCCCAACACACTGCTGCTTCCCACTCAGATAAGATCCATTCATGAAATAACCTAAGGAAAAATTCCCACGAATTGTAATTTTTCAATCAATAGAGCATGATTTACAGAATTAAAGGCCTTAGAGAGGACAAACAAGGCTAAAACAGTCTGGCCTCGCTGGGCCATTAAATTTTAAATATAATGAATGAGACAATACACTGGACGCCGTTTATTTACTCCTTTTGGAGCATGCTTGTCAAACACGAGGTTTCATGCGGTTGGATTTCTATTGAATACCATGGTACGTGAAGAACATTTCCCATAAAGTCCTCGTACACCCATACGCTTAAATCCTTATATTTAAAAAACCTCTCAACAGGCTTGGGTTTTTTTGTAAGAGAGCGCACAGAAGATGAGGTCATGTTTTGAAACTGCAGGAATCGGAAGTTAGCTGTTTTCATTAGTAGGTGAGGCATGTTATTTTGCCCTTAAATTTTGTCTTGTGTATACAGCACAATATCCTTGCTAAGTATGTCGTTTCAGTGAGCACATATCCATTTAGTAATACTTCAACATTAAAAATACTCGTCTATAACTATGGCTCTGATTATTTCAAACGTTTCACACCGAAAAGTTTTATTTATTTGGGCAGGTTTAAAATGTTTCAGAAATGGAGATAATTCATTAATGAGCAGTTGAGCGTTATCAGGGAGAGAATTTGAAGGGGGGAGACCGGGTCAGTCACTATCTGCTACCGACATCCCAACAGTCGAGCCGCGTACTTAGCAGGCCGTCCCGTCACCAGCCACGACTCCCAACAGTCACACGCGCGCGCGCGCGTGTACTCCCTTAGTAAACACATATCTTATTTTTAATTTCCACCTGATCTTCCTCATAAAGACAGGGAACGCCACTTATTTCCACCTCGTTCTCTTTAGCATACTGAGCAAATGAGTTGATTTTCTTGTTCAATTCATTAATGTTGTTTTTTTTCAAATTTATGTTTTTCTTATAAAGAACATCAATTTTATTCACAACGGAATTAATACGCTTTGTTGCTTTCATATATACATTCCGAGTACTTATGTAAGGAGTCAGAAAACTCCTTGTTTGTGTTCTTCACTACTCGTCTGAACGGTATCATCTCCGATAAGATATCGGCTACTGTAATGTGCTTTACACCGACCGCGCCGGCCGCATCCTTTTCTCTAGACTGGTAGTCTTTGATACCTCCACTGCTGTCGTACTTACATTAAAAACACTCATCTGGTTTTAATATTTTAATATTCATCCGTGTTTATGACAGGTTAGGTACACTTTAGATTGTAAATTCCCTGACATGTAGAACTGCAGGACTGAATTAAACGAAAACCCTTTGATACAAAGATAGCAAGTTTGTTTCTTTGACACTCCAGATTCAGAGATGTTTTCAGACTCATTTTTGTTAATACATTTTGCTTGACAGAACATAAAAACATATGTCGGTGGGAGAGGGGGGGGAGTAGAGGAAAGGATAGAGAGGGAGCAAGGATAGGGAGGTGTGATGAAAGGGGAGAGAGGAAGGGAGAGAGCTTTGCATTTTTAAGGAGACTAGATACTGTTGTATATTTATAGGCGTTTTTCAATTCTTTCTAGGTTTTCTAAAGTGTTTTAAAGAGTTGTGGCTGTCTGAATGTTTTTTTTAGCCAACAGTATTTTGTTGCTCTCTAATCATTTTGGTTTCCAGACGCTTATTGGTATAAATAATTAATTAATATTATGGTTCATAATTCCGGCTTTCAGCCAATTTTCGCTATTTTTAACCAACTTTAAAAAGGATGAGGCTATACAATTCTACCTTTTTGTGTTTTTTTCATGTATGTCCACCGATCTTTTGGAAACCACTGAACCGATTTTGATGAAACTTTTTTAAACTAAAGAGGGCTGCTCCAGATAAGTCTTTTATGGATTAGACAAGTATCTGAGCAGGAAATCTCTTAAGAAGTTTTACATGTAAGCGCCTATAGGGAAGCCATAAAAGTCAAAATGTGGAGATGCGGGTTTCAGTGATTGGCTTCAGCATGATGTCCCTACTGAAGGTTGTATATAAAAAAACTCGTTCTTAAGTAAAGGGATGGAATTAATTGCGGAGTTTGAAATTTTCCAAATACTATAAGTTACCTCTCATTTACTGTGGTTAGTTGCATAGTGTACATCAGCGTTCCAAATAATATTTTAGTCCTTTGGAGCATCCGATGCCTTATAAACTATCCCACAAATGCTAGGAAACCTGTCTTCTTCAGTGTAATAATTCGTGCCCCGTCCTAGATAGACCCAATCTCGAACCCGACTGGAGCAATGAGAGAGGATTGAGTAATGAGATAGATGTTTTTCAAATCACCAGTTGATACCTGATAGTTACTGTAGGAAGCTCCTCGGGTTACTACGGGATTCAAAATGACGTCCCTCTTAGACTACTTTAAATGGCATTGAGCAAAGAGGTGGAATAATTAGCTTATATATATATATATATAATTTTATTTTTAAGCATATTTTATATGTTTTAAATTTTATACGTATATATATATATATATATATATATATATACTTATTTAAAAGACCATAACTCATAGGTGTCAGGGAACACACCGTTCTATTGGAAGTAATGTGGAATCTGTTTTAAATTAGTAAGATAAGAAAGATTCCAGAAAATAACGCTTTTCAAATGAACATAGTACGCAGTTTGAAACGTGACAAAGAACAAGATGGAATATATTGCAGAGATGTACTTTTATACCTCACGGTATCATTTACCTCATGGATGGCAAGAAATGCTTTAGTACAAAAGTACGGAATAAAGTCTCTTAGCCTTGATTAAGTTAATGCCCCATAATACGTAAATCAGTATGTTCTTCTACAAAACAACATCTACTGAAGGAAGTCACCAAACTACGCTGTAGCCTTGACGCAGTATCTGTATTCCTAACTACAGGAGAAAATATAAAAAATCAATAAAAAAATAAAACTTAATATAATTTTTTTAATAAAAGAAAATCAACTTCGTTACTGGTACTAAAATCAAGGAACTAAAAAGTAAAAAACACACATTTTAATTTAGCAAAATAAAAGTTACTCGAAGCCAGTACCACACAAATTTTAAATGTACTAAAAATGTATTATGTGATACAAAAATATACTGCTTGAAGATAAAACGCGGTTATGTAAAACAAATTTTAAATAGCACACTCTTATAACATGAATTAAATTATGAATTAGATTTAGTCATTAAATTACTTTACCGGCAAATCAGATTGAATACTTGTACTTATGATCCATACTTTCATAGAGCGTACAACCTCATTTATTCATAAAAACCTAGTACTATCATTATGTGTGTATGTATATAAGAGGCATTGACAAATAAATATATGTATTGTACATTCATTGATCATAAAGGTCAATACAGAGTAGCACTTTTTAATATTCCGCTATTGAATGTATTAACTACTATGAAGTTCAATCTAATGTTCTAATTAAAGTGAAAAATTAAGGTAATACCAAACTGTTTTGTGATTTTTTTTAAACTAATTATGATCAATAACGTTTGTGAAAGCATTCATGTTAGTAAAAGCAAAACAGAGAAGAAAATAATATTCGAAATCTATTTACAAACAAAATTGAAGTTAAATTAAAAAAAAAAAATGAAACTCGACTACCATGACTGATAATAGAACAAAATTTGAACAACGTTAAAAAAATGTAAAATATAGTATTTATGTTCAAGCGTATGATTAATCAAATTTAAAAAAATGGGGTATGGTTGTCAAATTAGAACTACAACTTAATAATTTTAATAAAGACATTTATCATTCTATTGAAAATTCCAGCATTCCTTCTTTTGTCTGTTAAATATGTTATTCAAATAACAGTTTCCTGATGGACGAATATTGTGAGTTGTATGTATTCACTTCTGTGTACTCTAATTATGGTATGAAAATAACATCTCAGTTTTTTTCAATATGAATTATGTATACGTGTATATTAATATTGTAATATTGTGATTTTATGAGTTAAAATGTTTTAAAAACTTGCAATAATAAAATTAAAATATTTTTTAAATTTTATTAATAAGACGCTATCTATAAGTTTACATTTAAAGTAGCCTATTCACATTGAAAGTAATACAAAAATATCACAGTTTATCTACAAGTAACAGGTTCCACTTGTTCGTAGCCATGATCTAAATAACTATCGATATCGTCGTAGCAAACGTTATTAAATGCGATCTGATGGGGCGGTTCGCGCCTCAGCTCCTGGGGCTTCACATTGTTTAACGCTGTCACCTTCAGTTTCTTCCTCTTTTTTGTACGACAAATCCAGAACACCAGGCAAATAATCAACAATAAATTAATTAATACAATCGGGATCCACCAAAGAAAGTAAAAGTATTCAAATGCTTTTGGAGAATTCATATTTGAATTACACAACCGATCTTGACCTACATGGAGTACACCCTCGGTGCAAAAGTAACTGTCAGCTAAATACTTCTTGAAAGTGTTCAGCGTGAGGTTACAGCTTGTGTAACAGTAGTTCACATCTCCAGAGTCCTGAAGATCACTGTCTAAAAGAATCCTGTTATCGAGGCAATCGTAACAGCCAAAATTGTTACCTCTGAAAATCACTTTTCCATTGCTTAAACGCAGAACACCGCCAATATCGTGAGTAAAGATGTCATTTTCCTCAAATCTCACACCGGCGTTGTCGTGAACTATGAGAGGCCTGTTGTTGAATCCGTGCAGGGAATTTTTTGTAAATAAGGCCTCTCTCGCGTTAACCAAGTTGAGACATCCACTCTCCAAGTTTATGTGTGAATCCCTCACAGTAATTTGATTGACTGTCGCGTTCAAGAAGCCATTCTCGTGGATGTATATGACGGAATTGTCTATGGCAATCGAAGAAGCATTGAATACCAACGATGCCTTGTTGTGTAAACGGATCTGAAAAATACAGAAAATACTGTAATACGTATAAATTAATAGTGAGCTTTAGCGAAACCTATCACTCGTGGGGCTGGAATATTTGTATTACTGTATGTTTGTCTATCTGTCTTTCCGGACGATATCTTGAAAACGAACTGACCAATGGGCCTGAAATGTTGCATCAAGCCATATTTATAAATTAGCAACACTGAGTTCGATGATGGTGCATGTTACTCCATGTGATTTGGCTGAGCGTTAGTGAATATTTTTACATTGGTCTTATGGGTAACAATGATAACAACGAGAAAAAACAGAATAAATTAACATGTAACCAAACTTAACCTAAGTATTTGAGATTTTAATATGTTACTTTCAATCAAAGAGTAAAAAAAAGAGTCCATTTTTAAACTCGATGACAAGATTTTATTTCAGCGCAATCTTGCGTTGTATAATATTATTTAGCTAATCGAAACTGTTATTATTTAAACACTACTGTGAAACCTAATTATTGAACAAAAATGGAATACAGTATGTGGCAAGATATCATAAGAAATATTACATCTATTGGCTTGAAATTTTGCGTTAAACTTAATTTCTACATACACAAGAATATGTCCTAGGATGGTTAATGTCGTGCTATAGAATTTGGAAAAGCGTCATTGAAGACGCATCTCAATTTGCGTAGACTATACATTTAAAAGGTTACAAGCAAACTTAGGAGACATTTCGCTATTTATTTTTTTTAATTCGGGATTATTTATTTGCTGTAAGAAAGATTTAAAAATGTTTACATATGCTTTATAGACAAAGAATTTAAAGTATCTTTGATATTTATTTTCATAGAAACAAATAAAAAAACTACTAAATATGTATACATTATAATTATATTGTAATATTTATTAATTTTTATTGTAATGGAATACGAAAGTTTTGCACATATTTTAAAATTAAATCATTATTTTGATTTAATATATATATATATATATATATATATATATATATATATACATATATATATTATTTATACTAATACACAACAAAATATTTTGTCTTGTTATGAAATTTAAAGGATAATAAATATTTATTTTGAAGTTTAAACCCCTTATTTTTTGTTTGAAATTCACCAATAATATTTATTTACTAAATTTTGTAAATTTACAATTTTACTAAAAAAACTCAATTTGATTTTAACTTTTGTAAATTCATTTAAACAATAAAGTACTTACTTTTGTTTTGGATATGAGAACATTTTCTGCGAATATCTTCAACAAGGTAGAGCCGAGATCCATGTCGCCCACGTTAACCAGATTGACTATCCTGATCGACCACACAAACTCCTGAGCATTGCCGATCAAGCGAAGAGTATTGATGTTGTTTAAGGCCATATTCGCTATATACGGTATTTTCAGAGTTTGCCTTTCGTGTTGGTACTTCAGTGTCAACTCATCTACATTGTCAATCTGTAGATCCGTCAACTGTGGGTTGCTCAAGAACAGGGAGACTTGAGACGTCTTTGACACGCTGATGCGACGTAGTTTTACCGACGAGTCAAACGTTACACTTTGGAAAGAAGTTAAGTTCACTCCCGACATATGCTCGGTAGCACGTCCATTCAAATCCACGCTCTGAAACACAAGCAGCCTAGATTACAAATGTGTGAACATAATCAACTTAGTTTACACATCTGTGAGCACAATCAACCTAGATTATAAAGGTGTGAACATAATCAACTTAGATTACATAGTGTGAATACAATAAACTTAGATCACAAATTTGTGAGCACAATCAATCTATATTACAAATGTGTGAGCATAATCAACCTAGATTGCAGAGGTGGAAAAACAAACAACCGAGATTAGAAGGATGAAAACGTTTTAGTGAAAATTAAATAATTGTCTAGCAGCTTATACACCCTAGTGTATGGAACAAATTCCTAAAAATATATAGGTTACTGGTTGTTGTTTGCGGCTTCGTCTGCATTTACTTGCAATATAACAGGGGTAGGCTATTGTAATCAACCCACTCTAACTGGTACCTATACAGGACAAGGGATGGTAATTAGAAAATACACCTGTCTCTGGAACCGATTTTAAAATATTGAATCTAAGTTCAAAACCCTAATAAACCAAATTGCTTTTATGATTTCATTATTTTATGATATTAGTTTTTTTTTAGATGAGCAGTATCTTGAAATTGGAGAACAGAACCCTTTCCAATACAAAATTATGAGGTTATATGAATTATTGCAAAGTTTAAGGTATTTAATTCTGTATTTTCTATAATTACAATAATTTTAACTGAAAATTTAATGTGAAAAAAAAACAATTAATCTCTTCTCTTATCGCAATAGTCTTCAGAGCCGAGAAAAGTAACCTTGGTGCGTCCTCAAGTAGTAACAAGAATGCATGTTTATTGTGCTTGTCAATTCATGTTTGTGAGATTTCATAACTGGATATAACAAATAAATTCACATCTTAAATTCCTACCTAAGGCTGTGATACAATAAGCATATACTTGTGTAAAAACAACTTTGGTCTATTTAATTGATAAAAAGTTGTGCGGATTTAGAAATATGTTTAATACTGTCATTTTGCACAACTACGTGCATTTTTCTTTGCAGACTTTAAGCCAATTCATGTCATAGGTTTTAAAAGTACTGCCCAGTTACTTGAGAGTTGTATAAGCTATAATCTACAATAATTGGAAGGAATAAAATTTGTATTTATTTATTTTAATTGAAAAATACAAATTAGGCTCGAATTCTTCATAACCAAATTCTTTAACAATCATCCTAATGGGTGCCGTCTTGATTTCAACTCAATAAAAACAGTGTTAAATCTTCGTCACTTTCACACTTACTTTTCAATCAGTGAATTGGAGATTTCTCATTTTAAGGATACTATTAATACACATTAAAACACTTTCTGTTTGTAATTCGGAAATAAAACAAACTTTTTGTACTTCATCGTTTGAGTGTTCAAAATATGAAATAAAAGGAGTTTGAATACCTATTAGGAATAACTTTAAAATTACACATCTTCCGTAGTTCTATAACCAAAACTGAAAATTATAATCAAAAGGAAAAACGTGCAAAAAGGGTTTGAAGTGTAACATTGTGTTAAGGTTTTTTACACAGCTGACTATTCACCATTTAACATATTAATCAGATAATACAAAATAGTGGGATATCAGATACACAGTTTATCCAACATTAATATTTAAAAGTTTATTACGCAACAGAATCAATTGATTGATGATCTAACATAACGAAAGATAGCTAATTGTCCTGTTATGTACAAACCTTTCCCTCAACCCTTTTCCCATTGCAGGTTGCAAAGAATTTGCTGTCCAAATGCATCAGTTGACATTTTTCTCGGAAATTAAATGGCGCTGCCCAAGTTTTCCAGATGAATGCCTCAGTGACACAAGTTGCCACCACTAGTAGCGGTGTCAGCAACATCCTGGAGCATACCGTACAAGTTTTATTGAATAAATATAACAAAATCTTAGTTTATTGGCTTTGGCACTACCTCGTTTTGACTATCGTCTAACTTATTATCCATTTCACACTGCGTCGAAAAAGTTGTTAACATAATTGATATATAGGAATATTTCGGCATCGTTGTGGAAACCCACTTTCAGCCAACAAATTCTCAACCGAAACTGAAAGTAATGCTCCTCTGCACGTGAGTGAAGGGCGTGCTTTAAAAACATGATTGAACAAACAAGCGATAGTAAAAAAACATTAAAATCGGGCAATGAAGATATCAGATTATCTGCAACCTAACAACCCATGATAAAGAAGTTATTCCGATCACTGATGGTTAAGCTTCAGCATCACTCATTTGAGGACGCACATTACTGGTTCTGCCTGTTTTGGTTTAGTCATTCTGGTCGCTGATTGGTAAACTTTAGCCTCACTTATCTGTGGACGCAAATTACTGGTTCTAAACAGTTTTCGTTTATTCATTCTGGTCGCTGATTGATTAAGCTTCAGCATCACTCATCTGTAGACGCACATTACTGGTTCTACCAGCTTTCGTTTAGTTATTCTGGTCGCTGATTGGTTAAACTTTAACCTCTCTCATCTGTGGACGCACATTACTGGTTCTACCAGTTTTCGTTTAGTCATTCTGGTCGCTGATTGTTTAAGCTTTAGCCTCACTCGTCTGTGGGTGCGCATTACTGGTTCTGCCTGTTTTGGTTTAGTCATTCTGGTCGCTGATTGGTTAAACTTTAGCCTCACTCGTCTGTGGACGCGCATTACTGGTTCTACCAGTTTTGGTTTAACATCAATCAGATGACTGAAATACTCTTTTTAATGAGGCCAAAATATGTCGATACTCTAATGACATATTTAAAAGTAAGTTATTATAAACAGCATGAGCTAACACAGAAACCTTGTTCACCTTATTTCTTTAAACCCTTGTTCCTTTTGCATCTTCCTCCTTCCTCCCCTATATGTCCGTTTGTTGATCAAATAATAAAACTGAATAGCCCAGAGAAACCGCAAAAGTAATTTTGCTATTTAATTACTAATTTTGCTAACCGCACTAAGACATTTTGCTACAGTGTGATCATTCTGTTATATTTTACATTGTTATATATTAGTATACAGGGTAGGAGTACCTACATTATATGGTGCGCACCAGGCCTCACTGGGATTTCATGCAGAATTTCGAAGACTTGTAGCTTATTCCATTATCTTAACGACCTGAAGACAGATAGACAGACAGACTAACACAGAAAAGAAGTCTTTTCATTCTCGATGGAGTAATGGTTCAGCTGGTAAATATTTTAACAGGAACAATTAAAGTTACGTCACTCCGCCCTAACGTCGGACCTCAGAAATAACTAAAATAACCCCCCACCCCCCACCACAGCACGCCTCAACCGTATGAATGATTTAAATTCATATAATATAGCAAATACGATGGAATATATTACTGAAGTAAAAAATCATTCTTTGAAAATAATATTTTGAGTACAATAGTACTTGGTTTGCACTTGTTAATAAAACATTGTTATTATTATTGTTTATTTTTATTTTATTCCTGTAATCGATATACACAAAAACAATGTATAAATGTATAATGTATAAAACAAATCTTTTAAGGAATACGAACCTTAAATGAAACATTATTTAAGGGATGCACACAATAAAAGTAGAGAAATGTCTTACTTTTATTGTGTGCATACAGTTTTTGTGAAGCTTTGATTATTAAAAGTGGTTATAAAATCAATTAGACACATCATTGAATAACTTCCGATATATCAGCAGTCATTTTATTGCAATAGATAGGTGAACTATAAAAACATGTTTTGATAAACGTATAATTCTTATAAAGGCCTATATCTTGCTCTTAAGATTAGTTGTAGAACTGTTTACCATAGTTTGAAAATTTTTGTAAAACCTTACAAAGAACTGTAACAGTTATAGCGAAAGAAATAAAATATTTTATAATAGTACAATCGGCAACGTAAAAGTGCACCTTTTTTCCGTTACTTTTATCACTGTCGGCAATTATTATTTAAAAATTCGCTATTACGGAACGATCGTCTACAGCGATAGAGATAATAATGGTTTTAAGTCTATTACAGATTAGTTGTTCAAAGTGTTTCATATCCGTCTCTCTCATTTGAAGCGTAGGAAGTGTGCGAAAAAGGCTTGATTTTATATTATTTCTTAAGGGTCGCAAATGGACCCCTCATACCGAAAAAATACAAAACGTAAGTTTTGTGTTGTAATATCTGTCAGCTTTTATCAGCCCATAGATAAAATATCTAAACAAATAAAAACTAAACTGAACTATGTTGAAACTGGTATAGTTCGACTAAAGAATATCATTTTAGTTTAACATATGTTTAAAATATACATAGAATATTTTTATCTCTGGGTGGTTACAAACTCCAAACTCCCCCCCCTCGTGGATACGTCTGTACTGGTTAATGAATGAATACATTGTAGGTATAAAAAAGGTTTCAGACAAACTTTTAGTTGGGTTATTTTCACAACTCCAGTAATGACGGGAAACGAACTGGGATAAACCCCATATCCATGGGATTTAGCTGAGCGTTAGCGAACATACAACTTTCGAAGAAATATATATATATATATATATATATATATATATATATATATATATATGTATAATTTCAATAAACATTGAATCGCTCTGCTATTGTATAAATAAGGCTATTGGCATTTATACAATTTAATGTAAATAAAAGTCGTTTGTCAGGTATTTGGCCTTCCGATCATATGTTAGTTTGCTTATTTAAACGCATATGTGACAGATACGGCCAAATACAAAATAATTGAATCGGAAAAAGTAAGCGATCTGTGATGTAATGGTGGCACATTCACCCGGCAAGTGAGAGATCCCGGTTCGACTCCCGGCGGAGCAAGTACTTTTTGCGATTCAATGTTTATTGAAATTAAATAAGGCTATTGCCATTTATACAATTTTATATATATATATATATATATATATATATATATATATATATAAGTATGTATGTAGCGCATTACTTACAGAGTAACAACTAAACGACATCATATGTCGTTTTCGGCCATCCCTAATCATGTGCCGAAAACATCTGATGTTTCGCATTAGTTGTGACTCTGTAAATAACGCGCTACACATCTGATGCAGAAAAACCAGTAATGTTGAACTTCCACCGACAACCGACCGCCAAACCGATGACTGGCGTCTGGGTGATGTGTGGTGGAGGAAGCTAGGCATTAGTCACCACAGGCTTGTTGATACTTGAATCGAATGAATGAGTTATGATATGTGTGTTGAGTGAAGGTGCACAATTTATGATTGTAATATTATTATTCCACGTTTTTTGTTCACTTTTTAGTTCCAAAACAATGGTACCAAAAAGTATGTCTATTCAGTCTGCAGATATTCGAAAACAGAATGTTGATTGTGGTGATGATTTGCAGTCAACAAATAAATGTCTGCCTGGTGTCGATAATACCAGTAAATCTGGCTCAACTGACTTTCAGCCTAAAAGTCAATCATCAGTTAAATCATTCGTACAAAAAAAGTGAGAATCTCTGAAAAGAAAAACATTTATCATAATTTATTAAAGCTTTTAACCAAAGACTATTAACTTTTTTAGATTGTAAATGATGCTGGCTTTAAAGGTTATAGTAAAGCGCTCAACCCATCTTATGAATTGCCTAGTAGAAAAGTTATTGCAAACCGCTACATACCTGCAGCTTATGAAGCCTGCAAAATTGAAGTGCTGGACAAGATTCAAATTCGTTTAATGTCTTAAGACAACTTTTGTTGTATGATAGAGTCAAGTACATCCTGTATACACATAGCTTATAAAATTAACCAATAAGAATACAATGGTTATGCAACAGTAAATATTATATTTTTTTTAATTAGTCTACATAATTATTGTAAAAAAAAAAACTAAAAATGTAAAACGAGACACAACTTCACAATTATTAGTTTATGCCCGATTAAAAAGAAGTTTACAATTCCAACTGATAATGCAAGAAAAACTAAACAAAAAAAAACAAAAACATTATTATACTAGAAACTCTCCCACCGTGTAAAAACAACCCGCCACTAAATGCTCCTTTAGTTTTCTTTTAAATTGTTCCTTACTTTGGATGCACTTCAGCGGTTCAGAAAGTCTCCAAAAGCACCTGGCACCGACATTGTGCGGTAAACTCGCCGCCCAAACGGTCTGGTGTGGAGTTTGGCGGAGGTTTACTCGAGCCCGGGTGTTGTGCTCGTGTATTGCGGATCCATCAGTAACTGCTACACTGTTAAATTTTGCAAACATTATTGTTTCAAATATATACAGTAACGGTAGCGTTGAGAGATTCAATTCTTTAAAAGCAATTTTACATGATGATGACAACAGCAGAACGTGTTTATTTAACAACAGACGGTTGGAGCTCGTCAAATATGGAGAGCAATTTGGCATCGACAGCGCATTTCATGAGTGATGATTATGAACTCGAGTCAGTTCTTTTGTTTGCCTATTGAGGTATCCTACACAATTTAAAATTTGTCAAAAACCATCTTGCAGCACCACTGATAGTTACAACCCATACGAAAAAGCGCCTCGTAGTAAGCGACAATGCTTCATATATTGTTGAGGTAGTAAGTAAGCTCAACTGGATCCATTTTGGGTGTTATACCCATACAATAAATCTTATTGTACAAGATGCTCTCAATATCGTTAGTTTTGTACAAGACAAGGCTATACATATTATTGTAAGTTTATTTTAAACATAGCAATCTTGCAATGGAAAACCTGATGATGTGTCAAAAGGGTTCTGGCAACAACAGTCCAAAGTATTCAAGACGTTGGAACTCAACTTCTTTCCTAATGTTGCAACGCTTAGTTGGTTGCAAGATAGAGTAAAAACTTCTTTAGCTTTAAATGACTTGAATTTACCCCTCGAAAAAAATATACTTTGAAATAGTCATAGCTCTGGAACCTTTCGAGAGTATCACTAGTAAATTAAGTGGTGAACACTTTGTAACGGGAAGCCAGATAATTGTCTAACATCAGGCATCAGTCACGTATGCCAATATTGACAGAGGAACCCTACCATTTGGATGTACTGGATATGGTAACAAGTCTCCATAATTGAATTGCTACTAGGCTGAGAAACGTGAAACAGCTGGGATTTGTACCTTTTTGGACCCTCGCTTCAAACAACATGCCATTACGTCACCAACAGCTATTGAAAAGGTCAAAGGCACTGTTACTAAGCTTTTAACACACCTGTTTTATAAATAAGACAGAACACAATGTGATCAAAGAGAAAGTGACCTTGCACCAGTTGAATCTTCCAAAAAGAAGGCTGAAAAATTAGAACCTTCAGTATTGGGTCTGTTCGATAAAAAACAAATGGTAAAACTCCAACAGGCAAATGCAACATCTGCTCTCATGGAAATGCAAAGGTTCGTAGAATACGTAATTGTATAACTAAACTTATCAATTCAATTATTAATGGTTTAATAAAATGTTTCAGTGTTGTTTTAACAATGTAAATATTATTACAACATTAAATATTATAAAGTTACTATTTTTTTTCTACAACTTTACTGACCCCATTACGAAATATTGAATAAATACTCAAGAAAATATGATATCAAGCGACAAGAAAATTTTAATGAGTGAATTTGTATGGAATTGTGGTTTTTGTTTTTTTAATTTATTTTGCATTCTTGTTATACTCATACTCATAAAAACAAATGTGAATATTATTTTGGAATATTTACTCTAATTTTGAAGTTTCTTTAATCAAGAGCAAAACATAAAAAGTTATGAAAATAACAAAATCACTCCAAAACATTACAAAATTATCATTAAATTATACATTGTAAACAGCCTAATATGCAATGCAACTATTACACATTTTAGGAGTCTATCACGGTATTGCAGTTTGTAAAACATAATTGCATCTGTATGAGGATGAAAACCAAAGTATGTCGTGGATTTTCGTTTTAAAACTGGGCACTGATTTGCTGTAAGGAATTTAACACTGATAGTAAACCATCTAGTGACAGTCATAGGAAGTGGCTGGTTATCTTATCAGCGGACTTGACGTACTTGGAATTCCCGCTTGGCTAAAATGACCTTAGTCTCTGAGGTTTCTTTAAACCAGAAACCACAGATTTTATAATAGACGCCAATAATACAATGAGACTTGTAATACTTGTCTCTGCTTTGTAAACGCATGATCATCAAATGAGGGGGCTGGGCGAGTGCCTTCTCCCGGATCAAAAATTATACATATAATACCTGTGACTCATATGCTGGCAAGAAAAGGAATAAACTCGCTAGTAAAATAACTGCTTAACCACTAACCAACCTGTGGAGCTAAACTAACGTTTATTTGCATGTGGACACGTTATTTACAAATAATAACTCCAGAATAATAACAAGTTTAGTCTTTAACACATACTTAATTGAGCAGGGTTTTGTATTTATCGTGGCCGGCCTAGTGTAACGCGCAAACCATCAGTCACCAATACCGAATGTTTTAACCACCCGGTTAAGAGTAAAAGTTAACATTTTAAAAACAAATTTTCATATACTTATTTTATGGTTAACGTCCAAACTCGGGTATCTCCTCCAAGTTCGTCTTTTGCCAATTTTAATTATTAAAAAAAAGTACTGCATGGGTAATAATTATTATAAGTACAAAATATGGATAATTAGTTTTTAGAATAGCTTAAATAATGCTCGTAATTTCACTTGATTCCCATATGTGTTTGAAACAAAACTAATTATTTGTTTACTACTCATGTTAGATTGGTATTTAATTTTGAACTGACCCATGATATCACTTTCAATTATCTCATTTATAACAAGAAGTCTGACCTACTAAATTGATATGATAAAGGTATATGTAAAGAGACTGTCAAGTGCTTCAGCTATTTTGATACCCTAACTCTTTGACTGTTAATTTCTCTAGTAGCCACAGGTAATACTGTTGTAAATTTTGTTTATATTTTGAAAATTTTCACCATTTTATGAGATTTATTCATCTGTTATGCAACTCAAATATTTTCTAGAAACCTGATGTGATTTGGTCTTAAATTCATGATCATGTTGTTATTTATATCTATCTCATTATTAATAAAATTACACTATCTTTTCCCTTGACACTTTTTTAGCTTCATGTTGTCTACTGACTCAATGTACGTAATTAGAAACAAGTAATTAAAACATTTTAATCAATATTAGCTCATTAAAAAAATTAAATAATTACTGGTGTAAGAATTATACCCACTACAGCTTCTTGCATTTATTTATGCTCTGTATTGTGCTCCGATGCATTGTTTTATAGAGGCAAAGTCGATGTATCCGAGCCAATAAGACAATGACCATTCTTCACAGTGATACATATACAATAACAGCAGCCACTTAAAGAAAACAGAATTCAATTTTTTCCGCTCTTTTACAATAACAAAATCAAGCATGGAAAAATTATTGAAAATCGCTTAGCTCAACGGCCTTAGGAATAATGAAGATTTCCATCAAAATCATATAGTTTGGAATTTTGAAACTTCTGGCACAGATTAACAATCTGATTTGTGATCGTTCAGTAAACAACCTCTGGAACAATCTCTGGATGCCCAAGAGCCAAATCCAAGATGCCTAAATCTCCATCCTCTAGTACCTCTTTATCATGGTTCTCTCAGTTTCCAATATCTAATTATTTCAGCCTATGAAAAAACTGAAAGTAGACTTCTTGGAGATTTCACTTACTCATGATCAGTACGTTGCAAGTTTCAGTTAAGAGAGTTCTAAGCTTCTGGGATACATCTGCCTCTGGGTGCACCTTTGGAAGTACCTGACCTCTAGAAGAATCTAACTTTTAAATTTTGTAGGTATATTACAGTGTCTGAGAGATTTGGTCATTGGTCGTCCTGTTAGCAGGCTTCTGGAACTTCCAACTTCTGAAGATTCTGGACAGTGAGATTACCTGTCTCTGGGAGATTTCGGTCATTGTAACCTCCTAATCTCTGGGAATTCCACGCTATTGTTCCCACACTTGTGTTAGCTCGAGACCTGTGGAAGAGTTAGAAGGCTTTAGAAGCTTCGAGACTCTGAAGATCCAATATCCGAAACTACTATTCTCAGGAAGTTCCTGCCGTTTGGAACTTCTAGGAGCTCACTATTGACCGCCTAGACTTCATAGATATTTGAAAATATGTATTCATAAGAATCCAAAGCCTACAAACTTGAATTTGACATGCCCAGAGACTCCCCCTTATTGAACTATATGCCAAATTCTATGGATTCACGACAGATATCCTTGGTGGTTTTTATTTAAGGCTGAGCTCTTCTGGCTCAAAAGGCATTAAATAACTTTCTTTGGTTACCATTTACACCACATTTTTGAGCATTGGATTCCTAATTTTTTTTTGTTAGCAAATTTTGTAAGCATCCTATAGTTTTTCTTCATACTACTAAAAACAAATGTTTATAGTTTATTTTAACCAAAATTATATAAAAAATTGAATTAAAAGAAAAGTGACTTTATTAAATGTGAAGTTAGGACTATGAAGTCCTCTGCATCCCTTAACGTCAAATAATGAACTACAAAAAATTCAAATTTCACAAAAACACATTTGAATGCATGCATACAAGAATGATACATACTAAGAATTAGGACGAGCCTTAAAGTAATGCATAAAATAAAACCTACATGGAATATAGGAAAATAAGAGGGTTTACTTTTTTAGTGGGTGGGGAACTTTCCTTAGTGCTAAAGCCTAAACGTGGCAGAGATCTTCCTTCCCTGTCTGCTATGTCAGATACCCGAACAATGCTAATCTCCCCTTCCTTCCTTGAAATCTAGGAATAAGGCGATTCCTACTCCAAAAACCATGCAGAAGACCTTTTCGCTTTAAGTACACAAAGGTGTCCTTATTTTGTTGCCCTAAACAATACATCTGCCTAGCAACCTTGAGCGTTACTTAATTAAAACAATGTTAGATTTCAAAGATTGATAGACAATTTTTATTTTCAGATGGTTTGACAATTTAACCAGTTTAAATTCATATTTCCAACATTTATCTATAATGTTTTTACATATCTCGAAAATGAACTGATCTATAGACTTTAAATTGTGCATGAAGCTCCATTTCTATATGAAGAACACTGAGTTTTATCACGATGCGTGTCAACTCCCAAATTATTACGATTAAAAATAAAGGCTTAACTGTGTTTGAGGTTAATACTGTTACTAAGGGGTTAAAATTAAGATGCCGCGATCCATGGCGGCCAGTACAGTCGAGACTTAAGATAAAAATAACTTAGCCACTGTATTACGTAATATTGCAAGGTAAAAGTACGCCACACCACTTGTCAGCAAACTTTAGACCGACAATCATACGGCGAGAAAGTTTTACATCCGTCGGCAAATAATAGAGAAATCGTGTCAACCTATTGGGTGGCTTCAATGACTATCAACCAAATTCTATGGTTAAACATGCAACACTTTAACATGATAAACTTATTCTTGTTCATGTAGAAATGATGTTGCACGCACAATTTTAAGTCTACATATCAAATCTGGTGTGAGATATCTTACGACATGATAAATTCATATTTTTGTTCATTAAATTGTTTCATAGCAGTTCTTAAACAATAAATGTCTGCACATCAATTACCATTGAATAATGTCGGATGTCTTGGAATAAATAGGCTACATGTGTTAATATGTCACATGTTAAAACCTTGCATGGCTGTGATTATACTGAGATTGTTTACAAATTTATGTATTGTTATATTTTTTTCTTTGCCATCATGGTTACTCGTAAGGCTAATGAAAATTATTCGCTAACGCTTAGCAATATTCCATGGCGGATATGCACCATAATGAAAATTTTCCTCATATAGAAATAGAGCTTAGTGCACAATTTTATTTTAAGTTTATGGACGAGTTCGTTTTTGAGATATGAAGAAAAACACATGGTTATTAAGAGTGAGTATTTAAACTGGTTAAATGGATAAACAATGTGAAAAAAATGTTCTACTATCCATATATCCATACAAAGTACATTACTTCAATGCTTCAGTTTGTTGCCTATAGTTGGTGTATGATTCATTATAGCACAGGACACATCATTGCAAGCCTGACAGTATGGTCAGTTACCTCACCCCACTTCCCCCCTCACCTGGCGGCATTGCAACATTGTCGTATCAGCTGATTCTCAGTATCAGGTGACGCACAGTGAATGAATCAAAACACTCTCAAAGTCGGCATAAATCCATATGCAACAATTTATATTACTATGTAATTTGAAATTATTTTACATGATTAAGGAAAGGAAATAAACACCATTTAGGCAATAAATAATTACATTAGTCATCATTAATGATACTTAACAATATTTCAAACTTTTGGAATTTACATACAGTTTGGTCATTCGATTCAAATAGTGAACTCTCATCAGGCTTGTTTTTTTTCAGTTTTTGCGTCAGACATGGGTACACCATCTGGAATAATCATTTCAAACATCTCCTTAAAATATTGTTGAGATATATATATATATATATATATATATATATATAATATATATATATATATATCTTATTATTAAAGGATCTGACGTGTTAATAGCTTCTTTTGAAAGCTGCTTAATTCAAAGAAAAGCGGCAGAAATCATCTCAGGCCCATAAATCGATTTTTTATGAATGATTGGATGCATGTAGAACCATGGATATAAAACTTACGAATATCTTTTATGTATCAACTCTGAATGTGTTGTTATTACGTCGAAACTACTTCAAATTATTATTAAAACTGTTTATACTCTGGTAATTAACTCTTCATTAACGCCAATTATTTCTCAAAACAAATTGGTCTAGAACTAGAACTGGTCTAGAACTGTTCTAGAACTCTGGCTTCGAACAATCGACAATCGACCACGTTTTATCTCTGAATTAATCTCTATATTTTTTATCTTATTTTAGACTACTACTTCATTATCTTCAGACCACACCTGTCATTTTTTTATTGGAAGTTAACAACCAACGTGAAGATGGCACTCAGTGGATTACAGTGCAGTACAGAAAAGCCAAATTGAGGCCTTATTTTATTTATATTTTACTGGCATTTTAACAAGACGGTCAAATTCATTTTAAAGAGCTCCACAAATGTAACATCTTTAGGTGGACATAGTCTCGGTTAATGAGTTGGAATTTTGCCACGAAATATCGTGAAATTAAGTGTAAAAGATATTTCAATACTCTTTTCACCTATATTTAATAATTTGCTCCACAATCTCCCTATTTCATTGCCTTTTATATTCTTTTCAGCTAAAGAAACGTCCGTGGATTCCTAAAAAACAGAATTTTACTTGCCGGATATACGAAGTGTAGTAGGGAAAGCGTATTACGAATGTATAAATATAGATTTTTATTTACAATAAAATATCCGTTTTGAACCATTGACCAAGTTTTTGTGAAAATCCTCAATCATTCACACAAAAGTATGTAAGAATTAGCTGTTACCAAATAGCATCACCAATTTTTGCAAACACATGTAAATACAGAAAATATAACATTTAGTAAAAAGTCCCTAAATACAAAAAAAGTTTCCTCGTGAATTAAATGTAAAATTTTTGTAATTAAAAAATGTTTTTTTTTAGGATTCAGTTTGCAACATTTAGTCAAACATCTCATACACTTTTAATATTACAAATTATAATCAAGACTGTTAGAGCAATTTTAGAAATTATTCTTTGCCAATGAATCTTAAACAAAAATATACTTGAGTATTTATTAATTGTTATGCATGTCATATTTGGCCAAAACTGTCCATAAGTTTGGTTACAACTGGAATGGATCCATCAACACAAAAATACAAACTTTTTTATTTTGGTTAGATTTACTTTTTTAATTTGTCCAAAACATTAAAAAGGTATAATTGATATTTTAACAGTAAAATAAAAGGGACCTGTTGTCCCCGAAAAAATTCCCTCAATCTGAAAAGTTTTTCATGCATGAATTTTCTGGTGATTTTGATTTTGTGGTTTAAGAGCAAGGACCCACATATATAAGTTAAAGTACTATTTAAAAGTACTTCATAATAATTCTTTTCAGTAATTGTCCAAGACTAACTTTTTATATAGAACAACTTGCAGGAGATAAATAACAGTGAAGAAAATACAATAAATAACTTACCTACCAGAGTATACATATAGACACTGTAATGTACAGGAGGACCTGACTGTACTGCACACACCAAGTCTGCTGATGAGATAACTTTACCACAGACTACTGCACCTCCCCACCACCTCCTTCTATTGTCTGGTCAACACCATCTTTAAATGATGTAGTAGTGTATCTAGCAGAAAATACTGGAGGGAAAGAAGCACCCTCGTATGAAAATAGTTAAATAACTGGTATATAAATATACTAATAACAATATAAGACATATATACGTAACTGATGGCTCAGTAATAAAAAATTCGTTTTAAATTTGTAATACAAAAACCACTTATTTGGGAGGAGGGAACAGTTTTAGTCTATAATTATAAAATGGTAAAAAACATGTAAATGTTCTTAAACTACAGTATCCAAATATTGAAAAGAACTGAAAATGTTGATTGTTAACTCAAAATGTCCCATTTTCATTTTAGAAAATGTAATTATTGGTTGGAAACAAGGTAATGAATTTTTTTCATCGTGTAGTTCTTGAAAGTAGTATACTTAGTTTCCAAACTTACCATCAATGAGAATGGTTTCGTAGCGGAGTTATTTACACGTTATCTGCGAACTACTGACACTGACTCGCGCACGCGCATGCGCTCAGCGTTTCCTTGCCACTGCATATACAATCATGGCTTCTTTACATAGTCAGTAAATCAGCTGGTACTGGAGTGCCTGGATCGTTGAAAACGTTAAAACCTCGGAATGCAATTACAGTGAATAAATTTAACGATCAACGCGGGATTTTTTAAACTATAAATTGCAATTTACCAAAAATGTTTTGTGCATTCTATTTGTTCATTGTTTAAACAAATTATTATTTGAAAAATAAATGTTTTCATATAGTTGTGTTTTAAATAGTTATTTTTAATTTATATGTGGAATTTTGAACTAAATAGATATACAGGAACATCAGATAATTATAACTATAACTAAGGAAGTTAATTATAACTGTGTAAATTAAAGATACCTGTCTATATCAAGCAAGGGCAGTAGCGATCTTGGACAGGTAGTAAAACGTGAAGGGGTGAGCGGAGCGGCAGGTACTATACAGTATATAGAATATGAATATGAATATATATATATATATACAGAATACAGTATATATATATATATAATATATATATATATATATATATATATATATATATATATATATATATATATATATATATATTCTGCTAATTCGTGTGAATCATTTCGTTTCTCAAAACTTCTGGCAAAGTAAATTATTCCTTTATTGAAAAACACAGCAGTAGTATCACAACCAGTAAAAGCATGTAAAAGAATGTGTTCTTTAACAGTTTGGTAGCAGTTTTTCTAATTCTCTGTTAAACTTTGCAAAAAAAAAACTCAAAGTAATTGTAGAAAATATATTTCACGATCTACATCATGTTGATAGCTTACCTGTAAGCATTTTGTCCAATAAGTTGTCTGTTTCCTTAAACGACTGATCCCATCAATGAACGATGCGTCTGTCAAATGGGGTTTCATGATACACTCAACGATTCTCATTCTGCACTGAACCTACAGTATAGAACTTTGCTAGCCACAAAATATAATGAAATTTTTCATTACAAAGTTGGCATTACGGCTGTTTTCGTAAAACGTTAGCCACAGATGAGAACAGATTAGATCAACTTACCTAATTGAAACAAAGCTGTATAAGCAATTGTTTTAATTTATATCTGTTTCTTATACGCGGTTATTAATAGAGTAGCTATAATCAATTATTAAAAGTGTGACATGACTTTGTGGACACTCTGTATTCAACCGAGATTTTGTAAGTGGTAATAGGAAGATATATTAATTCTACAGAGAGGCAGAACGCTAATTATTATACACTATGTAATTTTTGGTTGATTTTTTTACCCGATTTTATACGGGGCAGCGGGGGGGGCGGGATGAGTCACCCTACTGGCGATTGCTGACAAGCCGATGTATAATACACATTGTCTAACAACTTAATAAAATTATTATTTCTGTGTATTACTATAAAGTAAGATTTCTGCTCCCTTTATGACGTTATAATTTAATTCAAACATCTTTGTAGGTTCTTAGTAGATTTCACTGCTAGGCTATTTTACTCAGTGTAACTTGTTGTGTTATAATTGACTTTTATAACATTCAATATGATTTACCGACATTTTATATTGCAATATATTAGCCTTTCTGTCGCATTAATACAAAACAAAATGTCTTACTTTAGAACATTTCTACTGTAAACTTTTATAAATTTAATGTAGTCTCTTTAAAAACCTTAGCGATCTTAAATTTCAGATTATTACAATTAAAAGTTACTATTTTTACCGGTTTTTTTTCTTGTTTAAACTAACTGTAAATCATTAGTACAACTGTATCATTATAAGCGAAAAAATGAAGTGAAATGGATTGAGGGAAAGGCCTATGTGGATAAAATACTTAAAATATTTCAATGTGTGGGTCCCTGACTCGGCAAGTGACCGCTTACACGTACGTACTATTGTGTCAAGAATCATAAATTAAAATAAAAATCGTTATTTTCTACTAACGTTTTATAACCAAACCACTATATAAAATTGACGCGGTAATGAGAAGCGCTGTAGGGAAAATTGGTTCATCGAGTTACTCGAACGGCACCCAATCAGTACCACTTTTCAGTGTGAAATAGGCTTCCACAACTCGTGGAAGCCTTTGGGAGATTACAACTTTACCGAATACCGAGCTAATGTTATTAATTTTTAGGAATCATAATTACTCTTGAAAAGTCCTTCTATGCTTCTAGTTTCTTAACTTTTTCGCAAACTTTCTTAACTTATGTGTAAACAATATTATGTTCGATAAAAAGACGATAAAATGTAAATTTTAATATCTATTTTATACAATACAAAATGAAATTTAGAAAAACCGGTTAGCGAGAAGCATACAGTGGAATGTCAGATCTAATTTCACTTTACGTTTCCTACAGATCATCCCATTAGTATGAAACTATTTCTAATCTGTACGGGAAAACCGGTACGATTCTAAATCGTAGTCTGTTTATTTACACACTGCAGGGTTCTGTCCGTACGGGAAGAAGACAATAGGACAAATCGAAAACAACACTTCAGTTCTGATAAAGGTGTAGTCTTGTTAATATGGATCGCGAGCAAGTCATTGCATTAAGGCGGCGGCGGAAAAGAAAAATACGCAATCGACTCTGGGTTCATCCAATTATTCAGAGACGTAAAGGTGTCGGGACCTTCTACGTATTATTTGAAGGGCTTAGAAATGACGACCAAAAGTTTTTTTTATACTTTCGTATGCCAGTTGTCTGTTTTGATTAATTGCACTGGAAACTGAAGAATGTTCATTGACGACAAAACAAGCAAATCAGAATTTCTATACTTACTGAAATGTTCGCGATGACTTTGGGATAGTTTTTGTTACTTTTGTATCCTTATCAATATCTAATGTTTTGTTCCATATGACAACTTTTGATTCAAATAGTGATATCAAATTTCAGCGTTAATTTCTTCTATAACTTTTAAATAAGCCACTGAAAAATACAAACTAAGGCACCACCAAAACGAAACCTTAAATCAAACTCAACGCACAGTCCAAGGTACAGCGACTGGACGACTAAAATCGTCGAGTGTAAAAGCGTGCATTTGCTCACGTGGGCCACTGAGCGGGGAGAACGACACGTTTATCGTGTTGCTCCAGTGTTGTACTCGTGTTGTAACCGAACAGTGTGAAAGGTCTCCTGCACTTCAACCGTCAACTAAGAATAATTGCCCGCCTTAGGCCCCTTGCACATTACACAATTCTTCCCGTACGGGACAATCGTATGGGCAATTTTCTAGTTCTTTGTAGAAGACGAAGCGTTTCGGTTACGTAAACACCGCATTTCGGTTTTGAGGGAATCGCATAACATTTGAGAAAATTATATTTAATTATAATTTGTGGAGAGCACAAAGATGTGTGGTATATGCGTTTGGTATTTTTAGTAATAAATAGCGTGTATTTCATCACCCTACCAATGTAGTTAGATTTAGCAGTAGTCATATCCAATGCTTGCATAGTATTGCACAACTATGTACGTGTCTGAGACGGATATGTTGTCGAGGGTATAACGGCAATCACAGGCCTGGTAGATGTGGCAGGGGAAAATACTACGGCTAGATATTTTTGTCAGAATTCGGAAGTTACTCTGGCAAATGTTAAAAATATAATTTGTCAAGAGTTAAAAATTACTAATAAACTAACACGGAATAATTAACTCCAGAAGTTTATTAAAGTAAGTTCAGTAACATAATTTATTACACTGCAGTATAGTAAGCGGCCACCACAATTATCAAAGCAGGATCCAAATTATCAATGCATTGAATAATAGTACATAATATAATATACATAATAATATAAGAAAATAAAAATCATTTGTATGGAATTTTAGTAAATTCCGCAAGTAAAATGGCGATGTACATATAGTGTCATTTGAGGGAAAAGATGTAGATACGTTTATCTTTCAATAGAGTAAAAAGTAACTAAATGCTTCTCTATTTTTTTGTCTTACATTTTATAAATACACATAGCCTAAATAATTTTCGTTCATCGTTAAACTAATACTGTTTTAGAAATAAAAACAGTTGAACTATATCCTACTGTATTTTTAAATGCCTTAAAACGTAATTAATATATATATCTTTATTTCATGCAAACCAAGTTTTCCCTAATAATACAAACTTTCATGCACTTCAGCAACATGTTGAAAATAACAGAGTTCTCAAATAACCTTTAGAGTTTTCTATACACTCAATTTTTATTCGTCATATAACTTGCCGAATTTTTGTTAGAATTTCGTGTGTTGTCAGAACTCCGACATTACCAAAGGACGATCCACGGTAGTAGGTGAACTGTCGAAACATATTTCTTGTTTTCCAATTCGAATCACTTGCCTAAATACTTACTTAGTATTCACGTAATTTTATTTAGTTAGTTTTATATAGTTTATTACTCAATTTTCGTTTATATTATATATTTACACATTTTGTCTAAAAATCGCCAAACCTCAAATGTATAGTGTCTTGATAACAATGTAGGATGTAATAAAACACATATCTTCGAGTGTTTCAAATATGACATCATAACAATATGTACTACTTAATTCGTATGTGGTTTTACACAAATAGGACGCCGGAATTCGATATTGTATCCATTTAGTGTTGCTTCCTGTAGGGAATACAGGAAGGTTTTTGCCTTCGTCGTGGTAACTTGAAACTTGAAAATCGCTTTAAAATATTTGACTTCAACAAACCATCCATCCGGTCAAAGGTAGTTTTTCTCTAGCCGTTGCCTAAATGGGAACATGTCTATGGTATGGCACAATTTAGATTCTGTTTTAACGAGATCAACTCTACAGAGATTTGTCCTTTTACAGGCTTAAAGTGTTTCATTATTCATACTAAAGTAATAAGTTTACATTCAGGACGGTTCAGTTTAGTCACTTGGTTAAGAATAGCCCAAACTGTTGTACATTGTTCAATGTTGTATATACCTGAAACAGATATATACTGTATAAAAGTGCCATGAAGAAACAGCTCGACAGAGAGCTTGTATCTCATATTGTATGCATGAGACTGTCACACCTCGCGCTATCCGACTCGGCGTTCTAATGTTTATACTTTCGTTGTCGAGAATAAATTATCTGCAAGGGGGGACTTTTAAATCGTGAATCATATAGTAGATATTCTACGTGTAATGGCAAGAAGTAATCCCTAAGTCAAATCAAATCAAATCAAATCATTTCTTTATTGCTTTTAGACAATATATAACATTGTATAGCAGTCGTCATATATTCAAACAGCAAATACTCTACACACTCACACACAGTCAGACTTACATGTCACTCATTCACACTAATTCACACTATCTTTGGATCCAGATTTTAAATTTTGGTAATTTAAGATATTTTTAGATATCCCAGCGACTCATCATAAACTCCTCTAGCGAATAAAATGCTTTTGACACCAACAGGCATTTGAGACGAGTTTTTGAATTGGATTTGATTAGTTGCATTTTTTTTACACTTTCAGGGAGCTTGTTGATTAAGCCGACGCCAACCTGATGCGGTAAATGCTGAGATACCGCCAGTCTATGACTATGGACTCTAAAGTTGTCCCTGGCTTCTAGTCTCATACTGATGAAAGTCCCTGCCCCGGACTAAAGTGCACTTCGATTGACAGTACAGGATCACATGAAAATATATAGAGACAGGGCAATGTCAGCAAACCCAGCTCCCTAAAAGAGTCCCTACACGACTCTCTGTAATTCAACTTTGCAATAATTCTAATTACCTTTTTTTGAAGCCTGAAAACGCGTTTTCCATCTTGTGTTTGGCACAGCCTCCCCACAGTCTCAAGCCATACGCAAAGTGCGGATATATGAGACCGAAATATGGCCGTCATTAAGACTTCAGGAGAACAGTATTTAGCTAGGCTTCGCAAGGCAAATATGCCAGAAGTAATTCTAGCACATATATTGTTAACGTGGTCGTCCCCAGGTCAGACCTTGATCAATGTACATCCCCAGGAATTTCGTGGGATCCAGTTTCCTCTAAAAGGACATCGTCCACAAATACAGCAGGTTGCCTTGCAAATTCCCTTGGTCTTAGGCAGAAATTGATGACATTTGATTTTGATTGGTTTGTTTTCAAATTCCTGTCAGTAAAATACTGGAATGCATGAAGTCAGTTCCACAAATGATGTGATTTCCAATCTTGTGTAGTTTTTTCCTTTGAAGCAAAGAGTCGTGTCGTCGGCATACTGAATCAGATCACCATGCTGGATCACTGAGTTAAGTCTACAGACGTAAACTAAAAAAAGAATAGGCCCAAGAATAGAACCCTGAGGGACACCGTGGGCTATTTTAATTTTACTAGAGATGACATTCGAAATCTGCACGCATTGATCTCGATTCTTAAGATAAGAAGCAAGCCCACGCGTTTGGCAGACCCCGAACGCCACATTTTTGTAACTGTGCAACAGAGTTTCATGATGCACACAGTCAAATGCTTTGGATAGGTCAAGAAATATGCTGAGCACTTGTTCTCGCCTTTCCAAGCCATCAACAACATTGTTCAAAAGACTGTTTACAGCGTCAATTGTTGATCTTTTTTTCCTGAAGCCAAATTGTTTCAGGATTTAGAATTTTTCATTGCTTTCTAGAAAGCTTTCAAGTCTTTCACAGAAAACCTTTTCAAAAATTTTGCTGAAAACTGGAAGAATTGAAATTGGACGATAATTGCTGGTTTTGCAAGGATCGTCTTTTTTAAAAATTATAAAAATAAGTATAACAATTAGTTAATATTGTAAATCTTTTGCAATAAATTAACTATGCAAGTATTGGCTAATCATTGTAACATGTTTAAAATGTGTAAATGGCTTCCATTTTTTAGGGCAGCCTACTCAAAATTGTGTTTTATTACTAACATTATGTTTATCTCATTAATACTTTTAAAATTATATCCTACTTTAAAATAATTGAGCCACCTTTCACGGGCATGCCTGTCCGAGGAGAGAAGTCTTTGATGGCATCACAAATTAGTTTCTTACAGTCTTTTTTGTGCAAAGTGGCACTGATATAAAGGGAAGACATGGTAGATAAGTACTAAATAGTGTAAATTCTAACTTCGTGGCAATACGAGCCACTCTTTAACAGTTCATTACTTCAATTTATAATATTTTCTATAATATACTTTTTAACACTTTTTGAGCGATTTTATTGTGTACAATGTACATTTCAAATTCAATGATTTCGTTGTACATTGTACACAATAAAATCGCTCAAAAAATGTTAAAAGGTGTATTATTGTACATTAAATATCAAAAACTTGTCGAGGATACAACTCTAATATTTTTCTGTTTTAATCTGAACGTATGTAGTGTTTTTAGCTATAAAGACACTTCGCGCAACCTACAACTACGATTAACTGAATTTGAAGGAACGTTATTTCTTTCACTTTTTATAACTTGATTCCCAATTTTGAAACGATATCGGTTATTTTTCATTTTAGGATCAATATTTTACTATTATATTATGTTTATGGTTACAACCGCTGAATATGGAATCAACACAATGCGTGATGTTTTAACAATCACCAATTACTTTGCATATAAAATATGTAAATTGTACCACTGCATGGTTAACTGTACCATACCTATCTTTCTTAAACTACTTTTACCTGTTTTAATACACGAATAGTCTACTCGTCTACTCAGAATTCCATTAGTGCAAAACTCGGTTATATAATGTAACGTTTACAAAATGTAATACATCGTTTATGTTTACTTCTAATAATTTGGACGTACAGTACTTCATGGAAGGATGAAAGACATCTTACTCTCGAAAATATTCGGAGCACGCTGTTGCAGTAGCTGAAACATAATTTTGTTCCGTGCCTTGCATGAGATAAGGGATGGAAATGTGTGAGGGAGGGAAGGAGGAGGGGGATTGATAACAAGTGGTGGGGGTTGGTAACGATGAGCATAGGGTTGTCTCGCGATAAAATGTGGATCCTCTTTTATGTGAGTAATGTATACGTTATTTAATAATTCGTTGTAAATAAAAATATTCACTCAATTCAACGACCATAAATAGTGGCAAATGAGTATTAATTCTACAACTGCTTCAATTCATTTTTGCACATAATTTAATTTGTAATAAACAAATGATGATGAACCTTTTATCTATGGTTCATCGTTTAAAAGTAGCGTTATCGTAATATAAAACGTAAAAAAGTAATATTACCGACAAGTAAATCCTTTTCTCTCGTGGAAAGATAAAAGGAGGAAAGTCTTAATTTATTTCTCGACCAAGACCCGACCAAAATCTATATAAATTATTAAATTCCTAATAAATCTATAGGGTGAACGTTTCTAAATTATTTGTTTTTGCAATTTAAAATGCCCGAAATGAGGGTCCCAGGTTAAAATCTCAAACCTTTCTAAAGCCTTGGCACATAGATAGGTAATTTGACACATCATTCTAAAGGTCTTTAAATGCTTTTAATAATTTGGCAAATATTTTTTTAAATATCGTTCGTCTTATCCAAATGGCAGGGTTTTTTTTGTTTCTCTTTTTTACTATGGTACTTTTGTACTTAAATTTACGAGTGTGTGATACTTAATGTTTGTGTGAAAGAGCACAAGGTAGGCTTTCGAACGGTATGTCGTATAGCCATTTCGTAACTTTTTCTTAATATCATTGAAGTTAAAGAGAATAGATTCATTTGACAACATTGATATTATCAAGATCAAATTAATGAATTAACCCAATGATATATCTGTAATTGCAATTCAAAACATTAACACTAATAGTAGTTACAACGCAGTTTTGACTAATACTATTGGGTTAAATCCCACCTTTATCACTATTAGTAAATTATTAATTGGTTAATTTCTTGCTTAATCTTGTTTTAAAAACCACTGTGTACCTACGAATGCTGCGCATCGTGAAGCCATAATTATGTCAATGTCGCTTGCATGCCGAAACTATATCAGTGCTGCTTGCATGTACAGTTAGAGTTAGGCCATCTCCCTTAACAATAAACACCAATGTTCTTGGGGTCTTGCTGTTTGGCTGATTGCTAACCAATGACTGACTTCCGGTCTGAAGGCAATTTGTGCCTACTTCTTCCATCCGGTATTTACTGATTAGGGAGATTAGCTGTTAAACGCCGCCGTTATGGAGTATTATATTCTAGAGTAGGGTGGAATTGAATGTGTTTCGTATTAGCTCTAATTCTGAATGCTGTGTATTACCTCCATCATCGACGAAAAAAAGTCAAATGAGGGGAAAACGTGATGTGATTTTCTCAATGAATACAGCAAGGCAATCAAGAGAGCTAAGTGATGGAGAATCAATCAACGGTAGAAATAGCTTAAAAGAAACTCCTTGCATTGATTGATGGTCACAACTAAATTCTGTAGGATACTTTGTGAATGTTATGACCACCTCCATAACAGGTCTGAGAGATATATTTGTACTGATTCTTCTATTTCTCATGGCGAATCACTCTCCTGGGAGTAACTTTGTGAAATATGTTACTTAAAACTTTAAAAGAAATGCATGTCTAAGAGTGATCATTGATAGCTTTACAATCAGACAAATAGCTACACTATATAAGACCAGATGGGTGATAAACAAATACAGTTCCTTTAATTCTTTTGGACATGATAATATATTTACAGCTTTACTACTGATAGGCTATTAATGTCATTTTACTCATATGCCTATACAAGTCCTTCTGAGCCAACCTGACACCTATCACTATAGCCTACCTCAAGGCTTTTTTTAAAGCTAGTTTTTGAAGATGGAAGGATTGTGAAGGAAACCGGATTCCCCAGGCATTTGTCAAGTATGCATTGCTGTTAGGCTCACAGTGACAGATTCCACAAAGTTTCCTAACAGCAAGACTCTAAATTTGAACTGCAGTGTATTTTGTTAGGGAGTTGGACTAACCCAAACTGAGCATGCACGCAACATTGACATTATTATGGCTTCACCATGTACAGCATTTGTAGATATACTGTGTTTTAACTAGATTTAACAAGAAATTAAACACATTTTTAAATATCAATTAATAATTGAAAAATATTTATATAAACTGTTATTTTTCTCCACCAATATTTACCCAAACTGTGCTGATAGTGCTATAGCAGAGTTGCTGAGGAAATCAGTTTATTGTCAATGCAACTACGAACCTACAGTAATCCCTCTCTGTAGTCCAACACTGACAGATGGTTTAAACAGTTTTAAAAACGATTACTCATTCGAAACGTGGTAGTATTATCCACCAGTTGATTTATCACGTCATTTCATTAAAACATACATTACAAATATGACAGTGAGAAAACATATGTATAGAGAATACAGACACCATGTTAAAATATTACAACTGTAAACTATAAACAAACAGGCTGATTCTTGTCGATTCATACCATGAACTGTCCCATGGGAGAATGACTCATTTCAGACAATTTGAGGCCAGGCATGAAGGAGGCTATTACAATGTGGAAGTGTTGAGGTACAATTGGTGTTCTGCATTCATAATGTCACAATATTTAACTGGTTTGAATGTGACTTCTTGGAAAAGCTAGTATGTTTCTAATAATGCTTCAGTGGAGGTCAGGGGCGCACCAACGGGGGGGGGGCAAATGGGACCTGCCCCCTCCTCCCCAAGAGCATTTAATTTTACAATTATCTATTTCCTAACAGTCTATTTTCGACAAAAAATTACATTTATGTAGGAACTTTAAAATAAATCATAATCAAATATAACTTTATAACTATTTTCATTTACAAAATACACGACATTGCACATATAATAATTAAATTTGATTGAAAACGCTAAATATGTTTATATCACCGTCACGCAGCGACTACGAAAGTAAGGTTAATTTCTTACTATTTGTTTTGACTACCTGTACCCGGATTTTTAGTATCCGACTACAAAATGAACTAGTACTGATTTAGAATCATACGTTACAGAATACTCCTAAAATGGTAAAGATTCATGTTCGAATGACTGTTACTGGTAAATGAGTCCGAGTGCTTTATACCAGGAATCGCGGTAAATGTGAAAAGTATCTGTAATAGTAACCTGTACCGGGTACTTTCGGTTTGCGGTAACTTATTCTCTCGGGTCAGACGAGTACCTGGCACAAAGTATGGTTTGCAGTAGTCCGACGTTATCAGTTGTCACAGTAGTCAATGGGTTTCCGAGCACTGCGCAGGTCTGTACTGTGTTAGTTTGATGTGACCACGAGGCAACACTGCCCTGGGCAGTCCGACTTTATCAGTTATCACGGTAGTGAGTGATTTGCTGAGCGCTGCGCAGTTCTGTACTGTGTTAGTTTGATGTGACCACGAGGTAACACCGCCCTGGACAGTCCGACTTTATCAGTTATCACGGTAGTGAGTGATTTGCTGAGCGCTGCGCAGTTCTGTACTGTGTTAGTTTGATGTGACCACGAGGTAACACCGCCCTGGACAGTCCGACTTTATCAGTTATCACGGTAGTGAGTGATTTGCTGAGCGCTGCGCAGTTCTGTACTGTGTTAGTTTGATGTGACCACGAGGCAACACCGCCCTGGGCAGTCCGACTTTATCAATTATCACGGTAGTGAGTGATTTGCTGAGCGCTGCGCAGTTCTGTACTGTGTTAGTTTGATGTGACCACGAGGTAACACCGCCCTGGACAGTCCGACTTTATCAGTTATCACGGTAGTGAGTGATTTGCTGAGCGCTGCGCAGTTCTGTACTGTGTTAGTTTGATGTGACCACGAGGTAACACCGCCCTGGACAGTCCGACTTTATTAGTTATCACGGTAGTGAGTGAGTTGCAGAGCGCTGCGCAGTTCTGTACTGTGTTAGCTGCGCAGTTCTGTACTGTGTTAGTTTGTCGTGACCACGAGGCAACACGGCCCTGGACAGTCGGGCGATTTTACGCGTTAAAACGAGCAGTTTCCGGTTACGTAAATTAACAAAACCTGCTTGTAGTTTACAGTTAACCAGAGTTGTAGTTTGGTTTAAAAGCGCCAAAAACCGTAATTTTTCGTTGTTATCGATATAAAAACTGAAAGTTATTGTTAGTAAGCAATTTTATATGAAGAAACGCTAAATTTAAATATAACTCCTTTTATTGGAGGTATATTACTTAGTTTGTGGTAAACTTTCAAATTTGGATATCTATAATTTTCGATGCGAGATTAGATATGATGGCTGGAAAAACTGTTTATTTGTACTCATAATTGGATTTTATCAACCTTTCTTATATGATGGTTGTGTATTAAACATTTTCAAGTTGCTTTTATATATTTAATATTCAATAAGTGTAGAATGAAGGGCTTTGGATGGGGTGTTTTGAAATGTTCTTACTGTTGTAAGTTTTTTTTTATTGAGAATGATCACTCATTCCATAGCAATTTTTAAATTGTAGAAATGTGTTGAGAATTAAATTGTAAATGATAAGTCGTTAATTCGTTGTCTAAAACCTGTTTGTAGTCATGATGTCATGGAACACATAATAAAGAAGTTCATAATAAATAATGCAATAGTAAAGTATTCCTTCTTATCATCATATTTGCTGAAGATAAATTGTACCAAACAGACATTATGAAGTCATCTAAAGTGATAAACACGTTACAGCGTGAGCCAGCCTCATACAAAATGCATGAGGAACATCTCGTCATATATAAAGTCCCATTTGCATCACCATGTCATTTTCCGTACACAAAATACCTTATTTTGTCAGTAACTGGTTATTCGTTCAGTTAATATTAAATTTATTTCAAGGAGTTTTTTTAACAGAATCTCGTAAAATACCAGAGCAATTTATTTTATAAATAGAAATCATTTTTCATACAATCTACAATCTCATAATTTATGTATTTTTATTGTTTAAATACCAGTATATAGCATTTAAATTTGTTTTAAACAGTTCCTTATCAGCCAGTCCAAAACAATGAACTTTTTTTGATGTTTGAAAGACTTGTTATCAATTTCATATAATTAACCTAAATATGTTATTTACTCAATGACCACTGAGATATCATTGAATGGAACCATTTTATCTCTGTAGATTTTAGCAAAACAAACTTATTAGATATACTGTTAATGATTAAAATTAATGTATTAAACATTTTCAGTTGATTCTATTTCTGATTCTATTTTACAACGTGCAATAGCAGAGTGAAGAGATGTCAATCGGGAGAGTGGATATTTTCTGTTTTCGGTTTATCTGATCCTAGCTTTATTTTAAAGTAGCATTCCATAATAATTTTTAGTTGCCTGTTCAATTTGGATACAGTGTAGTAAATTGTTACTAATTTAGTCATCAAATAGTTGAAAAACTATCATACAATTTCTATATTAGAGACATTTACATCAAGACAATTCAGTCATTAATTAAAAAAATTACTTGTTTATGGTGATGCCAAATAAAACTAAAATACATGGTTCTGTGTACATACCTGAAACAGACATGTATTAAAGTGCCATAAAGGAACAGCTCGACAGAGAGTTTGTATCTCATATAGTATGAATGAAACTGTCACCTCACGTTATCTGATCCAGATCTTACTTTTTACACTTTCGTCACTGAGAATCCTTTTTTTAAAAGAATATATGGGAATGTTAAGTCATGGATTATGTACACAGGCTATATATAGTGGAAGATTCTGAATTAATGGATAATTAGTTATGTAAAATATATCACTTTTTGTTGTCATTTTCATTACACAGTTATGTTTATCATTATAAAATCAAAGCATTATCCTCGCACCTTTGAATATTTGTATTTTATAATACATTTTTATAAACATTGATTTGGTACAAAATATCTGAAATGTTTATAAGGGTCTTTTGATATTTGACAATTTGTGATGTAGCACCACGCATAAAATCAGCAAACACCCTGATAGCATCACACACCAGATATGATGTTTTAGCCAGAAAGATGCAGAATGCAATGGTACTATTTCCAAGTATCCTAAGTGAAATAATCAACTTTAAAATATTCTACTACATAAAATGTTTGCCACTAGCATGGTCACAATGAGTAATCATAATTGCTATCCACATATTATAATATGTAGTAAAATTGTAATAAATTATAAAACTAAAGACATACAATGTCATAAGGCTCGTGGCAAAACTTTGGCTACTGGGGATGTGTGTTTAAAAAAAAGTCAAGTAACTTTTGCTACATCTAGGGATAATAAAACATATTTATAGGCAGGGGAACAACCTACAGAGGAGGGAACGAATGGGACTTGCTGCCCCCAAGATCATTTAATTACAATATAATAGATCGCATAGTACTCTATTTTCGACTAAAAATAACAATTATGTTGGAACATTGAATTTAATCGTAATCAAATATATAAATTGAAACTGTATAACTATTTTAACTTACCAAATACACGACGCTGCACATATAACTCAATTTTATAAAAAACATTAAATATTTAAATTTTACCGCCATGCAGCAATTACAAAAGTGAGGTTAGTTCTAGCTATTTCTAACTGTACATGGTACTTGCAGTAACTGAGTACAAAATGTACTCATACTTATTTAGAATCATACAATGAATACATACTCTTACTGCTAAACGAGTTCGAGTACTTTGTACCTGGAACGATGTTATATATGTTAAGTATCTACATCTTAAAAATACCTGAAACAGTAACCTGTACCGGGTACTTTCGGCAACGTGTGGTAACTAGTACTATGGGAACGGACGAATACTCGGTACAATGTATCTTAATCCTACCGTGATCAGTTGTCGCAGTAGCGAATGAGTTGCCGGGATTTGAGCATTTCTGTACTGAGTTAGTTTGTTACCATTCGTTGTTACTATGAAACAACACTACTCTGAGCAGTCTGGCAATTTGCGAGTTGTAAAAAAGTTTGCTTTTCTAAAGAAGATCCCTGTCGGTCCGAGCGACTTCTTACATGCCAAACACCTCACTTCAAATGCCTACCACATTAAAATATACACCTACATTATCTCGGAAATAATACTTAACTGATTGGGTACTATTCAACCATGTATTCGAGTAAAATAAAAATATTTGGTGTGTTATTGTGGATTATGATAACCAAAAATATGGAGAAAACCATGGTTTTCTGTTCAAAATCTAAGCTTTCTCCACTTTGATAAGTGTAACTCGTCATTATTCCAAAAGGAATGACAGTAAAACAATCTCATACGGCGTTTGCTGTATGTCTCTTGAAGAGCGACATACCAAACATTGAGAGTAATAACTTAAAAATTAAAAGCGTAATTGTTTTTTTTTCTTTAAACCCTTGCAAAATCGGTCATTAGTTATTATTTTGAGAATTTTAAAATAATGACTGATACTATACGTTCTGCATGTCAATAATGAGTTGGATTTATACTCATTAGACTTGTATTTATTTAGAAATTACACAACATTTATTACTCGCTGTCTTTAACTTGCCAGCGTGGGTGCACATCGAGCGAGGTACAGTTACATTTACGTTCTTGAAAGGTTCACGAAAGAATCTATCTACATAGTTCCTCTTTTCAATCATTCATAGGCTTTAAAAAATGTAGTATCTTGCCACCGAACAGGATACAGACGCTAGATGAGTTCTGTTCACCCAGCGGGGCAGTTTGGCCTTATTTTGAATTAAAAATGCCATTATTTATAAGCATACAGGTTTTTTTAAACATCTCACTGTTTGGTTTGTTTTTTTAACATACAGGATAGGCACTTGAGTTTCATTATTACAGCATAATATAGCAAGCTCACAGCACAGTGGGGGGTCGGCCCGAACGCAGCATGTCTAGAATTCAGTGTTGTGACTGTACCTCGCCTGATATGCACCCACACTCACAAGTAGACAGCAGTACATACATATACTAGTCTACTGTAATTAAATATATAATTTTAGAATAGTATTAAAATAAAGCTCTTATTAAATTATCATTTTAACTTTTAATTCTTGACGGAGACCAGATGATCCACAAATATCAGCATTGGTAACGTTATGAAGCTAGTCATTATCTTTATAAACATTTCGTCTTAATCAGATAACAAGTTTCCGACTTATGAATTTTCAAAGTTGCGGCTTGGTTGAAAAGCACAAAAAACTGTAAATCATGCGGTAATATCAATATAAAAACTGAAAGCTATTGTTAGTAGTTTTATATGTAGAAATGCAGAAATAAACAATATACATTTTAATGTTAACTCCCGTTATTGTATCTCTATTATTTAGTTTGTAGTCAACTTTCAAATTCGGATATACACATACACATATATGTATACACACTTTGATCCAGACATCAAGATTTATATTAGGTCTTGATTTGTGATTTAATCTTTACAATTCTGTTAATGTTATGATTAAAGTTTGTTTTAGTTAAATACACTTCATATAAACTTATTTGTTGCAGATTTTAATAACCCCTGTATAAGCTTCCTGGTGATTGGTGGTAGAGTGCTTTTACTGTAATACTTATACACTCTGTCCTGATATTTTCCCTCTTTTTATTACTCCAGACGTTATAAAATACAATTCTAGGACCTAATATTTCAAGACGTTCCTGGGGGAGGGTCCTCGGTCTGATTTAGAGGGTGTTCCAAACCTCTGACTCCCCAGTGTTCTGGACACCCCCCAGAGAAGATTTCTGGGTGCTCCACTTTTTATACACTTTTATGGGAATTTCCTTTACAAAAGCACTAAGATCAAAGAGGAATCCTTTCTTAGTGTGCCTGTAGAGCCCAAGATAAACTTATATACCAAATTTAAAGTGTCAAAATATATAGTTTTTGCTTGACGCTGAGTAGTCAGTGAATTACTTATGCAGATCCTGTTTTGCAAATGTACATGGGCCCAGGGGCTCAAGATGAGTTAAATTTTTTGGGTGCAATCACAAGACTATTTTTTTAAGGCAAGGCATAGAGTAAATCATACAAAAGAGTGGAGGCAGTCAGCTGAACTTGTACAATTATTTTATAGTATGCTAATTTTGTTTGTCACTGTTTTACAACTGTATTAAAAAATGTATGCATGGTCATGTCTAATAATATTTTGTGTAGACTTTGTCGATCCAAATCAGTTTGTCACAGCAACTGAACTCTGTTTTGCGCAGTACATTGGCGCATTTCACAGCTTTATCCTTGTGGGAAAATGACAGTACAGTTCTTGAGATCTGCAGGCATGCTGTGTTCCTACATTGAATTGCGCAGTACTGGTATTACTGCAGTTAAAACCAGTATGTCAATTCTTTAATTTTTAATTGTTTTGTTCTTATTAATTTTTGTTATTTACAGCAGTATTGCCTGCGGGGAGGGGTGGGTAAACAGATATAAAAACACATAAAGTCACTTTTACATTTTTTACTTGGTACAAAAACTTAATATTAAAACAACAATTCTTTACATATTTACAATTTCACATTATTTTTAAAATATATATTATATAATAGTCTTAAGGATTCCCATTGTACAAGTATGTATATTTTTACAAAGTGAAAATGTTTTTAATAAGCTAAGTACCAATATATTTAATATTATACAAGATTTAAATACGTAACATGTATTCCAAAATAATGGTTCCATATTTAAAAATTAAAACCCACAAAACTTAAAATATGAAATCTTAAATTTATTTTATTTTCTACAATGAATTTCTTTGTCCTTTTTCTTAAAGTATAAAAATTATATTTACCCACTATAAGTCTTAAGTTCATATTTGTATTATTTTATTTATGGTAAATATATTATGAACACAAGATACTTTATAGAAAATTAATATTAAGATCAACATGTCTTTCCTAGCCGATTGTAAACCTGTAACATATTATTTGTATAGAATTTTAACATCATTTTTTATTTAAAATCTGAGTCTCATGATTGTTTTATGCAAAATGTCAAAAGAACATTTTTAACTACTTCAATAAAAGTTTAGAATAATTGTGCAAGCTAATTTATGAACAAAACAATTATTAACCATAATGTTCATTACCTAAAATTAATTGTAATTACACCATGAGAAAAATATCTAAATGTAAGTTACATTTTACATTTTTAAAGCAATTCTACATTACTATTTCATAAATTCAGTCCATTGCACTGTAAAATAATCAAACATGTAGGTATAAGTTAATGTAACTGCTTCATTCATAAAATCAACTAGGACATTCCAATTAGTCTGGTAAAATAAAGTAATCAAAGTAAATTTTTAATTTGCTGGATTGTTGAATTAACAAATCCAAAATTTGTGGACTTGCATGAGTCACTTAAATCCTATAACAACTACTTTTTATTTATTTGTTTTTAAATTTACTCTTACTCTCCTTTTTTAGCATATAGCAAACAAGTTATTATCAAACCAATATAACAGTAACATTATATTATGAATGATATCAATCAATAGCATAATTCATTCACAAATTGTATAAATATGCTTTAAGAAAAAATATGGTGCACTGGAAAAAATACAATCAATAATAATTAGTTGTTTGTGACAAATCCTACAAATAAATATAAAAAAATTACTATTACAAAAAATATAAAATAGTTAAAATATTGATTTTTAAAATATAATAGTGTTTGCTAAATAACATAAAATCGTGTAAAGATATAAGTACTGTATGTATTTTAAGCATTAGTAGTTTAAAAAAAGTTTCAAGAGATCTTATAAACAACACTTTTAAATATAGAACATGAATTATGCTTCTTTACAAATCAGCTAAATAGCTCAAAAACATCTTATTGAAAAGTAAAAACTCTAAAAATAATACAATTGATATCAGAACCATAGTTTTCATAATTCTGGTTGCAATTTTTCCTTAATTTTAAATCATTAGTCTTTTGGGGTCAACCTAACATATTATATCAACCAGAGAATTTTACAGCATGTTAACAATGGCTAACTGGAAGTTACTTCTACTTTTTTATTATTAATTAAATATATTATATACAAAACATTTGACTTTTTGCAGTATAAATGCTGTACAATATCTAAAAATAAATAAGATCTGGGGACAATGGAAATGCTTTTAATGAGATCTTAAAGGATTAAAACCAGGAATGTAGAACATGCAGGATTTCAACATCATTTCTTCTAATTTGCCAAAAGGAAGCTGATTTGGATAATGATGACTTAATACTACGTTTTAATGTCTTAAATCATAATCTAAATGTAATGCTTACACTGTTAAGCTAACTACTTAAACTTGTATCTGTAACAAAAAGTTGAAATAACTCTTGTTAATGACAGAATGTGCTAATATTTTTGTAATTATAATTAAATATTCATTCATAAAACAACACACGAATTTCAAGAAAAAGGTAGAAAGTATAAAGAAATCTTAACTGGCACTTTTATCATAAACAAGCTCGACTCCCTCACTTTTACACATTATCTGATTAGTGAACCAATGTTACATGTTTATTTAGTGACTCCTGACAATAGAAGACCGCACCACACTCATCGCACTTAAAGAGAACAGTACTGCGGCCAGGATGAGCTAGCACTATGTGATCCACTATACTTTCCTTGCAGTATAAATCTTCTGAGTCCTTGCAGTAAATACATTTCACTTTGTGAAAGCTCTCGTGTGAAGATTCTTTATGTGAATCCAAGTTCAGTTTGGAAGGGAAAATTGCAATACAAGCCTCGCAGTCAAAATCTTTCATCAGTTGAGTGGACTGACATTTGGGTGATTTTGTGTGTCGATTTTTCTCATGCGGATGTCTTTTGGAAAAGTGAATCGACAAAGCCTCTGCGCTAGGGAACACTTTATGGCAACTGTAACAAGCGTTTGTTGTGGCCTGGGAGTGAGCATACTTATGTTGTTTTAGAACAAATGGGCAACTGAACTTCTTGTCACAAACATTGCACATTAAATCTTCTGATTCATGTGCTTTTCGCGGAAAATAATGTTCATTAAACTGAGAAATATTGTACTTTTTATTCGCATAACACTCAACAATATTAAGTTCGCCTGAATCGTTAGCATTCAAATAAATATTCTTTTCCTTATCAGCATCAATTATCAAATTTTCGGTTATTTTTGGAAACTCTGAGTTCCCTTTCACATCTGAATCCGAGAGGTTAGAACTTTGCAATCCTCCAAGAGAAATATCAGTTTTGTTCAAGTTGGTAGTGTCTACATTCTCACAGTGCTCATGCTCATTAAATTGAGGGTCTATAGATACCTTTACACTGGAGATAACTGATTTAGCCACCGTATATCCTTTTGATATGTCTCCCTCTAAATTTAAAGTAACACTTGAATTTTCACAAAATTTTGAATCTTCTTGCTTTACATTTTCGTCCAACTTTAATTTGTACAATACCTTAACATCCTCACTTGATTTTGAAAAAGAGTTGTTTTTGAGAATCAATTTGTTTTCTTCATTTTTCAGATAACCTTCCTGTTTTAACATTCCCATCTAAAACAAATCAAAAAATTACAAAAATAAAAGGAAATAGAATTAAGTTGTATCCCATATTCATATTAAACTGATTAGAGGTAAGAATATAATTGTTAGCAATTTTTATTTACTTCAAATATAGAGACCCAATGAAAACTAATATAATTGTTGAGTGCTGTTGTTTTTTGCACTCCAAGTAAGTTTGTAAGTAGTACAAATAAGTAAGTGCCTGCTTGATGAGTATTCAAGAACATTAATTAATCAATATAACATCTCTCTAATAATTTACTGTTATAAAACATGTACATTTGAAGTTATTATTATGAGTGGATATATTAGCTAACCATTGTCTCCTTTAGACTTATGGCATATCTAAAATAAAATAATTATTATTTCTTCGAAAACATATTCTAAACATAAGATGCAACATGAAAGGAGAAAGAACATTCCCTTGTCCTCTTAAGAGAATATAAATCAACATTGCATATTAATAATTACATCAGTGACATCTGCCATTGGAGAAGGATGTTAAATTGACATTACAAAAAATGTACGAATAAATACACGCATTAGAAAAATGTTGTCACTTTTAACTCTTCATTCGTCTCAAGTACATTTCCAAACCATTTAAAAACAGCAAAAATTTCCCCTTACATAAGAAAAATGACACTAGAAATGTGCTAAATTATCAACCTGAATCTTTGTTACAATTATTTTCTAAAATATATGAAAATGTAATCTACAGGAAATTCATAGACTTTTTAGAAAATAAAACAATATTCTGGACCAAAGTCAGCATGGCTTCAGATTGGGTAGGTCAGTAGTAAATGTGGCTGTTAATTTTATTGAATCAGTTATAGTATCAGTAAACAAAAGAAAATATACAAGCGGCATATTTATGGATCTTACTAAAGCTTTTGACAGTGTCAAACACTCAACACTAATTATTATAAAAGCTACAATTTTGTGGGATACCTACTATCTTTCTTATAGATCACAGTATGTTGGAATTACAAACTTAAGTAATTACAACAAAATTATCAAAGCACCCTCAGATTTCAAGCTACTTAATTTTAGAGTAATGCAAGTTCTGAGCCCTCTATTATTCCTATACTATCTGAGTGGGATGAATAGAGCATCAATATATAATTTAATCATTTAAATAGCAAACTTTATCTCTATGCAGATGACTTGAATTTGTTGCTATCAACAAATTCTGCTGAAGAAACCGAAATTTGTTCTTTTGTAGAACTGGAAAGTATTGGGAAATTTCTGTAAGGTCACAACCTTATTCTAAACCTACAGCAAACTAGTCTTATACATTTAAAAACTAGGCAAAATACTTAATTAAAGGGACCGATAATAACTTACGACTCATAAAGCATAGAACAAACAAATTATCACATGATTCCTAGCTTATTAGTAGACACACATCTGAATTGGTACATGAACATTTACATAAAATCCTAATGAAAATTAACTCTGAAATTTATGCTTGTCCTTTTACTGTAATATATATATATTTATTTTGTCAATGTACACTTCCAAATTTATTTCTGTATACGCTTGTATGGCTCTACAAAAATAATAAATATGAATAGTATTTTTAAATGACAAAAGAGTGTGATTATGTTAAACCTTAACAATAACGAATCAACAAAACTTAATTTTCAGAATCTGAAAATATTGACTGTTTTGGTCAATAAACCTTTGAAACCATCCTACACACAAAAAATTAAATTCTCAACTCAAATACAAACGTTACCACCTACCTACAATACCAGCAACAAGCATATTATCACTCAGATTCATAGACGGAGGTTTTCAAAACAAAAACCTACATACATGGAGAATAAGATTTTAAGAGTAATTCCAAAAAATATCACACAAATTATTACAAACCAATTAGAATTTTGTTTTTGACTATTGAAAAAATAATTAATTCACTTAGCAGTCTACTCTTTTGAAGAACTTACCACATCCACTAAAAGGATTTATTTTAATGTATCAATTTATGTAATGTTCTATCCATTTCCATAATAATTACAACCTATGTGTGATTTTTTAAACTTAAAATAATATATAATTATTTTGACTTAACCATAGATTCTGTCCTAATAGAATATGTAAAAGTGTGTTGAAAATTAATCTGTGAGTTAAATTATATTACATCTGACACTATTCATTTGTATAAAGATCTTTTGACTTGATGCCAAATAACACAAAACACCCTATTAAAAAAAATTTCCGAATCACCACTGTTCATTCTCCTTTTAAAATTCTAGCTTATGAGATACTATTCTTAACTTCAGTCATGATAGGATATGTAGTGCCTTGATGGTTTGGTGGCTTAGACTGGAGGTACTATGTAGATGTTCTCTCTTTATCTAAGAAACTTTAGATTACTTTCAATGATTCTACAACTAATTAAAAACCTTACTCCATTGAATTTGCACCACAATAGCAGTTACAAACATTTTAGGTAGATCACATTTGTGATAATACTTACATTAAGTATAAAATTTTCAAAATCTTCATGTGAATCATTATATCCCTTATTTTCTATAGTAGAGCTTGCATATTCTTCCATATGGCTGGAATTTGAATCAATCTGGAAATTTCATTTAAATAAAAATTAAAGCTATTGTATTTTTTTAGACTTTACAGCTTAACGCAGTTATTTGTTGAAAACTTCCTACAGATGATGCAATATGCAACAATATTTTCTAATACAAATTATATTGTTTACTATTTTGGCTTCATGAAGATTTCACATGCCACTATGTTCTTGGACTGGAGTGGTGGAACATGAATGTTATTTCTTTCCAATAATTAGTGAAGCAACAGATTTCAGATTCGAGATGTAATTGTCGAATCTGTTATGAAAATTTAGCTAGATAAATTATTAACCAATGCATTATTGGAAAAATTCAAGTACTCATGGTTGTGTTCTCTAGATGCCAAATTAAGTGTAGGACCGGAAGTGTAGGATATACAGTTAAAATTAGTATTGAAATAAACAATGGGAATGACAAAACCTTGATTTCTCAAGTAATTCGAAATATGAGGTTCGATACATCAAGGTTCCATTTTATATCAAAACAATCGTATTAGGTATAAGCTAGATAATGTCAAAAATATTAAAATTGGTAAACATATACTCTATTACAATATACAGCTCAATCAAATATAAGCATTGATCTCAATTTTCAGTCAAAAGAAATGTCTTTGAACTATAATCTATTTACGAAAAATATTACACTGTTAACAAAGTACAATCATAAAACCCCCACCCACCAGATATCAAAACACAACCACTTTCCTATAGTGACGTGACAAAGCAGATTATCAACAGCTGTTAATGTCAAAGCATGAATGACAAGAAAGAAGAAATATAACGTAATGTAATTCACAATCTAATACTTCAAATGATACATTTTACATGTAGATACTTTATATTTTGCAGAATAGCAAAAGTGAGTTTATGTTCACAAGGTGGATATGTGTTGATTGCTAGATAAAGAGTATTAGTATTTAATTTTTATAGTTATTTCTTATTCATCAAACACAGTTTAGCATAATAAAACATTCTTATTGCTACAATAGTCAACATATATGTCTTCAATTCAACTATGAATTCGTACAAAGAAAAACAACCATATTTATAAGTAGGTTTACAGCCAAAGAGGAACAAAATTGGTAGAGCAGGGTCAAAGAAGCTCACACTTTTTTAAACATAAGAGCATAGAAGGGTATTTGGCCTGTGCCTGTAAATCTTGGTACAAAGCTTGAATATAGTTGATCCTGAAAAATTTAAAGTAAGCTAAGTGAAACTGCTGCTTTTTCTTCTTTGTTATTCATGATAAAATATTTTGTGAGACATAGATAATATCTTGCAAATGTTATTTACAAACATTACACAAAATTATCTGTATTTATTACTATTCCTACTGCAACGTTATTTTACAGAATTACATATGTTATATCCTATAAAATTTTCTCTCAATACATTAATACATGCAGACAAACGCACACAGCTATCAAACCACCTAAACATGCAAACAAACAAACATGGTACACATGATGCCAAACAGCAAAGGGAAAACATGCTAAGGTTGAGATAAATTGAACAAGATATTTCCTAACGAAAATTGGCATTGAACAAGATAGCTTAGTTCAAAAAATGTACCGTAATTAAACGAGAAATATAAACATCCAAACAAAAACACATTATGCCAAACAGCAAAGTATGAAAAATGCTAGGGTTGAGATAAATTTAACAAGATATTTCCTAACAAAAATTGGCATTGAACAATATAGCTTAGTTCAGAAAATGTACCGTAATTAAAGGAGAAATATGTCTGTATAAGAATGTAGGGTTGGTCGCTTACACCAAGAACACATGAGATATATATTGTATAATAAAAAGAAGTCAGAAATTATTTCAATCAAGATGACATATATGAAATCAAGTATTGTAAACTATTAAGTTAAGTAACAAAAATTATACAAACTCACACTCAGAAGTCTACCCATAGAGCTACTACTGGTTATTAACCGAGAGAAACTCAGTTAATAGCTTATCACTCAAGCCTGCACTCTGAGCTACTACTGGTCCACTAAAACCAAGATAGGTGATTCTCTCCAACTGGGTTAGAATTGAGGGGAAAAGTTGAGAAATTTATTGATCTAGAATTTTACATTTACAGTGAATTGTGTTCACATATTGCATATTTTCTTGGTCTTTTTATCGTTCATACAAAATTTGTAACAAATGTTTTATTCAGAGTGTTTTATTCAGGATTTAGATTGACAATACCTGAGTGATTTGGTCATTGAAGAGTTTTGAATGACATAAATCAGGCTGCAGGCAATATTGAAATAATGGAAAGGAGAGAAAATTGATTGTATTGCGTTCTTAACTGTGATTGAGTTTCCCTGTCAACAAAAAGGTTTTTCAAGGCAAAATTGGTATGAAGTGATGAATAAAAAACACAGACTAAAGGAGCAAACAAGTACCCAAGTTATTCCTACTTACAATAAAAACTCTGGTTGAAGTAACCCTCTTGTTCCCTGGTGTGTCTAATCAGACAAGAGTATGAGTAATGCTATGGTTGGTAGGATCTATACACTGGTTGGCCTTACTATCAATGGACAGAGAGAGACCTGACCAAATGTTTATATGCTGACAGCGACTTGTGTCTTTATAGTTGTCCTGATAGTTTACATTCCAATCAGACACCTTAACCTGTAATTTACACAGTTATATTACTGGAAACATTTCAAGAATACAATAAGCAACAAAAAACATTAGTACAAGAAAATATAAACGTTAGAAAAAATTGATTTATTTACAAAAAGGTTACTTTGAAAGTCCCATAAGAATAGATAGATAGAATAACAAGAAAAGACAGGACAATTAGCTTCAAGTAACTTAGTAAAGTGGAAAGACTATAAGCAGTTTACAGAAGTTAAAAATTAGTGCTTAAAATACAAGATTACGATTATTTTCTACTTTGTTGTAGTTACGTAAAAATGTTGTATACTGTCTTATTGAAAACAATTAATTGGGTGTGCCAGTTGCTCACTGACATGGCAAAGCAGATACCTATGTAAATACATAAACTAACCTTATTTTTAATATTTTCCAGGGCTCTTTGAAGGACTTGTGAAGCTGTCAAAGAGTTAATCGTCCAACAGCCATCATGATCCTGCGCCTTCTTATGGCAGGAACTTGTGCAGACTTTTGAGAAGAAACTGTTCAACCCAAGGGTCACTTTGACAGAGTTCTTCCATGTGTTTCGGTCCCGGTAGAATGGAAACTGTTCCCGAATGAATTGGAAGATCTCAAACAGCTGAACGCTAGGTTTGTCAGCTGATACCAGAGCCATGACAATCAGCACAGTATATGAAAATGGAGGTTCTGAGCAAATATTCTCCACACTTAGTAGTAAATCCTGTACAAACAATAGAATTAAAATGTCAAATGTAAATACACAATGCCCTTAAAACGTTGTTTTACAGACTTGTAAGTGATGCCATATTTTAAAAATTTCTGAACAATATGACGCCTGTCCAATAAATACACGCAAGTTGCCTTAGACCAAATGAGCCTCTCCAAAAGTCTGAATGACTTCTTTCTTATTTTCAACATGTGGAGAGGGTTATGAAAGGACATTTAACAACATTGATAAAGTCAAAAAGAAAATATTAGGGAGCAATAGTCAGCCATTGCAGAAAAATGAATTTAAAAAATGACAACACTGGTCAAATTTATTAACTGTAATTTCTTTGGAGTATTCTCTTGAATATATATGGCTTCACAAATTCATTATTCTTTTAAGATAAATATGCCACTCTTTAACTTTCCACTTACCTTAAGCTGCTCCTTCACCACTTCAGTCATATTTTCTTGGCTTTCTTCAGTCACAGAGCTATCTAATGTTTTATTTACTTCCTTTTGTAGTATGTCATCAGATTTGTGGATTTCAACAGACTAAAAATGTAAAACAACCAACTGAATTAAACAAAAAGTTTGCAATGGATTTACAAATAATATTTCTCTAAATAGCAGTTTTTACATTTTTATTTCTAGATATAACAAATTATAACTAAATAGTATAACCAAATCAACAATTTTTTAATATGCATGTTAATATTGCCTTGCTATTCCAACAGTGATGTCTACATAATTTAGAAAATCTACCATTTATTAAATATAAAAGTTAGAAAACTTATTACAACAAAACAAACAGTTACAGAACATTACTACAGTCAATAGACATCATAAAAGCAAAATACATTTTCTTTTTGTAATTTATTAAAATTACTCTTATTGACCTGATTTTACCATTAGAAAACTAAAATATATGGATTTCATTTGAGCTATGAGAAATCAAAGAGTACAAGTGAAGTGTTTATAGTTTTGAGATGTTGTTCATAAAACTTTATATAGCATAATATTTCTTAAGTATTTATCTATAAATCTTATACAAACATAATTTTGATACTTTCGATCCCAGCTATATTTTTTACACATTAGAGTTTATGTTCGAGTGCCTTATAAATAATGATATTATAACTGTTTTAGAATTATATTCGGACTTTGATATGGTTTTATATTTGGATGAACATCCAAAGTTCACTATTGATAACAATGAACGCAGATAATTTATTGTGTTTTTCACTCAAGATATTGAACAAAATCTTGTACTGAATCGTTTAGTTTCCTCTGTTATTGCAATGTTGATAGTTGATTTATAGTAACCAATCTACCAAAGTAACAAATAAAAAACTAATGATAAAAAGAAAATAAGAGAAAAGCTGATTCACCAAAGTGATACAGCGAAAACACAATTAAGAGCTACATTTAATTACTTTGTAACACAAACAGGAAATATGGACAATTTTGACTTGGAAATAAACAAACAGATTTTTAGATGAAATTTGAAATAATATAGTATATAGTAAGACATTGACTAAAGAAAAAATTGCTAATGCTGAATTTATAAAAGTTATTTACCTTTAAATGTAACTGTAAATCATCTGTTGAACTGTCTTTTTTCTGTTCACTTACAGAACTTATACGCCTTTTAGGTTTCATGGTCTTTATTTTTTTTGCAGAACCAGTTTGATTCCCGTTGTCAGTCTGTAAAAATATATACAATTATCTGTAGTTTCCATATAGAGCACAGAATCCCTCCAATGTTCACTGAATTATATTTTTAAACAGACAAATTTCAGAGAAAAGCGCAAAAAAACCGTAACAATTATACAGTAGAGTCCCGCCAATCCGAACTAATTGGGACCGAACCTTGTTCAGATTGACGGGAAATTCGGACTAGGCGGATTTTTGTTAAATAGTACCATTTATCAACTTTCAAGTGCAATTTACGTGGTTTTAAAACAATTAAATGCATACAATAATCAAATGCAATAAACAATAGTAAGTACGTATTAAACGTAATAATAATATTACAGCTTCCTGTCTTTGTACGGTAACATCGCGTGGTCGAAACTGAGTGCCATTGTTTGTGCGTAATGAATCTAGTAGAAGCCACCTGTCTGTGGTGGGCGGGGCGAGTTGGTCGGTGACCTTGAAACAGTGTGGCGCGCAAAACTATTGGACTGCCACTACCTCACCCCTATCCCCTCCACCACCCACCCCGGTGACGAGTGGCGAGACGACAGTTTAGTGCAATCTTCCATACGCGCAGCACGTGCTCTTACTGTGTATTCTGTAGTTTGTGGTTTGCAGTTTTGTTTGTTCTTTGTTCTGCTCTGTGCGTATATCCGATATCATTATGGCTAGTAAACGTAAACACAACTCGTGTACGTTAAAAGAAAAACTCGGAAGTTCTCAAAAGACTAGACAATGGTGAAAGTGCTACTCAACTTTCAATTGAATTTGGTGTCGGTAAAGCGACGATCAGTGACTGGAAAAAGAAGCGGGCAAAAATCGAACAATTTTGCTCTGTTACAAGTGAAAACACTCTAGAAAAACGTCAAACTACTACTGTGCCATCGTATGACAAACTCGATGAAGCACTTTACTTGTGGTTTTCTCAAGAGAGACAAAAAGGCATTCCCATTACCGGCCCTCTTATTAAAGAAAAGGCGCTTCTACTAAACATCCTTATGGGAGGCGATCCGTCATTTTCGGCTAGTTGCGGTTTTTTAGATCGGTGGAAAAAAAGGCACGGTATCAGGCAACTGACTGTAACTGGCGAAAAGATGTCTGCAGACAGCAACGCAGCCGCAGAGTATCTTCAGGAGTTCAAAGAAATTACATCCTCCTACTCACCCCAGCAAGTGTACAACGCTGATGAAACGGGGCTAAATTTCAAAGCGTTGCCAACAAAGAGCCTAGCTTCAAGAGAAGAAAAGTCCGCTTCAGGATTTAAAATGGATAAGCAACGACTAACCGTATTAGCATGCAGCAACGCTTCCGCCACCAATAAGATACCTTTGATGGTTATCGGTAAATCCAAAAAACCTCGATGTTTTAAAAACATGAATATGAACGCTCTGCCAGTTTACTATAAAAACCAAAAGAAAGCTTGGATGGATCGTGCTTTGTTTCAAGAATGGTTTGAGAAACAATTTGTGCCCAACGTGAGAGCCTACAATGAAGAAAATGGACTGCCTGATAGAGCGTTGTTACTCATAGATAACGCTCCGTCCCATCCGGATGACTTAGAGCTGGTTATTGGTGATATAAAAGCCATTTTTCTACCACCGAACGTTACTTCGATCATACAACCAATGGACCAAGGAGTTCTACAAGCGTTGAAGCAAAATTATCGGAAAAAGCTGCTCCGAAGCCTGCTTGAGGAAAATGAAGACCTCACAATTCTCCAAAAGCTTAAGAAAATCACGATCAAAGATGTAATTTTCTGGGTGGCAGAGGCTTGGGAGAACACAAGCGTAGGAGCTCTGCAGAAATCTTGGAAAAATCTTTGGCCTGATCTGCAGTTTGTTGAAGAGGTTGTTCCACCGGTAAATGAATGCGAACTTCTTCCTCTTGTAAAAAAAATACCGGGATGCGAAAATGTAGAGAAGGAGTGTGTTGATGAGTGGACGGCTGTAGATGACAAAGGCTTCGAGGAGTACACAGACGAAGACATCGTGGCACAGGTGCAAGGAGTCCCAGCTGATGACTCATGTAGCAGTGAGGATGAGGGAGACGCCCAAACTACCGATATTGTTCCACACAGCGCATCTGCAAGTGCCTTTGACCTCGCTCTACGCTACGTCGAGCAACATGCCGCTGCTACTCCCAATGACGTAATGTTCATTCGGCGTTGGCGAAACATTGCATCGTCCAGTCGTTTTAGTGTGTTGCGTCAAAAGAAGATCACTGACTTTAGGTCTTAAGAAAGTGTTGGGTTTTGCAGTGTTTTGTTTTACGTTTTTATCCCTTATTGTGTCCAAGTTAAAGTACAAATTATTTGCTAAGCCTTGCGTAGGGGTTTGTACATTATAAATACAGTACAGTACAGTACTATGTTTCATTTATTAACAGTATAAATTCCGTACAATGTATGTATCATCTAACGTTTCAAATGTAATTTCAGTTTCTATATGTCAGTAAGTAAATGCTTTGAGAAATAAAACTTACGTTTTACTATAATAACTGGTTTTAATTTATTTTCCTGCCTTTTTAGCAATTTTATATTTTCTCCTAGCCGTGTTCGGATTAGGCGGATTTTCGGATTGGCGGGGTTCGGATCGGCGGGACTCTACTGTAGTACAGTAATATTTTGTTAGCATTGAATAACCATAATTACAATAGAATCCCATTAATTTGTCATCCTTACAAAGGACTCAGGGTAAAACCCATGAGTCACAACACAAAAATGGTTGAATTATGAAGAACAAGTTTTATTATTTCCATCAAATAAACACAGTTCAAATATATGGTTGTCATGCGCTATTTAAAATTTTAATTTTGCTGTTAACGTCTTATAATAAAATCACAGAACCATGAGTATTGATCATCTAAAAACAGGCTCTCAAGAGTTATGGCAAGTCTCCAGTCATGTGTGAGGTGAAGAGAAGTCTAAAGAGATAGATATATTGATTGTTGTCTGTTGTCTCCGTGTTCAAATTTGGATTCTACTTACTTGATCACAAGATTTACCCAGAAACGGGTGACATACATGACTGCCATCAACACAATATGTGCAAAAGAATTAATATATTAGCTCATGGAAGAAGAAGACTGTTTAACACATTCACTGCTAAGCATTTGAGTATTAGCGAAACCCCGGTGCTAATTTTTTAAATTTGTTTAATTAGAAGATATAACTTGCAGAAGTGACATAAAAGCATAAAAGATTATGTTTGACCTATATTTACATTTTTTTTTACATCATTATACTGCGGGACCAATGGGTCCCGTCAGCATGGACCAATGCCCATTGAACCTGAAAATGACATTAATTACAAGAACTACTGTATTATTTAGGGGTGTACACGTAACCTTATGACTGTTGATGGTAGTACAGACAAGAAATTAGGCATTATGTTCCCAAGACTCCTAAAATTATGTAATATACTGCGGGACCGATGGGTCCCGTTGTCCTGGCTGCAGGTTTTCGTTGATTTATATATGAGTTCACACTCAAAAACAAGATAATTTTCACTGAAAGCCACTAATAGTATATCATTTTATTATTTACAACCATCCCCTCCCTTCTTTGTAGTTTTTAACACATCTTACTTACAATATGTACATCATACCAAACACTTTTTGTTATTGTGCATTTTATTGTCATGGCACTTGTTATATCATCACGAATCATTGGTAATGTATTACAAACTACCTCGGGGTCTCTAGATGTCCCAGCCATTGTTTATTTTGCTAACAACAATCACGAAATAATAGCAAACACAGCACTAGATAAAACAACTATAGTTAGCTGAACCAAGAAACTATGCACACTAGAACAAAGAACGAAACCAGCCCAACACGCTCACGCTATCAGAAAGGGCCTCTATGCAGTGCTGCCTAAACAGTGCCAAGAGCAAAACAACAATGCCCAGCGGGACCGATAGGTCCCGCGTGCACCCGTGAATGGTGCCGAGACGCTCGGGCGGGACCAAATGGTCCCGCTTAGCACTGAATGTGTTAACCTACTTCCAGCTGACAAGAAGAACGATTATACCAAAACCCTAAAGAAGAAACTGAAGATCTTTTTTATTAAAAGGATCTCTCTAAAATATAAGATTTATAATGTGATATAACAAAGCAATCTGTATTTTTTTATTTTTATTGTAACATGTTTGTATTTTCACCAATGATGTCTGTTATGTGCTTAGTGTGTATGCACAGATACAGATACACAGATACATGTGCTGTATCTGTATCATCTTATTCTCAGTTTTATTGTATTCCTAGGTCTGTTGTAATGATGACAGTGCAAATATTTTCTAACCATATCTCTTACATATAAGGTAGACACAGTGGGATACTGTAACCTGTACTAGATGGTAATGGCTTTATTTATTGTGTTATAATTTAAAACAAGCACTACAAAACGTAAGTAGTTTTTGTCAAATTACCTTGAGAGGGTGGACTGTTGGTTCAGTGATAGTATTCTCACTTTTTACTTCCATTATATTTTCAAAGCTTTTCAGATTTTCGTCTGTCCTTGCTTCTTGCATTATATGGTGACTTTCAGTATGTTGGATTACAGGAACCTGGAAAGGCAATGGTCCTAAATTTCAACTCATTATATTACTGTATATTAATTTTAAATATTAAAATTATGAAATATGTTTGATTTGTAAAAATAAACAACTAAAGATACCTGAGAATGAAGTATAATGAACAAATGCACCAATTCAGATGTTACATTTTATAAGTTTAAAGCTTCTGTACAACTTTCACTTCTCAAAACCATGAAAGTTAATCTAAAGGTAACTCTGCATTGGACAATAATTTCACCTCTAATTACCCTATTTCTGAGCATTTTGTAAGAAACATTTTTAAGAACAATTAATAGAAATATTAATAAATATTGAACATGTTAAATCATGCCCCCTCAGGGCTGATGAGTATTAGTATAAGATAAAATTATTTAGGACAGCAAAGTAATATGAATATGGTGTGAATTATTATTAGGGGAAGCAGGAGAGGTGTTGGAAGGGTGTAAGGTTGGCAGATTGACGATTTATTTCTATGACGATTCATAATTAAACAGTAATTTAAAATTTTATAGAAAGGTAGACAGGTCAGGTGTCGATTAGGATTGAACAATTAATCCAATCGAACAATAGTAACAGGGTGGCCACTCAAAACCTCTTTTTAAATTCCCGATTTTCCAGGTCGAAAATTTCCGATTATCTAGTCTATGCACTTACGTCAAGTGCAACGATGATGTTTTATCGTCACTAGCAGTATTTGCGAGAAATGCCACAAAGCTGCGATGCTCTAGCATTTCGTCACTAGCGATATGCAAGAAATTCGGTGACCATTTATAGCTATCACCTATTTTAAGCTCCTTAGTTTTTATCTCTGTCTTTCGATGTGTTGACATAACATTGTGTAAACCTAATAACTTTCCTTTCTGTGATGTTTAGAAAATGCATGTATCCAATTCAGAAATACAAAGATAACAAATAAATACCAACACGGCACTACCGTGGGACAGACTGCAGCTCAGTATTGCGGGTCAGAGGTCTAGCGGTGGACGAACTTTCTGTACGAGACAATGATTTCTCGCCAGCACACAAGGTCAGTTCAATACAATCCACAAATAAACCAAATACTTTCATCTGAACTATACTTAATTAATTTATCTTTGGTGGGGGAGGGCGAAGCCTAAGAATATCACGTTACTTCAAAGGAATTTGCAGAGATTCAGGGAAATAAATATATTTCACATTTTTCCTTTTTAAGTAATAGAAATGGTAGGTTATAAAATGAGCTTCCAGAATATATTACATGTATGTAAAATGTATGGTTATATATTTATAGAGAATATATTTATTTACAACTACGCAAAATACAACAGTACAGATAAAATACGAATTAGCGATCATCTGTTTACTATTGAGGAGCTAAAGTCCGCACATAGAACCAGTAAACACACTATTGTTGAAAAATAGAGGCACAGAAAAAACTAACTTCAATTATAATATTATTTATAAATAACGTTATTCTGTTTCTATATATTATTTCTAAATATTTTTATACACAACTACAAAACATGTTATACCAATCGGTAATTTGAGTACTGCCGATCGTTTTTGTCCACGAATAGACAGTACAGACTCAGTTAGTTAGATTACTCAAGGACTACGAAACAGCAAGACATAAAGATAATGCACGTTGGATTATTTGGTTTGAACAGTTGGAATCGTTCGAACGATCGTCACATGTTCGTAGAAGTCGTTCGGGTAAATAGTTAACCAGAGAACTGACCGGATTTCCAGCCCTTCAACCTGTTTTTCATGCATTTCTCTATAATCTTAAACATAACCGACTAAAGAGCAATCGGTCTTTAATGCTGAATTAGGCCTTTTGAGCTTTTCACATGAATGAGCACAATTAATTCTTTCAGTTTATTTGGGAAGACACTACTGCTAAAACTCAAATTTATTAACCCTTTTAACCCCGACGTCCGTACTATACGGACGTCGTAAAAATGGCGTTAACTCCCGACGTCCGTATAGTGCGGACGTGCACTTTTTATTACTTTACTGGCTATCTATTTCACCAAATGCTTTGAAATTTCACAGACTTGTGCACAAAGATATTTTGCATCGTAATATATTAGTTTGTAACTTCGTATTTTGTCAGTCTGTGACTGAGCAATTGCAGTTCGTCTCGACTGACTGCTCACGCTTGTTGCAGACAGCTGTATATCACGTGGTTGTGAATATTCCGTTTTCTTCACAGTTTTAGGGTAAAGCAGTATAAAGTACGGCAGTTAAAGTTTAGTTTATTATTTGTTTTATTTCAAAATGAGTAAAAGACATCGTTCAAAGTCTCCCGTAAGTGAAAATACAATAATTAGTAACCTAGTTGCAAATGGTGTGGATGTGATTAGTGACGACGATTTGAGTGATGGTTATCTTGAAATTTTACATTTTGTAGTGATGTAAATATTGTTTTAAAACTTTTTTTAAATTTAGATTATGAACAGTTTTAGTTATTTTGTCAGAAATAACTTTGGTTTTATGTTTATTTTAAGTACTGTGAATTTCAAAGGTCTTGTTACATTGCCTTGCCCAGAAATGGCAAAAAGAAAAATTTACACGGCTTTACAAAAATTGATGTTACTCCACTTGTAAATAAGGTAGGCCTATAATTTTTGTTTCCTTTTATTAAGGATTAAATATTTCATAAAGTAAATGGGTATTTTTGTGTCAAATATTTTTTTATCTATATGGTTTCCATGATCAAACTTGAAATTTTTTTTAATTTTTATTTATTTTTTATATATGTATATGCATTTAAAAAAAATTACTTTCAAAATAATAATTTTATTTGTATATTTCTGTAAGCTACATGTTTAAAGAAGTAAAACAAAAAAAGAATTACCTAAATATCTTAAAAAATAACTGAGTTATGAATTTTTTACAAAACCCTTACATTTTGTCTGAAAATGGCTTGGGATTTCTGGCACATCACTTGATTTAATGGCCGGGGTTAAAAGGGTTAATACTCCTAGGACCTCTGCTATAACAAATCATACACTTTTTATAAGTTGTACAGAAAGAAAATCGTATTCAGTTGACTTTTTATTTTTTAAATTATTAATTATTTTTAACACCTCTTCGCTAAAAACAGGTTTTAAGAATACAGAATTGTGACAGTTGTAAAAACCAGAAGTATCAAGATCATTGCACCCAGGTAGGCCTGACTCGACTTTGCCCGGTGCAGATATGAAATATTCATTGAACATACATCCATAACCCGCCAAAAAAAGTAGTCACTTCAACAAGGAACAACAGTAACCTCTCTCAACAACAGTAACTAACACACTCTCACTCAATGGAGAAACGACTTGCTGACATCAAAATGGCCGTAATAGTCCTGCCCCTAGCAGCTACAGAACAAACAAGCATGACGGTCCATTCCATAACGCGAAACAAAAATTTGTCCCTGTGCAAAACATACACCTATAGTCCGCTAAAAGTAGTTCTTCAAAAATATAAATAAAATGAAATTACATTGTATTATGTATTATATTTTTCATAGTAAAATTATCAATATTATTGAGATATACAAAACGTGCAGTTTAAACTCTACCTCTACATTTTTCATAACATAAATAGTTCATGTAAAAGAAGGAAACCATGTTTTGAAAGGAAATAATGTTATGAGAAAATAAAAACATGTCCCAGCAACAAACATAAGTGAATAAATATTGTTGTTTGTAAGAAATGTAAGTTCATATATTCCATGTGTATATTCAAGCATCGATCACTATGTGTCTGCTCTGTTTATGTCTCCATATTAGCTACTCTCCAGTAAACAGACAGACAATTGCTAAATCATGTTTACTTCACATTTCTTTATAGTTTTGTACATAAACGTATTCCTTGTAAGATCACATTTAAGTCAATATCTTGAATATTTTATCAGAAGTAGAGGTAGTTAATAATTTTCTTAAATTTATGTTTACAATACATACTATTAGTAACAACAAAATATAACTCTATTTGAAGTACACAACATATTGTGAAAGTGTTTAAAGCCTATAGTAACGTTGTAAAATGTCAATGCAAAACACTTTGTTTCTAAAAATTATTTATTCTTCAACTTACCTCTTGTGGTTGAAGTTGGAAAGCTCGGGCCAGGATGTCGGTGGCAGTGGTTGAGTCTATGCACCAATCACAGTCGTGGTCTTGGAGCCTTTGGGGTCTGCAGTTCACACAGGTTTTAGTGAAGAAACTGTTCAATTCTAGAGTCACAACCACTGATTTTTTCCAGGATTCCCGGTTCTGATAGAAAGGGAACTTGTCCTGAATAAACTGGAGGATCTCACTTAATCGTAGGCTTTGTTTCTCAGACGATACCAAAGCCATTACAATCAGCACAGTATACAAGAATGGGGGTTCTGTGCAAACTCCTTCCACGCTTTTTAGGAATTCCTGTACAATAATTTGCATACATCGTTTTATTTTGATAGATTCTTATTTCATGCCATTAACAGTTTATACCAGATATGAGAAAAAATTATATAATATGTAAAATATAACATTAAATAATACTAAAATCTTGTTCAAATTTTTAACTAACAAAATGAATTCAATGATTTAACAGCATGGGACTTCCATTGTAAAAGCCAACAAACAAAAGAGATGAAATCCACACAAACCTAAAATCTGTAAAGCAAGAAAATGTTTGCGATTTAGCAGAAATAACGTTTGACTCATGAGAAATACTTTTTTACTCATATTAAGTTCATATTTTTGGCAAAGTATTAGAGAAATTTCTCGCAGAGTCAATATTGTCTGATAAAATGACTAGACAGATTGAGCTAGAAGTTAATAAAGTGTGACACCCAAGAATGACACTCACTAACTTTAAAAATCATAATTCTAAAGATTTTCCCTTATTCAACCCATGAAGTAGATTAGAAAAGACATGTAAGCAATGGAGTATTTAAGATGAGTCTTCATAACTTACTAGAAGCTATACAATACTTAAAAATGATCACATACAAATTATACAAATGATTTTACTTATGAATAACACAAACAAGACTAGTAATAGTAGTTCGGCTAAATTATCCATTACATTATTTAAATGACACGTAAATTAATATGACCCTGTAAAAAAAAGGTAATTATTACCACACACCCACCTGTAATCGCTCCTTTACTTTATCACAAAGCACTTGCTGTTGGTTTTTTATTATATTGTTGTATTCTATATTAGTTGCATTTTGCATTAAACTCCAGTTGTACAATTTATTTTTTTCTTCAGCCTGAAAAAGTGCAATAAAGACTAAAAATCAAAATTGTAATTTATAAAATACAATTTTTGAAACTATGATTCAATATTAAATGTGTCATACTATTAGTAAAAAGTTTTGTTTTCTGGTCAAAATTCCACAAAAAATCAATATAAAGCTAGTGTCTACAGTTGAAATAAATGTTGTGTTGTGAGTAAAATTCATCATAATGTGGCCAATAATGTTGCACGGTGTACTTACTCACTCTTGTCTGTAGTACCAGTAACAATTTAGGGTCCTCTGACAAAAGGGAAAATGAAATTACAAGACATTTTTAATCATTATTTTCACTCACTACCATTTATAAGCAGTAAAGTTATTTAAGCGATAAAGTTACATTATTTATACAATATCTTTAGGAAAATTGTGATACTTTACATAATGTATTGACCAAACTACCAAACCTATTTAAACTGTTATTGTAGTTTGTTTGAAACACTTATTTTGTACACTTCAATAGAAGACCAATAACATATAACAATATAAAATTCCATGTATATAACTTTTAATAAAAATTAATGAATCCTGTGGATACCAGGCAACTCAGTTATTTTTCATGAGAAAGGTACAACAGTCTGTTACACTAAGCTTGGGAAGTGCTCATTAAATTTATCTAGCTCTTGAATAAGATGATATAACTGTCTGATAATGAAAGCTGTTTATTAAAATGAACTGTCTAATTTATGAATAATATTCATAACGAATAAGGATTAATTTTTTGTTTACTTTTAAAATACAGTAGAATCCCTCTAGTCAGCTCTTGGCTAGTCTGTTAAGACTATGGTAGTCCAACCACCACTCAGACACCAATTTGTTGAAGATTTATCAGCACACAACCCAGCACCTCTGTTTACATGACTTCAGTCAGTTCACCGACTAGAGGAAAAATATATTAAAAGCTTCTTGGTAAAAATTGAAGTTTAAAAAGCTAAAACAGGAACTATAGATGCATTACAGATACGGTTCAGCCAACAAAGGAGCAAAGGGATCCTGCTCTTTGGCCCTATTATCAAAGAAAAGAAATATATTCTTTAAAAAAATTAATGTTGAAGGTGAATTCACAGCTTGTGAAGATTTCAACCAATCTGTATTGGTGCTAGTCTATTCAGTAATCAGTGGGAAATTCGTCACTATGTCACATTGTAGGAATATCAAATAAAAACTTCCTGCTGATGTGATGAGAGAGCAACTGAATTTTTACTGAAATTTAAACAAATCATTTACGACCGTGAACTAACACCTTACTAGATTTATAAAATTAATGAGACTGGCCCTAACTATAAAATGTTAATGATATAAATACTTGCTGCATCAAATAATACTGTAGAAATAGAAAACTTGCTTAAGATAGGCCATTACTACTTGAAGTAATACCAACGTTATACATAAACTGTAGCTGTTTTTATTGGTAAGTAAAACAAACCTAGAGCGCTAAAAATTAATCATTGCTACTCTATCAGTCTATCACCTCAACCAAAAATCTGTTATAAACTGTAAAAATTAGTCGCTACCATTAAAAAAAACCTCTCTGTGTTCTATCGTTATTGAATAATGCAAGATCACATCCTTATTGCTAATTAAGGGATAAATTAAAGCAGTATTTCTCCCACCTATTGTTGCGTCTTGAATTCAACCAATAGAACAAGAATTAATTGAATAGTTATAAAGACGTCCTAGAAAATACATCACCTCAATTTAGAAAAGAACCTTATAGAAGCTATTACAGACCTTAACACCATAGACACAATTTAAACCATAGCTGATTTGTGGGATGAAATGAAATATGACAGACTGCAAAGATCTTGTAGTTAACTGTGGGTGTAATAAACAGAAATAATGACTGTGGATAAACAAATTGAAAATGAGATAAACGAAACAAAGAAACAAATCACAGAATTAGTGATGACTTGTAAACCTTACAATGATATACACACAACCAACATTAATAAGTGGCTGACTTAGTGTATTTATGTTTGTGAAAGAAATAAAAAATTTAGTGACAATCAGAAGTTGGTCAGTGTTTTACAGTTCAATCAAGAAATTGCCAATGAAATGTTAATAGCTCAGAAAAAGCACCTGTCTGAGTATCACACTAAGACACCAGACTGGAAAAAAACCCTCAGTCGCTGGTTAGTGGGATTCTTGCGATTCTCTTGTATATTAATAACTAAAACTATTATAAAATGACATTCATAAACTATTATAAGTTTACAGGCAATTTAAGAAAATTTGTCCAAACTATAAACCCTTATTAGAACACATCCAGTTCCTCAGTCCCAAAGTGGTTAGACTAGTGGAATTCTACTGCATCAAAATAAATCTACTAATTTATTGTACATGTTTTCTTTGTATTAGTTACACTCAGTAAACTGAAGTTTGGGACACCTGGTATAATTAAAACCTAGACATATAAGATAGTTTAAACTACACAACAAAGATACCCACCACCCAGATGTACATTGCCTGCTCATGAAAAGAAACAATCAATTGTAGTTTAATTACATAATCATTGGTAATCTACTTTGTAGAGAAAATGGTACCTGTTACATGACACAAAGAACAGATATCAATCAAACGGCAGAAAACATGACACTTCTATATGAATTATACAGGTTTCTTTTTACTTTAAAGTTTGGCTCAACATCTCAAATGGCATTACTTAATACGGCCTATTCACAAAATTGCAGCAGTACGATTCATACAGAATCAACTGGAATCGCAATATTCTTTTTCAAAAATGTCTTTTCATGAATCCGAAAAAGGGAGGTATTATTCAAAGTTGTCTTGTGAAATACTATGGATAAACAGATCCATGTGTAATGAGATGGTGGAAAAATAAGATCAATCTCTCCGCTTTACAGCTGATTCCACTATAGCGATTTGTTCTGTGCGAATCATATACTTGATTCGAGGCTGAACTCGGGGAATCTACTGTACAAACTATAGTGTTGAAATCTAAGATGTCCTTGTGCCAGAATGGCAAAGTCATACTTCCAGATTCGAACGGAAACTGGTGAAAAACTACCAGAGAAACTGACGAATATTTAGGTTTCAATGTAACGTGCCGTTACTTGAGTTATGTTTCAAATCCACTGACTTACTAAACAATAACTTTAGTGGGTTAAAAGCAAATCAACACTTACCCACATTATAATGCAAGAGTTGCTGACATCAACTGAATCACCATTCTTGCAATGTCATCTCCCATTGACTGCGATGTTACAGTCATGAACTTCGCCCTACAAAGGTAACATTTAGGTCCATTTTCCCTTACTCAACAGAATACTTTTGTATAGTATTGAATTTTTATTGATGTCTCAAGGTGTTGGAATTATAGATTTTGAAGTTTAAAAGATGAAGGTTTTTACCAGGTGAGTCAAATATAACAAAACATGTGTTTCTGTAATTGATGTACGGAGTGTAGAGGACTGCCATATAGAAATATTGATACAAAATGAGCAAGAAAGAAACCATTTGGTAGATCAGTACAGTTGAGTCTATAGTATTACTAATACACTGGTGATTTCTTTACAGGTAATTATCAAGTAAACTGTTTGTAAACACAATTATAACTCCAAAAAGTAAACAAATCAACATTACAATGCATCATCTACTACTGAAGTCAAATGAATATGGTTTGATTCATTACAGCACAAGCATCTGCCCTACTGACAAAGTAGTGTGAATCACATGATGTTCATAAACAAGAACCACCTCCCAAACATCTCAGTGCCCCAATCTTCCATCTACCAAATACATAACCCCCTCCTTCTTGCAATCTCTTTGTTTAGCCATCACCTTTGCGATACATCTTTCAAAGTGAATGCATATGACCTGTGTAAAGACTTTTTTATTGCATATTTTATTTTAACCCCCTCCTTCTTGCAATCTCTTTGTTTAGCCATCACCTTTGCGACACATCTTTCAAAGTGAATGCATATGACCTGTGTAAAGATTTTTTATTGCATAATATTTTATTTGAAGTAGAGAAAAAGTTCCCAGAATCGGTTTAAATAAATTTATTGAACAAAGGTTCTTTGTTTATAGTTTATTATTAACGATGGGTGATTTGAAAGGATAATAGGATTTTTGACATTGGCCATTGTTAAAAAGTAAAAGTTAATTTTGTGGATTGAAATCTAAGCTCTTTCTCAAGTATCAAAAACCCTAATATATAAGGTTATACATGCACAATAAACTTGAAACTAAAAAGTGTGGCAATGATCTTGCCGTACACTAAATTATATTTAACAATATAATATGTATTTTTTGTAAAATATAACGATGAACATGGAAGCTAATGTTATTAAATCAAATAAAAACCTGTAATTTTTTTCGTTCTGTGGTCTTCTACATTTTTCTAGTTTGCTAAGCACACTAGTGTGCCGAGCACATTCTTCAACAATGTGAAGACAAGGAAGAACTTTATTAAACTTCAACAGTTATAGATGATGAAACGATGTTACATTTCACTCCAGAATAATAAAACAAACTAATAGCAACCTTCAACTTCTTTGAAGCCAAGAACAAACACAATGTGCTTACAGTCATGGCAACTACCTCGTGGGTTTAGACAGGTCAATCATTGATTGACTCAATGTTTGCTGTGACAACAATAAACTCTCTCAGATTTATGGCACACTGAACAATTCAGACGGTCACTCCAGAACTGTTGAAAGGAGAGGAAGATAATTGACCAGAACAAACTGTGAACACCTTGCCCGAAAAGGTTACCACTTTCCCAAACATTAAACAAACACTTGGATGGCCAAATCTCAGTTTTTATTATACACTACAATACACATTGTTCCATATACCACATACAATTAGTTAATAAAGATTCAGCAGTATGTTATGCATATAGAATTGTTTTGTTTTCAGTGATTTTTTTACTTCTGTCCTTTGGATTTTAAAGTTAAAACAGCATGAAAGGGCGTATGCATGTTCAATAGGAAGACAATTCATTATATTTACCATGGGATTTTAATTTTTGAAGCTCAAATTAACAAGAGTATGAAGCTTTGACAAATAGAGGCCAGTTCAGATATTTCTCAAGGACATCTGAATTGGTTTTAAGAGGTTTTATAACTAGCATTTTAAACCTTTCAGTTCAGCAATCAGCATGCCTCTAAATGCCTCAAATAGGTGTGACAAACTTATTTCCATAGTTTGATGTCTGCCTCCACCAAATGCATTAGTATTTCAATACAATGATAGCGTACACTATTTTTTATTTTTGATATAAAGAATCAGCCAAACTTTTAAAAACTGATTTATCCACATCTGAATTTTAAGATTTTTGACATAAAGAAACAGCCAAACTTTAAAAAACTGATTTATCCATACATCTGAATTTTAAGTTCTCGACATAAAGAAGTAGCCACACTTTAAAGAATTGATTTAGTTTGACACCTTAACCTTTTCATTTTTCTTTTTGACATTTCAGAATGCCCACAAAATAAGCCTGTGGCACATGTTCAGTTGGTGTGAGATACTCTGGGTTAAAATGCAATGGTCCTTGTCAGCTATGGTACCATGCTGGCTGCCAAAGTATCAGCGAAAAAGCTCTGAAAAAACTAACTTGTACTGAAATAAATCACTAGAAATGCGTCACCTGTAAAAAAGACTCTTCAACAAACACCTCCAAAGTCGAATCTCTGCCATTGACTAGTCAAATTGAACTTCATAATGAGATAGAGGAAGTTCATGATAAGATTAAAAATCTTCAAGATCCTGACAACTTGAAAACATCCCTCACACTCAAAGTCAAAGTCAAGTCAAAGTCAAAGTCTTTATTGCACATTACATTTGAACATTATTACAATTTGTAATACAAACAGGTGCATTGTCATAATTTAATAAACAATGTTAAATTTAAAAGTAAAACAGTGGAATTTCCTAAAAGTAAGACAGAAGTATTCAACATACACACTTATTATGCTTGTGCATGTGCTGGGATGTTTAAATAAATTTATTTATTTAAAATATAATTGTCTTGTCATTTAATATCTCATCTGTACTATAATAGGCTTTTTTTCAATAATATTTTTTTAATACATTTATGAAATTGAGCTTCTTCAAGATGTTTTAATGGTGTTGGCAAACTATTGTACACACGAATACCCATATATAAAGGACTTTTCTCTAATAAGGTAGTTTTATGAATTGGAAACAACAAAAGATCCTTATGTCTGGTGTTATAGGTATGCTGGTTTTGTGTATGAACTATAAATATTTGGATGTTTGTGGACCAGATTTAAAATGTCCAATATGTATAAACATGGCAGTGTAAGTATTTTTGCTTTTTTAAATATAGGACGGCAGCTTTCTCTGAAGTTTGCTCCCATCATTGCTCTTACCACTGCTTTTTGTGCCAAGAAAACTTTTTTAAAATCAGGAGATGATCCCCATATTACTATACCATACTTAAGAATTGACTGAATATATGCAAAGTATACAATTTTACATGTGTTTATAGATACAGATTCTACTAAAATCTTCATTGCAAATCGGAACGAACTCAATTTGTTTACAAGGTGGTTTACATGGCATTTCCAATTTAAGTTTTTGTCAATTTTGATACCTAAAAATTTGTGAGAGTCCACTAGATTTAATCCAGAATTTTCTAAGAAGCTATTACCATTGTTACTAGGTCTGAAATTTATTATATTGGTTTTAGTTTGATTTAACAGAAGTCCAGTAGAATTAAACCAATTTTCTAACAACTGAAGAGTTCTTGTTATAGATTCCTCCATATTGAAAAAGTTTTTTTCTGTAATAAGAACATTTGTATCATCTGCAAATAAAATAAATTGTTTGTTTGGTATGTCGATTGGTAAATTATTAATATATATAAGAAAAAGGGTAGGCCCTAAAATAGAGCCTTGAGGGACACCATACAGAATATTTTCCCAATTTGATGTGACTCTATGCGAATTCTCATTGATAATGGTTCTTTGTTTCCTGTTATTTAGATATGATTGCAGATAATCCAAAGCTAGACCCCTAATTCCAATTTGATATAATTTTGATACACTAGCTGATGAAGCTGGAAATGCTTTGTTAGCTGAAAATAGAAATCTTAAAAGAGAATTGTATGATATGACACAGAAGAATTCTCAACTAACTCAGCACAAATGAGGGTCACTTTTGAGCTTGAGAAAATAAAATATGAGGCCAACATTGAAGAACTTGAAAGTCAGATTCAAACCCTAGAAAACAGAAATTCCAGGTTAGCTGAATCTTTACAGGAAGCTGAACTTCAATTTTGTAGAGAAAAAGAATCACACACCAATCTTATACAAGCTTTCAAAGAACAGGATAGGGAAAAAGAATTGGCAATTTTAAACTATGAGAAAGAAATAAAACAATTACATACAACCTTAAAAAATCTGAAACGGTCTCATCAAGAGAATCCTGACTCAGATAAGGAAATCAAAATTTATAAAACCTCGGAAACTCAAACCGAAAACATACAATCACAGTTACTGGTACAAAATTCTGGAAAATCAAACAACCTTACTCTTATTCAGGATATGATAAGCCTGAAAAGCCGCCAAGAGCAAACGGAAAACTCAGTGAAAGCACTACAGAACCAGTTTTAGAGTTATGCCAATAAAATTCAAGACTGGCCACAGGCACGCATACACTCTAACAGAAATAAAAGAAAAACAAAGACCCATTTAAGTGTATCCCTACAAATGGCTAAAAATAGGTCAAGTAATCAAAATCAAGTTGTAGCTCCTGCAACACAGATATCTAATTCCAAGCTAACAGAGCAAATAGAAAATACGTCAGTGGTTTGCTCGGATACTGTCTTCAAACTGACTAAAAGCCCGCCTCTTAACTCAAAGCCACGAGCCAAGGATGAGACATGTGAGGAGTTTTTTGCCAAAAACATCGTGTTTTTCAAGGACCACATGATCAAGCATTACAACTGCTTGACAGAGAAAAATAACTCACTGCCTATATCCTCAATCTCCTGTGCAGGCTGAAGTCCACCAACCACACAATTTTTTATGCCACAGCAACATGACAAACAGCAAAGTTAAAATCATAACCAGTCTTTTGATTGAAATCCCTTCTCAAAAAGACCATATACATCATTTAACAGTCCTTCATCAGAATGTAGATAGAATTAGTAATAAAATTGACCGTTTAAACCATTTTCTCCAAATAGTGAAGCCACACTTAATTGTACTAACAGAACATGGACTGACTCAAGATCACATCAGTAACACTCGACTTGAAGATTTCTGTTTGATAGCAGAATATAGTTGACAAAATCATTTGAAGGGAGGTGTTGCAATTTATTGTAAAGCATCTCTAAGCGATCAGGTGGAAATGGTACAAATGCAGAATTTCAGTATTGAACTTGTGTGCGAGATAGCCATGGTGCGAATGAAAACTTTAAACCAATATGTCTATATAATGGGCATCTACCGTCCTCCTCAGAGCTCACTAACTGAGAGCATGGGTGTGATTGCTTCAGTGTTAGACACGGTGCCAACCTGGAAGAGCCCAATTGTTTTAATAGGTGACATTAACATCGACTGCCTTAAACTCGAACATGACCAAGTGCTATTTGATGAGACACTTTTTAGCTACAATATGACAAGAATCCCTCTTCCTCCAACTAGAATAACACCACAGTCACAAACATCAATTGACTGTATATGTACTAATCAAAAAGGGGATGACGTGTCAATTGAGATCTTAAATTCAGGGATTTCTGACCACACAGCCCAAATTTGTACGCTCAATGTTTTTACAGAAGATACTGGTAATGTTAAAGGACAAAAGAGAAATTTTAATGATGACAATATCCACAATTTAAAACTGGCATTGTCTAATGAAACCTGGGAAAGAGTCATCAACTGTAATGACACTGAAATCGCTTATAAAAATTTCTCTAACATCATTACATCAGCACTGAACCAAACATGTCCTTATAAAAAATATAAGCAATGCAAAGGCAAAGAAAAACTATGGGACCCTGAACTGCACACTTTGAGGCAAGAATTCTTAGGCGCCAATGAGCGTTATCTTCTTATGGGCTCATTAGAACACAAGCAGGAAGTTGCTACTAAGAAAAAGAATTATGACTTGAAGATAAAAGAACTCAGACGTCAGTCAACGGTCGACCGAATAGCACGTTCAGAAAATAAAACTAAAGCCCTTTGGAATATTATAAATAATGAAAGAAGAACCAAGAAATCGTCTGTAGGACTGAAAGAACTTAAAATTGACAATAAAACTATCAACGATCCTCAGCAAATTGTGGAACATTTCAACACTGTTTTTACGACCATGGCTGACTCTGCTATTTTAAACAACAACCCTCTAAAGAACTCCAAGTCCTATTCAGCAGCTTGACACTCGCTCTTTTTATCTCTATGACACAACAATTGAAGAAGTCATCAAAACGATCAACTCACTGCCAGCTAAAGTCTCTGCAGGAATTGACGAAATCTCAAGAAAGTTGTTGAAGGCTTGTAAACATGAAATAGCCTACCCTTTAACCACTCTAATAAACATGTCCTTCCAATCTGGTAGATTTCCACATCAACTAAAACTATCTAAAGTAATCCCCATTTTTAAACAAGGTGATCAGTCTGAAGCATTATACTAACGCCAACATTCTCTAAAGTTATTGAAAAGATTGTGCTTAATCATCTCCTAAACTACATGACATACAATAATCTGCTTACTGATCAACAGCACGGTTTCACCAAAAATAAATCTACATCGACAGCTTTAATTAGTTTTATTGAATACGTAATAGATCAAATAGAAGCTAAAAATACAACAACAGCAATATTCTTAGATTTAAGCAAAGCCTTTGACACCCTTGACCATGAACAACTGCTGACCAAACTAAATACTATGGGAATACGGGGCACTGAAGCTGAGTGGTTCAGGAGTTACCTAACCAATAGAGAACAGGTAGTTGAAATCCGGCATACTCAAAACAATAAAATTGCACACATCAGATCCAGTTCACTTCCAGTTCTAAGGGGCGTCCCCCAAGGACCAGTCCTGGGTCCTGTACTCTTTACTCTATTTACGAACGATTTACCTAAGTACTTAGATGAATTTGCTACAACTCTGATGTATGCAGATGATACCGTTCTACTTTTAGCCGATAGAACCCCAGAAAACCTGGAGATAGAGTCATTCACTGCAATGAACATGGCGGTACAGTACTGCCATATTAATAACCTGGTAGTTAATGAAGCTAAAACCCAGCAACTCATATTGGGCCCAAAAAAGGAACAAACTGTGCACCTGCCTAACGTCCAAGCAGCATCAGAGGCAAAGTACTTGGGAGTGACAATAGATGAAGATCTCAAATGGACAACGCACATTGACAACCTGTGCAGGAAATTAGGTACTGGACTGTATGTTGTTAAAAGAATAAAATCAATAAGTGATGTACCCTCTGCAAAAACAGCCTACTTTGCTTTATTTGAATCGAACCTTCGCTATGGTCTCCTGGTCTGGGGTAATTTATCTGCAGGAAATCTCCAACGTGTGCTGGTAACACAGAAAAAAGCAGTGAGAACACTTGCTGACTTACAGCCAAGAGAGAGTTGTCGACCAGCTTTTATCAACCTCTCAATTCTGACGGTTGTATCCTTGTACGTGCTGGAGGCAGTAACCTGTGTGCACGAGAGAGGTTTTCCCAGAGGATGTAACACACATCATTACAACACAAGACAAGCGACAGATTTTCATCTTCCTGGGCATCGACTTTTTCTATTTGAGGAGAAGCCCTCTTACATGGGTTTAAAACTGTGGAACCACCTGCCAGAAGACCTGAAGGGACATGGTGCGGCAAAATTCAAGAAGAAGGTGAAGCTGTGGCTGCTGCAAAATCCATTCTACTCGTTAGAAGAATACCTGAACAGAGAGCAAAACTAACAACCAAACTGGACATTTACCTGTAAATAAACTACGCAATTGTATTTATATGATCTGTAACAAATTTTGACGAGTTACAATTCTCAAAGAATTTGTAAATAAAGAATTTGTCTATTGTCTATTGTCTATAGCAGCTACAGTAATGTTGAGACTCATATAATAAAGCAATGTTTACTAAGATATATGTGCTGCAAACAGTTAAAAATAAATATAATGACTTCTTTGGTCAAGAAATTACAGCATTTTCCACACAAGCCTGGATAAGGATTATAAATAGAAGAATTACAAAACTGTGCAATGCATTGTGTTACACGCAGTAGCCAGCTGATCTCAACTGGAAAATAGCAGAGACCACTCGGTTGCCTGCTGAACTGATATATCAGAAATGATGATAGCAGAGACCACTCGATAGCCCACTGAGCTTATATATCAGAAATGATGGTAGCAGAGACCACTCGGTTGCCCGCTGAGCTGATATATAAGAAATGATGATAGCAGAGACCACTCGGTTGCCCACTGAGCTGATATATCAGAAATGATGATAGCAGAGACTACTCGGTTGCCCACTGAGCTGATATATCAGACATGATGATAATCTTCCAATCTGAGAGAGAACCTCTATGGCCACTCTTAGACGCCCTCCGAGTTTAGAATAAAACAGATAAGCAAACAATAGTGACATTTGAACCCCTATATGAAAAATGCCTCACTTGACACCTTGCACTATGGAACTACCAGCAGAATATTTTACATACCCCTTACTGGTGAGCATACAGCATTTTAAACAACACTAACAGCATACCTCCCCTCACATTCCCTTCATCAACACTTGTATGGTTGCCTCTATATCATAGTTAAGAAAGTGAAAGTATGGTTTATATTTGACAAATACTCACATTCATAAAGTATTAATCAGAATTTTGCAAGCAAGTTGGTGAGATGTTTACAGTCAGTTCTGTTAAATAAACAACACTATATAAGAATTTCAAAGCTTGTACAAAATGAAAACCCATTATTTTAAACTCAATTCCACTGTCTAAAGAAAAATCTGACAAAAAACTGTTCAACCTAATCACTAGATCTTACCTAAAATATTATTTCTCAGCTTCATTATTACATGATATGTCAAGAGCTGGTAAAATTGTATCCATGTACAAGAGGCAGAGTGCCAAAATGTGTGACTTTCTCATGTACAATAAAAAAGGTGAACCAAAAAAAAAAACTTCACTTAACCCAAACACATCTTTAACTATGGTTATGTGTTTTAGAAATAGTCCTCACTATACCACGTGATAATAGCTTATTTTAAACTTTTAAAAATTGTTTACATGAAATTATATCTAAAGAGTTGGCTAAAATTATTTCTAATTTTTAATACATTTAAAAATAAGAGCATTATAGTGTTTTTAAGATTAAAATATCAGCCTGGCACTCAAGGAGTTGCCATTTTAAATATCAGGCACAGAAACAAGAAGGTAGTTATATTACCTCTAAATTCAGCCTGACAGTGTGTTCACATTCCTCAAGGACGTGGACCAGAGAAACTTCACCCTCTAGTTTTCTGACAACCTCTCGCAACTTATCTCTACGTTTGATGTTCACCTTGTCCCATCCTCTCCACTTGCCACTCCAGTAGTCCAAGTCAAACCCCAGAAACCCTTCCTGCAAAAGTCAATGGTAAATATGAGAAGTATACTTGTTGGCAACACAAATGGATTTATTGGCAAGAAATGCTAAGGAAGAAGCATATTAGTATCAGAAATACTCAGGGTGAGAAATATTTATGATCTAGATTCCATTAAATTTGTTTGATATATTAATTTAAATATACAACCTTTATATACTTAAATAGCTGTTTTAAGAATGATAAGAACATAACTGATAATCAGTCGACAGTGTAATAAATCAATGAGGCTGACAATGTCTGATTGCTACAGCTTGTTCAGATCACAGATCAAAGCTTTAGACAAGAGTAGTTTTTTACCATAAAAATATTCTTTTATATTTTCTTTAATAACTAAATAGAAGCATATTTTCTACATTGCTGGCAACAAGCAAAGAGAAGGGGCATTTTTGTAAGTATTTTCAAGAATAAATTGTTAATTTTATAACATATTTGAATAACTTCTTTGCATATGTAGATGTTCATAGACAAGTTTCAACTAGTACTTACATTATACAAATCATCACAGGCAGTATATTCTTGTTTAACCCTTGTACTGTTAACCAATAATTTCTTATAGACCAATGCTATTTCTATAGTTAGTCAATATTATTTGCTACTGCATAACTTCTTATGTGCCCTTGGATCTGGGAAGAAGTGAGTTAACCAAAGCTATAGGCTTTTTCTCTTTATAAATAGGAGTGTAATGTATGAAATCATATACAGTGCAAAAACATAAGAGGCACATTCAGTTTTTCATGTTCACCATCTTGATGTCTGCTAACTGATTCTTGTATAAACACTTGGTAAATTGTTTTTTACTAAATAAAATCTCCTATCCTTCCTCCTAAAATTTTGTGAAAAATAATGTTATATAATTTTTCTATATATGCATTACGAAGTATATTTAACTGTTACTGTATTATGTACCACATTCTGAGTAAAAGCACTACAGGGAATACATATTCATGTACAATTATATTATTAACCCTTTGCGGTCGGTCGTCGACTATAAGTCGACCGCGGCAGTTTCGCTGAACGCTCGCATGTCGACAATAGGTCGACCGGATAATGTCACTGCTTGTTTGTCCATTTCTAACCTATTGCTGTTTGGTATTTGAGTTATTCGGTACTTTGGACTTCTATTTTGGTTACGTGAATGCTACGACGATCTTTATTCACGATATAGGAGGCATTGGAAGTGAAAATAGAAGACAACTGACGTTTGCACTTGCGCCGTGTTTACAAATATGGCTGGTCCAAGTACAAGTTTTACTGACGATGACGAAATATTAGATGAATTAGATGATTGTGATAGTATTTTCAGTGAAATTAGTATCCAAAATGAAAAACAGATTATTGAAGAAGACCGTGATAGTGATTGTTAGTTGAATCATAGTGAAAATTCTTCTGAAAACATTGTGGTAAATGACGGTAACCTAGTCGCCGGTAACCTAGACGACGAAAGTGATGTGTTTAGATTGGAAACTAGGTAATGATGGGGAAGAATTTGATCAATTCGTGGATAATGTGATAGAAGTAGGACAAGGAGATGCAAATAATAGAGTTAGGCCTAGGCTACAAACTAGTAGACTAAGAGGAAGAGCTAGACATGTTGCCCAAAGTAGGCCTAGGGCTGGACTAAGGCAAAATTATAATATATATATAATGTATTTTATATAATATTATATAATGAATAACATGTATCTGATGAGATCCTAGTGCCTTTTCACCTGTATTCATGTAATTTTGGTTTATTACATATGTATAAAAAAATAAAAATTATGTTTTTATATTTTTAGACTTCTTTTTTATATTTTTTAAATGTTACTTAAAGTTATAAAAAAATACTATAAAATAATGTAAACATTCTTTTTAGGTTATTTACATTGATATATAAAAAGAAAAAAATACAAAAGTTGCAGAAAAAGGGATTTAAAACTTGCATTTGTGTATTGTCAAAGAACTGTAAACTAACAGAAATTAAATACGACCTGAGGACAGTCGAAGCAATTTTTATTGAGACCTCAAAGGGTTAAAACCATTATAACTAAACTCTTAAATACAGGGCCGGATCCAGGGAGGGGCAGGGGGGGCATGTGACCCGGGCGCCAAGTTAGGGGGGGCGCCGCGCCGGGCGCCAAATGATGGGATGAGACCACCATAAAAAAAACATTTACCATTTCTACTGTCAAGTGTCAATAGCACAATATAGTCTACGTACATACAATTTCTTACTTCAGTAAACTATATTTGCGCAAACCAAAAGAACATAGGCCTAGTAAGAAATATCTTTAAAGCGGCAGGGTATTTTCATAACTAAGGCTGTGGGTTGGCAACATTGTCTACGGCTTGACTAGGACTAGAAAGCGCAAGCGCAAGTCTCCCGCTCCCGCCCCTGACTAGTGACTCGTGAGTGTTCCCGCTTGACGTGAGCGTGAACTTTTGATGAGTTTTAGGTTAGATTTCATGTTGCAGTTGTATGAATATTCTACCTGTGACTAACATAGATCAACATGTCGAAAAAACCATCAGGGTGTTTCCACAGAAAGAAAGCTAAAGCAAGACAACAAGAGGCCGCGAAATCGTCAACTTTAATGTCATCATGGTTGCAAAATATCAAGGACCAAGGTAACTAATTTTTGTTGTATTTTAATTTGTTAAGATTCATTTTGAGTACAAAACAGTTATAGGCTATAGCGGCATAATAACAACAAACTTCAGTTTTAATGTTAAAAATAGTGGTTATAGATCATTAATTGTAAATATAGTTTTAGTTTATAAATATTTTATAGATTCGTTGCCTGAATGAAAATCCTCTCCCGTTCACATTCGTCGGCCGACGCCCACCACACCTTGCGTAGCATAAACACATTTAAATATTCAGAACTAAATACATTAAAAAACATATAGATAAAATGCTTCTTTCACTTACTTTCTATGCTATTATTAACGATAGTTTTAATACGGTAACATACGTACTAAAATGTTAACAATACATTGATTGTAATAATATCCCCTTGGCCCTTACTACTAAAACAATTAATATATCGAATAGGCTGTAGGCTAGTACTGTAATAGTATCCCAATTAAGATAGCATGTTTTTTAGCATTATTGGCACTATTTAACAACATTATATTTTTGTAACGTTTTTAGTTAGGCCTACATGATTTATAAAACGTTACACAATGTAATAATTTGTTTATGTTGTACATGTAACCTACTTAAAAAATTAAAATGTTTGGTCATGTGTGCATTTATGTCTGTTGCTTACAGACGAAGCCGAACCTGAAGCAACGAGAAATAAACCGTCTGTTCAAGAGGATGCAGTGGGAGAAGAAAACGCTGGAGGAGAAGATCTCATGGACGTTTGTGCAGAGGAAGAAGACAACAATGACTTTATTTGTGAAAAACCACATACTTCGCACTGATTTTTGGGCCTCTTCTACGTCATTTCAAGAAGCAGTTTCAGTTTCAGACTCAAAAGGGCCTAACCATGAAGAACAGGAGAGTGAATGTGAGTACAATTTTAATTTTAATGACCCTGGAACTTGGCCAACTCAGCTTAGTGACAAACAAAGATGTTACATCATACAAAGGAGATGTGAAAACGATGATCATAATCCTGATTTGAGTAAAAGCGGTAGGGAGGGCCGAAACCTTACAAAAGATTGGTTTTACAAAATTTTGAAAAATGGTTCAAAGGTCAAAAGATCTTATTTGGCTTACAGCGAGACAATGAATGCTTTGTACTGTGTTCCATGCAGGCTTTTTCGTCATTTGAACACAGAACATGAATCAACAATTTCGTTTTTAGCAAGAAAGGAGGGATTCACAAATTGGAAAAAACTCAGTGACAAATTGCCAGAACATGAAAACTCCCAGTACCATAAGAAAACCTTTGTTTCATGGAAAGCATTAGAAACGTCACTTGGTAAAGGAGGGATCGACAAGGAGTTGCAGGATCAGATAAAAAAGGAGGAATCCCACTGGAGAGAAGTACTACGCTGTATACTAGATGCTGTCTTATTTTTGGCAAAACAGGGTAGTGCATTCAGAGGGACAAACGAAACTTGTAACTTTGCAGATCCAAATAGTGGAAAATTTCTCAACACTATAGATTTAATTTCCCACTATAATGAGACCTTGCGTGAGCATATTGGTCGCCATAAGAAAGGGCAGCTAAGCTATTTTTCTCACACAGTACAAGATGAGTTTCTTGATCTCATTGCAAATGCAGTTAGAGAAGACATAATTCAGGACATAAAAAAAGCTAAATATTTTTCATTGATTTTCGACTGTACCCCTGATGTAAGTAAAAATGAACAAATGACTGAAGTCATTCGTTACATTAAATATACTGACGAAGGGCCAGAGGTATGTGAAAGCTTTTTAGATTTTTTTACTGTGAGTGAAAAAACAGGCGAGGGGCTTTTTGAAAGCATTGCTAAAAAGCTCAAAGAAGATGGTCAAGACTTGATGTTTTGCAGGGGCCAGTCGTATGACAACGGAGCAAACATGGCTGGGAAATACAAGGGTGTCCAGTCAAGGATTGTGCAAGAGAACAAACTGGCCTACTTTGTCCCATGCTCAGCCCATTCCTTAAATTTAGTTGGGGTTCATTCAGCAGAGGCCTGTGTTGAAGCACAATCGTATTTTGGTATTATAAACAGCCTCTACAACTTCTTTCATGGCTCTACATCAAGGTGGGAAGTTTTAAAACAACATGTTCCCCTTTCGTTAAAATCAGAAAGTAAAACAAAATGGTCAGCAAGGATTGATTCTGTGGAGGTTATTTATAAACATATGGACAAAGTGCTCTCTTCTCTTGAAGACTTAACTACCCATGAGTTCTCATCTCCTGAAACAAGAGCTGAAGCTAAATCGCTACTTAAAAACATGAAAAGGTTTGAATATGTTATTATGACATGCTTTTGGTATTCAGTCCTCAAGAAAATTGATAGAGTTAGCAAGTTTCTACAAAGAGAGGACACAACAGTAGACAATGCTGCAAGAAACATACAAGGTCTTCTAAATGTATTATCTTCAACTAGGGATTTAACTGTTTCAGAGGCAATTGATGAGGCAACATTTTTAGCTAATAATATGGGCATAACAGCAGAGTACAAGGAAACAAGAAAGAGAAAGAAAAAGAAAATGACAGGAGACACACATGAAGATGATGGGCCAAATTTTACTGAAGAAGAGCTTTTCAAAAGATCACTTTTTCAAATATGTGATAGAATTATTAGTGAGCTAACTAACAGATATGATGCGTTTAAAATCGTTGCTGATAAGTTTAATTTTTTGTGTGGGGATCAAATAAAAAAAATATGTTAAAACTTTGAAAAGTAAAGCAAAAGAATTAGCTACAACATATGCCAGTGACTTAAATGAAGAAGAGCTTGTGAATGAAATAGAGAGTTTAAATTTCATGCTTAAATATGGAAGATGGATTGGAAGACGCAACAGCAGCATCTTGCTCAAAATATTGCATAAAGCAAGTTGAAAGAGGGTTATCCAAACATATATGTAGCTCTTAATCTTTCTAACGTGTGGGGCATCTGGCTTTGAGTAAAGCAAAAGAATTACAACATATGCCAGTGACTTAAATGAAGAAGAGCTTGTGAATGAAATAGAGAGTTTTAAATTTCATGCCTTAAATATGGAAGATGGATTGGAAGACGCAACAGCAGCATCTTTGCTCAAAATATTGCATAAGAGCAAGTTGAAAGAGGGTTATCCAAACATATATGTAGCTCTTAAAATCTTTCTAACGCTTCCAGTCTCTGTAGCATCTGGAGAGAGAAGTTTCAGCAAATTGAAGCTTATAAAAACCTATTTAAGAAATTCTATGAAACAGCAAAGACTAACTAATTTAAGCATTGTATCAATCATGAAAGGGCTTCTTTGATTTATTTTGATCAGATAATTAACACATTTGCAGCAAAGAAGGCTCGGAAGATAAAGATTCTATAATTGTTAGTATTGTTTTTTTTCTAAAACAATTGTATTGTTTTGGATTCATGTAAAATTGTAAAATAGACATTTCTATTTCATTAAAATAACACTTTCTTATTCAACCTAAGTTCTATTTTATTTCAACCCCATATACAAAGCATATAGTAGTAAAACTTATGGTAAATAGTTTGGTATCGGGGGGGGGGTGCCAAAAGTCAAGCTTGCCCCCCCTAGAAGAAATGATAGATCCGGCCCTGCTTAAATATACACCTATTTTTCATCATTCAAGCATATAAGCTGCTTTTTATTTTCTAGCTATCGTACAGTTCCATGTGTGTGTATTTTCTATAACTAAATGATATTTAAAACCAAATGGCTATCTCATAATTCTATTTTTCTCACAATAACTTAATTTTACAAGTTTAGACTAATTGTCACCCTTTCAAATGTTAGAAATGTTTTTCTACAAATTTGTATATCATAACAATAGCAAAATTTCAAATTTATTTATGAACTCACTCAAATGCAAGTAGTATTTATTTATTTCACTTCCAACAGTAAATCCAATGTACAATAAAAAATAGATCTATCAACAGAAACATAATCATATTATAATATATTAAATTAGTTCATAAACAGATGAGTATTAATAGTATTATTCTTTTAGTTGTGAAAACAATATTAACACAACTAAACATTAAATACATTGTATAACAACACATTAAATATATTGTTCCACATCTGGATTTGTTTTGTAAATAAATAAAAATTGGCAAAGCTTTAAAACAGGTACTGCAAAAAAAAGATACCTTTACTCCACTCCTATTAAAGAGTAAGATGGATATCTTCTGACTTGGTGACAATAAACATTGTGAAGAGTTCACAATACTGAATATTAGTGCATTAATATTAGTAATTAGAAATTATACATTCATATTTTTAAGCTATCTGGAGTTACAAGTGACTATTAAGTGTCTTTTGGCTTGAGAAGAGAGATAATGCATATATTGGACCACTGCAGAAAGCAGCACTCTTGATATGTTCAAAGTGACAAAGTCTAAACCAACAAACATCTGGAAATGCAGTATATTAATCACTTTCGGGAGGAGCAGATGATGTCACGGAGCGGTGCTCGAGGCTTTGAGAATACTTCACTTCTGTGTATAAATTTTATATAAGGAGAGCAGTTCGAAGAGGAATCTGAGATGTTAAACATATTTGAATCAATTGTTGATATTTCAGTTGGTTGTTCTGTCTGCCATAAAGAACTAAAATCCTCACCCAGATTGACAGTATTCTTGTACAGACAACTGTCTATTATCCGTGGTAATCAATGGCAAGTCTCCCACGGTTAACCCAAAAACACAGTTACAAAAATGGAGCCATTAACGATGTTAACCCTTTTAGTGCTACAGCGTCTACATCATAGACGCTGCGTTTATGTCTAAAAGTGCTAGCGTCTACGTCGTAGACGCAGCATATTTTTATATATATTGGTTCAGTTTATGCAATTTACTGGCTGAAAACGATGACAGTTCATCCAAAAGCCATAGAATAACGATATTTGTATATTTTATTGCCGACGACCAGCTGTTTATACGTCTTTGACGTGAAATAAAAAGGAGGTTAGTTCGGATGTTTACGTTGCAAGCGAACTGACGCTGTGTTTTGTTTACTCTGTTTTCTCTTATTTTATCCAATTAATTGTGTTATAATTGTGAAATACTACTTCATTAATATTACAAATCATTCCATTACTTCATTTTTCATTTGTGTTTTCCGTGTGTATTGTATTTTACTAAGTTATAAACTATGTCTAATAAGAACATTGCAGGTGATGATGAGTTATTACGGAATGTTGTTGAAGATGTTCTGGACAATGAAAGCAGCAGAATTATCAGTGATTCTTCATTTATAAGTGAACCATTTAGTTTTTATGAGCGGAATGTGGAAAGTGACGAAATCCCAACATCTGATGAAGATATTCACAAATCCTCTTCAAGTGAAATTGACGATTCTGACGAAGACAAAGACTATGAACCATCCCAATCATCGGATTCAGAATTTTTAAGTGATCGTATTGTATCATCAACCTCCCAAAAACGTAAAATACGGAAATCTGGTAAGTCCTTGCCTTTAAAAAAAAGAAATGTGACCCCATCAGATAAAATAGGCTTAGGCCTAACTGATCAAGGTTCAAGTAGTAGCCTATTTGAAACAAATGATAGTTATACACTTGATAATAATGTAAATAATGTTCCTTCTGAAGATAATAGACCTCCTGTGTTTATAAATAATCCACCTAATGTAGGCCTAAACAATTATTCTGACCAAGGAAGTGACACTGAAGATGTTTGGGTAGAAGTTGGACCTGATGATGATTTCCCCCTTTTACACAGATACTCTTGCTCAGTTTTGTAAGGGAAACCAACAGGTATGCTACTCAACTTTTACACAGCACTGAATATAAAGACAATTCAGAGTGAAAAAATGGCTCCCTGTGACACTTCAAGAAATGAAAGCTTTTATTGCATGCATTATCAATATGGGCATTGTAAGGAAGCCGACAATATTTTCTTACTGGTCCACTTTGCCATCTACATCAACACCTTGGTTCAGACAGATGTTTCCACGTGACAGATTTCAATTGATTTTACGGTTTTTTCCACATTATCAATAATGATGTATTGGCCCAAAACCCAAACGATCCATGTGGAAAATTTCAGCCCCTTGTTGATCACGCAAACATTCTCTTTAGGCATTACTATACTCCTCATGAGCAGCTATCTATTGATGAGTCTCTCATTGGGACAAAATCCCATACTGTATTACAGCAGTATATGCCAAAAAAGCAACACCACCACTGGGGTGTAAAAGTTTGGATGTTGTGCGACTCTGTTGTCAATTATGTTCTTGCATTTTATGTATACAAAGGAGCTCGTGTCAGTAATGAAGAGAAACAAGAGCAACGGGAGTTTGGCCTTGGATATGTCGTTGTAAAAAAACTCATGACAATAGGTAATTATTTGAATAAAGGGTTTCATATCTTTACAGACAACTTTTTCGCATCCATATAATTGGCAGAGAAACTGTATAATCTTGGAATTTATTACAACTCAACCATTAGAATGAATAGGAAAGGGATCCCTGATGGTCTCAAATCAAAATTTGCTGTTGGTGTCACAAAATTTTTCAAAAACGGTTACATGCTTTTATGTGGACACCGAGATAAAAAGAGTCAAAAGAAGCAGGTATTATTGCTTTCAACGTCATCAAAAGCAACCACGACTGAAGTGAGGCGGAAAGTGAGACACCAGAGAGAGGAGGAAATCATTCAAAAGCCAGATGTAATACTTGAGTACAACAAATACATGGGAGGAATTGATGTTTCTGATATGATGGTTTATGCCTATTTAGATGAACGTCGAACAGTCAAGCTATGGAAGAAAGTGGTTTTTAGTATAATGGGAAGAATGATTCTCAACTCTTGTCCATGAGCTTGGAAATGAGTGGCATAAAAGTGCGATGAATCCTGGTCCTATCAATCAGCCAACAAGACCATTATTTGGAATAAAAAAATTACCAGGAAGGATGCAAAGACTATGTAAGGCATGCAGTACAGAAAGGATCAAACGGCGATCAGTGTTTGTTTGCGTGAAGTGTGAAAAAGGACTGCACCCTGAATGTATCCAGCGTCACACTTGTGAACAATGAACCTGAGTCACATTATGTGCAGTGTAAATTATGTAAATATCTGTATTATACTTTTTATTTGAGTAATTTAATGTTTATGAACAGTAACTTCACAGTGTAATCCAACAGTATGCATCCAGTGGTCATTCAATAAGAAAGGGTAAGCCAAATTACTTCACCTTTTTTATAGTTTTATTACTGAATAAAACAATTATTTAGGTAAAAAAAAGTGTTAACTATGCTAGAATTTCTTTTTTTATAAATAATAATAAAGTTAGTAAAGTATTTATGCTAATAATAGTAAGTGTATTAATTTTTCTCTTGAGCATTTCAAACATTACATGTAGGGCAAAATTTGGCGCGGACAACATATTTTATATTTCATCCACACTTCTTATTTGTTTTGTAAAAATAAAATAAAATATATGGAATTTGTTTGGTTTTAGTTGCTCTTTCCGATGGTAGCATCACAAAAATAATATAAAATTGTTTAAATACTAAAATTGTAATCCAAAGTGAAAAAATAAAATACATTTTTATAAAAAAATGTACAAATTTTTTTTATAACAATCAAAATATATAAAAATGTATTTTTTGTATTTATTTCCGTTTATTGGTTATTTATCTTCAATACAAAAAAACAAGTAACAAGATATGACATCAAATAAGGAAATAGTAAGGAATTTACTAAAACTCTGCATTTATGCACTAAAATGCTTAGCACTCTCGGGTATGGCAATGCGCCAGACCCCTTAGCACTAAAAGGGTTAAACTATTAATTGATTGTTACATAAAATTGTTTTCGATTAAACTTACCTAATAAGAGCATTTTTAATCCATTTATATTGTCTATTTAGTTGAGAATAACAACAAGTTACACCCTTATCAATAAAAATTATAAATAATGTACAATATTTACAATGTAACTGATAATTTATGATTACTTATTATTTCATTGGAAAAAATCAATCATTGTTTTGTTTTTGGAGCAGCTTCCTTTCTTATTATTGTCGAGTAACTTCCGCAAAACCAGTTTGTCACATTGCAAATTGTCTTTCTGCAAGCATAATCTTTGGTAATGTTATCTTAGTCGTGAAGGGTCAATAAAATGGTGTTTATTCGTAATTGTGGATGTTATAGTTAAATGAGCACATCTTTTAAATCTGTCAATGTGAAGACACTTAGGAGAGTGGTGGACCATCATGTTCAGAAATGGTGTTCAATAGACGACTCCTGTATCTTCTACCAACTGCAAGTCATCCTGAGTAGGAGCTTTGACGTCCTACTCTTTAAGTTCATCATACTGTCAACTTTATCTTTCTACTTAAATACAAACCACCAGGGAACACATCAAAGAGTTCTGAGTGGAGAACACTCTTTGCATGAGAGCTCCATTCATTGTTTGCTAGTAGTACGTGATCCAGTAATTAGACATAATTGTATAGCAAATATTTTGAATATTTTAGTTTTTCGATTATGGCTTAGGTAAGTTTTTAAAGAGTTAAAAATATTTTGTGACTTTATTCTTAATGACCCAAAATATCTAAAAATATCAAAATATCTCTATGGAATCTATATTACATAAAGTGTAGAACATGACTGAATTAAAATTAATTCGGTTTGTTATCATTCTGGTATAAAGAGAAAAATTTGGTCACGTTTTTTTCATTTTATTATAAATATCTGTATAAGAGAACACTGGGACTTTATGTAGGTATTTTTGACATACATATACATGGTCAATAGAATTGAGAGCATTAATTACCTAAATAATAATCTGCAAACTACGTACTTGACTAATTATTACATTTTGGAATTGATAGACCTTTCTCAGTATACACTAAATACTAACATACTTCAAATTCCAATATACTGTCAAATAACTGTACGCTGTGTAAATAGGATATAGAATTTTTCTAGTATAATTTCAATTACAGTTGTTTGTAAATAGTCGTTTTAATCTTTCATTTATAGTTATTTATATTTTATTCAACTGCCTGAGCATTAGCAAGGCCCATCACTCGAGGGGTTGAAGAACTAAATTTCTGTTTGTCTGTCCACATGATATCTCGAAAATGAACAGACCTGTAGACTTGAAATTTTGCTTCAAGCTTCTTTTCTATGCTAAGAACAACGAATTCGATGATGGTGCATGTTACTTGATGGGATTTGCCTGAGTGTTGGTGAACATTTTTACATTGGTTTATGAGTAACCATGATTGCAATGTAAACCTCACAGAATAAACAAATTTGTAAACAAACTGAGCTCAATCATATGACATTTTAACATGAGATATTTGATGGATTGGTTTATAAGACTTTCATTACATTCTATTTGGTTCATCGACATCAGTTTATTTTTATATAGACAAGATATAGTTTAGTGATGGTGCATGTTCCTGGGATTTGGCTGAGCGTTAGCAAAGCCTGTACTCAGGCTGATATTTCGAGAATGAATTGAGCTATAAACTTGAAATTTTGTATATTTTGCTTAAGGTTCTGGCAAAATTCCTCTTCTTTATCTGCCTGTGTGACCGTTTTCCACTGGATATCTCAAGAACAAATTGAGCTATAAACTTGAAATTTTGCATGTAATATTATTCTGTATATGCACCACATGTTTAATGACAGGCATGTGGCTGAGCCTTTACATACTCTAAATACCCACACCATATCTCAAGAAATATTTCATTTGCAGACTTTACATTTTGCATGAACTTTCATTTCTACACAGGCAAGAACTATTTCAATGAAGGTACATGTCTATCTATGAGATTTTACTGAGCATCATTGAAGTCTATAACCAGCAGGTAAGCAGATTTTGTCTTCTGTCTGCCTGGGGTAAACTGTAAATATTTTTTTCTGTTCTATTGCCTGTAAGTCTGTCTATCCCCAGAGCATCTAAAGAATTACATAAGCTATAGATTTGTTTGTAGCCAGCTATATGCTACACATGGTATGACGTATTCCTACCATATTTAATGAAATAATGAAAAACAGTTCTGAAATTTTTAAAAAATATGTATGTTTCTCTATAACTTTTATTGTATTCTAGTGTGTTTTCCTCTCACAGAGCAATACAAGGCTCTAGAACTTTCCAATTTAATAAATGCCATTTTTAGAAAATTTAAATTAAAAGAAAATTAGTACATTATTTACTAATATTTACTCTATAAACTTTAATCTTCCGAAATGTTATTTATGGTCTACAAACATCTATAATTTGTCCTAATGAGGCAACATCCTGATCTCATTTCATCAATACATTTATACAAATGAATATCAGGCTAAATTTCTAAAATTCCTGTAACTTACCTGTCTACTAGCCATTTCCAAAATTTTTTGACGAGCACTTTTTGGTGAACATTTTCCTTCCATAGAGTCATCCCATTCTGTCACTCCAATAGTTGGTTCTCTATTATTGCTTCCTATCAAAATGTCTGATGAGTCCTCATCTTTAGCAGCAAGTTGTAGCAGCTGCTCCATGTTCTCAATGAAACATTGTAAGTTCTGACGCAATTCTACCAGCTTGGGGCTGGGAGCTGGCCAGCCCTCCCATATGTCCATCGCCCTTCCGACTGCACTGGAGGCACAGTTTTTGGTGAAGCTCACCTACAACATAAACCTAATGGTGAATGGTCATTTGCAAATTGAAAAAAAAATTCAAAGGGATTCCCTAAAATCATCACTGTCCCGTCTGTGACTAAATATGATAAATTTAAGACATTTAATATTATGTTGTGAAGCTTCTACATTTTCAACAAAATTCATTCCCAAGGATTGTTAAAATATTTGTCAAATTACAATTTACAGGATAACCAAAGTTTACAGTAATAAAATGGCTGATGGTCAGTTAAAAATGTCTAAATAAATAAATAAGGTCTTTATCTAAGAAAGGATTTCAGTTTTACAAACACTGTTTTATAAATCTCATAACAAACAATCTTTAACTTGAATTCATCAGTTACAACAGAAAGTAGGTCAAGGTCTTCTGAAGAAATACAGGGTCTGTATAATAAGTAACCGGACTGACTTCAGGAAATTTTTTATTGGCAAAATATGTACAATTTTTCTTTAGAAATCTTCAAAGTAGTCCCCATTGGAGTCGATAACACGCTGATACCGTATTTTCCAATCCCTGAACGCTCCCTGGAAGTCGGCAACCTCGATGTTGTCTAGAGCCCTCGTTGTAGCAAGTTGAACGTTTTCCAGAGTCCCGAACCGCGTCCCCTTAAGGTGTCTCTTGATCTTGGGGAACAGAAAGAAGTCCGGTGGTGCCATATCCGGGCTGTAAGGAGGCTGTGGCAACGTTACCCTCGACTGTTTTGCCAACTGTTCGGTGACGAGCAGGCAGGTGTGCGACGGTGCATTGTCGTGATGGAGAATCCACAATCGGCAATCTCCGGACGGACTCGGTGAACCCGGGCGGTTAGTCGACGGAGCACCTCTCTGTAGTACTCGCCGTTTACAGTTTGACCGGATGGCACAAACTCTTTGTGAACAATGCCTTTCACGTCAAAGAAAGCAATGAGCATCGACTTCACCTTCGATTTGCTCATGCGCGCTTTTTTCGGTCGTGGTGACGCCAGTGTGCCACTCCGAACTCTGCCGCTTCGTCTCAGGATCGTATTCAAAAACCCACGTCTCGTCTGCTGTAATAACGTGGTTGAAAAACTCTGTTTCGGTTTGCAGTTGATCAAGGATTTCCGAAGCGACAGCAACACAACGCTTCTTTTGCTCATCAGTCAGGTGTTTGGGTACCAGCTTCGCGCAGATCTTCCTCATGCCCAGATCATTCTTAATAATGTTTTGAACGGTCATCTTATCAATTCCGACCTCATCTGCGATAGCCCAAATGCTCAGACGACGATCACTGTTCAACATATCACGCACTTTTTGCACATTTGTGTCCGTGTGACTCGTTGATGGAGGACCGACGCGCTGTTTGTCATAGACGCCCTCCCGGAAATTTTTGTGCTACTGAAACACCTGAGTTCTGGACAGAGCATCCTCACCGTAAGCCTCTTGAATCATTTGAAGAGTTTCCGTGGCGGTTTTCTTGAGTTTGACACAAAATTTAATGCTAAAACGTTGCTCGATCGTACTCTCCATTTTCACTCCGACGGGGTAACTGAACATGCACTCTGCTCTCACTCGATACTAACTCTCCAAGCGCTTGGAGGCAACTGCTGCAGCCCTGTTCCCTTTCACTAGACCCCCCACCACCACTACAGCACCAGATACCGGTTAGCAGACGCTTTGACGGAGCGGGGCAGGCTCAGTCCGCTTACTTATTATACAGACCCTGTATATTAGAAAAGATAAGACGAGTTACCAAACTGCTGATATTGTTGATCATAATACTACAGAATTTTGAAAATTGTGCCAAACTGCCACTGGTGTGACCTATCACGTATTAACTATGTTCATAGCATTAAGGTTTTCATTAAATATATATATATATATATATATATATATATATATATATATATATATATATATATATTAGAAACTGATTATTTTAAGATATTGTTGATCATAATACTACAGAATTTTGAAAATTGTGCCAAACTGCCACTGGTGTGACCTATCAAGTATTAACTATGTTCATAGCATTAAGGTTTTCATTAAATATATATATATATATATATATATATATATATATATATATATATATTATATATATTAGAAACTGATTATTTTAAGACCTTTATAAAACATTTGTATAATTTGAAATCATCAACAGTTAGAAATTTTTCAAAGGTCCCTTGAAGTTCGAATTTTCTATGACCCATTAGACTTTACTTCCTTAAATGTTACTTAAAATACAAAAATATTTCAAATATTATTTGTATTATATATCATATTTTTCATTTAAAAAAGTCCTATAACACAGAGAAAAACTAAAATACTTGCTACGTTAAAAACAAGACCTTGTTGACTAGAGATCATAAATTTGTTGGTTATTATTCAAATGCTGCGATATAAATAGGGTGAGACAGACCACCTGTCCCCGATGTATAGCGGTTGAAACAAGAAACCTACCTTCCTTATTTTAGCAAAACTTCCATATTTCGACCCCATAGAATTTGGAAAAATAATATTTAACACCCTAAAATTTCCCTACATGGCACTTTTGTTGGGTGGGTAGGATTCATTTTTGAGATTTTCAAAGGTAAAGGTTGAGTCTTACCTCATTTTAAAAGTCTCTATTTACTGATCATTTTGAACAAACAAATTTGATTTATTTTGCTCCTGTAACAGGGTGGTCCAAAATGTCAAAAGTTGTACAGTTTCAAAGTCTTTCTTTTACTATTACCTCGATAAAGATTTTAGCAAATCCAAATTTTTATTCAAGGTTACTAAATAAGTACTCTTTCCAAAAATATGTTACAGTTTCACTTTCAGTACATTTCCAATTTTCTTTTAATAATTTAAATTTAGAACATTTAAAACTTGTAAAACCTAAAATATTCAAATAGCAAGATATGACTTTCATTACTCCTATCAATAGCTCTCTTAAAAAGTAAAATTGTTTGTATTTGAAGTTTGGCTTAGTGTTAGATGGATGAAAATGGTACCAAAAATACTAATTAACATCCTCAGGTGCTGTCATAAGATATATATATCTTTACTCATCCGACTGTATCACAAGTAAAAACAAAGACACAACACACAACTATACACAAACTTTTTAAACCACTTTCAATTGGTTTGAACATAAAACACAGCGCAATAATAGCACTTGAAGGGTTAAACTATCTATAATACAGTATTAAATCAACTGGACATAATATGGTCAGATGATTTTCAAAGACTTTGCTTGACAACAAAAGTTAGCATCTGATCCTCAATGAGTTAAATCTGATTGAAAATTCAGTTTCATTTACATCAAAGTTGGTTTGATTGACTTTTTAGTAAAAATCTAATTAGTCATTTAATTGTTGTAGAAAGTGACTTATTACAATAAATACGTCTAATCCTTAAACTATTACATCTGATTTGCATACATAATATGTACATATATTAAGTAAACTTAAAGCCTAAACCAAAAATCATGATTTTTATTCTATGGAATCTGACAAAAACGGACTCGCTGATGAAAATTTTATTACTACAGTTTGACAGAATGTTTTTAAATTGTTATAAGACAATTACATTAGGGTCATACTACATAATGCAATAGGTTAATTCAAAGAAAGACGAAACAATGGGTGTAGTGTAATAATACCAGGTCGGTGATTGTAGTTGCCCTCTATGAACAAAACCCAAAATCTCTCTGGTTTTTAGGTGGCATAATGCATTTGCCTATAAAGTGTGTTTTTGTGTGGAAGTAGGTTGTAAACAAGTATTAAAAATTTGTTTTATTTACTATTTTGTATAGATTCAAAAATATGTTTTCACAATGACAGTTCATGTGATGGTAATAATATTTATAAATAGTCATTTACCATGAGTGGTATTGCCTACTTTTGTAATATACTTGAATAGTTATGGGACTGGCAAAGTACAGGTAGTAATGAGATTGGAAACCTGTGTTATTTTAAAGTTTTTAACAGTAAATCAATTTTATTTTGCTAAAAAGTTATTAAGACAGCGCATATAAGTTTATAAGTAATTAAATTTTCTTAAAGTATTCCAAGTAACGTTACAAAAAAAGGTTTACTTACATTTTGCTTTGTCACAATCACCTAATCAGGAATATGGGTTTTTAAAACATATTGGCCACAATGAAAATAAACAGTTAAATAAAATTATATTTTAACTAACTGGATTGTAATTTAACTACTTTTGAACAAAATTAAAATTGTCAATTTATTAAAAGTTATATATAAACAAAAGTGAAAAAGACTAAAGAAAACAATGGAATTTCATTGTCTTCCTGGCACTAGGATTACTACAGGTTATCACTGGAATTCCATACAACTGTATAATCAAACAGATAACAACAGTAGGCAGAGTTCAACAATATGTCTATGTTGAGATCAAGGCTACCAAACTTATCTGTTTAATATTACAGCAGGATTATACTTGAATTGTACACCCAAATTCTTATAAGTAGGATGATCTATTGAGAAAACAAAAGAAAGTGCTCAGGATAGTAAAAATGTGCCCTGAAAGGGAATTCTGTTTACCTTTGTTTAGAGTTAGGAATTATGACAGTACCATGCTTATGTATTTATACTTGTTTAATAAATGTCAAATATAATCTGTAATGTTATAATCTTAGCAAAAATATTCATAACTATCTGATCAGAAAAAATTTGCTTGATTTCAAATATGTTAGACTATGATATGAAAAGAGTCACTCTAGTCATGAAAGTATGAGAATTAATTTATCTAAGTTACCTGTATATATATATATATAACTAATTAGTGTAAACAAATTTAACTCTCTCCCATCCGCATTAAGCAGTGCCGAAGTACCCATAGCGAGACCTATTTTTCCATTTGCTCTAGCAAAAACGCAGTGGTCAACTATTTACTTCATACCAAAAGTTGTCTTTTAAGCTAAAATTATATTTTTAGTACTATTTTAAAGCTTAGAAACGTGCCTTCAAAAAACACTAAAGTACCACAATGCATCTTAAAGGTATTTATTATGGTGATAAAATATATTTCGTTTTTTCATGCCCTATTGTTAAGTAACTGTTTTATATTTAATGTTAAAGTCGCAAAAAATAATTTTACAACAGCATACTTATAACATTGACTTATAATCTATTTCGTTACAATTAAAGTTACAACTTGAACTCTGCCATGTTTGCGACAATAATAAAATATAACGGTACATAACCAAGTGCAGAAACGTAAACAAGAGAAAAATGTTAAAAAATAACAGGGAAATGTATGACAAGTAGTTGATATAGTTTCCAGTATCCCATCTAGAGCACAGCATTTGTCAAGAAATTAACAGATTGAATAGTTATGAATGGTGAGGCGATTTGGACCAGTTGTATGGGAGGCGGCGTTAGGCCAGCGAGTCGATTTGGGTCTCTTGTACGAGAGAGGGTTAAATATGCGTTGATTAAATGGTTAAAATACAAAATTAGGATTAATTAAATGGATTGCTACAAAGTTGGAAAAGCTGTAACAACTCTGCCCTTTTCGATAAGTAATGTGTTCTCTTCATTATTTTTACTTGATTTTATTGTTATTAATGATATTTATATAATAAATAAGATTTACTATAATTATGTCTATGTATTATTTAATTTAATTACTGAAAAACTAACCTGTTTACTATTGTTTTGCCTGTTTTTGTATTCTGCAGCTAATCTTTCAAGGGATCTTGAACGTTGAATATGAATGACAGGAGCCAATGTTCCATTAAGCTGAGCATTTTCAGTGATATCACTCTAAAACATGCAGTACAAGTCAAACATACCATACATGTTGATACAGTCCATAAAAATGCTATTGGAAGTATTATTGCTTTGGATATTTACAATAGACCTTATTTGAGAAAAATTCAAGCTATAAATATTAACATTTTAGACTACATATTGTTCTGTTGGGATTTCCAAAACCAATTGCAACTGAGTAGAAAATCTATTAATGTAGTGATTCCGAATAAAATGTACTTATGTTTTTTTTTCTCAATAAAAACTACTATTTCCATACGTTTAAAAAAATGTGTTTAGTTTTAAGTAAACTTAGTAATAGTCTTATTTAATTAGACATAATATGTTTCACTCTAGCACTGCAACCATGCTAAATCTCTTAGATGGGGTCCCGCTTTTGTGCACGTTGCAAGCCTTTTTTAAACAATCCGTAAAAAATATTAAACCTGCTTGGTAAATAAATAAACACACACACGCATGCACGCAGGAACACACACACACAATAGTAGGAATAGGAGACGATCTGAATGGATTAATGATGGTCTTATTTTACTTATAAATAGGAAGAATGCCTTGTACAAATTATAATGTAATAATAGAAATAATGAAGTTATAAAAAATAAATAAAAATGATTATCTGATACGGTACCAGGAGAATTAGGCAAACTAAGCTTCAGTATTATTCTGCTCTTGTAGGCAAATGTAATGGTGACTCAAAAAAATATTGGAATGTTATTAAGAAAATTGTAAAGACTAAAAAAAAGTCAATTAGCAGTGTTTTAGTAGACGGTAAGTTGGTCGAGGTTACTGGCAATGAAAAACTTATAGCAGATGCATTTAACACATACTACACTAATATGTGTAAAGCGACATGTTTTTAATGGATAATTTACAGCATAATGTTTTTTTCAGCAAGTTTGCATGTGATTATAATGACGTTATTAAAACTATTACTTTGTTAAAGAATAAACCTAGTTGCGGCATTGATGGCATTAGTATAACTATTATTAAGGAAAATATTGAAATGTTTGCTCCTTTGTTGTTTGAAATTTTTATTAAGTCTTTTGCTCAAGGTGTGGTTCCAGATCAATTTAAAGTTGCCTCAGTTGTACCCATTTTTAAGGCAGGAGATGACACTCTGGTCTCTTCATATCCTCCTGTTTCAGTAATTAACGTTGTAGCAAAGATTTTTGAAACTTATGTTAAAAGTCAAATAATGTCATATTTCAACTCAATATTATTTTTTCCTCCTAATCAGCTTGGGCTTTTACCTGATAAATGCACAGATTTAGCTGTAAGAAGGCATGTTAGTACTATAGCTGCGGGTGTAGATAAACACAAATATACTGTATCAGTGTATCTAGATTTTAAAAAGGCTTTCAACACTCTGGACATTGATATTTTAATTCAAACATTTAAAAATGCTGGCATAGGTTAAGCTCTTTTTGTAAGGGGAGGTAACAAGTTGTTAAAATCAATAGGGTTTTAAGTGGCACCCAGGAGTTACAATATGGTACAGTGCAAGGAGGAGTCTTGGGGCCCTTGATGTTCCTGGTTTATATTAAATGCTGATTTGTGTTCTTCTATATATGCATATGCTAATGACACTGCCTTAGTGTGTTCATCGTATAACAAAGAGACCCTAAAATTACAAATAAATACTGATCTTGAAAAAGTCTCACAATGGTTAATTAGAAACAAGTTATTGATTAATTCATCGAAATCTAAGTGCTTATTGTTTTTTGAACATAATACGCCAAATGAGGTTTTAACGCATGAATTTAAATTGTTGTGTCATACGCATCAGTGTGTGTATCAATGTCGGTGTTTGCCTATAGAAGTAGTTGATGATGTAAAGTACCTGGGTCTTTATATTGATAAGTATCTCAAATGGGATCACCATGTCAAATTTTTTGTGCAGAAATTAAGGAAATTAACTATGCATTGTACCACATGAAAGGTTATTTAGTTGGTGATTATTTAAAAAATGTTTACTTGTCTTGGTTTGAGAGTACGTTAAGGTATGGTATTGCTCATTTTGGGGGGGGGGCTTATCCTACAATTGTTTCACCTTTAGTAATGTGTCAGAGACAGGCTGTACGTATAATTTATAATGTAAAAAAATTGGAAAGAGTGAGTTATTTAATTTCTCAGAAAAATATTCTTACTTTTAATTACTTACTTACTTTTAATTATTCTTACTTTTATTTATTCTTTTTTTTATTCTTACTTTTAACTTTTTTCTTACTTTTTTTATTCTTTTTTTATTTTTTTAGTTATACCAGTATTCTCTATTAATGCATGTTCATAAATATTTACCAGAATTTAAAATAAAAAGTGTAATGTGAACAACTCGTTCTGCACAAAACATTCTGTTAGAAGTTCCCTTTTGTCATAAAGAAATAAACCGGCATCAGTTTTATCACCTATAGGTCCCAAGATATTTAATGATCGCATTGTTTGCTGTGGTAATGATATTCTGTTTGAAAAGAAACATAAAGTTAAAATGAAGGTTTTAAATTTTATATGTGACATGTTTTTTTGTAATTGTATTGATTAATTAATTTATTTGTATAAAAAAAGTATAAATGCATTGTGAATTTTTGTTCCCTGTATATTTAGGTTAAGGATTCAGATTATAATAGTTTTTACTGCCATAATTATTAGCTAGTTATTAAATGATACATTTTGCCATTTCTTTATATGCAGCTATTGATTGAATGTTTAGTTGTTTGGTATGTTTACAATATTTATATTAATTCAATTATTTTTTTTAAACTTATTTAATATTTATTGTAATTAATTGTTGAGCATGTTTTTTTTTTTACTTGAATTTATTTTTTTTTATGAATGCATTGTGAATTTTTGCTCCCTGTCTATTTAGGTTAAGGATTCGGAATATAATAGTTTTTACCGCCATAATTATTAGCTAGTTATTAAATTAAACATTTTGCCATTTCTTTATATGTAGCTATTTATTGAATGTTTAGTTGTTTGGTATGTTTACAATATTTATATTTATATTAATTAAATTATTTTTTTAAACTTATTTAATATTTATTGTAATTGTTGAGACTAAATAATTTATTTACTTGTACCATAGTATAAATGTATTGTGAATATTTGTTGCTTGTATATGACGTAGCTTAAGGACCTGAATTGAATAAATTTACTGTCATAGCATGTATTTGGTATCAGATATTTATTAAATGGTAAATTTTGTTATTTTTTTATATGGCTACTGTTTAAATATTTATTTGTTTGTAGTTATATCTTGCCATATTTAAAATATATATTTATTAAATTAACTATTTAAACCTTTTTTATATTATAGATTTTTGATGCTAAATAGTTTATTATTGTTGCGTGCTGTGCTGTGCTGAAGCTCCCTTTTCAGTGTTATTTTTTAAATGTTTTTGTGTGTCATGAGTACATTTTAATTTAAGACAAGTAATTTAATACTCTAAATTTTTTACTTAATATATAGATTTGACTTGGATCTCAATAAATAATTAACTATCAAAGATTTTATTTACCAAGCAATTAACCTATAAACTAGTTTGAGTGATTTGGTTTTACTAACAAGGTTAAACCAAGCTTTCTAATGCAAAAGTGTGGATCATTTTGATATTTTTAATTAATTAACGTAATAAAAAAATTAGTCACAGATTTTTATTGTATTGTATCGTATCTTGAGATACTCTTTTTGAGAGACAAGTTTTTGACAAAGGAACCTGTTCAGTCCTGTTGGTTGACAACTGATACAAGTGACTATTTGGCAAACATTCTCTTATCAGTAGTGTAGCTCACTGGCATAGTCCTAGATCTCTGAAGTGAAAGACCTGAGTTCAAATCCCATTGAGGGTTTAAACTTTTTGCTTCACATAAATTTTTGTGATAATATATTTATTTTATTATTATTATTATTATATTTCCATAAATAAATAAATATATATATATATATATATATATATATATATATATATATATATATATATATACACATTTTACTTTCTTATTACTACATTAAACTTGAATTTAATTTTTGTTAGACATGAAAGTAATGAAAGAAAAGGAAGTCAAATATCCATGTGGAAATTGTGACAAAAACGTTAGTGGCAATTGTCAAGCTGTCCTTTGTAGAGATCAATGTTTGAAATGGTACCATCTTAAATGCACTACACTTTCTCTTAAGGAATTTAAACAAATAAACAAAGTGAACACCGAATGGTCTTGTAATAAATGTATTACGAAGCAGTTATTAAATAGTAGACAAGAGACCCAATGTGAAGTATTAGAAACAAATAATCCAGTTGTAATTGATGAAAGTGAGAGTTTGTCGTTAAATGAAAACAGTGAAAAACAGATACTAATCAACGCAAATAAAGAATTGCGGGAAGAACTGAAAAATGTAAATATTATATTAAGAACATTAAATGAAGAGGTAAGCCAGGCAAATAAAGAAATCATAACTTTAAGGAATCAAAAAGTCCAACTAGAAACAATTGTACTGCAGAAAGAGGAACAATTCATTAAACTTGATATGAAAATAAATGAGTTCAAAAGCGAATGTGAGGAAAACTACTTTTTGGTTGGAAAAAAGAAAAATGAACGTTATAGTTTACCAAATATATCTAGTTTAAAACCTAATACTCAAGTAAGTCATTTAAAAACTATTCAAACCAAACTCTACTCATCAGTAGTTAGTGAAGGAAGTAAATTAAATCATTTGAACATCCCCCATACTCCAAACGAAAACAAAGACGATGGAAGTTTTCTTTCAGAAAATCTTTTTTATCTGTTGACACCACCGGACGAAGATGCCCAAAGTAGCTCAAACTCTGTGGCAGCTGAAGAAGAATACATTTCTGACAAGAAAATTTTGATTTGTGCAGACAGTCATGGAAAGGATTTATTTATCTTGGCATATTAACAAATGAAAAAAACCAACCTTTAAAAATTATCAGCCTGTTGGTTTTGTTAAACCTGGAGGCTGTACCAAGCAGGTTTTAAATGAGAAGAACGTAAAACAAGAATTAACGGATAAAGAAGACATCCTGATTGTTGTTTGTGGTTCCAATGATGTTGCCAGAAATGAAGTACACGAAGTATTGGACGGTATAAAAGTACTTTTGACCTTTGTACTGATAACAAAGTGATTTTAGTGGATTTGCCTCAAAGATGTGACTTACCGGACTGGTCATGTGTGAATAGAGAAATTAAGAAAACTAATTTGAAACTAAAAGCTTTAAGTGACCACTATGATAATGTGAGTTTTGTAGAAGCGAGTACAGCTGGGAGATACATGTATACTGCACATGGTATGCATTTTAATTCAGTAGGAAAGACATGGTTGGCAATGAAGATATGGGAGACCCTGAGACACATCATCGGAGAATCGATGTCACCTCGATCCAGGGCTACCAAACCCAATCAGACTAATATTCTCTCCATGCCAGCGGGAAACTTCACATTGTCAGAAGAGGGGTTGAAGATATAGGACTTTACAATAACATACACCAATTTTCTGATAGCATTACAATTTTTCATATAAATATTCAGTGTCTTAGAAATAAGGTTAATGAATTAGATATATTTTTAAATGAAGGTAAATATGATATAATTTGCCTTAATGAACATTGGCTTGCTCCTCTGGAGGTGGATATCTACTTGCCTAATGGGTATAATTTGGCAGCCAATTATTGTAGAAAAAATTTAGGACATGGGGGAGTATCTATATATGTTAGTAATAGTTTTGTAAATGATTATGAACCAATAAATGTAGAGCAATTCAGTCTGGAAAAGATGTTGAAGTAGCATCAGTTGTTTTCCCCAGTATAAAACTAATTGTTATCACAGTTTATAGAACACCAGATTCGATTATTGAAGAGTTCAATGATGCTCTAAATAATCTGATTCTCTTTTTGAATAAATTTAACAAATTTAAGAGTTGTAATCTGGTTATAACTGGTGACATTAATTTGGATATTCGTTTTACAGATAAAAAAATAATTAATTTTCAGAATATGTTAAGATCTCATAACCTGCACTGTTTAAACAAAACCCCAACTCGATTAACACATTCACTGCTAAGCATTTGAGTATTAGCGAAACCCCGATGCTAATTTTTTAAATTTGTTTAATTAGAAGATATAACTTGCAGAAGTGACATAAAAACATAAAAGATTATTTTTGACCTATATTTACATTTTTTTGACATCATTATACTGCGGGACCGATGGGTCCCGTCAGCATGGACCAATGCCCATTGAACCTGAAAATGACATTTATTACAAGAACTATTGTATTATTTAGGGGTGTACACGTAACCTTATGACTGTTGATGGTAGTAAAGACAAGAAATTAGGCATTATGTTCCCAAGACTTCTAAAATTATGTAATATGTTGCGGGACCGATGGGTCCCGTTGTCCTGGCTACAGGTCTTCGTTGATTTATACATGAGTGCACACTCTAAAAGAAGATAATTTTCACTGAAAGGCACTAATAGTATATCATTTATTATTTACAACCATCCCCTCCCTTCTTTGTAGTTTTTAACACGTCTTATTTACAATATGTACATCATACCAAACACTTTTTGTTATTGTGCATCTTATTGTCATGGCACTTGTTATATCATCACGAATCATTGGTAATGTATTATACAAACTACTTTGGGGTCTCTAGATGTCCCAGCCATTGTTTATTTCGCTAACAAGAATCACGAAATAATAGCAAACACAGCACTAGATGAAAACAACTATAGTTAGCTGAACCGAGAAACTATGCACACTAGAACAAAGAACGAAACCGGCCCAACACGCTCACGCTATCAGAAAGGACCTCTTTGCAGCGCTGCCTAAACAGTGCCGAGAGCAAAACAACAATGCCCAGCGGGACCGATAGGTCCCGCGCGCACCCGTGAATGGTGCCGAGACCCTCGGGCGGGACCGAACGGTCCCGCATAGCACTGAATGTGTTAAATGCCTGTCTTGATAACATTATTACAAACGAACATAATGACGAATATTCATGTGAAATAATTCAGCTACATCTTTCTGGTCATCTAGGATTAAAACTTAATATTAAATTGAAAATCAATACCGGAAATTGTAAAAATAATTGCACGGACCAAACAACAGTAAGTACTTTTAGACCTTTGAATAATTATTCTGTACATAGTTTTATAAGTAGGTTAAGCAGATTAGACTGGCTTGGTGAACTGTCAAGGTTTTGTTCTGTTGAACAGGCTTTTTAATTTTTCTTGGAGGCTGTCTCTGATCTTTATAACCAATTCTGTCCTATAAAAAATAAAAAACAATCAAAACCTAGAGATTTTCAGTCAGTTAAAAACTGGTACACTCCAAAATTAAAGCATATAAAAAGTTTACTTTTACTTTATTTGGACAAATCTAAAACCAACACAGTGTACAAAGGAGCTTATGCTAGATTTAAAAAATCTATAGGTATGAAATTAGAATAGCAAAGTTGAGAGCCTACTTCTGACAACAAGTGTAAGGCAGCTTGGAAGGTCATAAATTCAGAAATGGGGAGGGAGAGCAGCAAAAAAATCATAGTTTTCCTTTCTCAGCTGAAAATTTTAACGATTACTTTGTAAATATTTGTAATGATATTATACCAAATGCAAACCCAGCCAATATTGTATATGTAGACAAAATGCTAGAAACAACACATGTTAACATTGTAAATAATTTTAAATGGAATGATGTAACTGTACTTGATGTAGAAAGATGTATTAAAGAACTCAGTAGTTCAAAGTCCGAAGATTGTTATGGTTTATCAAATTATGTATTGAAGCAATGTTACAGTGTTTAGATGTGTCCTTTGGCCTATTTGATAAACTGGATGTTTTCTGAGGGTATCTATCCTAAGTTTCTGAAACTTACCATTACAATTCCTGTTTTTAAGAAAGGAGATATTTACTCTCAAAGTAATTATCGTCCAATATCACTAGTCCCAGTTATGTCAAAAGTTGTAGAAGCTGTAATTAAGGAACAACTCAATAAGTACTTTGAAATAAATAGATTTCTATCATCAAATCAATTGGTTTTAGGAAAGGTCTTTCTACCATCAATGATATAGAAAATATAGTGTCCTATGTATTTCAAGGATTTGAAGAAAAAAATTATACTCATGCAACCTTGTTAGACCTAAGTAAAGCGTTTGACATTGTGTCTCACGATATTCTTATGACAAAACTTGAATTTTATGGTATTGTGCAAAAAGAGCTAAATCTATTAAGGTCGTACTTGATGGATAGATATCAAATGGTTAAAACTGGTGAACAACAATCAAGCCTGCAAAAAGTATTAAACAGGGTTCCCCAGGGCTCAGTACTTGAGCCATTTCTTTTTATTATTTTTACTAATGACCTCCCAAGTTTCTTATCCAGTAATTATTGTGTTTTATATGCTGATGACACAACATTGTTAAATGCAGGAAAAGATCTTAATATATTACTCGAAGACAGTGAAACCACATTTAAAAAGTCTTGCATATGGCTTGAAAATAATAAATTATTACTTAATAAAAATAAAACTGAAAGAATTGTTTTTGGGCTTAAAAACACTGAGAATAGATCTGTTAAACTCCTAGGAATAAATCTAGACTGCAAGCTTAGTTGGAATGAATTGCGTAAAAAATTGGCTAAAGTTCTTTTCTTATTAAGTAAACTAAAAAAATGTACCAGTAGGGAACTTATTTTAAATGTGTATTACTCTTTTTTTCACTGTCACCTATTATACGGTACAACTTTTTGGGGAAACTCCTCTGGGACTCAACAGGTTTTTATATGGCAAAAGAAGGCGATTAGATGTATAGTGGGAATTGGGGACACTGAATCATGTAGACCGCATTTTATTGATCTGAGTATTCTAACGTTACCCTGTGTGTTCATGTTTCAATCAATTATATGTTAAAGACCATTATGCAGAATTTAATTTAAGAAGCAGTAAACATGTATATAACACCAGAAATAAAAACCTTATTGATGAAAAATTTGTACGTCTAAGTAAGACGAAAAATAATTACATACATATTGGCCTAAAGCTTTTTAACATATTACCTCTAAATGTAAAGTCTTTGTCTGTAAATAGTTTTAAATTAGTTCTTAAGAAATGGTTTTGAAAAAAAGCTTTTTATAGTTTAGACGAATTCTACAATGTTTTATTAGATGACATAATATTTTAGGGGTAATATTTATATATCATAATTTATTCTCTTATTTTGTAATTTTTATTATTTGTTGTATTTATTGATTGTTAATTTTGTTAATTGTTATGTTTTGTTAATTGTTATATATTGTTAATTGTTATATTTAGATCAAAACACATTGATTAACAACTAATTATCTTACATCAAATTTACACTGAAGTCAAATGTCTACTATTTTATTTATATCATTGTGTTACTATTTAATTTACTTATGTGACAAAGCCTATTGTAACATATGTTATTTAACGACAATAAACGAATTGAATTGAATATTAACTTGTAATATATAGTATCACAGAGATTTATTTAACGCTAACTTAAGAACTTTTGTGATTTTTTTCTAAAACAATTTAGGTTAAGAAGTGCCTAAAGTAATTATAAGTTAAAAGTAGCTGGGACTGCAACACTGCAAATCTGTAAAAAGCATAATGTTAAAACACAAACGAGTTCCCGCATGCGCTCGTTTTAGTGGTGCATGGGATGTATCTTGTAAAACTTGCATGTTTACTGAATAAAGATTTTTGTAAACTTTATTTGTAAACACACACACACACACACACACACACACACACACACACACACACACACACACACACACACACGCACATATATATATATATATATATATATATATATTGTAGCACATCATTTTTGTCATGAAATTTAATTTTAGAAACACTTACTATAACTTATAAATAAATGTAATATTTTACTACATGTTTTTATGACAAAATCGAGAACTGGAAAATGTCCTTTAACCACTTTTGGTGGCAAGAAAATCGTATAAAATTCCGAGTAACCAAAATTGTAGAATATTATGCTGAAAAATACAATGTGCTTAATTTTTCTGTAAAAATTTTCATTTCTGCAATATATTTTATAAAAAGATGCATAAGTTACAAAATTATATAAAAGTCTACTATAATGAAGATGAACTAAGTAGAAATTTATAGCATTGTAACATTAAATACTGCTATTTAGTTTAAATTCTTTTAATCAGGTACTTTTAACGCACAAAAAAGAAACAAACAAATATACATTGGTTTACAACAGTAAGGATTTTTTATTTTATGAATAAGAGCTTACAATAGTTATTAAACGCTGAGAATGATATGATTCTTATCACTTCTTTTTGTAACAAACAATTCTTTCTATTTCATGAGCATTGTCAGAAAAAATTAATCCAAAAGACAAAGTACTATGGAATAAGACACAATAAACTTTCTTAAGAAAATGGCAGGGACACAGTTTCTCAGATTTCTAATACAAAGGTATGAATTTTTGGCTTTAGTAGTAGATGAGGGGAAAAAATATGTTCATCAAATAAAGAATACCATCGAGAAAATTATTAAATATCTTAACAGAATCATTTTTGGACAGAATACTAGACTATTCAACACTCTCAAGACACTGAGTAAAGTTATATAAACTATTGTCAGTAAAGAGCCTAATAGGTGATGGATTATCACCGCTTCTTTTTAACTGTGCATTAGAGTACGTCATGAGGGAATGGGAAAGAAATAACCAAAAAAACATAAAGATTGGATATCAAAGGGACAACATTAATCTGAACTGTCTGGGGTTTGCTGATGACTTAGCTCTTTTGGCCAATGACATTCAGGAAACAAAACAGCAAATTAAATCTTTACAAGATATAGCTCAGAAAATTGGTTTAAAGATATCGTTTAAAAAAACAGAAGTTTTATTAACGCAGCCTCCACTTGCAAATAAAATAAGGTTGGACAACCACAATATAAAAATTGTGCAGAAATTTAAATACTTAGGAGAAGTAATCACTTATAACCTGAATGAAAAACCATCTTGGCAAAGTAAAATAGACAAACTAACTAAGATTAAACATGCTACTAAGAATACGTATAATAAAAAATGTCTTTCAATAAATACAAAATTAAGACACTACAAAACAGTTGCTCTGCCACAAATTACATACGCAAGTGAAACAATATTTAAAACAACAAATACTATTGCAATAGATAAGGTTCTTAAGATGGAGAGAAGAATAGTCAGAACTTGCTTAAACAAAAAACTATCAAGTAGATGGAGTTTGGAGACTAGCTTCCAATGAAACAGTCTACAAAAATATAGAACCCATTACAAGTATAATTAAAAAGAAACGAATATCATTCCTGGGGCATTTGTTAAGAACACCTGAAAATAGAATTAGCAGGAAAATAGTAGAAAAACTGTGGTATAGTAAAAGTGACATTAAATGGATCACAGAATTAAAAGAAGATATGAGAGAGTTACAAATTACAGTAGAGGATTTAAAACACAAGACAAACACATTGAAGATATTGAATGACAAATACTCTACATTACAGCTGAAAAGAAACAAACAACGAATAGGAAGAGTGGTTCCGGAGGAGGAAAGGAAATTACGCTCGGAAAGGATGAAGAAATATTGGGTGGATAAAAGAAGAAAGACTAGAAAATATAAAGTGACTAAAGTGGTCCAATGTAGGCCATAAAATTATAAATAAATAAAATAAAGAGCCTAATATCCAAGTGCCTGATTACCGCAATATCATCGTCCACTAATAGGCTAGATAACAGTAATGTGCAATAATTTATGGTCAGAAAAAGGCTAATCCAGCACATTTACAACAATGTTCACAAGCATCAGATTAGTTAATACACTGACTAAACATGCTAAGGAATAAGTGGATTCATAATTTCCACACATGAAGATAATGGTCCATAGCATATTATTAAGCTGCACAGTGTTAGCAATTCTTTTTAATGTGTCAATGTCAATAGAGCAAGACTCTAATCCATTGACCGCTGTAGATTGTGCAGCCGGCCGAGCCAGTTGCGCTGAGTAATTCTTAGCCAAATTTGCTCAGACGGTACAGCGGCGGACAAAAGTTTGGCTGCTATGCCAGGATCATTTCATTCACCTTTGACAATCAAATATGTTGTATATAACTATTTTATTGATTTAGATCATTATTTTCTAGTGTATTTAGATTTCACACAAAAAAAATAATCTTTGAAAGTGTATTGGCCTATTTTGATTAGGATAAATAAGACAGTTTATCCTACAGTTATTTCGCTTTAGGACAATTTTAGAATACAATCCTAGAAGTTTTTTAATTTATGGTATTCTGGAAAACATGGAACAACACATAGAGCGACATCACAACTCTCACACATGTAGCGGGATTCACGTCTCATTTTTGTTATCTCCAAACCCTCTCCCTCCCATACTAGCCCTCTCACACCAAACAAGATTTCACTCCAAGTCTCGGACAAATAGAATACACAGCAGACAGCTGATTTGCATGGCAAGATAGCTCATGTGACTTTGGCAAAGCGCCGATGGTGTGGTGCAAGAAATACTAGACAGTATCGATGATGACAAGTGCTCTGCTAGATAGTGTACTCATCTACTGCGGTCAAAGGGTTAAAGGAGGGCTATTAAAAAAAAAAAAAAAAAAAAAAAAAAAAAAAAAACAAGAGAGTCTCTGAGCTGTCAAAAAACTTTAAGGTTCCATCAGGAGTTCTGTATAATGGTGATACTATTACAGGCTTGAGTGTTCTTATTATAACCTCAAAGTATGCCCAGAAATGTGTAACATCAACCACTTCATAAGTCAGGTCCTAAACCAAATAAATAGCAACTCCCCATGTCCAAATTATTGTACATGTCACAAATACTTTAAAGAATCACATTAGTTTTCTTTGTTTCCAAATTAACACAAGGCCATCCTACCAAGTCATACCGATTAGGCAGGTCAATCAGAATTATTCTCTTTTCACTGTAACTGTTTAAGGTCTTTTTTATACAGTTGATGGCCAGGTGTGCTTCATTGCAAGATACATTATTGGTTCCACAGAAAAGTACCAAAAAATCATTGTTTTTTTTTTTAAATTCTCTACATTACTGTTTTATGGTCTAAAACCTGCAAGTTCTTCCTCCTGGTCTTACATAACCAACTGTTTTAAATGGCTGTTTAAAGTTAATATACCCAGAGCAGAGCAACATTCTTGAACGTGAGATTCCTCAGCTTTGTCATCGGAGTTGGTGGTGCTAATTTCTGGATCATCCTCTACGAGAGAGCTGCATAGGGATTTTCAGTTGTAAATAAATGTTTTGTTGTGTTCCCATTGTTGAAAGTTTCCTCTCTGACGCTGAACGACCTATCCTTGCTAAAACCAGCATTGTTGGCCAGATTAGATCTAAGTGTATATGGATCTGAGAGGTCTGAACGCTGTTAGTAAAGGGGGGGAGACATTTGAGACATTCTCCTTGGCTTTTAGCTTAGTTTGAAGTTCAAGATTTTCTTTTTGCAGCACTTTGTTCATTTTGTCCATACTCTTAATTGAGGATAACATTTTAGTCACTTCCTCCTTGTTTATTTTCCATGAATTACATAATTTTGAGATTGATGATCATTCTTCCTGAATTCCTTTATCTCTTGGCTGTAGTATAGAACAAACTCATCTTTCTGACTCTGCATGGTTTTAAACCTTGCCTCTAAAAAAGTGATTACTTCATTAAATTTGTTTCTATGAAATTATGAATGAAATATTGTCTGAGAATTGAAATGAATTTTTGATGAACTCATTAAAAAATTGAAATACTATGGTCTGAAGAACAATGCTTTGTCTTTGATTATGTCTTATTTGAGCAATAGACTTTCAGCTTGTCAAAGTAGGTGACCAGAGATCAGGGCTTAAGAGGGTGGCAAGCGGGGTTCCCCAGGGCTCAGTCTTGGGCCCTTTCTTGTTAACTGTCTTCATTAATGATCTCCCTAAATTTGTCCCTGGTAAGGTTGTCTTGTATGCTGATGATACTACTCTGTTATCATCAGACAAAGACTCAAAATTAAATGATGTAATTATGGGTTACATGAGGCAAAGGTCCTATCTCTGGTTCTCTGCTAATAAATTAACTTTTAATAATAACAAGACCAAGGAAATTGTCTTTAGTTTACGTAATTCTGAAAATAAGTCTGTAAAACTACTTGGTATCAATTTAGACTCAAAGCTTAGCTGGGGAATCCATACAAACCATTTATGTATTGGATTAGCAAGAGTAATATTTCTACTAAAAAAACAAAAATTGTATACAAGTCTTAATCTTGTCATTAGTGCATATTTCGCTTTTTTTAATGTACACCTACTGTATGGAGTTTTACTGTGGGGCAACTCTAGTGGGGCCAAGACTGTGTTTAAGTGGCAAAAGAAAGCCATACGCTGCATAGTAGGAATTAGCGACAATGAGTCCTGTAGGCCATTTTTTGAAGAACTGGGTATATTTACGCTTCCATGTATGTATATATTACACAGTTTAGTTTTTGTTAAGGAAAATCTCGACTCTTTCAATCTTAGAAGCTTTAACCATGAACACAACACTAGAATTAAAAATACAATTGATGTACAATATGCTAGGTTAAGTAAAACTCAACAGAAATATGCAATAACCGGAGCTAGGCTATTCAATAAGTTACCTTTAAGTGCTAGATTAATTTCTGTTGGTAGGTTTAAGAATGTTGTTGCAGAGTGGCTCAAGAGAAAAATGTTTTATTCTGTAGATGAGATTTTTAATGCTAATTTTAGTGGCTTACAATTTTAAACTTTTAAGATAGATATAGATTGTATTTATTTTAGGCTCTGTAGGCCTACATAGTGATATTTTTAATATCATATTTGACTTTGTCAATACAATTTTGTAATTGTTGGACGACGATAAAATGATTCTGATTCTGATTCTGAAATAGCGTTAGCCACTATGGTATGCCATGACCTAATGTATACTCTATGGCACTGAACTTGTTCTATGAATAGTTCCCAAGTAGACGATTCAAGACAAGGTTGTCAATGTCATTAGGTAAATAGATCAATCCACAGGTCATAAATTAGTTCAAATTAATTTAAAGTGGTAAAATAAGGTGATAAACCTTGATTGAAAATTAAAATATGCCAGCTTCACAGAAGATTGCAAAAATGTTTTAATTGAATAGCTCATCAAAAACTATAACAATTTGATAGTTTAGTTCATTCACTTAACTTCAAATATCAAAATGAAGTAAGAAGGTTGGCAATAGAAAGGTGCCAAATCACAAATGTAACTATAAACATTCTAATTAAAAATTCAAATTTTATAGTTGTTATTAAAGAAAATGTGTTAAAATATGCATTGTCAAATAATTCAGTTATACAAAAATGTAGTACTAAATAAACTAAATAATATCATATAAAAATGTACATCTAGTTGTAAAGCATTGCATAGGTAAGATATTTATAAAAATAATTAATTGCAATACTATTCTACAGGCATAAATGGGCTCTTACATTTATATTATTTATTACTAGTATTTATTTATTTGTTACACAAGTTTATAATAGAATATTGCAATGCAACTGTAAACATATAACACGTCATTTTCAGTATATAATACAAAATTAATACTAGTACAACATTTTGGCAAATTAAAATAACAGTGATCGTTAAAATAAATCATGCAACTTTATACTATGAAACCACGACAAAAATCTGAAATTTTATAAGGACACGCTTCAATAAGCAATTTTTCAAGTCGCTTTCTAAAAATGTGTGAATTCTTTTTTGAAGTTAAATTTGGGGACAAATTGTTAAGTAGTTTAATTCCCTTATAAAATGGTCCAGTTTCTGTTACAGTGAAACAATTTATGTTATTTTAATGAGATACAATCATAGTAATTTACTTCCTTAAACCGTAATAACCTTAGAGTTATTGATTTAAAACTACTTTATCCGTCAAAGTATATGATAGTTTTCTATATTGTTAAAATTCAATAGTGAGTACAAACTCAAACATAACACTTGACTTGGTAATTTTTTTAATTACCTAATTTCTTAGACTAACATAGCCAGCTGATGTCATATGACTAAATTTTCCAGTTTATACTCCATCAAAACACTTCTAACATAACAATTAAAATCTTAAAATATTGTGGCCTTGTTGAGATTTATCTTCAGTCAAAAGACGTCTCTAATTTGTAATTGAGTTGGCAGTGTTTTAACACTTTGTCTGAAAATGTATAACAATATTCAATTGCATATTATATGGACACTAATTTATAATATTATGAAAGATACCTCAGAGCTCTCCTGGTTGTTTTCCTGTGCCTCTTTAGAACATCTCTCCGTACAGCTGGATTCAATACCAGCTGACTCAACTGACTGATCTTCTTTCTCTTCCTAAAAACATTCTTGTTTTGAGGTGTGTCATTATTAATCATCTTATTATTCGTGTATTCTAAGGAAAATAAAATACATATTTAAATCTAAGCTTGAATCTAACACAGGTCACATAAGCACATAGTGAAACTGTTATAAAGTGGCAATTATTAAGCGACATCACATACTTTATTCACTGGAATTATTTTATCCTTAGTTCTCAACTTCTAAACACAAGATATGTGGTTGCTACACGAGACATATCAGCATTAAAATATCTAGAAATAGGAGTTTATACAATTCTTGTTAACAATCTTTTAAACAAAAGGTGTTCAAATAACTGTGGAATCTTAATCTAGGCTTGCAACAATCATAGGTAGATAATTTAGATAAGTTACCGCATAGACTACTAATTACATTTTGGTATTATACTAGTTAAATAGCTAGATTATTATCTATTTCAGGTGAAATTCAGAATAAGAGCCACTTCATTATTAATCTGATACCAGCTAATACCAGGTAGTATCAGCTCAGAATCTCTTGTTAGGTTTTGAAAATCTGTTGCCGCCAAACCTCAGAGCTCAGGAACCCTTGGAAACAACTTACTCTATAATTGTTGGAAAGAGATCGGTTTATTGTTTATTTTTTAGATCTCAGCATTGCTCAACTTTTATTAAAATATTCAATTATTCTTTACCCATTATAAGTATATACAACCAGGCACAAACGAATAGTGTCATAATTATAACAACCCAACACTATTCAGATAAATATACAATATACATATATATATATATATATATATATATATATATATATAAAATCTTATAAATAAAAATGAATCGCAAAATTTGTTACTAAGTGCTAATCTTGAGAAAGGGGTCCAGGGAATGGGCTGACCTTAGTTCAGGTGGTTCAAATGAATTGGGAAAGTACCTCTCCAGAAGTGACATTCAGGTGCCACTCACGACCAATGGGGGATTCAAATCCAACCAATGGTTGGGCTCGTATAAACGCTAGTTAAGTGTCCTGCATGAGGTGGCCCTGCTTTCGACAAAACACCAGGATCAAGGCTAGTGTCCCGATTGTGCACTCTGCGCGGCGGTGATCCCCATTGCCACACAGTAGTGTTGCCAGGTCAGGCATGACCAATCTCAACTGAACTGTCCGGAATCGTACCAAACACATGCTTTTGTATGACTGGGGGCCTCCAATCCCACAGTGTGAAGCGACCTGTGTGCCTAAGGGATGCATGGCACAAAGATGCATTTGCATCACGAAAGGAGCCTTTGGAGATTGGATGGCTCCCAAGTGTAAATAGCCTTACCTGGTCATGAGGGGCTCTGACTAGGTGGACCTGTTATTTCCTTGGTACTCGTGGGATCTTTTATGGAGTCTGAAAATAAAATAACAAACAAAACTGTAACAGATCTTGATCTGAAACATATACAGCAGGCAGTTTCATCCGGCAACCTGGCTTTGGATGTCTCTTCCTGTTCATTATGCCCAACTATCATCAACGATGACTTAGCAGTTAGTGGTGTAGATGCGAAGGTTGAATCCATGGATACAGACTCTGAAGCCTCTAGACTACAACCACAAGCTCCCCTTCAAATTGTGCAAGCAGTGAACGATGGAGCAAAAGAAGACTGATGGTATCAGGCTTCCGTATAATAAATGGAGGAGGTAAAAGGGCAAGAAATTAGCCAATGAAAGGAAAAAATTAAGGAAGCAGAGGAAGTCAGCACCGGGTGGAATTGTAGGAGTTGACTCTACTCCGAGTGGGAAGAGAGAGCACTCAGGTGGTTCTTCGGCGGAAAAGCCCCTGCCAAAGAGGTGCCCGACCGTGATTCCACAGCAGACAGGTGGTTAAACTGCTCCTTCAATATAGGAGGGAGTGGGAGATACATTTAGGGAAATTCTGATAGGACACAATGTTGCTTTGGTCCCCAAGAATTTTTCTGAAGACGCTTCTCGGAGTAGGAGGCCTCAGAGGTGCGGGGGCACATCCTTGACAAGGTTTTCTGAGCAGAAGGTGTGTATTTGCAGTTCAAGAGGTGCTTTCCTGAAAGGGGAGCTCTCGTCATATTATGTAGCAATGACGAGACTAGGGACTGGCTGCGGGATCTGCCTCCTGAGCTGAGGGTTGGTGGCTCTGAGGGGATAAGTGTGGTCTGAGGGGACTAAAGAGACCTCATACGATCTATCAAGGTCTTCCTCAGGGTTGACGGTCCTTTAGCCGGGAAGGATTCTGAAACCATCCTTAACCCTTTGGCTGTTTGCCATTTTTTTAAATCTTGACATAAAACTGTTAGGTTTTTAGCATGGGTCATACCCAGAACTGTTCAGCTCAAAATGGACTTTTTGCAGGGATTTTCTTAAAAATGTGTAACTTCTTTAAAAATCAAGATATTTGCTTGAAACTTGTTGTGTTCTGTAGAACATAAGGCCGTGCTTTAGAAAAAAATACCTCATGTCAATTAAATTTAATAGATTTTTTTTTAAATGTATTATTTTTTATTTATTTTTTTTATTTTATTTTATTTTTTTAGTTTGGAACTATAAAACATATATTTGTTTTAAGGAGGGTGAATTGACAGTATAATATCCTAAAAGTACATTTAATTATGAATAGACCGTGAAAATCTTAAGTAATTTGGATAAAAACTGTTCAAGTTGTAGTAAAAATAAGTAAATAGTTACTTACATGAGTTTGATGCAATTTTCACCAGCTACTTATAAAGTCTCTTTGTCAATAATAAATAAAGTACATTACTGCAAGTGTACAAAAGCTCATTATATTTATAGAAAGCTAATTTTTAAAGGACAAACAAATGTTTCACACTATTTACACTTTTTTACTTTTTACTGACACACGTGCTTGACGAGGCATTCCGCGTGAACGCCCTGCCCGCACTTTACACACACTGTGCGCGATCTACGTTTTTTTCCTTCAGGATGGTTGTCACCTGAACACATTCTACAGAGTTTTTCTTTCTTCTCTGGGAGCTTCCTAAGTCCAAAATTAGCTGAAGGGCCATCTCCACCGCCTTGAAGATTATGGGGTACAGATTTGACAGCCATCCATTCTGAGGCAAGTTCTCCCACAATTTCCTTCATGAAATCAGCTCTACGTAGCCGCCGTTCGGTGGTATTCAATTTGTATAGGATGAATGCGTTTAGCACCATGTGGCCAAAAACATTAAATATATCCTTTTTTGCGTGCTTCATAGTTCTACGTTCATCCATATATACATACAACATTTGGTCAGTGGAATCGATACCACCCATACCACGGTTGTATTGATGGGCAATTTTAGTTTTAGTCTTTATAAGGAGACGACCACTTCTTCTAATAGAGTATGCCTCAGAAGCAGCCTGGCAGTCAGTTGATAGGATTAAAAATTGAGAGGAGTTGCTCTTTTTTTTCCCTATGCGCCATAATGAGCATTGGGCCTTTCCTTACATAGGTCTTTTGACCAACAGCATACTTTCCCAATAACTGTTTAGGTATACCTTTCCTGTCTTTCCTAATAGTTCCAGTAACAAAAGTTTGGTGACTGTACAAAGTTCTAGCAAGTGCAATTGAAGTAAAAAAGTTGTCAAGAAACATATGGTGCCCTTTTCCCAAACAATTTGCCATTCTTAGCAAGGTCAGTACAACTGTGCCTCCCAAAACCGTCACAACAACTCTTTCATTTTCTTCTGATCTTTGAGCTCCTTTATAACAGTAAAAAGATACACAGTAGCGTGTTATTGAATCGCAAAGGACCCACAATTTAATACCCCACTTGTGGTGTTTTTTTTTGGGCAGGTACTGAGTAAGTCCAATTCGTTTTTTAGTTCCCACCAAAGACTCATCTACAGATAGGGCTTTAGTTGGCTTGTAATGAAGCTTGAACAGCCGGTTTGCATGGTCGATTATAGGTTGAAACCTACCACAAGGGTCATACCCAGGATTTCCGTGAGGGACTAGTTTAGTGACATCTACAATGTGGAAAAATTTTAATACCAAAATGAATCTATTTGAAGTCATCACTTTGCCAAAAAACGAAGTGGTTTGTGTGAAATGGGTATCCCAATAGCTGGCAATACTAGGCTTGTTGATCATGCCCATGTTTAGTATGATTGCCAAAAAAGCTTCCATCTCAGCTAGGGTAACATCTACCCACTTTCTGACTTGACTGAAAGGCGATAAGGTCTGCTCATTGTCAGCAATGTAGTTCCTAGCATACCTGTTTGTCTCAGTAACAAAAACATTCAAAATTGCAGTTGTAAAAAACAGTTTTATGTACTCTATAGGTTTCGAGTTTTGTGGAGGGCAGTGTTTAGGTCCACTTACTTCAGAAAATGTAAATTGGTGATTGTAAGGTGGATCATTGCCTTCCTCTACTTCGTCCCAACTACTATCATCATCGTCAGCTGGATCATTTTGTGGAACATTTTGATTATCAGTTGTATCGTTTTGTGGGACATTCTGACTAGCCCCAGTTCTTTCCAAACTAACTGTACAACGCCTACGACGCTTCGGAACTGATAGATTTGGCCTATGCCTAGGCGGAGTTTCATCTACCTCAGAGATGATGACACATCAAGCTGGTTACGGCTGCTAATTGGTAATTGTATGTTACCTCGTTGAAGTCCTGTTGAGGTTGATGGTTGATAAGGATCATAACTAGGATCCTCGTCCGTGTCATCTATGAAATCATTGCTAGATTGTTGATCAGAATCACTGCTATCTACATTAGAAGAATGTTCGGAGTCACTGTCACTTCGGAAATTCAAACCAGCAGTTTGAACAATGTTTATCAGAGTATTCTCACTAACGGGAGATTTTGATCGTTTTCCACTCATTATTATAACACTTCACAGAGATAATGTAAACAGCGCACAATAACCTCAAAAGAACAGACAGGCAGCCGTGAAAACAACAAAAGGCACCAAGCGAGCGATTCGTGTTGGCACTGCCAGTGCAAGCCCGCCCGCCCGCCAAGGCCACTCGAATCGCGGCAATGGTCTTGGATTCATTACAGCGGATGTATGTAAAAAGAGCATAAACACTTATTTTCTTGTATAGCATGTATTCCTCTACTGATTGATATATAGTTACGCTAGTTTATTTAAAAAAATTACATTAAAACAAATTGATTGCGAAACAACGATATATTGTTCTGAAACAGTTTTCAGAAAAACTACCAACAACGATATATCGTTGTGAAACAGTTTTCGGTAAAACTATCTACAACGATATATCGTGAAACAGCCAAAGGGTTAAGGCCAATGGCAAACAAAATGCTGGAATTTCCGTGGCTAACTGGAAAGTTGACCTCAATTCTAATAAGAACCATATCTGTAGCACATTGTAGCTGACATAAAAACATACTTAAACAATAAACAAACAGATAAATTTATACAATCCTTTAACTTACATATCCATTGGAGCACCAAAGATCCATTGAAATGTTCTTTAATTGCATACTATTCAGAGACCAGAGCATTTGTCCCAGAAAGTTCTAGATATTTTATTATGTTCTAAAATAAATTATATAAAATGGTTGAATCTTTAAAAATGTCATCAATCTGAAGTTGTTGAAACAATTCTACTAGTCCTCAAAAGAGATATTACTTCTTTTATTAAGTGACCAAATATACTTTCTTAACGTTTAGAAATAGATAATTTGTTTACATTTTAGTCTTAAATAAAATCAAATCTTGGATTGCAGATTTAACTTTTAACCCTTATAACGTCACAGACGCCGTATGGCGCATAGACAAACTATCTCCAAACGGCAAAGACGCGGTACGGCGCATCGACACAAAACTGCGTCTATAGCAAATTTAAGTTACTTTTAAATCCAATCAATGTCACTAACGGTATGCGTCAACCATGTGTGTGGGTTATTGACCTATGTCAAGCGTCAAAATATAGCTGTCGCGTTACATTGTTTGAAACAATAGACGCGGTGTCTAGACACTCTCCCCGCCGCACGGCACAGACGCCATACAGCGCGCGCACTTTTGTTTGCAGTTTGGCTTCAGGTAGTGCGTGTCTAACCATCGCTGAGTCGGTTTCCTTCGTCGTGTTTTCTGTTTATATAAAAGAACACTATTAGGTTAGTTGTATAATTACAATCATGCATTTCTTTTTTATATTTATCACAAGTGTAATTTATATGATTGTCTGGTAATGTTTATAGTTTAGCTAATCAAATTTTGTGTGCCTTTTATTTTGACTTTATTTATATCTACAATTTAATGTCCCATAAATATATGTACGTACAAGATAATTTTAAACTTACCATAATTATAGAAAGTAAAAATAAAAATTAACTTTACACATTTTTTATTTATTTTTTTTAATATTGTGCCGTTTGTTGGAAGTCGTGAAAAGATATACTGACGTTATAAGGGTTAAATTATGAACGCTACTTTTAAATGGTTTATTTTCAGATTGTCAGATGTATAACCAAACTTTACCAACAACCAGTGAGTGCATTTCATACATTCCCAAGCAAAATTATATATATAAGATAAGCTACAACAAACAATGCAGGACAATTTGTGTTTATATGTGCAAGCCTGGAAAACCAAAACCATCATTAATCCTTACTTTTTGGAATTGTAAGAATTTTCAAGCAAAATTGTATATACAACAAGCTACAACAAACAATGCAAGACAATTTGTGTTTATAAATGCAAGCCTGGAAAACCAAAAACATCATTAATCCTTACTTTTTGGAATCGTAAGAATTTTCAAGCAAAATTGTATATACGATAAGCTACAACAAACAATGCAGGACAATTTGTGTTTATAAATGCAAGCCTGGAAAACCAAAAACATCATTAATCCTTACTTTTTGGAATCGTAAGAATTTTCAAGCAAAATTTTATATACGATACGCTACAACAAACAATGCAGGACAATTTGTGTTTATATGTGCAAGCCTGGAAAACTAAAACCATCATTAATCCTTACTTTTTGGAATCGTAGTAATTTTGCTGCAGCATTTGGAGTAACAGTCCAATATCTCTCTTTGCTTCCTATTTGAATGAAGTCTTTGCTTTTCATGATTGGTCTGACATATTGTTTCCAGCCGCGTTTACTGGGAAAGAACTTATCAATAAAACTGTAAATTCCCTTCAAGGAAAGATAACCACTTGGAGAGAGAGTGATGGCAGTCGTTACAATGACTGACAAGGGGTACGATCCGGACTGGTCAATATTTTCTATCAGTTTCTGAAACACAGAGGTACTCCTTCAAATTTGCATTTATTTCATCAATCAATATCTTTTACAGATGAATATCTATCTAAGAGTTAATTTAAATGTCAATACTTCCTGAATAGGTATCAAACAATGATTTAACTAAACTGTAAAACTATTTTGAATCTATAGTTTACATGTAACAGAGAAAATCTAAAAGCAATAATGGTCTATAATAAGAAAAACAGTATAGATAACAGAAACACTGGAGATATCATATTAATCCATAAAAAATGTTAATATCTTAGCCAATACACATATCAAACAATTCTTCCAATATAAACAGTGAGAACTGAAATGAGCTATCTCAATAAATTACAAAGTGATTCTAAAAAATAATATTCCTGGATTAAAGATCTAAAATCGTTGTAAAGACAGTAAAGAGCCCTAACAATCCTAATGGTTTGGAAGTGGTAAAGGCATAACACAACATCCTATTTGGATAACACAACAATTCATCTTATACTAACTTCCACTATACAAAAGGCATGACTGTAATTAATTCTGGATGGAGCTTTCTTCAGGAATGACATCACCATATCTGGGGACCTGAGTTAATAGAGACATCGCAAGAGGCATTAATATTTAAATTTCATATTTATTGTTGTTGATACCATTTTTATTGCATGCCTGTTTTTTAGTTTGCTTAGATGAATTTTCATGAGTTTAAATGCTAAATATGCTCTAGATTTTATATTTAACTGGTGTCAAATGAGGATCTTAGGATCAACACAGTTGAAACAACTTTAGTAACCCTTAACAGAAAATCATTCCGTTTTATTCTTTTTTTCATGGGATTGAACGCAGCTGATTTTTTGATAAAACGCCACATTGTGCAGAAGGTGATGTTCTCATACATTCCAAGCATACCATGTCTTCTAAGCACATAGAAAAGCTAAAATAAGTTGCTCTCACTATGTGACTACCTGATTTGTCTACATGAAAGATTTTCATCCAATGCTTTATAGATTCTTGGCCCAAAGCCACCTTGAACACGCCACCATTGCCTGGAGTGGTGTTACATAGATGTAGCAATTAAGGTTGAGTGGAGTGAATTCTTACTGTGGTATTCTTTAAGTTTCCAGAGCTGATTGGAGTAGATCTACAAAAGGAGCTTCATCTTCCTGCTCTCTCACAGTACCAAACTTGTAAATCTTTTATAGAATGCTCCATGGTTACAATATATCAACGTCACATATAGGTGTACAAATTTGGAATATATCTTTTTTATTAGAGACCTGTCTGTTTATATTCAATTTAGTTTAAGTGACCCACTATTTAGATTGTCATACTTGGATACAAAATCACCCCTGACAATTAGGATTTTATTTCATAACTTTGATAAACTTTTACAGAAAGTGAAAATGGCAGTGAGCTATGACTGTGCAGCTGATTCTTACACTCTTGTAATACTAACAGCTCAATTTATTGTCTACTGTGTTAAATGTTTAGACTTTAAGACTTATTTGATAGATAATTTTCACAACTCCTACTGTCCAAGTATTATTGGCCGTTGGTGTGAAGTATGGGGGTGAGTAGCACTCTCACTTGAAAAAGTGTAGAGTGGCAAGTAACAGAAGGTTTGGTCTCATCCACTGGAACTTATAACAGTACGATATCACTCTTCCACACTTCAGAGCTTTTATCAACAGTAAGTTGTTACTTTAACAAGAGGCATTGACAGTGTTCTGAACAACATTATAGTAACCTGGTACTGTTTTACCTTTAGTAATGGTTGTATCTCAACACTTGCTTAGTTACAGTAACTCATCACAAAACTTCACGTCCTAAGTACAAGATTCTCCTCCACTTCTCTAAGTACAGTAGGTAAAAATACTTCTCTAGCTACAGTACAGAATCTCACCACTTTTTTTGCTACAGTAGAAAATCTCATCACCTCTCTAACTACAGTATGGTCAAAACACTTCTCTAGTTACATTACATAATTTCACCACTTCTTTAGCTACAGTACACAACCTCACATCTCTTGCTACATTGCACAATCTCACTTATCTATTTAATTACAGTAGATGATCACAATTATTACTATAAATCAGTAACACTACATTTTGAGATCTGCAATCTGATCTCATTCTACTCTCTCTTCTACTCTCTTCTCTTTGTAGATAAGTCAAAATCTATGAAGATGACTCAAACTGACAAGCTAGTAAATTTCATGTTGAAAGTCTATTCATAAATATACTAGTTCAATAAACTCTAGAAATCATTGAACCACATCTCAAAGAAACCAAACATTAAATGAAAGGACTAACCTTCCCATACCAATAATTATGAGACTGATAAACTATGCACTCAATGCAATTATGTTGTGTTAGTGGGTCAAATTTACCATCAAAATGGGGGAATGACAATGTGTTCTACACTGTCTCCTATTTTCGTCAGATATATTTATGGAAGAATTTCAGCAAAAAGTCCCATTGGCTTTAGCTTAGTTCAAACCTAAAATTTAGTGGAGGAATATGGATGATACCTTTGTTGTTTTTCCTCATGGAGATGCTAAATTGAATGATTTTTTTAATCTTACTAATAGTATTTCTCCTTCTAACCACCCCACAATGAAATTGGAAGTTCAAAACAAGCTTCTTTTTATTTTTGTGTGTGTGTGTGTGTGTGTGTGTGTGTGTGTGTGTGTGTGTGTGTGTGTGTGTGTGTGTGTGTGTGTGTGTGTGTGTGTGTGTGTGTGTGTGTTAAGAGAATTGGATGTCCTTAAGACTACTGTTTTTGAAAGAAAACACACAGGAAAATATTAAACTATCAATCAAATCATAAAAAATCTGTCACAGGAGTGGTCTACTCGCTATTTGATAGAGCAAAGAGCTTATGCTCAGATAAATATGGATCAAAAGAAGAATTTAAGAAAGTTGAATTGGGTCTTAGACACAATGGATACCCTCAAACAGTAATAAAGAATTGCAAATGAATCAGAAGAATCATTCCTGAGTCAGTACATCAGAATAGAGATAAATCTGTGTTTAAGTCAATCCCTTACGTGCCAGAATTATTGGAGAAATATTAAAAGAATAGGTAGAAAATACAGCAATAGAACTGGGTTTAAAACACATAATACTCTTAGACAAAGTCTCATAAAAACAAAATTAAAAAATGGCATACAGTATTCCAAAAACTGTGTTTACAGTATAAAATGTAGTTGCAATAAGAAATACAAAAATAACCAAAAACTAAAAAAAAAACACAAAAAGGGAAGACAAAAAAATCAAAAATTGCACATCATTGTTGGTCCGAAGACCATTGTATGAACTGAGAAGAAACCAACATCATACATTAGGAATCATTTCTTTAAAAGGAAATTAATCGAGACTTCATACATTACGTTGACTGACCAACCAATTCACCTACCATCAGTCGAAATTAGACCGCTTTGGTTGCCAATTCTGAAAAAAGAACTAACAAGAAACCTAAAGTATCCATAAGATTAGAGATTTGTAATAAACCAATGCAGAGTCACAATATGGTTTTAAGAAGTTTATCTAGAATGAACTATAAAAAAGGCCCACTTCCGTTGCCTCCTTTTTGTCCCCAACTTGTTTCTGCAGTGACGATTGCCATTTGTTATTGGCCTCTGGTTAGTCTTAGGTCATTCGGTCAGCGAGTGCAGACCTGTAACCTGTATTCTGTAGTTCAGTTTTAATAATTAGTAAAGTAAAGATGTCTTATTTTACCAGGCGAAGTTAGGGCTATGAAGCCCTCTTTAACACAACCTGGGGACCAACGGCTTAAAGGTGATTTCCGAACCACCAATCAGTGTTAAGTGTTGTGAAATTAGTAGTTACTTACTGATTTTTTTGTATCACTGAATGATGGCACATGTCCAAAAAAATCCTGTTTCCTTCACGGTAACAACACTTCTCTCGCTACTTCACAATCAAGCCACTTCTGTTGCTAAAATATGTAATCTCACCACTTCTCTTACTGCATTACACAATCTCACCACTTCTATATCTCTAGTTACAATAAACAGTTACAACACTTCTCTAGTTACAGTACATACTCTCGCTACTCTTCTAGCTATAGTAAGTGATGTTAACACTTTACTACCAAGTTTCCAATAGCTGTTCTTGAGAATAAGTGCTACAGTATTTGTTATGTATGATGTATTTTTAGTACACTTTGGTGTGGAACATGTTGAATTCTCATTCGTAAAAGTTTTCCAAATAAAAATGTGAAAAACAATTATTTTCTAGTTTATCAATATTTTATTGTTGTGACAATAATTATAATTATAAGCCTTGATAGTTCAGGATTTTACAAAGTTGAGGATGGAATGTAAGAATACCAATATACTAATTAACTAATTAATATACTTAAAACCAATTGGAAACAGCAACAAGGGCTTACTTTACACTTCTCCTCCAGTGGTGAATCACCACTGCAGGGTCTTAACAAATCCTTTTCTTCCCACAAGTCACTCTCATCCTCTTCCAAACTGGATATTTTCAACAGTTCACATGTAGGTAATGGTGGATTTTGTGGTTTTCGTTTTGTAGGACTCTCTTTCTTTCTCTGTAAATAAAAATGAACAATACTACATCTTTTTAAACACCATTTAAGTACAGGTGTGTTTTATTTTTGTATTTTGACTGCTGGCTCTTATACTTTAGCAGTCAAACAGCTAAGATTAAATTCATAATATTTTATATTGCAATAATGCTGCTAGAGATCACATATGAATAACACAAAACTGTTAAAGCCTTTTTGTATACTTCTAATCCATAAAACTCTGATTTTTCTCAACCACTAACTACCTCAGTGTTTTTGTCACCTCATACTGTCTAACCGTAACTTTACTATGTAAATTTTATCAGACAAATAAAGCTTAGCCAATATAAAAAAAAATACTTTTAAAAAGGTGTGAATTAATATGGCTGAAAGCAAGGGATTGTTTACTTGTAGACAGAAAAATAAGCAGGCTTCCTTGAAAACTATCTTCTAGGGCCCACTTATTAAAAGAACACATAAAATACACATTTTTAACATTAAAACAGTTTCAGCAGCATTTTTACCAAGTACAAAACAAAATTTCACAGCTGCATGTTATTCACTTAAACTTGCCATAGTAAAAAATGAAACCAGAACAAAACAACACCAGCAAAAACAATCACTGCAGATGAAAGGAACAAGCCAGATTGACAATACAGGCGGCAGTAAACGGGCTATGAGTTGCACTGTACAGTACATGCCTAGTGGCTGAGAAATGTGTAATACACAAGCTCGGCTCATAGATAAGGCCTACAGACAACTTGGGGACACCTCCACTTACAAGTTATTGAACCATAACACCACTGAAAACTTCATCACAGAACTTCAAACCTGACTTGAACAGGAGGCCCCCACCAGAACATCTCAAAAGAAAATCTGAAACTCCTGATCAACCCCAACTTGATCACACCAGTTTTACATCTTACCAAAAATTCACAAGAACCTAGTCCCCCTTCAGGAAGACCCATAGTTGTAAGTTGTAACTCTGTCACTGAAATACATTCAGCATACCTAGATTCCCAATTAAAACCAATAGTCACTGAACTGCCTGTGTATATCAAATACACCAACCAACAATTTCTTGGAACGCCTAAACACCATATTATCCCTATTACCCCCAATGTGATTCTTATAACAATAGATGTTACTTCTATTTATACAAATATCCCACACCAAAGTACCTCACAGCATTGGAATATTTTATAAACAAATGCCCAACCAAAGAACCATCACACAGCCTTCCTTGTAAACCTAGCAGAGTTCATACTTCAGAAAACAACTTTCAGTTTGAAGGAAAGAATCTCCTGCAGGTGAAAGGAACTGCAGTGGATAATAGAATGGCATCATCATACTCCAATATCTATATAGGCAAGCTGGGGCAGGCCGTTTGGAACAAGCAACTTATTCCCCCATTACATGTTGGTTTCAATTCATTGATGACATTTTCGTGATAAGGACTGCAGGGCAAAATTCTTTAAACAACTTTATAGACAACTTAAAAAAAATCAGCTCTTTGTAGTTTACCAATACAGCTTCCACCACAGACATAGTTTTCTAGATGTCACCAGTACACTGGAAAATAGCCTATTACAGACTGGAGTTCATTTTAACCCAACAAACCTTCTACAAAACCTTCACTTCAACAGCATGCACCATCACTGAAGCTTTTGTAGAGCCGGGACACTCACAGAACAGTCTGAAACCAAATCAAACTTGTCCAATCCAAGAACAGACCAAAAACAAAATCTGATGATAGGATCTTGTATCTCTCAAAAACACTTAACCAAAGCCTACAACAACCAAATCCCCCAATTAAAAGATGGTTTCAAAATTTTACAAATCTCTTCTCATACAAAAGATTTCCTAACATCTGCTTCCACTGCCACTTTCAAACAACCACCTAAATTGAAAAAATGTCAATCCCAAAATCTCTTATTCCAATACACCTAAAAGTAAAAACAGTCTCAATACAACTCAAGGTTCATTCCCATGTAATAACCAAAAATGCAAAACATTTCAAATAAACCAACCCACTGTGTTGTGTAAAGAAAAGAAATAAAATGATCAATCAGTAATTTTAGAATATAATTTTTTTAACATTTGGAGGACCAGACGGGGTCTCCAGCTTCTGAGAATTTTAAAGGAGACAATTTAAGGATATGAAATTTCATGGAATGTGCCACAGAAGTCACTCAAAAGAAAAGTTGTCTTTCCCGAATACCACATGAGGATTACCTGGATCAGGAATAAGAGATTAGAGGTAGACAAGTCCAGAGAGATTGTTCTATACCTCCCCCCTCCCACAGAGGTCATCACTGTCAGACAGTCCACGTTTACAGGAGAACATACACTTTAGCATGCACAACGGACACATACAGGGTGAACATGGGTAACAAAATAGGTCAAATATGGTTACTTGGAACATCTGAGAACTCTGGTTACAGAACTGCTGATAAGTGATCTCCAATCAGGAATTGTCCGGGGGTGAACGTTGAGAGATCCGAAGGATCACTGAGAGTGCAGTAAGAGTACAAGAACTAAGCATTGCTTCAATTTGTGTAATGAGAGTGATTAACTCCGCAAGAGTCAACACAGTTTCTCCCATCACTCTCAGAAGATGATGTTTTGATGATTGGCGCTTTTGACAGTGCTTTCCCAAAGACCTTGATGAGGGGGAGCAGGAGGGTTAAAATGGAATTGGATTTCTTGAGGTGTGAGTATTTAGGAAAATAATCTTCCTCAAAGCAAAACGTTGATACCTTCTGGTAGGTGAAATGTGGGGTCTGCTAGAGTTTAGTCTTTCTAAAACACTTCGGGAGTCAATTATACTCAAGGGATTTCCATGGATATTTTGTCCAATATGTGAATGTTGAGCAGCCAAGACACGACTGGAGAGGGTTTTGACATCTAAATATAGGTTGTTGACCCTTTGCACAGGTTGGAGTCTAAGCTATACCCATAATTTGGTGAGAGGAGCTGAAGCGACGAGTACCCATAAGCTGAGCTGTGCGCTTGGAGATACTCAAACAGACAATGGAGTCTCACTAATCCGAACAGGTCCAGGAAAAAATGCTTACATTTATTTATAACCATAATGCACAGTTATAGCAACTAATGACCTAAAAAATGAAAATGTGTGCATCATTTTGTAATAAAACTTAAATTAAATACGCGTACACTATTTTATTAGGAAAAATTGTACAGTACAAAATTAACGAAGTTTGAATACAGTACTAAATTGAAACTTATTGATTAAGTATGAGTTAAATTAAGAAATTAAATCAAACAAAAACTGGATCTATAGTACTGATATTATTATTGAGTACAATATTCATTGTTAAATTCATGAATTCAGTAATTGTCTTTTGTCACAGGGAAGAGTCTACTGAATGATGCGCATTTTCACCATGTCGTGTCATAAACATGATATCAGCAAGTGTAGCAGTAACCTGTTGCTCTAGGTATCGTAGGGCAAGGTCAAGCATTGCTGCACCATATGTATGTGGCACCACCCTTCCATCATCAAACAGGTTCTCGTCGTCACTTTGTTCCTCCTCACTCCATCGATTCTTGAGTGACTGCACAAAGGGTGTCTAGCTTGTCTTCAAGAGTAACGGTGGTATGTTTTTGCTTACTCTCCATAGCAATCAGCCTTCACACTTTTATTATGCAAATAATTACAACAGTGGAATCGATGTTTGCACTGAGACAAACAAGACGACACACTGCAAACTACAGCACAATGTGCAGCTATTCTATGAGTCAGTGTGTGTATTTTTGATGCACCAAAGGAGGGGGAGTACTGCCTGGTCAATAGCGCGTGGACATGTCCAATGTACGCTACAAAAGTGAACTACACTGTGCTTAGTATTCGCAGTGCTACACATTTGTCGCATGAAATACAGTAAAAGAGTCAGAAAAATGTTTTAATAAATATTGTTGATAATTTTATAATATAACCCATTCTCATGCTTAAAACCGTGTTTTACTGTCATTCTGGCTAATCCAAACAAACTCGTAATCCGAATTGGTTTCAGTCCCAATTAGTTCGGATTAGCGGGACTCCCAGAGTCAAGTAGTGCTCTGAAAACATAAGTAGTGCCATGCTGTGTTGTGATTTGCACCAACATAGTGCCTAGATGAACAGTAAAGTACAGCAGTGGACATTAAAAGGCCTGGTCTCTTGAGACAGATTAGTTTTAAAATGTAACAAACTGGTGAATTTTGTGACAAGTTCAGCACTTAGACTGGTATTTACACTGTTTAATACAGGGATTTTCTAAACACGATGTTTTTCTTTTTTTACAAGTTGGTACAGTCTTGAGGAATTTTGGTCTTAAACGCTTGACAGTATGTTATACATTTTGTGGTCATTTTTAACACAGCAAAACAAGGATGTTTAGAAAAAGAGGGCGTAGAAAGTAAAGTTACAGGGTTGTTCTCTGGGTTCCATTTCTTAGGGGAGGGCTTCACATTTTTTGTGAATTTTGATGGGAATGATTGGGTATGTTGAGCCTTTTTAGAGATTGAAGTGTAATGTAACTAGAATCTTCAAAATGAGAGCATTCTTCATTTAAAAATTGTATTATACATTGAGTATTGGGTAGAGCATGAGGTTCGCTGCCCCAACACGTGCCCAATAAGCCTCGAGTTTTTTTTTGTTTTTATAACCAGTCTGTTTTAGTAAATAGTGAATTTAATAATTTTACATTACCTACTTTATAAATCAAATCAAAATCAAGCTTACTTACTTTTTTCTTTGGAGAAGCCTCTAGAGAAGATTCTTCAGATTCCTCTGTTTCTAGATAGTTTGCAGCCTTTTCTAAAATTTTTATCACAGTATCAACAGGCATTCTTATGTTCCAACTGGATTCCTTGTCAAATTCAGAAGAAGTTTTGAGAAAAGCTTTTTTCTTTACATTTAATGTTCGAAGAATTGAGCGTCTAAATCCACTTTTACTACAACTTTCAAAATATGGAAACATCTGGGTAATGGTATCAACAATTTGGGATGTGGTAAAAGAGTCACCGGTGCCGGAAACTATGGCCAGAGTTATTAAAAGACTGTTGGTGAAGGGTGGTGGTCGACAAGTAGACTTGCACCGAGGAGCCTCTGTCAGTTCCTGCAATAATTGTACACAATTTTAAAAATCACTCAAAATATATTCATGTTAATAATATTTAAATTTTAAATTAAATTTGAAGAGAATTTTCATTAACATTTACATCTCACTCACTCTCCCTTTCTTAGAGAGAAATCCCATCATGATGACAGCAACCCTGTAACACTGGTGAGTAAAAGTTTGGATTAATATAGAAAACAGATTATGTCTGGTCAGAAACGGATCCAGAATCAAGGACCACCTTAACCAATTAAGAAAACTCAGTATTTGAATGTAAAGTGTGATATAAGCTTACACCTTAGATGCATAAATATGACAAAAGATAAGTATAATAAAACTTCTAGTTTCTGATTATGAGCAGTCTGCAAGGACATGAGAAGTGTGTCCAATATAGGAATATCTAGGCCTCAACCACTATCTGCACCAGATAAGATAACAGATGTGCCAGTTGAAATATTCCTTATTAAAATTTTAAAAGAAATGTGAGACCAGATTAGAGATTAGAAAAACCAACAATGAGTTCAGTAGGCAATTGGGATGAATGACCATGGTTTAGATTGACAATATCAACGAGAAATTGGAGACTTTAGTAACTGACATTAATCTCCTGCATCAGGAAAATGCTAACCTAAAGAAAACAGTACATGAATTTAATGTTAAATTGAACTCATTGGAGCAAGCACACAAAGACAAATATTTAAAAATTAGTGATGTACCTTTCACAGACAGAGAAGATGTAATGACTATATCGAGGAACATTTTTAAGCAATATGAAATTGTTCTTTATTGTTACATAATCTTAGAGAATAGTACATGCGTCAATACATAAATAAGAAAACAAGACAGAAAAGCAGTCTGTTAGTCGTCAGTTCTTTCAAAGTATTCCTTGAGGGTGTAGTAAGGGTGTTCTCGGAGCCAGTGCTTCAGTTGCCGTCCAAACTGCTGTCGTTCTGTCTTCTTCAGTTTTTCTGGGAGGGCATTCCAGAGCTTTGCCCCTGCATATGTCGGCTTCTTCTCTGTGGATGCGAGATGATGTACAGGGAGGCAATAATTCAAGGCATGGCGGGTGTTGTAGTTGTGATAGTCTGCTCCAGTTGCAATAGACTCAGGGAATTTGAGGGTATTTGTGTGAGTCTCCAGGATATAGAGATTAACTATGGTGAGAATCTTCCTGGAGGTCCTGGAAAGCCTGCCTGCAGGATTCTCTTGCTTGTAAATTTGCAAGGATGCGGATGACTCTTTTTTGATGGACAAGTACCTGCTGCAGATTGCCCCTTGTGGTGCCTCCGCAGACTACTATTCCATATCGGAGATGAGTCTCATAGAGAGCATAGTAGGCAGTTTTAGCTGTTACGGTGTCACTGATGTGTTTCATCCTGCGTATTACATATAGTCCCGCACTGAGCTTTTTGCAAAGAAAGTCTATGTGTTGGGTCCATGCCAGTGTGTCATCAATTACCACCCCGAGATATTTTGAAGTACTGCTCTCCTCCACTTCAGGCAGTCTTCCAGTTGTGTCTTTATGCCTTCCTAGAACTAGCTGCTTCGTCTTTTTTTCATTCACGACAAGGTCATTACCATGACAGTATTGCACTGCCATGTTGACGGCAGTATAAGCAGCTATTTCAAGGTCATCTTGTTGTTTTTTACTCAGTAGGAGCACAGTGTCATCAGCATACATTACTGTGCTGCTGTAGTTTTCCATGTATCGGGGGAAGTCATTGGTGTACAGAATGAAAAGGTCTGGCCCGAGCACAGATCCCTGGGGCACTCCTCGGGTGACGGTTTGCAGCCCTGATGTTGTTTGGCGTGTTAAACCCCTGGTTGTGTACTTCACATCAGTCATCTGTCTTCGTCCGGTGAGATAACTTCTGAACCAGTTAAGAGCTTGTCCTTGTATCCCAAGAGTAGTCAATTTACAATTTACAATAGGTTTTACTTTTGATAACAATATGGTAGACAACGTATTTCGACACAAGTCTATTGTATCTAGATAGGGAAACATAGTCGTCCGGTTCATATGAGAATTGGACAAGGAAGTAATCATGGAAAAGAGTATTTTAAAAGATATCTCTTAACCATTTTAGGACCGCGCGTTTTCAGATTTTCTATGCCTAAAAGACCGCCTTGTATTTTTAAAAAGTGTAAGGGTTTGGGGAAAAAATTGTATATTCTAAAGTAGTGGAGATATTTCAATAATTTTTTCAACAATTTTTTCTGCATGAAGTGACTAACAATAAGAAAATAGGTTTTACTTTGTGCAAATCAAAAAAAGGTTTGTTAACACCTATAAATAAAATGGTTTACAGGAATTTTTATGTAATCTAAAAAAAATAGAACAGTCCACACATATAGATACATGTATTTACAAGTTATTGCTTAGAAGATTGCAACTTATTTCAATACTTTTCTTCAATAAATGGCTGAGATAGGAGGAAAAATAATAATAATGGTAAAAATTAGAAAATAGATAGAAGCAGAAAAAGATAACTTAACGACAGAGAACAGGCCAATTAAGCAGTAATGAAACAATATTTTGTCTCTAACTCAGTTATTTCATGGTCTTATTAAGTTTGAAAGTTCATGAGAACTATTCTAAAACTTACTCATACTAAAAAACTAAAAATAAATTATTTTGCACACAGAAGAAATGTTACAGAACTGCTGACAAGTCTAACAAACATGTTTGGTGAGGCACACTCCATGTAAGCCTTTATTACATTTGACACAGGCAGTTCTGGATCTCTTCATTTTACCACCACTTTGAAGACTAATTTTACTGCATACAGCACAACATTTTTCTTGTTTCCCTGGTAACTTGAATATTCCATAAGTTTCAGTAGAAGAGCTGGCAGCCGGCTGGTTGTCTGGAGCATCACCGCCACCACCAGTACCACTGGGAGTCTTCATCCGTAGCCATTCCTCAGTTATGTCTCTAATAATTGACACAACAAACTGATATCTAGTCATAGGCTTACCTAAACAATTTAGTTTATACAGAATATACGAATTTAGAACCATTCGTCCAAAAACGTTGAATACAACTTTTTTCCAGAACTTGACTGTACGCCTCTCATCCAGATAAGCATACAGCATCATGTCGTTTGTATCAATTCCACCCATGTATCTGTTATATTCATCAATGACTTTTGGTTTATTTTTTATTCTTTCAAAACCAAATTTTGTGCGCCTGGTCTGAACATCTATGGCTTGTGAATCAGACGAGACAAGTATTACTGGTCGTGACTGTGATGATTTTTCACGATAAGCTAGAGTCAAAATATAGTCACTCCTATAATATTTCTTTTCTCCAACAGCAAATTTTCTTTTGACATCATTGGGTAAGTTCTTCCGGTTTCTTCTTATGGTACCAGTGAGGAAGGTTTGTTTTCTGTACAGGTCTTGTATAAGTCCAAAGCTGGTGTAAAAGTTGTCAACAAATAAATGGAAGCCTTTATTCAAATAGTTTCCCATTTGCATAAGTTTCATGACAACATAGTAGCCTAAGCCATACTTTTTAATTTCTTCTCGATCATCAGAAAATGAAGCCCCTTTATAACATGTAAACCCCAAACAATAATTTGTAATGGAGTCACAAATTACCCACAATTTGATACCCCATTTGTGATGGTGTTTGTTTGGTAGGTACTGTAGTAATCTAGTGTAGTTTTTTGTCCCAACCAAACTTTCATCAATTGATAATTGTTTGTTAGGAATATAGTGATGCCGTGAAACATTGTTGGCATGAGTTATAGCTGGTTGGAATTTTGCTGTGGGGTCATAATCAGGATCAGTGTTTTTCGCCAATTTACTGTTGTCTGTTAAATGAAAAAACATATGAATGCATTCAAACCGGTTCCTACTAAACATTTGACCAAACCAGGGTGTATTTTGGGTCATATCAGTACTCCAGTAAGATTTCAGTGTTGGTTTGTTGATCAGTCCCATGTTTAGTAAAACTGCAATAAATGCTTTGATTTCACCAACAGTAACATTCGTCCAGTTTCTTATTTTATTGGTAATACTGATTTCATTGTCATTTGTGTACTGCTGGGCATATCTGTTTGTTTCTTTCACAATAGTTTGCAAAAAGGCTGTGGTAAAGAACAAGCAAAAATAATTAATAGGCCTAGCATTTGGAGGCGGACAATGTTTGGGACCTGGAAGTTCACTGAAAGAAAATAGGTGACTGGGTGGAGAATCTGAGTTTTCATATATTTCTTTCCAAACTAAGTCATTCATATCATTGCCATCATCAGAATCGGACATTTCAGCCTCTATGTTCATTGGCACAGGCCTTGTTACAACTCTAGGCCTACCTCGGCCTCGTCCTCTAACCTTATTTACCATAGGCCTACCTTTGGATTTTCGTCTAGGTGGCTCGTTATCGTCTGTTTCCGATGACGATGAACTAATAATTCTTGATGGTGAAAACCTTCTACCATGTGAAGTGGAGGGTTGATCAGGATTGAAATCACGATCGGCATCACTATCATCAACAAACTCGTCACTTTCACTACTCACGACAAAGTCAGAAGAGTCTGTCAAATTTTCTGGTCTTTCACTTAGATCGGCATCACTACGTAATAAATCTTCAATACTATCCTCGTTCAAATGTCTTTTAGTCATTTTGAAGCACGATAATCGTCTAAACACAATGAACAAAACGTAAACAAACTCGGCATGCCGCGTCAGTCAGCTGGCGCTGGCGATCGCGTGTTGGTCGCACGAGCTCCTCCCGTTTGTTTTTCAATGGGGTGATCGTGACAGGCGGAGAGAAAGAGTGGGGGCAGAGCCGAGCAGTACCGATAAATCCCGAACATTCCTGACAAACCCTGTACATGCGGCTGATAGCGACCTCAGTTCGGAACGGTTTCTGATTTCTATTATCTTACAAATTAATGAGTCGTTTTATATCCGAATTAATGAGTCGTTTTATATCCGAATTAATGAGTCGTTTTATATCCGAACATATCTGCAAAACATAGAAATTATATCGAATTAATTATATTAATATTGAACTTTCTTTATAACTCTAAAGATACTTTACAAAATGTGAGATGGTGCACAACGAATAAAATGTCATAATCTAGAATAGAATAGAAAAATTATTTATTTTCTTGAAAATATGTACAATAGTAAAATTATATAAACATCATTTATACCTTAAGCACAAACACAAACATTGCTCCTTAGTTGTAGACACAATTGACATGAGAATAAAAATAAAACAATGTTACTTTTTATTAAAGAAATATGAACATGTCTTTTTTTATTTTAATACAGCTAGGGTACATCAATAAACAAAATTCAAGAAAACAAAATAGGACCTCAAAAGGCAAGGAACTGCCTGTGTAGAGGCTCCAACTTTCTTAGAAAAACAAAAGAAAACAACACTCAAGCAAATGAAATTAACAAATAAATTCAAATACGATAAATCTACCCATTTAAACTAAGCTTTAATAAAACACTTAAATTTGAATTAAAAACACATTATATAATTTTCAAAGTCTAAAGCTAATTCAGTATACATAAAATGCCATAAATATAAATTATAACCATATCCAGTTATCTTTTTGTGATATTGGAATATATTCAAATTAATAGGACAAAAGCAACATATTATAATGTGGAGTCCTTAATTGGTAGTAAATAAATTAATAATTACTTAACCAAAAACATAATTATAGAAATATGACAAAATCAATGACAACTACCTGACTTAAATACCTAACATAGCACGTGAGAAATAAGCTAGACTTGAAATTGTGCATGCAACTTCAACCAAGCCTGATAAGTGTCATTTTGTGTCGTCTGGCGTACGCGATTATAATGCTGATCTGATCTATAGTACATGGAAATTATCGAATAATTTCTAACTAATAGTAATGTAACCTACAAATTATATTTATTTGATTAAGGCAGTTGGAAAATGCAATGAACCAAATATAATGTTACGAAACAATTTTATTGGTTTACATTTTAATACGAAAGATGCAATTAAAAAACTCAACATAATTGTTGATTTTGTGTTTGGAGACCCTGAAGATAAATTCTTTAACTACTATGCTAAGTAGGGCTCTTTTTAATCCTCCTGGATGTTTAATCCACCCTCGAATGTTTTATAGCTACGCCACTGAATGTAACGAAGTTACTTTGTTACATTAGACTTCCTTACATCTTTTTTGGTATTTCGATACTCCGTTGTATTGGTTTATTTGTATGTAGACAAGAGTAATTGCCTGCCATTAATTACGTTGTAAAATCACGGTTCAATGAAATAAATTTAATTGTGCTGCATCCTGCAGCATCCAGCTTTGAAAATGTAATATATATATTACATTTATACATATACATACATATACATATTACACCACCAGGCTCTATTAAATTCAGAGGAGTACAGAGCGAGAACGCGCGGACTGCTTATTCCACTATTCTAATACGCGGGCTATCTCTAGTTGGCAGGAGGGGCCCCTCCATCCCCACTTTTTCTCTCCGCCTGTCACGATCACCCCATTGAAAACAAACGGGAGGAGCTCGTGTTGGTCGCGGCTGAGAGCTAGCGCTACCAACTGCGCAATTTATCATTTCCCACTCCTCCGTGGATTAAAATTTTACTACATTCAAAGACGATTGTGAATGTAGAAACTATCAATAGATGTGGAGTCAAAATTTGGTTGAATCAAAGTTATTAATTATTTTCTTATACCCATAAAACCAAACTACTGATAAATCGTTAGTTGGTATTTTTAGCCTAAAAGACAAACTAACGATATATCGTTAGTTGGTCATAAAAGGGTTAAAATACTCTTTTCCATGATTACTTCCTTGTCCAATTCTCATATGAACCGGACGATTATGTTTCCCTATATGGAGAGAAACATACAGTTATTTATTTTAATGAGTCTCACATAGAACAACAAAACTGCTTAATGCAGCTCATACAATCAAATCCGAAAAACAGTATACCTACCTATCAATCAGAAACGGATGCACTTTTATGAGGAAAAGTAAAGATGAATCAGTTGTAATCACCAACAGTGTGGATGATTTAGAAAAACTGAGATGAAGATGTTGTAGGCAAAATGTGATAGGATAACCATAGTATATCCCTGCAAGAATTTGTTAACTATGTTCAAAATGAATAATTAAGACGTCATGTCAATAGTATAATCTTTATGTTCAGTTTTTCTATATTTTTTTATTCACTTGATTACCAAAGTTTCTGTCACCAAGTAATATTTTTAAGCTTATTTCAATGTTTTTAGTGTGTACAATTGATTTAAATTGTTTCTATCCAAAACAGTATGTTTCTATGTGAATAATTATTTATTAGTGCTTTCTAAGTTTGTTATGGTTTACGAGTTTAAAAAATTATAATTTCACAGTCTACAATAGTTAATGACACAAAGAATGGTTTCAGCTGATCTAACTTTCAAAGACAATCGGGAAATTCTAGAATATATATTAAATGTAAAAGATATTAAAGTAATAAATATCTTGAATTGCCCGTGTAAATGTTGAAAATATACTTGTACACAGGAACATCTTTTTAGGTGTAGAATCTTGGAGCATTGGAAAAACGATTTATTGTAGAATTACTAGATAAAGAAATACAACATTTTCCAATATATAATTTTTTATTTTGTGCAAGGCCTTTCTGAATCAAAGATTCCATCATCAATTTGTGAAGTGCTTGATGATGGAATCTTTGACTCAGAAAGGCCTTGCACAAAATAAAAAATTATATATTGGAAAATGTTGTATTTCTTTATCTACTGATACTACAATAAATCTTTTTAGGTGTTTTTAGAAAATCATGTTTAATGTCATAGTAGTGTCTGAAACCATTATTTAACCCTTTAGCGCCAAGCATATTGGGCAGGTCGCGCCACATAACACCAGAGTTACTGGTGCGGGTTGTCCTGTCAGGCGCCGCGGCATAGCCTCTGGGTATGTCGCAATAGCGCCAGGGCAATTTTACGAATTATGACACACATAGATATAAATTGTTCTCATTTAGCTAAATTTTATGATAAACTAATGATTTTGACCTGATTTTTTTCGTTATTAATAGGAGAACAATCTAATGGAATTTATGAAATGTTGATCTGTTAAAATTGTATACCTTTAAAAGTTAGATACTTTTCCATTTTTTGTGTGTAATTTAAGAGCTTAATAAACGCCTGAAAAAAAACAATTACTCCACAAACCTATTATAGTGTAATATATTTAACTGAGAAAGACCTGTGAAAATTTGGTAAATTAACCCTTTGAGTGCCACGCGAAGTGGTGGAGGTCATGCAGCCAGTGCCAATCATTTGTGACAGGCCATTCCCCTCAGTGCCAAGCACTATTTTTATGTTACTGCAGTATTTTACTAAAAAATTAATATCTTCCTTAAAAATTAACATAATGAGACACTTTTTGCTTTATTATTTAGGGCAAGATACAGGCTACAAATTGGTGTGTATATATATATATATATATATAATATATATATAATTTCAATATATATATATATATTTTGACCATAAATTTAAAAAAAATATTTATATATGTATAAACAAAAATACAAAAACAAAAAAAACACATTTGTTTTGTTTAAGATGCAAAAAGTATTTATTTATTTTTGTTTTATTAGTGTTATGTGCCAATTTTATGTTCCCCATGTTAGTTGGAATAAATGTACCAAGTTTCATAAAAATACATTTATATATAACTGAGTTTTGAATTTTTTTATATATTGCTGCAAAATGCTGAAAACCTGCACCAACATGCACGCTTACTCTTGTTCATGTAAAATATATTTAACTAGTTTTATGAAATTAAATCAAGGTAGATTATACAACTGTTATTTATTTATTATGAACAGACTTAAATTAATTACTTATTCTTTTTATTTATTACAAACTGTGTACATTATCATAGAGAAAAGTACATGAGTCATATTCATATGTGTCTTCCTTCCTTGAAGTTGGGCTTGTTGTCCCGTCCCCGTCATGGTGCGTAGATCTCATTGTCTTGTAGGGGTTCTCTTCTCCAGTTCTCAAATTCTTCTATGGAGTAGAAGGGTCTTTCTAGGAGCCATTTGACTAGCAAGTTCCGCATCTCCTTGGTACAGTTAGTGTTTTTTATTTTTTCGGGCAGGATGTTCAAGAATTTGGTCCCTTTATAAGTTGGCTGCCTTTCAAAGAGTGCCAATCTGTGTTGCGGTAGGGTATAGTGGCTGGCTGTTCTTGTGTTGTGAGTGTGCACATTGTAACCTCTTTCAAGTTCTTGCTTGATGGCATACATTACTGTTTCTACGAGGGTCGTCCACAAAGTAACCTCCGTTTTGAAATAAAAAATAAACTAGTTTAGATACAAAAATTTTATTATATAAATGTTAAAACTGCAGCTTTTCTCTACTTTTCTACATATTCACCATACAAATTCAAGTACTTATCATATCTTTTAACAGTTTTTTAAATTCCGTCTTTAAAAAAATCTGCCGCCTGAGAATGTAGCCAACATGTTACAGCGTTTTGAAGCTCTTCATCACTCGCAAACATCTGAGATGCAAGCCACCGCTTCAAGTACGGGAAAAGATGGAAATCACTGGGAGCCAAATCCGGGCTGTAGGGGGGGGGGGGTGGTCAAAAACGTCCCATTTGAACTTTTTCAAAAGTTCTGTCGTTCTTTGAGCTGTATGAGGGCGGGCGTTGTCATGGACAAACACAACACCAGATGTCAGAAGACCACGACGCTTGTTTTGAATCGCTCGTCGTAGCCGTTTTAAGGTTTCACAGTAAGCTGCAGCTGTAATGGTCGTACCACGCTCCATAAATTAAACGAGCAAGATGCCCTTAGCATCCCAAAACACTGTAGCCATCAATTTTCTCGCTGAAAAAGATTGGCGAGCTTTCTTCGGCTTGCTTGGCGAAGCGGTATGACCCCATTGCATTGACGGACTACACCTTCGCTCATAATGTTTGGGCCATACACCGCACTCAATTCACGATGAATTTCAGCTGCTGTGTAACTTTTCGACCACAGAAATCTTATTACACCACGCACTTCACACGTGGCGGGATTTTCTATCACGGCGCTCATGTTTTTACGTTGTACCAAAAGAACGCGCGATCGCACGATGCTCTTCCTTGCACAGCTAGAAGCGTACTGAACGGCTGCGCACATCGATGTGAGAATCGCGGCGCTACCCCCACTACTTATCGTGCCACGCCCAAACGGCGGTTACTTTATGGACGACCCTCGTATTATGTATAGAGAAATGACAGTTAGTATTTTATTTTGCTTGAAAGCTCTGCGACAGTGGTCTCTTGGATTGAGTCCAGCCAGTATACGGACTGCTTTCTTTTGTAGAATTAAGACTCTTTGCATGTTTGATTTTGAGGTGGCACCCCATACTGCTATCCCATATCTTAAGTGTGCTTCGAGGAGTGCGAAGTAGGCTGTCCTGACTGTGTCATCACCACTTATTTGTTTCAACCTTCTTAGTACGTATAGAGCTGAGCTCAGCTTCCCATATAGCTCGTTTACGTGAGGTGTCCATGATAATTTGTTGTCAATGGTTATACCTAGGTACTTAGCCTCTTCAGCTCTCAAGAGTTCTGGCAGTGGGACTACTTCATCTTTTCTTCGTCCAAAGATAATCTGTTGGCTTTTCTTCCTGTTGAGGACAAGGTCATTTTGTTGACAGTATTTTTCTATTACTTTGGGCTTATTGCAATAGGCCTATTATACTAAATCCTTCAGATGAAATAACTGAGTGAGTGTTTTTATCATATAGGCTAAGAATGAATTAATGTATTTTCGCGGTCAGACTCCGTTATATGCCCCAAACGCTTAAACTTTTTTTCAATGAACTTAGAACGTTATAAAACGATGTAGTTGGGTAACAGAATTAACATTCCATCAATCAACAAGCATTTCCAGGTATTGCGATCGGTATTGTTGTCGCTGTTATCTTATCTTCCTCGAGAATCCCGATTACGGCAGGCCACGTGGCATCACACGATTTTTTTTTTTTTTTTTTTTTTTTTTTTTCCTTCACACGATTAGCTAGTAACCAATTGTTATTCATTATAATCATACGTAAATGAAAAATTAGCGTTGGGGGCATAATGTTAGTTCTATTACTCAACTACATCGTTTTATAACGTTCTAAGTTAATTGAAAAAAGTTTAAGCGTTGGGGACATATAACACGGAATCTGACCTATTTTCGCTTAAGTGCGATCTGTTCCTTTTACTCATTTCGGCAAACTATACCTTATTAAAAAATGAAATTGAACTGAAGTAATAAAAGTAGGAAACTTTTAAAACACTAATCAAAATGTCAACACAGCCACACTAGACAGCTAGCAGAAACAACTGAACGTAAACAAAACGACTGCAGCGTGACAACAGGCGGTTCGCGCCATAGCCTTCTAGATATCAGCTACATAAAAATATTGTATACTATATATATAAACTATCACTACGTGAATTATGTCGTACATTTCTTGGGCTTTAATTTTATACGTTTTACGATATTATACGTCAATATTTAGCAACAGGATGTCCAATATTGGAAAGGCCGATCTAGTCGGCCCTTGGCAATTTTCGTCAATACCATCGGGCCGATTAGATCGGCCCTTGGCACTATGCGGAACATATAATACTATATATAATAACATATAATAATACTAACAACTTATATATTTATTAGTAAACAAAGTACAAAACTGACTTTTACCATAGAAACGCATGAGTCGTTAGATTAACCCTTCCAACGCGGCTAACGCCTAAAGACGCGGAACTGCCGATGCTTTAAATGCGGATTACGTCTACAAACGCAAAAGCTTTACTTATGAAATGGCGAAGAATTAGTTGTTAAAACTTCCGTAAGAGAGCAGATCGATGTTCCTTTCGACTGTCGGGACTAGACAAAACGCTTTGTCACCGTTGGTGGACTTTGTAACGGTATCTACTCGGGTTGAAAGCAATCGCCGCCATTTTTTGTATGGCCTGTGACGCGGCATACGCCTACAGACGCGTTCGTTTCATTCAGCTGTTTTAACTACGTGTGTGTTGGTCGTATGTTGGTTATATTGTTAAACAAAGTGTTTTGAATCAGTCCGTTGTAATTCTTATACAATTATCTTATACAATTCTTATAAAATTGTTTTTACTAACATTTAGTATAATTATTTGTTATAATGGCTAATCCAGATGATCCAAGTTTTGACAAATGAGCGCATTTTTGGTATATTATGTGTAATATTTTTTTTCAATTTGTTTTGTATTTTATACCAGTTTCACCATACAAGTCCAGTTTATTTATTCTAAATAAATAAGGTTTATAAGTACAATATTTGTTTCATTTCCCTTGTAGGCTATCATATAAATAATTTTGTGTTGAATTTCACATTATTACATTTCAAAATCTTATACTGAACTTATTTATTAATTATACTTATGTACTAATTATACAGGAACTTCAGTTACAATTTACTCATTATAAATAACCTGTAATCTGTCAAATAGTGTTGCTATGTAAATTATCCTGCAATGCAGTTTATTCAAAATTTCAAATATTTTCGTGCGTATAAAATTTTCAAAAATATGTAATATTACATGTTTATTATTTTTTCTTATTAAGGTAATACCAAGGTATATGAAACAAAAATTAGCATTGGGAAATTAAAAAAAAAATATTTTTTTATGTCTTAGCGTTTGACAGTAATTTAGATTAGCGCTTTAAGGGTTAAACATTTCAGCGTGTATTCTTATTTTGTTTGAATACTATATGAATGTCTATGCAGTGCTACTTGCTATAGTACATTTTACATAAAATGCATTAATCAGTACTAATTTTATTGATATTAGCCAATAAATGGTTGTGTACTGCATGAAAATGTTGAGAGCCTAAATAAAGGCTCTTGGTGCTTAACATCTGAACTTGTCCAAGCCTATATATAGGCTCTTGTTGCTATAAGGTTTAAACCTATTATTTCCAAAGCATCTTATATAAATAATTGAGAGTTATAATATGATTAGACACTATATATTGATTAGAGGAGAGGGTTAGCAGTTCTGATTACCCCTTTAATTGCCAAGCACTTTTGAGGGGGTGGCACTGTCAGTGTCAAGCATTTATGACAGATCACTTCTCTCGATGTCAAGCACTCTTTTAGTGTTTTGCTCTTTTTAATTTTGTGTTGTGTTCTGCCAAATAATTCATATCTTTAAAAAAACATATTGAGATAATTTTTGTTTGATATTGTAGGAGGAAGGGTAGATTATAACTTATGATATTTATTTTAATTATAAAATCTGTTGAAATTTTTTGATTAAAAAATTGCACAATACAATTCTAGATTTTTATTTTTTTACATTTTTATTCTGTAAACTGTGCTTTTCTTATAATATATTAGTGCAAAATGTTAAAGATCTGAACTCACATTAAAGTTGTTTCTCATATTTGGTAACCAGCTATAACAAATAAAATCAAAATAGATAATATATTTTTATTTGATTTATTTGAATAAATTTCAGGCCCCATTACCATTGTTTCCAAGCAATGGGGTTTTTATTCTATTAAATTATTATTGATTTCTAAACATTGTATTCCTTTATCTTTTTTCAATAGACTAATTATTTTAATGAAAAAAAAAAAAAAAAATAGAAAACTTATCAAACTATACAAAACAGCAAATAGACACAAAATTAACTTGGCCTACCTTGAATAACTCTTTCAATCGCTGATTCCCTCCACAAAATTTATGTTCATCATTATCATCTAAGAAAATTTCATTTTTTGTCATCTTTTTAGGTGAATCCCCAAAAATAATCTTTTCAAAACTGTCATCATCTTCTATTGTTTGTGTCAACTTGGGAACTTTATGTTTTCCTGTCTGCAAAATAAGTCACAGAATGCATGAACATAACAAAATAACAACTAAAATAATAATCTGATAATGTGGTGGATTAACACACGTTTTTTAATTTTTATTTTATAATACATGTTAGTTTATTTGTCACAGGTAAGCAAATGTATAAGTAAACATTGTCATAAAATTAACAAGTTTAATTGTTAATTATCTAATATTAGTACAGTAAACTCGTTACTCTGATCAAATATAAATTGATTTTTATTCTCACTTCCAGAATCCACAGACTTCCAGTAAGTATCAAATCATTTATATTTTCAATGATTTGCTGCTTCAAACTTTCTCATGATGCCCATATACAAGGAATATATTTAAACATAAATACATATTCACTCAGCTGACAAGCAAATGGAAATAACTGACACAAAAATCAAAAACCCATATATTTATATTTAAGATTGGACTTTGGCTATTTTATTAGCATATTTGAATAGATCCAATGACTACCAACAGCCTGAGAATTAAGGAATGGTTTAAGTATTGTACATTATTTTCAGCAAATAACTGAGCTCACAATGAAACAGCCACATAACAGTTTGAGAAGTGGCTCAACCCTATTCTTTATACATAAAGCTTCATTCAGTGTTTTTTAATTCATCTGTAAACCATTTGACCTCATGTAATAGTTAGAGTGGGCTTCTTAGCAATAACTTCACCTATTACAATAAGATCTTCTTTAACCCTCTCCTGTGTGAACAGATGAAACTGAACAGTTGCCTCCCATCTCAACCAAAATAGGTCCTTAGTGTATAAGAACCTATTTTTCCTATATATCCTTTTTGTTATTTTTCTACATTTTGCTGCTATAAAGTGAACTTTGATACTATTTTTACTCCTTAGTCAATGGAAGGCACTCCATCTCCTGATCCATTTTAGAAAATATTGAACTTCAATTTTAATGAGCAGTGTTTCGTGGCCCTGAAGTCATAATGAGAAATAGATCTTGTAAGCACCAAGTAAATAACTTAATTTTCAAATAACATTAACATTGTGTTTGGCCTTCTGTCCTCAGTTTGTTATCTGTGTACACCCTACCAATTTCTTTATTGTCATCTCAGTACTATATCATAAGTTAATAAATAATATTTTAGTTTATAGAAATAAAACTATATTTATGGACTAAACATTCTTTATAAGATATATTACAATGACTTTTGACATCAATTCTTACTTATTTTTAACAACCTTCAATATCTAAAGGAAATTCAGTCTCTTCCTAGTGTTATATAAGTGTTAAATTTGCCCTTTTCTTGTGCAGATCAATTTTAACATGTATTATTCTTTCTATCTGTTAAATTGAATACATAAAAAACAAACCTCGATGGCTCCGCCCTTCCTCTTGAGACGTGTGGGTGACGAAAAGGCAAGCCTTAGAGTGACATCAGCCCATTGGGGGTCCACAGTCCACAGATCCTGGTCACTCATATAGCAACCCCCACCCTCCACCTTCATTTTTCCTGACTGATCACAGAAGCATTGGTGTAGCCGAAATTTGCCCTGCTTGAGGTATATCTGTATTGAACTCTCCCAACTGAAACTGCACCGGTAGTAAGGAAATATATTCCGAATAAACTGTCGGATTTCCGCCACAGACAGGAATTGATCCTTGGAGCTGGTGATGGCCAGTGTGATCAGATCTCTAAGTGAGTAAGGAGGTTTCACCGCTTTTGAGGAGTATTTAGACTCCTGGACATACACCAGATACTGTTCCTACAACAGGCAAATTTCCAGTTAACTCGTTTAAACCACAATTTTTTTTCTATCTGTATGAAAATAGACAGAGTCAAACAGTAATTCTGTGTAAATTTTGAACTAGAACTTTTTCAGTTAAAATAACAAAAAATACGACAAAAGTATTACTTGGCAAACTAGACAAAATACTGACTTCATCTTTAATGAAACATTTCCGCTGCACTTCTTTAGCATCTATTTTCCATGCTTTCATTTTTAATTCGCACTAATATTACTTTTTCTGCTATATAAATAAATTAGCACAGATGTACCTGCAACTTTTTATTTATGACACGAGAAGGCTGAAAGGCTCAGTTAACTATCCATCTGGACTTTCTGGACTTGGATTGAGTAAGACACGCAGTGCTAATTTTACTTTTCATAAATTTGTAAGTAATTTTTATTGTCCGGTTATATTTATTTTTTGGTTTTATACAGAGCGATCTTAAGGTTCATAAGGATAATAAGTTTCACTTCCCTCCTTAATTTTTGAATGATTTAAGTTACATCTGTTAAAATCATGAAGTGTTCCTGGGCAAAAATATAAATAATTTTTAGCTTATTTTCAGTCCCTAATTTTAATTTTAAATTGGAACCCTCCTTTACGATACCTTCTCAGAAAGCGTATAGAAAAATATAAATTTCCAGCATAAACCAGAGCTTTTTGTTTTTCAAGATGGTTGGAATAAAAGTTAAATGCAACAATATTTTTAGAAATTTCATAAATTCCATTTAATTTTGCCCAAAGTAAACTATGGGTGCAAAGATTTCAATGTTAGAGGTTAGTGTTGGGTAAATCCAGAATGTTCCAATCTTGAAACCAATTCCAAGTCTTAAAGAACCAATTCATGATTCTCAAATATAGAATTCTAATAGCTTTTTAGAGGCAAGTATGTTTACACAAAATTTTCACCAACCTGATGCAGTGAATCTCCACAGATTGTTGAATATTACAATTTGATTCTTGATATCATTTGATATCTACCATTCTTAAATCTTTAGAGACCGTATAATAATACAAAAAATATTCCAAAAAGGGATTAATATAGATGCAAGACAAAGTTAAATACCATATCTTCTACTTTAACTTGACAGATTATAAAATGGACTTCCAAAATAAGTCTATATAATCTGGAAAAATATGGAAAAAAATTTTTGAAAAAACAAACAAAAAATTTGAGCTGAAAGGGTAATATAATTTATAACTTATTAATCTGGTTATCTGTTTACACTTTTTGTGAACTAGGTCCAAAAACACACCTTAGCCAAGTTAGACTCTGAGACCATTGTTCTCTTGCCTTTTTTTAATATTGATCAGATCAGAGTTGATGGCATCAATTAAAGTATTAAATTGATGGCCACTGGTATCAAACTAAGCTCATATGACTTGTGCAATTGGCAATCGCCAGCATACTGATGAACAGTGCAGAATTGAGCAAAACCGGGAGGATCAGGCATGTACAGGTTGAACAATATTGAACAATATGGGCCCTAAACAACTGCCTTGTGGAACACCACACTGTTGTTGAAGTGGCTCTGATTTCTCACTCCCCAGTTTTGTGACCAGAACTCAACTCTTCTGATAAGTTTGAAATCAGACTACAGTTTCATCATCACATCCATAAAATCTCAACTTGAAAATCAGCATCTCATGGTTAATAGCATCCAATGCTTGAGAGTAATCAAGTAACACAATTAAGATAAATTTCCCAGCATATTTTGCTTCGTAAAGGTCACTGAAGAAATTCAATAAATAGTGCTGTTCCTGTACTATAATATTTCCTGAAACCAGATTGCAGTTTTGTGACTATTTGCTTTTATTCTGTGAAGCTGTTTCTGATTTGAGGTGACGCATGAACGTATTATAATTTGTTAGTTGGTTATCTATTACCGATTTTTGGTATCAAAACAAAACGTTTTAGCAGTCGGTAATTTGTGTCCTATCAATCAGTCAATGATTAATGATGCAGTAAATCTCCACAGATTTGATTGTTGAATATTACCATTGATTCTCGAATCTGAATCTTAGTTGTAGATTAGGTGGATTCAAGATTCGGCATTTGGCTTTGACACGTCACTATTAGAAACAGTGTTAAGAAAAAATACAACACAGTTTTAATAACATCTCCAAGTGGTTATTTAGTGAGGAGAAGAACGTCAGATAATGGCAGATGAGATCATACAACACGTTCCGGACAGGAATAATAAGAACGTGGTAGGGAGGGGGAAGTTATGCAGTGTTCACAACAATAAAAAAGATTGAATGCTGTTGTAAATTGAATTTTAATATAGAGCCAAGTTAGAGAAATCTTACTGTACTTTGATAAACCTGGTAATGTATTGCATATCTTTAAAAGAAATATAGGGAATTGTCTATTGCTATAATTGTCTACAGAATTGTCTGAATTATTACAGAATTGTCTATTACTATAAGAAGTTTAATTCTATAGTTCATAACAAGTATTTTAATGTCACACTTAAATTTTCAGACTATGACTTTTTCACATTTGAACATTTATAACATTGTTGTCTTAGATGACAAAGATATACTGAAAATTTCAAATCTATTATTAATAGTTCCAACACTTGCCGTGAAGTAGAAAACAATGAACAACTAAATCACTAACACTTACAAACTTAGTTACTCTTCAATTTAAAAATAACAAAACAAAGTGGTATTAAAACACGTGATATATTTTAAAATAACAACAGAATAGTATAAACTTAGAAAATTTTAGGTAGTTAATAGTACAAAATAATTCATAATTAAGCTTCGAAACTTACATAGTTATTGGAATTATTGGGTTCTGCACCGAGAAATGACTGCTTCTCTTGTTTACAAACACTGCAAACAGAAAATATTTAATAAGTTTCAAACATTATTTTACCCAGGAATTGAACACATATCATAGGAATACACATTGTTGTACAACATTATTTGTTAATGTTTAAAACTTAAAATTTCCATGATAAATTTTTACAAATACCTCTATAGAGAATTAATTTCAGGACAGCATAAGTATTGCTGTAGGGAAATTCTTTTGTTGATTTTTGAAAATAACTCATTCTCTTCTATATTTGGTCTCCTTCAATAATATTTATACTCAAAGTCAATACCTAAGCCCATTGTATTTAAAATATTGTTTACCTTATAATATAAATCTAAACTATTCTGCTAAAGAATTAACACTTTGCAGTTGAAAAACCTTGCACTACTTTAAGGACTAGTAGAAACTGTTATGAACATTTGTAATACGTAAAAAACTGTACTGTGCTAAGCATCAAAGCTTGAAAGGCCACACAACGCCTGGCTTGGATAACACGACCAATTTTGACACTCAGCTAACGTAATTAAATTGTGTAGTCATCCTTTAAGAAAAACTGTGGTGCAACAACAAAAACTGATACTCTATGTTATTTGTTTAAAGTTTGTTATTGACGATGGAAAGTTTGAAAGAATAAAAGGATTTTGGACATTTTCCATTGTTATATTTGTTACCTTTTGTAACGATGCCAAATGTCTGAAATCCTGTTCCACTATGTTGATTCTAACATTAGTTAAAAATTGAATATTGCAATACACGCACACACATATTCATGCACCGCACACACATATTCATGCACACACACACACACCATTATATACAATAATACATTAACACTGTCAATTAAAGGTAATCTAATACCCACTCTTAAGTTTACAACCACTTATTATTCCCAAACCCCTCAAATTATAGAGATCAATTATTCTATCAGAAGATATGTGGTTTTGAAATATACTTAATTTGTAAAAAAATACTGTTTTAAATTAATTATGTTATTTACGAGCATGAATACAGCAATCCATCTGGGACACAAATGAGTTAGTGAATAAATCCTATTCCAGAAACAAATGCATTATTTAAAATTGGTTTAAGTTAGTTTATACAAGATGTTTCAGGAGGAATCTGCCATACCGCACAAGCTTGTTCCTCTCCATAAAATGATGAATAAAGTTCATATGAACATGGGTTTGAAATGCTTTGTTGGCAAATTATACAGGGTTAAGGATTTCACCTGAAATTCATCTCCCTCAGTGAAATTAACTCACACTGAAATGTTTAGGGAGTTAATTAGATAAATTGTATGTAAAATGAGCTGACAAATTGTAAAGAACCTGTCCCACAACTCTATCTCCAATGGCTGAGGAGAAAATCAGGGTAAAAAATAAAGGTTAGGATTGAAAACACACTTTTTGGATTTGGACTACAATAGCTACAACCATGGAGAAGTATTATCTTGTATTAGTATTTCAATATTGTTTAACTAGTATAATATTACTTCCCATACCATAGCTATGGTGGAAAGGTTTGAATCAATGCAAATGTTGATTTAACTGCAACTCACTTTCATCTTTGCACACAGTTTGAAATCTGACGCTTTCACAGACTTTAATATCTTGAAACATCATCATAAAACGCCTAAAACATTGTACTGCACTCAATTATGCACCTGATGAAACAAAGATAATAACTCTTCACCTAGATCACACTATATTATGTAGTCTAGTTATCTCTGATGTCAAAACGATGTAAAGAGTTCATTTTATATTAAAATTATATTATTTTGAGCTTCTTCGTTACTGACTGTTTTTATCTCTTAATACGAACATGACTCCAGATTCCAACAGTCAAGTTTATGAAAGTGTCAATTTCAGAAACTGTGCAAAGAGGAAGATGAACTGGAGTTAAATTCAACATTCACATAACATTACTATTATTACCTTTTATAATAACTGTACGTAACTTTGTAATTGTAATTCGTTTGAATAAAACTTATTTGAAATTAATCAATCAATTTCAGTGTCCTATTCACATTTGTATTGTTTTATTCCTAGTATCTTGTTTGTTTTTCATACTTTTCAGTAATATAACATAACTACTATGATAACTATATTAATTGTAATTTTTAATATAATTATATCATAAAAACTTAATTTTGGCTTTTTTCGAGTACTGTGCATATATAATATGCATGCAGTCAATAGAAACAGTAAAATAAACATTCTCAAAATGACATATTTTTTATTAATTTGGACACCAATAAAATTAAAGAAATATTAACATTGGTAAGTTTAATATTAATATTTCTTTTAATTGGCTCTTACAGAGATATTAAGTCAATTCTTCACAGTGTACAACAAAATTAACATATGATAAAAGTTTCCAGACTATCCATTACTTATTATCTAAAGTGACACAACATTTTTGTAAAATAAGTAAAATATGTTTTACTAAACAATTCCTGGAAATTAATTACCATACTTTTTACAAATTAATGAGTTATTTGGATTCAAATCAACATTTTTTTGTTCTTACACATACAAATTGCCTGGAAGGTAATTTATGTATAGTAGAGCCCCATAACAAACTACAAAATGGTTCTTTTAAAAAATCCAAATATACGGAATATATACAAAGACTCTTTGAACAATGAAATTAAAAACTGATTTTTTCTTTTTTCATAAATACTAAACATTATTATTATTCAAAATACTACACATCAATTTAAACTGCACAACAAGCTGATTAATCTGATATTAAAAACACCTACATAAATATAATTTCCATTATCAAAAACTTGCCATTGTGAAAACTGCAAAAATTAAAAAACGACTAGTTACTATACTCTTTAATTCAATTTCAATTCAATTCAAATCTTTTATTACCGTAAACGATATACATTACATGGTAAAAGTCAGCCATTTAGTCTAAAATTTTGCAAACATACCACAGTGTCACATTCATACATACATATTTTGCATTCATTAATTCCAGTCACTCGCCAATTTTCACTATTTTCAACGCCAGGGTCTATTTTCAAAATGGGTGGTCTCCCAGTTACATGCCAAAAACTCGCCGAAATTATAAAATGCCATTGACGCTAAAAAGCGTTTAAGATGGGTTTTTAACGCCTTAGGTGTTGGTGCATTTTTAATGGAAGCTGGCAATCTGTTGATAAAATGGACACCTGCTAGCGAAGGCAGGTGTTCATAAACCACCTATGTTCTATGTTTTCCAGAACGGTAGTTGTCTCTGCCTCTTGTCTCATATCCGTGCACGTCACGGCCCCTCATCAGGGTACATTTGGACATACAGAATGAAACTGTTTCCAGGATGTACAGACAGGGCAGAGTCAACAGTTGCAAGTGTTTGAAGGCTGGTTGGCACGACTCTCTAAAACTCAATTAGATCGAGATAATAATTAAGGAGAGCAATGTTATTTGGTCTTGTGTCTCTTATGATTTTTGTAATTTTGGGCTCCCTCTCCCATAGTTTTCCCATAGTTATAGCCTCTATAATTATAGTGGTCCGAGATGGCTGTATTAACCACAGACACTGCGACTTTTGGAATGTTGGAGATGACGTTGTCGATAGCAGTTTGTGTTGTTGGCGTTACTCTCGTTGGAGATTTGACCAACAACTCCAAGCCGAAGGACCGTAGCATATCGACAAGTCGTATTGTGGTAGGATGAGTGTTGTTCAGTGCGTCGACATTGAAATCTCCCATCAGGACATAATTCAGCTGAAGGTTCGTCAGGTCTATCAGTAAAGATTCTAATTTTGAAAAGAAAATATCATCGCTTCCATTGGGAGACCTGTAAATACCGACAACGATTGTTTTTGATTTGTTGATGTTGACTTTGATTCCAGCTGCTTCAAAATCTTTTTCCACTGTTTCCTTCATTGAAAACATTGTGAACTTGAAGTTGTTTTTTAGAAAAATCGAGACTCCCCCTCCTTTGGAGAGTTGTCTGCAATAAGAAGTAGCCCGATTGAAATTTGGAATTTTGCAGAGTTCAATATTTTGTTGTTAAACCCGTTTTCGGTCACGACAAGCACGAGGGCCATCCGGAAAGTAGTACCCGTTTCCGCTGCGTGAGGCGCGAGTAGCCGCCGGTCAAGGTCAGATCGCTACAGTGGCTTGTCTGCCTTCTCTGTTACAAGTTCCGTGACGCTAGCATTGCCTGTGTTGTTTCTGTGGCAGTTCATAATGTTTAAAAAAATTGAAAACGCCGCCAGTTGTGAAGTGAGGGCTGTAATAAAATTTCTCAACGCAAGAAACGTTCGACCTTGTGATATTCATCGCCAATTAAAGGAAGTGTATGGAGACAATGTGATGGAAGAGTCATCTGTTCGGCGCTGGTGTCGTAATTTCAACTTGGGGAGGGGGAACACACACGACGATGAGCGTTCAGGGAGACCATCTGTCATTACAGATCAACTGCTGAGGTCAGTAGACGAATTCGTGAGGAACGATCGGCGCGTCACAATTGATGACATCTGTGAACATTTCCCTAAAGTTTCTCGAACAATTGTTCATGAAATTGTCAAAGACCATCTGCATTATTCAAAAATTTGTGCAAGGTGGGTCCCTCGCATGCTTACAGATGAGCACAAAACCAAGCGTATGGCTGCTGCATTCACATTTTTGGAACGTTATTCTGATGAAGCAGACACGTTCTTGAATCGCATAGTTACTGGTGATGAAACATGGGTTTGTTATGCTTCACCTGAGAGTAAACGACAGTCAATGGAGTGGCATCATACTCATTCACCAAAGAAACCAAAAAAATTCAAGACTGTTCTGTCCACCAGGAAACTTATGGCAACCATTGTCTGGGATCGACGTGGTGTACTGCTTATTGATTTTATGGCCCGTGGAGACACTATTAACGCTAATGCGTATTGTGAAACATTAAAGAAATTACGGAGGGCAATACAAAATCGATGGAGAGGTCTATTGTCTGATGGCGTCATTCTCCTCCATGACAATGCCAGGCCTCATGCAGCGGGGATAACACAACAACTTCTGCAGCAATTCAATTGGGAAATTTTCGACCATCCACCGTATAGCCCGGACTTGGCCCCTTCAGATTTTCATCTCTTTACAAAACTTAAAGAGTTTGTGGCGGGAAAAAGATTTGACAGCGATGAAGAACTTAAAGAAGGCGTGACTACGTATTTCAATCGGCTGGCGGCGGAGGAATATGATGCTGGAATACAAAAACTCGTCACACGTTATGACAAATGCTTAAATTTGCTTGGAGATTATGTGGAGAAGTAGTTTAAGGTATGCTCTTTTCAATAAAAATGTTTATATTTGTTAATATTTACTTCTGTGTCTTTATTTCACAAACGGGTACTACTTTCCGGATGGTACTCGTATAACTGTGTTCTGTTCTTCACAGACGAGTTGCAGTTCATCGAGCTAGTTGGTTGCGAATTTAGCATTTTGGTGCAGCAGCCGAATGGAATTTTTATTTAGAAAATTTGCATTTGTTTGTTGTTGATTTGGCGTATCTGTCAATTTGTTCTGGCGCTGAAATATGGGGTCCCTTTTAGTTTCTATTTTTTCCTATGTCTGAAGTAATACAGTTGTAGGAGTCTCTAAAAAAACATGTTCCTTGTCTTATGTCTTCTTGACCGCGTCGGCATAGGAGTCATGTGGGAGGACGAATGACTCCGCAGTTTCTGATGACGCACCCTCGTTTCGGAGAGTCGGACGCGGGGACGAGGTGTTGGCCGTGGGCTGTGAAACACTGTCGGCTGATCCTGTTGAAGTCGACCACGCGAGTTCCGTATCTCACAGCCAGCTCCTGAATAAAAGCATTTACCAGCGCGGTCTCCAAGTGAATGGGATTGTCAGACTCCAAGTCGTGGCGGTGTGGGATAGTCACGATGACCATCTCGGTGTTGGTGGGTCTAGCCGCGATTTGCCTCTCTAAGTGAAGATATATGTTCGCCGAGATATATGTAAGATATATGTTCTTAATCACATTAACTATAAGGGTCACATTTCAATACTTTGTGAACAAAATCAGAATCCTTTGACAATGATGTTGTGTTACTACGATAACATCACCTAATTTATTTATTACAATTATTGTATTCAATCCCAATCCCAACAGCCAGTTCTAGCCAGTTCTCACACCAAGCCATTTGGAGTGCAATTATTATAGAAACTGAACATGTCTATTTATTTGTATTATCAGAACTTTAGTAGTTCTGAATCATTAAGGCTAAAAGTGCCGACATTAGTTCCAAACTGAGCCACCATCGAGCAGTACTAAGATGAAGCAAGTTTTCCCCCTTTAATTTTTACCAATTTTGATATTGAAAACTGATTTTAAAATTAGATGATCATAGAATTATATGTGTAGAAGCAGAAAAGTTTTTTATTTATAATAAGAAAATTATTCTATATAACTTTTATTTAAAATTTTAAAATGAAAATTTGCAGGTAGTCATTTTGTGAACCATATTTTTTTATGAATGTTTTAAATTTTGTACCTTTAAAATCAGTTGGATAGTTCAATCAGAATCCTTATTTCTGCTATTTATCTCTTAAGTATGTGTCACTGCCGCCAGTCCACCGAAACTACGCCATTCCTCCTGGCATCGGCAGTCCTTGATTCTAGCTCATAAAAACTGCTCAAATGCATTTGATTGCTAATACTTTCACTGCACACCTGTCCAAGAACTTGGACATTATCTCATTATTGTAATCACAGTATTAACAATCATCCTAGATAGATAATATTGTTCAGTGCCAATTGGTCAGCTTACAGCCTCTAATCTTCAGCTTGATACAGGTAAAGATTCATTTAAATACAGTATACACGTATTTGTTACAATAAAAAGGTCTCCCACAACATTATTTGAGTAAATAATTAATAGTGTAGTAAGGACATGTAACAATGATTATAACAAACCTCTAGTTAAAGTTTTATATTTTTATTCAAGCATTGGTATTAAATTGGATTTATTAAGTTACTGACTCTTATTCATAGATCTACAATATTCAAGATAACATTTACTGACAAAATTAGAAGACTGATAGCGGAAGTTTAAGAAAATAAGTATCTTGTGAATACCATAAATTGACACGTATTCTATTCTAATTCTAACTAACCAAATCTTAAATGCTGTCATAATATAGGAATTATGTCTGATTGAATAACAAATTTAGATTTTTATTATAGTAAAATAATATAATTTCACAACTAAATATTGCATTACAAATAATATTTATAATTTTACGTAAACTTCATAGAAATGTGAGTACTGCAATGAAGGATAATGGAATATTTGTATGGATACTATGGAATATACTACACTATACTATTTGTATGGAATATACACAGGATGTGGAGTACTTAATGCATGTTAATTCACGGTATTCACAAAATACTTATTTTCTTAAACTTCCGCTATCAGTCTTCTAATATAGTGTGATATATTACATGTTTGGAATATTTTTTGCATTTTCTCCGATCATAGCTTCCAGAACCTAAAACCACACTAGCTTGTAAACCACAATGATGTGGTTAGTAAATATTACATCCAGACTAAGAATTTTACAGAGACAGTTTTTGCACATACCTTGAATGTCTTCATTAGCTAGTCTTAACCAATAAAATGTTTATAGATTGAAACATTTGTGCAACAATTGTAACTAAAATATTTCCTAATACAGACCCGTAATGACACCTACAGAAAAAATATTAAGTAATTATAATCAACTTTTATTCTCATACTTCTTCAATATATTTTAAGGTTTTAAGATATCAGCCAATCAAAGTTATAAAAAATAATGTTTATATCTCAGTTATTATGCATGGTAGAGCAAAATAAAAAATGTGTTAAAATTGTCAGGTAACTTAAAATCAGGGTTGTTCTTACGTGTTCTTTTATATCTCCAGATAAAAATTACATCAATTTCCAGAGAACAGGCGTATACAGTTTTGAGCAGTATACAACAAAATTGTGGAAATATTGTAAAAACCATAACTGCCGTAATGTACAAGATAGACCTATTAAGATCCAAACTAAATTTTTGTACAGACAGTATTTAAATACAGCTCAGGTGAGTTTGTTGGTCAGTCTTGAACAATAACATGTGTCCAAGATGGCAGATATTTTGATTTCTGCTACAATTATAACTCGACTATTTATATTTAAGACTATTAGATCATTTTAAACAATTTTTATTCAGACACATTTCTCAATATCACAAAGTAAAGATGGTAGCCTTTCAAACTTTGCAAAAGAAATGACTATAGCTCAGTTATTATGTAGAGATAAACAAAAAGGTTTTTTCGAATTTTCTGGTCATTTGCAGTAATTTTTGTTTTCGGTTCTTACTAGGCTTTTACTAGGACATACAAGTTTTGAATAGTAGCCAACTTAGTAACATTGTGGAAATAATGCCACAATTTATAACCAATTCTCAACCAACAAAAAGTTTCAAGATGGTGGCCCTTGACATTATTTGTGTAAAACTACATTTTACACCAGAAACAAAATCAAATGTTTTAAGAAGTATACAATAACATTGGTTGTGTATACATTGGTATACAATAACAGAGAATATGTTTAAAGATAAATTTAGGATAGATTGTATTAAATTGAATCCATAATTTTACATAAGAATTTATATTCTTATGATAATTTTGTTTTGTAAGATTTATAAATAATTTAAAGTGGTGTACTACATTGACATGAAAACGTTTTAGTCATCTTACAATCAGTCTTGTGCAAATTAAAAGTCTAAACTAATAATGCTTCAATACTTCGTCATTTCGAGATGATAGCCACATGAGAGAGAGAATTTTCTTTATTCCAAAATATGTATTGTGATACATTAAATGTAAACATCAAGAACATTCATCGACTGTGTATGCTGCAACATCAGAGAAGAAGAAATCACTGTAAAGGTAATAGAAACCAGCATATCAGATCATACGGGACAACTATGTATCATAAAGGGAAGAAAAACTCAAACGCCAACCACAACTTGTTGGAGGGGTAGAAACATGAGTCACAGAAACATACTGACAATGAAACATATCCTTAGTCAAAAAATCTGGACAGAAGTATACAACTCCAATGAAGTTAATGAAGCATATGACAATTTCAGCCGAACTCTTCTTGCAGCACTCAATCAAGCATGTCCAGTGAAACATACCAGGTGCAAAAGAAGCGGAAACAAAAATAAACACACTCTTCACAACCCTAATGCTCAACAATTGAGGCAAAGACTTCTTTTCGCTCAAAACGCTTACAACACCACTGGTAGTGAGGAACATAAAAGACACGCTGCCCATCTCAAAAAGAATATGACTTGCAACTCCGCCACCTAAGACAACAAGACACAATAGCTAAGATAACAGATGCGGATAATAAAACAAAAGCCATCTGAGATGTCATAAACTTAGAAAGGCAGCCAAAAGAAAACAAAAATGCCCTCACCCAACTCGAGGTAGGTGGCCAGGTTACGTCCAGCCCAGTGCGGATGGCAGACTATCTTAACAACTTTTTTGTCAACATGGTTGAAGAAACCATCATAAACAATGGGCTGAACAATAAACAACCATTTACTCCGGCCTAAAATAGTTACATCCCCAACCTGACACTGAAGCCAACTAATTCAGCAGAAGTTGCCAAAACTATTAGTGGATTGAAGTCAAAGCCCTCAGCAGGATACGATGATTTATCTACCATAGTCCTGAAAAAGTACCAAGACGAACTTATAGAACCACTGGTGCACATTACTAATCTATCTTTTTTATCAGGAGTTTTCCCGTCTGCCCTGAAACTGTCAAAAGTGTACCCCAAGTTCAAACAAGGTGATGCCACAAAAGCAGGCAACTACAGGCCTATTTCACTAATCCCAACCATATCCAAAGTAATAGAAAAATTAGTGCTGATTAGACTTCTCGAACATCTTTCAAACAACAATCTCTTAACAGAATATCAGCACGGCTTCCTACCTGGTACATCTACAACTACAGCACTGATTAATCTTGTAGAGTTCCTACTAGATCAGCATGCAGAGGGGAACACATCAACTGCCATTCTTCTAGACTATAGTAAAGCCTTTGATAGTCTTGACCATGAACACCTTCTGAAAAAGTTAATGACACTTGGAATTCGTGGAACCTCAAAAGCATGGTTTACCAGCTACTTAACGGAACGAACACAAATGGTTGAGATAAGATACAACAATAATAGAGAAACGGAAAAGGTCAGATCAAGCACAAAAAAGATCACACGAGGTGTACCCCAGGGCTCTGTGTTGGGACCCATTATGTTCATTCTCTTCAAAAATGACTTCCCTAAGTACATACAGGAATACAGCAACTGCATCATGTATGCTGATGACTCAGTGCTCTTGCTCGGCAGAAGAACTCCTGGTCAACTAGAAATAGATGCATACACAGCAGTGAATATGGCTATCCAATATTGTCATAACAGCGACCTAGTTGTGAATGAGAAAAAGACAAAACAGCTCATTCTAGGGAGGTGTAGGAAAAAACTCCAAGGCTACCAGAAACCGATGACACCACCTTTACCAAGTACCTTGGGGTAACAGTTGACCAAGACCTTTTTTGGACACCACACATCAACAACCTCTGCAAAAAGCTAAGCACCAGACTGTATGTAATACAACGAATAAAAAATATAGGAAACACTATGACCACGAGGATTGCATACTTTTCACTGTTTGAATCCTATATCCGCTATGGGATAGCAGCTTGGGGAGGGACAACTTCTGGCAACCTGCAACGCATACTTTTGAAACAAAAAAAAGCCATAAGAATACTGGGTAATCTCCAACCACGAGAGTCTTGCAGGGATGCTTTCAAGCACCTCAAAAACTTAACAGTCATAGGCCTGTACATCCTGAAAACAGTAACGTATGTCCACATCAAGACTCCAGGCATAGCAGAAAGGGGTGAGCAATTTCATCACTACAACACCAGACGTGCCACTGACTACTGCCTTCCTGTGCACCGACTCCGCAGCACTGAACATAAGCCAAGTTACATCGGCGCCAAAATGTGGAACTGTTTGCCAGAGATGCTGAAAAAGGGTGGATCAACAACAATTCGCTCGTCACTTGAAGACCTGGCTTCTCAATCGACCCTTCTACAGCATCAAAGAATTCATGAGCTGACAAACTCAACCGGACTTTTGAAAAATTACTCAGAATTGTACTTGCTCCTCAGTAATATTGTATGATACAATACTTATCTTGACGATAACGTATTAAAGATATTTTTGATTTGATTTGAACATCAATATACAATATATGCAATATATATTATATATATATATATATATATATATATATATATATATATATATATATATATATATCTGTTGATACAGGGTGTTTGAAAAGTATGGGTACGGCTTAATATTTTAAAAACCATAGGAGATAACATCTATAAAATTTGCACAGTGTCATATGACTATGTAAATTATTTTTTCTTGCTATTACCATGACATGCCAACCATGGGGGGACGGCCCACAGAGGAAAACATGGAAATCTTAAATTGAAGCATGGGTCGAGTGATACCTCATTTGAAAGAGCTCACTTAGTAGAGTTGAATGCCGCAAACCGCATCTCAAAAGGTTTATCCAATCAGAAATGGCGGTTTGTTTTAGGTACACATTGTGAAGTACATTATGCGCTGCCATTTCTGACTGGATCGTCGTATTCTGATGCGGTACGCGGCGTTTCACTCTACTACCCAATGTGTTTTCACTGACGTTTATTAATTAGCAAGATGTTAAAGTTTGAACCTCATTGACACGTCCCAGTGGTGGGAGGGCATGGCTTTGTCCCTCGTGGCGTGATTTAGCCTCAGTCCGCGGCGAACCATTACGCGGTAAACGGATATATTCCGGCATGGCATATTTTAGTGTTTAACGCTGTTTTGCCATATTTCCTTATTTATTGTTTGTGTTCCTGTTGTATTTAGCATTATATTATCTTTTTATTTTGTTATTACTTTATTTGTTGGGTCGTTATAGGTCTATATTGTTCTATGCAATGGCGAATCCTGACGATGTTTTGTAAAATTTGTGAAAATTTGTTAAAAAATATAGGGGTCTGATTATTTTGTGATACTGTATTATTTTTTATTCCTATAGCCACCACTAACTAAAAAAAAATTAAAGTTGGTAAAATGTAAAAAAAATTTTAAAGTTAATTACGCGTTATGAGTCAAAATTGAAAGATAAATTCCGTGTGGGAAGGGTTAAAAATTTCTTCTGAATTTTAAAAATTTTATCTATACTGTATCTTTTGAAAACCCCCAGAACTCAATTCCGTACTGAAGGATTGAATAAAAATAAGCATAATATATGATTAAACGTGTTTTTAAATCTATGTTATGTCTCAAAATAAGCATTTGAAAGCATGCTGAGTTTAACCTTCTTAAAATAGTTTCAATGCACTTAGTCCAATTCAAATGTAAATCCAGTTCTAGCCCCAAAAATTTTGCGTTTCCACTAATAGAAAATCTCTGATGTTCAAATTCTAAATCATTACAATTATGATTTCTTGATTGAGGAGTACAAAATTTTACCAATTTAGTTTTTTCTTGGTTTAGTTTGAATCCATTTGTTTCAAACCATTCCTTTAATTCAGTTATGGTTTCACTGATTTTAACTTTTAATTCATCGTCATTCTTAGATCTAACAAGTGCAGTTGTATCATCTGTATAAAGTGTTAGACTGTTTGATATGTTTGCAGGGAGATCATTTATATACAAAAGAAACAAAAGAGGTCCCATAATTGAACCTTGTGGAACCCCAACTTTTAATTGCTCCCACTGTGATTTAGATTTAACATATTTTCTACAGATGACTGTCCTTTGATAACGATTTCATAGATAGGATTTGATCCAAGATATTGAATTCTTAGAAAATTTATAAGCATTCAACTTTTTAATGAGTGTATCATGGTTAACGCAGTCAAACGCCTTGGACAGGTCACAAAACACACTTACTGCGCTCTGGGATCCATCCAAGGCCCATGACACTTCGTCAATAAATTTAGATAATGCAGTCATTGTACTCATCCCTTTTCTGAAGCCAAATTTTTCAGAAGCTAAAAAATTATTTTTTTCTAGAAATGCTAATATTTTATTTAAAGCTGATTTTTCAAAAATTTTAGATAACGATAGCAGAAGTGAAACCGGTCTATAATTATCAGGATTTACTCTCTCTCCCTTTTTATGAAGAGGTTTGACTTCTGCGAACTTTAAATAATTTGGAAAAGAGGCATTTTGAAAAGATTGGTTTATAATAATAGCTAAAGGTTTTGCTATAAAATCTGAAACTTTTTTCATCACATTTACTGGAACTCCATCCCAACCTGCAGATTTTTTATTTTGTAAAGATTTAATTACTTTGAGTACATCATTGTCAGTAATGTTTTCAAAACCAAACTCTGAATACTCGTGGTTTACATTTAAGCCTTTCATAAGTTTCAGAGCCTTATGAGCACAAGGATACAGTCCAATTTCATTAGAAATATCTATGAATTTTTTATTGAAAAAATTTTCAATGTCTAGAGTGTTATTTAAACATCTATCAGCTACCACTATGTCCAAAAATTCTGCTTCAACTTTTTTACAACCCAGTTCAGATTTAACAATACTCCAAGCCGCCTTACTTTTATCATCTGAATCGGCTATGAATTTATTGTTTGTAAGTTTTTTTGCTACATTGCAAATCTTTTTAAAATTTATTTCTTTGTATATTTTTATTTCTTTTGGTAAATAGTTAAAACATTTTTCCCCATATATAACTGTTTTCATTTCATAAAATGTAAAGTTATGTGTGTCAGTGCTGACATATTATGTGTATTGTAGTCATGCACTACTGTTAACAATTTTGTAGGATTACATTTAATATATTTAATTACCTCTGTAACATAAAGACTATAAATTGTTGAGATTTTGAGCTCACTAAACAGGTGTTTTATTCAATCTTGTCTGTTTAGGTTTAATATTATTTTAATTACTTTTTTGCATTATTAGTATCATGTCAAGATTTTGTTTGGATGTTGCTCCATAGATCTTTATCCCATATGCTAAATGCGAATGAATGAGTGCATAGTACATTTTTTTTAGAGCACTTTGGTCACATCACTTTGACATGCGCCTTAAGGCGTAGATTCCAGATGAAATTTTATTTACAACACTGTCAATATGTTCATTCCATTAAAGATTTTCATCTGTAATTAAACCTAAAAATGTTGAACAATTTTCTTGTGTTATGAGATTATTGGCAATTATAAGTGATGGTTCAATTTTGTGCTAATTTTTTTTTGTCAAAAACATTATAAAATTGATTTTTTTATTTAAAAAATCTTTAAAATTGTTTTAAAAGAATTCTTCAATGGCTGCTAGCTCAATATAGGCAGAAATCTCTATCTCTTCCTTTGAATTGCCTTTTATACTACCATATCAGTGTCATCTACATATATAAACATTTTACTTCTACTAATATCTTTGGTTATCCCTCTAAGGTAGCAAATAAAAAGTAAGGGTCCCAATATTGAGCTTTGGGGAACTCCAACTTGACTATTTGCTGGGCTGAGACGACCTTCCTTAAATAAGTCCTGCCTCTGATATTTTCTTTGAACTGTGTTTCCACATACTGTTGCCTATTGTTGAGATAGGAAGTAAAGCAATTTAGTTCTTTTTTGACTATTCCTACATTTTTTTTTTAGTTTATTTAACAACTCATGGGATACGCTGTCAAAGGCATGTGATAAATCAAGGAAAATACCTATAACTTCTTTCTAGCATCAACTGAATTTATATTCTCAATGAGTCTTATACTAGCTGTAGCAGTCAATTTGCCTGGCAAAAACCCTTGCTGTTCATCTAATAATTTATTTGATTCTAAAGATTTTTGAGAACAGTAGAATTGACACTGGTCTATAACAAGAAACTTTTTTAAAGATTGGGATGACTTTTGATATTTCTAGTTTTGAAGAAAAATATCCCGGAATAAAAGAAGAATTAACAAGTGTGTTAAAGGTTTCTGAATTAATTTTACAGAACCTTGAATTATTGTGATTGAAATTTCATTTACACCAGCAGTTTTTACTTTCAAAAGATAGAATGATCTTTTCTACTTCTTTTTCAGTCACCAAATTGAAGGAAAATGTCTTATTCATATTGTGATAGAAGTTTTGTTGGACTTAACATATCTTTAGGGGCTTTATATTTGATACTACAGTCGAACCCCTCATATCCAGCCTCGGTTATACCGCACCTCGGTATATCCGGCCACTTCCCGGAAGCCAATATCGAAATTTATTTCCCACGGCTTACAGACGCGCAGTTGCACGCACTAGTCTCCCACGACTTGTGCGTTATCTTGGTGTATCTGTTTGTTTGCATTTTCCTGGGTTTACTTTTCAGTAGCTGTGTTGTCCTCAGTTGAGCTAGCAGGTTTAACCTCTAAACAGTTCGTTGATTATTTCCAGTGCGGTTAGTACAGTACATTACAATTGTTTTTTATGTACAGTATTGAAAAAGGAAAAATTAGTGCGCCAAAACGAAAACGTAACGTGGTGACAGTGGGACAGAAACTTAACTTAGCGATCGAACGCATTGATAAAGGCGAATCTGTAGCCAAAATATGTAGTAAACTAAACGTGGAAAAGAGCAAGGTTAATGACTGGCATCGTAATCGAAAAGCTTTGATGGACTATTGTACACAAATAGACAGTGAAAAGGTTTTATCCGAACGGCGGTATCTGAAAAAACCTTCTAATGAGATGGTTGATAACGCTTTGTGGCTTTGGTTTTTACAAGAGAGAAGAAGGGGCACTCCTATTTCAGGACCAGTTTTAAAAGAGAAGGCTATGATTTATATACAAAATTGGGAGTAAACACTGAGTTCGTAGCCAGTAATGGCAGGCTAGACCACTGGAAAAAAAGACATGGAGCTACATTTGTAAATATTTGCGGCGAGAAAATTTCAGCAGATGCACCATCGGCGAGTGAATTTGTGGTAAAACTGGAAAAGATGATACAACAAGAGAAGCTTGTCCCAGATCAGGTCTATAACATCGACGAGACTGGGCTGAATTTCAAACGATTGCCACAAAAGACATTCTCTGTTGGGGATTCAAGTTCAGCTTCAGGGTTTAAACTTAACAAAGAGCGTATAACGGTTGCACTGTGTTCAAATGCATTTGGGAGCATGAACTCCTACTTTTGGTCATCGGTAAATCCAAGAAACCCAGAGCCTTCAAACACATTAATGTTTCTTCTCTTCCTATGGTTTATCGTGCCCAGAAGTCAGCGTGGATGGACTCATACATCTTTATTGACTGGTTCGTAAACAAATTCATTCCTAAGTCAAGAAATTCTTAAAGGAGCATAAGTTGCTAGAAAAAGCTATTTTAGTGCTTGATAACGCTGGAACCTATCCCCATGAACTAGAGTGTGAAAATGCTCCCGGAATAAAATTGCTTTTTCTACCTTTTTCAGCAAAATAATGAATTATGGAGTCCACAGCACCCACAAGTTGGTGTCTAATAACACATTTATCTTGTACAGCATAACAAACCACTATTAGCATAAAAGTGGAACTCCTGAAGTGACTCCATGTGGGTACCCATTGATTAAGCGCACAACTATAAAACCTACAACCATGGGCCCTTAATGCAGACGTTTGTTAATTTACCCAGTGCACAATCACGGCTGTCTTAATTCTATAATAGCAAAGTGCTAATGCTACCATTCTCATGTGAGACCTCATATCAAAATTTTGTTCGCCGGGGGAGGATGCTGTCGCGCGATGTGGAGAAAAATTGTAATATAATATTTACATATATTTGCCAAACCCATCCTTCTTTCCTACTTTTTTACATCAGCATATCATGGCTCCCCAATTAAGCTCGAATGCTTTAATGTCAGCAGCTCCAACATGGTATACATTGCCCTGTGGATCTTCCCGGATTAAAGGCGTATCCCATGGGAGCTGACAACTCCCTCAAATAGGGGGGGAGTTACCCAAAATTCCGTGAGTAGTCCAGATTGTGGATGGGGTTATGGGAAAATTTGTTATATTGAGAGTAGGGTTCTCCTATCCCTTCCTACCCACCCTTTCGTCGTATCCGTATAGAAATATTTTTTTTGTCGACCCCGCCGGAGGGGGAGGTTGTGGCATGTAACCGCCACGGTGATCGGGTCGGTCAGTGTGCAGGAGCTAAACGGGCGACCTTTGACCGAATATCGGAACGGGCACAATCAGGCCGATTATCGGGGAACGGGTTTGGGCGAGAACGCACTTGTGAGAGAGGAGCGAGCGGACGTGTACGCTGACGGACGTTGCAGACTGGACGGGTATCCGTGAGTTGGTCGTAGTTTTAAATTAAGTCTCAAGTGTAATACATATTTTTATTACGATTTAGGTGCCAATAAATTATGTCGGGCTAGGCAGGTTAGACGGGGGATCGTGGGGGTTGTGGGGATCGGGAAATACGGGCAGCATGGTTCGGGTAACGAGGGTCACTCCGTGCTTTAAGTTTTAGGGGGATTTAATTATGGGGGAATATTAATATCAAATTCTAAATCAAAGCTGGCTAGAGGAGTGTCCCAGCATAATGACCGATCCGGGCCTTTGGGGGGAATGTAATTTTGGTTTGGTGTTAGAATCACCACGTGGTTGACCACTTCCGGAAAATAGTTTTAAGTATTATGGTAATTATCTGCCTACGTCTCAACCAGGGTGTAATCGAATGTATGAAAAGGCGATATCGGAGCAAACTTCTGTCTGAGATTTTAGGAAAAATGGACACTGACGGTGTGGATCTTGTCTTGGCTCTGAAGCAAATTACCATAAAGGATGTTATCTACGAGGGTAATTCGGAAAGTAAGGTCCGTTTTTTTATTTAAAAAAAACCACAACAGATTTTTTCAAAAAACTTGTTTTATTTGATTCCTGACATCAATTACTATTTTTCTACATAATTTCCACTTTTGTTTAAACACTTGTCATAACGATCTACAAGTTTTTGAATGCCGGTGTCATAGAAGTCGGCCGCCGTCGTCGAGTGACGACGCAAATGCCGGTGACGTCGAGTGACGCCACTCCATCGACTGGCGTTTCGTTTCTGGGGTTATGTGGTCTCGTCACCCGTCACAATGTGGTCTAAAAGGTTATCACCTTCCTGATGATATTGGATCAATAATTCAAGAGCAATAACCATTCTTCTTTTTTTGTGTTCCTCAGTTAGCAGCCTGGGAACCCAACGTGAGCACAATTTGCGAAAATCCAAAATTTCAGAAACAATTTTAAACAATGTGGATTATTTCCACTCATGTTTAGAAATTCTATTGCTAATGAAGAAACAGTGAATCGCCGATCTTCACGAATTTTTTCATCGACGGCTTTCACCAAATCTTCGGTGATCACTGACGACCGACCAGATCGTGGTTCGTCATGGACATTTTCCCGTCCATCTTTAAAAGCTCTCACCCACTTCCGCACTTTGCTGTCACTCATTGCATTTGGACCGTACACTTCATTTATCTGTCGAAGAATATCCGCTGCTGAAACGTTCCTTGCTGTCAAAAACCGTATCACAGACCGTATTTTACAGTCGGCGGGACGTTCAATAGTTTTAAACATTTTAAAAAGGCACAAACAACAGCAGACTACAACGATTTCACTGCAAATGGCGTCGTTCTGCGCGCAATGCATGCCGGGAGTCAGGCCGCATGCGCATTTCGCTGCTCGCTTACCGTTTGTCTGGTTAACGTGAATCGGACCTTACTTTCCGAATTACCCTCGTACATGTCTTGGCGGAAGGTCTGGCCAGATATTGAGAAATAGGTCAATGGCACAGTCAATGAAGATTTGATCCAAGTAGCAGATGAACAGCAAGAGAATTGTAATGCAGAACTTATAAATGACCTGACGAAGTTAGCATTAACTGGCGGTGAAGAAATCTTAAATCAAGATGTTCAGGAATGGGTAACTGGTGATGATGATTTGGAAAACGAATATCTAAGTGAGGAACAAATCGTGGAGAGTGTTGTAGAAGAGTATGAAAATGAAGAAGCAGAAAAATCAGATGATGACACTTCGGAAGAAGATAAAATAAGCCATGAGGAGGCGAGAAATGCACTTCAGACAACACTAGCCTACATAGAGCATTAAGACCACTCAACAGCTATTGACGTTATGTTATTCAAAAAGTGGAGAGACTATGCCTTCAAAAGAACAATGGACAACAAAGTTCAGCAGAAAATTACGGACTATTATAAGGCCTAATGTAAACTTATTGTGAGTAATTTTTATATCTCCATCTTTATTTAACATTAATTTATGTTATCTGAATTCACAATATGTACCGTATTTTCATGTTAATTATTTAACCACTTTTTCTTATACAATAAATTTTTATTCGTTTTACAAACGTGTGTATTTTTATAAAAAATAATCCCAAAAGAGACTTAAACACTACTTTTGACTACATTTATTAATTACATATTATTATTAGGTATAAATTATCGATTTTATAATAGGTTGGTTTATCCGGCCGAATCGTTATCCGGCCAGGGGCTCGGTCCCGTGGTGGCCGGATATGATGGGTTCTACTGTATCAATTTATCAACTGTATTTATAAAGAAATCATTAAAAAATTCACAAATTTCTCTTGGATTATTGATTAGTGACTCTTCTTTGTGCAGTGTTATGTTGTTGCCTTTCTTTTGTGTTCTCTTAGATTTGAGTTAATTATACTCCAAGTGGTTTTGGCTTTATTTGAGGACCTTAAAATTTTTTTACTAATAATATTTTTGTGTGTTGATAATGTTTTGATTCAGTGATCTCTTTTTCCATCAATGATTGTTTTAAGACCTATGTTTTTGAGAATCTAAAAATTTTTTTCTAGTTCCACTAATTCAGTTCTTTTATTCCTAAGATCATTTATTCACTGATTTTGAGTTTTAATGGTTTTTCTGTATCTGTTTCTTTGGGGAAACTTACATCAAAATAATAGAAAAATGTGTAATGAAATACAACATATAATGAAATTACACAGCGCTACACCACCACACTTTCACTGGTGGCAAAGTGGCCTTGAACTGTCACAACCCCTCAACCCTCTCTTTCACGAAGACGGTGCTGTCAAATGTCTTTCAACTTGATCACAAAAAAATCAGTGTTAAACGTGCTTCTTTACTTTTAACTTTTTACGCATTTTGTCCAAAATTCCTGAACATATCTCGCATTTTCCCCATATATAGTAAATTTAAGTACAATTCTCACACTTCCCACATTTACTGCACACAGGACACCCTGTAGGTGGAATCTCTGGATGCCAAAGGAAATGAGGAGCTCACCTGTATTTGATTACCTGTATTTTGTAGTTAAGTTTTAATAATTAGTGTTGTGTTTAGTATATCTATTAAGTGCATGTTTTAGAGTTAGTGAAGTTGACACACAACATGGTGGTTATGATTCCTGACATAGGTGTGTCATAACGCTCTGGTATGAGTTGTTTATTTTAACCTAGTTTGTAATTATGTGTTAGGTTAGTTATTTACCTGAAGAAGATATCAGGTCGCAGATCTCGAAACGTAGTGTTACTGATTTTTTTGTTTCACTTAACAATGGCAAATGTCCGGAAAAATCCTGTTTCCTTCACATTCCTTTATTGATGTCGAATCATTCCATAATAACCACTTACATTTTCCAATGTGTGGTCTTGTAAAATAAATAAATAAAAGTAAAATAAATCGTTATTTTCTTTCACTTTGAATTTAATGCTATTTATTCATTAAAACACCACTTCAAACATTATATAAAACATTTAAACGTATTTACAGAGCACGTGTTCACCAAAACCAAATTCATAACATCAATCACAAATTAAATGAAAAATCCTGTAATCAAGTTACTATTTGATCACATTAGAAATAAACAGACATACAGGAGCTGAGATTTCTCATACAAACATTGAGGCCCATGGGGATCACACACCGGAAATCAATAGATGTCGTTATCTCCCCAGCATCCAACCCAAACCGATATGTTTAAATAGAATGAAATACAACCTTTTTTACATTAACAGGTTATACGCCAATTTCCGCTTACTGTTTTTACCGCACACCATTTGAGTTCGAATTTTATTGATGTTTATCTGTTACAGGCCTAGCCTAGTGATTGAAGATTTGATGTTGAAAATCAATGACAAAGTTCGTGAAAATTCACAATGAATGAACTCTTGGAACATTTCCCATAACTTTCATGAAGTTAACTTCATGAAATTGTTTTAGGGAAGGTTGTATACCACAGATTTTGTGCCAGGTGGGTTCCAAAAATCCCTACGGAAGATCACATAAAATAACAACATGCTGCATCATTAACTTTCCTTGATGAATATGACAAACATGGTAACAAGCTTCTCGATCATATCGTTACTGGTGATGAAACATGGGTGAAGCAAGTCCATTGTGAAACAAAAATGCAGTCTATGGATTTGGATGTACAGTAGTCAAAGTGTGGTAGTATAAGAATCTTAATGAGTATCACCTTAACATTGAATGGCAGGTACAGAGCAAAGACTTGCATGTTATCGTAACTTGGTCAGTCCATTTGAGATTTGAGATTTGTGTTCATAGTGAGTTTTTCAGTTTTTTTTGGTAATTTAGTTCACAAATGTAAAGTTTAAGTTTAGGTAAAGTGTCAGGATTAATTTGGTTTATAACTATCGAGTTACCAATTATCATTGCTTGTGTTTTGTTTTCATTTAGTTTCAGTCCTTGCTGTGTTGCACAAAAGTTAATGGCTTCAATATGTAAGTTGAGTAGTGACAGACACAAAAGTGGCTAGTTCGTTGGGTAAAAAGTGAATGTATATTTGCTAATCGCCGACGTAAAGATGAAAATTCGAATGTGTTATAATTGAAGTGATGTTTATATAAAGTGAGAATAAAAGGGCCCAAGTACAGAGCCCTGTGGGACCCCCGTGTAACGGGTTTCAGATTATGGCAACTGTGTTTTAGGATGCTAAGGGTGTGATTCTTTCGATTTCCTTGTACGGGGATCAACAATCAAAGCAAAGAGGTACTGTGAAACATTGCAGAAGCTACTTCGAGCAATATAACTAAGCGTAGGGAAAAATTGAGCACAAAAATTTTGTTTTTCCACGACAATGCAAGTTCCCATACAGCCAATTGTACACGAAAAGTCTTGGATGATTTTTATTGGGAAGTGTTTGATCATACGCCTTATAGCCCAGATCTGACACCAAGCGACTACCACCTCTTTCCAGTAATGATGACCTGGCTGGGAACAGAGCGCTTTCGATAGTGACACTGAACTTCATGCTGGCATTAATGTGGTAGCAGATCACAAGCAGCAGATTTCTACAAAGCTAGAATCGAAAAACTTGTGTCACATTATGATAAATGTCTCAATTTGAATGGCAATTACGTTGAAAATAGTCTAAGGTAGGTAAAATCAAAATAACATATCAGTTACAGTAGGCTTTGTCTCACAAGTCAATTAAATGGTAGCACAATGACATAAATAAAATAGCAGACATTCAACTTCAGTATAAATTTGATGTTGTAAGATATTGTTGTCTATCAAATGTGTTTACATCTAAATATAATAATTAATAAAATATAACAATGAACAAATATAACAATTAAGAAACATAACAATTAATAAAATTAACATTATCAACTAACAAATATAACAAATAAGAAAAGTAACAAAATATAAGAATAATTTATGATATATAAATATTACACCTAAAATATTATTTCATCTAATGAAATATTGTAGAATTCGTCTAAACTAAAAAAAGCTTTTTTTAACTATTTTTTAAGAACCAATTTAAAACTATACAGAGAAAGGCTTTAAATTTAGAGGTAATTTGGTAAAAAGCTTTTTGCCAATTTTTGCGGGTATGTAACTTCTTTTCGTTTTACTGAGACGTACAAATTGTTCATCAATAATGTTTTTATTTCTGGTGTTGTATACATTTTTACTACTTCTTAAATTAAATTCTACATATGATCTTTAAATACATAATTGAATGAAATACGATCACACAGGATAACTTTAGAATACTTAGATTAATAACAAGAGGTCTACATGATTCAATGTCCCTAATTCCCACAATACATCTAATTGCCTTCTTTTCCTATATAAAAACCTGTTGAGCCCTAGAGGAGTTTCCCCAAAGAGTTGTACTGTATAACAGGTGAAAGTGAAAAAGAGTAATAAGCATTTAAAATTAATCCTTACTGGTACATGTTTTTAGTTTCCTCAATAAGAAAAGAACTCTAGCTAATTTTTTACACAATTCACTCCAACTAAGCATGCAGTCTAGATTTATTCCTAGGAGTTTAACAGATCTATTCTCAGTGTTTTTAAGCCCAAAAAACAAATTTTTATATCTTATTGTTATTAAGTAATAATTTATTATTTTCAAGTGATATGCAAGATTTTTTAAATGTGGTTTCACTGTTTTCGAGTAATAGATTCAGGTCTTTTCCTACATATAACAATGTTGTGTCGTCAGCATATAAAACATAATTACTGGAAAAGAAACTTGGGAGGTCATTTGTAAAAATAATAAAAAAAAAAAGAGAAAGAAGAAAGAACTCCCAGACAAATACAGCAGCAGTAGCTCTGACATCGCAGTCTGGTTGTCAGTATATTAGATATTTAGATGTTATTTTTGTGTTTATAATTAAGTAATTATTCAAGATTTTTTGATTTATTGTTCTTGAGAGTATGCATAAGGCTTTGTGTGATGTTTATTAAAATGGTTTAAAGTTTGTGTGCCTTATTATGTGGTTAAATGAGGTCACAATGTGTCCCCTCCCTCACTTATAATTTGGTTAATTCCAATCTTGAGGTAATGTTGGATTTTTTTACTTCAAGAGACTTGCAGTAGTTAGTTAAAGCTGGTATTAGTAACTTATATTTATTCTTACAACTTTTACCACTAAAAAATTTAACTGTTCACTGAGTTTACTAATCTTGATGTTGTGGGCCAGCAGCCATTTTGTCATTTGTTAAAGTCCAAGACTATATCTTCATTATTTGTAATCTTCGTACTTATGTATTAGATCACATTCAATATGAAAATATTCCTTATATAACCAGGTCCTGTACTCTCCCTCACAAGAAAATTCAAACTAGTACATGTTCATTCCCAGACCAAAGTTTTAAAATAGAACTTACAAACACTAGTTTATTGTAGCTCTTTACTGTTGATCGCTCTTCCTGTATATATTTTGTTATGTAAATGGAAGGCCTCAGCCTTATTTTTGGCCCTTACCTTGCAATCTTTTATGGAGTTTGTGGAGATGCTATTGATGGTCGACATAAGATGCTTAATACATACCAATCAAGGTTGCTATTTGTTACAGCTGTGCTGCAAAAGCATCCAGGACTCCCAGGAGGCATGGCGTGAGAGCGGCGGCAAGAGATAAATATTGGAAATAAAGAAAAAGAGATGCTTTTCAAACTATTTAATTCAACTTTAAAAAGTAAAATCTTTTTAATTCATAAAAAAATACTGTCCACAATATAACTACCTGCAAATTTTTCGTTTTCAAATTTTAAATAGAAGTTATAAACAATAATTTTGTTATTATATACCAAATAAATTGTCTGCTTTTATCAATCAAATTCTACAACTGTCTGGTTTACAAATCAGTTTTAAAAATTAATATTTGTTGAAAATTAATAGAGAAAACAGAAAAATAAATTTTACCACAGAGGTGCTGCCATCTATCGGAGAAATTTCATAACATTGTCCTTATCTTTATCAAATTACATTACAACTCCTAACATTACAAAATCAGATTACAGTAGATTTCTGTACAATATTGTAATCAATTTTATATATTGTTAGATAAATAATGAAAGCTACAAAAAGTACTTACTTAAATGTAGAACTGTCTTGTGACGGCTTCATAATATCACATACAATGTATTCTCCCTCAGCATCTCCTAGAAAATTTACATTTCAATTTGAAATGACTACACATATTCAAAATTTTGTTGGTAAAAGAGGCCTGTCTGTCTGGACAAACCATAACATATAATCCCAAACTTAAGTTGTATTTTTTTTCTGTTTATTTCATTTTGTAGACTACATCTGTTTGAAAATTTTGTAATTCATCTCAATAAAACTGACAAAAAGATAAAGAGAATCCATAAACCAGTAACACTATGTTTCGAGATATGAAATCTTATATCTTCCTCAGGTGAATATCTAACATAACTATAATCTAGGTTAAAATACACAAATCATACATGAGCGTAGTGACAAACACAAGTCAAGAATCACAACCACTGTGTTATGTGTTCAACTTACTCTAAAACATGCACTTAATAAAAACAGAAAAGAATAATTATTAAATCCGAACTACAGAATACAGATCACAAATAGGTCTGCATTCGCCTACCAACCACCTAGAATTGACCAGAGGCCAATAGTAAATTTCACTTCAAATATTAATTTCAACTGATTAGTAAATTTCAATTAGTAATTCATTTCCAAAGACATTTGTTTAGGTTTAAGATTTACTAAATTTTCACAATATTTTTATTGGTTGACAAATTCTTATTTAACATGAATAGCATTTAACCGAATTTGACCCTTATGTACTACACTATGAGTTTATCCAGGTGGAACTATACTTATTTACAATGAGTTTCCTCAAATAGAGCAGTGTTATTCATCAAGAAAACTATCACTGTTAGAGCTTAACTCTAGCACTGCAGCCATGCCAAATCCCTTGGATACAAAACAGTTTGATTATTGGCCCATCAGCTCACTTTATAAAGATATAGGGGTTCGATTAGTCTAATGGCTTGTTGACCCAACGACTCTTATTGTACAAAATAGATTTAATTTACTGGTATGTTCGTTGGACCAATGATCAGTGTTTCAATGAACCATTGCAATGTATCAAGTTTGGTTTTGATATCATAAACATTGTATATTTCAGATTGCTACAATTTAAGTACAATTTCATAGAAATCTGCTCAAATGAAAAAAAATACGCCAGTGGTGTAATTTAAATTAAAGAAATGCTACTTTTGTTTTTTTATCTCTGAGCCTACAAAGAATTTAGTCTAATAAAGTTTATTTAAAACCGTCAATACATACACTGGCAACAACAGGTAAAAAGATTATAATGACTTCTGAAAATTGTAATATTAATTGTGATATTATTGTAATATCTATCAGCTACTACCTCACAAGTAACACTTGGGGAAGTTTACAGCATTAACTTAGAATTTAATTACTGCAACAAAACCTTTTATATACTTGCCCTATACCGTACCTTTGACAGTGACTTGGAATTTTTCTTATCTGAACTAGAAAATTATTGTAATCGCTTAGATAAGAGCAAGATGGGAATAATTCTGGGTGACATTAACTACTTAAAAATACTTCAACATGCGACAGATACTTAAACTGCTTACTGGGATCGGGATTTGTCCAATGTATAGATAAACCAACTAGAGTTACTAATAACTGCTCGTCATGTCTGGATCACATATTTTTACGTTACTATGACATGAACAATGTACAATCAGCTGTGCTCCAGACTGGCGTGAGTGACCACTACACAGTGACAACCTTACTGACGACTCTACTACACAATACTACACTGATAAGCATCTGCTCGGCCGTAATCTCACTCACTTGAACTGGGAACCTGTTTTGAGTTGCCAGGATATCACAATATGCGCTCAACAATTTGAAAATACAATATCTCATCTTATTAAAGCTTCGTTAAAACCTGTAATTAACTATTCCACACGCTCAAAAAAATTAAAAATATGGATAACATCCGATTTGGTCAAATTAATTTGCATTAGAGACAAAGTAAGTAAAAAATTAAAAAAACAACCTTTTAATCATGATCTCTATCAATTTTTTCGTACATTAAGATACAATCTAAGCAAATCTCTTAAACAATCTAAAAAGCAATATTACAGAACTAAACTTGAAAATTATCAAAACAATCCCAAAATGTTCTGGTCTATCGTAAATGAGCTCGCAGGTAAAATTAAGAAGAGAGATTCCTTTCCGATCCAAAAAATGTTACCAGATACTCCGTATATAACTCACGGTTTGTGTACAGAAGTAGCTAATGATTTTAATTCCTTTTTCTCCGCGGTTGGACACAATCTGGCTAGTGCCATCGACTCGAGTGGGGACCCAGTTTTGAGTGATGCGGATTACAGACAAGACACCGTGTTCACATTGAGCACTGTTACCGAACTTGATGTAATACGGCACGTGACTGGACTGTGTGGGGGATCCGCCCCTGGACGTGATGGTGTCTCGGCTGACGTGTTAAAGGACAATGTTTATGTCTTCTCTAAGCCCCTTCAGCATTTAATAAATCTAAGTATTTCTTCTGGTATTTTCCTGGATATCTTTAAAATCGCTAAGGTCATTCCTCTGCATAAAGGAGATAGTTTCTTAAATAAAAATAATTTCCACCCCATCAGTCTTTTGAGTGTATTCTCCAAGATCCTTGAGCGTATAGTTAAAGAACAATTAGTTGCCTATCTTTCTAACAACCAAATCTTGTGCGAGTGTCAGTATTTGGGTTCAGAAAGGATAGGAACATTTCTGATGCTCTTTTTGATGTCAACAGACAAATCAATGATGCTATATCTAACAACCTGCGCATTATTTTAATATTTCTTGATTTGAGGAAGGCCTTTGATAGCATTGATAGAAATAGGTTGCTCCTTAAATTGGAGGCCACTGGAGTTCGGGGTAATGCGCTTTCATGGTTCTTGACCTACCTCACAAGTAGGCTGCAGACCGTGTCTGTCTGTGGGACCGAGAGTGATGCGCTTCCGGTGGACTACGGGGTGGTTCAGGGCAGTACGCTGGGCCCAATTCTGTTTTTGATTTATATTAACAATATCTCTAAATTGAACTTAAATGGCAATCCTGTTTTATTTGCAGATGATAGCTTAATTTTAATAAAAGGTAGCGACTGGGTTGATGCCCATTCTAACGCTCTACATGACCTCATGGTCTTAAAAAAATGGTTTGACCAAAATATTCTTTCATTAAATACATCAAAGACTAAGTTTATGCCCATCTCTCTCCGGGAGACCACAGACTATGCCCTCGGCGACCTCGTGGTCCATAATTGTGGCAGTTACAACAATGAACTTTGTTCTTGTGAAGCTATTGAAAATGTATCGTCTTATAAATATTTGGGTGTATTCTTTGACAAGCGCTTAAAATGGTCTGCACATGTTGAATATGTAAAAAAGAGAGCAAGGAAATATATATTTGCGTTTAAACAATTAAGTGGAATTTTAAATGAAAAAGAAATTAAACTTGCTTATTTCGCCTATGCCCAATCGTTGTTCTCGTTTGGAATAATAGCCTGGGGTGGAGCGTATAAAACTCTTTTGCAACCTCTGCAAGTGGTTCAGAAGGCAATCTTAAAAGCCGGTTTCAAAAAATCTAGGAGATATCCTACTGACACTTTATATCAAGAAACTGCCATTCTATCAATTCGAAAAATATTCATTAAAACACTCCTTGTTCATATTTATAAACATTTTTATACAATTTTCTCTACAACTTCGCATTCTCATAACACACGATACTCACAGAATATTGGTGTCTCATCAATGCAAATCAGTAAATCCTTCTCATCTACAAATTCTCTTTATATATCCCATATTCTGTATAGAAATATCTGTAAATACTTTCCTAACAACCAAATATTCAACTCACCGTCAATATATACATGCAAGAAACGCTCGAATGAATGGCTGTATCTTATCAGCGCGGAGGAGGCCGAGGCAATTATCACGGCTGACTACAGACGGACCTGACTTTTGACCCTGCCTCCCCCCTCTTAATGCCACTTCAACAGCACCGATGCCTCTATGGTTTTTTCCTATTTTATACATTTATTTTTTATTTCATAACATTTCGGCAAGAAATCTGCTAGTAATAGGTTAGGTTGTTCTGCGTGTTGACCTTTTGATCTTTAAAATACACCATTCCTCAATTGTTTTTCATCTCTCTAAATCTCTCCTTTAAACTATTGGTAGTATGTACGCTAATAAATTTCAATACTGTATTATGTAAATACGGTTTTTTGGCACGCACTTGTGCATGTGCGTGCGCGTGTGTATGTGTGTGCGTGCGGGCGTGCGGGCGCGTGTGTGTGTGTGTGTGTGTGTGTTGTTGATGTTATATGATAATTAATCACCCGATTCAATTCGTCCACAATCTCCAGCGAAGCAACTCGAGCCTACGTACAGGCTTTCTGCCCATGTAGGCTCATTTCCTAGGCCACTTTCATTTTATGAGTGTAATATTTTCATGTTTAATGTTTAAGTACACATTTAACTATTATAGTAACAAGATAATATAGATTTGATAGTAAATGTGCTCGCATGTAAATATCTTTGGGAAATAAATTATGATTCAATTCAATCTTGGTAATGAAATTTGAAACATTCATTTTTTAATAAGAGTCGGCCTCCTTTTAATCCTGCTTTTAATCTTTTATTCTGCTCGTCTTCATGGGCCACTGGCCTTTGCAAGGATCTTACAAAAGCTGTAGATATAACAGTTTTTCTACTAAACTATGTTTCTCAGACCCATGCATATATTTTCTTGATCTGAGTGACAAGGCAAACTCAGGTGTGGTGTCGGAAATATATATAATTCGAACCAGAAATGCTCCTATACATGCAAAACCTGATATCATCTAAACCATAAACATTTAAATAATATGTATCTGATGTATGCCTACTGCGTTTATAAAATATCATAAGGCATCATCATAAGTGGTTTAACGGATAGGTTATTGATGTCAATTTGAACAATTGCGTGCGAAGCCTAACATGATGAAATTCAGAAATTCTCTTCAAATTTGAATGTTTTAGTCTAATATTGATATTAGGGCTCCATCATATAACATCATAGATACTTTTGGGAAAACTATGATGTTTAAAATTGCGTGCAAAGCCGTGGTAACTGCTATTCTTCTTATAATAAATAAAAAAAAAACAAAAGGATTAGAATTTAGGACCAGGTTTAGGATTAGTATTTGGTTTTATTTGGGTTTTAGAACCTGGTATGTGCTTAATTTGTTGAATTGTTCTTTGGTTTTAAGTTTAATGTAAATCAGACGACAAATACAAAAGATATAAAATTTAGCAAAAGGATCATCAGGGTCCTTTGTTACTACAAATAATTTTAAAAATTAAGTATTATAGAATGAAGGGTAAATGCCAAGTAGTAAATTTTGTGTCCCACTATTAGGGTTTATTTCTTTTGACCAAGGAATTACCGATATAAATAATTAATGTAGGATAGGAATCCTAAAGCCACTACTAAATTACACACCCTGGACAACTATGTGAAAATCTCGAAAAAAGAAACACTATGTCCATGCTACTTCATACTACCGCGTAAGACAATAGGACTCCACATCAGGTGAAACATAAGAGCGAGAATGCAATACGGTGTTGCCAAACTCCGGCGTCCAGACGACCGCCAATATTTACAATAAATATACACTGAGCAAAATATAGGACAATCGCAGTGCTGTTAACGTTAGGAGAGCATGAATCCTCCGAATTAAAAAAATATACGTACTGACAATATTCTAATACTATCTGGTGGCGGAGTAAAATTTGTGTTTTCTATTTATTTGAAATCCCTTAAAATTTGAGTATTATTTTCAGTGTTGTAGTTACAGGTAATAATTTGAGCAACAAAACGATGTATATATTATTATATATGTTGTTTAGAACTTGCTGAATACATTGGTATAAATATCCAGATATCTTTCCAATAATTAGTACTTGTCTTAAAAAATCCTAAAGCGCATCAATGAGCTCACACACTGCTAGGGTTAACCAAACAAAAAAAAGATGCAACATCAGCTATTGTAAATGTTAGTGATGTACGCTCATGATCGAGGCCTACCTGCACATATAAAATCAATCGGTGGGGTGAATGTGTTGTCCTCAGTATCCATTTCAGCTGTTACATCCAGGAACCAGTTGTTGGATTCCTGAAATACAAACTGAATTAGGTTTGTTATATTCAATATAACACAGTTTGAAGAAAGCTTGCCCACATCAGTAATCATGTTTCAGAAACAACTGAAATTTACCATATTATGATTAACAGTGTGGTGTTTTCTTTTTTTTTAGATAACATATGATAAAATGATAAAATTAAACACGATCACTGACATGTTGCACTTGTGCGTCTCAGGCTGCATCAAGTCTTCTTCAAACCTTCATTATACTACTATAATAGAGAGTGCAATAATTGACGTTAAGCTTATAGTTTCTGTGTGAAAATCATGATTTAATGTTTACTTCAACAACACTTTTACTTACTTAAACTTTACTTTAACAACACAAACTGTTTTGGAATTATAAAAATTATAGACAGACTGAAAGCAACACCTTCAACAGGGTTTTTAAAGTGGCCTGGCTCTCAGTGTTTTTATGACAACAATGAACTCAAAAATGCTGAGAATGCCTGGCTAAAGGCACAGGCAGCACGATTTTTTGTAGAAGGTATTTTTAAGTCAATCAAAAGGTAAGACAGGTGCTTAAATATTAATAACAATTATCTATGAGAACAAAGGAAATATTTACTTATCAAATGTATGTTATAAAATATGTTTATCTGAATAGATGTGGTTTTTCAATAACCAAATGGCAATTACTTTTGAAATAGCCCTCGTAAATTCAGTTTTTGTACCAAGTTTCACCTGTTTTCCCTTGGAATTTTTTTGGGACAGTTATCATATCCACAAGCACCGTTTTATATAAAACACGTAGACATGTGCACGCACACACACACATGCAAACACACACACACATGTATGTATAAATATTTACTACATACACAGCACATTTTTTATGTGTATTCAAGAGGAAAATAATCAACACATGAATAGAAGAAAAAAATGAAACAATTAAGGAGCAGAAGGCTTGAAGGGCATATAAGTAAAACCTTCCACCATCCAGCAAGGGCTGCGGCAGCACTCACAGTGCTTTTGAGTCCTCTAGATCAATGGATTTGGATGTAATAAATTTCAAATAACATACTGTTAATTTATAAGCAATACGAGGGTCACTCTGAAATTGTTGAGATACATGAAGTTTTTATGTTAGACTTACCAAACATGTATGCCAAAAATCATATCCTCTAACGTCAATTCACTTTTGAAGCTGGATTTTTCACTCTGTGAATACAATAAAGTAATACATTTTTTTAATGGAGTCAAAGTATTTACAAATTTATCATCAATTTTGGCTTCCGAAGAAAAATGACGAACATGCAAATGTCTCTTCAGATTGAAGAATAACCAGAATTCTCACATATCGAGATCAGACGAATAACAGAGATGCTTTATCATTTCGATGCCATTTTCAGAGTAAAACTCGACAAAAGTTTTGCAGTAGTGTGAGAAGAGGTATTGTCATGTTGAAATATCAAAACGTTAACCTTTAAAACTAATATGTTGGACATCATCTAAAATTGTAATTTCATTGTTCCACTTGTATATCGGAGAGCATCCAACATCGATGACGCCAGTTTTCTTCCATTTGCAACTGGTCTACCATGTCTTCAATTGGTGCTGCAATCGCACGGCAGTCTTAAGAACTAATACCAACAGCTGAACAAAACCAATTGTCATTTAGTTTTTACTAGTCGATGTGTTAATCTTATTTGGTGTTCTGGTCAACTGAATATATCATTAACCTGGCACTTCATTTCTTTCTTATTCCGAGGTTATTGCAGAGTAAGAGAATGATGAAGAATTAAGTAATGAATAAAGTGAACTTAGTGATGGTGAAATCGTCCTGCCAACATTGAAAAGCTTTTCAGCTAGTAAAAGTGATGAAGGCCTAGGCCCAACCTCAAATAATGGTGGCGGTGAAGATGGATTTGACAACTATTGGTCTGTTTATAGACAAGATTTTCCACATTTTCCATATACTTTAGTAAGTGGGTATAAGGAACCAAATCAACATGTTTTGGAAGATAAAAAACAAGAACCAACTGTCATAGTGACATAGTTTTTGCAGTAAGTAATGTAGATTTTTTAGGTCCCTAATAAGAAAACCCTCCCAAAAATAGTGACCTCCAGATAAAACCAAAGTACCCAGATTTTTAGAGATATCAAACTATAGTGAAATACAACACTTTTTCTGTGAGTATATTTTAATACCTTGAAAAAATAAATAGGTACTAAGAATTTTAATTCATTAAATATAAGTGTATGTATACATACAACTAATTATTTGTTAGACAGCTGTTATTCACTATAAAAATACCAAATAAATACTAGTTCTTGGACACTCCTGCTTAATTGGTTTTACCAGTCCCTTATTCCTTAAAAAAAAAAACAGTGTACATCAATCATTGTTTCATGAACACTTTGACGGATGGTATATTTCAAACACCCGCATACGACCCCACTCGAGTTGTCTTAAAATGGTTTGTACGTCTCATCACCGTGACAATTTTGGAAATTCGTGACCACCATTATTAACCAGCTGGGAGGATCTGCTGGCTTATATTCACATGCTCAATTTTTTTTCATCTGTCGAATTGTGAGTTACCAACTGAAAAATTGTTTTTTAACTCATGCAAAATTATTTACACTGCTACGGTTATAATCCCTAGGAAAGCTTCAACCATTAAACAAGTCCAGTGTCTGTCCTCTTGGATCATAGCGCGCACCCATCAACGTTTTCTTGAGTGATGCCAGAATGCAGCCGGGCAGAGTATGATAAGCGGACCCGGGTTTTATATCGCTTAGTACAATCATCAATACTTTATAAACAGAACTATTAACATATTTAAAATACTAAATTTAACTCACATGTTTTAACTTAGTATAAATAGTTTAACCCTTGGCACGCCACTAATAAATTCATTAACTTTTCTATAACGCCAAGACAAGTACAAATATTTTGCTTCTTTAAGTTCAAAGCTAGTTTTTATTATAACTAAATTATATAAGGTACAAGCAAAAAAAGTATAAAACAGGACATTTTACTGAAAATTAGCATATTTATTGATAAAAATAAAAAAGATCTATTTACAAAACTGTTTAATTCAAATAAATTTCAATTTTAGTGTAAAATGTAATTCAACTGAAAAGGTTAATTATAGTGAACTATAAAACAAGATAAATATTTCAAACTAATCACAACACTACCACACGATGAACAATTATAACGAGATACATATTAGACGCGCACGCTCGTGACAACCGAGAAAGCAATTTTACACGCCACGGATATGTTTCGTTATGGCTCTGTATCTCTGTACGAGATGCAGAACTGAGGAGCAAGCGATCGGAAAGGGCGCTCCCATCGCCTTGCCGCTGAGTGAAGGTCATTAATAAATACTTCCTTAAAAACCGCGATAGGCACGCAGCGTGTACCGGGCATTTTGAAGGCCTTTGGTGAACTAAAAAACTCTCCGATCTATAATATCGGATATATGCATTTGGCGTTTTGGTCAAAGTCTGCCATTCTGATATATCCGTCTACGGTGTGGGAAGGGTTAAACAATTACATAAAGTCATATATAATAAATGATCCATACCTTTAATTAAACAATAAAATTAAGACCGGTGATAGGAAAAATGACATTTAAATAGTAAACGTATTAACAAAACCATGAAACGGAGAAAAACAAAGTAAATAATCGTTAATACGTTTTTTGTTTCAAAAATTATGTTCATAATTAGGTATTTATAAGGTTAAAAGCAGACCCCGCAATCACGAAATTTGACGTTATTAACGTATTCTGCTCATACTCCTGAACAAAAATATACATATGGTTTTAGTGAGTACAAATGACAAATAAGATGGCTTTAGGAGGGTATATTCATAAATAGTTAACTTTTTAAATATTTTAATGTTCTGTTTGTGTGCTGTGTGTCTCGATATCTGTGTACTTCAATGTTATCTGTAGCCAGGACTGTTAGCGTATCTGTGATTTGAGCGCTCCGGGGCTTTGGTCTAGTGCTTCATAAGATATCGTGTACTGTAGTTTGGATCGAGTGAATGCTTGTCAATCATGGATCAACCATCCACTAGTTCGACGAATTGTAGTGAATTGGGTGTGTCGTAATGTTTTGTCAGGCATGTTAGGAGTTTACGTTTTGACCGAAACGAGATTATTTCCCTTTAATGGTAAGTGTTCTCTATTACTGTCCATTTCTATATTAATATTGGATTTTACATGATTTATTGCGTTTTTTACACTTTACATAATTTTTTTTGCATTTCTTTCCAATTTATATTTCTGATCAGCCCCTCTTGAATGTGATATGTACTATCTCGAGGGATGTTTTTCTTTTGTTGACATTAGCCCGGGGCAGCACTAAAGGCGTCGCAGCCCACGCTGATGGCCGGAGGCACTCAACCCAATAACAACAATTAATTTGTAGCTGAAAAATAAGAAAAACATTGTTCATTTGGGTTAAAATTCTGCTAATTTCAGTATTATTTTTCACGGTTAGTGGCGCATCCAATGACGTCATCACGAGGTTGAATCACAGCCACAAAAGGTCACGTGACGACTGACGTGGGTGTACAACAAGGAAAATTACTCTGTGTGTGAAAAATAGTTCCACTTTTTTGTTCTAAAACTTCGTTATTTCTCATTTTCATCCTGTGAAACCTTATTGTTTAGTTCAGTAGGACAACTCCAATTAGTTAACGCGAAACTTGTATTTTGCCGCTCTGGCCATTACTTTCACAATTACAGAGTATAAAAATATGTGAACAGCTGGTGCACATGATTTAGTTATTGTAAAATTAATTACTATTGGTTGATTGTATATCGATGGGTATAATAATAATTAAATATTGTTTGATAATTTTGATAAAAAAACCAGGTCCACTTATCCTCTACCCATGCAGCCTTCCCGGACGTTCGTCATCTTGAAGCAAATTACAGCTCCTTAAAAATTATGGAAACCATATTAAATAACAGTAGCAAAGGATGGTGCTTCAGAATCAAAGGCAATTTTTTAGATGCTCAACACATTGTTCTTGAAACAAAGCAATTTAAAAACCAAAAACATAATCACTGCTAGAAATGTTCTCTCAATAACTCCATGATTTCATTAAATGATCTCCTAACAGAGAACACAAGTACAGTGATAAACCAAAGATGCTGACACATACTGACTGGCACTTGGAAAATCAGATAAGAATGGTAAGATTATCAGTATGTTTCCTGATGGTAAGTAGTGTGTCTCAAAACTTTCAGAGTGACCTTTCTACCTGTGGTTTGTGAGCTCCTAAAAATTTCTGGTGTAAATACTTAAGAATACAAATATAGGAAATTGTTAGAAGTGACTTTAGATATCGTTTGTAAAATAAATATTTTTCTAAAGAATTAAGTTAATGTTTTTACTTGCAAGGTGGCATAGGGTAAGATAATTTAAACAGTACACAAAGTTTGAAAGGTTATGTTGTTCATGACTGTTAACCCTAACTTATTATTGATCTAGTACATAACTACAAGCTACCTTTCGATAAAAACACACATCAATTAAGAAAATATATTAAATGTATGTAGTTTAAAACCTATTAGTAATCTATTGACACTTCGTTAATCATTACCAGATATCGGAAAAAACTTGGTGGCACTAACAGTAACTACGTAGCTGTGTAATAAATGGTGTCCGCCAGTCCGGGCGGGCGGTAAGGAAGGGTAAGAAGTAAATAATCACTCACTGACTGTCGCTTGTTCTTTAGTTTACTCTATGAAGCTGGAAAATTGGCGAAATGGCGCGAACAAAAGTCGAGCCGACTATGGAGTTGCCGTTATGTAGTGAATGATGTAAATACTGTGTCAATTCCATTAAAATTTCGCAACTTAAATAAAAAAATTAAGCCCTTTCGAGATTAATTTGTACGAAACATCACTTAATGTACATTTAAGCTTACGATGATGATAGCATCCATTTACCAGCCTATGTTTAGTGACTACAAGTTGATATTCCACTCATTCTTGTTGTATTTGTAAGATAAGAATTGTAGATCATATAATACCCACCAGTAACATATTATTACCAATAATCATAATAAATATTTACTTTCGGGATAGTCATTTCGTATGCTGTCTTAAACCTATTCGACAAAATATTTGAAGGTCAATGTTAGTTTGATATATTTTCGGCATTTATTGACTATGGAAATCTTATTATCTGACCAAACGTTCATTAAAATTCAAAACTTGAAAAAGTACCTCTTGAGGGATATACAAATATTTTCCGATATTTTAGGATTTTTTGAACGTGGGAATAGTCGGATTATGTCTTAAAGTGGGTCCGTAGCTGCTGGATGAATTAACGTTCATGATTCCTGTGTCGTGAGCCATTGAGAACTATCAGCTACAAGATTTGAATTAAATGGTTATTGTCAGATGCTAGTGGTTAGTGGTTATAACCACCCAGCATTATACTTTAAAGTGTTCTCAAGCTGTTTGAGTAAGAATATATAAGGAATATATAATATAAGGAATATATATAGGAATATATAAGAATATAAAACAGGACAAGGTAATATTGATTTAGAAACTATATCAATTCTAAACGCGTATGGCTAGTTTCATAGTTTAATAATGTTGTATAGAAGAGAGTATACAATAATACAACTCTGATATGTAGGCAGAGATGGTGGAGTTTCAGTCTTATCATACCACCATGCCCAATCATCGTCCATTCTTTTTCAACATAGTTATCTAAGCGTATTCCTATAATGTATTGGTGTTCTAAATTCTTCTCGGAAGAAAACAGTTTACCTCTGGGCGATAGCTGAAAATGCATCCTGGGCTCTATGTACATTTACATTAGTATATGATTTTATGAGAAATTAAATTCATTTTATAATTAACTAAGATACTTCAGTATACAATTCCTTTAATGCTGACTAAAATAAACGAATGCAAGAATATTTCTTTTAAAATTTGAAGAAAACTGTGATTAGAGGTTTATGCATATCTATGACCAAAGAAACATTTCCCAAAAATATTTATTATAATGAGAATAAAGGTTTCTTCATTTTCAATATTGGAACATACTCGTAACAATCCTTCACAGCGTTCGTCACCAGCAATGTCACAAAACAAAAGAACTAGTTTTTTTTCAACGGACAAACCATTCTGTAAATTTACATAGTCGTTGAAACAAAGTAACTAATATTACGTAGTAATGAATATAACAATGAATGTAAAATTACTCATTACAAACCATATGGAACCCCCAAAACAGGAATTTAGTTTTAGAATATTCTCACAAATTTGGAAGATAAAGTGTGAGCAACCATTATAGCAACATGTACCGTACACATCTTTTTACGACGGAAGTGTTGTAGAAAAGAAATATATATCTCCTCAAATGTCATTATTTAGGCAATGCAAATAAGTCAAGGAGCTGTCGCAATCTTATTTTATTTTACAAAGATTTGTAATAGCATTTAAAAATGTATTTTATTTAGGTAATAATTATGTTTGATTTATATTTATATTACACAGTTGCTACTTCCTGTTTATAGTACGATTAACTTACATTACAACTAAACAAAAACTTAATCGAAACATCATCCAAGTGGCAGTTTTGACGTGGCTACTAATGCGCATGTGCAGTCGAGCCTTACGTGGCAAGGGAGCAGCTGTTTGTGTCAAAATTACGTGTTGTGGTCGATCTTGACATAATTTTTATTTTCTGTAGTTATTATGTGATTTTATTGTAATAAAAATAACAGAACCAATTTTAAATATATAGGTACGTATTCTTTTTAATTTTATGTAGTTTTATTTCTTTATTTATGTGATTTTAAACTTGACTTTAGTTTACCAATAATTTGAGGCTGTAATGGACAACTGCCCAGTTGCTAGCATTTTTATTATATATAATTATTAATAATCATACTTATATTTATGTACACTTGTGACACTACAAATATTAAATGTCACATTTAATTAAATAATAGACAATATTTCTAAAATTGCTGTTTTCTATTATAATTTCCTTATGTGGTAAAGCCTGGACTGTATAAATAGACTAAATTTAGATCATTTTTACTTTAAATCTACATATTAATATTAGTAGCCTATACTTCAGCTATTAATTAGGTTTATATAGTTATTTATGGTTACTAATATATTCATCTAAACCTTTGCTGGCTAAATATTTATTCCTAACAGCAGGGAGATTGATGATTTTAAAGTCATGGTCAAGCCCATTATTATAACATTTTCTCATGCTTAATCCTAGAAGTGGCAAGCTATTTATAAATAATTATTGAAGACCTAAATTAAAAGTTTCATTCTTAGTTTATCATATCACGTATTGATTTATTCACAGCTGCAGTATAAGTGGCCACCAAGACAATTGGTTCAGCGAACCAAAGTATTTATTAGAAATACAAATACCTAAACTATTGAAAACAGACACATTCTTTTGGCTGCAGTATAATAAGCAGCCACCAACACAATCGGATTATGCTTATCGAATTATTTGAATCATCGATATTCATGACTATCCAACCGACTGAAAGCAAACTGTCAAAGACTAAAAACAAAATGTTAGACCAAATAACGTAATAGATATTTCAAAGAACGGCATGGTTTTGCTTGTTTTCAGTCTTAGAAATTAACGTATAAATTTTAATATAATTTAAAAATTAAAATATGATATATAATTACAACAAAACAATAACATTTAATTACCTTATGTATTTTCAAGGATAAACGTGACTGCTTGTGAAACAAAGAAGACATGTACGTCACTGTTCTTGTAACCATTTAAAACATTGCTCAGTTTATAAAATTATTTTGAGCCAATATCTGCATATTCATTGCCATTGTGCCTGTCCTTGTGTCACTAGCCTTCTCTTACATAAACAAACTAACAACAGCTGGTAATTACGTCACTAGTCTAAATAAAGAAAGCTAGCAATGATTATATGAGTATCTATACGTCAAATGTCGTATTTGATAGGATCAATATTTAAAATTTATAATCATAATCCGATTGTGTTGGTGGCCGCTATTATACTGTAGGCATTCTTTTTATAGTTATTTACAATTAATTAACTCTTCAAGCCACAACTTCAAGATATAATTTGTGATATAATTTTCAAGATATTACATATTTAGTCTTTTTTTATATTTTTGTCAAATCAATTTAATAAGAAATAAAATAAAACAGAATTAGCTTGATAACATAAAAAATATCCTAGCTATGAGTTGTTTACAATACTCATACGCTTTGTCTAAAATTGCTTGGGATTTTTGGGGCATCACTTGATATAGTGGCCGAGGTTAAAAGAGTTAAAGCTAGCGGTTTTTCTTATATATTATAACAATATTGTTTGAAATTCGTTTAAACAATATAATATAATTTTGTTTACATTTGATTATGAATGAACTTATGTTATTTGTGTCACAATCTGCAAGATACGCTATTCTTCTAAGTACAGTATTAGCTAAAATAAACAGTACTGAAATGGTAATATTTTATTATGGTAAACACAGTAACATTACATATAGATTTTACCAATAAATACAAGTCAAAGGAAGCAAAATCGGTTAAACTCGGGTATTAACATGTTCAATATGATCCCAGTTCAGCAATATGATCCCAGTTCAGTTTGAGGCAACATTCGTACCATTCTTGTAGGTTTTGCATCATTTTTATGAATAGGGGTTGTTCCATTCTCCTAATACACATGGTTATGTTTCTTTGACTTGAACGATGGTAGATGGTGGGTCCTCACAGAAAATGTTTTCTTTCAACATTCCCCAGACGTAGGGGTCTGGTGTTGTAAGATCGGGGGAGTGGGCTGGGTAAGGAAAGTTTGTACTAAGGGAGATGAGACGGTGGGTAGGGTCCAATAAGCGGACCCAGTTTTTTATATCGAAGAATATAATCATCGATACCTAATATTCGCATATCGAATCATAGACTATCAATCGATATAAAAGTAATGACAATCATATGTTTTAAATTAAAATGTGAATTTAATGATGTAACAAATAACCTTTACCATTACCTTCTTTTTTGCATCTGAAGACGACCATGTTAGCTCCTCTGACAGTTACATTTGTTACCTTTCCACAAATATCACATAATGGATTCTTAGGTACTAACCCAACATTCTGAAGCCATAAAAACATGTTTTATTGTCTTTTAAAGCAATTTCGTGAAGCTTCCTAAGATTGACAGCCATTTTTAATTTTTAATACACAATGTTACTTATGTGACATTTAAAATATTACCTTAATTGTATTATTTGAAAGTGTTTACAGCTGTTCATATAGATTATTTAAGTTAATTGTTAAAAATAATTAATCAGTATCGATTGATTATATCGATGGTTATGATTAAGTAATATCGTTTGCCAATTTCGATATAAAAAACCGGGTCCGCTTATTGGACCCTACCCGAGACGGTTGCCAAAGGTTTATTGGAGGAAAGCAATGATGTTAAGGCAGTGTGACTGGTTGCGCCATCTTGCTGGAACCACTGTGAATTTAACGGCAGGTTTCGTGCACAACAAACCTCCTGAGGTCTCTCACAAAACGATCAAGAATGGCTCTATATCGATACTGATTTACAGTAAGAGTCTCTCCATTGTTCCTTAAAAAAAGTTTTTTTCAACAAGACTAAAAATCACAGCATTACTAGGCGGGTTTTGTGGAAATATTTCTGAAAAAGTAATGTAGTATATGAAAAGCTTGGCCCACCCGCACATCCAATTCTGTATAAGCGAAAATAATGCTCTACAATAAAAACTTTACCGTTATTATCACCATGTTAGCATAAACTAACCTCAAATAAGAAAGAAGTAATGAACACGAAGCCGTGACAACAAGTACTGTTTATTATGGCTAATACTGTAGTAAGAAGAATATCTTGTGTCTTTTTGTTTGTTACATTTAATAAATACACATAAATGTTTGTTACCTTTTGATAAAACTAATTCCTTCATAAGAAAAAACTTTTCAAATCCACTTGTAATTTTGTAACACTCAATCCTAAAAACACCTTTTATATAATTTGTTTGTTTGATTATATTCCATGAAGTATCGTCGAGTTAGAGCCCACTTTGGACATGGCAACCATTCATGTAGGTAAATTATAAAAACTTTTTCGAGACTTGATTGCAATTTTTTATTTTTTGTGAAATATTGATCTATTATGTATAAGTTTCTAAAACAATATGTACCAGTGATTTAATACATACGTAAATACTGTATTTTTTTAATTTTGGTTTTTTTTTATCAAGTACATTGAAAAATATTTTGTTACAAAAACAATGATTCATATTATAGAGGTTGGCCACAAAAATCTTTTTTATAGAAGTTGTCTTAGAGCGAGGAGAAACCTCTATAAGACAAATAATGGCAGTATTAAACCTTGATCAAACAAACCTTTTTATTAAGAATACTTCAAAAAGACGAATTTTTTCTATAGCCCTTGAAATTCGTCTTAACGGGATTCGACTGTAATCAGAAATAATGATACAATTGTCTTGGTGGCCGCTTATCATACTGCAACCTTATCCACAATTAATTGTAGTTTTATATTATAACAAACTAGCTATTATGGTTTTATTGAATTATAGTTGGCCAAAAGCCAAAAATCTACGGAATACACATTACTAAAATTCCAAAATCAGCCTTCTTTGAAAAATAGTTCGACATTTTTTAACAAATTCATTCATCGTCCATAGAGAAGTATTAGTTGCTAAACATCTCATTAAGGAACAGCACGGTATACTTAACATTGTTATGGGTGCAATCAACTACACTGATATTGACAAGTACACTCCTAAAAAGTGAGATTTTTTGAACAAATGTAAAAGGACATTGGATCTGACCGCTTATTTTTATTCTACATAGTTCTTGTTGGTTATTTCTTGGTAACACCATTTCTAGGATCTTTGAGCTAAGACACTAAATATATGCTTACCAGAAGGATAAAAACCATGTCATTGCCGATACATTTATTAATAAGAACATTCTGTTGAAGATAGCTTTTCTTACTTGAATTGTTTGAAAAGTTGAACATACTAAGTAAGTAATTGCTAGAAAAGATGACAAATATCTTAAACCTTTATACATCTGTTCTTCTCAGCTGTGACATTCATCAAATCAAAATACAGACTAAACTTAAAAATTGTAAAAAGTGCATCACATGAGTTCAGATTTTGATGTCCCAATTAAAGGAAAAATCTCATTCTTTACATAGACTTTTAGCAAATATGTCCGATTGCCTTGTGTGAAACTTTAAACAAATCGTACGGACTGTGATGAATTTGAGTAGATATAATCTGACTAGCTGAACTGTAGTTTTTATGAAGCAATCATTGAATTATTACAACACTATTTAAAATTTTAAACTATTTGTACTTTTCTTATTTCCCTCTTTATATTTACTCATACTACTCCAAGTCTTAACAACAATGTGATAATAATGTTCTTATTTAAATTCAGTAATAGTGAATAGGGTACATTTTTACATATTTTATCAAAAACACGGTTTTTACTTGATATTTTTATGGTGGCTAATTTATAATAGCCATACAGGCAAACATTTTGCTGATATGAATGAATGCTAATTATAAAGTGTTTACAATACTTTGTGATTATTCTTCATTGACCTTCGTGGATTTGAATTACATCCGACTATAGGATTCTACCCCTCGGGCTTCTGTAGTTTCAGTGTTAATCTTGTAAGATTATTTTTGTTTAGTTTAAAACAACTGATTATTAAAATATATATGTCTTTCTGGTTATTATTATCTATCCAAGAACATGTATATATGTATATATATATATATATATATATATGTATATATATATATATATATATATATATATATATATATATATATTTCTTTAATACTATACATGTAGTTAATTGTCTTCAAAACATATTTTGTTACTGTTTAATGCAGCTGTTTACAAGATGTGTTTCTCTCCTTAGAATGAACTCCCAGTACATGCAGCAGCCCCCTCCACCCCAGCAATTCAATGCTCAGGCAGGCTTTGGTGGATACCCTGCCCCCCCTCAGGGGATGATGCCTCCTGCACAGCAACAATTCAGACCACAGCAGTCTCAGAATGGCCCTGCACCTATGCCTCAACCTGGTCAAATGGGTAAGTTTCATGTATCGACATTTACGGTCCATAAATGAATTTCACAGTGAATTTTGTATATAGTAATAAACTAGAAAATCTACACTACTAATTTATTCTTATGCCGTCTATTTTTCTAAATGCTGTTGCTAGACTATATATTTTAGCTGTGCATATTGTCAGCTGAAAACGTTGTTACTCTTTACACAAGATATTTTCTTGCTGTTTGTAACTAAAATAATTTTGACTTTCCTATGTATTTTATTTCAGATATTTGTCTTTAAAAAAATCATAATACAGGTCCAAAATATGTAAAATACTAAAATGGACTCTTTTGGGTTCTTTAAAACTCCCCTCACCTCACCTGTTGAAATAGTTGTTTGACTTTGCCAGATTTTTGGGGTTTTCAGCTGGCACAAACTCATTTTTTTATTCCATGTGCATAAAAAAAGGTAAATGTGTAAGTTGTATATTATGTATTTGTTACAGATTGTTCTTTATTTTATTTTAATCAGTTTTGTGAAGTGCTATGCTATGCTAAATGTGAAAAAAGAAAATCTTTTTCTCTAAAACTAGATAATTTTAACTTTTTAACATGCAATGGTATGTATGGTAATTATTTGAATTATTCTGTAGCATTTGTTGAAAGAGAGATATATCATATGTTACACGTTGTTAACCCTAGAGATGGCATTATAAATTCTCTGTAGTGGCACAGTGTTTTAGGCCAACTGTTCGTGTATTTTTCTAATATATATTACTACCTCAACTAATGCTCTAAACTTAACATATTATACATCATTTGTTTTATGAAAGAACACAAAACAACATGTTCTACAGAAAAACAAATTTTTTTTCTTGTCATAAATTTTTGATGCGTCAAAAAGATTTAAAAAAGTAAAAAAATTAAATTTTATCCTCGGATTCCGTTTTGTACTTGACTTCAAGCGTATAAAAAAACAATTCTAATATATTCATCTAGAATTTATCGGTGATATCAGAAATATATAGTTTATATGACTTTTAAAATCCATATTTACACTTTTTATGTTTTTTACGGAAATTTACCAACGCACTTATTTTTTATGCACAGGGGTAAGACATAAAGCCGATATATACATGTTGACATATAATGTATACAATACCCTAAAACCATTTTTATGAATCATTTTGGTTTAAATCAACTAAAAAATAAATATAAAACGCATTAAAGTTACATACCTACATTTACAATATATACAAGTGTAGAATTCAGCTCCTCAAGCAGTTCAGAATAGCAGTTCTCTCAAGTCACTTGATCTATCTCTAAAGACTTCACTAATTTTATCACAAATTATTTACAAAAATATGTGTAATATACTATTATTTAGCTCATAAGTAATAACCAGCTGAAATAAACTCCAAACTATGGACTTGGAACAACACAAGAAAGTAAACAAATGTTGTGCGGGCGGGCCAGATGTCCGCTGCGTAACTGTTTATATACTATATCCATAGAGGATATCTATAAATAGTATAAAACCTAATAAAATACATTATTATTTTAAAGTATGATTCTTCATCTTTCCAAATATATGATTTTTATCACAATCAGATTATATTTACTCCCTCAAAAATAACGTAATGCGACGCAACATAATCGGGCCGGAATTCCGGCGCTGCCACTTCTAGAGTTAATGTTTATCTGCTGTTTATTTACTTTCAACATAATATGGTTCCTAAACTCCTAAAAAGCGTGTAGACTACAGGTGAATGTAATCAGCATTTCAAGGGTTAAGGTAAATTATAAAAATGTAATTTGTGTTTAGAATAATTTTATTGCTTTAGATTAGTTGATTTAATTTATTATGGCATTTGGCCATTCTAAGAAAAGGTGCTTCTAACTATTCTATTAACCATAATTTTGTTTAATACATTTAATGTTTTTCATTTTTGTTTTATTTAATTAATTACATTTCTTGGGAGGCTAAGCATTGTTTTATTTTAAAAGAATACAAAATTTAATCAATTTACAATTACAAGATTAAATATACTATTTATTCTTCAATTTTGATAAAAGATATTTAGTTTTTCTTCTTAAGGTTATTGTGTGTGTGTGTGTGTGTGTAGAATATAGGACAGTTTGTTTTGTTACTGTTATGTTTACAGTTTTATTAATGTGCATTGGCTATTGTTTATCATTAGCAATAATATAATTGCTAATTAATGTAATATAATATAACCTACCTTCTTCGCTTTAACGAAAACTCCCATATTTTTACCCCAAAGAATTCAAGAATTCTGGAAAATAATTTTGAACACCCAAACATATTCCAAAATGCCTATTTTTCGTAAGGGTAGGGGTCATTTTATCAAGATTTTTAAATTTAAAGCTTGGTAAATCTATACCTCATTTTAAAGGTCTCTTATTCACTAATTATTTTGAAAAAAGTTTTAATTTATTTTGCTTCATGTACACAGGTTGGTCCAAAAGTGTCAAGGTTGTACGGTTCCAGTTTTTTTTTACTGTTATCTTGTTAAAAATTTTAGGAAAACAAAATTTTTATTTAAGGTTACTAAAAAAGTTTTTTTCTAAAAATAATTGACATTTGTCACTTCTGCACATATAAAATTTTTTTTAATAGTTCAAATTCAGGATATTTTATACACGTAAAACCTGAAACCACATCGATTTTAAATGGATCTCTTAACTTAAATTGCCAGCTCTCTTAACTATCATCTGGAAAATACTCTCCGATTTTGTTTTAAAAGAGTGGTGTTGCAAAAGAGCTGTCTTTTCAGTGAAACTATTAACTGCTTTTAGAATGTTTTACAACCTTGTAGCTTCAAGTTTGAATTGTTGCTCATTTCAAACAAATTCAGATAAGTATGCTAAATAAAAGATAAACTTTTATCTGTGACCTTGATGTACAGATCTTGTCTTGAAGTCATCAAGAAGATTTCAACTTCTAATTTTAAGTTAAATAATTTGGCAAGCATATTGCCTTTAGAAAACCAAGAACGTCAATGGGATAAACTAAATTTACGTGATCGCTATTTAATTCTTGATACAGTGTCTCAAAAAGTCTTTTGCTCAAAGGCCCAGATTAGTCATGTTTCATATTTTAATTGTTATGTTTAAAGCAACATTGAATGACTCGAGTACAGTTTGAAATGCTAAAGCTTGTCTGTATAAGATAAGTGAGAACCAACTAGTTTACAGTTCTTTTTATAGTCAATTCTATAAATCCTGACCAATAACCTGATATATCTAATCTGCATTAGTACATACGAGGTCCAATCAAAAAGTATCCTACCTTTTGGTGTAACGTAAAACTGAAGTTACCTGAAAAAAGCTGGCGTTAATTTTCTTCAAAATAAGCACCCTGAGAAGCAACACAACGATTCCAGCGACGTTTCCACTTCTGGAAGCAGTCTTGAAAATCACTTTTCGGCATCGCCATGAGATCAGCCGTCGTTTTTTTCATAATTGCTTCTCGACTTTCAAATCTGGTGCCTTTCAATGGTTTTTTGAGGTGGGGGAAGAGCCAAAAATCGCATGGAGCCATATCTGGAAAGTACGGAGGCTGAGGAACTTGCGGAGTGCCGTGTTTCGCCAAAAAAGTTTGAATGAGCTGGGAAGAATGAGCTGGCGCATTGTCGTGGTGTAGCCGCCAATTTTGAGACGCCCACAAGTCAGGTCTTTTGCGGCGAATCGCATCTCGGAGACGACGTTGGACACTTAAGTAGTACTGTGCATTCACAGTTTGACCCTCAGGGGCATATTCATGGTGCACAACTACACGGTGGTCGAAAAAAGTAGTAAGCATCACTTTGACATTGCTTCGAACTTGCCTTGCTTTTTTTGGCCGAGGATCCTGGGGAGACTGCCATTGTGATGACTGAAATTTGGTCTCAGGGTCATATCCATAGACCCAACTTTCGTCTCCAGTTATTATCGATGTCAAAAAGTCCGCATCATCCTCACAACATTGCAGCATGTCCTCGGCAACATCCAATCGCCGTTGCTTCTGCTCGTCTGTCAGCAATTTTGGCACAAATTTTGCGGCTACCCGGCGCAATCCCAAGTCATCCGTTAAAATTGCTTCAGCTGATCCGAAACTGACATCTAACTCAGTACTTACTTCCTCCACAGTCATTCGACGATTTTCACAGATCAAAACTTTTGCTTTCTCGATGATTTCCGGAGTTCGACTTGTTTTTGGTCGGCCCGAACGCGCGTCACTTTCTGCCGAGGTTCGACCACTTTTGAAACGCTTATACCACTCTTTAATCTGCGTAACACTCATTGCCTCATTTTCGAATGCTAGCTGAATTTTCCGAATGGTCTCACTTTGTTTTTCTCCGAGTTTCACGCAAAATTTAATGCAATAACGTTGTTCCACTTTTTCCGTCATCTTCACAGTTAGAGAAAACCGATACGCGCACTTGACTTATCAGTACATACTGACCCGTCTCCGGCGAACCAGTCGGGGGATCAAGATAAGACTTTGTACCTTTCCTTATCATAGTAGGAACTATTGTCGCAACAAATCTTATCTCATTATTGGCAGGAGAAGCCGCGATACACGACGAGGTCGGATACTTTTTGATTGGACCTCGTATTTCAATAAGTTTCTACCAAGGAAGATCATTAGATACTAAAAATGTATCAAGTGCAGAAAATATAGGAACAGTTTTAGTTGTTGTTTCAATAGATTTTTAAAACAAAATGTTTCTACAATAAATCTGCAACAACAACAAAAAAAACAAAACAAAAAAAACTGGGCACATGATAAATTTCAAATATCACTGGTTTGACCAAATTGTAAAGAGATGAATGTAGAGTTTTTTTTTTTTTTTTTTTTTTTTTAACTTTTGAACCACTTAATATTTTACATTCAGAACCATGTCATCAATTATATATTTTACGATGTCGTTTGACATAGCAATCTTTTCAACTTTACTACAACTTTCTTCATTGAGTTCTACAAGCAATAAGTATACAAGGTTTTATAAGTGACTCACCAATTGTATGAGATTTCTTGTCTTTTGCTATCAGTAAGGCAATTTTGTAGGAAGCTTCAATAGCTTTCTCGTTTTCCATTTGAAAATTTCTAGTAGAGTCCGAGTTTCATACGTTTAAGACCGTCTGTCTTTGCAATGAAAATGAAAGTAGGCTTGTCTTTCATTATAGAATGATTTGTTGTCAAATGTTGTTTCAGTCGCCTAGGCCGCATGGCATCATTACTCAAAACAACATGGCAAATAACACTTTGAGGTAAATGGTAACCATTTTTCTCAAGAAAGGTAAATCCATATTTAATACAATTATCACTATACAGTCTTTTATTTTGCAGTGATCTAGCCATTTTTAGGCCTGCTACAAAAACAAATCATTTGTCTGCCACACTTTTTATGTTTACTGGTCCACCAAACTATGCTACTAACAAACTAAGCAAGCGTAAAAAGTTATAATAAATATGGTGACAGGAAGTTGCACTGACAGTGAGCACTACAAGAATCGCTTGCAAGCCGCGTCCTCACATCACTTGTCGACGAACCAAGCGTAGCCAAAAAGGTCCAATATATTATGAAGAATAGTGACAGGTTGTTGAATATTGCTCGAGCGAGGATAAAAAAGACAAAGAAGCTTAGCGTATAATCATCAGCCCGCATCATGGAGTCCAATTGAACTACACAGGAAGGCCTATTGCTCTTGGCTGTTATTATAGAGTTTATTTGATCTAACTTTCAGTGTTGCCAGATGTACGAATACAGTCTTGGGTTAGCTATATTCTTGTTTTTTATTATTTTAATACTCGGACGTCTCCCTTGAAAATCTACCCTCAGGTTAAGAACTACATTGTCATAATTTTTTTTTATTTCAGGTGGTTTTCCACCAAGGCCACCCCCTGGTAGCGTGGTGACAAATCCAGGAGGTGTAGGGACGATGCCGGGTGGTATGGGTACGATCCCGGGTAGTATGCAGACAATGCCAAGACCGCAAATGGGACCAGGAATGGGTCCACAACAACCACAGTCTCAAGTCTTAGGCGGACCACAGTTGCAGCCTCAGGGTCAACACCTCCAGCAGCAGCTCAACGGCCCTCATATGCCTCCACCGCTCAATGGCCCTCATATGCCTCCACCGGTGAATGGCCCCCACATGCCCCCACCGGTCAATGGACCTCACCAGCAAGGTGGTCCTCAATTGCAAAGTAGTCCCAAAATGCAACAGCAGCCTAGTGGAACACCGATGCCTCTGACACAGCCAGAGCAGCCAAGTGGGCCTGGTCGTCAAATGCCTCCACCGCCTGGTGGAGGACTGCCTCCTTCTAACATTACCTCACAGCTGCAGACTCAGATGTCAGGCATGACCATTAATGGGCCGAGAATGCCTCCCACATCTCAAAATGTAAGTTAGAATTTGGTAATCTTTTGTTCAAGATAAATTATTACAAAATCACAAAGCAAACTCAAATGGAAAACTTATGAAGGTCATACGTAAAATAAAACTGATAATTTGTGAATAAAGACAGGGAGGGTTTATTGATTGCTTCAGGGTTGTATTAAATATCTCTCTGGGGAAAATGTCCTGGAGCCCTCCATGAATGTTTTAAACATACAAATTAGTGAGGTTTGAAACACCATGATGATAAATGTTTCATTCTGCTTTCTTTTAATGACTATAAAGTAATGTATAAACATTAGAACAAATAATCATTAATATCCTTAAAAGTAATATACATGTAAAGACAAATAACAATTAAATTGTGATTTTTATAAACAAAGTTAATAATTATATGTTTAGTTGTTTATAATTTGCTTTAGAGGTACATTGAAGATGTCGGAATGCCTAAATGCGTGTGACAGATAAATTTTATTTTTTAAGTTGACCATCTATTATATTAATATTTATTATTAACATTGCTTACAATCTGCATATAATAAATTATTCTAAATTATTATTGCTATCATTATATGTTACAAAATGTATAACACTAAGTTTTGAAGATTGAAATCTTCCCTCTTCGTTAGTTGTAAAAAGCCTAATACCTAAATATGTACTTAGTACCTACAGTATGTGGCAATGGACCACAATGAAAGTGATTACCGTAATCTAATTTTGGAATTAATAGACAAAGGTAGATCATTTATATAAATTCCAAAAAGAGGGGGTCCCATGATCGGACTCTGTGGAACGCTCCAATTTACGAGAGTTTCCTTCGACCTTTTACCATTAACATACATACATCAATTATCTGTTATTAATGAGAAAAAATTTTTTAAATTTTATTTTTAGAGTTGACTGGTAAAACATATGTAAACTCTGGTAAATTATATTTTAGTTCATTGATTAGAATTTTATCATCAACACAGCCAAAAAAGATTGTTCTCCATAGTTTGTATTATGCCAGTAGGTCTTAATTTAAAAGTTTTTATTAAAATAGAAAACCAATGAGTTTAAGAAATCTGACTGCACTATAAAAATATTTGAAGTTTAGCAAAGATGTTGGTGTTGGTGCGGATATTATTCGTCTTGTTATACTTTATAAAAAAGAATTCATCACACAAAGTTAATATTTGTGTTCAGAATTATTCCCCGACCACTGGCTATCCTCACAGTAGTTTTCCGCCGGCCGTCAATGGAAGTTCTCCACCAGACCTCATATCTCCAGGGTATATAAATGGAGCCCAGCAGGTGTCGGGGCCTGGACGGGGCCCCCAACAGAGACCCCCACCTCCCCAGATGGTGAGTGTTCCCATTTTCTGTAACTAGACACGTTAACTGAAGTAATTAAATACATTCAAAACAGTTTATTAAGAGATAGCATTTTTAATTAGTATTTATCTATGAAAGGCTCTATACAATTGAATAATTTTAGTCCATAAGAATATAAGTAGAGTTCAGTATCAATGGATAATGTAGGAGAATTATATAAAGTGAAATAAAAATTATATAAACCACACTTCAGACGAAATCCAACTTAGTTGTAAAGAAGTTAATTGTATACAGAATATGTTATTAATAGATTAAATTACCTTAGTAATGGTAATAAATCTTTAAATAGAATTGAACGATTTTTAAATAGATTATCGGTTTCAATCTCTTACATTGTTGTTGTTGACCCATGTACATTCACATCTTAAGAGCCAGCTGTAGGAAATAATCTTAAGATTTACCCCATAAGAACAATGTTAAACTTGGCTTTATACTCTTCTTTTTTATTGTTGAATCATGGGAAATGTTTGACTTTAAAGATATGACTAATACACATCCAAACGCATTTTTGTTTTGCATTAAATATTTTATGACATTTAAACAATAAAATACAAAAAAGTTGAGTTTATTTTCTAAATAACTAAACAATAATATCAGTAAATCTAAAACACTTTTAGATGAATATTATTCATATCTTTAAATTGACGCATCTTTGATGATTCTATAAGGTTGTAAAAGTGTTTGTAGTTCCTATCAAGTTACAATAAATTAAGATGACCATTTGTACACCTGGCTCTGCAGTTATAGTAATGAACACTTTAAATAAAACAGTTTAATTTTCTAGGATGCCTACAACAGCGGATACTCAGCCCCGCCAGTCAGCAACTATCCCCCTGCCCCCCAGCAGCAGATGGGCTATCCTCCACCACAGCCAGGCTATCCTCCGCCACAGCCCGGCTACCCACCTGCACCTGTTCAGCCTACCCCTACCTATCCAGGGGCACAACAGGCTCCTAGAAGATTAGATCCTGACCAGATGCCTAGCCCGGTACGTTGTTAATCAGTTATTAATATTGTCAATTATCATTTATTCATATCATATCATATATCATTTGGTCAACTTTGTATATTTGAAGATAATTTTAATATCACTCTATTTATTTCTTTTATGAATAATAAAACTTGTTATTTTTGATTATTGGTATTGGATTACAAATATTTGTGAATGTTGTTAATAATTATGTTTAGGGATTCTGCACCCAACTCTTCAGACTTTATGAATGTGTTTGACTGTTTTAATATGTCTCTTTGATTGGCAGTTTTTTTCTATGTTGATGTGTTGTTCTGGATCATTGGGTTCACCAATCATCCACTGATTTTATTGTAAAATAGACTATTTTTTGGGAAACCATGTTCCCCTGAATCTCAGCAAAATCATTGTATTATTAATCTCCCCTCACTGATCCCTATCTCTTGTTTTATTGTATAGACTGTTCTAGGGTATTCACATTCTGATGGTCTTCTCTGAACAGTTGGCATTGTCATCTCTCAGGTTGAGAGACTTTGGTCTTGGTATGAGAATGCATAGATTTTTAGCAAGTCTTATTGGAATTTTGTTTGAAACCGTCTTTAGTATTCCACCAATATATGGAACAAATAAGACACAACTTACGCATGTAGCTGATGAAGCGGTGGAGTTGAAATTCAACCTACATAAAATAGTATGCGTATATGTGCTTTTATAAATTTTACCCATTTCAGCTTCTATTACTGTTGTTTTATACTGAAGCATGCAATATAAAATAGTCTGAAAGTTTAAGATTTTACTTTTAATGCAATTCTCTCAGAGGATGTTGTAGAGAAAATAAGAGATAGATTTTTTTCCGATTTGTTGTTGGTTTTGTTTATTTCGCCTAGCTACAGCCCCAGCATGAATAAATAATGAGACAAGACATATATGTTGTTTACTAGGCTTTATTTGTATAACCCATTCAATGGCAAATCCATTATTTCATAATTTACAAACAATTATTAATTTTTGAAATAAGCTATGTATAAAAATATAAAAAATCAGTTTAGGAATAAGTAGGGGATAAAAAAACAAGCAGATACTCTTATTGTCACCTGTGTTGCTGATTTTGGGTTTTTTATCCACTACATCAAATTTAATCACTTTACTAATATTTCATCGGCATCAGGAGTAAAACTTCCCTTATTTTCTTTGCAAATTCTGATAATGGAAAATTTTACTAATAACTGTTCCAGCTCCAAGTGATGCAAGAAGACCAGAAGAGCAAGGGAGGGATGTTCTACACCAACCAGCGAGGTCAGGTGCCACCTCTGGTTACAACACAGTTTGTAGTACAGGACCAGGGCAACTGCAGCCCACGATACATGCGGTCCACTATGTACAATGTGCCTGTCAACGTTGATATGATGAAACAGGTAGGTTATTACTTTCTATTTGCATGGTTGTATGGTTATGTGAGCCTCGAACCACTCAAATAAGGTCTAAGAACCATTAAAGTATTGATGCTAGTACATATTCATTTCTTCAAAGCTGTATACAGTGCTTCTACAACCTAACCAGCCATGCTAGGCGTGCAAAACATATATAATTCAGCCTGGTGGGCATATATTATGCTCACAGCTCTGCGAGACGATTTCCGCGTTCCTGCCTATCTCCTGAGAATGCTTAACAGCTATTTCAATGATAGGCAGTTGACTCATATGATTGCTGACAGGTCTCGTTGGAGGGAGATCACAACGGGAGCTGCATAGGATTCGATCCTGGGACCGTACTTGTGAAACATCGCCTACAACAGGATCCTCCAAATGGAAATGCTTGAAGTGAGCTTCATCAAGGGGTAAGGGGACACTATTGCCGCGGTCATCACTGCAAACGTTTTTGACGAGGCACAATGGCTGCTTGACCGAGTCATGCTGCGAGTGCTGGCCTGGATGGGTCTACATGACCTGACTCTGGCGACAGAGAAGACTGAGATCGTACTTATCACCAGATGGAGGATTGACATTGTCGTCCAGATCCAGGTGGACTAGATTATCTAGACAGAGAGCGCTATGAAGTATCTTGGTGTGACGCTTGATACCAAGCTCACGTTCTGGGACCATATCTCTGGGTTGACAAACAAGACAGCAGTTGTTACCGCCTCTGAGCTGATTGATGAGGAATATCACGAATAAGTGGAGGCTGCTCATGCCCGTCACTTATCCATGCTCCTGCATGGTTGCGAGATATGGGTGGATGCTCTATGTCAACTGTGCTACAGGCAGTATAGAGAAAAGGGGCACTCTAGATCGTGAGTGCATACAGAACAGTCCCAAACCACCTAATTTCATTCTCTGCTAATGTAGAGTTACTGATTTATTATGAAAATAATTTTTAAGATTTACTCTTAGCATATTCATCTGATTGTAAATCTGTGTTCATAAATAGAAGACTTGTAGTTATTCATCTTAGAGTAATGTGTGGTGTAACTGTTTTAGACGGCAGTCCCGTTTGGTCTGGTGATAAGTCCTCTAGCCAGGCCCCTAGAAGAAGAGTCTCTGCCACCCATCGTGGACATGGGGGAGTTGGGACCAGTCCGGTGTATCCGCTGTAAGGCCTATATGTGCCCCTTTATGCAATTCATTGACGGCGGCAGACGATTTCAGTGCCTCTTTTGTAAAGCTACTACAGACGGTTAGTAACTGTGGGATAAATAAAAATGTGTAAAGTTTAACAGAACAAGGTTTACAAGTAGTTGATTATTTATTTTAAATCTGTTTGGTATTTTGCTAAATGTTAAGAATTTGAAGGGTTAAGTACATGATTGATCAGAAACAAGTTACCTCACAGTTAGAACAGTTCAGTTCAAAATCAGAAGTACTTTCAGACATCTTTATCAATTTTTACCATATAGATTTTTAGCTGTTTGAATCCCAGCACCCACCAAAGTGAATCCAACATAACCTAATCTGGCCCATCTCCAAATTTGATCAGTTAAATTGTGGATTAACTGTACTCGTGGATACTTTAAAAGTTATATAAGTATTGACCCATTTATACACTACTTTTTAATAGTGTTATAGGAATTAGAAATTCCTATTTTTCATGATTTGGTTGGTTTTTCAAAAAAAGTAATGATTTGATTTCTGTTTGTAGGAGATAATAGTTATAAAATTTCACTAATTATTTATTAAATTCATCATAAAAAGAAAAAATTACATAAACTTGTATTTATGTACTGCTAGCACATACTGACGGCTTCATCTGCAATTTCTATGCATTATTCTGTGTATTTAATTGAATGAATAGCTCCCAAGATTTCAGTAAAACTTGAACTATTTAGACAAATTTAGTTGAAGTTCATAGCTTTATCATACACTCCTCAGTGGTGAGACATGGATACAATGTCCCCTCGACGATTTTCTGTTATAAAAATTGCATTTAGTATTTAGTGTATTGCTTTGTGATTCCACTTGCTAAAATCACCGATTCACTGGACTAGTTTGTTTCCTCGAATTGTAGTCACGGAGCAAATGGTTTGTTGAATAATGTTAATGCACAGTCCCTCCGTTTTTTTTTTGTTCCTTCATTTATTGTAAATATGCCATCTCACAATGTCTAAACAAACCAAATTCAATACTTTATATGTTCACATTCACAATTTAGTTCTTTAAGTAAAATAGTGGTTAGATTATTGAAATATGTGGCTGTGCTGTCATAACGAAATATTTACACAGAACAGTTAATTAACATTTAAAAGGCTCTTTCAATTAATACTTGGTAACTTACGAGACAAACATGGGATTTTCATCTGCTTTAGAGACCAGTGGGGCATAGCCCACAAAGATTTTCGAAATAAGAAAAGGCCAATATTCATCTCAGGGAACCTGAAAATGTACATGTAAAATTTTAGTACAATCGGTTGAATAGTTCATGCGTAAAAGCAAAACAAACAAAGGCACTTATACATTTATAATATTATTAGTATATAGGCCAATGTAGAGTATATAAGTATAGGATTTGAACTCAAAATCTTTTTGAGAAACACTATTTTTATTATGCACAATGACCTAGATAAATAATATTTAGCTTTTGCTACTACACAAACATTCCATTTATACAACACAGGCTCAGGATAGTAACAAACATCACCTGCCTAAAAAAAAATAAAACGTAATATATTATATAATAACCAGAACATTAACTATAAGATTAGGAAGAGTTTACACATCAACCAGTTCAGTGATGCATCCTAGCAAGCAACAGTACAACTACGTAGTAAAGTTTCATGGTGTAACAATCTTATCACAATGCTATTGTAGTGCTTCTATTATCGGCGGTTTATACTCATCTTAGCAAATCAAATAAAATTATTTATTGCATATGACTGTACAGATTGTTACAAAGGTAACCACAAATAGGTGCACTGTCATAGAATTTTGTATCCTAATATAATGAGACAAAAATAAAATGTGTTAAAACCTTGCTAAGATAATTGTTACATTAAAACAGACATAAAATATTACATTATTAAATTATTACATTAATGACATAAAACACATTGTTATGTATAACAGTAAAAACATGTTCCTACTTAGTATGTAGTTAAAACTTTTAGCATGTCGTCAGTACTGTATTAGGCTTTTTTCATTAACAGCTCTGTAAAAAAATGATATCAATTATTCAGTAAATAATTTATATGTGATTTCAAATTTAGGTTTTGATTAATAACTAATTACTCCCAAAAACGTACATGTATCATCTATATTACAATTAGTCTTATTAGTTCATTATAAGGATGAAGAGTTGTTTTTTTCTTATGTAATAAAGTCGGTAAAAGGTATACAATGCAATTATTTATCACACATTATTGTCAATCATAAAATAAAAATTGATTTCATATCAAACTAGTGTAAATAAATTCTCTAACTCTCTATAATAATTCAATTAAAGGTTTGCTAGATGAAAATATTCTTTTCTTGTGGTTGACAGCAATACAATTTTGTTCCATTACTGTGATTGGCAGTAAAGGCAACATTAAAAAATTTGACAAATAATTGCATTTCCTCATTAAAAGCTACTTGCCTATTTTTATGATAGTAAAGAAAAGGCCAGACTGTTTGTTGTTTTCAACAGATAAACTGCAAACTACAGGAAGAAATATTCTTCCTTATCACAAACCCCTATCTGTAGATAGGTGGTTATTTAGCAAACATCTTATCTTGTAAGTTGATAAGATAGGCTTATCAGTATCACAGTGCTGAATTAAAAAATCACTGTTGACTATAACAATGGCAGTGATAAACTTAAAAAAGTTCAGTATATCAAAAAGTAAACTGGTCCAATCTGAAATAAATTTAAACAAACAGGATAGTGATGAAGAAAGAGATGTCCAAATCAGGTTTCCTTGTTACTTTCTTGGTGCTGTAACCGAGATTTGAGATTGTAAAAATGTCACAGATTTCCTAATTTTTTTTAATCAACAATGCTTGTCCAGTATAGGTGTATTTTGTTTGTTTGGTAGTTCCTGATGCCTATTTCCAGCACTTGGACCACACTGGTCACCGCATTGATCGTTACGAGAGACCGGAGCTTGTGCTCGGCACCTATGAGTTTGTGGCCACCCGAGAGTACTGCAGGGTAAGCTCCACTTTTCGTGTGCTTTGTGGTTCGTAGTAATAGTTGAAGGTAATTTTTCATTAAATAAGTAAAAGTTCATGAAAGTTAGTCTGTTATAATTTAGTAAAACATTGGTTAGCAAATTTACTGCTAACTAAAATAATAAAATTACAGTTTCTAATATCATGGGACTTACAAAGTATTGGTGTAATAATTACTCTTGATGCTGCCACACATGTGTACCTCGGGCCAGTGGTGTCATCCTGTACATTCAGTGATTTGTAGTTTAGGTTTGAAGCTGAGCACATTGAAGTTGGTTGGCTTATTCTCATGTTATCAAACATTCACGATTACGCCTTAGATGACACCCAGCCTCTTAAAGATAAGGTGTAAATCTTCATTGAGTTTAGATCTCTGTAGTGTTATTAGTCGTTACGTATTAGTTAACCACAGTTGTTAAGAAATGGTAAATATGTGCTAAGCAGGTCTACACCTTTTTATCCATTATATTTCTTAAGCCCCCCATGTACTACTGGATTGGGTTCATTATTTCATCCAACTGGGTAGGTCGTGTTGTGATGGTCGAACTTTACTGCACCGGTGATACAAGTTACATATGTACCAGGTTGAATAGTATATGGGGAGAATTGCTGACCAAACATTTTTGAGTTCTAACTTCAAGAAAACCTGATACAGACTGATTTGTTGATCCAAGTTAGTGTAGTTGGGGTTTACTCTTATCCTTCATAAGTCAATTTAAATTACATGTAAGGGGGCTTTCTTAAAGTAATGAAAATAGAGATCCTAAATAAAAACATGTAAAATGTGAAACCCCTGAGTACCATCCTGTTTTACCCATTTACATAGTCAACAATAACGTAGATGCTTCAAGTAACGTGTGCTAGATATTATTCAAATGGTGGCAGAAGTGTATTATAACTGAAAAATAGTTACTTTGAAAAAACTTATAAATTTCTAAGATTGAATGAATATTTTTTTCCATAGGACGTTTTTATCAATAATTTTTGAACACCCCACTAAACTTGGTATGTAAGCGCTTTAAGTAAAATTTCAAACAAAAAGGTTTCATGTCACACATGTTGATTGGCAGAATGAACAGTTCCCGAAACCACCAGCCATGATCTTCATGATAGATGTCTCATACAACAACGTTAAGTCTGGCCTGGTGCACCTGCTCTGTGCCCAGATGAAGGACATCCTCCGAAATCTACCGCGCGAGCCGGGAGCTGACAAATCCTGCGTGCGTGTGGGCTTTGTTACTTACAACAACTCTGTTCATTTCTACAATGTTAAGGTCAGTAAAGTAATGGTCGTTAATTTCAAAGAGTTAATACTGATATTATTATAGCCTCTTGCTGCTTGGTAAACTCAATCATCAAACTGAGATTTGTTCTCACCATTGGTTGTACTCTGTTTCTTCACATTAAATGTAATTTTTAATTTTTCACGAAATTAAAATTTTGGTAGTATTTAATAACTAAAAGTATCAAAGAGCCCAGACAAAGCCTGATATAAAATTTTACCCTCATTTTCTCAATTGAAATTATTCTTTATAATTATGATATACAATGAAGTTAATTTCGAAACTTTATAAAGAGTACCTCCACATAATTTAGATACATATAAAAACATTTCATAATTTTTAAACTGGTGATAACGGTGTACTAATTGAACTTTAACAATAAAATAAATTTCTTGTATCTAATTTTGTATTTGAAAATGCCATTAAATGTCAAAATAAAAAATTTATATCTGCTAAAATATGTAAATTTTTCTAAGGAATTTCAATTTTGTTTCTGGTGCATTAACTTCCTCTGGGGTGTATTAATTTTGACTAGCAAACCTTAATTTAGCCTAGAATGAATTATTTTTTTAGCTATATGTTGAATCTGATATATGTGTTGTATTATCAAAGTTGTTCTGCTTTATGAGATCAATGATTTGTACCAATGTCCATTTGTTGCTTTCCAACAGGCATGCCTGGCCCAGCCTCAGATGATGGTGGTGGGAGATACGAATGAGATGTTCATGCCGCTGTTGGACGGGTTCCTGGTGGACCCACAAGAAAGCGAGGCCGTGATAGAGAGTCTCATGCAGCAGATACCCCAGATGTTTGCTGAGACCAGAGAGACTGACACCATTCTTGGACCTGTCATACAGGCTGGCATGGAGGCCCTCAAGGTAATACTAACACTGTAACACGTATATATCTGTTGGATGGGTTCCTGGTGGACCTGCAAGAGTGCGAAGCTGAGATGGAGAGTTTCATGCAGCAGACCCCAGATGTTTCCTGAAACCAGGGCGACTGACACCATCCTGTGACCTGTCATACAGAACCTCAGAGTTACACCAACACTAGCATGTATATCTGTGTGATCTGTAATTAATATACTTTCAGTACTATGATTCAAGAACCGATATTACATACATTTTTCAACTGCTTTTTTAAGTTCTCAACAAATCTAATACACTCATGAAATTCTTTCAATGAAATCTTACCTTCACTTTGGTTTATATTACTCATGGAGTAACAAAAGTTAAGAAAAAGGAGTTTAGAAATTTTTACAGGATAGCTACATTAAAAAAATATTACTCACTTCATTCATGATATTTTTTATGATAAGATACAATATTTTAATGCCTTCATAGTCTTACAGTTCCAAGAGTACCAAAATTCATTCCACTATATCGCAAAGGATTACCTGTATTAAAATTACAAAGAAAGGAATCAGGAAAAACTGGATTCTCTCTCCTCTCCTCTTCCCCTCTCCTTTTAAGAGCAAGCTGTGGAGAAACAACCTTAAGTTTTACTCAACAAAAACATTGTTAAGCCTCAAACTGAAGCCCTTATTTTGGTTATAAAATTATGGGAACTATCTAATTTGCAAGGTATGATTCATACACATTCAAATACTTTTTAATTATTTTTTCTTGTAAAGTGTATATTTTTCAATATTTAAAAGAATTACTAATAAGTTTGAGATTCACTAATAAAAATATTTGTTAAATTATGAAACATTTGGGTGCATATTAAGTAAGAGGCTCTTTGAGAATGTAAGTTGCTTTAATAAATAAGATTTACATAAGTTTTACAGCTTTTTTCTTTTATACATTTGGTATAATAACTCCTAGATTATTTTTCAACATATTTAACATTTAAATTTAAGCAGTTATGGTTTGTAGGTACAAGCATTTCAATACCTAATGAATCAAATTGTGTCACCTATACATGTAACTCATCCTGGCGTTTTTCATGACATTACGGTGTGACCCCACTCATTGATTAGCTTTTTAGTTCGAAAATCGACATTAGAAACTCATGTTTCTTTGCCAGTGACTATTTGGTTAAGAAATTTGTCATCTTCTTAGTTAAACTGGTACAATTTTCTTTGTTTTGGGTTCATCAAGCAAGTGTACCCATTGGGCGCAAAACTTACAATATCCAAGTTTCTCAGTTACAATTTCATAAGTTAGAGTTTTGTTAAGAATGTTTTGAAAGATCTTACCTTGAACTGTCCCAAACCAAATGATTGATTTGTTTGACAAGGTCTTCAGTAACCAAAGGGATATGGCCTCCTCGCTTTTCATTGTGAACATTACTCTTTCTTAACAAATCTCCTTGCACAAAACACAATTGAATTGATGAATTTTCACCAGTTGTATTTTCTTAACCAAAAGACATAAATGTCGCTTTGCATTTCACAGTCAGCAGGAGAGTTGATTGCGCTAACCATTTTGAACATTTTTTGAACGTTTATAATACTTAAAATGGTATACCAAACTTCACTATGACACTACCAGATGAGTACTGAACTTAGGAACACATCACCAGTCAGCTCGTGCCACTACCCCTCACCTGTTTGGCAATCAAATGGCTCTGTAACTTACTTTCTGAATGACCCTCATGTCTTAATTAAATTAAAACATATGCACAATTTCATGACCAAAAATAAGGGTGTAAAAGAGTTTGAGATTTAACAATATTTATATGGTGTTAGAATCAAAATGATAATCAGTCAGCCGGCTCTTAAACCTCTCTCTAAATGTCAACTAACGATCCATCCATTCCATCGAAATAATCTTTGTGCCATGTATTGAGGTCATTCATGCTTAAAGCAGCTTTAAAACATTATAAAATGTTAAAATCACCTGGCAGGCACAAGTGGCTTTTGCTCTAAGTCACATCTCAACGTACACCTCCATGTTGTTTGTTTCCATTGTAATGGATGATGGGGTGTGAACAGGCAGCAGAGTGTTCTGGCAAGCTGCTAATCTTCCACACTTCCCTGCCCACTGCAGAGGCTCCAGGCAAACTGAAGAACAGAGATGACCGCAAACTGTTGGCGACTGAAAAGGAAAAAACAGTCCTCAGTATGTGTTTTAGTTATTTCATTTATATTGTTTGTAAATCTCATTATAAATTACTATAGGAGTAATGTTTTACCAATTTCAATTAAGTAGAACCTCATTTCAACTATCATTGTGACAGTCATTTAACTCCTTAAATGTAGACAACTTTTTGTCAGAGTCTATTTAGAAAAACCACAAAAATCTGCACTTTTATTGATAAAAATGATGTTGTATATTATAATTGTTTTCATAAAAGAATATTTTTTCCAATTTGAAAATTTCTAATTCAATTTATGTTCCTGTGATATACTATTTAATTGTGTAGATATTACAGAACTAAATCAAAATTTGCATTTATTACTACAGTAATACTAATTGTTAAGTATTACTCTTTATCTTAGGAATTCAATTATCATTTATCTATCCCATAGATATGTTTATTGGTTATCTTAGTATCTTAGAATTCCTGTTTATTCTGTATTAGTTAAAAAATATTCATAGGGGTAAATCAGTTTTCGGTGCCTCTTGATCTCATTGGTATATACCCAGAACCTACAGTAGGGTGATATACAACAACAGTTGATTACTGGGTATTTATTACCTAGTAAAGATTACCTTTTTAGATTACATAATTGTTACCTGGCTTGTTTAAGACATTTTGGTGGCATTGTATTAATCAATTTATTTATTACTGAACACACAATGAAGGTGGAGGCAAAAATAATTCTAAATCTTAAAACTAGCAACATTTTAAGCTAGTAGAGTTTATTAAAAATATTGTATTCAGTATCTAATGGGGTTCACAAGTCTATTAAAGGTTATATTAAAATAAATATATTTAATTAGAACCCTTTAAATGTCACTATAATTGATAAGGAAAATTGCATTACATAACTATTAGTTAAAAAAACCAATTTTTATAATTTCATAAAGTATACTTATTTTCATCTTGATACCACCAAAGGATCAGGTTCACTCGTTAGTAAGCTTTGCTTAACTCTGCACTGTCTCTAAACGTGACCGAGACGGGACAATGTGAGTGATTTAGTACAACTAGCAAATGAACTTCCTGTTGAATATCAAATCAACAGCGAAGACATTTGTGATTGGTCCAATCAGGATGTACAAATGGAGATCACTGATGAAGCAATTATCGATGTGGTACTTAATGATAAATATTGTGGTTAGTGGAAATGGTATACTACTGGAAATAAGTAAGAAACAGTTAAAATCAGATTTATAATCTGAACTTTACTGAACATATTCTGAGAGAAATTTAAGTCAGAATCTAAAATATTTTGACTAAGCTTGTTGCTAGTTACAAATAAAACACAAATGGAGTAAGATTTAAAATCAGATTTAAAACAAAAACAGGATTGAAATAAAATATTTTGAATGTGCCTATTTCTAGTTTTAATTTTTTATAAAATATTATTATACTATTTAGAATCATCGATGGTGGACTTAATTAAGTTTTATTCTCACTAAATTAATGTAATTTAGTTGTAAGTAATTACAATGTTAGTTTGATTATATGTCTTATTTCAAGTATGTTATTGCCAGATCCCCAGAACAACTTCTATAACAATCTGGGTCAGGATTGTGTGAGTGCTGGGTGTAGTGTGGATCTGTTTGTTCTCAATAACTCCTTCGTGGACCTTGCCACCATTGGTCAGATCTGCCGACTCACTGGCGGAGAGGTCTTCAAGTACACCTACTTCCAGGTATCTAGTTTTGCAATAGTCTTTCTTATATTTTACTGTAAAATAACTTGTGAAATGGAAAATGCAAAGAACAAAATATATCAAAACTGCATTAATTTTCCAACTTGTCAATTGACATTTTTTTCAAGACATTTATCTACCATACTACAGTTTTCATTGATACAATGTTAAATACATGTAAGCTTGTGATTCTTAAGTTTGTATGTTCCTTTTTGGTACCATCTCCTATCGTACTGGATGGAATATATATTATGACTGCAGAGGTCTGCAGTGCACTGACAATTTCAATTCAGTCTGTAAACAGAGTGAAAAGACAAACATTATAAATCAGATTGTTTTTTAAACATGAGTTTATACTTTACTATACAGGGTGTTTGAAAAGTATGGGTACGGCTTAATATTTTAATAACCATAGCAGATAACATCTATAAACTTTGTACAGTGTCATATGGCTATGTAAACTATTTTTCCTTGCTATTACCATGACATGCCAACCATGGGGGGACGGCCCACAGAGGAAAACATGGAAATCTTAAATTGAAGCATGGGTCGAGTGATACCTCATTTGAAAGAGCTCACTTAGTAGAGTTGAATGCCGCAAACCGCATCTCAAAAGGTTTATCCAATCAAAAATGGCGGGTTGTTTTAGGTACACATTGTGAGGTACATTATGCGCTGCCATTTCTGACTGGATCGTCGTATTCTGCTGCGGTTGGCGGCGTTTCACTATACTAACCAATGTGTTTTCACTGACTTTTTTTAATTAGCAAATTATGTCATAAATTTATAATACAATAAATAAAACACAATAAATACCAATGTTTTTTTAGTTTTATTTATTGTGTTCCAATTTATGACATAATTTGCTAATTAAAAAAAGTCAGTGAAAACACATTGGTTAGTAGAGTGAAACGCCGCCAACCGCAGCAGAATACGACGATCCAGTCAGAAATGGCAGCGCATAATGTACTTCACAATGTGTACCTAAAACAACCCGCCATTTCTGATTGGATAAACCTTTTGAGATGCGGTTTGCGGCATTCAATTCACTAAGTGAGCTCTTTCAAATGAGGTATCACTCGACCCATGCTTCAATTTAAGATTTCCATGTTTTCCTCTGTGGGCCGTCCCCCCATGGTTGGCATGTCATGGTAATAGCAAGGAAAAATAGTTTACATAGCCATATGACACTGTGCAAAGTTTATAGATGTTATCTCCTATGGGTTTAAAAATATTAAGCCGTACCCATACTTTTCAAACACCCTGTATGTGCTGCAGGCTAATATAGATGGAGAGAGGCTGATAGCTGATATCAAATACAATGTGGGACGGCCAATCGTGTTCGATGCCATCATGAGAGTGAGGACTTCCACTGGTGTTAGGCCCACGGACTTCTTTGGCCACTTTTTCATGTCGAACACCACTGATATGGAACTGGCTTCCATTGATTGTGATAAGGTGAGTAATAAATAGGAATCAATTTTTAAGATTTGTTTGAAAAATGTGATCATGTAAAACATAGTTCTTCTTGTTTGTAACAATCAATATGGTCAAAAAACCATTTACTTAATTTTAGCTAATTATTAATTGTCAAGAAATCACTGTTGTGTCATTTGTGACTCCTCGGGACTTTTATGTTAATTCCTACTCTATGGTCTGATAAACAAAATAAGTCACTGTCCTACCCTATTTTCTATTTTGCATTGTTTCCTATTTATTTATAATAATAGAAACTAATGAATAGGGTCACTAAATGGTTTCAAATCTTCTAAGACATTGTTGTATTTAACACTTATACTCTAGAATTTTAAATAAGAACCATAGTGTATTGCTTATAGAGAATACTAATAAAGTAAAAACTATATATTTACAAAGGTAATTAAAACTCGTGTAACTTTAATGGATTCTGCCAAACTACATGTGAGAAGTTTGTCCATTGGTATATAACACATTTTATAATTATTGGGTGTAGAATTTGTGAAGCATTGATAAACTGTTGTGTACAGGCAGTCGCACTAGAGATCAAACACGACGACAAGTTAACAGAGGAGGAGGGAGTGTTTGTCCAAGTGGCTTTGCTACATACATCCTGTAGTGGCCAGAGACGGATACGTATCCTGAACCTTTCACTAAAAACCTGCAGCCAGATGGCTGACCTGTACCGGGCTTGTGAGCTTGACACCATTGTAAACTTTTTCGCCAAACAAGGTATCCTGTCACTTAAGCTCTGTTTTATTTTAGAAGGATGTTAAAATGTTCTTCACTCTTGTTACTATTCACTGCAGAATATTCAGTTTTCTGTAATACACAAACTTACATAGGTTTATTACCTTTTTGTCCAGGGGATTCTAGTTAATTCAATTAAAATAACTATCTGAAATTTTGTAAGATCTAAGGCTACACTGTTTTACTGTTGCCAAAATGTCTGATGCAGTAACAACTGACAGAGAACAAACATTCTTTAAAAAATGTTAGTTACATGTATGGAGTTTTAAGAACATTGTTTAGTAATTCATTCCGAAGTTTAAGAATCCTCTTTGTATATTCAGACTTGATAATCCATAGTTCACTATAACAATCTTCAGAACCACAGACCATACCACAGAAAGAGAGATTACTGGTTTCAAGTTTGGTTACCATTGAAATACGTATCACCCCTATTACTGAATTTACAACCTTTGGGGTGTAACAGTATATTAATGGTTGGTAGACAGTCCAGAAAGTGCCCTTTGTATGTGAAAACAGTTCCGTGAGTAAGAATTGCAAGTACAGTCTACAAATGCAAAAATACATTTGGTTAAAGATTGTGCAACTTGCTACTATTTATTGTCTAGGTGGGGAAATAATATTTTTGTGTATCTTCATGTATGTAGAACTGAGAGCTGGAGGAACTGTCATCTAGAAGTAATTTTAATGTGATCATTAATATGTTCACTACTAAGCACCAGATATGTTTAGTACTAGGTCCACTCCCACAGACCTTGGACACAATTTTATTTTATTACATCAACATAGTTCATAATAATCTCAAATGTATATTACCAACGTAAAAAAAACATGTATTTGTACTTTTTTGTGTTATGAACTTTTTAAGGTTCCACATATTTGTGTCCCTTTAGCCAAAGAATTCAAAATATTAAATTTTTACTATGGGCTAAATATTGCACATTTACGACATTAAAGTTTTCTCATTTATGATAATTACAAGAAAGATGTTACAAGGTCATTTTCAATTTATAAATATGAATGACATGTCAGTTCTTGTTGACAAGTAATGTTAGTAACATATCTAAAGTTTAAATCTTAACTTAAATCTAAAGTTATTTAAAGTAACATATCATCAAATCCTCAGAACAAGTGACTTAAACCTGTGGCAGAAATCCCTGTATAGTAAAATCTGTAAAAGTGCAACTTCTGTTCTTGCAATTTAGCAAACTGGATAGTTCAAAATAATTGAAAACCATTAATCTCTCTGTGTTAAAAAAAATGGTCAGTGGGTATACAATTTTATATTCTATTTTAAGCCAACTCAGTGTCTTTGAAAAATAATTAAATTTTCTGATATCCTAGAAGGGGCTTACCTTTTTGCTGACAACATTGTCACTGATGTTAATCCTTTGATTAGTAATCCCACAACAAATTTGGGTGCGCCCTACAGTAATCCCGATACCTGTGCAGGGAGCATTATGGTGCTAAACAGCTTTCACAATAATTCAAATGTGATCTAGACACACTTTTTAGGGCACTCTTACTGAGGAAAAACCTACCAGTCAAAGGATTAATAGCCAGCTTTTGCCCTGTTGACTCATTAAAATCTTTAATTATTAATTGTTTCAGTATGGTTAGTTTAAATAATGTTTTGTGTTCAGCATTGTACAGGCTACGAGAGAACCCACCCAAGCAGGTTAAAGACTCACTGGTGAACCGCTGTGCAATGATGTTGGCATGTTACCGCAAGAACTGTGCTTCACCCAGCTCTGCTGGACAGCTCATACTGCCTGAGTGCATGAAGCTGCTGCCCCTCTACATCAGCTGTGTGCTCAAAAGTGATGCCATCTCAGGAGGTGAGTCAGCCGTTATAGGTTGGAGTATGCATCTCAGCACAGTGTAGAATAAAAGATTAATAAGTTACTAAAGTGCAACCAGGTTAATTCAATCCTTAAGTTAGCGGTTAACAACAAATTAGAACAGTACTTTCTCAGTACGGATCTTGCATAAATATTATATGAGTGGGGAACTGTAAAATAATGCACCTTAATACTGCCTTGTTTATTTTAATAATCCTGGTATAGAAATAAAGTATAGTGTACATAACTAATTTCCAATTGACAAAAACTAAAATTACAATAACTGCACCACGGTTTTTACATGTTAGAAATATTAAGGGACTAGGAGAAGATGTGTAACTATCCATTATTAAAAAAATCATTCAAATCAATCATATTTTACTTTATCTTAGTTTGTATAACCATTTTAAGTGAAAAGAGTGTTTAATTCTTTACATTTTGTATAATAATGTGTCATTATAGTCATTCTTAAAATTATGTGTAACTACCTTTTTAAAGTTAGGTAGTACTTTTAATATATTTTTAGTAAATATATTATTTATCTTTCACTTTGTCTCCCTCCTTGTTGAGGACATAAGAAACAAAAATGTTTAAATTAAAGTATAAGTTTGATATTGTCAATTTTTAAGCTATTATTACATCTTATGTGAGAGTCTCAACATTGTGATGTTTTATTTTATTTAACTACTGTAATATGTTGAAATAACTAAATTTAAAAACCACAAAACTTCAATACTTAATTTTTTAGGCTTTTTACAGGAAGGCATTTCAAGAAAGTAACATTATGCACTTACATAAAAATGTAAAGTTTCTGATTCAAACACTCCAAAAGTGATATTTTAGCTACATTAAACTTACATTTTGAAAAATAATTTCTTGTGTAAACAAGGTAATTACAAAAATTGTAATAAAGCTAAATGTTTAACTTGTGATATTCTGAAGAAATTTGTTTTGTTCAAGTCTTTAAGATGAAAAAAATTCAATATATTTTTCTCTATAAAAATGACTATTACAGTTTAAAGGAGGTAGGTAATATGACCAATGAATTTTTAACTATTCAGGTCTGAAGATAAACTGAATGAAACTTCCATAAATCGATTCAAAAATTGGTATAAACAGTGATGATTTCAGTGTTACAATGTTGTAACTTGAAAGTCAAAACTCTCTTTCAGTTCTGAGTGGACGTTGGCTTGCAGGTCTATTGTTCCGTGAAGACGGACTGCTGCTACATCAGCGTAAGAAATGATCCTTACCTGCTGTGTAGACTTTTGTCCAAACAGTTAAAAAAAGTTATTCTTTGTGTTTAGCTTCTAGTATCAAAACAAGCTTTACACTATTTTGAGGCCTCTTCATAGTATTGTAAATATTATATTTTAAAATGTAAAGTTTGGGGATTTTTGTGTTACCTTTAGAAAATAATTTTCCTGTGAATAGTTTTTAGTAATACATTTCCTGTTGTTTTAAATTTTTTACAATATTTAATTAAGTTGACATTCTTGTAAAATATAACCCTGCACATGTACTTAGAAATTGCTATTATTTTGTACGGTATGCCTCTTTTGTTTTAAGATAAAAGTAATTTTACTTTTGTATGACCTAACAAATGCATTTTTGTACAGGTTCAGACATGACTATTGATGACCGAGCATTTGTCATGTATGCAGTCAACATCATGGACATTCCCAATTCTGTAGTGTATTTCTACCCAAGACTCATTCCCCTCCACGACATCGACTTGGACTCTTCCGACATTCCATTACCAGTACGGTGTTCGGCCGAGAAACTGCGGGACGATGGAGCTTACTTGCTAGGTCAGTAGAGTATTATTAGTTAGTTTTTATTAGTAGCCATGTTATAGATAAATGTATGTATTAATCTACTCAAGTATAGGTTATTCTTGAAACGTTTGAAAATCAAATATGAACATCAATAATGCAAATTCATAAGTCACAATGCAGTCTATATGATTTAAATTAACTTATGCTAAAGTGTTTTATTTTTATATAGTACTTGCTCTTTTAATATTTACTTTTAGTACCTTTTTATATTCATGTGTACTCTATATTGCTGTACTATAATATTTTTCTATTGTAAATTAACCGAATGAAATCAAGTTAGTGATCATTTTTAGTCACTTTTACTTTAGTTTCTTATTTAATATGAAAAATTCCATCCAGTTTTTAACAAATTATAACAAAAAGTGTTCAGATGATTATTGGTTAAAAAAATAAGGTGAGTCACTCAAATTCATCTTTTATATCCTTCATTTCCTTATTTCTTTTTTTGTGAGTAAAAGGAGACACTATTTTTTACTTGTTGAAATATTTGTTCTCAAGCAGTGGTATAATGTAAAATTGATGTTGCAGATAATGGCATCCACATGTTCTTATGGTTCGGGATGGGGCTGGCACCGGAATGGGTGCAGGCAGTGTTCGGAGTGCCCACCTCTGCTCAGATTAACACGGATGACACCAAATTGCCAGATCTGGACAATCCTTTGTCACAGAGGATACGAGAACTTATAGCTATTGTCAGGCTTGAGAGGCATCGCTTCATGAGGGTAATTATTCTTGCATCTTCACTATCTAGGCTTTCCTTTAGAAAGTTTTGTTGAAGACCGATCCTGTGCTATTTATTTAAAAAATATTCCAGTTATCTCTCATCATCCTTCTGCATTACTACCATTTATTTATTAGAATCTAAAAGAATTAATATTTTCTTCCCCCTGATAGCCAACTTATGTTTTCATGTAAGATGCAGAAATTATAACATAATTGAAAAACAAGTTAACATCTTTGTAATTTTTTAAAGCTACAAGTTATATATATATATATTTTTGTATTTTTTAGCTTTAAGTCACTCTTGCTGACATAGTAATAAGATTTTCTATGTTAGGAATTAATAGTAAAGAAGGGCACCCTGTTATCTTCAAACAACTCAGTTCTCGTCACATGTAACTAAAAATATCTCAAGATCAAAGTTTTTAACCAATAAGAATTGAAAATATTGTAATATTAAGTTATTTGTTAATATTAATGACTAAAGAGGGCAACAAGCCAGGTTTTAACATCAAAAGTTAGAAGAGGAGAGCAGGCTTGGCTTTACCAGATTGGAAAGTATACCTCTTCTTATTCATAAAGTGCATTCTTTTTTTATGTCTCTGCGAAAAATAGTAGGAATATCCGTCCAGTTTGGTAAATATAAGGCTGCCCTTCCCACCTTATCTAAATTCTGTAGTTACAATTTAAATACTATTCTTAGTTATTATTTTATATAGGAATCAGTACTGAATTCAGATTAAAAAAAAAATTGGTATCAGTTTCAGAATAAATATATTTAATACTGGAATAAAAATTGTGAAACAATTTGTTTTGAAATTGGGGTATATTCTTATTTTATTGTAAAAAATAAAATAGGAATTTCAATGAAATTTTGTTGTAATTGCCTCATTATAAGTTTTAACCCTTCGAGCTGTCGCTAATTTTGACGGTACGAGAAGTGCATAAAGTGTGGATGTCGTTAATTTTGACGTTTCATATTTCAATAACATTTTATATAGTACAAGGTTATTTTTGCCAAATAACCAGATAGCTGTATTCAATAGGTTCCAGACTATCAATAAATATGAGTTTTATGTTATTTCCCTACTCTTTGATCTGTGAAACATATGTTGTGTGGTACTTATCAGGAGGCCACTATTTTTGGACGAGTTTTCCTTATTGGCGATAAAATAAATTACAGTATAAAAAAGAACAGACTTTCTTTAACCTATTTTGAAATTTAGAAATTATTATGACAATCAATGAAAACAAAAACTAAAAGAACAGCCTTTTGTTATTTGAAAGTGACAGGTGGTTTTATTATTTGAATTTGTCTAGGCCTACTTTAAGGGTCGCTTGTGTAACCTTATTTGCAGGCGCCTTGGCGATAGGAAGTATGACACATAAAGTATTTTTTTTTTAAGAAGGAAAGTATTAAGAATGTGTAATTAAGTTTATTTTGGTTCCCAATAAGGAAAACTCGTAGTAGGTTGTGTAATCGCCATTCTTGTTGTTTATGTGCCTATAACCAAGCATTTGAGTAAATACAAATTAAAATAATAACTTACACAGTTTTTACTATATTTCTTTATAAAAGTAATCTAGTGATTTGAGTTGTGTTCAAGCAAAAACCTGAGTTTTCAGTGTAAATATAATAGGTTTATTTTGGTTTTTACAAAGTTGCTGACACCATAGAAAAGAAATGTAAACTAGTATTTGTCTCTACATTTACTAATCATATTAATTTATTTGTGTTTTCTTGATGTTTTATATGATGTATTGTGAAAACTACACTATTACAATGTAATTTCCAAACTGACAAATGAAGAACAATTAATAAAATGTCGATACCGGACAGCATTTTGCTTATACATATAATTCTGTGTTTGTTTTTATTGTAGAATCTTATATTATATATGGATTTTATTTAGAATTTCATGGCCTTTATTATGGTATAAAGAAAAAATCTTTAAAATACTGTATACACTCAAATTAGGTTCAAATTTAACTTTTTATAAAAAATAAAAAGCACTCATATTCTTCATTTAATGAGAAAACAAACAAGACCAAAAGTATTAAAATCTGTTGGATAGTTGTTTTACAACAGCTTTTTTCCCAAAAGCTTACAAATATGCTAAAAATTGCCCAGCACTTTATGCACATGACTTGGAAAAATGCTGTCAGCACTCAAAGGGTTAATGATGTACATTTCAGAAAAATATTGGGAAAATCAGTAAAAAGGTTTTAGTGCGGTTATGTGTGATTGCCATCATAATTGCAGCCAAGATATTGACAACATTTAACAATTGATTTGTTTATTATATATGGTACATCCGCAGTTATACACAATATAAAGACCAAGTGCCATTAAGTTAGAAATTTCTGACCTTGCCATTCAGAGGGTTAGAGGTCAAAACTAGTGTGTGCATATCTGAATGTTTAAGAAAACAAAAATATCACATGGGATTTTTAAAGTTTAATTCTTTGGTCTCTTTTGTTTCTTATATGTGTCTGTTAATTTAATTCAGAGATCCATCATAGAGAGCAAACACTGTAGTGCTGATGACACGACTTTAGATTGATGCTTTCAATATTTCACTGAAATGGATTTGAAAAATAGTCAATAACAGAAAAATGTTTTCATTTCATTTCTTGGTCAGCACGATCATACATACAATTTGACCTGCTCTCAAAATGTCTTAAAAAGGTCATTAGAATAATTGCAAAGTTGAACTATTAGCGGTCTTTTAGAAAATTAATCACCAGTTTCTGTTGTAATTAAATTTCATTCCTGATTATACTACTTTTCTCTATTTAATTTGGTTCAAAATACCACTAATACTAATTCTCTTCTTTAAATTTCTTAAAGTGTAGTACCAATAGGGTAGTGAAAGATTCAAGTTTACAGTTTGTCAAATATTGTTCAACATACACTGTTACAGCTGACGTTGGTGCGACAACGGGACAAAATGGAGATGCTGATGAAGCACTTCCTGGTAGAGGACAGAGGGATGGACGGTACTGCTTCGTACGTGGACTTTTTATGTCACATGCACAAGGAAATCCGCTCAATCCTGAGTTAACAGAAGTGAAAGTTATTGGCTAACTGTAATTTTTCTCCACAAAACATTCACTTCGGTAACGTGACGTCAGGAATGGCAAACTGTAAACTGATCAGTTGTTTGTTACACTTCAGGAAGTCGCGATCATTTTGTAAAATATTAGTTCCGATATTTTGTTGAATGAATTACTTGTATTAGTTGTTATATTGTATGTAATGCTGGAATATTGGAATAAATATATTAAATATTTGCTATTAATCTGTGTCATTTTTAATTTCCACAATACAATACAATACTGTTACCAATAATTTAGTATGATAGATGACAATATTTGTAATTTTAAAGACTGTAAATAAATAAATTCTTACTTCTGGGGAGAAAATTGGAGGAGTGGGTGTACTTAATTAAGGAATACAAACAAAAGTTGTAAAAAATGTTAATTACGAAATTTTTTATAAAACAATAAATAACAAATACACAACTAAACAAAGATTCTGTACATATTATATATATTTACCTATAACAATTTTTTAAGCAAGCAAGTTTTTTAATTTCATTTTACGTCTGCGTTTCTTTTCAACTTCTAATTCTTTTGGAGTCATCTGACATTTCAGGACTGCTGAATTACTGCGTTTTTTACTTGGTGAAGACCTTGTCAAATGCACATCTTCATCACTATCATATACAATCGGTCTCTTCTTGTCTACCTTAACTGTACGCTGAGACATCAACTGTGAGCTGGACAAAGCTTGTTCTTCAGCTTTGGCCAAACTTGTCTCTAGATCATTGTCCCAGTCATCATCCCCTGTACCCCACACATCATTCTCATCTCCACACACAGTCTGATCTTTCTCCATCTTGACATAAGTAGTTGCCAGAGGTGGAATCGAGTTATCCAGAGCCATTTCTGCCAAATAGCTCTCATCAATGTCGTCTTCCCAAAGTTGATTTTCTTCCTTTACGTCAACTGCATCTTCATCACTTTCATATGAAACTCCTTTCTTCTTACTTGAAATTTTTTGCTGTTCAAATGAAGTGGTAGCTTGTGAAACTGTTTTAGCTTCTTCTTCAGTTGCAGTGATACATTGGGGCTGCCTGAAACCAATATAATGTTATGTTAGTGTTTTGAGTACTTAAATTGTGTTCAGAAGATATAACAAAAGAAAATATGAAATAGGGGTTAGAAATTTTGATTAGATATCAATATAAGTATTAGATAGGAGGGAAAACCAACACTAGTGAGTGAGTTAGAAAATAAAGGGCCCCATACACCTGCGAGTCTGGCTCGACTCGCCTAGAAATGGACCAAATCCGTCAGTGTATGGACAATAAAGAGCCGAGCCGAGTCAAATTCAGGCGAGCCGAGCCGGATCCGCCACTGCTTGTTGTGCGGCTCGGGTATCAGTTCGCCAGTGTATGGCGCATTACGGATCGGACTCGTGCCCCCACCACCGAAAAATCTGTTCATTCTGTTTTCACTACTGCGGGCCAAACGTTACGCACCACTCGTTCCGCCAAGGGTAAGATGTTTTGTTTCTTTTGAGTTAACATGGCTGACTCCAAGTTATTTATGAGCCCTGATTTTTTAACAACATTTATTGAAGAGTATCGAAATTTGCCGTGTTTGTGGAAGGTACGAAGTGCGGAGTATTCCAACAAGTTTAAACAGGGTACTGCCTGGGAACATCTCCTCCAAATTACGAAAGAAACAATTCCGAATGCAGACACTAACTTTGTAAAAAGGAAAGTTTATAACTTTAGGGCAGCATTCAGGAAAGAAATGAGGAAGGTTTGTGACAGCACGAGAAGCGGAGCTTCCGCAGATGATACGTACACCCCAACTCTGTGGTACTTCGAGCTCATGTGGTACGCAGAGCAGGAGCAGCCTCGAAAGACCAAGAGCAATTTGGACGAGGATGAAGACGGAAAACGGTAGCCAGAAAACGGAGAGTAGCAGTGAGGCGTTCCTCTGGTGATATAGCGTTTCGCAGTATAGTGTCTTTTTTTGTTATAAGCGGTTTAACCTTGTCCAATAACATGTTAAAACTTTCAGCTGACATCCTTAATAGTTCTGATAGTCTTGGCGACTATCATTCCTAATAAAATTCAATCAATTCATGTGACTAAATCTCTTTCTATTTAGTAACCAATTCTTTGACCACATTACCCTTTTCTTCCGTTTTTTCTTAAATATACCTAGCTCATCTAACACTATGACCACAGCTGCAACCTTCTTCGAAAAACTCATGTTTGCAACTGGGCGAACAAGATACGTAGGTGTATGGTGGATAATCAGCGGGTCCGGCTCTCGAGCCAGACTCGCAGGTGTATGGGGCCCTTAAAACACATCAGAATAGGACAAGTAGGCCATATTGGCTACAATGGATTTAGTTCAATCAGGGAAAGATAAAATGGGGCTGTGTAGTGGCAAATAAAGATTTAATGTTTATTTGCAGGAAGATGTTAGTAATTGCAGGATAATACACAAAGAAACAAACAGTATTTGAGATATAACACTACATTTAGAAATGTTATTTTTAATGAGTAATTATAATTAATGTTTCTGCATAGTTACTACATAAAAATAAAAATGTTCATAAATATTCACATGTAAAATTCAACACAAACTGAATCATCCGATATCTTACAAGGGGAAAAACAAATATTGTACATATAAAGCCTTATTTATTTAGAATGAGTGTACAGGAGTTGTATAGTGAAATTGTTACAATATTTATATAAAACACTGAATACACAAAAATATTGCACATAAAATAGAAAAAACACAATACTCAAAAAAATCAAGACTTTATTTTTACCAAGAAGTAAATGGGGGCCATTTTGAGCATTTACTTCGAGCTTAACCCTTCAACGAATTGCGACGTACATGGTACGTTTACGTTATTCCAATGAGCTCGCACCGCGACGTACGTGGTACGTTTTGTGACATTTGATCGTTCGTTCAGCAAATAACCGGTTATTATTAGACTAATATATTCTAAACGCATACTCGTTTTAAAGCTACTGAGTTGAACTATCGAATGGTTAAGTTATATATCCATTTATTGTTATCGATTCCGTTTAGCAAAACAATCTATAGTGGGTCAGCTGATGACAAACAGTCACTGCGCAGTTCCGGCTAAAATAGTCGTCCCGCGTGGTTTGTTTACATCATGTATTGTTGTTTTCTATGGTTATAATTGCAATTATTATTATTAGTGATACTGTGAACGAGTGTGAATGTCTTACATTCTAATTTGTAAGTGGTTTTGTGAGTTTTGAAGTGAGAATAACATCGAAATGTTAGTTTCACAAGACAATGTATTGCGGTTAGGTTTTGATTTTGCTAGTTGTAATAATGATTTAGGATAATTGCAAGCTTAGGAACATTGAGTTTATAGTGTTTTATAGTTTATTAGGCCACTATTATTGCTAGTACAATAATTTACGATGTCTGGGCCAAGTACAAGTAAAGCTGCAAATGATGAAAGTAGGCTGGCAAGCAACCTTGTTCACTGGGGTAGTGAAATCGACCGGCTTATAGACAGTGATGATTCCTCAGATGATGTTGACTACGCTCAACAAGAAATCCAAAATGAATCTAGGGCTAGTTCAGAATCAGAAAATGAGCCAGAATTGGGTGGAGGGGACACAAATCACAGAAAAAATAAACCTAGAAAGCGACCTGATATGGCTTGGGAGGGAATGGAAACGTTTCATGGACAGAGGGAAATTTTTACTGAAAATAGTGGTCCTAATATTGAAAAAGATAGTATTCTGGATACTTTTCAATATTTCTTTGATGACTATCTTGTTGACCTTATAGTTACAGAAACAAATCGGTACGCCGATCAAGAAATGTCACAGAGAGGTATGGTATTTTCACAATTCTCGACAATGTGGAAGTGGGTCCCCTGCACAAATGGAGAGATGTATATCTTGCTTGCCATGTACATGCTAATGAGCAGTGTAAAACCAACTGGTAGGTAATATTTTTCCAAAAATCCTATCCTGGAAACAAAATTTTTTCTTTCAACAATGACTGGGAAGAGGTTTGAATTACTCAACAAATTTTTGCATTTTAGTGATAACAGTTCTCCTTTGGAAGGAGTTTCAAGGCAGTTGTCAAAAATATTTCCTATTTATCAAGACCTAAATAAAAAGTTCAAAACAGCCTACACTCTAGGTCAGAATATATCCATAGATGAAAGTCTTTTGCTATGGAAAGGCAGACTGGCATTTATACAGTATATTCCACTAAAAGCAGCTCGATTTGGGATAAAGTCCTATGAACTTTGTAAGTCATCAACAGCATACACATGGAACCTAATTTTACTCACTGATCCAACACATGCAGTTTACTTGTCCCCTTATAGATTCAGATACACAAAAAACTGAGGCAATAGTTTTAGAATTACTTCAAAATTTATTTGGTAAAGGACATACATTATGGATGGATAATTTCTATAACAATCCTTACTTGGCCAAATTTTTAAAAGAACAAAAAATTGACTGTGCAGGGACTATCAAACTCAACAGACAAGGAATTACAAAAAATCTTAGAAACGCTAAATTGAAAAAGGGAGAAATGATGGCTGTCCATTCAGATGATGTTGCTGTTTTTAAGTGGTGCGACAAACGTGTCGTTTCTCTCATATCTACTTACCATGATGTGGAGATGATGGTTTGTAAAAAATATAACAAAGAAGTATTGAAACCTGCAGTTGTTGTTGAATACAACAAAAATATGGGTGGAGTGGACTTTAGGGACCAAATGCTGGAAAGTTATTTGATGGAAGGGAAACGGGGCACAAAATGGTATCTTAAAGTGTTCAAACGATTACTAAATATAACAATTCAAAATTCCTATGTAATCTGGAAGGCCAAACACAGACCATCTCTCTTTTAGATTAGGTTTGATCAAAGAAATTATTGAAAAATATCAACCTGGTGTTCCTAAACAAGTACATGGTAGGCCATCAACCGAGCCACCTCCGTCTCGTCTTACAGAAAGGCATTTCATTGAGAAGATTCCTGCTACTGGGAAAAAATCCAATCCTCAAAGAAGATGTGTGGTGTGTAATAAACATGGAAGGAGGAGAGACACAGTGTATTGGTGTCCAAATTGTGAGGCAGGCCTATGCCTTGAAGAATGCTTCGAGGTTTACCACACTACCATTAACTTTTAGTGTAAGTAACAATGTGTTGTTATATCTCGGTTAGGATAAATAATAAAATTAATTTATTTTATCACTAAATAGGTTTTGTCTGTTCATAGTTAATGTAAAAAATTATGAAATATCCCTATACAAGTATTTTATAATTTTTATTGTCCTTATAGTAAAAAGAGTCAAAATAAAGTAAAACGGGTAAAAAAGTGGTGCAGACTGGGTTGGACTGGACTCAAAAAAAAAAAAAAAAAATGCGTTGAGGGGTTAAAAAAGGTTAAAGTAAGATTTCAACATTAAGTTTAGTTATTTTAAGTTTAATTTAGCACTACTTAGTATTAAGAATAAGTCTGAACAGATGAGTTAAGAAAAATAGTGTTCTTTAGCGTAACTTTTCGATAAAACTTTGACAAGCCGTTGTTTCGTACTGGATTTAGATAGGGACCTCTAGTTTGTGGCATTGTTCTTCTTTTATAAAGACCTTTAAAATGAAGTGTCATTTGAGGGGGGTTTGCATTTAAAAATTTTGACTTGACCCCCCAACCCGCATTTGGGTTGAGGGGCTAAGTTCTCATGTAGTGCAAAAATCATCATTTGTCATTATATAACTACCCCCCAAAGGATATTGGTTTGTTTAATTCCGTTCAAAAGTTAGAAGGTGGGGGTGGGACTATTCCAATAATTAATTTAATTTTGCGAGGCCTTTCAGAATCAAGGATTCCATCGTCAGGCAACTTCACAAATACTACAATAAATACAAAAAATAACCTGTGGTAAAGGATTTGGAAAAATGGTTAGCCAGTATAGAATATTTAAATCTAATTATTATTACATTTTAATTTTCTTATGAATTGTGATGAGAGTAGAATTGAATTTCTAATAGTTCCGTCTTCCTTATTAATAAGTTTTACTTGATTTATGTTTATGTAAAATGTTTCCCAAGCATTCAAATGTGTTGAGTTTGTAACTTCTTTCAATAATCTTAAATTTGTATCAGAGATGATGTATCCAGATTCAATACAGTATTTCAGTATTTCGCAATTTAGCAGATTTTTCAGTTCTTCCATATTTTGTATGTGAAAAGAGTTCTTTGAATCGTGTCTTGATGTTCCTTTTTGTTTGGCCAATGTACAATTTAGTATTAATATTTAGTATAAAAGGTTAAGTTTAATATAACAACTGTAACTATCTTTAAGAAAAAACATGAAGGATGTCTGTACTGAAAAGTTGTTTGGCAACAAATGATTTGATTTGAATAACTTACATAGTGATGGTACTCTCACATTGTGTGCTTAGCTCCTTTATTTTTGCAAGGAAAGCATCTCCGAATTTGTCCACTTTCACCTGACCAAAGCCTTCAACTGAAAAAAAAAAATATATATATACACATACGGAATCAAATAATATTTAAACATCCCTGAAGTGATAAATTAATTAATATTTCATGCCAATTTTAGTATGAAAAAATGTGGAAGAATGGTATGGAATAAGTAGATGGATTGAATAATCATCATTGAATGTCAACAAATTAATTTAATTAAAATATCAGATAAAATTAGTATAAAAACATTATACTTAATAAAAATAATTATTGAAAACAGATCTTGCAGCATATTGAATGGTTGAGTGATCAGAAAACACAGAATTCGGAGCATAAACTACAACATTGGTTGACGTCACTATCCATGTAAATAGAGAGCAGAGCAGAAACACTTCTCATTCTTCATTCTCTGGTTGTTGGTTGTACAATATGGCTGTCTTAGTTCTCTTGTTTGTATCAGTTGTCAGTCTTACTTAACTCTCCAGTTAATCGTTATTTGCATCATGAGAACTCTGCAGAGATCCCATCAATGGCAGTTGAGTAATCCTGTATAGGATTCTGAGATAGAACAAATCCTTTTGCGCTACCAACTAAGGAGCTGAGGACCTCTTCTACTTGTTAATTAATATGGGCCTACCTAACCAGAAATCAGCTGTTAAAATAAGTGATCCATTGTAAAACTGATTAAAATTTAAGATGAAAAGGATTTTAACTGTTGTAATAAAAATAATATATTTATTTGTTTCAGTAAGTAGTTTTAGTTTTAAAATAAATAAATATGATAGAAACAATTGTATATATCCCATACAAATTTGCAATTGCCCAAATAATTAATTATATCAATATCTGCAACAATAAGATCAAATATTGTTTTATGTTCAAGTAATAACATTTCATTATCTTCACAAATTGTGTATTTGTGCTTCATCAAAATTGCCAGTGTAATGTGTAAATGGTAAAATATTTAAATGCTAATTACAATTATATAATTGTAAATGCGAAATAAAATTATTTTGTGATTTAAAACAGAATATAAAATAATTCCAAATTTTAAACAACAAAAACTACACACATATTCTACAGGTTCACAATCTACATTTCTACATTCAACAGGTTATCGAAAATAAATTAACAAGAACAATAACCATTCACCAATTTGATTTGAGCAATAATATTTGATAAATACATATCAGTTAGTTTGTTTTAACTAGTTTTATTACAATGAAAGATATTTTTCTCCTTTTATTAAAAAAAAGAATATATATTCTGTAAATGTTTTATTTTGGTACTGAAATCATCAAAACATATGCTATAGAAGAAGTTGGATAAATTTGTTTTATGAAACCTCAAAATATTTTATATTTTACTTTCAGAGTTTTTGGACAAACTTATCTCACAAATGAGATTATTAATTATAATTTGAATTATATTTCATATACATTTTTTCCAGCATGATTATTTTATAGTCATGTCTACAAAAAAATAAGGAAGAGCTAACTCAAGTTGCAACATTTTTTAACCCTAAATACAATACACATAAATGTTCTTGAGAACTATTTAAACTATATTATAAGCACAAGGTTTACAGCTTTTACTTAACAAAAAGATAATAAAATTAAAAAAAAAATAAATAAATTTGCTGTATTAAAAATATGTTCCTCAAGCTGTAATATGGGTTTATCCTGTAAATAAAATCAATCCTAAAGGAAATATTGAACTGAATTTGAAGAAAATTAATTTCAAATTTTGTTTGTAAAGCATCTTTAATCATCTCCCTTTACACACTTTTTGAACAAAAATAAACTGACAAAATTATTTTTTATGCTACATTTGGAAAGACTGATGATGGTTCATATGTAATATGGAAGAAGTACTTTAACTCCATAATTTTTAATATTTCTTAGTAACATTTTGGGAAGCAAAATTATATAGAGAACAAGAAATAAAATGTCTCAAAGCTGCTGGAGAGTAAGATAAAGATAAGGTGGCCGTCGCCTCTCACTGCATAAGTATCATATCAAAATTCCAGAGGAGCTGATATGAGTGGCATCAGTACGGGCTGTAGCAGCACCTGTGGTCACAAATTCCAGAGCAATTTGAAAATCCAGCTTTATGAGAGGAAAGTGCCAAATCACTTGCAGACACAGATGATCTAATTTAGATTAGCTCCAGTTCTGATTATTCTAACAATGAATATAGATAAACACCTTTCCTACATTAATATTGTGTTTTCCAACGTGTGCTATATATTTTTATTAACAATCTGCAATAATAATACTATTGGACTTAAGGCACTTCTTCCATATTTAAAAACCAAGGCATGCCAGACTGCTGCATTAAACATTATTTTATGCAAAGAAGGTATGAGTGTTCACCTTGTGCTAACTGTTCTTTGTTGGTGGGTCTCAGCTTAGCCAGCTCCAGTAGAGTCTTGTTGTTGGCCACCATGTATGGCATACAGTCCATCTCTACTGCCAAGGCACTGCGTAAAGACATCAATCCGGTGTACACAGCATTCTGTAATAAACATCATCACTTCGTGTCATCATTACAACAAATTACTGCTGCCAAGTTAGTTCTTTGTTGGTGGGTCTCAACTTAGTCAGCTCCAGTAGAGTCTTGTTGTTGGCCACCATGTATGGCATACAGTCCATCTCTACTGCCAAGGCACTGCGTAAAGACATCAACCCGGTGTACACAGCATTCTGTAATAAACATCATCACTTCATGTCATCATTACAACAAATTACTGCTGCCAAGTTAGTTCTTTGTTGGTGTGTCTCAACTTAGTCAGCTCCAGTAGAGTCTTGTTGTTGGCCACCATGTATAAATAATAAATAAATAAATAAATCTTTATTTGTCGTTCAAATTCTTACAATCATTGACAATGTCATATTGCAGCCTAGGGCATGGTCTAAATAAAACAATTTTATCAAAATAATTTAAACTTAAACTAACATTCAAAAAAGAAAAAAACAGTGCTTTAGTAGCATAAATTAGTCAGTGAAGGTTAATTTAAAATAAACTAGGCCTAGATATATAAATTAAATAGTAAATAAACAATTGTCAAAATTTACATATAAAAATTATTATATATCTAAAATGTAATGTTTTTTAATTCTAAAAACTCGTCTAAACTATAGAAAGGTGGATACTTATTTACCAGAGGTTCCAAAAAATTATAGATTTTCAGCGATGTTACCATGTGACTATTTAAGGTTTTACTGAGGCGGTGATAACCAATTGCAGCATTGTTTTTAGTTCTAGTATTGTATGAATGAATTTCGTTATTAAATTTTAAAAATTTTGGATTTTTTAGAATATAGTTAATTAAATCAAATATATATAGATTGATAACCGTTTGAATCTCTAACAGAATAAAAAGTTGTTTACAATGTTCCAGCGGTTGAGAATTAGTCATTACTCTAATAGCTTTTTTTTGAAGAATTAAGATGTCTTCAATTCCTGAGCAGTTGCCCCAAAATATCAAACCATATCGAAAAACTGCTTGGAAATACGCAAAATAGGCAGTCCTCACATAGTTTTTAGGAACAGCACTCTTAAGGCGACCTAACAGGTAAATAACTCTAGAAAGCCTCTTGCTTATATATTCTGTATGTTGGTTCCAGTTTAGTTGGTTATCTATATACATTCCTAAAAATTTTACATTGGAGCTAAAACTGTTATCAAGAGGGGCCAAATAAGGTTTCAAGCTAAAAATTATATTTTGTGTCTTTTCTTCATTTAATAGAAATCCATTAGATCGAAACCACTGGGAAGCACCTATTAAGGTTTCATCTGAAAATTTTGAGAGTTCTCCAATGTTATTTGCAATGTTAATAAAAGTTGTATCATCAGCGTAAAGTATTGTTTTAGCTGTCACTGAGAAAGGTAGATCATTTATACTGATTAAAAATAGAAGTGGTCCAAGGACAGAGCTCTGTGGACACCATATTTTACTGTAATGTCCTTGGACCTTACCCCATTGATGGTAACTATCTGTTGTCGATCATGTAAATAAGACTTGAAAAATTTCAATGTAGGATCTGAAAACCCGTAATAATTTAGCTTTGTGATAAGATCACAGTGGTTAACACAATCAAAGGCTTTGCTCAGGTCACAGAAGGTGACCTGAGCAAAAGCCTTATTTTCAAATACCTGATTAATTTGTCTAATCAAATCATCTATTGCATCAACAGTAGATTTAGTCTTTCTGAAACCAAATTGAGATGCATTTAAAAGATAATTGCTATCCAAGAAATCAACAATCTGTTCGTAGACCAGCGTTTCAATCAGTTTTGATAGGACTCGAACAACAAAAATGGGACGATAGCTCCCAGGCTCATCCTTCGGACCCTTTTTATATATTGGACAAATTCTGGAAACTTTAAGTTGTCTAGGAAACACCCCCTCTTTTAGTAATTGGTTGATACAGGTTGCTAGAGGATTTACCAAACTTAAAGCTATTTTTTTTAATAAGTTATTTGACATATCGTAAAAATCAAGGCTGTCAGAATTTTTCATTTTTTTAATGGCTTTCAAAACGTTCTCTGGAGTTATATTTTTCCAAGAAAAGTACTGGTTGGACACAATAGCTGGCAGCAACTCATGACTTTGAACATTATTTACAGATGATTTTATGTTTCGTTTAACTTCATTTACAGAATTTACAAAATAATTATTGAAAGTATCAGGATCAATGTTGGTTTTGAAATTATTAACTTGAACATTATTATTTTTTATAATATGCCAAGCCGATTTGCATTTATTACTACTTTGCTCTATATAATTTACATTACTAGCTAGTTTTGCTTCTTTGATGGACTTTTTATACTGATATTTTAATTCATTATACCTATCTCTTAAGGAAACATTTTGATTATGATTGCCCTTTATCAAGTCACTAAGAAACAATAATTTTTCTTTCATTTTCCTTAAATTGTCAGTATACCACATTTTATTCTTTTTTTTTGGATAATTAACTAAATCTTATTCAAACACCAACTCATACTATCTAGCCCACGTGCTTTTTATTAATATAAGTAAACAGTTTCCTAATTTTAGTTTTTTCAATGAAATTTCTATAATTATCTTTAAAAGGAAAGTTAACCAGTGGATATTATCATTGTCTATTGAGGAAGCCGAGGCAGTGTTGTCTACGAACTACGGGCGGACAGTTTGACATGTGAACAGCCACCACTCCTATCCCATCATTATTCATTATCACTACCCCATTATAATCTGCGGTGACCCTGCTTATTTACCCTTGTTGCTAATATGTAAATGTTTTTAAAATTAATAATATTCAATTCTTTAAAACAGGTACATATTAAAATTACACGGTTTTTTCCTTTTAATATATTCATTCCAGATTCACGTGTGTATGTGGTATATAATAGTGTATTATTTTGTATTATATTTTATATTCATTTTTTTAATGTATATCCAGTCCGTTATTTCTTCAGGCGTGAGCAACTCGAGTCTGCGCACAGGCATCATAGCCCATGCAGGCTCATTTCCCGAGGACAATGTTTACACATGATGTTATTTTTATGATGTTTATTTTATGATGATTATTTCTTATGATATTTATTCTTTGTTCTCATTTCAAACTACGTTCGGTAATGTAATAAAAATTTTTTAGAAGTTAATTGTAAAGTTTGGATTGTAATATTGTACATATATTTGGGAAATAAAATCAATTCATTCATTCATTCATTCAATTGTTCGGTTTTAATTTTTTTAATACTTTAAACAAAATTTATATTGTTAATGATAACAGTGAACAGAGACTCAAACATGTATTCCGCACCATTGAATTTAGTTAGATATATTAAATTTTTCCAGTCATAAGTAGCTAGCTTTGAAGACAGATTTTCAAAATCACATTGAGGGATAAACAATTTAATGGGATAGTCAGTTCTAGAATTATTGTAATCGTTTTCAGTAAATGTTCTATTTTTCATCCTAATGTTGACAGTGATGCCATCATGATCAGAGAATGGGAATTTGAACGTACTGACTGAGGCTGTCTTGAGAGAATGTTTTCTTATAAAGACATTATCTAGACAATTTTTTCCTCTAGTTGGTGTATTATTTAAATAGTAAAAATCATACTGTCTTAAGATATTAAGCAGTTTGCTAACTGTTGCAGTGTTTTTTGTAACATCAAAGCAAATATTAACATCGCCTCCCAATATAATATCACAATTAGTCTTTTGCGTAATATATGACAGCAATGTGTCAAGAGTGCATAAAAATATATTGGGGTCACCATTTGGAGAATGATACAAAGATACTATCAACATTTTAAGATCATCAATAAAAATAGCAGAGGCTTCAAAGTTTAATTCATCACAAAATCCACTAATGTCCCACTCCCTAGATTGAAATTTACCATTTACAAATATGGATGTCCCCCCTCTAATGTGGTTCTGTCTGCAATATGCAGCTGCACAGTAATAATTATCCGGAAATGATAATTTAATTTCATCATATCCAAGCCAATGTTCTGACAGGCAGATTACATGCACATTAGGCATACTAATAAAAAAACTTGCTAAGACATCAATTTTATTTTTTAAACCTTGTATATTTAAAAATATTATGTTAAACTCTATGAAATGCTGGTTAGATGGATTTCCAGAAAGAGTGCGGAGTTCAGTGATTGAGCTAGTTCCTGTTTTACATTGGCTAAATTGGTAACTTATTAATAGTTGGGTTAGGTGAAAAGACGTGATTACTTAAATGTATTAAACTAGTATCTACAGAAGAAATGTTCCGAATCGTGTCTTGCAGTGTAGTATCAGCCACATTGATTTCTAGCACATCATTTGATATAGAAGCATTTAGAGCATTAGAGTCTTTAGTAGTGGTTTGAGTCAAGTGTAAAGAAATTTCACACTTCAATTTTGCAACAAAATCAGAGTGCATCAGTCCATTTCTAAGTTTACCAGCAGATGCTTCGTCAGTTGTAACTATCTTGACACAGGCATTTGAAGCATTCTGGAAGAGAATAAGATTAGCCACAAAATGTTCTATGGTAATGTGGTCCCGTACACATCCCATTGGAGAGCAGATCAGTGTTCTTAGTTTTCTTCTTTTAAAATCTTCCGTTAGTTTAGTGAAAGCAGTATCATAATCACACTTTTCTGGCTTTTGATGATATATTTTTTTTTGTCACCAGACCGTAAACAGATGCTCCAAACCTGGATGTCTGATAAGTCAAAAAATCGTTGAGACAATGTGACTGGGTGGGTTTCCCAAAACGGTCTCTGAATACCAGCGCAACCCCTGCACTCATCTGTTTATCATCACAGAGGTCAGCGGAGATACAGTGGGCAAAGCCAACTTTATGACTAAACTCATCCATTAAGTCATTCATGTCAGCCTCAATTACATTGATGAGTTCACAAACTGACTTGTTACTGGATTCATCTTGATTGTGTGAGTTACCAGTAGAATGTGTGTTTGCCATAACACCTTTTAAATCACCAATGTGCACTTCCAAACTCTGCTGTTCCTTTTCTGGAAATACATTTTTCAGAATGTCCATAATTAAATAGCCTAGCTTAGTCCTCCCTCTGCCACTAAGGTGAAGGCCATGTCTGGTAAAATGAAATCGTTTTAGTCTGTCTAAGTCAATAAGATAGGTAGATTTGATACGAAATACCAGTTCTCTAATGTAATTATTAAGAAGGTCAATAGTGTTGTGTACTGGGCTAAATATGTCTTGGTCATATCTTCTTGGAACTGTGGTTATTATTACAGGCTTGTTCTTGCTTAAAGTAATTAGATCACTTTCCAGTGATTTATATATTGAGGAGACATCACTTTGTAGAACATCATTAGTTCCCCCCAAAAGAACTATGGCATCATCTGTTGATGACAATGCTGCTTCTGTCACTTGGAGAAGACGAGCATTCGGCATTACACATCCCACGGCTTTGATTTCGTTTTGATTTGCCCTTTCAATACCTTGAGCCACTTCATGCCCCTGGCTGTCTGAATAAACTGCCAATTTAATTTTTTTCCCAAAAGTTATTTTTGGTCTTGATTGAATTATTTTGTTATTTTTAAATTTGGTTTGGTTTTTTGTTCCTTGTAAGTTGAATGTTTTCTTTTCTATAGTTTGTTGTAAATCATGATTACATAAGATTTGATAATTATTTGAAGTTGATATTGCTGTTTTCTGTAGCTGAGGTAGCTTTTTTTGGTTAGTACCATTATTATTTTTGTTTCTTCTAGAAACTGCTATGGTCCACTTATTTTCTGAATGATTTTTTTGTGACTTATGTTGTTGTACTTGATTTTTAAGGAGATTTGTTGTGTTATGTGTTAATTTGTATATCTCTGAGACAAGCTCTTGGTTTTTCAGAAGTATCTTACCATAATTATCTTGTAAGATTTTATTGCTAAATTTGGAGATTATCAGCTCCTGTATGGCAGATTTACTCAAACTCAGGTACCGATTCTTATGAATTATCAATGCAAGCTGGGCACGCTTTGTCAAAATTTCCCATTCAGTGGGAGGTGCTAAGGCTTGTGTTAGGATCTCAGGATGTAAAGCAAAAAACTTCACCTGTTAAGGCAGAAACAATAGCATCAGTTACCAAGAGCATGTATACACCGCAGTCAATGCTGTTGATTTGTTGAGGTGTCAGCCCTTTGATTAAAGGAAAGACTGTTGTTGGGTCTAGATAAGTACTGATTCTTTTAGAGATCTTCTTCGCATGTTCAAGATTCAAATCACTTCCTGAGTCAAAATGATAAAAGTTCTTTTGTTTTTTATCAAGCACTAAAAGGCTCCAGTGGGATCCAGAACCACCAATATTTTGAATTTCTGGCGAATTATTTACTGGAAAGAAAATAAAGTCTTTATTTTGCAAACAAATGGGTTGAATAATTTCTCTGTAGTCTTCAAGAGTTTTTATTGCTATTGTTATTACAGGACTGACAAAATAACACTTATCATTTTGGAGTGCATTGTTCAAGAGATCATAGTAGATTTGAACCGCATCATCTGATACCCATTCAGACTCTACCAAAGATTCACAGATGTTCATTTTTTCATTTTGTGAAGCTGAAGGATTGGGTTTGTTGTTATGGTTATTATTCATTTTAGCTGAATCTTCAACTACTGTACTTTGAAGAGATAGTGTGTCAGGAGAGTGTTTTTTATTTAAATTCTTGGTTTCCATTGTGGCATTGTTAAAAATCTGAGGTGTTTGTGGAGACTTAGGTGTAGACAAAGACTTTGTTTTGCTTCCACTTGTTTTGGTTTGTATATTTTTCGGGGTAGTTTGTCCATTACAGTTTTGGGCTTTGCGAATTTGATCCAAGGCCAGGTTGAATTTGGCGTTATTTTCTCTCTGGATTCCATATTTATTTTTAAATTCCTCATACGGATAAATGTTAGTTTGATTGCATTTTGAAGTTTCGTTCGTTCCAAAAAAATTACACGAAAATATCTATATTTATTGTTTTTGTGTTCAATTTTATCTATTTGAGCTGGCCAAGGAGGATAACCACGGACAGCAGCAAACACAAAATCCCCTTCTTTTAAGTCATTTGTATTTTTTACCACCATTTTAATGAATAGATAAAATTCAGATTTCAGATTTACAGGCAGGTGTCACAAAAAACACAGTTATTTAGAAAAACACAAGTAAAGCATGATAAACTGTTTAGCCATAATCTGCCTCAACGTATTACACCAAATAAATCAATGAATCAGAGATATTGGTGGGCGGTCAGTTAAAGATAGTGATAATAGTAGTTGACCTTGAACTGTTATTGTCTGCCTACTTGATCTACCTGCAGACAGATTAGGTAGACAGGTACAGCTGACCGATAGTGCAATCTATTATACTCTGCTCACAAATTGCCTGTTACTACTGGAGTCATGTTAGTAGGCCACTTCCTGCCAGTAACCATTTGATTATTAAATATTATTATTATTTGTTCTTCACAAACTACTTATCAAATAGCAATTACAATTAAAATAGTGAGTGTTACTGTAAATGGTTAAACTGTGGACTGTCCCAAAACTCTTTAGTTCACTATTAAAATTTTGCTTAAAACCATGTGGTTTTATCTCCTAGAAGAGTGAGTAGCATATATCTTATTGTAAATTTTACATAGTTTATATTTAAATAAAATTTAATTGCCCTGTGAAGAGTTTATACTTATACCAAACTTTTAGTCCACTTTTAACTATACTATAACTTTGTGTAAACTGAAAAAATATAAATTAACTGTCACATTCACTGATACTGTCACTCACTCAGTTGTTGTACAAACAAAACATGGACTGTGCTATGGCATACAGTCCATCTCTACTGCCAAGGCACTGCGTAAAGACATCAACCCGGTGTACACAGCATTCTGTAATAAACATCATCACTTCATGTCATCATTACAACAAATTGCTTCTGCAGAGCTACCAAGTTTGCGCTTCCTATAAATGTTCAAAATCTGTGTGGATAACATCTATTGGACTATTATTCTGAAGTTTTTCTGTAAAAACTTCACAAACTGTATAATATTTTAGTAACTGGAATATAAAAGTAATTAAATTAATTATTGATTTCTTACTGACTATACACTTGTCTTTAAGATTAGAAAATAGAACTAAATGAAGTATTTCAAAGTTCCAGAATGATTAATTATATTCAATTAAGGGTTCACTGAAACAGAAATTCTTCTCCCTGAAGTTCTCAGGCGAAAGTGCTAAGTTGTCTCCTACTTTTTTTAATTTCTGCAATTGAAAGCTGTTTATTCATCAGTTATTGAAATATCTTTACAGCAGTATGCCTACATCAAATTTTGTTGCTTTAAAACTAAACATCTCCCCATAAAATGCTAGAGATGATAATACGAACATACAAAAATGTATCATATGTGTTTTTACAAAGGTCACACAAACATCAAAGATGTCTTTAGGCATAAACAAATAAATCTCAATAAATGGAATGAAGTATTATTAATGTTTTAGTGAATACACAACATACAAGCGTTCATTGGCTAAAATAAAGGACCCAAAATAAATCAAACCTGGACAAAGATGAATGGAGTAATACAAATGACCACTAAGTAATTAAAATTGAAATTCAATTCAATTTTTATATAGTGATTTTTGGATCCATAAAGTATTAATGAGCTTCACTAGTATTTGGATGCTAGATGCTAAATTTAGATTATAGGCAAACAGTTCTCAATACTGATTGTTTCCCCAGGATTGAAGCCAACATCGAGAAGCTTAGATTTTTCTGTCAGCTTCTGGTTCTTTTCCAAAGAAACAGTGGAACCAAGAAACCACTTTAGGGCCTACACATTAATAAATATATCTCTATAGACCTCACCTGGAGTTGGGCTTCCTCATTCGACACACAACGCTCATTCTCTGATATAGCCTGGCTCAGTTCTATGGCTGACAGAGGTATCAGGTTCTTAGTTATTTGTTCATCTTCTCTTACAACAGTTGGTCCTGAAATTCTAGCACTTTTCACTTTTTGTGCTTTCTCTTTGAATGCTTTCACGGCTCTAAAAATTAAAAAAATGTTTGTACTTTGTTCCCCAATAAGATGAAGCCAAAGTGTTCATTCTTTATTACTAGCATGTTTAATTTAAATCTAACATTATACATTTCTTACATTGAGAAATATTTTTAATTTACTAAATTTATCAGCAGTTACTTACGCTAGTCTAAGCTTTCTTCCAGCCAAACTCATAATTTCAGGAGTTGGGACGAGTCGCACAGTCTCATCTTCGTCTCCACTGAAATTTTTAAAATTAGACTTCAAGAAATATTTAAGTACAAAATTTATTACTTACAAGATAGAAAAAAACCACAATATATGGTGTCTAATGTAATGATTATTAACATAAAACTCTTGAATATATGTAAATTTTGATTTGGCATATTACTGTGTAAAACACTTTGTTTTGACTTTTGAATTAATTATAAAAATAGCATGTAACTTAAGAAGTATTACATTGCCAAAAGTAAATTGTGCAGGTCTAGAACGAGAGAAGCAAAAATTATGCATCATGAGAGAAAATAATAAAAAATTCAAAGAATAAATGTTTGGCCACATGGCAGATTATTAAGTCTGAGGCTAGAAATTATTACAAAATGGAAACCCCAATACCACCTATCGCTGATGAACTTTATTAATAACTATTACAAAGGTATTAATTTTTATCCAAAGAGTGTTAGTGAACTATATTTGCTTAAGGTAATCTGAAGCCATCTAAAAGTCAGGATGTTTTTGGTTTTAGCAACAAATTTGTAAAACTTGTTGCTGCTAGTATTTTCAAGCCTCTAACATTTCTTATTAATCTTTCCTTTCATTTTTCTACTTTTCCAAACTGCTTAAAAATGTCAAGGAGTATTGTCAATTACAGAACAATATGCATTGTATCTGTGTTTTCTAAAATAATATAATCATATGTTAAGAACTAACTTTCAGAATTTCTTGATGTACATAATATTTTAAGTAATAGTCAATTTGGTTTTCGTCCTTGTTTGTCCACAACTAATGTTTTAAATAAAGTGGAAACTAATAAGTTGAATGGCTTTGAAAACAGTAAGTATGTTAATATGACTCTTGTGGACATCAGCAAGGCCTTTGATAGTATATTACATGACATTATTTTGAGTAAATTGAAAACTTATGGTATTGATAGTAATCAGTTCCACTTTTTTAAAAGATATCTTTGTGGCAGATTGCATGTTTCTATAGCTGGCTCGGTCCTCGCTAGGGTTCCACAGGGAGCAGTTTTGGGCCCAATTTTATTCATTATATATATATATATATATATAAATGATTTGCCTAGCAAAATTCCCTGTAGGACCATTCTATATGCAGAGGACTCTTCCTTTGTAGTTGCTGGTCAACTTTTAAAGATGTGAAAGCAGACAGTGACAGGAGTGATGGAAGTTACCAACCTTTGGTTTAAAGTTAATGGTGATAAATACTTAAAGTCAATAACATTAAAACTAAAACCATCTGTTTCACTTTGAAAAATCAAAATGTGTTGAAACAGTTAAGTTACTTGGAGTAACATTGGATTACAAGTTATGATGCAAAGCTCACACTAACACAGTAATCTTAAAATTATCTAGAGCTTGTTTTTTTACTACATAAATTACAAGACTGTTGGGAGATAATTTCAGTGATTTTCATTCTCTTTTTGCTGTACGCAACAATGCTCTGGAGTAATATTAGGGGTGGTGCCAGTAAAGTTTTTGCTTGGCAAAGGAAAGCCGTGAGAATTTGAGCCAATTTGGGTTATTAAGATGACTGTAAAAAGTATTTGATTGATTATAATATAATGACAGTTCATAGTATTTTTTTGTTTCAAAATTGATTATATGAGAGAGAAAACCTGAATAACTTCCACTGCATTGAAGAAATCCATGATTATGATACTAGATGAACTCACAGTATTATTGTACCTTATTTTAGACTGAGAAAAACATTATTAAGCCATATTAAGTGCTTCAAAAAATTACCTTAAATGTTTAGAAGCTTAAACTAACACCATTTGCAGCTAAGTTGTCTAACTGGCTGATAAGCAAGGCATTTTATTCGCTTGATGAATTTTTTCTACAAATTCTAACCTTGTTGACACCATTACCTAAGAATTAATCATTTTAAAGTTTAATTCTTTGTTATTATTTATAGTGTAGTGTCTTTATTTATTGATTCTATTGTGTTCTTAATTTATACTGTTATATTTTTATTCATATTCTTACATTTTTAAACTTTGACTGTTTTATAAAAATAATATTATTGTGTATCATTAATAATAAAAATTAAACCCATACTAAACTTTTAAAATGACAAGTGTAATATCTGTAATGACTTGCTAAATGCTGCATGATCTTATATAATATATTAGTTTTATTGACGTCTATTGCAATGTACATTGATAAAAGACAATAAAGACATTCTATTTTATTCTACAATGAGGATTACAATGGTTGGCCTATTCTTGTCACTGAAGACTTGTTGATGAAAGTTAATAAAAAATTAGGAAAATCGCCATTTTACTATCACTGAACTTTCAGACCATTTCCCCCAGATTTCACAAAGTTTAGTTCATAAAATTGTTGTGGAGAAGCATGGCTACTACAAATTTTGTGCCAGCTGGGCTCCAAACTTCTTTACAGATAACCACAAAAAGCAAGGGCCTACTGAATAACTGAATTTCCTTGAAGACTACTATAAACATAGTAATGAGCTTCTTGGTCATATTGTAACTGGTCATCAAACATGTCTAATTTAAAAAATATTTTATTCTATTTTCTCTATTATTATTAATACATGACTATGCTTATTTCATTATATGTAAAATGTGATCAATGGCAATAAAAATTATGATTATGGGTAAAGCATGTTAATTATGAGACCAAAAGGTAATGGAGTAGGGACACGCATATTCCCTGAAAAAAAAAAAAAACAATACAATGTTAGAGATGTAGCCTCGAAAAGTGTTTTAAAAATATAAATAACATATTATGAATAAACCTTTAACACTTTTTAAACTTTTATTTTTTTTATTTTTCTTACGATGTACATTTCAAAATCAGTGATTTCATCTTCAGGTACAAAATTAGGAAACAATACAATGTTTCCAAACTCTGTTAACAGTCACAAAGATAATTGTTTTCTGGAACAATGAGAGTATTATTCTGTTTGAGTTTCCTGAACAAGGCCAACAATCAATGCAAAAAGGTATTTTGAAACTACAGAAACGTAGGTGATACAAAACAAGCTTCAGGGAAAAAAAACAAGGAAATAATTTTGTTTATTCATGAAAATGCACATCCACATCACGGCCATCCATACCCAACTTGGATGATTTTGGAAGGAAGATGTTTGATCATCCTCCATACAGCCCAGATCTGGTACCAAGTGGCTACCACTTATTTCCAGCAATGAAGACCTGGCTTGCAACACAACACTCTGATAGTGATACCGAACTTCATGCAGCCATCTTAACCAATGGTTAAGATCTTAGAAATCAGATTTATTTAAAGTTGGAATTAATGCTTTGTGTTGTGCTATGATAAGTGTCTCAATTTTTACAGAGCTTACGTTAAAGAAATAGACTAATACAATTAGTCTAGACCTTTCAAATTTATACAATACAATTTTTTCTTTTATATTGTTAATTTTTTATTTCAAAATATACTAATTCTAAACAGCTCTTGTATTAAAAAAAACTGCTTGAGATTATTTTTGGTAATAAAAGTCCATTAGATAACTTTTCTATATAAACTATACCCAAAAATATTAGTAAGTTCTCCTCTCTCACAGGCCTCATTTGTTATGTCCACATATGGTCAATATTTAAACTTTGGTAGAAGGTTAAGACATTATTTTTGAAATAAACTAATGTGTCTATTAATTTAAAGTGGGTTAATTTTAAACTACTTACATAGTCAAAAACCGCTCACCAGCTGTTGTAATATCTGTTGTTGAACAAGGAAACCTCCCTTTAGCAAATCGATTTCCAAATGAAACTGCTTTCTCTTCCAATAGACCTTCCTTAACCAGCAATCTTCCTGGAATCACAGTAAATAAGTACAGCTAAGGAATTTGTTACAAACTTAAAGCACACACACTGTAAGCAAAAACGTACCTAATATGAAAACAATAACTCATTGATATCTTGTGTGTAATACAGGACTCTTAAGTGTAATTAATTAGTATTGAGAAATAAAACAATATAACAATAATGAGCTCAGTAATGTAACAGGAAGTGTATGATGCTTTTCATCTATAGTCCCAACAATCTACCAAATCCGACATGTAACCCCCTTTTTCATCACACTCCCACACATATGACAAATAAAAACTACCCAATGTTGACATCTGGTGACCATGTTGTTCTTTTAATTTGATACAAGTCATGAAAGTGGATTATATTGGTTTTTTTATAATAATCAAGTATCTTGATGTTCCTTTTGGTATCATCTAATCAAATATTTACATGTATAGAAGCTTTTATACAAGGCAATGCATGTACAACTAGTTTGCTATATTGTATTATTCTTCACGTATCTGGACGGATGAATAATAATAGAATACATTATTAGAATTTTACTACATTGATTTTTACTACAAATGATTATTTTTAGAAGAATACTGCCACCACATAAATTAAAATATTTAAGTATTTTGTTTGGATTATGATAACTTTAACTCTTGGTATGCTGTAAGCGAAGTATACCGATGCCTTCAGCTCATCCTATAATAGTTATTTAACGCTTTAAACACTAACATTGTTTACTACAGCTAGTAAAGAACTTTCAGTTCACCCTTAGAACTTGCAGAGGCGAGTTATATGTTGTATGAGCGTAGTCCTTGGTTTCATCTAGAAGCGTAATTGGAGAAATTGGAGGTAGTTAATCAGAGCAAAGAAACATCATGACAATATTTGTCTTTCAATTTGCATATTCTATGTTTATGTTCAAGGATTTAGAGCACACCTATTCAGGGAAGATCTCAGTTTGAGAATGGTATAAATTGTTTTAGTAACAATTATATTTAAATCAAATTCAGGCTAAACAAACTTAGGGTTTTAAGATAATAAAATCCTAGACTTGACCTTTTATAGATAAGTTAACGTTAACTTTTTGGGTATAAATAAACAAACAGCAACATGACACGATGAGATGTAATTCCATATGTTAACATTATTTGATAGTTTCACATTGTATCGTAATGTGTTCGACCACTGTCTGTGTATTTCTACCCTATTACTTGAACTTAATTTAGTCGAGCTATAAAACACTCACATTATACAACTGGTAACTATTCAGTGGAAAAATAAAAAATAGTGGATCATATAGGCAGTAACAAAGACAGTGGCTTATATATAGTGGCTTAAAAAAATCATTCATAATGATTGTTTCTTTTTGGTTTATGATATTACAAGTGTTTCCATCTTATTCAGCATCCTCACAAATTCTAAGAGGTCTTGCTGCTGGCACAGCAATTGTCAAATTGTATCATTGAGGCTATCCCCCATGTTGATGGGGTAGGGAGTTACCTTGTTGTCACTGTCCTCGTCCACAACCCATGCTTCTCTCCCGTTAAGCCTGTCCTATGAAAATCAGTCTCCTCAACTAACAGCACCCATACTGCCAGCCGACCAGACGGTGAGATTTCCAAGAACACCTTGCTAGGTTGCTAGCACCCCAACTCTCATGTCTAGTGTGCCCAACACACATGGCTGAACAGTGATGAATGGGGATAAAAATGTTATAAGAGATCAAAATATACTGAAAAACGGACTGTATAAGTGGTACAAGGTTACTAGCAAGAGACCTTGAATGGTGTAATATTTGTGCATCAAAAATTGTCAAATTGTATCATTGAGGCTATCGCCCATGTTGATGGGGTAGGGAGTTACCTTGTTGTCACTGTCCTCGTCCACAACCCATGCTTCTATAGTTTTGGTGAAACATAAAATAGACGTTATAAAGTAAGAAACACTAAGTTTCACCATTATAATATTTTCGGTTTATAATTTTTTTTCTCCCTTTATTAAGTAACTGTTATTATTGATTTCACAAAAATTTGATATTTCTTATTTTCACAGTAGGTCATCCAAAGCCGAATAGTCTTTCACTCTGTTATGGAAAATGCTTAGTTTTAAGTATATTTAGTAATATTCTTATTTAATTACACATAAGTTTAAACAATGAGTGGACAAGAGATATCCACCCCAAATAACTGGAGTGATTTTGTTATCCATCAAATAACTGTTCTAACTTTTATCATGGCTGAACTACCCTTATGCCCACACCACACAGCTTGGACAGTAGGGCTGCATCTCTTGTAATGGTATGGTCATTGTCACTCTCAACACAATCTTTATTTTCTCTATATTACACCTGTGTCTTCTTCACAAGTTCACTTCTGTGTTAATCATCCTATCTCACCATTTTCCTTTATTATTTTATCAATGTTATTCACGTGGACTATTCCATCAGTGTGGAAGCTGGACCCCCTCCAGGAAATCTCTTTGGTCTCATGTGCCCGGTCCAAGGACTCCTGTGTTAGTTGTGCTCGAGAAAGAATAACTTTTATTGGTAAGCGACTTCTTTGGCACATTCCATGAAATTTCTCCTATCCTTATCTTGTCTCCTTACATTGTCGGAAGTTGGACTGGTCCTTCAACCATCTTTAAAATAATAATGTGAAATAACTGATTGTTTTGGTTTAATTCTCCTCTTTACATGACATTCATGTTTATATGGCTAAATTTGAACAAATCTTGTAAGCAAAAATATTACGATTTTCTGTTTAGTTCCACAATAAAGCTTGTTTTCATTTAATTTAATTTATAATACTTGTATAATTAAACACACACACACACACACACACGCACGCACGCACACACACACACACACGCGCGCGCGCGTGCAACAGATATATATAGTTACAGTTATATATATCTGTAACTATATTCTTACCAATTGCTTTCCACCATTTTTCAGAGTCATCCTTGCCACTACCATACAGAGCATGGCGGGTGTATGAATTCGATATTCGGTCTTCTTTCTTTCCCATCAAAAATTTAATAGGAACTCCCAATCCAAACTTTCCATCCAAGACTCTCACTGCTCCTAGCAACTTCTGGACATCCTCTCTTAAATCCAGCTCTGGAATTTTGGGTTTGATAATTTTGTTCCTGCAAAAAGATTGAACATTAAAATTTCTACGATTTCCTGAAATCATCTTAATAAAAAATAAATAATGCTTTTGGATTGTTTAAAATTATTATGTCAAACATCATTGATAATATACTAGATAATATGTTTAAAGGAACATCTTTTACTTGTAGGATAACCAGGCTGTTAAATGTTTTATATAATGATTACTGTCAAATCTGTCTACAATATTTATTATATGCAGTTACACATTTCCAAGATCTGCCAAAATTAAACTGATTCAAACCAAACTTGCCATAATAGAATAGTCTTGCTAATGATGTACTTTGTAAGTAAGCATCAATGCAAGATAGCAACAGTTAAACATTGCTATTTGAACTGACATTCCTAAACAAATATTTTATAAGATTCTTCAACACAATGTAACAACAGTAAACAATTCAAATTAATTGAAACTCTCTTTATTTGTCTATATACGAGGTCAGTTCAGAAAGTATCCGACCACCGACCAGTAGGCGGCCGCGGCGTAACCGACCGACTCGAACCGGATATTGGAGGGGAGGGGCAAGCCTACTCCTTCCCATATTAGGCATTGAATGCGATCCGTTCACTCAGTGAGTCACAGCAATCTGTTCCGTACAGAACTGCTGTGTGTGTGCGTCGCATTTCAATATGACTCAACGTGTTGAGCAGCGAATTTGCATTAAACTTTGCCAAAAATTTGGCCATTCAGCATCAGAGACAATTACTATGATATGGAAAGTTTATGGTGACGTGTCTATGGGCGATACACAAATAAAAGAGTGGTTTAGGCGGTTTAAAAATGGCCGCATATCAGTGGAGAGCGATGACCGATCTGGCAGGCCAGAAACGCTGAAAATGTTGAACGTGTTCGTGCAGCAGTTAATGAAAACCGTCGATTGACTGTCCGAGAGCTGGAAGAAGATTTAGGAATACCAAAATAGTCAGTTTGTAACATTTTACACGAAGATTTAAAAATGAACCGTGTTTCGGCAAAATTTGTTCCTCGGCTGCTGACAGAAGACCAAAAGAACTATCGACTTGAAATCACACAGGACAATCTGGATTTGATAAAAAGTGCCCCAGGGCTATTTAAAAAACTTATTACTGGTGATGAGTTATGGGTTTATGGCTACGACCCTAAAACAAAGGCTCAATCTTCACAGCGGAAAACTTGCGAAGAGCAACGGCCGAAAAAAGCAAGACAAAGTCGAAGCAATGTCAAGACAATGCTGACATTTTTTTTTTTACCAGGACGGCATTGTTCATCACGAATATGCTCCAAGAGGCCAGACAGTGAATAAGAAGTATTATCTTGAGGTCCTAAGGCGGCTACGAGCTGCAGTGCGAAGGAAACGATCTGAACTGTAGATAAGCCGTGACTGGATCCTGCACCATGACAACGCACCAGCTCATTCCTCAAATCTTATTCAGCGTTTTTTGGTCAAACACGACATCAACCAACTACGAAAGCCTCCCTACAGTCCTGACATAGCTCCTTGTGACTTCTGGCTATTTCTGAAATTAAAAAGATTTGACGATGTTGAACAAATAAAACAAAATGTGATGAGGGACCTGTTAGCCATTCCACAAAATGAATTTAAGGAGTGTTTCCGGAAGTGGGAGGAGCGTTGGATTAAGGTAGTGGCTTGTGGAGGGGAGTACTTTGAAGGGGACCAGATTGCCGTTGCCGCTGAGTAACATCAGTTCATGCCAGACGTCAAGGTCAGATACTTTTTGGAACACACCTCGTATACAGGAATTGTATCATAACAATATATTTCATAAGTAAAATTTCTGTTTAAAACATAGGTTAAAGTATTCAATATAATAATCTAGTGAAAATGTATTATTAAAACTCTTCTAAAGAATACAGAGCTTTGTTACCATAAAGATTCTTCAGTTTTTTTCTTGAATTCCATTTGATAGGTCACTACTGTAATTTCTGTGGGAGTTTGTTATAGAGTTCTGGACTAATATATTTTGGTTTTTAGGAGTACAGTACTAACTAATGTATGGGGATATAACGTAATACCTACTCTACTTCTAGTAAAATAATTATGTTTTTTCTACCAATCTTAAATATCCTAATTTATCTGTTATTTACAGAACAGTTTGATAAATATTAATGTCATACACCGTAACCAGGTTTAATGATACCAAAAAGTTCTTTCATTGGTGTTCTTAGATCAAGATTAAGGATTATTCGTATGGCTTTTTTGTAGTTTAAAATAAAATCTAGTTTGTCAATAGATGTTCCTCCAAAAAGGGATACTCCAAAGTATATGAGAAAAATAGATAGTTTTTAAAGATTCAATGTCTAAAAATTATTTATCTTGATAGAGCAAATATTCCAAAAGATAGATTAGTAATTGTGTCAACATACAAATACCACAAAACATTTATTGCTAATATCATCAAATAATATATATTTCAAATCCTAAAAATCATATGCAATCCAATTCAATAAAGTTTTGATTTTTCAAGATTGCTATTATTTGAAATGACTAAAAACATACAATTACTTATAGATGAGCTGCATTGAAAGCGACCTGCGGGAAGATTTTTTGGGCATAAGGGGGGGAGAAGGAGCAGGATCTTGACCACGCCTACTAAAACTGCCATACACACTTTCATTGCTTGATCTATTTCTTGCTGGTGCTTTGCTTCCCTGTGTGTGTTTTGGAGCATCATGCTATGTTTTGTTATTCCCGTTGTTACGTAATAACAAATATTATTATTTATGTTAAGAATAGTGCATTGCATCTATTTAATCTAATATATATACAACCGCATGTGTAACTGACTGACTGACTGACTCACGTATACTAATTCTAACCTACTTCCAGATGAGTTAGAGACTTGAAATTTGGTACACAGATAGCTTTCCACGTGTAACCACCAGGAAAATCCCGAAAAGTGAGAATTTTTCATTTTCAACCCCTCAAAAAAATTCCCAAAAAATCGCGCATTCTTCACCCCTGCAGGCATTTTTTGTAAGCCCGATAGCGGGCGAAACCGTTGGAGCTAGCTCGGATCTGACGGAAAATTCATGGTCAGGAATGAAGTGAACTACAAAAAAGGTCTAATGACTTTTTGCTCTATCTTCCATGGTTAAGCGACAAAACGCTCGAACATTTGAAATTCCAGAGATTTTTTTCGATAAAAATAATGTTTCAAGCCCGATAGCGGCCGAACCGTTGGTCGTAGCTCAAAACTGATTGACCCATCAAATTAGCAAATTGCGCGATCTACAGAAAAGGTCCAGTAATCTTTTGCCCTATCTCGATTGGTTTTGGCCGAAAAACGTGATTATGTACAATTTTGTTGTAACTTTTACGCGAAACTTTTGTTTTTGGGGTCGATAGCGGCGAAACCATTGGTCGGAGGTCAAAATAAGACTAACGTTTTATTTAGGAAATAAGATGACCTACAAAAAAGGTTCCAGTGACTTTTTACTATATTTCCCTTAGTTTGACCGCAAAACGCGATTAAGTGAAAATATTGGACATTTTCGCCTAAAAATTTACATTCCGGGCTTGATAGCGGCTAAACGGTTGGTCGTAACTCAATACAAATTTTAAACGGGATTTAGGAAATCACGTGATCTACAGAAAAGGTTCAGTGACTTCGGGAGTTGGCTGAGCGTTAGCTAAGCGTCAATAGTAGATAGGGACAGAGGAATATTTATTATGTTCACAGACACAATACCCTCTAAAAAAGGCCCAAGTGTGTCATTAACCCCCGGTAATATTAACCCCCCCCCCCCCGGGGATTTCCTGGTATGACCTGATAACCTCCTGTACATTCAACCCCCTGATGTGTTAACCCCCCTGGTAACATTAAACCCCCCCAGGGAATTTCCTGCCATGACCTCATGTCCGAATTTTACCAGTCACCAAATCTCTTAACCCCCCCCCCTGGGAAGATCCTGGTATGACCAGATAACCCCCTGGAGACTTATCCCCCGGTAACGTTAACCCCCCCTGGGAATTTGTTCATATGACCAGACAATATCCTGACGAAATTAAACCCCCTCTTTGTCTTAACCTCCTTAACATTAATCACCCACCCAGGGAATTTCTCGCCTTGACTAGATAGTCTCCTGGTGATATTAAACCCCCTGTTCGACTTAAAATACTGCCTTGAGGTCGGTTTTTATTATGTTTATACTAAACAATTCAAGATAGCTGACCCGTGCAGACTTTTCTCCCGAGCTCATTTCTGGCTAAACCATAGGTCGTTGATCAGATCTGAGGGCACAATCGAAAGACAAAATTAAATTTCCAACAAGAAAGGTCCAGTCACTTTTTTGTCGTATCTCTAACGGTTTAACCCTTTAAGTGGCAGTAGTCTGGCACTTTGAAAAAATTAGCCAATTTCTTTATAGGATGGTTCTAATGTTGCCAAATATGACTTAAAAAATAATTTCAAAACAATTTTAATTGTTTTTGTGTTTTTTTTTTTGGGTGGGAAATTAATATCCCAGTGAAACATAAGCAACCTGCATTTATCCATGTATGGTGTATGATTTACTGGGATATATATTTCCCACTTTTTGGATATTAGAGGAATTGAATGAAATAATTTAGTCATATGCATAATATTTTAATAATAACGGCAAAATATTAATTATAATATTATTACAAACATTATTACTAAAGATAAAAAACACTTTGAAACACAATAACGTATTGTGGGGCTCGTTTTGTAGCCTGTTTCATCTAGTTTTTGGTGGAATGGAGTGAAACAATCCTTGCAGAGAGCAACGTTACAAGTCGGGCAGACCATATTGCTCCTCTTCTCCTTGGCCTTTGTAGAAACAATGTGCACACCTCCTATGCTTCTCAATTTTTTGGGGTAGATGTGCACCTACATTTGAGTGCCGAACAGCATTTTGAACAGTCGCTCGTCCTTTTGTACTATTCCTTTTTCTCCCCCATCCTCTTCCTGGAGAAAATCCTTTCCGAATTCTTGAAGAAAAACTTCCAATGAGGCCATTTACAAGAGCAGATCTAAAGTTTAGGTGTGTGATTGTTTTGTTCTTTTTTGTTTTATAATCATGTGAGTACATGATATAGCTATTGACTACAGCTGAATCAATAAAATAATAAAGAAGCTTCATCCACCACTTTCTTGATTTCTGAACTATTGAGTAGTTTGACATATGCTGGTCAAAGCAATCAACGCCTCCCATGTACTGTAACAAAAATGCTAGGCATAAAATGATATAGGCCTCAACCTCGTAAAACATTTCTGTCTAAGTATGCAGGCTTACAGTGACAGCTAAATATTAACTTTGCCAAATGTGCTTGGACTAAAGTGGTAATGCCCTTTTGAAAACTATAATTTGCTGAATAGATTGATATATAATACTGTGTTATCTAACCCTTCCAATTGTGTAAGAAAATATTACAAACTCCAGCCAAAAACATAACCTGCAAATCTAGCCTAGTGTCTTGCAACACAATAGTTTTTCACTCCAATCATAATACATGAGAAAATGTATACATTATATCATTAAAATAATCCTAATTGATCATAGATATGTTTTACTAACCTTCAAAATTCGGCAATGTTACATCAGTCATCTATTATCTTGATATAAAAAACAAAGATCCAAGAAGAATCTGTAAGTTAGTTGTCCCAGAGTGCCAGTGGGATAATAATTTCCCACTTTTGAGTAAACAGCTGACTGGCTTTACTATTTTTTTGTCAGCTGAAAAAAACCTACTTCTCCATAGAGATATGTTTAGTCATTGAAGGATTCTAAAGTGGGAAATTATTATCCCAGTGATTTTTTGAGCTGTAACAAATAAACCAAAGCAAAACATGGTGGGAAATAATTCACCCACTACCACTTAAAGGGTTAACCGCAAAATGCCCTCAAAGTCAAAAGTTTTTACGAATCCGGAAAAAAATCTATGAAAAAGGTCAATTTTTAAATCCCTTGTCATTTACTTAATGTCCGGACTTAACCAGTCACCGAATTCCGCTTATCCCCGAATTTGCAAGCGTTTACTTTGGGGGGCCTGGGGGCGTAGCCCCCAGCGAGCCGAAGGCGAGTCCCATATATATACAGCCGCATGTGTAACTCACTCACTGACTCACTGATAGGGTATACAAATTCTAACCCACTTCTAGAAGTGCTGGAAACACCAAATTTTGCATACACGTAGCTGGAATGTTCAAACCACCGGGAAAAGACTGAAACCCGGAATTTTTTTATTTTGAACCCCTTAAAAAAATTCGCGAACTGACCCCTTTTTGCCCTTTCAGGATTTTCTTTGAAGCCCCATAGCGGGCGAACCGTTGGAGCTAGCTCGGATCTGACGAAAAATTCATGGTCAGGAATGAAGTGAACTACAAAAAAGGTCCAGTGACTTTTTGCTATATCTCAATTACTTTTGGCCGCAAAACGCGATTACATTAAAATATTTTGAAATTTTCGCCTTAAAATTTACCTTTCGGGCTCGATAGCGGCTAAACGGTTGGTCGTAGCTCAAAACAAATTTTAAATGGGATTTAGGAAATCGCGTGATCTACAAAAAAGGTCTAGTAACATATTGTAATATCCTCAACGGTTTGGCCGCATTACACGTTTTAAATTATTGATTTCTTGAGTTTTACTTTAGAATTTTGTTTCCGGGGCTCTGTGTCAGCGGAACCTTTATAGTTAGGGTAGATTAAAAATCGCATTTTAATACGAAACAATGTGGTCTACAAAAAAGGTCCAGTGACATTTTACTCTATCTTCCATGGTTTAGCCAAAAAACGTGATTATGTTGAAAATTTCACTCAAAAAATTACCTTCTGGGCTCGATATTGGCCGAACCGTTAGCCCTAGCTTAAATGTAAAATTTTTTGTAACTAGCTATTCATAGGATCTAAAAAAAAGGTTCAGTAGCTTTCTATCGTTTATCTTTCCGTAAGCCTGATAAATGCTCTAAATGACAAATTCTTCGTCGTTACTTTTAGGTGTTTTAAATTTTTCAACTATAATTAGTGCGCTTCATGCTGGTTCCAGCTTGACCTTGTATTACTACGTTAACGAGTGACTAAAACCCCCCTCCACGTCGGGAATTGGATGAGCGTTAGTGAAGTTTCAATAGTAGATAGGGACAGAGTGTTTTTTATTATGTTTACAGACACAACACCCTCTAAAATAGGCCCACGTGTGTCATTAACCCCTTGTAACATTAACCCCCCCCCGGGAATTTATTCATATAACCAGAAAATATCCTGACTAACTTAAACCCCCTGATGTCTTAACCCCCTTTAACATTAATCTCCCCCCCCCCGGGAATTTCCTGGCATGACAAGATAAACCTCTGAGCAAATTAAACCCCCTAAACAACTTAAAAATAATGACTCAGGGTTGGGTTTTTGTTATATTTACACTAAAACAATTCACAATAGCCCACCAGTGCAGTCCTTTCTCCACAGCTCCGTACCGGCTAAACCAGACGTCGTAGCTAAAATCGGACACCAGAATCGAAAGATAAAATTAAATTTCCGACAAGAAAGGTCCAGTCACTTTTTCTTGTATCTCTAACGGTTTAGCCACAAAATGGCCTTAAAGTCAAAACTATGTTTAAATCTGGAAAATTCGATTAAATGGGGTCTTCTTTTAACTCCCAGATCCCTATTCTAATGCTCGGACATAAACTTTCCCCGAATACCGCTTATCCTCGAACTTGCAAGCGTACATCATGGGGGCCTGGGGGCGTAGCCCCCAGCGAGCCGAAGGCGAGTCTAATATATATACAACCGCATGTGTAACTAACTAACTGACTCACTCACGTATACTAATTCTAACCTACTTCCAGATGAGTTAGAGACTTGAAATTTGGTACACAGATAGCTTTCCACGTGTAACCACCAGGAAAATCCCGAAAAGTGAGAATTTTTCATTTTCAACCCCTCAAAAAAATTCCCAAAAAATCGCGCATTCTTCACCCCTGCAGGCATTTTTTGTAAGCCCGATAGCGGGCGAACCGTTGGAGCTAGCTCGGATCTGACGGAAAATTCATGGTCAGGAATGAAGTGAACTACAAAAAAGGTCTAATGACTTTTTGCTCTATCTTCCATGGTTAAGCGACAAAACGCTCGAACATTTGAAATTCCAGAGATTTTTTCGATAAAAATAATGTTTCAAGCCCGATAGCGGCCCGAACCGTTGGTCGTAGCTCAAAACTGATTGACCCATCAAATTAGCAAATTGCGCGATCTACAGAAAAGGTCCAGTAATCTTTTGCCCTATCTCGATTGGTTTGGCCGAAAAACGTGATTATGTACAATTTTGTTGTAACTTTTACGCGAAACTTTTGTTTTTGGGGTCGATAGCGGCGAAACCATTGGTCGGAGGTCAAAATAAGACTAACGTTTTATTTAGGAAATAAGATGACCTACAAAAAAGGTCCAGTGACTTTTTACTATATTTCCCTTAGTTTGACCGCAAAACGCGATTAAGTGAAAATATTGGACATTTTCGCCTAAAAATTTACATTCCGGGCTTGATAGCGGCTAAACGGTTGGTCGTAACTCAATACAAATTTTAAACGGGATTTAGGAAATCACGTGATCTACAGAAAAGGTTCAGTGACTTCGGGAGTTGGCTGAGCGTTAGCTAAGCGTCAATAGTAGATAGGGACAGAGGAATATTTATTATGTTCACAGACACAATACCCTCTAAAAAAGGCCCAAGTGTGTCATTAACCCCCGGTAATATTAACCCCCCCCCCCCGGGGATTTCCTGGTATGACCTGATAACCTCCTGTACATTCAACCCCCTGATGTGTTAACCCCCCTGGTAACATTAAACCCCCCCAGGGAATTTCCTGCCATGACCTCATGTCCGAATTTTACCAGTCACCAAATCTCTTAAACCCCCCCCCCCTGGGAAGATCCTGGTATGACCAGATAACCCCCTGGAGACTTATCCCCCGGTAACGTTAACCCCCCCTGGGAATTTGTTCATATGACCAGACAATATCCTGACGAAATTAAACCCCCTCTTGTCTTAACCTCCTTAACATTAATCACCCACACCCAGGGAATTTCTCGCCTTGACTAGATAGTCTCCTGGTGATATTAAACCCCCTGTTCGACTTAAAATACTGCCTTGAGGTCGGTTTTTATTATGTTTATACTAAACAATTCAAGATAGCTGACCCGTGCAGACTTTTCTCCCGAGCTCATTTCTGGCTAAACCATAGGTCGTAGATCAGATCTGAGGGCACAATCGAAAGACAAAATTAAATTTCCAACAAGAAAGGTCCAGTCACTTTTTGTCGTATCTCTAACGGTTTAACCGCAAAAATGCCCTCAAAGTCAAAAGTTTTTACGAATCCGGAAAAAAATCTATGAAAAAGGTCAATTTTTAAATCCCTTGTCATTTACTTAATGTCCGGACTTAACCAGTCACCGAATTCCGCTTATCCCCGAATTTGCAAGCGTTTACTTTGGGGGCCTGGGGGCGTAGCCCCCAGCGAGCCGAAGGCGAGTCCCATATATATACAGCCGCATGTGTAACTCACTCACTGACTCACTGATAGGGTATACAAATTCTAACCCACTTCTAGAAGTGCTGGAAACACCAAATTTTGCATACACGTAGCTGGAATGTTCAAAACCACCGGGAAAAGACTGAAACCCGGAATTTTTTTATTTTGAACCCCTTAAAAAAATTCGCGAACTGACCCCTTTTTGCCCTTTCAGGATTTTCTTTGAAGCCCCATAGCGGGCGAACCGTTGGAGCTAGCTCGGATCTGACGAAAAAATTCATGGTCAGGAATGAAGTGAACTACAAAAAAGGTCCAGTGACTTTTTGCTATATCTCAATTACTTTGGCCGCAAAACGCGATTACATTAAAATATTTTGAAATTTTCGCCTTAAAATTTACCTTTCGGGCTCGATAGCGGCTCTAAACGGTTGGTCGTAGCTCAAAAACAAATTTTAAATGGGATTTAGGAAATCGCGTGATCTACAAAAAAGGTCTAGTAACATATTGTAATATCCTCAACGGTTTGGCCGCATTACACGTTTTAAATTATTGATTTCTTGAGTTTTACTTTAGAATTTTGTTTCCGGGCTCTGTGTCAGCGGAACCTTTATAGTTAGGGTAGATTAAAAATCGCATTTTAATACGAAACAATGTGGTCTACAAAAAAGGTCCAGTGACATTTTACTCTATCTTCCATGGTTTAGCCAAAAAACGTGATTATGTTGAAAAATTTCACTCAAAAAAATTACCTTCTGGGCTCGATATTGGCCGAAACCGTTAGCCCTAGCTTAAATGTAAAATTTTTTGTAACTAGCTATTCATAGGATCTAAAAAAAAAGGTTCAGTAGCTTTCTATCGTTTATCTTTCCGTAAGCCTGATAAATGCTCTAAATGACAAATTCTTCGTCGTTACTTTTAGGTGTTTTAAATTTTTCAACTATAATTAGTGCGCTTCATGCTGGTTCCAGCTTGACCTTGTATTACTACGTTAACGAGTGACTAAAACCCCCCTCCACGTCGGGAATTGGATGAGCGTTAGTGAAGTTTTCAATAGTAGATAGGGACAGAGTGTTTTTTTATTATGTTTACAGACACAACACCCTCTAAAATAGGCCCACGTGTGTCATTAACCCCTTGTAACATTAACCCCCCCCCCGGGAATTTATTCATATAACCAGAAAATATCCTGACTAACTTAAACCCCCTGATGTCTTAACCCCCTTTAACATTAATCTCCCCCCCCCCCGGGAATTTCCTGGCATGACAAGATAAACCTTCCTGAGCAAATTAAAACCCCCTAAACAACTTAAAAATAATGACTCAGGGTTGGGTTTTTGTTATATTTACACTAAACAATTCACAATAGCCCACCAGTGCAGTCCTTTCTCCACAAGCTCCGTACCGGCTAAACCAGACGTCGTAGCTAAAATCGGACACCAGAATCGAAAGATAAAATTAAATTTCCGACAAGAAAGGTCCAGTCACTTTTTCTTGTATCTCTAACGGTTTAGCCACAAAATGGCCTTAAAGTCAAAACTATGTTTAAATCTGGAAAATTCGATTAAATGGGTCTTCTTTTAACTCCCAGATCCCTATTCTAATGCTCGGACATAAACTTTCCCCGAATACCGCTTATCCTCGAACTTGCAAAGCGTACATCATGGGGGCCTGGGGGCGTAGCCCCCAGCGAGCCGAAGGCGAGTCCCATATATATACAGCCGCATATGTAACTGACTGACTCACTCACTGATAGGGTATACAAATTCTAACCCACTTCTAGAAGTGCTGGAAACACCGAAGTTTGCACACACCTAGCTGGAGTCTTCAAACCACCGGGAAAAGTCTGAAAACCGGAATTTTTTAATTTTGAATCCCTCAAAAAAAATCGCGAAGTGACCCCTTTTTTGCCCTTGCAGGCTTTTCTTTAAAACCCGATAGCGGGCGAAACCGTTGGAGCTAGCTTCGATCTGACGAAAAATTCATGGTCAGATATGAAGTGAACTACAAAAAAGGTCCAGTGACTTTTTGCTATATCTCCATCGGTTTGGCCGCAAAACGAGATTGGATTAAAATATTTAGAAATTTTTTCGCCCAAAAATTTACCTTTCGGGCTCGATAGCGGCTAAACGGTTGGTCGTATCTCAAAACAAATTTTCAATGGGATTTAGTAAATTGCGTGATCTACAAAAAAGGTCATGTAACTTTTTGCCCTACCCTCAATGGTTTGGCCGCATAACGCGTTTTAAAGTATTGATTTTCTAAGTTTTACGTGAGATTTTGTTTTCTGGGTTTTATTCCGGCCAAACTACTTATTGTATCACAGAATAAAAATTTGATTTTATTACTAATTAATACGATCTACAAAAAAGGTCCAGTGACATTTTGCTCTATCTCCATTGGTTCGGCTAATAAATGTAAATATTTCGTAATTTCTTTTTAATAACTTTGTTTCTAGAGTCGATAGCGGCCAAACGGTTAGTTCTACCTTAAATCTAAAAACTTTTATGGCTATAAATTGATGGGATCTACAAAAAAGGTAATATAACTATTTGTTGTATGTCCTTTAATAAGCCAGAAAAACGCTATAAATAGCTAAATATTTGTCGTAGATTGGCAATTTTTTTTGGAGTTTTTAAATTATTATGTGACTAATATTTGTGTAATTCATTCCAGATTCAGTTTGCACTTGCTTTGCTACGTTAACGAGTGAATAAAACTCCACATTAGAAACTGGCTGAGCGTTAGTTAAGCGTCAATAGTAGATAGGAACAGAGAAAGATTTTATTATGTTCACAGACACAACACCCTCTAAAATAGGCCCAAGTGTGTCATTAACCCCCGGTAATATTAATCCCCCACGGGGATTTCCTGGTATGACCTGATAACCTCCTGAGTACATTCAACCCCCTGATGTGTTAACCCCCCTGGTAACATTAAACCCCCCCCAGGGAATTTCCTGGCATGACCTCATGTCCGAATTTGACCAGTCACCAAATCTCTTAACCCCCCCTGGGAAGTTCCTGGTATGACCAGATAACCCCCCGGAGTCTTATCCCCCGGTAACGTTAACCCCCCCTGGAAATTTGTTCATATGACCAGACAATATCCTGACGAATTTAAACCCCCTGATGTCTAACCCCCTTAACATTAATTACCCCCCCCCGGGAATTTCTCGCCTTGACTTGATAGTCTCCGGGTGACATTAAACCCCCTGTTCCACTTAAAATACTGCCTTAAGGACGGTTTTTATTATGTTTATACTAAACAATTCAAGATAGCTGACCCGTGCAGACTTTTTCTCCCGAGCTCATTCCTGGCTAAACCATAGGTCGTAGATCAAATCTGAGGGCACAATCGAAAGACAGAATTAAATTTCCGACAAGAAAGGTCCAGTCACTTTTTGTCGTATCTCTAACGGTTTAACCGCAAAATGCCCTCAAAGTCAAAAGTTTTTACGAATCCAGGAAAAAGTCAATGATAAAGGTCAATTTTTAAATCCCTTGTCATTTACCTAATGTCCGGACTTAACCAGTCACCGAATTCCGCTTATCCCCGAATTTTAAGCGTTTACATTGGGGGCCTGGGGGCGTAGCCCCCAGCGAGCCGAAGGCGAGTCCTATATTATATACAGCCCGCATGTGTAACTGACTCACTCACTCACTGACTGACATATAGATACAAATTCTAACATACTTCTAGAAGTGCTGGAAACTTGAAATTTGGCACGCAGGTACCTTTCCACAATATGACCCGGAGGAAAAGTCTGAAAACCGGACTTTTTTACTTTTAAACCCCTCAAAAAAATTCCTCAAAAATCGCGCATTCTTTACCCCTGCAGGCATTTCTTGTAAGCCCGCTAGCGGGCGAACCGTTAGAGCTAGCTCGGATCTGACGAAAAATTCATAATCAGGAATGAAATGAACTACAAAAAAGGTCCAGTGATTTTTTGCTCTATCTTCCATGGTTAAGCGACAAAACGCTCGAACATTTGACATTCCAGAGATTTTTCCGCTTAAAATAAAGTTTGGAGCCCGATAGCGGCCGACCGAACGGTAGGTCGTAGCTCAAATCTGATTGACCCATCAAATTAGCAAATTACGTTATCTACAGAAAAGGTTTAGTGACTTTTTCCGCTATCTCCATTGGTTTGGCCGAAAAAAACGTGATTATGTGCAATTTTTTTGTAAATTTTACGTGAAAAATTTTGATTATGGGGTCGATAGCGGCGTAACCATTGGTCGGAGGTCAAAATAAAACAAATATTAGATTTAGGAAATAATGTGATCTACAAAAAAGGTTAAGTAATTTTTTACTCTATTTTCATTAGTTTGGACCGCAAAACGCGATTAAGTTAAAATATTTGGACATTTTCGCCTAAAAATTTACATTCCGGGCTTGATAGCGTCTCTAAAACGGTTGGTCGTAGCTCAAAAAAAATTTTTAACAGGATTTATGAAATTGCGTGATCTACAAAAAATGTTCAGTAACATTTTGCCCTATCCTCAACGGTTTGGCCGCATAACGCGTTTTAAAGTATTGATTTTTTATGTTTTAAGTGATATTTTTAAACTGCCCAGTGCAGCCTTTTGTCCTAAGCTCTGTACTGCCTAAATTATAGGTCGTAGCTTAAATCTGATGGCATAATCAAAAGACAAAATTAAATTTTCGACAAGAAATGTGCAGTCACTTTTTGTCATATCTCTAACGGTTATTCCTATATTATATACAGCCGCATGTGTAACTGACTCACTCACTCACTGACTGACATATAGATACAAATTCTAACATACTTCTAGAAGTGCTGGAAACTTGAAATTTGGCACGCAGGTACCTTTCACAATATGACCCGGAGGAAAAGTCTGAAAACCGGACTTTTTTTACTTTTAAACCCCTCAAAAAAATTCCTCAAAAAATCGCGCATTCTTTACCCCTGCAGGCATTTCTTGTAAGCCCGCTAGCGGGCGAACCGTTAGAGCTAGCTCGGATCTGACGAAAAAATTTCATAATCAGGAATGAAATGAACTACAAAAAAGGTCCAGTGATTTTTTGCTCTATCTTCCATGGTTAAGCGACAAAACGCTCGAACATTTGACATTCCAGAGATTTTTCCGCTTAAAATAAAGTTTGGAGCCCGATAGCGGCCGAACGGTAGGTCGTAGCTCAAATCTGATTGACCCATCAAATTAGCAAATTACGTTATCTACAGAAAAGGTTTAGTGACTTTTTCCGCTATCTCCATTGGTTTGGCCGAAAAAACGTGATTATGTGCAATTTTTTTGTAAATTTTACGTGAAAATTTTGATTATGGGGTCGATAGCGGCGTAACCATTGGTCGGAGGTCAAAATAAAACAAATATTAGATTTAGGAAATAATGTGATCTACAAAAAAGGTTAAGTAATTTTTTACTCTATTTTCATTAGTTTGACCGCAAAACGCGATTAAGTTAAAATATTTGGACATTTTCGCCTAAAAATTTACATTCCGGGCTTGATAGCGTCTAAACGGTTGGTCGTAGCTCAAAAAAAATTTTTAACAGGATTTATGAAATTGCGTGATCTACAAAAAATGTTCAGTAACATTTTGCCCTATCCTCAACGGTTTGGCCGCATAACGCGTTTTTAAAGTATTGATTTTTATGTTTTACGTGATATTTTTAAACTGCCCAGTGCAGCCTTTTGTCCTAAGCTCTGTACTGCCTAAATTATAGGTCGTAGCTTAAATCTGATGGCATAATCAAAAGACAAAATTAAATTTTCGACAAGAAATGTGCAGTCACTTTTTGTCGTATCTCTAACGGTTAAGCCACAAAATGCCCTTTGAAGTCAAAAGTTTGAATTAATCTGGAAAAGTAGATAAAAGTTGGTAAATTTTTCACTCCCAAACCAGTAATCTTAAGCTCGGACATAACATTTCCCCGGTAACATTACCCTCTGGGAATTTCCTGGCATGGCTATATTAACTCCTGAGCAAACCCTGTAAAATTGGCACACGTGTGTCATTAACCCCGGTAACATTTACCCCCCTCCGGCGACTTCATGGTATGACCAGATAACCTCCTGAGTAAATTAAACCTCCTGATGTGTTAACTTCCCCCGGTAACATTATACCCCCCCCCAGGCAATTTCCTGGCATGACCTCACGTCCGAATTTTAGCAATCACCAAATCTCTTCACCCCCCTTGGGAAGTTCCTGTTATGACCAGATCACCCCCTGATGCTTTAACCCCCGGTAACGTTACAACCCCCCCAGATAATTTTCTGACATGTCCTCATGTCTGAATTTTACCTATAACCAAATCTCTTAACCCCCTTGGGAAGTTCCTGGTATGACCAGATAACCCCCTGATGTCTTAACCCCTGGTTAAAGTTACAACCTCCCCCTGGGAATTTTCCTGGTATGACATAATGTCCGAATTTTACCTATCACCAAATCATTCTTATCCCCGAATTTGGCTAATACCCGAAAGGGGGCCTGGGGGCGTAGCCCCCAGCGAGCCGAAGGCGAGTCTAATATATATACAACCGCATGTGTAACTAAACTAACTGACTCACTCACGTATACTAATTCTAACCTACTTCCAGATGAGTTAGAGACTTGAAATTTGGTACACAGATAGCTTTCCACGTGTAACCACCAGGAAAATCCCGAAAAGTGAGGAATTTTTCATTTTCAACCCCTCAAAAAAATTCCCAAAAAATCGCGCATTCTTCACCCCTGCAGGCATTTTTTGTAAGCCCGATAGCGGCGGCGAACCGTTGGAGCTAGCTCGGATCTGACGGAAAATTCATGGTCAGGAATGAAGTGAACTACAAAAAAGGTCTAATGACTTTTTGCTCTATCTTCCATGGTTAAGCGACAAAACGCTCGAACATTTGAAATTCCAGAGATTTTTTCGATAAAAATAATGTTTTCAAGCCCGATAGCGGCCGAACCGTTGGTCGTAGCTCAAAACTGATTGACCCATCAAATTAGCAAATTGCGCGATCTACAGAAAAGGTCCAGTAATCTTTTGCCCTATCTCGATTGGTTTGGCCGAAAAAAAAAACGTGATTATGTACAATTTTGTTGTAACTTTTACGCGAAACTTTTGTTTTTGGGGTCGATAGCGGCGAAACCATTGGTCGGAGGTCAAAATAAGACTAACGTTTTATTTAGGAAATAAGATGACCTACAAAAAAGGTCCAGTGACTTTTTACGATATATTTCCCTTTCTTAGTTTGACCGCAAAAACGCGATGGCGATTAAGTGAAAATATTGGACATTTTCGCCTAAAAATTTACATTCCCGGGCTTGATAGCGGCCCTAAACGGTTGGTCGTAACTTAATACAAATTTTTAAACGGGATTTAGGAAATCACGTGATCTACAGAAAAGGTTCAGTGACTTCGGGAGTTGGCTGAGCGTTAGCTAAGCGTCAATAGTAGATAGGGACAGAGGAATATTTATTATGTTCACAGACACAATACCCTCTAAAAAAGGCCCACAAGTGTGTCATTAACCCCCGGTAATATTAACCCCCCCCCCCCCCCGGGGATTTCCTGGTATGACCTGATAACATCCTGTACATTCAACCCCCTGATGTGTTAACCCCCCTGGTAACATTAAACCCCCCCAGGGAATTTCCTGCCATGACCTCATGTCCGAATTTTACCAGTCACCAAATCTCTTAACCCCCCCCCCCTGGGAAGATCCTGGTATGACCAGATAACCCCCTGGAGACTTATCCCCCGGTAAAAAAAAACAAAACGTTAACCCCACCCTGGGAATTTGTTCATCATATGACCAGACAATATCCTGACGAAATTAAACCCCCTCTTGTCTTAACCTCCTTAACATTAATCACCCACCCAGGGAATTTCTCGCCTTGACTAGATAGTCTCCTGGTGATATTAAACCCCCTGTTCGACTTAAAATACTGCCTTGAGGTCGGTTTTTATTATGTTTATACTAAACAATTCAAGATAGCTGACCCGTGCAGACTTTTCTCCCGAGCTCATTTCTGGCTAAACCATAGGTCGTAGATCAGATCTGAGGGCACAATCGAAAAGACAAAATTAAATTTCCAACAAGAAAGGTCCAGTCACTTTTTGTCGTATCTCTAACGGTTTAACCGCAAAATGCCCTCAAAGTCAAAAGTTTTTACGAATCCGGAAAAAAAATCTATGAAAAAGGTCAATTTTTAAATCCCTTGTCATTTACTTAATGTCCGGACTTAACCAGTCACCGAATTCCGCTTATCCCCGAATTTGCAAGCGTTTTACTTTGGGGGCCTGGGGGGCGTAGCCCCCAGCGAGCCGAAGGCGAGTATGTTAGTATAATTAAGAAGTATCTAAGCAAATGTTTATTGTTAACAGCTGTTATTACTGGGTTTATAAAACAGCTGTTATGTAACATATACCCTACGAGTGGTAAAGTGGTGACTGATTGGTTGGTAAGGAATGTGGAGGGGAAAGTGAGTCCGTGTTTCTTCTCCCTCTCCACAGCTCTCTCTCTCACTCCCTCCCCGCACTGTTCACTTAATAGGTCACTTTCAAAGCGGCTCATCTATAGTTCTTAGGCTTGTGGCCAGTCAAAACTAACATTGAAGTCTTCCAGCTCATACCATGTTGAAACTTTGTTTCAGTTTAAGTACAACATCTGTTGACTGAAAAATAGGGTCTCTACAGTAAGAGTGAAATACGAGGGCGGTTCAGAAAGTTTCTTTGTCGGCTAGTTGGCGAACGGGTGGGGGCGTGGGGGGTAGCGGCATGATCCGAGTAGCGCTGTGTGGCTCCGTTCAGTGCGCGTCTGGCAGTGCCGCTGTGAAGGTTGTGACGTTATTTGTTGTGCTGCAACCTTGCTTTCAAAATGGCCGCCATTATCGAGTCTCCCGCATACTGTGAAGTACGTTCGGTTATCCGATTCATGTGGGCAAAACAAATGCCACCAGTGGAAATTCATTGTGAGTTGTGTTCGGTATATGGAGAAAACATTATGAGTTACACTGCCGTGAGAAAATGGTGCCAATTTTTTTAATGATGGACGCACAAATGTCCACGATGAAAAGCGATCTGGCCGACCATCTGTCATTACTGACGACCTTGTTGCGAGCATTGACCACAAGATCAGGGAAAATCGCAGATTCACGATTACAGAACTTTCTGAGTTTTTTATTAACATCTCAAGAACTCTAGTGTATGAGATAGTGACACAGAGACTTGGTTTTCACAAATTTTGTGCTCGTTGGATCCCTAAACTTTTGACTGATGAGCACAAAAAGAAGAGAATGGAATCTGCTTTAACCTTTCTTTTGCGCTACCATGAAGAAGGTGAAGAATTCCTTAGTCAGATTGTGACAGGTGACGAGACATGGGTCTCCTATGTGAATACCGAACCAAAGAAACAATCGATGGAATGGGGTCACACGTCATCGCCAAGAAAACCCGTGAAATGTCGCCAAACATTTTCGAGAAGAAAACTTATGGCAACAGTGTTTTGGGACAAAAAAGGGATTATTCTAGTGGAATTCATGGGAAAGAGGGACAACCATAAACGCTGCAGTCTATTCTGACACTCTCAAAAAACTGAGAAAGGCTATACAGAATCATAGGCGGGGAATGTTGACTTCGGGCATTGTTTCTCCTGCATGACAATGCGTGGCCGCATACAGCTGCCCGAATTCAGGACCTTTTGAACAGTTTTGGCTGGGACATCTTTGAACATCCCCCCTACAGTCCAGATTTGGCGCCCAGTGATTTTCACCTTTTTCCCAATATGAAGAAATGGCTGGGATCTCAGCGCTTTACAGACGACGAAGAACTGAAAAACTCCGTTAGCGGCTGGTTACGTGCACAGGCGGCAGACTTCTACGTGGCGGGTATTGAGAAGCTCATAACCAGATATGATAAGTGTTTAAATAATTTTGGTAATTATGTTGAAAAATAGTGTAAGAGTTGCTCTTTAAAATGTGTGTAATAAAAAATCTGTAAGTATATTCTGCATTTTTTTATTAACCAAAGAAAACTTACTTTCTGAACCGCCCTCGTATATTCACGAAGCTAATTGTTTAACCAATGTTTCTTCTCAATATGAAACAAAAGACAAATGTTAGTTATACACTTACTTGTACATCTTAATTCCTAAGCAAAAATATGAAGAATATTATGGAATTCTTCTAAAATACATTGTTGAAACATGATTTTGATTTTATTTCAAAAGTTTCAAGATGATGGCCAAATACAACTCCATAACTCAGTAATGCAAATATTGTAGTTGAAAAATTCAAAAAATATTTTAAATTACTTGAAGCAAATTTTTTTTATCAATAGTCATTAAAAATGTAATGTTCTTCCAATTTTTTTCATAAATAAAATGAATACAAAAAAGTAGTTCTATGACACTTACGAGGAACAGTTATCACAGCATCGCTTGTTGGGGGTCATGTTGGCAGCCTGTTCTTTACTGAAGAACTCAATAAGCAGCCGACGTCGACAAGTGTTTGCCTCCAGGTAGTGTTGCAGGAGTCGGAACATCTTCTCCCTATGCTCCCGGAATGCACCATGGAGTGTTGACAGGAAGAATCTGTAAAAACATTTGAACGTAAGATACAGAAATTATCAGCTGTAGAAAAACCTATATTAAAGAAAAAGCCTATCAAACTGAAAAAGCTAAATCTTCCGTGAATTACCATGCTACTATACAGTGAAGCTCTAGCTAAACAGAAAATTCTACATGAAACAAAAATTTACTTTGATGTGTGATTAGTTATTATACTGTTTGCTATCAATAAACAGCCTTAAATTTTATGAAGGCTATGTTTTTTATTAATTGTACATTTCTATTCAAAATGTATTATTTGTTACAAAGGATTTTGTGCAGTCTTATTTTAAATTGTAAATCTTAGTTAAGGGTGGCCACTCAAAACTTCTTTTCAAATTCCCTGTTATTATCTGGTCAAAAATTTCTGTTTCTCTAATCCATTTCTAAACCAAATAAACAAGTGTGGCAGTGGTCTAACAAATTTCGTTGTTAGTGATATGCGAGAAATTTGGTGATGATTCATCGCTACCATCTATTTTTAGCTCCTTAGTTTTTATCTCTGTATCTTTCAATGTGTCAACATAACAGCGTGTGTCTAATAGTTTTCTTTTGTGATGTTTGGAAAATACATGTATCTTATTCAGAAAAATAAAGAGAATTATTACTAACACAGCGTTATTGTGAGGCAGGCTGCAGTCCATCATTGCGGGTCTGCGATGTATGAATTTTTGGTATGAGACCACGATTTTGCCAGTACACAAGGTCGATTCGATACAACCAACAAATAAACCAAATACTTTCATCTGAACTTTACTTTTAACTTTGTTTGACCCTTTGGGAAAAAAAACAAACCTAAGAATACCTTGCTACTTCAAAGGAGTCTGCAGAGATTCAGGGAAAACGAAAAATATATTTTTCAAATAACGACAGTCATATCCTCTACATTCCATTTTAAAAATGATAGAAATGAAATGACAACTTATAAAATGAGCCTCCAGAATACATTTCATTTATGTAAAAATGTATGGATTTATATTTATAGTGAATCTATATATGTACAATTTAAGTACAAACTTTATGTTAAATAAAAAAACTAGCCAATTGTCTGTCTACCACCAAGCAGCTAACATACACATATATAGAACCAGCAGAAACACTGACGTTGACAAATATATACTTACAAAAAAACAAACTTTAATTAAAATATTATTTGTATGTCACATTATTTTGTTGCTTTGTGTTTCTAAATAGTTTTTATACACAAAGGACTACAAAAAACATATTTTAGCGATCAGTAATTTGCGTACGCTACTTCCGATCAGTTGTTCATGGAATAGACGGAGCAGACTCCCTATGATGCCCTAAAATGAATATAGAAAATAGTACTTATAGCTAAAATATTAATTGTTAAATTCCAGTAATTTGGTCATTTATTTATATTTCTATGTACAGAAAGTACAAAATATGTTGGCAATCAGTATTTGGCGTAATGCCAATCAGCTGTCGTCCACAATTAGATCTATCTAGATTCAAGATTCAATTGTCAAGACATCCTTCAAATCCACCTTTCAACCCTCAAAATAGAGGAGTACCACAAGGCTCAGTTTTGGGCCCTTTTCTGTTTGTCCTTTTTACCAATGATTTTCCAAATTCCATAAATTATAACTCTGTAATGTATGCCGATGACACTACTCTCCTTCTAACCACAAATACTGCTGAAGAGCTCCACTCTGACATAATATCATCAACGCAAGAAACACTTCACTACTGTCTCCAAAACGACCTGGTAATAAATCCAAAAAAGACAACCTGCATAAACTTTAGTAGGCGACTGGACGAGATACCAAAAATTCCTGATCTCTTGGTAGAAAAAGAAGCCAAATTACTGGGAGTTTACCATAGACTCTGATCTTTCCTGGACTACTCATGTCAATAATTTGAGCAAGAAGCTTGGCATCAGGAGTTTTTGTTGTGAGAAGAATGAAGTGGATTGGAGGACTCGATATAGCAAAAAGCAGCCTACTAACGCCTTGATTGAATCCCACATTAGGTATGGTTTGATTAGTGTGGGGTGGCAACAACCAAACAAAACCTAAATAGAATCCTAGTCCTACAAAAGAAAGCAATAAGAACACTTGCTGATCTAAAACCAAACAGAGAGTTGTAGAGAATCTTTCAAAGCACTAGGAATTCTAACAGTGATAAGTCTCTATATCCACACTGTTTGTTGCCCAACACACACCAGCAGGACTACAGACGAGGGGAGAATATCCACCACTACAACACGAGACGAGCAAAAGACTACATACTTTCCACTACACCACACACTAAACACAGTACAGCAAGACCCCCCCACCCCCCCCCCCCCCCACCCCCCCCCCCCCCCACCCCCCCCCCCCCCCACCCCCCCCCCCCCCCACCCCCCCCCCCCCCCACCCCCCCCCCCCATCACTGCTTCAAGTACAAATACCTGACTTCATAGGAGTGGCCTTGTCCTATCTTGAAGTTCCCATAAGGATACAGAACATGTGTCTCCTTATTCCGTTATCATGCCCCATGGCTTTTAAGCTGTGCTGTGTAGCAATCGAATGTGGAATCCAACAGACTATCCACTTCGAGACAATAGTGGATTGCCATGGTATCATCGAAAGGTTGCCTGGGAACAACAACAAGTTACATTTGAAACAAACACGTTCCAGGAACCTGCATTTCATAGAACAGAAGCATTTTCGAAAGAGAAGGTCAGGTGACCTTCAACTACTCCAAACAAAAGGGCATTAGCTGAGTTTGCTTGCTATCCCGTGGAAATGTATGGAGTACCAGTGGTTTCAGGTGGGGAATCAGAGTGACAGAGAAACAAGGGGAAGATTTTTAAAGCCAGTCAGTAGTTGAATGATCTGAGTTCAACATACCCAGGCCAAACCAATGTTGAAGCCTTATGTTGATTGGGAACAAAGTACATAAAAAAATATTATTACTGTTGGTGCGTATCTTGATGGAGATATGTTTACATTTCGTAGTAGTAATCAGACTGACATGCCAACCTTTTTCTCTTGCTCCGTCATAAATACTTGTGTCAATTTCTTAAATTCGTCAAGCATTTGCTTTACTACACTCTTTCTCTAGTTTTCATGTCTAGTATTATTTGTTTAGTTTAGTATATACTGATAGTGTATTGCTACTTATTTATTACTTGGCTTGTTATAGAAGAGGGATTTACTATTTTTTTGCAGACTGTGAGGACAATAAATCCACTATGGAGCTCCGAAGGGAATTTGAGTCGTACTACCAAGACGGTGGGGAGGGCTGGGAGAGATGGACTTCCTGCTACCATCCATTAGTCTTCTACTCTTCTTCTGACTACACCACCAACAAGTACCGTAATGTTTAATTGCTGGTTACTATCTGTAAACCTGTGTTCTAACCCATCTCTACTATGTACCAGCTAAGGAAATATTAAGTACATAATATAACAGTGTTATTATACAAATAATGAAGCTAAGGCTTTGTACGATTCTAAAAAAGGAATGTTGAATCATAACTTTACTGTTGTGAAATGTTAAAAGAAAATTTATACAACTGGCTAGTAGATAAGTTGTTTTATTCAATAAAAGAGTGGAATGACTAAATTCTTACGAAAAACTTATTTCACAAATAAATTATTTCCTCATAAAAACAACACACTTTAACCTATTTGAGAGTCCATTTTATTCCTTTCGCCAGGTTGGACTCTCCAGAATCACAGTTAATTTCCAAAGTGATTATTACGTTCCATATTAACGCAATATTCCATATCTACATGTCACTATATATGCAATAAATTGTATAATAAAAAAATTTACTTTTTTTCCAAGAAGAACCTCAATACCATTGCTGTTAAAAGTTAAGGTAATGTAAAATAAAGATTTGTATTCATTATTTATTGTTACTTTTAAAATAAAGTATAAAATCAATTTTGTTTCAGGTTTTGTTAACCTACTTTAGTTTTCTTTCTGAGTCATAAATTATAAAAAAGTAACCATCTTAATACATACATCTTAAAGTGGGTGTTTTTGTGTAATAGTTAATCATGTGTGAATTTTGTAGCTTCATCTGATTTGGATTACAATAAAATTAATCCAATCTTGAACTTGCACATAAGGGATACAGTATTAAAATGTTAAAGCGCCGCCCTTTTGGTTTTGGATTAACCTTTTGAGGACTAATTTGCAGTATGATGTACTACTAATTAACGAACCATGTAAAAATGGTACAATCGGACCTTATGCTTAGGTTTAAGATTTGTGCCACATACTCCTTAAAAAGCCATCCCCCCTGTATGTTGGTTAAGGAGTTACGGATTGCATACAAAAAAGTGGTAATTGTATTCTCTATGTCACCTGTACCCATAGTTTGAATATTTGTTTTATACCTTTACCGAGTACAGAAGATTTTAGAGCGTAACACACGTACTTCAGCACCCCTATACAGGATACAGATACACACAGCCAGCATTACACAATTATACTGTTACTTATAACTTTTATCCGACCGGGAAACCGGGAATAAACTGGGAATCTTAACTCAAACCAGGAAAATCTCCTGAAAAACAATCTTTCTGTCTCTACGAGACTTAATGACACACCAAGAAATTTTGAGAGCTCCTTGAATCAGAACCATGTTTATATCTCCAATCATCGTAGTTTTCGCAACGTGTGTCTGTGAAACTGTTAATAAACATCGAGATATGGCTTAAGCGAGCCACCATTCTGATGCTGGTTGGATCCAAGGTCTTGCAGATGCCCTCCACTATGATGGTATATGGAGTTTTCTCTTTCCTCCTTAGTGTCCGCTGGTCAAGCCCCTTCCGAACATGTTCATAATCCATTGGACAAGTACAGTTAGACCGACCTATCTGTCTCTGTCCTCGGACCCAACTGTACCTTTGTGTAATGCGGTTGAAGTAGGACAAAAATGGTAGTAGCGTGCACAGACAAGAGGTGATTTTTGTGTTTTAGGAATTTTTATTCACGAAACTTAACTGTGTGGTGCCGACGCCTGTCGCTCACATCTGTCGCTAGTGTGTAAACTATAGCAAACTATCAAAATTAAAAGATCGCCGGTTTTACAAACGCAACCCACATACGCGCATGTTATTTGGCGGTCCCTAGCTTCGGTTTGGTCTATTAAATCGATTGACTCCCTCACAGATGCACACGTTTTCCCCTATTGTTGTTGGATTACATTAGGTTAGAAACCACAGAAAGTGATGATCATGCGTCTCACCTAGCTGGGTGTACACTGACAAAAAATTACTAGTCTTATCGGGTGCAAGAGCTTACCGCAATCAGTGTTGGACAGTTTTTTGGTTACATTAATTATGCTCGGTATTTCTGGGGTCAGACTATGGAAGGGTACTGTTCTGTACGGGGGTCTATTTATTCTAACAGGATCGACGAATTACCTGCACTTCCTGTAACTTCCTTAGCCAGATAACTTCCTGATTCATTCTTGCATAATATTGGACCGCAAGTTGGATAAATCTGTAGCAATAATATATTCACGGGACTTAATAACCAAAGTCTGCCAACCAATGATTGTGAGAATCTGGTCAAAATGCGTGTATTATGCTATGATTTTGTATAAAAGCTCCAGGATATTTTTACTAGGGACAAAGAACAATAATTCCGATGATACTCGATACCGAGTGGTCTTTTTTGCTCTATTCAACTAAACCGGCAGTACTTTAATGCTTAAATTTACGATATCGACATTAATTGACAACTTAATGATTGTGAATGAATCTCAATCAATCAATCGATCAATCAAAATGCTTATTACATTTCATCAAGAAAATGGTTATGGCGTCAAAATACAAATTGTCTTTCATGGCCTTCTTTGCTTTACAAATTAGTAGGTTTTGTCCATGTGAGAATCCTCCAATGGTGTATAGCGTCCGTTCCACCAGCCATCCTTAAGTTGTCTCTGCATTGTTGGTGTTCAGTTCTCAGTGATTCTGGTAAGTGCATTATACAGTTTACGTCCGATGTAAACGACGCATCGTTGCTGTACCTGTTAATTGTTGTGGTAGTGGAAGGTATGTATCTTTTGCACGTCTCGTGTTGTAGTGTGGATATTCTCCCCTCCGTCTGTATCCTGCCTGGTGTTGAGGGCAACAACAGTGTGGATATAGAGACTTTATCACTGTTTAGAATTCCTAGTGCTTTGAAAGTTTCTCTACAACTCCTCAGTTGGTTTTTAGATCACAATGTTCTTATTGCTTTCTTTTGTAGGACTAGAGATGCGATTAGTTTTGTTTGGTTGTGCCACCAACCACACTATCAAACAATACCTAATGTGGTTTCATCAAGGCGTAGTAGCTGCTTTGCTATAATCGAGTTGCCTCCAATCCACTTCAGTCTTCTCACAACAAAATCTCCTGATGTCCTACTTCTTGCGTCAAATATTACATATTAGTCCAGAAAGAGTCGATAGTCTATGGTAACTCCCATAAATGTGGCTTCTTTTCTACCAAGAGATACAGGTAATTTTGTATCTCTCCATCCGCCTACTAAATGTTTTATGCAGGTTGTCCTTTTTTGGATTTATTACCATGTCGTTTGGAGACATAGTGGAAGTGTTTCTTGCGTTGATGATATTAAGTTCCGAGTGAGCTCTTTCAGCAGTATTCTGTGGTTAGAAGGAGAGTAGTGTCATCGGCAGACAGTTACAGATGTATAATCTTTATGGAATTTGGAAAATCATTGTAAAAAGGACAAACAGAAAAGGGCCCAAAACTGAGCCTTGTGGAACTCCTCTATTCTGAGGTTGAAAGGTGATTTGAAGATGTCTTGACAATTGAATCTTGAATCTATATAGAATCTAATTGTGGACGACAGCTGATCTGGCATTACCGCCAAATACTGATTGCCAACATATTTTGTACTTTTCTGTTACATATAAAATTAAATAAATGACAATATTAAGGAATTTAACTATTAATTTTTTTAGCTATAAGTACTATTTTCTATATTCATTTTAGGGCATCGGAGGGAGTCCTGCGCCGTCAATTCATGAACAACTGATCGGAAGTATCGTACGCAAATTACTGGATCGCTATAATATGTTTTTGTAGTCCTTTGTGTATAAAAACTATTTTAGAAACACAAAGCAACAAAATAATGTGACATAACAAATAATATTTTAATTAAAGTTTGTTTTTTGTAAGTATATATTAGTCAACTGTCCAGGGATTCTAGTTGGTTCTATATGTGTATTTTTAGCTGCTGTGTGGTAGACAGACATAGGCTCGATTTTATTTAACAGAAAGTTGGTACTTTAAATTGTACAGATATAGATTCACTATAATTATAAATCCATACATTTTTTACATAAATGAAATAATTCGGGAGGCTCCTTTTATAAGTTGTCATTTCTATCCTTTTAAAATGGATTGTAGAAGATATGACTGGCGTTTGAAAAATATATTCGTTTCCCTGAATCTCTGCCAGACTCCTTTTGAAGTAGGCAATGGATTCTTAGGTTTGTTTTTTTTTTCCCAAAGGGTCAAACACAGTTAAAAGTAAAGTTCAGATGAAAGTATTTGGTTTATTTGTTGGTTGTATCGAATCGACCTTGTTTACTGGAAAAATCGTGGTCTCATAACCAAAATACATACATCGCAGACACCGCAATGATGGACTGCAAGCCTGCCTCACAATAAACTGTGTTAGTAATAATTCTCTTTATTTTTCCTGAATAAGATACAATGTATTTTCCAAACATCACAAAAAGGAAAACTATTAGACACACGCTGTTATGTTCACACATTGAAAGATACAGAGATAAAAACTAAGGAGCTAAAAATAGATGGTAGCGATGAATCATCACCAAATTTCTCGTATATGTAATAATCATACTAACACCGAAATTTTGTTAGACCACTGCCACACTTGTTTATTTGGTTTAGAAATGTATTAGAGAACCAGAAATTTTTGACCAGATAATAACATGGAATTTGTAAATAAGTTATGAGTGGCCACCCTTAACTAAGATTTACAATTTAAAAGAAGACTGCAACAAATTCCTTTGTAACAAATAATACATTTTGAATAGAAATGTACAATTAATAAAAAAACAAAGCCTTCATAAAATTTAAGGCTGTTTATTGATAGCAAACAGTATACATAATCAAATGCACACATCAAAGTAAATTTTTGTTTCATGTAGAATTTTCTGTTTAGCTAGAGCTTCACTGTATAGTAGGTCATGGTAATTCACGGAAGAATTTAGCATTTTTCATGTTTTGATATGCCTTTTCTTTAATATATGTTTTCTACAGCTGATCAATTTCTGTATCTTACGTTCAAATGTATTTACAGATTCTTCCTGTCAACCACGTCCATGGAGCATTCCGGGAGCATAGGGGAGAAGATGTTCCGACTCCTGCAACAACTACCTGGAGGCAAACCACTTGTCGACGTCGGCTGCTTATTGAGTTCTTCAGTAAAGATCAGGCCTGCCAACATGACCCCCAACAAGCGATGCTGTGATAACTGTTCCGCGTAAGTGGTCATAAGAACTACTTTTTTGTATTCATTTTATTTATGAAAAAAAATGGAAGAACATTACATTTTTAATGACTATTGATAAAATAAATTTGCTTCAAGTAATTTAAAAATATTTTTTGAATTTTTCAACTACATTATGTTGCATTACTGAGTTATTAGTTGTATTTGGCCATCATCTTGAAACTTTTGAAATAAAATCAAAATCATGTTCAACAATGTATTTTAGAAGAATTCCATAATATTCTTCATATTTTTGCTTAGGAATGTAAGATGTAGCAAGTAAGTGTATAACTATCATTTGTCTTTTGTTTCATATTGAGAAGAAACATTGGTTAAATAAACAATTAGCATTTTCGTGAATAGACGAGGGCGGTTCAGAAAGTTAGTATCTTTGGTTAATAAAAAAATGCAGAATATACTTACAGATTTTTTATTCCACACAATCACGAACAGCATTTAAAGAGCATCTCTTACACTAATATTCAACATAATTACCAAAATTTATTTAACCACTTATCATATCTGGTTATGAGCTTCTCAATACCGCGCCACGTAGAAGTCTGCCGCCTGTGCACGGTAACCTCCGCTTAACTGGAGTGTTTTCAGTTCTTCGTCGTCTGTAAAGCGCTGAGATCCCAGCCATTGTCCTCATATTGGGAATAAGTTTGAAAATCACTGGGCGGCCAAATCCGGACTGTAGGGGGGATGTTTCAAAGATGTCCCCAGCCAAAACTGTTTCAAAAGGTCATGAATTCGGGCAGCTGTATGCGGCCACGCATGGTCATGCAGTAGAACAATGCCCGAAGTCAAACATTCCCCGCCTATGATTCTGTAGAGCCTTTCTCAGTTTTTTGAGAGTGTCAAAAATAGACTCGCAGCAGCGGTTTATGGTTGTCCCTCTTTCCATGAATTCCCACTAGGAAAAATCCCTTTTTTGTCCCAAAACATCTGTTGCCAATAAGTTTTCCCTTGTCGAAAATGTTTGGCGACATTTCATCACGTGGTTTTTCTTGGCGATGACGTGTGACCCCATTCCATCAGATTGGTTTCTTTGGTTCGGTATTCACATAGGAGACCCATGTCTCGTCAGACCTGTCACAATCGTGACTAAGGAATTTCATCACCTTCTTCATGGTAGCGCAAAAGAAAGGTTATAGCAGATTCCATTCTCTGTCTTTTTGTGCTCGATCAGATCAAAAGTTTAGGATTCCAACGAGCACAAAATTTGGTGAAAACCAAGTCTCAGTGTCACTATCTCATACAACTAGAGTTCTTGAGATGTTAATAAAAAACCTCAGAAAGTTTCTGTAATCCCCCACCCCCCCCCCCCCCCACCCCCCCCCCCCCCCACCCCCCCCCCCCCCCACCCCCCCCCCCCCCCACCCCCCCCCCCCCCCACCCCCCCCCCCCCCAAAAAGTTTATCTTATAATTATTAATATCTTAGATAAGTGCATTAGCCATATTAGTATGCAATTTTATTCTAACATGACGGCTGTTCTAATGTTTTAAAACTGCATTTTGTTGCTGTTGTAACCCTATGAAAACACTAAAAAGTGTTTAGCATGTACAAAACAGTCAATGGTTTTCTGCTAAAAACGACAGTTTTTTTGTATATCGAACGATTTTTAAGATAGATATCGACTGCATATAAATTTGTACTTAAGAATAATTCACCAAGAAGTGGTAGAATATATTCTGAAATAATATAAATGTTGTACAAAAATCGACCTTATAAATGTCTTGACTAAATTCATTGGCTACATCGGTAAGCCATTTCGTTCCAATAATAGCAGGCGTTCAAAAATTAACAACTCGGTCATTTATGGGCCTGGAGAAAAATTGTTTTTGTACTTATTTCTGAATTATTCCATATTAATATTGCAGTTACCACATAATCTACTTACTTCTTCCGTCTGAGCCGGAAGGACTATTAAAAGTTAAAATCCTAATCTAATCACTTGCAGCCATTCAAACTGCTCACAATAACGCCAAACTAATCATTTACACAAGATATCAGACCTGCCTTTTGGTTTACTTTATTCCAAATAAATCGTAATTTCCACCGATAGTGCTTCAATTGGGCCCGAGGTTGATTTGGGGTTTTTTGACGTAATCTGTGAGTTTATCAGCTTGACACCAACTGAGAGGGTGCTTATGTAAATTATTGACGGCCTGCGGTTGTGTATTCGGAGGTTGTCTTTGCAGACTTCGATGGTATATAAACGAATTAAAGTCAACAGGTTACCAAGTAAATATTTTGTATGGAAACCTTCACGGCTCTCTTGAGTTTGATAAACTGTCTTGTTTTCAAGCCTAAACCATCTTTCTGGTCTGCGTCAGGTACCTCTTCACACATGGCTAACGTGATGTATAACATAAAAATAGACCATTTTAAAGCATTTGTCCACGGCTTTCCAAACTATTGACTACGACATACGAGATTGTTACTCAGCCATCAATCATTTATTTAATTTTCCTGTATTGAAATTGCTGTGTTTTCAGGATTTCGTTTTTGGAATTAGCAATTTACCTCGGCAAGGATCGTCTTATTTAAAGATCTTATTGACCTTTATACATTTAAACTGTGCATAATTGCCCAAACTTTCTATTTTAAATTGTCGAGGAGTGATCACAATTGTTTGCATATTTGTTCTGTATTCATGAGAAATTATTCTAAAAATTAAAAACAGAATAACACAAAGAAAACTGTATTGAACCAACTTAAACTAAATTTAATTTATAATAATTGCACATTATCTTAATAAATAATAATTTATAATGCTTATATTAATTACTAGTATTTCCAATTTAAACTTAAACATCTTTATTCGAGAAATATTCTTGTTTTGATTTGGACAATTACGCTCTTTCACCGTGTCTTTGCATTCTTGGCCCACATTGTATAAACCCATTGTATAATATATAATATTTAATAACTACAGGTTGATCCGAGTAGTCTCTCTCCGATGAAATAACATACAGAATATTTCTCTCGCCCTCCTTACACAGAACGCATTTCTTACACTGCTGTGGCTAATAGTGACAGGGAACTTAACAAGCTGATAGGCTATCTGAGGAAGAGATACCAAACAATAATAACGTTGATAGCGTATCATGTTATCGAGAGAGGCTAGGATCTAATCGTAGCAGCACATTATCGGGTGTCAAGGCACGGAATTGCATGTAATAGTAACGGACAGGCGACATGTCGCGGGAGGTGGTGGGGAGAGGCCATTACTATCAGCTGTGTACCTTACAGTCGGCAGACCGAGGCGGATCGCGGTAGTGGAATGGCGGCAGACTTACAGAACATCTTCGTTGCTAAGGCAACGTCGATGGTAGCGCTCGGCAGTGCTGCCTTCGTCGTCACCATGGTGCCGGTCCTCATCGGGCGCAGGATCTCATCCAAGCATCCACCGCAGATCGAGACAAGAAACACTCGCATGGATTTCATCCTCTCTCTTTTCCTGTCGTTCGGTGGAGGTGTTCTGCTGTGTACTACTTTTCTTCACCTACTCCCAGAGGTAACGAAAAACATCGAACACCTTCAGCGCAAAGGAAAGATCCCCGAAGACTTTCCGTTACCTTTGCCAGAGCTTATAATGTGCTGTGGTTTCTTCATCATGTACATCGTTGAAGAAGTCGCCCACAAAATTCTTCACTCCCATCACGCTAAACAGGGAGGCACTCAAGACCGTGATATTACTTTAAATATTTCATCGGCCGTTTTAGTAGATTCTGAGGCCACGCTTTCTGAGGACTACGGACACATCATAAAGCAAGATCTAATCACAGTGACTTTTACTCCTCCACGTGAAGAAGATACTAAAAACATCTCGAGGGACACTAAGACGCACAGATCATCCTGTGTAAGTAAACGGGAGGAAGATATTCACAGTCATAAACATTGCCACAATAGGGACCATGAAGAGCAAAGTCGGGATCTCCACTATGACCATGACCACCAACACCACGATCACGAGACTGGAGACCATCACACGTTGGTGACGACCTCGCCTCCGTCACTTCGAGAGCTACTTATAGTCCTCGCCCTCACAGTCCACGAGGGGTTCGAGGGTCTCGCCATCGGTCTTGAGAGTTCTGTAGCAGCTGTGTGGTATCTTCTGGCTGCTGTGGCTACTCACAAATGTGTCCTAGCGTTTTGTATTGGCATAGAGTTAGTATCCGGTCACATATCTCTGCCATTGTCAATATTCTACGCCTTCATATATTCGTGTGCTTCCCCGTTCGGAATCGGGATGGGTTTATTGATGTCTACCTCAGACAACGACCACCTGACGGAGTTGCTGTCGGTGTTGCTCCAAGGTGTTGCCACCGGCACCCTCCTCTATGTGGTGTTCTTCGAGATCTTGAAGCGTGACAACCACGGGGAAGCTAAACTTGCCCAGCTTATCGTCGTTATTGCAGGATTCGCTGGGATGGCGGCACTCACCGTATTACTTAATGCTTAGGTGAGTCTACGTAATTAAACGTACTTATTTTTAAAACTTGAGAATTTTGTTGATTTGAGACCCTAAAAATGTTAAGATTTGTGCCCTTGGCTGTTTTATGAAATACAGGTTTTAACCAACACTATAAAATATTCGAGTTGAACCAAATTTTAAATGGGCATAGTTACAAAAATGAATATCAGAGGGTTTATAAATAAAATTAGGTGGTCCATCGTTCTTTTACAATTATATTCAAATTTCAAGTCAATTGACAATTGGAATTTAAGTAATCTTAGTAATCTTTTATATATTTAATATTTATTTATGATTACAATTCAACAGTTACATATAAATTACAGAATTTTAATGGATTGCTGTCAACAGTATTTTTAATAGACTAACTTCTACCCTTGCACACATCATACTAACTAATCATTTATTTAATTAATAATTTATACTTATCTTCAGATTTACTTGCCAGCTATTTTATCATGAATAAACGTACAGTGTATACTGGCAGTTGTAACAAATAATTAATATAAATTTATAAAACAAAATTATACATTGAGTATGTATGGAAATAAACTATCCAAAACTATAATAAATATATTATATAATATATACATAATTATATTTACTGTATACATTTATCAAGTTTCAAATTTTATTCAGACTGAATGGATTTTGGAAAATATGAGACAGTAAAGATTAAAAGGACAAAGTTGTGCAAAACAAAACCGACAAAGCTGTGTGGTTAAATTCACTATAGTTTGTGTCGTTCAATCACTGAGCTCAAAATACTGTTTATGGTCAAAATTTTAAAATTGTCACAACTTTCTTGGTAGTACCTACCTACAATGGGATGTTTTTAACATGGAATCTGCATGAAATTCCTTCCAGCAAGCAGAAGGTCTATGGTTCAAGTATAATTTTTATGCAGTGACTCATGTTTTTCTTAATTAAAAGAAAATAGATATTTTAATGATTTCAAAAATACCATACATGTGTAATACTTTTCTTGTGGGTTAAATCAAATAAGTCATAAAATACGTGTTTGTGTGGTTGTTTCAAGAGAATTTTTTTTATTAGCGGGTGGTTGTTGGTAAACCTGCCTGATACTTTAAAATCACCTGATATTTAACTGCACACAGTGTATAACAGAAAATATCTGACAGTATTACTATAAAAATAACTGTTATTGACATTTTTGTGACTGATTAGCACGATAGCAATTTAAAGTTATATAATAATTTATAATCTCATAAAAATAACTAAAACCATCACGTAAAAATAATTAAACAACCTGTTACTCGCGGCCTCTACAACTTCTTGCTGAAGTGCCTTTTTGAATGGCATACCAAATATTCCTGAGATAAGTGATGTTCCCATCTAGAGATGTTTAACTTTTCCAATTTTTTTTAGTTTTTATCAATGTTTATTGCATAGTAACTATTTGAAAATATATTCCTTGATTTTGTTTATATATATATATATAAAATATGTGTGCGTGTGTGCACTTGTGTGTTTGTCTGTTAAGTAAATTAGTTTCAGTTCATCAACACTGCAAGAAACGCTATATAACTTTAAAAGCTAGAGCTAACATCTTTTGCAACTACATCTACCTGAGGATTTTAAGTTAAATTATTACTCACTGTCAATCCTAATAACACTGTTATTGTTAACTATCAATAGGGCTGTAGAGAGGGAGAGGGCCAATGAAACATCAGAATGTTAGTGGGGAATTTTTAGAAATCCTAGTTTTAAAGTCCATGAGTTTTTTATAACCTCAAGATATTACTAATATTTAGTATGTTTGATATTTAATCTATTAGTATGTTCTTGAAGTGGCAGAACTTTTAATTATTTCATTAAGTATTGATACAATGCTTTAGCAGCTATTAAGAGATACACTAATCAAATAAATCTGGTTATTAAACGGTGCGGCTTCATAGCACCTAATCTTTTAGCACCTAATCTCATACCACCTACAGAAAAAAGTCGTCATTTAGGTGCTGTGATATTAGGCGCTATAAGTTTAGGTACTGTGCAACGATCCACGGTTCGTTTAGGTGCCGTGAGACTGTTTCAAGTTTCAGTGTCACAGCACCTCTCGCTTTGTTCCAAAGGGGCCTTGGTGGGGACAGAGGGGATGGAGAGAATCCAACCTTGCCCCTCACCCCGCTCCCGACGACCCGCCATTACTGTCCTCTACAGCAGGGCGAGCAGTCGACAGCACAAGGCGAGGCGACACGAGATAGACAATTGTCTCCTCGCACAAGAGAAGGGTCCGTGCGCATGGCGTGCGGCGGTTGTTGATTACAACTAATAATGGCAAAAAAAATTATTTACCTTGAATTTGAATGAATGTTTAGGCCAAACCGCAAAATCTTGCACATAATCCAATATTGTAAATTATTTGTTCATCTAATTTCATTGTGTTTTACATTTTTATATAAGTTTTTATCGTCATTGGAATTAAATGTGTTCAAATCGTATATTCCGTGCACTGAAAACCGGTAATAATTTGCATTCAAATCTATATAAAAATAGGCAAAGCCTTAAATCATTCATCACTTATTCTGCAATTTCCCTACGTCAGACAAAGTAAATATTTTATACACGTAAGTATCATGACTTACATAAAAAGCAAATTTATTTGGATTAAAATGTAACATCCATAGGGAATTTCAACCATTTAGAAGAACTATAGTTTAGCTTTTTTTAACCTCCCAATGTTCTATAACAGTGAAATTTGACTCACGAGTTTTATACTTTCAGCCGAAAAAAATCTAGCTATTTCATGCCAAACTGCTAGATAAGTGTTATAATGAATACAAGTACTATACATATATGATGTTTTTGTGAACCAAATACGAGATTACTTAAAATAACCCGAACGATGTTAGAAGCATTGAAAGACTCGACAGAGTGTAACATAAGTGGTAGCGCACATACGATTCTTCTTTATCTTAAAATCATAGAGTTCTTATTTAGACCAATAAGAGCATATGTACCAAGTTTGAAGTCACTAGGGCCTTTATAATAAGAGTTATCGTACAGACGGACGCACAACAAACCATTTCAATAAAGCCTTTCGATTCTTCATAAAGCGTTAATAAATAGGCGGTTCTTTACATTGCATTAAAAAAATATATTTATTTTACAATTACTATATAAACTTATAAGTCAAACTGCAATTTGTATAATACATTCCATAAAATAACGAAACTAACTGAGCTTTTTATAGTAAAAAAGTCAAACTGTACAAAAATGGATTATATTAGTTTTTAATATTTAACTCAATGGTGTTCTCCGTGTTATCAAGATGTTTGTTCTCAATGTAAAACAAATCTACACTTCGTTTGTGTGCTGATATTTTAGAAAGCACCATGGAATCGCATGGGACAAGCACGTCGTGAATCATGGAAGTGTAAGAACTGCTGCTCAGGTAAGAGTAAATAGCAAAAAATAAACAATTACTAAGGACATTTTGGCCAAATTGCAAGAAGAAGTTTTGTCAAAATGGAGGATACCGTTATAAGGCTCAATTTTGAAAAATATGATATTACTTTTAAGAAACAAATGGGTGAATTTAAGGAGCCCATACAATTTTTTTCTATTTATTTTTGCTTATAAATTTGTAATGCTTATAATTACATTTTTTGTACATATTGTTAATGCTGCTTTATTCTAAGTAATATTATAATAATCTCGTGGTATACCATTTATTAGATTTACACTGCTTTGGTAGTTTATGAATTTAGTTTAAGTGAAGACATTGTTATGGAAATATGAATTGGACAATGAACACTAAGATAACTTTATTGTAATTATGATTCAACTGAACTCCCGCACGCGCGGCTTGAGGTGCACTGGGAGGTAAAATTGTATTTTTAGATAATAAAGAAGATTGAACTTTAACTTGAACTTGAAAAATTGATTTAAGAATATTATTTTAATATTCTATTAAAAGTGCATATTGTTGTCTATCAATGGCATGAGTATACATTTTAAAAAGGTGAAGATGTCTAAATTCTTTCAATCTGGCTTATGGGCTTATATGAAATAATATCCATAGTATGATTACAAATAAGACCTACATATTACACATAACCAATGAATCACAACATATTCTTATTTCGACAAATTTTTAGTAATCCGTTGAAATGTTAAGAAATGTTATAATAAGAGGTGGATCAAAATAGTTGCCTGGAATATTTTACAATTTGAAAACTATTTCTAACATTGTTTCATAATCGAATTTTAACTAAGTATTTAAATGTTGTTGACACTCAGTTCATGTTCGTAAAACAGGCAGAAACATTTTTAAAATAAATTAAATTTCAGAACGGGGCTTGATCAGTAGATACGTAGACAGCAAATTTTTTTATATATATACTTAAATATATATATATATATATATACTTATATATATACATACTTATATATATACTTATATATATACTTTTATATATATATATATATACTAGCAGTTACCGCGGCTTCGCACGAAATCTTCTGTTGAAAACTGTACAATAGATCTATGTATTCTTTTCTATAACATAATAAAACAGTTCTAGAGATAATCGATAGTCACTCAAAGCTATTCCAATCTCCTGATCCAATTTAGATTTAAGTTTAAAAAACAGAGATTTGGGATCCTGAAGTCATAAAGTGAAAACAGTTTTTATAAGATTAGTATTTCTCTCCCACATTCCATGTTAATTTATTGACGTTCTTCGATGGCTTCAGTAACAATAAGAGTTAGCCTTTTTATCCCAATGACGAAAGTGTATCGTACAAGTCAAAAATTGCTGCGGTCAATATGGGTCTGTTCTGGTCGTTTAAATTCACCCCCGGTCTAATCTATTTATAGTTCCACAATTGATTTATGCTGTTGCGCTAACCAAAACAATGGTCTCATATGTTGGTTTCGGAATCTAACTTAGATTAAATTTTGATGATTAAGTGATTTTGATATTTTTACCGATCGCTAAATATGTATTAGGGGTATATGCTTCAAGTATTAGGGCAATATTATCTCCATTTGCTTTTCAATAACAATAGTAAAAAAGGCCATACACAATGTTAAAGGAACTAACCAGATTAGATTACGTTTATGTGCAACATTCACAGCTTTATACAATAAGGCAGTTGTTATAACAACGTATAAATAGCATTTCTATTGTATTAGATGGATTATTGATCATTGGCGCAATCTAAATTTAAAATTAAATAACTTCGTATTTGCAATCTACATTACACTACTGATTAAGCACTTTACAATAATTCAATATTTACTCAAATCTAATGTAAACACATGTTTCTGCCTCTTTGATAAACTTCAGCTGAAAGTGTTAACAGCTACTCTAAGTGTTAATTCAGACCAAAAGCTATACTGGTTCCAAATTTCAGCGCCAATCCGTATAGCAGTTTCAGCGTGATTCGAGGACAAACATCTTAACGTCTAAACATACAAACATCCAAACATCCAAATATCCAAACATTCAAACTTTCGCATTTATAATATTAGTGAGATATATATCTTATTACAGATTGCGCCAGTAACGCACTTATAAGAGCGTGTCTTGTTTTGGCTGTTCAAAGAAAATAACAACTTGTTATGAGTCTTTATAAAAATTATTAATCAGCCTGCTATCTCTGAATTTTGGTGTATTGGCGCGAATATCTCTCTTAGTAATGATTGCATAACAAATTTTAAAATTAATGTTTAAATTACATTGTCAAAGCTGAACATTCATAGATTAAAAAAGACCATGTTAAACAAGTCGTGAATCTTAAAAAGAGGATGAGGACTATTAGAACATTACTTGAAAAAACTGAGAAACAAGTATACAGTAAGGCTTCAGAAGACTCATATAACATGACATACAGTGCAAGACGACAACATCAAAAACGTATATTAACACTTTTGTTTGCTGGTATATACTGAGTGAGATCGACTACTCTCAGTCTCCCACTGCGTCGTAAGAAGTTTGCCGCAGTCTACTTGTAGACTGATTGTTGTTAAAAATTAATCTTCCTGATTTTTGAGGATCAAAGTTATTAATTGTTTAGGACGCAATCTCAATACCTTTTAAAAATGTTCCATATGATACTATTAATAACATATCCATTTCATTGTAATCTATTTATACAGGATGTATTACATAGGAAAGAAATAAAATTTTATAATATAGAACAAAAATAGGCTTTCAATTTCGGTTTTTTATTGTATATAAAAAATTATAATTATCAGAAATAAACTCTAATTATTATCTGGCTCACTTGCCTACATAACGGGCATTGGAGATTAACCTGGCAACCATGCAGTGTGTCTCAGCACTCAGTGCACTGGCACAAGGAAATACCACATGTGTAGACCTTTGAATCAGGCACACTTGCACAGTTACGAGGCACGCAGCAGGAGTGCCTCGTGAAAAATACACCAAATATTGCAATTTGTCTTCTGAGTAATTATAAAATGCCTATTTTGTTTTTTGTTCAATCTGCAATGCTCAATAACAATATTATATTCATTTCTGCTATTATAATTATGCAAGTTGCTATTCAAAATTAATGATGACATGTTTTTTGTGTAATATACAATACTGAGTCAAAAATATATAAATTTATAAAAGTTTCCACCAAAGCTTAATAAAAAGTGGTTCACAGTGTTCTTAATGGGTGTGATTTTTGTTATTATTCTGATAGCTTTGTTTTTCAGGATAATGATTTCATTAATTTTTAGCGCTATTACCCAATAATATTAGGCCATACCTTGTTATTGATTATAAATATGCATAGTCTGCAGATTTAAAATATTTTTCAGTAACACAATTTATAATACGTCTAAGTAAAAAAATTACTCTACCAAAATATACCTAGAAATTTAGCACAAGAAAAGAAATAAATTTGGTGTGTCAATTGTAGGGGTTTGTCGTAAAGTAAACAAAATGTTTTGGACTTCATTTAGTAAAGATCCATTTGATTTAAACCACACTGAGGCTTTCTCAACTGATTCACTGACAAGAACTTGTAGTTTGTCAAAGTTTGTATGGATATTCTAAAGAGAGTTGTGTCGTTAGCAAAAGAGATTTTAACCTAATAACGGTAGGAAATTAATTTATATATAATAAAAACATAATAGGGCCCAGGACTGACCCTTAGGTACAACAATCCGATCACCAAATTGTTTGGATCGATTTCCATTAATAGAAACAAACTTTTCGCCTGCGGTTAGATAAATAGTCTTTAAAGAACTCTTTAAAGCCGGATTCCCATTAATACCGTAATAGTTAAGTTTTAAGGCCCCTGCTCAAGTCAAAATATGTTACCTGAGCAAAGGCTTTAATCTCAAAAGTGTTTAGGACCTCCTTAATTAGTGAATAAATTGCATCAATGGTGTATTTACCTCTTCTATTGTAATAAATTTAGATTGATATTATTTTCCAGATTACGCAAAAGGTTCATCATGTAAACAGTTTCTATTATTACAGGACAGGTAAAATTTATACTGGGCAATAGCTCTCAGGGAAACTCCTAGACCCTTTCTTAAGAATCGGGCAGATATACATATAGTTAATGGGTTCAAAAACGAATGGTAAATTCTTTAAAATATATTGTTAGATTTGTTATAAATGTCTTTGCTTTCTGAGTTTTTAACTCTTTTGGCAGCTTTAATGACCTCCATCAATTGAGACTTCTACAAAGATAAATGTTTTTCTTTCAAAATATGGTAATTTCTTATTAAGTTCATTCTATTAACATGAGGCTTTTTGATACTACCCTTTATTTGGTGTTAACCGAATTGAGAAAACAAATGGTTTAAGTTACCTAGAGTGATATTTATTGATAATGTCGATTGAGATGCTAAATGTTTGTATTTTCGTTTATCTGCACCGAAAACGCCTTATATTGGCGTTAAAAACCTCTCCCCAGGCCTTATATTGGTTACTGCTATTTTATATTTTTGCGACATTGTGAGTTCGCATCTTTACGGACTTTTTATAACATTTCTAGAGATTTAAATAGTTAACACGAAGCCTGTCACTAGTAGAAAGTTTTTGTCGATTTCTCCAAAAACAAAAATTTCTTTCATTTGGTCCAGTTCCCCACTATACCAATAATTTTGATTTCGACCTTTAATCTCACTAACTGTGGAACGTTGTTTTTTAACTGTAGAGTAAAATGTTTTATTTATGAACTGAAATGGGAGAAAATATGCATGAACGAGTTTTTGGGTAGAGAATACTCTTCCATTTACTAAGTACGACATTCCAATCATGTGAAAACAAATGGTTTGTCAGATCATCAATAGAGGATTCTGGAAAAAATTAAAATAAAATGTTTCACTTGTACTTTTGGATTTAGCAAGGTTTTAGATGTTTCAGACAAAGTATTCTTTTGAATATTTAAAATAAGCCCATTACGATCCGAGAAAGAAAAATAAAGATGTTGCATGAAATAACCTGATCTAGGCAGACTAAAAAAACATTATCAAGACAATGGGCTCCCCCAGTTTACAAAGGAAGTTTTACAAGGAAGTAAGGAAGGGAAGTTTACAAAGCAAAACGTAGTTTTTTATAGCGGGTACTACTTCCATGAAAACGAGTAATCTAGGTTTATCTTCTTTAACATACGTTGTATAATCAAATTATATGACGAGAAGTGTGTGTGTGTGTGTGTGTGTGTGTGTGTGTGTGTGTGTGTGTGTGTGTGTGTGTGTGTGTGCGTGCGTGCGTGCGTGCGTGCGTGAAATTTAAACTTTTTTCGGATAGCGGGAAGATGAAAAATAATAATATACTTTTTCTAGGGTTTGCAATTTTATATTTCATTCGCTATGGTAGTTAATCTTCATATAGACGCTATTGATTTTCTGTGAAAGTTATGAGGCATGTGTGTGCCACATTTTATGTACATAGGACATAAGGAAGGTCTTCTAAGAATTCCAAGTCCATTTCTACCCCTATGGGTGGATTATATTAATGAAAGATGTAGTTATTGCTATGTATAATACACTGTATAATTCAAAATAAATATTTAAAGCACCTATGAGCAAAAGATATAAGGCAGAAATTACAGGATGGTTTACTAGAAAGGAGTCACTTTAGTTTCAGACATGAAAAAATTGAACTTCTAGTGACAGTCAAGCTCACACGCGATTGAACTAATATGGGCTTAAATTAATTTACATATCGCAAAAATAATAAGTCGCTCACTATTAATTATATCACAAAATTGTAAAGAAGCTTTGGAAAAGACTACGCCTGATTGTTGGATGAAAAGTTGTAGAGAATAAAAAAAATAGTTATTGATAACGCTTGAAACCAATGAATGATTGCTGGGGGAGGCTGTAGAGAGACTACTAATATTTTGACTGAGGGACAGAAATTCGTCGAAAGACTGTGTCAGTGAACATGAGGTAAACAGTTGAAAATATAACACCGATATCAAAGACGATGGTGATAGGATTATGGAAGGTATTCGGCCGCTTCGCTTTGAGGAATATTAATTTCCCCTCAAATTATCTGTTAGTGAATTTACAAATATAAGTTTTAATTAAATATTTGTTTTGGGTAAATGGATAATTTAATCGCCTTTCCTTTAAATTAATATATTTACCAGAATCATACAAGCCTAATTTAAAAACATTTTCCTGTTGTGGTTTGTGTGAAAATAAAACTGTCGATATTTTATCTTGTGATTTTGGCATACGGGGCAAGTTGGTATGTGTGTTTCATTAAGCCCATAATGTAGTAAGGTTCCGGCACAGTTACTGTGTACCTCGCTTGTTCTGCACCCTCACTCATAAGTAAAGACTATTAGTAATAAAGCATTGCGTGATTTATAAATAAATACAAGTCTAATGAGTTTCCCAAAAAAAAAAAACTTGTTACGCCTTTATTAACTTAGAACTCTAGAACTATTAAAGTATGTCGTTCTTTAAGAGACATACAACAAATTATATATTATATTTTTAACTGTAATTATTTTTGAATTAGGAGGATTAGGAGATTGGAAAAGCTTAAAGAAAAGAAAACTGTGTTTTTCTTCATATTTTTGATTATCACAATCAAATAATAACAAATCTCAAAAATATCTCAATTTCGCTATATATAGATTAATACTACCTAAGCCGTCAAACGTTTTCAGATGTAATAAAGGGGTATATTTTAATGTGGTAGACGTTTTAAGTGAGATGTTTAGTGTGTGTGAGAGAGGTCGCCGGGATCCGGTAAAAATAACATAATATGTCATAATATAAATTCCTAAACGAAACGTCCACCGCCTTCAATTCTTCCGGCGAGCGCGTTTTATGCAACCCGCACAGCACGTGTCAATAACCAACTCAGAGCTCTCCCCTAACCACGCGACTCAACGGACGGTCGCCCACTGGCCACGGATAGTGGTGGCGGCCTACCCCTCCGGCGATCCCCACCACTCCCTTTTAGGTGGTGTGATATTAGGTGCTATAAAACTCCAGCACGATCTTTAGGTGCCGTGCGACTCTCGGGCATTTCCTTAGGTGCTGTGAGATTAGGTACTATAATATTAGGTGCTATGAGAATCGGTGCTATTAGACGGTTTAAATTTTAGGTGCTGTGAGATTAGGTGCTATTAGATTAGGTGCTGTGAACCCCCACGTATTAAACTCCTGTAATGTTTACTTTGGCAATCAGTAAACATTTCTGTGACTTACATGGGGCTAGGCCAACACTTTTGCTTTCTGAATTGTTTTTTTTTTTTTTTAGACTATAAATGACCACCACTCAAATTTGCCAATGGAGGTATAAAAAACTATTAGAAAGAGATCTATGACAAAGTAAAAAGTCATGAGTCCCCCAAATAACATAAAATGGAAAGATCTCATGAACACTTTGAAAGGTCAGAGTAATGATATTGATGCAGCATTAAAGAAATCTATTCATTCAGAAGAAACTAAATGGAAGACAATAGACAATAGACAATATTCTTTATTAACATATTCTTCAAGAACAGTTTTGCGTCAAATATAACATGTGGAATAAATTCATAAAAATGTACATTGTCAAGTGATTAAACATGATTTGAATCAAGAACAAAAAACTCATCAAGAGAATAAAATGGATGTTTTTTTAGCCAGTTGCCAAGCCGTTGTCTCAGGTGCTGGTCATCTGTCCCCTTCACTGCTGCTGGAAGATGGTTCCAAAGCTTGGATCCCATGTAGCTTGGCTTCTCTTCATATTTGGTCAGGCGGTGTACAGGGAGGCAGTAGTTTGTTGCATGTCGGGTGTTGTATGTGTGCAGTTGTGATCCAGTCTTGAGTGGATTCAGAGTCTTTGTTCTAGCATATGTTATGGTCTCAAGTATGTACAAATTCACTATAGTTAGGATTTTGAGCTCCTTGAACTTTTCCCTACATGATTCTCTGGGTGATAGATCACAAAGTGCCCTTATAGCTCTCTTTTGTTGAATAAGTACACGTTGCACATTTGTCTTGGATGAGTTTCCCCAGACCAATAGCCCATATCGAAGATGCGTCTCAAAAAGAGAGTAGTAGGCTATTTTGGCAGTGTTGAGATCACTAATGGTCTTAATTCTTCTTATTACGTAGATTCCTGTGCTTAATTTCCTACAGAGGTTATCCACATGAGGTGTCCAATTTAGATGTTCATCGAGTGTGATGCCAAGGTAGGTGGTGCTGTCAGTAGTTTCCAGGTCTGGCAGTCTTGTCACTGTTTGTTTTTTGTTTCCAAAAATTAATTGTTTTGTCTTTGATTGGTTTACAACTAAGCTGTTCTGTTTACAATAGTTAATTGCTGTGTTTAAAGCTGTGGTGGCAGTGGTTGCTATAATATTTGGATTTTTATTACCTAGCAGTAACACCGTGTCATCAGCATACATAAGTGGTGTACAATGGCTTTGTACACATGAAGAGAAGTCATTCGTGAATAAAATGAACAAGACTGGTCCCAGTACAGAACCTTGTGGCACACCTCTTGTTGTAGTCTGGGTTTTTGATTTCACAGACTGAATTGTTCCTTTATCCATGTGTTTAATCTCTACTATTTGTTTTCTGTTGAGAAGGTAGCTCTCAAACCAGTCAGCTGCTTTCCCCTCAATACCCAGGTTCTTAAGCTTTCCCAGAAGTTGATTATGGTCCAGACAGTCGAAGGCTTTAGAGTAGTCAAGGAGTATTGCCATAGGAATGTTGTCAGATTCTAAGTGGTCAATAATAGTTTCGACTAAGTCAACTATAGCTGTAGATGTTGACTTTCCTGCCATAAAACCATGCTGTTTGTTGTTTAACAGGTTATGTTGATACAAATGTTGTAATAATCTGGCTAGGACAAGTTTCTCTATCACCTTAGAAAATGTGCTGATAAGGGAGATGGGCCTGTAGTTGTTTGCATCAGTTACATCACCTTTCTTAAATTTTGGGTAGACTTTTGCTACTTTTAGTAGTTCTGGAAATTTTCCTTGGGCAAAAGACTTATTAGCAATGTCAGTTAGTGGTAGCTGGATTTGTTCTTTGCAAGCTTTTACGATTTTTGCTGATATTCCATCCACCCCTGCAGACGGTTTTGCTTTGAATGTGTTAATTACACTGATTACTTCCTGTTCTGTAGTTGGGTGCAAGAAAAGGCTTGGTATGTTGTGATGTTGGTTTTGGGGAACTGGGAAAGTAGTGTTGATCTGACCATTTTGTTTTAGAGTGTTATCTGCAATCATGACAAAGTGATCGTTTAGATGGTTCGCAACGGCAGCTGGTTCATTTACTTCCCGTCCTTCTATATGCAAAGTTGTTGGTAGCATTTTTCTTTCTCCCATCTTCCTTTCATTATTAATGATTTTCCAAAGTGTTTTTGGTTTGTCATTTGATAGGGCAATACTCTTTGCTACTTCTAGTCGTTTAACAGTTCTTAGTTTCAGATCATATGCTTTCTTTTTTGCCATTGCATCGTTCTTGTCCTCTTCTCGTCCTGTCAGGTTGTATTTGTCAAATGCCTCAAGGAAAATGTTCTTCAGTTGAACTGTCTCTCTGTCTGCAGAAACTTTTTGCTTTGTTCTTTTCCTTTTTGACTTGGTGACAGGGCAGGTTATGTCCAAAGCATTTGTCAGAATCTTGCAAAAATTTTCATATGATTCATCTACAGAGACTGACTCGAGAACTATTTTCCAGTCTTGTAGGTCTAGCAGACTCCCCATGTTCATGATGTTTCTCGAACTGAGTATTCTATTTTCTGAAGTCAAGGACTGATCTTTGTGTTTCATTATGTTTCTAATTGTACATAGTTGGGCAGTGTGGTCTGATATTGCTGTATTAATGATCGTCACATTTAAGTATTCATGGTCCAGGTTTGTACAGACACAATCTATGGAGGTCTTTGATGTAGGCGTGATTCTAGTAGGAGGAAGAGACAGTCGTGTCATGTTATGACTTAAGAGAATTTCCGACAGGTGTTTTTGGTCAGGTCCACTTTTTATAATGTCAATATTAATATCTCCCATTATTAGCACTGGGTATTTTGATGTCGGTATTTTGTTTAATATCTCCGACATCATCTCAAGGTCTTCTTCCAGATTTCCCTGGTTTCTGTAGATACCCAGAACATAAACACATGTATGCTCTGTCTTAATTTTTACTAGAGCACCTTCTAATGTCAATTCTCTACAAAGATCAGATATGTCAATGGCCTCAGAGTGTAGTGAGATGTTTTCACTGGCATATATTGCAACCCCTCCCTTCTGGTGATGTTTCCTGCTGAAGTATGTGATTAGTGTATATCCAGTAAGTCGTGTGTTAAGCAGGAGCGGTTGTTTTAGTCCATGTTCTGTAAGAATAAGTATGTCTGGTTTAGTACTGATTAGAAGTTCATTTACATGATCAATTTTGTTGGCTACTCTGTCAGTGTTTTGGTGGAGAATTTTAAGGATGTCGTGTGTTTGTCTTCCATTGCCAGTTTTTGCTATTTCTAGTCCTTGGTTTTTGCTAGATGGCATTGTTCTAAAAAATTACTTGATGACTTCTGAGACATTGTATTAGTACTGTCATTTGTTCTCATGTAGGTGTCTGCTGTTCTCTTGATTTCGGTTGAAGATTCACCTATGTATTTGTTGAAGAAGTCTAAAAAAGTGTCATTGCTTTCACGAATTTTTGCTGTCATTGGAGGTCCTTTGTGTACTCTAAAAGTTCCAAACACTTTGGGTTTTTTTAAGGTTTCCTTTGGAGTATATTTTGGATCTTTCTCCAGATGTTGCATGGGTAGGGAGCATTGTCCTTTTTGTTGACTAAAACCTGGATTTACTCCATTACTTGTTTCTTCTGCCTTTTTGGCAGGGTGGAGTATGGGCTGTTTTGATTTGCTCTTAGCCATCTGTAGTGATATGCTGAAGTGGTTTTTCTTGATGTTAAGAGTTTTATTTTTATTGGGAGTGTTGGCTCTCTTAAGTGTAGACAGGCTATGGATTTTTAGAGAATGGGGTATGGTGAGATCAGTTTGCTTGTTTGCTTCCAAAGTTACTTCTTGTTTACTTTGAGTCATCTCTGTCTCCAATCTTTTTACTTCTTGCTCTAAAATGTCTTGTTTGGATTTCAGTTGAGCCATCTCTAGAAGCAGTAATGTAATATCAAGAGAAGATTCTGGTTGATTTTTTGGAAAGTGTCTATTAGTGTCTGACTCCTTGTAAGGTCTGTGTTCTTCAGTTGTACAGTCTGCAATTACTTCATTTTGCTTAATTTCTCTTCTTAGTTGTGTTATTAGTTGAAGGCATTTCTTAAAGCAGCAGTAGATGTTTTATTTTTTGCTGAGAGAAACCTTTCTTTCAGAGGAGGTCATTCTACGGTGGACAAAGGTGACACCGGGGGTTTTTATCTATCAACCTTATAGGTCTTAGGTAATTCAATAGTTAAGTTCGACACCATTTAGAGTCAGTGAACAGACTAAGAGCTGATTGCAAGAGAATGACAGCATGCAAACCCAAAATGAATTTTTAAAGTTGTGTAGAGTAAAGGTACGTGATACCATAGCCAATGAAATTAAAGTGTCTATATACGTACAATACTCTTGTTGATGAAATGCCATATCTCTCACAAAAAGAAAAATTAGTTTCCATAATTAGATATACTGCAAAGCAACACGAAACTTGGGGTGTGTATGTAAGGTTCCTTCAGCTGTGTGATTTTGACAAAAGACGGGTGAGGTGATTGCAGAACAAATCAAAACTGTACTAAGAACTCCTTAGATTTGCAGTCATGTAGAGGCCAAGCATATGGCAATCCATGTAATACGTGTGGGAGATTTAAAGTGTTAAATCTAAAATCCTTAAAGGAAAAGCCCTTAAGACTACTTCACACCATATGCAGCTCATTCCCCCAGTCTTTGTGCAGGACATGGTCTTGAAACTACCATAGAAATGAAATCGTACTTTGGAAATGTACAAAAGTTGCATGAATCTTCAGTGTCAGCCAATCTTGTTGGAAGATTTTGCAAGAAACAGCTAACATTCTAGTATCTTTACTTTCTATTTAGACCACCATATGGAGTGCAAGAACTGATGCTCTGTTGTTAAGAGATATTGTAAATATTTGAATCCTTATACAAAATACAAGGAGAACTTAATATTCCAGCAGAGACAACCGGAGACAGAATCTATCATACAATGGCTTTAATCATTTGAGTTTATTCTTCTCACCATAATCTGGTTGAAACATCTGCAAAGCATCAACAACACGAACAAACCTTTTTTATTACTTTTTATGACAGGGGTCTTACTTTTAAATAGTTAGGTAGTCTGGAAATATGTCTGTAACAAAATAAACATTAATTATGTAAACTACCGTTTTAAAGATTATTTTCTTGTTTATTGAATTAAAAATTGTTTATAATATCCTCTTGGTGATCTAGTAAATGTAAGTACTCAAAAAATTAAAAGATACTACATAAATGAATAGTCATAGAACATTATTACTCTGTTTTTTATGAATTTAATTACAACTAAATTAGATTATATTTAATTCAAGTAGTTATCAAGTTTGATTCAAATATATTAATTTATTATGTAAAACTATAGGAGTCATGCAAAGAAAGTTATTCCTCATACATATCACTAATAACTTTTATGGACACAATCTTCAGTGGTATTGCTACAAAAATGTCCAAATTACCTAGATATCTCAAAACCGCAATTTTTTACCTGTATGCTTTTTAAACCCAATCATGTAAGTAAACTCAAAAAGAGTTACAGATATTATACAGAATGGTCATGATAATTTATAGTAATAGCTGTTTTTAAGTGTTAACTTGGAATGTGATTGCAACATATCTACTGACAAATTAACAATAAATTATTACTAATCAGTAGAAGTAATTGTGATTTTACCTAGCTAGTTTATTTCTGTCTATTGCAACTAAGTTTTGATTTGAATATCTTCATAATAGAATGACATTTCAAAAGCTTTTACAAAATTATATTCAAGTTGTAATTTTAAGCTTTTTATGTGCTAAGGGCAATATTAGTTTCAGTTCACACAGAATTTAAAATCGTTCTTACATTTCAAAATGTATCTGTATCCTAATTCTAAATTGACCTGAAGGTAATTATAAATTATTCTAATTACATGTCAATTGTACAGTGTCCTAAGACCAAACTGATCTAAATGTTATCATAAATTTCAAAAGTTATAAAGAAAAATTGTACAGAATTCTAAGACTAGATTCATCTAACACATATTATTTATTTTAATTACAAAGCTTTACAATTATCATTATTGAGTTAAATCAACATTTTTGATCTAAAGTTGGCACTTAGTGTTAAATTGATTTGAACAATGTCACACAATCTATCTACAAGCCCGATACAAAGAATGTTAAGAATCCAAGCATGCATTCCAATAAACTAATCTAACACTGTACCAACACCAACACTTGAGATAAAGATGAATGGCCTGATAGTGTTGTTTAAAATCACTACAGGAAGAAAATTTGGAAACTTAAGTATCATATTTTTAATTTTATTTGTATTATTTGCTAATAACTGATAAAATATAATGACATTTTAACAGTGACAAATGAAATTTTTTATTGTCAGAAATGGTTCCGGGAGACAGTACAAAAAACTGATGTTGAGAATTTGTTTGTTCTTTTAGGACAAGAAGCTTATAAATTGCACCTAGTCTTATTAGAACCTTTGCGCTGCTTCTGCAGTGACAGGATGTTCTCGATGAGTAAGGTTGGGGGTAGGGGCCACCTCCTGTCGAGATCCATGAGAAAGAATCTAGGGCACAAATCTCGTCATGTTACCTCAGAAGGAGGGAAGTCAGCTCTGAACCAGCCTCTCCAGTCAAAGCAGGCAAGAGGTGGCACATCCTCTAGACTAACAAGAACCTTTGACTCTTAGGGAGCGAACTCCATCAATTCCTACAGACATCTCCCGCAGTAAACTACACTTATCAAATTACCCTTGCACCCCAGAATCTTGATGTTTGTGGTTAGTGATATGCCACTCCTAGACATCCATAAGGTTTCCCAGATTTAAGTGACACATCAGTTTTTGCTGTGCCCATTGTGGGCCCAACTGGAAGGTATAAACCAGCCAGAAGTGAACCCTCCTGGGTTATTTTGAGAATTTGGTGGAAGTGTATTTTAGAGGTACAATGAGTTTGAAAAAACAAATCTAGTGACACTTGTCTGACTATCAGTGATAACTAACTACTAATGCAAACAAATAGCATGGCTTGGATTTAACTTTTCTTTTGTAAATATCTAGAAACAGGTTTTTTTTTATCAAAAGTTTCATCTTTTTTTAATTAACAGATCAGATTATTTGTAAAAACACACTTCATATTAAATTAATTTACTACCATTGTGGCTCATTATATGCTGAACAAAGTAAAAATATCGGAAAAAACCATAAAGCTTTTGGATGTGTATTAAGCTTAGTTATATCTTTAAAAGAGATATCTCCCACGATTCTGCGACTAAAATTAAGGGTGTAAAACTGCATGAGTTTACTTTGTTCTCATGGGGGAAATTTCAAGGTCATTTTACTACAGCCAGCTTTTAATGCATCTCATGAAAATTATTTGTCAAATTACTAATCTGACTGAGTAACATTTCAAAATAAACTAAAGCTTTTTAGTCATTGTAAATACTGTAAAATACAACTTAATGGTTTCTGCCAGGTGTTTTCTGATTAAATGACTGTGTTATAGCCTTCAAACATTTTAATAATACAAAACAAATCAAATGTCCTAAATACAACAGTTTAAATCCATTCATATATGCAATTAAAGGAATATAGAACAGATTAATTATAAATATTACTACTGGTAATGTTTCTAGCTAATGTGTTCTACTTTTTAAATTTCTGTTTATTTTTTGAAAATCATCTGAAATTATATACAATATTAAATGAACTAAATACCCCAGATCTAATGTTTAATTTTCTGCTTTATTGTTTACCAAAAGACTATTTCTCCTACTTCAGACTAGAAGTGAACACCACTCAGTTGCCTATAAATGATATTTGCATACTCTCAATGCCATACTGTACACCAAACATTGATATCACACTCATGTGGTTGTTCATATCAGCAACTCTTACCTTATAGTTTTAACAATGTACACCTAGTCAACCAATCACTCTAAAGAATGTAACTCTGTTCTGCAGTAACCAGAAAAATTTGGATTATGTATTAACCACTCGTGAATCTCAGGGTTCGGTGGTTACAACCCACCAGGAGTTATAATGTAATTAAATGACCTTGAGTTTTACCCTATTCAACAATGTTTAATCTTTTGGACATCTTTAATATAAGTTCAAAACCACATCTAATTTCAAAACTTACAAATTATAAGCTAGAGGAAACTTTCTTTATAATGCATAAAAAATCAACCCAGGAATTGTAAACATGTCACAAAGGCCAAATGATTTATGCAATATTTCCTAATTAAAAAGTCAATGCTCCTTCATTAACACATTATGTACGTTGCATGGCAGGCAGGAATATATGGCTCAATGTTTAAAAGCTAAAAAGCATGATAACTATGTAAATAATATTTCACTGATCTACCTAACTGATTCTTTAATAGGAAACTTCAACATTTTAGACTTATAACAGTATAATAACAAAATATTACTCACTCACAACATCATATTCTTCTAAATATGTGGAAAATATATTAATGTAGGCTTGGAGAAATCAACTAAGACTTATACTGATCTTTTTTCCTCATTTCTGACTCATAATATCCTTTTTTGCATTTCTTATATATTAAAACTATGTTATTAATATTCAATCAAATATATCTGCATCCAACTTGTAAGTATTTGGAATTCCATAGTCCAAAGATAAGTTTGACTGTACTATGTATATGTATTGAATTTCAATTCAGATAGTTATTTAATTTCTATATTCATCTGAACCTTAAAGTATTCTGATAATTTAAGGCTAGTGATTTGGATCACTAAAAACAACCGCATTGCATACAGTGATACAATCATTACAGTTAATTATAAAACAAATTGTGTTATACTAAATTACTAGACTGAGTTTTGTTTGATAATTAACTGTAATGATAATTTCCTAAATGATAAATGAGAATTTAATACACCTCAATAATTATTTTATGAAAATCCATTTGCTAATAAATGCTAAAAACACTTATATCATAGTCTTTAAAACACACCAATCTAAAGAATTTTGTTACATACCTATTAGTATAGGAGCTAGCAACGTTTTCGAGAGAGAATTTCAGGTCAGCTGAAATTTTGATATGCTGTCTTTCTTGCTCTTTCGGTTGGAGTCCGGGCTATCTGGCTGGCGGTAGTGGTTGCGTTTATTAATGCGCATCTTACCTGCACAGGTAAAAATCCTGGAGCGCTTCGGCAAATGGACAACATGGCGTCAGTCTAAAGTCACATGTTTGTTTTGTGTTTGTGTTATTTGTGATGTTTATTTATTAATTTCGCTACAATCGCCAGTGGTAAAATGAAATGTGTTTCTGTAAAAGACATAAAGATAAAATCATTCATTTTTTTTTCTTTTTTTTTTTTTTTTTTTTTTAATTACAGAAACACTGGCGATTGTAGCGAAATTAATAAATAAACATCACAAATAACACAAACACAAAACAAACATGTGACTTTAGACTGACGCCATGTTGTCCATTTGCCGAAGCGCTCCAGAATTTTTACCTGTGCAGGTAAGATGCGCATTAATAAACGCAACCACTACCGCCAGCCAGATAGCCCGGACTCCAACCGAAAGAGCAAGAAAGACAGCATATCAAAATTTCAGCTGACCTGAAATTCTTGTTTTAGAAACGTTGCTAGCTCCCGTACTATATTACCTTCAACAATCAGGTGATAACAGAAAGCAATGCAACTTAATTCTTATGGTTGAAAATTGATCAGAATCTGAATTGGAATAGTCATGTTCAGAGCTGCAGGTATATATTTTTTCCAGGGGGGAGGGCAAGCCCAAAATTTTCCACCACTCAACTCCAGCAATTTAAAAAAAATGTACTCCTAAATCAGCTTATAGGTAATCCAGAACTACTTAATTAATATTATGTTTGTTATTAAAAAGATGAGGACAAACCAAAATAATTTTATTTATGAACTGGTAACCTTTGTGTCTACAGTTAACTCTACGTAAATATTAAAAAAAAAAAATTAAATGTTGTTTATAATAATATATTCGATCATTTATGTTATTTATTACATACTTCAAATTTTTCACAATGGGAGAATTAACAATTTTATTATAAATTATTAAGTGATAGAGAAAATAAATTAACATTATTTTTTAACATAATGCTATCGCTATCACTTCGCTAAAGTGATTCAAGGTTAAATATTTCAACATAAAGAATAAAATTCTAATTATAAAAAAATTTATGCTTTAAATATAAATATGTATAAAAATTTGTCAAAACATCAACATGTTGATATTTTACAATATTACTAGCAATAATTTGTATGGATTAGAAGACAGCAGTATAACTTAAAACACAAGTCATCTTGACAGGATAATGAATCAGTTGAACTTTAAAAGGTATTTTTATTGCCTTACTTTTACTGACCAGAGCGGTGATGCCTCAGTAGTCTGCCCGTTTGTGCCTTAAAAATGAACAGGTGGCAGCCAAAAGTAAACTTTTAACAAAATCTTCAATGAAATCTGAGTTAAAAACTATAAGTTATAATAGCGGTTTACAAGGTTACAAGTCCAAGATAATGAATTTAAGAGCTAGCTCCATTGAACATGATCAATGTGGACTTTTTGAACCATACAGAAGAGTAAAAATTAAGATGGCAATCTAATAACAAATGTTTTCATATAATAATAAAACTACCTACTAAAAACAGTACACCTATCTTGTATGAAAATTTGGTATTAATCAGATCTCAAGTATCGGAGTTATGAATTCAAAGTAGCAGTTTGGTTGTAAGTCACCAAAAATCAGTACTTTTTTATTCTTACTTACATAACTGGAAATTATTATGCGTACACAATTTGTTTTATATTTCAAATGAAAAAATAAACAATCTAGTTTGAATTAATTCTCCTGATTGTACTTCTACTAGTTATTTTTTTTATTAACGTTATCTGTACTTTTTGATCTGGTAGTAAAGCGATTTGCACGAATCCTGATTAAGCTTTGAGTAAACACAAGTGATAATGCAGTGATTCGACCTTCTATAATTTTGCCACCATGGACAAATGACTCCCCCTCCCCCTCTCTGCTGCCCTCTAGCTGCAGCTCTGGTCATGTTAAAGAAATTGTTTTTAATTAACTTCCAGTCTGTATTCTTTAAGAAAAATGTAAAATTTGTGTGATTTTAAAGCTTTAAAATATATTTATTTTGCATATATCCATTCTATAACAGCATTTGGTATCTCTTCATGTGCACCACTTCCTTTAATAATTTGAATTCCATTTAAGAGCTCAAAAAAGCCATTAAGCCATCAGAATAATATTAAAACTTGAACCACAAATCTCAGTTAAGAAGCACTTTATATCATTATGTATACTAACTATTTATGAAATGTATATCTACAAAACTATACTAAATATCAATCAAAATTTCAAAATCTTGAAATTATTAGAACATTTCCATAATTAATTATAATACCAAATGTCACAGTTACATAATTTATTGCAAAAAAAGCAAAATATCCTAAATCTACATTTTTTAATTTCCTCTACGAAATATTAAAGCAGACCAAAACATAAATACTTTTAAGAGGAAACTCAAGGAACATCTGATTAATAAGGTCTTGCACTCTTTTGAGGAGTTTTTTTTATGTTTAGATGTTGTTAAATGTATATGTAAAATAGTCTTAAATAAGAAAATAATTTAAGAACATTAATTTATTTGATAATTATAAAATCAAAACAAATATTATGTACTTAAACAAATTAAATTACAAATTTTAATATATTGTGCAACCTATATTTGATACTATGTTACTATTCAATGTAACTAACTATGTTACCAAATGAATAGATGTTTGAACTGAATTGAATTAATACTAGTATTATGTTATTCTATAGGACGTTGTGGGAGTTACTATGCCATATTTGTATTATTTTACTTACAAATTGATACTAATCCTTGTTCATTATTGTATAAACACATTTTAATTTAGGTTAAATTTATAATACTTTTTATTTTTCAGGTTTGTGGCTGCAACATCAAGTCAAAGTTCCTCTAGATTTACCTCGTACGTGAAAGGGTCTGCAGGCCTCTCTTATTTTATATTATAGATATCGAGATTTTATAGATTAAAGATAAATTATTGAATCAAATGTTAGTTTTAACCCTTTTAGTGCCAACATCCTGTTAACTGGACGTTCTAAAAATTATGGTTAAAATGCCAACATTCGGTTAACCGAACATCACAAAAATCATTAAAAATAAAAAAATGAACGTTTTATTTATTTAAAAGCTTTTTTTGTTTATTAACACAGACAAACCTCTCACCAGACTAGAATTGACTACTTCTCTTGTGGATGACCCTTCAAAACAGTGGTAGAAAGAAGAAAATCAGCATTTACGAGCAGAAAATGCAAAGAGGGTTTGCATCCCAAATGTTTTTCTTTTTATCACTGCTAAGTTTTTTGGGTTTTTTATGTAATCCCATTAAAAAAAATCATATAACTTTTACAATATATAATTGACAGTTTAGTTGTACTTGTGTGTTTGTTAATTTTATTTTCCTTAACTTTATATTTAGTGTAAAATCATGAATTGGTTTTAAGAATTAAAAAAATGTGCCAGTTGTTTAATTTCTAAAAAAGTGCCACCATTTTTTTTTTATATTTGAACATTTTACCATTAGATTACAACAGTGGGTTCACAGTTTAGTGGATTTTACAGTGTATTTATTGAATAAAGCCCAGCTATTTGTCGCCATCACCATAAGGAGGTCCAAATGAAAAAAATAAACACATTACATGTAAGTTGATAAATCAGATACCTTTTAACAGTAAATATATCATTAAAATAGATGTCATATTCATTAAAGTAAATAAATTTACAACTGCCAAGCAGCCCAGACGATGAAAAGATCCAGTCAAAATATCAATTCCGTAGTTTTGGTGGGAACAGATGATCCAATACAAATATTGAGTTAAGCTCCATTTATCTTCTGCTTAGTGTGGTCTCTGAAATCTGTACCAGTGCAAAATTTCAGGCACTGCACTAATCAGAAGGTGAATAGAGCTTAACTCAATACTCAAGTTCTTTTGTATATTCATAGATAATACCATAGATAATACAAATATTGAGTTAAGCTCCATTTATCTTCTGCTTAGTGTGGTCTCTGAAATCTGTACCAGTGCAAAATTTCAGACACTGCACTAATCAGAAGGTGAATAGAGCTTAACTCAATACTCAAGTTCTTTTGTATATTCATAGATAATACCATAGATAATACAAATATTGAGTTAAGCTCCATTTATCTTCTGCTTAGTGTGGTCTCTGAAATCTGTACCAGTGCAAAATTTCAGACACTGCACTAATCAGAAGGTGAATAGAGCTTAACTCAATACTCAAGTTCTTTTGTATATTCATAGATAATACCATAGATAATACAAATATTGAGTTAAGCTCCATTTATCTTCTGCTTAGTGTGGTCTCTGAAATCTGTACCAGTGCAAAATTTCAGACACTGCACTAATCAGAAGGTGAATAGAGCTTAACTCAATACTCAAGTTCTTTTGTATATTCATAGATAATACCATAGATAATACAAATAAACACTAAAATAATAATAATGTTTTTAATAAACTGTATATTACTTGGAAAATATTATGTTACACCTTTCACAACCAATGGATGATATATCGTCCAACCATGTTACGTCAAAAAAGAATATTGGACGATATATTGTCCGTTTATGTTTTTTTGTTACAAAAAAGCATATTTGTACAAACATTTATGTTTCATGACTTCAGAAACTTTGATTGTCCTTCAGTTTTACTGACCAAGTTATTTTTTACAATGAAACAAAAACAAAATAGAGTAATCACTATGGTTACAATGGTTACACAATGTTTGATAAGGATACCATTTTTCTTTAAGGCTAATTTGAAAAAAATATATCCTCAGGCAGTAAAAATGTTTTTGTTTTCTTGCTGTAAATAATTTAACTTTGAAATTAAAAATAATATTCTTTTGTATTTAATCTCTGAGGGGAAAAACAAATAGCTCATTATTGGGCATTTGATAACAAACAATAATCTAGTAACACTGAAAATCTTTTGTTAGTTCCTGCAAGGAGTAAGGTTATTTCACAATAAAATAGGCTACGGTACTAATCAGAACTGATAGGTCATCGTGTTGCTCATAGTTTACTAAAAAATCATTGGTTTTTACTATATTTGTTATTAAGAAAAATATGGAAAAACTTTAATCTAATGCCAATTCTTAAAACTTCAAAAATTTTCCTCTCCTCTTTCCATTATTTTTAACATCTTCTGACATGTTTATCTTAACCTCAAACTTTATTGTTGTTTTGATTTCTTGATTATTTTTTATTCTGCTAATTTTTATATGTTATTCACTGTGAATCATCAGTGGCAAAGCTAACATCTTATCACACGTCTTCCAATTGGAAAAGGAAGTATAGATCACATTTTATGGTGTCTATTGTTCATTAACAAAATCTACAAGAAAAGAAAAGATCATACAACATGAGTAAGAATTTCAATTGCAATAAATCATGATAACTATTAGAATGACGTACAGAAGCTACAGAGTTTTATAACAACAAAACAAAGACATTAGTTTTACTTACTTAAAATACCAAACATATCTAATCATCACACAAAAATTACCAATAATCACCTTTCTACAAAATACTAACCCATAAAACTTTCCATTTAAGGCCATGGATGGCTTTCCTGGTACTAAGCCATCTTGCTCTTTATTTATAGTATTGTAAAGTGGTATTACCATAGAAATACACAAATAAATAAATAAAATAGAAATAATCGCTCGCATTTCACTAATATAAAGCCATATGGTCTTATCATAAATGAACTAGAAACCTTACTACGTAACATTCAAGGATTTTTGTTTTAACTTTAAACTATAGTACAATTTACAAAATCACTTAACACAATGATAAGTCAAGCACTTTAGATTACAGCTAAAGTAGCAGTAAGCTGTATTACTAGTTAGTATTTTCTGTTATTTGTTTGTGGTACGTTTGAGAAAAATATAAGGATTCCAGACTGTGTAAATGTCCTTATTATAATCAAATTATGTAGTAGAAAGAAAAGTAGATGACTGTGTAACAAAGACACAGTCATTCCAAAGTAAAATTAAATGTTACTGGTGTACAACTCTTCACCTACTTTTGCTAATTAAGAAATATGAAAGACTAATTATACATTATAAATGTATTACTTCTGATGATGTTATGGGTTTGAAATTACAACCAACAAGTATCTTTTTCCAACACCAATCCTATGATTGAAGAATGGTCAATGAAAAAGTAGATATCTAAAATAGGGTTAAGATTTTTCCCATATGAAGAATGGGAAAATAAAACCTTATTTATGCACTTTTACATCCTTTTTTTATTTTAGTGTTACGGGAGGAGGTGTTTCATTCTAAAGATATAATTAATAAGTATCTAAACGCCTTATAGTTCTTTATAATTTAAGTGTATACCTTTTTGGATATCTAAAATGTTGAGATTTATTTTCTATTATTTTCTGAATACCCTATAAAAGTATGGAGGAAACTAAAAAGCTTTTCGGAGCATATTCATTGCATTTTTAAAATGAGATACCTCCTATAATTTTACAAGTAAAAATATAACACCGTAAACGTGCATGAGGATTAACATTGTTCTTATGGGGCAACATTTAGGTTGGCCACCATTCAAAACGCAAAATAATGAACTTTTAGCAAATCTTATAAAACAGTTATTTTTAGTTAGATATATGCTTTACATATCTACATCTTATACATTTTACCATCCACCTCATTTTATATTTAATATTTTAACAATTTTTAATGTTTTAATTATTTTAATACAAAGGGAAAATATAAAAGTAAATATAAAATAATATTTAAACATTGAGATTTACGTTGAGTAATATGATTAAATCATTCTTGTACCAAGACGGAAGAAATATGCATGAACTTTCTTATAGTTAATTATAACCTAGATACTATGTTTTCATATTTAAAAAATAACTTCTTGGTCTTTCAATCCAATAAAGTATTCAGTAATCAGTAACTGTATGTTTTACAGTCTATAGCAGAATATTGTTGAACTTGCACAGTCCTTTGAGCCTCCTGCTTGCTGTATAGTGTTTGACTTGGTCAGAGAAGGTGAGGCTCCTGTCCAACACAAGACGGAGAGCTTTAATCTTGTCACAGACTTCCTAACTCTCATCACTCAATATGACTTGTACACCACTCTCAGTAAGTGAGCATGCTAAAGGAGGAGATGCAATATGCAAACCTGTACACTTTATACTCAGTTTAACCTCACCTACGATCCATACAATGGGAAATATTAGCTAACAGCACCTGACTTTAATAATATTATAACGGTAAGTATTGTAGCTCCTTTTATTTGGGTTACCAGGTTCTCCTTTATTGAACAATGTAGACTTATCTCAGTGTAATGTATAAATAATTTTGAAAGTCTCCCAATAAAGTTTTTGAAACTTTCCTCAACAAATCATTATTCTCATTCTCCTCTTGTCTAACTGACGTGTCTAGTAATAGACAGTGTTAGTTTAATTAATTATGAAAAGTGGAGCCTCTTTTGTCCTATCCCTCATTCTCATACTCATAGGCACGCACAGTGTTAATAATTTGGATGTGCCTGACATATGAGGGATTATGGGGAGTATCCATCAAAAGTGAGGTCTGAGAAGGTACAATTTTGGAAATTGTCAAGAATCAAATAAAATAATGTATTCAAAATATTGGAAAAACACTTGTTGAAAAATTACAATAACATTCGCCTTTCTCCAAGAATCAATCCTTTAAATTTCTCAATAATGACAGTAATTAACATTCACTGTAGCATAAAAACTCCAATATATCTTGAATGCGGCTCCTAAATTCAATAATAAACAATAGACTAATTGAAGTCTACTTAGGTCACAGAGAAAGTACTTTCAGACAATTAAATGATGGCCTTCCTCTACTGTTCAACGTGTATATTGCAGATATTTCTGATGTTGTGTCCAGAAAGTCAGAAAGCCTTTATTTATACAAATGCAACAACAAAACGTCCTATGTATCTTATAGAGTGTATATAGGGGAATTTATTTATGCAAATGACATTGCTTTAGCTTTCCAATATAAATATTTACATAAAATATATATATATATTATATATATATATATATATATATATAATATATATATATATAGTATATATATATATATATATATATATATATATAATATATATATATATATATATTATATATATATATATATATATATACTATATGTTATGGCTACTATAAACATATATATATATATATGGCTCAATATATATATATATGTTTTCTTAATTCTTATTTACGTTTTATGGTTTTGTATTAATATATATTTAAAACTTCCTGAAGACGGGAGTATTAAATCCCCCGAAATACAGAAGTGAAAATGGTTCTTTTGCTTTCTTCTATTCAACACAGTGATTAGTATATAATATATATATATATATATTATATACTATATATATATTATATATATATATATATATTTATGTAAATATTTATATTAAATAATTATTAAATAATTCCCCTATACATATATGTACCAAAACTGTGGTATATAATATATATATATATATATATATATATATATATATATATATATATATATATATGTATACATATGAGTTGACAGCTAGGTTGTTGGTTGTTTTTTAATTTTTAAGTGAAGTGCAAAAAACAAAATTGTGAACCATTTCTGAACATGGTTTGAGCTGCAGCCATTAAACTTTCTAGATTGTTATGACAGGTGAACAGAGTTTAATTGTCATCATAGATGACAGAATTCAAACCAACATATTTGTATAGCCTTGTTGTCTGGGGAGCAGTTCCCTCAGCAAATATTTACTTAAATCTTACCTACACAAAAGAAGGCAATCAGAATTCTGACTAGCTCCAGAGACTAAACACATTCAGAGAGACCTGTAAGTCATTTGGAATCTTAAACAACATAAGTCACTTTGTACAAGAAGTTGTGATGTATGCTGATGGACAAAACATGGTAAGAGGGTGTGATCTACACATGCACAACACACGTATACTCAACTGTACAGTGTTGCAGCACACTGCCTAACACAATATGAGAAAAACCAACATATAAAGGTTTTAAATTCTTCATTCACCTGCCAAGAGAGCTAAGAACAACAACTGGGAATAGGCTGAAGACAAGACTCCACACCTGGATGGTTGAATGGCCTTTGTATTTAATAAATGAGTTTCTTCAACATGAATAGACTGAATACATTTAAACTCTAATTTGTTACATTACCAATAACTCTGTTGGCACAATTTCTGTTCTTGATGAACATGTAATAAAGTGTATTTTAATTGATTGATTTGATTCTAGAATTGTATTTGAATGTAATTATATATTTATGTTTATATTAAATCTGTAATACATTGAAGCTAGTCAGAACTTGTCTTAGGTGTTACTGATACACACACATTCTGCACATTATGATATGTAATTCAACACATAGCTTAAACTGTCCAAAACTTTTAATGTTAGCCTTTTACATTCAAGTGTTTAGTAAAGTACGTTTTGAACTAAATTATTTGAATTAACATCATCGCTGAGTACAAACTTTTATAGTTTTTTTTAATATACAAAAGGTTTTTGTGAAGGTTGCTTAAACATTGAAAGTGAAAATGCTGACTCCAGACCACAAAATACAATGGATAACAATAACAACAGCAGATTAGTTGATGAATGTGGTCAGTGCATCAGTCCCAACCTGGAGCCAGCCGATGTCTTTCAGTTCGTGAGGCTGAATAATCATTGAAAGGAGAGCAATTCACAGATGCAATGGTTGTCAAACAAAAACATTGAAAGACATTTCACAAAATGAGTTTCTAAAGTGTTTTGAACTGCTGTATGATCGTTGTAGGCGAGGATCATTTTTAAAAACAGATTTATAATTTTGTACTTTTGTTTAAATTAAATTAAATAAATTTAAACTTATTCTAGGAAAATTTTACTGCAAAAATTAAAAACACAAATGCAAACAGCATTTATACAACCATATGAGTTCAAATTAAAGAATTTATGATACAAAATAGTGGTTTATTTGTCTAGACGTTTGTCAATTAACACAAGTGGTTGAGCTTTGGAATTGCAGTGTTAATTACCTTAACACTTTCTGTTTACTACAAGTCTAGGCTTTGCTACAAAGTCATTTACAATTCTTTATCCAGAGTAAAATTGAACAATTTGATGGTAATGAAGAAACTAATGCAAGTCTACATTTTGTTTTTTTTTTTTTAAAGATGTCATAAATAAGTAATAGATATAATAATTAATTAATATACTTGTAGCTTAATTTAACTTTACAAATAGCTTGGTGAGCTAATTGTATAGTATATTAAATATCAGCCACCATAAGTTTATCCTTTCACATTAAAATACTTGTGTCAAAAAGAGTAAAACAAATTAAGACTAAAAGAATAAAAAAAAAGTACCAATTTATTAAATTCCGTTCACTGAGTCAAATCCAAACTATGAAACCAATCCAGCCAAGGTTTCTTCAAGCTGAGAAGCGGCTAAACCTCCAGGAATAGAGCGCAATAAGCATCAGTGTGCTCGATTGTCTGAGAACAAATTCAAAAATAAATAATAGATCAAGTGTTATTCTCCATCAGGATTACGATGCATTGCATCTGCTCGCTCCAATTCAAAATTGGTTCTGAAAAGGACCCACTCCTTGTAAGGAAGGTCTGTACAAACCAATCCAGTCGGGTCAGAAATCAGAAATTTATTCCGCCTTTCAAATAAATCCCAGGAGAGAGCCCTGTAATTGTTTGGTGAAAAACTGAGATCAACTGCGAGATTGTATGTAGGGCTAATTTATGGGACAGTAGTTAAGTTTCAGCCTAGGGCAAGTTCAGCAAGATGGGCCAATAAAGAGTGGAAGTTATTTTTTTTAACTCTCTGAGGAGTGCATTCCTGCAATGGATTTCGGGTGAAGCTTTGTTACACAGTACTGGGAGCCAATCAAATGGAGTTGCTACGAGAGTGCCACTGACCGATCTTATGACCCTATTCAGCTGTACATTGGTTTCTTTTGTAAGGGTATTATTCATACAGATGGGAACTCAATATTCATCAGATGAATAAACAAGAGACAAAGCTGCAGTATGCAGAACAACTTATATGTTGGCTCCCCAAAAGTTGAACCAGCAAGATGGTGTGTAATATTTTCCCTTGTTTTCATTTCTGCTTCTGATTTTTAAGGCGGCTTTTAAAAGTGAGAGATTAATCCAAGGTAACTTCCAAATATTGAAAGTGTCCATTATGATTTAATTTAATACCACAAAAAAATTATGGTTTGCCAGTTTATTTTTTAGGTGGAAAGAGACACTTCTGTTTTTGTAGTGTTCAAACTCAATTTTCAGACTCTGAAATAGTCTTTGAGGACATTAAAATTATCCCTGAATGGTACTTCCACCTGATGTAAATCTTTATGATGGAAAGCTAAAGCAATATAATTTGCATAAATAAATACCCCTATACGCACTCTATAAGGTGCATGGGACGTTTTGTTCTATTTGTATGAATAAAGGCTTTCCAACTTTCTAGACACAGCATCAGGAACGTCTGCAATATACACGTTGAACAGTAGTGGAAGGCCATCATTTAATTGTCTGAAAGTGCTTTCCCTGTGATCCAAGCAGACTTTAATTAATCTATTGTTTATTATTGAATGGAAGCGTTTTGTACGACTTATAAAGAAGACCTTTCCTCCACACTGATATAAGCCAGGGTACGATTTATAAATGCTGTTGTTTTTTTTTTTTTTTTTTTCAAATCTGTCCTGAATAAGAATAGTGAGAGCCAGCACCACAATATTATGACCTAGTCTGATTCCAGTTTGATCGAACGGAATAATAGAATTGAGCATAGGTGAAATTATGTTATAAATCAGCCTTTCACACAGCTTATAAGTCACACTTAAAATAGCAATAGGTTAATAGTTACCAGCTCACTTTGGACCTTTGCGCAACATTAACACAGCTATAATGATCTTTGATTTTTTTATAAGTTAGAGGGGATTATTTTGGAAGCTTACTGCTAGTCAAGATTACTACAAAACGAACGAAGTCTTGAAGAAGGTAAAGTCCACTCAGCTTTGGTAAAGTTCCATCTCGGCTTGGGATCTTACCATCTCAAGCCAGCTGATAAGAACAGACCTATGCTGAGAGTGAAGAAAAGTACCACAGTACCAAGCCCTTTCCTACCAACTCTCGTAGCTCATTGTTTAAAATTTGTTATTGATGATGGAAGTTTTATAACGGTGATAGGATTTGCCATCATTATACGTTACGAAATGTATAATACTATGTTCCAAGGTATGGACATCCTACTCATTTATGATTAAACCACCATTATGAACATTTTTATACATATCTTTGTCCATATTTATATACTATCATAATAGATGTGTAAAAAAAGAAAGGTAGTTTTGGCTAGACAACAAGGCAGTTAACAATATGAGAAGTAATTTGAACAGCTATTATTGTTGAAGTTACTCGCAAATATTCTGGCATTAGTTTTAATAAATATGCTAAGTTATTAATAATGATGCTAAATTGGAATTGGAGGATAAATAATTCTGTAAAAGACTAACCTCTAACAGATACTCAAAGTAAGAAAATGCCAGACTACTAAAACCTAGTTTTTAAGAACACTGGTTTCATGATTATAATTAACCTTAATTTTATAGTACTAATTTCAACTGGTACCTACAAAACATCAGAATACTTAAGTAATAGATGGAATAAGGACTTTATTTGGAGGAAACAGAAATAAAACAGTAACGTTCAACATTAACAGTTTAATACAATATTACAGTCGTTGTTACAGTAACAGTTTGGTATCGCCATAACAAAATATACAGTTGCATTGGACTTACAATCAGACGCTTGACAGTTTTCAACTCTTTTGAGAATACAACACAGATAACTTTGTGTCTATAGAGAGAAAGTTCTTTAAATGACGTTAAAGAAAAACTCTTTCTTTGCTGTTCAGACACAATAAAACATTTTCTATTGCGTTAAAGCATGATATTCCATTCTTGTAGATTTGAAATTTAAATTAGATAAATATTAAATATAACCCAAAGCTACACCTTAAATCCATTACTCCCTACTCTTGATTTACAAGATGTACGACTTTAAATATTTGTTTCCCATGAATCGAACTCTTTTTAAGTTTTGTGTGTAATATATATTTTTAGTGTTTGAATGTGTGAATGAAATGTCATACAATTTATTTGCTAAACAACCAAAATTAACAATAACCCATAGGTATTTTATGCGTATTAATTTTGCATTTTAAATGAGATATCTTGTACAATTATCCATCCAAAAATGAGAAATTAATCTACTTAAGGGTTAACACTGAACGTATATGACAGAATTTAAATGATCATTAGACTAAAGAGTAGTGAAATTGCCTTAATTTCACCCCATAAGAACAATGCTAAACTTTTGGTTGAAGAACTACAAGAGATATTCTAACCCATTTTAAAAATTTGATTAATAAACATTCAAACACTTAATTTTTTCTTGTAAAGTGTACACTTTTGATTTTTCTTGACAATTGAACAATAAAGAGCAAAAAAGTTTAAAATTTTTTGCTTCTGAATATGAATAAAAATATCAAAGACACTAGAAAGTATTTGGATCCTTACTAATCATACCTAGCCAATGAGGTATCTTCTAAGACTAATAATCTAAGACCTATAATAATAAGTACCTAAAACTGTTTGAAATCTAACATTATTCTTATGGGACTAAAATGAAGATGGTCAGCTGGCTGATAACTTACATTAGCAGAGCAGATCCTTGAGGTATTTTGAATTTTTGGTTCCTTGGTGGTTTTGATATAGATTAATATCAAATAAAACAATTCATAGCCATGATTTAGTGCTAACTACAGTATCATTCATTTTGCTGTGACTTATGATTTTTTTTGTTTTTTTTTTTGGCATGTCTATAATAATAATTGAATTAGAGTAAAACAGGAACTAAAAGTTACATACCTACAGTTGAAAATTTTACTTAATCAATCACTTCATAAATCCGCAAATACGCATGTTTAAAGTTTACTTCAAACTTTATCAATCTTATCAGTGCTTGATGAAATCCGTAGACTTAGCACTAACAATTCTCAAATGATTTACATAAACCTCACCTTTGAATGTAATAACAAAGACACAAACAAGTCTTTAATAATTAAGACTTTTATTAAAGTTTAATTTTAAAAAATTAAATTTTAACAAACAATATACAATATTAATAGGATGGTTAGACAAATTCAACAGAAAGCATCTTATTTGATACATTTAATTTATATGTATTTTGATAAAATAAAATATATTGTCTTGATATTTAAAATAAAGATGATAATATATTAAAACTTTAAAGAGTAATTTAGAGCCTTGTGTGTGAAACATCCATGAGTTTTGTCCCATACGAACAATGATAATCTTAGATCTGTTGTGGTACAGAGATGGCTCCTTGTTTGAGTGCAGATCTGGTTATGGGACATGGAGTTCATCTCCCAGAACAGCTCTCAACAAAAAATCTGGGAGAGCATTAAAAAGTTTTCAAGCTGAAATATTTTCACTATTCTAGCTTGTGCTAAATATACGACTGACTATAAATTATGTCAATCAACGGATAGTGACGGATACCATCTAATAGCTAAGCTGCTCTTACAGAAGAAGAATCAACAGAATTTACTTTAAGGCTGGCATGAGGATGCTTTAAAACTTTATCCGTTCTATCTAGGCGTAACTCTGTACATCTCAGACTAGTTCCTGGACATGCAATAAACTCACTGACAAATTGGCAAAAAATAATTTAAAGAAGCACTTTCTTGAACCTGAACTGGCTTGCAGTATAAGCAAGTCAACTGCCTACTAAGCTGTTAGAAAATGTTTCAGAGATAACACTGTCATTGATGGCAAAAATTTTTCTGGACAATAATTTGACAAGAAGCTCATTAGAGACACTAGCATCCAGTTCACGAACTGGCTGACGAAGCTAAACAAAGCCCTTCTGATACAGGTAATTTTCCTTATTACTGGACATGCCGATTCAGGAAATATTTGCACACCTTAGGATTCATTACTGAAGACCCTAGGTGTAGACTATGTAATCTGACGGAGGAGACTACTTAAAACATTATTTTGGGTTGTGAGAGGCTTGAGGTTAGGAGAAGAACCTTATTTGGAATCTTACAGCCAGGTAATCAATTTGATGTCAGCATTAGGCAGAAATTCTTGGATCTTGTTGAAGATACAGAGGTAGGCAGGTCCTACTAAAGGAACTTGGGGTGTACAATAACCTTAGTTTGACACATTGGGAACTAAGAGTCCATTATAACCCCCTTTTTCAATCTAATCTAGACATAGTGTAAAGGAACCTTTTCCCCAAAAAATCAATATTACATTGTAATAATATTCTAAATATGAAAGTGACTTTGTTTTGCTTCTACTCTACGCATAAACTATTCAACCGAATGTACTGAAATTTTACTTGGACATTCTTAGGGTGGGATGAATATATAGGCCTATCCTTATTTTAAAATTCCTCCTGGCTACACCCTACTGGTCTGTAAAGCAGTTAAAAAATCCTATCTTAGTCTCCGTAAGTTGTGAAATATTAATTCAAAGAACCTGTTTTTTTTTATATCTCATTTAAGTCTCAGCGTCAGCTATGCCGGCTTCAAAATGCACTGGTTTTTATTATTATTACATGATTGGACCTCCCCGGGATTTGAACCCGTGATAACAATACTTATTATTACAACACTGTGGTACAAGTCAGTATAATAAAATACAGTATATAAATATAATAATATACCCAATATAAATACTGAATTCAGTACATAAAATAAAGCAATGAACAAAATTAGTATATCTTTTATTAAATCTTATAGAAGACATTTTTTGTTAAATTTGATTTAATGGCAATTTTTAAATAGAATTTTTAATGCGTTCAATGATTTGATTTTGATATTAATATTATTATTTTCTGTCTTAACAACCTCAAAATACTGCTTTAATAGGAGAGGGATACACTTTTTGGGTAAACATTTGTTATTTTTTCATTATATAAAACGATTTTTTGGATGCTGACTAAGAAGATATCAATTTTTTTATATCAAATTTGGAGAGGGTTGGGCCCAACAAATTTTGTTTAGACATTTTGCTCAGACATTTTGCCTCGTGACATTTTTATGTAGAGTAAAAAGTTTAACTGTAAGTAAGTAATTGAATAATAACAGCAACTCTAATTTGGGGATGAAAAAAATATTAAACATCCTAATTTTAGATATTTTTGAAGACCACTTAGGTATAAAGACAAAAGCGTAAACCAAATTTCGAAAGGTTTGGCTTTAAACAACTTTAAAATAATGTACCACTTAACTTATGTTTACATTTGAACTTTTTAGATTCAAACCCATGATCCTATCAATAACAGTAACTTTTATCAGCAAAGTTGCTGAGCCACTTAAAAGTTATAGTCTTCAGCAGAAACTTAACATAATGTGGAGCAAATTCAGGTTCAATGTGAGAGGTGCCTCAATTGTATAGTATTACTGGAGGCTCATTAGAATTTTCATAATTATTTTAAATTCACACACTGAAGTTTTAAATAATCATCCTTTCATAAAATAAAAATTACTGTTAACAATCTAAACAGCAAAGATGGAGTTATACAAAAGAATTGTATCTTTCTATAATTTCACATACTTTGACACACATAATTGACATTCAAGACATTATCACTTATAAAAAACATTATTGTGCTCAAAATTACAGAATTTTTCTCAATTAAATAAAAGAAAGAAGTGAAAATTCTTACACATTTATATATGTTAACTGACACATCTTTTAAAACAATGGCAGTTTCACAACAAAGACAGTTAGTTCTTGGCTAAATGTGACTTATATGAAGAGGAAATAATACAATTGTCTGCCAATACATAAGTAACACTAACACTGAACACAATCATTAAGGCTAAGTCCTTGGTGTTAAAACCATAAACTCTCTGACTGGAGGGATATTGCACGTAATAATAGTTTACTCTTGGAGTGTTGATACGTACTTCAAATGTTATCAGCTATTTACCTTTCTTAAAATAAAATTTTAAATATCATTTCAAATGCTAATGAGTAGTATCAAATCTCAATAGAGTCAAAATAAAAAGAAGTTTAACCAAAAAGTTAAAGTTAAAACTCACTTTACGGCATTCTGCAAATGCTTTTAAAATAAAAGTAGCTCCTGTACAGCTGCAAAAATAAGACTTAATACAATATGTAAAATAGATAAAAAATATGTTGAATTTTACAATTTTTACGCATGTATTGAAACGTATTGTATTAATTTTGTCATTAAATTAAAGAAATTCTGATTTTTCAACATTTAAATTCCATTTCTAAATTATGATATTCTGAGTAATCTCATAAAACGGTAATTACTCAAGAAAAAATCCAATTTAATTGTAGTGATTTCAAACCTTAATAATCATTATATTATACCACTTGTATATACATGATAAAACAAAAATTGCTACATAATAAACATTGACATGTCACCTAAACCTGCTTAACCAACTTTAACTTTTGTGAACAAGTTTGTAGATCCCAAAAATCTATGATTATGTAAAACGGAAATTACTAAAGTAAGGTCTACAGCAATGGAAGACGAATTAATGTGTGTCGGAACAAAGCAACTAGTATGGCATGATTTCCCTTTCGGTATTTTTCACTTCCACTCACAAAAAACCTAAAGTAACTCTAATTTTACTACAAACATTACAAACAAATTACAATAAAAAACTTATCTAGTGACTAGTTTTATTTCACAATTATCTGGAGTATTAATTTGTGCCTAAACTAAACAATACAACCTATAAAATATTATTTAAAATCAATTCTTTAATAATATTATTTATAGTAAAACTTATCACATACCAGATGCTCAAAAATAAATATATTAGCATTATTAACTTTATAAGTTAAACTAAAAGCACGTTGAAGTGTATAAAAATAACTACTGAACTTATTATTGTGTCTAATAATGCAGCATTTGGTTCATTAATAAGTAAAAATCTAAGGATAATATAAAATTACTAACAAAATAGTATAGAATTTTATAAAATTCAATTAAAAGTGTGACGTTATATAGATATCCCTGTGCTATCGACAAACACAAATAATTTCCAAAAAGCATATAGTTAAAAAATATAATAAAACCTTATTCTTTATTCCCCTCAATTTCTAGAAATTGTATTAACTCTTTAATTAGCATGTACCCTTTTAGATAAATCGTTCTAACCTTTACTACTCTTTGCGTTGTCATACACTCACTACATACTGCCAAGAAAAGAGTTAATCTCATAATTTATACCCTTTACTGCTAGCTATCATTATTTAAAAAAAATACTTACATTGTAACATAATTTAATACATCATTATGGAGTCTTTCCATTTTCCTTTATTAATTTTTCTCATAGTTATTATGGCAATATTTTTTTTTAATTGCACAAAATTTATATGTTTAATAAGAGAGAACTTTTAAAAATATCAACATTTAAAATGATCTGATTTGTTTTAATAACTATACTAAGTATTAAATAATTACATTACAGTTTGTTGAATACTTAAAAACAGAATATTATGTACATAAGTATTTTATTTCACCTATTGTTTTGGCTCACATTAAATACTGTACTTATAATACAATTATAGCGTAAATTATATATTTGGTTATAATAAGGTGTCAAAATTTCAATTAATATAATTACTTAAAATAAATTTAAGAGTTAAAAATTAAATATATACTAAAAATACTTGGTTAATAATAAAATAATTTTGCAAGCAAACTTACTTAACTGGTATAATTGGTACAATTATTGTGAATAGCTGTTTAAAACCTTGACATAACTTCTGCTCTGTTTGAGGGTTGTTTTGAGTTGACAGGTTGTTTTCTTAACATTGTATGAGGGAAAATTCTTAAAAACAATACCAATTAATTTCAATAAGAATTCTTTATCACATGAAATTTGATAGACAGATAAACAAAATGTGGCAAACACAAAATTGTACGTGGTAAAACAATTTAAAAGTAACTATTTTGAAATTTTACAGTAATTTTTTCCTGGATAGAAACAAAGAATCAATAATGAAACCATTATAAAACAGTTAAAAAAACTGTCATAATACTAAATATATTTATTACTCAGTGCGTTTTTCTTAATTCATAATTTGGTAATATGTCATTTGTAAGTTTTTAACAAAACTATAACTTGGAGTATTCCAATATTTTAAATTATATAAAATCATTAATTTCATTTACTTATCCATTTAATTATATTAAAAAATAGTAATTTATTTTACAAGTGATTTCTTAATTATATTTTTGTTAAATTGATTCTTTGGATGGACTCCATCACTCCATCTTTTACTTTCACAAAATACAGTCTTCTTGTATACAAAAATTACTTTAGCATAGTAATAACTATTCACAAATGAAATATAAAATATTTCATGAGATAAGTCATTTTAGTTGGTATTTTCATTCCATTCAAATAATAAATATATTATTAATTTAAATATATAATAATATGTGCTAATAAATATATTATAATTTTTAGATTGATGTTATTTATTCCAGTGATTACCCTTAGGGGTTAAATCTCACAATTCAATAAAAACGTTCACAACTAAAAACTGTGAGTTCAGTCACCCTTATATACGCTTGATCTAAGGCTGAATGCCTTTACAATTTACATAGCAGCCCAGTTCCTGCTGGCCCAGAGCAAGGCATAGGTATGACTGTGGGAGGAGGAGGGGGAGGGAGTGCTAGCCGTGTCCTTGTAACGACGAATAAGACTGCGGTAGCCACGGCCCAGTGTCACCAACACTGTGTCCCCCTCTGTTGCGGGCCGGAGAGCTAATATCGCTGACACCTCCTCCTGAAATGGCCGGAACACAGTAACGGGTCGCATGGTCGCCTGTTCTGCCACAACTATACAGCCCCATGTCGTGCCAATGTACAACTCTGAGTCCAAAACACATAGGCTTGTCACCTAAAGCACACATATTTTAATTAACATATCAAATTTCTAAAGGTATTTTGTAAAAGCTACTATTTTTATTTAGATAGATTCAATAAATTAATAAAATTATATCAAAGTACATGACAGAATATAATGAAAGTCTTTAACGGACTGACTGTACAGGTAACGTTGCTGCCATTTTGACCCCATGGATTTTGATTTGGAATTTTATCAGATCTTGATCAATAAAGTTTTTCCTTAGACCAAGAAGAAAATATGTACCAAGTTTAAAGTCTAGGACCTTCCTATCACAAATGTTGATACAAATGATTTGAAGAAGAACCTGTCCGTTTCCTAACACTTTCAGGCTCCAGGGATCCACGTTACTCTGCAGTAGTGTAAATATGATTAGCTTAAATCTTCGCGTTGAGATGAGAATGTTAATAACACTTTTATTTCTAGTCTAGTTCTAAAGGAGGAAAGTATGAACAATACAACATAAACTATAACTTAATTATTTTCTGTTTTAACTGATGTGCTGTGCTTTTTGTGTTTAGCACAGATGCAGACACTTCTAATTGATGACAATTTTTATAGTTCATCACTAATGAATATAACAGTTATACCAGTTAAAATTTGCATTAATAAAATTTAATTCATCTTGGATTAAAAAAAAATTAAATAGATTTTGTGAATATCTTGTATAATTGATGTTAATCTACTACCAAATTCAAACAAGAGACATGAAACGCTGAAATTTAACTTTCATAGGTTTGATAACATCACAGAGCCTTGGAACAAACTTAACCTTTGTAACCTCCTACCCAAAGAATGTGTCTTAGAGAAAATACTCTTTTTTATACAGCTCTTCTTAAACCACTGATAGCAAAGAATGATAAATGTTGACACTGCGATGCCACTACAGTGTCAGAGGTTTTGTCTGAATGTCAGATGATAAGGTAAATTCAACTGCTTCAGAATTAAGCTTAGATATGATGTTCATAAAAACTAGCCAATAAATTAATATTATAAATTAAACAGTTTCTTTAAACTGTTTATACAGAATAATTGGTTTTGTAAATAAAGATATTTGAGTTCTCATGTTTTATTTACAGAATACTAACTAAACTAATTTGGTAATTAGGGATGGTCTGGAGTCTGATGGTCTAGAACGGCAAAAATTATATGAATACTGAATAAACTGCATACATTTATTGTATTGAATTTTTTTTTTACTTAAGCTTGAGAACTTAGTCTTAACATTGCTTGTATAGTCCTCTTTTGCAATATGAATACACAATGAAGATTGGTTTGAGATGTAGAGACATATAAACATAAACTAAAAATTATATGCAGTGGTTGATTTCTAGAAAATGAGAAGCAAAAACAGTAGCCTACCAAGATAGTGTGGGGTTATGGAATACCTACCATGATAACAAGGGGCCGGGATCACTCCCCTGGAGTTTCCAGAATGCCATTATACCTCAAATTGAGCCCTGACTATATAAATCTCAATGAGGGCATAATATATTAATATAAGTGTTTCAAAATTGCAAAGGAAGTATTTGATATAAGTCAATTCAAAAGAAATTTAAAATAAAAAATGACAATTAAAGTCTGTAAAATATGAGAACACATCTTAACTGAACTTTCAGAATTTAACAATTATAAAAATATGTTCTGGAATTTTATTTTTAGATTATGTTTTATAAAGATTTTATAAAGATTATGTTGAAAATAGCATCTATGACTTTAAGAAAGATACAACCATTGTTTCTATCTATTTTTAATAATTTTTCTCAGACATCAACGTTTCATGTTGTCATTTTTACGTACAGCAATGTTAGAAATAAAGATAGAGTAGATCAATCAAGAGTTAACGGTTTTTGTAATGTTCATAAAATTGTTTTTATATAACCGAGGAACAAGCCAACTGGTTTGAAGTGGCACTTCAAAACCAGTTGAATAACAGGTTATATTGTAGATAACACTCTTTATTAATGGATTATCTTGTTCGCTGAGCTCACCCAGCTTAGATATATTGAGTGCCAATAAGTGCTCATAGCATGATCAGCTTCTGTAACATTTATGAATATTTTCTGATCATATTTTATTGGGGATAAATTAAGTAGAAGACTGTACTTATCTTTTTGAAATAGAAGTTAAATGAGTTCATATTATGTTGTGGAGGATATTTTTAAAGTTGGCCTATGGAATATCAGAAGTCACAATATACACACAAACTTAAGCAACAGAACACACAAGTCAAAAGTTAACCCTAGATCTGTACAATATTAACCCTTTAGGGAGTAATATAAAATATTACAAAATGAGTATGGCCGTTCTGGAACGGCCTATGGTGTATAGTGTAAATTGAGTATGGACGTTCTGGAACGGCCTATGGTGTATAGTGTAAATTGAATATGGACGTTCTGGAACGGCCTATGGTGTATAGTGTAAATTGAATATGGACGTTCTGGAACGGCCTATGGTGTATAGTGTAAATTGAATATGGACGTTCTGGAACGGCCTATGGTGTATAGTGTAAATTGAGTATGGACGTTCTGGAACGGCCTATGGTGTATAGTGTAAATTGAATATGGACGTTCTGGAACGGCCTATGGTGTATAGTGTAAATTGAATATGGACGTTCTGGAACGGCCTATGGTGTATAGTGTAAATTGAGTATGGACGTTCTGGAACGGCCTATGGTGTATAGTGTAAATTGAGTATGGACGTTCTGGAACGGCCTATGGTGTATAGTGTAAATTGAATATGGACGTTCTGGAACGGCCTATGGTGTATAGTGTAAATTGAATATGGACGTTCCAGAATGTCCTAAGAATAAATAAATGTAATATAGCCTATAGTCTTCTAAACATCGAATATCACTATAATAACAATTAGATTATTGTTACAAGTCTTATTGGGATGTATAGAGTGAACGTTTGGGATCGATTTTTAGACAACTGTATATGAACTAAGACGCTAAATAGACACTGCGCGCGCATTTGCCAAGTTTCCCTCGCAACAGCTGGTTAGCAGCAACAGCTGTCTTGTTGATCGATCACCTGACTTGGCGCGTAAACACTTGGTGCCAATATCGTCTATAATTACGACAGTCGTCCGTCACTACATTGAACTAGTTGTCTGTCAAGTAGTGTGAGAAGTTGTTCTTTTGTTGTGTTTTAGTTAGTTATAATGTAATAATTTGTTTTTAGTGTCAGTTATATATAGTTACAGTTATTTATACTCTAGTTAGTTGAATCTACATTTATTTATTACTCAGAAAAATGGATTCTGATAGGCTACTCAGGAGTAAAGAAATAAGAAACTGTGTTTATGACATTAGTGAAGGTGACCAACTAACAAGTGACGAAATCAAGTTCTAAAGTCTGATGAGGAATTTTCTGATGGTGAGTTTGACTCATTTCAACTTAGTTCACCTCCTGAAGATGTCGAAATGTCAGTTGATGATAATATTACTTCTCATATCACAGTCTAATGATTCCCTTTCGACAACTAACGCTGTTTTTTGTCAAACTTGTGGATGGAGACACAATGATGATGATTTTCAGCCAACAAACTACAATTTTGATAATTCTATGACAGGTCTAAGTATTGATTTAGATGGATTTAGAGGTAATGAAATTGATTTTTTTCATTACATACTTGATTGGGACTTGTTGTCGCACATATCTTGTGAAACAAACAAATACTATCAGCAAACAGTTACCGGAAATGGCGACATGTCTGAATTTTCTAAATTGAACCGTTGGACGGATACAAATCCTGAAGAAATATATTGTTTATTTGGAGTAATTCTCCTAATGCCACATGTAAAAAAAAAAGTTTAAAACAATATTGGACTAAAAGATCCCCTATTACAAAAACCTATCTTTTCAAAGATTTTTACCCGAGACAGATTTCTTTTGCTTCTCTGCATGCTACATTTAGATGACAATTCTCTTGTTACTGGCGGAGACAAGTTGTACAAGATACGGACCGTAATTGAGACAGTGAGACGTAAGTTTTCTTCCAGTTTCTATCCCGGCCAAAATGTTGTGATTAACGAGAGCCTTATGTTATGGAAAGGAAAACTAGCCTTTCGACAGTTTATACCATCTAAGAGAAGCCGATTTGGCATAAAGATTTTTGTGCTATGTGACTGCACTTGACTTTCTTGTGTATACAGGTAAGAGTACCCAATATTTTACCGCAGATAATGATGCCAACATTTCAGCAAAGGTAGTTTCGACATTGATACAACCATACTTAGAGAAAAACCATATACTCTATGTCGACAATTGGTACTCCAGTGCACAGTTATTTGAGCAATTGCATGAAAAGCAAACAGGGGCATGTGGTACAGTAAGAATAAGAATGACTAGAAAAACATGCCATGTCTCCCTAAAAAAATTAAGGGAGGTGAAGTTATAGTTAGATCTAATGAAAAAATTATTACAGTAAGATGGTGTGATAGACGTGAGGTAACAATGCTAAGCACTGTCTATAGCCACGAAATGCTAGATGTAACAAGGACAAGGAAAAACTGTAAAAAAACCCGAAAGTTGTAATAGAATATAATAAAAATATGGGATCTGTCGATAAGTCAGATATGATGATTTCCTTCAACGAATCTTCAAGAAAAACGAGAAAGTGGTACAGAAAATTATTTTTTCATATTGTAGATATTTGTGTTCTAAATTCATACAATATGTTCAAGCTGCACAACAATTATAAAATATCACTGCTGGAATTTAGAATCAACCTAATACGACAGCTGCTCGAAACTCAACACTCGTCTGAAGAGAGAGTAACAGTTCAACGACCACTGGGACCGAATGCCGGCGCCAAGCGCCTGACAGCTCGTCACTTCCCCCGGCCTACACCAACTCCAACCGGACAGAAAAGGAAAGTGCAACGGAAATGCTTTGTATGTGCTAATACCACTTTGAAGCCTAAAAAGAGGAAAGACACCACGTTTGAATGTGTTGAATGTAATATTGGACTATGTATATATCCATGCTTCGAAGTCTTCCATACCAAAGTCAAATTTTAATTTTCACAATAAAAGTCAAATTAACTTTAAATTTTAGTCTTAAACCATAATTTTTATGTAAAACAAATAAAGTTTGATCAATATTAATAAATTTCAAAGAAATTTTTTTCTTACTCCTTAAGGTCATTTTTAGTATTATAGGCTACTCCTTAATGTACTGTAAAAATGGACATTTTTCTGGGACGGCCAAACTCCTGAAAGGGTTCAACTTTTTAATTAGTCAACACATTGTCAGTACTTTATGGGCTTATTTAAAAACGTAAATATCCACACCTACAAGATCTGCTCTAAATCTACATTGCTACATATTGTTTTTTTTTCTCAGAAATTGTAAATTATCATTATTTAAAATTAGTGAGACACTTAAAATTTTTATAAAGTAATTTTTAAATTAAGTTTACATTTTTTTTATAAAAATCATAATTTCAAGCATTATCAGTTTTGAAAATTTCCGGTAAATGTTTACTTTAGCTAGCAATTTTACAATATTTGTTGTTAATTCAAAAGGAAAATGCTTAAAAATTAAATTAAAAAAAACACAGTTAACAATTCAATTTTGGAAATCCAAAACTTTTAAACTTTAAACCCATAAAAAGACTAGTAATGGAACGGGCTAACAGTAATGCTTCTGCCCATCAGCACAGACTGCAACAGCACCTTCGGTACTGCCCCACGCTCTTGGTGACGAACGAAAAACATCCCTCGAGATATTACTGGTCAGTAAAATACAAAATTCGAAAAGGCTGACCAATAATGCTTTAGAGAAAAAAATACACAATCACTTAACCATATTATTCAATGTAGCAAGGCAATGGCTGACAATGGAAGCTAATGTAGAAGTACATGAACAATTTAAATTCGCATTACGAAGTAAAATAAAACAATACGTCTTTTCTGTCCATTCTGACACAATAAAAGGCAGTATATGTTAAAGTGCACTCGCAAGACTAACTTTTACATTGGATATACTGAAAAACACCACTCACTAGCACCATTTATGTAAATGGCTGCACAACGAACTCGAAACAATCAGGAAAAGCTATGTTAAGAGATCCAAATAAGTCGCACAACAACTATCAGGGCCAAATAACAAAGGAAAAGTGATGAATAACCCTCACCATGGAAATAGAAATGATGAATTGGCAGTTGGCACATGTAATCTTTCTGCTAAGACTAGGTTGACAAATCTATTATACCCTCCTCTTACACCCAACCCTCCTTAGTTTTTTATTCTCCCCCAACCAGAAACGGCTATTCCTCTCAGCCCCAAGATTGATAAGAGTAATTGAAATATAATCTAAATTAAAACATTTTAATAATTATTATGCAATATATTGTTTCGACCGCCTAAAATTTCTTTCTAGAAATGAAAGTATACTATTTTTAAAAATTGTTTAATGTATATTTAGACTGAGGTCATTACTTTTTGGCAATATACTGTATACGCTTTATTAGAGAATTTCATTCACTCAATTGAATTCTTGTTTGTAATACTGAGACTGGTTTTAATTCACATTAAATCATCTTCAGTTGCAAGGTGCATATCGATGTTTCTTTCATATCACTAGTTTTAGAATCATTTGTTGTTTTAAATGTACAAACATTGGTTACATAAATATAAGATATATAATATCTAACACTTTTTTCAAAACAAACAAGCAACATAGAACCTGTGTGCTGTTTCATGATGGTTGACCATCCTAACCTCTATGAACCAGACTATCACTGTGTTTGGAGTTTGGACATAAAGTGGAGCCTTCATGTTGACACTCATTTACTCGTATTGTTATGTAGCCATTTGTAGGTGAAAAAATTATAATTGGTGTTTATTACATTTCATTAAGGTATCAAATATAATGTGCTATAAAGTTCTTTGGTCATTCAGGATATTTGCAGGTTCTTTTTTAATTGTCCTCTATATATGAAATTGTTTTAAAGTGTTGAGTTTTTTACTTTTGGGCGTGTTTTTTTTTTGTATTACAGTTTTTGTTAATTATTTGTTCAGAAAACTTATAAGGTCGGAATCTTTTCTAGGGAGATGTTATTTATATTGTGTTCTGAAGCTGCGTTCTGTCTGACTGATGTAGAATTTTGGACACCTACCACATTTGATTTTGATACTCCTGAAGTCTTTAAGTCATCTTCGTGTTTTGACCTTGTGTTTAATAATTGTACTAATTTGGTTTTTAGATCTATTTGTATCCTTAGTTATTTATAATCTTGTGAATTGAATTGTTAATTTTTCCTTTGTGTGTTAATTGGATGAACTCTTTTTTATTATTTATTTTAATGGGATGGTAAATCTTGTTTTCTTTTTCCAGATCAGTTTATTAAAGACTGCAGTATAATAAGCATCCAACAATGAGTGATCGATAATAATGAATCATCAATTAGAGGGATTTAAATGTTGTCAGACATGTTTACCCTGTTAAGTACAGTAATTGTAAGTACTATACTGCTCATACTTAGTATAAACTATTGTTTATTATTTTCTATAATCTAAAAATGCATATATCTCTTTGGCATATAAAAATATAGCTTTACTATGATACAATCTATAAGTCTATAACGTAATTCAGTTCAACATTATTGTTCCAAAGTAACTGAGACAAAGTAAAATCATGTGTGTGTTATTTGAGTAATGGCTGCTAGAGACGGGAAATACTGTTGTTTGTCAATACCTATTACAAAATTACGTGTTGACTTATTATGTTAAGTCATGATAAGATTTTTAAGTGTAATATACTGAGTAACCAAAAACCAGTAATCGTTATGAGAACAAATCATTGAGCCCAGCTGTTACTGAAACAACAGTATCTCGGTAATAGGTTACCACAGAATTACCTGTTACTAACTTTAATAATGCCCGTCTTTAATGGCAGCAAGTACAATAATTATGTACATGTTTTATTTGTGTCAGACACGTTTATCCTTCAAAATAGTAAAAAGTAAGTAAATGTTATATTGTTTTGTTTCTTATATTTTATAAATACAGTATGTATAGCCTAGATTGTTTTTTATTCACCATAACATTATTACATTTTATACTGTACTTTCAAATACAACATGATTAAAATATAAGTTATTTGGTTTAAGTAGTTGTAGCGAGGATTCTTTACTCATGAATATCGATGATTCGATATTATCGATTACTGGAGTGTTGGACACTTATTGTACTACAGCCTTCTTGAATGTATGAGGGTTGTATCCATTATTCACTGTAATCTATTTTATTATGTTAAGTTCTTCAATATAGTCTTATTCATTCATGGGTGTATTTAATAATCTGTAGATCATACTGTTGAAGGCTGCAAATTTATGGGTTATTGGGAGATTTGAGTTTAAATGGATTACTTGATCTGTTGTTTTCGGTTTTCAGTATATTTTTAATTTGTGTTCGTTATTTATGACTGATATTTAAAGATTCATATATCTCAGCTGTTTGTTTTCATCTTCTGTTCCGGTTGTAAATATGGGTTAGGATGAAGTTTATTTATTAAGTTGCTTAATATATCAATTTGTCCTCTATGGACAAATTATTTAATCAGCATATCAATTATGTAAATAAAATGATCATTTACATGTATTTAAAGATAAATGTTTAACATTTGATGTTTCATAATCAACAAGATTAAAATAGGTATTATTTGTTTGCTCCAATATAGTTTTACTACTTGATTTATGAGTCAATTAGTAGAGTTGTGTTTTCAGGTAAACTAAAAAGGTTTTTTATATTTTGAAATTTATTACAAGAACATTTTGAACTTTAAAACACATGTTTATTTTTAAGTTACAATGTTATTTGAATTTTATGAATTAAGTGTTTAAGGCATTTCAATTTCAAAAATAGGAACATCAGGTTAAATATATATATATTTTTTTATGTGAAAGTAAATACCTACCCAGATTAACTAAGTACCTATCATCAAACAATCCTGTTATATTATATTTGCAGCTAGCATGGTGTTTTACAAAACTTCTTGAATATAGTTGACTAGCACTAGAAGAATTGATATGTTTGATCTAAACAGCTGATCACTACCTGACAACGCCCTGGGCTAAGGTGCTCCTCTATACTGATGGACTTGAGGCTCTCTGAGCAAGGCACCAGCTTGGAGCAGTCCAGCTTATTGACAATCATCCTGGTAATGGGGTCCCACTGGTACACCACACACCCTGCAACATGATCAGATATAAACACGATTACAAAAGTAAGGAAGCGGAGTGTCCGTCTCTGCAGCTAATTCTTTAGTTGTTCCTCCTACACGATTGCAATGTAGCTAGACTAAGATGAGTCTTGTGCGGTGAGGAGGGAAAATATACCAAAAGTTCACATCCAAAAGTAATGAGTACACAATGTCAAGGAATCACGACTATCTCTATCACCACACATAAACACGACTCAGTTGCGCTAGAGAGAAAGATTGTTTAACAGCTGTATCATTATAAAACAATTTTCATTATTTTACTTGTATACAAGATAAATAATCATGGCCATGGAGATTCTTGTATATAGAGTACAGAAAATATTATTGTTCATGATTGTTGAAAAGAGATTGGTGTTGGAAATACTTAAAACAATATTTTAGCCATAATACAAAAATACTATCACATAATACTAAAAGAGTCAGTTCACAGATTTTGTCAATCGGTGCAGCACGAGTACAATGCAAGATTAGATGTTTTAAACTAAAATGAAACATAACTTAATATCTCTGGAAAAAGAATATTCTATGCTTTTTTCATGTACAAAATGTTTGTGGAGGTCTTTTTTTAGCTATAAATCATAAAACAATAATCATCCAAATTTCACCTCCTTATTATGACAATAAATTCATCAAAGTTTGAAAAATTAAACAGATGATTTGTATATTGAATAGTCAACTTTTGAGGTTTTCAAGCATTCAACCTTATAAATTATTTCTGCATTTAGCCTTCCGCTTAGTGCAGCATCTGAAATCTGATAATGTCACAGGCAAGACTCCTGGAATTCCAAATTTATAGGATTTTTAAGTAAAGAAAAAAAACCATCCATTTAATTTTTTTTTAATTTGTTCTATAAGCATTTGCTTTTGATTACACATATTTTATTTTATTCATTACATATATTTTTTTACATTAATCATATTTAGTGACAACTATGATAAAAACACACACTAAACAGTATAGAGTTTGACCACATAATGTACAAGTTACGACGGATGCAATAAACACATGCATGAAGACTGTGAAAGAAAAAAGCAAGACACAAACTATTTTGGACTGTAATTTCCAGGGCCAATATCTATACAAATTTTATAATGACTATGTTACAAATTAATACACCAATATTTATTTTTATTTTTAAATATAATAAACACGATATAAGTTTTTAAACCAATAAATTTATACAAAATTATCAAGATTCTACAATGTTTAGGGATTTTTTTAGAATCACTAAATCTCTTTATTTTGAACACAAACAGTGAGTGAGGAAGTTTGGATGTTAACAAGTCGTTGTATTTATCTTTAAATGATAGTGGTAATTTATTCACTGTACTTAACCTGCTAGTGGTCTGATAAGCAATACAACATGTTAGTACAGTGTGGCTCGTTTATCTTCCTTCCCATTTTGTGTTATCAATAATAACTTACCGTCATTAACTATTTTTATGACAACTCATCTGCAGTGATAGAAAATAATCTCACTAACAAACATTACTTGAAACAATGAAATATTGAATGGATTGCTTGCTTATTTTATACCAACAACATTTATTTTTCCTGCAAGAATAATTTATAGTCACTGTTAATAAACATGTAGGCTAGTCAATAAGTAATGTAATTAATTAACTATTGACTCACACCATCTTTTCTACTATATTATCTTTTGAGGAAAATCCTATTATGGCCTTTCCTTCATTATATATAGTTACCTGAGCAAAATCCGCATACATTTTGATTTTTAATGTAAAGAGGCTAAACAGAAACATAACCCGTTTTTGTCTATCTTTTAGACAATATCAGTTTTAGCTGAAACAGAGCTATAAAACCTGATTTATAATAATGTATTGTCCAGTAGTAATATATTACCACAGTACGGCATGTACAGCTCAAATGTTTCAAGTTCAAAATCGTACATAGTTCCAGTTTTGCTTCCAGTCCCTTGGTATTTATTTTATAAATAATGATAAAACAGGGTGACACATTACTGAAACAGTTGGACAAATTTAAAATTCAATGCAAATAATAATAATTACACATTTTTGTTATTAGCTGGTAGCTCAGCTGTACGCTTTATTGTCTGATAGTTTCTTCACATTACATATATTGGTGAACTGTGAAAAATTGCTTGATTCTGATGTTGATAAGGTTTTTACAGAGTGATTATGAATATAATTTGTTAGATAATTAGATAGTGATGGATGTGAGAACAGTGCCTAATGCTGCTGTACCTTTGTTGTTGTTGTGCAAAATTGTTTCAAGGTTTTTTATACTTTAGTAAATTACTAAAGAAAGAACAGCGAACCATATAAGTACTGTAAATACTACTATGTATGCACTACAAAAAGATTTTAATGGCTTGTTAAAATTCAGTGTTATGAGCGAAGGAAGAATCTTGCCATAAAAATTTGTGACTGACTTTTGTATGGAATAATTCTAAAAGCACACTGGTATACAAAACTAATATACTTATTAAAGCTAAAAATTCGAACTAAGATCACAGCCACAATAAAACAATCTTAGGAAGTAATATTAAATTTACAATAAACAATTAAAAAGCTGTTTACTACATGCATATAATGTATATAACTTGTACATGTATATAACTTGTGAAAAACCCGTATTTTTTAAATGCACATTTCAATATAATTAAGTAAAAAAACTAAGAGATTCTTTTTTAATCTGTACTTTTTAATTGTACATTACCCTTATTGTTTCCACCTAATATTAGGGTTTATTTTATTTTAATATAATAGAATTAAAATATGTTTCACTGTCCCTTGAGATTTGAATTATCTATGTTCCATGCATTATGATAGTAACTAATGCAGCAAGTCTATGTTTGATTTATATATTGTGTTTAGTTATGAAATTTCTCACAATTTACATGAGTTCCAAAACCAATGGGCATAGACCAAATAGGAACAGTAGAAAAGTTAATAAACATCTTAACCTTTTTTTAAATAAATTCAAAATCAGGGTATTTTCTGTTTATCGAGTTGGATAAATCTCTCACCTGGGTACACGTATGTCCAGACAGAAGGAAGCCTCCCTGAGTAGTAGACCGGGGCATGAGAAGACACCACTTGCAATACATCGACGTTGGCTATGACAGGCTCATAGTGGTTCAGCACCTCATGGCCCGTGACCACATTGTCCCTCATCGGGTAAATGGAGAGAGCTCCATTGCTCTCTCCACACCACAGTTCACATTCCCTGCAACATTGTGTCCTAAGTTATGTGGTAAAAAAACCCTGTTGGAATTTACTTTGATTTCAAATAACATACGAGTATGAGACATCAACCACTTATCATCAGATGTTAAAACAGTAGAAAAAATGTCCCAAGGCTGCCAATGAAATGGTTAGCTGAAACCAGTTTGCTAATTTTTCCAATTCTCTTTCAGAACATGACCACCCGTCAGTACATGCCACACTTTCAGAACAAATTCTGTTGCAAAATGTCTTATTTTAATACAATGCGTGGCATGCTCTGACAATTTATTTACCACTTGTACTGCTATTAACTGGTACCTTTCTTGGTTTGATGAAGTTGCCACTAGATCATACTAGTATTCACTTATCTTGGATTACTCTACAAATAGAACATTTCATCAGCCATTAATTTTGTTGTATACAATATTTACTTACATTCACAGACATGGTATTGATTTATTGATTTATTGATAGAACTTAATACAAGATCATCAAGATCTGAATTGGTGTCAAACAGTATAAGCATTTTACAATTTGTCAATAATAGTTTCCAGGTTAGGCAGTTGTGGTTAATGTTCTCTCCAATTCAGGAACTCCTCCAGGCTGTAGAATGATTGGTCCAGCAACCAGGTTGTCAGTCTCTTCTTAAGCAGATTGCGGCTGATACTCTTCAGTGCTTCTGGGAGGTTGTTAAAAAATTTTGCTCCAGTGTATGTAGGCTTTGATTCATAGAGTGCTGACCTGTGTAGAGGTAATGTATAGTTTGTGGCATTTCTAGTTTGGTAAGCATGCCTATCATAGTGTCTTGGAAGGTTTCGAGAAGAGGCATGAAGTATTGTCTCTAGGATATAAAGGGAGGGTGCTGTGAGGATCCCTAAGTCCTTAAAAGCCTGTCTACAGCTGTCTCTTGTGCCGGATTGGTATCAATCCAGTTTGTGTGTGAGTGATGACAACACTAACAGTGATGACAATATTTTTGTGATGAATAGAAGTTTAACCAACAATTATGAGGGAGTGCTATTTAGCTGCAATAGATTTCCCTCTAAGAAACTCTATATTGAATTTAAATTATTATTAGTGTTAATGGAAAATCGTATTTAAAAAAACTCATTTTCATTGAGATAACATTTCTGAAGAGAAATATTTATGGATTTGAGACAAGTTCTTATTAATAACGAAGTTTTATACTATTTCCTCTATTAAAAACCTGTGTTAAAAGAGCCTTGCATGTGCGGTCGACAGCTTACTACCGTACGCTCTTAAGATATTACATGAAGCAAACATTATTCATAACATAATATGAATAGTATTTTCAAAGTTGAATGTCATTCAGACTTTCACAGTTTACTACTCACCCACTGTCGCTGCTATAGTACACGGCGGTGATGGCGTGGAGGACCGTGCTGCTGCCTAGTTCACTCATCACAAAGCTGCCTTCAGCCATCGTGTGGGATGAGGGGGAGGCATCACTGCGCACTAGGAACACCCGGCCGTTACTTAGTCCCACGGCCACACGAGCCTGTTGTGTCAGGTACAGCAGTGCACAAACGCATGTCGAATCTGCAGGATCCAGTGTGTAGCTAAATACGTGACCACAGTCACCAACCCTACAATCAAATTCACAATTTAGAATCACTTAGGGTACCAAGCATCATTGTCTTTTTACATTACCTCAGTCAACTATGACAATGAAAAACATGCTGAGGAGGTATATATTTATTTTATTTCAAAATATTTTGTTCACAATATTCAAGCTTGTTCCAGTAAAAATATGATATTTCAGAAAATATAGAATTATTTTGTCAAAAATTAAAATATTTCTCAAAATTACATAACAGATCAAATAAATGATAGACACAAGAAATAAATCAATGCATTTCCAATCGTAACAATAGTAAAAAATGTCATGTAAGCTAACATAACGTACAAATTTCAACACAGTAGAGTAATAATCCTGAAATTGTGTTAAAGAAGCTAATTTTGATCGGTTAAAGGAATTTTGAATTTCAAAATTTTGGGGGAGTTTTGTTACAGAGTTTGAAAGCTGAGTAATATATTCCAGCTTCATACACGGCTAATCAATTGACTTGTGTATTGTAAATTTCTCTGCATGACATCGTAATTATATTTAATGTGATTTTTGTAAAACTTGATTGTTACTGTTTTAGGTCTCAGTTTGAACCCCTGACCTATTGATAGCAAACTAGTAAATGTTACTACATCTATATGGTACAATATGTATAGTCCCACCAAATTTATAAACATGCACAATGAATCAGTGTTTGTAATAAGGAAGTCGTCATGAAGCAAACAGTGACAAATCCCAGTTACCTATTGCATTTGGGTACCAAAAGACTAGATATCCTTGTAAGTTCACAGTACCTGAAGACATGAATGGTGCCAGCAGTGTCTCCAAGCCAGACGTAGCCGTCCACTAGACAGGCAGCGGTGGGGCAGTCGGGAAGCGAGAGGGTTGAATACTGCACACAGGCCCGTCCACTCACCACCAGCTGGTCTGCCCGACTGTTCCCACACGCCAGCCATACCTCACCTCCCGTTCCCGTCTCCTCTGTGCCACCAACACATTCTTATTTTAAACTATCTTTATTACTACAATTATCAAACTGTTCAATATTATTAACTGATTAGTATACCAAAGTATTTACGGGTTTTTAACAACTAAATATATTACAAGTACCAAATATGTAGAAATAATTAAATAAGAATGTACTAAAAAATAAATAATCCACAGGTATAAATATGAAAACAAACAAATCAAGAAAGAAGTCAACCAATCTGACTGAATACTGAGAAAGATGTTTGCACAACTGTGATTACTCTATAGTTATTATAATCTGCTCATATTAGAAACGTACATATTTTGATGTTTATCCAGATATTGCATTCACCATATTTTCAGTCCTAATATATCATCTTGGATCAAATCCAGACTCATCATATTTGTTAACACGTTGAAACAATCAATAACGAACCAGCAAGATTCACCTACATGGAGCTCTGATTGTGTTACGCAAAAAAATCACATAAACATTGATATTTCACCATCTGTTTCTCCAGAGCAGACAAGAAAGCACAAAGTTAAGAACACAAGGTGGGTTAAACTGCTGCACAATGAAGTACGTTACACAAGTAGTTGCTACCAACTGTTTCATATTAAGCATTAAAATAGTAGCATGGCATATATGAATATGTTAGTAATTTTGAACATGTTGCCTAGGAAGATAGTAGATGAGGGTTTTCTATATTATAATGAGTTTTAAAGAGCCATAGAGTTTGGTAATCCATTGATTGAAAAGTTACATTTTTTAGAGGTGGCACTGCAGTTACATGTAGAGTATCAACAAACAGGACATTTAATTCAATATTCCATCTAATAAAACTGACACATTGCATGACACAAGTACTGACAAACACAGAAACAGGTTTTTGGATCTTGCTGTCATGTCTGTAATCATTCACACATTTGGTATCTATCAGACAGGCAATGTTTGTGTAGCTGTTAATAAATTCTTATCACCATGTTTTGCATTCAAACAAACAACTATATTAAAACTGCAATAACATTTTGCAAATGTAAAAATGTGTTAATTAATAATAATAAGCAATTTATCTTACTTAAAACTAATGAATCTGGTTCTTTCAGTACTGAGTAATTAAAAATTATACCCTCTCCTAAGATTCACAGGTGTGACAAATCACATGGAAGGTAAGGATGGTAGAAGAAGAGGTGTACCTGTGAGTGAGAGAGGAGCGGTGACAGTGGCAGTTACAGCAGCTGAGTGGTTGAGTGACACAATGTCATAAAGGTGAGTGAACTCCGGGGCCGAGGCTATCGATACGATCTGACTGGCCGATGGCCTGTCTCTGGGCTGCTGACACCAGCACAGCACCATCAAGTCCAGCATGTAGGTGGGGTAGGCTGTCTCCTGTTCAGTCACAATTCCACACGTCAGTTCCACAGATCACGGAATCCATTAAGTGAGCATTTCAAATGAAGCTCTGTTGTCGAGTTTAATCAAATGAATAATTATCTAGATCAAATTATATTTCTTTATTTTCAGAAGACCTACACGGCAAAAAAACTATACAATAAGTTACCTTTAATCAATTCAAAAACATTGAAAAGCAAACTCACAGATTTTGTTTGGAAAAAAACTATTATAGTGTTGATGAGTATTTGATGGATCCTGAATTTTAAAATTGTGTTTTAACATATATTACATTAAATTTGTTACGCTGTCTTGACCTCTTATATATATGTTTATGTGTATATGTATATGTGAATGGTGATGTGCATATATATGAATGTATATGTGTATGTATTAACTTATGACAATGTTACCTGTTTCTATAGCAATGCTATGTATAAACGTTGATGTAACAATAAAGACTGATTCTGATTCTGATGTAAGACAGTGTTAAAAACCAAACTCATATGCTTTAATCAACAATCATGTGATTAAATTACCATATAGTCTAACCAAACTTAGCTATGTTGCAATGACAATATTCACTGTAGAGACAATGAACTCTTAATTCTAAACTTGAATTTATTATAGGACAGTGCATGAGTTAACAAAGGAATCTGATTACATAGTTTGATGGACAAATACATATAAATCATTGAAAGGAATTCCGCGCATCATAAATATTTAATTACTTGGATTAAATTTTAAACTTATTTTTGGTGATGTTTAAGCAATTAAATTATGGTTCAAAATTAGTCAGACTGTAAAAAAGGCAAAACAATTTGATCTTAAAAAGCACACATAACGATATTCACAATTAATATAGGTACTAGTAAAAAAATAAATTGTTATAAATGTCCTCTCTTTTAAATTAAATTAAATTTAAATTTGCTCTATTTTTTATTGTTATTAAGAGTTAAAAAAATGTATTTTATAAAATATTTTAACAATATTTGTCTTATATTATTTGTCAATAATATTCATAACGCTGAAACTAAATAATTGGTGGTGATTGTTTATTAGGAAACAGAAACAAATGTGATTGATTTGCGATGATAACAACTGCATGTTGTCAATGTAATGTAAATAAGTATTTTACAAAAATCTGTAAATAACACAACTTTTTTTGCGCATGCCTATGCTCACAGGCAAAGTAAAATAAATGGTTTAAGGAATCTTCAGAGAACAGAATTCAGCTAACATATGGAGCTCAAATACTCCTTCTGATACTCTTGCTACACACTCAACTTGACGGTCTCAATTTAAATGATTATTTTTTTATGGAATTGACATATTGTTTATTATATTATTTAGATCTAAACAGCCAGGATTTTCAGATCAAAATGTTTTGAACCTAAGTACAATAAGAAATTTAACAGGTATACTTTACTTTTAGTATTCTTACTAATATTTACATATATATTCAGTACGTATTCAAAACAAGCACTTATTCTTAACCTTTTTAGGATGAATGGGCAGTTTTCTGCCCACACATAACTTGCAGAAGAAGACGACACAGGAATGTTACCAAAAATGTTACCAAAAAAAACAAGGGGGCAATATAATAGTACAGTATCACATCTGTCTAACTCTATTCAATTACATCAGGATTTGCTGAAACCAAAATTGTAGATCCAATGTAAGATCCAGTAATCAAAGGATAATATTAGATCATCCTTAATTATTAAAACTTTGTAAAATAAACAATTTATTTGTATTTGTTGAAACGACAGCAAAAACACATTTTAGTGATCGTTCATTAGTGTACCATATATCAGCCGATAATTAATGACGCACCAGATCTCTGCTGTTTCAAAGGTCAAATCCCAACGATTGATTCTCGAATCCAAATCTTTAATGTTGATTTGGTACATTAAAGATTCAGCTTTGAGCCATCACTAATTCTCATAATTGAATGAATAAATCAATCTTTTTATTCACCACAGACACATGGTGGAACAATAATTTAAGTAAATAAAAATTAATGACAATATTTATAAGTCCAAAAGAATATTATGAATTTTCTTCAATAAATCAAGCTGGAAAACCTTACATCTATGACTATTTTGAGTAGGTAACACAAACCCTATGAGTGAGGGGCGGTCGACCTCCCTCTAGGATGCACTCTTTGACTGATTCATGACTCTCGAATGGCTGATGCAGTGTAAGTAACTCGTAGATGAACATTCCAAATGAAAAGCAGTCCACCTGCACAGATAACACTGCACTCTACCTCGAACTATATCATATTTTATGAGCAGATATGTCTTACAGTGTTAAAAATGTTGTTGGCATTTAAAATGTTATGGCTGTGTGAAAACCATCAGCAAATAGCAGTAACAGTAATTATAAATTAATTAAATAATACTATCAAATACAGTATACAAAACAAACTATAACAATTACAACAAAAAATAAAAATATAAAAATTTAATGTAACACTAGGACTTACACAAAAGATTTTAAATTGATTTCCAACTTGAAGCAAAACATTTAGCACAGAAGCATGACACACGCCATTCACAAAACTAGTTATCACCAGACAGAACTGGCTAACACTGCATAGAACTGGCTATCGCTGCACAGAACTAACTAATACTACAGAACTATCTAACACCACAGAACTAACTAATACTACAGAACTAACACCACAGAACTGGCTATCGCTGCATAGAACTAACTAATACCACAGAACTAACTAACACCACAGAACTAACTAATACTACAGAACTAACACCACAGAACTGGCTATCGCTGCATAGAACTAACTAATACCACAGAACTAACTAACACCACAGAACTAACTAACACCACAGAACTAATACTACAGAAATAACACACAGAACTGGCTATCACTGCAGAGAACTTGCTATCGCTGCACAGAGCTGTTTTACTCCACACAGGACTGGCTATAAAATCACAGAACTGACTAATACTACAGAACTGGCTATCACCACGGAACTTAATATCAATACACTACACTAACCATAACTATTCCCACATTTTTTTTTTTTTTGCTTTGGGATATTGGGGTGGATTCATAGATCCTCACACGTCAACCTGAGCTTATTGTGTGCCCCTTTGATGTTAGAGGGGTAAGCCTATCTTTGTGCCCTTAATTAGGCTAAGAAGCTTTTCCCTGATACTAGCATCTGGTTCGTCGCCTGGTTGTTTATCACCGAAAAGAGCCCTTCTCCTTGCTCCCAGTCTCTCACAGTCCAGTATTATGTGTTTTGCAGTCTCTTCAGACTTATTGCAGAGTCTACACTCCGAGTCCTCATTTCGTAAACCTAGAGTGTTTAGGTGTTTCCTGAAGTGGCCGTGTCCAGTGATCAAGGCAATCACTTGCTTAACCCGATCCCTGCCCAGCCCCATCAGCCATCTGGTGAAGCCGGAGCTAGAATTGGCAAGCAGTCTTTTGCCGAGTGCTTGTCCTTGGTGACTCTGCCACCGCAAGCGGTGTGTCTTCCTGGACCATTTGTTTATACTTTGGTAAGCGGCTGACTTGCTTATACCACAACTCGGTTCTGGACCGGTGTATGGCATGCTTGCTCCGCTTTTGGCAAGCCTGTCGGCGCATTCGTTGCCACCTATGCCTGTGTGGCCCGGTACCCAACCAAGACGCACACAGTTGCGTGATCCAAGCTTGCAGAGAGTGTTAAAGCACTCCCACACAAGCCTGGATCCAATGCTGTTGGAGTCAAGAGCTTTAAGAGCTGCCTGACTGTCTGACATTATACAAATGTTCATTCCCTGGTACCCTCTGGTGAGGCCTAGGTTGGCACAGGCTAGGATACCATAGATTTCGGCTTCAAATATGGAGCAGTTCCGAACCAAACTGCCGCAAAGGGCAGTTCTAGGGGATTGACTAAACACTCCATATCCAGTTCTACCCTTAATAAGCGAGCCATCCGTGTACCAGACAAAGCTCTTTCTTATTGTTGGGATGTTATCTTGCGATTTCCACTCATCTCTGGAGTAGAAGTCAACAGAGAATGGATGCGAGTTTCAGCCTAGAAAGATACTCTAGGTTCTTTTTCCTAGTGAATGGTACAACTACTGTCTTAGAGGGATTTACTTTCAGTCCCTCTCCCTGACACCAGTTGTATTCCCACATAGATCTGGCAAACACTGCACAGAACTAACATTATCACACAAAACTGGATATCAATACACTAAACTAACCATCACTACACACAACTTGGTATCAACACACAGAACTGATTATCACCATATACAAGGGTGGTTTGATGTCAATGACTACTGGAATAAAACACATTTTTTGGCAAATAAAAATTTGAAAAAAAAACTCTTCAAATAATAAGTTTTCCCAAGGCTAACAAAATATTTTCATTTTTAAATACAAGAAAATGGTTTCTTATTTTTTTTTATTTCATTCAGTCATGGTAGGTTTTATAGATTTGTTCATTCAAATTAAGTTAATCATATCTACAACACTAAATTCTGCCTGATTTTCCAAAATTTAAAAATCAGAACTAATTCCTTGAGTTATTCTAAAATATATCAGCTCATAATGACTAGAGACTAGGGTATAATGCTATTTCAAAATTAAACTAATTTAATTACCTAATACGGTACACAAATATAAAAAAATTAAATGCTGTAAAAAAATAAATTATTAATAACAAAAATATTTTGCAAACTAAGAATACTCGGATTCTCAAAAATGGTAAACTGGCAAGATTCTTTTTCAAGTGATTGGGAGGGATTTCTATAGAAAAGATTTTTCTGATTTCAAAATGTTCAGCTAATTATTATTTTTGCATTAATTATAAACTAATATATATTTCTAAGAATGGATAGCATTTCAGCTTTTACCAGTTCTCTAATTATGAAAATATCCAGGAAATATAAATCCCCATAACCAATTTTTAATTAAGTTTGAACAACAGCTTAACCAAAAATATAACTCAATGCTTTATGAATAACTCAAGTACAATGACACAATCAGGCGAAACACGAAATGAATGCAACACAGACAAATATATAACATAGTGTAATACAAACAATCGCTGCATGGTCAAGGAGGCAAGTTAACAAAGCATGAATGACCACACAGCATGTAACCATGGAGCTAGACTTATTCCATAATAGTCCCATTAAAATACCCTCTAATTATTGAAAATAATAAGTAATTGTTAACACTTAGTACTTATTTCTTGTATTGTGGCCAAACTGTACTGTTTAAAACACTACTGCTACATTTTCTGGCAAAAATCATTATTAATTTAAAAATATTATATCCAAGATACCTTTTCAGTGTATTCCTCTTCACCATTATACCTCATGATTTCAGGAGCCATGAATCCTTCGGTGCCTCCAAACCCTTTGGTACCAGACGGTAACGTCAGTCTACTTATCCCTAAACAGTTCAAAGGCAACACTATTGAAAATCGTTTTCAGAATGCTACAGTATTGGAGAACCACATTAGAAGCCAAGTATTATCAAAAGGAAATTCAAAAATATATTTCTACAAGATGTTACTTTTGAAGCTTTTATACAAAGGTAACATAAAATTAAAAAAAGGAGTGGACAGTCAAGTCATTCAGGGGGTAAATGATGACTGTAATGTAATGTAGATGGACATTCAATAATGATAATCCAATGTTAAATGAATATAAAATAAAAAACTATTTTGCAAATTTAAGTATGAATATAAACTGATTAAACAGTACAGCAACATCAAGCATTTACTTTTGAAATCCTTAAAACATTTATACAGTATTACGTCATAAGTTATAAACTGTTGCCAATCTGTCTCTTTAAATCCAACCTATTATTCCAATACTTAATAATCTTTTTTAGAAAGTCCATTGGAAGAATTTTTTAAGGCTTCCAATAGAGCCTAAGTAATTATACAAGCACATTTATACATTAGGCTTGGTAAAGAGAAAGCAAAGAAATATTACTTTGAGACTAAAGTAAGCAATTGATGACCAGTTAAATTATCATTAAAACAATATTCAAGCAAACTGTATTAAAGAACACTATATAATTACCATAGTCTGCCAGCTTGATGTGGACTGGAACCTCAAGATGGTCATGGAAGGGTGGCGGAATAGACCACACTAACACATTCTCACTCTTGAGATCACGGTAGATGATGTGTTGTTGATGCAAGTACTCAATAGCTTTAGCCACCTGTGGAATAAGCAAACACTTGTAAAACAGCAATTGATTTTTTTTCTTTGTAGGTCAATAATTGGCTGAGCTTTAACGAAGTTTATCATTCATGGGGCTGGGAATATTTCATTTCTGTCCGTTTGTCCAGACGATATCTTGAAAACAATCTGACCTGTAGACTTGAAATTATGGATGAAGCTTCAAATCTATATTGAGTTTAATTATGGTGCATGTCACTCAGTCCATAGGATTTGACTGATCATTATCGAATAATTTTACATTGGTCTTATGGGTAAACATGAAGGCAATGATATAATAACAAAATAAATAAATTTGTAAACAAACTCAGTTTATTCATTAGAGATTTTAACATGCGACTTTTATTCATAGAGTAAAAAAGAAAAAATTTGGAAATTCAATATTAAAACTCTGTGACAATATTTAATTTCAGCACACTCTTACATTGTACTATACTCGCTAGCTCATCAGAACTTTTATTATTTGAACAATGATATAAAAACCCATTTAATGAGCACAAATGGGAATGCATTATGTGTCAAAAGATATCTCGAGAAAGATTTCATCTGTTCACTTTAAATTATGCATGAAACTTTATTTATACATAGACGAGAATGACTTCTATAATGGTGCATATCCGACCATGGAATTTGGCTGAATGTCATTGAATGCTATGACTCAGTAGTGTGACAAAGTATCTCTTTTGTCTGCCGGAGAGGATGTCAAATTTTTTTATTATGTTTTGTATCAATGTTTTTTCTCTATCACTGTCTATCTTTCTATCTGTCTGCAGGACCTCTAGAGAATAAAATAAGCTATAGATTTGAAAGTTTGTGTCCAATCTCAGCGAAGTCTGTTACATGACATGTAGTATGGCGTACTCCTACCTTTTTTATCCTTAAATAGCTTTGTAATAATTAGCTTTGAGATTAACCCCTCAGTGCTAACAACAACTCAAGCTACTTTTGACAACAACAGGGTGTTCCTTGAAGCCTGTACAAAACTCCAACACTGCAAGTTTTAGAAAATATGTAAAAGTTTTTTGAAATCTCTGATATTTTAATAAGCAATCTTTATTTTTTATGAAGAATGTAATTACAGTAACAACAACATGATCCCTGTTTGATCTTTGTGTCAAAAGTAGGTTTATAAGTTACTTAAAAGTTTTAACATTTGATGGCAGGCATACAAAAAAAGTTACTCATTCTCCTCTTTCCATATTCACTAATTTTCCTTTTATTTAGCCACTGTACATTTCCATGCATGCATAAAGGACATTCAAAGGAACTACTATCTTAAGTCTATCTATTGCTTGTGTACCTGCAATATAATTGCTTGCAGCGTGTAAGGACTAAGTGTGGCACCAGTGCGCCGATAGTGGCGCAAGGTGGCATCTAGTGCACCAAATGGTGCCAGGTCCAGCACCAATGCAAGAGGTCGTGTACACACACCCACCAGCGGCACGATGTGAGGATGTCTCAATGTCAGCAAGATGTTCAGCTCTTGACGAGCTGTACAATAGGCCTTGCTGGCATATTGAAGAGGGTCTCGGTCCCACTTTCCTTGTGCTCCCTGTAGTAATGCACACAATGACATAAATGGTTGACTTGATGAAAACAAGGTTCAGTATGATTACTTCTTACAAGGTACAGCTAAGATAAAATATTTTAATTGCACAAACGTTTGATAGGTATACAAACAATGTAAAGCAAACTGGTGCATTGCCTGTTTATACAATATTATTATTAATACTATGAGCCCTAAAAGTAACATCAGTCAAAGCTACAATAAGTAGCTTAGTTACTATAATGTTATTATTAGTCAATAGTCAAATCACTGTATTCTGTAGTATGTACAAGGTACAAAGAATAGCATCATTAAAATAAAACATTATAACATTAGTTCATTTAAATCATAAAACTTAACAATTTATCTTCAATTCTTATTTAAATTAATTATTTGCTTTTTGTATTGAAATATTCCTTAAAATAATATAGGGACAACTTAGTTAAATAATTTTTCACTTTTTTAATTTTAACAGATCTGTTTCTATTACAAATTCTGTTAGTAGAATACATACATATCTCACATATCTGTAATACGTTTTATTTTTGTAAAATTTGAGATTGTATTGATCGATATGTCTATTAAAACGAATACGTATGTTTATTAGTTTGTAGTATAGGATCAAAAATTTGTTATACATAAATTATTGATTTAAATTATATGTAAGCCATATACTATCAGAATTCCACGTTCAGAAGAAATATGTTTAACAGCATCTGTATATCTTAAATGTTTCATGACTCTCGAAGATTTTCTTTGCAGCCTATCTAAATTGCTTATCATTGTTGCTCCATAAATGTTTTTTCCATAAGCTAAATGTGAGTGAATCAATGAGAAATATATTAATATAAGTGTTCTTAAAATTACTAATTTTTACCATTTGTTGCAATGCATATAGACCAGTAGACATCTTATTAGTCACATGGTCTACATGTTTTCCCAAGCTAAATTCTTATCTATTATAAGTTCTAAAGAAATGTGTGTGATCTACTTTTTTAAGTCTGTTATTGGCTAGAAAGTGTCACAGTTGAAATTTGCTGGATTGCTTCATAGAAAAAGAAATATAATTAGATTTTTTTTAATTTAATAAAAGATGATTTTTGTCAAAGATCCTTAATCCTACTCTTAGACCAATATATGATAAAATTTAAATATTCTAAAGCCTCTGACCAGAAAAGAAAACATTTGAATCATCAGCTGTATATCTATCAGTAATCCAGTTTTGCCCTAAGAAATGTTTTTAACTGTTTGACTAATTTTATTAGGAAAATGTAATTCTTTAATATAACTAAAAATATGACAAAATAGTTGATATTTCATATCTACCGAAGCTTTATAAACATCTATCCATATCTCCCTTGCTATATATATTAAAAATGTTTTCTATATCTAAGACAATTGATCTAGAATTATTTCAGACAGGCAGCATTCAAATTCTTATTCTCTTAAAGGAGCTTCAACTGCTGGTAATTTAATACATCTGAAATTTATATGCTCTTTAGCCAATATTATCACTCCACTTCCAGAGGATTGAGATCTCACACAAGACAAGCAGTATTTAGGAATGTGCAATATAACCAATTCTGCTGCTGTCAATTTATGTTCAGTAGTGCTAAGATATGTGGTTGTATTTCCTCTAAATTTATATTTAACATATTTAAGTGGAATGACAAATATTGCACGTTTTGGTGAAAAACAGAAAACTTAGATAATGGTTGACAACTCCTTGCTTTGATATATCTACTATCTCGAGCAAAATCATGTAAACTAACAGGTGATGAGGGCAGAAAACTATAAGGTGACCCTAGTCAAGTTTAAAAATTTGTGTATGTCTATATTTTCTTATAGGTATGAGCAGACTTGATTATTAAGTGCTAGTGTACTGAAGTACTAGTATTAAAGTATCAGTGAAGTGGGTTCTTTAATCTTCACAGATTAGTCTTTTATAGCACAAACTGTTCAAGGCTGGTAAGGCTTACACTTAAGGGGGGGGGGGGTTGAAAATATTTTTTAACAGGTACATCAGAACAAATCTGCTAATTCTAGTGTCTTAGTATATTTTTGTACAGGTAACTCAAAAACCAAAGTAAATAGATAGTCATTAACAAATCAAAATCTATATCAGTTTCAAGCCATGTAAATATGGATTATTTTAATTAAAAAGTAAATGTCTAATCTGATGAGATTTTAATCGCTTAAAAAAATTTATTTCTGTAAATATTGTCACACCAATAAAAATTAAACTACACCATACCATAGTTCATCTAGTGCTATTGTACAGGACAGAGACATCAATTATGACTAAACAAGATGAAAGAAAACCCATTGTCTTTAAGAACAAAGTTTCAAGGAAGATCTTTGACCATACAGCGGAATCAAGTGTGAAGTTAAAACACAATTAGGAAATAAGAGATCTATATATAGATAATGGTATAGGTAACAGATAAAAGAACCAAGAAGAATGAGGAAGACTGGGTATATACAAGGGAGAAAGGCTCACTCTTACAGGAAATAGGACTTGGGAAAGTCTATAGGACTAGGAAGACCTAAACAAGATAGTGGGATAAGACAGAGTTAGATGTCCAGGAAGTGGGAACAAGCATGGAGGAGACAAGGGAGGTAGAGTGCGACTGTTGGTACAGTTAAGTCCTAGCTAAGATATAGACGGCCAAGGGAATATGTCAAATTTCTGTTAAAAAATTTCATGTTTACTGAACCTTGTAAGCAATGATGGCAGACTGACTGGCATTGGGCCCTGGTTGGACAGGCTGCAGCATCTTCATAGCCACTTGGATGGTGTCGTTGGATCCACGTACACGACATGTGCCCTTGAACACAAAACCAAAGGCTCCACGGCCGAGCAGCTTGCCTCGTACTAAACTATGAGGGCGAATCAGATGTCTCTCGCCCAAATCCAGGAACATCTGGAGCACATATATCAGGCTTAGCCATGAGTGAATAGTATTGTATGCATGAGCATTGTCTATATAGTCTTGTTATAATTTAATACCAATTGATACTTTCTTTTCTTCTCACATAACTGGTGAATACGAAATATTATAAAATAAATATGAGATGCAACATAATAGCTATTCTATAAATCTAAGATAAACAGCAAGAAAACATTAAGTTGCATCCACAGATGTTATTTTCAAAATTAGTTTTTTTCCAATATATTGTTAAGTAATGTGATGGTTGAAAAATTATGGCCTGTTCAAAGGATCAGCCAACCTTTAGTCAACAACACTACATCACAATCATTCTATTAATCTTACCCACCAGCATTTTAGCTTTTCTTCTCAATAATAGGATATGCAACTGGTATTGTGTTGGGTTTATCAAATTATTTTCAGTATTCGAATTCGGTATAACCTACCGTATCTGGAGCAATGTGAGCCAAGGACACATCACCATGAGTAGGGCACTTGACGCTGGACTTGTCGTAGGCTGCCAGGATACACTCCTCTACCATCCAAGAGTACTGGGGGAGCCTTTCCCTTCCTCCCTCCTCCTCACCCACCACCACTCCAGGGTGACCTTCCACCGACGTCTTCCGGCTGTAAAACATATCATATTGTTACTGATCAAATGTTCAATATATCATATTTATTTTAAATTAACACTTAGGATACATTTTTATGAAATCCCTTTGCTGGAGTGTTAGCAAAAATGAGCAGTAATTTCTCAACTTCAGAGAGTGTTTATAGTTGGTGATTTTAAGTAATTGAAACTGGTTTTGTCTCAAAAATAAAATGATGAGTCAGAAAAACGTTTTCTTTCAATACAAAACCACTTGGTCTGTGGATGGACCTCATCCCAAAAAGCAAATTAATAATTCATGACAGGTACAGGTCAGATGAATTATTGCTATGGCTCTTCAAGGCAAACTAACAGTGGAGAAAAAGCTGTATTTAGTTGATTTGCTAAGCCATCTACCTTAGGTTTGGAAGTCACGTGATTAAACCATGCTAACCTTGTAACACACTTTAGAACGTTATTAGATGGTGTTATTGAGTAACACTAAAAATGAAAATGATTCCTAAGAAGTAACAGTAAAAATCACACTTTTGTATGTATTTACAATGGATTAAAGTCACAAAAACAATTAAGCCTTTAATGTTCAAGTGAATTACATATAAGTTTTAAATTTGATTCTTTACACTTTCCTTGTTTAACTTCGGGATTGGGTGGGTTCCATTGTTTGACATCAGTGGTTCCTGCTACTAACTGATTTTACACAGCAGTTCTGTTGTTTATGCTCTCATATGTAAGTTGGTAGAAAACGTATCCCCCTGCACCAATTTTCTATTACACCTGTTTGATTTCAAAGCATATGTGAGTTGGCAATTATTTCTTCCACCACTTCTTCTACCGGCCTAGATAGTAGGTCCCTTACAACAAATTATTACATTGTTACCCTAGTTTAGTAATACAATAAACGCATAACAAACATAAAAAAAAAACAACTTACCAATGACATAATGGACCATCGCTGCTACTAATTTTTGTACTAAAATTCCCACATACTTACAAAAAGTAACAAAATTTTTCATATAGTAGTAATGAATTATTATTATTATTGTAAAGCACTGTTGTACTCTTCAAAAGGGTTAATATAGGCACCAGTGTCCTTCCTATCTTTTCTATTTAAATCAATTTTACCTGTGTTTCCATTCATGTTGCTGCCAATATGGAAAAAATCAAATAGTAATTAATTAATCTAACTACAGTAGGACCCCTCATATCTGGCCACCACGGGACCGAGCCCCTGGCCGGATAACGATTCGGCCGGATAAACCAACCTACAGTACACAACACTTGACGAAACAAAACAATTGTACTGTACTAACCGCACTGGAAATAATCAACGAACTTTTTACAGGTTAAACCTACTAGCTCAACTGAGGGAAACACAGGAAAATGTAAACAAATAGATACACCAAAATAACGCAGGAGTCGTGGGAGACTAGTGCGTGCAACTGCGCGTCCGCAAGCCGTGGTAAATAAATTTCGATATTGGCTTCCAGGAAGTGGCCGGATAAACCGAGGTGCGGTAAAACCGAGGCCGGATATGAGGGGTTCTACTGTAGTGATCAACTACAAATATAAATTAGCCAAACATAACTTATATTTGATTTTAGTGAATCAAACATGAGAAGTTAAATAAATATCTATACAGACCTAGAGCCTGTACTGTCAGGACCCACGCCACTGTCCCCATCAGAAGTATAGCTCTCCTGTGACTTGCGTACTCTTCGCAGGCTGCCCTCCACTTCTGCAGCTTGCAATGCCTGTACATCACATTAAATCTAATATTGTTTTATTCATAAAAATATCTATGTAGATAAGCAAGTTAACAAACTATAATAATTTTGTAAATAATATTTAGCATGCTAGTTCCTATTTCCTGTCTATATATGTTCATAGATCGCCGTGTGTCTACTCGGCTGTATCACTGCAACATCTACTGCTCAGCAAACAAAACAATTGTTAATTTGTGTCTGTCTCGTAATTTGTATAGTTGTAAGTATATATCCTTAATAAGAATATATGTATAATGTTTATATCTTGAAATGTTTTATCATGTTTAAAGGTAGTTTGAAATTTGTGCTGGCAGCTCCAGTTAAAAAAATTCCTGGACTAAATAAAAGAAATTGTTTAAGTTAGTTTTAAACTATGTTATAATTCACTGAATTGTTTGCTATGATTTGGCACCCAGTTAACCCGTATATTAACACATGTTATCACATGGCAAACCGCTGCTTTGCTACACAATGCCTACCAGCTGTAAGATGATACACATTGGTCTCTAGTTGTGTTTATTTGAACTATTACATATCCACAGTAGTGCTGTTTAATTGCTACTATACTCTGATGGTTAACTATTACGATGGTTAAGGAACTATCACGAAACATATTTAATGTTTTACCTGATCTTTAGAAACAGAACTTTGTTTGTTTATTTTTTTAAATCACATTGTCAAAGTTGCTACTAAGTATCCTGTTGGTATGACAGGAATATTAGTTATAATAATTAATGACTTGTTATCATTTTTAGATTTGTCCAGATGAATTGTTGTGAATTAGGCATTCAACAGGGTGTAACTTTTCTGAGAATGATGGTGATCGGGATATGGACTCAATTTATTAATCACAATCTGACATAATGAATTAGAAGATTCTGGCAGCAGTTTGCTATATTATGATGTTACTATAGTTGACTATGGTGGACGAGAAACAAGCTGCATGTATGCTGAATGTGGAGCATCTCTGTGTGTGGCAAATAAACTCTGCAGTACCGGGTGACAGCATTGTTGAAAACTCTGCACTTAAAGGGTTAACTACCAGCTTAGGTGGAAAATTTTTCATGAAGTGCAAGTATGTGTGGAATAACCTTTTAGGATTAATACCTTAAATTGCATCTAATATCTAATTGGTTTCTGAATGTATATTATATAAAGAATAAACCTGAGAAAAACTATTATTATTAAAACTACTATATGTATTTTGTGAATTATAGCATGACGGCTATAGCAAACCACATATAGCAAAACAAAACAATAAAAATACTTCATGAAGCTTTACTACTGTAAAAAAAACCTCCAGCCAAAGGTTCATAGGAAAGATTTTCATTCAAATTTTAAAAGTTAAGTGAGAAATGTTTCATATTTGCAAATTTGCTTACTTTCTTCCCATTTAATTCAGTGAACTTTAGACTCCAAAACTACTATTACAATAAAATATCCTTGAGTTTAAGTTGAATCACAACAAATTAGTTTTAATTGTCCACCAGAAAAATCCATTAACATCAAATTAATACCCCCAACTTAAGACAAGTAACACTTTTACATTCTTGGTGCCACTAATAAAATAAACCACTTAGCAAATAATAACATTCTGCATAGGGCAATGAAAGATCATATATAATTGAAATTAGTATTAAAAAAATCAACATGACAGTGAAAATTGATAGTATATGTTTAATAAATTAAGAGATTTTGAGAACTTTCATACATGGTGAAATTTGTTTGGCACATTACCTCTGCTAAATGGGGAGGATGCAGATGCTGAGGTCTCCCACCAATGTCTCCATCCAGCTCATGGATTGAGGCTAGACACCGAGGACATGGCACCAAACGTGTTACCAAAAACTTGCCTTCCGATGTATGTACAAACCTCGTCCCTGCACACAACGACACAAGTAATAGTTAGTGTCTTCTTAAGTACACTCTAGAATGCCACATACATTGCTTTGCCAAAACTGTATTCACAATCATTTATGTATCCCAAAGAACTCACTAAGATGTAGTAAAAAGAATTTGAGGTCAGTACAGTTAGGTTCAGCACAAATTGTGTACTTTCGTTCTTAGTGTAGCCTAGTTTAGTGGAGAATTATAAGTACATTAGTTTAATTTACACTTTAATTTAATTTTGAATTCACATTTTGGAATTGGAAACCTCTGAAGCATAAGGATTATATCCGTTTGGCACAATTAATATTGTACACTTAATAATCTAATTGCCTGTATATTAAGATTTATTGTTTAAAAACATGTTTCAAAGTATATTATGACAAAAAATAGCAAATCTACCTCAATATTTAATAATGATTTTTCATATTAAAAAAGGGCCTTTTTAAAAAAAAAATAGGGACCTATTTTTTAAATTTAACTTAAATGTTGAAAAAATTAAACATTTATTCATTACAAGAAGGTAATGATAATCCAGACAGGTGAGTACTTGATTTTTACTAAATATAAATGTAATCAATGATGCTAAAGTTTTTAAAACCATTAAATTGTACAACATTTTATATAGCATAATGTACTTCAGAGGTAGCAATGAAACGTTTAACATAAAATAATATTTTATTGTCATTTTACAAGAATCATTAACAAAGACTTGTATATATATAAAAAAGATAGAGTTAAAACAAATAATAATAAAACTTATTAGTCCAGTAGATAAAAACCATGACAAATGTCATATTAACTTTAGAACATCATTGACATGAATCCTTGCATACTCCAGACATAACCTCCACATCATTGATGTGGTTTTTCATTAAATATATTTTTAACATTGACTGCATGTAGCTTATTTCTATAATAAAATACATTGATTTAGAATTAAATATTAAACAACTAAATACTAAAACAATGCATTTATACATGTTACATAAATAACTGTTTACACATACACAACATTGATGCAAACTCCATATCAATTATTAAATTATCAATCCACTAACGCAAGTTAACATCAGCTGATTAATCGGTTATAACATCCACTATCCAATCTAATACAAGATAATTTCTTTGATGGTTTACTCTCGTAATAAAATAATTAAGTTTATCACATAAATATGTGTCTAATAATGAAGTGTGCACTTTTATCTTTCGTTAGTATTGAGGTGTAGCAAGAGTTTAGAGGGACCTAGGATCATTTAGGGGTAAGCTGAGGGGGATATGTAAAAAGCCTAGAAAAGTGTACAAGGTTGGATACCCTTAACCTTAGTTGTTCTAATTTGGATTGATGACATGAGCGACCGTCTTGGCCAAGTATCTCCATTCTTATTCTGTAGTTGACTGAACCTGCCACTTATTTCTCACATGGATGAACTACAAATGCAGTTTGGATAAGCTACTTTCTTATCTCCTCAAAAAATGTAAAACAAGTTGTTACAATGAATGACATACCAAGTGTGGGATACCAATCCTCCAGCAGAGTGTCTATATGGTCCACTGCCAGTGCTAGCAGTTGGGCCGAGCATTCGGGAGCTGGGTCCAGTACAATGGCCTGATAGCCGATGGGCTCGTCCTCATCTGTGATGGGTCGCTTGATTACCAGGGTGTCCTGGGGCAGCAGGATCTCCAATATAGAAGAGTTCACTAGGTCAACATCCGACCACAGACCCTCCTGCTTCAACCGCAGCCTACAAAAATTACAGACTCTTTTAGACAAATGGCATGGACATTATATTATATTATTATTGGAGTATTAGCTATTACCAGGTACAATGTATCCACAGGATTTGATGGAACTGTGGAATTAGAAATTGGTTGACAGAGTTTTGTGATGTTTTTATACCCTAAGTTTCATCTTATAGGTTTTAAGTTTTCATTTATTCCACAACCTATAGCAATAATTGAATACATCTCAAGTTACCTGAGTTTTTTGTAGTCAACAGGTGTATTTCTCATGGAGGGAATGACCTCCTTCATCCGGAATAGTACAGAGTCAGCATATCTCAGCTCCATGCCAGTCTGCCATAACACCCACTCCGCCCTGACATCCAGGAGTCTGGCCAGCCTGCTGTCCTGGGTTACCTTCAGGGCAAAGGACATGCTTTTATCATATTGAGAAACTCATACTTTTTCTTTTAGTCTTGTTCCTGTCATAACAGAATAGTGGACTTGTAGAAAACGAATGAATTTCAGTTATATTCCAAGTCACTGTCTAAAACACTTTTCACTGTAAGATGAACTTAATACTTATCTAAAAACTACCATCCAGCAAGGAATATTTATATGCTATTGTAAAATAAATCAAAAGCTTAAAATATCCAACAGCTATGAGCTGTACATATTATACAGGGTGGAGTGCGGTAATTTGCTGATTTGGAAATGAAATGAAAAATTATGAACCTTAGAAAAAATTATTTTTTATTTTAATTATATTGAACAGTAAGGGAATTTTTAAATTACATGGTTTTAAATAATGTATCTGACAAATGTCGACCTTCGGCATCCACACACTGCTGCATACGTTTTCTGAAGTTTCATTAACTCTAACAAGCATGTCAACTGGTATTCTGCCAATTTCAACCTCAATATTGTTCCTTAGGTCTTCCAAGGTGTTGGGACGGTTGATATACACCTTCGACTTCAAAGAAACCCCAAAGGAAAACAATCGCATAGGGCTAAGTCTGGTGAGCGTGCCGGCCAGTTCACATCACCCCTCAAAGAGATAAGCCGTCCAGGAAACATTTGCCGCAAACAATTCATGGCAACCCTTGCTGTGTGTGCAGTGGCACCATCCTGTTTGAACCATGTATCCTCTAATTGCATTGCCTCAAGAGCCGGCTGAAAAAAAATCCTGTATCATAGTCAAGTACCGTTCGGAGTTCACAGTTATGGCACGACGGTTATCCTGAAAAAAGTAAGAGCCAATGATGCCTACTCGTGATATGGCGCACCACACAGTGACGTGGTCCGAATGCAGAGGTCTCTGGTGGACTTCTCTGGGGTTTGTTTCCCTCCAGTAGCGCATGTTTTGCTTGTTGACACACCCACTGAGGTGAAAATGTGCCTCATCAGAAAAGAACACAATTGCGTCACGCGGTATAGTTGCAAGCATATCTTCACAAGAAGTACGCCGTGTCAAATAGTCCCGTGCTGACAATTGATGGACCAAGCACATTTTATACGGGTGAAATCTCAGTTCATGATGAAGAACCCGGTGGAGAGAACGTCTTGAAATGCCAAGAGCAAGTGATTGCTTCCGAGCAGAGCGTTTTGGAGATTGCAGTACTGCTGCTCTAACTCTATCGATGTTTTCCGGTGTTGTAATCCTTCTCTGATGTCCCCTTCGTACACATGACACATTCCCTGCTGTTCTCAATGCAGTTACCCAATTTACAATTGATTGCCGACCAGGAACACGTCCGCATGGGGAACAGCGAATCGTAAACGAAAAGCACGCTGCACTGCAATGATCGAGTGGGCATTTGAAAAATATGCTTCAGCACAAAACAACCTCTCCTCTCGTGTCCACTGCATGATGGCAACTGGAACGCGAAGGAATACAAATCTCCCATCAGCCACTATAAGCCACGCCCACTCTACCCTCTCTTCGACCAACAGTGCCGCCACAGCCTGCAGTGCAAAAAAGCAAATTACCGCGCTCCACCCTGTACTAGAGTCTGAGCTATGACTGTGTCTAGATTCGGCCCCACAGCTTACATTTGTGAGCAAACTAGTAGGCATTTCAAAACTCACAGTACATACTGAAGTACCAACTTCAAGTTTGCTTATTATGTGGTCGCAATATAAATATTTTAAATGTTTGGTAATTATACCCATATACCTATTTATACCCACAACAACCAGCCCACGTGTTTTTTTTAATTTATACTCAGTATTGATTTTGTTACTTGTTATGATTTTCTATATACTTATGATCAAATAATATTATTATTTTGTTCATGTTAATTCTAATTTTAAAAATATTAACATTAAATATTATTTTATGGGGTTACTTTCTCATATCAAAGTTAAATTAATGTATAAAGCCTCAATAATTAGTACCAATACCAGTATTAAACACGATTTGACTTTTATTACCTTGTACTAAACACATCCAATGATAAAATCTGCATAATTTGATGGAGCTGAAACTGGTCAGAAATACATCAACGGATAGATGAAAACACATGTTTTATTGTGAAACTGAAAACTAATAATGATTTAAATAAAATGCAGTTAATTTTCCTATAATTCCAGTTAACTGAATAACCAATATACAAGGGTTATCCAGAAAGTAGATTACGTTTTGATAAAAACAAGAAGAAATATTATTACATACATTTGAAAATTACACTAAAATGCTATTTTTCAGCATAGTCAAATTTAGGCATTTATCATAGCGGTGCTCCCGCAGTACCAAAGTGCTGCGTCGCAAGCCAGGTCTTCATTGCTGAAAACAGATGGTAGTCTCTGAGTGTAATATCCAGACTGACTGTAAAGCAGATGTGGAAACCCCTCCAACTTAAAAGCATCACCATTTTTTCGTAAGTGTCCAAAAATGTCAAAAAAGCAGTCATATGCTGATTTTTATCGGTTTTGTTAAGATTTTTGGTACCCTTCTAATTACAAAATTTAACCTAATTTCTGCATAACAATTTTGTGTAACTAACTCCTTGAAATTTGACAAAAACTAAGTGAGAGTTCTGTTATTGTGAATTGGCGGTCTTCTTTAATCTTCTCATCAACTTTAGAGGCAATTTCATTGGTCACAATGCTTGGCAGTCCACTTCGTTCATTATTATGCACATTAGTTCAGCCATTTTTAAACCTAATGCACCACTGACGCATTCCATCTTCAGTATTCAAATCATTCCCATAAACTTCATACAGTCGGTGATAAATCTCGATTGGTTTATTGTGCTTAGTGAACAAAAATCATATCACCAACTGCACTACACAACTTACGAGATTTTCAATTGAGTCACACGTTTTAAACTAATATTGTAAAACAACAAGGAGTGACAGTAACCTCTCACTAGCATGGCTCAATAGCCACTGAACGGAGAAATGCCCTGACATCAAAATGACTGTGATACTTCCGCCTCTAACGGCTACAGAGCAAAACGTGATCTACTTGTCTATTTACTGGATAGCCCTTGTAAAAACAAAATTCAACACATTTTACAGCTTAAATTTATTTATCAAAATGAAGACTCAGCTTTATACCAATGAAATATATGTAAACAATCGACTATATTACCTGTGAATGGATCAATGATGTTACATGTTAACTGCAGTAGTTCAGTTAACTTAAAAATTATTTGTTTACTTCATATGCCTTGCATGCTATGACTGTGTGTAATATTTAAAGAGTTCCATAAATAATTTTTATAAAACTAACATTTAACACTTAGAGTGCTAATCCCGTAATTTTACGGAACGGCGAAACTTCTGAAGAATGCTAATCCCATAGTTTTACGTGGTTGTCATTTCAATTGGTATTATATTACATTGTCCGTATTTAAACGGGTTTTGCCTACTCTACAATGTTATTTGGGTTTTTAGTAACACAATTCACCGCTAGAAAGCATCAGATGTATTGTATAAGCTTAATGACAAAGCAACTTCGCTCGCGTTGTTTACGTGCCGCTAACGTGACGTTCGTTGCAGCCGGCAGTCGATGTCGCAATCATGGATTCTCGCAGCTTGAACCACGTTGCGATCAGTGATGTATTAGATAAAGATAATTTTATTGGAGTAAATAGTATTTTTGACGATTCTGACATTGATCCTGATTTAATGGAAGAAGATTAGACACATACTTCAGGTAAGAATAAGTAAGTCTATTTATCATATAAACATCAGTCTAAAAGTTTGGTTATGTTATTGTTTTCGTGAATCAAACTATAATTTGTATTATAATAAATTAACTTTATACAACTAATATTTTATTCTTATGAATAAAATAAAAATATATTCATATTTTACATAGTATATTATTATGTTACAGATGCTGAAAACAGTGCTGACAGCGAAAGTGATGCCGACGCATCAATATGACGGCATAGTTTTTTGTCAAAAAACTACAAAACATAAAAACATGATTTGTATTATTCAAAGGACAGTTTATATTTGTAAATGGGTCATTGTAAATAATTGTATGTATGCTTAGTTTAGTAAGTTAGATAAAAAAACTGTCTCAAAAAATAATTTTTTTTCCAAAAATATACGTTTTTAAAAAACATTTTTTATGTGTAGTTTTTAAAAAAACCACAAAAAATCTCACGTTAAAAGAAAGACGAAAGTAAGCTGAATTAAGGTATGTAAGTATTTTTCTCATACCTTAAATACTTTTTTTTAAATAAATTTTTGAAAACCACCAAAAACGCCCAGCATTCTACAGAGTTACATGTCATTTAGGGCCAGCACTCAAAGTGTTAAAATTAATAAGAACGTATAAACCTAAATTTTTAAATGAATAAGAACATATTGATTACATATTTAAGACCATTTCAATCATTTACTCCTTAGAATAAAGAACAGAACAATAATGATCTTTCTGGTGAATACATGACTTATTATAACTGAAGTAAACAATGACCACATAGGCTCTTGAATGGTTGAAAAATCCTCTCCTTATGCAAATTTCATTTAAAAAAAGTTTTATTGAGAAAATCTTTTGAGAGTATATAGTTATTTTGGATTTAAATTTTGGTCTCCAATATGTTTTTAAAAAGGTGCATAAAATTGAATTTTTACAACCAAATAGCAGCCAATTTTTTAAGTCTGGCTAATAAAATAAAATGTTCGTCACCTCTTTGGGTATGATGAAGAACGAGCGCACAATGTCAACGATGGAGTCGTCAGCCAGGATACGGGTGATAAGGCGTGACCAGAAGCCTGACGGAAAGTAGGACATAAGAAGCAATCGAGAGACACAAACTTCTGGGTCTCCACGGTGCGTCAATTCCAGCTCACAAGGCAGTTCTGCAAGACAAAACCCTTTAGCAGGTAGTCTATCAATCCACAATTCTGTACACATGATCTGGCCTAACACGTACCAGGCACTGCAGAAGTAGGAGCAGCATAAAATGAAGAGTTTCCAACTACAGTAGAAGCTGAGGGGATGGACATCTTTTTGTTTCTGACCGCCCAGCCTCTTGATCTCACAGGAATCTTGAAAAGATGGAAATATTTAAGTTAAGAAAACCTTTTTGCAACTCTTACTGTTAATTTAAATGTATGTATCTCTATATACAGGGTGTAACAAAAAGGTTGGGCTGGCTATTTATATTCAAATTCTGTGTGTGATTCTCAGCTAAAAATGAAGAATACATTTTTTTCAATTTCCACTTTGTTTAGCCGCTAACCGCCATTTTGTATTTTTTGTTAACAAATTATCTCTAAAACTAGTAAATCAAAAGAAACCAAATTTTGCACATAGGTTTGAATAGGTAAAAGGAACAAAATGTGTTACTTTCTTTACTATTTACAAAATGGCGTCTGTTGACAATTTTTAAAGTCAAATAACAAAAACACCAGTATAGTTATAAAAATGTACTACAGACCAACTATTTAGAGAACTTTATTGCAATTCCAACGGTACTAGTTTCAACAGAATCCGTCAAGGCATAAGCGAGCACGACCACTTTAAAGATATGCTTGCACAAGCCGGGAGTGCCAAACATGTCACAGTTGAGAGTTATCAGTTGTTTGTTGCTCCTGGCTTCTACATGGGTAGCTTTAAAGTGGTTGAGCTCGCTTATGCATTGACAGATTTCGTTGAAGTAAGTACCATTGGAATTGTAATAACACTGTCCAAGTAGTTGGTACCTTGCAAATTTCCACACACCAAAGGTTTACATGTCAAAAAGGGAGGAGAAACAGTATTCTTGCTTATATTGAATTACAAATTAATATCTTATCAGGGTTTGATCTTTTTCTAACTATCGTTTCAATGTACCTACAATATTCTGGATTTTTTACTTTCCCAATTTGATAGATCATCCCAGTTAACCCATAACATGGTTTAAGTGGATTCATTTTGATTTCCCTTGACCTGTTCTGATTCCTTAGTTCTGGAATCTGTTTCAATACGTGGAATATTTCAGGGGTACAAAATCTGTTCTGATACCTATAATCTCATGTGGTAATCATAATCCAAGGTCTAATCGGTAATCAGGGACTGTTCAGGTGCTTTCCAATGTAAGCACTCCAGTTTATCCCTTGACAACTGCTGTTGAGGCCTGGTGTTCTCTTGGAAAATGAAGACCCTTTAACTAGCTGATCCAATATTTTACTAGAGCCTTAGACAAGGTATCATTCCCATAAAGTGCCTTCAACTGAGTCAAAATATCTATGACATCATTTTTGTTTGCTAAACTCTAGCTTACTCATATTAGCACTAGTGAGAATACTGAGAGAAACAGGCCACCAAGCAGGTCCACATATTGCCATAGAACCCCCCACTCTACCAGTCCTCTCATGGTTATCTGAGGAGAGTAAATGTAAAGTTTATATCTCATGACTCACCCTCGTCATACAAACAATTACGTTCCTACAAACCTTTACCACTCGGCTGCAGCCAGGATAAAAACTAGAATATTTTATATTTGAAAGAATGTAGTCACAGTATTGTTACTGAACAAATAGTCCTGTAATGGTATTAATAGTAAGCTTTTAGAGCACTTGTTTACACACAATTATCTGCACGAAAATATCGACACGAACTCTGTATAAATGCTACGTCCAGCCACTATATCAGCAATCAGAAAAAACAATGTTTTAACTAATCCTTTCATAAGTAGGCGTGTTTGATACTAAAAAAATATACATTCCAGAACATAATTTTCCAAGTTCCTTAGAATAGGAGCAACGTTTAATATTACTAAAAGCAAGGTTTCCTTTAATTCCTTTTTACTTTTAATTTAAATACGAGATATTTATAATATTAATAAAAATAAACAAAGCTGTAAAATTATGCATTTAGAGTAAATTTTTAGAGCGTAAAACAGAGGCATAAATTGCTTGTGGGATGTTTTCTAGCACTAATGCTGGTACTGTTTGGGAGTAAACAGCAACCAACTGTATCTGGCTCATAATAGACACAATTTTTCTGTGTTCAAACTTTAGACTGTAATTTTCAACCACTGGTGCCTCTTACTCTTGTAAAGCATTATCAAAAGAATCTGACTGGAAATACTCTTGGCATTCCGAAGTCACATTTGATTACTATATTCACATCTTGTTGGTAGTTTAAATACCATTATACTGTATTCAATATTATTTTAATACAAATGATCAAAATTGGTTAATTCTTGAACTGTTAACAGCTAAGCTTGCTAATGTAAATGAGTAATTTTCATATTGTGATAGCGGCTTTTATACCTTGACCTTGACAGCCGCTGTGTGGACATCATCCTCAGCTGGCAGTAGGGAGGGAATGAGCAGCGTCCTGTTGTCCCATGTGAGAGCCACCTCAAACTTGTTCAGCAAGTTTACAATGTAACCTCGCGTGTCCACTGGGCCCAGGTTAGAGGACTTGAACACATGTTTCAGGTCATCCAATTTCATAATACCTAGAGGCATATAATCAGCATTGTAACTTTATTAACATTACAAAACTAAATAAAGAAGTTCTACTAATCTTTTGTTATCTGTTTCTGAGTACATAACACCAAGTTAACCAACAAATAACAAAATTTGTTGGTTGGAAACAGTTAGTTGAACAGCATTTTTATACATTTTAGTTGTAAAGTGAAATTCACAACAGATTTTGTTAATCACCCATTATACTGCTGATTAAGTAACAATGCAGATAAAATTCATAAAGTATATAAATATCAACAAAAGTTATTATTCCTCACAGAAAATATTCATCTTGATCAACATCTCATTTTGTAGAATATTTTATTAATTGATTATTTATACCATACATATTGCAGTTTATTTTTAAATCAGACCAATATTTAAAAACTATCTGCGTGATTAAAGTCAAGTGAAAGAGATGTCTTTATACTCGTAACTCCACCTCTAGTAAGTTATTTCTCATTTCATTTTATTCCATGTTTATATCTTACTGGTTTTTATTCTGTAATCCAAGAAAAACAACTTGTCATGACTTTGCAATTATTACAATATATAATACATATCAAAAAATATAAACAGCAGTACAATAATTTTCTAAATACTATTTACACTCACACACAGATAAAGAGTTGAACTGTCGATTAACACAATTGAAACAGCCAGTGAAAGTTATACCATTGGCAATCACTTCAATCACAGCTTTGTTGCTGTTGTATGTGAGTTTGTGTATGTCCCTTTGTTGTATATCATGTTTTTCATTCTGTAACTATTGTAAATAGCCCAATAATGTTCACATTAAGTTAAAAAAATGTTTGGTTCATTATTAATTAAATTATATTATCGCTTAACAAATTTTTTATTCAGAAAAACCTTCTTCTAAATGGCTAAAAAATAAATTACGTCTCATTTTACACAAATGTAAAACCAACTGAGAATATAACTTACAAATTAACAACATAAAAATACTAGATATGGAGAAAACAAGTTTTCTGAGACTTATTGACAAAAATCTAAGCTGGGATAATCTTATCATACACATTAAAAAAATATCCTCTGCAGCATATACCTCACAAAGAATATCTTTTGGTTGTAATTTGGAGACACTCAAAATAATTTACTTTTCTCTAGTGCACTCCCATATTTCGTATGAAATATCCGTGTTTGGGGCAACCACCAATGAAAAATTGTATATTGTTCACAAACTCCAAAAAAGTAATATTAGAATAACGAAAAAATTTAAAACAAATGATAGTGTTAAAGACCTTTTTAAAGAGCTCAAAATTTTTACAGTATATCCAGTAAAAATCTCAAGGTCTTTAAAAAAGTCCTTAACACTCATATATTACGAAAGTATAAAATATGTAAAAAAATAACAGTCCTTCCATGTTAAGAGTGAACCATAAGTACAGTACAAGATGTGGAATTACATTGGACAAACATGCAAACACTGGACAGACTGCAGTTTTAGTTTTATGAGAAAATTACTAATTGCATGGGGAAAATGTTTTAATTAAAAACCATTAACAATAATGGCAGAGAAAAATAATGCAATATTTAAGAAAAATCTGGTCATACTTACATTTCTTTATCCTTATATTCATATGAGGAGTTTTATAAATTTGGGTCAAGCTGAGTTTTTTATACAAATATAACATATCAATTTGTGTTTATATATTTATTTGGAATTTTTTGTGTATTTATTTAAGTTATTGTTGCTAACTTATTGTTGATTACTGAAATATATTATCGTTGTTATTTTTATAGTTTCATAGTTTAAAAATGTTTCATTGTTAACTTTTTCTGTATTTTTTAGATTTAATTTGTGTTATAGATAAAGCTGCAATTATTGGGGCATTTGTGAATAGATTGACTGTAGGATTAGGGTACTTTATCCCATTACAACCTTTTAGTTTATAAGTATATTAGTTAAGTAATTTTTATGACACTATCAGATGTATACAAAATGTATATTCAATGAATAAAGAGATTTTCAATTCAATGCGAGAAGTATCATCTATATGTAATAGTTCAGTTCACTCTATCCTACATAAAGTTTTTGACTTGTTGATTGTTTTATAATATGTGACAACAGTGTGGTACAACACTTCCTGTATTTGGCACTCTGTACCCACCGGTTCTTGCGAAAGGGTTGATCTCCCTGATGGTGACTACATGTGCTAACATGTCACACAGCCATTGAGGGTCCAGGAAGTACAGATCCTTTAATGTTGCATCGTCATAATGGAGGAGAACACCTAGAAAAACATGTTCACATAATTATAACTAATAATGAAGATAATAAGTTGTAATATAAAATAATTTATGTATACTCTTTTTAACAGTAATTGCATAAACTTTTCAATCAATCCATGTCAAATACACCCTACATACAAGGTTTAAACATTCATAAGAAATCACATGCTGAACACAAATTTGGATGAACAAACCGAATTAAACTGAACAACAGGAAAGTTGTGTGTCATACCTGAAGCAACAGTTAAAAAAAAACACACAAAAATACCACCGCATCAATCATTATTTTTTACTTGGTATATTCAGAACCATATTGATTTATTTTTTATACAAACTTATCATTAATGTTTAAGTTTTGTAACCTGAAGAAGAGTGCAAATACAATTTCTAAAAACATGTTTCAGTGTTTTATGATAACCTGCAAGTAGTAATTGATTGGTACAAGCAGGGTTGGTGTATTGTGCTTTGGTCTTTAGTTCAGTTTATAGTTGATTAGTTTTATGTTTATTAAGTAAATCTAGTAGGTTTTAGAAGTAAACAAACAAAAACAGTGTCTGGCGATTTCTGATCAAAGTGCTATAGCATACTGTAGCATACTGGATTCACGTTAATCTAGATTGTAGTCTATTTGTTAGATTAGTTATCCAGCTGAGGAATATGTAAAATTTCAGACCTCGAAAACATCACGTTACTTTTTTTTTATTTCACTAAAAAACCTTGTTACTTTGCCTAACTTCATGGCTCTAGCTATAAATTCCCAGAAAAACTTACTTCATTATTAAGTATTTACTGTTTACTATAAATTAGAAAATACCCTCTCTTTCAGTTTTAAAAAGTGAAGTTCATGGCATAAATTCACACATATACTTTTTAACTTCGGCAAGTCTTATAAGAGTATGACTTGTAATGCTGTCTCACATCTGTTGGTACCTACCAGTTTTTCCTGTCAAACAGTAATCATCTTTTCTAAGTCACAGATTTTTGGAAAAGTAGACTGACTAATGGTTACCAAAATATTCCATGACAAAAATTAATTACTTGTATTTGTACACCTATATTTTTAACGCGAATAGCAGAAATACTTATATTAATAAACGCATTTATTTTAGAACACACTAAATGTCGAGTTGTACATGAATATTGTAGAATGAGTGAGCATGCACTGAGTGATTTGTTACTTTCTATGATCAGATCTAAAGGTCCAGACAAATCATTACCATTGTCATGTAGAAAAAGTGTAGCTTGGTGCAGCTCAGCAGTGTCACGGAATGTGCGCTGGTACCGGTACTGCATCTCGGACCAGACAACAGCTCGGTACTGGTCGGCTGTCAGTACTGGGTCCACGCCAGCTTGGCGCCGTTCTGCTGCTATGTGTCCCACAACATCTTCCAATGCCAAGTAGCTGGCTGGCACTCTTTGCTCCAGCAGTAACTCTTTGCTACCTGCAACACACAATATGCACAAGAAATAAGTATTATGTACTATTAATACTATAGAACTATTATATTCAAGTAGAACGGATGTGATTTCCATGATACCAATGACTAGCATATCATATTTTAACATGTCATAAATCCCTGAGGATGACCCATGCAGAGAGGTTTATAAGTTTTATTAGGAACGGCTTTTGATGGAAGGTAAAATCTATTTTTAGTAATAGGGAATAAGTATTAGTGCATTGCCCTAAATTTATAATTTCTGTTTTTCATAAAAGTTTTGTTGAGTAACACCATAAATATACATTAAACTTTCAATTTTCCTTATTGATTTGAAATTAAAATTCACAAAAATAACTCTAAACTTAAGGCAATAAAATCAAAAGGCAATCTACAAAAATATAACTTTAATCATTATGTTAAAAATGAGCAATATTAATATTTCTTATTGTTCAGTGTTTTAAAGAAATGTTATAATCAAGATATTTTGTTGAAACTAATGATCTGTTTTCATATTAGTAAGAAGAAAAAGAACAAATGTTACGGATTTTGTAAAATTTTAGTATAGATGGAGTCAGATAAAATAGTAAAACAGTCATATTCATTGAAGTTACTCTTTTATTTAAACATGAAGTGAGACTATTATAAAATATACAGGTGTAAATATAATATTAGCCCAGTATCAATGGTTTGTATGCATTTTCATATAACCTTCTGGGGATAAACCCAGATTCTCCACTGCATTATTAAAATTAAAACAAATTGAAGAGCTTAAGTTGTCAGAAAATTGCCACACACCTGGAGGTCTCAAGCTGAAGACTGTGTCGTAGATCAGGTTACACAGCAGCTTGACATTGTGCCTGGTCTTGCAGCTAATTTCTATAGTATCAAGCACTCTTGGCAGCCCACATTTCTCTGCGTCCACTATGTTGATGAATCTTTGCAAAACATATTAGCTATTAATTTATTTTTTCAATACACATGAATTATCTTCTTTACTAGAATAAAAAGTAAAAATAATGTTTATAAGGAAACGATTTTTCATAAAACCTAAAATAGAACTAACAAGAGATTGACCACAATGTTCAATGTCATTAATAAAACTATTCTTTATCCATAGTACTGAACAAATTTACTGCTGCTTGATTCACCGGTGACTCACACTTTTCATTGGTAAGTACACTTTTAGTTGAGAACCCTATCTGATTTCACCAAACCAACTCTATTTAAAAAACGTATTTTTTAACAGTTTTTTTATAGATTTAATTGGGGATTGAAGTGGAGAGAATTATGTTTTATTATTATTACAATAAAGAGTATTATTACATATGAGTCATGGGTGGCTCATACCACACATTTACTATACATTTACACTATACACAACATCCATATTAAAATGTTATACTAAACTACAAGTTTCTCATTTCTCTGGTCACTAAGATATTGGCCATATTCAATTCTTTGAATCAGTTGATCTTAAATTGTAAGAACTATAAAAATATTCATTCTACACAATATAATTCACTTCATAACTCAATAATTTGTATTGGAAAAGTATTTGTACTAACAATAAATATCTTGCCGATGCATAAAAAATAGCAAATATTTTCCAGAACTGTAGAGTTTTGGATCTGACAAGTTTCTATACATTTTCATTTTTCTTCTTCACACACTGCTAATGAGTTGTATAATTTTGCTTAGAACCCAAGATAACTAAAAAATATTTTGTATATAGTAAGTACAAAGTAAATTTTTTTGTATAACTATGCCTTAAAATGTAAAAGCTCCCAAAAATAAAAGAAGATATTTAAATCAAACTTAGCCTATTTATTGAGATAACTCTAAACATTTACGAATCTGACTTGTTTGGCCTAAATTAAATGAATGTTACAATGTAATAAAACTGAACAAATTATATAAACACCCAATCTCTTTATTGTAATATCTTGTCTTGTCTATTATTTTGTCTTATGATTTGAACTAAATAGTATGATATAATAACATTTGTAGTTTACAATAGTTAAATACAATAGCATAATCTGAACCCAATGCAACTATTATTTACTATAGATACTATACATACTAAAACATGTATGCATGAATACTACACTATCACATGAACAACAAGATACACAGTAGATGCATTTGTGACAACAGATCAAGCAGTAACACTCCCACCAACAGACAATGGGTACTTTTTTGGTCATCGTTCTGTTGAACATAGAAAGAAGCAGGTGTCCAGAGTGAGACAGAGGGTCCTGCTGCAGTATGTAGGTAATCTAAACCGGCCAACCATGATAAACATAGAGTGTGCCTCTGCAATTAAAAGGCTTTTTGTGAACTGCAAAGCTAACCAAGAGACGCCATTAATTACTTTGGATCGATATAATTGGCGATTAGGTCAAAATGTACAATTAGGATATACCATCTATGGTGTGCAAAGGGATAAGTTGCTGGAAATTTAAAACTAGAACAATTTCCAAAGAGTCAAATTTTTATATTTCTATTTTCCCAACCGACTCTTAAGTGCTCATTATTACTTACAAATCCTCCTGTTTTTACTTATAAAAATCCTCCTACCTTCACAGTTCACAGATAATTCATAATTGAACTCTTGAAAGTGATGAGCATAACTTAATAAATCACACATTACGTTACTCACTTGTCCCTGATGAATTGTTGCAGATCTTCAGACCGAGAGGAGGGATACTGCTGCATCATGTCATAGTGGGTGCCGATGATAAGCACTGGTGAATTAGGTGCTCTGGCCTGAACCAATTCCAAATATTATCCATGCCAATTATAGGTAAAAATATTATTAACTTAAGTCTTAAATTATATAGTTAACAAATATATACTTTGAAAAGAAAACATGTGGTCCAAAAAATATCATAAAATTACTAATACCACCTACTCAAAGTTCTCAAATTTTCACTGATCAAATGGACAAAATCAAAACCAGCATCACATTTGCAATAGCTTGTATTAATAAAAAGCAATAATACGATTTATCAGAAACATAAGAGGCATTGGTAGAAAAGGCTATAAAACGCTTTCAAAATGACATGCAATAATTAATGTTTATGTCAATATGAGGGCTGCAAATTAGGCCATTAACAAAATGTATGATTTGATCATGTTAGTATAATAGACCCAATAATATTTAATCATAATATTCTTTCATATATCTTTTGTATATTATTATCACCTTTTAGCTTTTCAAATGCACAAAATTATAGTTATTAATACGTTAGAGGCAATGTATAATAAGCCATTTAGTGCATTTAATTGACAATATAAAATATATAAGCATGTTTTACCATTATCACCTTGCAGTAGACCGTGCAACTTCTTGTTTCATTTTAGTAACTAAGAGATTGTGTAATGTAAAACAGGGACCACGTTGTTGTTGAGGAAAGATTATCTGTAGGATTATTTATGTTGAAAAGAGGATCATAATATGATAACCCCAACTTTAACATGCATACCACTTAGATAATTAGTAACAACACCACATTTTTTCTTTTGTTCATACTCAATAACTAGCTCTGTGTGGAATGAGATGTTGCTTGATTATTGAACAATAGTTATACAAGGCTCTTCAGAAAGTACATTACATTTCGCTCTGTACCCACTAGGAATGGGACTATCGTGACCATTTTGATGTCAGGGCGTTTCTCCATTCAGTGGCTATCCAGCTATGCTATTACAGTTGGTCCTTGTTGTTTTACAATAGCAATTTAAAACTTGTGACACAATAGAAAATCTAAACAGAAACACATAAAAATCTATTACTTCAAATTATTACAGGAGTAATACACGTACATTGTGAAACCAAATTACAGTCTATGGAGTGGGGGCACTTTCATGGTGACATGGAACTGCGGGAGGGTGTGACTACCTGGATGAAGTCTCAGGCTGCAGAATTTTATAATGCTGGAATTTCAAAACTAGTTCACCGCTATAATAAGTTTTTCAACTTTTATGGTGACTATGTTGAAAAATAGTATTTTAGTGTAACTTTAAAATATATATAATACAATATTTTTCTTGTACTTTGATTTTAGTTTATATCAAAATGTAATCTACTTTCTGGATAGCCCTTATCATAGTATAACAACATATTTTGCATTATAAGTTCTGCTCTCTAATAAGTATAATTTGCAATCTTTTGATAATTTTTGTTCTGTATAAGTTTCTCATTGTAACATTTTATCTTAATCAACCAAGGTCACTTACATTTATATTTAAAACTAATACAAAGTCACATGCAATGGTACAAATAACAACGTTTGACCCTTCCATTACACAGCTAACAATGTATCGATGTATAAACCCACCTGAATATTGACTAGCCACTGCAGTATCTCAGCTATGCCTCGTTGTCCGTCCGGTATTCTCCACACCACCAGATACAGACTGCGTTTGCTGAGGAAGTACTGGTGTGTGGCATAGTACTCTCTCTGGCCTCCAAAGTCCCATGTCCTGCAAGATTCACAATTGGCCGATAAATAACAAAGTTAGTACTTCTACTATTCTTATATGAATTGCTTAAGTTAGACAACAATTTTGGATAACACTTGTAAAAGATCTCATAGCACTTCTGACTACTTCTTTAAACATTTTTTACACAGGTTTTAGTTTTTAAGAAGGCAGAAAGCTTGTGTTTATTATGACAGTTTTGCTAGGACAGGAAGAGCAGGTGTTTTACCAGACTGAAACTATAATCTTCTTCTTGCTATAGAGACATGAAAAAGAACACACAAAAGAAATATTTCATGTCCACTGGTACTTTGTCAGCAACAGAAAAAACTTCTTTTTAATGTTAGTATGTTAAGACAAAGAGGGTTATCCTTTTAATCTGGTAAAGTTGATCTTGCATTTCCAATTATATTAAAACTCTCATTCTAAAATTTTCCCTTAAAGAAAAAGGAGGAGAATGTCCAAAACCATTTGCCTTATATTCTACTCATAATGATTTTTCCAGACACCTTACTAACTATTCTTTGAATTTTAATCACTTTCACGCACTTCATAATCTAAAGAGTAATCACAATCAGTTGGCAAGCAATTGTCAGAGGCATTTTAGATAGCCACAAACAATTACACATACAAAGAAATGCCTCTAAAATGGGGGTGTCTAGCTGACCAATAGATAGAAACCAGTTCTCAATGTGCACATGCAGTCCAGTACACACAGCTTTGATCTTGATGGAAACAAAATCTTGATATATGACTACTCATTTACCTGAATACTACAGGTCCATGGTTAGAATGGCCTCTGACTTTCTTCTCATACACCCAGTCACTGATATCCACACCCACCGTTGACATGTTAGTGCCTCTGCTAGTCTTCACATTGATGTTCTTGTTACCCATCCGCTTTGCCCAGTGCTATGGCAACAAGTCAGTAAATTGTAATATTTATTCCAATTTTACAAACATAACTTAGTAACAACAGTTGCTTTACAAGCACTGGAATTCCAATAAATATCAGGTGAGAGTGAAATTTCAAAAGTTTTTTAAGCCAATACACTACTTTTACTCCAATATTGTACCTCATTACCTAAGGCTAATTTTAAAACAATAAAATTCAGGCAATTAGCTGGATCTTTATTGTTTTCTTATAGTATGATATAAATAAATAATTTTAGAGGTTAGCATTGCATGGATTGATTTTTGGACAATATGATCTCTTTGTTTCCCGACAGTCATGACTTTTATGCATTTCCGAATATCTGCAACACTTTAGTTCATTGTAATGACACAATTAGAAGAAGTCCATTGGTAAAGACATTACCATAAGCTATAATTTAATGGTTTATACTGTCTTTTGGATGTGATGTTTAAATTTTTCAATCTCATAAAATTGATTACAATTTATTTCTCAAAGTAAAGCACAAACATTTTAGTTAGTAAACCTGTTTTTGATACCAAAAAACCATAGCTTGTATGATTCAGAAACAACTGACTATGTATATCATATGACTAGAGGCGTGGCTCTGTGGCTCTAAAACTCAGCTACTTGGACTCAACATTACACCACTTCAAGAATTATATAGGCTAGATATATTGGAGATTATGTCATTTAACCTTGAAAGAAAGATTTCATGAATCTAAACATATATCCGACTTCAAAATTATGTGGTTTGGGCTAAAATGTATGACCCGGTGGATAATCTGGGGAGTTAACCATTTTAGCTCCATATATTTTTCCATGGACTTTCCAAAAAGCTCAGGGTGATAATGGACCGTAGTGCAGAATTGAGGAAAACTACATCAAATTTTTTATTTTTGAAGATAGTTTTTGAATTTTTTTAATTGTTCACAAATAACTTTACTTTTGAATGTAATAGTTAAAACAATAACTACTTTTACAGAAGTTCATTGAAAAAATCTATATATATATATATATATAGATGTTGTATATATATATATATATATATATATATATAGATATATATATATATATATATATATATATATATATATATATATACAACAAACAAATTTCTTTTTGTAGTTTGGACATATATGAAGGGTAGGAAAAGAAAATTTTACCCCCTGAAAAATTCAACAATTTTGTTGTGCTCATATTTCTTATTATATACATACAAACTTTGAAGAACTTAGCTTGACAAATGTAGAAGATATATCCAATTCATTGTATTGATGCATAAGCACTTCTTCACAGATTTTCACAAATACATATCAGTAACAGTGTACAGATACGTTTACTTTTTCGTGCTATTTTTATTTATAACAGTTGTGAAATAAAATAATACCAAAACTTGTTTCATTTTTCAAAAATGTAAAATATATAGTACAAAATTTACAATATTTACATTTTGAATAAAGAACCTTTTTGCTATTTTGCTTGACCAACATTTGAGTTGCTGAAAACACACCATGGACACTTTCCTTAAAAATGTTCATCAAAGTGTTTTCACTCACTAGTGACTTTTCTCAGACGCTTAGTCATATTTTACCAATAACACAATAAATCACACGATAAACAATTGCTTTCAATCACACAAACTGATCGAGGTTATAACAGAGCATACATCAAATCCAGCTGATGTTGTCTGACGGCTGACATTGACGAAGAATAAACTGCACTCAGCGACGACGAAATAAAATATCAGTTAGAAGGGTCATTGTTTTTGACACCGTTTCTTCACCGATCGCTAAACCAAATCTGATGGCATTTGGACATATTATAAGCCAGCTACATTAAATTCTCAAAATGTCTTATATACCGGATTGTTGGGTAATTTAACTAGACCACCTCTGTCCAAAATATCAGATGTTGGGGCTAAAAGGATTAACCCATTGCGGATCGTGAAAACGGCGCGAGCGCGGGCCTTAGAGTACGAATTAATTCGTATTGCAACGCAGCACCCGCAGTGTTTGCACGCCTACCTGCCTGCTTAGCGCGCTCGCTAATTATACATGTTTTGTTTGTTTATGTTGTTATTTATGTTATATAAACATTATACAGATCATATTAGACAAGTATATTATACTAGAAGTATATTCATAAATATCCTCGGAAGCACTACTTTGAGCGTTTTTATTGATATTGAAATGATGTTGAAATAGAGTTTCCACATCCGGTGGTGTCCCAGGAACAATGTCTGAAATAGTCTGAACATCTGAATCATGGTCACTAGCCCGCTCGTCACTGTCAACATTAGTATCCGCGTAATTATGAAAACGTGGACAAATACGCGTGATAGAACCGTCTCCATCCTCAATAACACTATCGATATCACTTTCATCACTTCCACTTTCTAATAATAGTCATCTAATTCAGATGATTGTAAATTGTCACCCATTTTATTTACGTACACGCACACGAGGCAAAGGAAAATAGAACGCCACGACTGTATGCCTCAGACAAACAATTTGTCGCAAATAATAACGTTATTGACCGATAACGAGGGGAGTATTTGTGGACGAGTATCAGAGATAAGATAGGAAGCCAGTCCAGGAAAACTGACTATAAATATCTCCGAGGCTTATAACAGCGATAAGCGTTCAAAACAAATGAGTCATCCGTACCACGTCATCCGCGTGATGGTCATGTCATTGTGCTTTTGGTCCACGCCTCGCTCTGCGTCACCCTCACGTCGTTGATCCGCAATGGGTTAATCAAGGGTACGTGGTGAAAACAGTTGATCTTCGCTAATAGCGAAGTTTCCATTCCTCTATCTTTCATTAATGTTAAAATATATAATTAGATAAGTTGGTGTATCATGTGACTCACTGGTAATTGATCAATTTAGAAACTAACAGAGTAAATTTAGTAATTCAAACAGAATCTTTAAAACTTTAAATCATAAATGTTAACATTTGTTGGGCATGAATGAATTTTAATTTATTAAGCATAAAGAGGGAACATAAGAAATACCATAATGGCTTTTCCGAAACGCCCCTCCTGAATTAAAGCTCTGAACCTATTTGGTTGCTCTAATACTCTTGCTGTTGTTCAAATAACCGTAATTTCTACATTACCTCAACAGGTTTCTTTTTGTAGGAACCAGTGCCCTCCTGTCTGAGCTGGTCCAGGAGAGAAGTCTTGCCAATACCCTGCACTCCCACGATCATTAGCTTCATCCGAGCATACGGCTTGGCATCCTCCAGTACCGACTTGAGGTAGCCAACCACATCCATCGTCTTGTACTTCTTTGAATCTATCATGGACTTGAGCGGCTCCTGCAAACTGCATCCCCTAGTGTTCAGGTTCCACAACCGCGACAGCAGTCCCATCTGTGGTGGTAGTTCACTGATATCTGGACAACACACGCCATTGAGATGCCACCTGTCGCATTCAAAATCAACTTTGTTGGCTCATTTCTTTCCCCTCAACAGTTTTAGCTAGTTAGGATTTATTAGAAAAAAAATGTATACCAATGTTTACAATGACAGTATTGTAAACAAACCCTCAGTTATCAGTTCAGTAAGCTAATCACTTAACTACTGAGTAAAAACCACTAAGTGAGCCACTAAACTAAAAGAACACAATTCTTACATAAGCATCAAAACAGTTCTTAAGTTTTCACTGCATTGTGCTACCTTGTGTGCAAAATGTTAATCAAATCTGTGTAGATTTTAATAAAACTTCCAGAATTTACCAGTTGAAATTTGGAGATAATTTGTAACCATAATTAGCAGTAAAATTTACTCTATTAAATTGTACAGGACCAGATAGATATAATAAGTAAACTGGGAGAGTTAAAGTAATTGGGACTGTCTATAGTAAAAATATATACCTTAATAAGAATAACTTTACTGTCAAATTTAAACAAAATAATACATTAACAAGAAAATGTTGTTTAGATATTCCTTAGTTTAACACTCTTTTACAATATTCTGATGTCAATAGCGGCTAAAGATTTTTCTGTGCTGTTCGTTTTTATTACAAAAATTATATACCTTGTATATATCTGATTTATACAAAAATGATCATTCTGTGTGTTTCGACTGGGGCTATGTTAGAATTCTTAACAATTACCCTTTACTATAAAGAACAATTAAACCAATTACTATTAAAATTACTATAAAACCAAAGATCTTTAACATAGCTTATTAACCACCAACCTATCTTCTGTCAACAGAACTCTCCGTTTCTGTAGAATATTTTTCCTTGGACAATAACTCAGTAGTTTATTCAGTGACACGAATGCGAAGTCTCCGCCTGTGTACGACACTTGTAGTCAGGCCGAGAGGTGTTCTATCGCCCTTTAACACAGCGTATTACCCTAAGCATTATTTCCCTAAATGTACATTTTAGAATTAGCCCAAAATGAAGAGCCGATTTACTGTTGAATGATTTCCTGGCCTCGACAGGATGACTCACTGCCACAGCTTACGCGCTGTCTGCTCCACCCTCACCAGCAGGGTTTACAAAGCAAAGCGCAGGACAATTTTTACATCTGACAACTTATTTTATATCGCTCCGCCGCATACATGATACAAACATTAGAAGGTGTGACATCACCACAAGTGTGGTTATTGGTTTCACTTTACTTGACACATACAGTATATTTTATATGCTGTTCGATAGTGAACATGTTAATAACCTTTCCCAGGAACTAGAACTCATCTGACTCAAATAAATTCAAAATCAATGTACAACATGTATTGACAACCAAGATTTACTTTACACATTACATGGATATTTGCACAATAATTTAAATCCATTGTAATTCATTTATGCTAGGTATCTAATAACACAAGTCTGCACAATTAACTAGATTGTAGGGAAGTCCATGGCTTCAGGATCAAATAGAATGGGTGATATGACATAGAGAGGGAGAATGCAGAGATGGATCTTGTATTATTACATGTCTTGATAGTATTGATTCATTTACAACCAAACTATTGTTGTTTTGTAGCTACTGTACGACACTCACCTGCGTTGCCGCTGACATTAAGTACAGACAGGTTGTTGAACTCATGAATGCTGACTGGGATGTCCCGTAATTGATTGTTGCTGATGTCTAACATGCTGAGGGCAGGGAACATAAGCCGACACTTGGCCCCACTCACTGCCATCAGATCCTTCAAACACCACAATTTCACATCATAACCTAGACCAAGATTGCATTAAGTACGGACAGGTTGCTGAACTCATGGTATTGACTGGAATGTTCTGTAATAGATTGTTGATGTTGTTCAACATGTTGAGGGCAAGACACATCAGCCAACAATTGGCTCCACTCACTGCCATCAGATCCTTTAACCCTCTAAGTGGCGGTAATATGTTGCTGGAATGGCGGGCTATTTTTCAGAGTCAAGCAGGACTATCTTATAATTTAAAAATAAAATGCAAATTCTAATATGAGCAATGTTTGTTATATATAAATTTTTTCGTAATAAACTACAGAATAACATAGTATAGTTATTTTTTACATACCTTAACCTTTTTTATGATATCCACACAAATGTTCAAAAAAACGTTTTTTTCTCCACCAAACTTTTCATTTTTACGTTCTGTAACTTTAAAAATGTCATTCCTAGGAGATTATGTTAAATGCAACCTTTATTCACAATTTAATTCTAAACAAAAAACCTTCAATAAAATTTTTTCTATTTACAACACTGTAAAAGTTATATGGGAAAAACTGAATCTGGGAAAAACTGAATCTAGAAAAAACACTTTTTCTAGTCAGAATCGCTAGAAGTTGCTTGCATTTTCCTTTCCCTCAGTAAAAAAACAGACCGCAGGAGAAAACTTAGGATTATTGGTACTTTGGGATTATACCGACCACACCAGTATGAAGAACACAAAAATATAAATTTATAGAAACAAACATGATAGAACGAAAAAACAACTCTTTAATTACAAAATTAAAAACTTACAAGCATTTCCAGGTATTGTAATCGGTATTGTTGTCTCTGTTATCTTATCTTTCTCGAGAACAGATTTTTTGCATCCAAGCTCAGATTTAACTACATGCCAAGCAGCTTTATTTTTATTTTCAGAATCTTTTATGAAATTAGAATTATACATTTGCTTTGATTTATTACAGACATTTTTGAAAATTTTTTTATAATTTTTTACATAATTTATGAAATTTGGATTGTTTGACTGTTTGGCTAGTTTACTAAGCTCCCTCTTTTTAATGCTTGAAATTTGAATTCCTTTTGCTATCCATTTTTTATTTTTGGATTGTTTGGTTTTGTTAGCAGAGAATTTTAATGGAAATGATTCTTCAAATATATTTTGAAAGCAATTAAAGAAATTAGAACAGTTGTCAACAAAAGTAAAATTGTTTGAAACATTCCACTTAGTGTCTTTTAATCTACTGCTAAATCTATAAAGAGCTTTTTTAGAAAAAATCCGTCTTTTTACTCTAAGTTTAGTATTGTCATTATCAGAAATAAGATCTTTAGAAATATCTAAAAAGACTGCCCTGTGATCCGACAAACCCAATTCCAAATTCATTGTCTGAGATTCAAAGGATGACTTAAATTTAAAAGTTAAAATATTATCAATGCATGAATTTGTATTAAAAGTAATCCTAGTTGGTGATGCAAAATGTGTTTTAAAACCGTATGATTCAATCAGAGAAAGGAATTCAAATTTCTGCTGTGGTTTATTTGTTGTTTCCATTATATCTACATTAAAGTCTGATGCAATATAAACATTGTTTACATGGTTTTCTTTACCTAAAAGTTTTAACAAAGCCTCAAGCTTATTTAAAAATAATTTGAAATTTGAATCTTCTGGCACTCTATAAATAGAAATGATAATTATAGGCCTTTTTAAATTAATTATTTCTATGCATGAAGCTTCAAAAACTGAATCCATATTATAAATGCACAGATCTTCTCTGGTTTTAAATTCAAAATTATTTTTCAAAAGAATACATGAGCCTCCATGATAATCTCTATCTCTACAATAAAAATGTGCCAGATTATAATTAGAAAAACTATTTAAAATGGTAACACTATCCCTACTCAACCAATGTTCATTTAAACAAATAATTTGAATATTTGAATTTTGTAGAATTATTTCTAAATCAATTTTTTTATCAAGTACTCCTCCTTGGATATTTAAATGTAATAGCCAATTATATTTCTGATCAATTTTGGCTTCCTTACAAATAGGCCAAACATTCTTAAATTTTAAATTTTGATTTACCTTATTTGCATGATAGCAGTGAAATTTGTTACAAACTAAACAGAAGTTATCTAAATCTAAGTGTTCTTTATATTTTTGTTTGGAGGTTCGTTTTTTAAGTCTATCGCACCATCCTCTTCCTCATCTACTGGAGTCTGGGTCGAAGTAGGGGGACTGTCCACAGGAACTGATACGTCTTGACACTCTATATCCTGTCCACCAGCAGATGAAAGGTTACAGATGCCATCTTCAATCGACTCTTTCAGCTTCAACATAAACTCCTGATGTGAAAGTCCACGCCTTAATTCTCTTTGTGATACCTGGTCACAGCACACAATACTTACTGAAGCACCAGTTTCTTGATGGAATGCCACTATGTTCTTGGCGAATTGTTCAGGCGGAATCATATCTCTCACACAGCCCATTGGGGAGCAGATCAATTTTTTAAGCCCTTTGGCCTTGAAGTCCTGAGTCAGTTGGGCGAAAGCATCATTGTAGTCCTGAATTATGGGTTTTGCATTATACGTCGCTTTGGTAATTAGGCTGTATATGCAGGCTCCTCCATGGCTTACCTTTTGAAACGTAAGTTTGTCTGATTTGAGGTCTGAAAGCTGTGGCCTACCAATTTTCTTCCTGAATACAACAGCTACACCAGCTGTCATATTTCTATCATGGCCAAGGTCACCAGATATAGAATGGGCGAAACCCACAGATGAGTCATACAAAAAATTATCAATTATAAGGCCCATGTCCTGTTCAATTACATGGATTCCCTGCTCCTCAATCACAGGAGACAAACCCGAAGTCTGATTGGTAGGTTTTTCTATATTTTTTGAAAGCATTTTCACAATCATCTCTGCAATTTTCACTTTTCCTTTCTTATTATAGTGCATACCATGAGTAGTGTAATAATGCCGTGGCAAGATATGAAGTGGTAGAATTTGGAACTTATCAGTCTTAGCCTCTTTTTCAAGTTTTGAATTTATAACTGAAATCTTCAGATCCAATTTGGGTTTATCATGCCTCATTGGCAATGTCGCAAGAATTAAATTTGTGTGAGAGGAGTCCCGAATCAGGCCATGTACATCGGCGATGTTAATGATTTACCTAAAAATGTTTCACCAAAAATTATATTATATGCAGATGACACAACCGCAGTTGTTAAAGCAAACTCTCACTTTCAATTGAAAAATAAATTAAATCAAGCTTTTTATGAATTGGCATACTGGTTTAAGGTTAACGGATTGAAATTAAATCAAGAGAAAACTCAACTATTAAATTTTCGAACAGCACAATTAAAGGAGGGCTATAATAAGGATGTGATTTTCCACGGCCAACAAATAAAATTATGTGATAGTGCAAAATTTTTAGGTATAGATCTGGATATAAACTTTTCTTGGAAAAAATGTATTGAAAATATTATTAGAAGATTAAACTCGGCATGTTATCAAATGCTAGTGTTACGAAATTCAATTAATTTGGAAACTAGAATAATAATTTACTACTCTTTCTTTTTTTCAATAATTCAATATGGTATTGAATTTTGGGGATCATCTTCTGACTTTGATAAAGTTTTTAAGATCCAAAAAAAAATTATGAGATTAATGACCTTTTCATCATTTGAACTTCTTGCAAACCTCTGTTTAAAGAATTAAAAATCTTATCACTTCCAAATTTATACATTCTGAAAACCCTACTAACAGTACAATCAAATTTTGAAAGCTTATCAAGTGATAACTTTGATCATAATTACAATACAAGATTTAAAGCTAATTTTCAATATCCCATACATCGACTGCGTCTGGTAGAAAAAACTCCAATATACACGGCAAAAAAACTATACAATAAGTTACCTCAAAAATATAAACATTTAATCAATTCAAAAACATTTAAAAGCAAACTAACAGATTTTTTGTTGGAAAAAAACTATTATAGTGTTGATGAGTATTTGATGGATCCTGAATTTTAAAATTGTGTTTTAACATAGATTACATTAAATTTGTTACGCTGTCTTGACCTCTTATATGTATTTTTATTAAGTTTATATGTATATGTGAATTGTGATGTGCATATGTATGAATGTATATGTGTATGTATCATTATTACATTAATTTATGACAATGTTACCTGTTTCTATAGCAATGCTATGTATAAACGTTGACGTAACAATAAAGACTGAAAAAAAAAAAAAGAAAAAGAAAAAAAAAGAGAATCCCGATTACGGCAGGCCGCGCGGCATCACATGATTTGCACGGTACATAATTCCTTTCCATTACAATTCAATTTATATTTCTGATCAGCCCCTCTAGAATTTGATATTTTACTGATAGGTACTATCTCGAGGGATGTTTTTCTTTCGTTGACATCAGCGCGGGGCAGCACCATTTTGGGTGGCGGAATGTGATCAAGAATAAAAACAAGTTTTGAGTGTTTTTTCAATAAAGAGTTTAGTTTTAGTTTGGTAATGTTTGTTTTTGTTGAATTTTTGTGGAGGAATGTAGAGGTAAAACACGGAAGTACAACAAAGCGACGCGACTCTGCAATCACGTTATCTACTAGACCGCTCGACTTTGACCTCTGTCTGAGGATGGGGAGGGGTTTGAGATAAGACAATTCCTGTTTTATATTGACGAAATATTGTTTTACGCTAATCTAGTAATCAGTAGAAGCAAAATGTCTAATAAAGATTCATGTCTGGGTGTGATCGGCATAATCCCAAAGTACCGGATTATTTCAGTTAGTACCATTGATTATTTCATCGTGATGTTGATGATACTATATGAAATGTATTTGAAATTTTTGTGGTGAACGCAACTGTGCAAACTAGGCGTAAAAATAATTATCGGTTGCCAAGCAATAAGCGGCAATGTGAAGCGACTTCTAAGACGTCGCTTGCCACGTCACGGCGGCGTAAATAGAACGTCTCAGACGTCGCTTGCCACTTAGAGGGTTAAACACCACAATCATACGCCAACATCATAACCTACAGGTTGTTGAACTCTGAATGCTGACTTGGATGTCCCGTAATTGATTGTTGCTAATATCCTACATGCTGAGGGCAGTAAGCATCAGCCAACAATTGGCTCCACTCACTGCCATCAGATCCTTCAAACACCACAATCTAGTATCATAAGCTAGAGCAAGATTACTTTATACAGAAACATATAATTACTAAACCAGAAACCAAAAATTGTTCATCTTCTTTAGAAGTATATCATGCAAAAAACTAAATCTGAATATGTCAAGTTCCATAGCATTCAATCCTTTGCATTCCATAGGTGATGGTTGTAATTAACACTGGAAACATTCATCCTTCAGCTAGTGATGTATAAGACATGCACTGGAGTTATAAGGGTTATCAATGATTACAATAAATAACCATTGATAGTCTTTGAGAGATATTTTTAAGCTACTAACTATTAAATACTGCATAGGCCTTAGTATTTCTTTATTTATAATTTAGTTACACATTAACTATAACTTTTAGGTTAGTGAAAGCTAATGATTTCTGTGTCACATTTAAGGTTTCCTAATCATATTGATTTCCAAGTCTAAAATATACATTTAATAAGATCTGATCTGGGAAAGTGGCCAAAACAAAGAATGAAAAAATCAAGTGTCTCAATCTGGAAAGGAAGATCAAGGCAACAGTGTTCTGGGATAGGCAAGGTGTTCTTCTTATTGATTTTCTTGAGCGTGGTGCAACAAAACTCTGAGCGGTGCTGCCAAACATTATAAAATCTTAGGAGAGTTGTTTAAAACAAGCGCTGAGGAAAATTGTCATCCAAAATTTGGCTTTTGCATGACAATGCCCGATCTCACACGGCAAACCCTACGCAAGAACTCTTAAACTTGTTCAACTGGGAAGTTTGTCCTCATCCCCCTACAGTCCAGATTTTGCTCCAAGTGATTTTCACTTGTTCCCAAAAATGAACATTTGGCTAGCAACACAACACTTTGACAATGATGAGGAGCTCCAGGAACACGACACTGTGTGGCTGAAATCACAGGTGGGAGAATTCTATGACAGGAATTTCAAAGCTTGTCCACCACTATGATAAGTGCCTTATTTGACATAACTTTTTTCATGGAATAGATATTTAAAGAAATTAAGCTGGTTTGTTGTAATGGTACTTTTCTACTGACCCATTCTGGGTCATGGTCTTCGTTTTCCTGTAGGATCTGTCCGTCATCATCTGTAGTCAACTGGATGCGCAGAAGCTGGTTGTCAGCAAGCACCAATGTGCGCAGGTTGTCCAGTCTTAGATGTCTGCGATGTGCACAGAGGCTGTTGAGTATGGCTGTGCGTAATGAGCGTCCAGCTTGCCGCCGACCTGAACATTGTAACATTATTTGATAACTGCAATAATTAATGTACTGTACTTAGTTTTCAACTATTCTATTCATACACAGTTCATGTAGACTGTTACATATTTTTCAATTATAAAAAATTTTGTTCAAATGCTATAAAAGAATAAATATCAATCTTGGTTAAATTTATAATTAAAATGATTATACTATATCTGTATTCTGATATGGTATTCTCAATATTATAAGGGAAAACAATATTATTTACATGGGATAAACAGGCATCTACCCATTGAATACCATGGTTTATTTTCTATTTAGTTAACATTTAAATACCTTAAAATTTAACTGCAATCAATTTTCTAAAGTTAAAAAATTTAGGCAGGGAATGTAGTAAAATTAGTCACCTAAGCCATTATGATTTTGCGGCAACATTTTCTTTAATAACTATCAAAAAATAATATATAATCAAAATTTGTACATTAACCCTTTGAGTGCCAAGGGTATTTTCCGAAGGCATATGCATAAAGTGCCATGCTGTTTTTCGCATATTTCTAAGCTTTTGGGAAAAAAAACTGTTGTAAAATAATTACAAAACAGATTTCCATCATTTTGTTGTTGTTTTTTTTATTATTAAATGCAGAACATGATACATATCGTTACAAATGAAATTTGATTTATAAAAATGTAAAAATTTCAGTATTTATTAAAAAGGTTTTTTACTTTTATATAAAAAGTTAAGTTTTAACCTAATTTGAGTGTATACCGTATTTTTAAGATTTGTTTTCTTTATACCATGATAAAGGCCATATAATTATAAATAAAACCCATGTGTAATATCTTATTCTAGAATTTTAAAAACATGGCATTATATGTATTAACAAAATGCTGCCCGGTACCGACATTTTATAAACTGTATTTCATTTGTCAGAGTTTAGAAATTACTTAGTAATGATGTTGTTTTTCCAAATAAATCTAATAAAACATCATATAATACAAATAAATATGATTAGTAAATGTAGAAACAAATACCTGCTAACATATTTACATAAAAGTTTACATTTACTAAATAATAACCCTAATAATATTTACACTGAAAATTCACGTTTTTCGCTTGGACACAACTCAAATCACTACATTACTTTTGTAAAGAAATACAGTAAAATACTGTATAAGCTACTATTTTAGTTTGTATTTACTCAAATGCTTGGTTATCGGCACATATACAACAAGAAAGGCCGTTACGCAACACGGTACTCGTCCGCTATGTCGCGTGACTGGAAGACAGAATCATCGCACAGGTACTTCGGTACTATCACAGCCCACTATTTTTGGACGAGTTTTCCTTATCATAGATAAAAATAAACTTCATTATAAGTTCCTTCTTCCATAATGAATCAAAAAATACTCGATGAGTCATACTTCCTATCTCCAAATCGTCTCCAAATAGACACACGATAATGAAACGTAGTTCTTATAGTTTTTGATTTCATTGATTGTTGTAATACCTTGTAAATTCCAAAATTGGTTAAATAAAGTCAGCTGTTTTTAATACTGTAATTAATTTATTTTGTCCCCGATAATGAAACCTGGTTCAAAAATAGTGGCTTCTTGATAAGTACTCAAACAACATAAGTTTCACAGATAAAATAGTAGAGAAACAGCATAAAACTCGTATTTATTGCTAGTTTGTAACCTATTGAATACAGCTGTCTGGTTGTTTGGCCTAAATAATCTTGTACTATATAAAATATTATCGAAATACAAAACATCAAAATTGGCGACGCTGGCACTTTATGCACTTTTCATACCGTCAAAATTAGCGACGCTGTGGCACTCAAAGGGTTAATAATTACACAATAATTTAGACTAAGTATTGTTGAGTATGTCTGTTTGATTAGCAATAAATGTCAATCATACCATTTACTACACATGTGAGCAACCAACAAATAATAATTGTCATAATGAATTGAGTAATAGATCTTAAGTTGCATTGAATTCGAAAATTCAGGTGTTTGCTATATACGTAATAGTAATTTCAATACAGATGATAAGAAGTTTTGTGCTTAGTTGCTAAACTCAAAGCACAAACCCGAGTAACCACCACCACCCATTTGGACTTTGTTTCCTTTTTTGGACATTGTGGACTATAATTACGTCAATTTGTACCATGTTACGGGTGATGAAATGAAGAATACCAGCAAAACTGGCTTTGTGTGTAATAGAAGACATTATCAGCAAAGCTAGTGTTCTCTCTTGCAGCCGACAAGACACAGGGCCAGTGTAACTAATATTGCTCTATGCTATTTTAACCCGTATAAGCCCATTGGGTCAGTATCAACCCTATACTAGTACCAGTATGTTAACTAAATAACTGATCTGTTCAGTGTTGTGGGTATATATGGGTTAATGATATCAACACAATGAACTCAATGTTGGACCACCGTAGATACCTGAGACCGGCCTGCAAGGTTTGCACACAGCATCTACAGCATAGCAGGCGATGGCCGCTTGCTCCATGGGGTCCATCACCTCTATCTGGGGCAGGCTGGGCCAGCAACAGACCCTGTTATGACTGAGGTCTAGCTGCTTCAGGCTGCTGGGGTAGGAGGTGATGTGGCCCATACTCCTCAAGCTGAAACAGTCTCAGGTTAGAATATCAGCGAGACGTGTTGAGATAAACATGATGGTATTTTTTTGTCTTAATGCAACTTAGTAAACTGTTTATAATAGAAATATACGTGAACTTTGGAACTTAACATGATAAACATAGAGCAACATACTAAACAAAGCTTTTTATAGTTGTATAGAGCTAATAGATAACATAATTCATAATCATATTGCAATTTTACCTGTAGTAATAAGGTTGAATTGTTTTTAGTTTTTAAAGTATTTATTTGATAAAATTCAGAATCAAAATTAGAAGTAATTTATTTCGGTGACACCAAATGTTATATGAAACGAGTCGCATACTAAAATAATCACAACCAAAGAAGGTCACTTAATATAATTTACATATTGGTACAGTCTGACAGGATTTCTTGTACAGTATATAGACATCTCTCAAGCAAAATGTTTTAACTTCTTTTAGAAATGTTTTGACATGGATGTTTTTCAGGTGCCAAGGCAGCATGTTATAGAGCCAGTTGTTTCATCTGCATGGCAAACCATGCTTGAATTCATATTGGAAGGAAAGTCGTATATATGTATGTGATTTATGTATATAGAAAATATCAAGAATCAAGAATGTTTATTGTTTTCCCACATTAAGCATTATCAATGTCACAGGATTGGCATGAGTAAGGATACATCATCTGTCACATTTCATTATAACTAGTTTCTTATAACTAGAATAAAATTTCCTTATAACTAGTTAAAAATTTTCTTATAACTAGTTTAAAATTACCTTATAACTAATTAAAAATTTCTTTAAAATTAGTTAAAAATTCAATATAATTAAACTCATTTAGGTACACCTCTTCAAATGAACTGAAAACGCTCTTATTTTCAGCTACTTAAAAAAACATTGTTATTGCACACTGTTTTCGCATCATGAGATAACTTATTGAAAAGGTTTGTACCAAAGTAGACAAAGCTATGTTGGGACTTGTTTAACCTAGTGTATTTCACATGAATTAGATTTGTAGATCTGGTATTATAAGAATGTACTAAATGTCTTAAACAAGGTAAGATTTTCTTTGATATGGCTATTCTAAGTTTAAGGCTCTGTAAAATATATATATACTAGGAATGTTAGTATGCCTAATTCTCTAAATAAAGGTCTACAAGAATCTCTTTCATTAATGATCATGAATAGAAAAGGGCCAATAATGGAACCTTGGACTCTCATCCAACCCCCTTGAAATTATCCTTTATTTCTTAGTAAAACTGACTGCTTCCTTTCAGAGAGGTACGAGGAAAGAAGTGAGAGAGCTGCACTGTTTAAGCCATATCTTTCCAGTTTACCCAAAAGAACGGAATGCTAAGGGCTAAGTTGAGTGCAGAGAGATGTGAGCAGTCGTGTGAACTTACCTGTTGTAGGTCATGTTGAGCCAAGTTAGGTTGACTGCCAGACAGGACAGAGTGTTGGGGATGGCTGTGAACTGGTTGTGGGCTAAGTTAAGTGCAGAGAGATGTGAGCAGTCATGTGAACTTACCTGTTGTAGGCCATGTTGAGCCGAGTTAGGTTGACTGCCAGACAGGACAGAGTGTTGGGGATGGCTGTGAACTGGTTGTGGGCTAAGTTGAGTGCAGAGAGATGTGAGCAGTCATGTGAATTGTCCTCATCGTTAGAGGAGATCTGCTCCATCACCTGAACACTTCGGCTCCATAGATTGTGCTGTGTGAGATCCAGCAACCTGCAAGATATAAACCATATCTGTATGTCTGATCTCAAATTAGTGTTTCATTAAAGCAAATACAAAATAAAAGGAGTAGTGCCAACAATCTCTATATAAAACTTGTGATAATTTGCTGAGAAGAGATTTAATCAATCAATAAATTTAGTTCTTTATTACTTTCACGGACAGTTTAAAAACAGAAAATCTGTTTTGAATTTAAATAAGTAAACTAATATAGAACGAACAGTCTCTAGTGATTTAAAAATTATCACTTTTAGAAATTTTAACACAAATGGCTGAAATTTTATTCCTTTCATCATTAAACTAACACAAAACAATTAGAGATTTAATAAGTATTTAATGTGAAAATCAAACTCTATTTGCCCTACAAACAGAAGGGACATCAATAAGTAAATTTCAAAACAGTGAACATTGCAGACATAATACACTCATTAAAAAACCTTGATAAAATGGGATTGACAAGAAGTTAAATCACAAAACGTTAAAATTTTTACAAACAAAAAAGTACCATTGAATACTTACTGAACATTCCTGTCCTTTGGACTGGGTTCGTGGTCAGGGGTCTGGGGGATCAAGATAGGGGGCAGATCTGACACTGCACTGAGCTGAGAGTCTACACTGCGAGACGACTCCATAGAACACACACTTGCCGTGTCACTCATATCCTGTCCAGAGTTACATTTATTAGAATCCACTGTTATAGTAAATATTAAGTCTTTAATGGATATAGGATAATGTGATAGTTTATAATTATTATGTAGATTAGTCCAAAATAGATTTATTTGTAACAATTAACTTTATTAATTTAGTTATTTTTGATCAATGTTATTTTTCTACAAATTGTCTGAAATTTTTAACAAACACAAATGTTTAAATCCCTGTCATTGACTATTACAGTCAAAATTGTTTTTCAAGTTTGGCTATGGTGGGTTTTAAAGGTAACAAGTATACAAAAAAACTTCCATAATTTTCTCACTAAAATGAAATAACACATTTCAAGAACAGGTATCTGCTCTCTCTGCCAAGTAAAAATTTTAAAACTTAAGACAGATGATTTTTTTAAATTAGCAAATCAAGAAACATGACTGTGCTGAACACACTACAGACAAAACATATCAATGAATTATTAATTATGTTTATCATTTTTTTTAGGATAAGTATATTTTCAATTATATTGACGAGTCACCTGTTCATTGTAGATCTTATCTACTACAATTATGTGATGTTATGTGACAATAAATTTCTGATTTCTGATAGGAGTCATGTCATACTCATACAACTAACATCCATTGATTGAATCAGAATAGTAAGAACAGAAAACAATAAAACCATAACAAATGTGGAACATAATATTCCCACACCAACCAATTACGGTTAACTACTAACTGCCGAAAACATTATGGGAAGTCTTTTCTGTAGTCTAAATGTATAACGACGAAATAGTGTGGATGGATGATCAATGGAATTGTAATTTTTTTAATTAAAAGATTAAGCTCATTGGGTAGGTAGCTCTAAATCTAATGTCAAACTTGTGTATAAACAGACCTCCTGCTGCAATGTGGGCAGATCCTTCAGTAGGTTGAAGGCAGCATTGAGCTCCTTGAGCTTAGGAGCCCTCCACATCTTGCAGGGCAGGGTGGGCAGCTTATTGTTGGACACATCAAGTGTGACTAGCCCTGGCAGTGAGAACACCTCATCGGGCAACACCTCTAGCCTGTTATACTGCAACAACAGGTATCAATCAGTCTCTTCAACTTGTGCAACAGAACAGCTTATTGTTGGACACATCAAGTGTGACTAGCCCTGGCAGTGAGAACACCTCATCGGGCAACACCTCTAGCCTGTTATACTGCAACAACAGGTATCAATCAGTCTCTTCAACTTGTGCAACAGAACAGCTTATTGTTGGACACATCAAGTGTGACTAGCCCTGGCAGTGAGAACACCTCATCGGGCAACACCTCTAGCCTGTTATACTGCAACAACAACAGGTATCAATCAGTCTCTTCAACTTGTGCAACAGAACAGCTTATTTACTTTAAATTGAATTTTAAAATTTTGATGCACTTTAACTATGGTCTTTGATCAGCATTTCTAATGGGAATATATCATATTTCTAAGTTTAAAAATGCCTACTTGTACTAAATATTACAATATACTGTGTGTTCCAAATTTTATGCACACTGAAGGAAACTTGGAAACTATAAGAGATACAGCAAAGATTAAATGGACAAAGTTGTGCGTAATTAAAAGACCATAAATCAATGTGGTGTAGTTAATTATTGGTTGCATTGTTCATTTGCTGCGCTCAAAAACTTGTTTTTGGTCAAAATCTTCCAAATTGTCACGGTTCTCTTATTAGTACATATAATTGAAAAGTTTTTATTTGGTAAAGATCAATATAATATCATACTATATATACAGTTTTTAATCAGTTATTTAAATGCTTTGAAAATTCTGTAATTTACTTTGGAGAACGGTTTCTTTTTGAAGTTATACAATTCATACAAGATAATGCATTGTTTCGACAATTTTTAGATCTAACAATAATGTCTGTCATGTTCTAGTAGATTATATTTAATATTGCTTCAATGTCAAAGTTATACACTGTTGTAATAGATGTCAACAGACCAATAATTTGTTAGCACTAACCTGCAGGTACAGTTCTTCTAGTAAAGGTGCTGAATACTGTTTGAGTGCATGCTTTAATCTCTTCTTGTTGCCTCTGTCTCCAGCATCCAACTGGGGAGAGTCCTTCTCACTTGGCAGCTTCTCTATTTTGTTGTGAGCGAGATTTAGGTGCCTGGCCAGAATAAAACTTTCATCATTTTCAGTAACATTTTATTTGAAAAAATGACAAATATAATAAATTTCAAAGATCCTTTAGACATGATTTTAATTTTTTTTATTTCTTACGAAATTCCACAATTAATCTGGAAAGATCCACCGCATTGGATATCATCGGATCACCAGTAGATAAATTACCAATCGTTAAAACTTGATTTTGCCGTGCTTTGTTTATAAAAAGCCATACATCGATCACCTAGTTAATAAATTATTGTGCTTTTGTTAATATTTTGATTACAATTTGTATTTTTTATGTTTATATTTCTGCAATGTCATGTTTGCTGTGTCAATGTGCGGGTGTCAGCTGCTAAACTTTTATTACAACTAGAGGTGGTTTGAAATGTTTCGAACATTTTAAGTTTAAAAGACAAAATGTTTTATAAGAGATATAAATATATGCCTATATTTTTGAAGATTAAAGGTATATATTCAGGAAGCCTATATGATAATCTATCAAATTAGAGTAGAGTGTAAAACAGACATTTTCCTTACAATACAGCTAATTTTCTTAATCTCTGCAAATCTCTTCAAAACAGACTGGTATTCTTAGATTATTTTTTATGTTATCAGACAGTCTTCAGGTTTAGAAATGGCAAAAACTCAGTAATGATTTTGTTTAAATCCTAATTAGGATAAAGAAGCTAACAAGATTTGAAATCCCAGAATCAGAAATCGATTTTTTTTATTCAATTGTGATGGATTTGTTCATCACTTAATCTACAATTTCATGAAGTAAGTAACTTTATATTTTAACAAATGTCTGTGAATTATGATTTACCCTTTGACAAATAATAAATGTGATGAGATTTGCTAACACTGTATAAATCTTAACATGTAATGCACAGCTTTGGAATCTATGAAGACGAGTATGATATTCCATGTCCTAACCATAACTATTTTGAGTCTAAAATTTGGTAACTCAACCTCAATTGGTAATTCAAAATATCCAAAATCGTCCTGATTACCAAAGGTCTGACATATGTTCAAAACATTCTGGCACATTTAAAGCTAAATTATTCATCTCAGATTCCATGACAGACTATACCTGAGGCTCTGCAGTTGGAACACTACAGAAGGCACCCAGGTTAGAGAGTTGTTGGACACGTCAAGTCTTGTAATGGCGTAGAGAACCAAGTCCTGGCTCCGAGGGTTTAATCGCAGCTTAGGATTAACATGGAGAGCTGCATCCACCTGAAAGATAGAGTACTGAACTTAAAAATTCTAAATAGCTTAACAACATTGCACATTCTGTTCTTTTCTTTTTTAACCCTGGAAGTGTCTATCAGATGATATACAAGGTTTTTCCATTCTGAAGTATTATAATCAACAGTGTATAATAAAACTTTGCTCAACTTGAATAAAAAAACTTTCCGAACAAAGAACAAAATTATTTGTTTACAAACAACCTCCACTGCATAGAGGTTAACAACAAATTCACACATGGGAAACCACACATATTTTAAACTACAAACAAGATAACAGAAAATAAAAGACCACTAAACATTAATAACAACTCATAGGTTTTTGATTGATGTATAACGTAAAGTTCTTTGACCGATACTAATGCTTGTGCCGTTAAAATAAGAATCAACACTTTTAGTGTTGATTGTAATTAGGAAGTGACGCGATCAATACCAAATGGGTCCGTTAATGTTTCCAGGATTAAGCCTTCTCAGCTCTAATATCCCTAACAATCAGGAATATTGCAATAAATTGCCACAATGACTAACAAACAGGTACACCAACCAATGTTTAGCCCAAAATTAGTAAAAAGACAATTGAAGAGTTTAAAAGTAGCTTCCAGTAATAGAACATGAAATGAATGCTTTTATTGTTTGTATCATAAACATGGGTATAGTTCGGAAGCCTACACTCTTCTCCTACTGGTAAATTTGGACTTCACCCTCAACAACACGGTTTAAACAGATATTCACAGTTTCACAGAGGTCTAACGTGATACTTACCTACAATACGTACATGGATGTGGCGATGCATCAGATATGATAAACTACACTTACTTAGATGAAAGAAGAATCACAAAACTATAGAAAAAGTTGTATTTTACACAATTTCCTGCATGATGCTACACTCTTACATTCTATTCAAGACATTTTAGGTTCATACAAAATTTTATAGCACAGTTTTTGAGTCAGATAAAACACTGCCCAGAAAACTATCTAAATATAAGGATGGTATTTATATAATTGACTGTACTTTATACTGTTAGATGAAGTAATCACTTAATTTGTTTAGAAAGTTGGAGAGAAGAATACGTAAATGATGGCTTTTGCTGGTGATTCAGTTGTGTAAGTTTGGGGGGGGGGGGATATTCAAAAGATACGACTAGTTGGATTCAAAAAGCATATAGAGTTGTAATAATGTATAAGTATTCAAATATTCTGTTGTGCAGAGGAAGTATGATAAACAATGTAAGGACAACCAATCAACCCTGAGGAACATGAAGAATACTCACAAGCCACTGGGGACGTATCTGGCTGAGTTGGCAGCGCTGGCAGTGCCAGTTGATCATCACAGGCGTGTTGGCAAACATGTTACTGTAGGTAAGACTCTGAAGGCCACTGAACTGTGTGCTGGCTGCTGGTACCTGCTCACTCATTGCCTTCTTGTTGATACGATTCTCAGGGTCTGGGTGAGCCTATCAACACAATAACAATTTAACTTGTAGATGAATGAATTATACTTGAAAGAATCAATACTTTGTCCTTTACTTTCCATACTATACGTAAATGATTTGAATTTAATTACATATGAATGAAAACCAATTCATCTAGATGATGCGATGTCATGTTTAAATCTTAACTCAACTGAAAACATAAAAATTAAAACTTTTATGGAACTGAATACATACATTCAACATTATGAAAATAATATTAACTTAAAAATTAATACTGTGGCTCTGTCCTGAGTACTCTTAACAATCCAGTACAAACCAGGGCCGCAGTCAACATGTTAAAGTAATGAAAACAATAGCTTATCTATTTGGCAATAATGGTGTTTCAATAGAACATAAATCAACAATAATGATTCATGATGTTATTCTTGAAGAAGTTAGTCACATTTTTTTATACTCCTTGATAAGGAATTTTGGAAGGTTTAGAATAATCAGATAGAGGCCATTATAATGGGAATGTATAAGCTGATTTTAAGTCTTTTCAAACCATATTTTATACAGTGTTTACTTTTTCTGAGCCACCCCATTGGTATCTCAAACACAACTAAATGTACAAGAAAGTACAAAGAGGAGATTACGCCTACTAATTTCCAATATCAGCAAACTTAAAAGCTTCTTCTGCAATACTTGGATATCAAACATTTTAAAATGTTTTAATTCTTGGAATTTTTGTAACTTACTTACTTAGGAGTTTATACAGAATACAACAGTTTTTAAGAACAGATATGTTTTGACACATTTAAGAACCATTGTGGGAGATACTTCAAACATGATAAAAAAGTGAATAGTATTACTAATTACTAAGGGGACTAATTACTACTACTTATTGTTTATAGGTTCAGTAATCAAACCTTAGTGTTATTAATAAATTGCCAACTTAAGCATAACAATTAGATACTAAGAAAATAATGACTACCAAAGCCAACAACCAAGTTAGGTATTATTGGTGCAGCTTTTTTTAACTTTTTTTTAAACATATAAAAACAGTTAAAATTAAAGGGATTATGATTCAGACTGTACTGACACACCTTGATGGAGAGCAGTTTGGCTGTAAGAATGTCATCCTTGTTCTTGACTACAACAGCAAGAGCGCGACAGTCATCATCCCTTGCCCCGTGCTTCAACAACAGATCGACGACGGCGATATCTCGGTTGAGGCAGGCCTCCTCTAGTGCTGACATCGCCTCCTCACTCTGCCCCAACTGTGGCTGCAATCATCAAATAATTTTCATCACTTGTCCGACCTCCAGACTTTAATGACTTTCACCAAAGGAAAATATGTACCTTCAACACCTGTGTAAAGAAATTTAAAAAAAAATATTTTGCATTTCTTTTATTATTACTAACTTGCTCTAAATTATTAGTAATTTTTGTATTTAAAAATTAGTAATCTTGCAGAAAAACAAGATCCAATGTCTTTTGTGAAAACACTCAATGTTTCAATACAACGGAGTTAATTATACCTACACAATTTGGATTCTAACAAATGCCAATGTACACAGATCGGTGAAAGTATTGAAAATGTGCACAAATCAGTGAAAGTATTTTAAGTATAACTATTCTAGACGTAAAATCAAATTTACAGAATCATACATAAATGGAACAAACCTAGCAGGTAACTAGAAGTCCAATAACATCTTTACTGTCAGTAAACAATTAACCAGTTCTAAAAACAGACTATACTATGACAAGTCAACAAAGGCCGCTAGTAAATTAACTGACTGATCAATCACAGGTACAGTCTGGCAGCTCCTCAAAACAACAGAAGAAATCACTTCACTAAAATAATAAAAATGTAATATTTATTGTAATTTTTAATTGCTACACTGATTTATAATTGAAATGTGATTTTTAATAAGTATAAGTATGAAGCTATTACAAATATCTTTACATTGACATAAACTTTGTCAAATACACAAGGTTAAACACATGCTAGACTTCAGGTCAACATGGGAGGATTTGTGCCTAATAGTGGACCACACCCTGGCCTCAAGAGCAACCCTTGTATTCAGTTTTGAAGTACAGCAAATCTCCACCCTTACCTTAACACATTTGAAAATTATAAGTGATACAGACTGACAAATACACAAGAACAGAAATCTGCTTTTTTCATTAACTGGCCAAGGAGATTTTTCTTATTGCTCAGCCAACTTTGTCTTTGAAATCTGCACTACACTTCTGAGTAATGTATATTTTATAAAATTTAAATGTACACAAATGCCTCTTTGGTGAAAATCTTATTTATATATAAGATTTCCTTGTAGATCTTCTGCACACAAGTATACACAAACCAAGTTCACTTTTTCTACAAAACTCTACAAATAAATACAAAACTGAATCATCCAATGACAAACATCTATTAACATTTAGGAGGAAGAAGTTACGCTTTCTGTTATGAAAGCACTATTCTGGGCATATGAAACACTCATATGAGTATATACCAGTGAGTATAATGTATGAGTATATACCAGTAACTATAATGTAAAGTATTAATTTGCATATTATAGAAATATTCCAAATTTCAAGACACTAGGTGAAGATTCATAAGATTAGTTTAAAGGCAACAAAATATTAAATTTGTACTTATCAGAAAAAAAGTGAGTTAATAGAAACTTTTTTACTACCATACACGAGAAAATCCCTCTGCCCACCAAATATTCCATCAGTAATCCCAATCAACACAAAGCAGAACACAGTAAAAAAAACCTTTAACCATTTAGCTTACTAAAGATAACATTGCAAGTTAAGCTAAAATATTCCAGCCTTGTATTTAACTTACGGTACCAATCTTAACAAAGTAATTCATAACATGTGTTAATAAATAATTAAAAATCATTCGATTCATCTCTACATTGGACTCTGTTTACCAATTTATTTAGTTTTTTTTTTTTTAATATGGTTAACCATAAAAGCAATGTAACCAGAAACTGTTGATTGACAGAAATTGAGACACTCTATGAACTGATCTCAACCATTTTCAACACAGATTTAGAGGTAACAGATGTTAAATTTGCCCCCAAATTTCAACACTTTAGGTCGGTTCCCTCTACAGTTACTGTGCATATAAACAAACACAAATCAAATTTCGTTATCAACAATTGGCAGGAGAGGCTCATCTAACAAATTCAGATCACACCAAAATTGTCATAACTGCCATCTAAGAACATTTTTATTGGTAGGCCTTGTACAAAAATATGAAAATTTATCAAGTATGAAATGTTTATTAACCCTTTTAGTGCTAAGAGGTCTGGCGCATTACCATACCCAAGAGTGCTAAGCATTTTAATGCATAAATGCAGAGTTTTAGTAAATTCCTTACTATTTCCTTATTTGAGGTCATATCTTGTTACTTTCTTTTATATTGAAGATAGATAACCAATAAACAGAAATAAATACAAAGAAATTCATTTATACATAATTGGAATGATATAAAAAAATTAAAATTTAAAATGTTAATTTTTTTATAATTTTTTTCACTTTGGTATACAATTTTAGTATGTAAACAATTTTACATTATTTTTCTGATGCTACCATCGGAAAGAGCAACTAAAACTAAACAAATTCCATATATTTTATTTTATTTTATTTTTACACAACAAATAAGACTGAGATGGTTCATAGTCTTTGTTTTCGTCAGAATCGTCAATTTCACTTGAAGACAATTTGTGAATATCTTCATCAGATGTTGGGATTTCATCACTTTCCACATCATTCTGCTCATAGAAACCAAATCGTTCACTTATAAATAAAGAATCACTGATAATTCTGTTACTTTCATCGTCCAGAACATTTTCAACAACATTCCGTAATAACTCATTATCACCTGTAATGTTCTTATTAGACATAGTTTGTAGCTTAGTAAAATATAATACACACGGAAAACACAAATGAAAAATGAAGTAATGCAATGATTTGGAATACTAATGAAGCAGTATTTCACAATTATAACACAATTTAATGGATAAAATAAGATAAAACAGAGTAAAAAAAGCACAGTATCAGTTCGCTAGCAACGTAAACATCCAAACTGACCTTTTTATTTCATGTCAAAGACGTATAAACAGCTGGTCGTTGGCAATCAAATATACAAATATCGTTACTCTATGGCTTTTGGATGAACTGTCATCGTTTGCAGCCAGTAAATTGCATAAACTGAACCAATATATATATATAAAAATACGGTGCGTCTACAACGTAGACGCTGTAGCACTAAAAGGGTTAAACTGTATTTTTTGATCAGTTAAATATTGGTTCCAGTCTATTTCTACTCAGCCTGCAAGTATGATTGTCAAATTCTATTGTCATTGCTTGACAATATAAATAAGATTTAATTATGTCACTTTTATTTCAGATGTAACAATTATAAGAATAACATCTATAATTCTTACATCTTACACCTTATCTAAATGTAAGTTAACTTAAGATGTTTCACATTCTGGATGATAAATTCATTTACAATCGATCTATCATCCAGTTTTTATATGTGTGCAATCGGAGCAAGATGTTTTCGACATGTTTCAAAATAAAATAAACTTACATTTAAATCATTCAAAAATTATTATGTATTTGTAATGCTTGTAAAACCTCAAATACTTTACTACAGTTTTAAATTTAACTAAACTAATTTTCTGATTTTCATAGACGAATAAGTAGAAATGTGTGACAAGTAACCACAGACCTGTTCGCCAGAGGCCCGCTGAGTAAGCAGGTTGGGGTTGGTCCCTGCAGCAAGCAGGCCATTGACTATGTCTCCATGCCGACCCCGAACTGCGATGTGCAATGCAGTCTCCGTGTGGTTATTACAATACGCATCTAATTCCCAAGGACACAGCAGTCGCTCCGTGGCATCTCCTACTGGACGGGATCCCAGGTTTAGGCGAGACATGATGCCCAGTATACCATCCGAAATGCGACGTCCTCTTGTGGGGCTCAGCACGTCTCCTTCTGCCTCCCCCTCACATTCCGACGTAGATTGCTCCTGCAGCACAATTGACACTATGTTTATTTGTAAAAAGACTTTCAAGCAAATGTATGATTCAGAGTCAAGTCAACTCACTGTGGCTGATGCTGAATAGCACTACTCAGATTATACTCTTAAAAGACTGACAGTCTTACACAGTACACAGCCTTGTAGTGAGTGTTCTTAAAAAATGTTCAACTCCAAATCTTTATTTATAAAAATTACAAAGATATTTACACTTTAATACTCGAGTCTAGCACTACTAAAGCTATTGGCATCGAAAAAACTTGGACTACTCCAATCCTTATCCTTCATGAACTAGACCCAACCAAATTATCACCCTACTATTGTACCTCAAAATTCGCAATATAGTGTTCCCCTCCTAAATATAGATAGGATTGAGCACTATCAAGTTTTGCTACACAGTAGTTTAAATTATACTTGCAGATGTAAACCAGTAAGAAGTAAATCCTTTTGGAGCTCCACTAGAATCTAAGTTTTAAAAATAACTTGCCTTTATCCCAATGTACTCAAACCACAAAGAAAGAAAGTCCATTCGGGATAATAAAGTTGCTTCCAACACAACTGAATCTACTGACGAAATGCAACATCTAGTTATTGAAACTGCTTTGCTTCTGAGTTAATCCTCTTCAATCAAAATCTAACAAAGTCTGGAATTCAAATTCACCAACACAAGTTTTATTCAATAGTGAAAAAAATAGAACTTTTTGAATAAATATTTAGTAACTTTTTTTGAATTCGAACTATTATTGGGAAAGTCCAGATAAATATGCATGTACTTTATATTGAATACAAATCAAGGTTTAAAAATCTAGCACTTTACTGACTAATATTACAAACAGCTGTTGCATAAAATTAGATAGTCTAATGTCATTTAATTTGTTTATAAATATTTAAATTTTATAACCAAAAACCCCTAAAAGTCTATTAGCTTGTTTTCCAAATTTTTTTACATAAACAATGTTATTTCCCAGAAAATATATTAACTCCTGAAGTTCATTTTTGTAAGTATAACAATAATTTTTTACCACTGATGTATTAAACAGTTTTCAAAATATCATACAATATTTACATGATTTTATTACTTGTTACCATTCACATTCTCCCCATCATATTTTAATACTGCACTGAACCTTAGGGATAATAAGTCCAATTTTAAGGATAGGAAATGTATTAAGGAATACCGCCTGACTTGGGTGACACAAGTTCAAATCCTGGTTTGAGTATGGCATTTTAGCATGCTAACAAAAAATCAACTGAGACTAGTCTTATGTAATGTTGTGAATGATTATGGGCTAAAGCTTTAGACTGTCATAAGATATATTGTTGCTACTTCTTGTGCAGGTCCATTTAAACAATCCAAGGGAGCATTGTCTACCAAATATTTGGTTGGTCTCAGACCAATGATTGGATTAGACATTTTATGAGCAACAGTGTTCTTTTCATATAGTTTAAATTTCTCAAATAACAAAACTCCCACACTTTATTTTTGCCAACACACATCTTCCAGTTAGAACAATACCAGCATGTAATTGCATGTAAATTTTGTCTCTTTGCATGCAATTGGATGCAACTGCTCAAATATTTACACTACAATCACTTGTAATATTAATGAATATTAATTTTAAAATTAAGTTCATATTAATGAGGATCAGTACAATACATGAGTATTCGCTAGTGATTTTTTATTATTACATTAATAACCAAATATTGTCAAAAGAACTGAGATTTCTTTTTAATTTTGTATTTTTCTCTAGTAATGTCAAATCAACATTTTACCTTTAGCAATGAAAAGAAATTATCTTTAATAATATAATAAACATGATTATGAGTCTTAACACATATAATATTCTGAAAATTGTACAATCAGATCACACTGACTATTTTAAGTAATCAAATCATCTGTAAAACGCTCTAATACAGAGTATAGAATGCTTACTATATGTACAACTGTTTCATATTTTAGAGATTGTTTGTTTTCAATTTCATGTTTAGTTACTATTTAGTACCTTGCATTCATGGATTTTTTTAAATCTCGATTTTTTGACACTATTCAGAATAAAACCTTATTTTTAACTTTAAACATTTTTTCTAAAATGTTACTGACACTTTTCATATTTATTGTTTTTATTAATAATCAAAGCTAATATATTTGTTTAGCTAGTTTATGTTAATTTAGATATGTATTCATGATTTAAAGATATTGATCTAACTTTTTTAGAAAAACGCTAGACATATCATGAGAAAAACAAATAAACTGTTGAAATGTTGTAGATGGAGCTTATATTGGTACTGATAACTTACTTACATTAAAACATAAAACCAATATTTAACACTTTTATTATTTTGTGAGGCCTTTCGATATCAAGGATATCTTCTTCAGACACATCACAAAAGTGATTGTGTCTGAAGAAGATATCCTTGATATCGAAAGGCCTCACAAAATAATAAAAGTGTTAAATATTGGTTTTATGTTTTAATGTAAGTAAAATAAACTGTTAATGGACTAAATGCTTCCTTTTTAGAATACTCCCTTTCCAAGTGGTGTTGCGCTATATTCTATAAAACACAAACACAAATTGTTGGTCCAATCAAGTTCATTTCTAATTTAACTGCTGAGCAATATGCCGAGCCGAGTGCCTCAAGCACTACTCTCGTGTTTACACATTCCAACGTGTCATACCCTCACTGCTACATTCGTGTTGAAAAGTTTTTAGACACAGCTTGTTATTGTTTATGTATTCCTGCCTACGGAGGAGCCATTGACTGCTTTTGTGGCTATTTTCAGTACTACGATGACTGAAGGGTTGTTTGACAAGTGGTGGATCAGCCTAACTTATAAGTTTGGTACTATGTTAAGAGCACATGTTTACCAAAATATTACCTGGTGTCTAACCTTAATTTATTGGTGCCGTGTGTGTTTCGATGTGTGACGGTTTTTATGGTTTGTTTATTTTAGATTGTGAAGTAATTATGGCTGATAAGACACAATAACAGCAATACGCCAATGAGACTCACAATGAGGAATCTCCCAAAATACATACCTGCAATTGAGAAGAAAGCAGGACCATGAAGACACTGCATATGTACTTTGCAAGTTCACACAAAGGCGAAAAAAGAAATAATAAGAAACAGGATACATGTGTGAGGAGTGCAGAGTTGAATTGCGCATGACATCATGTTATAACGATTTCCACAAGCTTAAAAACTATTAAAAAAGTATAAGTTACAGTGACTGTACATAGTGTAAATAAACAATAACTTGTTCTAGGATATAAATAAACAATACAACTGTACTCCAGTTACCTAGCTTTAGCGTAAGCATTTGGTAAGTCTATTTACGGTTTATTATTTACTGTATTTTATTAGTAATTAATGTACATGTACACTAGTTATTTTTTTATAAACTACTGAATGTTACAACAGTATAATATAACCAGTTATTTTTATTAAAATTTAGGTAAAGAACTCGTATTTTATTATAAGTATATGCAGTTGTTGAAACAGCGTGCTGACATCCACGATCTAACCTTGAATGTTTCACACTCGTCATGCTGCGACTCTCCAACTCAGCCGCGGTATTGGCTCGGTGCCACAATATGTGTTAACATGTCTACAACTATTACGAGGTTAAAAATTATATACTTAAGTCATTGTTTCCTACCATGGGTGATTGTAAATTTATTAATTAAATCTTGAATGTGTTGGTTTGAAGTGTCACCCATTAATAAAATCCAATTTACTTTAAGTTTTGTGATTCATGTTATATTCTTATGGTTAACTCAATCAATATTCAGTATTTAACTAGGTAACAAATAAAACTTTCATTCCATTGTTTCAGTATTGGATATCCACTAAACTAGACAATGATCAAAAAGAGATCTAAAAAGATTCTGTTCTCTAAAACACAGTCAAAAACACCCCCAAAACTCATGGAAGAAGAATTTTATTCAGAAAGTGTAACAACTGAACCTAATCTGCAAAAAATGAGAAGGCCTAGCAAAAACCCTGTGAGTAAACGAAAAGACAAATTCAGAAAACAATATGAATATTCTGAGTTTGAAGATCCTTACGATGAGTACACTGATGGATATGACCGGTATCAGAACAACATGTTGTCCGAGGGATATGAAGATTACACAACAGAGGATTCATACAGGTACAGACACAGACCAGGACACAGTAGAATGTACATGACTGAGACTGTCACAGAGGATTATGATTCAGATGACAGGTGGAAATCAGAAAGAGAAGTGAGAGATGTGGACAACTGGAGAGAGATGACGGAGCCATACATGTCAGATCTTGCTTCTGAGGATAGTTACCAAGAACAGCATCTGAGAGGAAGAAAGGAGCGCAGTTACGACCACAAAAGAAGAAAAGATTTTGCAGATTCAACAGAAAATGAAACAAGTCTGTACGGAGGAGAGTATAATGTCTTTGTTGCCGATGAACCAGTAGGTCATCAGGTTTTTAGATATAAAAGAGAATCATTACACCGAGCAAAACATACTGAAAGTTCTGATACAAGTGATTCTGAATCAGTTACAGAGAAAGATGTGACTGAGTCTACAACAACAAATAATAAAAAGTACACAGTTTACGCAGCAGATGTGGGACACTCTGCTCATGGGGCCTTTCAAAGGGAACAGACTAAAAAGAAAGTCCTGTCGACTAGCAAGTATGAAAATGGGGATCCACCTAAAGCAATTGGACAGGAAACAATGACAAGGGAGCTACACAAAATACAATCTGAAATCGTTTACTTGCCAGTCTTAATGCTAGACAAAACTGCTAAATCAAAGCTCATATCCTCTGGATCCATCATAAAGCAAACTGGTGAACAGCCAGAAAAACCTCTTGAGTCAAAGATGCAAGTTTATGTTGCCCAAGATATGGAACAGAACAACATTTTTGTACAAGCACAACACCCCTCCATTCAAGATCCAGAAATAGTTCAAAACATAACAGTTTATAGTGCTGATCAGGAAGAGTCATCTCCAATGAAGCCAAGGCTTTCTAAAATGTCCTTAAGGCCTGTGAGTAAGGAAAGTCTAGTTCATCGGCAAAAGTCAAAAGTAATGAAGCCACAGCGTTCAATGTCCTTGAGGCCTAGGAAATACATACGGAAAGGTGATCTGGATCATAACCCCTACCCAGTCCAGAAATCTTACATCAATATGTTGTCACGATTGAAGTCTAAAGAAAAATCCAACAAAAAAGCTTCAGGAATTAATTTTAAACGTTCACTCTCCAGGTTGTCTCAAAAACTGGATTTGAGTAAAACTGATCAAACAAATGTAAAAACTCAAGAAAATACCAATCAAAGCAAACACACAAAAAATACTAATGACAGCTCAGGACCTGAAGAACCACATGTAACACAAAAAATACATACTTTAAAAAGCTCATCATGTACAAATTTTCGTCCCTCACATACAAATATTCATACATCTACATATCTAAACTCTTCACCTATGAATTTGTACACTACAACACAACAAGATCAGAATGTGGATATTTTAGCATCTAGACAATCAGCTACAAAAAGCAGTTTTGCAGTACCTACTCAATCCACGAAAGTTAATAAAAGATCCAGGGTTATGTCGAAGGATATAAAGAAGGAAGAAGACATAAGAAAATCTTTAAAGCCATCAGATACTGTTATGCAACCAGTAACTAGAGATCCTTTCATAGAGGAACTCAAACCTCAACCAACACCTGTTATTGATCAACAATGCCAAATCAGAGAAGTAAAAAATCATAAACTAAACAAAAATAGTGAATTAAAACTTCAACCACATAAAGTACTTTCCAGAAAGGCTTCAGGACTTCTGAAAAAATCTGAGTCAAAACAGCTACAGAAAGTGCTTTCCAGAAAAAGTTCAGGACTTCTAAGGAAATCTGAGTCAAAAGAAACAAATACACATCCCAAAGAAAAAAAATCAACGATATCAAGAATCTTTGGTAGAAAACAAAAAAATAAAGAAATAAATAATGAATTTTTAGAATTTACCAATGAAGACTTACCAGAAAACTATCATTCAGAAGCAGTAGTATCAAATAGTGTGGCTAATCAACCTCAACAAAGAAAACTTAAAAGAAAACATACTACAGAAAAACGACCAAAAATAATACCAAAACATGAACCATCACAGCACTTCATTGATAACACTGATATTTCTAAAATTTCAAAACAAATGTGGGGCGTCAACCAAAACTTTCTCATTTTGCTTTTCCAGACGGCTCAATTTTTCTTGGGTCTATCCATCCATGAAAAACTAATGGATGTAATTGCAGCTTTTAAAAGTAATGATCAGATTTCGGCCCCATACTAACAATTAATTTGTTTATGTACAAAATGTGGATATTTAGATTTTTCACTCTATTATTTAACTCACACTACTGTACATTATCTTTCAAACAATAGAAGTACTGTAATGTACTAACTTGTGTGATTTTTCATAACAATTATGAAATAAACATTTTAAATTCAAATTATTATAAGTTATTTTAATAGTTGGTGGAATCTCTACTTTTTGGAATTTATCCATGCACAAACAATGTAATGTATTCTAGATTAAATATGATAAATATATAACTTTTTAATTGATTATTTTTACTGGAGTATTGTTCCCATTGTTACAATATTATAGTATGTGTCTTTTAACTCAATATTTAGAGACTATACAAAACCATATATAAAATGATGATTTCATTCAGATCTTCAGTTATTTATATCTTAATATTTTTATAACTTCCTATCTTACTAAGAGTAAAAGGATGAAAGCAAGTATTATTTAGTTGACTGATAAAAAAAGCATGGATACGTTATTCAAAATCAGTGGTTCCCAACTGGTGGTTCGTGGCCCCCTCTGTGAAAGGTTAGATACATAACTTAATTTTAAAGTGTTCTTTGAGATTAAGGATTTCAACTACATAGACAGTCAATGCATTTAGTGAACAGCATGTGACCACTTAAGAAAATCTACTATGATATATATTAGTTCTTGTTTTGTCACATAAATTTGCAAACATGTTGAACCAAACAATGGGTGCACATTCGTGTTATTTATACATTTCGTAATATAACAGCAAATATATAATGTAAGGCTTCAAATATTAAGAATGTCTGAAGATGGCTTCAAATCTCAGTATGTCATTTGTCTTAAAACACTTTAAAATGAGCTCATAAAGCTTGCAAAGCTTCATCGGCATCTGGAAACCATACAACGAGAAGTAGGTATTTAAATTCTTTAAAGTTAAACTGTGAGAGTTAAAGTAATAGTAGAAAGATAGTAATGATAAGTACTGGTATAAGTTTAAATGAAAATGCAACTTTGGTTTCATGAAGTCTCTCAACAGGTAGCAAAGTTAGGAAAATATCACACTATTGAAGAGTTGATACTACCAAACGCTGTAATATTAATAATATTGGTGAATCAGCTGCTAACCTCACAACTATTGTTCCAATATACAGAATGTAAAAAAAGTCCTGCATGGGCTTGATAATTCTCGAACGATCAAAGGTAAAGCAATAAAACTTGGTACATCATTACTTCACCTATAGATCTACTTTTTGAAGTAACTACTATTTTTTCTTGTCAGGGAGATGGCCCCCAAAAAATCTTAACCCTTTGAGTGCCAAGTATTTATTGAGTGGGTGTACTGAAAAATACCAGGTGTTTTTCTAGTGGGTGTACCTAAAAGCACCAGCCTCTTTGAAGGCATTTTGCAAGGTTTGAGTAAAATAATTCTCAGTTTGACTATTTAATAAGCTATGAACATAACCTTTTTTTTAATTTTTCTCTGAAAACTGTCTAATTAGCATAAAGTAACAAAGTTATACTACCATTAAATTAAATTCAGAAATACAAAAAATGGAATTACGTAAAAAATTCCAGAATTTATTTAAATTCCATTTTTCAACCAAATTATCATTACCAAAAAATCATATCCTTCTCTCTGTCCATATCACTGGAAAAGTTATTCAATTGCTGAAGTCAATTGATCGGAAGTGTACTATAACAATTTATTTTGAAAACAACCGTTCTTCACGAACAATTTAATATAATGGTAGTTTAAAAATATAAAGTTTTCGATTTATAGTGATTACCTATAAGGTAAAAACACATCTATTCCCAATTTAAGGGGGAAATCCTTACTAAGTCCCCGTAAAATTTTAAAATAATCGTATAAAATAGTTTTGCGCTTTAGAAGTCTTGATGTTTTCCGACCAACATTTTTAGACAATAATATCTCGTTGAGGTATGTTTGTGTTCATTCCTCTGTTATTCTATAATCCACTGTAAAAATTCCATATCACAATATCAAGGAAGCTAACCAGTTTTGATTACCTTATATCCAGATCATTCAGAGCTTTATTTATTTAGGTACGAGGCGTGTTCAGAAAGTAATTACTCCTCACCAAAAAAAATCCTCACCATCATCATTGTACCATGTGAGAAAAGTCAAAGCACTTCCGAGTCTCTTGATTTTGTGCACGTCAGTGAGTATTTTTGGAACCCATTGGGAACACAGCTTGCGATAACCTAAACGGTCCGTAATAATTTCGTACAAAAGAGTGTGTGAAATTTTTTGGAAATCGTCAGATAGCGTTGTCATAGTGAAATGTCTGTTCTCTTGGATTTTTTCATCATCCCCTTACCAGGTCATCGGTGATGAGAGAAGGCTCCAATTCTCATCATGCACATTTATTCGACCGCCATTAAACATTCTAACCCACTTATGTATGTTTTTGATTAATCCATGACGCAATCTGGAATAAAAGCTATAGGGAACTTTGTCTTTGTTATCTGCATTCCACAACTAATCAGATTATTTCCATAGAAAATTCTATTAAATAAATCTTAATAATATTATAAAATCCGGGCTACACGCCACTGGTCTTTAAAATATCCCAAAAATATCAGCAGCAAAATATCCCATCTTGGTCTCTAAAGTTGTGCAATGTAAATTCAAAGAGCCAGTAAAATGTATTCGACAGTAATGTGTAAACAGCACAACTACAGTCATGTTTATTTTAACCTATATTTTCAATTTATTTACATTTATAGCGTAAAAGCATAACAAAAGTAACAATACTTCTTATTTCAACATTGTGGCAACAAAACGAACCAATTTATTTATTCTGGGTTACAAAATAATACACTTTACACTAAATGACAGAAAATCATCAAGATGACATTGTATCTATTTTTCACTGATAAAGTATAAGATACTGATTAGGTATATAAATACTGGTATAATTCATAGTCTGGACTGAGGAAATAGTATATATATATATATATATATATATATATATATATATATATATATATATATATAAAATGAACATGAATGGGGAAGCAAGAACTTTACTTATCATGTATTTTCTTTGCATACGGATAGCAACTGTCATAATGTAACTATTGAAATGTGTTAGTATTATTGATGTTCATTTTAGTTGATAATTTTCAATAACAATATGTATATCCATACAATTTAAAAAAACTATACTGTTTTTAATCCAATCTCATAACAAAATTATATATAGGTCTATTTATATTGTTTCTTGGAGCAAAATAGTAAACTCCAATTTTGCTTTGTAAATAATTAATTTGTACTAGAAATGCAAAACCTAAAATAAGAATTACTCACACCTGATGGGGAATGAATTAACCTAATGCATGATATATGACAAATTCCACTTTAAAAATATCATAAGACCCTATCATATTACATCACAAGTGCTATCAATAAGAAAACTATGAACTTCAACTTAGGAGTTCTTCTACATTGATCTAGTTCAAGTGTTGCTGAAATCGTGTTGCTATTCAAACAAATATATGGAATGTTGCATAGAAATTGTGGGCGAAGCGGCAATTATTATTATGTGCTATTATTATTATTATTTTACAAAACAATTACACATCATTTTTTTATCATTTATGAAAAGTTTTCATTTTTAATGTGAAAATTATTATCGTGTCAGTAAATAGTTCTTAAAGTATACTTATAAAACAGTTTTTATATGTGAGTTTTTTAAATAGTTAAAAGTCACAAATTATAACACACAACACAGAGTATCACACTTATTAGTATCATCAAAACCAAGAGAGCCCCACTATCCTCCAATCTAAACATGTACTACATTCCCGCTCTAAACTTCCCTAAACCTGTTCTACAGCCCCCTAAAACCAAATGCTCTAGCAAGTTGATTTAATTTTAATCATAATATTTGGTTGTTTATATAAAGTTGACCTACCTTTTTGTACACAAGCCTCTAGTTGCTGAATTCATTCTATACAACAATTAGGACTAATATAAGTTTTAAATACTCCCTGAAAAAATAATATACATACTTTTAAAAATTATTGTTTTAAACTAACACAATTTCTCAATACCATAGTTTTAAAAGAAAATAAATGGTTACATGCTACTGTTTTTGTGTAATATTAACACCAGATGGAAAAGAAAACTGATATTATGATCAGGTGTTCTGCAAAAGAACAATATTATACAACAAACATTTCATTAACAAAATATAAACATTTAGAAACAAACCAAAGGTAGTACAAATTAAAATGAAATTAATAGTTATTAAAATTTTCTTGGTGCAGTGAAATGTTTTCGACCATTTACTGGTAAGGTTTGGTGCACTAAACAACATTTGTAAGCTTGTTAATGAGTAATCTCTTTGATTGCAAAATATAATACAAGCTATCAACAGTGTTAGAATGCCAACACATGTACATATGTACCTTTTTATCATCTATTTATAGAATCATTTAAAAATTACCACATATCTGAATTTTCTTTTTATAGTGTAATTATATGAACTACATGCTATATAATATACAAAATTAATAAGCCCTCAAAATTAAGTTCACAAATCAAGCAACATATTTCAAAATGTTTTTCTCAGTTATATATTTTTAATCTGAGTACAAATAGAGAGGCATATTCAACATTTTGCTACTTAATAATAAATAGTTAAATGTTTAATATGATTTGAAAATTTTTTTAATGTCAGCAAAATGTGTGAAGCATTCTACCCCACCCTCCCCTCTCACAATGACAGGAACATTCATGGTATACTCACAACCCAGTTGGCAATCATACTTTATATATAATTTTAATATTTAACATTAAATAGGCTTATGAGTATATTAACCAGTAAGGTACACCATACCACCAAATGCCACATCCAACAATCAATGGCAATTGTGTTAATGTATTCATGCAGAAAAACAGTGTGTGTGAAAAAGAGGTTTAATTAAGTGTAATGCACAGCCATTTTTCTATGGTTATAAAATAGTATACATTTGAAAACATAATATTTATTTTTTTTGTCATCAGTTAAATTAAAATTTAAAGTTAAAATTAAAATATATAAAGCACAAGGCATGTTAAAAAACTAACAGTAATTTTCATTTTTTTATATTGATTTATTTATCTACATTATTGTTGTCATCATAAAAATAGTCCTTAAAAACGTGTGTAATATAAAATTAGTCTGTGAAAAACTCTGTAAAAATGTGACGTAATGTAATTTTTTTATGCCTTTCAAATCTTAATGATTTTTGAGTAAAGTTATTCTCTCCTATTAGATATTATGCACTTGTGCCAGCGCTTCTTCCAATCATCAAAACACTTCTCAAACTCAATCTTTGGTGTAGCTGTTAGCTCTTTTACCACTGCACTTTTAATGTCATTTGTGCTTGTTTTTACATCCCCTCTCCCATAAAGCCCGACGACTCTTTAAGGTTCTCTTTTATTTTTAGAAATAAAAAAGTCATACGGAGGCATGTCTGGAGAGTATGAAGGTTGGGACATCATTACAGTATTGCTTTTGGCCAAAAATTCATGAACATGCAATGAAGTGTAAGCAGGTGCATTGTTATGGTGCAAAAGTCATGAATTGTTTCACCACAAATCCAGGTATTTTTATTCAGATTGCTTCACACAAATAGTGCTATAATTGCAGGTAGTACTCCTTATTGACCTTGTGGCAAGAATTCATGATGCACTATGCCATTAAAATCAAAGAGCATGTGAGCATGAAACGAACACACAGAATAACCTTCTCGTTCGACTGCACTTGTGAAGTCTTTTGCTGTTTTGGCGATCCAGAATGTCTCCACTGAGATGATTGAATGGGCATATTCATAAGTCCATGTTTCATCACCTGCTATAACATGTTTCAGTAATTCTGAAATGTTGTTGACTTCATTTAGTTACTTCTGAGTAACTTCCACTTGCCACTATTTTTGTTCAAAATTCAAATATTTTGGAACAAATTTTACTGCCACATATTTCATACCCACATAGTGATCAGTGTCCTCTGGAGCACTCTTTGGATGTATCGGTTTCAAGTCATTTTTTGGAGGAGGAAAGGAATCTAACTATATAAATTTAATTAACTTAAGACCAGGTAATTTGCACTTTCGTCATTTTGAAAATTGTTCTAACTTGTCATGTTTACAAAATAATATTATAAATATAAAATTGCTATTTTTAAACATTCAAGGTCTTAATGACAAAACCACAGCTCTAGAAACTTTCATAAAAAATTACTCGAACCTATATGTCATTTATTGTACTATCACTAGTATAATGAATACAACATTTTCCAATATAACTTTTATTTTGTGCAAGGCCTTTCGGAATCAAAGATTCCATCATCAGGCACTTAACAAATTAACAAATGTTTACATTTTTTTAAATAATAAATATTAAAATAACATATGATAAACAATTCGGGTGTATGGTTAGCCAGTTTAAAATACTTAATCAGAATTACATTTTAATTTCCTTATAAATTGAGATGAGAGTAGAACTGAATTTTGAATTGGTCCGTCTTCATTATTGATAAGTTTTTTTGATTTGTGTTCATGTAAAATGTTTCCCAAGCATTTAAGTGTATTGTGTTAGTAACTTCTTTCAATAATCGTAAATTTTTATTAGAGATGGTATGTCTAGATTCACACCATTATGTCATTTGCTGATCAGAGCATTTTCTTAAACAATCAGTGGTAATTTCTTTTCCAGAAGGTTTTTACTGTGCATCTGCTTTTTGTAGAGTAAACCAGATTAGAGGAGGAATGTTAATATTTGTACACAATAATTTTCAAGCAAGGCTTCATAATGTTACAGAATTGTGCATAGAACTTCATTTTGAAGTAACTAAGTAAATTCAAATTAATCATTGTTTCATTGTACTATTTAACTGATCATAATATTTTTATCAATAAACTTCAAAATCTGTTATTATATTCAACTCAATGGACTAGCTATACAATAGTTATTGGAGGTTATTTGGACATTAAATTTGATATTACAAAGAACAAACCATCTGTTAAATATTTTTTTAATATATTAAGGGAGTACAATTTTTATTGTCTGAACCATTCTCTTGACATTTTTGTCAATTGTGAACAGAATAGGGTTAACTCATGTAACGTTTTTTGTGTTCTCTTTTCTGATCATGATGGTTTAATGGCTGACCTCAATGTGCAAGATACTCAAGCTCTTATTACAAAATATGGTAAAAATGGTTTTATTGAGAAAGACACTTTGACAACCAAGTTGACCAGACTTACAACAGCGTCTATAGTCAATTTACTTTTTCTGAATCCAAACTGTTCATCTGAAAAGTTAGTTTGTGTTTATCCAAATACTGCAGTATTCTTGTCAAATATATAGTTTTTTTAATTTTGCTCAAAATTGAGGCAGCCAGTAATTGTTTGTGGAAGTAGAATCATCTTCTGTAAAAATGGAACTAACTTTCGTGGTTTTAAGGAATGAGGGAAAAACTCCTTGATGAAAAGACAAGTTAATAAGTTTGGTAAGAGATCTCAAAATGTGCTTAGAGCATTTTTTTTTATGAGACACATTGACATTAAGCTGAGATCATTTGAGCTTTTGGCTGAGAGCTGCTGTATAATTCAATCGAGCTCTTCTTCAATGACAGGTGCCAGTGACATTGAAAATACTGGACTCTGTCTTTGCGTAGGATTTACTTGAGGCTGTACTGGTCGAGGATTTATCTCACAAGCCACAGACGCAAAAAGTCTGTTGAACTTGATTGCCACCTTCATCGCATTACCTACAAGTTTGTCCCCGATTTTAATTTTAATTTTTTTACAATGTTTTTCTTTATTATTAATGATGCCAAAAACAGTATTAGAAACATTTGTTAAAGAAATTATTGATTTAGAGACATCATCTTTTTCGCTGCTTGGATCACTTTTTAAAGGATTTTTATACTTTTTGAAAAAACATTTGAATTCTTCGCTTGAGGTATTGATTTCAAATAAAAATTTGAGTTTTTCTCTTGAAACCAATATGCCTTTAGTGATACAATTGTTTGCTCTCTTAGGACAAATTCTGATGGTTTTTGTACGACAGCATATATTTAGGTGAAAAAGCAGGATATCGTTAAACTTTTGAATTGCTGTTCTATGGATTGAGATAAATTTATAAAATTCCATTTTTCTTTGGAAAAGGAAGTGTTGAGAAGAACAATGTTTTCAGGCGTTATATCTCTTACTGTTTTTGTAATTCTGGGCTCTCTTTTAATCCTCTTTCCACTAATTATGACTTCTTGGCCATATTGGTCCGAGATGGCTGTATTAAAGGTTACTGCAATGATTGTAAGATTACTAATGATGTTGTTTATGGCTGTCTAAGTTGTTGTAGTTACTCGTGTATGAGTTGTGATCAACAACTCAAGGCAAGAAGATTACACATTTTTTGGTGGTTGGATGTCTGTTGTCCATCAAGTTGATGTTAAAGTCGCCCGTCAGGATGAATTCTTGTTGTTGATGGGTCAGGTCTGTAAGTAAGGATTTGAATTTGGAAAGAAAATTTCTTCTTTTCTGCTGGGAGACCTGTAGATTCCAATGACTAAAAATTTTGAATTGTCTGATTGAAGTTTGATACCGACTGTTTCAAAATCAATCGTTCAACTGTTTTCTGAATTGAAAATTTGGAGAGTGAGAATTAATTTTGCAAAAATATAGCAACGCCTCCTACTTTGAAGTGGTGTCTACAAAAAATGTTAGCCAATTTGTAATTTGGAATTTTGCAGAGGTGAAGATTTCTGTTATTGAAACCGTTTTTGGTCACAACAACAAACATCTGTTTCTTGATCTTCAGTTGGATTTCATCCATTTTGTTGGTGGCAATCTGATTCTGATTGGCAATTTTGGTAAAGCAGTCGTATTTTTGTACCAACCATCAATTTACTCCATCGGCTGCACATGGGATCTATAAAAGACAATATATTTGCTGTTGCTGCAACTGGAGATCCACCGACAGCCTCCGCATATGTAATATGCTGCTGTCTGGTAGCCGACTCCTCTGGGGCAGTAGCGGGTGCAGACACGGTGGCTGAAGTGGTAGTCATTACTGGAGCTCTCATGGGGTGAGAAGGCTGTGCGGGCATCGCGGGTGTTGGAGGGGAATGTCTCGGAAAGATGAGGCACTCAACGATCATCCCTGCCAGCAGCTGCTTCCCCGTTATAGAGAGGTGTTGACCATGTCTCGTGAAGAACCTCGGACGATTCCATTGAATCACGGTAGGCGTGTGTGGTGCCGGGCAGCCAATTCTTCGATGAAGGAATTCACGAGCATGGTCTCCTCGTGGATAGGGTGGTCAGGGTCCAGGTCATAGGAGTATGGCAGGGTGGTTAGCTCGGCACCAGCTGGCTGGACTATGATGTAAGACTCCAGGTGATGATAGATACACTGCTGCTCGCCGACTGCCATATCATTGGTGCCGGCGTTCAGTACATCACAGCTCCGGCCGGACTCAGGTGATGTGGTTCCGGGGTTCACGATATTGAGTAGCCAGGCGCCGGGCTTGTACATGCCGCCAACTGAGAACGCGGAGCTGGTACTATCCCTCACAAGTCCTGTGACATGGCGGGTGTGGCTATCGCCCTTAACAGTGACAACTTTGAAGTGGGGAACATGAATTTGACCGGGTTGATGATATAGTTCTCAAAACTTATCACTGGTATAGGGCTGTAATTTACCTTCATGGAGGTCTCTTATTGTCTATGTGTTCGTTTTTGTGTGAAATTCCCAGTCAGCACTGGAATCATTAGTGCCCAAATTAACTGTGGGACATCAATCAGGTATTGAATAAAGTGAGAAATGGAAGTAATTCTTCCATGAACTATTTACCTAATTACCCTTTCTAAGGATCTGTCTTACTTTCCTAGTAATGAGACTACATATGGCACACTCAATCACTTAACAAATTTCATCCCATATTTCTCCATGACTTGAAAAAACTTGTTTCAGAAATACATTAACTGCCCTGTTTCAGTATTTTGTAGCACGTAACCCTTGGATGCATCCATAAAAATCAAGATATTGTTTCATTTTATATACAAACATTATCTAATGTGATTAATGACATTCACTTCTCTTGTTCCAGAATTGATTTTTACTTCAAATTTACAGTATTTTAAAACTCCACTGTTAATACTATTTTAGAACATGTTCAAAAAGAAGCCAGTAAGACCTTTGTACCAAAAAAAAAGTAAAGCTTTAAAGCAGATTGAGCGAGATGACCAATACGTTTACACAGCAAATCCAACCAAACAGAAAGCTCGGAGAAGACCCAAACCGAAACAGTTAGCACCTAGTTTGAGGCAGAAAGAGAATCTGCAGAGAGAACCTGACCATTCTGGCTACAGAGATCCATATTATAATAACTTCAGATCTTATAGTGATGATGGCAATTGGATTCAATACAACAAGAAGCCTGCAGCTTATTACGAGGACATGACAGAAGAGGAAATATATGGATACCAAAATCCAGGACGCAGTACAATATATATATCTGACTCAGCCTCTGACGATCTCTACTCAGAAGAACAGTGGGAGAGAGACAGTGATCTGGACCAAATGATGCAGAGGAGAGATATATACCAGGACAGAAATCGATGGAGAAGAGGAATTGATGGAAACGAGATGGACCGAATGATGCAGAGGAGAGATTTATATGAGGATAGAAGCCAGTGGAGAAGAAGAATTGATGTACCTTTAGAACAAGATTTAGAGTACAATTATCATTCACAAAGACAAAGATTAAGAGAAGAACCTAGAAATGAGCGCAGTGGTGGAAAACATCCTCAAAATAGAAGTCCTTACAGAGAAGACTATAATGTCTATGTTGCCCATGACCTCATAGGCCATCAAGCTTTCAAGTACAAAGATGATGAACTAACAAAAGATGAACAGTCAGAACAATATGAAGAGAGTGATTTTGAGTCATTAGAAGATGAGGATGTGATAGAGGAGGAGGTAGGAGAGGACTCTGATTCAGCAAAGAAACAGCAATACACAGTGTATGCAGCACAAATGGGAGATAATCTGTCTGAACCTTTCAAACAAAAAAGTCATGAGGAAATTCTGTCCACAACTGACTTTAATCGTAATGTTCCAGTAGTAGCATTTAGACAGAATAAAGTGAACCAACAACTGCTCAAGGATGTATCAAGCATTGTTTATTTGCCCGTTGTCATGATGGATAGTAATAATAATAAAATATCAAATTCAAACTATGTGTCTTCCCCACTATTACTGAATGAATTTAAAGAAAAAGCTGAAAAACCACTTGATAAAAACCTGCAAATTTATGCTGCAATGACTGGAAGTAATGGCAATATATTTGAACAAGCAAAAACAAACGTCACAGAGCAACCCTCATTCAGTCATAACATAACTATTTATACAGTTGGTAAAACAGAATCCAGCCCGATAAAACAAAAACGTCTTATAGCTGCAAACAAATCTGGAAGCAAATTAATTCCTACCCAATCACACAATTCAATTAAAAACAAATCCTACACAAAAGTAGTTCCTTCTAAGACAGATAATAAGATCCAGAAAAAAACCTCAAAATTTGGTCTTGCAAAACTATTTTCAAAACTATCAAGCCACTCACTGGTAGGGTCACATAAACCAAAGAGTGTTAAGGGAAGTGGATTTTATAGCAAAGCTCGTAAACAGGACCTTGACATAAAAAGAATTAACAATACCAATTCCAAAACCAAAATACCTAAAGAAAGCCCATATTCTCTATTAGTTTCAGTATCAAACCCTAACATTGAGGCTGGCGGTGAACAGAAACAAATTAATGTAAGCTTGTTACATCCAAGTTTGTCACAACAACAAAAACTTAGGGCAGAAAGTAAAAGCACTCTTAGATCAGAAGTGAAAAGTAATGAAGCTATCCCCCAACATCCAGTAACAAAAATGACTCAAAGTGATTATATTCCACAACATTTACAAAGAAAAAGTAATACTGTAGATAATGTTAGACAACGAATTCCAAGTAAAAGTACTATAAGAGATGTTTTATCCCAACAAGAGCAGAGAAACAATACCGTAAACAGTGTTAACCCACAACAACTAATGCAAAGAGAAAACACTGTAAAGAGTGTTAGGTCACAACAACTTCAAAGAGAAAGTACTGTGACAAGAAAACTGGAAAATGAATGTATGCCACAAAAACTACAACATAGAGAAAGTACTGTGACAAGAAAACTGGAAAATGAATGTATGCCACAAAAACTACAACATAGAGAAAGTACTGTAGAGGTTATTATGCCATATCAACTGCAAAGGAATAGTACTGTCTCAAGAAAACTGGAAAATGAATGTATTTATCAACCACCGCACAGGCAAAGCAATGTCAGTGGTGTGATTTCTGGTCAACCAAAAAGAAAAAACACAATTTCTAGAGACATGTCAATCATAAATCAAGAAGAAAAACAAATAACAAAGAGTGAGCGAATAAGTCATCCAGAACATAAAATTTCCAAGCAAATTTCAGAGCTGATGCATAGACAAGGGTCAAAACTGAGTAGAGCAACCCTTCATGAAAATAAACCATCAAAGTCCGATTTTCTCCAAAAAACAGTAAAAGAAAAAAGAAAAAAAGGGACTACAGAAGTAATACCTGAAAATTACAGCCCAATAAACCTTACAGATATTCCTGAAAATTATGATCCATACACATTTCAACAAATTACCTCTCCTACTTCAGTAGTATCTCCAGGAATTGAGAGAGGGGACAGTGACAAAAGTAATACAATTAGCAGATCAGCGTTTCACATACACAAACATCGAAGCAAAATATCCATGAAAATGTGGGGATTCAACATAACTCCCCTAATTCTTTTATTCCAGTGCGCTCAATATTTTTTGGGACTTTCAATTCATGATAAATTAATAGAAGTTTATAATGTATTTTATTAATTACGGACGTAACATAACTACATTATTGGTAAATGTGTAGAGGTAACGTATTTGGTTGTTTTTGTGTATTTTATTAATATTTATCATTCTTGTTTATTAAATTCTTATGACTACTACTGTATTTGCCAAATTGTGTGTACCAGTCTTGGTTAACTGAATTTGATGGCCATAGAGTGAATTAAACATTGGTTAATACAAATGCAGGAAAAACATTCTTTTTTATATGGAAAATGTATTAGCTTGGAATCTACATGCAAATTCATTATACTAAATTGAAGATATAATTTAGCTTTGTTTTATTATGTGGTCATACACTTGTTCTTTATTTATGTAGGTGAAATATAAAAAATTATTTGCTTGGAAGGAATTAAATTCAGTAAATCAGGTTTCGGTTATTTGATATTCTTGTAATCTTGTATTCTCATTCCTCCTGTAACACATACACTACAAAATTTGTTTGTTATATATCAGAAGATATTACAGTGGACTTTTCAGTTACCCTAAGACATTATTACAATATTAAATGAAAGAAGCTCATTTATAGAATTGTATACAAGGTGAGGTAGACCACCCCTCCACGATATATGGGTGCTGAACTGAGAAACCGACCTTCTTCTTTTTAACAAAAACCTCCATATGTGAACCCCGAAGAATTTGTAAAAATAATTTTTAACATCCAAGAATACCCAAAAATAGCACTTTAGGGAGGGTAGAGGTTATTTCTAAGATTATCAAATGTAAAAGTAAGTCGAGCCTAACCTTATTTTAAATGTCTCATATTCACTGATCATTTTGAAAAAGAGTTTGTCACACCGCTTCAGAGTAGTGGACTGGTGCTTCATCATGTATGACCCACATTTATGGATAATAAGAAGTTTTTGTACATATTTACATCCATAAAAGTTGTTATTACAAGTGTCCATAAAAAAAATGAACCAACAATTTGGTTGGACCAAGTACTGAGGTTTAAGTTACTCTGAATGTCTACCTCACACATCCAGTGGGGATCCTCAAAAGCCCAAAACTTCATGACAACGGTTCACTTCTCCATTGATCCAGAAGGTTACTTTGTCGCAACATAAACCCTTGTGAAAAAAATATTCATCTTCATGCTTTTATCACAGGCCACAAGCAAAAGTTCATTCTTAGAAGGTAGTCATCTCCATGCAGTTCATGATGTAGTGAAATCCGGTGTGGGTGCATTTTATTGTCCTTAAGGGTCCTGAGTACTGATCGTTGGCTAATTCCTGCATTCTGACTGACTAACTAACTAACAGAAATAAAATCTGATGATTATTAACTAATGAAATAATGATGAAATAATCTGATGAGATATGATTAACTCTTATCGTTTCTCCCAAACCTGTTCAAAAACATTCAGTAATCAAACTTACAAACACATGTTTAGATTAATTAAACCGATTAAATCATAGCTGGCATTGCTATCTGTTTTGTTACCAAACAAATTGTTCACAGGTCCAAACAAAAAACCCTATATGTTGCCTGCTATTTGTTGCCTGTTATGTGTAGTCTCTTACAGGATCTATTTACCTTCATGTCTGTTAATAGATAAATAAATCATAATCAACATTTAAATTTGATTTGAATTCACACTTTTAGTATACAGTAGTTCTCATTATATGGCGTTAAAAAACAAATGGTAGATCCTTTTTGAATACCCAAAGCGAAATGTAGGAGAATAATAGCATAATAAATGTAACAAAATATCATGAAAATTAGTATTTTTGGCACCATTTCTCATCAATCTTTATATACATAAAGCCAAACTTTAAATACAAAATGTTTTAGTTTTTAAGAGAGTTATTGATAGGAGTAATAAAAGTCATACCGTGCTATTTAAATTTTTTTTTAGGTTTTCTATTGTGCGAATGAGACCTGTAGGGAGCTGGTGGTCCCTATGGGTCCTTATCCCACAGTCTATCAGGCAGAAGTCACAGCCATAATAGAATGTGCTCATGAAAATCTTTGTCTACGGTATAGGAGTAAGACGATTAACATTTCTACAGATAGCCAAGGAGCATTAACCCTCCATCAGGCGCTTAATATTAGAAACACCATCAGGCGCTCACGGAGGTTTCCTCCAGGTTAGCGAATAATGGATATCATAGTCGTTTAAACTGTTTTTATTTGTTTAAATATTCATACTGATTTAATTACAATGTAATATATTCATTTTTAGAAATTTAATAAAAATTACCCTGTTATGTAATGAATTTTCCAAATAAGAAATTCAAAATCTTAAAAAATGTTATTGTACAGTAACAACATGATTTATTTTAAGGAATAATGCAATTAATTGTAAAAATGTTTAACCTACTGTAATAATATATGAAAATTAACTTAGTTTTTAACTTCTTACAAAAACAACTTACTTCAATTCTTGAGATATTATACAATTGTAATTTCGATTATTACTCTGAAATCCAAATTTATTCTTTACTAAAAATTTTTTTACACACTATAAAAAGTTTAAAAACATTTTCTTTCTGGTTCTTATAAATACAATGTTCATTCCATAAACAGTACTTGGGCTCAATGTCTCACATGACGGGACCCCAACCATTCTGTGGTATTTCAAGGTGTGAATCCTTTGAGGTTGACACAAAGTGGGATCAAGCTGAACATAAGCTGAGAAGGTAGAGGCTGCATCCGGGTCTGAGAATGAGCAGGATGGTCCTACAGTCACCTTCCCCTAGAATGACATCTGACCTTCTCTCCTTAAATAGATCAGTGTCTTCTCGGGTTATCAGTGTGATTATGGGACATGGTCACCTGAGGAAGCATTTTCACAGAGTTGGCATTCTCCGGAAGAATCCGATCTGTAGAATGTTTGACGAGCAGGAGGAAACTACTAAACACCTGCTCTTTCTGTCCTGGGATAGCAAGGGAGCGCTATGCCATCTTTGGTAGTCTGGATGAAGGTGAGGAATTTCCCCAGGAGAACCTGACTGATTGTTTTCAGCTGTTTGTAAAACTGCTGAAACTGTAAACTGGTTGCCAGGGTGAGCAAAAGGTCCTTGAGGTTTAAGTGCACAGCAATAGGTCATCTATTAGGAGAAGAAGAAGAGGAAGGTGAACAGAGCAAAGATAAGGATTACTAAATTTGTAATACTGCTTCATTTGTTTTGCTGCCAACCAAAGATATTGAGTGTTTGGACTTTTAAGAAACTTTCGGTAAATTTAGTAGTTAACTCCTCCATTATTAATGAGCCAATCTCAACCAATGAGGGGTCAACGTCATCTCCTTGTATGTATCTATGCATGTTTACTGTTCAAATTGTCTTTTTACTAAGAGATCATGAAAGGTTTAATGTTTATGTGCATGTGTAGGCTATAAAATAGTATTGATGTTTTAGAACATAATTGTTTTAATTATTGTAAATTAGTAGTTATGTTTCAGAACAAAATGTTGTAAATGTGGTCTGAATTATAGATAAACCATATTGCCGATAAAATCTGAGTTATAACAGATCATTTAAAGTTTAAAAAAACTAGATTGCCATTCCCTCAAACCTGTATTATTCATATTTTAAAAAGACTGTACTATCTGTTAGTAACATGTATTTTGGTTCACTTGAACGTAACAAATTACTTATAAACAAGACAATAAGAGGTTAGTAAGAACAGAACTCTGTGTTAAATAAACTTTATCCAGACTCATGTGATAATTTTTTTCACAAAATACTTTTCCTTCTAGTTTGTTAATACTTTAAATTCTGATCCTGTAATTTTACATAACAATACACAACTTTGGAATAACACGAATTTCATAATTTTCGGTAGAATTCTATTGCTTACTCCAAGTTTCCACTCCAGGTTGTCTTGTCTATCGGAGTGTAATTTATACACAATTAAGCACCAGAATATATGTGTGTGTGTGTGTGTTTGAATCAGCTTACTAATAAAGCAGAAGCTGTTGGCTTGTTTAGCAAAAACCCCACAATGCAAAAATATGTTTTATGCTTATCCAATATTATAAAACACTACAGAGTGTAGCACATGTGTATATATACAATATAATCCATGGAAAGTTGATATATTCTAATGAGACCTAAAATGAATTATGAATGAATGTTATAATATTTCAGTTCAGGTTATTTGTAACAAAATATGTGTTAAGTAATGGTTTTTCTTCTTCAACACAAGATTAAAAAGTTTTGTTTTAATAATTTAATATTCAACGTATTCAACCAATTTAAATAAAAAGAGAGAAGAAAACAAGAAATATATATATATATATATATATATATATATATATATGTAAGCAATTTTTTATATTTCTAATAAACATATGTTTTTCTGAAAATCAAATGTAAAAAATTAAACATATAACTAACAATGCTCAGAATTCCATGAAGAAGTATGTAATTCAAAGTATATGTAACTTTTAAATATAAGTTTAGTTATTTAATTGTATACTGAATTCAAGTCAGAATTAGCTTTTATATAAAGAAAAGAGACCGATTCCTCATTTCATTGGTAAAATTAGTTAGGAATTTTCTTTTATTAACTATTATTCTAATAACTATACTAGATTTTCAGAATACTATAGATGAAATGTGTCTACCCTCTACCTCCCACTCGACAATTATGAAAGAATACAGCACAAAAATCTGAAAAAACACTAATCTCACCTTGACTCTTGTTGCTTTGACCTTAAATTTGAGCAGTAAGTCCACCATCTTATAGTTGCCAACCAGACAAGCCAGGTACAGAACGTTATTTCCTGTCACATCCTTCATGTTAACGTCAAACGCTAACTGGTACTCCCAGTCCCCATCTCTGCACAACATTACAAGGGGTTATAAAACGTCACAAGCCTCTTTCTGTTGGTATTAAATCCGGTAGGCCTATATATGTGTCTTCTGAAAGATTTAATGTTATCACATAATTTATTTTTTAACATTTTAAACTACTAGACATCAAGAAAATAATCAATCTATATTAAATTTATATATTACAATTGATCTCTTTAAAATATGCCAATTGTTTAATTACACAGTTGGGAAAATACAGACTTTTTTTAATGTTTATGTGTGGTTTAAAGTGCATAATAAGTAAATTTGCATGCTAAAACCATCTGTTCGATTTCATGCAGTACCATTAGATTTGATGTTTTTAAATATATTAAACTACATGAACAAAGAGCGATACATAAGGATTGAAAAAGAAAAGGAAATTATTGGTAGGATAGGGGTTGGTATCAATGGTATTACTCTCGTTTAAGCAGAAGAGGTGATTAATGCACAACCCTGGTACATTAAAGGTGTGATTACCTGAAGTCGATGAGACTAAGCCTATTTTGTATAGTCATAATTCTGGATAAGGCGGATAACCATTAAAAACTTGCTTTTAGTTGGTATTTTTATCTAAAAACTGTACATCAGCATTATGCCATTACAGTAAAGGTTGGCACTTACAGCCTTACAACATAATCAATTCCTAGTGTAAAGCAAGCTAACAACAAATAGTAGAAGGTTGATTTTTTTATTTTTCAACCTCCGATCTTGTGCCATGACGGCCAGACACGTGGTAAGTCCACAGTGTACGTAGTAGTTGAATGCGCATCATCCTCCTACAATATTTGTTACTCTTGAGTTCAAATAGTCAGTTTGGGCTGAGCTGCAGTTGTGTGTGTGTGTCCTGCAAGCATAAGGGAATAGTGCAGAAATCTAATGGAGAATGTGCCATATTTAAGGAGTAAACATTATAAGTGATGGTGATGTACGTGAACCATGTTAAAAGTTTAAAGAAGGCCGAATGTCAATTTCAAGAATCAATTTGAGAAATTTCAAAGCTGAAGTCATTCGGTGATTTTTGTGGGTGTCAGATAACATCTATGGCTTTCTACACCACTCACGTACAACACCATCATGTCTAGCTCAGCAGTGACAAATGTTGTAGCGAATAATATGCTCGATCAACTATTGCTCCAACCAAAGGTCCTGCCACATGTCTGACAGTCATGATGTGAGATTGGAGGTTGGGTGAAAATTAAAACGGCCCTTGTATATATAGCATTAAGTATTATGTGAAAAAGTTTACATAATAACACACATTAAATTTGTTCAAACACAACATTATTCTGGTGTGTACACACAAATACATTGCTACCTCTGATAACACAGTCTGGTATCTAGCACCAGTCACTTATGACATGTTCACGGATGTATCACTCAGGAAGGTTCACTTCAGGATGGTTTATACCTGCTAATAAAACCTATACTGAGTATAGCAAAAACTGAAGTGTCACTTAGATTTGGGCAACCTAATGGATGAATGGGAGTGGCACATCACTAACCGCAAATATTGAGGTCTTGAGGTAAAAAAGGCTGGTCGATATGTCTTGTATACTGCGAGAGGATGACTGTAGGAGTGGGTGGGGCTCCTTTAATGTTAAACACTAAACATGAGGTAGTATTGTCACTCCTGTCTGATTTGACTGGAAGAAGCTGGAACAGAGCTTGCCTCCATGCTTCCAAGATGATAAGATTCAGATAGTACCCACTTTCCCTACTCATAGGATCTCAACATTTTCAAACTGTTCACTGTTTCACACACCATTAGTTTGGAAAAAATGAGAACAATGAAATCAAAGGGTTAAAATGGATTCTGAAACCGTATGCCCTTGCCTACAGTTAATACCATCATGTCCAGGTGGTGTTCATCTTGGTGGCCAAAACCTAATCATAAATAACAATCATAGGAAGGATAAACAAAACCTGTGAATAATTAGTGAAACTTATTGAGACAGGGTGCAATATGTACTCCACTAGTATATTTGACTACAAGGAGGTTATACAATCATATTTACAGGAGGAATTTTACTGTCTCTTGACTTTGCATGAAGTATCTCTACTAAAGGTCATATCTTTCATATATAATCTTAGTACCTGTGTCTATTCAAACTGTTTAACTTCTTATTAGAAGAGTTAGAAAATAACACACATTTAGCAAACACAATATAATGTACTGAATCCGGTCTTCAACGCCCCTCAACCAAAATGTTTTAAAAAATCCAAGACAACTTGTTTACCAACCACTACAAACAACAGATAACCTATAACAGAAAGAAGATCAACATGTTACTCTGTTCAAGAAATTATATACCTGCAGGACACTTATGGAATGATTGCTCCAAGGGAACCTCTAAAGCTATTAGACTATGCAGTAGAAGGATATATGCAGTAGAAGGATATCTGCAGTTTCGATTGTGACAACCTTTGCAACAAACACCTCAACCAGATTCTGTGTTGCTGCCTTAATGAGTTCTTGACAAAATTGTTAAAAACAATATTTGCAAATCATTTTTCATTAAAGTTTCTAGTAGGTAATGAAAATTGTATTTTCTATTTTTACGAAATTTAACCCTGTTCTGTTGTTTTTTTCGCTACATTCATCGTTATTAAACCATACAGGTTTTATGTTCACATATTACCTTGGAAATTATAAAGGTTTCATGTAAATACACTATTTCATATTTCAGATATATAGGATAGCTATTGGAAGGTTAAAATCATTATCAAAAAACATAAATTAATTTATAACAATTAATAAAAATAGTACTATTACGAATAAAAAATACATTTAGTTTATATTATGCAGATCCTGGAATATTAAACAAATATACACTTATATATTTTATATAACAAATTGTATTGTCATTTAGTATTTTGTTTTACTTAAAAATGGATTATGGTAAAAGTTATGACCACCAGTTCAAAAACAATGATTTTCATATATTTCAGAAGCATGATTGGAGTGAATTTCCAAAATACAAGCTGCTAACTGTTATCTGCAACTTTTCACATATTTTTTTGGTATAGAACATGCATCATACGCAACCCGTTTCTTATGGCAAGCATCCCAAAAAAAATTATGGTCACTGAGAAATATCATCTCCAGAATCTAATTATTGAATATCAAAGACTAATGGAATCAAGTTGGAAAGCAATATGATTTCCCAGTAAGCAACCAACAGGCACAAAGGTTCCTTTAGATAGGTGTGGAGACAACCGTCTCCTTCCCACAGGAAAAAAGCACCTTTAAGAAGTAATATGAATGATCTAAGCAAAATTACCTGGTATTATTGAAACATTCTGTCATTTTTGTACTTTATAACTTTACACCAGAAGGACTGAAATAAGAAATTAGAAAGCAAAACAATTTCTAAGTGATCGCTATTAGATTACAGATTTTTTGCTAAATTGTGTGACATTTAGTTTTGCATCTTATGAAATGTTGGTGATTTCAATTGAAACTATTAAGTCCAATGAGAATAAATCTGTAATCTGAAAAACTATTATGGAAATGGAGAGTAAATCTGTTTTTTATGAAGTAACATAAATTTGTAGGTAAATTTCTATGGAATTTAGTTAAGTAGTTTATGAGATTGCACTAACCAGAACAGATATTACATCAAATGAAGATGTTTTTAAATTTAAAATTTACACCATTAAGACAATCTGTACAAATAAATAAGCCTGATAAAAACATGTTAAACAAAGTTTTAAAATGATAAAATAACAGGTTTTTGCCCATATGAAGGCTTCTTGTATGTATATGGTTCCTATTGAAATACCTATTGGAATAGACAAAGGTTAAATGTCTGAAATTTATAAAAACTACAAGCTAAACTATTATTAATGTTATTATTATTAATTAATAAATAATGTTATTATTATTAATTAATAAATAATGTTATTATTATTAATTAATAAATAATGTTATTATTATTAATTAATAAATAATGTTATTATTATTAATTAATTAATAATATTCATATAATTTGTAAACAAATTCTCTACAATTAAATAATTACAATACAGTTATAATAAAAGAATACAGTAAAAGCACAAAAAAGTGTAACATAAAACAATGATTTTATTCACTTAAAAACTGCATTGAATTAAAGTCATAAAAACTGACGAACTTCATATATATTCTGTACTTCAAAATCAAAAATCAGCAGCAAAATAACCTGCTATTGTAAATAAAATATACATGAAAATTTAATTGAGGAACTCTATTTTAATATAAATAAACATGTCAATATCACTAATCCATATAATTTCACAAATTTCTGTGAATTTGTATTTTTATTTCATGTATATTTCAGATTTGTCATACCTTTGAGGGATTAATCACATTGAAAATGTGATAACATAACATGTGTTTTAGCAAGAAATACAATAAAAATGACCTGGCACTATTCAGATTTAAATTTATTACTATAAAAAAATCCTCTTATAATAAATTCGTCAAGCTACATACTTTTTTGTATTTGCTTGTTTTGTGTCTAAACCAATTTACAATTAAAACGCATATTTTTAACACTGTAACAGTCATATTTCAAATTGTTAATTATATTTTATTAATAAAGACGAATATTAATTTACATATAAGCGACAAGGGGCTCAGGGCAAGCGGCAACAACATGACCTGCATGGGTGCTCCACCTGTATTCTCCCCTCACCCTGCTTTTTGCTATATAAGATCGGTTACACTACCTCAGCACTTCGTTCTGTGCTATGGAATGCATGGTAGGTCTTAGGAATAAGATAGGGCCCCCAGAGAACATACAATCTGCGGGGTTTAATCCAGTAGTTGTGAATGACCACTCTGCAATAGTTACGCTAATCTTAATTTTAGGTGTTAATGAACAATAGTAGCTCCAAAGTATGTTATGGCTGGTGTGACCACACAAGTTGAGTCAGAAGCTCATTCACGAAAGAGTTGTCGGTATGGCTTTAGATATCTGAGTTAGGGCGGCCATCTTACTATGTAAGTTGCATGTGTAGTTCCTCGAATAAACCCGATAACACACAGTTTGCGGCCAGTAGTGTTCTGTGGAAAAGGGCATCTTCATCTGGACAGTTGTTAGGCAGGCTCCTACTAGACAAATTTGAGTGGGGGCTTTGCGTTCAAAATTCACACACGAGGAATAGTGATGATGAGTTACGTTATGACGCTTTGAGTCGGATACAAGTTTGACTATTAAGCTATCTTTTCACATACGATTATGCGGAGGTTGAGCTGAACAGTTTTGGTCCCTGTGCATAGCAGTGTGCAAAACTCCAAATTCTGCCAAAGCAAATCAGCCGACCCCTAGAACCGATCCCAGCTAACTGTAGCTCAAATCTGGGGGATTTGAGGCAAGGTCGAATCTGACGGTATCAATTAAAAAATACCATCACAGCAATATGTAAAAATTCTCTGTTTAATCAATTATTGGTCACATTGGTTTAGTTCACTAAAACTCTATTAGTTGCACTTTGTCTTTTTGGCAAAATTTTTTCAAATGGAATATGTGTTGAAAATAGTGAAATAATTTTGTGTTAAAACTATAATTAAAACAACCTATTTATTTCTTTGTATCAAATAGCACAATTATATCACAAGAATTTTTAGAGGCTAATAAAAAACATTCATACTTTGAAAATAAAAATTATTATTGATTGCATATTAACAATTATATTAAATTGTTTGTCGAAAAATTAACGAAGATTTGTAAACAATTATAAATATTCTTAGAAACATAATGTATTGTTTCTTTTTCAAAATTTTACACATGGTACACATTGGGCTTTTGAACTCCAGCTTTTTTCACATTATAAATGAAGTAATGCCCAATTCTGTAAAATGCACACAATTTTGCTAAGTAAAAGAACTGCAATTAAGTGCCCTTCTTTCTACTCTATTATTTCAGAATATTCTAACACAGTCTCTGGTAAAAGGTTATATAACCATTCAACAATAATCATGATTGGTTACACTCTATCAAAAGAGCAGACCAAAGTCAGAATTCTCTGTGAGACTGTTAGTCACACTCTACAAAAAAGTCTGGATTCACTCTCACGACTGCTCCAACTTTAAGTAGTTTGCAAAAATCTCTATCCAGGCATTTTGTACCTGCACCAACAAAAGCATAGCAGGGGAAGCCAGTCCATCCACAATGCCTCGTATAATACACAAAAATGCCAAACGTCTATCTAAAGTTCCGATCTCGAGTTAATGCATGAATCAAATGACATTGGAAACACAAACCTTTACACACAAAGTTAATGAACAACTATATAATAAGTTAGATTGACTAAACTGTCCCATTCATGAACTTAAAACCAGAACACAACATCACCAAAACACCAGCTCTTTCATTAGATAAGCAAACCAAAAAAAATCCAATGTGATCACCACCTCAAGAGCTCAAAGTCCGCTTGAATCGCCGCCCAGATACTGAGCCACGAACTCTCCGTATCACTTGAGTGGTAGGCTCGCACCCTGGGTACATCCAGACAATGCACTTTGGCACTATCCCACCATATCTTATACCAGAACTGTTACTAAAATAAGGTCCATTTACAATTGTCTGAGTAAAATGCTTGCATTTTTTAATATGTCGACATGCAGCGTATTTTCTAATCAACCACCAATTACTAGTTTTCCAGCAATATTCTCTCCATAGTTTTATTGTTTGAAAACCAATTGATAAAGCACACAACTGCAATGTTGTTTATCAATATAACTTGTAAAGAGTGTCAAAATCAATCTATCAAAACCTGGTATGATTTGCTTCGACAGAACAATTGGTGTCCAATTTATTATTTTTGGTCATAGATTCATGAAAGCACTCTAATTTTAAAGGTATGATTAATATGCATCCAAACATTTTTGTTTTGCTTGTAACGTATATACTGTTTTAATATTTAAACAATTAAGTAAATAGTTTGGGATTTTTCTCTGATTAACTAATAGAAATATTTTTAAAAAGCTAAAAAGATATCTGTGCTTAAAAACATCAAGAATTTGTACTTGGACTAGAAGAGTGATAGTGGTGACTTAATGGATGAGGCTGTGGCAAACCTCAGTAATGGGCAGGAAACATGGACCAATAGTTTATAAATAAAATTTAGGCCCAAATTCTCGAATAATAAAAAGCATTTTTTACATATATTTGTTATTTTTATTTATAAATACACCGTCAAAAATAATCTACATATCCTAAGATGACATTTTTAACCATTATAATCAAAACATTACTTTGACATGTACCTATAAGTGGATAGCAAATGTTGGGGATAGTTGAACTTGAGCAGAAGATCCATGATCTGCACATGATCATTAAAACATGCTGCATGGATGGGCAGCCACCTTTCTACAGTGCACAGCTGCACTAGCTGGGGAAACCTCTGAAACATCATCAAACATATTCAATATAATGCAGGCTGTGGTGAAAATTTTTGTCTCTTTGTCATACTTTGTTTCCAGGGTTTGAGGTGAACACTTAATTGAGAGCATGCATTTTTCAGTGACGAGTTTATATATGAAGTGATGTCCTTGAAGAAGCATATTTATCCTTGCTTCAAGCTCACCTGAGATATGGATTAGTTGGGACATCAGTAACAAATCTTCAGAGAATACTTACCCCATACAGGTTATGGCTGGACTTTAATGGATGGAAAGCTGTAGAGAGGAGTTCAAGAACATGGTGATTTTAACAGTTGAAGTAATATACATCCAGGAAGTAGTATTTCAAGTGGATGGCGTAGAACTTCCCAGAAGAGATATACTACATCAACATCATAAAAGACTTGCTGGTCTCTACAACCTTCCAAATCACAATCTTCAACTTTATGAAAGGAAACCATCATACAACAGATGAAAAATCAACAACCACCTCCCACCAGAGTTGCAGTCAAAGACAGGAAAACCACCAAAGTCAGCACTACCAGAATGGCACGGACCCACCCTTATTACTCACTGAAAGAATACCGATAAAGAGCAACTTGATTGTTACTTTTTTCTATACATCTAATACTGTACACAACAATTTTAAATGTATTAACTGACAACATCTTTAAGACTATAAATAGAAATTATTCTGATTCTATTTGGTTGATTAGTTTCCTATATAATAAAATAAAGTGCAGCCTCAATCATAAGTATCTCTCCTAAATACATGTCACACATTTGAGAATACTACATTCTTTCATCAATAACTTACAAAATGTATGTATTCAAATCTGTGCCAATGTCTCTATTTATAATTGTATTTAATTCTTAATTCGATACTTCACATGCAGAGCTTTAAAACATTAGTTATCTTGTTGGTAGACACCAACCCAAGCAGAGTAGTAAATAAAAGCAGGTTCAACAAGGGAGAAACCATATACCTCTCACTCTCTTCTGCAATGAATATACTGTGAATATAGTGTGGCAATATAATTTAGAGAAGACAACATTACACATGTACCAATGTATTTTGGTACAATCTTTACCATTCACTACAGACAGTCAAGAGAACCTTCAATTAGCAGTACTCAGTATACAGCTCTATACAGAGTAACCCAAACAAATGCAAACAACTGCTAATTAGTTCTGGTTGTAAATATTCAAATTGAGTAGAAGTGCCTCCTCGGTCATGGAAGACTGGAAAGGAATGTCTGCATCTTCCTCATTTCCCACATAACTGCTTCTCTATTCATTTTTAATTGTTGTACATCGCATACACTGAAGCTTTTGACATTTTAAACACTACAATTCGCTACAAAATATAAATTTATGAAAATCAACATTTTAATATAATAATATATCATAACAATGTATTTTTATAAAACTTGCTTGAATTCAAATTTTAATAAGAACTCTTATGACTAACTCTAGTATAAATTGGCAACTGATGTAATTTTGTTTTTGTTTTTTTTTCAGTAAGACAAACTACACAAAATTGTTAAATATAGTGGAATTTTACAATATCCTTTATAATCATAATCTGGATATTGAGGGAACATTGAAAACTTTATTTTTTATTGGATAATGCGTTGAATTTAGTAAACCCCAACCTGCAACCTCATGGATAAAATATTACAATATAATAAAACCCTCTCCTGTACACCTTCAGAAGCATCAGATAGAATAAAAAGGATAAAGTATTAGAGTAAATAATTATTATTGGCTGGCTGAGAATTAACTAAGCTTATCCCTTGGGGGACCGGTAAATTTATTTTCCATCAGTCTATCTCTTTGTAGGATATTTTAAAGATGTATTGGGTTTAAACAGACTTCAAATTTTGCACAAATATTTTTTCTACACAGACTAGATTGAATATCATGATAGTGCACTCTCCATAGATTTGGCTGAACATGTCACTCGGGGGCTTCAAACTTTATCATCTATCTGTTTGTCCGCCCATAGGTTATTTTGAAAATGAACTGAGCTTTAGACTTGAAATGTTCCATGAAACTTAATTTCTTTTCTATGTTGGCCAGACCAAATTTGATGATGATGCATATCCCTCCCCTATGATACCCTCCTCATACTACCCTTAGGAAAGCCAGATACACAACACACAGTCTTGTTTATTCTTCTTGCATTAAACAAAAATGATTAGTTACTTAACACTTCTTTTTTAGTTACTGGCAAAGTTTTCCAAGAAGTGGAAGCACAAAGTGACCGAGTGATGGAAATTGCAAACTCGTGGTTTGATGTCAACCATCTTAAAGTCAATGGGGATAAAACTGAAACAATTTGTTTCACACTAAAAAAGTTGCACATAGCAGAGAGCTGTATTAAGCCAGTGAAATTACTTGGAGTAACATTAGATCAAAAACTATCATGGGAAGCTCAAACTAACTCAGTAATTTCTAAACTATCTAAGGCTTGTTTTCTGTTACGTAAATTACAAAACTGTGTTGGTAGAAATATGTTGCTCTCTTCTTATTTCAGTGACTTTCACTCACACTTACTTTATGCCTCAATGCTCTGGGGCAGGGCTGCCCAACCTACGGCCCGCGGGCCGAATCCGGCCCGCGAGTCAGTTTTATGTGGCCCGCCTTGTTGCCAAAACAACCAAATTTGTTTACAAGCATTTGAAATATTAAATAAATACAAATTTTGAGAACCAAGCAGTCCAGCCGATTTCACGTAGAACGAGCCGTATTCATTTGGTGGAGTATGAGTGTTGAAAGAAGTAAAGTAGTTGCAGACAGATTTCACTGACTACGGTGGTGGCTGCCGGCTGGCGAATAGAGCGCGCGTAAAGCACGGCACAGCGCGCGGTGCGGCGACGTAACCCCTACCCAACTCAAGGTCACCACTCGCCACGTAATTTGTATGTCCTGGTATCCTAGTAGGATTAATTTAAATCAATGTATTCAATTTATTGGTGACTTTTTTATTGTTCCCTCAGAATTAGAGCAAACATCCAAAAGTCTGGGTTTATATTTATTTTTAATAAAAGAACCTAAAAACATAATATATTATAAACCTTTACCTAACAACTAATAAATAATAAGAAATTACAATAATCAGGAAACAAGGGCCAAATAACCTTAAAACTCATATTTTGCACAAGATTTCTGGAACAAACCCCGGGCAATACGTTTTGTTTGGGGTTCCAAATCCCCTGGGATGTTGGCCCGCCTCTCCATAAAGGGTTTACAATGTGGCCCTTGAGTAAAAACGGTTGGGCACCCCTGCTCTGGGGTAACAGTAGGGGTGCCAGTCAAGTTTTTGCATGGCAAAGAAAGGCAGTAAGAATTTTAGCCAAGTTGGGTTATCAAGATGATTGTAAACAATGCTTTATTGACTACAATATAATGACTGTTCCTGGAATTTTCATATTTCAAAATGTAATATATGTAAAGGAGAATTTTGAAGACTTTATCTGCTTTGATGAAATTCATGATTATGACACTAGGGGAGCTCGGGATATTGTTGCACCTTCCTCTAGACTTAGGAAAACATTAGTTAGCCATAAATATTTACAAATTAAATGTTTTAACAAATTACCTCAAACGTTTAGAAGCTTAGAACTTCAACCATTTGCAGCTAAACTGTCGAACTGGCTTATAAGTAAGGCATTATATTCCCTTGAAGAATTTTTTGCTACGAATTGTTACCTTCCTTAGGCCTAGAATGGAGTTGTTGATTAGTTGTAATTTAATTTATTGTTTCAACTATTTATTTTGTCATGTATTTACTAATACTACAGTTACATTTTTTTAAATTGACAAATACACTGTACGAATTAGTTCAATATATTATATCAGTTAATGACATTCAAATAAACTAAGTAGCCTTATAACATTTTTATTTATTATATTAGTTATATTGACGTTGTCTATAGCAATTGTAATATTGACAAATGACAATAAAGATATTCTGATTCTGATTCTGATAATTACTTGATCTCATAGCATGACTGAGACTGGTTATACGTAGAGCTCAAATTTTGAAGATTGTCTGAAGCTAAGCAGTATTGGAATGAATCTTATGTGCCACCTCACATCAAAATTATCACATCAATGACAGTTCTGTGGTATGAATTTCACTGTGCTTGAACATCCCTTCATCTATTATCAAGCAGAATGTAAAAGCTAGCTCCAATATGTTATTTCCACAAGAACCCATACTCACCTTAAGGAGAAGCTCTGCTACATCTTTGTGACCTTTAAAACAGGCAATGTAGAGTGGAGAGTAGCGAGTAACCGGATGGATGCGGCCATCAGCATCAGCATCCAGTAGAGCCTTCACTATGTCCTTACGCCCCAGTTCACACGCCCTGGACATAAGGATATGGATCCAGTGTATTATTGGTCAACCGCTTTTATAACTGTACAAGTACCAAATAATTCATTTTAAAAGTACTGGACCGTTTTGAAACATATTTCTCTGTCTACATAAATTTGATATTTTATATACAAAATTGTTTTAATATTATTTAATATGAATAAAACTAAAATACAACTTTCCGTTCAAGCAGAGTACAAAAGACACTTTGTCTGATTGCAGAAATATAATAATAATGTTTTTAAATAAGTAAGAATGCCTTTATTTTGAGCCTTTCTAAGTACATCTTAAATGGTTAGCATAACAGACTCATATAAAACTGTACAAAAAAACAAGCAAATAAAATTAATAGGTATGACCAACAATACTTAAAATTAACAATGATATATATATATATATATATATATATATATATATATATATATATCTAATTTACAAAGATCTTATGACTACTAATAAATACATTTTTCAATTTGTTCTTAAAAGTATGAACAGAGTATGAGGAAATCCACATCTATGAGGAATTTGGGAAGATTATTGTATATCCTTGGTCTATGGTATGAAAAACTCCTCCTACCCACTTCCAGCCTTACTCCACGGTGAATCATAGATAGATAGACTGGTGAATCATGCAGTCCACCATTATGATGCACATAGTTTCCATTGGAAGCATATTCAGTCAATATCTACAAGAAGGCACATCGTCAAAGCCCTTCAGGCAGAAAATGAAGCGTAATGTAGAGTTCTAAATCCTTTGTATTCTTTGGAGATCCTCTCAAGAGAGAGTAAGCTAGATAACAGTAAATAATAAAAACACTGACAATACCAAATATTGAATGAGATCAAATTTCTGAATCTAGACAGACACCTCAGAGTTAATACCAAAGACTCAATGGAATTACATGGTTGGTAAATTGAGTGGCGTATTTAGCACGATGCTAAGAGTTTTTTATCTTGTCGCATACCTCCAAACTTTCACATCGAGAATGACACTTAATCCTTTCACTTAGGGTGTGTATTGGTTTTAGTGCCACATGAAGAACAGAGCACTGTCTATGTTTAACCCATACATTGATGTGAAAAATAGCCCTAGAGGCAAAGGTTGGTTCATAGAACAGGTGCAGCTGCTAATCATCTGCGTACTTATAGACTGTACAGTTCTGCACACTGGAAATATTAGATGTGCACAAATTAAACAGCACAGACCCCAGGCAACTCTCCTCCTATAGCACACCTCTCAGTCTGTGAGAGCAGCAGATGTCTTACTTCCCAACATCGTAATCTGAACTGTCTTCAAGAAGTTTCAACCCACTCTATTGATCTACCGCCACCAAAGCCATAATATTTCATTTTCACCATCAATTTGTGGTTCATAGAGTTGAATGCTTGTGAATAGTCCAGCATTACTAATGTGCTATATCTTCCAACGTCTTTGGCATGAAATAGATTTTTTTTAAATCTAGACTAATTTATATCTTAGGCTAAATAAATTTACCAAGCCAGTGCAAGTACTATACTTTCTGAACTCGGATTGTTTCTTTATTAATATATTTTTTTATTACAAATGGTTGAATTAGGCGTAAAACAATTTTCTCCACAATTTTAGAAGGAAAGGATTTACACTATATTTTCAAAAGAAAGCAAACAAAATTCAAAAACACACAATTTCTTCAATATTTAATTATGAATATGAAATATTACATAACAGAATGTAAAACAATTACTGTAAACTAAAAAAAGAACAAAAGTAATAGCCTTGTCCCATTGACTTAAATGTAAAAATTATGTAGACAACATCAACAAGTACTTAGACAAAAGATATAGTTTCAAAATAAATCATTTTCAAACCAACTTGATTATAAATAGAAGTACATCAAAGCTAAATGTCTGTTACAATATGAGATATATAGAAAAAATAATAATGTATACAAAAACAAAATGTCATGGTCACATGATGCCAGTAATTATGTGACAAAGGAAACAAAGTACAGCACACCAACAGACGATTGAAGAAGTAACTTTAATTAATTTTACTTTTTAGAACCTGTGAGAGAGTGCTCCCGACTTTGTCAGGAAAGCGATACATTTTTCATTTATATTCATAAAAAACTAAACATTTATTGAATAAAGCATTTGGCCATGACTATAAAACATGCATATTCTACAGTGTGCTAATAGCTCTTGGAAAAGGATCAAGTAGTATATAAACCATGATTCACATTACAGAGTACAATAAGCAGCATAAAAACCGTAAAATTATTTCAATCTCCATTACAGTACGTCCTAAATAAATTACATTGGGTCTATGAACTTTTAACAGATGTGTTTGTATTTATTTTCATCCAAAGCTTTTATTTCCGTTTCGTAAAAGGCAAAGAAAGTTAAAACTTAGATAAGGAATTTTTTTAGTAGAGTGCAGGGTAATTCTGATTAAAATGCGTATTTCTTAGGGTTGATAGAGGAAGTGAATACAAACATTTTTTGCCCAATATACATGGGGTTTCCGAAAAAATTGAGAATTTGTAAAACACTTCCTTGTAGGCAACACATAGTGTTCCCTTTGAGATAGACCAGAAAAACTCAAAGCTACTGAAACTAAATACATTTTTTTAACTACATATAGAACCACGCAAATAAGAATGTAAAACAATATTATAAGCCGCAGAATTGGGAGAAAATTCCGACCCTTTCAAAATGGAAGACAGTCAATGTTACAAAGAGCTCAGCTTTCAAACAAGACAATTTTTAAACATTTACTGTTATAATTTTTTTTACATTCTTGTTCACATTATGTGGTTCTTTTATGTGTTATTACAAAGGAAATAAAGATTTGTTTCAGCAGCTTTGCATTTTGGTTGAATCTCAAAGGGAACATTTTGTGTTACCTACAAGGAAGCATTTCACTGTCTCGATTTCCTCAGACCACATATATATATTGGGCAAAAATGTTTGTATTCACATCCTCTATTAACCCTGAACAACTGTGCACTTTTATCAGAATCACTCCGTATAATTATAAAGTGACGTTGTTTAAAACTTACTGATTATGAACACATGGCCAATTGATAATGTGATCACAATATTTGTAACAACATTTAGCAATAACAGTAACCAAATAACTGAAAGGAATACATATTACTGTCATTGCAAAAGTAACCAGGAACCGGGCTCTAACTGTGACTGCGATGTATGTTACATACAAATAACTGGATCTTTCATCACTATAACTCACGTGTAGAGAAGGGTGTTGGAGCCGTTGGGGGCCATATTAACAACCAGCCCTGCCTCACTGCCCAGTTGACTGATGAGCGTTCGCACCTGTGCAATGTCCCCACTGGCACAAGCCTCGCGCAGTGCAAGATGAGCATTGTGCCTAGCCAGCTCCCTCGAGTCTACAAATACAAACATCCATTATCTAATTTAGCAGACATTGACAAATAAATTAAGTACTACATGAACACATAATACTTCTATACAGTTATCATTTGAACAATGAGATAATAAAGGTCCCTTGAGGATATGGAAGATTTGAGATGAACCTGACATTTCTACGTAGTATTAACTGTCAGAGATGGCTGACATCATGAATCAATCAGTACAAACTAACAACCACTTATGGACAAACTTAACAACAGAACTTACATCTATAATGCTTTTAATTACTGGATTTTTTTCTATATTCTTTTCTAAATTGTTAAAAAACTTAGTCCATAATCTACTCCTTTAGTAATAATTTCATGGAATTTGTTAGACTCCTAAAGACAGTAATTAATACCACCATTTTTTAATAATATAGCTACTTATATAAGTACTTTTTCATTACTGATAATCACTGTATCCAAACCCAAACCAAACCAAACCAAACCAACCTAACCTAACCTAACCATCTCTTAGTTTAGGAAATGTTATCCAATTAGTTGAAACTCTATTAGTGCTATATATAGCATCAAAAAATCTAGGGTAATCAAATAAACTCTAGAGAAAATAATTTTAAAAAAGTAGATCCAAGAGCTGATTGGTGAGTTTTATTGTAACAGTGAGACTATTTGATGGATTTAGGTCTGAAATCATTTACAACTTGCAGATATTCTATCAATGATATACAATCTTCTGAAACTTGTAATTAAGATTCACAAATTCCCGTTCTACGAGTTACTTCCAACTGCCCGCATTGTTTCACATTACAAGCTTCATAAAAGGAAACAGATGGGATAACCAAAAATAATAGGGAAGGAATTATAGAAAGAGCACTGTTACTGATTCCTTTTAGTTCACTCAACTCTCTTGCCTGAGACAGGTGGACAGACAAATTAATCCAGCTTCAGCTCTGGTGGACATCTTATTGCACAAAAGAAAACTTATATATGTTCCTAGTAGAATCCTTAAGTGGTGACTCGTACATATGAGATCCAAATTTGTTTAGAACTCTATAATCTGAGAAAACTAGATTCTGCACAAAGCAATCGTCTGCAATGAAAAGGTGACAGAATTGACACCAATATTATATTTTTTAGATAAAATCTACTTCAAAGACTTATTAACCCAAAACACTCGGTACCTATGTGGCATGCAAATTAAAAATGCAGGAACACCATTCAATATAGTTTATCCAGCACACATGGGTCAAGCCCCGTAAGTCAGGCATGTATATGAGTACAAGTTATAGGTAAATTAAAGATATTAAAACAGTGTTTTTTTTTTCTTGAGTGTAGATCCAGAAGCGGTGTATGTATGCAGCACATGCAAACTGTAGGAACACTTGGAGTAGTTCTGGCTGACTACATCTTCCAAGACCGATTTCAGGAAGAATTGTTTCTACATTCAGGGATACAAGCAATGAAAATTGTATGCAGTCATTGATGAGTTCCAGAAGTTTGAAGAGTTTTGCCTTCCATTTGTTCTTTTTGGAGAAGTGGAAAATAGCAATATATGATTTTCCGTTGTCACTCTTTATTATCATGAAGTTGTTGTATGATAGCTTGTCAGATGTCAGTCAGTCAGAAATGTTTTTTTGTATTTTGGGAGTAAGTGGGAAAGAACATGATCCCCTGTCGATATCATAGAACCCATGCCACAGGCTTCTAGCCAGTCAGGATCTGTCACTAGTTGTGTTGATAGGAGAGGTGTTTCCTCAGGGGAAAAAGAGAAGGTTTTTAGTTTACCTATCTCCTCAGCGTTGTCCTAAACCAGCATGGAGATATGTCCTGTGTTACTGTTGACTGCTGTATTTCTTATTATTCTTTCTTATGTTGATCTTGTTTGTGTGAATTTTGTGTCGTCATCATCGCTGAGTGTGAGAGAAGCCAAGTTAGTTGATTAAGTCTTGCTCTATAAATAGGGTGTTCCTTTTCCTCACACACTGTGAGAGTATAACTGGAGAATAAGGATTCTGAAGCCAGTATAGTCTGAGTACTCTGTTTTCCCATGTTATTTTGGCTATCTCTTGCAGTTGTATGTGGGCTATGGGGGGTCCTGGCTGTGGTCAGATGCTGGTTCAGTTTTTGTATTCAGGTTTGGCTGCCTCCTGTGGTCGTTTTATTGTTGGGGTTGGTCAAGGCTGTGGTCAGATGTTGGTTCAGTTTTTGAATACAGGTTTGTCTCCTGTAGTCAAATTACGGTTATAATTGGTCCCGGTTGTGGTCAGATGGTGGGTCAGTTTTTGAATACAGGTTTGGCTGTCTCCTGTAGTCAAATTATTGTTATAATTAGTCCCGATTGTGGTCAGATGATGGCTCAGTTTATGAATACAGGTTTGGCTGTTTCCTGTGGTCAGAGGGGAGGTTGTGATTTGCTGTGCTTTTGAGACTTGTAGTGAGACACTAAAGTGGTTTTTTTGCTGCTGTGAATTTTGCTGCGCCATGAGGCCGTCCGTTTATTAATATGAGTTTCTCTTGCATCCTTGTTGCTCTCTTTTGCACTAGTACTAAGCAAGGTGTGTGCATCTCTTGTCTCATTGAGGGATTTTATCTTCTCTTCTAAGGACATGAAGGAATATTCTATGTTGTCCTGTCTTTTTTCCAGGAGTAATAGAGCTTGTGGGATGGAGGACACATTTGGCATGATTGAGACATTTAGGGGGTCTATGTTTCGCTATCAGTATATGCCTTGAAAACAAACTGATTATTTTCGGGTTCTAGTTTTCTTTTGCTGAGTTTAGATATTGTATTTTCAAGTACTTTTATTTTTTGAATGTGCTCATCAAGTAGAAGCGTTTGTTTTGTGTCGTGCTCTTCAAAAAGAAGTTGTATTTCAGAGCTGTTCTGTTTTACTTTAACGATCTGAGCTATAGCTTACTGTAGTTTTTTCTGTAATTTTTCAATTTGGTTCAAGTATTTATCCTCTGTCTCTGTCATAACTTCTAGGGTTACCTCCAGCTCAGCTATTTTTGCTTATTGTGCTATATATTGGTTATTAAGTGTCTCATTGTCTCTTTTTAAGTTGCAGTTTTCAGCCAGGAGAAGGTTCCCAGCCTCAGCTGCCAGAGTTAAAGAGGTTTCAAGATCTGTCTCATCTCCATTTTCATGCTCTTTAACTTTAGTTGTGATGTTTTATAGCTCTTTTTTGAGGCTAGAAGTGGTTGGTGTAAAGTCATTAACACTTTGCTTTACAATTACTACATTTCCATATTTGTGTTACACTATCTGTCCATTGTTTCAGTGATTTTTCAGGAATGTTCTGACAGCCAGCATGGTACCATTTATTACAGGGGCCAGTGCATTTTATTCCTGCAAATTTGGCTCCTATTGTACAGGAGCTTTCAAGTTTGAAGTAAAATGTTTTATATATATATATATATATATATATATATATATATATATATATAATAATAATAAATATAATTATATTGAAAACTTCTTTGATCGATTTGGTTAAAGAATTGTTGTCACTCATCAAATGCACTTAATTTTAAAATAAATATAATTATTTGATAGTGGATAATTTAAACACTTTAACACTATTTAATTTAAATAATAATAAATAATATATATATATATATATATATATATATGTATAATAAGTATTTTTCTTTTATTCAGTAATATCATGTAAAAGAGTAAGTAAAACTAAACAATAATCACATATGATACATTATTGTACCTTATATGAACACGGTATCGCAATACAATCAAATACAACAAAAAGTCATTTTGTGCAAACTTATCAAAAGTTCAGAAATAATAGCACTCGTAAGAGACAGTGAAAGAGAAAAATCGATAACAATCAATAGTTCGGTTCTTGGAGATTCAGTTCAAAGTAAGTGATTAGTTAAAACAAGAACGTATTATATGAAATAATAATAAAATACGGATCATCTGCTATGTACACACCAGCGATCTATGCATATTTCATATCATCTACAAAGATGCTGCGGGTACTGAAAGGTTTAGTAATTTTAATCTCGAGGAAATTTATTTCCCATAAATGTAAAACATGTCATTCACTCCAGTCATAATTTGTGTACATGCTGTTAAAAATTGCATGTTCTTATCTTCAACTGTTTTTCTTTAGACCGATACTAAGATGACCCAAAATTCTGAACCAAATTCCTCACACTCCTCATTGAATAATAAATAAACGTTTTCTATTTTCCTGTAATAAAAGATGATAAATGGCTGTAGCTAAAAGTTCCTTTAAAAATTCAGAGATATTTTAAACTAAAAACTGATTTCACCATCTTAACATGGAGTTTTATAATTCATGTGTTAACCAAAACGGTGTGGTTTTAAAATGTAATGGGAAAACGCAAACCATTGATTTAAAGTAAGATATGTTAGCTTCCACAATTGTGTCTTATTATTTGTTCTTATTCTTAATTTTTATAACAAAACGACTGCTTTCATATCCATTATGGAGTTACTGTTGATAGTAATCTGTATTTTGTAAGCAGTGGAGAGAGCTGGTTGATATTAAGACTAGGCTCATAGTTTATTATGCTTGCTTTTTTTCATTGGCACAATATGGGATCCAAGTGTGGGGATGTAGTTCAGGTATTTTCTCTGTTTTTAAAGCTCAAAAGAGATATATTAGAACCATGCTATTTTTGAATCAGAGAGATTCATGTAAAGATATTTTTAGAGATATGAAAATATTGACCATTCCATCATTGTATATCTATAGCTGTTTAATATTTATTCATAATCGCCTAAATTCAGAAACTATAATTCATCATGAACATCAGTATGGCACCCGTTTTAAAGACAATCTGCAATTTCCTCTTCACAAATTAACATTATTTGAAAGCTCTCCAAATTATATGGGAATTAAATTTTACAACAAATTACCTCTACATGTAAAGCAGCTAACACTGTTCAGTTTTAAAAAATCAGTGAAAAGCTTACTAATTAATAAGGCCTATTATAATATTTCTGAATTCTTGCAGGACAATCTGCAGCTTGTGTAGTTTTAGTGAATTTGACAAAAACATTGTTAATGTATGAAATGTTGTACAAACTGTTTTTACCATATAGTATGTATTATTGACAAGCAACCTGTTCACACAACATGTATAGTTGTATAACTGTGGATGTTATGTTGCAATAAATTTCTTGATTCTTGATTCTTGAGTGGGAGTTTTATCTTGAAATGAGTGGCAACATTCATTTCAAGAGCTGAATGTATTGTGTATTACAGAATATTCCATCAATTTTAACCTATGAAGGTGAGGTTTCGAGTCATCAATATGTGTTCTATAAACAAATTTCATATTAAGGCTTCAACAGAGAGCAATACATTATATTTTTTAGAAAGCTACATATTATATCTACAAGCATCTTACTAAACTGCAAATATTTTAACCTTTTCATCAATTTAACGTTCTTAATTACACAGTAAAATACATTAATAATAATAATAATATTTATTGCTGTATTAAGTTTTTACATTCACAGACAAAGTCAATTTAAGCTAGTAGCCAAGTCAAAAAAAAAACAAACACAACCTTAAATACTAAAAAAATATTGTTAATTAACTTTAACTATGTTTATAAACTAATATGACATATAGCAAAAAACTCGTCAACATAATAAAAAGGGTTGTTCAGGAGCCAATTATAAAATCTATTACAAGACACTTTTTCACAGTATATATTTATTAAGTGACGTAATTTATTGTAAATGTTTAGTGAAACAACCTGGTGGCTATTAATTGTTTTATCTAGTTTGCAGAAATTGATTGTAGTAAGCCTACTTGCCTTAATTCTAGTATTATAGCTATGGTCAGCATACTTAATATTGTTAGGATTATGAAAAGTATACAAAACTAAGTCATATATGTATAAATTGAAAATAGTTTGAATTTTTAAATTTATAAATAAAGGTTTACAATTTTCAAAAAACACCACATATGATCCTGATAACGTTTTTCTGCAAAATTAATATTTCATCTATCCCGGTGCAGTTTCCATAAAATATCAAACCATATCTAAAAATTAATTGGAAATAAGACAAATAAGTGGATCTAATGTAATTTGTTTCAATACAGTTAGTAAGTCTTTTCATTAGAAAAATTTAAAAATGTTCATTCGTAAAAACATCTCTATATTTATCACTCCAAAGACACACCCATCATTAGTATTGGGTGTCTTTTTAACAAAAAGTATTTTGTAAATATGTTTTGCTCTGCATAATAATTTTGCTGCAATATTATTATTTCGTTATAATTAATGCCATGACTACGCACCAGACATGTTGCAGACTACCATCTACTAGCACACCATCACAGGCTGTACCAAAAGAAACCGTCATATGCAGGCCAAAAGTTGATCAACCTACTACCGACAGAAATGAAGATTCTCATAGGATAGAAACTAAAGAAATCACTGAATGAATGGCTGACTTCAAGACCCTTCTACACACTGGAAGAATATCTGCACTGGGAAGATTTTTTAAAAAAAGAAACCTTGCATTTTAACTTTATAAACAAATATATGTACTCTTGTGCAAACACTATTATTGTACATATTACAGACATGAAATTATTGTAAATTGAAGTGTTACATTTCTCAAAGATATTGTAATAAAGAGTTTCTGATTTCAGTTTGTTTAAAGTTATTTTTTAATATTCTTGCTGTTTGTGGTGATATTGATCAAAATGAGTAGAAAGTATCACATTCTCCTACTAGTGAGAAAGTGAGAACACTTTGAAGAGAATTGCAGAGATATAGACTTTGCATTGATGCTGAATGATTACTAAACACGTTTGTCGATAAAGGAAACATAATTAAAAACTCTTGTGTATATTGCATGTATCAACCATTTTTATTTTATGATGTTTACTTGAAAACGAGTTATTGTAAACCACAAAAAAAACTGTATTTAATATGTAACAGACAGAGTGACTGTGTACTAGATTTTTTACAAATTACTTTGAAATCGTTTAATTTACTATTTTATTTATTTATAATTTCACCATATTTTATCCAAATTACTTGAAATTTTCAGAATTTGTTCAAAATCATGAGTATTTTTTTTTAGATATTTTATTATAAATTCCAAACCAAAAATAAATCAAGTATTATTGGGTCAGGCCTAAAGGGTGTGTACAAAAATAACACAGCTATAACAGATGATGAAACTACATTCTACTATCTAGGTGTAAAGCATAAACTCCACTGTCAGACAAGGGAAGGATCTTGTTGACAAACTTCTCAAGATTCATAAAATATTAGAGAAAGGATAAACCAAACCTCCAAGGCACTGGCAAACTGTTGGAATACAGTACGATGACTTGCCAATACAAAGGACCTAATTTTCCATCTTCTATATAGGTTTTTTTTACCTCATGCAAATTTTTAATGTATTTTTAGAGAAATGAAAAATATACCATATATTACAGAGTATCCAAACTTAATGTTGGTTCAAGTTTGTTCAGAATAATGAGCGTAGTTATAATGATAAAACATATATACTCGTACGCATAAAGCAAAGTATACCAGAATAGGTATAAAGTTGATTAAAGAAATAAAATGTAATTCAGAAATATGAAACATTACGCTCATCTGAGCAGTTGTTCCAGCTGAGTAATCAGCGTATAAACGATACAAATCGATAAAAAGTGTAGGTGTAAGCATAGTATGAAGAAATTTCTAAACAATTCCAATGTCTCAAGGGTAGTATTCCTCCAGAGTGGATTCCACAGTCGGATATATTACTTCTCGTGTATGAGAACTCGTACATTGGAATACCAGCAAAACGAGTTAAATCCACATATAAGTATCCCGCTTTACACTCCACCGCTTCCACTGCTAACCTTGTTCACTATATACAAGTTTTACATAGGATTTTCAGATTTACTGTAAATATATGTACAGTATATATTTGTATACATTATTAAAATTTAGATGCATAGCTCTTTATACACCAAGCTACCTCCATTGAAGCAGCACTTAAGACACATTGTAATGATCATTATTGATGTTATTGTAACTGACAAATACCGTTAGAAGAATCCTTACCCAGTCTTACTTACGTTAGCCACAATCTGATACAAAACTGATATACAAAATTTTTTTTTAACTTAAGAGGCCATTTCAAATAATTATTGCACTTTTATTGATATTGAAATACAAAATAAATCACTTTTAAAATCCTTAAACTGGATAGTAATAATAATCTATTTCACTAACCATACTGTGTGAACCAATTTTTTAGCAAATCCAACGTAACATACAAAATTTATTTTAATATTTCAGTATGTTTTATAAATTATAAATATATATATATATATATATATATTTGATAGGATGGATTAAACCAAATTATGGTTTAGTTGTAGTATTGTTTTAAATAAATGACACCCATGAACAAAATCAAAACTAATAATAATTATAAAAATATAAAATAAAGAAATATAGAATAAAATTAAAATGGTTAAAACTGAATTAACATTTACTAAAATATCATTTTTACAAAGTATTTATCTTAGTGGTCTTGTGTACACATAAGCAATGCTTTATTTTAAACCCAAAAATATAAATTTACCTGCTCAAATCCGTATTTGTTTGTATATGGAGGTATAAATGTAACACCAAATGCCAACAAAATAAGACTGTATTTACTAAAGGTAAAAATGTTTAAACTGTAAAGTTAATAAATCTTGTACATTATTACATTTAATTATCTTTAAGTCAATAGTTATGTGTTAAGGGGGCCATTTACCCATAAAAATGATTTTTTTTTTTCAAAATTTTTTTTTTCTGTTTTTATTTCTTAAACATTCTGGAAGACATGTTTTGACATTTAAATAAGTTTTTATTGACTAAATCATGGTTTTTTTGTGTGGTTTTGTACATGCATACCACTGCCTGACTCCCATTTTTTCGCCTGCATGCAGAAACCTTCATTATGCTACACCCAAATACAAACTATCCAACAAAATTATTATTATTATACAATTATTATATAATTATTATATAATTATTATATAATTATACAATATAACAGTGGTTGTTTCTCAGAGTTTTTGATTTGTTTAGGTTGGCAAATACCAGCCAGAAACAATCTGATTTTTTGTACTGGCAAGCAGAAAGCCAGCTGTTTGTGTTTTGTTTACTTCTCTAAGCCTTGTTTTTGTTGTGGTCAGTAAACACAGTGTGTTAATTTTTGAAGTTTGCTTTTATTTTCAGTAGAAAAGCACAAACTATAAATAAGTGAATTGATATTAGTTTTATATGTTAGTGGAAGTGTTTGAAGGACGGTGCTGTCTTCTTTGATTTGTTTTGAAGGTAGACAGATTTGCGTTTTTGTTTTGAAGAATTTTGGTGGTGAGCTATGAATTTTTTTATTGTTAGTGAAAATGGCACCGATAAAACATTCTACTATTCAGAAAAAGTGCTAGAACTAAGAGTAACAAAAAACTAAAAGCTGCTTTTAGCAGCTAGTAAAAGATGGGGGGGGCAAGTGGAAAAAAACTTATAGGCCTACCACATCCTGTGATGATTCTAACCCTGTTCCCAGTACTTCTAAAACATCTGAGAATAAGAGTGATTTAATTAGGTCGACAAAATCATTAGGCCTACCTACTATTAGAGTAAATGATATAAACACAACAGCTTTTACTAGGCGTAACTCGGAAGTTAGCTGCGAGGATAGCACAAGCCTTCACGGCAGTACGCATAACACACCGGAGTACGCAGTGGTTGACATTAGGTGTTTGAAGCCTCTTGTTACTTACTAGCCTAGCTTGCCCTCTATGCTTTCAACAAAATTTAGTTTTGAAGACATCAGACCAACGTGGGTTTGCAATAAAACTTACGATTTCATGTAGTACTTGCGAAGAATTAAAAAGCTTCTTCTTTTACTTTCGGATACAATTGATGAATCTAACAACTTTGATGTAAACCGTTTTAGAGTTGTGAAAAGTTTTACAGCATTAGGAAAAGGTTATGCTGCTGTAGAGCAAGTTTTGTATGATTATGAACATGCCTATTTTTGAGTAGCAAAACATTTCACAAGCATGCTTCAGTTGTAGCAAATACTGCCAATTTGATGTCAGTCAAAGTAATCTTGAAATGGCTCGAAAAAGAGTGCGTGAAGTATACAAAGAAATGGATTGTACTGTAACTGACGATTCTGTCATTGATCTCGGTGTAAGCTACGATGGATCGTGGCACAAGAGAGGCCATACATCCAATTATGGCATTGGATGTTGTGATAGAGCTACAACTGGCTGGCCTAGTCGTAGACTATTGCGTACTGTCAAAGTATTGTCAGGTGTGTGAAATTACTAAGACAGAGTTAGGTGAAGATTCTCCAGAATATAAATATTTGGTTTAGTGGACATAAAGACTTGTGCTACAAAAAACTATAATGGGTCAACCCCCAGCAATGGAAACAAAAGCTGCGGAAATCCTTTGGCAGAGATCTTTGACCTATAACTTTCGTTATGTCACTATTTTGTCGGACGGTGATTCTTCTGTATTTGGTCACCTCCAGAGCCTTCATATTTATGGAAATGAGTTAGTCCTAACAAAAGAAGAATGTGTTAACCCACGTTGCCCAAACGCCCTTGGGACTGGGCTTCGCAATATTATTAAGACATGTCGTGCTAAAGGTATAACCTTGGTGGCAAAGGCTACGGAATGCTCAAGGAAACAACAATTATAAAACTGACAAAATATTACAAGAATAGCAATCCTTAGGAATAAAGATGACATTTCTAAAATGAAAAGTGACATACTTGCCACTTTACATCATTGTACATCCACAGATGAAGCGGCCTCGCCACTCAAAATGTCCTGATGGAGAAAAGAGCTGGTGTTTTTACAAAAGGGCGCAAGCTACAAACGTTACACCTGGTCCGCATAAGGGACAACTTGGGTACTGCCATCACGCCACAGGTTCTCAGACACATCTTTCCTGTTTACCAAAGGTTAGTGGCAAAGGATTTGTTGGAAAGATGTGTAAAAAGGAAGGACCCAAAATGCAAATTGAGAGTTTGCATGGTACCATATGGAAAAAGTGTCCTAAAACAAGAAACGTTTCGAAAAAAGACTCTTGAGGGCGGCAGTAGCTGAGGCTGTTTCACAGTTTAATTTTGGAAACTCTGTATTTTCATTGAGCATGAGTGCTGCTGGAGTCTCTCCTGGAAGGTTCAGTGGTTAGAATAATAAATATCAGAGACAAAAGAGAGTTACTAGCACATGTGCGCAAGAACAATCTGCATTACAAGAGATATCGAAAGGAATTTGAAGCTGAAGAAGCAGAGACTAGAAGACAAGAAGAAGAAGAAAGAAGGGCCTACTTATGGGAGCAGGGAACTTCTAGGAACTTATATCCTTATAAGTAAGTGTTTTTAAACTAAATAAAATGTAAGAATTGTGTCAAGCTTTTGTTTTTTGGACTTTTCCGAAAGTTTTTTAAATTTCTGTGTTTTGCGTCGCAGGGAAACACTCTAACTTTTTTATTTGTTAATATATCAACTTGAAATTTTTTATGTACTCTCCTAGATAACTTTATCTACACACTGTAGCATGGAAATTACAAAAATACTACAAATAACCCCACAAAAAAAATCTTTTTGAAAATTTTTTTTAAAAAACCTGACTTTTTGAGGAAAAAAAAATTTTTTATGGTAATAAATAACTGAATTTATTAAAACCCATGCTACAGTGGTGTAGGTATTTGCTTACCCTACAATTAAAAAAAAAGAAATACTTAATTATCTATAATACTAATAAAACTAGAGTGTTTCCCGTGAAAACAAAAAAAAACTGCTCTCCCCCCCCCTAAGGCAATGGGTGGGGGGGAAAGAAAAAGTTTTTTCATTGAAATTTTTTTTACAAAACTAACCAGGTTTATAATAAAATAGTCAAAATAAAAAAAAAATTATAATTAAAAAAAACTTTTGGTTTTGGGTAAATGGCCCCCTTAACATGATTTAAACAAGCATTAATATATCAATCATGGAAAAGCATTCTAAAAAAATATTTAATTATGTTAACAATTATTTATATTATCAACTGATTTATTTGAATCATACCTTTGTATGATTATAACGCAATTTTGGTCTACTGATTCAACGTCCACATAAATGTTTAAATGGCAATGGTAATGATGTGCAATATGTCTAAGGTTATCTTTTGTCTCACACAATATAAAACATCTTGTCAATTTGCCAAAAACATTAAGCCGATTTGATATGTAAACAATGTTATGTAATAAAAAATACATTTAGTCTTATAAGTATACAGTCCATACAACTTAAACAACTATGTTAAACAACTCTCCAATTTCTAATCCTGAATCAACCAAAGAAGTTAGTAAAAAAAATATATCTAAGAACTTTAGAACATAATTGACAAAATAAATGTGTCTTTATTAAATTTAAACGGTAAGACAAAAATAAAATTGGAAGTTTTTGATTAATAATCTTTTAAACAAGTGCCCTACAACTACTTCTTCTCGTTCCTTTAGTTTAATTTTTTAATTCAATTAGATTTGGTTTGCATATTTTGTACATCATAATTTGCATTGTAATATAAAGTTAAACTGAAGCTAATTTTTTTAAATAAATATTTTAAAATAGTTTGTTTATTTTAAACAAATAATAATTATTCAATTCCATCACAAACATGTACCTTTTTAAAGAATCACTAAGTAAGCTATAATAAATGAACAAACATACCATTACGAAATTCAATATCATCAACGAAGTAGCTGCAAGCTTCAAAAGCCAACTCAGGATCAGATGACTTTTCAGGTTCGTCAGGCTCATCAAGGAGCAAAAAGTCAGGTCCCGGTAGACAGTCAGACATAACCCCACAAGCACTGACACTACCGGCACTACACCATTCCTTAACGGATCACCAGAGAATACGAATTGTCAGTGACGACCTTCAGGAGTTTTAATGGTTATTACACTTTGAATTTCCAATCGCATACAACTTGGGACTTCAAAATATATGGATTATTGGTTAAAAGTCTTAGCTTTTTAGTGCACGTATTATTACGAAGATAATATATTTATCTAACTGAAAACATTTATTTACTCTACAATCATTCATTTTATATAAGTTAAATACAACCACTACACACATGAAGTTAGACCTATAAATAGTTATTACAAAGACTATACTAATAATGCAAATGTAATAAACTAAAATTGTGGCAGAATACTAACAGCAACACCTAAGTTTCTAAGTGACTTTAAATCATAAATTTTACATTTAAAGACATAAACAATAGTATCAGATTGATTTCTTTCTTTTTTTTTTTTTTTTGAGGTTTCATAAGCAGACAAATAAACAGAGACATGCCTTATTCTTTAACATCAGACTGTTTCTTTGAAAAAAATCAAAACAATTTTAGTAACAAATGCAGTGTCTCAATTTAGAGAGAAAATCATGACCATCAAGAATCATTTCTTATGGTGTGAAATCTATATATTTGAGCCTAGTAAGAGCCACAACATTTAATAGGTACTGTATGCAGTTTAATACATTAAAATGGGTAAAAATAAAATTGCTTGATTTATAGATGTTTAATAACATTGCAGATAAAAGTTCTCATCATTTTTTTTTACTTAAATTGGTCATTCTATTATCAATACAGTTACTTTTTTAATTGGTTCCTAACAGGTAATCAAGATAACTGAGGAGTCTACACCTTCAGGGATGCGCAACATGAACATAAAGCACTTTAAGACATACATTTTTATTATCTATATGATATCTTTTTTATTATTTTAACACCAAAGTAAGTTTGTAAATTTCTAGGAATCGTTTCAAGTGGTTGTGTAACATCAGGTCAGATAACATTCTAGAAAATGTATGCAACTGTAGATTCAAAAGTGCAATGACCCCAATCGCAGGAACTGTAGTTATGTAACACTGGCCCACTCCTGCGTGGCCTTCACGCTACCACATACCTGAGTTATGATAAACCACATATATATCTCTGGATATAATGTACTAGGTATTTTGATACTAAAACATATCTGATAACTTTAAAAGTCTTGGGATAGCTCAGTTATCTGTGGTATTACTACTCACTGGGAGGTTCATAGTGTGGTTATGGGTTATTGTGGTTATTCAACTATAAATGATATAGTTCTAAATAATACATAAGCTGTAAATTTAACTGCATATACTTTTGGATGTTGGAATTTTCTACAATGAAATTACCGGTTTGTTTATTATTGTTCAATCCAGACATATTTGTTGTCAAATTACATAGTATAATCTGATATGGGTTTCGTTGTGGTATCCAGACTTCACCACATCCAGGAAACCACTGGTCCCTTTTACATCGTGGGACATTATTATGTTGTGGGATATAATAATTCAGCTGATATTCCACAATCCAAGTAACAAACATATTTTATATAATACGACTCTGTTTCATTTTTACGTTTATGTTTAAACAAAATGTATTTAAATTGGTTGATACCATACATAAGTAATAGAATATTAGATGGCTACAGAAAAATGGAACTTCATGTAATAAGTTTAATTCATGTTGGTAATAGAATTGAGCTTCTTCTATACAGCCTTAGACTTTGCTATATGAGGATTGTGTGGCAGAAATTTTGTGGTGTGATAGCAGTTCAGTGTGACAATTTATAGATAGCACTACTCTGCTAAATGTTTTGCTTAGTATAGTTGTTGTAGTTTGCACTGTCAGGATCTTTTAGTAATTGGCTGATTTTATAAATTAAATTTAAACACAGGGAATTTTGTTATTATTGTCAGAGTTATTTAACATAACATGATTGATATATTTCTGAAATATATTTATAGTTAATGTTTCTGCTTGTTGCTAGATATTGTGCAACCAGAATGTTTCATGTGGCAACATATTTTGGCATCAGATGGTACACTTCTCATACACTGTTACATACACAGCTACTGTAACACCTCCTTTACAGGAGGAGATCAGTATCTGCTTAATAAAAGAAACACACCTGCTAAAATTGTCATAAAACGAGTTTTATAAATTCCAACTTTACATATTTTTTATAGACTTTTAAACATAACATAAAACAAAGAATTCTATATAAAAATTAAGGAGTTTGCAAGGGTGACATTAATGTTTAATATTAAAATTAATTTAATCCAGAAAAGAAGCTTTGTTAAAGAATTGAAGTAATTAAAAAAAGAACTCATACTTATCAATAAAATTATCTTAGAAATAAATTCCACTGTATGTTATAGAACAAAATGAAGATAATTGTTATCACGTGAAAATAATTTGGAAAATGGTCCAGAGTTCCAGAGTCATTGTTATATGTAAGGGAAAGTGGCATCCTTATTGAGTGAGATTGTCTACGGTTGGTTTCTCTAACTCTAAAATAGAGAGCACGATAATAGAGAGCTTCACATTAACAGCAGTAGAGCCATTTAGCACAAGGTTAGAGAACTATGCTCAATCTAATTAACATGGGGTCAAAGTTCAACTGGAAAATAAGTTAATCAACTTCTTTAAATAGATGAATTAAAATCTGTTAAATATAAGATCCTAGAAAAACAGTGTGTCCAAATAAAATTAGCCAATTATAACACCTATTAGTCAATATTATAAAGTAACCAATATTTTTTACCAATTCAGTACATTGAAGAACAATTTCTATTATACAACTATTGGCTAATTTCTTAGTAATGAAGTAGAATTTAAAAGCAACTGTGATGAATATTAAAGTAAGACATAATTACATCGCTTTTTCATTACAAATATACAATACTTTAAAATAAAATTACTTCAAAATAATGTAATCAATATAAACCAATTATGGCATAAAATTAATTTGGCTGCATCTTTACAAATGTTTTAACCAGTAGTATGAATGACTAATGGTAATAGTAATAGTTTTGTTCCTCAATACAATAGTTTTATATTTTTTTTAATTGATTGAAATAATTATTGAGTTCACCAAATTTAGGGCTACTTTTATAGTCAATAAGAAAAGCAAACTATTACTTTTTATTGTAAACATTTAATAAAACCATATTTATTTGATGTTTAGTAAAACATATATTTAATAAAAATGTTTAGATCAAGAGTAAGAGTTTGTTATTCTTAACAAAATGTTTCAGATTTTTATCTTTAAAAATGTATTTGAAGATTAAATTAATGTTCTGATTTCGCTTACAGATTGCTTATTAATACCAAATTTAATTTAAAACATACATTATTCTTTCATATTAAAAAATTTTATTTGTACATGATCTAAGCAACTTAATTTGGTGAAACCGAGCGAGGTGGAAAATCAAGCAAGCGGTAATTATCTGTATATAACTTAGTTAATTATATGCCTGAGCCAGATAAAAAACTACTGAATGATTTTTTTTGGATTTGGCTTTTTAAGCATAATATCCTATGCACTTGTATTTCATTTTGTATAATAATTTTGTATAAGAAGTTTTAATCAATTAATCATATTTTGTATTAGCCTGACTTACACAGTTCAAATGTTTTTACTCTGCAATATAATGTATGCTATTATAAAAGGTTCAAATCACTTGATATTAACACTAAAAGAGCAATTGACAGCATTGATGTCACTATGCACTAATTTTTAAAGGTATATCTAAATTTGTTTTTTAGAGTTATATAAATAGGAATATATATTCATCAGAGGACTGTTATGTAATAAACACAATAATTTAATTGTGTTATTGTCATATTTCAGCTGCGTGTATAGTTGGCAAAGCAAACAATACATGTCTCCTGTCTCTACTGTGCACTTTTTAAGTGCCGTATGTGGCAATGGTGTTTACCTTACCCCACAACAGGAACTTGTCAGCTTGCAACTTCGTTAATGTGTTTTTTGTGTCCTCACTAGGAAGGAGCCCTAACCTTGGACAGGATACGTTATATAAGGTGTCTGATAGCCTTGCCATGTGCTTTATCATTAAGGTAGTAATTACACTCACTGTGTCACTTAACTTGACATCTAACACCACCATTATTTTTACAGTACAAAGGTGTATTTAGATTGTTGTAGAAATTGTTATGATAACTCAAAAACAAGTAAAGATCCTACTAAACTTTCATATGCTAAACAGCTATATCAAATTTATCATGAAATAATATTGTAATTGAATTTTATCAAATCCTGTTTAAGAATTGTTAACTTTAACCCTACTCCTCAGGTTTTGCATTTTCATGATTTGAACAAGTTAAAGTGTATAATAAAATTATTGTCATTCCTAAAATTATGCAACATTTTCAATGTTTTTTTATTTAACTCTCACACTTATATAAGAATCACATAGGGGCCATTGTCAAAAATAGTGCCTGTAAATAACTTGGTTAATTCGCATTAACTTTTAACTAATAACTGTAAAAATAAACAAATATAATATTATAAGAACATATATAAACAATAATTTACATAAGTTTTTAGAAAATAATCTTTCTGTTGAAGTTTTCCTTGAAATCTTATCATTAAGTTTATTTTTAAACAAATACATGCCACTTTAAACTCTAAATCAAAAAATCACACAATTAACCAAGCTAACCAAATGGCGCCTTTTTTTATTTTGCTCTCTGTAGATATACAGTTGCAAAAATACCCGAAAGAATACAGTTATGTTAATTTTCAGTGTTACGGTACCTACAAAGGAAAGCAGCTAGCCATTTCAATGTTTCACCAACTTTGCTTTATTTTTGTTGTTCTTTTGAAAGTACAGGTCTAGTGTGTAAATATGCATGTCATGCATGCCATGTTATATAACATAGAAAATCTTGTTTTATTTGTCTCTAAATAACATTGATTTTTTTGTTCACACACTGTGTGTACATACTATAAATAGTATAAACATTGATCTATAATGAGAGTAATATACAGTAGTCTATATATATTTAACTTGATTAATAAACTGTACTTTATTGTTTCTGTTGATTCTCTAAATTGTATGCTTTGTGTTACGATGCTAATTTAAAATCATGTAAAAACGAGACAGTGAGGTCTGATAACAGAAGTTGAGAAAACAACTCAGAAACTACAATTTACAAACAGTTACTTTTTAATATAAAAAAGTGTATAATAATGAAAACACAATAGATTTAATCTAGGCATATAGATGTAATAATGTGAAAATATTCATATTTATTTCCATGTAAGTTTAAACAGTTAACAATAATCCGTGTTTCTGGTGGCTTTATATCAATATACCTCGTTTTATTCATATTCTGAAACACACATCTTTTTCAAAATTTGTCGACCTGCCAATATAATTAAACCAAAATCTAAGTCGTATTTGTACACTACAGTTGGTATCTTAGATTTCGTGCATTAATAAATCAGTGGTCCTTTCTAAGGATCAGCCTATGTCAAGTTAAATGTAGCAACAAAACTACACAGGACACCTCACTCATTATACCCAATTCATTCATGTTATATTCCCTCATGAATTGGCGCCCGGTGTCTAGGTAATATATCATTCTAAAAAATCCAACACCTACTTTTTATGTGTATATAAAGATAGTATATAATACATATACAGATTAATAAACTAGGTGTTGAAATTTTAGAACTGTTCAGAAGCTATAGGGGTTTAAACAACGAGCTCAGAAATCATTCTCAAATTTTATGAAGTAAAAACTATGGGCTTAATGTCTTCACTTGAACTTTTATAGACTTATTTTTCATTTTGACTACTTTCAATGCTAATATGATCGTTCACTGCCAAATTATTTACAAATATAACAAAATACTAACATTATGGAACGCGTTTAAAATTAAAATAACTCAGTTGAGATGAATTCACCGACTACGAATCGGTGATTTTCTATTACGTAAACACACTCCAACAGCTAACGAATACAAACACTTCACTGTCTGCGCCTTGTAAACAAACAACGGAAAAGAGCCGGGGCCGCTACTGCTTCAAGTTGAAGTTTAGGTTATGTGCGAGTGCGAAGGAAACGAACAGAGATTATTCCGGAACCGGTCGCACCGGCAGCTGACTCGAGCTATGCGAGAAGACTGGCAATTTGCCGCTCTCTGCGACTGGCGCGAGCGGCACGACGAGGGGGAGGGGGGACAATCTCCCTCGCTCTTTCTTCCTGTCCATCCGCATATCAAGCTAATTGCAGAGGAAAACATTCACTCACGATTTGGGAAATATTGTATTCAGCTCTCCTGGAGTTTGCTAGCAGTAAGAGTATTCTTATTTTTGTCAACAAAATGTGTTATCTATTTGTTGTAGTCTTGTTGTACCAATAAAACCAGTGCAATTTGAAACCCATACGTACAGTAACAACCATAGTTAATAATTATGTCAGTGTTTACTGTGAAAAATCATTCTCGCCATTAAAAAATGCTACATAAAGTGACAAATAAAAAATACAACCGAATTCAATACCGTGCTCTTTTCATACATCGGAAGTTACGCAATGGATGATATATAATATTTCATAACATACTTTGACAAATTAAAGTTTGCGAAAACCGTATATAGATAATCAAAGCAAGTAAATATATGGAAATATCCATGTTTATAAGTAATACTAATTTGACTTTCCGTTTGCATATTCTGAAATGTGTGTGTGCGCGAATAACCACAGCGCGCCTGCTGTGTCCATGCAGGACGAAAGCTGACTAGCAGTAAAATATGAATAGACGATCATAAATATACATGTTTTCCTGTACTTTTTGTTAGATTTAGATACACAACTAAATTAACGAAATATCACGAAGTATTTATGTTTTCTATGTTTATGCTCATGTATCACCACGTGGTTTGCTGCTCGGCAGTACATTAAATAAAAAACGAAAATTGTGTTATTGTAGTAGTTATGTATTGTATGTAAATATGTAAGGTTAACAGTATCCTTTTACAGTTTACCTAAGTATCTTTATATTCAACTTTCATGCAATAACATTTTTTGGGAAATAATTACCCTTTGCCAAGATGGCTTTCTTGCAAATTTGACATAAATCGAATAAACCACTATTAAATATTTCTACTATACGATCTGAAATAATATGTGAGGTCATATCTTATTTAATTAATTAGTGGCTACTTCTAAAGTTCTCACATAATTTTTTTGCTTGTTTATCTTTAGATGCAACCACCAAAGAAAATCAATAATATTTCCTGGTTAATATAGTTGGCTAATTCTAAATATCTGTTGATGTTGCTGTAAAAGAAATCCTCTTTTTGCTCAAATCTAATTCAAATACGTTTAGGCAAACCTCTAAAATAAATGTAATTTGTAATAAGTATAAAATATATGATTAAGACAAAAATAAAACTTATTCTTTCTAAACAACTAATTAGTTAAAACATGAAATTGGTAACCTACTGGCACTATATCCAAGCATATTAATATATGTGCTGTAAGAGGGCAGTTATGAGGAGGCTACATGTTGTAAAACAACAAGAACATTTTGGTACAGTAATCTACAAATATTTTTGAAATCTATAATCTATAATAAATTAATTATAGTTTAGGAAGCAAACTAGTTAAGTTTAACTGACGAATAATATTTAATCAACAAAGATATGGAAGTTGAAACCACAACATATATTTTTGAAGAATAAATAAGAAAAAAGAAATTGTACTGGTCAATCAGTTGATTATCATGCTCTTGTAAAAACTTAATCATTTATTAGTGCCTCAAAGTATGTCCAAATTTACATACGAACTCATAAATGTCAAATAGGAAACAAGAATAAAGGTAGTCAATTTTTATCTGTCTGAAATTTATATGACACCAGGTGATCTCTTGAAGAGCATACGGTGATAAAGAGGTTTTTATGGCATGTCTCCTTCCATCCACAAAAGCGTGTACTTTAAAGGACATGAAGTGTGAATGTTGTCTGGTAGCTAGTAAAGAATGTATTAGCCAGAAGGGCGAGGGGAAGCCATGTTGGGTGTATATGGTTGTGATGATATTCATTGCACTAGGGATACCTCCCTACTCCACCCCTTCCACCCTCCAACATAAACTGTCATTCACTTGGGGGAGGAGGGGATTTCCCTTACTGCAGGCAATATTTTCTTATCTTCAATGAAACATAGTTAGTTTCTTATGGGCAAATAAGTTATACTTTAAACAGCAACATAAAATGGAAGTTTTTGAAGAAAATAAATTCTAATAATAAATACACAGTATCACATTAGTAATAAACAAATTCTTAAGAAATCTAAACAAACTTTTCACCACCTAAACTAGTTAAAAAGTGAAGAGTCTCTACGAATAACAATTTTTTTTATGAAAAACACTTTAATTATCAACACCCTTGATCGAAACAGACACTCCTATTTTAGTAGTGTCAGATTGCTATACAAACGTATAATCAAAAAAACACACAAACAGCAAAACAAAAATGTTGTGTTATGATTATATAATTTTTATATATGTATTTATTGAATTTCTTTATATATTTTTTATCAAAATTACTATTAAGGGGTAAACTGATCAAATAAAAAAAAACCCTATAATAATAACAACTATAAATTAAATAACAATTCCATAAACAAAATAGTTTTTGTTAGGATTAAAATGTATTAATTACATAATTTGATATCTTATTTTATTGAAATAACTGTAAAGTGGCCAATTCGATAAAAATAACAATCAATAGTGATACAAATACAAACTAAATAACAATTTCATAGATTAATTACTTCTTTAAAACTTAACAATTTACTAAACGGCAACAATTAATTTAAAAAAATCACATTTATTAGAGAAGTTTCCTTAAGGAAAGAAAGGAGCCTCTGTATAGGAGGCTCATTGTCACATAGAATATCTCATAAAGAAGCTGGTAAGTTCAAATCGCACCAGTGCCACGAGTAATGAGGACAATCAACATGCACATGTTCGAGTGTACAGCAGTTTTGCATGTAGCAAAAGTTGGCTGAACATCACGGCTCATAAAAATCCGTTACTTAGAAGTGTGCATCCTAGTCGAAGACAACATAGCACTAGCTCCTCACTACAACACTGCCTGGACACTGTGTCCCATGATGTAACAGTGTCTTTGATAAGCCTTACCTTGTTATTGCCAACCGTCCGCCACTCAGCTTTTATTTCGCTTTCACCACAGATACATTGTCTTATGCCACCATCCATCTGGAGTTCAAATGTTTCTGTAGCTCTTTTATCTAACAGTTGTTTCTAGACATTCCAACAAGACCCGATACCCAAAGTTTTACAACTACCTCTTCAAACTGGAGGGAGTGAAGAGAGCTCCAAATATCACAAACAAGAATGTTTGTGTGGGAATATATTGTTAATAACCTTCAAGCCACTAAGGGAATCTGTATAGAGCACCAACTTCCCAGTCCTAGACCATACTATGCTTAAGGCGTGTTTTTTGGCTTTTGAGTTTTGTTGTGTATACATGGAGGAGTTAAGGCGTGTTTTTTGGCTTTAGAGTTTTTTTGTGTATACATGGAGAAGTTGTCAGGAAGTCGGAAGCCAAACCATCTGTTCGCAGTAACAAAAGCACACCCAGTACTTAGATTTTCTTTTGAGCCATCAGTATAAACTATGTAACATAGTGTGAGACTGTGTATTATTTTATAGAACTTTTGCCTGTATAACACTTCTGGTGTAGATATCTTCTTAAAATTTGTCAGATAGAAGACAATGGAGGGTTTTTAAATGCTGTTTGGTGGGACATCACACTGGTTTATAATTCTAAGCTTGCATTTTTGTATTGGAATGACTCTTGAAGTTTATTAAAGTACTCCATTCCATTAAAGTACTTACTGAGCCCCTTCTTCAGACAGTGTCATAGGCTTTAGTTAGATTGAAGAAAACAGTGGCCAAACGAAGAAACACGCAGTTAAAGAAGGAATATAGGATAGCAGACTCCAATACTAGTAGATAGTCACTGGTTAACCTGCCTTGAAGATTGCTACATTGCAAGGATTAAAAATGTTTGTTCTTCTCAATAAACCAAACAAGACACTGACTAACGATTCTCTCCAGGAGCAGTTTTGTTCTGGCCGCTTTGTGAAGCACGATGACATGAATGCAACACCAAGATACAGGGAATCTTTTTCCAGATATATTCTATTATGTAGCATTAGAAGATAATTTCTTGATTCATTCATCAGGTTCTGCAACATAGCATAATGCATAATGTATGGCATCGATCCTGGAGCAGAGTTTGAATTTGCTTCATTTTAAGACTGAAATTCCTAGATCTTAAAGGGAAGGTTTGAAGGAGATTCAATCTAGGTTACAATTTAGCGGGAGTCTTTCCTGGTTAATTTTAAATTATTGAAATTCCGGACTATATGAAGATGTTTTTAAGATATTGCTAATAGATTTGCAACTGTCAATAAGACATAAGATCTTTATTACCGTTGATCATATATACAATGAAATAGGCATTGTCAATATACTTTATAATATAAAACATACTAATATAGAAACAAACCATTATTGTAAACCACAAAACAGATTTAACAGACTCAAAAACATTTATCTTACAGTTGTAAAATAAACACATATTTTAAAATTAAAACACGATTTAAAACTGAATATTGACATCCATATTCAAAAACTCGTCAATTGAATAAAATGGATTATTTAAAAGCCATGGATCAGTTACTACATCTCCCCCATGTTGCAGACCTATAATATAAGGTGGAGGAGGTTTTCTGAACACAATTTTGTTCGCACTTCGAATGTAAGAGTGGTTTTATTTATTTGGTCCATTAATACAACCAGGACTGGCATTGACTTGATCTGAAGACTTGCTTAACCTTAGAAAATCTTCTAAACCGTGAAAGATTCTTTCAGTAGGATATCTATCAAAGGTTTTTAGACATTTTCTCCTGCCTTTCAAAACCTTGGAGCACCAAAAAACTTTGCGTTAGCTTTGCTTTCCTGAAGATTTAGTTATGCTCAACTCTGCTGCAGATATGATGGATAATGTAAAATTTTATGTTGCTGCTTCAATGTCTGTTGTTACAGGGTTATTTGCTTGTATTCTTAGATTGTATTTTAAATCGTTCCAATCTGCTCTCTTAATTTTCCATCGGGGAGATCTATTTATTAGAGAAGAAAAGGTATCTAGGGCTATGGCATGATGGTCATTATTTTTAATATTTCTTTTTCTCCGAGATAGACTTTACAATCTCTTGATGAGCATGGATGCCTTTCTTTACAGTTTACGCATCAGAGCTCATTATTGAACCCCTCCTCTTTGTGTTCTTAATCACCGCAAGGAGAAGAAGTCTTTGGATTCATATACACCTTGCTGGAGTGTTTGAATCTATGGCAGCGGAAGCATCAAGTTTTAAAATAGGGCCAAACAGGTACAGACAATTAACCAGCTTTAATAGAATCAGGGGGCTGAGGACTTGAAAAGGTCAGTATCAAACCTGGAGTTGGAATCTTAACCTAGTTTTTGGTCCAGACTGTCATGGTCACATCTCATTGAGATCGTCCTTTATCTTGTCCTCTCTGCATTCCAAAAAGTCTCGACAGAAAACTATGCACTTTGAGGAGTTGAGTGAGGCAAGGGGTTGAACTGAAATCTGTACCTCATCAAAAAAGCTTCTCATTTTCAGAAATTTTTGTGCTTGGGTGTAGTTTACAGCCTCCAAAGAGATGGTAGCATTTCTCAGTTTTCATATCACCTTTGGCTGGCCCCAGAAGATTAAAATGTTTTATTAATAACAAATGGGCTCACCTTTGTTAGTGGTGTGCCAGATTCCCTATGACTTACTAAAAGGAACAGAGAAGTAGGAGTTAAATTTATTTGCAAATTATCACTCCTTAGTTTCACATAAATTTCACTATTTGAATAATTGAGTTGGCAAAATCCGTATCACTTTCAACTTTGGTTACAGCACTTATGTTTGATTGACATAAAGCTTTGTTACCAGCGCATTGTGTTATGTAGTGCCGGCCGATTAACCAGGAATGAGACATGCCCTCAGATGTTATTTAGGATTCATTTCAAGATATGTCAATATTCAAAAATTCCTGAATCCTCTACAATAAACAGTTAACATGTAATCTTAAAGGTAAAATACTATTCAGTTTGACATTATCAACAATTTGAATGGTCAACAATAACAACAAATGCCTTAACTGTTACATAAGCTCAGATTCTGACAGAACTCGTAAAGAACAAGTGAAATGACTGGTTTGGTTTATTCCGGTTCGGTACAGTTCGTCCACCACCTAACGTACCAAGTGACAACCAGACCAGTCTTGGACAGGACCAGTTCTGGTGTCGATCCACATCATCAATTTTGTCACACCCACTTGGCGCCACACCCGACTGGTTCTTTTAAGATTAAACTACCAGGTTCCACTACCTGTTGTTTTGTATGTCTTTTAATATCTATTTGTGATATTTTATCAATAAAAAAGAACTTATTATAAATAGTACTAAATAATGAACAAAGCTATAAAGAAACCAAGTTTATATAATAAAACCAATATGGAAACTATATAAACTTATAAACGTATAATAAAAATATATTTGTATGAGCAAGTCTTAAGAAAATGGAGAGTTGATCCTTAGTAAATTTTATAAATCTTCCCATATAGTATTTTCAAATTCTTTAAAATAATTATTTAGCCATTAGAAAAGCCTATCACTCGAGGGGCTGGTAAAATTTCATTTCTGTCTGTCTGTCCGTACGATACCTTGAAAACAAACTAACCTACAGATTTTAAAGTTAAGCATGTAGCTTCATTTCTATATAAGCAATAATGAGTACAATGATGGTGCATGTCACTTGATGGGATTTGGCTGAGTGTTAACGAATACTTATACACTGGACTTATAAGTAAACATGGTGGCACCGAGAAAAAAGCAGGATAAATAAATTTGTAAGCAGAGTATAGTTATTTGAGATCTTAACATGTAACATTTTTATTCATGTCCAACCATGGAAATTGACTGAGCATTTGGATCTAAATATTTTTTCCGTTTGATTGTTTGTCTGTCTATCTTTCCACAGGACATCTCGGGAAAGTAATGAGATATAGATCTAAGTTTTGCAAGCAGCCTGAGCGAAGCCTGTTACGTGATACATGCTGTGGTTCTTTCCTACCTTGTATATATTTTTGATGCCAGTATCAGAAAGTGTCAATCCTGAAATTTTTAGACACTTAAAAATACCTCAAGACTACTTTGCAAACTATTTTTAATGTTTAGTTTAACAGAAAGTAGGAATAGTAAAAATGTCAGTATAGAATCTTCACAAGCAAGTTTACATCTTATACATACAAACTGAAATTGCCACCATTGTATTACACATTATCTGAAAACTCTATTCCTGTGACTTATTGTTCCTCTACATACATCCACTGATGAGGTTTTAGTGCAACATTTTAATTGATACAAAACACGATTTGTTAATTTTATCACTATGAACAATGTAGACCTATTTTTCAAATTTATATTGAGACCCTAAACAAGCAAATAGCTTTTATAAAAGCCAATAAAAAGTATGAAAAATTATTTTTAAACATGTTTTATTGTTAATTAATATATTAAAAGATTATAATACAAACATTTACTTTTATGTATGGAAAAATGATAAGTGTGTGTACCATTTTAATAAATTGTAATAATTTAATTTTGATTTGTTTGAGAAGAAACTCAGGGATTTAAATTTAGTTTGTATTAATACATAATAAAGTGAAGACACTAAATTCATAACCTTATAACAGATTAAAATAGTTCTACCCCAAATGACACAATTTGCTACACTGCAAGTGAGCATATGGTTTTAGGTGAATACAACAAATCCAAAAATGTATTATTTTATATATATATATATATATATATATATATACTATTGCTGCATGGTTGAAATGATACATTCATTCATAATTATTAATCATATTTTTGTAAGGTAAAAATTTTATATTCGTGAAATTTTCCCTAATGACTAGCTAAAGAACTATAGAATTTGTAAGATGGATCTTTTATAGTATTTTGACACTATCTCTAGAATATTTATATCTCAGATAATGAGTTAACAGTTTAGGAAAATAGTAATTTCAATTGATTAGGATAACCTGAAAAGATATTAGAGAAAGACTAGTTTTTTGCATGGTTTGAAACCCAGTAGAAAGTAAAAGAGAAAACAGAAGACAAGACTGCTGTGGTGCTGTGTCGGCTCTGTATAAGGAGTCATATGGGGAGAAATTTCTATAATGGCCTGGTTACTCTTCTTTTAAATATAACTTTTCTATAAATTTTAAGGATGTAATAAAGTCTGATGAAATTGATTTAATTGAATATACTTAATCATACAAAATAAATTCCTGTACGTAAAATTAACTTTATAAAATTACTTTATACAATTATATAAAATCACTTTATAAAATTAACTATACTTTGTGTTTATGAAAACATATATTAGTTATTCAACATATCCAGTATATATACTAATATTATAAATGCAAAAGTGCCTCTTATTGTTTGTTTTGTTTTCACGTGTAAACTACTCAACTGATTGTACTGAAATTTTGCATGGACATTTTTACGGTTCTTGGGATGAATATAGACCTATTCTTATTTTGAAAATCCCCACTTTTCTTTAAAGTTGTTTAATATTAATTTATGAGCCTGTCAAATGTAATTAACTGTTCTGTGTAAACATTGTTTATTATTTTCAGTTTGTTTATGTTTATAGTCATAGTCATAGATCTTTATTCAAAGCTGTAACATTATAAATACAGTCAGAATAGTGTCACAAATACAGATAGACTAATATCATCACAGATACAGGTTAACTTATCTAAAATCTTATGTTAACTTAACATAAATATTGTTAATTTAAACAACTAAAATCAACTCAATTTTTATTTTTGTTTAATGGCCCAAACCCTCAAAAAATTCTTCAAAAGAATAAAATGATTGTGATAAGAGATAATTTTTTAATTTATTTATAAACGGATTGATTCCTTCAATTTTTTTTATGTCAATAGGAATGTATTGAATAAATCGTGTACCGGCGTATTCAGTTTTCTTTTTAAACAGCTCTAATTTATGATTAAAAATTATACCACTCCTAGTATTACATCTATGAGTGGTATAGTTAGGTATATTTTTAAATTTTGTGTAAGTTATTGTATCGTATATGTATTGACTGTAAACAGTTAAAATTCTTAATTGTGTAAATAAATGTTTAACGGTTGCTTGCCATGGTAAATTTAGAATTAACCGTATTAATTTTTTTTGTAGTATAAGAATTTTTTCAAGGTTTTTATTTGAAGTTGCTCCATATACACTGATCCCGTAGCTTATATGGGAATGTATTAAAGAAAAATAAATTTGTTTTAAAGTATCCTAGTTACAAAGGTTTGCCATCTGCCTAAGGGCGTACAGGCCAGATGATGCTTTTTTTTATTATGGTTTGTACATGTTGATTCCAGCTTAAATTTTGATCTATTATTAGACCTAGAAAACAAGTTTCCTCTACCTCCATTATATTTTGGTTATTTATCTTAATGTCATATTGAAAATTAAACTTCGATTGGTGTGTTTTAAAGGGTATAAAATGTGTTTTGCCGGGGTTAAGTAACAAAATTTGTTTAGTTAAAAAAGAGTTAATTTTATTCAAACAATTAAGAGATGATGTTTCAATTACCTTAGGATCTTTTCCTTTGACAATTACGCTTGCATCATCAGCGTATAAACACATTTTGTTTTCCTCTGCTACTGTAGAAAGTCCTGTTATATAGCAAACAAATAGTAAGGGACCAAAAATTGAACCCTCCCTAATTGTTGACCTGCCTGGACGAAAACCATGTTGTTGATTATCAAGAAGATCATTTTCCGACAGATAATTTAACAGTTGTTCATTAACAACTTTCTCAAATATTTTAGAAAACGTCGATAATAATGATACTGGCCTGTAGCTCTCCGGCAACTGAGGATCTCTTTTTTTGTAAATAGGAATTACTTTAGCCATTTTCAGTTCATCCGGGAATTTACCAGATATTAGAGAAGAGTTTATTGTGTGTGTTAACGGTCTTAATAAATGCCTTATTGCTTTTTTTATTATTACAATTGGTACTTCATCAAAACCAGTAGAATATTTATTATTAAATGAACTGACAATTTTTCTAACTTGCTGTTGTGTAACTTGACTGAATCAAAATACTTTTAAATTTGGATTCCAATCTCTATTACAATAATTTGAGGATTTAGGCACATCTTCATCACCATGGGATATCTGCTGATCCACAACATTGATGAAGAAGTTATTAAAAACATTGCAAACTCTACCTGGATCCAACAACAGTTTTTCTTTATCAAGCAACATAATGTTTTCTTTTAAATTCTTATTTTTACCAGTTTGCATGTTAATTAACTTCCAGGTTGTTTTGTTAACGTTACTTGAACATTTTATTTTGTTATCAAAAAATCTTTTTTTAGCTTGAATAATTTTTAGTTTAAGATCACGTTTTTTAATTTTTAGCTGCTTTAATTTATTATTTTGTTTGTTCTTTCTATATATTCTTTCTTGCTCAATTAAATTTGTTCTTTCGTTTTTAATCTCTTCTGTCACCCAATTGTTTTTGGATATGCAATTAGGTATTAGATTAGATACTTTAGGGAAACAAATGTTAAAATAATGCAAAAAAATAGAATGGAAAGTACGAAACTTGTCATTGACACCAGACATATAAACATCTATCCAACTTTCTGATCCTAAAAGTTTTAAGAAAGTTTTAATATTACTTTCGCTAAATTTTCTTGTTAATTCTCTATATGTCTTATGTTTATTGCTATCTGTATCATAAAAATTACCAACTTCCATCAATTGCCCGTCATGATCAGATACTGCTGTGATAATCCCCTCCACTTTTATATATTTTTTATCAATATTGGTTATAAAGTTGTCAATTGATGTTGCAGTTTCTTTACTAAATCTAGTAGAAAAATTAACTGCATAATACACTCCATGTTCAGTTAATATATTTCTAAAACTTTTTAAAGTCAGATTATTATTTAAAATATTTATATTGATGTCCCCAGCGATAATAATGTTACTACAGTTATTGCAGAGAACATTCAGAAGTTGGTCCAGTTTTTCAAAAAAGTTATTGATTAGACTATTATTTGGAGATCTGTATAGGCAAACAATTACAACATCAACATTTGCAATGGTAATTTCTGAAACACAACATTCAAATTCTTTTTCAGTTATTAATTTGTCAATTGAAAATTTACTTATATTTTTACTTTTGATCCCATTTTTAGTTAACACCATAACCTCTCCTCGTGTAGTTTTAGAACGGCAAAAAAAAAGAACTTACTGAGTACTAATTACATACATTAAGCAGAGAAATTTCATTATCGTTCAAACTGTGCTCACTAAGAGCTACAACATCGGGATTCAATTCATCAAGAGCAATTTCTAAAAGGTCATATAGTGTGTTTTCAAAAGAGTACCCATAATCTACAAGCAAATTTAGATTTCAGCGATTAGGTAAGTAATCTACTTTAGAAAATATCCTAAAATGTAAGAAGATCAAAATTTAACTCCGAAGGCTTCCTTTTAAGCAGTCCACAAGAACTATGTTACATAAAATTTCACTGAGCTGTTCTTTTGAACAAGTGTACCATCTCCAGCTCTAAATGTTCTCAAATATTTAAAAAATCCTATAAATCTAAATACTCGTATAAAATCCATCTTAGTTATCTTTTGACAAAAGTAGGCTTCTCTCATACGTGATATATATTTTCTTGGTTGGGAAAAAATCAAAATCAACAATGGAACAAAACACACAGGGACAAAGTAAATTACAATTACCATAATTATAAGCATTTGACGCATTTTCTCGATCGTGGCAACAAAGCTAACTCAACATAGGCGACGGAAATATAATTTACTTGAACCAGCAGTGGTCATACATGTGCATTGCCTACGTGCAAATCAGCAGGTACTGCTAGCAGTGCAGATATAAGTGACAATGTAATCTAACTTTTACTTTACATTTAGAGACTGTATTGAAACCTAAATTAGTTGTTTTTTATAGAAATACGCTTCTCAGAACTTTTTATGTGTATTTCTACTTGATCATATATTTCTTGATCAGGAAAGATGCATAATCAGATATGGAACTACTAAGATCAGAGTAAATTACAATGACCATAAATATACAGTTTTTAACATATTTTCATGATTGTGGGAAGAAGGCAAACCAGAACCATAACCAGAAATGCTCATACAGATAGAAAACATACGAATTGCATACAAAAGCCGCGGGTAACTTCTAGTTTTATCAATAAAAAGAAGAGATTAGTGTAAACAATTAGCTCTTTTTAATATACATTAAACTCCCTCTCCCTCTCTCTCTCCCTGCCTCTCCCTCTCCCTCTCCCCCTCCACCCGTTTGAACTAGTTTTCCCTCTACTTTTGAAAATTTGAAAGACCTTTGAAATTTTTAATTAATCTGAAAAACTCCCTGATGAAGACAGGGGCTAATAATGCACTTGGTGAGTGATTCCATCACACAGATATGTATATCATTTAATAAATGAATTGAATGTTCATAAAAATCTTTAATCTTGAATTTATTAATCTGGCAAAGGCTGCTGTCACATCTGTCCTATTCATATATTTCCAAGCAAATATTCTAGGTTGTACATCAATATTATTTAAGAAGTCAATAGGAGATATATTGGATAAAATAATATTCGCTCTTGTATCCCTAATAGTATCTACAAAGTAATCACTAAAAACATTGGTATGAATTGTAATTCTACTGTCATTGGCCTATGACTAAACTATTATTAAACTTCTTAATATGCAAGAGCTCGCACCTCCTTCCTGGACACGAGAGGTCATGTGAAGGCCATTTGCTCATCCTTAATTTTTTATTATATTTTTATCTTTCAATAGGAAATATACTCAAAAAAATCCTGTGATTAGTTTGACTAACCGAGTCTTAGAATATACAGCTTAAAATTATCTTCAAATAAAGCTATGTGGATTAAAATTTTAATACAAGTACTTTATAATTTCCCATACAATTTAGACTATGCGGGAGGTTGCGGGTGAGCAAATGAGAAATTTGTGTGTACTATAAGAAAATGTGTCCAACACAACAATAACATGCTAAATGGAACTTGAATTTGTTATAAATGAGTGAATGCATTCATAAACTTAAATGGTTGAATCTGGAAATATTACCGAATTGAGTGCAGGGGACTTCAAACTTTTAATTATTTTGAAAACATAGAGAGTAAATGACAAACAAATGTCAAGGTTCTTTGAATAAATATATGAGAAGAGATATGACGAGTTCCCAAGCTGCTAATTTTGTTAATCATAATAATATACAGAAATTCTAAAAATGTGGCAAGCTGCTATGTGTGTGACCTCTTATGTGTTAATTATTTTCAGACTGCTTTACATTTATTACGTAACTGATGGATGAAACTTGCATTATAATTAATTGTAGTCTGATTAAGAGATTTCCTATAATGTATAATGGACTTTCAAATTATGACAGCATTCTTTTATTCAGCTTTACCAGAGGATTTATATATATCATAAGAGATCATTAGTGTTTTTTTGTTTTATTATTATTATGTAACTGGTCACTGTACCACAGTTTGTTTCTATTCTTACTTCTCACTCTAGTTTTAATTTGTCTCAAGAGAACACAATGCTCAAACAATGATATAAACAATGTGCTGAACACACCAAAACATTGAAGACCATCATACCACTACAAAACAGTATCATTTGTTGCTAACAAATTCAGCATCCACATCTAGCAGCTTTTGCATAAAACTATTTATCTTCCATTGTAAAAGCTGTCTTTTGAGACAATATTTGTTATCACAATTCTTTTAAGAATATGCATATGGATTTAAACTAAATCACAGAGCACAGTGGTCAGAATGTGTAAAAAACATTATCAACTCTCGTTAAGCTTTAAGCTTTAATTAACATATCCAAAACGCCTAGTACTAATTTAGAATCATACATTACATTGTACTCTTAAAATGGTAAAGGTACATGTTCCACTTATTGTTACTTAGTACCAGGAACGGCAGTAAACGTATAAAGTATCTTTATCATTAAAGTAAATGTTACAGCAAGCTGTATTTTCAGTTTGCAGTAACCTGTACACTCAGGACACCTGGTACAAAGTATTTTTTGCAGTACTCTTGACATCATCAGAAGTGAGTGAGTTGCTGAGCTCTGAGCAGTTCTGTATTGTGTTAGTTTGTTGTCATTCGTTTCACTGTGAGGCACATGAAAATTGAAGAGTTGCCGGTTACGATAAATTAACGAAACCTGCTCAATTTATTTTGTGTTAAAATTTTAATGTAGTTTGCAAAATTACAAGATCAAGACTAAGAGCTTCATAACGTAACCAATGCCGAATATTGCGAATCAGCCAGTCAAGAATAAAAGTCAAGATTATAATTTAATAACAATTTTATTTTCATACTGTTCTAAAATTATACACTCAATTATGGTGTACTTGTCTCTATCTTCTACAAACATTTGGTCTTAATCGGATCACAAGTTTCTGACTTATGAATTATCAAAGTTGCAGTTTGGTTGAAAAGCACAAAAGAAATTTATTTTATTTTGAGTCAGATTGATAAAATTACTGTTCGTAAGCAAATAATCAACCAAATAAAGGATCTGGATTGACTTAAAAAATATGTGTACAAACGGTTTTAAAATTCTTTAAATGCAGGTTCGTATGATGAATTATCTGGAGAAATTTAAGTAAAAAAATCATGTATAATATTAAAAATAATTATGATTATTGTTTTATGTATGCTATCATATGTACTATTACAAAACCTGAGAAGAATGCTGAATGAGTTAAACAGTATGAAACATTTGTAAATTATGATATTTTTTCTGGATTTGATTATTCAAATCCATGCCATTTCTAGATGCCATTTACAGATGTAAAGCTATTTGAAAAAAAAGTTTCATTTCAAAATATAACAATCCAAAAATGTCAATATAATATATGTATATATATTATTATTATTATTATTATTATTATTGTTGTTGTTGTTTAATTATTGTTGGCTATACATCTGAACTACTTTTAATAACAAGGTCGTATATTCCAGAGTGAGGATCTCAAACAAACTGTAAAATCTGGTATCTCTACATTCTCTGTCGAAAGGACAATATCTAACAACAAGGCCACAGTTTGAAAAGCTGGAATGGACCAGCTCCTTTAGTGGACAAAACAATTTCTAAATGTACTATTGATGGTGTACCAAAATTTGAAGACAAGTATGACTTGTCCAGCAGTCATCTACATTTTTCATCCACCATTTACCACACACTGTATTTTAAAAGACTAAGATAACTACACCTAAGTTATAATTTTATTAAGTCATCACTGTGCAAGCGTGTTTTTCTACATCTATGATTAAAACTTCTGCCTTTCATGACTTTTTTCCAAGTAGAACATATTGTAAGATTTTCTGTACATTGATTCATTTATGGTGTTTAGACCGAGATTTTACATTAATTTGTTGTTGTCTCCAAGTGAACTGGAAGTGACATGTTATTAGATTGTACAGTAACACGGAAGGTATATATATATATATATATATTCAATAATCATTATTTTTTAATAGCATGAGACAATATAGTTATGTAAAGAGTGTTAACATTTGCAGAAATTGTCCATTATTTAATCATTATAAGATAATGGAACATAATTTTTTACATTATAAAACAACGATTAAGTTTTATTTTTAAGCTTTGTTATAAAATGTATTTAATATGGCTAAAACTGACTTTTCAGTTTGGTTTGATAATATCAATTTTAAAGCTAGTTAATTTAACTTACATTCATTATTTATAGTGTGACTCATGAATGTTTTTCAACTGTAATATATTACTTTAAGAAGATTATGAGTTCATTTTCATTTGGAAACTAACAGAGGAAGTTGTTCATGAGAAAGAGGTGAGGGTGTGTTCAAAACATAGATTGACCATTTCCCAAAATATTCCAAATTCCGACACTTAGAGAACCAATAAATCAACATTGTAGCTATTTTGGTGCGGAAGTGTGCTACATGAAAGCAGTTGACCAAACACAGAACATGAATCCTCAACCACATATAATAATCTGTTAAGAAGACAACCTTATTTGAGTTCAATGCAACCACTAGTATCCTTAACTACAGAGCACATTGCTTATAGCGTGACTAGTCGAACCTAGCTTTTTTTAATATGTGAAATATTAGTCCTTGTTCTATACAATTGTGGTATCTCTTATGTATATTAAATCTTATATAAATTAAGTGCACTGTTTGATTTAAACAGTACATTGTTATTAGTATTTTTCAAACAACATGGGATAGTTAAACACCCAAGTAATCATCAATTTTCACCCTCTAATCATAGTAAAACACTCAATTAAAATCAGAGTTATATTAATTAGTGTTAAAAACACTTTTTGAAAGACTTGATTTTTTTTAAGTGTGTATTAACACCATTGAATACATTTAAGAACATTTATTGACTTTTCCTCTGTTTATAAAATGTTATCCATAAAAATAAATAGTTACTATATAACTTGCAGATCCATAAACTGCACTAAAATTCTTCTAAAATATATATTTCTGTTTCTTTAAACTTACATTTAAAAAATTGTTAACACAATTTGGTTGTAACAGAAGAAAAAATTATTTCATTTGTTAAAATGTTTCTCTGTCAACATTTTTAATTTAAGTGGCTGTGAATTTTGAGCTTGGTTCCAGTTCATCTTCCTCTAATTGCAACATCAGGAATCTGAAGTTGTCACAGACTTGACTCCTTGACTCTGGAGTCATGTTCGTCTGAATAGATCCAAAAAGATTCAATGAAAAAGAAGCTTACAAAAAACTCCTTATATCATTTCAACACCAGAGACACCTAGACCACAAAATATAGTGTAATCTAGGTAAAAAGGTATTCTCATCGTCTCATCAGATGCACAGTTGAGTTAAGGGGAGAGATGCACTTTATCATATAAATGCTACGCGTATTTAAAAGGGGGAATTCACCTATTAGCCAGAAACTAAAAACTTTCAAACTACTTGATCGATTGCCTAGAAATTTTCAACACATTGTAGGTTACATGATGCATAAAATATAATAGTTTTTTTTAATATCTAAAAACTTAAGTTTATAATTGTTGTTTTTTTATGGCAAACACTTTTTGATTAACTTTTTTAATTGTATTTTTGATAATTTTAAAAATAATAATATATATTGTAGCCAATTCATATATAAAATAACAGTAACTGATTTTTAGAAAACATTTAAGACCTTTTCGATGGCCAGTTCAGAATAAAATTGTTCCTAAGTTTAAAAACAAGGTTAGGCTATAGAAATTAGGAATTTAGGTAAAACTTTACTCACTATAACTCAAAAACTCTCCTGTTGAGTAGGTCTCATCATTTTTGAATTTTATTTTGTCTATTAAAAAGCCTTCTTTTTTTCCTCTCTTTACTTTGTTTCTAACCTACCTTTTTTGTTTTAATAATCCTAATTTTGTCAATAGCTAAATAGGCTTTCAATCATATGCAATTCTTAAGAAAGGCTAAAAACCCAATGCAATTCTTTACACAAGTCTTTTGGCTGTTACTTTCATTGATAATAATATATATAATCTTTTTATATAAAAATCTCATATCATGATGTCCATTTAAGCTTATCTCCGAAACCACTGAAATTCAATGAAATTTTATAGATGTATGTATATTGTTTGGTCCAACTTAAAAGACAGCATAATTTTTATCATGATTAATAAACATCATTTTTGTATCGGGAATTTAAGGTTTTTTATAGATAAAGGGTTGAATTCATTTCTAGAGCCTGTTAAATGTTATCAACTGTTTTGTGTAAAAAAGATTTCTGACTGTATGTTTAATTAATTTATGAATTAGGCCCTATTTATAAATTATTCATAGTAATAAACAAGCTAAATATTAGATAATATTATTTTATTATTAGCACAAACCTAATTACCATTCATTATTAATTTAACATTTATTTTAGTAGTAAAAATCACTCTTATACATTTTTGAATGAATAAATATGAAAGGCAAAAGGAATTTTCGACAATACAACATTTCATCAAAGCTTTAAAAATCATGAGTTCTTTAACTTCAATACGTTCGTCCTGACAAAGAAGATTGCTTTCACACTCATAGAATGCATACTGCAACAAAAACTGGTAGTGAGGCAGAGTGCATTTAGCAACAATGTAAGGAAATGTTATGTAAAGGAAGTCCCATTCTGCTCCTTTCACTATAACAGTCTGCAGTTTCCTGTTTCCTCTTACAATCATAACTGACCTTTGAGAAGTTATTTAACGCTAATTATAAAACATTGACGAATGTTTCTCTATGATGCTTAATTCTCAATATATAACTAATTACATTCAAAATTTAGAATAGCTGTAATCTTGAAACTTGGGTTATCAAATGATGTCTAAAAATAAAAACCATTTTAAGTTACTAATAGTTTTTAAAAAGGTGTTATCTATGGTCTATTCTGTGCAGTAGATGAGATTAAAATGTTGAACAAATGTAAGCAACTGCAACATTTTATTGAATGAAGCCGGCTAACGAACTTATCCAAGTTGCGTGTAAGTACTGTTGTCATAAGAAGTTTGGTTGGAATGAGTTAAAATTACAGCATTTACCACATTGACAAGCTCATGTTATTAAAAGGCCTATATGTATAATAGGTATTTATTTAAATTAGCGTGACCATGGAAAATGGACTTTTTTTCATGGGTTGGGCATTTATAGCCAAGTATTATTATCACAGGTGCATATGAACTGGGGGGAAAGTATATTATTGTATTATATTGATGCCTTTCGGACATTATTGCATTAAGGAACAGGGGCATCACGTGATCTGGGATTCGACTTTAGCAAGCTCGAATTAATTTTTTTTCTAAAAGAGCAAGCAGTGCACAGCACTGCGCAGCGGGCAGGCATCGTTGACAGGATTAACGTATTAGTCAGACTCGTCTTTATGAATTGCTTCCACGTGAGATACCAACATCCAACACAAAGGTGTGCCATTACCACTACTGAACTAGGAGGTTAAGAATAGACGTGGAGGAACACGGTAGTTCAAAATGGCGTCCCTTCTTTATTTGAGAAGGCACGGAGTAATACCAAACTGTCAAATATGGATAGTGTTGCCAGAGGTACGATAATTATCATAAAGGTACGATAATTTCATTGATTTTATGCGCCGGTAAGATACACGATGGGTAGTTATTATCGTACCATGAAAGATTTCTGACAAATTTATACAAGTAACAAACCAAAAGTTAATTATAATATAATTTATTATACGAACATAACATACTTTTTCATTAAATATGTTTGGTACGATTATTTTATATGAAAGTACGATAATTTCTCGTTGTTGGTATGATAATCGGTTTTTAAAATCTGGCTATACTGAGTTTGAGCAGACGCGGAGTTATAGGAAACTGTCAAAAACTGCGTTTTCAGAGGATTTAAAAAAATCGTAGCTCCTTTGATTTTTGTTGCCGACGAATTTTTCTTCAAAATTGTTTTCAGGAAAAATTGTAATTTTCAGGAAAAAAAAAATGAACATACCTTTCCATGGTCACGTTAATGTAAATTGATACCGTATAATATGCCTAGTTATAAATTGAATATAGACTCTAGAGTATTTGGGAGTGACAGTCATTACTGGTAAATATTTCCAAATATTATCTAAAATCTATGTCATGAAAATAATTGCAATAAATAGATTTTGATTAAATTCGCCTAACATGCTCACATTACTCATATTTACTCAACTTATTACATATTTGATTTATTAAACCTTTAAAAATGTTTTATGGAAAAGTTTTGTTATACCAAACTATTATACATTGAGAATTACAATGTTTATAATATTCAAATTACTTTTCCAATCACAAAAACAACTCTGCATATTGTACATCAATCGGTTAAGCCATTGTTAAGAGAACCTGTGTAAGTATCTATGTGAAGAAGTTTGAACTTTTAAACAATTATCAATTAACACACACACAGGATTTAAAGTCATCAACATTCCAAGTTGCTACATTTTCAAATGCAAATTTATAATAAACTTAGATAACATTTGTTCTCGGTTATGATTCTCACATACATTACACATAGATTACGGTTGGACCTGCGCAAATGCAAATTGACATAAAGAAATAGCCAATTTTTGAATGATTCTATTCAAAGGCCTCTGATCCACACCAACCAACAACTTTTTGCTTTGTATAAACACATGTAGGAAATACAAAAGTTAATAACAAACAAATGAAACACAATTGTGTTGTTGTCCTTCTCCGTAGACTAATGGTTATAGTCTCGGCTCTCTAACCGAGAGATCACGGGTTCAAATCTTGGGAGGTCCAATCATGTAATAATAATAAAAACCAGTGCACTTCGAAGCCGGCATAGCTGACGCTGAGGCTTAAATAAGATTAAAAAAAAAGAAAAAAAATTATGTTGTTAACCATATGAGTGATAACCATTGTTCGTTGTTAAGTCCCTGACAGTTCTCCAGGTCAATATTGGGATATACAGAGGTAGCTTTGAACATTTAAAAACTGAATGTCAGCAACCTTTGAACAGCTCAGCCTCCACTAAAATATTTAGTGCTCATAAAAAAAATAAAACTTCAATAGTCAATAGTCATTATTTGTTTATTGCCATTAAATACAAGTAAATGCACAATAGGCATTGTCAAATTACTTAAATTACACCACATATTTTTTATACAGATTTTCTGTATGAACGTCACATTTCAGCGTACTATTCAAGTAAATGCCAAATAATTTAACTGAATTGTTGTTCTCATTAATACTTAAATTGTTATTGAGACAAAAAAATATTGTTTCAGTTTTTTCCTTATTAACACATTCGCTTCTAAAAATCCCTATAAAGAGTTCCATATTTGCTGAAATTTTTTAATATATTTTTACTTACTTTTGGATTAAATATGATAGAAATATATGAAAATTACTCATTAGACACAAAAATTATCACTCTACCATTTTGGGATTGCGGGAACTGTGGTTACCACTGGCTCCTGGGGACAGTCTTCCTTGCCAGCTGGTAACTCTAGTTAACGCTCACACTAGGGAACGCCCTTTTATGGCAGTGGGAATATTCCAAATGAATACATCGTAGCTAAGTAAACTGTATTTTATTCATTTAGATAAACATAAACAAAATTTATACGTAAATGTGTAAACCAAAATGAATGTAAAAGTTTATAAAAATTTGAAAAAGTTTATATACATCTCCGCTAACTCACTAAAATTCAGTTATTATTTACTAATATGTGATGACTAATTATAACAAAATATATTTAAATGTTTACTTGAAATGATACAAAAAATATAGTACATAAGATTATAAAAATGTAAGAAAAAAGAAGAAATAAGTTCACTAAATAAATATTGATACAAATGAGTATATACATCCTAACCAACCCACATCCCCACAATTCCTTTTTGTCTGTCACTATTCATGGTATTGGTCAAAACAATAAGGCACACACAAGCTAGGTTGTTCATCACACTGCAAACAATGCCATACCACTCGTATCACAATTCCCTTTGCACTACAAACTCGGCATCCTTTATTTTTTAACTTTTTCCCACTTTTTTGTTTTTCTTCAATCTTGGAAGGGACATGGTTAACACTCTTTCGTTTCAATGGCCTTGGAGGTGCAGGAGGGTTCAGTAGGAGACGGTCAACAACTTCTAGATGAAAATCATACAAAGGCATTTTTCTTTCATTAAAGACATTCGCATTTCATTGAAGAGGTAGTGGGCATTCATCATGAGCATCTTCAACACGTGAATAAAAATCTTCTTGTACCAGCGTATGGTTTTCGTCTCGCAGGGATAATAGGCCATCATCTGGTCACTTTGGTCAACTCCCTTCATAAAGTAATTACATTTTACAATCGGCAGAGACTTTTTCCTTTCAAGTTGGCTGTGTTTGATTGAAGTAACTATTTCATTAGTGCTCTGTGGATATGTAAGACACTATTCTCTTATCCCTCCATTTAGCTACCAATACACTTCAGGCGTAGCATGCAATGGTTTCTCCTTTTTACAACTTAGCTGACAACATCCATTGAAATGTACTTTCTATACCTGTAAATGTACAATCTGAGTGTACCTGTGCTGTACTTATTTCTTTTCAAAAGAATGGAGGCAAGAGAAAAACTATTATAATAATTGGTCATATAAAGGCTATGTCCACAATTTAGTTTTCCTTGCATTAGGTTTAATAATAAAATATAGAGGGATGTTACGTGTCCCTTCAATTTACTTAACATATTTTTTCTAAGAAAAAAATAAATAAAAAGCTAAGATTGCTCAAAATTAATCCATTTAACTGGTATTTGTTAACCCTCACATATCATGCTAGGGCACAAGCAAGATATGTTTGCAAAATGGATATTTAAACATCAACTACCAAAATTTGGACAAGTCTACCACAGGTTCCTATAATTTCTACTTCCTGCAATGAGCAACAGTATTCCGAGGACTGATGACTGAAATGAAGCTATATTAGTTTAGAATTTATTTTTATAAATGAAATGTATTATTGACGAAAAAAGACTAACCTGCTGCCTGCTTGAGGACTTGCATGCACTCAGCGTGTTCTCCCTTTTCTGCAATGTCCAGTGGCGTAAGACCTGCGCTATCTCTTGCGAGCAGGTCTGCATTGTGAGCCAACAGCAACATAACATTTCCCACAAATCCATGCTCTGCGCAGACATGCAGTGGGGTCTGTCAATGACCGATCACAAATTTCATTAAAATACATGAAAACTTAATTAACATAGAGCTACAGTAATAGTAGTTGTATCAAACAAACATTTCAATGTACTAGTAAGGCACACAAATTGTCTTTAACCTTTTGAGTGCCGCAGCATTATCATATCAGATGTGGCAAACACCTTTAAATTGCTGGTGTCAATTGGCAACAAATAATCTGTATTTAGGCGATATTTAATATAGTACACAGTTGAAATATCTGAGTAACCAATATTCTATATGTTTCAATATATCAATTATTGTTTTTTGTTTTGTTTTCTTCCTCACAGGTCTTTGAAATGACTGATGTTGTTATGGTCTGTCAATCGATAAATTCGTCAGATTCAGATAACGCTTTTGGATAGTAGCACTGTTTACTTCTTTCTGTAATTATGTTTTGTTGTAAAAACAAATCATCAAGTGGTGTACAATTTACATTTATTAGTGTAACAATATCAATATTGATATTTGGATGTTTTGATATAAAAGCAACAAACTTTTGTTTGTTTTATTGTTTTCAGTATTGCTGCCAAGTGCATTATTGACATTTGTTTATTGTGTAAGTAGTGTTATTTTTTGCTTTAACTGATGTTTTTGTATAACAATGAGTAAAAATACTTTGTAGACATTGAAAACCATATATTACAGGCCTTAAACGAGAGTATTAGCTCAACATTTCTCAGTAGTAGACTGGGTGGTGCTGGTGATGAAGTGGTATTGCTTTTTTATATATCATTTTTTTTCGTGTTTGTCTTTATTCGAACAAATATCATATTATACATGAATATAGTTCATAATTACATGGCCTGCCACGTGGTATAGCTCAAATAAATCTAAAATTAATATATATGTACAATTTTGTGAATGTTATGACAAAATTGTTAAAAAAATTTCTTACTAACACATATTAAAAATACATTATATTTTATTTTTACCAGAAAAAATATGTATTATACGTTTTATTTTGTTTCTAAAAAAATTTTGAAAATCAGTCAAGTGGTTATTTTTTTCAAGTGGGTAACATAGCTACGGCACTCAAAAGGTTAAAATGCATCTTTAGTAATTTGCGGTTCCTGCGTTCTGCGTTTTGACCTCTCTTATGACTCCACACAGAGTTGCCTGTCCCTTCTTAGCATGTTTTTTGTCTACATGACAATAGTTTTCTCAGTACCCCAGGATGTAAGCTTTAACACTATTGATTGAATACTTGTGTTATCAAAAGCTCCTTCTATATCTAGGAATAATGCTAAAGCTACTTCCTTTTATGCAATAGCTTGCTCAATCTTGCCAAACAAACAATGTAGGGGTGTTTCACAAGATTTACCTTTCTGATAAGCATGTTGGTTTGAATGAAGAGACAAAAGCTTTATAAGTTAGAACCAGCGAGAAATTTGTTTTGTGGCAGTTGGTACTACTCCTGAGGAGACAATATCTGTAATGTTGGTATTGCTCAGTTACCATTCTTTACTTGTGGAGAGTGTTTTCATGTGTCTGCAAGTTAACTTTCTAGATTTAAAATTGGCAATTAGTGAACAATAATCAAACATTAAAATGAATTATTTAACTTCAAAAGTCACCTAGTGAGACTCTTGAGTTGTTAGTTCATGTCTTACAAAGATGAGACTATGAAGACAAGTCAAGTTCAGGTGATCACCAATGGACTGGGAAAGTACCTCTCCAGGGGTGACACTGTCTCAAGAGCCTTGCATGACTAATGGGGGATCTTGCTATCACTAGGGTCTTTCCGAATCCACACAAATCTAACCTGCTATCTTAACCTCGCCCCTCTGGACATTCCCATTTGGGCTATGGCCAGGAGGAGAGCCTACTGTCTTCAGCAGGCAGGGCTTTGGTTGAACTCGGGCTGCAACATGGTGCTTTGTAGAATTAGCATCCTGATCAGGGGAATGCTCTGCACATGATATCTAATCAGATGCTACAAATATTTTCCTTCCACAAACCCATCAGAATTGTTATAACTTCTAGGGAGACTTTGTAGGAGAGAAAGAAAACTCTTCCACCAGCGGAGCTTGAATGACGTATATCTATCTATCTTTAGAGCCATCTGTCTCTAAAGCAAAAAGTGGCACAGGTGCTGGGATTGTGGGAGTAAGACCATGTAGGGAGCTGGTGGTCCCTGCAGGTCCTTATCCCACAGTTTTTCGGGAAGAAGTCACAGCCATTATGGAATGTGCTCATGAGTATCTTTATCTGGAGTATAGGAGTAAGAAGATTAGCATTTTCATAGATAACCAGGGAATATTAAAGGTGTTGGACTCTTGTATGTTCAAATCCAAACTTGTTTGGAATTGCTATCAAGATGCTTCTTCCATTGGCAGAATCAACAATGTGACTGTTGGGTTCACGATCATGAGGGGGGCTCTGAGAACGAAAGAGCTTATGCTGTAGCCAAATTGGGCTCAGCATCCAACATGATGGAACCTCAAATGTTCTGTGGCATTTCTAGGTGTGAATTCTTTACAACTGTATCAAAATGGGTCACGCTGAACATGAAGGTGAGAGAAGGTAGAGGCTGCATCCGGGTATGATAATAAGCAGAATGGTTCTACAGTCCTCCCATAGGCTGGCATCTGACCTACTCTCCTTAAGTAGATCGGTATCTTCTCGGGTTGTGGGTCTAATTATGGAAGATGGTCACCTGAGGAAGCATATTTACAGGTCGGCATTCTTCAGGAGGATCCACTGTGTAGAATGTATGACGAGCAGAGGAAACTGATGAACACCTGCTCTTTGACTGTCCTAAAATAGTAAAAGAGCTACCTGATCGGTTGTTTTCAAAGGTTTATAGAACAATTAAAAAACCATAATCTGACTGCCTCATGGTATACATCCAGGATGTACAAAAGCAAAAAGCCCTTGAACCTTAAGTGCATGGTAATAGGCCGCTACTTAGAAGAAGAAGAGTCAAGTAAATGAATGGCACGAACATTTTCGCATAAGCATTGAAGACGACCCTTGTAGTGGATAACCTTCAAGTGCAACCAATGAATGAAAACACTGAGCGTGTGTTTACTTGCTGTAGCAAGTTGTACGAGTAAAAGGAGAGAAACAATTGACGAAATTGCATTTGCGGTAATTTTATCACATGATGGTGTTCACAAACATTATTCATGATCATTTGAACATGCATTGAATTTTTTTACGAATGGTTACAAAATTGTGACTGATGGCCATAAAGAAAATCAAATGTTAATAGGTTGTGAGTTAATTGGTATGGCTAATGTAGATACAAATAAAAAAAATTGTAACTGATGACAAAACATGTTTTATCTACAACCCTCAAACAAGACATCAGTTATCTGAGTAGAAAACCAAAATATCTTCAAATAAGGACAAATTTCAATTGGACAAAAAGTTATGCTGAAAGTGATTTCTGAGCCCAAAAGTTGAATTAGTCATTTAGTCATTCTTTATTTGCCCATTATGTATTATGTGGATACAAAGTACACAATACAGATGCATCGTCAAAGAAATAAAATAAAAACTATCCTATTTAAAGCTAAAATACATTTTGTATATCAATCACAGTATAATATACTACAAATAAATAAAAAATTAAAATCATGAAGCCTATTAAAAACAGGAGGGTACAGCGAATTAGTTCCAGCTATGAAGCAGGTACTTATCCAAGGAATAATAAGCCTCCACCAACTTATCCTTTGCAGCCTTTAATATTTGTTTTTGATTAAGGCAAGTGATATGGGGAGTTATTTTGTTACAAAAAAATATTAAAGGCATATATGATGGGCTTTTTTCAAATAAGGAGAGATTATGGTGGGGATACTGACATTTTTTATTGTTCCTTGTATTAAAGTAGTGTTGGAGGTAAACTCATTATATAATGCAGGCCTATCACACACTAACTTTATGACTTCATAAACATATATTCCTGTTAGTATCATTACCTCAAACTGTCTAATTCACTACGCATTCATTCCAGAGGAACTAACAGTGCCAAAGAACTTTGATAAAATTCTTAAGAGATGCCATCAGGAGGAAACACTAAAAAATTGGTGGGAAACAAATGGATTTAGCTTCATGACAACACCTCTGCACATTGGTCTCTGTTAATGCTTTATTATCTAGCCAAGAACAGTGTTACCACACTAGAACATTCACCTACTCAGCTGACCTTACGCCAGAGGATTTCTTCCTGTTCCTGCAGTTTGAAACATCGTTAAAAAGAAACGATTCACAGATGCTGAGGCTGTCAAGGCAATGGCAAGAAAAACAACTAAAAAACTTTCACATAATGATTTATAAAAGTGTTTTGAACAGCTGCTTGAATATTGGGACACAGGAAAATAGATTTGTAAGTGTTTAACTTTGTTCAATAAACATAACCCATCCAGGAACTTTTTGACTCTACCTTGTATTAAATTATACAGTTTGTTCTCATATAGCCTGAAACTAAAAACAATGCAGCTCTTATCAGTACCTTAATACAAAATATACTACATATTTTTCAAGTAACTACAATCAATACAGACATTATTGGAGTAGTTAAACCCATAACATTGTAACTCATCTCTATATTTGTGTGATTCTATTTATATTATCAACCTGTATGACCAAAAACCAAGAATACTAGTAGGAAAGTAATATTACCATCTAATCCTAAATCATCGTAACAGATTTCAACTGTATTTGAGCATCTTAGTATAAGGGAAGAGGTAGAACATCTTATATTAAATTGGATGAGCAACCCGCTACGTAATCTACATTGATAGATAATATCAAGAATTAAAAGCACCTTCTAAAGAAAAGTGACTCAACTGAAAATTTTTGTTATTTTACTTTATTACCTTAAACAATCTGAAATGCTGCACATATAAAATCTCACCGGTTTTCAATAGATAACACTAGTATCAGTTTTCTTTGTCAAGATTTTCGGCACTATTTCTCTAGTAAACCGACATTTTTCAGTAGTGTCCTGGACTTTGTGAGGCATGAATGTAAATTTCTCTGCAAAAACAACATTTTTTGAGTTGTGTCCATAGAAGGTAAAATGTATGAAGAAGAAAAGTCTGATGTAATGCCAAAACTTAAAAGAAGATCAAACAGGAAAATAGGAGAAAGTTATGAAAAATGTTTCTGAAGTTGATTTAAAACCGATGTATAACAAAATCTTCTATTTTTGAAAGGAAAATCAATTTTAATTCAACATACTTCTGTCACTTTTCTTTACAAGGTTCGAATATTCATTAGGAAGAAATTTCAACTCACCCTGTTTTCTCCTCTTGGTCCACATGGAACATTTGGGTTTGCTGAAAATCAAAAGAAAACTATTACATTGTATTATTGATATAGTAGATTACTCATAATTTCCTCCATTAAGAGTGAGAATGGTTTTAACTACGATCTATATAATATACAATTTGAATAGATTTTTTTAAGAAGCAATGTCTGATTTTCAAGATTGTTAACTTAGCATTATTTTTTCTATAGTTTTAAACACCTTGAAGAATAGTAACTTTTTTGGTTGTTTACTATGACAGTTTATACCTTTTTTAATGATGATAACTCTGGACAATTCATAGTTTGTATTAAGGTCATGCAATAGGGAGAGGATAAATGTTCTTCAGCTTCAGCCCAAGTGATTGAGCCTCAATGATCATGGAATATCAATAGGTTCACCAACAAATCATACTACTATGCTGACAGTTAATAATGATTCACCAGCGAGTGTTTCAATGCTTCTAAGTCAATTAGTCAATTAGATTTAAATCTAAAAGTGTTGTATATGTTCTTTATACATGAAATATAAATTCTCTAGGATGGCAAGTTACTGTATGGTTGTCTCTAACAAACTTTCTTTCAGTTATGTTAAACTGGCTTTTAAACAATTTTAAACAACTGTTTTTGGATTTGATTGTATTATCATTATATTTTCCAGACACATGTATTGTCTGGAGGATTTGTGATCCTAACAAGTAAAAAATATCAACTCATTCCAACTTTATATAAACAACTTGATATTCATAAACAGAGAAAAGGATACAACATGTATTATAACCCAAGAGATTTAATTTATTTCCAAGAGGATGGTACATTAAACCCTTTAGCGAGAGGCAAACATTCTGGAGTTCACATGACAAGGACACGACTTTGATGCTGACAGGTTATACTTCCGCAGGCCTCATTTCTAAAGATACCTAGATTGTCCATAATAGAATATAGATAACTTGACCTTCATATCTCAATGGGTCCAAGGATCTGTAAAATCCCACGATCACCACCCATCCCACTTCTGAAGAACTAGTGCTAACAGTTTTTGGAGCTTATTAGAATGTGTGACGAGCAGGAGGAGACTGCTCTTTGACTGACCTGCAATAGCAAGGGAGTGCTACACCACCTTTGGGTCTGGTCAAGGGTGGTGAATTTCCCCAAGAGGATCTGATCAGCTGTGTTCAGTGGTTTGTAGAACTGTTGAGACTATAAACTAGTAGGCCTAATGGTTCACTTCCAGGGTGCGCAAAAGGCCCTTGAGGCTTAAATGCATATTAATAGGCCGCCCCTTAGAAGAAGAAGAGGTTGGAAAAGTACCAATTGGAAATGTCCCTGGCCATCAGTGCAGGCATCAAAGCAATGATGAGAATGAAAATGAAATACGATATTCTTCTTCTGGCGATGTTAGACTGTTACTGTGGCAATGGTTACCAGTTGTTGAGAATGGTAGATCGTCCCTGCAGTGATGGTCACCAGTACTCGGATTAAAGAGTGAAATTCCCTTCATAATAAAAAATAACGGTTTGTATTTTCAGCCATTCTATTGTTACGGACCTGAAGGATAAATTTAATTAAATATTAAGAAATCCAACACATAGTTTGAAATCAAACTGTGCTGTAAGCTGTCAGTTAGTTCTGCCAAATTCTGATTGGAATCTGAGTGTCTCATAAAATTATTCAAACTAGCTGTGAACAATTAAAGGTCTGTTACGGACGGGACGAAAAAGAGACATCGGAAAAAGAACTCCAACTTCAAGTAAAGTTTTCTGTAAAATATATTGATGCTCAATTTCAAAGAGTATGTGTTAGATAACTCTTGTACTTAATTGATAACGCAATAGTGCCAATTTGAACTATAGCCTCTTTATAGTAGGGGAAACAATTTGTAAAACTAGGTACATGTCACAGACATTATGGACGGAACACAGAGGACAATATAAATAAAACATGATAAAGGTTTAATAAATGTTATTTTTATTTACCAAACTAAAGTATATAATACTATACATTATTACTTAAAGTCTCTCTAAGTTTATATTGAAGAAGTCTTCTTAAATTATAAAAGTTATAATTGACTTTTGAAATTTATAAAATATTCAATTTTCTGATTCTTTTGTTTCTGGAGACTTGAATAGTCCACATAATAAATGCAACAATGTAAAACTTAGAGTTGTTGATTTTAAATAACTGTTCCATAGAGGTTTTTCTATCTAACATAACCTGAAAATTAAACACTTGAAACTCAGGCATGCAAGTAAGTTCTCTGCTTACACAACATTGTTTAGTGATATCATGGATCCAAAATGTTCACTGTATTGTTGCTGGTGATTTGTGATCTTAGGTACAACCTTGGTAACCTTTAATTCTTTGGCTGTTCACAAAAAAGTCTCAAAATTTTTTAGATTTTTAACATGTGTTATACCCAAAACTGATCAGCTCAAATTGACTTTTTTGCAGCGTTTTACTTTAGACGGATGAAATATGATAAATTTACACACTATGACATTTTTTTGTAAATTTTGATATTTGCTTGATATTGGCTTTGATATTTAGCGAATCGAATCATCTTTCAGAGAAAAAACGTTCAAGGCTATCATAACATAATGTTTATAAAATTTATTTTTTATAAACTTTGCTATGCTAAATTTTATATTCCTGTGGTTTTTACATTTCAGATGTTGGTTTAGTAGTCAGCAGAGTTAGTAGACATGTGAAACTGTTTCTTTGAAGGAGCAGCCTGCTGCTAAGCACTACAATCTCAATTTTTGGTAAGCCCTACATGTATGTATTACTCAATGTAACTCCAAAATCTGAATGTAGGATTTATGGCAGTGATTGTCTATGAAAATTAAAAAAAGTATGGTTCATTAAGAGAGCAGGAACTAAACATTATGTTATTGCTGTACTCACCACCTGCCTGTAACAACACTCTAAGGCAGCGGGAGTTCTCTGTGGTGGCCGCAGCATGGAGTGGGGTTCGGCCCCACGAGTCCTGGCTGTCCATCAGCCCTAACTGATCGCCCCGCAGTAAATCCTCCAGCAGCTCTGCGTTGTCCCATAGCGCAGCCTGTTCAATAACACACCAACACTCATTCTTTATCCTTAAATATCAGATATTAAATCGTACAATAATATAAATGAATAACGTGTCAAATCATTTATTTTAGGCATCACAACACATCCTCACAAACACGTGATTCGTTATTACAATTAAGATATTAGATTGAACTAAAATATATATTAAAGATATACATGTTTTTAACTGACTTTGTATATACTATAAAGGAATAGAATTCTCTTTGTCTAAGTCCTTCTGAATTTAATTAGTGAAGTAACGTCTCAAATGTACTTAGACAACTTCAACTTGTTGTAGACTTAGACCTCAATTATTGAGACAAAAATTTACACAAAGCCTATGATGTACTTATTTTATGCTATGCTATACTATTATATCTTGGATAATGGCTGTGGGCTGGTGAAACCAAATTTTCAGAATCGTGCAGTATGGGTTGTCATAGAAAAGATTTAACTGAGCACTTTAACTTAACTAATAGTTTTTTGAAGTGCAAAATGTTTTAAACTGATGTGGGGATTGGAAAACATCTTGAAATTTAGAAATATGCATAAAAAGCCATAAAAAACAAAGTATATTTTTGAAATTAGCAACAAATAAAAATCTACCTCAACCTGAAGGCTAAGTCAAAAGGGATTATTCTGAAAACTATCTTGGTAAATTCAACATAAAATTATTCACAAGAAATTAAAAATAAAAATTGTACTTCCACTGTTATTTGGTTGTTGTTATGATTATCTTGTAGTTATCGAGCTACTTACACAGGTTAGACTACTTTTTTACAGTTAATAGATAATCCTGATACACTATGAGTGTATCTTCCAGTTAAATAGATACTTTTTCAATTTTACCAGTCTTGAATTATCTTTATAGTGGCAACATAGCCTACACATACACAGTTCTACCTACGAATTTTGCTGTAACAATGAGATTAGCCCCATGAGGGTTCACTAATGGCTGGCTTATACCTTCCAGTTGAACCTACACTGGATACAGCAACAACTTATGTATAATTTATATCTGGTTTGTAGCTGTGTCTGGTTTACCATCCATTAATTATTGTATGACCAAATGGAAGTTTGCCTTCTCGCAGAATTGCCAAAAAAAACAATACAATACAGCACAGTCATAATACGTTGCCTCTCAAAACAATATTTATAATACTAATTACTTTTCAAGAGTATATTTCATACATTAAAACAAAGCAATTACTTTTTTATGAAAATATGTATTTTTAACTATACATAATCAAACAGACTTTCCAACAATACCTCTTGTAAGGTTTCATAATTTAATTTTTTTAATATTATGTCTTTATTTAATTATAACATTCTTTCCTAACATACATACAACATTTTAAAATTAAATGTAATACAGCAATTTTTATGGACTTACAAGTGCAGGCTTGGGCCTATATTGCTAACAAAACAGACACAAAAATCCATGAATATACTGCTGGAAGCTGTGAGCAATGCAGCAACTACAAAAGTAGTTTTTTCCGTGTAACATATCTAATATTTTTTCATAACATTTTAAATCATCTTAACGGTCTGAAGTGTGAAAAATATTTAAAAAATGAGGAATGCATAATACTGAGTAGTAGCTGTTAGTCTAGGATCTAATGTATTGGACAGTAAAATGATAATGATAATTTAACTAAATATAGAGTTCTTATGCTTACCATTTGTAAAAAATAAATACTGTTTTATATAAACTTCACTATAAAAGTGTTTGCAAAATACATATCTACAAATATAAAAATCACATCTGTGTAATTATAAAAAAAAAACATTTAATTTTAGCAATAATGGTATAATTTTAAAAATATGAGTATTCTTATTTTAGATAGATTGGATTACAAAGAGAATTATTTTTCTCCCTCATAACACGTACAATTTACTCACACAGGATGAAGAAACTACTGTTCCTAATTAGAATGCATTTCACTTCTTAAACTAATATTATACACGTTAGTTTCCTTGCAAATAGTACAGGTACTCACTTCAAAAATCTTCATTGAAAAGGAATAAATACCAACAATATAATAGACTTAAATAAAAAAACTGTATGACAACCACAACAAGCACATGATCTTGCCTTTCCCTAACTGAAGTCTGTGCCAGCTGTGTTTGATTTGTAAACAAATTGGTTGAGGCATATCTTTTCCTTACTCGGTGATAACGTTACATCATAAAACAACTTATATCAACTAATGCCACTTTATCTTGTTGGCTCGTTATATCATAGTAATGTGTTACTCTCAGTACCCAAGTTAAACTGGTGAAGTACAGTGAACCATACTTAACTCACACAGGTTGTATGGATTAGTAGGTTAAATATATAATACATATGTAGTCTTAGTTTATTTTATAATTCTCTACAAAAATCTATTACAATGATAAATGCAATTTTCTTTTGAGCACAGAATGTGCAACCTTCATCATGTGTTAATTAACAGCATAACATTAACAGAGATGCTAATTCAGATCAAGGTTATTTGGCCATTTTTAAATATTTCAATCATATAGGGGTCACAATATTTCCATCAGTGAAAAGTACTTCAGCTCCAGTTACATTTGAACAGTTCCAAACATTTCTGTACAAGTGTATGTTTACTGAGCAATGTTCAAGTACTCGTATTACACTTGTTGCTCACTTGGTGGCCTTGAAATGTGGCTTCTCAAATCACAACTCCAGTCATTACTGCATTATGTAGCCTAATCAATAATCAAACAATCTAGATTCAAAAGTGGAACTTTTTCATGAAATTATAACACAAAATTACAAATAAAATAATTATTGTTTAAATTAATAAATTATTTTCATCTTCAAAAACTTTATTAGGGTCAATCGGGGCTAATATGAAAACAAAAATGTAAACTTTGCAATATAACTTTTAATCTATTTGCCCTAACCCACAAACAATAAATTCAGCAATTTGTAGCTTTGTTTCCTCTATAAGTTAATGGTATCAATAAAAGTTTTATGTCATAAAATAAAATCATGAAAAAAAATAAAAACAGTGTTTCACTTTAGCCCCAAGAAAAGGGGCTATTATGAAACAGCCAAGGGGCTATTGTGAAACATCTCAATAATTACCATATTATGAGCATCTGATTACTTAAAAACATATCAGCTTATAGAAAATATATATATCTATTATTTCCATAACCTTTAATTTGTTTTAACTTTATCTTTAATGATTTTTTTTCATGTTTTAATATGGAAACTAAAATATTTCACTAATTAATACGAAAATAAGGAAGGATAAATTTTTTTTGAAATGGATTTAGGTATAATAATCTAAGGGAAATTAGTAAACATCTCTCAAGCTTTAAATTTGTAAATGTTTTATTATAAAATTAGGCCAAAAATAATGGTTCACAGAAATAGAAAGCTTAAAAATTCAGAAATCACGATATAAAATCAACATCTTTGTTCATTCATTGTTCAAAAACATTAACACAACCAGGGAAAACATAGGTAATTTTTCTATTTTTGAATGTGGTCAAAGGGAAAGGTAACACAGCTTCTATATCCATATAATCAATATTGAATATGTCCCCTTCATTGTACACAAAATCGGTAATTTCATCATTGCAGCACCCTTAAGCCTTGTACGGTAACTTCACCATCATCCATATCGACATGTTCTATGAGGCAGACATATTTGTAATGGGTTGATTTCCTCTTACCACCTTTAACATCAACTAAAACAAAAGTCCCTTTCTTTATATTTTCCTGAAAAACAGGTGCCTCATATGCAACAGGGTTGATTATGTCCTTTTTGGAGTTGGAAATTAAATCACTTAACGATTCCTCGGTCAGTATCACAAAGAGACGGTTCATCACTATCAGAGGTATCTTCATCTATTTCTATCTTGATATGTCCTGCCTTTCTTTGCTTCTTTTTCATGGGCCTACTACTGTTTTCCATTTTTAGATACAACTGGTTGTCAGTTTGGGTAATTACTGTTGGCCTACCACTCGATATTTCATCTAAACTTTCTGCATTGGTTTTCTTACTTTCAGCATTTGAAGTTAGAGGATTACCATTACCCAGAGGAATAGATGATAGGAGGTTTTGTTTATTTTTAGGCCTAATCTTTTTGTTTGCGTTAGATTTCTTAGCAGTTTTTTCTCCTTTATTTAGCTTACCAAGACATTTCAGTTCTTTTGTTTTCAATTTTGTCATTTTCTTGGTCTTTTTTCAATTGCTCGGCAGCAATCCATTCATCGCTTGTAATTACTTTTGAGCTTGCGTCTACTCTTTTTTTTCTCTTCTTTTTGGGAGCAAGAGTTCTATTAATTTTTTGAGCAGTAAACATCTCAAAAGACGAAGAAGACTGTGACCCATCACCTACAGGTGATCCAATAAGAGACTCGGAATTGCTAGTACTAGGCTTAGACATTGTTTTATCAGATTGTAGACAATGATACTTCTAGATCTCGTGGCTTATCTGATGTCGAAGTGCAAGGTGTTACATTGCCCAGAGACAGAGACTCAGTGACAGTATTTGGATTTTCAAAAGATTCAGCTGTTATGCATTCTTGGTTCCCATCACAGTTGGACCTACCAGTTTGTTTAAAAGCTCTATACCTGGCCAGCTTTTCCGCATCAAAGCGTGATACAGGATATTTAGCATGATCACATGGAAATATGCCTTACATGGCTGAAGCCTTTTCTAACGTTATCTGGTGTCAAACCATTATGCCAAACCTGACAGAGTAAATCGACAAACTCATTCTTTTGCATCTTTCTTTGATTCAGTCTGTACCACTCGGTTACTTTTAAGTCCCATGCATATTTCAATGTTTTGAAACATGTTGTGTCCAAAGGTTGGAGAACGTCTGTAGTGTGTGCTGGAAGTTTAATTATTGTAACCTGATTCTGTCTAGCATACATAGCAGTGTGAACATCTAGATGGGTCATATGGCCATCGTAAATCAGCAGAAGAGGTCTTCTCTCTTTCACTTCTTGGCAGAACTTCACAAAAAAATCATTGAATATATTTGATGTCATCCATCCCTTTTCACTACAGGCATAGAAGGTGCCTGGCAAATCATATTGCCCTTTCCAAGAGGACCAATAAATTTGCTCCATGAAAAAATTATTAAAGGAGGAAGAACTACTCCTGCTGCATTACAACAGCCCAGTACAGTAGTATTGTCCCTACCAGTTCCTTCTTGAGTACGGTGAGCTTTTTGGCCAATGCCTGATACAAACTTGGACTCTTGAGGGATCCGAGCAGAATGATGTCTCGTCAAGATTGTACACATGTGATGGTTTATTTGCAATATCCAATTCCTCTATTTTTTTTTCAAGCAAATCGTAAAATTCATAAATTAGAAAAGGATCACTTGTGTTTATTTTGCGTGCTTTCTCCAGAGGCTCCATTTTTTTTAAGCTTAGTTTATGCCTTTTGCAAAAACCAATGTACCAATCATGGCCTGGACGATTGTCCTTGAATGGAACAGTTAACGAATTTTGCTCAACATATTCCTTAACAACGTCCAAAACTTCAGTCTTACTCAGAGCAAAAACCATTTTTAGCCATGACTTTCAAGTGATCAGCTAATTTATTTTCAATCTCATTACTCAAAGCATGTTTGTGACCTGGAGGTCTTAAATCAACTGCAGTTTCACACTTTTTTAAATAACGAAACAAGAAAATTGTTTCAATTACTGAGTACTTTAGCAACACTACGCAATGATTCACCTTTAGTTACTCTTTTCTTAGCTTCATCCAAAATGTTTTCTGGATAAACTCTTCTACTTCCTTTCTTTTTGTAAGTGCGCACCATTTTCAAAATAACAAACACAACACTTAGTTACACATCGGGTGTTTGAGGTTAGCTACAAATGGTAATGAACTAGACAATATTGTGAAACAGCTGATTGGGAACTACCAGTGATAAAAATTCCCACCTTTAACACAGAGTAAAAAAAAGAAGCTGCATGAAAAATCAAAAGATATGCATTTATTTGTGTTCAAATGTGGTGGGTGGATACAAATTTTATGTTGTAGAATAGTGTTGTTCAAGTTTTGTTTCTAAATAATCCTGGTCAGCGTTTCAAATTAGCCCAACCACTGTTTCACATTAGCCCCAAACACTGTTTCATATTAGCCCCTCAACTTTGGTGGTTAATATTTTAGGTTATGTTAGACTTAAGACAAACATTAATAGCTAAAAATTACTCACCAAACTCTCTAGAATGCCTAACAATTTAGTTATTGGGTTTTTGATAGTTATTTTTTATGACTGAGAAAAAGTTTTTGCATTCCGTTTAAAAGTTTTTTTACGTAAAATTCCATGACTATGATTTTTATTTTTTTCTGTATATACATAAGTGGATTCTATGTATGTTTAAAAATGGGTTTAAACTAAGTTAATATACAAGCTACAAAATGACATTTTTTTTAGATATCCATCTAACAAAAACTTAATAATTATTTACATGTTTCACATTAACCCCAAATTTTTGTGTGTTTCACATTAGCCCCGATTGACCCTACATAATGTAAACCAAACGTCTTACTATTTAATATCATAATGCTTATGTTAGGCAAGGGGGAAAGAGGAGTATTCTGAACAAAATTTGAAAGGAATTATTGTAGTAACTTTAGTAGTGTTCTGGTTGTTAGTCCAAATAAATATTGTCATTGTAGAATTCACCTACTACAGCCTAGCCGAGTTCTACAATGACAATTTGATTTCATTTTATATCAAGATAATCTACTTTATTGTAACATATAACTTTCTGAAGTTAACAACATTGTAATTTTACATTCTGTACACTGTTTGACACCTTTGTATTTCTCTATGAAATGACAAATAAAGAAATTGATTGATACCAAAATAATTGTGAATATGTTAATATTTCAATCCAAAATCCATTTATTTAGTAAAACACGGATTTTTTTCAACAGTCATACGCTTAACAAAGTGGCACAATTTGCATCCCATTTAAAGTTTTCATTTTAAAGCTACACAAATCAAATTTTAAGTCTTTGAAGAGCATTGGCATTCTAGAACGGCATTGATCTAAATGCAGTTGTGCCACCTTATTTTAGATTTAAATGCAACAAATTTAAAACTATGAAATAAATTATTTGTAATGTGAAATAAGCATAAACAGCTGACAGTTGCTGCATTTTCATTTCTGTGCTGTCTCATTAGTGAAATTCGTGATTATCCACAGAGGTAGAAACTAATATAACCATAAATAATACCTAAGATTCACCTGTAACGAGATCATAAACATGGGATCTTTTCTATTTTAATAACTATAAAACTTCGTGCTCTAAATTTTTCATAATTTTGTAGAAAGTATTTCAACTTTTTTTGTGTGGTACCAATTTTAAATGTAAAAAAAGTTTTTACTCATACCTACAGCTTTACACTCTGAAGCATTCCTTGTCTTCCACCATCTTTGAAAGGACAAAGTAACAATAAAAATGTTAAATTTACATTAACACCTAAATTTGACAAAACCTGGTGTGTATGATTTTGGGCATGATAAATAATGTGATTTTTCACTGATTAAAAATGTATAGGAGTGATTTAAGATTAAACCTCCACCACAAAAAATCTGTTATCATTGAATTCTTTCAAATTCTTGTATGTAGATGTTTTTGAGATACCAAATACAACCTTCCTCTCTGATTTAAAATAGGCTAAAAAGTTAACAATAGCAACATTTTTTACTTTTTACCAAATTTCTACAAAATTTAAACCAGCTGAATTTTAGGAAACTAATTAGATTTTCCAAAGTCAAACATCAGCTTTCCAATGCATTAATTTTTTTCAATCAAAATAAACTTGTTTTGTTCCATAAATTTATAAAACTTCATAAGAAACAGATCCTTGGAGTATTTAATTTTATCATAATTAGTGAGGTAGTGTCTTCAAAAGTAAACTGTAACTTTGGTAGTGCATATTGTTAAATAACTAACATTTCTCACACTACAACTCCTTATCAGGCTATAATAATATCCCACCTACCCCATTACCACATTAGACTGGATGTGACAGGACTTACTGTATATATAACTCTAGTTTATATGGCAGCTAATTCACTATTTACAAAGCAAGCAATGGATTTGGATCTAAACATCATTCTTAAAAACCCATAGCTAATTATTTATTACCTGATCACTTCAATATTTGGTACTGGAAAATGGTGTCTAATACAAATTTATTTAAAGATAAAGCAATAGTTTTTAACTCTAACCTAAACACCCTCCCCCTAAACATAAAAGTGGGTGAAAATAAAATTCTATATTTTTATTCAATTTAAAATTAATGCTTTAGCTAGCTTAAAAAGACAGACAAATTCTATTTTCTGTTTTCTGGTTCACACCACATCAAACTGCTGCTTACATAATTCTATTCTCAATCAAAAATTTAATAGTTAATATGCCCTCAAAACCAATTTGATGATTCAACAATGCCAAACCTCACTTAGTCATACAAAGGTCACACGATGCTCCTAATAAACCTCGATAAATCACCAGGGCTTACTAAAAAATTGTTTCTGATCAATGTGAAAATATTGTAAATACATATCTGGTCTTGAAGTTGCTGTTTAGTACACCATTAGTGCAGGCCACATTTTATGACATACATTGAAAACCACAATTTATCTCGTTGGAAATTAAAAAAAAAAAACCCATTAGAACTGAGAAATCACTTATGAAACAGAAGTAATAGGTCTACTAAACTTGATTACAAAATACAAATGTAAACATTAAATATCAACCAGTCAAACCTGATGAAGGAGTCGTCCAGGAAAGTCTTCTTCTTCAGGAGATGACAGTTCCATTGTAAATTATGAGTGTGTTTTTTCTCTTCTCATCCACCATACACAATGTCTGAAATTAATGATATAAGTTAATAAAAAGTATTACATATTACCTTTTGAAATAAACACAACACAATTAGTTGTAAAGTAACCTGAACATAAAATGTAAAGACATCATATTATATCCGAATTGAAGAAATAAGATATACAGCTTGGTTTTAATTTGAATCTACTTACAAATTTTGAACCAGATTGGTATTTTGGTACTATTCGGAAGCCACTATTTTTGAAAGAGTTTTTCTTACCAGGGTATAGAATATTCTTTTAATAAGTAATAAGCTACTTTATTAGAAAGAACAGACTTTATTTGACTTATTGTAAAAATTACATGTCATGATGACGATTGATTCTTGTTTTCTGTCTCTCAAAAGGAAGTGATGTTGTCGAGGAGGCCACTCTGTCCCTATCTACTATTTATTTTAGACTATATAAGTAGGTACATACATATGTAGATATAATAAATATAAAAACTTAACAATAACTCACATGATCAGAGCTGTAATTTAGATACTGTATAGGGTCAGTCCATATTTCGAATTAAGTTGTAATATTTGTTTTAGATTTAAATTAAGTTTTCTTTAAACAAATATTTCTGATATTTAATAAAAATTATATTATTTTGATATAGTACCCAGAACACCAGTACGGGTCGAGCCGGGTCCACAGTGCCAACTACCACTACTGAAGTACAGCTCAGACCTCGTTATTTAATTGTACTTCTTTTTACTTTTATTTTTTTATGTATAACATTTAAATATGTACATTTTGTATGTAGGCTACATAAAAACTTTCAATAAATATTACTGCTGAACTATTACTTCATAACTTTTTGGTTTTACAATTTATGATGCTTTACAAAATTGTCTTATCAGACAAGATTCCACCTGCAAAGAAGAGCCAGCCTACACAAGTATGCAAAGTATGTAAAAAAAACCCAGGTGGTGTGCAGACTTCAGAGTACAACATTGTATACTAGTTTCATTTAAAACATGCCAACTACTAGGGTTTTAAAGCTATGTAGTAGTTCTTTTAATATTTTTACATAATATTCAAACCCATGTAATAATTTTTATTTTGAAAATAAACTTCACCTGTATTGAATGTTTTTTATTCAAAACATTATTTACAAGTTTAAAGTCTTATAATACCATAATATGGGAAAAGATTAAATACAAATAACTACATATTGCAAAACCTTTTAAGATTTACCTTTTAAACAAAACAATGAATTTACAACTTTCTATGGGAAAAAACTACATACTAGGTAAACACATGTTTCCTGTGGGCATGACGAGATATATAATATGATATTTTATACACTTGCTCAAATAAACATTGATATTTTTAATAATATAAAAAACTCCCAAGGATCCACATGGATAAACATATTAAGGACCCAGGGTATAACGTTTTACGTTAACGTTTTTCAAACAAACAATTTTCCCTATACCACCTAATAACCTAAGTTGTGTCAGTTTCCTGGTATGTTTATATTTTATCTATATAAATGAACCATTAAAAATGATTTTTTGTTACATATTGTGGAAATTATTTGATTATAATGAAATTGCATGTAGCTCTCATTCTATCATATTTGATACTAAATAAATAGTGATGGAACAATGAATTGGCTAATCGTTTTAAAAATATGGTTAAAATAATATTGTGCGGTTTTCTAGTAGGCTACTTGAGTTTAGTCATAACTTTTATAAAAGTGGCTTATTTTCATAAATTTACATACACAAGCTTTCCAATTGAAGTAATACCAGATGAAGAATAATATATAAGCAATAAAAACCTTTAACTACTTGTTCAAGATGAGTATCTCTGAGTCTGAATCACGGTGCTTCTGCAGAGAGTCAAAAGAGAATGCCATACACTTCATTTGTGACTATGAAACGATTACTTTAGTCAGCTAGAGACACTTGCACAGGGCATTTCTGAAACCTGCTGAGGTGGGCTTTATATCTCCTAAGGATGCCTGGATGTTTAACAAGAGCCTCAAGATAACCTGGGTTGTCACAATAGACCCTCAGGGTTGCAGTGATGGGGGTATTATTTTGCCTTTTCAACCCTTTAGTATAATATTGTAATTGTTAAGAGACAAAAAAAACTCAAGAAAGTGTAGTTTAGGGAGGGGAGAAGATGGGTGAGAGTGTGGCAAGGGGAAGAGAAATTTGCCTATACTAGCATGAGAAGACATTGTAGAAGTTGCTTTCTTATTGTGATTCACAAATTAATTTTAAAACCAACACCTTGTTTGTTATTAAAACATGATGAGGTTTTAAGATATTTTTACTAAACAAAAGAGTAAGATATTAATATTATTCCATTATTTTCAGCAGGATTATTTTAATTCTTACATGTTAATATAACACTAACCTCTAGGCCTAACATGTTACTAGTTATCATAGGCTCTACTAGGCCTATAATGAAAGTTATCAACAGCTTTAAATTTTGAAATTTTTTTTAATTTTTGTTTTAAAAACTTTTTAAAACATAAATTTAAACTTTTCTGAAAGACACAAATGTTTAATAAAATATTGCTTAACCTATATTATTATTATTTACCAGATGTGTAATGGATAAGTTCACTAAACATAATCCAGACAAGTGCCTACTGTTGTATACTTTATAAGAGAAAATTAAATCAAATTAAGACTAATTTAATTTAATCACTTTCTCAAGTTCGCTCACTTTCACTATCACTTATACCCAGAGACATTGACAGAAAATCAGTCAAACAGAACTTCACGGTACCTGGTTGTATTGTTTCAATACGAATTCAATTCAATCCAGCTGAAAATAAACATCTGTCAAAAACAGCTGTGTAGGCCAACACCACAGACGTTAAAATAGTGATTACCAGTAAATTTGTTGATTTTCGTGTTACAAGCATATTACATGCATTGATGTATAAGCAGTAGAAACTGGATATCCGATTGCAATAAAAGCGGTAATTCTCTTTCACGATTACAATTTATGTCTTGTTAGGAGAAGACTGTCAAGCCGATCAATGAAATCAACAGTATGAGTCAGACATAAAACTATAACATTTGTTTTCACAAAAGTATTACGGTATATACATTATTTGCGTACACCCCAATTATTCAAATCGCTGATCAATTTCCCCCAAACCTCGCAGTGGGTTGGAGAACCGTTGGTTGTTGACTCATTATGTACGACAACGATCAAGTGATATTATACATCGATGGTTACATTTCATCACATATACTAATGTAAACAATAAAAGTTATGGTCTGATATGTGTGTTATTTTTTATTGATACAAATGAATATATGATGTTTAGAGAAGATATACGCTTACCTAAACTTACGGACGTACCTTGAGACCAAAGATTAAATTTATAACAGTACTTAGGTATTTCAGTGATTTTAATTGGATGTCATAAAAGTAACCTTTTTTGGAATAAAAAATATGGTTTGAAAAGGTTTCTGAGAAAACATTTCGAACCTGTTTCACATCTGTTTCGTCCTGAGGATATGAACATTATGTTCAGACAAGTTTGTCAAATTGTTCATGCCAATCAAAGAGTTGAAAATGAATATAGAATTTTGAATAATTAAAGTCAAAGCCATAGGCATACCTGAATTTAATCTCAACTAATATTATACAGTTATGCAAGAACCTTAACATTTTTTACATGTACAATCTGTAACTCCTCCAGTTATGCTTACTTTGATTACTTATAGTTCCAAAGGGGTTTCCTTGCAAAAAAAAAGGAACAAAGATAGAACGAGACAGTACAGGGCAACTTTCTCAAAAGCAATCGAGAAAGCTTTGGAATGCTTTTTGAATATCCTACATATTAACTTACATATTAAGGCAATGACCAGACAAAATATGTATCGTCTTCTATTAAAATCTCTGGCAAGAGGGGAATTGGGAAAGACTCGAATATATCCCAATAGGTGACGATGTCGAATATGCCCTTCAATCAAATAAATAATAATAATAAAGCCAATGCAGCTGTTTTAAAGTATGAGAGACAAAAGATAGCTATAAACAAATGTTATACTCATTGGCAGGGGCCACGACGCGACAGAGGGAGGATCAACGAGATCTGTGACACCCCCCACAGCATTTTATTTCAAAATAATCGATCGCCTAATAGTCAAATATTTGACTAAAAATAACATTTATGTTGGAAATGTGACATAAATATCAATAAAACATATTCATTTAAACCTTAACGCTACTTGTTTTTAAATATACGGCACTGCACGTAGGTAGGTATAATAATTCAATTTTTCAAAACCAAATCTGAATAAACCAAATTACAAGAAAACATTGTTTATTAGAAGTTTTTATATTAATAATTAGATGTTTAGTCTAAAACAGCACAAAAAAATAAATATCTAGCTTTCTAAAAAAAAAAAAAACAAAATAACCTTTACAGTTGTATTTATTAAAGTCACAAATTAATCAAAACTTCTTAAATGTTTCTATTTAGTTTAACTTTTTCTTTCAAGTGATATTATGTTTTATAATGGAATCACTTTTTCAAAGAACTATGTGCAACTGAAAAATATACACTGTAAGTAATTTTTTTTAGTTTTTAAAATTAAATTACATTTAAATATAAGATTTGTTAATTGATTTCCATTGTACTTAGCAATTTTATTTCTAAATATAACTATTCCTAAATATATTTTTAAGTGATCACTTATTCAGAACCAATTGATGATCTGTGTACTTTAAAAACTGTGTTTACGAATCTCATAAGTTTAGATTAGGTCTACGAGAAAAAGTAGATTTACACAAAAAGTAGTGTTATATTTACAGTTTTGTGGATAGTAAAATAATAGTTGGTGTATATGTACAATTTTAGTTACTGCGCACAGTAGTAGGCTATTAGTTGTTTTGAAGAAATTTTTTTCACGTATGTAGCAATAAATTTCTTTTCAAAATTTTGCATATGAATATTTTGTAACAGGTAATATTTTGGTAAGTACCATTTGTGTTTTTTATATAATATATTACGAGTACATTTATGTTTATCTGTTTTGAATTAATCTGTAAAAAGATAAAAACAGAAATTAAAATAAATCTAACAATTTGTATTAATCGGTTAAATAGGCTTGGCACATTTCAGCAGCACGTTGAAAGAAATCTCTAGCATTTTTCGGACAAAGTTTTTTATTATCCTCCACCAAGAAAAGGGTTAAGTCAATCAGTTCAATCCGCGCGGATTCATTTTTACCGTAATGTTATCTCAGCCCATAAGTCCAGCTGTACTGGCCAAGATATAATACTTTCATAGCTCATAAGGACTGCACCACTGGCCACTAAACATAGCAGTTATTTTCTAATATTCTCTTTGTTTTATAATGAATGGTGAGTGCTGAAAATTATCGAGCAGCTTTATTTTAAAGTAATGTTTAGGTAAAACAGTAAATTTAAAATTGGCAAATAATTCTTTTCTAAACATTGACTGTGCATATAAAACGAATGACGTGTAGTGGGCCTATATACTGGTGTTATAAACCTAGAAAATTTTACTAGGAGACGTGTGCTAACTATTCTTGGGTACACGTAGGTATGTATTTTTAAGTTTTATTCCGTAAAAAATGTAAAGACAGAAAAATATAAAATAGTTCATGTCTGAGTATAACATAACTGTAATTGCCTACTTTATAACATTTTACTTACAAATCTTTGTTAACAATATCAAAGAGTTAAATTTCACAATAATGTAATTTTATCTTTGTATTAAAAAGATTCATTACAATACATTTTAAATTATTGTTCATTTCTTCTTTAAACATTTTAAATTACTATGCAAATAACGCGAAGGACATTGAAAAAAATATAATATTCCGATTTGGGGAGGCAAACAACAAATATGGCCGCCAAGTCGCCAATGAAAGTAGCGCGGCCATCTGTAATGGCCGTAAGAGTTACGAGGACAAACTACAGCAAAACTTACGCGAGCTGTCTGCAACCTTGGTATGGCCAGTGCTGCTGAGGGTTATTAAATGTTTGTGAATATAAGAATGATGATAAATATAAACTGGACTTTGTAAATTAATTTAAACATTCTTTATGACATTAAAGTATTATTATTTGTCTTCATACCCAGTGCAAGCGTGCTGGACACGTAGTAACCCAGAGGTTCATGTATTGTAACCCTCAGTGGCGTATCCAGAAGTATTCTCTAGAAAATCGTTATTTTATAGTACTTCTGACCACCAATCACCAGAAAGCTCATACACGGATAATTACAATCTTCTACAACATATACAGTTTATATGAAGTGTATTTAACTAAAACAAAATGTAATTATAATACTAACCAAACATTAAATAAAATAGTTTAGTTAAGTTTAACTCACAAATGAAGACCAAAGCTAAATTTGGATTTCTACTCTCGGATCGAAAAGTATAGATATCCGAGTATGAATGTTACCACAAATCTAACCAACAGCGCTACATTAACGGGAGTTATTTTAAAGTTTTGTTTGTTTATCTTTGTGTTGATACAAATAAAACTGTTTACCAATAACTCGTTTTTTATTCTATTCAACTAAACTACAACGTTGAAAACCCATAAGTAGGAAATGTATGATCCGATTAAGACTAAATGTATATACAAAATAGATACAAGTATAATGTAACTGAGAATATACTTACTGTATAAATAAAATAGTATATAAAGAAGGTTGGCAACAGTCGCGTAGTGAGGATTTTGGCGCCATGGAGCGACTCAGTCCCTAGCGCCCCTTCCCCAACTTTTTTACCTACATGATCAATCACTGCCGACAGTTCACCTCACTACCGTAACAAACGTTTCTTGCCCATCATTTCATCAGCAATGTAAGGCGTCTTAGACCAAACATCATTTTTTAAAATAACTTACAGTCTACTATTCTTTATAAAGTTTTGTTCCTTGTAAGAGACCTAGTTTACGTGTATAGCAATATGTATTTAAATCTCAATTCAATTCCATAGGGTTTGGAATGAAAGTACAAATTTCAATATATTTAATAAATAGCTATGTATTGAAAACCCTAGTTTAAATTTGAGTACATTATCTAAAACGTGAACATAGTAGTTAAGTAGTTACAAAACCAACTCGCATATTACTATCTTAACTAATCTTCTTTCGTGACTTCATGCTAGGAAACTGTGTTATTGTGTCGTCCAAGTTGATGTGCCTGGCTCTGCTGCGCTCTATAGATATGGTTGCTAAGTCACTCAGACGTTCTTGGGACATGGTGTTGCGAAGATAGTTCTTTATCAGTTTAAGTTTTGAAAATGATCTCTCTGCACTTGCAGTTGTAACAGGTAGTGTCAAAAAAATCAAACAAGCATTCACAACATCTAGAAAGCTGGAACCAATTTGAGCACGCTCTATTAAAGTATCTGCAAGATCCCTTATACTTTTGAGTTTTTCCACGTGACTTAAAAAACAAGTTTTTAGCCTTACAAGCTGTGGACCTAAGTTAAGGGAGACGTCATCTTGGTAGTTTAATATCAAAATTTTGCTTGATTCTAAGATTTCTTCATCACTTGCTCCAACTAAAAAAGAAGGCTTCAGACATTGGAAACTACTAGTAATGTGAGTAACAGCCTCAAAACGCTCTGTCAGCTGTGTTGTGATTATGTCAAGGCTACGGTTGAACACCTCAACCCGGAAAAGTTTCTCATTGTCTTTAATAGGGTCATCAACTTGCACTTCATCAAACATTCTTGTCTTCTTTTTTGTTCTTGAGTCAATGAAATATGGTAAAACTTTCCATTGCAAACAAAGCTTAGATGCATCTGCTTTAACGGTTTGCCACTCATTCCTAAGTTTGTTAATTTTTGTTTTGAGATTTAAGAGCATTTTTGTTGCGTGTTCCAAGTCTTCTTAGGTACTTGAAGTTTTTTAGAAATTATGTCCATAGTTTCAAGCAACACACTTTCAATAACTATGAATATTACTGTAGGAAACTGCTCAAAATATTTCAAAAGTGATTTAGCTTGGTTTACTTCTTCTTGGTCTTTACCTTCTAACGTTAGGAAAGTCAGTACTTTCATTATATCAAAATAACCACATCGAAGAGCGTCGACGGCTTGATTTCTTGAAGTCCACCTTGTTGGACACACTTTCTTTAAGGTTTTTTGTAACATAGCCGACTTAGTCAACAGTGCCCATCTTGATATAGTTTTAAAAAATACATAAAGACTTTGAACATTATCAAAAAAGGTTCTGATTTCAGGAATGTTTCATACTGAATCGTTGATTACCAAGTTAAGGGCATGAGCACAACAGTGAATATACTTAGCTGCAGGATTTTTTTGTTTTATTCTTGCTTGAAGGCCTGAATATATACCACTCATATTAGCGGCTCCATCGTAGCCTTGCCCTCGAACTTTAGATATATCTGAATACTTTTCTATGATATTAAAAACAACATTTGATAAGTATTCTGATTTCTGGCTTTCCACTTCCAAAAATCCCCCGAACGCTTCTTCTATGACTAGTTGTACTGGCCTGTCGCCTTCGTAAGTTTTTATCTTTATATAACGAAACACTGTACTCAGCTGGTAGGTTTTCGCTATATCTTGAGTTGTATCAAAGATAATAGACACATAGGGGCTTTTTTTCATCTCTTCCTTGATTTCTTGTTTTATCTCTTTGGAAATCAGGTTGATCAGCTCATTTTGAATCTGAGGACTAAGGTAGTTAACACTACGTTTTGGTAACTTAATTAAATCTGCAAGGACCTGGTCATATCTTGCTAGCATATGTATTATCTCAAGGAAATTTCCTTTCGATTTAGTTGCATTTTCATCGTCATTACACAATCTGTACTCTCTCAGTGGTAAGTCGTTTGTAGCTAACGTAATAATGACGTCCACCACTCGCCTTAAAACTTGTCTCCAGTAATCAGTGGCTTTTTTAGTCTCCTCCAGATTCTCACTATCAACTGTTAGGCCTAACTGCCAGCGATAGTATATTTCACACGCAATTGCATGACTTTGCGAATCTTCTTCATGGTCTTTTATGTTTCGACCTAAATGTGCCCAATCAGACGTACCTTTCGAAAATCCCACATCAGTATAGGCCATATTGAAAAGCCAGCATGGCTGACAATAGCAAACATTGCGGATGTTTGAATAGCATAACCAATTACGTTTTATACTCAATTGGTTTTCTTTATTCTTTTGAAAATACCATTTCTCGTCATATCCCCTATTTTTATTTCTCCCTTCTGATTCTTTTGGAAATGGCCCTTTAGGCTGATGAGGGCCTAATTTTATTATTTGCCGTTTTTGTTCGGCTGTAAGAGTGTTTTCAAAATTACCCTTATCAGAAGAACTTATAACAGCTGTTACATTTTCTTTAAGGTTCAACTCGCAATCGGTACCTTCAGCTTTAACTAGGCCTACCTTAGAAAAAGGTTCCTGAAGAAGGGCGTGGTCTTCTGCATCTTCAGGTAAGCCTACAGGTGTTTGCTCCAAGTCCTCATCGCTCGTAGGTACTTGTGAGCTACAAGTGGGTTCTTGAGAAACTGCAACTACTGAAGTGTCCCTCGAAAAGTAGGTAGATAACTTCTTTACTTTCTTAAGTTCAAGATTTTCTGCGTGACTTTTCTCTAACCTTCGTTTCCGATACTCAGCACCACTTAGTTTTTTTGACATTATATACCAAAGGTAATAAATCAACACCACACAAATCACATCACAACAAAATAAATAATATAATCAATACTTTGCACTAACGCTAAATCTGTAATCACAACGCAAAGGTAAATTGAAGTAAGTTAATCACTCGGTGGGTCTGTACGGACGCCTTTTGTCTCAGCCAAGGTCAATAACAGACTGACTGACACAAAGACACTGCGCGGCCGTGATGTGCGTGGAAGGGGCTGCTTCCCGCCATTTTATCATCCGCCCGCCGCCCCCCTGTCGCCCCCGCCCTGGAGCGGTGGCTCCACTCGCTCCTCTGTCGCTACGCCACTGGTTGGCAATGCGTTATTGCCAAATTACGTTGCCACAAAATCCGACATTGGTTAGTCATGGAGCTCTTAGTCGTTATCTTGAGCTGTAATTTTGTGAACCACTATTTAAAACGTTTAATTTTTAACACAGATTAAATTGATCAGGTTTTGTCAATTTACCGTAACCGGTATCCGCTCGTTTTAAATCGCAAGACTTGCGGACGGTGTTACATCATAGTGACTGCAACCTAGGGATGTTGCGATATTTCGATATCAATATATATCGATATTATCGTTTCGATATTTCCTATATTGATATCGATATAAATTATCCGATATTATCGTGATATCGGAAGAAATATACAAATATCGGGGTTTCGATATCTTATGGAAATGGAAAGCTGTAATTATTTATTATTTTCGTTTTATTAGTGTTACAAAAGCAAAACTCAAAGAACTTGCTTTGTTCAGTTGTTGAATGCAACGCCAGCAAAGAAATTAACTTTGCGGATTAAGTAAAAAGTAACCAGACGATGCTTCGTTCAGTTAAGCATAATATGCTTAACTATATATTATATAGTATAGTTGCTTTTAAAAAGTAATTTTTGTTCTTAAAACTCAATTTAGATTCTTATAGATATTTATATTGAAATGTAAAATTGTAATTTTTCTTCTTACTTTGACAGTTGTTTTTTAATAATTGTGCTTCAAATTGTTCTTAGTTAAACAGTGTTAAATAGAATAATTTAAGGAATTTATTATTTATCTTTAAATAATGGTTTATTTTTTAATGTATTAAGTTGTACTTGTAATAAAAACATTATTTTGGAAATGAACTCGTAAGTTGTATCTTTGATTATACTAGTTACACACACTCATACAATCAAAGGTTGTATACACCAATTTAATCATTCCCCTTCCCTTATTTATCGATATTAGGGATATCGATATTTGGATTCGATAATATCGATATCCAAGCTTGATATTGATATCGATAACAAATATCGGAACTAGCCTCATATTGCAACAACCCTACTGCAACCTAACACAATACAGAATTTCTTAGCAACTTACTCACTACCGTGACAACTGATCACGTTAGGTATGGTAACATAACATTTATAACGGGTTCTCTTCTGTCCCAAGAGTTACAAGTTACCCCAGACCGAAATTACCCAGTACAGGCTACATTACAGGTACTTTACTAGTTTACCGACATTCCTGGTACAAGGTACAAAGTATTCGGACTCGTTTATCAGTAACAGTAACTGGATCTTAATGATTTTAGGAGCACTCTGTAATGTATGATTCTAAATCGGTATGCCTACAAATACATTTTGTACTTGTTAACTGAAAGTACCAGGAACAGGAAGAAGCCACAAGATATAATAAAAAACTAACATTACTGTTGTAGTTGCAAGTGATGGTGAAATTCAAATATTTAGGGTTTAGAACAAAATTTAAATTATTACATATGCAGTGCCATGCAATTCGCACATTAAAATAGTTATAAAGTTTGAATTTATGTGTTTTATTTCAATGTTCCAAAATAAATGTTATTTTAATTCAAAAAAATACTGTTCGGCAATCGATTATTTTGAAATAAAATTCTCTTGTGGGATGAGAGCAGGTGCCAAGCACTATTTTAGTGTTTATGTAGTGTTCAGCCAAATAATTCATAACTTAAAAAATAAATATAATGAGATTATTTTTCTTTTTTTGTGAAGGGTGGAAAGTAGGCTTTAACTATTAATATTTTATTTTGATGATAAACCATGTTAAAAGTTTTAAACAAAAAATAATATAATATTAAAATTAAAATAATGTTAAATTTTTAAGGACTACGGAATACAAAAATTGTAATTTAATGATCTTAAATATCATTTAGTTTATTTGTACTAATATTTTTTATTGTTCCTTATGTGCATAGGAACAAACATACCAAATTAAAAAAAATTAAGTATCTATATAACTGAGTACTGGTTTTTTTTAATACTTGGTATTTATATAGTGTTCTCCAAAATAATTAAAATTGTGCGGTAAAAGTTGTGCTTTTTCAAAAATAAACACAATGGGATGATTTTTGTTTTGTTGTGTTGGGCAAAAAATAGAATATAACTTAATTTTTTATGATAAAATCGGATGAAATCTTTTAATAAAAAGTTATACAACAAACTTTTCATTTTTGAAGTGTTCGTAAAGAAATTGTAATATTTTGATTTTAATACATTCTCTCTTTTTTAGTTTCCCCTATCGCAGGGCCGTGCACAATTTTATTTAGGGGGGGGGGGGGTTCTATACTTATTTTATGAAATAAAAAAGAAGAAACTTAAATAAGTAATAGATTAAAAATTAATACGTATGGAAAATGAGTTTATTATAAAATTGTAAAACTACATACTTTTAATACATTTGTAACTCATTCTTTAAACAAAGTAAAAACTTTTTCAAATAAAAACATATGTGATCTACTCTTTCTTTAAGTTGATGCGTCGAGGTACAGAAAAAAATAAATCTAATACTGAGTAAACTGACGGCGCAATAGAGCACAATTAAACTGATATATGGAAACAATATGATATATCCCAATCTTCAAGGGGGGGGTTTGAACCCCCAAAACCCCCCCCCCATGCGCACGGGCCTGCCCCTATGTAAGCAGAGACAAATATAATTTACCAAGTTTCAAATAAGTAAGTATCTGTAATACTGAATAGACTTTTCCTACTATTAGTGCAAAATATTGAAAATCTGCACTTACATAAAAGTTGCCTCTCATATTTGACAAATAGCTTTTACCAGTTGTAACAAATCAGATCAAGATTGATAATCTATGTTTATTGATTTATTATGTTTAAAATAAGACTAAGTACAATGCCATATGTTAACATGTAGTAATAGAATAATAAATATTCGAAAGATCGATCTAGTCAACCCTTGGTACTTTTCAGAAATAGTTTACCTGCGTGCAGATCTCATCGGTTCTTAGCACTCAGAGTTAGTATATTAAATAGCTGTACCAACCAGTGGTAAACTAAACATCAACAAGAAACCAACACTTCCCACATAGGAAGACCATCAATATACTACTTGGTATTTTCCCTCTACATTACTGGATGTAGTTACTGCAATCACATGTGCTCTTGAAATCTGAGATTTAATCTAATTTATAAGTTTATATTCAATTTCAATTACAGCCTAACAAGTGAAAACTGTATCTTAACTCTAGATTCCTTTGAGTTAAGCTCCAAAAAAGTGTTTGTAACTCTTTTGTTAAGTTCACCTGGCTGGGCAGTATTTTGAAATGTGGTTGTTGTGAGGTAATGAAGCTACCAATGAGTTGAGATAAATGATTTATCATCGTTATTCGTAGAGCTGGAACAATTATGAAATATCCACAAGTACTGCATGCAGTTCTAAGATCAAGACGAACATCAGAGGAGATAATACTCAGCTACGGGTCTCTGCAAGAGTAGACAAACCTAACACATAACCTAGATTGTAGTTATGTGTTAGGTTAGTTATTCACCTGAGGAAGAGATCAGATTGTTGATCTCAAAACATAGTGTTACTGATTTTTTTGGTATAACTGAATAATCAGAATCAGAATTACTAATTTAGACATATAAACGTTAGTTTGTTCAGTAACCTACTTTAGAAGGAAACTGGGTTGTTCAAGTCTAGGTCTGTGAATGCAATTCCAAACTTAGGCAATATAATGGATAGACGAAACCTATTTAATGACTAATTTTCTAAAATAAGGATAAGATATGGATTTATATAGAAACATATGGATTTACAGTTAACATTAAGTGTAATGTTTATATACAAATTTAAGAGGTCTAAGAGGAAGAAAATAAATAAATAATACTGTATAGTTAAACACCTTTAAATTAAAACAAAACATCTCAAAACATTAAAATTTAACATCACGCTCCTTTGACATCCACCTCTTCAACATCCATTTCGACATCTGATTCATGGATTTCTTCTACAATAGCTTCTTCCAACTTCTGTTTTTCTTTTCCTGAGTAAGAAAATACAATATAATTAACTTCATGTATAAAACTTATACTTCAAAATAAGAAATCAATTACACACAACATATATTAAACATTGCTGTATGTTTGGTTAAATATTGGTAGATACTGTGCAGTACTGAAATCATGCTGTTTAGCGGCTTTATACATAAATCAATAAGTTTGATTAGAGTAAGATTGGAAAGAAGGAGGAATCGCAGATCTTATCAATTGGAACTTCCCTCATTGACCATAAAAATGTGCAAATAGATTAAAAAATTAGATATACTACGTATTTGTATTTAAATTCATCTTTCTACCAAAGTCATTTGTAATTTTGCAAAAGCTTGAAAATAAGGCATATTTTTACGCTTCTTACCACAGAATCTCTATATAGTTACACGATGCGGGTATATATGATAGTTTTGCAATAAAACACAAGCGGGTAAGTATCTGCCCACCTGCTGACTTTAGCATAATACTCACGTAATAACTGAATACGACAAACAAAAATAATAGACTGTATGGAGGCATATTCTGTGACCCTCACTAAAGTATTTGAGAACTTATGTTGGCAGTACAATATAACAACTGTCTATTTTTAGTACAGCTGACAGTGCACAACAATTTTAATGTCAGTCGGCAGTGCACATTGTATTGTTAATTTTTTACGGTTCTGTATTAGGATAGAAAACAATGTACGGAATTGAATGTTAGTGCACACAAAAATGTTTTTGTTATTACAGTACACTAATAGTAAACTTAAAAAAAATTCAACTAAATGTATGATTTTCAAATTGTTCTGCTGAAATAACATACTAATAAATATGACCATGTAATAGACAATAATTTATTTCTGTATACTGAGTAACAAATGGTGTATGTACAATACATAATAATCTACTTGTGTTTGATTGATTAAACTACTAGAATTTCTCAATTTTTACAGTCGCCTTCTTTGGTATGTCCATTATAAAATTTGATAATTTTTAAAAATACTTAAATATTACACAACATTTTCATTGTCCTAAAAGGGTTAAAGTAATTTATCTTAGACTGTATTAACACAACACTTATGTATGACTAATTTGTGTCATAGTAATTGCACAAAATATAATCGAAAAGTTATTGCTTATTCTGTCTGGCAAGCAAATAAATGGGATATCAAACATGGAAAATATTGTGTAGTTAAAACAAGAACTACACAATAGCTTAAAGCGGAATCGAAATGTCTCAACTAACCTGCATGTGGTGCTCGGATGAGAGAGAGGTCCCGTTGTACTTCTCTGATGTCCCTGCGGTCTTCAATCTGCTTGCCTTTGCGTAGCCGCTCCATCATGTATGCTGCTTGTCGCTTGTTCTTGATTGTCTCTACTTTCTTCATAGCCTCGACTGAAATCCACGTTAACAATTATTTTAAATGGAAAGAGTTAGATATCACTGAAGACTTGCCATGACAAAACTTTTTCCATTAGTCTATTAGTAGTTACTTAATATATTAGCCTTACTAGTTTGGGCAGATACTAAAATATCAAGTCACTTAAATTCATCTGGACATAATTTATATCACTTTATTCATGTTTTGTACTTGTTACAAAACTTGGAATTGTTGTTTTATTCTTGTTAAAAAAGGTCATTTTAACTTGGATTGGTAATTTTATTTTAAAATTAATTTTAAAATGCACAATTAATTTATTTACTTAAAAATTATATTTTTCTACATTTTTTATTCCAAGTTTAAATATTCTAATTAAAATAAGTATTATTTCAAAAACTAGTGGTGTTTTCATTTTAACCAATAATGTACCAGGTGTGATGAAAAAAAGCCAAGAATGATTTTTTACCAACTGCTAACGCTACATTCATATGACGTATTTTGCCTCGTAGCTTCATCTGTTGAGACAGGCAGGTGTGGGACTTGTCAGTACCGTTAAAATGTGGTTGTTTTTATCGTGTCTGTTGTGCATCATGGATTTGGAACAACACATTAACAAACACATATTAACATTGTTTTCTTTTAAGTTGCAAAATAATGCCAAAGAAGCTCAGAAAATGGAGATGAAAGTTGGGCCTATGGATACGACCCTGAGCCTAAAATGCAGAGTTCGCAATGGGAAACCAGTGTATCTATTTCCTCGCCCTAAAATGGCACGTCAGTTGAAATTTAACATTTAGATCATGCTCATTGTTTCTTTCGATAGTGAGGGTATAGTGCGATCAGAGTTCGTTCTAAGGGGAACAAATGTGAACTCTGCATTTTATAAGAGCGTACTGCCTAACTTTTGCCAATCGACATACAAAGAAATATGGGCAAATGGTTTGCTTCTTCATCATGACAATGTGCTGTGTCACAACTTGCTTCTCATTTGCGAGTTTTTCGTAGAAAAAAGTGTTCTCGTTTGTCCACATCTGCCATACTCACCCGATTTAGCACCATGCAACTTCTGACTCTTACCTAAACTGTGTTTAAAGGAAAGTTTTGACACAATTACTGACATTGAGGACACGACCGAGCAGCTAAAAGCCCTTCCAAAAGAAGCCTTCCATAAATGTTTGCAGTCATGGACTAAAGGTTGGAATAAGTGCATGCCAAGTATTTTGAAGGAGATTAAAAAAAATTAAATTTTTGGGATAATTCACAATTATGATTGATACAAAGCATGAAAATCGTGAAATTACACTACAGCAAGTATATTAGACCAATACTTTTAATAATGAACGAATAAATTTATGTGCATATCAAATAGAAGCACATGTGTATACTGAAAACTCAAAACCAGAGTTACAACACGTCCTGTGGTTTACAATTTTAAAAATATTTGGATTCAGTTTCAAAGCGCTTCATATGCAGGAACAAGTGGCGGGTGATTGAACTGCTCCCAATGAAATTGTCGAACAATGTTTGAGTGTCAACAGCAGTATGGGGCCCAGCATTGTCATGGAGCAACACAATTCTGTTACTGAGCATTCCTCTCTGTTTGTTTTGAATTGCCCGCCTTAGTTTTCTTAAAGTTTCATAATACCTTGCCGCATTATTGGTTTCACCTCTTGGGATAAAATCAATAAACGAAAAACCTTCCCGATCCCAAGAGACAGTGCGCATGATTTTTGTGCAGACATTGTCGCCTTGAATTTTTTATTCTTCAGGGATTGCGTAAGTCGCCACTCCATCGATTGCTGTTTGGATTCCGGCATATCATGACAGACTCAAGTTTCATCACATGTCACGATTTTGTTTAAAAAATCCTCACCATCATCATTGTAATGTGTGAGAGAAGTCGAAGTACTTTCGAGTCTTGGTTTTGTGCACATCAGTGAGCATTTCTGGAACCCATTGGAAACACAGCTTGCAATAACCTAAGCGGTCCGTAACAATTTCGAACAAAAGAGAGCATGAAATTTGTTGGAAATCATCAGATAGTATTGTCATATCGAAACATCTGTGCTCTTGGATTTTTTCGTCAACTGCCCTTACCAGATCATTGGTGACGAGAGAAGGCCGACCGCTCCGATTCTCATCATGCATATTTGTTTGACCGCCACTGAACATTCTAACCCATTTTCTCACCATTCCTTCACTCATCACATCGTCTTCCCCCTAAAATCTTGAAGTTGATGATAAATTTCAGCCGGTTTCACATTCCTTGCGTTAAAAAATCTTATTACTGAACGAATCTCACAATCAGCGGGATCACTAATTGTCTTCAACATTTTAAACATTCAGAGAAAACTGAAAACACAATGTAGAACAACTAAAATGGCATGAGTCGATAGCCTGTGAAAAAGGATGACTAGTGCGCATGCGCGGAACACAGATTGGAGGAAAATTGTAGACATTCAAAAGGTTAATTTTTTAACTACAAAGTTTCTTCAAAGAAGAGACATTAAAAACAGATAGATATAAGGCAAAATTAATAATCAGCTTACAAGGACATTGTCCTTTGCAATCTGTCAAAGGCTGTATTATGCTTATAGTTGAATGCCCCTTTAAAAAAGTATAATTTAACTACTGTCATCAATTTCTAAACTATAAATATTTTACAAAAAATCTCTTAAGGTTTTTAAATATATTCAACAAAGAGAAACTCTAATATACTAACTTGTCTTTTGCCAAACTTCTCTATCGTATTTCATGGGCACATTTCTCCTTTTCTCGAATTCAAATGCAGGATCAACAGCCAGTTCTTTTCCAACAGTTTTCCTGTATGCCTTAGTCCATCTGACTTTCCTTGGATTTTTCTTCTTCTTAAAAGCTGCATGACATTTTGATCTACAAAACTTGAAAATCTGGAAGAAACACAAATTTTAAATAACACAACTTACTAACATAATTAGACTACCATAGAACAAGCAGTTTGTATTTCTATGAAATGTCAAATTTTGGTTACAATTATTGCTTCATTAATTTGTCAGGTACCACCACAATTATGTTGTCCACAACAGTTAGGTAAGTATTTGTTCAGATGTGGGTTGGGTAGGTTAACATATAGGTAGAACAGTGGTTACATAGGATTTTATTATTTTAAACTAAAAACATACAAAAACAATTGTACTCAGCACATCAAATAAAATACCAAATCAGTAAATTCAAAAGAATGAGTTATATATTAATTGTAGTGTTTCAAGTTATGTAATTTATGTAGTATAGCACAAGGGTCAGTCCCTATTTCAGAGAAAATATAGTTTTAATACGCTGCTGAGAATAGCCAATAGCAATGGTTTTTATGAATTTCGGTTTTATTTATGCCAAATTCATTCATAACGAGCAATCTAACAATGACACGATAGTTATCTAATTTATATAAATGTTTAGTTACTTCACAATATTTAAATGTTTAAAAATTAAATTAATAAAACACAAGATATAAATTAAATTTTGAAATAAATTAATGTACATTTTATTAACTTATTTTTCTCTAGCCCTATTTAAAAATTTTATTAATGTTTAATTTAGCTACTTCACAATATTTAAATGTTTAAGAATTAAATGAATAAAACAACAGATATGAATTAAATTTTGAAATAGACAAATTTGTTTTAATCTCGTAAAATGCACTAGAAGTTGATTGGGCACTAACAGTAATGACTCCAGCCTTCAGCACTGCCTTCAGTACTGACCCACTATGATGGCAACGAACAGAAAACATCCCTCGAGATAGTAAAAATGAAATTCCTCTGATCAATAAAATTCCTAATCCCCTGATCACTGAAGCTTGAGCTAAAAATATTACAAACTCACTTGACCATATTATTTGATGTGGCAAGGCAATGGCTGACAATGGACGCTACTGCAGAATTGCACGAACCTTTTAATATCTCATAACAAAGTAAAATAAAACAATACAACATCTCTCCTGTCCATTCTGACACAATAATAAGTAGTACTGTACGAGGTATGGCTATTAAATAACGGGACTGACGCTGCAGTGGAACGAGTGCGCATGCGCCAACCAACAATGACCAACAGCTGTGTAGTTTGAGACTTCCTCTTCAGAATGCAGTTAGTCTCGTTTCTGTAAACAACATCGTTGTGCCATAACCTTCATTTATGTAAGTGTTGTTATTTTGTTTTGCCGGAAAAATGGTTAGTGTAATAATAGAGCAACGAATTGTTATTAACTTAAAACAAGTTTTGTTTCACGTTAAACTTGGAAAAACCGCTACCGAAACCTATAATTTACTAAAAGAAGTGTATGTCAGTGAATGTTTATCGCGGACTCGTGTTTTTGAATGGTTTAAGCGTTTTCAAGATGGTCAACAAGACGTGGAAGATGATTCGCGGCCAGGTCGTCCTTCAACATCAAAAACGGAAGACAATGTCGAAAAAGTTGCTAATTTGATTCGGTCTGACCGATGATTAAGCATTCGTGCAGTTGCTGAATCTGTAGGGATTGATAAAGAATGTGTACGGCAAATTTTACAGACAATTTGAACATGCGAAAAGTGTGTGCAAAAATGGTACCAAAAATTCTTACGATTGATCAACAAGCAGCTCGTAAAAATGTTTGTACTGACACTTTTAATGCCATTGAAAATTACCCAAATTTATTGGAAAGAATAATAACATGTGATGAATCGTGGTTTTTTACTTATGATCCGGAAACGAAGCGCCAATCCATGCATTGGAAGACCTCAACTTCACCGAGAGCCAAAAAAGCAATGATGATTGTTTTTTTTTTTTCGACATTCGTGGGATTGTGTACCTTCACTGGGTTCCTGAAGGTCAAACAATTAATCAACATTACTATCTTGAGGTACTTAATAAACTACGTGAAAGAGTAAGAGAAAAACAACCCGAAATGTGGAAGGACAAATCATGGATTTTGCACCAAGACAATGCGCCAGCTCAGTCCGCGTTATCTGTCAAGCGGTTCCTGACCAAGTACAGCATCCCAGTGTTAGAACATCCACCTTACTCGCCAGACCTAGCACCATGCGACTTTTATCTTTTCCCTAAGGTGAAATCTGCATTGAAAGGTACGAGATTTGAGATTTGATTCCGTAGAAGCTGTTCAAGAAAAAGCGGCAAGACTCCTGAAAGAGTTGACAGAAAATGACTTTCAGCATTGTTTCCAACAATGGAGAATTCGCATGGAGCGTTGCAGGGATAGAGAAGGGGTGTATATTGAAGGTGATAATAAGTAATTATGTTTAAAATGAAAATAATTTTTTTTACAATATCAGTCCTGTTATTTTTAATAGCCATACCTCGTATATTTTAAAGTGAATTCACAGCACTAACTTTTACATTGAATTTGCAGAAAAACCACTCACCACCACAAAAGAAGGAATAAACAAGGGCTATATCTGTAAATTGCAACACAACTATATCTAACTAATCAGGAAAAGCAACATATAGATGCCCAAATAAATTGCACAATAGATAACAGGACCAAAGTAATAAAGGAAAAACAATGAATAATTTTCACCAAGGAGGTAAAAACTATGACCAAAATAACTAAAAACAGAAAAATTACTAAACAATGTATTATATTCAAATGCAATTAGTAAATTTAATATTTCTGCTAAACATTTTTCACATGAAGGTTGAGAGCCTCCCCCTCCTTATTTTGTTATTCTCTCCCACCCAGAAACTCTGATTCCTCCTGGTCCCCAAGATTCATGAACTAATTGATATATCTATAAATAAAACACATTAATAATGATTGTGCAATATATGGTTTCAACTGCCTAAAAAATTATCTGGAAATGAACGTATACTATTTTAAGGAAAGCATTTTTACATAGTTTTATATAATACATTATTATTTATATAATATACATAATATAATATAATAAATAATAAAGTTTATGAACATTGGAAGAGAACCTACTTGTGTGAAACAATGCAACCAAATGTTAACTATAAAATTAATTACCATAGTGACAAATCATCATTTTCACATTATAATCTTATTGCACTACATAGTCCTCTGGGACGACACAACATAAGGCATAAGAAAGTGAAAATGACAATTAATATGAAGTTGAATAGTTACATCAAGTCCTTACTTCTTTGGTTACATACAATAATAATGGTAAATTCAGAAGTATTCTGTCCAAAAGAAATACAAAGCCTTTTAAGGCGTTTATTCAAAGTTTTGTTTTAAAATTGCAGCTGCTCATCAGCTTATTATAAAAATGTTCTGGTTTAAATATTCTACAAAACTACAATTTCCTTCAAGTTCAATTGTGTATTGTTTGGTTGCATGTATTTAACCTAAATTACGTAATTTACTAATTATACAAATTTAGATTTTGGGATTTTGTTTATAAATCAAACATATAACAATTTTACTGTATAAAACTATTTTTATTTATTTATATACAAGATGATAGCTGATCTAGTACTGACCACACCATGCTAATATAAATCAGGCACAGATAATCGTGAAAAAGAAGATAAAGAAAAGCACAGTACACAAATAATTTTTCTAATTCCAGTAGACCTAATATAAGGCATTGTTTTTTATCATGACACCTTAAAAACCATAGAGGCCTATATGATACACTTTACTTTGGCTGCAGTATAATAAGCAGCCATGATTTGATTATGTCACACGCTTATCCATTAAAATAGTAAAAAGGAAGTTTTACACAACTTGTTCGATACATTTAATAGATACACATAGACAGTTTGTAACGCATCATATTATTAATGTTTGGATATAAAAATATAGATCAACTATACATACTATGAAATACCTAAATAACAATTTAGTTCATCATTTTGGTTGGTTACAGTAGTTTAGATAATCAGAAATGTTGATACTAGTCTAGCTATGTTAGCTATAACGATCTCCAATTCTATCAATTTCTTAAAATAGTATGTTTTCCAGAAAATTTGTCTACACAGTCACGATCCATAATTGCAGAATAACTGATATGTTTGAAATTTTGTTATATCTCAGATAGGGGACTTATGTTCATATCTAGGGAGCTGAGAGGAATCAGAGTTTATTTTACTTACAGTATATTATTGTGTATGCAGTTGGCCCCGGGTAGGCCACTTTTCCAACATCAGATCACATTGGACTAACTCATCGCTCACGTGATCTGAGCTTGAATTTGCCAGAAGTGCAGGGTAGGCAAGGCAGTACAACCAAAGCTGACAGTGATGGCCAGGAACATTTTGATTCTGTGCTAATCCAATGTAATTTCTGTTGTTATTTAGGCTTTCCTCCCTTTATCTATTGTACTCTCCTAGATAACTTTATTTTAAGTAAAAATTATGACCAAGGGTGGACTTTAATAAGCAACCTACATTCTATATTCAGTAGTTTTTATTGAATAGTTTTATGGTTTTTATTAATATATTACTAATATATTACAACGAATTATTCAATATTACACTTTATTAAACAAAACATATGTTTCCTACTTACTAGTTTGTCACTTGTCATACAACAATAAACAGCAAGAAGTTAATAATTTGTTGAGAATTTAAAAATGGCTATGAATATGAGGAGATTATGTGATAAATTTCTAGATATAATTGTGGGTTTGGCTGCTACCTTCACAAAAGCTCACTGCTATCTGCCCAATCTATATAAATAAAACATTGTAGCATATTTCTGATGTGTAGGTCTAGGCTATAGTTAGATTTGTTATTTTGTAATAGTATTGTTAAATTAAGTTATTAAAAATTGTAATGTAGCTACTATTTATGATGTTAATGTATTATAATTCTTGTTTTGTACGATTAATATATAATATTGAATAGGCCTAGTTCGATAATAACAATCGAATGAGGAGTGTAGACCGCTTATTATTCTCCACATGACAAATAGTGTGAAGTGGTTAAAGTAAACAATGTCAGAAACGTTGACGATTCAACTGTTGTGGTGGCTGTTTATCATACTGTAGCCATTAGTTTGGTTACTAGAATATGTAAATAGACGGATTTGTTCCTGTCAGTAATATGTTGTTAGGGCCTACCTCTAAATTATTCAAACATTATTCTTGATTCTCTAGCAAAAATGGCTATACTTCATGAGCATATGAAAAAATATACTACCACTGGAAAATACGTATAGATCTTAGAAAATTGTGAACAATGAAGAAATATTAAATTATCTTACTTAGATGAAACTACTATCCTCGAGGAACTATAACCTAACACACTAGAAACTACAACTAATTTACCTTGCAATCATTCCTGACAAACTGAATGCCGTGTCCTGGAAATATTCTTGACGAACAAAAATAACACGCTTCTATTCTCATTCTTTATAATTTTCTTTGAAATGTTTCCAAGTAGCCTTCTTAGTAAATATCAACTAACACTTCACCCCTTCAGCAACGAAACGACCGTCAGAGAAATTCAGTGGAGAGGAGGAGGTAAAGGTAGAACGTGCATGATTTTTTTTAATTTATGTAACGGCAGGCTCAATTTCTTACCACGATGTTTCACTATATTCTCTATTTTGAGATTGCTGTTGAGTTAATTTTTATTGTTCACCGCCTAGACTAACAGCACTATTTACTTTATTTTTGTATTAAAATGTGAATAGTTATTTGTTGTTCACATTGAATGAACCCTTCCAACCATAGCTACTTTATTTGTAGAAAGCTAGGTTGATCCACAGTACTTAGAGATCATGTCTATCACAACAGCGTAGTGCAATCAATTTTGTGAACCTGATGAGACAGACAATGAGAATACCTCTCATACTTATGTACCTCTCTTATATAACACTATATCTTGTGGTCTAGGTATCTCTGATGTCGAAACGATGTAATAAGTTCATTTTGAGATTCTTCGTCGCCGAATTTTTTGGATTTCTTCAGACGAACATGACTTCAGATAGCCTCAGCTTAGCTATTCTGGCTTCAAAGTACACTTTTTATTCGTATCTATGCATGAGTGGCCCTTCCTGGGAATTGAACCCGTGATCTCTCAGTTAGAGAGCCGAGACTATATCCATTAGGCTACGGATATGGACTAAGGAGTCAAATCTGTAACAGCGTCAGATCCCAAACGCTGCACCAAGGTGAATTGGAGCTTCACCCAACATTTACATAGTTATTTGTGTTTGGTTTCAACAAAAATCACATAAATAAGAAGAACAAGAAGAATATCAATGAAGCAAGATCTTCTTAGCAATTAAACATTATTATTACAAGCAAATAGTTTACTTTTACGGTAACCAAGTACAGTTGATTATGATACAATACCGTTGATTTTAATATTTGGTTTTACCTAATTTGAAAACATCGTATGTTGCATCGATATGAGAAAATTTTAACTTCCACAATGACGAATACGGTACCTGATTATTGAACTCAGACAGTATCGCTTTTGTAACTGCTAAGGTCACTACTAAATACAATTGTAACGTAAAATCATTGAGTATTGTCTACCTTCTATTAAAAATAACATAAGAATAAGAAAATGCTGAAAAATATGATGTAAACATTAACAAATTCCATTACCGCATCGGAAACCTATTCTATGGACAACTAATTACTGTAGTAGCATGTGTTTCATTTTCAACGGAAACCATTGTTACGTATTTTTGCAGACCAGCTTTTCACTGTACAATTAAGTTAAGGAAAGAGTAATCCCTTCAATTTTTATTTGAAAATTATTATACTCAAAGCATACATATTATTAGTATTTATTTGACTACAACAGATTAGTTCTTCCTGTATTTAGATGAAAATTCGTGTCAATGTTTTGGATGACAATCTATTTCTCAGATCTAAATTTTAAGTGTGTTCTAAAAATGTCGCATTAACGTAGTGTCGCAATCGAAACAGAATATTTCATGGTGCACGGAATATCAAACATTACGTAGGTAAGGATTCTGTGCACTCTTTTGTTCCTGACTCGAGCGTTCGCGTGGTTTGATAAATTGTACTAGGAATGTAATGGAAAAAACACTGGATTTTATGTATGTGGAGTAGAGTGCTTTGGATGAAATAACTGTAAAAAATAAACTTAAAATGAAAAATTATAAGAGGTTTATCTTATATTATACTAAAGGAGCATGGACAACATGTCCCTCCCAGTGTCCAAATTAAGATGAATGAAATTTCAATAAGCGAGGATGTTCATTCTGAGCTACCAATGCGCTGATGTGTGTTGATTGAAAGGACGATTTTAAAAAGTACCTCTCGTCCAAGTAGTCAGTCCACTTACGGATCAATTTTAGATCTACCTGAATAACATCAGAAGATTAAGGTTTTGCTTGGCTGCTTTCAAAATCCTCCTTTTGCCATCTTTCGATTGATGGAGGCCATGTTCCAATTAAATTCTAAACAGAGATGACCATTTTACACCCTAGCCTTTTGAGATAATATACAAAATAATGAATAAGCAGGTAAACATTCCATTTTTTATTTTGTCTCTTGCATGAGTAACAGAATATGTCAAGGTACTTAACAGCGCAAAATAAAAAAACATAACAAAGTGGGACAGAAAAGAAGAAAATTAATTTGCACACTTGTATCCAATTGTTTCATAATAATCATAAAAAGAGTCACCTCTGATAGAACATGCATATTGAACATGGACACGATGAGCTGACGTAATACACGCCAATCGTCGTCATGTAAGGCACAGTTAAGTTTCATAGAAAACCCATTGCTATGGATGTATGTTCTTTTGATTTTTGACTGTTTAGTCTTGATTCACATGTTCTTAAATTAAACATGCTGGCTTTCATTAAATGCTGTTTGTTATCTGTGTGCAGTTTTTTTTTAAAACTATTCTGCTTCAAAATTTTTGAAAACGTATGAAACAATTTTTAGTCCACTCAGTACATCACGTACTTCTGCTGCAGGTCACACGAGCTGCAGGTATCTTGCCTGGGGTATCTGAAAGATATTTTAAAATTTCATTGAATATCTCTCGTAGGTACTTCTAATTTGAAGTTAACTTTTGAGGATACATTTTCTTGTACATACTATAGAAAATCTAAATTTAAATCTGAGTACAAGTACAGTAGTGTCCCTTTTCTCCTTTGAAGTAAGCAATGTGATGATACACAGCATCAAAAATATTATGGTGTGTTTTCTGTTGGTGTGTCTATCTCACCCACCAATTCGTCGAATGCCTTTCTTAATATACATTTGGATTACTTCAGCCTTTATTTTGTTATCCCATAATATGATATAATGATAGAAATACTTTAAAGCACACATGAAGCTCTTCCACACCACTTTGCCATTTCATTCGAACTCATTATGTGAAAGAGCAAGCATGAAGTCTAGCTCGTATGTCTACGTTGAGCAACAGGAGTAACTATGATTAAACTATCTAAGTAAATATTCTGTTCATTAACTGTGAGTTTGTTAGATTTTAATAATAGTCTGTTGTTCTGTTTTATTAATGTTCTCAAGACATTTTAATCTTGCATATTTATATGATCACACTATCTCATGTGTAAATGATAATCGATTCTTAAATACTTCACTCAGCCTCCCATGGATTTTTCTTTTCTTTGCTGATTCATAATAATTTACATGTCTTTATTATTTCGTATTACATGTTGTATATACTATTAGTTTTAGTAATCAGTTGATGCAATGAAAAAATTAAATTGGGAAACCGTTGGTAACAAATAAATAAATAACACGTGAAGATATACGCGTACGAGACTCGTATTATCTTCGTCAACCTTCGACAACTGATATATTAATATGGTTTATTGTATATACAGGATTCCAAATACCATGCGCACAAAATAGTATTTCTAGATCCGTAAATAATAGAGTTGTGGTATTTTTTTAAGTTTTTAACGGCCGTAATATTGGAACGAAATGGCGCACCAAGGTGGCCAATGAACTTAGCTATTCACAAGATCGATTTTTGTACCAAGTTTGAACATATTCAGCTTTCTTTCACTAAATTCATGGAGGTCGAAAAATAATTATAGGATTTACGTGTAATCGTTATCTTGAAGGAGATTTTTATCAATACCTTTATTATACAGAAAAAACTGTCAACCTTTTACTTTATCGTCCAAGTTAATACAAATTACCAGACGCACTGACGTGATCGTTATTGTTCAGGTACAGAAATCAAAGTACCTGCTAACGTCTATTTTACTGCTATGTTTTTGGAAACATCTTTTTGTACAGAGATTTCATAAAGGTGAATAAATTATCTTGTTAACAATCATACAGGGAAGAAGGTAGCTTTAATTTACGTTATGGACAGCCAGATTTCTTATTTATGTCTTCAAATTAAACATGCCTTTAATCCACCCGACTGGGGGAGACAATACTCCGTCATGTTTAGGTTTACTGAAATTTTAACATTATGGGGATCGAACCTACTATAACAGGCATCCTCTGTAATAAACTAGACCATCCTAGACGTATCAAATGCAATGTTACTACAATATCTCAACATTTGCGATTTGTGATGCTCAGCTCCTGGAAATCTACAAAATGCAATTTTGTGATGTGCAGTATCATTTAATGTTGATAGCATTCTATCCTACTAGCACGCAGAAATGATTTTGCTTAAAAATTTATGTATCGAATATTGTAATATTTTGAAAAATAATAAAAAAATAAATAAATAAAAAATAAAAATAATAATATAGAAAAATAATATTTTGATTTAAAATTAATAACATAATTAGCTCAAATTAATTAATTTAACATCTACCTGACCATAATAAATAATTATAACGCCATTTGAATAGTAAGGGGGGACGGGGCTTGACACCCTATTAAACAATTAAAACTAAATTATATTTTTTATTTGACTTAAATAACAAATAACGATGATAGTGATAGATAAATCACTTTGAAAACACGGAGTAAGAGGAAAGATCGATTTCCTGCTAGTTGAAAGAAGGGTAGATGTCACACGAATCTGTCAATTTGAACATTTATTATTATTTTATGAACTTAACCCTGTAGTCAAAAAGTGATGGATGAGGCATTAGTAGTTAAGATGGAGCATATCAATCTGCAAAGACTCTGCCTTAACTAGCTCTAGCTCATATCTAATAAAAATATGTGATCGTTATGTTACAATAACAACAGCTTATTAGGATTACCAGATGGTAGGGTAATCATATTTTTAATAGAGATGATGTATTTTTTCAACAAGAGGGGACCCCTTTCCATTATTTAAGAGTCGTAAGGGATTCGTTAAAACCAGCAATTCCCTAATCATTGGATTGGCCGGAGAGAAAGTATCGAGTTACCGGTCACCTAACCAAAACTGACCAGATAATTTTTGTGGGGCCTTCTGAAACCGGTGGTGTACAGCTCAAAGCCAGAATCCATTGAACAATTAAGAGTGCTCTCAATAAAGATTGAACTCAGAAGGATTATAAATGAAACATTTATAAATGTCAGGAACATGAAAGGATAACAGGATTTCGGACATTTGCCGACGTTAAAGGTTTTAAAAGGTATAACACAATGTTTCGAGGATTGGAATCTATCCTCTTCGTCAGGTGCGGGAGGTGTTAATACGTACAAAAATAACGAACGGAAAGCAGTAAAGAAGGGAAAGAAAATAATTCAAATATACCCAAAAGCTGCTTGGAGTCCAGTCCAGGTATTGTCACTGCACATGATTCAAGTACAGGATGCACAGGAGAGATTTGTGCTCGCGACTGGATCGTTATGTTATACCTTTTATAACCTATAACGATGGCAAATGTCCGAAATAATGTTATCCTTTCAAACCTTTTATCGTCAATAACAGAATTTAAACAGAGTCAGGAACATATATGAACCAAGACTATTACTGCATGGAGGTCCACGGAGAGCAATTTGAACACGTAATTTGATGTATGGAAGTGACCATATCTTAATTAATTTAATATTTATTAGAAAAAGTTCAAGTATCCAATACTCATAACTGATTTGATTACAAATTTAACTTTTCAAGTATTGTTTTCATTTTAGTAAATTTTTATATGTTAAAGGTATAACAAAATAAATGAGTTGAAAAATTATCTTCTTCAAGAAGGTTTCCTCTGTGGTTAAACTGTTCTTGACTTGTAGCCTTTCACTTCATATTCTGAAATATTGCAGCAAGATATGCAATTGATGAAAATTACTTTTCAACATTATACGTTTAGGGCTGTCATTTCATGTAGAGTGGACTCTTTAAGTGTATTTTTTATTTACTAACCAAAACTTTTAAAATTATATGTTATAATACTATAAGTGCTATTTGAAAATGTTGAGTTATCCCCCAACACCCTTTCTCCTGAGGGTCAAACGTTTGAAAAATAGCATTATTAATGTGACTCTTTTTAGCTACTAAGAGTGCCGCAAACAGATTTCACATATCTAAAATAATAAACAAGTTTAGGGAGGAGGGTGCAACTTACTTTTCAACCACCCTGTATATAAAACATCATTGTATCTCACTATTAAGCCTCGATCTTTAAGCAAGCTCTTATCTCACTTTAGATCGGAACCTTGGATACCATACCCATGAAGCTCTTTCTTGCAATATCCAGCTCTTTAAGCTGCTTTGGAAACAACTAATATAAAGAACTGTTGTACTGAATCTTGAGCGAAGAGTTACATTTTATTACCAGCTCGAGATACTGGTGAAATCGAATAAAAAGCTCACTTGGATTCATCGTACTAAGTTTGATGAATCAAGATGTAAAATAATCAAGTTATATAGTCAATTCTTTACTACTTCTACATCAAATTTCCGAAAATTCAGCGTAGGTAAATAGGCCAGTTTAGAGTTCCAGTTAAAGGCGTCATAATTTCGAGAGCTGGGTGATTTCGGTCCATGTCAACGGAACACTTTGTGATTAGTTTCACAGAGTATAGAAAATCAGATCTATAATATTTACTATGGAGTTGAACTGTTCCATTTGTAGCCCGTTCCAATTAGGCATTGAGAGGACTCGTTAGGGGAACATCCATTAATCACGAGGCATTCCATGTTGTATTAGGTTGGATGAAGTCGCGTTATCTGATTTCTGATGTGTTATCTTAGGCGGGAGATTCGATAGCAGTATGACAAGAATTGTTGTATTAGTAAATGACATGTTTGGTGGGATGTGTGCATGTCAGACGGCAGCTGAGGTTATTTTAGAAAGGTTTATTGAAATAAATCTATCTGCATTCTACTGCACTCTAGTTGTCTTAATATCATGACATCTGAGCCTGGAACTAACCGCAATCGACACACCACCACAGTCTGACTTGTCGCTGGTAACATTAGTTTTGTATCGCTTCGGAAAACGATATAGCTACCTAAACCAGACCCGTTTAACTTACATACGATGACTGTGTCAAGACCGAGACGTTTCCTTGCACTAGTTGAGTTGCATCGCAAGGAGCGCTAGTTTAGTACTACACCGCAATGGGCCATAGTTAAGTAAATACTGCAAGGAGCGCTATTTGAGTACTACACCGCAAGGATCTCTAATAATTGAGTACTACACCGCAAGGAGAGCTAGTCGAGTACTACATCGCAAGGAGCGTTAGCTGAGTACAACACCGCAATGGGCCCTAGTTGAGTACATACTGCAAGGATCTCTAATTGAGTACTACACCGCAAGGAGCGCTAGTTGAGTACTACACCGCAAGGAGAGCTAGTCGAGTACTACATCGCAAGGACCGTTAGTTGAGTACTACACCGCAATGGGCCCTAGTTGAGTACATACTGCAAGAAATGCTAGTTGAGTACATACTGCAAGGATCTCTAATTGAGTACTACACCGCAAGGAGCGCTAGTTGAGTACTACACCGCAAGGAACCGATTGGTTGAATTAATTCGTTTTTATTTGCTGAGGGTTTACACTGCAATATTAATACCAAAAGTCAAAATGAATTCATACGGTTATACATTATTTTCGTTCTTTACGTACCTGGCGTGAGTTTCGACTTTACGGTTGACATGATTTATTGCTATTGATTCGTTTGGGTTTAATTATATTTCCGAAAACTGTGTTTATTATATTCACAGACTTAGTTTTCATAGTAATTAAAACAACTGACCTATTGGACCAAGTAAACTCAAATGGTTATTAATACTTTAAGTTAATATCAATAGGAAAGTTAATACATTTGAAATTGGCGCTACTTGCCATCTACCGGAAATTATGGTGCATCTAGTTATGGTGCGCGAGTGAGCATACTACAACGCGAGCGTTAGAATCAAATCTCTATAGTGACTTTAAACATTGACAATTAGATTCTATTAGGTTTTTTTTACTCTATGATTCAGAACTATAATTTACATTGTACATGTTTCGTTACATAGGATGTTTCAGTAATTACGGGTACATCATAAGTACACGTTAACGCATTCTTTTTTAGTTGTCATAATTTGGTTCTAAAACCATTGACATTTCAATAGTATAAATTGATAATATTTTGGGAAGCCGTTGGACATAATTAGTTTTTGTTTGATTATGAAGGGCATTTTGTTTAGAAACTATCGTAAGGTCACCTTTTCCTCTTCGGTTTTAGTTTTCAAAATAGGTTTTAGGAAGGTGAATGTATTTTTTTCTCGGCGCAGTATGAGAGTTTTTTTAAGTATTTCTAAATTTATATATGTTTCTAAATTGTTGGTTCTTAAATTAAATTGTTAAAATATTTTTCAGAAGAGCCAAAAATGTTGTTGTTCGTCTAGCTTTGAGTTCCATACTCGTTACAACAAAGTTAAAATGACTAAAGTATTTTCGGGCGTTTTGATTTGCCTTAATTTGAACATAGAATAATTATCTTCAAAATAGCGCATTATTTTCAAAATATAAGCAAGAACAAAAAGTTTAACTAACATTTAAAGTCTTTTAGTTCACACCCATACCTTTTAATATTGCTTTCTGTTTTGTTGTTTTGAATTCAAGTTACTATTGAAGAGTATTAAACTTCAAAGATGGTTAGAAATATAAAACGATAATTTTGTCTCGGATTAGTATATATTTTAGCTTATACACTTAAAAATAACATATTATAAACCTAAAATGTTTCGGTGTGCACCGGAGAACGTAAAAGTTAGTTATGTCCTTTGATGCAAGTCTAAGAATTAATATGTTTTTTTTAATTTTTCGTTGTGAAAGCGATATCACACAAGACAGTAAACCTAAAATTCGGATTCGACACTTTAAAACACATGAACGCTGAGATAAACTTCCGTAATTTCCTTAAGCAAACTACAATTTGAACACTAACTGACTGGAATAGTAGACTACAATATATGGCTGATAATCACCTAAAATGGCTGTATAAAGGAATAGAACACGATGTGGCACTAAAGATTATGTAATCCTCAGATCATATATACTACATCTATTGTATAGCCTACGCTCGAATAAATTGTTACATTATTTGAATGTTGGTGTGTTATTTTGAACTACTACCATATAACAACAACAAACAATAGTTGAAATCGAGAATGTAAAGTAAAGACTTTGTATTGGTCTCGACGCTAGTCAACTATTGACCGAGAATCTGAGGCTCTGATTTTAACATGAAGATAATGTTCAAAACTGGATTATAATAGAAACAGGAATTCGTGTCAAATCCATTCCTGTTTCACTTTTTAAAAATAGATTTTTGTATTTAAATGCTGATGAATCATAAAATATTTCGATTAATTGTTAATACTTATAGTTTATATTTTATATTCAATCCCTACATGTTTTTCAATTAAAGATCCAATAGGATTCTCAATTATCATTAAAATATTGTTAATATCACACACAACGTACAGTTTCTTACGAGAAAATCTATGCTAAATTAATCAATCTATAAAATGTGACACGTTACAGAGCTCACTGAGGTTGTATACAACGTACCAAGATTATTTGTCATTTCAATACGATACGTGTGTCACAATCATCGAACTCGAAGATGCTTATATAGAAATGAAGTCTCATGAAAATTTCAAGTCTATATGTTATTGATTTCAGCTACATTTCACCTCTGGAATGTGGAGTCCGTATTCGTGTGAAGAGATAAAAAAAAATTGGCGACAAAAATGCTCAAACGAACGTTTTGCCTCGTTTCAACGCAGAAACGCAATCGAAAGCACGGTGGAGCAACCGAGTTTTCTACACACAGAGTAGCTGTGTGGGAAGAGTTGATTCCATGTGAACAACAAATAATTATTCATATTTTTAATAAAAAATAAAATACACCATTTTGTTAATCCAGACAGTGAACAATAGAAATTAACTCAAGAACAATATCAAGATAGGAACAGTGAAACAAAATGGTAAGAAATTAAGCATGCAGATATAAAATGTATGTTATATAACATGAAGGATGAGTCAATATCATAGGTGTTCACCGTACATGCTAAATAGTAGAACCTACATATATAAACAGGTTACGTCCTACCAGTTGGTTACGTAACGCCCATTGCTTTCGAGGTTACATCGCTCGATTGAGAGATTCGTATGCAGTAAACAAATTTATAAAGTATACTCGCTAGTTGTAAAAAGTCGACCTACTACTAACAGTTAATAATATGCTATTCATTAGGCATTCCAAACTAACAGTATCAAAATACCTGATAGTGCTGTAGGCTATACGTGTAGTGCTGTTTGCTGCAAGTTCTAAGGCACTCTGTTAGAGATAGCGATTTAAATAACATTGATAGTTTGTTCTTGATTATTCTCAAACATATTAACTATTCACTTAAATTAGGAACTTTTGTTAGGAGGTTAAATTCAGGAACTAATTTTAAAGTCGGCGTGGAATTAAAAAAAATTACTATCACATTTATAATACTATTAGGATTAGGATTCTTGTGGTTCCCGCCTCTTTTTAATAAACAAGCTAATATACACACAAAGTTTATAGTTGCTAGTTTTTATTTTATAAAAAATATCCGCCTATCGGAAGATGGCGGAGTTGTACCTTTATAAAATGAATCAGATTTTCAAATTTAATTTTACTTGTTGTCTCGTGTCTCAAGAGCGATATATGTTTATGTAATAGGACATATTTCGACACGAATGTACTAATAGTCGATCTAGTCATATTTAAAGCTGATTCTTACATAATTTAACCCACCAGCTCATGTGATTACTATGCCAACTTGAGAACTCTTAACTCGTATTATTATTAGCAGCGAAAAAACTTGGATAATATTTAAATGTAGGTCTAGGCGGTGGCCAGACTGGCAAGTATCCAAAGTACCCCGGGCGTTCCACACATCGATGTACCTACACTCACTTCCTTTGCAGTATATTGAACATCGATGGTTGCACAGTGCGATACTCCTACAATCTAGAACAAAATTCATTTACGTTAATTATGCTTGGGTACAGTTTCATATCACCAAGAAATATGTTCCTGGTGACTGTCAATAGACAATAGTAAAATACAAAATTTACAATAAAGCAAAATGTTGATTTTTAAACTTGTATAAGTTTTAAATCTTTAAACAATGGGAATAAATGTGTTAAGTATTTGTATTAAAAATGTGAAATATGTATAACATAATGAATCGAACTTAAATTTAAAATAACTTTTTCGAACAGATTAAATTTTGAAACAATAGACTACTATTAGCATTTAGCATTTAAATCACTAATTGACTAAAACTATTATTTGGTTACAACTATTGATTATAAATCTACCCACATCATGTAATTAAAATATACAATACATGCACGTAAATACCTTTTTATACAGGGTGCCCCAGATCACCCGTCCACTATTTATACAGTATTTAGGGAGAATAATTGTACGAGCTAGAACCACAAAATAATTGTTAGACCCATTAACTAAATATATCGGCTAAATTATAAAATTAGTTTTAGATTTTTCAATTTACAGGTTGTTCCTGAAATAGAGGGTCATGGATTAGAATATCAGCAATATTAAATATAAAAATAGATCCAGTGATACATTTTCTTTACTAAACATAACTACTTATTAAAGAAAAATCATCTAATTGCCTACTAAACCACAAATAAATATTTCGATGACACAGTTAATGTTTTTTTTTTTTTTTTTTTTTTTTTTTTTTTTTTTTTTTTTTTTTTTTTAGGAAAAAGTTAGAATTCTTCTAACACACTGTGGAATACACTGAACGGAACAAGCAGTAAGAAGATCAAATCATTCAATATTATGAAATATTTTTTAAATTTTGTATTGGATTTTTGTAAATTTGACTATGTACAAACCAAGCTCTTTATTGGGAATTCATTATTAATATTAAGAGCAAGTGTCATTTAATTGTAATCTTTTCATTCACGCCACTTTTCAATAAACAAGCTAAATGCAATTCAATATACACAGAACCTTCGTTCATTTGCTAATCTTCTTAGCTCAAGCGCCAGAGTCAATTTCCGGACAGGCCGGTCTCCCCGTTATACGTGAAAAACCGGTGTATATTATAATATGTTTGTTAAGTTTAAGCGCCTTAGGCGTGGTGGCATTTTTTATCTGGTTCGGTAACTTGTTTACACCTGGACCAACAAATGTTTCGTTTTCGGCTACAAAAAGTATATTATTTCAGGTTTTCACACAGGAGTTGAATTCCATCCAGTTTGTAAGTTCAAGATTGCGTTTGATTGTGAAATTATGTGTTGTTGTTATAATCACTCTACAGCCTGTATGTTGGTTCTCTAAACGAGATGACCAGATAGGACCATTTAAATCTAAATATAAATAAAAGTAAATAAAAATCTAAATATTTTCCTCACACTCATTAGTTAAAACACAATACATTCCTGAATAAATAAAAAAGGGTGTGGAGAAAAAAAACATTGTGAACCTCTATGTGTGTATCCTCTATCTATGGGGAGTAGTTCAAGCCCTTTAATTTGTAAATACAAATTCGGAAATCACATAGGCTACACGTAACTTAAGCAATTGATATAACTCAGTTACGTGAGAAGCGACGCGGCTCAGAAATTGTTTATTAGGCTTTTAATCGATTATGCACTTCTGTCAGAGTTGCTTAGCAATCTGAAGGTTTCAAATACTTGCTATTACAACGTTTTTACTTATATTTTTTATAGAATATAGTAATTTTCTTAGTAAAATATAAATCTTTTAAATGATCTTAATCTGAAGCAACCAAATGTTTATATTTTTTGTAGTTATATCTTAAAGTTTGTCAGAATTTCCCCAATCTTAAACGTAAAATTCTTCCTTTTCTATTGTGTTCAGATTTATAAACAGATTAACCCACAACAGCCCACACTGTATTGTGACAGTACCACACTTTTTGTAAAATATTGAGCGTACTGTCTCCATGGGCACATTTTGACGTCTTTAGCCTTCATATTGAAAGGCCTCACAAAAATTAAGGCTTTTCGTAAGCCTTGCCCGTTAATGAGCACTTCTGGTTCAAGTGCATATTACCAACGCCGATGTAGAATCTCTCTCTCTCTCTCTCTCTCTCTCTCTCTCTCTCTCTCTCTCTCTCTCTCTCTCTCTCTCCTCCCTCTCCCTCCCCCCTCTCTCTCAGTGTGTGTGTGTGTGTTTATAGCCATTGTACACGTACATGTACTTTATTATAAAGTGGTCTAAAAGTTCAACCAGAAATTGATCTTAAAGACCAATATACATCAAAACTTATCGTCTTCAAATAGTGTTTGCCTATTTAATATACGTAATTGTCTCGTAATTGCAGTTTATGTGCAGGCGCTTTGAAAACTTTTATCTTTTGCAGCGCCACCTGGTGGTGAGTTACATCAATGGGCATAGCATATAAACCTTCTCCGTAGAAAAATACATATACATACAAATTTCCATAATGATCGGTTAATTAGTTTACGATTCCATAAATGACAAACACACAAAAATTCATTTATATATATATATATATATATATATATATATATATATATATATATATATAGAAGATGTAATTAAGTTAATAGTAGCTAATACAAGCTCCATCTTCAACAACTCCCAATGATAACCCGACTTGTATAGTAAAAGTTATTATTATATATATTATATACCGAGATAAACTCTGAAAATGGAATATTGAATGAACAAAAACAAAATCGTGAATAGATTTATTACGTTCTCTTATGATAACGTTGGAGACGAGTGAATAGAAAATCAATTAAAACTGTGAATAATCAGGCTATAGCCAACCTAATAGCTCGTTAGTGTTATCAACAATACCCTCTGATATCCGTCTGAATGGTAATCGATAAAGATGCTGTTCTAATAAGAGGGATAGAGTACGTTATGTAATAATTTATAAGATGTAAAGAAATTTTCGATTTACTGCAACACGCTCCAAATTCCAAATTAGAAGTAATGTAATATTCTTGCAAAGTGTTCAGTAACCATAATGTGGCTGAGACATTGTAGCTTTTACTTTTGGAAACAGTGTTTTGTTTAAATGTTTACGAATAATAGGGGAACTATCACTACACAATCCTGTTTCCGTATTGACAAGGTCGGAGTCTACCCAAAGTTCTCCTGATTGGTATTTTATGTACGTGTTTTAATTTAAGTATTAAATAAATATGTATGACCGCTTATAATATGTGAAATATTTATATTTTTGATAGTCAATCCATTCTCAAGCAAGTAAACTTTTGTTTTTACTCTTCATTGTCTTGTTGGCTGAACTTCCGCGAAGTCTACAGTATAACTTGTGTGTTCTGGAAACATTTCATTCCCGTCTGTATGTCTGCCTGTCTGTCCGCGCGATATATCGATAACGAACTGACCTATACTTGAAATTGTGCATGAAGCTTCATTTCTATATGAAGAACACTGAGTTCAATAATGGTGCATGACACTCCATGGAATTTGGCTAAGTGTTAGATTATTTTTACATTTGTCTTATGGGTAACTACGAGGCAACTAGAAATACCATAACAAATCCTTTTTTTACAAACTGAGTACAATCATATCAGATGTTAACATATGATATAGTAACACTTGTAGCCCACCCAAAAAATAAGGTGGAACGTCAATGTTAAAAGTATATTGCAAGATTTGATTTCACCACACTCTTGCGTTTTAGTACCCAATGGCTCATTATAACTTTTATTATTTAAACACTGCTATGAAAGTTAACCTAATAAACAAAAATGTAAATGTATCATGTGGCAAGATATTTGGAGAAATATTTATCTGTAGACTACAATGCGATATTTAAAACTATAAAAAACCAAATAATAAGTTTTTTCTTTCATTGCATCTATCAATAGTTCACTTAAAAATTAATATTTTGTGTATTTATATTTTGGTTTTATCTTTCATGATGGAGAAATGGTGCCAAAATCACTAATTTTCACAACATTTTGTGGCATTTAGTACACCTTCTCGTACCTTCGCCTTTAAAACACTAAATATAATCAGAGGTACCGTATACTAAAAGTGCGAATTCCTATCAAATTTAAACATTACGATTTATCTGTTAGTGACTTGTGATGGATTTGTTTGATAACATACTAAATAGCAATGCCAGCTATGTACCGCGTTTCCTTGATCTAAACACATGTTTGTACGTTCAGCTATTTTGTACCGGTATAAACAAGCTTATCAGATTTGATTTCTTTTAGTTATTCAGTCAGTTTTGTGCCGTGTCCTTGAAGACGTGTACTTTTATCTGTCAAATATGCAATTCACCTCTGATGAAGCTTTCTCGAGGTTGATGGTGTTAGGTGAATGTTTACAGAATTATACGGCACTTGGAAGAACATGATGCAACGAGTTACAGCTGATGTTCAATAAATAAACGTAGAAGAGATCCAAATGGCTGTTGAAAACTTCAGTTCCAGGGTTTTTTTTCTCTCTCTCTCTTCGTTTAATTAAACAGGCTCGGGTGAATTCCCATGACGCCTCGTGGTTCTCTGGGGGTTAAACTTCTGCCATACATATGTTATTTTGTGTTACTATGGATTTTCATTGAATATTTATTTTTCCAGGGAGACATATATCCAGGAAGACATATATGTTGGTGTACTGTCTTTGAAGCTATATGTGTTTTTTTATTTGTTTTAAAAATTGGTTGAGTTCCTTGTATATTTCTATGTTATGAAGTTTTAATATATCAATCAAATTCATATTATGTGATCTAAGTAGATTATTTAATATCTTAAAGCGCAGGTCTCTCGCAAACTCGTAGGCTGGGCATCGTAGAATAACGTGGTCAAGGGATTCTCGTTCAGCGAGGGTACAACTTAAACAAAGTGGTGTGAAATATTGTTTGATGTCAAACAACTTTGTATTGACCCGAGCATGTCCAAATCTCATTCTAATTACATTGACTATCTCCCACCTTTTGAAGTTTGTCATGATGAACCAAGGGCTATGGCCTGTCGTACTTTCTATTTCTTTGTACCATGCCGCTTTTGGTGTACGTTGGCATACCTGCATATATGCTACTGCATACTGCCTTTGTTGATAGGCTTTGAAGTCAGATGTTGGGATGTAAATATTGAACAATTTTGTGCCGTCTGCTATGGGTTGTTTTGCTAGGTTATCTATATATTCGTTATGATAAATACCTACGTGTGCTGGAACCCAGTGAAAAGTGACGTTCTTGCCACTGTCTATTACATTATGGATGATACTCACCGGAATACCTTCCCCTTTGGAGTAGTTGTATACGTTACTCAGTGCTGTTATGGCTGCTTGTGAATCGGAGAATATTATGATGTCTTTCTGTCTGATGGTGGCGAGTGTGAAGGTTGCTTGCAATATGGCTATAAGCTCAGCTGAGTAGCTGGATATTCCTTCTTGCAGGGAGAATTTACCTCTGATATCCAATTCTGGAATGTAGAACGCTTGCACCAGCACCATTCTCGGTTTTTGATCCATCTGTATATATTTTTAGCGATTGTTTGTATATTTTCTCTGAGGTTACTTCGAGAAAACGTTGTTTTACAATAGTGTTGTTGCTTACCTTTTTTTGGATATTCGAGTGTGAAGACAAATTTTATTTCATTGTCCATTGTTAATATAGGTTGTTTAAGAACTCTGTTTGGAAAATGACGGATTACAGCTGGAACATATGTAAATAAGGTTAGTTGAATAAAATAATTGTTGGACCGAAATAGTTAGAATCTATATAACTGGAGGAGTAATACTTATTTAAATTACAGTATCTAACGGGGAAAGTTTTTAAAAAGATAAAAAAGAAAAATTTATTAACTATATACTGAAATACAGGAGTTTAAAACTGTAATACAACAATATATAATGAAAGTTATTATTTTGGCGCAATTATTCAAGCATCAAATGCCAAATTTTAAATATAAATCATACTCGTAGTTTTGAAGAGGTGTAGCTATTGATAGTCTTAATAATAGTCATATCTTGCCGTTAAAGTTTTTTAGGGTTTACAGTTTGAAGTATCCTGAATTTGAACTATTTTTATAAATTGGACATGTGCCGAAACGTGACAATTGTTACATTGTACCTTTTAAATACAGTATTTTATTTTAACACAAAAATTATACTATATTACGCACGTACAAATTTCTTCCAAATAAATTAGTATATCTAAATTGGAACTCAAACTTTGTATAGCCGTTAACAATAATTAACATCGAATGCCAACAAACACAAAGATTATGCACTGATGCTCTTATCCCGAGAACATTCAAACAGAGAATTATTGTTCTCTTACATCACACCGATTTTCTCTAATTGTCTACTACCAACGGGAGTGTAGTTCTCAAAATGACATGCCTAAAATCTGACATATTTATCAAATGCCTCTAAGCTTTTAAAAAGTTTAAGAGGAGTTTTTAAATGTCTTGGGTGGTGCTGACTTTTTTAGTGGATCTGGCTTTCTGTAGATGGAGTTAATAATTCAGATCATAAGTATGTCTGCGAGAATAAATGTTCACAAACAACTATTGTCTCTCTGTTCAGTAATTGTCTCTGTACCTTGAATCACGTCTATGTGTGTCTCGGCACCGTCATAGGACACATTTAAAAACACAAGGTATACAACCACTTCTAAATTTAATTTTTAAACAGTCAACAGTTGTAACAGAGAAGTGTTTACTCCTGTTTTCGTTCAGTGACGTGAAAAATAGAAAATAATATTTTTTGTAAAATAAAACGAAAGCTCGATAAACGCAATAAATTTCAGATAATACTTATTTCGTTACAACAAAAAACACGAAAACTTATTTATTAAAAACAATAAACAATTAATGTAGTTGGAGGGCGCGGATAAATGGTTACCTCCCAATGATATACCGTTCAGGAACAAACTGATTAATACTTGTGTTCTGATTTTCAGAAATTGTGCATAATAAAGCAGTTTATTTTGAAAGGATTTCTATTGCTCAAGTACATTCATAACAGTTTACCAAAATATGGTGTTTCAATTAGGAATTCTTATAACAGTCTGAGGCACTTTACCTGTCAATGTAATTCTTGTAATTCAACTAAAATTGCAAGTTATACGTTTCATTACAGTTTAACAGGACGGTTGAAAACTTATTCTTATTCACCAGTTGAATTATATGTAACAAACAAAAGTTTGCAGCATCATTAATGATCTTTAAAAGTTTGATATAGTTTTTTATTATTTTACTCAATACTATATTGAGTGGTCAGCTATTCTGATGATCAAACAATTAGTTTTCGCTGTAACTTTTTCAACAGTTTATTACTTAAGTGGTTGAAATATAGTTAATGTTAAATAAAATCTAGTGCTTTCACATCCAACAATTTATGAATTATTCTATAGCACTATTGGAAGTGCAATAACAAATAAAAATTCGAGGTGCAAGTGAATAAATATAACTATCCATTTCTACTCTTAATGTTCTTCATTGTCATTGATAAGAAAAACAACATCCAAGATCGTTTTACACCTACAGTATCTCACATGAGTATACGATGTGCGGCAGACCACATATGGCGTAACAGACTTCACCGAGATTACATTAAAAAATTTCAAGTCTATGGATCATTTCATTCTTGAGATATACTGTGGGCAGACAGACAATCGTTAAAAAAAACTTTAACTTCCCGAGAGGCAAAAGTAAAATTGTGCTAGCCCACAATTGATGGGCTTAATAACCAAATTTCACGGTTGGCCACACACCAACATAGAACTCATTCTCGTCTGCGTATAAATGAAATATCAAACACAACTTAAAGTCTACAGATCATATTTGTTCTAGAGATATATTGCTGATAGTTAGCCGACATGTCTTATTGTGCCATATGTTACAAAGTCATACGATTGTACTCAGTTTGTTTAAAATTTTATCTTTTCTTTTTTCTCATAATGGTTACCCAATAAGTTTATCACTAAGCTTCGTGCAAAATCACGAGTTTATAGATTATTTCGTGCTATAAATATCACGAGGACAGATAGACAGACAGAAAAGAATTTTTCAGCTTCTCCAGTGGTAGCTTCGACAACGACAATCAAATGATACACTATCAAAATCTAGTTCCACTTTATACTTGCGTCTGTTCTTAACGTGTTACCCCCTGTAACTTTTAAAGTATTTACCCTATTTTTATGGTCTCATTACCTAATAACTAATTATAAAGTTATTAACTTAACTTTGAACGACCTAGTAATATCGCCACACTTCAACTTCAATAATTCATTATACTTAACAGAATTTCTTATTTTACAATTCTCCTTGGACTACGTCTTGGAATTTTGGTTTTAGCTGGTAATTGGTGATCTTATAACAGAAGGAAATTTTACATTTAAAAAATTCTTAATACGCACTCAATGTGTTTTACGACAAAGTTTATATAATAACATGCTAACTAATATTGTACGAATTATTCAATGGAAATTATGTGTTCATTGTTCGTGTATCACTTTATCCTTAAATAGCGAAATATACTTAGGTAAAGATTTTAAATCAAACATTGAGATTTATCTAACTAGATTTTTCTTGGATTAAATTTTATTTTTGCAGGGCCTTGGGATGTGAATACCCACACAAGCAAGTTAAATGATTTAATTTAAATAACTTAAACCACCATAGAAACCATGGTTTTTATATTGATTTGAATAAATATTTTATTATACTGCATACTGCCCGTTTGCAAGTAAATATTGGTTACAAATGAAAACAAGTAAATGAAATATTTCTTTATTTGAGGCGAAATTAGGGCCTCATGGCCCTTTGTTACATTTAACCTCATATAGAAGCTAGAACAAAATATTTTTATTTTTAAATGCTAATAAAACTAAATATTTTTCTGTAAACATTTTCAATACGAACAATAAAAAGTACAACTGCAGTGAAGAACACATATTCACACAAAATAATAACATGTACTTGTATATAACGAATATTAGAAACACACTACTCATGCCAGTGCAACCGCAGCGAGTGACCTGTCGACCCCGCCCTAACCATCCGCCCCAGATAGTGCTCCTTGAGTGTCGCCACGAACCGAGGACGTCTCTAAGGAAGTGATGCTATGAGGAAGGGAATTCCACAGACGACATGCCGTTTCTACAAAAGACTTGTCATATACAGTAATTCTGTGCAACGGCATGCGGAGCACAGACGAACCAGAGCGAGTTCTATCCACATCAATTTGAAAGACAAATTGGAAATCGTTTAAGAAATAATTTGGAAAGCCAGAATTTAAAATTGAATGCACCAATGTTAAGATTTTTATTGATCTGAGGTCATTCAACTTCAAGATCTTTGAATTAATACAATAGGGCGAGATATGCTCATCTCTCATGAGATCCAATGCACATTCCATACAATAATATTGGGTTCTCTGGAGTGTTTCACCCAAAGCCACAGTCATTTCGTTCATCACACTGTTACAGTAAGAAGAACAAGGCAGTATGAGTACAACCAACAACAGTTTTATGTGAAGCGGCAAAAACCTCTGCAGTTTTTTTTCAGCGAATGTATTGGTGCAATAACTTTTTTACACTTAAGTCTCTGTTACTACATCAGTCCAGCTAAGAGAACAATTTATTGTCAGTACTAAGTTCTTAACTTTATCGTAATAAGGTAATACAGTTCCATTTATAGTAACGTTACGTAAAGATGTAAAATCGATCAAAGATCGATAGCGGTAATGAAATATCACAATTGGTTTAGTTTTTTCGCGGTTTAGTTTAAGTCTAACAGATCATGTTTACAACGTGTAGATCAAAACACCGAAGGAGCTAACTCAATATACGTAGTTGATATAGTAGATTTTATAAGACAACAGCCTTAAACTAGCTAGTACAATAGTATATATTCATATAGGTACATCATCCAGGCTCTGTGTTCTCTCAGCGATTTCACACACTCACTATATACTGACAAACAATAGTTAAGTTATCGAATTCAAGTCTTCTTGGCAAACAACCATTTCACCACAAATCTCCGACACGGATCAAAACATGAATAATTCAAGACGTACCATAGCTCGGCTCTCTCGGCACGCTCGTAGCCATATCCTGGCGTTGACAATCACGCCAAGGCAAGCATCTTGGACCTCAAGGTCTTCAGTTCACGATCCCACCACCAATGGATTGTTGATATCCGAAGTTGGCGAAGTGGCCAGCTCTCCTAGGCTAGCTTTCCGAGGTAGCATATGCCATAGCCGACATAAACTACTATCGGACATAACACAGTATATCACAGAAGATAACTGAATAGTTAGTAATGTAATAGTTTATATGGCAACTATGCACCCACTTTATGTGAGAGGTATCTGCATGACTTGTCGGGGTTATAGAGCTTACAACTTGTTTATGTATCACATATGACATCAATATGAAGTTTACACTGATCCTAGTGAATTAATTTATTCCAAAATGGTACAACAAAATATTGAAATAAATTACTAACAGTACAGACTCTTTGATATCTGGAATAAATAGTAAAAAATTTCAATGATAAAAATGAGACCATCTGGAACAATATGAATAAAGATAGATTTTATACCTATACTTAGAACGATTTAGAAACTCGATCGTTCTGAAGTCTTATAAAATGTAAATAGTTATAATAAGCATATTAGATATTGGTTTCTAAACCCAACAGATTTTATTAATGCGGACTCCAAACTCAGATAAAAGAGATTGTATAAAATTAGCATTTTAGAGACATTATGTCTTCACTGTGTGTAAATGACCAAGTATATATGTTTCCAATACAAATATAAAGGTGCGGAAGTTACATTTAAATGTATAGCCTCTAGAGCCTGCAACGCATTCTAAAGAGGGTCCAGCGAGAACACCCAAGCACCGGAAATTCGTCTCCGTTCTCACGCTTAGGCACTACACTCACCATAAGCTAATCTTAAAGTCGACCTACGATACATTAGACATTGTCAAGTTGCTCTTTGGTGGGAGCAAGGCCGCGCTCAGCTTTTGCGGGTTTCGGGTACATTCTAACGGGCACCTTCACGTCACGCCACCGCGCGGCAGTCGACACAGTGCCTTCACATAGACGTGTGGCGAGGTACCGGTGAAATTGTCCGAATAACCGGTCTGAGTACGCTGGGTGGGAGGGTGAGGTCCAATAGAAAGTCAAGAGGCCTGTGATTATTCAAGCTACATGCGGACATGAGCATACCTTGGGTTTAGATTCTGCAGTGGAAGCATGGACTCCACGCATTCCCATGGGGGTAGAAATAATGTAAAGTTCATGAAAGCGACACTGCGAGATAACGATCCAATAGCTCCGTATAATTATGTACAAAAGAAAAGAATGCCTTTAGATTAATTTGAAGCTATGATTAGTATTATATAAATTACTAGCAGCTAGCCGTGGTTCGCACGCTATTTCGTTTTGAAATATAGGGACACACTGGCCATATATTTTTTTGATTACATTCTAAACACTTTGGGGATGTGATACTCAACAAAATTTAAATATTCTTGTTACTATCAACCTTACCCTTTGCTTTCAAGACTATAAATGTCAACAAATGTATAATAATAGTAAAATTTTTGAAACATATAATTGCACTGCCATAAAACAATGTTTACACAGAGCAATGAATTAGATTTAAGAGATGTTTTCGATTAATAGCATGTTTACAGAAGCGCATTTTTATGGAATTTTTCGTAACTTAAAAATTAGTGGGGCGTAGTCCGAAAGAATGTTTGAAATAGGAATAGGCCTATTTTTATCCAGGGACCCTAAGAATGTCCATGTAAAATTTCAGTACAATCGGTCGGGTAGTTGTTACGTAATAGAGTAAGCCACACACGAACACACATACACCAAGAGATTTTTACATAACAGTATAGATTGGTCACTGTTACATAATAATTTATGCCGGAATAAATTTAGTGGATTCAAACTTTTATGAGTCAATCGATACTCCCGTGACGTTTTTAGTTTCATAATGATAAATACAAAAATGACGTGCAGATTTACCTACAATGGGTAGGTAAATAAAATTTTAAAAAAATGTCAGGTAGAAGTCTAACAACTTGATGTACCTACTTTTAAAATTAGTGACACACACCGGACAAAATTTAAGACCATTCATGTTAAGTTGGCTAAAATAAAAAAAGAATGAGGTCCATAATATTTCTGGTTAAAATGTTTACACGGCTGTGTGTGTTTTTTTTAAGTCCGGCTATATCATGAATAATACTGAATAATTTTAGCATTTAAATATCCAATCAGTTACCCGCGGCTTCACACGCAATTTTCAAAATCGAAAGCTATAGCTTTCTTAGTGAAATTATTTATGATGCAATATGATGGAGCTCTTCAATTTTTTAAACATAAGTAAACATATCAGGTACAGATTGTTTAAGTATCCATGTTTGAAAGATTCAAAACGTAAATAAAAGTTTTACTGGTTCTATTTTAGGTTTTGTTGTTGTATGAATAAATGTATACGCGTAAGTCTCAAAACCCTAATTTGGTCAAAAAGTGTCAATTTCATAATGTTTAGATTAATTTTCTATCTAAGGTATTTCAAGTGCTATAGTAGAATTTTTCCTTTTGCCTCGATCAAGAAAAGTATACCAACAAAAACCAACTTCGATTAAAAAGCGTCTACTTTCTGCTCTTTTAATTTACTTTCAGTGTAAGATTTTTCAAGTGGTAGTTTGCTTTTTTGTACCGTTAAAGAAAATATAAAACTTACGTATGACTGAAATGTTACTGCGATCCGGTTACGGAATCCAACTTAGATTTAAAAGCGATTCGTAAGCTTAAAGATACTACGTGCTAAAAAAAAGTGCAGTAGGCCTACTTCCTTCGTTTGTATTCTTCTGATATAAGAGGAAGAGTCTGCCATCTCCTTGCTTTTCCTTTAAATACAGTAAAATTGTTAAGGTCGAAAATTGTCCATAACCTTATGTGTAAAACATTCACAGCTTTGTTCATTAAGGTGGGTTTTACAACAACGTTATATATGTACTTTCGTATTTATAATATTACTACGATTTTCAAACATTAAATGTAAAAAAATGTTCTGCCACTTTGGTGAACTTCAGCTGAGAGTGTCAAAATTCGTTTAGGGTAAGTTAACTTTGGATTACGTGACGTATTATAATTTTATTTTCCAGAATTATTAAATACTCTGAGAAAGATTTTCATTGTTTCACATCATTCAAATCTTCCTTAGACTTCTAAAAATATGTTTTATTCGCGAAATCGGTTCAGTCGTTCTTGAGTTTTAGTGAGACTAATAAACATAATTTTATGTTTATACATATAGAGATTTGAGAATGTAACTAAATATATTGTTGAAAATCGTATTATGTTGTTCCTAGCCATTTAACAATATTATTAGTGAATTAAAATTATGTAAAATGATGGTAGGTACTCTGTGTGGTTTCACAAACCCTATTTGTGTCAATCACGACCAGAAATACATGACAAACATAAAAAGGGTGAGTGAAGATATTCTTAAAGTAACTAAACACTATTCAGAATGGTTGACTTTTCAGAAAAATGCAGATACGAACATTTTTCACACTGACTCTATTTAGTAGCTTATTTATGATGCAGTTTTTGGCAACATTGTGTTGTAAGTTTTTCATAAATACACAATTTAGAAAGTGAGGTTATCTTTAAATACTCAATCCATGTATCCTACACTTTTTACTTTGAAATAAATGTTAACACGTAATTAGTAAGGTAATTACTTTCTTAAAATATGTACTTATACTATTTAAAATTCATACTTTTAGACTCTTACTTTTTAAGAAAACGCCCTAGTAAAATATATTGATACTAATAACATTAATCTATACATTATTTTGAAACACACATATTAATTTTACGAGTATATGAAAAACATTCAGTGGAGTTAGAGCTATAACCATAACATCATCATAAAACTGTGATTTAATAAGGAATATCAAATATATTTAAAATGTGTATTCTAAGTAAATCAGAAATACGTCACATTGGTATAATTACTGATTAATTATAATATTGAACCACTTTATGATACCAAGCACCTGGTTCCGTTGTTGTCTGAGCAGACTGTACTTTTTGACACTGCATTGCTGTTTTAACAGCAGCGTTCAAATTACAAAAGAAAGCGAATCGCAAAAATGAGTTTTAGAGCATCCTGCAAACAAGCTTCCAAACAATTACAGCTGTTGACTCTGCCAAGTCTCTACATTTTGCAAACAATTATGTTCCGTAAGTCGAGATGTGCCCTGATAAGGGACCGAGACATTCATGAGTATATGAGATAAGAGGCAGAGACAACTACGGAACTGGCAGACACAGAACGGTTACTTATGAGTACTTGAGTTCACAGGCTGGTGTTTATTTAATCAACAGATTGCCAGATTCCCATCAAAAGTCCTCCAACGCCCAAAGCGTTAGAATTTCGCCTCAAATGCTTTTTAGTGCACAAAAGCATTTTATAATGTCGAAGTTATGTCACACAATTGGAAGATCGATCATTTACAAGACTGACCCCGACGTTGGAAGTGGGTAGAATTGGCGTATGAATGAGATTAAAGAGATGCAAAAACTGTATGTCTGAATGTGTGTGATGTAAATGACAAAATCAATTTAATTTAAATTCTTAGACGTTTGTTATACATGTCTACATGTTTTCGCAAAAAACGATTTGACTTTGTTTATTCAACTTTTTGATACTATAAAACAGGGCTTTTCAAATTTAATCATTTTCGGCGGTAAAACACGAAAAATACGTTTCAACCCTATTACACGTTCCTATTTTTACATTAGTCTTATGGGTCAATTTGTAAACTAACTCAATACACCCATAAGAGATTCTAACTTGGAGCGTAACTATTCCAGCACACATTATTGATAGTAACTTGGTTTGAATACTTTTATTACTTAAACACTAGTATGCAACGCATTTTAATCAAGAAAAAAAATGTCCGAATGTACCATGTGGCACTAGAGGTCGAGAAAGATTTCACATGCAGAATTTAAATTTTCCATTAATCTTAATTTCTACAAGAATAAATTTTACTATGCATAATTTTCATGTCAACTTCTCTTTTGTATGATAGTAATTATGTCTATCTCGAGGATGACATAAGCTGTAGATTTGAAATGTTGCATACAACCTCAGTGAAGCCTGTTGCTTGAATACTTGATCACGTGAAGTACTTCTACTCCGTAAATAATACGTTAGCGGATAAGCCGAAACCCCTGTTTCACGCAATGGTTTGTTTTTACAGTATGTTTATAGCTATTAAGTATATGCATTTAATATCCGATATGTAGGTACATGGCATGACCTATTTTGTAAATAATAATTAGAAAGTTGCATTGTAATGAAATGGAAGAGAACGATATCGGGCTTACAGTTTAGCTTATTTTTGTTAAATTAGAGTTTAGATCATGTATGCACCAGTGAATGTAAAGAAAAGCATACGAGTAAACCAACCATATCGGTAGTTTTGAGATAAGTGAATTACGTTTAGAGAAATGTAGTAAATAGAGAAAAGACAAGTTATTTCTAGAACTAAACTCAAACTAGTCTTGCTCCATTAAATATATTGCACCGATAATATCTCATCCACCGCTTAGAGTGACTCACTTTCGCCTGCACAGGTATAGGACGTGTGTTTCTACTCTTGACTTGCATCCTGTATTCATTTTCTTCTGTCAGGGCTCCAGGCAGTTTTCAGGTATGCCAAATCTATTTTCATTCTTTCTTTAGTGGCGGTTCATTGCCGCACTTTCTAACTTTTATGTACTAATTGTCTCCTCACCTGACGAAGAGGATGAATTTTAATCCTCGAAACGTTGTGTAATACATTTTGTACCAAATAACGATGGCTAATATCCGAAATCCAATTATGCTTTCAAAACCGTCCATCATCAATAACAGACTCTAAACAAAGAATACACTACTATTGTAAAACATCTACTAAACTAAACTACATAAAATAAAAATTAAATGTATTTTCAGCAGTGATTTTCATATGAAGCCTATTTTCTTAGAAAATTGATAACAAAAATTTCGAATTTCACTTTGATGCAATCGAAGACAAAATAATCAGTGAGCCTATAACAGACTGCTAGTAAGTTGATTTATACTAATTTTGATTGTACTAAACTAACCGACTAATCGGTTAGACGCAAATAACCGAAATATTCAGATCGACTACTCCAGTCAGTAAGTGGCTCGTCCTTATCTCTGGTAGTAGGGGAACAACCAGTCTCAGTCGTGAGTAACATTTCGTGGAGGATAACCACAGACACTACAGGTACGGATTTAATATCTCAAGTTGTTCTAATATTACTAACATGTGCTATTGTGTTTTGAGAGCGCCATTTCACTAAATATACTATTATTTTGTTCATAGTGAGAAAGAATAGCACAGTGGGAAAACAACCGACTTCACACATTGTAAATTATACAGGAGAGGACGTTTAAAGTTTAAAAATTATTTACACGAGTACGATAATTTTTTTGGAGCGAGGGATATTCTGCATAAGAACGCTTATCTGTAGTCAGACTATTTTAAACAATAAACGTATTTCAGAAACTAGTTATAATAAAGTACTATTAGAAATTAAAATATGTTCTTTGTAATTATTACTTGCATTATCTTTTCATTGCTTGTAATTGTAATGTTTGTACTTTCTTTTCTGTAATATGTGTAAACAAATTATTATGAGTAATATTTTTAAATTTATTTTATAAATAGTCTAGATTTTTATTACCTGAGCTTGTAGGAGTGTATTACTGATAGGGTCTGCACGATATCTCGAAAACGAATTGACCTATATACTTGAAATTATGGACGAAGCTTCATATGAGGAACACTGAGTTCGAGGATGGTAGGCCTACATGTTTCTTTAACATTGGTCTTATGGGTAACCATAACATTTAGGAATATCACAGTATTGCACATACTTAAATGTTAAATGAGTTTATTAATGTTTTGCGTAATAAACTTGACGATTATTCTAGTAGTACAATAAAATTAGCTAAATTAGTTTTTTTTCCTTTTTTTAACACTTATGCTTGACCTGTATTAATTTAATGTTTATTGTTGTTATTGGTTGAGCGCAACTTATCCCGTGTGGGCATTTCTGTTTGTACTCACGATATCTCGAAAATAAACAGACGCTGAAGTATAGACTTGAAATAGTGCATGAAGTTTCAATTACATAAGACAAATGTTTAGTTAGAGGATAGACATGTCACTCCATGGGATTTGGCTAAGGATCAACGTTATTTACATTGGCCTTGTGGGTAACCGTGATGGTAACGAGAAAATAGCAGAATAAATAGATTTGTGAACAAACTCAATACGGCCACTAGAGATTCCAATATGTTACATTAACACAAGCAGTCTAACTATTCCTCCACATGCAACTGTATTTTACAATGACTTGGTGCATATACTTTTATCATTTAAACACTGATATAATACCCAATTTAACCAAACAAAAATCTGAACGCATCTTGTGGCAAGATATTAGATAAAGAAAGGTTTAATATGTCGAATTTACATTTTGTATGAAGCTTCATTTCTGTCGTTTTTTGTATGATTGTCTATTTGTACACAGGAAACAAGGACAGGATGGCCACTCAAAATGTATTTTCAAATTCCCGGTCGAAAATTTCCGATTCTCGTCCATTTTCAAATCAAATAAGCAACTGTAATACTGTATTTAACTCTTACACCTAGTGCAACAGTGACGGGTTATCGTCACCAGCTGTACTTGAAGGATATGCCTTGAAGTTGCGGTGGTCTAGCAAATTTCGTCGCTAACGATATGCGAAATTCTGTGGCGATCCATCGCTACAACCTATTTTAAGATCTTTAGTTTATATCTCTGTGTCTTTCAATGTGTCGACATAACATCGTGTATACCTAATAATATTCCTTTCTGTGAGGTTTGAGAATATATGTTTATCCAATTCGGAAGAAGCCTAAGAATACATACTAAAGTTGCGTAATGATACTTCAAAAAATTTGCAGAAATTCAAGGAAATGAATATGTTATGAGTCATACCCTCTACCTTCTGCTTTTAAATCATCGAAATAGTAGGTTAAAATTAGCTTCCAGAATATATTCAATTTAAGTAAAACTTCATCGATATTTATTTGTATTTATAAAAAGTCTGTGTTTATGTTTAACTACACAGAGTACGACGTATTGATAAAATACAAATAAGCAATACTTGTGTTTACCGTCGAGTGGCTAACGTTCGTGCCTAGAACCAGCAGACATGTTGTTTCTGTTTGTGATGTGTTATTTTGCAGCTTAAGCAAGGCACTTTGGCGTAGGTTTTCAGCATGTATTGTAGGCGGTTCTTACTTCCACACGGGCACCAACTTCAGTAACATTGACTTTACTGCTCAGACAGTTATGAAGAATCACAGTACACACTGTCCACACCGCATTGTGAAGGTCGAAAGTACAGCCTCCACCGTTGTACACTATTCCGAAAGCATTTTCCACATCTCTTCTGCACAACCTTCCTACTCTGTTCCGTAGTTATACACTCTCTTCTGTAGGTAAGAACGAATGGCCTACTTTGTCCCATGCTCAGCCCATTCCTTAAATTTAGTTGCAATAGACATCCTTCATCTCCCACTACAACGTACATTACTCTTCCAAATGTTCGTCTTCTGGCACCGAAAGCTTATAGTTAGTTATCTGTACCCCAACAGTGCTTTTCAGAGAAATAAAGGAATACATTCCTTTCCGTAATATCCTTCGTCAATGGACATACAGTTGTACTCGGCATCAACAAATCTTAGCAACACAGTATATAGTATATTTTATAGTTGTAGCTCAATGATCCTAAAAATAGTAGAATTTTAACATGTTTACTGTCCGCCGCCCAGATGCATACATCCCTGACCAAATGGAAGTGAGCAATTGTTGGAAACGAGGTAGAGAGGGAAGGAGCTACGTAGCTTGCTGTGTGAATGTAATGTCGCCGACGTATTAATACGTTAACTACGGAGGCCTTAGATGTCTTAAATGTATCCCTCACAAAAGAATAGCGACGAATAAAAGTCAGCGCCTCAATTCTCGACCAAGGTCAGCTACACGTCTTCCACTTGACCGCGGACCTGTGCCAAGGGGTCCGCAAAAAATAGATGTTCAATTTAGTTTTTAAGCATTTTCGACGCAACTAAACAGACAATCAATACTTTCAGTGAGCAGCATGTGACAACTTTTATTTTAAAATATCTAGTATTTTCTCGTTTTGATAGATAAATGTAGAATAATTAACGTTTGGCTTTACTTATTCAGGGGTTGAGGATGACCCAGTGTACGAGAATTATTTGTTTTATTGTTATTATTTGTTTTGAAGCACGAGTGTATGAAGATTGCAAAATTTCATAGGCATCTGGAAACAAAACCTCCAAATTGTAAACATAAGTATTCCTAATTAAATACATTTTCTGAGTTAAAAAGATAGTAACAAGTGCTGATCAAAATTTATAGGAAAATGCGACTTTGGAATCATAAAGAAGCCTCTCAACTTCATAAATACCAGCAGCTGCAATGTTATGCAAGATAACGATAGGTGATTCAGATGCTCATACATATTACTCTGCTATCTAATAACATTATTAAATGAAGAATCACAGATTTTGCAAGTAATACCCTTGATAATTTATTGGCACAACTGTGTAATATGTTTACTCTGCAATTGGATAAGAGCACATACACATAAACTAGAAAATCTATAATGTTAGTCTTCATTAGTTTTATCTGTAAAAATAAATTATATAAAGAGGTTCTCTTTTTATTTAATATGCTTCACACTACAGCCGACTTCTTACGGACCTTGACAGATCCACCATTACTTGGCAAAAACGTGTAGGTGTTTATACAGATGAGCAAAACCAACGTCTAGTGAGAAAGCAGATTTTCAGCTCGTATAAAATATTTAGTTTCAATGATGTGGATTTGCTCTTGTAATGAAAGTATTATCTGAATCAATGTAAATTACATTGTCATATAAGTCATGAGTGGTCAATTCTAACAAAAGCCATTTGGCATTTATTTTGCTCTGTTAAATCAAAGTTGTTTGTCGTACAAAGAGTACATTAACGTCTACAAGAAAACTAAGTAGATCTATTTCTACTTCACGATAAAGTAAGTGCTATGGCAAACAATGTCAGATATAAGCAACACGTATTGAGAAAGGTTCTACTATAAACCTTCTCACTTAGCATTTTAGAAACGTAGCAGCCACCATCAGACAGTATTTTTCAGAGCCAGATTCTAACTGACATTGAGTCAGAAATCCATTTGCATGTATTGAAATTGAAAATATTTCTAACCTTACATATGATGGAAAAGTTAAACTTTAAAGTTATGTATCAATGAAACAAAAAACTGAAAAACGCTAAAACACAATTTAATTATGGCTAGTGGATAAAGGTGATCATAAGAAGGAGTCACAATGCACATATAATACTCGTACCATTTGTGAACACATATAAATGTGAATGAGAAATATAGAAACAGGATCAACTTTGTCAGGTTTTCATGTCAAAATGTTTGTTAATAAAACAAACTTATCAGAAATTATTAGGTAAAAAATAAACAAAAACTGTTACATTCATTATGAACATGAGCAGGGCCGGATCCAGGGAGGGGCAGGGGGGGATGTGACCCGGGCGCCGAGTTAGGGGGGGCGCCGCGCCGGGCGCCAAATGATGGGATGAGGCCACCATAAAAAAAACATTTACCATTTCTACTGTCAAGTGTCAATAGCACAATATAGTCTATGTACATACAATTTCTTACATCAGTAAACTATATTTGCGCAAACCAAAAGAACATAGGCCTAGTAAGAAATATCTTTAAAGCGGCAGGGTATTTTCATAACTAAGGCTGTGGGTTGGCAACATTGTCTACGGCTTGACTAGGACTAGAAAGCGCAAGCGCAAGTCTCCCGCTCCCGCCCCTGACTAGTGACTCGTGAGTGTTCCCGCTTGACGTGAGCGTGAACTTTTGATGAGTTTTAGGTTAGATTTCATGTCGCAGTTGTATGAATATTCTACCTGTGACTAACATAGATCAACATGTCGAAAAACCATCAGGGTGTTTCCACAGAAAGAAAGCTAAAGCAAGACAACAAGAGGCCGCGAAATCGTCAACTTTAATGTCATCATGGTTGCAAAATATCAAGGACCAAGGTAACTAATTTTTGTTGTATTTTAATTTGTTAAGATTCATTTTGAGTACAAAACAGTTATAGGCTATAGCGGCATAATAACAACAAACTTCAGTTTTAATGTTAAAAATAGTGGTTATAGATCATTAATTGTAAATATAGTTTTAGTTTATAGATATTTTATAAATTCGTTGCCTGAATGAAAATCCTCTCCCGTTCACATTCGTCGGCCGACGCCCACCACACCTTGCGTAGCATAAACACATTTAAATATTCAGAACTAAATACATTAAAAAACATATGCATAAAATGCTTCTTTCACTTACTTTCTATGCTATTATTAACGATAGTTTTAATACGGTAACATACGTACTAAAATGTTAACAATACATTGATTGTAATAATATCCCCTTGGCCCTTACTACTAAAACAATTAATATATCGAATAGGCTGTAGACTAGTACTGTAATAGTATCCCAATTAAGATAGCATGTTTTTTAGCATTATTGGCACTATTTAACAACATTATATTTTTGTAACGTTTTTAGTTAGGCCTACATGATTTATAAAACGTTACACAATGTAATAATTTGTTTATGTTGTACATGTAACCTACTTAAAAAATTAAAATGTTTGGTCATGTGTGCATTTATGTCTGTTGCTTACAGACGAAGCCGAACCTGAAGCAACGAGAAGTAAACCGTCTGTTCAAGAGGATGCGGTGGGAGAAGAAAACGCTGGAGGAGAAGATCTCATGGACGTTTGTGCAGAGGAAGAAGACAACAATGACTTTATTTGTGAAAAACCACATACTTCGCATGCTACTGATTTTTGGGCCTCTTCTACGTCATTTCAAGAAGCCGTTTCAGTTTCAGACTCAAAAGGGCCTAACCATGAAGAACAGGAGAGTGAATGTGAGTACAATTTTAATTTTAATGACCCTGGAACTTGGCCAACTCAGCTTAGTGACAAACAAAGATGTTACATCATACAAAGGAGATGTGAAAACGATGATCATAATCCTGATTTGAGTAAAAGCGGTAGGGAGGGCCAAAACCTTACAAAAGATTGGTTTTACAAAATTTTGAAAAATGGTTCAAAGGTCAAAAGATCTTATTTGGCTTACAGCGAGACAATGAATGCTTTGTACTGTGTTCCATGCAGGCTTTTTCGTCATTTGAACACAGAACATGAATCAACAATTTCGTTTTTAGCAAGAAAGGAGGGATTCACAAATTGGAAAAAACTCAGTGACAAATTGCCAGAACATGAAAACTCCCAGTACCATAAGAAAACCTTTGTTTCATGGAAAGCATTAGAAACGTCACTTGGTAAAGGAGGGATCGACAAGGAGTTGCAGGATCAGATAAAAAAGGAGGAATCCCACTGGAGAGAAGTACTACGCTGTATACTAAATGCTGTCTTATTTTTGGCAAAACAGGGTAGTGTATTCAGAGGGACAAACAAAACTTGTAACTTTGCAGATCCAAATAGTGGAAAATTTCTCAACACTATAGATTTAATTTCCCACTATAATGAGACCTTGCGTGAGCATATTGGTCGCCATAAGAAAGGGCAGCTCAGCTATTTTTCTCACACAGTACAAGATGAGTTTCTTGATCTCATTGCAAATGCAATTAGAGAAGACATAATTCAGGACATAAAAAAAGCTAAATATTTTTCATTGATTTTCGACTGTACCCCTGATGTAAGTAAAAATGAACAAATGACTGAAGTCATTCGTTACATTAAATATACTGACGAAGGGCCAGAGGTATGTGAAAGCTTTTTAGATTTTTTTACTGTGAGTGAAAAAACAGGCGAGGGGCTTTTTGAAAGCATTGCTAAAAAGCTCAAAGAAGATGGTCTAGACTTGATGTTTTGCAGGGGCCAGTCGTATGACAACGGAGCAAACATGGCTGGGAAATACAAGGGTGTCCAGTCAAGGATTGTGCAAGAGAACAAACTGGCCTACTTTGTCCCATGCTCAGCCCATTCCTTAAATTTAGTTGGGGTTCATTCAGCAGAGGCCTGTGTTGAAGCACAATCGTATTTTGGTATTATAAACAGCCTCTACAACTTCTTTCATGGCTCTACATCAAGGTGGGAAGTTTTAAAACAACATGTTCCCCTTTCGTTAAAATCAGAAAGTAAAACAAGATGGTCAGCAAGGATTGATTCTGTGGAGGTTATTTATAAACATATGGACAAAGTGCTCTCTTCTCTTGAAGACTTAACTACCCATGAGTTCTCATCTCCTGAAACCAGAGCTGAAGCTAAATCGCTACTTAAAAACATGAAAAGGTTTGAATATGTTATTATTACATGCTTTTGGTATTCAGTCCTCAAGAAAATTGATAGAGTTAGCAGGTTTCTACAAAGAGAGGACACAACAGTAGACAATGCTGCAAGAAACATACAAGGTCTTCTAAATGTATTATCTTCAACTAGGGATTTAACTGTTTCAGAGGCAATTGATGAGGCAACATTTTTAGCTAATAATATGGGCATAACAGCAGAGTACAAGGAAACAAGAAAGAGAAAGAAAAAGAAAATGACAGGAGACACACATGAAGATGATGGGCCAAATTTTACTGAAGAAGAAGAAGAGCTTTTCAAAAGATCACTTTTTCAAATATGTGATAGAATTATTAGTGAGCTAACTAACAGATATGATGCGTTAAAAATCGTTGCTGATAAGTTTAATTTTTTGTGTGGGGATCAAATAAAAAAAATGGATGTTAAAACTTTGAAAAGTAAAGCAAAAGAATTAGCTACAACATATGCCAGTGACTTAAATGAAGAAGAGCTTGTGAATGAAATAGAGAGTTTTAAATTTCATGCCTTAAATATGGAAGATGGATTGGAAGACGCAACAGCAGCATCTTTGCTCAAAATATTGCATAAGAGCAAGTTGAAAGAGGGTTATCCAAACATATATGTAGCTCTTAAAATCTTTCTAACGCTTCCAGTCTCTGTAGCATCTGGAGAGAGAAGTTTCAGCAAATTGAAGCTTATAAAAACCTATTTAAGAAATTCTATGAAACAGCAAAGACTAACTAATTTAAGCATTGTATCAATTGAACATGAAAGGGCTTCTTTGATTTATTTTGATCAGATAATTAACACATTTGCAGCAAAGAAGGCTCGGAAGATAAAGATTCTATAATTGTTAGTATTGTTTTTTTCTAAAACAATTGTATTGTTTTGGATTCATGTAAAATTGTAAAATAGATATTTCTATTTCATTAAAATAACACTTTCTTATTCAACCTAAGTTTTATTTTATTTCAACCCCATATACAAAGCATATAGTAGTAAAACTTATGGTAAATAGTTTGGTATCGGGGGGGGGGGGGGGCGCCAAAAGTCAAGCTTGCCCCCCCTAGAAGAAATGATAGATCCGGCCCTGAACATGAGACAAATATTGCTGGTATGATTATGCATTATAATTATTCAAGATGTTGACAGGATATTTTTAATGTACACACTACTAATTAACATGATATTTTACTTTTCTTATTTCTGCAGTTAATTTCCTCTAACATTTAATTATGAATAAAAATCACGTGTATTAATAAATGTAACTGTTTTCATAACTAGTTGAATAGTTTAACTATTGCTCTTATTAATAAATACATAAATATACAATTTTAATTGTTGATTTCACTTTTTCATTGTAATGTTTAAAACTATTTGACATTTTTCCAATAACTGATTTTGTATACAATCAAGAGTTTTGTGTTAACTATTAATTGTACTTTCATAAAATTAGATCTCCTGTTTTTGTTAATACTGACTCTAATTACTTCTAAAGCAAAAGAAACTGAATAAAAAATTTTAATTTGTGTACATTGTGATAATTATGTTATTGACAATTTACAAACAAATAATTGTATAAAAAGTGTATTTCGTAGTGCAAAACATGCTGCTCACAATAAATTACGTGTATAGGTCTAAAATAAACATAAAACATTAATCGATTGTCATGTTTTTAAAACGTACATAAAACGTTTTTACTAAAAGTGAGTCCAGATATTAGGAGATATCTCCAAAATATTTAATTGAGAACCACTGCTCTAGACTCTACTCGAGTATGCTTAATTAGATCTCACAGTGGGAAGAGAACTATCCAAGTATCTATGATGGTGTAACAGGGAATATGCTTCGACGTCTCATTCTGTTTGAATGGAGCACAAAAGACATTGTCGAATTTATATTTATATATACCACGAATATAGTTATACCACATTAAGTAGACATAAGCTGAAACGCAAGCCAAGTTTTAAGCATTGGTTTCTTGTTTTATGCAATTGGTAATGATGTGTTTTATATTTTATATATATATATATATATATATATATATATATATATATATATATATATATATATATATATGAAATAAAAATAAAATAGTTTTGGAACTGAAGATTTTTAAAACATTAGGTATATATCCCCTTGTTAGAAATTTCACTACCATCATAAATAAGTTCAAGACTTGTACAAATTGCAATGCTTCAATATTTTTCCAATAAAGAGACAATGCAGTCAGTTATTTAAGATCCATCCAAAATAAGATTAATTCACGGACCAATGTAAACTGAAGTAAATAAGAACATCGCGAAGCTGCTGGGTAAGAGGGTCAGTATGGTCTATTACATTGATCACCAATAAATAAAAATTTTATGGAATTTTGAAAAAATAATTTAGGTTTTCAAATTTTTCAAAGAAAAAATTGCTATTGCCATTGGGTGATCTGTATAGCTCAATAGCAATTATTTTTTCAAGTGAGTTTGATACCTGCAAACTTAAAATCCAGGTCGGCATTATTATTAGTTTTGAATGTCTTGAATGATGAGGACTGTTTGATAAAAATTGCCACACCACTCCCCTTGACAGCTTTTTGACAAAAATGTGTTGCAAAAGCAAAATTTGAAATGGTGTATTGCTTCAGGCTTAAATCAGTGTTCCGAGACTATAAACACGTCAGGATTCAATTCTTCACACAGTAGTGCCAGTTTGTTGGTCTTTTTTTAAATTAGTTCCTTATTAAAAATTGAGTATCCTCTTGTACGATTATGCCTTTCAAGTATCAGCCATTACTATCGCGATTCAGCTGGAAATGTTTCAGGATGCAGAAGGGTGAAATCTATGAAGAGTTCAACGAGAAGAGTGCCAAGTACCGGGAGTTGTCTAACATACTTACAGAGAACGAACACCTACTGACGTGGACGGATGGGGAGAGGATTGTGGACGTAGGCTGTGGTCCAGGAGATGTCACCACACACGTTATCAAACCCTGGCTCCCGGCAGACTACAGGCAAGTCCACAAGACTTTTTAGTTGTTCGTATATATGGTTTTGATTTCTTCAGGAGCAAAGGTCATTTATACAAAGCCATTGCTGAAGCAGCACTGAGTTAATGTTAAACTGTATGTATTTTATGTAAGATTGATATTTGCTTAATTTATACCAGTTATTAAGCAGGTAATACAAAGTATTAACAAACACATTTCCCCAATATTCCATACTTAGCAGACATCGCTGAAGGCGTAGATATCTAAAAAAGACACTTTAGTGTGGGCGCAAACTTTGTTTTCGCCTACAACACCAAAAATCCTACGATTGGCTCTGATGACAACAAACTTAGATATTCAACTCTGAAAGATCTAAACCATTTAAAGTTTGACACCTTGATTTTGAAGAGCAATTCACTAGAAATATGAATTAAATGTGAGTTTAGATTAATAAGATACAGTTAATATTTTGGTGAACAGCTGAAGTAAGCTCACATTTTATAAGACATACAGAATTTACACTTTTTAGGAGCAGAGAAAAATTTTAAGATGAGTGCTTTCAGGGCTATCCTTCTTTTGTTTACTCTCGCTACACTACATTAATGGCAAAAAGCCTTTTCTGATTATAAGCACATAGATGACAAAATATATTCAACCCTGATATTCCAAGCACCATGGGATAGTGTTCTATGCCATGGCATGACTATCCGGTAAGTTGATATTGGCCTTCAGAAATTTACATGCCACAAAGTCTATTTGTGTCATAATTACACGTAATTCCACATTACCAACAAAAATATCTCTACTATTCTTTTTTGGGATGCTGAGAATACATTGAATCGAAACCTCTTCTGGATGTTTACTGTTATTTACCATCCTTTATAAATCACAAACATAAATTGGTTCCTCAAATGATGTATCCTTGTGTAGGTTATAAAGAATGATCGTTCAATGTAGAGAGAAATTCTTACATCCTTCAGTCAGATTTTGTAATAAAATTGGAATATGTTACACCAATTTTAAGAAAGTTAATAATTATAACATTTACTTTGAAATTGTATTGTTTGCTCTCTCAAGCCCCTCAAAAAATCAGTGTGATTTTAGTTGAAAAACTGCTAATTTTAGATTGTTCTCGTAGGAATACCAGAAGCATCTTCTCATCTGAGTAGTCTGTAAAACTTCACAACACAAATTGTCTTCTAGTCCTTTCGTAACGTATTTTGAAATTCTGAAACATCTTTCCGTGAAATTAGGATTTTTCCACGAATTGTTTGGATGTCCAATATTAGTAGATCTACTTGTTTTTGAAAAACTAATTTCAAATGCTGCAGGTTCCACATTATTATAAATTGTAGGTATTTGCACTTGGAGATGAGTATATATATTTATTCATTGTTAGGTGTGAGATCCTTTTGAAAGGTTGCCAAGTTTAGACAGTTTTCAAGGAAACTTTTGAGGCAAGAAAAGGTTAAATGGGGTAGATACGATCCTTTAAATCACCAGGTGTTGGTGGGATATCCCAGCCCTACTTTCTAGGAGGGTTAGATATTCTTCTGAATTAAGCAGTATTCCTTGTAGGAGTAGTTATGCTTTTTGCTAGACTTCTTAGAACTATTTACGCTGAAGAAATAAAGTAAATAGTAGGTAAAGATACTCAGCCTAAGTCATAAGACTAGCCAGTCTGATTTCTTTCATGGTAGAAGAACATGAAAAAGTTAAAACTGTCACAAATATGAAATCTTGGCATTATTCCCCTGGGGTTTATTCCAAGAGAAGTCTCATGATCCTTTTGGATAGTAATGGGTGGTATAGTTTTGTATCCTACAATTAGGTTAATGTTGCACATAAGACATACAACTATATATCTAATTGTCAATTTTGTTCTTAAGGCTCGGATTCAAATGTTGTGGTTTACCAAATTCACCACCCTGTCTTTCTCCAAGTCTCTCTCTCCTTCTTTCTCTCTACCATGAGGACAATTACAATAAGCTGATTTTGTACTTACCTAAAAAAGTACAAAACCAGTAAAAGTTAAGTTAAAGTAAATTAGATTTTATTAATTGGCTAACAGAGATGACTTTGATTTGATAACTGTATCTTTCATATTCATAGTTATGTATTTAAAGTTTTAAAAGTTAATATTCTAAATTAAAAGAAAATTTAGTTCTCAATGCACATTTTAACAACATAATCTGAGAGCCACATGAATAATATCAGTATCCAGATTTTATAAAAATGTGTTTAAACCATTGTAATTTAAAATACTTTTAAAACAATATGACATAGCATTAAATTTAGAATAATTGTAGGGAATGTCATATAATTTCTTATACAATCTAGATAATGAAGAATGCATTAAAATATTTGATGTATTTATTAAGTTTGATAAAAGATGCTATGTAATTAAAACTGTTGTACAATTTTTTAGTTCTTTAAAATTATTTTTATTAAATTTTAACTTTATTTTAAGTATATTTTTCAGACATCAAAGGAATTAGATTACTAAAAAACCAATTTATGTTTTTAAAAAGAATAACAATTGTGCATGGTTTCTTTAGATAAAAATGTAACAAAGCAAAGTTTGAATAAATTAAAAGTTTGTGTCACAAAGTTGTTGGTTATCTATGATTTAGTGTGCACAAATTATTGGAAATATTTTGAGTTTATTATAGTTTCGGAAAGAGAATAATAACTTTTATATATTTTTTAAATGGCATGTATTGCTAGCTATAAATAACATATATTAAAATTCAATTCATTGTTAAAGAAATGACATACTTTGTTTTGCTTCACACACTGAAATAGTATTGAAACCACAATACTGATTTCTATTAATATATTGATTGCTTGACTGGATCCCATCACTGATTACACTCATTTGTTGGCAGTCTGCTGCTGGGATTGGACATCTCCCCTAAGATGACTCAGCATGGGCTGACTCATCACGCTGATGATCGTGTGACATTCGATACCCTGGATATTGGTAGTGACATCTCGCACTTTATGTTGAACGACGAGTACTCTAAAGGATTCGACAAGATCATCTCCTTCTATGTCATGAACTGGGTGCGAGATCTACCGTGAGTACAGTCATTAATCTGATTATCTATAGTCACTTAAAACAAGATTTTGTAATCTAAGAGTGTATTTAAGAATGCATTTTTCTGAGTTTTGCTTAGTCCCTTATACCTTGTTTCCCGATATATTTAAATTTTAAAATAAAACACCATTTGAATGGTGAAGAATACTCAAACATTTGAAACAAAGTTTAAGTCCATTCTAAAGAAGTGACCAACAAATCCTTCCATTACTGTTCTCTCTTCAGGGGTATGAGGTAATAATGGCACAATGCCACCTAGTTATTATATCATTAATACTATTTAAATTTCTAGATAACCCATTTTAGAGTAACGAGAATATTGATAAAATATGAACTCCTTTAGATTAAGGATCTCTCAATTTATTTTTCACTACATATCTAAGTTTAACTCAACTTTAAGCATTATTGAACATGACTTAGCTCAAAGTTTTAAACATTCACATGTTTACTTCCAAACTAATTTAATACTTATTTTTCATATCACTGTTATATTTTGACTCCATAACAATATTATTCCGTAGATGAGTTTACATCTTAACTTAAGACTTGTATTTTGGGATGAGTTTAACATTGTTCATACGGGGCACAAATAAAGGTGATCAAGCTCTGCTAATGTTTCTTGTCAACCGCAACTTCCAGAAGATGAATCCAACTCAAGAGAGGAAATGACACAGCAGTTTGTTTACAACAAAGAATTTAAATGTTTACAGGACAGGTGTAAAAAATCTCTTCAAACTCCTAAAGCCAGGAGGCCAAGCTCTGCTGATGTTTCCTGTCAACCGCAACTTTCAGAAGACATACAGAATTATAAGTGACAGAGAATCATGGAGAGAGTATTTCAAAGTAAGTTTATAAATCCCAAACGGGTTTTAAGATAGGTGAGGTACAGTTGTGATGCTGCAAGCACTCAAGAAATCCAGTGCAATACAAGCAACATGCGACTTCATACAGCAAATTTTGTTCTAATGGTCATATGCATTTTTAGTTCAATGATGTAACTGTGATCAGATTGCTTTGTTGTGCAAAACTGAAATAATATGTCACTTATGTGAAAACAGTCAAGTGTTATGCAAAAAGGCTGTACTATAACTTTATAAGATACTTAAAAATAACAATAATTAAGATTGGATTACAAATTAAACATTTGGATTAATGTAGTAAAATTGATTGTGTTTTTATAAACTTCATTTCACAAAAATATCTTATTTTGTATTTCAAATTTGGCACTATTCAAGCAAATTACAATCAAAACTATTACATAAACAAATAAAGATATTTACATAATATAGTACTACAAATTAAATATAGCATACAAAATATTTGGTTATTGCTCCGTTTGTTATCATACTTCCCAGAGAGTGAAAATATTTTGAAATCTAAAACTCCAAAAGTAGGTCATGTTTTACCTGCTATAAGAATTTATTGCCTTGAAGCAAACCCATAATTATTCATTGTTTTCAAATCATTAACACTATACGCTATATCTACTCTTTTACTATGAAACTTTATGGCTGTATTTCAAGATAGAAACAGTATAAGATACCAATGTTGTTGAAATTAATATGAAACAAGTAAATTAATGATGGTTTACCTAATAGAGAAGATTATTTATTCTTTACACTTACGTGATCAAAAATATATATTCTGAAAAAAACTTATTTATTATATTTTGACACTTATGAAAACATAATTGTGGAACAAAACACTATAAAGCGGGGTATATTTTTGAAAAGTGTTAGAATATTTAGGTAATTTTTTGAGCCCCTGTAATACATTATATATCATGTTGCAATGTTACAGAATATCACAAGAAATATATCACCATACTTGAATGGAGAGGAACCTTGTACAGAATTCCAAGATATCCTCAAAGAATCAGGCTTTGAAATTGTCAAATGTGAGACCCACCAAAAACATGATGTTTTTGATTCTGTCAGTGTTCTTAAGGGTAAGTGATTTTCTCACTGCAAACATTGCATATAGAACAATATCTGAGTGTAAGAATAAAATTAACTATAAGTCAAAACTATAAAATTAACTATAAATTAAATATAACAATAAAATTAACTTTAAGTCAACAGTCAACTAGTAAGAACAGGGTTGGATATTAATACTTTAATTGGACAATGTATATTGCAACCTTCAATTGTATTAGTTCCGCAAGAGATAATCCATCCAATGCTATAAATGGGCGCACAGTAAAAATAAGGAACTAAAGCCTGCCTCTCAAGTGGAGGGTGGAAGAGGAGATGATGAGACAATCACGATGCTAACACTGTCACTCAGCATTACATTTCGTTAACTTAATATAGTTGTTTCGTTAATTATTATTTGTTTGTTTATCTTGAAAGCTTGCAAATATCATGGATGGACACTGAACATGTGCACGAGGTGCAGCCCTCAAAACTAAATGAACAATGCATACCTCATCCATATGAATAGTTTATCATCTGTGTAACTAATACAATCTGTCATAACTACGTAAGTGATAAATAATTTTAATTTCTATAATATAATTAATGCTTCGAGTAGTTAAAGAAGTTGGTAGAAATCGATAGGAGAATCTGCTTGAGAAAAGGTATGAACAGTTACCAAATTCTTGTAGAAAAAGTCTCTTAAATATGAAGATCACAAAGCAGATAGCCAAATAAACACAATAAAATATAAACTAAATTTAGGTATATTAGTTCTCACACTATATAAGATATTTGTGATTTATAAAATTCAGATTAATTTAATGTCCAGGGTTCCCATGTTAATAGATAATATTGTAGAAATTAGAGGATGGCTTATAAAAATTAATAATATTAGGACTGCTCCTGTCAATAAACTAAAAAATTAAAACATCTCAAAGTCCTTATAATCAGCATAGCTTGCTTTTAATTTGATCCCCATACTGTTTTGAAAAAGAATTATTTAACTTTTCTTTTACTCAGTTATAACTTCAAGCAATTTTTCCAACATTATATGTTTACTAAGCGTGGGTAGGCATAAACTTTAACACTGCCAAATTTCAGCTTCATTGGATTTACTCTTAAACATTTGAGAGTTAGGGCATTATAAAAATTAGTATAAAAATATTAATATTAGAAACTAGAAGCTAGAATTGATACTCCAAATAAAAAAAATAAATACAGTAAAACTGTATACCCCTATTTTCAACATACAGGAAAAAGTGCACACCTGCAAACTGAATGTTTTGTAAGGGTTTCAGAAACAAAAATGATTTATAATTATACATACATAATTTAACCTAGTTTGTAATTATGTATTAGGTTAGTTCTTTACCTGAAGAAGAGATCAGATTGCAGATCTCGAAACGTAGTGTTAATGTTTATATTACCAAAATATTCAATAATTCTTTTTCTTATGCAATGTTTATATATAATTTGAAAGATTTTTGCACAAAAATAAATTTATTTAAAAAATATTAAAAAATGTATACAATTAGAAATATATTATTTTTATTGTGGAAGATAACATATTATGAAAGTTCAACTGATTTCCTATATTTTTACAAATTTATAACATGTCAATCACTTATAAACAAATGGAGCTACTTCGATTCAGCATCACTTCTGAGAATGACAACAAAAGATTTCTATAGAAACGTTTGTCAAATCAAAGGCATTTAAACTCTGAAGTCGAAATATTATTTTGGTTCATTAGCTTGAAAACTCTAAATATTATACAAAGTTTAGGTTTAATTTTGGCTGAATGTAAATTAAAAATTCGTCTGCCTCTTGGTTTTGTTTGGCAGTTCCCACGGGTGGTAATAAACTGCCACTTGAATTTTTTTACACGAGTTACGCAAACAGCATAAAACTACTGTTTGGTCCTAAAAGGGTTAAAATTTGAGAGTTATGATGGTTGTTATTGTAAACAAGATCAATACCAATACTCTATTTTAGAAATATCCTTATTTTTGTAAAATAATCCAAAAAAATGCTTGTTTATTTTTAACTTATAATATAACATGGACAACATGAAATGCTGTTGTATGTGTTGCAGAACTGATAGAGTCTTTGGATCAATACATCAGCTGTGTGCCCTCAGAGCTGAAGACATCATACCTTGATGAATGTGTTCAAGTGATGACAGAGATGAAAGCTTTGGAAATAGTTGATGGAAAGGCTTTAGTCAGTGTAACAAAAATTGTCTCTGTTATTAGAAAACCAACAGCATAACTGAAATGAAAAACTATGTAATTCAATGTAATTTGTGTTGAATAAAAAACACAGTGCTTTAATGATTGTGTTAAATAAATTAAATATTTATAAAAATACAAGTTACGTTCAATTTTACTGGACACAACATGAAAGAATAAAATCATACTGGAAAAAATGTACAATAAAAATAAGTGCAGACCTTCACAAACTATGATTTTTATGTCATGCTGACCCCAAGAGAACCACCAGTGGCTCTCACTATATTATTTATATGAGGCCTTGAGAGCCAGAGCCGCAGAAAGGGGGTGGAGGTCAATGCTCCGGGTAGGTAGCAAAAATATACAAGATTTGTCATTGCGTTACAACTGTTTACACATAGTTTTTTGCCAGTTTCTGCACAAATTGCTTTACTTGAGGATCAAAAAGTATACCTGAGTTTGAACATTAAACACAAACTGAATAGTAGAGCTAGAAGCAGGAGTTATATTAAAAGTTAGCTTGTTTATTTATGCATCTAGACATAAAGCAAATTTTAAATTTCGACCTAACTGAAAATTCATAACTTGGAAACTTAAGAAACGAATAAGACCAAATGTTTGTAAAAGATAAAAACAGGTGTACTGTTTTTGAGTATATAATTTTAGAATTACTGTGAATGAAAAAATGTTATATCAAATTACCATCTGAACTTTTATTCTTGACCGGGTCGCTAAATGTCATTGATCACATTAAATAGAGTTCCTAAAGCCATATCTTAAGTGTGTACTTTTGTAAACCGCTATGTAAAACAATTATTTTTTAAAACTGTCAAGGCAACATCACCCTGGGCAAACATATAAGGCAACAAAATATCTTTTAAAGTCCAACATTGTTTCCTATCTTGTCAAAATGACACAAGTTTCAAATGTAAAACTCTAGTCTTCAAATTCATAGCGACAAATTGTTGCAAGTAATTGTAATAGTAAAATATCAACATATTGATGTTTCAGTAAATCTATACATAATACTTTATACATATTTTAGTAAAAGAGTAAATTTTCTTTAAATAGTTGATATTTAATTCTTTATGTTTCTTGAAATTTTTAACCTTAACCATTGTGTAAAATATTTTAAATTTGACAGAATGTTAACATTTGTTTTTGTTCTATTACGACAAGAAGTTGATAAACCTCTCATTACACTAAGTCCAAAAGACCTTAGTGTTTGTTTCCAAAGTGATAGGATATTCAGGATGGGTACGTTACCTATCGAGAACCATTAGGAGAGATAACGGGCACTATCTCATAAGGCGCCTTGACATAAGGGGAGGTCAGCTCTGCACCAGCCGAATTAGGCAGTTATAGAACATCATTATGTTCAAGCTAGGCTGCTTGTAACACTAGGGTTGGATGCACATTGGAGGAACAAACTGTAGGAAGCAAGTGTCACACGTAAATTTGCTCTTTCAATTTTGTTGGCACCTACTTCTCCATTTATTCAAGTGGGCCGCCACACACAGAGGAAACTTTCGTGTTGAAGACATGTCTCAGGACCATTGTGAAACTGTGTTGGATACTTAAGGCATATTTTAACTCTCACAACAACTGTCAGAAGGTAAAGGTGCAACTATGTGCATATAACAGCAAATTAACCTAACCTTACTTTAGTTGCGTGCATTGTATGTTTTTCTTAGTTATTTTGTGTCAGATAATTGACAAAATGATTTTAACCAAATGACTCATGACACTTGTTTCCAACAGTTTGCTCTTCCAATTTGCATCCAGCATAAAGGAGCTCCATCCCCCTTCCTTTTGCCCGTTACCACGCCCCACTCTGCATTTTGTTCGGCTACGCTACTGCTCTCAAATCAATGAAATCGATTTAAAAGGCTCAAAAATCAGAGCAAATACATTGGTTAAAATTTATATAGAAGATTAAAAAAAAATAGGAACTGGTCAAAGAAGTAGAACGTTTTAAATGACATGGCTTTAAAATGGATAACAATTTAAGAAATTTTATACTGCAATCAAATTTTAAAATTATTATTTATGAGCAACACTTGACAATCAATTGTAACTCCAAATAGCCCTTACTCTTCTTCCAGTCTCTGTTGCTTCAGTGGAGAGCAAGTTGAAGTTAATTAAAAATTATTTAAGAAGCACTATGAAACAGATTAACAAATTTAAGTTGAATTTATATCATTTGATGTTATGGTATTAAGTTCAAATATTATATTTATTCTTTTTCTATAATGTGGTAATTTATTATAAATTTCCTATGCAGAGTTAAGTATGCTTTTTTTATAAAAACAGCTAGTGGGTTGTCCTTACTTAAAAGAATGTTAAATATTAGATGTTAGTTATGCCATTATGAAAAATTTGAAAATAGTAAGTAATGAGTAACATAATAATGTCCTAATATATAATTATGGCAACATGAACATTTAGTAGTTTTTAAAATATATATAATTTAACTGCATGTATAAAAAAATACATATATATAATTGTTTTGGTTTGTCCTCATCTTTCTAATAAATAAATTATAAACTTCAGTATATTGTTACAAAATGCCGTGAATAAAATAGTAATTCATTACTTCTGGATTATTTACAAGCTGATTTTAGAAGGACCATAAAAGCACATTTTTGGTAAAATTGGAGTTGGTTGGTGGGAAAGGGCAGCAATTTTAGGACTTCCCCTCTAAAAAAGTACGTAGCTGCAGCTCAGATGAGAGCCACCGATGGCTAGACCAAGGGCCATTTAGGCCAAGAACTTCATAACTGAACTATCATGATTATACATCTCATGTGATCAAATATTGTCTCCCGAGTATTATATACCCTTCTGGACAAGGGTTTATGCGCTTCCATCTGTTTCTTTTTACTTTATCAGCTGTTTTAGTTAGGTTAACTTGTATTCCCGTCATTTCTCACCATCTCTGTTCTGTCATGAGAGCCACCAGCACATGCAAGTCACTATATCTAGTTTCCCACTAGTTCATGTTATTCTTTTTGTCTACATCATAATCTTGCCTGAGTTTGGGTGTAGCTGCAAAAATGAGTGTGGAATGGTTAAAGATAATGACAAAATCTTAGAGGAACTTGTGAGCATGGACCCAGTGGTTATTTTGTTGAAGAGGAAGATAATAACAAAGGTCAATGAGGTCAATGTTAGTGAAGTTTCAAGTGAATTCTTCGGAAGTCTTAATTCAGACATGAACCCTAAATATCTTTCACCAGTGAGTGGCATTGAAGATAGGGATAATGATATGATTACCATAGACCAAAGGTAACCAACTTATTCAGCAGGCACACCCACTTCAACAGCCTTGACAATGGAAACTAACAGCTAAACTAAAACACTGACCTGTGTATTACTTAAGCCATCTGGTGAATCCTTTACTTTCCCATCCAAGATCGCTGTCCCCCAGTCATCTTTCAGTCCATCTTTGAAATGGCCAGAGAGTGTATTTTAACAAAGAAAATGTCATTAAAATGCTAAACAACCCACTAAAAAACTACACTTTTTGTGTTTTTTAGATCTCTATAAAACCAATGTATTTGTAAGAACTCCCGTTTATTCTGAAGTTCCGTTATATTTCGTATAGAAAAACAATACATTTTGTAGAAAAATGCGTGGGAAATCAGTGCCAGGCTATCGTGAGGTTTAAAAAATCAGGTTTTGAGTAGGGTATACACGGTTTGCTTTGCATACAAAATGCCGCCATTGTAGTGAATTCATTGTAGAGTGCTGCATATTCTATGAATTTAAAACAACCCACCAATAATGGGCAATACGATCAGTTATCCAGTTTTTGACAGCAAGGAACGTTCCAGCAGCTATGTTACTCGTAGACAGATAAGTGAAGTGTACTGCCCTAATGCAATGAGTGACAACAAAAAGTGGAAGTGGGTAAGAGCTTTCAAAGATGGATGGGGAAATGTCCATGAATCTCAACCTAGTCAGCCATCAGTGATCACGGAAGATTTGGTCATATCGTTGATAAAAAAGGTCGATTCGTGATCACGGCGATTTATCATCTCACCATTAGCATTGAAATTCCTGACCGTAAGAAAAATGACATTGCACAAAATTGTCTAAACATTTGAAATTTTACAAATTGTGCTCACATTAGGTTCTCAGGCTGCTTAATGAGAAATACAAAATGAGAAGAATGGGTTGTGCTCTTGAGTTTTTGGTCCAATATCACAAGGAAGGCGATACACTTACTTTCACTAGTTTCGCTACATAAAGGATTTTCTCAACAGTAAGTGCTTCAATACTGAAGACGAGGTGAAAGAAGCAGATAAAGATTTAGTTATCCGCACAGGCAGCAGACTTCATCTGAATTCTAAAGTTTGTAGAATGTTATAACAAATGTTTAAAACATTGAAACTACGTTGAGAAAATAAAGAAGGATGCCAGGAATCAAATAAATCAGTTTTTTATTTTTTATAAGAAACCGGACCTTACTTTCTTATGACCCTCGTAGTTTGGAACAAGTGCACTATGGCCCACAAAGAAGGTATAAAGGCTCTGGGCAGGACATTTCAAGATATCAGGAATTGTAAACATCTAATGGGCAAAGTGACAGTTCTGTTGGGTGGAGACTTCAGCCAAACCTTACCCATGATACCTCGATATGATACACAGGCTAATCAGGTGAAAGCATGCCTAAAATCATCCTTATCACTGAAAATTAAAATCCTGTCTTTGAAGTTCACTTGAATGGCGATTTGAAAGCAGAAGTTTTCTTCATTATTTTTACAAGTAGGTGATGGTTAACTGTTACAAGATAATGAAGGTAAATACGCAATACTCCAAAATCTTTGGGGTACTGTTAGTGATGTGAAATCAACTGCTTGACAAGATATATCCTAACTTAAATGATAATGTATACAAAAGTCCAACATTATTGCAGGATAGAGCAATTTTACCTCTCAACTGAAAACTAAGCTCATCTAACAGCCTGGTCGTCCTCAACAGATGAAGACTAAAAATGTGTTTAATAAACAACAACTTTCAGTGCTGTCATGTACTGTTCACAAACAGTTGATATTGTTTAGTACTGTATTCAGCTTTTTAAAAGTCAATTTCCCTTATTTATCAACCAACTTTTTTAAACTTTGTACTATTATATTTGTAATAAATTATCAAAATTTCAGATGTTATTCTTAAGATATATTCAGTTTTTAAGCAGCTGCCATTTGAAAATAAAGCTTGTAAAAAATTATAACTAGTTACGCTTTGAGGTAATAGGATATATACCAAATATCAACTTGTTACAAGCTGTTCTCAAATTTAAAATAGTTATGTGAAAAAAACAAAATGGTGGCAGTTGGTTTAATGAGCTTTTAAAATCTTGACTATAAATTTTGTTTTGTCTTTGGTCCAGCAATAATACCTAAAAATCTGTAGAGCTCTGACAAACAAAGTACATCTTACAATGTAGAACTTTTTAAAAAGGAAAATAAAACACTCAAAACTACACATATAAAAAGTTTATTGTTATGATTACCTGCAAGGAAAATGAAATAAGCTCATAATCCTACAGAATATACACAGTAGATAGAAAATGGAAGGCAGCCCTCTTTAGAAATGAGGATAATCACAGATCTTTCTCTGCAGGCAATCAGTTAATTATCAAACATAAAAGGATCTTAAAGACAATATCAAAAATAACAATTATGATAATACATTAAAAAACAATGATTGTAAGGTTTGTAAGTGTGTTAAACACCAGTTATTCAAGGAGAAACATTATGGCATCTTATAAAACGGTCTTGTGTATACAATAAATAGGGAATGTTGGGAATTTCAGTCTTAATTATGTATTAGAATGAGAATCCACCTTGAGGCACATTTTGTCGGGCATTGAACTCAATCGCTCCTTCACTTGTAGTGGTAGGGGCAACATTGGGATCATCTTCGTCCTGAGAACAAGTGCAAACATATTACCACTTATTATTATGTTACTACCTCCACATTACAAATTATTATAATATACAGTAGAGTCTAGATAATACAAGATAATTTTTGTATAATAAGAAAAAAATAAATAGGGAGTAACTAATGCTACGTAGTACAACAGGCTGAAGCAACTGCAGCCAACACTACATTACTTTGACGCTGGCAGGATATTGCTACTCGCAAGCTTTACAATGTGGTGAAAAAAAAAAAAACTATAAAGTAAAACTTGTCTATTGTACATAAAATTAAATTGTGTTTTCCTTTTTATACTTTTATTTTACTTAGTAAATTAATATCGTTCATTACTTAATCTTCAAACAGTGGTTTTAACAAAGAACCTCTTTATCTTCGCTGCTCCTTGAAATTTGAGTTTTTGACAATTCAAGGTATGCTCAGTCCCATCTACTGATAAGATTACCTAGACATGAAACGGGCCTTGGTTGCACAGTGGATGAATGTCGCTGTAACATGCATGACCTGCTCATCTTATAAGCACAGACAGTAAGTTCTGTCTGCTCCACAAGCAAAGTGCGTGCTAATGTGTTTAAAAACATAAATATAAGGACTTAAAATGGACACCAAAGTGCTTTGATTTCAAGCACTGTTACAGTTTTGTTTTGAAAAGTTAATAGTTGATATTATTTTATGTTTGTTTATAAAAGATTAATAAATAACTTAGGAGTTTATACCACATAAGTACACACACACAGGAATCCATACAAGAAGAAGAACATACACCCATACAATTTTGATAACTTACAATAAACATATTATATAAATCAATAGATTGTACAATTAATAAAAACTAGCAACCTATTTTAGAGTTAAAATTAACATAAAACAAATGATCACATATATAAGATAGAAATACATAAACTATTGTAAAATTGAATCATCAGAAAAAAAAACTATAATAATTTTTTTAGACCAAATACCACAGAATACATTAAATCTTAATATCAAGGGAGATTGTTATGCAAAGTAAGTTTACAACACCTGGAGTTATAAAGTGAATTTAGATCAGCTGGTGACTTTACAATAATGGAATTTTTATTCAGAGGAATGATGGCTTAATAGGAGACTGAGAAGAAGCATTTCTCATCAAAGTTAATAAACATTTGAGTTATTAAATACAGTAATACTTTTATTATTTGTATTAAATTGGTAAATCTCGATTTTTGAATCCAAGAACAGAAAAGACATTTACTAGATGATGAACACTTGAATATTGGATGGGAACCAGAACTCTCAGATCTGCAAGGGTAATCCTACACAACCAGTATTAAATCTACACTAAACCGACAAGGATGATTGGAAGATGAATAAGTGTCAATGGAACATATAAAGTAAAACTGGATTTGAACTCAAGTAAGATCTACCCAATTTATAATTCCAAATTTTTCAAAATTTAAACCTATATTTGTATAAATTCAAATTTAACATGTACTACAACTTTATCTATGTTGGATATAATTTGTTTTATGTGCCCATGGCAGTATAATCCACGAAACCCTGTATGTGACAAATAAACTCAACAGCAATTATTGTAAATCAAACGTTTATATATTTATATCAATAGCTAGTTAAGCAAGGGCAAAGTACGGGTTAAATAAACAAATAAAGCAAAAAAGATAAAATTTAACATCACTGTAAAAAAAAACTGATATGTTTATAATTATATAGAGAAACAGTACCCTAACAGTACAATAACATGAAACAGAGTGTCATGTTATTGAAACACAATGAAAGCCTAAAGAAGCATCAGACCGATATCTGCAATAGTGCTAGTAGGTGCTTGCTGCACCTGACATCCCGTTCCTCTCACCCCACACTTCCCTTCAAACCCCTCCCCCTCCAAGTGTGATCTGCATGTCTAAATAATCTATGTATAACTCCAATTGCCGAAAATCTACTTTACTTTTATTATCTGTAACTATCAAAATGGCAGTTCCGGTATTGTATAAACACTTTTTTAATTTTTGTAAGAATAAAAATCCCCCTCCCCCTTTGAAAAATGGGGTAGAGGTGGGTTACTTTTAATTTTTAAATTGCAACCTCTATTTTGTGACATATAACTTGAAAGGTAAATTCAAAAGTAACACAATGACATGAAAAGACATCTCTATTGGGATCCTAGCAAAAGTTATGGGAAACAACCCATTACATCTAAGGGTATAAATTAAGTCTTGATACATCTGGATATATTCCAAAGGGATTGAGATATCAATGTACAATCTTCACCAAACTTATTAATTACTTTTTTTGGGATTTTTTAGGGTAAAAAATGTACCCTCAATTAATAATAGCGACCAACAACACAATAGACAATTGCTTTATTTTCGTATTCATTAAGAACAGAAATGGCGTCAAATATGATAAGACATATAGTCAATTAATTGTAGATAAAAGTTGCTAACTACATTAACAATTAACATGTTTAACTGACACAGTTTAGGTAGCTATTTCTTTAAAACATGATAAAAGTTTTACCAAAATAACAATTACAAAATACACATATAATTTACATATTTACATTGGTTATATTCTTGAACTCTTCAACACTATATATTGACCTTCCAACAAGCCACTTAATAAGTCTTTTCTTCAGAACCTGCGGAGTGCTGGTTTTGAAGTTCTTCGGAAGCATATTATAAAGCTTCGCTCCAGCATAAGACGGCTTCTTGGCAAAAAGAGCTGAGTGATGTAAGGGAAGACTGAAGTCATTGGCCCGCCTTGTGTTGTAATCATGGATGTCACCATTCCTCTCGGGACGTTGTGTGTAGGCGTGTAGAATCACTTCAGTAATGTACAGAGTTATCACTGTAGGAATTCCCAAGGTCTTGAAAGCCTCTTTGCAGCTATCTCGAAAGTCTAGATCAGCCATGATTCGTATTGCACGCTTCTGTAAAACCAACACTCGCTGGAGATTCCCTGCAGATGATCCACCCCATAGTACTATACCATAACGAATGTGGGTCTCAAACAGAGCATGGTATGCGGTTCTTGTTGCAGTAGGTGTACCAATTGATTTTATCCTCTTTAGCACAAAGAGTGCTGAGCTGAGTTTTTTGCATAAGCCGTCTATGTGGCAGTTCCAAGTCAACCGGTCATCGATCACTACCCCAAGGTGTTTTGTGGTTCGTACTCTTTCAAGGTTGGGTGGAGCATGAACTTCATCCTTATTTTTACCAAAAGTAAGGCATTTTGTTTTTGATGCGTTGAAAATTAAATCGTTCCTAAGGCAGTATTCCTGAGCCATATTTACAGATGTTATGGTGTTCATTTGTAGTCCTGGAACTGACTTGCTGTTGCTTATTAAAACTGTGTCGTCTGCATAAGAGACAGGGTAACAGTGGTTCCCCAAGTAGTCAGGCAGGTCACCAGTGAAAAGTACAAATAACACAGGTCCCAACACTGACCCCTGTGGAACCCCTCTCCTTATAGTCATTGGCTTAGATTTTTCTATTTTCAAGTTTCCCTCAACAACTTTTTTTATTTCAACGATCTGCTTGCTTTCGTGCAAATAACTTTGAAACCACCTGAGTGGTGTTCCTACGATACCTAGGGAATTGATCTTGGACAGAAGCACTGCATGGTCAAGGCTATCAAAAGCCTTGCTCAGGTCCAAGAAAACACCAGCAGCCGTATTCCCATCTTCCAGGTTGTCCATAAGATGTTCAATTAGATCAATAAGGGCACTCGTAGTTGATCTTCCTGAGATGAAGCCATGTTGCCTTGGAGGTAGGAGGTTGTTTGTTTCAAGGTGTTGCAAGAGACGTGAAAGCACTACCTTTTCAATTATTTTCGATATTGTTGGAACTAAGGAAATGGGCCTGAAGTTCTTTAATTCCTTTCTACTTCCGTGCTTGTGTAAAGGATAGATTTTTGAAATTTTTAATTCTGTTGGGAAGACACCTCGAGTCAGCGACTTGTTGATAATATTGACGAGAGGTTGACTGATTTCACTTCTACAGAACTTCAGTACTTTAGAACTTATCCCATCAATCCCACTAGATGTTTTTGATTTGAGTGATGCAATTATTTTAAGTATTTCTTCTATTGTTGAAGGTTGATATTCGAATAATGTTGTTGCTGCATGGAATTTTGGTTTATGGGCGGCAGGGGCCCTTATCGGGATGTTGTTGGACAGGGTCATCTCTGCAGCATTTATGAAATGCTTATTAAAATATTCTGCAATTTTTCCCAGATCCTCAATGGTCTCATCTGCAACGTTTAACTGCCACATTACATCTGAGACATGTCTTTTTGATGCCCTTTCACTGTTGATTATATTCCAGATCGTCCTGCTTTTGTTATCTGATTGGGCAATAGCCTCTTCATTTGCTTGTTTCCTGAGGTTTTTTAACTTAAGATCATATGCCTTTTTCTTTTGAAATGCATCAAATTTATCCTCTACTTTTCCAGTTAGCAAATATTTGTTGTGGGCTATAGTGAAAATAGATCTTAAGTTATCCGCCTCTGGATTGCTAACCACGCAGTTGTTGTGTTTCCTTTTCTTGTTTCGGGTTTTCTTCAGTGGACAGGCGACATCAAGTGCAGTTGTGAAAATGCCAATAAAAGTAGAGTAGGCTTCCTCTGGGTCAGGTGCTGAATAAACTTTTTCCCAGGATTGTAAATCAAGGAGTCTTTTAAGGTTCAACAGGTGTTCTTGTCCAAAATGTCTTGTCAGTGCCATCTGAGGTTTTCTTGTTTCACACGATATGTCTAAATCACAGATTTGGCCAGTATGGTCTGAAAGATATGTTTGTAATACTTTTACATCAATTTTGTCTTCATCGAGGTCTGTGCATACCATATCGATTGAGGTAGCAGATGTTGGAGTTACTCTTGTTGGAGGCAAAGAAACTCTTGAAATGTTGAATGAGGCAAGTAACTCACCAACAGCAGAGCTTTCTTTGTAAATTGGATCATGATTATCAAATTATATGGAATTATCGATATTCCAAAGAACAATATGGTTTGGCTAGTTTTCAATTAATGTATAAACATTAGTATAATTTACTTACAAATTAAAATATAATATATTAGTCAATAACAAAACACACGACTTTAATCTTTGTTAATGAAGAAATTAATTTATTTTTAAATTGTATAAAATAACTAAATTCTATTTAAACGCCTTAGTACTAACTATTACTTGACAGGGTAGAAATGTATGATAGCATTTAAAAAAATGCTTGAATGGATCATCACCAATAATCATAATTTCTTGCCAAAACATACATTCTGCAAGATGATGATGAATGCACTTCGGAGACCAGTTTTTAAAAATTTCTTGTTTATAACAACATTTTGAACCAATATTTGCATAGTTATCACCATTGCTCTTGTCATTGTCATTAACCTTATCCTACATAAACGAAATAACAAAGCCGGTAATGACATCACTAGCAACAGTTGGTTAATGATGTCACTAGTCTAAATAAAGAAATCTGGCAATGATTAATTATGAATATCTATGGGTCAAATGTATTCAATAGTATTGATATTTGAACTCGATAATCATCATTATCCGATTGTGTTGGTGGCTGCTCTTTATACTGTAACCGGGCTTGGAATCTGTCCATACCTAGATTCTTCTAGTAAAAATTATTGAATGTTCTCATGGCAGTTCCTCCTCAGCCACCTTGGTGCTTGTCTCTTGAATGTCAAGTGTACACTTTCTTCTGCCGTTGTAAGTATAAAAGTTCCGTTTAATTCTCACTTGCAAATTGATTAGCATATTTGTGTTATTTGTCTCAATTTCCCATCTTTTGTCCAATATTATTGTATTTATTGCGTTACACGATAATTACACTCTACTGCGTTAAAAGTGCAGAGCATATTTCTTGTTACTCGGAACTAAAAATTCATCATACTTCAGGTGATCGATCTAAAGGGATGTGTGGGCGCACAAGATATTCCAGTCAACCTTTTACCTAAGGAAGTTGTCCCAATGGACCTCAGTGTTCTACCAGTTCTGCTAGGAAGCCAGTGGTCCTTTACTCAATTTTTATCTATTGTCACATAGTCCTTTGGGCTGGATTTGAGCCAATGATTTATGGATTCCAACCTGATCTCTCCTGATGTACTTAAGTTAATTTGAAATATTTTTTTTACTTAGGAATAATTATATAAGAAATATTTAATGTTATAATCTGAAATATTTGAAAATTATGGAAAAATGAGGATCCAAATACTCCATTTTTAGTTTTGTTAATAGAAAAAAAAAAAAAAAAAAAAACAATAACAGGTAAAACTAAACAAACGTGTATGGAAAGAATCTTACAAGTATCTGAAACATAATGAATACTTACACCTGAGAAGTATGTATCGATGATTTGCACAACTTTCTGGTAGATTTGTTCATTCTCATGAGTTTGTAACAATTCCAGCTTATCTAAGCCACCACATTCTTCTATGTATGTGGCCACTCCAGTCACCTCGCCCATCTTTTCTGCGGCCTGAAGGAAAAAAACATTTATATTTTCAATACATCTTTAAAATCAGTAAAAAAAATTTGAACAGGGCTCTATAAAGCTTTTATGGTTTCTATTTCAAAGGGTTGATATGCTGTACTCTAACGCAGCAAGTTCAAAGGTGGCTTCAAAAAGTTAAGTAACAGATTCAGGAAACAACAGAAAATATATTAATGATATGACAGCTGGGTCTTTGAATGTTTTAGTTGTGTATTTACATTTGTGGCTATTTTATTTTTATTTTTTGTGTTTCTTGTTCTTTTAATATTCTTATTTTGCTTCCTGAAGATGTGGATATAGACTCCCATAAAATATAGAAGCTTTATATCCTTGTTCTTTACTTATATATATATATATACTAGCGGACCCGGCGCGCTTCGCTGCGCATTTCAATAAGTTTCCCGCGGCTTCGCACGCAATTTCCCGTTGAAAACAGTACACTATATTCACTTATTCATTTTCTATCACATTCTAAACATTGCTGAGATAATTGATAGTCGTTCCTTCGTGAGCTTCTTGGGCGCATTATGAAGGTATGTACCACATTCCTGATACTTCTGTCAAAAAAAAACAACTAAGGTTGATTTTATAACATTCTTTATATTTGTAGCCAACGTAAGATAGTAATTATGATATCTGCATTGCTCTTCTGATCAAGCATGAGCATGGTTTATATTAAATAAATATTGCAGTTAAAGGTGAATTTTTACGTCAAATTTGAATTGTATTATCTGGATAGTAAAGTCTATGTTTAACAGTGATTGCAGAAACAGTTTAAACAAAATTTGTCGTTTCTCTTAAGCTTACTCTATGCTTTAAAACTATAAGTGTAGTAATTAAATTATATATAAATATATTTTTTGTCGCATTATATATGTTTACAAAGAACAGCTGATTAAAAATTTGAAAAGACTCTTTCACTTAATAACATATGTTTGCTGCAATGCATTTCTTACGGGTATTTCTGTAACCAGTGGGGCGGAATCCTGAATCGGGAAAGGGATAAAAAGTATCCTATAACCTTCTACAGATCAAGACGAACAAATTAAAAAAAAAATTAGGTGAATCCGTCCAGCCGTTTGTGAGTGATGCTGTTACACACGAACAGTTTCATTTTTATATAATAGATAATTTTTTATAATTATATATATATATATATATATATATATATATATATATAATTCAGATTTGATTTGGAATGAGACATTGTAATAAAAACATCTAATAGAAAGGAATTCATCTCAATGAGGTTTACACATGGGTGTTTACAAAACAAAGAAAGCTAACAGATGAGATTGGTACTCAAACTATGGAAGACCTATTTAGTTTTCTAAAGATAAAATTATTTGAAAAATTGTTTTATCAAAATAATATTTATTTCAAATAAACCAATAAGTTTCAAAGTTGGAAAAGAATATGATTTTAGTTGCGACCAAATTAGACCAGAAAATAGTGTGGCCTAATAACTCTCCTTCTCCTGTTTTTCATTATTTCCATTTTTACCATGTTGTCACATCACACCATGTACAATAATTAATTAATTACCTTATGGTAGATGACATGTCAACTTGTTAAAAATACCTAATCTAAATTAAAATGTAAATGAATAAATAAAATTTAAACTGTATAGATTATTCATATGACATATAGAATACAATTTTTATATAAAACATTGAACATTAAGCATTAATAAAAATAAAATACAACTTGTATGAATAAAATATAGTAATAAAATTTAAACATAAAATTTTAAACACTAAGCGTTAAATACAAAATATACAACAAACAGAAAAATCCCTAACGCAACATACTATTATGTCTGGTGGAATAATTATGTATATCTGAGAAAGAATTGAAATCCACATGATCTATAATTAAAAACAAAAGGAGTAATAACAGGTTTTGCTAGTAAAACCTTTAAAAGATTTTAGTTAAGTCAGTGTAATCGAGTCTGTATATCACGTAACAATATCATCGAGGGCACGTACCGCTAGAATGTTGGAAATTCCATCCAAAGCAACATTGACGGTTTTCCAGTCCTTACTATCCAACAAATTACAGATATGAGGAAGCACCCCCAACTGTACAAGTGTAGCAATCTGTTCCACTGAACCCCCGGAAGTGTAGTTGGTCACAGCCCATGCTGCCTCCTTCTGTGACTTGTAGTCTCCCTGGAACCATACAATTACTTTTTTATTATTATGGCATATAGAGCAAGATACAGATCAGTCAAACCTGTACAATTTATTTGAGATTTGATCCTACGATAAAATATTTGTATTATTATAGCAACATAACAACATTCAAAATTGATGACCATACAAGAAAGTAATTGTAAGTACACTTCAAGGTCACTACGGCACTGTATTAAACAGTTAGTGTTTAATCATTTCATTTTAAAAGCATAACAGCATAGTGTGCCCATATATACACAGCAATATCCATAGTACTTACATAAAACATGGTCATCTGACTAATTAACATAATAACGACTATCATGATTTTATTGGTTTTTTTAATGTGCCATATGTATTTTGCACTATATGTAAGAAAAAAAAAACAGTAAAAATACTTTTTGCATAAAACACATTAAAAGCCATTCCAAAATGCTGTATGATACACTTGATAAATCTAATGGAAATACAGCTGGGTTAAACTCACCATATAAATCATACAAAGAACATACATACATACAAATCATACATACTCTAGAGCCCCACACCGGGATGAGATAATGATAAAGCATGGATCTCTAGAGCCCCATGCTTGGTTTTAAGAAAGAATGAGTGGGGCTCTAGAGCCCACATCAGCGTGAACATGTTAATCTGGACTGTGATGGGCTTATGACAGATAAAGTGGTATAAGTTAAATAATCACAGTTTTCTAAACCAAACCAAAAACAGACTGCACATACACAAGCTAAAGAGAATAAGGATCAACGAAACAAGACAGAAAGCATCACTTTATTTAGACTATTACTGAATGTGATACAATGATCGTTTAAATGTGTCACTAAAATATGTGATAAAGAAAAAATTTTACTTATACCACTCCTCTTAATACACGCTCAGTTTCAATTATTAAATAAACACTTATTTAACTTGAATTTGTAAAATAATTCCATTACTTGGTGTAAATTAACAGCATTAATTACGTAGACGGATTTGGAAAACAATTTAAATAAATTAGTCCACAGTTTACAGGCTTTACTAATATATATGCCTTTATTATTCCCATCATAGTCACCTGTTGCAGGTGGCACTCAACTGGGCAATGCTATTATTTACAATATTTGCTGAAGATACAAAATGATCTGACCGATAATAAACAAGACATATCAGAAGATGTAAATTACACCACTATAATGAATTTGCTCTAAAATGCTAAAGTACTCACAGTCTGCAATACACGAATGAGAGGTGGTAGGAGACCGTTGTTGATCACCTCCTGTATCTGGTCCACGTTGCCAGCAGTGATATTACTCACTGTCCAGGCTGCCTCCTTGACAATGTTAGGCCGTGGGTGTTGCAGAAGAAGAGCCAGCTGGCCAAGACCCCCTCCCTGAATGATCGAATCTGTCTGCAACATGACACAGCTAATTTATACAGTGTCCTAAGGCAATTAGGTTTTAAAAAGGTCTTTGAATTTCAAGTAAAAGTAAATTTCCATTTTTAGTGAGGCAATAAATACGGTTCTTGAACAACAATCTTCCCACACAAAAAAATACTTCCTTTTAATACTACAACCTGAAAATTAAAAACTGATGTTTCAAATTAACACATGAATGAGAAACAAATATACAGTACGAGTTAAAAGTATGGTTACACTGTGTTTAGTTTTTTATGGATAAAGATGGGGGAATAGAACTCGGGACACCTTTCTAGGAAATAGAAGTAAACTTTCAGTCACTGTTATAACTTTGCCTATTTCCCAAAAATGGGTTATTGGGGAGGGGAGGGCTCAAACTTTTTAAACATAAAGACTCATTACATGACACCTCATTTGAAAGACCTTCATTAAAGAAGAGCAGTGAAAACTAGAGCTTTCTATCTCAACCCAGCACAAAATGGCAACTCATTTAAATTAATTTACTTAAAAGCATGGATGGATCCTGCTCAACTTTCAATGGACAAAGATAGAAAAATGAAACTCAGGCCACCCTTCTAGGAAACAAAAGCCAACTAGTTCCTCAAAAATGAGCCTTTTGGGGGCAGTTTAATATATTTAAATGTAAAGTTACAGTTGAAGAAACTTGAAATGGCACAGTGTATGGATTCAGACGGGATTTGTTGAATTTCCACTACTATTCTGTCCCTAAGGTAATGCAACGGGGTTTCGTTTTATAGACGTTTTTAATGTGACCCCACACAGGGTAGTCAAGTGGAGATAGATCTAGCGATCTTGGTGGCCACTCGATACACGAACATGCAAGTCATAGTGTGGAGGTGCTCCATCCTGCTGGAACCAACTTCTTTACAGTTATTGGTTGCTACTTGGATAGCTGGATAAACCTGATTTTTTAACATTTACTGATATACCTTGGCATTAAGGTTTCCATCAATAAAAAGGGGCCCAACAAACTGATCCCTCACAATGCCAAGCCAATTTTTGATGGTGCTGGGTCTGTTACTGTCTAATCCAATAATGAGCATTGCGTCTGTTAACGTTACCGTTTAACATGAAAGTTACTGCATCTGAGAAAGCAATGTTGTTTAGTGTAATTGTATTATTATCAATGTTCCACATAATTATTTCACAAAATTCTACTCGACAATCAAAATCGTCTTCACTTAGTTCATGAGCTAAACGAATTTTGTATGCTTTATAACCACTGTCATGTAAAACTTTACAAACTGATGTTTGAGATGTACCTAATATTTGAGAAACATTTCTTATTGAGGCGTAAGGATCTTCTGCAACAGACTATAAACGTCAAGTGATACGTAATTTATCTGTACCAGATTTTGGTCTTCCAGATTTGGGGTGGTATTAACACTGCCTGTTTCCTGGAAATGCTGGATTGTTTTTTGACCTCCTGATTTAGATACAGGGTTTCAATTAGGATTAGTGTTATTAAATAAATTCCTTACTTCATCATAAGATCTCACCCGGTCTCCATAGCCCCGCATGATTAGAATGATACTACACTCTTGTTCACTTAAACATTCAATTGCAAAGTAAAGTATCACAAAAACAAATCTTAACTGTGTTAATTTCAACCAGAAAATGTACATGATACTGGACTTCCTCAAAACTAATAAGACAATGAAGGCATGCCCTACAGCAGCTAATAATTGTAAAACAGGTTTGAGTTTGTAAGGAAAGTGGTTGCTATTAAAGTTATTAAACTTCTAAAAGTGGATGTTCATGTTTTGCCTCCATTAATTTTTAATTAATTTCAATGATCTGCCAATTTGAACTGGGATTAGATAGAAAGCTCTAGTTTCCATTGTTTTTATTTTAACAAGACCAATCAAAAACAAGACGTTTCACTTAATGGGTATTTACATTTAAAATATTTGAGCCGCCCATTTTGGGGAAATGGGCAAAGTTGTAACAGTGACTAAAAAGTTTACTTCCATTTCCTATGTCCAAAGTTCCATCCCTCCATCTTTATCCATAAAAAACTAAACAGAGTGTATCCATACTTTTAACTCGCATTGTATAGGGTTCATTGTTTACAGCTTTACGGCGTCGTTAACCATACAACGACAACCGTTGAAAGCTTGAATCTACATTATTTACTGACCAATTTTAGTATCTGAATTTCAAAATGTTAAGTGTAGCAACTTTTATTATTCTTTAAAGTCTCAATCTTAGTAGTTTTATGATATTAAAGCTTCAGCCACTTTGAAACATGATATGATAAAAATATCAACTAGTCTCTTGACTTGAGACTCAAAGATAAATGGTTGTACCAAATTTCAAAATTTGAGTATATTATCTCTACTGGTTTCTGAAATAAAAAGTAAAAACTAAAAAATAGACACAAGCAGACAGACTGTAAACAAAAAGATATAGACCATCAATTTTATGTAGTTTTTACCTCCTCTTGCACCATTAAACAATATCCTACATTGAAAGTAGACTTTTTCAAAATATGTATATCTGTTGTATTCAAATTATAACAGTAAATGTATTTATGAATATTTTAGAAAAAGTAAAAAATAAATAAACACACATATAAATTCAAACTTGATTGATTTGTAAATGTATGGAATATTTCAGTTATCTAATCATTAATGTTAACCCTTTGTACGCGTCAAGCAGTATATATCAATTTCCCTGTAACATGCTAAACGGGATAACTCGTGGTATCTCTTAAAAACTCAGCATATTCATTTTAGTTCTCAAAATTCCATCAGTGCTTATTTGGTTTTCCATTGCAATGTTGATGGAGTGTTTACGCATCAGAAAAGTTGTCGCCAGTCACAAAATTTGTTCTTGTTGGTTTTGACTGCTAGTGCATGCATTCCGCCTGTTGCCTCTACACTTGAAGCGAGTAAACTCATTTGTGAGACATAGCTATGTACGGTTCGTGTATTAACCTTCTTTTAAAACATTAAATGTCTTTATATCTTATTTGAAAAATATATTCAATGAAAACAAAAAATAGGTATAACTTTAAAAATAATTAAAAAAATAAAAATTATGCACAATAGTAGGTATTATTACATTTTATCATTTAATGTACTAAAGGTTAAAAAAGGAACTATTAAACAGGCTTAACCTTCTGAGGTTTTAAATTGTCTTGATTGTAGTTGTAAATTCACTTTGAAATTGTGTTTCATGAACTATAATTTATTTGAAACAGACAATAAATGTTTGTTTAAATGAGAGTTGCTCATGGTACTGTGTATTATTTTATTTTAATTCCTTTATTTAATGTTTATTTTTGTATCAACAATACAAGATATAGATCATGTTTTTATTCCATTTGTTTGAAAAATATACTATTGTGTAAAAGAGAAAATGAATATTCTTATTCCAACAAATTCATTTATGGCATACTCTGTTTTGCTTATCTCCCAACCAAAAATTTTAAGTGATATAATTATAATTACAACATTAGAACAAGGAAGTTAAGTCACAGACCTTAAATGGTTAATACTAACGAATAAGTATGTAAAAAGAAACCATTAGTAAAAATATGGAAAATCAATAAGAATATAATTACAGCACAGTATTTGGCGAGCAATTATTTTTATTTTACTACAGTGAATTTAGAGCTAATAAATATTATTAGACTACACAGTAAAGTAATTGGAGTAAAAAATGTGTGATTCTACCTGGAGATCATTGCCAGTGACAATGTTGCCAACGGCACGGAGTGCAGGTGTAAGCACCTTGACTTCGGAGTTAGCCAGCAACTCGACCAGTTTAGGCACTACACCAGTATCCACCACCGCTTGGATCTTGTCATTGCTACCATCCGTCAAGTATGACAGGGCCCAGCAAGTGTCCGCTGTACAACAAAACCATTACTGCTGTATTACTACAGTACAACAAAACCATTACTGCTGTATTACTACAATCTGGCACTGAACTAAAATCTTTTTACAGCAATTGAGTCTTAATATCATGAAAAATATCAGAGCTGAGAGAATGGCTTGTGGAAATGGTAAAACACTTAGAGATACATTTTTAAGACTAACCTTTCTGTATTTTTCTCTTTATTCATTTTAAAACATTCAAGATAGGACCTATCTCCTCACATATAAAGACACTCAATTTAATAGACATACTACACCAAATAATTAATGGAAAAGTTTCCTATTGTTAAGTATACTAGATACTAAATAAAACCCAATATCATTGACATAAGTTCTTTCAAATAAAATGCTTTTAATAAACAGATTTACAATATTAATAGAGAGCTGCAGGATAAAAACTATCAAACAAAAGATAGCATATCCTGATAATTGTTATACTTTACATTAATACACTCACTTCTAATCTAAAATGGACACTTTATTAAAATTTATAGGATTTTAACCTCTTTTTCACTAATCTACATTAGTTGCAATGAATGAGTTATGTTAAATAAGTCTCACCTAAAACGTCATTGTCAGTATAGTGCAATAGTTTGCTAAAAGCAGCTAAGCAAGGCTTGACGCTCTCGAAGCTTGGAGGAGGGTTTTTGTTCCTACAGAGGTTAGACAGGGCCCAGACAATGTTGCGGAGGAAAGGAAGCTGGAAATAGAAATAAGCATTTAAAAATAGTTTGTTACACTTTTTTCATATATAATTATATAATATAATCTGTAATCAAGTGTGGTACTGTACCTTGTAAATTATATACTTTTTGATTATTTAAACAATAAAGTACTTAAGTATAAGATTTTTTCTAAATTATCAATATAATACAGATATAAAACAAGTGTTTGGATGCGTATTAACTATATCTTTATAATGAGACACCTCCCATAACTCTAAAATGGAAAATAAGATCACCATGAGTCTGAAGTTTAACATTGTTCTTATGGGGTTGAAATCAAGAAGGCCACAGGTACAGCTGACTCTTAACAAAAAAAAAAACACTAATGAATAAAAATGAAAACTTAGTGTCACTAAACGATGGCCAATGTTAAAAAATTTTGTTACTTCACAATCCTTAAACTGTCAAAAATGAACTTTAAACAAAGATATGAGTATTATTACATGCAGTCTTGAGTAACAGAACAGAAGAATTTGCTGTATTGCCACTCTTGTCACCTTTATTGTGTGTGATGATTTTGGTTTATCTGAAAATTTTGTAATCCAAAGTGTTCTGTCTCAATAAGTTTGTATGTATGTGATCCTGCTGTAATTATACACATCAAATTGCACAAGGATTACAGAGGAAGTTTATACATAGCATAAAACCTTATCATATAAAAATATTTATTATTTCAGTTAATAATGGGCGTATGATAGCTTGATACTGACTGGTGTGTTGGGGTTGATGAGAGACAGCAGTGAATTGACTGCATTGTAGCTCAGTACAAGATCTCTTGCAGCCGGGCCATCACCTGCAATGTTGCCCAGACCCCAGACAGCCTGCTCAGCTACATGAGAGTACGGTGATGCCAGTAATGCTACAAACTTGGGCACTCCTCCACCTTTAATTACGGCATTGGTCTGTTCCGAGGTGCCAGATGCCACATTGGTCAGTGCCCAAGCTGCCTCAAACTGCAGGTCAGGGCTGAAACAGTTTAATTTTGGTATTATATATTTGTTACAAGTCTGTGACAGCATCAGATTTCAGATGCCACACTTAAGATTAAGGTAAACTGGAGCTTAACTCAACAATTATATTAAATCAACCATTCCCACTATAGCAGCGTTATGCCATGCATGACAATCGTCTGTACACTTTACAAAATGAACTGTGTAATAAATCACACTTAATATAAAATGAAATTACCATAAAATACCATGTTAAAAAACACTTAAAACCGAGCAATGATTCATTTAAACCCAAGGCAATCAGAAAGGTAAAATTTCATAAACAAATGGTTTTCACAATCGTTAAATTTTTAAAACAATTCTTTTTGGAAATTCAAATAGTGAAATATTTTAAAGCAAGTAAACTAGTTATCAAATAAAACCCAATAACATCCAATACCATATTTATTATAAAAAATTATTTGGGCAGCTCAAGTATGCTTTTTGTAAGACTGAGCTACTGGTATATTCAAGTTACTGTTACTCTTTTTTAAAAATTAAAATCAGTATTTTATTTATTTAAGAATCTTAGGCTTTGAATTGTACTTTCTAGATTAATAAGGATATCAAAATATGATAAAAATCCACGTCCTTTAACACATTCAGTGCTAAGCGGGACCGTTCAGTCCCGCCCGAGCGTCTCGGCACCATTCACGGGTGCGCGCGGGACCTATCGGTCCCGCCTGGGCATTATTGTTTTGCTCTCGGCACTGTTTAGGCAGCACTGCAAAGAGGCCCTTTCTGATAGCGTGAGCGTGTTGGGCCGGTTTCGTTCTTTGTTCTAGTGTGCATAGTTTCTCGGTTCAGCTAACTATAGTTGTTTTCATCTAGTGCTGTGTTTGCTATTATTTCGTGATTCTTGTTAGCGAAATAAACAATGGCTGGGACATCTAGAAACCCCAAAGTAGTTTGTATAATACATTACCAATGATTCGTGATGATATAACAAGTACCATGACAATAAGATGCACAATAACAAAAAGTGTTTGGTATGATGTACATATTGTAAATAAGACGTGTTAAAAACTACAAAGAAGGGAGGTGATGGTTGTAAATAATAAAATGATATATTATTAGTGCCTTTCAGTGAAAATTATCTTGTTTTAGAGTTTGCACTCATGTATAAATCAACGAAGACCTGTAGCCAGGACAACGGAACCCATTGGTCCCGCAACATATAACATAATTTTAGGAGTCTTGGGAACATAATGCCTAATTTCTTGTCTTTACTACCATCAACAGTCAGAAGGTTACATGTACACCCCTAAATAATACAATAGTTCTTGTAATAAATGTCATTTTCAGGTTCAATGGGCATTGGTCCATGCTGACGGGACCCATCGGTCCCGCAGTATAATGATGTCAAAAAAAAAATGTAAATATAGGTCAAGAATAATCTTTTATGCTTTTATGTCACTTCTGCAAGTTATATCTTCTAATTAAACAAATTTAAAAAATTAGCACCGGGGTTTCGCTAATACTCAAATGCTTAGCAGTGAATGTGTTAAGTTTACAGCACATCTCAGGGTCAAGTTTTACAGAATCATTGAAATTTAATCTCGTGAATTTGATGTAAAATATTAATGTATACTAGTTTATATACAACTGTTCTATACAGGTATATTCACTACCTGCATTAAACTATTTTTAAAAACCATTAATAAGCCGTCTGTACGGTACATAATATTTATAGACTGTGTTATATAGCTATAAACAACTGACATCTTAACGTAAACACAAACCTTTAGAGCCTTCCACAAAACCATGACCAAAACATTCACAAATAAGAAACATTGAACAAGTTAAAATAAATAGGTTTGTTATGAAATGTGCAGAGGAACAAGATTTATAAAACACCCATTCTTGTCCGTACAAAATTTGTATTACTAGATAGATATGTAATGACTAATTTTAGTTGCATGGAAGGATGAAACAATTTACCACATAACAGACAGTAACATTAAAATTAAAACACTGATTTGATACTGACTTGTGGAAGTTGGAGAGGAAATCTATACAGCGAGGCACAAGACCCATCTTGATCATTTCATCAATGGGAGGGTTGCGTTCTCGGCTGAGAGTTTTGCGAGCTGCAGCAGTGGCCTTCAGCTGCATATCCTCCTGGCTGCTCTGCATCCCTGTCGAGGCAGAAAAACCATTTTGTCTTGTCAATTGCACAGTAGGCTTATGAAAAATAGGTTCTACTCTAAGTATTCAGTTGATTTAGCAATTTGGAATTTCCTATTTTCAAGACTATTGATGCCTATTTACAAAAATCTTACACAATAAAGACCACACTGAATACTCTCAACGACCACAACATTTATCTCACATTTATCATTTACCATATACACATGTATATCATCAATTAATAATTTTAGTGTCAACAGCTTCCTTTGAGTTATTTTTTTATCACTGATTATCGATTGAAAACTAATGTAATCATGTAAAGGACAGGTTTTTACAAAGTCTGGCCAGTATTATCCAGTATGACACGATACAAGAATCACTCTAAAAGTTTTGAGATACCGGCAAATAATGCAATAATCTTGCTCGATCGCCAATCAGTATCTGACAGAAATTTGGGTCAGGTGTCAGTATACTTGTATCGTCTATTCTGTTGTCTAACGTGTATTGTTTGGAAAGACCAATTTCATGATGTTTCTGATTATGAATATTTACTATTTTAAAGTCATTTTGTCCAAAGAGGAGTGTGCCAAATGTCTTAAAATTGCCTTTGGTTCTGAAGCACCAATCCACACTACTGTTTTTAGGTGGTATGAGGAATTTAGAAGGAGGCTGTATTTCACTGTCATTCAAGTAAACGTTTATCGGGTGGACATACTCTAGGAATTGGATTTGCATTAGTGCAAATATACTCTTGCATGACTTTGAAGTCAAGAAAATTGTTTCTCAATGGGTACCTCACAAATTGACAGATGAACCAAAAGCTGAATGCGTGAGACATGGTCAGCAGACCCTTTAACTGCTTAGAAATGGTCATCATCAAATTATTTCCAAAATTATTACTGTGATGAAATGTACTTGCCATTTTATTACGTTCCAACTCAATAACAGGGTTCTGAATTCGTGTTTGAAGATGAACCACCTCCCACAATGTTAATAAACAACGATGGGTGAAAGTAATGTTTGTTTCTTCTCAGAGGTATGGGACTGGCAAGGCTTTATAGCTAGAGGGTCAGAGGACTGTAACAGAAAGTTGATATACTGAAGAATGGTTCTCAAAAGTCCTTTAAGACTTGAACATCAAGGGTTCAATTTTGCATCACACAATTCTTTTCTCACACTACTGAAAAAACTTGAGGAGTTCCAACAATTTCAATTTGATCTGACCCTTCCTGTAGTAGATTCCATGTATAGTTGTCATACTGTAAAGCCACACTGAAGATTCAATACTCTTGTATTAGTTTTAAAGATTAATTTGTACACTACAATTATATACCGTATAACATGTAATGGTTGGAAAATTAATAAATTCATAAAACTTCCAAAATCTTTGCTTTTAAATTTCACAAGATCTGCATCAAGATCCTTGATCTGCAGGTTTCGTATTAACTTAGTTGATTTGCATACTATTTTTATAACATTATAAAAAATCTTGTTTTACTGATATTCTACCAATATTTGGTACAATTTTGTTCAGAATGAACTAAGAAACAATGTGATACATAATAGAAACTATAAAAAAATTTATTATTTTTCCATAACTAAAAATTAAAAATTCCAGTTTTGATAAAAAAAAGAGTGGGGTACACCTAGGGAATATAGTTAGTTGTGAGAATAAATTTCAAATTCCAAGATATCCAAAATATCACAAAAATTTATTCTAGTCTCTGAAAACATTTAGTTATGTTTTATTTAACAAATAAATTATACAAGGTATGGCTATCAAATAACGGGACTGATATTGTAAAAAAATTTATGTTCATTTTAAACATAATTACTTATTATCACCTTCAATATACACCCCTTCTCTATCCCTGCAACGCTCCATGCGAATTTTCCATTGTTGGAAACAATGCTGAAAGTCATCTTCTGTCAACTCTTTCAGGAGTCTTGCCGCTTTTTCTTGAACAGCTTCTACGCATTCAAATCTCGTACCTTTCAATGCAGATTTCACCTTAGGGAAAAGATAAAAGTCGCATGGTGCTAGGTCTGGCAAGTAAGGTGGATGTTCTAACACTGGGATGCTGTACTTGGTCAGGAACCGCTTGACAGATAACGCGGAATGAGCTGGCGCATTGTCTTGGTGCAAAATGCATGATTTGTCCTTCCACATTTCGGGTTGTTTTTTTCTTACTCTTTCACGTAGTTTATTAAGTACCTCAAGATAGTAATGTTGATTAATTGTTTGATCTTCAGGAACCCAGTGAAGGTACACAATCCCACGAATGTCGAAAAAAAAAACAATCATCATTGCTTTTTTGGCTCTCGGTGAAGTTGAGGTCTTCCAATGCATGGATTAGCGCTTCGTTTCCGGATCATAAGTAAAAAACCACGATTCATCACATGTTATTATTCTTTCCAATAAATTTGGGTCATTTTCAATGGCATTCAAAGTGTCAGTACATACATTTTTACGAGCTGCTTGTTGATCAATCGTAAGAATTTTTGGTACCATTTTGCACACACTTTTCGCATGTTCAAATTGTCTGTAAAATTTGCCGTACACATTCTTTATCAATGCCTACAGATTCAGCAACTGCACGAATGCTTAATCGTCGGTCAGACCGAATCAAATTAGTAACTTTTTCGACATTGTCTTCCGTTTTTGATGTTGAAGGACGACCTGGCCACGAATCATCTTCCACGTCTTGTCAACCATCTTGAAAACACTTAAACCATTCAAAAACACGAGTCCGCGAAAACATTTACTGACATACACTTCTTTTAGAAAATTATAGGTTTCGGTAGCGGTTTTTCCAAGTTTAATGTGAAATTTAATAACAATTCGTTGCTCTATTATTACGCTAACCATTTTTCCGGCAAAACAAAATAACAACACTTACATAAATGAAGGATATGACACAATGATGTTGTTTACAGAAACGAGACTAACTGCATTCTGAAAAGGAAGTCTCAAACTACACAGCTGTTGGTCATTGTTGGTTGGCGCATGCGCACTCGTTCCACTGCAGCATCAGTCCCGTTATATAATAGCCATACCTCGTATTTCGTGCATATACTGGGCATAATAATATGAAAATACGTTATTTGCAACCAAGGAAACATTATATTTAAAATGTAGCTAGACATGTTCTACAAAGAGCACATACTGAGTTGATGATGATCTTGCAATTATATATTGTGTTAGCTTAGAATTCCTGTGAACTTATTTTGTGGTAAAGGCCCTTGAAGAGTAATAGAAGTTTAAAAAGTAAAAAAAAAATTATACATATAATAATGAATTTAAATAAACTGTTATGAAAACTCAGACAACATTTTGTCAATTTTGGTTGATTAAAAGTGTAACTTTTTTTTTAATGTATTGGTTGTACAAAAATAAAACTAATTAAATTTGTCGTAGTTCAACAGACTTGTCACAATAATTTTGAGATATTGCTAAGTTATTAGCTTATAAAAAGTGTTGAGATATGTATTTTACTCATTTATAAATGCTTAATAAAACTAATTTTGGGTATTGTCGTCAGCAATAGCATTCATTGAAACGTATTTTAATGAATAATGAGCAATAATCAATGCAATATTGTCTTCGAAAGTTTAAATAAACAATACCACTATTAACAGTACTCATTTGATAAAAATACATTTGTGAACCCTTGTACTCAGTGAAAGTTACATAGACTATACATGTCATTACTGAATTTCAATCTCCTTCCTTACCTGAGAACTCTCCTTTTGCTCTACGATGCTTAACCCTTTTAGTGCCAACGTCTGAATTTTTAGACATTGGATTATTGTGCGTAGTTTGCCAACGTCCGTATTTTCGGACGTTTTGTAAAAAAAAAAGATTACTTTAATTAGTCAAAATAAACATACTTGTAATGTTTTAGAATCGCAATACAACGATCTTTCTGATAATTACATTACACAGTTTTTAAGTCATACTAGGTAGCCATATTTTGATTTTAAAGTTGGCTATTCTGTGCATTTCGTTTCTCAGCTGTCTACATTAGACAGCATTGTCGTTGTTGTTTACAGTTGTACTTAAGTTGTTCGTGAGTGTTTTGAGTGAAGTGAGATGTGCTAATGACTTCTTTCTATCAAAATGAAACGTTCTCATTCACCTGTTAGTGATAATACTATCGCTAGATCAGTAGAAAGTGAATATCTTTCAGACGGTTTCGTGAGTGAAATTTCAGAAAATGAAAAAGTGTCAAGTTCAAGTTCGGTTGTTGACGATACAGATAATGACCTGACCTACGATCCCGTTGGACCGACAACTTCCTCAGGTAATCAAGGTTTAGGACTGAATCGACTAAACTTGGTAATTGATACAAATTCAGATGAATCTAACAGCGATTCATCTGATAGTGAACCATCACGTCGTCATAGGGCTAGGCCTAACCAACAAGGCCATAGAGTGATACCTCAAAGATCTAGGCTTAACGGTAGGGATAGCAGTAGTAGCTCTGCAGAAGACTCTGAGAATGAACCTGACTGGGTGGAAGTGAATGAAACCAATGATATTGAACACAGGCCTAACCATTCCATACACTTTCAGGAACAGCCAGGAGTCAAGCACTGTCCTCCAATGAACTCTCCTCCAAATGCTTATTTCAAAATTTTCTTTACCATTCCTTGGATTGAAATAATGGTTCGGTTTACAAACAAGTACGCCAGGAACTTTATTGTTAAAAATCGCGATAGAATGAAAGAACACAGTAGGCTAAAATCTTGGAGACCTGTGACTGTAAACGAAATGCAAGCTTTCCTTCTGGTGTTAATAAATATGGCTATCAAAAGACAAAACACTATCGCTTCCTTTTGGTCTACTCTTAAGGCAATTGATTCCTTGATTCCCTAGAATGATGACGAGGAACTGTTTTCAGGCAATACTGAAATTTTTTCACTTGGTGGATACTACAAATTTACCTAAGTCAGGCCAACCAAACTACGATCCTTGTGCTACCACTGATCGAACACACACAGGTTCGAACCACTGATTGATCACATGAACTGGATTTCCAAATTGCATTTTACACCAGATAAAAATTTATCTATTGACGAAAGCATGATTGCAACCAAAACACATTCACAGCTTCTCCAGTACATGCCTAAAAAACATCACCGGTGGGGTGTGAAGTTATGGATGTTGGTTGATGCTACCACTCATTATTGTGTAAGTTTTTTTGTATACAAAGGAGCCAGAAATACAAAAGGCAATGAGAAGACAACGGTAAAAAAAAGGTTTAGGCTTTACAGTAGTGGATAAACTAATGAGTATGTCTAATTTGTACAATAAGGGATACCACGTGTTTGTGGACAATTTTTTCACCTCCCTGACATTGGCAACACATCTATATTCTAAGGAATCCTTTATAACTGGCACTCTAAGGCACAACCGTAAAGGTATCCCTGCTCAAATGATACAAAAATTTAAAGTTGGAGAAACAAAATACACGAGGAAAAGTGAAATGATTATTCTTGGCTACAGACAAAAGCAGGCACAAAAAAAGCAGGTTTTGCTGTTGTCTACAAATGATGTCGCTGCTTCAGAGCGTAAAGTAAAACGCAGAGGAAATTTTACTGTCATATCTAACAAACCAAAAAATGATACGTAATTACAATGCTAATATGGTTGGGGTTGATGGATCAGACCAAATGCTACACCAATACCTGGACGATAGAAGTTTTAAATTTTGGAAAAAAATTACCTTCAATCTCTTATCCAGAATGCTTTTGAATGCCTATATATTATACAAGCAAAACACTACAAAGCCTATATCACATCTAGAATTTCTGGTATCCATTGTTGACAAGCTAGGTGATCAGTGGCTTCAGTTGCAGGAAAGTGCCACCAGTCCTAGACCTATGGCAAGCATCCGTGGTGGTGGTGGTGGTAATGCTGACGTCAGAAAATTATTTGAAAAAATTGGAGAAAAAAAGGAAAAAAACTGTTGAGTATGTAGCGTAGCAAGCACTAAATCAGGAGGAAAACTAAAAAAATCATCCTATATGTGTGTTAAATGTAAGAGAGGAGTGCACACCAAGTGTTACCCTCTACACTTCTGCTGAACGTTCTCTTCAAATTTTGTACATTTTTATGTAAATAGTTACTTGTTATTTTAAGTGATCCCTAGAGAACAATATTTATTTATTTCAAGAGAGTTACTAGCCTATTGATCTGTGAAATATTTTGACTCTTGTGTTAAGACCTTCAAAAAAAAAACAAGAAGACATTTAACAGATTAGGCAAAACGGAGTGTTTTTTCCAGGTTAGCACACTTTTGGATGTTCTTTTTGTACTTTCACAATTTTTAATTTATCAGTTGAAAGTTTGTAAATTTCAATAGAATAAAAGTAGGAATTCAGTGATGTAATCAATGTTTTTCCAATGTTCATTTTACTGTTGTGTATCACAAGTTAAACTCAAAAAAGTAAAAAATACAAAATTTTAAATACTAATAATTAAATTTTTGTAAAGTAATACACACAATCTTTTGTCAAATAAAGTGCAGGATACAAAATACAACTATTTAAGTTAAAAACAAAAAAACGCCATGAATTTATCTTAAAAAATAGTGTAGTTACAATTGTTTAAAGAATTACAGTACATTTTGGCTAAACGTGGCTGGCAATCTTGGTACAAACATGCATGTGTACGCCTGGCATTCCTGGTACAAATTTCAAAAAAATTTTTTTGGCACTAAAAGGGTTAATAACTGAAAAATACCATTCCTCTTCAAAATTTTGAGTACCCACCTTAAGAGATTGTCTATATTTACATTTATTGTATTGAAAGTTTTACAATTCTTCTAAAGTATGTAAAAATAAAAAAAACAAAACTTTATTCCTAAATTCAGTTTTATATTTAACTTATAGTCTACTGCCAAAAGTGAAATAGAGGTCTCCCATATGATCAGTGCCAGGTACTAAAAGGCTTAGGTATTAATTTAAGTTATATACTCTGAATGGATTATTTGGAATCTTACCATCCATGATCATTTCCATGCTCATGACAGTTGGAGTATTATTGCTTTGATTCTCTTGAAGAGGAGAGGTTGTAATTTCATCGATATCAATGTTCCTCCTTTTAAGCAGCTGGTCATCTTTGCGTGCTTTCCTCAGCTCAACACTCACTTCATTTCTCCTCCTCCGCATTTCCTAAGGGGAACATTTTTACTGTACTTATGTACTAAACATCCACATTTCCAAGAAGAAATGTACAGCTTTAGGTAGGTTTAGATCATAAATATATTACTTAAAGTACTTAAGTTAAAGATAACCATTACAAGCCCTCATGTGATCTGAGCTTGAATTTGGATATTATCTTTAGGGGGATCATTTTATTTTTTCACCAGAAGTGCGAGGTAATCACGTTGGATGTTCTGGCACATGATCTGAGGTTGGGAAAGTATTGATCAGAAATGCTCCTGATCTTCAGTGCTGGCTCCGGCCAGGCACCACTCCACACTTATGACGAATACAGAAAAACATCTTTTAAGACAATACCTAAATTCAAACTCTGATAGATCACATAAGCGTTCGTAAATGTTGACAAACTTTTTATATTTATAATATGTATGTATGGTACAGCATAAATAAATTAATAGTAGATAGGGACAGAGTGGTCGACATCAACTCCTTTCTAGAGGCAGAAGACAAGAACCAATCATCATAATGAAATGTAGTTTTCACAGTAAGACAAATCAAGTTCTTATAATGTAGTAATATAAACTGTTAATTTAAATAAACTAGTTTATTTTTCTGGAGATAGTCACCATCCGTACATTATTTACTGTCACAAAATGCTTTATACCCACTACTACAGAATCTCCCCAAGTTAATTTAAAATAAATCACAATTAAATTTCTAAACATTTAAAAGGAAAGGTATCCATCTATACATGCAAATTATAATTGTAGTTGATTCTACCTCCGCTCCAGAGCATAAAATCAATTTTTAAATTATTTTTAGTAAGCAAGATAATTTTTATTTTTTCTAGCTATACAGTCAATGTGGCGTGCCTGATATTAATTTTAATCTTACTAAACTATTACATAATGTTTTTAAAAGGATTTGATACTAATATTTAATAACAATTACCATAAGTGTACATTTTGACTCGTTATGTATGAAAATTTAATGTTCAAAACCACATTAATTTTATGGCAGCAATAGGTTTCAACAGTTTCCGAACACATCATACTGATAAGAGAATCTAAACCAGAGTTATTAGTAAAATAAATTCTACGCTATACCTATATACTTACATCACAGCTTTTCCCTCTATTTTTGTATGAATGCAATCGTGTTTGGCCTTCAACATTTTCTTCAGTCGGCATTTTTATAATTTTATTCTGAAAATAAAATGATTATTTTTACTAAAATCACACATGCACATTTAATACAAATAACTAAATAAAAACTATGCTACTTATTTTTCAGTAAACAGTACATGCACATGATAGAAAGCTCATATTTTGGTATCCAACAAAATCTCTTAATTTTTAAATAAAATATCTGTTGAAAGTCACATGAATTTGAATTTAATTTAATTTATTTGATAGTTTTATTTATTATTTATTTCATTTTATTTATAAAATGAACTTTATTAATTTAATTTATTTATAATATTAATTTTGTACTGTTAACATACATTTTTGTAAAATTCAAAAATATTTGCAGCCCCTAATTTACTAAGCCTTTTTATTTTAGTCTATACAATTTAGATCATATTTGTAGTAATTATGAAATAAGCAATATTTTCACGTTTCTAACAAACTAAGTAATAACTCCTAGTGAATCTTTAAGGCAGTAAACAATATAGAAAATTACAAGATTACTCTTATCATTTATTTTAAATATCAAACACCTATTACAAAAGTTATTAGTAAAGTTTGAAGACAAAATCTTTGCTCGAGTATTCATAAAACTGATCACAGAATGAATGAAAATATGAGGTAATAACTGCTCTCCATCCATTGTTCACATATAAATGGTCTGAAAGTGGTTTAACATACGAACAGGGCATTACTTTTTTGGAGGGTCTCACAATACAACTGACAATGACTTACTGATTATATTTTTCAACAAACTAAAATTAATTTCTTATGCTAATAAATAGCATGTTACTTAGAAATTCAGTGCTCTAGGGGTTACAGATGGAGATATCTCATAAGCAATACTTGGTTAATAGTCTATAAAAACTTAGAATCATGAAGAAATATCAAACAATGTCGCCAGTACAAAGTCCTTTCACAGGCTGAATGACACCCAAAATCAAAATGTTATAAATAATACAGATACGAAAATAAAATTGCAAATTGAAACCAATACTCCAATAGTAATTTAAATGACCAATATATATGTGTGTGTGTGTGTGTGTGTGTGTGTATATATATATATATATATATATATATATATATAAATCCTTATCAGGAAAACATTGACTTACGATTACATCAGTACAAAAGCTACAAATATTTTATGGTCTGGCAATCAGAAGAAACTGCCAGAACTGAGAAAATGTCTAGAAGGAAAAACTCAAAATCCCGAGTCTCTGAACAGTTTAATTTGCTCCTGTATCTCAAAATGGACATTTGTTAAACTTAAATATACTCAAGTTTGGAATACAAGATTATGTGTTATCCTTCAATGATGGATATTCTAGTAAGTTGTAGAACGTTTAAGATTAAAACTAGGACATAATTTGTTTGCAATTATGCAATCCTTGGATAGTGAGCAAATCCAGAAAAGTGAAAAAAAAAACTGCTGAAGAATTAGAAAAAATATCAAACAAAGCAGAATTTTACTAAAAAGAAAGCTTGAAGCAGAAGATCGAGACAATCTATCGTATTCAGCTGGTGGCCGATAAATGCTAAGTTTCAATAACTTTGTTGTGTTATTGTTAGTTTTCATTGATTTCCCATAAGTTAGTATTTTCAGATTGTGATGTTGCATGTCAGTAACTGTTATAGGTAGCATCACCAAATTTTCAGGAGACATTCACAATATAATGTAGTTCCCTACAATAGGGTTTAGGGAATTTTTAATTATATCTTAATGAAAAATTATTTTTAAAATATTTAGGTAAAAAATAGGTAATTTGTAAAAAAAATTAAAATGTTTGCTTTAGTTTTTATAGTTAAATCTTGTGCAGGGAACTAAACAATAAACTGTTTAAACACATAAGAAACTGTAAAACTTTGTCTAATAGTTGTGCTATACGTCATAAATTTACAGTATCAAGGTCTTAAGGCATTCACATTTCCCTTAAAAGGCATACAAAGTAACAATGTTTCCTAAAGAGATCATTACAATGAAGCAACATTGTTATATAAACAATCAATCCATAATAAACAAATATAAACCACCTCTTTATTATTGCCAGCAGCTATAAAGTTCATATTGCTTTATCGGTAAAGCTTAACTCAAACATATTGCACCCCAGTAATTTAGCATTGACTTATCAACGTTCCTAAATGCCAGGGAAACTTGTCTAAGTGGTCAAATGTTTAGCCAGTATCCTTCTGAGCGCTACTCAAGATTCTTCTCAGATAAAATATGTGATTGTACACACTATAGTTAGTATGAGACACATTACAAGCCTTGCCATATAGGAGGTTACTTTATCTCACTCCCTCCCTCACCTTGCGGCATTGCCACATTGTCATATCAGCTGATTCTCGGTATGAGACGACACGTCTCACTTTGTTCCAGTTGCTTACATCCGTTTAGTTCTTTGGCATTAGATTATTGGTTTTTTAATTTTTTGTTCACATTCTATGTTATAGTGTAAACATGTGTTAATTTAAACCATGAAAGTATAGGATTCAGGAAGATAGATGAGAAGTAAATATGAGCAGTAAAGATCACTCCATTGCTGAATTCATTCAATTAACTATCATTAATTAATCTATTATAGCTGACAATCCCGCACCACAACCCATGCACGCATATATGCGATTTGTTCTATAATAGATGTGTTTTACAATGTATTAGTAATGTCATGAAGTTTAGATGGCCAAAGACTGTTTTTGATCATGTCTTAGTATTTTCTTTACAATGTAGCTAAAATAACTATTTAAGTGCTCAACTTTGGGGTATTCTTTCCTAGTTGAAATGTTCTTTAATTTGGTATCACATTATAAAATACTAGAGTACACACCAGTTTAGTGTGAGTTGCCATTACTATGTACATTATGTATGTTGTGTAATCAGTTATGAAATTATCTCCTTTAGCCAGTTAATGGTTTACATACGATTTGGTTATTTATTACAGGTAAATATTTTCAGTTAAATTCTTAACAAATTTTAGATTATTGCTTAAAAATATTTTATTTACAAGGTAGGAGTAGCTGTACCACATGTCACATAACAGGCTTCGCTGAGGTTATGCAAATTTCATTCTCAATTAGTCTAATGGACAGATAGACAAGACAGCCATCAAACAGAAAATAAATCTTAGTCTTTCTGACAGACAAATTAGAAATTGTGTCACTCTATTGAGTAATAGGCTTTAGTGACAGTCAAAGTCCATGGTTGGACATGCACCACCATAGAACTCATTTTTCTTTATGAAGTTTCATGGAAAATGAAATATTTCTAAAGATAGGTAATATTAAAATACCATTATTTTAATATTAATTGTAGTAAAAATAATGTAAATATTTATTTGTGGAGTCGTCTGATGATGAAACCTTTGGTTTAGAAAGGTCCCGTCAAAAAATAAAACCATATTGGAATGTATTGTTTTATTAACATTTAGTACTATTTAAAAATATTCCATAATTTCCACTTGCTCCGAGAGTCTTCAAATTTCTCAAGATACATTAAATGATACACCAAGTGATACATTAAATTTTTTTCATTGAGTTAGATTTCGTACAAGTGCTTAAGTAATAATATAAGTTCTGGTGGGGTAGAGGGTACTAAAACGCAAAAGTGCTGAAATCAAACATTGTCACGAACTTAAGTATACAACTTATAAAATACACAAAAATATCATCTGTAAAATCTTTGAGGCCAGTAAATTTGGCCTTTGCAAAATCATTAACTGCCATGATAATGTTAATGAAAAAAAAAAAAAACAGTAGCAGTCGTGGGACTGCCGATAGAAGTGAAAACGGAACTATTAAGTTGAGAGTAATTAACAATACGTTATAGTAGCAGTACATCTGTAATTGTAAATGTGACGCGTTTTTAATTTTCCAATTTTAAAATCCACGAAAAAATATTATCAAATAACTAGAAATCTATTTTATCACGCTAGTAAGATAAATCTTATACCGTAATAATACTCATTTCATGATGAAGAGGTTAAATATTAATTAAAAACATAATTAAAATGAATAATGCTAAATTTTAAATACAAATATTCGTACAAATATTAAAAATTTTTAAAAATATATTCGTTGTTTTCATTATTCATTTATAAGTGAGTAAACACCGAGTGAACAACAGTGAGTTGAACACCGTTGAAAATAATACAGTTATTGCTACGGATAAAGTATATAATTGCAATAACAATTAAACCCACAATTTTTTTAAAACTAATAAATTAGTTAAATTAACTTGGTTCTTTCGTAAAGGTATTTTTATTGCACAATAAACTAATTTATTGAGTTAATACGGTATCAGTGAGCCAATGCGCCAACTACAGTTCCGGCAGAAACGTTCACTCATCACTTCATACGCTACTACAGGCTAAACTAAACTTCCAATAAAAAAATGATAAATTACAAAAAAAATATTAATCTATTTTCACACAACTTTCTCGCTGACAAATTTTGTCTGACCAAAAAATAAAAAAAATCCTCGCTTACTACTTTTTTCTTGTCATTGTAAACGCTATGTAAAATGTAAACAATAATCAAAATTATTTCGAAATTTTTTTAATATTTAAAAATGTAACCAATAGATTGCCAATATTAAGAGCTTTAATTTGACGCATCTTACAGAATTGTACGACATTGGCTTCACTTTTAAATCGCGAGAGGAAGCCGTAAAGGTCACTGATTTTCGCAGTCTGTTTTCATACTCCGCCGGGACAGTTTTTAACACAGCGAGACTGACTTTTTCATGCAGGTTAGTAGTCCGCGGCCAAGTCTACGGTTAAAAAACACAGCGAGACTGACTTTTTCATGCAGGTTAGTATCATTAGCATGTCGGTGACGCGAACCGAGGATTTTACCCTCTACCAAAACGCTCAACGCGCCTAAAGAAGTTTTCACTTCAAAAAAGTGACTAATGTAAGTAGAGCTAAGAAAATTCATGGTCTAAAGAAAAAATCATGTCTGAATTTAATGTCACTGAACAATATACTTTGTCAGGCAAGTAAAGTGAAAAATGAAAAGAACCATTCCAGAACCATAAAAAAGGTAAAAGAATCTCTTATGACATTGTAAAGCTTGTTACTGATTTGTATCAAAATGATGAATTCAGTCGCATATTATCAGGAGCAAAAGACAAAGTTAGTATTAAAAGAAATGTGTATATACAAAAAAGATATCCTTTGCAACCTAAGGGAACTGTACTCTTGTTTTAAATGGGAATATCCTAACATTAAGATAGGTTTTTCTAAATTTTTTACATTTAGACCAAAGTGGTGTATTCTTGCTGATTCTGCAGGAACTCATTCAGTGTGCTTTTGCAGTATCCACCAAGATGTAAAACTTGTTTTGGATGCTATTAAAATTGAGAAAACCTTATATCAAATCCCTTGTATGCGACTCAGTAAACCCTAGAACTGTTTGCTACGTGACTGTAACAAGTGTCCAACTGATGAAAAATTGTCTGAAATTGTCAGACAAAAGTTGGATTACTTAGATGATAAAGAAGAAATTGAGTACAACCAGTGAATGAACACAGACAGCCTGGATCTGGTATAACAATCGGTAACTATTGGAGAATACATTACTCTCTTGGTTACAAAATGTCAGGCATTAATTGCACTCTCATTCATATCTATCCAAGTGTCAAGCAAAATCCCTTAAAATCATGAAAGAAAATCTTATGTCCAATAAAGCAATCTTACTTATCGATTTTGCAGAAAACTACTCTTTTGTAATACAAAATGAAATTCAGTGTTACCACTGGTTAAGGAGCGAGCAGCTGTACTCTTCATCTTTTTGTTTTATATATATATATATATATATATATATATATATATAAAACAAAAAGGTTGGGCTGGTTATGTAGTTTTGAAATCTGAGTGATTCTAAACTAAATATGAAAAATAACTTTTTCCACTTCATTTAGCCGCTATCTGCCAATTTGAACATTTTTATTTTTAACAAATTATTGGCACATATCTTTGAATAAGAGGAAAATTAAAAAATGTTTTATTTTCTATTAACTAAATGGCAGCTTTTGAATATTTTAAAAGTGAAATAAAAAAAGCCAGTATAGTTATAAAAAATGTACCAGACAACAATTTGGCAAATTTTATTGCAATTTCAATGGTACTAGTTTCAATGGAATTCGTCAAGGCATAAGCGAGCACGACCACTTTAAAGATACGCTTGCACAAGTCAGGAGCGGGGTACGGTCCAATAAGCGGACCCGGTTTTTTATATCGAAATTGGCAAACGATATTACTTAATCATAACCATCGATATAATCAATCGATACTGATTAATTATTTTTAACAATTAACTCAAATAATCTATATGAACAGCTGTAAACACTTTCAAATAATACAATTAAGGTAATATTTTAAATTTCACATAAGTAACATTGTGTATTAAAAATGGCTGTCAATCTTAGGAAGCTTCACGAAATTGCTTTAAAAGACGATAAAACATGTTTTTATAGCTTCAGAATGTTGGGTTAGGACCTAAGAATCCATTATGTGATATTTGTAGAAAGGTAACAAATGTAACTGTCAGAGGAGCTAACATGGTCATCTTCAGATGCAAAAAAGAAGGTAATGGTGGACACAACTTTAGTAAAAACGTTTTCGTTCTGTTTAATTTAGTTAAAGTTATGAGTTTCCCTGATTTTGGTTATGTTCATTTATTATTTGTTACATTATTAAATTCACATTTTAATTTAAAACATATGATTGTTATTACTTTTATATCGATTGATAGTCTATGATTCGATATGCGAATATTAGGTATCGATGATTATATTCTTCGATATAAAAAACCGGGTCCGCTTATTGGACCCTACCCCAGGAGCGCCAAACAGGTCATAGTTGAGAGTTATCAGTTGTTTGCTGCTACTGGCTTCTACAAGAATTATCAGGAAGAAATAAAGGTATATCAGGAAATAATACTATCAATAAAAAACAAACTAGTATTTTAAAATTTACCATAACATTTAGACTACATGAGAGGTTGAGCATGAGCAAATTGAAGTAAGACTTTAGTAAGCCACCTACATTCGTTATTCGATTGTTCTTATGAAATAAATATGACGTTACAATTTTTTAAACTTAAGATATGATATTAACTAATAAATTATAGAAAATATTTATTGTAAACCATAAATAACAAGCAACTAATTTTTTGACAATCCTCCAATTCACAAAAGCGGTTACTCACTGGTATCTGGGCAAGCTATAAGTACCATAGTTTCTCTGATATGCAAGTCTAGCCAAAAGTTAATTTTATTGTTTTTATTTATTTATTTATTATTATTTCAACGACATCCGCCAATATACAATAATTTCACAACATTTTCATGCAACTTAAATATAACATCAACAAAATAAATAACAACTAATTAAATTACAGAAAGTAGTGATTATGCAACAATGGAATAATAAATAAGTATTAAGATTTGTGAAATAATGTTACAATAGTGAAAAATCACAAACGTCATCTCCAACTGATATTAAGGGGAAAAAACTCTATCACTCATTACTGTTGCAGTCTCTTTTTAAGGTGTGCGATGCTGTCATAAAACATATCACCATCGGATATATGTTTTTAATGTTAGTGTTAAATTTAGGTTATTTTATTAGGAATTTTAACTTATTATTTTGGTTATTAATGTTAATGAATTATAGTTCTTCTTGAATACAATTGGTATATTATCGAAGTTGAATAATATATTAAACCTTTTGATAACAATCAACTAACAATTAGACCGCTTATTAAAGTCTTCCCACAAATTGCTGCATCTTTAAAGATTGCAAATAAGATATTTATTTGTAATGAAAGAGAAAATGTGTATAAAAAATTAATCACGTGCAAAATGGAACTTTAAGTGATTGTATCCATAAATTTAAATGTTTTTATCAGGGAATATATGCAGAATGTGGTATAAAGAATAACAGAATTTTAGTTATTTTGAAAACAAAGTGAGTACATGATTAACTGATGTCATATGATTTTGAGATATAACGAGTTCTCAAGCTAAGGCCTACTGATATTGTTACTCATAAATAACACTTAAGGAATATCAAAAATGTCGGCAAACTTCTTTTACTATGGATTTTATAATGTAGTAGTCAGCTCTTTGTAAAAGAAAACCTGGGTTACTAAAATATAGTCCTAGGCCTACATCCTAATCAGCAGAGTTACTGTATCTGCAATACTGTATTGTTACCTAGGCTACCAATTATTATTGTGACATATGAAAACTTGGTTTTGTAATAGACATACAAGTATCAATTAGACTAGCCTATTCCAAGAAAACCAAGGAGAGCCTAATACCATACTATATTTTGGCTTACAATTTAGGGCCCAGTAATATTTTTGGCAAGTTGCAGTTCAATGGAACTTGTTAAAACATATTTATATAGGCTACAAAAAGGTCTGCTTGCAAAAACCACAAAATTCACTATACAAACAACTAAAAAAAAATAAGGAGTCTTTGTACAGTTTAACAAAGGGTATTAAAACCATAACGTTATTTGGAACATGTAGAAATAGTCAGACTGGTCTAATCGGACTTAATATAACCATGACATGTTATGATCAAAACTAAGTTAATCCCATGCATTTCCCAAAATACCACTAGGGTATATATAGCTCAAGTTTATACAGGAACTTTTAACATAATACCAGATCCACATTTCCAACATAAAGTTCCACTTTACTGTATTATACTGCGTTACTATTAAAATTAAAGACTTAAAAGTTTGAAAATTACCAGACTTATTAGTTTAAACTACTTGCAAACAGAATCATCGGCTTTCTTTTGTTACGACAAACACATTACATGTTGCGGTCAACTTTCAGTTTTTACGTAATTTATAACACGTCCTCAACTAAGTACCAAGCATTCAATTTTAATGTCACTTTCTACAACTGTATTTCAAGGAGTCCATTCAATTTAACTTACCTAGAATAACGTGGTAGATTTTGTATGAAAGACAGATTTCAGTGGTTCAGGACTTAACGTACTTGCTCTCTTCAATCTTCCAGCACCTTCAGAGTTTTTCTTTTGTCGCTCATATGATTTTCTTTTCTAACGTATTATTCTCGAGAACCAATCACAACAACAAAATATTCCACCATTTGAATTCTGCTACTCCCATTGGTTAAAAACTTATGTACATTTCGAATAGCCAACGCCATATAAATAATGTAAAAGAATACTCGAATTCTTCTAAATCCATGCTATAATAAAAATATATATAAATCACAAGAACTTATATTATCAGAGTGTGCTCAAAATGGGAATAATAGTGCAAATTTTATTTATTATAAAAATGCTGAACCGAAAAGTTAAACCAAAGAAATAAATAGGTGATAAAATAAACAAAATAATATATAAGTAAACAGATTAAAATTATTACGAACTTAATTTGTAATTGGCTAACAATGTAACGTAACATGATGTTATTTGTAATTGAAAATACAACGTTCACAAAGGGTAAATACTCTAAAAAGCGCCAGCTATAAAACTATTCAAAAATAGCATGAACTTTTTGATTTTGTTATATCCGTGATCCTGAATATGGTTTTGTGCTCGGTGACGCGATGCTTACTGAAGTTGTGACCAAATTAGTTAGATTACATTAATATCTGCACAATAGCTCCACACAAGTCATGCCCGGGACTCTAAACTTAATTCATAAACTTACCCCATCAGTAGATTTGAACAGTTAGACCCTTAAGCCTGTGCTAGATTCTTCAACTTGATAGAATTAATCAAGAGCTGGAGTGCAAGAATATAAGAGTCTAACCGTAACAATTTATTATTGCATATAGGCCATTCTGGATTAGCTATTCTCCACGAATGTGGGAGTTGGGAATGAGGTCTGCACTTTGGGATTCGGAACTTATTATTTTGGTTCTTCTGTTGAATCGTTCAAGATGATAGCTTTATTAAATTTCTAAGCTAAACCTTTGGTTCTCTAACCTTATTCTTTTCGTGTTATTTGTTATTGAATGAGCTCATATTCCCATTATTACCTTGTATGAAACGTTTCTTGTTGCATGAGTTGTCGTTTGACAGTGTTTCATTGATTAATTACTAATAAAAAAAATTGCTATTAATTAATAATTGATTGTAATTGGTACTGTAATATTATGTAAACTAATAGTTTATTGTTATAATTAGAACGGGAATAAGAATTGTATTCACTTTTAAATTTGTTTTATTATTAAATAATTATAAATTCGACATAGATATTTTAATATATCATCAAAACGAAAAAGAGCTCAAATCTAAAAGGAATATTTTCTTTGCCAATGCTTTTTTTACCGTAATTGTATGTTAGAGCGAATTATGTTGGGTCGATTAGTTTTTTTAAGAAGATCCTTGACGGAACCGGGTTCCGACCACCTTTCTCACACACTAAACATCTCACTTCAAACTTCTAGCATACAAAAATATACACCTTATATCAATTCGGAAATAATGTTTTACTGATTGAGTAGTATTTACCTATGTATCGAGGTAAAGAAATATATTTTATGTGTTTTTGTGAATTATCATAAACAAAAAATATGGAGGAAAACACGGTTTTCTGTTTAAATTTTAAGCATTCTCCACTTTAACTCATCATTATTCCAAAAATAATCACAATAAAAAATCTTATATATTATTTGTTGTATGTCTCTTGAAGAACGACATACCAAATATTGAGAATTGTAAGTTAATAATTAAGTGCACGATTTTGTTGTAAACCCTTACGAATGTTATTAAGCAAATGGGAGTAGTAAATAGTGTTGGTTTCAGAGTTGTCTGAGAATTTTATTCTAGTTCCTCATCCACCCCCAGACACACTGTGTGTTAGGAGGGATAGATGGTGTGTGGTCCCTCCTAATGAAGTTATTACATTTTTTTGTAGTCTAGGTGTCGCTGACGTCGAAAAATGCGGGGTTTGTTTTGAGCTTCTTCGCCGCCGCCTTTTGTTTGGGATCTATTCCTACGGACATTGACTCCAGGAGTCAAGTTTGTGACAGCGTCAAATTTCAGACGCTGCATTAACGAAAGTTTAAATGGTTAAAGTATTAAATTAACTATTCTCGCCATAGTTACTTTACTCGCGTGTAGCAAAATATATGAACTACTATTGGTTAAAAATAAAAAAATTAATACATCTCCATTTATATCCTAAAAAGAGAAACCAATATTTTACCTTTATTATTTCATTTACCAATAAGCATTGCAAGACGATATAAGCTCCATGTTTCGATAAAGTTGCCTGCCTAAAAGAGTTACATGTTCATGTGTTATGTTATGCTGATACATCACGAACAGCTATTGCATAAGGTTCTGATGCTATTTGAAAGAAAGTTTAACAGCCGTTGGTTAGATCAATATACTTCTTGGTTGGTGTACTAAAGTTGTTTGAAAGGTGATCTATGTAACACTGTGTTCTTTCTCCTCCCAGATTGTTACAGTTAAAGGAGTTTTGGGGTCATTCATGGTAAGACCATACATGAAGATTGTAGAAACACCATCAGCAGTTACTACCATAAAACCTTAATAGCTGCTACAAAAATGTTCCAGTTGATGCACAGTTGTAAAGTGGTCAACAGAAGATGATTGAAGAAAACAAAAACAAATATTGTCATCAGTTATTTCTTGTATAGTATTTTGTGAAACTCATGATTTACCTCTCAGACTAAAGGAAGAAGATCAGGGGGTTTTCTTACCTTTTAAATCTGAGAGTTGGCTCTGATGATGAGAAGTTAGTCACTTTGGTAGATGTTAAGAAAAACGCAGTCTACACTTCACCAAAAATTCAAAATGAGATTATATGGTGAAGTTGTCAAAGAAAGAATTGTTAAAAAGCAAAAGCTTACAATGTACTGACTGATGAAACTGCAGATATAACTCTGAAAGAAAATCTTTCTATCGTATTGCGGTTTTATGATGAGAGAATTAAGAAAAAATCAGAGAGGAATTTGTAGGCTATGTTGAGCTAAAATTTCAAGGTGAGCCTACAATTGCTAGTGCAATATGAGCATTTTAGTTGAACAGAGTCTGTCAGCAGAGATATTTGTTAAATTTGATGAATGTTCTACAATGGCTTGTAAAGAAGGTGGTGTACAGATAATTTTGAAGAAAAAGTACAATGAATCTTTATTTTCCATTGCTCAAGCTACCAACTTAATCTTGTGGTCAATAATGCTAGTAAACTACTGGAAATAAAAAACTTAATTGCAACAGTTAAGGATACATTCTTCTTTTGTGATTAGCCAGCCAGTAGGAATTCAGCTCCTAATCTATCAAGACTGTGAAACCAGATGGTCAGAAAAACACAAGAGCATTAGGCTAATGAACTTCTCTCAGTCGTATAAAACTATGCTAGAAAAAAATGTACCTATCAGTTGCAATATGCAGTTGCTAAACCAATTTTAATCGTAGGTTTAGTCATAATTTCAAAGTACTCTGCGATTTGTTACCCCATTTTGAAAGTTCTATAAAGTAAAAATGTGGATTTGATTATGGCGAGGAAACATATTTGTAAAATCCTTGATGTTACCAAGAAGGATCAACAAGAAATTGAATAGGTTTTTGATGAATTACTTAAAATAATTCTCATGATATCACAGAGAAAATTAGCATTGAGTAATAGGTACACGGATTGTTTAGAAGCAAATACACATAAGTAATCCACCATCTGAGACTGTGGTTTAATGCTGGAGACGGTTATTGATCATCCCTTATCTTGACTCCAAACTTTATCATTACATGTTAGCTTCTGTGGGTGATATCTCTGCAAAATAAGATTTTTGGTATAATCTGTGGAAAAAGAAGGTTTTAGTAGAAGAGAAATTAAAGGATATTGAAGTGGCTGCAGTTCTGGAGGACGCTAATATTTGTTGCCACTGCAACAAGGCATACACTACTCTATTTAAATGTTTTCCCATCCACTACAGCTACTGTTAACCAATCTTTCGTATGCCTACCCTTCAAAGAGCATATACCTAACTGAGAAGTATAATGGGAGAGGACAGATTGACTGGGTTGTGTTTGATAAGCATCCATGGGGAATTCATTAACGTCAATCACGACTGGATTGAAATGAGTTTTGAACAGTTTTCTACAAAGCCAAGAAAAATGAAACCAGTATAAGACATGTAACTAGAATAAAAATATTTTTCAAGCCAATAATTGTAATAACACAGTTGATAAAACAGTGTTATAATTATACATCATTTTATTAAAATTTTGGTTTCATTGACCTTTTCCGTGCTAAAACTTTACGATCAGAATCGTCATAGTTTACCTCCTCTCCCCCTTAGTTTTGATTCTGGGTAAACACTTATTCACACTGATCATTCAAATTTCTTAGTTAATTCAAATTACCTGGAATTATGACTTCTTGATAATATATATTGTTTCTTTTGATATATTCCGCTACTTGCCTTATAATGACTTCCCATATATTTGAGGCAGAGTTGTGTCTAACTCAAGTTAAAATAAGATCTTGGAACTTGAAATTTGAAGTTCAAAAGTTATTATAAACAAGGAACAATTTTAAATACACTTACTGTATTTTCGTGGCTATTATGGTACAACTTTCAATGGGTATTAAAAAGTTGTTATTTATGTCAATAACACTACATAAATTTAAATTGTAATGTACATACTAGTGTTAATTTAAAATTACTAAAATGGTATAAAGCACAATTTGCAGGATATATGATGGATGACTAATTGTTAAAAATATCCTCATACTTGAAAAACTAGTGGTTGTTTCTTAAATACTTAGTATTGTACTGAGTTTTTTAGTAACAGTGAGCTGAAATCTTGTCTTTGACTTTAGCAATTCTCAGTATTACCATCCTGTACTGCAACAACTTGCTCCTTTACTCTGACTGGTTAGTGTTCCTTACATAGATTAATAAAGTCAAAAACTTCTTGCTGCCGTTCCTTAATTTACTTATTTTTCTTATTAAATTGAGAGAGGAAATATACATTATTTGGTTTATTATTTTATTTTAAAGTTATTTTTGTTTATATCCAGGGATTTTGAGATGCATTGTACAATAAATTTAATCAAAATCAGTAATTAAAAGATTTAGAGAGTACATTATTGTATAACATCACATTATCTGTGTCAATATAGATTTAAAGACCTTGCTGTCGCCAGTACAGGACATTTGATATAGTTTGTTTTAAACAGAAAGTATTAATTTTTAATAATTAGCGTTTGTTTTATTAAGAACAGTGCATTAAAACAGTAATTACAGTGCTTCACGCTGACAGTAAATAATAACCTTGTGTTTATTACTCTGTAAACATTTTTTTAAATCACTAATCCTAATTTGTTTTTATGATCCTATTATTTTGTACAATACACAAATATGAATATGAAAAATTGAAACTATAATAAATTTAAACATTACATAAGAAAAATATTTAGGAAAGTAGATGGAAAAAAATTAATCATGTGAGGCAATATTTACTATGTAATGAGTATAAAAGCACAACAGAATTACAGACAAACTTTGACGACTCTGTTGACTTCATCGATGGCTATAACTAATTAGTAGTAGGCTTAGGGTCGGGTGAGCAGGCGGCTGTTGGGGGAGTCCCTCCGATGTCTACACAGTGCTTGCCCTTGGGGCAAGTGAGGCGATTGCATGGAGGAATGTAACGGCAGGCAGGTTCGGGCTTGCAAGGCGGCTTGGAGCAGTTGGCTACAGGCTTCAAAAAACATTCCTCCGCAGCAGACTTACACTTGAACTCCAGATCGGCAGGACACTTGGGAGCACACTGGTTGACTGCAGGAGGAAAATGCGAGTTTTATACAGTTTAAGTGGCAAGTTATTATTTATGAATATAATATTCACTGTATTGTCACTTTATTGCCTCTATTTTTCCTGACATAAGAACTAGTAATATAAAATAAGAATATAAAACAGTACTATAGAATAATAATGATATAAGTAATTATAAAATTCTGAATTTAATATCAATATTTCATCCTTGACAAAAAAATTGCAAAACAAAACAACATATATTTAGTAAATATGAATGTTAAAATATTAACCAGCAGTAATAGAGGTTCATCAAGGTGGATTTGCATGTAATACAGAATTGTGGTTTAATATGGTTTTAACCATATTCAGAATTTAGTCTACTTAAGAAATCTGACATTGTCTTTGGCTGTTATACGAGTTTGGTAAGAATTTGACTTAGTTAATTTCATAGTCCCCAAAGTAAAGCAACTGTGCTGGAATGGTTGTTTGCCAGTTACCACATTAAGATTTTGAAATATAAAAAACATATTTTAATGAGTAGCAATAACAACCATTGGAGAACTACAGCTTTAGGTTCTGTCGAAAATTCAAGGATTTTGGTAACTGTACTGCAGCTGACTACAGTCTCTCCAGGATCTCAAGAATGTATATGGTTGAAGATAAATACTTCACATTTACATACAAACATAACATATTATTTTAACACATTGGAAACTGTATAGCTCAAGTCTCAAGGACGTAGTAAGTTAACTTACCGTCCACACATTTGGTTCCCAAGCAGCACTTGGAGCAACATTCACCTTGAGCTGCACACTGCAATACAATAATATAATAAATTTATATGAATGAATTGATTAAGACAACTATAACCAAAATAAAGGAAACTTTTATGGGACCATACAATAAAAGATTACTTATCCTTCTTCAAAAAGCAAACACTCAACCCTTATCCTAAGTAAATACAGTACATAGTAATCCCCTTTTTGCAATTTAAGACATCACAAACTAAACCAACATTTTTGCACTTGAAATTTGTGAAAAATGGCAATGCCTCTGTCCAGCTGAACCCCATTAAAATAAGTAATAAATAAAATTAATTTGTGAAGAAACATTAGAAGGTTTAACTAGGTAACAAAATGAACATTTCATCCTTAGGTACCTAATTAAGTGACAATTTTGCACAGACTGTAACATTACATAAACAAAAATCGGAAACATTTGTTTGATTGAATAGCATATTTATGATTCACGAACTAATTTCTTTGTTTTACAAATGAGTTTTTCAATTTTAATGTTCACTGTAGTTAATTATTAGCACGGTACTTGTTTTAATGAAATATTAATATTTATATCCATGCAACATATTACAAATGTCACTATTATTTTTCTAAATTGTCTTTTAATTTAAACTTTTGTTTGACTAAAAAATTTAGATTTCAAAATACCAAACCTAGTTGAGCACAAGTAGCATGGGCACTGGGGTTTAGGAGACGAAGAATACTGGATATGAAATGAGACGAATAATAATAAAATTAATTTGAATAACTTTAAGAATAGACTACCTCGATTAATTTTCTTCCTTCTTTATTTTGCACAACCCCTAGGCCATAATTTCAACAATGTTCTGATTTAAGATTTTAACAATTCGAATTTGAACAACAATAACTTGAAAATAGGTTCTTGCAGCAAAGCAACTTATAATAACAAATATTCTATTTAACTAACGTTTAATTAATTTTCCACTTAAAAAAATTAAACAATCCTTTCTTGATTTTAAGGCCATGTAATGATTATAATAATTAAATAGCATTTACAAACAGTAAATATTGGTACATCAAGCATTGTAAATTCTAGAAAGAAACCTGGCATAATATTCTATTGACTGCTACCTTGAAAGAAATTAACCTAGACTAACACATACATGGACGGCTATATGAACTCACACTAGAATCAGCATATTAAAATCCTACTTAATTAATAGTACTTAATTCGAAAATTGAGTAGTAAAACAACAAAAAGAAAGATTTTTGATGCCTATTGTTTAAATATATATTTTGAAACTTTTAATGCTCCAATTAATTTATAAGGTTAGGTAGGTTTTTATTTCATTAGATCACATCAGTATACACTGGTGAACCACCGACAAAGTATGTTGAACAACAAAAGTACCAGTATCAAGTATGAGATCATGTGTATGTACATAAATGTATGTACTTAGGTATAGAATATTTTTTTAGTTGGTATTTTATTTAAAGTTTAAATTAAAATAATTTATGTTGCAGTTTTGTTTGTAAAGCATACATTATGTTACTTAGTTTGTACGGTACTTTTTTAATGAAAAGGGGATGTGTAAAAAAGTGAATACTTTAATTTGAACGCATGATACTTATTCATAAATAACATTCATCAATCAAATTTTAAAGGATTTTGATTTAAATGCCATTTAATGGCTAAAATGGATATATTTATTTATACTCAATACATCAGTTTGTTTTCACAATAAAATTGTCTACCTAAACAAAGCTTCAGTTATTTTTTAATTGCTTTAAGTTCTAACAATTAATAACTAAAACAAAAGGGTTTTCTTTCACTGTATCTGAAAAGGAAAATTGTTTTTCACTCCCAATCCCACTTTTCTGCAGTGATTAATACCCCTCCTCTTACAATGTTTTATTTGTGACAAACAAACCATACAATTTAATTTTTGCCAGCTATCTCAACATTAATAAATTAAAAGAACATTTACTAATTGTTTATAATAAAAATTAAGATGAAAAAGTTATAAACTAATTCCAAACCAGTTTTAGCAATCAATATCTACCAATCTCACAAGTGACTGACTTTTCTTTGATCGATCTCACATTTTTCAAACACAATGCTGTATTGGAAGTGAAAGTCGTGTTCCTTATTATTATGGTTAGTAAATAGTCTTTAAAAAGTGAACTCTGTAAAAACCCAACTTAAAATGGTGAAACAAATTTGGGACTTCTTAATAATTGGTTTAAAATAAATTAACATATAATGTTCACTACACAAAGTTGCAAAAGGTTTTGTTGTTGACCTACTTTCTTATTGGCAGCAGAGCAAGCTTGCTGTTGTGCAAGGGACTGTGTGATGTAGAAGACAAGGAGGAGGCCTAGCAGGCAGATCTTGACTGTAGCCATGGCGGATGTGATCTGGTCTGGTCAGATCCAGGTACTGACTGCAGGCTGCTGGCAAACTACCAGCTGACTGACCTTGTTTTGTCTCAGGTCACTGCCCAGATGATCCATTGTTGATTGTTATTGTTGCATTACAATCTTGCTCACTAATTGTCTTTTTTGTCACATATGGTCAGAGGTCAAGTAATCAGGTTAATTAATATTCAATGCTGGAGTCTATTGTACGATTCAGTGGCTTATTTTTTTTTGTTACAGACTGATTGCGGTTAATCTGTTCATGTTCTGTTGAGGGTTAAATGGAAATAACAGTGTTTTAAGCACAATATCTTTATTTGATTTGTGAATTTTTATGCAAGACTTGCCTGTTGTTATTCTCTAGTTGTAGTTAATCTATTTTAATTGTTTATGTTATTATTCGCATAAATTCAGTAACTTTTTAATGTCTCATTTTTAAAAGTCAATGGACAATAAATCTATTTTATTTTGTATTACACAGCATGGTTTAGATGAAGGTCCAAAACTTAAATTCCTGAGCTTTTAAAATGTCTTTTTTAACCAATAATATGATTTTTATGTGATAAAGGTTATGTATTATCCAACAAAGCCATGGGTTTACGAATCCTAAAAATAAAAAATGTTGGAAAGTGAAAACATCTGAAGATATTCTAATAAGACATACGAGTACATTGAATTAAAATTACACAATCCACATATGTACTCTAACACAGTTACAGTTGATAGCTTTTTACTTCTTAAACCTCTATTGGTACTAATTTTTCCTCAGATGGCAGGTAATTTTTGACTGTTTTGTACCTGTACTGTAAACATTAGTAAAAAACATTTTTACTATACACCTATATGTGTAATAAATGATCTTTTCTTAGGAAAATGTGAAGATAATTACGGTATAGAAACATTATGCATTAACCAAAAAATTACATTACAAAAAAATTACAAGTATGGGACTGCCCCTGGCAATGTGTGATAATATTATAAATATTAGAATCTGAGATAGCCAATTTGTTCTTCATTTAATCTAGTTTCAGTAAATATATAATGGTATCTAGGTTCTCTTGAAGAAAAATTATATGTAATGTAAAAACCACAAATAGTACATGTAAGGCTAAATTTGTTACTATGTGTACAATTATTCTCCAAAATTTAAAGAATTATATCAACCACAAAACAATAAATAAATTAATAACAAATTTCTAAATTGTTTTATTTTTTAACAGTGGTAGAATGTACCTAAATTTGTTATTATGGATACAATTATTTTAAAAAATTAACAAAAAATATATAATTTTTACACTAAATATTTGCATAATGTACCAAAATTCGGCATAATATAGCCTAAAACAAAGCTACAACAAGCTTTAAACAAACACTATAAACGATACCCATAATATATCAACAATTTTCAAAATGGCTAGATGAAGATGATCTTTCTGGTAAGATTTATAACGTTACTGTGACATCACTGTGGCCAAAACAGCAAACAGAATTTCACTATTGAAATCAGCAATTCTTTCTGTTTGAAATGGTATATAAATAGTTGTGATCGTATTGATCTATGTACTGTATGAACTGCCAAAACACGTGCATGTCAGATCGACATTATAATGTCAATTGCTAGTTTGAAGTTTAAAATGTAATGTTTACCGAATTTGAACCACTTTTGAAGCACATTTTTAAGACGTGATTTATAGTTTGAAAAATATGTAGTGGGATATATATAACCAAAAAATAAATCCCACTAAAATTAATATAACATTATTTTACTACATAAATATACATAATTTTTTGTAATTAAATTTAATTTAATTACAAATCAATTACAATCAATTTCTCTTGGTGAAAATTTTAAAATCTTGTTTGATTTAAGTGTTACATTTGAGAAAGAAATACTGTGTTGACATTTCTTACTAATAGTCAAATTTAAAGAACTTGTCTTACCTAACTTTTAAAACTGTCGTAACAGACAAAAAAATGGACTTTCACAGTGTCTAAATACAAGAACTATCAAGAAAGTAGATTACGTTTTGATATAAACAAAAAACAAAGTACAAGAAAAAAATTTACATTTAAAAACGATACTAAAATACTATTTTTCAATAGTCACTGTACAAATTTAGGCACTTATCATAGTGGTGACCTAGTTTTGAAATACCAATTGTTACAAAATTCTGCTGCCTGAGACTTCAACCAAGTAGTCGCACCCTCCCACAGTTTCACGTTGTCATCAAAGCGCTGTGTCATAAACCAGGTCATCATTACTGGAAACAGGTGGTAGTCGTTGGGTGCAAGGTCCGGACTGTATGAGGCGGATATGAAAACATCTCCTACTTAAAAGCATCCAGGACTTCTCGAATCTGATTTGCTGTCTGTGTTCGGGACACATCTCGTACAAAATTTATAGTAACCTAACTTCTGCATAACAATTTCGTGTCATAAACTCCTTGAACTTTGAGTAAAACTAAAGTGAGAGATCTGTTATTGTGAATCGGTGGCCTTTTTTAAACCTCTCACCGACTTCACAATGCTTGGCCGTCCACTTCGTTTGTCATCATGCACAATAATTAGTCCAGCAATATTTAAACTTAATGCAGCACTGACACCATCCACCTTCAGTAATCACATCGATCCTACAAACTTCACAGAGTTGGCGATAACTCTCAAAATTTTATTGTGCATAGCCAAAAAAAAACTGTATAACCGACATCACTTCACAACCCAAGGTATTTTCAATTGTGTCATACATTTTAAAGTGTTATTGTAAAAAAAGGAGCAACAGTAACTTCTTACTAGCATAGCTGGATAGCTATTGAACAGAGAAATGCTCTTGACATCAAAATGACCACGATAGTCCTGCCCCTAGCGGCTAAAGAGTGAAATGTAATCTACATTCTGGATAGCCCTCGTATATTAGATCCTATGCTGTTTACCTGTATTCAAGGCACATCTAAAGTTCTATTGAATTAAGAATCAGACCTCATTAAATAGACCATTTTTGAAACTCACATATCAGCAAAGATAACAAAACATAACATAGCTTTCAAGTATTTAATAATATTACTTGAAAAAGGATTTGATAGTGAATATAAAACAATATCAAACAAATAAGCAACTTTTAAAAATATTTCAAAAACATTGATGATAGAAGTTAATGACAGGTTATTTATGTTTGAAGAGTTGTATCCTTGGATCTGTGTCCTTAAAATAACTTATTTATTATCATATTGAATTTTAAAATTGTTTACATAGTCAGCCAGTCAGAGTTGTTCTATCTGAAACCCAGATAATTGTGGAGGGAGAGGAACTAGTCCAGTCCTGTAACATCCAAGCCATAAGACTTAGCCTCCTCATACTGCAATTCTTCAACATTCTTTTTCTCAGCCTTCCTTTTAAAAGTCAATTCTCAGCTGAGAAGAAAAGCTGATTCAAAACGATTTAAGTATCTATAATTGCCACATATGTTTCTGTATATTATGTAAGTTTAGAAAGTGAGTTGTACAATGAACATCTTTACTGAATTAATTTAGATATATTGAGAATATAAATAAATCACAAAATATATTCGCAATTTTAAATTTGCTGACAATATACATTTCTTACTAAAATAATTGGAAATAAACTTATTATTGTTAAAAGAATTATCATGTTAATTGTATACTTCTGTATGCAAAATAATACACAAAAATGTTTACTTTGCTACACAAACACATATATTTAACAAATGAATTTAATCATGTTATAGAATGGTGTGCATACTGTATATTCAAAGTCAGTTCAAACCTGTTAATGAGAACAACCTTAATTAGAAAGGGCATAAAATCAGAGGTGAAATGTGTTGAACTGTTTGTCCCTGTGATGATTACCATGTGGAGGTGGAAGAGGCCAAGATATTGGCTGAATGGTTGTTTCCTTGTAAGAGGCGTTAGAGGATTGCTTCAATTGTGGGGTGACCTTGAATTTGAGTCAGACCTTCAGTGCCTCCTTGATCTGAACAGCTCAGGATAAAAACCTCTCTGGACCTTCGGAGAATTCATTATGTTGTCCGATAATAGTGTTGTCCAATATTATCCCTCTTGTATCAAGGAAATAGACTTTAGTTTAAAATAACTATGTTAGAACTTTCAATAAATGTTTCTTGTGCTTCTTGCATAAGGGATTAAAATGAGTAAAATTGATATGTGAGGAAAAACTGATTTCAATTAAAGAATTTGATGTAGCTATCTTAATATTTTGTTTACAAGCAATTATAATATTTAATTAGAGTAAATGTTACCATTTTTTAAATTTCAGTGTTGTAAAATGCCACAAATTAGAATAAGGTAAAACACTTTGGCTGCCAAACGGCTAAGTGACTTATATTAGAAGTACCAGAAAGGAAGCAGAGGATTTTATATCCAAAAGTAAAGACAGTATGGTACCAGTAACTCTTGATGTTTTAAACAATCATTTTGAAAATGTTTCTGTTAATCTTGGCTTGAACTTTGATACCAATACTCTGTCTTACCGTAATTTGTTGCATAACTTTTCTCGCCATCAAAACTGTTTTACAAGTAACTTTAGTTGGGAAGCTTTTAATACTAGTGAAGTAAGAGCAGCAGTAATATTGACTTAAGTGTATTGAAGAGTGAAGATATTTATGGCCTTTCCAATTTTGTCTTTAAGAATATAGTTGATGAAATCTTATCACCCCTAACCTGCCTTATAAACCAAATCTTAATTGTAAGTGAATTCCCAGACTGTCCAAAATACTGTAAAGTTACACCTATTTTTAAAAAAGGACGAAAAGAAATGCCCGAGAACTATAAACCTATTACTACTGTACCAACCCTTAGCAAAATAATAGAAACCTGTATGTTTAAACAATTATATAAATATTTTATGGAAAACAATCTACTGTACAAAAACCAATTTGGATTTAGGCCAAATCACTCTACTGCTAAGGCTAAAGAATGTCTAGTAAATTCAATTCTTAGTGGTCTAGAAAACAAACAGGTAATTGGTTCTACCCTTATAGATCTAACAAAGGCTTTTGATGTTACTCACTCTATTCTTTTCGAAAAACTTAATTGTTATGGTGTAAGAAACAAAGAATTAAAGTTTATTCAAAGTTACCTACCAAATAGAATGCAAATGGTAACTGTAAACAATGTTTTGTCACAGTATCAGAAGGTGGTAGCAGGTGTTCCCCAAGGCTCTGTACTTGGTCCTTTTTTGTTTTTAGTCTTTATAAATGATTTTCATGTTAATGTTTCATCTATGTTTGTACTTTATGCAGACGATACAACTCTTCTTTGTTCTAATGTGGATGTGTGGCAACTTAATGTACAATTAATTAATGCTCTTCAACAAGCTAAAGATTGGTATTCAGCCAACAACCTTATTATAAATGAAAATAAGACTCAAAACATAATTTTTACATACAATAATAATTTAAATTTAGACAATAACTACATTAAACCTGTTAAGCTCTTGGGGATTGTACTTGACAGTAAACTTAGCTGGAGGCCACATGTGGAAGGTATCTGTAAAAAACGTTCTAGAGTAATCTTTCTCCTATGTAAACTTAAGTACTGTGTTAATTTTGAAGCATTGTTAATGACCTACTTTGGACTGTTTCATATACACCTTTGTTATGGTACCCGTCTATGGGGCAACTCTGGTGTCTCCAAAAAAGTTTTCTTGTGGCAAAAAAAGGCAATCAGGTTAATGGCAGATCTTTTTAATCAAGAGTCCTGCAGACAGTCTTTTTGTAATTTTAAAATAATGACTCTTGCTTGTATTTATATATATATATATATATATATATATATATATATATATATATATATATATATATCAGAATTTAGTGTTTGTTAGAGAAAATATCCACACCTTTATCTCTCATGAGTTAGTACATGATTACAACACTAGGTTTCGATATAATCTTGTAGTTCCTCAAGTAAGACTAACTCGGACTTATATTAGTTACAATTCCCAACAAACTAGATTATTCAATAAACTACCATTAGCTATAAGAGAACTACTGATTAATAAGTTTAAATTAAGGATTTCAACTTGGCTTAAGACAAAAGCTTTTTATTCTGTTGACGAGTACATGAAGTGCAACATGTTTTATCTGTTACAAAATACATCTGGTTAATGTAACTAAATTAGTAGTAAGTAAATTAGTTTTTATGTGAAATGTTTTTTCATGATGAAGCCTGTTGTAACTGAAAATGTTATTTAATGGCCAATAAAGATCTTGAATCTTGAAAAAAAAATACCACTATGCATTACAAGAGTAACCTTTGGTAGAGAACATTAACATCCTATAATAACTTACATCTAGAATTCAAACTCTTGAAACAATAAAAAAAAAAATTAGGAAAATCACTAAAAACATTCCCTATTCCTAGCCATGTATCAAGATTACTTAGTATTGAGACCAATAAGTATTCATAGCAAAGGACAGTGCAACTCTTCCCAAAGGGTTTAATATAATACTATTATTTTCTGACAAGAGTATGTTATATTAATAATTTTATTATTCAATTGCACATTTCATGAATTTAAATTAGAATATATATATATATATTAATTTAAGAGTAATGAAGTTACGGTAGTTACTGCAACTGATCATAAGAATGAGATGAGACCCCAACTAGTTCAGCAGTGCTAAGTAAGAGCTCGTGAATCTAATCATCATGATACTTTATCAGGGTATTCGTCAACAGATTTGTACATTTAATTATTAAAATAGAACTCCTTTTCTCTTTTTAAAATTTAGAAATATCATAGAAATTTAGACACATGTCTTTAATCTGGCATTTTCACTGCCTGCTTATGTAAATTACATTAATAAAATTGTATTTATTATGTGTTCAGCACAACAAGAACCTGATTTAGAGGAATTCTCATAGAGTTTAGTTTAAACAAAATTTATGTGGTCATTATGGTAATCTGAAACATGTGGAATGATTCAAAATAGAGCGCTATCTCTAGAAATCCAGACCAAGTAAGAAAGCAGAAATACTTGTTTATGAATACATAACAGAAAGTATACCACAGACTTTCTAACGCAACTCAGCTCGTGTGGTTAGTCAGTGAGTCCGTGTTTACATGTCATTACACACAAACACAGGACAGGACAGGATAGCTGATGTGGTTCTATTGTAGGCTTGTCAGCTGGCAGACAGCTCTGATGATAGACATCAGAGGAACAGGAACATGTCACGATGGCTGGTCCCAACCTTGAATCACAATCAGGCTTGCACAACGTATTGGAGTCTGGTGCTTGTTTTACTTTCTCCTTATAAAAAGTATAAAAGGAAGATACCGGGCACTATTTACATTTATACTGTCCTTTATTGAGTTGTGTTTTATATTTTCTATACAGTATATGTAGTCTGCTATATTAACTGTCAAAAATTGTTTTGAAATGTTAGATTTCAAATGGTTTTTTACTGAATCATCTGTATTTGCAAGAATCAAACTTTACATCTCAATAAAAATTGTAAACATTAGATTTAGAAATTTCAATCTACACAGTTTCTTACATTTCATAACTTGAGAATACCCATATATTGCTTAATGATTAAGTGTCATTATTAATAAACCGTGATTATGATCTAAAAATCTCTTTTCTTTATCAAAAAGCAGTTTCTTATAAAATACTTCTATTGATTCCTTAAATTCGTAGAATAACTGTCCATTAGATGATAATACAGTACAGATGAGCAACTGTACGAGCCACTATAGGTCCTCAAAAGCTAGAAGTAATTTTGGCTACTGGCTAGTACAATCCATCAGTGTTATGAAATGCTACCAACCCTTACACAATACTTCAGCATATAATAAAAAAGGGTTTTACCATAGTTTTATCTCAGTTAAAAAAACTAACAAGCATTTTAAGAAATAAGACAGGCAATAGCAGTTCAAAATATTATAAATACCCGAACGTACAGTTTACTTTTTTTTAATTTTGAAGATTATTCTTTGCTCAACACTATGTAATAACAACAATAAGTGTTGTATAAAGCTCAAAAACTAAACCTGCCCTTATTTTGGGTATTTAGACGACCATTAAGTAAATACCCTATTTATATTTACCTTTCTATTGGGTATTTCCCCCACCCACATCACTGATAGAGCCCACAAAATATCCAAACTCTATCTCAATTATCATAAAAAATCTTAGAATTATTATAGAATTCATTGCCTGAGAAATTACTTGAGCTAATAATAAAAATTACGTAATTATTACACCTTAACACATTTATATCAGTTCTATATTTTATTTTGTGATGAATGAAGTTTATTTATTATTAAGGCTATTGGAGCTTGAATGAACAACCCTTCTCACTATCACTACGTTATGTGTATAACAGTATGAGACTGAGAATGTTCGAGAGGACCAAAAACATTGGCAGATAGAGTTTACAACACAATCACCAACAAGAGGGAAAACTGTGCAAATTTATTACACATGTTTGAAGTAGACATAACATTGAAAAAATGGGGATAATGAATTGAATAAACAAGAAGAATCTTTCTGATAATATTGTGAAATAGATATTTAAAAAGATATCGTTTATAGAATTTTAAATCTTAGTAAGCAAAAAACCTTACTTACAAGTTCATTAGATGGCAATGATCTAGAATTTTTTGTGAAGAATTTCAACTAATTTGTAAAATTGAAATAATTAGTAATTTATTTACTTGGTCAAGTAAAGAAACTTTTAAAATCAATTATCATTTTATACGTACAACATATTTATTGGGCTTATCCACACATAATTTCAAAGCAAGCACCCTGTAGATGACCTGACAATACGATAATTTATCATACAAAAAATATTATTTCTTTAACATTTGTTATAAATAGTAGTTTTGCAAATTAATCACCACATTCAAAACAAAAAACATATAAATTATTACAGTTTCTTTTACAATCTACAACATATTTTCACAGTACTTTATAGCTCTAATTCTCATTTTGAAATGTACTTAATTAGTTAAAAGAGCAAAAACTAACTGATAACTCACATTCTGAAGATAGCATTTTACTTTATAGACAGCTGTTTAAAGTTAATAAGTAATGTATTTCAAATGATAGAGCTACAAATTCAAATCCTTTGACCACAACAAGTTTGTTACAGTTCCAATTTGGCTAATTGAAAAAGAAAAGAAAAACAGTAAAAACATTGTGTTGTTACAACTGTTCTCTTAATATTACTATTACTATTTATATGTTGATGTAGCATTTAGGAAATGATCCAACAGAAATAAAACAGTAAATACAATAAAGTACGATAACGATAGATAACAAGACAAGCAGAAAGTGGCAGGAACAAACTGGTTATTACTGGCTTGTTTTAAACCCAAGCTCATGTATAAAGCTTAACTAATAATGGCAGCTGTGATCACACAGTACTTCCTATAAACTAGCATTTCCTGTTCTCTCTACTGACCAGTAACTAGAGATATCTGGTCTTCTCAGATGAAAAAGTGTATCAAAAATTACAATGTACATCTAAAACATGTACAAATGTAAACTATGTTTATTTTCAAGGTTTTAGAATTATATTATTTATTGTCAAGTAATTTACCTGAAAGAACAAATATTTATAAATATAAATTAATTAAGTTCAGAAAGTGTACATGTACCTAAACCTAATTTTACACAAAATATTTTGACATTTTAGGTCCAAAAGTGTGTAGTAAACTTCCTGATGACATTAAAAATTGTAAAAGTGTATACCTATTCCAAAAAGGGTTAAGCTGTGGTTATCCACATTTGAACGCGTTGATTCAATTATTAAAATACAGGTTGAATTAAATTGTATTTAAGAAATTTGTGTTCACATTTTTTTACGTTTATTTGATTGTTAAAAAACATTAGGATTAGTTATACTCTATAAAGTTGTACTTATTTTATATTTTTAAGTAAAAGTGGGTATTAAGTTAAATTATATATTATTCTTTAGCACTTAAAAGTTTAATTAATTTCGATAAAGAAACTCAAAACGGGCTTTGGCCCTCTGAATCCTTAGCATTTTCAAGAAGAAATGTTTATGTAAATTTTTATTTTATTTGAAATATTAATTTTTTTTAATTTACTTGTAATATAATACTAGTTTTAAGTTTATTTCATTGCCAATATTGTAAAAACATATTGTATAGAATATGACATAATATTATAAGAATGTTTATTTGAAAAAACAATTTATTCTTATGTTTATGTGATCTGATAAAAAAAAGTGTTCTTTAATCTACTTTATCCTTATTTATAGTAATTTCCAATAAAAATATTCTTCTGTGGTATAAATTACTCTGTCAACCAAATACCATTTTAGTTTCTTTTTTAAATTACTTAGATGATTTTAATTTTTTTTTTATTTCTGTTAAAAGTCTATGGTGATTGGGTATGATTTTCAATCTTTCTCTTGTATTGTATACATTTATTGAAAAATTTAATTCTCAATTATTGCAGAAATTTACATTTATGTAAATCATAATTGTATAAAAAATAGATCAGCTATAAACTGTTATGATCAAAGATCTTAAATATCCTGTGACAGAATCTTCAGGATAAATGTCCTTAATAAGTCTGACTGCTCTTTTTTATTGATTCAGCATTTTATCCAGATTTTCTTTTTTTTATTTATTTTCTTTTGTGATGGCTGGGTTAATTCTGTTTGTTTTTGTGACATGATTTATTTGAACATATTGATTCTTGAATATGATCTAAACCAATTTATCAAAACTTTTCTTATACTGAAAGAATTCAAACACACAGATATCTACCTGATGGAACATAATGAAAATTAGTGCTATGTATGCACAATCTTATATATATCGGAAACGTATACTATACATCTAATGCTTATATTAGCATTTGCTAATAAGCTTGGTCATAATAATCTTGGTCCAGCAAATCATTTAAAATTTTCAATGTTAGTCTTAATGTATTCTATGACCTTGGGTTTAGCAAGACGAAACTTATTTAGTCCTGGTATACTTCAGACTGTGTCTAACATATTGTTCGGGATTCCAAGCCTACATCTGATAAACAGAGTTAATCTCAGATCTGATCTCATATATCACAGCCAATGGAGTCAGCATTTTATGTCATGTGGTTAGTCTGGAAATATCAGACCTTCTGTCTCTCCTTAGTGACCAGTAATAGTCGCTTTTATAAAGTAGTTCTCAAAAACAGCTCTAATAAATCTCATAACATGAATCAAACCACAACTCCATAAAGTTAAAAATCTTTAAATAACCATACAGGCAAATTTTATTTAGCTGAACAAACAAAATTGTTAAGTTTTCTAATAGTGGAGGTTATTCAATTATTGTAATTCTTTAACTTCAAAATTATTGGTAGATTTAGTATAAAAAATTTATGCAATATTGGGTCTCATGTTAGCACTTACAAAAAATTTCGACATAACTTCAACGAAAATAAACCACTAGAGCCAAAAACCATCCCCAGTTCCAAAATAACATGGATAGTGGAAATGATAATGTAACGTATATGCCATTTTGTTTCAAAATCGTGGCCATTCAAACTTAACATACATTTACACCTTTTTGTTATACGCATTTATTGTACGCAGATAACGATTACATGTAAATCCCATAAGAAGTTTTCAATTACCAAGAATTGGTGACAAGAATGTTAAACCAAGTAGAAACTTCATTATAAAACATGATCTTATAAATATATTGGTTGTTTATTGGCTAGTCTAGTAAGCTATTTCGTTCCAATAGGGCAGCCATCCAAATTTAAAAAAAAATCTTTACTCTTAAACCTAGAGAAAAATTGTTAAAAATAAAATACAGTTGTAGTCCTGTATTTCTAATCATCCTGTAACATAACACGTACAGACCCAGCACTTACTGTTGTGTAGTATGTCTCCTAAAATGTTCAATGAACATAAGTCTCCAGGACAGTAAGGGATAATACACTGATGAAACAAGTAATATTCAATAACCTGTACAAAAACCACCCATTATTAACCATTTGAGGACCAGAGGAAAAATGTATGTTGCCAAAACACTATCATGTTTTTTAAAGTACTTTGTAACAAGATTGCATAGTAATCAATGCGGGTGCATATAATACGGACATCAGGGTTAAAGTAATTGTATATATTTTTGCAAAATGAAATAAATTTGCTTATTTATGAAATGTAGGCAACTATAAACAAGCAACATGGAACTTATACACAAAACACTTTGGCAAGTTTGAAACACTTATTTTTTTATTTAGTTTTTTACACTATATACAAATTTGGTTAAAATTTATTTACACATGTTTGACAAAGCAAACCGATTGGCATCCCTCTTTATTTTTGTAGTCCATGTCCTTTGTTGTGTATACACAAGACAAGTCTTTATCTTATTTTCAGGCAATGTTTCAAGACCAAGTTGGTGGTACATTGCCATCCTCACCACCAAGAATGACAACCATTAATCTGATATCCTTTCAATAATACTGACAATAAATTGATAACGAAATTGTCTTGATATTGTTTACAGAATTTCTTTGTACGAGGGCGGTTCAGAAAGTAAGTTTCTTTGGCTAATAAAAAAATGCAGAATATACTTACAGATTTTTTATTACACACATTTTAAAGAGCAACTCTTACACTATTTTTCAACATAATTACCAAAATAATTTAAACACATCATATCTGGTTACGAGCTTCTCAATACCCGCCGCGTAGAAGTCTGCCGCCTGTGCACGTAACCGGCCGCTAACGAAGTTTTTCAGTTCTTCGTCGTCTGTAAAGCGCTGAGATCCCAGCCATTTCTTCATATTGGGAAAAAGGTGAAAATCACTGGGTGCCAAATCTGGACTGTAGGGGGGATGTTCAAAGATGTCCCAGCCAAAACTGTTCAAAAGGTCCTGAGTTCGGGCAGCTGTATGCGGCCCGCGCATTGTCATGCAGGAGAACAATGCCCGAAGTCAAAATTCCCCGCCTATGATTCTGTATAGCCCTTCTCAGTTTTTTGAGAGTGTCAGAATAGACTGCAGCGTTTATGGTTGTCCCTCTTTCCATGAATTCCACTAGAATAATCCCTTTTTTGTCCCAAAACACTGTTACCATAAGTTTTCTTGTCGAAAATGTTTGGCGACATTTCACGGGTTTTCTTGGCGATGACGTGTGACCCCATTCCATCGATTGTCTCTTTTGTTCGGTATTCACATAGGAGACCCATGTCTCGTCATCTGTCACAATCTGACTAAGGAATTCTTCACCTTCTTCATGGTAGCGCGAAAGAAAGGTTAAAGCGGATCCCATTCTCTTCTTTTTGTGCTCATCAGTCAAAAGTTTAGGGACCCAACGAGCACAAAATTTGTGAAAACCAAGTCTCTGTGTCACTATCTCATACACTAGAGTTCTTGAGATGTTACGAAAAAAACTCAGAAAGTTCTGTAATCGTGAATCTGCGATTTTCCCTAATCTTGTGGTCAATGCTCGCAACAAGGTCATCAGTAATGACAGATGGTCGGCCAGATCGCTTTTCATCGTGGACATTTGTGCGTCCATCATTAAACAATTGGCACCATTTTCTCACGGCAGTGTAACTAATAATATTTTCTCCATATACCGAACACAACTCACGATGAATTTCCACTGGTGGCATTTGTTTTGCCCACATGAATCGGATAACCGAACATACTTCACAGTAGGCGGGAGACTCGATAATGGCGGCCATTTTGAAAGCAAGGTTGCAGCACAACAAATAACGACACGACCTTCACAGCGGCACTGCCAGACGCGCACTGAACGGAGCCACACAGCGCTACTCGGATCATGCCGCTACCTCCACCCGTTCGCCAACTAGCTGACAAAGAAACTTACTTTCTGAACCGCCCTCGTATAGTAGATAGGCAATAAAAATCATCCTAGCCAAAAGAAACGTGACTTTCTTCCAATACTTGATGGTTCTTTGCTCACCATCTAACCTATAGAGTAACCTATACAGTAACCATCTAACCTAGAAGTAACACTATCAAAGTGATTAATTCCTCCAATATATTTATTGTAATCCTGTATTATTGCATGTTTAATTTCTGTTGTTTCTCTCCCTCTTTCTTTTGGTTTAATTTACATTGGTTTTGAATAAATTAGGAGAATTGATCGCTATTTACTTTTATTTTGATGATAGGCTAATACAGCAATATTTTTCTTGTTACAATAAACTGTTCATATCCGGGTTCATTGCTTTTTGAATATTTACTATTGTTTATCATATGAAAAAATGATAGTATAAACTGAAATATTGATCACAAAAACATTTTACACAACCAAGTCGTTGACTGAGAGCTAGTTTGAGATCAGTAAGATTTTGTTTGTTTAGTAACTAAAATAACTTAAAGGTTTAGTATTCATTCGATCTAGGTTATCTTAGACCAGCAGTTCTAAGAAAGAAAAACTATGTACAAACTCCATTCTGTCATTCTCATTTCTGTAGTTTAATTAGGCCTGTCATTATTTTCATTGTTAGAACTATAAACAAGATCCTCATCAGAGTTTCACAGAGTATTTGTCCATTTATAGGCCTAGGCCTAGTTAAGCCGATAGGCTGACTTTTACCTCTCTTAGTTGGTTGACATCTAGGCCTGTCTTGTGTAAAAATTCCACATCACTTCCCCGTCCATTGTACTCAACCTAATAGCGTAATAAAACAGAGCTTATTATAACTAAAAACAAACAAAAATCAAGTTTTACCTATATCACCAAACAATGAAAAACTGAGCACACCGACACAACAACAAAACAGGCGACAGCTGACAGCAGCCATTGTCACTGCCCGCTGAAGCATGTTATTGTTTAGTTACAAAGATTATAATTAAGGGCTATTTTGGCTGGAAACATTTTAAAATCAGTATTAATGAGTTAAAATGTTATTAGTAATAATTTGGAAAGCATTTAACATAACGTGAACACGAACTATTCGAAATATTTCAAACTATTCAAAATGCCATTCGATTTTAGGATGGGTAGTCTTATTTACATGAATAATAGCCGTCCACAAATCGATTGCCTGGTATTTTTAGCATATTATTCTGCTGTCCAAAAAATACTCAACTGATCTTCAAAGCGTTAAAGAAAACTGGAGATTATCAAAATTTACTATATTGTTATACTACATAACTATATCCAATTGTATTATCATAAATTTAGCAGTATTAAGTATAAAAATTGCACAGAGCTAGTATAAAAGATTTTAAAAATGTTAGTTCCTGGAGTTTTTGACCATACATTAGACAATGTAGTACAAGAGATTAAGAACATAACTTAATATCTCTACTGTAATAAACTGTAACAAACTTAACTGTAAGTTTATATAAAGAAGAAAACTTTCTTTTGTTTGTAAAAATGGTTTAATGCATTACAAACCATAGTGAAAAATTCAACAAATTAAAAATAATATGTTAAACTGACATTAAAATGAGAATGTCGAACAATTGCAGAGCTTCAAACAGTGAAGATACGACATAGAAACAAGCAGAAAGCTGCAGTCTGGTCGTGACGAGCCGGGACCGGATCTTGACACGAACACAGTGACGGTGTGGTTTCTACCCTTGACACAAACCAACAGGTTATTGTCTGCAATCAAAACAGACATGAAAATGTAGACTAGTAAGCCAAGGATTTCAGAGAAGATATTTTATCAACAGATATTCAAGTTATATTGAATATCTACAGAAATATTACATGATGATTGAGAATACTAATGAAACAAATGAGATAATATGCTAACTAATCTCTTCTTTAGGTGAGAGATACCTGTTCTAAATTACAAAGACCTGTCCTCACTTCTTTTATGGATATTAGTGGCTGACAATCACTTGACTAAAGCTAAGAAAGGTAAAAAGCAAAAGTGTTATGCTGACAACCTAGTGTAGTGTTTATAGAAAGGGGTAGATAAAGAGGTACTTTTGAAACATTACTCAAAAGGCCAGAGATTTTACAAGTAACTGTCAAGATGAGTGTTTTAGTACAACGTAGCCAAAAAAACCTAACACAGTTACAGGAAAAAGAAATTTCAGTTGTAACAATCTAATTCGGAAGGTACTCGAATAACAAATTCTAATGTATAGTAAAGTATGTATAAAACATTCTTGACAGTAGACAAACATGGTATCCTCATATAGGAAACATAATATCGAAAGCTTTTATGAGGTTATAAAATGCTTTTATGGAGTACATAGAACATAACAAACATTGTTCTTATCGATGAGTTTATAATTATTAATAACAAGGAACTACGGACTGGTCAGGCTCGATCCTTGTACACATATTGTAAACCATGAAAGATTCATTTCTAGACATTTGATGTAAATTCTGTAGCTGCATTCCTTATGTTGTTGAAATGAATGCATTTTATTTCTTCTTAAATTGGGATTAAACTCCAAGATTATATACTGGATATACAAAGTGTCTGATAATGAGTGGCAGCCAAAGATCTGCCAGAAAAATATTCAACCTTTGGGTGGAAAACAAATGCTAACATTCCAATCCTGGAGCGTTGGAAACCTCCCAACCTAAATTTAGTTATCCTTATACCTCCACAAACTTCTTTCAATGGTGCCGCCATTGTTAGAAGCAATCTGAGGTCTCTTTCAGAATGACCCCATTAGTGCATATTTATGATGAACTAAACTGTGAGAGTCAAAGAAAGCCGTCAGCATCACTTTATGATGTTGCTGCGTACTTTGCAGATCTTTAGTTTCTGTGGAGTCCAGCATATCATGTGAGACTTCAAAACGAAGTTGCTTCTGCTCTACCATCAGCACCTTTGGTATAAATTCCAGTGCCATTCTCTTGATTGCAAATACTTTGGGCAAAATGGAATGTGCTGAAAAAATGCTGATGTCCACCTCTTCAAAATTTTTTCAGATAGTCACAAAATGGTCACTGCATCACAACAACGTTCATTTTGGTTATGGAGTATTTTATGGCTGATCACAGCATGAGTTGTTCTCTACCAATGTGTGGCCATTTTGGAATCGCTTGTTCCACTCCTTAATCGTCACCAAAGGCCATGAATGGTTCTGTGAAATGGTGAATGGTTTTCACTTTGCTGTCAAAATTTGAAAAGAGCATTACACACTAGCAACTGATGCTATCCACAGATGGGAGGAAATTCACATGTGCATGAAGGTTCAAGGTTGGCTCATGCAAGCCCACTTGATTCATATCTATGGGGTTTTCAGAAAACAAAAACATGGATACTTTTATTACAGACCTCATATAAAAACATTTTGTTCTCGGCATGTTAAAAATAAATAAAATGGAACAATATTAGGTCTTAGACTTAGGGAGCCGGTGCCATAACTAACACATAAGTTTTCTGGTTCACGTTGTGTCTAACGTAATTCTTGAAATATTTCAGTCTGGATGTGGAGAGCCATCTTCAGTCACTGAGTTGTGGTTTAAAATATGTTGATTAAAGATGGCTCATGGTAAGGCTGAAGTGTTTCAAAAATTATGTTTACACACAGTGTGACCCAGAATATGTATATATTAGTTGGGAATAAATGTCAAAAATTTTCGTTTTTCATATGTTTGTCTTTATGTATTTTATAACAAAATATTGTTGTTTTCAAACCTTTTGAGCTACAACACAACACAAAATCTTTGAATTTCCTTAAGTGTAATCATGCAAAGTAATAATATAATGTTATTTACATTTTAAAAATGGTTACAGTTTTAATTTTCAATACCAAATTTTATCATACAGTTTTTACTGAATTTTTGAATACAGTAAGTTAATAAAAACTATATAATGTAATAACAAAACAAATGGTAACAAATCTGTCAAAGCCCATCAATAATTGACTGAGTTATTACTTTTTATAATAAATATATTTTTGCACTATTAGAATATGATTAACTTTAAATATCTCGTAACAGAACTAAAATTGATAGACCATATTTAATGAATTATCCTTCATAAGAAACATCAGAGGTTAATTTATTCCATAAAAAAGTTGTTGATCCAGAAATTACAACTACACCTACGATTTCACAGTATTCACAGGAATATTTTACCAACTAGTCTACGATCGTCAAAACTATGACAAATGCCCACAAAGTTGGTTTAAAATCAATGAAAAAGTTCCACTAAATTCCTTTTATCTTACTTTCCGATATTATGTTTAATTTGAGAAATATAACTATCTATTAATAAATTTCAAACATACTACTGTTTCTTTATTATTCAGATAAAAAAACCAACTATATATTGGTCAAATGATCAGTTTTAATTAGGATATACTTGGTTTGACGTATATGTTTTTACACAAATTATTTATTTTAAGTGTTCTTACTAATTTTAATTCGTTAATTGAAAATACTAACAAGATGAATGTATTTCAAGCCTTTATCTAAAATAAGGCTAATATTAAAATTTTTGACATACAGGGTCTGGTCTATAAGTACGGGACTAGTACTCTGTATCCTCAACGGAGCATTGGATGGGGGTCAGACTGGTCGGCCTCGGTAGAGAGGTTCCTCACCCCACTCAGGAGCACTTTAATTCAGTCGCCTGCGGGAATGCGTTCAGACAGGTGGTGGATTCTTGTAACATGTGATTTTTATGTTGTCATCGTGCCAGCATAGAGCGGACCGTCAAGCAACGCTATGCTGTGAAATTTTGCTTTAAACTTGGGAAAACCATATCCGAGACCCTTGAACTCTTTGAACTCGTAATAATCCCTTTATTACTGTAAGGACAAACATTTTTTTTCACAAAACATTTTTTTTTTTTTAAGATATGCAAGAACATTTGTGATTTTTCTGGTAAAATATTAGGATTTATAAGAAAAATCTTTTAACAATTCTAATGCTTAATATTTATAACTATTTTTGTTTTTAATGTTTTAAAGCATAGTCTAATAAGATAGATGTATGTATAATGGGTTCAAGTAGAAATTATCCTAAACAACTTTATATTTTCAGAATACTTACATTTTAAAACTAAGTGTAAACAATAAATATATTATATCATTTAACAAATTTGATATTTGGCATAAAAATGTCCTCAGAGAAAAATGAACATTTTTATTGACAAATTCAGTCTTTTATCTTTATCAAGGTAATGCTATATAATAAAGGCGCATATTATTATTCACATGGCTCTGAGAAAATGTACTACTCTGATATACTTGCTTAAAGTAATCACTTTTTATTCCATTCACTCATTGATATTAATTTAGCTTTGTCCTTAATTTTACACTACAAATGTTAAAAAAGTTCAAGATTTGGACGATAAACAATTTTAGGATTACTAGTTTTTTATAAACATTGCAAGAGCAGGTGTTTATTGGATTCAAAATCTTATTCTGACGTAATATTAATTTACTATGCAATATTAATTTATTTTAAAACCGTGAATAGATAACTTAATTCACAAATTATTGCACTTTAGTAAATAATACTTTGCTCACAGTTAGTATTTTCTATATTTACATAAGCGCTACACAGCAAGTTCTGTTGTACTTTGTATTTGAAAAACCCATAAATAGATAACCTGATTAACAAATTATTATACTAGTTTAAATATAGTCTGCTGCATTACATTTTTATTGGCAGTATACATACAAATTACTGATTGCTAAAACATAGTGTAATATATTTTTTATTATAACTAGGGATGGTTTGAAATTTGTCAAACATTTCATGTTCAACATACATTTTATAAGTGATATAAATATTATTTGCAGATTAATGATATTCTGGAAACCTATATTATGAATTATCAAATGATAATAAAGGGTAGAGAATATGACTTAAACCTCTAAATAGAATGGTATTCTTTGATTAGGATACCTTTTATGTTATTGGACAGTCTTCTAAAGTTTAATAATTGCAAACATTGGACTGGTGAAGATTTTGTTTAAATCATTCTTAGGTTAAAATAAAAATAAACTATTAAGATTTTAAATTTAAGAATCAGGATTTTTTTTTTTTTTTAAGATTTGGAATCGGGTACAAAAATTATGGATTTGGATAGCTGGGTCTGGCAATCCAATTGAACCATTCTTATTATAATATTATAAGTTGTGTTATGAATGAGCCAACTTTTATTATGAAATTTATAAAGTGAAAGCAGATAAATAGCAAAAATCTATCTCATCTACATTAGTTAATGGTTGATCAGTGTGGAGAATTTTTTATTATACACGGTTTTCTCGCCTGAATAAGTATTGGAAATTTTAAAGATACACCCAGTCCTACAATTATTGCTAATTTTCAATCCCTTCAACAGCAGCAGAGAAAAACTGAGGTGCCGAAAAGCTTTATAAAGAAGTTGTGAACTTACTCAGGTTACTTTTTGCCCATTCGTATCTGTGGGGACTTCTTGGGTGGGGACCACTTGAGGGCTGCGGTGTCCACTACGAGCCGAGGCCTCTTGAACTGTGAAGAGCGGATGTGTTCATCGACCAGCTTGGGTGTCACACAGATCACGTGTTGGCCCTTCCAGTACTTCACCATGTTCATTGACTGTAGTGTCGAGATTATATCAGTCTGAGTGATGCTGGTCATCTCGCTGGAACATCAGCTTTTCTAAAGTAACTATTACTGGACATGCAATAGTATAATCATATGCAAATTTAATAGTAAGCCTAGTAAAAGCAGTCAATACAACATCTTTGATTTTTGCATTTAGTTTGTAAAAACTACATTTTAAAGTCTTTTTGTTACTAAATTTAAATTACTGATAGAAAAATATACAGGGTGAATATAAAGTCAGGACCCCCCCCTCTACTTTTTTCTATAGGTAATATAAGGAGATATCCTTTGGGTAGTGGTGCAAGTTTCATTTTATGATATTGAAAAGTTTTTGTGTCCCCCAAAAATGCGAAATTTTGGGGGCAACCCAAACATTTCAAATGTAAACCCCTATCAAGTGACCCCTCATTTTAAAGAGCATGAAAAAACTTAAATAGCGGTGAAAACCAGAGATCGCTATCTCTTTTCCAACAACTCAGCCAATAAAAATTGTAATTAAGTCTTTACACCTAAATTTATTTTGTTTGAGTACAGTTTCCGTCTGCGTGGAAACAGGTTTATTGGTTGTTTACGTTCTCAATGAGTGAGGCATGCAATGGACGAATAATCCAATATTAGAAACTAAACTGATGAGTTTATTGTCAATGAGTGACTGGGCTTTTCCGGTTCGAAGTACAGTTAGTACAAACTAGTCCATTCTTTGTTTCAATCTTGTGAGAACAGGTCATACTTTGACAGTAGTTATTATCTTAGTGGATCATTACTATCCAGTGGTGTGGTTACTGTTTGTTGAAGTATTTTGAGAAGTTTTTATGGGTTTATTGTTATTACAATAATTTACTTAGATGCACTTTCACATTGTAAGTTTTAAATAATATTATCTAATTAATACTGATTACGAGTAAAAATGGCACATAGTCACGAAGATAAAGTAGAAATGATATTTACTTTCGGGGCTTCGAATGAAAATTATCATGAGGCAGAAAGGCGGTTTAATTTGGCACATCCTGATAGACTTGTGACAAGGAAATACTTAAGAACTTAGTAAATAAGTTCCGAGAATTTTGTTCCATCAGAGATGCCCCACGCTCAGATCGGCCTCCTTTAGGCGGTGACAAACAGTTTGAAATTGTTGCACAATTTGTTGAAGATCCGCAGCAGTCCACCAGATTAGTAGCAAATCTTTGTGACGTTTCCCAAATGTCTGTGGTAAAGTTACTGAAAAAAATTTCAAGCTTATAAAATTAAGCTTATCCATGAGTTAAATGAATACGATCCAGACCGTTGTCTACAATTTTGTGAAGAAATGGAAGCACTAATTTCGACTCATCTATTGTTTGTTCGAAACGTTGTGTTTAGTGATGAATGCAGTTTTTTCGTCAATGGAGATGTGAAGAAACACAACTGCAGGTACTCGGACACAGAAAATCCCCATGTTTTCCGTGAATCTTGCACCCTGTACCCAGAAATAGTTAATGTGTGGGCCGGGATTTTTGGGAATCACATTATAGGACCATTTATTAATGGGAATCTCAATGGTCAACTGTATTTGAAAATGGTACAAGAATGAATTTTTCCTGCAATAAATACTGTTATTAGGGAGAATCACATGAATGTGAAGAAGAATCGTTCATTTCCAGCAAGATGGTGCCCCACCACATTATCATCGTGCTGTACGACATTTCCTAGGAACTCAGCTACGTTGTCAGTGGATTTGTAGACGTGGTGTAATAGAATGGCCTGCACGGTCTCCGGACCTTACACCCATGGACTTTTTTCTATGGGGTCACATAAAATCCATAATTTACAAAACACCAGTAGCAAACCTTGAAGATTTAAGAAACAGGATGATTGATTCTTGCAACCAAATACCACCTCAGACTTTCCAAAACGTCAGAGAGGCGTTCACCCTACGCTTGTCTCACTGCCAAATAGTAGGAGGGCTTCAGTTTGAACATGTGATTTGACTTCGTGACGTGCTGAGTTATTCAAATTGTTCTGGTAATACTGGCTATTATTTCGGATTAGGAAAGAGATAGCAATCTCTGGTTTTCACCACTAGTTAAGTTTTTTCATGCTCTTTAAAATGAGGGGTCACTTGACAGGGGTTTACATTTGAAATGTTTGGGTTGCCCCAAAATTTCACATTTTTGGGGGACAAAAAATATTTTCAATATCACAAAATGAAACTTCCTTTCCATATTGCACCACTACCCAAAGGATATCTCCTTATATTACCTATAGAAAAAAGTAGAGGGAGGGGGTCCTGACTTTATAATCACCCTGTATACAAACAATTCAAAGATGAAATAAACAAAAACCAATTACAGGTTTGTTTCAAGATTACTAAAAGGGATACAATTTTATTTATAAAAAGTTAATTAAAAAAAAGGCAAGCCAAGATTACAGCCCCAATATTACTAACATGACCTTAACACATAGAGGATGACATTTAATAATTAATTTTAAACCAGAATGAACTAGTTTTATGCTTTGTAGACTAGTAAACTCGACTACACTAATATTTTCCTCACATTACCGTAGCTAATGACATTAAACAACATCCAGACACCATTTCTCATACTAATTTCCTGTAGGTGCCATTGAGAGCACAATCTAATACAAGATTTTGTCTACAACACCCGTAACATTATGAATCGTCATTCAGAACACAGCATCTTTTCAGAAACCTGTAGAATTTCCAAGTCCTTACGGCAAACGTTCCAGAGACATGATTGTTTTATCAATATCTTACTGTAACACACAGCATTGGTCTCAAGCAACCTGTATTGTAATGGGAATACTGAGAGAGTAGTTGTTACTTTTTGTATGGTAAAATTGGTAAAAAACATTTGTATGATGATCCCTAAATATCCAATGCAAGCAGTTGCTTTCTTGACACACAATCACATAAATATTCAGCAATCTCTTTAAAACTTTCATGGTTGCAAAGAAAAACAACCAACCTACTGATCTTCATTGGCTGTTATTTCATTTTTCCCACTGACAATAGGTGGCAGAAAGAGGAAGGTATCCTTGAGCAACTCATAATATTGTGACTCTTTTTACCTCGTACATAATATAGTAAATATAAGTATGGTTTTTATAAAATAGTTTGTATTAATTTGGTTTTTAAAATTTAATTTCTAAGCATAATATTACAAAATAAAAACATAGATTCCGTGATTGGCATTCTTTGGAAGTTTCACCACTTCGTAAAATTATGAGACTTGTACTCAGTATTAAATAAATACGAGCAGTTTGTATAAATTGTAGGCCCTTATTACAGACAATAAAAAAATTTAATCCATCTTTGATAAAAAAAACCTTGAGGCAAATAGTTCAGCCTGGCAGACTTTAAAAGAAAAACTCTTAAAGATGATAGATAAGTCATAGTCTTCAAATTGTTTTTGATTGATTTGTTGTCTAGAAAATGAAAAAGTTACATTTAAGTATTAGACAAACTGTATAATTTTGAAAGCAGTACTAAATTTTTAAGAATATGTATATTTGGAATTTTTGCTGAATACACTAGTAATAATCTAAGCTACAAAATATATGGATATAAATTGTCCATCTTTCAAAACTTTGTGCTAAATCTCAGTTTTAACACATACATAATAAATAAATGATTGTTAGTTCAATTCTACCTGAGATCCTTGATGGAAAGAATACCCCGGAAGTCCCTCAGGATCTCGAGTAGGACCCAGGACCAGTAGGAGCGGTAACTGAGCTTGCCCAAGTCTGACAAAGGTTTCTCTGGACTGCCTACAGCACCCTCTATTTTACTGAGCTCATAGCTGAATGCGATCAGCAGCTTACCGTAGCCCTGCCTTTGGTAGGGGGGCAACGTCAGGATGCAGGCCACATTGTTGCCGTCAGGTGACTCCTTCTCCTAAAGGAAATCAAACTTACAGAATTACTTGACAGTCATTTTATTTCTACTTCTTAGAACATTAGATTTTCAAAAGAAATAATTCAAATTATCTTTACTTTCTTAGTATACATGGCCGTTGTAATAACTAACACAGAAGTTTCTAATTTCACACCAAAGTTGAAACATTGCAACACATTGGAATTCTTGAAATATTTCAGTATCTTTGGGAAGAGTGATCTTCAATCAACAAATATTACACCAAAAAAGTTTAGAATTGTCTGCATTAGAGTAAACAGAAAGACTTAGATGTTAGTAATGTAAATAATGTATTAAAGGAATTAAATGAATGGTTTGTTTAGTAACCAATTTTAACAGTCAATGTTTTTTTTGAAAATTGATTCCTATTCAATGTAGAAAACTTTGAAAAATTTTATTGAGAGGAAAAGTACATTTCTGAACAGATTTTTTTTACCGGTACTAATTCTTTTCAGTACTCATCATAATTTATTGCACAGCATTGTTTTTTCCATTTTGTTGTTCTCTATTTATTGTTCTTGAGATATCCTGCAAATAGACAGACAAACAAATAAGAAGTGAAATTTAACACCTACAATGGCGATAGGCTTTGCTGATACTCAGCCAAATCCCAAGGGGCATCATGTACCATTACCAAATTTCAAGACAATGACCCCTGTTAGAGTGAATTTTACTTCAGCAGTAGCCAATCAAGCTTAGGTTTGAAGTTCACATGCCAGATGTCTACACTAGGTGTCCAAGCAACCTGACCAAAGTACAGTGGAAGGTCTCAAATACCCCTGCAAGAGCGAATTGAGGGAATTTCCCATGGACTACCTACCAAGGGTGGCGGATGCCCAATCTTCTCCATGTTTTTAAAGAACAACTCCACATGCTTATCTTGATTTAATAGATTGCCACTTGATTATCCTGTGACATATACCTCATTGGCAGGAGCAGGCAAGCACATTCTGTCAAGGAAGATAGGGCTTCTTGCATAACAGAGGAGTTATCATGCAAATACAAGAAAATCATCTCAATCTCATTGTACTGGCTTGTAAAAGTGAAGAGGGACTTTATCTATTAAATGCTTTAGTACTTTTAATAGTTTTTAAAGATTTTTTTTATGAAATAGCAGATAGGACGGGTATCTTTACAAGATACAAAATTAGAGGATAGAAGAAATACCACTGGTCACACACATAAAGACGATGCTGGACCTCCCTTTTAAGCAGCCCTCTTATGACATGCAGGGAGTCATGGGGGAGGAGTATTCTGAAGAAATCCACATCTCACCTTCACATGGGAACCCATGGAGGGACATATACCATCAACCTGCCTATATAGAAAAGAAGTTTCATGCAAAATTTCAAATCTATAGCTTGCCTCGCCTATGTAGAAATTAAAGTTATATGACAGATGTCAAGTTTATATCTTAATTTATTCTCTAGATATTCTCATTAGTGATAGAAATAACTCTTACATTAACATTCACTTACTTTACACTTGAAATAAATCTTATTTACGTTCTATCACAATTCACTTAAAAATTATAATGCAGTTGAAAAGTTAATAACTAAATAAACACTCCAAGTACAGGGTGGCACAGAGAAACAGGAAATTTTGAAATAAACCAATAAATTGTACAAACAACTTTTTATTGCTTAAAATGTGTTAGGCAAGAGTGGAAATTACATGAGAAATGTTGGAAATAACAATAAAGTTAAAGTCACTTTTTAAAAATAACACCAGTTAAGTGCTGTCCACTGCGCCTGACACATTCATTCAATCAATTTCGAAAACTTATCATTGTGCAATGTAACGTGTTCTCTGGGATGTAGGTGACGTGTTATTCAATCTGAGTCTTGAGCTCAAGAAGATTTCTTGGCCTAGTCTGGTACACAACGCTCTTTAGATGTCCACATTGAAAGAAGTCGCATACTGAGAGGTCTGGAGACCGTAGAGGCCAAGTGACGTTAGCGTTCCTTGAAATTATGCGCTCCCCAAACAAACGCCTCAGTGCTGCCATTGACAGAATGGCAGTGTGTGAGGTGGCTCCATCCTGTTGAAACCAGGTTTGCTGAATGTCAATATCTGGAAAAGCATGAAGCCGTGGAGCACCAAGGGTTCGAACAGTCACTATACGCCCAGAAGGTCGAACCAGTCTTTTCAAAATTCCGAACCCATGATGTTATGGCATGTAAAGTAGGAACTCAACCACGGGGAGGAATATCATAATGGTGTCGGAACACTCGTTGTGCAGCTGTTACACTATCGCTTTTTTGTAATACGCTTTAAACGGCACGCTCTGCACCACTCCACCTCAACTAAATGACCGTTACTACTTGGCGTCATGACTTCCGTCCCCAACTCCTACGAGACTTCAGGTGTATTAACAACAACTTCAAAATTTCCCGTTTCTCTGTGCCACCCTGTAAATATATCATTTCCTAAGTCCAAATATGAAGATCCTCAATATAATGACTTGGCTGTGTTTGATCTTCTGAATTAGTTGGTGAGGCACTAGAGAATAAGGCTTTTGACTAAAATTGCCAAAATATTTCTGTGGCTGAAAATGGCCTATGACAGAAAAACACAGCTTAGAGGGTCAAATTAGAAATTTAAAGTTATCAAGAAACTCAAAAACCTTACGCATTCTTTCATTTACGGCTCCTGAAAGTCGTTCAATACTACAATTTATGGAAGAACTTAATAGCTGACTTAAGCTGTGCTAACTACGAGAGTTTTAAGCAAGAGATCTCGTAAAAATTAGAATCTCATGGAAGCAAACATTGAAAAACACTGTCAATGCTGTGGTTCAACTTACAAAGAAAATAATATTAAAATACATGATAACAAAGATGGAAAACAGGCAGTCACAGAGTCAACACTGATATTGAAATATCATAAGTGAGCATCACTAAACATTACCTAAAATTAAATAACAGAAAGCCCTCTTTAGTACTTGCTTGAGTATCAGGTCTCAAACCTAGTTCTTACTGAGATATGAGCTCTTGTGGCCAGCTAACAACACAAGCATGGTTGTTGCCCAGGTTGAACCTCGAAGAAGTTGAGCTTATAGTATGTTAGGATGACATATAGCCATAAGAACTTAACAATTCTGCAATGGAAGAAACATAATTAATACTATCTTCTCATTTTGGTGCTATTGATTATAACAACCGTAGATCCATGACTGACTTTTCATTCACAAATGTATAATCGCTGCCTATTACAAGTACCACAAGGTCAATTGTAAGTTATTGCGATCAATGACATACCTTGGAAAAGTAGCCAACAAGATGGGCACCATGCTTGTCCACCTCACATAGAATGTAGAAAAGGAATGGTTCAACGTCAAAGTAAAGGGTCTTGTGATCCAGGAATAACTTTGCCAACAAGCACAGGTTCTGGCAGTAGGTCTTATGGTGGCTCCCATCTGTCTCCCAGATACTGAGTGTGCCCTTGCGGTATATCTCCTTCCCAGGGGGCTGCCTTAGTATACATTCACTCTGTCACAATGAAAAACTCTATTTTTCTATTTCACTCTCAATTAATGTATGATTGACCTATATCTATTTATAAATATACCTATAAAATAGATGTAACAATCTGCAAAACCTATAATTATTAATGGATATTATTACAATTTTTATCAGTCTATATCCAAATAATACGTTATGTAATATTTCATAACACACAATAAAATAACCAAACTGTACAAATGTCATTATATTTTGTATAAAGATAATATAAAAAATAATTTGGGTTTTGACAGTAAAATACCAAAATATTTCTATTCAAAATAATGTGAATATTGAAATATATTTTCCATCAAAATAAATAATCAGATTCCTTTATTTCACTTAAGTACCTTCAATGATGTTAGGAGCATATCTACATTTCAAGCAACAAATACGCTTTATAATTATTTTAAATATACGTACCGGTATGTTTTTTATAACGGATTTTCAATTGTTATTATTATAGTACACACTGTATTCGGGCATTGATAAAATTTGAAATTGTTATATTGAAAAAGTATATGAACCTTTTAGCTTCAAAGTCCGATTTTATGAACACTGAAAAAAGTACATATAAACTGTCAGCGTCCTGAACTTGGATATAAAAATTTACACTTAAACTACCAGCATCCTATTTTGGTGTAAAAAAATAAAATATATTAAAAGTCACATTTAGCTGTTATTTCCATTAGTATAATTAACACCTTGCCTGCCACCATAAGAGATTCTCAAGATTCCTGGATTGCCAACTTGTGCAGTCGTGTTTTTGGTTGTGAAATTAGTTTTGGACTATTGATACTGGTTAATAAAATTGATTTAAAAAAAAACATATGTTAAGGGGATGGGCGGTTAACTCAGACCCGATCAGGTCGGCAACAATATTTTTCAACGAAAATTGCCTTTAAAAAATTGTTGCCAACCCGATTGGACCGACGTTCAAATTTCAGTCGACCTTGATATTTTACTTTATACTACTGTGATGACAGAGTGTGCGTGCACTGGCTGACTAGCGCCAGCTGTTACCAGACACCAGCTGGTGCCAGACACAGTCCCTCACTCGTCACCCACTCCTTTTCCTTGCCGCTTACAGCTGTAACACGGGTTGTTTCGCGCCTAAATACTAACCTCATTGATATTTCACGTCTTTATATTCACTGTGTCTATCCGTGTGCGTAGGCATTATTGTAATTGTGTTACTGTAACAACTCTCCAAGATGGGTGAAAACCTAGAGGACAATGACATACAGTTGCTTCTGGACGTTCCGATGAGCAGTGAACCTGACATACTCGGATTGAGTGAAGGCGGAATCGGAATAAACATTGATTCTGATGTTTCTGATTCGGACAACATGGAGGACGACGAGGATTTCATCACTTACGACTCTATATTTGAAACTGATGACGAAAGTGCTGTGGCTGAGAATGATGTTTATGAGGAAATGGAGGTAGGCCTAGACGTAAACTTGGACAATATTTCTGGAAATACTATAAATAATGTGAGTGAGAACGGCGGTATCGAAAATGCTAGTTTGAACTTGATCAATGTAGATAATGAGGGCCAGAAAGCTTTAGTTGTTGGGGATGACACTACTCTCGCTGATAAGTATAAAAATCTTAAGGGAAAATCAGATAAGGTAAATATGAAAGTAGAGGAAGAGGGTAAATGGAAATTGTTTTATGGTAAACAAAAAGATATTGTTTTTGTTGGAAACGAAAAGTTTAATTTCAATCTACTAAACACAGCAAAACCAATTGATTATTTTTTGTTGTATCTAACTGATGATATCCTGGAGATCATGGTAGTTGAAACCAACAGGAATGCTGCACAAGTGTTGAATACAATGAGACTAAATCGCAGCAGTAGGCTTAAAAAATGGACAAGCACCAATATCGATGAAATGAAAAAGTTTTTAGGACTAGTTTTGTATATGGGCTTGGTCCGAATGCCTGAAATAAGTGACTACTGGTCATCAAAGATGCTATATAGAAATTTGGTAGCAGGTCATGTAATGAGTCGGAACCGGTTTCAGTTGCTATTACGTTTCTGGCACTTCAATAACAACGAAAATATGGACCAAGAAGGCCGTTTGTCCAAGCTTTTGCCGCTTATTTCTCACCTCAATGAGCGTTTCAAAAGGAAAAAAAGTCCAGGTAAGGAGCTTGTGGTTGACGAGAGTACGGTCCCGTTCAGAGGTCGTCTGCTTTTTAAGCAGTACCTCCCTAACAAAACCCACAAATATGGGATCAAAATATTTAAGATTTGCGACACAACAGGCTACACTTATAAAATAAAAGTGTACATGGGGAAGGGGACCTGCAATGAAGATGGGGTGACAATAGCGACATCAGCTGTCATGGAGCTAATGACTGATTATGTAGATAAGGGTCATATACTATTTGTGGACAATTTCTACACATCCGTGGATCTTGCCAACTCTCTATTAGCAAGGGATACTCACTTAGTAGGTACGGTAACGAGCAACCGTGCCTGGTTTCCCCACAAAATTACAATCCCTCCACAGCTGAAGATAGGGAAAGGTGAAATGAGCTGTTTAGAGTACCCTTCTGGCATAGTGTACACAAGGTGGGTGGACAAGAGAGAGATAAGACTCATGTCCACAATTCATCCTCCAGACTACGTTGACACTGGGAAAAAAACCAGACAGGGTGATCCTATAATGAAACCCTTAGTTGTGGTAGAATACAACAAGGCTAAAATGGGCATAGATCTGTCAGACCAGATGTCCTCCTACAACACGCCAGTGAGGAAGTCGATGCGCTGGTACCACAAAATCGCAGAGGAATTACTCCTGGGAACAGCCATCGTGAATGCATGGCTTGCCTATAAGAACGATGCAGATGCTACCGGTACTGCCCAACGAGGAAGGAAAAATGTTTACTCGATGAAAACGTTCACAGAAAAACTAGTGTTTAGCCTCCTGGGGTTAGAAGATGAAATTGTGGCTCCTGTTCGCGTAACTGGTCATCACTACGTTTCAGAATCATCTACGTTTGTTGGAGAACGTAAAAACAAACGTAGATCAAGAAAAAACTGTAAGATTTGCTACCAAACAGCTATGCTTCAAGGAGGTCGACTTGCAACCAAGAATCTTAAAAAAGTGACCACTTTTTGTGAATTATGTCCAGGGAAGCCTTATCTCTGTAAAGACTGCTTCAAGAATATTCACAAATAAATTTGAATACAACTATGTAATCCTCTATTTCACGTATCTTTGTGGCCTATTCATAATAAACTTAAAACCTTTCTATCCTCAAACATATCTTTGTAACCATAATAAACTTTGTTTTTCATAACAAATTGAATATGAAATTTAATTTACTACCCAATAACTCAAAACTAGCAGCTTCAAATATTTAATTTAAAAAATTCCCCATACAATGTTGGTGAGGAAAGTACAATATTAAATTAAAACAACGTTTGTTTCAATTATTTAAAAATGTATGAAAGAAAAAACCTAAAACATTTTCTTAAAAAAAAACCTGCCGACCCGATCAGGAGTCAAATGTTAACGATATTGCGTGGTGTTTTAAGCTAACCTATAAACAACAAAACAACTCCAGACAACGTTCTCTAATTAGTCTCATATCTGTTTAGAAAACTTAGTTCAGTCATTTGCCACTAGAGTCGAGCGTAACGCCCACAGCGGCAACAAAGAAAAACCATGGAAACGTCATTGTGCCGGCCGATCGGGTCGGCATTGCCGAGTTGTAGCAATTACGTCGCCGACCGATCGGGTCGGCATGGCAGGCAAGGTGTTAACCATTTTATAAAAAGATAATACTTTTATAGTAATAATCTATGAGTTATTTTAGTCATATGTTTGTTTCTATAGCAATAAACCAATCAAAACAAATTAATCCAACCTACCATATGATATCTATAGGACTTCTCCAGCCTCATGTACCTAAGGCAGTATTCACAGATCCACAGCTTCGGTTGTTTTCCATACTCGTCCGGATACGGGCTGAAGTACCAAGTGTCTATCTCAAACCTGCCAATCTGTACTCTGTCGATATATTTCACTTTGGTAATAGCTTCGTGTTCTTTTTCTAGAGCAGCAGTTGTCGGGTCCATTTCTTCATATGTCTGCATTCAGATTAATTGAAAATTAAAATTAATTGTTGAGACCATTTACGGGATTATAAAATATTATTACCAAAAAACTGTGTTTATAAAATTATGGAAATACATAGAAACAGTACAATACATAGAAATTGAAAATCAATTTAGAAATAACAGGGTTCCCAATCATTCTTAATTATCAAATTCACAGCTCTTTCGTGTTTTTACTGTAAAAAAATAGTCCTTTCACTGTCAATTGTTTTTATAAACAACATTATGCATAAAAATAGAAAATGATGGTGTAGAGAGGAAACAAATTTGAGAAATTGTCATGACAGACTCTGAGAAGATGAAATTATTTAAACTTTACTTTATTTCACTAACAATGTCGACAATTCATGCAGGATTGGATGTTTACGTCTAAAAGATAAGAATTAATTTTATGCCTCAGATACTACACAAGTAAGGGATGGTGTCAATCCAACAGTACATAATGGGCATAACAGAGAATAAAACTTGCTGCTTGTATCATACCAGAGCTCTTACTATTAATCGGCTTCAAGGTAGGAGCAAAAATTACACAAGGCTGATCGCTGTGATTGGTTTTGGTGTGATTTAGAGTGATTTCAAAAGGGCCACAAAATGCCTTGGGAACATTGGAAAAGCAGTTGACTGTGGCAGTGAAATCGCGGGTCTCCTCCAGACAGCTAGTGCAAGCTTCATTTTTCTATAGCGATTCAAGTTCCCCTACCCCACCTCATTCAGCAGTCATCTCTTGATGAAACAACATGAATGAAGAACAATTTTATTTTTGTAATGCTTCGCTGTCCTATGCTTTAAGGCAATGCAGAAAAGACTGTGGCATGACAGTTTTGTGTTTATTGATTCCACAACAAAGACCTACACTCTACTTCTGTTGTAAACCGTTCATTGTTAAATTCACGCATTTGTAACAGTAAAACACTGATAAAAACATCAGAACTGAAACGAAACACACATGTATTCAAACTGAGTGGAGATGTGAGAACTGGCAGTAGATTCCAAAAGTTCAGAGTTATGGGCCAATGCGCATGTTTTTAGTGCATTTTAGTGCTAGACAATGATATCAGTCACCTCATGGAAAAACACCAATGCTCACCCATTGTTCACAACTAAACAAGTCCAACAGATAAGCAGGCAATTGAAGGTGATAGAGCGTGAAAAGCAGAGTTCAGCATTTTGTGGTTGTGTTAAACTGACTGGTATATTACTGGTATATTGAATTAAATTACGGAGCCGTTCACATGAGCAAGCGCGACTGGCTGATCGCAGCTGACCAAAACGTGCAGGAGCGATGATCACAAACAACCACCACCACTACTAGATCGCAGCCGACCAAAACGTGCAGGAGCGATGATCACAAACAACCACCACCACTACTAGATCGCAGCCACCAAAACGTGCAGGAGCGATGGTCACAAACAACCACCACCACTACTAGATCGCAGCCGACAAAAACGTGCAGGAGCGATGATCACAAACAACCACCACCACTACTAGATCGCAGCCACCAAAACGTGCAGGAGCGATGGTCACAAACAACCACCACCACTACTAGATCGCAGCCGACAAAAACGTGTAGGAGCGATGGTCACAAACAACCACCACCACTACTAGATCGCAGCCGACAAAAACGTGCAGGAGCGATGGTCACAAACAACCACCACCACTACTAGATCGCAGCCAACAGCGGCGTGTGACATAGTAGATATGTAAGAGTATTGGACGGTTCAGAGAGGATGCGAGTCCATCACAGATACTAAAGGACACTTCAATCTTATTGAAATATGAATATAGGTGTGTTCAACGTAGAACTGTTGTAGAAGAAATTATGAACAATCCAATGATCTACATCACAATTAATATTGCTTCATAAAAATAAATATTATTAAATTAAATAAATTATGAGGAGTATTACATTTTCTCTAATTTGAATATTAGTTTTTATATTATTTTTAAATAGGCATAAAAGTGTTACATGTCAAATCTGATAATGCAAAGTTAAAACGTAAAAAAATGACATGTTTATAAAACTAAAAATAGTTCATTAATTACTCTTACTGTCAAGCAAATTCCTAATATTATTAAAATATGTTAATTATTAGTAAAATTTATTAAAAAATTGTACTAATAATGTATAAGACTGAATGTTAATACACAAACAAATATTTAGATAAAACAAAAAAGTGGAAGATTAATTTTATGCCTCAGATACTACACAAGTAAGGGATGGTGCCCATCCAACAATACATAATGGGCATAACAGAGGATAAAACTTGCTGCTTGTATCATACCAGAACTCTTACTATTAATCGGCTTCAAGGTAGGAGCAAAAATTGCACACATGATTAGGCTTGTGCAATTCTAGCTTCCATGTGAACCGGACCTTATGATTTATTTAATCACAAGTTGTAGAGATATTCATGGTTAGTAAATTAAATTCATGGCTTATTAGTTTTTTCATGGTCAACAATGAAAAAGCAATAATTATTCATTAGTAATTCACGGCTTAAAATCGGTTTTACGGTTTTCACGGTTGGGTGGAGACCATGAATAACAACAAATATAACAAAAAGGAGCATAATTCACAAAATATTTAAACAAAATAAAATGAGAAGACTGTATTATCTTCAAAACATTGACTACCACTATGAAATTCTGCAGTAATACATTCTGTCATATATCAATTATTTACTTCTATATACATTAATAATACAAGATCTGGCAGTGATGGTTTTGTCTATATTTGGTAGAAGGTGTCCACAATGAGTTGTAATCATGATAACCTTAAATTTTTATGTCGAAATTTTACACAGGCTCCTCTTTTTTAATATAAATAAGAACAAAACTACTATTTATTAAAACTTAACAGTTAAGTTGTATTTTATAAATTAACACATTTTATTAGTTTTAAGATTAACAAATTTTTATCAATATGAAATACATATTTAAAGATTTGCCATATATACTAATAAAAACATGAATAAAACATTTAAAAGAACTTTTAAGAGTTTAATGAAACTATTGAAACTTTAGTAATTTCACCATACTAAAGTTAATGTGAAATTATAATCACAACTATTTCTGATAATAATTAATAGTTCTTTCTGGGGATCAGTATATAATTTCAATAGAGTACAAAACTACACTGGATACTAACACTCTTTCCACTCACTTTCATCTTACTAATGTTGCTGACATTGAAAGAGAAATCAACTACATAAACGTTAACAGTTAAATACAATTACAACACGATGAGTAAGATAAACTGATAGATATCTGGTGTGAGCACTAATTTTACATCAATCTTTTGTTTCCAAATGTAGCTTATTAACTTTTTTCCTAGACACATCTAAATATTGCAGTTAAAGTATTTGGCATACATTTTAGTTATTCAAAAACAGCTAAAATAATAAACAAACAAAAAACACAAGCTTTAAATAGGAGATAATGGTGGATTACAACAATGGTACTTTTCAGATTGTAATATGTCTTAAGTGTCTGCTTTGTGGATTATCCGTGGTAAAATATTTTATTTGTAAAAACTATGACTACAGTAAGCTTTAATTCATTAAAAATACTTTGATAAATCAAACCATAAGGTTTTATATGAATTATTAATATTATATTTTGTAATGGATTTGGTTCTGAGCTGTAACTTCTGATATTGTGAATGAGGATGAAGTTTTTGAAAGTGATATAGATTTAATTTATTTGTTTATTTACTGAAATCCTATTTCATCTTTCGTAACCTTTCTGTAAAGTTTTGATAGTACACCCAAAAATCCTTACTGCTCTTTATTCTTAATTATTGTTGCTTAACCCATTGCAGATCACTGACGAGCTGGGCTCGTCACGCAGTGGCCGTGCCTAACGGCACGATGACGAGCTCAGGTCGCAAAAGCGGTCTGCTTTTAAGTTTCCCTCCAAATAGTTCTATTAATGTCTGATAGATCGGGCGATCGTTTTCACTTGTCAACTAAGAGTGTTTAACAACGGTCTACGTTTAGTTTTCAAAAGTTTTATAAATATCCTACAGATTTCAGTTGTATATCGAAGTTGAAAAATCATTCATATGAGTTTACTCTCTGCTTTTTAGTGCTTCTGATTGGGTGTTTTCCTCAGTTGTTATTATAATACTTTTGAGTTTAGTGACACAGAACTAAACGACGCAGACGTACATGTTGGCGGGTTTAGTGTAGACAATGGTCCGGATGTTGTAATCGCTTCGCCTGAGCCACTTTATTTAGACTATGATTCAGACATCATCCCTGCCACCCCGGAACCTTGCTCGCGTGTTATCGTTCCTACATCATAGATACCCTAGCAGGCCCATGTTCCATCTGAAAGAATACCTTCACAGCTGAATTTTTTAGTATACAATAGCGAGCGATACGATGTGGCGCACCATTGCTGTTCGTGCGGCCGCTGACCGTAAATTAATTCATGCCCGCTGGTGCCCGCGCGCCAATACAATACAATCCGCAATGGGTTAAGTAAATTTAGCAATTTTTCATTGCCTCTTCTTTGATAAGTGTTCAAACAACTTGTAACCCTTCAAACTTAAATTTTCCGTCACACTCACAACAATACAAATAATAACATGACAATGATAAAAAAGTGATCTGAAAATTGGAATGGAACACAATGTCAACGCCATGTTGAAGACTACAGTACTAACTGATTGACTGATGATCCTCAGAAGTGTGGAAGGGAAGCAAGTGTTAATGTTTTCATTCATGTGTACATCTCAATGACTACAAGCCATACAGGTTTTTTCAACTGCACTACTACAGGATTGGACATGTGAAAAATTTGTTATTCAGAAATAAAGTGGTTATGTTTATGTTTTGTACAACAAATATCCGTATTATAGAGATTTTGTCATCTCTTGAATCATAAAAATGTTATAGCTTAGTTACAAATCATAGTAATTATATTACAAGGTTATTTTAAAAACTGAGTGTTAAGTACATGAAGGAAAATAAACAACATTTATTGTATTACTCAAGAATATGTTTATTGACAGTGAAAGAAGTGATTAAATTCAGATGGTGCTGTCATGTGAAATTTATATACTTACATATCTAATTAATTATTGTGATTTTTACCTTTTGAATGTGATTAATCTCATCATGTCGTCTCTTCTGGTTCCGAGTTATCTTGCGGTCTGATTGATCCAACAAGTCGATCATAGCTCTATCCCCACTCTTCCATTGCTGATCTGTCATGTCAAACCTTGAGCTCATGATCCTGCAAAACACCATCAATCAACGTTGCACATTGTCAAATTTCTCAGAAATGTCTAATTTATCCTGGTCAACCTATATTGAACTCATCTTAACTTATTTACATTCACATTGTGATACAGGATATTAACAAATCTTCGTCATTGCAAAATATAGTTTTCTAGCCAATATTGAGCTGGATAATGATATTGCCTATGAATTGCAATAAATCAAGTACAAACTCATAGAATTTTTATGATTAATTCAATATTGATTTTTGGAAATGGTGAAGAATATAATATTTCCTGAATAAAAACTGAGATCTGAAGTTATGATCCAATAAATTGAAATGTATTAAAAATCATCAAGCACTGCAAATGGAAAACAGGTTATGAAATAAAGATAATAACTCAATAAGACATTACCCTAAAAACTGGTAGGTTTACACATTTACAGTTTTCTTCCCTCTGCACTTTTAAATCATTAGTAACGGATTAGGAACAATTTGGAACTGAAAGCGAAGTTTGATTGTATGTACTCATAAAAGAATTTTTAATATTGTAACTATTCTCTTTTGATTCCATGTTAATGTTTTCGTTTTTCTGTTAAATTTCTGTCATTGTATATCTGCATTTAAAACCAAATTTAATATAATAAACGTTATAGGTTTAGAAGCTACTATTTAAAATATATTGATATGAGTAGACATTTTGTAATATCCCAATCTAATTTAACATTTTAAAACCATTCAAATATTCCTAAGCACTAATGGGACAATTTTGTAGGAAAGAAGAGTTTTCACGCCTCTCAACAGCTGTAACGCCACTTTCGGCTTTGAGAGTATATGGTAATGCATCAGAACACTTATGCCACTAAAAGGAGGTGACATTCAAGAAAATATGACACTGTTATTGTACTACATTCATACACAAATAATAAAGAACTGACTAAACTTTAAATTTTTTTTAGAAAAACATTGTTATTCTTTGTCTTATTTAACTTAGGACTTTCTACTTATTTATTCCTTTGACTCATCAGGTCATTATTATTAAACTCAGTTTTTTTTTATTCTGGCAATAGCTAACTTATACTATGTCTGTAAGTATTTCACTAAATTTTTGAACAGCTTTGGTTTTAAGTATAGATTACTAGGCCTTGGTTAAAGAAAAATTAAGAGTACACTTATTTGATGTCATACTGTCACTTACTTGAATTGTTTCATAGTAAATCAAGAATTTTAATGAAACGTAAACCAGGAATTACTAAGCCAATTGTTGTATATGACCAAGCTGTAAACACCAAATACCAAGGATATATAACACATATTTAGGATATAACACTCATATATAACACAATTTAACATACCTGTCTCGTGGTACCCATTCATCCAGCCTACGATTGTAACCCTCATAATGAACGTAGTATTCATAGTGGCTCTCCTGCTCATTGTACCTTGTCTGGATGATTTCTGCAGGATCTGAAATCAAAAATTGATAAGACACACTGTGTATTGTTTGCAATGTGTTTTATGAATAACATTTTATTTATTAATTAGTGTGATACGTCATATGCAACTGTCGCCTATGACATCAACGTTATTTGGTGTGTTGTCGTATCTCGTTAGTTTGCTAGATTACTGGTCACTCTCTTATCAGTACATGTCTAGTCTTGTTATCAAACGAGATTGTAATTTCGTTTGGACTAGTTTGTAAGCAGTTCTTGTTAATTTTAAGTAAAAAAAAAAAAAAAAAATGGTTTCAGTGATGATGAACAGTTTTGATACCATAATAGAATAACTGTGAATGAAATAAATCAATACATAGCGATGACCACAACAGGAAGTTTCCAAATAACGGTAATAAATCTGATACTGCATTTGATTACTGACTACAGTACTGCTCCAGCTCTCAACAAAACAGAACCTATTGTCTCTGCCAGACTACAGTGACGAGATTACTCATAAGTTACTAGTACAATCAAATTCAGCATTTGTGCCTCAAATATAGCAACGTTATGTACCCATCTATAACCGTCCTTGGCAGAAGAATTTCAAATCCCAATCTTTTGTTCCTGGCCACAACCCCTAATTTCAGTGACATAACCTCCTCAATCAACCCTGAGTAACCATACAGAACCAACAATAGCTATTCAAGCTCAACGGCCAATAAATCATAGGCAGCCTCAACCTCTTGGTCTGACAGACCTGAAAGTTAAACATCTTTTCTTAACTCATAGTCTCTCAGACTACGGAGGTGAGAAGGGTTAGTACAATACAATACAATACAATACAAATTCACTTTATTCATAATTTTGTACATAACATGTTAACAAACATAAAATGCGTCAGTTTATAATATGTACCATACATTACAATAACCATGGTATCATAAGATAATACAAGGTGCATAATGCCTACTCAATCTACAAAATTTTTTATTCTAGGCCCATGAAAAATCGGTCAATTATAACAGTTATCATTATGTACAAGATTACTTTGTGTATTTTACATTTTCAGTCCTTAAGCTACTAACTAAAGACAAAAAAACTCATCAAATGAATAAAGTGGTCTACTAATCAAATACTGCTTTAGCTTATTTTTAAAGTTTTTGAAAATTGTCAATTGCTAAAAATATCTTTAGGTAAATTATTGTAAAATCTAATGCCTGCAACTATTGGTTTTTTCCTTGTGAACTGCAAAATTAATCTGTGGAGCTGCCAATTGATTACGGTGTCTAGTTAAATAGTTATGGAAGTGCTGCCTAATCTAGGTAAGCTGTAATTAGCTTTCCTTACTTCTAATATCGTGTCCATAATGTAAAGCCCATAAATAGTTAAAATACCTAAATCCGAAAATATTTGTTTTCACTGACTCCTGTCTCTGTAAATTTAACATAACCCCTCATAGCCTTTTTTTTGTAACAGCAAAATACTTTGCAAATTAGCATTACTGGTTGCTCCGTACAAAGCAACACCAAAAGAAATATGCGAGTGAATATGTGAGTAATAATAAACCATTTTTTAAAGTTTCCAGATTACAATATTTTGAAATTGATTTTAATGCGTAAAGACCAGAAGATATTTTCCTTTGAATTACCTGTATGGTGACCATCCCAAGTTAAGCATTCATCCAATGTCAAACCTAAAAATTTAATTTTATCTACTCTTTCTATTTGTGTGTTCTGAACCTCAATTTTTGGCTGTGGACTGAGTTTATTTTTGTGTGTACAAAATGAAATATATTTAGTTTTATCTGCATTAAGTGACAAATTTTTTTTCACAAAAATAATTATATATTGATGTCATATTTTGGTTTGCTATATTTTCTATTTCCGTTTAGAGATTTTATGAGATATAACTAGGTTACAGTCATCTGCATACAAACACATCTTACTATTTAAATTTAATACAGTATTCGTAAGCCTTTAATATAGCACAGAAATAATAAGGGGCCAAGTATAGAGCCTTGAGGGACTCCATATTTAATTATTTTCATTTTTTGATTTAACAGAGGTTAGTTGCCCCATTCTGAATATGAGGAAGTTCAACGTATTGTTTTTTCTCTCTTTAAGATAGGAAATAAAAACCAGTTCAACGGCACACCCACAATTCCTAAATGTTCTAATGTTCTAATAAGAGTATTATGGCAGACTCTGTCAAATGCTTTGCTGAGGTCCATAAATATACCGAAAGCACGATTACCCGAGTCCACAGAATCCAGAACTGACTCCACAAACTCAATTCCAGCAGTGATGACAGATCTACCCGACCTAAACCCATGCTGCTCCTCCTCAAATAAACCCATTAGTTTCTAAGAATTCCACTAACCTAATATGCATTACACGCTCAAATATTTTGGAGAAAGGTTGGCAGTATTGACAATGGACGATAATTAGTAGGATCAGTTGTACTACCTTTCTTAAAAACTGTTTTTATTTTTAGAAATTTTTCAGTTTTTTTTGGAAATATTCCACTCACAAAAGAAGAGTTAATAACATGCATCAATGGTTTAATCAATAGATATTTTGCATTTTTTTTATAATAGGCATAGGGACATCGTCATACCCCGCAGAGAAATTTATTTTTAAAAGATGATATGACTTTATCAAGTTCGATTTTCGCTTAAAGGCTTTATACGAAGCTGTTTTGATGGGTGGATTTTGAGTATTTAAATTATTACTATTATGGTTAACACAGATAGGGAAATTTTGAACTATACTGTCATCTACAACATTTATGAAGTGACTATTAAATATTTTCACAAACTTTTGTATGGATCGGAGCTCATTTGGCCATCTGCAATCAATCTAATGTCATTGTTTCTTTCTATTTTAGGTTTTATTTCTTTATTTATTATTTTCCAAGTAGATTTGCAGACATTATCAGAATTCATGATTTTATTATTTATAAATTCCTTTTTTTTTGCATCAATGGCATTTAAATGATATCTTTTTTTTCTTTCATTAAGTAATTCTTTTTGTAGCTCTATCTTTTGTTAACCTTACAGTCTGACTTAATGCAATTAATTCTTCCTTTTTCTTTTTTAAGTTCATAGTTTATCCAATTGTCCTTATTAATGTTATCAACCCTGGATTTTACTAATGGAAAACACAAATTAAAATAATACATAAATATGGCCGTAAAAAGTGTCATATTTATGTTCTACTGGAGCATTGATGCTACTTCTAATGGAGTAGTAGTGATGCTACTTTCAATATCTTCCCTCTCCAAATCAAATTCTTTATTTGTAATTTCATGTAGAAATACAATGGCGTCATAGTAGTAAAGTCATATTTTATATAAATATACAAAAGTGGTTTTTAATTTTACAAATTTTGATGTTGTTGTTTTAAGTCAGTGAATTCTTTGATCGAGTAAAAAGACCACTCCAGGAGCCATTCTTGAAGTTTCCTCTTAAAATGTTTTTGTCTGGAGATCTTCTTCAAGTAGTCAGGAAGGCAGTTAAACAATTTTGGTCCCATGTTGTTTGGCTTCTCTTCATATAGGCTGAGACGGTGGTTCGGCAAAATGAAATTTTTTCCATGCCTGGTGTAATAATGGAGCTGTCCTGTTCTTGTTAGATTTTGATTAGTAGTGTAAAGGATAACTTCCTGGATGTAGAGGGATACTGATGTGAGTATCTTTAGTTTTTTAAATGTACTTCTGCAGGAGTCAAGTGGATTGAGGTTGGCTAAGATCCTAATCGCTTTTTTTTTAATTACCAGGATACGTTGCACATTTTTTGCTGAGGAGTTGCCCCAGACTGTTATGCCATATCGGAGATGAGCCTCAAAAAGTGCGAAATAGGCAATTCTGGTTATCTCCTGAGTATTGGTAGTCTTTAGTCTTTTAAGGACATAGATGCAGGAGTTAAGTTTTGAACAAAGTTGATCAATATGTGGTGTCCAGGTGAGTTTGTCATCAATAGTTACTCCTAAGTATTTAGCTTTATTATCAAGGTCAACTTCTGGGAGTCCTGTCAATTCTACTGTTCTTCTTCCAAAGTTTGGTTGTTGAGTCTTATGGTCGTTTAATACTAAGTCATTCTGATTACAATATTGTTTTGCTGTATTTAGAGCGATAAAGGATGCTATTTTTAGTTCTTGTACTTGTTTATTTGCTATGAGGACAGTATCATCAGCATACATGAGTACCTGGCTAAGCTCTTGGAGATAGTTTGGGAGATTGTTGGTTAGCAGAATAAAAAGTACCGGTCCCAAGACAGATACTTGAGGAACGCCTCTACTTAGAGGGAGTGGTGTTGATGTTACACGATATGAGGTGTTGTTTTTGGTATATGATATTTCTACCATTTGTGTTCTTCCCTCCAGGTAGCTTGTAAACCATTTGGCTGCATTTCCTCTGACTCCCATATTTTTCATCTTTTGAAGGAGGATATCATGGTCCAGGCAGTCAAATGCTTTAGTAAAATCCAGAAAAAGGCTAGACACAGCAGCTCCATCTTCCATCTGATCTATAATGAATTCAGTGAGTTCTATCAATGCTGAAATTGTTGATCTTCCTTTCAGAAACCCATGTTGTTGGGTGGTTAGGACATTGTGGTCGGTCAAATGTGTTACAAGCCGGTTTAACATTACTTTTTCAATCACTTTTGAAACTGTAGAGAGAAGGGATATAGGTCTGTAGTTGTTGATGTCAGTTGGAGATCCTTTTTTTTAATTTTGGAAACACTTTTGTCAACTTTAGAGCTCTAGGGAAAATGCCTTGGGAGAAAGTTTTGTTGATAATAGATGTCAGAGGTGGTACAAGTTCCTCTGAACAGCCTTTCAAAAGGATTGATGAGATGTCATCCACCCCAGCCGAAGGCTTTTGTTTGAGGTTAGAAATGGCTTCTTCTGTTTCTTTCAGGGTACAAGGCCATAACGATATATCAGGTATATGATTCTGTACCTGGTTGAGTTGTTTGCTTGTTTGTGTGAGTCCCATTTCTGTTAAGGTTTTGTCAGCTACTGTTGTAAAATAGAGATTAAGGTGGTTTGCAACAAGTAGTGGGTCTGATTGGAGTTTTCCATCAATTTCTAGTTCTATGGAGTCTGAAGTCCTGTTGTCCTGGCATCTTTCATAATTTATCACTTGCCATAGGGCTTTTTGAGATAGGGTTTTTTTTTGTGTTTGCAGGTTTACAGTACATAATTGTGCTGTATGGTCTGACAGACCTGTTATGATGACTTCAACACTGATGTCCTCTTTGTTAAGATTTGTGCACACTACATCAATTGAAGATGCAGAGTTGTGCACAATTCTTGATACTGGAAGTTCTAGTCTTACAATGTTATGACTAGTTAACATTTCTTCAAGTTTCTTCTTGTTTTGAGTTGTTAGAAACCTGAAGGAGTGTGTCAATATTAATATCTCCTATAATTATAATGGGATGTTTCCAGATTGGTAGAAGGTCAAGGGTGTCAGAAAGAGCATCCAAAGCATAGTCCACATTTCCACTTGGAGGTCGGTAGAGGCCGAGGATATAGATGTCTTTATTTTTTAAATTAAATTTTATTATATGTTGTTCATATATGAGTTCAGTGGAGTTAATACCGGTTTGTACATTTTGTGTTGAGTTCCCTAGCTCTTCATTAGTATATATGGTAACTCCTCCTTTCTTGAAATTTTTTCTGGAGAAGCCCCCAGCCAGCAGATATCCAGGTAGTCTAGTGTTCAGGAGCTGGTCTTCTTGTAATCCATGTTCACTCAAGATAACTAAATCAGGTTTAATTTTTTGAAGAAGATGGTCAAGTCTGTTTATTTTTGAAGCTAGTGAATCCATATTTTGATGTAAGATTGTTAGTTTATTCTTTCTTGAAATTTTTTCTGGAGAAGCCCCCAGCCAGCAGATATCCAGGTAGTCTAGTGTTCAGGAGCTGGTCTTCTTGTAATCCATGTTCACTCAAGATAACTAAATCAGGTTTAATTTTTTGAAGAAGATGGTCAAGTCTGTTTATTTTTGAAGCTAGTGAATCCATATTTTGATGTAAGATTGTTAGTTTATTGGTTTCACCCTTTCTGTTTTTTCAGAGGAAAGCCTAAAACATTTATAGATTTAGAGGAGCTGAGAGGTTGGTTTGTTTGAAGATCTTCCAAAGAAGATTCATGGTGGTGAACATCTGCCTGAACGAGGATTTGCTGCCTGGATATGGGAAGATGGTCTAGCACCACAGGAGTGGATGATGTATCAGTATCAATGTTTTCCTTTTCAAGGTCAATGTTGGCAGCAATTTCCAGTTGGTTCCATATTTGACTTGCATTCAGTTACCTGCCCATTGTATGTCACACTATACGTTACTGTTTACGGGACTTTTCACTTTTAATATTTTTTTTGTTAATATTTATTCTAAGGGTTTTTCTTATATATGTGAATAGATTGTCTTAGAACCATTATCGCTAAATTTTATGACACTTTTGAGGAACGGTCAACTTTAAAGTTATGCTCCCCGAAAAACCAGGAGATAGCCTCTGTGTCTCCTAAGGGATGGTGAACACCAAGCTCATCAACTCTTATTTTATCTATGCCCATTATTAAAACTCAATAAACATGAAACCTATTTCAAGGAAACTGTTTTCCAAAGACAAATGTGTACAACTCACTACTCCTCAAGCTTTGCAATATAAAATAGTACCTAAACTGTTCAGAAATATCAAGCGACATATAGAAGATATTGCTGGGTCAGGTCATCAACACCTCCTGCTCAAGGGGTTTCCAAAGAGCCTAGAACAAGAAAGATTTGTGTTATTTGCCCCACCAAAAAAAGACAGATCCCACATTTTTAGGGTGTTATCTGTACTAGGCATATTTGTTTATCAAGAAGTTATGTGTAAAATTGTGAAAAAAGGCTAACTATACCTAAAAAATGTATAGGATTAATGCAGGTGTCACAACATCTCTGGTTAATATCTGTGGAGAACCATCTTCAGTCAACAGATGTTAAACCAAATCTGAAGACATTTTAAAACCAAAATATCTCAAGATGTTAATTGTATAGGCCATGTTTTAACGCCATGTGAACCAGAAGGCTTTTATGTTAGTTTAACAAGTCTGTTGGCTCAAACCAGGTTGCAAGTTCCTTTGAAAAATGATAGATTATTTTAATTTACTACTTGACAAATGTTTTTGGAATACATAGTTAGAGGATCTAATAAGAATGCTGAAAGCAATTGATTATCACATAATTACTAAAGAAGAATATCACATTTGTTAATGGATAACACTCACTCTGCCAGAGCTAAATTCATTCCTTGGATTTTTAGGTTTGGACTTTTAGGATTGTGTGTAGGCCTACTGGAAATATATTGGATAACTGATACAATGTACGAAACTAGTTTTGGAGACTATATATGAGATTGTGCCTTCTTGATTATAAAATGTATTCACTTGACACCTGACTGCTCATACAAGATAACACTAGCAGTGGAGAATTTAATAACAAAATTAAAAACATTTACTTTTCTGGATAAGAACTCTCTTTAGATATGATTCAATGGTATTATGGACAGGTGGTAGGCGTTTAAGCAGTATTAAAAAAAACAATCAATACAAATACATAAAGTTGTATACTTTGACAGAACAAAATAGTGTGGTACTCAAGTTAAGAATCTATGCAGGAACAAGCACACAGAGAAGGTAGTTAATGTATCTGTTATATGAAAGATTTTATAAGTGATATTACGCTCGTGCAGATAATTTTTTTAATATTGTGTCACTAACAAAATTGCAAGAGAAAAACATTTCTTTTACATCTTTCCCACTTCATGATAACTATTTTCTGGTTCTTTCGCAAATTAATGAACAAATTCAGAGCCCAAACAGCATGGGTCTGTTGAAATTGTCAGACTGCTATTTGTATCCTATACCTAATTCCATGTTCACTACGCAGTATGGAGCATGTATTAACCATATTAATCACACATCACATTCTGCATTACAAACCGTAACATATACAATCCGCTTCCTATTACAATCTTAATTGACATGGGTTTTCATGGTGACAGGTCTTTTACACTACTAATCGTTGACTCAACGACCCTTTCTGAGAAAATAAAAAATAAGACAGGGTCATTTAGTCTAAAGCTCATTGAGAACAACGACCCTATTTTGATATTTAAGATTTTCTTCATAGGTTCGTTGTGACAATGACCCAGTAAAATGAATGAAAAGGATCAGTTACTCAACTGGGTTCGTAGCAACAACGCCCCTTATTGCCTGTTTAGTTAAATATTTCAAAAAATGGGTCGTTGTCTCCAACGACCCTAAATTATATTAAATGTTTATATTGACAGAACCAGGTCTTTTACTCAACCATTCTTTGTGTCAACGGATCAAAATGGAGAAATGTATAAGCAAATGTGAAGAAGGGTCGTAGCGACAACAACCCATTTTTCAACTAAATGGATAAAATATAGTAAGAGGGTCGTTGAGACAACGACCTACTTTAAACTGTTCAGAGGTTCTTTTAGTCTACTAGGGGTCAATGTGTCAACTGCGTGCAGCCGGACAATGTGGGCGAGATGTTGCCGCGCACCAGTCGTACGGCACTGTGAATGTGGCGTCGTATTGATTGTAGCGTATATTTTATTCTCTTGCCACTATAAATTTACAAATGTAATTATTTGTTTTGTATTAATTTAAAAACTATATTAATATACACCCCTTTTAGCGGATACAGATATACTTTATAAGCAGTAATGATAACACGTTTACCAAGTAAGACTGATAAAAATGGAATACAAATAAATATTAAAAATGGAAATTGTAACGATAAATAGCAATTCTAAATATCAAGAATATAGATCAAATTAATAATAGTAGATAAAATCTATATATATAAAAAAATGAATGTTTGTATGTTTGTCCTTTATGGAATCGTGAACTATTGGACCGATCATGATGAAAATTTGTACGTATATGTATTTTTCCACGGAGAAGGTTTATAAGCTATGCCCATCCCTTTCCCGATTCAGGATTCCGCCCCCACTGGTTACAGAAATACCCATAAGAAAATGCATTGCAGCAAACATATGTTAACGTCTTTTCAAATTTTTAATCAGCTGTTTCTTTGTAAACATATATTACACTTATAGTTTTTAAAGCATAGAGTAAGCTTAAGAGAAACGACAAATTTTGTTTTTAAACTGTTTTGCAATCACTGTTAAACATAGACTTTACTATCCAGATAATACAATTCAAATTTGACGTAAAAATTCACCTTTAACTGCAATATTTATTTAATATAAACCATGCTCATGCTTGATCAGAAGAGTAATGCAGATATCATAATTACTATCTTACGTTGGCTACAAAATATAAAAAATGTTATAAAATCAACCTTAGTTGTTTTTTTTTGACAGAAGTATGGTTCTCAAAACTCCGTGTGTACATATTCTCTCGATCGAGACAACAAAGCAAGCTCAATCGTGGCATCGGAGATATAACTAATTTAATCTAAAATTTATTATAGTAAAAAAAAAATTTACTAAGTAATATAAGGACTTCGGTTCTTAAGATTTGCGTGCGAAGCCGTGGGTAACAGCTAGATAGAGGCAGGAATATGGTACATACCTTCATAATACGCCCAAGAGGCTCACGATGGAACGACTATCAATTATCTCAGCAATGTTTAGAATGTGATTAGAAAAAGAATAAGTGAATATAGTGTACTGTTTTCAAACGGGAAAATTGCGTGCGAAGCCGCGGGCAACTTTTGCAAAAAAATTATTGAAATGCGCAGCAAAGCGCGCCGGGTCCGCTAGTTACATATAATTTTGAAAGTAATAAGTAATTTAGCTTATATGCTATGAATTATTAAAACGTAAATTTTATAATTTAAAACTTAAATGTTTATGAATTAGTTTGATTGTCTATATAAACTATACAATTCATGCCAAATAAATATATAATTTATAAAATTAGTTTATTTGTAATATTTAAATGAGTGAATAGAATGTTAGTGCTGTTCACAGCAAAATTTTTCTTTTATTTTTCGTTCACTCCTCTTCTAATTTCAATATGTTATTAACTCTATCTATATCTCTTAATTTGTAAATAATTTACTTTGTTTATTGAATAAAGTTGATACTTGAAGTTTAATAAATGCTTCTAATACTTGCACAAAATATTGATATATACATGTTCATTCACATTTACGCTTATATTAATAATGTTTGAGGTGAAAAAGAAGTCATTGAGGAGTTTCTTTAGTGGATTAACTTCAAGATTTAATATATTAAGATATAATCGTATCTAGTTGTCTTCCACCCACTCTCTTCAACCTGGCTGTGGAAGAGGCATTACAAAAAGTTAAAAGACTACAAAGAGGGGTTAAATTAGGAGTGGACCTGAACGTAATGGCATTTGCGGATGATGTAGTGATCTTGTCAGAAAGTTTGGATGACCTCTCCACACTAACAAAAAGTTTTATTAAAGAATGTCAAACAGTAGGCTTAGAGCTAAATGAAGATAAAACTAAAATTATTCATTTTGGAAGACATGCTGGAAATGTGAGAACAAACTTAAGCATTGATAACTACTCGATTGGCTGGGTAGAAGTTTTAAATATTTGGGTGTAACAATAAACAGCAAAAACGTGGAGGATATAGAGATACAAAGCAAATTAGCTAATGCAAATAGGTGTCTTGGGGCGTGTACAAAACTCTTTACGTCAAGATTGTTGTCACAATGCTCCAAAATAAGAATTTATAAAACAATCATTCAACCAGTCCTAATGTATGGAAGTGAAACATGGACATTAACGAAGAAAAATGAGGGGCGAGTTGATTGTTTTTGAGAATAAAGTTCTCCGAAAAATATTTGGACCAATATGTGATGAAGGGGTGTGGCGAATAAGAAAAAATAGAGAATTACGCAATGTATACCAAGATCCTGATATTGTGGCGTTGGTGAAGGCAAAGAGAATTAGCTGGCTAGGACATGTACATCGGAGACAGGAGGGCACAAGGTTTAAAAGAGGTCTACCAGGCGGCGCGGTACCGGCAGGAAGGCGCCCTTTGGGTAGGCCAAAGATAAGATGGTGCGATTCAAGTGGTCGAAGATGTGACCCGGTGTGGAGGGTCTGTGGATCTGGCGGAAGACAGGGTGGCGTGGAAGAGGCTCATAGACGAGGCAAAGAATCGACTGAGATTTGTTACGCCCCGGCAGTAAGTAAGTAAATAAGTTGTCTAAGGAGAATCTTAACTTTAAGCATAGTTAAGTGTCTACCATCATTTAACCATTCTTCATTGTAGAAAATGAATTAAATGAGGAGAATTACATTTCGACTATGCCGACAAAACTGTCTTCAATACATATTTTAAAAAGGAGAATTGAAATAATCCCTATAAAGTTATATACTAAATTTATGAGAATGTGACTAAAATGAATTATGGAAGCTAAAAAATATGTTAAAAGTTACGTCATAAAGCTTCCTTTTTCCGTTTCAAACCACCACATAGAAATCATGTGGTACAAAAATGTTATTATAATTTTAAAATGCCCCTTCTAGCATTTTGTGATTATTCTTTGCTAGTTTGTGATTCTAGCATTAGCTCTTAAAACTATGATTCGATGTAATCACTGGGGTTTATTATTGGATTTGTCAGTTTATAGTTAAATTAAAATATATAAATACTAAATACTATTTATTATTTTCAAATCACCAGAGATCTAACCATATACTTAGTCTAAAGGAACAAATCATTAAAGAATTACGACATGTTATATATTAAACGTTCCAGCTTTAATTAAGGACTCTGTACTACAAGAGTCCACTACAAAAGGGCAATGGACTTAGACCTCAGTATTCTACCCATTGACATAAAATTATTTATTAACCAATTCATTAATGTTGGAATCTTTGAAACTATTCAAGCAAGCAAAATTTCAGTTATTTAAATAGTGCAAATAGAAATGTTTCACTTCCGACTTCAGAATTCTAAAACATCTTTACTGTCATATTTAATTAGCCGAAAATGGATTCATAGTGGAATTTTCTTTAATAACCACCATTTATGTCGGAAATGCCTGCTTTGCCATTAAAAAGGATGTCTCCGTGACGCATCTGTCATGAGAGCAAAATTGCGTATGAAACTAAGGGAAACAGTGAGGGTAGCTAGTAGTAAAATGTTAACCAAATTCGTCAAAATTCACTAGTAGCAAAACAAGTAAGACATATCCTATCATTGGCAAATAGTATTGTGAATCTAAAAAATGTGATTTACCCAAATTCAATGTAACAAATGTTGGCAAGGCAATGTAACAAGGCAAACTCAACATTGACGTCGGAAATATAATTCACTCGAACTAAAAGTGCTCTCACTTGTGCCTAAGAAGACTAAGTAACTGCGCGATAAGCCGTGTTTGTAACTGCTGGTAAATAAATAAAAAGTCTGTTTTAACAAAATTGAACTATTAAATTTGTTGAATAGATTTTATTAACATGAGTTTAACTTTTAAAATAAACATGTTTTAATCATCAAATCAATCGTTTACATGAATCGTAACTAGACTGAAAAACCTTAACGCAGCCCTTCTTACACTTTGGTCGGAAGGGCTGTTTCACATTAGAGTGACAAGTGGTTTTATATTTTTAAGTACCTTATCAAGGTTATCTAAACTAGATTAGTATCCATCGTATAATGTTCAAACGTTGTTTGGAATTTGGTACTCCAAAGCTTCATTCTTTTTAAAACATGAAAAATTAAAAGCATTACAAAAAGTGATAGCTTGAAATTCTAGCATGCGGAAGTTGTGCAACTTCCGTTGCTGCCAAGTATATCAGAAGTTATAACATAAATATTACTGCTTCTTTTTTGCGCACTTTTTTAAATGACGTTGTCCTCTTATATCCATGAAAATAATAAGTAAAATTTGTAGGGTAATTAACAATATATTTTTTCTAACCTCACATATATTTTTAAAAACAAATTATTTAAAATTTCATTCATTATTTTGCATTCTGTTTATTTCTGTTTTTATCTGCAACAATTTATTTTCAAATGTGTCACCAATTGTTTTGCTATTGTAAAGTTTTTAACTATTGTTGAGGGTTTTTTGTAATCACTGAATTTATTCAGGGTATGTGAATCTTGTTTAGAGTTATTATATCGCATGGTTGTATTGTATATAAATGTCGTGTGATTTAGGACATTAGGGTTTCCCTAATTTTTGCTAATTTTTCAGTGTCTGACGTGGTTGAGGCTTGAGAAATTTATCTTATTGCTGACACCTGGTAGGTAGAAGCAGATGTTATAATATGGAAGAAAAACTATTGTGTAGACTTATCTCTTTACCTAATACCCCTCACAGAATTTCTGAGAATAGTTTATAACCCCTTCCACGTACTTTCATTAGACCCATTTAAAAGGGACACGCAAACTCGAGACCAGTTGCCATAAAACTATTGTCTGGTAATGACACCATTTAGAGAAAGGAACCACCTCACCAGAGCCATTACCTGAGACTACCTCACTGTTAATTATGTTGTAGTTAAAATATTTGTTCCATTCCATTGATATTTAAACTTTGATTAATTTTAACTGTAAAAATCATGCAATGCTAACAAACATCTGTTTACAACTTGTACATGAAATTAACAAATCGATTACATGGAATAGTAATCACGCCAAATATTCTACGTAACAATATACCATATATGACGCCAGGGACTCCCTTATTGGAGGAAGAAGAAAACGAATTATAAGTTTTTAATATTAAAGCACGTATGCATTAAACAGAGGTAAACATTAATTTAATACTAACAAATGACCGTTATAATTTTCAAAATAGACAAATAGAATAACATGATAATGATACATTGACAAAGGAGAAATAATCCTTCCAGAAGTTTCATATTTTTAGAATAAATAATATAATTAAATGGCGGGTACCATTACAAAATTTTATATAGGCTAAGGTCAGTCTGGTACACATGATGTTTCTTAAATACTCATAGAAATAGTAATACCATTGAAGCATTTATTTGATATTGACTGTGTTTAATAGGTCATAAGTTGCAAACCTAAAAACATGTGGTATTAACGCACAAACCTCGGAAATTGTTTGCTGCTTAAAATGCAAAGTATGACCTCAATATTAGCTTTATATTATAATATGCATCAGATACGTTTGATAACGTACTGTATCGTTGAACTTAATATTTTAGTGCGGAAATATCAAAATACACGTTATTGGCATAAGAATGTGTATTTAGAATCTCATTAAAAATCGAATGGAAGACTTCAAATGTGTTTATGTATATAAAACGTAACACGCGTACGATCTTACTGTAATTTACTGGAGAGCACATAACACCTGCATATATCTTAACTACACTGGGGGCAGTTTCCCACTGGGGTATCAAAGAGTAGAGGAAAGGTTGATTTTTACTCATAAATGTTAAATGCCAATTTAAACGTGTTTTCATTTCTATACGATGAACATTGACTTCAATAGTAGTGCATATCACTGTATGAATTGGCTGAGCGTTCGCGAAAATCAGTACATTGGTCTTATGTGTCACCATACTGGCAACAACAAAAAATCATACAATAATAAATTTATAGACCAGCTGAGTACACTCGTATGAAATTTTAATACATGATGGAGGATTGGTTGGTGATACTTTTGTTACAGTATGAGATCCATCGATACTTTATTTTATCTATATACATTCATTAAATTTGCATAAGTGGCACTAGCCTAATTTAATTTCAATAAACATTGAATCGCAAAAAGTACTTGCTCCGCCGGGACTCGAACCCGGATCTCTCACTTGCCGGTGAATGTGCTACCATTACACAACAGAGCCCTCACTTTTTACTATTCAATTATTTTGTATTTGGCCGTTTCTTTCACATATGTGTTTAAATAAACCAAACTAACATATGATCGGAAGACCAAATACCTGTCAATAACTTCTATTTAAATTCATTAAATTTGTATAAGTAGCAATAGCCTAATTTAATTTCAATAAACATTGAATCACAAAAAGTACGATTCAATTATTTTGTATTTGGCCTTTTGTGTCAATTTATTATTATTTCAAGGCAGGAGTACGCGCACCACTTGTCACGTAACAGGCTTTGCTAAAGTTGCATGAAATATTTCAAGTCTATACATCATTTCATTTTTTAGATATCCTGCGGACAGACAGCCAGATAATCATACAGAAAGGAATTTTTACATCCTCCTGGCATACAGAAGTCATTGTGCCAGTCTAATGAGTGACAGGATACAATGACGCTCAGCCGAAAAGCATGAGTAGACATGCACCAAAATGGAGCTCCTTCTTGTCTAGGTACAAATGAAGTTTCATATACAATTTAAAGCTTACAAAAATAAGACATCTTTAAAGAAATCTTGCGGATGGATAGGGTACTTGTGTCACCATGCCACATGTAAAAATATCATATGACTGTACACAGTTGCTTACAAATTAATTTATTCTGCAATTTTCGCGTTACTATCACGGTTAACCACAATAGCAATTTTAAAATGATCGCTATAAAGTCAATGACGATTAATAAGTCAATTCATTCTCGAGATATTGTGCGGTCATACAGACTTACAGAAGTTAAATGTTTCGTCCTTCTCAGTTGAGTGGCTTCGCTACTGTCAATCTGCGGCTTCTGTCATTCGAATTCCTCATAGTGTATGTTTGGAGTTGTCATTGTCGAAATCTACTATTGGTGTTTTAATTTGTTTGCAGCTTTCTCATTTTAACTTTAATTTGAATGTTGGGTAATGTTTGATTAACCATTTAATAATAATTAGAAACCTCAACCTGTTTCCGACAGAAGAAGAATTCGTGTGTGACAAATGTTATGACTAAATGTTAATAAAAAACACTAAGTTTCCAAATTGTTTGTTTTTTTGGACGAGGCCTTTCAAAACCAAAGGTTTCATCTTCAGGCAACTCCACAAATAAATAGTTACAATATATTGTTTGTTACAATTAATATTAAAATAACATAAATGGTGTAAAGATGCAAATACAAACATTTTGAATCTTGATGTAATCTTTCTTCTCAATTTATTCAAAAATTAAACTCTAGTCAAATCTAATTTTTCATACTAGCTGAAATATTTCCAAAATTTTTGTATATGTATTTTTACACCATATCTGATTTTAATATTAATTGTAACAAACAATATATTGTAACTATTTATTTGTGGAGTTGCTTGAAGATGAAACCTTTGGTTTCGAAAGGCCTCGTCCAAAAAAATAAACAATTTGGAAAAGTAGAGTTTTTATTAACATTTAGTAATATTTAAAGAATTTTCCAATTGCTCCAAGAGTCTTCAATACGAATGATAGTTACATTACTTCAGTTTAAGTAACTGAGTGAAATGTATTTTGAATACATAAACAAGTAATAGGAATCATAACAAGAATGTTATGTTTTTAAAAATATTTCTTATATTTTATAAATACAGCTGTTACCAGACTTTAAATCTAGTTCAATAATATACATGTATAATAAACAACATATTTACATACAGTACGTATACAAAGTATTTACCCTTATATCAGATGTTAGGATTAAACTCGGCACAGACGCAGCGCCTTCATGCCTACCGAGCTAGGAGTTGACTGATTGACCCTGTTTCGTTTTAAAGCGCTTGTTTGGGACGGAGGGGCGTTGAGACAACGATCAGTTGAGTAAACGCCCTCGAATGTCTTATTTGAGTTTCGATGCATTATAGGGTCTTTGCGTCAACGACCCCATTTGTAGTTCTAAACTTATATTCTTGATATGGGTCGTTGTGACAAAGAACCTTTTGATTTAACTTTTAGTTTTCTTACTAAATCGGGTCGTTGTCACAACGCTTCGTAGAGTAAAAGACCCTCTGTTATTTGTTATTTTTTCAGAAAGGTTCGTTGAGTCAACGATTAGTAGTGTAAAAGACCCAACACTAATATTGCAAATATAAAAATAGGGTCGTTGAGACAACGATTCGTAGAGTAAAAGAGCTGCCCCCGTTTTCATGACAGCTTGTTTCCTTTTACACACTTGTAACTAGAATATTTGTTATTAACTTTTTATTGTGATAAAATCATCTAAAATAAAATAAGCATATATAAATATGTGTATTAAGTAGTGGTGTAAAATACAGTTAACTATATTCACGCATTTCGTGATGACAGTTATCAACCCCACATAACACCAAACATGATAACCTTGAAGTTACCAGTTATATCTCATTTGACCTGTACTATAGTAAATGTGGAATTGAGTATAGAGCAGAAAATAGGCTAGGATACATTGGGATTATACCGACCACACCAGTATGAAGAACACAAAAATATAAATTTATAGAAACAAACATGATAGAACGAAAAAAAAAAAAACAACTTTTTAATTACAAAATTACAAACTTACAAGCATTTCCAGGTATTGTGATGTTTGTTGCTGTTATCTTATTTTTCTCGAGAATCCTGATTACGGCAGGCCGCGCGGCATCACATGATTATTTAAGTTTTTTGCACGGTACATAATTGCCTTTCCATTAAAACTCAATTATATATATATTTCTGATCAGCCCCTCTAGAATTTGGTATTTTACTGATAGGTACTATCTCAAGGGATGTTTTTCTTTCGTTGACATCAGCGCGGGGCAGCACCGAAGGTGCTGTCGAAGCCCGCGCTGATGGCCGGAGGCACTCGCATTTTAGGTGGCGGATTGTGATCAAGAATAAAAACAAGTTTTAAGTGTTTTTTTTCAATAAAGAGTTTAGTTTGGTAAATGTTTGTTTTTGTTGAATTTTGTATTTGGAGAAATGTAGGGGTAAAACACGGAAGTACAACAAAGCGACGCACCGCACGTTATCTGCTAGACCGCTCGACTTTGACCTCTGTCTGAGGATGGGGAGGGGTTTGCGATAAGACAATTCCTGTTTTATATTGACGAAATATTGTTCTACGCTAATCTAGTAATCAGTAGGCTAGAAGCAAAATGTAAAATAACGATTCATGTCTGGGTGTGGTCGGTATAATCCCAAAGTACCTAGGCTAGTTCTATGTCACCTGACTCCATGCCATAGGCATCCCTGCATGCCACGTGAGTGTTCTAGTGAGAGTACCAGTGACACTAGGCTGTACATGTGATGCCCTTTTGTTGTTAAATGTTTTGTTGTATGCTGGTAACACATATGGTTGTCATTACCTTTTGAACACGAATTAACTAAAGAAATGCTTCTAACCTAGGTTAACATGATTTTTTTAGCTTTTAAAACTTTTTTATACATAGGCCTATTTTTGAATTTTAAATTTTCAGCACATTTTAACAAAATAGGTGATTTGAGCTTCATGAATAGGCAGGCCTACTATCTCGAGGGTTGTTTTTATTTTCCTGCCAGCAGTGCGGGCGGGGTAGCACTAAGCTTGCACTAATAACCAGGGGAATTTGTAATATAGTCAAGTTGAAAGATTCAGCATGAGAAAGTACTGATGACAAATGCCCTTGGGCCTAAGGTTATACTCCTCACAGGTGGCACAAAAAAGAATACATTCCTTGAAATAGTAACTTGAAGTTCAGACCACTTTAATACACTTATATTGATTGGTACAGTATTGCTTAACCCTTTCAGGGCCAGGACCAAATATGAGATGTTGCAAAATTTTTTCACATATCATATCCACTTGTGACTAGTCAAAAGTGCCAGGCTAAAATTGGCGATTGTGCAGTCTCTTAGATTAAAATTTATAACTTTTCATAAAAATTAGAGAATCACTTAAAAGTTGCACCAAATTACTCGTATAGATATATACTATCAACAAAAAAATATATAGATATAGTTTTAAGTAATTTAAAATTTAAAAAAATAATGTTTTAATAGATTACATAAAAAAAATTTTTTATTTTTTTTGTAAATAACTAAAAAAGGAAAAATAATTTTACTGTGGGAAGCTATTTTATTATATTGTACATTTAGAAAGGAACAACCATACAAAATTTTGTGTTATTTCTCTCATAAATAAATTTTTTTTATGACACATTTTGTATAAATACGCATAATTGTACTTCGCAACAAGTGATAAAGCAACTGACTCTTACACTGCAAGAAACTTAAAACAAATATTCACATTATGGATGTACCGGTAAACAGATGATTGTAGGATTCATAAACAGTCTCAATACAGTTAAAAACATTATTTACCAAGAAATATTTACACAATTTTATTTGAAATTTATTTACAATTTTTTTATTTACAAATATGCTACTTACAATTTCACTCCCGTGAGATCGCAAATTGTCATTCATTGTAACTAATACACACAATAGCTAAGCACGTAACTACTAACACTACTAATATTTACAACCACAAAATAAAATAATGAAGAAGAATCCAGCATACAATAGTACGATTACACTAAAGCGTAAAGAATTAACAACAATAGATCGAGTCAGCTGATAATTTCACGTGACAATTACGAAATAAAAATGCATAGACCTCCAAAATAAAAACAAAATTCATATTAATTATCTACAAATATACCAGGGAATAAAAAAAACATAAAACTTTAATAATTTGACATCGTATATTTAAGAAAACAACGAATATCAAGGCGACTATATATTGCCACTTGGCGTGGTACTTTTCAGATGCGATCTATGGCAGCAATATATTGCCGCCTGGCCCGGAAAGGGTTAATTGATTAAGGTAGAGATCGAATTTACACTTTAATCTATCTACGCTACTGTGTGTATTAGGCTTATCATCACACAAGACTAATTCGATTAGTTTTCCACAAGCCAGTGATAACACATGGACCATATCCTTTTATTGCTCAGCCATGCTAATAATGGCTTTATAATACTTCATTTTTGTATTTCTTATTTTCAAAGGACTACTAATGTAAAATTCACCTGATTGTCAATGTAAAATATGACATTGAATATGACAGTCCAATAGTTTAGAACAACATTCAGCTGGCCAAGTACTAGCTTATATATTATTTTTATTCATAGTTTTTTTCAATTGTTTCCTTGCCGCCACATAGCCTAATACGTTTTTTGTTTTTGTTTATTGTTATCAACCGTTGTTTTTTGAAGTATTTTTAGCCTCGTTATTAAGTAAATTAACTTACTATTCCTTACAACCAACAAGATTATAAAAATTAAAAATAGTATTAGCATAACAAATAAATAAATACACAATCACTGCAGAGAACCACTCCATTATTACTTGTTACAAATGTAAAATAGCCTAGGCCTTTAGAAAGCTGATAACAAGATCATAGCATTAACTTGCTTCAATGATAGTAGGATAGTTCTGTCACTAATCAAAAGTATCATGAGATAGCTAATTTGAAATAGTTATAGCGAATTTTTGGCTTAGGGCATTTTACTGAGTAATAGTTTTAATTAAGTAAAAATGTGACACTATAACACTGTCAGCCGGCTTTGTACTCTACCATTGCCAAGCTGTTTGGGTTATGCTACGAGTTTTACTTACGCCAAGAATCGTCAGATCTCCTAACTAAATAGTGTTCGCCAATATCAAGGGGCTGTTCTTCAAGCGATTCTGAATCTTCATTATCGCCTGAAGGTTTGTCACCACTAAGATTTTCAGGTTTCTTGTCAGTTTTCATAATCATATTTTCCTTCACACTACCCTCTTTTTGTTTGATACTGTCATCGGCCATTTCTTGCGTATATCCATAGAGAAAGAGATGTCTCTAAAAATCTCAAAGAGGAAGAATGTGTATAATCATACAAATTTTTATAATCTATAACTAAACGTTTTGACGTAATAAAACAATAAATTATGCATCCATATGGGGATAGTGCCGTTATATGTTTATTTGAAAGTGTTATATTACACTATTTTAAATTACAATCTATTACAATAAACACTTTTGTTGGTAAATATGATATGACATTACATAACATTTATAATCTTGATGCACAACAGCATCAATGGTTAAATTACGTTGTGTCTTTATCTCATTTTGATTTTTTGTCCTTTCGGTGTATAACCTTCTTTTGTTTTGTTAATTTCTAGTGTGACTGCAGTTTTACAATCCATGTGAAATCAATAAGTGATTGATGTTCTTAACTTAGAAACTAAAAACTGGGGACTCTTATAACTGCAAACGATTTCAATGCTTTACGAAAATAGCAATAATTGAGCTCTTAGCTGTTGTTTTGGTGAGGATTTGTATATACTAAGAGGCGTTGAATATCCATAAAAAGAAAACACAGACTTTAATAAGATTTGGATTAAAATGACTTCACATGGCACCAGTAATGTTGAAATACCTATTTAAAATATATAGGCCGGTAGTCGTACATACTTCTGATTTGTAACTCTCACATTTACACGTTTCTATAAAAATTAATTAATTTTGTTATAGAAAGCAACCTGAACATAACGTGAATAAAGCAAATGTTATTAGCGGATTAAATGGAAAGTTGGTGCAGTTCTTTAATGGAAATATTCAACTTTGATTGCCATTATTTACAGATTATTCCAGGCATAAAAATATTTACATTACGATATATGGAAAACAAAAATAACGTTTTTTATGTTTTATGGTCATACATAATGTTTGTCATGTTCTTTTACAAAACTTTCCTTATTAAAAAAAAAACAACCGATCTTCAAGATTTTCTAGACCCGTAGTCAGAGGAAGTGACCACAAATTAATACATTCGAAGCCAAGTTACCTGGAAAGTGTGTTTATTTGTTTGGATAACGATGATTCGACCTTAATACACTGCTATTTAACACTTAACTAAGTCATGACCAAAAAACAGAATGTAAACAGGCCATTTTTTTATTCTACACTTGGTTAACCTATTTAACATTGGGAAATTATGATACTATTAGGAGCTGAAGTAAATATCGCGAAAAGGTTATTACGTAGCCACTATGTGGACATGTGTTACTTCACTCGTATCCTAAACAATAGGTGGAAGATGGACTATTTAATCTCCTGAGGTATATACTGGTACCTGAAGTAAATACGGGAGTCTCGGATCGGTGAATCGTAGACGTGATACTCCTTTTGACGAGATTTAAGTGCTAAAACGAGGAAGACAATTTTCACTTTGAGGTTACAACTGCCCGGGAAAGACAATTAGCTTTAATACTAAATTTATGGTATAATAATAGTAATATCTCAATTACCTTTCTGGAAACGAAAACTAAGTAAATTAAGTTTTGAAATTTTTTTAAGATATACGATTAAAACCATAAGGGCAATAATGTTTCAGCTAACCCTAAATTCAGCCAACCTGCGATATCTCAGAAAAGCTACGAGCTTGAGTTTGGTTACGTCCTAGGACATAATAATACAGTTGATGAAACAAATACATACTGTATACATAAAAAGCTTTTTCACTTTATGGTTTAGATTATGTTATTCTAAAAACCCATCGCCTTTGTTGAGTCTTCCATCTACAATGTATATTGTTCTTGTGTCAATTCGATCGTGAACAAACTAAACATATAAAACTGTTCAGAAATTTTAAGATTAAGATAATCCATCCAATCTGCTGCAACAGTGATTTTTGTTATCCATTCAAATTTAAAATTATAATCAACCCCATTCGAAACCCAACCCTAAATCTCAAACCGTATTTCATGACTTACTTTTGCAAATCTTAAAAACTGTGCTGGAACAAGAGCACCTAACTCGAACATAATTCTCAAACCATTATAATTGGGAGCTCGTGTAATTATCGGAAATGACAACTAAAAAATGTAATAGCCAACAAACACTAACACTAGAATAGCAAAAACCACTATAGGCTTTGAGTCCAAAGTCACAAAAAAACCTACCAAAACTTTAGTCTGTAAAAATATTCGTAGCCGAATCTATATTTAAATCGAAGTACGAATAGAACGATCCATCAATATTAAGTTTGCTAATGTTAATTCATCAGCACGAAACTGTTATAAGCAAAAATCCTCGTAAGCATTAAATTTGGGTTGAAGATGTCCACGCAAAATTACATCGCAAATTACAGTATATTAACTATAATAATGCTGATTTAGTATACAACCTTCAGGCTGGCACAAAAAATTAACGAGGATTAAGCTATATACACCTTATCGGCCTTAAAGGCACAATAACTCCACAGTCAGAGACAATGATCTGTTGCCATTTATTATAATAGAAAGGGAAAATACTTGAATGGTTTTATTCAGATTCATTCAATGTTACGGGATGAAACTTCAATCGTATCTGGGGTAAGAGCGCTAAATGAAAGAAGTTAAGTGAGACTCTATAATGATTATGTGGTGTTATGAAAAAAGGAATTTTTTAACCAATCTTCATATTCTGTCGGGTGGCTCAATCGTAAGTGTTCCTTTTATAAATAATACTATGAATGAATTATATTTACTACACAGTACTAACAAGGAGTGCATGATCATCCCAGTAAATTCTTGGCCCATTTCTTCTTCTACAGAGGTAGAACAGTCCCGGCCGGGTTGTTGTTACTTAAGCGGGGCTCCAATGGTTTCCTGGTTGATTTACTTGGATTTCTCGCAGTTCGAGCTTAACACGGATAATATTCGTTTGAAGTAATGTACTTCCAACATTCGATACAGGAGAGGCAGCACGCCTCGCTCTTACAAGCAAGAGCAAGGTAAATTCGAAATTGCTTTTATTAGATTGTTGGACACGACTCAAATATAAAGACTGACAGATGCGGTGGACGTTGGGATAGTCAATAGGAGGTTTGAGCTAGTATTTATTAATAGGGGGTATTTTATGACTTTGGAGGTACTTGGAATCAGACTTCTGGAACATTGTACAGGACTGAATTATTTGTGTGAACATTAAACATTTTCAGAAAGTAATAATTATGAGATCGTCTTATAAAAGACGAACATTGTAACCACCCCTTTCCTTTAAATCAGATAGATTATCCATATTAAACACAACACTCCCAAAATATGAGTTTAAATACTAAAATTTGATCTGACAAACTGCCAACTATTAATAGTATAAGAATATGATCCCACCATATTAAATCCTCTCACAGCAATATTTTACCTAAAATATATAATGTGTTTTCAAAATAAGTTACAAACTTACCTGCTTTAATAATTCTGAGTACAAAGTAGATATAATAACTAACAACGGTATTAGTTTATATTTGTACAAAATGTTCTAAAAGTTCATGTTCTTTGAGTTGTTGATGCCTGTAATTGTTTTTATTACTTTGTTTGATTATTATCATGTTTTCTATATAATAATGGACTACTTTCCACTACAGCTGAAATCTACATGTCATCGTTTCCCTCGTAGCTAAGTCAGCTGATTTTCCCTCTCATTAACATCCCAACACCAAAATTAAGTATAAAACAGTGTTACGTTTCCTTAAGGAATAATAATTCGTAGACTGTGAAATTTCAGATATTTTGCAGGATTTAGTGTGCTCAAAACTATACCCCTGTGTGTCTGTCTGCAAAATATCTCGAGAACGAACTGACATAATAGACTTAAAACAGTGTATGAAGCTTCATTGCTATATAGGTAACACCCACTGCATGTCACTCCATGGGATATGGCTGAGTGTTAGCAAACATATTTACGATGTGCAACAACTGGAGTTCCTGAATAAATGAATTTGTAAACAAACTAAGTTCAGTCATATGACATTTTAATTTATGACATAGTAGCATATGAAATAAGCTATATACTTGAAATTCTGCATGCTACCCTAGCCAAGCCTGTTACGTGACATGTTCCACCTGTGCATGCCTATGGCGTATTCCTACCTTAATTGCATTTTAATTGATTCGATGTTTAAAAAGGGATGCATTCCAAAAATAGGATTTTTCACAATTTGCAAAAACTATTTATCAACAATATTGTTTACATAAGAACTTATATTGTTTAGTTATAACTTTAGATGTGTAGAATGCAATCAAGGTGGGTCCGGTTTTCACCCCGCAAGCATCATTAAAAAGATGAAGTTGTACTTCATCTGGTATATTACTTGTAATAAAAGTGTAATTTTGAACAAACTTCATTTGGCTTTCTGATTGCATTACCTTCTGGATATACATATAAGTACTGTAAGCCTTATTATTTTTCAAGTCATACACATTGAAAACATAATACCACAATTTCTTAAGATAAAACACCTCCTGAACAGGTAAAAATGGCAGAGGGAGGTTCTAAATGTAATCGAAAGTAATACCTGGAACGTCAGGTCTCCATTAACTTGTGTAGAACTTTCTACCACGCAACTTCCTATGTACACTGAATTCGGCAGCTGCTACTCGTTTTGCAGTGCCATTAAGGGTATTTTTGTAACTCACATATACTATATACATCAATTTGCGGCCTGCCGAAAATCTGTAGCAGTACTTTGTATTGTAATTCATCAAATAATACTCGTAATTGGCTGCCTCTTTTAAATAGGGATATTTTGATCCAAAAAATCGTACAATTTCTTTACATTCAGCTTAACATTGAGGCAGGTGACATGTCTACTTGTATAGTGAGCTAAGTGTTTCGTAAAGGATTCTATGTGCTCACTTATTTTTATTTCAGGCGAAATAGCATTACCTAGGGTGTTCTTTTACCTATTAAGTCTTTGGGTGATTTCCAACTTGCTAAAAGATGTGTGAGCCTAATAACTACTTTATGTGACAATGCGTGAAGGCTAATATAAGGTTTCTGACATACTTCAGTCCGAGTTGTAAATTTTATGCAAAATAATTAAAAGATAACATCACATCTTTCAATCAAGCCCAGTAAAAACGTATTCTATTGATTTTTGTTTACCACCATACAAGTTTTTAATAATAAACTCCTAATCCTCATTACTGAAACAGAAAGGTGTCCCAGAGAAACTATTTGCCACCGTGTTATAAAATTAATCAAAAGGCCGCACTAGTAAACGCCTATATTGAAGAATTATGAGTAAGGTACCGTGAGGCAGTGGTGTTGGACTTCAACCAAATCAGCAGAAGTGTCTTCACGTTTAATGGGTTGCACTTAAAGCATAGCAGCTAGCATATTCTGGCAAAGCTGCTGATTGATTGTTTGCGGAGGATGAATCGTCCCAGTGTCTGAACCCTGTCCCAGATTTTGGCCGCCACTGCCGTTACACCTTTCACCCGACCTCAGGAGTCCAACTCCTACACTGCCAACTACCTTAGAACTGCCAGTCGCTGCTCGTCCCTACGTGGTGCCCTATGACTCATTAGACAAGGCAGTAAAAAGCGGGTTGTCGTTTTAACAACTTGATTCACAAGCTTTGAATTGTGTAAATCTAAAAATATGTTTAGGGGAATCACACAAACAAAAAGCCACAAGATAACTCAAATAAAATTTAAAAAATCAACTCAAGCATTTTCTATTGTGCACCAGAACGTACAGTCTGCCACAAATCAAGTTGACGAGATGATCCTCATGTCAAAATATTCATGCCTCCTGACATGTTCGTGGTTTCTGAGCATGAGCTGATACTGCTGCAATATTCCGGATCAATAATTAAGAATTAGTTAGCTTTTATAAAGGAACAAACTACAAAGAGTTTGGAGTGGCAATCTTTGTCAAATCTCGACTAAATTACCTGCCATAAAAAGTAGATTATAGCGTGATGTAAACTTGAAGTGGTTAGAGTAAAACTTGATCAAAAATTCATTGGAAATTCACAGTATTTGGCTTGTATAGATCTCCACAAATTTTTTGAAAATTTTGAATCACTTCTAAATTTGTTCATTCCAAATTATTAAAGATCATCATCATTTTCACTTCAACGTCGGCGTTTTGGAATACGCTAATCCCCTGACCCAGCGATATCTTATTTTCATGGTCCGCGAACTCATAAACACGAGTGACTACTGCATCGAATACAGTCATCGACGTCATCACAAATATTTCAGATGTTTCGGTCTCTTTTTTGAACGCGGCCATCTAAGATCACTTCACCCAGAAAGTCGTAATTATTCGCTCCAAACCAAAACTTGAACCTCTGTCCGTGAAAATAAAACAAGCTGAAAAGCCTGCAAACGTTGATCCTTTTAACAATTGCCTCAGGAAGGAGTCGTAGCCATTCTTAGATTATTTCGATCGAATGGAGGAAGCCTTCAACGTGTTTTCAAAACTAGTAATGTTTCATTTAAATGTCACTTGTCCATTCAAAAATTCCAAAGAGCGTTTTAAAAGAAGACCTGGATTACTCAGGATATCCTCGACTCATGAGAAAGGCTCAAATCTTATCATTCGATATATGTCAAGACCGAAAATGAACAATTAAAGACCTTTCTTTGAAATTTCAAGCAAAATTATCGAAAGGAAACAAGAAAGGCAAGGTATACAAGATGTCGAAATTAAACTGAGAAAATCAGACAACTTTTCAAAAAATGCATGGAACATTATAATAAACAGCACAAAACAACAAGGTTTTGCTGTTTATGCTGAACCAGACAATTCATTTTTGGACAGCGATGATCCATTGACGAGACCGGTCTCGTCTATGGTTATTTTTTCTGTGAGTGAGGTTAAGGTAGCCCGTATTGTGCAAGATCTGAAACCAAAAACTTCAGTGACATCAATGGCATGCCTGTGAGGTTGTTTAAGGGGTGCTTTAAATACCTCTTGACTTCAATCACCAGACTGATCAATTTCTCATTTGCTCAAGGTGTCTTCCCATCGGCATTAAAGGTTGCCAAAGTTATTCTAATTTTCAAAAAGGACGATTCTTGCATTCCAAGCAACTACTGTATTTTCCAATTTCCATCCACCCTGTTTTCAGCAAAATTTTTGAAAAAGCTTTTCTCAAACAATTTCTTGATGTTTGCAAAGTTTTCTGTCCCGAACAGTTTGGGTGCAGGAAGAACAAGTTGACAATCAATGCTGTAACGAATCTCATTTACTATGTTCTTGAGGGCCTAGAGAAGCAAAGGAAGGTGTTAAGCATATTCCTTGATCTCTCTAAAGTTTTTGATTGTCTTCATCATAGGACACTCCAAGTGATATTCGGGTCTGCCGCAGAATTGGATCTAGTCTTATTTGAAAGAAAGAGAGCAGTGTGAGCAGATTGCGAATGCCTTGTCAGGCAAAAGTTAAAATGCCCTACAGTGTTCCACAGGGATCAATATTAGGGCGTCATTTTTTTAATTTACGTCAACAGATTGGACTAATTGATCCAGATTAGAAAAACGATTTATTATGCTGACGATACAAATCTCTGTATCAGGTCAAAATCAAAAAGCGAACTAGAAGTGGAGTCATTCATTGAATTGAATTCATGCATCGAACATGTCTCCAGAATCAATCAAATCATTTGAAAACACACAGTTGAAAATCAAATGTAATGAATTTTTGCCTTCGAACAAGAGCAAGATCTTCGTCCCGCGGTGATAGTGAATGACATCCTTCTAGAAGAAGCAGAATCCATTAAGTTTCTTGTAACACCTTGATCAGTGGCTGATAACATTGAATACGTTTTCTCTAAGGTTACTTCGGGAATTTATGTTCTGCGCAATCTTGCAACATTTATCTTGGCGAATATAGTAAAAAATTGTTTATTTGGTCTGATACGTCCACATTTGACATATAGCTTGAGATTGTGGGGAAGTGTTCCAAATACATATTTGAAAGAGTTTTCAGATTTCAAAAGAAAGCCGTAAGAATTTTTTCAAAATTGAACCCCAGAGAGTCGTGCAAAGATTCTTTTAGGGAGTTTGGATTGCTGACCTCGCCCTGTCTCTATATTCTCGAGGTTGCCCTGTATTGCCGACTTAAATGCGAGCTGGTATGGGACAGGGAAGTACATCAATACGGTACTAGAGGCAGGGAAAACTTTCGAGCCGAAGAACACAGAATGACAGCTATCAAACACTAGTCGTGACTCCCTGAGAACATCAAACTACTTAATGAAACAAAAAATGCAAAACTAGACCAAATACTTTCTTGGGTCAAAGGCATTTTACTCGACTGATGAGCTTTTGATGGGCCGCTCGGAGGACATTTTTTGAAATTAGCAGCAAAAACGAAACTCTCAGTTCTGATACATACAAGTATTGTATTGCAATGTATGTTTTTATCTAGACAAATCTATTTTATTTCATTTAGTTATTTATTTTATTAGTTACGATGATGCATACCATGCAATATTATAATGTCTCTTGCTCCACCTCTTCATCGCTTACCACCCCACCGAGCTGCTCCTTTACAGCTCGATCATAAGGCCATCCATCACTTACGCCGGCCCTGTGTGGTACAACTAGCTGGCCGCTGCTACCCCAAGGAAACAGCTCGGAATCATTCGAACACAGGGTTCTTCGTTTCCAATCTGGAACCCCTTGGTTTATTTGGAACACTATCGTGATGCGCTCTCTTGGTATCACGTCACTGGGAGACTACATCAAGGCATAAACTCAGTACCTCTTTGACGGTTGATTCCTCGGAGTGGGACCACATCAGTGAATACTCTTCCCGTGAGGGCCTTACTCCACTGCACTACCAGAGACGCCCCAAGGCATTGCTGTATGACCCTCCCTAGGCACTTCACTCACCTAGACTTGCCGTCCATCCTCAAACTCCACCTACCACGTACATTTTCTTCATTGTTCACCTAATTGTTATCGACTTGACTTTTATTAACTATACTTCAGCACTGTACCATTCTCCCCCAGCACTAAAGTGTATTCTGTAATACAATGATACTTCTTCAACAGTCACTGGGACATGGTTTCAGAGGCTACTCTGAGGGGAACCACTCCGTCTTCCACATTTATTATTATTATGATTTCAAATATATATAGTGTGCATGTGCCCACCTGTTTTATAGATTTTACAGTATAATTTTACTATGTTTACGTTTATGTTGTTCTCAGGTTTTGTTTAGTAATAGGTTTACTATAACTATAACTATCAGCAGTAAAAATATTGCAGTATTAAACTAAATGCAAGAAAATAAGTTTTTGCTGTAATAAAAGAATTTTGTTTATTAAACTATTTTATGAGCTAAACCTCATTGTATATATGTCTTGACAAACAAGTGACATAAAAAGACTGGGAATTGTGTGCTAGGAAAATAAGTGAGACAAGCTTAAAACGTAGAATCAACAATTGTCAAATATATTTGATTTTTAATTAAAGTGAATCAACAAACGCTCAAAAGTGACTCAACTACAGCATTGCTTTCAAAAATCAAGGAACTACAGTCAAAAAAGCATAAACACATAGATACTACATACTATACTGCAGGTACTATACATGGCATAGTGAACTATTAGTAGAAAGACTATCATTAGGAGTACCAGACTACATCTAAAAATAGCTTGCGTAAACAAAAAGAAGAGCATGGCTTGGTTACCTTTATTTGAATGAGTGTTTTGTAAACATCACTTTTACGTTTTTAAAATAAAAAAAATCACAAAAGTGCGCATCAACATTATTTGATGTGCAAAACATATTTTGTGAAATCTTCAAAATAAAGCGCAAAATGTTGGAAAACAAATTTGTATGTATTCAAGACATACTTTAAGAGTTGTTTTTTATTTACTTACAGGCCTACTAGTTAACTCAAAGTATGTTTAAATTATTTAAGCCTCTTAGTGAAATTTTGAGATGATGTTCATCTCGAACCCAATCTATACCTACATGCACGCAAACTACTTTCAACTCTCGGCAGATGACAGTGTTATGGGAGCATAGAGTGAATTCGTTAATCACATTGTGTAAATGTGAATAATACCTAACACAGCTGTAGATTCTTGATAATAATATAACATTGTAAAGGTAATTAGGTTCAGCGTAGCTAATTTCAAACACGCTTAACCCCCTAAAAATTCACTTAAATAATTTTAACTATCAATGACTTAGTCATGTAAAACTATATGCAAATTCAAGTCTTGAAGTACGTCTAAATATTTTAATAAACAGACGTTTGATGAAAAAATATTATGAGGTTGATTGCTGAAATACAGTAGTATTAACACTGACAATATAAGTGTGAACAAAGCCTAGAACACGATAGTATGTGCATGGTATCATTTGCAGACACACTTTTCATTGGCAGAGTCGGCTCAAGGATTTTTTGTGGAATGAGATATTTTCAGGGTTCTCGTCATTTTTTTATATTTTAATCTTATTTATCGAACCATGTAAACTATTATTTTCATTTGTAATAATAACATAGAAATGTATTCAAGACATATTTTAAGAGTTGTTTTTTTATTTACTTACAGGTTTACTAGTTAACTCAAAGTATGTTTAAATTATTTAGGCCTCTTGGTGAAATTTTGGGATGATGTTCGAATATATGATAATACCCTGTATACATCTTTTAAGGTACGCAGTATCGATTGGTGTATTCACCTGAACATAATATTTTTTCTTGTATCAATCGACCGAAAGGTTTGCAAATGCGACTCTACTGCACCATGCCTCATGTATTTTTCATTTACAAAACAAAGTTTTGAGGTATACATTTATGTTGTACTAAATATAAATGATATTCTTAACCATTATATGGCCATAACTGAAGTATTGTGCCTTTGCTGAAGAAGCTTTCTTTATAGCACGATCAGTTAAAGTCACCGGAAGGTTAAACTGGTTATTAGTTTATTAATTTTTAAATTTCTAGATTTTGTCTCACATTCTAACTACAAGTTATTGCTTTCAGAATAATTTTAATTATTAAAAAAAATTTAATATGCACTTAAAATTAATATACATGTATATTAATAATAATTGTATATTGCTACCAATACAAATTGTATATGTATGTTACAACATTGCTACAATATAAATACCTACATATACCTCAACGAATGCACATTTACATATTATGCATATGGAGTTTATTTAACATTTTTTTACAAACAATAATCTGTATTGAGAAGAGCAGCCAACCTTAATTTTGGAATTAAACAAACTTTTGATCTGAATAGCTGGATTAAAAAATAACAATTAAGAAGGTAACAACAGGCCGTCTAAATTATAAGATTTTCTAACTAGTACAATCTATAAAAATGCCATAATAATAACTATGTAAAATAAAACTGTGATAAAATAAATAGACTAACACATTCTAGACTCTAAGCATACAACAATACTTAATTTACAAAGTACAATTATTAACTAAATTATCTTATTTTTATTGAGTGGTAACAATTCTATTCTCAAAATGAAAGTACATACTAATCATTGGTGTTTGATTGAAATATACAATACTATGATATGGTGAGGGATCACAAAGTTTAAAAAACAGAAAGAAATACTAGATAAAAGCATTATATATACTTAGTAGTATAAACTCCATTATCAAGTCACTACAATAAAACTTATAATTTAATACCGTGATAAATAATTTTATTTTATATTGGGTGATATGGTGAAGACATTGAAGATTCCAGGAGGACATTTTAATGTTTTTGGACACTCGTGCAAGGTTTAAAATATTCCTTGATTACAATTGTTTGTACAAAATTTGTTATTTGTTACATTATGTATTTTTAACTATGGCCCAGACACCATAAAGCATCATGATAGTTATGAATTCATAAACCAATTCAATATCTAATGAACAGATCTTAGTTTAAACATGGTGTACTGATTATAATACCTTTTTAACAAAGTATAAACTTGTTTATCTTACGAAAGTAATGCTGCTTATGACCATGATATTATGAACTTTTTTTGTGTATAGACAATTGGTAAATCCTTCGTATCTTTGTAGGGAGGCTGTCTGTAAGGAGTCTATAACAAATCAATACAATTTGTTGATATGAATACAGACAAATAAACAAATTTGCTTACTTTTTTGTTGCTATGTATAACATATCAAAAAATGAAATTGGATGGTGATTAATAAGTTGACAGTCCATATAAGATTTGGAATGGTAGAAAATTAAATAATTTCAAATACATAATGTTTAGAAAAAGTAAAAATCAGATAAATAAATAAACATTGAAAAATGTAATTATTGAAATGATTGCTAAAAGGATTTGTTACAAAAATTACCTTTGATACTCATACCATCCATCAAAAAGTTACAGAAATACTTTATTTTCCGGTGTTCAAATGTACAGTTAATTTTATATACTACTCTTTATATTCTATTCTTTTCAAGATGTTTATAATTTTTTTAACTTCGTCATGACTTACTTTCTTTTGATATTTCCAATCGACCTCTCAAAAGTCAATCTGCCTTTTAAGGAGAACAAACAAATTACAAATAACACAAGATAGAAATTTTAGTTACCTTGATGTGGACAGTTTCAATTTTAGTCTGTAATTGTATCAAACAAGGTTTTGATCAAATGTAGTGGTTTTTAGTTCATTCAGAAATAATACAACTGAACACGTAAAAAGGATCAATTTGGATACATTACATTATTAATTATTGAATATCTGTTTGAGAAAGTGTACATTGTATTTAAAATATTTAAACATTTATATTCAAAAATATTATTCCTAATTGAAATTGCAAAATTTGATCTTTATACATTTTTTATATCTAAGTAATTAGATTATGTTCAAATGACAAATAAAAAAAGAAAGAGGGTAAAACTATTTTTAGTTTTATAAATAAAAAAAGGATAAATGATGTGATTATTAGACTAATGATATCTATTACATAATGTTATTCTAAGTAACATAGAATATTGATATTGTTGGCTAAACTAACACCGCAAAATATGTAAAAGTTTTCCTAGATCTGGATATAGCCTTGTCCTCCCTAACAAATTGGTGTGAAGGTACTCTAGTTGGATTTTAACCAAATATTTTGACAAAGGCTAGCAAATTTTGTTTAATTTAATTTCAAGAATTTTGTTTGTAAATAAAACCCAACCCATAACAAACAATAAAGCGTGGAAAATTTGAGACACAACATAAATAATTAGCGTACAGTGTAAATGAATATTTTATTGACAGTTCATTGAAAATCTTCAAGCACAAAATACAACTTTTTCTTGGAAAAACCCAGTATATTTAAAAGATATTGCTTAAAGTATTATAAAAATAAACCAGAGTTGTGACAAACTATTGAAAACTTGCTATCTACGAAAAAATGTGAAAATACACACATTATTTTAAGCAACAATAATCACAATAAAGCGACTGGATGGATTGTTTTACACAAAATTATTCAGACCTCAATAAACTACAGAACTCTAATGATACTTATAGATTTTATAAGCAAATAATGCATCTTCTAAAAATACGTCTTCTATCCTAATTTTAAAATCTACTTTTACTTTGATAAAACTTTTAAAAATATTAATTTCTTTTAAACAAAAAACTAATTTTAAACAACGATTCTAATAAAATTTTACAATTATAATAGCGAACAATATTTTTAGTTCTATACTAATGTAAATAAATCCAAAATGATTGACCATCACTTGATGGAACTAATGTGAGTTAACGCTAAACCTTGTTGATAACCTCACTTTCTATCAAGTAACTTTTATACACTGAAATAATATAATTAATGTACAAGATTTAGTGCTGACAAAAACCTTCACATTGCAGGACATCTACGAATTAATACTTCACAGTAGCTTAAAAAAAACGAAATAAAAACTGATGCATTATTTTAGAGCAAGGCATGTAATACGTAGTCAAAATTAATCATAGTGAACAGCTATTATTAATTCACCGTAACAATAATGTGCCTCAGGCTTAGGATATATGCTGAAATAACTGTACATTAAAGCCACGATGATATTATAATTTTCGCAACACACGCCACAACACTCTCTTACAGCTAAGATTGAAAAAATATATACAGTCTGTGTAGGAAAATAGCGGAGGTATGGCAAGGCATCTTATCTACAAATAGTATCGGAGTTGTTGAAATAATCACTTGTTGTATTTTTATTTTGATCTGTCCTTCTCTTTCCTGTAGCACAGTCCTCAAACTTTAGAGTGACATTTATTTTACTTAAATTCTACCATCAAAATAAAACTGAACGTTTTATGAGTAATATTACAGCCACACCAATAAGAACAATAACAATAATTGATTACTTCAGAACAAAACTTAATAATATCTGGCAAACTGCATGACTTTACTAATATAAAGTAATATTTGTTTCAATACTTGAAAAAAATGCCACAATATGGAATTATTATGTAAAACCTGTATTAAAAATGTATTCAAGTTGCTGTTGGTTGTTTGGTTTAATAATTTATCAGATACTTACACAAATAAATATTTTTAATTATAACAAATTTGTTGGAAACACGAAACCAACATTTTATGAGCTTGTTTCAACTATACTATTTTTATTGCCGGTAAATACGGATTTGTCGGTAGTGGACGATCCATTAATGTTCAAAACTATTTTTTTTTATTTATGAAACTCCATGAAATTAAAAGGTAAAACACGTTAACAACAATGGCAGTGATTAAATAGGCAAACGCCTAAACAATAAACAAAACTCAAACGGGAAAGAAGCGTGGATCAAATAAGATTCAATGTTCTATAATAAAACTACTGAATTTGTATTCCTATATATTACACAAGCTTCTAAAGGAGACGTTAACAAGCTCACGTTACTCAAACAATTACAAATGAGTCTCAACTTTCACGAGTTCCTCACAAACAAGAAAAACGAACGCAACACCACATTGTACTATATAAAGAAAAGGCGATTTGTCAACAACCTTACAACACTAAAGGCAGTTGTCGACTGATAAAATTATTGCACACGAATGAAAAGAACATTTACTTTTTAAAATAGTTTTAATTTAAGGCTCTAAAGTATATTGCCTATAGTAATGTGGAGGTAAAGGTGTCATGTCAACTGAGTCGAGACGAAGATGCTACCGTGTCCTGAACTAGAAGCGAGGCCAGTGCTAGGTCTGCCCTGGTGTGCTGTGTTCTGAGATCAGGTCGTCCAGGCATTCAAACAGTTGACTGACGACGATCAGGAGAGAGACGGCGGTTCGTTTGTTATAACATGCTGGCGTAGACGAGTGTAAGAGCGAACGTAGCGAGCGCAGTGCTCGGCGAGTTGAGTGCCGCGGGGTTGCAGATGTCGCCCTTACACGCGCAGTACAACATGTGGACATCGTGAGTACCGCTTCGCTGAACACAAGCCTTCCCGTCGCGGTCAGGGTCCTCGATGTATCCACAGCTACGCACCACGCGTGTCTTTCCGTACACTGTAACAGAGACAATATGTTACTGTTGGAAGAGGGGACTACTGGTCAGGAGACAAATGTATCCACAGCCACGCACTACGCGTGTCTTTCCGTACACTGTAACAGAGACAACATGTTACTGATGGAAGAGGGGACTACTGGTCAGGAGACAAAAATGTATCCACAGCCACGCACCACGCGTGTCTTTCCATACACTGTAACAGAGACAATGTTTTACTGATGGAAGAGGGGACTACTGGTCAGGAGACAAAAATGTATCCACAGCTACGCACCACGCGTGTCTTTTCGTACACTGTAACAGAGACAATATGTTACTGTTGGAAGAGGGGACTACTGGTCAGGAGACAAATGTATCCACAGCCATGCACCACGCGTGTCTTTCCGTATACTGTAACAGAGACAATATGTTACTGATGGAAAAGGGGACTACTGGTCAGGAGACAAATGTATTCATAGACAGGTTCTCGTAGCGTTGCTCTTCTAAATAGCAATTAGCCTTGCAAAAATACCGAACAGTAATTGTGAAAAACCTTTCTTCCAGCAGATACTGTATTGACGATTGAATCTGTAACTGCCAATAGCGACAATCCGATAATTATATCTGTTAATAGAGGGTCTGACCTTAAATATTTTTAGATTGAGTTATCTGAACTAAAGAATAATGTGTGTATAAATTATGTTACTTTTATTTAGAAGAATGAAAATTTGTATATATTCAACAGTTTTGTATTTAGTTGGGAAAGTTTCTTCATTCTGCAGCGTGTACACAAAGTCACGTCACACTTTTAAATAACTTTATTTACAAAAATATGTACAGCACAAGAATGAGATTAAGATAGGATTAAAGAGTACTTTATAAAAAGTTTTACGCACGTGTATCTGAGCTCAACATGAGCACCATGAATCGCTAGGTAGACCTCTAAGCGAACTTTGATATCCTCCCATATTTTTATCAGGGCTTCTGGGGTAACTAATTCAATCGCAGCTCTGATTCGTTGCTTTAAGTGTTCAATGTACGAACGTTATGACGATTGACATATTTAGACAAGTGGAAGGTAGCCTCAACACGAAAAACATTTTGGTTTATAAAATGTTGATCCAGCCCATTTTCATACAGAATATGAAACGATTGAAGGAACGAGGATTACAGATAAGGTGTGTTGATTTTATGCTGTTGTTAGTTTTGCCTTATACTCACTGCGAATTCTTTGCCATACCTATATTTCGTGTTATTTCTTCACTGAATATTTGTAAGTTTATATGTTGCAGAGTAACTAACTGTCTCACATACTAATAACATTATAAAACAGAGAAGCACATTCATAAATTCGTTTTTGACAAGCAATGAAACACTGAACTCAACCCAATTCACGCATTCCTGTTCCACAACATTACTGTCTGCAACTGGCGTCATCCGAAGAGGAATCCACGATACTTTTTTTCCACGGCCTTCTTGATCAACTTTACCGATTGAAATTAGTACTATAATAAAGTGAGGAGCATTACAGTTCTGACTGGGGTGAATTGAGTAGCTCTGGTCTGGTGCTGCATACTTGTTCGTTACACTTTGGTTGTGACATCATAATATCATGAGTCCTAGAAAGAAATCGCCATCGAGTGAAGTATGCCCTCGTTGTGTGAAGATTGTGTCTGATAGGGGTATTGGGTGTGATGGGAAATGTCAGAGATGGTTTCATCCTGACTGTATTAATATGAGCAAGCCTGCATACTCGTCGTACTCTAATGACGTGAATAAAAAGTGGTTCTGCGAGAGAGCTGATTGCACCGAGGACAGCGGTAATGGTCTGGCGAAAAATCAATCAATCAAACTCAGCAAAATACTATCCGCAATTACCGGGGAGTGCTACTTGACCTCTTTTTCTCTACAATTGACTTATTGGTCAACCAAGAAGTTTTACCACTGGTGTTTGCTGATGCCCATCATCCACCTCTCATGGCCGAGGTTCCTCTGATGAAGCCTAAACCTTTTACCTTTTATGTTCCTTCGCCTGACTTTCGTCGATGTTACTTGGATGGCGTTTTGGAGGATCTGTCACGAACATCTCTTCTCCCTGCATTCACATCCGATGTCAACATGTTGTTTGAGTTTTTAACCACCAGCTCAAGACAATCGTATTTCGCCATACTCCCATGAAGAAACCCCACTCCTAGGTATTTCCTTGTTGGTTTACTAAGGAGCTCAAGGATCTTGTAATAAGGAAAAAGATATTGCATAAAGAGTACCAACGGACTCATAAATTGGCGGTCTATTTCGAATTTTCCAGAGTTAGAAGATTGTGCCGTGATATGTCAAAGCAGTGTTACATGGACTATGTTCGACACGTTGAGAATGTCATCCCAAATAACCCGAAAGTTTTCTGGAGTTATTCGAGGAATTTAAGAAGACAGGAACCTCTGCCATCCAAACTAATTCTTGATGATGTATCTTCATCTAACCCTGACCAAATGTCTGATATGTTTGCAATCTTTTTCCCCTCAGTGTATTCTCCAACATTATGCCTGGCTGTGAACTATGAATTACCTTCGTATTCACCGATAACTAGTTTCTCCTTCTCCTACGACGAAGTCAAGAAAGGACCCCTTTCCTTGGACACTAATAAGGGATGCGGACCTGATTTGATTCCGCCTAATGTTTTGCGTCATTGCTGTGAGCTGGTAGCTGGCCCCATTCTCATTCTGTTCAATTTATCAATAAAACTGGAGTCTACCCGCGAGTTCTTAAGCAAGGATATGTTATTCCTATTCATAAGAGCGGCTCCAAGGAAGATGTTAAAAACTACCGTCCCATCACCATTCAGCCTGTATTAGCTAAACTGTTTGAAAGATTAGTTCTCAAGAGAGTTGCCCCGTTTTTTAAAAGTATCATTGTCCCCAACCAGCACGGGTTTACCCCTCACAAATCAACAGAGACTAACCTTCTGACATTCCAAAATCATGTTGCATTGTCATTTGACGATGGAAGGCAACTTGACGTCATCTACCTGGATTTTTCCAAAGCCTTCGACAAGGTTAGTCATACACATCTCATAGCTAAACTCAAAGCCCTAGGAGTTACTGGGTCTTTTTACTCAGTTGGTTCTCTAGTTACCTTGATGATCGTCAGCTCCAGGTCAGATTCTCTAACTGCCTTTCCTCTGAGTTTTCTGCCACGTCGGGAGTTCCTCAGGGATCTCACCTTGGGCCTATCCTCTTTCTTGTTTTCATCAACGACATTTTGGAACATCCTTTGATTGAATATCTACTATTTGCTGATGACATCAAAATCTTCAGGAAGATTGAAACCTTGCCGGACTGTGTGTTGCTTCAGGAATGTCTTGACTGGGTGCTCCGGTGGTGTGAGTTCAACTCCTTGTCCCTAAACATAAAAAAGTGCATATGTGTGACATTTCATCGTACAAAAACTCCTATTCTCTTTTCCTACACCTTGGAGGATGAAATCTTGGAACGCCGCTCCACTGTGCGTGATTTGGGTGTACTTCTGTCACATGATCTTGATCCTGAGCAACATTTACTTGATGTGTGCAAGAGAGCCCAGAGAATTCTTGGTTTCCTTTTTCGATCTACCAGAGGCATGACTAGCACTACGGCACTAAAAATGTTGTATTCCTCTCTCGTAAGATCCACTCTTGAATACTGCTCTAGCTCCGGAAAATTCAGGACCGTTTTTTGAGAATGGTTGGTGTGAGACTGGGATTTGCTTACTTGGATGCTTCTATCTTGGCGGTTGGCCAGTCTCTGTCTCTTCACGCACTCTCTGCCAGGAGAAGCGTCCATGATGTCCTATTCCTGTTTAAGCTGCTGAACAACTTGGTGGATGCTCCAGAACTACTTGCCTTAATCTCCTTCAGATGCCCCACTGCTCAAACTAGGTCCAGGGAGCTTTTCGTCCGTAAGCACGTGGACACCAATTATCGGACCAACTTTTTCAGCAACAGAGTCCATCATTTGGGTAATTTGGTGTACCAGCATCTGGACTATTTCGCATGTAGCTATTGCTTTTTTAGAAATAGTCTTTTCACCATGCTCAATGATGCTTAATTTTTTTTTCCTAATAGCTTGGTTGTGAATTGAACTTATTTGTTTTGTACTTTTTATGAATTAATAATTGTTTCTAAAATTGCACTGCTGAATGTGGTTGTACATTGTTAATTGCCTGATTTCTTGTAACTGTATAAACTTTTTCAAGTAGATCTGCTACTTTATTTCTTGTTGTTTGTTATATGCTCTAAATTTATCTTGTTAATTCTTAAATGTTTATCGTTGTTTTTCTTTTATCTTGTTGTTATTGTTATTATGCTCAAGTTATATTAGTTTTCGAGTTGGTTAGTGTTATTTATGATTTGTTATTTTTGATACTTATTGCGTAGTCAAAACTAACACACCATGTTTTACTGTAAATTTGTTCGATTGTGCTGTCTGTCTTGAATTAATTAATTTGTATTATTCTTATAAAAAATGGTTGTCCGTTGATAAATAAATAACAACAGCGAAGTCTTAACTCTTTAATTTGTCATCTGGTTTCAAAGAATACAATAGTTGAGGTTTTTAACCACTAAATCTAAGTACTTTCTTCAAAACTTCGTGAACTGTATACTTAGAGACATTCAACTTACGTTCAAATTGTCACTCAGATGTGTTTGGACTTCTTAAAAACAGTTTTGAATGTTTGATCTCTTGTTTATACCCCACCTGAAACTGCCATGAAACACTCGACAATACTCACGCTGCAATAAAATATCTTAATCAGTATAAAACTTAGCTAGTCACAAATTATATTCAACTTTTCTCTACAAAGTTGCCATTGTGGCTGTCTGCGAAAAACATTAGCCACAGGTGAGAACAGTTTTAATGTATATATGTTTCATAGACCTGCGATTAATAAAACAGTAACTATAATACTGTTGGGGAGTTGGTGGTAATCCCACAGTATTCATGTGTAACATCTTTCTGTCAGAAAAATTCCGCTGGCGGTGGGGTGGCCATCTTTAGACACAATGAGTCAATATTTGATTTCTCTGTAACACGGCTAGCCGAGCTGGAAATTGAATTTTCAAATGAAGATTGCTTTGAATGCGCAATTGTAAAATTAGAGTTTAAAGTTGGTGATCAGTCTTTCTTAGACTCTTCAGTAATTAATTTGGTTTGTGTCTATCGTCCACCCTGTAAAAACAAAAACGATTTTTTGCTTAAAATGGAGCAGCTGTTGACTGGCCTATTAAGGCGAAATCAACGAACTATAATATGTGGGGACTTTAACTTGAACTTTTTAGCAAGTAACGATTCTCATGTTACATTATTACGACAAGTATTTTTCTCCTTTAACATGAGGGAAATTTTAAATCAACCAACAAGATTAACTGCAACCGGTGCATCTCTTCTGGATAATGTTTATACAGATGTTCAAAGTAACATCCGATGTGAGGTGACATTTAATGGATTGTCCGATCATCATTCTCAAATTATTTATCTCACCAAGTGTCTGAGGGTAGAAAGGGTCACTATTTTAAAACGAGTGTTCTCCAAGAACCAGATTCAAAATTTCAAGTCCATAACTTCAACCCAACTTCAACCCATAACTTCAACGGATTGGTCCATTTTATCAACATTAAAGGATGTGAATTCAAAGTTTGAAGCATTCATGAATTTAATTAATTAATAAAGCTTTTTCAGTCTCCTTCCCGTTTAAAGAGTCGAGGCCTAAACAAAAATACAATGCAACTTTTGAGTTTGATTACAAAATTAAGGAGATGGCGTCCAAAAACAGAGATCTATCAATTTTGGTTAGGGATTTTGGTGATCCGGATTTGAAACGCGTGCTCAATCGGCGTCGTACTATTCTGAGGAATCTTGTAAACTGCCGTAAACGTTTACTAACATCTAGAGCAATTTCCGATAGCGACAACAAACAAAAGACAGTTTGGGAAATTATTAAACGTGAAACTAGAGACACGAAACCGCATGAAAATATTGCTTTGTTGAATGGAGGAGTTGTGGTTGATTCACCTGGGGAAGTTGCTAGCATGTTTAATTCAGTCTTCTGTGGTGTGCAACCAATTGATGGCTTGCGTTTGGATAGTGGAGCATGTTCACGTGGAAGAGTAATCCCTCAATCTTTCTTTATTACGCCAATCACACCGGATGAGATAGAAAAAAGCATCATATCAATGAAAACCAAAAAGTCTTCGGGGGTTGACGAAATGTCCGCTTAGTTGTTGAAGCAATGTTACGGTTGTTTTCTAGATCAAATGTGTATTCTGTTCAATGAATCAATTAATTGCAGGTGGTGTTTTCCCAAATTGTTTCAAAATAGCTAAAGTTGTGCCAGTTTTTAAGAAAGGTGATCGGGAATGTGCGGACAACTACAGATCGGTGTCTCTCTTGCCTACTTTATCTAAGGTGCTGGAGACTCGTTTGTTCTCGTTTGACTGCCTTTTTACAGCGCCACAATGTACTGGTCCCAAATCAGTTTGGATTTAGACAGAATCATTCAACAGCTGACGCAGTGATTTCTCTTGTTGACCAAATTATTGACCACCTAGAAAAACGCCAGGCAGCCTTAGGAATCTTTTGCGACCTTTCAAAGGCGTTCGATCGTGTAGACCATAGCATATTGTGTTCTAAGCTGGAAGGTTATGGAGTTAGAGGCGTAGCTCTTTCATGGCTACAATCGTATTTGACTCACAGGCAGCAGTTCGTTCCAGTTGGGTTTTCGAAATCAGGTTTGATTGAGAACAAGTATGGGGTGCCGCAGGGTTCCATTCTAGGCCCATTACTTTTTATCCTCTACATTAACGATATTCATGTGTGCAGGGGGGACGCAAATTTGGTACTCTACGCGGATGATGCTACAGTTCTTCTCGGTGGCTCGGATAGTGATGTGGACCTACGAGCATCTTCTTCCCTCGTAAATATTGACAGTTGGCTCTCGAAAAATAACCTAATGTTGAATGCTAAGAAAACACATTTATTCAGTTTCTAACAAAAAATAAGCAACACTCTGATTTATTGATTAACATAAATGAAACTTCATTAGAATCATCTAAATCTACGTGTTTCCTGGGTGTAACCATCGATAGTAGATTGCAGTGGTCTACTCGTGTATCTGGGTTGTGTGGTAAACTGAGTCAAGTGTGTTTTGCATTACGAACTCTGAGTACTTTTATGGACAGAGATGGGTTGGTGACTGCTTACCACGGATGTTTCGCTTCGTTGTTGGCGTATGGGATTGAGGTCTGGGGTGGAGCCTCTCCTGCAGAACATGCATTTTTGGTCCAAAAGAGAGCTGTACGGATCATATGCAGGGTCCCAAATCTTCATTCATGCCGTGGTTTATTTAGGAATCTCAACATTCTAACAATGACATCCCTTTACATTTTTAGATTTGTCATGTATGTGAGAAAGCATCTGTGTCAGATTCCGTCAGTGGGAAGCACTCATGCCTACCCGACGAGGCACGGCACTTTGCTTCGTACTCCCTCACATCGATTGTCCCTGCACGAGACTAGAGTGATGCACGCGGGTGTAATTTTTTATAATGCTCTCTCTCAAAATTTGTAGGAGGTTTGTGAACTGACAATTTTTAAAAGAAACCTGAGGAGATACTTAATAGTAAAGGAATTTTATAGTGTAAATGAATTCCTCTCTGACAGTGGCTTTTAAATTTTAATTTAAATAATTGTTTTTGTGTGCTTATTTCTTTCTTTTGACTACTATTCAATGTGATTTTGTTGATAGCACTTTTATATTTAAGTTTAGATTTATACTATATTGACGATTGCGATGTACTTATGTGTACCTTATGCAATAAAAAGAATTGAATTGAATAATAAATTAAAAGTACAACATGACTTTGAGGACACACTGTATTATCTGGATAGTAGACAGTATCAATTAATTAAATAATAATTTCTTAGTTAGTTAGTATGCTCTGATATTGATGAGTCAACATACATAGCAGTGTGAATCAATGAGGCTCTGCAAGCAGTCGGAGGGTCAGTTGACGCACAGTGCTTGAATATTTAAAGACTTTGCCAAAGTCTAGTGCGGCAGCTTTGTCTGTTTGGTGATTGATGTTGGTCTTTGGGTATTGGTGATCGCCAATGATGTACATGTGTTTGCTCTTTCGGGGGCTGCGATGAGTTTTTATTTGGTAACTTTAGTTGTTTCTGTCACAGTTATTTTTGTATAATAGTTGTTGTTATTAACAACAACCTAAAAAAGCCCATAAGCCATTAGGGCTCTAAAAGCCTATTAAGCTTTTACAATAGTACTTATTGTCATTGTAAGGGTGCAAGTAATTGTGCTTAAGAGGAATTTAATTTAGAGGGGTTGGTGTTTTATTGTGGTTTTAATGATTTTCTCTGAGTTTATTTTTGTTTTAGTGATTACGATGGAGGTTGTCGTGGTTATTTTGGTTATATCTTATGGGGTCTTGGGTTCCTTAATAATAGATTCCAACGTTTAGCCATATATTTTGAATCCTAAACGTATTCCCTCTGCAACAATAACTCATAATACTTAATACCGGTTTGTATCCGGAGAGCATTTTTTTAACAATATCAGTAATATTTTCGCCGAGACAGATTTTTGTTTCCTCTTGCTGGCCATGAGAGGCCACAGATTTTAGCGTTATTAGTCTGTCCATTAAATATTGCAATCAGTTTCATTTCTATTGTCTGTAGCGCTCGATTTATAACTGTTGCACGACTTCTAACGCAGATATTTAATCCGATATATTTTCCTCAAAAGCTTGGAAAATCGGAAACAATTCACCAAGTTTCTTGTGTGAGTTCCCACCGTGTGAGCCAATACTGTCTTCTATTTTATAATCAGCTAAAATATCGTGATCGTCCAATACGTTTCATTTGACTCGTTTTCGTTCATAGTAATTTTGTAACAATTGTGCTAAATTTATGCTCTAGTGCTAAATACCAGCATGAGTTAGATTTCCTATTTTTGTTCTAATTTTGAAGCGTGTGATCTTGATTCCGGTAAGGATATATAAACATCCTCTCTAGAGCCAATGTGGACGGTGGAGAAATAATCTACTTGCACAAATCTACTTTCATATTTCAGTTTTTATATGAAAATTATCAATCCTTTGTTGAATAAAGTGACATGTTACTAACTTAATTTATTTTCAATAAAATTGGTTGGTAAAAAGTACTCATTTAGTTGGTGACATCGAAATTTTTTCTACTGCTTTGCAAGTTTGAGCATCTTGTGAATAGTTGTAAGATGCAATTCTGTAAAAAGTTGCGATAGGAAGATTCTATGGATACTCTATATAATAGGATTTACTAATTTTTGTACATTCTTCAAAAGTAGGCTCGGTAACCACCAAATTAAAGTCTTGGAGAGAAACCCCTGTTATGTAATACACTAATGGAAAGGCCATGAAAATTGATATACAAAACTTATAAGGAACACTTGTAGTTAAAGATGAAAACTTAATGTTCTAAAAGTTCAAAGTCCAATTAAAAAAACTACATGATACAACACATTCAAGAAGAGTATTAAACATTAATTTATATGAAAAATGTGAATATAAGATACTTCTCTTAATGACTTAACCCTTTTAGTGCCACGGGCCGATAACATCGGCCCGCCTACTTTACGCGAAAAGTGCCGCGGGCCGATGACATCGGCTTTCGGTCAAAAATATAATGCGCAGCCAGTATAAGTTTTTTTCGGTCTTTTGGAGCTAAGGAAACGAATTGCAGCGTATGCAGTGGAAAAAATAAAACCCCGAAGGAAAAAGAAGACGTGCAAAAACTGTTTGTATAAAGTGCAAACTAGGGTGTCACTTGGACTTCCTTCCCCAAACATCGATGCCCTTACAATGTTTGAATGTGTCAATTACATAAAACCAATTATATTGTAAATATGTATATAAACTGTATTGTGTTTTTTATGACAAGACATGATTTTATTATAAAAATAGTTACATATGGACAAATTATTTACAAAATTATGAAGAAATTTCATTGAACTTCTTTATTCATTTATTCTGGCAACAGCTCGTAATTAAACTTATATAAATTGAACCTATATAAATATTTTATAGTGTTTAAAACAATTATAAAATGGACACTAAATTAATTTGATTTGCTTAGATATAAACCTGTTTCAGATAGTTTGTTGCTACCAGACATATTGTCAAACGCATGACTAATAAGGTCATGAGCGGAAACCGACATCATTGGCCTTTAAAAAAAAAAACATTGATAGTCCAAAAGGTTTTTTTAACTAGTTATGATTATTTTCGATTGAAATTTTGTGTGCTTACTAACAACTTATTACTACACAAAAAACAAAATTTTTCCCTGACAAAAAATGAAATAAAAGTTAAGTTTTTAAATTTCAAACTAAAATAAAAAATAAAAAATGTGAAATATGTTTAGATTGTTTAAAATTATGATTATGTAAAACAAATGTGTTATTATTTGATATAATATTATTACCCATAATGTTACCTAAAAAAAAAAAACAAAAACGTATTAGTCTATGATGTGCCATAAGAGAGTTATGCATGTTTTCTCAAATGTATGTCAAGAAGCTGTTTTATGGCTTGGCACTACTGAGTAGCACATAGCGAAATGGCTCTGGCACTTTACAGATGGCATTGCGAAAAACGGCCTGGCATCAAAAGGGTTAAACTACATTTATGTACTACTAATGCTTTCATTTAGATATCTATTTAAAATCATTTTTGTCTGCAGGGGTGTCTTAGTGGCAGCGGGTACAACTGATAACGTAAAGATCACCTGCTCAATCCACCATACCGTACCTGTATACTAATTTGAAAGACACAACACATTTCCTAAGATAGTAAATAGATTACATTAAAAATAGTTTATTTAGTTTGGCAATTCTTAACAAGATTCATCGAGTTACTTTATTAGTGATAGCATGCATAGAATATTAAATAACGGAGTTATTGTAAACTAAACATTTTGTGTTTTAGCGGATTGGTTTTATTCCTGTTCTCACCTCTCTGCACATTCTTGCGACAGACCGTGGGTTCCATGAACGGCAGGTGTTCCAGCTGTGCCTGCATGGAACAGTTGATCTTGCCCAGAGAGTAAGGGTCAAAAGGGTCACCACATCGAGGATCGTACGCCGAGTTGCAGTGGTAACACACTATCGACTCTGCCCCTGAAACACGGGAGCCGTAGGATAAAAATTTGTGTCAGAAACCCCTAGGTTTATGTGAGCAAAAAGTCAAAGTTATGTTAACAAGGCAACATTCTGTCTGTTTGTACAGTAAAATATTAGTAGTCAAGAAATATCAAATTATTACAAGATGAGAATATTGAAGTGTAATATCTCCCTCACACCACCTTCCCCTTAATTATTTGACTTCTGCTAAACAGCATTATATGACTTCTTTACAAACTGAAAACATGGATGCAATGTGTACACTTCAAGGAAAGTAAAGAAGTTGTTTGTTCTTCCATCAGACAGCAGTGCTTTTACAGTTGCACTTTACTAAGCGCAGATATTGTGTATTAGTTCAGAGCGCTGCAATCAACATTGTCATCACAGTTGCCTTACTTGAACAAAGCAAACATTTATTTTGTATTATTTCTTAAATAACACATTTTAAAATTATTTTATTGAAAACGTCCTTCTTAATTTGTACATTTTAAATATGACACTTGTTCAAACACGCCCAATATATAAAAATAGAATTGTAAATATTTTTATAAACAATGCATTAAGTTACAATGAAATCAATTTATTAATATCGCTTTGTTAATCTATACAATATTTTGCAGCGTATATATAACTTAAATCCATTTCCGGAGTCTAAAAACACTTAAGACGTCGTTATTAATATGATAAAATCTAATGTATTGCAAAACTGCTCTTAAATTCCGTGAGGTCAAAAATTACGTCTGTTTTGCGTCCAGAGACACGCGAGAAGATGAACTAATAAGTACGAAACACCAATACGAGTTATGGGCCAGCTAGGTGAAATGGATCTAAATCCCATCTCAGACATGCATAATATTTCGTGCTCTTGTTTATTTTTAAATAAACAGTTTTTCGCGTTACTTCCAAATCTGCTATCGTCCACCAACTTGCAAGCTACTCTATCTACTGACTTGAGTTGCACGGAAAATGATATCATTTTAACAAAATATTATTAGCAACGGTAAACATCATATTGAGAAAAGATTACTAGCACCAAAAAGCAGAATAAATACTTAATGGACAATAAACAGGGTTACAGTCCATGGTTACACATGACTTGTCAGTGGAATGTGTAAATTTATCATTCATAATAAAACTCTTTCTGATCTTTGATATTCTCAAAAGATACATTTTACGACACAACTTGAGGTTAATTTCCATAAAATACGTGTAATTTAATTCTATTCCATAAATTAACCTTATGAATAGAAAAGAACGTTTCTTGTTACTTTATTTGTTTGTAACCTCGTCTTTAGCTCCAATAGGTAATACAGTAGTAAATATGTTAATCCTGAATCATAATGAATAGTACAATATTTAGAAACCCGCACAACGCAAAAAGTAACCATAACGTAGTCTAGTTTTTCTATTCTTAGGCATTCTTAAGGATAATTTTTAGAATATCAATTACAAATTAATTTTTTCAAAGAGGAACATATAAGTAAATTATTTTCCATACAATTTTGAAAGGGTTTAATAAGCCTTTAGTAAGTTAGTTTCGGTATTTGTCATTATTTAATCTTTCAGCTTGAAGTTCTATTTTATTGAATTTCAGTGCTATCGTTTTTAGAATACCCAACTCTTTATAGTTTAATAGTTATACATTTTTCACCATGTACAGACCATTCGAGGGCGCTAACTACATAAAAATTGGAAAATGTGAACTTTTTAATATGAAAAAGGAGATAAACTGTGTTTCAACATCCTCAGATCCCTTCACCAAAACACATGTAAAACATGATTTGATGTATAAAAACCATCATGTTATCAATTTTAATCTCCTTAATGGACTCATTTTTGAGTCAATATTTTCAATATCATCTACGAAATACAATTTTAAACGGCCACCATTTTTAATAGAAGTATATTTATTTTTGTCTTATTAACTTCTCGTCAAGATTTAATGTAAACCAAGATGTAATGTGTTTTGAGGGTTTTACTGACCGCTCAAAATCTGTTCTTTTTAGAGATTAAACGTCACTAATAGCAAAATCTGTAGATTTATATTAATATACAGTCGTTCAAATTTAGAAATTGAATTATTAATACATGATGGACTTGTTCCCATACTTAATATCAAGTTTTCTAACTAAATTTTAATTACTAGATGATGAAGAATTGTCTATATGCCTCGAGAAAGCCAAGAAAACGATAAAATACCAACAGTTTATTTGTCTATCTGCATTCGTGTTCAGAAGTTTTGTTTATCTAACTGGAAGAAACATTGGTTACGAGTGCAATGTATGTATTTTTTTAAGCAAATCTAAAACATAAAATTTAACGAACGCCTAATAATTAAAGCCTAATAAAACAGAGATTTAAAACTTAAAAAATCACACCCTAAAATTTTATTTGAGATACTATTTTCAAATGGATAATGTATTTTAAAAAACATATGGCAAACATACAATATCATACAACGTAACAGTACAATTCCTATTGTACAATGCCCTTCATGAAAGCAACACATATGCTATAATAAATTGAAGCGTCAACTCTACAATGATGATGATGGGATTTCAAACACAGCAAATGTCAGAATGGTTGAGCCGTTTTGTGGCTGAACGGAAATTGAAGAGATAACGCAATTTTGAGGGTAGTAGCGAACAAGTTGCCAAGCGATTGGCAAGAGAGAGGTGAAATGTGTAGCGAACTTATCTTGCTTTCAGAGGTCAATAAAATGCTCATATAAGAGTTACACTTGTAAATGGTTTATTAGTAACACTTACTTCAATTTAAAGAAATTATCTTATTAATTTAAATTAAAAAATTGGGTATACAGAGGCTCTTATTGTCTACATTACGAATTTTAATTATTTTAAGATTTTTACAAGAGATTATTGGAAATAACAATGTCGTATTTGTATAACTGTATGATTCACAGTTGTATTCAGTTACTATTAGTCTAGTGTCCGTGACTAGGAAATTTCCAGCCCTGATGTAGCCTCGAATTTCGTAGCGGCTATAAAAATCTTTAATGCATGAGCTGAGGCGCGCGCGCAAGGTGGTGCTGGCTCTTGAACTACTCCTTACTCTGGCAAGTATAAAAACTAAAACGAAAAGTTTATTTCTGACGAAAATAAACATAAGTCTTAAATGTTTAAGATGGAGCTTGTGTTGGCTTTACTCAGTTCATTGCCACATAGCATTTTGTGATGTGTCTGAAGAAGATAGCCATGGTATGGAAAGGCCTCACCAAAAAAGAGTATTGCTTGATGTGATTTCAATGTAGTGATTGTAATAAGTCTTACAAGTACAAAGTTTCTTTATTCTGTAAGATACCTGTTGTTCTGACGTTTATTGTCAATAAAAAACGGCAGAACAGCAGGTATCTTACAGACCTTGAGGTTAAAATGTTAACGCACGGGACGGTTTACGTGAATAACGGTTGGTTAATTTGTGTTTTGTTCGTTTTATGTATGTTCGTTAAACATGTAAAAGTACGTTTTTATTCATGATTATAAACATTTTATTTCAATACTTGTTTTATACCTGTTGCACGTGTATTATAAAAACATAATCCGGAATTCCCTATTTACAGAAGGTAACCCGCAAGCATCCCGTCAAACTGCCTGTGCCCAGAGTATGGGCTCTCACCTCTTGCAAAATTGGATTAGGGATAGATGGGTCGTACATTTGTATTAGGATTGTTCTTTTGTATCGGTTGTACGATGATTTATTGGTCAGCAGAACAAATACAATTCTTTTCTTCATAAAATGTTCTCAGGGTTGTTTCTGAACAAAGAAAAAAACCAGACGTGTCGTCATTAATCAGCATGACCTTGGAATCTCGGTCATGTTTTTACTCATGATTTTGGAACACAATTGCAGAGATCAGTAAAACCAAGGCCACCATGGCGATCATAGTTGGTCACTGTACCTACCCATTGGAGAGCTGCCCCAAAAGAAGTAATATTCTGGCACAATTGATGCTGAGCCTATCTGTTTTGTAAATAAAGTTAATTAGACATTTATTATAATATATTAACCAAGTCGTGCAGATTCTAACTGAGCGTGTGTTGCTTATAAAAATATTGGGGCTGTATTATATAGATAGAAATATTTTTATTTTTAAATGCCAGCAATTCCATTTATTTATATTTTAGTATAGATGTATTTATAAAAGTACAATAAACTTATGTTTACAATGTTAAGACTTTATTATAAATTCATACGCCACTACTACTAGTAGTAGTATTCCTACTACTAGTGTAGGAGTAGAAAGGGCCAATTGGCATTACAATCGCATAAGCACTGTACATGTTATAGTTTTTTTATCGCTAAAGTAATTTCTTTTAGTAGTTTTCGCCGGTTAGGGCATAAATGTTATTGCTGCGAAATTGCTGCTAGCTTTACGTTAGGGTACAGTAAAGCTTAGCTATAACATGGAACAAGCTTTAATCGAGAACGTTGGAAAGCGACATTGGTAAATGTAAAGCTTGGTAGTTGCCGGCGACTGCGACTAATATCGAAGACGAGATATGACCCTCATTATGGTAATATCTGACTCGATGCAACTCCGAAACATTTGGCTGTGAGCCAAGGGCAGAGTGTAACTCTGCAATGGAGTTACATTGTAGTGATACATGTCAGTGATAAATTCTGTCGAAAATTCGTGAAGATACAAACTATTTCAGTCAAAAAACGCGGTGAAAAACTTTTGGATTAATTTTTTTATTGTAAGACCCTTAGTGCAGTCATTGAAGCATCATTGCTCCGAATTTTTTTACTGTGAACCGAATTGCATACAATTTTGGAATTAGGTTTCATCTTATCCTTACCTTCAAAAGTGAAAATTGCCACCCCTTCTCGGGGGTGATTTTTTGTTTTTCAAAATAACCTCGGATATCGATAGAAGGCCTAAAGTTAAGCAAAACATCATATATAAAGTTTTTCGAAAAATCCAATACTTTTCAAGTTATTGGCAATTGAAAATTCGCAATTTTTTCACGTTTTTCATCGGTTTTTTGTAAATATCTCCAAACATATACGTTTTATCGAAAATTTTATAAAAAACAAAACTGTAGCAGGTAAAAAATTACCAATGTGGTTTTTTATAAAGTATTCAAAGTGCAATATTAAGCTAGATATTAAAGATCAAAGCCGTTTTTTTTTTGTCTGAAATTTAATCGATGTGGTCAATGCCATCTAGCGGCGAACAGATGCGTTTTAGGCATTCTAATAAAAAAGGGTTTTGTAGTGCTTGAAATAAGCTTTAAAATGAGCCTTATTAAAAGTCTTTTGCACGTGAAATAAGTGAGCTGTATTGCAAATAAGAGGAACATCTAATGTTTTTTTTTTCTTTTAAATCAATGGGTTTCATAAGTGCCATTTCCACCAAAATTAAAATTAATCGTATTCCGCCTAGAATTAACTTTGTTATGAAGAGTTTGATGAATTGTATCAGCTGCTTCAGGACACATATTTTTAAAAACAGTCACGATTCAAATTAAAAAAAAAACTTTTTTCATCATATCTCAAAAATGACGACAGATACGTATAAAATGTAAGGATGAAAAATGTAGGTATTTTTCTGACAAACAATTTGGTTTTTCGTTTTTTTCTGTCAAACAAAAATTGACGGAGATATGATTGTTTAAAGAGCGCGTGGCAGCGCAATCACAGCATCTCTTAAGCCCTTTAACCCTTCACCGTTTGAGAAAAAGGTTTTTTATTATATATTGCAATACACGATGTTGTATCTCTCTTAATTAACTTTACAATAGTTTTTTATAAATTTTGATAGCAAGAAAATTGAAGGAGTTATGGTCCAAAAACTTATCATATTTTTTTTTTCTTAGTAACTGAAAATTTCGGAGTGTTAATATTTGGAGCAATGTGAAAGTACGCAGTATAATAGAGACACAAAACTATTGCAATGTGTATATATATACATAATATGGCTCATATATGTTGGTAACGTAGGCATGAATACATACCAACGTTCTTATATGTATATATAACACATTTGAGTGAATTTTATATAATTTGTAAATATTTTATTCAATAAAAGGCAATTTTTTATTCTAAATTAAATTATTTTTAAATATGTAATCATATATATTTACTGTTTTAATTTAGGGGTAGTTTTAAGGGTAGAAAAGCTTAAGAATACGATGGTCATTTTCGAGAGTGTGGAATAATATTTAAATCCTTTTTATTTATTAAAAAAAAATTTTAAATTTTTTATCAAAGGGTAATTTTCAAGGGTTGAAAGGGGGTTAAAAATTTGATAATTATTATAGAGAATATAAAATATTACTTACTCTATATTTACTCTATATTATCTTTTTATGTCGTACCAAAGTATTTTTTTTGTGATTTTTTCAATTTAGGGGTTGTTTGCAAGGGTTGTACGATTTTCAAGGGGTTTAAAATGATTTTAATATGAGGTAATTGTGTTAGAAAACACTTTACAGTTTCACCACTTACTATTAGACATGTTTTCTAGCGATAAAATGGCTCAATGTAAATTTTTCCATTAAGGCGTTGTTTACACCCCTTAAAAATAATAGGTGGAGTTCAAATCATTTTCACTTTTGAAGTTAAGGGTAAGATGAGCCTAATTTCACAATTCCATGCAAATCGGTACACAGTAAAAAAATTCGGAGGTAAGACCGTATTTTTCGCTTCAATGACTGCACTACCTATGGAACGGATGTATTGTACCAACACGATCTGTAACAATACAGATAGTTTGTCTGTCACTTGTTTTCTGTTTGCAATAAGGAAGAGTTCTGGAATCTGAGCTAAGACCACTATCACAAATCATGATCATAAACACAATATTTCTTTAGTGTCTCAGAAAACGAACCTTGTATACTGTACATTGCGTCATAATATCACATCACGACATAGAGCGCGTACTCACTCACGTATCAATCAGCTGCTCCTTCTGCTCCAAACCTGGTTTATTTGCTCTCCCAGTTATATGCCAGGAATTCTCCCATCGAGTAATAATCCACACAAAATCCATGTCAATTGACGTTCCGCTCGAGCTTTTAATGCCTGAGGTTGAGCTCTTTACATCTAATTGGGAAAACTGTTAACAAGTATGCTCCTACTTGAGAGGGCAGACGTTCATAAGCCTTAAAGCGATGTTGGTCCGTTCTATAGTTGTCTCTGCCTCTCGTATAGTGAATCTGCTAAGTATGAATCCATGATATGGAACACCAGAGACAAAAACGCTACATCCCATAATGTATAGTGGCGAATCCCATGGACATATATTTGCAACCCTTGGTATATTCAAAACGATATAAGAATAAAACGACCTAGCTCTCCGAATTTACCACCAGTGTTTGAACTTCAACTGACCGTTATGAAAAAAGGACTAACATGCTTGAAATGTTTTCAAGGCAGTTTTTATACACCAGTGACATGTTCATTGCCATAACGTTTTAAGGAAAAACGGTCTACATCTATTTGTAAACCTCCCCGGGAATCGAACCCCTGACCTGTATGTTTCCCTGCACTTCAAGGCTGCAGTAGTATCGTCTCGTATGCGGGTGTTGTTTGATGTGATCACCATGAGTTTAATGGATCTCTAAATCAAGTTTAAGGCCACCACGAAATAATCCAATTCTCCAAAGCGTTCCGCCGTATCCAGTCTAGCATACAGTCTAGAGTACGACATTGAGACCTTGAAGTGTTGTCAAATCCATTAATGCCATAAACAAGCAAAGGTCCATCATCAAAGACAAAGAATTAGTTCACTAAGTGTCAATCTCCAAAATCACACCTTTGTACACAGTTTTCCCAACAAATCCAAAACGACGTTTGGGATTTGTAAAGTCAGGGTTTCCAGTATACCATGGAAATGGAGAAAGTTGTGACAGAACAGAGAGGTTTATATTTTATAGGGTTAAGTACAAGGTTGTGCCCCTTGCTCCAACATTAGGGTGATTGACAGTAGGTATAAATTAACAAGAAGTAGCGCACATCCCGTGGAAATAAGGTCATTGCATTTACCCGCTTTCGATCATAATTGTATTTAAAATATAGTGCTTTACAAATAAAGAAGCACTTGGAAGGAAAGGGTTGGAAATAACAGATGAACGGATTCATATAAATGTTGCTGGCGCAGCATTTAGAAAAGGCTTGTACGAGGCCTCCACGCAGACTCTACAACTCCGACGGTAATGTTTGCACCTATTAGAGGTCATATGATTGTCTCTAAAACTCGCAAGCAGCTATAGTGTGAGATATAATATTACAAAACAGTTTCTTGCGTTAAGTGGAGACTCTCCTCCAGCGCAAAGATTGAGCTCGAAGACTATGTTATTTACCACATGCATGTTTAAATTTAAATATTAAAATTTAAAGCTATGGATTAAATAGGGGGCTTCACGTATACCAACATTCAAAATGAAATAAATATATTATTAAAATATTAAGTTGCTTTTTAGTTCTTTCAGTTTTTGAATTATGTCATATACGTTATTATCAAATTCAATCTAATTGAAATATTTCAATATTCGTTTTTTTTAGATAATGTGAATCTATATCGCAAAAAAGTCACAGTGTGTACACCAATAAGGTTAACTATTTCAAAAATAGTTTATTTTAGCAATATTATACTAGCAATTACCCGCGGCTTTGCATGCAATTTCCTACTGAAAAAGGACAGCGTGGGCATATTCCTTTTAAACGACACTCTAAACACTACTGAGTGAGGTGATAATAAATAAATAAAAATGCCCTTTATTTCCAAGCGTTTCTCAGTACAAGATTGTGTTAGGTCAATCATTATAAATATTTAAAATAGGTGCAACAAACAATATTTAACAAGTACACACTAAACTTAGCAGTAACTAAACAATGAACTAACTTAAACTACATGACAATTTTTATAAAAATCCTTTACTTTTATTCTAAATGAATCTAGTTTTACTCGTTTGAGGTTTTCGGGAAGTGTAGCAAGTGCGTGACATGACGGGTTCTGTATTTTGAAACCTCCTCCCGGGATAAGAGCCTCCCGCTTAAGTACTGTGGCTCTCCGTCAGACAGAACCTTGTGAATTAAAATACAGGTCTGTATCCTGCACACAGTTTCCATAGGCAATAGGCCAACAGCATCTTGATAAGGAGAAACATGATCAAAGCGTTTTAATTTGAAAACAAAATGAATTGCGGAATTTTGAAGCTTCTGGATTCGCTCCTGGTCTCCCTTCGAGATACTGTTGCCATAAGCAGGATAACAATAGTAAAACACAGAGAACACGAAAGCCTGCATTAATTGCAGCCTTGCAGACTCCGGCAGCAGATCCCTAAACCTGTAGAGACCCCTTAACCTGCCAATGGCACGCTGGATGGTATAAGTGACATGGTTGGAGAACGTAAGGTCCCTATCCAGCACTACGGCGAGAGTCTTCACGCTGTCACAAACAGCCAAACTCTCGCCACCGATCGTGACTCTCAGACCCCTGTCACTTAGGGCCTCTACAAGGTTGTGTGGGGCAAGATGAATCAAAGTGCACTTGCTAACGTTGAGTTTGAGGCCATTGTCATGCGACCACTGGCTGATTCTCTCTAGATCAGAGTTAATCCTCAGAAACACCTCTTCAATGTTGCCAGGCGCATATGACAAGTGAAATTGTGAGTCATCTGCATAAAGGTATACTCCACTGTTTTGCACACATGAAGGAAAATCTGATGTGTACATGTTGAAAAGAATTGGGCCCAGACAACTTCCCTGAGGTACACCTCTACGTTTAAACAAGACAGCAGATGCCTCAGCTCCCAACTTTGTAATCTGGCTCCTATCATCTAGATATGATTTGACCCAATGTATTACACTTTTGCCAAATCCATAATAATGCATCTTCGCCACCAGCATTTCATGATTTATTGAATCAAACGCTTGTGAATAGTCAAGCATTACAACTGAGTTATATCTTCCTTAGTCTCTTTCATCGATCAGATCACTGAATAAGTTTACCAGGGCAATGCATGTGCTGTGGCTTTTCCTAAAACCAGATTGTGTTGTTGGCAAAATGTTTTCTCTTTCCATACAATTAACAATTTGTCTTGTTACAATTTTCTCGAGAATCTTGGATATTGCGGGTAATATCGATATGGGCCTTAACTGTTCGACACATTTAGAGGCTGCGACCTTTGGCAAAGGGTGTGTACAAGACTAATTTTCCAGTTTTCAGGAAAAATCTCATTTATTAATGACTCGTTTATCAAATGTGTAATGGCCTCTATGGCATACGGACTCACAGCCTTGATCATATCTATTGAAATTTCATCACTCTCGACTGCTTTTGATTTGATTTCATTCATTGCTGATTTTACTTCGTCACTTGTTACTATTGAAAAGATGAAATCATTTACCACTTCCTCTCGCCTGATTTTCCTTAAAGAAGGCAATTTTAATCACTGAAAAATATTCCAATCTTCTAATCCATTTTAGATTTAAGTTAAAATAGCAGTGGTTTGGAATCATCAAGTTGGGTATTGAAACAATTTATATAAGTACCGTGAAATAATTCGAATTTCTCTCCAACAGTTCATGAAAGACGATTCCGGTAACAATTAAACTATTTAAGCCAGCGTGGAGGAATCCTAAAGTCGAAGTTCTTAGCTTTTCATATACTCCAAAATTCCTATTGCTTTTTATTATTATTCTCTATGTTCTTTTTTAACATTTTGATGTATAATACATTTCGTATTGAAAAATATTAAGCTAGAACAATGCCTGTGAGGATTCTACTTTTCAGGTATGGGTTGAGTCGATATAGGGTTTTTTATAGTAAGTAGTTGTAAAAGATAGCAGTTATATATATTTGTTTTTGTTGGTCTTATAACTCCAAATGTCTGCATCACTTAAAAAACGCCTGTTTTTCTACATGGCTATATTTACATGGTTGTCTTAACACACATGATGTAATGAATAATGGGGGCTGTATGTCATCTTGAAACGGAAATTAATTTTACGTGGATGCCCGTATCAAGAATATAAACACGTAAGCTGGTCTGAGAAGCCTATTTCAGTAAAAAAGTGTAAACCTGTGGCTATTGTAAGTGATTCCGGTCTAAGGTATAGTATCTGGTGACATAATGACCAAGCACTGCATACTTAATATTTGCTAAAATGTATACTTCAAAGTATATTTTTACAATTCCTAATTTATTATCTGGATCACTCCTGTGCTCATAATTGATTACAGAGAAAGTGTTTACTTTAAAGCTTATTCTATGCTTTCAATACTATTAACATAAAGAAATTTAAAATGGTACTTATATTAGTTAAACGTACGATTGCATTGACACATTATAATGTTTACATGGAACAGTTGATTAAAACACACATTTACTATCACCTGATAAGCCAAAAAATGAATCTTCAAGACCAGAGTGTGGCGTAGCCTGAAGGGAGTTACGAAATATATGTGTATATACTTATATGTTAACCAGTGACCTTAGAAAGGCCACGTAAAATTTCAATACAGTCGGTCCAGTAATTTTACGTGTTAAATAAACACACATGAATGCACACAGATAGATAGCATTAGATTTTTACATAATAGCATAGATGTACAATAACACTAATATCTGCATAACTATTTACAGTGTTGTAGAGCTTAGTGTATGCTAAAACCACATGTTATGTTGGTTTGATTTAGTTTGAGAAGTTTATTTATAATCTCGATTCTACGTAAAATAAACATAAAGCTTTTTTTTAGCGACCTGTGTGAGAACTTACACAAATCGAGTTTATAGTCTTAACATGGTTTTACAACGCTGGAATTATGATTCAATTATGGTTTTCAGTTAAATTTAGTTTCTCAAGGCCAGAAACAGAGGTCAACTAAATTTACTTCCAAAATGCGATAGTTTGCCGGCCAAGGGGGTGGAGGTCGAGACCTAACCTCCCTCAGGTCGATACTGGCTATGACGTCACTACGGCATTACGTCATAGTCTGCACACACGGCAGGGCTGCAGCTACGTCATCATTTCCCGACCTCGAGCATTTACAAGTCGAGCATTTTCTCATCATATGATTAAAGTTACAAAAATATGTGCTGTGTACTTGAGGATCGTGCTAAGAGAATAAGGCTGAGTAAATGGAAATATTAGATATTTTATAAATTAATAGTGTAACACAAGCACTAGACTGTACAATTACACTAGTTGTGTTTCATATCCGTATGCTAATCTAGTGCGAAATAACCATCCCTTTCCTTCACTACTTATATTGGACCTTTTAAAGGTTCGTTTAGTTTCAAACGCACCCAAAAAATGAACGATGACATATTTCAGGGTTACAAGTTCCACAACAAAAAACTGAAAAAGGTCTATTACAGACGGAGTTACTGAAACCTAAAGTTGCATTACGGTCCCTAACTCCACTAAACCTGGCTTGGTGTATAATTTTTAAGAACCGTGTGGGTGTATGTCGTAGTTATGACCTACGGAAACCTACCTTACAGTAACTAGACAGCCTCGTAACTGTATCTTTTTAAGATGGGCTATCAGTTTTTGGTTACGATGATTTTTTAAAATTACCTAGTCACAGTCGTTAAACCAGTTATTGTGCCAGCTATTTTAACTAGTTATATTACTAACTACTTTAATCATTTATTGTGTCACCTAGTCCAGTTATTTTGTTAGCCAGTTTAACTGTTTATTAGGCAGTATACAGTGAGTGTCACCCACTAATAGAGTAGCCACATTCAGGATGATGTATGTAAATGTGTACATGCTATGTAAAGAATTTTACAGATATTCCTAGCTAGTTTAGCTCTTTACTTTGCAGAGTATAGGCACACTCAGGAAGATAACTGGTCCCCTAAGAGCGCCTCCCCAGGTGGCGGATCAGAGGATACCTTCCAGTTATGGATGATACCGAGGAAATAACCAATACCTCGGAGTGGACCAAATCCAGCTAGGGGAAGGAACCCAGAATATAAACCAACCATGTAAGATGTACAAACAACCCTGCTACTCCAAACAGGTACCGCGATGGAGAGGCAAATCCCGCCACCAATTCCAATCGGATGGCCTCAGTGGTTGGTGCTGGCTCTATAAATTTTAGGGAGAGCCATTTTTAAGTTAAAGCCAACCAGGCTGATGTAACAGGGGTCGACCATTACGTCTTGTGCAACAAGTAATTGAGAACAGGATGGTATTGGTAGTACCAAGAAGATCTACTACTAACTCTCACAAGCAAAGTGAACTCTCTGGTGAAATTCATTTTCGCTAAAGAACTACGTCCACAGTGAGCTCAAAACAATGACAAAGGCTACCATTAAGGATACCGTGGAGGAAGTTCATGAGAGCACGAGCAACCAACGAGAAGAGGAATTGAAGTACCGTACACAACGATGGGTCTTGTCAAACCTCGCCACTCTCCCAAAAGGAAAAGAAGCCAGGGCGTGAGCTTTTGGACCGCCCATCCCTTCAGTAGGGCCAAAAAAGAAAAGAGCGAGGAAAGTCGTGATAAAGCTCGTGTTCCCCACAACTCCAGATGTCTATAATGATGGATCTGAGGGGGTAACCGTCGCAAAGAGGGTTAGATAGGAAAACAAAGTCGTAGAGGAGACTACAAAAGTACCCTATCAAAAGAAAAGGCCTCCGGGTTGAAACGGAAACGCACACGTCCAGACACCGTCGTCGTAAAAGCTCAGGTGGGAGGTCCATCATATGCTAAAATTCTAGACCAAATTAAGAATGATCCTTCGCTGAAAGTGATAGGGGAAAAGGTAGTAAATCTAGTTGTTCACTGGGTAGCTTAGCTCTTTCCTTAGAGAGTAGTCAACTGGTTAAGATGGCTTCCGAAATCACAGATAAAATAGTAAATAGATCTTCTAAACATTAAGCGATAAATTATGCACATTTTAATGCATGAAATTTGGGCAATTATAGAAACAAAGCCTAAATAAAAATAAAAGAAGATCAAAAATCCAATTTTTCAGTATGTACATGAGTCTTAAGCTTACAGGATTATTACAGGATTTACAGGTTTTTTATTATGAATAATACAAGGAAATGTCATATTTTTCATCATTTTAGAAAATTAAAGGATTTTTAATTAAATATATTTAAGGGTATTTGTTTTGTTTAAAAACATGTTATTTCCTTCAGTTATCTTTCATGTGCATACCATAAAGTATTGTTAATCTTTTGCGCTAGGTTGTAAGATGCTCCTCTAATTATACTTTATACAGAAGTAGTCAACTATCTATATTGTGTGTTGTTATACAACGCTAGTGAACTAACTATACTATTTATTAAAAACCCTTACAGTCCCATAATCTGATGTAGACTGTAAGAAAATCTATGGTAGTATGGTGTATGAACGTACTATCGGACCTACGGTTAGAAGATGGTGCCAAATTATGATAGTTTTTTGCGAACTACCACCTTTCTTCTTGGCAAATATAAATTTATGTTTACGCCTAAACTGTGTTTTAAGTTATTAACTCTTTTGTCTACAACTAGTATATAAACCAAAAACCGATTTCAGTGCGACTTATCAACAGATCACGATTTGTCTTCCTACTGGCAACTGACATCTGCGCTGCACAGAACAGTTGTGAGTTATGTCCGGTCTCTTGCCAACAGACATGTCCACACATGCAGACTTGAGATAAATACTTGAATCTTGTCTCCATGTTTCTCATTCGTTCGGAAAATAGAAACAATTGTATTTTTCCTCCATAAACTCCATAGCTGCAGACATCGCCAGATACAAAATGGAATTCCGTGGAGACAGTCAACCGACAATGTTTCCGCAGACAAGTCTGTAAGTGTGGACGTGGCTTTACAACAGTGAAGAGGAGGTTCAGATGTACAATCTGGGGGTTACTTTACATGTAAGTAAAGTAAAGTAAATGTGTCTTATTTCACCAGGCCAAGTTAAGGCTAAGAAGCCCTCTCTAACACTTAACCTGGGGACCAACTGCTTAAAGGTGACTTCCGAACCAACACCAACGGCTGGGCAAGGGGGCTATTTGCAAGGACAGGACCGATCAGCGGCGACGAACAAAAGTGTTTCTAAATTACGTGTTTCTTGGAAAGAGAGCGACATTGGCAAAAATAATAACAAGGATATGCCGAACTGTGAGAAACGATTCCCTGACGTTGCACTATAGCGTCACAAACAAGAGGAGGAGGAGGAGTAGGATTGTAACGATCTTCTCGGGTAGACTGTGAAAAGTAAGACTCTTGAAAAGATGCGATGACTACGGATTCTGACGTTGTTGGCTGGAAGTTTCCATTCCATTGTTCCTTATAAATGTGTACATTACATTACATCAGAGAAATTTGGTGTCTAGATTGACTAGGTCCATCATTCGAATGTTAAGCAGATAACATACGAACGGCGAGTCAGCATTGTGAATATTTCAATTCAATCAGACCTTGTGTTCAACGCACTCGATACTTAGAGTTCAGATATGTAGATCTCTTATATCTCTGGCGAAGACCAGTTTAGGCTTAGATTGTAAAAATTTAAGAGGCATTATATTCTTCACACCTCATGAAAGAAAGTTAACAATTAATAAGAAAATATCGTCAAGAAGACTTAGGGATGATAACCCAATTAATTATTATTGTAAGGTGTGGGTCTTCAATATTATTGGTTGCCTCCACTATTAATTATCTTTCACAATGCAAGGGTTTGATTGCTGTTAATAGTTTCTGTGCAATATAAGCTCATATAGAATAGTATATTTTTAATGGACCCTCGGTATTATTAAAATGATGCAATATACGAGTTTCTATTTCGTCTTTAAGTAGAAAATACGAATTGAGATAAATAGTACAATACTTTTAATTCAATCCAGTTGGTTCAATTAATAGAGGCGCTTACAGGCTGCTGGGTACGAGTGTCACCGGTGGTTTACCACTGCTCACCGGTTACACCGGTCACCACTCTCCGGTGGATGTGGCGTGCCGACGCGTTATGTAGTCTCGTAATTGGATCTGAAGCCGTGCGCCGGGCTCTCTCCTCCTCCCCCACCCTGTCCACCCCTTCACTTACCTACGGGGCTTCATCAGATACCCTTACACAGCCAATTAAAATTTCTGCCCACTCTCCAGGAACCTCGCGCTTTGGTTTTGTCAAAAATAAATAATCAAGCTGGGAAAATATCACCTACATGACCTTTATGGAAAACTTTATGGTGGTTTAATACTGCCAACTAGATTTGCATTTGAAAATAATAATGGCATATTATTCTACAAATAGTTATTTATAACAAACTCTTAAAACTATAATTTACTGTACAACCTCAGTTGAGAATTCGACAAAAATCTAACGATGCAAAATTTAACCAACAACTGCCAACGATTCTGTGGTCAACACAAACTAATAAATCACACGCACATACACGCGCGCGCGCGCGCACACACACACACACACACACACACACACACACACACACACACACACACACACACACACACACACACACACACACAACACACACACACACACACAACACACACACATATTTATTTATTTATTTTAGACAATGCCTGAGAATATCATAAGGATGAATTCAGTCTCTTTGTAGATGAACTGTCAAAAATCTGCTCGAAATGTAATGCAGCCAGTTGAAGTATCAACTGGGATTTTGCCGTTTACTATGTCTAACAATTGCTGCAAAAATACTATTCCAGACTGGTGTCTCTGTAACCCGACAGGCATCATGTTCGTCTTTAAGTTGAGTTTCCACAAAACGGATGACATTTAATATCGATTAGGTTGGTTCAGTAAACTTGCTATATATTGACTGTGAAAACGTTATTGACACGAATTAAATTTCAAGATTTAAAATACAATTTCTGGATGACTGATGACGTATAAATCGATGGATTCCGTCACTTCTATCCAACATAATGCGACAACTATGTCACCAAATGTTTAAACTTTCAGGACTTACCCGGATATACAATACAAAGATTAGTGTGTTTGTTAATCATAATGTTGTGTAACGTAATCTAACGTCTTTGTAGTCACACCCGGTTTGTGATGAAGAAATTTATGAACACGTCATCAAAGCAAAAATAATTCTCCCATGGTCAATGAACCTGAACCCATCTTGGTAAACGAGCAACTAGTTTGTTATAACAAAATAAAAATGCAGTTTACCACAAAGCGTTCCATTGAAGAAATTCTGATATTACAGCAAGCCACTGTCATTGTTTTTACAGTGTAACTGAAATTCTTAACTCAATTTTATTTTTTCTGAAATTTATGAAAAACACCATGGTTTCGATCACATCCCAGCCACGACTCGACACGTGTTTGTCAGCCGTGTAGGCTTGCTGTCAATAGAACGTAACATATTCAGTGGATCTAACGAGCGGTCAAGTATTTATTGAAATTTGGGTACAATTTAATAATACTAACCGAAGTCTTTAGGGTTACCTAGTTTAAAACGATTATTATTACAAGTATAGTGTAATTAATATTACACGGTATAACGATGTTGTTGTTCGTCTTTTCACATTTATTCAAAAAGAAGTAAGCTATACATTTTGACCTATTTGGACTTCCATACAAAACGAACATAGAAACAAGTCAAAATGTTATAACCTCCTCCTTTTTGAAGCCGGTTAACAATGGAAATGTACTATAGAAATCCTTATATTATTAAAAAAAACATCTATCGTAAAAACTTATTGCTAGTTGCTTTTAGTTCAGAAAAAGATATATTCTAGGCCAGACTCGGGCCTGGTCCGTTCTCACGGAAATTGACCTGGTTCGTCTGTTTCCTCATTCACTCCACGCGCCTACTCACGGCAGTAGATGCGGGTCGACTTCTGGCATTCTTCTACTTCATCTGCGCCGCTAACAATCTATTTTGTCTTCTTGGATGTTTGTACTCAGTATTATTTTACTATTAGATTATACCTTAATCAATACAAATTATATAAATCTAAGTTTACACTGCTTTTACCAAAACGAAATTTCGTCTTGCCAAGCACATTGAAAATGGACTTTTAATATTCATTATTGACGAGAGATTATTGGAACAGGATCATACAGATTTGCTGTCGATATTAGTACAACAACAAAGACTGACCGTTTCCAGGTAACTGTCCTACTCTTCATGTACCTCACACCGTAGTAGGGCAGGCATGCAAAAAGGAAAATTATTTTACACCGCTCGGTGTAACTACAGCGAGACCAAAGTCGGCAAGAAAATTTAGTACCTCAAAAATAAAAAAGGTTCGTTTTAGGCTTTGGCACATTAGAAGAAGGCAGAAAATCTCAAAACGTCGCGTCGTGTAACTGTAATTATAACTGCTGAACTTATACATTTTGTTACCCTTAAAGAATAAAACATAGATTTACCCTCATATCTTATATTATTATTTTAAATTTTAGTAGAGAAACCATTTATTATACAATTAAAAAAATGTAATATTATACATTGATAGCAACCATTTATTATACAATTAAAAAAATGTAATATTATACATTGATAGCGTACGAAACATTTTTGTATTCTCATAACATTTAACATAATTTGACTCTCAAATTAAATTTACAACAATTTATGATTGTAACCTTTATTATAAAGATTTTTAGAAACTTACAAACTAGTTCACATTATTCCCCTGGTTAAAAACATACAACACGTGGTGAAATGAATTACGTATTTTACCTATGTATAGCACACACACACACACACACACACACACACACACACACACACACACACACACACACACACACACACACACACACACACACACACACACACACACACACACACACACACACACACGCACACACACACACACACACACACACACACACACACACACACACACACACACACACACACACACACACACACACACACACACACACACACACACACACATATATATATATATAATCGGCACTCGGAAACTGCGCTAATTATTGAATTGATCAATGTTGGACCGTATCTTGGAGAATATTCTATGTGCATTGGAACTTATATTTTGTCGAAGATTTGAGGTCTGTATAGCTTTATTGGCTAGATAATTCAGATACACGCCAGACATCTCTAGTTGTTATCGGATTGACAGGAAACGGCATGTCAACGCCCTTCAAGTGAGTAAATATCCTGGCTGAAAATCTCATAACCTCAAAATCTTCCCAGGTTCATCAATTCTGGATATATGAATCAATTGTAAATACGAGTATAACTAAAAGTTCTGACTATTGTTGGTTAGAATGAAACTAATGTACGTAATTTAATTTATTACAACTTATCAAATACGAATATACGAGGTTTGTAGGTCAATGAAGAGGTCAAAGAGCTCTCTGGATGTTTGTCGTGATCGAACGCCATGAAGTTGGAGAGGTGCTCGGCCGGTACCAGCATCGATTGTCAGCGGTAGACTTACACCGTGTACAGTCCTTCTAATTATTTACAATTACGTATGATACTGCAGCTGCAGTTGTAACTCTGTGTGTGTGTTTCATGTATGTATATACATACATATATATATATATATATATATATATATATATATATATATATACATACATATATATATATATATATATATATATATAATTTCAATAAACATTGAATCGCAAAAAGTACTTGCCCCGCCGGGAGTCGAACCCGGATCTCTCACTTGCCGGGTGAATGTGCTACCATTACACCACAGAGCGCTCACTTTTCCGATTCAATTATTTTGTATTTGGCCGTATCTGTCACATTTGCGATTAAATAAGGAAACTAACATATGATCGGAAAACCAAATACCTGTCAAACGACTTTTATTTACGTTAAATTGTATAAATAAATGGCAATAGCCTTATTTAATTTCAATAAACATTGAATCGCAAAAAGTACTTGCTCCGCCGGGAGTCGAACCCGGATCTCTCACTTGCCGGGTGAATGTGCTACCATTACTTTTTGCGATTCCCTCCCGGGCTTGATAATTCCCGCATGATTTTTGGAAAAGCAGTAATACTTACTAAAGGTTAACAAATTAATAGAGTAAAATGCCGCAAATCCGTCTTGAAAAAGTTCACTCTTTAAAAAGTTACGCCGATTTAAAGTTTGAAACATTTACAACGTAGGTCATGTTTTAGGTGGTTCAATATTCTTATCTTGGCTCAAGTTGTTAAACTTAGTAAATGAATACTGGACTTAAGAAATAGTTTTTAAAGTAGTTATTGACCCTTCACATCAAATATTGTTCGTTTTAAATAATGTACATCTTGGGCTATGCTTACGTTAAACATTTTTGCCGAACTCCTTGTAGACACCTCCATTGGATGTGAAGAGTTTATTTAAGATTTCCTTCTGGCTCCTTGCGGGCCATGCTCCTGACATGACAAAATTTGGTAGCTACTTCTAATGGTATTTATAAAACTTGTTATATAAATGTAACTAGTCTTGTGATAGGACTTTTGGAATGACGATGCTAAATAATTTAAATCGCTAATACAATGGTGAACAACAAAGGACAACGCCCAAGTGTCAGTGGAGTATGACGCCACTGAAGATACAGACTGCACGGAATTACAAACTACACGCTGTCGGTGTGGTGCACGCTAAAGGCGTCACGCTATTTACAATCCATACATCATTCTCGTGCTTGCCAGCGAGGTCAATAGCTGTGTTGGTGTGTATTGTTTGACAGATGCGTGAATTACGGAACTTATTAAATTCGATGTTAAGGGGGGCTTTTAGTTCCTTTATTTCTGGCCGAATCTGGTGTAATATAAATATTACTTGTGTCGTTTTACGTATCTGACAATTGGATTTAAGCCCATCTAGTTCAAGAAGTATTACTTACGAAAAACTGTACCTTTTGGTAATTAACCCTAGTGATGCCCTACCACTTCAACACCCTCAAAACTAGCATGGCTGCCGATAAATTCTTTTCTTAGGGCAAATTCTTCTGTCTGTTTCACTAAAAAAGTAGGTTGTGTTATCATATAATACAGTTTTGCTCTCACCTCGATAAAGGTCCGTGTTGGGTCAAAATTTACGTAAGAGTCGTATCACATCTGTAAACGCTTTTGTCTTGTAAATACAAGTACAATAATAATCTTTGTAGATCGTTAAATGATTCCTATGATAAGGAATAACGAAATTAGTCTATTTTCGTACGACACAGTACAGTACTGTCAAATATTGGAAATGAGGTTGATTCCTCATGGATCTGTAAATGAACCTTATTAACAACATATGAACGGTCGTCCCCTCCAGACCACGTTCCCTTCAATCCAATTCGATAAAATAAACTTGCGTGTTTCATTGCATAGAGGACAAGGAACTGAACATTGCAAATTCCTTCAGATAAAAATAGAAAGTCTATCATTGTCACAATCTATTTAGTCTATAGTACCAACAATTTTGCACAAATCGCTGTAAACTAACTTACGTCTCGATGAGAAAACTGACTTATCTACAAGTACGGTGTATCGCGTTATATACACGTTAAAATAAGGCTAATTACTAAAAGTGTCTAGAAATTAGTATCTGCCTTTGAATTTTAAAGTTTGGAACATGTGCATTGTTTTAACGACTGTTGTAGCCTTCGTTTCATAAAATTTATATAACTGAAGAGCCGGCTAGTAGAGAAACTACTTTGAGTTTACCTCTAAAGAAAATATGTTAAACTTATATTACTTCTTCTCCCTCGTATATTCGGTGAAGATACGGGAGATGTGTCATTTTAAAATATGACTAATCGGCATTCAATTGCGTTTAGTTTTAGTGTATAATTTTAACAAACAAACTCAAAGGATTGAATAGTATTACATTCGTTCCTTAAATAAAGTTTACTGCGGAATATATATGTTCCCTTTGTTTGAAGGGATTCTTCATAATTCTGAACGGAGTTTCTACAATCATTTATTCCTAAAAACCTACATTGTCTTATACTGTCTATTATTCCTTACCGTATACTAGAAGTAATCTAGACGTATCTATTTCGATTCATTTAAAGGCCTAATACTGGTTAATTGTACTGTTAAAGTGAACCTGAATATCTTCGCGCGAGTGGCGTTTTGCCTGAAAGAAGCACGTCAGCTAACTAACTGGTATGCCATAATTACAACGAAAAATATTATTTAATTCGCTTATTTTCATTCAACATTTGATCTGAAAGTTTATCGTATCCATCGTTATACCAGTTTTCTTCAACGGGAATTGTTTGTAGGTGAAATTTCTCAATAAAGAGTATTGGAACAAGAGTAGCTCAGCTAGCGTGGTAGCCTAGCTTTACTAAAGATCATGCAGGACATCTGTCCTTCCTGGTGAGTGGTGTGTAAGTTAAACGTATATTGTGTGTGTTTGTATGTATAACAAGGAATAGGCCACACCATGTGTCCTCTCATTTCATTGAGGTTGCATGCAAAATGGGTTTTTACAGACAATCATACAAGAAAGATATTTTTACATACCCGGCAGACAAAATAGAAATTGCGCCAGCCTACTGAGTGACAAGAGGCATTTCTTATACTGTCGCACCTCGATACGATGGTAATCAGTGATGCTAAATCATGCAATATTTTAAATCTAAACACGAAATCTTTCTCGAGGTATTGCCACAATATAGGCTACATTCAAATTGTTGTTTATTAACTTAGGTTTCATAACAGTGTGTAAATAATAGAATTGCCCGTGGGCTAGAGGGTACTACAAGGCAAAAGTGCGCTGAAATAAAGTCTTGTCACTGACTATTAACATCGACTTTCTACTCTATTTCATTTTTACTCTATGAACAAATGTCCAGACACAGTCACCAAAAGTTGGGGTAGTTAAGCTACTACACTTGTTTAATGTGCCACATCTCATTATGATTGTATTGTTTACACATTTATTTATTCTGCTATTTCCTCATTGTCATTATGGTAACCCGTAAGACCAACGAAAAAGGCTCGTTAACGCTCAGCCAAATATTATGGAATGACAAGAACCATCGTTGCACACGGTGTTGATCATATAGAAGTGAAGCTTCGTGTAAAATTTAAAGTATATATGTAATTTCGTTTTCCAATTACTGTATCAGGCGGACAGACAGAAATATAATTTTTCGAGACACTTGAGTGATTGGTTATGCTAAAGCCCGGTCAATTATAAATTGAGCAGAAAAGTAATTGAGACCTGAGGGCTGCTTCCCGTATGCCCGTAACAGTGTATATGTCTACAGGTATGTACACAAGGGTCTAGACAGAAAACATCACCGAGTAAGTGTGGGGGTAAGTGGACAGATCCTGCGCCCACACGTCCCCCGCTAATGGTGGCATGCCTGGGCTAAACAGGAAACAGCGCGTCCGTACCCGTCTCTTAGATAAACTCATCTAACACGTCACCAACAAGCCCATCGAGCACAATAACATATCTTAATGTGGGTTTTAAAATAAGTATCTTTCCATAAATAAAACATCACAATATAATGTTGCGAGGGATTTTGAGACTGAGTAGAATGCAAGTGACAGAAACACATTGATTGGTAGTGATATCCTGTAAAGTAATTGTTAATGAATTCCTATTGATTGGTAGTGATATCCTGAAGAGTAATTGATAGTGAATTCCTATAGAGCTTACAAGTTATTGCAGTCACCCTTATATAAACAACGCGATTTGTGGAACGATTCTAATCTGTACGTCGTGTACCATGAATACAATTTTAAAATTTCAAAAGTGTTTTTTAATCTTGGCTGCGTTGAACAATCACGACTAGGGTTGTCCGAGAAATACCATTGCATACTAAATTCACTAAATTGAAAATGTCGACTACCACAGTTGCAGGGATTGTGTGGGTCTCTATAATCCTTGTGGGATCCGAGAGAATGAAAGGGGTAAATATTGTGGGATCAGCATCTTCAGATCTTACCTCTCTAGTATTTTTAAAGTTTACTCGTAAACGAATTTTCAGCAACTTTAGCAAATGTTGGGTTAGATAATAATACCACAAGTGTAACTCCCGAGACTAGGTAAAAGGACTCGAGCTGTCAAAACCACGGTACCAACAGTACGAAGAAAAATAATAGTGCTAAACGAACGTTATGAGTTTGTTCACACCAATTCATATAATATTGGGGTGGGGGCGAACACGACCTACTTTGTTGGTGTTATAAGAATGCCACAGTATTTTAAAATGCAGCCATGGAGTCTACACTGTTGGAATTTTGGAATTATCACAGTTTGTACATTTTCAAGTCACTCCTACTAAGAGCGCACAAGAAGAGAAAGAGAAGGAGATGTGTTTGCTGCGGTTGTTACGTGTCACTCACATTTAGAGTTGCCTTGTCGGACATAGTGATCGTATAAAACGCCATGATGGATCATATGTTGAATGGTCTTCCTGCTCCACAAGTAATCAAATCAGATGATATTCCCAAACAGTGTATATCGCGTTAAAAACGGTGTATTTCTCTTGGGATTTGTTGGAAAAGTCGGAGGGCTATGCACAGGCCATATAAATTACTTATAGGTTACCTAGATTATCATGCCTGCAGGGGTGCCAATACACGCAAGATGAACGATATGTTTGTTTATTGTTCGTTTGAAGTGATAATAACACTGGCTAGCTGACTCTTATTGTGAGACTCAAATCATCATTGAAATATTGTTTTTAAACGTTTTACAAAAAAATGTTCAAAGGCGAGTGGCTGACGACTACAACACGATCGGTAACAACTGAGGGGAGGGGGTAACACTTGACAAGCTACGGTGATCAACATGTTTACACCACTTAAGCTATTACTGGTAAACACTTGTGCGCGAACTGGAGCAAAATGGCGGTTTGTGGAAGAGGTAGGGGAGAACCCTTCACACAACAATAGATTCAAAGGGGAGCTAGTTGTGTGAATATTTTATGCCGATACGGAGGAGAAATACTGCCCACGTGAAAAGAACAATGTTTTCATTCATATTCCCCCATACGCGTGGTGGCTTGACTTATTCAGGACGGCAGGCAGAAACCTCTTCCCTGCCAAGTCGTAAACGTATAAGAACATCTCTGAAGGTACAGAATATTTCAATCCCTTATTCAGTTGGAGTACAAGACTACTCAGCAATTGTTTGTATTTATATGGTATATTTATACCAAAATATGCATAGGATTTTTGGATATATATTTCTAAGAAACGATCTAGCGATGTAATTTCAAAGTTGAATAAGAACGCAGCATTTATTTACGCGTCAGAACACTTTGAATGGCACTGTATACTCGTGTCTAATCACTGTCCGTTAATTCTAGTGTCACAGTATCAGCCTGTAGTGTCCACTCGACCTAGGTATTCAGTAAAGCTGTCCTCATGGCGAGTGCATCCTTGTCTGGTGGTTGAGTTTTAACATGAATGGAAAACCAATTCGATTCTACAAACGAGGATAGTAAAAATCACTTATTAGATCAAGTTATGGATTATTATAATGTCCGACAGTGATTTATTGTTATTATTATTACAAAAATAACAACCAAGAATTTATATAATTTTACCGTTTTAGATTGATGTATTAAATCTGAGAAATGATTATAAAGCGTAAGAAACCATTTTAACTTTATCAGCCGATATACATGGCATAATAACCCACTTTCCAAGTGTCGAGTGCAAATAAGAAATGTTACTTTCTTCTGGTTTTTTATTTAATGATAGTATGGAACCACTATATTTATTTTATACTATAATATTCAGTTCTTTTACAAAGTACATAGTACAAGACATTCGATTACCTCACAATTAAATATTTCCCCATTGATGGGAATTGCAGTTATGTTATTTTTTTTTAAGCAGTAGTTATTTAAACTCAGAGAAAGTAAGTGGCGAGTTGTAATCTAATAGCGAGAAAAGAGGCAGGTGGGAGCCAGAAGGGGTTAGGGGATGTATCAAAGGAGTTGAACCGCTGCATTGTAATTTGGAGCTCATGAACCCATTAATTGTGTTATTGCGGTCCACACATGAACACGGTTTAAACATTTCTTGAACACGACGGGAACAAGGGCTACAGAACCTGTGTAGAGTACATCATCATTACAATGTATCCTAGCTCACTGGCATATCTAAGTCTTAAAATAACTTACGAAAGGATTGATGGAAACGCGCTGTACAAATGTATTAACCCAAAACATAGTCCTAAAAACTAACTCCGATTTCTGACATAAAAACAGTTTCATGGGTGAAACCTGACTGTTTAAGGAACCGACCCCATTGTAACGATAATCTGGAATTTTAAATGACGGGATCCACTCTAAATGAACGACTAAGGTGTGGCTAACACTCGGAAAAGAAGGCCCGAACATAGAATTCTCGATCCTTAATCATGGGTCTAGAATTGGCCACCGATGGATACAGAGATTTACTCGTATGCACAATGCTATACTGTATAACATTGTTTACCTAGTTTTTCTTAACTTTTAAAGAGAGAAAACTTAATTGATTGTCTGAAAAAATAAAATTGGCATTCTACATGGAGTATGATGGGTAAGCAGGTCCGAGACTAGAATATTCTCGACGACTGCGACTCGAGACCTTCTGTAAACACATCTAATCAGTAGAATTATGCCGGACCAATTCCCTGGTCGATCCGTAAGGCACTACAATTGATCACTAAATTTAATTTCAGCTTCAATCAGTATACCCAAATCTTGTAGGCTCTACCATGAGAACGTGGAAACAGAAGACTTTTCTGCACAAAACTGTATTGAACACAAACAATATGTTGTGTTCAATACAACGATGACCGTACAAATTCCTAAACCTCCTAAGTAGAAAGGCGTGGATCGGTTTCAGGTGTATCGACCTACTGGTTGACGGTATTTTTCTCATCGAATATTGAACAGTTGTCACTCGTACTTTAATCTAAATAACCTTGATCAGGCAAGAATGCATTCATATAAAATGAAAGCAGTAGGATCCAATATTAGACTTGCTTCAGGTTAAATCCTTGCAAAAAATTATAAAGTGAGGCATTCTAAAATTTTCTCAGTTCTGGAGATTTTCAAGAGAGGGAAACCCCGCGTAAGACCTTATTATCAACCACATCCGATTAATTATTAATTTGCCTCGAAATTTTTATGACCGCTCGTTAAATCTACTGCTGATCTTTAGGCTAAGCCGAGCTTATTTCCAATCCGTCATTTTCCGTGATGGTTATGGTTGAGTTGTGATAAGTGTTTTGGATCAAGCTGAGACTAGTTAGGAAGTCCGGTATTCGGGATAATAAGTGTACTATGTTAGTGTATTGGAAGTAATGTGTAATTTGTACGTGTCCAAGCTACATTTGTAAGGGAAGGACGAAATTTACATTGGAAAATTTATTTTAAAAGCCAACCATTGTTACATCCCAACCAGGAGTTCCATTATTTGCATTATTTGTTGTTCGGCTGTCCATATAAAGGCCAGTCAGTAGCAATAATCAGTCTTACTACATCTTGGGTAGTCGACGCTTCTACTAAGACCTGCACTTAGACCCTTCGTTGCAATCCTGGGGTGTAGGTGCCTCACGTTGCTGCCCCGACTGTTAAAAATGCATCCAAAAGTGCATAACATTCGTAGCTAAAACAAACGGTTTAAACCACCGAATTGCGGGAAAACTATGTTTAGTTCGTTTGCCCGTTAAAACTGGAATTATTAAAAAAAATGTTTTGTTTGATAAAATTAATAGTAACTATTCGATTTGGCCCTGAAAAAAAGTTCAAAAATAATTATATAACATTTTGAATGTATTTTTAGTGAAGCAGATTCCCTTTTAAATCTTATTCTTTCTGTTTCATGGGCCACAGGCCTGTGCGAGGATATAGTTCAATTGTATTTGTTCTTCTGTTTGCATATGGAAGCAAGGCTTCCACAAAGGGTTAAATTAAAAGAATTATTTTAATTTTCCAAGACTTTACCTAACTGGTAGTATCTAAATTGTAAAGAATCCAAATAGAACAAGAATTGGAAATGGAGATAAGCCAGTAATTGGGAGAAGACTAAGGCGGAGACAAGTGTCTCTGAGTAATCCTTAAAAGAGGCTATTGACGCCCTCCTCGTTTAGCCTCCCTGGTTTTGTGAAGCCTACTTTATTACACGTACCACCAATACTTCCGTGATACTTATTACACGTACCACCAATACTTCCGTGATACTTCCAGCTTATACACTCCTACTGCCGTCTAAATAAAACAAGTTTTAAAAACATATATTTTAACAGTAAATCTAAGCAACACAGGTATAATCTGTATATTGATTTACACCACACAACCTTCTGATAATATGAAATAGGCTCTGTAAATCACAGTTCTCAGACTGTAGAAGGAAACAGCCTTGCACCTGGCCTCTCCTTAACAAATATCACTTACTTCTGAATTGACGTATGGTATAAACTTTATTTGACCATAATATTACTTAGACCTGTAAAGCCCAGGAGGTATGTTTCGACCATCAACTCAGTACATCAGTATGTTAACTAGTGGCATGAATGGATAAACTTTCTGGCTATATAAGGGGAATTTAAAGTGTTACTGTCTCTTTGAACGGTTTAGGACTTAGATTACATTTGCGTTAATCTTTATATTCTAACTAACAATATAAAAATTACAGTAAAATGAATCAATAAAATTTGAACATACTGTTGTAAAACACGTTGATCGAATTTCTCATAATGACTACTATACAAGTGAATGTTAAAAGGTACGTATTTGAAAAAATACAGTTTTCTGATATTTTATGCTACACATATATTATTAAAGGTTTAAAAATTACATAGCAAACCAACATTTCACTTTTTGAACGAATAATGCAAGTTATTTTATAATTAGTTATTTGGTACATAAACATACTGCTAATAGCGACTCAATCTCCATTTGCAGTCCACGCCCCTGGGGATCGTTTCCTGTATTTTGTACAATTATGCTATTATTTGTATTTAAATGAAGAAATAAATTCTCAAACATTCAATTGTTTTATGCATGGTTCCAAAAATAGACCGAGTATGTACAAAGAGACTTCTCACCCTCCACCCCACACCCAACCACCCAGATAACATAAACACCTCCGTATGAGATAAGACTTAAACAATTCTTCTTAAAAACGAATGTGATAAAAAAAGCTTTACGATACAACACTCATTTTTATTAATCCTACATCTGATAAAAAATCATTTATGAAGGACCCGACAGGGTTTTCTTCAAATTTTGTCATTGTCCGTCTGCGTCATCCTCTTAATGGAAATGTCCTAGAGAATTTAAAGTTGGTACAAAGTTGGTTCCTCTTGGTCCAAAGAAGTGTGTATTTATTTTCGGGTCAGAAGGTAAAAGAACCGTCCATTCATCTGGCTTTCCGTACGTGTGATAAATCTTACGTTGCGTTCTGTAGGTTCTTTCGATACTCAGTTGTATCGATTTACTGTTATTAATTTTCTTTTAGCTGTATTACACTCAAATAGTTAAGTGTAATACAGATGACTGTTGTGTTGTTGCAAGAGTAGGAGAGCAGTAGTGGTATCTTCATCAGTCTAATGAGTGAGACCCTTGTACTATTAATGGTTAAAACTAATTTGGTGTATTACTTGTATTGTTTTTATTTTTAATTGATTATACTTTAGTCTCCAAGCTATGCTTGACTTCATGTCATGTCTCGGTAAAGGAAACATTGTTTTTATCCTCATACAGAGCATTTAATAGGCCATATTTTCCTCCAGTTCAAGGTCAGACTGTTGATTCATGAAAATGCTGTGTGGTGTGTATATCATTACGTAAAATGTGTAAAAAGGGGATACACAATACTGTTGTTATTGGCCAGTAGAACAAAATATTCATTTTATTTATATTTATTGGCTTAATATTGACTCGAGTATTCTTGGGTGTTATCGTAGAAGAATCATGACGTATTAACTTGGTGTATAACCAGGTGCACTTCTCTCATAAACTTTGGTGACTTACCATATACCACCAGAGAAAGTTTTTAAGTAGGTACCTAAATAGTTAGTTTTTATCTAATTGAAGATTTTATTAACAGAGAACAAACTTGCAATCCTTCAGAATCCTCTATGCGGCCAAACGAATTTAAATGCAACCTTTTTTGTAATAAAGAACATCATAAATTGTATCAGAATCCCGCCTTTATAATTTTTACTCTCTAACAGAAGGTGTCTGAGGGGTGTCGGGGGTGTTATCACGAGTGTTAAGGGGGGGATGTAGGGGAGAGGAGGTATATTGTGCGTGACTTTTCGACCACTCTGTAGATTACACACAAGATGTATTACGGCCTCTTGTAAACCTGTGTTTAGATGAGCGCCTTTCATTTTCTCGTGTAAGTACAACTACGTGAATAAACAAGTTAATACACAACGATTAACATAATCTTGTTTGTGTTTATGCCGTAGTACCTGTACTGACATACCGTATGTATATGCAGGATAGGGAGGAATACAAATAGAAATTGATTGTTAGTTTCAACAGTATTATTTAAATACAACTGTAAAACACAATTAAATAAACTTTTTATCTTGATTATTTGATAGATGACACCATCTTGGAAGAACATAAATCAAAGATGCACTTGGGATAATGACATTAAGTAAACTAAATATTAATAATTTATTTCACATTTCAATAAAAACAGCCTTACTCAGTACGATATAAGGAAATTCAGATTGCATTGTACAAGCCCTGCTTAGTGGTTTTCAACTGGGTCTTTTTACACCTGCAGCACTTTAATCAGTTGTACTACAGGTATTTTAGGGGAAACGGTCCAAATGCATCTGCAAACTTTTAATGATCTCTTCGCGAAACGAACCTATAACCACTCGGTTAGATAGCTGCAGTTGCTAGCCTATTATTGGCTTGTGATAGAGAATTGCTAACTGTGCAGAACGAACTAGGAGATCTTGGCTTTGCTATTTTTGGTAGACCGCTTCTAGATTTCTTCTCAAATATTTACCAATCAAAGGCTAACAGAATATCAGATTATAAGTCCGATTGTCAGTTATTGTTCGGTTCCAAAGAGTAGTACGCCAGAAAAGACACCCTCAAATTTGTATTCCGAGTATCCTTAAGTTATTTAGTTATCCCTAAGTTATTTAGTTATCCTTAAGTTATTTAGTTATCCTTAAGTTATACACAATTATACATGACCCTTTGGATTGCATATGCCATCAGTCGGTTCCAGTTGAACGAATGAGTTAAAGCTCAGAAGTATAATACGTTTGGAATTAATACGTTCCTGAAATCATGAAAGCTGCGATAAGGGATTTAGCCAACTTTTATGAACTATTTGTGTCAAAAAAAACCTATGAGCAGGTGATTGTAGTAAAGTTCTTCAATTAATTTTATCTTATTCCTGTATAGAGATACCAGTTCGAACACGTGTTTTGTACTCGTGAGTGTGTTCTCAAGGATCCGCTTGCATAAAATTGTTTACATGTCAATCATTCTCGGTGGAGGAGTGGGGTGGAAACCCATGTCTTGGAAAAATTATACAATTCTCTGAAAAGGGTACATTTGGAATAACTTCGGTATTCCACCAAACGTACGTTTTGTATTCTACAGTTTATAAAAAAGTTTTTATTTCGACCAAAGATTAAAACCTGTACGAAGACACTCCATAGTCGACGTTGGATTCAATGACCCGGCTACGTGGGAGCCGAACCCGTACATTCCGTCATGATGCTTGGATTGCTCAGAGTAATTATGATTTAAACTCAAACATTTCATAGTTTGGTCGAAACTACTTTTATTTTAATTTAATTTATCAGTTCACTCATACATCTCAAGCCAAGCTAAATCCTCCTCCGCAGCATGCTTGGCTAACGTTGATCCTCCATATAATGAAATATCGATGTTGGATTTGGAACTCCCCGAACCACGGGTAAAGTTGTACCTAGATTTCCGGGCTTGAAATATGTATGAAAGTCTAGATTTTTTTGGCTTTTCATTCCATGTATTTCATATAAATATGTTGTTAGGATTCTGTTTTGAAATGCTATTTTAAAAACATGTAATCTATTTGAAGTTTTGTACCTGTCAAGTTCATGAAGTTCCATACTTTTAATAACGTGGCAAGTTAATTTATTTTACTAAATAGTTTCGTCATAATTTTTCTTTTCATTATATACAATTAGCTTCACAAATTTCGAATTGAAGATTCCAATTATATTTTTGCTTAAAAAGTATATAAATAATCGTTACTTATTGAAAACTAAAAGCATACTATACAAGAATTTGACAAATTTTTAAAATAAAATTTTTAACGAGTTAACGCTATTTTTAATCTAGGAGAAATCACAAGCTATAATTTTAGTGATTGCCAAAGTCAATATTGATATTTACTCGAATGTCTAAATCACATAGCCTTCTAGCACAACCCATTACTGTGATAAATACGTTAGTGAGTGAAACACGTATAAAAATCGATACACCCAGCTACTGTATCTACACAATCCACGATGTAGGTTTTCTATTATTTATAACAAGACATAAATTTATATTTTCGTAACTGTATTACTAAGTTGCTACTGAATGTCGTAGAACGCAGTAGACTATTGCTGAATAGTGGGTTCTCTGTTATACATAACTGGGTTTTCATGGCTTTTCGTAATAACCAATCTTAGAAACCAATTGGTGTGTATGAGTAGGTTTACAGCATGAAATTACTTTACAAAAATTACAGTCCTGGTGATAATTTTGAGATAATATTTAAAATTGAGTTTTACATTTTCTCGTTAGGAAATCTTACGTTTTGGAAATACTTCATCTAAAGATGCAAAAATACTTCTTATTTGATGAACGAAAAGGAAATATAAGCTAAGGTATTCGGCCTTCAAACTCCAAGCATTCCTGGGACAATTTATTCACCTGATCACACCGTAAGAGAGGTTCATTACACATGGTGTTTGCGGAGGGCGGCAGTTTGCAGGGGGTGGGGTAAGCACGCTAGGCACGCTCTGTCCTCGGTAGGGAGGGGGTGTGGGGGTCGTCAGCTCCCTCAAAAGACTGGAATACACCTCTAGTAAACTCGGGTCATTATTAAATCACACAATGAAATAGGTCATGGTTCGATTTCTTTCGGCTGAAAATGGCTGCCACCGAAAGGCCGAGGTGAGGTGAAATACCGGGGTAAAATCAATACTAAGTCACAGAATTCCCCGGATTGGAAATAGAGAAGCTCACCTGGATAGAACCAGCAGAGGAGGAGGAGTGACGCACAGGAGAGTGACCACGCACTACAGTACCTCATGGTGGGATCTGCCTCACTGTCCAGCACTCAGCACGGGTCTCCCACCTCACTCAGCAGTAGTCACGGCACAGCACGGCGGTCAGCTGATCTCCGGTATAGCGGCGCGCGCACCTACCCACCCCCACCCCCACCAACCCCTCCACCACCTCCTCACTCGCCCGGACTGGAACGGAACTCCAAATGAACAGAATTGGGTGGAAATTGTTTTACTGCTCCGTTTGGTGGCAAGACCTGCAGATCTATCTACACAGTCATTAGAACATCTGTGAAAACATACTTTCAATAGTAAAAGATCAAGAAAGAAATACGTCATTTGACAATCTAAAATTTAATATTTACACGATTTTTGTTAGTTTATTGAACTAAAGATTAAGTAAAATGAGAGAAACAGTATTATGAAGTTGGTGGGTTACGTTATATGATAGTCTAGTTAATTATAGGGCGTCATTAAAATTTAAAATATTTACTACCCTGAGTTTGATTCACAAAAAAGGATTATTATATACGAGATCTATGTTTCGAGTAATGCCTACTAGTGCGAATTAGTACCCTTGGAATAATTTTATTACTTAACTTTTTAAACAAGGGGCTAGTGCCACAATGTGTGAACAGGTAAATTAAAATAATGTAAGGTTATTTATTTTAGTAAATATTTTATAAAAATAGAATACTTGTATAGAAGTATATTTTCATATGTTTCAAGAAAAATTAGTATAACATAATTTCAATGTTTTAAAAAATATTGTTTTTTAATGTTTAAAAAATAAAAAAACTAATAACAAATTAATATTAAAACATGAATTGTGTATTTATAGTAATGGTTTTTATTATTTTAATAACTTCAAATGCATTGGAGTATAAATCAGGTATAACATTTTACATGGTATTTTAACAGTATGTAATGTTAAACCTTTTAATTGAGAAATGTCAAATGAGTTTGATAGGGTTTGGTATACATAAGGGTTTGATTTCTTTTAATTTATAAATTGTCGTTTGATCAGAAAAATATATTACAGCATTAAAACATGCTTTATGCTATTAAAAATTGTTTACGTAATGAGCGTTTCAAAACATAAGAATTTAATAAAGAACAGTTAAAGGATAGATAAGTAACGGAATTTTTAGAAATAGTACCAAGGAGATAGGCATAGAATATATAATATAAAGTTCTATGTGTATTTCAAGACGTATAGTATGTTTTTTGGTATTAAATATGACGCTTTAGATTTTTGGTACATCACTGTTTATATATATTTTATATCACTGTTATATCACTGTTTATATCACTGTTTATAACAAAAAAAAATTTAGAAAATCTATTATTTTAATCAAACATAACTGGAAAACTACGATATATATATATATATATATATATATATATATATATATATATATATATATATATATATATATATATCGTAGTTTTCCAGTTATGTTTGATTAAAATAATAGATTTTCTAAATTTTTTTTGTTATATGAGATGACGTTGTAAGTACCATTGCACAAAAATGTGGTGCGAGGTGATAATACCACCCGCAAAACACCATGCGTATCTACATTGCGTTTTTAATTTGAAGGCGCTCTTAATCTCTCAGCAAGAATACTGTTAATATTAGACGTAAGAGAAATGGTATATTATTAATATGTGGGTGTTACCCATACCCATACGTTTCGTAAGCATTTAATCTTAACAATTAAGATATCTCAATGCTACATTGATTTCTTTCCGAAACTTATTTTCTTAAAGGTTTGATTTAAATCAACAATTATAAATGCGATTATTTAAATGTCTTTTTTTATCATGTTAATTATTTACTATTATATTTTAGTTTTTATCAGAACTTTCTAAATAATTGCAAAGTATACTTTTAGTTTGAAAAATGTGAAAGATTTGAATTACTTAATTTATATTAAACGGACTTTCTGTTGATTAGGCCTTTTCCAAAATCAAATAAACGTTTTTAATTACTTAAACTCTTATATTACGTAATATTTTTTATTTTGTCTTGCATAAAGTTCTTTTATAAAATCTCAAATTGCTTAACAAGTATCGCACGGAGCGATATATGGTGAATAAAGTGGCTGTGGTAGTACTGAAATTTGTTTTGAGGTTAAAAATTGCTGTACTGACAGAGCAGTATGGGATGGGACATTATCGTGATGCTGATTCCAATTATCAACAATATTGGCACTGACACTTAGAACTCTTTCTTAAATTTCTTTGTAGTAATATTGGTTAACTGTTTGTTCAGGAGGATATGATCTGGAATTTCAGGCGATTTCTGAAAATTATCTAATGTACTAATGTAAGAAAATTGCTTATGATAATAAATCTCCATTTTTAAATTGTTCATTCAGTACATATGGTGTCTAGGTATAATTAAATTTATACATTTGGTATCGGTATACAATGAGGTATAATGAAAATCAGTGATCTTTAAAGCAAAAATTGGTGATCTTTAACAGCATTTTTACAACCATTATAAAAGTACTCAACCAAAAGCAACATCTTTACAAAGCAATGTTTTAGAGCACATTTCACTAATTACACTGGGAAATATATCCATTGATTGAAGAAATATTTTTACAACAATAATCTTTCCTTAAAAAATTACAATGTTTTCTAGCATAAATAAGAATAATACAAACTAAAAGCAAAGAAATATTCACAACAGCACGATCATTTGTTAATTTGGTCATCTACCCTTTTCAACACTTAGATTACAGCAGCAACACGTAATTAGCTAGCGATCGGTGTTTTCTTTACTGGTAGCCAGCTGCCGTCCGCGAATATACACGTCATATATACAGAATTGCAAGCAAAATACTGCAACAATTGCGATAGTTTGCTAAGTATAATTTATCTACGTTATTTAATACACAAAGTGCAACAAAATCACGTTTTCGTGATCAGTAAATTTCGGTTGTCCGTAAAAAAATGAGAAGGCTAGCTGTGGAGCATGAACATTAATACAAAAGTTACTAACTAGTAGCAAAATAATTTTTCAAAACTAAGCTAATTGGATCATGTATTTATGGGTTTTCAAGTACAAAGTGCAACAATAAACACATTTCAGCGGTTGATAACGTGTTTACCAGATTTGCAGCAAAATATGGTTTACTACAGAAGAATATTTTGATAATTAGGTTATCTAACTACGAGATTCCATGTAAAAAGTACAATTCCGCGATTTACCACCCACCACTCGCGTACTGCCGATCAGCTGACGTCCGCAAATATAGGCTACACAACAGACTGGCGGCGATACACCACCACTCGCGTACTGCCGATCAGCTGACGTCCGCAAATATAGGCTACACAACAGACTGGCGGCGATACACCACCACTCGCTTACTGCCGATCAGCTGACATCCCCAAATATACACAACAGACTGGCTGCGATACACCACCACTCGCTTACTGCCGATCAGCTGGTGTCCGCAAATATACAAAACAGACTGGCGGCGATACATCACCACTCGCTTACTGCCGATCAGCTGGCGTCCGCAAATATACACAACAGACTGACGGCGATACACCACCACTCGCTTACTGCCGATCAGCTGACATCCCCAAATATACACGACAGACTGGCTGCGATACACCACCACTCGCTTACTGCCGATCAGCTGGCGTCCGCAAATATACACAACAGACTGACGGCGATACACCACCACTCGCTTACTGCCGATCAGCTGACATCCCCAAATATACACGACAGACTGGCGGCGATACATCACCACTCGCTTACTGCCGATCAGCTGGCGTCCGCAAATATACACAACAGACTGACGGCGATACACCACCACTCGCTTACTGCCGATCAGCTGGCGTCCGCAAATATACAAAACAGACTGGCGGCGATACATCACCAATCGCTTACTGCCGATCAGCTGGCGTCCGCAAATATACAAAACAGACTGGCGGCGATACATCACCACTCGCTTACTGCCGATCAGCTGGCGTCCGCAAATATACACAACAGACTGACGGCGATACACCACCACTCGCTTACTGCCGATCAGCTGACATCCCCAAATATACACGACAGACTGGCTGCGATACACCACCACTCGCTTACTGCCGATCAGCTGGCGTCCGCAAATATACACAACAGACTGGCGGCGATACACGATACTAAATGTATAAAATAGAAACTCCAAGCTGTGTTATTTGCAAAACACTGATAATTGTTTAATAAAGTTATCTCCTTGCGGTTTTCAAACACAAAGTACGATAAGACACGTTTTAGTGATCTGTAAACTGCGTACTGGCAATTAGCTACCGTTCGCAGATACAGGCAGTATTCTCGTGGTGATGCCTGTACATAAGTACAGATCTGTAAGAAAAATTAGGATAATTTATTAATTAGGTTATTTATCTACTGGTTTTGAAACCAACGCATAACAAAACCAAATTTTCGCGATTAGTAATTTGTTTAATATACACAGCAGACTCGCAGGCATTCACATACATAAATAAAGAAAACACTAAATGTAAGCAAAATATTATTTTCAAAACTCAGATAATTCATTAATAGCATTAACTATTGCCGATATTTTAAGAACAAATTGCAAAAAACCATGTTTAAGTGATCGGTAAATCGTGTCCTGCCGATAAGCTCATAATTAACGACTCCTCAAATCTCCACAGATTCGATTACTGAATCCCATCGATAGATCAATTCTCCAATCTGAGTTATTTTTGTTGAAGATTGAGGATTTGAGACTCAGCTTAACATATCATTAGTTAAAATCAATTATACCATAAAAACTGATATTTTTATTTTAAGATCTGCACTCAAAAATTAAGTCAAAAGGTTAATAAATAATACAGTTCAATACATATTAATTATTACTTTATTATCTCTGATTGATTGAATATAAAAGTACATGGCTTGTGCAAGTATTCATGTTTAATAGCTAACACCTTAAGTTACAGGCACATTGTTTTCAGTGTCCTGAAATGACACTAAAATAATGATTTTTTTCCAATCCACATTGTAATGATTGAGCCTTAAAACTAAGAAAGACTTCTGCTATGAAAACAGTTTTACATATATCTGCTGCTGTATTGGAGTACTCGATTTTAAATTTCTGGTATACTTTTTTTAGTATAATTGTAAAGTGAAAGCAAGATCTCTACTGTAACTGTTGATAATTTTCAGGTAAATTTACAGTAATCATTAGATCTATCCTGGGCACTTACATTTTTTAGACCTTACATTCTGACTCAGTAGCTCATTATTAGGTAAATGTATACAAAATCAGCCTATTGCAATTGCTTTCATGCTAGCATTTACCAAAAATGTCAATGTAATTTCAACGAACATGACTCCCAGAGCCCAAAACCAACCACCTCCCCCTTCAAAAGTTTGTTTACATGCTCTATAATATGGCATGTGGAAACAATAACTGTTCCCAAAACAGTCAAAACAAGTAGATACTGAGTAAAAATTGATCTTATAAATAATACTAGCCTAAACCCGCGGCTCCGCTCGCGTGGCAGTAGAGAGGGCTACATCAATCAAGCATCGAAAAGAAATACTAATTTTATTATACGTTTTTCCAATTAATTTATTGCTGTACTAATACATCGTAGCATATCATAAAATCTATTATAAAAGTTTTTTGTTTATTTTAATGCGTTTTGGTAAACAACGTTATTAGTTGTATTATTTGGGTGTTGATTGTAGTCTGCTGAAGGATCGTAATTAAAAGCTTGTTTATACATGTCATGTTGAAGTCGTGCATCGCCTGATCTGTTTGCAACCGCTCGATTACTTTGCATTCTCAATCTATCATTCAAATTTGATGTTTCTCTTTCTTCTTGCGACAGCATCATTCTTGATGCTGATGTTCGTATTCGATTCAATTCGTTTACCTTTGCGCGCTGGTCGTTGCTTTGATTATTACGAATTCGTTTTGTTGCTATCGCACGTGCGCTGTGACGGCTTAAAGCACTTTTTTTTCTTGGCGGCATTATGTTATTTTCCAATAAAATTCGTCAAAAAACTGCTCAAAGGAATTCTGTAAAAAAAAATGTTGAGAAAAACATTCTTCAAAGAATATTTACATGAGAAAACAAAAATACTTGCCTATTTTTTTAAACCTTTTACTGATGGAAAATAACACTGTTCTTGGAAATTGTAAAAAAGATATCAAATCACGTTTATCAAAAATTTGACATTTGTGACACGTTGTAAATGTCAAAAAATGTTTGTTTACATAGAAACGTCAAAAATATTTATGTTTACTTAGTTACTGTCAAAAATAACAACAATTTTTTGTCGCATTATATATGTTTACAAAGAACAGCTGATTAAAAATTTGAAAAGACTCTTTCACTTAATAACATATGTTTGCTGCAATGCATTTCTTACGGGTATTTCTGTAACCAGTGGGGCGGAATCCTGAATCGGGAAAGGGATAAAAAGTATCCTATAACCTTCTACAGATCAAGACGAACAAATTAAAAAAAAAATTAGGCGAATCCGTCCAGCCGTTTGTGAGTGATGCTGTTACACACGAACAGTTTCATTTTTATATATATAGATTATGGCTGTTTGTTGGCCAACCTAGTATGCCATTTAGTTATAATGTGCCAGCTATTCAAACTTCACAACTTCATTATTTATGAGTCTATGGAAAAAAAACCAAAAAGTGGTCTGGACTGCTTGTAACATTTTAAATAGCTAATTTTAAAAATCTTGAATGATATTCAAGATATCGATAACAGTTGAAACATTTATTAATAATTGACGTAATATAATCTGCTAGGTCTATCACAACAATTTATTTAGGTTGAGGTTTGAAACTAAAGATACAATTAAAAGGGCTAAATTTGACATTTTGTTATTAAGGGTTATCATTTATTTGCTCTCTACGATTTTCAGTCAATGTAGCTGCCTATTATTGTACGCTCAACTGTTTTTCAAGTGCTTAATATTGGCTGTAAACACATCTCCAAAGTTTATAATGCAACTGTGTGATATTTAGAGTGCATTAAAGATTGTTGTATGACTCACCTGTGAGGTCACAACACTCATTTACAATACAGGTGGTGGTATGACTCATAGTGGACAGTAGTGAGTCATGTCGTCACGATCACATTTAGTTAGAAAAGATGATTTATAAACTCTCCCAACTCATTTAATATACTACCCTTATGAGAATAACTTATTAAAGTTTGATCCGATGTTGAAATTCCGACAAACCTACCTATAAATTTTGCACTCTTAAGTATGCCAATTTACTGGTAGCATTGTTTTCCAACAGTGACGTCAGAAAAAAATTACACATCATTTGCATTTTGTATACTTTTGTGGTGTGAACCATGATACAAAACCATTAAATTATTCTGTGACGGATACCTTATACATTCTGTCAGTTTACATCACACTTTTTATAGAATGTTTTTTAGAAGTCAATGGTTTTCTCTTAAAATACTTGCTCTAGGGGCACTGAATTGTAAATTTTTACAAGTATTCAGTAATATTCAAGTAGAAGGTAGAATATGTCAGACTATATATTGTGTAACAGGAATCACTATGGATAGATTGAGAGACCAAGTCTATAGCCCAATTCATTTTTGAGATATCCAGCAGATAGAAGAGAAATTTTGCCTGCCTTCCGAGTGATATATTAATTTAAAATAAACTATCTGAATGTAATAATTTCTTACCATTGCTAATTAATATTAGCTCAAGTATAACAAACAATATTACCCTTACATTTTGTATATTTTGCACTGCATTAATAATTCTTTTAATATGTATAAAAATGAGAGATGGCTGATTGTGTAATTTTATTCTGTGTATTCTCATGGCACACAGGCCTATGCTAGAATATTATCCGAATAAGGCGAGACAGATTCAACAAAATAATGATAACAAGTGTTCAAGTCACAGACTCTCCCAATATATGTACAGAGAAATATCTTTCAACAATAAGAGTAACTTGGGATGTTGGAAAATAAAATTTTTCAATGTTTATGATCACAAAATAAATGTCTACTGCTCTTAAATTGTCATACTGCAAGCATGTATTTTCTTTCAATAGTTTATCAATGGTTCCTTCATAACGTGTGCTAAATTTATTTCTTTTTTGGACTGATAACTAAATTGTGATTCTACACAGTAAATTGTATTTTAACTGTTATTGTAAGATTAGCTAAACAGAATTACTACTTAACAATTAGGAATAACAGAAATATCACCAAAATTATTAACTTGGAGAAACACAAACAATACAACAGGAAATATTTCTATACCTAGTTAGTATGACTACAAATATATAGTCATGGAGTGTTTTTCTGGCTGAAATCAATATCTAATTTTTGACTAATTTTTAATATTTCTACTCTCCACTACTATATATTTTGTTTCTGCTTTATCAGATTTACATAATAAATACATTACATTTTCTGTACATCTCTTACAGTAGAGGTGTTAATTCAAATATGAATGTTAAAACTGGACATTAAAAAAATACTGTATTGTTTCAAAATAAATTGGAAATCTGTATTAATGTTTTTGTATGAATTGAGATCATTATTAATGTTTCATTACTTTACAAAAAGATAGCACTGTTGAATTATTCATTACTGTCAAATTTCACAATTTATTTGTATAGGCTGTCCTTGGTGTATTTCACTATTACATGAAAAAATTCATAGTTTTAAACTATTAAAAAAAGTAATAAACAAATTAAAACAGTAATGCATGTAAGTCCAGTCCAATTTTTTAGTTTGGGCAATTAATAATATGGTGAGTCCAAAAATAAAATTAAGTGTAGGAAAGAAGCAAGTTATGTAGGCATCAGATTCAATATATTTTTATATTTTAGACCATTTTTGGTTTGTAAGATTTGAAAGTATTCCAAAAGTATAATAGGACCATTCTATTACAACACAAATTTAAATTAACCATTGAAGCAGTTAGTAACATTGTACCTGAAAATTATGCTATCTACCATATATAATATATATATATATATATATATATATATATATATATATATATATATATATATATATATATAAAATTCCCTGCTTGGAATTTGAAAAGGGTGCTCAATTTCAATGGAAAAACTCATTTGTTTTAAATCTTGCAAAAATTGGAAAGGAGGTAAGAAATAATATAATGCGAGTACAGCAATACAAATTTAAACCATTACTTATTTAACAATCATAAACTATGAAACAGTAATTAACCTTACATATATTTCTGTACAATAATCTCTATTCCATACTTATAAAAAAATCAATGAATGCTACAAGCAGATGATAACTCAATGATATAATATTGTGCTCAGTGTTATTATAAGAACATATAAATTAAATGAGAAAATTATAATTAATGGTGGATACAATGCTACTTATTAATAAATCGCTGCCTCAATTACTAACTAAAAGCATAACCCAAAGACAAACTGATTTTGTTATTAAAATTAATAACATATTTACTACTATAGTTATTTAAAACAAAATAAATATAACTAACCAAGGATTTAATTATCTTACAAAATATATAAGTATGCATGTGTAAACAAATTTCACACCACTGGTAATAAATCAACACAAACACCAAAATCCATAAACTATTGAACTAATCAATAATCATACAACAAATTATAACATAATGACAATTATACTAAATAAAAAATCTCATTCATATGATATAATATCATGGTGTTTATTTAGTTAACACATATAAGTATAGCTTACATGAATCCGAAGAACTTAACAATAAAACATGTCTCAAATAAAATTACTTAATCATCAATCACTTGTAACCCAATATATGGTTGTCAAATTGGTCACAATAAAACAACATGTAAGGTTAATCTCACAAAATGACAAAATTTTTGTCCCTTGGACATAGTTTAAAAATAAATATTACAACACTTTGCGCCCAGTATAAAAAAAACATTATTCCAGCACTTGCCATGATCAGTAGGAGAAACTGGGGTATTAAAACTTAAAAAAGATAGTTTAGAATAATGTCCAAATACTTTTACCTATCGATTTTAATATGCTTGACCTTTTTTGGTCTTTTTACTTGTTCTATTATAATTTTGTTACGTAATATAAAAGATAAAGAAAGACACAACAATAAAGACATTGTTCAATAATCTTTCCACTAGTTTTTAATTGTTATAGTTATTATCACTCATTACCAATTTTCATTATTTTATTTAATCTTCTATAAACTAAAACCGATTGAGCAGTTTACCGTCAGTGCCCATTGTTCACGATTCTATCCCAGTTGTTCATGTTTATAAAAACCAAGATATTATTATCTGTGTTTCATATATTATGATTATTTATTGTTTTTTCCTGATGCCTGCCACACAGAAAATCATATTTCAGGGCAAAAAATTTTTTATCTCATTTGCATATTGAATTATTATCTGTAAAGCATAGACAAAGCAAAATATTTTAAACAAATAAGTGTTAATTTCAAAAATATGAACCATCAAAACTTACTGACTATGTAAGTATAATTTATTATTAAAATGTTTACTCCTGATACATATACGTCTCAATGTTTGTATATTAATTAGTGAGAGAAACTGACATTTTGTGTTTGCCTGACTAAAAATAATCAATAAAATATAAGGAAGTGGAATTCGGCTCTGCTGCTTAAATTTTGTTCTCATTACTTCACAATAGTTATGACAAATTAAACAATGATTTTGGAATAATTATAAACACAAATCTTTAAACTGTAATTACTTCATTTTGTGAGATTTACCGGTAGAAGATGCTACATTACTTAGTATAGCTGACTATGATAAACAGTGTAATTTAAACCTATTATTTCAATGTGGCTGTATTTTTATTAGGTTTGTCTATTTTAACAATTTTGTCAGCCAAGAATCAGTATACAAGCAACTGAGGATAAGATGTTAGTCCATAAAACATCTCAAAATACTTTTTCAGAAAAGTACTTGTTATTTAAATTTATAAAAACAAGAATGTACTAAAACAAAATACACAGTTTTTTGGTGAACCATAAACAAACATTTCTTTTCTAATCAAATAACCCGTAACAGCAATCTTCATTTGTAGCTAAACCTATTACTATCATTCATCCATAATTAAAATTCTATTCAGATATTACGTTATTAATTACTGTAATAGGCAAACAAGCAATAATTAAATTGAAGTTGAAAATAGCCATACTTATGAGCAAATTTTGAGTCAATTTATATATAATGTAATCTAGTTGCTGTACAAATTTTCAAAGCAATGCATAAGCTGTCCGCCAAATAGAATGTTGGTACCTTAACGTGGCTAAGGATTGCCTTGAAATAAATATCCGACAACAAACAAAATTCTGATTGTTCTATTAAATCAGAATTATTTCATCAATTAATGTTTACTTATTGATGAATTAAACTTTAAATAAAGTTGTTTATTTTATTTTACTCGGACTCGGTTATGTTTTTTATAGTAAGTGACAACATAGTGAACCGGAATCCTTATACAGTACCTTTAATCATAGATCTGGTGTGATACTTCATGTGCTTTTTTCAAAATTCACTAATCAAATGCATGATTGATGTATGTTGCAAATTTGTCTGTATTAAGTGAAGGAAGAGATTTCAGTGTTCAATAGGTTATGTTTGCTAAAGTACATTTAAATAACCATAGTAAATACAAGAAAACAATTCTTTTTACAAAACAATGTTTTTTTGTTTAAGTTCCACTGACCTGGAATGTCAAACAAATGTGGTCTTTGATCAGTTGGTTTTCAAAGCTATAATGTAAAAATGAATTGTCAATAGAGAAAATAAATAATTTTTTGTAATTTAATTAATATTTGATGTTTTATAACCTTCTTTGTAAATATTTACAAACAAAATTTCCAGCAAATACCTGAACTACCACACTATTGTGAGTGAACATGAAATAGAAAAAACAATGTTTTACTTACTGACCTATCATTGCATGTCTGTTTATGTTTCCATAATAAATATGAATTATGAAAATTGGAAATTACTGTTATTATTCTTAGAAAAAAGGACGTCCATCTTGAGGCCTTGTTTCGTGACTGAATTTTACAAATTTTAACACTATTGTTTACTCATGTTATGGTCTAATAAGCAAATTCAGTTACTTTTGGGCACTTACATTTTTATTTCTACCACTTCTATTTTTTGTAATAAATTCCTGATAGTTCAAAAAATATGTGATAATAAATGAACGCAAAAATATATAAATCTAAATCATTCTGCAGGCAGATTTAGTTTTATACTGTGTGTGTGTGTGTGTGTGTGTGTGTGTGTGCGCGCGCGCGCGCGCGTGCGTGCGTGCCCATATGTATTTTGAAATTGAAATTTTAACAATTTTTTATGTCTTTGATTTTTAACAATAATAAATTCCCATTTCTAAAGAGTAGTTAAAGTTAAAGAGTAGTTCATGAACAACTTCAAAAAAACATTTCATTTATCTCATAATTGTTCTATAAGCACTTACTGTGTTTCTAAATACATTTATTTCAAAAATATATATGTTAAATAATATATCATACATATATCATGAGCAAAGCATATAATTTTGGAAATTTCTTCAAACATCTGGTGTTCAACTGTACCAACACACCAGATCTACAATCAGAGATCAAGGTTTAACATGGTATATCAAGGTGTATATACTTTATTTACACAATTTAACTATATTATTTTGATTTAATTTGTAGAATTGACATTGCTGATTTAAACAGAGAGAAATTGGTTCAATAAAAACAAAACAAAAATGTTATTACCACTTGATCTTATAGACTTTAACTCAATTGAAATAAGTTCCCCTACAATAATACTAAAATTATGTCTATAACTTATGTCACTTTAATATTTTTATAGATTAAAATTCACAAATATTATTTTTCTTTACTTTTTTATAAAAAAGTTTTATTACTTAATTGGCTAGTCAAAATTGAAAGTACATGTCTTGTTATAGATAAAAGCCCACTTAGATCATAACTGAAAGTTACCCAATTCGAGTTGGTACTGAAGACAGCTGACTGCAAATCAAACATGGAAACTGCTGTTTCATATAAACTACAAGCAAAAAAATACTCTATATTCAAAATGTTGTAAAGGTCACTTATGAATGGAGAGAAGTAGACTTATCATACAACTTGATAACGGTCAGTTTTCTTACAACAGAACTAATCATTTATTAAACAAATAATAAATATTTCTATTTACAATAGATTTTTGATTCACGTTTCATCTCAATAGTATACAATCAGATAAGTTGGTAACTAAAAAGTAAGAAAGCTTATAAAAACTTAAATTGGCACCACACATACTGGAAGAAACCTAGGAATGGAAGATTATTACACCACAGACATTTTGTACTAAGCACAACTCCTTGATAAAATTATCAGAAAACAATCTTTCTTAACATAAGCTAAATTAGGAAGAAACAAGACTAGATAATAAACACAACGGGTGACTTGCAAAGCTTAAAACTAATGTTATAAAAAATGGAATTCACAACTTTAAGTAACATAAAATTTATCTCCTGACAACTCATTAGTGAGTACCATTTAACCAACTAATTATCTACTTCTAAGTTAATTTGTAAAACTAAGTTAAAAACTAATAAATCTAACCAAGAAAAGAATTATTTTTATATTAAGTAAGACTGTGTTGGAATGACTAATTTCAGTTAATCAAAGCAACTTATACTTATAACTATTATAGTATTATGATCACCTCCCCATAAACTTAACCCATGGCTTATACCAGGTTAGCTTTGATGCTATTTTACTGAGTTTTACCATCATGACCCCACACCGTACGATCTTTCCATTTTCCAAATTAGATTTAAACTTGAACCTTTAAAAGAATAGCTGACATTATATTGTTAATAATTATGTTCTCTAAAAAGATTAACCAATGATAAAACATCAAAATGAAAAAAGGTCAGCCCCAAATATATGGAGAGGGGGTATATTGGAAACCTACTGTTAATGAGATTAGTAAATAAACTAAAGATGCATTAGAGGGAAGGTTTCTTATGATGAAGGGGGTTTCCCACTTGAGACTATCTGCCAGGAAAGGCAGACATAAAATATCAAGTACAAGAAAACAATTTGCCAAATATATCATTACATTTATTTTAGAAATGTCTGGTTTCTATTTGTTATTCGAAAATCTATTTAAAGATACAATTATCAGTATCTCAGATTAATGTGTCAACATCTAAAATACCACAAAAGGCTCAATAACAGTTTTACTTTGTACCATTATAATCCATTCGCTCCTAGAGCTAACACAGGACCATATTGCTCTGCTCAGCTCAAGACTAGAAACTGTGCTAAAATTTAACTTGATCTTTGTTACTCACAATTTGTTAAAAGGTTTAATAGTTATGACAATAACAGCTTTTTAATGTAAGTTGATGCAATGAACATGACTATTTAGAGAGCAGTTATAATATTAAGAATTGACAAAGAAACCTATCAGTTAAGGCTGGTGAAACACTAAAGGTTGAAATACGTGTTCTCCACAGCTGCTTGTAGTAGTATCTCAATTAGTGTCTGCACTTAACTCATGGAAAATATGTTTTATGATGGTTACAGTTGTTTTTAATATATAAAAATTAGAATGTCTCAACAATTATCTAATTATTTTTTAGGAAGGCTGAGATATCCCATTAGACTAGAGAATATTCCAGTAAATGGTATTTAACATGTCAAAATATGCCTTTTGAATTCTCAAGAATATAAATTCATTAAAAATAAAAGGTATGGTAGTCTTGTGGTTTCAGGTATAACAACTTAATACTAAAAGAGATTAGCAAAGACCTCACAGTTATTTAAGACCAGAAGTAAATCCTTAAACTATGAACATATTTACATTACATTATTATATAACCAATTATGACATATTCATTTATACATCCATTAATATAGAAAACTATAAAACATGCAACTAAAGAAAAAAACTGTTTAAAAGTCACCAAGAAGTACTCATTTTATTTCATTGGCACATATTTAAATAGGCACAACAATACTATAGTGTTTCTGAATTATTGCAAGTTAATTTAATGTTAACTGAAGTGTTTATAACAATGCCTTTTCAACTGTGTGTTGTTTTTTTTTCTAATTGGGCAGTTTTAAGTCTGATCAATTTAAAATTCGTTTTGTAAGTGTAATGTCATAGTGATAACACTGGTACAAGAAGAGACTCTCAAAGAGCCTCTTGATGTCAGATCTACGAAGTCTTCTGTGCCGCTTTGTTAATTTTGGGCGTGATGGAGAGGATGTTGACACTGACATAGAGAGGATCCTCAAACTCAGGACACAAGTCCATGATCTTGGCCTCAATGTTGCGCACCAGCAGGACAGACATCACTCCTGACGACTGGGAGAGTTTGGGCTGGCCTTGTGCATCCAGAGTTGTCAGGATCACTCTGCAAAAAACATTAGTTACAATAGGGAGACTCATACTCAGGCCACTATTACTCTTATGATAACATTGTTTTACTAATGGCCCCTGGATCAATATTCTTCCAGTAGATATTCCATACCTTTCCATCCCCAGTAAGGTATAGAGAGAAGCTAGATTATCATCCTGTGTACAACTGACCTGAGCATGACTCTGCGGGGCCGGTGATCGTTGAGTGTGACGTCCTCTGTCGCCCGTCGCACAGTCAACACGTTGTTGAGTGTGGACCATACCAGGTCCAGACCAAAGTTGAATACCTTCCAGCGCCAGGTGTTGCTCTCCTTGCTCTCCAGAATCCGGCCACAGCGCACACATGATGCGAAGAACACATCATCAGATACTTTGTCATTGTTTGGGCTATAAACATTTCAAGAATAATTCAATCAGATCCAGCTTAATAAAGACATATTATACATTTTACTCTTTTAGATCTCAGCCATTATAAAAGATATCTACAGAAAGACTCAACATTACACTGAAAGGGATATGCTAAGAATTGGCCCATTTTGTAAACTGTTGCAAATATACATACATATATATATATATATATATATATATATATATATATATATATATATATATATATACAGTATTAGCCAAAATAAACAGTACTGAATTGGTAATATTTTATTATGGTAAACACAGTAACATTACATATAGATTTTACCAATAAATACAAGTAAAAGGAAGCAAAATCGGTTAAACTTGGGTATTAACATGTTCAATATGACCTTTCTCCTGAGTCTTGTTGCCTTCAAAAAGTATGGTATGCCTTCTATACCCCTCCCAGACACAGCTCACTAAATGGTTACATGCTTACTATGCTGTAGCCTCTCTACAACAATGTCAGGACGTTCAAATCCAAAGAAACATGTTTTCTGCTTGTTTATGAAACCATTAATGTGCACATGACATTCATCTGTAAACAATACATCGCTCAGAACCTCAAGTTCTTTATAACGTATTGCTAACATTGAAGCACAGTACTGAACTCTGGCTAGTTTGTTTCTACAGTTCAAAGGTTGTCCAGTTTGTATCCTGTAGGGAAAACCACCAATGTTTTTGAACATTCTTCGCATTGACGTATTGCTAATATTAATTTTAAGAGAAGCTCGCATTGGGCTTCTTTCGGTGACTGTAACACTTGCTGCAACACTCTTCCGTGGTTTTCCTTTGTACAGACAGTGGTTGGGCGACCTGAAAAGCCCTTTCTCTGTGTCAAAACACTACCTGTTCTTCGAAATGTTTGAACAAGACTAAGAATCACAGCATTTCTAGGCAGGATTTTGTGGAAATGTTCCTGAAAACGTAATGCAGTGTATGACAAGCTTGGCCTACCCGCTCGTCCAATTCCGTATGAGCGAAAATAATGCTCAACGATAAAAACTTTCTCTACCGTTGTTACCACCATGTTAGCAAAAACTAACCGCAAATAAGAAAGAAGTAATGAACATGAAGCCGTGCCAACAATTGTCAATTGAATTAGCTGATCGAGAAGGCAACTAGAGCTGATTCAGTTTCAGTACTGTTTATTATAGCTAATACTATACATATATATATATATATATATATATATATATATATATATATATATATATATATATATATATATATATACAAACACAAGGCCAATTTTCAAGGTTTTTTTTATTCAGTGTAAAATATACAAAAATATAATAAATGTGAAAAATATTCACGTAAAAATTATACCTATACAATATATAATATAATACAATACGTATATAATATAATACAATATATAATATAATACAATATAATACGTTTTCTACACAAATTTTTTTAATTGGTTGACTTGGCCTTGATAAGTAGTATATAAAATCACATAGTTAATACTTCAGATCACTTAAGGTAAAAAGTAAAACCCAAAATAAGTTTAATTAATTGATAACATCAAATAAATAAAATACAGAACTTTTTTACAAATGGGTATGTTCATCAGAGATTTCAAATTAATTAGGCATCACTATTAACCCTCAAACTGACAGTCATATTTCCTCAGATGGCAGGCCATTTTTAGTGTTTTGTAACCGTTCTTTAAATACTTTAAAAAAATTCTAACATAAAATTAATGTGCTACACATTATTGTTTTCAGGAAAATGTGTAGATAATTATGGTATAAAAACATTATGCATAACATATTTTAAAACAATGGTTACAGTAAACTTTTTATGTTGAAAAGTGGTGGAGCTGTCCCTTAAATATTAAAATAAAAGACAGCCAATTTATTCTTTATTTTATTTAATTTATTATAAAAACCACAAATAGTAAACAAAAGGCTAAATTTGGTCCTATGGTTACGATTATTTTCAAAAATGTACAAAACATATAACTCCCAAACTAAATGTTTCTAAAATACACAAACATTTACAGAATTATATGCACTATAAAGCAATAAATTAATTCATAGTCAATTTCCAATTATGTTTATTTCTGAAAAGTGGTGGGATGCACCTAAATTTGTTACTATGGGTACGATTATTTTAAAAAATGTACAAAACATATAATTCCCACACTAAATGTTTCCAAAATACACAAACATTTACAGAATTATATGCACCATAAAGCAATAAATAATTCATAGTCAATTTCCAATTATGTTTATTTCTGAAAAGTGGTGGGATGCACCTAAATTTGTTACTATGGGTACGATTATTTTCAAAAATTAACAAAAAGAATTTAATTTTTACCTTTAATATTTCCAAAATATATCAAAATTTAGCACAGTATAGCCTAGAACAAAGCTATAACAGGCTATAACCAACATAATAAACCATACCCATCTCCACTTTTCAAAATGGCTAAATGAAGACAATCTTCCTGGCAAGTCAGAATCAGAATCATTCTATGACACTGTTTCCAGACCATCGAAACAAATTTCAATATTGATATAATCAATTCTTCATGTTTGAAATGGTATATAAATAGTGGTGGAAGTGTTGATTTATTTATTATATCAACTACTGTCATAACACATGCATGTCAGATCGGCATTATAATGTTGATTGCCAGTTCTAGGATTAAAAAGCCAATATAAAAGCAATATTACGTATAAAACTAACAACTATAAGTAATAAAGTCATCAATTCTCATTCAACAATAAATTGTGTATTAGTCTTCATTTACAGCTGATTAACATAGAGAAGCATATCAAATTACAATTCATTTCATTTTTCGGTTCATTTTTTTAACTTACCAATTAAAAATACAATCTATTTTTTAAGAGATTTCAAATTGCTGTAACACACAGTGAATAATATAATGCTAACACCATCTTACATATAGTTTGTATGACTGCATCCTCTTTATTGTTATTACATAATATCTAGGATCTGGTTTTGCTGTAACATAAATCTTTTGAAATTGAATTTAGATCTAAATTTAGTGAAATTTTCATTGGATCCAGTAGCCCAAGACTCAGATCTGCCCATTCCAAGGGTTGGTGTCAAATTAACTGATAAACATCCTCAATTGAATTAACCTCGTACTGTGTCGACTCTCCCCTTTATTCTGTTTGATAAGATCCTCGCACAGGCCAGTGGCCCATGAGGACGGACAGAATAAGCCTTAAAAGAGGATCGGTCTCTCCTTTAAAAAAAAAATTTAATGTTAATTTCTTTATAAGTTAGAATCAGAAATTAAGATCACTTAGATACTACTGTAAAATTAGTACAACCTGTGATTGTTCGTGTTCAAACTGTATTCACAAGACACTAGCTGTAAAAAAATGTCCAATACTATACAAAGTATAGCATTATTTCATACAGTAAAACTTCTTACTATTATTACGCTTTTATCATGTAACAAACATTTATGATTTTACCAAATAGCAAGTGCTTTTTGTGATTCAATGTTCGTTGACAATTGTATATATGTGTATAATCACAAACACACACACACACACACACACACACACACACACACACACATACACACACACAAACCACACACACCTATTGTACTTGGCTAGTTTGCTCTATTGAACATGAGTTTACAAAGTTTACAAAAAATCTTTATTCAGTAAACATGCAAGTTTTACAAGATACATCCCATGCACCACTAAAACGAGCGCATGCGGGAACTCGTTTGTGTTTAAACATTATGCTTTTTACAGATTTGCAGTGTTGCAGTCCCAGTTATTTTTAACTTATAATTACTTTAGGCACTTCTTAACCTAAATTGTTTTAGAAAAAATCACAAAAGTTCTTCAAGTTAGCGTTAAATAAATCTCTGCGATACTATATATTACAAGTTAATAAACTATTTAGCATCAAAAATCTATAATATAAAAAAGGTTTAAATAGTTAATTTAATAAATATATAGTTTAAATATGGCAAGATATAACTACACACAAATAAACATTTAAACAGTAGCCATATAAAAGAATAACAAAATTTACTATTTAATAAATATCTGATACCAAATATGTGCTATGACAGTAAATTTATTTACTGTGAGTGATTGTGCGTTATGTGGAGATGTATTGCCATCGGAAAAAAATTCTTGTGCTAAATGTGCAGTATGTGCCACACTTTGATTGTACCGATATCTTAGAATCTACTTGCAACAGGATGGGCGAGAAGAGGCGGGACGAGTGGATGTGTAAGGCATGCAGCACTCGTGGTAAGACTGTTACACCTAAGGACATTATCCCGCAGGAATTTTTAACAAAAATGCAAGATGAGTTTTTGGCTAAAATGGAACAAACTATCAAGAATCTATTTTCTGAATTTGAAATAAAGCACAAATCACAACTGGATGAATTTAAAACTTCACTAGAATATTTTTCTAAAAAAATTGATGATTATGATAGGGAAGTTAAGTTGTTAAAGGAGACTGTTAAAACACTAGAAAAATCCACCAAATCACTTCAAAATGTGAACTCCCACTTGAGGAGTGATTTCACGGTACTTAGAACTTACAACAATATAATTTTACAACGCTTATGAACCTTTATCTAAAGGGTATACTTTTTGAGAATATTTAAATAGTGAAGTAAACAAGTTTCTTATTCTTTTTGAACAACCAAAATATCTTTAAAAATGACAATGTATTTGGATGCGCATTAATATTTTTTTTAAAAGATTCCACATAATTCTGTCTCAAAATAAAAACACAAAAATGTTTCAATTTGAACATTATTGTTATGGAGCTAAAATCAAGATGGACAGCAGGATAACACTTCGTAGACGCTTAGTCAAATCCCATGGATTTCCATTCATCACTATTGAGCTGGATGATTCCTATTGGAAATGAAGCTTCACATAAAAACTTCAAGTATGGAGGTTCGTTCTCAAAATTTAATTATTTTCCATTTGTAAAAAATAAAACTTATGTGTTACAAATAATTTTGTTTTCGCTTATAGGTAACATTCCATATAGTTTTGAGTGATTGACATTACTGACCTGTCAGGTACAGTCTTGTCTGTGGCAAGGGGTTATCCCAGCAACTGTAATTTTGTTTTAAGCTTTAATTTAACAAAGATTTTAGGAATGATCCCCATATAAGTCACCGGCTCACAAGATAGGGAACGGACGTTGAACTTTTGTATTAAAACAAAAGTCAAACAGATAATCAATTTTAAGTTTGATAAATAATAAATTATTAGTATTTGGATTGCCTCTGGACGTAATATCTATATTAATTAAATAACTTGAAATAAGAAAATAGCGTAGAATATTTGTAACATATATCGAGGCAGTATGCCAATCTACGTGTCCGTAACTGGACCGCTGAATTTGTATCTAAAATTCAAGTCTTGTAGATTATTTTATTCTCGAAATATCCTACGAACAGACATACAGAAAACCAAACAGAACAGATGACAGTTAGTTTACATAAATGCCCAGCCAATCTCATGAAAGGACAAACACCATCATTAAACTTGAACGAAGTTGCCTATGTAGGTTTCTATAAGGATACATGTAAGGATAATTTTTAAGGATAGAAAAAGGACGTTAACGCTAACGCTCAACCAATAAATTAGGTAAAATAATATAAGCAATATCAAATATACCTCTAAAATCAAAACCAACGAGGATTTTTTCCTTCCAAAAAAAACTCCTCCCTTCTAAAATAATAACATATTTTTAAACTTTAACAGGATTATTATGGTTTAAGTTTACATGTACTTGAGTACTAGTGAAAGTCGAATTGCAAAACCCTTATATTTCTCTTCTTGTCCCTGACTACTTAAAGGCTCAGTTCACTTTGGCTATATTTTATATTTAATTATTCGTGTTTATTCGAGTTTGGATACAAAAGTAGACAACATATTTGGTTTTCTTGTATATTTTATCTTAAGTAAGGTTGGGTGTTTTTTATCTTGTTTTGAGAAATTATTATAGAAAATTCGTTATTGATCAACGTAGTTGTGCATTTTACTTAACTTTTTGTTTGATTTAAAAGTTCACTTCAAAATTAAAGTTTCTTACTTTTTGTTATCTATCATCCTGTGAATGAAATTCTATACTTATTTAAATAAATAACTTTCGGTTAGTTATTTTTTATTGTATCATAAACCTGAACTAGATACATCTTGAGTATTTCAGGTTGACACGTATCTTCTCGCTACCATGACTATTAGAGTTTTCACTCAGACTTGGTGATTAGTGGCCTGGTTGCACGTTCCCAAGGGTGATTGACTCTACTCTTCGTCCTCCTCGTGCATAGTTGGGTGTGATGCTGGTAACTTCTTTGCCTCGAGGTAACAGGCTGATGACTGACTTACTCTTCTTCATCCTCGTACGAGTTAGCTGCTGCCGCCAGCCTCAGCATGGACCCGTTACCAACCAGAGGTATCATGCTAGCTTGTGATACATTGACAGGCACGATGGAGTACTGCCGTTCCTCTCCGTCTCCAATCGGCGTGAACGGATCAGGGTTCGGCACAGTGTTGTTTTCTGGGCCATCTTCTGTGGTAGCTTCCAGGTCCATAGCAGCGTTGGATGTGGCTTCTGCAGGTTCTTCTACTTGTTCCTCACGAGGATCTGTTACAGGTTCTGGGACAGTGACAACAGAATCAGGGGTTACGATAGGAGCAGGGGTGCCGCCAGACGAATTGTATCTTCGATAAGCCCACAAACCGCCTCCTACTATGACTGCAGCTATTCCACCGCCAATAGCTACGTTCTTCCAGGGTATATTTCGAAACAAGGACATGTCGAAAAAGCTTCTGTGTTCAATTATCGTTTGACAGAAACTGATTAATTCATTCAGTTACCAGGAATATCTAAGTATTGTTGATTTCATTATTTAACACAATATTTCAAACATATACATTGAATGTTTAACCCTCGAGCTGGCAGTTGAAATGTCCTCAAGTGGCAGGCCATTTTGAGGTGTTTTGCAGTAGTACCGGTTTTTAATTTAAAAAAAATATAATTTGATTATAAACCTATATGTATTATATATCTTTGTTTTCACAAGAAAATTTACTTTTTATTTATGGAAATAAAAACCCCAAAATATAAGAAATTTATCACTTTTTTACTAAGTTTGTTTTCAAAAAATAAAAAAAGGTATGTAAAAGTGGTGGGGGTGCACCTATAAAAGACATATTGTGTGAAAAAAAATATTTCCAAAATACCCAAAATGTTGAAAATGTTTTATAGTTTTAGAAAATGTATAGTTTACTACATTTTTTTTATTAAAACAATTATGAAATACTCTAAACTGAACAAAGTACAATACGGCTAAATTCGTTGCTATGGATACGACTGTGTTATAAAATTCATCAAAATCTTAATTATTACTCAAAAAATTCATAAAATACATTAACAGTAAGCCTATAAAAATAAATAAAGAAGCTTTATATCATGATCATCGCATATGAAAATGATCCTAAAGCTAACTAAAACTACCACAACACTGCACATAGTCTAGAATACAAAAGCTCACTAATATATTTTTTTTTCACATATATTTCTTCATAACATCACAAAATAAACTGATAAAACACAATCTACGAGAATTTGTACGCATAAATAAACACACTTATTACATAAAAACACTTATTTCATGTAATAAACTTACGTTTTAGATGGACAAGAATAACGCGTCCGGGTAACAATACAACAACAATGGCTGACTGTTTACAAGCAACTCTCGTTTTCAATATGTCATACTTAAATCATGGCATACAAAACAAAACAAAATACATCGATCAAATCAGCAACTATTTCTGATTCCAGTGGTATATGAATCATTGCAGTTTAGTTCGTGTATTGATTATAACAGATGTCAAACGGGCACGTGTCAAATCGACTGATTTTCAGGCGACTGCCACTACAGAAACATTAATATCGACTGATAATCAGGTGACTGCCAGTTGTAGAGTTAATATATTTGCTGTATCTGAAATTTGTATTTAAAAATTAAATTTCAATAGCTGTTAGCCACCGCTTCGTACGTAATTTAAAAAATCGAAGGGCTTTTTTGTGAAAGTATGTTTGGTGTCATATGATAAATTACTATAATAGGTTTTAAACACAAATATGTGTGTGTGTGTGTGTGTTTTCTATTATTTTAGTATAAGTTAAATACAACTTTTATTGGTCATGCTTGTTTTGCGATAAAGGTGTATGTAGACTCAAAAAAATACTAGAATGTTGTAAAAAAAATTACTAATAGAAGGAAGAAATGCATGGATAGTATTGTAATTGGTGATGATGAAGTGAAAGTGGTGGGGTATGAGCGATTGGTTGGAAATACTTTTAATGAGTATTTTACTAGCATAGTTTCTAGATTAAGGAATGAAGAGTTCGGCCAGGATCTATTTCTGGAGGATCAAACACAATATAATGTCTTGATTACTGATTTTAAAGTGCAATACGTGGACGTAGTGAATAAGATAAATTGTATGAAAAACAAGTTTAGTTGTGGTCTTGATGGTATAAATATAATTGTGATAAAAGAGAATGTAAACATATTTGCACCGATTTTGTATAATTTATTCACTAAATCATTAGTAGAAGGGGTGGTACCTGATGAATTTAAAACGGCAGCTGTTGTTCCTATATTTAAGTCAGGAGAAACAAAAGAAGTGTGCTCTTACCGTCCTATCTCAGTAATTAGTAAAATAGCTGAAATATTTGAATCAATAATTAAAGACAGGCTTTTAAAATTTTTCAGTGATAGGAACATCTTGTCCAGAAATCAATTTGGATTTTTACCAGGAAAAGGAACTGACATAGCTGTGCATAAACATATTAATGAAATTATAAAACGTTATGATAACTGCGGTAATACCCTAGCTTTATATTTAGACTTTAAGAAAGCTTTTGATGTACTGGATATTGATATTTTAAATTATAAGTTTAAAAAGTATGGGATAGGGGTAATGATCTCAAATGGCTGATGTATTTCTGTAAGGGTAGGAAACAAGTGGTTAAGATAAATAATATTACAAGTGACAATGTAAAAATTAAATATGGTACTGCTCAAGGTGGTGTATTGGGTCCCTTATTGTTTTTAATATTTATTAATGACTTGATAGAACTACAATTAAACTCAAATATATTTGCTTACGCCGATGATACAGCACTGGTATGCTCAACGTTTAATAGAGATTCTTTAAGACTAAGGATTCAGGATGATCTTAACAAAATATCAAATTGGTTAATTAATTACAAACTGATATAAACTCTTCCAAATCAAAATGTGTTCTGTTCCCCGGTCAGAACCAGGACCTTTCACTATTAAAAAATGAATTTAAGCTTTATTGCCACTCACACAGTTGTATTTATGAATGTAAATGTTCACCTATTGGTATTGTAGACTCTGTAAACTATTTGGGAATGGTTATTGACAATAGGCTAAAATGGGATCAGTATGTGAATAAGTTGAGTGGGAAACTGAGATTGATTAATTAATTACTCTTTATATCACACGAGGAGCTATTTTGAAAGTAAATATTTAATAAGATTGTATTGCTCTTGGTTTGAGAGTACTCTCCGATACAGCATTATTCATTACGGCGGAACCTACCCAACAATACTAAAAAGTATAATTGGTTGCCAACGAAAAGCACTCAGAATTATTTTTAACGTCAATAACAGGAGAGATAGAATTAGTTACCTTTTTAAAGAAAACAAAATTCTAACTTTTGATCAAATTTATAAACAAAGCTGCTTAATGTATGTTCATAAACATTTTAATGAATTTCCCCTTAAAATGTCTGGCAGGGAAACTAGAGCATCACAATTTATACAGATCCATATTCCAAATTTTATTAAAGAAGCCAGCAGACACCAATTTTGTTACATTGGACCAAAAATATTTAACGAAACTGTAAAATGCCATGGGAATGAAATTATTTTTGACAAAAAACCAAAATTTAAAATGAAAGTGCTGAATTATATTTCAAATTAGATCTTAGCTTTTTAATACGACAGTATGTATGGTGAACCCAGTTATATGGAGCACATATAAATACTAATGGGTTTTTACTAAATGTTATCACTGCATGTTTCTAAAGAGTTTTTAAAATATATTTTGTTGTTATTTCTTTGTAGTTGCTTGTTGTTTCATTGCTGATATTTATATATTTATATTGTTATAGTTTTATTTATTTATACATTGTCATATAGTAGTAATGTCCATTTTTAATAGTATTGTAAGTAAAGGTAAACTAACCATTTGAAAATTAATTGATACTGCCTAGATTTAAGTATATTATTATTATAATTATTAAGTTATGCCAACTTACTTCCCGCACACACCTAAAAGGTGCATGGGAGTGTTAAAAAAACTAAATGTAATAGTTGTCAGAATCCACTGCATGAATTTATATTTTGCATGTATTCAACGATTTCCTAAATAAATAAAGATGTTTGAACACACACACACACACATGCACACACACACATGCACACACACACATGCACACACACACATGCACACAAGTAGATATGAATGTGGGGTTCCTGGCTCACTTTTGGGACAGTCAGAAAATCAATGTAAAATACTGTCCATTGAACAATAAAAAATCTAAGAAATCTAACAGGAAACCACGAATGTAAAATACTGTCCATTGAACCATAAACAAATCTAAGAAATCTAACAGGAAACCACGAATGTTAAATAACCGAATCTTTAGCTGTTTTACTGTTCATTGTAGGCTTCTAATTTCTTAAGCTATTTTAATGAAAAAATCCAGAAATCTTCGAAATCTTTATTCTACAAAGTTAATTGTAACACAGTCTTTATCTTTTATAGTCTTCTTTCCAGTAACAATCAAGTGTAATTTTTCATTTTTGTTTAATTCTTTAATCTTTTTTTCATCCAAAACAGTCAAAAATCTGTTCGGTAAGTGTACTTTACAATCTTCCAACTCGGCAATTATTGTAAACCCGAATTTATCTTTCATTTTCTCCAAATTCACAATTTTGTATTTCTTATTTTCTTCTAATTCTATTAATTTCTTGTATTCTTTGAACTTTAAATCACCAACCTCATTTAATTCCTTTAGTAGCTCCATTTACATAAGAAAAAAATTATTGAAAAAATAGTATAAAGAATTTAAATTGCCCCCTACAAACCAATATAGTACTATTTTGTCCTATAACTATACTATTTTTTCAATAATTTTAAGTCTTAGATTACAGATTTTTCTATAATAAATAGAAGAATCTATCACTGTTTCACCAGAAATTGTGCTGATTTCTGTCAAATTCAAGTAAAAATCATTACTTTTTCAAATTCATAGTTAAGAAATTTTCCCTATTTAAATGGAGAGGAAAAAGGTATCATGTCCATACTGCAAAAAAGATGTTTTTGAACATCATTTTACCCGACATTATAAGTCAAAGAATCATCTGAAAAATAAAGATATTTATGAAAAAGAATTAAATTATTTGAAGACTTGGGCTAAAGAAAATCAAATTGCCGATCACCAAAACATGTATAATATAGAAAAATTGCGTGAACTAAAGAAAAATTTTAAGGAAAGTAAAAAAGATCTCAATCTATTTAAAGATGAAAAAATTCAATCAATCGCTGAGAAATTGTCCATTGAAACAAACGATAAAACTAAGTCTGAAATGATCGAAGAAATTGACAAAACTCTTAATGAGAAACCTGAAAATATCATTGATGTAGAAGTTTTATCCTCTATCCATGGTCTTTTCAAGCAATACATTTTAACGAATTTAAATGAAAATTTCATGTCAATTTACAAATATCTTTCTATTTTGCGTCCAGAAATTAAAAGTTTAATCGAAAAATTTCAAGAAACCGTTAAAAATATGAAGGGCTATCTCTCTTTAGAATGCGAATACGAACGTACTTTAGTGAACGGTGAAACACAAACTTGCCCAATGTACTTTACTATAAAAGCAGACGAGATCTTCGATATAAACGACTTTATTACTAAGCAATTTAATAAATTAACACATCGAGAACAAACGAATCATCCAAATAAAGGTTCTGGATGGACATTAAAACGCTGCAAACAACTAGTTTTGAGCCTTAACAAACACGAATTTATGAACGCAGGATCATATATCGATTTACCAAAGAAAATCAAAGATAAAAAAGCTTGTATAAATATAAAAAATAAAGATGATTATTGCTTTATTTATTCTATCCGATGTGCTATTGAAAAACCTGAAAAGAATGCTGATAGAGCAAAACAATACGAACAATTTGTAAATGACGAGATATTTTCAGGTTTCGAGTATCCAATGTCCTTAAAAGATATACAATCATTTGAAAAACGAAGTTACAATTCTAAGTACAAGTATCCGAAAATGTCAATAAATATCTACAGTTATGATGAGAAATTTAACATTGTTCCGTTACAAATTTCAGAAATTTATGACGCCGAGTTAGAAGTTGATTTATTGTATGTAAAACAAGAAGATAAATCTCATTATGTTTTAATAACCGATCTAAATAGATTAGTGAGTTCACAGTTATCCAAGCATAAAGAAAGGAAATTTCTATGTAGGAGATGTTTAAGCCATTTCTACAAATCTAGAGATTTAGCAGACCATTTAGAAATTTGTAAAAATCACGAAGTTTGTAAGCCAATTATGCCGTTTCCGGGTCAAACAACTAAATTTACTAATTATCAAAAGAAGTTTAGCCATCCGTACGTAATTTATATGGACTTTGAAAGCATATTAGAGAAGATTCCCACATGCAAAAACAATCCGCAAAAATCGATCACAACCAAGATTCAGAAGCACATTCCATATGGTTTTACTCTATACTTAGTGTCTAATGTGACCAATCGTATGTACAAGCCGATATGTTATCGAGCAAAAAATGAAGAAGATTTGCCAAATGTTCCTGCAAAATTGTTTGAAGAGCTCAATAAATTATCGAAATACATAGCTACAAAATATAATTCTAAGAATAAAATACCTATGAAATTGACCGAAGAAGAAGAAATTGCATATCAAAATTCAAATCTTTGCCATATTTGTGAATGTGAGGGTTTTGATAATCAAACAAGAAAAAAAGTACGAGATCATTGTCATTTAACAGGTAAATTTAGAGGTGCTGCTCATTTATCTTGTAACTTGAATCTTAAATTTCCTCAAAATATTCCCGTTTTCTGCCACAATATGTCATGTTACGATACTCATTTGTACATAAAAGAATTGGCAAAACAGTATGGTAATGTTGATTTGATCGCAAACACCGATGAAAAATACATAAATTATTCAGTAAATTCAGGATATGGGTATGAGTTTGAAGATGATAAACCAAGAAAGTTCATCAAGTTTTCTTTCGTAGACACGTTCAGATTTATGGCATCGTCTATAGAAAAGTTAGCTAAAAACCTCAAAAAAGATGATTTCAAACATACAAATCATTTTATACAAGATGGTCTGAACGCAATTCTAGATAGACAACCAAATGACGAAGAAGAAATCTTTAAAATTCTATCTGGAAAAGGAATATTTCCCTATGAATTTATCGACAGTATTGAAAAACTTGATTACACAGAAGAATTGAGAATTCAAGATTTCTATTCACTTTTGACAGATGAGAGCATATCTGAGAAAGATTTTCAACACTACTTAAATGTTTGGAACAAATTAAAAGATAAAAATCTTGGAAATTACTCTGATCTCTATAACATTCAAGATGTTCTATTGCTCGCTGATATCTTTGAAAATTTTAGGAATATTTGTTTGAATTGCTATAAACTTGATCCAGCACACTATCTAACAGCTCCCAGTCTTGCATGGGACGCTATGTTAAAATTAACGAAGATAGAATTACAGTTAATTAGTGATTATAATATGTATTTGATGATCGAAAAAGGTATTCGCGGAGGCATTTCTCAATGTATTAAACGATATGTTAAAGCAAATAACAAATATTTGAAAGATTTTGATAAGACAAAGCCCGAAAACTATTTGTTGTACGTCGATGCAAACAACCTTTATGGGTATGGACTTATGCAAAATTTACCATATAACGAAATCAAGTGGATGGATCCTAAAACGTATACAACAGCAGAATGGAAAGAAACAATTTTGGAACTCACTGGCGACGAAGATTATGGCTATATTCTTGAAGTCGATCTAGAATATCCGAAGAATTTACATGAAAATCATAAAGATTTGCCTCTTGCTCCAGAACATTATAACAACAAACTTTGCACAACTCTACTGGATAAAACTGAATATGTTGTTCATTCGAGAAATTTGAAATTCTATCTGGAACAAGGAATGGTGTTAAAACATGTGAATAGAGTTATTGCATTCGATCAGAAGCCTTTTATGAAAGATTACATTGATTTTAATACTAGTATGAGAACCAAAGCTACAAGCGACTTTGAGAAAGATTTTTACAAGCTGATGAACAACTCTGTTTTTGGAAAATCTATGGAAAATGTGAGAAACAGATGTGATATTAGACTAGGAAATGAAGAATTTTCAATGAAACAAGCTAAGAAAACAAATTTCAAATGCTTTAACATCTTTGACGACAACTGTATAGCGAGTCACATGTACAAGCAGAAGGTTAAATTTAACAAACCGATTTACATAGGATTTTCAGTTCTCGACCTTTCAAAATTGTTAATGTACGAGTTTTATTACAACAAATTAAAGAAGTTTGATCCAGATTTGAATCTGTGTTACATGGACACAGACAGTTACTTCCTAGAATTGAAACGAGATCCCTTTAAAATTATTAAAGAAAATATAGATGACTTTGATACAAGTGATTATCCAAAAGATCATGAATGTTTCACTACTAAAAATAAGAAGGTAATAGGGAAATTCAAAGACGAATTGAACGGCGAGATATTAGAAGAATTTTGTGGTTTAAGATCAAAGATGTACTCGTACAAATATCTAGACAAAAATCCAGTTAGGTGTAAAGGAATTAAGAGAAGCGTTGTAAATAAAACAATAAATATCGAAAACTTGAAGAGATGTTTGTTCGAAGATAAAGAAGAATTTAGGGAGATGACTGTAATAAAAAGCTATAAACATGAATTGTATACCATCACCATAAACAAGCTGGCACTGAACGCTAAAGATGATAAGAGAAATGTCCTAGAAAATAAGATCGATACAGTACCGTATGGCTATAAAAATGAAGCAAAATCTGATATATTAGACGAATTAAATAAACTTGGAAACTTTGAAAATTGAGAAATAACCGGAAGTTTTTACGAATATGAATTGAAAAAGTCAAAGCTGTAATTTTTTCTATATAAATGGAGGCCCAAAAGAAATGTACAATATGTCAAGAATTTAGACTTTTTGAAGAATTTTCTAAAAATAAGAATACCAAAGATGGATTATACTATTATTGTAAAGATTGTAATAAGAAATATAGAAAAGAATTATATGATAAAATGGAAAAATTAACTTTAGAAGAGAAAGAATGCACACGCTGTAAAATAGTTAAGAATATTTCTGAATTTAACAATTGGCATTATAGTAAAGATAAAAAACAAGCATATTGTAAAGAATGTATTAAACAAATCTTTGCTAGACCAGTTCATTGCGTATGCGGAAGAGAAATTCAACATTTCTATAGTCTTAAAAGACATTTACAAACAAACTATCATAATTCGAGAGTTTAACATTTTCATCGTGTAATTTAGATATTCTATAAATCAGTCGAGATTCAGTCATATTTGTAGTAAAATGATTTCCGTTGTATAAAATATTCAAAGATTCTTTCATTTGGTTGTAGAGATTTATACTATTTGGATCTCCATGTCTTAATAAAATTTCCATTTCTGGGTAATCAATTTCAAGTTCTTTCAATCTTTTCGGTATTTCTCTCTTTTGAGCTCTGATAACGTAATAAGGATATTCCCACATGTGATTCTTTTTAATTAATACAAAAACATGGTGTTTTTTCTTAGCAAAATCTTTACAAACAAGGTCTGGTTTCATTAAGTCAATTTTTACACTTTGTTTTGCAATTATTTCCGTTTTGATTTCATCTTTAATTTGCAAGTGCTTTATTTCATCTTTTAACTGCTTATTTTCGTTTTTGAGTTTGTACTCACCATATTTTCTAATGGAAGGTAATACTTCTTTCGTAACCCAATTTTTAAACAATTTCGCTTCTGGTTTATGCGATCTCAAAATTAAAGAATAAAGTCCAGATTCATTAACGAAAACAGTGTTATTTTGGAAGTTTGAAGGTAAGCTATTTATAGCCCCCCTTATATTTAGATTAAAATAGAAGTTTTTATCATCTTCGTCAACGTTTATTCTGATTGTTTGCATAGTATTTTCATATTCTAGAATTTTTGCTACGTCTTTAGCCTTAAACCAGATCACATTGTTTTCGTCAACAATCGTAAAGATATGTTTGTTATTGAATATAAGTTGATTATTGAGTAGGTCTACAACTGACTCCATTTAGATAGAAAAAATTTAACAAGCAATTTTTTATTTTGAGTATAAAGTCCAGATTCATTAACGAAAACAGTGTTATTTTGAAAGTTTAAAGGTAGTCTATTCAATAGACCCCCTTGATTTATGTCTTTAAACATTGATTTATCAACATCAACGTTTAATATTATTGCTTGTCTCGTGTTTTCATATTCTAAAATTTTTGTAAGAGTCGCGATTCGATACCCTTGTCAGAATCTATGTTTTCAAAGCTTTTTTTGTATTTTTCTTTAACATTGTCTTTATTCGTATTTTTTGTGAATATTTGTGAGGTGGCCCTCGAGGGCTACCTTATCTTTTAGATAAAAGTATTGGTATTTATCATCATTATCAACTCGTTTTGAAAGTTTGAAGGTAAGAACGATTCGTTCCCCCCTTGATTCATCATTCTTTCGACAATCTTAAATATATTGTTGTTTTACTCTCATTATTTATTAAATTTCCCTCAGAGTCTTGTATAGTTAGAACGATTTTTTGAATTCTTTTAATATTTTTTCTAATTGGAATATAATCGATTTCATTCGGTTTTTCACTGATTTTTGATCCATAAGCAACATTTGGGAAAAAAGTGTACAAAATTTCAGATTCTTTGTGTAAATGTTCGGTATGATTTTCAAAACTAGGTTCAACGAGATTGCAGTGCACTTCAATTACATCGAAAGGTCTAAATTTTGGCGTTTTATTTCCTAAATATACCTGATTTGGCTCAATAGTTTCTTGAACAAACCCTAACAAATCTACAATAATTGCTGAAAACATTATTCTTACTGGTGATTTTATTTGAATTTTATTAGAGAGATAATTTTTTTGCATTTCAAACTTGTTTTCGTCAAAGTTTAAAGATTTATCTGATTGTTTGAATGTTTTCAGATAATTTTTAAGGGAATTTTTTATTTGATCGAAAGTATAATATCCTTTGTTTAAACCATAATATTTTGTTATGTTCTTCTCACTAAATCCTATACAATAAGGAGAACTTTCACTAATATTTATTACAAAATTGTCAGAATAAAAACCGCTTAAACCGATAAAATAATTTGATTCTTCCTCTAAGTGTATAGGATGTTCCAAGTTTAAAACTAATTTAGAGCTTTCTGAAGTCAACTTGAACAGCTTCATTTTCGCAAGCGTTGCTTCAAGATGAAAATCTTCTATTTAAATGGAGAAATTTTTAAAGCAAAAAGATCAGATAAAACTTCAAACGTTTGAAGAAAATAAGAAAGATCAACCAATCAGATTGTTAATTGTTGGTTCAAGTGGATGTGGAAAAACAACTTTATTATTAAATTTTATCTACAATAGGTTGATTCCTTATTCCAATTTGTATGTTTTTAGTAAATCTTTAGAACAAGACGCCTATAAAAAATTACAAGAAAGATTTGAAAATATTGAGAAAAACTTAAACAAAAAAATATCACATTTTTATAATGCTTCTGAGGACATAGTTCCATTAAGCGAATGTAAACCCAATTCGTTAATCGTTTTTGATGATTGTATTTTAGAAAATCAAGACGTTATTAAGGAATATTTCGTAATGTCTCGTCACAAAAACATATCTTGTATCTATCTTTCCCAATGCTTTTCAAAGGTTGATAAACAAGTTATAAGAAATAACCTGAATATGTTGTGTATTTTTAAGCAAGATGATCACTATTCGAGAAAGATTTATAACAATTATGTGGGATCTGATATGAGTTTTAACCACTTTATTGAGTTATGTGATAAAATTTGGAAGGAAGACTACGGATTTTTAACTATTAATCTAACTTTGAAGCCTAAAAATGGTAAATATCTGAATAAATTTTCTAATATAAATGCTGCTCAGTGGTCTGACAAATCTACTTGATAAAATATTTGTTACAATTATTTTTACATTATCTTTACTTTTTATTTACATTATGAAAATAACAGAAAAACGGTAAATCTGTTCACGTTCCACGTTGTACGTTCCACGTTTTCACGTTCACGTTTTTACGTTCCACGTTCGTGTTTCACGTTCCACGTTCATGTTTCACGTTCATGTTTCCACGTTCGTGTTTCACGTTCCACGTTCACGTTTTTTACGTTCCACGTTCACGTTTTTTACGTTCCACGTTCACGTTTTTACGTTCCACGTTCACGTTTTTACGTTCCACGTTCACGTTTTTACGTTCCACGTTCACGTTTTTACGTTCCACGTTCGTGTTTCACGTTCCACGTTCACGTTCGTGTTCACGTTTCCACGTTCACGTTTTTTACGTTCCACGTTCCACGTTGTACGTTCCACGTTCACGTTTTTACGTTCCACGTTCACGTTTTTACGTTCCACGTTCACGTTTTTACGTTCCACGTTCGTGTTTCACGTTCCACGTTCACGTTTCGTGTTCACGTTTCCACGTTCCACGTTTACGTTTCAAAATTTTTCTAATTAAATGGTGAACGTAACTTCTGAAGAAGCGAAAAAACTTGATCAAATCGAAAAGAAATTAATCAAAGAATTTAAAGAACAGATTCGAATTGATGAAAAAGAACAAGAATTTATTCAAAAAATTAATCAACCTGTAACTTCTGCAATAAAAAATGTTGAGGGCAAAATTGAAAACGTTTTAAGCGATAATCAAAATTTAATGAATTTGGTTCCAGTTGTACGACAATTTGCTGATATTTCGATTCCAGAATCTGAGTTTGAATTGCCAAAATTACCATCTTCAACACCATTTAGACCTCGAATCATTGAAGACTCTACCATAGTTGAACCAATAAGTCCTGGAACAACGGATATAATAATTGGTGAAATTGGTAAAAAATTTCTTCCTAGAGCGAAGGATGATAAATTTGGTTTGTATTGGGACAGAAAAAAGAAAAGTTTTATGATTGGAAATTTGCCCGTGAATTTTGAACAAAATGATATAATTATTAATGAAAAAATGTACGAAGGTACTCAAGGTTTATGGAGATTATTAACAGACAATGACGTTCCAAAAGATAATTTATATTCTGAAGAAGATTTGAAAAAGTATACAGAAATTTTATGGGAATCTGACTCAATTTACAAAAATAATGATCCATCTACTAAGAAGCCTAAGTCAAGTAGAGGTAAAAAATATATCAATTTGATTAAACCAATTTGGGAAAAACGAATCGAAGGATCAGGTGTAAGAAAATACAATGATAATAAGATTGAGTACAGATATATCGACGATTTGACAAAACTCGATGGAATTATTAATTATATTTATGCTCAAGAGAAGGCTGGAAATAACAATTTTTTGAATGAAAAGAAAGCAATTAAAGATTTTATTTCGAACAAACTTGACGAAATGATTGAAAAACCTGATGGAATTAAATATTTAAAGCGAGTTTTGCCAGCAATAAGTTCATCTATGATTGAGGGTAGTGGACTTTTGAATGATTTTATCAACAATTTACCTTTTGAATTACACGTACCAACTTATCAGTATCTGGGGCCTGGCACAAAACTCGAAAAAAGACTAAAAAGAGGAGATCCTGGTATAAATAAATTAGATCAAGCTGCTATGGAACACGATATTTTTTATGCAAAACATAGAGACACAAATTCCAGACATATCGCAGATAAAGTTTTGCAAGATAAGGCAATGGATAGATTTTTATCAAAAGATGCTAGTTTAGGTGAAAGATTTGTTGCGCTTCCAACAGCTGGAGCAATGTTTTTGAAGAGAAAACTAGGAATGGGAATCGAAGAGAACTTGAAATTTTAACTATATAAATGGAGGTGAATGTAAATTTCAGCAAAAATCAGAAAGAAAAAATAAAATCCGCTTTTAAGAAGAAAATACCCGTTAGTATTCAATTTAAAATAGATCAACTAAACAATGGCGAAGATAAGATATTTTTAACAAATAGACAATACAATAAACTCGAAAAACATAAGAAAAACAATAAAGGAACCAGAATAGAATTTTCTTATAATCAGTTGAAAGAACTTAAAAATGGTGGACTTTTGAAAGATTTATTAGATTTTGGAGAAAATATTCCAGTTGTTAAAAATGTTGTTCCTTATGTTCGTAAAGCTGCTCCAATCGTTAAAAAAGATGTGATTCCTATTGTTCGAAACATTTTAAATTGGTTAGATAAAGAGTTGGAAGATGTTACAGGATCTGGATTAGATGAAAAAACTTTGAATTACGTGAAATCAAACATCGGAAAAAAAATTTGAACCCTTAACATTCGGAGAATTGGAAGAAATCTGCAAAAACATTAAACATTTTAGAGGAATCTTCATGAGAGATACATTACCTGAAAAAGTTAAGAAATTTGAATGTGGAATTGTGAATTTAGACTCGATTATGGGAAGTGGAACGCATTGGGTTTGTTATTATAAGAATGATAAGAATGTCTGTTATTTTGATTCCTATGGAAGAATTGAGGACAAACCACCTATAGAATTGATCAAATATTTGAAAAAATCAAGCGTCTACTACAATGATTCTCAGATTCAAGACTATAACGATCCCCCAATTTGTGGTCATTTATGTGTTTTTGTTTTGAATGAACTGAGTAATGGTAAAGATTTTAAAGACGTTGTCAACAAATTATTGCTTAATAAATATGGATTCACAAAATATTTTTGACGTATTTGGAACACAAATTATTCAAAATGTAGATAATAGTTTGAATTTTGATAGTTTGAGAAATGAGTTTGATAACAAGTTAGAAAATGTATTACAAAACCTTCCAGATTCAGATATGTTTGCTGTCGAGATTGAAGATTTTAAAGCAGAATATGATAACAAACTTGCAAATTTCATGAGTTCAAATGAAGTTGCTGATAAAATAAAAACATTGGAAAAAGAAGTTGATGATGGTGTAAAAAATTATTTACCAATTTAATGTCTCACATCGAAAAAGCTGATGAAATTACTGAAGCGATCAAAGTTGAAAAGAATTATGTTAGTTTGGCTAATAAGAAAAGAATTGTCGGTGTTCGACCTGGTATTGACAAACATGATGTTGTTGTTAAAGAACAAATTTTGAAACCTCTAAAATTATCAGAAAACATCGATATTGTTGATTTACATGATCCGAATGTTAAAAATGCCTTAGATTTTAAAGGAAAAAGAATTAGCGGTGTTAGTAAAGGAATTAATCCATTTGATGTTGTTGTAATGATTCAATTAGAAGATCATATTAAAATGTTTAATGAACTAAACAAAAATTACGAGAATCATAAACAGCATGTTAAAGATTTTACAACAGAAGTCTATGACAAGTTAGAAGCCAGAAATAGAAGATCAGTAGACGATGTTGGTGAATTACTTGATAAAGTAAATAAACTAGAAGAAAACTTTAATACATATAAAAATAGTGTTAATGTATTAGTTGGTGAAGTAATTAACAAAATTCTGAAAAATTTTGATACACATTTCAATGAGAAAATAAACTTTTTTGAAGATTTTGGTACACGTTTAAATGAGCAAATAACACATAATAATGAATTACTTAAAAGTATAGATGATCGATACTCTTTATATCTCGATAAAGTAAATAAACTAGAAGAAAACTTTAATAAATTTAAAGAAGATGTCGATAAAACTTTTGAAAACATCGACAACAGATTTAATGGAGTAGGTGGTTACGATGACTAATTTTCCTTATATAAATGGCGCTCATATATTGTGTGAGATGTAAAGAGAAAACTGCCACAAACGATATAAAATACTATGCAAACATTAACGGAGTTAAAAGAATTTCGGGAAAATGTGCTGAATGTAACTCAAAAAAGAGCCAATTTATAAAAACTTGATTTTGAAATTTTTTCTTAATAAATAGAGATGGCGGGACATTACAGTGCTTTCGATCTTTTTATAATGCAACACGAAAGAGATTTGAAAAAAGAACATTGAGATGACATTTCTCAAAAATATGAATTATCCGAAGATATGATGAGATTATACGTAAACAAATTGAATTGGTATAACATTGCTAAATATCAAACTTTATCATCAGAGTTCATTCAAGAAAATATACATTATCAATTAAAAGATCATATGTCTGTTCTTTGTCTCTATCAACACTTGAGTATAAAGTTTTTGGATGAAAATAAAGATACAGTTGATTGGAACAATATTATAGATAGCGGTTACTATCCTGTGCAGATTTTATTGAAATATGTGACCGAGATCGCAAAATTTAAGGAAGAGAATCCTGAATATGACGAAGTAGATCATTAAAAATGACTCTAATCTTTATAATTATTTTACTAAAATTTGTATCTTTTCTTATAAAAACGTACATTAGATCGATGAAAAAATGATACACGATGTTTAAAATTTCTCTTATTAAATGGCGGACTACAGAAAATATGCTAGTGATATTGAAAGGGCGGAGTTTAAAAATTTCTATCCAATTAGTAAACAACATTTGAATGAACCGAATAAAAGAACTGAGTTTAATATTGATTTTGGAGATAACTTTTGCTCGTCTAACTTCCAGTTTTATATTTCTGGAACTTTAACAAAACAAGATGGTCAAGCATATCTTGGAACTGATAATGTTAGATTAATCGATAATTTTATACCGTTTTTATTTTCTAAGATTGAAGTAAGAAAACACAATAAATTGATAGAAGAAGTCGAAAACTGTGGCCAATTAAGCACAATTAAAGGAACTATTTCGTATTCAAAAAGTGATGTTATTTCTCAAACTTCTAATGGCTTTGAATCAGATTTTAAATTTGGTGTTTTTGAAGCAGCTGGAAATTTATCTCATTTTGGATTAGGATTTTTTGAAAATGTTACTATTCCGATCTATAAAGGAGGATTTTATCTAAGTTTTATAAGAGCAGAAGACGATGATGTGATTCTGAAGACTGCAACTGGAAATGTTATGCCTGTTGATGGAAAAATAACAATTACAGATTTTTTTATTAGAGTTCCAATGATTGATTATAAAACCACGAGTAAAATTAGGTTGATTGATGAAATTACAAAAAGTCAAAACATTATGTTTAATTTTCTAGATTGGCAATGTATTGAACAAAAAGGTATTTCCGGAACAACTTATTCGTTCGATATCACAAATATTTATAGAAATATCTTCAATCCCAAGTTCGTTATCATAGGTTTTCAAACAGATAGACAGAATAATCAAGAAAAAAATCCTTCAAAGTTTGATAGTTTGGATGTAAAAAATATCAGAGTAAAATTGAACGGTTCTTATTATCCAGATGAATTACAAAATTTAAACATTTCCGGTGGTCTTTTCAGAATCATGTATCAGATGTATCAAGATTTTAAGAAAGTTTACTACAAAAATATGGAAATGTATTACAACCCCAAAGAATTTATAGCAAATAGACCCATTTATGTCATTGATACAACAAAGAGTTTGACAAATATTTCTAGTTCAAAGAACGATATAATTATCAATATGGATTTTCAAAAAGCTGTTACAAACGCGATTTGTTATGTGGTTGTGGTTTCTGAGAAATTTTTAGCCTATGATGTGATTAAGAACGATATTAGAGAAATTCAGTAGTTAATGATGTTCATATTGTTCTCTTTCATTCCTTCTAAAACTTCAAAAATATACTCTTTCGCCGATGAAAAATCTCGATTTCTTCCGGAATAATCTTTATAATCATAAACAAAATATCCTAAATAGTTGTACAATAGAATGAAATTATTTCTTTTTATCTCGGTAGTTGAAATATAAACATAAACATTTGCGCTGAAAAATTTATATCTCGGCAGACTTAGTTCCATAGCTTCCATTTATTCTTTTTGTAAAAATGGAAGAGTATAATGCCAACTGTTACAAGTGTTATAATAGAGGAGAAATTATTGATAAAAGATTAGTTTGTAGAGATTGTAATTTAATTTTGTACGAAAGACCTAAGCCTAAGAAATTTCGAAATAAATTAACATATTTGAATAATCTGCTTATGAAATTACAATACGGAGACAAGAAGCAAACAAAATTTGTTACAGAATTTAGAAAAAAGAACAAAAATTTTTACTTATCTCTTGGAACCATTGACAAAATTATTTTCCTTTTCAAAGAATACATTAGGTTTGTTGGTTTAAATACACACGTTTATTATGAAAAGATATTACCTGTATTTTTTCATTATCTGGATGTTGAATTTGTCTACGATTTTAAGCCAGAAATCCTCGATGATTTTATAGTACATTTGGAGAAATTAAACGAGGAACCTCTTGAAAAGAATGCGGTTTTACTCACATTCTCCCCGACTTCTCGAGTGATTGTTAGCAAATTTCATTATTTCCGTTTATAGATTTTTTATTAAGATTTCTGGATTTTTTCATTAAAACAGCTTAAGAAATTAGAAGCCTACAATGAACAGTAAAACAGCTATAGATTCGGTTATTTAACATTCGTGGTTTCCTGTTAGATTTCTTAGATTTGTTTATGGTTCAATGGACAGTATTTTACATTCGTGGTTTCCTGTTAGATTTCTTAGATTTGTTTATGGTTCAATGGACAGTATTTTACATTGATTTTCTGACTGTCCCAAAAGTGAGCCAGGAACCCCACATTCATATCTACTCACACACACACACACATACATTGGGTTATCTTGATGTATTATTTTATGATTTATTTTATGTATTATGTATAATTTTACAAATGAATTACACTTTATAAAATGTCGGCACCAGGCAGCATTTTGTCTATAAATATAATGAATGCTATGTTTTTTTTATTGTAGAATCATACATTTATTATACATTAATTTTGTTTAGAATGTCACCAATATTTTTAATTCAAACATTTTATTTTATCAAAATTGGGGGATTTTTTTAGACACAAATGTAATTTTGTATTCAAAAATCCATTGAAATTTATTCCATTAAAATCTAATGAATAGCTTTTTTGCAATCATGTTTTTCTAAAGTGCTTGTAATTTAAGTAAAATGTTACCTTTGGTTGAGCCACGTTACATGTTTTTTGTCAGTAAAATATTTTTGGATTTTGACTATGAAATTTGTTTATATTTTTATGGCCTTTCACATGGTATTAAGAAAAAAAAATACAGTATACACTCAAATTAAGTTCAAACTTAACTTTTTATAAAATAGTACAAAAATGTAGTTGAAACTGAAATTTTGTGAAAGTTAATTATGTTTGTAAGGATATGTCTCATATTCATTTTATTAGAAAAAAAGACAACAACAAAATTATAAAAATCTGTTGAATAGTTATTTTTCAATAGCTTTTTTCCCCAAAAGCTTCTGACTACGCAAAAAAAAGAGTATATGTATTGAGTGGACTGACCCAGAGTCATTGCCGTTGTCTATGCGCAGCAGGTAGGCCCATTCCTTGCTGAGCACTGGGAACAACCAACCCTCTGGTAGTATCCTGTCTTGGGTCAGCAGCTGCAGGTCCTGCTCCTGAGTAATCAAACTACCCATGTGTAGACCATGAAACACCCGCAGAAAGTCCTTCCCTTCTGGACTCAACAGGAATGACGAAGAATCTACCATACAACAGAAACATCATCTTATCTTCCACCATATGTGAGATTGCATTTCATTATATTGTATTAAGTTATATTATGACTTTATTATATTATGTTGAATTATTACACATAGTTAATTGTAAAGAATTTGAAAATAACTAAACTGTTCCATTGTAAAACATATTATGTGTGTTGTTTTATGAAAATTTGAAATTATTGAATTCAAAACATGGAAAGTGCATACTTTACCACATATGGGATAAATAATATAAGTATTCAAAACTTGAAAAAGTTAAAAACATTAGATTTGAAAAAATGTATGTTTAATTTCCTTTTTCTTGAATTCCCAATACCCACAGTTTTTTACTTTGATTACATTTGACTTTGCTTATATACTGTGTATAGAGTGAGATCAATCAAAGACAAAAAACAGTGGATATAATATGGATACACAAGGCATATTTGAAAAGTAAGTACTGTTTCATTATAGCGCCATCATGGAGCAAGGTCAGCATTCTACACATGTGCATTAGTCTTCCTTGTTCACTGACAAGAGTCTGCAGAATCCTCATACGACTGTTTAATAGAAACCCTCACATATAACTTAAACATAGCATGTCCCAATATCAAAAAACAAATCTCACAAAAACGAAAGCCTCAGATACATGGCTATGACCTAAAGCTGAAAAGTTACAATAGACTTCGTCAAACTATTGGGCAGTAATACTTAAAAAGTTAACAATTTTAGAATTGGAGACTTATTTTAAAATTAACAGGAACGTTGCAAAAGACATAAGAACTTACAAAACTAATAACTGGTATAAATAGAGAGTGGTTGTATAAAATTATTTAAGAAATAAGAAAGCATTGTAGAGTAAAATATGTAAAAAACACAGACTGAACAAGAAACACAAATAACATATACAATTAAAACCCAATGAAAAATGTAACAATATAAATATTTAAAATATGTAAATCAGGTGGTTAAAACATAAAATCTCTAAACTATAAAACAAAAGTTAAAACTTAAAACTTGACTAGACAAAATTATAAACTTAAGGAACTAATATCACAGGCCAAATATTCATTCACAGAGTAAAATGCCTTTTCTTTAAGCCATTTGCTTACAACTCGTTTAAACCTATTTATATTTACAATCCATCCTCCTTTTGATAATTTATTAAATAGTTTTATTTTCATATAGCTATGACTACCTTTTGTTTTTTCAAGCCTGGTCCTTGGCAGCTCTAACATGTACTTTTTCTAGTTTTATAAGTATGTATGGTTTCTCTAACAGTATAATTTTGCAGATTTGCTTTCACATCCAGTAAACAATAATATATATACAAACTTGCCCTGTTGATATTTAAGTCCCTAAAAGCTTGCAGGCAAGATTCCCTTTCATTAAGATTTTTTATAATTCTTATTGCTTTTTTTGCCAGACAAGCAATTTATTTGAATGGCAACTATTTTCCCATAAAGTAATTCCATAGACTAAGTGGGAGTGGAAAAAGGCATAGTAGGAGGTTATTAGCATTTCTTCGGTGATGCAGAGTTTCAATTTGCAAAATAGGAAAATTACTCTCGCCAATTTAGTACAAAGACTTTCTATATGGCTTTCCCAGCTTTGTCTACTGTCTAAAAAGATTCCTAATAGTTTAACAGGCTTAAAACATTTGTAAATTACATTGTCCATTGAAAAAATATTTTCTGTTTTGCTATTGTTTACAACAAGCCTGTTAGCCTGAAACCACTCAGTTGCTACCTTCATTGCATTTTCTTGTTGTTTTATTAAACCATTAAGTGTACTATGGTGATTTACAAGAGTAGTATGATCAGCAAACAAAAGTGACATACAGGGTAAATTGAAAGGAAAATCATTAACTGCAACGATAAATAAAAAAGGACCTAAAACTGAGCCTTGTGGCACACCAATTTGAATGGTTTTTATGAGAGACGAATTAGAACCCTGTTTTCTATTTTTTAAATAAGATACCAACAAATTCAACTCACTACCTTGCACACCATAGCAATAAAGTTTACTTATAAGTAACTCATGAGGTATGCTGTCGAAGGCTTTAGACAAATCAATTAAGGTTGCAGATGATGTTGTTTTATATTCAAAATTATGAATAACATTACCAACTAGAGTTTCTACAGCTTTTGTAGTATTCAGTCCTGGTAAAAACCCAAACTGCTCTTTACATAAGAGACCATTTAGAATGAAAACGTTTTGTAATTGGTTTTTGATACAGTATTCAAATATTTTGCTAAAAATAAGTATTAAAGATATGGGACGATAACTGGAAGGGTTTGTTTTATCACCCTTCTTATAGATAGGAACTACTTTTGCTATTTTTAAACATTGAGGAAATGTGCCTTCAATTAACATTCGATTAAATAGATAAGTTAGTGGTTCAGCTATGCCACTGATAATCTGTTTAGTAATCTTATTCGAAAAACCATAGTAATCTTCACTACCCGATAGATTTAATTCAAAAAGCACACTTTAGGACATCTTCAACAACAATTACTTTCCAATATAACGTATTTCTTGGAGTACAACTATTTACATAATTATTTACTAAGTTAAGAGCTACACTAAAATCAGCAGGTACTTGAGTTTTACTCATATCTAGTGCTACATTTATAAAATAATCATTAAAAACGTTAGAATCAATAAGAAACCTATACTCTTACGGGGAGTGAGCAAAATAAGATCGACGCTAATATAAGGAATTAGAATACGATCTCCACCTAAAAAATCTAAGAAAACAAAGAGCAGCAGATTTTATTAAAGACTCAGACAACAACTCTAAAGCTATGTGGAAATTAATCAATAAAGAAAGGTCAAATAACAGCTGCGGAAATGAACTGTACAAACTACATGTCAATGGGAGAACAATAGAAAGCCCAGCTACAATCACTGACCATTTGAACTCATTCTTTGTGAATATAGCCAACGATACCTTGGCAAATATTAAAAGACTTGATATAGAAGTACCACACACACTAGATGACTCGATACTTGGTAGCCTCTTCTTCTGGCCAACTGACAACAAGGAAGTGAGCAAGATAATAAAGACAATGAAAACAAAACACTCCGCTGGTCCAGACGAGTTATATCCAGCAATAGTGAAAACATGTGAGGAAGAATTGGTACAGCCACTAGTTAACATAATGAACAAATCGCTAGAGCAAGGAATTTTCCCCTCGAAACTGAAGCTAGCCAGAGTTTTCCATTCATTATCCAAGCCACAGAAGAAGGAAACTCAACATCAGCAATTTTCCTAGACTACAGTAAGGCTTTCGATTGTATCAACCATGAGATGTTACTAAGTAAACTGGATAAACTGGGAGTCAGAGGCCTAACTGCCAAATGGTTCAAAAGCTACCTACAAGGAAGGAACCAAACAGTTGAAATAACTAGAACTGCAGATGGTGTAAAGAAGAAAATCAAGTCAAAACCATTGCCCATACAGAGAGGAGTCCCACAGGGATCAGTCCTGGGACCTGTTCTCTACATCATCTTTGTCAATGACCTCCCAGACTACCTAAATAATCCCTGCTCAACACTAATGTATGCGGATGATACAGTGCTTTTACTGAAAAACAGAACACCTGCACACATTGAGGTTGAGTCATACATTGCTGTCAATATGGCACAACAATACTGTGAGAGAAATGACCTAATATTAAATGAAATAAAGAGCCAGCAGCTAATCATTGGAAGAGCAAAAGAAGAGGTATGCGTGCTACCAGACCTAGAACAAATTGGAAAAGTTAAGTACCTTGGGGTCACAATTGACAACAAATTAACATGGACTGACCATATAAAAAACCTATGCAGCAAACTTAGCTCTGCCCTATATGTACTAAGAGGAGACTCACTCACATCTGCAATCAAGACATGGCGAAGACATGCTTATTATGCCATTTTCGAGTCGCACCTCAGGTATGGGCTTGTGGTTTGGGGAGGAACCTCCAAGGCAAACCTTCAGAGAGTCCTAGTGCTTCAGAAAGGAGCTGTTCACATCCTCACTGGACTGGGACCCAGAGACTCCTGCTGATAGGCCTTCAAGGAACAGAAAATCCTCACTGTAATAGACCTATATATACTGGAAACAATACTCTTTGCTGTGCAGCAAAACCCAACAAGAGGTAATGAAACTCACAATCACAACACAAGAACAGCAAATAACTTTACCTTGCCAATACATAGACTGGCATTGTTTGAAAAGCAACTCACATATGTAGCCAACTTTACCTTGCCAATACATAGACTGGCATTGTTTGAAAAGCAACTCACATATGTAGGCTCTAATTTCTGGGACATCCTACCTGAAGAAGTGAAGAAATGAAAGACGCTGAAAATGACTCACGCTGGCTCCTTGACTGTCCCTACTACACAGTGGAAGAATTCAAAAACTGGAGGAGGGACCCTCAACCGTGGACTGACTAAAAATCATGCCAGAAACTAAATATCATAAACACAACACTTACACCATTATAACACAAACACTACTTTTTGACATTTAACACGTTCGCTACCACCATGTGAAGAAAAGTCGTATACCCATAGACCAGCCGGCTCAAATATGAGCCGCACGGTTTCTACCCGTGCACCGGCGTCCCAAATATGCGCCGCTCGGGGCACCTCAAATAGACTGACGTCCCATATTTGCGCCGCTGTTTGCATGCCACTATTATTGCCATGAAAATTCACTGGTCTATTTTAGAGGCTTGATACTTTTGTATTGGTCTATGGGGATGTCTGGCTCACATGTGGGACGCTTGGTCTCTGGATATCTTAAAAATTACGTCCCGCACAGTTGATAAACTTGTTCATTGCAGCCTACACTGTTCTTGTTGTAAACCTCATACCACGGGCTTCTTTCTTCTGAACTAGGGTTGAGGTTAAGTTTTGTTAATTTTTTTTTCCACCTGCTCGACGTCTCCCTGTCGAACGGTGTCTACATTTTCTCAAGGCTTGCCACCAAAACAACCTACCTGAAGTTCAGGGACATCGTAATAAAAAATTACATTCAGATAGAGCCCATGCCAAGGAATCCTCGCTCCAGCCACTCTTCAAAGTCTGTCCATACTCCCGTGAAGCTGTAAAAGCGTCTGAGATGCCATGTTTGCAGAGAGAGAAACCAGAAGAGGAAGCAAACATTTTATACCTGCTCCGTCTGCAGAGACTCAAATAACAAACCGTTTGGCCTATTCATGCCAACTTGTTATAACCAGTGGCACAATAATTAGAATATGAGTGTGTGAGCACTTAAATATAATGTAACGTGGTACATTCTGAATATTTGTGTAAATTTAATAATTTATATAAATGTTCACTTATTTTGTAAAATAGTTATGACAAATGGGTTAACAGTCGTGTATTATGTCTTGTAGAGTAAAAAGAATCCCATTTGTGTTTTGGTACCATGAAATAAAATAAACTTTATTTCTACTTTATTTTCTTATATTCTACTTTTTAATTTCTAAAATTAAAATTCTTGTAGGCATATAGCCGAATAAGATATGTATAATAATACATTAAATGAACCTATATTTATATGACTCCGTTGTTTGAGCTTTTGTACCATGAAATAAAATACTCTCATAATAAGATATGCATGTTTGATTGAAACTTACCCTAAAACCTACAGTAACTGAGCAAATAAATAGTGGCTCATATATGGGACGCTTGGTCTATGTTAAGATTTTGATGCTATAGACCGAGCGTCCCACATACAGGGTGTTCTGAAAAAAGGTGCCCATAAGTCAGGGCGTGATTCCTCACATCAAAATAAGAAAAAAAGGTCTAATTAACATAGGTCCGAAAATGCTTAGTTACCAAGTTATACAGGGTGAAAGATTTCGTCTGAATTTCAGTTCCCCTGCTGCAACGAAGCCCTACGTGTATTTGTTGGCTGTTAATTAAGATGTACAATTTAGCGTACTTTATGTAAAATGAACTGAAAAATTGAATAAAAACTCCTGGTATAAATAAATCGCCTGGTAGCGAACGTGTTAATCTGTTCTCAAGGAATATGACTAATAAATGATTTCTGATTCTGACTCTTAACTACTGTAATGCCATTTTGGTTGCTGTATGTTGTGAACATTTATAATGTTTAAGACAATCACTGATTCCACTGACTATGTGATTGAAGCTGTAATTTGATTTTTTAATGCAAAGAACGTAAAACCTACAGAAATTTATCGTCAAATTAAAGACATTTGTGGGGAAGACACGATAAGTAATGGAATGGTGAGAAAGTGGATTACAATGTTCCATTAAGGTTGAACAAACGTCTATGATGAGGCACGGAGTGATCATTGTACTGTTGTCAACAATGACCTGGCAACAATCAGTTAATGAATATCTATGATGACAGACAGTTCACAAAGATGACGCTTTCAAATGAATTCCTGCAAATTTCATGAACTGTTTTGTACAAGACTGTTATAGACCACCTAGGTTTAGGACCACAAAGTGTTTTTCTGATGGATTCCGAAAATGCTCACCAATTTTCACAAAACCCAGTGACTTTGCAGTGCTTCGAGCAGTTTGATCACCTGCCTTACAGCCCGGATTTGGTAGCATCATACACAGACCACCACTGGATTTGGTACTCACCTTGCTCCTGCACATGAAGCGTGAGCTCAGAGGCAAGTGCTTTGGATCCGATGATGAGTTTAAAAATTACTTTAGGACTCTTTCTCATGGGCTTCCAAAGTTTTAATGTTAATCTTATCAGGGAATTTTTGTTTAGTTTAAGACAGTTAATTACTAATAAAACACACGTGTTGCTCAACCAGATATTCCTAATCCACTTACCAACTTGTACATTTATTATATAACACTAGACTTACCAGGACGGTTGTGGAAGAACTCAGATACCTGTGTCTTGTCTGCATTGCCATCCCATATCCAAGTTGGATGCAACTTGAGGAAAACCCAGAACCTGAGCAGTAGGTAGAGGCAGAACTCTGTCTGGACGACCATCAGGTCCTTGTCTTGCACCAGGATTGCCATCAAGTCAATTCTGCAACAATAATTACCCATAAGCCTCTTCCTACATACACTGCATTACTTATAACAAATATATCCAATCAATATCAATTGATCTGAATCCATTAAAAGTTTTCTGCAAAAGGCTTTCTGAGTTATAAAAAATAAAACAAGGGTTTTGTTTTTGAACAGCCATTACCTAGTTTCACAGCTGTGTCAATCAGGATTAAAATGTAAAAGAATACAAGAAGTTCCAAGACATCATAAAACTGTCACATCATGTTAATGATTTAAGCAAGAATAAATAACTTTTTTGACAAAAAAATACCATTTTTAACCAAACACCTTTTTAACATAATATACCTTGAAACCTCAGAATTCAATACACAGTATAATTAAACTTTACAATGTTTCAATACCCAATCTAAGTAAACAAATCTGATAAACAGTATACCACATTGTTTGATTTCAAATCATATTGCATTAGGAAGACAATATAAAACAACTTAATTCCTTGATTAGAGATAAACAACAAGGAAGTTTTTTAAACACATTTAAAATAAAAAACTTTAAATATATTATCTTGATTCTTCTTAATTTTACATAAAAATACAATCAACAAAAAATCTTAATGTTTGTATTACAGAATTCTGGAACATAAGTCAAACCACGTCCAAACTCAAAATAAAATGTAATTAATTAGAACAAAATAAAAATGAATACTTAATGAGATATTATTTCAAATGTACAATTCAACAAACTCTTCTCATATTTTAGTTATGGATGGAATGAGATTATAACAATAGTATAATTGTCATTAAGTATATCCTGTCTTAATATTAATATAAAAAGATTATAATAAAAATAAGACATTCTAAAACCTCAGTTGATAATATTCTATACGTAGTAGAGCTGTTGGGAAAAATTCATTAAAAAAAATTAAACCAAAGGTAAATTAATTATATATTAAATGACAATGGTTTGTTGTGCTGATTTACTAAGACAACTACTAAAATATTATTTGGTTTAAAGATTAAAATTAACTAATTTTCGGGTTATTATACATAATATATTTTTTATTGCAATTCCATACAGAATGTTGCCTCACTTTCAAGGAAATATAATATCCCCTGGTACCCACAAATAAACGAGTTAAGATATTTTCTATGGAATCTATGTGAGCCGTGTAGAGAATGTGATTGTAAACTGTTTAGCTCACTATCAACAACCTGGCTGCTGGAACTCTACAGTGGTGTATTATTGGAGTCCACTTGAGTAGAAAACAGACCATACAGTCAATCGCTTCAAGGCAACAAAAACAAATCTATTTTCAACTTTATTTAGGAGCTTGTATTTCCAGATTCAAATAATCCAAGATTATTTTTAAAATTTATGATTTTATTTACTTAATAGTTCTAAACTTTACAGGCTGAAAAGTTGAGCTTCCTAACATTTTTAGTAATGACATTAAAATTAAAAGCTTTAGGGAATATTTAACAGATTTCCTAAAGTTTGCTTTGAATATTTTTGTTTTTCTTTGCCACTTTGTCCCAAACAAGAGGATAGACAGTCCGAAAACGATAAATCAAAATAGAAACAAACCTTTGATTGTTATTTGAATACACTTTATTACAAATTATTTACTGTAAAATTATTAATAAAGAGTAAAATTTAAATGTAAAACATAATAAATAAGTAAGTCTTCAATGAGATGCTTCTTATTTATTAAACCTCTAATAATTTATTAAAATACTATTTTAATCAGTGAGTAATTGTTATTGGACAAGGTAAAACCTATTATGTGTTATGGGTCACATTACAAAGATTATTATTTTAAAATTGTGTAGTGGTTAGTCCCCACTGTGACACCTTATTAGTGAAAACAGGTAAAAATCACAACATTTTTTAAAACAAACTCTATTTGTGTTCTTTAATTTAAGGTTTTAAACAATTTAAGTTTGGAGAAGGTGCATTAAAAAGTTTTTAATATATGAAGAAGAGAGCTCTCCTATATTTAATGATGATAGTGAATATATTACATCGCACCAAATTTGTTTTAACCCATTGTGGATCTGTGCTCGTCACGCAGCGACCGGGCCTGACAGCACGATGACGAGCTCAAGTCGCAAAAGCGGTCTGCTTTTAAGTTTCCCTCCAAATAGTTCTATTAATGTCTGATAGATTGGGTGATCGTCTTCACTTGTCAACTAAGAGTGTTTAACAACGGTCTACGTTCAGAGTTTTCAGAAGTTTTATAAATATCCTACAGATCGCAGTTGTACTGTATGTCAAAGTTGAAAAATCATTCATATGAGTTTACTCTCTGCTATTTAGTGCTTCTGATTGGTTGTTTTCCTCCTTGTTACTTATTATAATAGTAACTAGTATCGCATTTTATGGTATAATTTGCCTCATAATATGAGCTGATCGAAACGGAAAACTTACGATCGTCTGAACTTGATCGATATTATTAGAGATATTTATTACAATAGTTCATAAACAATATATTGTATTTAATTATTTTGTTTTTAAGAATATGGATGGAGATATATTTATAAACCGGAATCCAGTTCAACGTAGATATGAAGTGAGTATACAATAGCGAGCGATACGATGTGCCGAACCACTGCTGTTCGTTCGGCCGCTGACCGTAAATTAATTCGTGCCCGCTGGTGCCCCAAGTGCCAATACAATATGATCCGCAATGGGTTAAACTTGCATTTGCATCTAGAGGCTTTGTACAAGGATGGGCAAACAAGTAGGAAATATTGTTTAAAACCTTGATATTAATGTAATTTTCATTTGGAACTGTAATGTGGGAAGATGGTAGTGGAAGGAAAGCAGTGAGTCTATAAAAAACAATTGTATTGCGCACAAATACAAACATTTGGGTCTGATAGCAGAAATCTCTGTCTTGACAAAAGTGGGTGTTGGTACACAGAGTCATTTGACCCTTGTGATGACAAATGCTTAGTTAATTCTTACTGTGACATTAAAGATTATTAATAGCAATATTTAGTAAAGTTGATACTTAGTTCTTTTAAAGATTGAGATTATACAGCACATTTTTCTAGTGCAATAAATTGATTTTCAGAGAAATATTTTTATTATTTTATAAACAAATTATTTTTACCTAGGTTTTTTAACAAAAAATTACTAATACAAATTTGGAAAGACAAATAATATTTGAGATGGCATCTTAATTCAATTAGTCACAGTGAGCAGCACTATAATCAATATGCCTATTCCAACATCAGCAGTGATGTAGAATTACACTTTTATAACAAAACCTTTCTGTGCTAAGCACAGTTTACTCAAAATTGATCAATTCTGAACAGGTGTATGCCATAGATTCTGATTCAGAAGGTCTAGAACTCAAGTTTTACTGCTATTTATGTTTGACAGCAACCACTCTCCTGCTTGAAATTGAGCTTGATCTTTTAATTTAGCTTTTAATTATGATAAAAATACGTATTTAAATTAGTATATACTATTACCAAACATAATGGGCTATGAAATAAAAATACTTTATTAATTAGTACAGTACAATATAGCACTTGGGATAAATTACAATTATATAATACCTCACTAGCCTGAACTTGATAGATTGGATCATTAATAATTCGAATTATATTTTGAATATCAGCAAGAGAAAATTTAGATAAACAAAACTATACAATAATCTTGTTTTACCACAATATTACTTTTTGACCCAAAACAACAAACTGTATTACTTGTTGATCCTGTGAATAATATCTATAGGCCCTACCAAATAAAAAACCGGGCGTAACACACTATATTATAATATTGCTAATTAAAGTGAACTCTGCCAATTACATTTTCATACTGAAGTGTTAGTGTAACATATTGATAATCACACTGTTTTATGTCTTTAAAAACAGAACTAAACTGTACATAACAGTAGTAGTTTGATAGGACTGAAAAATGAATAGAATACATTTCAAGCACAAAGGAATCCTATTATAAGTTTATCTCATCAGCTGGCAGGTTTCATACGAGGGTGGTCTGAAAAATTTCGGACCTAACAAAACATACACAAACAAAACAAAACATTTTTTCGAAAAGTATTTTTTAAATTTTTCAACATAGTCACCTTGTTACTTCTCCAAGTGATGCTCCCATCTCTGTAACCCGTCCAAATTGTAATCGGCATTTTTTTCTGCAAAAATAATTGTTCCAAATGTGATTGCCTTTTATTTGTCAAAAATCTTTGTCCTCAGAATACAAATTTTAGATGAGGGACTACTAAGAAGTCGCTTGGGGCTAGATTTGGTGAGTAAGGTGGATGGTTAAGCAGTTCAGACTGTAATTCGTGGATTTTTCCATGGTAACTGCTGAGGTGTGAGATGGTGCATTGTTTTGGTGAAACAGGATTTTCTTTTTCTAAAATTCTGCAGCCAAAAATTTTGCTGTGGTAAGTGATGGTGCAAAGTCTCCATACACAGAATCCAACTCATCTATCCATCTCATTTTTGATTTGTAAAGGTGTGTTGCCTTTCAAAAACGATCATTTAATGACAGCTTGGTACTCGATTTTGTCCATTTTCACAAAGTAACTCACATTAACTCACTCAAATGACTGCTACATAAAAACTGTGTGTCCAAAATGGCTGAAACTTTTTTGAGCAAATGTCAATAGATGAACAACGAAATTCAATAGCTTTTGTTTATGAGTGTTACCATCTTCACGTTGAGGTCAGAAACTTTTCAGACCACCCTTGTACTATACTATGATACTCTTAGGTGCCACTTAGCTACACTTATAAACTTGAGCTAAGCTTCACTAAGCACACACAATCAAAATTTAGCTCAAAGAAAATTATAAAGAATTTGCAACCTACATGATACAAATTATTCAGTATACATGTTGCTTTAGCATTACCTACAGAAAACAATCAAAGCAAAGTTATGAAAATGTTTAAGTTCTGTACTGAACCTGATTATTTCAACAAGATTAATTACCCAAGCTGAGTTAAAGTTATACACTTTTGTAAATTTGTGCAGCAACATGTTTACAGTAAATAGTATTGCTACAGTCTAAATGCAACAGACTCTCAAATTGTTATTAACATTCCAGTATATGAACAATTTTAAATAATATAGATATGATTGTACTGTGTAACAATATGACAAAAGTTGATCTTTGAATATTTCATTTGACTTGAGCCTGATTTTTCTTGTTCAAAACATAATGTACCTTTGGAATGATCATAATATTGGAAACAAAAAAAGAGGGATATAAAAATTTACTACCAAACATGATTGCTTAAAATTCTGAACATTCCTTCTTAATCAATTAGTCACTCAAATTCCTGCACCTCATCTTCTTGTACAGATCCAATTAAATATGCAAAAAATACAAAGATTAAGCAAAACTCTCACAAAAAATTAAATTTTATTGCTATTTGGTTGACTGAGCTATTGGTTTTTTAACTAATTAAACAGGCTATAATATAACGTAATTTATAAGCATGTGAAGTATATAAAAACTGTTTACTTCTAGAATTTTTTTAATGTTAAAAGTAAGAACTTTTTTGTACAACACAGTTAAAATCTATAATATTTTATGTAGTTTTGTATAAAATTTAATCCTTTATGTGGAAAATTTTATTCATTTTTCTTTATTTTTCAATTTTACGTATATTATTTTTAAAACACAACATTTGTGTTCTTCTTACACAAATCTAAGCTAATACGCAAAAGGCGCAATTCAATTGTGAAAAGATTCAAGTTTATTGCGATTTTGATGACTGAGCTACTGTTTTTTAGCTAATGAAACAGAACAGAATATAATCTCATTTTTGAAAAAACACGATCAAACTCATTAGAAGGCTCTGCCATGTTTGCAAAGTACACTATTGTAATAACAAAAAAAAATAGAAAGGACGTTAACCAGTACCATATTTGTTCTCTGCAGAAACAACAAGTCAGAGGCATCAAAAAAATAAAATACAAAAAGTTTTACAAAATAAGAACACTGATCGATCTTTTTACCGAAATATAACATTGCTGACAATTCAATAATGTAACTGATTAGAAAAAGTTCAAAGATATAGTATTATACCTTGATTCATGTTGTTTTTCTGAAGTTAATATATATTTATATGTATAGTACATGTTCTTTTGTTTCCTTTTAATACAAAATCTTCACTATTTGAGCCATTATAATAACGTTTAAAATAAATATAATACCTTATGTTGTCATCACGGTATAATCTTGTGATGTGTGTCTTGAAGTGGTTAATGGGTTAAATGCAAACCACAATTACATTCTCTACTCTGACTGACACATCTGTAAGTACTTACGGAATCTGGCGCAGTCGCCTGGTGTGTAAGGGGTAGTAAGTCATGAGGTTGATCAAGAACCACTTCACAGTAGCTTGTTTGATGCGTTGCAGCCCGTACTGGCTGGCTGCCTCATAGTAGCTGACTGCTGTCAGGGGGCTAATGGTTTCAATCATAATCCGTAGACACTCGTCGATGAGCCCATCCAGCTGGAAAAGTGTGGCCGCTGCCATAACACCCACCACACATGCTGGCTCTATCGTCACTTCGTCCAGGTACAGTGAGCCGAACACCACCTTCAGTGCTAAGACAAAGTTCAATTTTAAAGTTTGCATGAAATTTCATTGCACAGTACAAACAAAAGCTCTCTGAATATTGACTTTCATTAAGCTTTATAAATACTGGAATAAATATAGAGAATGTATTATTTACTTCTCAAAACTATAGGTACTCTCTTCTGTGTAAGTACCTAACCAATTTAAAAAGTTCTCATATCTCAGAAATGTTCTTAATGTTAAATTTTCCTGCTGAAAATCTCAGCTAATTGATAAGTGAATTTTAACCCTTTGAAGACAAAGTGATATATAAATATATATAATCTTACATGTTATGTATATTCTTTTATTATTATATATAAATATATAACTATTTATATATAACTACTTACACGCAACTTGCTTATACTTAATTTGCATGAAAATTTACGTTATTGTATTTCTTGAAGTTATGTCAATAAAGAATTTGATTCATCAATCATATAATATGTACATAAACAAATCATATGTGTATACATATATTATGTTAAACTAATAATTGAATAAAAATATGTTTTATTTCTTTGTGGTTTATATATTTTTGGGTACAAAATTTTTTTAATTGACATAATAAATTGTTATTTTACTTAGTAAGTGAATTGAATTTTACTCAAAATCATCAAAAAATTGCCACTTTTGGTCTGCTGCACTTCCTTGTTTGAGTCTTAAGCATCCACATGAACAAGTGAAAATCATTTTGTGCCAAAAAGGTAAACAATTCAAACACACTCTTTGTGATAAACCAATAAAGTCAAAATTAACCACAAAAAGTTGTGTATCAATAATACATAACTGAACCTAACACCAAGTTATAAGAATATTTTTGTTTGAATTTTTAAATTTGAATATAGAAAAAGTGTTTACGAGTCAAATCCAATCTTTTCTATTCTTAAATATTGAATCATTGCTTTAGTCATTTAAATAATCTTGTAAATAAAAAAACAGTACAAAACAATTAATTGTTAAAACTTACATTCAATGGTTATATTTGGATCAGTAACTTCTATTTTGACATATTTGTTGTCACTTTCCTTCCAGGATCCTGAGAACATGCTTTGAAAATATGGACTCTGAAACATGAAAATGACAGTCAACTTTCACGATTGTTTACTTCACCACATTGAGCAACACAATAAACATACTTTATCTCATTATATTCTGATAGTAACCCATTATAATGTAAGGATTCATGTAAAGTTTGAGCTCAATACAACTTTATCTTGAAATAATATATTTTTAGTAAACATCCTGTCTAATGACGTTTTATTCATTACACAAACAGATTTAATATTATGAACTGGAACATTGTCATTTAAAGTACATAAGTATTTTGCAATGTCATTTTCAACACAGTTTGCATGCTTATTTTTCATTTATTAAACTTTCTTTAACATAATGGCTAGTTTATCTGCTGACTGAACACTGTCTCTAATGTTTGTTTGGGGGCACAATAATATTTACATCAGAATGGTCTCTCCAGGGATAAAATTCTTCTATTTTCTATGTATTGTCTTCTGCATGAGCTAGTTATTTATATTATTTTAATTTTTATAACATAAATGGTGGGTCTTAATTTCTGGTGAAGTCCATTAAATATTTTCATTCCAGTATACATGAAGTTTTCTTTTCAAAGGCAGCTGTTCTATGAACTGGTAACAAGAAGTTTTGTATGTATCTATTTAGGTGGTTATGAAGGTCATGAATTTTTGGAAGATTCATTGTCAATTAGTTTTAAATTGTATCTAGTATATAAAGTGAGAGCTGAATTTTGAGATCCATTAGGAGATTTCTGCAACTGCCCTTAGTTCCAGCTCAGCTATTATTTTTATTGTCATTTTTGGAATCTCACGTATTTGAATAAGTTGTCTTCTAAAGAACCTACCCATGCTGCAATGTTTTTTCTCTTAGGTCAAAGAAGCTTAGGAATTGCACTTAGTCCAAAAATGACCTGTGCGTTGCTTCTGGGGTGATGGATTTTCTGGATGGGTAAGTTTGGGGATTGGGGCTGCCTCCCATCAAGATCCATGAAGAATGATTTTGGACAATAATCTCAGTTATGTCTCTTTGGAAGAAGAGGAAGCCAGATCCTTTACCAGCCTCTAGAATCAAAGCAGGCACACCGTTATGTCTAGGCTATCAACAGCCCTTAACAGTTAGGGAGTCCCACCAACTCCAACAGTCATCTCCCACAGTAGACTAGACCTATTGATCTACCCAAGCACCCCAATACCTTCAACATTTGCAGTCAGCTATAGATACAAATAATATGAACTTCCCAAACCATTAACAATACAAATAGAAGACAATCCACATGTAAAAACACTTCAAGAGCACTTATAAAACAAAATCAATTATAATTTAAACAGATGTGGGAAAATGTTAAAGAAGATATATAATTATAAATATAAATTAAACATTAACATGAAAGAAAAGATCCTCAATATTCTGAACAGTGAAAAGCCACTGTCTTAACCTTTTTTTAGAAGGATGTTTATATTTTTTAAATTCTTTGTAAGTTTGGTATTTTTTAACTATTTTAAGAACAACGTAGCTAAGGTAGGAAGGGTTGATTTAATTACTCAATGAAGAGGTATCACATCCCTAGACTACACTAATTCTCTAGAAGGGTGGGAATACCTCTTCATCTAGACACACTTGATTTTGTAGTCTATGTATCTCTTGATATTGAAACAATAGAGAAAGTTCATTTTGAGCTTCTTCATCCCCATTTTTTTTATGTTTTCAAATGGATTTGGACCAAGTCTGTAAAAGCTTCAGATTTCATATGCTGCACTAATCCGGAAGTGAAATGGAGCTGTACTACACATTTGCATTTTAAGAATGTTATGTCAAGGTGACTCAAACAAGAGCCTTTCTAATCTATAGAGGAAATGCTAGCCTCTACAATGTTAAGACTCTTGACTTGTACTGTAAATAAGTATTAATCTTTTATCTGTTCATCTATTTTATTAGTTTATATCTTTTAATCTTATTTAGTTACAATAGTCTTTATAAGTTAGACTTGTGTTATACTATTTATGTTGTCTTATTGTAGCTCCTTGGACTTAGTCAATGCATTACAAATATTGGAAGATAGTGAAATATCCTGATTCCATATACTGAGGTTACAGAAGTTTGCCACCTGATGTAACAGTCACTGCAATAAGTTGTTTCACGCTGTCATCATTGAGGCACCAATCTCCAAAATGATTCTTCAGTTGCAAAAAAATATGTAATCACTTAACACTAGATTGAAGATGTACAGAGAGTGATAAAATTGTTTCCAGCTAGATGGTGTAATGAGATCTTGATTTATTTTGCCGCACTGTATGGGCATTGTCATGCAGCAAAACAATCTCTTTTTCCCATACTTAAAAGTATTTAGTAACAATAGCACTGAGAACACTTCTTGAAACCTGAGGAAACACTTATGATGACAATAAAATTGTGAAACGTCTGTCCATTTTCACTTTTTTATCACTTTCTGTACCGAATGATAAGTGATCCCTGAGGGCTAACCACTTTGAAACCACATAGTTAGCGGCTATAACGCATTATTAACCACAGGAGGGTTCACTTCTGGCTGGTTTATACCTTCCAGTTAAACCTACTGCACCTTAGAGGAGTAAAAACGTAACATTTGTTACGATAATTATTAGCCCATGACTGGGCCCCATTGTTGGAATCAGACATGACGTGTTTAATAATTTTTCAGCAGACCATGGGTTGGATAGGATCCGTGGCCGATTGCAGTCAGCGGACCGACTCTGAGTACACCACAATGGGTACCTCAAAACCGATGTCACTTAAATCAGAGCAACCCTATGGCTGCCCCTGGAGCGGCATATCACTAACCGCACGTATTGAGATATTGGGGTGGAATAGTAGATCGAAAGCTTGGACATAAAGAGTGCTACCCCATCCCGCTTTGACTGGAAAGGCTGGTAGAGTGCCAGCTTTCCTTCTAAAGTGACACAACTAAGGTATAGGGCTCGCTATCTCTCCTCATGGATCCCGACAGGAGGCAACCCCTACCCCCAAACTTACCCATCCTGAATATCTTGTCACCCAGAAGCAAGCACAAAACCCTTTTGTAGAACTAAGGGCAATGAGAAGTTTCTCAGCTTTTTTTCACTTTGAGGCAAGAACCAGTCTGCTTGACAAGGTATATCGTCATCAATCACCAATGGACTGAACTGTCTCATTCTAAAATCTTTAAAACCATTTCTTAAAAACTCTTATAAACACTATACCCATAATATAGAAAATATGTATCCACACTAATAACAAACTATGGGAACAGCCTAGAAAATTTATAACACTGTACTGGGCAATAACTGAGTAAGTTACTAGCACACAGGTTTCAGTGGCAGTAATGTAATTTTTCAGGCTGAACAACTAACCTATTTTTTTACATGGACATATTAGAAATGTTAGATATTTTTTGTGATGCCAAAGGCCATAAATATAAAAATAAATTACTTATCTGAGCTTGGTCTAACCTATTGAAGCAGTAAAAGCAAAGTCTTTAATTGTTTTGGATATAAGAATTTGTATGAAATCTGTGGAAAATAAGCTGTTCTCCACGTAATAATTTACATGCTGTGAAAATAAGCTAGATTGCATAAAATCTGCGGACATAAACTTGTTTGTAAGTAAACATGTAGAAATAAGCTGGTATGTACCCAAAGAATGAATGTTTTTAAATCAAATGGACATTTTAAACCACTCTTATTGGTTGGTTGGAAAGAAAATGGTTTAAATTAACTGTTTAAATGAAAATACATTGTTTTGAGCTTAAAGTTGAATTTTAAAATGCTTTAGCTAAAGAAAATAATTAATTTTGCATAGATTAAATGAAGAATAACCATTGCTTTTAAACATTAGAAACTTCCATGCAATAGCGATTCTATCTTCTCAAACAAAAAATATAAACAATGTAAAACTAAAAACGTATACATGTAATATAATAAATAAATACAAAAAATTGCCTTTGAATCCTTTTTGTAACATATGGTATTTATAAAGGACTTACCTGAGTCAAATACACCTTGTGTAGTTTCCATTCCTTCCCTAATGCCTCCACGACTATATCATGGTTCCTTCCATCAACAAACAATGCTTTATAGATATACTGTGTTGTACAGGATAGTTTACACCTAAAATCAAAGTACAATATAACAGTATTATGTTTACCAAATGAATAAAACATTTTCCAATTTAACTTTTATGGTACTTTGGGATTATACCGACCACACCAGTATGAAGAACACAAAAATATACATTTATAGAAACAAACATGATAGAACGAAAAAACAACTCTTTAATTACAAAATTACAAACTTACAATGATTATCAATGGGGTTCCGTTATATGCCCCCAACGCTTAAACCTTTTTCAATGAACTTAGAACGTTATAAAACGATGTAGTTGAGTAACAGAACTAATATTCCATCAATCAACAAGCATTTCCAGGTATTGTGATCGGTTTTGTTGTCGCTGTTATCTTATCTCTCTCGAGAATCCCGATTACGGCAGGCCGCAGGCATCACATGATTATTTAAGTTTTTTGCACGGTACATAATTGCCTTTCCATTACAATTCAATTTATATTTCTGATCAGCCCCTCTAGAATTTGATATTTTACTGATAGGTACTATCTCGAGGGATGTTTTTCTTTCATTGACATCGGCACGGGCTTCGGCAGCACCGAGAGGCCGGAGGCACTTGCATTTTGGGTGGCGGAGTGTGATCAAGAATAAAAACAAGTTTTGTGTGTTTTTTTCAATAAAGAGTTTAGTTTTTGTTTGGTAATGTTTGTGTTGTTGAATTTCTGTGTTTGGAGAAATGTAGGGGTAAACACGGAAGTACAACAAAGCGACACACAAGCTGAACGGGCGGCGAGACTCTGCAATCACATTATCTACTAGACCGCTCGACTTTGACCTCTGTCTGAGGATGGGGAGGGGTTTGCGATAAGACAATTCCTGTTTTATATTGACGAAATATTGTTCTACGCCAATCTAGTAATCAGTAGAAGCAAAATGTCAAATAACGATTCATGTCTGGGTGTGGTCGGTATAATCCCAAAGTACCACTTTTATTTTTGCGCAAGGCCTTTCGGTATCAATGATTCCATGATCAGGCACTTCACAAATTAACAAGTGATTACATTTTTCTAAATAACAGATATTATAATAACATATGGTAAAAGATTTGGATATACGATTAGCCAGTATAAAATATTTAAACAGAATTACATTTTAATTTTCTTAAAAATTGAGATGAGAGTAGAATTTAATTTTGAATTGGTCTATCTTCATTATTGATAAGCTTTTCTTGGTTTGTGTTAATGTAAAATGTTTTTCAAGCATTTAAGTGTATTGTGCTAGTAACTTCTTTTAATAACCGTACATTTTTATTAGAGATGGTGTGTCCAGATTCAATACAGTGATTCGCAATAGCAGATTTTTCATTTCTTCCATATGTGCAAAATGTTCTTTGAATCATGTCTTAATATTTCCCAAGAAAGTGAATACGATATGTTGATGATGTCTTTCCAATATTTAACTAAAATGAAAACCTACAAAACTTTATCTCGACTCAAAATTAATTTTACCCAACCATTAAATTTACATACAAAGTTGAGCAAAACAATAGTGTACCATTATTTTTTATTAATTGATGAAAGAAAAGTCACAATTATCTAATACTTTTATTTTTATACATGAGGCCTTTCAACATCAAAGATCAAACATCAGGTGTGTACCTAACCATCTGTAATGGCAGCAAGTATAATGGCGCTGTACATGTTTTATCTGTGTCACAAGATGTAAAGGCACGTTTATCCTTCAAAATAGTAAAAAGTAAATAAATGTTACACTGTTAAATTTGTTACATTTTATAAATATTCTTAGCCTGGATAGTTTATATTCATCATCAAATTATTATTTTGTAAGATATAAAAACAGCTGAAGTATACTGTAATTTGAAATACCTATTTGGTTTTAAGTATTTATATTTAGGATTCGTTACTCATGAATATCGATGATTCGATAATCATGAATATTCAAGTATTGGCTGCTCATTATACTGCAGACATTTTAGGTATGAAGCCTCATTAAGTTTGTATTTATAGAAATTCTTTTCGTGGTGTACTACGTGGCTTCATAGTAAAACACACATAGTTTTTTTATTTATAACTAAATTGTTGTTTATATAATATATATACTATACTACTATAATTTACAATGCCAATCATGTAACTCAGTTCAAAATTTTGGCTTTACATTGTTCTACAGTTTAGATAATCCGAAATATTGATGATTTGATTGTTATGGTAGCTGCTTATTATACTATAGCCAACTAAGCAAATACTTTCAGAATTAATTTACAAAAACCAAAGTTAACTTTTTATTAATTTTAAGACATTTAAATAAACTATTATTATACTTATAACTAAAAAATAGTATTAAGTGACCTTATCTAGTGAAATATTCAATAGCTTAACAGGTTAAGTCCCATGTGCAGCACATTAGCTTCACAGCTGACTACTCTCACATCCCGGACCTTACATGAAGAAATGTTCCCAAATCCCAGACAACTTTTTACCTTGCATTTTACTTTTTATTGGCCAATAAAACCTATTAATAAGAAAAAAATTGTTTTGTGTAATATTTGACTGAGAAATTACATGTGAACATTTTTGCTGCACATAGGACGCTGAAGTAATTTCTTCGTGATCACAATTACTTCATGCCTAAATTTGGAATATTTTGGTAGGCCTATATAAAATAAAACACATGCTCAAAATAGTGTACAAAATAATTTTTATTTATTCCATAATTATTAACAAATACCATGTAAATTACGTTTTTAAAGTAGTATAAACCACAATAAAACATAGTCAATGTACTGTTTTAGTATTACTAAAAAAGTGTAACAAATTTTGTTTCTACAAAACATAGTCAGTCTATTTCTTTAATGTTACTAAATGTCTTGAGAAAATGTGCAAATATTTACGTTGATGTCGCACCCCTGGCATGCTGTTTTAATTTGCTATGTGTACTTTACGTGGTGGAGGGGGAAAGGGTTGCCAAATTTCAGAACCCAATAGTTTGTGGACAGTAACCATGTCCCAAGCAACAAGGCAGCATATGTTAGAAAGCTATAAACATGCATCCTATCTGATTCATGCAGCTCCAAACACAGACGTGTAATGTGAGCAAATGTGCTGCACATGGGATATAGAATAATTCAAGCATGAAGCTAAAGTGATACATATGGGACATAGGTAGTACTATCAAATTTAGTCTGGGGCTTAACCTGTTAAACACAAGTAACACACATGTAGTATTTTCAGTCGGGCCGAGCACTACTACCATGATACCACAATATAGTCAGTTAGATTGACCATGATTCGAGAAGCCACTTCATTTTAAATCTAATTTAGAAAACAGCAGTATTTTCTTATTTGGCTGTCTAATAGTTTTCTGTGAACATTTTATCAGAATATATTAAGAAATAAGAGTAAATTAGATATTGCATAGCTTTTAATACATCAGAAATTCCTACAAAAGTGTTAATGCACCTTCCCCAAACAAATAACTAATACCGTATTTGTTAAACTATAAACAATCTATAATTATGATTCTTTTACAAATCATAAATCACCTATTTATTTATTTTGTGTTTCGTTAGATTGTAAAACCATATAAGAAACCCTATATGGTGCTATATGACAAATATACATTAAAATTACTTTGATTCAGTACATATCTTTACAGCAACTTGATATCAACAATATTGATAGTGAATAGTGTTTGTCCCCTTTAGAAAAATACATAAAAATATACCTATGCCTACTAACCTTTTAGGAGAATGAAGAGATTCTTCCAAGTTAGATTCGTCTGAAGAATATTTACGTTTTCTCTTATGACCAAACAGTCTTACATTATAAGCGTCAGTTATGCTCTCGGGGATATACCCTGACAAAATTCTGCTCATAGTGTGACCCATTGTGTTATTTTGTAATTCAGAAATATTACAACTAAACACTTTCTATTTGTTTTAATGGACACATCATATGACACCTTTTGAAGGCTAATGGATATGTTTTGAGTTGTGAATTAGGCTAACAAAACTTAAACTGACCAGCGACACTAAAATTAAACAGCTACAATAACAAAACAAAGCAGACTGCTCATATATTTAGCTTAGTATCACAAACACAAAATGCTACTTTCACCTGGACGTTGTATAATCAGCTGTGAGTCATATTATGTCATCTGAGCAAATATGGTCAATTCAGTGATACCACCACAAAAAACCCCTTTACCTAAAATGTTCCAATATTCATATTCTACCAATATATATAAACTATCATTTGGTGATTACCGCATTATTTTATCTTATTAATATAACACTAAAATATGCCGAGACTATAAATATATGGTAAGTATTTTATAGCACTACTCTCGCGAGCATTGCTATACACTCAAGTAAATAGTTGCAAGAACGTACTATCATTCACAGAATTTACTGTTTTGCTAGAATATGAAATCTATATTATTTAGGGTTTTATATTAGTTTCATTTGATTATTAATCTAACTTATGAAATATAATACAGTGCTGGTATTTAAAAGGTAATCAATTAGTAACAGAAAAAAATATAATATTAGTAGGTAGAGCTGTTGGTTCCTGAAAACCTTAATTAAGAAATTTAAACACCAACAAATATTTTAATATTGGTTTTATTGATAAATAACATTTTTGGAAGGAATTACTTTGGGATTTTGTTATTTTAATAAAAATTAGCCTCTCGGAGGGAAACCATTTTACCTAAACATTATACCTAATTGCGTTTTGTACGGCCCTTCTAAACTTGCTGAGGCAAAATCAAAATACATTGCTGAGTAAATAATATTTATTATTTTATGCACATTTCTTTCTTCTCCATGTGTAACGTAATACCAAATTCCAACGATTTTTGATAAAAGGTTTCAACATTTTTACGTGACGAAGGCTGTGAAACATTTAATATTAGACTTGATTAAAAGTTAATAACACTAACAATCAAATGATTGCATACAAAGAGTTAAGTACTTGCCAGTGCAATGTTGATTGACTAAAAAGTCTTGAAAAATAATGTTGAGTCTAATATTTGTCATACCTCAGAACTCTAATGTTATTGATCTGTGACAGCACGTGGGACCACCCCTTAGAATATTGTGAATTTCTTATATTCCAGATTGGACGCTGTTGGACTTATTCATTCAAGAGGTTTCCAATTTCGCATTCATTTATAAACATGTGATCTTATTTCTGATAGTAACATAGACCATGAAAAATATGAAAATAACATTAGGGCATGAGTGAGCACTATATGTTATAATTATAACTCGTTCAGTAATTATCTGTAATCAGGTCGGCGCAAGCTATTTCGCCATAGGCAAAATACACTTTTTAACCCCTACAATCACTCGATCAATCCCCCTCCCCCTTTAGACAGAAACGCTACAACTAAACCTCTTCTTCAATGGCTTCTTTACGTAACGAGTCTTTAGATTATCCATAGAACAGAATAATTCGTGTAGAGAATTTAATCCAAATAGTAATTTAATAAATAAAAACAAGAAGTACTATTTTACAATTCAGTATAAAGAATGTTATGTCAAACAGTTTACATCAAATTGATCTATTATTCATCTATCAAAAAGTTCACTTATATCAGGAAAGTTCACCTGCGTTAGATACCGGTAATATAAACTATATAGCGTTTACAAAAATCGTCGTTACTAGACTAATGAGTGGGTTAACACTGATATAAATAAAGGCTTAGACGAGGAATGGGAGGTGTAACAACAACTTGGTAATATGATTCACGTTAAGGCATTAAACCTTCATTTCAAGGTTACATCATCGCGCCACTGTTACAAAGAGGGTAGATAAATGTGGCCTCTTAGCTTTAGTCAAGTTAATGTGTAACTTAATATACCGTTTACGCTGGCATGACACTTCAAGCAATGTTTGGCCTGGCATAGATGATTCAACAACTTTTTAAGAAGTTACTTATTGATCCTAATCCATTTGAACCAGATAATCTGAGGATTTATATTAATCATGTATCACCGGACATAGATAAGTATATTAGTAATTATAACAAGTACAATTACATCATATCGGAAGGTCCATACTCAGACCGGTTTTTTTCGGATTATTGTACTCGGGTCCGAATAGGGCTCCACCACACGTCTATTTGAAGGGATCTTGTCGACGAACATGATAGCACAATCTAATAATTGTAACTTACTGTAATCGTAACGACTGAGTCTTACGATTATTAACATAATAATAAGATTATGTCAATAGGATAGCGGTGGGGAGGAGGCGACGAAGCGGTGTGACGGGACATGACGGCCCCCGGCCGAATATCTTTTCTGGGGTCTGTCAAATCTGATTACGATCCTACATGTTGGTTCTCAAAAGTACATCGGTTGAACCTGTCAATAAGTATTTACAAGACACCTACAAGTTATACGAAGGCAAACCCCAGGTGACTTTATAGACCTGTAAATTAAACTTGTCTTTAAAATTGCCAGTGTCTTTGGCATCAACGTCAGTCACTTCAGCCAGCAAGCTAGTGTGAAATCGTCAAAAGTATAACAACTGCAGCTGTTCCCACTGCTTCGTTGTTTGCTAATCTAAAATCTGGCTGTAAACCTGTTGCCATACAATAAAAACATCATTATTTGAACAATATCAAGTTCATAGAAAACGAAACTGCTCTGATCTTGAAGGAAGATGTAATCGAGCAAAGTAATTCTCCATTACGAGCAAAGGCACTAGTAGTCTCAAATGAATTACATTTCATGATTGAAAATATCGTATTAAATATTAAATGAGTCACATCACAGAAGAAGAATTCATTTTACAAGTGAAAAGCAAAGACAGGACTAGGGAAGAAAAAGATAAAAAAAGAAAAAGCTGTTTTGTCCTAATCCAATACTTGCAATCTGTTAAGGTTGCCTAAGTTTGAACACATCTGCGTTGTACTATGAACCAAAATTACTTTGCTACAATTGCCATATTAAAGTGCTACTGGCCTTGAACATATGTTTCAACCGTATATTGTTTATAAGAGCCAAGAAAATCCATAATACTGTAGAGTGATGATTGTAGCTCTCAAAATAGAAACTTAATTATCCGTAATACCGTTTTGAAATTTAGCGCCCTACACAGCGTTGAGATAACACAAAACTATTTAATAAAGATCGACGCTATATATATTTGACTATAGGAAATAAAGAACAAGTCAATATAGTTTCCAAGTGACTACGTAAGGTATACTTTCTGCACTTGAACAAAGCAATGGTTCTTACGAGAAAAAAACAATATCATTTGATTTCATCTAAACTAGGTTTTAAATATTTTGACATACGACTCAGGATATCCCACCATCACACATATTTGCTAGAAAAATAATGACAAAACTGTCCTTTAGATGATGGCTCTACTGAAGCTGCTTTGCAGGAAATAATGTTTTTGACCTATATATTTTAACGATTACTCCAAAACCAATAAAGATGTGTTGTTTAATAATATTTAATTTAATGGTGTTTTTGTACAATAGCCCACGAGTTTTATCAATCATCAGTCACACAGTATTTCACGGGCTATGAATGATATTTTGAAGTACTTGCAAATAAGTAGTCAGAAAAATCAGTGGTCATCGCATATCATACTTTATTAATTATTACAATTTATTATTACATTTGTATTGTACCGCAAAAACACTTTGAGTTATAACATAAAATAACCCAAAATAGGATGGCTCATATTGTCTATATAATTTTTACTAATTTTGTTTCCTAAAAAGTTGTGTTTCTTTTTCACACGAGGTGTTACTACTTAAGCGAAGAAATGGAATTCGATGGAATAAGTAAAGATTTTAAGAAAGAAATCAAGCTATAACTTTGTATAAATCTAACTATAAAGATTTATTATAAATAAGCTCCATTATTTACGATCGAAGTGTACTACTTGTTGTAATGTAACATGATAAATAAATTATTCGAGTAGTTTGAAAAACTACAGACAGTTTGTTAATGCGCCACCCAAAATTGTTCTGTTCACCGAATGGATTTCAATGTCTGGCCCTGGAGCTTTGTCTATGACCTGAGGCCAGTGGATACATGATGAGAGTACAACAGCTGAGGCGTTGTTGTAATAATTTATGTCTGTGGTTGTCATCACTGAATTATATTTTTTTTATTGTAAGCATGTGGTGATGTGAGGTAAACAAAAGCATCGTCTGCAGTTGCCGTCTGTATAACCTCTTTTCAGTCTTAGGGCTTCCTTAGTAATATAAATGTTATGTAGGCCTACATTAGTGATATGTAACGTTTAATGGTAAATTTTTGAGTCATGCAACTGATTACGACATATATTAGCATATTTTAAGCAAAGTGTTGCCATAAAGTTGCATATGAAATATATGTTTTTCAGACAATAGGCTACTTTGAGAAGCTTGGAACAAAATAAAAATGCCACTCACATCAGTTAAATTATTAACAAGGGCTTCAAAGAGCGTATATGCTCGTAGTAATATTATTGTAACTTATTCTAGGAGAATTGAATCTAAATTTTATTCATCTAATGTTATTCATAGACAAAATAATTTCCACCCTCTTTGTTCTTCAAAATCATGGCCCTATTACTTGGAAAGAAATGTTTGTCAAGCTGGAAGTAAACCACACCTTTTATTTTTACCTAATGCCAATCAGAAAAGGGATTTTTCATTCAAAGAGTCAATGGAATCAGCAATTGTCAGTCATTCCAGTTTTTTTAAGTGGATATCTGAATGTACAGTTGTTGAAAAGTCTCAAAACTTTATAGTTCAGTTTCATGATACTACAGGCTTACCATGGTGGTTATCGATTATACTAACTACTTGTTTAATGCGAACTGTTATCACACTTCCACTTGCACTTTATCAGGTGGGTACCAAAAATAATTTCTTTTTAAACATACAGACTGATACATTAAATGTAAACTTTAATTCAGTACTTTAGCAAACTTTACTGTTGTTTGAGGGTTATGTGTAAAGGTAGAAAAGTGTGTAACTTTTTCCTGGGGAATGTAACATCATCTTTTAGCTTATGATCACTAGATCATCCTAGTGATCTCACAGTGTACATAATCTACTCCTTAATACACGGAAAGCACATTCTCTTTCACCAGTTGTAGTGTAATGAATAAATGCAGTGAAGAAAACAAACTCAATTACCAGTAGTCTACCTAATATTATTTTACAATGATGAATTAACATTATTATAAATTTATATCAGTTTTAGGTTGTAGCATAAAATGCGTCCACCACAACAATCAATTCATCGATGTTTCGACCAAATTTTATTATATAGGTATTTGAAATTATACTATAGTTCACCTATGTCTAAAAAAATTATAACTGAATGATGAGTTGAAAAATACCTAACTGAAATGGAATAATAGACATTTAATTGTAATTGTAAACAAAGCTATGTAAAACTTACGGCAGGAAGGTGCTTCCGTAATCTGTGCTGATGGAGGCATTACTGTCAGCCTCTTCAACTAGCCTACTAGTTCCAAAAAATATATAGCCTCTTCAAAACTTAATTGTTTTTTAAATACGTATTTAAAATAATTTTTCTTCCTCATTAAAAATAAATAACTTTAAAAATCATCAAATATTGTGAAGTGGCCTAAGTAAAAATTTACTATTAACTGTATAATCATTAAAATACTTATGTATTTGATATTTTAGGTATTTCTGATTGATAATTTGATTTTCCATGGTGGCCACTTATTATAATGAAGCCGAGTTTAACAATATAAAACTTTAAAAATCTTATATACATTAGTAAATAGATACACCATAAACAATTGTATTTTTGCTATAGTCATTTTTGTATATTTTGCATTGTTAAACAAAAAATTAACAATCCATTGTCATCATGCTATTTCATATTATACATTTAAACCTTTGTGCTCGAAAGACCAGCAGCACTGGCCACACCAAAGTTGCAGACAGCTCGCATTAGTTTTGCCGTAGTTTGTCCTCACAACTCGTATATCCAGTACAGATGGCCCCACTACCTTCATTGACAGCTCTCGGCAACCATATTTGTTATTTGCCTCCCCAGACTGGAATTATTTTTCAATTTCCTCAGCGTTATTTGCATAGTAGTTAAAAAGTTTGAAAAAAAAAATGAAAATTATGAAAAATGTATTTTGAATTAATCATTCTAAATACAAAGATAAACATACATTTGGGAAATTTAACTCTTATAAGTATATTATTAACAAAGATATGTAAATAAAATGTTATAAAGTAGGCTTTTACAGTTATGTTATTCTCAAACATGAACTATTCCACATTTTTCTCAGCCTTTACATTTTTTATGGAATAAAACTTTTAAAAATACATACCTATGTGTAGTCACGAATAGTTAGCACATGTCTTCTAGTAAAGTTTTCGGTATCAATTTACAAAATCGTGACCATGGAAAGGTATGTTCATTTTTTTTTCCTGAAAACTACAATTTTTCCTGAAAACAATAGTGAAGAAAAAATTCGTCGGCAACGAAAATCAAAGGAGTTACGATTTTTTGAAATCCTCTGAAAACTCTGTTTTTGACAGTACCTCTGGCAATTTTACTGAAATGATGACGTTAATCCTGTCAACGATGCCTGCCCGCTGCGCAGTGCTGCGCACTGCTTGCTCTTTTAGAAAAAAAATTAACTCGAGCTTGCAAAAGTCGAATTCCAGATCACGTGATGCCCCTGATCCTTAACCCTCCAAGTGTTGTTCGACAAAATTTTGTCGGTTATTTTCCATCTTTAATGCAATAATGCCCGAAAGGCATCAATATAATACAATGATATACTTTCCCCCCAGTTTATATGCACCTGTGATAATAACACTTGGCTATAAATGCCCAACCCATGAAAAAAAGTCCATTTTTCATGGTCACGGTATTGTAAATAAATACCAAGTTTTCTGTTCCTTCAATCATTTCAGTGTATAGACCTATTATTATTTGCACAGTCAATGTTTAGATGAGAATTATAGGCAAATTTAAAATTTACTGCTTTACTTAAAAATTACTATGAAATAAAGCTGCTCGATGGGATTCGGCACTCACCATTCATTATAAAACAAAGAGAATATTAGAAAATAGCTATGTTTAGTGGCCAGTGGTGCTGGCCTTACAAGCTATGGACATATTAATATCTTGGCCAGTACAGCTGGACATATAAGCTGAGATAACATCACGGCAAAAATTAATCTGCGCTTCCGACAAAATAACGGTGGCAAGTACAGCTGGCCATACGAGTTCCGAGGACAAATTATAAATACTGCCTTCAAGTGCATAGGGTTAAGGACAACACATTTTTGGAGTTTACTTTTGTATCATCTGGATTTCATTTCAGACTTGTAGCAAAATTCCGTTATTATATACTCCAACCAGGCAAGCGAACAGTTTTTCATGTCTTTCAAAAGTCCTCTCAGTTAACAAACTATCATGAGTCTGATACAGTGTGTTCCAAGACTGCTTAGAGAAGGATAAATAACAAAATCTTGTTATGGGTAATATAAAAAATACAAATGGGCTTTTGGTTAAATTTTGATTAGGCTGACATGTACAGGGTGAGGCAGTGAAACCGTGTGTTTTTGAACAATCGCCAATAACTTATTTACAAAAAAAAGATAATTTTTTAACATCAATCTACATGAGTGGATATTAATGTTATACCTTGTAGTTAGGTGGCATCCAATAAATTAGGTTTCATTCTTATTAAGATTAATATTAATACCAATACTGTATTGCAAAAATATTGGGATTAACTATTAACTCTGCATGGATTTAACTGAACACATAGTAGCTAAATTATCCGTGAAAAATCTTTGTTGTTATGCATTCCTTGGAGGAAATGCCTTAATTTTGAATCATTGTACACAAAACTGTTCCATTTTATGATATTCTTGCTCCTGTACCTTCATTCTGCAACTCCATAAATAATGATATGACTGTAATTGTAGACAACAAACTTTAGAGAGCCAAATTATTTTCATTTATTTGTTAAATTTGTTAGAATATGGTCGTCGTCTTGTTACATATTTGCATTGAATTTCAAATGTAAATCGTATTGTAGCTTATTAATTCTTAAAAATAGTTTGCCACTATATTTTGTCAATAATTTTACATCTACTAATTGTAACTGGTGCATTAAGTACCAGCACTAGATTATTTATGGTATGAATTTCAGTACCTATTCATTTTACTGACCATACTTACTTTTTGTACTTTTACTTTTAAAAATAACAGAAAATTACCTAACCATAACTGTACCACATGTATTAAATCTACCCAATCCACAAAAAAAAATTATACAGTGTTAAGAAAAAAGAACAAAAATGTAACTACCTACTACCTGATTGTCATCTGGTCATGTATGTACTCTATCATACTATACCTGAAGACCAAACGCCCTGTTCAAGGCCCAACTGCTGTAGCCGGAAATCCCTATGAAAGAAGATTTCAATTTTCTTGTAGGCTGAGGTATTGTGGGAAAAACAACAAAATTAAAAAGATGCAAAGTACACGTACATGCACTTTTTATAAAGTGATCTAAAATTCAAGCTTTAAGTTCAACCATAGATAATTTATTTTAAACACAAATATACATCTTAACTTAGGCCTTCAAATAGTGTTTGGCTATATCACAAACATGCTGTCTCGTATTTGCAGTTTCCAATATGTAGGCGCTTTGAAAACTGAGATCTTCTAAATTTAATTGGTGGATCACCCTGAATACTTTGGGGTATAAAAAAATAGATAGTAGCCAATTCTTAGACCTACTGAATATGAATGTAAAATTTGGTAAAAATCGGTAAAACCGTTTTGGAGGATTAACGTAACTAACATTGTGACATGAGAATTTTATATATATAAAATATAACCCAATATCACCCAGCCAAATATTTGTGAAGTATAATATATATGTGTTATGGCTTAATTCATATAAAAGATATTTAGAATAAATTAACCTATTCAAATAATCTTTATTTCAGACCTTTGTGATCGCAAGACTTGAAAATATACGAAAAGAAATGGATGACATTGTAAATGACATAAAATACGAGCTTAACCGAGAAGTGAGAAGGAACAAGTGGTCAGAGAAAAAGGCAAAGATACATTTTAATACAACTGTAAGTAAATTAACTTGATTTATTTAGTAAGTATTAGATGAAGTCAACTCACTGAAATAAAAAAAATAAGAACACCAGTGTTCAAATGCCTCCTGAATGTGAAATGTCTCAAGAGGTTTCTACTTTAGAAATACATTAGTGCCTTATTCTCACCAGTTGTAAGAAATATTTTTATCGTATTTGTAATATTGGCATCACACATGATTACTTCCATGTTGCCAAGTCATTTTTGGCTATAACTATACACACAGCTCATTCTTTAACCTTTCTTCAAGGACAGTTTAGAATTATTGCTGAAGTATATTCTAGGTCTATTAAATAAAACATAACAAATGGCAATCAGTATATAAAAGTGACAACTTAGTATATATGTAAATTTTAGCAAAATGTTATATTTTTGAGTGTGATGTGTGAATTTATAATGTACAGTGAATGTTTTAAATGCTGTTTGAATATGTTTAGAGACACAACATTAAATTATTTGAGCTAACAAAAATAGTATTTTAGTTTTAGGGAATTTTTGAAATTAGTATGTTTTTTGTCTATTTCAAAATTATTTAGGCCCTTTTCATAATCTGAAGATTGAAATTATGCTTTTTAAAACTTATTTCACATTGTTAAGGTCTTATTGTACCACTTTTCTGTACTAAAATTAGCTATCCAAAACAGATTTTTTGGCCTGCCTTAGTGGCTAGGAATGTGAAATACCAGCAGTACATTTGCAACAAAAAAGAAGAGTGTTATTTCCAAAATTCACCGATTCAACAAGTAGGAAATATCTTCATAGTCTGTATCAACACCCTTTTTCATTTATTGAATATACATAATGCTTAATGTATTTTAATATTTAGTGCTCATATGATATACTTCAATCCATTCACAACTCTCAGTCGTCTAGTAATCGGTAGTGTCCAATTTCAAATTGAAGGTACGAAAGGAGTGGACTCGTTTAATAGAGAGAGACAACTGCCATCCAGCCAAAGCAGCTCTTCTTGCAATCGTCCAGATACCAATGTGGGTGGTGCTCTCGACATCTTTCAGAAACTTAGTCTACATGCTGCCTCATCAAGATGCTTGTCAGTCTGTCACAATGTAATGTTACGTAATATTAGTACAATATCAATTAGGTAAAAATAAATAATAACCTTGTTAATCTTTGAACATATTTATAGTTGGAAGGCACTAGATATAGTTACATATAAAATAATGGTTTTCAATATTTCTTAAATGACTATCCAGAAAGTTTAATGTAGATGATAAAGTATTTGTTTAAAAGAAGATCTATCATTGAAATACATTTCCGTACACAATGGGAAAGTAATCAAGTTAACCATAAATTGTATTGAAACTTTGTTACTTACTTTGTATGATTAATAGACATGTTAAGAACATTGGCTATAATTAATTTTGCCTATAAAACAACATGACGATTTGTAAAAGTGAAATTTGCACTTTTTTCAGTTTAAAAGCTAAAATACAAAATAATCATGCGTTTAAGTCAGTCATAAGAACACAAACCCATGTTGACAGAAATACATAACAAAGTTCTGTGTATCAGCTGGACACATGTATGGTATAGCAACGTACACTGTCTTGAAATGAAGATATAATAAATATGGGTTCTAATTTTCAACTAACGGATAAAGTGGTCAATTTCTAGAACTAGAGGAGGCGGAACTGTAACTTCCAGTGATTGTGGAGTTATGGAATACCTACCAAAATAAAGAAGGGTCCAGGAGGCCTCACACAGAAATTTTTGAAAATTTGGCTAAAGTTTCAAAACAATGATTGAGAACTTATTTCTGAGGTGCAAGTGAAAGTATCCAGCACAAACTAGTGCTTATTCTCCAGGGAGAGATACTGGAATCCCAATCTGGTGAAGTTTGGCTCAGATCGAGCACTGTATATATATATATATATTAAAAAAACAATTCAAAATAGAATGCTTTCACTGAAAGAAGCTGGAACAAAGCTAGCTTCCCTACTACTTTTAGGACTAAGTGCAATGAGGTCTTTCCTCGTATTCTTGTTCTAAAAAAAGGATAAAACTGTAGATCATAACATTATTCCATATTAGGTTCGATACACAATTTACTGGTAGGTCTATCTTCAGAGCTTTATGAATGTTTGTTAAATGTTATTTTTAATATAAGAGATTTCAGTTGTACACTCTAACTGAGTTTGATGATGAGACCAGTTGCGGAGCTGAAGAAGCTAGAGTTGTCTGTGGGTGGTATCGCCTGGTTCCCTGATCTGACCATTCCAGACAGCTTTGTCATCCCCATCATGTTGGGACTCACCAATCTTGCTATTGTTGAGGTGAGCTCGATTTGATAATTACTAAGTATACCAACTGTTGTAATTTTTCTAAACGTTTCTTTAATTTGATACTTTTTGGCATATCCTTATATTTTAAAGTTGTCACTGACTATTCATAGATCATACTCCTGAAATACGAGAATACTAAAAAACTTATGCAGTCTAGGTATATTGCGGATAGACATAAAAACCTTTTTTCACCACACTCAGTTGTGGCTTTGGTAATTCATAGCCAATAAAGTAAGTATTTGGGACCAATCGGCTTAATTTTCAATTTTTACTTTTCTTAATAGGTTCAAACTATGATGCGAAAAGGAGATCGGACCAGATTACAAAGGTATGCTACCAACTTCTTCAGAGGTTTCTCCATCTTCATGATACCTGTGGCTGCTTGTGTACCTTCGGTAAGAAGTTTTTTTTCTCAGGTTCACTGATTTTGTATATTCCTCGTGATCGAAATTAGATTATCATGTAGTGTTAAACTAATTTTTTGTTGCACTCACCTTTTAACCTGCTATTCATTGTATTTTATATGAAATATAATTATTCTCGATTGGTGTTGAAAAAACCTTAAATAATGAATAATAGTGTTCTCAAAAAAAAGTGATAAGTCAAATTAGTTGTTGATGTTGACATTGCTAACTAATAATTTGTGCTATTGAGATTTACGAGTAATACTAAAAATTGGAACAAAACCTTTTTATTTACAAGCCAAAATATTAGTAAATTTCTGTTGTAGTTTATTAGAGACCTGACGTTTGAATATTCTGGGTGTTCAAATATCTGGTCTCTGAAAGTTCACCACATTTGGAGCAATCTAACCCTCTTTTAGCAAGAAAAATGTCAGCTCCTTCACTCAGTTTCTAAACTCTACTGGCTTGTGTTCCCCACCAAGATCTTGTTTTTAAGCTCCTGGCATCTGGCAGCTTCTGGCCATCAGGAGCTCCGAATTCCAGACTTATAGATTATCCTTGCTTCTGGAAGTTTTCAATCAAGAATTTTTGTTATGTGTGAGCTTTCAGACCCAGGGAGCTTTTGGACACTTCTACCAATGACTAGAATCTTCTAAGCTTTTCCAAACTATTGTAGTTCGTGGTATTTAGGAGATTTTAAGTTATTGGAAGTTCACCTATGGGAGCCTCTAGTTTTTGAAAACTCAGGAAACTAACCCAGTAGAAGATTCTATCGTACAACAATCTTGGTGTCTAAGCATTCCATCACTTAAAGTGGTAGAGCATGGTTACTTCCACTTGGTTTAGTATGATCTTTAATATGATTAAAAATTCCGCCAATTGTGGAATATGATAAGTACTTTGGTTTTAGTTGCCAAATAAACTATTAACAAATTCAAACATACCAACAAATTTGTTAAGTCTACGATGAGAACATGAGTGAAGGAGGAGTTAGGCAGTATCGCATTACGTTAAAAATTGAGCCCAAGAGTGTGTAATAAGAGCCTTAACTGTAAATAAGTTATTTTTGTTTTGCAGTGTCTCACACTCTACTGGCTGACTTCCAGTGCATATGGCTTAGCACAAAACCTGACAGTGATGTCTCCTCGGGTGCGTCGGCTATTCGGTATACCGTCCACCTCCTCTACTCATCCCCACCCGTACGCTCATCTTGCTCAGCAGTTGCGTAGCAGATTCCGGCTTTAAACTTGTGAATAAACTTTTTAAGTAGGATAGTTGTTTTCAGTGCAATCCCATAGTTCACATAACACCTCTATTTAATTCAAATCGCTACTCAGGTAAAAACATGGACTAAAATTATATATTTCTGACAAAAGTTTTGTTTACGTAGTTATATTTTTGAACGCAGGCTTGTTGTGAGTTTGCCAATCATGTGTCTGATGCTTTTATACCAACATCTGGTATGCCCTAGGGTTTGCATCTCGGCCTACTATTGTTCTCAATATTTATCAGTGATATCAGCGAGCACACAGGTATCCCTTTCTCGTTATTTGTAGATGACATAAAATTGTTTCTGGAAATCAATTCCCATGTAGACTGTAATGAAATGTCTATAATTGCTAGTAAAACCAAACTAATAATATATAACAGAACTACTACTACCAGTTTAACTACTTCCTTTACAATGAGGTGTTGGAGCAGTGTGCTTCAACTAAAGGCATTGTTCTTCATTCTTCTTTTGGCTACAGTCTTCATGTTGATGACATATGCAGAAGATCTTCACGTATGCTTGGCCTGATAGTACAGACTTCTAGGCATGGCCTCAGATCTGGAGCATTCGTTCTCCTCTACAAGTCCCTGGTCCTGGAGCAGCTTGAGTATGGATCCTTGTTGTCGTCACCGCACCATATTGACCTTATTAATAGACTTGAATCCGTCTAGAGGAGATTTCACAGATTGTATGTGAGAGAGGCAGCCAGAAATCCTGACACTCTTACTCTGATCAGTATCAATGTCTAAGGACTCCATCTACTTGAGGCTAGAAGACGTCATATCATGTTCCCCATATAAGTTTTTCACTGTATAGTGCCATTCAACCAGAGTGTCACTTAGTTTGGAGTAATTAGTGTTCGTTTTCAAGTTGTATGTAATAACATTACTTACTAGAATAACAAACTATCCTGCAGCGCATGTTTTTAAATTGTATTTGAGAGGTTTAGTTTTCTTTGGATATCCTTATGAAAATTCCCCATAAATTAAGTTGCTTTCACAATTGGCCAACTCAATTGTTAGTTGTATGTTTGTATGTATGTATTGTTAATGTGAAGAGATACACATAAAAATACATTATTTTTATAACTGCAATAGTATATTAGAACAGTCAAAAAATTAAAAAAAGAAACTTCTTTATTGAGGCGAAATTAGGTCTTACATTTAATCTCTTAAAAAATATGTCTTAATAATGCAAATTAAGACTAATTAACTAAAACTTACACTTACAGTATTCCATTCACACAGTCACGATTCAAAGAGTAGCCCGCCGCCCGCCCCGATCATCCGGTCTAGGTATTTTCGTCCCAGCTCCGCCACAAACAGTTTTCTGCTCTCAATTTGTTTGACAGTATCTGGTAAGAAGTTCCATAATCTACAGGCGGTAACGGTGAAGGATCGGTTATAGGTTTTGGTTCTGTGTATTGGAATTCCAGAAGTTTCCAGTACCAGAAGTTTTATTTCCAGTAGTTTATAGTTCTATTTTTTTTGTTCTTGCTTCAAGCATACTCATTCAGAATTATGATATTTAGGGTTTTTTTTCATATATGAAGTGCTAAAATACTCGTATTATAATCATTCATATCTTGATATATTTTAGTTTACGTTAGCAATAAAGTTATTTTGTGATGGAGTTTACTATTTTGGTTGTCGGTTTTTACTATTTTTGTTACTGATTTTTGTTGTTGGATGGGTTGTCATATGCTTGTTCTCTTTTTTTGAACCCATCTAAAAATTACTCATAATGTTTAATAGTCTTATTTGTATCCAATCATTTACAACCCTCTATACAAGCCTATATAGCCTATTCTATATTACCAACATCAAGTTCGATGATGGTATGTCACTCCATGACACTTGGCTGAGCGTTAGCAAAACCTATAGCTTAGGGTGATATCTCAAGAATGAACTGAGCTATAAACTGGATATGTCGTATATTTTGTTTAGTTATCACAAAGGGTTCCGACAAAAATCCTCTTATGTCTGTCGGTGTATCTGTTTTCCACTATCTGGATATCTCAAGAACAAATTGAGTTATGCACTTCTAATTACATTTCTTCATAAATAATATTGCGTTTGATGATGGAGCATGTTCCTCTATGGGATTTAGCTGTACATTTACGCAGTCTAACTACTTACAGGATATGCCAAGAACTGGAGGTCTAATCTTCTCTACATATCCTTCTGGAAATACCCTATAAATTGAGTTACGTTCAATATGAACAATTTTAGTTCATTTGTAGACTTTAAATATTACATGAAACTTCATTTCTACAAAGCCAAAAATAAGTTTGTTGATGGTGCATGTCTAGCCATGAGATTTGACAAAGCATCGTTGAAGCTTATCACTCAATATGATAGCATAGTGAATTACATACTTAAATTTAGAATGCAACTTAAGCAAAACCTGGCACACTATATGTGGTGTCCTTAATCAATAATGTAGTTTTTCAATTTATTAAAAGTTTATTTTTCAAAATAATTTTTTATTATTTGTTTCAACAGCTAATTACAGGTCTATTACTACTTACTTACTTACTGCCGTGGCTCTTGGTACCCAAGGTCGTACTTCGCCTCGCCAACACACTGCCTCCAGATCTCTCTATCCATTGCCTCTTCTTCCCTTCTTCCCAGTTTTCTTATGTCTCTTCTGATCTGGTCTCGCCATCTCAACTTGGACCTTCCTGGTGGTCTTCTGCCCTCCGGATTGTTTACAAGGACGTTCTTGACTAAGGAGTTGTCCTCCTTCCTTAGTAAATGGCCAGCCCATCTCATTCTCCTACTTCTCACCTCGGCCACTATGTCTGGGTCCATATATAGTCAATAGTCAAATATTCTTTATTCAAAAACATATAGTACATTTCTTACATTAGAATAGTGTCAAGTTTCAATAATATAAAATAAAGACTACATCCAAAACTAAATCTAAAAATCAATTGTTATTATTAAAAAATACCCTTTTTCAAATTCCTCTATAGAGTACAAAGCTAAACCTGTCAAAAATGCTTTTAACTTTTTCTTAAATATATTACAATTGTCCTCTTTTTTAATTTCTTCTGGTAACTTTTTCAAGAATTTATTTCCTGCAAATGTTGTTTTTTTTTTGTAGAACTCCAGACGGTAACTTGGAAAATTAGACTCATTTTTGTGTCGTGTATTGTACGAGTGAATAAAATAATGTTGATCCCTTAGTGGGTTGTATCTTAGGAACATTATGCACTCATAAATAAATAGCCCATAAACGGTCAATATTTTTAATTCTTTGAACTTTTCTTTGACAGAATCATTAAAATTCAGATGTAACATGACTCTGACTGCTCTTTTTTGGACTTTCAATATTTCCGTGAGGTTTTCCATTTTTGTTGTTCCATATACACAAATGCCATAGGCTATGTGAGACTGGATATGAGAATAATAAATCAATTTTAAAGTTTCCAAACTACACAAATTTAACATCTTTCGAATTGCAAATAGGCCTGAATTTATTTTGTTTAAAACCAATTTAGTATGTTCATCCCATGACAAATTACTATCAACCAATAATCCTAGAAATTTTATCTGATCAACCCTCTCAATTACACTGTCATTAATTTCAATATTTAAATCTAAAATTTGATTGGATTGTTTTGTTTTAAAATTTACAAGCTTGGTTTTATCAGAATTTAGAGTTAAATTGTGGTTTTGAAAAAATTGTTCAATACTAGCCAATTCGATTGAGGTCAGTAACTCTATCTCTTCTACTGTCTTCCCTGAAACTTTCAAGTTAGAGTCGTCAGCATAGAGACAAAGTCCTGAATAAGGCTCAAAATTTAAACATTTTGCTATGTTATTTAAATAACACAAAAAAGGAGAGGTCCTAAAATGGAGCCTTGCGGTACCCCTACATTTATTGATTCAAGGTTGGATTGAAATTTAACTACATAATTTTTTTCAGTAATGTGGTTAATTTGAACAAATTGTTTTCTATTAGAAAGATATGATTCAAACCAACTTAATGCATTGTTTTTTATACCCAACTTTTGCAGCTTCAGCAATAGCAGTGAATGATTCACACTGTCAAATGCTTTAGACAGGTCCATAAAAATTCCTATTACTTTTTCTCCTCTGTCTATTGCCTCTATAATTGATTCAATAAAGCTTACCACTGCTGTGATTGTTGATTTTTGTTTTCTGAAGCCATGTTGAATAGTCTCCAGAATATCATTATTCTCTAAAAATTGCATAAGTCTGCTATAAACTACTTTTTCATAAATTTTTGATAGTGATGGCAACAGTGATACTGGTCGATAATTTTTAATATCCAAGGGGTCATTTTTTTGTAGATTGGGATAACTTTTGCAATTTTGAGTTGATCAGGAAAAATACCACAAATAAATGATGAATTTATTAAATGTACTAATACTTTGCTCAGTTGTTTATTCACAGTTTTTATGATTGTCATTGGGATGTCATCATGGCCACTTGAAAATTTGTTTTGAAAAGAGTTTATTATCTTTTGGATTTCCATCTCATCTGTTTGTGTTAAATAAAATATTTTTTCAAAATTAGAACCAAATAAATTTTGCCCACTAATGACCGATAGATTATTGTTTATGCAGGTGCCATTGGCCGTATTTACATTGGCAGATATCATTCCTGTAAAGAATTCATTGAAAATTTTACTTATTTTCAGTGGATTCACAATTACTCGGTTATTATTTTTAATTTTGATGTTGTTAAAGCTCTTTAACTTGTCACCAGTTTCTGAATTTATTATATTCCAAGTAGTTTTATTTTTATTTTTTGACTTTTTAATTTTTTGATCAAAGAAATCTTTTTTAGCTGTCAGTAAATTTGTTTTGTAGATTTTATTTTTGTGCTTACATAGTTTAGATAGATTCAAATCATTTGTTACTCGAGCTTTCTTATTTAGTTGAATTATATTTTGTTTTTCCTCCTTTAACTCTTGGTTTATCCATTTATTCAGAACTTTTTTTGTTTTAAAACATTTCTTTGGAAAAGATATATTAAAGTAGTTGATGAATGTACTGTAAAATATACCAAATTTTTCATGCACAGGTGAAAGAAAAACCGTCTGCCACGTTTCCCTCTCTAATAGTTCTTTGAACATTACCATATTTTCTTCTGAAAAATCCCTCTTGATATTTATTAAACAATTATTTCTTACATTATTTCTACATGTATTCACTATTTCTAATACTTGACCATCATGGTCAGATAGCATAGTTATTACTCCAGTTACTAATATTTGATATTTTTTTAAACTAGTTAAGAAATTATCTATTGCTGATACAGACCCTTGGAATACTCTTGTTGGGAAATTTACTGCATAATTCATATCAAAGCTTTTCAAGATATTTTTAAGTTTTACATGTTCGCTACTATTTTTTAAAACATTTATATTTAAGTCCCCTGCTAAAATAATATATGGATACTTTTTAATAACTAAATCTATAAGACAACTTAATTTATCCAAAAATACATTAACATTTGAGCTGGGGGACCTGTAAAGACCAATTAAAACAAACTTAAAATTTTTAAAAAGGAACAATGTTGCACAAAACTCAAACTGTCTCTCCTCACACAAACTCTTTGGAAGACGAATTGCCACCTGTGTCCACTCAATTTGTTCTTTACTTAAGATTATTACTCCTCCCTTATTTGATTTTTCTCTGCAAAAATGTGATGTTACTCTGTAATTGTTAATATTAAGTCTGTCAATATCATGAGACCTCATGTCATGTTCAGATAAAACAATTATATGCGGATCTATTTCATCTAAGACAATTTGTAAAGGTTCAATTCTAGATTTTAAATTTTGAATATTTTGATGAAAAATTTTTATATTCTTATTTTTACCATTATTTTTTAAGTCGTAGTCTGGCTTTGAATGACTGAGGAGTTTAAAGAGTTAACAGATGACAATTCCTCCTCAAAGTGAACACTGATATCACTAGAACGATCTAATGACTCTCCACTATCACTTAATATAGAACTGGTGGTCAACTGCACTGGTCCTGCGTGTGGAATGTCATTTCTTTCTTCCAAGGTTGAAGAGTCATCCAAAGTCAAATCTGATGTTTGGTTTGTTTCTCGCTGCCTGTCGAATGATGCCTGATGAATGCTGATGATGTGTCTCAACTCCTTCAAAAAGTCTGCGTGTGAAAGTCCATTTCTTAAATTGTGGTTTGAATTTTCGTTGTAAGTTATTATCTGTATATGAGATCCCGTGGCTTGTTGTAACTTCATCACATTAGCTGCAAAATGTTCAATGGAAATTCTGTCCCTGACACACCCCATTGGGGAACAGATTAATTTCTTTAGACCTCTTTTCTTAAAGTCCTGTGTAAGTTCTTCAAATGCCAAGTTGTAATCCGTTAAATTTGGTTTGGTATAATATTGGGGTTTAGTTATTAAACCATAAACTGTAGCACCATTTTCTATCCTCTGGATTGAGAGGTGGTCAGAGACACAGTCAGAGGGTGCTGGTTTGCCAAATTGATCTTTGAACACTGTTGCTACTCCTGCACTTAAGCTTCTGATATTGTTCAAGTCCGCTGAAATACAATGAGCAAAAGCTACTTCCTTGTTGTATCGGTAGCTTTGGATTACATCCTCCATCTTCAGCTCATTAACGTGAATTGGCTTGAGATGTTCACCAACCTCATGAGACTTTTGCACAGAAGGTGAAGTGCATGTTGCAGCTCCCTTCGGAGGCACCAAGGGGGGAAAGTCAGCCATCGAGTTGATTTTAAAAATTTCCCTTCTTGTATTGGCTTTTGTTTTGATATTAGTAAGGTGCTGTATAATCATGAATGCCAATTTTCTCTTGCCCCTAAGATTCAAATGTAAACCCCGTCGTGAAAAGTGGATTTTTTTCAAATCGTCCAAATCAATAAGTTGAACAGTTTTCATTCTGACAGCAATTTCCTTTATATAATTATTGGCTAATGCTATTTCATCCTGAATAGGATCAGTTTTCTGAATGTCATAGCGAGGTGGGATCGTAGTAATATAGTTGCCTCAACTCTACATTATGTTTTATCCTCCACTCTCCATAGTGGATTACTAGCTGATGTAATAGTTTTGATAACATGTTATTTAAACTAATACAGTAAACAGTGAATAATGCTCTCACCTGTAACTTAGTGTTTGTTTATGTTTGACGGAAATATATTAAAGGTTATTAAAACCTATCTTTAAGTAAATTTACTTAGCAGTTTTATTTTATTACAATTTAATAAAATTTGTTACAAGTCATTGAAAAACATCTGAAACCTTATAGATTTGATGTAGAACCTTAACATGAATCTGCAGAAAACAATGGCTGTATTGGCATCAAACATTTTGTAACTTCTTAGAGTAATAAAGTAATGTTTAGGCAACAAATGAGAAGGTAAAACTACATTTACTTGTTAATCATGTCATTTGTTTACAAATACATTTTTAGGACTTTAACATTCAATGAAGCTATTGAAACATTAAAAGAACTTTATGTCTGTTCTAATAATGAAATATATTCCAGATATTTCTAGCTACTTGTTGACAGATTTAAAGAAAATTAATTGATTTATTAATGCTGTATTTACAAGCAATAAAAGATTTAAGTAAACCATGTAGTTTTTCTCAAGTAACTGCTGAACAAAATAAAAATGATTATATTGGGTATGTATTCATTCGGGGTTCATTTCTCCTATCATAAGGCAAAGACTTTTAGAAAACAAAACATAATCTTTGCATGAAGTTTTTTAGAAGCTTAAGTTATGGAATTAGCTCAGTTTCAATCAGAATCCTATGTTAGTCAACACTCTGTATTAAACTCTATTCATAATTCTATAACTACCGATCAAATATCGATCAAAAGTAATCAATCCTCGAATAATGACAAGGGAACCATTTTATTAGCTACATATTGAAAGTGTTATTTCCGTGGTTCAAGCAAAAAGCATACGCGGAGTCAATGTCCAGCAGTCAATCATTTTTGCCATACTTATGGACATTTTATGGAAGTTTGTAGATCAGGAAATAAACCTATACCTTCGACCAAATTAAATTCGCAAAAGTCTAGCTAGTTCTCATTTCTCAAATTGATGCACTACTCGATAGTGGTATTTGGAAACATTTATTTGTATATCACTTGTAGGTTGGAGAGGAATAACAATTTTCCCATCAAAAGTTAGTGTAGCAATGGTATCCACATCTTATCAGCCTACCACTGCAGCTTTAATCTGGTAGATATGAAAATTCAGGGGCATGTGTACCATAAAGTTAAAATTCTTATTCTTGATGGATTAAGTGCGGATATCGTCTTAAGGCATGACATTTTCAAAGAATATTGAAGTGTTGATGTTTCATTTGGTGGTAAGAAACCTCCACTGAAAGTATGCTGTTAAAGTCAAACCAGCACGCTTGTTGAGAATCTGACTCGACCTATTGTTGTAAAATCAAGGTGTTATTCAGAAGAAGATTCAATGTTCATAAAAGAAGATGTTGAATGTCTACTAAAAGAGGATATCATTGAGTCAAGCTCCTCACCTTGGAGAGCCCGAGTACTGGTTAAAGGGGAAACAAAGAAGAAGTGGATGTGCATAGATTACTCTTAAGACAATCAATCGATTAACACAGTTTGATGCTTACCCACTGCCTAGGGTTGAGGATGTTATTAACAAGGTTTCCCAGTATATAATGTCTAGTACTATATATTTTAAAAGTGTATACTATCAAATAAATAACTATTGATAAGGAAGAGCATGCTTATACTGCTTTAGAAGCTTGTGGGCACCTATATCCATTTTGTAGAATACCTTTTAGAGTTATAAATGGTATCTCCTGTTTCCAAAAAACATTGATTCTAAAAAAAAAATAAGGACTTGAGTGCACTATAGCATATTTAGATGATGTGACTATTAGAAGGAACAACAAAACTGATCATGATAAAAACTTGAAAAGATTTATTGAAGCAGCTAAGAAATACAATTTAACACTGAACATGGAAAAATGCACAAGATAAGATTAATCTACTTGGATATGTAATTACCAATAATGAAATTTAACCTGATCCATATCATCTTCAGCCTCATTTTAACTTGCCTCTTTCTCATGATATTAAACCATCGCATCAAACTCAAAGCATTATTGCTCATTATTCTGATTTCATAAAGAACTTCCCAGAAAAATACAGCTTCTATCATCAGTTAAAAAACGATATAGTCTCTGCTACTAAAGCTCCTATTCAGAATAACATGCCATTTACTGTGGAACCCGATGCATCTAATTTCACGATTGGATTGACCTTACAAGCAGGTCGACCAGTAGCCTTTTATTCTAAAACTTTATCTAAGTCTGAAAGGAATCATTCATCTGTTGAAAAGGAAGCCCAAGCAATAGTCAAATCTTTAAAGAAGTGGCACTACCTCATACGTCAGCCATTCCATCTCATTACCAATCCAAAATCAGTTTCATTCATGTTTTACACCAAAAGTAAAACATTAAAAAATACAGAAATGGCGTTTGGAATTATCTTGCTTTAAATATGACATGGTTTACCATCAGGGGAAGGAAAAGTGGGTTGAAGATATGATGTCAATATTATGTGGATCTATAACTGGTAAACCAAATTTAGTTAAAATTCACAGGACTCTGTGTTATCCAAGCGTTACCAGATTCTAATCATTGGATTAGAATGAAAAACTTACCTTTTTCACTGGAAGAAGTTCGACTGGTATTACCATAAACAGTTTGAATACTGCCTAGCTTCGGAGAACAGTTTAGCTTGATTTTCAACATTAAGCTACTCAAGCCATTCAAGACTGTTCTTGACCTATCTATCAAATAATAATAAAAATTACATTACATATTGCTATGCTACTACAATTATTGGTATGTGTGCTATGCTACTACAATTGGTATGTGACATAATTATCAACAAGTTATATCAATTGAAAACCATAAACACATGATTTTATCTAAGTTATTACTAAATTAACGTTCTATTTTTTATTTACACTTCATAACAAAATCATCTTCTACATTACAAATACTGTACAGTTTTTTTTTACATTATTACAAAATATAATAATTTATAAAATTAAACTGTCCAGTTTTATTTTTTAGAAGATGAGTATTCAACTTTTAACATTTTTTTCTACAAAATTAAGAAATTTAATTATTGTGGGGCCTCCATTTGGGAGGAGCTCCTCTTTCAAACGTCTTGTAGCGCTGCAGTAGTTTTTGTTCTGTTTGGATGCCACACAGGTCAACATGAAGTTTTTTTAAACTGTTTTCAAGTCATCCTCATCTGCTTCCAACTTGAGAAGTTTCCCTACTGCTACCATCAAGTCACATGTAACTTGGTCAAATCATTTGTCTATACCCATTTATAGTGAGTCAATGAAGAGGTAAAATATAAGAAATCTGTCCTGGTCTTTAGTTTCAAAATAGTCAGAGTTTTGACAGTTTCATCTATACGTGAAGACACTCTTCTTTTTCAAAGGAGGAAGCTCTACATCTATCTTTTCAAATACTTTTTTTTGAAGAATTAAAGATTTTATTAAAAGAAGTTTGATTTCTCTGAGATGATTCCTGAAGCATTTTAATTCCATTTCTAGCTGTCAATTTCCTCACTCTTGAGTATTGCTTACTTCAAAATGAGGATGAGTTCTTGGTGATTAATTTTAAAGCCAACACGAAATCAAATGTTTTTAGGTCATGCAATAGTCCACACCTGTTGTAGGATTTCGACAAAAAGAGAAAAAAAATGTCCACGGACTTAATAGCGTCTGCCTTACAAGGCCACCTATTTGTAGAAAGGGACTTCAGAGTCATTAAATTAGAATGATCTTCTTTTGCCATTGTTGTAAACACATCATGGCGTAATGTACTCCCTTCTATAAAGCAATATAAGTTCTGTACAATTCCAAAGAAGTTGAAAATCATATAATTTTCTTTACTTGAAGTGCATACATCAACCAAAATAAGATTCAAGCAATGGCAAGCAGAGTACGAACATGATCTTTTTACACATTTCCTTACAATTATCTTGAACTCCTTTATTGTATTCATATATTGTTGACACACCATCAAAACACACAAAAATTACAGAACACCAATAAATTTTAAAACTATTTACAAGGGCTTTGTGGAGTTTCTGGAAAATCCAATCTGAATTTTGTTTGATTAATTTCTGCAAGCAGGAAATCATTCAACAGAACATCATTGGCTTCATAAAAATATCTTTAAACTATATTTGTTAATTGTGCCCCAAATCTGGCTATTAAATATTTTATTGGCTATTAAAGATATTTTTCCCCTTGCACAGCCTGTACAATATTCCTCAAAATAATGTTGTGCATAGCTTTTATCAGGTCGTTTTGTATGTGGTTACTGGTGTGTAATGCGTTTAGAGGTCTAAATACAGTATCATACTTCTTCAAGATTCTGACCAAACTTAAAAACAATGCTTTATTAATATTATAGTTTCTCTATACCCTCTAAAAGGATGTATGGATTTGGCTATACACACTACAATATCGATCAGTCTTTCCGTTTTTCTACATTTGTAATTTTTTCAGCCTGCTCTTTGGGTAAGACCTCTACTTTTTGTCTATTGAGGAAAACATCAATTGATGAGTTTTCTTCTTTAGAATAAAACTAACAAACGATTTTGAAGTTTGAATGTGGCCCGTTGATGCCTGATGTGCTTTGAAACACTCATTAGCTTTGTTCCAACTTTTAAATCCTGTTATAACAAAAGCTTGATATGTGTGACCCTTTGTGCCTAAATCGTTGTAGAAAAAAAAAAACGGCAAAAAAGCAAAAAACTGAATCTGCCATGGGACTGTACTCAATACAGTTGTAATAATTTGTATACCAACTCGATTGAAGATTTACTCATTTTTGTCCAGATTTACTAGAATGGTAGACTCTGGGTTTAGATTAATATGGGCCGTGAGATAACCAATCATACCTCTCGATTCTATTTGAATGAGTTCCTTAAATAAGGTCATCAGGATAAAAATTTTGGCCCAGAATATTTCTAATTATATTGTAAAAAATAGTTGTTCTAAAATAGTTGTAAATATTGTAATTATTATAGAATGGAGATTTTTCAAAAAAATTTACTTTTTGAACTGAATATTGAAATAAAAAAAGGACTCAAGTGAAATGAGAATGTTAATTTGTACATCTGTCCAACTTATACTTAAACCAAGTAAACACTGCTTAGGTCTCAGTAATTGTGGCAAATGTATTTACTTCCAGTTTTGCTTATGATATATGCATTGTATTGATGACTCTTGTCTTGTATAAGTAAATTGTAATTATAAAATTGTAAATAATAAGTAAATTGTAAATCTTAAAATGTAATTTCCCCCGTGATTAAAATTATAAGTATTTTATGAGGATATCTTAAACAAAACAATGTTGTCATACAGTTGTAAAAGTTATAAAACTGTTTTACCAGCTAACTGGTTTTAGATGTTTAATTATAAAACCTTGTCAGTTGTAAAAAACTGAGGTTTTCTAATGCAGTAAAAGAGGTCTACATGATTCAGTATTACTACTTTTAGACTTTTCATATAAATAGCTAATATATTACCTATTAACAATAGAGTATACCATAAGAGAGTGGAAGGAGCCAAGAAAAGCACTTCTGACATACTCTACAGAGACACTTTCCAATGACCTCTGAATCAATAATACAATTCTGGAAAGCCTAAAGCTAGGTGGTCTATGTGTGGAATCCATTTTGATTATCTTGATAAAAACCCAGAAACTTCACAGTTAATAGTAATGAGTTACTTAGGTACTAAATAAAGATGCTTCCCACTAAATGGAATGGATTGCATTTATTATTACTCAATAAAAGTTGTATTTACATTATACAATGTTAATACATTCTTTAGTGTAAAGCAAACTTTGTGATATAAGCTTATATAAGTCCTTTTCCATGTGTTAACACTGTTATTGATTAAAATTAAAATTAACAAAGGTTCAAGAACAGATCCCTGTGGTACTTCTGTGAAGAAGCATCGAAGGATATATGTAAAATGCAAAAATGTTTGCTTCTAGAACTGGGTTTATATATAATTACTAATATAGCTAGGCTGAGATGTTAATATCAATGTTTATACCTGTATATACTGTTCTGTGTAAACATTGTAAATGTGAGAGTACAACCTTATGTTTAATTGGTTTAACTACCATTTGAAATGTATTACTACGAAAAAAAAAACACAATAGCGGCTTCAGGTAATTATTGAGCTTTTGAAACTTTAATTCGGTATTTTGGTTTTCCATTGGTCTAGGATTGATACTTGAAAATATTGGTAGAGAGTTAATATTGGATACCTGTATGTACTACATAATATATTATATAGTCTATATTAACACATCAAAGTCATGCGGAATAAATAAAATATCAGTAAAAAAATAGTACACCCTGAAGCTATAATGTATGTAGGTACTGTAGAAATTTTAATATTTTTATCTTGAGCCATTTTTATTTGGATCTGATTACTAAGTTGCCTACTTACTTTTAATGCTTGCATTTTTATGAGGAGTGATCAATAACGTTTAGGGCTATGAATATAACATTAAAATATATTTTCAAACCCAAAATCAATTAACCCTTTTCAAACGGAGTGTTGAAAACGGACAGACTATGATAAAAATGTACTGTATAATCAAAGAAGTCGAGAACTGTGGGTAATGTAGGAACATGTAAATTCTTCCTGTGTTGATTAGAAGCAGGCAGTCCTCACGTAACAGGTAACCTGGTATAAATTTGCCAAGGTCGCGGTATGGCGCGAAAGTGCGCAATAATGTGGCGGTCAGCTGGTGTCGGCTGTCAGCTGATGTGGGAAGGGAAGACGCTGTCCTCTGATTGGCCAGCGCTGGAGGCTCGCTGGTTGTGTACACTACACGCTGTATCCTACATACATACCAGTACCAGTTACGTCCGCTACATTCTTCGTTCCGGTTCAGTTCCAGCGTCCACAACAGCGACTTTTCCCGCTATTTGTATATCGGTAAGTGCTACCAGTATCTGATTTATTTTGTCTTCCGAATAAGTTCAAAAACGAAGTTTAAATTTATTTCTCAATTAATAATAATGTATAAATACATTAATAATAATGTATTTAAAGAAGGCCTTGAAGTGTCTTGCTTATGAATGTTTAACACGTGAGTATTAACAATATAAAATAACTTTTATGCAAGTATTTAACGGATTAAATACTTGAATAGAAAAACAGCTTGCTATTGGACAATTGGAATTATGTGTTCAAACAAAGCAAAACCAATGGATAATTTAAAAATTGCTGGTATGTTTGTCTTTCTGTCCTACGGAGAATGAATCTATAAACTCGATCTGCCTGAAACTCATTGTTTTTATATACTCGTCCTTTCACCACGAATAATAAATATACTATAGCGACCGTTGAATCATTAGTTCTTATGGGATAGAATCAATAATATATGTATAATAAATTGTTTTATCTTTGCTCCAGAGTATCTAAAACTAATTTATTGTTTGCAGAAAAATTTAACGTAATACATTGTGCTGATAAGATAAAAACTCTTCGTGCTCTATCTGATATATGTGCTCATACAACGTATTCAATATTTTTAAATTCAAGGTTAGAAACATGTTTCGAAGATACAATATGAGAATCTCCTCCTCGGTTTTTAGCCTCACATGTGGAAATGGAGGCTAGATAGATATTTCGGTGATTCACTGTGAAATCGCAGTAGGAGAAGCTTCTCACTCTAAGCCTCGCATGTGGAAATGAAGGCTAGATAGATGTTTCGGAGATTCATTGTCATACCGCAGTAGGAGAAGCTACTCCTCGCTTTTAGCCTCACATGTGGAAATGAAGGTTGGATGGATTTTTCGGAGATTCATTGTGAAATCGCAGTAGGAGAAGCTTCTCGCTCTAAGCCTCGCATGTGGAAATGAAGGCTAGATAGATGTTTCGGAGATTCATTGTCATACCGCATTAGGAGAAGCTACTCCTCGCTTTTAGCCTCACATGTGGAAATGAAGGCTAGACAGATTTATCGGCGATTCATTGTGAAATCGCAGTAGGAGAAGCTACTCCTCGCTTTTAGCCTCACATGTGGAAATGAAGGCTAGACAGATTTATCGGCGATTCATTGTGAAATCGCAGTAGGAGAAGCTACTCCTCGCTTTTAGCCTCACATGTGGAAATGAAGGCTAGATAGATTTATCGGTGATTCATTGTAAAATCGCAGTAGTAGAAGCTACTCCTCGCTTTTAGCCTCACATGTGGAAATGAAGGCTAGATAGATGTTTCGGTGATTCACTGTGAAATCGCAGTAGTAGAAGCTACTCCTCGCTTTTAGCCTCACATGTGGAAATGAAGGCTAGATAGATTTATCGGTGATTCATTGTGAAATCGCAGTAGGAGAAGCTACTCCTCGCTTTTAGCCTCACATGTGGAAATGAAGGCTAGACAGATTTATCGGCGATTCATTGTGAAATCGCAGTAGGAGAAGCTACTCCTCGCTTTTAGCCTCACATGTGGAAATGAAGGCTAGATAGATTTATCGGTGATTCATTGTAAAATCGCAGTAGTAGAAGCTACTCCTCGCTTTTAGCCTCACATGTGGAAATGAAGGCTAGATAGATGTTTCGGTGATTCACTGTGAAATCGCAGTAGTAGAAGCTACTCCTCGCTTTTAGCCTCACATGTGGAAATGAAGGCTAGATAGATTTATCGGTGATTCATTGTGAAATCGCAGTAGGAGAGGCTACTCCTCGCTTTTAGCTCACATGTGGAAATAAAGGCTAGATAGATGTTTCGGTGATTCATTGTGAAATCCTAACAGGAGAGGCTACTTCTCGCTTTTAGCCTTACATGTGGAAATGAAGATGTTTATTATGATGGATATATTTTAGAAAATATCATGCCGAAATCATGTTTCAGCCAAGTAAAGCCATGTTTTTTTACACAAATTAGAATATTGTGTACCATACAGCCGACAAAGGTCGAGGATAATATAACAATTAAATGTATATTATTATCTTACCGATGAGAGCATTCGTATCCATAACGTGTAAATGAGAAACATCGCATTATTAAGTTTTTAATTGCTTTGATGTCCTCCTTCAAGATCCTGTTGCCGTATGCGGGTTAACAACAATAGAAAGTTAAAACTCGATTATGGTAGCATGATCATGAATTTATACAGGGTGTTTCATATAAAGTATCTCAGATCAATCATGAGAGAAAGGATTATCGTAGAATAGTGAATTAAACCGCTTCCCCTTGAAATCAACTCTTGAGAACAGTTTCAAAATGTTCCCATGAATGTTTAAGTATTAAGTGTGTCAAAATCCTTAGGCCAGGGGATTCCGAGTTTTTCAAATGCACACAATTTTGTACAGTTGTGAGAATTGAAAAAAAATTACTCCAGCTTATTTTTTTACGTAACATGATCATTTTCTCAAAGTTATATTTGAAAATTATCTAATGTTAAGATATTGTACATTAAACATAATTTTGTTCGTCTTTACAAACCAGATAGCTGTTGTATTTGAAATTTTTCTATGTTCTGTGTTGATACTACATTTAGTAACTCCTCAGATCCTTCGCATATTATAATGTCTATTCAATAATGGGCTTGGATTATTTTGTATTTAGAGTTAAAAATAGATTTACACTGATTAAATAACAACGAAACCACATCTAATTAATGATAAGGAGTTACATCTCTGACAGAGTAAAGAATGTTGTATAAACAAATGTTAAAAGCAAAGGCAACTGTGACTAAAAGTCCCTTGGCAGCAACAATTGTCTCTGAGTTTGATAAAATATAAAATGTTAAACTTAAATTTAAGGTTATTTCCTTCCTGTTATTATCGATTTGAATGATCGACTTCATGCAGTGGAAATTCAACGCTCACACGAGCAATACATTGTCTGTAATGATGAATAGAATTGCGTTTAGTGATGTATTATTGGACGACCTCGGTTTTAACTATTCAGCAATTTTATACCGAAGTGTGTTTTATGACACTGCAAATATTGTGTGAAATACAAAGTATTGTTCATTGTCCGTGAAACAATCGGTCTTTATAACCGTTTCTCGTTAGGCAAATCATCGTTTTCATCATCATCATCGTTATGCTGCTATTTCCCCAGCAAGACAAGTTCATATTATCTAACCCAACCCTATTACCATGCATTGTATTATTTATGGTTAATTGTAAACAGATTTGTCGCAAGCGTATTAGGTCTTAATAATATTTACCACTCATAGGTGTATGTGGGGGTCTGATGTTCCCCCATCGGAGTAAAAACCGAATGAAACATTCGAGTTTGCTCGTAACAAGAAATATTTAGTTTTTATTTACACGGAAAAACTTAAAAGAACAATAACAAAGCACAGAGCATTGACGAAACTACAATTTCCAAAAGGGGGCTGCTTACCCTTTGTTAGTAGTATAAAAAATAAAAGAATTCAAGGAAAATCCAGTTTAGCATGTTTTGTATGGTAGTTGACAATGTTTAATTAATTATATAATTGAATTGATAATTTTTCTTCAACAGTTTTTTTTTTTAATTATACTTTGGGGCTGCTATAGGTAACCTCATGGGGGATGAACGTGATCCCCATAACCCTGCTTTTAACGTCGTCACTGGTACAGTCCACACTCTTCAGTAGATCAGTTGTATCAATCAAAATTAATTTAGGTTACATTTGGCTTAGTCCCTCTGTGGACGGTTGTTAAAATAATTGACTGACTCCGTGAGTCGTAGGGTGAGGTTCAGTCGAGTCTGTCAACGAACCAACATGAGCGACGCCGGCGTGGTGTTATTCTACTTTAATACACTTTCATACTGTTTTTTATAAATATACAATAATAAACCTTTTAACACTTTTTGATAAATTTTACATCGGACAAACCGGCCGATCCTACAAAATTAGATTTAATGAACATATAAAAGCATTGAAGACATCGTCATATTCAAAATATGCCGACCATTTAAACAACACCGCCCATACGTACACTAACATCAAAAAACACATGCAAAAAAGTCATTTATTGTCAACTTTAAAATATTTAGAAATTTACAAAAGTTCAAAAATTAATCCTAATCTATTATTAAATGACAAAGGTTTTCTAACAAAAAATGTATCATTCGTTAAACTTTTAAACGATATAAATTGATCACATATAAAATTAAATACAAACATTTAATTTTCGTTAAAACTAAGTTAGTTAAATCATGAAAAAATTTGGTTTCAATTATTTATTTACCTTAAGCTACAAGTATCAGATGATTAATTACTTGAATTCAAAATGTACATTGTACAAAATAAAATCTATCAAAAAGTGTTCAAATGTTAATTATTGTTTATTTTTATCAAACACGTTTCGAGGCTACGTGTCCAGTAAATTATTTGTCTTGTTTGGGTGTTTTCTTTAGTCTATAGATTTTAGTTTTTATTTTTATTTCCCATTATTGTAAATAGTGTAAGATATGACAAGAGTTGTTCTGTAAAGCAGTTGTTATACTGAGAAACGCTTGCAATAAAGGCATTTTTATTATTTTTTTATTTTATTATTTATTATTAGTATATGTTATAATTTGGGATATTTTTAAATGGTTCGAAAATGTTGTCTGCTACTGCATTGAAGTTGAATTATCCAAATTCAAATATTACCATAAGGACAAGATTTTACAAAGATGCAAAGAACAGTAACAAGTACCTTATCATAAACTATTATTAAATTAATTATTAGTGTTTTGTAATATGTTAGACTGGTAATCTAAGTTATACGTAAAATAAAAAAAATCCGAAAATACTTTGTTTCACTATTGCCTTTCCCCGGCTGTGAAATGGCATCTATAGACTTGTATAAACATTTTCAATATTGTTTACGATTTATTGTCTATAAAATTCCTCATGTTACAATTCGCCTACATTTTTGTATACAATATCTCGTACCACCATTACTGTTTAAAATACCTCTTGATATAAGTTTTAATTATAACATATATTTAACTTTAGATTTCCATGAATTTCCGAAGGTGTAAAATGACATTTGTATTTAATCCATAAAGCAATTTTAATTTTAACTTATGAAAGGAATTTAGTCTACATATTTAAAACTTATAAATAAGAGTAAAATAATATACACGTTTTCCGATGCAACAGTGGCTAAAATCGGGAGACAATTTAAAAGGATTTAAAATTTTCTGCCAAGCTCGCTGGAACTTTTCTTCCCTTCCCCTGTAAGGCTACCCCTTTCCAATATTACTTAGAAGATTTCGTTACAATTAAAATTGTTAAATTTCCAGAAGATCACATCTTTTTGTTTCTCTAATTTGAACGTAGGTTGTTTAAATTTAAAATATTTCCTGAGCGTTCTAAACTAAGTTATCTTACAAAATATCATACTCACATATTTCATCGCGATATCCGTACTATCTTGTATGGGATACTAAATTTTCCGATATGCATTCTTTTTGCAATTTACTTTTATCATATAATGACATAGATTACTGTTTATCGCTACGAAATACAAATTTACCACAAATATGATGCGATTGACCTCCACAAGGTTGACTACTAGATAATTTTAATTAAAATGGCGATACATTTTAGTGATAGGTGAACTGATTGGCATACATGAAATTAATTACACTTCGGCCTTTTCGTACAGGCCCCTTGTTTGGACAGTGTTTACGTTACCTTACTCTACAATTCCACTCAATTCCATTTTTATTAGGTATGTGTGCTGGATCACGGGATGTCCATCAACAACTGAAATGTTCATCTTCTTGAATCAAATGTTTTAACCTCTTCTTTACTCCGTGAAATAATTAATTTGCCACCCACATATATAATGCATTACATCTGTACATGGAATTGCAAAAACTGAAAGAAGGAATAGTAAATAAGAATATGTTTCTACATTTAGTCCATTTTCAAATATTTGAACCAAAATCACTGTGTGGTGTACAAATACACTGTAATTAAATCTTAGAGTCGGTTTTGAAAATGTTGGAAATAGTTATATTTCCTGGCAATCTATAAAACAAGTCATTGATAATGATTAAAATTTACAATTAAAGATAAATAAGTTTTTCTTTGTTTCCATCTCATCTTTATAAACAAATTAAATATTGTAATCATGAATGTAAGCACTATATGTTGTTTCCTTTTTCTTTCTAGTGTGGTCATAAGGTGTTAAATGGTTGTAATTTAAAAGGGTGTATGACATCCTTTTTTAATAAATTATAAATTTATTAGACCTACTTTCTGACGTTCTTTACTGCTGCGAAGTTACGATGCGTTTAGTCAACGCTGTGACATCTCCACATCAGTGTTTTCAAGTTTCAGATGTTTTCATGTATTTATGTGTGATTTGTTGTGGCTTTATTTTCATTTTAACCCACAACGAAACGCTAATTTCACAGCGTTGTAACGTCGCGACGCTAAGGAACGACAGAAAGTAAATTTATAATGTATGAATATAAAGTATGTTCCAGCAGTAGGAACTAACTTAATCCTTTTTGAATAACGATTTTTCCTATGAATTTTAGAATTTTATGATAAATCGATGGTAATGAAGTAACCATTAGTTGATTAATGTAAATCTAAAATTTTGGCCAAGGCTTAATATAATTTTGTTATAAAGTCTATAGACAGATGAACAGGAACCGAACATTCCAGGAACATTTTATTTATAAGCCAAACGTGCTCACATCAGTACGTACGGTAGGCAAGTTAATCATCGCATTTAAACAATCACACAACTTGAACTTTTTACTTTTCTAGTGAATAATACTCGTACTAACCGGTCAGTAACTTATTGATCTATTTATTTTTATTCTCCATAGTGGAAGGTGGATATTCTATATTTAAGTATTTCTGATCTACTTTCACCGCCCTGAAATAGAGAAATCACCTCCCGTTATAGTTCCGGGCGCCTCGCTTCGTGTTTACTTTAATGCGCTTTGTTGATCTTACCGTCTGCGTCTGTATGTCAATAAACTATTTGAACCATATAGCAATACATTGTAATATATGACAATATTAAAATACATGACGTATCATAACTTTGTTTTTTAAATGTCCTAAACTTTATTTTATAATTTTTTTTAAAATAACAGCATTTTAGAAGTGAATATTTGATTGATCAACAATGACGTACACGGAATTTAAGTTTGTGGGCCTGACTAAAATTACTACATATAATATTTTATTCGCATTTAACGAAAATTACAACGTTGGCTAATAAAGTCCATATCTGACTAGAAAAGGACACGAATAAAAAGTTAAAAGCCATACAATTTTGTGGTAACATCACATATTAAACTGCAGGTGAGTTTTTGGTTTTCATGAAATACACGTTAAAAATACTTCACTAGTATTAAAGCGATTAAAATACCAATAGAAACAAACCGTACAAATAATAATAGTAAATGTTAAATTACGTCAGAGCTGGAAAAACGTTTTCGCTTTTGGTTCAAAAAATAAAATATTGCTAATCGCTGTACATCTCTAGCACTTCTTATGTTTATTTCAAAGACCTTTCGTATCGTTCCATGTATCGCAGATGAATTTTTTTAAGTCTGTGAATATATCAATAATTGGTATTTCAAATTCCAAGGTCTAGAAATGTTTGCGATAAACAGGCGTCAGTACGCTGAAGCATATCGACCTCAACGGTATCAATATTGCCGTCATCCAAGCTTGGGCCTCTTGGACGTCATTTATCACACGAGTGTGTAGTATTTTGCTGAACTATGAATTGTAGATAATGTTTCATCAGATTATAAAGCACATTGGAGATTTTCCAGTGCTGACCCCATTTTCACAATTTTTGTCTACGGTTCGTCTCCTGTGGTATGAAGTGTTGCATGACGTGTCTGTGTACTAGTGTGGAGTGAGCTATTCCATGTGCAGCAAGCTGTGCTATGGAGCTATAGATGTGACATGGAAATAAAGATTCATACAAAATTTCAAGTATATACTTCAAATCGTCCTTGACATATTTCTCTGAGAGATATGCTTCACTAATGCCTAGCCAACCCTATAGGAGGAACATTAATCATTATAAAATCGATCTTGACTACCTATGTTTAAATGTTCACAGCTCTATAGCTCAATTTGTTCACGAGATACCCTCTCTGAGTAGTAGTCTTTGTTAACGCTGAGCAAAATGGACGAGAGAAATTTCGAATCGATCTTGCACACGCAAAATTAAAGTTTTACCCAAAAATTCAAGTCTATAGCTCAATTCGTTCGATACATTAATATTGGATTGTTACCACATAATTCCGGTTAACGAAAATAATCTTGACTACCTATGTTTAAAACTTCACAGCTCTATAGTTCAATTTGTTCACGAGATACCTCTGTGAGTAGTAGTCTTTGCTAAAGCTAAGCTTGAGCAAAATGGACGAGAGAAATTTCGAATCGATCTTGCACACGCAAAATTAAAGTTTTACCCAAAAATTCAAGTCTATAGCTCAATTCGTTCGATACATTAATATTGGATTGTTACCACATAATTCCGGTTAACAAAAATAATCTTGACTACCTATGTTTAAATCTTCACAGCTCTATAGTTCAATTTGTTCACGAGATACCTCTGTGAGTAGTAGTCTTTGCTAAAGCTAAGCTTGAGCAAAATGGACGAGAGAAATTTCGAATCGATCTTGCACACACAAAATTAAAGTTTTACCCAAAAATTCAAGTCTATAGCTCAATTCGTTCGATACATTAATATTGGATTGTTACCACATAATTCCGGTTAACGAAAATAATCTTGACTACCTATGTTTAAATCTTCACAGCTCTATAGTTCAATTTGTTCACGAGATACCTCTGTGAGTAGTAGTCTTTGCTAAAGCTAAGCTTGAGCAAAATGGACGAGAGAAATTTCGAATCGATCTTGCACACACAAAATTAAAGTTTTACCCAAAAATTCAAGTCTATAGCTCAATTCGTTCGATACATTAATATTGGATTGTTACCACATAATTCCGGTTAACGAAAATAATCTTGACTACCTATGTTTAAATCTTCACAGCTCTATAGTTCAATTTGTTCACGAGATACCTCTGTGAGTAGTAGTCTTTGCTAAAGCTAAGCTTGAGCAAAATGGACGAGAGAAATTTCGAATCGATCTTGCACACGCAATAATTCAATTCTATAGCTCAATGTATTCGTGAGCTATGTTGAAATGTTGAAGCTTTTGATGGATAACGTTCAGCCAAATCTCGTAGAGGGATATGGAGCATTGGTAAACTTGATCTTGCGTAGGTAGAAATAAAGCAACATTAAAAGTGTAAAGCTCAATTTCCTTTTAAATATATCTATTATAGGCTTCGCTGTTGCTCAGCCAAATCCCTTTAACAGACATGCATCGTCATTGAACTTGATCTCACTTCTGTAGAACAAGATCAATCTATAGCCCAATTACCTGTCGAGATATCCTCGGACGGACAGACAGACAGACAGCCAGAAGAGAATTAATTTAATATTTTCAGCCCCTGAGTGACAGGCTTCGCCAATTACGTTCCTGCTGAATTATTTTCGCATCAATATATTCGCTATAGCCATTACATAACTTTGTATAATGAGAGACTATATTACATTGCATTACAGTGCATATTTTTTAAGTATGTGCTCAAAGAAAGGGTAGATGAATTATTTTGTATATTACTTAAATACAACCTTATGCGATACATAACGTAGTTATGGTGGAAAGATGTGATTCAAAGTAAATGTTGAGTTTACCTCCAATCCAACTTCCTCTTAGTGCACCGTTTGAAATCTGTAGACTCCAAGAATAAAGTCTGTGACAGCGTCAGATTTCAGACCCTGCTCTAAGAGGAAGTTGAATTGAAGCTAAACTTAATATTCACTTTGAATCAACACATCCCACCATAGCTACTTTATGTATAGACAACTAGGTTGCTTCAACGTGCTTACAGATCGTTTCTCATAAGAATACATTGTAGTGCACTCAGTTGTGCACCTGATTATACAATGAGATAACCTTTTCACTAAGATTACGTTATATTTTGTAGTCTAGGTGTTTCTGATGGCGATACAATGTAAAGAGACCATTTTGAGCTTCTTCGTCGCCGACTGTTTTGGATCTCTTCAGACGAACATGACTCCAGATTCCACGTGTCAGGTCTGTGACAGCGTAAGATTTCAGAGGAAGGTGAATTTGAGCTAAACTTAACATTCACACTTAAGCGATAATTTTTAACATCATGACTTATTGTAGTGAATGAAGGTGTTGTGTGCATGCATTTGCTACAGTTAGGCAATTGATAATGTGCCCCATTCGCCTTTGTTGATATAATATATTAAAACTGTATCAAAACACTTTCACTGAGATGTTGTTTCTGATGTAAACAAGTGGTTTGTTGGTTGAGGTTAGTGATATCTAATACCTTTTTCACGCCCACCAGTGGTTTAACTAAAGCCACTAATGTATATAATATCCGAAATGCAGATTCACACAACACCATAGCTAAAGTATTTTTTTGAAAACTGTAATTGAAAAATTATAGGCACTTAATTATGCATTCTTAAAAAACAAAGAAGATATTTTAAAAATTATTTCTATAGCTCAAAGTTTTTAAAAATCACTTTTTTAATTTTCAAAGGTGTTGTATTTGATTTTTATTAAATGGGTGGAAAAGGAAAATGATGTGTCTCTTTGAAATGCCTTATTTTGCTATTAGATTGTTTTTTTAACATTACATAAAAATTTTTAGTTGTTATCTTGACTTTTAAAGGAGATATTAAGTTTATTAGACTTCCCTCCAATAAGACACGAAATGCAAAAACTACTAAAGTATATTTGTGTGTATGTACTATATAATAAGATTAATACTAAGGTGTTTCACTTAATTTAAAACATTCATATGGTTGGAAGTAGAGTAATTAAATTAATGGGGCGGCGGGCGGTCCAATATATTTTAAAGGGATGTACAATATTTAAAAAATTGGTAACTCACAATATCATCAAAATGCTCGCGTCTAAAAGGGTTGTTTTTAAATTTTCAGTGGTAAAATAATCATGAATTAACGCCCAATGATGCATCTGGAAACCTAAACTTCAATTTAGCAGTACAGCAGAACACTATTGTTAGTAGATTTTAAAATAACGATGATTCATAAAGAAGGATTACCTACGTAGCAAACTCACTCACATGGCGAAGTAAAATTGGGTATAAATACACGTAATGTGGAACCTAAATCGAAAAATTAGATATTTCCATTGAAAGATAATAATCCAGAAAAATAGTGAGTAATGTGTAAAAGAATGACAACATTGCAATATTTCTTTGCATTATTCCTAAAGTTAAACGTTATTTTCCAAAGTAGTTATTTTTACTCTTGAAAACAATTTAATAAGCTTTGTAACAAAAATACAAAATAAAGTGTTAAAACATTTTATTGCCAGCAAGGCGATCAGTATTATATATTTTCCAATTTGAAAGTCAACACTAAAATCATTTTTAAACGTAAGAATCTTAACAGTCATAGGGCAAAAAATTGATGCAAATTCTTCTTACTTTATAACTGTGTTTATAACGCAAATTAAAGTTTGTAAAATGTATGTTATTCAGCCTGTATCAAATTGGAAAGAAAATTATTACGTAACTTTTAATGCAAGAAAATTATTAAAAAAAACGCACAACTACTCCACCTACCTTCTCCTGAAAAATGCAGCAAAAGCATCATGTGAACATTTGGAATAAAGCATTAGTGTAATTTTCAATTATTTATGCTGGAAAAAGAAAAGGATCAAGATAAGATTTGTACTTATATTAATTATTTACAATATACTTGCTGTTACACAACATATTCACCCATTTAACATGTACATAAATTTATCCTAGATTATGTCAAATTTAGTAGGGTATACTGTAATTTTTTAAACTGCTCGTCCAAAATCATTGATACATGTATTCTTTTCATGTCTGATAGAAAGCCGAAATTGTGTACAAGCTCGGCAGTAATGGTATCGTCCGGAAACTAATATTTCTTTGGCGCATAGTGAAGAAAAAACGCAGCTTGTATTTACAAAGAAAACGTGGGACTTGTATTCGTTAAAATTAAGCTCATTTACGCTTTTAGCGTTAATCCTTTTAAAAAAGCGTTAAGGATTTAAAATTTCTATTATCTTATACATGGTGTTTATATTAGTCATATAAAATATTAATCATATGTGTGCTGGATCAATTTACGGTATTCATCTCTGCTTGACAAACCCTTTAAATGACGCAATCTTGACCTATGCTTACGTTAAATATTTTTGTCAAACTCCATGTGGACCATCCTACATTGGATGGGATATTTATTACTACCCTAAAGTTATTTTAAGGTCCAATGTGCATTTACCTAGTTTAATTTCCCAACTTGAACCAAAAAAGTATATTAAGCCGTCTACAACAGGACCTATATTGTGACTTTTTGAAACTGTAAACCAACTCTATATTTGAAGGGTAAGCCTTTGGGGTCGGTTTCACGTGTTTTGTGTCTAAGCATTGTGTTCTCCTAATAGAGCCCTTTAGTTTAATGTACTGTTCCGTATTTGATAAATTCCCACACGATTTATGCTCTCATTTAAAATCCATTCTCAATCATTGTCGGCCATCCCACTGATATGACAGAAAACGTAGGCCTATAGTAATTTCATAAATTGAATTGTTAGGTGTAGTAATGATGTACCAAATGTTATTGCTTTATTTGTAATCAGAAAAATAAGAAAATATTAAACTGGCGCGGGACTTTAATAAGCAACCTTTTATATAATATAAATGTTTGTTACGGTTAACATGACAATAAATAATACAATTGCTACGTCCCATGCGATCAGGTGTCTACATCATTATTGTCATACGAATGTAAGAAAATCGCCGATTCCGTCAACTTCCACCCAAGACAACAATCATTAATTTAAGTTGGACCCGCCACCTGCTGTACCACAGACCAGTGACTCTCATAAGTGTACACCAGATCGCAAAAATCTCTTACGTCAGGCGCGGGAATCAAACCCGTGACTTCCAAGTCAAGCGTCCGAGAGTAGCGCCTTAGGCCACACAGCCATGCTGATTTGACGTTTTGAATGTACAGATAGGTAGCTCACTTAGAATACACGTTCTTGCTGTTAGGGTCAGCTGGATTCCATGTCAGTTCTAGGGTTAAAGCAACAAGGGATTGGTGTATGTATATATGGGTTGGCTATAGTTTCGGCCTTCAAGCCTCTGAAAATAAGGATTGGGAATAGTTTTTATTTCAATATGGTCAGACCAATACAAACTACGAAGTAGCCAGAGTCCACAGTAAATAACATCCCTATCAGTGTGACCACACCCATTCCTCAAGGACGTCATAATTACTATAGATTACATCCGCAATACTGACCGGTCCATTATTGATCTCCGACAATTCCATTCATGGTTGACGTCTGGACACCTGAGTGATGATCGGCATATTTGACCATAATTTATGTCCAGTATACACACATTCATAGTAGGCGTCCGAAGTAATTCATGTGTTATATGGACACATTTGATCATTATTAATTGATGACCAATATAGCCTATTCCATCATAATCTTTGGTTTTACGCTCGCTATTCTATACTATTATATAAAATTCTAACGTCATTTGTGTGTGTGGGGGGGGGGCATGCGTGCGTGTGCGCGTGTGTATGTCTGTGTCTGTGATTATTAATCAATTACGTAAAAACAACTCCGGTCCGATTGTACTGAAATTTTACATAGACATTTTTAGGATGATATCGCTCCCATAAAGCGAACAATACCCTGATATCCTGAACAACTCGATAGTGAGATTGCAGCCTACACTCGAGGTTCCTGCTGATCTATAAAGTTACTTGTGTTAAAACACAGGTAATATTTGTAATGCGGAAAGGAGATTAATAACCTAAACATGTCAAGACATTCATTATTTGGCTAAAAAGTTGTTTAGGCACGAGTAGGACTTGGTGATATCGCTCCCATAAAGCGAACAATACCCTGATATCCTGAACAACTCGATAGTGAGATTGCAGCCTACACTCGAGGTTCCTGCCGATCTATAAAGTTACTTGTGTTAGAACACAGGTAATATTTGTAATGCGGAAAGGAGATTAATAACCTAAACATGTCAAGACATTTATTATTTGGCTAAAAAGTTGTTTAGGCACGAGTAGGACTTGGTGATATCGCTCCCATAAAGCGAACAATACCCTGATATCCTGAACAACTCGATAGTGAGATTGTAGCCTACACTCGAGGTTCGCGCCGATCTATAAAGTAACTTGTGTTAGAACACAGGTAATATGTGTAACGCGGAAAGGAGATTTATAACTTAAACATGTCAAGACATCCATTATTTGGCTAAAAAGATGTATAGATAGTGAGATTGCAGCGTACAATCGAGGTTCGCGCTACCCCGCGCTGGCCTTGAGGTGTCGATCGCCAGTTTCAGTTGGGGTAGGCCTCCCTTTGTAACACAGTAGAAGGATGCTTGACCCACCCTCTTCATCCGCGTCCTCTCCTGGTGGCACAGCTTTTACTGGCAACAGATTTACCAGCGATACTAGGCCTACTATATTTGCCGTAAACATAAATTCTGTGGAAAAAGAAACATTGACAAGTTATAAGTTACTCCTCCTCCTCTATCCTTTAATTCGTAATATGAAATTTTAACTCTTACTATTTAACCAATGAAATATTTTAGTGAAATGTTATTTTAAATCCTTAACATTTACATATTTATAAAATGTTCCTTAGGTCCATTTCTCAGTATTATATTTACCCCGTTCTGTTGTTATATATTATCCCAGATTGGTTCTAAAAATGTTCATTTAAACTTAGTAATTAAATTACAAATCGATAAGAACAATTATTTCATTCCGATTCATATATCCATGCGGTAGCGGGATATTTTACTATTATATAGTAAAAGTTAGTGAGTTACAATATACATTTAGTGATCTTAGAAGATGTTTGTAGTGTTTTCCTATGTCCATTTTACAGTAAAAGACTTATATCGATAAATAAATAAAATGTTATAATAAGAAAACAAATTCTTTACTTGATTAGTAAAAAATTCTGTTCAGTTCAAAGAACTCAGCCATGTGCGTGATTACAACAACTGATTAACTGTACATTTAGATACAAATACATGTTAGTGCAAAATTATAGTAGCGTTTGTTCACATATTACGTAATAATACGTTAGTTTCATTCAGTAAAGGACGTTTTTACTAACACTCTTTACGACACTGTACACTATTTGTAAATCGTATCCCAAAGAAAGTTTGGACAAAAATGCCAGCCAGACCTTGCTTGGAAATATTTATTACACTATGGACCAATTCTCTTTACTGTTGTACCAACCAAGTGACCTCACATACTTCCTAGACCATGAACAGTTTCTGATTGATGATAAATTCAACGTTGCAAAACAGTTGTTTTGCGGGTAAAACTTCTTATAAGTTCCTACTGTCCTGTTTAAAGATATTCTCTTGTATATATCCAATTATCCATTTCCTCTAAAAAGATTGTCCTTCCACAGTCCTATCTTAAATTATAAACCTAAACCTGCTTGGCCAGATATCCATTAGAAGGCTCTAAGATCTCAATGAAATGGATTGTTGATAGGTTAATATCACTGAGGCAGCGGATACTGAAGTGGTTCCATTAAAGGATTACCAACAGATCTGAAGTTAAACGTTGGTTATTCCCTTTTGGGTCATCAGACACACGGGCCTACGGACCTCTGTTATTTGAAAATGTAAATTCACAAATACGAATAGCACATGGTTTAATAGTTCTGATTCACAAGTTTATTCATAAATTACAAATATCTATACTAATTAAAGTAAGTCTAATATAATGATCTAGATAAATACTAATGTAATAAGTATTGTAGTGAACGCTTAAACATTAACCAATATACAGTGTCAAAATCTTCGTAGTTTCCATTTTTAGATCTTCATTCCATTTTTTTAAGTATGATAGAAATGTTATAATGAATCTTCTTTGTAAATTTTGAATAATTTATAAGCTCTCTATACTTAATATGATGTTTAGTAGCCTATTCTCAAGCAATTTGAAGGAAAGCAATTCAATCCTAATTAGGTGAGGTGCTCTTTATTTTCTTTAAAATTATTGTTGCATAAAGTGTTGTAATACGGATTTTTTTAACAGAACCCACCTTCTTCTAGGTACAAAGCAGTCTGTATTTTTTAATTTGCTTTCATCAAAGGCGAAATAATTTGGAAAAGTTCTTTACTACGGAGATCACTTCCTATTGCTAAATCTTGGTGATTCTTCCCAAAATACCAACAGGCTCTCTCTTGTCTATCCCATTATCGCTTCGTTCTAAACATTTTTTATATAAGCCAGATAGTGTTTACAATAACTGGTAAGATGTTTTCCATACGGAGGATTTGAATACACATCAATCAGTTGATTTCACACACACACACACACACACACACACACACACACACACACACACACACACACACACACACACACACACACACACACACACACACACACACACACACACACACACACACACACACACACACACACACACACACACACACACACACACACACACACACACACACACACACACACACACACACACACACACACACACACACACACACACACACACACACACACACACACACACGCACGCACACACACACACACACACACGCACACACACACACACACACACACACACACACACCAGTTTGTGTCTGGCAGTTGAGTAGAGCGGACGTATTGTTGTGGTCTTATCTGTTAGCGTTATTGTTGTCATGAGTGACTGTGTTTCTTGTGGTGACCTGCTCCCTGATGCAAACGACTTTGCAATTTGTTCTGAGTGTGATTCTAAATTACATTTCGAGTGTGCTGAAATTTTACCTACTACTTGGAATCGTATGGGGCAGAGTAGGAGAGATAGCTGGAAGTGCAAGAGCTGCTTGGGTAAGAGCAAACACTCACGAAAGGAGCAAGCTGATAAAGAGGTACTTAGTAAATTGCATAAAGATTATTTATCGAAAATGGAAGAAACTATCAGGGAACAATTTTCCAAATATGAAAAAACCTTTTCCGCTCAAATAGCAGAACTTAAATCTTCTGTGGAGTTTTGTTCAGCTAAGATTGACGAGTACGAAAAACAGGTTGGTAGTTTTAACAGTAAGGTAAATGACCTTCAGAAGATACAAAATGACTTGCAGCAGGAGAATATTAAGCTTAAGAAGGAAGTTGTGGCTTGTCGGTTGCAGTTAGAAGAATTGGATCAATACAATAGAAATAAAAACATTATAGTTGATGGTGTACCGGAGAAAACTAACGAGAACTTAAGAGATATTGTGTGTAAACTTAGTGATCTAGTTGATGTACCTATAGAGGTGTCCAGGGACATTCAGGCGTTTCACAGGCTCCCTACAAAGCGTAAGAACGTGCCGAAACCAATTATCCTGCAATTTACTAATAGACAAGTAAGAGACACTTTTTTGAGTAAAGGTAAGAAGGCTCGCATTGAATCTTCAGATGTTATCCGCGGGGTCCCGACTACAAGAGTCTATGTTAATGAGCATCTCACACCTAACAACGGAGCTTTATTGTATCACGCAAAGAAGCTGAAGAAGTGTGGGTACAAGTACGTCTGGGCTGTGGACGGCAAGATTTTCACAAGACAGTCGGATGATAGTGAGAATATACGAGTGTCCACCCTAGAGAAGATCAACGAGCTGGCAGGTACGGATGTGGTCGGAGACAGAGATGGAGTCGGAAACTGAATGTTATCTATAGTTAGGGAAACATTTACTTGTGTACTGTATTTTTTTGTATGGTAACAAATAAGTTAGACAACTTTAATGTTTTTAGTAACAACTCTAAAAAAGATAAATAGTAGGAATAGGAGACGATCTGAATGGATTAATGATGGTCTTATTTTGCTTATAAATAGGAAGAATGCCTTGTACAAATTATACTGTACTGATAGAAATAATGAAGTTATAAAAAATAAATATAAACGTTTATCTAATGCGGTTACTGGGAGAATTAGGCAAACTAAGCTTCAGTATTATTCTGCTCTGGTTGACAAATGTAATGGTGACTCAAAAAAATATTGGAATGTTATTAAGAAAATTGTAAAGACTAAAAGTAAGTCAATTAGCAGTATTTTAGTAGACGGTAAGTTGGTCGAGGTTACTGGCAATGAAAAACTTATAGCAGATGCATTTAACACGTACTACACTAATATCATTTCAACTCTTAGAGTAGAAGCTTTTGGTAGCGACATGTTTCTAATGGATAATTTACAGCATAATGTTTTTTTCAGCAAGTTTGCATGTGATTATAATGACATTATTAAAACTATTACTTTGTTAAAGAATAAACCTAGTTGCGGCATTGATGGCATTAGTATAACTACGAGGGCAAATCAAATATAAACGGTAATTTTGCTGTTGACTGTACCAAACATGTTTGGACGTGATGCGGCTGTGGGTGATTGTCGTTTTGCTTAATAGGAGTGGGGGGAACTGCTTGCTTCACACTAGCGTTGTTTTCTACCTTCAGTACAGCCATGACCGAGCGAGAGGTACATCCATCTGTTGCGCAACGCATCGTCATAAAATTTTTAACAAATGAAGGTGTTAAGCCTTCGGAAATTTTTACTCGTTTGCAGGCACAGTTTGGGGACACTACTCTGTCTCAAAATCGAGTGTGTACGTGGGCCAGAGAATTTAGGGATGGCCGAGAACTTGTTGAAAACGAAAGTCACGGTCGACGCCCAAGGTCAAGTCTTACAGATGACAACATTAGTGCGGTTCGACAGCTTATTGAAGGTGATCGCCGGTTAACTGTTCAAGAAATCTCGTCGGATATTGGTATCAGCTACGGGAGTGTTCAGTCTGCAATCACAGACCACCTTGGCTTCAGAAAAATTAGTGCTCGCTGGGTTCTGAGGTTGTTGACCGGAAATCAAAAACAGGTCAGGTCGGAGATTGCTGGGAGACTTCTGCAACGATTTCAAGAAGAAGGTGAAGATTTTTTGAGGCGCATCGTCACATGTGATGAGACGTGGGTCCACCATTACACTCCCAAATCGAAAATGGCAAGTAAGGAGTGACGAAGGAAGGATGAAGGCTGCCCAGTGAAAGCCAAAACTCGTCTCTCAGCCGGAAAAGTTCTTGCAACAATTTTTGTTGACTCACGGGGAGTTCTACTCATTGATTTTCTTCACGATCAATGAACAGTGAATGCGGCTTACTACTGCCAGGTGCTACAGTCAGCAAAAACCAGTTACCGGAACAAAAGACGAGGTGTGCCCATTAGAGATGTCATCCTTCTCCATGACAACGCAAGGCCTCACACCGCATTGTTGACAAGGGATAAATTGGAAGAAATGGGCTGGGAAACTCTCGAACACCCTCCTTACGGTCCAGACCTGTCCCCTTGTGACTATTTTTTGTTTGCGCCCCTGAAAGAATCATGTGGAGGAAAACGATTTGAAAACAATGAAGACGTCGAAAAGCACGTGCGCGATTGGTTAACAACTCGCCCTCAATCTTTTTATGAACAGGGAATATTCAAGCTTCCAAATCAGTGGCAGAAGGGTGTAGATAATGCAGGAGACTACATTGAAAAATGTTGAAGGTATAGTTTCTGTATAATATTATTCAATAAATATAATTTTGAAAATTACTGTTTATATTTGATTTGCCCTCGTATTATTAAGGAAAATATTGAAGTGTTTGCTCCCTTGTTGTTTGATATTTTTAGTAAGTCTTTTGCTCAAGGTGTGGTTCCAGATCAATTTAAAGTTGCCTCGGTTGTACCCATTTTTAAGGCAGGAGATGACACTCTGGTCTCTTCATACCGTCCTGTTTCAGTAATTAACGTTGTAGCAAAGATTTTTGAAACTTATGTTAAAAGTCAATTAATGTCATATTTCAACTCAATATTATTTTTTTCTCCTAATCAGTTTGGGTTTTTGCCTGATAAATGCACAGATTTAGCTGTAAGAAGGCATGTTAGTAGTATAGCTGCGGGTGTAGATAAGCACAAATATACTGTATCGGTGTATCTAGATTTTAAAAAGGCTTTCGACACTCTGGACATTGATATTTTAATTCAAAAATTTAAAAATGCTGGCATAGGTAGTGATGCTTTAAAATGGTTAAGCTCCTTTTGTAAGGGGAGGAAACAAGTTGTTAAAATCAATAGGGTTTTAAGTGGCACCCAGGAGTTACAATATGGTACAGCGCAAGGAGGAGTTTTGGGGCCCTTGATGTTCCTGGTTTACATTAATGATTTATTAAATACTGATTTGTGTTCTTCTATATATGCGTATGCTGATGACACTGCCTTAGTGTGTTCATCGTATAACAAAGAGACCCTAAAATTACAAATAAATACTGATCTTGAAAAAGTCTCACAATGGTTAATTAGAAACAAATTATTGATTAATTCATCAAAATCTAAGTGCTTATTGTTTTTTGAACATAATACGCCAAATGAGGTTTTAACGCATGAATTTAAATTGTTGTGTCATACGCATCAGTGCGTGTATCAATGTCGGTGTTTGCCTATAGAAGTAGTTGATGCGTAAAGTACCTGGGCCTTTATATTGATAAGTATCTCAAATGGGATCACCATGTCAAATTTTTGGTGCAGAAATTAAGGAAAATTAACTATGCATTGTACCACATGAAAGGTTATTTAGTTGGTGATTATTTAAAAAATGTTTACTTGTCTTGGTTTGAGAGTACGTTAAGGTATGGTATTGCTCATTTTGGGGGGGCTTATCCTACAATTGTTTCACCTTTAGTAATGTGTCAGAGACAGGCTGTACGTATAATTTATAATGTAAAAAAAATGGAAAGAATGAGTTATTTGTTTTCTCAGAAAAGTATTCTTACTTTTAAACAGTTATACCAGTATTCTCTATTAATGCATGTTCATAAATATTTGCCAGAATTTAAAATAAAAAGTGTAATGAGAACAACTCGTTCTGCACAAAGCATTCTCTTAGAAGTTCCGTTTTGTCATAAAGAAATAAGTCGGCATCAGTTTTATTACCTAGGCCCCAAGATATTTAATGATCTCATTGTTTGCTGTGGTAATGATATTCTGTTTGAAAAGAAACATAAAGTTAAAATGAAGGTTATAAATTTTATATGTGAGCATGTTTTTTTATAATTGTATTGATTAATTAATTTATTTGTTTAAAAAAAGAAAAGTATAAATGCATTGTGAATTATTGTTCCCTGTTTATTTAGGCTAAGGATTCGAATTATAATAGTTTTTACTGCCATAATTATTAGCTAGCTATTAAATGATACAGTTTGAAATTTCTTTATATGTAGTTGTTGATTGAATGTTTAGTTGTTAGGTATATTTACAATATTTCTATTTGTGTTAATTACATTATTTTTTTTACTTATTTAATATTTATTGTAATTGTTAAGACTAAATAATTTATTTACTTGTACCATAGTATAAATGTATTGTGAATATCTGTTTTTGTATATGACGTAGTTTAAGGGCCTGAATGGAATAAATTTAATTGTCATATCACGTATTTGGTATCAGATATTTATTAAATGGTAAATTTTGTTATTCTTTTATATGGCTACTGTTAAAATATTTATTTGTTTGTAGTTATATCTTGTCATATTTAAACTATATATTTATTAAATTAACTATTTAAACCTTTTCTATATTGTAGATGTTTGATACTAGATAGTTTATTATTAGCTTGTAATATTTAGTATAGCAGAGATTTATTTAACGCTAATTTGTAGAACTTTTGTGATTTTTTCTAAAACAATTTAGGTTTAGAAGTGCCTAAAGTAATAATTATAAGTTAAAAATAGCTGGGACTGCAACACTGCATATCTGTAAAAGGCATATTGTTAAAACACAAACGAGTTCCCGCACGCGCTCGTTTTAGTGGTGCATGGGATGTATATTGTAAAACTTGCATGTTTACTGAATAAAGATTTTTTGTAAACTTTGTAAACACACACACACACACACACACACACACACACACACACACACACACACACATATATGTCCTCGCAGTAGATAATGGAAAATATTTTGGCCTATGTTCTATATATTCATACGAAAGATTTTGGAGGATACAAAGATATAAAGCACAGAGTTTACGTAAATTCTAGAATTTACGCATTTTATATAGAAAACTATTGAATAACATCGATCATTCTATCGAATACAGTGAAACTCCTGTATAGAAATGAATCTCTTAGTATGAATTGTAAATAGACATTTAATTACGAATTATCAGTACATACTCATTTATAGTGAATAGGTATCTAGAGGTATCATAAATCATTATCATACCATATCATTCTGGTTCAGATTGTCCAAATCATTCTTTAACAATGTTCCAGTAGTTTTGGCCATTGCAACTTTATGTAAAATGGTAATAATTTGACGAACTTAGTATTTCAAATTTTTTACCGTTATTTTTTAAGGTCGGTTGAATGCTGATCCATTTTGTGTCAATCTCGAATTAACTGTGAATCCCAAAATAACGCTATAAATCTCCTATAAATATCGTGTTTAATTGATTTGTACATAAGTTATACAGTACATTGTTTCAGTCAATTTTTTGTTAGAATGAGACAACCCATTATTGACATAATAAGTTAATCAAAAACTTAATACAATTGAATTACGTACGCTTGTAACGAAAATAATGAAAAATGTTTTTCAATACCTATGGGACGGTGATTATTAAATTTCAAAATAAAACAAGTCCATTCTTTAATTTAGTAGCTAAAGTAATGATAACTCCATTTCCAGGTGAGTTCAGGAGAAAGAGGGGTATTTCTTCAAGCTTTGCTTTTTAGTGGGTGTGTCTTCAGGGTCCCATCTGTCGAGACCTCCACACTTCCTCTACAAAAAACTTTAATTTGGATTGGTAGTAGAGAAATCGTACAACCATTTAACAATTTAAAACGCTCATTTAAATGATACATGGCCACCTATCGGGTGTCAGCATCTTTGATTAGAGTGGAACTTCTGGGACGTAATTTAACATTCCATTTTATCGTTTTTTTTGCAGTCTGTTAGGCGAATAGTGTCGATTTTCGGTGAGACCACAAAACTGTCGTCGATGTCAGAAACTCGAGATGGCCTGCCGCAAACACGGACTTCCGATTGGCGAATATGTTGCTAGCTTCTGGCTTAGCGTTATCAGGCCTTCATAAGCCATGGACTCTCGCTTATCTGCCAGATTAGCTTGGGCTCATCTCGTCACTGTGTTTGTTCATTTTGTTTACAACAACTGCTAAATACGCAGGGTATTCCAACGTTCTTATCGAAGTGAATTATACAGGGTGTCCACAAATTACTCTATCACACTTCACCATTTGATTTGTTATGTCAAAATAAGTATGAAATGGCATATTAAGTATAGTCCTATCTTGATTAACTTACGTTGAGCAAGTAATTTTAGCTGTTAGTTATAACAATCAGCCCATTATTAGCAGTAAAACAGTGCCTGAGTAACTCATTTCGTGCATTTCAAATTAGGAATATCGTGCAATAAAATCTTTACTATTCCGTTATTACTTGTCGTAGCGAAATAAACGGTGTCAAAATATTTATATAAAAGTACCCCATATTTCACTATTATTATAAATATTTTATACAATCTCCCGTTTTTTTTAATTATGGTCACTAAAACTTTAAACCTGACTTAAAATTAGCTACTAGTCGTCTCTAATCTGCCAAATCTTAAATTTGTCTTTAAGATTTTGGTGTTATTATGGTTTGTTACTTCAATCAGCAATAATGTGTTGTGTAAATCTAGCAATAACATTCTAAGGACATCCTTTTAACAAGGCACAAGTCCTCAGTATGTCCCAAGCAGATCCCAATGGGAAATAAGTAATATCCTATCTTCATTAATTTGCGTTGAACAGACTTAACACCCTTAGACGTTTTTGTAGGTCCCTTGAAGTCAATAGTTTTTAAACACATCCTACTGGTGTCCAAGACTTGAAAAACAGGATCACTGCTGAGTGCAGACGCTTAACCAGAGAAACTTTTAAAAAGGTTAGGTATGCCTTTTAAAATATGTTATTTTTTGCGTGAACAACAATGGCTACCAATTTGAACATTTGATTTGAAGTTTACAAAGGATTTGCAACAGTATTCAGTGAGTATTCTTTTGTTATTAGCAGTAGTACAGTAGTTTGTAGACTAATAATTGTTGTGTAAGAAATTATACTTATTGACTGCTGATACCAAACGGCTTGGCAGATTTAAATTTTATTACCAAAATACAGCATTTTTATGAGCTTTAATTTGAGGTGTCACAAGGTATTAGTTTCCATTTCAAAATTTTGACTTTTGGTATGGGAGGCATGGGGGGCATGGGGGTGAGCACCCCCATTTTGAAAATATTTTTTGTTCCCCCAATTAGTATACTATACTCTCCCGTTTACAGAATGTCGATACTTTGGCTATAAGTATTTTAATACGAGTTTGAAGTTTTCAAATGAACGCCCTGTACAACTTTTCCATGTTTCTTCAGTCATATAACCTTCCGTTGGATTGAATAGAAGTTTGTTTCTTTCCGAGTTATATTTAGTGCTGTTTTGCAGTGTAACCCATGGCAGAATCGCACAAGATGGATGTTTCACATGCTATACACACCTATCTTCACCACAATCTAATCTGAACTCTAATAAAGACAAAATTATGTGTCAAGTATTTCTAGTGTCTGCTTTTCCACTCCTAAATACTAACCGTGTGAAATTGTACCCGAGGGTACAAACTATTGGTAAGCTTCAATTCTAAACTTTAATATTATAAAAAAAAACTTACTAAATCTGTATAGTTTACATATTATGTTAATTTAGGAAAAGAATATGAGGAAACCTTTCATTACATAAAATAGTCCTGGAAGTACCTTTGTGCTGCTTCAGGAGTGAGAAGATATTCGGGATGGGTGTTAGGGGTAGGAGCCGCCCTCTGTTGAGAGTTCATGAGGTAGGATAATGGGCACTATATCTGATTCATGTTGCCATGGGAAAATGGGAAAACTAGCTGTGTTCCAGCCTCTTCCAGTCAATTGGAAGTATGGGCAGAGGAAGCCACACTCACTAAGGTCTTTAAAAAACCTTTAAAATTATGGAGCTCCATGCAATCCAACAGTCATCCTCCGCAGTACTAGGACAGGTCTTTTCTTCCTCATTATCTCGACAATTGCAGTTGATGTGTCAGTTTGGTTCTGGACATCCATGTGGTAGCTCGGATGTGAGTGACACATCGGTTTCTACTCTCTCCAGTATAGGTTCCACTGGTGTATAGGATAAACTAGCCAGAAGTGAACTCTCCCGGGGATGTTCTTAAAATGTTGTAAACAAGGATTGATGTTTCGTAGGTTCCACTGATCAAATAATCGCGTTTTCGTGCGTCATTTGATGTAAAATAGAAACGATCTCTGTATCTGCATGGCAATTCGTCCTTCTATAATACACTTTTCATACACACACTTTACATATTTCGTTGGTAGTAACAGTGAAAGAAGTGAGTACCTAGAAGTCATGAAGGTACACTATTTCAGTTTAATGCAATAGCATTAAACTAGTAGTTTTGACTTTTTTATATTTAAATGAATTTGTTATAGACATGGTGATTGAAGAATTCAGTAAGTACTAGGAATGTCAAAGAACACATTTGTTTCCACTCAGAAAAGATTGTCGGTTTTCTAAAGCAACTGGAAACACTGGCCGTTTTCTAGTGTGTTGCAATCAGTTTGAATGGCTATAACCATCGTTCAACACATACAGTAGTTATTCCACTCTACATCAACGACACCTACACCTTGGAGTGTGTTTTCTACGGCAGAAATTGGGAGATAGATGAATGAATGTTGTCGGATAGTGTTAAATATTCTTCACCGGATTAAGGAGACCGGTTGGATAGTTTAGCTAATTTCAGTTATTGGCCTTGACTAATTTTTGTATATATAAAATACTAAGGTACACCTTTCGTTTTATGATCAGTACCTGTGGAGGGTTCCCCGTGTATAGTATCTTGAGATTCGCTTGGTTGCGCCTGGAATTGCGTTCCTGGAGATTCTAATTAGAACTCCGCACTGATATGTGGATGTAGTTTTAGTTGTAAAAAATATACAATGTATCTACTATAGCCGTCTTTCTCAACATTTACAAGTAATAGCAAACATTTAAAACAACGAAATTTTGATCTCAATTGTTCCACACTGAGTTTGATTTTGTAGTAGTTTTTCGTGAATTGTACACAATGGGTCACCATTTCATTTCAATAATTTGTCCTCTAACGCTCTCCTAAGTCGTGGCGCTGTACTATTAACTTATAAACTGTATAAAAACTTCTCCTAAGTCGTGGCACTAAGTATTAGCAAAATTCAGTTACGACACTAATTATTGCAGAAGAGATTGTTTTTTAGGCAAGTTTATCTACGTCGATGGAATTTTAAACAAATTGTGTAAGTCAAGAGGAAATGGTCCCAAGACCAAATTTAAATTATGTTTAACAATCCCAGGAATCGAAACCGTGGCCTCTCGATTAGAGAGACGCATGTTTACCTATAGGATATGGTAAAGTACACATACACATTTTTGAAATTTATTTTACACGTATTCACAAACTAATGAATTTAAAATTACGTAAAGTCACGTTATAAGTGATTAGTAAAATAGTTGGTTGGCCGAATAATATCTCATACTTTATTTACCATTGATCTTTATATACCATCTGATAATAATTGTGCAATATTAAAAATAAGTAATTTTTTAATTTGTATCACTGTAATTTGAATATGATAGGCTAAAAAAACAGAACATCTTGATTGTAATCACAACCAAATTATTTACCTTAAATTGACTATCAGACAATATAATCTCTAAAATATGAGTTTTCCTCATGTCATGATCAATATAGTGCGAAGTTAAAAACTCCAAGCTCAATTTGTTTTCCAGTTACTGTCAAAATATTCAACCGGCAGCAATGGTCCACTTGTTCTGACCAATGGCAAATAACAAAAATATTAATTAAAACAGTGGGAAGAGATTGGGGAACAGTTATAATTCTTCCCACCCCCCACCCCCACTCCGGTAACAATCAACACAGTGTGCTGTAATACAGGTGTAAGCCAATTCTGGTTTTATATAGAACAATTTACATGGTAATAGCTGATGTCACACAGAGAGTGAAGGTAAAAAGCCAATGTCTGAGCTGGCAGATCACAATCACACTGAGACGCTTTCAAGGGTCCTACGTTATTATTTCTAACCTGCTTGTTCACTGTATTATGTCAAAAGTAGTTTACATCAAAAACTGAAATAGAGTTTACTGGTTAATCAGTCCCTTCATCTTTTCTGCACTATTAGGCCTACTCTCTCTAAGGATAACACATCCACACCAGACCGTAACTTGCGAAAGATATAAATATACGAGTATAGTTTGTGAATAGAGTGTATTTGATGTTTATAATTAAGTGGTTATGAAGGATTTAAATGTTTTAAATAATGCTAATATACGTTGCTTTTTGTAAACAAAAATTATAATAATTAGTAAATAAATAGCCATATTATTTTTTTAAATTTTTGAATATGTTTGAATAATTATATACCTACACTTGCTCATTTTGGATGATTACACAATACATGTCTTAATCTCATACATGTACACTTATGAGACGTCTTGCAAATGGTTACATTGCATGTGGATGAGTTCTCTATTTTCATGCAGTCTGAGTGTTACAACATTACCAGGTGCAATTGAGCAGCAAAATAAGGTGCTTTAGATTATTTATGAACGATTAAGATTCATTAGCACTCCACGTTTTAAGATAGTCCCTTTAAGTACACTTGTGATTTTGATGTGAGTGTCAATTTGCAATATTTAATTCTTTAATCCACGTTCACATTAAGAAATTATGTAACATTCACCTTGGTTTCCCAATATCTGAACAGCAGAGAATAGGTTCCTTAGAACTGTATTTAAAATTTGATATTTAACAATAAACATTTTCCGGGATTTTAATAATACCTTAGCCCAGATCGTAATATTTTGAAAACTAGAAGCACAGGCTAGTGCTAAGAATTTAATACAGACTACTATTCTCTTACAAGTTATAAAACACTATAAATTACAGTTTATAATTCAATACCACATAAAATATTTCACTCTCTCATCTTGCACAGTTACATACACAACCAATAGACACACAAAGACAGTAAACACAATCTCATTGTATACATGTATTTGCTTTGAATATCCTATCCACTCCAGTTCTCTACTTTACAATCGGTTTAGTGCTTTCCTTTCCGCACCAATTATTTAAAACAGTCAATCTGTCTATCAATATCTTACTGGATTGCCAACTTATCAGTCATAATACTAGTAAATACAATCCTCAGTCTTTTATAGAATTGTGTAGAATACGTTTTGGTTTGAATAGTTGTTATATAACATTTAAAGACTTGTATTTCTTCATTTTGCTGTATTGTAATTGCAAGTGTGGTACTTTTCTTTTTGTTTAAAAACCAATTACATATTTATTATTAATCATTGAATTGTTTAAAAAAATAGGCAGTATTGTTCTAAGGTAAGAAACTATCTAATAACGGTAATAGGCCCCCATATAATGTACAAATAAAGTTATTACGCAAGATATAAACATGTGAGACGTTTATATAAACCAATGCAAAATCTTTGATCACTTCAACAAGTCATATCGAGGTACAATAATATTGTAACATTTTCAAATATATAAATTGATAAAATTCGTATGTGTTTTTGTATATATATATATATATATATATATATATATATATATATATATATATATATGTATATATATATGTATATATATATATATATATATATATGTTATCCTAGTTAATAAAATTTAATAGCGTAACAAATTATAAGGTCTGGTGAACATGGTGTAAATGTATTTTTAAATTTAATGTCTTGTCTCATATATATATATATATATATATATATATATATATATATATATATATATATATATATATAAAACTCAAGGTTATCTGTGATAGTTATAAATATGGTATAATTAAGAGCAGGGTGTGGCAAACGACCTTGAAATTTCCTCCATATGAATAATAAGAATAGCGCTGTTCCTCAAGCAATGGAGGTCTTATTTTTGGAACTAGAATTGTGGTCGTTGTCTCATTTTAAAGGTATAATATTCATCCACTAGTTTTCCGTGTTTCTTGTCAGGCGTATACTTTTTGATTATTTCAGCAATAATGTAAAAGCAATAAAACATTTTTTTTGAAAACTCAATAAAAATATCGAAAAAATGTAAAATATTTTTGGGTGATTATTGGGTATTAATCAAATTTTTTAAGAGCTCCTCCAATAATTGTACTGCCAAAAATAAGAGATTCAAATGAGGTGTAACATTGTTCTTATAGGACTCAAGATGAAGAAGGATCAATATTACCATAAGTACAACTGGCTCTTAAGAGCGGACTGCAGTGAAATGACCTTGAGTTTACCACATAAAAATAATGTTAACCTCTTGATAATAATTATTTTATTTTCATTATGGTTGTCTTATTTTAAATATATAATTGGTAACCATCATAATCATACGATCACAAATAAATGGTGTAAAAGAGCTTTGCGTTTTAAATGTTGGTAGGGGTTAATAAAATGGCCGCCAGTGCCGCTGGTTCAAGAGACCGCCCTAATATGAGCGCGAAACAGTAGGAATATTGACTATTGACTACAATAATATTAACTATTAACTTAGAGTATTGGCTGAGCCAAGAGTATAATTTCAGACTTTTTGGAGATTGTTGTCCTAATGAATAATAACAATAATCTCTTTATTGCATTCTTTAACAAGTTTTACATCGTATCGCAATCGTCAATAGTTTAAGTCAATTTACACGAGTTCATCCACACATTCACACAACCTCATACTCACAATTCTTACAATCATTCAGGTCACAATCGCATTGACCTCAGATCCAGCAATCTCAATATCCCAGCGGCTTGACATGAATTCATCAACAGAGTAGAAAGCCTTGGACTCCAAAAGGAATTTCGGAATTCGGAAAATGAATTTCGCAAACTTCTATGAATGAAATTTAATAGCGAAACAAATTATAAGGTCTGGTGAAAATGGTGTAAATGTATTTTTACATTTATGTCTTGTCATATTATTCTTCAATATCTATTATATATATATATATATATATATATATATATATATATATATATATATATATATATATATACACACACACACGATTATATAGAGTATGCATTACCTGTAATTACAACGAGGAAATGGCCATGGGGTATTTTAGACTATTAACTTTTCCTCTTCACGTTTGGACGTGAACCTATGAAGTACGTTTTCGCAAACTCCTACCGCATACTGTTCAGTAATTAAGACAAGGTAGACGTACGTCTATAGCTTATTTATTTCTCGGGATGTCCTGTGGGCAGGTGGAGTGGCAAGCAATAATACAGAAAAGGAGTGATTAGGATCCCTTCTCCTCAGACAAAAGATAAATTGACTCAGCCTACTGAGTGAGGCTTCAAAGGTTATAAGCTAAATTCCACGGTTATCATGTACTGTCATATAACTTATTCTTGTCTTTGCAGAAATGAAGTTTCATGCAAATTTTACATTCTAGAAATAAAATTATGAGATATCTTGCCACATGATATATCCACACTTTTATTAATTTTGTTAGGTTCCATACAAGTTTTATAATAAAAGAATTTAAATAATAAAAGATCCGGCGAGCTAGTGAGAGCAGGCAACTCGGGAGTGCGCTGGAATCAAATTTTCTCACTTTTAACATTTATTTTCCACTGTATTATTTCTACTTGTAAATAAAAGACAACAAAATATAATGTTGGATGTGTTCGGATATTTAGGCTACATGTGTTAATTAATATGCCACTTGTTAAAATCACTTGCTACTGCCATCATAGTTACTCATAAGAGCAATGTAAGAATAATCGCTAAAGCTCAGCCAAATCCAATAAAGTGACTTTTTACTACCATCGAAATAATGTTGTCTGTAATAAGGAATGCAAAATATCAAGTCTATATGTCAGTTAATTTTCAAGGTATAGTGCAGATAGATAAACAGAAATGAATTGTCAAATCCCTTTTAGTCATAGGTTTCGCTAGCGCTCAACCAATGCGGATGAAAGATAACCTACTTTTATTATATTGAAAGGATATAACTGGAAACAGACCTTTAAAAAGACCAATGGAGGGAAAAGGAATTATAGCTTAGGAGGTGGTAACCACATTAATACGTATTTTAATTCGCTTAACCCTCACATGTGAAGTTCCCTGATGCAGCGTAATTCCTGCAACCCGTATCCCACAAACTGCGTTCACAGGCCTGCCTCAGAGTACAAAGACGGCAGACAACTCGCCTTGAGCAGACGTGAGGTGAATGACATTATGAACTTATTAAATTATTACGACTTATTACGACTAGATCCTCCTCTAAATATACGACGAGCGGTATCTTATGGCTATAATGAATACACGGTTATCGAGTGATCGCCCGTTGATTGATGCGGTCGAGCAATATCATATGAGAACACACGGAAACGGTGCGATTGTCTCTCTGAGCGTTTGTCCGAACGAGTGACATTTGCATGGTGTGGGTATATATGGTAGCCGAGTGATCGCCCGTTGAGTGATAATTTGAACGAAGTATTCTTTATAATGAGGACACGCAACAGGAAACACAGGAAGAAAGGATGGACACTATATAGTGAAAACACTGGGCACCGGGAGACGTACCGTCTAGTGATCGTCTGGACGAGCGATGAAGTACGGAGAGAAGATTGCCACATGGTCTAAGGTGTCGGACTTTGGATCTGACTGAGAGATAGCGTGGGTTCAAATCCTGTATGTGATCGTAACACTTTTTATCAGTACCACCGACCTTATACTGCACCGACTTTCCTCTTTATTCAGTTTGATAAGATTCTCGCTCAGGCCAGTGGCCGAGGAGTAGGGCAAAATAAAGCTTAAAAGGAGATCAACATCGGTTATGACATTATTCTTTATAAAATACATTATTCTTTAAAAAAACATTATTCTTTCTAAAATACATTATTCTTTAAAAAAATGTATTTTAGAAGTAATGAACTGGGGTCCTTTAAAATGAAGCCTGGGCGTGAAATGCCTTTATAATGTGAATACATTTCAACAGTACAACCATCCTAGCTCACCGTTACTACTCTAATAGTCAGTTATTGCTTGAGGAGACGTTACGGCAGCCATCTCGTATGTGGAATAACATTAACCTAGAATATTAGCGGCGCGTTATATACACTTATCTGAAACAGGATGATAGTAAATGTTTCAGAATTTGTTTCAGTCAATCTTTTAAGACGTGTGCTTAGACTGTTTACACATAGGCATGGTGGAAAGGGTTGATTCAATTTGAATGTTGAGTTAGCTCCAGTTCACCTTCCTCTTACTGAAGCGCCTGGTATCTGACGCTGTCACAGACTTGACTCCTGGAATCTGGAGTCATGTTAGTCTGAAGAGATCCAAAAAAAGGACGGAACGGAAAGGCTCAAAACGAAGCTATACATCGCTTTGACGTAGGTATCGTAGGAAGGGTTGATTCAATATGAATGGTTGAGCTCAGCTCCAGTTCACCTTCCTTTTATTGTATATTTGGATCTGTTCTGGAGATCTAGTCATTATATTGAGTGCGTAAATTTGTAAATCACCATTTAAAACATTTATGTCTAATAAGGATAATGTGAATTTACCGCTACCGCAGTCGGCGCCTGTTCGTTTGAATGCGCAAACCACCAGACTACCCAGGGCGTTCATTGTTTCTCAGGCATTAGACCATTCGGTCATTCTACAGTATTTTAGTTGCGTAGTGTAGAATGCTCACCTGAAAGATCGATTTATGCCGTTGTTACTACTGTTATGTTTATATACAATTAACACAATGATATGTTTTTATTTTCTAGTTCATGACGAATTCTTTTATGTTTCTTGTTTATTGGTCAATTATAATACACCAAATGGGAACTCTCAATTACCACGCTATGCAATTAATCAACTTCAATTACACGAATATAAATTATCACCGATGGCAAATTGGTACATGAAAATAGCCTTTAATTAAAAAGAACATTCTGGAATGATTCAACGCAACCAATTATTTGCATATGAACCAGATATTTATCGGTTATCGAGTCGTGATTTATTGTTGTTAACGCAACCTTGAATATCATAATTTATTAGTCGCAGTCAGACCTTGTAACTTGTACCATTACACAAGCGAGCGAGGTTATCTCGGCTTTCCAGATTTCTTCTGAACCCGTGGTAAGAAACCGTTTGTCCTCTAAGTGACAGCTTCACATTAGTTTATCTAAAATATGAACTTAATTAAAAAAAAAGTACATTGTAACTGATATATGAGCATATGTGCATTGCAATAAAGCCTCAACTTCCTACTGATTTGCAAGTCCTATTGAGATGTTGAAATTGGTCCACTGTTATTTATCTCTTAAAAAACCATATCAGGTGGTAAAGAATTGTATTTACAGAATGAGAGCAGGTGATCTGTATAGTTGAACTGCGTGTTTAGGAGATCCTCAGAAAAGCTACAATCTAGTTTGTTGAAGTACGGAGAGGCGATTGCCGCATGGTCTAAGAAGTCGGACTTTGGATCTGCATAAGGGACAGCGCGGGTTAAATCCTATTTGTAGCCATAGCATAACAGTTTGTTTATCAGTTCCACCGAGAGAACCGGCAGAATAAGGCTTAAGGTGGTTCAATCGATTTTGGGTTGAGTAATTTTTTTTAAACTTTACTGTCATACTCTTTAAAGGTACACTTCTTGAATGCAGAGAAAGAAGAAAAAAAAGGAGATCGGCCTTTCTTTAACTATTAAAAAAAAGAAGATGAAGAAGTAGAAAACCGTAACCGTTGCAGGTGATCGCCCATCGGAATAAAGCCTGAACGACATTTATATTAATAATGTGACCACACGTTAACCAGACAACTATTCGTATCACTGTTATTGTTTGAGGTTGATCCAAATGTATTTGTTTGAGGAAACGTCAGTTACGGCAGGCATCTTGCTTGTATGTGTAATAACATTAACGTGGAATATTAGTGGCTTTTGTAGAGCCATAAAAGAAAACTTATCAGATACGCGATGATAGTAAATGTTTCGTGAAGTGATTGTTGCTGAAAATGATTGCTGCCGAAGTAATTTTACTGAAGCGATTGCTATCTGTTTGTTGCTTTTGTCGAATAAACAAGTGTTTTAGCGCAATTACCTATGAGAGATCCAATTATGTGGAAAAGAAAAAGGCCATTGTTAAAATATCCGCTAGTAAAGGTTTTAGAAATACTAGGTGAAACAAGATTACAAAAACTCTAGGACCATGTTAACTCCATCGAAGCTAGTGGCTCCAGCAGAATTCGCTCATCGGGTTTTTTAAAGATTTTTCAGAACATTGAAATTTCTAATCCATTTTAATTTCATGTGTTATTGAGAACATGCTGGAATGAGAGATGACTACGAATGAGCCACTGCTGTATGAAATTAGTGTTGTCATCGTTATATTTTTATCTCTCAAACGTGTTTTCTCTATTTATACTGTTTTTGCAAAACATGTATACAAATCAATGTTGTAATGGGAATTGTAATTGACTTATATAATAGTATCTAGAACTAATAGTTCTACATACCGTGAACCAATGCTGTATTAAGATCTTGACATTAAATTCACTTCCAGAACATTTCACCATGTTTCACCAGGACAGGACAGGACAGGACAGGACAGGACAGGACAGGACAGGACAGGACAGGACAGGACAGGACAGGACAGGACAGGACAGGACAGGACAGGACAGGACAGGACAGGACAGGACAGGACAGGACAGGACAGGACAGGACAGGACAGGACAGGACAGGACAGGACAGGACAGGACAGGACAGGACAGGACAGGACAGGACAGGACAGGACAGGACAGGACAGGACAGGACAGGACAGGACAGGACAGGACAGGACAGGACAGGACAGGACAGGACAGGACAGGACAGGACAGGACAGGACAGGACAGGACAGGACAGGACAGGACAGGACAGGACAGGACAGGACAGGACAGGACAGGACAGGACAGGACAGGACAGGACAGACAGGACAGGACAGGACAGACAGGACAGACAGGACAGACAGGACAGACAGGACAGACAGGACAGACAGGACAGACAGGACAGACAGGACAGACAGGACAGACAGGACAGACAGGACAGACAGGACAGACAGGACAGACAGGACAGACAGGACAGACAGGACAGACAGGACAGACAGGACAGACAGGACAGACAGGACAGACAGGACAGACAGGACAGACAGGACAGACAGGACAGACAGGACAGACAGGACAGACAGGACAGACAGGACAGACAGGACAGACAGGACAGACAGGACAGACAGGACAGACAGGACAGACAGGACAGACAGGACAGGACAGGACAGGACAGGACAGGACAGGACAGGACAGGACAGGACAGGACAGGACAGGACAGGACAGGACAGGACAGGACAGGACAGGACAGGACAGGACAGGACAGGACAGGACAGGACAGGACAGGACAGGACAGGACAGGACAGGACAGGACAGGACAGGACAGGACAGGACAGGACAGGACAGGACAGGACAGGACAGGACAGGACAGGACAGGACAGGACAGGACAGGACAGGACAGGACAGGACAGGACAGGACAGGACAGGACAGGACAGGACAGGACAGGACAGGACAGGACAGGACAGGACAGGACAGGACAGGACAGGACAGGACAGGACAGGACAGGACAGGACAGGACAGGACAGGACAGGACAGGACAGGACAGGACAGGACAGGACAGGACAGGACAGGACAGGACAGGACAGGACAGGACAGGACAGGACAGGACAGGACAGACAGGACAGACAGGACAGACAGGACAGACAGGACAGACAGGACAGACAGGACAGACAGGACAGACAGGACAGACAGGACAGACAGGACAGACAGGACAGACAGGACAGACAGGACAGACAGGACAGACAGGACAGACAGGACAGACAGGACAGACAGGACAGACAGGACAGACAGGACAGACAGGACAGACAGGACAGACAGGACAGACAGGACAGACAGGACAGACAGGACAGACAGGACAGACAGGACAGACAGGACAGACAGGACAGACAGGACAGACAGGACAGACAGGACAGACAGGACAGACAGGACAGACAGGACAGACAGGGCAGACAGGGCAGACAGGGCAGACAGGGCAGACAGGGCAGACAGGGCAGACAGGGCAGACAGGGCAGACAGGGCAGACAGGGCAGACAGGGCAGACAGGGCAGACAGGGCAGACAGGGCAGACAGGGCAGACAGGGCAGACAGGGCAGACAGGGCAGACAGGGCAGACAGGCAGACAGGGCAGACAGGGCAGACAGGACAGACAGGGCAGACAGGACAGACAGGACAGACAGGACAGACAGGACAGACAGGACAGACAGGACAGACAGGACAGACAGGACAGACAGGACAGACAGGACAGACAGGACAGACAGGACAGACAGGACAGACAGGACAGACAGGACAGACAGGACAGACAGGACAGACAGGACAGACAGGACAGACAGGACAGACAGGACAGACAGGACAGACAGGACAGACAGGACAGACAGGACAGACAGGACAGACAGGACAGACAGGACAGACAGGACAGACAGACAGGACAGACAGACAGGACAGACAGGACAGACAGGACAGACACAGACACACACACACACACACACACACACACACGTTACTTTTCGTATATGTTACTTTTATCGATCAAATAGAATGTTTCTTCTGGCAATTCGTTTCAGTGATATGTCAACAAGGTACTTTATTGCCCTGTGCACCAACGACACCGTCATCATTATCAGTCGGCTGTTGTTTTGGATACTAACATTAGTATACTCTTATACTTTAGTATAACTTAATCATTCAGAAATTGTATGCTATCTTACATAAGCTGCACACTCGTACGTCTCAGAAATATTATTTTTTTAACTTTAATTTTACCAGTATATTTATTCCTAAATTCATCATTATTTTAAAAAGCTCTTAACCAAAATAAAGTTTAGACTCGAGATATTTTCTAATTTAAACTGGGTTCTTTAAAAGATAAAAATAATCCTATATATCCAAAAGTATAGCCTACATAATGATTACATTAGAAATATCTTAAGCTGTTTCAAAGTACAGGGCGTATCAGAAATCTAGGGTAAAAATAGAGTCAGAAATACCAAAAGGATGGGTGGGGATATTTACCAATAATCAGCACTCGCCAATAGCTTTATTTGGATGTTTTTAATTCTGATCATTACAATCCAATTTGCACTGCTCTGGCGATGACGATTGGATTATCTGTTGAAAATTCTCCCAAATAATTCCTTATTTCATCAATATTATTTTTAAAATTTTTACAATATATTTTATAGATTTGATTCTTAGAGTTTTTGTATTGTTATTAAGAGTTTTGCATTTTAACATAATTTAATAATTCAGTTGGTAACTTATGTCTTAAGTTCATCTAACTCTACTTCATTTTCCGTTTGAGGAGCTATAATTTTCATATTACTAGTACATCGACTGCCTATATTGAATAGATATCAATGTATTCTAACTAACACAGTAAAAATAAGAGGGTGCTGATAGATCGACAGTGATGGCGCAATCGGTTTTCGGTTGGGATTTTTTGTTTTATTTTAGAGAATCAGCTTTTTACGGCGTGATAGGAATTTTGGGACATTTACAACTAGGCCCTAAGAAACCCTGTTGAAGTTAAGGATATAAATGTTTTTGCAGTATATACGTGAAAGGCAATAAGGACATGATTTTATGTTTTAAACATTTTTTAATACATTTCTTTACACGAAAATATCTTGTTTAAAAGCCAGTAATTTTTTTGAAAATAATTTTCTTTTCTTTTCTGCCTACAGAGAAGTTACGTCAATAACTTTAAAAAAGTTGAGCAATAAAAATAAATATAAATTTTTACTAGCAAAAACTTATTGTACCACCTTAAAGGGTTTAAATTCGAATCAGTTCTGTCACTAAACGACCTTATGGCGCACGGATTCACTAGACGTAATGTCTAACATTAAAAATAATAAATATTGATCACTAATCAGTTTAAGTAGTAATTAAATGAATTCTTTTGATTGTTATTTATTTTACAGATTACAAATACTCAAGAATATCGAAGAATTAAGCTAAAAGGAAAGGAAATTCGATTCTCAACTGTTAAATTAAGTGTATACGTTTTTTAAATGTAACCTAACATTAATACATAAAATATACGTCTTCTCACGGAGGTCCTCGGGGTGGCTGGCTGTCGATAAGGTGACGTAGACCTATATTTTTAATTAAGAACTGTTTGTTAATAAACAGTTAGTCAGAGAACTTGACATGTACCAAACAAGCGTACTTGTGCCAAACTGCTGAACTAGTTCAGTGCTGAGACAGCACAACGCAGAGCGCGCCGCGGCGCCTGGCGGTGTGATAAATTAGTCCAGTTGTTAGTTAACCTTGCGACTGCTACATCGCGACTTGCTAATTGTTATCAAGAGACAGCTGATAGCGCTGTAACTACCGCGCTAGCGCGGGAGGGGGAGGAGGGGTCATCTCACGATGTACCAGCGCTAGCGCCAGTCACTGTGGTGGGGTCAGTACAGCAGTACAAGTTCAGTACCAAGTGTAGCACGCCTATCAGCACATCGACACCACTATTCACCACCGTAGGTCTACTTCTGGACTATTTTATCCAATTCAAGGTATGCCAGTTTGACATGAATTTTCTGAAATTCCTTTAATTTTTGGTATTTGTATTAAACTTGACCCAATCAGGTACTTGTTTTTCGCTTTCCATTTATTTTATTGGAGGTCACTAGCCTATTAATTTTAACTTATAATGTCAATAATGATTGATACTTAGTTTTTCACTTACAATAATAGTTAATAATATACTTCTTCTTACTCTTTTATACTTTAAAAGACATCTACTTATGGTCCATTGATCGGTACTTGGTACTTGCAGAATAATTAAAACGATAATAAAATTATTAGTCAAAAAATAAGTCAAACTCAGTTTCTCTGCTTTGAATGCCAAGGTTTTATTTCCAAAAATGTTCATCTTAAAAAATAAAGAATATAGTTTTACAAAAATTAGACTAAACAATAATTTTAAGAATCACATTAATCTATTGTCTTACATTACAAATAACACAAGTCCAATTTAATTAAATGTACACCATTTTTAATGGATCTTGATGTATTTAGTTAGTATCACGCAAGTAACGATGATTAACCTGCAATATTCGCAAGCAGGAGTTATTGGATAGTGAGTTTCTCTGGTAAACAAGGAATAATCATTGTCTTTGGTACCTTCAACCCGCTTGCCTCAAACAATGAAGTTCATAAACTCTTAGATCTCGTGAATGTTCAAATTCAGATATGTACATTATTGGACGCCCTCACAGAGAATCTATATAATTTGTTGTCATAAAACGTCCAAAGTAGCAAACAATTCGCACGGTTTGGAAAGTTTGTAAAATAGAATATTCTTTATAATTTCGTTAAATTAACGAAAACCTTATTGATACTCAATACTTTTTTTACGATTGATTAGCTAACTAGCGTAGGATGTGCGATAGCGTGTTGTTTGTTTTCCTTGTTTACCTATCCTGGAAGTGTAATCTGTACGTGGCACAAATATATTATGTTGAAACACCTGCGCCAGGAAATTTGTAGCATCTTAAAATAAGTAAATACAATATTTCATAAAAATTCAAGGAACCTCGTCGATGTTTTTTAAATCCTTATTTGTAAATCATCTCTTTCACTCCTTCAAAATAAATCTCAATTAATAATAGTAGTCGTAAACATTATAACACTCAAGCGTGTACACAGTTGAATCAAGCCGAACATTTAGTTCAAATATAATTAATATTATTAACTGATGTCACTATGCACAATAACAAAAATATTTGTACACAATCTTCATAAATTGGAAATTGTTTGTACACAGCAACAAACAACTGATACCTCTCAACTGGGACATGTTTGGCGCTCCCGGCTTCTGCAAGCGTATCTTTAAAGTGGCCGTGCTCGCTTATGCGTTGACGGATTTCGTCGGAAAAAGTACCGTTGGAATTGTTATACAAATTTAAAAATATTGAGTACCTTGTAAAGTTTTTATAACTGATATAATACACCTGATGCCTATTGAAATTCAAAATGTTTGCTGCTTTCGGCTTATGGCAAGTGTACCTTTCAAGTGGTCGTACTCGCTTAACCACTGACGGATGTTGTTGAAACATCTACGTTTGGCCGCTAGCGGCTTACGTAAAATCTATAAAATCAGTTACAGATGATTATCCGATCTAGTAAGAAACCTGTATTTAAGTGGATATCCACCACGTGAGTGGTATACATTATCGAAAAATGTTCTATCAAATGGTACGTTTGGATCTTACTTTGTAGAACAATAATATATTTTATTTCGTTAATTAGACTTGCACTGCCTATTTGAAAACAGTCCGTTTCCATATGCACCATAAGAAGACCTTGCAAGATAACGCTTACGTTTAATTATGCAATCCAGAGCACTATGTACAAATGAATAATAGGTGAAATTCGAGGAAAGAATATGCGGGATGTTCGAAGCAAGCGGATTATGTAGACCCGTTAAACAGTAAAAGTAGACCTTCAGGTTTTTTTAACCTTCGCCGTAATCGAGAGGTAAGGTTTGCGGTCATCGAATCGTGTCATGGGTTCGATTGTCGGGAGGTCAGTAAAAATTTACAAGTGGGTTTAAACCGTTTTAATTTAAAAACGTATGCACTATGGTCAAGAAACTGGAGGTAGTAAGGCCAACAACACAGAAATGGCGGAAAGCACATCCAGTTGAGATGGAGAAAGAGATTCGTACTCTCAGAAAAATTTAAATTTTTTAGATTATTGAAGAGCTGTTTTAATGGTAAGGAAAAATTCAGTTACTGCTCAAAGAGATGTACGATGCCTTATCGTCATGTGGCCATAGATTTAATCTTTGTCCGTTGAAAATTTTGTCCCACGTCATGGTTGTAGACATATTACGAGGACTATCCAGAAAGTAAATTACGTTTCGTTCTGTAACCGTTAGGGGCGAGACTATCACGGCCATGTTGATGTCAGAGCGTTTCTCCGTTCAGTGGCTATCCAGCCATGCTAGTGAGGCGTTACTATCACTCCACATTTTCTCATCGTTTAGAATCATATTTTCTCATGATTTAGAAGACCTCAGCCCCAAACTCGTCTTCTCCGCTAATATCATCTGAATATAAGCACGTAGTAGCATCTTCGTTCTAACACAAATCTTAATTGTTGGTTGGGTATGTGCTTGGTAAGCTTCTTACTTCAGATTAGTGGTATTACTACACAATAGTTTAACGATAATGGGAGGGGCTGTAACAACATAGTAATTATTAAATTCTTAACACAATAATATTTATAATCCTGTAGTAATATGAATCTCATTTGTAAATACACGTTCCCATTGTGAATGTTGAGTTAAGCTCCAATTCCCCTTCTGTGTGGAATGACGCTTTATCAGTTTTGACTCCTGATATTTAGAGTCATGTTCGTCCGAAGAGAACCAAAAAAGGCGACAACGAAGAAGCTCAAAAAGAACTCGTTACACCGTTTCGACATCAGAGAAACCTATAAAACAAGATATAGTGTAATATAGGTGAAGAGGTATTCTCATTGTCTCATCAGGTGCACTATGATGTGATATACAGGATCTCTGAGTACGATGGAGCAACCGAGTTTTCTGCACATAAATTACTATGGTAGGAAGGGTTGATTCTATATGAATGTTGAGTTAAGCTCTTGCGTCTAAGAGGAAGGTGAATTGGAGCCTAACTGAACATTTACATAGAATCAACCCTTCCCAATTACTATGATAGGAAGGGTTGATTCTATATGAATGTTGAGTTAAGCTCTTGCGTCTAAGAGGAAGGTGAATTGGAGCCTAACTCAACATTTACATAGAATCAACCCTTCTCATCATAGCTACTTTATGTGAAGAGAACGTTCCCAATGTTTCAAATAGATCGAGACTAACTTTGAAGGCCTATTGCTCCTGTATGTAGTATTTGAAGACTCTTGTTTATAGAAAAGATCATTCTTATTTGATCTTTCGTGTCTTATACGTAATTTAACACTGGTTCAGAAATCTCGTATTTGAAAGATTCGTCAAGGATTGTTAGTTTCTCTCGTATGTGATTGTACAAGAACCGATGCTCAACTAGAAATATGAGAGGGAGGTTTGGGACTGCTTGCCCGTACATCGTCCATATTGTTGACGTTTTTAAAAATAAAACTGTAGGACGTTACTGACACAATAATTGTTTATTCGTCTCAGGAATAACCAACGAATATAAGCAAGTCCCACATAATCTTAACGTTATCTGTATGACGTAAATACGTGATATAAGAACAATTTTCGTGACTACTGAAATCGCAGCCATAAAAAATCATTAATTAACTTTGTCCATAAAGTTTATCTTAGAACGAACTCAAACAATAGGAGAGTGAGAGTAATTACTCGATGTGTTACAAATAGCATTTCATTAGAAAGATTCCAATTTAGGAATCGATAAACGGGAAGAAATAAATACAGGGTGATTCCGATAAAAGTATGCATTTTTCAGGGTTGATATAGGATGTGAATGCAAACATTTTTGTCTAATGCACATGGGATTGTTGCAAATGTTTCGTTTCCGGGAAAATCTAGAATCTGTGAAACGCCTTCGCATAGGCAACATTTAGTGTCCCTTTGAGTTCGGCCAGAAACGCAAAGCTGGTGAAATAAAACTTTATCTCCATCGTAATAACACTTAAATAAAACCACAAAATGTGAACAAGAATGTAAAAAAGGTATTATAACAGCATGTGTTCATAATTTCTCCCGTTTGTGCCTGTGCAAAGCTGAGGTCTTCGACTGTCTTACTAGGGTTTTCTAACACTTTTCTAATACTATTTTTTTACATTCTTTTTTGTATGAAGTAGTAATTTTATTTGTAATTAAAAATAAAAACATTTAGTTACAGTAACTTTGCGTTTTCTGGTCGAATGTCAAAGGGCCTACATTCCTCTTGTGTTTCAAAAAATTTCAATTTTTTTCGGAAACGAAACATTTACGACCCAACGTGTATTGGAAAATGTTTGTATTCACATCCTCTATCAACCTTGAAAAAATGCACATTTTTATCGGAGTCACCCTTTATAGAAATGCACCATCGAAATTGTGAGAATCTTATGGAAGATGGAAATACGACAATTAAAACAAAACACGAGTCTCATTTGTATTTCGTGTTTTTTGTTTCATAGAGTTCAATTATGGAATAATAATGTGTATTTAACATTATAAAATGTTACTAACGACTTAAATTAAAATGGTGCAATCAATTTTTTACAGGAAAATTATTTTTTTTTTTTTTAAATTCATAATCATTTAAGACAAGTTCTTTGACGGCAATTAAAGTAGAAATTATTGTAATCACTCCAAGAAGAGTTTAAAGTAGGGATTAAGTCCATCTTATCATCAGCTCCAAATAATAATAACTGTAGATAATTTTTTAATAAGACTTTTAGCAATTGTTTTACACAAGTAATTTTTTTATTAATAAAATAGACGTTTCTCCTTTTAGTTACATGTTACGTACATATTGTAAAAATTTCATATCCTCGTCTTCGACAGTTTGACTTTGGACCTGACTATAAGATGTCCCAATATTCTGTTTAAAATTCTTACCTCTAATTGTGGAATAATATTTCTCCTGTCTGTACAGTAATGGAATCTGTGAATGTATATGACCAAAATTTTCTTTACATTTCAAAAAAAGTATTCTATCCGAAGCTGATGCACCCACTTACCTGATGTGCAGTAGTTATACAATTTATTACTATTAGTTTACAAGTTTGTTTTTAACTTAATCCAAAATTGATCGTACTCTTTGATTTTGCTTTATCAAACAACTTCAAATTATGAACCTTTATTAATTATGAACCTCACTACTTAATGAGCTGTGAATAAATAAAAAGTGCAGGGTAAATTAAAAATGTATGCTAAGATACAAAATTAGTATTTATAAATGTAATCTTTTCCTGACACATTTAGTAACAGTTTCGTCATGTTATAAAATCAAGATGGCTCTGAAAATAGTGGAATTGGATTATGATAAAGTAAAACTAAAACAGGTTATGAGTTTCAGTGAAACATTACTCCCATCACGAGGCGTACACATCGAGAAAAAACTATTTTGAAGTTGTATGGTATAGGTTTTTTTACAATAATGAATTAATATGTTATATTCTCCATATATTGAATTTGTTATTTTTGGAGACTATTTCAAAGTTCGAACTGTAAATGAATTCATATTTTAGACTTATTATTTCATCTGCAGTTATCGTTTAGAATGTATTTCATGATATTAAATAACGGTAAGTTTACCCGTATAAAACCCTACTCTCAAAATACCCGCTATCAGTAGAGTGCCTATTTTAATAAGTAAACCTGTCATCATCAAACCACGTATGCTATATTTATTCCGACGTTTAAACAGATTCTTGTTTATCTTACTTTTGTTAAAGTTAGAAGGCCATAAGCCAACTTTTATCTTTACTGGATTTTTTGTGAATCACTAATATGGTGCAGTGTAGTTTGATGACCTGTCAAATGCGATACAGATCTATCACTATCACGGCCCTCGGTGTACATGTTCAATACACGTTTGATACAGTAACAATCATCTTATGAAAGGGTCATGGGAGATAGAGAGGTCAAGAACGTTAGTTTTTTTACTCAAGATACTTATTTATAGGATAATAATTACCAACCAAGATGTAACATATGTGGTTACTCTTTTTTAAATGTCTCAATTTTATGCTTTACAATTAAAAATTAAAATATTTTGACTACTGGAAAATGTTTTATTATTGTTAAACACAGTTTTAATTTTTTTTGAATAGTGATTATATTTAAATTGGAATAACCATGATCAGTTCTCCTTTTTTTGTTTACTCTTGGTGGGAAGGCTGTTATAGTTATGACTACTATAACTGCGATGTGCATGTTTATTTTAGCTCAAGTTCATCTTCCTTTGAAATCTGGCGCTGTCATAATAGACTGTGACTCCTGGAATCTGGAGTCATATTTGTCAGAAGAGATCCAAAAAAAGCCAGCGACGTAGCTCAGAGTGAGTTCTTTAGACAGTTTCGACATCAGAGATACGTAGACTACAAAATATAGTGTAATCTAGGTAAAGAGGTATTCTCATTGACTCATCCTGATTGTAATTTTGCACCTGACTAGAGGAAGAAGCTACACCTTCAAACTTCAATAAACCCTTACCACCATAGCTACTTTATGTGTACAACTGCGATTTTTGTCATCTCTATCTCATCCAATTTGAAGTACGTAGATATGTCGACTACCGTACCACAAAACTAAACCGATTTTGGACCAAATTTAGGAATACGTTTGGATCTTCTTCCTGGTAACACTATATTGATTCTATGGTTTGGAAGAGAGAACTATCCGACCTACTACTGTTCTACTTGATTTTACGTTCCTTATAAAAAATCATCATCTAAAACTTATGCACCGTTAAATTTAATGCAATAAATCCGAAAAATCTAGCAGTTGTTCAAGGTGTGTACATTTCGATATAAGCTGTGGAAATGTTTGAGAGAAGAAATTGAACACAACTTTACGAGGTACGTAACTGTGTTTTATCTAGTCAAGTAGCTAAAGTCTTAGGCGCTATGTTTGCTGTACGTGTTTTCGAAGTGAAAATCAGTTCAGTGTATTATGTTTTAATTAAGAAAATTCGAAAAATTAACGGATTTTAAAATTTATGCATCGCACATTATTGTTAATTTTATATTCTACATTTAATTAGTTTTTCTATCTTTAATTTCTTTCTTATACTGCTCTTGTTAATAGGTTACGTATTATGAGTAAACTGATCCTAAAATTCGGTTTAGAATTTTTAAGTAAAATTAGAGTGTAATTGTGAGATATTCGAGATATCTTACCTCTGCTTGTTAACGTTTTTTATTGACGATATATGAATTGATGGTAATATGACTTTGTAAAGATATGTATGTGTGTTTTAATAAACGTTTTTGTACTCTTTGTACCAGAATAACGGACATTTTTTATCGATACTCTTAACTTTTTATTTTTAACCTTTTCAGTCTTCACTGAAAGCTGACGTTTCTAGAATTATTACCTGCTTCATGTATAGACTCCTATAACACAAATTTGTTGGCTATTTAAGTTAGCAAGTCAATATCTGTGTCACTGAACGTGCTGACGTTTACTGTTGCGTTTAATAGCCACGTTATTTATTTATAAACAAAATATCCTTGCTACAGAAAAGCACGGATGCCAACAACGCGTAGCAAGCTAAGATGTAATGGATCTGGACACATATAGGTACAATCGCACACGACTATGGGAAAAGGAGAAAGTCAGGATAATACTAAGGGGGTGTATTGGAGAAATGGGGAATTTTAATATTTTTATTAGTTAGGTTAGTTTTTTACTAGTAAAAAACTTAGCTATTTCAGAATCGCTGCTACTACTATATAAACAACTGTGCTGTCTGCTATCTAACACAGACTGTAGCTACCGTCGAGTAGATGTATTTACAGTCAACCTTTTCCCAGCGAAATCACTGTGTTTTCATAGAGATAACAAAATGTGCGATTAGTCTAACTTTATTCCTCGATAAGAAGTACAGTAGCAGAATCTCTGGGCTAAAAATGGCAGTGTAAATTAATCTCGTATCCAGTATGAGATATGCAAAGCGATAACAGATTTGGCCATCAAGTCCTTTTTTATCATCTTTATCTACCATTTTCGTAATCACCTGAAAGATATTAAATTCATACAGAACTTGAGATATGTAGATCGTAAGACAAAATAACACAAATCGCTGTTGTTGTAAAGCGATCTCGATGGGTACTTATTGTAATTTCCAAGACAGTTTTCATAAAAGCTGTAGACATTGATACAACTTTAGTTGTAAAAGCCTCAGTGTCTATAAGATAGAATTCACAAGAGGTCCATAGAAACCTCATCACACGTTCAGTAAAACTTTCGTTGTTTTCACCGGAATGAAAAATTAATTTCATAATGATATGTTGAGGTATTCTTTTAGTTACATACCTAAAGTCTTCCTAACCGACTTTCTTCTCCAGTCATAATCTGTACGACGCGACGTTCGAGAATTGAATGTCAGTTAAACTATTGATAATCTTTTTAAGGTTATTGGAGTGAACTTTAACCATTGTAAATTATTGTTTTTACAATAGCATTTAGATTTTGCTATTTTGTTCCACTTGTTGACACTTTTATTCCAGTTGGAAATAACCCTTACCAATCCCTTATATATACCTGCAGTTATGTAGACTACCATTCCTTGATATGGATTATATCATATCTTACCGTTGTTCTTTTAAAAGTTTTTGAAGCTTATCCGCCCGCAAATCCTTTAAGGTACTTGTAGAAGTGTTCTTAAAGAATTCTCTGGGACAACCATTAAACTGAAATATGATACCAAAGTTGAATTGGCTACCATAAAACCATGAGAGCAGAATAAACCTGTCATGGCTATCAGGTTGCGATTGTAGGTTCTTTCTTATGGCAGCGTCTACTACTTTAAAAAGGAATCTGGCCTTGCTCGGTCCAGATTTTTTGCTTTAGCAAAAAGGCTCTCCATTCATAAACAAATAGTTTTGGTACAGCTATTAGTTTTTTTTGTGCGAGCCAATTAAAAAAAGAGAATTTGGTGTCCTGACAAATATTTTTATGCACGTACTTAAATATGTCGTTCAGTCGTACAGGAACTTCATCCCTACATTTACATTAAAATTACTCCTAACTTGTACAGAATAAAAATTGGAATGAGTGAGCAAAAAGTGAGCATTATCAGCACAGCTTGTCAATGGACTTCTCTAACCAGAAATAGAGAATTTTATTAGGAATTTCCATAAGGATGTCTATTTAACACTTAATCAATGACTAGGATATTTTAAAGAAAAACTGGCTCGTTTGTAATAACAGCAGTCAGTTTGTTATAATTTTGCATTTGGCAACAGGTAAGTGACACTATATTTGTTGCAAAAAAAAAATTGCAAAATTTTTTGAATCCACTAGTTTTGTGATAGTCGTTATGTCACAGCTATTTCCTACTTTCCGTTATGTACGCGCCAAGTGATCTTTCCCCTCCATATTGTTAAGTGCAGTCTCATGACGCACATGAAGTATGTTTATGTTATCCCAGAGAAACCAAATCAAAGCTGGCTGATGTGGGACTTCCGCCTCTGTCTGTCTGTCTGTATGTGGTGTACAATAATTGGCACTAGTGAACCTCCCGACCTTGGGTCCCCTCACCCCTCTCAGCTCGCTGCTAATTTAATTGTGCTGTTATTTTTAGACTTATTTGCTTTTCCGAACACAGAGGAAAAAACCTGTTGGTCTTTTTAAGTTACGAGAAACTATTTACTCTTGTGTAGATACCAATAGCAACAGAAAATTGTTTCTGTTAAAGTGGTTTCATATACGTGGCCCAACTTTTAATATCAACGTTGTACAGTAGTTTTTTATACAATTTTATTTAAATCCAAATAAACATTGATTGCAAAGTGAGTTATCTTAAAACTAATATGGAACATTTATCCATTAGTTTTCATTTTAAATGTGGGAATTCATGGAATCTGTAATGCCATTGACGTCATCTTTAGCCTACTATTATCGCCATAAATCAGAGTAAGATATTAATTATTTTAATAACTTAGGTACAAATTTGAAGTATTGAAATACTGTATGAACAGCGAATATAAGTATTACACATAGCACTGAATTCATAAACACCACTAAACAGCCATTACAGACTAAATATGTAGATAATATATCAGCCTTCTTCGAATTTTAGCAACTACGTTATCTGAAACTTGACTGATAACAAAAGCGACACTCTCGGCCCGAGATAACTACTGTGTATTTGCCACCGTAATAGTATGTATTTATCTATCTGCTCAATCCCAGAATGAAGTATGTAAGTTATTCAGTGGTGATAGTGATTAGGGAATTGTCATCATTATGTAAGATAACTCCATTATCCATAACAGAGTAGATAAGGGGAAGGTAGTCTGAAGGTAGAAGGAGTATACTTTAATTTGCAGATAAGAAGTACTCAAAAATAAATCTCGTTACCTTAAAGTAAGATGATGAGATTATGAAATATGGATTATCTCTTGCTTATGTTTATGAAGATATTTCGACTACTGCTGGTGGCGTGATTCTTTAGTCAGCTACTTGAAGGTCTGATTTTGAAGATTTTAGATTCAAAGGCTTATGGGAACCAACATTTATGTGCCATCCTTCAGTGCTCATCTCTTGGGTGTTATAGACTTTGTGAAGGTGTTGGGATCTGTTTTAGTTGGTGAAAGGATGGAATCTAAACAGGTTTCAGAATTACAATCATAACCAAAACCGGGACCCTCGTGGGTATCGTTCGTCATTGGTATGTTAATTAATAATACCAGCTTAGCTAGTGAACAGGCGTCACCTTGCCGTTATCTCCCATTGCACTAAGTTCATTCAAATTCTCCTTGAAGTTTTCACTGGGATGTGTAAGCTTTTTTGGGAAGTCCTGTGAAAAATTGGTGTAGCAAACCCACACTTAAACATTGGTGCTAATGCCAAACAATGCATGGCTCAGAACTACTTTCACTAGTGGGTCGGGGTCGGGTTCTGCCAGACCTTACACAGACAGACCTGACACTCGAGACCGGTGTAGTCTATCTGTGCTCGGAGTTGTGCCAACTCAACTGTCACACCTGTCAAGCCCAGCATGATTTAGTTTCTTACAGGTATGATACCAGTCATCTGTTTATATCTCTATAGTGTACTACCTTTTTAGAGAAATTTTGTACGTATAGATGTTGGTTTTTCAGGAGATGCGTTTGGTGCACAACTTCTTTCCTTCATATTTCTATTTCTTTCATTATAAGAATATATCAAATATGTTCCAGTTTTTGTAGCATTTAATAATGGGAAAGTTCGTAACAATTAAACATTCAAACTATCGATCTTCATTATGAATGCGAAAAGAATGAATGTTTATGCCATGCCGAGAAAATCGTACGAGCCAGGCTCATATTGTGATAATGTATTAATTGGCAGCTGACAAAATGTATTAAATGGAGTCGTCAATTTTGTCGGTCAGGAGACTGACAACATTCCCTTCTGGATATCTATCCTCAGGCCCTCCCAAGAACGAACTGAGCTTAAGACGACACTTTGCCCGAAAATTCATTTCTATATACAGTAGGCTATATCGAGTTAAATGATTCAATCCACTCTGTAGGATTTGGCTGAGCGTTGGTGAAGTTTAGCGGTATTACGAGAATGGATAGACTTGATATTTTGCATATCTTGTTATCACTCGGCTGGCTTATTCTTATTCTTTCTGTTTGTCTGACTCTGTTTGTTTGTCTGTCTGTCTTCCTCGAGTTATCTCTGAACTAAAATTGAGCTGAATACTTGAAAATTTTGCATGAAACTTCATTTCTACATAAAAAAAATCAAATTTGATTACGGCGCACGACTCCCTTCAATGGTATTTAGAGGAAATGTAATTATTATTCCAAACATCCATTAAAAGATAAATTGTGTTATACACGTGTGTAAAATGTGAAAACAAAAATAAAAAGATGCATTATTTATCTGCGTGATAGATCTACGCAACAGATATTCTCGCATAACCTGACTTTTTTATTTTGTTGTGTACTTAACCTATTGGTTGTATTGTATACTAATGTTGTATATGTTTGAGCAGAAAACAATAAGTATATGGCTATCTATAAATAAAGTATACAGACTACCAGTGTTAAATATTAATAATTGTTGCTACTTAGGAACAGATGTTTAAGTAATAAGGAATTTGCCCGGATTTCACAAGAATATGATTGATCTGTCGTTTTTTAGACGATGTACCCTATACCACGAATATGTAGCCTATAATTAATAATGTACCTTCATGTAGAATATCTTGTGATCGTTAGAACATAATTTTTTTTTAGGTACAACTTAGTTTTTGAATTGAATATCTCGACGCGAAACAAATAAATAGAAATTGCTAATTTATTGATTTTCTTTTGCCAGTACTTCCTTTAAGATACTCCTAATGGTATAGATCTCTGTTCTATCTTTAAGATATAAATTGTTAAGTACAGTTCTAAAAATGTATAAAAAAGATAATTTTAGTCGCTTCTACACATTTATTTTTCGTGTGTTGATAGGGGAAACGTAACCAAGAAGTGGGTCCAATATGGCGGCCAACAGGGCAACGGTGCTCAAGAACCTGAACCAAGAGATCAAGGTGGCACCGCTCAAGATTACAGACGAGCACAAGAAACAGCTGGTAAGTGAATCTAAGATCATCTAATCATCTAAAGTTCACGTAAATCTTGTTACTTATTCTTAATTGTATCCTATTATTATAACATTATAATGTTTAATTATAGTTTAAATCTATGTATTTTTATCAATATGGCAAAGCACCACTCAATCGCCAATGAATAAACGAGAGAATTTTACAGAAATACTCCAACAGAATTCTGTATAATTACTTTAAAAGTGTATAACGTTATCTCGCGCAGCAAATTCGAATTTAGATCCGACTTGAGTAAAAATGGTGCTGTTTGCTTATATTCGTATCCAATTAGCTTTCCTTATGTAATTAAAGCGGTGGTGCGTTGTTAAATACCAATTTCTAATGAGTGAACTTAACAAGCATGGCTGCCGTGTCACTTGGAGTGGTCTAGTATTAACAATTAACATACATTTTGTTCATATAATAACATTATGCTGTGTCAATATTTAATACAAAAACTGCTTTAATTTACAGGACGTGTTTTCTACTCATTATTAATATTACAAAACAAATCAAATGAAATATAAATGAGTATAACCTTGGAGATATCCAAATAATTTTAGATTTTTAAAAATGTATAAAATGTGTATAATGTTAATCTTTAATTTAGAAATTAGTTATTTATACAATGTTCCTTTCCATGAATTCGTCCACCGTGAAGAATCCCCATAGACAACACACATTTTTCAATATATCTATTGAATGCTTTGTTATTGGTTTCTAATATAATACATTCTAATATAATACATTCTGGGAGATTTTGCAAAATCCTAACTCTGCTTGTGACGGAAGTTTTCTAAATAAATTTAGTCTGTATTGCTGAGGTTTATGGATTTGATATCGTGTGTGGTGATCATGGTAATACATTCCCTCAAACTGTTTACATTTAAATTTTGAATGCAATGTTGTTTCTAAAATATATAGATATTCTAAAAGCAGATTTATATGACCAAAACTACGCTGACTCAACTGTAGCTTTTAATGATTCATATGGACTATTTTGTAAGACGAACAGTCTCTGAAAATCATTACACATTACAACATCTTCAAATAGCAAATAGAGTCGTATCATGTGCACATTGAATTAAATTTCTATATATTAAGGATGAATTTCAATTATTAATTACATAAAGTAGAAATAAAATGGGAATGAGAATCGATCCCTGAGGGACACCAAATTCCAATTTAATCGAAAGTAACAACTTAGTATCGATTTCTACATGTTGAATTCTATTGGCTAGGTATGATTCTAGCCACTTATCCATGTACACCATAGCTTTGAAGAATGATCGAAAGGATCTGATGGTTTACGCGATCACACGCTTCCGATAGATCTAGGAAGATCCCAATAAAGGCGATTTTACAATTCTTTAACTATTAACTCCATTAAGAGTAGTACATCATTAATGGTTGACTTTTTTGTCTGAACCTTGTCTGATAATTTTTAAAAAATGTTCTCATTATTTATTATATCCAAAGCTATTTTTGAGAGATTGTCACTAGAAACAGTTTCTTATTTACTTCGTTGCTCTAATTATTTTACGGTATATCGTTTGTATGGTTTTAAAAATGTTGTTAGGTTTGGGTTATTCGACCGTTTTGTTTGTTTTTTGTACATTTCAAATGTTTTACTTAATACTAGGATGCCTTTAATAATCCATTTACTCCCTTTAACAATGTTTATAACCGTATACGTTTGATGGGACAAAAATTATTAACTTGTTATTAATAAAACAAAATATGAAACTATTGTACATTTCTTCGATGTTTCCATAACATCCAAGAAACGCATAATCTTGTTTTAAAGGCTATACTGTGAATTAATTTTAGAATATTGTTTTGCTGTAATGTTAGTTTAACTATTACGTTTTCATGATTAAATTTTGTACACCAATTTTTAATGAAACTTGACTAAGGATCATGATCAGAAAAATCTGTGTTAATGATGGAAATATTTATTTTATTTGTTTAATATTTGATATGACACTATTAATGGCGATTGATGATGTGGCTGTGTCACGTGTGGGTTAATTTGTAGACCATTTCAAATTATGCGGTTCTAATAAGTTCCTGAAGCGTTTAACTTCTGGTTTATTCACTCCTAAGACATTTATGTGGTTCCCAACTATAATACATTTAGATTGCTCATTAAGTGACTGGTAGCTGCTAGCTACCCGTGGCTAGTACAACAGGGTGCGTGGCTGTGGCCCTGTAGTGTAAACGGTCCCATTTAATAAGCAGGAAAGCTACATTTTAAACGTAGCTAACGTACGTTCAGCCCGCTAGCCACACAATCGAAATAATCTCTATTACCTACTCACGGAGAGTACCTCTTTGTTATAATAGTAATTGTCCGAATTGTCATTTGATTTCTTTTTAATGAATGTCTATCACCATACAAGCGGGCCCGCGATCACTCCAAATATTCTGATGAAGATTTCGATATTTCTTTCTCCGGGTGACAACGTCGCTTTCTTAACTTTAACAAACAGCGATCTTTCGATTCGATTCGAACACGAGATGTATTTTTTCTAGTAAGTAAAGGTTGTTTGTCTTAAAGTACTTACTATATATTGTGTATTGTATATATGACTTGCAAACTAACTCAGTTGTACGTAAACTACAGGTCTGTTTCCGGCCTATGTAGAACAATCAGGCTCTATTTGTAATATTTCACACATATTAACTCATTAGGCTATCTGGTGGCAAACTAACTCAGTTGTACGTGAACTACAGGTCTGTTTCCAGCCTATGTAGAACAATCCGGCTCTATTTGTAAAATTTCACACATATTAACTCATTAGGCTACCTGGTGGCAAACTAACTCAGTTGTACGTGAACTACAGGTCTGTTTCCAGCTTATGTAGAACAATCCGGCTCTATTTGTAAAATTTCACACATATTAACTCATTAGGCTACCTGGTGGCAAACTAACTCAGTTGTACGTGAACTACAGGTCTGTTTCCAGCCTATGTAGAACAATCCGGCTCTATTTGTAATATTTCACACATATTAACTCATTAGGCTATCTGGTGGCAAACTAACTCAGTTGTACGTGAACTACAGGTCTTTTTCCGGCCTATGTAGAACAATCAGGCTCTATTTGTAATATTTCACACATATTAACTCATTAGGCTATCTGGTGGCAAACTAACTCAGTTGTACGTGAACTACAGGTCTGTTTCCAGCCTATGTAGAACAATCCGGCTCTATTTGTAATATTTCACACATATTAACTCATTAGGCTATCTGGTGGCAAACTAACTCAGTTGTACGTGAACTACAGGTCTGTTTCCAGCCTATGTAGAACAATCAGGCTCTATTTGTAAAATTTCACACATATTAACTCATTAGGCTATCTGGTGGCAAACTAACTCAGTTGTACGTGAACTACAGGTCTGTTTCCGGCCTATGTAGAACAATCAGGCTCTATTTGTAATATTTCACACATATTAACTCATTAGGCTATCTGGTGGCAAACTAACTCAGTTGTACGTGAACTACAGGTCTGTTTCCGGCCTATGTAGAACAATCAGGCTCTATTTGTAATATTTCACACATATTAACTCATTAGGCTATCTGGTGGCAAACTAACTCAGTTGTACGTGAACTACAGGTCTGTTTCCAGCCTATGTAGAACAATCAGGCTCTATTTGTAATATTTCACACATATTAACTCATTAGGCTATCTGGTGGCAAACTAACTCAGTTGTACGTGAACTACAGGTCTGTTTCCAGCCTATGTAGAACAATCAGGCTCTATTTGTAATATTTCACACATATTAACTCATTAGGCTATCTGGTGGCAAACTAACTCAGTTGTACGTGAACTACAGGTCTGTTTCCGGCCTATGTAGAACAATCAGGCTCTATTTGTAATATTTCACACATATTAACTCATTAGGCTATCTGGTGGCAAACTAACTCAGTTGTACGTGAACTACAGGTCTGTTTCCAGCCTATGTAGAACAATCCGGCTCTATTTGTAATATTTCACACATATTAACTCATTAGGCTATCTGGTGGCAAACTAACTCAGTTGTACGTGAACTACAGGTCTGTTTCCAGCCTATGTAGAACAATCAGGCTCTATTTGTAAAATTTCACACATATTAACTCATTAGGCTATCTGGTGGCAAACTAACTCAGTTGTACGTGAACTACAGGTCTGTTTCCAGCCTATGTAGAACAATCCGGCTCTATTTGTAATATTTCACACATATTAACTCATTAGGCTATCTGGTGGCAAACTAACTCAGTTGTACGTTAACTACAGGTCTGTTTCCGGCCTATGTAGAACAATCAGGCTCAATTTGTAATATTTCACACATATTAACTCATTAGGCTATCTGGTGGCAAACTAACTCAGTTGTACGTGAACTACAGGTCTGTTTCCGGCCTATGTAGAACAATCCGGCTCTATTTGTAATATTTCACACATATTAACTCATTAGGCTATCTGGTGGCAAACTAACTCAGTTGTACGTGAACTACAGGTCTGTTTCCAGCCTATGTAGAACAATCAGGCTCTATTTGTAAAATTTCACACATATTAACTCATTAGGCTATCTGGTGGCAAACTAACTCAGTTGTACGTGAACTACAGGTCTGTTTCCAGCCTATGTAGAACAATCCGGCTCTATTTGTAATATTTCACACATATTAACTCATTAGGCTATCTGGTGGCAAACTAACTCAGTTGTACGTGAACTACAGGTCTGTTTCCAGCCTATGTAGAACAATCAGGCTCTATTTGTAAAATTTCACACATATTAACTCATTAGGCTACCTGGTGGCAAACTAACTCAGTTGTACGAGAACTACAGGTCTGTTTCCGGCCTATGTAGAACAATCAGGCTCTATTTGTAATATTTCACACATATTAACTCATTAGGCTATCTGGTGGCAAACTAACTCAGTTGTACGTGAACTACAGGTCTGTTTCCAGCCTATGTAGAACAATCAGGCTCTATTTGTAAAATTTCACACATATTAACTCATTAGCCTACCTGGTGGCAAACTAACTCAGTTGTACGTGAACTACAGGTCTGTTTCCGGCCTATGTAGAACAATCAGGCTCTATTTGTAATATTTCACACATATTAACTCATTAGGCTATCACTGGTGGCAAACTAACTCAGTTAGTTGTACGTGAACTACAGGTCTGTTTCCAGCCTATCTCCTAATTGCACTTTCGCGGTCAATTATTCCGTTGAATATTCAGTAGGCAAGATAACATGGTCATTATTTAAGTTACGTAGTTTTCTAAACACGTTTGTGTATATATACAGGTATACACACACACACACACACACACACATATATATATATATATATATATATATATATAATTTCAATAAATATTGAATCACAAAAAGTACTTGCTCCGCCGGGAGTCGAACCCGGATCTCTCACTTGCCGGGTGAATGTGCTACCATTACACCACAGAGCGCTTACTTTTTCTGATTCAATTATTTTGTATTTTGGCCGTATCTGTCACATATGCGTTTAAATAAGCAAACTAACATATGATCGAAAGACCAAATACCTATCAAACGACTTTAATTTACATTAAATTGTATAAATGGCAATAGCCTTATTTAATTTCAATAAATATTGAATCACAAAAAGTACTTGCTCCGCCGGGAGTCGAACCCGGATCTCTCACTTGCCGGGTGAATGTGCTACCATTACACCACTATATATATATATAGTAAGCCTATAACTATAAATATGTATAGTTTGTATTGTTACCCTAACTAAACACTAGTTTATTGTTGGATAGATGGATTTTAATGCTAGGTTGTGCAATAATTATTATTTCAGTTTTATTCATGTTATGTAATCTGATATCCGCATCATCTTTTGGTGATATTGAATCTTGGAACGGCGTCCTAAAAACATTGTTGATGGGCAGAAAATTTTCTTTGTCAAGACAGTAATGTTTTGAACTAAATGTTAAATTATTCAGAGCTTATTGTTATTACATATGTAAGTTTTTGAATAATCAGTAAATGCGAGTATGTCGTTGTATTGGTTAGCAATTGGAACTAATTTGTAAGGGTAGTGGATGAGTGGGCCTAAAGCCTATCTTTTTCGTTGATTATCTACCCGAATGGTAAGGAATACGATGTCGAATTCCAGGTATGTTGTATTAATATTATTTCATTTTCATCGTAATGTTGATCTAAATATAAATTATATATTCTATATTTCATAACCTTTCTGAGAATTTAAAATCATATTCGACATAATGGCTTTAACAGCAAACAATATCGTTTCTTATCTTGAGTTCTTATCTATCTTTTATCACTGCCAAACTTATCACTTGACTTTGTAGATTGTGTCAAATTGCCGTAGATTTCGTCTCTTCCCCGAGATCCTTTCCATTTCGACCGCTGTGAAAACTCAAGCTGTAAATGATTCGTGTTTGGTTACTCAGTGGAAAAAACTGTTATGAAATAGAGCCATGAACTGTGCATTTTACTGGCTATCACTTCACAACTTTTTGTACTACTTATCTTTAAAACCAAGTTAAACTTGGTTTGATTAAATTTAGTAATCTACTGGTTTGAATTACAATAATGAATGGTGACCCAAACCGGCCTTCATGCTCCAAAGAAGAAAAAGAAGCTAGAGGTTATCATTCAGAGATACAAGCAGAGGTTATCTTTGTATCGTTATGCGCAGTTGCTCCTAAACAAGTGTTTAATGACAATAGACACTGCCATGTTTTCCTTTTCAAGCCTGGTTGGCACTGGTGTTTCTACTAAAGCATTGTCACTAGATATATCCGGTTAGATTATGTAGTTAATGAATCGGGGTGCAGGGTTCTAATCCCACAGGGAGATCAAAAATGTAGTCTTCATGATAATTAGCCAAAAAAGTGAACTATGCGACTAAATCTGAGGCTAGAAGGCTTGATTGTAATATTGATTTTCTCTTAAAAAGTGAACAAAAAAAACTTCACCCGGTTTCCTTCTTTATTTTTGTAGAGTTTTGTGGGATATTCCATTATTTACACGCACCTAACTGTTTCTTTCCTACAATATATTGTTATGAATATTAATTGTTATTTGTTGTTCAACAAGTAAAATAGTTTAATCATTTCTGAGCAATTGGTTGTGTTAAAAATTGGTTTGGTTAAAAATGAAACATCTCACAAATCATTGACCACAAAAGTAAAAGCGTAACACTGTTGGACTTTTAACCTAAGAGTAGGGCAAAAGTCAATGTCGTTTTGGTACAAAAATTATAGTTTTCACTTAACCTAGGATGAAATTATTATTCTCTTTCTACGCTGTTTGTACAGTCATGTATCTCACTTTTTTGAAAAGAAACTAATCACCACTTACGCATAAGTTGGTTTATAACTGGAATGAGTTCTTTGTAATTTGGTTACAATGCAAAGTTGACGGATCCTCGTAAAATTCTTATCGTCCCAAATCTTCTAAATACTTGGTTTCAGAACACTACATCATTGCACTATGCAAAGGTGATAACTCGAATGAAACTCGATGAGTTGCAAAGAATTTTTTCGTTCAAAAAAAAAATTACACAGCAAGAAAATTTTCACAGAGATATTAATATTAATCTTAAATCAAAATTCCGATTGTTAAATGCAAGCATGCAAACAACAATAGACTAATTTGAAAAAATTAAGATTAGATAAATACTATCGTAAACTAAAAGCATGCTTCTTCACAAAACAACAAAAAAGCCATCAGCACTAGTCACAAGTGGTTATACATATGCCTTTTTGAATAAAATGCAGTCCTTAAAGAAGTCGATATAAAGTTCGGTACGAAGTTACTCAATCGTATAGAGTTGCGGTACCAATAGGGTAACTTGTGGAGTAGAGAGAGATGGAAGAAAATATCGCCGTGAATCTACTACTTGTAGTAGTACGTATATTTTTATAGAATTCCGAAGGCAGTTTGGACCAAGATTTCAAATTAAAGTTCTCTTGCTGACTTATAAAGGAAGCCAACATATCTAGATCTCTAGGAATCTGCCTACCCAAGAACGTACAGAAGGACTACATGATATTTAAAACACTTTTTCACCTGAAATCGCCAAATAAAATGAGCCTGGCACTTCCAATCATGTCGTTGGTAAATGTTTGCGTGAGAAACGATACCACTGATCGTCAAGTAGTTGTCTGGCGTTCGAGAAGAAAAGAAAAACGACAAATTAGCATATACTGGTATATCTTTGCTTACATTACATCAGTTGTACTTGTGTATTCTAATTGTAATAACTTGTATAAGACTCATAATTTAGTGTCGAATTAATTTGTCCAGCCTGGATTCATCTGAATAGACGCAAATAAATCTAAATCACTCGAATTACTATTGAACTACAATGTACCGGGGTTATTTTTAGACTTAGCCTACTATTAATCAGCATAATATTTTTGTCGCTTGATTTTTGTAGTGGGTTACGTAATTATATATTCTATCTAATGACAGATTTCAAAGTAATTGTGCAATTCTAGTAAAAATGTATTTTTTTCTAACATTTGAATTCTCATGTGACTGTCTTTTAACCAACTCCATTCAGTGCAATCATGCAACATGCAATAACATTTCTAATTAATTTACCTTTTCTTTGCCATATATTCTTTTTATACATTTCGTCCTTCTAGTATTCTTCTTGATTTCCGTAATATCAGTTATGTTTCACCAAAATAATAAAAACGTGTGGGTAGTGTGTGTTGCGATCTCTTTACGGATATTCGTGGTCGATTGATATCCGAGTCACGGCGATCAACCGAACAAAAAAAAAAAAAAACTAGTCGATGCAGGTCTACCGGTAAGCCGTACGCAACTGCATAAGTCAATTAATTATTGTCGTTGCGGTTTTAATATACTGCATGAAGTTATTGCAATCTTTTTTTCTCATTATCCCAAGAATTACTGTGAGGAATTAACTCTTCTAACTCTTTAGTTGCCACGTTACGTTGTTGATTCACCTGTAATGGAACAAAAAGGCACTGAAATGATCTGCTTTGGCAGGAACTAGTTAATTGAGGAGATTGTTTATTGGTAATATTTTACTTTTATTTTCAGTTTATCAATTGAACACGATAGTGAATAATAATATCGTGTTAGAAATACTGGAACTGTACGAGTTGTACATGTCGTATCTTCTTTTCAGACCTTTGACTTTCTGGTGAGATGATAGTCAGTAAGCATAAAACCTTCAACATTAATCTCGAAAACATCCATGCGGCATACTGATTTGCAGATAATTTAATTTGTTGCAAACCTAATCTCCTCGTCTGATTTTGTGATCAAGACCAGGGGATCCCATAGAACATTTTCAAAAATTTGCAATGTGTCTGTGGCAAGGGGTTATGTCAAGGTCAACAAATTTCGAGCATGAGATGACAGAACCTCGCCACGAGTGGGGGCCGACAGGAGTGTAGACGACATGACACCGACCGCCAACCGGGTCACGTGATCAGCTGAGTCCGCAGTGTCCGCGACCTTCAGTTGACTTGACTCGCGATCAATTTGCGCCACTCTCCGCTCTATAAAGGGCCACCAGTGTAACGCACAGCAATAGCACTGATAACCTTTCTTTGCTGGGCAACACTCAATCGTGCAGCAATAGGCATAATGCTTATCATAACAACTGCATTGTGTCAGCAACAATGCATGTAGATTTGATTTTGAGTAGTGTGTTAATGTGTCGTCTAACATCTACTCTGTGATTAGTGAGGACTCTAGTGTTTCCTGTCAAAGCTGGAATTTCCTCATATGTTAATGGAAGCACATTCTTAAACTATGACTATACTTTGAAATTCCTAAGAGATGGCAAAGACTGAAGATCATCAAGGCATGATTAGAGGAAGTGTGAGGAAATAAATACAGTAACAAGAGGTGGACCAAATAGAGAGCAGTGGAAGGACCCACACAGGACACACTAAGGGAGTGCAGTGTTTAGTACCCCATCCAGGTCCCATTTAATAATGCAATTCGGACTTCTTCCCTGAAAATATCCATCTGATGGTGTGGATTTAGAATTAGAACGTAAAGTGTGTTAGGATTATAAATGTTATGCAAAAGTAGGTTCACATCGGTGGTAGATCCTTGGAAGGGGCCATGGACCCTTCGAGATTTTGAAAAAAGGCGTACTTGAGAGGAGCTTAATTATTCTCATATTGTAACCATAACAATGAAAATGAACTTTATGAACCCATCTTTGTATACACGTACATTTCTTTATAAAAATGTTATTTTTGTTGTTGTATTTAAATAAATTTGCTATTTTTAATTATGGTAAACTAAAACTCAGGTGGATTCCTCTAAAATTTAGGACTGGATCCATCCTTGGCTCACATTATAATATAGAATAAAATGTAAACACTTTTTACTTGTATCTTTATTGCATTCTGGTGTTATTGAATTTTATAGTTAAGTCAATCTTCAACGAACAGTTTAGAAAGGTCCAGTGGTGCACTCAGAAAATAACTATGGGGGGGAGCTGACCGGGAGTCCCTGGGCCAACCAACGGAAAACTTTTTTAAATTCCTGAGAAAAACCAGTATTTTAAGACATTACTTTAACTTTATTTTAGCTCTTTGAATGCAATTTTTGAGTAGGGACTATAGGAATGAACGTTAAACCCAGCAGATTAAATAAGATTTTAGGTTTTATTTTGACAAAATCTTTTTATGGTCAGTATGGATAATACACTGTCTGTGTTAACTGTAATTTCCCTGTAGATATTGAGATTGGCTAAGCCACTTAGCCTTCTCTCAGTCATCGTGATTCTTAGGCACGTCTTGATTCTCCTGAAGAGTGGAAAAGGAGCGCTCTGCTGTGCTCAGTATTCAGTATGAGTAAAACATGTTTTCTTGAGGGGGGCTACAGCCCCTTTAGCCACCCCCCCTCCCATGCGTGAGCGCCTGAGAAGGTCTACCCACTTCTTCACGTGAAGAAAGCCCTAAGACATTAAAAAAAATAAAATACTCATATTGTGACTTTGTTCAAATCTTTTACAAACCTTGATATAGTCCTTATTTGGTAAAAATAATCATTGGTTACTAAAGTCTCAGCACACAGAGTTGACACTATCAAGGTCTGTATGGGAACACGTATTTTTGAATGGATCTTGATATAGTGATCCCATAGATTATTCTAGTACTGTAGCCTGCTCAAGAAATATATTTCAATGGTTTTGTCAAAGGTGACAAAGACTTTTGTTCTTAGTACAGCCTATTGCCTATTACACGAATTATAAAGTGTATAACTAGTGTTACATTTGCTTATATTAAAATGAATTACAACTACTATAATATGTACTATTATAGTAGTTGTAAGAAATAATTAACAGGCAAATGTATCTCCATTTTACTCATAGTCAATTATCATACGGCAATGATGGGTTATTTTAGATTAATATCTTCCCGGTTTTTCGTATATTAATAGCATCTTGTTTTTAAATCTTTAAATTTCAACTAGAAATTAACAATTGATAGGAAATTTGAAGTATGGAGTACAGTAATATTTGAAGTATGGCTATAAGTCTCTTCATAGGTCTATTCTGCTTAGCCAGAATTAACTTATCTCAAACACACCCTGTTTTTGACCTTAGTCATGTATAATGCTCTCATAACATGCTAATCCATGCCTGGTACAGGATGTGTATTAGTAAACATGTCTATTTGCAGTACTATAGTAATAGTATTCGTACTGTGTCCTCTGCATGTTTCTTTTTTTTAATTTGGATGAATCATCTCATTTATCATATTAATTACATGTTATTTATTTTGATAAAAATATAATATTACTTTTACCCATTATTATTTACTGATTTTATTTTTACACATCACACAATACCTTATAACAGTAATTAACGTATGGTAGATGACGTCAAATTGTTAAACGCCCATACTAAATTTCAACAGACGAAGTTCATTTTAGTAATCCTGACATTATTCATACTATTTTACTAGATTTGACACATTTGCTATGGCTCTATAATAAGTGAGACTGGTTAGCGTTAATCTAACTGTGTGTTATAAGGTGTTTGCCACATTCAACATGTTAAACAGGGTGATATATATACAGGGTGATTCAAAACTAAACGGCAATCTCTCGGGAGCTTATTCTATAGCTAAAAACAAGTAAAAAAGTTCATATAACCATATGCCCGGAAACGCTTCATTAGCGAGTTACGCCTAGCGAAAGATTTCGCCCGGATTTCAGAACCCTTGGTGAAGTCAGGCCGTATAAAAATGGTAAAGGTAGTTACAAAGATACAAATACGATTGTTTTTTATGTTTTTATATCTGACAAATTTATTAAAATTCGTCCCAGAGCTGTAAATGCAATACTTTCAGAGATATCTTACGTAAAACACAAGAATTGGTGCAAAGAAATAACACATTTTTGTGTTTAACGTAAGATTACTTCCATAAATGTTAAATAAAGGTCATTTTCTTCTTAAACAGATTTGTAGAACATTTAATTCTGAAAAGATTCATGTGAATTACTTAGGAAAAAAATTAATAATAGGTATTGAAATTTAGCTTTATTTAAAAATAAAACAGACGCACAAAAATGCATATTCTTATCTGCATAAAATATTAACTAATGTTTAGGTTGTGAGTAACAGCTGATCATTTATTCAACACTTTTTATCGTCATATTTTCTTTGCAAAGGTTGGCAATATCAGCTGATCAACAATTAAGTTCATGAAGTAATATTTGAATAACCTTTATGGAGGTTTTTGTATTGTGGCGTGTGGAGATTGTATTTTGTGAGATCCTGTGATTATTTGGAAATATTTTATACAAGTGTATAAAATATTTTATTAAATATTTATTTTTAAAATATTTTATTAAATATTTATTTTTAAAATATTTTATTAAATATTTTTATAAAAGTGTATGTAATTATCTTAGTAAATAATGGCAGATAATGTAAATGGTATGTATTCGTTTGAAGAGTATACGGACATGATACTGATTTACGGCAAAGTTAACAAGAATGGTTTAGCTGCAGTTCAGGAATATCGTGATACTTTTCCACATCGAAGAACACCTGATCGCAAAACATTTGAAGCTGTGGAGAGACGACTTAGAGAAACTGGTAGCTTTAAACCGAAGCGAATAGATACTGGTCGTCAACGTAGCGCAAGGAACTATAATAATGAACAAGCAATAATAAATGCTGTAGAATTATCACCAACCACAAGCACCAGACGATTATCACGTCAGTTAAATATTTGCCAGTCAAGCGTATGGCGGACACTTCATGAAGCACAGTTGTACCCATTCCATATAACACGTGTTCAAGACTTATTACCGCAAGATCTTAATAAACGGAAGATGTTCTGCCGCTGGTTAAGAAGAAATTGTTTACGACATCAGTATTTTCTTCGGCGTATTCTCGTTACTGATGAATCCTGTTTTACTAGAAATGGAATTGTAAATTTTCGTAATACCCATACTTGGGCGTACGACAACCCACATGAAACTGCGACGAGGCATTTTCAACATACATTTTCAGTCAATGTATGGCTTGGTGTTCTGGGTGATAATTTGATTGGTCCATTTTTCCTCCCTAATCGACTTAATGGAGTATCGTACTTAAATTTTTTAAGAACAAACCTGCCTACCCTCTTGGAAGATATTCCTGTTCAAAACAGAATAAATGCATGGTTTATGCACGACGGAGCACCTCCACATTTTTCTAATGATGTGAAAAACTATTTAAATGATACATACGGTAGACAATGGATTGGTCGAAATGGACCAGTAAAATGGCCACCACGTTCTCCTGACCTCACGCCAGCAGACTTTTTCTTATGGGGTTGGATGAAGTCAATTGTTTATTCAAAACGGATTAACACCATAGAGGAGTTACGTAATCGCATTACAGAGGCGGCAGAAACTATCAAGAATGCTCCAAACGTTATGAAACGCGCTAGAAAAGAGTGGATTCGTCGTGCGAAAACGTGCATTGCTAACAACGGAGGACACTTTGAGCAACTAATATAGGTGATTATTACAGTTTTATAAAGGTAAATACATTTTATGTTAATGTTCAGTCTAGAATAAATGATCAGCTGTTACTCACAACCTAAACATTAGTTAATATTTTATGCAGATAAGAATATGCATTTTTGTGCGTCTGTTTTATTTTTAAATAAAGCTAAATTTCAATACCTATTATTAATTTTTTTCCTAAGTAATTCACATGAATCTTTTCAGAATTAAATGTTCTACAAATCTGTTTAAGAAAAAAATGACCTTTATTTAACATTTATGGAAGTAATCTTATTGTTAAACACAAAAATGTGTTATTTCTTTGCACAAATTCTTGTGTTTTACGTAAGATATCTCTGAAAGTATTGCATTTACAGCTCTGGGACGAATTTTAATAAATTTGTCAGATATAAAAACATAAAAAACAATCGTATTTGTATCTTTGTAACTACCTTTACCATTTTTATACGGCCTGACTTCACCAAGGGTTCTGAAATCCGGGCGAAATCTTTCGCTAGGCGTAACTCGCTAACGAAGCGTTTCCGGGCATATGGTTATATGAACTTTTTTACTTGTTTTTAGCTATAGAATAAGCTCCCGAGAGATTGCCGTTTAGTTTTGAATCACCCTGTATATATATATATATATATATATATGATAGGGGCTCATTAAGTCACAAAAATGGACTGGTATGTATTGGGCCAAAGTCATGTCTTGTATTGTATCTTGCTTGATTTGATAAAAATGTCTCCACTGAAACCCCAGTAGCACTTCAAAGATTTTGAGCTTCTTTCTTTCTCATTCTTTATTTTTTCATGCTTTTTGTATTTTTCAAAAAACAAACAAAGTTTTACGCCATTGAGATCATTGATTGCTCCATACTTCTGTTTGTTCTTTTTCCATCCAACAATGGGTGGCAGTAGACTAAACTCAAGAACACAAAGATTCCGTTGTTTTTAAGTTAAAAAGCATAACATGTGAAGTGTATTATTTGATATTTTTAACCTATTTTTTAACCTATGATTACCTTCCTATTTTTTCTCCCACCAAAAAATGTTCCGTGGTTGTTGGTTGGTTCTTTTCATAATAGAAGTTTCTCTATCAATTTCTCAAAACCCTAGATTGTGTTCTTATACAGTGCAAACTTGCACTTACCTTTCGAATTATGATGTCATTATTACTGCTTCATAAGTTAAATAGATATATAAAGTTTTTTAAATAAAGTAAAACAGTTTAATGAGTTTAAAAATTGTTGTTTCAATGCATTCAAAATATTATTATGTAACTTAATTGTAATCAGAAAATCATTACATAATTTGTAACTCTGTAATGGACTTGTAAATACCGCACTCTTGGTCAGACGCTTTCAATCAGTCCACAAATAGTTGAAATCATCTTATAAATCATATTATCAGCTGAAAGGATCACTGACACTTTAACTGGCAATAAATAACGGTGTAATTGCTAGTAATATGCAAACATAGCACATCAGTTGCGTCACACATCTCAAAACGTTATCAACTGTGATACAGCAAATCTGTTGAAACATTTCTATTTAATTTCATATATCATTCTTTGGAATGTTTGAATTAATTTAGCATTATAAATACAACTATCTACTAGAAATGTTCTTACTTAGAATTAAATTTAGTGTGTTCTGATAAAAAAACAAATTCTCTTGCATCAACAATTTTGTATGTTTTGTCTTTGTTTACAAAATATTACGTTAAATATTCAGATGTGCTCATCATACAAAATAGAATTCAATTTAAGCCAGTGGGGTATATAAAAAATTATTTTTGAGAGGGCTGAGACAGTGATCGGTTTAGGAAGTACAACCAACACTTACAAGGTGCAATTTTAATGTTTCTCTTTCAAAATTTCGGGGTGGGGCTAAAAATTCCTCTTCCATTGCTTAACGGTACATACTTTTTGTGTTTATTTTTACCTGATATTTGGCTATTAATTATTTTATCTTAAATTTTTTCCTAATATTAAAGCTTTTTGTCTTCATGATTAATCTATTACATTGACACATGCTCTACTGATTGTGATGAAAATACTACAAAGTCAAATGCATGCCAGACTTCTTGTCAGCATGGGAGGTTTCTCATTCACTCCATAGTCAACAAAATCCTGGCAATTTCCAGTGGACCAATATTTGTCATTTTCAATTTCGATATAGAAGTAATGTTTCACAAAGTTATCATGCATAAAAATGAAATACACAAAGGTAGAAATCTGATTTCATCGTCAACTGATGAGAGAGACTCCATTAAACGCTCAGCCATCACACTGGCTAATTTAAAATATATAAATATAAAAAAGTTTTTAGAGCAAAATCTTTAATTAATTAATCAATACATTTAATATAACATTTTTAATGTTTCCTTGTACATTTTCTTTACACAGGTAGACAAAACCAGAGTTCACTTTTATTTGCATGATTATATAAAAACTGCATTATCCAGTGAGAAACATCTATCGAATTTCAATTGGCAGAAGGTATTTCTTTTCTTTTAAAGCTATTACCTAGGCATATGCAAACGCTTATATGGTATTATACTCTTCTACCTATTGCATATTATAGCACTTTATACAAATTTCAAAACTATGTATTCTAAAGTTAATTTCGAATCAATAAAATAGTTTGTGAGTATTAGTGTGTTATGTGACTATACTTGAAATTTTCAAATTGCTATTCAAGATATCTGTGATCCATCCTTCCCATTTTTCATCAGTTAATCCATCATATAAAACCAGCTGATCCGAATAAGTTACTCTATCTGAAGTGTTGATAATATAAAAATTTCATCTGAATTAATTTCCCAATTTACTCTTTTTGATTACTTATTTGTTTATTCCGTGATTAATATTTATTTATCTTTCACTAAGAATTATATTATTGTGTTTCTCAATTAACTTTATATTTAGTTTACATTTCATTATAAGTTTATGTTAAAATTTTACTTTGTATTCAATTATTGTTTATTTTCTCTATACGATATGAGGTTGGTGAGCCCTAACTCCATCTCTTTAACCTTCAGAGAGCATACTGGGGTCCACATAAATATCTTTTTCAAATTTCTCAGTTTAAGTTTGTCGATGAAATTTTTTGTACCCATTTAATTTTTGTTGGCACCACGAGATTTCAAGCCTCACCACTGGCCGCCTTATATTCCAGCTGTCAGCTGAGTAATAAACAACTTTATTTCTCTTGGGGTCCAGTGGATCCCTGTGAACCATTTAAAGTTGTATTTTTCCTTATTGTCTATATTTTATTGTAATGGTTGTAATGTAACTTTTGTGTTTATTTGTAAAATAATTTACACCATTTTCCTAATTGACTAAGGACAATTTTAAATCAATAATCAATCAAAAAAATTATGCAACATTATAAAACTAGTGTATTGAATTATGTAGCCTTTATTTTTATGGTCACTTTTTGCCTATGTTTGTGATTTTGTGTAAGATAAACATATTCATACTTATTTTCTACATATATTAAAGTATTAGCTGCTGTATAGTTTTGCGTATAAAACCTTTAAAAACTCATAAACATGGCTATTTTCAAAGTTTTCTTATTTTGTCAAAATTACAGTATTTTGCGAGAACAAATTTATAATTGTTATATTTATTGTTTTTAAACAATATATTATAAGTTGCACACACTAATAGTCTAAGGAAACAAACAAAATTTATATAAATGCAGTTTATTTATATTTTTAAGCGTGTGTTTAAAATGGAGTCCAGTAGACGCCTGTGAGCCTGTTGTAGGACAAAAATATATGTGTGCCTTTTGAAAGTTAATTAATGCATTTTTCATTTTGTTTAATTCTTTTCATTTTTGTTGTTGTCAACATGGTTACCCAAAATATAATCAGAGTGACTCCCTTGATAGACAGAAATCGGAACTCCCAATGGATGTTGTTTACCATTTTCAATACTGATGTAGAGGTAGACCTTCATACCAAATTTTAATCCTCTAGGTCAACACGTTACCGTTCAGTCAGACAGAAATTGGATTTCATCATCAACTAGTGAGTGAGGCATTGTGAAAAACTCAGCCAACAGTGTCACAAGGGGAGAAACTTTTCCATTACAGTTAGAAAAAGTATATTATATTCCTTGTCATCATTGGTCATAGTGTTTGTTCATTTGTTTTGTATTTTGTGTGTTCATTATTGGATTACTGACAGGTAATCAGTTAATTACAAAATATGGTAACTTATTGGTTCTCAGGGCCAGAGGTTTGATAAAACGTCAGGTAAAAATGTAGTAGTTAGGTTTCAATACATGAAAGCAATTATCATTAAAAAAATCTTCGGTAGCATTGTTTGAGGATGAATAGAAGAACATTAATTAATTACAATCTATAATATGTTTTAATATTATTTGTGCCAAATGGAATGAAACATGAAATTGTATACAGTTATTAAGTGATTGTAGTTATCCAGTGAAATGTTTTTATTTAAAATATTGTGAAAGGATAATTAATTATTGTCCAGAGAACTAATGGACATGATTTCAGTGTGACTTGAGATCAGTATAACAAGGCCGAATCTCTCTTTGACAAAGTCTTGGAATAATGCCACCAATAAAGTATAACCCAGGAATTCCATAGATTTTGGCAAATTTGGGCAACATTGTTGAAGTATTTGGTGAAAATTATGTGAGAAGATGGTAATTCTCATCGGCAATACTTTTCTTTGCAATTATTCTGATGCATAGGCCTTGAGCAGTTGAGTTATTACACTAAGCCAAACTGAGTGTCCAATAATTAAATATGTCCAAATCATGCTATGTAAAGTTCCACACAATTAATGTAGATTTTGACTTGTTGCAGATCCAACAAAAGCTGAAAGGGATCTGTTTGGATGGGCCAACTGTGCTCAAGATTGGAGACGTATTTGTGAAGGAAATGGATCTGGGGATGAGAGACCAGCCATCCTCTTTGCTCATGGAGAACACATACATACCTGAGCTTCCAGATGGCACAGGTACTTCCATATTGTACTTTTGAGGCTAAAAGTTCTCTTGTTTATTTATTTCCATAGTTTTACTTAAGTTTGTAAAGCAAGAACAACATTCACATAAATATGTGAATTATCAACACTATTGTGTATGATGCTTATCTAGTAGGTGATATTACAGCACCAATAGATTTCATTATTGGAAAGGAGTAATTTTTCAGTTACAGTACTTTATAACACCTCAAAAGGAAATTTAAAAAGTTTGATTAACATCTAGTTAATCTAAGTTTTGTTTCTATTCCTAAATGTTCATGACCAGTGATGCAAATTTCACTGCCCCCCCTCCACATGTGAAATAGTACCTATCAATCTTTTAGTAGGGTTAAACAAAATTGACACTATAAACTTTTTCAAGAGCAACAGTTGTAGCCATGGATACGTTTACTTGTGTATTTATACTAAAAAAAAGTCATTACATCAAATGGCTAGCTTATTCAGATAGTTTTAGTTAAGTCCTGAAATACGGGTACATGATCATTTTTAAATTATGCACTTTGTGTTTGGGACAACACTTTATTCTATTTAATTGCTGGGTATATATGCTATATTCACATTCATTTTTTGTAAATTTTATTTTTATAAGAAAGATGTAAAACCATAACAGTATTCATATAACGTAACTATGGTGGGAAGGGTCGATTGAATGTGAATCTTGAGTTTAGCTCCAGTTATCTTCCTCTTAGTGCAGCATCTAGAATCTATGACTTTGTGTGTGCAGCATGTGGAATCAATATTCACATAACAATATTGTATTTGACATTTTCAATTCTTAAATGGTATACAAAACACATGAAATATTGAGTGCCACAGTGGTTTGTAAGATAGCAACAACAACAAAAACTATGTGAGAACTCAGTTTCAGTTGGAATGAGAAAACTTTTGGCTTTCAAAAGGGGAAATTGACAGAAAACGCACTATTACTATTATATATTTACAAATAACATATATAATAGCTTTAACCACTCCAGAAAAGTTTCTCCACTTTTCATAGATTACAAAAAAGTCTTCGATCTAATAAACCACAATATATTTTTTAAAGTTAGTGTTCAAGGTGTTGTGTTTGATTGGTTCAGCAGTTTTCTTGAAGACAGGGAGCAGGTGGTGTGAGGATCAGGAATTGTCTCAGCTCTCCCTTTCCTGTAACTGTAAGAGTCCTGCAGGCCTCAGTGACTTCTGTACACTTTTTCTTATTTTTTTAAATAAGCTTTTATTAAAACAATTTCACAGACTCACTCAAGCTATCTCTGATGATATAGGCTTATTCTACTCACATTCTAGCATACATTTTATTTGGATTTCAATTAATACTAATCTTGTAACTATGAGTAAATAAATGGTGTAATTTAAATAGAATGCAAGTCAATGTTAGTAAGACCAAATACATTAATATTTTGCTTTTTAATAATTTTAACTTTAATTCTCCTATAGTTTTCTAAATTTTAATTGCTTACATAATAATGGTTGTTGTGAACAAATAGAACAAGTTTTTAAGTATTTAGGAGTGACAGTGGATGAAAAACTAACCTGTACAAAACACCTTTTTAATTTACAAAACAGTTTTAATTAGATAGTCCAGAAGAAAATTTTATTATTTGTGAAATTATTGTGATAAAAATTTATCCAGAACGTTATATTTTGCATTAATCCATTCACGTTTGCAATATATTATAGTGTTTTGGGAGGAGTACTTTTAAAATTCACATTAATAGACTGAGAACAGCTCAAAAATATTATATAAGAGTTATATTACATAAATTTAAAAATTAAATCTCTTTCCTTCTGTTTATATTGCCCATACAGAACATTGCCAATACAGAATTTGTTTGTTTTTAAACTTTTAAGAATCTTTTACATTTCCAGTGGTAACACTGGAACTTAAAATTTATTTTATAGTACAAGAAAGGCAAGTAATCATTTTTTTAGAGCTCCAAAAGTTAATAAAGAAATATTTAAAAGATCTTATATTTTTTGGGACCACATTTCTTTAACAACTTATGAAGAAAGATTTGTGCTAATATAAAACTCTATTTTTAAATCACTAAAAACTTTATGTTAAATTTCAAAACTGTTTTAGATTGTTTATATAGAGATTGTTGATTTATTTTGTACTAATTCTTTTTAATCTAATTTATTCTATAATAGGTGGAGGTATTTTTGTGTTATACCCTTTTTGATAATTTTTTTTCTCAAACGCTATGTTCTAATTATTTATCTTAATTAGAAAAGAAGTTGTTAAGTTTGATTTACCACCACAGCGTCGACTGAGTATAATGTCGGTTTTTGTTGAAGTAGGCTGAATGTTTTGTTGTTTGCTTATTTTGTACCCTCTGATCACAATTACTTGGAAAAGTGATCAGGTAATGTCCTAGAATTCATATTGTTTGTATTATATTTTTAACTGTAGAACTCGTTATTCAGTATTGAGTATCTAACAGAAACCAATGTTGCAGAGGAAGGACAGTTCCTGGCCCTGGACCTGGGAGGCACCAACTTCCGAGTATTACACATAGTGTTGAGCAAAGGTCGTATAGTCAAGGAGCAAGTGAAACATTACCACATTGCTGACGAATTACGGCTCGGCTGTGGTATCAAGCTGTTTGACTTCCTCGCAGCCTGTCTCTCCTCCTTCGTGCATGAACACAAACTAGCCGATCAGAAACTCCCTCTAGGTGAGTACTCTAAGTGCTGTCTATATAAGCACGGAGTTTGCAATTAGGCACAAACTGGATTTAGTCCTAATGAGAAGAATCGGAAGATATCCATTTAAATTGTATTTCAATAATTTATGTACATTTATAACATTTTTCTATAAATACAACATTTTAAATCAAAATTTAATCAAATTTTGGTAAAATAATGATTAATTTGGTTCTAGACTTAGCAGTAGAATACATATAATGGTATATGATTAAAATTTATTAGGTGCTGATAGAATCTCATTAAAGATATGTTCGCAAGATATTTACTAAAGTAATTGAATTCAGCCCTACATCGTGTGACATCATGCAGCAGATATCATACAATATTAGGAAAACTTGTTTGATTAATGGTCTTCAAATATAACATGGAACATTGCTTTTATCAGAGAACATGGAAAATTTCTCTCAATCCCACTCATTTTACTCAAAATGTACAGAATGGGTTTATAAAATCACACATTGCATTTTCATTCAAGCAGGAGCATAATTGAATCATCTATTATGTAGACAAATGATTCAAATTGTTCAAAAAGTTTAAATTTTTATTCACTAGACCTTTCAACATCCACAATGCCTATCACAGGTGCCGTCAAGTGCCAGCTGTCCTCATGGATGTCATGTATCATTCCATTCTTACAGTTACTGTTACACAATTGTGTGCTTCAATCATCTTATATTTTATATTAACACAAGCAGTTACCCATGGATTCACGCACAACTTCCTTGGGCTTTGTACGTGTATGAGCACTACTTGTTCGAGTTAATTATATTTCCGATGCCAAAGTTGAGTATGCTGATATGTCAAAAAATGTTTATTTATGGCCATTGTAATTTATGGTTATAGTATTTGTTGTGTCTTGTATTGCCTAGTTTCCCCAATCAAGAAAAAAAAAAATATATATATATACACAGGTCTAGAGACCTACGTCTGTCAAAAGACACTAAGATTGATGCTATAATAGTCTTGAAACATATAGTAAATGTTAGATAGGTAGTAACTTTGTCTTTGATATCTGCATTACAGTACAGGCCAAACACTAGGTCCATAATATTTTATAAAATGTACAGTTAAAATTATATTTTTAGTAAAACTTTTGATTTTCTTATCTGGGTGTTTTATTACTCTGTGCTCAATAGTGGTTGCAGGAAAGGTTTAAATAAGAAGTGTTGTTATTATTAAGCTTACTCTAACTATAAATGTGAACAAATTTAAAATAGTGGTTAAATTAATTAAACATCAATTTGGTTTTGCTGTCATAAAACAATGCTTACATAGACCATTTTATTACATTCAACAGACTCTTGCAATTAATATTTGTTTGCTGTAATGCAACTTTAAAGACTAAGACGGGATTTTTCTCTTCTTTAGAGACCAGTGGGGATTAGACCTGAGGGGTTTTAGAAATAAGAATAGGACTATATGTTAACAAGGGTCACTAAGGATGTCTATGCAAAATTTCATTATGATCGGTAGAATAGTTTACAAGCATAATAAACAAACTCACTTCCGCATTTATAATACATGTATTAGTTAGGATTACCATAAAACAATCAGACAGTATTAGGTGGTCTGGTATTAACATTCTTGTTAATTTTCGTTTCAGATGATATAAGAGAGTGTTAAGTGGGACTAAGGGTTGGATCACTTTCAAACCACACTGTATTAGTACGTTATCAAGCAAATATAATATTTGGAATGTTTTCTTAAACCAAAATAAAAATTTTTCTTTAATTTTTCTACAGTATTGATCTCAAATAATGCTTAGTATTTACTTCAGGATGAGGTCAGTTAGTTCCTAGATTTTGCATATCTCTTCCTTGACATTTAAGCCTAAGCTCGTTGTTCCAATCATCCTCATGGTCACCATAGCTTGATTATTATTTTTTTCTGAATTATTAGTTTGCATAGTAAATACAGCTTACTGCACTAATATCATGCCACAGCATATTTCTGCTGTTGCTCCCTTCTAGATAATTTTCTGATACATATACCTCAGTTTCTGTTCTGTTTGATACTTTAACCTCTTCACGCATGAATTTCTCTAGGGCTCCAAAAAAAATCCTAATGGTAATAATTTTTTAATTACATGTTTTCTAGTTATAAAACAAATATTTTTTTCAAAAAAATATTTCATTACAACTATTATTTTTATCTGGCACCAAATGGTGCCACCTGCCTTGTGGGACCTGTGAAAACTGGCACCGTGCGGTGCCACATAGTATAACAATAATTGAAGTAATTAGGTTAAAGTTTTAATTAAAACAATTTTTGAGGTTAAAATTGCATTTATTTTTGTATTACAAGCAATACTCAATCATCTTCACTTTCTGTGGAATTTTTCCATGCATGTGGGACACACTGGTTCATCGCATTTTCCACATAAAAAATCGTGGTTCGGCTTTTGCAGCTTCTGTCGTGACATCTTGGCGGATGAACGGTATCAATTTTTTTCGGGTAGTGGCCAACTCCCATCATACCGAACCTCAACAGCCATCTTAGGTGGAGCTTGTTTCTTCTTCACCGGTTCTTGACAGTCAGTTGAAGGTCTTCCCCGTTTTTTGGAAAGCGAAGGCTTGAGCCATTAGGGATGTGGCTATGGCAGCTTTAAATTTCAAAAGTGGATAAGTAGGTTGTTTGGTCCTGACCTTGAACAAGAGCCAAGCATTCACAATTGTAATATTTATGAAATGAAAGACTATTCTTAAATACCACTTTCTTGTTCTTGAACCCATGGGGGTAGTGTGCAATCATCCGATCTACAAGATCAACTCCGCCCATGAACATATTATATTGTTGAATTGCATAAGGACGACTTACTTCAATGGTATCTTTCTTCGACCTATCCCAACGACTTACTGTGTCTTCTGGTTGAGACCCAGCATATGTGGAAATTGTGTGAACTGCTTTTTGTGTCCATCCATCTCAAAAGAGTAACATTGTCTGATGATGTGACAATCGACATTTGACCTCTACTAAGTAGTTCTGGAGCTACTAAGCACTGTTTTGCTTCATTTGGGATCCTGTCAAGCCTGACTGTGCCAATAACAAATATTTCTTGTGTCTTCAGTTCTCTAACAAGAGGAATTGAAACAAAAAAATTATCCATAAAAAGTTTAATGTTAAAGTTTTGAATGTCATGACAAAGACGCAGTACCATATCTCCAACTGGGCCTAAATATGTTCTTGGTAAGTTTTCTTTGCCTGAATACAACTCAAAACAATTCACATAGCCTGTGGAACTGGAAACGTACCCAAACTTTAAACCCCCATTTTTTGGGCTTGTTTTTTATGTATTGTTTCAAGTGGCTGCGCCCCTTAAAAGGAATAACCATTTCATTCAATGGATTGGTTTTCATCTACAGATTTAGCACTATGGAACGTTGTGTGTAACTTTTCTACCACAGGGCCTAATTTTCCAAAATTTGTCATTTTTTAAAGTTTCTTCATCATCATTGTTGGAAAAATGAAGATATCTTTTTTATTTCTTCAAAACGGTTACAGGACATTGTGTTAGCAATAAACTCCATTCGTAGACCTGAGATGGATGACCAGTACATCCTGCTTTCTGGATATCGGATATACGTCATCATAATATTGATACCAAAAAAGGTTTTGAGTTCTTGCATTGACAGCTTAAAGTTCATCTTTCCTTGTTTGAAAAGCATATCTAATTGTTTCATTTAAAATTAGATCAAACAATGAGTCAGGAAACAGTTTACTAAAAAAGTCAATGGACGATTCCCCATCAATGTTGACAGAAACCTGACCTTTGAAAGGAGGATGTTTGTAGGTGAACTCATTGTCCTTTCCAGCCTCCCACTCAATGGATGGTCCAAAAAATGGAAGTTTCTTATTTTTGAACGTATTCGTTTTTAACCTTTTCTTTTTTACTTAGGCCTCTTTCCTTGGCTAAGCGACCACAAGCTTTGTTTGACACTGCCTTAGTTTTTTGTATGGTATTATCTAATATTCTGTTTTCTTCCAAAACAGTACAAGTGATCATTACTTTGTAACTTAGGGGTAGGCCTACTGGTAGTTGAATGTGACAGCCTTGACGAAGTACTTAGGTATAGGGCTACCAGTAGTTGACTCTAAATTTATTAGTAAGCCTACACTTTTTTCACTTTCAAAACCATCAGGCCTCTCTGGTTCTGGTTGCTTCTCTGCTACTCCAAACAAATCAAAGTTCATTGTAATCTGGCCTACCTGCATCTTCAGTGTTTTCAAGAATACCTGCTTACTCAGATAAGAACTCTGCAAGCTCCACTCTTTCTTTGTCAGTCATCCCGTCATCATCTTCATCTCCACTTCCAATATAACTCAATTCGGAGTCAGATGGTATTTCAAGTTCGCTCGCAGCTGCTTCGAGTAATAAAGCAATATCCTCGTCTCGCACTCTTCTATCCATTTTGAAACACACTGAAAAACAAATCGTATATAAGAAAGGCTATAAGATATAAAAAAATGCAACCACAGTAAGGAAATGTTAAAATAAACAATGGCTTAACCAAACAGAAATTTTGAAACAATGAAACATTAGGCATATGAAAGTTTCTAATTAGAATGTTAGGATTTTGAATGAAGATAAGAATTTTTTACAAATTGTTTGCTGTATTTTTTATGAATTGGAGTAAATTAAAAAATACATAGTCAATTCACACATCAGCTAATAAAAAGTCTATAAGGCAGGTTGAAGTAGCGGAGGCATTTTTTTGTTGCCAAGTTTTTTTTAGCCAATTAGTATGGTTATAATAAACTAACCACTAATTTTAACAAAATAAACGATTTAGGAGTATAAAAATCAGTTAAAAATAGTGTTTTTACAAAAAACGAGAAAGTTTTAAAACATAACCTCAAAAGAAAAGACATCCCTAATGCATAGTGGCACCATATGGTGCCACTTACATTTTAGCTTATACATACCAAACTAATTTCAAACAGTTCAAGTAACTTATAAAATCTTAAACTACACATTCCATTACATAAGAAAAGTATTTTTTTACTTACCTATAGACACCATCCAAGAGTCATAAACATCAGTTAAAACTTGACAACTTCCAACAATATGGTAAACAGTGTTTCCATGGAGGCAAAAAAAAAAGTAAGATCTAAAAGCAGACTTTTAGTCAGCTGATTGTTTGTAAAACTGTTCTAGTGGCACCAACTGATGCCACCATGCATTTAAGGAGACTTTTTTGTGTAAAACCTAGATATAATGATAACTAAAACATGTGGCACCGTATGGTGCCGCTATGCGGGAAGAGGATAAACTTTGTTTTTGTTGCATTAAATAATTTTCGTACTTGATCAATTTAAAAATATATTTGAAGTAATAGTGCTTGGATATTATAACCATATGATTCTTGGATATATTATTTTTTTAATGTAGGCCTACTTACTTTTCTGTTTTTTATTTTGTTACTAATTGTCTTGATCTTTGTTGAAGGTTTTACATTTTCATTCCCCATGCACCAGCGCAGCCTGTCGTCGGGCCTGCTAGTGACGTGGACTAAGTCATTTAAGGCGTCAGGAGTAGAAGGAGAGGATGCTGTGCAACTGCTGCGAGAGGCGCTGGAGAGGCGAGGGGACACACACATTGAAGTTATGGCAGTGCTGAATGACACCACTGGTAATTCAATTAATTACCCTTTCTTCATTATCAGTATCTAATTAGGCAATACAATACCATTAATTCATAACAAATATAGTATTAAAAATATTGGATTAAAGATGCATTTACTTTTGTAATCAGAAACAATAAACTATAACTATTTAATGGTATTTTGAAATTTGATTTTAGAATAATTTAAATGTAATGTAAACTTGAAAATATACATTTTTAGCATAAATTTAGAAATAAGGTTAGAACTAAATTTAATATTTAATATAAATTTTCATTTAAATCAATTTTACATTAAAACTATATTTGTTCTGTTTTGACTTTTTGTGTGATTTATTTCTTACTTTCTTTCATCTTTTAGAATTACGATGGGAGTTTTTTTTCATAAATCAGGTGCTTTATTAAATAGTTTAATCATATGGGAAAATAGAAAAAAAACATAAAAAGTGTTAGCTTTAAACAAAAACCTGATTATTTCAATTTGTACATTACATGGTTAACCACTGTTTAATATAGTATAATTCTTATAGAAAAAATGTGTTCTGATGTATTTTTCATTTTATTATACTTTAGGGTCTTAATGAGAGAGATATAGTTTTCATAACCTCCATAAACTATACGTGCTATCATTGTAAATTGTAAAAATTAATCAGATGTTAGGTGAAAAAATACTATTAAACTTAAACAAATACATACTGACTTCAACAAGAGGATTTAATGGTTTTTTTTTAATTGGCTCCTTTATTAAAAAATGACATAAGTTTTTATATTCTTCAGATACATATAAATAAATTTTGGGCAGAATAAATAAAACATCTATCTCATCAAAATTATTTTTAAGTCACTTGTTATACATATATGAGTGCTAAACAAAATTAATTGTTTATCATTAGTTTAAATGGTTAAATAGTTTTTTTAATTGACGTAAATACATATTTGCTTTATTATCTTTTAACACTAAACATGTCAGTTTTTTGTATTACATGTACATCTGCAGACTTATTACACTCTGTGCATGAGCAATATGGTAATATGGGGAGTACTAATCCATTTAAGGCTCTGGGAATTGTTTACTTTGTAAGTTAAGTAACTTGTCTACAAGCATTAGTTAGGATAATATTTACCTTGAGACCATTATACAGCACAGTAGTTACAAAACATCTTTTGTGCTTGTAGTGCATCTCTTTTCATTTCATTTTTAGAAGAGACTCTGTATATACGTAGTTTAGGGGAATGATTGTGTGGTCAGCAAGCTCATCAGTTAGAATGTACTTTTATACGAGTACAAGGTCTAGGTAGGAGTATGCTGCACTATGCGTCACGTAACAGGCTTCGCTGAGGTTGCATGCAAAATTTCAAATCAATAGTTAGTTTCTTTTATTCTTGATATGTGCTGTGGACAAATAGACAGACAGTCAATCAGAAAAGAAATTTTCGAGTGATAGGCTTTAATAATACATACCAAAAAAGAAAGTCACATCTGCAAAGAAACTAATGGCATCTAAATTTTTAATTACTCGAAAACAACTTTATATACATGATCAGGTACCACGTCCTAATGAATTAGGCTAATATAATTGGCTGGCCTTGAAACAGTTTGTTCGTCTGCATCTAACAATACCTTGTAATGTGTGTTACATGCTGTTTCCCTTATAATACAACAGGCCATGTGGATAGGTCATGTACCATGTTCTGGTGCATTTCAACATAATAATTTGGATTTCACCTGTTAAGAAGCAGTAAATAATAAATCTTTTGTCCTTTGTTTCACATGAAGTGGAAGATTTGCTGTATCAAATCTCCTCTACTACAAATCAATGTGGGGGTGAACTATCATTACTGTGTATTACTGAATAGAACTGATTGGGGATGATTGCCCACAGGGACTCTGTTGCAAGGAGCACTGTTAGATCATCGGTCAACGATAGGAATGATCATCGGGACTGGAAGCAATGCCTGTTACCTGGAACGAGCCGAGCGAGTGCATCACTGGGAATGTGAGAGACACGGAGAGAGAGATGTGAGTCTGATAGTCATTGTCAACACAGCCTTCAGAATTTCTTCATAAATCTATACCAGTGTTTTTATGGGTTTTGAAAAGCTTATTTTGGAAAATTGATCCAAATGAAAATATACATGAGTATTTTTGCTTATTTCACAAGTAAAAACAAGGACTTAAATGTTGGTTCAATATTTTAGAGGGACATATACCTGAGCATTCATATCTGGTATTGCTTGAGTTTGATTATCAAAACATTGATGAATATGACTGTTGCTCTAGCTCACCATCTTCTTATTGGAATTTCTGGAATCTGACATGTCACAGACTTGACTCCTGGAATCTGGAGCTCAAATGTTACTTTCTACATCATTTTGACATGATATATACTACAAAATATTAGGTTATCTTGGTAAGGACTTATTCTCATTGTCTTATCAGGTGCACAATTGAGTGCTTCTTCATTACCGACTTGTTTGGATCTCTTCAGATGAACATAACTCCAGATTCCAAGAATCAAGTTTCTGACAGTGTCATATTCCTGACACTGCACTAATAGAAAGGTTGAAATGTATATTATCTGTGATTAAGTTCTGCACTTATTACCAGTAAGCTAATAATTTTCACAAGAAAAATATTATAAGAATACAAAATAAACCACTAATAGTTTTTAACATGAGAGAATGCACAATTGTTACTGTTACTGAAGAGACAATATTTGATACATAACCTCAACAAGCAGTAACAGAGTGACGCAAATGTAGTACGGTATTAAACGCTACCAGGTATCATGGTAGAGCTCCTGGTGAATCCTTACTAGTACCTAGCATAACCCATTAACCAACAGAAGTGTGATCATGATCCAAGAGAATTGGATGAACCAATTTGACTGGGGCCAAGAAAATGAATTGCACTCCATTTCATCAAGCTAATTTAATGTTGTATTTATGTATAAATTTACATTCTTAATGCTGTTTATTTTTGTAAAGTAAAAATTAAACTCTGATCTAATTATAGATTTTATAAAATCAAAATATTCTTAGAATTTAGAAACATACAGTTCAAACACATTGATATAATTAAATTAAATCCTTTTTGGAATTAAAAAATTTAAACTTTTTAACAATATTTAATGTTCTTTTTACTTTCAGTCTTGTTTTGTTTCTTGATAAGACACAATAGATTATCATTTTAATACTTATAGTAAAAATAAATTGAAATTATAGGATGTTTGATTAGATTAATTGCATTTAATAATTTTTGAAACTGTTCCAACTTAAATAATATACATTTGGCTTGTATAATTTAGTTTTGGTAATTTATCACAATTTGTAGAAAAAGTATAAAATGAAATATAGTTTTTTAATTTATTAACCCTTTGAGTGCCAAGTATTTTTTGAGTGGGTATACTGAAAAGTGCCAGGTATTTTTCTAGTGGGTGTACCTAAAAGTGCCAGCCCTTTTTCAGGCATTTTGCAAGGTTTTAGTAAAAAATTCACAGTTAGATTATTTAATAAGCTATCAACATGATTCTTTTTTTATTTTTCTCTGAAAACTCTATTTAATTAACATAAAATAACAAAGTTACCATAACACTAAATTTAGGAATACCAAAAATGGACTTACCTAAAATAAATTCAAAAATATTTTTTAATTTCATATTTTAACCAAATTATTATGACAAAAAAATTCATATCCTTTTCTTAGTCCATATCACTGGAAAGTGTATGCAATTGTCTGTAAATCTTGAAAAATGTATATTATTATCTTCAATAATGAGTAAGTTATACAACTTTTAAGAAACTATTGTCACATTGTTTGTGGTAGCTATGGCAACCAAAAATGTTTATATGTGAGTTTCATAATTTAAAGTTTGATCGGAAGTGTACTATAACAATTTATTTTGAAAAAAACGATTCTTTACAAACATTTCAATATGATATTATTTAAAAATATTAAAGGTTACAATTTTTAGTGACTTTTTCCCGAACGTCCGGTAAAATCGGACGTCGGCACTTTTCGGCCAACTTTTGTCGTCCGGTAAAATCGGACGTTGGCACTTTTCGGCCAACTTTTGTCGTCTGGTAAAGTCGGACGTTGCCACTTTTCGGCCAACTTTTGTCGTCCGGTAAAATCAGATGTTGGCACTCAAAGGGTTAAATATGTCTAAATATGAAACTTTGTAATTGCAGATCATAATTGATATAGAGTGGGGAGCATTCGGTGACAACGGTGCCATTGACTTCATCAAGACAGATTACGACAGACAAGTGGATAACCACTCGCTGATCAAGAACTCCTTTACGTAAGTCAAATGAAGAAAGTGAAAAATTGATTAATGCATTGACTGCGGAAGACACCACAGTATGTGTTACTTGTTATGACTAGTCAAGATCACTCAGCAGGGAACATGTATTATAGCTAGACAATCGTTTAACACATTAGCTGAGGCAGATTTTGTGTGCTTGTTGCTTGTATGACTAGTCCGTACAGTATGACTAGATCATCAAAGTTCTTAATTGTTAGTACACACTGTGTTGTGAATATTGGGTAGACATTATATAATTTTCCAAACTTGACTTGATTGGATGAGGTTTTATTGATTTTAATTTCCTACAATTTGTTCTAGTACAGTAAATTAAAATTTTACCAATAATTTTATGTCTTTAGGTCTAATTTTTATATTTAGTTCTTGATTTTAGCTCTTTGAAGCTTTTTGCTAAGTACTAATATTGATCGCAAAGTTGAAGTAATTAAATTTAGGACTAAAGCACAATTAATTGATTTAGTCAAATTTGGTTTAATGTGAAATGGTAAAAATCATTATAACCGTTAAAAACGGTTTTGGTTGTAAAATAACGCCAGTGACTAACGTTGGACTATGCTGAAGAGTTTTCTTATGTAATCTATGTGGGTGAACATATTAAACAAGTGATGAAGTGCATGAACCGATCTTAGTAAATGTGATTGTTCATACTAAAGTCCAATTATAAACAAAAATTGTTTTTATCTTCATTTGTTGTTGTAGAACCTTGTTACTCTTTTGATTTAAATATTTGTAACATTGCAAAGATTCACTTGTTCTGCTTTTTAATTGTGCAGTCGCCTTAGATGGGGGTTACATTGTCGAAACAGCTCTGCAATGGACAAAAGATATTCACATGATTGTATAAGGATTATTATTTATTATAGCTATATCTTCTGAAAGTATATGAAACTAAAAAATATATATTAAACATAATTAACTTTTATGTTCTAGGTTTGAGAAGTACATAGCCGGAAAATATATGGGAGAGATAGTAAGAGTCATAGTAGCAGACTTTGCTAAATCTAACCTTATCTTTAATGGAAATCTCAGTAAAAAATTGCAAGAAGCCAACCAATTCACAACAACACATGTGTCTACCATTGAGGAGTAAGTGATGTTCAAATTTATAGTTTTTATTACCTTTCTGATTTAATTCACCATGTTAGCAATAAGGAATTTAATCATTGAGTTGACATTAGCAGAGTTGCATATGTTAGTAATGGCACAAATACATTAAGAGTGTTCAAGAGTGCCTGGAACAGTGCTGTACTGGGGAGATTACAAGTCACACATTTCTTGTTAGGCAAAAGTTGTACATCTTGCCCAAACTTTAATGCGATTAGTTGCACCACCTACCTGACGTTAGTCACAGTAAGACTTATTTTAAAAGCAGTTTTACCTTTTCTTTCATTTTGTTGTGGTAGATTCATAAGATTCTTTACCTCTTTTGCATTGCCAAAATGCTCTCCCTTGTCCATCTTCCCTTCGGAGATGGGATACGGACATAATAAGTCATGTTGATTTTGACTCATTATAATTGCATAAGCACAAATTGTTGTTGGGGGGGCATACATTTCTCAGTAATTCTTCTCATTCCTATATTTTTTTGAAAAATTTTGATAAACTAAGTTCTAAGATTTAAGATTTCAGAATCCCTTTAAATGTCTTTTGTTCATTTCAAAATGTAGCAAGTATGAGGTTAGTTATCAATCAAAATTTCAACCTTCTTTAAATGAGAAAACCACAAATACATTTCAGTTTTCCGTATTATTATATTGTAAACTATTATCAACATTAAATCAGTTTAACAGTGGTGTTTGCCAATAGTATGAATATTCACAGCATTATAATTTCATTATAATGGCACTTCACACAACATAGACTTTATTTTCACAGAAATCCACAAAAACACAAAATAGTGATTTCATAATACACTGCATTGTGGGCAGACACTACAACAGCACTGAACTTGGAAGAAGTTACACAACACTCTTCTACCTGTCAAAAAGTGCACTAGAAAGCTCTACCCAGCACAGATCTGGGCTAATACTACTCATGTTTTGTACATACAGATTCATGATCTTTCACCACTCAGCAATTTGTAAAACCAAACAATTTTATAAAAATGTTCTATTATACTAAGATGTTAACCTAAGTGCCTATGTATTGAAATTGTAACTAAACAAATCTTTTATTACATTTATAAATATGTTAAAGCTAGAGCTCTGTGTAATAAAGTACCCATCATTATTATTATATGCAAGACAACAAATGTGCAAAACTAGAGAAGGTCCACAAATACACTCTTCTTCTTTACTAGTGTAGGCATATGTTATCATTGACCTGTACTCCCTTTGATATCAGCTGATAATTCAATGATCACTATAACCTGGGATACTTTTTTTTAAAATCTCATTTAAGCCTCAGCATCAGCTATGCCGGCTTCAAAGTGCATTGGTTTTTTATTAAAATACAAAGTACATGATTGGACCTCTCCGGGATTTGAACCCGTGATCTCTCAGTTAGAGAGCCGAGACTATAACCATTAGTCTATGGAGGAGGACGTGGGATACTAATGAGAACATTTCTTTCATAATAAATATAATAGCATGATCTAGAATCCCTCCAAACTATATAGTAATATAGCACCTGACTTATACAGCTGATTGATAAAGGTTATATACATATTTATTTTCTTACGTTTTAATCAAAAGAAGCCTAAACTCTGCAATATGTACTGATCGCGAGAGAAAAGAAGAGACCTGGATTCTGGCCTATCTGAAATTTGCAGGCGCTACTACTAGTATGTTGCCGCGCCTTGTTTCGTAATTCCATTATTATTTCACTGTTCCATTGCTATGATAAACAATTCGCAGGATTGGCTGTGGGGCGAAGCGCCTGAAATTACCGCGCGGCAACACACTAGTACACAGCTGTGCGCCGGCACGGGCCAGGTCTCTTCTTTTCTCTCGCCATCAGTAAAGATGTTAAGACCACAGTTCAACAATTTAATGCTGTAATCACCTGTTTGGAGCAGGTAAAATTGAAACAACTGATTGTTGTGGTTCACAAACAGTGCTGTCACATAATCATAGTGGATACTGTTTAGTACTTGGTTTTTAAAAGCACATTATCTCCCTTATTTATCAACTGACTTTCTTAAACTTGGTATCACTGGATTTTTAATAAAATTGTCTAACTTAAAATGTAATAATTGAGACTATTTTATCATATGTGTGTTAAATATATTTCCACCTAAGATTTTAGGAAGCAGCCGCTTTGAAAATAAAGCTTCTAAAATTTGAAAGATTTGACTTAATTAGACCTTTAGATTATAAAACTATGTACCATATTTAAACTCATTACAACAATCCATTCTCAAATTAAAAATAGTTATCCTAAAAAAAGAAAATGGTAGCTAATCGAGTAATTATTCAACCTGGTTTGTCTTTGGTCCAGGAATAATACATGAAAATATTGGTAGAGAGCTCTAGGACACCCTAAGTATATGTATAACATATTATATATAAAACAATTGTGACATGTTAGTTTTTCACTTCAGAGGTATATCTTTGATTCTTAAATTAAATTTTCAATCTCATTTGCTGCTAATCTTTTTTATATAAAAGATCTGTATTTTATGAAAATATTTATTGTAATACATGATGTACCTTACAGAGATTGCATAGCCAACACAACAACAAAAACTGAGGAAATACTGAAAAGCTATGATCAGAGATTCACGTTGGAAGATATTGTCATCCTCCAATACATATGTGAGGTAGTCTCCTTGAGAGCAGCCCTGCTTCTGTCCATATGTAAGTTTTCAGAATAAAGAACTTACAGGCATGTGTACTTTTGTGTAAAATATTTTATGTGATAAATTATAACACTATTTGTTTGGTTATGTTAACATAACAGGAATCCAATACCTAGTAATGTAGCAACTTGAAGGTCAGAATGAGACTGGTATACAATGGAATTAGTCTCAGTGTATGTGTCAAACTCTGTAGATACCTGAACGTACCTCAGCACTCTAACAATATCCCTCTGATATATGCTCCCTCAAAGAAATTCTAAAGTATCAAGGAACATTTAGAGAACATCATCAATTAATTCCATGTCTCAAATATATATGGCCTCCTAAGTGTCTGTATTACAATGTAAACCACAATAGTACATACCAAATCCTTTTCCTCTGTACACTTCTTACTCATCTAAGGGATGACCTATTCCCAAGTATAGCCATAAGGGCCTTCTGCGCACCCTAGAAAAATAAAATGGAACCATTTACACTTGAAAATTTTGGTAGTCTCACAAAATCTTGACAACCAATCATGTCTTCCTGAGATAATTCACCATCATAGTCCAAAATGCCTAATGTTCCACAATTGATATTGGTTATATTTCTTCTTCCTTCATGTTCATTGAAATAGCCACCATAATGGACAATAGGCACCTTGTGAAAATGTTTCTTCAGATATCCATACCGTGTGATCAGATCCACTATATGAGAAGTCAAACACATGTTTATATAGATAAAATCAGACACGACACTATACAAGAAGTGGATGAAAAACTGAACATACTAATCTTTAAGCCCAGCCAATCTTCTCCACTTCCGTGTGTACTGAAGTACATCCAGTTTGAAACAGCTCTAAAGAAAACGACTCTACAGAATGGTTTAAATCCTATCATGAGCCCAAATTTTCTAAAGCATCAGTCGGAGCTAAATAAATCTTCATTCCATTAATGTTTAATATAGCTAGTAACAAGACTACATTTCTTCAACCACTTAAATCACCCTTAATTTATATTTTGTTTTTAAACTTTCAGCGCATTTCTAACTGTTAGATTCAAATTTTAACATTTCTAATTAATGTAGTTTATAGCACCAGTTTATTTCAAAATTCAACTTCTTTTAGCTAAATCATATTTTAATTTGTTATTCAAGTAGGTACCAAAGTAATGTATCTTATTTCAAAGAAATAATTTCATATTCATTCACTACAGTTTGAATATAGCTCATTCACGTTATAATGCCACTTTAAAGTATTATGGGTTTAAAGTATTATTTAACCTGAAGTGTTCCTTTAGGCTGTGCAGAGTTGCTGAAGCGCATGGACCGACCCGACTCCACGATAGCAGTCGATGGCAGCCTCTTCAAGTTCCATCCTCGCATGAAGCAGTGGATGAACCTCTTTATCCCCATCCTCGCACCTGGCCAAACAGTTAGTATCACTAGACCTTTTCATATCAATTGTAGAATGTAATTGCAATTAATTTTGTTTTGTATTAATTCTATTCTTTCTGTGATTGCTAATTATTTTGTTTTTATGACACATTTCTCTAGTTAGCATAATTAAATAACTGTTTTTAGATTATGCGAATTATTTGATTATACAAATTATGTACTGTTTGATTAAATTAAATTATTAAATAAAATAACTTATCCTTACAGTGCCTTTGAAAGTTTCCTTAATTGAGATAAAGTAACTCATGGGGTTAATCCAGAAGGTTACATAACAGTACTTCTGCATCATGCATTGAATCGTCTTCAAAATCAAATGATTTATTGGCAAATGGCTATTACACTTTACTTATTAAAACAAATAAAATTAATTGCTCTTACACTCTGTAGCAGATTATGTCTAGAAAACAACCAAACAAATCTATAAAACTTTAATTAGTTCAGCTCTCATATCATTAGAGGCACAGATGGGGCTTTGGAAAGATTTACTTATCCTAAATTTAATCCCCTTGGGCACTTGGATTTAAAAATTAATTTACCTTACAGCAGATCATTTTCAGATTTTTTTAACTGCTACTGAAGACGCTAGTAGACAATAGACAATAGACAATTTCTTTATTTACATATTCATAGAGAATAGTACATGCGTCATAAAACAAAAGTTGTGGTTAGTAAAATTTATACAATGGAAATAGTTTTTGTGTCATAGTTATATAATGCAAAGTTGATACAAAGTTTGATGTCCAGAGGGAGCTCTTGTCTTCCGCTGCACTGATTCAGGTGCTCAAGAATTCGGAGTCTGAATAGTAGGGCCTTTCTTGCAGCCATTTTGTTAGTTGGTTCGCGAAACACTGAGGTGGCTGGTTTCTTAGTTCTTAGATCGGGCAGGTGGTTGAAAAACAGCGCTCCTTGGTATGAGGGTTTCTTCTCAGAGAGGCTTAAGCGGTGTAAGGGCAGGGTGAAGTTTGTGGCATTTCTTGTGTTATATGGATGTAGTTCCTGATGTCTTAACTGCTGTGAAGTGACTGCATGCAGAATGGTTTCCCGGATGTAGAGTGAGATTGTTGTGAGAATTTTTAGTTGTTTAAAAGATTCCCGGCAACTTTCCTGGTGATGTAGTCCTGCTAGGCATCTAATTGCTCTTTTTTGTAGAGTAAGAATCTTTCCCATGTTGGACGCTGTTGTTCCTCCCCATGATACTATTCCGTATCTTAGGTGCGTTTCGAAAAGAGCAAAGTAGGCAACTTTGGCTACCTCCATGCTACATACTTGTTTAATTCTGCGAATTACATAGATACTTGAGGAGAGCTTCTTACTTAGTTGGTCTATGTGGGGCTTCCATGACAATTTCGAGTCAATTGTGATGCCTAGATATTTGGTCACATTGCTTACTTCCAGGTCCAGGAGAGGTGCTAGGTTTGTAATTTTGTTTCTTGTGCTGAAAACTATTTGTACGGTTTTATTTTCATTTAATACTAGGTCATTATTTGTGCAGTATTGTTTAGTTTGGTTGAAGCATGCAGTCGTGTTTATTGCGAGCATTTCATTGACTTTATTAGAGATGGTAAGCACAGTGTCATCTGCATACATTATAGTAGAACAGGCATCATCCAGGCAGTTTGGCATATCATTCGTGAGGAGGAGGAAGAGCACCGGCCCGAGCACGGATCCTTGAGGCACCCCTCTTCTCACTTCAGTTGTTGCTGATTGAATTTTATAGTTTGTATAATTTTGGGTGTAATTTATTTCTACCAGTTGTTTTCTTCCCTTGAGGTAGCATTTAAACCAATCTGCTTCTTTACCTCCTACGCCTAGGGCTCTTAGTTTTTGTAGTAGCTGATCGTGATTGAGGCAGTCGAAAGCTTTACTAAAGTCAAGGAACAGACTAGTTACTGAACATCCTTCTTCTAGTTGGTCTATGATGTGTTCTGTCAGCTGTACCAGGGCTGTTGTTGTTGACCTACCCCTAAGGAATCCATGCTGTTTGTTTGTAAGTAGATTATGCTGTTCGAGATGGTTTAGGAGTCTGGTAAGGACAATTTTCTCAATTATTTTGGAGAATGTCGGGATGAGTGATATTGGCCTGTAGCTGCCAGGTTCACTCCGTGGTCCTTTTTTATATTTTGGATATATTTTGGCGGTCTTCAGAACAGTTGGGAAGATACCTTGCTGTAGGGATTTATTTATTATATTAGTTAGTGGTATTATCAGTTCTTCTTTACATCTTTTAACTAGTTTTGCGGATATTTCATCAATACCAGACGATGTTTTAGGCTTTAAGGAGTCTATAGCTTTTTTTACTTCTTCGCTTGTTGTTAAGTAGAACTGTAATTTCTCATTTGTGACTGGAGCTGGGTCAGGGTTTGCAGGATTAATGTTGCTACTGTTTGTTTGGAGTGTGTGTTTTCTGCTATTGTTGCAAAATATACATTAAGGGAGTTTGCTATTTCGTGTGGGTCCTTTGTTATTTTTCCATTTAGCTGAAGACTTAGCTGATCATAATTTGTGTTAGTAGTTGCTTTTCTTTCATTATTTATTGCCTGCCACAGTGCTTTTGATTTATTTTCTGCTTGGTTAATGTGTGCTGTAGTTTGTTCTCGCCTTAGGTGTTTCAGTCTCAAGTCATATTCTCTTTTCCTCTCCACTGTTTGTGCTTTATGTTTTGCTAGGCCTGTACGCTGTTCTATTTCTAAAGCACTGATGTACGCATTTTTCAGTTGGTTGCATTCGTCATCCCAGACCTGTCTTTTTTTATTTTGTCTTCCTTTGACTAATTTCAGAGGGCAGGTTTCATTTAATATAAGTTGTAGTGCACTGTGAAAGGAGTTATAGGCATGGTTGACATCTTCTTCCATTAAGATCTGGTCCCAGGTTTGTGTTTGTAGTTTTTCCTTGAACCGTGTTAGTTCTCTATTGGTAAATAGTATTTTTCTTTCCTTAGCGGTTTTTTTGATTATTTTTGATGTTTTAAGGGAAAATGTTTGTGCTGTATGGTCAGATAAGCCTGTCAGAATGATGGATGTTTTTATGCTCTCAGGGTCTATGTTAGTGCAGATCCAGTCTATTGATTTTTTAGTTTCACTTGTGATTCGCGTAGGAGGGAGATTCATTCTCACAATGTCATATGTAGCAAGAAGTTCTTGAAGTTTTGTGTTGTCATTATTTTCCGTGAGATTGTCCACATTAATATCTCCCATGAGTATCGTTTGTTTGCTTGAGCTCATGATTCTATTTAGTTGTTCGGTTAGGACTTCAATTGAACTGTCTAGTTTTGCCCTTGGAGGTCTGTAGACGCCTAGTACTTGTATATTTATCTTTTTTTTCTTTATTTCAAAGAGGGCAGTTTCACATACAAGTTCTGATTCAGGTCCGCTTGTTTCAATGAGTGTTATTTCCTTCTCCTGTCCTTTTTTCACGTATCCAGCTACTCCTCCCTTGATGTGATCTTTCCTTGCGAAACCTCCAGCAAGTGAGTAGCCCTCAAGGCAGGTTGTAGCAAGGTTTTCTTGTGATAGTCCGTGTTCAGTTACTATTAACAAGTCTGGTTTTTCGCTGTTTAAGAGATGGGCGAGTCTATCTACTTTATTAATTAGCCAGTTTATATTTTGATGTATTATTTTTATGATGTTATGGTTGTTATGTGTTTGATTTTCCTGAGGGCCGAGTTCCAGAGGGTCCGGGTTTTGTGTTTTATTTTCGGCTTGTGTCTCTCTTTGGGACCAGGACTTTGAACTAAAAAATGGTGTTCCAGTATTTGCGGCTCAGGATGTAGGTTTGTTTGTGTTTTGTCTTTGTCCGTGGTTGCAGCTGAGGTTGTTTGTTGCTGTGGATTTTCAGTGCATGAGTTCTTTGTGTATTTGAGGAGCTCTTCTTTACTCAGGATGTTGGCATGCTTGATCCATTTGCTTATAGTGTCATTTTGACATGCAGTGATGTAAAGAAAAGATTTGGTGTGTCTTGAAATAGCAACAATGCAGTGCGCTTGTGAGTTGTAGATGTCTTCCTGTTTGTTTGAGGTACGAATCACGATTACGTTTTCTGCTTGTCTTCCTTGAAATTCATGAATGGTGGAAGTGTTTTTGTAGCCTAGACTGATGAGGTAGTGTTTTTCTGATTGTTTGAAGACAAGGTAGGTATGTGGAGGATTTGCTGGGTTTTTTTCAAGACTTTCTGGTCCATCAAAAGACTGCAGCTAGTAGTGAGATATATTTCTTTCTCTCACCCAGTTAGTTATCTTTTAGTCTTTTTTTATTCGTTGTTTTCTTTAAAGATTACGATTTTAATATTTTGAATTTGTTTTGTGATTTTAGTGTCGACTGATGTTGGCAGTGGATGGTAGTGGGAAGGGCGCAGCCTTAGCAGCTGCCATTGCTGTGAAGCTCAGATCAAGAAGTAATGGTGTGTCATGAAGTGTGAAATCTTCTCAACGGAGCTCAAATTTGTTAAAGATGTCAAGCACACACTTTTATTAAGGTTGTAGAAATGTGGAACAAATCAAAACAGCGCATCAACACTATTATAATGGTTGTTTGTACCTTCAACATATGATAGTATAGTTATCATACAATTTTTATTTTATTCATTTAGTGAATTTGTTTTACTATTGAATATAGTCCATGAACAAATAATAACAGAAATATTTATATTGACACAGTTTTTGGAGTTTTTCTCTATTCCAATGGTGTAAATTTAATTTGTTAAATTAATTATAGTACAATTGGTGAATCACCATTATAATAATTTTTTCAGTTTTGTACAATTTACATACATACGAGAAATATTGTTTTTAGGGTTAAATCAAACACTAGTCTTAAGTAGGCTAAAATGGTGGTACACAAAATATGGATTAAAACACTAATTAAATTATTTTCAAATTTATTTTACTATTTAAATACATTAAATAACATTTACAATTAATAAGATTTATTTAAATGTTAACTCATTACCTTTTTTATAATCAACTAGCTATACTACTTATTTAGTAATGCCTGAAGACAGTGTTGTGGATGGAGTCTTGTAGTTTGGCTGCATTATTGTCCACCATCTACAGATTTATACAGTGTTTAATGTGATGAATTGTCTAGTGAAGATGGCCGCGACCTGTGTACACTGTTCAACAGAGTGGACGTGTACAGTATAAACTGATATTAGTAGTGAGTTACCTTATTGTCTGTAAATACTCCTGGTGTTGTTAAACTATATTATAATGTAAACTGTTGTTTTGGGACCATTTACTGTTGTTAATTAGTTGTAGAAACTGTTGTTACCTTTTTGAAGAGTATATAATTATTATTGAAAATACAAGTAAATCAATTAATCTTATACTGACTTGCCATCCTAAGTAGCAACTACTATTATTCATATTGCATTTATATTTTTCATTTTATTATTGCATTTACAATTTTACAAAAATAAAAATATATAGCTCATTGTATTATAATTTATTGATGAGATAATAGCATAACAATTCATTCATATTTGTTTAAAGCGCCACTTTATAGGTTCAGTATGTTTATTTACATGTTGTTTTAATTCCATGTTGTTTTGTATGAATTTTTTAACATGTTGACTGCCACCCAGAATATATATTTTGCTGATATATGCACCATGAGCTAATTTACTGACCCCCTTCTGTGCATCATGAGGATGATTAGGAGCTCTTGAATTATTAAATGTAACAATTTTCATAACTTATTTAAGTTTATTAGCATATATACAAGTACTCTTGATTGTGTTCCTATAAGACAAATGAAATATAATGAAAACATAGTGAAATATTCTGTAAAATTCAGAACTTGTTTGTTTCTGTAAGTAAATTAGGTAAAACAGTAAAAGCCAGTGATTTTACTAACACTGGCTCTTACTGTTTTTAGTAAAATCTCTATCCTATATTATATAAAGGACAAATAATAGTAATGAAAAAAAACAGCAGAAAATAAATTAGCATGAAACCCCTAACTGGTGAAAGGTGACTTCCATGCGCAGTAAGAGCCACTCCTTTGGCTCATGTAATGAAACCACAAACAATAATAATGTTTTGAAATGGCAATTATATAATTTACTGTCAGAATCACAAATTAAATAAAAGCTACTGTTGGTCCTGTTATAAATGGGTAAATTAAATATAAACAATCATTTTACTATTCTTCTTAGAATGCAGGCCCTACCTAGATAATGTTGTGTGGAGTAGATGTTAGGTTTATGAGGAGTGGGAGTACCATTCTGGCTACTGTTCAAGCTCGGCATTGCCATCAGAACAGCCACAATCAAGCAAGAAGTCCCTTTGTCTGTTGCTCAACAGATTATCATAAAGTTTCTAACCAGTAAATGCGTTAAACCGTTGGAAATTTTAACTCATTTAAGGCCACAGTTTTGCATCAGTGCACTGTCTTGTGTGTTTGCGTGAGTGAGAGAATTCAAAGGTGGATGAGAACGAATTGAAAACAAAAGTCATGATCGATGCCCAAGGACATGCCTTACAGATGACAATATTCGTACTGTTCGAGAGCTTATTGGATGTACCATGGAAGATTTTTCATCAGAAGTTCATATCAGCTGTGGAAGTGTTCAATCCATAATCAGTGGTCAACTCGGTTTCAGTAAAATTAGTGCTTGTTGGGTTCCGAGTTTGTTGACTGAAAACCAAAACAGGTCAGGCTGGAGATCACTGGAAGGTTTCTGGATCAATTTCAACAACAAGAAGGATAGGCACATGTAAAGCACATCATTACTTGTGATGAGACATGGATACATCACTACACCCCCATGTCAAAAATAGGAAGTAAGGAGTGGCGGAGGAAGGATGAAGGTTGCCTTATGAAAGCCAAAACTTGTTCCTCTATTGGAAATATCATTGTTTTTGGACTCAAGAGGAATTTTATTGGTTGATTTTCTTAATTTTCAATATACAGTGATTGCTACTTACTACTGTCAGTTGTTACAGTCGGCTATCAAACAAAAGACGAGATGTGCCCATTAGAGATGTCATTTTCCTGCATGGCAATGCCAAGCCACACACCGTGGCTTTGACAAGGGATACACTGTAAGAAATGGGCAGAAAAACCATTGAACACTCTCTTTATAGCCCTGACTTGTCTCCCTATAACTATTATTTGTTTGGGCCTATGTAGGAACCATTGGGAAGAAAATGATTTGAAAACAATGAAGAAGTCGAGGAGTACATCCGCAATTGGCTTGCAACATACCCTCAAACTTTCTATGACCTGGGAATGTTGAAACTTAAAAATCGGTGACAAAAGTGTGTAGATCATGCAGGAGATTATATTAAAAAATGCTCAAATGAAATAAGTGTATAAGGTTATCAAATCGAAATTTTAAATCAAATTACTGTATATATTTGATTTACCTCTTGTATCGGATCCTGAATCTCATTTAGTTATGACATTCTTAATCATGAAATTAAATGAAGATTGTGAGAACCAACAATTAAACTCAAGACATATAATGTATAATTTTATTTTCAGATGTAATTGCTTAGCTACTCACAATCTCTTATCTCGGTTATAAACCTTTTTGTATTTTAGCGACATGATATATTAATAATAAAATTATCCAAGTAATGTTTTATGTTCTTTTTCTAGAACTAATGGAAGAATTATACAGTAAGTTCATGTAATAATAATTCAATGGCTTTACTATAAACAAATTGGAGTGTATATAAAATTACTTCTGTTCATCTTTAATAAGTTTGTACAATAAACAGACCTGATGTCTTAGAATTGTATTAAAAGTTGTTTAGTATGACAATCGTTTGATAATTTTAAGTTTTATTTTCCTGTTTAGTATATTTAATGTTTAAAATATCCATCTTTCAACATGTTCACGACAACAGTTAATTTCCAGACTTTATATATCACTTTGAATTTTTCACTAGTAAAAGAAAAACCAGTAATAAAGTATAACAAGAAAAGTGTGTAGGCTTCGCAATTTTGAAAAAAAACTTTTTTTAATATGTTTTTTATATGTATCTCCATGTAGGCCTACTCTAAGAGATCCCTAAAAAAATTAATTTACCTAAAAAGTTAAGCATTTGTGCGCCTGATGGAGTACACAATAGTCTGACGTATTTCCTTATGTGCGGGATCATATTTAACAAACCAACTAGACATGCAAACAATGAAAACCCAATCAAGAAATGCATAGCAACGTGTACCTCATCGGGTGCACTATGTGCTTTACAAAGGCCCAGTGTGTACCCCAACGGGGTTACAGATCATGTGGTTGTGAACGTGTTAAGGTATTTTGAGAAAATGTTCTGAAATATACTAGGAAAGATAAAATTGATTTCTTTTACAAGGCATCCTTTGTTAAACATGTTTTACATAGGGACTGTCAATGATTTTATGGCTAGAACTCAAAATTCTTTAGAAACATACTAAAAGGTCAGCACACAGTTTTCTGCAGAATATTATGAACAGAGTTCACTTTGAAACAAAACTTTAAAAAGTTTTAAACTAGAGATTAATAAAATGGTTAATTGAACTGTTAAATAAAATATTTGAATTCAGAAGTAAAATAGTAATTTAGAAAATGATTATGAATTATATAACACCTACAAAAGCTAGTTACAAAAGCTACAGTAGTAAAATATTTAATAAAATTATGTGGATATCATTACTGAAACTATAAACAAGGGTTATATTGTTTAAATATCATACACTGGGCCTACAGTATAAACATACACTGTGTTTTATGTCTTTATTTCTTATACCTAGAATCACATCATCTTTTCTTTCATGTACACCTGTGTTTGACTGTAATTTGTGTATTTCAAAAGGTATTTTAAGTTAACCATGTATATGATTTAAAGTGTGTTTATAGTGGTGGAGCAGTGTTGATACAGGTTTTCATACCTTACTCACTCTAGTGTACCTGTAATGGATCTACTTAAAGTATGCATTTGAAACGTGGAGGATATTAAACATGTGGTAAAACAAAACTCTAAAATTATTGGTTCATTTTCAGAGACACAGTATTTTTCTGTGCCAACATGTTGAGAAAATCTCTATAAACATCATAACCACTAAAAACAGATTTGTGCCCTGATTACATTAGTGAACTGACATCTTTTTTTGCTTGAGACCCATCGTTTTGCTGTGTAGTAAAACAGACTTATTTGGTTTTGGAATTAGGTATTCTAGTGATTTAAAGATTATTTTACACCACAAATATATTTATGATATGGTATGTGTTGCATATTATGACAGAAAAAATTTTGTTGACTCAGTTTTAAAGAGAAATATTAATTCCTCCCTGAAAAAGCTGTTATTCTGATATTTGACTGTCCATATAACGTTCTTATTAAAACATCTGTTAAAACTTTGAGTAAGTTAAAATCTTTTAGATTATTTATCATACACTTTTTTATTGTTTAAAATTGAGCCACAAAGTGGTTGATGAAAGTGATATATTTTTTATATTCATAGCCCTGTAAAATATGTTTATTATATCATTAGCTGTGTTTTGAGAACTTCCTGATTGAAAGGTTTATAGAAAAAAGTGTTGCCTGAATTTTATTGGCATTGAAACTTTTGAGCATAGTATGCACTGGTGTTCATAGAATCACAGTGTTGCTAAATATCATAATTGTTTACATTTTTTTTTTTTTTTTTTCAAAAGCTTTATTTCTGGTTCAATTACTACAAGTAAATTAATTATACACAGAAGTTTGAATCATAGAGAACAGAAGAACATAGAAATATTAACATTAGTGGGTTTGCTCCAATGGAGACACCTATAACATAATACAGTTAACAGAAAATAAAACAGTAAAATTAGTACTTGACAAACCAATTGTAAGTTTCAAATTATAATAAAATGTCTTGAGCAAGACGTGCTTTCAGTCTTCTGTTGACAGTTCTTTGGCCAATGTTTAAAATGGACAGCACCTGTTGATTGGTCCAGAGTTTCTAGAAAAGTATAGCACTTAGTTTTCGGATGTAGTCACAGATGGTCGGAATTTCTAATTCATTATTGAATCTGTCGGTTTCTAACAAACCATGGAGAATTTGTTGCTATTCTCAAAAACTTGTTTTGGAATACTTGAAGTTTGTTCATTTTTGATTTTTATGGAGGCAAGGGACCCCAAATGGACAAGCATAAGTTAAAGAGGGGTCTGAATATTCCTTGGTAGATTAAAAGAGCGCATTTAAGTTTAAGAGATGATTCTTCTATTGATAATTGGGTTTACATTTGTGCCAATCTTTGTGTTTGCTTGATTTAATTTTGAATTTATGTGCTGTTTATAAGTAAGTTTAGAGTCTAATAAGACACCCAAATATTTAACAGTTCTGTCATTTTCATTCCATGGTATGATGTTATCTTGAATTTCTATATTCCTTAAGGGATTGAATTTTCTTAGCGAAAATATTTTCGCTTCACATTTTAGAGGGTTAAGTGCGATTTTCCAATTAACGAACCAATCAACAGTAGGTCTGTATCAGTCTGAAGCATGTTCAACTGCTGTGTCAATGTCTTGATGTTGGGAAATCAAGGCAGTGTCATCAGCGAAAAGAGCAAGCGTAAGAATGAGCTGGAATGGGTAGGTCATGCATGAACATATTAAACAGGATAGGTCCTAAAATTGAGCCTTGTGGCACACCAGCCCGGATCTGTCGAACAGTGGAATGAGTAGAATTTATTTTTACTGAAAAAGTCGGTTTTCTAAAAAATGATTCGATGATGTTTTGCAAGTAATTTGGAAGTCCAGTTTGAAATAGCTTATACAGAAGGCCTTTGTGCCATACTTTGTCAAAGGCATCTGAGCAACATCCAGAAACAAAGCAGCAGAGTGTCTTTTATTTTCAAACCCTTGCACTATTGTTTGTGTTAACCTCGCAAGTTGCTGCGTAGTAGAATGTTTTGCCCTAAAACCGAATTGGTGGGGAGGAATACATTGAGCATCTTCAATGAATCTGCATAGTCTCTTCTGTATTAGCTTTTCAAATACTTTTGCCAGAGTGGGTTAGTAGGCTGATGGGTCTGTAACTAGAGGGATTTCTAAACAGGCTTTACGGGCTTGTGGATAACAATAACTTCAGCATGTTTTCCAGGATTTAGGAAAGTAACCAACGTGTAGGCATGCATTAAATAAAGTTTTTAATAGCTGATGGGATGTTGGCGGGAGTTCCTTTAATATTAAGTTTGTTATCAAGTCATACCCAGGAGCTTTCCTCAACGGTAGGTATTGGATAACATTTTCTAATTTTCAGATGTTGAGATATACTGAGTGGAAGCTCAGCAGATAAGATTGTGCTATTAAAAACCTGTTGATCATCATCTTCAGTTTGCAAATTAACAGTAGGGTTAGGGGAAAAAGCATTTTCAAAATAATTCGCAAAAAACCTCACATTTTTCAGAGTCACTCTGGTACGTCTCCTGGCCTTGTTGAAGGGGAGGGATCGTAGAAGGCGTTCTGAGAATTCTTTTGGTTGCAGCCACATTGAACTATCGCCTGGGTTTATTTCACTCAAATATTTCTGATAGTCATTAATTTTGAAAATATCTAATTCTGATTTTATTTTCCTGATGAGCCTGTTAAGCTGCATGCGATCTTCTGGATGCCTGTGTCTCTGCCACCGTTCTCCTAAAAACATGTTTTTTTCTTTAATTAAATTAAGAATTCTTTGCGGAGGGCGATTAGGACAAAAAAATGGTTTGTGATTGTTTTGCGACTGGCTTTTTAACCGAATTTTTAATCAGCTCAGTGAATTGTAGTACACAGTTGTCAATATCTTCGAAAGACTGTATACAATTCGGCAAGATAATATTAGTTTCTAATTCGTTATGAAATACAGCCCAGTCAACTTTACCATTTATTAGTTTCAATGGAGGATTGGTAAAAATCGGGTTTAAATTGAAAAAGTTACAATTTCTGGTAAGTGGTCAGACGTTAACTGCATAAGGTTTGCTGTACTATCGGTTCATTGAAATTATTAAACAAAACAATATCTAATATGTCAGGTTGCTGGTTTCTCTGCACGGATAAAATGTTGGTTCTACAGGAGCAGATATATTAATAGTTGTACGCATCAAGTAGTCATTCAATTTATTACCCTTTGGGTTATTAGTGCGACATCCCCATAAAGTGTTTTTACTGTTTAGATCTCCCATTAAAATAGTAGGACTATTATTATAGAGAATTCTTATTAAAATCTTCATCAACAAAACGTTTGTTAGGAGGTAAGTATGCTGATACTAATGAAAAGTTGAGTCCATTTTGTAAAAATTATTTTTATGGAAAACAGCTTCTAAACTTTGTAACTGGGGAGCAAGAAATTCGTGGTGTGTTTTATGTTTCTTTTGATCAAAATTGCGACACCCCCAGAGGCATGAGGAGCCACTCGGTCCTGTCTGTAAATGAATAGCCACTTATTTTAAATTTATCATTGGGCAGGAAGTGAGTTTCAGTGGACACATGCAAACATCTATATTATGTCTTACTAGGAAATCTGTAAAGAGATGTTTTTTGTCTTTCAAGCCATTGGCATTCCAATTGAGAACAATTAAGTTTTTAAAGAGAGTTGGGGCCTGATTGTTAGTCACGGGCATTTTTAAAGAAAGAAGCAATAACCTGCTGAATAACCTTTTTCAACTGGGGTATGAGTATTTTTACTATACATTGTTATTATTTCTTCAAGACCTGAGATGTTACCTGCTTCCAGAGATTGTGGATCCTCTTACGGAGTTTGCAGTTGAAGGAATGTACGGACGGATGAGCCACTCAGCATAGCTGGGGGAGTTCATATTCAACGGAGATCGAGGTGGAGATGATTTTGGTTGAGTTTTCCCTAGGTTCGTTGAGGTTTTCGGGTCGTGTCGTTGTAACTTGTGGACGAGATTCTTGGTCGTTCCCTATGGAGGATTTCTTGCGACGGTCAATTTCTGCTTGATGCCCTGGTAGTATTTACACCTCCTGTAATTTGAAGTATGTTCCTCGCCGCAGGTTAACACACACTGGTTTGGTTTCTTTACTGACCGGGCAGGCAGTCTGAATAGAGATGGGGATCCCGAGCACCGCACACAGCGATGGGGTCCAGTTTGCAGAAGTTTTTTGTGTGACCAAAGTCTTGGCATCTCAGACACTGTGGGATGTTTTTTGACTTCCTTTTAATTTCCACTTTAACTATGGCGTTATTGAAACAATTGTTCAAGGTTCATAATATCACGACCACTTTCCGAATTCTCCAGCTCTACAAAACAGAGTGGCATTGGACTTTTGTTTTTGTTGAACAATCTTGATATTTTAATGGTCGGGTAACCATGTCACATAACTCTTGATTGATTTCTTCGTCAGTTAGAGAGTAGGGAACATTTACGAATGATCACTTCAAGGTTTTTTGTTGTCCTGGGGAAGGTTTAAACGTGAAAAACTTTTACTTGATTTGTTTCATAAAAGTTAGTTAGTTTCCTGTAGTCATTTATTTCTGTTAGGTTTATCTTGATCGATTTAGCTTTGATTTCAGTTGTGAAACTTGATATTACATTACACTTAATATCTTTTATTATTTCTTGGTGGTTATTTACGTCACGCAAAAATATTGGTGGGATCTTAGATCGTGATTTATTTTTCTTTATATCATCAGGAGATCCTTGTTCCATTTCATGTCCTTGTTGTGAGGAAGGAAGACAGTAGCTATGATCTGCAACATTGGTATGGGTTGGTTCAAGTATCTTGAATCGGTTTTTTGAATGAATCTCACTCACATCGAGGTAGTACTTTCTTAGGAGGTGGAGAAGCATTTGCAGTTTTAGTATATGTCGCTTTTTTGGATTCACGAAGTCGTTGTTGTTATCGGGAAGAGGAACAGTTAGCATTTCATTCATGTCTAACGTCGAACTTTGTCCGAGCTGGAACAATTCATTAGCCTGGCTGGCTGTCATAGCGGTAGGAGTAGGTTTAAAACATTTTAGGTTAAGCCTTTGTTTACAATATTTGAATTGAACATCAAATTTCTTGTGTGAAACGAATCTTGTGAATTAATCAAACAAATACAATCTAAACACGGTAAAAGTTTAAAAACAATAATTTAAAAAACACTTAAATAAAACTTTTTGAACAAACAATTCGAAGAAAATAGCGGACTAGGAAAACACTAGGTAAAACTGTTTTGTCAGTCAGCTGAAGCATAATTGTTACAGAATGATAACAGTTACATTTTACATAAGTACTATCCATGATAGTTTATCAGAACAGCTGATTTCTAGCAGGTGAGTTTCAGGTTATAAACAACAACAAAATCTGCCATACCCACTTAAAGGATTAATACATTTCTAAAACCCCAAGTGATTTTAGTATCTAGAATCTATCTAAATAAACATCTTTCACAGCAGTGTGTAAATATATTATTAAAGAGCATAAAAGTCAACGACTTGAAAAACCCATGTACCCGCCAACATCGCCGTTCAGCGAGTGCAGCGCCAAGGCGTCACCGAGCTGAACATGTTAAATGAGGCCTGAATATAATTATTTTATCTTTGGAAACGCTTTCTTATTGATTTTGATACTGTCAATAAGGATTTAAAATTCTGATATCTATGTTGGGTAAAAAAGCGATTACATTGAAATCTGTAGATACATTATTCCGACTGCGTCTCTGATTGTTGAATGATACACACTATAATAGTGGATGATAAGTAAAGAGGTTTAAACACTGATAAATCCATTAAATTACTCATTACTTATACGAATTTTAAGATTTTCCCAAGGAAATTAAATAGCCATTTATCTTTGTTGGTTTGATACTACAATGTCATGTTTAATATATTATTAAAGCTACACACATTTAAAGAATTATTTTTTAAACATGTGCTAAGCAACACATCATTTTATATTTAACTTCTTTTTACATTTAAAAATCTTATGATGATTGAAAATCTTGTGAAAAGTGCTATTATTTATTGAGGTTAACAAATTTTATCAAGAAAAAATCAAAGTAAAAACTACTTTTATACTTAACTTTTATATAAATAATCAAGTCTTTGGAATATTGATTTAAGTTTACTTGCCATCTGTAGGTGACATAATTGCACGCAACATGAATATAGTGACGTGTATGTAGTGGGGAGGAATGGTGTTTTGTTTTCCTCTATGACGATTAACATTATTAATGCGCAATTTTTTATTAGTAATGGCCTTGATGGGACTGTGATATTACTGATGGTGTGTCAGCTTTTGAATTAGTGGTAGGATAGCTACTTTTTTAGCTAGTTAAGATCTGTATTTTAAATATACTAAAAACATTACTGGATGCTTAATTTCTCTACACAAATTTGTATTTTGTGACGTTTTGAATTATATTTTATTTAAATACGAAGTCATAAAAAAAGTCGAGTGCATTAGTTTAGTTTTATAATTCTAAATAGCATAAACCTCTTTGTAAGATAAGGTTATAAATGTCACGAAAAGCAGTTCCAGCGCAGTCTTCAGTGTTGTTCATGATAATTACGTAGTGCCGTCAAATCGCGTCAACTCAGCAGTGCATTTGCTATAAATAACTTATCTAGCACGTATTAGTGTTGTGCAAATGTTCTTTTTTTCTAAATTGAAGAAATTCAAAATTAGTCCTGTCTCGTGTCTTTTGATTGTGACGTTTATCCAGAGAATTTTATCTGTCTACATGAGTCCGATCAAACGGATCAACATGTGCACAACAATCTTTAAAAGCTCTCGGCATCTCCTGACCAAGTTGAAGCTGCTCCTCATAACAAACTCCATTAATAATCTTGTTCAAGAACAGCTCTTTAGTCTGAAGTTGATTATTCAGATGTTTGGCAGCTGATCCCGTACTATTCTTTTATCGTTGTAATATTAATTTTTTTTCCGAAATTCAGATAAGTAATATCATTGATTAATTCATCAAAACTTCAACCTTTTTTTAAAAATAATCCAAAATTACGCCAAAATAGGTACTGTAGTTTCAAAAATAAATTTCCTTTGCATGAACATAATTTTTCTTTTACTATCATTACTATGATGTTCCTGGATTCTTCAGGTATCAAACTATTTATTAGTTCCAGGACCAGGAATAAACCAGCAAAATTTATTCGGTTACTGTTTACATTAAATCCTGTTGCACACCTAAATATCTCAGACTATCTCAACGAATTTAACCATTCAGCAAGTTTGTTAAAATCAAACATAGTTATTGGTTTCATTTGAACCTAGTTTTAGTACTGCACCAGTCTTCTAGTTCACTTTAGCCTAGTTCACACTAGCTCGTCTTTCTGTAAGACTTCTGCAACAACTGAAATTCGTGTATATAATACACGAAAGTACCTAAATATGATATTAAACTATTTCCCACAATATTATGTACAGTAAAAAGTTGGCAACAACTTTATTTGTCTGTTAAAAATATCAAACATTGTCACATGAAAACATTACGAAAATACCACATGTGATAGTACCTGACCGGTTTCATATAACTCCCCCCCCCCCACATAACAGGAAAACACACAAGATGAATAAATATAAACTGAGCCTTTTCCTTCTCTTATTTGTATTTGTTTTTAATTATTAAAAATAAACTAAAGCAATTTACTTTTCTTATCAAGAGAACCCTTCAACTTTTTGGAAAAAAATTTAAAACTCTGTAATTTTGTTTTGTGTACATCAAACAGTATGAGTGAATTTTTACCGGTGCTGAAGCACTTATAACTAATTATCCCCATGAAACGGTCACATAATTATGATTTTGAAATTATAAGGTACTAGCGGGCCCGGCGCGCTTTGCTGCGCATTTCAATAATTTTTTGCAAAAGTTGCCCGCGGCTTCGCACGCAATTTCCCGTTGAAAACAGTACACTATATTCACTTATTCTTTTTCTATCACATTCTAAACATTGCTGAGATAATTGATAGTCGTTCCATCGTGAGCCTCTTGGGCGTATTATGAAGGTATGTACCATATTCCTGCCTCTATCTAGCTGTTACCCACGGCTTCGCACGCAAATCTTAAGAACCGAAGTCCTTATATTACTTAATAAATTTTTTTTTTACTATAATAAATTTTAGATTAAATTAGTTATATCTCCGATGCCACGATTGAGCTTGCTTTGTTGTCTCGATCGAGAGAATATGTACACACGGAGTTTTGAGAACCATACTTCTGTCAAAAAAAACAACTAAGGTTGATTTTATAACATTCTTTATATTTGTAGCCAACGTAAGATAGTAATTATGATATCTGCATTACTCTTCTGATCAAGCATGAGCATGGTTTATATTAAATAAATATTGCAGTTAAAGGTGAATTTTTACGTCAAATTTGAATTGTATTATCTGGATAGTAAAGTCTATGTTTAACAGTGATTGCAAAAACAGTTTAAACAAAATTTGTCGTTTCTCTTAAGCTTACTCTATGCTTTAAAACTATAAGTGTAATATATGTTTACAAAGAACAGCTGATTAAAAATTTGAAAAGACGTTAACATATGTTTGCTGCAATGCATTTCTTATGGGTATTTCTGTAACCAGTGGGGCGGAATCCTGAATCGGGAAAGGGATGGGCATAGCTTATAAACCTTCTCCGTGGAAAAATACATATACGTACAAATTTTCATCATGATCGGTCCAATAGTTCACGATTCCATAAAGGACAAACATACAAACATTCATTTTTATATATATAGACTATGAATATATCTTATCAGGTGGCTGCAATATACTCCTTAATAATTGTAATATACAAGTGTTTGCAATCATCATGAGAATAATTAAAAGATACTTCTTGCTCCTTCTACATGCTTTTAAATTACTCGTGTTTAAAAATGAGCATGTAAGCAATGACGATCAAAAGGAATAGTTCATAAGAAACACAAAACCCTACTTTAGTACTCTGAGGGTTCTGTTTTAACAAAGAACAGACCTTGCATCCATATATGAGGATTGTGGCACAGATATTTTGATCGTTGAAGCTATTTATGTGCGTTGCCTATCTTACATGGTTGGCATATATTCTTGTAGACTGTTTCGTATTTAAAGTCAAGGGCTACTTCAGAAATACCGCACAAAATAAACGATTTTACAAATTTAATATGTAGCCTACTTATAAATTCATTAATATGACTTACAGACTCGGTTTGGAGCATCCATAGAAAAATACTACCATTTTTGTTTACCTTCTTTTGTTATTCATCCCATGCAAAGTTGAATTTTTGCTAGACAAATATACCAGGTGGTGTGTCATATTGTATGAAGTGTACGCATGAACACACACTGGACAGTGTTTTGTCTGTGTGGGACGCCTAGCCCTCGAGATAGTTGTTGTATAATTGTTAATTAATCTTTACCTTACATGGTCTACGATATTTCCAGGGTCAATGAGACCATATTCGTAACATACTGACCACCCAGTCCTTACAAAATACTTATTCCAATCATAAAATGTGTGCTTTCTGATTTTCTGGGCAGATCTGTACAATATTCAGTAGTAAAGCTACATTGAACAATTCAGTTCTATGTGTTATTATTTTAATCTGCAGCTTTAAATGTGAGTGTAGTTTAATCACTCTTTAACTAACTAAAGATTTCTGCTTGCAACAGATTGTTAAAGAAAATTGCAATATTTGATTCAACAGATTGTAACAGGTGTGAGAACACTAGTATAGAATTTTAGATCACCATTGAGCTGTAATATCATACTGTGCAAACTTGGGAAGTTAAATAAAACTCGCATTGTCCTTATAACTTACTACTGGAGGAATACAAGGGTTGGTTAGGTTAGCTACCTAGTGATGCTCATACGTCAAGGATCGATGTTGAACAGTTACGAGGTAGCAAGTAATACCAGGTGAATTGATTGGTCGAATAGGATCAGATGTTATTCTTTCAATAGGATTGATTTAGTCCACTCTTACGATATATATTTATGCAACCAACACTAATGCCATTTTAAAATAACACATATACTCACTGAGAAACAGTAAAAAGATTTCTAAAATAAGAGACTAGACTAAAAACAAATTGCAAAAAACAGGAGATTTCTCATATTCATCAACCGTAAATATTTATAAAGAGGCTAACAAGAAAAAAAACAATTAAATAAACTAAGGATAGATAACAATAAATTGTATGACAATACTAAATAGGATAATAAAATTGCATAATAACAAATAAATGTAACTATAACAATAATAATGATTTAATCTTAGGTAGCAATAATACAATTCTAACAATAAATTAAACAGCAATAACGAAATAAATAAGCGGTAATCATAACACAACAAAGGTAATGCAAAATAGGGCAACAAATATTAAAATTAAATAATTAAAATCAAAATATTTTACAGGAGTCCAGAGAAGGAAAGAGAAGAACTAAAGGGCGAGATAAGATAGATATGCTCATATGTTGAAGGTTTTAAGTAATTTAAGAGGTTTGATTTTCAAGATGAAAACATGAAGACTGTCATGATTAAAGGCTACTGAATCAGAAATAGAGTTTCCAATGCGCCCCAGACGAGGAAAATAGATATTCTTCAAATAGTTTCTATTATAACGTCTTCTGATAAATAATTTATTAGACCTAGTAGTTCCAGGTAGTTGAAAGTCTATCAAATGTAGAAGTTTGAGCAGTCCAGTAATCCTTTTTCCTGCTGTTCAACTGGTACGTCCCAGTATATTGTTACCCAAGCCTGAAACCAACCAACCTTACAAAGTGGCGCTGGATACTTTGTCATCTGATGATGATGTTACCTTGGCAAGGCCTCCATGTAATAGTGATGTACCCCAACACTTGGAAAACAAACGATTTATACAAAATTACTAAGGAGTGCACAGTTGGCCACTCTGGAAATAAGGCTAAGTACTTTACTCTAGCTTTAGTGCAGATTTCTTCGAGATAGAGTTGATGGGATAAAGTAGAGGTAAGTTGAATGCCAAGGTCTCTTGTGTCACTACGTCTTTCAAGAGCAATTCCACCCTAGACTAGTTTTGAATTATTAAAGGCAGTAAGGACTTGCTTCAGTTATATTTTTATTTTCTGTGTATTAAAGAAGTGTTGTAAAGAAGTATTTTAATTTTATACTGCGTGCAAAATTAAGAGCATCCGTAACAAGTTTAAAGAGGTCACATCTTGTTGTAGGTAAAAATATCACGCCTTTTTCTAATATATTGATTTTTCATAAACATTTGGCGAATAGTTAAATAGGTTTTCAGTTCGCAAGATTCTTCGTCATTGTAGTTAAAAGGATACGAACTATGATTGTCAGGCGTAAGTTGAAAGTTGTGATTGGATAACGGCTGTTGATTTTACTTAATATTGATGGCATCCATGGTATTCTTGGTATTTATGGAATGAATAGGATTTTGTAGTTTGCAAAGGAGTGTTATTGAATGATAATTACTGGAGGAATTTGAAGGGAATACAAAGGAACACGTTGAAATGATTGGAATGTTTTGAAAATTGTGTATAGATTATCAAGAGTGTTTTCAATAACATGCGAAGATATTTGCGGAAATGTTTGTCATTCAATACAAAGATTAATATTTTCATTGATAATGGAAAGTTGAGATAGGTTATTTTTATCAGAAATTGAACGACCATTACTAACCCAAAAATGTTGCGAAATTAAACTATTATTTTTGTGTACATTAGGTGAATTTCAATACTTTTTAGAAAGCCGCTTGCAGAGTCGATAGCTTGAGTAGTGTTACCGTACTTAGAGTTGTGTTGTGTTGTGTTGATTAGAGTTTTTTTAGATATAATTTTCCGTGAGTTTGACAATATTATATTAAGTACATACATTGCATCTTGATACTTACTTGAAATCCCTAAATGTAGCAGCTTAGGTTGTTATCCCTGGTACCGTATAAGAGTCTTGCATGAATTAAAACATATGATTAGTAATTCAATGCTAGTTTTTATAGCTAAACCAATAACCTTACTGTGACTTTCCAGAGGAAAGCCAGTTAGTGAAAATTTGGTTGCAGGCCTCGTGGTGTAAGACATAATGATAAACAAGCTGTCAACAATATGATGAGGCAATTTAACAAGACAGTTTTGTTAGCGTGATATCTAAATTGCTCCAGATAATAAAATTGATCTAAAACATTTAAATGGCTCGAGTTATTGTTCATTGTTCATAAAGAGATAAAATGAAACAATACCAGTAGGCTTATAGATCTTTTGTAATATTAATCGGCTTAAATACTCTTCCAAGTAGGTTAAATTTATTAAAAAGAAAACAACAGAAAACCCAGTATTCATGTTTTAAATTTTTGGTTCTCAGAAACCTTCATCAGAAACACACTAATTAATGAAATAAACAATCATAACCAATTCAATTACAGGGGGAATTATTGTAACCAAAGCAATTTTCGACATTGAGCTTCATTAGTTGAAGCTCCTTTTTTTCGCAATTTCAGTAAAAGCTGACAGTTTTTGAGTTCCAAAGTCATATCCCTTAGGCTCAACGACCGATGTTCCAAATACTTACGAGAAGTACTCAGTAGAAAGATTACAAATATCTTAGGGGCAGTTAACTTTAGATTAACTACAATGGATCTACTATTACATTTCTCATTTATAGTTTTGTTACTATTATTAACTTGATTGCAGCTATTATTAACCATATTATTTTTTAATCTTTTATGCTAACTTAGCTAAAACAAACGCTTCTTTTACTATTTAATATCGATGTACATGCATCATTAGGAACTACTCTTTGTTCTATAGATATAGTACTTATTTATAACACAATGCTTCAATAAAACTTAAATTTCTTTCTCTATGGTTCAACCGCTGCAGTTGATAGTGGAGGACCTGGAAAGCTGACTTTGACAGTTCATGTTCTCGAAAGAGTGAAGTTTGAGTGGACAAAGTGCCGGTTGGTTAATTAAATTTTTTAGGTTTTTAGTGTTTATATAGGTCTAGTGGATGGTAAAATTTGCCCTACGATATAACTTTATTGCAAGGGAATATTTGTGATATTTTTATTTACAAAAGTGATTCTTCCTAGCCTATTTCAAATAATAGTCAAGGAATTGAAAACTCCTAGGTAAACTAATATTGGTATATTTTATTAATCTTCAGATATATCTTTATCTATAGAATAACAGAACTATCAATCTACTGTAGACTCTAATAAACAGCCTACACTCTATTCGATTTCTATTATCAAATGGTTGGATTGATTTTATCGGAAACAATGATTCGATATTACAATTTATTAAACTTATCACATGATTTCAACTTATTCCTTATAGTAATTAGTTAAGCAATAAACAACAAGAAGTAACTAATATTTTGAGACTTTGAAAATGGCAATGAATATGGGGAAAATATGTGAGATATTTCTCACAAGTGACGAGATTTGTTTAAGTGGCTATGTGAGTTTGGCCCTTGGTAACACAGGGAGAGAATTCTTTCCTCCATTTCACAAAAGCAGTTAGGTACTCATTGATATCAAACTGGACAAGTTATAAATATTGTAAGTTTTCTTTGATATCTAAGTCCAGACTATAGTTGGTTTTGTTGTTTTGTAATGTTACTGTTAAATGTATATTTTTAAAACTGTAATGTACAAGATTCTTCTTGTTATGGTAATTTATTATAACTTATTGTGTACGATTTTTATATATTGAAGTTGAATAATATATCAAATTAATCGATAATCGTAATCGAATAACGAGTGTAGGCCGCTTATTAAAGTTCCCCTCAATCTATATCATTGTATTTAAAATACTAAATTAAAGTCACATGTTTCAAATTAATAAAAATAGTTTAAACAATTATGTAATTTCATAATCAATGAACCATAACAATTACTCAAATGATAAAATTAAGACAGGCGACAGGAAAAATGTCATTTAAATAATAAAGAAACCCTAACAACAAAACAAACATCTAGAAACCGAGAGAGACATGTTAAATAATGTTTAGCGTTGTTTTGTTTAATTTTCTAAGTTTTCATTTATTTAAAAGAAGTTGCTATAGTACAAATTGCATTTATAATGTGAAAATGTGTGTACAGTTAGTGCAGTTGATTTAGTTATTGTTCAAAATAATTACTATTGGTTGATTATATCGATGGGTGTTATAATTAAATATTGTTTGATAGTTTCAATATTAAAAAACCTGGTTCACTTATTGTACTCTACCTCATTTTTATTGGCTTCAATCATTGCATGTTTAAATTGTGATGGTTGATCTGTTTGCCATAGACATTATTATATTTAACTTATCTTATTCAACCTTTAAAATACATAACTTAATCATATATCAGTTATTTAATATATTAGATACCGTATCACACTACTTCTTAACTATGTAAATTTAAGAAAATAAATTTTCAATGTTACTATCATATTTAATTTGAAATCTATTACCAAATACTGACATCAGTTAAAATATGTACCTTTAATTGTGTACTGTATTTAGTTGAGACAGAGGGAATACCAACTTAGGGTTGGCTCTATTCCCCAACATACTTAGCCAACCAAAAGCAGTAATTTGGACTTCTTACACTATTTTCATAAAAAAACATTATTTTAATTTAACAATTCACTCTTTTAATTCTGTATAAGAAGACATTAGAATCAGTCCTTGATATATCCTGTTACTTTGATGTAACACTTAACGATGGTAAATCTAAGTTATAGATAAGAAATCTAAGCGATAGTATCTATAGTTGGGATGGTCTTATTATCCCTTCAAAGTATCTAATGAAATTTAAAGAAAGCATTAGTTTAAATTGATTGTTTTTGTTTCAGGCTGTCAGAGATTGGAAACTTTTAAAAATAATCAAAGTTATTATACAGTTTATGCAAATGTGATGAAAGTCTGTGATACAATCTACAATAGTATTGATATGTAGATGTATAGTAACTGCAATCAATGACTATTTTTAGTTAATAAAGTGTTCTTCTAGTGGCTTTAAAACATTTGAAACGTTTTCATAGAAGTTTTAACGCTTATTCAAAGTACTAATGTTTTTCAATTCTAAGAGCGAACCGGAAACAAATGGTGTCGATCTGAATATGTGTGTTCATGCAGCAAAAAGTGACAGTGAAGTTGATGTGGACAATGTTGATGTTTTGTCACGGTTTAGTCTTCCGCTATGTTCTCGTGATGTGAAAGTGCGTGAAACAGCTTTGGCTGCGATAGAACACCGCTTGGATCAGTGGTTACCCGATTGCTCCTCTATGCAGAATGGAACAAGTATTGCTAACGGAGCAGGAGACCACTGGCAGCAAGTCACACTCCATGTGCCCACTTTGTTGCGGTTGTCCGTGTCATGCCCATTCCGTGATGTCCGGATCAAGTGTTCCCAGATCTTACATACCATTAGTGTAAGTTAGCTCATGAACTATATATATGTATGTTATAATTATATCCTCCTGAGTCTAGAGTGCCTAAATATAGGCACTAGGTCTCAACCTACCTTGAGTCCCCAAATATTTATGGAGCAAATTGGACCAAACGCCTAAGTGCCTTTTTTTAGGCAATCATTCCGACCCCACTTGAGTCCCAGGGTAAAAAAGTGTTAATTCTTTTACAATTAAGGTTAAATTATGTTCTCATATCATTGTTGTTTGAGAAAAAATCACATTATGTATTTTTTACGTTATATTACAAATGGTGTTATAGATGTCCTAAAAAATAGGCACTTAGGTCTTCAGAGGAAAAAAATATTAACGCAGGACCTTAATTGAAAATGTTTTTATTATTACATGTATAAGTATAAAAAGAGTTGTTTAGAAGGCATTTTACATTTATTTGTAAAAGTTCATCTTGGAGTCACTGTGAAAAGTTCACTTCGAATGGAACTTTCGGAAACAATTCCGCCCACCTACCAAACAAAGATACACATTACACTTTACACAATATACAGTAGATTTTTTCTTGCAATTCTGCATAGCACACCTTTTTTGAATTCCTTTTGTAACCTCAGGTAGATGAGCTGCTTCTTCAATTCTTTTTTCTGGAGTAGGGTCAGCCCGTACTCGTCTGTCTCCAAATTGGGTTTTATCCACCTTATCTTCTAGATCTTTGTCATTCGAAGCAACAGCTTCATTGGCTGAGTTCATCTCAATTAGCAACTCCCCAAATTTAAGTTTAAAAGTCCTGAATTGCGGAATTCTTTTGGCTGGAAATTTGTATTTTTTGTTTGGTTTCCCGCATCTGAAGCCAACTGTTACTAAAGGCTCAAATCAAAGAAATGAAGGATACATCTCAATGTCCATTTCTTTGTCCGGGCTCGTGAGGAGCAATACGATAGCATTCTATCAGCTAAGTCTACGCCTCCCATTTTTGCATTATATGCATTGATAACTTTAGGTTGAGAAACATTGATAAACTGTTTGCTGGCCTTAGACCACCTTTTTACTTCACACAAAGGCTCGATTGACTCAGCAGTAGATATCATACATACACAGTTGTTGTCTAACCACTTTGTTATAGCTACTTTTCCCTCTGTCTTTGTTTCCATTTTTATCTTTTTTCTTCTCTTACAGTGCAAAAACTGGTGCCCCTTTCATTTGCTTTCTTAAACTCTTTGTCACTTGGAAGGTCAGTAGTTTCGGGAATTCTGTCTTTCCTGATTGTTCCAGTTAATCTAAAACCTTTTTTCAGGAGTTCGTCAGCAAGCCTAACTGAAGTGAAAAATCTATCGGCATACAATGTGTGGCCGGGAACTAAAGACCTAGTAAGCTGAAAGGACAGCTGATTCACACTGCCAGAATTGCTCAAGTTCTGGGTTTTCTACGTATGTGGCTGGTCCTTGATAAACAGTAAAATCACAAACAATTCCGTTTGGATTAGCAAGAACATAAACTTTCAAACCCGTTGGGTTGGGTTTGTTGGGTATGTGTTGCTTGACTAGACACGTTCCAGAAAAAAGGCACTATCATCTCGTCGATACTCAATTCCTGTGGTTTGTTCTGTTTCAAACAGCCCTCTAAGATTCGGTCAAGTAAAGGTCTTACCTTCCACAGCCTATCAGCTTTTCTTTCGTCTGCTGTAATTTCGTTATCAAAAAAACAAGTTTTATCCAGTTCCTAATAAGGAAAAAGCGATCTCTCGCCATGTTGTTTGCTACAAGTGGAATCCTCCACTTTTTTTTCCCAACACATTCTAATCAATGGTACTTGTAGAGCTGAAATCACAAAGTTTATGCCTAGCCAAATTTTTAACTCAGGTAGTCTTAGTTTTAGGTCCTTTCCTGTTTTCAACAAGTAGTTCTGATTTGATTTCTCAACTATTTTTTTAAGAATATCATCGTCGAAATACTGCTGTACATACTGTTCAGCTGTCCAGTCATCACTGTCGATAGGTAGGTATGCTGGTTGAGCAATCGTCAAAGGTGTCGGATTGAATGGTCCCTGTCCTCCATGGGGGTGAAAAATCCTTGTCCTGATTTTTCGTTTTTCTCGATTTCTTAGCCCCATCTCCCTTTTTCTTAGTGAGCGCCTTCTTCCTCTTTCCCTGGAACAAAACAATTTCCATAATATTTTTGCTACTTTCAAACAATTAAATAAAAAGATTGTTAAATAAAATAATCTTGAAATTACTAAACTTTTCTCTCAATGGTTCCAGAATTAAACAACCTGACATACATATTTTTTTACTTCCTTTAAATGTACTAAGCTTTGTTATAGCAACCTTATTATAAAATTACAAGGACTATAATACATATTTTAGTAATAATTTCAAATACATGAGATAATAAGTAATTTTGGAATTCAGGTAGTTATCTTACTTCTTTTCGCTGGATTGCTTCTGGTTGTGGATCCTCTTCTGACGTGTCTTCCTTACGATCCGGCTCATTGGGAGGCTCGTATGTGGGGTCTTCAATCGGTTGTCATCACTCCCAATTTCCCAATAACTTCATTCACATCAAAAAAGCGGTCTCTGTGTCTCAACAAGTCCCCTTCTTCATCATCATCATTTAACGCGCCCTCAATCTCAGAATCATCTAGATTGACTGGTTCGTAGTGAGGGTTTTGATTGCCTTGACCTAAAAAACACATAAATAATCAACTACATTATATATTTGTCAGCTGTTTATTATTTTTTTAAAGAAAAACATTTTAGCTAACGACCTAAGTGACTAAAAAAAAAGGAACTATAAAAAATATGGGTTTATAGTCTATAGCGCCTAAGTGCCTATTTTTAGGAACTACAAAAATAAACCTGTTATAGCTTACTTTAAACAAAAGCCGATTGTCACTATTTATCGTGTTAAAATGCAGACATAGTTCTTATCTAATGATATCAGTACGAGCTAAGGCTAAAATATATTAATTAAAGTACTTACATGAACGTTTTGGCCGGTCACGTTTTTCTGGAGGGTCAGTCATTTTTAGGTTAAGGAAGACTGGAGCATACCTAGAGCATTCTGGTGGCAAAACTTTGCACTACTATGGCCCAAAAACTGTTCTTTCTATCAAGTGCTGCGACCTGAATGGGAATAACCACAACTAGGAGGGACTCTGTGAATTTTTTTTTGCGAGTGGCTAAAAATAGCCACTTAGGTCTTTGACCCACTTTAGAGGGATGGTTGTCCAGGACTCAAGCACAGTCAGGCACTTGTACTAATATAGCCACTTAGGATTTTGACACTTTAAAAACACAGATTTACTCTGGGACTCAGGAGGATATATAGTATTGATTATTACTGTATTTGGTTTTTCTGATGCTCTTTATGTGAAAAAGATATACGCTGGAAGGTTATTATGTAACTGCCTGCCTAATTATTTGAACAAACCACAGAATTAACGTAATTTAAAACTAAAGTTTTAAAACCATTTATATAGACAAGCAAGAAAAGAATTAATTTAATTAGTTATGTAAATGCTTTTTAACGAGTCCAATAAATTTACAGTAATAATTTGTGTTCGTAGTTGAAAGCATATCTAATGTATCACATATATGTAAGCATATAATGTATGTATAAATCATGTAATCTCGAGGAAGATATCATCTATAATCTTGAAATTTTGCATGAAACTTCATTTCTCAGGTGATCATAATTTCTCTTTTGCTTGCGTGGGGATGCAAAAATTTCTTTTCTGTCTGTCTCCCAATATGACTTCTTTAGAATGAAATGAGCTGTAGATTTGAAACTTGAAGTTGTTTGCAACATAAGCGAAGTTGCCTGTTGAGTGATGTGGGGTGGTGTTACTACCTTGTGTACATAGTTATAAAAAAAGACTGTTTAAATGCAGTTTATGTTCATTTTCTTTTGAGTTCATAAATAAAGAACGAGTTGAATTGAATTGAAAGAGAATAGTCTTAATCTTTTGTATGGTAATGTAAATTAGTTTGTGGGATGACAATAAAAGATTCTTGACTCTTGACTGATCCTTTAAAATCACTTTAATGAGCAGAGGTATTATTGACTAACTGTTAAATCTGAGCATATCACTTAAAATATTCCAACCATATAGTCACAGATTAGCCATAAATTCTGGACTCTTGTATGTATTTAATTTATTAATAAATTATTAACTAATAAACTATGTTTAGGGTGAATGAGTGTATATTTTTTAAATTTTTCATAATGCAGCTTGAGGTCTGGTTATGTGCCTCTTATATACACAGTTTACCAATCCTGGAAAATTTCTACTCTTGTCCTGAAATATCACTTATTTTAGAGTATGTAGGAAGTTCTCAATATCTGTCTAAACCTCCTTATTAGGTAGGCCTATCAATAGACTAAAAAGCATACTGAAGTAGCCTATATGTTTAAGATTAATATTTCAAATTGTTGTGACTTTTGACTCCAGAAAAGTATATTATTGAAAAATATTATAGAACATAATTATATTTTCGTTTATAAAATACAATCTAGGAATGGAGGCCTTATTAATTCCAGTGACCAACATTTCTAACCAATTTTCTAGTTCTATACTTACCTAGATATCTGGTAACTTAATTATAACTTCTCATAGATTTTCACTTCCTTTCTGTAATGTTTGTTTCATGTGTGTATTTAATTTTATGAACAGAGAAAAAAAACATCATTTTTTCGTGCTACTGCTTGCTAATTTCTCCTCTACATATTCATTTGTCTAACAATAAATTTAATCAAAGTATTTGCATAATTACTTTTGGCGAAAGTTATATAAGCTTTATATTTTTATTCATACCAATATTAAAACTCACTTAAACAAGTTTTCCTATCATTTTTAGTTAATTGATAATGTTCATTGTCTGTAGAGAGTGTGGGGTATGGTCAAGATACAGTAAAATTGGGTGTGTTAATCATAGTGTAACTAATGTAACGAAGCATCTTGAAAATTGCTATAAGGAGGTTTTTGTATCTATTCACTACTCCTGTTCCTTATTGGAATGTTTAATATCATCGGCATGAGTATTAATATTGATACTGGTTTATTGAATCTACTGCGGATTAGACTATACAGGGAAGTGGAGTAACATGAAGTATCTACATGAATATGCCAACTTTATATTTCATTTTTTTTAAAGTTAGTCCTGTATTGCATTACTTATCTAACCTTAAATATTTTATTTTCTGCAAGTTGTATTGGCCATACTAGCCTCTTTAGATACCTTAGAGCGTATGACTCTGGGGTGGTCCTCCTGGGAACTATATTTCATTATCATTTCCATTTCCAAACATAACATTCACATATTATAATCAATAAGTGAACAATGTTCTAGCAATCGTATTTTATTTCAGGAGCGAGGATTTAGTGTTCCGTTCAACACAACAGGTCAAGGTGCCAGCAGTTTTATTCCTACCCAAGAAGTAAGTTGTAACTACTCTTATATCTGTTCTTTTAGTCCGGTGTCACAAATTTCAAACAGATTCACTAAATATACTTTGGAATTTGTGTTAGTTATCTGAATTGAAGTCAAGTTAAACTGTATGTTAATTTAAATTATGTTGACAAATAGATGACAAAAAACAATGTTATTTTAATTCATTTGTTAAATGCCATGCGCATGTGGGATGGACTTAAGTGTTGCATTTGATAATATCCAGTAGTTCAGTTTCTACTATTTTATTTAGTCTGCATACTTAACTGTTCTTCTTGTACAAACCAGTCAGACCTAGTATTTTATTAATTAAAGTCAATTAGTCCAAGCTTTACGTATAAGTGCAAAACTCAACCTGGGCACTAACTGGTCAAGTTGATTAGCATGCCAAATTTGTATTATGTAATATATTACTAAAATATTTTCATCCAGTACTGGGAGTAACTATTAAAAATTAACTACACACTTATACTTATAATAACTAGACTGATCAACCAGTTATGTAAGTCAGAAAGATTTGTCCTGAAGATTTAATCATAGACTTTATATAACATTTGTTTTTCCCTTCACCAAAATTCCATAAGATTTGGGAGTACAAAAAAAGAATACAACTTTGTTTTTACCCATAACTCTTTTTAGTAGTGCTTTATATCTAATAGTATTATTTAAACTTACTTATTTAGATTGTTTGAGGAGATCTCACAGCCAAAAATGATAGTCCATTCGGAATGTTACAGTGTCCGAGAGTATTATGCCCAACTGCCCAGTATGTCCTATGCTCTAATATTATATATAATACATAAATATCATTTCTGGTATATAATATAGTTTATACTGTTTATAGCAGGTGATTTTTATAATTCAATTCTTATGTCAAAACTACTGCCTTATAAACAGTTTTATTCTAGCCTCGTTTGTAAAAAGTGAATTCTGTCAATCTTGCAAGATCCAATGCCGATGTCCTTAGGCAAACTAAACTAGCTCTTCGACGGTCTCTGGTCTTGGGCCAATTGCATGTCTCTTACTTCATAAATTAGATTCCTGAAAACGGTAACGAATAGTTCGAGTAGAATTATTGAGACCGTAGATTTATCAAAATATTGTCTCAAAGATCATCTCTTCGGTTTGTAAATCTAGGATGACCTTTCCCTGCCTTATACGATCAGAATCAGTGTAATGGAAACTAGAGACTGCCCTACTAAGAATGGTGTGATGTACACTTACCCACTTGGCTACTGCACTATAAGGAAGTTCAGCTTCTACCAAAACCCTCATCCTTATCACCACAATTTGGTTAACAGTCGGAGGATTTAAATGACTGACAATTCCTCCCTAATAACACTAAAGATAGGGGTTAGATAAGCTGGACAAATATGTATCTGATAAGGACAACATTTTCCTGTAACTAGTTTTAGCTTTATTAGGGTTGAGTACTCATTTCTTCATTTTTTATGTGTCATATATGTTGTTCTTGAAAGGTACAATACAAAACTGAAAGCAAATTAATACTATATTTTTGTTTACATAGTTCATATGGGCCTAAAATCATGATGGCCACTAAAATAGGTTAGTACTGTATAGGTACTAGTTTTCTATTAGACTATTTTAAGTGAAATGTATAACTTATAGTGTGTACCCATCTTTAAAATCACAATTACACTAAAATAAATACAACATTCTCAATGTAAGATATTTGTGTATATATATATATTATTTAAAGTTTTATATATATATATATATATAAAACAACATATATAACAATAACATATAACAATATATATATATATATATATATATATATATATATATATATATATATATATATATATATATATAACAAGTTACCTGTTGAGGATGAAATTTTTCCCGCCTTTCTCCAACATGGAACCAAAATTTACTCCATATTGTATGAAATATAAACATATATATATATATATATATATATATATATATATATATATATATATATATATATATATATATTTGTTTTATTTCCAATATTAAATGTCCAAACATTCAGCACATAAGAATGTGCACATACTTCAAAAGTGTGGAATTGTCCAATGTAACTTTTTCTTGTATTATAACTTATTCTGGAATTTGTCTTGTTCTACAAAATACTCCAGAAGCAAAGAAGTACAGAAGACCTGTTGTTGATGATTGGTGAACCCAAGTCATTACAGTCTCTATGTATTAAATTGGCACCAATCAAGGCTCAACTCCCAACCTTGGGCACTCATTTACATTCGTTCTGTACTCCTTTGACCACTTACTTGGATATTTGTTGTTAACTTTTTTGTTTTCTTCTTTGAATTTTTATTAAAAACGTGATTTGATATTTTCTCACAAAAAAAAAAAAAAAAAAAAAAAAAAAAAAAAAAAAAAAAAAAACTAAACTTGATTTGATTTAACATTACTCTCGAGAGCAGAGTACTTTGAAGATATTTTGGTACTTTCTGATTAACCGGAGGCCAACAATAATAAACGGGATTTAGCAACTTTGGGTGGGCAGTTACATAATAAATACCAACGGCTAGGTTAGGTAAGGTTAGGTTAGATTAGATTAGGTTAGTAAACCTAAATCACATCAGCCGCAGCGTGCTTTGAATAGGTGGCCTCCGTTTAATCAGAAAGTACTGATATTTTTATATATGTGCTGTCTGATACATCTCATATATTGAACCAGCTGTTATATTCAAAAAGACTGTAAAAGAACCTAGGCACCATGGACACTACCATACAGTCAAAATTTTGTAGGCTGCCTCATCAGTGAAACTGTTATCAGTAATAACTTTTTATGTAGGAAGTCTGTGGTCAAGAAGGACAAGCGAACAGCTCAATCCATAATCACTGTCTCCATTGTTCAGAGGGCAATCAACAGACTCAGCTTATTCAAGTTACCTGTTGAGGATGAAATTTTTCCCGCCTTTCTCCAACATGGAACCAAAATTTACTCCATATTGTATGAAATCTGCAGGCCAAGTTTCTCTCTAATGCTGGAGTGTCAATAGGGTGTTGATTATTCCTGAGATTATATAGATCTACCAGTATCTCAATGTGTCTTCTTAATATGCTGAGAAACTATTAAATTCTTGTTGAAACACAAACAGTGAACTATTTTGAAATTAACATGCACTAAAGAATAAAGAATTTATTTCTCTTTTACATCACAATATATACAATATACATATAGTTGACAATTTTTTTATATATGTATAGTAGACAGTTTTACGTATTTATGTCTTGCCAGGACTGACTTCAAAACTATAAGTTTATCTACAATATTTTAAATACAAAAACATGTCAAGCACAATGAAAAAGTTTACAAGGTTTTTTAACTTAAACAAATTTACTTGTAAGAATACATAAAACTAAGTAATCTAAGTACAAGAATGAAACTAAAAAATATACTGAGATAACAAAAACATAAAGATAATTATCAACTACATCTTACTTTTTATATATAGAGAAATATAGGGCCTCCAAGGCTAGCCTGTTCGGAGGTTCCAGCATAAAAACAATAAATAAACAAATAGTTATCAGCGAACAAAAATCACACAAAAAATAAACCAAATTCTCGCTAAGGAAAAGAAATATATATTTACATAAAACTATTCAAAACAAGATATTTAAATCTGTATAACCTGATTTAAATTTGAATTTACATCTACTTAGAACTAATGTGTTTGTCAAAATGATTAAGAGGATAATAATGAAAATTTATATAAAAACCCAAAGTGATAATATTAAAAGCTAAACTTGAATATTTAGAACGATATCTATATTATCTATATCATGGAGCCACTTTTTTAGTTTTTTTAAAAATACAATTTTATTTGTTGAGTTTTTAATGTGGCTTGGCAGCCTGTTAAAAAACCAAGGTCCAATAAAAATAAAAGATTTGGTAAAGAATGTATTTTTCGGCTTTGGAACTTCAGCATTATCTGCATTTCTAAGTTTACTTTTGTATTCATTAATTTGATGAACAGAAGTTATCATACTAAAATAACATTTTAAAATCTTAAAAACGAATAAATGTTTCAAAGGAAAAACTTTCAACTGTTTAAATAGTGGACGAGAGGGTTCAGTTATTTTTTTTGAAGTTATTATTCTGACAAAATGTTTTTGCTGTAAGTATATTGAATTCATATTTATGTTATAAGTACCACCCCAAAGAAATAATCCATATTTAATACGACTTTGTACAAGTGCAAAATATAGCATTCTAAGTATGTTTGAGCAACACATATTTTTCAGAAAATAAAAGAGTCTAATTACGTTATTTAACTTTGTTTTAATATTTGTTATATGATTTTTCCAATTAACTTCTTGATCTAAAATAACACCTAGGTATTTTAAATTTTTAGTTTTTTCAACGATTGAACATTTATTTGTTAAACAGATACTTAAGCTTGAATCCATAATACAACCTGCACATTTATAAATTATGGGTGTTTCAAACGATACATCTTTTCTTAAGCTAAAATTAATATACATAGTTTTTTCAGTACTAAGTAACATATGGTTCATTTTGAACCACCACTGTATTGCTGTCAGATCTTTATTCATAGCAATATGAATATCAGCCAAATTATCTTTTACGTAACTGAGCACAGTGTCGTCCGCAAAAGACGTCACTTTACCTTCAAATTTTGCATTACATAGGTCATTTATATATATTATGAAAAGAATTGGCCCTAAAACGGATCCTTGAGGAACACCGTGAGAAATTGTACCAGGTTCGCTGTATGTGGCACACACTTTGACACATTGACGTCTATTTTTTAAGTAGCTTTCAAACCATTTGTTTGTTACTCCCCTGATTCCAGATTTATGCATTTTATCAAGTAGAATATCATGATCCACAGTATCAAAAGCTTTTTTTATATCTAAAAAAAGGCCACTAGTACATTTATTTAGGTTTAAACCGTCATAAATGTTTGACATGAAATGCATTAGGGCATTTTCAGTGTTCATATTATCTCTAAAACCAAACTGATTTTGACTAAAAAAACGCGTGTTGTTAAGAAATTTTAAAAGCTTCTTTTTCATTATTTTTTCATAAATTTTTGAGAAACAAGAAAGTAATGAGATTGGGCGATAATTGCTACATTGACTGTTTGGTCCTTTCTTATAAATAGGAATTACAACTGCTTGCTTCAATTGGTTTGGGAAAATACCATGTTCAAAACTTGAATTTATCAGATACGCAAGAATTTCAACTATTTCCCGTGCAACTGTTTTGATAAGATTAGAACTTATATTATCTATACCAGGAGAGGTATTATTTTTTAAGGAATTTATAGCAATAGTTACGTCTTCTTTGAAAATAGCTTCTAAAAACATTGATCTGACTTGATACACATCGTCAAAATAGCTTTTAAAACTTAAAGTTGAAAAATTCATAGGCAAATTGCTATCTAAATCTAAGTTATCTATTATGTTCAAAAAATATTCATTAAACTCATTTGCTACAGTCCTTGAGTCGTATTCAAGTTTATCATTTATATACAATCCAACAGATTTTGAATTTACTTTCATTTGATTAGTTATGCCATTTAAAACCTTCCAAGTATTTTTTGTATTACCTTCACATTTTTCAAATTGTACTTTATAGTAATTATTTTTTAGCGCTCTTATTTCATCTTGTAACTTATTTCTAAATATGGTATAATAGTTTTTCAGATTAATATTATTAGGATGATTTTTTACAAGTTTGAATAAGGAGTTTCTCTTTTTAATTTTTCTACAAATAAAATCATTTATCCAAGGTTTTATTTGTTTTATTTTTTTATTAAGAGTTAATATTTCTTCACTTTGTTTTATATATATCTGAAATAAGTCAATGAAAGAGTCAAAAGCAGACGACGGGTCCTGATCGTTGTAAACATCAGACCAGTCGGCTTCACGCAACAGCTGTCTCAGCTTATCATAGTTGACGCGCGTCCTGAGCGGCTGAGAGGTTGGCAAGGGGTCGTCCCCCTCCCCATCCCCACCGGCCAGTGATAAGCGCACACACAACAGTGAGTGGTCAGTGATACCGGCGTGTATTGTTGAGACATCCACTAACATCCTGTATCGGCACGCAATACGGGCGAAAACATGATCAATACAGGTGGCCGAGTCTGCCGCAATCCTTGTAGGCTCATGATTTAAACTTTCTAATCCATTCATCGCCAATAACCTCAGATAGCTATCAACAAGTTGCGTGTTTTCTAATATATTTATATTCAAATCACCAACAATAAAAAAATATTGATATTTATTGAAACTATTTAAAACTACTGAGAACTCATTAATGAAAGAATCTATTGAATGGAAATATAATCTGTATACAGATAATAAACAAATTTCATAACCAAGAATACTAATTATAATTTTTAAGGCATCAGCTGTTTGCATTTGAACTATTGAAGAATGTATAACTGAAATTGAACTTTTAACATAAACCGCAATGCCACCTGATCTATAACTATCGTTACAATTTGAATACAAAACATAGTTAGGTATTGAATATTGATTTATTTCGTTACTATTAATCCATATTTCTGACAGAATAATTATATCAGGATAAGTCTTTTTCTGTGACATTTCTAATAAAAATAGATCAAAATTTTTCCTAATACTTCTAATGTTTTGATGAATTAGTTTAACTAAAAAACTACTAATTATTGCTGAAAAAATAAACTATTTACAAGAAAAAAATAGTTAATAATGATAATGAAGAAAAGAAAATATAGAGCTAGGAAAAAAAAAAATATACATGATATAATCTACATTTATACATACATATATACATATAAATGTATACATCTACATACACACGCACATAAAACATATTGAAACAGAACAGTTATAAAAATCAAAAAACTAAGTTAGCCTATACCTTGCTTAAGTCAGCCTGGCAAGTTACATGGACTACTCGAGCAGATTCCTCCCTCCGTAAGAAGATCTTGCCGTTGCGGACCCACAGGAACTTGTAGTTCTTCTCCCGCTTCAACCTTCTCGCCTCGCCCAGAAGCTTCCTCCTCGTCAGCGTCAGGGACTCGTTGATGTAGACCGGCTGGTCTACCCCCAGGTTCATATGCCGAGTAGAAAAGCTGCTTTTGACCCTCCGTTTCCTCAGGAATTCTTCTTTATCTAGTCGGCTGACGAATTTAACGATGATCCCCGGTGGCAAGTTGTTGGGACCAGACTTATTTCCCAAACGGTGACAGGCATCGATCATAGATCTGGTTATATCCATATCTAAGACCTTTCCCACTTCCTTCACCACAGAGACGACGTCTTCATTCTTCTCCTGCAGGACGCCATAGATCTCAACAGTATTTCTTCTGGAGTACTGCTCCTGTTCTTCTATTCGACCTTCTGTTTCTACCTTTGTCTTCAAAACATTATTTTCTTGTACAAGTTCTTCAATTTTTTTCCGACACTTTTCTAGCTCTTCTGTTTGTTTCTTAACTGCATCAGTGCTATCGTCGATTTTTAAGTACAAAGTCTCAATGGACGAATTGAAGTTGGACTCCATATGTTTCTGACCTTGTTCCATTTCGAGAATTTTTTTCATGATATCTTCAAGGGTGAGTTTCCCCTCCAATGATTGAGACTCGAACCTCATGCTCTTGCGTCGCTCGGACCCACAGGGTTGGCACCGCCACACGAGGCTGTCGGCTGTTACACACTCCACATCTGCTTTACTCATCTTCAGGCAACTTGCGTGAAAATCCTTATTACAGTCATTACACGTTAACCTCAGTTGTTTCGTAGTAACAGCTCTGACACACTGGCCACAGTTGGACATTGTAAAGCAGTAAACAAAAATATACACAATAATATAATTTTATAAACACAGATAAACCTCTAGATCACTTTTTCTTGAAAAACACAATTTAAGATTATATGATGATCAGATAAACGCACAGGTTAGTAATACTCATAGACACATGAAAGCGAACTTTCTCCTGAGCGAGCTCTTATCAGTCACGACCTTTACCTCTGAGCGCCGACTCATCACTGTCATACTAGATTGAAGAAGTATGACTAATCTTTAGTGAGTTTAGGATCAATGATCTTCTGGCAAGGAATGAAATGGAGCATTTCTCCAAGTGAGTTTCACGGAATGGGTTCATGAAACAACTTTCATCATAGCTGCATGATTCAAATACGTATAAAAGAGAGACGAACACCTTGATATCGACACAGATAACTTCTATGCTACCGGAAAGTTTGATACAATCCCAACTCCCCAGATGACAGTACAGATAAACGTAAAGAGGATGTCACCATTCCCATAGAATCTTATTTTTGATCCACATGTCCACATGTTTTGCAGACATAAGGATTTAATTCAATTGAATTTATTTACATATTTATATTTTACAATCAGTTGACTATATATATATATATAGTGATGTCCTCTGAAATTGCAGCAGATATTGTAAATAACAATCTGCATATCATTTATGGCTGCTGTCAGAGGGAGGTTCTTAGAGTCAGTCCTGAGATAACAATACTAGTTTCATTCATCAACTAGTAGTGGTAGTGCATCCCTCTGTATCTTCAAAGAAGTAATGTATCCGGAGATTACTTTAGGCTATATCAAAAAGTAACGTTGAATGTCCATCTAGATAATGTGTTCTAATAGTGTCCATCAGAGCAAAATGGTTTCCTAAGAGAACTTGAAGCTCTGTTGGAATGTCCTGAGGTTTGAAGCTGGACATCAGCCACTGGTTATTTAAGTCAGTTATCAGAACTCAAATTACATTTTGTTTCCTACTATGATGGCAGAGAGCACAACAGATAGTATAAACTCTTAAGCCTACAAAGGCCATTCGTAGTACTCATTCTAATGCACGAGAGGTGTAACAACTTGTTGCTCCAGAAAAATTTAAAACAGAAGTACAACTTGCCAGCACACATGCTACTTACCAATAGTAACTTGAGGTAGAGTCTAGTTTGTGTAGTAAAATTCTCATGTATTGAAGAACATTTCAATTTTTGTGTATCAGGAAGGTTATATTGTGCTGACAGATCAAATAAATAATTTGGTCTGTTATCTATTCTCGGTTCCAGACTGAGTCAAGAATATTGAGATTTTACTCATATATACTAAAAAACAGTATGGTATGCTGATAACTCCATAATAGAAACTCGATGATTTGTTGTTTGAGTCAGACTGTTTAAATATCTACCTACGGGGAGAATTGAGGATTTTAGTACCATATTTCACGCCATGCAATCCATATTTGTGTCAAATTAAGAAAGGCATCACATAAATGTATTTTGGTCATATAGAACATAGCTACACTTAAAGCAGTTAATTCAGCTAAATCTCTTCCAAAAGTGTACAAGCAAACCTTGCAGATCATTACAAACTGTGGAAATGCCAAAGTCTGTGTATAATTATTTTGATGATATGAGCCACAGGTTGCAAACTTTGGAAACACCAAAGCCTGTGGTATAATTATTTTTATGGTAAGAGCCACAGTCATCACTCAGCCATAGTATTTATTGGAAACATTTTGGAAACGCCTCCCTTGCCTACTCTTTGGAAAACCCCTTTGTCAAAGGCCCTACCATAGAGTATATACATCCAATAATATTACAAATGTGAAAGTGCTTTTGTTTGTTTGCTTTGTTTTCACCTGTAAACTATTTAACCGATTGTACCGAAATCGTACATGGACATTCTTACGGAGCCTGTTATGAAAATAGGTCTATTCTTATTTCAAAAATCCCTCTGGGATATGCTCCCCTGGTCTTTAAAGTAGCGGAAAATCCCATCTGGGTCTCTAAAGGTATGAAATATTAATGTAATGAGCATGTCTAATGCAGACAACTGTTCTATGTAAACATTTTTATTATTTTCAATTTGTTTACATTTATAGTGAGTACTAATATAATTTCTAATAATGGTAGTAATAACCATTATTTATAAAGCCGTTTTAGATTTCAGCGATTAGGTACTCATTACTACTCATCTACCATAGAAAATGTCTTAAAACACAAGATAGTCAGAATTTGACACCAAAAGACTCCCTTTCAAGCAGTCTGCAGGAACTGTGCTAAATGAAAGTTCGCTGGACTGTCTTTTTGAACTAATGTAACAATTCCAGCTCTAAATGTGATAAAGATTTTTCAGTTTATAAAGAAGCAAACACGTAGTTTCATTGTTAATATAGTTATAACTGTACATTTTTACCAAATACTAAGTATTATATCTAAGATACAATGTTACTATCTAACTTTGACTATAAATTTAAAGACTGTTATAAAACCTAAATTAGTTGTCTTTTGACAAAAGTAGGCTTCTCAAAGGTGTGTATGTACGAGTATATATATTTTCTTGATCAGTAAAAAGGCAAACTAACCATTGATCGAAACCTGAGAAATTGTGTGTGAAGCTGCGGGTAACTGCTAGTACTATATAATACATTACTTTACGGCCCTTGTGTTGCACTCTCTAAATTCCTCCTTTCACTAAATAGGAAGCAACTAAGAATAGCAGTTGGATTAAGCACCAGTTATTGTCACTTCGGGAATCTTTTCAATATGCTTCTTTTATCGACATTCTGCATGTCGTCTTTTCGGACAATCAGAAGAAAAAGTCTAAGAGCAGATCATATTACACTGAAAGTGGTTAAGGAGAGTAAGTCTTCGGTGCTATCCAGATCGATGCTGTTAAAGGGGAAATTCGTGTTTTGAGAGGTCTTAGACCTAGCTAAGGGTATCATAGCTTGATCGTAGGGATCTTAAATGGTTCTTGATGAGCTGTTGTGGTTCAAAGGTACTAATAAAAAGATTACGTACTTAATCTTGAGTATTAACGTACAATATATTTGAAATAAATTAGCTCAATAATGGTTTTTGTGAATTTATATGGTTGGTTTTAAAGCACAGGTAAATAAGTAATTATAAAAATACCTAATAAGATTGAGAGGACTCTAATGATTAGTGTAATTCCTTAAAACCTCTTAATATAGAAAATTGTCATTAAAATTATCACTAGTATACGAGAATACCCCTGATTAGATTGCAAAATTGTTTCTTAGCAAATAATATGACATAATTATAAATTAGGCTCTATATTTTGCCACAGGTTACGATGATTTTTGTGATATATTGTTACTTGGGTGATATTGCGATTAAGGAATCGTGTAAGAATTCATCTTGAAAGTACTTAATTAGTTCTACTTATAAGGAAACCGAATTTGAGCTTTATAGTCTTCGTAGTCTTTGAGAACGCCACTGTGAATAGTGGACAGAATCTCTAAGCAAACTTGTAAAATAATATATTGGAGCCACCACTTCGAGAACATTGTTTAAGGATAGCAGAATTTGAGCTGTGTTAACCAAGACCTTTCGATGGTAGTTAAGAAAAAAATAAATTTTATGAATATTGGTAAGTCGAGTTTTAATGTGCAGAATAAACAAAATCATAATTTTAATTTATGATTTAAATAAAATGTTTACCACTTGAAAATCGAATTTACTTTTGTCTTATTGTATTAACGGTATAACAATATGACCTATCCAGCAACATTTGTTAACTTCATGTGTTCGAGAGCAGCATTTTGAAATGTGAAATAAATCTGTCAACACCTCAATGTAATCAAGTTTTTGAGCTACAATGTTCATAAAAAAATATTAGATAATAGTTTGAATCAGTTCCTTAAAATATTTTTATAGCTATGTACTACAGTTTATAGTAATAAGGTTTGAGAAGGTTTTTAATACAGTTAACTGTGGGAGACAGACATAAGTTGGAAAAATCACGATTGTATTTGTTTAAAAAAACAAATATCATACAATTCCCCCTTTTTTAAATCTATAGCATGTACTAACATCACTGTCCAACAAGTAGAAATTAAATGCTCATTAATCGTATTAATATATTTATCATAAATGACACAGTCTAGGTTTCTAAAGTGAAACATTTTTTGTGTTTCTAATAATAACACAGTTCATAGCTGTTCATAAACACATCTGCTCCCTATGTTATAGCGGAGCCTCAGATGTGTTGCCGTGCCTTCTCAAATTATAAGTATAGAACCTCATCCAATAAAAATGAGGTACTTTGACTAGCTCCCATTGCCATAAAATCCAAGATTTGGTTTCGTAAATTTACCATGCCCCGAGAGATGTTAGATAAATGAATGATTGGCAGTTACCCTAATTATGAGACATGCAAAATTCTATCTAAGCCTATAAGATTTCCAAAATATTTCCGTGTATACATTAAACATTAAACAAGAAAAGTGTATAAATGTTATATAATTTATAGTTTTTCTAGTTAATGTCCTTGCATTTAAGAACACGTCACAACGTTTTATTTAGCACGTGTATAAAAAAGTAGCATTTAGGAATTTATTATATAAGTATGTGTTATCAATTTTAATAGTTCCCTAATGAGAAACTTTCAAGCATTTTTATCAGGCTTGAAATGTAAAATCTTCATTGTAGATCACTCTACCGAGGAAATAATGTTCAATGTTCGTATTGTTGTTTTACTTTATTGGTGAAATAAGTTCCGCAAAGTAACGAACGCAATCCGCTACACCATACTGCGAAGAAAAAGTATTTCGGCGGTTTGAAGGCGCTAGGTGTTGTCCAACATTCTTTTGCTCAAATGTTAAAAATCATGGGCGAATCTAGAATGTAACTTAAGGAGAAGTTTGATAGCAATATATTACCTATATCAGTTAGGGAATATTTTGTATTAGCCTACTTGTTTGTACGAGTATTATCCAACTCGAACAGAGCATTTACTAGATTCTATTGAGAATAAAATACGTAATTTATTTTAGGATCCAAACAATATATATGTACATTAACTCGTACAACAAAGTTACACTAATTACTGTATATTTTATCGAGATTGTTTTCGCCTTTCATAAAATGTCCTTGTTTTACACTTAATCGTAAGCCCCGCAAATTAAAACGGCTTCACTTACATCTGCCGGGAGTTGTATGCGACTGATGGCGCTGACGCTGGAAGTTGTACATGTTGTGGAGTGTGGAGGGGAGACTGTAGCGTGCGACACATTCCATTCCCCTATCTGTCACATCCACACGTCGCGTTGCTGCACTGTGTCACCAGGTAAGCTCATCTCTACGTTTCCTGTGCCAATCAAGTTCACACGCTTGAGTCTTGCTTTATATACTTTGCCGTTTAGTAGTGTTATGCGCATGTCTTTCACGTTAGTTGCTACGTTTTGAAATTGATTGAATTGCACAGTTGTGGCAATATATCTTTTCAAACTAAATGTAACACGAAAATAACTGATTTTATATTAGTTAATTTCTTTTGCAAAACACGTCTGTTTAGTATTATTTTTGTATGTGTTTGTCTCAAATATGACATTTCTCATTTGAAGAAGAGTGATTAGATAGTACACACTATTTAAAAGGACCTTATGAGTTTACTCTTAAAGTGGTTATACATAAAATTTACATTTAAAGTCATACTCTAATCGAATCTATAGCTTAGATTTTTTTTAAAATTACTTGCTTCGACCAAATGTCGATCCAAATTTTTCATATCGATTGTTTGTCCATCACAGTGACCTATTTCTGTATTATTCATGGTACGTATTTCTTTTAAATTCTACATTTAAAATTGTTTATAATTCGTTATATTTAGGATAACACATTCTTACAGCAAATAGCAGGAACACTAGGCTTTCTAAAGAGCAAGAGAGTAGGTTTCTGAAATATTTTGAATGAAGATTTTGATAGTTCGGTGACTGATGATCTTAAAATAAGGATAAATTGGCCTAATTATGATTCCTAATAAGGATACTTCATATATTTGGAATTTAGAGGTTTCACATACAAACACAAACATTTACAACTTCTTCAAAGACGTGTACCGACGATTTATTCCGCGTTCTCCGTCGACGTGGTCTGTAGTCCTTTACTTTTTTTTAGACTATTCCGGATATATTGTATTGTAATTGTTTATCAAGAGGCTTTATTACTTTGGGACTCAGTTGCGCTCCGTATTGGAAAAATTATTGCGTGTTAAAAAAATCAAATAAACTGACGATAAAATGTAAACGTTTCTTCCAGTGACCCACTTGGACCCAACTGTAAATGCTATGTACTCGCATACATCCAGGCCAGCCTTTGCATTCTTCACTTGAGAAGCTTCAACCTCCTGAACGGACGCATACTGTCGGTTTCATGGTCATGGTCTGGGCCGGTAACGGTATACGCAGGTATGTACGTGGAGGTGAGGTGGAGCCGACTTTCTCGGCATCCGCTTCTGTTGGACTTCATTCACCCAAAACCCGCGTGAGGCCGGAGCGGCGGGCGCGGCGCCACTATCACTATCACGGTCTGTATCAGTGACTTGGCTGACAGCTTGTCTCTTGTCTTGCTTGACACACATCGGACAGCATTCACATAATACTCACTGTTCTAGAAACAGTTATCGTGAGCAGGTATTGATAGAATTGTGTAATGCTTGTTGTTTGTTGTGTACTAATCAGCGATACAGTAAGGCCAGTCACTTCGATCGCTTGCGCAACTATTGGTGCACGAATTGAAGGCAATTCATCTGGCACGTCTTTGTTTATAAACACCAATACAAACCCGTTTGGCAGTCAGGGTTCGAAATGTCCAGGACTTTGAAAGTCTGTAACTTTATAAACTACGGAGTTTAGGGAAGGCAAAAATCGGGCTCGGCAGCCGCGTCCTTATACCGTAATCTTTGGAGTTTAACAAATCTAGGTTTTGCTGTGTATATTCCGGAGTCTAACGGGGTATAGAGATATTATTCCTGTTATGTTGGGAGGGGGAGAGATACTCATTACATTTCACACACCATTTCTTCAATTTTATCGCATCAGTTGCGAAGCTATGGAATACCTGAATAATATGTTTAGGACATTACAAAATGAATGTCTGGTCCGATAAAGAAAATTAAAGTGATGTTTTTATTGCTGCCTTTATAAATATGGCCATTGGTAAATACTTGTGTGCGCTAGTATACTATGCAAGCTTATAGAAATAATTTAGTTCAAGAAAATTAATTTCTTTTCTTGTAGTATGATTACATCCGTATTTTAGGATCCTAAATTATATGCCCTGCCGTATACAACCTTATTAAACTTTATATTAACGACATATTGTAACGCGAGAAGTAACAAAAAGAGGTTTTTGCACAGGAAAACTATTTGAGGCAAGTATTAAAGGAAGAAATTATAGGATATGCTTTGCCGTATCCAACTTTATGCAATTTAAATTTACTAGCAGTTTATACAGATAATCCATAAAGTAATGAGAATTTTAACTGCATAAAATTACTACATGGGAAAAGTTTTGCTTTTTAATTTCTTCTAAAATAAATGCTTATATTATTTATCATTAAAAGAATCCCTCTTCTGATCCATCTTATTGTAGACAATGGATTTGGCAGAGAGCTTCTGTTTAGGTAACAAGGAGTTCCACTATTATTGCAGCGTCTGGAATCTAACGCAGTCGCAGACTTGACTCCTGGATATGGATTCATTTTCGTCTAAAGAGATCCAGACAAAGTCGTTGACGAAGAAGCTCAAAACGAACCTTTTACATAGTTTCGACATCAGAGACACCTAGACTACAAAATATAGTGCAATCTAGGTCTAATTCCAGATACCGCACTAAGAGGACGATGCACTGGAGCTATATTCACATATATCAACAATCACATTAAATCAACCCTTCACGAATTGTTATATGTGAAGATGTAATATGTTATAATATACTCATAAGCTTGAGTTAGAATTTTTACTACCTTTAAAATCTCTTTATTTTTGTCTTTACAATTAAAATCGAATCGAAAAATATCAGTTCTGGACAAATGAGTAAGTACATAGTGTGTCAACACACAGTTAGTTAGTTAGTTGTCTCCAAACACAAAGTTTCAGGAACTTATCACAAATTATAATTATATATATCTTATATATATATAAAAATCTTGAGTCACGATGTATGTTGCCAATAAACTCCAAAACGACTGAACCAATTTCAATCAAATTTCACATGTATCCGTAATTTAGTCTAACTTAGAAGATAGGATAGTTATTATCTGAATTATTCGCTTATGTCGTGAATATAAACGAATAAAATGAAGAAAAGTTTTCAAAGCGCCTGCACATTATAACCTGCAATTACGAGATAGATACGTATATTAAACAGTGAAACACTATTTGAAGGCGCTAAGTTATGATGTATAATTGTCTAAACTAAATTTTTGGTTGAACTTAAAGGTTGAGTGGTAGACCACTTTGTAATAAAATACATTATGCATGTACAATACATTTTTGACATATTTTCTTGATCGTGACATCAAGGTAAAATCTACATCGGGGTTGGAAATATAATTTACTTCAACCAGAAATGCTCATACGCGGGCAAAACTTACGAAAAGCGTGCGAAGCCGCGGGAAACAGCTAGTATATATATATATATATATATATATATATATATATACTAGCTGTTTCCCGCGGCTATATATAGTGTGGAGTCAATCTTAAAATTGAACTAGACAATTTTTAAATTTAATATTAATGTGTCACATTAAACTAATATATTACTAATTGAAATACTGTACATAGGTCACTTTGTGATTTCCTTAACAACAAAATTAAAACTTGAATATAATTGCAATTGTGGGTTGTAAGTTGTGACATCCCCCCCCTGGTAGTAGCTGTGAGTGTGGAGTGTCGCACGCATGCCGGACACACACGGACGTGCACAGCAAGTGCGTGCGTGCCCTTAACATGGTACGAGTGTAACAATTGAAATGGAATCTCTATTTATCCAAAAACAAAATGTTAATGTTTCATTTATTCAGGCATAACGTGATTATAAACATATAATTCGCGAAGCGAAACGGTTAAATCCAGAATTTGGCAGCCTGCACTGACTGCCGAACTCTTATCTTCAGGTCCTGGGTCTTAAACCGTCTGACCGGTTACAACTCTAGAGTGTAGCTAAACCACCGACTGCCGAACCCCTTCTTCAAATTCTGGGTCTTAAACCGGTTGACCGGTTACAACTCTAGAGTTTAGCTAAACCACCGACTGCCGAACCCTTATCTTCAAGTCCTGGGTCTTAAATCGGTTGACCTGTTACAACTCTGGAGTTTAGCTAAAACATTGACTGCCGAACCGCCCGTAACAGTCACCTCGAAAAAATTGGACATACCCTTGTGCTTATTACTTTAACTCGAATATTAACGAAAGACGAGTTTAATTAATAAATGAACGTCATTAGCCAAGATTTACATTTATAAGCTAGTACCATTAAACATCAGCAACCAAAGAAATGTTAATATTTTTATAAATCAACTAGTTTTAAAGGTTAAAATACTTATTTTCACCACTCAGATGCAACCTTTATAATATTCCATGCCATCCAAGGGTTAATAGATATTAAATGAGATTAGATATGCAATACACCCTAATTTTTAAGCACCTTCAAAAGTCTAAACCGCAAGCTGTATTACAGGAGCCGGCGCGGCACAAAACGAGAATCGGGTCTATCTCAAGGCACATTGTATAATATAGGGTAAGCCCGTCGATGTATCCAATGGTAAACCTTTCTTTGCCGGTTTGAGATACTCAATCAACACTGTTACAATGTAGAAATATTCGTCATGGTTATAACAAGAAATGAAACACTAACAATTCAAGCATGACGAGACATTTTAATATATCGGGCGAGTTAAGTCTGATCTCAGTATTCTGGTTGTTTATGTTTTACTTGGTTTTGTATGGAAATACTTGATCAGAAGATAAAAAGACGCACGATTCAAAGAGACTTGTAAGTTTACAGCTCATTGAAAATTATAAGGATTAGTCTGTAAAGTTAGGTTGTTCAAATTTTAAAGATCTTCTAATGTAACTTTTTTATTTTTAGATTTATTTGGAATTTGAAAATCTCCTGTCAAAACAAGTTAGACATTGGACGATTTAACAATTTTAACTGAGTTATTTATCAAATACTTGATGTTACCCTTTAATTATATATTAAATTTAAACTGGTTTGAAAGTAACAATTTCCAAAATAAGAAATTTCTAAAATACGGGGGAGAGTTAATTAAAGTTAAATAAATTTGTTCAACATTTTTAGGCATACGGATAGTTATTATAAATTGTTATGATAAAGTTAACGAGACATTTCATTGTCCAGTAAATTGTGCTAATAGGAAAAATGTTATCAAGTTAAGTTTTCTCCCACCGATTACTGTCATTTATATGAATGTTAAATATATACTCTAACTTAATTTATTGTATTTGTATTTTTAATTTTAGGGAATTCTTTCAATGCTAGTGGCGTTATAATATATGGTATGGAACGTTGTTAAGATGAAAACTTCTAATTCCTTTAAGAGAATCGAACTCGTGACCTCTCGGTTAGGTAGTCACAGCCTTACCCCTACACTACGTCGAAGGATTGAAACCTTTGAAATTATAACTCATCATAGGGTGTCAAATAAGTTTTCACTGTCTCCTCAAGACACGTCCTGGTGCAAAAATGCTACCTATTAGAGGCTGTTTTAATATTAGCCTCATCCATAAAATTGTCATTTTAGAGAAAAATTATTATAAAACTAATTTTACCTATCGACCACTACCATGCTGGCCAAAAGTAGTCAGGAATATTCCAACTTAATATAATCACCAATTTGGGTAGGGTAGCATTTAGAGACATCTAGTTTGCGTTATCTCATTCTTGTTTTTATACCTTAAAAATAATATGTCACTGGGTACTGTCTCCCATTTTTGGGAGAGGGGTTGAAACTTTTGTAATTTTTCCTCTTTCTAAAAAGTAAAACTAAAAAAAATACGACTGTTCTCTTCAAATATTATATAATATCGTCCAGTCTTCCTTACAGTAACATAGCTCTTATTAAATGGCACATAAAATTTAATAAAATACACGATTAAACAAGTCATTAGCAGTCTTCCTTTTTAATTCATACTCAGATAACATTAAAAAATGTATAAATATAATAATTATTATATTATATTATATTGTTATATACTATTTCATATTACTAGATGAAGTGAGCTCCATAGACCCGTAATAAGCTCGATGTCCGCCAACATTTGATGAATATAGATTTACAACGCACAAAAAACTTACTATTACACTTAAAAGACAGTACAGTTCGCAATGTCATTTGAAGGTGAGTGTTAGGAAGAAAACACACCATTAAAATGTGGAACTTACGTCATTGGAAGTGAGATGATTAATTAAGCGGCTATTATTGTTACGTGTTACCATTGTTTGGTATTTTATGTCGCCCATCGTGCTAGATTATATAACAGCGTTTGGTAAACGGCGTGGATAACATACAGCGGAGACTTGAGGTATGGTCATAGAATTAATAATGCTATTCGTTATGTAATCAAACCAGTTAACAAGTAGCTATAGCTGAGCTACTGAATTACAGTACATTGGCCTACAATCACTATATTTTGTTAGAACATGATAGTTAGTAAACTTTTGTTAGATAACTTTACATACATTAACAGCATATGTTGTAAGACATATACATAGACATTTTGGTTATTTAGTTACTTTTATACCACATTTATTTAGTTAATTTTATACAACATTTAATATCAGTTTACACTTTTTATAACGAAATATTAAAAGTTATCAAGAAAATCTTTGTCTTTCTTATATACAAATTTCTAAATACATATATAGCATATATTGTAAGATATATATACATAGACATATTGTTTATTTAGTTAATTTTTTAAACCTTATACCAGTGTACACTTTTATATAACGAAATATTAAAGGTTAATAAGAAACTTTTTGTCTGACTTATATATAGATTTATTTTTGTATTTTTCCGTAAACATTTAATTGTAAAACGTACTTTCTATGTCGGGATTCGATCCCGGGTCGATCACTTGCCGGGCGAGCATGTTACCACTACACCACAGAGGAGGCCTTACTCTTTCGATTCAATAATAATTATTTTGCATTTCACCGTTTCCGTCACAAATGTGTTTAAATAATCACACTAGCATATGATCGGAAGGGAAAATACCTGCCAAACGACCTTTTACATTTATTACATTTTTTATAAGTGGCAATAACCTGATTTAATTTATCTCCAATAAACACTGAATTGCAAAAAGTACTTGCTCCTCCGGGACCCGGGTCTCTCACTTGCCGGGTGAGAAACCCCCGGGATGTTACCATTATACCACAGAACCGCCCCTACTTTTTACGATGAAATTATTTTGTATTTGACTGTTTCAGTCACACATGTGTTTAAATAAACAAACTAACATATTATCGGAAGCATGTATATACTTATTTGTTTGACTAGTCCTTTTAAGTTATATACATATCAACCTATGATAACATTAAAATTTTATATCGACCGTTCCCATAGAAGAATAGCAGGACATCCTTGCGGTACATCTTAAAGTACGTGTTTGTGTACAGTAATCACGTTAAGTAGTTTCATCTGATATGATTAGAATAAAATTAAACCATTATTGCACTTGCATATAAGATCAGTATTGAAATTATCGGCCGCCGCCATTTTATTTATGATTAACCTTTTGGATTCTAATTTGCTGCATGATGACAGGACTAATTAGACCTTTAAAATGGTGTGCATATCGACCTATGCTTACATTTAAGACTTTTCACCGACTCCTTATGGGTCATCGCCCTGAGGTGGTGAAGAGCTACTGATTCCATACTAAAGTTCAATTCTATGCCCTATGCCACTGTACAAAGTTTGTACGTTTACGAGTACAGAAGTCATTAGACCGTTTCAAGACTTTTCAGCACCCCTGTATAAAGGTATTCCTTCTAAGCTGATTTCATTTATTACGTTTATTTGAATTAGAAACCCTTAGTAAAAAGTTTTGTAAACTTCCATTAATTCTTGACTGTGTATGGTTGCTTGATTTTTGTACATAAACAAACGTGTTGCTTCAAGTTAGTTTTATTTATCATAATAAATCTAATGGACATTAAATATTTTGTCGATCTCCTTGTAGATCATCCTCCTTGTAAGATGGGAAGAATCACGAGACTTTATTAACACTCTGTTTAATTACCGAAATTGATATAATATCAAGCAAGCGTTTATGAGCGGAGTTCTGCGTTGTTTGAAGTAACTGTAGGGAGTCCCTGGGATTATGTTTTGAAATTGTGTTTTTTAGAGTTTTACCCCCCAGTTGTAAACTGTAAACTCCAGTGTGTGGAATGCAAGGGACAACCTTTCTGTCATCTACGAAACTGATGGAGCGGCCCAAGTTTACTCTTCGCGAGGGATGTCCCCGATGTGTTAAATTGGTAATTCATAAAGCTAGAGTGTGAATATTGTCATGTGTATTGGCCGAAAAACGAAGGATCCTTGGAACATTGAACAGTGCTCATTGTTATACTCTATTACTCTATACCAGTTTGTTTGTATGGTGCTAAGCAATATTCAATGAATACATTGACACTGGATATGTAATATTGCGCGTATTTCTACTTCGTCTTTAACCGATTTGATTGCTTAGCAAAGTAACATTGGAAAAGTTGAGATCATAAAATGGTTCTGTGGTGCGATAGCTGCGGTTACACGAGGATGTGCCTAGTGGTCTAGTGTGATGCTGGCAACCGCCACAGATTTGCAAAGATCGTTTTGTAAAAGTTCCTAATGCAGCGAGAAGCGATCGCTTTTCATGACGTTGGAGAACAATCTTCAGTACGAATTACCAGCAGAAGAGGAGTGGTTGCTTTGGAATATGAGGTCGAGATTATTTCAGTTGTCCCAACAAGAACATTTACGACAAGAGGATACGGGCATTAAATTTGCAGTGCGGTACCAGTTCCAAGCGTCGTGGTACTGTGTCGTGGCTTTATTTAATGTTGGCACGTGGATAGCTGTTCTTTGTGTTTGACAGCAAGGCAGTGCGGGGTACTTGCTCTGATAGTACCACGAAGCTGACAACCGATCGTAGATTCTGGTTCTATTGATGCGAAAAACGCCTGTTCATCATGCATGGTCAGTTGGAGCGGAATTGAGTGGTATTAGAGCGTAGAGATCAGTTCGGGTCTCACGTCTCAGAGGCACTTCACCAGCACTGTTGGAGTTATGCGGGATCAAGCTATCTATATACCCAACCACGTTCGGGAGCTGGATGAATTAAAATTGGTTGACGCTCTGAACACCACGCCTATGTTACGTATGATACCTTTTCTACTGCTATCTATTTCCTGTTTTTATTAATCTTTTTTTTTTGTATAAAATAAATCGTTAAAACGAGACATCACACAAAGCCTTGCGACATGTTCCAGTAAAGCGTAAATAAGACTGACAAACGTATGGTCCTAGTTTATGTGATCTCAGTTATACATTTCTACTAAATATGAAAACAAAACGTAATCTTTCATTAGAGCAGTGAATAAATATTCAACAAAAATATCAATATGGGACGATATTATTAGTTATTGAGAACAAGACCGGATATTGTTTGTGATAAATAAACAGATGCGCTATATCTGCTATCCCAGACTCAGGGGCTATCAACTGGACCTAATCTCTATCAGCTGTATTGGTCACTGTTGTGTGACGCAGGACGTCACGTGGTGGGACCCACCAATCCCTGGGCGCGCTCGTGTCGCGATAGCGGAAACTTTGACTCGTCTGCGTTGCAGTTTTGTCAACTGATAAACATACTATCTTTGGATTGAAATACTGAGAAAGGTCAAGATACTATAGTATTGATAAATGGAGACTAAAGTAATTGAAAACATGATCGGTGTTATTCTCTACGATATTGTCCCTGCGGTAATCTGATCGACGGTAATCAGTGATTGTCGATAGTCATCCTATAAGATTGTCTGAATTCGATGGGATAGAATTTTTGGGATGTGGCCCTTTGCTATTGCAAAGGTGTTATATTCAAAGATAAGTGTATACCACGTTCCTAACTTAGCATCTTTCGTTGGTGTGAAGTCAGAAACGAGTGCAACTGATATTTTTGTGTGTCGAGTTTCGAAGAGGTTACAGTTCACTGCAGGATAGGGAGATGGAATCCTGTTGTTACTCAGGACAAGTAAATCGTTGCTACAGATACGATTCTAGAAACCAGACTCCGCCCCATAAGACACGTGGACACATGAAAATTATAACAACTTAGTGACATACAGTTCACTGCAGGATAGGGAGATGGAATCTTGTTGTTACTCAGGACAAGTAAATCGTTGCTACAGATACGATTCTAGAAACCAGACTCCGCCCCATAAGACACGTGGACACATGAAAATTATAACAACTTAGTGACTGACATACAGTTCACTGCAGGATAGGGAGATGGAATCTTGTTGTTACTCAGGACAAGTAAATCGTTGCTACAGATACGATTCTAGAAACCAGACTCCGCCCCATAAGACACGTGGACACATGAAAATTATAACAACTTAGTGACATACAGTTCACTGCAGGATAGGGAGATGGAATCTTGTTGTTACTCAGGACAAGTAAATCGTTGCTACAGATACGATTCTAGAAACCAGACTCCGCCCCATAAGACACGTGGACACATGAAAATTATAACAACTTAGTGACATACTTTTGATGCGGTTGTTATTGCTTTTCGAATGTGAATGCAGCAACTTTCAATACATTTGTAAATGTCATAATTTTAATAAAAGAAAGTTTTTACCTAAGAGTATTTTTTTATTCAGGTGCAGTTTTATGGTATCAAAACGCATGAAAAGTCTTTTTAGGAATTGGTGCCAAATTTCCTATTGCTACAGCTACAATTTCTTTCGAAATGTGTATCAAATTCGATTTGAAGGTCTAAGAGAATAATCTATAGATCACGTGTAACTTTCTTTTGAACTACTCGCATTTTTTAAATTTTGATTCTTTGTCAGACATCCCGAATTGAACATATATTATATACAATTAATATCAATTATACATTTTCAACTAAGAATCAAACTTCCTGTCTTGTAAAATACGTGGCATGCCAAATGGAGGACACTACGCATACAGCATTCACTAGAACTATTTTAAATGAGGTTCTATAAAATTCGACCTCAAAAGAATTTTTTCCATTCATTTAGACATATGAAAATACAATTTAAATAGTCAGAGGATGTTCATCAACATTTTGTAGCAATTCAGCAACCGTCAATACTCATCCCTTATATTTTTGTACATGCGGGTGTTAAAGCTTAAAAACTAAATCCAAACACGCACAAAAGAATTGTATTTTTTTCACAGAAACCTCAAATTAATATTTCAACGATACTTAAAAACGTCATATTAGGTAAGACAAACATGATCGAGGTAGGCCTAGATAAAAGAAAAATAGTTCAATCTAGTTTAATTAAAATATTATAATCGATTCCCCATGACGAATCCGGTATACAATTGCTGTGTTAGGTAATTTTCGCGCGATTTGATCTCGGTCATGGATACAGACAGCTCAGTAGCCGGTGAGTGTACCGACATTGGCAAGCCTGCTATTGTGACGCGTTGTGAGATGGCAAGCCTGTTCGCTGGCCTTGTTGACCACGCACCAATGAAAACCCAGCTGTTCGAGTCAGTAGTCAAGTCCGTCGCCTGTCTGTCTGTCCTCTGATCTCCTGGTTCTCGGTGAGTTATTTTAAACATACCTGGCACACATCTTTTTTCTCTTTCAAATATTTTGTTTCTAATTATTTGTATTTTAAAGCGAATGTTGAAACCGATTTCACATATTATGAACATATGGTTATTTATATTTTACCCGTTCCAATGATCAGTCACAGTTTCTAACAACTAAAACTGATTCTGTTTTTTTTAATAACATGTGTCAATCTTAGAAAAAAAAGCAATTCAAACGTACAGACCCTCATAGAAAAGGTGATACAACTTAATTTAAGAGATAAACCATGGCGCCCTCATTTATCTCTAATAAAAATTCTGCAAGGGGTTTTCTATTATCATTTGAATAGATATTTAATTTAATGTACTCGTACTTTTATCAGTTTTACCCTCTTTTCACGTGAATTTGTGCGTAGGATTGTTCGAAAAATGAAAAATAGTTTCAAATGGATGGAAAGCGGAGTTTTAGGCACGTGCGTGTACGTAGTCTGATATGTTCCTTATCAACAGAAATATTTATGTCCTTGGTAATATTTCGGCATGGTTTTAATCGCTCAGTTTGATAATTTATAAGCAAAACGTTGTAAATAAAATTAATATTTTCGCTGTTTTGATTGTTTATATTATTGAATTGAATTACTGTATTTTCGTGCAGACTGATGTAAATAGATACAGTCAATTTTCCGTGGTGCATGTTTAAATTAATTGAATTATATAATCAACTATTTCCTTGTTCGCGTTATATTAAGCTAGGCTATTTTAATGTTGAATCCGTACATATGTTCTAAGGTTTGTATAAAGTTTCACTATTATCATCACTAACTTTCTCAAGACAAACTGAACTGTAGAAAAACAAACTCTGTGTATATTATTAGCCCAGTCGGTGTTTGCAGGCCACGTCAGCGTTAGCCTTGACCCTTATCGCCTGGTTGGGTCGCTGTCGCCCAACTCAAATATTGAAACTAGCTTCCGCGCCAAAAAGGCCAAACGCGCGGATAACTGGCTACCCACCCGTCTACACCGTTTCCGGTAGTACTACTCGTATGTTCCCCCAGAGTCAGGTATCTATTTGTACTTAGGGTGGCTACATCCTTCAAAGGCCACGGTTTTGCGGACAATGTATAGTGTTTTTTTCAAATATGACTACGCTTTTACTATCAAATTTACATTTTTTCTACACAATTTTTATTTTTTATTTGTTCTGATGTGTTATTTCGATCGAAACTAATTCTTGTGTTAAATAATTTACTTGAAGGACAATATTGTGATGACAACGGTAGCTGTGACAAAAGCTTGACAAGTTGTGCAAATGTTAGCTTACCGGTCTTGTTTACTCGTTACTCGTCAACAGCTGATTGGCTATCTGCTATCGCCCCGACTTGGTGCGTTGTGTAACAATCATCGAGTAGGTATTTACAATGATACAAATCTCGTAAAATTTACGATTTCTTCTCCGACGTGGTGTGTTCTGTTAAAATCAACGAGTATTTACAATAGTACAAATCTCGTAAAATTTACGATTTCTTCTCCGACTTGGTATGTTCTGTTGAAATCATCGAGTATTTACAATAATACAAATCTCGTAAAATTTACGAATTCTTCTCCAACTCGGTGCGTTGTGTAACAATCATCGAGTATTTACAATAATACAAATCTCTTGAGATTTATGATTTCTTTTTTTTAGAAGATTACTGTAAGTTGAATCACACAGCATCACAACTGCTCTCCGCCCTCATGTGGAATAGTATGATACATAATGTATTTTGAAACCGGGTAGGATATTTGATCACTCATGACCTAAGATCCAAAGTAATAAATTATCATCGATTGATTGATGGTTTTGGCGTAATCACTAATTACTAAGAGATATTTTAACTTTTACATAATAGTGCGAATGTTTTGTGGCGGCCTTATCTATGTTATCGCACAACGCAGTGGTCCGATCCAGTATTTAAATAGAAGTTTGCTATCACATTTCTAAGAAAGATTCTCTCTCTCAATTCCCTCTCTTTCTCCCTCCCTCTGTCCACTCTCTCTCTCTCTCTCTCTCCCTTCCTCCTTTAATTAAATACATTTCTGTCGACCCGCCTGTATAGACAAAAACCGTATATCGCGACTCATATTTTAACTCACATTACATATTATAAGCCACAAATATTCACTAAGAATCGGCATAGAAATGTTCACAATCCAAATACTAATCCCAAAAATATTATTAACCTTTTTAGTCATATCTAACTAAACTCATGGATGCCAAAGCTTAACATTTTAGATACAATCGTGATTGGTTTATAAGTACTTCTATAAAACAAGTTTTGAAAAGGGAAGCATTTTAACCATATGTGGTAAATCTGATACGTGCATAGTATTTTATGTATAAATTCGTAGATTCCAACAAGGAGTTTCACTTATAAGTATATAAAGTGCTATATGAAAACTAGGGAACTATAAAGTACTATATACGGAGTTTATAAAATCTAAAGAGGAATTCTTCTATTTTCTTCTAATTTTTAGAGTTCTTTATACCTGCCATATTGTTTTGCACACATCACGAAACACCTCCACAACATTATATATACTTTTATCTACGGTTATATGTATTGGTTTAAAAGTAAATAAATAAAAACTGTTGGCGAACACACAGACTTACTTCTCTTCAAGGCCAACATCTGACTGGTATTTAAATGGCTTTAGTAGTTTTTTTGTTTATTTCTTTACACTGTGAATAAGAAACTGAAAATTCATAATTCTAAAACAATGCCTTAGGTTCTTTTAATCCTTATCTCGAAAATGGAAATAACTAAGCTTACACCAAAAGTGTTAAAAGAAATCATTTGTTCTATAATAAATCTGTCTTATCGTTTACTGATTCTGATTGTTTTTACTTTCATAGTCAGGAAATAATTCCTGCAGAGAAATGTATCTATACTAATATCCGACATACGATGCAAGGCCTGACCTGCTTATAATATATGAACACGAATATTTTCACTTCCGCCTTTGAAATAGATATTTATGCGTTCAGCCTTTTATTTCCCTGTAAGAAGTGTGTAATTTGATTCTTGTTTTGAAGGCAATATTTATTTATATTCACCTTGTTTTATACATTAGGAGTGTAAACCCCTGTTACTTAAAGGTAAATATTTTATTATAGTTCTATGTGTGACAACATAAGTTTCTTTTTATATCGCGCATCCAACGATAAATACTGAATCTGTTCGCCGTACAAAGTTGGCTTAGATACTGACAGTCTATAAAACAATTATCTCAATTATCACACAACAATAATAGGTCTTATTTCACTAAAGGAAACATTATTGTTTCATACAACACTTATGTATTTCATAAATACCGCAATTTTTATGAAATTATCAGATCCCTTGAAGTGATTTTTACATTTTTATTGAAACTAGATTCTTTAGATATGGACGTCTAAGGCTCCCATAATAGTAGCTACGGCACTGGCCAGTTCCAGAAAATAGGAACTGAGAGGCGACAAGATAGCGGTCTTATCAAGGTCGGAACGGAAGCCCTATCTTATCAGTATGTAAATCATCACTGCTGAATGAAACAATGGCCACTGTATGCTACCATATCCGTTGTTCCTGGACACCGCCTTCTCTTGCCTCTCTCATTCATTCATTTGTATGTTTGCTCGCATTTCTGCAAGCTGCTAAGTTAGACATTGTAATATATCTTAACTGTTGTATGAGTGTGCATTTTGAAAATAAAATAATGCGGAGTGACGTTTATTAGATATGACGGATGAAGTTTATTTCTTAATGTAGTTATTATAATATTTACTTGTATAATATTTACAGATCATTAGTAAATGGTTATAGATGTCAGGTAGTAAATGCATTATAGAACATTAACACAACACAAATAAAGTTTAATTTTATTGGTGTGTTTGTAAATTAATTAATATTATCGCAGTTTATTTGGCTTACTTTCATTTTTAGTCTCGCTCTCGTCTTACAGTGTAGAGTGCTACTTTCCTGTCAATAGTTCACAAAGCATGTTTATTGTCTACCAGTACGATGGTGGATAGTGTGTGAATTTATTCAGTGCAAACAGGTACAGTTAAAAATTCAGAGAAACTACGCTGAGAGATTGGTGAGCTTAACCGCGTAAATATAATTTCCCGTTGCATCAAAATATGCAATAAAACTACTTATCTCACTAACTGTATGTTCCCTTTAGTTGTAAAATGTATCTTTTTTACAAACGGTGTGTAAGCAAGCATAACGGGTTGCATTAATTCCGTGTTAACTAGGCCAAGTCATGTAGGCTATAGAAAAAACGTTGTTTCACAACCTAAGTAATTCAAGTCTAAAATTTCAATGGGTAGACTAAAAAAACGTGTACTATAATATTTCGTAATGTCAGTAAAATGCATAAAGACCAAAATAGGACAATAGCTCAATTTTTTAAGACGAAGATTTTATTTTACAAATCATAAGTAGGACATAACATTTCAAACTATTGGGCATGAGTTAAGAGGAAGGGAATAGTAAGTATTGTTACAAATTTGGCTTTTAAGCTCTAGTTCTTTAGCTTCTTGATCATAACCATTGCAACGTAAGGAATGTACATACAAGATTGATTTATTTTTGACTGAGAAATCAGAACAAATTGTTACTTAGTACACCTATTAAAATCACCAAGTTTTGTGACAAGATAAGAAACAAAAAGCGAAAAGTGAAACAAAAGATACTCCTATTACCTTATTTGAAACTTTCTAGAACGCAATTTTACAATCAAATCTATTATCACTAATTTAATTTAATATCAGTGTTAAATACCAAATTGAATCATAAACGATAGTTTAATATTATTGCTTCTATTGATTAATTACATAAATTAAATTAAATATTGAAACTATAAAATGTCCTAATTGTTTTAACTGTAATAATAGTTAAGTACTATAAATATATTGCCAAATCGCAATCTTACAAAATTTCTGTTTTCACGTAAATCAGATTCACTTTAAAAGAGTTAAAATAAAAAACATTGAGTTCTCCGTCATTCCTAACTAGTGGCAGATGAGCTATATTTATTGTTGACTCAGTACGTTATACCTCCCAATATTGTTAGGAATAATTCTTAAATTACAATGTGTTAATTTTGGTACTGTGTAATCTAACATTTTGAGATAAAATTATATGATCGACTTGTTCATAATAATACTCGGCCACATGATTGTATAAACACATCGTTTTAAAATCAAATTATAATAAATTTTATTATGTGTATAAATAAACGCTTCTCATTTCAAATAAATGAATCGTTTTGTTTAAATGGAACTGGCAGTATTCGTACGGAAATCGCTATTTATCTAAAGTTTATTGTAATATCTGAGCATAGAATTAATTATCTTACCAAGTAAAGAACCTAATGCGCTGAAACCCAATCTATGGAAATATACACTAATGAGACAAACAATTAGTTTTACGTTAATCCGGGACGTAGAGATACATACATACTACACACATAGTGTTTTTGTGTGAATGAAAGTTATTTAACCCCAGCAGTTAGGAAACGTTGTATTAGAACAACTAATAGTTGAAACTGGAAACCGTACAGAATGGCTCGATACGCACAGATAAGAGAACAAGGTCGTCTGTGACGTCATGTTGGAGTGACGCAGTCGAAACTCGCTTTTGGCGGATACCGAGTGGTCAGCATCCTGACGAAAACCACCAGGAATGTGGTGTATTTACAAGCAGGTGTGGTTTTGTGCTGAGACCACTTTTCTCAGTAGTGAGGTCCCTTGCACTGAAGTATTTCTAACGATACAGAAATTAAGTAATTTGTATTTGTATTCTTTGATTACAAAGATTTTAAGATTTATAACCGACATAAAGAAACGCATTAAACCATTTAAATACTGTAGTATGCATTTTAATAGACTTTGACTTCACTTATACCGTACTTCCCTTTTCTATGATCTCAGAGGTTTTATCGCTTGTCCACTAAGTCTCCACTATATTCTCTAATTATATTTCTGTTGGCATCTTATTTTTACTGTATTTATGAAAATGCTTTATTTTGTTTTTAAGTAAATCCAGCCTTCTTCTTTATGAGATTCATTACAATTTCACTACCGTGTTTTTACCACTTCTCTAATTCCTCCATTGGACCACGTCTCGTCATCAACGTAAATACGTGATGAAGGCCATCGCGGAACCCACTGCAGTCTTGCGTAGATAATTTTCCTTTCACTCATGATCCATTGTTGTATTTTAGTTGTATATGACATTCAGATCATTTTACTATATTGATTATTCCTGTTACAGTGCTGTTTCCATATTCAGTACTGGTACAAAAATGGACACGCGGAACAGTAGACCTTTGTCCTTGTATTCTGGGTAACAAGACTGTTCACAGGTTTGTAACATCTATGGAACGATGCATCATGTCAGTAACATTCCTGTTGCAGTGTTGTTTCCATATTCAGTACTGGTACAAAAATGGACACGCGGAACAGTAGACCTCTGCCCTTGTATTCTGGGTAACAAGACTGTTCACAGGTTTGTAACATCTATGGAACGATGCATCATGTCAGTAACATTCCTGTTGCAGTGTTGTTTCCATATTCAGTACTGGTACAAAAATGGACACGCGGAACAGTAGACCTCTGCCCTTGTATTCTGGGTAACAAGACTGTTCACAGGTTTGTAACATCTATGGAACGATGCATCATGTCAGTAACATTCCTGTTGCAGTGTTGTTTCCATATTCAGTACTGGTACAAAAATGGACACGCGGAACAGTAGACCTCTGCCCTTGTATTCTGGGTAACAAGACTGTTCACAGGTTTGTAACATCTATGGAACGATGCATCATGTCAGTAACATTCCTGTTGCAGTGTTGTTTCCATATTCAGTACTGGTACAAAAATGGACACGCGGAACAGTAGACCTTTGCTCTTTCTCTATGTGTGACACGACTGCGACTGTTCAAAGGTTATCAGTTAGAAGTGACACTGGCAGTGACATTGATAAGAGCGGTGCTGCAGATACAGTTACGAAATCGTCAACACAATAACCTTTTGTCCATTTTTCATTGGATTTAGACGTTTTATACCTTTAGCCTTCGACCACAGGAGAATTTATTACATACATCAAAGTTTTCAGAGATTTTCGTCTTCATCGTAATCCTTAAAAGTGCCTAAACTGCCATTCCTACTATAATATTATAGTTTATCAAATATATTTATAGGTGAATCTTTGATAACCTCTAAAATATCGTGGAAATTGTAAAATACTGAACAAAGAAATCTTTTCTTCTATCTAACTATTAAAATTTCTACCGCAATCAGTGGCCTTCTGCAATTGTCCTCTTGGTAGGACTTGCATGTTCGTCAGCCCGCTCAGTACAGTACACCATTTTATTTAAGTATAGGGACTGCTTAAACTTAAACAAATTCTCAACTGTGTTATCATTTATGAATCCAGAGAAAAAAATTTTAAGTGTTCTGGATATAATTACATTTCATAAAAAATGTTGACGAGATATTCCTGCAGCCATAAAATAAATCTATTTATTTTTTCTCACTGAGCCATGAGAACTATTTATGTATAAATATAAGTGAATTTAATTTCTCAAAGTATGCAGAAAATGTATAAACTTCATACATTTTTGTGGTGAATTCCATAAATTAATATGTTTCTGGGTGTGCTTTATAGAAGAGTTGTCTAGATGTCATTGCCAATCACTTTCTCAGAAACTGATACTATGCTTAATATGCATTAAAAAAGAATTAATTAATACCTCTTAGAGACAACATCAATAGTAAGTGAATGATCTTCTTTACTACACACACAATATATAAGATCATGACATATCCCCAAATATTTGACAAGTTCCTAGATATCCACTTATTTATATACTGGATTAAAACCTAAGACATAAGATAGTGATACGAAAATTTAAAAAATCGAGAAACACAAATCCAAACAATATGAAGTCCAAAATAAAACAATAACATTAGTAACTTTTACACACATAAATCATAAAATTTCCAATTTCATGTTTGAAAATTTCATACACACAATTTTTCTAAATTTTTTAATTGATCAAGCATTTTAGATCTAGTGTTGATTCTCTCTGTTTGTTAACTTTTTATTTCTTAAATTTTGTACCTGAAAAGAGAATAGATATCAGTTCTTGAGCTGTAGTGTTTTAATTTTGTATAACACATAATTATCGCAAACACCTTTAACAAATCTGCCACCTCTTTAGATCTAAAATAGTCAATAATAAATTTAAAGCAAAGAACTGCTGCTTTCTTACTTAACGAGCGATAATTTGGAATATGAAAACTTGCTTATGGAACAGGATATATGTAAATGTGTCAAGAAAACAAAGATTCAATACATAAATAAGAATAGACTACATATAACCGAATTTAGCCCAGTTTGTTAGTTGCCATGTGTAATATAGGTTTTCTAAATTAAGACAGTATATATTTCAGTCGTAGATCGCTTTTTATTCATGTAATGTGTTAGTATAAATGTTTACAATTGCGATAGAGAACAGGTAAAACAAATCAAATCATAAGAGATAGGCAAAGTACCTGAGTAATGCAAACAGTGAGTGGTGATAAAATGTTACTCACAGAACAAACAACATTTTTTCATCTATACAATAAGGATAATGTGTAAATGTTTCTCAGTTTTTAAGCTATTACAAAGATAGGAAAGTTAAAGTATAGTTCATTAGCTCCTAAATGCCATCTTTTCTCACAATGTTTTATCTTAACATAGATAGATGATCAGTTAATTTATATTGACAGAACAATAATTTCTTGCCTAATTAATGATCCAAGCTCAAGCAAATACAATTTTATGCTTCAGTGTATTTCTTGCAATAATTGGTACACGATTTGGATAACTGTACCTGCAATGTTAAGGTGTTGACGTAACATAGTAGAATACTAATGTGAAATGTTTGTATTGCAGGCATAAAATACAAAAACCTGGTGATTATGACAACGACAGCAGTGAAAGAGCTCAGAGACCCGAACTGGATTCTGGACAGGCGGAACAGTGGAAAGCTCTTCTGGCGGCGAGACTCCGGAGATGAGAGGAAAAGGGTAAAGTTCCGATGTGATGTGGAGGTGCTAGAGTACCTGAGAGCGGAGGCGGAGCGGAGCCATGAACACGACTGGAGTGATGAGGAGGATGATGATGGACACAGTTGGGGGAGAAGAACCTGGGAAGAAGAGATCCCCCCTCCCAGTAGTCTCTGGGGTGGAGTGTGTATATTTGTGATAGCCGCTGTGCTGACATATCAGTGGTTCTCGGTATGATTCTGCAGGAGTTTGAAGTTGTGAGGTTCAAGGAGCTTGCAAATAAGAAGGCGGTTACCTAAAATGTTGTGTGTTGCATTGTGAAGTTGATTGAACCATGTCTTGGCATTTTCGAAAGAGAACCAAAAAACGGAGGAGATGACCTCTTCCTTCGACATGGGAAGAAGGATAGGTTGGTTGATGTACATTTAGGAATGAGTTGGAAAAATTACAGACAGGCAAGAACTTTTTTGCATTTATAAGAATTTTAAAAGTCTGTTAAGAAGTTTGGAAATATTGAAATCTGATACATAACTCAATGATTGTGGATACGAAAATTATTGTTGAGAATGTTGTCATTAAATTCATGTTTTGTCAAAATTTATTTTCTCCCTTGATTATTATATTACATTTTTTTAACCGACACAATTTGTATGATGTTTAATGCACCTAAATTGTTGATTTTTGAGAAATATTGTACGTACCTAGTTCAAAGACATTTTCAATAATTTAATTGAAATATTCAGTAAAAAATGGTCTGCACATGAACCATGAGTGCACAGGCGGGCACTAGACATTTTGCAGCGTGCGCTAAGATCTGTCACTATTACCAAATTTGCACTTACTATATCTAGCTTATTTGAGTTTTTTTATTTTTATTTATCCAAAGTACTCTAAATTTAACAACATTTCACTATTGAATAACAATAACTTTTATTGTATTTTTTTTAATGTGTTGTAATATGTAATATAGTTGATAAATTATAATATGCACATTTTTTCATATTTCATAAGAATTTACTTTATATTATAGCTGACAGTGTTTTTGAGCTGTATAAAGTATGCACATACTCAATACTTTAGGTACTCAAAGGGGCCTGACAAATTGTTATGAATTTTCTTAAATTGATTTTGATTTAAAAAAATATTTAAAAAAAAAGTATTTACCTGGTTAATACCCTTAAAATAATGAAAAGCGTTTTTTATATATAAAAACTTTAAATAGTGGTTGAAATCAAGTGGTGTCTTGATATTCTGGGGTAATGATTGAGCAGTCTACTGTCTTTTCATTAAATAATTTGTTCATATATCAAAAGAAATAATCAAAAAGTTTCAACAAGTTTTACCTAGTAAATCAGTAAAAGATTTAAAAATTAATTAAAATTTCAGTCACTGTAGAGAACAGCTCATGTGTTTTAATAATGTGTAAAATCTAGTATTGGAATTATCAGCCAGTAGATACACATATTGGAGTAGGATTATATTACAGAGTTTAAGATAAGTGGAAAGTGCCTTGATATAAAGTGTTAAATATCCGTTTGTATTATGTAGATAGTTTAATATATAAAAGCTAATATTTTGTAATTAACATGTAACGAGTTAAAAAATGGCTGTGAATGAATTCTAATTTGTAAATATATAATCTCTAAAGTGGATGCAATGATTGAATGTGTAAAGGTTAGAAGTTGTAGGTCCAAACATTTCATTAATATTATTTATATCATGTTAAAGTATTAGACCAATTTATCTAAATCAAGAGACCTGTATTTTGTTTCCAAAATGTTACAAAAAACATGTTGTGTAAAATGGAGTATACTGAAATATGACTCGTTCTCTGGCAACAGTATATATTACTTACTTGACGGTTTTATTAATTGTACTTAAAAGTTGCTTTTTGTCTACATCACAATAAACATTAAAAAAAATCATCACTTATATTTTCGTAACACATTTGTGATTTATTTATTTGTATAACTGTTAACTGCCTACATTCCTTAAGGAAGACATGTACAGAATGTAATGTAGATATTAAACTACTGTATTTATAACTGTTTTGTAAAGCAATATTTTAAATAAATATGTTTTTGTTATATACATTTTTTATTTCAATATCCTTTCAAGTATTTTGTTTATATTGTATGTGGCCGATGGTGCTAAAGTTGCGGCACATAGACCTGCACGGTCCTGCTCATCTCTTCATCATCCACTAATGAAGAGGTCAAATGTGTCAATGAGTCAAATGCCAAACTGGAGTCAATTATTTCTAATCTTCTTTATTGATGACAGTCAGAGATAATCGTAAACCAATCAATCTCTCAGCTATATTGGTATTGTGGAGCTTTTATCTTATTTACTGACCTCTGATTTAATTTTTTAACTTGTAAAGATAAAATAATATAAAAATATATTGTTATGTACAATATATACTCTAAAACTCTTTATGTACAGTGATGAAATTTACGATAACAAGTGAAAAGGCAATACTTTCCCAATGGATCAAATATTTAGAGGTAGTTTAATACTTTTAAATTAAAACGATCAATGTTTTGTGGAATAGCAGCCGAAATCTCAAACTTTGATTTTTAGCCTATTGCATTCATTTAGCACTGTAATCATAGAATATAATGACTTATGAAAAAAGTTTTTTTGTATAAAAAGTACTCTGACACAGGCATTGTGACGTCATCGATACTTTTAGTACGGACACATATCACACTGACCAAATATTTACATTTAACTCTAGATATAATACATACACGCGTGTATAGTAATAAAACTTCAAAATAATATACTTTTTGATTAAATCTAACTTTTAACATAAAAATTACTATAATGCCCACCTGGCATCATCGGTAATAATAATGTGGTCTTGATTTTAACCTCAAACTCACTCATCTCCCAAATAATAACAGTGAAACTTGTGAGAAAATACTGTGATTCTGAATCAGCTAATAGTAATTGAGACAGTGGCAGAAATCAAGTCAACTAATTAAATTAGCTGACAGTCAAATTGTAAACATTAAAAAATAACCAATACTTTGAAGCCTGTTTTCTGAAACCTATGCCAATCTGGTATTCTATACAAAAATTTCATATAGTGATAATTACAAGTTATTTTAGTAATAAAAAAGCTGGCAGCTTAAAAATGCCCCTGCACTTAAAGCCATGATTGCTTTGTCGATACTAGTGCTGTGACATGTGCACAACTCCACCATGGAGTGAGTCAGAAATTGATGAAAACAATAAATCACCATTTGATTTTCTCTTTTAGACAACATATAAAGCTATGAATATGTTTCACTGTTTTGAACTATTGTTACACAGAACTTTTACAGAAAATCGTGGAGTATAAAAAAATTATAAAATGTTGAGTATTTGCTACAAATTGATCAAGTTGATTTTAACAACAGCAAATCATTTTTCAATAAGTAATTGGTTAGTTAATTGCAATAGTAAGAATTTTTTGCATCAGGAAGATTAAAAAATATGTACATAGCAGCAAATTAATATTTCCTTAGTTTGAACATTTTTTCAAGAAATTAATAACAGGCATTGCCTCGTCAGTTGTAGATTTAATGAGCGACCGATAACCTACACAATAAACAATTTAGTGCTGTGTTGTTGACCTAGTTATCGACTTGTGTCAGACAACACTCTGCATAATGTATATGGAAAAATGTGTAGCTTAGAATACTGATGTTCAATTTTAAAATAATACTATGGTTTACATATTATTATTTGCTTTATTTTTCAAATTCCCTTTCATATTAGTTAAAATATTGCCTTTATGAAACTTTGTAATCTAGATTCTTTACTACATCGTTTAGTTAATATGAGTTATATACACAGTTTCAGAACCAGTAATAGATCTGGAAAAGTGCTTACAGAGGTTGTGAAGATTTGAAAATAATGCATTTAGAGATGTGTGGATTAAAATTCATGAATTTATTAATTTTAGGGACATTTTAATATTCCACCTCAAATAGTTTGAAATACATAGTGTTCAAATTTCTTCAAAAGCTGATATTCTAATTAACATAAAAAAATGCCAACATTTGGCTGGTGTTTATATATTGCATACATTCCCAATACATTATTATAGGGTCAAATATTCATTTCAGTGACTGTAACTTTTTGTTCATAGCCTAGTAACAGCTGCTAATAAATATATAATAAATAGATAGGTCACAGGTTGATTCCTGGAAAGGTCATAAAATATTTGATGATTTTGGACTATGTACCTTTAAAAGCTTTTAGTGAAATCAATTAAAACGCCAGTGGAATTGATAGAAACCCCCTTAAATAGTTCAATTTTATCTAAATATTCAGTAAGAAAATCAACCAAAGTGGAGGTGACATTACGAGAGAGTACATACTTAATTTAGCAACCAAAGTGCATATACGGATGGAATAGGTTAGATGCGTATCCCCAAACAAAATTTCAGATGAACAACATAGTGCGATATTTGTACAAAATATCAATTGTATTTTTGTATCCAACATGTTCTTAAAAGAAATTCTCCAAAACTCTCAATTAAGAAAAATATCAAGTTATGCTTCATTTTGGGCTTTAATATGTTCAAACTTTTACGCAGTGGTGTCAAAACATAATATTTTGTTGGGTAAATTATACAGTACAGTCTTGTTGGGTAAAAAATTAAAGGAATCTTTATTTAATCTATGTATGCTATTGGTGTTTAAAAGTTATATGTATCAGAAAAACATATTATGATACCAAAATGGAACTTTTTTCATAACTGTCAAGATCAAATATTTAAAAATATACTTCTGAAGTTTTGAACTATTTACAATTTTAGCCAGCACAGCTCCAAAGAAACTAAAATATGTCCAAAAATGAAATATTCTGAAATGTACTCATGTATTTGGCTTAAATAAAGTGAGTGCCGTACCCGATTTGATTATGTTTTAGAATTAAAGATTCTCAAAATGTTTATCCAACATCACCAGGACAAAATTTTAGTATTTTTATGATGTGAATATTGATGTTTAATCAGAATATTCGTGGAGTAAGTTCAAAGTAGTAAAAGTTCATTTTATGAAAATGACCGAAAAATTTGTTAGTACTGGAAGTCACATGAACTTCAGTTTATACACATTATTGACACCTTGTAACTAACTTTTCCAAGGTTTATCTGAACTTACATAGCAGTTAAACTATACATGACATCAATACTTATTTTACTCAACCATTTTTAAGACTTGGATTGAAAAGCTACAGACGGGGTAAACAAAAACAAGACGTATGCCAGATCTCACTATTCTCTCCTCTGACAGTAGATTGTTGTCACTACAAGAGACACTTTCTCGCCTAACAAGTGACAATCTATAGAGACTACCGTGGAAGAGAAAGTGTCTCATGTGGCCCATTAGACTGCAGTTTGGTGTCTTTCCTTTGGAACTTGAATAAAGGTCACTTGATCTGTTTTATCCAAGGCCGGAGCCAGACTTTTATAGGAGGGAGAGAATTCGTGATTCTTTACTTTTTAAATTTTAAACAATTTTAGCCTATTTGATGAGTTATTGAGTGAATATTTCTACGTAAAATTTCAATTTTAAATGTATAAAATAGGATAGTTGTTTTAGGCTCTTATTGGAAGAACAAGTTCAAGTTCACAATTGCCAAATTCCTCTGGCCAGTTAGTATTGTATTTTATTTAATGTAAATAATGACGATAATGTTTGTTGCACTCATTTCTCTCCTTAATACTTACCGAAGTATTGACTATATTCTGGAAATGAGTCTCTCTGATTATATTTCAACTTATTCATCCACATAACTACATTTTCTGTGAAAAAATCACATAGCAGTGTGTTCTTACATAAATATTGTTATTTTTAACTGATTAAAAACCAACGTAAACTTAATAATCACTTACTCTTTTCCAGAAAAGTTGGTGCATTCTTGCACAACATTGCCTTACCACCTCGTGTTATTCTTATCAATCGTGTAATGAGACTCAAATTTTGTATCGTTAAAATAAATTAAGTAAATTATGTTTTAAATAGATCTCTTTAACTCGTAGTTCTCAATATATTAATAAGTGAGTATACTTACACGTTAATACGTGTCTGTGTAGTTTAAGACTCGCACGTCCAGCTGTGACCTTGGTGTACAGAACAGTTACCAAATTATTCCATACTAAATGACGATCCAGGCTTCCCACCTTTCCAAATTTGCATACAACAAATTGCAGATGACTTCCTAAAGAGCGGTTTGAAACCCCCAATCTGGACGGCTATGCTGGACCCCTAACCTCTCATCCTTCACTTTGAATTGTTGACAATTTGCAAATTTCCTTTGCGCTAGATTTGCCATATCAGCAGATATCCCCGGAGATTTGAGCGTAAAACTAAACTGCGGGGAATGTCCATAAGAAGCTAAAATCTCCTCTTTTTTTAAGTTTCCTATAACAATACATTATAGAACGGAATATTGTGTTAAACTCGTATTAGAGAACAAAAAATATTTGTTTGCTACTTTATTACATCATAATAATGATTACTAAAGCTAAACCCACTCTTCCATTACACTTCAGTTTATTATTGTTACTCTTTAGCTTCGTTTCGGCGGAAAACTTTCGCTGTTATCTATATGTTGTCGAACGCTTGAGGATACGATGATTTACAACGCCGCACCGACCGAAGTGACAAGAATGAACCAGAGGAAACCGGATGAGATGTTTTGGTATCTGTACCGTAAAAAGACGCGCTGTCCTTGTTAAAGTAGTTTACAACGGCAATTTAGTTTCCGGTGTAAGGCTTAACGTTTATAGCGTTGAATATTTGTGATAAGTGACAATGGAAAAAGCCACTGTAACAAGTGGTATTAAGAGTGTTGCATTTGTATTTAGTTCTTGAGGAAACATTTCATAGTTTACATCTGTTGAGAGTGTTTTCTCGTGTGCTCAGTGGAATAGGCGAATAGTAGTCAGTTAAAGGCATTTTATGTGCAAATATGTCTTCAAATTATATTCTTTCCAATAATAATTCTACAATTAAAATTTATCAAATTGAAAGTTTAGAATCGGGGAACGCCGTAGAGTAAAATTTCAAATATTTTCTCACGCTCTTTTGCTGTTATGTCTAGGCTTAGTAACAACCCTTAACACTTGGGAAGCCCCAACTCGAACAGTCATCTCCCGCAGTAGACTGGACCTATGGATCTACCCTTGCACCCCAGAATCTCGACACTTGCGGTTAGTGATGTGCCACTCCTGGTCATCCATTAGGTTGGCTAGATTTGTGATACATCGGTTTTTGCTATGCCCAGTGCAGGTTCAACAGAAAGGTATAAACCAGCCAGAAGTGAACTCTCCTAGGGAGTTTTACATAGGTTGATCTTGGACTAAACAAAAACTCTAAAAATTTTAGGGTCAAAGTGCAATCCGTCTGTAAGATAACTATAGTTACATTCTGTCGGGTCTTATAATACTCTGTCGCGTCGGTTTATTTCTTCTTAAAATGTGCTGGAAAAATAAAGAGCAATTTTATTTTCAGACATAATATTTAAGGTATGATAATTAGGGTTCGGTTATCGAATGGTATGGGTATATTATGTACTGAAAGTTACGTGACAAGTTGAAATTATTTTTTATAGTAGCGTTGTTTGTATTTTAAGCAAAAATAACGTAACAAAAAGCCATGTTTTTGGAAAATGTTGATTTACGTCTTTTGGAATCATTTTAAAGTCGCCTAACGTACTTAACTAGTACTGAAGTAATTATATATATATATATATATATATATATATATATATATATATATATATATATATATCGATAATTCACAAAAAAGATCAAAATTATATTCTAAAGAAGAACTACAAATTTGTTCGAAGAAAAAGATTTAGTTATAATGCTATTAAACACAATGTAAAAAATACAAAAAAATAAATAATTGGACAAATTTCTATATTAAGAAAGTAATCCTTAATTACAGTAGACCACATAAAAAAAATTAACACCTGTACTCAGCGACACGAGTCATGTACCGAATTTAGGACACCCGGAGTAGTAGCCTAAGCTGCGTCCACTGCAGTCATGTGTACTCCTCTACACATGTAACTATGTACAATTGTACATGTCTAGTTATACACGAGTAAGCTTGTTAATTATATATATATATATATATATATATATATATATATCTATATATATAAAAATGAATGTTTGTATGTTTGTCCTTTATGGAATCGTGAACTATTGGACCGATCATGATGAAAATTTGTACGTATATGTATTTTTCCACGGAGAAGGTTTATAAGCTATGCCCATCCCTTTCCCGATTCAGGATTCCGCCCCACTGGTTACAGAAATACCCATAAGAAATGCATTGCAGCAAACATATGTTAACGTCTTTTCAAATTTTTAATCAGCTGTTCTTTGTAAACATATATTACACTTATAGTTTTAAAGCATAGAGTAAGCTTAAGAGAAACGACAAATTTTGTTTAAACTGTTTTTGCAATCACTGTTAAACATAGACTTTACTATCCAGATAATACAATTCAAATTTGACGTAAAAATTCACCTTTAACTGCAATATTTATTTAATATAAACCATGCTCATGCTTGATCAGAAGAGTAATGCAGATATCATAATTACTATCTTACGTTGGCTACAAATATAAAGAATGTTATAAAATCAACCTTAGTTGTTTTTTTTGACAGAAGTATGGTTCTCAAAACTCCGTGTGTACATATTCTCTCGATCGAGACAACAAAGCAAGCTCAATCGTGGCATCGGAGATATAACTAATTTAATCTAAAATTTATTATAGTAAAAAAAAAATTTACTAAGTAATATAAGGACTTCGGTTCTTAAGATTTGCGTGCGAAGCCGTGGGTAACAGCTAGATAGAGGCAGGAATATGGTACATACCTTCATAATACGCCCAAGAGGCTCACGATGGAACGACTATCAATTATCTCAGCAATGTTTAGAATGTGATAGAAAAAGAATAAGTGAATATAGTGTACTGTTTTCAACGGGAAATTGCGTGCGAAGCCGCGGGCAACTTTTGCAAAAAATTATTGAAATGCGCAGCAAAGCGCGCCGGGCCCGCTAGTATATATATATATATAATACAAAATTAGGTAATTAAAAATTTTGAATCGGGAAACGACGTAGAGCAAGTGAGAGACCCTGCTTCGAGCCCCGGCGGAGGAAGTACTTTTTGCAAGAAGCAAAAACTGTAACGAAACGGGGTCGGGAATAATAATAATTACAGAACAATTATCTACCTAAAGCCATGCTCATATCTGGTGACCTTGTGTCGTTTAGGCCAATTTGTATAGATGGCATCTATAGCACCTGACCGTGATCCCCTAAGGCCAGTGCCCCGCTACGCGATTTCTCTGCACGGCACAAACGCACGCGGCTTGTCCGCATGACGTGAACACAGTATTCAAATCGAGCGTGCTCCATTTCCCGCATGCTTCGGAATGTGCGCGCGGATCGTTCGCAAGGCCGAATCTACGAATTTAAATGTAGCATGCTACAATAGTGCGGCAGCGTCCATAATCCCACTTCGTCCCATGATGACAATAAATAACAAATCAGCGTTGTGGATCGTACGTATTACTTGCTGAAAGTGGAAAGAGGGTTTAAGTTTGTTTTGAGTTAATAATGTTTTTGGTAATACGTCAAATACGTGTTGAAATCATAAATATAAGGAATATTGTGCCTTGAACTATTGAGAGAACGCAATTTAAATGCATTCTTGTAAGAGTAATTCTTAATAGTAAGATTTCTTTATAGGCATAGTTAAAAGTATCATATGCCTAAAGGGTTTAAACGAATTTAATGTTCTCAAGGCTACTAACAGCCGTTCCTTTAATTTATTCCTTTCCTGAACTGTTTCCTGTCGTGTAATATGAAGACATTTCTAATTAGTCGAGTCACTCTTCACATCATCACAGGTCACATAGACCAAATGCGGCCTTCACGAGTACTGATACAACTTAAATTCACCACTCACAAATCATCACTGGACTTGGAAACCTCTATACCCTATTAGTGCGTATTCTTGTAGGGATATATTTGATTCGAGCGTAGTGAAACTGAATTAAATCTAGGTATTAATTAAACCCTATTATCTAACCCTAACCTATATTATCTAACCCTATTATTAAACCCTATAATCTAGGTAGAATTAAACCCTCCGTCCGTCAAATTCCATTTAATCTATTCTCTTCTCATCCTCCCATTGGAATCATAAAATTGCTATAAGACCGAGAAAAGTAGTTCATATAATCTATTAAATTACTTGACCCCTCGTTCGTACAAATCTATTCTCTTCTCATCCTCCCATTGGAAACATTAAATTGCAATAAGACCGAAAATTGTTGTTCATATAATCTATTAAATTAGTTGACCCATCCATCTGTCAAATCTATTCTCTTCTCATCCTCTCATTGGAAATATAAAATTGCTATAAGACCGAAAATTGCTATTCATATAATCTATTAAATTACTTGATCCCTCCGTCCGTCAAATCTGTTCTCTTCTCATTCTCCCATTGGAAACATAAAATTGCTGTGATACCGAGAAAGGTAGTTCATACATTGAATAATCTATTAAATTATTGACCCCTCCGTCCGTCAAATCTGTCTCTTCTTATTCTCCCATTGAAAGCATATTGCTGAGATACCGAGAAAAGTAGTTCATATAATCTATTAAATTATTGACCCCTCCGTCCGTCAAATCTGTTCTCTTCTCATTCTCCCATTGGAAGCTTAAAATTGCTATAAGACCGAAAATTGCTATTCATATAATCTATTAAATTAGTTGACCCGTCCATCTGTCAAAACTATTCTCTTCTCATCCTCCCATTGGAAACATAAAATTGCTATAAGACCGAAAATTGTTGTTCATATAATCTATTAAATTAGTTGACCCATCCATCTGTCAAATCTATTCTCTTCTCATCCTCTCATTGGAAACATAAAATTGCTATAAGACCGAAAATTGCTATTCATATAATCTATTAAATTACTTGACCCCTCGTCCGTCAAATCTATTCTTTTCTCATCTTCCCATCGGGAATATAAAATTGGTGTGAGACCGAGGATAGCTGTTCACAACAACTTCTACCAATGATAATAAAAGCTAAAGAGGATACTTAATCTAGGTCGGTCACTGTAACGTGGAAGAGGGCAACGGGCACAATAGGGCAGCCATAATCCGAAGCAAAACAGAAAAATCCAACACTCTCAGTTTTCCCAACGTTATTATACAACACTTTGCGAAAGATACCACTCACATTATCTGGATGTGTCGTTCGATTTTCTAGGGTGATCTTAGTTCTGAAGGTTCGTATTCAAACCCATCTTGACCTGCTGATTCGTGAATGGAACCAGGTAAGAGTGAATTTAGGGTTAGGGGGAATCAGTCCTTGAAAAAAAATCCGAATTTCCAGTGAAAATACTTCCAGAACATTCTCTTCCGCTATGACAGGGCCAACTAAAAACAGCCTTGGCGAAGTTGGATTGAGCCTTTCGGCTGCATCGACCTAGTTGTGCTTCTGATCACTGAACAATAATATCACCGTCATTTTTTACACAAACTTTCCTATAGATAGGTAAACTGATTATCCATAGGTTTTCCGATAATCATATTTAAATGCTTCGGTACACATTTTAATGTATTTTACGTTATTGTTCAGTGTGAGCAGTGAATAGGGCGACAAATACAACTTAATGGGCACATTATGGTGATAATTTGATGTCTGCCAACAAAGATTTGTAATGATCATTAGAGAGTCTACAAATTTACAAATTACCCAGTCCCACTGCACAAGACCCGGAAGATTGTGTTGCCACTAGGTTCGTTATCTGATATCCTTTGTGGAGAACAAATTATGAATGATTTCGAAGTACCCATGTAAGAAATTTCAGAACTAAAAATGAATTCTATATTTTATTAATACAAAATAAAAACTTGGATAAAATGTGTTGGGTAATAAACCTCTATTTTACAATTTTAAAATGTGAACCATTTTTGAAATTTAGATCTCTGTATCACATATGCTAATATTTTTACTAAATGAAAATATGTCTCTAGATGTATGTAGATCTTTTATCGATAAAGGTTATACAATATTCATAAAGTTATAAGGTTCATTATATGTTATTAGATGTTATTTTATTAAGATATTATTGGATATATATATATATACCTGTATATATATATATATATATATATATATATATATATATATATATATATATATATATTAGATAATATATCATAAGATTTTATCGATAGTGGTTAATATTATACCATCAACTAGTAGATAAATTAAGAAGAACAATTTTAACACAATTTCAAATAGCTGCCTTTTTTAAATGGTTGTCCAAGTTTTGTTACGCGAACTTTCTTTTATGATACAGATCTACTTGACCTAGGATGTGCTTACAGTTAGGTTTTCACGTCTGGTTAAGATACAAGGATGTTGTAAATGAACATGGTTCTTACTACTGGATGTAGGTTTACTCTGCCATGTTTACTGTGCACATGTATTTTGACTTTGATACAAATTAGTAACCAAGTACTGTATACATTTCGTAATGCATTCGTGGTTTGGTGGTATATTCGTAACGTGTGCACGAACATCCGGTGAACCCTCTTCCTCCTCCAGCTCAGGGTTTTTTGCGCTGGATACTGTCATCATTACTAACATTTATTCACTATTATTTAGAAAATAAAATTATTTGTTATATTATTTACAAAGCAGGGGTTCGCCACACACGTGTCGCGCAACAGGCTTCGCTGAGGTTGCATGCAAAATTTAATAGCTATAATAAGTCAATAGCTCATTACATTCTGTCCTGCGGGCTGTTAGACAATCGTAAAGAATATAAACTTTTACATTCCTCCGACAGATAAAAGAGGATGATGTCAGCCTACTGAGTGACAGGCTTTAATGACAGCCAAATTCCATGGTTGAACATGCTCCATTATAGAACTCATTGTTGTCTATGTGGAAGTGAAGTTTCATGCAAAATTCCATTATAGAACTCATTGTTGTCTATGTAGAAGTGAAGTTTCATGCAAAATTCCATTATAGAACTCATTGTTGTCTTTGTACAAGTGATGTTTCATGCAAAATTCCATTATAGAACTCATTGTTGTCTTTGTACAAGTGATGTTTCATGCAAAATTCCATTATAGAACTCATTGTTGTCTTTGTACAAGTGATGTTTCATGCAAAATTCCATTATAGACTTCATTGTTGTCTATGTACAAGTGAATTTTCATGCAAAATTTAATATCTACAGATGAAGACTTTCTATTCATTATGATAAATAGAGATATCTTATCACATGATACATTCATATTTTTGTTCATTTACTTTCCTAGCAATGTTTAAGTAATTAGTAAGTAAAGTAACATTTCCCGTGAGCTGCGCCAGTAAGAGTACTTCAACGCAAGATTGCGCTGATATAAAATTTTCTCTCATTTAACATTTACTTTCCACACTAATATTTTTTTCTTTTTTACTATATGAATTTAAATGTTACATGTTAAAATCTTATACGATTTTACTCAGTTCATTTATTTTTTATTCTGCCGTTGCCATTATGGTCACCCATTATAAGAACAATGTAAAAAATATTCGCTAACGTTTCTAAAGACAGTGACATGGACCATGATCGATCTCAGTGTTGCCAACATAGAAATGAAACTCCATGAAAACTTGAAAATTCGTCTCGTACTGACAGGCAGATAGAAATTAAATGAGTGATAGGCTTCGCTAGTATAGTGAAGACAATATTACCCACTAAATTAGTACATCCTTTCTGAAACGATTCTCGAGATATAAGTGCTATAAGATAGACATTAATTGTCCAATCTAGGCCAGTGGTTTCGCCAACGCTTAGCCAATACTATGGACCAAAACGAAATGTAAATGTAGTGCATTCTTTAACAGACTGTACTAAAGTCAACATACATTATAATAGTCAATCGTATTAAACATTTGCTCAGATAGTAACTTAAATAACTACAAAGTAGTAAGATAATAAACAGATCTCGTCCCGACATTTTCGAATCTTAAAAGAAGAATAAAGTAGTTTTTTTAATATGATTAAATGTACATGTAACTTGTAACAGGTATTTGTAATGTCCATTTTTTAAGGCACGAATGTTTTGCCAAGTTGTCGTATTTTGCTACTCCTTTAGGAATTTGATCTTTTCTCTCATTTCGTACCAAAGACGTGTCTTTGTATCTAGCATATACTTTTGGGTTTCTGTCAAGTGTGTAACTGTTTTTAAAACAAAAAATTTCATTATTTAGACAAACTAAGGACTTTTAATAAATTAAATTGCATTATTCTCTTTTTAAATCCTCTTGGTTTAGTAATGTGTGTATACAGTTCTGCAGGTACATTAAACAGTTTGCCATGTAAGTCAAACACTTTTTGCATGTTTTACTAGTGTAAAAAAAATTGCTCGATATTGTCTGTTTTCTTGGTTTCATAAGTGTAAAATTGATTATACATATTTGTTATTTTTTATTCCGATATATTATCAACCATGTATAGATTGTATAATTTATATTTTGCTACCAAATAATAGTACATTTTATTGGTTAGTCTTTTAATTTTACCTCGTGCAAAACACAGGTTATCGTTTATATTTCATATGTTGGAAACCTGTTATATGATAACTGGAATTATTTAGTACAATAATCACAATTTTATCTGTTCCCTATTTATAGACACATAAGAAAAATATATAATTGTTGATGTGTGGACACTGGTTTGAAAATACAAAATATGATGTCGCCTGCAAACTTGTGATATGCAATGTGTTTACATGGCTGCGCTCAATTCAACTAGATCTGTGATACAGGCGTGTGGGTAAATCAAGAAAAATTAATATGTTTTTATTTGTATTTATATTTTGATTTTGAACTAGTTTTTCAAAAGGTTCTTGTTGTTTTAGGTAAATTTAATAATAATTACTGTTTCTTCAACTTTTTTCATAATTTTCATCCAACAATCTTCATACAAGAATTTAGAACTTTTTCATGAATTATTTACATTATTTCTTTTTTGTTAAAAAATATGTTGCAGCGTTCATTTATTATTTAAAGCCGTCTTATAATCTTGTTTGCTTTAGCTACTGGTTGTTCAGTAAAAATGTCGTACTGCAGTGATAATGAAAACACGAATCAGGCTGGTGACATCAGTTGTATTTGAGCTGTAATTCCAGTTATTTTCGTGTTATTCGGATAATTCTTAAATGCTATTCCATCATGAATTGATCGTTTATACTGATCTAATGGGGTTTAGGTGCACTAGTCTAACGACTGCAGCTCATTGAATGAACCAATCACGTCTCATCTTACCATGTAATCAGTATCAGCAAATGAATGGAGAAGTCAGTCGATCCAAAACGCTTGAGTTCAAGCAACTATCATAACATGACGAAGCAAATATTGCAGTCAATGAGAGGATAAAGTCAAGGATAACACTGACACACATTTCATAATCACTTCAACTATCAACATGTATTAATTACAGTAAATGAAGAGCAATACAGGATGAATGAAAACTAGCATTATTATATTTCAAAGAAAAAAAGCCGATGCATGGATAATCCGCCATCAACTATAAATATAAAATGTTTATACCTATCCTCAAATTATATTTTAATTAGCAGTGTATAAATATATATTATAACATATTATATAAATAATACATTAAACGGATTTCACAGACAATTAAAATAAAGTAGCAAATAACATTTATTTATAAAACTTCAGTTTACTACATATTACAAGTAAATACAATCGTAATCCTAATAATATTTTAAATGCAAAAGTGCCTTTGTTGGTTATGATTTCACGCGTAAACTACTCAACCAATTGTACTGAAGGTTTACATGGACGTCTTACGGTCCCTGGTTTGAATATAGGCTTATTATTATTAGGAAAATTGCTCCGGACTGCTCCCCACTGGTCACTAAAGCAGTAAAAAAATTCCGTCTTGGTCTCTAAAGTTGTGAAATATTAAGTTATTTTGAAAGAGCCTCTCAAATGTAACTCTCAACTGTTCTGTGTAAACATTGTTTTATGGCAACACAACCATACGTTTAATTAATTTAACCACTATTTTAATTGTCTTTACATTTATAGTGTGTAAATTCTGTACGGAGTAACCATTCGTTTTCACACCATTATTTTATTTCTCAGCGAATAGGTAAGCACTCGTCTACCTTAGAACAGTTCCTAAAACTAAGATGGTCAGATTTTGACTCCAAAGAGTCCCTTTGAAACAGTCGGCAAAAACTATGCTACATGAAAGTTCGCTGGTCTGGGCTTTTGAACTAATGTACCAATTCCAGCTGTAAATGTTCTAAAATATTGAAAATATTGTTTTGTTTTACAATAAACGTATCTTAATATTTTTCCTTGTGATTTGGACTAGCTGCGAAACCAAGATAATGAAAAGAAAAGAACTCAAATAGTATCACATTTTTATATACTAAAAATCCTTTTAGAATACTTCTTTGTCTATGCTAGTACGTAACAGATATCCATTGATATCAAGTGACAGAAGGTGTCCTCTTTGTTTTACTGGCGGAGCCTTAAGCGCTAATTGGTGTGATAAAAAGAGTAACTGCTGTCATGCAGTTTGAGCTATGTTAAAAATGTTGTCTTTGCACAGTTAGTAATTGATTTAAAACGTTGTCTGTACTTATCAGACAGACAAGAATGCTGTTTTTATTAACGGTTTAACTACGGTAGTGAAATTTATTTCGATTATCCATTTCCATTCCAGTGACCAATCAAAATAACAAAAATGGCGCATCCTTTTCCTTTTATCCTGCTATGAAGACAACATTTCCTATTAAGTTAAAATGTTCAGTTCTCCTCCGTGAAACCAAACAATTTAACAGAGTATTTTCATCACATGTGTTGGTATCTTACAGAAAAATGACAAATTATTATCATAAAAGAATGTCATTTTAATTATTATTGAAAACAAACATGTTAATTAACAACATGGACACATGTAAACATGGAATATTAAATTATATTATTGCACTGTCATATATTTTTGAGGTATATTATGAAAGCTATGGTAAGTAACCTTTTTAATAAGGACATTTTAAAAATGAAAATCTGGGAAGAGGGATGTTTAGAGATAGTGAAGTAGAAAGTTAGAAGATATTAATAAGAAGATACAAATGACCGAAATGACTGGTACCCGCAATACGGGCCATTTAAAATCACCCCACTCGCACTCTAGGGGCGGGGGGAGGAATTGAACTCCTTAATAGAGGAAATATCATTCAACCATATAGGTACCTCAGAGAACACTAGTGGTGATTTCTAAAACCAGCCGGAACACAACGCGCTCTGAGATGACTACATTCTGATGCAAGTGACACAACGAAAAGACGACGTTTTCTTATTATTTCCTGTTTTGTGACAGCCATTCTTAAAAGACTCATTATTCGATACTTAGAGTCTTCTCCATTGTGTTGAAACCAATTATTTCTTGTGTAGACCATATCGGGCTTGTTAAGGTGCCCATCATCAGTGTCCAACAAATGCTCTTCTTGCCATACACCAGACAGAATCGAATAAAGGTGCAGCCGCCTTGTATCATACAGCATGATGAAGCTTAATGTGACTACTTTGAATTCTGTGCGTACTGTGTGTGTTCATAATGTGCGTCTTGTGGCAACTTTGCACTACGTGAGCAGCATTCATTTCTAGCCTTCCTCCAGTCATTCTGTGCTCACATGTCGTTTCCATATTACGATATTTCAGTTGAAATCAAGTTTAAAATAATGGCAAAGACCGATAAGTAATCTTCTTGTGTATAAACATGAATCGCTAAATGTATTGCTAGGCGCTAATCCCGAGAACGACTAAGACAATTTGGCTAACTGTTTTTTTCATATTCGTTGAAGTCCACGAAGGTTTATATGAAGAGAAAGATCGAAACGTTTTTTCGGAATAATTTAGAATTAGAAGAAATAATGTTAATATTTAAGTTTTATGATTCAAAATTTAACTGACACTAAACATATGTTGTCACTTTTTGCTGGAGTTCATAAAAGAGGCTGAAGAATTTGTTTACATTCAAATTTGGGAAATATTAAGTCTACAGTGCCTGATCAGTAGTGTAATGCAGATAGCAAAATAGGTTACTACCTAACTTTTACTCCAGATTGTATCAGTGAAGAATGTAATACATCTAATTCATTGGAAATAGTATTTAAACGCCTTTATAAAACTCACCTTTATGAACAAATCTGTGAATGTTTGCACCATTTAGGTAGTGCACCTAAAATACTCGAGGGTTGGCTTTCTTGACATTGTGACATTTCTATAGTGGCTTAAGAAAAAAAAGAGTAACTTAATGGACACTAATCTGCCCCAACGAGTCATTCCTTTCCAGCCTACAGTCCGAAAAACAAGTCTTCTATAACGTAAAAACTATTATAAATAATTTATTTCTAAACGTTTTACTTTACCATAGTATCCTCACATACCGGAAGAAGATGCTTTTTACCGTAGTAGGCTTCTCAATTTTACGTATTGTCATTATCGGGGCAACGCAAACTCTTAGATATCTTAGGTCGAAACTAGATTACAAGAGCCGGAAGGAGACTTTTTTGACAGAAATAGGTTTGTGAGACCTGCATATGACCAAACCAAATCATGAACACGATGATTTAAAATCCATGGGATGTTTTCCCTTTATAGCATATTCAGTTGATTTAGATTTGTTAATGTTCTTTTATTCTCTTTGTCACAGGTCTTTTGTTGTTTGTTTTTAGGGTTTAATTTTGTTAAGTAAGTTTTTAAATTATTAAATGAGTTAAAAACTGTACAGATATTAAATTTAGAATGTACAGGAAAATCTCATATTCCACGAATTCAGAGTGTAATTTTCAAAAGGTATGATTTGATTCAGATTCAGATTTGTACTTGACCTCGTTGCTCAATTGCAGGACTTGCCACTATTTAATGATAGCTTGTAGCATCAGACGAAACCATGCCGACATACAGAGGCAAGATTCAAACTCTCTATAAAGAAAACTGCATATAACGTTTTCAAAGATATTTTATATAGTATAGTGTATCAGAAATCTGTCTAAAATTAGAGAGTGCGGTAAACCGTTTATGGAATCGGTGTAACTACGGAAATCTTTCAAATAGAAGAAAATTGCCGCTTAAATAAATTCTATTCTAACAATGACATTAGCAATAATATCGGGTCTTGACCACAGGAATAACGTAAGTCCTAATATGTCTCAATTTAGATTCTAAAAGATTGATATACGGCATATTTACATTAATTACGACACTGATCGATATTGACAGATTAATGAGACATAATTTGTTTTAAAAGCCTTCTTCAACTATTCAAATTACTGTTAATGGATTTGAAATTAATAAGCCTATATATGTAGGAAATGATTTAGATAGCCTATAATGTTGTGTCAGTCTCATAAAAAACTAATCGTCAGATTGTAATGTGAAAGTGGCAAATTTAAGTCGTGGCGGATTAAATCATGATAAAGACATACCACTGCTCATCTCACAAAATTGATAACATTTCTTTTCAAACAGAAATTTTCCTTGATCCCTAAAATACTAAAAGATATTTCGATACTCATAAAGAGACATCTGATGAGAACTATCGTCCTGTTTCTAAAGAACTTTACTGGTATTTCGTGAACTGTGATAGATTTTTGGGATATTTTGATAAATATAATAATCTTACCAAGATATCAAGTTAGGTTAAAAAAATTGAAGTGTACGATTGACTTGACTATTTATGGAGTTAATTCTTGAAGGATTGCAAAAGCGTCAGACTAGATCATCTCAGACATTCTTCAAAGCTATGACATACGTGGAGTGCCATAGAAGTGGCTAGAATGACACTTAGCCAATCGAATTCAACATGTAGAAATCGCTGGAAAATAATCCAATGAAATTTTAATACGGCGTCCCTCAGGGATTGATTCTTAGCCCTTTATTTCTTACGTATATGTGAATAATTCAGTCTCTATACTTGAAAATTTATGTAACCTACATATAATACATTTCATAACATGATGGACATTGTATTGGGTATTTGTTCATCTCCCTATCTTCTAACGAATTTTTAACGTTATAAATTTTTATTAGAGAAATCCAGATACCGTTATAACCACCTGCCTTGTGGTGAATTTCTCTAGACTTATTTAAATATAAGACAAGAGTACACCACACCACCTGTCACGTAAAAGCGTCGCTAAGTTTTCCTGCAAAATTTCAAATCAATATAGCTTATCTCATTCTGTGGACGTCCTACGAATAAACATACGTAAAATTATACAGAATAGAAATATTTACATCCCTCGGCAGACAAAAGAGAAATTGTGTTAGCCTACTGAGTGATAAGCATCAATGACGTTTAGCCGAATTTCGTGGTTTATAGACATACACCATCGTAGAACTAATTATTTTCTCTGTAGAAATGAAGTTTCATGCCAGTTTTATAGGTATCCTTCTCGAGATATAATACATTCACATTTTTGTTCAGTAAGTTGAGTTTTATAGCTGTGTCAACGCAAGAGTCCGCTTGCCACCTACTTTTAACATTGATTCCAGTCCTTATTTATATTTTTTACTCTATGAACAAAAGTGTCACATTTAAAAATCTCATATGATTGTACAGTGTACACAATTTGTTTACAAATTTATTTTTCCAGCTATTTTCTCGTTTCTGTCATGGCTACCCACAATACCAATGTATATGCGCTAACGCTCAGCCTAATCAGCGCATGGTTACATGCACATAGTTTATTTCAGTCTCACGAGTGATATAAGAACATGCAAACGTTATCTGTGACCTGAGAGACACTAAAGCTTTAATTTTTAATTGAAAATGAAGATGAAGTTTTGTACACCAAAATTTACTCGCACTTCACCAATCATAACCGCTGTAGCACAGTAACTACTTATTCTAACATACCAACTGTATGATTATATACATTGATTTAATTACACGTTAGAGTTCAAATGATTTGTCTACAGAGGAAATTAGATTTGGAGAAACAGATGGAGATGTGCAATTGATCATATTAATTGGTTGTAGCTCATCTGGTTGATGAGAAACCTAAAGAGAGAATTTAAGAAAGGACAGTTCAGTTACTCATTGTTTTAAAGCGTACGTTGTAGTTGGACGTAAATTGGCGAAATGTGCATCAGTGAATGGTCAGGTGTCAGAATTAAGTTAGCATGTGGCCGATGACACGTGACGATGGTGTGACATAGATGTGCTAACTGATGTGTTTGTTGCAGCTATCCTCCTGGGATACTGTGGACGTCCAGGTCAGTCGCTGCACGTGCATGTCCATTGTCCATCTCTGTCTGTAGCATGTTTATACGTGAACAGAATCGCAGTTTATGACAAGATTAGGTGTTATTGCCTTGTTGTTTATGACAGATTTTTGTTTAGTTGAATAGTTACAATTGTGTGTGTGAGAAAGAATGAGTAGAGGAGGAAGGATTGTAACCCTTGAGAGTGGATTAGAATATGTTTAAGAGCCCGTTACTAAGTGACGTCCATGTTCAGTGGAGAATGGGCTAAATCTACCCTATAAAACGTATGTGCTTTTGAAATGTTAGATATGTTAGGTAGGTACAAACATTCCTCTATGTTGTATTTACAAGGCGTTAATGTTCTTACAGGAGCATCACGTAGACTGTTATCCCAAAGGTCGTCATCCCTAAAGACTTCTTGAAAAGCTGAAAACAATATGTTTTCGGCAATATGTAGCGTCTTCGGCCAAATTTTAGCGTTTTCGAATATCCAAAAAATTGACAAACCCTGCCACGTGACGCGCAATGATGTATTCCTACTAATTTATTATTCCTCCTTTGGATTTAAAGTGAACTTCTTGGTGGTTCAACGAAGTAATGTACTGATTAGTTTAAACAAATAATATTCCATGTGTTGTGTTAGTAATAATGTCTACACAAAGAACAAGCTCTTGACTATGAGGTGGAAATCGAGGTTCGCCATCTACATCCATTTCAATCTACAGAACAGGGCGTCGAGATCTTCACTTTTCTCGCCGAGGAAGAGTGTTATCAACCGAATTCAGTGGTTTCATTTTTCACTAAGTTTTTTCAATCTCACAGATATAACTAATTGTCATAGACGACAGATTTATTTAGGTGATCCAGACGTAAATTCTGTATCTCCTCCTATCGTTTCCTATTAGTTTCCTTTAAGAAAATATGTGTCCGGTTGCCTCATAAAAGAATTATTTATGACATCCCTCAGGCCAGAACCAACATTGATTTGTAAGTTGATGTCAAGACCATAATAATAGGATTTATGGTAAATAAACTGTAGCTTGTATGTAACCAAACACAAGCCATTGGATAATTATATCTGGCCTTCCTTAGGCCAACAGTTATTAATTTGCATTTAATTCATTCTACGTATTATTTTCACATTCGCCCTTGATTTGATGTCAAAGCCCATACGAACCAGAAACAGTCATCTTTAGATCTGTAGGAAACAGATGTAGGCGTAGATCTCTTGTAAATGTTACCCTTATATTTCTTTGGCAGATTCTCCACGATCACATCGATTTATTTTCTTCCTGATCTGTACATTGACCAGTTATTTACTTCTGTTATGTGATTTTATAAAACTACAACTATAAAAAACGTCCCAAGTGTAACTATTTTTACACGAATATCGTCTAACAATATGATTTTTTGATAAGTATAAATTTTGTTTGGATAAATTTAAAATCCTCCAGCGTCAGGAAACGTAGATGTCAATAATCAAATGAACATATCGACTTTCTCCAGCTGAAGACAAATAGAGGCCAATCGCCGCGAGCTGACTGTAACAATCTCCGGTGCACCAGCTGATCACTGACCAGCTGACATTAGAGTGGGCGGCACTTCCGGCCCAGATCAGCTGATCGCTACCACTTCCGGTCACCTGAGTTCACTGACCCGCCCGCCTAATGCTCGCTATCAGCGTCGCCCCATTGCTCCCGATAATGGGAGTCCTGATGAAATGACAGTGTTTGTTGCTCCGAATTTCCGGAAGACAGTAAAAGTGCATCCCACTCTCGTGTGATAAACATGTTGATAATGCCACTGTAAATGTAGGGTGGCGAACAAGTCTGTCTGTCTGTTTGTGTTTTTTATAGGGAAGAATTATAACTTCAAACTGAATAACTATAAAATTGTAACTTTGTAAAATCTTTAGTCTACTTAAGACCTGTGTTTTGCAAAAAACAGATTGCAAAAAGATATCATATCAGATTTCAAATATGTGTTACATAGAAAAAGTTGTCTCTCGTGAAAATTGGAATTGTGAATGGTTAAAACTTTACTATACGATTAGAAAACTAAAGGGTTTCTGTCCTTTTACTTTTTTCCTAAAAAGGTTTGTCCTCTAACGAAGTTTAAGAGAGAATATTCACTTGTTACAGTTGATTGTTATTTTGAATGGGAAATTATATACATGTTACCAAAAGAACAATAACTTTAGAATTACTCGATAAATTTTCTTACATTTTTAACATGTATTGTTGAATACAAGGCGCAAAAAATTACTTGTCTCAACAAATATTAAAGGCATATACAGTTTATTTTATTTTAACCTATGGATTATAAGATTACTTAACATGTCTTAAAATTCTCTTGGTTAGTAGTTCTGGTCATGTTTAGAATTCTTTTCCTTCTTAAGCAGCCCCTCTTCACTGTGGTTGCTTTAGCTTGTTATTTGCTTCCTGTTCTGCTTTAGTAATCCTAATTTTGAAGTTGTGGGAGAATTCAAACTAGGCCTAGGCTTACACGAAACCTCTTACCTCTTACTTCTTAATTGTATAACAATATTGCGTAGTCAACTTCTACGAAAACACATGCAATGCTGTAAGAAAATATTTACCACTATATGATAAGTATGATTACTAGAAAAACAATAGTAGTGTTATAACCTAGCAGGAATTACAATCAATTACTAACATTTGTAAAAGCAGCAAGTTAGCCAACCTCACAGCTTGCTAAAAACTCAGAGTAATTCATTGTGGCTTTATATGTATGAAAAGTAACTGTTTAGTGTGGCAAGGTTCAAGCCCTATCCCTGAAAATGAATGCAAGGCTTTACAAAATCTTTCCTCTTTTTGTAATAATGTGATAAATATACACTGGAAAAACGAAAAAATATCGTTCCATTCAATGAAAACATACGTATTTTGGTCTAAAAATAGTATTCTCCCTTAGAGATTCGTACACATCGAGTAATTAAAGATTCCCACAGAACTCGCGTGTTTTTATCAAAATAAATTTGGGTTTACGCGATTAAGTATGTAGTAAGTATTTTAAACATTAATGAGGCTGATTTTGTATACAAAAATCTACCTAAAAAGAATAAAATTATGATGGTTGTAAAGCTCAACTTTTACATTGTTTTTATATCAGACAAAATAATTGTCTTCCTTCATGGTCTGAATGTAAGTTATTCTTATCGCGTATTATTGGGAGCCTAAAAGAATATGTAGGCATTTGGTGAGATTTGCTCAGCACGGGTCAATTAAGTCTTTCTAAGGTGTCTATCTGTGTACTCCTAAAGTAATCATTAGTTGTTGCCTTTACACATCTGCTACGTCGAAATTATTAGTAAAAGACAAAATTAGGTTCCTAATCATTTTAATTCTTCTGTGTAATCATGTTGACTCCAGGAATCTGGAATCAACGTCTATCTGAAGAGATCGAAAACAGTTGGCTATGAAAAAGCTCACATCAAACTCTCTACATCGTTTCGGCAGAAACACCTAGCCTACAAACAAATGTAATCTAGATGAAGTGGAAGTCTCATTATCTCATCAGGTGTACCATATTATTGAGTGCACTGCGATATTTATGATATGATATTAACTCACGATGGAGCAAGCAAGGGTTGATTTAATACCAATGTTAAGTTCAGTTCCATTTCCAGTTTCAACCATCATAGTGCTACATAATTATGGATATGTATGTTATTTCGTTTTTCTGAAGAAATTATATTTTTTATATTGTAACAGTCTTTGTTTCTTTTATGTATCTCACACTATTCAGGGAATAGCGAATTGAAAGGCCTAAAAACTATAACTTTATGAACTATAGAAATTCTTGTCACGCTTCAAACAATGGAAATGATTATTTCATGTATTTAGCTGTTGTATGTTCACTTTACTGTAAAGTAATAAATCACATCCTAAAAGGATGCGTCTTCTACCTGTCTTGTTTGGTCAATTGGTCCACTTGTACTTCTATTAGCCTGCACAAAGTTTTGTACGTAAGGCGCAAAAATGTTGATTAATTCATCTAACTACATAAACAGTGAATACTACAAGGAAAATGTAACTGTTATAATAAGCATCCAATTATTTACGTTGCGCTGACAGAATGACACACCTACCAATAAAACAATCTTGAAATAGGCCCTTTTTGGGATTTGATAAAGTTTCGTTGGAAATATTTTCCAATTATTAGGAATAACGAAGAAATTCCAAAAAAAAAACAAAAAAAAACTGATAATTCCAAAATATTCCAAATTGAACGAAGATTCTAACTTTTTATTGGGTGACAGGACGACACCTTTCCAAGACCCCCGATGATTTGTGTAAACCGGATTTGACATCAGACAACTAACTCCGTACTCACTCATACAGATCGAGGAGGTGGCTGTTCATTTTAAAAGTTCATCTCACTATGAGATTGATTGTTTTCAAACTATAATTATGGTATAGCCAATTAACTACAGCGTAATTAACGCTGTCCTGCATTTAGAGTGGAATACGTTATGGGGAAACTGTCAACGCTAGTGTAAATTAAGAATATAGCGTGGAAGGAGATTGAACTTTGGGCGTGTCTGATCCGTTTTTTACTGAGCAAGCAACCCGTGTTTATCGCGATAGCGGCTGTTGTTTACACGCGCGCACGGCGATATCACGTGACTGTCCGCTCAGAATACTCTCCAACACGGCTCGCACACTCTCAGGTGTTACTCAGGCAGATTAATGTGTTACAATAAAAAAAACCACACACATGCCGCATTCTTGGCGGGGCAGGTGGTGCTTGGCGCCGAGAGAACGCGTGTACTAGTTATCCGCTGTAAACAAGCACATTTACCTAAAGCGACACATGGTTCGCAGTCCACAGGTGATTTGTGAGGCCTCGCAGTCGTAAACTAATTAATCCAAGTCTATTATTAGTCTGTTTTCTGTTTACTGCGGTGTTCTGTAGTTGGACTTGTAATGTTCTTGTAGTAATTGCGCGATAAAATCAACTACCTCCAGTATTCCGCCACTCACTAAGTGGAATAGCAAGATTTTTAACACGTATTTCAAAACTATTCCAGTAGCTGCAGTATTCAGTACTGTGTGTGAGTTTGTAAAGAATATCTAATGTACGATTTGTCATCGGGTCTAAGCGGACTACCTGTATATACCTATTTATAGAAGTGCATGGAAGGGTTACGAAAGCTCCTAAATTCGCTCCTGAAAAAGAATAATGCCTAATATACGGCATGTCATGTAATTTTAAATAAGGGACCATCAATGGTCTGCGTGGTTGGTATAATCATGCATGCATATAGTTTACCTGTGTAATTCTTGTCATAGCTGCAAACTGAGTCGCAGAGACGAGTGTGTTTAGGGGTCTGCCAGTCGTAAAATGAGGAAATATTAATACGCTAGTTAATTTCTTTCGCGTAGTCACTAGATGTATAGACTCGCACTAGAAGGATGTATAATGACAAAAGAACTATTTTGTTTAATAATATATATTTACCGTTCTCCTGAAGCATTTGATCTACATTTTCTAACATTCTGTATACTTAAATTGTGAAAGATAAGAACATTCTATACTTTCCCTCCATGGATATGAATATTAGATTAGAGTCCTGTGCCACTGTATTTCTTGATACTTGATACGGACGTGATATGCATCTAAGACGGGAACAATAGCGCCTCAGTTTAGCCTCCGATTTCAACATTCACATTAGACATTCGCTAACAGCCACTATTTTGGGCACATTGCGTAGTTCTCGCCGGTAGATGGCTCCATTAAAATGCCTGACAAACTTCGGCGACTAAACTCTTTTCTTTCTAGATACTTTGCTAGCTAAATAAACCACCTGGTTTAAATAATTATGTGTACATAACGCCTTGATGTGAAAATGTTTCTTTGGATAGTACATTGCTTCTTAATGTTAAATGTGTGGTACTTGCAGCCTATCATTCGTAGTTGTGTAAAAGTAATTTCGCTCATAATTCGTTCATGTTTTTTTGAATCCTGTTAATATATAGAATGTTTGATGTCAAAAATTCAAATGTTTCATTTAAAATAATATGTTATTTCTAACTCAGATCAAGGACTAGAACACTTATTTATATAAAGTACGCACAATTTTATACGGATGTAAAATCAAGGTAGGCTATATCACAACGATTACTCTGCGTGAAGCCTGTCTGTAAATACTTGCTTTCCTTGTGTTACAACATTTTATTACGGCTCTAAACATTTATACTATTCTATGCGCACCTAATCACGCGCTTACGCTTATTCAAACAACGTTCAACAGTAAAACTGCAATAAAACTTTACCCCGTCTCCATATCATTCTCAAAATAAAAATTAACTCGCGTAGCGATTAGTTCAAGTTGCGCACAAAAAATCAATAGTTATACTCGTACTATTTACCAGTTAAAAAACAATTACGTTAGTCTTAGTTAGTATTCTATTTATGATCATCTACAGGAAGAATGAGCGTAAACCTCGTATAATTTGTATTGCTTCATTATAGTTTTCTCCTAGCTCTAAATAATTTAAATGTATTTAACTTTCTTCCTCTTTGTTCCCTTAAATAAACAATAAGGGAACACGATCATGTGTATGAAGTGTGCAAACATTGTAAACGATAACATAACCTAAATGTGAACAGTCAAATTTACAAATTCGACCACTTCTGTTATACCCCGGCAATACCAACGCGCATGTCACAGTTCTGAGTCGTGTAGTTGCGCTCGAGATGACTGGCTCACGGAGGACGATCAGTTTTGGATTATTGCAGGACCCTGTGTGGGACCACTGCTTGACTGTGGTCTTGGTCTTCTTCTTATTCTTAACGTTGAATCTTCTGCTGATCCTGGGCTACATGTACGTAGCCTTCTTCTTCTTCTTCGGTTCCCGCTTCACCTCCGCGCCGCCAACTCCGCCTCCGCCGCCGGTTCCGGAAACACGAGAGAGACACTGACACCGACTGATGGTATAGTACAAGTCAGAATATACTACAAGGAATAGTAAAATCTGTGAATGGGCGGAGTTACAGGTTGTCCCTTTTTACCGTTTTCCTACGAGCGGTAGTTGGAAGTCTTCCGAAAAGGCAGGACGTCTTCTTATGGAGTTTTCTAATCGGGAGTTCCACATAGTATATTATTGATAGTAACAAATTGTAATTTTGGAAAGTAAAATGTTTTTGTAAAAAATGTTAAATAGCTATGTAAAATAAGTAATATGTAAAACTTGGATTATGAAAAATACACACACATTATTTAACGACGAAAAACTGACCGAAAACCAAATGATACACATTTATGAAGAATATACTGAAAATGTGTGAATGTCTTAGTGTAATAAAAAACTATGTGTAATAATTGTTGTGTATAAAACTGATAGGTTGGAAGAGGAGATGCGGTCTCAAGATTCGTTTTAACATTCAAGTACAGAGATAGGGGCTAAGTAATGTTCTAAGAGACGGGCTTCACTAGTAATTAAATTCGATCAATTAGCATGTCATTTAAGCTGCACAGTAGTGAAGAATAAATTAATTCTTGGCTCGTTTTGTATGACCATTGTATTAATCATACACAAACACTTTATACGTGCGCTGTACCCTTACACCACTCACATAAATCCAAAAGAAGAACGTAGAATTTCTTCTTTTTAGATAGACGTAGAATTAGCCTCTTTACTATAGACCTGCAGTGAAGGCGTTACGCTGTAGAATTGTGGACATAAAGTCATGAATAAATTAATTATTGATTCGTGTTTTATGACCATTATATTGGCCGTACATAATCATTGAATTTGCTGCCTCAGGGAAAGTTATCCCCAACTAAAGATTTTGAGAGTTTTTAAACTTCTATTAGAGTAATTTCAAAATTATATTTTAGAGAGTCGTGTAGAGGTACTTTCAGGGAGCTCGGGTTGCTGACTTTAACCCAGCCTCTATATTCTCGAGATGATTATGTACTGCTTCTCAAAGTATTCTATAGTGAGAGGTATAGAGGTTCACATTTACGACGCAAGCAACTATCAACTACAACAACACAGAACAACGGCTTTCGCTCGGCTACCAGTGCAATTCTGAGTCAGGCTAATCAATTGGTTTCTTGAAATGCTTAAACACATTCTAAAACTTCACTCAATTTAAACGCGTTTAAAACTTCTTTTGGTGTCAGGTGTGTTTTATTGTATTGATGAGTTTCTGACGCGCCACTGGGACAACTAGAAGTCCACATCAAATCTGGATCTGATAATAGTGGAATGGGTGAGCGAATGTTCTTATCATGTATCACTGAATGTAACAGAAATTATTTGTTTTGATGTAAAACAGATTCTGATAGCTGTATTATAACGACGCTTGAAATACAATTTATATTGTCTTACTGCAATAAAGAATTAATATTATTAATAATCACTTAATCAGTGTGCTTTATCCTTACGCGTCACACAAGTAAATCCAAACAAAACCAGATAAGCGGAGAGAACTGCAGAGCCAGATTAATCTTGACAAGTTTGATGGAGTCGCGAGGTGATATTGGCGACATGTCTGATTTGTCATTTCTCTGGATAATTGGTCAAGTTAATTACGGCAAAAAACTGGAAGTTCACTGTACAATATATAAATTAGACTAATATGTTACCGACATAAACAACTCGTATGAGAATATATTCCGTGATGAGACGATAAACCAACCATATAACATATTTTACAGATTATAACAATACAGACAACGTAAACTTTTTGTAATTTCAGATACGTCAAGATAGAAACAAGGTACAAGTTACGTAACAAACATGTACAATTAAAAGTGTTCCTACTGAAGTTCAAGAATGAAGCTATTTCAATTTATAGTCAATAAAACCAATATTAACATACATCTTGTATCAAATTTTTAAAACAGAAAATGGTTTCAAATTTAAGTTTAGTAATTTTTTAAGTTTACAACAAGATAGTTAATTTGTAATTCTCTCATAAGAGGTTTTGGTTAAATGACAGTTCTAGCTATATACTAGACTTTAAAAGGTAACAACAAGCTATAAAAAGATTAATGTTTTGGATGATTATGATTGCCAAATTGGATCATTAATATTGGTAAACTCATAAACCGCTTGACACGATACTTTACTGAACACTATTCTGTCTATTTCAGCTATCACTGTGCTAAATTCCAATTTTAATAGGATCAGGTTGAAAACACAAAGCTAGGTTGCATATGATTGAATAGCCCAAAAACGGATCTCTACTGTAGTCCATAAATCTGCTTGAAGTGATTAATGATTACTGGTTTAACATAAGTAATGAGTTTTACTCGACCACTTCAGAGGAACCCGGGGGTAGCTGATTCCTCCAGTTATTGAATTTATCCGGTTTAACATCCTTCTCCCAATCAGGTGTACGCCGTAATTGATGTTCTAGAAACCGGCCATTCTCATTACGTCGTGTTAGCCATCCAGTAGTAACAATACAACACATGTACCACCTGCCGAACCCCTGCTCCAGCCCCGCTGAATCATGACCGGTTTAACTTCCTTCTCCCAATCAGGTGAACGCCGTAATTGGGTTTCTAGAAAACGGCCATTCTCATTACATCCTGTTAGCCATCTAGTAGTTAAAATATAACACATGTAACACCTGCCGAACCCCTGCTCCAGCCCCGCTGAATTATGACCGGTTTAACATCCTTCTCCCAATCAGGTGTACACCATAATTGGGTTTCTAGAAACCGGCCATACTCATTACATCCTGTTAGCCATCCAGTAGTTACAATATAACACATGTACCACCTGCCGTACCCCTGCTCCAGCCCCGCTGAATCATGACCGATTTAACTTCCTTCTCCCAATCAGGTGTACGCCGTAATTGAGTTTCTAGAAACCGGCCATTCTCATTACGTCCTGTTAGCCATCCAGTAGTTACAATATAACACATGTACCACCTGCCGAACCCCTGCTCCAGCCCCGCTGAATCATGACCGGTTTAACTTCCTTCTCCCAATCAGGTGTACGCCGTAATTGAGTTTCTAGAAACCGGCCATTCTCATTACGTCCTGTTAGCCATCCATTAGTTACAATATAACACATATGTACCACCTGCCGAACCCCTGTTCCAGCCCCGCTGAATCATGACCGCTTACCCTCATCTACATACGATCCAATCTCAAGGGAAATAACGCCGACACTAAATTGTGGACCCCACAAGTCAAAAAGCTACTTTTTAAAACTTTTGAGTACTGTAGGAGTTCAAGTTTATATAAGTATTGTACAAGAAGAAAACGAAAAGAAGATCAAATAGACAGTTTTGTTTAGTGGAAACATAAATAAACGAAATATATTACATAGTTTTTACATGACAGTTTGCTTATGTTACTATTTACTCCTGAAGTAAATACTGTTTGTGTAATTGATCGGCCAGCTATTTCTTATATTTTGTAAATACAGTCCGTCTAGTTCTTTATTAGTTTTAATCCTTATTTTGCTTATTAAAATTCAAATGTAGCAATGTTCGAGTCAGTTGTATTGGAGTTTATTAATAGTGTTACAAATACTGTGTGAACTGTAACTATAACTGTTAAGAACACTTCCCTATTGCTTTTTACATAAATTTTAATTCAGCTGTTATCCTACTTTTTGTGTATTATAATCAATATGATTTTACATTTTAAACCGTTGACATTTCACTGTTTTAAACATTTGCAAGAACCACATATTACTATTCATGCAGTTTGGTGCTTCAACCAAATACATGAGGAATTTAATTGTGGAATAGTTTAAATCTTGCTATAACAAATGAAAGATATTTAATTTTTTATTACTTGAGGTTGCCACGCATTGGTTTGTTTTTCGTTTGCATAATCTCCTATTTCCAAGATGGACTCTGTTGATATAATTGAAACGTTTTGATTTCTTAATAATAGTAGTGTAATTATTAAATGTTATATTATTTAGAAAGGATAATATATCTTATTTTATAAGTATTAAGTCGTGTACACATTTCGGTTTTGGGGTTGCAATCGAGATTCAGTGTAGTCATCAGCTTCAAAAAGGACTAAACAGTTTAGAACGTTTTCAAAATTAACTTTTGAGTATTTTGCTATTATACGGAATTCACAATTTTTGTGGGAGTTTTTCCTACTGGGGACCTAAAAGGGAGGCAGAAAATAAAAACTGATTATAACAATGTATTTGTTACAATGAAATGTCTGTTCTTTCTAATTGTGTAGTTTTTTAGGTCCTTGGTAATCAAAACTTCCAAAAGAGTGGCCTCCAGTTAATCCCAAAGTACCAAATGTTGTGTAAGAAACTTGTTTAGACATTTCATGAATTCTCGTGCCAAATCATGTTGCCAAATCCTCATTTGGCAACATGTTGTTTATGTACACCAACGTTGTACATAAACAAACTTAAAACTTAGATAGGTCTTGGTATGTCCAGGCTTTTAAACAAATTGGCACATGAGATTCATGCGTGTTCCCATGGCAGTGCCTTTATACGTAAGCTTGGTGTTCTTTTTAATTTTAATTTTGAAGATAAGCTATATGCGTTAAAGATATAAAATATTGTGTTGGTGGTTGAGTTGGTTTGGCTCTTACATTATTGTGTTTTTAATTTAAGATCTTAATTTCATCTTTAAGTGATTCCAGATTGTAGGATAATTTATTTAAAACGCTGTACTAACTTCGGGCGGTTACATTTGCTTAAAAACACCTGCATACGTGTTATGTAAATTGTATTGTTATTTATCGTCATTAAAGAAATAGAATGGTTGTGGCTGACTTAAGGAAATACGTAGGGTTAAATTCGTATATTTAAACTTTGTTTCAATTATATAATAACAAATATACCCTATAATCGATATTTTCAAACAAGTTACGGATTAAAGCGTTACGACTTATAATGATAATTATCACTTATACCTATTGTAGCAATACTTTAACCTGAAAATCTACTATTAGGAGTAGTAAACTCGTAACAAGCCTACGCAGCTCCTAAATCATTACGGTCTGATTATCATCTGTTATCAGCTTTACGCTGTATGTAGTATCATGATCATGACAATCCTATGCAGCTCGTAAAGTATTACTTTCTAAACGGCGACAATGATCAGCTCTACACTTTATGTTGTATCATGACCATAAAGATTCCATGCAGCTCATAAAGCATATTTTTCTGATCGGTGACAATGATCAGCCTTACTCTGCATGACCATTTATCATGACCATAAACGTCCCATGCAGCTCGTAAAGCATATCTTTCTGAACGGTGACAATGATCAGCCTTACTCTGCATGACCTTTTATCATGACCATAAACGTCCAACGCAACTCGTAAAGCACATCTTTCTGAACGGTGACAATGATCAGCCTTACTCTGCATGACCTTTTATCATGAACATAAACGTCCCATGCAGCTCGTAAATAATGACAGTCTGAATAAATCATAATCGGTAATAGTATAAATTTGAAACTTATTATGAAGAAAAACGGATATAGCAATTGGCAAAATACCAGAAAGTTACGAATATATATGCATATATTATTGAATGTTCAGTCTTTATAACATTCATCCGGCAAGGACTTTAACAGTGCCCGTACTCGATTTATGAATTGATTAAGTTGTAAACCTATATGGCTTAATAGATATTCAAACGTAGTTGTTTTCGTTCCTTGTACATTAAGATACACATATTGGAGGATGAACAGAGCAGAGATACCGCAGCGCGGTAGTGTAAGTGTTTGCTTGTTTGCCAAGACATTCACTTGGGAGTTTCCAGAAATATCCTCCCTGGGAGGCGAGGCCTATGTGTCGTCAATAAATTCTCGTCCATTTTATGATGTTGTAATTAGTTACCGATTGGATTATAATTTTAATATGACGGCTATTTAAAATCATAATTGAAGCTTTCGAAAAACATACAAAACTTTTTTTATGATAAAAGTATAATAGAAAGCATTTCATGTTAGAATATTGACAATTTTGAAATCAGGCCCGCGGAAAAAAAAGAAAGGTGAGTTTATGCGCATTTCACGGTATGTTTTTTAAATGTGGAGATGCGAATGATATGTTTCTGTACTAAAACATGTAATTTACTCGAGTTAATTCTAATTTCATACAGAACTCTGTATTTTTTTTAACATTATACACCATTTAAAAACTTTCATTTACTTAAGTCGTGTTTAATCGTATTTATATTAGAAAAAAGTAATTCCTATAATAATAATGCACTTCCATATTGTAAAAATCCTACTTACAAAATATTAACTAACGAACATATCTATCTTAAATACCTGTATCACCTCATGGAGTGTTCAAACACTTTATTTGTAATTCTTCTGTATTCTGGGAGAGTATTTTAAACACATTTAATCATGAGATAAAAAAATTCTAACCAAAAACTGATCGCACCACATTAATGTATGCAGTAATAATCACTAAAAACAACAACTTTTACTGAAACTGCATATAAATATCTTGATATTATTACGGATATAGTCTTTACCATGTTAAATAACTAAAAGCTACTATTTAGTAGTTTATTTAGTGTAGATTACTGAATTTGCAGTAATGCTATCCAAATTACAGAGAGTTAAAATGAGCGATCATTAGTTATATTATATACAAAAAGAAACAGATTAAAATATTAAACTAATTATTACATATTAAAATATAGATAACGAAAAGTCAAAATCAATGTAAAATATTCCTGTTTTTCATTATTAAGATTTAACTCGATGATGTGAACTATGTGTTCCCGCACACTTAGTAGCTGGCTGGTATCTAAGAACACTCGTTGAAGATGATCGAGCATTTTTCCTAGTCAACAAGACTATCACAAGCAGCAAGTTAAATTATTAAGCAATTCGTCAATCGTCTAAGGACACGGAGTCGTAATAGTGTTCTGATTGAGATGATTTCAATAACAAAATCCCCTAAACTTTACGTACAAAATAGAATGTGAAAACCCACGCAGGAACACTGGACCATTTGTATACTCGTACGTATACTTACTAAATTTGCTGAAAGTTATGATCCACTTGTTTTTTCTCACTTGATAATCAACTCTATAAACCTACTTACGAAATAATTTTAATCATTTGTGAAGATATTGAGTAATACATCTGTAAAAAGTGTTGTTTTATCGTATTGAAGAGGTAGACGCCTGTTTATATTGTTAATCGTGTTATCCTAGCGATATCGTTGTTTATAAGCTGGAGATACTAGAATAAGTATCTATGGAGCAACATCCAAACAAAATCTTGACAAGATACTAAAAATGCAAAAAAAGCAGTTAGAATAATATTAAACCTAAACAGACGAGACTCAGTAAAACACCTGTTTAGTGAGCTCAAAATTCCAACAATTTATAGTCTTTATGTTACGGAGGTCATTAAATACTCGTATGTTAAAAGTAATTCTACAAAATTTTTAACAGTAAAGCATGACTACAATACACGTAATAAAATCAGCACTGATAAACATAACTTGACATTCTATGAAATGAAAACAGAATATATGGGGAAAAAATTTTTTAACTGTTTACCCAAAGAAATAAAACATTACAATGGCAAAAAGTTTGATAGTGAAGTAAAAAAATATTTCACAAATAAAGCTTTATACTCAATTGGAGAATTATTATCAAACAATTAGCAGAAAACTGCTTAAAAAATAATCGTAAATGTTAGTGTTAGTTTTAATATAAGTTTTAGTATTAGTTTTAGTTTTAGATTTTATAGTTATTGACGTTATTCATGTACAGTTTATGTTTACATTAAATGTAGCTCAATGTATGTTTTGGAATAAAGAAATTCTCTCTCTCTCTCACCCATACATTATTTATTTATATTAACCTTTTACGTTTCTAGTCTTGCTATTGCGGGGTCACGTGTGAACTCAATATATGTATCTATTGCTCGTATCATCAAGATTGAGCATATAATTTCCAACGGATCTGTGCGAAATCGGCTTGGACGTGTCACAATAATTGAATGACAAATTCAAGTTCACTGTTAAGGTCAATCACGAACTATTAGCATGTCTCGGGAATGTATGGATCTGAACCAAAATTGACCTGTACTAGTAGATCACCTTGACGTCCTATCCAAAATCCTTTTTCTGTGTAACTATTCTGTCCTATGAATCCATGGATTTTAAAATAAATTACGAACATACTGAAAAAACGGTTAAACATTTTGTTGAAAAAAAAGTTAACTTGAAAGAGTTATTGACCCTTAACAAGCGTATAGATGTTTTAGGCTGAAATATTTTTTTCGATCAAATTTGACGAACTTACTATTGACCAAATGTAAACTGAGTAACGTTATTTTGTACCTTTGGTATTTTTATGCTAAAAGGGACATTGTAGAGGACTCGGAAGGAATTCCTTACAGATGTTACATTTGAGTGGGAAAGTATCTGGTCATTCTACATAACAAATGTTAAATATCCAAGTTTAACTCGGCACTTTTAGTACGATGGGGGATTTGATTGCGGAGCTGAAACCTTTCTCACTCAAATGCCCAACCAATATAAGCATGGGATTTTGTAATTAATTTAACATTTTACATTGATTTTGCTGGATATTAACTTACATTGACGCTTTTTACTTGGAATATCAATATAGGCCGATTCAAAACCCTATAATAATTTCATCTCTAAAACAAGGCTGCCTCTATTCACTTTCAAGGCTATAATATAGACAGACTATAACATAAAGAATTACATCTCTCAGTGAAATCAGAAAAATAATGCAACAATTTCACCACCACTGACGATGTGAACACGTTTATCTGAACTCCTGGATATGCCAGTGGGTGCAGAGATACAGCCAGGGCTGTCACGCTGGCAGTGTTCCAAGGTTGTCTCTACTACGATAGCTTGTGAAGAGCCTCCCGGGGCTGTAGAGTTTAGAGGTGTACGAAGGCGATGTGTGTAGGCGCAGTGCCATGAATTTGAGTCATGCACACGCTCACCACACAGCACGGCCACTCCAGGGCTGTCACGCTGGCAGTGTTCCAAGGTAGTCTCTACTATGATAGCTTGTGAAGAGCCTCTCGGAGCTGTAGAGTGTAGAGGTGTACGAAGGCGATGTGTGTAGGCGCAGTGCCATGAATTTGAGTCATGCACACGCTCACCACACAGCACGGCCACTCCAGGGCTGTCACGCTGGCAGTGTTCCAAGGTAGTCTCTACTATGATGGCTTGTGAAGAGTCTCTCGGAGCTGTAGAGTGTAGAGGTGTACGAAGGCGATGTGTGTAGGCGCAGTGCCATGAATTTGAGTCATGCACACGCTCACCACACAGTACGGCCACTCCAGGGCTGTCACGCTGGCAGTGTTCCAAGGTAGTCTCTACTATGATGGCTTGTGAAGAGTCTCTCGGAGCTGTAGAGTGTAGAGGTGTACGAAGGCGATGTGTGTAGGCGCAGTGCCATGAGTCATGCACACGCTCACCACACAGTACGGCCACTCCAGGGCTGTCACGCTGGCAGTGTTCCAAGGTTGTCTCTACTATGATAGCTTGTGAAGAGCCTCTCGGAGCTGTAGAGTGTAGAGGTGTACGAGGGCGATGTGTGTAGGCGCAGTGCCACGAGCCATGTACACGCTCACCACACAGCACGGCCACTCCAGGGCTGTCACGCTGGCAGCGTTCCAAGGTTGTCTCTACTATGATGGCTTTGTTTTCCTTCCTTGTTTACTGTTGAACGTCTCAACTTCTCTAGTTCGCTCATATCTCACCTTGATTATTTCTCTACTTATGTAAGCACGTGTTTTTATGGTGTGTTTTATGTGCTTATCGATTGTTAAGTGTATATACGTATGTGAGATATTGTAATAGTCATCACTACAGAGTAGCCAGCCAGGTAGTTGATTTCTGCTACAATTTATACAATTTTAAATTGGCACTGTTCAACTTAAAATTTGATTTCTGTGAGGTATGGCTTTGATATGGCATTTTCAAAAATAAAACACAGATTAAGAACAAAAACGCGATCAACGTTATTTGTAAATTACAAATTACCTACGAGTATATTTAGATTTTATTTTCTGTAAAGATGGGAACCCAACTATAAATAATATAACTATAAACTATAATTATTTTTAGGACCCAAAACTTTATGTTTCGTACAATTACAATTCTTGGTCCTTATTGAATTTACTCCTCCAAATTCCTTGGAATATACCTTGATCGAGGATTGACATGGACTGTTCATATTGATTCCGTTTGTTCAAAATTAGCATCTGGCGTTTATGTTTTAAGATCTTTAGTCAAATACTGCCCAAGTCAGGTGCTGATGGCGGCGTATTACGGCCTGTTTACCCACATCTTTCCTACGGAGTGATTTTTTGGGGAGCTTGTTCAAACAAACAAATTTTGAGAGTTTTCAGGCTTCAGAAGAAAGCGATCAGAAAAATCGCCAACAAGACCTTCAGAGAGTCGTGCCGACCAGCTTTCAAGAAATTGCAGCTGTTGACTCTGCCATGTCTCTATATCTTGGAGACAGTTTTATTCTGTAAGTCAAAATGTGCCCTGACTTGGGGCCGAGACGTGCAATTCAATTCAATTCAAATTTTATTTTCACAAAACGTCACATATTATAGCAGTGCTATAGTAACAGGTGATATTGTCCAGTATGATAAACTGTATTAAGCATACAAGTACTATTCGTCGATATACGAGGTATGGCTATTAAATAACGGGACTGATATTGTAAAAAAGATTATTTTCATTTTAAACATAATTACTTATTATCACCTTCAATATACACCCCTTCTCTATCCCTGCAACGCTCCATGCGAATTTTCCATTGTTGGAAACAATGCTGAAAGTCATCTTCTCTCAACTCTTTCAGGAGTCTTGCCGCTTTTTCTTGAACAGCTTCTACGGATTCAAATCTCGTACCTTTCAATGCAGATAAAAGTACCTTCACCTTAGGGAAAAGATAAAAGTCGCATGGTGCTAGGTCTGGCGAGTAAGGTGGATGTTCTAACACTGGGATGCTGTACTTGGTCAGGAACCGCTTGACAGATAACGCGGAATGAGCTGGCGCATTGTCTTGGTGCAAAATCCATGAGTTGTCCTTCCACATTTCGGGTCGTTTTTTTCTTACTCTTTCACGTAGTTTATTAAGTACCTCAAGATAGTAATGTAGATTAATTGTTTGACCTTCAGGAACCCAGTGAAGGTACACAATCCCACGAATGTCGAAAAAAACAATCATCATTGCTTTAAATTTTGACTTGCTCATTCTTGCTTTTTTGGCTCTCGGTGAAGTTGAGGTCTTCCAATGCATGGATTGGCGCTTCGTTTCCGGATCATAAGTAAAAACCACGATTCATCACATGTTATTATTCTTTCCAATAAATTTGGGTCATTTTCAATGGCATTCAAAGTGTCAGTACAAACATTTTTACGAGCTGCTTGTTGATCAATCGTAAGAGTTTTTGGTACCATTTTTGCACACACTTTTCGCATGTTCAAATTGTCATGTAAAATTTGCCGTACACATTCTTTATCAATGCCTACAGATTCAGCAACTGCACGAATGCTTAATCGTCGGTCAGACCGAATCAAATTAGCAACTTTTTCGACATTGTCTTCCGTTTTTGATGTTGAAGGACGACCTGGCCGCGAATCATCTTCCACGTCTTGTCGACCATCTTGAAAACGCTTAAACCATTCAAAAACACGAGTCGGTGATAAACATTCACTGACATACACTTCTTTTAGTAAATTATAGGTTTCGGTAGCGGTTTTTCCAAGTGAAATTTAAACGAATTAACAATTCGTTGCTCTATTATTACGCTAACCATTTTCCGGAAAAACAAAATAACAACACTTACATAAATGAAGGTTATGACACAACGATGCTGTTTACAGAAACGAGACTAACTGCATTCTGAAGAGGAAGTCTCAAACTACACAGCTGTTGGTCATTGTTGGTTGGCGCATGCGCACTCGTTCCACTGCAGCGTCAGTCCCGTTATTTAATAGCCATACCTCGTAATATTATTCAATTTAAGTGCTAGTATAAAAATTACATTATTATTAGTGATGCTGACTAAATGAATTTAATATAGTACTGACTAATGGAATCAAATAATAAATATAAAATGCAGAAAAACTTAATAAACTTAACAATAATAATTAATTTAACAATAAACTTAACAAATTATACATATTTGCCTGCAACAGATAAAAGTAATGGAATGTAATGGTGTTAAATAATAAATAAAAAATACAGATAGACTTAATAAACTTAACAATAATTTAACAATAAACTTAGCAAATTGTACATATTTGCCAAATTTTTACAACTTTCAGGTATGGCATTTGACGTAGAACATGCCATCTATGAGGAGCTCACGGAGCCTCTTTCTGAAGATTGTTATTGATGGTTCGTTTTTAAGGAATATTAGGAGTTTATTGAAAAGTTTTCTTCCCATATAGGCAGGTGTTATGTCGTAAGAAGATGTGGTATGATGCGGAAGGATCATATTATTTCTATGTCTTGTAAAGTAAGGATGATTGAGTTTAAAAGCTTTGAGAGAAGCTGAGAGGGTTCTGTTTTATAAATGATACTGTTAGATAGATATATATGCATGGGAGCGGAAGTATGTTTATTTTGAAAAAAGGGGTGCATGATTATGAAACGAGAGGCAGAGACAACTGCAGCACTGGGCGACTCAGAACGGTGGTTTATGATCACCTACCCTCGCAGGCAGGCGTACTTTCATCAACAGTTTGCCTGATTCCATAAAAAAACCTACAAACGACCAAGGCGTTAAAAACTCGTCTGAAGCGCTTTTTAGAATCTAAAGCATTCTATAGCGTCGAGAAGTTTTTAAATTATAGTCGGGAGACCTCCAATCTACGAGTAGAAGACTGACACTGGCGTTGGCGGTGGAGAGAATTCGCGAGTGAGTGGTATGAATGAATGTAACAATTGTATGTCTGAATGTGGTAATGTGAACGAATGTAAAAATTATAGATTTATTCGGTATGACTTTTGCCACATAACTGTATAATAATTGTCAACAGCAACAAAAGGTTTGACTTTGACTTTTAAGCAGTCATTGTTAGCTATCAATAACAAAAAAGGTATGTTACTGTGCGTTTATGTAAGGGAGATTACTTTTTTAATGAACCTGGTTTCCAAACTCACACACACACACACGCGCGCGCGCGCGCGCACGATAATTCTGGGTTTTCTCTTCCTCGTCCTGTGTTGCTGTCGCAGGAACTAATTGTTGTCCGGCCATTCCGCTAATAAAGCTACCAAACAGCTGTTCTCTGTTTGTTGTCATGGCAACGCTGAACACGTTTGGTGTAAACTGACGTCCTTTGTATACACATATAAGTGATATTGCTGTTGCATAATAAATAAGTAAACTGAACTTTTTGTGTTGACTATACAAAGGACTTACGAACCCTTGGGCTCTGAGTGAAACTGTCACCCATTTCCAACTCCAATTGCACATTACCTTTAATCTGATTTCACGTTTTAGCATTTATTTTTATGTACTAAAACCTAAGTTATGTTAAGTTATTATGTACTAAGTTATACACTGTACATTTCAGTAATTTCGTACACAATAATGTCATACACAGCAATTATCCTCAATATTTTGCCTGTTAGACATTTTTAAGTATATACATTATTTTATATGTAGCCTATGTTGTAAGTTGGAGTAACTCAAAACACGTGAAAATTACTTCAGATTTCAGCTTAAAGAAATAAGTTCAAGTTCTAGTTCAAGTTCAAACTCATTTATTCAGAAAAAATACACGTAATATGTACTATGTTTGCTATGTTTGAAAACTAACTAAAAGTTCCTCCTCACAGTATCCTAACCATGGCTGGCCTAGTCTTTAGCATTGTTCTTGTGTGGCACTGACTCTTGAAAAGTACAAGCAAATTAAAACTTTTTTAATTTTATAAATTAAATACTTTTTATTATTAAAATTATTATTAATTATTTATATATTATATTATTATATATTATTATTATTATTAATTATTTATATATTATATTATTGTATATTATTATTATTATTTATTATTTATATATTATATTATTATATATTATTATTAATTATTAATAAATTAATATTTTTAATATATTTAAAAATTAAATTTCAATTAAAACTATTTCTTAACATACTCAAGTTAAATTTGAGTCTTGGAGAGATACGCGATTCTGTTGCATCCGTGTACAATGGATTTTGCAACATTAAGAACTTGCCAAAAGTTCAACGCGAGGCAATGTTATTTTATTTGTGAATATAATGCATTGTTGTGTTTAAAGTATTTTAGTAATTCTTGTTTGTTTTGTGTGCGTTTTAGCAATTAGTTATTAAAAATATTGTTTATCGAGATTTAATATTTTATTTATTCAATTACTTATAATTTAAAAAAAACTATCGTTGCCATCGCCATAATTCCAATTATATTACAAATCGGATGAATTTGTAGATTTTTAATTTTATTGGTGTTTTTAGAGTTCTCTTTAAGGATCTATGCAAAATAAAATGTCTCGGATTATATTAACAGGGTTACGTTTTGTTAAGGGGGATGGAGTGTATAAAGTAGCATTTGTACATTTAATGGCGGTAACGGTTTTCAAAGCGAATTCCACTTGAACCTTTTACTACTTACTGTGACTTACTGTTTTCGATATAGTTCTTTTCTCAATAAAACCATTGGTCACTTTCCTATTAGAATCATTGATTATTTAAAGAAAATACTTTTCGCAGTGACAAAGAAACGAACGAAATTAGTCTGAAGTGCGATTATTGCTTATTGAAAACTTAAACAAGCTAATAGGTACCCAGAACATAAAGTTAAATGTAAGATAACACAAGCTTATAGGTATGAATTGATTGTATAATTTTAAAATTATAATCGAGTGTTGGATGAAGTGCAAGGGTGTATTATCCACCTTGTCAGCACAGCGTAGTGAGCGGTTACAGCTGGCCACGGTGTCGTGTTTCGGGGCCATGAAGACGGGAATGATCGAACAATCGAAAGGTCGCTTGGTAGCACCGCCTGTCACTGGGATTGTTGAGATGTAGACCCACACACACTCCCTTCCCTCTGTTAGTTATCAGTAATGTTGGGAGGAGTATTGGGGTGTGGGGTATACTTCTGGATTACCAGGGGGTAAGCATTATATCGTGCAAAAATTGCAGTATAAGTTGGCTGCAATAGTCCGTGCATAAGTGATTAGTCCTTTACCTCCACTTAACTCGAACAACAAACTTTAGTTTATACACGATAAGACTTAATGGCGTGGCTAATATTTAGAAATTTTAACACCTTTTTCAACCTCTGTTTAGAATATTGTTACTCTTCCTAGGGCACAGTTAAATATTTCAATAATTCTTATTGATACAAATAAAGCATAATTTATTTCACAGAGCAATTTGAAAATCGCTTCGTTGGGACCTATTTATCCTCGCATCAAATTATTTAGGCCTGTAACATTAGTAAACAATAGATTGTTCGGTTAATGTTTTAGGGTTTAAAGATTTTGATAGTATATGAATGTTGTTTTGCGAAATTATTTCCAGCCGTGATACTTGGGGAAGGGATTATTCAGCACTTTTACCTCGCTCCTCAGTACGACAATAAACATTCCCATTGATAAGTGAGTGATATTTGTAAATCTTTCCACAGATTTCTGACTATCGACAATTTTTGCGTCTCATTCACTGTAATCCGTTCCCACATAGAGTGGCTAGATAACCACTGTCTGTGTCAACATGTGTCCTCAACTTCTATAAGTGTTCTTATATATAATGGAGAAGATAGAACATTTTGTATAGATTTGTATATTATTATCTAAACTCTTTTTGTTAATACACTTTTCACAGAATTTCTACAATTACAACTGATGTTATTTTATGAAACTTTTTTTATTGTAAATTAATTTAACTATTATAACTCTTTTTATTTATCTACACTTCTTAATTGAAATTAAATGAAATATCTTATAGTCCATCAGTCATTGTACAACAATGTATTGCAATCGTCATTTCTTACTTTCTATTTCGCTAAAATACGAGTAGTTCTAACACATTCATATTTCATAAAGTTACACAATAAATAAGTTATCCTTTAGTCATTCTACCAATACAATTTATCAGCATGCACCCCGTGTGTTAACCAAGCCATTAACTATAGTCCATTCGTTATCAAAGGTCCATGAGTTCTTCCAGTGAGTAGAATGCAAGGGCTACTAGGTAGCCCCTCAAAAGAACTTTAAATTTGGAAGGATTTGTTTCTGATCAGGAAATTGTTTTGACACCAGCTTCCGATGGTAGGCTTTCAAAAGCGGCAGTACGATTCTGGGCGCTACCGAAATTGTTTCTCCCCCTAGACTCGTACTGGTGCACTGCTCTGCACTGCGTTAGGGTAGACTTAAAACGACAGTAAAGGGCAGCCTCAAGCAAGTATAGGCATGGTAGGGTCAGCGGCCCCAAGATCTTGAAAATATTACGATGAACAAATATACCCAACACACACAAGAGAGTGCAAGAGAGTTGTGTGTGAAGCAACTCCCTTGCAGACACTGCCAATGTGGAAGTTCCAAGTCAAGTCTCTATCAAGGTATAATCCTAGAACTTGGTGGATTCGCTTCTTAGAGAATAACGTCATCCACCATTATCGTAGGGGTTGATTTAAAATTTATATTTATAAGGGCGAAATGAACGTAAATTGTTTCATAACGGTTTGTTTCCAATTTGATTGAAAGAGTTTAAATCGGTGTACGTAATGGGTTCCAATTCCCTGAAGGGAGATGCTCTGAAACAGAGAGACGTGTCGTTAGCGTATTGAATAATTTCCCTGCTTGAAATGGACGAATCTACATATCATTGACGTATTATAAAAAAATTACGGGCCCAAGGAGCGATCCCTGAGGGACTCCGTGAGGCAATTTTTGGCATTGCATACTTTGAATTGTAAACTTGGACAAACTGGCTTATGTCTTGTAAATAGGACTTTAGCTCACGATGAGGTGTACCTTGCACACCGTAACGCTCAATAAGATGTAATTCACACAATCAAAAGCCTTAGACAAGTCAATAAATACGCTAATTGTGTGTTGACGTTTTTCTATGCCTTCCAGTATTTTATAGTATAGAACAACTAGAAAACGTGGTCTACTGAAGATAAACGAATTAAGGAAAATCGAAAACACTCCTAGTATGAAATGTATTGATTTGTTATAGTGACCTTTTGCACATTGTTATCAGAGTGTAAAACACGTTTATCCGACAAAAAAAGTCAGTAAGTTAATTGTTTGTTCGTATTACTTGGATTAGTTCATTAAAAAGCAGTAATATGAATGATAACCTCGTTAATTGTGTTATCTCATATTCACTTTCGTTCTTTGTGACAGTCATACACCAGACATGCATGTGTTTGTTTCAAATAAACAACGTTTAATTAATAAACATGCATAGTGGATAACGTAACCACCCACTATCTTAACTTCTTACAATTTAGTTTTAAGTAAGTTGTTTTTCTTGTGCCCTTTCACTTACATATAACTAATGGCAGTGTCGAATTTATTTTATTTTAATTTTGTTTTCCTGAATGCATTATTATGTTACTCAAAAGAAAAAAAGAAAATAAAATAAAATCGTACCTATTATTTACATGGTTAAAACAAGATTTTGTGATTGCATTTTTAATAAGATTAATAAACTGTAATATGATTACACTGCACAACTGTATACATTAATGTTGTTCTTGATACTATTATGTTTTTCATGATATGCATATTGTAATTAAGACAGGTTTACCGGATCCCATGATCTGATGCTGCGTCTTACTTCATTTCTCGTGGTCTATACCTCCGGGTTTCACTTAGTGACTCCTCCCCTCGCGACTTGTTCTCCTAATTGGGCCGCTTTTGATCTCCGCCACTACACCACTTTTGTTTTGTATCTCCTTGATCTTTCTATACGTTTTTAAATTTTACTTTCTTCTTTCTTGTCCCAACAGTATTAGACAATCTATTGTCTTATCAGACGAAGGGATTTGCCAGAGGGATGACATAGGTAGAAATCAACTTGCGATATTTCGGTGATCAGTCCATCTCACAAAACTCATACAACGAATCAGTATGAATTTACGTTCGAATTCTAATGTAGTTGATAGTGGATAGTGGATATTCTTCGCTAGCCGTAACTCGCTAACGAAAAATTTAGTTTTGTAGTGTTTATTTTTTCTTTTGTATAAAACAGTATTTTGACTACAGCGGTGAAAACATATTCAATAATAAATCGATAAAACAGCATATCCAAGGCCCGCAAAATGTATATTGTTGGAGTATGTGCATTATCAGGGTAATTAAATATATATATATATATATATATATATATATATATATATATATTTCCTGATAATGTAATGTGGGTTGAAATAATACAATTTTATTAAGTGGCGAATTCCATCGTTTCTTATTGTTTTTGGCCTGATCAATTGAATAAAACAAGTCCCAGAACTGCAAGTTAAGTAGTTTTTGTTTGAGGAGACCAGTGTTAAAGGAAAAATAATGGAGTAAAAAAAAACACACTTTTTCGTGTTGGTCAATAATAACTTTGTCATTTCACCAAGAAAGAGATAAAAAATTTTAATAAAACGTATAAAATTCTATTCTCAACAAAAAGTTACAAATAAAGTACACAGAATTTATAAAAACACACCAGCAAACAATATTGATACCTCTCAACTGTGACATGTTTGGTGCAGTGTATCTACAAGCCGCTGCCGTCGTGTAGGCTATAACGTTCTGTCTTAGACTAGGACTAAGAGAAACCCGCGAATAAAGTTTCAAGCCTTTTTATCAAGAGTTATCGTATAGGCGGACAAACAGAAACGACAGCATTTTAAGAAGAACCTGTTGAGTCTATAATAATTAAGAGCAACCACGAGTATTACATTCCACTGCAACAAATTACGTAGCAGTGTGTTTTTATAATTGTCCCTGAGCCTAAAGCGTACGTTTCCTGGGTTTATTATTGCTGTATTGCCATATAAACATCTTTACGGAAGGTCTCCAGGCTGACAGAATTCCTGATTTTAAATTACAGTTATGTTTTATTTACTTTGTTGAAACTGATTTTTTTCCCATTGAATGATACTCCGCTATAGAATAAGCGTGCTTTGATAACGCATACCTTAGCACTCAACATTGCACATATCATTATGTTAAACACACTTCAAATAAATGTATTTGGACATTTATTTTGAGACAAACTGTATTAGGTGCAAAGTCTGCAGGTGATATAATTGCGTTGTTGCGTTGTTGGAGCACTGCACATCCACTGATAGTAGAGGCGCTAATACGTACTGCAGAGCTATTCTAGAGCACAAGTCGGCCCAGTTTAGCTGAGGAATGGCTTAAACTCCCACTCGCCCATTGTTGTGATGACAATAACATAGAGAGTACACGCTCACACCACGTGTCTCTCTGGTGTGTACTACGTACTTTCATTGTGTATATCTGAGACAATGTGAAGAGGCTACAGTGGTTCACTGTCACAGATGCATGCTGAAAGTAGTATCGGCAACTGTCATCCTGACGACTAGCATCGTGAGCTTCTACATGTGGGAGGCTTACAATAATTTGTACTTTCATCTTGTGTATCTGGATCACTGTATACACAGTAAGATACAGTCACAGATGCATGCTGCAAGTGGTACAGAAACTGCCACCCCGACTAGCACCACGTAATCCTTCTACATGTGGGAGGCTTACAATACTTCGTACTTTCCTCTTGTGTATCTGGATCACTGTATACACAGTAAGATACAGTCACAGATGCATGATACAAGTGGTACAGAAACTGCCACCCCGACTAGCACCACGTAATCCTTCTACATGTGGGAGGCTTACAATACTTCGTACTTTCCTCTTGTGTATCTGGATCACTGTATACACAGTAAGATACAGTCACACTATGCATGATACAAGTGGTACAGAAACTGCTATCCCGACTAGCACCACGTGATCCTTCTACATGTGGGAGGCTTACAATACTTTGTACTTTCGTCTTGTGTATCTGGATCACTGTATACACAGAAAGATACAGTCACAGATGCATGATACAAGTGGTACAGAAACCGCCATCCCGACTAGCACCACGTAATCCTTCTACATGTGGGAGGCTTACAATACTTCGTACTTTCCTCTTGTGTATCTGGATCACTGTATACACAGTAAGATACAGTCACACTATGCATGATACAAGTGGTACAGAAACTGCTATCCCGACTAGCACCACGTGATCCTTCTACATGTGGGAGGCTTACAATACTTTGTACTTTCGTCTTGTGTATCTGGATCACTGTATACACAGAAAGATACAGTCACAGATGCATGATACAAGTGGTACAGAAACCGCCATCCCGACTAGCACCACGTAATCCTTCTACATGTGGGAGGCTTACAATACTTCGTACTTTCCTCTTGTGTATCTGGATCACTGTATACACAGTAAGATACAGTCACACTATGCATGATACAAGTGGTACAGAAACTGCTATCCCGACTAGCACCATGTGATCCTTCTACATGTGGGAGGCTTACAATACTTCGTACTGGATCACTGTATACACAGTAAGATACAGTCACAGATGCATGGTACAAGTAGTACAGAAACTGCCATCCCGACTAGCACCATGTGATCCTTCAGTTGGTTTATTAAACTTTCATAAAAAATATAATGACTCATACATATGAGCACATTCAGCCGTAGCGCCTCTGTCTATCAGTGGTCCAAATTCGCTAAGGAGAACTGTTGAAAATTTTAAGGTTTTCCGTGATATATTTATTGCTCACTTTCCTTTGTTATTTATTTATTTTATAATATAGTAAGTGTTATTATGAAAGCCGTTAACTCTACTGTGCAAAATCATTTTCATAATTGCTTGTTTAGGAATATATATACATCTCCACAAAAATAATGTAAGCAAGGTATGTCTACTTATTCTCTTTGTTTAGGTATTGAATGGAACTGTTAATAGTTCCAAAGCTTTCTAAAATACAGACTAACTCTACAGAATTACTGTGTAAATATAAGATAAAAACCTGCCTCTTTGACTTACTATGTAGCTTGTAGTACTTGAATGTTTATATTTTGATGAAACAAGTACAGTAGTTGTAACAGTTGTAAAATGTTGGTATCTGAAGCACCTCCATGATGAATATGTTTCATTTGGAATTTTAGAACTGGAAAATACGAATTCGAACAAGAATTGTGTGTTAAAAGTAACAAGTTTTTCTGATAAAAATATTTACACCCATATAAAAGGAACAGTTTGTGTTGTTATTTTTTACACTTCAGACCTTCCTTTACTTAAACATTGTAAACTGTAGACACTTCTCAAAGACTGCTCACTAAGGTGAGATATTAAAATGACACGCTCATTATTTTTTTACCACTAAACGATTACTCTATCTAATCGTGTATTGGAAATGCTTTACCGTGAACACGTTTATGCCAACAAGGCAGAATATACTTATTAGCTTTGATAAAAATTTTCAAATTAACGCTGAACTCACTCACTGATTGTCTATTATTTATTACTTATTGTTTCTACCGTTATCAGAAGACAGCCTTGACGCCGGGTTGTTTGCCTTCCCTTATCACGCCAATTGTATCTTTACCATGCCAAAGTCTAATTAATTGGTGTTCAATAAAGAAACTGTTGTTTTAGCGTTGATATGCGCTGGGGTTGTTTTTATAGGACTGCATATTCTTCAAAGTGAAATACTATTTTTTCGGTTACAAGCTTAGGGCGATTAAAACAAAAAGGTAGATACCTCTTTCAGGATATAACTAAAAAATATCATATGTTTTACAAGATTTTACATAGTCGTTAGTATATTATCTATCACTTCACTTACTCCGATTGACTATTACTTATTGCTTTTTTTGTTTTTCTACCGTTATCAGATGATAACCTTCAGGCCAAAGTATGCTGATGAAATAATCACCTTAACACACAATTATTGTGCTTGTAAGTCTGCAGCAGAACTAAGTGGTAATAAATATTTAGCTGTGTTTTGAATCCTGATGGCCAAATAATGATAGTTAAAATAGAAAGATAATATGCCTATTTACAAATATTTAGTGAAACCGTAGGTTATACTATATTAAAATATTTGAGCTTTTATTAATGCACATGGCGTTAATAATGTACAAATTACACCAGCGGAACTAACCAAACTCAATTTGGTATTGTTGTCCTAGGTTTCAACACTGGCAGTACTGTCTATCCGTCAGATTGTGTTGTGAAATGTTTTTCTTTCCTTTCTGTGACAAGAATATTTCTTAAATTCCTTTGCAATCATAACAAGGGATCATGACTACAGGTCCGTTCTCTAGTCACTTTTCGTAAGACAAAATCATTGGTAAGAGTGTGTTTTAGAGTCGTGCAGTTATTGTAGTGATGCCGTTTAATACTGAACTATATTAATTTATTAATATTCTCTTTTGCTCTTTATTAACACATTTTTGTTCATAGTGCTCCCAACTCTTAAAATATATCTTTGTTCATAGATACGTAAAGGTTTACTTCTTACAAATTCAAACAAAATAATTTTCAGCAACCATGGATATTTCTCGTTTATGTATAATTCTATCTCCTCTTTATTCGAATTCTTTTTTATCTCTTATCTCGATACACTAATGAGCTACATTAACATTACCGTAGCCGTAGCTGTGGAATCCATATACAAAAATGGCAAATCCTTAAAATAATTTTTTAGATGTTAAATAACTACAAATCTTATCTTTAAGCACAAAATTTTGTCAGTAATTTTAAGGCATCCAAGAAAAGCACCGTCGTATATATATATGTATGTATGTGCTACCACCGATCGTCGTATATATACGGCGATTTGCCATTTTTGTATATCGATTCCACAGCTAGGCCTTGTAAAAGCTGGACACAAAATAAGAACCTTCAAAAGTTTATAATTATTCAGAATAAAATTAAATGCATTATAACAGTTGTTTGGAGTGCATCACTTTTTGAACGTATTATTTTATTATCCGAAGAGAGGATAGTTGAAGGCAACTCTAAATTTTTAAAAGATAACTCGCATTTTGTAACTCATCAATTTCAACATAAAACTGCCTACAGAAATCTGTTATTATCTTATTATCAAAAATGGGCGGCAAATTCAAATGAAGAGTGAAATACTGATAGCGAAAAGACTAAACTGTTAACATTGCGTGATATATTAATTATATAAAACAGAACTCAAAGATATCTTCATTACACAAGTAGAGGTTAGTTTTATTTTTAGTTTTTCCTTAAAATTAGACGCATGAGATAAATTTTAAATTTACAAAAAAGGTTTGACGTTATTTCAATTAAAAACTGTAGGTGATTAATAATGTTAATTCTTTACTATTGGTAAAATTCAGCGTTCATTTTAGTAAGGAAAATTTGTATACATTTTAAAATAAAACTCGCCATACTAATCATTTCAATAAATATTTTAAATTATATGTTAATAGTTACGGTATAGAACGGTGATGTTGTTTTAGCTGAATTAAAATATGAAATTCCAAAAATTGAATGGGTGTTTATGTTTGTTGGATCAAGATAAAAGTGTTTTATGGATTGAGCTGGATTGTGATTTAAATGCACCTTGGTAAGATCGGATTAGCCATTTAAAAATGTTGTGTTACTCATTCTCCTGAATTCAAAGAAAGAGGTATAACAAAACAAACACAAGACAAACTTTGTAGATTTTGATTTTTCATTACAAAAATAAAGAATCTACCTGATCTTAAATTTAGAAATATCACATTTGGTGTAAAATATGTTAAAAACGTTGAGATCGTAACAAAGCGAGGAAATATCTTGGAGTCATCGATATTGACGCACTACGTCACACCTCCTGCATCTCTCCCACGGCCGTTACCTCGTTATCTATATACTGTTTACTTTGTAGTTATATACCGTAAAGATTGAGCTCATTTAATGTAAGAAGTTTAGGATGTATTTTGATGTAAAAACTGTATTTATTAATCCCAGATTTCCAAATTTAGTGTTTAAACTTTTAAACTAAATATAGAAGTTCCACTTCAAATGAGCTTCTCGTAATATGTGTCTTTCACTGGAACAAGAAAACTGTTTTTAATATATTTTGTTTCTATCTGAAGATCTAAAATATATTAAGAAAGCCTTTACTATATATGCGAAGTTAGGAGATAAAGTTTTCCTACCACAAAAGAATGAATTATTAATAGACCATATAGAATAAAATATAATCATTTATAATATAATATTGAACTTGTATGTAGAAACTAAAATGACATAGAATAACAAATGCGATAGTAGGCCTAATATAGAAATTTACATTTTAATTAAAATTAAAATATTATCATTTTATATTTGTATATTAATTAATATTTATATAACAACATTACAAGAGTAACAATTTTGAGAGATATTAACGGAATAGCCTAAAATAAAAAAAATTATATAATTCTTTATTTACGCAATTTTTTCACATATTTCCAAATTATTACTCTCGTAATTAAATCACTTGTAACTGTAAAAATGCTTAATATGATTTTGTAACATTATTATATTTTAAAAGTACTCATCATCTTTCGCAACTTTTATGAAAACTCTGAAACTGTTTATATTTAAACCGTCTATGATCTAGCTAATAAAAGTGTCAGTCAACGCATTCGACTTTACAGAAACCTTAGTTCTTTGAATTTTTCAAGTTAATTATACGAATATATAGGGCAAAATAAGGAATTTCTATAGAGAAATTCAAATAATTAGTCAATAATAAGATAGTGTTTAGTCAATGTTTTCTTTTCTTTTTGTAGATCTTCTTGAGAATTCATCTATAGTTATAGATAAATTTAGCCTACCGACTTTTCGTTATCAAGACGGACGTTCATTTTGAAAAAATAGTGGATCAACTTGTTGGATAACGACCGACACAACGATTTAATGGCTAAGGTTTTTATTATTATCCCGTCATATTCCTTCCATCACAAAGCCTGGCAAAGTCCAATCCGACAAGGTCACGTCTGCTGAGTTTGTATTTTCCGGATACCTTGGCTTGTAGTCCGCGTGCAGTTCTAAACTGAGAGGTATTTATGGTAGCAGAGGTGCCAACTTCTGTTTAGCGACGGTTCCGGTTCTTGTCACATTCCTTCGGCAGGGACAGTTAAATGTGGAGACGTTCCTTGTTTAAAACATGGGATGGACGCGGACAAGGACAAATGTGCACGGACGTGAAGTCGTGGATTGCGGAAGACCTCGAAGGCTTCTGCACCAGATTGCCATGGATAAGACACGGTTTTTGTGTCGTCCTTCCTTTTTGTTTGTTGTGGAAACATATAAATTACATCACGGAAACAAGTATTTTCTATTGACCGGCCATAGAGCTTTTTTCACTTATGACAAGAAGATGAGGAAATTCCTAATTGCACTTTGAAAACCCCCGGATTACCGACTACCGAGTGGTTTAAGAGGTCGAACTCTGGAATCCTATCTGTGGCTGTAGCACTTTTTATCAGTACCATCTACCTTGTACTAATCCACCCTCCTCCTGTTTGATAAGATTCGTGGACAAGCCAGTTGGTCCAAGAGGACGGTCAGAATAAGGCTCAAAGGAGAATGGCCACTTTTTTTAAAATCAATTAAATAAAACTTATTTCTAAAAGGACCTTTGCGCCGCTTCCGGAGTTACAGTATATATTCAAGATGGATGTGGTTGGGAGTTGGGACCACCTCCTATGATGATCCCTTGATCAGGGATAATGTTAACTATCTCAGCCATGTCGCCTTGGAAGGAAGAAAGGCTTTATATGTACCTAGTGTATATATTGCTGATAGTTATAGACCAACCCAGAACTATATCCTCCTCGCCTCCATGGAGCTGTATTTGTCTGTTAGACACGCAGTGGACCTCCTGTTCAGGGTTATTGAATGATCACGTTCACCAATCCAAAATGCAGCAACACTTTTGACATCGGTCATCTCAACCACTATTCGTGTTCATAACTTTTTTTAATTTGATTACATTTGTTAATTAACAATTCTATTCCATTTATAATAAGTACGTTTTTATTTAATCTGTGTAGAGATGAATCAATTTTAATATTTTATCGCTTTTGTTGGCTTCAAGGATCGTTTTAGAATGATTCGTGCTAACATTTATTGCTTTTGTGGTGAACTTGTTCGGCGGAGCAAGTACTTTTTGTGATTCAATGTTTATTTAAATCATATAACTATACTACTAGTGATGTTTAGAACTAATTCATCGGTTCAAGATAAACACTAAAATGTTGTAAATCTGTATGATTAAACCGCTTCATCTTGTGTTACATATTCTCCAACTATAGGAATAAACAATGTCAGTTCTTGAAAAGCATTGTTTCAGTTTTCTTTTTTTTTACTTGAGATATACATTTTTCGCTAAAAGTCAATTTCCCTTGTATTGCAACGTTTAGAGATGCTGGGACGTCCTACGCTCTGTGTCTTGGCAACGAAAACAAGCTCGTGGTTACCTATAGCTGTTGAATAACAAATGACATGCAGACTAGTCACGTGATCTGACAGCCGTACATGGGCATGTCACCTTGGCATGCTTCCATACACCTAACGCACAATTTTCGCGCAAGTGTTGTGAAACGGAACACTGCACACCTTACATATTTTCATTCTTTTATACACAATCTTTGTCGTAGTATAAGTATTTTGGTTTATGAAATCTTTCATGGTTTCGGTCCAAACAAGAACAGTCATAGCGTCTTTGCTAGTTGATTTATTTTATTTTCTGAACATAAAATGTTTCATCGGTGTTTAACGTGTCTTATTGGTCATTACCACGAGGAGAAATAATTTCAATAACTATTACATAATAATAATAATGTTCTTGTGTGATGTCTCTACGGACTCTTATTTATTGTTTAATAATTATTTAATTGAGATTGCATAAATAGAAATATTGTTTACGTTTAGAATTGTTGTAAAAGTAATTTTGTAATTGATATTCAAATAAATTGTATTCTACCATGTTACCAGTTTGAATATAATTGGTTTATTCATTATAAACCACATTTATAAAATTAAGTTTACATAATACTGATTTCAGAAATATCTAAGGGAGGGGGCGCTTGAGTTTTAATTTACGCTGTCATTACTGTAACATGTAATTTTGCCTTAAAATACAACAAACAATAAAACGTTTAGAAATAAATTCGTTTACACTCAAAGTTTATTTCATTAAAATAAGTTTTTAAACGTCTTTTCCAAAATCACTGGGGCCCTTCTCAACTGCAAATACAACCGAATTATTATTATGAACTTTAAGGAATAATAATTATCATAATTCATTACCACAGCTCGATAAATCGGGAGTCAACATTTCTTAGCACTTTCATACTGTAATAGTAAGTAAGTCAAAATATTCCCATAAAGTTTCATTATTACTATTCCTCTCTCTATGATGTACTCTTAGTCAAATGTACTTTGAGTAATGGACGCCAAGAATTGTCATACATTGTAACGTTCTTGTGAGTGCAAAAGAGCACATTCTTACGCATGACTCATTAAAGGTGAGCATGTGATGTCTGTGACTGTCCATTGGCTCTCAGTGATGAACCTTTGTCGTGGCAGTGACGTCATTACTACGTTCATTACTGTGCTTACTCGTCGACCTGTTACGATTACTGATATTACAAGGTCTAAGGCCTTGGGGACCTCACACAGTTATGATGACATGTATGTAGAGCGCCCACTCCTAATTAAATGGTTTACTAGACCTTGAATTCTAAACTATTGTGGTATTTTTTCAAGACAAAACTAGAATAAAACTTCATTTACTTAGGGCATAGCTTCCTAAAGTGTGCGATATATATGTTTTATATATATATATATATATATATATATATATATATATATATATATTATATTTGAGTGTATGTATATATATATATATATATATATATATATATATATATATGCACTCTAAACAAGATTTCTAATGTCATATGGAATTATTTAATTATCACTAACATACCTACAGCACTTTAAAAACACTTTAAATTACCTTTATATTAAAACAATTAAGCCTTAAAAAAAGAGGTTGCTGCGACATCGCATGAATAGCGTTCTGGTGAGAGACTCGCAGGCGAACTCGCTACTATTTCTGGGAATGTATTGCCTTGACGCTACACATCACTCCACCCAGACAAGTCAATAAGCATGACAATTACTGGCAAAAATGTGTTGCAATAAGTAGTCTACTGATAGTGGCAGTTCAATGGCGGGTTGAAAATTGGCTTCAAGCTCGTTCGAGCAAAAGCGACCATTCCGATTTGGACCCATTGCATTTTTCCATGGAGTAGCATTAGCCGCTGAACATCTCATAAGGAACTGCACAATATACCTAACATTGTTGTGGGTACAATCAAACCTAAAGGGTGCCTTGAGTCCAAACATTTTGGGAAACACTGACTTAGGGTATTGTTATTAAAGCGCGTCTAGTTTTTTAGAACACGATCCCAAAACTTATTATTTTCGAGGTATGAATTCTACGTAAATGGCAAATTACCGGTCTATATTGGCAATTATAATTCGAGCTTTTTTCCTATGCTACTAGTAGTTATGTATTCCAACACCAGTTACCTGTCTAACACCTTGTACTTTGAAATAGCTGTTTGTATTGAACTGAGAAGCAACGTACATATAATTGTTGTCTGGCTTTTGTTGTCCTGATGATGTAGTCTGATAAAATAACTAATTATATGTAACATGTAATTATGACAGTTTTATGTGATAGTGTAATTATGATTATTTGGTGAGTTGATGTGTATAATTGTATTATGTAAACAATGCTACAAAACACAACTTAATGAACAACCGTGTGAATGTATCATGTGACAAGTTATCTTGAGAAATATTTTATCTGTATACTTTACATCTTGTATAGAACTTTATATTTACATAGTCAAGAATGAGTTCTATGACAAGTGCATGTCCAATCGTAGAATTTGGCTGAGCGACATTGAAAACGTACTCATAATTGTCAGTAGGTTGACACAATTACTCCTTTTTCTGCGCGGGAGGGTATAAACATTTCTTTTCCGTACGATTATATGTCTGTAGATGACCGCAGAACATCTCAAGAATAAAATGAGCAATGGATATGAAATTTTGCACTCTCAGAGAAGCCTGTTACACGAATCGTTGTGTGGCGTAACCCCTTCATGTCTTGTTTATTTACAACGTATTGTAATAACATGGTGATATAATGTAATATTGTTATTTACAAGATACAGTTCGTAACTCGTCCTTAAAGAGTTTTCCGATTCTTGACAGTGTTTCTCCGCTCGGATATCGGCTCGCACGGAAATGGCGATCGCGTACCGAAAGGGACTGCTTGGGTAGTAGTGATAAAAATATTGCTATTTACGCTCCCTACTCTATAAACTTAAACTTACATGAGACTTTAAATTCAAATTACCGGCAACATATAAAGAACATTATAAAAGATGACAACGTCCCAGCCTCAAATCGTCCGTTGAGGCGGGAGGAGAGGGAAGGCGAGCCTTGTAGCGGATTTTCCTGGGTTATGTGAACAGGAGTGATTGTAGGGACACAACATTGTTCCAGAATCTTGTGATAACCTTGCCGAAGGTTGTAACAGTAAGCCACGCGATCTTAATGCTGCGCATATTTAACGCGTGGATAGCAGCAGAGATGTTCTAGTCTCGCTGGAATACGGCCAGGTAGGCGCTGATTGACAAAGGGCGAAGGCGATCAGACTCTGTCAACGTATAGACTTCTTTGCGTTCTTTACATTGTGGAAAAGCTCTTGGAGACAATGTTGAAACAAAGGTTGTCGCTGTTGAAGTTGCTGCAAGTTCTGCTCCCGAAAGTTGCGTACGACCTTGACTGTAATCAGCGCCGATCGGCAAGCCTGCAAACGTCATCATGCTCGGCTGATAGTCACTCTCGAAGTGAATAACGCTACAAAATCCGGTCGATGAGTGGACCTTATGTGTTAGAGCTCCAGGATTTACAGAGAATCATCCACTTAGTCTGAATTATAAAGTGATGAATTGACGGTTCCTGACTCAACACTGCGTCACAATTACGGAAATGCTCACGGCGACGAAAGATGGTAACGTATATGATTGTTTGGCTCCACTTTGTCTGATGCTCGACTCTCATATTTGGCACTCGAAATGAAATGTGAAATATGGAAATGGTACCATGTGGTGAAAAGGCATATTTCATTCCAAAAGGCATATGTTGCACCACAAATGGCCACGTCGTCCAACAGATTAAAGAGGAATGTGGGTAGCCCGAGCTCAATAATAACATGTCTTCCAGGTGCGCTGGTAATGCATACAATTTTAAATCAAACTGGCACAGACGTATTCAAAACCACAATATTATTATGCTCAGTAGGACACATATAAAGTTTGCTGTGATATTCATAAAATAATTCATGTTTAATGTAGTAAGGCATTAAAAAACTAGATAATTCTCGCCTATCGATCTATTGCAATAAAAATTAAGCATCAGGCAATTAAAATATAAATACTGAAAAAAATATTATGTATATGCTGCTGGTCTCTTCAAGATGTAGGTATTTCAATAGCCTCCTGAAGACTATGACTAGTCTTCTTCACTAGGTAGGTCTTAGATCCTCTTTTAAATTAGTTTGTCCTGGATTGAATTGGGAATTGATTTGTATAACTTAGAGTCGAAAAAATATTAAATTTTTGATAAAAACCTGTTTGTATCAAGTTTTTCCTATATCGAATAATAAGGCCCTTTTTTAGAGTAAACATTGCATTAAAATTTACGGCACTACAAAGCTCCCAAACACAATACCGTACTGCAACTTAGACTCAAATAAGCCCAAGTATCCCAATTTAAGATCATAAAAAGACGTATAGAAAAACACTTTAGAGCGTAAATTGCTTAACTGAGCTGTTTTGACAGTATGTTTAAGTGGGTGTTTAATTTCATATCATAATTGAGATGCACCCCTAAGAAACTTGCGGACAAAGCACAATTATCATCAAATTTCAATATAATTAGTATATTTGGCAAGTTTGAGAATAGAATTCCACAATATTTGTTTTTGAATCATCCAAATATAAATAACTGGCAGAGAACCACTCTGACATTAATAAACATATGATGGAAAATTACATCATGGAGGTATGACAATCTGTGTTGTGAAGGATAAGGGTTGTGTCATCAGCAAATAACGTGACAGTATTTGTGTGGCTGCCAATGTGTTTAGGAAGATCGTTTGTTTAAATGAGAAAAAGAAGTCAAATAATATATTCCTGATGTACTTTGTTTGTTTATAACCATATAAAAGTTATAAAAACATGGTTGAACAACATTTCGAATTTCACACACTGAACGTGACACTGTAAATTTGATTTAAAGCACTTACGTACCAATCGTGAAATCTGTACCTTTCGAGTTTGCTGAGAGGTATTGGTGGCTACCCATGCCTAAGGATAACGATGTACAGAAACCCAACGGTCCTGTATAGAGCAGTCCTCTAAGTTGTTCGCTTTTGTAATATCACTTTTCGCCGAGCATCCAAGCAGAGAATGCGAGAAGCAGTCGAGTGGTGACTGTGTGAGTATTGCAGAATATATGGGACGTAATAATCAACATGTTGGACCTAACAACTCGTCGAAGATCTCGATGTTTAAACCGGGCATGGCTACGGATTGATTCATATCTATGTCAGTTTCATGTAGCACTTCGGACATAACTTGACCAGATTGAAAACATTAGACGTTTCATCCAATATATAACCTGAATGAAACGTCGTCCGGATGTGCTTTGTCGTGATAAAATTAAGTGTTCTTATATGCATTATATGTTATTCAAAGAAGAAAAAACATAACCAGAAAATGTTACAATGTGTATATTGAATACTGACACAAGAATGGTGTGTGTTGCGCGCTCTTCGTGTGTATATATTTTGCTGAAGAGAGTTCTCGCATCGACTGTGGGAACGGTCACGAGGATTCGACAGTCATTGAAGGTGATTCTGTGGAGCGAGGATACTTAGACAGCAGTCCATGACAAATGACGAAATGAAGTAGTTCGGTCCGTCATAGACGGCAAGGCTCGCCGTCAGGTATGGATTTATCTGGAAAGGTTCTGACTGGATAACTGTAAATCCCAAAGAGCACTTAGAGATAACTCCTGTAATTTTTTAAGGAAGTAAAAGTAAAAATGCGTCTTTAGCGTTATATCCATCTTGCTCTACCTACCAAAATTAATTAATCTTATTCCCACATTAGGGGAAGTCAATCTAGCTGGTTTATTTTCTCCAGTTTTACCTAAAAACCGCACTAGCCCCTTCAATAAAGAATTCTGATATAAAAATGAGATTGACTGCTATCAATACTAATAGAAGCCGTACAACGAGAAAACCATACGGATCCATTTGGCATTGGTGAATAGTGCCATTCAATTGTTTACGGAGACCATGAATTTATCATTTATAAAGGTTAGTTCCTGGTGGAGTAAAGTTTCCATTGTGTCCTCTGACGTAATGTGTGGTACAACGAATGGACGAGACAGCGGCTTATAGGCTATTGAGGACAAGGGCAGTTGTTGAAACGTTACGCAACAAGTATACGAATCGTCAGTACTCATCGCTAAACGTCATTGCAAGTCAAAGTGAATATAGATTACAAATATCTTAGAAATATAAGAATACATAAATATTTAGGGTTTATACAATAAACATTTGAGCGGCAAGCATTAGATTCGATGCAATAGATATTACCGTTTTGTTTGTCAGTAGTCTGACATAATTTCGTACCTTACCTGAGATGTAAATGTGCATGTATGATTGATGTAAATATTTGCATCACTCTGGCTTACAAATGTAACCAAGCCACAGGTGAAGAACAATTTATAATTTTATTCCAGTTATTAATTCGTGTTTATATGTATATATATATATATATATATATATATATATATATATATATATATATTTCATAGGACAGAGGATTTCATACCAAGTTAAAGTTAAAGTTAAATACCTGAAAGGAAGTGATTATCGCAAGAGAAGAAAGTTAACACGTTTAGTTTAGTTCCCAAATCCTTAAATTTTTCAAATATAAAACATAAAACTATTATATGTGTATATATATATATATACAATAGTTTTTCAAATAATAGTTTTTATTATAATAATAATAAAAACTATAATAGTTTATATTATCAAACATATAATAGTATTAAACATATAATAGTATTAAACATATAAACACGTATATATATATATATACATATAATAGTTTTTAAAATAATAGTTTTTATTATAATAATAATAAAAACTATAATAGTTTATATTATTAAACATATAATAGTTTTTAAATAAGTATATATATATATATATATATATATATATATATATATATATATTTAAAGTGCTAAACTTAATGTTGCACTAACTAAATTACTACTAGTGCTAGGACATAAAGGTATTTTTCGACCAATATTTCTATAAATTTAAATTTGAAAGGAGTTTAACGACCCGATATTAATTCTTAATAAGGTATAACCGCTATAAAGTGACCAAGCATAAAAAGAGAATTGTATTATATTGAAAATAAAAGGGAATTCTGTTTTGGCTAGAATCTTTATCCTTTTCCGTATGACAAGTCCTGCACATTTTATACTAATTTGAATAGAGAAGAAACTATAGGATTAGATCCAGTAGGAAAACCACAGAATCGAATAATTCTGCAGGAGCCTTCGATACTCAAAAACAGCTGAACAGAAATATGCAGGAGTTACAGTAAACTGCTTAATTACGGTACAGAGAATAAACCAGGACAATTCTTAATAAACGTTAGTTTGTCTGTGCTTACACTCACTCAAGGAGAAGTACTTCTGTATCATGCAAGGAGATCATGCAGACACCAACACGTGCAGGTACACTATACGACGGAGGGTAAAACAGGAAACAGTCGTGGTGTTCTGATCAATATTTGTCATTATGGTAAGAAAATAATATAATGATACATCTTTACTCTCCGTAATATTTATATGATGTATACAAGAGTTCTAATGTATATTTATGTAATGGTACGTCTGATTGGAGATGCAGCCCTGTGAATTAAACATTGATGGCTGTATAGAAATCTCATTAAAAGCTAATACAATAAACGATGATATGAGAGGTTTGTACTCTGATCATCTATTGATGGACCACGAACGGTTCCCACCATGCTCGGAGAGTCCCTTCACTTTGTGTCAAACATCCTTTTGAAAATTTGAACTAGAAATAAAATAAGATTGCAAATTCAGATTTTGAGGAATGTATTAACTAGGGATATTCTCCTTTTGTTTAATGCAAAGTAAGAGAACGTGTAATTAGTGCGTTGTGCTTTGCTGAGAAAGATGCAAACGTTCAAGTCGACAGTTCAATTCGTTCCCATTATATCTTACGGATAGATAGACAGACGATTATGCAGAAAAGTAAGTGTCACATTATCCTCCAGGAATTGTGTTAGCTTAATACGTATAATACCTACGGATGGACGTGCAGCATCATTGAATTTGGTCTTAACTATGTAGAAATGCAAGTATCATGAAAAATTTAGAGTTATACAAGCAACATTTCTCAAGATTTCATGTCACATAATACATTCACATTCTTTTCATTGAGTTAGTTTCATAACAATATTTATATAGTACAATGTCGGTGAGCTAGGGTGAGTTTTAAAATGGAAGAGTGCGCTGTGATCAAATCTTGTCACCGATTTTTTTAACATTAACTTCTCACACTACTATTTTTTTATATCTACATAAAAGTAACCAAAAGTTAATATTTTATGGGTTGGGTTAGTTAGGCTACGTGTTAATATGACGTGTTAAAATGTAGTATGGGTTTATTTTTGGGGCTATTTTGTCATTTCAATCATGGTCACCAATTAGAATGTTTAAAATACTCGCTAATGCTCGCCCTAACCGTATGAAGTGACATGCACCATCATCGAATTCGGTGTTCCTATATAGAACTGAAGCTTAATCCAAAATTTTAAGACATAGGTCAATTCCTTTTTGATATATCGTGCGGGCAGACAGACAGAAATGAAATTTGCCCAGCCCATCGTGTGATAGATAGCTAACACAGCCAATAAATTTTGTTATACAAATAAGGAAACCATGATGTAGAAAGTGCCAGCACCACAAGTTTTTATCATGTTATTTTAGAATTGAACCAAGTGGTTGATTGTTTAGTTGAAGTATTTCTTTCATGATAGAGAGCAACGTTCGAAGTGACTAAGAATTTACGAGTACATATGTAGAATTTTAAGAACTGGCACATCAGCTTCTCCAAAGTTTACAGTCTGAAAGAATACATGTGAGTAAATGGTGAATTTTCAATGAAAACGTATATTCGTTTACCTATAGTTCTTATCACTGAAACAAACATTTTCTCATATTAACTATCAGACATATTTATTTAGTTTTCCTGGTGACATCCCAACGTTAAAACTTGTAGGTGAAGGTAACGTCGCAATGTGACACAAGTTGACTGTGGTCAGTAGCTGTACGTTTACAGCCACCGTAAATAGAGTTTACTGTCGTCCCTGACTAGGCAGTTTACAGTCGGCCTGACATGTCGACATGCGTTAGCTCCGTGTTAATGTTTGCGCACGTACTTGGCACTTTCTCACACCGCAGTCTTAACTCTTCGTCACGCCGTCTGGAGGTGATTTTTTGCCAACAGTTTGCGTTTATTATTGAGGCCAACACTTTGTTTTATCCTTAGCGCCTGTCGGCTTTTAACGCGAACACTTTTATTTCTAATCTTAAGTTTTTCTCCTTCAATACATAGATGGATGGGTGGTTCGTTATCAATCTCCAAATTTACCTCCCGTTTATTCAAAAGTTACCCCTTGTCAGTTTTAACGTTAGCTTTTTGTAAAGTAAACTTGGTGAATATATCTGGATCAATGAAACGTACCTTTGGAACTTAGTCTATTCAAGGGTGAGGGAGATCTCTCGCCCTTCCCACCCTTCGGACTGTGACCATTGAAGGCTGCCGTCGACGTGACGAGAGACAGGTGGCTTCCACGGGTAAAGGGCAAGTAAAGGGCAAGTACCTTCGGTCATGTGTTCGTGCTTACAAGATAACAACTCACTTGGGAGAAACGTCGACTCATCGCGCGTCATGGAAAAGTAACGCTCAGGTAGAGTTGAACTGAACTCTACGTACTCGCTATGTACAGAGTTCCAACCTGTTCTACAATTCCTGACTGTCAATTACGTCCTACTGTATACAGAAGTATCTTACCTTCTTCATTAAGATCTGTTGTGAGGCCATCTTGATTTTAGCCTCTAGAGAACAATGTGGAACCTCAAACACTGTTATGGCATCATGGTTGGTTAATGGGGCAATACAATTAATGTAGTCGTCTTAAAATATGAATATTCATCCCAACACTGTTTCGGGATTTCAGTATTGTTATTTGGTTAAAAATTAATTCAGCTTTAATACAAAAAAAAGTGTACTTTGGCCATTTTATGGTGCGGTGTGAAAACACTTACAAAACTAACAAGGAAAAGTCTTAAGTAGTTTGGATGCATGCATCATGTAGTTACCTACACTTACAGGTGTTGTTCGGTACCACGTGGTCCGTTTTTATCGTCCACGTGTGCAAATTAAAAAGTGTCGATATTGTAGTACCAGCCCTCACCCTATTATTTGTTTTTTGTTTATGTCATCCATTAACTTTGTTCCCGTTTGTTTTGCTGGCAACGTAAATAGATATTACAGTGTTCAATGACTTGCTCTCAGTAGACAGTCCGGTTATTGTCTGAACGTGTTATCAGTAAAGTTGTCAACCATGAGACACATAGACCCATTGACTATCCAATTAATATGGTAAAACTGAGGTCATGATGTCAACTTATCAGTGTTAACACACTGCCAGAACAACGTTTGTACTGATTCCATCTCGTCCAACAAATGCCTTCAATATTCAATACAAGTTTAAACATTCGGAAATGTGAAACATATGTGTGTTCTTAAATAGATTTAAGAGGATTAATCTTTTAGACAGTTTGCTATATATACATATATATACTTATGTATTTATATATATATATATATATTTTTTAATCAGTACTCTCCTTTGTAGTTGTTACTGTAAATAACGTAATATTAACATTAGTATATTAACTTCCTCATTGATTAAGATCCATTTTATTATTTAGCTGCATCTTTTTGTACGCACGTAAACGTATATTCATAACAAACAGATCATACTATTGTAATATTATTATTTTAAATATTATTAACGAAATTTTATCGTTTAATATCAATAAAATAGCGGAATAACATTCAGATATTTTTATAAATCATGTGTTTTGCCCCAGTATTATTATTTTTAAATGATTACATTATTTCTTGTGAATTGATTGAGCCAACAAAATATGTAACTTTACTTCACTTGAATATAATAGTATTAGCAGACAAAATACATGCAAACCAAAGCTTATCCTAATTACTATACCATAGTAATATAAATAATATACCATAATACCACGTCAGAGCCATTGGATTACGTTCTTGCCAACATTATGAAGATATTAAAACAGGTAACAACAACTCCTTTTAAACAAATTTTGAAAAAACTAGAATCAATAGTCATGTAATTACAAAACACATCCTTTATTGTAACGTAATATTGAAAGGTACAATCTCTTATCTTAGTAACATAATATTTTAATTTTCACGTTTGTTTTTCAGTATACTCATAGTTAATTGTATACCAAACGTCAAGATTGTAGCTTAAACAGTTTTAACAATACATTAATCTTTCTATAATACGTACCAGAAATAGACAGTCGATTAACACAGCATTTTAGGCATCATTGGCCCTTTTAATCCTTTTGTTCTCTAGGACAAGAATTTCAAAAATCTTGCAATAGAACAAAACCTCAAGTGGCCTTCTGTACAACTTTCAAAGTAACAGGACAGGAGACTATAACTGCCTCCTTTCAGATACCATGGTATAGTTACCATGAGGAAGATAGTGGACACTATCTCAGCATCGCCACCTGTTACAGCATTTACTGGTCAAATCAGACAGGACAGGAGACTATAGCTGCCTCCTTTCAGATACCATGGTATAGTTACCATGAGGAAGATAGTGGACACTATCTCAGCATCGCCACCTGTTACAGCATTTACTGGTCAAATCAGACAGGACAGGAGACTATAGCTGCCTCCTTTCAGATACCATGGTATAGTTACCATGAGGAAGATAGTGGACACTATCTCAGCATCGCCACCTGTTACAGCATTTACTGGTCAAATCAGACAGGACAGGAGACTATAGCTGCCTCCTTTCAGATACCATGGTATAGTTACCATGAGGAAGATAGTGGACACTATCTCAGCATCGCCACCTGTTACAGCATTTACTGGTCAAATCAGACAGGACAGGAGACTATAGCTGCCTCCTTTCAGATACCATGGTATAGTTACCATGAGGAAGATAGTGGACACTATCTCAGCATCGCCACCTGTTACAGCATTTACTGGTCAAATCAGACAGGACAGGAGACTATAGCTGCCTCCTTTCAGATACCATGGTATAGTTACCATGAGGAAGATAGTGGACACTATCTCAGCATCGCCACCTGTTACAGCATTTACTGGTCAAATCAGACAGGACAGGAGACTATAGCTGCCTCCTTTCAGATACCATGGTATAGTTACCATGAGGAAGATAGTGGACACTATCTCAGCATCGCCACCTGTTACAGCATTTACTGGTCAAATCAGACAGGACAGGAGACTATAGCTGCCTCCTTTCAGATACCATGGTATAGTTACCATGAGGAAGATAGTGGACACTATCTCAGCATCGCCACCTGTTACAGCATTTACTGGTCAAATCAGACAGGACAGGAGACTATAGCTGCCTCCTTTCAGATACCATGGTATAGTTACCATGAGGAAGATAGTGGACACTATCTCAGCATCGCCACCTGTTACAGCATTTACTGGTCAAATCAGACAGGACAGGAGACTATAGCTGCCTCCTTTCAGATACCATGGTATAGTTACCATGAGGAAGATAGTGGACACTATCTCAGCATCGCCACCTGTTACAGCATTTACTGGTCAAATCAGACAGGACAGGAGACTATAGCTGCCTCCTTTCAGATACCATGGTATAGTTACCATGAGGAAGATAGTGGACACTATCTCAGCATCGCCACCTGTTACAGCATTTACTGGTCAAATCAGACAGGACAGGAGACTATAGCTGCCTCCTTTCAGATACCATGGTATAGTTACCATGAGGAAGATAGTGGACACTATCTCAGCATCGCCACCTGTTACAGCATTTACTGGTCAAATCAGACAGGACAGGAGACTATAGCTGCCTCCTTTCAGATACCATGGTATAGTTACCATGAGGAAGATAGTGGACACTATCTCAGCATCGCCACCTGTTACAGCATTTACTGGTCAAATCAGACAGGACAGGAGACTATAGCTGCCTCCTTTCATATACCATGGTATAGTTACCATGAGGAGGATAGTGGACACTATCTCAGCATTGCCACTTGTTACAGCTTTTACTGATCACGGACAGGTGAAGAATTGCTAAAGCTATTAAAACTAAGATATCCATCCATTTCAACTCCACAGTCAACTAGATTTATCAATAAACTGCTCTAAAATTTATTTAACAATAAAAGGATTACACTCCAATTCTGTACATACAATAAATTTCCCAAGATTAAGCGACAACGGTGTTTGCTGTACCCAGTGTATGTTCTACTGTTGGGAGTAAAACGAGAAGATCATTTTGGCTGTGTACTAAATACTATGACGTTCATATTGGTTAATGGTAATAGTGCAAGCTATACCTCAATTATAATCTAAAGTTTGCGTTTTCATTTTTCATAGTGCCCAAAACTTTGCGTCCGTCCATTCAATCATCTATTGAATCAATATTTTGACAAACCTCATTTTTTGAATTTGCTAGGTTAGCAGCCTTAGTAAAGGCTGTCTACTTACGAGACAGTTTTGGAACTGATTATTTAGCTACATATATGGTTTTGTGTATTCTTATCTTTCTCTTTGTTTCATCCATTTATAATTTCAATCTCAGTATGCACCGCGGAGGTTTAACAATTAATGAGCACCGAGTCTGGTCTCCTTGGCCTACTTACCTCAAGTACCCTGCACCGCAGAGTGATATCTGCTATCAGCAGTGAGCAGTTAGGCCGCTTGCGAGGGCAAACAAAGATAATCTCTTCTGATGTGTTGACTTCGCGAACGTACAATGGGGTTACCAAGTGGCACTCGTGGTTTTAAGGATATTACGGTGCAAAACATACAAGAAACATCCTTCTGTACAACATTCGTACAGAAAGTGATAATATTATTTGATGATTTCTATTGTTGAAGTAGAACTTATACTGACCAGAATTTGACGTTAAGCCCTAGAAAAAGACTACGGCGGAAAGTGAAATTGATTGATACTCGTACTTGTTTTAAATTTGCACCAGCTTAATAAATCATTTACAACGTATTTCATTAGAAATAACATATCAAAATTACACTAAACCTATATAGTGCCTGTTACAACCATTAACACATTGAGAATTTTCATATTTATTTGTGATCTTATTAAGATCCTGAGTCATCTCCAAAGGTGTGCATGACAGAATTTCATTTGCTGCATTCGTCTTCGTTTACGCTTTGCTTCTAACGGAACTATTTTCGAACCACCAACTGTGCGATCCTTAGTGTTCCATTCGTCCTGGTCTAAGTTACTGTAGAATCATAAAACTTAGCGGTTTGACTTTTTGATGAAGGCCCCTTGCTACATCAATGCGTGACTCGGAACACCACTACCGCGCGTTCATGTTTGTTTTAATCCATGCAACAGTCATAATATCTGGACTTTATAAATCTTTTATAAAATGTTTCTTATAAGAAATCGCAAATAAGTTTAAATGTTATTAAAAATTATTGTATTATCCACTGTCAAAGGATATTATAACAACCGGCTTCCATCGTCCAATACAACAATTCAACGTAATTATCCAGTACCATGAATGTCCAATCTTGGGACCTTTTTAATCAACGAACCAAAAACAAACATAAGAATCGGTGACTTTTCGGGACCTTCACGACTACGTGGATCCTATCTGCTCATAATGTGGGACACGCACCTGCCAGTCACCCCAGGATTTCCTCTTGGGTCATTTAAAATATGTGAAAGGAGACTTTCATATTGCCTTTCATGTCCTTGTTTAGACTCCATCCCTAATCAGGTCCATTTTGTTTACCCGACACATGTCCCCAATATGAACCACCTATACGCCCCAACTACAGTTTTGTTTGCTGAGCGTTAGCAAAGCCCATCACTCATGGGACTGGAAAAGTGTTTTAATTATTCTGTCTGTCCGTCCGCTCGAGATCTCGAAAACGAACTGACCTATAGACTTGAAATTATGTATGAAGGATGTTCTTCACGTGGAACTCTACATTCGATTACGGTTCATTCTATTCCATAGGATTTGGTTGAACGGATTTTTTATATTGGTCTTATGACGGCAACGAGAAAATGCCAGAATAAACAAATTCAGTGTAGGCTACAAATAAGAGATTTATGTAGTCTAATGATTCCAACACACCCAACGTCATTTTATGGCGACATGATTTAGGCTGGATTTTCGAGCGGTTCACTTTAGGATCCGGTCAACGGTTTATTCCCTTTATAAGCGGATAACGACCACGAACTTTCCATGCAGTCTCTTTAGTCCCGAACATTTAGGCAAATATTCTGATCCACTATATTGTAAACTTTTCATCAATTTCCAACAGAAAATGTTATTTTTGTGCTTACATAATAAATCTTTAAGAAATCCTACTTTTATAAATTTCGACAAATCTGAGAAAGGCAGACCACAAGTTTGTTTTAGATAGAGCTTTTCAAGGACTCCTCTATTCTAAAATTCGCTCATGTGAGACTTGAAACAATAATTCTCTAAACTCTATAGGTATCTAGCACTCAATTATTATAAAATATTTTATATTTTATTTACGAGAAGGTAAAATGACTAAAATTGATATAATTATTGATAAATTAGGTTTCCGTCTAAAAATTGTTTTTAGAATTCGAATGTCAGTTTGAATCGATTAGATTTTCATCAAGCCGTGGCATTGTAGAAATACAAATGGGAAATGTTGGAAAAAATATAATGATGACTAATAGTTATATATTCACAAAACAGATTGATATAGGATATTTAATGTAAAAGCATTAAAAATTATCAGTATCAATAAGGAGACCAGGTACTATTTTTAATAACAAAATAATGTATTGCCTTCGTAAAAAGGTTAATTATTTTCCAACCGCATGACATTTGACGCACGTGTAAAGAATTCAAATTGCATTAAATTAATGCATTAGCAATGATCATCAACTATATTTACATATCATTTTGAATTGTCAGCGTTCTTTCCTAATACTTTATAAGCGACAAATAAGTAGAAAGCAATTGGCGTTAAGAGGTTACATAATTAATTATTGAACACCTTGTTTACAACAAACCGGGCGTACAAAAAGTGTGGATAGAGATAGATACCGTGTCTATTGCTCTATGTTCAGCCACTCCCCGGCCTTGTGCTGCCGTTAAAAAATTGTTTGTCTGCCCCAATCGGTCGTCGGTGTTGTTTTTCCACTTCAGGCGCTATCTTATCGTGCCAATTTTCTGATCAGAGGCCGACTCATCGACTTTGCCGGCACGTGTCGTGATTGGTTACTTAATTTCGTACGACTTTGCGCCACTTTTAACGGCCACATAACGGATTTATCCGATGTCGATTTTCAATGAATACCAAATTTGTTTGTTTCACACACCATAGCAGTGGTGTATTCCTACTGAATAAAATTTGTCATCATCATGTGGTTACATGCTATTAAATTATAGCCTATAAGTAGTATGCTTGAGTAATACAGGCTATATATAAAGATGCGTGTGAAACAGATCGTTAAAAATAAAACTCAAGACTTTCATAATGAATCTAATTTATCTCTTATCCTTTTTTTTAAAGTGAGTTTTTATACTGTCTTACGTTCATTAAACTATAATTTTGAATAGATGTTCACTTTTACAGATCTTAATGTTCTAAATATAATAAGACGTGTATTTCCAGATGTAACAAATTGTATTTGACTGAAATTGTGAAGGTGTTAAAAACGTCATGAAATTAGTTTTAAGGGTTGCATGTGCTATTTGAAATACTTCTTCAAAATGATCTTCCAATTAAGTATTATGTTCAAGACCTATTTCTCTAATTCAATAATTTGTAAGTGCAGAATGTACATATTTATATACATTCTGACCAGAATGTGTATACAGGTTAGCCTAATATTAATTTTTAACAGTTATTATATTGTCCAAATTCTCCTGCAATTAAAAAATAATTATCTCTTTTTGCTTAATTTACAATGGGAATAATGTGGGAAGCATGTATTTAGAAAACCAGCGGCCCCAGGCTGGTCTTGGTTGTCTTGTAACTAAAATGTTTAAACAGCCCTGTACAGTAATTTAGACTTTAACCACTAGCGAAAACAAATGTGGAGAAGTCGTAGAACAAACTATCATGGTACTGGTATCACTTGTTTCGACCTCGGCACATGCACTTATATCTTGATGTTATGAATTCTAAAAGCCGAAGTAGGAATTAGATTTTATGTAAACCAATTAAAGAAACTGGGTTTACAGACATATGGGGCTACGTTCGACACAAGAATTTGAGTGGAACGTGTGTTTAAAAATGAGTTGTGAAACTAAAACCAATATTTTTCCACTCTTATTTTGTGCTGTTATTTTACACAAGTATTATGGGTAATAACAACACAGTTCGAAATCAACTGGGTTTATTGCACGTTAAACGTTAATAATATACTTTTTGAACAACTTAGAGGTGGTTTAAATCACTTCTGAATCGGGCGCTACTTTTTATTAAAGTGTGGTTTTAATGCTAGACCATGTAATCGGGTTTTAGAATTCGCCTACACTGCTGCACATTCTAAGGCGTTCAGCTTGGTTGGCAAAAAATAACACAAAGTATAAAAACATATATTTAATAACAAAATGTGTTAATGAGCGTGTATGAGATGTTGATGGCCGTCGGAGGTTCGCAGATACACCCGGGAGCGAGAAGGTATCCGTTCCCCCAGCTTGGGCGGTGGTCCGGTAGAGAAGATGAAGTCCTCTGTGCTGCGATCTCTGAGGCAGTGGCAGCACAGCAAGTAGAGCCACACCTTGACAGACACTACCAGAATGGACACAAGGAACAGTGCCCCGTACACTACCAGAAACACTGCCCACTCCCGTAGTGTAGCCATCCTGCGGACTATAATATATTACCTGGTAAAGTTTTAAATTCTTAACTCAATCACAAAAAAGTGTTTTCTCTGTAAATTAAGTCGCATAAACCTGGAACAGTCCGAAATTCACATTGCTTGTGGAAAACCTCTTGACCAGGCAAACGTTAAAAACCATGCCTGAAATTCCGGAAATAAAACCGGAATGATTAATCATGATTAATACATGATTAATCTGTATTATTCTTTTACCTTCATCCTTGGGTATGAAGGACGTTTCTATAAACTAGAAACGTCCTAGCCATATCTTTGACTGGGACACTAGAAAATTTTCTGAAATTTTCTTTGTAGAACGGTCAGGAACACATTTTAAGGTAGACAAAGAACATGACGGACTATTTTTTTTTTTTTTTGTAAAATGAGCTTGATTTCTCAGATCTGCAGGTAGTGAAAAGTCTACTAAATGTAAAACATTTTCTAATCTGAAATTATGTCGACTGCATGATACTATAGGTTTATTAACATTTCTATTGGTTTTATGTGCGTTGCTATAGCGTATGTAATGATTATTAGTAATCATACTTTTTTGTTGATTTAAAGACACAAGGTTTTGTTATTTGAAAGATTTACGATTATGCATATGGGATTAGAACTAATTGTATTAGTTTACAGTTTGCATTATATGTGTAATGTATTCCACTAGAATAGTAACTGGTTTTTATCTCTCACTACTAATATGCATATGGGATTAGAACTAATTGTATTAGTTTACAGTTTGCATTATATGTGTAATGTATTCCACTAGAATAGTAACTGGTTTTTATCTCTCACTACTAATATGCATATGGGATTAGAACTAATTGTATTAGTTTACAGTTTGCATTATATGTGTAATGTATTCCACTAGAATAGTAACTGGTTTTTATCTCTCACTACTACATCACATTGCAGTCCTATTAGTTTACCTATTGATTTATTATACATACTACAATAATTGTACTTATAACTAGTCCGATAATATAATAGCACGCTTTATTGGGAAGTTAAAATTTGTACATGGATATTCTTTTTTGGATGGATTTCTGAAATGGAATGCGATGATACTTGGCTTTGTTGGAGGCGAAGATATGACTATAAAGTCCTCTCTTACACTTAACATTAGAGATGTAGTACTCGTTTACTTATTGTTAACATTGTTTGGTTTCTTAACCAAAACGTTATTTAAAAATATGACTGGAGGTGACATGTTTCCTATTTATAAAAACATTTGTTTCAAAAACTATTTTAAAGTATGATATTATAATATATTATATTTATTATAAACATTTACCCAAGCCTATTTTTATTTGGATTTTATGACAAAATTGCAAAAATGTCCTCTTTAGGTGCCAGTAATTCCTTGTTGTCTTCTTTATCTGTCTTCAGTTAAGGAGTCATAAATGGTTACGGATTTATTAAAAAAATGCTTTCCCAACTTTGTTGTAAGAAAATCACTCACTGTGGATCAGGAAAATAATCTAACTGATAATAATACACAGGTTAAATTGACAATAACACACAGATCGAAAAGCGATAATAACAAATAGGTCAAAAACTGATAATAACACACAGGTTGAACACTTACAATAATACACAGGTCACAAACTTACAATAACACACTGGTCAAACACTGACAATGATAGGAAGTCAAAAATAGACAATTACACTTAGGGAGAAATCTGAAAATAACACATAGGTTAAACACTGACAATAAAACATATGTAAAAATTGATAATAACGCATAGGACAAAATCTAACAGTAACCCATATGTCGAAAACTGACAATATACACGTAAAAAGCTGACAATAACGCAAAGGTCAAAATTGTCAAGAACGCATATAACTAACAATAATTCACACGTAAAAAACTGACAATACACACGTCAAAATTGAAAATAATACACAGATCATAAAGGACAACACACAGGTCAAAATGGACAGCAACCCACTGGTTGAAAACCGACAATAACACATGTATCAAAAACTGACAATAACAAACGGGTCGTTGCCTTTTTTGCCTGGCATTTCGAATTTACAACATTTGTGACATAGTCCATCTCTACTGTAGCGTAGGATAAACCGCCGACGTCTCCGCACCCATGTATCTATCACTGAGAATATGTATCGCATACAATAGTGTGACCACCACTGTTTGACCTCTAAGGAAGGAGAGTAGGCTGTTTAAACGATTGGTATACTCTTGAATTCAAAACCGTCAGCCAAACTACATTTTTTTTCCCATTACTGTTAACAATGTTTAATTACTTCACATTGAATTTCGGGGATTAAGGTAGGAGTTTTGGGCTATTTTGTAACCAGGCCAAAATAAAAACGGCCGAAAATAAAAAAAGAATGTTTTAACGTACATTTTCTATTGCAAACAATAACATATTTTTTTTTAAATAAAATATTGCTGAATTACATTAAATTTGTTTATAAATAAAAAAAAAACATACCATTCTCTCCAATCATCTCTCATATACATATTCAAAGAGATAATTCGTTCAAACATTTGTTAGTGCTGGTTTCGTAACTTTACTGTACATATGTATTACATACGAACATTATATTTTTAACTCCCGTATATTTTTGTTTAAATTTCAAAACGTCTTTATAATTAGCACTTTACGACTGTACAGCCCTGGACCAGTGAGATAACATGTATGACACATTACTGGTCGTCTGACCTCGCTCGCCATCACTCGCTATCACGGTGGCCGCACGAGTCTTCACGTCATCATTATGAAATTGAATGATATAATTGCCTCCTAGGATTCCGCTAAAATAGACTAACGAACTTTAGCCTTTATATATGCCCTTTATTGACACATAACTGTTCTTAACTTAGACTAATAAATAATTATCAATATCGATGTTGGAACATATTACGTCCAATATTTTGGTAGGAACATTTACAAAGTTTTAAATGTGTTTCAACTATAGATTCTTATTTGAATAAGCTCTGCCTAATGTGGTATATTACAGGGGTACTATGAAATACCATGCATTGCGTAACTAAAAATAAACAAAATCGATCATTCTTAGTTCAATATTGATCTTGATAGTTTTGTTTATCCTGTACAATAACTAGGAATTGCGTTTGGAACATTTCAGTAGATATCTTAAAATAGTCGGCCCTGAGAATAATACAGCTCGTCAAATACCGTCACTGAAGATGAAATGAGACTCCACTGATAAAGTCCACTTAGTTACCAGACGAACAGATTTCTCTTCTCTTTTTGGGATCTTCTATTTCGAATTAGAATTAAATATAGATTGTGTTTCCCAGAATTTTGTGACATGCAGAAGTTGTGAATTATAGGTATTTTCTTTTAGAACTTTCTAAACGATTTTATGAATAATTCTAAATAATACAAATTGAATATATCGAAACCCAAGTTAATCTATGTTTAATTATTCTTTCTTACGGCAATGATTTAATGCAAATATTTCATACAAATATTTAAATATTAAGAACATTGTTCTTTCCAAGAAGGAATGCTAATTTTAATAAGTGTAATATATGCTCTCTTTTTAGTACTTTTAGTACTTTTGAAAATAATTAATTAATTAAAAACTTAAGTTACGGTCTCCTGACCTAAAATAGTTCAAGTACATTTGAAATGTTGTACATAAATTCGAGTGGTTTCATTGGTACTTATAACATTGTTTCACTATGCGACTACAGGGCGCAGAAATATTGATTGTCCCTTAAAGTTGCAGTCCAAGTATTCTAAAGTGGATCAGGAGATGGAAACACCATGAAAAAGGACACATTATGACGTCCCTGTTATGCAGTAGGAGTTGCGTGTGGAGAGGCGGGAAACAGCTAGTAAAATAACAAGAATCATTTCAGTACTTTGGCCAATAAACATTATTGACGAGAATCTCGATAAACATGTATGTACAATATTTTGACCTTACCCCTTGCCTATAGAAATAGAATAGATTAAAATTGGGATTGTTCATGCACTTTGGTCAGTATAAAATTGTCGATAAAAATAATATCAACATCCACAGCAATATAAACACGTGTTTGACATCAATACACTAGACCTTAAAAACGTCAGATCATTTTTGACCTTTAAAACTCAAGATTCTCCATCAGTAAACACCAAGAGTCAGTGGAATAGGTGAAACAGTAAGAGGGAACCCTGCGTCATAAGGATACACGAGAGCTATTGATCACATACGTAATTTGTTGTTGGTTGTGTAACTGTCATTTACCATATTAAATTAAAATTTAATGAAGCATTAAAACTGGCATCGCTTATAATGCAACCTTACCTTAAGTTCACGTGTAACAATTATATTTTAATGTGAGGGTTTAGCTTCAGTTTACTTCCCTCTTAGTGCAGCGTCTGAAATCTGACACAGACTTGATTAAAAATGAACAAGTGTAATCTAGGTGAAGGTGTTATTCCGATTGTCTCATCAGATGCACAACTGAACCGGGAAGTAAGCTCTTGCGTTGAATCAACCCTTCCCACGACATGTATATTTTACTATTTAAACTTTAGTAAATTAGCCTTCATGTCTCAAATTAGTAAAATCCATGCAAATCATTTAAATAGGATGTTTGTGTCTGATTGATATTAGAGTACAATATAAATAAAAAGGTGTTTTTGCAAAGTACGTTGTCAAGATAAGTTATTAATAAAAGCTCTTGCGTTGAATCAACCCTTCCCACTACATATATATTTTACTATTTAAACTGTACGCCTTCATGTCACAATTAGTAAATCCATTCAAATAATTTAAATAGGATTTTTGTGTCTGATTGATATTAGAGTACAATATAAATAAAAAGGTGTTTATGCAAAGTACGTTGTCAAGATAAGTTATTAAAAAATATTCGTTATTTCAGTCACAGCTGTGATTTTATATAAATCTATATTGATTCTGTTGGCTGAACTTGTTATAAACAGATCAGTTTTCCAACGATGAATATAAAGTCGCATCGCAGACCTTCGCTCAGTACGGGTGAGAGTTAATAATAGCTTATAGTTTCTGTAGGCTCACTTAACTCACATCCACTACTGTTGGTTAGCCAATTTACTGTTCACATAAGCGTGCGATAATAGCTCGAAGGCCCTTCTATTCTTGCCACAATGCCTTTATTTTTAGTGTTTTAGCTTTCGGCCAGATAACTTCACAACAAATATCCGGTATCTGGTAGTAGTCTTTCTCCAGTTTCTTGCTGGTTCGGTCGATAAATCTGTTATCAATATTACTGTAACCAAACAGATGCTGTGTTAGTTTCCATAATGTTATCTTTTGCGTCTTAATTTATCTTTTCCACTGTTAAAAAGCATTTTTGGTAGTTACTGAAATATACGTATGTATATCATCATGAGAGTATTTTGGACATTTGCTATCGGTTCGTGTTTCCAAAACAGAATACCTTTTCCCAATTAAAAGAAAATTAATCATCATGATTACTCCCACAATTATCCTGCCTTGTTCTTGAATGAAATTTAACAAATTTGGCATAAACCTACTCTGGGGTAAACCGACATTAAAATAAATTAATTCGTGAAAGTTTAATAGCATTTCTTTAATTCAAGGGAGCGGACCTCCCTGCCCCAGAGCATCATTAGTCCCAAGAGGGTGAAGCTCCCGGGTCACGACCATTTCTTGACAACAATCCTGGGCGTTCAAAGGATTTATCCGTGGATTTAGACCAAAGTTGGCATGGATATTCAGGTCCCATTGAGCCAGGTGGCAGGACTCAAGGACATATAGATTTTCCGTATAACATTTTCCTTAGAAACACCTCACGTATTTTGAGATTCATGAATTTTAACCAACATTGCAATATTTTTGGAATAGAATTTATTCTAGAGTCGCATCTTTGATGCCCAGAGACGTAGCTTCTGATTTAATTATTCTTCTGAATCATGACATGAACATGTTTTTTTAGATCAAATAAGACAAACTGGTATCTCCTACAGTTACAGTTGCATTACCTTTTGGACCAAAGCTGCCTAAAATGTATTCCCGAGTAAGCTTACGTTAAACGATTTCCCAGTATTATCAATGAATAAGAATATAATCTCAATATCTTGTTATTATTTTAAGTATTATACGAAATAGGTTATTACATTGATGGTTATACTATTTTCTGAACGATAGGATTTCTAGATCGGAGGTTCTCAAAGGCCAAGATCTACTGAAGAGTGGAAGTTCCAAGAGACTGGGAACTTTCAGAAGTCAGGAGTAGCCACTCGCCGAAAGCCTAGAAATTGGGAGTTTATAGATATCGAATCCTTCTTGAGGCGGTAGCATCCGTAGGAAAAAACTACCACAGACACGCCAGAGAATGTGAGCTTTAAAAAGGAAAGATATCCCGTAGTCCCAAAAGCCAGTAGATGCCAAAGACCGGAAGCTATAAGACCAAAGCTCCAAGAGATGCAATGGAACCAGATACAGGTATTCTTGGCCAGCTTTCCTAGAGGAATAAATTGTTAACTATACAGAATCAATAAGTAACCAGTCCTAAAGGCTAGGGATTTCTAATATTTAAGCGTATCAGTGCTTGATTAAACGTAATAACCTATATACACAAGTCATTAAATACTAATAATATTTAACTCTGCAACTCTAATACGTATCCGAGTTTTTTCCGCCGTAAAAGGATTTTGAACGGATAAAGAACAGCACAACACTGTCAGTAAAATATGGTCTCAATACTGCCAGTTAAAAATTAGTGACACGGTTGTTGTATAGAGTATTAAAAGGTCACCTGAGGCTTAAATAATATTTGTGCTAACTAGTAATGAGTGTCTGAAAAAAAAATTGAGTCTAGACACTAAGCGTGCTGTATATCTAAAACGATACCGGTACATATTATATTAAGAGTTAGTCCAGGAATAGAAGAGGTCCAGAAAAACAACATTTATAATAAAAAATGTTATCACAGTGACATACAATAATGTTTTTAATCGAGAATTGAATATAAATATAACCAAATGGCTATTAATGGCCATATTCTTAACAAAATTCCTCTAAAGAGTTAAAATAGTACAAGTTGCATAGTATAAAAAAATAGATAATGATGTTGGAATGAATTTCCTCCATATTCTCTAACCCAATAATCTTTTTTCTGGTAAGTATTTATATTTTTATGCATAAAGTGAGGTTATGTGTACCGTAACAAAAACTGTTTCGAGTTTTATATCATAGAGTAAATAACCAGTGATGTTGTCATTACCTGTAATAATCTAGCTCCAGTGCTCCAAGGATACGAAATAAACTTATACACTAATTATATTTATAATCATAAATTAAAAATTATATATTTCTAACCTAAATTTTAAATGACACGTCAGGCAATCACTGTGAACTGTGAACTTCAGTGCTACCAACTTGATCTTCTCAAATTATCGTACAATGAAAGTGATCTTCGACCCTGTCTGTCAATATAAGTACAGTCACAACATGTCAGATTGCCCTACTACCGTACAGTCAGTTCCCAAACAAACTAGTATCTATTTTTTAAGTATTTTCAGTTAAATTTGAGCATGCAACTTAGAATGTAACTAAATTACATTTCAAAAATGTGTTTTAAAAGTTAAATTTTGTTTTTAAATCCTATTTTCCAAGAATCCAGTTCAGTGTAAATATAAATTTAATTTTAAACCCTCAAAAATACAGTTCTATATGCAGTTTAAAAATACAAAATGTGGACTACATGTTTATAACTTGATTACAAATAGTTTTAAATCGAAATCATTTCACAAGTTAGAAATAAAAGCGAATGGGCAGTTCTACAAAAAGGCTTTTAAACAAATGATATAAAATTAGTAAACACGAAAAAAGAGAGACTCCAGTAAAGACCGAAACGAAATTTGATAAACTCATATGTGCTCAAGTTTGTTAATATAAAAAAATATTTTACCCACATAGTTTATTAGGGGATTAGGGGATGCGCTCTTGTTTACCTAAATACTCCATTTCAACGTAAAGTATCAAAAAAATACGTCTTAACTTTGTTAATTCCAAACAGAAATTGAACATGATACTGGACTTCCTCAAAACTGGTGAGATAAAGTAGCTCTGTCCTATTAGAGTTATTTACCTTCAGAATATGGTTGTTCTTGTTATGCCTTAATAATTTTTGGCAAAAAAACATGTATATATATTATATATGTATATTATATTTATATTATTTATATTATTATATTATGTATGTATATTATTATAGTATGTATGTATATATATTATATATATATAAATGTTTGTATTTATGGTAATTTCGGATTCTAGGATGATAATCGGAGAAAATTCAAAAAATGTCCCAGATGATGAAATGTACCTAAAAAATGAACATATACACCAAGACCCATCTTTATATTGTTAAATATGTTTGTCATATCCCAAGGAATAAATTTTGCGAAAAAGTTCCAGAGAGTTTGGGACGCCCTGTATATATAACAGTTTTACACACCTAAAATCGCCGTAAAAGAATCAAGTCAATCGTTTAATAACACAGATATCTACCAGGAAATAAAATACACTGTATTGATTCCAAAGCTTCCAGAGCCACACTGTTGACAAAAATTAAACATGACTGAAAAGTTTGCACATAACTTCCATTGCTTACAATCGCTATTCCTCAAAATTAAAATTGTATTTCAGTAAATTCATGTACATTTTACTGTAGAGTTTATTTTCAAGAAACTTTTACTAATCAGTTGTGACCTTTAAATAATTTATCCCCTTACTAAACTCCACCATGCAACTTAAAACGGACAGTTAAAACTCCTGAATAAACTCCACCTCACAAATAACGGATCTCCTAGTAAAGTATCGACTTGGTCTCTGAAACACAGAAAAACACTCGGCAATTCTTCAAATTCAAGTTATGAATCTCGCGAAATCTACAGTAAACAAGTGCCAACAAAAACAAAACACGCCAGACTAACCGCTTATACATGTGTTGGTCATTAAACGTTATTTACTATGCGGAGAACCACACATCAAAGACGTGTGTAGCAGCGGTTAGTTATCTAACTACGAAAACATGTTTGTTCGCCTTTGTTTGTTGCTCGGTTGTAATAATACCTTAACTCCCAAGGTTTCTTTCAGGTTTCCGTAACAATTAGTTAATGTTCGGTGTCACAGTGCTTGACTGACTGATTTGTTTACCAAACTACGATACATATTAAAAGTAACTGAAAGATATGGAATACACAAGTTTAACTTATACTGACTAGTTCTCGAATTACGATAATGTGAGGAAAGTATGTATTCATTAAATACGGGTATGAGCTCCATAAAGAAGGAGCTGAAATTGTGTTGATTAGTAAATGTTATACCCAATCAGATGAACCGAAATTAATTGCCTTAGTACGACATGTGTATATAATAAACATCCGTTTTAAACTAAATTAAATATTCTCAAAAGACTAAAATGTTTATTGTGGAATTCAGGGGGATGGAGCACTACAGTTGGATGTATTTCAAAAGGCACACTTCCATGTAAAAGATTTCTTTTCATGTCAAATCTGTATACAAAATCATATTTTCTTATAACCGCTGTACAAACATAAAGACTCAAAAACATAGCTTGAGTTCCTTAGTCAGTCTTAACCAATCATCCATTTCAAGATGGCGGCCATTCGCAACAGCACAAATATTGTATGCTGGGATACTCTCATTGCTTATTCTTGCTCTCTGTTGGTTGAGGTAAACGAATTTTAATACTATTCTACTATTTTCGAGATTTTCCGCAATGTTTTACCCTTTCTTTTCTGTTTCATTTGATAAGAAAAATGTATTGTTACACTTCTGTGTTGAATGAGTTAGGCAAGTTTTAAAGTTGACTTCACCTGTTAGTTAACACTCGTATATTCAAAAATTAGTGTTGCTCCATCTGTCTTTTGCAACAGGCACATTTTAGTTCTGTCCCATCTGTCTGATGCAACAAGGATGTTGTAATGCTGTTCCATCTGTCTGTTGAGCGCTGCCCCGTCTCTCTATTGTAAATAAGTACATTTTAGTGCTGCCCCGCCTGTCTGTTAAAACAAGCACGTTTTAGTGCTGTCCCATCTGCCTGTTGGAACAAGTACATTTTAGTGCTGTCCCATATGTCTGTTGGTATAGATACATTTTAGTGCTGCCCCATTAGTCTGTTGGAACAAGCACACTTTAGTGCTGCTCCTGTATTTCGGTTTTAAACACGCAAATTTTGGTGTTCACACTCTTTGTTGATTGATATGTCCAATAGGCAGTGGTGATCATACTCAATTAACCGATTTTATTGCTTGAGATAGAATTGTGCATTGGTAGAGATACGAAAAGTACTACTTACTACTGTGTGTTGTGGTTGAAGTATTCAAGATTTAGTGCCCTTCTCTCCGATGATTGAGACATCCTATGTTTATAGCTCATTTATGTCAATTGAGATTCGCAAAGGTTTTGCTTTGTTCCCACATACTCAGATCAGGTTAAATATGGAAACCATTTGATGAAATCTTGATCACTAACTTCTCAGAAAAATCATAATGGATGATTGTGGTTTACCTGAGTTTCCTTCTTTGTTCTCTGTGTTTCTGGTTATAACTATGGGAAAAAATAACAATATAAATAAACTACAAACATAAACAATGATTCTAGGTTTTCATGCATAAGAGAGCATTCACTACTTCGTACAGCTTTACTTGTAAATTAATGACCTCCAATCTTGGCTTGTGGAAAAATTATTAGTGGGATTTAAAAATAGTTTCGTCAACAAGGAAGTACATTATTACAATAGGACAATTAATAATGTTGTGTTATCTTCGTCTAGCGCGAATCAGTAGTGAGGCAACCTGAGTAAACAACGCTATTCCTGCCTTATCAGTAGGAGTGTATCAGCAGTGCTGACCTGTCGACGTCAGCAGGTGAGGGGCGTGACTCGTCAGCCTCTCGAACGTCACACAGATAGCGTTGTTCTGCTGATTGTGACTGCGGAAAGGCATTATTTGTTATCTGTATGCAGACTTCTACTACAATAATGCCTTACCTATTACTCCGAGGCTATGCTACCCCCACAAAAATAGCATTTGGTAGCTTGAAGGAAGTTACAATTATTGTGTTTACTTCTAAGGAATTAAATGGAAGACTATGAAGATCGTCAAACAAAACTAATATCAAAGCTATATATATATATATATATATATATATATATATATATATATATATATATATATATAAGTATAAATATATATATAAATATATATAAAATATATATACTTATATATATATATATATATATATATATATAAAATAAATAAATAAAAAAAAAACGGGTTCGAGTCCCGGCGGAGCAAGTACTTTTTGCGATTCAATGTTTATTTAATAAATTAAATTCGGCTATTGGTATTTATACACAAATTTAATGAATGTAGTCATTTGACAGGTATTTGGTCTTCCGATCATATGTTAGTTTGGTTATTTAAACACATATGTGAAAGAAAAGGCCAAATACAAAATAATTGAATCGTAAAAAGTGAGGGCTCTGTGGTGTAATGGTAGCACATTCACCCGGCAAGTGAGAGATCCGGGTTCGAGTCCCAGCGGAGCAAGTACTTTTTGCGATTCAATGTTTATTTAATAAATTAAATTCGGCTATTGCCATTTATACACAAATTTAATGAATGTAAATAGAAGTCATTTGACAGGTATTTGGTCTTCCGATCATATGTTAGTTTGGTCATTTAAACACATATGTGAAAGAAACGGCCAAATACAAAATAATTGAATCGTAAAAAGTGAGGGCTCTGTGGTGTAATGGTAGCACATTCACCCGGCAAGTGAGAGATCCGGGTTCGAGTCCCGGCGGAGCAAGTACTTTTTGCGATTCAATGTTTATTTAATAAATTAAATTCGGCTATTGCCATTTATACACAAATTCTATGTATATATATATATATATATATATATATATTTATATATATATATTTATATATATATATATTTATATATATATCTATATTTATATATATATATATATATATATATATATATTCTATATATATATAATATTTAAAAGTTGTTATATATTGCCAATAATTGACGTTGGCAATAGTAAAATTTGTGTTTCAAAGATCGATACCAAATATCGATGATTTTATAAACTGAAAATTCTTTATCCTACATCGAATCACCTGATGACTATAAACGGGGTTGAAAGTAATAACCTGATAGACTCGTCCTTTACTGGCGTCGCTCTAGGAATGAGGAATAAGAATGACAACAAGTATTATAAATCCGCCTGTGGTATTAAACAACCCAGGTGCTTGTTCACTTAATTAAATGTTACTACTTGTTTTAATTTTAGATTGAACTTGAATTCCGAAATCTCCCGGTATTTAAATATATTTGAAAAGCTGCGGTGTTATTTGGAATTTATTCCGAATTTATTCCTAGATTCTGACACGGATTGCGTGACGAAGTTATGCAGCTTTAAATTCAGCGATGTTCATCAGAGTGGTCAATAAGGTGGTTCTCGCTGTTTTGTCTGCTGTAACTGTCTGGTGTGCCGAAAAATTTTGTTCCATATCATAAACTTGCTGGTGTCAAGCAACATTCCAATGCATTTGTAGAACATGAACGGTGGTAACATGTCAAGCTAATGTACTTCAAGCATCTCTAGATATCGGTCTGCTCAAATCCAGAAGACATTTTCGTAGGTTGGATCCCGTTGGAGATTATCAAAGATTCATTGCAAATCCCAATCTAAACCTATCATTATTTCTGTCCGTCAAACCCTTCGGCTGACAAATAAGTCCACTGGCCATTAATTCAATTATCCACCACCCGACTAGATGGAATACATTCTGTGTGTTATCGTGGACAGTACGCCTTACCAGCAGCCTCGATTGCTGTCATAAAGCGCGCAATCATAATGCCACCGTCCAGATAATAGGTAGCCAAATTGCTGGTTTGATTGTCCACCGCTTGCTCCGACCACTTATGTAACCTCAACTTCACCCATCTACATGCGGTTTGGCGAGTTTTCCTGCCATATCTATAGTCCAGTTGGTGATGTGAGGGAATGGAGTTTCGTAGAAGTTGGATCTTCCATTTAATGTAGAATAAGACTTCTCTCAATAATCTTCAAGATACCTAAACGAACAGCAGATGCTCCAAAACCTCTCAAACGTGGTGATAAATTGTATGTATCCAGGGGCTACCAAGAGTCACCTAGATGAGATCTAGGAATTCACAATTTTGCCCAGAAGAAGAATACTTATGTTAAAACCACCTAGCAGGATACGGAGTCCATGCAAATTAATTCGGCGTCCAAATCTTTTAAGATTATCAGTTACCTCTTCATCTCCCACATGACTTTATTTGTTATGTTTTTTTATGGTGCATCAAGTTTTTGTCCCGGCCTTGAACTCTTCAGTGATGGCCTCGGCGATATCAGATACCCTTCGCAGGCCAAGGCACAGGCACCTTCTCCAGAGAATATGTCATCTAACCACCACTGTATTATAACATTACGTGTCCCAGGGACATTCTATGGAGGACTGAAGTGTTGCAGACCCACACCGTCTGCAAAGTCATTATCGGACTAACTACGTTGCCGATATTACATTCGCGTCATTCCCAGGAGATCGTCTTTTTCCTAATTTATGTCAGGGTCCGTTCGTTTATTCCCTAAATTCGTTTGGGGCCGAGCGTATATGGTATGCTGGATGCCTAGTGATGAATGTGAAATTTAAAATGATTGACTGATCATAGAATCCGATTGCAAGATGTTCCACCTAAATAGTGATCCCTGGCAGAGTCGGATGTACCCAAGTAATAAATTGATCGATCAGTTTTATGTTCAATGATCGCAATGGTATGTTGTCAGTATGTGTGGCACGTGGCGTGGCAGACGTGTGGGTGATGGTGCCACGTGTTGCTCGGTGACTGTTGACATCACTACCACCGGCGCTATTTTCGTAGTGCTGACCGAAAGCCGCGCTGTGTCATGAGATAAGCTCGTATTAGAGTAAAGAGTTGAGCCACATTGCAACACCACAAAGATAGAAACATATAGCTCATTCTTACTCGCACAGTGAGGCTCGGAATGGGAAATCTCGGTGGAAACACACTTTTGATAGATGCCTAATTTCATAATCGTTTGGAAAAGTTGACAATTTATTATTCACAAGACATGAACATAAACTTGTGAATAATAAATTACTAGTTGAAAACCTATAATCCGTTTCGTAAAAATTATGGTTTTTTGTTTTATTCTAACACAAAATAAAAAAAGAGAAAAGAAAAAACATTGAAATAGTTCAGCGTTCCTATAAATCACGGAATATGCGCAAAAATTAGTAATTTGTACCAAACTTGTTACCATAAGTGGATTAAAAAATGTTTAAGCAGATCGGCCTCGATCTCCTTTTTAGCTGTATTCTGCCCGAGCCATTAGCCATTAGCCATTAGCTGTATTCTCATGGGCCATTAGCCTGTGCGAAGAGGATATGAGGAAACATCTGATTAAAGGTGCTTCTGTTGCTGACAGGATTTGAACCTACGTGGGTTTGAATTTATGTTGTAATGCTATAAAATTGTCCGAATAGGCGCAAAACAGAATTATAACAATGGCACATAACTATGTTCTGGCTCCTAAAATTTATGAAAAACACAAAATATATATTATGAGGTGACCTACCTCGCTTCGTTTTACAACGAGAAAATTTATTTTTACTTATTTTGTGCTTTTACTTATTTTGTTTAAAGCGAATTCAGGAATTTACCTATGTTTATTCAAGCAATTAAAATCTATATGTTAAAATACATAATCACTAAAATTAGAATTGATGATTGTATTAATTTCTTCAAATTGTTAGATTACTTCTATACAAAACTGAAACAATATCCATCTAATATATTGTTCCAAAAACCTCTTCGTCCAGTAATATTTGAAATGTTATTTTAACTTCAAAAACTCTGCTTTTTTTCAAAGAAACCCACATTGATTGATATTAGGTTAAATTTTATTAATGACTTGAAGGTGACTAATGTACGGAATTTTTTTGAAAATTGCGGCTTTTGTATTAAAAATTAGCTGATCTAATTAGAATTTTGAAGTGGAATTTTCCAGTTTTTAGCAAAGTTTCAACTACGAGTATCATGTCAAACGAGAGAAGCATCTTATAATAGGAGAATTCTAAAATAGAATAAGATAATTTTATGTCTTATTTCTAATCCATAGAGAAAGTATATGGTTTTACATGTCAGCTTTATTTATCTTCGTCATCTATTGATTATGAAAAGAAGTATTTCTATTCTTATGTATTACTACAAGTATCGACAACCTTATCTGAAACATCATATATAACCTACCTAGTGATTACTTATATATCAATAATAAATCTTACTAGATTGTATTTATAGAATGAATAAGAAAACATACAATTTCTAATAAAATAAAAACTTCAATAAAAAATGTTTTCAATAACAAAATATCTATAAGAAATTGTAAAAACAATAACTAAGTAATTTCATTGTTCGGAGACAGCAGTATGTTATTAACGGCTTTGAATTATATTTCTAAACTTTATATGGTGAGTTTATAAAGTTTAGAAAAATATTTAAAACATTAAGACATCAATTACGTGTACACATTGTAAATCAGAAGAGTCATACTATAAACATTTTGTTTATAACTGCTTATACGCTAATAGTGGACCTTCTCTTAGCAAAATCACACGTTTCAATAATTTCTTACATTAATTTAAAACTCCTAACTGTACATCATTATATCACTTTCATATAAAACCATGAAAATATCTACCTATATTATATCAGTATTTACCTTTTATTAAAATTACGTTTAATTATTCTCCATTGCATAGTAACACTAAGCTATATTTAGTTTAACGTTTCAACTTGATTATTAAGTAGGCCTGCCATCCTAATAATTTTTACTTCAAACTCCACTGAATAGAATTTTGTAATTATCACTAATACATACGACAGTTATTATAGTTGCCTCACATTGTTTAACAATCAATGGTTTGCCCTGGCTTATTTTCAGATTTTTATTCCTACTTTGAGGATACCCAATTATTGTACGGATCTTTAAATTATATTTTAAGATAGTACTGACGCAACTAAAATCCTAAAATAACTCTGAGGAGTCAGCAACAGCGCTAGATTCGTTTTGAAGTACGATGCCCCGGTTGATAGTCGGGTAATTGGCCCACTCGTGTACCAATTGGCCCATAATTGGCAGCCACCAGCGCCAATACAGTTACAGCCAGCATTAATTGGCTCGCCGGCAGTACTCGTCTTGGCAACAATAACTTGTTTTTATTCGCTCAATTGACGATTATTCTATTTGCTGCGGGTGACTCACGTTTGCTACTGTTTATTATTTGTTCCTCTGTGATTTTTGTTTATGATTGTTTGTTTATGTTCGTGCATTTTCAGCATCGATTGAACTTTCAAGCGGCCCGTACCGTAGTCAGACAGGGTTTTTCGGGCAATTTTATCGGGGCCCGGGCTCTCAGAAGGTTTTTATCTATCACATCTCGATTGTGTTTATTTATATCGTCCATTCAAACAGAAAAGTCAATATTAGTTCCTGCGACCAAACGACCAATACCTCAACACTTGCGACAGGTCTGGCCCAATGAATCCTAGAGTGTCGATACAAAAGACGAATTATCTCAAATGAGAGTAAAATAAATTAAAACGCACGCCTTTTAAAGTTTTTTCCCCATTCATTATATATACAAAATTATTTTAATCGATCAACTAATAGACTAGTTAATTATTAGCCTATACATTTTTAGAGTTCACTAAATCAACTAAAACAATTTTTAAAATGGTGCCAATAATAAGATCTTTTTGCGTACCTACTTACATTTAGCAACATATATTGAATCTTACTATCATTAATAAAATAATAAGATGTCAATGAAATATGGGGTAGGGTTCGAAACGGTGTGACGGGGACGCGGTCGTGGGACATGATGGGGTACGGCCAAATTTCGTTTCCGGGGCCCACCAAAACTGAGTACGGCCCTGACTTCCTCCTAAGTATTGTATACAAACTAAATTAAGCCATATTCCATTGGTACTATCCAGCCTTATGCATTTTTTCATATATAACAACACATTTTGATCTGCATGGGACTTAATTTTGACTTAGTATATTTTATAAATGTATTTTTTTTCTTCGATTAAGAAATTTACAATTTGTACTACAGTAGCTACGGAATCTATAACCAAAAGCATACTCCAATGCAACTCTTACGGCATATATCCAAGCAATATGCATTTCCCAGATTCCCACAGTTGGGAACTGGACGCAAAGTATAGCTTCCTCGACGTCTCGCCTGGAATAGTTTTCCCGTTCGGGATCTAAAATCTTTGGTGTAAAAAGATAAGTGACCATGATACAAAATAATGAAAGAGGGAGAAAGTTTATATGTGGTGGCTAGGAGGAACAGAGACTCCAAACTTTAAATCCGCCCCAGGCCCTCGGAAGTTCCGATGGTATTCATGACGAAATTTTGATAATACAATAGCTTGTATTCCTATTTAACATAAATTCGGTTTTGTGATAATGTCATTTTTCTTTAGTTTTAAAACCCAATATCATTTCCCCAAACAAAGTAAATGTTTATACCAACTTACAAAGAGTGTTTTAGGTACCGGTTTCAGTCTAATTTAAACAAACCGGTAATGTTCTCCTCCTTTTGATATTATTTATTTATAAGTTATCAGAAGATTACAAATCCCGAAGAGTTGATGATGTTGTTGTCTAGAAGTTCATTGTAAAATCAATCCTGATATGTAATGAATTTATTTGGAGAGAAGCGAATTGTGCGCGCGAAGGTTATGTTTGTAGGTTATGTTTGCAATCAGGTGAGAGGCGCTGTAGAGGGAGACAGCGCGGGGCCGGATCAGCTGAATGTTGGCTCACAGCTGTTCTGTTCGCGAAGGTCACGTGATCCGCACTCGCTCTGGGGACTTTCCATCGTTACAGTAATTGCTATGTGTAGAGTACACTTCATGACACGCTATGCTGGCGAGGTTAACGACACCACCTTATCTCGTGGATTTCCATTTCTGCGAGTCCACCAGTTGTAGGTTATAATCTTGAAGATTCGAGAATAGATTGGGTCGAAGAATAGCTCAAGTAGGAGACAGCCGTTGAGTATTGTTGAATTCAACATGTGAGAATAAAATGAACAGATCCGTCCTTGAAATGATACTTGCGTGTTCGGTTGAACTATATTGCTTTTTTAGCGCGATAATGTAAAATCCTAAAAGTCTACTTCCGACACAAAAATGATGGATCTATTCAGACATCTCAAGATGATGTTATTATTAAGTGATTTTTGTAAGAATCGATCTAATTTAAACCCACTTCTAAATATTGACGTAAGTATTTATCTTGTCTTATACATGCGAAATCGTTTCTAGGAAATCTTTTGAATAAGATACTATACTGTGTTATTGAGCCAAACTTGTTAACATGTCTATTGATGGTATTACTATCGTAATGTAACACAGCTATGGATTACTTACCAAAACTAAGCTTTAGTATGAAATAATGTAGTGTATAATATTGATGACGATATTAAATGATGAAAGAATTATCGACTTATGAGGGAAGTACAAAAATAATTAGTTACGATTTTGAATTTACTATTCTCTTCTTAAATTACTTTTTAATGTTTACTTTCATTTTTTTTAAACATACACAGGTAGATTAGTGGCATTGCCCGAAGATTATCTTTCCTAAGACGCGGTGGTCAAAAAGCATTGTGCAATTTCACTTTTTTCAATATCTTCGCTTTACAGTTTTTCGTTTATAATGTAGTATAATTCCAGTTTGTTTTGAATACAACAAGTGGATTACTTTTTTATACTGTATTCGGTTTTCATCTCTTTTGTTAAAGGCGAACACAAAACTGAAAGCTAGTAAACGTTGACAGTTTAGAACATCTTTTATTTTATTAGTTGCTTGTGTCTATAATAATAGTAAGATCAGGCACTAAGAAAAACTGTGAATAATGTGAGATATGAACAAATGTATTTCTAGATAAATGTCCAAGTTTTGAAATTAAAGTTAAAATGTCACAATGAAATGTGAAACTTAATGGGCGGTCGAACCTTTAGGACCTGTACAACTCTGCATCATCATTGTTTATATCTACTTGATTGAACTATTGGAGTTGTTTAGAGACACCGTACATATGTATTATAATGTTAATAAAGCTACTTAAAAATGTTTTCTTCTTAATAAAGTAGATTTGATAATGTTTGTTGTTGAACATTTCCTTACATCCTAATTTGTTTGTTTAACATATCAAATGGCTGCAGTTGGTAGATAAGGAAAATACTAAGTTCTTTTTCACATTTTAAAATAAAAATTCGTTTTCTTGAGCATTTTTTCCAACGAAATTATATTTTTTATAATGTTCGTAGATAATCACACGCCCTTATTGATATACATTACATTTATATTTTCTTCATTAACTTAACACATTGTGTAATTATGAGATAACACTAAAGAACTGAAGTATATTAGTTATAATAGTAATAATCACAATTCAAAAACAATAACTGATAACTGAGCTCCTATCTCAACTTGGAATATTTTTGTGACTCAGTATTTCCACTGAATCATTCATTGGCCTTAGATGACCTTAGAAATCTGTGAGTAGTATGTATGTATGTAACCGGTGTTTTTCCAGGGAGTGAAATAAACAGTAATTTCCATCAACGCTATGACTTGCATGGAATATTTATTTTTAAATAAATAATGAATAATCAACACTTTTCAGCAACAATATACTTTGATTACAGATCATTCCATTGGTTAATCCTAAAAGAATTAATTATAATAGTTTTTTTATTGCAATCGCCCGTTGTGTTACTTAAGAAAAATATATTAAGCTGATGCTCGTACTACATTGAAGTAAAATATTGCCATTTTGCTTTATTTTGTTTCAATTTCCGAAAAAGTATTTAGATAAAAAAATTCAACTTCATATAATAACTTGTAATACAATTCATGTCCACATCCTCGATCTCCTAGTATGGACATCTTCCTTTATGTATTCCTCAGGGAATTCTTCAGATCTAAGTTGGATGTTTTAAACAAAAACGTGGAGAGGCCGCCCACATTGTAGAAGATCTCGCCAAACAGTACAGAGAGAAAGGCCAATACAATAAGACGGAAACGATACTAATAACAAATAGACATAATTTGAACCTGCGTGTCTAACGATGCGGTCCAAGTCCACACTGATTCGCTTAGATCTGATTTCGAACATTTAAGCTATAAATGATGGAAATGCCCATAACGGCGATTGGTATGTTTAATCAGACGGGCGGCGCGGCGAGTCCGAATGAATGGTTCAGGTTACGTTTGGTCACCGGTTCTCTTTCGTTCACTATTTTCTGTATTTCTGTAATGTCACTGAACGTTACATATTTAATTTATAAATTGTAAAATCTTCCTGCTTTGTATGAAAGCCTGAAATCTTACTCTAACCGTAACATATTTAAATATGTTTTGAGAGAATTAGTAACATATGGTGTTGAATATTAGAAACACTAATATGGTAGCGTACTTTTCATGTAATTTAGTCCCTAGGTATAGTTCCATCGAAATAACTTAATAACTAGAACTTAGATTAGAAACTGAAGAACATGCAGACTCGCGTAGCAATGCATTCCTATAACCGAGTATCCTATAGAGGAATTTTAAATGTTTACTAATATTCTAGGTAGATTTTTGTATACAAAATGTCTACATAAATCACCGAAAATGGTCCCCATTGCACGAAACCACCCCCGTTCCAAACAAAAAAAAATCCCAATCAAATTGAAACATCGCACAAAACTTGTTCTTTAAAATATCACGGCTAATTTCATTGGCCGGCTTGGTACAATAATTCGTTCCAATGTGGCGGCCGTTCAAGTCGTGTAAAAATCGCAACTTTGCTATTTATGAACCTAGAGAAAAATAGTTACTTTACAAATGTAATTAGAATCATGCATTACTAAAATATACCACATTAATACATAATTTGTTACAAACCTGCTTCTACAAAACTGAGCCGGAAGGAATATTTCGTATAAACCGTGGATGATGAAAATATTTCTTTCTTTTAAGTGGCATATTACACTTAATCTTTTCATATGCCGTGTAATATTCTGTAAAAATTTGTCTTTAAATTTTCTTCTTACATTGCCACTAATACAAAAACTGGTATAAATAGGAAAGAGGCAACTAATAAATAGGAAAGGCGATTTTACTCATAATATTGGCCTAATTTGATTCACGGACTCCCCACTGGTTACATCGAGTTTTACAAGCTGCTGGTCGAGAAACGACCAGTGAAGATGATTTGTGCAACTTTTGTAGACCGAGAAGGATGACACAAGGAATGCAGGTGTGTAGCTAGGAACGGTGAAAGTCAGAGATGTTAAGCCCAGTCCACCAACGGGCTCCAGGATGAGGAATGAGCAAGCACTTTTGGGCAGCCGCAGACCTGAACCACAGAGCGATCAAACTATTTTAAAATCCCTAATTATAAGGGACAACACTGTAATGAAGACGAGAAAGGAGAAATGTAAACACAATTTTCAGACACTCTTGAGTTTTAAAAAGAGCTTTCCTTATCGATACAAGTGAATGAATCGAATGAAGCGAATCTTCACCCCGTTTCGTCGACCCCGATTCTGCCTTGAAGTTCACGCCTTGAGATAACTCTAATTCCTGGAGCCAAATATCTGGGAAATGAAGTCACCTCTCTTAAGATGAAGAGGAAGGAATAGTAACTAGCTCTGACTTCTTAAGGTCACCTGTCGGGAGAAGAGACAAAATATTGTACTTGGCCAAAATAAAGAAAAAAACACTCCTGCACAGCCGCAGCCTGCTCTACCAGATTCAGAGGTGTCTGAAACCCCACCTGGATTCCACAAACCAGATGCAATCGTCAGTAAAAGTCAAATAACTGATCCTAATAACGGAAAACTCAGTCCACACGTCGAGGCTCGGGTCCTCAAAACAATACCAACAGTGGCTACAACGGATCTTTGTATCTTACAGCATAGCCCGTTTGCCACCTAAATCGCTATGGAAATGAGCTCATGGAAGCATGACACGTAGTCTCAATGCTCATCTAGCGCGCATAAAAGATGTAACTCGAAGTTGAAACAACTTCTACCGCGCCTCTAACAAAACACCACTTAAGACTGTAACATTTCCAACACGCGATACCCATTGCCATCAAACAACACTGAAAAAGTTGATTACGTTTCCTTCTCGATGGCACTTAGCCAACATCTTATGTGAATACGATTACCACTAAAGTGATGTTGATTGGTCAAAACTAGGCTGGTTGAAATAATCAAACACTTCTATAAATAATTGTACTGCCTTAAGGATTTTCCAGAGCTATCAATAAGGTTGAATTAAAGGCTTGTTAACAGACTCTGGAACTGCATTTCATTACCTACTGTCGGCGCCTCCAGGTCCAATACAGAGAAGACAGTAATTTTTGTGGTTAGAACTTATTCACAGGTCACCGGATCCCACAGGAAGGACAATAGTACACCATTGGGAGACCGGCATGCCTGCTGGAACAGAACGCGTTGGTTGCCAAAAATGAACCCCAATTTTCCTCCAACACAGGAGAAATTTATTTCTTTCTGGTCATTATATCAAGGACTTTTCTCCCAGCACTGATCATAGAATGCATATGTCACGTTTGTACTTTAAAGAACACCCATTACCTAAATATATCCTTCAAAGGATTAGTTGTAGAGTACTGCACCATTGGCCGATAAAATTTGGACACTAGAAGTCCGCTGTTCCCGGTTCACCACACGTAAACGATTAATCAAGACATCGCTGGCACAAAATACACGTAAACCATGCATATCTCAAATTTCCAGAAATAAGCAAGCAACCGGTGAGCGGGGATCTTTCTACGTGACTATCATGGGGATGACGTATGCAGGATGTCTGGTGTACGGTTGTACTCTTACCAAAGGTGGAACCGTCACGTTTTTCGTGTAATTTATTCAAAATAAATAACAACAGAAACATGAAAACAACATTAATATGTAATGTATATTAATAATTTTTAAACAATAAAATATAAGTAACTAACAATATTTTATATAGAATTTCAAGAAGAGTTAAATACCGTAATAGTAAATTAGTTATTACAGTTAATCGTACAAGAATTGCATGTTTATATGGGATGCATGTTCATACATTATAGTGGAAGTCACAGTTCACAGTGCACGAGGTAAAAAAATCGATCTCAGACTATTGCAAATGTGAATTAAGACACTCCAACTGATATTTAGGTATAAAAGTGATATCACTTTTTACATTATTATTTGTTGCTTATACTGCAGTACATACAATTGAGAAACAAACTAATATTTTTCTGAAAATAATATAAAAAATAAACATATGACATAAAGAGAAAATTTATGATTTTATATTTAAGAGTGGAAATGTACTTATTTGGTAAAATTAATTTTCAAATAAATAAACAGTTACGATTAAAATTTGTTTTATTTCTTATTTTTGTAAAGTACGATATTTTTGTTTCAGGTGAGAATGTTACTCAACAGCAAGGTTTGCTGTAAGTAGACTGACGCCATCATAGTATCTTTGGGAGAGCTCTAGTTGAAGAATTACTTAGTAAGCAGAATCCTAGGATGGTTTGAATAGCAGTCATGCAACCGAGCCTAACAGCATAGTGTAAAAAGTGTAAAGTGCGAGTATCTTTTTCGTCGCCCTATATCTAAAAATCGGTGAATCTGCTTCTAACTCCTCTGCTATGACCTCTCTTCACATACCAGTGAATCTGCTTCTCTGCTTCTACCTCCTCTGTTATGATCTCTTCTCACATACCAGTGATTCTGTTTCTCTGCTTCTATCTCCTCTGCTATAACCTCTCTTCACTTACCAGTGAATCTGCTTCTACCTCCTCTGCTATGACCTCTCCTCACATACCAGTGAATCTGCTTCTCTGCTTCTACCTCCTCTACTACGATCTCTTCTCACATACTAGTGATTCAGCTTCTCTGCTTCTATCTCCTCTGCTATGACCTCTTCTCACATACCAGTGAATCTGCTTCTCTGCTTCTACCTCCTCTGCTGTGATCTCTTCTCACATACCATTGATTCTGTTTCTCTGCTTCTATCTCCTCTGCTATGACCTCTCCTCACACACCAGTGAATCTGCTTCTTTGCTTCTACCTCCTCTGCTGTGATCTCTACTCACATACCAGTGAATCTGCTTCTCTGCTTCTACCTCCTCTGCTATGATCTCTTCTCACATACCAGTGAATATGCCTCTCTGCTTCTACCTCCTCTGCTGTGATCTCTTCTCACATACCATTGATTCTGTTTCTCTGCTTCTATCTCCTCTGCTATGACTTCTCTTCACATACCAGTGAATCTGCTTCTACCTCCTCTGCTATGACCTCTCCTCACATACCAGGGAATCTTCTTCTACCTCCTCTGCTATGACCTCTCCTCACATACAGGTGAATCTGCTTCTCTGCTTCTATCTCCTCTGCTATGACCTCTCCTCACATACCAGTGAATCTGCTTCTCTGCTTCTACCTCCTCTGCTGTGATCTCTTCTCACATACCATTGATTCTGTTTCTCTTCTTCTATCTCCTCTGCTATGACTTCTCTTCACATACCAGTGAATCTGCTTCTCTGCTTGTACCTCCTCTACTATGACCTCTCCTCACATACCAGTGAATCTGCTTCTCTGCTTCTACCTCCTCTGCTATGACTTCTCTTCACATACCAGTGAATCTGCTTCTCTGCTTCTACCTCCTCTACTATGACCTCCCATCACATACCAGTGAATCTGCTTCTCTGCTTCTATCTTCTCTGCTATGATCTCTTCTAATATATCAGAGAATGACCGTTTAAAATTATTTTCTTTTGAAATTCTAAAGAACATTTTATTTTTTAATACTTTACTAAATAAACACTTTCAACTACTTGTCTGAATCTTTCCCACTTACCAAAAAGTGTAAATAATATCTTTGTTTGAGTAACAAAATATATAATATTTTTTTATACTCATATCATCGTTCTATTGAATGAAAACCTATGTAGCAACTAATGACTGCAATTCATTTACTTGTAAATATAAAAACCATCTAAGTAGATAAGCTTATAAAATATTACAGCTTATAGGGTATTGTAGTATATCAGCACCATTCATTTTTCTTAAAATATATTTTGGTAGTTACCAAAATTATCTGGTTAGATTCTGTTCTACTCTTCTAATCACTGAACCTTTAGCTTTTGGAGATAATTTTGAGTGTTCTTTTTTACATCTTTCAGATGTTGATTTGTAAGCATAAGTATCATTTCCAAGCAAGACTGTTTTAATTATATGGCTTATACTTTTGTGACATTGTTAAAATGAGCTTTTACATTATTGTGATACTTATGCTTATTGTGATACTATCAAAAGCATAAGTAATCCAAAGTATGCTTTTGCCACTATCAAATTTGTTACGTGGTCTGTCTATATCATCACAACACAAATACATGAGAATCGTTCTACTGCCACAAATTGCGATTTTAGCAGAATTAGTCCTACTGTTCAGTATCACTAGTTTGATACCAAAATTTAGTATGTTCAAAATTATTATCATTGTATTAGAAGCACGTAAAATAATTTGAGTGAGTATATAGGGTATTCTGTTGTATTTTTTAAAATTTAGTTCTAGTGGTTTTTAGACTTTAGTATGTTTAAGCTGTAACAAGTACTAATTTTTATTTTATTCAAACGTATAAAAGTAAAAGTAAAGAATGTCTTATTTTACCAGGCGAAGTTAGGACTAAGAATCCCTCTCTAACACTTAACCTGGGGATCAACGGCTTAAAGGTGACTTCCGAACCACCACCAATGGCCGGGCAGGCGGGCCGCTTGCAAGGACAGGATCGCTCAGCGGTCACCTGTCCAAGCAGCGGCCACGCTCGACGTTTCTTGATCTGGTTATCTTGCGCCATACCCGCTACACTGCGCCATTGGCAAACGTGTACTTAAACGTTGATATTTAACAAGAAATACTTGTACTTAAAGGCAATGACAAGAACAACAAGAAGTACGCTAAGGTTATCTTTATATCATGTTTATTATAGTCGGTTAGTAGTAAAGGTTTAAATAGTTTACGAATTCTCTGTTCTTTTTCATATGGATTAAATTTTTGCATGTAGAATCTCAAAATCAATCGTGGATTGTCGTTTAAAACTTCCACACGAATGCATGTTTGCTGGTTTAAATCAAAGACAATTGAAAACCCAGACGTTTCACTGAGGTTAGTTAGCTAGGATTAGTCAACAGAATTAATTAGCGCTGCGCTAGTTCTCTCGTCAATAGTTGTAGTATGAGGTTAGGCCATCGGAACTAATGTGGAAAATACTCAAATATTTTCAGCTTTCTCTGTATAAGACTTTGCTATGTTCCAATTTTCTTTCACGTTTCTAACCCTGTAAGCAATACTTTTTGACTCCGTTCAGTTGAAAAGATTGAAATAATACCGGGTGAGATGAGAGACTTGAGGTACACCATACTCGACCTTGCTACGGGTACTGCAACATGTGTTTGATGAATGATACACTTCATTTACACATTTTGTTCCATTGCCCAAGCACACCGAAGAACAAAGTAGAAAAACTTGAATGTTTAAAGACTGGTCAGATACAGATAAATATTACATATTTACGAAAGCCTACGTCACTCTGTATATAATTTGCGTCATTTGGTGTACCATTATGTTAGGAAATAATCCTTTGTGTTCGACAGCTTGATCAGCATCACGCCTAGACGCACAATAGACTCGTCGCGTATCACACGGGCGAACACGACTCCTGTTGGTGCGCACTTTTACTTTTGTTCCCAGAACCGAAAGTGTTGTGGTCCGGTCCGGTCCGGTCCGATAACATTGTCACAGAAGATAAACGAATCGTGCATGACTCAGCGACACGACTCAGGAACTGCCGATGTAGGCGTCCGTGCAGACCAAACGGGCTAGGCAACGAAGAAAATATTTAATCTCGTGAGTGTCAGCATTTGCTAGGTTACCACGTGACCGCTGCAGACTAAAGCTTTGTAGACTTTTATGATTCAGATAAACTCAAACCATGAGATCATGGAAGCCCAAACTTTTATATTTAATAAACTGGTGATGAATATTGAAATTCACTTTTCGTGACATGTATAAGAACTATTGAGTAACCTTTTTTCTCCACAGATACTCTAGTAATAAGTAAAAAAAATGTCCCTAGCTTTTCTGTGAAAGCAGTATGTTGGTAAATTTCAAAATTAAATGTAGAATCATAAATCATTTCAATGATGTTTCGACTTCTAATGAAATACTAATACAAAGCAGATATACAGCAGATTTGCTAGATCAGAGATTTGCGACCAATACACGCACAGACGAATGTTATATAGGGCCGATTTATTGTGGCAACTTTCGTTTCATGGGTGACAATCTCTGATATATGGACAGTCCTATTATTTGTACATCGTATATCTGTTTGTCAGACTGACCATTACTGAATATCTACATTACCCTTTACTGAATGTCCTACTTTTTTGCATATTTTTGCCTGTACAGACAGACCAATGTAAAAATGTTAACTGACTTTCATCCAAATCACATGGGGGGAAATTCACCAACATTGGAAGTCAGTGTTGCTTATATGGAATTGAAGCTTCATGCAAAATTTCAAGTCAGTTCGTGTTTAAGAATCTTGCGGACAGACAGAAATGATTTTTTCCAACCCCACGAGTGAGAAAGGCTTCGATAACGCTCGAATAGTAGGCATTCATAAATTAATGTCATCCTTGCATTGAGAAATGTCTTTGTCTAAGAAACTTCCTTAGTTGGATATCGAAAGCGTAGGGTGCTATTGCATAAGATGCTTCATCGTGATGCTTCTGCTAGTAAATTTTGTTACAGCGTCGTACACAGTAAATGACCTTCTCGTTTGTTTATACCTTCCAGCTGACCCCATTCTAGTTACAAAACTATGTGTCACTTGTATCTGAGCAACATTATGGATATCCAGAGGCGGCACATCACTCGTCTGAAATGTCGATCTAACCATTAGGATAGAAGGATGAATCGATAAATCTATCCTACTGTAGAAAATGACTGTTAGAACGGACGTGCTAACTTGAACATGAGTCAGTGCTGTCCTCTACCCGCTTTGACTGGAGAAAAGGGAATAGAGCTAACCTTCCAATGGCAATCTTTCCTTCTTTCAACGTGAGCTATAGTGCCTGCAGCTATCTTTCCTCATGAAATCTCGACAGGAGGCGGTCCCTAACCCTAAACTTACCAGTCTTGAATATCTTCTCAATCAGAAGCAAGCGCAAAGATCTTTTTAGAACTAAATTGCAATGAGAGGCTTCTCAGCTTCTCATCCTAAGTGAAAAGATGTAAAGGCAAACGCTGTCCGATTTTTTTTATTTTCTCATCTTTTTCAGTTGATAATTCCTATTTAGCTATTTCTCTTTCTTACCCGTTACCATATCCTAGTGTATGTGTTTAACATATTGGTTGGTAAAATCCCATATTAATCCCGTTTTAAGTGCTGATTTCACTGCCCTTTCTCTACATCATAAGCTCACCTTTGTGTTAGTGGAGTTTAAGGAATAAACTTTAGAGATTGAGTTTGTTACATTAAATAATTGTTCTCCTTTGTAGCATTCCTCTTTTAATTATATTTTCTTTTCTTTGATTTAATCATCAAGTAGAGAGGTTATTCTTAGTTTTTAGACTTACGCTGGTGATATCAAGACTTCCGATCTTTAGTTCAATTTTTTTCAGTTCATACCGCGTCGAAACTTTTACCAAAAATAAAGATCTCTTTACAATGATGCCGTAATATTTCAAGTATTTTTATTGTTTTAGCTATGTTAGATAAGGTGTCACCCTTAAAATGTAGAAGATATTTTCACTCTGTATTTTTTTATTTTTCTCTAAGGTCATCTTTAATATTTTCGATGGACCAAATAAATGTGATATCACACTATCCTATTAGAATGAAGTTAGCTATACAAATTAAATCTATAAATTTTGAGAAATTGTAATTTTACAAAAGAACGTAATATTTCTTCCGGGTTAGAACTCAGAATCATGTTAGTTTACAAATTTTTTGGCTCTGTGGCTTTTATGAATCTACATAAGATTATATTTATATTTTTTCAAGTAAAATAGTCTGATCTTTTTAAATCACAATTTTATATCTGCCCTACTATGAAAGAAAACCTTAACTCCACTTCGGCTGAAACTGAGATATTTAACAAAATGTAAAAATTAACATTTCTATAAGTATTTTTTAACACAAAAAAGTAAATAACTATAAAAGTTATCTAAAAAATATAAACTTTTTTTCAATGCAGTTAAAAAAATGTATTATTATATTTTTCTATTAAAAAATGGACTTAAGGCCTTTTTGCCTCAAACTCCTCAATTTCATTAGTATTGAGAAAGCCTTATCTCGTCGTTTTATTGGCATGTTGAAATACGGTTGTTTGCTTTAACGAAAGACTCCTTGTAGAATTACTTAAATCTCAACATGTTTTTACAAATTTCACTATGTTTGACTTCTAAATTGTTAAACCAGTTGAAAGTTTTTCTGTAGATTTTCTGTAGATTGTTTTTCGTTGGTTAATAAAAAATATATTGGTTTGTTCTAACATAGCAATGCTTACCACTTCTAAAATATTCATTTAGCTACTTTTGAAAATAAATCAGAACACATGAAATAAAAATACAAGACTGTATTAATACATTGTTTATTACAACAAATGTCATATTACTAATATACTCAAAGTCTCTTTTAGGCTACTTACTTAATCCAAACATTTTTAACAAGCTTACCATTAGAGCGCCAAATATGTACTGTAGAAAGAGAACGATAAACTGTGTACTCTTGATATTCCGCGTACAAAGGGTTAAGTATCTCGTTCCTGACATAAATCAGACACATCAGTAACAGGTAAGTCAACGAAACAGATTTTCTGTTTGCTGGCATTAATGGTAACAGTCTATTCACAATATCTTCTTTTTTCTCAGAACAAATACCTCTTGGAGCAGTTTTGGGGTTTGGAAGAACCAGTGTGGTTTGTGCAACCTTTTTAGACAAAAAGTCCAGTTCTTGAAGCGTACAAAATTCATCATGACTGAGTCTGTAGGACAAACTTTGTTTGCCAAGTTCGCCTTTATGTATACCATGTCACTCAGATGAGGACGATTGCCTGATTTCTTAAGCTTGTGAAAAGAAACACAAGAGGGCCAAGAAGCAAAGTCACTGAACTGCATAGATTTCACTACTGTTTTTCCAGAGCATGCAGATCCAACGACATTCTCAAAGTCTGAAAAGTCATACACTTTACCATGACGAGTAAGTGCAAGTTCCACTTGGTGATGAAAGGAATCTGCCGCCATGAAGGTGTGGCCAGGTTCAAAGAAATGAATCTCAATAACATTAGTAGCTATTTCTGAGGAGTTTATAATACTAACCAGAAATGTCAGGAGGCGCCAATTTTTGTTTTGAGCTGAACAGGTGTCCAACCACAATGTTATACGCTCAACATCTCTAAATTGCTTGAAAAATACTTAATGAAAAATGAAAGGCACTTACGATTTCCTCTTTTTTTCGACCTGCTATGGCTTCATGCCATATTACCGCAATCGGTTTCCCATATCTTTGATTATTACCAACAGGTACAAAACTCTCATTGAAGGCAATAATGCGCTTAGTAAACACTGTTGTCTTAAAACCTTCCATCCGTGGCAGCATAATTACTTTCTGCAAATCAGCAGTGTAAAATATGTGATCGTTGTTTGCTTCAATTTCAGCATGTTTCTTGTACAAATGTCTTGCATCTGAACTTCTTCTTATATGATCAGACCACTCTATGCAAAATTCACACTCAGAATCCAAGTGTTCTTTATTGTGATCTGGATTATGATTATTGAATATCTCACAGGCTTCACACTCCTCATTACCAAGCTTAGTAAATGATATCTTCATTTCCTTGAGAACAGCTCTGTACAAATCTTACGAGCACTTAACATTAGAGTGTTGAGACCAGAAATTCATATGCATGTTATGTATGGTTATGTCACTGGGTAAATAACGCCTCAGTGGAGCATGCTCTCTTCTGTAATGAGCAATTGCTGGGTTAAATGATTCCACATGTTCTTTTATTATATCTCTGTCCACTTTAGTTGGAGGAGTACTTTTACCTCGACCATCAGGTTTGATGTTAGTTGGCTCTTTATCAACAGATAAAACATTATGGAGAACTGTATTATTGTTTTTTGTGTAACCTAAAGTTGTTAAAAGGAACGTCTTACACACTTGGATCTTTTCTTCGTTCTCATTAGTCAAAAAGTATTTAAATGAAAATTTCCTGTTTGAAGTCTCACTACCTCGTCGCCTTTTCACACCTTGCCTACATGAAGAAATCAATAAAAAATTTCTTTGGTCATGCCAGCTTTTTTTGCAATACAATTCATTAATGGCTTTTCTTCTGCTTTCTGTTATAATTGTGGAAGCATTTTAAACGACAATTTTGACAAGGGGGCCGTACTGGGTGGTTCACTGTAAATTCTCAAGTTTTTAAAATTCTTTATCCTTTTTGGTCAAAGTTGATTTTTTCCGAATCCGTAGAGTCCCTTTTTTGTCAGACCTAGGTCTTGTCCATTGCCATCTGCAGTTGGGGAAAAATCCATATCCGATACATGATCTTCAATTACAATCTCATTATTACAAGTAATTATATTACTATAGGAACTACTGTTGCTAGGTACATTTACTGATGTAGGTGAGCTTTCACAGTCAATTTGATAAGCATATGATAAATTTGGATCAGTGATGGAAGTGTTACCACAAATTTTTCGGTCCTCTTCAACAGGCTTCACAGCATTACTATGATTTTGAACCATAGAACAAGACTTCATAGGCGAAAGTTCAGGCAAAACATAGCTTGAATCACGGTCAGTGTAATCCGGTATACAATCAGTATTTTTAACAGGAGTACAAAGTATGGAATTGGTGGTGGTCTCGGGTGCCGAATGGCAAAGAGAAAGCTCAGAATCGTCTTCATCACTTACATCATCATTCAGCAAGTTTGCAATATAATTATCCCTCAAACTACTATAATAACTCATTTTGTCCAGTTAAACAACATTTAATGTGTTAAATCTACAAATATGTTACATGAAGTACACTAACACACTTCACAGATCCACAACACACCTTTCCACAATTCTATGAATGCACTGAGAGGTTATGCCAAACATAAACAAACTCAGTTTGGAGGGAAACAGCTGACTGAAAGCTGACCAACTAATTTGTGAAATCATGTGTTATTTATTTGACCAAAAAAGTCAACCATTCAGAGAGAAGAAAACCTTAACTCCAACTGTACACAGGAGATAATGCTTTCTTCCTTCTTATGGTGTGATGAACTGCCTTGCTGTTTGAAGATAGAAGACCTTATGTACAGGAACAAGTGGACATAAGGCTTTCTTCACTAAAATGTGTCAGATAAGGCCTTTTTACTTAACATAGAGGCACTATTTGGAGTTAAGGTAAAGTTTGTTGATGATTTAAGGGTAAAAAAGAATTTTTAATGCTTTTTCCCTATTTTTAGAACATGTGTTTTAATGCATACTATCAGAAATAGTTAAAAACTCAAAAATAAAAAAAATGGAGTTAAGGCCTTTTTGCTTAGCAGGGCAGTATTGCAATGCAAAAAGAAATGAGGAAGTATTTGCGACGGTGCAGTACGTCATAGTCAAGCTGAGAAAGAGAACGGATTCATGCTCAGTATGGACCTTGAGGAACGCCTTTTGTTAAGCTGACGACACGTCTTATTGTAACAGTCCACACCTGGAAACGATACCTACACACTTGGTCGTTGCTATGAATCGCCTTTTGTTTTTCAATATTTTGAAATCAGCCAATTTATTTTATTATTCCATTTGATGGAACGTGTATCTCAAGTAAATGGGACAAATATGTATACGGTGTTTTGACCTTATATAAATTAGACTTGAGTCACCTTAAGATCGCAACCAACTCAAATTAAAAAAAATAAGATAGAGAGCGAGCCCAGGGGAAGTTTTGAGTTATCACGGAGGAAGAATATCTTTGATAACTTGTCATGGCTATTATCACTTGTGAGGTCAAGGTCATAGAATGCTATATAATTTGATATGTTGCAATGCAATACTAGATTAATCATTTTCACTTAGTTTCCTACTTCTTGTTTTGTCATGATTTTACAGATATAACAATAATATGTAGTGCTGAATTGCTAACCTGTAATAATCTCACATTATTCATGGGATCTTTGATTTACATAAACAAAATCAGGCCTTAATTGTCAATATAAAAATAACTAATAAACGGGCAATATAAAAATAAATTAATACCGCACTGAGTGAAATACTTGAGCATGGCAAAAGTAAAGTGATGTTCACTCGGTCAACGTATGCACATAGTCGTCACGTGACATCAGGATTTGTAGTCCATACGAATGTAGCCGTGGAGAGAACAGGACAAACTCTCAGAGTGATTGTAGCCGTACCTTAGTGGTTTTACCGCACAGTCCCTGTGGCATAAGTGCGTAAATCGAGAATTGCAGTCGTTGTGAGACGATATTGGTTGTACCTTTAGCACATCTCAGCTTCTTGAAAAAATACATCTACGGTTCTCCATGCTAGTCGTGTTAACTTTAGTATGTAGAGAATATGAGCACTATAGTAACGGAGTGTGCAGGCTGATTCATCTAAACAAGTGCAGGAGTCGAGTGAATAGAATCAAATCTTTCTCAGCGGGATTGTGGTAAAAACTCCCTCTCAAATATTTCTTTCCATCGTATTTATTTATTATTCTTTGTCCTTTCCTTGTACGTTCCGTTTCCTTGGCGCATGCGCACCTTAGCTTAGTCGATTAACCATTTTGCTTTTGTCATATTAAACGGTTACTGGTGTTGATTTGTTTTGAAACTGTAAACTTATCCGTGGCTTTCTCATTTACAGTAACTCATGTACTGCTGTCTATGTAGGCGTTATAAATACGAGATCATAAAAACGTGGGTAATTGTGGAAGACGAGGTTCATTTTTATAGCCTGACCAAAATAAAAATGGATTCTATTTTTAGGTTGGATAGACTAAAATAGATTATATAGTCCATTTTGTAGCTCTTCCGTCCGACAAAATTGACCGTGTGGTTAGGTTTGCTATATGTTGACTTATTGTCGTTTCCAGTGCTTGGAAAATTAGACACTTGAAAGTTAAAAAGTATATATTTAATATAAGTGGTTTATGGATAAATTGTTTTAAGCTATCTTATAGTTTTAAATGTTTGAGGTAATTTTATTGGTTATTATTAATAAAAATACTATGTCTTTAGTAGTACATTCTACCTAAGGATTACTTAAACAACAAGAACAAACGTACTCTACTATTCCCCATCAGTATTGTTTACAGTAGTACATGGGGATAAATAGTTTTAGTTACATGTACACTAATAAATAGATATCACCCTTTTAGCGCTGATAGTAATGATTTAGCATAACGCACTGATATAGGATACTGGCAGTCTGCGTAGGACGTTTGAAAAATTGCCGACTGACATTTCTAATGACATAGCCTTATTTAGAAAACATACCCCTAACCCTGAACACTTCCTTTCCAACTTCTCCAATAATTCTCCACATGAATGTACTTCCCTTTCAACTGGATCATTCCATAGATTCTGATGACCGCGAACGAGACGACCACACGGATTGCTGCAGCCACACAAACTCTGACAACGACCAACTCGCCTAAAGCAACCCCAAACTAATTAACTTAAAGCCGAGCAAGTAATTAAAGCAAGTAAATAATAACTTCCTCGCTGGAAAGGTTAACACTTTCAACTCCACTACTGGTTTCAATTTCAGAAACAAAAAGATATGAATTGAATTACTTTTATAATTTACTGTACAATATTTACTAGAGGCTCAATAATTATTACTATACGCAAAATTCATAATTCGGATAGAGCTCGTCTTCGAGCCTGAGGCAAGCCAAATTGTCAAACGGATATCACACGAATGCCGGAAGTGGGTGTTGAATTCATCTACATATAAAGTAAACGGAGGTGTTCAGTCATGTTTAATTGTAAAATTCCATATTATACGTTATACTAGGTATAATGTTTTTACAAAATTGAAAAGCGTTCAACTTTCATCCCAATCTAAGCGTACTTAATCGGTGTACCGGTCAACGGCTACCGAGTGACCGCGTGTGAATGTGGAGGATAATTATGGATAATGAATCAGGAGTGGACTATCCATTTCGTTCCAAATCTACTTTCACCACAACCATGCAATCTCCGCAGCCTGATTGCCCGGTCTGGTGGGAACTACGTGTTTCATTAGGCGGCATTGTTGTTTGAGCATGTATTACTGTGTGGTGGTGGACATATGGCAGCCTCGGTAAACGGACTGTAGGTCCACGTCATAAAACTGCCGGAAGCATTTCTTACCTACTTCTTAAGGGGTGGACAGCAGGTCCACGGTCCCGGCCTGGGACCCACTGTCCGACTCCCGGGTTTCTTTTGACGAGGGGTTGATAAGGGATCGTCGTACTCACACTGCAGCACTTGAATGGATGTTTCGAGATCTAAACTCTATATCTGCTAAATAATTTTCAGTACACTACATAAGAGAGCTGCAAAAAGAATGAAACGAAATTATATGCATAAAATAAAGTCAGGTTAGTTACGCCATTTCTAACTTAAGAATGTCTGTAACGATTATAGTGTCTACTGGTATATACAGTATTATACAAACGATGGTCCAATATAAGGAATAACTAATACAAACTTACTATAGATGTTTATAATTCATTAGGACAATGCCAACCAAATTAATCAGATAGTAATATAATGCTATATGGAATTCGTTAAGATATAATCCCTATTAGTAATCCACTTCATATGTGATAGCTTGAGTAAACTGTTGTTAATATTTGCTGCTTTAGCAGTACGCTGTGCGAATGTAGTGGAAGCATCACTGACCAAAATAAAGAATAAATGCAGGTAGAAAAACTAATGCACGGCCAGGTCAATTTTGAAAAGTAGGACAGTTAGTCCACAGGTGTCGGCGTGGACTAACTGTCCTACCCTGCAGAAAAGTGACGTCAGCCACCCTCGTCAAACGAGGCGTGGACCTACAGTCCTACAATCGGCAGCCTCATGGAACTCGGGTCAACATCTTAACAGATTATTTTCTATTCCTAACAGCTTTCACCTATAACAACAAACTACTGTCGTTTTTGGAAGATCGAAATGTTCATTTCCAGAAGGATCGAACAGTTCTTTCGTTTATTATAATATTAGTCTTAATTAGAAGCTGCCACCATACTTGAGGAATGTTCCATGATTTTTTTTTGTTGGGAATTTTAGAAACATTATAAGAAGCGCCGGATTATAAAGTATAGATTGGCCAGAATTTATGATGAAATTAACTTCAGTTATGTGTTACCAAAAATACATTAATTTGGAACTATTACTACCCATAGACCATTTTGTTCTCTATTGTGTATTAATATGGGTTTCGCTCCGGAAATGTGGCAAAATATCCAGAGCCATAGGTCGGTAGTTTGAAATCAACGTACCTGAAGAGGAGGCAAGAGCGGGAACTTCCTATTCTATCAAAGCTCCTTACTCTTTAGCTAATAAGAGGTGAACAAATACTGAGCCGAGCTCACCTATTGCTTCAGAACACAACCTCTACCTCTGCTGTGACGTACTCTATAACCGTAAGCTGCGCTAAATAAAAACCGTTAATTATATATTCTTTGTAGGGTAATATTGGTATAAGACACCATATTATTATTATAACGTATTTCATGTATACTTAACACACACACACACACACACACACACACACACACACACACACACACACACACACACACACACACACACACACACACGCACACACACGCACACGCACACGCACGCACACACGCGCACGCACACGCACACGCACGCGCGCGCACACACACACACACACACACACACACACACACACACACACACACACACACATATAGTGTAACACAAAAACAGGTTATTCTCTTCAATAAATCAAGTACAAACCATTTTATAATTGTTAAAACCTTCGTGTACACTTCTTCAGATAAATTTCAACTGTATCAATAATTACAACAAATATAAGAGAGAGGGGAAATTATGAATCAAACAAGAAAAACAAACATTATCTAATATATATTTCCTCCATTTGAGTCATAAAACTGTATAGCAGACATAACTGCATCATTGATAATAAAAAGTTCAAGAGCACAAACTATATGTATTATAGTTTTAGTTCTTAAAAATGTATGTATAATTTTATATATATATATATATATATATATATATATCTACATGAAAAATATCAACCGATATATATATATATATATATATATATATATATATCGGTTGATATTTTTTCATGTAGATTTTTTATTGAAATAATTTATTGATAGATTATTGATTTATTCATATTACGATTTCATATAACAAACATTCATATCCTTATTTTTTTTGGGTCTGATGATAAGATGCGTATAAATACAATGTAAGAATAGCCACACCACATGTTGTGTAATAGGCCTGGCTGGCTAAGGTTGGATGCAATGTTTCAAGCCTGTAACTGATTTCATTCTAGGGATGTCCTGAGGACAGACAGACTTGCGGGAAAGAAAGTTTTACATCCCCCGACAGACGAACAATAAATTTGGTCAGTCTAATAAGTGATAGGCTTCAGTGACGCTCAGCCAAATTCCATGGTTCAACATGCACCATCATAGAACTAATTGTTGTGTATTTAGAAATGAAGTTTCAAGCACGGGTTAAAGTTTGCGTATTATCTTTATATATATTTCGTCACATAATACATTCGCATTTATGTTCATTGGATTAGGTTTCTAAGCAATGCTTAAATAATAAAAGTTCCTGTGAGGTACTTAAGGCACTACAACGCAAGAATGCGTTGAAATCAGATCTTGTCACCAACACTGACTTTTTAACTGTATCATTTTTTTCTTTTTACTGTATGAATAATCTACATATGTATGTAACAAGTAAATCTCATATGATTGTACTCAGCTTGCTTACAAATTTATTTGCTCTGCTATTTTCTTCTCATTGCATCATGGTTACTTATAAGACCAGTGTTGAGATATTTGTTAACGCTTTGTCAAATCCCTTGGAGTTGACATGCACCATCATTAAACTCAATATTGCTAATATATAAATGAATTTTCATGCAAAATGTCAAGTCCATAGGTCAGGTTGTCTTCGAGATAACATGCAGACAGACAGATAGAAATTAAAAAATTCCAGCCTTAAGAGTGGTAGGCTTCGCTGACGCTCAGCCAATACTTTTATAAACCTACAATTCCAAGTGGAGTCACAAAAAACTGTTTTCTATTTTTCCTGTCTCGAGGAAAGCAGTATTAAACGGCTGTGCCTAAAGAGTTATTGAAAGATTGATGAAAATATGTACCAATCGAATTTTGATTACACTATCTAATTAAATACTAGTCCTTGATTGGAAATTAGGCAACAACCGGATCAGAAATCGTATTCCATCTGGTTGCACTTCTTGGTTAACACCCGCAATGATGATAATGCACTGATGTATGGTTAACGTCATCTTTATCTTGGAGAAAAGGAACATTAAAGGGCTGTAAATAAGGGGTTATTGAAAGATTCATGAAAATATTTTTCAATCGAACTCCGATTGCACAATCTTATTAAATACTCGTTCTTGATTTGGAATTGGGCAACAACCGAATCAGAAATCTAATCCCATCTGGTTGCACTGCTTAGTTAACATCCGCGATTCGGTGATGTATGGTTGACGTCATCTCTATCATTTCAATTTCTATTTTATAAATACCAGTCGATGAGATGACATATCTGGAAGGCCTGTGACTCAGACTGGCACAGTATCATATTCACACTGTCATATCACAGCCACGCCCTTCATCATTTCCTTTGTCCGTCGTCAACAAACTAGAATATTCTCGATCCAGTGTTTGCAAAAGGTTGCTGCTTGCCAATTATTAGATTTTATCAATCACTTACAAGAGAAAGATACTTAGGCCAATATATCTGTTATTCTTGTCCCTTTTTTGAATATCTTCTTATACTATCTTATTCTCTTTACATATTCTGTCAAATGTTACTTCTGATCGTTGTCAATAATCCGTCCCTACTTTTTATATAATGTTCAAATGTCCCGCAATGATTCCAAAGTTTGTAAAATTATTGTACTCGTAAAGAACTTGATATAAGTATAAAACCGCTACACTTCAAAAATGACTAAATTATTTGTTTATGAAAACCATTTTATTTTAAATCCATAGAAAGATAAGTTTTTAATACTACCAGTTATTGTACACTATACGAAATCCACAGAATTATATAAGTGCCCGCTTAATTTCTGTTTAAGGTGAGAAACTCATGTGGCGTCCTCCTACAAACTACCATCGAATTGTGTTGCAATCGGTACTCAGGTGGGACAATGTTTTATTCACAGAACTTTAAAGTACCTTTTCTAAAGACATGAAAAATAGAAGGAAACTTTTTGGATCATTTCACAAGAAATTGTAGGCATTCCCAGTAATATTAAGAGGCGTGTTAGAAGCAGGCTGAAAGAAAGATTGCTCAAATAAGGCTACGAATCATTTACATTTATGTATTAGAAAAACGCCTGGATTGAATTACATTTTTTATTTAAGAACAATTTTAATTTCTATAAATACCATTTAACTAAAAACATGATATTTTAAAAATTAGAACTAATTAAAAATTTAATTTCCTTAAGTCACAAATTATTTTTAAAAGTCACTCCCTGAAATCGTATTTAACATTTTTCCCCTACCGGTACTCCAAAGTTTAACCATATTAACTTGATTCCTGAGGCATTTCAGTTTACATGAAAGAATAGAATTGAATATTATTCGAGTAAAGAAAAAATAAGCACAATGTCAATGAACCGTTACCATTTTCGCATAAAAATTCCAAACACAGTCTGAGTGGCAACCTCCACCCCCTGATCAGTGACCAACCAAAGGAATAGTTTATAGGTGTAATGTTCTTGAATTAAAAATGTATTGAAAACTTGGCAACATAAAAAAGATAAAACCAAAAGAAGAAAAAGCCGTAAATTCTCCGAAATATAACAAAATCATTTTCCTTTCAGACTAGGGACATTCTACAGTAGTATTCAATGATTATAAATCATTAGTATGATTACGTTATTGAGGCTAATATTACACCAATGTAGGGTATATACAATGTTGGACGAATAACCAACTAATGATTTTAGTACGCTTGTTCTGTGAAGTAACACGGTTGGTAATCGCTGCAATCACCTTGAATCCTCAGTTATATGGGAGTTTTAGACATACAACTTCTCCATGTCACCCATGACTTTAGTACGCTTGTTCTGTGAAGTAACACGGATGATACTCGCTGCAATCACCTTGAATCCTCAGTTATATGGAAGTTTTGACATACAACTTCTCCATGTCACCCATGACTTTAGTACGCTTGTTCTGTGAAGTAACACGGATGATACTCGCTGCAATCACCTTGAATCCTCAGTTATATGGGGGTTTTGACATACAACTTCTCCATGTTATCCATGACTTTAGTACGCTTGTTCTGTGTAGTAACACGGTTGATACTCGCTCCAATCAGCTTGAATCCTCAGTTATATGGGGGTTTTGACGTATAACTTCTCCGTGTTATCCATGACTTCGGTGCGCTTGTTCTGTGAAGTAACACGAGTGATACTCGCTCCAATCACCTTGAATCCTCAGTTATATGGGCGTTTTGACGTACAACGTCTCCCTGTCATCCATGTCTTCGGTGTGATGTTCTGTGTAGTAACACGGGTGATACTCGCTCCAATCACCTTGAATCCTCAGTTATATAGGGGTTTTGACGTACAACTTTTCCCTGTCATCAATGTCTTCGGTGTGCTTATTTTGTGTAGTAACAGGGGTGATACTCGCTCCAATCAGCTTGAATCCTCAGTTATATGGGAGTTTTCACGTACAACTTCTCCCTATCATCAATGTCTTCGGTGTGCTTGTTTTGTATAGTAACAGGGGTGATACTCGCTCCAATCAGCTTGAATCCTCAGTTATATGGGAGTTTTCACGTACAACTTCTCCATGTCATCCATGTCGTCGGTGTGCTTGTTCTGTGTAGTAACACGGTTGATACTCGCTCCAATCACCTTGAATCCTCAGTTATATGGGGGTTTTGACGTACAACTTCCCCATGTCATCCATGACTACAGTGCGCTATTTCTGTGAAGTAACACGGGTGATTCTCGCTCCCATCAGCTTGAATCCTCAGTTATATGGGGGTTTTGACGTACAACTTCTCCATGTCATCCATGTCGTCGGTGTGCTTGTTCTGTGTAGTAAAACTGGTGATACTCGCTCCAATCACCTTGAATCCTCAGTTATATGGGGGTTTTGATGTACAACTTCTCCATGTTATCCATGTCTTCGGTGCGCTTTTTCTGTGTAGTAGCAAGGGTGATACTCGCTCCAATCACCTTGAATCCTCAGTTATATGGGGGTTTTGACGTAAAACTTCTCTATGTCTTCGGTGCGCTTTTTCTGTGTAGTAGCAAGGGTGATACTCGCTCCAATCACCTTGAATCCTCAGTTATATGGGGGTTTTGACGTAAAACTTCTCTATGTCTTCGGTGTGCTTGTTCTGTGAAGTAACACGGGTGATACTCGCTCCAATCACATTGAGTCCATAGGTATAGGATTTATGACGTACAAAATTTCCACGTTATTTACGACATTGGTACGCTTGTTCTGCGAAGTAACAAGGGTGATTCTCGCTCCCATCAGCTTGAATCCTCAGTTATATGGGGGTTTTGACATACAGCTTCTCCATGTTATCCATGACTTTAGTGCGCTTCTTCTGTGAAGTAACACGGGTGATACTCGCTCCAATCACTTAAATCCTCAGTTAAATGGGGGTTTTGACGTACAACTTCTCCCTGTCATCCACTGTCTTCGGTGTGCTTGTTCTGTGTAGTAACACGGGTGATACTCGCTCCAATCACCTTGAATCCTCAGTTATATGGGGGTTTTGACGTACAATTTCTCTATGTCTTCGGTGTGCTTGTTATGTGTAGTAAAACGGGTAATACTCGCTACAATCACTTAAATCCTCAGTTATATGGGGGTTGTGACGTACAACTTCTCCCTGTCATCAATGTCTTCGGTGTGCTTGTTTTGTGTAGTAACAGGGGTGATACTCGCTCCAATCACCTTGAATCCTCAGTTATATGGGGGTTTTGACGTACAACTTCTCCCTGTCATCCAATGTCTTCGGTGTGCTTGTTCTGTGTAGTAAAACGGGTAATACTCGCTACAATCACTTGAATCCTCAGTTATATGGGGGTTTTGACGTACAACTTCTCCCTGTCATCAATGTCTTCGGTGTGCTTGTTTTGTGTAGTAACACGGGTGATACTCGCTCCAATCAGCTTGAATCCTCAGTTATATGGGGGTTTTGACGTACAACTTCTCCATGTCATCCATGACTACAGTGCGCTTGTTCTGTGTAGTAACACGGGTGATACTCGCTCCAATCACCTTGAATCCTCAGTTATATGGGGGTTTTGACGTACAACTTCTCCCTGTCATCCATGTCTTCGGTGTGCTTGTTTCTGTGTAGTAACACGGGTGATACTCGCTCCAATCACCTTGAATCCTCAGTTATATGGGGGTTTTGACGTACAACTTCTCCATGTTATCCATGTCTTCGGTGCGCTTGTTCTGTGTAGTAACACGGTTGATACTCGCTCCAATCACCTGGAATCTTCAGACATATGGGGTTTTGACGTACATTTTCTCCATGTTATCCATGACTTTGCTGCGCTTTTTTCTGTGTAGTAACACGGGTGATACTCGCTCCAATCAACTTGAATCCTCAGTTATATGGGGGTTTTGATGTACAACTTCTGCATGTCATCCATGTCGTCGGTGTGCTTGTTCTGTGTAGTAAAACGGGTGATACTCGCTCCAATCACCTGGAATCTTCAGACATATGGGGTTTTTGACGTACATTTTCTCCATGTTATCCATGACTTCGCTGCGCTTTTTCTGTGTAGTAACACGGTTGATACTCGCTTCAATCATCTTGAATCCTCAGTTATATGGGGGTTTTGACGTACAACTTCTCCATGTTATCCATGACTTTAGTACGCTTGTTCTGTGTAGTAACACGGTTGATACTCGCTCCAATCACCTGGAATCTTCAGACATATGGAGTTTTGACGTACATTTTCTCCATGTTATCCATGACTTCGCTGCGCTTTTTCTGTGTAGTAACACGGTTGATACTCGCTTCAATCACCTTGAATCTTCAGGCATATGGGGTTTTGACGTACATTTTCTCCATGTTATCCATGACTTCGCTGCGCTTTTTTCTGTGAAGTAACACGGTTGATACTCGCTTCAATCACTTTGAATCCTCAGTCCATGTTATCCATGATATGGTGGTTGAATTGATGTACAACTTCTCCATGTTATCCATAGTTGACACTCGTGAATCTTCGCATGTTATCCATGATGCTCTACTGTGAATCCTCATGATCCATGACTTGTTCGTAACACATACTCGCTCCAATCACCATCTTCGTGCACTGGGAGGATCTACATATACTGACATACAACTTCTCCATGTTTCCATGCGCGTGCGTGTTCTGTGTAGTAACACGGTTGATACTCGCTCCAATCACCTTGAATCTTCAGGCATATGGGGTTTTGACATACAACTTCTCCATGTTATCCATGACTTCGCTGCGCTTTTTCTGTGAAGTAACACGGTTGATACTCGCTTCAATCACCTTGAATCCTCAGTTATATGGGGGTTTTGATGTACAACTTCTCCATGTTATCCATGACTTCGGTGCGCTTGTTCTGTTAAGTAACACGGGTGATACTCGCTCCAATCACCTTGAATCTTCAGGCATATGGGTTTTGACATACAACTTCTCCATGTTATCCATGACTTCGGTGCGCTTGTTCTGTGTAGTAACACGGGTGATACTCGCTCCAATCACCTTGAATCCTCAGTTATATGGGGGTTTTGACATACAACTTCTCCATGTTATCCATGTCTTCGGTGCGCTTGTTCTGTGTAGTAACACGGGTTGATACTCGCTCCAATCACCTTGAATCTTCAGGCATATGGGGTTTTGACATACAACTTCTCCATGTTATCCATGACTTCGGTGCGCTTGTTCTGTTAAGTAACACGGGTGATACTCGCTCCAATCACCTTGAATCCTCAGTTATATGGGGGTTTTGACATACAACTTCTCCATGTTATCCATGTCTTCGGTGCGCTTGTTCTGTGTAGTAACACGGTTGATACTCGCTCCAATCACCTTGAATCTTCAGGCATATGGGGTTTTGACATACAACTTCTCCATGTTATCCATGACTTCGGTGCGCTTGTTCTGTTAAGTAACACGGGTGATACTCGCTCCAATCACCTTGAATCCTCAGTTATATGGGGGTTTTGACATACAACTTCTCCATGTTATCCATGTCTTCGGTGCGCTTGTTCTGTGTAGTAACACGGGTGATACTCGCTCCAATCACCTTGAATCTTCAGGCATATGGGGTTTTGACATACAACTTCTCCATGTATATCCTAGTACGCTTGTTCTGTGTAGTACAACCATATTGGGGTTTTGACGTACAACTTCTCTATGACTTCGCTGCGCTTTTTCTGTGTAGTAACACGGTTGATACTCGCTCCAATCACCTTGAATCCTCAGTTATATGGGGGTTTTGACGTACAACTTCTCCATGTTATCCATGACTTCGGTGCGCTTGTTCTGTGAAGTAACACGGGTGATACTCGCTCCAATCACCTTGAATCCTCAGGCATATGGGGTTTTGACATACAACTTCTCCATGTTATCCATGTCTTCGGTGCGCTTGTTCTGTGTAGTAACACGGTTGATACTCGCTCCAATCACCTTGAATCTTCAGGCATATGGGGTTTTGACATACAACTTCTCCATGTTATCCATGACTTCGGTGCGCTTGTTCTGTGTAGTAACACGGGTGATACTCGCTCCAATCACCTTGAATCCTCAGTTATATGGGGGTTTTGACGTACAACTTCTCCATGTTATCCATGTCTTCGGTGCGCTTGTTCTGTGTAGTAACACGGGTGATACTCGCTCCAATCACCTTGAATCTTCAGGCATATGGGGTTTTGACATACAACTTCTCCATGTTATCCATGACTTCGGTGCGCTTGTTCTGTGTAGTAACACGGGTGATACTCGCTCCAATCACCTTGAATCCTCAGTTATATAGGGGTTTTGACGTACAACTTCTCCATGTTATCCATGTCTTCGGTGCGCTTGTTCTGTGTAGTAACACGGTTGATACTCGCTCCAATCACCTTGAATCTTCAGGCATATGGGGTTTTTGACATACAACTTCTCCATGTTATCCATGACTTCGGTGCGCTTGTTCTGTGAAGTAACACGGGTGATACTCGCTCCAATCACCTTGAATCCTCAGTTATATAGGGGTTTTGACGTACAACTTCTCCATGTCATCCATGTCTTCGGTGCGCTTGTTCTGTGTAGTAACACGGGTGATACTCGCTCCAATCACCTTGAATCTTCAGGCATATGGGGTTTTTGACATACAACTTCTCCATGTTATCCATGACTTTCGGTGCGCTTGTTCTGTGTAAGTAACACGGGTGATACTCGCTCCAATCACCTTGAATCCTCAGTTATAAGGGTTTTGACGTACAACTTCTCCCTGTCATTAACTTGTTTTGTGTAGTAACACGGGTGATACTCGCTCCAATCACCTTGAATCTTCAGGCATCATGGGATTGACATACAAACTTCTCCATGTTAGCCATGACTTTAGTACGCTTGTTCTGTGTAGTACAACCATATTGGGGTTTTGACGTACAACTTCTCTATGTCTTCGGTGTGCTTGTTCTGTGTAGTAACACGGTTGATACTCGCTCCAATCACCTTGAATCCTCAGTTATAGGGTTTTGACGTACAACTTCTCCGTGTTATCCATGACTTCGGTGCGCTTCTTCTGTGAAGTAACACGGGTGATACTCGCTCCAATCACATTGAATCCACAAGTATAGGATTTATGACGTACAAAATTTCCACATTATTCACGACATTGGTACGCTTGTTCTGTTGTAGTAACACGGGTGGTACTCGCTCCAATCACCTTGAATCCTCAGTTATATGGGGGTTTTGACGTACAACTTCTCTATGTCTTCGGTGTGCTTGTTCTGTGTAGTAACACGGTTGATACTCGCTCCAATCACCTTGAATTCTCAGTTTACATTGGGGTTTTGACGTACAACCTCTCCATGTCATATTCGGTGCGCTTGTTCTGTGTAGTAACATGGGTGATACTCGCTCCAATCACATTGAATCCACAGGTATAGGATTTATGACGTACAAAACTTCCACATTATTCACGACATTGGTACGCTTGTTCTGTGTAGTAACACGGGTGATACTCGCTCCAATCACCTTGAATCCTCAGTTATATGGGGGTTTTGACGTACAATTTCTCTATGTCTTCGGTGTGCTTGTTATGTGTAGTAACACGGTTGATACTCGCTCCAATCACCTTGAATCCTCAGTTACATGGGGGTTTTGGCGTACAACTTCTCCATGTCATCCATGTCTTCGGTGCGCTTGTTCTGTGTAGTAACACGGGTGATTCTCGCTCCCATCACCTTGAATCCTCAGTTATATGGGGGTTTTGACGTACAACTTCTCCATGTCATCCATGTCTTCGGTGCGCTTGTTCTGTGAAGTAACACGGGTGATACTCGCTCCAATCAGCTTGAATCTTCAGGCATATGGGGTTTTTACGTACAACTTCTCCATGTTATCCATGACTTCGGTGCGCTTGTTCTGTGAAGTAACACGGGTGATACTCGCTCCAATCACATTGAATTCTCAGGTGTAGAATTTATGACGCACAAAATTTCCACGGTATTCACGACATTGGTACGCTTGTTCTGTGAAGTAATAAGGTTTATATTCGCACCAATCACCTTGAATCCTCAGGCATATGGGTTTATGGCGTACAACTTTTTTACCATGTTATCCATTAATGTAACATGTAGGTCCACCTATGTAACATTCTCGATGCTAAATATCCTAAAACCAAATTGCCATTTATTTTTACAATGGGAACAACAAATATAACCCAGGTACTGGATAAAGCGTTTTCGGCCAAGCCATTTTTTCCACAACGGAAAGATCTTATTCATCAATAATTGTCAATGCAAATCATACAGTTCTTGGCTTTTAAAATCGAAGTTGAAACATTTTCGTGTGAAACAATATATAAAAACTATACTAAAAATAATTAGCGTAAGCTTGCGACATTGAAAATGTACTTCACTCACAGAGATAAAACTCTTGATCCCATCCACCTTCCTTCCTACAAAGATTTAAAAAGTTCATGTTACAATTTTCTTGATAAATATTTCTAAATGAACACCGCCGTCGCTGTCACATATATTGAGTATGAAGCAAATGTCACCAACTAAGCGGGAGTAAGTTTTCGATGTGGTATAAATAGTGAGATGGTCTTATTACAGACGCCTCGCCTGTGGAGGCCTTGGCCGTGTGATTTCCTCGTGAGGCTTCCAAGTGCGCGCATAGCAGCCATCGGTAAACAACACAATGTAACGTCATACGTTCTATGAGCGAGTTCCCGTTTTAAACGGGACTTCGTAATCGATGTGGTATAAATAGTGTGATTGCTCTACTGTCAAGCTCTTGGCCATGTAACGCCCTCTTGCGCCTTCCAACTGCGTGCATAACATCGCCTCATGTTGGAACATTTGGTACCTTTCTAGGATCTGTGTCATGGAAAGTAACAAAACTGTGTTCGCCTTAGATTTTTAAGAGATTTTTTTCAGTTAATTGATTATAATTTTCGTATTGCATAATATTTCGGGATGACTACAAAAATCAAAGGTTTAACAGAGTCAATTAAAAGCTTTACTTCAACGAAAAGCTTTTAAGATGTGAATTCCGAAGAGTTGTGAGAAGATGTTTTCTAAGTTTGGGTTTTAGGTCTACTCTGCGTCTACATTCTCTGCTTCTCCACGCACGCACTGCAGAGATTACACATTAATTACCATTAGGATTACCCATTGCTCGGAATGTCTCCTCTCTCACATTACATTTTAATATTTGGAACCGCCCGCTCCCTCCACCCCAAAAAATATCCCGTTTTGGGGAAATGGCAAAGTTGTAACATTGACTAAACAGTTTACTTATATTTCCCAGAAAGGTGTCCCTAGTCTCATCCCTCCATTTTTATCCGTCAAAAACAGAGTGTATCCATGCATACTTTTAACTCACACTGTATAAATAAATACTTTCCTAGTTTACTCTGAATACACTATGTAATTATGGAAGAGTTAAAATGGTTTGTCAAGTGGTATTCCTCACTATCAAATGTCCCTTGACCTGTCTCTCCTCAAAATAAAGAAAACTTTTCGGCTTGTTCGATGTCATGATACAAGTTACAAGTTATCACGATACAACTAAAACCAAGTAGAGTGATTATATGCTCTGCATGTAATTTTGCCTGATAACGTATATTGTCTGGTGTGCCTCAATATCGTAACTGTGCTGTCTCTCTCATTAAGAAAACACAAACGGAAGATAATTAGCCTAAGCGTTTCCGAGGCCATAAATGGCTGACCCGCCTCCAATCTCCGGACCGGTTTGTAGCCGAGATTGCGTGATTTGTTTTCCTGCTGGAGAACCGCCTGGAGCTCAGCTTTCCAGAACCTGCTGTACCTCTCATGCCCGCTCATCCGTGGTGTAACGATTGTTTCATATATATGTAAGTGAAGTTCTGTCGTGATCAACAATTACAATATGAAATCATTGCATGAATAAACGTCTTCCAAGTTTTCATTCATTCGACTAGATAAAATATTGTTTTGGACAATGTAAAGTGGTTTTATAATGTATTATAAAATAATATAATATTAAATTATATAATAATAATAATAATATATATATTATTATATTAATATTATATTATTTATTTATTTGTTTTTTTTTATATATAATGGATGTTGTCTGTATCTACTATATTATTCATGTCCAATTCCAATTGCGAAACCCCAACCTATCTATATATATAAAAATGAATGTTTGTATGTTTGTCCTTTATGGAATCGTGAACTATTGGACCGATCATGATGAAAATTTGTACGTATATGTATTTTTCCACGGAGAAGGTTTATAAGCTATGCCCATCCCTTTCCCGATTCAGGATTCCGCCCCACTGGTTACAGAAATACCCATAAGAAATGCATTGCAGCAAACATATGTTAACGTCTTTTCAAATTTTTAATCAGCTGTTCTTTGTAAACATATATTACACTTATAGTTTTAAAGCATAGAGTAAGCTTAAGAGAAACGACAAAGTTTGTTTAAACTGTTTTTGCAATCACTGTTAAACATAGACTTTACTATCCAGATAATACAATTCAAATTTGACGTAAAAATTCACCTTTAACTGCAATATTTATTTAATATAAACCATGCTCATGCTTGATCAGAAGAGTAATGCAGATATCATAATTACTATCTTACGTTGGCTACAAATATAAAGAATGTTATAAAATCAACCTTAGTTGTTTTTTTTTGACAGAAGTATGGTTCTCAAAACTCCGTGTGTACATATTCTCTCGATCGAGACAACAAAGCAAGCTCAATCGTGGCATCGGAGATATAACTAATTTAATCTAAAATTTATTATAGTAAAAAAAAAAATTTACTAAGTAATATAAGGACTTCGGTTCTTAAGATTTGCGTGCGAAGCCGTGGGTAACAGCTAGATAGAGGCAGGAATATGGTACATACCTTCATAATACGCCCAAGAGGCTCACGATGGAACGACTATCAATTATCTCAGCAATGTTTAGAATGTGATAGAAAAAGAATAAGTGAATATAGTGTACTGTTTTCAACGGGAAATTGCGTGCGAAGCCGCGGGCAACTTTTGCAAAAAATTATTGAAATGCGCAGCAAAGCGCGCCGGGCCCGCTAGTTACGTTATAAAACAAACCACAATTTTAAAACTTAAGTTTCTGGTTCATAATGACGGGTTTTATTGTAACGTTTACCCGTCAACTTCAGATAAAAAAAAGACTTTTGTATTAGTTTCTTTGAATTTAATTGTGGACGTATATTTTACTATTAAAACTAACTAATGGTGATAGTTTTTACAGTGATGCATTGATTATCAAAATTTGTAGACGTTGGGAATTTACAAATAATAATTATATTATTTACTTTACGTAAATTTTCAGGAGTTAATTATTGAAATTTATAGTGTATTATATATTTGTTTGTAATTAATTTTCCGACTAATATTTTATAAATCCCTTCTGAACTTACTGAATCTACTTGGTATGCGACGATGTTGAATAAAAACAAATACGTTAATCACATTGTAGACAATAAACAGCTGTAACTTAAGTGAGTCACTGATAACAGCTGTCAAGGTCATGCAGTGATCAAGGTCGCTGATTTTGCCGATAGTCGTTCTATTCCGAAGGTAGTATTTGTTCTATACACATGATTTCAATTGACTAAGTAATTTACTGCAAGCGATGAAATATTATAAGGAATCAAATTTGGTCTTCTCAGGTGTTAAGTCAACGTTTCCTTTCCTTCTATGTTACGCAACAAAATATAATAAAACAAAATAACGACTAATAATAACTAGCTCCATGATTGCTATATTATTTATAACTTAGTATAGGTTTTATTGAATCGTATGACTAACGATCATATGGTACGTGGTGAACCCATAGCTCGGACTTATTGCATCATAGTCCTGACTTATTGCATCTGGTCCAATTCAGGACTCCATCATCAACCCGATCCAGCGTCCTGATCGTCAGACAAAACACCACCGCACTAACTAACTATACAGAAGGTTTTACTGAAATTGTTGACTTTTGCCACAACAGTGAAGCGGTGCTCAATACAAAAATCTCGAGACATTTTTGTTGAGGATACATTATTTTGTGGCTTCAATTAATTTGTATATTTGTAATCCCTTCAGTTATTTTGTTTTCGTGCTCTGCTTTATTTATCATTATTTAATTGCATTCGTTGTTTTTATTGTTTGTTCTACTTATTATTATTATTTGTTTCATATCGATTATTCACTGTTAAAATGGCATCTGCATTATTAATTAATGGTTAGGATTCTTTTGCATGTTACACCCTATCATAATTTGTTTTATATATTTACTTACTTTTCTAATTAATTTATTCAAACTGTAAAAATGGAGATTACTTTTGGAGTGTGAATTAAAATAAAATAACCTATTCCAATATTCTCGGAATATTTAATTACGATTGGAATGTTTGAATAAGAAAACAAAGCATTAGCTCGTAACATATCAAACATAACAGTATTTTTCTCGTTTAGTTCCATACAGTTACAAAAATTAAATGCAATTGTTTGATAACATTCAAATTTAATTTAAATTTATTTCTTGGCGTATATTACTAGTATTACTAACTTTCTTCTCAACCCTTAGTGTGAGTTTAAGTCAATGTCTGATTTGACGAATTCTACAAGATTGTTTTTAATATCATGCATTAGGTTACATCCTGAATTTGTAACAAATCTTAAGGGAAATAATACATTGTTGGACACTTTCATAATGCATGAACTGAATCTTTAACGTATTTAGAGCGAATTCTACGGATGAAGTAAATTTTAATTAAACTTATCCAGAAATCATGCCAACAGAGATCATCAATAAATAACATTTCACATACTATACGTCCACCGATGACTTAATACTCGTGGAAACCAAAAGATGAAGTCCATCATGTGTGTTTTAGGTTGAATTTTATCGTGTTTGAGTTGAATTCTTCAAGGATTTAATTATGAGAGCAGGCAAAACCCAAGAGGTACCATGACCATGATCCGATCATTTTTATGAGTTATAAATACGTCCTCCGAACCGATTTCCCTCATTATTCTAGTTGATGTTTTCCTGTACTGAGCTACGTACGAGAAGACAAGGTCTGTTCCGAGTTAGCGAAAAATAACAGGAGGTCCCGGAAGCGCGCCCCTCCCAAAACTCGGAGCAAAAAAAAAAAAAAAAAAACAATCACATGCCACTAGTGAGAGACAAAGAGAGACAAGAATTCGAGGTAAATGATATATAATTAATGAGGTGGCAACATTTTCATGCAAAATACAATTACTGACAGCACCACGGTGCACCGCGTAACTTAATAACTAAATAACAACAATCAATAGAATTCCAATAAAGACAATAACATAATAAATAGAAACAATAACATAATAAATAAAAAATATAATATACTAAATAAACATAATTTCAGGTACGGCAGTAGCAAAATTTTAACTGGTAATTTTTATGAACTGAGGGGAGGGAAAAGGTTGTAGAATTTCTAGGCCCACTATTTTTAAAAAAATAATGTGGTTTCAAGTTGGTAGCCGAAAATTAAAAAAAAAATATTTAAAGCCAATTTTCGAAGGAGGCGGGGCTTAGTTGCCTCCACGAATCCGAATTAAAGATGAAATCCTCCCCTTCAGTTCATGTAAAACTAAACTAAATAATACTGGCTAATATACTGGCCCTCCTCCAGATCTAACATCTGGCAGCGCTCCCTGCACCCCAGTCCTCGCAAGTACAGTATAAGAAGTAAAAAAAAAACATTTTTAATCCAACCTTGTTCCAGAAGAAATGAATGGGAGCACTACACTCCGGTTGGATGCCGGTCCAATAGCGCTGGCAGGGCGCGGGCATTCAATTTTTCAGTTGTTCGGGCAGACTCGCCGCACCAGTCCCGCTTGACGGCACTCACGGGGACCCTATTAAATCCCAACATAACCAGTAGATATTTAGAAAAATTGTATTGTAACCTGAGAAATAATAATAACTTAATTATGTTTGCCACAAGGTATATATACATTTTTTTTTAAATTTAACAATTAAAAATAACGATCTGTAACTAACAGTACCTTTTAAGTATTGAAAACTGTTTCCTAAAAATAACTCAAGACACCAAGTATTTTAAGATACACTACTTGGTGACAAGATTAAATATTACATAGGCTAGAAACAGCCATACTAAATGATTAAGCGTGATGACATTCACTTGTAACTATAATTCGCTGGATTTTAATCATTCTATTATAATATTATAATAATTTACAATTTTATTATTAAATATTAATTGTAAGGTAGGCCTAATAATAATATATAATTTACAAATAATAATAACCGTACATTATTTCCCAAATAACAATAATTAAATTATAATCTGTTCACGCTACTCTAAGGCAAATAATTAATTAAGCAATAAAAAGAAAATCATTAATGTTGCCACCCAATTTTGCACGCAACACAAAAACTCGAGGTAACAGAATTTGCAAAGTCTGTACCGTCTCGCTTACACTAAATAAAACAAAGTGTGTACACGGAAATAATTTCCGTTCGCCGAACGATCAGTTAGAAAGCACTAGAGCAAAAATAAAAAATAAACTTAACTAGCATAGTAAATAAATTAACAAATTTAGAACGTACGAAAGACAGGAACGAACACTTAGCGACACGAACACGTACACGAGGAACACAAGTTACAAAATAGTATATATAAATTACTTATAAATAATCTACGATAAAATATGTCTGGGTGGGAGAGAAAAACCGCCAACTAAATAAGTAAAGAGGAGTGAAAAAAGACAATTACCTGCCGAAAGTCGGTGAATTAGCCAGCCATGGTGAACGGGACGAGCAGTGAACAGACAGAAACGCAGTAGCTTCTCCGAACGTGTCTGACCGCTCCGAACAGTAGCCGGTGCCGGTGAACAGCTGGTCGGTAAACTAGTCAAGGTCAACCAGCTGACCTCAACCAATCAGTCCAACCAGGCAGAAAATCAATACTCTGACGGAGTGACTCCCCCCACCGACTGACAAGAGTGGCCGAGGTGGGAAAAATAATAGACAAAAATAAATTGTCCAAACTGAGCCCCGGCTCAACCTCCCCCACTAAAAAGGGTGCAACCCCAAACAAAACCTCTCCCCACTGAAAGAAGAACCAACAAGCTCTGGCACAGGAAACGGGAAGTCGAGAACCCTAACAGGAAACGAAGTCCTGAGCAGGAGGCAGACAAAACACGATCCTCCTAAAAATTTTGAGAGGCGCCTCTCTTGGAGAAAGAAGAAAACAGAAAGAGAGTAAAACGACACCACAGGGAAAACCAGGGGTGATCAGTCCCCGGACACCCCCCGCAGCCGCACCAGTATCCAGAGCATGATCAGAGGTATCACCACGGAAGGCCTTCAGATGAGAAACGTGGGCCTTCCGCCACAACCTCCCCGATACGGGATCAACCAACTCAGCAGTAACTGGGGAGAGAAAACGAAGAATCCGGTGAGGACCTGTCCACCGATAGCAAAGTTTGGCTGCCCGTTTATTCACGGCCGAACTGACCGGATGGGCCTTACAAAAGACAAGATCCCCCACCTGGAAGGGGTTAGCAATACGTCCCTTATTGAATTTTTCTCCTCACCCTTTCCCTAGACTGTAGGAGCTTAACCCTGACTTCTTCCCAAGTGTCACTCACATTGGGAGTACCAGGTACTGGTAGAAGACTATCCAGACTCCAGAGATTAGACAAGGGATCAGAAGGAGGACGACTAAACATGACCTGAAAAGGCGTGGAATCATGACTCTCGTGAAGAGCAGAATTGAAGGCTAACTGAAGCCAGCTTCAGGTTTTCATCCCAGGTAGTTTGTTTCTCAGCGTGATAAGCGATGAGGGCGGCTCTGAGATTGCGGTTGAACCGCTCAGCATGAGAAGGCTGGGGGTAGTAAGGAGATGTCGTAAACATGTTTGATTCCATGCCCAAAACAGAAGCGATGAAATTCTCTCGACACGAATTGTGTGCCATTGTCTGAGACAAAGGTGGCGGGCACTCCAAAATTTTGTAGAAGGCGGGACTTGAGTGCCTTGACGGTGAGCGACGCCGTAGCACTCCTAAGAGGAATCAACCAGCAAAACTTAGAGAAAGCATCCACAGCTACAAGCAGGGAGGTGTTCCCTGACTTGCTACGGGGAAAGGGTCCCACATAGTCAATGAACACCTTTTCAAGAGGCCGCTCCGCCACCTCGGAGGAAAGAAGTCCTAATTTGGTATTTTGTGCTGGTTTACTGACCGAGCAAAGATGACAAAGCTCGTACTCTACCAGCCAATGTCTCTGTCCATACTCTTCCAGATAAACTTATCTCTGATTTTTTAGCGATGGTCTTGTGGATCCCTAAATGACCGCCCACGGGAGAAACACGAAAATAGGAAAAGACCATCGGTATGAGGGCACTCGGCAGAACAATCTTGGGACCACCTCCGCGTCGGGCACGACAGCAGAGGACACCCTTGGACAAGAAGTAAGGAGAGTGGGCTTCTCCCTCCCGGAGCTCACCAATGATGTTTGACAACTCGGGGTCTTGAAGTTGGTGAGAGCCAAAACTCTCAAAGGCAGCAGGGAAATCCAACATCACAGTCCCACACAACGGTGCTTGAGAATCAACAGGATCGCTGGGTAGATGATACATTCTAGAAAGAGCATCGGCGACGACGTTTTGTGTGCCGCGAATGTGCTGCACCCTGAATTTAAAGGCCGCAATTTTTACAACCCAGCGACCAATCTTCCCGAGTTGTCGAGGATGGGCCAATAGCCAGGAAAGAGCCTGATTGTCAGTTTCCAGCAGAAATTCGGAATGCTCTAGGAACCTCCGAAACTTATCCATGCCGAAAACGACTGCCAGACACTCCAGCTCATAAATAGAAGATTTCTTTTCCTGTAGGGTCAAAGTCCTAGATGCAAAAGCTATAGGTTGCCGAGCGCCGTCGAATTCTTGAGAAAGCACAGCTCCTACAGCACAGGATGAGGAGTCAGTCTGCAAGATGAAGGGCCTACTAAAGTCCGGTGCACAGGAGGTTGGGTAATTGCCTCCTTAAGCAGTTGAAAAGCTCGTTCCTGATCTTCATCCCAAACGAACTTTGCGTCTTTCCTTCTTAAAGCGTTCAGAGGGGCGGGCCACCTCGGCAAAGTCAGGAATAAACCTACGGTAGAAAATTAACCATGCCGATGAATCTGGCAACACCCCTTGGCATCCTTCGGAGGAGGGAAATCCCGAATGCCTTGGGTCCTGGCAGGGTCTATAGATACACCCCTAGACGACACGAGGTGACCGAGAAACGATATTTCAGACTGGGCGTAAGACACCTTCTCCGGATTGACTGTAAGGCCAGCCCTACCCAACCTAAACCAATACCTCCTCAAGATGTTTAACGTGTTCCGTGAAAGACTCACTGTAGACCAGAAGGTCATCAAGATAATTAAAGACATACCTGAACTTCACATCGTGGAAGATTGAGTCAAGCAACCTAGTTAACGTTTGGGCCCCCCACAGCTAGCCCCATCGGCACAGATCGGTACTGATACAAATTCCACGGAACACAGAAGGCCGTGAGAGGACGTGATTCCTTCTTCAATGGAATCTGATGATAGGCTTGGTTCCAAATCAAATATAGTAAAAAATTTGGCCTTACCGAACCAATCAAAAGCAGAATGGAGATCGGGGAGAGGCACTGAGTCTATTTCAATCTTGGCATTAAGTTTTCTTAGGTCGACCACCATACGATTTTTTTCCATTCGGCTTTGGAACCAAGAACGCTGGACTGGCATTACGATGAGTTTGAGAGGGCTCAATAAACTCCTTGATCCAAGAGATCCTTGATGATACCACGCATAACCTCCATCTTTGGAGGAGCCAACTTGTATGGGTGGGAGCGTACTGGCTGAGTGTCAGTCAGACGAATTTCATATTCAATAAGATGGGTAGAACCGAGCTTGGGTGTGAGGACATCCGGAAATCTTGAGCAAAGCTCACGGAGAACCCCATCTTGCTCCTCATCCAAGTGACCGAACGGGTCCTCAGGGGCAGAACCTTCCTCCACACTCCACCTCACCAACCTGCGGTGTCGATTTGAAATTATCGGAAAAGGGGACTGACACTCGCCGATTGAATTTGAAATAAGACTGGCCCGCCTGAAGATCCAGCACCAAACCAGTCTTTTGAATAAAATCCGCCCCCAAAATACAATCCATACTCAGGTCCTGGGCCACAAGGAAACTCCACACCCATGAAAAAACATTCAACCTTAAACTTGATTGAAGCCTTCCTTGAAATTGGAAGAGGGGAATTAGAAGCAGTCCAGCAAGTTAAAGAAGACTCCTCGGTGTGCTTCACCAAACCTAACCTTGGAAATTGCTTCAAAAAAACGGGAAGGAGATGAGGCTACAGGCTGACCCGGAATCAACTAGGGCCTTATGCACTGAGTCTCCACTAAGATATTGATATAAGGGCACACCGAAGATGCTGTCCTAAGCCGTAGGTTTCCCTTTTCTGCTAGGCTCATAGTGTCCAAACTATTAATCAAATTTTTCGCACAGGTACTATTTTTTTGAAATTTTTTCTTAGACCTCGGGGGAACTTCAGATAAAACCCCCCTTCGATCTAGTTTTTTGGACCAGTGCGATATCTCCTAGGACACTCCCGACGAGTATGACCTCGTTCACCACAGGCATAGCAGATGGGTAGACGAAGCCCACCTGAGTGGTGTGGCCCATCCACGGGATTCTGTACGGCCGTGACAGCCCTGGAGGGGCTGGATGGAAACGATGATTGTTCCTCTCCGCCCTCTGCCGTGTCAGCAAACTGCACGCTGCGCGAAGCAATGCACAAACGGTCCAGTTCAGAAAAGGTGGAAGGGCGACCAGCAAAAACTAGAACGGGACCTCTCTTCAGGATTGAGACCCTCAATGATGGTGGTGACCACAATACTTTCGGGGATATTGAGCCTTAATACCCTATCTGTGTCCCTCACCTCGGCCACAAACTTTGCCAAACTCTCTCCGTGGCCCTGAGGCCTAAAGAATTTCTCCACACGGAGACGTTCCCTCAACGGACCAGGAACAAAGAAATCCAATGCCTCCCTATGAAAATCATCCAGGGTACCACCCCTCTGGAGAACTCGAACCAGACAGTCACCCAAAGGTGGCCTACAAAACGGAGAGATGACATGCAGGAAGCTCGCTCCCTGAAGACCAGGCAAGTCATGCAGTCGCAGGATCTCAGATAGAAACCGCAGCAAAGCTTCAGTATCCAGACCATCCACCGTAGGTAGTCGCTGCAGCAACGGGGTAAGTGGGTTTGGGAGCTTGTGATACTGAACAAAGGATCCCGTCATCACAGCTCCCAGTCCTCCAGATTCCAGCAGGCAGGGTCCCGTCCACACCAGACACCCCCGACGCCACGCCCACATCAAAGTCTGCAACAACTGACCCAGGGATCCGGCATTCACCCTTAACAGCCGCAGCAGAGTCAACCGCAGACAAGGTTTTTCAGGAGCCTTTGCTCCCTCGTCCCTCTCGAGTACAGTCAGCAGGCTGTCCACCAAGGTGATGCGTTCCTCCAACCACTCCCTATCACCAGAACTGGTAAGCTTGGATCTAAGTAGCGACAGCCTCATATGTAGATGGGTAAGCCGGGACAAAATACCTAGCCCTCTCTCGGCCAGTGGGTGGCGACTCCAACCAGTCCTCCTGACTATATTTTCAAAAGTCTCCAACTTAGCCTCCAAAATAGGCCTCTGCTTCTGGAACGCCAAATCCCTAGGCCAGGTAGTGTCCAGGTCCATATTATCCCGCAGTTGCTTCCGCATGGACTCGCAGTCGGAACCCGGAGTAAGCCCACGAGCCAACAACTCAAAATGGAGATCCCTCCTTCAACAAGTATTCAGGCACCAGAGAGACAGGCATGATAAATAAATAAATGACACAGACTAACAAGTAACACACACTGACTCGAAGTCAACGACTAACAAAGCAAACAACTAAGGCGACAAGTAAATAACGCAGTGAAACAACACTCTCAGCAGGGTCCCCAGAATTCCTGCCGTCCACGAAACACGGCAGCGAAACCAAAATACCGCAACAAAACACTACGCCGTACCAGAACAAAACCAGAAAAAAAAACACACGATGACAATGTATAACAAAAACACACAAAGTAACAATAATCAGGAAATAAATAGGTTCACACACTTCCTGTCGATCGGCAAAAAAAAAAAAACACAGCGAGACGGCACAGGCGCAGGAAGTCACGATCCAACAAATCCAAACTCATCCCTCTCACCACCAGTGGCAAAACAAAAAACCCCGGGCCCGCAGAGGGTAAAAACACGAAACCACGATCTGCTACCAGTTTGTTCCGAGTTAGTGAAAAATAACAGGAGGTCTCGGAAGCGCGCCCCTCCCAAACTCGGAGCAAAGCATAAAAAACAATCACATGCCACTAGTGGGAGAGAGACAAAGAGAGACAAGAATTCGAGTAAATGATATATAATTAATGAGGTGGCAACATTTTCATGCAAAATACAATTACTGCAGCACCACGGTGCACCGCGTAACTTAATAACTAAATAACAACAATCAATTAGAATTCCAATAAAGACAATAACATAATAAATAGAAACAATAACATAATAAATAAAAAATATAATATACTAAATAACATAATAATCAGGTACGGCAGTAGCAAAATTTTAACTGGTAATTTTTATGAACTGAGGGGAGGGAAAAGGTTGTAGAATTTTCTAGGCCCACTATTTTTAAAAAATAATGTGGTTTCAAGTTGGTAGCCGAAAATTAAAAAAAAAAATATTTAAAGCCAATTTTCGAAGGAGGCGGGGCTTAGTTGCCTCCACGAATCCGAATTAAAGATGAAATCCTCCCCTTCAGTTCATGTAACTAAACTAAATAATACTGGCTAATATACTGGCCCTCCTCCAGATCTAACATCTGGCAGCGCTCCCTGCACCCCAGTCCTCGCAAGTTCAGTATAAGAAGTAAAAAAAACATTTTTAATCCAACCTTGTTCCAGAAGAAATGAATGGGAGCACTACACTCCGGTTGGATGCCGGTCCAATAGCGCTGGCAGGGCGCGGGCATTCAATTTTTCAGTTGTTCGGGCAGACTCGCCGCACCAGTCCCGCTGACGGCACTCACGGGGACCCTATTAAATCCCAACATAACCAGTAGATATTTAGAAAAATTGTATTGTAACCTGAGAAAATATAATAACTTAATTATGTTTGCCACAAGGTATATATACATTTTTTTTTAAATTTAACAATTAAAAATAACGATCTGTAACTAACAGTACCTTTTAAGTATTGAAAACTGTTTCCTAAAAATAACTCAAGACACCAAGTATTTTAAGATACACTACTTGGTGACAAGATTAAAATATTACATAGGCTAGAACAGCCATACTAAATGATTAAGCGTGATGACATTCACTTGTAACTATAATTCGCTGGATTTTAATCATTCTATTATAATATTATAATAATTTACATTTTATTATTAAATATTAATTGTAAGGTAGGCCTAATAATAATATATAATTTACAAATAATAATAACCGTACATTATTTCCCAAATAACAATAATTAAATTATAATCTGTTCACGCTACTCTAAGGCAAATAATTAATTAAGCAATAAAAAAGAAAATCATTAATGTTGCCACCCAATTTTGCACGCAACACAAAACTCGAGGTAACAGAATTTGCAAAGTCTGTACCGTCTCGCTTACACTAAATAAAACAAAGTGTGTACACGGAAATAATTTCCGTTCGCCGAACGGATCAGTTAGAAAGCACTAGAGCAAAAAATAAAATAAACTTAACTAGCATAGTAAATAAATTAACAAATTTAGAACGTACGAAAGACAGGAACGAACACTTAGCGACACGAACACGTACACGAGGAACACAAGTTACAAAAATCTATATATATAAAAAATGAACGTTTGTATGTTTGTCCTTTATGGAATCGTGAACTATTGGACCGATCATGATGAAAATTTGTACGTATATGTATTTTTCCACGGAGAAGGTTTATAAGCTATGCCCATCCCTTTCCCGATTCAGGATTCCGCCCCACTGGTTACAGAAATACCCATAAGAAATGCATTGCAGCAAACATATGTTAACGTCCTTTTCAAAATTTTTAATCAGCTGTTCTTTGTTAAACATATATTACACTTATAGTTTTAAAGCATAGAGTAAGCTTAAGAGAAACGACAAATTTTGTTTAAAACTGTTTTTGCAATCACTGTTAAACATAGACTTTACTATCCAGATAATACAATTCAAATTTGACGTAAAAATTCACCTTTAACTGCAATATTTATTTAATATAAACCATGCTCATGCTTGATCAGAAGAGTAATGCAGATATCATAATTACTATCTTACGTTGGCTACAAATATAAAGAATGTTATTAAAATCAACCTTAGTTGTTTTTTTTGACAGAAGTATGGTTCTCAAAACTCCGTGTGTACATATTCTCTCGATCGAGACAACAAAGCAAGCTCAATCGTGGCATCGGAGATAACTAATTTAATCTAAAATTTATTATAGTAAAAAAAAAAATTTACTAAGTAATATAAGGACTTCGGTTCTTAAGATTTGCGTGCGAAGCCGTGGGTAACAGCTAGATAGAGGCAGGAATATGGTACATACCTTCATAATACGCCCCAAGAGGCTCACGATGGAACGACTATCAATTATCTCAGCAATGTTTAGAATGTGATAGAAAAAGAATAAGTGAATATAGTGTACTGTTTTCAACGGGAAATTGCGTGCGAAGCCGCGGGCAACTTTTGCAAAAAATTATTGAAATGCGCAGCAAAGCGCGCCGGGCCCGCTAGTAGTATATATAAATTACTTATAACTAATCTACGATAAAATAATGTCTGGGTGGGAGAGAAAAACCGCCAACTAAATAAGTAAAGAGAGTGAAAAAGACAATTACCTGCCGAAAGTCGGTGAATTAGCCAGCCATGGTGAACGGGACGAGCAGTGAACAGACAGAAACGCAGTAGCTTCTCCCGAACGTGTCTGACCGCTCCGAACAGTAGCCGGTGCCGGTGCCGGTGCCGGTGAACAGCTGGGTCGGTAAACTAGTCAAGGTAACCAGCTGACCTCAACCAATCAGTCCAACCAGGCAGAAAATCAATACTCTGACGGAGTGACTCCCCCACCGACTGACAAGAGTGGCCGAGGTGGGAAAAATAATAGACAAAAATAAATTGTCCAAACTGAGCCCCGGCTCAGGTCAAGGAGAAAAAGAATAGTATTCGCTAATATAATACAAATATTTAAAATCATATACATTCCTACTTTTCCTTTACTTACGTTAAAACGTAACGTACTTTCTGGATTTTAACCACTTCACCGATTAGGCAAACGTAACTGAGGATGAGATTGAATGGACCAATTAGTAAAAGTTGTACCTCAGAAACCTCATCTGAGGGTCGAGGTCACATTCTCTAGGATGACCTCAGCGCGTTATCTCTGTCAACAGTTTTACGCTATTAAGCTGGCTTAGGTAGCTGTTATCTTGCTCTATGTTGAGTCTCGTTGTGTTACAAGATGATAGGGGCGTTACAGAATGTCAGGACTGTACATTTTGAGTGATACTGTAACACCAAAAAGGAAATCTCCATATACAAAAGACAAATAAATCTTCTTTTGGTTGTAAAGTGATTGGTAGAGTTATTGTATATCATAAACAATTTCTACATAATCTCCAGGAATATATAAGTTTTACTGGCATCTAACATATTTAGGGATTTCATGCCATTTCTCGGTAAACAATGACAAGGAACACCAAATGATCGCAAGGTAATCTATCTGCAGTGATACAATGTAATCAATAACACTACATTTCGAGATCTGCAATCTGATCTCTTCGTCAGGTAAATGCATGATTACAATCTAGGTTAAAGTAAACAAAATATACCAGAGCGTTGTGAAACGCAAATGTCAAGAACCACATCAGACATTTCGTGTGTCTTTTCCATGTACAATAACTCTAAAATATGCACTTAATAAAATCTAAACGCTAATTATTAAAACTGAACTACAACGCATTGGTATATTTGTTTTACTTTCCTTCGCAATCCTTCCATCGTCAAAAACAAACTTCAAAAAAAGAAGTAATCTATCTATTTCAAAATGGAGCAATAGGAGATAATTAAAATAATAATTAAAATTGTTATTATTTTAATGGCATAAACCTTTAACATAACTTCCATGCGAAGAGGTAGAAAGGACAAAAAAAACAGCTGCTGATAAAAATATGATATTCTTTGACTTTTAGGAAGTAACGTGTTCAATTGTTTATGATACGTTGTATTGTTTTTAGTTATATGTTTTCAGAAACTTTTTTGGGGAAATTATTCTTAATAAAAAGTTCTAATTCCCTCTCCGATAATCTCTGATGTACATGCTGTAAAAATACATGCTCTTATGGCTACAGTGGTCGGTTTGGTACTTCATTGATACATATTCACATTTAACTTCCCTTTTTAGAAATCATGTAGCTTTTTTAGTGTCATCCCTTGTAATTTATCACTATAAACCTTTATCATCATTTTCCAAATTAGCAGTAATCATACATTTCAAATAGCTCGACTTTTTTCGTGGGTTGTCCAAAGTTAATTTGTTGTACATTACTTTCTCCTTTCGGCAAGAAATCTAAAATTAGATCTAAATAAAAATAACTCCTTTGAAAATATGTTATGTGTTCCTTTCTCTATCTGCCCAATATGTAAGACTGTGGCGCACCCAGAAACCTTCTATGGGGTGTCCGGAACACCAAGGTGTCGGGGGTATGAAAACTCTCCAAATTAGCAAGGGAGAGAGGCCCTCCATCGGGAAATTTTGGAAATATTATCAGATCAGACTTTATACAGTTTACAGCACAACCACTCTACCAGCAATCATCAGAAAAGTTATACAGGGGGATAAATACAATCTTCTCCAACAAATACAGTTTATATGAAGTGTATTTAACTGAAATATTGAACAAAATAGTTAAATTTTAATCACTAACAAGACCAAAGCTAAATCTTGATGTCTACTCTCGGATCAGAAAGTATAGATATTCGAGATTGTAACTTGACCACAAACTATTCACTAATAGAGCTACAATAACGTATTATACTAAAATTGTACTGTTATTTTTCTGCTTCGACATAAAAACTATTTACTAACTATAACTTCCAGTTTTTATATCGATAACAACGAAAGCATACAGATTTCCGGTGCTTTTCAGCCAAACTGAAGCTTAAAAATTCATATTTCGGTAACTTTTTATCCGATCAAGGCCAAATGTTTTACAACATAGATACAATTGTACTGTAATTGGGTATATAATTTTATAATAGTATGAAAATAATGTTGTTATTAAACCATCTTAACTTTTATTTTTGACCGGGTGGTACACAAATTTGAGATTGGTCATACTATTGAGCTCTTAGTTATTTATCTTGAACGTGTAATTTTGTAAACCGCAATTAAAAACGTTTTTAACACAGATTAAATTGAACAGGTTTTTTAAATATACCGTAAGTGGCAACTGCTCGTTTTAATGGCAAATCGTCACACTGCCATAGCGATGTTACCTCGTAGTGACAACGAACACTGACAAACTAACACAGTACAGAATTGCTCAGAGCTCGGCAATTCATTTACTACTGTGACAACTGGTCACTACGGAACTACTGTAGTAGACTAACAGGAACATGTACCTGTACTGTTTCATCAGTACTCTGTAACCTATGATTCTCAATCAATTCGAATACATTTAGCACTCGGTTACTGAAAGTTCCGGATACAAGTAGAGGCCACAAGAAATAGTAAGAACTAACCTCACTTTTGTAGTTGCTGCGTGGCGTTGAAATTCAAATATTTCGAGTTTTGAACTGAATCTAATTATCATATGTGCAATGCCGTGTATATCGTAAATCAAAATTGAAGGGGAGAAAACGTTGGTGTGTCAGTATTATATGCTGGGGATCTGGTTACAATATCACAGTAAGTAGAAACTGAGACTATTCACAATCACTAATGATAAAAATGAAATTCAGAATATATACAGTTATACCTTGACACACTATCACCATTAAATCCTGGGGTGGCTAGAGCGTAGAATGCTCCCCACGATTTGTTGTACTGTACATTGGCAATTGTGTCACTATCACCATCAAATCTTGGGGCGGCAAGAGCGTAGAATGCTCCCCACGATTTGTTGTACTATACGTTGACCATTGTGTCACTATCGCTATCAAATCTTGGGGTGGCGAGAGCGTAGAATGCTCCACACGATTTGTTGTACTGTACGTTGACCATTGTGTCACTGTCGCTATCAAATCGTGAGGTGGCGAGACCGACAAATGTTCCTCTTGATGTATTGTACTGTACATTGACCATTGAGTCACTGTCGCTATCAAATTTTGAGGTGGCGAGACCGACAAATGTTCCTCTTGATGTATTGTACTGTACATTGACCATTGTGTCACTGTCGCTATCAAATCGTGAGGTGGCGAGACCGACAAATGTTCCTCTTGATGTATTGTACTGTACGTTGACCATTGTGTCACTGTCGCTATCAAATCGTGAGGTGGCGAGACCGACAAATGTTCCTCTTGATGTATTGTACTGTACATTGACCATTGTGTCACTGCGCTATCAAATTTTGAGGTGGCGAGACCGACAAATGTTCCTCTTGATGTATTGTACTGTACATTGACCATTGTGTCACTGTCGCTATCAAATCTTGGTGTGGCGAGAGGGACAAATGTTCTCCTCGACGTATTGTACTGTACGTTGACCATTGTGTCACTATCGCTATCAAATCTTGGGATGGCGAGAGCGACAAATGTTCCCCTCGATGTATTGTACTGTACGTTGACCATTGTGTCACTATCGCTATCAAATCTTGGGATGGCGAGAGCGACAAATGTTCCCCTCGACGTATTGTACTGTACGTTGACCATTGTGTCACTATCGCTATCAAATCTTGGGATGGCGAGAGCGACAAATGTTCCCCTCGATGTATTGTACTGTACGTTGACCATTGTGTCACTATCGCTATCAAATCTTGGGATGGCGAGAGCGACAAATGTTCCCCTCGATGTATTGTACTGTACATTGACCATTGAGTCACTGTCGCTATCAAATCTTGGTGTGGCGAGAGGGACAAATGTTCCCCTCGACGTATTGTACTGTACGTTGACCATTGTGTCACTATCGCTATCAGATCTTGGGGTGGCGAGAGCGACAAATGTTCCCCTCGACGTATTGTACTGTACGTTGACCATTGTGTCACTATCGCTATCAAATCTTGGGGGGTGGCGAGAGCGACAAATGTTCCCCTCGATGTATTGTACTGTACGTTGACCATTGTGTCACTATCGCTATCAAATCTTAAGGTGGCGAGAGCGACAAAAGTTCCCCTCGATGTATGGTACTGTGTACATTGACCATTGTGTGATTGTCGCTATCAAATCTTGAGGTGGCGAGAGCGATGTATATTTCCCTCGATCTGTCGTACTGTACGTTTAACATTGTGTTACTATTTCCAACAAATTTTGGGGTAGCGAGAGCGACGAATGTTCCCCTCGATCTCTTGTATTGAACGTTGGAAATTGTGTTACTATCTCTATGACATCATTCAAGCCTTGTTTACACATCTGTGGCGTGATGATATCTGATACTTCCCCTCCCCTCAATCTCGCCGCAGTCTTTGTCTTTTTGTCCGGGCTTTGTTTGTGTGACACGTAGTTGTCCGTTTAATCTCTTTTGAACTGCAATCCTTTCTCTCTAGTTTTTCCTCTGGGCAGCGGATGGAACCGTTGCTGTTTTTTTCCTCACATATATTCTTGTTTCTCTGCGTTGCAATGTTTCTTGATGTTACAGGTGTCATACACAGATAACGATTGTGTAGTTGTTGTTTTTCCCTGTTCACATTTTTAACCCTGAGTTTTGTATTTTATGTAAGTTACAATAAATTTGAAAATAATATTCCTCGTACACTGTTATCCACATCATTACCATTTTTGGTTGTACACTAAAGATTGATTGATTTTCCTGTACCTAAACAGCGCATAATAGACTACCTTGCTAGTACGGAATTGCTTACTACAGGCAATAATAAGCAATATGGAATAGAAATTTTGAGTAAAATATACTCAACAAAAATGAGCAAGACATACAATTTGAAATAGCTCATTTTTGCTGAAGTTGTAACTAGGTAAAAGCATTGTTACTCATAACTATAATTCTCTTGGCTCGATAAATATTGCTAAACTAAAAGAATACAGATATTCTGCAAATAGAAAAAGTTAAATTGGGAAGTTATTACATCAGCTAGAGAAGCCGTAGAAGCAAATATTGATATAAAGTCTGTACTGTATCAGTACTAGGACATTCGATTTTCTTAAATCATTGATTATTTGAGCTGTATACTTTACAGTCATGTCAAATTAAGCAATTATTATTCTACAAATATCATTGTTGATTTATGGTCACAGCTTCTTTTTCTTTTGACAAGATAACGCTATTGATCAATAGTCCCCACAAACCGAAGTGTCAGGAAGTGTGTGCACTGTCCACTGTCCGCTGTCAGTGTTGCAGGGCTGAGCAATCAGTGCGACAGCCACACTCGAGTCCAAGTGTCAACGTGCAATACGAACACGGTGTGCTGTGAGGAATACAGAGTAAACACAAACACGATCTGTTGCCAAGAGACGTCAGTCAGGTGATGCAACCGAAGCCAATGGGAGGCGAGCCCCCTCCACTCACCCCCCGCCAGAACATATGATCGCGCCCTACTGCCGCTGTCGCTCTACCGGTACCAGTACTCGGTAGTCAGTACCAGTTCGAAGCTTGGATCAGTGGGTTCAGGAGTTCGACGTGCGGTCTCTCTAGTCGTGTTTCATGTTTTACAGGACGTTCGGTTCTATAATTGTGGATTTCGGCTTTAGGTAGTAGAGATAGTGAGTGAGGCGAGTGTAGGTGTGTATTAGTGGCTGGTGAACATAGACGGCTCCACCATTCCCATCGCTAGCGCCAAACCCCCGGACAGCGAAACGTCCGGTGCAGCTACCCCCGAGGACATGGGGCACCAAGGGAACTTTAATGTGAGTGAAATACAATATACTGTTTAGCTACAATAGGGCCTTGAGGTACGCCAAACCGGTTATCTAAAAGAAATGGCTGGACAAAAATTTAAATTTACAACCTACCCAGTTGAAATTTCAAAACCTCAAATACGGTATCTCGAATATTCTCGAATCCAACCTATATATGGGTTTAGGATTCCATTAATTATGCATTGCATTATTTTCCTTCCGTAGTGAAAATGTTGTGCTCTGTTCCATCATTTATTTACTAGTTTGTGTTTCACATTGCTGTTATTTATTTTGTTAAGAAATTAAGATCTTCATAAGTCGATGTTACTTAACGTGGAATTTAAAACAGATGATTCAGTGATGTTGCATCATTATAATGATACCCACATTTTCATTTTTATGAGAGAACCTTCATTTCTCACAGGTAGATGCTAAGGTTAGAGAAGATATCTTAATAGTCTAATAAATGTTAAGAGAACAAATCAATGTAAGGAGCTTTTGAAATAAATCCTCTGTAATCTATTGGAGGTTCTCTGAGGTTCCATAAGAGGATGCAAATTTTTTGACAGCACATAGAGATTATGCTATTGGTAGAGTCAAATTTCGAATCGACAACAATTTTAGCTGTCATATAAAGTGTGTGGAAATCTTTTCATAAAATACATTTTGCAATTTTCAGATTATTACTCATTAAAAAATAAATTTAATGTTTGTGTTTTGTGATAAGATAGGTAGTTAAATTTTGTTTAGCAGACAAATAGTTTTATCATATTTAAGTGAAGATTTTGAATTCTATTTTAAACTTATAAACTTATTTTAAACTTGTTCTCTAGTGATCTTTATTACACTGATTTTTGCATAAATAGGCCTACATATTAATGAACTGTAAATTTAGTTCCTATCAGAATTATAGCCATTAAATAAATAATTGTTTCTATTTTTAACAAGTGTTTTTATTTTTTATTTGCAAATATTTAATTTCTGAAAAACGAACCAGGTATAACAATAACATTATACTCAAAAAGGTGTTGCAAACGAATGAAAGAACAGGATTATTTGAAATAAACATTTAATTGGTATATATTTTTAAGTTGATTATTTATAAACTCCTTTCAATAATATTAATGTCACAATAAAGTCAGTTTTTGATTTTCCCTCTTTCCACCATTTGGGCATGTGTATAAGTGTCTCTATTATATACTGAACCATATTATTTAATGATCAATGCTACATCTTGCAAATGTAGCGACTTTGAAAAGATTTTCAATGTAGCTATGAGTAATTTTCTCTTATTTCATACCACTATCTAGAGTTACCCACTTTTTATAAGTAACGTCCTATAATACCTATTTCATTATTAATTCACTACCACTTCGACATTTTTACACGCATTCTTATAACAGTGCTGAGAACGTGGATTGTACATATGTTGGTCAGGCAAGAATGATAAGGTTACAAAGAGGTTGCATCATCCAGGACACAATTTGGTATTTTATTGATTTTCTGGTGCAATGTGTAGAAACACGCACGCAATTTATGTGCTCAACTTTTTCCAGCAAGGAACTTTTTACTAAGCCTTCAACCTTAGAAAAACTAATTTGCCCTGTTGAGAAATTTTCTTTAAAAAAGTGATAAATTTCTTTTAATGTAGCTAAAACTAGTCTCTTTTGTACTTGTACCTTTCCATATTTATTTTGACATGTCTTTTTAACTGGCATAATCCTACTAACGTCATCAGAATTGTAAAAATCTGTCTCTGATTCATCAATACCATTGTACTTTTCAGGAATACTTTCCTGTCTGTGTAATTGAGTACACTCTTTTCAAGAATTACGAAAGGTAATACTGAAAAGATATGATTCTGCAATGCTAAATTCATGCATACACTAGCTACACTGTTATAATAATTATTATTATTGAAACTTTATCTCAAATTTAATCTAAAATTGGTTCAGAATTCAACTAAAAATGTGTCCGCATGTAAATCTAGAAGTATTAACCAAAGTAAATGTAGCCTACAACATTGACTGGTTAATGGAGATAATTTCACACCTAATTGATTGCGGAACACAGTACTTACTCCATATACACATCAATGGCTGTTCTCACCAAACCGGTGTGTACTTGGTAGCAACTTTTTTTACTAACAACCCATTCTGAAGTTTCGCATATATGTAATCTTTTATAGTTTATGAATAACATATATTTCAATCAAATTAAAGGGGACGTATTTTACGTTTTTTAACAACAGTTTTGGGAGAATTAAAAACCTCTAAATGTACTAAACATAGTCATGTGATGTGTCAAATTAGAGAACATGTCAACTGGAAAAGGATAATGCCTTTTAGGATTGTTGAAGTTTTTAGTTTTAATAGTTTTGTAACTGCGTTGTTTAGAAAAAACTGTAACATGACCAGCAAATGCTTTTTGTGGACTTTTAACAGCATGTCACTTAAAAACCAAAAGGCAGCAAAATGTACATATTTTTATTTTAACTAGTCATGGTATGTGCAACTTTCATGCAAAATCATTAGAGCCAAATGTGCAAAATCATCTGAGAGGTCAAGGTCCAAAATTATTTTACAGTTGTTGTTGATTAAGAAATGTAATGACCTAAAACATCCTTATTAAACTTTGGTGGGTTAGAACAAACATTTCAAAACCATCACTAAATTTTTCAGTATAAAATAATTATCTTGAAGCACTTTTCAAATACATGGATTAAATTTTATTGTATCAATACTTGGGAGGGAGGGAGGGGGAGGTAGTTGATAGTTTCATGAGTTTATTTGCTACATTCGCGCTCCGAATATTATGTAATATGCGCTCCGTAAGTTATTGCTAGTACTAATAGGTCTTTATCACTGCCATGGACCAGCCAGGGCCGCTAAAATAGCCTGTGTCCTCAGAACTCAGAAGGCCACCGACCGGTAGAACTCGACACAAATTTGGCACTCGGCCACTAACCAACCGCGAGAGAATACCAAAATTTAATCTTTACTTTTTGTAAAAAATCTTATTTTCCAAAAAGTACTAAAAATGTACCATACGATAGAAATGGGTAATATAATTTATATTTTACCATTTCATGTTTTCTGAGGTCGTTGTATCATTTGATGTATTCTGTGAATAAATATTTAAAAAATCAGAAATTGTGTTGGTTTTAGTGATTACTTTCTTGTAAATAATGAGAAATTTTTTTTTTTTTATTGTGTTTTGTACCTGTTGATATTGCATTATAATGTGTGTATTGGAATTTAAATATTCTGGGGGACACTTAAATACAGGGTGTTTATGAACTTACTACCGAAACTTCGGTATTGTTGACTTTAAGATTGAAAACTAACATCTAAATCTTCAGTCGTCAGACAAAAAACGGAACTAGACAAACGTTAGTATCAGTTACAAAATTCCTACGAAACAGGATAAGTCAACAAGATTCGCCATAGATGTGCTATATATAATCAATGACAGACAGTTCATCATAGCCCTGGTCGCTAGATGGCGCCTTGAACAGTGTCCCAGTGAGACATCTGTGATCTATATTTCTGTGCTGTCCATATGATAAACTTGTCATTTTAGAATTGTTCGTAAATGAATCAAATGTGAGTCACTCGATTACGCACGTCCCTCTATCTTGTGCCATTGCGAATAGTGTTCCCATGAACTCATCTGATAGTAGCAGACACCGCCTCTTGTGACCTCGGTCTTGCCGGCCTCAGACATGTGACCTCGTTCATGAATCTGTCTTCCTGGCCTCTCCTCAGGAAATAGTTCGGCTGACCTCGAACAGACCTGAATGTTAGAGTGATAGGCCTGCTTTCATTGCCTCGTACCAATAATATTATTGCAAAACATGTTTTTCGTAACATACTAAATAGATAACTTATGGAAAATAAAGAACTTACTGAAAAAGTAAAATATGTTTGTGTTGATCGTGTTAGCCTACATAGGCTACATTAAGTGCCGATATGTTATCAACGAATAAATTAATTGTACTCCAAAGAGAATATGAATAACATGTTTAGTCTGTTATTAAAAACCGGTTGTGTTTCATTGTTTGGGCGAAGCCTTGAGTTTCTCTTCGGCCTTGGTTGTTTCTGATAAGGGTGCGTGCCGAAGTGATAATGAAGAGTCACGCGCCGCTGCTTTGGCTTTGTGGTTGACAGGAGAAGAGGGGAAAGAGAATTAATTAATTACATCCGTGTTTCTGGGTCCTGTCCGTCATGGGTCGTTACTACTTATTTGCTAAAATTGTTTTTACACGACTTCCTAATTTTGAATTGACCCATGCAAAGCATCCACTACATGCCCAATTCGTTTCATTTACAGCTCCGCCAAAACATGGCCAGACATATAGTAAAAAATGGAAAATACAAAAGACTAGACTATTGAGTAAAGCGTCTCAGGGTCCCAGGTTCGAATCCCAATGTTTGCACATTTTTACAAGTTAAAAATTAATAATTAAAATTATAGCATGAATGAATGTGAGATGACTCCAGGCTATACCTTTGCATTAGCCAGTAATAAAACTATTATCTAAATATTTTAAGGATGATTCTTTTTTAATTCACATAACTGGTAAGATTCTAGCAAAACCCATACAATGTGGTTCCTTTAGCGAAGTTCACGTTATGAAGTAATAGTTCTCAGACGGGAAAAAGTTATTTCATTTTATAGGGTTTGTAGATCAAACCAGATCAAGGAAAAGCCAGTAGATAAATAATATGGATTGTGGAATAGAGTTTAATTACGAAGATGTAACCAAATCTGGTGAATGTTTGTTTTCTAGTTAGCTGCAAGTATAGTGTCAAGTATGGAATTGGTGTAGCTCCAAATAAATCGAAAACTGATTTAAATATGCATCATTATACCTTTCGGCGAAACAGTACATGCATGCTAACAGTAATTGTTTGAATTGGTTTTGTTGTTGTTTAGGTTGACAATGTTATGTGCATAGTTCACATGAATTTAATCACATATTATATTAATAGCATGTGTTATAGTATGGGGACTGAGTAGAGAATTGAAGAGTCTTGTCCTCGGTTCCCTGACGTTAATCGATTGGAAAGCCAACGAACTTCGTCCTTTCTCGGGGTCGAAGGACCGGTTCACTGGCTGTGTCTGGCTTCTGTCGCCGGATTTCTCGGCCGGCACATAAAAAGATCACAATTACGTATTTTTAAACTGATACAATTTTGATGTTTATTTTTATGTATAGAACCTTCTTAGTGTTTTTAGAAAAGTATGTTTTGCTTGATTGATTACAAAGAGTCTCGTCACAAGTGGGTAATTAGGACCGACATTGTTAATAGTAACCGATGTATTAATGGTTCGGAATCCACGTTGTACGTTTCTTAGTTCCTCTGACTGCCCTTGTAACGATGATTGCCTTCATGTGTTTCTGTTACTAACAAGATATTATACTGAGCATACGCTCGCTATCCAATGTACATATCATTCACCCTCAGTTACACTGATCTCTAAGTTGATATGTCATGTTAGAGACGACAGTGACGTAGAGCATAGAGTATTCAGTGTGTTGATGTCACCAATGTTTGCGTTTTATCAGATACCTTTTATGTTATTGTTAGTTCCATACAAATATTCTAGGAATTAATAATAAATTAGTGATATAACACTGATAAGACTGCTATCAAATTATTGTGAGAGAAGGCGTTGTTGTTTTCGTAATATACATCTGGATTTTGCTGATAAACTAGGAGTATATTGTTGTTTAGTCAAAACAAGTTACTCCCCATTCTCGTTTTAACTGATACTGTCACTTGATAACGATTTATCTGCATTGTTTTTATTGACGTAGTTGATATATGAAATATGTTAATCAAGTAATGTATATGTATATACTTCACCGGCTCCCAATTGCGAAAACTGTGCTTCCACGGTTTCATCATTTTATTTCTTATAAGAAGAAATGTATCTGTCTGGTCTTGTAATTTTCCATTGTTTAAATAACAAAAAAAGTTATAATAGATCGAGACAATAATAAATAAATGTATTTAAATCAATATTAAATTGTACTAGCCTTTTGGTGGTATACCCATAGCCAACCCATTTTGATTTTATATGTTCTGGGAATCTACAGTAGCTTCAGTATCTGGGAATGTAGTATAGCTTCAAACCACAGGCCCTGCCATGAGTACGCTGTCGTAGTTATCAAATATTGAAAGTAGCTAAATCATTACTTAAATTTGGCAAGTACATGAAATTTGCTAACACCCTAATATAATTAGTTTGATTATTAGGAGGCTTAGAAAATTCTTTAATCAGCATACTTTAGAAAATGTACAATTCCAGTTTAAAATTCAGTAGTACAATTCCTTCCTTAAAAAAAAAAAAAATAAAAATAAATTAACAAAAATAAAATTAATTCATTCATGTAGTAATTTTTTTCCTTTTGTGATTAGTAATTTCTATAGAAATTATTGCAATAAGTTTGAAAAGATGAAGCAAATTCCAACTGCTAGTGTAATTTTTTAATTCGATGAAAAATTCCGCAAGGTTTTGATCTGATCGTGTAGCCCAATCAATCCAATAGAGGATAGCGTGATTTACAATATTGTGACATTAATTATATTTATCCGTGGTTTAGAATCCGCGACTTGCAGACTCAGCCCGCAGCCATGTCGAGGTACCGGCTTATGCTAATGGAGACATACACGTGAGCGAGGACCCGGCTGGACACAAACACGTGCAATATTACGTCACCCAGCTTAGCGAGGGGAGTTGGCAACAATACAAGACCGCTCCTTATCTAGTGCGGGTAGACCAATTGTTCAAGGTCGGCTTGTCTCAAAACTTGACCACACTAATTATAGTCTCTTTGCAATAGGAGCTTTACAATGATCAGATTTAGATAGCTGTGAATGAAAATGTTGCTGCCTCATCTTCATTTCTGAAGATGTATTTGCGTAGTAAACTCAGGTGGAAGGCAAAGAATTGCCATCAGGCATGCAAAACATTTTAGGTAGAGAAGAAGGGATTCGTGGAGGTCAGCAAACCAGTAACAATATCCTAAAAGCTAATATCGTATCCACCATTAGTTGGGATTTTTAAATGGGTTATCCTTCAGAGCCGCCATTAATATTCCATTACTCTAATATTTACTTTCGCTATAAGGGTTTCAGGCAGTTGTATGAACAGCATGATGGATGGACCTTAAAATCACTAGCCTGAATATTCAAGAATTCATCAGGAAGGATGTAGTGTGGGAATATAACTCGGCTATTGGAAAACTACTATGGAAAGATTAGGAAGTACATGAATTATATGATGGTTGCTGATGTGACTCCCACGAGTGAGACAGGTGGTTGGACTACCTGGCCTCGCACAGCTCCTGCAGCTCTACCGGGTGACTGAAATGCATATGGCTACCTTTAAAAGTGCTAATTGTGATTACACTAAGCGCCCGAGATGTAAGGACTAAACTAACTAAGAACTCCGTGCTGACACAGTTAGATCCTGCGCTAAGTAATCGTGCATGATGTTAATGACAACAACCCAGCTTGTACTTTTCCAACTCCGTGACGATGTATTTTAAGGCTAAACGTGCCGCCGGGATTAATTCAAAACTGAGCCACCACGGAGCATCACCAAAAGTAAGCAAATTTGTGTTTATATTTATTCCTTTGATAATCGACCGAATTTATTTTTTATAACTGATTTGTAAACTAGGTGATCATAGAATTTGGTGCATGTCTCTATCAACAAAAACATTATTTTATTTATAATAATAAAATTGCTGTGTATAACTTATTTTTACATGCGAATAGAACTGGCAGTGGTGGGCGAGGGCTAGGCATAGCTTGCAAGAGATGTACAGGAAATAACAAAAAGAAAGGATTCTTTTTCAAAATGTTCAACCGGTTATAAAAGTAAAAAATTCAAAATCCATAAAAAGTTATTGGTTACAAAATGACTAATTGCAAATTTTAATTTCAGATTTAAAAAAGTTAGCACAATAATTTTTTTATTATAAATAAAATACTGTTTTTCCTCTTAAATCTTATATATCATATCCTACAATCGTCCAGTTTACAAATTAGTTTAAAAAATTAAAATCAATGACAATGAAAGGATAAAACAAAATTAATAAATTTGGTCACAGAGGTGCTGCCATCCATCGGATAAATTTTGTAATATTTTCTGGCATGTTTAGCCTTAATACTTGCCCGCCTTGATACACTGTTAAGAGACCACCTTCGCAGTATCTCTTAACGTTGGACATGCCAGGACATCTTTAAGAGTCAATGGCAAACAGGACGTCACCTTTGATGGACCATATCGGACAACGGCATCCTTTATCGGTGTCAAAGAACAGTCACAGTGCCATAGGATGGAGTCACATACAACATCGTGTCTCTTGATGGGTGCAGACACCATGAGTTCTGTGACAGCGTTGAATTGCGTGATCGGTAAGGTAGCGTCGAACACAGCAATGAGCTCAGGATTAGGCACTCAAGCGCCATCGTGAGTACTCTTGTTGGGGAGTGAACGAACTGAATTTAATGCTGAAATGGAATTCCAAGAGAAGAAGAGTCCACTCCTGGATATCATTCGGACTCTCTTTCATGGTTACACCGAATGTATTACGTCTAATAAAAACCACTTTGTCTTACTTTGAAATAGCCCTCCTGCACCGTGTCACGAGTAAAACCATATTGAGACTCAGCAATTGTCTTCTGAATCCTTCGGAACGGAACACCGCAGTAACGACCGGGGATTGTGATCTATACCAGTTTTGAGGTAAGCCGCATCAAACCTGCTAGTGTTAGTTAACAAGGACATTCGTATATTTAATAATTGAAAAATTGCCTTTCGGCGTAAACATCTCCTTCAGAAGTCCCACTGGTCGCTTAATCGAAGTTATCTAACGATCTCAATTTATCCAGTTTAATTTTCCCAACCACAATACTTCTTGGGTTCATAAGGCAGGAAAAAAGTGTGTAACATTTTCATTTGTTCTATGGGGGGTTAATCCTTTTCTTCAGTCCCGAGTGTACATTGAAGTTCATGCTGGATTACTGACGATGTCTAGAAAGACACATCTGCGAGATCTAATACACGTACCTCTCCCAAAAGTGAACGTTGGATGTGTATCGTGGGGCAGGGTACGACGGTTGAGCAACGAATGGAGTACAATGCTCCGCCATTGTAATGACATTCGTATTTCAAACCGTCGGATGTCGAGTGGTTCATTAATCGATTCTTAGCCTACGTTTAAACCCCCTCCAATTCGAATCCGCTGTGTAGACTCCTCCCCGAGTTCTACAATTTAAAATAGTACTCAATTAGCGCTAACTGTTAATCGTCTGCTGGACGTGTCTGGCCTGGGAGGCGCGGCGCCAGCCTTGAACCGTTATCAAAACACGGAACCGCGTGTGCGCACGCGCGTGTGTGGGCGCGTGTGCACGCTGGTGACCCTGCAGATGTTTACGTATGCGTGTGCAGACGCCACGCCGCACCAGCTCGTCTCTGCTGTCCATAAACTATCAACAGGCTTCATGACAACCGGAGTCCGCCTGCCGACCCTGCCATGTAAATTATCACTACTTCCAGTAGGTTGTTGAGAAATTCAAATACATTTATACGATCCAGATTTCCCTTGACACACAGAGATTTTGGCAGCGAAGCTTTTCTATACAGGTCTTGGACAACTAGGTAATATTTTGCGTGCGAATTTGCGAATTTAAAACATTTTAAGTCGGTGTGGTCGTTTTGAGTCTAAAACGTCTTTTGCAGTTATCTGTATTAACCAATAGTCAATTAATTACTCACAGTAGATGGCACATACCCTGGCCACTAAACTATTAAAATAGGGGGGGGGGGTAATTTTATCAATATTAAAATAATATGTGTAGTTTAATTTCATCACACGTGTTCCATGATCCGGTTTTTGAGTCTGCTTATGTGAACTTTTTCTGCAAATTTGACTTTGACTAGCGACCTAAAAGTGTCACGCTTTGGAAACGTCTAGAACCCGTAAATGGTTTTCGAATATTCGATTTGGATTATCCCGTATACAAGTAAATATTTTTTTATCGTTTCGGTGACAAAAAACGTCCTTAATTCTGTTACATGCAACAGTTACATACTGTCTTAGTCATCATTCAACCACAGTAAAAATAAGCTCGATATTAAAATATTGAGATTTTCATTGCTTCTAAATATTGTAGGCTACTTTAACTAAGTTCATCAATCGTTGTGGTTTGTTCTTTCAATAAAGCGCCGTTAATAAACAGTTATCCTGATACAGCGACGGAAGTTAAGCGTGATGGACCAATGAGAACTATGCTTTCATATATCAATGTTAAGGCTATTAATATCCACAAATTACTCATATTGTAAATTTTCGCATTTATTATTCGTGTTTACTCTTCGGTTATCACTAAGAAACTGTTTCGCTCCTCGACTTCACAAATACGGTCCAATGACCTGCTGAAATAGATAGAAACAAGCGTTATCTCCTAAATGAAAAAAATATCGTACCATATTAACATATTTGAGGCACTTCAAATAAGCATACTTCAAAATAAATAATATGGCTCTACAAGCATTGAAGTTTAAGTTTGTGTGTAAGTGTAACTGCTTTAATTTGTAAAGTACAGAAAGAAGTGACATCCTTTTCAAGAGGAATACCAGCCAACAAGTACTCTCTGGATTTAGGGTTCCGACACCTCGACCCACTGATCTTAAAAGAAACTCCTGACCTGATCTATCTTGACTGAAATTTTAGAAACTGCTTAACTGAAAGCCATTGGTATGTTCTCTTTCATATTTACTTGCTAATAATAATAATAAACATTTTGCACTCTCAACGCGAACTTCATGATTATAGAGGGAAGAAGTGCGCGTGAAGCCGCAGATTGCGAGGAGATAGATAATGGTTTAAAACTGTTATTATTGGATAAAAGTAAGATCATTTCTGTTTAGCTTGTTAATTTCATTACTATAATTATCTATTTAGGGTACCATTATGTTGATCTAAAAAAGGCAAAGAAAAGGGAATTTAAATTCTGTAGATATGTAAACTGTACTTTGTTATATATAAAAAAGGATTATTTTACTAGTAGTTCCGAACTTCACCAAAGAAACAAATATTAATGAAGACATTTGCCACTCATCTTTAAATAGAGCAATACTAATTGCTTATGGGTCCTTTGCGTATCCTTGGTTCCTTTCTTTATATTCTTAAAGAATGTATTATATTTTTAAACATCTGACACAGTTTTGTCACAAAATAGAAATTTTACATAATGGTTTAAATTTAAAAGTATAATATTGAAATACTTTTGTGCACATCGATTTATATTTATTTTTACTTTACTACTGGAGATGCTAGCATGTATCTCATCAGCTAAGCGAAATATATGAAATAGTTTTTTATGTGCAGTAAATTGTAACTGTGATATTTATTGTGTAATTTAAATTAGGTAATTACTTGTAAGATTTACAAATAATCGTCATTCATCATCATAATAATCACATCATCATCATTTTACTACTTGTAACATGAACAGAACTACATATTCTTGTACGCATCGAATAATTTAAATTATTGAATGAAAAGAAGCGTGTACTGTTATTGAGTGCTTGTTACTACATTTTGTACTAATAAAGTGTTTCAATTGATGTGTCCTCAGTCCTTTAAAAGAATGTTACTACAGCTTATACAGAAATTAGTATTACAGCAAAATATTATTCCGTCAATCCACAATAACTCCTGCGGTATATGTATATTTATTTCCAATGCGTCATTAAGCTAATGCATTAAGAACACATTTCCCGGTAGTGTTAATGCCAAGCAAATAATTTGACGTCCGCTGAAGGATTTACGTCAAGATCGGGCTATTTATAAGTAATAGATTGTGGCGCGCGATTCGAGTCTAATTTTATACTATATTGGCAGCGATCAGAGTATCAGTGACGGAATGTTGGTGCACCTGTTGTAGGTGACCGAGTCAGCTGTCTTTTCGTTGCCAAACATAACCTAAAAATAGAGAGAACAGCTGGGACTGAGAGCCGCTCTGAATTAGCATTTCTCTTTTGCTTCCTGCTAGCCAATATATTTAAGTATTTTTGAGAGAATACATTTATTGGGAGTAGTTTTACTTTACTTTATTATAAAATATTAATAACGTATTGTATTAAACAGAATTGTTTAGGTCGACAATGGAAGTTTGTACCGCACAAGATCTTTGCATAAATTAGTGCAACAATTAAATCTTTTTTTTAATTTATAACTTAGTTGTTTAAGCATATTTTCATGTTATTATTTAATGCATTTGAACAACTATTTCCATAGGTTAGCTAGCGGGGTTTCCCGTATATTTATATGAAACACATCTTATATAACAATGCTTTTGAATACGTAATATTGTATTAGTCAGTTTTTATATGTGACGTTTAGTTCCCAGCTATAAAACAATTACAAATAGTCATTTGTTGTTTATAACATGTAAAAGCTATAAGAAACAGTCATATTCATAAAATAACCATATTTTATACAGAGCGCACCGGGGTTGGAAATATTAATAATCATTCCTATCCGAAATTTGGAATTCTACTAAGTTTGAAAAATAATTAGAATAGATTCCTAGATATTGTATTCTAAACAATGTGTTGTTAACAAGAGATCGTGTAAATTAAACTGTAATTCACTTACAAATTGCATTCTTAATAAGCTCATTACATACTCACGGTTAGTCTTATAGCCATAATATTAGGTTAAACCAATCGGGTGTTCTCTCCAAATATTTTATCGAGTAGTCTAATGGAAGCTAATTAAATAGCTTAGGCTTATGTGTCATCCTGTGTACAGTGAACTCTTTATTGCGTGAAATTAATATCACAATTTGGTTGATATTGATTTTTTTCTCTTTCTAAATTTAAATGTAAATCTTACCGCTATAAAAATGGCTTGCATCACGTAAACTATTTAACTATGTGCCATATGTCGGCAGACATTCTTTGGAAAAGTGAAATTTGTTAAAAACAAGGGATAATCTTCATTATTATATTTCTTTATATTTTATTTTATACATGCTTGTGATAATGTTACTGAAAAGAGACGAATATTAAACATTTCAAGTTGAAGAAACGTGTTTTGTTTATATAGGTATAACAGAAAACAAAACACGTTTCTTCAAATATATTATATATATATATATATATATATATATATATATATATATATATATATATCAAAAATTTTATTTTCAAGTCAAATACAGACATTGTGATAATACGAAAAACTATTCAGTTTCAACCTAGATTCCGGACCTTGAAACATTATGGGTGAAAATGTACAATCAACTACACCAATAAAGCTCTTGACTGGCTGACATACATGCTCGCCAAACACGCAGCACTCGACTACGCTGGTTTTTATCGTTGGCCTGTCGTTGTGGGAGGGCGTGGAGGGGGGGGGTTGACCTCGGCTGTCATGATTACTCACACGGTCACTGTTTTTGCTCGACACATCACTTTTATTTCATACCCTTGAAGCCCATCCATTTGGCCACTCAATACATCACTCGTTTTTTTCTGTTCCGTCGCCAAACGAGACAGCTTGTTTACTACATCGCCAATGCCGTGTAGCCTGCCTTTAAAGGCGTTGAGTTTAGTGCCCTACTAATATTAATATACTGACTGTAAACTAAATATGAAATAGTTTTTTTGAACTTGCTTGTTACTGCAAAGAAAAATACAAAATATATTTGTTATTTATTACGTTGTACGTAGTAAGAAGCCCGACCTGTTGTAGATAAACTGTCAAAAGGAAATAAATAAATAAATATTCAGAATGAGGTCTTATAAAAGTTGTTACTTTAATTATATTGTAAAGTGCTAAGATTTTTATTTTTGTAGTTCATTATCACCGTAATAAAATTATGAGGTTTAAGATTAGTTAAATTGGCTGACGTATATTTGAGTGAGATCTTACACCATTTGGATGTCAATAATTTTGTAAAATGTCAATGACAGGAAAATGTTAAGTTGTATCAACTGCACTTCAAAGCTACAAAATGTCTGAAGTCAGTCATGTTAAGTGGAATTAGCGCTGTTCACTCACATATTATTTCACTATAGCGCTATTCGTAGTAATTTATATTGTACTAGTGGTAGCAACTACGGTAATTTAGCCCATAGGTAAAATCTTTACACTTTACTTCAATATTGAAAATAAGCCAAGTACAATATTGGGAGCACTGGTATATAAAATTACATTTAATTTTTAGAAATAGTGATTAACTTCAAACACGACATGTCTATCGTGGGTTAGCGAGTCATATTTCTAATCGTACTCTTAATATTTTTGTTTAGTTTTACTTTAAATTATTCCTCGTACTATTCGGAACTTGATTAAGGATGTTTAAAGCTTAATAGAGTGCTACTAAAATCTCTGGAGCTATTCAATAACACAATATGGAATGGTTCATAAATAGTAGTCTAGTTATTTTATTGGTAGGTACTTACAAAAACTGTTTAACTCTTCTCCTACTTCAGAATCTCAACACATTGACTGTTCTTTGAGTTTAAAGGCCATTTGTGCTAAAGTGGACCATGGGATGTAAATATCTTCCAACGGCCATTGTTTATCTCAAGGTTGTATATATTATTTAAAATAACATGCCTAACATAAGGAAATTGCGTGCGATGCCGCTAATTAGATTACTAACTTAAAATTTTTTAATTGATATATGTCGTTTATTAATATTATATTGGTACCGTAACCTAATTGTATGCTATTGTATTATAATTAAGTTCTGATTCTCAAAAATAGTAACGATTGGTTTGGTAATGCATTGCCGAGTTTAGACTTATTTATCCTCCACAGGCTCTAATTAAACGCTTCGATCGTTCTTTGAAACTAATTTATTTATCTATTTAATTTTGTGAGCTATTTAAACATTACAAGGAAGTTTTTAAATTAGTAAGTACGTAGTAATTGAAGAAATATTCCAGAATTAAGTTAACTTTCGTGTCAAGTTTCAAAAATTTCACCTGAATAAAATGTATGAAAGAGGCCAAGAAAGCAAATTTTGCCATGCTTACTGGTTAAAACTACGTTTACAACTGCAACCACAAGATAAATAATTCTAGATTAGACAAAGAGTCGACTGTACCAAGCAGCCATCGGGGCATATGTTTGCTGTCCGTGAACTTAATCTGCATCGCTCATTGCGGCGATAGGCGCGTAGCTTCCTTCACCAGCGGCATACAACTTGAGATACACGTTACTTGGTTATTTTCATTGTAGTCGCGGAACGAGTCATGGACATACATGAAGGTCTGAAAATGAATGAATATGCATGTCCCTGTAGATTTTGCTAGCCAAACATGGCTGGCCCTTCTTCTTAAGATGAGAATTATTAGCGTGTCTCATCCTTTCCGCACTCTAAACTGAAAACACACACATTACCCCTTATGGCTGAACCGGAAATCACTCATTATGCACACTCGAACTGAACCGAGTGATAGTAAACAAACGCAGCGTGGCGCGGTGCTAACAAACAGGAAGAGGAAATCAACCGAGGTCACAGCCGGCTGTATATGGTGTCTGTTATCTGTCTGATTTATACTCTAATTTCAAGGCTCTGCGATCGTAGTTAAATCGATCAAGAAATCATTGTTGATGTACGGATTGAGCTGTTCTATAATCTAGATGGCACTGGTTCTATCCCCAGGAAGATTGTGCTATCAGTAATATAAAACAGTACGTTTTTGAAAGCTAGGGCTTGAATATTCAGATATTTACCAGTAAAGTATATAATATTCCATTATTTTTTAACCATAAATTATTGATTTATTCAAAAAATTTAATTCTTTTCCATTTGAAAATGATTTTTTATTTAGACGTGACTTGCCATGAATATGGTGAATATGGTATTGACAATTTGAAGACATGGTGTATCCCAATTTGCAGAGACAATTTTAACGTAACTTGAATAGCTATGCACATCAATTGCTATTATTATCTTCTTATCTTGCTTTGATTTACTTATGTAAGCCATGAAAGACTTTTTTCAAAAAACAACATGCAAGTACAATAATTGAAATAGTAGTATTTTTATGTAAGTTTAGTTGGAATTGTTTGTAGAATACAAAACCAGTTCAGGCTATATCAATTCAGTTGTTCCCTTTTACAATAATTTGGACAGTCTAAAGATGGCTGTGGCTAATTTAAAATGTACTATATACATACAATAATGACAGAACAAGGAGTGTATTCTGGAAGAATGTATAAATAATTTGGAATGTTACCCTTTTCCAAAATTCATTGGTTAATTATATTGTTTTAAGCATTTGTTTGTGTAAAAGTAGAAAATGGTATTTCATCTTTCCAAAGTCCGTAAATAGTACCCATTAACACCCTATAAACCTAATATCACATAAGTTTTCTGCCTTTACTTATGCAATAGAGCATATTTATATCTTTTAAATTACAAGACTTTTTCACGTTTACTGGAGTATTAAACAGTTTAAGAAAATAATTTGTCATTTTGTACTATACAGTATTTTGTATAGAACTCGTGTTTAAACAAGGTCAGTTGGTAAAAGTACAGGGTTTGTGTTGCAGACGCATGTTCTGCTGATAGACGCATTCCTGCAGAATAATCGGCTGGACCATGTGACCCAAGTGATGGGATACCATCCCAAGTATCTGGACGTGTTCCTGCGCACGCAGAATTTCATCCTGCGTGGTGATGGCCCCCTACCATACGACTACAGGCATTACATTGCCATCATGGTATGTAGTCATTGTTTCTTATTTAACTGTTAATCAAGACCCCCTGGGGCTAGTGGTTAGTGTGATGTACTTAATATGTGTGACATTTTCATCCTTTACCCTCTTTAGCTTATTCGGGTAAGGTTAAATAAAGCAGTCTATATGTAATACCATAACTCAAAAATTATATTTGCAATATTAAACTATCAACTCAGGATGCGCATCATTTGCTCCATACAGGTGTTTTCAATGTAAAACTGCTAACTGCGACAGAAAAACAAGAAATTCAATATATCAGAACACATTACTTTATCTGTGTGTTTGCTAATGGTAAAATTTGTGAAAGAATAATAATATTAGGTTATAGGTGTACCAGTTTCTCAATTGATAACAATAAAAATATAATTGCTTCTAAGTGTTATAACACAATTACGGGTATTTTCAATATAGTAATTTTTTTAATTTTAATAAATTCCAGTTTTTATTAAATTTATCCAAACTATAAAATTGTTTTAATAAATTGGCATCTTTATGCAGATATAGAACATATTTTATTTAAGATTTTACATACAAGCACTTCTGCAACCAAAATGTAAAGCTGTTGCTCCCAAAATGGAGATGTCATTGGTTTTTAAAATCACAGGAAAGTCACTACAAAATTTGTGAGTTTTGAATCTATTTCTCTTTAAATAATATGTATATATTTTTAACTGATATTAAAAGATAGCACACAAAAAGACTAAGTGCAGTGAGATGATAAGTTGAAGTAAAATACAGTTTTTAATGTTGTAATGAGCATTCCACAAGTAGAATAAGGAACATAATTGATGATTAATTAGACTAGATGGTCTTTTGTCAATTTACACAAGCTCTACACTGTGATCAATTTGAAGTTTCCAAGTGAAAGATAATGCTTCGGTGATGGACAATTCAATAGCAGTCAAAAGTATAAATCAAATTTTAAACTATCACAACTGTAATTTAAGTGTGTAAGACCACAGATTTGACAATGTATGTAACAATTTATTTCTCAGATATATCAGCATCAACATTATTATCTTTCTATTTATTTCATTCTAGCTGAAGTTATAATATGACAGTGCACTCTTTTTATATTAATTTATTAATGTGACCTTATAAATAGTATTTATTACAAAAAGAAATGTATTTTGTATGAGACAACTTATGAATTGTTTCAAATATCTATTGAGTGCAGAAATTTTGTTGTATATGGGTTTGCAATAAAACTTACGAGATGTACATCGATCCACTCAGAATTTATTGTTTATAGGTGTAATCATGGACTAATAAGGATGATTAATTAATTTATATAAATTATTTAGTGTTTAACCTACTTGTAAAATAGGTTGTTATCAAATTTAATTGAGGAATGATAATTTTGGTATTTCTAAAAATATCTTACGATTAACTTATGCACTATGTCTCTTGAGTAGACAGAATCCCAAACCATTGTTTAGTGAAAAAACCAGCATGTGTCTGTATGCAGCACATTGTCATGTTAATAAGTACTTATTTTATAAATGTGCAAAATCAAGTATGGCACAAAATTACTAAAATTAAGTAGACTATATGCAGTAGTTTAATTAATTAATTGTAATACTTTTCCTAATTTACAAAAGTAGGTAATCAAAGAATGTTTGATTTTTTTAAAATACACCTAATATTTTATTTTACAAACTTTGATCTCTTTGCATAGATAAAATGCAGACTAAAGTTTATAAATGAGAAGACAAACTAGTTTCCATCTATTTCTGGATGGTATGAAATATATTTATGGGGTCAGTCAGTATTGAAGCTAATGTACTGAATTTATCATAATTTAAGTTTATATTCCTTGCAAACATTATCAATGTTTCTTTATTTATGTTTTTAAGTTCTAAGACAAGTCCAAGGCATTGCTAAAGCAGGGGTAAGACTTTGGCATTGGACTTAGAGTCTGTGTTAAAAATACTGAAAGTTTAAATCCTATATGTAAAATATTACTAAAATACAGTACAGTACCATCACAAATTTTTCATTATTATGTCTTTTTTACCATGCAAACCATTGTTTTCTAAAATAGAATGATTGTATTTATTGTAGTAAAGACTTCCATTTTTATACTTTTATGTTTTTAAATTTTGTTTATATGATATAGGAACTTTAGTTTATCTTACATGTATTTTTTCTTTTTAAATGTTTTATATATTATTTTTATCCTCCCATTCTGTATTTAAACAGTTGTTTCTCTGTATGATTTGAGACTCATTAATTTTTGGCTTTTACAGTTGTACATTTATTTTTATAGCTAGATTGTTTATGAATCTTTAGTACAAAATTATACTACTCTTTGCATTCCTGCATCAACATGTTGACTGTAGCAGACACCATAGTGCACCATACACTACTAAGATTAGCTACCTACTCAATATCATTCAGTATAGAGCTACAGTGAAGGCGTTAAAAATAAATATTCACCAATATGTAAAGATTGTCCAGTCTATTTTTTAAATTTTATCCTCCAGCCATTATAACTTAAAATACTATTTTAACTAACACGTTTTACATTTAAGATTTTCCACTGACCCTTAAAGGAAGTAGGTCTTCCCTGACGATTTGAGTATGGTCATTTGTTAATTTAAAAGTTGTTTTTAGTTTTATGTTTCTCTTGCAACATAAGCTAAACCAAATCGTAAGTGTTAAGCCCTCGAATTTTTTCTTAACATGCTTAATTACAAACATTGACTTTATTATACATTTGGATCAAATGTGATAAATAACAGGTATATACAATAAAGTAACATAATTTTTAAAATTTCTTACGGTGGGAATATTTGTTTACTCTTGAAGAATGGTTACTCCTTGTTAACAATTCCTACTGAGTCATTATCACAGGCTAAACCGGTTCTAACATAATCTGATGATGCAGGCAGCAGGCAGGCACCAGTGTAGCTATCTGATACAGCTGCAGAAGCAAGAGTTCATCATGCAGGGAGGAGACAAGACCTGGCTCAAAGGGCTGGCTTACACCCCCCAGAAGCTGAGGAATCTGTACGAGATCAACAAGATCCTGGCTCACAGACCGTGGCTCCTCAACAAGTCTCACATACAGGTGAGCACAGTGAAGATGCCGACTATGTAACTCTAGACAAAGAACCATTACCATAATGAATATATTATTAAGTTCATCAAATTGATTTGTTATAAACTTTTCAACGTCAAAGCTTATAAACTAACTTTTTTCTTTTCAAGTCATTTCTTGGAGGTTAAAGAAATGGGAAATCAATGACAAATTAAGTTTGTAGTTTTTAATTAAAAACAAATGTTTATAAAAAGCATTTTCTTGGATGAAAAAATCAACATGTTCCTAACTTTAAGAAGTACAAAATACAAAGTAAAACATTGATTAGGTGTCACAGATGTATTTGTGAGATGCCAATACACGTGTGTTTAATTTAGGAAATAACAAATTAATAAAATATTATAAAACTAAAAACTATTAAAAATATTACAGAATGGCTAATATTTAGTTTTTTTTTTTATAGTAAAAGCAGTATAGTAAATGATCAATTTGTTAAATAGGATGCCAAAATTTATATTTTCTATGTGTTTCAAGTGCCATTAATTTGTGTAGAAACTGACGAAAGGCTCGAACAACTGGTCGCTGTCAGAGGTGGTGCATGCCATCGTGTTGCTAGTCCACTTCCACTGCCTGTGCAGCTTTGTTTGTGGCTGCGGTGTGCGTGAGGAGCTGGACCACACACCGACGTCTGAGCGCACACAGGAGTATGCCACACAGCAGGACACCGGTGAGCCTGAGGCAGGGGTGGGTGTGGACACGCTCATGCAGCGCATGAAGACTCTGTCTGAGCAGACGGAGGAGTTCAGTGCGGAGGAACGAGCTAAGAGGTTTGAGCGTGTCGAACGTCAGAGCGTGGAATTGGGGACAAGTGCTGGACTTAGGGTCAGACCTAGCATCGAACACTTTGTGGAAGACCCAAGCTTCATGTATGAGGACTTTGCTCGCCGCGGGGAGGACTCACCAATACCCACCTTCAGGGTCCAGGTCAGTTTTTCAATCTTTGTTCTATTAGTTTTAAGAGCCAGCTGTACTGGCAACCATCTTGATTGTAATCATATAAGAACAATGGTAAACCTCATGCACTTTTACGAGCTTGTCGTAGAGTTATGGTGTGGAAGATGTTTCATTTCAAACATATAATAAGTATCCAAATAAGCCTTTTAGTTTTCCAGATATTTGTGTAAGTAGTTCAGGAAAAAATCTCAATTTTTTTTGTATTTCATCATTTAAATATTCAAAAAATGAACACTTCACAAAAAGTCTAAAACACATTTGGATGCATATCCAAAAACTTTGGATTTGGATAAAAAATGTGTGTAAAAAGAAAAAGAATGAATGGAAAATTAAATATCAGTTATTGGCCATGATAGAGTAAAATAGTAAAGTGTTTTAAAAACATCTGGTCATTGACATCAATGTTGGTAAATAATTGGTTTACCATCTCATCATTTGGTTTACATCTCAAAATGTTTACAGATAATGTTCATAGTTTTCAATTGTGTAACAGTAACTTTGTTGAAGTAAGTTTAGCACGATAATCACTTCTATAATTTCTAGCTCATTCAAACAACACAAGATATTTACACAAGGCTTTATAAGTTCTTTAGCCAGTCTCAACTAATAAAAATATTTAATTTGGGTGCCATTCCAATGTGTACAATATTTTATCTCTTAAATGTCTCAATACAAATAAAAAATTACATGAGTTTTAGAAATTTCAAGTGAATTTTTGAAAAGGAATGGTTATATCTAAGTTATTATTCATCATAGACCAAAATAGAAATGTTTATAATAATAGTCATCCCATATGATCCCTTTCTGTGCAGGACTATTCGTGGGATGACCAGGGATACTCCCTGGTGAACCGTCTGTACAATGATGTTGGAAACCTGCTGGACGATAAGTTCAAGACTGCATACAACATGACCTACTACACCATGGGCGATCGTAGAGATGTCGACACTTCTCGCTTCAGACGAGCTATCTGGAACTACATCCAGTGTATGTTCGGAATCAGGTCAGTTGATTTGCTACCTATTATACCAAATCAGCCGATGGTAGAAAAGGTTTTTTGACTGTTGATTACAGACATTTTTCATTATTGCATTGCAAAATCTTGTATTGCTTGGTCCTATTAATGTATTAGAACAATATTTGCCTATCAAGGTAACAATTTCTTGTGTCATCCCAATTTTTCAGTAATCTGAAAACCGTGTTGTAGGATAGACCACTGAAATCTGTGATCTACACCTACCTGTAGAGATCCAGTAAGATCGAAACACGGAGTACAAGTGATAGAGCAGTCCTGTTTCTACGCAATAAATAGAATTCCAACAACCCTATTCAATAAAGCTACTATAAAACTAATTTTGTTTTTTATACTAGTTCTAGAGCATTTAAAACATATTCCTTTGCCTTAATGGACATTCCAATTGAGCATATTATGGGCACAAATTAATTATAAATCTACATTCCATACACTATAGTTTACCCAAAATCTATAAAAATGTCCATATTAAACTTTTATATCAGTTGTCCTGCAATTGAACTGTTACAAAAGATGTTTTAACTTTATTTTTTATGGAATGTTATGTAAAGAAATGTCAAGAAAAACCAGGATTTTATCCTAGAAAAACAAATATATGTTTTTGTGGATACAAAGTAATCCACAATAATAACAAACTATAGGAAGTGTTTTAAAGATCAACATACTTATATGAAAAGTTATTTGAAACAAGATGAAGTATTTTCCCTAACTAAAATTTACAATTGTCAAGTTTTACTTATGTTTAACTAACAAAATTGTATAACTAAATGTAATGAGTATACAAGAGTTTGTGGGCTTTGACATTTCTTATGTATGCAGGCACGATGATTACGACTATGGGGAAGTGAATCAGTTGCTGGAGCGTTCTCTCAAATCCTTCATCAAATCCACTTGCTGTTTTCCCGAGCGCATCACGCGGGCCGACTACGACCGTGTTCTGCGAGAGTTCAAGCACAGTGAAAAGGTACCAATTTCCTGATATTCTATCAGTTATATTTTTCTATTATTTTCGATCTCTTTAGACAGGCGTGGACTTCAGATTCCAACAGTCAGATCCGTGACAGTGTCAGATTTCAGACACTGCACTAAGCAGAAGATGAAATATAGCTTACCTATTAAGATTAGATTGGGGGGAAAGTAAGTTAGTAAATTAATTTAGGTGACAAATTCCAAGTTTATTCATTTTAAGTTATGAGTTTTGGTGAAAGTTTCATGTCAGGATAACATTTGGTAGTCTTTACTTTAATGTTCAGGCTAACACGACTTATATGTTTAGTTAATTTAAAACCAATACTGTGATCATGATGTTATAATTAATTAATTATTATATGGATGCTATTAATAAGATGATAATTTTTTAGGTCCATGTAAACATCATGGTGTTAGAAGCCCGGATGCAGGCTGAGCTTCTGTATGCACTGCGCGCAGTCATGCGCCACATGACGTAACATGTGCACGCCAACTTGCGTTGGGACTATTTTAATCAACATGATCTAAGATTAGTAGGTTATGTGTTAATAATGTGTAAGTTTTAATATGTAAACATGAGAATTTGTGATCTAAGATATAAGCCTGCAATGCAAAGATGTTTTGTACTGCAAAGATTTATGGTTAGGATTGGATTTGACGGGCTCATATTTTTGCCATACTCTGTTTAAAAAAAGTATCGTTATGTTACACCAATCAGTATGCTCATATGTTTAGTGAAGATTGATTCAATCACAAATTAGGTAATTGTATCTGAGCACATAATATTGTACTTCATCTTATGGTAAGAACAAATTCTTCTCATTACATTCTACATATAATGAACCAGTATATTTCATTTCTAATTTATATCGAATTACAATGTTTTAGCTTAAAGTAGTAATGCATTGAAGACATTTATGTATAAAACCAAATTGTATAATCAATATTTTAATGTATTATTAAATTTTATTGGAAATTTATTTATATTAACTTATTTACTATTAATATTAGTTATCAGAATTTTAGAATGAAACAGTGATATAGAGTAAAAATGTTATAGCATGAGCGGTGTCACCTTTAGCCATTTTTATTATATTTAAAAAATACATTGATTATTAAAATTTGTCATTGCAACATTTCTTCTCTAATATTACCATTATATTGTGTTTATTTTTGAGATACAATACTTTAACTCAATTTTTGTTTTGATAAAGTTCTACATTTATAACAGTTCTAACATTTAACTGAAAATAAAGTAATTTCTTATGATAGGAAATTTTATATATTTTTTATGACATAATTGGTGTTATTTGCATAATCTTAAACACATCAAAATAAATAATTCAAAACAATGTACCAAAAGAAACAAATTATTATTGTTTGAAATCTTCCAAGTATCTGATTATCCTACGTTTTCACAATTTCTCTTCAATGAGACAATATCGTTCCATTATTTATTATCAATCAATTTTGCTCACTCCATATCAGAATATGAAACAGAATGAAGTGTACAATTAGGACCTGTAATACTGCTATTGACATGTTTCAAATTTGGTCTTAAAATTCATTGTCGAAGAGAAGATTTTGAAACTAACAAAGATACTTTGGATGCAGTAGTATTACATATTAGTTTTTAAGATAGGAACAAGTGTGTTTTAAATATTCAGAGGACTTTGCCAGTAGTTGCTTGATCTCATCATTACAAGTACATTTTCATTAGTTTAAGTACCTTAAGGAGTATTTATATTATTCTACTTGAGCTTTTTGATCTACGATCTGTCTGAAGGAGCAGTAACACAAATATATTCTCAGTAATGAATTTTTTTCTGTTTTTGGTTTTTTATTTATAAAAAATTGTTTTTGTCCAGTGTTGTTTTAAAGTACAAGTTGGCTGTAAAGTAACTCCATATTTCCTTTAAAAATGTATATACATTTAACTAATTCCAGAAACAAATTAAATCAAACATTTAAGCAGGGATTAATATAATGTATTACACAAATTCAACTTATATGTCACACATTTTCAACTGATTATGAACAAAATATAATGGAACATTATTAAGATAATATCTTATTGCAGGTTTAAAATCCTGAAGGGCCTTATGTAAACTTCTTCTATATGAAGTAGTCCACCCTCACATAAATCTTAAAATCAAGACAGGATATTGTGATGGTCAGTAACAGGGCCGTACTTAGCTTGGCAGGCTGTGGAAAAGATATTAGCCCCTTCATGTACCACCAGGGTAAAATTGTCTGAACTGGTCTGGTCAGTTATATAAGCCAGCTTAAACCAGTGTACAAGTTATTCTGAACAGTTGGCTTGTAATATGCTGTCACTCCATCTTGTATAAACATTACTAATATATATCCCCCAGTGAAGCTTCTGGCCACAAACAAAATGCCTGTACAATATTAAAATACATGTTACAACTCATAGTATAACGTAAAATGAATGGTAAAGAAATTTATTAGATACAAACCCACACTATATTTAAAGTTGAGACCTTGTTTCTATTCTGTCACTGCTAAACATGGAACAGAGCTTCACCTGACCGGAAAATGTTACTAAGGAGCATTGCTCCTCCCAAGCAGCGTTCCCTTTGAGAATCCAATGTGAATGTCACAGTCCTCATCAAACAGTTGCTACCTATAATTAAGTCTCTAAGGTTGGAATTTTGTTGTTTCTAATCTTATCAACCATATACCTATTAAATATAAATTCTCTTGCGCCCTGTCATATTGACTTCTTGGGTTTCACTCAAACATAGCGTAACCTACATTCAAATTTTCATGATTGTTTATTGATAAACTTCTGGATCTGTTCTTATTTCTAACACTACCAATTTTAAACATTTACTATGACAATGTTTAATTGGTTTTGCACCAATTGTTGTATTTGTCCAATATTGTTATCTCCACAATCTCTGGCCCTGAACAGACTCCCACACTTAATCTTGAGACAATGTTTAACATGAGCCTAAGAATAGTAGTAAACAACTTTTAATCAGGTGACAGTAAGTCACTGAAACTCACACAAACCAAATGGAATTTTAATAATTAACATTTAAATTTCGAAGTGTCTTTACAGCCTCCATGAAGTAATGTATGATTGTTCCAATAATTAATATACTAAATTAAATAAAAACTAATTGCATTTTCCAAGAAAGTATGTAGGTAAAATAAAAGAAATCCAATGCAGTGTTTGAATTGACATTTATTTCCGACTACATTAAATATTAGGACAGGTGTCAAATGTTTTTTCCCGTAGTAAAATGTTTTGAACTGAACAATTAAATGATAATTTGAAACATTGTTCAGAAATATGCTATTTGCAAGTCCTCCCCTTCAAGTCAGTCACACATCACAGATGTTTTGTTCGTGTCTGTGATTGAATTTTCATGTGATAGTAGACTCTCATTTAGCTTTACTTTATGGTTACTTTCTCACATCTCCGGTGTTAAGTATATAACAAAACAAAGCCAAATAGTCAAAGTTAGTATAAAAGCTCTAAAAATAATTTGTAAAGGAAATTATGGCTGTAGCTTTATTTATTGTCACCGAAAGAAATGTGAGAAGGTTAGGGCAAGCTCCACTCTGAGGGGACATTTTATGTTAAGTTAATCTCATCACTATTAATATTTTTATTTGTTTTCAAAATATGTTAAGATTTAAGAAATTTTGTATGTTTGAAGAATACTGTTAAAGATTTTGTCACTGACACAAATTTTATTGCTGTTACGTTTGTGTACGAATTGCAGTGACACTTTCAAAAATAAAATATTTTAAGTTTATAGATGAAGTGTCCTTTTCTTTCCTACTTGTCTTTGCAAAACATTTTTGCTGCAGCTTGGAAACATTAACAAATTTATAGGCTGTTATGTACCAGTGCTGTGCTGTGATGTGGGATAATGTGCAGTCACTTTTAAAAATGTATCCCGAGCATTCCTGAGCTACATGATAGTCATCAGAAGATCTATCTCTTTATCTCTGGGACCACTTCTGAATCACTGAATGTCTCAAAGTTAAAAGTCTACTGGCAAAGTCAGATAGGAAAACAAATCTGCAAATACCAAAGAAATACCATAAGTGTTTAAACAAAATTGTATGGCATTTGGTTGAATATGTTCAAAGATTTTGATAGTTGCTATATAAGACGAGGTTTCCTATATTAGCAGTCATTGCAGCAAATAAGAGGTCTTGGCTTCCATTCAAAAAGTAAATTGCAGATTGTCATCACCAGTAGAGTAGCAATAGAGTAGAGGCTAGTTATACGATGTCATTTGTTGTCATATTACCGTGGTACATTAACTTGTACAATTTCTTGGAAAACGTTAATAACACTAGCAGATATCCACCTCTCAACTCAATAATGCATTACAGAATAGAAGTAAATGTAATAAACCATACTAAGATTAGTTGCATCTTAAAACTCGGTATTTCAAAACATGTTGAAATATGCTTTCTAAAATATAATTTCCAATTTAAATTCTGATCAAGTGAGACCTACAGGTTTTATCAATTTGTTTTAAAGGTGATTCAAGATTCAAGATCTTTATTTGTTGTTAAACATGATTTACATGCAATAAACATCGTCAGTAATATGAATGGCTTAAAAAATATTTAAACTAAGAACTTCTTATTTCAGTTTCCTTAAGCTTCTTTCAATTTCTTAATTTTTAATAATTAATTAACAAATTTAAATAGAGTAACAAGAAACTAACAACAAGAATTAACAGAAAATATTAACAAGATTAACAGTGAATAACAAAACAATAACAAAAAGCCTATAACTAGTGAATTAAAATAATCGAGATAAAATTGGTAAAATTAGTCAACAATTTAAAATAAACTACAACAAATCAACAGTAATGAATGTATTATCCTAATTTAAAATCTCATATCACTAGTATCACTTGCCAAATATTGTTCTATAGAATAAAAAGCTTTCTCTTTAAACCAGGTCCTCAGTACATTTTTAAATTTCACCATGCTGACTGACCAAGCTATTCTTGGTAGTTTATTAAACAATTCTATTTCAATAAATATATGACTTTTCTTTGTTTTCTCTAATCTAACACTTAAAACATCTAACTTTCCATTATATCGAGTTGGGTAACTATGTACATCCTGTCTTAGCTGATATTTACTTAGGTTTGCCTTAACTCTTAACAAACAATCATAAATAAATAGACAAGGCAGAGTCATTATATGTAATTCTTTAAAAACTGGGTAGCAAGACTCTCTTTCTGGTATACCCTTAACTACTCTTAGTGCCTTTTTTTGCCATAAAAACACTTGCTTGGCTGCACTACTATTACCCCATAACACCACTCCATACAGTAGATGAGGATGAAAGAATGCATAGTAAGCTGTCAACAGCATCTCTGAACTTACACAGCTTTTTAATTTACGTAATAAATAAATTACTCTAGCTAATTTTTTACAAATAGTTTGAATATGAAAGTCCCAGCTTAGCCTACTATCTAAATATATACCTAACTGCTTAACAGGTTTAAAATTATTGCTTACATTAAAATCTAAGGAGAAACATATGTGTTCAGTTTTGTCATTATTTACTACAAGAGAGTTGACTTTGAACCATTCTTTTGCTCTTTCTAATGCTCTGCTCTGATCCAACATAAGAAGGTCTAGCTGTTTGTTCCTGCTCAGTAGTGTTGCATCATCTGCATATAGAACTGAATTGCAAGGCATGCTATTTGCAAAGTCATTCACCGCTATAATGAACAAGAAAGGTCCCAATACTGATCCTTGTGGTACACCAATTTTTACATTACAGAAATCAGATTGGTCATTAGCCTGTACCACCGTCTGCCTTCTACCAGTGAGGTATGATGAAAAAAGTCTCAGTTCCCCATCCTTAACACCATATTGATTTAGTTTTTTCAACAGCAAGTCATGTGGAATGCAGTCAAATGCTTTTGATAGATCTATTAGTGTAGCAGAACATATGGTTTTACATTCAAAACTATTTAAGACTTTACTGACTACTGATTCTACAGCCTTGATAGTATTACGGCCACGTATAAACCCAAACTGCTCATCACAGATAAGACCATTCTGTGATATATATCCATACAGCTGCTCTTTTATACAATGTTCAAAAATCTTACTAAAAATAGGTACCAAAGATAATGGGCGATAATTGGCTGGATTCCGTTTATCTCCTTTCTTATAAATAGGTATCACTTTAATTACTTTCATAACATTTGGAAATACGTTTTGCTGAAGCATCATGTTGTACAGATATAATAGTGGCTCCAATATAACATAAATAATTTCTTTTACAACCTTGTTTGAAAAACCATATATGTCCTCACTTTGAGATGAACTTAACTGTGATACACATTTCAAAATATCAAATTCTGTAATGTGATGCCACTTAAACTTTAAATCTAAATTAGAATGACTAGACAGGTATTGGTTTAAAAATTCTAAAGCTTTGCTACTATTATTGTTTTGACTGATGGCATTACTTTGATTTAGCTGGGAAGCAGCATTAACAAAATATTCATTCAATTGTTTGGAATCCACTTCTGGTTCTTTACTTAATTTTATACTTTGATTTTCTGCTTTTATTACATTCCATGCAGCTTTACACTTGTTATTTGCATTTTGAATGTAATGACTATTTGCAGCTATCTTTGCCTGAGTAATTTTACACTTGTATCTTTTTTTTGCCAAAGCATAGTTATTCTTAAGCTGAATTTTATCCTCATTATTTACACCATGTTTTAACCTATCGTACAAAACTAGCAAAAATTCTCTCATTTTCTTCAGTTCAGGTGTAAACCAATTAACTTTCGGTTTGTTTCTTAAAGAGTTAACTTTAGTTTTCTTAACCTTACAGCAGTTATTATAGATACCTGACAATACACCAATAAATGAACTGAAAGCCTCATCTACATCACTATACATTCTTAATGGCAACCAATCTACGTGTATTAGTTGAGCTTTCAAGTTAGAAATTGCTCCTGGTTTCAGATTTCTTACACTACAATATTTATTCTCTTTATCCCTCGTTAAATTTGTATTGTTAAATGTTACAAAAAGTCCTGCATGGTCAGACAAACAAGGTTCAAATACTTTACAGTTAGTTTTTTCTTTCAAGTCATTAGTTATGACATTGTCCAGGCATGCATTGTTTCTTGTACTCTCAGTATTTAAGCAATATAAGTTGTAAGATCTAAGCATGTTTAGGAAGGATACAGTTTTAAGTGTGTTCTTTTTTATGTCAATATTAAAATCACCTGATATTATAATCAATGCTCCATTGTACTTCTTAATTACAAACTTAATCAATAGTTCTAATAAATAAATAAACATACATACATCTGAAGTAGGTGTACGGTAAATGGTAATAACAATGCTATTTATGTCATTCAAAATAATTGCTGATACCTCAAATACTCCTTCAAGACAGAAACTACTTACATTAATTACGTTGTAATTTATACCCACTTTGACAAATATGCAACACCCACCCCTAGTAAGAGGAGGTTTTCTACAGTAAATATCTGCTAAAACATACCCTGATGGAATATACAGTGAACTTTCATCTTGATTCAACCAGTGCTCATTGATAGTTATTATGTTACAATTTAATTTATCTAATGCTAATTCTAAAGAAAACAACTTATTTCTAATGGACTGTATATTTAGATGGAATAAACTCAGGAGTTTGTCAGTGTTGGTTGTGGTGTCGAAGGCTGAAGGTCCCCTGTAGGTGGTTGGTCGTTTCCCGCCGGTGTCGGTCTGGTCCCTGACGTGTGCTCGGGTTGACAGCTGCTTATCCCCGCTGCCTCACATATTCTCTCCGCCAACCATCTCTTACCAGTTCTATTGAGATGCATACCGTTTGATGTGTGCATCTGCCTCTCCGCTTTGCTAGCCTCCACCACAGTCACATTCGTATAGCACTCACCGAGTCTTTTGAGTTCCAAGTTAGTCTTCCTGGTCTCTTGGTTGACACATGACCAATCAACCAAGTCGTATCTATTCGGAAGGTCCACTAGTATAATTTTTTTATCCTTACATTCGTCAAGAGTTTTTTTAATTCTTTTTAATGCTTCTTCTCCCTCATTCCTAGCCACATCATTAGTCCCACACATAATAACTAACATGTCTTCTTCATTTTTTAGCTCTTCATCAATATTTTTCCTACTAAGAATTTGCGATGCACGGCCTCCAGGAGTGACAAAACCCACAGACTTGAGAGACTTGTTATGCTGATCATTATTTATTTGGGTGTTAATATGCCACGACAAGTCCTTCCCATGACTATCCGCACAGATCAACATTTTCTTCTCAGGAATTCTGTCCTCAACCTCATGCAAGACACTTGTGTCCTCCACTGCACTATCATCGGGTGGTGTTAAAATATTGTAGCGATTTTCAGAAAAATAACTAGGCCCAACATTCTTACTTTTTGTAAAAGACTGCCTTTTAAGAAAATTAACTTTATTCTGCTCTTTGTTAACCACAGATGAGTAGGAACGGTGATTAATAGTACGGTTAAGTTTGCTATTTTGAGAAAAGGATGTTAAAACTGCTGGTAAACTATTTCGTTTACTATCATGTTTCTTTTTTGAGACAACAGTAAAAGACTCTTCAGATGTCACTAAGTTATTCTTTAATTCTTTAATTTCAGCTTGAAGCAAAATAATTTTCTCCTCTTTTTGCAACACCATAGTTTCGAGACAGACATTTTGATTCCTAAGATCTTCAATTTCTTGTTTAGCTTTTTGCAGATCCTCATTTAATGTATTCACAACAAAGTGTAAATTTTCTAATTGTTGTTCAAGTTCTTTGTTTACTTCCATTGTAATATCATTAGTATGCCTAGTCTCCATGTTTATGAATGGATCACTCTCATTTAGGTCAGTTTTGCTTTCCTCAGAGGATTCACAGTGATCATCATCCTCTGATCGTTTATTCATACATTTGTCACAAGACCACTTGATGTTAGACTTGTCTATTTGTTTGAGTTCTCTTATAGTAAGTGAAGTACATTTCATATGATACCATTGTAGACACTCATTCCTACATAGCAGAGCTCTACAATTATTGCCAACATTTTTTTGGCATTCACCACAGGGATGCTCAGGTTTATTTTCCTTTCCATCCTTTCTAGGCATTATTTATTTGTACACAAAAGAAAAATAAATTGATTTTTTGAACTCAATGTACCAATAAATATATATTATTTTTGTAACTAGAACACAATAAAATGTTTTATAAAAATACTATAAATAATAAAATCACCTCTGAAGGAAGCAAAAATATAACTATGCTGGAGTTAGATTTGAACCATGAACCTTTGACACAACTGTCTGAACCTCTACCACTGAGCTACAATATGCTGATGCCTCTGGCAGACGATATCACTAATCTGTCCCACTACTGCATGAAGTAGCAAGTTTGAGCAAGACGATTCTGTTGTATATTTATATTATTTAGATTTTATAATTGCTTGAAAGAATATTGAAAGTTTATTAGTTATATACAATTTAATATGGAAAATCTTAATTAAAATCACTGCCACTTCTCTCCAAACTCCAAAATGTATAATAAATTAATTGCAGACTTTTAGGTTAAAAAGCCAGTCCAAATGTTTCAATCAAAGATTTTACTTGTTAAAACTTCAAATATGGTCTACTATTATTTTGAATAATTTTTATTATTTAGAAGAAAGTTTAAAAGTTTTCAGTACTCACAGTGCACTAAAATTCAAAATAATTAATTATCAGATAACACATATATGTAGTGAACATCAACACCTAGCAGACACCTATTCCAAAAAGCTCAATGAGATACAATTTATAATCACTAACAAAGTATTTAATTTCTTTGACACACCTTTTTCGTCAACTCAGCACAGATTCACTTGTGAATACAATAGAGTCGGTATTTCAACAATGATGAAATAGGTGGGAAATACATAGCGAGGTAGGTAAACAGTCAGTGCACCCTTAGCTGCTGCTGCTATGGTTTCACAAACATACAAACCTACCGTCAACTACTGGTCCCAAATTAGCGGTAATGTCTTGTCAACCCATGCATTTCAGGAAATCGCTTCATTTCATTCACATTCAATTGCAGGCCACATTTCTTCTCCACTGCCTTGGATTTTACTCGGAAGACGACTGCAAATTGATAATTTTTCTTACAATATTTGCTAACAATTCATCTTACTATATTTATTTTCTTCCAATACATGATTTTATAGTGAGTGTAAGAAAAAGTATTTTGAGATTTACAAACTCTAATTGAGGCTTTATATAAAATTGCTGATCGTAGGAGCTTCAAGAAGCCTAATGCAAATCCTGAAGTGTCTTTTAAAAGAGAACATGAAACAAATTAAAAAGAAGATAATCCTTTTTTAGGAGCTATCCTAGTTTTAATCCCTTAAAAGTGTTTTATGTGCCTTAAACTGTATTGTTTCCCTTAATTTATTTTTTAGTTTTTTACCGAGACAGGTTTTTAGAGTTTAGCCAATTGTCTATTTATGCATAGGAAATTTCCATGGTACAGTAAACTTTACAAATAAAACCATAAAATACTCCAGAATGGGTGACATGCAACAACATGTGGTAGCTGTCTGCGCTGTGCGACTACGGTCAACTCACCAAGTTGCATGACAGAGGACTGAGGAAGTGCTGACATCTAGTAGAAAACACCACAACTACTTGCGTGATCTGCAGACATAGAAATACTCCTTGCACAATATTATGGCAGACAAAATAATATAACAGGAGCCTCATAATAAAGTATAATGTTATGTCAGTAGCACACTTTTACACAATCGCTATGAACGTAATATTATGTCAAAAACCATAAAGAGGTTGATGAAGGTTCTAACAAAAACTAAAATTTTAAGAACTTGCTAACTAAATAAAACTAAAAACTTGTTTATTCTATAAAAAAACACTCATCTTCTGAATTGGTTCATATATAATAAATCTATCATAATTTCAGTCTGGGCCAGATGTTTATTGTTTAGCTTATAATTGAGCATGTTCTGAAACTTATAATGCCTGCATGTTCTGAAACCAAGTAATTATGAAGTGGTAGTTGGAACACAACAGTTGGAGACTGAACAGTGATTTTAATTCAAACTAATCTCCAAAGTAAAGTCATAAAGAATCCTCAAATTCAATCATCACTTCGAAAATAAATTAATTTGTGTGTTGCATTTCACAAATCCTCCACCAAAACATTAAAATTACCCCTTCCTGGATAAGTTTGGGAGTAGTAACTGGTAATAATGTAATAAAATTGTCATAATATTTCTAGATTTTAAAATAAATGTATTGTAGGACAGTAAGACTTAAAAAGGAATGCTAGTTAGATGCCGACTGCAGAGCTAAGGCTCCACATTTAACACAAGGCTAAACTTTTAACTACATTATAAATACGAAATTTGTCTCAAATTGATAATTTATTGCTTCAGTATAGAATCAGTAAACATTACTTTAAAAACGTCCCTTGTAGTGTATACAAAACTCATCTCATATTTGTAGACAATTTCAATTCATTAGTGGAAAGTTTTATTTAATTAAAGTATCTCATTATGTTATTGAAAATGTGGAGATTAAATTAACTAAGTTGTGCAATAGCTTATTAATTTGGCTTTAAAAACTATAGTTTAAAAAGCCTGAAAAAATTATAGAAACAAATTTTTTTTAAACCAAACCAAAGTACTGTACGTTAATTGCAAGTTGTTGAAAACAAACTTTCTTATGAGAGGAATAAAAGCTAAATACATTGTTTTTAGTTGTACAGCTATAGTTCTTTGTGGAGTTAACAAATATTTTCCATTTTTCCTTTCTTCAGGTGGAGAGGAACTGTCTTTTCCATTTTTCCTTATTTTAAAGAGCAGTGACTCTAAAATAGAAAAAAAAAACATTACGTGTGTGTATGTGTTTTTTTGTATCAATGTAATAAACAGATATGGAATATATAAGAACCTGAACAGAATGTAACAATATTTATCACACAGACAGACAGACTGCCCTTTGACCTTTTAACCCTACAATCAATACAGTTCTTTCTTGATTTTTCTATGTTAATAGTATAAACATAAAACAATTACAGTAGGATACTAAGAATTATCTTAGGACAAAGTAAAGGCTGAGACATCACAAGGGATCAATTTAATCACATAATTTGACTTCAAATCTGCCCTAAGTCTTCAAAGACAATAAAAGAAGGAAGTGGTGGTAATGTAATTGCTATAACTGTTTCTGGTTGTCTAAAACATATGCAAGGAGTAACAATAAAAATATGAGTACTCATAATAGAGAAGCAGACAAGCGTACCTTGATTATGGATTCTTCTAGATATATCATCCCTACGGAATAGGTATGAACAGCCAGTGTACCCACATTTTAAATGTTAAATTTATAGAGTTAGCAAATTAAAAGACAATTCCGATTATATATTTAAAGATACATATTACATATTTGCATAGATTATAAATATTTCACTAAACATCTAAACAATATACAAATCTAAAAAGTAATAAACTAATCATGTCTAGTTATATTCATGTTAAGTGATTATTCTTATTACATATATAAAGTTACATATTAAATATTACATTAAACATATTAAAATTTAAATATTACATTATACATCTATTAATTTAAACTACTCTATTTAAAAACTTATGGAAATTTGTTTGCTCATGGGTTTTGGATACTCGAAATAGGTCTGGAATCAGCCGGTCTTGATGTAAGAGTTGTTGTGTGATATTAGGGGTCGACCAACCAACCGATCAGTGGCTAAAATGTTAAATGTTAGTAAACAAATCCATTTTTTATTTGTGAAGGGAAAAAGGTTTTTTCCTTTTTGATGTTCCTGATATAATCAAATGCATAAGAAACAACCTAATTAAATCTCCAATACAAATAAATGGTGGAACTGCTTATTGGGAGCATGTTAGAATGTTGGTATCAGTTGGGCAGAAGTTCAGTACATGCAAGATGCACAAAATTAACCGATAAACATATTAACCCAAACAATTTTGAAAAGATGAAAGTGAAGCTAGTGGCTCAAGTGTTTAGTAGGACTGTGAGCTCTTCAATGAAGATTTCCGTAGAAAATGGAGAGCTGTCCTGGAAACGGTTGAGGTTCTACAGAGAATCAACAACCTGTTTAATTCTATAAACAGTCAAACACAATTCCACCCTGATAAATACATATGTGCTGTATCCAACTCTAACAATGACCACCTCAAAATTCCACTAGGAACAATTGTTCATGGCATTGAGTACGCCAGCAGTTGGATGATGCTTAAATCGAGGACACGGCCCCCGTGTTTTGACGGGATTAAACAGATGTTGAGAGGTAATTTCATAAATCTCACTGTGTTGTCATAACTTGTTGTAAACGTAACTGTTATTGTGTATATGTAGTGCTATTATTTAAACATATTTTTCCACACAGTTAATTTAATTATATTTGTAGTAATGTAATAATGTGTATAATGTATACATTCTTGAAGCTCTTGTCTTATTGGAAATTATCTATTAATTTAAACAAACTCTCCAATAATATAAAGTTTTTATTTTTGTGAGGCCTTCCGTACTCAATGAGTACATCTTCGGACTCACACAACTGAATAAAAGTAACAATAACAATAGTAACATAAACAATTTTGTACTAAGTAAAAACATATGTCATTAAAAATACAAAGTGGTAATATTCTATGACAGCACAGTATGTTATATGTATATATAAAAATAAAGTTTATATTAATTTAGTTAAATCAAATAAAGTAACGGTGAATTTTGAAAAGGCCCAGGTTCGTTGTTTACTAGATTATTTTGGTTCTTTTTTATAAATATTGTTTCATATGCATCAAGGAATTTTTTATTTTGTACTTCTTTTAATAATTTTGCATTTGAAAAAGAGCGTCCAGTTTTGCCATGGCTGATCTTTCTTCCTGTTGGTATTTTAAACATGCCCTATGTTCCTTAGCTCTCTGTTTTAACTTTCTTTTCGTTTGGCCAATGTATTTTAAATCACAATTGTCACAATTAATTTGATAAATTCCAGATTTTTCTTCTTCATTAATTTTATTCTTGGGATTTCCTAATATCTTTTTTTTATAGTTTCGTGCATAAATTCTCCTTCACATGATAGAGACATTTTTCCGACCCAAGGTCAACCAGTTTGTTTTAGACCATGAGGAAGAAGAAATTTGGTTCCAACAGGACGGAGCCACAGCTCACACTGCTCGGCGGTCCATGGAAATGTTAAGAGAGTTGTTCCCTGGACGTCTTGTTTCTTTAAGACGAGACATTTCCTGGCCCTCAAGGTCACTCGACTTATCACCCTGTGATTTCTTTCTGTGGGGCTACCTAAAGGCTGAAGTGTACAAACATCGTCCCAGAACTCTGCAAGAACTAAAAGATGCCATTAGGCAGGAAGTGGCAGCCATTCCAAGAGAAGTTACACGAAGAACTATGGAAAACTTCAGGGAAAGATTTCGTGAATGTCTTAACAATGGGGGACATCATTTATCGGACATAATTTTCAAAACCAAGTAAAGTGTACTAAGTGATGTAAAATGGCATCATATAGGCTATTGACAAATATAAGTAATTGTTCTGTATGTTTCTTATTCTTTTTGCAAATGCCTATTGAAATCAGGGAGGTTTTTTTGCCGGACCCTGTATTTACCTGCACCTGCACCAACGAGTATTGATCAAAAAGGTGATCTTAATGCAGTTAATCAAGCTATAGCTGCACTAATGTACACATTTTCCCCATAGTATGAGCCTTTTACAATACTAAAGTTGAATAAAAATATATTTGGAACAGTGTTGGAGATCAAATGTATGATACGGTTTTGAAAGGATTTGCGACATAACAACAATATGCAAACACGATACTGTTCTGTGAAATATAGACTGGTATTACAGGCAATTTGTGAGAAAAATATACTTCAAATGTTTTTATTACTTCGTTAGCATATTTACAATTGTTTAATTATTTACAAGATTATACATCTCCTTTAGTACTGCTACAAAAATTTGTATTTTCAACTGTGGTGCCAATAACACATTGACCTGAATAAATATCTAATGTTACAGTGTCTATGTACAGCCTATGTAAGGTAGCACATCTGATCTAGTCCCACTTTGACTGCTTGAGTTTGTACACCTCCTTGCCTTCTTCGTCGACTGCGGGGTAATAGCCCATTCCGGCATACTTGTGTCTCATGTAGCCGATGTAGCCGACACAGACTCCCATGGCCAGCAATCCTAAGCCCATCACCACTTTGTTCTGTAACAGATTATTACAGTACAATATTCTGTACTTATGCATTGTACCAATCACAAATAATTGAATTATATAACAAAATCCAATGTAAATGAAATGAAATGAAAAATGCCTTTATTAAAGAGGCGGAGTTAGGGCTATTAAGCCCTCTCTACCACTCAACCTCAAATGTTCTTGTATTCAATGTATTGAAGTTAAGTCCTTGAATAAAATATTCTAGTATAATTATTAAAATGACAATGAATATAAATATCATCTCAGAGTTGTAGGATTGGATTTTTAGGATACGGAAAGAATATTTGATTGGCAAATAACAAAAAATATAAAAGCAGAAAGTAATAAACTATTATAGCAATGAATGGCAATTAGAGCATGTGGGTATGTCAGAGTATATGTGCATTCTTGAATGTGGCCAAGTGTTCGTATTTGTACATAAGTGTGTGAAATTAATAACACACAATGCGATCTTTACAGTAACAAACGACTATAAAAAGACTTTAATAAGGCAAAAAAGTTCAAATGAGAAGGTAGGCTATTCCCCACTTTACACGGGTGTGGTACTGTGCTGTGGTGTGAGTACTGAGTAGCATAGAATCTACTCTCGAAATGATTAGTAGTTCGGGATAACCGAAAGCACTGGAACTCAATTCTCCCCAATAATTCAGGTGTGAGTTCACTAAGGCAATGATTTAACCTCCTTCAGCAAAATCAAAAACCTTTGATAACAATTGTACCAGTTTTATATATATATATATATATATATATATATATATATATATATATATATATATATATATATATATATATATATAAAATTTGTTTAAATGGCAATAGCCGAATTTAATTTCAATAAACATTGAATCATAAAAAGTACTCAACCCGGATCTCTCACTTGCCGGATGAGTGTGCTACCATTACACCACAGAGCCCTTACCTTTTACAACTCAATTATTTTGTACTTGACCATATCTGTCACATATGTGTTTAAATAACCAAACTAACATATGATCGAAAGACCAAAAATCTGTCAAACGATTTTTATTTACATTAATTAAATTTGTATAAATAGCGATAGCTGAATATAATTTCAATAAACATTGAATCACAAAAAGTACTTGCTCCACCAGGAATCGTATCCAACTCTTTTGTGATTCAATGTTTATTGAAATTACACATTTATATATACACACAAAATGAGTTCTATGATGATATGATGCCTATGTTCTATGATAGTAATAAAAAGCTTATAACTTGGGAAATATATTGAGAATGAACTGAGCTATAAACTTAAATTGGTACTTTGGGATTATACCGACCACACCCAGACATGAATCGTTATTTGACATTTTGCTTCTAGTGATTACTAGATTAGCGTAGAACAATATTTCGTCAATATAAAACAGGAATTGTCTTATCGCACACCCCTCCCCATCCTCAGGCAGAGGTCAAAGTCGAGCGGTCTAGTAGATTACGTGATTGCAGAGTCTCCTACATTTCTCTAAACACAAAAATTCAACAAAATCAAACATTACCAAACAAAAACTAAACTCTTTATTGAAAAACACACAAAAGTTGTTTTTATTCTTGATCACACTCCGCCACCCAAAATGCGAGTGCCTCCAGCCATCAGCGCGGGGCAGTGCTGCCCCGCGCTGATGTCAACGACAGAAAAACATCCCTTGAGATAGTAAAATATCAAATTCTAGAGGAGCTGATCAGAAATATAAATTGAATTGTAATGGAAAGGCAATTATGTACCGTGCAAAAAACTTAAATAATCATGTGATGCCACACGGCCTGCCGTAATCGGGATTCTCGAGAAAGATAAGATAACAGCGACAACAATACCGATCACAATACCTGGAAATGCTTGTTGATTGATGTAATTTTGTAATTAAAGAGTTGTTTTTTCGTTCTATCATGTTTGTTTCTATAAATTTATATTTTTGTGTTCTTCATACTGGTGTGGTCGGTATATAATCCCAAAGTACCCTTAAATTTTTTAGTTAATTCATGAGCTGGATGATACATAATTTTTCATAATCATGTTTACAAGCAAACAAGATAGAAACTGATATGGTGTATATCCCTCCAAGGGATTTGGCAGAGAATTAGAAAAGCCTATAACTTAGGGTTAAATTCAATCTTGAGAATGAATTGAGCTATAAACTTAAAATTTTGTTCAGTTAATTTATGAGCTGAATGATACATAATTTGTCATAGGGTAATGCTTACATGTACTTCTATTTGTTTATAGTCTACTCTCTAAAAAATAAATAAGTGTATTGTTACCTAAACATATTTTTTTTAATAAAGGGGTCGACTTTAATAAGTGGCCTACACTCTTTATTCAATTACTATTATCGAATGGTTCGATTGTTTTTATCTGTAGGAATAATTCGATATTACAATTGATTTATCTTAGCATATGATTTGAACTTATTAGTTATAGTAATTTTAATGTAGGCTACACAATAAACGGCAAGAAGTAACTAATATTTCTAAACTTTGAAAATAGTGATGCATACGAGGAATATACGTGAGATATTTCTCACAAGTGATAAGATTAAGTGGCTTCAACATGTACGTTTGGCTCCTGGTAACCCATGGGGAGAATTCTTTCCTCCATTTCACAAAAGCTGTTACTCATTGCTATCAAGCTGGGCAAGTTATAAATATTGTAAGGTTTCTTTGATATCTAAGTCTAGGCCATAGTTAATTTTTGTGGTAATTATCATATTAACCGCCGGGGCGGAAAAAATACGAGTTTTGCGTTCTTAACTTATTGGAATCGTCCTATATAAAAAAAAGTATAAAGGTTTGATGGGGTGGAAATGAGAAATAACGAAGTTCTAGAAAATAAAAAATTAAAATAACTTTCCAGTAATATCTCCATGTTCTACATCCACGTCTAGCGTCACGTGACCTTTTGTGGCCAATGATTGAACCTCGTGATGACGTCATCGGTTGCGCCGCCATCTTTGCAAACGTAAATGAGAAAATTACAGAAATGAGCAGAATTTTGATCAAAAATTAATAATGTTTTTCTTAATTTCGAGAAAAAAATTAATTACGAGTGCCTCCGGCCATCAGCGCGGGCTTCGGCAGCACCATTGGTGCTGCCCCGCGCTGATGTCAATAAAAGAAAAACATCCCTCGAGATAGTACCTATCAGTAAAATATAAAATTCTAGAGGGGCTGATCAAAAATATAAATTGAAATGTAATGCAAAGGCAATTATGTAAAGTTTAAAAACTAAATAAATCATGAAAAACTCAAATATATAGATGGATATTAACAGAGAACACTTACCATTAGTGTGTTGGCGGATATAGCTAAACAGCAGCAACAAAAAAGTGGTCTATCACAACGAAACGACACAGTCTCCCGGTTTAAAAACACCACTCGACCGCACGACGAACAAATACACTCATTTTTAAAAATGCCCTGTTCTATTAAAAAAGAGATAATTTCGTTTCGGTTAAAACGTAAGCTCTTTACGTGCCCTACGAAACACTCCGACACACACAATTCACTAGGGTTGGTTGAACTAGTGGATGGTTGATTCATCATTGTAAACTCACTCACTCAATCCGACCTACTGAACACGATATCTTGTGTAGAACTGACCTATGCCCCGGACAACTCAGATAACAGGTATGCTATCAGGCTGCTATCAGTCCCGGCCGCAGATAATATTCAAGTAAACAGATTATCCAGACACAGCACACAAACTGAACATTAAAACATTAGAAACTTTACCACTTATCAATATACCCCCTAAAATCATGTTATTTGTCATTTGCACCCCCTAGTACTATATATATTTTTTTGTTCAGGAGGGTGAGCAGAATACGTTGGTAACGTCAAATTCGTGATTTGCCGCCCCCGGCGTTTAATCTTACTGGTACCAATTTTGTTGTTTTGTAATGTTATTGTTAAATTTATATTTTTAAAATTGTAATGTACAAGATTCTTCTATATTCTTCTATTTATAACTCTTATTGTATGTGATTTTTTACATATCGAAATGGAATAGTATATCGAATTGTTCAATAACAATCAAAGAGTGTAGGCCACTTATTAAAGTCTCCCAAAATAAAGTACTACAATCTAGCTTACAGGTTAATCATATTTATAAATCAAAACAATAATTTGAAAAACAAAAATATAGGTAACCTATCATGTACTTACAGGAGCCGTATATAGTTCAAAATTGACAACTCTAAAAGCTGCACTTGTTTTTAGTGATTTTATACCTTCTCCAGGAGCACGTTCCTTCTCTGACATAATTATAACAATAAATATATAATATGAACCTGCTTATACAATGTCAATTTAAATTCCTGAACTCAAAATACACCTCTAAACTTCAACGTATTGCTTAATTTAAAACAAATTTGCCCTGTCAAAAACAAAAACATAACCTGTGTTGCACATGAAAATAGAACTTTTTTGTTTCATTGAATGCAGACAGAAGCTTATACTCTGTTTTAACTATAAAGCTTCACCGTCCTCTTAATGATTTTCTTGTCATTGTTAATATACTTTGATGGATCATTTCAACAAAACTAGAATCTAATTTTAGTACAATTAATTCAAGTAAGCAATACCCTCCCGGGTTCATTCATTTCGTATTTGTATTGTTTGCACGCGAACAAATAGGGTGCTGAGAAACATAGTGGTGTGTCAGTCCACCTCCACCACAAGTTTAAAGGAACGGACATTTTGCGTTTGAGGCCATACAAAATTCAGTAACATTAATTTATTTTTATTTACTTGGTTATGCCGTTAATAAGGCATTTAAATTATTTATACAAATAACTATAATTCAAAATGAACGATACTTTGTTTTTATATTTAAATGTCCAGTAATTTATTTGAAAAGGGTAATATTGTTTGTTTAAACGATACTCGCTAATGATAATGAGTATTATTTTATTTTACTTTATTTAAGTAATGATTATTTTAATGAATAAATTTTATATATCATGTTTGTTTTAAAAATTAGTTTTGTGTGTAAGAGAAAATAAGTAATCTTATTCTTTTTATGAGGATTTTTTTACGTAACATCGGAAGTGTTTAACTGAAGTATTACAAACCAATCATACTCTTACGCCAATTCAATGGAAACATAATCAGATTTATTCATGATTAAATTTACTGTACAAGTCAAATGGAAAAAAACTGTAATTACAAAAATGATACACAATTTTGCATGTAGTGCTCAATATTACCAACATATAATTTTTATAACTTATACTTGTTCAAGTATTTACATAATAATTAAGATTTCCTACTTCACCGTATTAGTTACATACGTTGTAATTTATTTTGAATTAACAGTATTTATCTGATCTATATTGGACAAGTCACATCTGGCCAACTGGTTTTCTTATCACATTTTAAATGTTTGGGTCAGTTAGGGCTTATTGTACATCCGTAATTCAGAAATATCCTCAATCAGTGACACCACCAGAACAGTGATCAACTACCAATAATAAGAACCTATTTGATTTTGTAAACGATTAGACCCTTTCGATCATTTTTCAAAGCTATGGTTTATATGATAAAAATAAATAAATAAATATATATTTATAAATATATCATATATATAGCATAGCTTTGAAAATGATCAAAAGGGTCTAATCGTTTACAAAATCAAATAGGTTCTTATTTCGTAGTACTTCTCCAATTCTATATATAGTACAACAATAATGGCCAAAATAATACCTAGTCATCAGAATTGGAGAAGTAGAAATTGCTGTAAAGATATCTTTCCCAATTAAATTGTAGGCGTCCCTCAAGGAATGATTCTTAGTCCTATATAATTTCTCAAGTATGTACATAACTGTAAATTTATTATGCTTAACGTTTGAAAATTTAATTCAATATGCAGATGATATAACTCTCTGCTTTAGTGAAAAATCATTAAATGATTTAGAACTAAAGACATTAAATAGGCTTACTCATGTGCAGAATTAATTGTTCTCTTAACTAATTTAGCAACATCTGTTTTCACAACATTTTCTAGTTGCCATGTTCCTGTTGAGGACACTAACATTAATTTATTATAAGTGATAAAACTACATTTGAAGAAGTAAATTTTACCAAACTTTTAGGAATTTATACTGATAAGAAAATAAATTTTAAGGAACATATCAATTATGTCTGCCGCACAGTTTATCAATATGATCCGTCCACGATAATCTATACTATCAGTACTCTCTTTTATGCTACCTAAGGTCACTTCTTTGATTTTCGATTCATTAAAAACAAGGTCCTTTGTTGTGTAGTATAAAAAAACAACACTTATGCGATGTATGACTGTACTTCGAATACCTCCCTATTCTTCCCATAAACCATGAGAACCGTACCATCGGCATATTTTATGGTATCACTGTGTAGGGTATGCCGGGAAGTTAGATGTAAAAAGATTAAACAAGCCAGGCCTCAGGACAGATCCCTGTGATACACCTATGACCGGCGTCTCTAAAGCCCAGGAATTTAAGCTTTGTCAGCACCATCAATGAAGAGAAGTCATCCAGGCCAGCAGGTGTCTTACTTTTCATCGAAGAAAATAATCCCGAGTAGCTCTCTATCGGATGTTGGCACCCATGACGATGTAGGACTCTGCACCTCCAAGTCCCTGAACTGAGTGATGTCTACCCTATCACAGATTCGCCCTCCGCAATAGCGGTAAAGTAGAAATTAAATTGGTTGGCAATGCCAACAGACTCAATCAACGATACATCTCTAAACTCCATATGTATAATGTCTGTTGGCATAGCTTTACCCTTCCTCTCACCATTGATCACTTTACACACTGCCTTGGAGTTGTTGTTTGAATCAAGAATATAAGTGGCACATGCTTCTCTCTTGAAGGACCTAAGTTTTAAGTCATACAATTCCCTTAATTCAGATGTTCTTTTTCAATTCGTCACTTAGTATAAAAGAATATAATTCAGTAAGAAATTGTTTCTTGAAGTGGCTTACTTCAGCATTAAACATATCCTTCATTGAGCTATTTTGCCTCTGCCAGAATTTCTTGAACGGACAAGTAGTGTAAAGGGCTAATCTGATAATCATTAGAAAGTTTTAATATGCTCCATCCAAGATGTTGTATTCTAAAACCTCTTCCCAGGACTGCAATGAGAGAAAGATCCTTAGCTTTTCCAAACAGTTGTTATTTATACATCTGCGTGTTATGAAATTGCAAGTGTCCTATTCATCTTAAAATTAAATTCACATAATTGCCCAGTATGATCTGAGATTCCAGTATTAGCGATTTACAAATTTATATTACCTTTATTCTCAGTATAAATGCGGAAGACGTCAATAGAGGTTCGTGTAGGAGGGAGAGCCAACTTATGAATATTATAGGTTGCCAGAAGTTCCACGAGCTGTCTTCCATCAGAAGATGGGACAAGGCAATCAATGTTGAAGTCTCCCATGACAATAATAATATTATCCTGAGAGATCCCCATATCTAGCACCGATGATAGAGTATGGAGAGCAGCATTATAATATCGTTTGACATTTTTTGCAGACGTTAAATTCCTAGTACAAAAATATTATTCCTCCAATTAGGTTTGATTGAGACTGCTAATACTTCACAAATTAGAGGAATGCTTAGATTTCCTATGTCCAACGAATGTTTTATTCTCCAAGCTGGAATGTTTATAAATGGTCCCTCCCCCCTTTGTATATCTGCCTGTAATAGGCTGAAACCAAACTGTATTCACAGAGCCTAGCCATATCAATATGGTTCTGGCCATGCTCGGTAACAATCAGTAGTATATAATGGCCATGTTTGGTAAAAATGCAACACCATTGTACTGTTCATTACTATTACTCTTAAATGCGGGGGCAAAGTGATAACATCAGCCTCAACTATGATGTCATGAGCTGTAGGTTCATTACTAATGCATTGACTTGGTGCTATTGGCAATTTTGTAACATACATAGTTTGGTTAAGATTTCTTTAGATTTTAATGAGTGGCTTGCAGATTTTTGTTTTTTTTTGGCGTGTGGTTCTCACGTTATCAAATTCCAAACTTCTTAGTACATCTAAAAAATGTTAGGACATGTTTTAATTAGCTGTAGTTTGAAAAAAATATTAGTTTTTATGGTTGAAAGCTATAGGAAGGTACACTTCCATGGCAAAATTATGAACTTAATTTCTTCTATTCTATGAATAAATTCTATTACTTTGTCTGATCTCAGGGTTTAAATTGAGATTTGTAAAAGTTGTGCTTCATTCAGTTGCATTGATTTATTTTTAGTAAAATGTAATTTTGAATACCTGTAGTAATCTCATATTTTCCCACCCTTCCTAATTGATAAAATGTTCATCTTTTTTACATTATTTAATAATTAGTGATGATAATCCAAATATGGACAACTTGCATAGCTTTAAGTATCCACGTTATGTTTGTTTGATCTTAATTTGGTAACACCGAGTTTTTTACTCATCATTGGAAGATACAGTATTCATATTGCTGTAACCTACATTTCAAAGTATGAACAATTCTCATAGAATGGACTATAGGCAAGCATCAGTAACAAGCCCCTAGCCAACACTGAGAACCCTTGGATCACTTACTGCAAATAAACTTATCAGGTCTTATGTAAAAATCTTATTTTTTTCATTTCATTGTTGCCAAATCTCTAATACAAAAAATACAGTTATTTATAGAATATGACTGTAGCCAGGATGATATTAATATCAAAGAAAGCTACATAAAGGCTTCATTTAAACTTTGCTTATCACTACATTGGTTATAAAAAATATTTAATTTTCACCATCTGTATAAGTGTTTAAGACGTTAAAAATAAAAGGTTACTTGAGGGAGATTTTCATTTTAAAATCTTTATTTTTTAGTAATACTATTACCCAAATTTGTCTTCTTTGACATGATAATACTTTACAGGTGGAGGGTCGAAACTTTATTTGCATAAGAAAGTTTTTCATTACTGCAGTAATACTTTAGAATTGTGGATCATCGTAATAATAAACTATTTCACAGTGGTTTAGAACTTTATAATATAGTCAAAAGCTTTTAATATAACACTCCTTAATTTTTACCACAAAGTATAAATTTATTATTACAAATGTCAAAAGTGAAGTAGTTTATGTAGATTATATATAATCGCAAAATTTAAAAAAATATCCAGGAAAGGATTTAAAAATCCTCTGTTTGACTTTATTCCCTAAATCCATGCATGATCTGAAGATTCATAAGGAAAGTATAATTATCAACAAAAAGTACATGTTTAGCATCAACTAGTTTTATCTCAGTTGAAAATATATCTTTTTTTATAAATCCTACAGCTAATTGAATCAAAACAGTATGGGTCTCACGATATATATTCATTTATATCAATTTCTTTGAAATATTGTACAAAATATGAACACAGAAATTGATATGGCTTGGAAATCTCACAGCTCAGAAGAGATGATATGATTTGCATCAGATTGTGTAAAATCAAAACAGCTTTTCAGAATATAAAACAATTATTTAAGCTCTAATGTCACAGAGGCAACAGATATTTTTGTTTCAAATTCCATTGCCCACATTCCTAAAGTTTACAATAATTGGTCTTTACTAGCTGTAAATTCAATTTAAGTTTTCTTGAAAAATATTTAAAGCAAACACATTATGGATTTAAAAGAATCACAAAATTAGTTCATTCTGTTGTAAGGTAGCTAGGACCTAATCCAATAGTACTTCCCAAAACAGAAATATTTTCTATAAATTTCTAAAACCTTACTCTCTCTTAATTGTATACTGCCAATTAATGAAGTTATATAAAACAATTCTAAAACATGTGCTCACATATGTATACCTATTTTTTCTTGTGGACATTTACTAATGAAAGATTGTAATATTTGATTAGCATTTTCAAATCTGATTTATATAAGAAATTAACACGTGAAGGATAACACACACAAAATAAAATTTTTTATTTACTAACAAATATTTATTTTTACAATAAAATGATTTTTAACAAATTAACAAGCATGACAATAACTCAAGATAAACTAAGATGCAGGTTAAAAATAAAGGCAGAGTTTTATTATATTATGATGTTATCTTAAAGATGGCTATGAGAGATTTGTAGTTTACTATAAATCGGGTCATTTTAAAACGTATCCTAAAAAAAATTCACACCTGTCTTATTTTACATGATTTGATTTTCAGAAATTAAATATTTAGAAACAATATTTAATAGCATTTGTTTAGCAAGAGTTGTGAATAAAGATATACATTATACACATAAATACTACTAAAATACTTGTCTTAAGCAAAACTATAACATAATATAATTTAATAGGCTATGATACATTTTATATTATAATAAATTTCAATAATATTTTTGACAATAATATAATGACTTATTAAACCTAATAACATTGTATATTATAATACAGAAAGATTATATCCTTGATACAGATAAACTCAAATTTAAACACATTGCTGATAATTTTATAAGGACATTTTTCAGATATACAATCTTATCAGATTACAAAACATATGACTTTCAAATAAGTTTTACAAATAAAAAATTGGAGATTATGCAGAAATGTAATATAAACAGACTATACAATGGAATGAATAATCACTAGAATAGCTCAGTTATGAAGGATGACATCATATGCTTGGAATATTTGAGGTGCAACATCAGGAGCTCTAGACTTGAGGGACAAGGTGACATTAGGATTGCCTGGTTGGACTTTGAGCTCGTTTAGCACCCAGATGTTATTAGTCAACTTGAGAGACTGGTACAGCATATCTTGTCCTTCGACGTTTCTCTTGGCAATTGTAAATACATTGTTCTGTTGCATCTTCATTACAATAGCATCTGCATTACATTGAACATTGGTCAATGTAAACTGGACCTCATTTTGAGCGGGAATGTCCTTCCAGGTGGACAAAAATACCCTTTTATCCATCTGACCATCCTCAACAAAATATACATTCATGGGAACCAAGCAAGCAAAGTAGAACACATCTATGTTGTTTTTGATAGCAACTTGGAGGTTGTTCAAGGGTTCCATGCGCTGGACAGCTCCAGTAGTGCCTAGAGGGAGGGAACATTCATGAGACACTCCAGGAGCGAGAGGAGACAAGACTTGTAAGGGACGAGCAGGAGTTAGGCCGAAACTGTTCTTGTTCAACTGGATAGCGAATCCCATCATTGGCTGCATAGCTTTGTTGGTAAAAGTAAAATCCATACTGACCTGACCATTCTTACGAGAGAAAGTTCCCCAAACATCCATTCCTTTACCTTTGTCAGCAGGGAGCCAATTAACTTTAGGGGCTATGTACATAGACGGAGTAGGAGCAAAGCCAAAAATGTCTCCTAGAAGACCAGTTGTTGACTGAGAAGCAGGAGGTGCTGCTGTGACACTAACATCCCCTCCCAAGAGGGAATCCAAGCCTCCTCCTAGTAAGTCGATAGCAGGTGTTGGTGTAGGATTAATAGTTGTAGAGCTTATGTCCATACTTAACAAATCTCCAATTAAAGAATCTTGAGATGGAATTACAGAAGCTTCAGTAGCTTGTGTAGTTTCTCTGACTGTTTCTTGAGACCCAGCTCTGGCCGGCAGAGATTTTCTTAGCCCCGCTCTTCCTTCAACGAATGCTGTTGGTGGTTTGTGGTAGACAGATGCTAAACTGGAAATGTGACAGATCAATTCATCAAGTAGGGTTGGTTCAAGTAGATCAGTTTCCTCAGAGATCAATGGTTTGTCTGCAAGAACAACTTCTTTTGCTGCAGCTGGATCAGTTGATAGCAATCTCCAATAAATAAATCCTCTATCTCTCAGATCAGGATTATCAGAGTCTTGTGTAGCAAGACTCAGTACTTGTTGCACAAGTTCTTGTGTGTCGGTTGGGCGCTTCAAGAACAATTTCACTATAGCTGTTAACAACTGTAATTGCACTTGTGTATTCTCATCATGGAATCCTTCAAGGAAGCTTTCAAGCAATTCATCCGCATTGTCAATTCGTTCAGCATATTCTCCAATAATCCAGATCATCGAAGCTCTCGCTTCTGGCTCATCTAGAGTATCTAAGTTTTCACAAAGGGTTGAAATGATACTTTCATACTTGTTAGGGTACTTCCGAAATATGTCTTTGATAACAACAATAGCTTCTTGCACAACGTAATTAACCTTGGTTTGGATTAGATCAAGCAGAGTGGACACACAGCGTTCTGCTGACTGCTCTACTTTGATAGCACAACGACCGATTGCACGAACAGCTTTTCTGACAAAGTCAACATCCACTTCTGTAGCATATTCCTTCAGTTCGGACAACACTTGAGCAATGTTCGCTTGAGATGCAAGACGAATCATAATATCCAATTTTTCCAACTTTACATAAATAGGATCATTGTACTTCACAAAGAAAACCTTCATTTCATGTTTTAATATATCAGGCCTCTTCTGCACAATCAGATTGATGTTTCTAAGTGCTACATATTGTACTTCAGGCTCTGAAGATAAAAGAGTCACTAAAGGAGGAGCAAGCTTCTTTGTCAGTGTTGAAACAAAATCTGATTCTGATGCAAGCATTTCCATAAACTTCATCAAGACTTTGACTGCTGAAAGGACAACTGCTGCATTGGCATGAGCCAGACGTGGAGTGATTCTTTCACAGATACTCTGAGCCTCACGATCGTCTTTGGGACTGTAGTTAGCAAGAGAATCCAGAATAAAGACTTGACCCCACTCAGTGCATTCATTGAGTGCAGTCAGCAATTTGTTGATAGTCTGTGCATTCATCTCAATCAGGGGGGATCCGCTTGTGCTTGCTTCATTCATCTCAGACAGAGCTGCCACTGCATTGGCCACCTGTGAAGTCACAATACGAATTAATGATCAATTACTATTTTTTGATAATGTATTGTATACATTAATTGTGGTTATTTTGCATATCAGATTACAGATTACAAATTTTAATGACACAATCTGAAAAATTTATAATTTTAGATGCTAAAATTAATAACTAAAAAGATACCACGATATGAATAGTTCAATGTGTAAAGTATTCACAGAAAAATTCCAGTACTTGTCTTAAAATAAATTCTAAAGAAGAATTATACTCCTCAACAGAGCTCCCCAATTTCTATTATTGAAGACATTACGATTGCGGATGTACACAGGTGAAATAGTTCTAGAGCACTGGAGTACATGTATACTATATTGGGAGATTTTTGTAGTATTTAATAAATCAATGTGTTTATTGCTACCTGTAAAAATGTCTACATATTAGAGCCTAGTCAGTTTTGTATACACATGTTTATATACCAAGCACTAAAAAAATGGAATTTATATAAATAATTTTTTAAAAGGATAGTTTGATCTCTTCAAGCCTTATCTGCTCATGCTCATAGGTCACTGACCTGTGCGAAAATTTTATGAAACAGAATAAGGTGAGAGTTACTACAGTACAAGGTCAATGGTACGTACTGATAATAAGTGCAACAATCAAAGGCAGGATTTGAACCTGTGCTATCTCCGATGGAAATGTGAAGTATAGGATCACCCGTCCATCACTCCCATGCACATCAATCTAATGGGCACTCTTCAGTCTGCACATCTAAGAGCAGCTATGTACAGAACTTGTCATTCTATCCTAGAACTTTTTGTTTCAAAAATAATACAATACATTTTTTAAAAGAAATTGTGCTGAAGCTGATCGTGGTTACCAGTCCTGGCATGATTTTTGCTTACAAAATGTATTTGGTTCACAAGAGCGGTGATCTGTCACAGCTGAACCACACGATAAACAAATGTGCTAATCTCGAAACGACAGAACATGCTCGTCTCAAGCACGTAAAGCGCAGGCAATGTCAGTAATTTTAGCTCCTTAAAGGGTTCTCTACACGACTCTCGGGAAGTTAAGTTACTGATTATGTGAACAGATTTTTTTGTAATATAAATAGTCTTTGAAAATACGAATTTGGATAAGTATCCCACAGTGTAATTCCATAAGATATGTGTGGAAAAATTAGTCCATAGTAGGTATTTCTCAATAAGGGCTTAGGACAATGATTTGATAACTGTCTTAGCAAATATATATTAGACGAAATTCTTTTACAAATATTTTCAATATGCGTACTCCAGGACAGACAACAATCTATGTTGATACAGAGGAATTTAGTGCTATATGTTTCGATCAATGATTTTTCACCAATCATTACTGATGATGAGGATTTATTTAAAATTCTCTGGCTATTAAATACCATGTAGGTTGATTTGGATTCGTTGGTTACCAAATTCATTTCTTGAAGATACTGAATACAACTATTTAATTCTGTGTAGGCTGATAATTCACCTAGGGCTTTTGATTTAGCCTTGAAGGTGAGGCTAACATCAACATAATGCACAAGAATACCAGTATGTACAACATCTTTAACGTCATTTACATATAGCAAAAATAAAATAGGTCTAAGGATTGAACCTTGAGGAACCCCATACTTTAACTTGGATAACCGGGACAATTCGCCCGAAACTTGTACTTGCCGACTGCGACCAGAGAGAGGATTGCAGCCAATTTAGAGGGATTCCTCTAATTCCATAATTATACAGCTTATCAAGTAGAATTGCATGATCTACTCGATCAAAAGCCTTTGACATGTCCAGAAATATACCAAGTACTGTATCACGTGCCTCCAAGCCTTCAGTTACAAATTCAATTAAACTGTTAATTGCGTCAACGGTAGACAATCCTTTTGTAAAACCGAACTGTTGTTTAGATAGTATGTTATTTTTATCCAAAATATTTATGAACTGATTCAAAAACAAATTCTCAAAAACTTTACTTAAAGGTGGCAAAATAAATATAGGTCTGTAATTACTTGATTTTGACAAATCACCGGTTTTGAACAGAAGAATAATTTTAGCTAACTTCAATTGTGATGGAAATTTTCCTTCAGCAAAGGACAGATTTATGGCTGCTGTAAGAGGTTCTAAAATATATATCATAGCATTGTTTTAACAGCCACACTGATACACCATCAACATCTGCAGACCTCTTAGTTTTAAGACTTTTATGACCACCTCAACATCCCTTGTGGTTACAGGAGACAGAGCCATAGAAAATAAAGGACCACTGTTAACCATGCGTGAGCGCGGTTTGGTTAAAGCGTCAATACTTCCGACAATTGTTTCGAAGTACTCACAAAAAATTATAGCCACGTCGGCTAGCTTACTACATAATTTATTTCCTTTTTTCAGTTCAATCTGATGTTGATGGGATTTAGTTTTATTTTTGTCATTTATAATTTTCCATGCCGTTTTAGAAACATTATCCGAATTTTCAATACGTTTTTGCATGTTGTAAGATTTTGCCCCTTTTATTACTTTACGATAAAATGTTCTTGTTTAGAAGTGCAGAGTGGTGCCAAAATCGAAACTCGCACTGATGACCAAGGGCATTACTGAATAGTACTTCCCTGACCTCATATCATGTCCCAGATCGTCCAACAAGATCTGTTGTTGGAAAAATTAGGCAACCTAGAGCTTGATTTGAGGTCGGGAAAGTACTGATCGGAAATGGCCTTGGCCATCAGTGCGGACTTCAATGCCGGCTTCTGGGACAACATGCACTTCTGGCTAAAAAAGAAAAACATCCCTTGAGATAGTATCTAAATTCAAGCTCAGATCATGTAAGCTCCCAGAAATGTCGACTTTAACTACATACATATATATATTTGTAATACATACATTATGTATAGTCTAATAAAAAATGGTAGATAGGGACAGAGTAGTAAACAATAATAATTGTTTTATTGTGAACATTTCAAACAACCAGTTTATAATCACTCTCAATATTACATTGTAATGATTAAGTTAAATTTTTGTATAATATATGTAAATAGACCCACACACATATAGATTTAGTCTCGGTTTACTTGCAACTTAGTAACGTCTTTCCAGTAGTTCTTTCTTCCCAGTACAACATGGTGCTAATACCGGGATTGGATCGGCTGATAACATGTTACTACAGTACAGGGTTTAAGCTGAGATGAAAATTTTCTTAGCAAAAATGATACAAGCTCTTCAGACTTTAGCAAAAGTGTTTGTCTTGTAACACTTATTAATAGTATTGGTATTCCGTGAATATTACAATACTATTAAAAAATCTATACACTTATTGAAATACAGTCTGCAGTTATACAATCTATATATAAAAAAGAAAGTCGTGTTAGTTACACTATTTATAACTCAAGAACTGCTGAACCGATTTGGCTGAAGATTGGTAGGGAGGTAGCTAAGGACTGGGAGAAGGACATAGGATACTTTTTATCCCGTTCCCGATTCAGGATTCCGCCCTCTGGTCTCTAAAGGTACGGAAATACCCGTAAGAAATGCATTGCAGCAAACATATGTTATTAAGTGAAAGAGCCTGTTCAAATTTAATCAGCTGTTCTTTGTAAACATATATAATGCGACAAACAAATATGTTTATATAATTTAATTACGATTTTAAATTTCTTTACATTTATAGTTTGAAAGCATAAAGTAAGCTTAAGAGAATCAGCAATTTTGTTTCAACTGTTTCTGCAATCACTGTTAAGCAAAGACTATCAAGATAATACAATTCAAATCTTACGTAAAAATTCACCTTTAACTGCAATATTTTTCTAACATAAACCATGCTCGTGCTTGATCAGAAGAGCAATGCAGATATCAAAATTACTATCTTACGTTGGCTACAAATATAAAGAATGTTATAAAGTTTTTTTTTTTTTTTACAGAAGTATGGTTCTCAGAACTCCGTGCATACATATTATGTCGATCGAGACAACAAAGCAAGCTCAATAATGGCATCGGATATATGAGTATAAATAATTCGATCCAGAAGTGATAACGCGCAAAGCCTAAAATAAAAACCGTACGCAATTTGTTTAACATCTGGAGCTCATAATCATTAGACTGTAATAATATGTACCTAATATATGCCTATTTTCGTTTCAAAATTACATTGAGCGCCATAATTTATTACATCGTATGTGTGCAAATGAATTCGACTTTTGACTCCTGTCCACGCTGGGCTAATATAGTTATATTGTATACAAAAATCATAGAATATTAGAGAAAAATTCCAGCTATTTCAAAAGTGCATATTGAGACTGTTTTAAAATTTAAATCTTAAATAGTTCATGAGTTTGGAGTATCTTTCAGTGACTATTTATCTCAGAAGGGTAATAAGGACGTTCAAAAGAAATATGCCTCCTATGTCCCAATTTTTCAGCAGGAAATCGCGTGCGAAGCCGTGGGTAACTGGGTATCTGGTTGTAATTGGTATTTTATTGAAAATCAAGAGTTTTCGTTATAAAATACTACGAATGTATTGACGAACTAGCTGTTACCCGCGACTAATCACGCATAATTGCTTTTACTAAGTAATATAAGGACTTTTCTAAAGATTGTGTGCGAAGCCGCGGGTAACAGCTTTAGAATCCAGAACCAATATTTACATTAATAAATATTCTGTTGTTAAAATAAATACAGTCTGCAGTTCTATAATACTTTAGAATACAGAACCAATATTTACATTAATAAATATACTGTTCTTAAAATATTTAACATCTAAATAATTAAACGATTTTGTTAAGAGGTTTCATTTAAAGCAATACAGTTAGAAAATAAAATTTATTTTAAAAATATACAAAAAGTTAAAGTCTTTTCTAAGTTTAAAATACAAAATTGAATTAAATAGTCCGGTTATTTTTTATAAAACAAGTTACTTGTAACATCATTTTATCTTTAAAACACTAATTAGGCCCTACCAACATCATTCAATTTGTAGCCTTCTTTGATTTGTTAACACCAATGTTTAATCCTTGTTGAAATGGACCTTTCTATTAGTGCCTTCAATAGACATCATTAACAAATGCTTAGATTGGTTAAACTTAACCTTTCACGAATGTCTGACATTTCAAAATAAAATCTGATTATAACATAACCTCAAATACTAATGAGTATCACATCTTTCAAATATTCTAAAAGAGTCTTTTTGTTTTCTTTAATAACATTAATCAATGAAGTATGTTATTATGATCACATTTGAAATATTCATTTAAGTTATTGTTTTTGCGGTCTTTACTAATATATTTACATTGTAATTATATTAAATTTATATAATCTGTTAAAATGAGGCATTTCTTGTTGATGTTGAGTACTCTATGGTAAGGGCGGGTGGTCTGTGGTAGCGAGGACATGTTGCCCCCAGAGGATGACAAAGCTGATTGAATTGTCATTCATTGTCATTCAACTATACAATTATAATCAATATTATAACTTTTTTTGTAACACTAATTTGGATGACAGCCTTAAGCTGTATCATATTAATATAAGAAGTTTTTCAAAACATTTTGATGGTTTATTAGTCAATTTATATTCTTTTAAGGAACAACTCGATTTGATTGTGTTGTCAGAGTGCTGGTTGGGCAGGGGGGAAGAGGGAGCAAAAATCGACGGTTTTAACTTCTTGAGCACTACTACAAAACAGAAAAAGAATGAGGAACTATAATATTTATAAACAAAAGACTATCAACTACTTCTAGACAGATAACCTTGCATGGCACCGCTTTGGACTTTACATACAGCAATAAACACTTCAATCTTCTAGCATTATATAGGAATGTTTATAGTAATATTGCACAATTTTTAACGGACTAACAAGAATACTATATCAACATACCTACAAATGTAACGTGTATTTTTATTGGAGATATAAATATTGACTTGCTAAAAAATGCCATCATAACTGACAGCTATTTAAACATTGTAATAGGTGCACGACTAGTGCAGTGTATAGACAAACCAACACAAGTGACAGATCACAGCACGTCTTGTCTGGATCACATATTTGTCAGATACCATGTTATGAACAACCTACATATTATTTTACTGCCGTTTTTACACTTAATAAATCTCAGCTTGACTTCCGCCCTTTTTCCAGACAATTTTAAAATTGCCAAAGTATTTCCTCTGTATAAATCCAACGATTACAAAGGCAGAAATAATTACTGTCCTATATCTCTTGTGCATTCTCTAAAGTGCTAGAGAGAATCATTAAAGACCAACTTGTACAATACATTCAGGATAACAACATTTTATGGCTAAAAATAGCCAAGGTCTACCCAAAACATAAAAATGGATCAACGAATGAGTTAATGAACTACAGACCTATCTCCCTGATATCAACCTTTTCAAAAATCTACGAGAAAATTGTCTTAGATAGGCTATTATCCTACCTAGAACAAAACAATCTAATGACCCACCAGCAACATGGATTCCTAAAGGGACAGTCAACAACTGCTGCTCTAATACAGTTAACGGAGTACATCATTGACCAACTCGACAACGGACATGCAGTCACTAGCCTGTTTCTTGACTTCAGTAAAGCATTCGACTGCCTTAACGTGTGGTTCATGACCAATTCCTTAACAAAATGAAGTCCCTAGGGATAAATGGGGGAAGACGGGAGAATGGTTCCATAGTTACCTAAGTGACAGAAAGCAAATAGTTTGAAATTGAGCATGAAAAACAAAACAAGCGAAAAAAATTCTATTCCGGACATGACAAGCATTGCCTAGAGGAGTATCCTACACACAAGGGTCAGTGCTAGAGCCGGTACCTAATTTCTCCTCCTAATACTAACGATCTTCCAGACTTCCCTACAGGAATACTGTGAATCAACAATGTATGCAGATGACTACAGTCCTCGACCATAGCAAATAAATCCATTCAAACCCTGGAAAAGAACTACTGGACACACTGCTTTTAGTTACACCAAAACAATTATTGCCTAAGAAATGACCGTTGCCGCTTAATGAGAAAAAAACAATACAGCTAATTTTCACCACAAAAAAAACAAAGAATTACCTCTACCATCCCTGCCGAACTGCTGCAGCTCAGGGGGATACAGTCAAATACCTGGGCATTACAATGGATTCAAAAGCTCACATGGAAAGCACAACATAGAATTACTTTGTAAAAAACTCACTTCAAGCACTTATGTTAATAAGAAGGGTAAAACACACAAGCAATCTGGAAACCGTGCAAAGATAGTCTATTATTACGCACTATTTGAATCTCATCTCAGGTACGGAATTGTGACTGGGGCGGAACATCTTGCTACCAACCTGCAAAGAATCCTAAAACTTCAAAAAAGGGCAAATAAGATGTCTAGCAGGCCTAAACTACCTCCGAAAGCTGTCCGTGATGCCTTCAAGGAACTCATGATCCTGACGGTACTCCAGCGCTCTACATGCATGAAGGCAATCATGCATGCTGTTCTCACCAATCAAACCCGACAAAGATGACATTACACAACCAAAATACACGCCAGTCTGCTTCTGATTTTGCTCTGCCACACCGCCTCACCATCTAACACTCTTTACAAGCAAGCCTTCCTCTAAGGGAGTCTTGCTCTACAATCAACTACCAGTCCACCTCAGAGAAAAACCATAGAACGCCACCTCAAGAAACATCTCAAAACAGTTTTTTTACCCCCCCCCTGGCTCCATGAGTGACCTTTCTACTCTATTCAAGAATTTTTAAATCCTGTAACTCTCAACTAGTATAACATTCTTTAACTATCTTCTTGTATTGACACATTGTACTGTTCTCTATGAATATGTGAAATAAAGAAAAAAAAAAAATTGTCTATTGTCTATTATGTGTCAGTATGGGTTTTTTTGGCTGGATAAAAATATCTCAGATGCCTTAATTTGAAGCTAATAACAGTAATCAATGATGCATCTCAATGTAATGACAGTGAGCTACGCTAATTTTCTTACATTTAAAAAAAGCTTTTGATTCTGTACCGCCAAAGGATTAAATTATTAGTTCTGTTGAAGGATATGGGAAAGAAATAAGAAGAGATGGGGGGTTTGGTTCCGGGGTGTTCGGGGGGTGTGGGGGTGGGGGACGGGGGCAGGTGAGGGGTCGGGGGGCACTGGGTGACGGGTGGGGCGGAGGGGAGGGGGGGTGAGGCGGGTGTCGGGGGGGTTCGTGGCAAGGCCCTCTCATGGTTTCAAAGTTATCTGAATAATAGGCAACAGTATGTGATTATTTGTGGGGCTGTGAGCAGAACCCCTTCCAGTTAACTATGGAGTAGTACAGGGCAAGGGGCATTCGACTGCCTTAACCATGACCAATTCCTTATACAAAATGAAGTCCCTAGGGATAAATGGAAGACGGGAAGAATGGGTTCCATAGTTACCTAAGTGACAGAAAGCAAATAGTTGTAAATTGAGCATGAAGAACAAAACAAGCGAAAAAAAAAAATTTCTATTCTGACATGGACAAGCATTGCTAGAGGAGTAGCCTACCACAAGGGTCATGTGCTAGAGCCGGTACTATATTCTCCTCCCTAACAAACGAATCTTCCAGACTACCTACAGGAATACTGTGAATCAACAATGTATGCAGATGACACAGTCCTCACCATAGCATAATAAATCCATTCAAACCCTGAAACGAACTACTGACACTGCTTTTCGTTACACAAAAACAATATTGCCTAAGAAAATGACCTTGCCCTTATATGAGAAAAAAAACATACAGCTAAATTTTCACCACAAAAAAAACAAAGAATTACCTCTACCAATCCCTGGAACTGCAGCTCAGAGAGATAACAGTCAAATACCTGGGCATTACAATGGATTCAAAAGCTCACATGGAAAAGCACACATATTAGAATTACTTTGTAAAAAACTCACTTCAAGCACTTATGTAATAAGGAAGGGGTAATAATTAAAACACACAAGCAATCTGGAAAACTGCAAAGATAGTCTATTACGCACTTATTTGAATCTCATCTCAGGTACGGAATTAGTGACCTGGGGCGGAACAATCTGCTACCAACTGCAAAGAATCCTCTAAAACTTCAAAAAAGGGCAATAAAAAGATGTCTAGCAGGCCTAAACTACCTCGAAGAGCTGTCGTGATGCCTTCAAGGAACTCATGATCCTGACGGTCCCAGCGCACTACATGCAAGAGGCAATCATGCATGCTGTTCTCACCAATCAAAAACCCGAACAAAAGAGACATTACACAACCAAAAATACCACGCCATGCTTCTGATTTTGCTCTGCCGCCTCACCATCTAACACTCTTTACAAGCAAGCCTTCCTCTAATGGAAAGTCTTGCTCTACAATCAACTACCATGTCCACCTCAGAGAAAAACCAGAACGAACCCACCTCAAGAAACATCTCACAGTCTGGCTCCAGGAGTGACCTTTTTACTCTATTCAAGAATTTTTAAATCCTGTAACTCTCAACTAATTAACATTCTTTAACTATCTCAAGTATTGAACACATTGTACTGTTCACTATGAATATGATGGTGAAATAAAGAAAATTGTCTATTGTCTATTATGTGTCAGTATGGGTTTTTTGGTCTCGGATAAAAATATCTCAGATGCCTTATTTGAAGCTAATAAAGTAATCAATGATGCCATCTCATGTTAATGACAGTGCTACGCTAATTTTCTTACATTTAAAAAAAGCTTTTGATTCTGTCCGCAAAGATAAATTATTAGTTCAGTTGAAGGGAGATGGGGGTTCGTGGCAAGGCCCTCTCATGGTTTCAAAGTTATCTGAATAATAGGCAACAGTCATGTGATTTGTACATTTGTGGGGCTGTGAGCGAAACCCCTTCCAGTTAAACTATGGCGTAGTACAGGGCAAGGGGCATTCGACTGCCTTAACCATGACCCCCCAATTCCTTAACAAAATGAAGTCCCTAGGGATAAATGGGAAGACGGACTGAGAATGGTTCCATTAGTTACCTAAGTGACAGAAAGCAAATAGTTGAAATGAGCATGAAGAACAAAACAAGCGAAATAAAAATTCTATTCGGACATGACAAGCACTGCTAGAGGGAGATAGCCTACCACAAGGGTCAGTACTAGGGCCTCGGGTACTCATTTCTCCTCCTAACAAACGATCTTCCAGACTACCTAAAGGAATACTGTGAATCAACAATGTATGCAGATGACACAGTCCTCCTCACCCATAGCAAATAAATCCTATTCAAACCCTCGAAAAGAACTACTGACACTGCTTTTAGTTACACAAAAACAATATTGCCTAAGAAAATGACCTTGCCCATTAATGAGAAAAAAAACAATACAGCTAATTTTCACCACAAAAAACAAAGAATTACCTCTACCAATCCTGGAACTGCAGCTCAGGATACAGTCAAATACCTGGGCATTACAATGGATTCAAAGCTCACATGGAAAGCACACATAGAATTACTTTGTAAAAAACTCACTTCAAGCACTTATGTAATAAGAAGGGGGTAAAACACACAAGCAATCTGGAAACTGCAAAGATAGTCTATTATGCACTATTTGAATCTCATCTCAGGTACGGAATTGTTGACTGGGGCGGGAACATCTGCTACCAACCTGCAAAGAATCCTAAAACTTCAAAAAAAGGGCAATAAGATGTCTAGCAGCCTAAACTACCTCGAAAGCTGTCGTGATATTGCCTTCAAGGAACTCATGATCCTGACTGTCCCAGCGCTTCTACATGCAAGAGGCAAGCAGGCCATGCTGTTCTCCACCAATCAAACCGACAAAGAGACATACACAACCAAAAAATACACGCCATTGATGCTCTGATTTTGCTCTGCCGCCTCACCATCTAACACTCTTTACAAGCAAGCCTTCCTCTAAGGGAGTCTTGCTCTACAATCAACTACCAGTCCACCTCAGAGAAAAAAACCCAGAACGTCACCTCAAGAAACATCTCACAGTCTGGCTCCAGGAGTGACCTTTTCTACTCTATTCAAAGAATTTTTTTCAATCCTGTAACTCTCAACTATTAACATTCTTAAACTATCTCATGTATTGACACATTGTACTGTTCTCCTATGAATATGTGAAATAAAGAAAAATTGTCTATTGTCTATTATGTGTCAGTATGGGTTTTGGCTGGATAAAAAATATCTCAGATGCCTATTTGAAGCTAATAAAAGTAATCAATGATTGCCATCTCATGTAATGACCAGTGCTACGCTAATTTTCTTACATTCTTAAAAAAAAGCTTTTTGTGATTCTGTCCGCAAAGATAAATTATTAGTTCAGTTGAAGGAGATGGGGGTTCGTCGGCAAGGCCCTCTCATGGTTTCAAAGTTATCTGAATAATAGGCAACAGTATGTGATTATTTGTGGGGGCTTGGTGGGGGGGGGGGGAGCGAACCCCTTCCAGTTAACTATGGCGTAGTACAGGGCAAGGGGGGCATTCGACTGCCTTAACCATGACCAATTCCTTAACAAAATGAAGTCCCTAGGGATAAATGGGAAGACGGGAGAATGGTTCCATAGTTACCTAAGTGACAGAAAGCAAATAGTTGAAAATTGAGCATGAAGAAACAATAACAAGTCGAAAAAAAAATTCTATTCTATTCGGACATGACAAGCACTGCTAGAGGAGTAGGCCTACCGACAAGGGTCAGTTACTAGGGCCGGTACTATTTCTCCTCCTAACAAACGATCTTCCAGACTACACCTACAGGAATACTGTGAATCAACAAATGTATGCAGATGACACAGTCCTCACATAGCAAATAAATCCATTCAAAACCCTGAAAAGAACTACTGACACTGCTTTTAGATACACAAAACAATATTGCCCTAAGAAATGACCTTGCCCTTAATGAGAAAAAAACCAATACAGCTAATTTTCACACAAAAACTACAAAGAAAGAATTACCTCTACCAATCCCTGGAACTGCAGCTCAGGATACAGTCAAATACCTGGGCATTACAAATGGATTCAAAGCTCACATGGAAAGCACACATAGAATTACTTTGTAAAAAACTCTCACTTCAAGCACTCTATGTAATAAGAAGGGGTAAAACACACAAGCAAATCTGGAAACTGCTAAAGATAGTCTATTACGCACTATTTGAATCTCATCTCAGGTTACGGAATTGTGACCTGGGGCGGAACTACATCTGATACCAACCTGCAAAGAATCCCTAAAACTTCAAAAAAAGGGCAATAAGATGTCTAGGCAAGCAGGCCTAAACTTACCTCGAAAGCTGTCGTGATGCCTTCCAAGGAACTCATGATCCCTGAACGGTCCCCAGCGCTCTACATGCAAGAGGCAATCATGCATGCTGTTCTCACCAATCAAACCCGACAAAGAGACATACACAACCAAAATACACGCCAATGCATCTGATTTTGCTCTGCCGCGCCTCACCATCTAACACTCCTTTACAAGCAAGCCTTCCTCTAAGGGAGTCTTGCTCTACCAATCTAACTACCAGTCCACCTCAGAGAAAAACCAGAACGCCACCTCAAGAAACATCTCACAGTCTGGCTCCAGGCAGTGACCTTTCTACTCTATTCAAGAATTTTTAAATCCTGTAACTCTCAACTATTAACAATTTCTTTAACTATCTCATGTATTGACACATTGTACTGTTCTCGTATGAATATGTGAAATAAAGAAAATTGTCTATTGTCTATTATGTGTCAGTATGGGTTTTGGGCTGGATAAAAATATCTCAGATGCCTTATTTGAAGCTAATAAAGTAATCAATGATGCCATCTCATGTAATGACAGTGCTCATAACGCTAATTTTCTTACATTTAAAAAAAAAGCTTTTGATTCTGTCCCGCAAAGATAAATTATTAGTTACAGTTGAAGGTGGATGGGGTTCGTAGGCAAGGCCCTCTCATGGTTTCAAAGTTATCTGAATAATAGGCAACAGTATGTGATTATTTGTGGGGCTGTGAGCGAACCCTTCCAGTTAACTAGGCGTAGTACAGGGCAAGGGGCATTCGACTGCCTTAACCATGACCAATTCCTTAACAAAAATGAAGTCCCTAGGGATAAATGGGAAGACGGGGAGAATGGTTCCCATAGTTACCTAAGTGACAGAAAGCAAATAGTTGAAATTGAGCATGAAGAACAAAACAAGCGAAAAAAAATCTAATTCGGACATGACAGCCACCTGCTAGAGGAGTAGCCTACCACAAGGGTCATACTAGATGGGCGGGGGGTACTATTTCTCTCTCCTAACAAACGATCTTCCAGACTACCTACAGGAAATACTGTGAATCAAACAATGTATGCAGATGACACAGTCCTCACCATAGCAAATAAATCCATTCAAACCCTGAAAAAGAACTACATGACCCTGCTTTTAGGTTACACAAAAACAATATTGCCTAAGAAATGAACCTTGCCCTTAATGAGAAAAAAAACAATACAGCTAATTTTCACCACAAAAACACAAAGAATTACCTCTACCAATCCCTGGAAACTGCAGCTCAGGATACAGTCAAATACCTGGGCATTACAATGGATTCAAAAGCTCACATGGAAAGCACACATAGAATTAACTTTGTTGTAAAAAACTCACTTCAAGCACTTTATGTAATAAGAAGGGTAAAACACACAACGCCAATCTGGAAACTGCAAAGATAGTCTATTACGCACTATTTGAATCTCATCTCAGGCACGGAATTGTGACCTGGGGCGGGAACATTCTGCTACCAACCTGCAAATAATCCTAAAACTTCAAAAAAAGGGCAATAAGATGTCTAGCAGGCCCTAAACTACCTCGAAAGCTGTCGTGGATGCCTTCAAGGAAACTCATGATCCTGACGATCCCAGCGCTCTAACATGCAAGAGGCAATCATGCATGCTGTTCTCACCAATCAAACCCGGACAAAGAGACATACACAACCAAAATACACGCCATGCTTCTGATTTTGCTCTGCCTCCGCCTCACCATCTAACACTCTTTACAAGCAAGCTTCCTCTAAGGGAGTCCCTTGCTCTACAATCAACTACCAGTCCACCTCAGAGAAAAACCAGAACGCCCACCTCAAGAAAACATCTCACAGTCTGGCTCCAGGAGTGACCTTTCTACTCTATTCAAGAATTTTTAAACTCCTGTAACTCTCAACTATTAACATTCTTTAACTATCTCATGTATTGACACATTGTACTGTTCTCTATGAATATGTGAAATAAAGAAAATTGTCTATTGTCTATTATGTGTCAGTATGGGTTTTGGCTTGGATAAAAAAATATCTCAGATGCCTTATTTGAAGCTAATAAAGTAATCAATGATGCCATCTCATGTAATGACAGTGCTACGCTAATTTTCTTACATTTTAAAAAAAGCTTTTGATTCTGTCCCGCAAAGATAAACAATTATTAGTTCAGTTGCAAGGAGATGGGGGTTTCGTGGCAAGGCCCTCTCATGGATTTCAAAGTTATCTGAATAATAGGGCAACAGTATCGTGATTATTTGTGGGGCTGTGAGCGAACCCCTTCAGTTAACTATGGCGTAGTACAGGGCAAGCGGGCATTCGACTGCCTTAACCATGACCAATTCCTTAACAAAATGAAGTCCCTAGGGATAAATGGGAAGACGGGAGAATGGTTCCATAGTTACCTAAGTGACAGAAAGCAAATAGTTGAAATTGAGCATGAAGAACAAAACAAGCGAAAAAAATTCTATTCGGACATGACAAGCATTGCTAGAGGAGTAGCCTACCACAAGGGTCAGTACTAGGGCCGATACTATTTCTCCTCCTAACAAACGATCTTCCAGACTACCTACAGGAATACTGTGAATCAACAATGTATGCAGATGACACAGTCCTCACCATAGCAAATAAATCCATTCAAACCCTGAAAAGAACTACTGACACTGCTTTTAGTTACACAAAACAATATTGCCTAAGAAATGACCTTGCCCTTAATGAGAAAAAAACAATACAGCTAATTTTCACCACAAAAAACAAAGAATTACCTCTACCAATCCCTGGAACTGCAGCTCAGGATACAGTCAAATACCTGGGCATTACAATGGATTCAAAGCTCACATGGAAAGCACACATAGAATTACTTTGTAAAAAACTCACTTCAAGCACTTATGTAATAAGAAGGGTAAAACACACAAGCAATCTGGAAACTGCAAAGATAGTCTATTACGCACTATTTGAATCTCATCTCAGGTACGGAATTGTGACCTGGGGCGGAACATCTGCTACCAACCTGCAAAGAATCCTAAAACTTCAAAAAAGGGCAATAAGATGTCTAGCAGGCCTAAACTACCTCGAAAGCTGTCGTGATGCCTTCAAGGAACTCATGATCCTGACGGTCCCAGCGCTCTACATGCAAGAGGCAATCATGCATGCTGTTCTCACCAATCAAACCCGACAAAGAGACATACACAACCAAAATACACGCCATGCTTCTGATTTTGCTCTGCCGCCTCACCATCTAACACTCTTTACAAGCAAGCCTTCCTCTAAGGGAGTCTTGCTCTACAATCAACTACCAGTCCACCTCAGAGAAAAACCAGAACGCCACCTCAAGAAACATCTCACAGTCTGGCTCCAGGAGTGACCTTTCTACTCTATTCAAGAATTTTTAAATCCTGTAACTCTCAACTATTAACATTCTTTAACTATCTCATGTATTGACACATTGTACTGTTCTCTATGAATATGTGAAATAAAGAAAATTGTCTATTGTCTATTATGTGTCAGTATGGGTTTTGGCTGGATAAAAATATCTCAGATGCCTTATTTGAAGCTAATAAAGTAATCAATGATGCCATCTCATGTAATGACAGTGCTACGCTAATTTTCTTACATTTAAAAAAAGCTTTTGATTCTGTCCGCAAAGATAAATTATTAGTTCAGTTGAAGGAGATGGGGGTTCGTGGCAAGGCCCTCTCATGGTTTCAAAGTTATCTGAATAATAGGCAACAGTATGTGATTATTTGTGGGGCTGTGAGCGAACCCCTTCCAGTTAACTACGGCGTAGTACAGGGCAGTACTCTAGGGCCAATTTTATTTTTAATATATATTAACAACGTCTCTAAATTGAACTTAATGAGTAAAATTGTCTTATTTGCAGATGACACTCTACTATTTGTTCATTCAAAAACATGAGAAGAAATTCAAATAAAAGCTTTGAAAGATCTCCATATACTAAAAAAATGGTTTGATCTAAACTTTCTTTCTTTAAACATTCAGAAAACTAAATTTATGCTACTCTCGCTGTCTAAAAAAATCAGGTTACTTTCTTCAAGATCTTGTTATCCACAGCTGTGACAATTATCTCGACACTACATGTGAGATCAGATCTATAGATGTGTGTTCAGATCTATAGAAAATGTGAGTCGTTACAAATACCTAGATGTCACATTTGACCGACGAGTAAAATGGACAGAGCACATAGAACTACTAAAAAGAAACCTCCGTAAATATATATTTGCAATTCATCAGCTGAGTGATGTTCTAGGCAGACGAGAAGTAAGATTGGCGTACTAGGCGTATGTCCAATCGCTGCTCTCTTTTGCAATAATCGCTTGGGGTGGTGCATACAAAACAATACTGGAACCACTCAATGTTGTTCAATCGCTTGGGGTGGTGCATACAAAACGATACTTGAACCACTCAGTGTTGTTCTAAAGCTACATTACAAATAGGATTTAAAAAACCCCGTTGATTTCCTACTGACACTCTATACAGAAAAACTGAAATATTTACCATAAGACAACTTGATATCAAGAATCTCCTACTTTATATTTACAAAAATTCTAGTAACCTCTTTTCTCCAGTTTCACATTCACATAATAGCCCCTATTCCAATAGTACTGGAATTTGATCTTTTAGAGTGAACAAAACTACTAAATTATAGTAGCAACTACTAATTGCTACATCTCCCAAATTTTATATTGAAATATTTCTTCAAATTTAAACACTAATATTTTTTCTGCACCTTCAGTTTTTATTTATTTTGAACGCATAAATAACATAATTTTTAATTTAACTGTATAGGAGGCCGAGTCACATTGGCATTGGCTGCATATAAATGGGGTTCATCAATTAAACCAAACAATAATAGTTCAAACTATTTGTTGCAATTATTGTTTTTACTTGAGCAACTCAGGTTTACGCACAGGCCACATTGCCTATGTAGACCCATTTCCTTAGAGCAACCTTTCTTCAGGCAGATAAGATAACAATTTATTATAATAAACCTGTCTTGTTACTTTTATTTCTTCCTTTAGATTAATAATAATTATTACGCGTATCTTTTCTGTTCCTGTGTATATTGTAAATCTGATGGAAATAAACTAATTCATTCATTCAATCTCCTGTACTGGTTACAGACAAGACGTTTAGGAGTGTACAATGTGCATTTTTTGGTCATAAGTGGCAGCCACGGTGCTGTAGTATCAGTATTAGAAACGCTGTTATAGCAATGTTCATTGGATACTACTCGTATAGATAACCTTGTTTGAACGTTGACCACAAACTAACTAGTTGAGCAAAAATCACAGGAGTTCAATTAAAATGTAGCTTGTTTATTTCTGCACCTAAAAACAAATCAAATTGTTTACAAACATTAAATTATCTTTTTTTGTTGGTAAGAACGAAATATGGTGCCTATATTGGCTCTTTTCAACCAGACTACAAATTTTGAACGTTCACAAGCAGGAAAACTTGCAGACGAGCACTATCTTTGAGAGTGTAATTTTAAAATGTTTAAATTATATGGATGAAAGGTTTTGTCAAATCAGTTGTTTGCCAAACCATTATAACCTTTATTCTCAGCCGTGTTTGGTAACAAAAAAAAATGGTATTGGTTATGTTATTGAGCTTAAAATCATTATTTTAGTTTTAAAAGCAATTATTTTTTTGTAAACACAAATTAAAACTATAGTTTTGGACACCACTTTAACTTAATTAAACAGATTTTGTTCATTTGCTGCGGCTGGCACCTGCTTGAAACGCGCGAACCATCTGATCGTTGAGGGTGATATTGCAACGATCGTGCACGGGACACTCGCGCCATTAAGTGCTAGAGGAAGCCATAGAAAATTATATATTGGAGCATTTACCATCAACTTTTTTATAAGAGCTTTGGGCCTCCAATGGTAGGTTTAATAATGAACAATTTAATGAAAAAATTGCAGTTTAGTAAGTAAAACGCATAAATCGGTACCTTATTTCATTGTTTGAGACACAAAACTTGGTTATTGTTTGTAAATAATTTGCTTTATATGTCTGGACGCAGAAATAAACAAGCTTAAGTTTAATGTAAGTCCCATAATTTTAGCTCTTTTGGTTAGTTTCTGGTTAAGGTTCAAACTTGGGTATCTATTCTTTTTGCTCTGAGAGTAGGCAGGCGTACTCCAACTAGATAGTTTGTCGACCGTTGGCGTGGCACAGTGTCTGTATAATATTTTATATATAGCCTACATCTATGAAATTAAACATATGATGAGAAAATATATGTGTCTGTCTAATATTTTATATATACATCTATGAAATTAAATATGATGAGAAAATATATGATCTTAGTATGATTAAAAAACAATATTTGTATAGCTGTAAACTGATTTTTAAAATTCGTAACTTTTTGCAGTTAGTAGTTCTTTCTCGCTTTCACGCAATTTGCGAGGGCTTTTCTCAACAGTGTCGCATTTTCTTGGCTCATTTCGCCAAAGGCTACAAATACAATCGCAGTTTAAACCCTGACTGTACCAGGTTCGTGAAACGTAGTAATTCATCATGTTATTTTGTAATAGGTTATTGAAAAATAACAGTATTTTTCATCTTTGGCAGCCATTACTAAAATATCATACACAAGCTTAAACATCCTTTGAGTGCCGCAGTGTCGATAATTTTAATGGTACAAAAAGTGCGTAAAGTGCCAGCGCCCCTAATTTTGATAACAATTTATATAGTACAAGGTTATTCTGGTCAAATAACCAGCTAGTTGTATTCAATAGGTTCCAACTATTGATATATATGAGATTTACGTTGTTTTCCTTATTCTTTGATCTGTGGGACATTTTGTTTGGGTACTTTGATATTATTTGGAGGCCACTATTTTTGTACTTTTAAATAATACACGTAATCGTATTATTATTATATACACGATTACATGTATATAGGTCTATATAACAATTATTATTATTATACATACATGTAATAATATATAATTACGTGTGTATAATTATAAACAATTCAATAATTATGACATAAACTATCATGAATTGTAGCTCATTAACCCTACATCGGGCGCTAAACGGAGTTTTCCTCCGTGTATTTTTTATTATTAAAAATAGTACTACTTTTCTGATGTTGGCAGCCGTTTCCCGCAGTGTACTTCACGAGCATCTTTCGGGGAAGCGAAACAATAGCCTCCCGCTTATCTTTGTCAAAATTTGTCAGTATGAGGTCTACTTCCGTGCGAGACTGGACGATTCCTCCGTGAGCGCCTGATGTTGTGTTTGTAGTGCTTGGACGAAATCTCCGTGAACGCCTTATTGTGTTAAGTTTTTATGGAGTAATAATCCTTGTGTGCCTAAATGTGTGACCTGTGATTGTATCTTTTTAAGTTTTACAATATATATCATTTGAATTTTTTGAAATGGAGAATGAAGATGAGAGACTTGTCAGTACAGTACCCGTGTGCTAGGGGTGCTAGGGAACATTTCAGTACTGTTTATGGAGTAAACATTGTCGTTATAAGAATCAGAAGGAAAATGTTTTGAAACTTTGTGTAGTGTTTAAAAAAATTTTAGTAAAGAATACATTTTTAGGTACTTTGGGATTATACCGACCACACCCAGACATGAATCGTTATTTCACATTTCGTTTCTACTGATTACTAGATTAGCGTAGAACAATATTTCGTCAATATAAAACAGGAATTGTCTTATCGCAAACCCCTCCCCATCCTCAGACAGAGGTCAAAGTCGAGCGTCTAGTAGATAACGTGATTGCAGTCTCGCCGCCCGTTCAGCTGGTGCATCGCTTTGTTGTACTTCCGTGTTTTACCTCTACATTTCTCCAAACACAAAAATTCAACAAAAACAATCATTTACCAAACTAAACTCTTTATTAAAAAAACACTAAAAACTTGTTTTTATTCTTGATCACATTCCGCCACCCAAAATGCGAGTGCCTCCGGCCATCAGCGCGGGCCTTGGCAGCACCTTCGGTGCTGCCCCGCGCTGATGTTGATGAAAGAAAAACATCCCTCGAGATAGTACCTATCAGTAAAATATCAAATTCTAGAGGGGCTAATCAGAAATATAAATTGAATTGTAATGGAAAGGCAATTATGTACCGTGCAAATCACGTGATGCCGCGCGGCCTGCCGTAATCAGGATTCTCGAGAAAGATAAGATAACAGCGACAACAATACCGATCACAATACCTGGAAATGCTTGTAAGTTTGTAATTTTGTAATTGAAGAGTTGTTTTTTTCGTTCTATCATGTTTGTTTCTATAAATTTCTATTTTTGTGTTCTTCATACTAGTGTGGTCGGTATAATCCCAAAGTACCCATTTTTTATTTCAGAGTAATAATTGACATTACAAAATTGTATAATATCTCAAGAATTGAAGTAAGTTATTTTTGTAAGAAGCTAAAAACTAAGTTAATTTCCATATATTATTACAGTAGGTTAAACATTTTTATAATTAATTGCATTATTCCTTAAAATAAATCATGTTGTTATTATACAATAACATTTTTTAAGACTTTGAATTTCTTATTTGGAAAATTCATTATATAGCCTAAGAGAGTAATTTTTATTTAATTTCTAAAAATGCATATATTACATTGTAATTAAATCAGTATGAATATTTAAACAAATAAAAACAGTTTAAACGACTATGATATCCATTATTCGCTGACCTGGAGGAAACCTCCGTGAGCGCCTGATGGTGTTTCTAATTTTAAGCGCCTGATGGAGGGTTAATTATTTATGAATGAATTTTCCTGTTTGATAAATCTCGTTTGTTTATTATTTAAATGTAATTTCTTAATTATTTATGAGTTTTTCTATAGTCCTATATATTTTAATTTAAAAATATGATTGTTACCTATTTAGGACTATAGATACTTTTATATCAATTTGATAGTCTAGAATTCAAGATGCGAATATTAGGTATCGATGATTATATTCTTCTACATAAAAACTGGGTCCGTTTATCATACCCTACCCTGTACAAGTAATATACACGGGTAGGGTACGATAAGCGGACCTGGTTTTTTATATCGAAGAATATAATCATCGATACCTAATATTCGCATCTCAAATCCTAGACTATCAATCGATATAAAAGTACCTATAATCCTCAATAACAATCATATGTTTTAAATTAAAATATGAACTTAATATTTACAGTAATCAAACAAATTATTATAACCAAAATTAAGAAAACTGAAGACCTACGACCATATTTACTCCTCTCACAGTTACAGTTGTTTCTTTCCCACAAATTTCACGTAATGGGTTTTTCGGTATGAGTCCAACATGTTGAAGCCACGAAAAAGCAACGTCGCAGCGTCGTGTAGTTTTCTAAAATAGACTGGATTTTTAATAATCAGAATTACTTATGTAAAATTGAAATATTATCCTACGTGTATTATTTTAGAGTGTTTACAGCTGTTGATATAGATTATTTAAGTTAATAGTTCAAAATAATTAATTATTATCGATTGATTATATTGATAGTTAGGCTATGATTAAGTAATATCGTTTGCCAATTATGATATAATATTTTTTTATTATAGATTATAGAGAATAATAATAAGATCCTTTAGTCGTGAATATTAATAATTTACGTGTTGGAGCTTATTATATTGCAGCTGCCGCTTATCTTACTACAGCCCAGTTAAATACATATGGTAACAATAAAAATGCACTGTCTGATAATTCTTCCAAACTTCACACTTCTCCTAGTGCTACAGATTGGACATGTTCTGTCCTCAGCTGTTTGAAGACTATAACAAGAGCCTACTTATACTAATGGCATGTTTATAAAATGCATTAATAGGCCTAAGTCATATTTTAAATGGGAGACAAGGGATAGGTCTAATGCTCATAAAAAAATTTTACTTACCACCATTGGATTTGAATCTGAGAGAAGATCTTTTAACTGATCCAAAAATCCTTGATCTTCCACAAGCTGAGCATTAATATCATACAGTTTAGCAACACATACAGCAGCAGTTTTACGAACATATGGATCTTCATCCTTTAAGCATTTACGCAGAGGCTCACACAAGTATTCAGTGATCTTGTCTACTCTAATGCAACCCATTGTTCTGACAGCAAGAGCTCTAATTAAGGGATTGGCATCTTCACAGTCTTTAACAAATGTATTCACTGCCATAATGGCCATATCAGGTTGACTTTTAGCATAATTCATTAGGTATAGATAGACTAGTTTCTTAAGTTCCAAATTGTCAGTTTGCATACAGTTTACCACGTCAGGAAAAAGAGCCGATACATCCTTTCCTACAGTCATTGATGCAATTACTTTTTTGACAGCCTCCCTCTTCTTCTCTTTTTTGTCGCTGTTGAGTTCAGATTTCAGTTCGAATATTTCTCCTTTCTTGGTGGTAGTAAAGTATTTCGAATCCGTCATTTTGAACAGACAATAATTCCTACTTGTAAAAGGTAAAACTCCTCTCCTTACAACACCACTTCCTACAAAATAGAAACACTGCAATTAATACGCCTCCACAAACCACACACTACAATTTACTGCTGAATCTGACTTTCTTGTTCTTCTTCTACTACCACCGCCCACCTGAACAAAAGTAGGAGTGATGACTCTTTCTTTTTTTTACTATATTCAGATGTAAATGACAGGCTTCGATATAATCCATGGAGTTTCAAAGTATCGTATTGTGATGTGCCATGTTTGCCTTGTTATTTTAAATCAACAAAAATCAAGACATAATAAAAATCAATATAACTTATTACAGTGTACAAAGTTATGCATAAGTGTATTGTATAAATATTCTTTAGTGAATAATTAGTCACTTCAAAGATAGATATGTATGGTATATGAAGTTCGTAATAAACTAAATAAATCTTGATAGACAAATAACTTGACACCAGCTGTTCGTCATTAATTCATATGGCCGGAGGATAAATTGAACAGTACTTCAGTGTAAAATGTTCACCTTATAAAAGGCTTAGAGTTCCGGTCGGTGAATATCATCTTGAGAAGAGATACGACCCGATATTTATTAGTACAACAGAAATCAGTTGGAATAATTCTACCATACCTGATGTCACCTTTCGGGAAATAAAATAGTGGGCTTGCAGCAAGTAAAACTGATAAGGGGCTAGACGGGTGTTTGGGTCGGTCATGATGCACAGACATAACAGTATAAGCTGAAAGCTGGCTGGCAGGAAAACAAATGTTTGGATTTGTAGCGGCACCGTGTATTGCCGCCCTGCCACTTACGTCTGTCATAACCAGTGTCGAAAGTTCTCCACTTCTCCATATGCAAAATAGAAACATTAAATTTAGCGTAACCGCTCAGTCGTTCACAGCTTCCTCTCGTATCGTGGCCGAGACTTAACAACAACATGGAGATCCAGAATATATTTTCTCCGAAAAAAGGGAGACAGCATTCATCACCAAAGACATGCTAAACGCTGCTATCTTTGGACAACCAGAAGCACTATTGAATCGAACTGACTATTTGGTACGTGCTGCTCTCTATATTGTCTGAATCTGAAGTGTACCTCCTCACCACGATAATACAAGTTCTTTTTACTCTTTGGGACCTATCTATACTTTACGGTCACAAGTACAGATTATACTAGGCTTCGTCCGTGTGAATCTGATATGTGTTTCTGTTTTAGTGAATGAAAGTTTTGATTACGAGTCTACGACTTGGTTGTATTGGGTGTTTACATTGATTTTTGTGCGTTTTTTAATTCAATTGGTATATAGGGCTCAATAGAGAATGTGTCACTTTAAATATGTAAGTATATTTTAAATTTATAAATTATTGTTTAAATTTTAGTACGAAATCTTTACATAGCATTCAAAAAAGTACATAGACCTATTTTTAAGTAAGAGTTTTTATATAAATTGTTTAAATGTTATTTGTAATTTTTATGTTCAGAATATGAGAAGAAATTAATACATTATATCTAGACTCTTACTTTATTATTTCAATAATATTAATTTTCTTGTCCAATTTATAGTAGATAAGAGGTTACTTAAAGGTTGTTTCTATTAGATAATAGAACAAAATATTAGGTTTCACCATTAAAGTGCCCTGATTTATTTGGAGTAGATTAAGATAAGCAAACCTGATTTTTTTGTATTGATTTTGACAAACTGTATTACTCAATTATAACCATCGTTATAACCAACTGATGCTGATTAATTGATTGGAAAAATAACATATAGCCTATTAACTGTAAACGCTTTTCAGATAATAAAAATGATATTGTACTGATATTTAATAAGTGACTTCATCGAATTCAAAATGACAGTCAACTTTAAAACAACAATGAAATTGCTTTAAAAAATGATAAAATGTGTTTTCTTGACTTCAAGATGATGGCGTGGTGATGAACAAACCATGATGTGAAAATTATAGTTGCAGACAGTTGGAAGGCAAAGGGTAGGGTATGATAAGTGGACCCGGTTTTTCATGTTGAAGAATGTAATCATCGATTCCTAATATTCGCATCTCAAATTCTAGACTATCAATCGATATAAAGTATCTATAGTCCTCAATAACAATGATATGTTTTAAATTAAAATATGAGTTTAATATTTTCAGTTTTCAAACAAATTATTATAACCAAAATTAGGAAAACTGAATGCGACCATATTTGCTCCTGTCACAGTTACAATTGTTTCTTTCCCACAAATGTCACATAATTGGTTTTTCTGTAAGAGTCCAACATGTTGAAGTCACGAAAAACATGTCTTATCATGTTTCAAAGCAATGTCGTGTAGTTTTCTAAAATTGATAATCAAAGTCATTTTTAATAATCAAATGTTACTTATATAAAATTGAAATATTAATTACATTACGAGTATTATTTGAAAGTTTTTACAGCTGTTGATATAGATTATTTAAGTTAATTATTCAAAATAATTAATCAGTATGGATTGATTATATCGATGGTTATAATTAAGTAATATTGTTTGCCAATTTCAATATAAAAACCGGGTCCGCTAATTGTACCCTACCGAAGGCAAATTTTGGGTGGATTGAATGTCGTTTTCTGCACCTTACTATCAACTAATAACAATTTTTTTGATCCAGCTAATACTCAGACCATCGAAAGCTTGTGTAGGATCTTTAAAAAACATTGGCATATTGACCGACTGACTTGCAGATCATCTCTGTATGATCTTTAGTAAATTTGAACAGTAGAGGGCTGCAGTAATAAGCGTCCAACCCTTGAGTGATTGATAATATCAAATCATCAATTAAAAATATTTAAATGTTGTCAGGCATTTTTACCCTGTTAAGTAATTGTAATTACTAAACTGCTCAAACTTAGTATAAACAAAATTTTATTATATTCTATAATCTAAAATTAATTAATTTCTTTGACATATAAAAATATAGCTTCATTATAATATAATCTTAAATGTATATAACGTAATTCAATTTGACATTATTGTTTCTGGATAATTGAAACAAAGTTATACCATGTACCGTATTTGAGTAATGGCTGCTAGAGAGGGGAAATACTGTTGTTTGTTAATACCTATTACAAAATAACATGTTGAGTTATTACATTCCTGTAACCTGTTACCATGGTCGCATGTTAGTACACAACTCAGTACAATGTAACATAGACTGATAAACTATTAAAGTTATAAACGGGTTAATTCAAATTTGACTGTACAACACAATTATTGGATGCCACTACAAAGTCCTTATTTACTATTTTTTATTAGGCTGTACTTATGTACCTGTTACAAGTATAAAAAGTTAAAGATAACTTTAACAAGTACTATCTCAAGGGATGTTTTTCTTATTTCACCAGAAGTGCGGGGCCCTCACTGATAGCCAAGGGTATTTCTGATCGGTATTTTCCCGACTTCAGATCACGTACCAGATCGTCCAACTTCTTCGACGTGAGATCACGTTGTAAGATTTAGAATGTGATCTATGATTGGGAAAGTACCGATCGGAAATGCTTCTGGCCATCAGCGCGGTCTTCAGTGGCAAACCCCGCAAAATGATAGTACTCAAATTCATGTTTAGATCACGTTTGTGCTTGTAAAGGTTTTGTTTCACTTTGGTACTACTAGTAACATATTTACAATAACATAATCTAAACCTACTTATATTGCATAATAACATTGAATAGTGTAATATTACCAGTCCTAGCCTCTTTGTTTGCACAAAATGGTCTTGGCTATTACTGGTTACTAAATAACCCAAAACCAAAATATTGTGATGAGAACAAATCATTCAGTCTAGCTGTTACTGGAACAAAAGTATCCCGGTAGTAGGTTACCAGTTAATTACCTGTTACTGACAATAATAATCTGTAATGGCAGCAAGTGCAGTGGTTTTGCATATGTTTTATTTGTGTTTGAACACGTTTATCCTTCAAAATATTGAAAAATTAGTAAATATTATAATGATTTGTTTGTTATATTTTATAAATACGCATATCCTAGATTGTTTTTATTCATCATAAAATTATTACTTTTTATATCGTAATTTGAAACACAACATAATTAAAATATAACTGATATAAAATTTAATTTAATTAGTTTTAGTGAGGATTCTTTAGTCATGAGTATCAATGATTTGATATTATCGATCATTTGATTGTTGGACGCTAATTGTACTTCGGCCTAGAAGAGAGGTAAGATTTTCTGAACAGGATGCTTATAACCACTTCTTGAAAGGTGTTAATCATTGCTACTCAGAAAAAACATACATATAGTTCCTCAACTTTTCTATTGTCTGTTCTAAATGTTTATTTTGTTGTTATTATTTATAAGTGTTACCTATTTCCTTTTCCTTTTTTTAAATTATTTATTGATCGTTATGATTCTTTTATTATTTATGAGATTGTAACTGCGTATATTAAACTAATTATTTTAATTCAAACCTTGTTATTATGACTATAGATTGGTTGATAGTTTCGTTTTTGATATACGAATATTATGTATCAACGATTATACTAATCGATATAAAAAACTGGGTCCAGTTATTGTATTCTGCCCGTAATCTGGCAGACAACCATTTATAAAATTATTTTTTTTATTTTTCGACAGGAACATTCTTGAGTTGATAAGTGGACCCAGTTTTGAGTAGACTTTAATAAGCGACCATCAGACAATAATCAAATTGTGGAAAGGCCAACACTTTTTTTTTAAATCTTGTAAAAGGCACAAGTAGCTCAAAAGACTAATAGTAATGCCTGCGAAAGACATCCCTCGATATAGTACTGATCACTAAAATAGAAAATTCCAAAAGACTGACCACTAATTTTTGAGAGCTCAAAATATTAGAAACTCACGTAACCAGTAACAGGAAAAAGTGCTAAGAAACTCTTAAAATTATATCCAAATGTAGTTGGTACACCTTATCTTTCTGCTCAAATTCTCGCTTGAAGGTTGACAACCCTGTTATCCCCTCCATAGTTTGTTATCCTCCCCCCCCCCCCAGAAACCTCGATTCCTCCCAGTCCCCAAGATTGAGGAAATAATTGAGATAAACTCAATCAATTAAAACACCTGAAATTAATTAATTAGTTGCGACCACTTAAAAATTCTTTTTGGTAATGAAAGTATACTATTTTAAGAAATTGTTAAACATAGTTTTAAAGATCATTTTATGTAACATGGCTAAAGTAATTATTATAAATCCAATTACTTTTGTTATTGTAATGCGTTATTCTTGTTGTTGTGTATGATTATTATGTAATATCGAAGTTGGATAATATACTCTAATCGTTCTATAATAACGATTTAATAACAAATGTAGGCCAGTTATTATATTCCCACCGTTATTTTTTTATATTGATATTAACCCTTTTATACAATTTATAAAAAATGTGTGTATTTAACACTTTAAGAGCAGTTCACATACTTTTACTTCAGTAAAAGCTCAGGTGTGTGTCATGCTGAAACACCCAAACAATGCGGATTACGTAATTTTATGGAATGCCAAAACTTCAGAAAAATGCAGATCACATAGTTTTACAGAAATAATGTTTTTCATTTCAGCGTATTACACATCCAGTAATTTGTCATAATTATATGTATTATGTGATTTGGTGTTTATTGTGTTGTTACTAACCTTCTTCATCTCAAGAACTTTGTATTACATCAGCTTGTTTAAAAGCAACAGCTAGTGAGAAGCAGTGTTTGTTTATTTTCCGCCCTCCAAGACGCCCGTGAGGATAATGTCATGTATTCACCTAACAATAAATTTCTAACTTCAATAAAATTGTACTTATCTTTATATTGTTTTGTGTGAAAGTAAACATTGAAAAGAAAAAAATAATATTTGGTTATTTTTACAGATAAAATTACTTTTAATAATCTTATTTGTACATCACTATCTTTTATACTTTCTTAGCGTGTAAGTAAAACATTGGTACAGTATTAACTTTTTTTATTTTCGAATTTAACTTAATAAAAACATTTAGTTTTGTTCTAAATAAAATTGTGAAGCAAATTAATTGGATTCCCATAGGTAAATTGGAGGCTACCTTACTTTTTTTTACATCCTACAAAAATGCTCCAGCTACATTTAATTTTTTTTTATTTCTTTACATATAAATTTTTAATAAAATGTATATTTTTATTTAACTATATGTCTAATAGTATTTTTTTTCACATGAAGTATGTTTATTTCCACACATTTAAGTGAAAAAACTTTAAAGTGATGACAAATCCAAATGATTACTATTAACTAAAGTTTTTGTTTTCGAACGGTCTGTAAAACAGCTATTTTTATCATATATCTGTTTTTATGAGACAATAAATATTTTTGGTCAAAAAATAACTTTAAAAATGTTGGTCCTCAAAGGGTTATCCCGCCGAGTATCCATATATATTTCATGAAATTTATAAAGGCTGTTTTGTGAGGTGTTACAGGCTCTCCTTGTAAAGTTTTAAAAAATCTTATTAATAAATTATATTTAGAGTGTTGTATACAATTTTTCAACAAAAAATATGTTCCTCAGAAATAAAGAAATTGCTACCAAAAATAAACTTGCAAAGAGTATGCACTTTTTTTTGGTAATATTACACATATCCAAAATTTAGAATAGCCCAATTCCAAGTCGGACCAGATCCGACAATTCACTTAAACCAGAAGTGCTCATACATGTGCGAAGTTGTTGGTAACTGCTAGTATGACCTGGTGTTCCAAATTTTATGCACACTGAAGGAATCTTGAAAACTGTAAGAGATACAGAAAAGATTAAATAAAAAAATTGTGGTTAACATGTTCACAACAACGGCTAATTTCTGGACTTTTTTAAATATTGAATTTTTTAATAACAATGGCAAAAACTGTGGTGGTTTTTTTACGTAAAACTTCTAAGTATAACGACAAAGCATATAGATTTCTCAATTTTGCACAAAAAATTTCAATATATTTTTTCAATGTTTCTCGGTGTACCTTGAAGTACTTTTAGGGGCGATTATTAATTTTCCTAAAATTTTAAGCAGTTGTGCACCCGACGGTGAACACAATAAGGAAATGAAAAGCAACGTGTACCCCATCGAGTGCACGACACGCTTTATGAAAGCCCGGTGTGTACCCCATCGGCAGGTGTAACAAATCACGTGTACCTGATGGGGTTTCTGTTGTTCACTCCCTGAGTTGAAATAACTGATTTTGATCAAAATTATCAAACTGTTTCAGTTCTCTTATAATTGAAAATCTTTTACATGCAATGTGCATTAAATTTCTTGTAGTTTTTAAGTATTATAATGTAAGTATTATAATTTTTAAGACCACCAAGCTGGAGATGTAGGTTTTGAGTAGGTTTTTAAAATGTAACAACCCATTTTACTCTTATTCTCAAGAAAGTTGATTTTTTACTGATTTTAAAACTACCATAATGTTATAGATTAGAAACGTAATGTACCTGAACTGTATTCTGAAACCTCTCTTTAAAACAAATTTGTTTGTGCAGAAAACTTTCTTTGAAGGAGATTTAGATCTTCAGTTTCAATCTTTTCTGGCGGACAGTCTCCAGTTTTTTTCTTGTTCTTTAGGGAGATATTCTAAACCCGAGAGGTTAACCTACAGCTATTCCTTCACTATAAATTGAACACTATTTATATTTAAATATATATCTAATTAGTTGCATTATTTACAAGACTAGTCCCCTGGCTCTGCAGCCTGTATAATAAGTGGCCAACAAAACTATTAAATCATCAATTTTGCTGAGTAAATAAACTACCAAATAATCAAACCTCCGAAATGCCAAAACGAGTTGTAGATGTTAACATTTATAGATATTTCCATTATAAAGCTTAATAAATATTGTTTAGTATATTTGGTACTAGCTGATACCCACAGCTTTCCTCATAGTTTTGTAGGTTTTGTATGTGTATACACTGCAAAACATATAATTCAGAACTGATGCTATATATGATGCTTGATGATATTGCCACAGTATTCCAGTTCACAACTCCACAGCTACCAGTTACTTTCTGAACATGATCTACAACTGCTAATCATGTTTTCTTTACTGGATTACAACTTTCCAAAATGGATCTTGCTGCCTGTTTGGATTTAGTAATAAGTTGGTGATATTTACGTCTGAGGAACTTACAAGAGACCTTTGACTCTGGAGGAGCTTTTGAATTAAATTGGTGTTCCATTTGAGCATTTTTAAATCGTTAAATGTTTTTTTAAGCCAAACTAATTTTGTGTTTGAATTTTTTTCTAACACTAATAGTGTTTGCATTAGATTACAATAATGTATTTGTTACTATAATTTTAATGGGTTTTTGTTTTCTAAAGCCAAATGTTAAGGGATATTCGAGCTAGAATAGTCCAAAAAAGAACATGGTATGAATCCTATGGTTTTAGTTACACTAGCCTATCTGGTTATGTTCTGATGGCCAAGAACGAGAGCTGAGGAAGCGAATAAACTCAGCAAGCTAGGGTTGTTATGTGAAGTGGGTTGGATTATCTTCTAGTCATGAATAGAATTCACCACCTAGGGAAAAGTTGATACTTTCTTTAGCTTAAGTCAATTTATTTTAACTAAGTACTCTTTTATAGACCAACCATTCAAATTTAACACAGACAAGATAATTTGAAATCTGACTGCTTACCAGATATGATATAAATCGTGCACCTTTCACTCACATTGCACAATAATGGAGAAAGATCCACTCTGTGCTGGTGTGATGTAGTTTTCTTTCAATGCAGTTGCACAAGTTACTAAATTAACTGCTAACCAAATCTGGTATACTCTTTTAAATAAGGAAATAAATACAGTTTCATAATTATTATGCTTACTGATAAATTTATTTTGATTTTTTTAACTGGATCAAACAAAGTTTTTTGAGTGTGGTGATTGGAGGGATGTAGCATGTTTCCACCATTTCCTGTTTGCCCTGAGTTCAACTGCTCAGGATTGCAGTGGGTGGCATGGAATGGTGTATCTTATCCAACCAATCATGAACTTCCATATTTTGTTAAAAAGAAACCTAGCAGAAGATTTTAAAATATAATCATTATATTATACAGAATTGGAAATAAAATTTAGAGACTAGTGGAAGTATTTCAACTGTACAACCAGTTTTATAATGGTTTTATGAAGATAAAAAGACTTGAGATAAATTGAATAATTTCATCTAAATATAGTCTTATCTTATTATTATCAGTCTGATATCATAATCTTGTCACCTAAAGTTACAACAAAACAAATCAAGATAAATGTTGGGTTTCAACATTTAGATTTCCCAAAAGTGACTGACTATTGGTTTAGTCTACTGACTTTAATGTGGAAATTTTAAGTACTCTGTTTAGTTTTTTGTTTTGTTTTGTTTTTTTTTTTTTTAAGAAAACAATCAAATGTGTTCCGTCACTTCTGTTTACTGCCTTATCTGTACAACTTTAGATATAATTTTGTTTTCAACACTGTAAATGTTACAAAAAGAGAGATTGTTCATAGTTCGTTTGTTGGCACTCAGTAGAACTTTAGAGACTGATACTAGGTAGAGACTTGCAATGGTGTAGTACAATAAATGAAACACAGAAGTAGTGAAATCAAAAACAAGGTTTTAGTTAACCCTCTGTAAAAAAAACTTGCAGTTGTAGATTAGTGCATTGTTAGGTAAATAACTGTATTATATATTTAAGTAATAGCGTTAGTATCATTAATTGTAAGTCTGTGGGAATGTTTGCAATTTTTGTGGTGATTTATGGTAATGATAAATATGTCATTTGATCAAGGCTTAAAAGAAACATTTCTTCAACATCATTTCATATCACTCAAAATATTTTACTGATCCTTGTTAGAGATTGTTCGAAACAATATTGTAGGATAGCAAAGAATATACTTGTAAATAATTTTAGGTGAATAGTTTAAAGTTATTTTTTAAAATCCATAAGTGATATAAAAATACTCAACAGTAAATGAATGAACACTGTATAAAACTAAAGAAGGTTTTGGCAAGAATTCCGCATGGAAGCTGAAGTGGAGGCATAGGCAAGGAAGATGTCAAGGTTGTAGTGAAGCTCTGCAGAGATGTCACCGAGTGTTTGCTGGCGTCTCTCCAGCATTGGTGTCAGCTGAGCCAACACTGCGTCATCCCATCCACTGAGCAAACATCTCCACCTGCGCAGATAGAGTTCACTTATTGTTAATCAACCCTCATCAATCTCAGATTACTCTGAGTTTGTGTTAGGATCTCGTGTTGTGTTTGTGTTGTTTCTACAACATGGATTCCATGCAAAACTTCATAGCTTTCATGTAGGAGAACATCGAGCTAGTTATGTAAAGTTCTCATTCTGTTAGAATTTCAAGTACGTAAGTTGGATGATTATATTCAGTTTTGGTGTGTTTTTGTGGTTTGGCACAAAATTCTTTTATTAATAAGAATTTGCATAGAATGTGCATGTAGAATTTTATTTCTTCAAATCCACCCTGTTTGAACATTTTGTACGACATACACTAATTGGACAGTTTGTAATGTCCTCATACAATTTCCCACAGTAAGAATCTTTTCTAACAAGTTATCACTAACAGTGTTATTAATGTCTTCATATGTTCTTCTTAACTGCAGGCAACAGCATATATTATGGTTTCTATCAAATTTATAAATGATATCAGTTACCCACGGCTGTACACATAATTTCATCTCGAAGAACAGGGACACCATATCCTTTTTAAATGGCATTCCAAACAATCCTGAGATAAGTGATAGTCACTGAAAGATATTCCAATCTCGTGATCCATTTTAGATTTAAGTTTAAAGATATGGGCCTGAAGACTGAAGTGAAACTGTTTCCTATAAGTACCTCTGAAATTTCTCGAAATATTTCCCAGTATTTACCATGTTCCATTGAAAGTCTCCAGTGATTTCAGTCGCAATTGAACTATTTTTGACCAATGTGGAGAAATCCCTAGTTTAAATGAAGACTAAAGTTGGTAGACCTTAGCTTTTCAGTTAACACATTAGGATATAATACATTATGCCATTTTACAGTAGTTTGTTAAAATCTCAATAGTAAAAAAACCAGTCAAATAAAAGATTCTGCACATAACAAGACATTTGTAAAGTGTAACTGACTTTTTCAGATGAATAATAACAAACATTTACTATCACCTGTTTAAATTTGTATAAATTATTATACTCATTATTCTTGACTTTGAAAGGTGATTAAAACACATTTACTATCTGCTAATTAAGCCAAGTCCAGAAATATAATGGAAAATGGAATGTTAATGGAACTTCCAAGACCACTGGGGGACTTTCGAAATAGGAATAGGTCTGTATGTTAACCAGGAACCCTAAGAATTTTCATGTAAAATTTTAGTACAATCAGTCCAATAGGTTTTATGTAATTTAGTAACATACATAGAAACACATAGAGAGACACCTAATAGATTTTTATATAATAGTATAGATATTGTGTGTTACACATAATAATAGATTAGCATTTTACACCTTTTTGTGGCTTTTTGTATTTTTTTATCAAATCATATTAATTATAATATTTTATTCCATGTTGGAAAGAAAAATGTTAGTTTTCCCTGCGTATTATGTGGTTGAGCATGTAAAAGCATTACGTATTTTATGTAATATATCTGATCCTCCTATGTGAAGTATGAACATTGCTGTATAGTATACAGGAAAAACTACCAGTTAGAATAAAAAAAATACTGTATTAAATCTACCAACAAAAGTTATTGACACTGGCCATTGATAAGATGTTAAAAATGATCGGCCATTTGTCAGCTATTGTTGTGATATTGACCGTATCTGCTCAGGTGGTAAATATACAACAGTGTACTCTGTTCGCTTGTAGTCTGACCCAACACTATGATATCAGAGACCCCTGTTGTTGGCCACTTTGATATTTCATGGGGTCTGTTACACACTGAGTTCATAGTATCCTATATCATATCAAAACTATAGATGATTCTATATTCTTGGAGAAGAAAAGTGTGATGTTTTTATTTATAGTAAGTAGTTTATTTTATAATAATACACAAATTTACTCTTATGTATTAAAAATCTCAATTCAGCTCAGAAAAATATAAATATTTCAATCAAAATTTAAAAGGTTTGATTTACTAAATGAATAAATTTAATAACTTATAAAATAGAGTTATGTTATTACATATTAGAACTACAGAGAAATCCTTTTCTCATTTCTCCAATCAGTCTATTTTTCCAGGCTATGTTTATAAATATATTCAAATACACATATATGATAGGGTTATATCTATAGGATTTGAAGAAAAATTTGATAAATAATTATTAAGAGGAACATAACAGAAATAAGTATTTCTTTAAAATATATGGTAAAGACAACAATCAACCATCTCTGATATGTTTTATAGGCTTTGTGACAAGTATATATGACTAAATACATTAAAAAATTGAAATATATAAATTTTTAAATCTTGTCTTTAAAGATTGTGTTAGTAGTTTTTAAATATATTTAGTCACATACTTGTCACAGAGACTGTAAAACATTTTAAAAATTACCACTAGGGGTATAAATATTTCCAAAATAGGGTACAAATAATTTTCCATTACATAACTGACAGTGTATCTTGTTATTTCCACACTATTAGAGAATTTTAGAAATTTACATAGAAAAGTTTCCTCATTGTTTTAATTACATTCTTATACAGAAGAAAGTACAATCTTTTTAAGGGACATTTCTTGTAGAGCCATTTTTATCCATTTTGTAAGGTTATAAATGTTAAGTTATTGTTAAAACTGTTTTTCTAAAGAAAAATTTGTCAAATAAGAAACATAAATGTTGGTGAAAATCGTATTTCATTGAATTTAAAAATGTATAGGTTTATCAAACTTAACACATATGCCGAATTTCATAAACAGTTACACCATTCATATATTCAACTTGTATTTTTATATCATATATTCAATTACATTTTACCCAATAGTAAAGTAGTACATTTAATTTGTGGAAATGTAGTATTTTCCTGTTTTTTGTTAGAGTGGTTAAAAACATTTTTAGAAAATTGTACTAAAGACATAGCTTTTGGGTAAGAAACAAAAATGTTTAAGCATCTGGGTTTCTGCCAATTACATCGGCATGCCAATTAGGTAAAATTTGATCTGTTATTTGTTCTTTCAATCTTGAACACACACACCTGAGCATAAAACTATGTATGTTAGTGAAAACTATTATTTTAACTTGGTTATCTCAGAGTGAACATTTCCACAAAAAACCATAAAATAAAAAGTTTTGGACTATCACAGTGCAATTATGTTTGAAATGATTAAACATTGTCAACATATCATATATATATATATATATATATATATATATATATATATATAAATGAAAAAAGATAACCATAAATATTAAGTAGACAGAAATACTTTTTTAATTGAATTGCAAAATATTGTACATTTGTTGTACATTTTCTACTATATAGTATTAGTTAAAAGTATGGATACACTCTGTTTCGTTTTTTATGGATAAATGGAGGGATGGAACTCAGGACACCTTTCTAGGAAACAGAAGTGAACTTTTAGTCAATGTTACAACTTTGCTTATCTCCCCAAAATGGGATTTTGGGAGGGACAGCTTGAAAATTTTAAATGTAAAACCCATTATGTGACACCTCATTTGAAGGGTCTTGATAAAAGAAGAACAGTGGAAACTAGATATTTCTATCTCAACCCAGTATAAAATGGAAGCTTATTGAAATTAATTAAGTTAAAAGAATGGATGGATCCTGCTCAACCTATAAGGGACATAGGTAGAAAAATGAAACTCACAAAACCCACTAGGGAACAAAAGCAAACCTTTCCACCAAAATGGGCATTTTAGAGGTCAGTTTAAAATGTTTAAATGTAAACTGACATTAGCACTAGTAATTACAAATGTTCTAAGCAATAAAACGGCTAAAACTTACTCACCTTTGTTTTTTATATCAGATGTTCAAACTGCTGTCCCTGGACAGTTTGACAATGTCCAAGCCTGTTGTAGAAACTTTAAACTGCACTGTATGGATTCACTTTAGATTTTGAAAATTTCCGCTACTATTCTGTTCCTAAGGTCATTAATGCACTGGGGTTTCGTTTTATAGATGTTGTTTTTTAATATAACCTCACACAAAGTAGTAAAGTGGAGATAGGTCTGGTGATCTTTGTGGCTACAGGACACGTTCTCTTCTACCTTTATGTACTGGGTGAGATAGAAAGCTCTAGCTTCCACTGTTCTTGTTTTATCAAGACCTTTCAAATGAGGTATCATATAATGGGTCTTTACATTTAATAGTTTTGAGCCATCCCCCCAAAATCCCATTTTGGAGAAATAAGCAAAGTTGTAACAGAGACTAAAAAGTTCACTTCTATTTCCTAGAAAGATGTCCCGAGTTCTATCCCTCCATTTTATCCATAAAAACTAAACAGAGTGTATTCATACTTTTAACTCACACTGTATAAAAATAGAATAAGAAATTTTTTATTCTAATGTATACAATAAGCTCTGTTTATAGTCATTTGTATTTTTTATGTTTTTTATTAAATAGTGGCCCTACTAGTGAAAGGAAAGTAGTTATTTCGTAGTGACATTAAATATCACACATCAAATAAAAACTAGAATCTAAATTAATCAGTGGTATATGCTTAATATACATTTATTAATTATTGTAAAAACATTTACATGCTTTGATTATTGAATCATTAAGTGTGTTATAAGCTCACAACAGATAAATAAAACAAATGTACGATTATAAGAATTTACCAAGAAATATTTATTAGGGTTTGGATTAGCGAAAGAAAAATATTTAGCACACCCACAAACTTATCTAGGGCAGTTTAAATAGAGCACTCAAGCTTAAATAGAAAACACGTGGTCTTTGTGTGAGTCTGTTTGTAAACATAAATATCACCACTGCCAAGTAGTAATCTGTTAGTACTTCTGGTTTCTATCATGAATGTTTCTATGAAACTCTTAAATTGGATATAATATGATTATGTTACACAATAATGTGTAATCATGTTAAATTATATTTAAAATATAGTAGGTTAATGAGTTATATTGTAAATAATATACAATGATCTATCTTGTACATCAAATATGTTCTTATGAACAATATACAATTTTTTAATTATAAAGGTTAACCATTCAAGAGTTGCTAACTATGTTTTCCAGGTACAGCACATGATAGAGTACGAATTCTTTTGTTTTGAATATTGTTTGTTATTCTGCTTTGAAATGGCCATTATTTAGGTACTAAGATACAACATCGGCTTCATTTCACAAGTATTGTTTACTATTAGCAGCTATAAAGTCTTTAATTAGCTAATAAATGGAAAAATAACTAATGGAACTATTTAGCAAACGATGGTTAATGTACTGGGTTTAATCTCAATGTCTTGTCTTTAAAAACTAGTAGATTTTAAATCTTTTTTATTTTAGGATGAGACCACGTTTACAAAATCAATGTAAAGTTCATTTAAACATTTCGCAAATATAAATGATGCAGAATGATATCTAGTACCAGGAAATGTGTAGTTGGGTTTGTTTAACAAAGTTTTATTTTTATATAAATATGTAAATCTCAGAATGGAGCATTTTCCAAAAGTATTCTTAATAACATGTAATTATATAATTAATCATATTTTTCATGCTCTTGTATATCACTACATTAATCTAAATAGTACCTATCCATTTCAAATGTGCATAAATAATACTCATTTTCATGGTAGTTTTAAAAATACGCTGCACTACTAGCCTAGTAGATAAACAAGGATACTTTGAAAATTAATATTAATTGCTAACTATTGTGATATCCATTTATACTTTCCAGACTTTTCTACACTCTTTCACTAAGTAATATCAGAAATAATACACAGTAAGAGTCTAATTATCCATGTTCAGATTGGCCAAGCTGAAGAGCTAATCTAGTTAATACCCTTTAGGAAGCGTGTACAAAATTATACTAAAGAAATCATGTTTGTTTTTGAAGCGTGGAGATGCAGAATCGTGTGCCATCGTGAATCATGGGTCTACTAGCAATTGTTGATTTGAGCAAAGGCGGTATCGGGTGTTAGAACATGCCTATTGGTTGTAGCTGGGTAATAAGTTAAGCAGTTAACCATGAACCATGAATTGATATTGTGTTTTTGTGTTTATTGAGATATTTTATTGCAATCTCTGTATTATTCGAGTTTTTTCGTATTCCGAGGTAGACCCAATTCAGTTTAGCTTGGACAATCAGACTTCTTATGTAATTAATTTGCAACAAAAATGTAAACTATTAATTTACACTCCAACAAAACATTGATAATGACAAGTTTGAAAAGTGTATTGAGTCGTTCTATTTGTTATTTAAACAAAGGACCTGCATTCAAATTAGCATGGTACTATAAATCAACCTTTTTTTTGCCGGTACGTCAGAGAAGATCACCAGAATGTGATGACCATTAATAAGAGTTTATGTTTGCCCTTAACACTGCAGTCTATAAGTTTACTAATTTCACGTCCTCAATGTTGAACTCCGGAAAAGAACTAAAATTCCCTAATGCACTAGGAGGAACGAATTTCGTGTCATAGTGATTAGGGGGAATAATGCTTTGGAATCGACCCACAAAAGAGGAATGTAGCAGTTTAAACAGCTGTACGAGGGACGCCATAATTGAGCCAACTTGTCCTCATGAAGGCTCACCAGCTATCTTATGCAGTCAATAATTTTACCACCACAATTTAAACCATATGTTCCAAACGTTTACGAATAATGTGTATAAGTACCGGATTTATGTACATTTTAATAATTTCCTTTTTTTTTGCTTCCCGACAGAAAAAAATAGTTTCCCTTTCTAAAAAAATCCAACCTGAGGAAAGTTTATAATAGTTTTTTAAGAAAATAACATTAAAGCCACACTAAATATTTTAAAATTTAACAAAGATAATACAATTTTTATAATATATGTTTTAGCAATAATAACTGAATAACAATAAAATAATAAATCAAATAGTGATATTAAATATATTTTCTCAATATTAATAATTAGCAAAATTAGAATTTTAACGATGCTAATAATTTTTAACTATGTACCTAAATTGTGTTAAAGGGACAAAATGCGGAATGTGGCTGAGTAATGAGCCTAGAGTAAATGGCAATAAAATATATGGTCGTGGATATGTGCATAATGTATACTTTTCAATACATCAACATTTACCCTGCTATAATCACATCAACATAAAAACACATTTAGATATTTTATTGTGAATTTAATCAACATGGCTTCTCCAATGTACACCAAATTCCAATTTAACACTAAGAAATGTAACCATGGAAAGGTCATTTTTATATTTGAAGGAGAAATAATTAATATCTTTTGAGTTCTTGTGTAATTGATTTTTAATCAGTTTGAAGCTCAATGCTTTTACAACTTCAATCTTCTTATCAGTCAGTTTTTTTCACTTCGTTTAGACTTTTATCAAACAATATTAAAGCTAAATCATTAACAAAAAGATAAGAATACACCTGCACACAGGACTGGTGTAATATATGGGCTGAAAGAGTTATAGTCCAAGGTGGCAGATGTAGAGGGCAGCAAATTGTGGAGGAGAAAGTTAAGAACTACTGTATATACAAAGTAAAAATATAAACTTTTAAGAAAGCAAAAAATGTATTACAACAAAAATGTTTAAAGCATAGCGGAATGTTAGGCTGAAAAGGCAAGCTTTACTAGTATTATTGTTTTCTGGTGGCTATAGATAACGTGCTGTCCAGTGTTTCATGGCACAACAATTTTTGCACTTGACTTATCATATGCAAAATGACATAATCAAGTTTAAAGAAAGTGATATGGCGGTCATCAGTTGTGGGGTACTAGTGGTGGTGGTACTATCAAGATAGCCTATGGGCGACAGATTTTCAAATCTACTTATGCCTGCATAGTATTGTCATTAGCATCATTAGATAAGTTAACATAAATAAGAACAACAATGGTCTCAAAAACAGACCTGTAAGGCACGCATTGGTCAACTTTAGAATTTTTACAATAGGTGTTTTTGAAAAAAATAGTTTAATTTCTATTGTTGGTATTTGAGGAAAATATATTGTGCAAGATCTGTCATAACAGTCATACAATTTAAATTTCTGCATTAGAATTCTATTTCGTATTGTATCAAATTCTTTAAATATGTTAAACATACTATCAATGTGGATTTCCTTTTTTCCAAAGATATGTAACATTCCTAAAAATACTCAGCCTATAGCAGCAAATGTGTTCATTTCTGAACTAAAACTGAATTGCCTTTTAGAAAACTGTTGATTATTTTCAAAATGGAACATAAACTGACTGCTTAATAAATATTCAAATCTTTTCAAAGTCAAAGGAATTTAAAAAAATCTTTGGTAGCTGTCACGGGGTAATTTAGTATACTTTTTTGAATATATATATATATATATATTCAATGCATCAAGATGTAAACCATGTAAATATTGTCATTAATACAATCATTAAAAATCTGCAATATCACTTTCGATGTTTTGTATGCACACAGTTTCACAATAATTACATAGAAATTGTAAATATTGTCATTAATACAAGCAATAAAAATCTGCTGTTTCACTTCAGATGTGTTGTTTGCACATGGTTTCACAATAATTACATAGAAATTGTAAATATCGAGAGAATGGCGTTATTATGAGTGCAATGGTTTTATATGTATCTTTAACTGTAACATGTCATATTGTAAATTTTAAGTTGAGAGACTTTAATGGCTCCTCCTCAAGATATTTTGTAGTAATTGTGGTACAGTTACAAAGAAAGAATTGACTGATTTATTGAATTATATACTGTTAATAAAATAAGAGTTAAGAGCACTTCTAGTAAGAGGAAATTTCATTAGTAATATTGTTGGTTATCCCGTATAAAAAGGTGAATTAAAAGCAGTATTTTCAAGGGTCCAAGAGGCTTTTTAACCTTATTTGACATTTTTCAATATTTCTTGAGTCGTAGAAAGATTTAGCTTTGTGTAAAGTGAATTTATGTTTGTTCTCTTAAAAGAAGAATATTGCAGTCTGATACAGTTACCAACTGTATATTTAGTTAAACTATGTAGATCATCACATTTTTTCATTAGACCTAATTTAGCTGTAAACTAATTTCCTATTTTTTCCATTGCTATTATACGTCTTTAACCTTTCCAAAGGAAGAGCTATGTCAAAAAATATAAACATTTCAAGGAAACATTTATTATTGTTATTAACAGAGGTTTGCTTATAGATGTTATATGTTTGCTATTATTTTGTATATGTAATTCAAACAGATAGAAAATCAATTTTAAATTTGTTGGCATAGCAATAATATTTTTACTTAAAATTAGGCACATCTAATGAGAGAAGTTACTCAGAGTGGAACAATAAAGGTATAATATTTACTTTAGCTGTGTTACCTAAAACCACTGTAAACTATTTCTTATAGTTGTATACTTTCATTTCCAAAACAAATGTTTGGCACTCATTAAACATGTATTACACTAAAATTAATAACATAATATCTAATTGAAATTTAGATTATATCCCAAATGGTTCATTGATCAAGGAGACGCAAACATTCATGATTACTTTTAAAGTTTGTAATTCTTTACACACCTTGATTATCTTCTGTTTTCTTTCTAATAATCACTTTCCAAGCATGTTCTTTTTGAAAAAAAAAAAAAAAAAAATAGAATAATGTGAAAAAGTTCAAGTAAATATTTACTAAATGTAGATCTTTTTCATTTTTTTATTCTGTTAGAATTTATTCTTTAAACTTTGTCTTTGATTTGTACTATTTACCATATGTATGTAGTATATACAGTATTAATATATATTTTATACTGTCGGTGTTATATTGTATGTATGTGTAACCGTTCTGCTATAAGGACTTTAAGGTCATTACAATGTATTTGTGGGATGACAATAAACATTCTTGATTCTTAATCTTAACTTAGTAATAAAGAGATTGATTCACCTACTATCCAATGCAACCATTACTTTCATGGACAAACAATTATTTTTAATATATAAAGTAGCTACTTCTTTTATGGTATAGTTTATCAGTTGTTGAGAAGATAAAACAATGTGGGTCTGACTTATCAGTTGAGATAGTGGCCACTATTCAGCTAACAAATCAACATTTAGCTTCTATGGTGACCAATTTGCTTTATATAATATGGCTACTATTTGGATTGAAAATAATCATAAAACATATTACATTAATTAAATAAATTTATTTTAAAGTGAAAGGTATGTTTTCCTAATAATAAAGTTTATTAAGCTACCATTACATATCTTGCATTAGGCTGTAAATAGAATTGCATAATTCTACTGGTAGATATTAGAATTGCAGGTCAGTTTCAAGGTTATCTACAGTCAAGAAACAACACACAATTTGGTATAATTTTAATTCATTTCCTTCTAACTAAACAGTTTTGTTAGATTCTAGTATGGTAATCAATACTTAAAACCCTGTTACAAAGCATTGTGTTATAGGTGCTATTATAACACAGTTAAAGTTGACACTATTTAGAGTAAGGTTAACATTAATGTAATACATAATACATTTTCAGAAGTTAAAACATTTTTTATTCAACAATAATATTGTTATTCCTTTATAGTTTATTTAACCCTAGAACTGGCAATGTGTCACTCTGTACTGGCGGCTCTATTTTAACAGCCTCGCAGACGTTTCTTATAATGTATCACATTTCATAACTGTTAGTCCAAATATAAACTATTATATGTCAATGTATTCACAACTATATGGAGAGCATTATAATAACAATATCTTATTGTTTCCATGGAGACATATTTTTATTTTTTTTACAAAATGTAAGAAAAATGTTTTTTGGATTTTTTTTGTAAATATTCCGTTGTGTAACTGCTTAGCAATAAGCTTTACAACAAAACCGTAAATGTATAACTTATTCGAAATTTTGTCCTGATTCCAAAAATATATAATTATTGTAACTTTTACCTCAAAACGTATGTGTTACAGGGCTTTGTATGAAAAAGCACCCATATTTACTTATTTTCAAAAATGCGTACATTTCTAAATAAATATTATTGTTCGTGGGTAAACATAATCTCTTGACTGCATTTATACTTATATAAGTATGCCAGTTAAAACAAAAATAAAATAAAATAATACATTTTAATCTTACCTTATTTACATATGTACAATATATTGTACAAAGTTTCATTTTTCACTCAGCGTCACTAGATCCCGCCCTGCGAGCTCCTAAGGTCATTTGATTGGTCTCTAAAGTTTTCACCCATACTGAACAACTAAAACTATAACCTAAGAAAGCTAAAAAAACAATAATAACAACACCAAATACTATTGGATTCGTAACCTCAAACACAAAACCCGGCACTTGTTTACAGTTTCACAACACTGTGGTTGACCCGTACTACGTTCACGTCAGCTGTCAAAAAAACGATGTTTTACGGTAAACAAAGAAGACAGTAATAGAAAGTAAGAACAGAAAATCGGTACTATAGTTATTGCTCTTCCAGAATATATCAAATAAAAATCATTTATATGACCTTAATTGCCTAAAATTTCAATAACTGTACATGTGTACTTTGGCGACGAATATTCGTCGTTGCCAAATCGGACGGGCCTTTGGCGACGAAAATTCGTTTCATACCAGCTCTAGGGTTAAAACCCGATGGTATATACAGTTGTTGAACTATAAATCAGAAATCTACGTGTTTTATAGAGAAATAGTTTTACTAGTATTAAGTCATTATGTAAACATTATGTAAAATTCAACTGATGTTTATAAGTTATGTCAGCATCTGTATATTTAACATACAGAGTGGGAACACATGTTTATTTAATTATTTTTCATCTGTTAATAAAAAATTATATCCAGATTTGGTTTTTTTACAAGCTATTTTTTATGTCCCTTGAAAATGTTGTCCTCTTGTTGATTTTAATGAAATTTTGCTAGAAAATTGTTTAAAGACCACCATTAAATGAAATCTAAAATAACTTTGTCCTTTCAACAGAAAGTAACATCCGAATGAAATATACAAACATGCAAACTTACAACACTATACCTTGAAATATTTCTAACTTATCGCTTTTTTCTTATACAACAAAAATTGACACTAAACGAAGGGAAATAGTTTATAATGCTAAATGGTCTTTTTCGTTTTGAATCTATTGAACCATATCCATAAATATTAACCTATGTTAAAAAAAAAACACACACACACACACATAAATATATATCTTTAAATATATATATATATATATATATATATATATATATATATATATATATATTTCTTGTGTGACTGTGTATGTCACTGAACTCCTAAACGACTGGACCAATTTTGAGAATGGTTTAAATTTACAACTCTGTCCTATTTAAATTGTTTATTTAATTAATGTTTTATTTATAAATTGTTATTGATTTTGGAATATTTTACCTTTGATCCGGCATACTGCGTTATGACACATAGTACAAAGTGAACTGATACTTAACAGCTGTTAATACTTTCAGCTGAAGTTCATAAAAGAGGCAGAAACATTTGTTTACATTGAAAATTTAGAAAATTATTATTGTAAAGTGCTTGATCAGTGTAATGCAGATTACATAGAAGAAGTTATTGCCTAATTTTAAATTTAGATTGCACCAATGATCAATAAACTATCTAATGCAATTAAATACTATTAAACGCTGTTATAAAAGCCACCTCATTGTACAAAGCAGTGAATGTTTGCACATAAGGTAACCGAATTTGGTTAGATGGAAGGTAAATGAAAAGAGCCAAAAGAAGACGCTTTATGATCGAAATTGGTTTTCGTTTATACATTTTCTTGATCAGAGCACAAGGCAAACTCCACAATAATACTGGAAATAACTTAGACAGAAAAATTAATTTTAACAGACCGAATTTCATTCTTTATAATCTAATTAGTTTCATCCATATAAATTAATTGTATTGAATAACTTATCAACACGTAGCAAAAAACCATGAAAGATAGAGGCAGGAAATGTGGTATATACCTTCATAATGTGCCCAAGTGGCTCATGAAGGAATGACTATCAATTATCTCAGGAATATTTTAAATGTGATAGTAAAAGAATATACTAATATATTGTATTATTTTTCAACAGGAAATTGTGCGTGAAGCCGCAGGCAACTGCTAGTATACACACACACACACACCAGGTGTCTTAAAAGTCCCACCTCCCTTATTAACTTTTTTATGAATAGAGATGAGTGATTTACTTTAGGGTATTTTGGGGGATAAGTCAAAATTTTCAAATAGCAAGTGACACCTAATTTTAAAGGTATTATAAAAAGAAGAAGAATGGCGTAAACTAGAGGTTTCTAATGTGACTAAAAAGTTTGGTGGAAAATTAAAGTTTGAAATTTTTATAAAACCCCCACAATTTAAATTACATTTAAGGGGAGTGGGAAGGCCCTATACCCGCCATGTTAAATTTGTGAACTTTTAGGTACACTTTTCTCAGGAAACTATAAGAGATATTGAGTTGGAATTTTATATCTGTATACCTCTATGTATTGTAAAGCTACACTACTAGAATTATTTTTAATATCTTTTTTAATTGTTGAAAAACATTTTTTTTTTTTAATATGCTATTTCTTAACTAACTTTTTTTACATAAAAATTTTTTTTCTCAGCAACTACAAATTTAAATGTTATAATTCTAGTGCTGTTACTTGGTATTATGTAGGTGTACATGCATAAAAAATTTCAACCCTGTATCTTTTATAGTTCCTGAGAAAAATGTACATGTACAAAAAAAATCAAATTTCGGTTAACGAGCGTTAAAGAAAATCTACTCACAGTTCTGCTTAGAAGAGTCCTGCACCATAATCTGGATCATCAGCATCCATTTCCTTGTCTTCTTGCAGCTTCCTCTTAGCTCTCCTGGCCTGTCTAGCTGCTTTTGACATTTCTTCTGTTGCCTTTTCTGCTTTCTTCAATCTTATTCTGTCCATGGTGCGAAGTGCGTCGACCGACTTTTTAGACATTTTTAGTCCTAATTTATCAAACACCCTCAACTTACTGGAATAACCATCATTGAAGGTTAAAACTGCATCATTGGCACCAAGCTTCAAAGTATCTAACCTAACAAATGTGTTTTTTTGGAATTTTTGACCAAACTATGTTATTAAAACTTTCATTCTGGTTTTGTGTTTGGCCATGAAGGCACTTTTCTAAAAGGTTCAGGGATTTGACAAGTCAGTAAATATTTTTTTTCATGGCAAGTAAGATAGCTTCAGGAATGCTGTGATTATGGCTATAAGACTGCTTCAGTTCTTTTGATTTATTATAGGCACACCAAGAATCAGCTCCCTTTGGGCATAGGCCATGTTGGGGAGTTTTGTTCGGTCGACATCTTATGGAAAATATATGGCCCATATATTCCTTCTCATGCCTTGTACTCCAGTGTTATCCGACATGCTCGTCTAATGGCTAATCCATAATATGTCTGCAACTTGTCAATATCTAGATCAGTGAGCCTATTTTTTACCTCCAATCTTTTTACGCGTCATCCAACATTTTGCCTTTATAATCCCTTTTTAGCTGCCGAAGTCTCGTCCCCATTCGTTTTTGTATGTGGCCGATACACTCAAGCTTTTCTATCTTTACATCTTTACCATACGGCTGTTCAGAAACAACTGTCTGATAGCCCTTACTATCACCGTCTCCTAAATACTTTACTTATCGCACACCGTGATCAACAGAGTCGTAAAACAGCTTTACCGCACCACTAACCTCCATTGTACCACTTGAACCTTGGAAATTTTTTGTGCATACATGAGCCTTAGGAACTTGCTTAGTATTTTCAGCCATAGTGCAAGTATGGCAAAACTTAGACATAACATGCATGTCAAGAACTTTGGTAGTGTCTACACTAGTAACAGACATAATTCCATTTTTAGATGTGTGGCCGCGCTTCTGCCACGACCCATCCAACGCTACTGCCAAGTCAGAAATTACCACCATTTTCTGTGAACTGCTTCTTCTCGTGCTAGGGCCATACTATCTTTAGCACATGCTTCTACAGCTGTATTTAGTGTTTTGTGCGTATACAGAATACTTTTGAGGTGGAGATGGTAGATCAAGAAGTGAACAAAGAATATTGCCTGCGCTAAGACCCCGGCCAATAGTTCTCATACCATAAATAAATCGTAGGTTTTATGTCATATTTATTGTTTTTCACAGAGGTCCTGAGTTCCTGAAACAAACTCCAGTGGAAACATTTTGAACATTCAATGTCAACATTTACAGACAGTCCATGTCGTTCTTCCTGTGACACAGCCAATTCGACACAGTCATAGCCACCGCAATGTTTTACATCGCACAAAAACCTTTTATAAACCTCACTTAGTTTGTCTACATTAAAAAATACAGTTTACCATTACCTTTGGGCTCAAACCTGTCATAAACAGAGAAGTTCAGTTTTTTTGAAGAAGAAACTTGGGTCTTTGTGAAGTACTGAGGCCTTCAGGAGTAGTGATAGAGCTAGGCCTAGGCTCCGAGGCAACACTCGGTGTATGTGATTCCACTAATTCATCTGATTGAAATTTTTGTGTACCTATTCCCTTTGAAAGTACTTTTCTTCTTATAAGATCATTTAAACGAGGCATTGTTATAAACACAACACAACACAATGACTTGAACTCACAAGGATAATAAAACTCACAACGAAACAAACTCAGAAACACTAATTTTGTTTATGTTGACTAGAACAGTTGTAATATAAACAAATAATTCAGAAAAACAACAGATGTTAGCAGTAGACAGTACTGGCTGGTACTACCAACATAACAAAATCAAAACACACCAAATGTTTTGTGTAAGTAGTACTATACAAAGTGAGGCCTACTCTGGCGCTACCATAAAGCAAAAAACTTAAAACATACTATGTTGTTATATTAAAAAAGTATATTTAGAGTTATCGTATTTAATTTTCTAAAAGCAGATACTTAAAGAAGAAGTTTCATTCTACAAAAACTGCATTAAAAATAGAAAATCTAAAAAAATTTTTTTTTTACCCTTCCCACTCCCTTAAAGTTATTGTAAGGCAGATAAAACATTCACTGGCTAGTTATTTTGAGAACTTAGGAAACAATATCATAAAACAAGTTATTAATAGAATAAGCAAAGATCCACAACCATGATTAACATAGCATTTATTAGGTTTGGTTTTGTCTGATCAAAGCACATTAGGAAGCCTGGGAATACCAATACCTGGTTTTGCCCTGTCAACTCTTTTTGTTTACCAGATAGTATGTGAGATACATTGAGACCACTTTGACACAGTAACTGGACTGAAACAGTTATGATGCAGCCCTATGATATTTTTCAAACAGAAGTAGACATATGAGGTATATATTATTTTAGTATCCATGGTTAAGAAATTAAAAAATAAAATAAAATTGTTTCTCTTTTTTGATTTTTTTTGTATGAAAAATATATACATATACATCTTGAAAACCTAATTTGGACAAAAAGTGTCAACTTTGGTATGTTTAAATTCACTTTCTGTCTGATGTATTTCCATTGCTATAGTTGAGTTTGCCTGTGATCCAACAAAAAAACACATATCAGCAAAAACCGACTTGATAAAAAATCATCTACTTTCAGCTCTTTTAATTTTATTTCTGTCTAAAATTTTTTAAGTGCCATAGTTATAGTTTGTCTTTTTGACGTGAACATGTAGCTTATGTACAACTGAAAAGTTACCTACTAGGGCCAAAAAGCGTCTACTACCAGCGCTTGTAATCTACCTCCGGTATAAGAAATTTCAAGTGCTATAGTTAGAGTTCACCTTTTTGTCCCAATGAAGGAAATATATCATTCAACTATACGGTTGCTGTGGTCTAAAAGTGTCAATTCCTGTACTTTAAGTTTAATTCCAGTGTAATTTATTTATGGTTCTATAGTTAAGTTTGCCTTGTTGTCCTGATCAAGAAAATGTTGGTTTTCAAAACCAACTTGGGTCAAAAAACATTTACTACCCCCCCTTTAATGTATCTCGTGTCTAAGATATTTCAAGGGCTATATTTAGTTTACTTTTCTGTCCCGATGATAACAATATATATAATTATGTATGACTGAAAAGTTGACGTCTAAGGTAATCGTGTCAGTTCCGGCCATTTAAATTTACTCCCGGTGTTATTCATTTATGGTTACGCAGTTGGTTTATGTTGTTGCACTGACTAAGAAAATAAACAATACAAGTTTGGCTTTTGGAATCTAATTTCCGGTTTAAAATTTTTCTGGTACTGTAAGTGATTTTATATTTTACCCCGTTCAAGAAAGTATGTCCATGCATAAGCTTAAGAAGACTACTTTGGTAAAAAAAGCATCTACTTCCGTTGCTTGTATTCTGCTTCTAGAAAAGAGGAGAAGTGTAATATCTCTTTGATTTCCTTAAACTACAGTATAAATACCATACTCAAAGTCAAGTGAGCCAATCAGTATTGATTACTTTATTTGTATACATCCACAGCTTTGTTCATTAAGGTGGGTTTTATAACAGATTTTAAATAATATTTCCAATGCATTAGATGGTTTATTTATCACTAGTGCAAGCTAAATTAAAAATTATATAGTAACTTCATCTTTGCAATCTGAATTACACTACTGATCAAACACTGAATAATTATTAGATAATATTTTCTAAAATATAATGTAAACAAATGCGATTTCTTTTACACATTTTATATATGTACATTCTATATTCATATTTTGTTACATACTAATATATTTTGTTTGTTGCAGGCGGGACAGCAGTGGTTTGGCTAACATTGTCGGCAAGTGATGCCATCCTCAGAGAAAGTGAAACTGATCAATTACAGATGTTACCGGTGAGTGTGTTGTGTGTTGTGGTGTGCTGAGTGTACTAGGTACTGTGTGGTGCAACTGCGACCATGTGCGGTGTGGTGTGCACTCGAGGCTAGTCACGTGTGACCAAGCCGTGGAGCCACAGGGTATGTGGGTGCCCCAGGAGCTCTCAGAATCCCCGGGTCGTAGCGTCCGATGACCCTTGCGTCGGACCGATTCGGTCCACCTCAGTCTCCCCAGTGAGCCGACATGCTTTGTCATTTCCTCAGGGTAAGTTCGATGCAACCACCAGCACCTTGTAGACTTTGTGGCATTGCTTGTCTGCTTTGTAGCTAGCTCCATTAGTTGCATTATATTTTTGGGACTTGTGTTGTTGTTTGCTGTGGAAATTATTTTTCTCTTTGTCTAGTTTTACTACTATTGAGATTCAGCAGCAAATCCCATCAACATTTTAACAGTATTTAATAAGTTTTTCTGATATAAATAATATAAAATAATTATATAATTAAATATAATTATTTCCCGGCGGAGCAAGTACTTTTTGTGATTCAATATTTATTGAAAAAAATATATCTATAATAGTTAAACAAACAAAAATTGTCCGATAATTGGTAAAATGACTTGCAAATCCAGCAATGTTATTTACCAATTGTCATGTAAAAACTGTCCAAAAGTCTACATTGGTCAGACAGTAACTCCATTGCACATTATAATTAACAAAAATCACAGCAATACAAAATGTTAAATCAAATCCTATTTAGGCCCATGCAATGGAGTATAAAAAGAATTCGATGAATGCTTTTCTTTTAAAGGTATTCACTAAATTCAAAATCCACACAAGATTAAAATTAATCATTTTAAAAATAGAAATAGCTTATCAGAGGGTTCTACAAACTAAATATCCTGATGGTCTAAATTTAAGATATGGATAGTTATAGATATAAAATTTACTATTACAATTTCTAATACTATTAAATTACACAATCAAAGTACAAAATTATTTTAGTGATAAATATTCTTTGTATAAAGCAAAATTATTTACTTTTATAAGAAAAAGTAAATATAATTATCTTTTAAGAGAAAATTGTTCCATATACAAGGAATGTAGCTGCTCTATTAAAATTTATCGCTAAAATGAATGTTTTAAAATATTTATAGTTTTTTTTAACGGTAGTAGTTACCTGCAGCTTCGCATGCAATTTCAAAAGTTTTGCACCTGTATAACGGGTGATTAACACATGATCGTGCTGTTGTAATACAATGTTTACACAGAATATTTTATTACATTTATAATAACAAAAATTAATACAATAATAACAGGCTCTTTCAATATTAATATTTTGCAACATTAGAGACCAAGATGGGATTTTAAAGACTAGTGGGGCATAGCCCAGAGGAGTTTCTGAAATGAGAATAAGCCTATATCCATCCCAGGGCCTCTAAAAATAGCTATGTAAAAATTTCAGTACAATCGGTTGAATAGTTTATGCGTGAAAACAATAATAAATGCACTTTCACATGTATAATATTACTAGCAGTTATCCACAGCTTTGGATGCAATTGCAAAGGTTTTGCACCTTTTTAAGCTATTCTGGTTTCATTGAATTATATTTCCGATGCTGAATTTGTCTTCCTCCCTCAATCAAGAAAATATTTTCAAAAATGTATATTATGGTAATTTTAATTTACTCCAGTCTTAGATTTTTGTTGCAAAGCTGATTTTGTTTCTCGATAAAGAATATACACATACATACACACCCAGCTCTTATTTTTTATAAGTTTCATAACAGTCTTTTAATGTAAAATAAAAGTTAAATTACATTGTCTCTTATATCTCCATTGCTAGCAGTTACCCGCTGCTTTGCACGCAATTTATTAGGTATTGCACGTTTATGACCACTGTTGGTTCGAGTGAATTATATTACCGACACCAAGTTTTAGTTTGCCTTGTTGCCACGATCAAGAAAATACGTCATAAAGTTTATAATTAAGATCATTGTAATTTACTTTGTTATTAGTATGTTTTGTTCCAAAGTTGTTATTGTTTTATTTCCTGATCAAAAAATATATAACACAAATCAAAGGAGCATACTACTGTCAAAAGAGAACTAAGATGGGTTTTATATCAGTCTGTAAATTTATAATAAAAGATTTTAAGTATTTTAGAACATTTATAGCTGGAATTGGTACATTATTTAAAAGTAACAGTCCAGCGAATTTTCATTTAGCATTGTTCTTGTTGACTGTTTCAAAGGAAGTTTTCCGAGTTTAATTCTGACCTTCTCATGTTTTAGGACATTTTGATGGTAGATTAATACTTACCTAATCGCTGAAATCTAAAACTGTGTTAAAAATTAAGGTTACTTAATAGAAAATGTATTCTATATAAATGTAAGCAAATTGAAAATAATAATAAACAATGTTTACATATACATAGCACAGTTCATTACATTTGACAGGCTCAATTAAATTACATAATAATATTAATATTACTTAACTTTATCCAAGATGGGATTTTTCGTTACTCCAAAGACCAGTGGGACGTAGCCTGCAGCAATTTTCGAAATAAGAATAGGCCTTTATTCATCCCAGGAACCACTAGAATGTCCATGTAAAATTTCAGTACAATCAGTTGAGTAGTTTATACGTGAAAACAAAACAAACTAAGGCACTTTCACATTTATAATATTGTTAGGATTAGGATGTACATTTTGTTATCTAGAAAAAATCAGAGGAGATTTTATGTTAACAATATTTTAAATTATAAATAAAAATTACAAACGTTAATTATTATTGCTGATACTATTAAAAAAAAGAAAATTAGATAATTAATTCACACACAAATAAAATTCCTACTTGCACAAGTCAAGTATCATCATATTGAACAGGTAAATATCATGATTATTTAACAAACAATAAAGAGTTTTAAGAAAATACTAATTTGCTTAAGGGGACTGCGAACACCATAAGACCTTATTACTAATTTTGTCATGTAGCACAAAAACTATAAAACAGAGTTTAGCAATATCTTTTGTTTAAAATAGGAGTTCATCATTTAGTTCCCTCCCTGCACAAGATTTTTGTACAATAACTAAAACAAAAACTTTAATGATCTTTTTCTAAAAATATCTTTATATACGTAACATTTTTTAAAAGATTTTGTTTTTTAACATATAATCTAAAAAAACCTTAAACCGTGTAACAAGGGACTAAATGATATTGTTGTGAATCTACTCTGAAAATTTGGTAATATTACCTGTAACGGTTATATAACATAAAAATCTAAAAATATCAACTTAACGGGAAATCAACAAAAACTGAGAATAACATAAACAATTTTTGAAATGTAATATTTAGCGGCAAACAGCTGAATAAGATTGACTCAAGATATTGGTCTTCAAGCTTCCCTTATAGTAAATATCTGGTTTGTATGATATTTTAAATTCTTCAGCAGTATTTTTTTAAATCTCTTATTGTCTAAATTTTGCATAGTTGTAACTAAATTAAGTACTATTTTCTAATCTAAACTCCATATAATTATGCATTTACTAGAATAAGGATCATTGAAGGATTAACACAGCATCCTGTACTTCAAATTTTAGTATACTTAGTTTTTAATAAGTTGTAGGATATGGGACCAAATTAGATTATCGAGAGACTCGTAGGGATTTTGAGTTTTACCTGCTAGTCATTTTGTCAATAGCACACAATTTAATAGAATGACAGCCTCTAACAGAAGTAATGAAGCTTCTCAAGTAGTGTTGCCAACCTGAAAACAAATAACTTAAAGGATTATTATGAGTAGTAGGTACTATAAAAAAATCAAAGTTTTGTAAAAAATGAAAAATCTATTTGTACACATCTACATAACATATTATTTTTATTTTTACATGATGTATATTATATTTGTATAATATTATATTGTAATGGAAAGAGGACAAATTAGAGAATATGTCAAATATGTGAACTTGTACAAGCTAGTGGGCATTACATGGACTATAGTCCCACCAACTGGCGGCACTAGTTGCCTGAGACCTAATGAGCCCTCAGTGCTTGGCGGATCATCGAACTGTGTGCATGGTGCTAGTTATGTTAGTTTTTATTGTCCTTGTTTTTACTGTTAGTCGAAAATGGAAATTAACTAAATTTCAGAGCGACAAATCAACATTAAGTTTTTGGTGAAGTGTGATAAAAGTTATCAAGAAATCACGGAAATGTTGACAGCTGTTTACGGTGATAATGCTCTGAATCCATTTCAGGTGGATTAAGCGTTTTAATCATGGCTGACTAGACACCACAGATGATGCAAGGCCGGGATGACCTTCAACCAATTATGTTAAGGACAAAATTGGTCTGGACAAATTGTATCTATGAAAATAAACAGTGCAAAAATTTCAACCAAACATTTAGCTTTAAAAAAGTGTGCAAAATTTTTCCCTATCAGGCTGGAAAAATTCATTTGAAACCAAAATTGGATTTCTTAATAGGGTAATCACTGTTGACCAATTGTGATTTTACAAGTATGACATTGAACTCAAGGAGTGAAAAGCAAAAGATGAACGTCGAATAAACAAAATAAAAAAGGCAATGGAAAATTAAAGTTGTGGTCCTGGTTTTTTTTTATGTTAAAGGTGTTGTTCATCATGAATCTTCCTGAAGATGAATCTTCCTGAAGGACGAACAGTAAGTGCTGAGTTCTATCTCTCAGTTCTCAAGTGACCAAATTTGATTCAAAGTAATGAATGGATAGATCCTGCACCTGCACATTCAGCATTGGCTGTTTGCCAGTTTCTGGCAAAAAATTCAATCATCCTTCTTTTCACCAAATCTGGCCCCCGCAACTTTTTCCTATTCTCAAAATGCAAAAACGTGATAAGGAGACATCACTGAGAAGATTTGGACACAATAAAGCAAGAAATTATGAGAAAAATAAACAACCTATCTGCCGAGAACTTCCAAGAGTGCCTTAAAAAGTGGAAAAGAAGATAGAATAAGTGCAAGGCAACGAATGAAGAGTACTTTAAAGGGGACAAAATCGATGTAGACTAAATTTGCAAATAAAGTTTTTAAGGCCTCAGTTCCAATTTACTGGATATACCTCATATAGTTCAATAAAAACATAATTTTCTACAAAAATCTTTCTTTTTTTTGAGTTCTTACTCTCCATAACCTTTCTACAAACCAACACTTTTCATCTGCTTAAACAATATAAAGCATTTCTGTAATTAGCAATAAACATATTTTTGATTTCTTTGATACTGGGACATAGGCAAATACAGGGGGGAGCAATGACCCTCTCCATGATTTTGATATAAAACATTTTTATATTAAAATAATTACTCTCATATTGGAACCATACAAAATAAAATAAACTTAACTTATTGAATTTAACTTTGAGTATGAGTAAACTTCTTTCAAAGCATTAATTTTTTGTGGTGTCGAAATGCAAAATCTCGTTATTTTTATTAGTCAAAGTCTTTATTTCAACAAAAACAAGTTGGTAACTCATACAGTTGAAGTCAAAGAGCATTTCTGCATTAGTAAAGGTAATGGTGAACTAAAACCAAGGTAGCCCCTCCCGAAAATCAGCACTGGAACTGCCCTTGTACTGGGACATATTACAATAAAAGAATATAAATATCCTATCCTACTGTGGACTCCTTATTTATTCCAATGTGATATTGATTCAATGTCAAGTACGTAAACTCATCTAATGCAATTATCACACAAGTTTCACAAAGTGTTATACCGTTTGTTTGTAACATATAACGATGGCAAATGTCCGAAATCCTTTCAAACTTTTCATTGTCATTAAAAACTTTAAACAAAGAAGCAATGCAATTTGTTATCAATGGTCACATCTAAAAAAAAGATGTATATTTAGATGTATATTACAATGAAGATTTATTTATTTTTACTAATAAAACAAATGTTTTTTATTTCGTTTTTAGTAAGGAACTGAATACATGTGTCTTTTTAGGATTAAATTTAAAATAATTTTTGTCTACCAATCAAAAAGGAAAGAGAGGAAGATTATCTTGTCTATATCATACGAGCCACCAAGCAGCACTGTACCATGATCTGGACACAGGATCAAGTTGGTGTTCATTCTACACAATTGAATCGATAAATTATCAAATTTAGAGACCCCAGGATGAACCACGTGGCACTCTATTTAATCTCGATTTTATGATTTCAAAGTCCAACTTGAACAAAGTGAGTCCTGTATGACAAATGTGATTGAAATCATGAAAGAGCAAATTCAAATCCATAACTCCCAACAAATTTACTGCAAAAAATGTCATTGTTCATCTGATCAAACCATTTTTAAAGATCCCAAAATATTTCCAAAGCTACCTGTTGTTTTCTAAGTGTATAATCATTTTATCAATAAGTAAAAACATTGCTTCAATCGTGGAGGAATTTCACTTAAACCCAAATTTATTTGAAATCAATACATTGTGGCACTGGGAAAAAAAGAAAACAGATGGAAATAATCCAGCTTTTCGTGAAACTTAGAAAAAGTAGGGCCATCAAAGACACTAGGATATTGTTATCCGCAGATTCTTGATTACCTTTTTAAAAAACTAGTATTATTTTAGTAGTCATAAAATTATTTTTTAATAATTCCACTTGCAATGGAATTGTTAGATATTTTGATTAAGTTTGATTTTGGTTCTTTCAAAACTTGCTTTACCTCTCTACATTACTTCTAATCAAATACCCATATAATTTCTCTTACTGAAAATGTATGGTTCTCTCACTAAATGTTAAAACCAAATACTGGCTGGGCATATAAATTAAGAGCTATTTAAATAATTTATGTTAAAACACATTTAAGTGATACTGTAGAGAGGTGGATGAAAGAATAGTATCTTGTTCCCTGAAAACTTTGGTTACAATTAAAACCGAAATGAAATACTTTTATAAACAGTTTGTATTGAAAAATATTTTTAAAATCTGTATTGCTGAAATTACAACAGAGAATCTGATTTTCTTTGTTATATGTATATGTAGAATTCCTTACAGAAATAATAATGATATATTTTGTACTTAATTATAATTTTGTAATTGTTGATCAATGACATGCTAAAAAACTGCAGAAACACAATTATTGTTTTTCATGGAGATTTAAATGTAAATTTATCAATCAAACATTCTCTAATAAACTGTTAAAAATATTTCTTACAATCTATTCCCCAGCTTTTATGAGTCACTCGGATAGGAAAAACACACAGATTTGATTGATCTGTATTTTTACAAATTCCCAAGCAATAAATATAAAATAATAAGTCTAATGTGTGAGATGATTCTTATTTAGGTTTATGAAAAATGTTTCAACTAGAATACTTTCAAAGGATAATTTACTGACATTAATTGTTTGTCAAAGAATTAGAAATGGGAAAAATGTAACAAAATATATTCTATTCTATAAAAGATCAGAAATTTATATAAAAATGTACAAAACATTAGAAATGTTTCTATTAACTTTAATTACTCATTTCCTTGAAAACCTACATTCTCAAATTATAATAATAAAAGAAGAAATGGGTAACACTTTATATTACAAAGTTGAGTGTGAAGAAGTGAGGACTTTGTCAGCTATTAAGGAAACAATAATTGTGAGAATCAGTAATTTGACTTACATACAATAATAATTCACGGTAAGAAATTTTTAAAAATTGGCTAAACTAGATTATTAAAAGTGAGAGGGAATGAAGGCGTTTAGTTCTCAATGCATCAACCAAACCTAAATTTATTGCACATGAAAACTAGAGTACCATAATAATTAAATAAATGTCAGATAATACATACAGAAAATACCACCTGATCAAGAATTGGGATTTCTATAAAATTGAAGTAAGTTTTTGTGAGGATATGGTTTTGCAAGATAGCGAAAATGCCATTTGTTTAAACCTTAATTTTACTAAGCTTATAAACTAGTAAAACACAATGATAAAAGTTATTCCATCCATTATTGAGGCTAAAGTGGATTGGTCATCTGTGTTGATGTGGGAGTTAATGTTTACATGTTCCTACTGGCCTTGGCTGTTACTCCATTCCAACCTGACCATGTGGCTTACTCTGTGATCCACCTTCTTTCGATAACTGTGTTCCTGTGGAGACAAATATCCTGAAACAACACATATCCTAGCTGAATAAGTATGAATCTCTTTCTGTTTAGATGTTTGACAAAACTTGAGTTACAAGGGTAAACTGTAACAAATAAATGTAACAATATTTGCGCTTAGCTATTGTTCTTCATTTTATGTATGCTATTATTCTACGTTTTAGAATTATTATATTATTTGTCCTGTGAAGATACAATTTTGCTGTTTAATTCTTTCAAATTATCCCCGCTGTTCTTTTTAAGTTATTAGGGTTTTCTGATGGAAAAAAATATTATTCCAGTTAACGAGGATCTTGAAATACCAAGGTTCTTGCTATTAAGAATTAGCTGTAATAGATGATATTCGAATTTTAAATTATGCTATTGCTTTTCTTTTTATCTTGGTTTTATTTTCTGTTTAATAAATTGTGATCAATATTTATCAGGCTATGCCAGTATCTTATTTTTTAAATAATAATTCATTAAATTACCTCAGCCCAAAGTGATCCTAGTATTTTAGTTAATAAATAAAAGTTTTATATTTTATTTATTTTTAAATATATTCTTAGTAAATAAATTAATAAAATTGAAGATATTGCTTCGCTTAATATAACATGTTATGGTTTGATCATTGTAAAAGTTTTTGTTTATAAAAAGAAAACTAACTGTAAAGTCTTTATTAAAATGTTTATTGTGTTATTTTAATAACTGTTACTTATGTTTATCTTTTTTCTGTTTGTTGTTTGTCTAATTAAGACAGTATTGTTTAATTATTATGACTTGTGTTATGTAAATGTTTTGAATACTGTGTGCATACTGAAAATACTATAAATATCTCGAGAGTCATATTGGCACTTTGTTGCTGCTGATAAGGCTACATTAAAGCTATTATGACACAACAGTATTAATTTTGATACTTAACTGATTTTCTATACTGTCTGGTATTCATTAATGCTGACTTAATTTTGTGTTTCCTATTATGCGTAGTTCAGAAGAAATAATGAATTATTAATTATATAACCCTAATTAATGTTTTATTTCCAAAACATAGTTATCCTAATTTATAGAAAAATCTTTGGGGCCAGTACACCATCATAAAAAAATTTTAATTTCAAAATTCTTTATTCATAAAAATGCACATTTTGTACATGTAGGGGTGTCAAGTTTACTGTTAGTTGTTTATATTCAATCGTTTAAAATAGACAAAAGACTACATGAGCATCAAAATATTTATTTTGAATGGGAAAACTCATGCAGAATTCTACACATCTATTCAGATGGCCTTACTTATTTAAAATTCTTTTACCTTTTTTTTATTTGTCCAACATTAAAACAAAATATATCTTTGAGGATTGTTTGTAACATTTTCTTCTCCATACAGGTATATCTGGCTTTTTTGTTAAATTGCTTATTGTCTTGTGATGACTTTAAAATGATATCTTTGTTTATTTCTTGTGTAAAAATTGATGAATGGAATATAAAAAGAACTGATGACATATCGTTATTTTTATAAGTTGAAATAGAATCACGCATATATTTGTTAAATTCATAAAATGTTCTTTAGCTGATTCGTCTTGTTTCAGTTTATGAATAATTCATAAGGCTTTTTTGTTGTTTTAAAATATTGTCCAAGTTATGTTTTGCGCAACAGTCTTATGCACTTTATGGTGAATAGTTTTAAAAGACTAATGTGTTCCACGCACAATAACAATAATTCATATCATTTTTACTAATTATCCAAGATTTGTTTGTAATTGATTCAGTTATGACTGTTTTGAGACAAACAGTCCCATTATAACTTTTTATGTTTATTACATTTCTGATTTAATAGTTATTCTTGACTAACAGTCTGGAGCAGAACCCACCTGGAGCACTACTACATTAAGGAAGTTGTTTTTGCAATATCTATACTCCAGAAAGGAGATATTTTCTGCCACTGTTATCAGTAATGCTACCATGTCCTTAAAACATATTGTTGTACTCTTCCTGTGCACAATAAACAGGCCTGTATGTACTCAGAACATTTCACTGGGGCCCAAGTCCTAAGGGGGTCTAAGGTCAGGCCTCATAACATGTTTATTTGAGGGGCAGTGGTGAAAAATGAGAAAACCAAATTAATTTAAAAAGCTGAATTTGCTTTTGAAAGTAATAAAGCCAATAAAACGATAATAGCTGGTGGTTTTAGAATATTTGGTACTACCAACTTAACAGCAAATATCGGTGCCAAAATTGACTCTTTGAAGAGGACTCAAAAAGAGAAGAGCGGGCTGCTCTAGTGCACATAATAAATTGACTTAATAAGTCAACAAGTCTTGTGCAGATGTCTTGAATAATATATTAAAGAAATTCTCTGTGTGAATCTTAATTCACTTTTAGGTTTAGAAAAGTTGAGCTCTACAAAAAAAAAAAACTTAAAATGTTTAAATTATTAAGACATAATGTAAAATAGTCCAATGGTGGCTGGTGCTTCTGAATTCCCTCTTCACCCCATACCCAACTGTTGCCAGTTTCATGGGCATGGAAAATTACTGATGCGTCTCAATATTTGTTGGAATAAACTATGGTACATAAACATCACATTTGATTTTATTTGTCTGTTTTGCAGACTACATGTAAACATTCTCACATTGTTAAGTGTGCAGTAATCAAATAATGTGTTACTAAAACAGAAGATAACTTTCACCAAATAATGTTCTCATTTACCCTTCTCAACATCACTATATTAAATAAACATTTTAGACAAAGTTCATATTTTATGAATTAAAAATCAACAAAACTTGTTTATAAATCACTTTTGACTAGATAAAACATTAATATCAAGAATCAATATAAATTACAGAACTATTCTAATACGTGGAAGCCAAATGTGCTTTATTAGCTTTAGTAATATTTTTATTTCATAGTAATAGTTATGATTGTAACAAATTAATAATATTGTTTTAATTTACCCATACATTGACTTTCAGCGTCATAAAACAATTACTGAATAACCCAAAAATATCAATTTTCAATATATATTTTTGTTTTTTTATATTATACTTTTGTTGATTTAAAGTTTCTGAAGCTTATTTTGTTAAATTTGAGTACATGGTTCTAATTAATTAGTCAGTTTTTATATTTAAAAAACTCTAAACTGTCACATATCTGCAAAGGTGCATAAAAGAACTGAGGTCAAAATATAATAATGCATACACACAAATAAAAAGTCAAAACACATACAAACAATACATACAATTTTTTTCATGCTAACGCAATAAACACACATTTTAAAAAATTACAGTGCCTGTAATTGTAGTAAAACATTACTTATACCATAAACCCTTATAATTTCTGAGCCTACATATACATACCTGCATTTTTGTGTTTGTTGAAGACCGTGGTGCCAGAAAATATGAGTTAACAGTATATCTATGTTAATGCAATTAATGTTATCTAAGTTCATTCTGTATATACATGACCCAGAATTCTATATTCATGCTTGATTTTCATTTAGGTACACAAGACATACTGTATATGACACTTAAGATTGAATATTTTAGTGAAATGTTTTCTTCCTCTGAATAAAGATTCGTTGTAACATACATAACTGTGAATTTTAAAGAATCGGCTAATTAAGCCTTGATTTTTAGCAATTATAGTTATTTAATGTCGGAATTTCCTGACAGATGTTATATAAGTACTCGTCGAGGCGTCGCGTTCAGTAGTCAGCACCAACATAGCAGAACGTCGTTGTATAACGGACTCTGTTTCATAACAAACATCCCCCTCGGAAACCGTACAAACGCCGCTGATAAGATTGTTCAGTTGAAGGGAGATGCCGGTGCGGATTGTACTGGCGGGAAGCCACCCGACTAGAAGTGGGCACAGTGACCTTGGCACAGTGAAGGCGCCTCGGCCCGTCTAACTAACCAGTTGCTAACAGTGGCGTGCTAATGTGAGGGATATGTGTTGTGGTGCGTTCAGGTACACCGACGCTATACAGGTGGTCAGTATATGTGCCGCCGACATTCATTATGGATTCTATTCAGGCCAGTGATTCGTTGTGTGCATATCTGCTCCAGAGAAGTTGACAAGTACTACTAGTGATTATAGAAATATAGTTGGAAATTACGCGAAATAATTACCCTAACCGAGCACTCTTGTCACTGTTGGTAGGTATCTATAAAACGTACTAAAACGGTATTCTTACTTTCCGTCAGTTAGTACAGTTGTGTTTGCATTGTTTTAGTAAATCTGTGGAAGTTTTTATTGTTTATTATTCGCTTTTTGCCGCGCATATTTGAGGCTTCGCGTCAGTCAGCTCTATGTTTTAAAGGGTGATAAGTGGGATATAATGGTTTAATTTACCAATTTAATCAATTACTGCAATTCTGTGCTGTCACCTTGGGTGTAATGAACTGTTGTAGGTAGGTGACCGACCTCGGCTGACTGACCTCATTTTAGCCAGTGGAATACCGCCACAAGCCCAGCTGCATCCACTATCAGCCGGTTGATCACACAACAATGTCAGCATGCGTGCGATCAGCTGTTTTATCGACATCGTTATTCGGCTAACCTCAAAAGTGATGTGTTCGTGTTGTGTTTTTTAATAGATTGGGTTTGTTTTGAAATTGAATGGAGTTCATACGGTGCAGTGTTACGTTAAACTGGACGCGTTCTGTGTTGTGCTTGTGTTGAAGAAATGCCGGCAATTTTGTTGGATCCCGTTACCAACGACGCTATATTTCAAGTGACTCATGAGAATGGAGCCCCTCCTTCAGTTCCAATGTAAGTTATATGTTTTAACATTATTTTTAAACTTACCAGTTACTTACCGATTAGATTACTTACTAAATTACTTACCGGTACCAAGTTTTGTTCAGTATATTTTTGTATATGTTTTTTAATAGTTTTCAGTGCTATTCCTTTAGAAATAGAATCAGGACTTTAAATGGTATCAGTACATTATGTTGATCTTAGTTTGGAATTTAGGGTCCTAACTATACTAGGCCTAGTTAGAATAATTAGAAGTTATTTTGGGATAAATTGGATTAAGTTAACCATTGACATCAAGTAATCATAGAATAACAGGCCTAACCAGGAACTAATAGGTTTAGAGGCACCAACTAAATTATCTAAAACAACCTTTAAAATATTTTTGACTGTGTAAAATAACACGAATTTTAGTGATAAAATATTTAAAAGTGTTGAAAAATTAATAATGATAAACCGAAGTTAATGTAATAACAATTTAACTTCATAAATCAAACTCATTATTGCAGTTGATAATAAGAAGCATAGACATGGTCCATTATTTAAATTCATAAAAAAATTAGTCCAGTGAAGTTGAGTCAGATTACATACTATTTATTTGATTTATATTATTATTTTTTGTAAAATTTAAAACGCTAAAACAAGATTAAGCCATTAAAAATGGCTTAATCAACAACAAATCAAGCAACAAAATCATAAATTATGACATTGAATATTCTAGAATAAAATTTGACGTGAATAAAGTCTTAAAGCAAGCAATCTAAAAGCAACACGAATTTGATAGAAGAAACAAACAAAATGCCACCGTACAACCTTGATGCAGGACTGTAACGCATAATGCACACACCACAGCAGGTAAATGGGACAATTCTTGAAATGCGTTTCAGTTATTGCACATAATAGCAGTTATTTAAAGATTTTTTATTTTGAGAAAACTTTCACCACTGTAGTAGTCTATTGAAAGATGCCTCAAAGTGAAGTGTTAACTTTCAAATAAACCACAAAGACAAGTTACCTCTAACCAGATAACAGACTAATTATTAGTGCAGGTATGATTGCTGTCAGGTATTGTACTTTAGTTATTTATAGCTGACCAACCAAATGGATTTCTTTAAATGATAAAGATTGAAAATAGCAAGACTATTGTGTCAAATCACTGATAATGTCAGGGGGCCTGGCCTCTCCATTGGGAGTGATAGAGAAAACAAATCAATAGGTAGGCCTACTGAGTAAATTGTTGAGTGGTATTTGAAGAGGTTTTACGTAAAGGCTTTTAAAAATCCATTATGATTCACCACTGACAGTTACATAAGTGTAGTCTGTCTGATGAATCAGTCGGGAATGTACAAATGTTACCTTAAAATTAGAGAGCTCTATCTATATCCATTATCTAGAGCAAGAATTACATTAACTTAATAACTTTTAATGTGAAAATCTGAAATAGCCTATTTACACTGGATTTGAAAACTAATACAGTTTGCTTAAAAAATGGAAAAAATGATATATTTTAGAACTGAACTGGAGTTAAATCGGAAAAGTTATAAAATATGTTATTGGTTTTAGTTTTACAGATTTAGAGTTGATTGTGAACATATAAATACATTTAAATGGTTATAGGAGTCCATGAACTTCATATTCATGTCTAACTCCAAACACCTGACTTTCTTCTTTATTTCTGTACCATGTCTCTCGTATTCCTGTTGTATTAACCACAGCTGTCTTGGTTGACATAGTTCCATTTCTTGTTCTGTTAGATACAAACACTGTTCATTGTTGCAATCCAAGTAGAGTTATCACAATTTTAATAAGTCCTGGCTCCAACTAATTCTTTATTCATTTTTACAAAATTATTTGAAACTGAGTAAATTAGAACCAACATGTAAACCTCCAACAGGTCTTTTAGACATTTTAACAGTTTACTATTACTTTTAGTAAATTCCTGTACATACAGGTTACATGACAATTATACCTCCTTAGCTATAACATGTGATCGTAACCCTTAGTACTAATGTCCGGTCCTTGAAAAGTCTTGCAGCTGTTATAACACCTATTACTCAATCCATTTTCATTTAATTACTGAAGCAATCCAATTTAATAAAATAAAGACTTAAGGTATACATTGAAATAAAATAGTTTAACCTAACTTAGTAAATGTTTTTGGAATATAAACCATGTAAATCTATTTATAATTATGTGGTTATATGGGTTTTTAACACAAAATTATAGAAAAAGTATTTTTGTGCTAAATTGTTGCTTTTAACACAACTTTTATTGTTAACCTAAAAGTTTAGCTGGTTATTTAAAAAAATAATCACTGGGGCAGTTCAAATTTTCATAAAGATATGTTCACTTTTAGCAGTTTTTCCTCGAAGATCAATCAGATGTGTTTACAATACATGTCATGTTTATACGACAGACTATGGTGTGAATTATTGAACACTGCCAAGCACTCAGTATGCTGGGTGTTGAGCTGTCCATTACTCTTTGATCCCTCGTTGTTTGTCATTATTATAATGTCCTCAGTCGTATAATGGCTACCCCTAGTCACTGTGCTCTACCAGAGGCTATGTCTTACATTTTATCTTTTATGGTCACAGTGAGATCTTACATCGAGTATGACTCAGTGTTGTGTAAAAATATGGTATACTCAACCAGTGCTGAATATATAGGCGTAATCAAATGGTTTTATTTTGTCCAGAACGGAAAGTTGGGAGACTCCAGATGCCTTTCTACAATTACAACAAAATAACATAAAAAAGCACATTTCTTTGTAGAATAGTAAAGTTAGTAAAATGCTATAAAGCACACTTTCGTAAATACAGTAACTTAATCCTTACTTTTGATTCAAACATCGCTTTTTTATCGGCAAAATAGTGTTTTATAACTGAATTTACAAAAACATTTAATTTCAATACTAATATTTGTGTATATTTCTCAACTGAGTTTCATAATTACTACTATACCTGTAATTTAACTTTATGCTATATGGTTGAAAATCATTTTGAGTAGTAGTGTTACAATATAAAGTATTACATTCATAACACTGTGTTTTTAATCAAGTTTCATTCCATTTCATATCAACCTATGAAAAAATCTTTTTGGGCCTTCAGATTTTGATGATTTTTTTATATGGAAGTTATACTTACCTATTTTTCTGTCCTTTTGTTTTTGAGTGACAGGCTTTTAAAAACCCACAAAAAGGCAATTTTTGGTCATGTTTCAGTATTTTCTAAACAACATACATAAAAAACTGTTCATTCTGTTCCATTTGAAATTCTATTTAATTTGATATACCACATGACTATGTTTTTGTATATTTAGAATTTTTTTGAATCCTCCCAAAAACTCAAAATACGTCTGCTTCAATTTTTACACTATAACTTACTTCATATATGCAAAATTTCAGGATGGGGTGTAAATCAGTTAGGTGTGAAATCATCTACCTTTGCTAATCAATGTTTTTTATCTATTTAGTTATGTTTCTAAATTACAGAGAACAAAATTTATTATATGTATCTTAATAATAAATGTTTTACTGAGGTGCCAACGTTGAATCCTTCAAAACTTTTATTGCAATACACGTTTTCTCTCATGGCAAACAATTGGATTAAATTTTTGAACCCTTTACATTAATCAAAAGTGTTTCCTGCCATCTAATACATATCTTGGTATAACCTTTTGGGTGTAAAATGTTTACTCTATACATGAATCCTCTATTCATTGTTATTTTTTTTTGTCTCAGTAGGTTATATCCTAGTCTCTAAGAAATTTTCATTTGCTTTACCAGAAGTGACATGTCCTGAACCAGCTGATAGTTCTTGGTACACTGACATTATAATTCAAGGGATTTTTCCTGACTGAAATGAGACGTTGCAAAGAACTGTTGCTTTACTTCAACCCCAAAAGTTCCTTTACGCAAAAATGATTACAGAATGTTTTTAAATTATTTTACTGAATGGCGTTACCATCAAAGAAGGAAGTGATCTTTTAAGAGGTAAATGCAAAGTCTGCTTCAAGATTTCTAAAACTGTACAGAAAGTAAAAGGCAACTGTGTTGCATTCCAAACAATCTGATATGACAACAAATTGAAGATGTTTCAAGTTTCATGTAATAAATAATGAAGGGATGTAGGATAGCTTGACTGGTTGTAAAGAGGAAGGATTGTATTTCATCTCATATGATGAAGGAATCATTTTTGGCCAAATAACAATATTAATTACTATATGGCCATCTGTTAAGTTTTCGTTTATTTCATTGTAGTTTCCCTTTTGCTAATTAGTTATAAATGCATGTATTTTAAGCCTTAAATACCTTTCTAAAAATCACAATAAAATAATTGGTGCTTTCTACTAACTTACTGCTTCCACACCTATCTACAGTTACCTACTTTTTGTATGTACCTTTTGTCTTTTATTTCATTTTTAAATTTGTTATACAGTAAGTCTTCTAATTCATGACCATTTGAACATTCTTTACTCACATTGATGTAAAATTGCTGAGAAGGTGAATTATGGATTGTCTTGGCCAGGATTTCAAAGATATTTTATCATCTGGAACAAATTGTAATTTTTGTTCGTCATTAATTTGATGTTCTGATGCAATTTGCATAAACACACATACATTATGTGTTCCACTTTTCCAGGAAGAATGTAGTCTTTGGCTAAGCTTACAAACCTCTGAAAAACTAATTTGACTTTTTGATAATTTTTCTTTAAATAAGCGATATATATTTCTTTTAAATCTAAAGCTAACCTCTTTTGTACCTGTATCTTTCCATCTTTATTGCTAATGGTGACAAGATCTGTTATACATGACATCATTCTACTAACATCATCAGAATTGTAAATATCTTACACCAATTCAGGAATATTCTTGTTCAAAATTCTTCCAATACACACTGTCACTTTATTCTTTTCAGTATCCAGCCTGTTTTTGATAATTGAATACTCTTTTCAAGAATTAGAAAAAGGAACATTGAAAATACATGGCCCTGCAATGCTAAATTTATACATAAACTAGCTACATTATCAAAATAACAATTATGAGACTTATCCAAAAATTAATCTAAAACTTAGTAGAATTCAGCTAAAAATGTTTCCATGTGTACATTTATAAGTATTAACCAAATTAGAAGTAAAAGAAATTGACTTGCAAAGGGAGAAATTTTAACACAAAATTTAACGGATTGCAGAACACAGTACCTTACTATTAATGTACATAAAATCAATGTGAATTTAATTCTTCAGCAGTGCACAATATAAAGAAAAGACTATTGTTGACCAAATGAATAGTTAAGAATATACTTAAGTAAGATTAAAATACATTGAGAAAATATATAATTTTAATAAAATCAGAATTCATATTAAACATAATTTTTATTAATACCATTCCAATTTTATCAAATCAATTTCTATTGATGCCCTATTCCTAGTATTTTAGATTTACTTTACTTATGGGATGAATTAGTTATATCATGGAAAAGAGCTATATCAATCAAATTTTGTATTGCCAGTTAACATTATGTAGGAGCTATCCAGAAAGTATCCATCATGGGGCTGAGTGACAGAGATTCGAGTGTTCGCATTACGATCCTGTATCCCAGACCCCAGGGCGTCTAAGCTCTTCCCACTTGAGGCGCTTGCTCTTATTTATTACAACTTAGTTCTCTTCTTGCACGCCTGTGAGCTTCCAAGTGAGCTTCATGTGCAACATCACCTGCTCTCCTTCTCAACCTGGTCAGGACCCTTTGCTGATGCAGACACCATCTCTGTAGTCCTGCGATCTCATCAGGCCACCATTACACGGTTTATCTCCTTCGTGGCATCTACTTCTTTGGGCATGGAGGCTACTAGTAAGGCCATGGTTACTTCCACCAGGTCTTCAGCTGTGCCTGCCCCATCCAGTACCTAATTCTTAGGTACCTCCGAAAGCACTTCTTCTTTCATTTTTCTCACATTACAACCAGCTGGTGATGAGCTCACAGAAGGCTGCAAGAGATCATTTTTAGGGCTGAACCACAAGCTGAAAGTAATATACTGATGATCACTACCAGTATAGTCACTAACTCTTGAGCTAATATACAAAATTACATGCAACTACCTCCTGGTAAGTGCCCTATCTCACTGATTTCTTATCGTCCTGCTGATTTTTTTAATGGTTTTTACACACTTTACTTACAAAAGGTCTTGTAGATAATGTTGAAATCTTAGTTGCTAATGAACAATTTGGTTCCTTCTAAGTTTTTAGAACGTTCGAGTTTTTTAATCAAATATGTACATAATTGTAACTGTAAATTGTAGATTTGATTAAAGTACAAGTCGGAGAAAGCAGTTAATTTAAATGACACTCAAACATACATAATTTTAACCGTCCACAACTACCAAACCTAAGGAATCACAACTGATTCTCACAAAGCTCTAAAACTTTTAATTAGTCTGTAAAAAGTTACAAGCAAGCAATTTTATATACCAAAAATTCTAGATAAACAAAACAAATTTTTATTTTTCAAATTAATGGTTTTATTGAAAAAATACTTTGCTTATATAAACCAAAATAAAATTTGTTGATATTAAAATATAATTAATTGTTTGTTTGTTACAACAAAGTAATGTTACAAGAATTTAAGGTTGAATAAAATTAAATATTTTGTACAAAGAATTATTTCCTTTTTTCAGATTAAAATGTAACAATACTAATTAAATATGTAAACATTAAGTTAAATTCAATATAGTTTATGTAGATTTTTTATTCAGAATTTTACAAAGGATTTTTTACAATTTTTAAAATAAATTTGACATATTTTATAATACGTTTTAAACCATAAACTATCTTAATGTAATTTATTGAATGTCAGTTTCAATTTTTTATGGTGCATTGTATTGTTATTGGAATCTGCTGGCAGATAGAATTTGATGTCCGTGAGGAAACTGTTCAATTGTTATATAATCTGTGAATAAGAGTATCAAACAAATATAGAGGTCATGCCTTGAACTCTTTAAGTGTAATGTATCCTTGCACTGAAACCTGACAGATGTTGTCTGTGTAAGTGTAATGTTATGACCCAGCAATAAGTATATAAACAAATATAGAGGCCATGCCTTGAACTCTCAAGTGTAATGTATCCTTGCACTGTAACCTGACAGATGTTGTCCGTGTAAGTGTAATGTTATGACCCAGCAATAAGTATATAAACAAATATAGAGGCCATGCCTTGAACTCTCAAGTGTAATGTATCCTTGCACTGTAACCTGACAGATGTTGTCCGTGTAAGTGTAATGTTATGACCCAGCAATAAGTATATAGACAAATATAGAGAACATGCCTTGAACTCTCAAGTGTAAAGTATCCTTGCACTGTAACCTGACAGATGTTGTCCGTGTAAGTGTAATGTTATGACCCAGCAATAAGTATATAAACAAATATAGAGGCCATGCCTTGAACTCTCAAGTGTAATGTATCCTTGCACTGTAACCTGACAGATGTTGTCCGTGTAAGTGTAATGTTATGACCCAGCAATAAGTATATAAACAAATATAGAGGCCATGCCTTGAACTCTCAAGTGTAAAGTATCCTTGCACTGTAACCTGACAGATGTTGTCTGTGTAAGTGTAATGTTATGACCCAGCAATAAGTATTAGAGAACATGCCTTGAACTCTCAAGTGTAAAGTATCCTTGCACTGTAACCTGACAGATGTTGTCTGTGTAAGTGTAATGTTATGACCCAGCAATAAGTATATAAACAAATATAGAGGCCATGCCTTGAACTCTCAAGTGTAATGTATCCTTGCACTGTAACCTGACAGATGTTGTCCGTGTAAGTGTAATGTTATGACCCAGCAATAAGTATATAAACAAATATAGAGGCCATGCCTTGAACTCTCAAGTGTAAAGTATCCTTGCACTGTAACCTGACAGATGTTGTCTGTGTAAGTGTAATGTTATGACCCAGCAATAAGTATATAAACAAATATAGAGGCCATGCCTTGAACTCTTAAGTGTAATGTATCCTTGCACTGTAACCTGACAGATGTTGTCCGTGTAAGTGTAATGTTGAAGTAAATGTAGACCAAAATAAGTATATCAAATATAGAGGCCATGCCTTTAACTCTCAAGTGTAAAGTATCCTTGCACTGTAACCTGACAGATGTTGTCTGTGTAAGTGTAATGTTATGACCCAGCAATAAGTATATAAACAAATATAGAGGCCATGCCTTGAACTCTCAAGTGTAAAGTATCCTTGCACTGTAACCTGACAGATGTTGTCTGTGTAAGTGTAATGTTATGACCCAGCAATAAGTATATAAACAAATATAGAGGCCATGCCTTGAACTCTCAAGTGTAAAGTATCCTTGCACTGTAACCTGACAGATGTTGTCTGTGTAAGTGTAATGTTATGACCCAGCAATAAGTATATAAACAAATATAGAGAACATGCTTTGGACTCTCAAGTCTAATGTATCCTTTTTCTGTAAACTAACGGAGAGAATGTTATGTCCGTGAGGAAACCGTGTAAGTGTTATATAATCCAGTAATAAGTGTATCAATAAAAATAGAGGCCAATGTTATCCATGCGCTGCAAGCTGACAGATAGAATGTGATGTTTTCTAAATAGTTTGTTCTTGCATATTTGTTATCTTCTTTTTCCTTTATGGGGCGTTAATATTTAAAAATGGCAATCATTATTAGTTTTGTAAAACTACAATCATACATAATATAATACCTATGAAGCAACATTTCAAAATTTAAGTGTTTTAATCATTCTTGAATCATTTACAAATTGCTTACTCTTTTTAATATCTTATATTTTATAATATCTTAGAGGTTTCCATAATGGCGGTCAGGTTTTGAGATTATAAAGGTTTTTTGTTCTCTTAGGACAAGAAGTTTAGAAAATTGCAATAAGTTTAGAAGATTGAAGTAAATTTAAGCAATAATTATAGGTTGAATCGTGTTAGACAATAAAAAAGAGGAAAATAAATGCATTTTTGGTTCTTGTAGCATTATTTAGTAGATGGATAAAAAGTCAAAGAATTAAAAAATAATAGTTCTTGAAGATGGTTGAATATATATTGAGATAGGTGCATGTCTGCATATAAGTTCTCTAAGCTACCACAACATTCCAAAATGGCAGGAAATGTATTGTAATAAAAATGTATATTTTAGAATAACTTCAAAAATTATTGAACATTCTTTTTTTAAGTTGTCTCTATTTTGTCTCAGATTTCCAATATCTAAGTAGCCACATAGTTACATAAACTGAAAATGTAATTTTTAGTACAGTTTTAAATATATTTGGACCACGCCTAAATCTTCTTAAAATTTAATACACACAATTTGAGAGATGAGATGCTTCTTGAAATGAACACAAGAAGTGTGAAGGCAGTAGGCAAGATCTATGCAGCGGTTCATGCCGGACTGGGCTCATGTCACTTTATATGCAGTGCAGAACCAGAGTGCCATTGTCCCTTCAATGGGTCAAAGGCTTTAACAACCACATTACCTACATGCGTTATACAATGCGTTCTATGTGTTCAGCTTTGGTTACTGTCAAGTTAAATTTTACATCTTTCACTTGTCTTATATAAGTTTAAAGAAGAATGCAATCAAAAGATTGTTTAAAAGCATTTCTTATTGGAATTTCTTTTTAACTTAACACAGAACTAGTGTGGATGCAGTATCTAACACGTTCTGATATTCAACCAAAAAGGATATTGTACCCAAATTTAAACCCAGTTACACTCGTACTGAAGATCACAAGGTAGAAGGAGGATGGAGTATGGGAATAGATAATTCCTAATTCCTTCCAATATTTATAACTTATTTAAGAGATGTTAGGAGACCTTTCACTACTAAGACAGACGTCTGACAACATCTATGTGAGTGTTGTTGATAACAAGTGTGTTGAAGTTTAAATAGTTTGAGCACTCCTCGCTCTTCTAAGAAATTGAGAGTGAATAAGAGGGCTTTCTTCTTGTACAAAAAATCCAGTTTTAGACAAGATTGATGTTGTTTACTTTGTACTAAGATAAATGTACTGAATGATACATTTTTTTAAGAGTACTAATTAAAATATGATTTGAATATCCTTATAATCACAGTTTTTGTTATTCTAGCTTCAATCTCAACAGATTTCAAAGTGTGCCGCTGGTACAAGCTACAAAATCTAAAACATTGCACTGATTAAGAGAATTTTATTTCCACCAGATTATAATACTAACAAGGTAGTAGTACATCACAGTGTCGCATAACAGGCTTTGTTAAGGTTGCATGTAAAATTAGAAGTTTAGGCACAATCGTACAGAAAGAAATATTTAATCTCCCAAGTAGTCAAAGAGAAATTGTGCCAGTCTACTGAATGATGTAGGCTTCAATATTAATCATCGAAATCCCATGGATGGACTGGACATGCAACATCATAGAACTTATAGTTGTCTGCATAGAAAAGAAGTTTCTCATATCAAATGTTAAGTCTACAGATGAAACCTTTTTTGATATTTCTTGTGAGTAATTAGACTACATGTGTTACTTTATCACATGCTAAAATGTAGCTTAATGAACAAAAATATGAATGTATCGAGTGACGAGATTTCTCGAGAAACATAATCTACAGACCTTAAATTTCCATGAAACTTTATTTCTATACAGACAAGAATGAGTTCCCCGATGATGCATGTCCAACCATGGAAATTGGCTGAGCATCATTGCCTATCACTTAGTAGGCTGACACAATTTCTCTTTTGTCTGCCAGCGGGATGTAATGTAAACATTTCTTTTCTGTATGATATCTGTCTATCTATTTGTCAGCAGGACATCTACAGAATGAAATTAAATATAAACTTGAAATGTTCCATACAACTCAGCAAAGCCTTGTTATATGACATGACATGTTCTCCTACGTTGTAAATAATATACATCATACAGTACTATTGTTGATTTTCAATGTTTGCTAGTAGTAGACTTATATAGTTTATTTCTTCCTGCTATGTAAAATTAACTAATACAACTAATAATTTACGATTATGCTGAACTTGTGTAGAGTTTATTAAATCTGTCATGTAAGGATTATTGCACACTAGGATTATTGATGATACAGAGTTGAGCTGAGTGGAGAAACAGAAGAGAAATAAACAATGAACTGGTGCAGCATGTTTATGACATCTTGAAATCAGTTTAAAGGAAACAGTGAACACTGATAGTTAGTGATGAGCAAAGCAACGATAGTGATGAGCAAAGAAACGATAGTGAGCATGTCAGTGAGACATTACGCTCAACACACTGTTGAATAATGCAAGGTAACGGTGTCGTGCCATAGACCGTCCCTATTGATTCCATGTTTTATCATTCCACCTTCTTTCTATCTGTTCATTCGGTCTTATGTTTTGCTTGTAGCAATTTTTGTAATATATGATGATATTTGATAGACAGTGTAAAATATAACTGTTAGTCTGGTGTTTAAATTTTAATGCAGTAACTGCTTTACTACTCTCATTTATGTCATAGTAAATTTTACCGGATATATGTAGCACTTAAAAGAGTGAGTATTCATTACTTCTAATAGGAAGAAAATGTGTTATTGTCAAATTAAAGGGCTTACGCTTCCTTCAAAATCTTGTTGCCTCAGTTTGTAATTTTTCAGTTCAAATTTGTGTTGAAATAAATGTGATACACTTGTGAGTCACAACCAAGTACTCAAGAAATCTGTTGAGGATATTAAAATACTACTTGATTATTTTTAATTTATCTATGTTTGAGCATACATAATTGTAGATATCTTTGTAATCTGTGTTGGTTGGCAACAGAGCCTTTTAATTTTGTGTATAAGGCTCAGGATGAGTTTCTTTCTGTCGTTTACACTTAAAATATAACAATATACTTACATTGATCTATCCTATATGACATATTATTTTGATTTATTTAGTTATTTTCAAAAATGTGTACAAAAATTGCAAAAGAAACATTTTTTTTTACAATAAATACTATTTTGAGTTTTAGCATAATTTTGTTTTAATATGTAATAATACTTGGTTCTATTTTATAGGACATATTAGGATTGTTTATTTGCTAACAAATCTTCCATGACATTTTTGTTATATTAGATTTATAAACATTTATTTACATATTATAAAACAATAAAACCAGAGGTGTTATTATTAAAGGGTTGTATCAAGTCAATATCAATTAAAAATAATTTTAAATTAATGTCAGATGAAACAGCACGTTTTACATGTAAAAGTTTATTAAAATTTATATACAATTTCATACAAAATGTCAACACTTTGTTTATGTTTAGCTATTGATAACCACAAAACTCCATAGTTTGTTTCAAAGGAAAAATGAACATAACATGTGCAGTGAAAAGGAGCATGTAAACATGACAGCAAATGTGGATATAGTGCCAACTGTTCATGCACAGTTTTATGGTACCACATGCTGGGTCCCTGCCGCATTTATGTCTATAGTTTCATATGATACATGGATATACTTATTAAATGTGTTGTCAAATAAGATTTTCTGTATAAGCACACATAAGTCCTTTTCCTCCTTAATACTTTAATAATGTATTTTAAATGTAATATTAAATCTTTCCATAGAGGTTTACTGATACTTTTGCTTACTTTAAGTTACTAACTCACAGCCTTCTAGTTAACAGTCCAATGAGAATGTTATATTTGATGTTAGGATTAGTACAAATAATTGAGGTTTACTGATATTTTTGCTTACATTAAATTACTAACTCACAGCCTTCTGATAGTTAACAGTCCAATGAGAATGTTATATTTGATGTTAGGATTAGTACAAATAATTGAGGTTTACTGATATTTTTGCTTACATTAAATTACTAACTCACAGCCTTCTGATAGTTAACAGTCCAATGAGAATGTTATATTTGATGTTAGGATTAGTACAAATAATTGAGGTTTACTGATATTTTTGCTTACATTAAATTACTAACTCACAGCCTTCTGATAGTTAACAGTCCAATGAGAATGTTATATTTGATGTTAGGATTAGTACAAATAATTGAGGTTTACTGATATTTTTGCTTACATTAAATTACTAACTCACAGCCTTCTGATAGTTAACAGTCCAATGAGAATGTTATATTTGATGTTAGGATTAGTAACAAATAATTGAGGGTTGAATCTTTTTTTTGAATCATTAGGGTATTACTTACTATAATTTTCAATGACTTTTCCTATATAGTAATGTCAACACTGTTATACATGCTATTTTTATCCATTATCATTATTTTTTTAACTAAATTTAATAGACTATAAAGTTAAAACGCTTTAGAGTTAAAAAGTTGTATTGTCACTTTTCAAATTTAGAATATTTTAAACTTGTAAAGCTGAAACAATTATTATAATGTGACTTTCATTACACCTATTAATAGCTTTCTAACATTTTTTTGCATTTAAAGTTTGATTTTATCTTGGACTAGCGGACCCGGCGCGCTTCGCTGCGCATTTCAATAAGTTACCCACGGCTTCGCACGCAAATCTTAAGAACCGAAGTCCTTATATTACTTAGTAAATTTTTTTTTTTTACTATAATAAATTTTAGATTAAAATTAGTTATATCTCCGATGCCACGATTGAGCTTGCTTTGTTGTCTCGATCGAGAGAATATGTACACACGGAGTTTTGAGAAACCATACTTCTGTCAAAAAAAAAAACAACTAAGGTTGATTTTATAACATTCTTTATATTTGTAGCCAACGTAAGATAGTAATTATGATATCTGCATTGCTCTTCTGATCAAGCATGAGCATGGTTTATATTAAATAAATATTGCAGTTAAAGGTGAATTTTTACGTCAAATTTGAATTGTATTATCTGGATAGTAAAGTCTATGTTTAACAGTGATTGCAGAAACAGTTTAAACAAAATTTTGTCGTTTCTCTTAAGCTTACTCTATGCTTTAAAACTATAAGTGTAATATATGTTTACAAAGAACAGCTGATTAAAAATTTGAAAAGACTCTTTCACTTAATAACATATGTTTGCTGCAATGCATTTCTTACGGGTATTTCTGTAACCAGTGGGGGCGGAATCCTGAATCGGGAAAGGGATAAAAAGTATCCTATATAACCTTCTACAGATCAAGACGAACAAATTTAAAAAAAAAAATTAGGCGAATCCGTCCAGCCGTTTGTGAGTGATGCTGAATCTTTTTTTTAATCATTAGGGTATTACTTATTATAATTTTCAATGACTTTTCCTATATAGTAATGTCAACACTGTTATACATGCTATTTTATCCATTATCATTATTTTTTAACTAAATTTAATAGACTATAAAGTTAAAACGCTTTAGAGTTAAAAAGTTGTATTGTCACTTTTCAAATTTAGAATATTTTAAACTTGTAAAGCTGAAACAATTATTATAATGTGACTTTCATTACACCTATTAATAGCTTTCTAACATTTTTTTGCATTTAAAGTTCGATTTTATCTTGGATGGTGGAGAAATGTCACCCAAAATAGTTATATATTCTGAGCTATCATATTTGTGTGTCTATGCAACCTCTCAATACCAGTTTTTTTTGTCTTATAGCTTGTTTATCCCTACATTTGATTTCAATTTAAAATTTCCTTTTAAATATGTCATGGTATAATTTTACTAGTTTAGAAACTGATCACAATTATAAATGGTACTAATAATTTACTCATTTGATAAGACTTCCTGGTAAAATATTAAAAGACTAAAGGCTACGGACAGTATTAGGTTTCATATTTATTCAACAATTATGATGAGAAATGTTCCGCTTTGTGGTGAATATAAACAGTCCTCTTTCTCTCATCTCTGTTAGCTTAGGCAGAAGGTAAATTAGCTTTCTTTATATTCATTGTTATTTAATATTGTCATTTTGTGAGCATATTTGCTTTAACATGAAATCTTCAACATGTAAGTTGTATAATACACAATTTTAGATTTAGTTTTTTGGAAAAAATATAATTGAACTGATTTCCAGGTCTATTCCAAAAGTACCATTATCATTATTAAGTGGCTTTATCATTATTAAAATCATTTTATAGTTTATTTCTCACACTATATTAATAATTATATCTATTTTTCCCTGATGTACAGTAATGTAAAATATAATACTCATATTCCCTCTGGCTCTGTTGGAAGAGGGAAGTAGATTTTTATGATAACTAAAGTGTTAATATGGTTTATTTTAGAACTGTACTCAAACTACATCTGTATATAAAAACAATTTTTCTCAAGGCCCATAAATCATGGAGTTTTTAAAGTTTAAACAGTTGCCATATTGGAACTAAATGGCATACCAAACTGAACGCTGAAGTTAAACAAGATATTTAAAAGATCATTTAAAAAAATTTAAAAACTTTATTTTCAGTGAAGTTATGTAGACATTTTCTGCAAATGCTACCATGAGGATAATGTATTTCAATAAGCCGATATTGTATACAAACTCTATCTAAAAATTAATATTAATATTTGTTTAAATGCAGCACATTAAACAAATTTAGCAAGTTTATTTTATAAAACGAGCTGGAAATAGAAATAATATTACATTACTTGATAAACTCATACAGGTTTATGAATTTTAAAAAATCTGTTCTTGGTATGCAATAGCTGAATGAAATATTATGTAATTTTAAATAAATAAATATATATATATATATATATATATATATATATATATAATATAGCTCTGTATCTATATGGTAAAAATGTATTTTAAATATTAATATTGTAATTTTTATGTTTAAAACAGGCTATGATCATCACCAATTAAAGATTCTTATATTCCCAGTTTTCTTTTAATTGTTAGGAAACTTGTCAATACTATTTTTATTTAACAATGGTGTATATTGTCAAGAGTCAAGAAGTTTTATTGTCATTAAATACAAAATTGTATAATAGACATAGTCATAAACATAGCAAGCATGTACTATAATACAAATATAAACTAGATTACACTAAAATGTTTACCTTTAAATTCTTAACAAGTTTGTCGTCTGATGAAAAACATTAATCTAGTGCTAGAAATTAAAATTTTATCAAATAAAATATATAATTTATGAAATAAAAATGCACAAAAGAGGAAGGTAAAACAACTTACAGTAGTACTATCAGTGTGACTAGAAAGCTTCAATGTTAACACTTAAAATTTAAACAATTAAAATGATCATTTAAACAATACTAATAAATAATAAAACAAAGTTACTAACAGATAATAGAAGAAATTAAAAAACAACAAAGTTTACAGTTAAAATATTAAGGTACTTGTATCACAGGCAAAGAATCAATCAACAGTGTATAAGGGCTTTATCTTAAGCCAATTCTTAAGAACAATTTTAAATTTATTGATAGTTGTTGTCCATGCACTATCAGGTAACTTATTGAAAAGCTGAAGCTCCATGAAGCAGTGACTTTTTTTTAAATTTCTCAAGTCTTACGGGAATTAAATTCAACATATGTTTGGCCCTTGTATTGTAGTTATGAATGTCATGACTCATCTCATACTCATTCAGATTTTCTTTAACTTTAACTAAACAATAATATATATACATAGATGGTACAGTCATTATTAAAAACTCTTTAAAAATTGGTCTACAAGATTCTCTACCCTTCACATTCTTGATCAACCGCAAAGCTTGCTTCTGCCACAGGAAAACTCTTTGGGCTCCACTACTGTTGCCCCACAGAATTATTCCATATGACAGAAGTGAGTGGAAAAAGGCAAAATATGATGTTAATAATATATATATCTATTTACACATGTCATAAACTTAACCTGCTCAATAAATTAGTAACCCTAGATAGCTTTGTACATAAATTACTTGTGTGAGTATCCCAACTAAGCTTGTCCCATTAATGATCTATACAATTATAACCTCCTGATATGTGAATTGATTGTTAAAGCAAACTCAAGTGAGTTTACATTGTTAATAATTGATGATATTTATATCATATAATATGTACATAAATATTGATAGTATTAATATTAATAGTGTTTATTTTCCTGTAGATATTTCTTTGTGTAATAATCAAACTTCTCAATAAGGATAAGCCAAACTCTGCAATGTCTAAATTTTAGTATTTATGTAATTTTATGTTTTCAAGAATATTAAGCTGGTGTAGCAGAAACTTAATCCTTTACAAAAAAATGATATTTGTGTTTGTTGCGGATGTTTTTGCAAAATCAGAGTAAATGCATACCAATGCTTTTTCATATAAATCTCTATTTTTCTCTTAAAGACATGCAAACAAATTGGACATTTATTTTATGTGTTACAATACTTCAGTTACTTGGCAGAGCCAGTTGTTGTATCAACTCTTGAATGCGGTCTTCCGTACTACAGTTTGTTTCTCTAAAGAAGATCGCTGACGGAGCCTGGTTCCGGAGACCTCTTCGCACATGCTAAACATCTCACTTCAAACATCTACCATATTAAAGTATACACCTATAATACCTTGTAAATAGATTTTTACTGTTTCTAAACTGTAATATTCACCCATGTCTTTGAGTAAAAGAAAAATATTTTGTTGTTTTTATTATTGTCCATCAGAGATATACTGTAGGAAAACAGACTGCATAATAACTGTATATTTTTAGTGTAACATGTTTTTCTAATATTTCAATAAATATAAATGGTATGTTCAAACCTTTTTAAAAGAAAAATATTTGGCTACTTTTGGATGTACTTTTATTCTGATATGTTTATAATAATATCTTGCGTGTTTAATAACTCATTATTTTTAATTATAAGCAAAAGTTTGTACTAAAATGAGTTAGTTATTTTTATTGCCATCTACTGATTAGCTAACATCAATGGACATTTCACAAAAAATGTATAATAATAACAGATGAATGTCGGATATATCAGCTTATATTCGTGTTAATGAGAGTGAAAGACTGTTTTCTATGACCTTTTAATAAAAAGGATAAAAAAAAACTAGTTGGTACAAATTTACTCCTACACAATTAAAATTACATAAAATGTTTAGAATAAAACCATCTGCAATGTGTTTAATTTCAAATAGTCTATTTCATACCAAAAGTTTACGTCAAAGAATTAAAACTAAATCTAATATGCAACATTCCAGAATAAATGTTATTAGTTACGTTATTTCTAGCAACAGTTTGTGAAGGTTTCTTTTTTAACCGGTTCTTAATACATAGTTTAATTTTAAAAGTTATTTTTGTACTTTAACAAGCTTGTAATAAGAAGCAAGTCTCGATAACCACTAAAGTACAGTGTGTTAGGTTTTAATATGGTGTGTTAATACAACCACTCCCTGTACTCTCATAGCACTATATCCAGCTTATCCAAAGTTCTGGATTGGTAGATGTTTCACCCAAGTTGAAATGTGCTTTAGGAGTTAGGTCTGTGCTGAATACAGGCAATACTGGTATATAGTGCTCGCTTGAGAACAGGCAAACAAATTTTGTTGCATGTGGTCAGACTCCATCATGAGTAAAAACTTTGCTTGCTTGTTCTGATCTCAGACATTCCAAATCTGAGGTCAAGAAGTTAACAATACAATACGATCGTCATTATTCTGCCCCATATATTACTTGCCCCTTGCCAAAAGGGAACCATAAACACAATAGTTCAATAGTAAATAAATCACTTAATTTCATTTCTTTGCACGCTTAAGTAGCCATTATAATAAAAAATATGAGTTTGAACTTATTAGAGAACTTTTAACAGCTTATACTAATGTCCTTGATACCAAACCTTTTGATTCATATTAAAATTACAATCTGCAATGTCTTTTGATTTTTATCTCTTTTAATCAACTGCAACATTATTTAGGCAAGTCTCCAAACATCAATCCCTCTTCTCTGAGATGATTTCTCATAGTCTGATTCTAAACACAAGTTTTTGCTGCTTGATTAAAGTCATTTTGAAGTTCTCAAGCAGCTGAAAACTAATAACTATAAAGAGCATTAACTCGAAAAATTTTTGTTTTTAGAAAGATACAGGATTAGACAGGACTAGATGTTCTGGGTCAAATAATTTTCATTATAGGATTTAGAATCATTTAGACTGTAAGTAACTGCATAGATTATTATATATCACTTGTTAAAACCAGTGTATTTATATCCTATTTCACTAACAATAAAATATATTTCGATCACACATATCGTGACTGTTCATCATCAAATCAATGTCAAATCATTGTATTGAAGTCTTGGAACAAACAATACAGAAACAAGCAAATGCTATAATACAACTCTTAAAGTTAAGACTGAGCAAAGTCATTTATTTACTGAGAGCAAATAATAACAAGGAAGTGGTTTGAAAAATCACTTCCTATGCAAAAGACCAAAAAGTGTTTGTCTCATCATGTATGTAAATCCCAAATGATTATTGGTGTTGATTGCAGCAAATATGTAAAGACACTTAAAATACTCAGCAATAAATGTCAATACTGTAATTACAAAAAATATCATGAACAGATGAACTGATTTTTAAATCAAAAAGATTTACATCTATTCAGTCAAATATTCAGGACATTCAATGTACACATCATAGTTCTCTAGCAATGAACACAATTGAGGGGAATGACAGTAAAGCTAAACTTGACAGAGTAACTACAGCACTGCACCATGATGTTTGTAACTAGTAATATTGTCTAGCTAGCCAGGCTAGCAATGTCATGTTGGCACAAGATCTCTGGCAGTCAGCTGGCTGCTCGCCACACTAACACTGGGGATTTGTGTCCTTAAATTGTCTTTATTTACTGCAATAACCCCTGTTTTCTGACAAAACTCTCAACATGCTTAAAGTCATGGTTCTTCATAAATAATTTTAAATGAAATATTTGACTACTGTAGACCAGTTTGGTTTCTTTAGTAATGTATGAAACTCCCATATTAATGCATGATCAATCCATAAAAGAGTTTGATGATTGTAGCATGTTGAACTGTTACAGACAGTATAATAACGTTTTTATTACAAAATAATAGATAATGTATAAAATAAGAATGCCACACAAGTAGTTAAGATCATCGTAGTCAACAAGAACCAAGTCTCAGACTAGTTATATTTATGCTCATGACATTATTAGGGAAGAGCAAAAACTATATTACTTGTACTTTAAATGTGCCAGTAAAATGAAGAAATACATTCCATTTCACAGAACATGATAATTATTTTTAGTTTTTTTATAGTAAATACAATGTGACGTAAATTCTTCTATCTGCGTAGTCAATGGAAGGTTCCCCCTGAGAATTAAGAGTTCGTGTCATGAATTACAGATCATTGTCACCTATGGAACCAGTAACATAAAAATGTCAACCACCTAAATACTCACCTCCTTTTTATCAACTTGTCTGATAAGAAAAGACATGAAAACAATATCAAAATCTTGATGACCATACATTTATTTTGATGAGTACGCTGTTCAACATGTGCATTAAGCTCTGTGATTAGTGAGCTCAAATTTGGGCTGATTGTTACAATTTTCAGGGAAAGTATTTACTCTGGCCATCTTCATGCAAGTAATTCATACTTAATTGCATTTTTATAACTCAATTTTAATTAAAGTTTTTGTTTAATTATGTAAACAGAATATCAGTGTCTGATATTAGGAATATGATTACACATTACATGATTGTAAATATTATGTCTAACAAGGGGATATACTTTACAGGGGAAATAAGTCTTAAATTTTACTGCCAAGAAAAAGAGAAATACTGATTTTGGGCTCTTGCAGCCTAGTAAAAGTTGGAGTGTTAGTGTTAGAGCACTGGTTTAAGGGAAATAAAACCATTTGGTTCAGTGCCCAAATTTTATTGTATTTACTAGTCCAGTCAGATGGAGAAGAAGATTAGGTGACAAGAAACACAAGTGGTATTTCTCAACGATGTTCTATATTATTATGTTTCTAATTGATATATCATATTTATGATAAATGAGAGATGTCATTTATTAAATGTCACAACCTTAATACTTTTGGTTTTTGTTGAAACATCGTCAAATCATATGCTAGTTTTCTTGATAAGATATTCTTAATAACAATGTAGGTTATAATATAATAAAACATCCATCTTCCCGTGTTTCAAATATAACATAAAAACAATACAAACTACACAAACAGAGCGCAGTCTTCGACATTCACATTCTCTCAGTGTTGCCACCTGTAGGGAAAACTATCACGGTAAATTAGACCTGACTAAGGACAAAAAAACTTGAAAATCGTCAAAGAAAAATATTAGACATTAACAATTTCCCTCGATGTTACTCATTTTTATTCTTTCACTGTTCCCTACATGAGGCCATATTGATGGCATAAGATCTTTTGTACAGAGATTTGTTTTTTGAAAGATATAAATAGTAGTCACTGATGATTAGGTAAGATCAAGTTTGAATCTTTTCTAAAATGTTTTTGCTGAGTCTGATTACACTGATATAATTCAACATCTGTCGTGCATGAAAGTTTAGGTAGGATACTAATCGATATCAGCTTGGTTATTGATTCCTCCTACTCATTATATTCTCCTAATGCCTAACTTTTGTATCACTTGAAATTATTTGTTAAATTGTTCCATCATAATCTGTTTATTGGAATTTCCTAACACTCCAAAACAGATTAAATAATTTATTACTTAAATGTAAAAAATTTTTCTTAAGATTTTAATTTTTATACATTTATGCAGTTAAAAAACTTTTTTTAATCATTTATCTAATTTTAGGATGATTCTTAGGAAATACAATAAATAATAATTTTATTGACAATAATCAATTAAGGGGCAAAGTCTATGTGTATGTGTTTGTCAGGTTTAGTTTCAATGTTAAAAATGTTGAAATTTCATACAAGTTTAAGAGTCTTGAAGAGAATATATGAAAATGACTTTTTCTGCAAACCTTTCAGAGAGAGGGTGGCAAAGAACATTGTCCCATCCAGTGTCATGTAACTATATTTTTTGTTGTATAACTCAAAATTTAAATTGATAATATTTATAAAATGGCTAAGCACAATGAATAAAATGCATTCTTTTCAACTAAACACTGGTTTTATCAACAGTTTAAATTAGAAAATAGATTGTAATTACTGTTTTCAGTATAGTCCTTTTTAGTTTTAATGATAAAAATCATAAAAAATTATTGTTGTACTAAAATCTCTATATTTTTATTAATTGCATACTGCACTAATTATGACATTCATAAAATAAAATTTTGATTTTAGAATATGTATAAAAAAAATCATTTTTATTTTCATTATTCCTTTCATTTTTCATAATAGATATTGTGTGCCAAATCATTAACAAATTATAAAAAACGAACGTTTAATGTCCATACAACAAAGTCTGTCAGTGTGTGAAGTCTAAACTTGTATTGTGATGAGAAGAGATTAATAATTGATCTTTATTGTAATTATTACAATAAATTCCATTTGGTACTTATAAAGTTTATTTTATAATTAGTTTTGACTTATGAAATTGTTTAAAACAAGAAAAGTGTACTTGTGGATTATAAATGAGAAGGAAGAAGTACCCCACACGTGTTCTAACAGGCTGAGGTTACATGCAAAATTTCAAAGTTTTAGCTTATTTCATTCTTGAGATGTTCTGTGGAGAGATAGGAAATGTAATTTCTCCAGCCCCACGAGTGATAAGCTTCGCTAAAGCTTAGGCAGTTATAACTATACTATACAGTATTAACACATGGCTACCAAACAGTGCAGTATGTGTGACAATAAGGTATCACTACCACTCACTATTGCTGTAACCTTTGGTAGCAAATTTGTTCAAGTATTTTGATTCAACTGTTTCAATAATTCAACTAAAAATTTTTAATATATAAGAATAAGATTACATTTATTGCCATAAAGCTTATACACAAGCATTGACACAAGTCACGTATAAAATATAAAACTAGCAGAAGTCCAGATAAGGAAAATTTTTTACACAAAACATTAAGTTACCAAATAGTCACGCCACAATTTTAATATTATTTTAAAATTTAAATAAATAACAGGAATATAACGAAACAGGTGTGTAACAAATAAATAAATAACAAGTAAAGCACAGCCTCAAAAATTACAATAGCAGAATTATATAGCATTGATAAATTTAAAAATATAATCTGTATAAATAAAAAACATATGATATTAACATTCAAAATCCAATCATTAAACTAAATAGGTTATATCTAGAAACTAACCGTTCCATAGTATAAAAATTATTTTAAAGAATAAAATGGATTGACTAAAATCCAGGAATAACATTTTTGTTTAAACTCATTATAACTATAGTTATAGATTTATAAGTGATCGTAATAATCTGTAGACCTTGAAAGTAATTACTGTGGAATTATTGATAGTTTTATTTAACCTATATAAATCTATGGATACAAATTTTCTCTATTTCTATTGTTATACATATGTCTGTCAATATGTCTTCAGAGGTTCAGGGAGTTTGAGAATGTAGAATCTAATATCAAATATATACAGGGTAAGGCAATGAGAACTCCACAATTTGTTTGAGCTGTCATATGATAAATATTACAACAATAGATCATCTTCTGTGTTTATAACCTTAAGTAAACTGTGCCGTTTTATTAAATATGGCGTTTTAGAGCCCTAAACACTGTGATTTTGCTGTCGAAACGTTTTTTTTTTTTTTTTTCAAGGATAGTGATTCTTGATTGTAAGTAAAAGATTGTTTAGAACTCACTTCAACATTGGTTGACATGGCGCTGTTTCAGATCAAAAACAATTACAAACTGGATAAGTTTATTTAGAAATACGGCTTCTACACAAAATAAAATTGAGAGACATCTAACAATTTTTTGCATACCAATCAATGTGGAAAGAGAGAGTTGCAGTTACTCAGAGTCCAAAGCGGCCAGGAAGCAAGTGTTAGCATTGGGAATTTCAAACGAATCCCTGATGAGGATCTTGCACCAGGACCTTCATTTTTATCTTTACAGTAAAGTAACAAATAGTACAAATCCAAGGATAGATTTCTGGGGGACTCCTTGGTTCAAAGGAACTCTCTGTGACTGAACATTGGAAATTTCTACAAACTGATGTCTGTCACTGAGGTACGATTTCAACCACTTCTGTAGCATTTTATAAGCATTTTATTCGGACATTGGCTGAAGCGAAATACCCAGAACGCGTTGTGGGTAAACGAAAGTACTTAATTTCCTAAATAAACACTTTCATCGGAGATTGTGCAAAACCATAATACCCATAACCCGATGTGGATAAAATAGATTACCTCACGTCGGGTTATGGGTATTTGTAATTTGCGAAAATGCCGAAAAGCCTCCAAACACAACCATACCCTACAAGGTACTAATACTATTCCATATTCCACTATTCCATACTAATTCCATAATAACAAGGAAAATAAAATCAAATTTTCCTTGAAATTCTATTTATTTTTTATGTTATTAACTCCACTTATAGGGTTATATCTATATATATATATATATATATATATATATATATATATATATATATATATATATATATAATGTAATGAAAGTAACTAAAACCCTTTTTAAAAATCTTTTTATTACATACACGTGTTTCGGTTTATAACCATACATCAGAGAGGTTAATGTACACTGATGATTGTTATAAACCGAAACACGTGTATTTAATAAAAAGATTTTTTTTTAAGGGGTTTTAGTTACTTTCATTACATTAATATATCTATTTATTTTTATTTAGAAAAAAAACTAAACAATAAATACAACAGTATCTTATTATTGAAAATAGAAACAAAATATTAAATGTTTTCATACATATACGTCTTTTATATATGAGTCTTTTTCATACATGTACTCTTTTCAGAAAAAAAAAATCACTTTACTTGTTAGTACAAGAAATGCTGCCAGTTAGTGACTTTTAAAGAAAAAGCCTATCCCGCATGGAAGACAATTCATTGTTGAACCACTTATTTTTTATTTGTGCATAATAATTTTTGCTTAACTTAACTACTTATTATTTTTAGGAATTTGGTATTATTAACTTACATTAAAAAGATCACTTCTAATACTAACTCCGCACCATATTTACCTAAAATACAAGTGAAAGATCCGGTTTAGCCAATCATATTAAGCTAATCTAATTGATGGTAGTTTTTGGATAAGAGACTTTTATAGTTGGAGTCAAATTTAAAAGCTACATGTTCCTGATATTTATCATACATTTTATTTGTCAGATTAATTAAAATTGCATCATAGTCTGAGAAAATAAAAGGAACTACAATGCATGCATAAACATATCTTCTATGACAATTAATAAAAACATTGTCTAAGCAGTTATGTCCTCTTAAAAATTGTTCAAGTGATAAAAGTTATGTTGTCAAAGGATGTTGATGGATGTTTTTGTATACACATCAAAATTTATATTTATTTCCCCTTCAACTTTAACAGTAAAATTTGGCCACTTGGATGTATTAGACAGCAAATTTTCCTGGGTTGCAAGAAAAATATTGTAATCGCCGCTGTATAATGGAACAAAGCTATTATTAAACCTCTCAGTTCCTCTATAAAAACTGCACAGCTTTAAAAATGAAATTGTATGTAGAAACCACTCACATCACTAGGTCTTGACTGAACTTGATCATTCACAAAATCAGGCAACAACCTCTACTATGAACATTTCGGCAATAAGCAGAGATACAACTAAATCCATTTGAGAATGATGATAGTAATTTAGCAAGATTAAGTCAATGCTCTGACAAACAAAAGAGAATCAAATCTGTAACATTAGTTAAAGAGGTTTTCAGTAATGATTTGTTTCTGAGCCCTTGTTGAACATTAAAAAACACTCCAAAATCATTTTCATGCGGTTACTATGGTTCTTATTTGCTTAATGTGATAGAATATTGCTACTAACTAAGGCTTTTTTTTACGCGTTTCTGTTTTTGCTCAAAAAATAACTATTTTAGCTTGAGGCTCTTTTGGAAAATAATTGCACCATTCACTAATTTTTGCATGAAAATAATTTTGGTGTTTGGTGTATAAAACCCTGTATAGGTGAACTACTATTTACAAGAGTTGAGGACAGCAGATAAGTCTCAGGACTTTCCTCTGGAGGAAGACAGTAGAGTATCCTCACAAAGGTGTCTGTTGGATTGTTGTCTTGTTGAAAGGTATTTTCAGTTGTAGAGAGTTGGATATGTGGCTCTGACTGAGATGACTGATAGTTCTTTCAAACTATTCTTTCTAGAAATAGGCCTAGTAGTCTGCCTTGGGAAGAGTGTAAGCTTGCAACTGCCACAACTGTTCACTGTTGAAAGAGAATTGGTGGTTGCTCCTGTGGAATTGTTTTAAAAAACCCTTTGACTGATCTCATTCACAGATAGGCGTGTTATGTGACATGGCGGGGCTGTCTGCTAGCCACTCTCACTACTATCCACAGCCAGGGGATCTGCAGACGTTCCTGAAGAAACGTTTGATGTTAGGGAACCAACAGCCTGGACTATTGTTCTGCCAAGTAATTTTCCCCCATCTTGTTTTCTCCTGTTTTCTCAGCTGAGTATTATCAGTAACACCAAAAACTGTTATTTTCTTTTGAGTTTCTTGTGTGAAATTGCAATCTCTTTATTAATGAAATGTGTCCTTCCAGGGTCATATCTGGGAAGCATTAGAACAACTATAGATTTGGTGTGGTTATTTTTTTGACAAAATGTATTAATTTGCCTGAAAATAACCTGAGCAGCTCGACTATTTATGTAGGTAACTCAGTTCATGCCATTCGCCCCTCCGATAATAACAGCCACATTCTTGTCAGTCAGGTCTGCAATGGTACCACACACTGATGTAGGTAATTGAAGCTCCAGGATAGACATTAACAAATGTATCAGATTCTGGATTGAGTGGTTGTACAATTTCCTAGAGATCTCTGCCATGACTATCAGAAAAAATATGTATTTTTTTAGTATAAAGTTCTCATTCTTATTTCCTTTTTGTACACCAACTTTAGCATGTTTTGCACTAGTTTTAGTAATATAATTTTAAATTTGTTCAGCATTGTGTTTGGTTTTTAATCTTATTTGCTAATATGTTAACTAAGTATCTATATGGTTTATACATTCTTCAAACTTCTCGCTTGTTAGTATCTCATATTTATTGTTTGTAATAACAGTTATAATAATATATTTTCAAAATGACAAACATATTTATTTACAGCATCAAATACTGTATAACTAATGTAATCATTCAAAAAGTATACCTGTATTACATTTATACCTTTCACAGAAAAAAATAGTAACTCAATTAAATGTTCAGTCATATACAAACAAATAACTTTCTATTACTATTGTCATTATTATTATTATTATAATCGTGGTAGTTTTTATACTGTAAGCAAGTTATTATAGAAACTTGATTGTGTACCAAATTAGAGTTAATTCAAACACATGAATTACAGTGCTTCCATGTTGTTGAATCTAAATATGATAAGGTAAACATAAGTCATAGAGGACAATTATATGTAAGTAAAGTGAAACTGAGAGAGGAATAGAGAGTAGGGAGAGAGAAAGGAATGCAGCTCCACAAGGCTGGCCATTCATTGGCTCAAGTGGTGATACAATCACAGTACAGGCAGCTCTGCAGTGATGTCATCTGAAACTAAACACTTTTCTGGCCACTTCCAGTGTTTCTGTAGTATTTTAGGCTGATGAGGTCAAATGTAAAGCAGTATTTGTTTTGGTTTTGGAGAGAAAGATAAAAACCAGATCATCATCCAGTGCCTCACTGGTACTCTATCATGAAAAAATTATTGCCTAGCTTAAAAGGGGGATTTAAATTAAGCTATCCATTGTAAAAAGTGTTTTAAATACTCTTGAGTTAGCTGAGAATGAACTTAAGTTCCAGTATTGTTGCCATGGACATTCAACATATGTGGTGAAAGCTTCAGAATTAATAGTAAATTTATTGGTACTTATGGAAGAAGTTTTTTTAGTTTTTTTGCATATTTGTGTCAGCATTGTTTACATTTTATTTCACACTTTTCTATTTTCTTTAGTTTCCAGTACATTAGTGGAAAGGCAACAAAAATATGTTTATGCGGTCACAAAATATGTATTCATACTTTTACACCATCACACAAGTCTCTTTGGAAGGAGTCTTGTTACATTGGTCGGAAGCTGAGGAACATCTTACCCCTACATCTTAGAGCTCTGAAAGGATATGGATTTAAAGAGTCTTTAAGAGTTTCTTTGTCAGTCACCATCGAGGAATTCATGGGCCTTGACAACTACGTAGCACATGCTATTCAAGATTAGTTCTAACAAATCTCTGACACCTCTATATTATTTTTGTATTTGACACATCCGTGTACTTAAAGTTTATATGTAATAAAGAAAAGAGTTAATAAAAAACTGTATAACACATAAAATCATAGATATTTTTCTGTGTAGATAAAAATATCTATGAATTTTTCAAATCTGTAGGAGCTATATAAAAATTAGATGGTGCATTAATAACGCTTACAATGTCAGTTTAATGAATGCAACCAAAGATGATTTCAATTTATACATTTCAAGACATGATGTAAAGAAATGATTAATCCTTTTCTATTTTCTATAAGTGGTCAAAGAAAATTATATATAAGAAATAACTCAATCCAGTGAGTGATATGATTGGATTTCTATTTTTTTTTAAATCTTAAATGTCCAACAAATCACAGAGTTTCAAAATAAAGTGTAAAATTAATGTTTTATATATATCCCAAAAGGAAAGTATATTTTAGGTTACAAACACCATCCCAAATTATGTATTGTAAAGTAAATACTCCCACTAATACCAACATTTCCTTCTTATCTGAAGTAAAATGTTTCCATACAAAAGACCTTTTACAAATATCTATTTTTATCTAAGGTCATGTTATTCTTCAATTACAAATTTTTATCATTTTAAATTAATTAAGTCTCAAGTCCACTGTTCAAAACTAGTCTAAATATGTACTGCCAACATGTCTTGTATTGTTTCTTAGAGGGTGATTGCAATGACTCTATTGTACGTCTTAATACTTATAATTATTAATACTCAATTGTTTGTTGTTTAACTTATAATTGGAATGATATGGTATATTTATTTTTAATAGATAGCTATGGTTTCCATATCGATTTCTTTTGAAAAAATTCAGTGTAATAGATTATGTGAATTGTCATAAAATATGTAACATACAGTCACCAGTTGGGTTATTCATAAAAACCATTAAAAGTAGCAAATTATAGCGTCTTTGTTATAAATCTGCACTGGTTGGTGACTGATATGAGTGAAGTTATCATTGCTGATTGATGTGATGACAATTATATTTCCTTGTGTATTGTCTTAATTATTCAACCTATGTATTTTGTTATTAATAATTTTGATTGCAAGTGTGTGAAAATAATAAATTTATTTTTATTTAAAGGTTTAGGCATGCAATGTCCATCAATTTGAAATGAAAAAGTGTTTTTTTTTAGAATGCTGACATTTTTAGTCATGAGAACTTCCTTAAGATTTCTTTATTTTTGTATGAATATTTTAACTTTTTTAAAGGGAGTTGTACACAACAAATTAAAGAAAGGAAGATCAATGGATATGTGCTAATTAATTGAGATTTCAATAACAATTAATCTCATACCTACATCACCAGGTTGGTTTTTTTTATAATAAAAACACATAGACAGTTCAGGAAACCTACCATTTTAGGATACATCTATATATATATATAATGAATGTTTGTATGTTTGTCCTTTATGGAATCGTGAACTATTGGACCGATCATGATGAAAATTTGTACGTATATGTATTTTTCCCACGGAGAAGGTTTATAAGCTATGCCCATCCCTTTCCCGATTCAGGATTCCGCCCCACTGGTTACAGAAATACCCATAAGAAATGCATTGCAGCAAACATATGTTAACGTCTTTTCAAATTTTTAATCAGCTGTTCTTTGTAAACATATATTACACTTATAGTTTTTAAAGCATAGAGTAAGCTTAAGAGAAACGACAAATTTTGTTTAAACTGTTTCTGCAATCACTGTTAAACATAGACTTTACTATCCAGATAATACAATTCAAATTTGACGTAAAAATTCATTCACCTTTAACTGCAATATTTATTTAATATAAACCATGCTCATGCTTGATCAGAAGAGCAATGCAGATATCATAATTACTATCTTACGTTGGCTACAAATATAAAGAATGTTATAAAATCAACCTTAGTTGTTTTTTTTTTGACAGAAGTATGGTTCTCAAAACTCCGTGTGTACATATTCTCTCGATCGAGACAACAAAGCAAGCTCAATCGTGGCATCGGAGATATAACTAATTTAATCTAAAATTTATTATAGTAAAAAAAAAATTTACTAAGTAATATAAGGACTTCGGTTCTTAAGATTTGCGTGCGAAGCCGTGGGTAACAGCTAGATAGAGGCAGGAATATGGTACATACCTTCATAATACGCCCAAGAGGCTCACGATGGAACGACTATCAATTATCTCAGCAATGTTTAGAATGTGATAGAAAAAGAATAAGTGAATATAGTGTACTGTTTTCAACGGGAAATTGCGTGCGAAGCCGCGGGCAACTTTTGCAAAAAATTATTGAAATGCGCAGCAAAGCGCGCCGGGCCCGCTAGTATTATATACAGGTGCGTTGTAATTTATCTTGCTGTTAGGTGCAGTTCTGTCAGCACAATTCAGAAACACCTGTATAAATTTAGGTGTTTATTTTTTGACTATATATATAAAGAAAAGTCACTTTCTAAAGTACCATAAATTTAAGTAAAAAAATAAACTGAATATCTCAAACACTTTTTTTTGTATAAATAACAAAAATAAATGGGAAATTAACAACAACATACTGGAGACAAGGAAACAAGTCAATGTAAAACTGTCAAAAGTAGCATAAATGAATATACAATAAACAAAATAGAAAATCTTCAAATCTAGTATTTGTTTACTATATAAATAACTAAATATAAAATTATTTTTTGCTTCTAAATTACTAATGAAAAAGGTTTAAAAAGTATACTCCCCACAGTTCAAACAATATCATAAAATTTGAAAACTAGTACAAAGATGAATACAAGACTTAGAAACAATGAAAACAAATGACAATCCTCTCAAAATTAAATACAAATTCTGTTGAGAACTAATGAAAATTCTGTTAAAAATTAAAGTAAAATCTATTAAATTATAATTGAATCAAAATTATTAAAAATATTTATTCTCACAAAATCAATCTTTATACATTCTGTACCTTTTTATATTTCTTTTCTTGGTAAAATAAAGCATATTTACTTTATTTTTTTTTAACTATAATTTTTCCAACAACTATCAAATGTAAGTTACCTTTTTATTAATTTCTTTAATCTTGTTATCGTCTACAACGTTTGATAATCTATTAATTGAATTCTTTTTAATATGTTCTAATTTTATGGTAATTATTTAAAAAAAAATTATTTCTTATGTTATATTAACTCAATATGTTATACTTTTTATTTTATTCTAATTTATTTACCTTTTTGAATTCTATAAATCTTAATTCACTAACTCTGTTTCATTCTTAGTCCATGTAAAGAAAAACATTTTTTTTTATAAAAATATAATTTTAAAAAGAAGTAATTCTAAATTTTGCATAATTTAAGTGCTCAAATTAAAGAATGCAAATGCAGAATGTCGTTTTAGAAGAAAGTTTGACATTTCTTTTCTTTATACATACAATGAATTCACAAAATATTTCAGGTTAGAAATCATAATCATATACCTAAATAATAAAACAACAGGTAATATCTACTTGTAATAAATATGTTTATTTATACTAAAAAAAACTAATGTATTCTTTAAATAAGTTACTTATGTTTTTGATAAGATAATGTAAACTTTTCATTCTTTAATATGAATTCTGTAACAATTTTTGTGTGTGTCCATATTGTAATTTTCTAAGCAGATTATTAAAACAATTTAGTTTATTTCTAATTTTCTTAATTTGGGTTTTCTGTACAATATTAATTTACAATTTTTACAAACTAAATATCTTCTATCAATAATTTCTCGTGTATGAAAACAGTTTTAACAGTTGGTAATAAATGATCTCTTTATCCACTAATGTATTATTTTTGTTACAAATGCAAAGAGAAATTATATAATAGTTTCTACCAATGATTGAATAATCAAAATGTTTATGTTTATGATTATGAAGATTATTATGGAAAACAAAGATATTTTCAGTTACTAGACAGTATATTTTAAAATTTTTTAAATGTGTGAAAGAAAATAATGCGAATCTTATAAATTATTCTGTTTCTCTAATATAATTTTTGATCACCTTGAAATAAAGAAAGTATATTCGCAGATGGTTAGTCTGCCTCACTCACCCTATAATAATTCATTGATTTTTGTCAAATGCAATACTTTTAATACTATGTTGTTTCAAAATCATTTCTTGTTCTAGATAATACTTACAATTTCTCGAAAGAACGACATAGTCTTATTAAGAAGAGTTATGCATGATTTGTTTTTATAATGTTTTTGAGCAAGTGATAGATCTTTATGAAATTCTTCTAAATTTGTTGGATATTCTAGATTAACTTCAAGAATGTATCTATAAAACTCATTACAGTACTAGTAAATTCTAAAACTATTTCTTTCCACTCTTCAGTTGTGTGTTTTGGATTCATTCATTTTATATTGTCATAAGGATGATTTTGTGTAAGTGCCCAACTATAAAAATTACGGTAAGTAGATCAACATATAATAAGAAATTTTCGGTTTTGTTTCATCATTTCTTATTTGCTTTGACATATCTTTTAATACATTATGAGATTCCATCTCTAATCCCTTTTTAATCATTAAATAAATACTGTAATCATTATCAATTGTAACTAATATAGATTAGTTTTAACATCGCATACCATGCTAAACTTGGAACAGTTAAACACTGGATCCAATATATAACTGTTTATGCAAACTGATCTAAAATTTTCAAATATATTTTGAAAGTAAAAGTAATAGATCATCTTAAATATTGTATAGATCTAAAACAATTTCTTAAATTTATAATTTCAATTTGTTCTAAACACTCAAATAATGTTAATTATTGTTTCAGGAATGTTGTCATCAGCTGTTAAATTGAATACAAATGTTGAATTTTCAATTCCTTAGTATGGTCAAGTTTTTCAATATTATCGATAAATTCAGAAGGAAATATTCCTTTATCAAAAAGAATTGTAAAGATCTTCATCATTTGATTTTTCAAAGTCAAATCATCTTTATTTACATAAACTTTAAGTTTAGTGATTGCGTCAACAAATAAAGGTTTAGGTCTAGTTGTCTTGTTGGTCTTAGGTCTTCCTTCCTTAGAATTCGTTTAGCGAGTAAAATGGTCGATCCAGTAGCCAGTTCTTGAGGGTTTGAGGTGTTTCCGGTCCGTCATTTTCAAGTCTTCAGGAAGTGCGTTCCACATCTTGGCACCAGCATAGCTTGGACTCTTTTCAGTTGCTGTGAGCCTATGGCGAGGCAGGCAGTAATCATATGCATGTCTTGTGTTATATTGATGCATTTGTGCATAGGTCCTTGTTGCCTCTGGTGCATTGATGTGAACATGCATCACAGCTTCTAGGATGTACAACGTATAAACAGTTAGTATTCTAAGTTGTTTGAAAGAATCCCTGCATGTTTCCCTGTATTGAAGACTTCCCAGAATTCTTATAGCTTGTTTTTGCAGCACCAGTAACCTTTGTATGTTTCCTGCTGTGGTGCCTCCCTATACGATGATTCCATATCGTAGGTGTGTCTCAAGCAGCGCATAGTAGGCAACTTTTGCTGTAACTAAGTCATCTATGCTTTTCACTCGCCATATTACATACAGTGCAGTGCTGATTTTTTTGCACACAGAATCAATTGTCTTTCTAAAATTTCATTAAAAATTTTACCATTATTAGTAAAATGATAAGTTTGTTTAAAATTATTATCTTTTTTACTAACTTTTGTATAGATGATGCCATGAGTCTAAATGTATCTACAAACAAGAATTTTATAAATTTTCTAGGTTTATCACCATCATCAAATTCATATCCGCAATTTACAGAATAAGGGACTCAACTTTACAACTCTCCTTGTTTGTAATTAGATCAACATTTCCATATTATTTTACTGATTCCTTAATGTATAAATGGGTATTGCAGTTTGACATGTTATGACAGAAAACAAGAATATTTTCAGGAAATGTTACATTTAATTTACACGTCATATGAACACGTATTTAGAATGTTCTAGTTGAATGACAATGATCTCTAACTTTTTCTAAAGGTTTCATTTAGCATAAATTCTTTGATAATGTTGTGATGATCTTCATATGATTTTACTCACAAATGTGATAAAGATTATAATTTTGATAACATTTCTTTTTCTTCAGTTAATTTCAAAGTTATTTTATTTTTATAATTGAAATTGTTGTTATATATTTAATTTATAGAGTTCTTCAAATAATTTTTTTGGAACATTGGGCAAATCTTTATTTTTAGCTCTATAACATATAGGTTTGTACAAACGATATGTTACATTTGAAACTAAATATAATGTAAAACCATAAGGAGTATGCTTTTGAATATTTGTCTTAGATTTTTTAGTCCTGTATTTGGTTGGTTATTTGCTCATGAACAATCATTTTATCAATCTGTTACTAAGTCATCAACATTTTTATGTATATTTCTATGTATAATATATATTTATTTTTTGAGATTCATTGTTAACTAATTTTTCTTCATATTCATGATCAATTGTTATTTGAGCTTTAAAACTTGATTCTCTTTCCCCTTGTTTTCACAATAAATGCGTATTGTTTTTATTAACCATTTACAATAATTTGAACATCTACATTATTTACTACAGGTTTCTGGTTGTCTTTTAAAACATTGTAAATAGTTAATCAATGAATTCTTTTTGAAAGTTTTTACTTTTTTTATTATATTTACTTAGTATTTCTGAAGCCAAGCCGATTTGAATGTTTTTGTACTTTTCTACAAGTTTCTGATTGTCTTTTAAAACATGTAAATAGTTAACCAATGAATTCTTTTTGAAAGTTTTTACTTTTTTTATTATATTTACTTAGTATTTCTGAAGCCAAGCCGATTTGAATGTTTTTGTACTTTTCGAATGATTGATCAAGGTTTTACATAATAAGCTTTCAAAGAGTTAATTTGCTAGTAATGTTTTGTAATTTTTCACTACTGAGTAAGTCCAAATTATTTTTATTTTGCTTAAAAGATTTTTAAGTTTCTCAATGCTTGGCTTTTTATAATTATAAATGTTACTGCATTTAATTATAGGTGTCAATTTATCTAATGATTTAAATTATTAATTTCTTTCTCTTTTAATTTTGTCCTTTTTACCACAGTAAGGACAATAATTTTTTTCCTCCATTTATAAAAGAACATTTTTAATTTAATAATTTCAGTATTATACCATATATATATATACGTGCATTGCTAACAACGGAAGACACTTTGAGCAACTATTATAGGTGATTATTACAGTTTTATAAAGGTAAATACATTTTATGTTAATGTTCAGTCTAGAATAAATGATCAGCTGTTACTCACAACCTAAACATTAGTTAATATTTTATGCAGATAAGAATATGCATTTTTGTGCATCTGTTTTATTTTTAAATAAAGCTAAATTTCAATACCTATTATTAATTTTTTTCCTAAGTAATTCACATGAATCTTTTCAGAATTAAATGTTCTACAAATCTGTTTAATAAAAAAATGACCTTTATTTAACATTTATGGAAGTAATCTTACGTTAAACACAAAAATGTGTTATTTCTTTGCACCAATTCTTGTGTTTTACGTAAGATATCTCTGAAAGTATTGCATTTACAGCTCTGGGACGAATTTTAATAAATTTGTCAGATATAAAAACATAAAAAACAATCGTATTTGTATCTTTGTAACTACCTTTACCATTTTTATACGGCCTGACTTCACCAAGGGTTCTGAAATCCGGGCGAAATCTTTCGCTAGGCGTAACTCGCTAAGGAAGCGTTTCCGGGCATATGGTTATATGAACTTTTTTACTTGTTTTTAGCTATAGAATAAGCTCTCGAGAGATTGCCGTTTAGTTTTGAATCACCCTGTATATACGTGAATTGTAAGGAAATTCATGTAAATCTATGTGTTTAACATTTAAAGATAATGAAATTTCAACAAAAGTGTGTTGTAATTATAGACGATTGAAACAATTATTTTATTTATACAGGTTTAATTTTCAATTTTTTTAAAGGTTTGATTTATTTGAAAAAGTTTTTTTTTATTTATTCGAGACATAATTTGTTTTTTCAAATGCTCATAATGTGGTTTTAACAGTAGGTAATATACTACAATTTTAATATTACTACACGTTTAATATTTTTTTATTTTTGCTATTTAGACAATAAAAGAGATTAATATTTACTTTTTGTTTTCTGAAGATTCCTTATATAGTACATTAGACAGAATGTTACATAGATTGTGTTATTACGTACCAATTAAATGTTAATAATTGATATTTTGTTTTTATGTTTGAACATTTTTAACTATATAGTCCGATTTTTTTATTGTTTCAAAGTGAAAACAAAAAAATTACTGGAAATGTTCCAAGTGCTCTAACATTAGATATTAGATAAACTTAGTGTTATTAAATATTAAGTTGTTTCAGTTACTTTAAAATATGTAAAAATAAAATTGCATTAATGCATGTGTCACTATATATATTATATATATATATAAACGTAAAACAAACGAATAATTTTGAGTATTTAAACTACGACAGCTGTCATCCAGTCCATATCAAGAGGAATATACCAAAAAGTTTAGCATGCAGAGCTCAAAAATTATGTAGTAATACAAATGACTTGGAAAAATACATTGACGATATTATGAACGCATTCTTAAGAAGAGGTTATCCACGAAAATTACTTAAAGATAAACTTAATGTAAAAAAGAAAACACTACATTCTAAATTTGAAAACAGTGATCCAAAATTAATAGTTCAATACCATCCAGGGCTTCAAAAAATTAATAATATTCTTAAAATAGCATTTAATACCTTACAAAATTCTAGTTCAACTAATAAGGTTTTTAAAACAACTCCTAGAGTAATCTTTAAAAGACCTCCTATTCTTAAAGATATATTGGTCAAACCTAAATTACCAATGACAAACACCAATGAAAAATCAATACCAAAACAAAAAGGATCACATCCGTGTAATAAACCAATATGTTTGATTTGTAAAATGTTACCAAATTCTTCGAAATTCACTAGTAGCAAAACACGCAAGGCATATCCTATCATCGGCAACTTGTCTTGTGAATCTAAAAATGTGATTTACCAAATTCAATGTAAAATATGTCCAGCATTATATTGGCTCAACAACAAATACCTTGAGGACAAGAATGACAGGACACCGATTTGATTATAAACACCAAGATTTAAAGAAAACTGTCGTGACTCATGGTATAAATCACAATGAAACTTTTGAAAATACATATTCAGTCAAACCTATTCGGCAAGTACATACAAATTCAAACCCAATTTACCTCAGAACATTAGAACAAGCACACCAATTGGTTTTAAAGAGCAAAATTCTACATGGACTCGACATCAGATAACTTAGCCAAAAACGTCTAAATTTGAAATCAACATATGGAACAATTGTTTAGTTCATGTCATCTGTATTTATTATTATTATTTATTCACTGTTTATTTACTTTCGTTTGTACTGTTTTCTTTTATATTTTTATATTTTATACAATTTTTGCACCTGAAGACGTTTTTCACCGAAATATAGTGCCAATGTTTTAAAAACACTTTGTTTTAATTGTACAGTAATTTACTAAAAATAATATATATATATATATATATATATATATATACACACACAAAATAGTCTGAATTCAATACACTAAAATGTAACCGTAATCTGCATGCTATGTGATAATCTAGTATTGCAGTCATCTAGTGAGAAAAATTTGAAACTGGTTTTTCCACGGAATGGGTTAAGTTCTTGTAATGAAGCGAAATCCAAACCATTCATGTATTGATGCAATTCTATCAACCGGTAGTAAGACGGCTGAGGCTGAATGCAATGCTCATTCTTAATGAGATCGAAATGAGACGGAGCTGTAATTAGAAATTCCACAAATGAGTATCCACCCTTTAAATTAAGCCGTAAAATATGTTTTTACTCTATATCAAGTTGTGAGAGGAAGTAGTGTGGAGAAGAGTATTGACTTGTTCTTTCTCACTTTTTATTCTCATATTCTATAGTTAGTACATGACCAGTGCCGGGAACATCTTTTCAATCACTAAACTAATGAAGGTTTGTGAGAAGAATTGAAAATTTTAATTTGTGTGTTAGTAATTTGAATATCTATGTTGACTGGAGGATGTCGTCCTGAGTTTTAACATTGTCAGTGGTTGGACCAAGTGGTTCAGAATTCTTTTCTGTGTTACAAATTTGGTGACACTTAAATCATCAGTACTTTTAGTTATTTAGTCATCTTAATTCATTTTGTAACTAAAAAATCACGGTAAATTTCAGTTTTTCAACACCATTGTGTGACACAAAATAGATAAATTTATGCATTTGTTAGTATGTTTTCTTTTTAAAAAATCTTCAAGATGACCCAAGTTTTTCCAACCACAGTTCCATTTTTATCACTATCACTTCTTCAACTTCCACTATTGTTATTTTGATCCTTTTTTGTTTGAGAGGTTTTCTGCCTAAAAATAATAGAAATTTACTTACTATACAAAATTACAAACCGTTATTAACTAATACCCACGGTAACCAAAGGAAAATTCTGTCATCAAACATAAACCTAATAATCCCAGTTTCTACTTAGTTCTAGATATTAATATATTCATACAAATAAAAGTAACATTTGAGTGTAAAATTTAGCCAAGTTTGAATTAAAACGTTTATTTTCTACAGAAATTGATAAATTATTTAACTTATCTATTTGGAACCAGTTTCTTATATCTTATATTAGGCAGCCTCAGTTTTCATCAAACGTAAATTAGAAGGTAAACTAATAAATAATATAACTGAAATAAATTCGAACAATTGTTTGTTAAAAATCACTTGGTAAACATCAACAGTTTAGCGGCAGGCGACTCAGTTTATAATATAGTGACATGGAGGTCACTACACCGATGAGGAGGGCGGAGACCCTTCTACTGTATGGAGCTCACGATTGAGTAACGAGAGGAATGCGCCCTTCTTGCGCACGCTATACTATGAATAATTTACTTGCGTTTTGTAATTCTGTAATTTTACCATATATTTTCTTAAATTGGAACATTTTTATGTTTGCGTACTATTTATTTACCATATTGTGTGGGTCGTTGTTCTTGTTTTTGACGTGACAACGTCTTAAATTAGGTTGCGGCTCGGAGTCACTCATGAAAAAGTGTAACGCCCGGTAACGTTACGATGCCCGTCCAGTGGGTCCGCCGCACGGGATAAAGCAGATAACTGTGAGTCCGCCGCACGGGATAAAGCAGATAACTATGTTTATTCGTGAAAATGTGGAGTGCTTAGATTCGTCATTTACAACAACTACAACAATAAAGGTAAATAATTGTACACTGATATTTCATTATCGTAAACTATGATTGATTGATTAATTGTTAGATTGACACAAAAGTTGAGAAACTGAGTTCATAGGTTATGTCATACTATTGACAAATGTTGATAGTGTTAAGTAAATTATTAGTTTAAATCACTCTGCAATCAATCGTAATTCAGTCGATTGAGAAGAAACAGCGCGTATTGCTAGTCAAACATTTAAAATAACAAATTATAACCTCTAACCTGTCATAACAGTGCGACCAAGCAAACGAACTAAACCGACCAATCACCACGCGCGGAGTTAGAATTTAACTGTGTTTAGCAAGAATTTTCAAATTCCAATTTTAGTAAATGTTTTATTCAACTTTACCATTTACAATAACAAATTTTAATTAATTTCAAATTATGTTTTAGTAAACAAAATATATTTATATAGTTAAAATTTGTGCAATTCTTATTTTCATTCAATTCCTTGTTTCTATTGTGCAATTTAATAATATTCATATCAATAAATATTCTATCGAGAAAAAGACGTTGTCACGTAAAATCTTCGCCCGTAAAACCGACTTTACAGGCAACCATAATTTTTTTTTATCTATTAAACTATTTTCATTGGTTAGTAATTCTCATGTTGGTAATTATTTTATTATGATTGTAACACTGTTTAGTATAATTGTATTGTTACTTTTGTACTTATCAATAATTTATTTGATGTGTTTAAACTACATGCATTAAAAACATTGATAGCACAAATGCAAAAGAGCCGGCCACCTATAAATTAGAAAATTTAGTTAAATTATAAATACATATTTAAATAGGCGCCGTACACATGTTAAATGTACGATAATTATCAATAAATTTCGTTAATTCCTAAATCACAAATACTGATCGTATAATACAGAGGATTAACTATAATGTTAATAATGATTAAAATGATAATATTAAGTTGAATAAGGCAAATGAACACAGTGGAGACAAATTTACACTGGGTTAAGTAGGCACTGCAGTAGAAGGGCGGAGTAAATATGACTGTATATGTTTGGAATGGCTAGCTCAAGGAAATCGCTGGAACCTATCTCGCTCCTCCCTACCCCTGGCTACTCCAAACGTGAGCGCCTTGCAGTAGAAGATTCTTTTCTCTCTCTCATCGGCTCCCGCCTAAAAACTATTCTAGAGCCCGCTAGAAACCTCTCCCTCGTTTGAATCCCACTAACTAGTTGACATCGATCCCTCTAACAGTAGCTAGGTGGCTCTAGATCAGTATTTCGAGATGTACGATTACGATAATTATTCGATTTGTAGTATTATTTCACTGTTTTCCTATATAGAACAGATTGTGTGCGATTGTTTCGATCGACAATATAATGACCACAAATTTCATAAGTTTCATTAGTGAAAGTATTTTTGTTATTAAGATACTTATTTCAAGAATTTTAATATATTTCAGCAACAAAATTTAATGACCATTTATTATAATTTTGCTTCCGGTGGGGGGTAGCTGCCCATTCGTTGGGTACGTCCTTGTTAATATGTAGCTAAACACTTTTTAATTGCCTTCTAAATTGTATTTATTTTGAGTAGTTTAGCGATAAAGCTCAAAACGGTTACAGTTTTTTCTGAACAAACAGTATAAATAGTATTAGCGTTTCGATCTATATTAATTATAACTTTATAATAAAATTTCAAAACACTTTGTCCAAAAATAAGTAAAAGCATTTAAGGTGTAACATTGTGGGACTAAAATCTTGATGTCCACTGGTACACTTAAGAGTTCTGCTATTTTTGTACTACGTACTGACGATTTTTCTGTTGTATTGAAGTTGATGATAAATATCAACTAAAACTTATATTTATACTTCGAAATATGTGTTTATTACAGCAGTAATTTCTTTTCATTGGGAACTACTAAAATAGATAACGTTAACCTCACAAGTTAATATACTTTGTCAAACTTAGTCAATAATAAATTAATTTGTCATCATTTTAAGAATTTACTTCTTTATTTCCAAATGTGTAAATTCACCATTCATAAGGATCTAACAAGTTTCACTGAACTTCCCCCGAAAGAGCTTACAATATTCTTTAGGCTTATGGATTTGGTGAGAATTTTACCATTAGCAAGTTATTACCATAAATGAAGCTTTATAATATTGTATTTTATTGAATCATCTAAATCGTAAGGTCTATAGTGTACCATAACAGGAAATAGCGGGAAGGGAGTTGGGATTGTTTGGCAGTTTAATGTTTCATGTTTATGAGCGCAGTGGGAAGTATGTCTGAGTGAAGCCGCAAAGCCACCCTGGGGCCAAACCACTTGGAACAGACAGGATGGGGGTGAGAAATAGCAGTGGTGATATTCGCTTTTTAATCTGCATAAGCTGGCCACTGCTCATACCCAGTAGTTTGTCCCCAAAACACAACACAATGGCATGCTGCACTTCCCACACTGTGGTGTACTTCCAGCAAAAATTGCTTCCCCATTGTTGTGTTCCCTAGATACTTTCTTTCTTATAAAAGTAATGCCCTTACTAATACCGTACAGCTTGAATTTATGGAGTTCGTGATAAATGATTTGGTGGAAAACCTTAAAATATATTGTGAGCGTCATTGTCACTGTTAAATTAGTGACTATACAAAATATATATCTCATACAAGTAAATCTAACTCTTCTATTCTGAAATTTAAATAAATACAAATTAATTAATTAATTTTAATTTTATGGTCCTTCGGGAGGCAGAATCTATGTAATTACATTAAAAAATTAGACAATTTTAGTTGCCTAACAAACTTATACTTTGATATTTGCCTAGAACTTCTGGGAGCTAAGAATAGTTTAGATTAATATTGTTGTTTATGAAGGAGACAGGATTCTGCATTCTATATGAATAGTTACCGTATCCAAAGTGGAATCTACTTCGAAGATACTTCGTGGAATATAATTAGACAATTTTAGTTGCCTAACAAACTTGTACTTTGATATTTGCCTAGAACTTCTGGGAGCTAAGAATAGTTTAGATTAATATTGTTGTTTATGAAGGAGACAGGATTCTGCATTCTACATGAATAGTTACCGTATCCAAAGTGGAATCTACTTCGAAGATACTTCGTGGAATATAATTAGACAATTTTAGTTGCCTAACAAACTTGTACTTTGATATTTGCCTAGAACTTCTGGGAGCTAAGAATAGTTTAGATTAATATTGTTGTTTATGAAGGAGACAGGATTCTGCATTCTACATGAATAGTTACCGTATCCAAAGTGGAATCTACTTCGAAGATACTTCGTGGAATATAATTAAACGAAATTGTTTACTACACTTTCATGTAAACAATTTTTCTCCGTAAAAAATATTTAACTACACCAATAGCTTCTCGCGTCTATCGTTGACAGTTCAGGTCGATCACTCTCTGTCCGTGCATCCTCCTCATCACCTTCTGCTACTACATCTTCTCGAGGATTTGAGGGTTGGACAGGAGCCAGGATATCTTCATCCGTTAAGTCTCCACATACTGCTACATCATTATTGAATTCAACATATTCTTCAAACTCCATTTCTTGGCCCCCAGTACTGCGCTATCTTTGCTCCAGTCCTGAAGGAGGATGGGTGGGGTGCATCAGCTGAGATTTCATGTCGAGAGACGCGCTTGAGTCACTGTTTCTTTAACTACGTACTATAGAGGTCGAGAGCGTAAAATATTCGTTCTATAGAGGTTGCGTTCGTGCTAAGATTATTCGTTGTATAGAGGTTAATCAGTTTTATCCCAAATTAAAAAAAAATCCTTATGGTTTTCATCTAATTACTACGTTGTATGGAGGTGTTTTAGCATTGAGTGTTACGAAAGTTTCCACGTTAGTACGAACCTCGATAAGACGATCTTTTCTAATCTCCTTGAAACTTTCGTAACACTCAATTCCAAAAGTGTAGTAAACAATTTCGTTTAATTATATTCCACGAAGTATCTTTGAATTAGATTCCATTTTGGATATGGTAACCATTCATGTAGGCAAACAATCAAAAATTGATTACTTTTTCAAGACTTGATTGCAATTTTTTTGTGAAATATTGATCTTTTATTTATAATGTTCTAAAACCATATGTACACGTGATTTAATACATATATGATTGTTCCAGTCTGTTTTTGACCTAGGGCAATATTGAAAAATGTCTTCAGTTATTCTTTAACGATGATTCGTTTTACGGAGGTTTGCCACAAATATCTTCGCTTTACAGAAATCATCTCAAAGCGAGGAGAAACCTCAATAAGTCTAGTAACGGCAGTGATAGACCTTAATAAAACAAACCTGTTTATTAAAAGTAACTCAATAAGATGGATTCTTTTCCGTAACTCTCGAAATTTGTCTAATTGAGGTTCGACTATACTGTATAAATTACACTACTAACAATTACTTCAAGTAAATATAACTCATTTCAGTTAATTTAAAAACAATAACATATGTAGTTATAACGAACAGCTGTCCAACAAAGATTAGTATTAGGAGTCACAGATTATACGTTCGGCAACGAAAACTCCGCTAAAATATATAATATTTCGTCCTCTCTACAACGATGGCTAAATATCATTAGTACAACGCGGATATACTTTCTAAAATGTGTTTTGCAGACGATGCACTCACTATCCGCCAGTTTTTAGGTGGCTGACTATACGCACGGCAACGTACCCGCCCGAAAACGGGCGGTTGCCAGATTAAGGGTTAATTGCAGTTGAGTTAATAAGCAACAGAAAATTAGTTCTTAGAATTTTATAAACTAGATTCAAATTCTTTCCTTTTAAATATTTATAATAAAACTGGAAATTTGTACTTCCTTTGTACCAACATGGACAGTGGCACATGCAAGCAGTGAATAGGAATGTCACTGTGTTGAGAGGGACCAAGGGAACATAATAGCCATTAGGTTGGCAACAGTGTAGTAGGGGACAATAATAAGGCCAGTGATTTATAGCCCCATCACTCTAGCAGCCAATCAGTGGAGTACCCGGTCGGGCTGTGTCAAGGTCATCTCCATTCTAACAGTTTGCTCAATTTTGCATGTTTGACTCCAGTACAATAACAAAAGTGAACTAAATAACTCTTGAAATTAAAAATATTGATGACAAATTAAAAGGTTCAGGTAGGATGCTATCATATGTATAAAATCGCTGTAGGGCAAAACAAAATAGCATGAGGTTTAAGTAGATACGAAGAAAATTAGCGGTCATAGACAAAAACGATAAATTTTCGGAATTCATGTACATGTTTCAGTATCTTTACAATGTGAGTGAAGTACTTGTTAAAAACTATGGGATTAATAAATTGGCCACATAGATACCAGATTTAACTGGCTAGCACCGGTCATAAATGATATGAGTTTTATAGCATTTTACAATGCATTGTTAGTATAAACCAATGCTAAGTTACAGCGTGCAGAGCCTGGGAGACTAGTGATAACCGTCTAGTTAATTAAATTAAGGGAGATTATTATTCACTGCTCAACAGTAGTTAAATGTCGTAAAATTGTGTTACATTTATTGATGTGATCATCTCATTCCGTATTATTGTTTTTGGTGGTAACATGTTTAAATACGGAAAAGCAAGCAGGAGAGAACCCAGCCACAATTATTGTAGCATTATTTGTGCGTGGGTGCAACCATTTAGTAAGTAAAATAATATATATAGAAAATGTACTACGTACCGATTATATACAGTGATTTATTAATTAAGTCTATGTAAATTAAACTTTCACCATTTGTAGACTCAGAGGGGCGGTATTTGAAAATCTGCCGCTCATGTGCTTACCACAATAGTGCCTCCCCCCTCGCAACAACTGCAGACCATCGCCCCTGCCCGTGACCTTTGATAATGCTATTATAGTACTCTAAACGTTCATATAGTACTAAAACATTCATATTTCGATATTTAGGAATATGCAACAGCTGTTTAGTAAACGAAACGGGAATGATGAATACTAATATAGCCGCATTCTCATCTATTATTCCGGGATCAAAGAAAACCTAAAATATTATAAAAAAATATTATAAAAATATTATAAAAACGTTAAAAAAGTCGCGAATTTCCCAAAACTGCGGCCATTTAATTTGTAATAACAAGTTTAATTTGAGATAAGTTGTAATTCTTGTAATAAGTTGAAATTTGATCTATAGTTATATGATACAGTTTTAATCTTGAGAGAAAAATAATTTTACAAGCTTTATTTTTAAAACAGTTGTTTCTTTAAAAACCCTTAATACCCATATCTTCTTTAGGATTATTTGTTTCATATAATACATATACTAATTACAATTAATTGTATCTTTCACTACGGCATTATCAATGTAATACTTTAGTGACCAGAGCAGAAAATGAAATACAACAGCAATATTGCGTGAGTATGCTTGCTCGCGCGAGAGATCTATCTGCGATCTTTTTTTAAACCATCATACGGGACTTGGAGAGACATGTTCGACGCTGATCGTGTGGCGTGCGGACTTTATAGCTACTTTAGATGAATATGTCATGCTCTAATGCTACAAAACTAGGACTTTTGTTATTAGGTTTTTACCAAATTAAAGTCATAATCTCAGGAAAAATGTGGTTCAGCTGATAAAACAGGTGAATGCTATAACCATTTTCTCAACGAATTAATTTCGTAGTAATTTCGAAGTATTATTTTAAAGTACTTAAAATGATCAGTCTTCTGATTCATTGATATAATAATATTCATTCAGATTTCATAAAGGTATAATAATATTATTTACCACTTTAGAAATGAGACACTTTTCAGTAGTTGTATTATAACATAAACACTTAAAATTGCTATTCGACAAGTTAAGAGTTACGGTAGGGGTCAAAGGCAGAAGGATTTTGTTACAACAGTTAATAATTGTTTAGCCTGAAAGTAACCTTATAATACGTGTCCAAACTGTCACCCACCCGTTCTTATACACACATAGCATCTTATAAAAGGTCCCTTTACCCTTCGCGCACTTCTACAATAACATTCTTGAGAAGCGTGGTAAATAAGTTACCACAGTTCATCAATATTACGTACGGGTTCAGTGCACTCTTTCTCTTTAATATAATCCCAATAGTAAAAATTAATTCAGGGGATTTGGGAGGCCACAGAATTGGCATAGTTCCGCTGATAAATTAGTGTAATTCACCTGGCAGTCAGTCGAACCACATTTCCTGGCACTAGGACTTAGTGTTAATATCACGAGTATTAAGCGACTTTTTACTAGTGCCACATTTTCTTTCTTTATCATTAGCTGGCCCATCAGCCATTTGAATATTATCGTTAACGTATGGAACACACGATATATTTCTGAAGTTTCTCCACCACAATCTGCCGCCCTGGGCCAGACCATGTAAATCCACCCCTGTGTGATCGTTCAGTCCTTCACGCTCTTAACTTATTGTAAGCTTATACCGGCATCTCTTTATTCGTCTAGTACGGTAACCATAAAGTACACAAAGTGTGATTGGAGTTGGGCCACCTTTGTATTATATAGCAATCGCGAACTGTGTAGTCGTCGGAGTCTAACGTACAGTGTTATCCTCAGGGCTACTTGTGCTGCTGTATATTCTCATTGCGAAACTTTATAAAATTTAAATGAACCCCAAAAAGGTAATGTTCTTGTCTATGGACTCACTCGTTTTAAAAACTACGTGGAAGTGTTGGGCGGTTCACATTTAAAAACCGCCCAGTAAACAAATGCCGTTTTAAAATCATGCCTACATTTAAATAAATGTAGTTCTCGTCTCAGTGCCTACGTCTAGTCTGGTCTGCCTACTTCTCGTACTACAGAACATGGCAGTGAAGCGTCGCCAGCAGTGTAGTAAACCTACAGCATTTACATGAACAACTCGCATATTTCAAAGTACATCTTTATAGTGTTTTATTTCATGATAAATTAAAAAAGAATGTCTAATTTGTAATTATATTTACATAATTTTTCAAATAACAATAAGAAGTTTTAGAAATATATCATTTACACTTTTAAGTGAATAATGAATACTACAACGAAACGCCATAATTTTCTAAACATAGCAGTAAACATAGGTTACCTATGTTAGGATCAGTACGCAAAGATCGATTAGTATTAAAGTGGTATTCTATTATAACATAATAATTGTACACGATATTTTGAGAACTATCTGACCCATGACTTGCAATTGATATTAGTTTTATGTCTAGGAAATCTAAACATGTATATAAATACTACGTATAGACAACATCGAGCTCGATGGTAGAATTTGGTTGAGGGGTAGCCACCACTTTTACATTGATTTTATGGGTCACAATGTTGGCAACGACATAATCGCAGAATAGATAAATTCGTAAACAAAATGACATTTTAACATGCGACGTATAGTAACACATTTTAGCTGAAGTATCCGCACAATATCATGGAAAAGACTTCATCTTTAGACATGACATTTTGCATGAAACTTCATTTCTACATAGAAAAGAATGATTTCTGTGTTGGTGCATGTCCATCTGTGGGATTTGCCTGAGTGTCATTCAAGCAAATCGTAACATTTCTTTTCTGTATGATTACCTGTCTGTCCAAAGGGTCTCCAACTATAGACTTTGAGACTTTGTTTTGTAACACTACATGTGATGTTGTGGTGTGTTCGTATTTTGTAACAGTAATTATTAATAAGAATTTGCAATAGTTGTTCTTGTACGCTATAAATTTAGAATACATTTGTAGTTGAGAAGGATAATTATTTACACCACAAGCTATTTGCTTTGCCTTTTTATGTTTTATATTTTGTCGTGCTACAAGCACCAGAGTCCTCATGTGGCATATATAACGGTCATACATTGCACTAGTGAAAGGTAACATTGGTATTGTAAAGAGTCGTCACTTGTCTGAACAGTGTGGCCGACCTCGTCATCACATCCCACTCTCCGCCTGTCGTGAATAGTGTGCATCATACAGAAATGCTTCTATCCCACGACCCGATTAGAAACAAACACAAATAAACATGTCTGCAATAATGTTATTGTTGTACGCTGAATATACCGTGATGTTTTTTAATTCGTTACATATTTTTCAAAATATCCCGAAAAGGTTTATTTTTACACTAACGTATACCATTTTAATAATCATTTATATGCAGTAAACAAATATTCCAGATCTATAAATTCATCTTTGCAACGAATTATGAAGAGAAGAATTGGAACTCCTGTTTCTGTGATATTTTTGCGGAAAAGTGTAGAGCAACATCATCGCAAACTAATGCTTTTAATATTAAGGAATTTTCATATTACAGTTTATTACATTAATGTAGATATAACACTATTTTTGTTCATCTGATCTTTTGAACTCACAATTGTAAAGAAAATTATTACTGGTACTGGTTTATCTCGTTCAGTATTCCTTTATTTTGTTTGCTATTAAAGGTTGTATACACGTAGTGCTTGTATACACTTCAAAATATTCTGTTGTGACCTCAGAAATATAATTAAATGGAAGTTCTTTAACACGTGATTAAGCACGCTCACACAAATGCACGCGTGCCTAAAAACGACAATATTGGTAAATTGATAACTTTTTCAATGATGCCTTGGTGGTAACTAACTGGACATGGTAAAGCCAAATAATATAACTTTCAAAGAAACTCTTAAGGTTTGGTGATATGCATAAAAAATGTTAATTAGAGCTCTAATTTAGAACTTAAATTGTGACAGTGCGCTTAGCGTCCCTAATAGTGAATTGTGAATTGTGACTTGTGAATTCAGCACTTAGTGTTTATAAAACAAGTCTGATAATATATAAGATTATAATAACTGTTTCAGATTATTTATACAAAGTGTGTTAGATAAATACATACACACAACCAAAAACAAACAATAATTAGATTACAGCTGTAAGGATGCTCGCTCCAAAAGAATGTTATGGATGTGTTCCATTAGAAACAGCGTATTATAGAAATAGTTGTAAAAGTACATCAAATTGTTATAATTAACAACTAAATTTACTTTATTAACTAACTTGAATCGTTCTTAAAATGTTTAAATTTTTACAGGTGAGTTTCCGATCATGGTGTGGAATTACTGTAAGTAGTTTTTAATAAGCATAAGCTTAGATTATAAAATAAGTGTTAATTTAGGCCTGGATATTTTAAATTTGTAATAAAATAAGTAGGCTTCACAATTAAATTTCATATTACATTAATTCATACAACGACCAACGATAAAGAAATGGTTGGATCTCCATATTGTTTATATAGTATCACAAAAAAGAGGAAATGAATATATATATATATATATATATATATATATATATATATATACTATGTTGGCAACAGCGAGTACCGTTATAAAATCGTGCTCGTGTATGTATTCATCTATCCGCCTTTCGTGCCGTTAATGATACCGTATCTCCTAACATTAAACACGGTCTTAACGTTTTAGATTTCAATACAGTTCATTCATAATCCCAGGACCACAGTGCTCGTGTATGTATTCATCTATCCGCCTTTCGTGCCGTTGATGATCCCGTATCTCCTAACATTAAACACGGTCTTAACGTTTTAGATTTCAATACAGTTCATTCATAATCCCAGGACCACAGTGCTCGTGTATGTATTCATCTATCCGCCTTTCGTGCCGTTGATGATCCCGTATCTCCTAACATTAAACACGGTCTTAACGTTTTAGATTTCAATACAGTTCATTCATAATCCCAGGACCACAGTGCTCGTGTATGTATTCATCTATCCGCCTTTCGTGCCGTTGATGATCCCGTATCTCCTAACATTAAACACGGTCTTAACGTTTTAGATTTCAATACTGTTCATTCATAATCCCAGGACCACAGTGCTCGTGTATGTATTCACCTCTCCGCCTTTCGTGCCGTTAATGATCCCGTATCTCCTAACATTAAACACGGTCTTAACGTTTTAGATTTCAATACTGTTCATTCATAATCCCAGGACCACAGTGCTCGTGTATGTATTCACCTCTCCGCCTTTCGTGCCGTTAATGATCCCGTATCTCCTAACATTAAACACGGTCTTAACGTTTTAGATTTCAATACTGTTCATTCATAATCCCAGGACCACAGTGCTCGTGTATGTATTCACCTCTCCGCCTTTCGTGCCGTTAATGATCCCGTATCTCCTAACATTAAACACGGTCTTAACGTTTTAGATTTCAATACAGTTCATTCATAATCCCAGGACCACAGTGCTCGTGTATGTATTCACCTCTCCGCCTTTCGTGCCGTTAATGATCCCGTATCTCCTAACATTAAACACGGTCTTAACGTTTTAGATTTCAATACAGTTCATTCATAATCCCAGGACCACAGTGCTCGTGTATGTATTCACCTCTCCGCCTTTCGTGCCGTTAATGATCCCGTATCTCCTAACATTAAACACGGTCTTAACGTTTTAGATTTCAATACAGTTCATTCATAATCCCAGGACCACAGTGCTCGTGTATGTATTCACCTCTCCGCCTTTCGTGCCGTTAATGATCCCGTATCTCCTAACATTAAACACGGTCTTAACGTTTTAGATTTCAATACAGTTCATTCATAATCCCAGGACCACAGTGCTCGTGTATGTATTCACCTCTCCGCCTTTCGTGCCGTTAATGATCCCGTATCTCCTAACATTAAACACGGTCTTAACGTTTTAGATTTCAATACAGTTCATTCATAATCCCAGGACCACAATGCTCGTGTATGTATTCACCTCTCCGCCTTTCGTGCCGTTAATGATCCCGTATCTCCTAACATTAAACACGGTCTTAGCGTTTTAGATTTCAATACAGTTCATTCATAATCCCAGGACCACAGTGCTCGTGTATGTATTCACCTCTCCGCCTTTCGTGCCGTTAATGATCCCGTATCTCCCAACATTAAACACGGTCTTAACGTTTTAGATTTCAATACAGTTCATTCATAATCCCAGGACCACAGTGCTCGTGTATGTATTCACCTCTCCGCCTTTCGTGCCGTTAATGATCCCGTATCTCCTAACATTAAACACGGTCTTAACGTTTTAGATTTCAATACAGTTCATTCATAATCCCAGGACCACAGTGCTCGTGTATGTATTCACCTCTCCGCCTTTCGTGCCGTTAATGATCCCGTATCTCCTAACATTAAACACGGTCTTAACGTTTTAGATTTCAATACAGTTCATTCATAACAATCTAGTAAACCTTACAAAAATTGTTGAACCCATTAGAAATGCCAATGTACCATTGCCTGAGCATTACGAGGTATGGCTATTAAATAACGGGACTGATATTGTAAAAAATATTTTCATTTTAAACATAATTACTTATTATCACCTTCAATATACACCCCTTCTCTATCCCTGCAACGCTCCATGCAAATTTTCCATTGTTGGAAACAATGCTGAAAGTCATCTTCTGCCAACTCCTTCAGGAGTCTTGCCGCTTTTTCTTGAACAGCTTCTACGGATTCAAATCTCGTACCTTTCAATGCAGATTTCACCTTAGGGAAAAGATAAAAGTCGCATGGTGCTAGGTCTGGCGAGTAAGGTGGATGTTCTAACACTGGGATGCTGTACTTGGTCAGGAACCGCTTGACAGATAACGCGGAATGAGCTGGCGCATTGTCTTGGTGCAAAATCCATGATTTGCCCTTCCACATTTCGGGTCGTTTTTTTCTTACTCTTTCACGTAGTTTATTAAGTACCTCAAGATAGTAATGTTGATTAATTGTTGGACCTTCAGGAATCCAGTAAAGGTACATAATCCCACGAATGTCGAAAAAAAACAATCATCATTGCTTTAAATTTTGACTTGCTCATTCTTGCTTTTTTGGCTCTCGGTGAAGTTGAGGTCTTCCAATGCATGGATTGGCGCTTCGTTTCCGGATCATAAGTAAAAAACCACGATTCATCACATGTTATTATTCTTTCCAATAAATTTGGGTCATTTTCAATGGCATTCAAAGTGTCAGTACAAACATTTTTACGAGCTGCTTGTTGATCAATCGTAAGAATTTTTGGTACCATTTTGCACACACTTTTCGCATGTCCAAATTGTCATGTAAAATTTGCCGTACACATTCTTTATCAATGCCTACAGATTCAGCAACTGCACGAATGCTTAATCGTCGGTCAGACCGAATCAAATTAGCAACTTTTTCGACATTGTCTTCCGTTTTTGATGTTGAAGGACGACCTGGCCGCGAATCACCTTCCACGTCTTGTCGACCATCTTGAAAACGCTTAAACCATTCAAAAACACGAGTCCGCGATAAACATTCACTGACATACACTTCTTTTAGTATATTATAGGTTTCGGTAGCGGTTTTTCCAAGTTTAACGTGAAATTTAATAACAATTCGTTGCTCTATTATTACGCTAACCATTTTTCCGGCAAAACAAAATAACAACACTTACATAAATGAAGGTTATGACACAACGATGTTGTTTACAGAAACGAGACTAACTGCATTCTGAAGAGGAAGTCTCAAACTACACAGCTGTTGGTCATTGTTGGTTGGCGCATGCGCACTCGTTCCACTGCAGCGTCAGTCCCGTTATTTAATATACCTCGTATGCCTGCCATTTCTTTCATCCATGTGCTATTTGCCTGCACGATATGTTGTAAACTAACTGACCTATAGATTTGAAATATTAGGCTACAATGAGTTTCATTTCTATACAGACAACACCGAGTTCAGTGATATTGTATGTCACTCCACGGGATTTGGCTGAGCGTTAGCGAACATTTTTACTTTGGGTAGTCGTGGTGGCAACGAGGAAATAGCAGAATAAATCAATTATTGTAAGGAAACTGAGTAAGGCCATATAAGATTTTAATAATTATCACATTTAATATTATTTTCGCCTATATTTTTTAACTTTGACTTTGATAAAAAAATGGATAAACACATTCAGTCTCAATAAATAACGACACCAATAATTTACTTACTTTTTTACAAATGTCTCAAACATCTTTAACATTAATTAACAATAAAGTAATGAAATGACTTCTTGAATCAACATTTGAAAGATTATCGTTCACGAGTTTGTGCACTTTGCACTGCCACACTTATGTATTTAAAGAGAAGGTTTGCATGATTTGCATTTAAAATTCTGTCATGCTTGTTTACAGCAATTATGCAAGTGTGAAAAATGTGACACTTGACCTTGTGTGCTGTACAGCTCCTTCTGCTCGTGTTAACACTTTGTCACCGTTATAGCGATGTAATTGTATACTGCTTATCAGTATTTGTATGTATATCAAGCTATGTAAATATTTAATTGGAATAATATAACCTTTGTTAAATTTATGTTGTTAAATAAAACTTGCCATTTAGTAAGAAACGTAACCGGATCGTCTTTTAATCGTATTTTTTTTATTTTATGTTATACTCGTGTAATTGACATATCTAATATATTGTTATATATTCATTTTTATTTTAATGTTTTAATACATAGTAACTGTATTTGTTTTTAGATATGTAGGATTAAGTCTAGCGTCTAGGTTATTTCTACACTATTTTTTATATAACAAATATTGACGATGTTTAAAAAATTAGATGATTTTAATTTTACTTCTTATCATTTTTTCTTTTTTTTACCTCAAAAATAGCACAGAGCACAGAAACGATAATACACTGGTATGAATTATTTTTGATAGCAGTGTTCTCAGTCTTAGTTCTTAAATGTACGCGGCAGGTGTCATGACTAATTAACAATGTTTTCCAGATCAGACCGCGTAAACAAATGTCAAACACAATTTTCCAGATTTAAATAGAGTTAATAATATTTAATTTAGTTTTAACCAATATGTCACAGTTGGATGATCTCAGTTATTTGTTGCTCCTGGCTTTTACAAGCGCATATTTAAAGTGGCCCTTATGCTTTGTAGGATTTTGTTGGAAAAAGTACCGTTGAAATTGCTATAAAAATTCAAAATAGTTGGTACCTTAACATTTTTTTTTTATCACTGATGTAATACAGCTGATGCTTATCAAAAGACAAAAGGTCCACTGCTTCCAGCTTGTGCAAACGTGCCTTTAAAGTGTTCGTATTTGCTCAGGCAGTGACGGATTTCGTTGAAAGAAGTAGCGTTGGTATGACAAGAAATTGTTCTAATACTTGGTGTCTAGTCAATTGTTTATAACTATACTGTTTGTTTTGTTATTTGACTTTAAACATTTTCAATAGACTCCATTTTGCTAATGTTAAAGAAATTTACACAATTATTTTTTTAACTTTTCTTCTTATGTATTCAATCGTATGTGCTAAATTTGGTTTTTTAGCTTAACTAGTTTTGGAGATAATAATTTATTTATACAAAATAAAAAATGACGGCTAGTGGCTAAACTAGGCATTTTTCGAGCTATGTTTATATGACATTTGTTGCTTTAAATCATGACTAATATTAGACACAGGAGTCTGGAAAGTTATTCACGATTTATATTGTTATTGTCGAGTCTATTCCTGCATATAATGGGCCTACGTGGTTAAAACTAGCTTTAAACACTAACACTGTCTGTCAACCTGTGCAAAAACTGCCAATTGCATCCAGCGGTCTTGTCCGGCCATCTAAGCATCACATGAGCGTTTACTTAAAACTTAAAACACATTTATTCTTTAACCAAAATGTCGTATGTAATTTTACTTTTACGTATGCAAAAGCACTTCCCTCATCAGTGGTATTCTACGTTCTAAAAGTAATCTTAACCCATAGTCTAGCCTCAAACTTACACATGGTCTTAATGCATATAGATAAATCACATTATAACAATGAAGTACAAATAGTCTACTTATCGATATTATCTAAGCTAAAATGAGTTTTTCTTCCGAATAAATAATACTGTATAGTCCAATTTACTAAAAAAGGAAAATAAACCCAAAACCACATTGTCATATTGCTAGACCCAAATCATTTGTGAATAATTAAAATTTTATAATGGTGTTTACAAGCAGTGTAAGCTCTTGTTCTTTCTGCCTTAACAAGTATGGCAGGCATTTTACTGTTTACACGAATGTATTTTGAAAGTTTTCACTGTGCTGATAGGTTTCGGCCACTTGTATGCCTCCCAAGTATAATCGCACCAGAAAGGACAGAATCCTTGCAGATTGTAACTCGGACTTTGTACGCTGTCCCTAGCTGAGGCAACTCGCTCCCTTTATCGCATTGGGACTGCTATCTAGTCCCATCTGTGACGTTATGACTCAACTTTGGTCATTACTGTCTTTACATTAGTCGTCAGATCGTTGTGTCGTTTAAACGTGGATTCGTGGTCCTAACTGTTCCACTCATCAGTCGGCAAGTATGCAATTTAATTGTATAATTTCTAACAGTTACTGTTGTTAATATTAAGTAAATTGATATTAATTACTACACCAATAGTTATAGTGGGATAATGCAGGTTTGAAAGCATAGCGGCCAGACCGTGTATGACCTCATTACATACGTTCAGTCATTTAAGATAAGTGTGGTTCTTTAATCTGAATATGCGCACTCTTCAGATTTGCTGGAACCCACTGACTGACTTTAGTGTTTCTATTTTCGTATTCGAGTATGAAAATGTATGTACACTCAATCTGTTGGAAGTTACTGTTATGGCAGAATATGTACGTCACATATGACTGTTGTCATGGTAGGTTGTATAAAATGTCTTTTTACATTGACCATTTCGTCTATAGTAACATTTAATGACATACGATTATAAAATAATCAAAACCGTTTTGTGCAATTTTAGGTATATTAAAAGCTAAAAAAAACAATATAAATTGAATGAAATTATATTTTTGTTTATTCTTTTTAAGAAAATGTCGAATTGATATGTGTTAATAATCAAGTTATAGAGTTGTCACATAAGATGACAGTTTAAATTTTGCAATGTGAAAACATTGCATGCTAAGTGACATTCATTATTACTACTGTTGTTAATTGGGGAAAGTGGATGCTGGTACCACAAAAGTACACACAATAAGAATTGTAGATAAATGAGATTTTCTATTTTTCATATCATAAATGTTACTCATATATATATATATATATATATATATATATATATATATATATATATATATATATATATATATATGAGTGTTTCGTTATTTCTTTCGTTTACATTTTTGCTACAATAGCTCTGCAGTATACATTTTTATTTATATATTTACACACGTATAATTATGAGTTAGTGTTTCGTTATTTCTTTCGTTTACATTTTTGCTACAATAGCTCTGCAGTATACATTTTTATTTCATATGTATTTACACACGTATAATTATGAGTTAGTGTTTCGTTATTTCTTTCGTTTACATTTTTGCTACAATAGCTCTGCAGTATACATTTTTATTTATATATGTATTTACACACGTATAATTATGAGTTAGTGTTTCGTTATTTCTTTCGTTTACATTTTTGCTACAATAGCTCTGCAGTATACATTTTTATTTATATATGTATTTACACACGTATAATTATGAGTTAGTGTTTCGTTATTTCTTTCGTTTACATTTTTGCTACAATAGCTCTGCAGTATACATTTTTATTTATATATGTATTTACACACGTATAATTTATGAGTTAGTGTTTCGTTATTTTTTTCGTTTACATTTTTGCTACAATAGCTCTGCAGTATACATTTTATTTATATATTTACACACGTATAATTATGAGTTAGTGTTTCGTTATTTCTTTCGTTTACATTTTTGCTACAATAGCTCTGCAGTATACATTTTTACATGTTACAAACATAATACCATTTCCAGCGAATACCATTCTGTATGAAGAAAACTTTAGTTAAAATACAGTGATTAACTTCAATATTTTCATTTAATCTAACATTGGTACAAAAGAAGAACACAGTAGGTTTGTCGCCCACGCAGGAAATGTTGACTGTGCTACTTTCACCGTTTGATATGTCTGATCTCGATTCGATACCAACGTGGCTCGGTGGTCTAGGGGTATGATTCTCGCTTAGGGTGCGAGAGGTCCCGGGTTCAAATCCCGGCCGAGCCCCAATGTTTTTTGCTCGTTGTTTATAGACTTGCTATTATCTTTAAAGTGTGCAAGTTTAGATATATGTTATGAGTTTATTTAATTATTTTAACCACGGGCATATTTTAATTTTTAATTAAAGAATGTCCCGCTTAGATGTACGTAAAACCATGAGTGTTATCTCGGTATTTTTTAGACATAAATATTAACACTTCAAAATACAAGTGTAATCGCATTCACTCTGTTGTATAATAGAACTAGTATAGATTAGTTCCTTTACATTCTATTCTCAACTTCTTACAACGATATTAAATTAACTTAAAACAATAACTAATTCTCAATTACAGTATTCTAATAAACTCAGAATACAGTAAGTGCAAGTTTTCTTATAGAAAATTTACAATTTTTTATAATAAATTTCGTATATTCATATATGTTTTATATATTATACAATCCTCGGCCTAAACTGGTAAAAAACAAGGGTGCTTCTTAATCATTTGTTGTTAACGAATAACTATACATGGACAAACATATTCAATTCTTGTTTGAACATTGATTTTAAAAATTTTATCAGTAACATATATAGAATCGATATTTGTTTCAAACAAACGTAATTAGAGTTTTTGAATAATTGACAAGGTATTTCAAATATTAGTAGTGAAATTCGTTGCACATCGCCACAGAAAACGAAATCATTTTATTTCAATCCTCTTTTTGAATACAAGTCCTACGTTATTCCTTATATATTTACTGGAATGTTCCAACTTAAAGTGGGACATATGTTGTAGATATTTCCACAAATTTTAAAAATCTGAAGTGTACAAAAATTGTAAGAGGTTTTTGGGTATTTTTGTTGGAAATTATAAATATTTTATATTTGTGATCGGTGTAAGTGGAGTGGGTTAAGAAGAATAGATAATCTGAATTTACTACTTTATAATTTTAATAATCTCATCAAAATTAAAGTGGGAGTTTTCTCGTTTAATTCAAAGAAGGAATAATAACATTAGTTTTTAGATTTAATAAATTATTAGTATATTTAAAAAATACTTTACTTTTCACTTGTTTTTCACATAATTTAATCGTCATTATAAAACTCACGAAGATTTTTTTACGAGCACGAAGTTTATAAGCTTCATAAAGGTAAATATAATATTTATAATTTAAAAATTGTACTTATGAATTATACGATCAGTAAGCATCTTTTATGCACGAATTTATTTTGAAAGAAAATATAAATTAATATTTAAAATATTTGTGTTTTAATGTATAGAAATATAATACTGGTTTATAGGTCAAGTGTAAGAAAGGGACAAATAGCCCTAACTTTACCTGTTTGAATAAAAGGTTTTTCATTTCATTGCAACATACATGGGGTATGAACATCAATTTGCGAGACTATAGATATATCTTTTCTATTCATCCTATGCACTAAACTATGTAACGAACTTTTGAAGAACGAGAAAGAACATAACGAAACGTAACACATTTTTTACGGAGTTACTCACACTTAGCTATTATTTGACCTTTTGATTCTAAAATAAATACCCTAGAACGAATAGGGCTCTTCCTTGAACCAATGTTCAAATCTGTAGTACCTTTCTACCAAAATATGTCGCACAGACGGACGGTCTGCCTTTTACCTCCAAATCAATACATTTCTTTCTTGGACCAAGAGGAACGTATGGACCAGTGTTGTTTTGAGGTATTTGTGGCAGACGGTGTCTACACTAGGCGTAAAGTGAATTAGAAATTAGGCTAGACTAGACATTCCTAGAAATCACATTTTTCCAATCTACGGAACCCAAAAGCAGCGCAACTGTTTTAACATGTCCTAACATTGGCAAAGTGGACTTTAAGAATGTAATTTATAAAATTAAGTGTCGATTTTGTAATACACCATATATTGAGCAAACATCTAATAATCCCCTTAAAGTCAGAATAACAGGGCACAGATTTCATATTTTTCATAAAGACAAGGAGAAGCTATTGGAAACATTGAGAAGCATTATCCAAAGATGCTGCTGAGCACAAAAAAGACAAAATTGAAGAGTGTTAAGATCTTTAAGGGAAGATAAAAGTAACTTTTCCAAATTTCCTTCTGCCCCACTAATGATATAGGAGCTGGGTCTTTGAATGTTTTAGTCGCGTATATTTATATTTTGTGGTTATTTTCTTATTTGCTATGTTTACTCGTATTGTTCTTTTTATATTCTTATTTTATGCTTCTTGAGATGTGAGTATAAAATACTAATATAGAAGTTTTTTATGTGTTATTGTTCATTCCAATAAATGAAATACAATATATATTTCATAATCGTTAGCGCGGTTCCTATAAAATTTTGTACGATTTTTTTATTACCAGCTCATTGCAATGGTAATAAGATGTTAGTGAATGTCTTAATGACAATAAATATTCTTGGCTTGTTACTGCAAACGACACTAAAGAGATATTTTATATTATTTAACTAGCTACACTCAAAACCTGTAATAGTTGATTATTTTATCGCTTTGTCTTTCGACGTCGTGGTAATCATACTTAAGGATTACTTTTATTACACGTGAATAGTGATGTAAGAAATACTGCATCCTGCACTTCACTTGGACAATGGTAATATGTAGCCTACTACTCTTGCAACCTGAGCTTGTCAGTGGGAGAATTCTTATTTGTAGTCCATGTCGTTTCGCTACATCAGACTTGGTAGTTCTTGACATCAAGTCTGAGGATATTGAGAAAATCTTACTGGACGGTGACATGTACTCAAGCTTACCAGCAGCTTAACCAGTAACGCTTTCTGGCACAAATCCCTCTTATCGTACCATTTTCTGTCGAGTGTCTCCCTACTTGGAAGGTCGTGGCTTCCAGCCTCCGTAGTATCTGTCTCCAACGAGGAAGTCATTAAGGACATGGCTCCAAGCATTCCTAAAAATAGTGACGATTTCGAATGTATTTTAGCCATTCAAAAAGAATATACGCGTAGTTTACATTACCAATAAATGTATCATAAGGAAAAGATTATAGTGAGGGCGCTGTTACCCACAATATTGACCCATCTCCCACACGTGACTCCCGCACGTCTCTGCTGTTCATCTTGTCCTACTCAGGGGAGGTTAGACCAAAACTGAACAAGAACTGGGCGCTTAACGTTGTACATCAATGCTTGCTTGGCTACTGAGGCAGCATATAAGCCAATCGACACAAGAACTCCGTAGTCAACAATTACACAGGTTAGATCTTGCAGCGTTCTTCTTCAGAGTCGAACAACTGGCAGCATCCGATACAGCCGATAAAGCAATTATTGTAACGTCACCTGGAATTTAAAAAAAGGACAACAGGATTTATTTTTATAATTTACAAAAACTGGAACACAACAAAAACGTTCCACTTGCATGTTGTGTTGATATATTTTGCTTGTGCTTTCACCGGGTCTAAGATACACGTGGCGTACAGCTAGTCATGGGTCTGGCGTGTTCAACCCATACATGGCGTTATCATCGATTTAAAAATCAGTAGGCATTATGTGTTAAATTTGTACACCCGAAAAACAGCAAGTAACAGTTCTCGAACGTGTGTTTCTGATTTTGTAACATACACGAAAATAACGATTGCAAATGTCCGAAATCCTATATTCTGTCATGTAATGATGTGCGAATACAGTCAAAGAATGTTAGGAATGCCATAAGGCCTGTATTCGTCTGACCTTCCTCTATGAAATTTAGTACGACGTTCTTTTGCTATGTACATGGCTGAAAGTTTACAGTGAGTCACATTTGTTTATGTCCCTTATACCATGATTGCAGTGGTTTTACCGTTTTTTATAAGTGTGCATTTTTTAAAGATTTATGTATGAATGTAGAATGAGATAGTATTGATACCGTAACTTAGCAATCGCGTCATCTCTGATATCTGCTGTACATAATACAGACGTTAATTATGTATAAGTTTGAAAGGATTGTATGGTGATATCAAATGTCTAGTCTTTATATATATATATATATATATATATATATATATTATATATATATATATATATATATATATATATATGAGTATTTGAAGATGCGTTGACAAATAGTAATTAGCTTAAAGAGCAGGGAAAACATACAGGTACCATATGACTCTTTCTAAAATACCCCACGCCTTTTGGGGTAATCCTACTCATATAATACAAAAATTAAATGTTAACCGCTCGGCCCAACAATATAAATCGGCCTTATTATAAGCAGTCGACTTAGTATCAAAAGTCTGACATTGGTTTAAAACTGCAGCATTCGGTGGATTGTTTATTATTTCTTCGGTGATTTTATTTAAATCTATACAGACTTTTTTCTTTGAGAATTAATTCAGCAGTTGCTCGCTCGTAGTTGTCCGAAGATACGCGAATGTATATTTTCGAACGCATGTTAAAATTTGTACGGTGAACTATCTTTTTTTTTATAAAGTAGGTTATTCCTTGAGTTGAAACGTGGGCTCTACACGATTCAATGTTAGATGACCCTCCGCACGGACTGATCCAGATCATGCTGTCTATGCTAAAGCCCTCATCATCATGGACATTCGGCCTATGAGGTTTCTGGAGTTGCTATGGAATCTAATATATCTTATGTCACTGCCCAATAGTGACATAAGATATATTGGGTGGCTCGAAATCGAGTTAGTAATGGCTTTACATCCATTATTGAGCTTTTACTGCTGTATGAGAACGAGGAAACTACCAATAAGACTTTATGGTTTGACTATCAATTATTGATGAAACATGTAATATTGGTCCAATACAGTGAGACATAAGGGGCTCACCACCACAGAGAAGAAGTAATGACTTCCGTTTTATGGAATTATGTTTAAAAACTAGGATGAGACAGAGGTTTATAAGCTAATTCAAAAACTTTTATGTACAACAATAATTTTTTTTATTCTTTAAAATCCTAAATGGTGTAAAATATCAAACTAAACACTTTTATTACGGTTTCATCTATTTTCATACTATGTTTTATCTCAATGATATATACGTATAGTGTTGAAATTACCATCTCTATATATAATTGATACATTCCATTGTTTACTGTTTTTATCCATATCTTTGTGCCGCGATGTTTTTGAGTTGTATGAGCTGTCATTCAGTTGGTTTTGTGGCCACCAAAACATTTATGATCTACAAAACCTAAGATACCAACGTCTGGCTTTGCCAAGTCACGTAAACGCGTGATGCAGTACAACTTGGAGCCATATTAAAGCTGGTGCTGCTTTAACGCCTTTTCACAATTGAGTACACATAATCTGTAACTCGTATTTATGTACTTTTAAATATTTTTTAATCCATTATCGGCGCAATCACAACATTATTTTAACTGGAAAAATATTAAAACTTTATTTTTTAATGAATTGTATAAACTGAATAGTCAATATCTGACTCTTCAATGTTAGAATGACCCGAAACGCTACCGAAAAACTAAAGTGCTCAATTCGCGAGTGAGTTCCTCTGCTGAATGGTTATCCTGAACTACACAAATATGAAGCAAGCGTTTATAACAGCCACTCCGTGTGAAGCCCCTTGGGCAATGCCGAGCGTTTTGCAAGAGTTCGAGCACCGCATCAAATCATGTTATTAGAGGGAAAGTAGAGCTGAGCGTCGACGATACGGTATTTTGGTATTTTTCGCCGTGGCATTGGCAGTGCTGTACGTGCTGAACGCAACAGGGCTGCACCACGTACTGTACCGAGCGCTGACTGTACGGTATTTCTCGCGAGAGGTTGGTAGCGCCGCGCCCTGCTGATCGAACAATTCCATCTGCTACCGCCGCGTCCGCGTTTAGCAGACGACAAGACGTTCGTGTGACAGCGGTGTCGGCGATTGTGACTGTGATATTTTTCGTGACGTTGCTTTGTGTGTGTGTGTATGTGACTGTCACTAGCAGTGAAGTATAGTTTAGTTTTAAGTTCCACACTGGTGTCCTACCATCCTTGGAAAGTGCTCCTGTTGCATTCCTTTCTCCTATTACTACTACTACTAATCATTCACTCTCTCTACAGTCCACATGGCTTTGCCCTCAACTGAATTTCTCTTTGTAAAATTCAGTTCAGATTTGTAATACAATGACAGATTCGTCCCTTACTCAACTCAATTGCCAGTAATACGAAACACTTACTGTCACTACAAATAATATCTAACAAGTTCTCTTTTGCAATATAGAACGAAAGTTATATTAGTAAATAAATCAGAAATGTTTGAAACTATATTTTTGTTTCGTGCTTCAGATGTACAGTTAGGAGCCGCTGGTTTGACATACAATGTGTTACGAATGTGTAATACTTGTACGTACATGTTTATTAGCATTAATTAAGTATTAAATGTAGTTTTTGTGTTACGTATTCCTCGTGAATCGTGGAAAACAAGTGTTGGAAAGAATCAAATGATCGATGACACCGTCGCGACGCCAGCGGAAGCCGGCTGAAGCGAGACGCGATACTGTGTTGATATTGCTTGTCTACCAGTCTGGCCACGACCTTACTTCTTATCTCTACCGAAATCGTAATAGTCACTGTTAATTGTTATTTCTTCAAAGAGTCAATAAATTGTTAACCTTCGTGAGTGTAGTTCAACGTCAGCAATACGGATAACTGCACAACACAGCTGTAGTTAGTTCTTACAAGTTTCTGAAATGTGAATGGGACTGCATACTTGTGCCACTATACATAGCTGTGTATTACAAATTACAGAATATTCGACAAAAATATTTCTGCTTATCGGCGTGCAATTAAAAATCGACAAAGCTTTAACAAGTTTAAATTTCTTAAACGAAAATTAGTTAACCAGCCTCGTTACGAGATGGTGGCTATTAAAATATGCACAAAACCGTTATTCCACGTATAACGTAATGCACAATAAATTAAAAACTATTTTAAAACTTAAAAATTTAAATTACTTTTTATATGTTATTCTTTGCTATCTTGGTACTTTTTGATAAGTTTCAAGATGACCACCATACAACGTATTGATATGTACCTATACACATCACACACAACATATACACATAAAAGATTAATAACAATACAATGTATCCACTAATTTGTAACCGATTGCAACCAAACGTGGAAAGATAGTATTTAATATGTTCTGTGCCAGTTTTTAATACTTTGTCCTTCAATGAAAGTTTTAGTAAGGCGGCCAATCATATTGATTTGAAAAAACATTCCCGGTTAAAAAATATTATAGACTAGCAGTTACCCGCGGCTTCGCACAATTTCGTAGGTTTTGCACCTGTTTGAGTACTTGAATTATATTTCCGGCGCCAATATTGAGTTTGCCTTCTTCTCACGACCAAGAAAATATGTTAAAAAGTATACATTTATGGTTATTTTAATTGACTCCGGTAGTAGTATTTTTTTCCGAAGCTGAGTTTACCTCTTTTCCAATCAAGGAAATATGTATAGATACACATATCTGAGAAGCATACTTTTGCTAAAAGACAACTTAAATAGGTTTCATAACGGTCTTGAAATGTATAATAAAAGTTTAACTACATTGATTAATGGACATTAGACTACTTGTATTGGAATCACTCATTATGTATTCTGTGGATAATGTTATACAGGTAATCAGACCATCTTCGACTTACAAACTGGACCAATCAGTGTCCAAACCCGTTACACTCGTGTCGACGTCCCAAATTGGCTGGACCAATTGGTGTCCAAACCCGTTACACTCGTGTCGACGTCTCAAATTGGCTGGACCAATCAGTGTCCAAACCCGTTACACTCGTGTCATCAACGTCCCAAATTGGCTGGACCAATCAGTGTCCAAACCCGTTACACTCGTGTCAACGTCCCAAATTGGCTGGACCAATCAGTGTCCAAACCCGTTACACTCGTGTCGACGTCTCAAATTGGCTGGACCAATCAGTGTCCAAACCCGTTACACTCGTGTCGACGTCTCAAATTGGCTGGACCAACCAGTGTCCAAACCCGTTACACTCGTGTCGACGTCTCAAATTGGCTGGATCAACCAGTGTCCAAACCCGTTACAGTACGCGCGCTGAAGGTTCGGCGCTGTCGTTGCCCTACTAACCAAATAAAAACATTGACTCTCCAATGATCCGTCACGGACGGCAATGTTTAATTCTCGCTCGACAATCAACTTATGGTTAGACCAACTTCCTGTACAAATAAAATTCTGAAACTTCGCAGATCTATTTTCCTGTTTATGCCAATGCTAATGGATGTATTAAGTTTCAATGTCTTATTACTTTTCTTCAATAAAATATATTTTAAAATTAACTGTGCCAAAATTGTGATACAAAAAAGTTTGTATGTGAGGATTTTTTTATTATTCGGTCAGGAAACTTTCACCAGCGGGAAAGTTTTTCTGAATGAAATGAAGTTAATTTTAGATTTAACTTTTCTCAGATACATAGTTTAGGTTAGCCGTAACTTAGTTTGAAGTGGAATGTATCACCGACACCGCTGCCCTACAGTTTATGGCCCATTCACGTAAATGCAACACGGCAATACCATTTGGAAGTTTAACATTGAATCACTTTCCAATAGTTTATTTCTGAAAAAAAAAAAAAAAAAAAAAAAAAAAAAAAAAAAAAAAAAAAAAAAAACTTTAGGCCATAGTGGTGATCTGTGATAAACTAAAAGTTTTAAACTTTAATGAAATTATGTTGAATTTCATTGTCTTATATTCGAATATAAAGTGTTTTGGGGTGTATTGTTTATAAACTAATTTTATGACAGATGAATAAATACGAATAGAAACACTGTTGTATAAAGAATCCTGTTTATGAAAAACTTAATTATTAATTATGTGGCATGACAATAAATGATTTTTTTTAGCATTTCTACGAATACACTATACATAGAGGCATTGGTTATATATGGATTAAACCGTAAATTGTAGCATTCAATTTCAAATTCGAATACTACCTTAGCAATACATTTTATATTAATTGACTTTCTGACAGATAAGAAATAAAATGTCATAAATCTATTAGTGATTAAAAATCGTAAAATTACTAAACGTCTAACAATACAAATTAAGAATTTAAATTCTCAACGCATAAATGTAGAATCCATTATTTTAAAATCGGCGTGGTGAACAGTATTTTCCCTAGATTTTACTTTGTTTACAAAGCTGTTCTTACCTATAGTAGAGTTGCCAATGGCGAGTTATTTCCATTCTCACCACCCGTTTCCGATTCTTCGCTGGCATCCTGTTCACTGTTGCTGCCGTCAGATGAGTCATTTAAACTAATAATAAATCTCTCTGTTGTGTCATCAATTAAATGTTCCTTTTCATAATATTCATCTTCAAATTTTACAACTTTCTTACACACCTTTCCCCAGTCTTCTTTTGTTATTGAGTCTATCTTCTCTTTGCATAACGCTATGGTATTTTTAATGTTATTTACAACATTTTTTTGACCTAAATAATTTTTTATTATTCCCCAAATATTCTCAATCGGATTTAGATCTGGATGGTACGGAGGAAGGTAAAGAACGCTGTGTCCGTGGTTTTCTAACAAATCGTCAAATGCAAATCATCCTTATGTTGTTTTACTAAACTGTACAATTCGGGTTTAAGTGACATTGCATCAAACTGCAGTCCATGATCTTGTAGCCACTTGATCATTTCTGCTTTTTTGGAACCTGAATTAGGTGCTTTATTAACTTGGAAGTTATGATAGGCGGCATTATCAATAATTATTAGAGAGTTAACTGGTAAGTTTGGAATGAGCTGAGTTCTTGTCCATGTCATGAAGTTCGCATGGTTCATCTGATCATGATAATCTCCTTCGCTCGTTCCCACTTTCCAGATTAAGCAAGCTCCAGGAATAAACCCCATTTCACTCCCTGCGTGTAGTATTATGGCCCTCTCGCCTTTACTTATTTTCTTTTTAAAACCCTGAAGACTGGCGTCACTCCATCCCTTTTCAGTCACATGAGATGATAATATATACCTTTCATCAATGTAAACAATAGGAGAGTTCTCTGCTCGCGCTTGTTTTATACTTCGTAAATAGTTTATACGTTTCATTCTTATGTCACTAGCTTCAATCAAAATTTGCCTATTATTTTCAATTTTTTCCACCGAAAACCTAAGGATGCTAATATTTTTCTGAGGCTAGTTTTATACAACTATCAGTTTTATAAAATTCATGGATGGTTCTTCGAACAACACATTTATCAAAGTCGTCTAGTTCTACTATTTTCTTTTTTTGTATTTTTTAGGGGTAGTGAACAAACACTCCCCTTCATTGGAAGAATCCATAATTTTTTTCACGGCGAATCTCCTTAATCAGTGTTTTTGAAACACCACAAGCCAGCAGTTTTTTCTAAACATTTATTTATAGGGATTCGTTCATCATTAGATAGTTTCGACTCATTTGCCATGAACTCACTAACCCTCTATATAATTTCTCGAGCCTGGCTTTTCGTAGTTTTTCCTCGAGCCACTTTGGAAACGTATCGGGCCATTATACCGACTGAGATGATGGATCAAAACAAAACTACTAAAACTTGTAATATAACCTTAGTAGCAAGGATAATATTAAATAATTTGTTACGCCCTACAACTACCAAAATTCACTAACCTCACTACTAACTAAACTAATGAATTGTGTATAACACACTTAAACCACTTGTCCACTTCTAACAACAGTGAATACTCGACTGTGAGGGAGAACAGGGACAATAAATATTCAGACTGCAACGGGCCAAACATTGGCCGATGTCTGCAGAACAGTTGTTATGTCGGGCAATCCACCCGTCTCCCGCCGAAGTCCGCTCGGTTGACTCGGAGCCGAACCATCAGCGCGCGTACTGTACACTCGTGTCGACGTCCCAAATTGGCTGGACCAATCAGTGTCCAAACCCGTAACACTCGTGTCGACGTCCCAAATTGGCTGGACCAATCAGCGTTCAAATCCGGTACACTCGTGTCGACGTCCCAAATTGGCTGGACCAATCATTGTCCAAAACCGGTACACTCGTGTTGACGTCCCAAATTGGCTGGACCAATCAGTGTCCAAACCCGGTACACTCGTGTCGAAGTCCCAAATTGGTTGTTTATGATTTACTAATTGTTTATATATTAATAATTGATTCCCGGTCGGGGTTACTTTCAAGTGTTAGTAGTGACCACTTAGTCAATGATTGTTGTTGTGCCAATGAATGACACTATGTTCAGAGTTACTCTCAGGCGTTAGTAGTGACCACTTAGTCAATGATTGTTGTTGTTTCAATGAACGACACTATGTTCCGAGTTACTCTCAGGCGTTAGTAGTAGCCACTTAGTCAATGATTGTTGTGCCAATGATATGTTCGGATTTACTCTCAGGCATTAGTAAGTGACCACTTAATCAATGATTGTTGTGCCAATGAATGGCACTTTGTTCGGAGTTACTCTCAGGCATTAGTAGTGACCACTTAGTCAATGATTGTTGTGCCAATGAACGACACTATGTTCCGAGTTACTCTCAGGCGTTAGTAGTAGCCACTTAGTCAATGATTGTTGTGCCAATGAATGACACTCTGTTCGAAGTTACCCTCAGGCATTAGTAGTGACCACTCAGTCAATGATTGTTGTGCCAATGAATGACACTTTGTTCGGAGTTACTCTCAAGCATTAGTAGTGACCACTCAGTCAATGATTGTTGTGCCAATGAATGACACTTTGTTCGGATTTACTCTCAGGCATTAGTAAGTGACCACTTAGTCAATGATTGTTGTGCCAATGAATGACACTATGTTCGGAGTTACTCTCAGGCGTTAGTAGTGGCCACTTAGTCAATGATAGTTGTGCCAATGAATGACACTCGGTTCAGAGTTACTCTCAGGCGTTAGTAGTGGCCACTTAGTCAATGATTGTTGTGCCAATGAATGACACTCGGTTCAGAGTTACTCTCAGGCGTTAGTAGTGGCCACTTAGTCAATGATTGTTGTGCCAATGAATGACACTATGTTCGGAGTTACTCTCAGGCGTTAGTAGTGGCCACTTAGTCAATGATAGTTGTGCCAATGAATGACACTATGTTCGGAGTTACTCTCAGGCGTTAGTAGTGGCCACTTAGTCAATAATAGTTGTGCCAATGAATGACACTCGGTTCAGAGTTACTCTCAGGCGTTAGTAGTGGCCACTTAGTCAATGATTGTTGTGCCAATGAATGACACTATGTTCGGAGTTACTCTCAGGCGTTAGTAGTGGCCACTTAGTCAATGATAGTTGTGCCAATGAATGACACTCGGTTCAGAGTTACTCTCAGGCGTTAGTAGTGACCACTCAGTCAATGATTGTTGTGCCAATGAATGACACTATGTTCTGAGTTACTCTCAGGCGTTAGTAGTGGCCACTTAGATAATGATTGTTGTACCAATGAATGACACTCGGTTCAGAGTTACTCTCAGGCGTTAGTAGTGACCACTCAGTCAATGATTGTTGTGCCAATGAATGACACTATGTTCGGAGTTACTCTCAGGCGTTAGTAGTGGCCACTTAGTCAATGATAGTTGTGCCAATGAATGACACTCGGTTCAGAGTTACTCTCAGGCGTTAGTAGTGACCACTCAGTCAATGATTGTTGTGCCAATGAATGACACTATGTTCTGAGTTACTCTCAGGCGTTAGTAGTGGCCACTTAGTCAATGATTGTTGTACCAATGAATGACACTCGGTTCAGAGTTTACTCTCAGGCGTTAGTAGTGACCACTCAGTCAATGATTGTTGTGCCAATGAATGACACTATGTTCGGAGTTACTCTCAGGCGTTAGTATTGGCCACTTAGTCAATGATTGTTGTACCAATGAATGACACTCGGTTCAGAGTTACTCTCAGGCGTTAGTAGTGACCACTCAGTCAATGATTGTTGTGCCAATGAATGACACTATGTTCGGAGTTATTCTCAGGCGTTAGTAGTGGCCACTTAGTCAATGATAGTTGTGCCAATGAATGACACTCGGTTCAGAGTTACTCTCAGGCGTTAGTAGTGGCCACTTAGTCAATGATTGTTGTGCCAATGAATGACACTATGTTCGGAGTTACTCTCAGGCGTTAGTAGTGGCCACTTAGTCAATGATAGTTGTGCCAATGAATGACACTCGGTTCAGAGTTACTCTCAGGCGTTAGTAGTGACCACTCAGTCAATGATTGTTGTGCCAATGAATGACACTATGTTCTGAGTTACTCTCAGGCGTTAGTAGTGGCCACTTAGTCAATGATTGTTGTGCCAATGAATGACACTCGGTTCAGAGTTACTCTCAGGCGTTAGTAGTGACCACTCAGTCAATGATTGTTGTGCCAATGAATGACACTTTGTTCGGATTTACTCTCAGGCATTAGTAAGTGACCACTTAGTCAATGATTGTTGTGCCAATGAATGACACTATGTTCGGAGTTACTCTCAGGCGTTAGTAGTGGCCACTTAGTCAATGATAGTTGTGCCAATGAATGACACTCGGTTCAGAGTTACTCTCAGGCGTTAGTAGTGGCCACTTAGTCAATGATTGTTGTGCCAATGAATGACACTCGGTTCAGAGTTACTCTCAGGCGTTAGTAGTGGCCACTTAGTCAATGATTGTTGTGCCAATGAATGACACTCGGTTCAGAGTTACTCTCAGGCGTTAGTAGTGGCCACTTAGTCAATGATTGTTGTGCCAATGAATGACACTATGTTCGGAGTTACTCTCAGGCGTTAGTAGTGGCCACTTAGTCAATGATAGTTGTGCCAATGAATGACACTCGGTTCAGAGTTACTCTCAGGCGTTAGTAGTGACCACTCAGTCAATGATTGTTGTGTGCCAATAAATGACACTATGTTCTGAGTTACTCTCAGGCGTTAGTAGTGGCCACTTAGTCAATGATTGTTGTACCAATGAATGACACTCGGTTCAGAGTTACTCTCAGGCGTTAGTAGTGACCACTCAGTCAATGATTGTTGTGCCAATGAATGACACTATGTTCGGAGTTACTCTCTGGCGTTAGTATTGGCCACTTAGTCAATGATTGTTGTACCAATGAATGACACTCGGTTCAGAGTTACTCTCAGGCGTTAGTAGTGACCACTCAGTCAATGATTGTTGTGCCAATGAATGACACTATGTTCGGAGTTACTCTCAGGCGTTAGTAGTGGCCACTTAGTCAATGATAGTTGTGCCAATGAATGACACTCGGTTCAGAGTTACTCTCATGCGTTAGTAGTGGCCACTTAGTCAATGATTGTTGTACCAATGAATGACACTATGTTCGGAGTTACTCTCAGGCGTTAGTAGTGGCCACTTAGTCAATGATTGTTGTGCCAATGATGACATGTTCGGATTTACTCTCAGGCATTAGTGGAGTGAATGCATCACTTAATCAAATAATGTAAATATGTTGCATTTTCCGATAAACTGGAACTTGAATTTTGCAACCCAGCATAGTGGTTGTTTGAATAAAACCGCCCCGAAAATCAGACTATATCCAATATACAGGGTGTCCAAAAAGTCCCGGGTCGGTTAAATATTTTTCAAGATATTTAAAATAGAGCTACAAAACCTTACACAAAGTTACTGGACATAAAAATCTATTTTATCACATATTCAGTGATCCGCTACTTCCTCAGGGGGGCGGCCCGCTAGGAGTCAGAAGAAAATCTTAAATGTAAGCATAGGGTGATATGCACATCAAATAAAAATATGTTGCATTTTCCGAGTAAACTGGAACTTGAATTTTGCAACCCAGCATAGTGGATAACCGAGTCAAAAATGAGAGCCGTTCCAGATGGCTACAGTTTGGTGTCCAAAAAGTCCCGGGTCGGTTAAATATTTTTCAAAATATTTAAAATAGAGCTAAAAAACCTTACACAAAGTTACTGGACATAAAAATCTATTTTATCACATATTCAGTGATCCGCTACTTCCTCAGGGGGGCGGCCCGCTAGGAGTCAGAAGAAAATCTTAAATGTAAGCATAGGTTGATATGTATATCAAATAAAAGGTCTTTATTAGTATAGTACAGAGCCGTAAACCTGACCTCAAACGGATAACCGAGTCAAAAATGACAGCAGTTCAAAGATGGCTAGAGTTTGCAACTTAGGTTTATGTAAAAAAATACACATCTTTGAACGGCTGTAATTTTTGACTCGGTTATCCGTTTGAGGTCGGGTTTGTGGCTCTGTACTCTAATAATAAAGATCTTTTATTTGATATTTGATATACATGTTAACCTATGCTTACATTTAAGATTTTCTTCTGACTCCTAGCGGGCCGCCCCCCTGAGAAAGTAGCGGATCACTGAATATGTGATAAAATAGATTTTTATGTCCAGTAACTTTGTGTAAGGTTTTGTAGCTCTATTTTAAGTATTTTGAAAAATATTTAACCGACCCGGGACTTTTTGGACACCCTGTATATTTAAAGTGTAATAGTAACACAGCCTCGTACAAAATACGTTGTGAATTTTTATCTAATTTACAAAAGCTCCGAGGGAACTAATTAAGAATTTTTTTAATTTCGGTCTGTTTATATTTATTTGGTATAAAAATACAGTAGTTTTGGGGTGTTAATTTCGCTAGTTAAGCCGATGAAGCAGTATCAGTTCTGCAGCTAGATTTGTAGCTGGTAGGTGAATCATGACTGTTTGGATAGTCTATTGTATTCAAACATTTAAATTTTTAATCGCGGCAAAACATGTTGTCCTGTTGTTTCCTAACAACCTTCATTTTTTATGTTTTCTGTTTATCGTTTGCAGTACTTGCACATCACAGTCAATGATTCTTTTAAAGCTTGTTGTAGGAGAATGGTTTGAAAGGATGACAATATCTTGTACATTTTGAATGGTTAATGTTACAAAAACTGAAACACGTGTTAAGTACCGGTATCTATAATACTCATCCCTTCAAATGCTAGATATACTTTGAGTTTGTTGTTTCTCATGCACGCTTAATATTATATGTTAGAGGCTTTCGCCTGAAAAGAAAATATTAATTATTTATACCAGTTTTCGAAACATGTTTCAAATTTTGTAACATACGATGACGATTGTCCAAACATTCTGTCACTTTTGAAATTAATTATTTTTTCAGATTTTTCAGACAATCTTGTATTCATATAAATGAATTTCATTTGCCCCATAAATTCTTATTTGTGTTAGAAACTGAAATCAACCTTCGTGAATTTGTATCGCTAACCTATTTATTTGTATGTACAGATTTTTTTATGTACTGGGTGAGTTATATCCGATGTATGCTTCTCTCACTACTCTGATCTCCACAGACTTACACAGTTTATAATATACATTTTCCCAAATTGTTTGTACTGCATAGCAATGACGGTCCCGATCCCGTGGCCCGTCGCGTCTAAATCTCACAGAGTGATTTGGCTCGTGGTCGATATTATTCTATGCGTTCAAGATATCTGTGTCTTCTTTACAGGACATGTATTTAATGGTTTAATACCTTAAAAGTTGCAACAGTTGACAGTCATACGTGGCGAACAGTATATGCTTGGTGCCAGGTTGCACAAAATAATATTATTTACACGATCGACTATTTCGAGTATTTTAATTGAATGACAATTTATTATGTAAATAGGACTTTAAAATTAATAATTTGGTGTCACTGCACAAGAGAACATTTGTTTAAGGCCTATATTTTTGGAACGAAACTATTTAGTGGATCCTTACAGGGTGTGTTCACATAATACCTCTTGTACCTAGCTATATTAATGGCGGTCATTTCATCCTGTAGTGTCGGGCTGTTTTGGAGCTTCGCGCAAGGTTTTTTTTAAAAAATTATTAAAAATATAAAATAAAAGCAATATAAATAAGAGTATATATTTTTGTGTTCAGAATTAAACGTATGATTGCACTATATTGTAAAATTAACCATCAAAAATTTTCTAATAAACACTTTTTTTAATCAAATATAAAATTTACGAAAAATATTTCTTAAATTTGGGGGGGACCATACCTAGCAAATGAAGTTATAGTGAGAAATATTTATAAGAGAGATAGCCATTCTGTGTCAAATTTTATCTAGTTTCAGAAAAACATAAACATTATACACATTTATGAAAGCATCATAAAGCTATAGAACAAAAAACAGCGATGCGTATAAATTCTGAAAATCGGGTGTACACGTAAGACTTTGGTAAAACAAGTTTTGCTAATACATTTATCTATGAATACATGTTATTTTGCATATTTTATTACTTAGAATAAAATAGAATATACAGTAGTAATGAAATAATTACCATAAATTATTTTTTGAAAAGTAAAAAAAAGTTAAATTTTGCCATTATTCATCAAAAACTATGCGAAAAATTTTCATTCAGCAAAATATAAAATAGTTTCTAAAGCTTGTACTATATCAAAAATTTATAAATTTATGGTTTATAAGTAATAGGAAATATTATGTAGTTAGAAAACTATAAATATAACTAAAGATATTGAAAAAATATAGAATAACCCAAACAGTTATTATATATAACCAAAGAAATTACAGGAAATATATATTTTACTGTGAAAACTATCTATTTACCAAAAATAAATAGTTACTTCAGAGCTAAAAGAGTGCTATAAATAACGTTTAGTAAGTGAAAACAATAACAAACTATGTGAAATGAATTTTAGCCAAGTCATTTTGCCATAGCCTACACAAAGCCGGTAATTTCTCAAACATATTTTCAGTAAATAGATATTGATTTATTCTAAAATATATATGTTTACACTACTACGACATCAAACAACACACTACACATTCAATACGACACTAAAACACGCGTAAAAACTATTAAAACTTACAAATATCCACAGCTCGGCACGAAAGTGATACAGAACGGCAGCGGCAATATGGCGGTCACAACAAACGGCGTCGCGTTTTCTTTTACGTTCAAAATAACAAGCTTGCTACGTCATAACCATAATACACAGAGGAATAAAACTCATCTGTTCCTTAGCATTTTTCTTCCCGAATCTAATGGTGCATGAATTATATCGATACGTTACCGGAGTATATTATAAAAAGTAATTATACGAGGAAATGTTTGATCGACAAAATTTTGACGGTTAACACCACAAAAGCAGCATTAACTGACATAATTATGTCGATTAACAGTTCTAGGGTTAATATCATTAGATTCGCGAATTTTGTTTATACATTTAACAGTAATTATGCATTTGTGTGGGCGTGCACTTCTTTAGTTGATTCGTAGAGATGACAATTTTAAGGAACAACATTTAATTTCAGAGAAGTAAATTGATGGTCTCCGCAACATGTGAAATCTACTATAAAGGCAGAACACTGTAGAAGTCAGTAAATGTTTTATGTTAACACGTGATTATCAAATAACTTGGCTAATTAGTTGGTATTAAGTTTTGTAGAACCGTGTATACGCGACACGCACACACGGATGTGTGGTGTATCGAGCCACCACAGGATGTGGTATCTCTCACTGATAACGTGCGAGGCGAGAGATGTGTGAGAACAGCTCTAAATTCTGTTGTCTTTGACATACTCAGAACAGTTCACTCAATTTTTACTATTGAGAACTTACCATTATATGTAATTGTGTGAGTACAGTAAGTCATCTGAACTTTTTATGTAGTTTATAGACTTAGTTTACTTTTATATAATTTTTAATTGTAAACGAATAGCATTGGTTTTTATTTAGTAAAATAAGTATAGACTAGACGCCATGTTGTCAACGTAGAAATCCATTTATCTGAACTAACTGAAAAAATGTGATGATTTATGACGTTTTCTTTAGTAAACTCTAGACTCGATTAATATGCTATTATGTTGTTAAATTTCTAATCAAATTGTGTCTACATAAAAATGTTTAGACCGTTCTCCCACCTCCAGGATGTACAATGTTTTCTACAAGAAGCTTGGGTGTTCTTTGTGTCTTCACGGGTCTTCATGGTTGTTCACTGTTAATATTGTATAAATCTATGGGACAAAAAGTAATTTATGGTTAATAAAATAGAACATTGGTCAAATGCTGTCTGATTTGCTATAAAACTCCATTAAGTCGACAAATAAGATTAGCTATTTTAAGAAGTATCGTTTTCCACGAGCGAGTCTCCGGATTGGTCGACAGGGTCGTCACGAAACAAGTGACGGGTGAAGGAGGCCGTGCATTGATCAGGTAAACACTTCCTGGAAGTACCGCGTTGCTTTAGTGTAGACAATCGGACGTTGCACGTCACGCACAAACAGGTGGGTGAACAATCGATAGGGGGCGTGGCTAGGAGAATATGCACGTTGACGTCATTGTCCATTTGTGTGAATGTTGTACTGGGAATTGTAGTGATTCATTGAGACTGGTTCACAATACTTTTAATTATGTTCTGCTATTCTTGGAACACTTCACGTTATGTTTACAATCTCGTATGATGCATTCAATCAATTAGTCAATCAATCGATCTTTATTGCTGAGACATGCTTTACATGTACATATTGCAAATGTCTATTTCTAGAGTTCTGTAATAAAATTGTGTACATTCACACCACATCAGGATCATACTCAAACATGCAATTCAACATTCATGTATCCTTCATCTATTTGCGAATTTTCTACCTACAGCGCCGAAGTCGATCTCGTGATTGGGCGATCTCCCAGTCAGTGCCAAACACTGGGTAACATTATAATGAGGGAGCTGGACAAATTTAATTTCTGTCTGGTTTGTCCGCGCGAGATCTAGAGGACGAACTGAGGCATACACTTTACATGAAGCTTAATTTCTATATAGGCAACATCGAATTCCATGAGGGTGCATGTTACCCAATGGAATTTGGCTTACGTTGACGAAAATTTGTACAAAGGTCTTGCGAGTAACCATGATGGCAACGAGAAAATCGTGGAATAAACAAATTTGTAAACAGAGTACAATTATGACATTTTAACTAGTGACATGGTAACTATGTAGCCTTACTATGTGACAAGATATCCTGAGAAACATTTCGTCTAAAGGCTTTAAATGTTGTATTCTACATAGAAAATGAGTTATATGATTGTTGAACGTCCATCCATGAGATCTGGTTGAGAGTCATTGAAGCCTATCACTCAGAAGACTTGTATAACATTTCTCTTCTGTAAAAATATCGTCGTAAACCAAATTTGTCCAGAGAACATTTCATAAATTAAGTGAATTATAGACTTGAAATTTTGCGTGTTATCTCAAAGAAGCGTTGTCACACGACATTTAGTGTGGCGTATTCCTACCTACAACCTATAGTAACTGTAATTATTATAGCTTCAAAAACAGTGTAAGTATTGTTCTTCTCAGTTCTAGTCTGAAGTTTTAGGTCGGTTGGGCATTCGTATAATGCAGTAGGCGATAGTCATTTATGCTATTTGGTTAATGAAGGCGTAAATCTTCAATAACGTGTTATATTTCATTGGTTTAAAATAATGGCTTAACCTTGAGACTCTTATCACTGAGTTCATTGGCTGAGCGTTAGTAAACTATTTTACTTTGGGCATGTGGGTAACCATTATGGCAGAATCGCTGAAGGGTTGGAGTCTTCGCTCACTCTCGCGACCAGCACTAGCAAGTCCTCAGAGACCTCCATGCTCGGCTACACTGTGTCGAAGGAAGAATGAATGTTCGCTATGCTCCGATTCACCTTCATTGTACTCAGATAATCTAGGACATGCTCCTAGCCGTTAGCGAGTGGATTAGACGAGTCACTTATCCGTGTTAGCTTGAGTCAGTTTGTCTGCTCATCAATCTGTTGTTTTTTCACCGCCTTTTTTAAGTCATTGCTATTTGGGTTTGGATTTGGATAAACATTGTTTCCCTCGTAAACTTAATTTCTCTAGAAAGCGAGCAAATCGATTGAAATACGATTCAATGTACAGCTGGTGTAGATACTGGCCAGTAAGCAAAAGCTATCCGAAGGATATCCCTCTAGTGCACAACCGACATGTTCTACTTATAGCGTCCATACCTCGTACCATTATAGGCCTACACGTTTATTAAGTATGTTAGAGACATACCCACAGCAGCTGTGTATTAAAGTTTATTCTTCATAAGGTGTCTTATAAAAGCGTTCTAAAAACAAGAATTGCAAGAGTCGTCTGTTCTTGTAGTAGTATAATTTACACAGGTTAACATTTAAAACAGGAGTGTGTGGAGTGGCACTCAATTTCAATACTTTGCGTCTTATTTGGTAAAGCAGTTTATATCCTTGGAATAGTTATTCCAAATTATATATTTCTGAAAGTGACTCTAATCCCATAATGAACATACTATGTCCCTAATATTATAAGTAATTGAATAGATATATTTATGAAAACACCGTAAAACAGCATATGAAAAAAATTCTTGAAAATTGAATTAAAACTCATACTAGCTCAAGTAGAACAAGCTCTTTAAATTGTGCTACAAAATGTACTGAAACTAAGGAGATATATTCACTACTACTAATTAAATAGTTTTTGTATTGTGTGTAAACTGATGGTAAGCATGTATTTCACTAGATGGCTTAAGAAGGCGGTGACTCGGCGTCCTTGCTAGCTGCGCTAATAATCTGCTTTCAAACTTGAAAGTGGTCAAGTTCAAGCAAAGATACTTCAAGGCGCTCTTTTTATTAATTCTTTACTGACCACCTGGACCCAGATGGTGTTGTCCATCTTTCTTGGGTCTCGATTTTCAGAGTCCCAAGACAGATTTCAATTTCAAAGGTCAAGAACAAGATATCTACTACATTGTGCTTACGAGATACTCTGGTTTTGGAGCCACCGATTGAGCACAGAGACGATGCAAGGTGGTTTGGATAACGGCATGTCTTAATAAGAATCTGTCACGTTGCAAAACTGTTATATACATTAGTATATAGAGTAACCCATCGCTTATCCGCATGTGTTAAATGAACGCTGGCTGTAGAGTATTCTCAAAGCGCATAGAGGCGCCCGCATGTACGAGTACTTTTATTCCGCTCCCTTCCCCAATCTCGCTTCATGAATTTTACCCATTGCAGCTCGTACCTGAACCACCAGGGGTCGTTTTAGTAAATATCTAATGCCACAATCTCATTGTCCTCTAAACAGGAGTTATTTGGCGTCTTAAATATGAACTAAAGTAGACTACATATTAAACTCGTTATTCTACTACAATTTTACTGTAATTTGTTACGAATCTTACATTGATTATTTCCTACTTAAATTTTTATTTTTAACGATGTTACCGGTGCAACTATTTATTAATCTTGAAATGAAGGAAAGGGATTCGTGTTGTACTTTTTGACTGTGGTAGTGTTTATTAAAACTGAATTAATCATTATCAATAAAAAATAAACAGATATAAAAGTAACTTTGCAAGAGTAATCTATTCTTGTTGTGGTATAATATACACAAGTTAACATTTCAAACAGTAGTGTGTGTGGAGTAGCACTCAATTTGCGTCTTATTTGGCAAATCAGTTTTTGTCCTTGGAATAAGTATTCTAAATGATATACTTGTGAAGGCGACTCCAAATACATATTGAACACACTACGTTGATAATAGAAGTAATGGAATGGAAACACGTAAACACCGGGCAATAGGCAAATAAAAGATTATATTTGAAAAATAAAATAAAAGTCTTTACAAGCTCAAGTAGGACAAACACACTCAAGTTACTTGAAACCAAGGGAAAATATACACTACTACTAATTAATTTGTAACTGTATAAAATATACCATCGTACGTATACAGGACAAAAGTTATAAATTGTGTGATATGTTGTACATGAAATATGATTGTGTTATCAATTGCTCCGGTTTTTATTCATTTAAGCATTATTTAATAAATAATATAAAATGATTGTGTCCATAAACGATAATAAAAATTAATACGTTCAATGGTTTCCTGGAAATAAAAAAAAAATTGTTATTAACCAATATATAATTTTAACGACACGATGTCCTTTTAAAACTAAAGGTTGTATAATACTTATCTAAAATTTATTTTTATACGGATAAATATAACGTTAAGAAATAATAAAAAACCTTTAGAATTATAAATTAACTACAGAATCATATAAGATAATAATTCAAAGTCTGGGACATACCATACATGTTAAAAATAACTTTCGCTATCACAAATTGCATTCACATTCGGATAAGCAAAAATAATAAAATAAATAATAATTCATTCAAATTCATAGTTGTAGGATTTCAAAGGTTGAACAGTACATGCTCGAATATATTTTTATTAGACTAAGCCAGACAGCCTGGTTAATTATTTTACAATGTTCCTAAAATTAAAACTTCACCACTGAAAATTGTGGAACGCATGAGTACGTACTGGAAAGGACGAAAGTAAACCTCTCTAATGTTAACAGAATATAATTAATGTAATAATCATTATTTATAACAATTATTTGACAATAAATATTACTAATTATTTTTAATAACAAAATGTAGTTCGAAATTGCAACACTGAAAATCTAAAAATGCCCTTGGGTATGTATAGTATAAGGAATGAAAATTATGGAGCACAAAAGGAGAAAACGAGTTGTAAATATTCCCACGAATTTGGTTTTAGTTCTGTTAAATATGTCCAATGAGTAATCCAACAATGTAACAAAACGGCTCTACAGTGCCTACAATAGGCCAACATCTCGAGATGTTTTGGTGTGATTCTCGTGAACGTACCATCCTATAAAAATAATTGAAACCCACGTACAAATTGGGTAATTCGATGGTTCAGTACACTGTACGAAATGTCCATTGCATCTACTGGTCAACGTACAGAACTTATACAGATCCGTCTTAAAGTAGTCTGCAAACCGCCACATAACAAAAACATGCTAAAGATGTCTGTGAAATTCTAATTGGCTGAGTGTTAGCGAAGCCTATCATTCGAGGGCCTGGAAAGTTTTCATTTGTATCTGTCTGTCCGAACTATATCTTGAAAATGACCATAGACCTTCACGAAACTTCATTACTGTATGAGGAACACCGAAATGATGACGTTGCAGCCATGGAATTTGGCTGAGCGTTACTGGATATTTTTACGAATTATCTGGTAGTATTGGTAATCATTGTGGTAACGAGAAAACGGCAGAATAAATAAATTTGTAAACAACCTGTGTACACCCGTAAGAGTTTTTAATAGGTGAGATATTAACAAATGTAGCCTAACTGTTCTAATACATACATCATCAGTTGGTGGTTTGGTGTTCGGACTTTCGTTATTGACACACTGATATGAAACCCAGTTTAATAAATAAAAATATGTCATGTGGTAAGATATTTTGAGACGGATAGGTGTCATCTATATACTTGAATCTTTTCATGAAACTTCATTTCTACATACAAGAATGAAGTCTATGATGGCACATGTCCTATCATGGAATTTATATGAGCGTCTTTAAAGCCTATCTCTCAGTAGGCTGACAATGTTTTTCTTTCGTTTGCCACGAGATTTGAAATGTTCTTTTCTGTATGATTATCGTTCTATCTGTCAGTAACTAAATGAGGTATAGACCTGAAATTTTCCATTGAACCTCAGTTAAGCCAGTTACGCGACACGTGATTTTATTAATTGTAGTTTATGAGTTACACCTTCAAAACCGTGTGTAGTACATATAAGAATAACCGAAGCGTTGATTTATGTTGTAAAGAGCGTGTAATAGAATATCACATATTAGTAATAGCATTAGTAAACACATTGGCAAGGTACCTTTAAGAAATTCAGTTCTATAATTATTTACTATTATATCATTTTTAGTTACATAAAATTGTAAGAATGGCATGACTAAATATACATTACTATATACTGCCATAGTTATTATAAATGATATCGTATTCTTTATACTTCCATTTTATTTTGAAATTGAGAACAGGACCAAAAGGAATCGTTTATTAATCTTCCATGGCTATTTCAATTTTTTTAATTTATTACACAATCGAAAACACTATGGTGGATGGTAAATTACAAATTATAATACAAAACACCAACTATGATTAGGAATTTTAGTAAACCTTTCACCTCATATATCACTATAATTGAAGCTTCGTAATTAGATTGCATATTGATTTTGCTTGTGTCCGATTTTATCTTGTTCTATTTAGACAGAATAGAACAATTCTTGGATTTTAGAGCAAACATTCTTTGTTAAGATATTGCTTAATAAGTGTATATGATTTTATTATTCCAGAATAGTAATAATTTTGGTAAGGAAACTTTTTATTCGTATTTAAAAAATAACTTAACAACTTTGAAATTCATTTTACGTTGTTCCTCAGTTATTCCTGTGGAAGGAAGGGGTGGTTCTCAGTGATATCGGGCGCGCACCAGATGTTACCATATTGGAGAAGTTGCGGGCACCATATTTCTCGTAGCGGACTTATAACTGCCCCGTTTCGTCCATCTGCCGTGACTGTATCACCTCGCTTATAGTACGTCAAGGTTTATTCTCTCTTAAAATTCGTGTTTCTGAAAGTGTAAACTAAAATGGTTTTGTATTTAAGATTTTTTGTTCAATTGCGTGCCAAATATAATGAATTGCTAGTTTGATTACGAGATTCTTTGGAAATTAAGGATGATAATTGTGTTTTTCTCAGTCCGGTAACTGAGAAAAACACAATTATCATACTGTTTTTTTTTTTTTTTTTGGACGTGACAACGTCTTAAATTAGGTTGCGGCTCGGAGTCACTCATGAAAAAGTGTAACGCCCGGTAACGTTACGATGCCCGTCCAGTGGGTCCGCCGCACGGGATAAAGCAGATAACTATGTTTATTCGTGAAAATGTGGAGTGCTTAGATTCGTCATTTACAACAACTACAACAATAAGGTAAATAATTGTACACTGACATTTCATTATCGTAAACTATGATTGATTGATTAATTGTTAGATTGACACAAAAGTTGAGAAACTGAGTTTATAGGTTATGTCATACTATTGACAAATGTTGATAGTGTTAAGTAAATTATTAGTTTAAATCACTCTGCAATCAATCGTAATTCAGTCGATTGAGAAGAAACAGCGCGTATTGCTAGTCAAACATTTAAAATAACAAATTATAACCTCTAACCTGTCATAACAGTGCGACCAAACAAACGAACTAAACCGACCAATCACCACGCGCGGAGTTAGAATTTAACTGTGTTTAGCAAGAATTTCAAATTCCAATTTTAGTAAATGTTTTATTCAACTTTACCATTTACAATAACAAATTTTAATTAATTTCAAATTATGTACAATGTTTTAGTAAACAAAATATATTTCTATAGTTAAAATTTGTGCAATTCTTATTTTCATTCAATTCCTTGTTCCTATTGTGCAATTCAATAACATTCATATCAATAAATATTCTACCGAGAAAAAGACGTTGTCACGTAAAATCTTCGCCCGTAAAACCGACTTTACAGGCAACCATAATTTTTTTTTTTTTTCAAATATCTGTCTGGTTCCCAGGACATAATGTTCCTTTTCAGATATCGGCCCAGTACGCAGTATATACAGTTCCGTTTAAATGTTAATCTGGTACCCAGGATAAACTTTTCCTTTTAAATATCTGACCGGTACCCAGGATATACTGTTCCTTTTAAATCTCGGTCAGGTACCTAGGATAAACTGTTACTTTTAAATATCTGTCCGGTACGTAGGATATACTGTTCCTTTTAAATCTATGTCTAGTAACTAGGATATACTGTTTCTTTTCAAATTGTTTTCAAGTTGTACCTAAACCCCGTCCCAATCCGATATCCAAACAGGCTGCTTCCTCTGGTTGTCATTGGAGATACGCCCATGGGTACAATGCAGCAGCGTAGAAAGGAACATATTGTTCGCAGGGTTATTGTTCAGTAACTGTTTTTCTCCTCGATTGCTCATGCTACAGGTACCTAAACCCCGTTCCAATCCGATATCCAGATGGGCTGTTTCCTCTGGTTGTCAGTTGTAGATACGCCCATGGGTATAATGCAGCAACGTAGAAAGGAACATATTGTTTGCAGGGTTATTGTTCAGTAACTGGTATACTCCTCGATTGCTCATGCTACAGGTACCTAAACCCCGTTCCAATCCGATATCCAGATGGGCTGTTTCCTCTGGTTGTCAGTTGTAGATACGCCCATGGGTACAATGCAGCAGCGTAGAAAGGAACACAATGGTTGCATGGTTATTTTTCAGTAACTGGTTTACTCCGCGATTGCTCATGCTACATGTACTTAAACCCTGTTCCAATCCGATATCCAGATGGGCTTTTTCCTCTGCTTATCAGTTGTAGATACGCCCATGGGCATAATGCAGCAACGTAGAAAGGAACATATTGTTTGCAGAGTTATTGTTCAGTAACTGGTTTACTCCTCGATTGCTCATGCTATAGGTACCTAAACCCTGTTCCAATCCGATATGCAGACAGGCTGTTTCCTCTGGTTATCAGTTGTAGATACGCCCATGGGTACAATGCAGTAGCGAAGGAAGGAACATGTTGTTTGCAGGGTTATTGTTCAGTAACTGGTTTACTCCTCGATTGCTCATGCTACAGGTACCTATACCCCGTTCCAATCCGATATCCAGATGGGCTGTTCCCTCTGGTTGTCAGTTGTAGTTACGCCCATGGGTATAATGCAGCAACGTAGAAAGGAACATATGGTTTGCATTGTTATTGTTCAGTAACTGGTTTACTCCTCGATTGCTCATGCTACAGGTACCTAAACCCCGTTCCAATCCGATATCCAGGTGGGCTGTTTCCTCTGGTTGTCAGTTGTAGATACGCCCATGGGTATAATGCAGCAACGTAGAAAAGAACATATTGTTTGCAGGGTTATTGTTCAGTAACTGGTTTACTCCTCGATTGCTCATGCTACAGATACCTAAACCCCGTTCCAATCCGATATCCACACAGGCTGTTTCCTCGGGTTGTCAGTTGTAGATACGCCCATGGGCATAATGCAGCAACATAGAAAGGAACATATTGTTTGCAGGGTTATTGTTCAGTAACTGGTTTACTCCTCGATTGCTCATGCTACAGATACCTAAACCCCGGTCCAATCCGATATCCACACAGGCTGTTTCCTCGGGTTGTCAGTTGTAGATACGCCCATGGGTATAATGCAGCAACGTAGAAAAGGAACATATTGTTTGCAGGGTTATTGTTCAGTAACTGGTTTACTCCTCGATTGCTCATGCTACAGGTACCTAAACCCTGTTCCAATCCGATATCCACACAGGCTGTTTCCTCGGGTTGTCAGTTGTAGATACGCCCATGGGTACAATGCAGCAACGTAGAAAGGAACATATTGTTTGCAGGGTTATTGTTCAGTAACTGGTTTACTCCTCGATTGCTCATGCTACAGGATACCTAAACCCCGGTTCCAATCCGATATCCACACAGGCTGTTTCCTCGGGTTGTCAGTTGTAGATACGCCCATGGGTACAATGCAGCAGCGTAGAAAGGAACATATTGTTTGCAGGGTTATTGTTCAGTAACTGGTTTACTCCTCGATTGCTCATGCTACAGGTACCTAAACCCCGTTCCAATCCGATATCCACACAGGCTGTTTCCTCGGGTTGTCAGTTGTAGATACGCCCATGGGTATAATGCAGCAACGTAGAAAGGAACATATTGTTTGCAGGGTTATTGTTCAGTAACTGGTTTACTCCTCGATTGCTCATGCTACAGGTACCTAAACCCCGTTCCAATCCGATATCCACACAGGCTGTTTCCTCGGGTTGTCAGTTGTAGATACGCCCATGGGCATAATTGCAGCAACGTAGAAAGGAACATATTGTTTGCAGGGTTATTGTTCAGTAACTGGTTTACTCCTCGATTGCTCATGCTACAGGTACCTAAACCCCGTTCCAATCCGATATCCACACAGGCTGTTTCCTCGGGTTGTCGGTTGTAGATACGCCCATGGGTACAATGCAGCAGCGTAGAAAGGAACATATTGTTTGCAGGGTTATTGTTCAGTAACTGGTTTACTCCTCGATTGCTCATGCTACAGGTACCTAAACCCCGTTCCAATCCGATATCCACAGAGGCTGTTTCCTTGGGTTGTCAGTTGTAGATACGCCCATGGGTTATAATGCAGCAACGTAGAAAGGAACATATTGTTTGCAGGGTTATTGTTCAGTAACTGGTTTACTCCTCGATTGCTCATGCTACATGTACCTAAACCCCGTTCCAATCCGATATCCAGACAGGACTGTTTCCTCTGGTTGTCAGTTGTAGATACGCCCATGGGCATAATGCAGCAACGTAGAAAGGAACATATTGTTTGCAGAGTTATTGTTCAGTAACTGGTTTACTCCTCGATTGCTCATGCTATAGGTACCTAAACCCGTTCCAATCCGATATCCACACAGGCTGTTTCCTCGGGTTGTCAGTTGTAGATACGCCCATGGGTACAATGCAGTAGCGTAGGAAGGAACATATTGTTTGCAGGGTTATTGTTCAGTAACTGGTTTACTCCTCGATTGCTCATGCTACAGGTACCTAAACCCCGTTCCAATCCGATATCCACACAGGCTGTTTCCTCGGGTTGTCAGTTGTAGATACGCCCATGGGTACAATGCAGCAGCGTAGAAAGGAACATATTGTTTGCAGGGTTATTGTTCAGTAACTGGTTTACTCCTCGATTGCTCATGCTACAGGTACCTAAACCCCGTTCCAATCCGATATCCAGATGGGCTGTTTCCTCAAGTTGTCAGTTGTAGATACGCCCATGGGTATAATGCAGCAACGTAGAAAGGAACATATTGTTTGCAGAGTTATTGTTCAGTAACTGGTTTACTCCTCGATTGCTCATGCTATAGGTACCTAAACCCTGTTCCAATCCGATATCCACACAGGCTGTTTCCTCGGGTTGTCAGTTGTAGATACGCCCATGGGTACAATGCAGCAACGTAGAAAGGAACATATTGTTTGCAGGGTTATTGTTCAGTAACTGGTTTACTCCTCGATTGCTCATGCTATAGGTACCTAAACCCCGTTCCAATCCGATATCCACACAGGCTGTTTCCTCGGGTTGTCAGTTGTAGATACGCCCATGGGTACAATGCAGCAGCGTAGAAAGGAACATATTGTTTGCAGGGTTATTGTTCAGTAACTGGTTTACTCCTCGATTGCTCATGCTACAGGTACCTAAACCCCGTTCCAATCCGATATCCACACAGGCTGTTTCCTCTGGTTGTCAGTTGTAGATACGCCCATGGGTATAATGCAGCAACGTAGAAAGGAACATATTGTTTGCAGGGTTATTGTTCAGTAACTGGTTTACTCCTCGATTGCTCATGCTACAGGTACCTAAACCCCGTTCCAATCCGATATCCACACAGGCTGTTTCCTCTGGTTGTCAGTTGTAGATACGCCCATGGGTATAATGCAGCAACGTAGAAAGGAACATATTGTTTGCAGGGTTATTGTTCAGTAACTGGTTTACTCCTCGATTGCTCATGCTACAGGTACCTAAACCCCGTTCCAATCCGATATCCACACAGGCTGTTTCCTCGGGTTGTCAGTTGTAGATACGCCCATGGGTACAATGCAGCAGCGTAGAAAGGAACATATTGTTTGCAGGGTTATTGTTCAGTAACTGGTTTACTCCTCGATTGCTCATGCTACAGGTACCTAAACCCCGTTCCAATCCGATATCCACACAGGCTGTTTCCTCGGGTTGTCAGTTGTAGATACGCCCATGGGTATAATGCAGCAACGTAGAAAGGAACATATTGTTTGCAGGGTTATTGTTCAGTAACTGGTTTACTCCTCGATTGCTCATGCTACAGGTACCTAAACCCCGTTCCAATCCGATATCCACACAGGCTGTTTCCTCGGGTTGTCAGTTGTAGATACGCCCATGGGCATAATGCAGCAACGTAGAAAGGAACATATTGTTTGCAGGGTTATTGTTCAGTAACTGGTTTACTCCTCGATTGCTCATGCTACAGGTACCTAAACCCCGTTCCAATCCGATATCCACACAGGCTGTTTCCTCGGGTTGTCGGTTGTAGATACGCCCATGGGTACAATGCAGCAGCGTAGAAAGGAACATATTGTTTGCAGGGTTATCGTTCAGTAACTGGTTTACTCCTCGATTGCTACATGTACCTAAACCCCGTTCCAATCCGATATCGACAGAGGATGTTTCCTTGGGTTGTCAGTTGTAGATACGCCCCTGGGTTCAATGTGGCACGGTAGAATGGAACACATTGCTTGCATGGTTATTGTTCAGTAACTGGTTTACTCCTTGATTGTTCATGCTACATGTACCTAAACCTCGTTCCAATCCGATATCCAGATGGACTGTTTCCTCTGGTTGTCAGTTGTAGATACGCCCATGGGCATAATGCAGCAACGTAGAAAGGAACATATTGTTTGCAGAGTTATTGTTCAGTAACTGGTTTACTCCTCGATTGCTCATGCTATAGGTACCTAAACCTTGTTCTAATCCGATATCCACACAGGCTGTTTCCTCGGGTTGTCAGTTGTAGATACGCCCATGGGTACAATGCAGTAGCGTAGGAAGGAACATATTGTTTGCAGGGTTATTGTTCAGTAACTGGTTTACTCCTCGATTGCTCATGCTATAGGTACCTAAACCCCGTTCCAATCCGATATCCACTCAGGCTGTTTCCTCGGGTTGTCAGTTGTAGGTACGCCCATGGGTAGGTACAATGCAGCAGCGTAGAAAGGAACATATTGTTTGCAGGGTTATTGTTCAGTAACTGGTTTACTCCTCGATTGCTCATGCTACAGGTACCTAAACCCCGTTCCAATCCGATATCCAGATGGGCTGTTTCCTCTGGTTGTCAGTTGTAGATACGCCCATGGGTATAATGCAGCAACGTAGAAAGGAACATATTGTTTGCAGGAGTTATTGTTCAGTAACTGGTTTACTCCTCGATTGCTCATGCTACAGGTACCTAAACCCCGTTCCAATCCGATATCCACACAGGCTGTTTCCTCTGGTTGTCAGTTGTAGATACGCCCATGGGTACAATGCAGCAACGTAGAAAGGAACATATTGTTTGCAGGGTTATTGTTCAGTAACTGGTTTACTCCTCGATTGCTCATGCTACAGGTACCTAAACCCCGTTCCAATCCGATATCCAGATGGGCTGTTTCCTCTGGTTGTCAGTTGTAGATACGCCCATGGGTATAATGCAGCAACGTAGAAAGGAACATATTGTTTGCAGGGTTATTGTTCAGTAACTGGTTTACTCCTCGATTGCTCATGCTACAGGTACCTAAACCCCGTTCCAATCCGATATCCACACAGGCTGTTTCCTCGGGTTGTCAGTTGTAGATACGCCCATGGGTATAATGCAGCAACGTAGAAAGGAACATATTGTTTGCAGGGTTATTGTTCAGTAACTGGTTTACTCCTCGATTGCTCATGCTATAGGTACCTAAACCCCGTTCCAATCCGATATCCACACAGGCTGTTTCCTCGGGTTGTCAGTTGTAGATACGCCCATGGGTACAATGCAGCAGCGTAGAAAGGAACATATTGTTTGCAGGGTTATTGTTCAGTAACTGGTTTACTCCTCGATTGCTCATGCTACAGGTACCTAAACCCCGTTCCAATCCGATATCCAGATGGGCTGTTTCCTCTGGTTGTCAGTTGTAGATACGCCCATGGGTATAATGCAGCAACGTAGAAAGGAACATATTGTTTGCAGGGTTATTGTTCAGTAACTGGTTTACTCCTCGATTGCTCATGCTACAGGTACCTAAACCCTGTTCCAATCCGATATCCAGATGGGCTGTTTCCTCTGGTTGTCAGTTGTAGATACGCCCATGGGCATAATGCAGCAACGTAGAAAGGAACATATTGTTTGCAGAGTTATTGTTCAGTAACTGGTTTACTCCTCGATTGCTCATGCTATAGGTACCTAAACCCCGTTCCAATCCGATATCCACACAGGCTGTTTCCTCGGGTTGTCAGTTGTAGATACGCCCATGGGTACAATGCAGTAGCGTAGGAAGGAACATATTGTTTGCAGGGTTATTGTTCAGTAACTGGTTTACTCCTCGATTGCTCATGCTACAGGTACCTAAACCCCGTTCCAATCCGATATCCAGATGGGCTGTTTCCTCTGGTTGTCAGTTGTAGATACGCCCATGGGTATAATGCAGCAACGTAGAAAGGAACATATTGTTTGCAGGGTTATTGTTCAGTAACTGGTTTACTCCTCGATTGCTCATGCTACAGGTACCTAAACCCCGTTCCAATCCGATATCCAGATGGGCTGTTTCCTCTGGTTGTCAGTTGTAGATACGCCCATGGGTATAATGCAGCAACGTAGAAAGGAACATATTGTTTGCAGGGTTATTGTTCAGTAACTGGTTTACTCCTCGATTGCTCATGCTACAGGTACCTAAACCCCGTTCCAATCCGATATCCAGATGGGCTGTTTCCTCTGGTTGTCAGTTGTAGATACGCCCATGGGTATAATGCAGCAACGTAGAAAGGAACATATTGTTTGCAGGGTTATTGTTCAGTAACTGGTTTACTCCTCGATTGCTCATGCTACAGGTACCTAAACCCCGTTCCAATCCGATATCCACACAGGCTGTTTCCTCGGGTTGTCAGTTGTAGATACGCCCATGGGTACAATGCAGCAACGTAGAAAGGAACATATTGTTTGCAGGGTTATTGTTCAGTAACTGGTTTACTCCTCGATTGCTCATGCTACAGGTACCTAAACCCCGTTCCAATCCGATATCCAGATGGGCTGTTTCCTCTGGTTGTCAGTTGTAGATACGCCCATGGGTATAATGCAGCAACGTAGAAAGGAACATATTGTTTGCAGGGTTATTGTTCAGTAACTGGTTTACTCCTCGATTGCTCATGCTACAGGTACCTAAACCCGTTCCAATCCGATATCCACACAGGCTGTTTCCTCGGGTTGTCAGTTGTAGATACGCCCATGGGTACAATGCAGCAACGTAGAAAGGAACATATTGTTTGCAGGGTTATTGTTCAGTAACTGGTTTACTCCTCGATTGCTCATGCTACAGGTACCTAAACCCCGTTCCAATCCGATATCCACACAGGCTGTTTCCTCGGGTTGTCAGTTGTAGATACGCCCATGGGTATAATGCAGCAACGTAGAAAGGAACATATTGTTTGCAGGGTTATTGTTCAGTAACTGGTTTACTCCTCGATTGCTCATGCTACAGGTACCTAAACCCCGTTCCAATCCGATATCCACACAGGCTGTTTCCTCGGGTTGTCAGTTGTAGATACGCCCATGGGTATAATGCAGCAACGTAGAAAGGAACATATTGTTTGCAGGGTTATTGTTCAGTAACTGGTTTACTCCTCGATTGCTCATGCTACAGGTACCTAAACCCCGTTCCAATCCGATATCCAGATGGGCTGTTTCCTCTGGTTGTCAGTTGTAGATACGCCCATGGGTATAATGCAGCAACGTAGAAAGGAACATATTGTTTGCAGGGTTATTGTTCAGTAACTGGTTTACTCCTCGATTGCTCATGCTACAGGTACCTAAACCCCGTTCCAATCCGATATCCAGATGGGCTGTTTCCTCTGGTTGTCAGTTGTAGATACGCCCATGGGTATAATGCAGCAACGTAGAAAGGAACATATTGTTTGCAGGGTTATTGTTCAGTAACTGGTTTACTCCTCGATTGCTCATGCTACAGGTACCTAAACCCCGTTCCAATCCGATATCCAGATGGGCTGTTTCCTCGGGTTGTCAGTTGTAGATACGCCCATGGGTATAATGCAGCAACGTAGAAAGGAACATATTGTTTGCAGGGTTATTGTTCAGTAACTGGTTTACTCCTCGATTGCTCATGCTACAGGTACCTAAACCCGTTCCAATCCGATATCCACACAGGCTGTTTCCTCGGGTTGTCAGTTGTAGATACGCCCATGGGTACAATGCAGCAACGTAGAAAGGAACATATTGTTTGCAGGGTTATTGTTCAGTAACTGGTTTACTCCTCGATTGCTCATGCTACAGGTACCTAAACCCCGTTCCAATCCGATATCCACACAGGCTGTTTCCTCGGGTTGTCAGTTGTAGATACGCCCATGGGTACAATGCAGCAACGTAGAAAGGAACATATTGTTTGCAGAGTTATTGTTTAGTAACTGGTTTACTCCTCGATTGCTCATGCTATAGGTACCTAAACCCCGTTCCAATCCGATATCCACACAGGCTGTTTCCTCGGGTTGTCAGTTGTAGATACGCCCATGGGTACAATGCAGCAACGTAGAAAGGAACATATTGTTTGCAGGGTTATTGTTCAGTAACTGGTTTACTCCTCGATTGCTCATGCTACAGGTACCTAAACCCCGTTCCAATCCGATATCCACACTGGCTGTTTCCTCGGGTTGTCGGTTGTAGATACGCCCATGGGTACAATGCAGCAGCGTAGAAAGGAACATATTGTTTGCAGAGTTATTGTTCAGTAACTGGTTTACTCCTCGATTGTTCATGCTATAGGTACCTAAACCCCGTTCCAATCCGATATCCAGATGGGCTGTTTCCTCTGGTTGTCAGTTGTAGATACGCCCATGGGTATACTGCAGCAACGTAGAAAGGAACATATTGTTTGCAGGGTTATTGTGTAGTAACTGGTTTACTCCTCGATTGCTCATGCTACAGGTACCTAAACCCCGTTCCAATCCGATATCCAGATGGGCTGTTTCCTCTGGTTGTTAGTTGTAGATACGCCCATGGGTATAATGCAGCAACGTAGAAAGGAACATATTGTTTACAGGGTTATTGTTCAGTAACTGGTTTACTCCTCGATTGCTCATGCTACAGTTACCTAAACCCCGGTCCAATCCGATATCCAAACAGGCTGTTTCCTCGGGTTGTCAGTTGTAGATACGCCCATGGGCATAATGCAGCAACGTAGAAAGGAATATATTGTTTGCAGGGTTATTGTTCAGTAACTGGTTTACTCCTCGATTGCTCATGCTACATGTACCTAAACCCCGGTCCAATCCGATATCCACACAGGCTGTTTCGTCTGTTTGTCAGTTGTAGATACGCCCCTGGGTACAATGTGGCACGGTAGAATGGAACACATTGGTTGCATGGTTATTGTTCAGTGACTCTTCGATTGCTAATGCTCCATGTACCTAAACATCTGTTTTAAACCGGCACCCAGACAGGCTGATCCCTCTGCTTCTCAGTTCTAGATACGTCACTGGATACATTGCGGCACGGTAAAGGGACACATTGATTGCAGGGTTATTGTCCACTAACTAGTTTACTCCTCGATTGCTCTCGCTACTGTTGTACCCTAACCACTCTTCCAATCCAATTATTCCTATCTATCGACCTCTACACCCCCTCCTACCCCCACCGCCTCCGTGTCTCCCGTGTGCTGCCCCAGCACTGTTTGCGGCTATTCGGTGACAGCCCGCCTCCTTATTATAGGCTCTGAAATACCCGCTTTTCCATTACAATCTCTGAAATACGTTTACAGTTAGCAACGAGTTATTTAAGATATGTCAGTATAGGTTTATTATTTATTACTTTTTTCCAATGACACAAAATGTTTGAAAAAGTTTTTTTTGCAGACACATGCAATTTATTATACTTATTTATTTTCTCTATATGTCGAAGAATTTGGCTTTGAAAAAAGGAGTTAATAGTTAATGCCGTAAACATGTAGGTTGGGGCTATGAGAGTCGATGTGGAACTCGTGAGGAGTGAGGTACGTGGACTGCCATTCAAGTGGATCAAGTCATTTCTCAGCGACATATCTATTTGCGTGCAAACCGAGAAATATGTCTACAAATATTCAAATGGATTCTACAGAGATCCATCCCTGGCCTAGTTTTGTTGTTGGTGTACGTTTACCAACTGAATGAAATTATCCATAATGGACGTATTGATTGTTAATTATGCGGAGAACATGACTCTCTGTGTTATGATTAAATCAAAACTTGATTTGAAGGTCTAAACATTCTTGGAGCTCAATTTTTTGCATCCAGGTCTATCTGGAAAGAATCTCTCTACAAACTGTCTCAAATCCAACTTTATCAATTTCTGTTTGAGACGGCAGACATGCAGATTTCAAACTTGCTGTCATGGTAGATAATACCATATTAGAAGATGTTACATTTCTTAAAATTCCTGGGATGCAACAAGACAGATGATTTACCTGTGATGAACACATTGATGGGATTTGTTCATAAGTTAAAAGGGACATCTCCGTGCTGCGTAACTTGGCACAATTCGCGTACTTGAGGTACATAAAATAGCCTGCTTTCGGTAAGTCCATGCACATGTTTCCTGTGGAATTCGTTTGTGGGGTGACTGATCTAAGCAAAGGTCTGAAAGAGTCTTCAAGTTTCAAAAACATCAGTCCGAACCATTTCTAATTTTACCAAGAGTTGTATCGAAGAGTCTTCAGAAGTTTTGAGTCGATACCTTTACCCTGCGTCTATTCTTGAGGTATCCATGTCCTGTGCAGGTTCATTTGTCATTTGAATTTTGGCAGGAATTTCACGGGTCAACTGCAAATCGAGACTTTGAAAAACTTGCAACTGTCTTTGAAAAACTTCCTTCACAGGATGGTGTCAGAATAATCAGCTGGTTTCTTGGGGACATCGAGCAACTGCAAAATGAATACCATTTCAAAACTTGATTAAACACTTCATTGTTTAAAACTCCTCTTACTCCCTTGATGAGTTCATGACTAGCCGCTGGGTATAGTCTATTGTATTCAGTGACTGTTTTTTGGTTTGGTAAGTGTGAAAGAATTGATTGCTATTTTGTATATACATGTTGTATGAATGAAAGAATACAATAAATAACTTGCAGCTAATTTTATGAACGATTTATCTACCATTTATCCACTTAGAAAAATTACTGGTAAAATGTGATTTGCAATAAAATATATTGGAATTTAAATAAATTTGAATTCATGTATCAATTTCAAATTCCTATCGGGGTCTACGCAGTAATGTCCAAACTTGTAGTTTCATTAATTATAATAGTTAGTAATGTGTAGTTGAGGCTATAAATAGACTAATAAATTATTTGTAAGGATAAACAAGGCAGGAGTACGCCACACCATCTGTCGCGTAACATGTTTCGCTGAGGTTCAATGCAAAATTTCAAATCTATAACTCTATTTCGTTACTGACTGATAGAACAACAGATAATCATACAGAGAAGAGCTTTGTACATCCCCGGCAAACAAAAGAAAACCTGTGTCAGCCTACTGAGTTATAGCCGACGACGCTCAGTTAAACTCTATCATAGAACTCAGTATTGCTCATTTAGAAATTAAACTTTATTCACAATTTCAAGTCCATCGGTTGGTTAATTTTCGGGATATCGTACGATCAAATAAATACACACAGATAATAGACCCTTGAGTGATAAGCTTCGCTAACACTTAGCCAATAAGGATTAGAGAGACTAATATGAGATATACAAAACGAATGTATTAAATGCCATAACATTTGACACGTAACTAAAAAAGATTTTTCATTTAGAAATTCAATAGACGACATCTCTTTTAATACTATTGTGGACTTTATAAAAGCTTATATTTAGCAGTAATGGATTAAACATCGATGTAATAAGGATTTCCGGGCCATTAATGATGAAAAGTGAGTGTTGGCCAGTAGTGTGCTGCTCACATCTGTCCACAGACTCGCAGTTATCGCGTATTTTAGGCGGCTGTAGACAACCGTGCCGGAAATAGCGTGATTGCCGTCCGCTACCACGTCCGTGACGTCATAAGTGTGCTGTAGTGAGTTGTCAACTCATCTTCTAATCATATGTACACAGACTCGCAGTTATCGCGTATTTTAGGCGACTGTAAACAACCGTGCCGGAAATAGCGTGATTGCCGTCCGCTACCACGTCCGTGACGTCATAAGTGTGCTGTAGTGAGTTGTCAACTCATCTTCTGATCATATGTACACAGACTCGCAGTTATCGCGTATTTTAGGCGACTGTAGACAACCGTGCCGGAAATAGCGTGATCGCCGTCCGCTACCACGTCCGTGACGTCATAAGTGTGCTGTTGTGAGTTGTCAACTCATCTTCTGATCATATGTACACAGACTCGCAGTTATCGCGTATTTTAGGCGACTGTAGACAACCGTGCCGGAAATAGCGTGATTGCCGTCCGCTACCACGTCTGTGACGTCATAAGTGTGCTGTAGTGAGTTGTCAACTCATCTTCTAATCATATGTACACAGACTCGCAGTTATCGCGTATTTTAGGCGACTGTAGACAACCGTGCCGGAAATAGCGTGATTGCCGTCCGCTACCACGTCTGTGACGTCATAAGTGTGCTGTAGTGAGTTGTCAACTCATCTTCTGATCATGTGTACACAGACTCGCAGTTATCGCGTATTTTAAGCGACTGTAGACAACCGTGCCGTAAATAGCGTGATTGCCGTCCGCTACCACGTCCGTGACGTCATAAGTGTGCTGTAGTGAGTTGTCAACTCATCTTCTGATCATGTGTACACAGACTCGCAGTTATCGCGTATTTTAGGCGACTGTAGAAAACCGTAAATAGTGTAAATCGGCTGTTACTGTAAATTGCAACTTTTAATCTGACTATTGAACCTTTAACATCTCAGAAATAGTTATTTAGAAATATAAAATTAGAACATAGCCTATTAAAAAAACCTACAATTACAGTCCACAGTTATTTGAACTGTAATCCATCCACAGCGACACACTTATAAAAGCGCTTAACAAATGAATCGTAAGCTTTTACAAAGAAATTCTGTGGTATCCGGAGAAGTTCCTCTTCAATTGATTGTTTTAATTCCTCATCGTTATTGAAGCTACGAGTATACAGTAAACTTAATTTTTAAGTAGCCCATAGAAAGAATATTCTAATTTTCTGATTGAAGTGCTTTATTTCTGTAGAATATGACAATAAATAATTTTACAAAACCAAAAATACTGTTTTGTTTCAACAGTTACCAGATAGCTGAAATTTTCACCAAATATTCTTAAAACCTATTTAATGAATTTTGTAGAGTTTGAAAATGTTCTGTGCATAAATGGGCAAGTAATATAAAATCAAACATTTTAACCTCTTCGTGGGACACCCGATATGTATGTATGTATATGTATGTATATGTATATATATATAATATATGTATATATATATATATAATATATATATATATATATATATATATATATATATAATTTCAATAAATATTGAATCGCAAAAAGTACTTGCTCCGCCGGGACTCGAACCCGGATCTCTCACTTGCCGGGTGAATGTGCTACCATTACACCACAGAGCCCTCACTTTTATATATATATATATTCAGACTATGAGTTACTCCGTTTTTAGGCGAATGTGACGGAAATCATGTGATTTACCGCCCGTTATCACAAACACGTCATTTCACAAGTGTACTGGAGTGATGTTCAACACGTGTTCTTATCGTGTCCACAGACTTGCTGTTATCGCGTATGTTTTACAATTATTCGCGAACTCTATATTTATTTTCGTGTCAAGAGTTTGAACGGTTGTCCGCCCGTTCTATAACTCGCTACGTTTTGCCAGGTCCTTCAATATTCTGTTGTGTTGATATTTTTGGAGTGACTACTTTGTTTTCGTGGACTATAGATGTATGTTTTGAACAGGACGAAAAATGGAACGGCAGTTGCGGAACTAACCGACAGAAGTGGCTACTTCTTATAACGACCTGTGAATAAAATGAAACAGACTAAAATATGTGAACGATAGCAAATGTTCGGAAAAATCCTGTTTCCTTCACAATCCTTCCATCGTCAAAAATAACCTTTAAACAAAGAATAAAATATTTGGTAAAATATTGGTTTAAATAAATCTACGAACTACTAATTTATTTATTAATGATCCAACGTAAAATTGATTAACTTACTGCATCATTTAATAGCATTATTTAAAGATCATCGGATTCTGAATTGAATTTCAGCACAATTAATATTAATTCCTATTCTAGTTCACTACTAGCTTCGTCCTGACGAGATTTAAAAAGGGAATAAAAATAAATTGATTAGATCTTTTGTAGCTATAAAAGCCCTAGCGTAATTTAATCCTGGAAGAAAATTACTCTTACGTTGATTGTCATTATTACCTTTACTCGATTGCATTGGGTGTTGCCTTACATTCACTTAAAAACTAAATTATGTAAAACACATTTTAATACAAATATTGCTGAAGAAACATCAATCAATCAACATCATCGATCGACTTTTTAAAAGATAAATTAATTTTAACAGTGTCAAACGATAAAAACAAGTACGACCAGATATGGAACAACATGATATTTAAAAAGATTTTATTTCAGAATTTTTATTTCAATTGCAGTTAATATAAACCCAAAACGGAAAAGATTGTAGTGAAAATTATACTGAGTAAATTATAGAAACAAATAAAAACAATAATAATGAAAATGTATAAATATTCATTAGGTACCTTATTACTTAGAAATCATTTATCATTGTAATATATAAAATGTAAAAAATATTACAAAAATATGTATAGAATTAATAGAAAATATAAAACTTTTATGTTAAAGAATTAAGGGTCTTATATTTAAAAATATAAAAAACAACAATTTGATAGCAGACGTACTTTTTTAAGGTATATAGTCACATCCCATTATAAGAAGTAGTCACTTCTATAGGTCAGATCCTTTCAATTTTTATTTTATTAGTTCCTTAGGAATATTACTTATATATATAAATGTCGTATTTATCCTTATTTCCTTATATAAAAATGTAATATTTTACATGTTTCAGATGACTTTTGACTTTGATCAAATAGGGATAAAAGGATTTTATATCAAAGTGGTTACATAAATCGTTGAAAGTGTATTTATTAGGTTTATTAATAGTTACATATTTTTCTGTAGTTAAATCATGGTGTGCATTACTTAAAGATTTTCTAAACTATTTTATGCGACAATTATTTATATGCCACTCAATTATTAGTATTATGAATTTCACAGTAAGAGCAAACCCTCTAGTTTCTTCCGACACCTTGTATAAATCAGTTTCTTATTGTGTTGTATTCACTCACAGTTGTATTTACCAATACTTCGTTATCGTTGTTACGCAATCTAATATTCAAGTGAAAACTAATTACTAAAATTTGGTATAGTGTACCGCAATGTTAGAACATTACTGAAAAAATGTAGAAAATAAAAATTGTTTCTGTTTATATCATAAAAGGCCGAGCCTGACCGCTGCCGCGAGGCGGACGCTGTGTACTTTGATCCAGCGTGCGTGAGTAAATAGTGGAAACAGATGACCGTGGTGGGGTGATGGTGAGGGGGTGTCAGCAGGGTGGAACAGGTGATAGCGTGGCGTGGCTTATCGGGCAGGTCAGCGCTTATCACGGTGTATGATAAACCGCTTTCCTTCCGCTCGCACGCCCCGCTGCGCCGGTTCTACCGCCATTTTACACTTTTACCGATTCGGATTTGATATAGCATAGTCATGTTTGTAAATATTAATAATATAATCCATAAGAAGATTTTTATTTTGTGTATTAAAGTGTTATGTCGGTTTTCTAGCAGCATTACTGTTGTTAATATTAAATACCAAAATGTATGCAATCTGTTAGGAATGTTTAAATAAAATGGACTCCAACTAATTTATTGACACACACATAATGTATTTAAGGTGGGAAGGGTTGATTCAATGCGAAGGGTTGATATTTTTCATATTGATTCAATCAGATATTTGCGGTTCATTTGTATTTCATAGCTTTAACTTTTACGTATGGAGGTTTTCCTAAATATTGATAAATATGAGTATGATATGGTTTTACAATATAAGAATAATTTAAAACCAAATCATTAAATACGCCTTTAATTCTCTTATACTAACCCGATGTTTTTGTACAAATCAGTTGGAACTGATGCAGGACGTTAACAGAGAGAAAGCTTTTATGGAGCTGGTGTATACTCGAGAGATAAAAATACGCATTCTGCTGTTAGTCCTCATATAACTGATAACTGTTTTTTATCAAGTGAAATACAATATTTTGTTACTTAAACACGATATTTGTTGGTTTTAAAATTATACAAATCACAAATGTAATAAGAATCTGAGTTAAATTGTTGTATTTGTGAATATTAAATGTACTCAAACGTCAGTTCTGAATCCAGTTTTATCTTAATGGTATAATTATTTTATTTATGATAAAGCATGTGTTTCCTGGAGATGACGAGCTTTTGCTTGATATTGGATAGAAATCTATAGATTGAGACATGCAAACTAATTTTGATCTGTGTGCGCTTAGATTAATATTTCTCATTAAACAACTACAGATACAACAAAAAGATTAACCTCAATCATAAAATTTCTACGTTTAATAACTGTTTAATTTAAATGAATGCAATTATTGTCCACAAAAAAATATACACTACAAAATAATATATGAAGAAATGGTTATCTAAAATTTAAAAAGTCAAAGTAAACATTACATGCATTTAGACACTTCTTCTTTTAAAGGAAATGTGTAACAAATAATAATTCGGAATTTAATACTTATATTAGTAATGTTTTATTTGAAAACAAACTTATATTATTAACTAAATAAGTAAACTAATTCATATACATAAAAAAGTATGTCGCAAAACAGAGATAATCGTCTAATCCTATTATTATTAAGTACAGCATTATTATTAGGTACAGCAGCCTAAATGTATTATACTACATAGAGAAAATGCATTATTGTGTATTGATACAAGAGAGTGTACAGTTAACATTCTAAGATCCACATATAGCACGGAGTATAGGAAATAACTACGAATTAATTTGGTGATATATTAGTTTCAAAATAAATTAATAACGTAGTTTTATTTAAAGAGTTTTATTTTCCAGCGTGTTATTATGTAATACAATTATTTGGGAAATCCACACAGGTCAATCCATTTCAACTCGCTAATCAGTCTTGCTCAGCATTTTTATATTTCCTGTTTCTGTTATCGTGAATTCTTTTATGTGTAAACATGTATTTGGCAGCCATTTTTTAAATGGTGATTTGGCGATAAAAAACGGAGTTCGGTGGAGATTTAATTCCGAAGTAATTTTTAAAGATTCAGAACAATTTAAGCACTAGTGTTCAGCATAGTGATCTTCAAAATGCATTTATTTTAATTTTCCTATCATGCAAGAATGTCAGTCAAACTATTCCTCTAAAACCTTGAAAAGAATTTAACAATCGGTTTTTAAGACCATAATATTTATGAAGTAAAAGTGAGTCACTGATAATATTTTACTTTTGTATTGAGTACGCAAGATGCTACCAATATGGTATACCAAAATGGGATGTACCCAATTGGAAAATGTAGAATATAATTTTTAAATATAGAGTAAATTTTATTTTTCTTCAAACATGCCATTTTAAACGTTTATTTACGCTTATGTTCGATATATCTTTTCAAGTTAACATATATTTTAGATTGTTGAAACGCATTACATGCAATTTAATATTAAACTTTAACCAATTTTTTTACCAATTCAAATTCTCTTTGAAGAAACCACAAAACCTTATTAAAATTTAGAAGACCAAAAATGTATATAACAAGTGAAGAAATATAATATTTGCTGGCGCAAAAAGTATTAATAGTACAGTATTAGATACTGCTTAGGTGTGATTAAGATATGCCGTATGTTTTTTGTGAAAATGAGTAGTCACTTACTAAAAAGGGAAATATTTTGTTTATAACTAACACATAGGTTTAGTTTTTTAAGTAACGACTTTGAAATTGGATCACTATTACTATTATGTCGTATTCAAAAATGTAAAACTGGTAAAACACGCAGAACTAGTATAATAGCTTTTTATAAGCCAATATATTTACAGTAATCCCCTATCTACATTTTATAAGATCATAAAATGAATTATTTAATACTTATTCTTTAATAAGGAGGTAAACAGTTTTATATTATTATAATGAAATTTTAAAATCTACTTCCCGATTCTTTAAGCGAAGATTGTCTTGGCAGAATCCAACGTGTATCATTATAACTTAGAACTTTTGTTTTATAAATTATATATGTAAGGTATTGTATAACGTTCTTCGGTGACATTTATTCATGAACACTTTCCATTTCATTCATAATTTAAAGGTGTATTTATTTTTAGTTCTTCTGTGATTGCTAGATTCGAAATAGATCCAGAGCAAGCGAAAGAGACATACATAGAAAATACAACACAATACATAAAAAAGCAAGAAAGAGACACTATGAATTCAAGTATGTGCTGCTATTGGTCAATGTCTTCGATTACAGAATTTCGATATTGGAGCACCATCCTGTATCTTTGGAAAGGAAATGTAGATAGATCGACCGCTTAAAAAATTTACATTGTATTAGAACGTTACATCCTATTATTCAGTTGTTTATAAATGGGAACCAAAGTAACTGTTATTTGATTGATTCTAAAAGAATTAGATTAGATTTTAATGAAACGTTTCTTCTACCATGTAAGACATAATTCACTTAGTTTATAGCCTCTCTCTTAATATACATGCTAATTATTAGCTCACAATGGTTCAGTAGTCAATCAATTGTTAAATATTGAACATGCATGTTTATTAAATTTATTACAATCTAGGCGATACCTGATTAAGGGTGTGTTTTCCTGGAAAGGACCCTATTAAAATGTTAAGAGTAGTTAGTTAGGAGGAAGAGTTAGAATGAAACTTGCTTGCATGTTCATTACCTTGAGACGATTATTATTGTTCGAGCCCGATAAATTAGCATATTTACTTTACCTTGTGATTGGAAAATTTGTATAAGTGGTTAATCTCCTAAATAAGCCATCTAAACAGGTTCGTATATGTGTAATACCAATTCTGGCATGTTGAATTTGCCAACTACCTCAGGGTTTAATTTGCTTTCCGTCCCGTCATAAAATTGGGTGGAATTAATATTGCAGATGCTAAAACGGTGAATATGTTTTAGTTCAAATCACTTACTGTTGAATTGAAATGTTAAAATTTATTTTAATGTAATATTATTTCCTTGTTACATGGTTTTATATTTTCCATCAACTGTTGCGGTATACGCCGCGTTGCTAGAAGAGTAATACTTCTCACTATATTAGTATTTAGTACCGTTACTACTACCGCGGTCTAATTACTCACCGCATACTCGGAATTTAGACAAGCTATTTCTTTGAATATCACATAAAAATGTAAAATTTCCTTAAAATTTATTAGTATTTTATACGTACACATATGGCATTCAATTTCATATCAGCATTGTTTTTAATTATTTCATTTAACAAACCATTACAAATTATTACTGAGATTATATATAAAATGTATTGTGAGACTTCTATAGTTAAATACCTATAATTTAATGTCTAGGTAATTAACGTTCAATTACCTACAACAGTTCCCAAAAGTAAATCTGCGTATTTTTACTGTGATACAGTGCAAAATTGTTTTACCCAGCACGGCACTGCGCTGAGAAGGGTAGTGGGTCCTAGTAGTTTATACAGATTTACGACCCAGAGTCTGACTAGGGCGACATTAGTCTTGTTTATCGCCTCCTTTGCCGACAATCGTCCCCTAGCAGTCCTTAACGTGGGTTGTCTACTATTCTTCTTCTCCCTCTCAGCCGTATGAGATGTATAGACAGCTGATGTATTGCAGTCAGACTAGGGCGACATTAGTCTTGTTTACCGTCTCCTTTGCCTACAATCGTCCCCTAGCAGTCCTTAACACGGGTTGTCTACTATTCTTCTCCCTCTCAGCGGCATGAGATGCATAGACCGCTGATGTATTGCAGTCAGACTAGGGCGACATTAGTCTTGTTTATCGCCTCCTTTGCCGACAATCGTCCCCTAGCAGTCCTTAACATGGGTTGTCTACTATTCTTCTCCCTCTCAGCGGTATGAGAGGTATAGACAGCTGATGTATTACAGTCAGACTAGGCGACCTTAGTCTTGTTTACCGTCTCCTTTGTCGACAATCGTCCCCTAGCGGTCCTTAACATGGTTTGTCTACTATTCTTCTCCCTCTCAGCGGTATGAGAGGTATAGACAGCTGATGTATTGCAGTCAGACTAGGCGACATTAGTCTTGTTTACCGTCTCCTTTGCCGACAATTGGCTCCTACCAGTCCTTAACATGGGTTGTCTACTATTCTTCTCCCTCTCAGCGGCATGAGATGTATAGACAGCTGATGTATTGCAGTCAGACTAGGGCGACATTAGTCTTGTTTATCGCCTCCTTTGCCGACAATCGTCCCCTAGCAGTCCTTAACACGGGTTGTCTACTATTCTTCTCCCTCTCAGCGGTATGAGAGGTATAGACAGCTGATGTATTACAGTCAGACTAGGCGACATTAGTCTTGTTTACCGTCTCCTTTGCCGACAATTGGCTCCTACCAGTTCTTAACATGGTTTGTCTACTATTCTTCTCCCTCTCAGCGGTATGAGATGTATAGACAGCTGATGTATTGCAGTCAGACTAGGCGACCTTAGTCTTGTTTACGTCCTTTGCCGACAATCGTCCCCTAGCGGTCCTTAACATGGTTTGTCTACTATTCTTCTCCCTCTCAGCGGTATGAGAGGTATAGACAGCTGATGTATTGCAGTCAGACTAGGCGACATTAGTCTTGTTTACCGTCTCCTTTGCCGACAATTGGCTCCTACCAGTTCTTAACATGGTTTGTCTACTATTCTTCTCCCTCTCAGCGGTATGAGATGTATACACAGCTGATGTATTGCAGTCAGACTAGGGCGATATTAGTCATGTTTATCGTCGCCTTTGCCGACAATCGTCCCCTAGCAGTCCTTAACATGGTTTGTCTACTATTCTTCTCCCTCTCAGCGGTATGAGATGTGTAGACAGCTGATGTATTACAGTCAGACTAGGGCGACATTAGTCTTGTTTATCGTCTCCTTTGCCGACAATCGTCCCCTAGCAGTCCTTAACATGGTTTGTCTACTATTCTTCTCCCTCTTAGCGGTATGAGAGGTATAGACAGCTGATGTATTGCAGTCAGACTAGGGCGACATTAGTCTTGTTTATCGTCGCCTTTGCCGACAATCGTCCCCTAGCAGTCCTTAACATGGTTTGTCTACTATTCTTCTCCCTCTTAGCGGTATGAGATGTATAGACAGCTGATGTATTACAGTCAGACTAGGGCGACATTAGTCTTGTTTATCGTCTCCTTTGCCGACAATCGTCCCCTAGCAGTCCTTAACATGGTTTGTCTACTATTCTTCTCCCTCTCAGCGGTATGAGATGTGTAGACAGCTGATGTATTACAGTCAGACTAGGGCGACATTAGTCTTGTTTATCGTCTCCTTTGCCGACAATCGTCCCCTAGCAGTCCTTCCTTAACATGGTTTTGTCTAGGGCGACTATTCTTCTCCCTCTTAGCGGTATGAGAGGTATACACAGCTGATGTATTACGGTCAGACTAGGGCGTGATCGTGTGCTCTACGATCTTTTACTTTCCTTCCACAAGACTAAGAGTGTGAAGATACTGAACAGTGTGATGAGAAGTGTAGACTCGTGATTTAGGTATAATTACCTCGTATTTTAGATAAATTTCACAATAATACCTGAAATACTTTATGTTCTTATTTGTCCCTAAAACGAGGAGTCTTGTTATGTGTCAGCAATTACGAGGTCTTGATTACGATGCGTCTGTAACACTTACTGAGTTAATAATTATTTGGAGATATATGGAAATCTATCTTTTGTTTATATTCCTTTTTGATTTGCAGTAGCAAATCTAACTTGTATTAATCAATATATCACATTTATATTTTGGCCGGTCACAATATATGTAACCATTAGCCTGTTCACTACCAGTTAGTTAGTCGCTTCGATCGTGTTGTGTTCTTTGAACGTTCTTTTGTGAACTTCTTAAAGCAGACTGATTTGAAATTTGTCATCCTTAAACAATAGATAGACTTATTGACATCGGCGTAGATATTGAAGTTATGTAAATTCCTATTAAGTGGTTGTCCAGATAGTGTTATCAAGTAGGTGGGCCCAGTGTTCTAGGGATCGATATAGGCTGATATCACACTGAGGCGTCACCGTCTTATCTGCTTACTGTTCTCCGGGATGGGAAGCCACCACGACAAATCACAGCGAGAGGTGAGTGGACTAACACAGGCAGTTGGCACTGTCTCTGCTGCGTTCGCTTTTTCTTCGTTGACTTTAGTCGAAGGTTCTATATTGGTCTAGAGATATTTTGATTTCCAAGTGCGTATACAATTATGCTATCCGTGTGCCCTCTACACAGGAAACGGAATAGGCCGTACCATGACGACATTTGGTGAGTTTTGTTAGTTTTAATGGTAGTTTAATTTATATCTATCGTACGTTGTTAGGTCAGCCTCGTATGTACTACGATTGGGGTTTTTTCGACATGGCTGGATTATAATCCATTAGTAGTTTCGATAGAATTATCCGTAAATCCTTTTTAATTTCTGTATGCCCCTGAAGAATGTAAGAACCCTGACCAACGAAGAACTTTGGTATTGGTGTTGTTGCAAGTGTGGTTGCTATGTGACTATCATAATTAAGAAGTTTTAGGGTTATCTTTATCTTGGACAAAATTTAGTCTTTTGTCTTGTGTTATTAGGGTTTTGACACGATGCTATGGCCTCTTACGTAATGTAACCTTTTACTAGTTAATGAATATGGTGGATAGTATTACCTTATCAGTCGTGACTATACTCAGAGGCGGGTGTACGACAGAGTATAGCCTACCTGCACCATCAGTTGTGTACACAAGTGGCGTCGCGTCGTCCGCTTGCTCACACTAAGGACCTGAGTTAGACAAGCGCGGGTTCAAACTCTAACTATGACCTAACACTGTTTATCTGTGTTATCGACTTTGTACTGTACTCTTATTTTGTTTGATAAGATCCTCGCAGGAGAGAGGCGTATGAATAGTATTAGGGTACAAGATGGGCTCGATAGGGGAATATATATATTGTTAAATTTTAAATTTACTTCTAATATGTAAAGTATACATTAAAATGATTGTACGTATAGGAGTCCAGTATACAAGTACGAGTGAAAATGTCAAAATGGTCCTTGAAAACGTGTAAGGTCTTTCATCATTTTCTCACCTTGAAGCGAATTACTGATTGTACAATATAGAACACACATTTCATGATGAACAATATTTCAAAAGTTGTCGACCATCTGTCTTGGTTCATTATGTATGTGGAATTCGGGTATGTACTATTATTATTGGGGGGGGGGGAGTAGCATTATGTTTACAACACTCAACCCAGACTGCAGGTTGCAGCCATGCTTGCAGGTTGCATATGCATGTATACAACAAGTACGTGGGCTTACACATTTAATATTAGTAGCTACCAGAGCTTTTTCTATGTTTCTCCTCATTCCTGGTTTACTATTCTTCATCGAACTCTCGAATTCTCTCTCACAAATTCTGTCGCTGACAACTGGTAAAATTTTTGATCAATCCTTTTATTTAGCCAACATTCATCCACGTGTGTAGATGTATATTTGCACAGCACACGTTATGCGGTCGATACTAGACTGTCCCACTGACTGCCTACGCCCTGACTGTGTGCTACTTTGTATAGTTATTACACCCCTCTCTACTTCTCTCCCTCCATGAGGCTAATCAGTCCAGCGTTTCTCAAGCTTTAATAAGCTTAGTTTTGTTCCAATGTTATTTAAGATTATACTTTGTGAATGATACTAGTGTAAAAATACCATTTGTAGTGAGTGTTAGAAGACAATATTGTGCCTCCCGTATTTATGCGTGTCTTTTTTACATAAACTGCACCAAAATTAGGGGCCTTCGTAATGCTTTCTGTTTTAAAAGTACAGGGTCCATAAATTATCAACGTAAAAGAAGCGTATAATGTTAATAAGTTATTTAAACTCATTGTTTTAGATATTTTACAACACATAATATTTCTCATGTAACGATATCAGTCTGGCCTAGAACTGGGGAAAAGCCATCATATTTAAATGACCCGTACAAAGAATAGTAATATTGTTGTTAAAGAGAAAAGGGTTTCTCCAAGGCTAAGCCTGATAAAAAGTACACAACAAGAAAATAAAGAAACACGGCTGATATAATTAAGTAAGTTAAAATAAAATTGTAAAAATTCTGAAACAATTTAAACTATAAATTTGCTTACAAACAATACAATTAATAAACTCATTAGTTATAAAAGTAACAAAGTAAGGATACTCTCAGTAGGGATAGATCCAGTTGTAAAGAGACAGACCGTCTACCTGGTACTGACTGCATCAATTCCCCTTATCTGTTGATAAGAGGCATATGAGGACGGACAGATTAAAACTTAAAAGGAGAACGGCTTTTTCTTTTAAAGAAAATTAAAAAATAAGTTGCGGACCTCGAGTATGAAACTTATTTTAAATCTGTATAGTCATACAACTGAAATATGTACTGTGAATAACATCATAAAACAAAGACCGCCTTTATAACGAAATCGTTGAAATCTTACCTCATTAAGGAAAAACCCATAAGAAATCGGTAAAAAGTTTAAAATCTTATCAAAGATACATTTTTGACAACTCAGGTAAAAACATCGGTCAAGCGGTAATCACACGGTTTAACACTTTTGGTTAATTTGAACATGTTTTTGTCGAATTTATAACATACAATTTTGTTTGTATTATGTATGCATTTAAGATTCACCTGATGAGGAAGGATCACTGACGACACGTGAAAACCGCTATGCTATACTAAAACATTAAAGTATATTAAAGAGTTTTGTAATTTTATGTACACCTTGTATATGCTTTTTAAAGTCGAAAAATTGTCCCTCAAATCTAAGTTAAAGGAGACGCTTTATGCACTTTCGTATGGATATAAGTTATAATTAAAATCTGTTTTTCATTAATTAAATAATTTAAATATGTGATTCTAGTCAAATAAAATTGTATGGAGTGTATCAATAATATTGTTTGCAGATCTATGATGTACCCTAATATTAGTTTCTCAGTGTCACGGTGCAGTGTATCGCCGTAGTTGGACCACTTGATGTCTGAGCTGTGGCCAGATAGGGTTATCACTACAGGGTGACATGTGGCTTTGTTCTAACTCTGATAACATACCGCGCAGCTTTGTAATTCTTTATCTCTCTCCATACATAAACGGTACCGGCATGACCCAGATCTTCGTTCTTTAAGTGCTCATCATAAACAAAACTAATAAATACCTGTATTACATGAATTTTCCTGTTAACAACGCTTGTATGACAGTCGATAAGCGTGGTTAGCATAAAGTACGTGTCTCCTGAGTCTCACAAATTCGTTTTATTTTGATTCTTTCAATTACAGTAAGTACAAAATACAATTACCGTGGGGAACAAACGTTATAAAAGAAAGAGCTTCACGGATGGATATTGATTGTACACGAGAAGTATTAATCATTGTATGATTAGTATTTACTTGTATTTTAAGGGATCTTTATATCAGCACAACAACATTTTATTTAGCGTACTAAGGTTTAACATCCTATACTGTACTGATGTGTTGTCAATTAAGAACTTTTGGTTAGAGGTTACCCAACCCGTTGGCCAAACTACGTTTGTGAAGGAGACCATGAACATGTATTTTATTGTCAATTAAGAAGGGGCTGTGGTCAGAGATTACTCGACCCGTAGGCTAAGCCAGGCTTGTGAAGGAGACTATGAACACGGATTGTATTGTCAATTAAGAAGGGGCTGTGGTCAGGGATTACTCAACCCGTAGGCCAAGCCAGGCTTGTGAAGGAGACTATGAACACGGATTGTATTGTCAATTAAGAAGGGGCTGTGGTCAGAGATTAATCAAACCCGTAGGCCAAACCAGGCTTGTGAAGGAGACTATAAACACGGATTGTATTGTCAATTAAGAAGGGGCTATGGTCAGAGATTACTCAACCCGTAGGCCAAGCCAGGCTTGTGAAGGAGACTATGAACACGGATTGTATTGTCAAATAAGAAGGGGCTGTGGTCAAAGATTACTCAACCCGTAGGCCAAGCCAGGCTTGTGAAGGAGACTATGAACACGGATTGTATTGTCAAATAAGAAGGAGCTGTGGTCAGAGATTACGCAACCCGTAGGCCAAGCCAGGGTTGTGAAGGAGACTATGAACACGGATTGTACTGTCAATTAAGAAGGAGCTGTGGTGAGAGATTACTCAACTCGTAGGACAAGCCAGGCTTGTGAAGGAGACTATGAACACGGATTGTATTGTCAAATACGAAGGAGCTGTGGTCAGAGATTACGCAACCCGTAGGACAAGCCAGGCTTGTGAAGGAGACTATGAACACGGATTGTATTGTCAAATAAGAAGGAGCTGTGGTCAGAGATTACGCAACCCGTAGGCCAAGCCAGGCTTGTGAAGGAGACTATGAACACGGATTGTACTGTCAATTAAGAAGGAGCTGTGGTGAGAGATTACTCAACTCGTAGGACAAGCCAGGCTTGTGAAGGAGACTATGAACACGGATTGTATTGTCAATTAAGAAGGGGCTGTGGTCAGAGATTACTCAACCCGTAGGCCAAGCCAGGCTTGTGAAGGAGACTATGAACACGGATTGTACTGTCAATTAAGAAGGAGCTGTGGTGAGAGATTACTCAACTCGTAGGACAAGCCAGGCTTGTGAAGGAGACTATGAACACGGATTGTACTGTCAATTAAGAAGGAGCTGTGGTGAGAGATTATTCAACTCGTAGGACAAGCCAGGCTTGTGAAGGAGACTATGAACACGGATTGTACTGTCAATTAAGAAGGAGCTGTGGTGAGAGATTATTCAACTCGTAGGACAAGCCAGGATTGTTAAGGAGACTATGAACACGGATTGTATTGTCAATTAAGAAGGGACTGTGGTGAGAGATTACTCAACCCGTTAGCCAAGCGGCTATATGTGGAGAAGTGGTTCAAGTTCACGTCAACTGTGTAGACCCAAGGCATGATTGGGTCATAGGAACATTGCGGTAACGGTAGCCTGAAGGTGGAAAGGAGAGATAGGAACGAAGAATAAATGAATATGCAATATTGAGAGAAGTGGTTCAAGTTCACCGTCAATAGTTTAAGCCTAGACCCACGGCATGATTGCTGGCCTAGTAAACGGTGGCCCTTCGCACGCTACCATCACACTGATTGTGGCTCAGCCAGGCTGCATTACGATAACAATATTAATGACTACTGTATATTTACTGTACTACATTTCATGCAGTAGTACTACATGCAGTAATAATTACTGTACATAATGTAAATGTCACAGACTTGTAATTGTATTGTTTAAAATTAAGTTATGTTTTCATATAAGCAAACAGGCTATTGTCTATATTTATATTTCTCCTTATTTTTTTAATAGCTACATATCAAAAGTTTGTAGGGTATGTTTAAAAATGTATTATATTTGGTTTATCACAAGGTTCATTAATTCAAGCTTTAGGAAATTCAAATCAGTTGATTAGAGATAGTTGGAACTTAAATACTGTGAAGCTGCATATATTGATTTAGAAAATATATTATGATTGTAAACCATTAGTTTAAGTGATTGAATTAATTCATAATGTGATATCGTTGTAAAATCATGTGTTGGATTTTCTTAGACGCATTACAAAACAATCTTTAATAACTAGCACAAAATGTACCTATTTTAGGTAGGACTAACATGCTCGTAAAGAATGTAGTAGGCAGTTATAAGAAGGGGAGGGTCTCATGATCAGTGCCTAAGAGTGGCGTAGGCACTCAAGTGAACCGGAATGAACGTAATATGGAGTGCCCTTCCGGCAATCATCTTCCGGCCTCGCATTCTAGCATATTTCTGGTATGAGTTACCCTATTTACACTGTTATGCATATAAGTTTATAGTATTAAATGATAGTATAACAATAACATAACGATATCGCGGCTGATGAAGGCCTCGTGTATTTAAATCATATCAAAGCGTTTATTTGTCAGGTAACTGAATGACACAAAACACAAACTGCATGACTAGTGCCAACAGTAAATACTACTAGTCTTTGGCTATTAGTATTCCTCATTAATCAACATTGAGTTTTGGCGTAAATTTGTAATAGAAAAAATATATCTGTTTAAAAAACTGTGCTGTGCTTTTGAATTTACAAGCTGATTAATTCCCTCAGGTTGTTATGTTCAGTCGCACTAAAGGTACAAATCTGCGTGTGTTGTTATTTAGTGAGCGTTATGGTATCAAGGATGCATAGACTTCGGAAATATTGCATCGAAAGGAACCGCCGCAAGGCTCCTTACGTCCAACCCTTAAACAACTCTCGGAACTGTATTTTGTTAACGAAATATTAATTGGGTCCTGGTATTTTCATAACCTCAGTTGGAAAGCCATTGACAAGCTGCGAGTATACACATCCGTAATAGGTAGTCAAGGAATGGTAATGGCACTAACTCGCCGCTGTGACTTTACACCTCAGCAATCAATTTTGCCCTAGTAGAAACCGTAATGTTGCCCGAAGTTGGCATCTGTTAAGGGGACCCGGACAGTCCTATTACGCTAATGTTAAATTGTGTATTTTTGGATCACTTTCTTCAAAATCTATTAGAGATATCCAAATGAAATGTTTACCACACATTCTTTGACATTATTAGTACACTTTAACACAGGGATTTAAAAAAATACACATTTGTTTTTAAAATATATTTTTTTATATGCTGCTAATTTTTTACTTAAAATGTCACATATAATATGTTATAAAATATTAACGTATGTGCTAATTAAACAAATCATCGTTTTAAAGTGTTCAAATAATAGCCTAGAATATGTGGTAAACATTTCAGTTTGATATTTCAAATGGTTTTGGAAAAAAAAGTTCCTCAATGTAAAAAAATGCAACTTTCGGGAATCGCGATTTAAAGTAATGCGTACTGTTTCAATGTTATAAAAAACAGATTTTACTTATAAATTGTGTGTAAAACAGGCCAGCCCCATAACTTGGATTGTCTGGGTCTTCTTCCTTGTCCTCCAGCTTCCTTTTAGATTGCCTCTTAGTCTGCCTTGCCCTTTTCTTTAATTCAGCAGAAGCGCGCATTGAATTTCGAAGCCTCTCGGTGTCTAGTAATTTCATTGTAGAAACATTGTGCTTGCCAATAGAAATGCCCACTTTCTGTAGGCCCTTACATTTAGTAATCTGTCCGATATTAAAAGTTGAAACTGCTTCATAAACTCCAAAATGTAAGGTCTTTATACCCACAAATCCAGTTTTTGGGAGGCGAGCTCATATCACACTATTTACACTTTCGTTAGGGTTTTGGGTCTTTTTGTGTAAACACTTTTTCAAGAGATCAGGGTCTGACAGGCTCCTAAACACTGGCCTAATAAACTCCATAATAACTGAGGGGATATTATTTTTATATTTGTATGTCTCACCAGTTACAAGAGATCGTTGATACTTGCACCAACTTTCAGCGCCTTTTGGGCAAAGACCATGTTGAGGATTTTCATCACTGGATGACTTGTGATAAAATAAAGCCCATATTCCTTGCTTCATCTCTTCAACTGTATTGCTCCTTCTTATGGCTTGGCCATAATGAGCCTGGAGCTGGTCTATAGCACTTGATGAAAGGCGGTTTTTACCATTCAGTAGTTTACCATCAGCAAGTTTTATGGACTTATTATCGGACTTTAGTTTGCGTAGCCTAGTACCCATCCGCTTTTGTGTGTGTGTCCAATACACTCTAATTTGTCTATTAGGACATCTGCTCCATAAGGCATCATCTCTTTTACTGATTGGAAGCCCTTTGAGTCTCCGTCACCGAGGTACTTAGTATACCGAACATTATAAGCACTAACGGATTTATTGAAAATTTCTCTGGCCCCATGTACTTCCATCCCTCCGCTTGCTCCATGATAATTAGCCTTACATGAATCTAGATGTTGTTGGGTTAGTCTTTTTGGGCATGTACAATGTTTTGACATAATGGAAACATCTATAACTTTCCCCGTATCAAAACTAGTTCCCGTTACAGCCCATTCAAAGATGTATGGCCACGCTTTTGCCACGTGCCATCAATAGCAACTGGGATGTCACGGTTACCTTCATTTACCAATACTGCTTCATCAACTGCATCCTTCATAGTCTCAAAACACACATTCTCAGTTACTGATGCTAGAACTTCATTGTAAGGTAAAAACTTTAATGGAGGTTGAGGCAAGTTCATGATGCCGCAAAAGGTTTTCGCTGCTTCACAGCCTTTGCCTATGGCACGGAAGCCGTAAACTAACCGTAAGTTAGTTTCAAACAGTTTATTTTATTTTAACTAAAAAAAGGATGACTGTGCATACAACTTTTGCAAAATATTTCAAGTTTAGAGCTTAGGCTTACACTGCTAATGTTTCGAATTTCGACAGTAGCGGACAAACATTTTGAACAAGCCAAACATTGTGATAATGCATTTTTCAGCAAGGTTAGGCCATTTAAAATATTTTCATTAATTTGATCTTCATATTGTTTATATGATTCCTGAACATCACCTATTTTTATCTTCGAAGCACTTTCAATAGGGATTGAATCAATATCAGAATCTAGGCTAGTACTAGGCCTAGGTGTGGAATTGTTACAAACTGGAACAACGTTACCTCTAGGTTGCCCAACATTTCTTCTTTTCTTGAACACAGTTCTTGGCTTCTTAGGTCTTCTTCGTTCGATTATAATAATATATAAACACCACTAACAGAAATAATAAGTTATATTCAATAAAAACACAAAATGTTGCTATAAGTAAACAAACAAAACCTCAAACAACACAACAAACAATTATGATCAATGTAAACAAACACAGTATTGCTATCCTTGTTGTGTTTGCAAGTTAGCCAACAGTAACACACTAAATCATCATCATAATTAAAAGTAATGAACATTAAAAGTACTATAACAAATAGGTTGCGTTGCTCAGCTATGAGGTGTTGTTGCCTTGCCACATTTACGTAAACACACTTTCGAATTTATTTTTTTACGAGTGCTAATAAAATTTAAAATATAAAATGTTGTATATCAAAATGTTCACAAGAAAATTGTCTACAAAAATAAATAAAAAAGTGAAAACGTAATTTTTACCAAATTTTTACTGTCCGGGTCCTCTTAGTAAGGCTGCCGGATTGCGTAGTAGGTCTGAGCATTTAGGGGTAAAGGAATGGTAATGGCACTAACTCGCCGCTGTGACTTTACACCTCAGCAATCAATTTTGCCCTAATAGAAACCGTAATGTTGCCCGAGGTTGGTATCTGTTAAGTAAGGCTGCCGGATTGCGTAGTAGGTCACAGCATTTAGGGGTAAAGGAATGGTAATGGCACTAACTCGCCGCTGTGACTTTACACCTCAGCAATCAATTTTGCCCTAGTAGAAACCGTAATGTTGCCCGAGGTTGGTATCTGTTAAGTAAGGCTGCCGGATTGCGTAGTAGGTCACAGCATTTAGGGGTAAAGGAATGGTAATGGCACTAACTCGCCGCTGTGACTTTACACCTCAGCAATCAATTTTGCCCTAATAATTCGACATAGTGTTGTGACTCTTCACGCCTCAACAATCAATTCCGTCCATAGCATTACTCATAGTGTATAGCCCTAGGTTGGTATCTGTTGAGTAAGGCCGCCGGATTGCGTAGTAGGTCATATGTAGCCCGCCTGATAAAGCAATTGGACATACTGTTGTGACTCTTCACGCCTCAACAATCAATTCCGTCCATAGCATTACCCATAGTGTATAGCCCTAGGTTGGTATCTGTTGAGTAAGGCCGCCGGATTGCGTAGTAGGTCATATGTAGCCCGCCTGATAAAGCAATTGGACATACTGTTGTGACTCTTCAAGCCTCAACAATCAATTCCGTCCATGGCATTACCCATAGTGTATAGCCCTAGGTTGGTATCTGTTGAGTAAGGCCGCCGGATTGCGTAGTAGGTCATATTTAGCTCGCCTGATAAAGCAATTGGACATACTGTTGTGACTCTTCACGCCTCAACAATCAATTCCGTCCATAGCATTACCCATAGTGTATAGCCCTAGGTTGGTATCTGTTGAGGAAGGCCGCCGGATTGCGTAGTAGGTCATATTTAGCCCGCCTGATAAAGCAATTGGACATACTGTTGTGACTCTTCACGCCTCAACAATCAATTCCGTCCATAGCATTACCCATAGTGTATAGCCCTAGGTTGGTATCTGTTGAGTAAGGCCGCCGGATTGCGTAGTAGGTCATATGTAGCCCGCCTGATAAAGCAATTGGACATACTGTTGTGACTCTTCACGCCTCAACAATCAATTCCGTCCATGACATTACCCATAGTGTATAGCCCTAGGTTGGTATCTGTTGAGTAAGGCCGCCGGATTGCGTAGTAGGTCATATTTAGCCCGCCTGATAAAGCAATTGGACATACTGTTGTGACTCTTCACGCCTCAACAATCAATTCCGTCCATAGCATTACCCATAGTGTATAGCCCTAGGTTGGTATCTGTTGAGTAAGGCCGCCGGATTGCGTAGTAGGTCATATGTAGCTCGCCTGATAAAGCAATTGGACATACTGTTGTGACTCTTCACGCCTCAACAATCAATTCCGTCCATAGCATTACCCATAGTGTATAGCCCTAGGTTGGTATCTGTTGAGTAAGGCCGCCGGATTGCGTAGTAGGTCATATGTAGCTCGCCTGATAAAGCAATTGGACATACTGTTGTGACTCTTCACGCCTCAACAATCAATTCCGTCCATAGCATTACCCATAGTGTATAGCCCTAGGTTGGTATCTGTTGAGTAAGGCCGCCGGATTGCGTAGTAGGTCATATTTAGCCCGCCTGATAAAGCAATTGGACATACTGTTGTGACTCTTCACGCCTCAACAATCAATTCCGTCCATAGCATTACCCATAGTGTATAGCCCTAGGTTGGTATCTGTTGAGTAAGGCCGCCGGATTGCGTAGTAGGTCATATGTAGCCCGCCTGATAAAGCAATTGGACATACTGTTGTGACTCTTCACGCCTCAACAATCAATTCCGTCCATGACATTACCCATAGTGTATAGCCCTAGGTTGGTATCTGTTGAGTAAGGCCGCCGGATTGCGTAGTAGGTCATATTTAGCCCGCCTGATAAAGCAATTGGACATACTGTTGTGACTCTTCACGCCTCAACAATCAATTCCGTCCATAGCATTACCCATAGTGTATAGCCCTAGGTTGGTATCTGTTGAGTAAGGCCGCCGGATTGCGTAGTAGGTCATATGTAGCTCGCCTGATAAAGCAATTGGACATACTGTTGTGACTCTTCACGCCTCAACAATCAATTCCGTCCATAGCATTACCCATAGTGTATAGCCCTAGGTTGGTATCTGTTGAGTAAGGCCGCCGGATTGCGTAGTAGGTCATATGTAGCCCGCCTGATAAAGCAATTGGACATACTGTTGTGACTCTTCACGCCTCAACAATCAATTCCGTCCATAGCATTACCCATAGTGTATAGCCCTAGGTTGGTATCTGTTGAGTAAGGCCGCCGGATTGCGTAGTAGGTCATATTTAGCCCGCCTGATAAAGCAATTGGACATACTGTTGTGACTCTTCACGCCTCAACAATCAATTCCGTCCATGGCATTACCCATAGTGTATAGCCCTAGGTTGGTATCTGTTGAGTAAGGCCGCCGGATTGCGTAGTAGGTCATATGTAGCCCGCCTGATAAAGCAGTTTGACATAGTGTTTTGACTCTTCACGCCTCAACAATCAATTCCGTCCATAGCATTACCCATAGTGTATAGCCCTAGGTTGGTATCTGTTGAGTAAGGCCGCCGGATTGCGTAGTAGGTCATATGTAGTCCGCCTGATAAAGCAATTCGACATAGTGTTGTAGCTCTTCACGCCTCAACAATCAATTTCGTCCATAGAATTAACCCTAGAGTAGCCCGAGGTTGCCATCTCTTGATAATGGTCGACGGACCGCGTAGTAGGTCATATGTTGTTTCATTGTGCTATAAAAAGATTAGTCGGGTTTTTTGTAGTTGATTCTAATAATTATTTTGTCACAGATATTTATTAAATTGCCTTTTTTGTAATTTCGAAAACTTTTGTCATAACCCTCCAACAGTGTAGCTAAAGAAAGCGGGTGGAACCGAGCAAAATATACTGAAATTTTAGTTGTACAATCTGCTGTAACTCGCACGAAAAAAGTCCTATCATGTCTATCAAGCAGTTTAGTCAAACTGCGGATGATCGTAAGTTATGCTCGCTATGGCGGGGTTATTAACATACTGTCTGTTTGATATTACATGTTGTCTGCTACGTAGGTGAATGATATCAGTTGTATTTATATTTTATTCACTTTAATAGATGTTGATGGTTTTTTATTTGAATAATTGTTGAGAAGTGTAAAACTGGCAACTGTGCTGAGCGCGGTGTGTAGATAGGGGGATTAAAAGGACCAGCAACTGTCGGGCTATTTTCGTCAGGGCAGTTGCAGGCCTAGCTTACCTCCCTATCCCAAATCCATTCGCCGCCCCTGACGGATCCCCTTACCTTTCTGTGCCACAGCAGCAGATCCGTGATCTGTGACACTGACAGTGATAGTGAAGGTGACAGGACAGTCGCCAGAGTGGATAGTCCCCGGGACCCCCAGTTCCCGGTCCCTGCGCCAGACCGTCCATGCTCCCTCCTCTGGGATATGAGGTTGCAGCTCATCGTAGTTGAGACTGGTGACAAATGGCGACGTGCACTCCTCAGGTAACTTATACTTGGCGTTTAAACTTATATTATATTATTTCTGTTATCGACATACCACAATGTTATACCTCTGTACCAGATCCTCAAAGGAATAGCTGTCTGTCTACCTGACGACAGTCACAGATAACAAAAGAACCTTACACGAGTTTCACGTTTGTCGCGATACAGTGTGACTTTTTATCAGCCTTCACACAGATAATTATCTACATCTTCGGAATAAAATAAGTAACTGAATTTACAGATTGTTAGTATTTTCAATCTCACTGATTTATATAATCTATGTGTTTCTTCTACAATAAATTCAATACATCGTTTATAACTAGTACTTACATTTGCTGCTTTACCAGTTTTCAATACAATTTTGGAAATGTTGGTCTTGACTTTAATATTTTTTAGGTATTTTTTAGTGTTAAATGTCTGTATCATAACTTCAGAATGTCAGACCGCAAAACTATCGCAAACTTCGATTGTTCCAACCACTGCATATATTCTTTATATAAGAGTTTAACATTATATGACTAAGAAGGCTACCATTGTTTTAGCTTGAGCAGTTGCAAAGATAATAACAAGTAATAGTTCATTTAAATTGTTCGTTCAAGTATTGCTATTTGTACCGATATTGTTTCAATTTTACATGTGTGTAAATTGATTTCCCTGATAAAATGGTTGTGTATATAAGATGTGTTCACTAAAACCATCAAATTTTCAATATACTCTCTTAAATTTGAAAATGTCAGTGTTCGATAGACTTGCATAGCTAAAACAAGGCTCTGAGGTACGATTCATTTGCGTTCCTCTCAATACTTCAGCGTGTAGCGTACGTTATTCTTATACACACATTCTTATGACTTAACAAAGAGCATGGCTGTAGCTATTTAAGCTTTCAATATTCAGCTCATTCACTGTTTTGAATACCATAATTTTATGTTGTATCAATTTAAAATCAGCTAACAAATTTCTAAATCTTATAAATGAAAATGGAAAGCGCACTTACCAAACATCAAGCTAGTAAAATATCCGACGTACGTCCTCTACTTTTGTTTCAGTGTTCTAACCGTGTAATAGTATCTGGTCAGTAAATAGTTTTCATCAACAAATTGATGTTTAAAGTTACATTTTTATTTTATCAACATATCAAAATGTTATACCCCTGTGCCATATCCTCAAATGTACAGCTATCTGTCTACCTGACCAGTCACAGAGAACACAAGGACTTTACACGAGTTTCACTTTCGTGGCGAGACAGTGTGACATATTTTGTACTCTAAATATTTTTAAAATCAATAAGACTATGTGGATTCTTGACCACCTAATGTGTTGACGTTTGGACACGTCGACGTAGCTAAACGAAAGAAGGTTCCATTTAAGTAAAGTTTTCAGGCAATATTAACAAAAAGTACATATAGGTAGGAGTAATTTAACCTATTTATCTAACATTTATATTGTGTCACAGTATAAAATTATTAATATGAAAATAATAAAAATTATTCTGCTTTGAAAGGAATGCACCTTCATATTGTTCAATCATTTTCCCTTCCCTTATTTCCGTGTATGTTGCTAGCAACGTGTTATACTGTCCATCTCTCTCAGTGGCTGTAGGCTTGGCTGTCAGATTGTTGTGAATGAACAAGGACGGGAGAGGGATGAATGAGACAGTTTGCTGTGAGTAGTGGAGTGCTGATAGAGGTGTATGTCCTGGCCGGCCGGTCGATTCAGCCTCCTCCCTGCCTCCCCCTCCCCCCTGCACAGTCGTCTAGACAATACTAACACTGACGTATAACATGTAGTATGAAGAACGCCAGATGTAGGCGATCGTGGTTTATTTCAATTTCGTCATCCAGGAAATGTTAATTGAATAATAGATTTCACAGCGGAATTGTACAAAATTATATTATTATTGTGTTATATTGAATGGGTTAAGACTGTGATCAGTATAAAGTTTCTACATTAGTTCTAGAAGTAAATTATCTTCATACATTTATGGAATATTAGGGAGGACATTCGCTTTACGCAATTTCCAGAATGAGATCTGCCGATCTATTCCGTTTTCCAATTTTTGAGGTACGATCGGACTCGTTATAGCTTAATAAAATTTCTCAGTAGAATGCTGTTTTCTAGTTATGATTTTAATAACTATTTTTTATGGTAACGAGGTGAGTTGTAGTCTCAGGTTAGCAGTCTTGAAACGTCTGTGTTGAATTATAACCATTATAACATTAAACCGTTTCTTGGTGGATGGATTCAGGTCATCGTTTCCTTCGATTCCTAATCTTTTAAACTCGTCTTGACCTTCCTCTTCGTCTCCTATAGGAAAAAGAAACAAAATTAAAAGCAATGGTTGCATTAATTGAACCACTTGTAAACAGATTGTACATACACCGGCGGGGATGTTTGCTTGTAATCAGTCAGGCCCTGGTAATCAGTGCAGTTTTATGCGGTGCTGAACGTTGACTGGCTGTGAGATATGAGCGCACTTTGCCCTTTGATTGTCTCTCGCCGCTCGCTGCCACACCGCCTCGACGTGTCGTCGTGACTAGTGTTGGCTAATCTGGGCTCTCACACCACAGCTGACGCACTCCTACATTCTCGGTATGTCTCTTACATTGGTGATTTTTTTTTGCCAACGTCTATTGTTAATTAATAAATCTAAAAAATAACACCACCTTAATATGTTACTGAAATGTTATTTAAACACGTGTGTGACATAAACAACAAAATAGGCTACAAAATAATTTATGGACAAAACTTAGACTGTTGTGACCGACTGATGGAATTCTTGCCCGGCAAGTGAGATATCCGTATTCAAGTCTCGGCCGAGCTAGTACTATTTGTTTATCCATATTTACTGACATTATATGCGCCTCGGCGTATATGCTCCTGGGAATTGATTACTACGATACACTTATTGTTTTTTTTTTCGGAATGTCAATAGAGTTCTTTTAAACGTACGCAGCATCTTAAAAGTTTTTTAGATATGTAAAATGAACACTGACACTGTTATTACTTTATTATTATACAATTCTGAAGAGGGCGGCGCATTTAACGTCCATCTACCTGGAGAAGATAGGCAAGACACCTTCGGGGTACTTTGTATTCGGAGATCTGATGGCTGAAACGTTGTGTTGGTAACTCTTACACTCAGGGAATCACTCGGTATAGCCATTTGTAAATGAGTCCAACCGTACCACTACCAGGTTAGTGTCCTACGCTGAAGAGGGTAGATTTAATCAGTTTAACTCTCATAATGATGCATAGGTGTGCGTCAAAAATGGTTTCCCACATCAACACTAAACAAAATTATGCATCATCAATCTACCTAGAAATGATACCGTACTCATGGATATCTGTTGCTGGGATATTAGCTTGTAAATTTTCTGGAACACGCCTGGTGTTAAAGATATATTTATCCCCTACTAGTAAAATTCCCTACTGGCTTAAATCACATTGTTTGTGGTTTTATAAAATACGAGTTTAATAACGAAGTGTTTTATTGCATTAATTTATGTTCCAATATGAGTTGTTAGAACCCCGCGAGATATACTTTTGGAAATAAAAAAATTAGGTGTTGGTAAGTATTTTGTTTCTTGTGATATTTATGATTTTTTAACGTATTTCTTTTCTGTTGCAGGTGAGTTGATGTCAGTTATCGTGGAGACTGTATTGTAAGTAGTAGATACTATTACCGAAACAGTGCATCTACGTGTCTGTAGTATAAAAGAAGTACTATCGATTAGTATTTCATTTGTAAGCTGCTGAAACACATTGTCACCTTTGTGTCGGAGATCGGTAGATTCAGTTCTGGCTATACTCATTCTGTCGTTTGGGAAACGTATAGATGTTACAATGTCACGAAATAAATACGTTAAAATATATTTATTTCGTGACTTTTCTAACAAAGAAGTGACCAGGCGACTGCAGAGTGAAGTGACTGGCTCGCACTGTCAAAACAAGCAATAAGGTGTTGATAATTATTACGACCTGGCCTGCCCGCGACCCAGTTATCCTAAATGTTGCCCTTTGGAAGCAGTTCGTCGTAAAGTTCAACCCCCATACCCCCCCCCCGTATCTCCTCCGCCTTATGTAAATGTGCCATTATCCCTTCGTACTTGACTCTTCGCGTCGTCGGTTTAATGTTTCAGAAATGTTACTGATAGAAAGAATTTATGTTTGGTTATAAGCGGTCCTCTCAGTCTTTTTCTGAGAGATTCTTTTTAATTATTAAGCTAAAGGAAGTGTAATATAATACGAGCCGATCTTTGATTACATTTTTGTCAAGTGTATCATCAGTGGCGAGTGAAGATCTTTTTATTCTTGTAGATCCGTCTTTGCTTTATTTATCCACTTTATTTAACTTATTTTTCAGGGTTTTCTGACTTAATTATTGAGAAACCACTTTCATAAGATCGGAGCTTTTATTATTTCAACAAGCTGAAATGTTTGAAAAATGTTTTATATCTTACACTATTTTAGTGTATCCCCTTTTGCGGAATTTCATATTATTTACTCGCTGACCTAAAGATTAAATTTATTTAACCCTAATTATATTTCTATTTAGTTTGATTCAAGTATAAGTTAAAATATAATTTTTAGTAATTGTACTAAGAGTAAATATACAAGTTATTGTTCAAATTTGCACAACAATAACTTTATTATCATTTTGTTACATTTTGAAAATGCGGGATATTTTAATAAACCCCAACTTTTTTACGTGGGGGTTTTATCAAAAAGAGAGGATGATTAGGTTAATTGATGTTCGAAAAACTGGGTATATTAAGACTGAAAGTACAATGTAAAGAATTGCTACACAAAACTGTTATGAGATTAGAAGACATTCGAATAATATAAGTGGGCAGGGCTGTAAGGAGGCTAGCGAAGAATGAAAGTTCCTGATTACGGAAATGATTCTAAAAAATTACGGTTAGAACAAGAAATGATCGAAAAATGTGAAAAACACGTTGGAGTTACCTTTTAGTTATGTTCTTAAATGATAAAGACAATCAATTTCTAGCCAGTTTTTAGTTTATCCTTCACAAGGAACTTAAAAACTTTCTGGGGGTGTATTGTGAGTGTCATTAATTGATGCCAAATCTAAATCAATCTGTTCGGCATCAGCTGTGTCAACAAAGTGATTGACGTGTTGCCAATACCATCGTCTGCTCGTCATAAACAATCACTAGACGTGGAACCTCGCGCGGGAGTTTCAGGTTACTTCGGTGAACTGTTTTCTATGACTTTAGAGACGTAGTCAGCTGTTGTTAAAACTTGGGTTTGAATGTTAGATATTGACGCCTGTTACACAACATCCGCCTTTAGCACTTGTAATGTGACAGTTCATTCCATTTTCGTGAGAAAATAAGACCAGTGTGTAAGTATAGCTAAATTCCTTATCGTTCAGTCTCTATGTAAAACTTAAGTGCTCTTTTAGACGGCCTAAGTCGTCAAGCACTTTGCTAAACATTGTATGGATGAACTTACCCTTTTTCGTTACCTCTTCTCACTCCTATAACGTATTATACAATATTCATTCTTTTCATCTTCTGTTCGATTTGTTATAGTTTATCATCTGTTATATCGGTGTATTTTTTAAACTTAAAAACCTCGTTCCATCGTATCTTTGTCTGTTTGGTCTGTAAAGTAATCTAATCTAAAATGGTAAGAAGGGAACAGACGAAAATACAATATGAAACGAGGCTATTTTAAGATTGACGTGTATTCTGACTTATTAGTGTACACTATCATATTACATTGGGAAGTCATGAGTAAACCTGACTTTGTATTAGGCTACGTCACCGTCCGCATGACGTCACCACGCGCATGTTCGACACGCTCTAAGACACCGCTAGCAGCAACCTTGAGTAGCTCGCCGTACTGGTGTGATAAGGTATCGCCGTGGCCGCTGTTAGTGTGTACGTGCTGTAAGCGAGCTGCCGCAGTGGATGTTCGACTCCCGTCCTTATTCCGTGTTTTTGTGTTTAGTTCAAGTTTCACTTGTGGTGGGTGGTCTGTATACAGTGTTCAATTCTGTCTCCCATAATCATTTTACTTTTAGTTTGGACCTTTTATATTGTATGTCTACTACTCGATGCTACCATATGTCCACTATAAAAACTTGTATTTATTCATAGACGTTCAATTATTATTGCACTCTACCGCCCTTTTCTGTTTGTAACAGTCACATTCATTTTCACACTTAAAGTCCAGATGATGACAGGGCATGTTAAGTCCGCGTTCCTTATGTTATCCTTTTATTGTTGTTTCCATTGTAAATGTATTTGCTCAGAAGTTAAAGAGTGAACGGTTGGGTTAATCTAAGCGCGAGTTTAAAGTCACGAAATCCGTGAGGGGTTATGATGTAATCGTCTTCGTTTAAAACTAAATGTCAACGAGCTGTCAGAGGATAAACGAACGAGAAGTAAACACCACTTATCGTAGGTGTCATATATCTCGCTAGGCCGACTATGTAGTGAACATTGTCGTAGTTTCTTGTTTCAGATAACGAACAGTTGTTTTTATGTTCTAGTGAATATTTCCTAAGGTATATTAATAGCAGACTTCCAAACGACCATGCCTAGACATGTTTATTGTTAACATTATGTACATTATAAACACTGAAGAATGTGTTCAACAAGAGTGGTTATGTTCTCCAGCTAATAACAAACAGTTCCTTTGGTAAATTTTATTTTTTGTAAATTACGCAGTCAAGGTCATAAGTTCTCTATTCTCTGTAAATGCCACGATATCTTTAACCGCTATTGTAATGGATTTTTGACGAGTGGGCCATTTCTGAATACATAAAATCGAACTGAATGATTCTATAATTACCATTGTATAAAAATAATGGATTGGAAGAACACATGTACGCAAAAAATTATCCTATTGATGTGTAACACGCCTTGTTCCGTTGGATTTCAGTACATCAGCTTGGCAAAAAAAAAAAAAAAAAAAAAAAAAAAAAAAAAAAAAAAAAAAAAAAAAAAAAAAAAAAAAAAAAAAAAAAACAGATACACTCATTTGAGATTTGCCTACATTAGGCTTCCGAGTACCAGCTGTTGAAGAAGCAACCTTGCCTGAACAAGACCTGTGTTTGATCAGTAACATAACTTTCTATGAAAAGAAAACAATGATTTTGGCCAATGGGAATAAATTTCGGATTTTGTAGCTCTATATATTTATATAGGAACTCGTTCCAGATTCCTAAGGGTAATAGCGTATTTAATAGTTACACAAAGATAATGCTTACCTTAGACTTCTTAGCAACTAGAATCAGTCAACAGAGTTTCGCTGTGCATTACTAGGTTTGTCAATAATAGTATACTACCAATTTCATTAAATAGCGCTGATTAAAGGTGTTACTGACAGACTACTGTTGTATCCACTGTAACTGCATGCCCCTAAACATGTACTCGCCAACAATAATATAGAATAGTGAAAGCGACAATTGTTTTCAGCTTGACATTATCAGTTTTATATAACACGCACGCAATGTTTCTGGGTTATTCTTTTACAAAATATTGGTTTGCTTTGAAGTGGTTAGGTATGTTGTAAAGAAGTTTCTGATATTTTTGTTGGGACAATACTGCATGAAACAGAATACCACGCGTTATATAAATTCCTGCAAATTGTTCAAATTATAAAAGAAAAACTAGCAAAAATTTGGACGAATATATTGAGAAGTAGAAAAACCAACAATGAGAACACAAGTTAGGAAGACATTATTGAATATTCAGCAAATACATTTGTTGCTGGGAATATCCATAAAAGAGGGAGATGTATTTAAGAGTAATTGTCAAGCAGTGCATTGAGAACTCGTTGCTCAAATTCAGTTAGATCCTCCTAAATCCTGATTTTTTTTCTTCTGCAGCTATTTATCGCTAATCTCATACTTTCTTCATTGTTAAAGACTACTAATAATCAGTTGTACAGAGTTAATAGTGACACTATTGGAGTCAAATGTTTTATCGCTATAAAGATAACGGCTTGGTCAGCCGAGCTTGCGGCTTCAACTTCTCTCTATATAAATCTATGCAAATGAGTTTATACTATAGCTCGTCTGAGCATTCGTGATTTGTATTCTGTCAAGTGATATCTAGATCGATATGTTTCGTTCTTGTCAAAGCCGGATTCATTAATTTAAGACCGTTCGTAAACTAGAAATACTTTCTACTATTGTTCGAACAATGGCTGTTTTTCTTGGTTTACATTACTGTTTCAAACGTTAGAGTATCATAGAAATAGTTGTGTAAATGTAACGGAGTTAGACGAACTCGAGTGTAACACATCATACGTACATACAGCTATTACCACACAATACTGAGCCAAACCGTACAACTCAGAACATGATCACGGTATCGAAGGTCTATCAATACAATGTCTATGGCAGTACACAAAGAACAGTCGGTATTCTCGCCTGATGCGGTCCAGATTGAAGTAAGGTGAGGAGGGAGACCATGACACCACCTCTGGTGCGCAAGAACAAGAATCCCCTGGAGACGCTGCGAGTGCTGCACGCTCACTACCAGAGACTGTTGGACAAGGGGATGGAGTACCTCAGACACAGAGTGATGTTCCTGGACAGACTGATGCGGCGGTCAGAGTCCGGGCTCATGAGAGACGAGATGTCACTCAGCCGGACAGATATAGTCCCCAGGTACCTCGTACAGTGTATTAATGTAAGAATCCTATTGTTTCTGGCTCACATTTTCATTCATTTGCGACTATTGTTCGTATTTTCGAACTGTACCCACTCAGGCACGAGTCACCCATTGTTTCACTATATTCACTAAGTGTTAGTCTTATATTATTTACATTATTGTAAAGAATTTTAATAATCTTTCAATAACTTGTTATAGACACAATACGTATGGTTTTGTCAATAAATACTAAATACTTTTTTCACAATCATTGTGGGTTTATAAAGTGCGAATTCATTCACAGTATGTTTATTAGATGGTCTTTATTAGAGACTAATATATTTCATTGCACGCAGAGTGGGTATTGTGTTTTAATCAGAAGCCGAAACGAAAGTTTACTTCGGATATTGTGTAAATGGAAATATTCACTTCGCGAATTTAGTATTTTAGGTCGTCCATTGTCCTATAAGATGCTCATTCCTAGTTAGTAAAAAATGTCGGTCAGTGCAAGAATTTGGCTATTTCTAGGGTGATTTCATGCACCCTCGCATCGTTTATTTTATCATTGCGTTACCTACTCCGTTGTTCCTTAATACTATATTTAGGTAATGTGCATTGTTGCGTTTTAAACCGGAAAGAAAACTGGTTCTTTGTTGGATAACGAATCGACGCAAGTAATGTTCACTTCACTTCCATTTCCAAAGACCGTATCAAATGTGAATGCCTGATACGAGTGCAAGGTGAATAACTTGGTTATTGTTTATTGAAAACAGTATGTCTAATCTAAATGTAGGTTCTATTCTTGTCATCTTTATTATTATTTACAGACCTGCTCTCTAGCATGCTTTTTAAGTGCTAATTGTCATTCTAAAAATTAAACAACAATAATATGGTTTCTTCGGGGTTTTAGTGTTCTTGAATGTTTACTTTTTGTGAATCAGTGCATTGGGGTTCCGGAAGAAGTGTTAATTTCAAATACCTAGAAGAGTACATTACATAAATTTTACTTGTCGTAAAATTTAAAATATAAATTTTTGAAGCCCAATTGCTTATATTTAAAACACCTAAGAATACTTGGACATTAAGGAATTTTCGAAACATTACCTTTCCACAATTGGTTCTGTAGGCCAATTGATATCCATAGTTGTATTTTTTTTTGGATACAGTTATCAATAAGTTTTTACTTTTAAAACCTATTAGTAACAACTTTAATAACCGTTATTACCAAGCCAATTAATAACAGCTTCTGTTGCCTATCCCGAACTTGTGTTTTACAGGTACACTACCAGAAATGTGGTGCACCCTGAAATGTCGTGATAGATTATGTTCGTTTGACATTGCAGGATTGATCTACAGACGTTCAAAGATATTTAAAAACTAGATTGTGATAGTGTTTTCCAAAGGAATAATATACACAACAGATAGTGTCTGACCACAAACAAATGTTTGTCCGCTTTCTTGTTAAAGTTACAATTAATGGTTTGCTTATTTTTGTTGTGTGGTTGTCACTGTGAGTAAACCTAAGAGAGAACATATCATGAATCATGCATGGCCTTGTGTTATGAATCAGTATTATCGAATCATCCGATTACTTTTAATTAGTCACAGAATATTAAAATATATATATATATATATATATATATATATATATATATATATATATATATCTGCTTTCACAATATAGAATGTTGTGTAGGTAGGTCTTAATTCTATATCAAAACATTTGATTCCTCTTGATTGTCCATGGGCATTTCGAATGAAGAGCAATATTTTAGTTCCGGAAATGGATTCATTCATAGATCGATCAATGTTCGGACCTAACTAAACAAGTTTAACAATTGGTATAAAGTATCAAGGGTATACAGTAGTATTGAATAATAGGTTCTGATTCTTTATCAGACTATATGCTAATTATTGGTCTTCTCAAGGACAGGAGTGATTAATTTTGTAAAACGTAAACCTATCTTATATATGCATTGGTCACATGAATTGTACTTTCAGATAGAAAGTTGGGGTTACAAGATTAGCTCAACATTCACTACACAAGCGTAGAAATCTGTGAAATAATGGTATTAAAGTTTTTATCCAAATAATGGAAAACGTCCAAAGCCGATCCAGGTACATGGTCGCTACTTCGCCCGCACCGTGAAAATTAAAGCAGAACAAACACGTGTTGAGTGAGGGCCGTTAGAACTTGGTTGGTCTCTGTTGAGTAAATATGAGCATGACGCTCGCTAACTCCCAGGGTGAATCGCTTCAACCTACCACTGACAAGGTTTCCCTATGACTTCCGCAACAATTTCAATTTTCACCACATCCGCCCTTGTTATAATTACTGGTGATTGTTTCAGAACTTTATCAACACCGTTTTTTTTTTTGGCAGGATAAGTTCTTGGTTTAAGGTACATGAGGTTTCAAGACTCATTGTAGTTAAGGAGAGATTAAATAATGTTTAACTATAACAAAACCAATAAAAATGGAAGTCTTTACAGCTTATGCGCGTTATTGCCTCAATATTGCCGTGTCGATCCGGTAAGTTTTATTCATTGACAGTCCCATTCTTTTTGACGGTGACCAGTTGTACAATCTCGCACGCAATCATGTCATATTACAAGCTCTCACTTTTCTGCAAATATATCCTTATAACGAGGCAAGAACTTAACGCGTTTAACATACGTCGGGCCTTGAAACCGGTCTCATTTAAGATTTTAATTTTTAGTTAAGATGTGAAACGTTGCTTAGTTTGGTTTACTGAAAAATTAGTAGGCCACACTATTAGTAAACAGTGGTTTGTGGGAAACTCATCTTAAGAATATTTCATTACATTATACATTTATATTCAGAAATTAATTGTAATGTGGTTTATATGTAATCTGTTTCTTAGAACCATTATTTCTGTATATAGATTTCCAAAACTAAACTCCAAATCAAAACATTACGAATACCGTAATATTTTCTGTTATAAATAACAGTATTGTTATAACTCATGGCTTAAGATATAGTTTTAATCTGTATAATTTTTTACATTTAGTTTCATTAAAAAATAGTGTGTTTTATTTTAAATTACACCAATAGTATTTTTATAAAAATTATGTAACGACAAAGAAAAACCTATCTGACAATTTTAAACAAACGTGAACATTGTACGCAGATAAATATTAGTGCCCTAGGTCATTTAGAGGCGGGGCTTTACTAAATTCGTCTAAATATTTAGTAATCTAGAGATAGTTTGGTGTCAAGGGCCATTTGTGTGAACCAGAACCGACGCCGACACGTCTCAAGGCACCCGAAGAAAGGGCCTCGTGTCAAGGGCTCGTTGCCGGTGAACAATTATCACTGGCACACAGTCACTGCGCAGGTCGCGGCTGTCATATCACCATCAGCCGTCTTTAAGCCAAAAACCTCGTTATCGCCGAGTGATAAGTGATAAGCGAGGTGACGAGAGTTCTTGCTAGTTACGGGACAGATCTGACGGGCCGCCCGGTTCTTATGGGATGTGGGGAAGAAGTGAATGGATGAATCAGCACTGGAAGGATGAGCTCATGTAGGTCGCCAGCAGAGTCAGTTGCCGTCCTTGTGACGTCGGGAGTGGACCTCTCTTAGTTCTCGCCTCCTCTGCAGCCCAGCCGGCATGGCGGCCACCTTACCAGAGTAAGCCTTCAACTATCTTAGCTGTATACACACATCTGATGTACCGTACCATCCTTCCTGCACATTTTCTGAACTTCTCCTTGAGTCGCGTCCAGAGAGAATGCCGGTTTCTCCGTATCCAAGCATTATAACAAATCATTGTGATATTCTGTCCAACAATATATAAATGTAGAAAGAAAAATTAAGATTCTGGACTTGATATTTCATGTATAACACACATGTCAGACACAACTATTTGTGTAATTTTAACGAGAACGTAGTATTTTATTTTGAATCTGAGAATTGGCGCGGAGTGCCCAGCAGTCAGTTGTCAAATACCTCATTTCAACAAAACATTCATAATACACTGTAGGCACAAATTATGCTGTAACAACGCACAAAAACGGCATTTACAAGCTTTACAACAGCCCAGGTATCAGTGTTACTGTAGATAAAGCATGCTTTAGAGTTGCGTGTAGCTCAATAATGTCGAGTAGATACCCCAATTGCCTAGAAAATCTGTTTAGGTTAGACCATACTCGAACCTGTACAAAACTCCAAAGGTATTGTGAAGCCATAACACTCAAAATAGTACATGGGCATACTTTCGCTTTTAATTTAACTAAAGTTATTTATTGTACTCAGAGTGCTTCTGAATTCTTTTAATGATTGTATGCAATTGGTCTCTAGATCAGTGTAACTAAATGCAGAAAAGGTGTTAGCATCCCTAATATATTATACGGGACAAGTATTTGGACGAAACTACTGATAAAGAAGACAAAATCGTATCTGTGGTTTCATTCTCTATAATTATTAAAAAAGAGTAAAGAAACAATTCAGCTGGAAGTTACCGAATAACAAGTACTTACCACGGAAGTTTTATCGCTAAGTCTTACTGCTCTGGTTTTAATCATTTGATTGTAGCAGATTTACTCAAGGCTCTGCGTTTGCTCCACAGCGGACAACGTCGTCGCCTGGAGAGAGACTTCCAATGGATCGATGTTTGTCATTCAATTAAGGTATAGGGGTAGTAGAAATGGAGTTCCACGCCAAATTTTAATCCTCTAAGTTTACTCGTTTTTATCATGTTTTCTGACCGACACAGGCGAAGCCATCAATTTGAATTTGTTATCAGCTGGTAGAAAGGACTCCGCTAAACGAGCCAGTCGCACGTGGCTCAGCCAACTTCTTAGTGGCAAATTTTAAGTGTAAGAATACCGTTTAACTGCTTAATCATGAATTTTACTATCAATACATTTATTTAACATTTTATTTACACAAGTAGAAACAAACCGAGTTTACTGCGTCTGAAAAACTATGTAAGTACTTAAAAAAAGATTATCTAATAGCAAACATTTATTGATTATTAGCTGACATATGTATTTCCTCTCTTCTAAGTCTCCTATCTAGGCATATTCAAACACTTACACTATATATCCGCTTATTCAGTTAAGATCTGTATTTTAAATGTCGAGAGACGGATATGAAAATTCTTATCAGTTCTTGTCTGCTGCCCAGGCTAATGTGTTGCTGTTAAAACTCTATATTGATCTTACAGTTTTAGTGGATTACTAAAAAGATGGCATTAAATTACTTTTTAGGGTTAATTTTTTAATTTTTATTTTTTAATTACGTTTACAGCATCCCGGAGTGTATTTTGTCGTTTACAAAATAACATCGCTAGTCTCCTCTCATAATTTGGAAGCGTGCGACTAGGAAGGCTTGAATTGACAATAAATCGATTTGTTAGAGAAAGTATTATACATATTTCATAGTCATAGCTGTTTTAAGGTAATAATTTTCTTTATTAATATTGGTCGAAATTTAGTGAAAGGTCTAAATACCTAACACAGGTGGAGAATTGAATTTCATTGTGCAACTAGAGTTTTTAATAGAACATTCAAATATCGCATCCATGATCTTCAGATTTTCCAAATTAAGGTCAGGACAATAACATGATAACAAGAGCAAAACGTTAAATTTAAAGAGTAATTTCTCTTAAATATAAATTATTCGTGATAAAACTCTGAAGTAGGCTTTAAAATAATCATTTCAATAGGCTGTTTAGTGCAATATACAAGAAATATTTAAAATAGCAAAAAAATAAATTTAATAACTGTTATTTACTTTATTTATTTAAATTTACTTGAGCTTATTTCTTTGAAGATGCCATAAACTGTGATAACGTATTAGATATATATATATACAGTGTATATCTTTTATGTGGCATTAAAATAATAAAAATATATTTCACTTCTTAAAGTTCCATAAAATAAAACTCTGGTGCAAATTTAAGGAAATACTTAAATCAGCGAATTCAGCGTGCAATACCCATGTAAACAGGTAGTTGGTTAATCTATTTTGATATAGCACTAATGATACTAAAACACTTAGAGAAGGGGTCTCATTAATTTAGTCGCGCGTTTTAAGGTCATGGTATAAAAACAGAAGCGGATTGTGTGGGTTATTCGTATCTTTCCCTCGGGTTTCAGCGATAATCCCTCAGGATTTCTCCTTCCCCTTTGCCCCCTATCCCCCCTGTGTAGTTTATACCGTGCTAAGCCCCCTCGATAAACAAGTCGGGTTTACAATCTGTGCTCAGTTTGTTTTAATCTCAGTGGCAGATCATTTTTCGTGTCGCGGACAAACGTAAGCTGTATGTACAATATCCGATTTTATGTTCATGGCAAATGTTGATGCATAGAAATCGTTAAACGTGCATCTCGTTGTAAAAATCTGTTTAGCTTTTACACAGGCAATGATTGGTCAGTAGATAGTCTATTAATAGATCGCCACGTTTTGTCGTTGTGATTGTTTGTTTTGGCAGTTGGCACTGTGAACTATACGTATTATATTCTGTAATGTTTGTTTACCGGCGACACGCCAGATAGTAGTGGGAGTAGGGTATACAAGTGCGGTTTCGGCTGCCAGATAGTTAGACTATGTCGTCTGGATTTATGTTATCGTTTCCCTTGTCAACTGTAAGCCACCAGTCTGCTACCTGAGGTTTTATTTTTATATATGTTGAACTGTGTACATCACATCCCATAGTATTTTGTTACTGGCGACAGATAGCAGTGGGTGTAGGGTATACAAGTGCGGTGTCGGCTGCCAGATAGTTAGACTATGTCGTCTGGATTTATGTTATCGTTTCCCTTGTCAACTGTAAGCCACCAGTCTGCTACCTGAGGTTTTATTTTTATATATGTTGAACTGTGTACATCACATCCCATAGTATTTTGTTACTGGCGACAGATAGCAGTGGGTGTAGGGTATACAAGTGCGGTGTCGGCTGCCAGATAGTTAGACTATGTCGTCTGGATTTATGTTATCGTTTCCCTTGTCAACTGTAAGCCACCAGTCTGCTACCTGAGGTTTTATTTTTATATATGTTGAACTGTGTACATCACATCCCATAGTATTTTGTTACTGGCGACAGATAGCAGTGGGTGTAGGGTATACAAGTGCGGTGTCGGCTGCCAGATAGTTAGACTATGTCGTCTGGATTTATGTTATCGTTTCCCTTGTCAACTGTAAGCCACCAGTCTGCTACCTGAGGTTTTATTTTTATATATGTTGAACTGTGTACATCACATCCCATAGTATTTTGTTACTGGCGACAGATAGCAGTGGGTGTAGGGTATACAAGTGCGGTTTCGGCTGCCAGATAGTTAGACTATGTCGTCTGGATTTATGTTATCGTTTCCCTTGTCAACTGTAAGCCACCAGTCTGCTACCTGAGGTTTTATTTTTATATATGTTGAACTGTGTACATCACATCCCATAGTATTTTGTTACTGGCGACAGATAGCAGTGGGTGTAGGGTATACAAGTGCGGTTTCGGCTGCCAGATAGTTAGACTATGTCGTCTGGATTTATGTTATCGTTTCCCTTGTCAACTGTAAGCCACCAGTCTGCTACCTGAGGTTTTATTTTTATATATGTTGAACTGTGTACATCACATCCCATAGTATTTTGTTACTGGCGACAGATAGCAGTGGGTGTAGGGTATACAAGTGCGGTTTCGGCTGCCAGATAGTTAGACTATGTCGTCTGGATTTATGTTATCGTTTCCCTTGTCAACTGTAAGCCACCAGTCTGCTACCTGAGGTTTTATTTTTATATATGTTGAACTGTGTACATCACATCCCATAGTATTTTGTTACTGGCGACAGATAGCAGTGGGTGTAGGGTATACAAGTGCGGTGTCGGCTGCCAGATAGTTAGACTATGTCGTCTGGATTTATGTTATCGTTTCCCTTGTCAACTGTAAGCCACCAGTCTGCTACCTGAGGTTTTATTTTTATATATGTTGAACTGTGTACATCACATCCCATAGTATTTTGTTACTGGCGACAGATAGCAGTGGGAGTAGGGTATACAAGTGCGGTGTCGGCTGCCAGATAGTTAGACTATGTCGTCTGGATTTATGTTATCGTTTCCCTTGTCAACTGTAAGCCACCAGTCTGCTACCTGAGGTTTTATTTTTATATATGTTGAACTGTGTACATCACATCCCATAGTATTTTGTTACTGGCGACAGATAGCAGTGGGTGTAGGGTATACAAGTGCGGTGTCGGCTGCCAGATAGTTAGACTATGTCGTCTGGATTTATGTTATCGTTTCCCTTGTCAACTGTAAGCCACCAGTCTGCTACCTGAGGTTTTATTTTTATATATGTTGAACTGTGTACATCACATCCCATAGTATTTTGTTACTGGCGACAGATAGCAGTGGGTGTAGGGTATACAAGTGCGGTGTCGGCTGCCAGATAGTTAGACTATGTCGTCTGGATTTATGTTATCGTTTCCCTTGTCAACTGTAAGCCACCAGTCTGCTACCTGAGGTTTTATTTTTATATATGTTGAACTGTGTACATCACATCCCATAGTATTTTGTTACTGGCGACAGATAGCAGTGGGTGTAGGGTATACAAGTGCGGTGTCGGCTGCCAGATAGTTAGACTATGTCGTCTGGATTTATGTTATCGTTTCCCTTGTCAATTGTAGGGCACGGCACCGATCAGTAAGGTTGTATTGTGGTTTTTAATCCTCTAGAATGTAACTTCTGATCCGTGCAATACTTGATATTTAATTTCAGTTTATGCTACTTAATAAAACATCTATAGGCTGAGAAAACTGGCTGTATTCGAATATCGCTCCAACGATCCGTACTGCTGTAGGCAAACAGGAGACCTGAAGTTATCGCATGTGATATTATGAGTACTGCAGGCACTGGGTGTCGCCTTTTCACAAATACCACAAACACAAACTAACAAACGTGTTATGAATGTATCAAAATTTGGTTAATCTTTGAAGAAATCCCAAGTATGTTTCCTGATAGTTCTGTATATAATTTTCATCAGCAGTATTTGAAGAATATAAAGTAAGAAAATTAATTTCAAATGTTGAAAACAAACTTCGTTAGGTTTTGTGGCTATGGCTTTATAAAGTTGTATTGTCCTGGTATAGCTCAACATCAATTTTACATAGGATGTCACTTTAATGTATCAATTTTGATGCAAATATAGAACAATTTCAATTACAGCATTGCGAACTCTAGTTTCTGATACAGCAAGACGTTTAGTACGATCATTTCCTGTTAAGATTATTGACCAGGAAACGCCACCAGATCTTCACAGATGTGATGATGTTCGTATAAGTGTTTTATTAACATTTCCTCTGTATTAAAAAAATCCTTAATGTTGCCTTTAATTGTAATTTGGAGTAATTAATACTCATTCAGTTAACTGACGCTGACTTATATCTCTGGATGTGTACATTGATTCGGGTTTTTCCAGCTTTTCCATTTCTGTATAAATAAGTGGCTAGGATACGTGGCAGGGTAAATTATGTCACGCACGTAACATTCCTTAGATTGTTGCAGTTATTACTGTAATACAATTCTTAGTAATAGTCTAACATCAGTTAAAATAACCGACTGTTGAACATAATCAATCATATCAATTTTCTGAAAAAGAAGGTAAAGTCGTATAATTATATTCTGCCTTTGTCTGTATTTTTCACTTTCATGGAGTGACGGGATATCTCACGATCAGTGTTGGAGGCGCAGGAGGAGGTGACGCAACCATAGAGCTAGCTAGAGGGGGAATGTCGCCTTGCCCTGCCAAGTGCTAACGGAAATTGAAAATCGTTGGTCGCCAATTAGGAGATAAGCACCCACACTCCATTTGCCGCCATTTCCATTAGAATGTCATCTCCCTGACCCGTCAGTACAGTAGCCTAAGTTTAAATGCAGAATCCAATGATTTACTAGTAATGTATTTAAGTGTTTGAAAATTGTATATTATTCTTCTTGACTACTGATACTTTTTTTAGATTTTCAACTTCGATTTTCCGCTGGGTTAGTAGAGTTCTATGAATAGTACCGATAATTATTTGTTTACTCCCATATTTCACTATCCAAAGTGATCGATAAAGGTTGCCCAGACAAGGTTGGTTGATCCTAAGATTATAGGACCCATATTTTTTTAACAGTGAAAGTAGACTCTTGTGCCTAAAAGAGGCCCTCTCGAATTGAAACCTTTATGTATCACGTTCCCTTGTTACGAATGGGTAATCAACTAAGTAAGAAAAAAAACCTTGTATAATTTTAGATATTCAAGGTCCAATATTAAATGGACCTAGTAAAAAATTCTAATCCAAATGAAGGAAATTTTATTGTTTTTAAACTATTTTTATGTTGTTTTTGAACAACTATAAGGACACTGCAAGATCTCTGTTTAGTTGTTGTTTAGACTGCTTTATATTATGACTGTACATATTCATAGTTGACTTATCATGATGAGGAGCCTGTAATGTTGACAATTACGAATTCTTAATTTTATATTTTCAATATTCTATGTACATTACGACAAGTATTTTTAGTGAACTAACCTAAACCGTTAAACTTGAATATATACAAAGTTAATGAGTACGAGGACCAGAGATTTTCTTTAATATTACACCTTCCCAACAATCAATGCATTACAGAGGAAAGGGAGTCACCATTTGAATGTTTTCATTTCATGCTGATTGTAGAACCTTGAGAACGGTGTAATATATCCATATATCGTCAAACTAACAACATTACTATACCAGCAAAGTGACAGCTACCCGGAAAAAGTGGAGCTTTTTTATCGGTTTTATTACTCTGAAAAGCCTCATTCGATAACGTGAAGCAGTCGTATTCGCACGGGCACATTACATTTCCTTCTTGTTCTCCGCTGCGAACCCCCCCCCCCCCCACCCACAGTAAACCACCGAAACCCCGCAAAAGACATCGTATGAACACGAACGTTGCTTATGAGTTACTAATTAAAACCGTACAAGTCGACCTTTGTCGTACATACAGATGTGCGTGATTGCTTGTTTGCCTTTGGCTCGACTCTCTGATACCGTGGAACAGAAAAGTTTGCTTGTATAGACACGTCTCGCTGGAGGAATTTTATATTGGTCATAGTACAAGTGGAATATGAAACATATATAATAATAGGAGATGGAAGAGTGTAGGTACTTACTCCCCCCTCTCACGCGTGGGTTATGTTGATCGTCTACCAGGTGTCCTCAGCTCTAAGGTGTCCTTAGTCCACAATCAAATGATACTAAGGTAGAGTTATTGAAATACTTGGTACCTTGCTCCATAAACAATGTACTGATTCTTTATAATTCGTTGGATTGTTGATTGATTAACTATTCGTTATTTGAACTGGGGTTCTCAAAAACACTATAGATATAAGAATGTGCAGAAATTATTGTTATAATGTACGGAATGTGTGTGATTAAAATTTGATCTTTAAACAACCACAGGAATATTTGTGTAACAAACTTCTTTGGAATTAAGTGTGATGAATGAGCTGTTGATAGTTATTGTAAATTGTAGCTTCCACAAAACAATTCATGCCCAAAAAATAGAAAAAATTCAGAACATACCGAATTGAAATTTGTAAAACAATTTAAACAAATATCACAACTTTGTTGGGTTGATCTTTGAAGATCCATGGCGGTGCACTTGCAAAATAAATTTGTAGTGATAAAAATATGAATTTATAATTTAAATATTTATATTCTGGTTTGAAATATGAATGTTTACTTTTAGTATTGGGGAATAAACCGCTGCAGTCCCGTGTAATTTAATTGTGTATCAGAAAAAAAATAGTTATTGACCCACGCAGTTTAACGTTGGTAAACTTAATTCCTGACCTAGTCAGCGGTTGACCTTGACCCTGTTATGTGGTTGCTGCCTCGCGAGGACATGTGCGAAGGGCTGTTTGTTTGTTGTGCTCTTCAAACAGTTATGTAAGCTCATGTTCTTCATCAATTGGCGTAGTCTAGTTTTTCGTTTTATCTTACAAACAGTATAGGGTGTAGAATATTACCTAGCATAATACGTTTTTTTTTTTTATCTAGCAGGTATTAATAAGTTATGAACTATATTAATGAGACTATAGGACCTCTTCAGATTGACATTTCCCCACCTTAACTAAGGCGTTGCTGTTTCCTGGCGGAAGTTCAGGCCGGAACATTCATCTCCGAAACAAATATGACATGGAAACTAACCAAGAAGTAGATTTACTAATTGACAATTTTCAGTCTATTACCACAAAACCATCTCATCTGGTATCTTGTTCATGTCGAACTGTTAAAATTGTAGATAGATTTTTATGTACAATCCGATTAATAATAAATAATAATCCGCTTATCTATTTCTCGTGGATTTCGTAGAGGGCTCATGAAATCGGAAGTTGGGAGCGATAAGATGTAGAATGATATATAGATCTTAATAATATGGAAAAATAATGAGAACGTGCCAATTATCGCCTAGAGACGCCTTGGGTGGGGGGGGGGGTTTACTGTGTTGATATCCTTGCTCACTAGCACGTGAATGTGATAGTTTGAGGACATTATCATTAAACATACAGTAGAAGGAAATGATACAGTATACTGATTATTGTTCTCAGATAGAGGGACTAGCAACATTCACTCTGAAAACTGGGCAATGTTTGTACTGACGCCCGGCCTCTGGTTGTAATGTTGTTGATACTCAGATAAGGGTCAGTGGCCGGGAATTTAATGAGATCTAATATATTTGCGGTTTCGCCTTTTATAAATACTGGCTATTTGATATGTAACCCGATTACATTCTGCATAATCATCTCCAAGAAACAGTGCAAAGTTTTATTTTTCTTTCGTTTCTCAGATAAAGGGACTGACAACATTCACTCTGAGTAGAGGGCAATGTTTGTGCTGACGCCCGGCCCCTGGTTGTAATGTTGTTGATAAACTCAGATAAGGGGTCAGTGGCCGGGAATTTAATGAGATCTAATCTGTTTGCGGTTTCGCCTTTTATAAATACTGGCTATTTGATATGTAACCTGATTACATTCTGCATAATCATTTCCAACAAACAGTGCAAAGTTTAATTTTCCGTTCGTTTCTGACATAAAGGGACTGACAACATTCACTCTGAATAGAGGGTAGTGTTTGTGCTGACGCTCGGCCTCTGGTTGTAATGTTGTTGATAAACTCAGATAAGGGGTCAGTGGCCGGGAATTTAATGAGATCTAATCTGTTTGCGGTTTCGCCTTTTATAAATACTGTCTATTTGTTATGTAGCCCGATTACATTCTGCATAATCATCTCCAACAAACAGTGCAAAGTTTAATTTTCCGTTCGTTTCTGACATAAAGGGACTGACAACATTCACTCTGAATAGAGGGTAGTGTTTGTGCTGACGCTCGGCCTCTGGTTGTAATGTTGTTGATAAACTCAGATAAGGGGTCAGTGGCCGGGAATTTAATGAGATCTAATCTGTTTGCGGTTTCGTCTTTTATAAATACTGTCTATTTGTTATGTAGCCCGATTACATTCTGCATAATCATCTCCAACAAACAGTGCAAAGTTTTATTTTTCTTTCGTTTCTCAGATAAAGGGACTGACAACATTCACTCTGAGTAGAGGGCAATGTTTGTGCTGACGCTCGGCCTCTGGTTGTAATGTTGTTGATAAACTCAGATAAGGGTCAGTGGCCGGGAATTTAATGAGATCTAATCTGTTTGCGGTTTCGCCTTTTATAAATACTGTCTATTTGTTATGTAGCCCGATTACATTCTGCATAATCATCTCCAACAAACAGTGCAAAGTTTAATTTTTCGTTCGTTTCTCAAAGAGAGATTTCCGAGTGATTTCTCAATTCGAGAGAGAGAGAGAGGGAGGGAGGGAGGGAGGGAGGGAGGGAGGGAGGGAGGAGAGAGAGAGAGAGAGAGAGAGAGAGAGAGGGAGGGAGGGAGGGAGGAGGTCTACTTCTGGCAAAAGGGAACTGAGATGGGTTTATATCAGCCCTTAAATTCATAATCAAAGTTAGATAGTTGTCTTTAAGATCTAATACTTCATATTTTATAGAAATGTACAGTTTAAATTACATTCACACTGAAACTACGCGTTTTTATTTGGAAACTAAATAATATATTTCTTTTTTTAGGATATTTATAGCTGGAATTGTTTTACATTATTATTACATTGTATTGTTTTGTACATTATTTCAAAAGCACAGGCAAGCGAATTTTCATCCAGCGTGTTTCTTGCTGACTTTATCAAAAGGAGTCAAATTCTGACCAACTTATGTTTTAAGACTTTTTCTAAGGTAGATGAGTACCTACCTACTCGCTGAAATCTAAAAAGACATGAAAAATAATAATCATTCTTTGGAGATTGTACTACTATAAAGATAAACAAATTTGAAATACAAACAGTGTTTACACAGAACAGGTAATTACATTAACATGCTCTTTTAATTAATATTTAACGACTTTAAGAGGCCAAGATGGCATTTTCGCAACTTTAAAGGCCAGTGAGGCGTAGCTCGGAGGGATTTTCGAAATAAGAATAGACCTATACTCATCCCAGGGACCGTAAGAATGTCCATGTAAAATGTCAGTATAATCAGTTGAATAGTTGGCGCGTGAAAGCAAAACAAACCAACAAATGCACTTTCGCACTTATAATATTATTGAAATTAGGATTACGATGTCGCTTCGGTAATATCATAATGTACTTATAAAACCAACGGTTCTCCGAATACAGCTGCAATCTATAAATGTAACAAACAAATAAATTGAAGACCATATTATGATCTATCTTCTAGTAATCTGTGTTATCAATAAAAACATATTTAATTCAAAAATGTATTTTATTGTCAAATAGAAGGAACGAAAAGTGTATATCCTTTCTCTTTCTTCATTACAAATACTCTTATCTGTACTTGTCATCTCAATATGTTAGTAAGATAATCGCTAACATGGTTAACTAAGAGTATCTGGCCTAATTTCTATTTATTATATTGACTATACAGGATGACAATTAAGTCTAGGACAACTTTATAACTTTTAACATACAATAGATATTGCAACCAAATTTAGCATGCCGTTACTGGTAATAATAATCTACTGTTCTGTGTACATGGTGATTGGATGTCAGCTTTGGGGGTAAGAAGATATTCTTTAATGACAGCCTATGTTAAGTTGTACATCATTTCAAAGGGCTAGTTGAACTGGAAACAATGCCACAAAATGGACTTTAAAATGTTATCAAGTCGGAAGAAATTGCTGTTTAGAGTTTAAAAAATGTTTAATATCCTACATTGTACATATGAAATAACTAATACTGTACCCGTTACTAGTTGAAGGGAACACTTTTTTGAGTGAACAGCGTGGTATAGCTTGAGCTTCCTGTGCTATCCTATGCCTGAAGTTCGATCAGATCTGTAGGCTGAGTTTGATAAACTTTGTCTTTGAGGTAGCCCCATAAAAGTAGTCATGCGGAGTTAGGTCAGGGGCAAGAGTCGGCCACTCAATTACATTCCATATCTTCCAATCCACCGGTGTGGGAATATTGTACTTAAGTTTTGCCTCACTTGAATGTCGTAGAGAGGTAGGTGGTGCTCCGTCTTGTTAGAAAGAACATGTTTGGAAGTCAGCGCCAATACTAGCTTGCATAACACAAAATGTATCATTTTGGAACATATCTTGATACTTGTTGGCGTTTACTTTACTATTAGTGAAATTAGTCATATAATGAAATAACGTACCATACCGGCCCACACGTTAATTTTCAACATACAAGTCGACTCATCTGAGAATGCAATATCGCCCAGAAGTAGTTGGCTTTGGTCAATTCTGCTACGAATAATTTCATAGAATTCCATCTGGTGATCAAAATTGTCTTAGCTCAGTTACTGCAACAGTGTAACACAGTACGCTTTGAAATTAGACTGTTTTACAACTTTGCTAACTGATTCACGTTTTCCATGAGATTATGATGCAGATCAATTTGATTCATTAGAATTTCTATGAAAGACTGAAGAATGTCTAATGAGCCGTCTTCGTCTGTCACAGTAGTTGTTCGTCCAGGTCAGACACGATCCTTAACACTATTAGTTTCTAAATAGCGGGAAACTGGATTTTGAAATAGGATCCCTATCAGGAAGAGTATTATTGAATAAATTTGTAACTTTTGCATACGGTCTTACATTACCACCGCAGCCGCTCATCTAAGTGTAATTATTTTACGCTGTCTAAGCGACACAGCTGAACATAAAGAACTTTGAAAATCTCTGTTAAAACGTGTAACTTAGAAAAATGTAAATTATATGGCCGCAAAAACTACTGTAGCTTGAGTGCAACTGATAAAGAGAGGTAACAGGCCATTGTGGGGAAGTCCAGTGGATGGAAAACCGTAACAGACCCTATACTTTCACATATCAGTGTACTTCTTTTAGCAGCAGGTATTTCTGATTACGCTTAGCACGTTGCCAGGCAGCCAGAGGGGAACATTCTGAACACTTACTTTGAAAGTAGTTCACTCAATAAGTATTCTCTTCAACAGTACTGTAACAGATACAGTATAAGTTATTTCTTATGTAAAATATAATAAACATGTTTAAACCTTTAAACAGCAATTTCTTCCGACCGAATCAACATTTTGAAGTTCGGTTTGTGGCATTTTGTTTCAGTTCAAGGCTGTCATTAAAAATTGTCTTCTTACCCCCGACGGGCCGTCTCCCAAAGGTGACGTTCGATCACCATGTACACTTGTAGCACACTAGTATCAAAAGTAGCTTACTATTGATAGTAACGGTATGCCAAATTTGGCTGTAATATCATTTGATGTTTAAAAGTTATACAATTTCGTCCGAAGACTTAATCGTCCCTGTATAGTTGCAGTATTCAACAAAAAGTTAAATCTCGAAAACTGTATAAATCAGCTAAATTCATTTTAATTCATTCAGCTTTAAACTTGCTCATGGCATTGAAGTAAAAACTTTACTTTCTTTTTAAACTCATCAATAATCATCATCGTATTCCATATTCCAGCTAATTTATAAGCTATTGTAATTTTAAAAATATGGCATACCTACCATTGTTTAACCAATACCTGAATCCACTAGCAGAAATACGAATAGTCTTCCATTTATTGATTTTTAAGGTAGTAAATACTCCCATATCAGAAGCACGTGAAGAAACATGCAAGTAAATAAATAAAGTAAAGGAAAAGTAAAGAAGATTTATTAAATCAAGATCATGGGCCTACACAGAATTCTATATTACTTTAACAAAGATTACAAACATTTCAAACACTTTACATTATAGTTTAATAGTTTCAAATCTGTTAACTCTATTTTACAAACTTAATCACTGTAAGGCAAATTAATTTGAAATTACATATGTCTAATCGTTAAGAACAATTTTAATAATTGTACTTTATTTACTTTTGTGAACTGTTTTATGGAGATAGGCTTGTTTGGCAAAATATCTTACGAAATACAAAAAGTTATTTATATTATGATTTTTAATTTAGTAATATTTACAGAACGATAGATTTGGTAAATTTTGTATTTCCTTGATGATAATATTGGTAATATTATTAATAACTAAATCATTAATAACAGTAATTTTTATTCAATTTATTTATAAATAATTAAATAGTTCCAATTATAAATTTGTTGTTGCACTAAATTAAATGTTCAAGATTAATTTATTTACAATCAAAATATTCTTATGTATATACATTTCTACTAACAGCATTTTCAAACACATTCAAAAAATAATGTGTAGAAACCCACCAGTTTTTAAACAACATTTTTGTACACCCAAAATTAGCGGAACACAATAAGTACACTAAACAAGAAAACGTCATAACAGTCGGATCTCGTCCTTGCAACACACCCAGATGTTTGGTATGTATCATGTGCTCTACTTCAAAACCATTTACAAGCCGTTCTACACAAAAACCTTGCAGAATATTTAAAGACTCGTCCTGTGAATCCAAAAAATTATTTATCAAATCCAATGGAAGACTTGTCCTAAATATTATATTGGCTCTACAATAAAGTGTTTAAGAACAAGGATGGCAGAGAGCAGGTATGCATATAAACATATAAAGAGTGTATTAGCAAACAACACTGTGTCCAAATTTGAGCAATCAACTCAGCAGTACCAGTAGGTATACAATGGTACTCATGTGACATTAGGTAATCGTACTCATGTGACAATAGGTATACAATCGTACTCATGTGACAATAGGTATACAATGGTACTCATTGTGACAATAGGTATACAATTGTACTCGTGTGACAATAGGTATACAATGGTACTCGTGCGACAATAGGTATACAATCATACTCATGTGACAATAGGTATACAATCGTACTCATGTGACAATAGGTATACAATGGTACTCATTGTGACAATAGGTATACAATTGTACTCATGTGACAATAGGTATACAATCGTACTCGTGCGACAATAGGTATACAATCGTACTAATGTACACTAAATACTTACATAAATAAAACATTGTTCTTTAAAATTGCATCGTATGTGTTATCGCTAAAATAAATGTCCACGCTATCTTTACAAAAAAACTTTTTCTTCAGAACAACGCTTTGTCTATATATATATAAGTGGAGTGAATAAAACTGGAGAGAATGTTCTTCCTCAACAAGTTGATCGAGTAAATCCTTGGTTTTTATGCGAACATAAAGGATTACATTTAGTAGAAATACTAGCAAGAGACAAATACAATTGACTGCTGTTGTGAGTACTGTTTTGCTTACGTGTTATTTGACACTTTTGGTCTCGTCACCGAAGAAATGTACCTGTGTCCACTTCCTATGTCCTTCCTTTGTGAGACATACTCGTAGATGTGTTCCCGCACAGGTGACTCGTACTTGACGGTGTCTCTGGCGGTATATCTACACCCACAATCTTTGTTGTCGAAACGTTTAAGTTGAAGAGGAAGGAATTGTGTGAGGAACATGGTGTACTGGGTGTGCGAACAATCGTTTTCAACCAGACAAGTTAGATAGTTGCCTTAAAAACCAAGATTGTTCCCCTTAGACAACAGAGATGGAAGGCCCACAGTGATAAACTACTAAAACCTGTCTGTGGTTGTAAATATTCATTACACAAATTCCCACAAAAACATTTAATCTTTTTTAGAGCTGCCACAGTACCTTTTTCTCTTAATGAATGACAATAAAAGTATACTTCGGTTTAATAAAATCTTCTTTCCACCTTCACATTGTTAAAATATTAAATTTTTGCTTGACCATTACATGATAATATATTTTATAATCTTGTATTCAATTGGCCTAAAGAACCGCTTGCACACCACTACAAACTTAGATTACTCGATTAGATCTCCTGGTCCCACCCTCACTCAGAGCCAGACGTGTGCTGTGTACCGAAGACATCTTTAATGGACGAAGAACGTGTAATTGTACTATACATAGTTTATGTTGCTGTAATAAAGTCTACATTTTCATAAGACTACAATAATATTCTTAAAAATGTAACCCTTTTTGGTCTATTTTAACAAAACTGTGAGACTTTCGAAAAACTAGAATGACAGGTTGTTGACTGTCGTATATTATAATATAGTTTTACAATGCATGATAGTTCATGGAATTGTGAAAGATGATGATAAATCGGGAAGTTAAAAAGAGTAGTCTTGTTATGAGTCGACCCAGGCGGTTAAGAACCTCAAACTCGAAATAAGTGTAATATCTGTTGAACCTGGCATCAACTTGTCCAGTTCACACTCACTTACACGGGGATGAATGCCGGCCTTGTACACCGGGAATGTCAAGTACTCATAGTTGGCCGAGTGCCCCCACGAAAAATAGGAATAATTTGGAAGTCAGAACGGGTTGACTTGGCACACCTCCAGGACGATAGATTCCGGGGCGCGTTTTTATGTTGTGACAACATTTCACTTGCTGTATAGATGATCACGAGTGTCTCAACATGTATCGTTTAGCCGCTAGCGGTAATGTTTTTTTATTGAAGAAATGTAATATCTAGAACTAGTAACGCTACAGATACCAAACTTCGCACATAGGTTACGATATGTAAGAGGAAAACTCGATAAATAATTGTACAGTATAATATCAAAAACTTTACAAGATACTAACTAGTTTACAATTTTATTAACAATTCCAACTGTACTTTGTTCAATGATATCTGTCAACGCATAAGCGGGCACAACCACTTGTAAAGGTACGCTTGCATAAGCCAACATGTCACAACAGCTGATGCCTCTCAACTGTAACATGTTTGTTGCTCGGTTTGTACGAGAGGGCCTTGCAAGTGGCTGTGCTCGCTTATGCGTTGACGGATTTCGTTGAACAAAGTATAATTAGAATTTTTATAAAATTGTAAAATAGTAAGTGTCTTGTAAAGTTTTTGAAATTATACTGTTTTTTGTTTTGTTATTTGACTTTTAAAATGTTTTAACAGTTGCCATTGTGTTAATATTGAAGCAAACAGCACAATATTTTTTTAGTTTTCCTCTGACATATCGTAACCTATGTGTAAAGTTTGATATCTGTAGCGTAGCTAGTTTTATAGATTATATTTTTAATTAAAATATTTAAAAATTGTGGCTAGCGGCTAAACAATACATTTCTCGACCTATGTTTATAGGACATTTTTGTTCGGAATCATGACTATAAGCCACAGTGGTTTGTGACAACCCCTTTTGAGAACACCCTGTATATATACAGAGGGAGGAAAAGGAGCGAAGCTCTGCAAATCTTTCCCTTGTTCGACCTTTCGCTATTTAATGATCAGAAAATATGAAACTATGTTTTAATTCTAGTTTTATTGGGCCAAAGCGTAAGATTGACACAAGTATAGCAGATTAATATTTTGTTGTACAAAATGCATTCCAAACAATGTGACTCGAGATACTGGAAACAAAGGAAAATGCGTTTAATCTAATATTTCTCCTCAAAGTAAAGGAAAAAACTCGAATTAATAATTTGAAATCGTAGGACAAAAGGTATTTGGAAGGAAGGAAGTAGCTCATGTTGTCCCATAATTGTAAGGTAAATATATAATACTGTTATGTGCTTTCAAAGTCTAAAACTGTCAACAGACAAATAAATAACATAACTGATGAAAGTCAACACATAACACTTGTGTACTTCGTACTGTACACTCGTCTATAATCCTGATTTTTACAATACATCGTATAAAGTCAAAGGTTGAAAAATACAACATTGCAGAGCACATAGACACGCACGTTCTCACAAACAAAATACAGTATTGAATTTTAGGATACTATATATTTCGAGGGCATGGAGTACATAGTATGTACTGTCACAAATTTGATTTTTGTTTCTCTTAGCGTAACTGTGTACGTAATCAATAAATGGGCTATATGGAGCTGTACGTCTGAATATGGCACGAAGTGAATCTCTTGAAAAGGCCAATGTAACACAGAAACCTGGTCCAAATCAGTTCCGCTTGTAGTGCCTTAACTTGATAATTTATTTTTTAACCTCTTATGTATATATAGACTACACAATTTTTCTGAGAATGATTTTATTGAAGAATTTACAAACAAACTAACATTAATTTCTAACAGTACCGTTTTAATTGGAGATATTAATTTAAATACATTAGAAAATACACAAAGTGTTCAAAGTTATTTAAGTATGTTAAGTAGTAACGGCTTTGCACAGCTTATTGATGGTCCTACTAGAATCACTGCTAATTCACAAACGTGTATAGACCATATTTTTTGTCAGACACCGTGATTTAACAATTTTTAAAAGTGCCATTTTTGATGTTGATCTCACTGACCATTGTATGTTAGGTTTAGCAATTACAGTTCCTAGTAATCAACATGTAAATAGCATAGTGGTTAGTCATGATTTTAGTATTATTGATTATGATGAAGTTGTATTAAAATTGAGTGATATAAGCTGGGATAGTTGTTTTATAACTGAAAATGTTAATGTATGTTTTAATGATTTTTTAAATATTTTATGCGATACTATTAATAGTTGTAAAAAAATTAGGGGTACAAAAAGTAAACTTGAGAAAGCAAAGAAAATTAGCCCCTGGATTAACACAAAATTACTAAATAAGCTAAATAAGAAAACAAAGTTATATAGAATTTATAAAACCAGGCCATATGATACGAATTTTTGTTCTTTCTATAAAAAATTTTGTTTAAATCTACAAAATGAAATTAGCACAACAAAAAATAGTTATTATCGTAAAAAAATTAATGAAGCTAATGGAGATACATCACTTCAGTGGAAAATTGTAAATAGTTTAAGTGGAACCATATCTAGAGGATCAGTTGAAAAAGTAGAACTGGATAGCGGGGAAATTTTATCAGATCCACAAGTTGTAGCGGACATAGTAAATCAATACTTCATTGAAGTTCAGTCTAATCAATCCGTTAATGTAGATAATAATTTTCTTTTACAGCAAAGGTTATCATCTTTTTTCATACTTCCCACTAACGAAAATGAAGTTTCAGAAATTATTAAACAATTAAAAAATAAAAAATCAGCAGGTTTTGATAATATTAATACATTTTTAATTAAGCGCATTTCTCATGTAATATCTCCTGTTGTAACTAAAATAATAAATTTAAGTTTTTCAACTGGTGTTTTTCCTCGCAATCTAAAGTCAAGCGTAGTTGTTCCAATATATAAGAAAAATAAATCAATTAAGTCACATGATCTTCGCCCTATTAGTCTTGCTTTCTGTGTTTTCAAAAATATTTGAGAATATAATGAAGATTAGGTTAATAAATTATTTAAATAATATAGGTTATTGTATTAGTCAATTTGGTTTTCGTAAAGGTAAATCTACTGAAGATGCTCTTGTAAACTTTACAACTATGATTTATTCTAGCTTAAATCAAGGGAAAAAATCAACTGGTCTGTTTATTGATTTTAAAAAGGCGTTTGACTTAGTTGACCATGAGATTTTGCTATTGAAATTGGAGGCGGCGGGAGTACGGGGCGTAGCCTTGAGTTGGTTCCGTGGTTTCATCACGGGCAGGGAGCAGCGGGTACGTGTCTGTCAGTCCGTCAGTGCACCACTTCCGGTTTCATCTGGGGTACCGCAGGGAAGTGTAATCTCATCTACACTTTTCCTTATTTTTATACATAAATGATTTGTTAGAAATAAATTTTAATGGGAAGGTTAGTGCTTTTGCTGACGATATTGCTTTGTTATATTCAAATAAAAATGTGCACGTGCTAAAAAATCAAATTTTAGAAGATTTATTAATATTAAAAAATTGGTGTACATTAAATAAAATGCAGGTAAATGTTGAAAAAACACAGTATGTAAATTTTAACTTTAATGATTTTATTTTTGACCAAGACCTTATGTATCATGCTTTAAATTGTGGAGAAATTGACTGTAATTGTAAGATAATTAAAAAAGAAGACCATTTTAAATACTTAGGAGTAATTTTTGACAAGAAATTAACATGGGAAAATCACATTACAACTTTAAAAACCAAACTTAATTCAACAATCAGAAAGTTTTATTTTTTAAAGAATTTTTGCGATCAAGATTTGTTAAGAACTTTATATTTCGCTCTGGTTAATTCAAGAATAGAATACGGTATTATTTGCTGGGGGGGAACATATAAGTACTTGATAGAGAAGTTAAGAGTAGTTCAGAACCATTTTATGAGAATTATTTTGTACAAACAGAGGAGAGACAGTTCTTTCCCACTTTTTTGTCGACTTAAAATATTGCCTTTGCAGAATTTATTTATCTTTAAGGTATTAAGGGCTTTTTATCTCAGAAGTGGCAATTTGGGAACTACTGATCTAACATATGAGACCAGAAGTATAGAAAATCGAATTTTCCGAATTCCTAAAGTAAATAAGTCTGCATTTAAACATTCTTTTTCCTATGTTGGTCCCAAGTTTTTTAATAGATTGCCATACGAAATAAAGTTAGCAAACAATATAAATTCTTTCAGTTTTAAGCTAAAGACATTTTTACTATCTTTTGAAGAGTGTAATTGGTTTTATGATTAATTTCAAATTCAAAATTAGCACTGATTTACAGTAACTTTAATTTAAATAAAATAAAATGAGTATGTTTATGTTCTTAATAAAAATGATTTTCAATCAGTGTACTGTATATTTGCCGGGTTTTTATTTTTATTTTTACTTGTTACTGTGGAAGCAAAATTTTCTTTGTTTTATATTGTAAGCCATTTGTTATCTAGTGAGTAAGGTATAGAAGTGTATTGATAAGCCAGATACTAGTGTTAAGACACAGATGCCATAGAGAGCGACTCGGCTGTTGAAAACACATTAAGAAACTGGACTCTGACACAAACAGTGTATTTTATTTTGTTATGTTTATACTGGTCACAATACTTGTAAAAGTGGCCAGTTAATTCCAGGATGTTCATTTTTTCAATATTAACTTTGTTGTTTGTGGAAGGAATAAAATCATTTATTCATTTATTCACTTGCTTGCGTAACGGAAAACTGCTGTTAGACGAAGTCAGGCGTTGATTTATATTGTAAGCAAGTTAATTATATCAGTGAGATATTCTTGTCCCTTGCCATCACTTAGACAGTAATGTTTACGCTATTCATATAATAGTACAGATATCATTGCACTTCACCAAGGGATTAACAATATCTCAGTACGAGGGATTAGCTTAATTGGATGAAGATAACACCTCAAAATGATTCAAACTCGTTCTTTGAGTTCATCACATTTTGTATATATAATATTTATTATGTATGCTGTGCTGCTTACGTAGCACATCGCTAGGATAGTACGTATCTTTATTACAATGAAAATCCATGTCATTTTAATACTACACTCAGGAGAGTTCACTTGTACACCTAGTTTTCCTAAACTATACATATTGGTTTTATAATTTTACAGCACTGATCTTCGTTAGCCCGACCAAGGTTTCTTTAATGTATTGTGATTACGTTACTTTATATATTGAACAATTCGTGTTTCTGGTGCACAAGAAGTAACTGATAGTTGGTTGTTTGTTGCAGGATGGTTTTGGATCCCAAAAGCGGTGGCAGCCATAACGACTACGGGAGTATTTCCGCTGAAGGGGAAGCGACCGGCGGGCCATCGGCAGGCGCAGCGCCCGTGTCGGTGTCCGGGCCGGCCGGCGCAGCCATGACACAGAGTGACCTGTATCAACGGCAGGTAATACCAGTAAGAATTATGGATATTGTAGGTTAATTACTTGTCAGGGGATGAATAGAAACTGACCTAAACTTGGTGATACAACTTGATACTGTTCAAGTTTTTTTTTAAGCATGTTTAATTCAACAGGTAGTTCTATCATTGACGGGGGTAAATCAAATCGATCCAAACTTCGTTTACCGTAACAAAATAATCAAGGGAATTATTTTAATTTCAGATATAATAAAGTTCTTGAACTTGTAAAACAATTGTTACAATTAAATGTTGTTAAGGCACTATTTCTAGTAAGTGAACTTAAGAGACAAGATTAGCAGCAGAATAGTCATCATAATTTCTAGCTGTTTCCACAGTTTATTTTTATCGTTGATTTTAAAGTTACGCCCATTTAATAACTTAATACGAAGTGATTACTGGCGAAGTGAATAAAACAAATAAATAGCCTGAGGAACTACTATAAAAACATTTTATTGGTACAAGTGAATAAACAACTGCTCTTACTAGGCAGTTACTACTGCACCTGCACCGTAGTAATTACTCTACTTATGGAGACTCCTAACTCCCTCCCTGATAAACGTTTAATGCTCAATTGCTGGACGAGATGCAACACTCACATCACCTCTTGGATGCAGTGTGGCAAAAGTACTCAATACAGTACCTGGCAAAAACTCAAATGAAGTAAGCCCGAAGTATTTTAAACCCTAACTCTCCGTAACAGTGAAAGTACGAAGTACTCATGTACTATTTCGACTCTTGATGTTAAAAATTCTGTTTACTTTTGTTTAAAGGTTCTTATCAAATCAGTGTAAAAGTAAAGTCTGCTCATTTGGGTAAAAGTTATTTAAACTTTTAAATCTATCGGGTTTTCACAGTACATATCATAACAGTGCTCATACTATATTTAATTTATTCTCTGGGTTTGTCTAAGTTTATTTCAATCACTGAATAAAATACTATATACTATTTAGGACCTTTTTAAATGATTTTTAATGATAATCTTTGAGGTTTAGTTCAGCAAATGTAACTAATTTCTAATGAGGGATTTAGTTGGTTACCTCAAACTTTTTATAGGTTGTGTAGAGCAACGCTTTTAGTTAGAAAACATATAAACTAGCTACCTGTTTTTGCCCGATATTAGTTTATTACATTTTTCATCATCTTTACTGAAACATAGGCCGCAATATACGTTTTCATTTATTACATTAAACATTTTTTTTTAGTTGTATTTTTGATATTTTACGATTTAAACCTGATAGTCTATTTTTTAATAACTTTCACAATAAATCAAAGCTATCTTATACAATTAATCATATATTTACATGTGTGCTTATAAGCACTAAACTTTAAACAAACAAAACAAGTCCGTATATAATGGAACAAATTAAAAGATTAAATCTACAAGCTGTTCAAATAATTAGTTTTTTGTAAATTAATATAATTATTTAGCAAATATTAAACAATTGCTATAAAATCGGAAAGAATTTAATTAACATATTACAATTATGATCCTTATTAAGGTATATTATTCCTGATGGGGTGTTGGAATGGAGATTTTCCTTTATTATTAAAGGTTTCTTGTTACAAAATTAGTTTTAAAAATAGTGATTTATTCAAATAAATTTAAATAATGATATTGGTTTACGAGTATATATCATGCAGAAGATATCCTCATTTTGAAAAATCATGTGAATAGATTAACCTTCTTTTATCCAGAAAAATTATATTGATGCATTAAAACGAAATGCATCTTATTTTAAAACAAAGTGGCAAAAGAAATTGTTGCCGCAACTAAGTACGAGCCATATTGAAAAATGAAAGAAGCACAGGAAACTAAAAAATAAAAACTTCTTGTAGCAATAGAAATACATATCTCCAGTAAGTGTTCATGGATGAAATTAAAAGAAGATATTCATAATGTATGCAACTCACTAAAAAACTATATTTTTCAAAATTTATTTCATTTATTTCTACATAGACAATAATGAGTTAAGTGATGGATCATGTTTGAACTTGGAATTCGTCTGAGCGTCATTGGAGCCTATCACTTAGTAAGTTGACAAAAATTCATTTTTTTTTGTCTGTTGGGAGAATGTAAAAAATATTTTCCCTATAATGTCTACCTGTCTATCTCATCGCAGGACATCACAAGAATGAGATAAACTGTGGGCTTCAAATTTTGCATGCAACCTTTACGAAGTCTGTTACGCGACATGTGGTTAGGCATACTCCAACCTTGTTTGTACATTCAACTATAGTGATACCGTTGTTTCAGCCATTGCTGCCGGACACAGGAGGGTGGGTGACTGGAGCAACTCTGGCACAGCCGCCAGATTACGACGAGGACGACGAAGACAAGATGGATGGGCTCAAGCGCAACACCATCAACTCAAACGGTGTTGTGAGAATAGAGGTCCCCTCACCTCTGCGTGATGAGCCCAGATACCCCAAGGAGAAGATGAAAACTTTTATAGGTGAGTAGAAGTTAGCAAAATTAAAGTCAGTATTCTAAGAAGCTCAAACTAACATATTATGTAACATGGATAATAACATAGTTATAAGTACCAGCCATATATTACTTGTATTACACCATTGTGGCATCACTCGACGTAAATGAGCTATTACTATTTCCATTTACTTCCAAAAGGTGCTTGATGAGCTTTTTCATAATTTCTTTTAGGAGAAATTTCTAGATTTTTTAAATTTTATCCTGACTTATTATTTATATTAACCCTTATGTTTTAGAAAGATTATTTAGGATAAAATTCAGGGGAGTATATCCTTAGTCTTTTTACTGATACAGGAAGTATCCCAAAGTTCCAGTCTGGAACCTATTTTTATTTTGTTTTTAAACGTTATGACATCTTGCAATAATGTAACATCCACCTTTATTAATGATATTACGAATACTAAGAAATCATTATTTAGCTGATATGGGTCATTCATTCCATGTTAAATCAACCAATACTCTGAACCTTGAATGATATCTGGTAAAACAGACAATGTCCCTATTTGAAATAAAGATGGAAAGGTACAGGTACAACAGAGATTAGTTTTAAGCAAATATCAAAGAAATGTATCGCTTATCTAAAGGAAAATTCTCAACTAGTTCATTTTCAAAGGTTTGTAAGCTTACGCCCAAGGACTACATCTTTCCTGGATAAAGTGGAACACATAAAATGTGTGTTTCTGCACATTGCGCCAAAACATAAAAGTAATGATGACTGGAGCAAAAATGCAAAATTTTGTCCTGGATGATAAATATCTTTGAAATCCTATCACACCTTGTGTCTGGAAAAGATAATATACAATCCATCTTCTCAGCACTGTTATATAAATGTGTGCAAGGAATACCTAAGTGGTAGTGAATTAAAAGACTTACCGTTTCATTATTAATAAATTTAATAATGAAATAATAGATGAAGGTACTTACAAGTTATACTGTGAATGACATTTTTTTCAAATAAATTGAAGAGAACATATTTGGTTTTTCAAAAACACTTTTTGGGAGAATTCAAAATATTAAAAACTTAGTCACGTGGTATATCAAATTAAAGAGCATTTCAAATCAAAAAGAATACCACAAATTTGAGTTCTTTAGCTATAATAAGTTTTTAATTATGGTGTTTAGAAAATACTGAAGTATGACTAAAAAACTGCCATTTTGTGGGTTTTTAAAAGCCTGTAACTCAAAACCCCTAAGGCGGAAAAATGTAAAATTTTGCATTTTAACTAGTTTTAGTAGGTACAACTTCCATAAAAATTACCAAAATCTGAGAGGTCAAGGTACAAAACATTTTTCATAGTTTGATTTGAAATTGAATGACCCATAATGGTATGGCTGATGCTCCTGAGAGATAGCCTGAAATAACCACATGTTCCTGAACCTCAGGAAGGCAGTGGTACAGTATTTATGTTTATTCTAAAACTAATTATTTGTACTTTTTATGGGATTGGGGACTTATTTTCTTATGTTATTTCATATGAGAGACCTGTAAATTTGTCTCTATATTTGAGTATACTGATATAATAACTACTCGTAGATGCATTGGTGTTATAAGGACTTTTAACAGTTTAGATTTTTTTCGATTATGACTTTAGTAAGTTTTTACTTTATATGAAAGTAATGTGTTTAGCTGTAACTGTAACATTTTTGCCCTCAGGTTGTTTGAAGTAAGAAAAGTGTTGCATACAAAGACACAAAGGTACTTTTGGTATTCTTATTCTTCTGTCCTGGTATTACTGACCAGTGTGGGGATTGAGGGCTGGGTAGAAACCTCACACAAAACATGTAGAATCAAGAATTTATGTTAAATGAAAGTTTTGCCAGCTGTTTTAAAAACAATAAGTTTGATTTAAATTAGAGTATTAAAAAGTGAATAAATGTTATTCAGTATTAACCTTAATCTGAATTAATGAGGTGAAGAAAAATATTTTAAACTAATATTATATATGGCTTGAAAATAATAAATTATTACTTAATAAAAATAAGACTGAAAGAATTGTTTTTGGGCTTAAAAACACTGAAAATAGATCTGTTAAACTCCTAGGAATAAATCTAGACTGCAAGCTTAGTTGGAATGAACATACAAATCAATTGTGTAAAAAATTGGCTAAAGTTCTTTTCTTATTAAGGAAACTAAAAACATGTACCAGTAGGGAACTTATTTTAAATGCTTACTACTCTTTTTTTCACTGTCACCTATTATACAGTACAACTCTTTGGGGAAACTCCTCTGGGGCTCAACAGGTTTTTATATGGCAAAAGAAGGCGATTAGATGTATAGTGGGAATTGGGGACACTGAATCATGTAGACCGCATTTTATTGATCTGAGTATTCTAACGTTACCCTGTGTGTTCATGTTTCAATCAATTATGTATGTTAAAGACCATTATGCAGAATTTAATTTACGAAGCAGTAAACATGTATATAACACCAGAAATAAAAACCTTATTGATGAAGAATTTGTACGTCTAAGTAAGACAAAAAGTAATTACATACATATTGGCATAAAGCTTTTTAACAAATTACCTCTAAATGTAAAGTCTTTGTCTGTAAATAGTTTTAAATTGGTTCTTAAGAAATGGTTTTTAAAAAAAGCTTTTTATAGTTTAGACGAATTCTACAATGTTTCATTAGATGACATAATATTTTAGGTGTAATATTTATATATCATAATTTATTCTCATATTTTGTAATTTTGTATTATTTGTTGTATTTATTGATTGTTAATTTTATTAATTGTTATGTTTGTTAATTGTTATATTTGTTCATTGTTATATATTGTTAATTGTTATATTTAGATTAAGACTTAGACACATTGACAAACAACAAGCTATCTTACATCAAATTTTCACTGAAGTCAAATGTCTGCTATTTTATTTGTATCATTGTGCTACCATTTAATTGAATAATGTGACAAAGCCTATTGTAACATATGTTATTTAACGGCAATAAACGAATTGAATTGAATAAACGAATTGAATTATAACAGTAACTGATGTAACATATTACTATATCTTGTTATATAGTTCAATTAATCTTGTTACTTGTAACACAAGGATTGATTTAATAGTTTCAGTTGTTCACGAGATTGTAAGATGTGAGGGAACACAAAGTCTGTAACAACCCAGGCTTGCCCATGTTCAGTTGGAGATTAGAACTTTCACAATATTTATGTACACAAAGGCTTGTTTTGTAACTTTCCCAATACATTCCAAGAGAGATTTTATACGAGTTTACAGCAAAGCTTGCATAAAAATGAATCAAAGTTTCTCTTCTTATTTTAGTTAGATAGTGTATACAAAATCCTCCTATTGCAATATCACTCACGCTACCATTTAAGGAAAATTAAGATGATCCTCAAGAGTTCAAAACCACCCCAATTCCAAAGTTTAAATATATCCATGTGATCATCAATATAGAAATATTCACTAACACTCAGCCAAATCCCATGGACTGAAATGCTCCAACATCGAACTCTGTGTTGCCTATATAGAAATCATGCTTCATGCATTATTTTAAATCTGTAGTTTAGTTTGTTCTCGAGATAATGTGCCAACAGACAAACATAAACTAAATTTGTTCAGTCCTATCAGGTTATAATTGTTATGTGTTATTTATTAGCCTACAAATATTTTAAAACTATTTCCAATTACTCAAAAAATCTTGAATAAATTATTGTGACCAACACATTGTATTTTGTATTCCACGTTCTTTCTTTCTCCCTTCCTCCCTGACCACTTCCCCTATTTCTCTTTTCTTTACTTAATCCATTATACATATATCTTCCTTCTTTTAATATATCTGCCCCATTCTCATTGACTTTAATATTTGAGATTCAAATGACTGGTTTGCTGCATCTACTCCTAGCTAAGGCCTTGATGTCTGTGGTTTTATTCCCCTGTAGTTTTTTTGTCAACTTGTACTAATAAGGTACATCTAAAGTGCTAATTACTCAGAGTATAAATCATGCCAATACTATTTATACCTCTTAGGCTAGGCACAGTTTTGTTATTTACATTATTTCTGGACCACTTTACTTTTTAAACTTTTCACATAGTGATCATACAACTCGTATGCCTAAGCTTCTATTAACTAAATGGTGAATACTATAAAAATAACACAATGTTTAATAGATTTTCCTTTCTATATATTTTAAATTATTTGTTTTTTTTTTATTGTTGTCTATCACTTTATGAGATTTAATACTATTTGAGATAACGAAATAAACGTTTGATTGTTGCAGCATTCCTGACATTCTTGCTAAACATGGTTCTGTCGACACTATCACTGGCTCTGGTTCACGAAAGGGTGCCTGATCGCTCGTACCCACCACTGCCTGATACGTTCCTCGACAACGTGCCCACGTTAGATTGGACGCTGGATATCTCTGAAATACTCATTATGATCTCCACCAACGTCACGGTGCTGGTCATCGTCATGCACAAACACAGGTGTGGTACAGTCCAAACATTTTCATTAAAACTGAATGCATATTTTCAATTTATTAGTAATGTCCAACAAATAAATTCTAAATATTCTTGACTTTTCTATGAAAGCAGTGCAAAGTGGTTTTTACACGCGTTGCTACCACTATGAGAAACGAAACAACATTTTTATTATAAATCACACAGTCTTAACCCTTGATCCAGCAGTAATGTTTTCCTCAGATAGCAGGCCATTTTTGAGAGTTTTGTACCCGTACACTTTTGCTATAAACCTATACATTATTTTTCAGGAAAATGTGGAGATAATGATGGTGTAAAAACATTTTGCATAAATCATAAAAAAAACTGCAGTATTTTCTATAAGTGGTGGGACTGCACATGGTAAAGTGTTAAAATATTATATATATATATATATATATATATATATATATATATATATATATATAAACGTAATATACAAGGCATGTTCAGTAAGTACTGTTTCATTCTACTGCACTGTAAACGGTTGTCACAAGTCACACAAGAACATTAGTCATCGATGTTCACTGGCTATAGACTTACACCATTTTAGTTGTTCTACATTATGTTTTCAGTTTTCTCTGAACATTTAAAATGTTTAAGACAATTAGTGATTCCACCGATTGTAAGATTCGTTCTGTAATAAGATTTTTAAACGCAAGGAATGTGGAACCTGCTGAAATTTATTGTTAACTTGGAGATGTTTAAAGGAAAGACATGATGAGTGAAGGGATGGTGAAAAAGTGGGTTAGAATGATCAATGGCGGTCAACTAAATGTGCATGCTGAGAATTGGAGTAAAACCTTTTTCTAGTCACTGTTGGTAAGGGCAATGGATGAAAAAATTACTATCTGACGATTTCCAACAAATTTTACGCACTCTTTTGTACGAAATTGTTATGGATCGCTTAGGTTATCGCAAGCTGTTTTCCCGATGGGTTCCAAAAATGCTCACTGACGTGCACAAAACCAAGAGACTCGGAAGTTCTTTGACTTTTCTCACACAATATAGTGATGATGGTGAGGACTTTTTAAAAAAAATTGTGACAGGTGGTGAAACTTGGGTCCATCATGTCACACCGGAATCCAAACTGCAGTCAATGGAGTGGCGACACTCGCAATCCCCGAAGAAACAAAAATTCAAGACGACAATGTCTGCACAAAAAATCATGTGCATTGTCTTTTGGAATCGGAAAGATGTTTTGTTGATTGATTTTCTCCCAAGAGGGTAAATCATTAATGTGGCAAGGGATTGCGAAACCTTTAAGAAAACTAAGGCGGGCAATTCAAAACAAACAGAAAGGAATGGTCAGTAACAGAATTATGTTGGTCCATGACAATGCTTGGCCTCATACTGCTGGTGACACTTAAACTTTGGTTTGACAATTTCTTTGGAAGCAGTTTGATCACCCGCCCTACAGTTCGGCACCATCTGACTACCACTACTTGTTCCTGCACATGAAACACGAGCTAGGCAACTAATGTTTTGAAACCGACAAAGTGAAAATTGTTATGGAGTCGTGGTTACATTCGTAGGCAGAAACCTTCTACAAAGAGGGTATACACAAATTGATCACCCACTACGACAAGTGTTTAATCAACGGTGGAAACTATGCCGAAAAATAGTTTAAGGTTTGGGCTTTCATGTATAAATCAATTGTGTTGAAAGAAACTGTTTTACTTTTTTTAAGGTACTTACTTTCTGAACACGCCTCATAGAACGGTTTATTTAAATTTAAATTTAAAACAAAAAATTCACAAAACCTCCAGGGTAACTTATGTTTAGAATAAGAAACTAGATTCAATTTAATAATTGATATAATTATCTAAAGGATCAATCTTTGTAATATAAATAATCATGTATATGTTTTTTATAATAATAAATATCATCTGATTTAGAGTCAAGATTCTAGTATGTCATATTGCAGGTATATAGTGTTCAGAAGAGTATTTCTGATTCTCTCATTGCTGTATCTCATGCGGTCCATCACCATGTACGTGACAGTGTTGCCAATGTCCAGCACTACATACATCTGTTCACCCAAGGTACACATCTTGATGATTCAGATTTACTAGCTATAATATAAATAGATGGATCCTTACAGGTTCTTATGACTTGTTATCATAATTCACCCTTTAATTATAGAATAATTTTCTTAGATTATTTGTAATGACTAGAAAAATATTGGTTCTGATTTTTGTTCTACCCTATAATAGTTTGTTAAACTCTGGAATTTTTCAGGTAGATTTTGTATAAAAACAGACCATTGCAAATGTCCTCATGATAGCACTTAAGAAAATTATTAGTATAAATTCTCCAGGCATGACCTCCAGAGCTCAAAATCACTCCCCCCCTGTTCAAAAGTTTATATAGTAGTCCCTCTATAGTTCGGCCCTGCGCCAGTCCGGTGCCATAGGGCAGGGTGTCACAGCCGTCAATTTGTGATCCCAGCTCTTAAAGACAGTGTATTTAACAGCATTGTTTTTCCGTTTTTGAATAGTATACATATAATAGAGGAAGTTTGTGAGATATTTTAGTATTATTGTCTCGTTCATATTTTTTTTTTTTTTTTTCAACAAAATTGAACTTTTTGGAGGCTTTTACCTAAAAAAAGTTTCAAAAGATAGAGTAACATATATGCCATATTCTATTTTTTTTTTTTTTTATTTTATGACTGTTCTTCATCTTAATGGTAAGAATTTACTTTTTGAGGAATAATATATTCTATTATGTAATTTAGAATATATTATTCCAAATGAATGGAAGGAAGCGATAGTCATCCATGTTCATAAGAAAGGTGACAAAAAAGAGTGCACCAACTACAGAGGAATTTCTCTCCTAAACTGTACCTACAAAGTGCTATCAAAGATTTTACAAAAAAGATTAGAGGAGTATACATCCAATATAATAGGTGACCACCAAGCAGGCTTTACTAGAGGTAGATCAACTACTGATCAAATATTCATACTGAAGGAGGCAATTGCCAAATACCATGAATTCAATAAATCCTTTCTATGCCTTTTTATTAAATTCTCCAAAGCATATGACTCGATTAGTAGAAGAAGACTCTGGAACATTATGGAAAAGTATGGAATACCCAAAAAATTAATAAACTTGTCAAAATCATGCATATCAGGATCTAGATGCAAGGTTAAGATAAATGGGGAAATCTCGGAAAACTTTGATGTAAGCACAGGCGTAAGACAGGGGGATGGATTGTCCCCATTGCTATTTAATTTAGCTTTAGAGGAAGCATTACAAGAAGTAAGACAAACAGAAGCTGGAATTACAATAGGGACCAAAATAAATGTTCTTGCATTTTCGGATGATGTTGCAATTATAGCGAAGAGTAAAGAAGAGCTGAAAGTGCTGGTCGCAAAACTCCTAAACCATACACAAAAAGTTGGTTTAAGCATAAATGAAGAGAAAACCAAAATAATGGAGTGTGGGAGAACAACCTAAATAAACAATGAAAATAATATAGAAATAGAAGGGCACAAATTTAAAAAAGTAAACAACTTCACTTATTTGGGAGTAATGCTGACGAATAATAATGAAGAAGACATGGAAATACAACAAAGGATAAATGCAGCACACAGAAGTTTATCAGCATGCCACAAGCTATTAAGCTCTCGACTACTATCACACAAAACCAAACTCTGTATATATAAAACCATTATAAGACCAGTTCTGTTATATGGCTCAGAAAACTGAGTGTTAAGTAAAAAAACAGAAAAACGTTTGATAGTATTTGAGAACAAATTATTGAGAAAAATCTATGGGCCAACCCTTGAAGATGGAGAGTGGAGGATAAAACATAATGTAGAGTTGAGGCAACTATATATGGACCCAGACATAGTGGTCGAGGTGAGAAGTAGGAGAATGAGATGGGCTGGCCATTTACTAAGGAAGGAGGACAACTCCTTAGTCAAGAACGTCCTTGTAAACAATCCGGAGGGCAGAAGACCACCAGGAAGGCCAAAGTTTAGATGGCGAGACCAGATCAGAAGAGACATAAGAAAACTGGGAAGAAGGGAAGAAGAGGCAATGGATAGAGAGATCTGGAGGCAGTGTGTTGGCGAGGCAAAGTACCACCTTGGGTACCAAGAGCCACGGCAGTAAGCAGTAAGTAAGTATTATGTAATTTACATGCATTTTACAATTGAACTCCAGTAATCTGGCTTTTTTACTAATCCAACTCATGTTTGGTCTGAATTGTGTGTTGGATTATTGAGGGACTACTGTATATACAGGGAGGTCCAAAAAGTACTAACATATTTTAACATCAACTTTTGTTCACAAACTTAAAACTATATGGTATATTTTATATATGTACAGATATAAAAACTCAAAAAGTGTTTAGTGTAACTTGGTAAAAACCACCGCCAATATGGCCATCTTTTATGGCTCTCCAGGCGTTAAATCAAACTTAAGCTTATTGCTCCCTTTTCCTGCATAAGGATGATGATTTCTTAAAAAGGAGTTACTTTTTCAGACAAAGCAACTTTTCATATTAATTGTCATGTCAATCGTCATTACTGTACAATTTAGGGTCAGAACCACCACATGGTTTTATTAAAGATGAATGCCACACTCAAAATTTTAGGGCTGTAATGCACAATAGATGTTTGGAGCCATTTTTCTCTGTAGAGAATCCTGTAACAGTACAATTTGTTATGATATGCTGGAACTTTTTGCTTTTCCACAAAATAGACCAAATTGAAACCATGGAAGGCTCAATTTACATCCAGCAGGATGGTGTTCCATCACATTTTCATAACCATGTTCAGCATTTTCTGGATGACAAGTTTCAAGATCGATGAATTGTGGGAGGGGAGGACCGAAACAATTGCCATCAAGGAGTCCAATTGAGAGATATCAGCTGATTGTTGCTCGAGGTTTGTGCAGGCGTACCTTTAATGTGGTGCTCATTTATGCGTTGACGGATTTTGTTGGATAAAGTACCCTTGGAATTGTTATAAGTATTGCAACATAGTTAGCATTTTGTAGATTTTTTTATAACTGATGCAAAACATGTAATACATTTCAACTGACAAAATCTTTATTGCTCCTGGCTTGTGCAATAAAGTTGATGATGATCGTGCTCGATTATGCGTTTTCATTGAAAAAGTAACATTGCAGTTTTTATCAAAATCACAAAAAAATTTGATAACTTGTATATTTTTATAACTATATCGGTTTTTGGTTGTTTGACTTTCAAAACAAGTGCCATTTTGTTAATATTAAAGCAAATCACAACAATATTTTGTTTAAATTTGTTTGATTTATCTATACTCATATGCAAAATTTGGTATATGTATCTAAAAATATTAAATTTTTTAATAAAAAATACAAAATTGTGGCTAGTGGCTAAAATACACATTTCTCAAACTATGTTTTAGGACATTTTTTGTTTGGAATAATGTGTACTATCAGTTACAGAACCTTTTTGTGAACACCCTGTATACAAAGAACGTTATATAGCAGTGTAAGTTACATAACTCCACTTGTGGAAATAATAGTGTTCCCGAAAAAGCCCAAACGAGTTGAAACTTGGTATAAAAATTCATCTTCTAAATATTCCAGTTGGTTGTGTTTGCAATCACTGAATAGTGGCATATTCCATTTGCATACAACCATATAGGGAAAATATATTTATATATAAATTTTAATAAGTAAAAAATTACTTATTTCCAAATTATGCCACTTGAGTCTATTTTCATGTGTGTAAAGTTCATTTTAACACAAGTGGCATCACTAAAATAGTAATTCTGATATAATTTTATTGAAATAAAATTTGGTGATCCCAAAGAAGCAGATGTGTATTGAATCCCATTTTCATTCTATAATAGGGACAAATAAATCCCCTCTATAGAAAAATGTGTTATTTACTGCACTAAATTTAGAGAATGGCATGACTGGAGGTAAGAGTAATCTCACAGCTCAGATTAGAATCTAATTTAAAATCTCCAAACTTTTTGTTTGTCCTCCATTGTGAATTATATATTTCTTAAAAGGTGTGATCAAATGTTTTAGAATTTTAACTGAACATCGTGATATAATCGTGTAAGCAATATTTTTAATCTGAGTGAAGTAGAAAACTTGATGTTAGTTAATACAGTTTCTATAAATGTTTACTTAATTCTCATATAGAGAAATAAATTCTAGTTCTGTCCCTGTTAGTGAATTTTCTTGTAGATCGTTATTGATTTGAATATATACTGTCTTCTGTTGAAGTGATTTTTTTGTAATCAGACAGTTGTAAATGTCTATACTTTTTTTCCGCTATCAGTTAAGCCACATTTCATATCTTCAACATTAAGCCATACACAAAAATTTCTTCATGCAATATAATAAAATAGTCTCTTTAAGGAAATTGTTACCATACAGGATCATTTATCGTGTCAGAGCTCCAGCTCATTCTTCAAATCTCATCAATATTTCATTGAGAAACTCTATATAATACAACTTCATATGTCCTTTACTTCTCACATAGCTTCCTATAATTTTTAGTTCTTCCAAAATTTAAAATCAAATTATTTTTAAAGTGGAAGGAGTGCTAAAGGAAGCTTAGTGGCTTGTGAAGGGCTTGAAAATGATAACCAGTTTTCATTTTCCGGCTAAAACTCTGGAAAATACCATACACTTTTTGTTAATGTAATGCACCATTTTTGTTACTAAAACTCAGTTATTACTTTTAAATCAGAAACTTGCATGGTTTCCTTCTAAACAAAAGAAAAACTTAATAATGTTACAAATTAGGGTATATTTCATGACAATTTTTCTTTTGACACCAACATTGTGAAAAGTTTTTATCCTTCCAAACTTTTGAACACAGAGTATCAAGTTCGGTTTCAGATAAGAGAACATACAACAGCAATAACAATAATTGCATTGCATCTGAAATCTCAGAATTTGTCTTTATTTTTTTGTTTTTATTTTATGATACCAATAAGTAGAATATTGTAAAAGTTTAATATTTAAGAATATGAATATTGCAGGTGAACCACACAAGTGTTGCGATAGTGGCCAAGAGAGTGTTCCAGCTAATATCTGGCATGGGGTTGTCTATCAATGGCAAACATACATATTGTGGTGACTACATCTACAGTGGCCATACCATCATACTCATCATGAGTTACCTCATAATTTCTGAGTGTAAGTGTCAGTGAGTCTTAACCATTTGTTTGGAAACAAACTGCAAATAATTTATTTTTAATTTACTCTTTAAAAGATCCGGGTGACACAAATATGCTGGACAAAATGGACTAACGGTTACTAAATGTGTGTTGAATAATCTTTTTAGTTAAATTTATTTCTAATAAACTACTAAAAGTGTTCCCTGTGCGATCCTGGGACAACAGTTTATGGAAATAGCCCATCTAAATCCAATTTTACGATTAAATACTGATATTTTGGCTATATTTAACACTCACAACAACCAATATTTCAAACTTTTCATTTCATGAGGCCTTTTGATAGCAAGGCCGTCTTTGGCAGACAAGCAGTTAAACATATGTAATTTAATATTAATTTGAGTTTGTAAGATAAAGATAAATGATTATGTGGAATTATACTATGTAATTCTTGAAATGTTAGTTTTGGTACTCTTTGTGAAAGTAATATAGAATTTTGTTTGAGTCCATTTTCGTGATTTAATAATATCTTCTGCATTTACTTGATTTATATATTATGATTTCCATAAATTTTATTATCTTGGTGTGCTGACATTTTTTAATAATTTTTATTTGACTGTCTAATAATGGTTATAAAATAGACGTATAGAGCAACCACAATTGTCTACATAGGCAATAAAAAACAGAAATGATTTCTTTATTTTAGTAAAACATATTAAAATTAGAATCGAATTATAATATTACTGCCAAAATCATCTTGCTTACATACTCTTCGCAGGATGATTATATTGAAAAATTGTGTCATGTCTGTGTTCAGACTCACCCAAGAGGCTGTGGCCACTGCATTGGGCGTCATTTGTGGTGTCAGCAGTGGGTGTGATGTTTGTGTTGGTGGCTCGAGGCCATTACACTGTAGATGTCATCATAGCTTACTGGGTCACCACAAGGGTCTTCTGGATCTACCACACTCTTGCCAACCACTCTATACTCAAGGTGAGGTCTAAGTCAGGTAGTTGTACTTATTGTGGGTTTTTAATCTGGGAAAGTAATTGCTTATACGCTATGTCAACAAAAAAATAAACTGATCAACTTTGTTTGTAAATATTTTTAACACAAATATAAAATTTAAAGTAACACACCTAATCTTAATTTATATTTTATATTGGGTATCGCCTTTATTTGTGAAATTCAACATGGTTTTTATTTTTGGCAAAAAGATATTCAGTTCAGCAATCTAACTGAGCATACACTCAATGGGGCAATTCATCATTAATATGTGAAAATGCTGCAGTTAATTCTTAACTCTTGAATGTTTAACACTTGATTTGAAAGCCTGGCCTTTTACAAATTCTCAGAGAAAAAAATTACATGTTATGTCGCGCCTAGTTCACCAATGAGGGAAAATGTTATCAAGTGATTCTTTTACAATTAAGCTCTAGTGCGGAGGGCACCATCTTGTTGAAAAGTAACACAAGGCTCAAATTTTTCAGGTTGAGGGTATGCATAGTTTTCTAGCATGTCTAGATAAATGTTACCGTTAATTGTTTATTTACTGAAAACACTCGTATGATTCATAGCTTCATTACCATATACAGTTTTTACCTTATTATAAACCTCAACCAGAGTTTTGCTCTTCCAAATGAGATAACGAATGATGCAGCGTATTTCAAACTTGGTAAGAGATTGGATTGACATTTTTCATGAAACGTATTGTCATATCAACAGTTCTCAACTTACTGACTTCGAACAGGTTTTGTTACACAGCAGTGGCCTAACCATGAGAGGTTCAGTACAGTTACTTTCTGAATATGTCTCGTTTATATACTTATTTAGTTTTGGTCTAACTCCCATCGCCACTGATACCCAAGGTGGTATCTGGCCTCGTCAAAGATCTGCTTCCACTTTGTCTAATCTTCTTTATAGATCTTCATCTTGTTCATGTCAATAAGCATTTCTTATAGCCACTGACTGTTATAATACATGAAATTAATGGTACCTTATCATGATTTCAATATTGTTTTGCCATATACATTCACATTTTTTAGGACAAATGTCTCATCCTCATCATCAGTTGTTTAACCCTTTGACCGCCGTGAGCCACTATAGTGGCTCGAGATTTACGGTACCTTGACCGCCATGGGCCACTATAGTGGCTCGCCGTATGCGGTACCTTCAGCGCCGCGGGCCACTATAGTGGCTCTGTGAACTTTACGCCTTTGTCCTTATAGTTTAAACATAATTATATATAAAATATATTTATATCAACTTTGAATTGTATTGCTCTGCTTCATTTCAACTATAAAATATTGATATTTACTTGTTTCTATAGTAACAAGTGTATCTTCATCCTACAGCGGAATTTTTGAAATTTTTTTAATTTTACTTAAATTACATTATTTATGCAATTTCTGTGGAATATATTTGTAACTTTTAGTATATATTCAAAACAATACGTACTTTTAGGTTAAAAAATGTTATTTGAGCCCAAGTTACTTATTCAGTGTGTTTTTGGACCTCAAACTTAATTTTTTTTTTTTTTTTCTTTTAATTACGACAGGCATACATACTACTAAACAAATATAAAAAAAATAATAAAGCTGTAATTTATTACATCAACCGAAAGTACATCTCTTCCCCTCAAAAACAAAACCAAAACTAAAAGGCTAGCTCAAAATTTACGAAAGTTATGTAATATATGTGACTATGCAAAAATGGGTGATTTTGCCGTGGCGGTATTCGATCCGTGTGGTGCTCAAACGTCTGGCGGTCTAGCGAACGACGGCGCGCGGGAGTGGTGGCGCACTAAGGGTGAAAAATGCTGATACATGAAAGTTAAAACGAAACACAACATTTAATGTGGAAAAAATGAATATATTCAGCAAATACAAACATGGGAGGTCAGCAGCACACACATAAGGCATGTTATATACATCCTTGAATTGATTATAACATTTATAAATTCAATCATCAAGAATTCAATTTATGCCCTGTTAGAACAATGTTTTCTCAGTGTAATATTATTCACACCTACCATATATGACATTTGTGTTTATGGACCCACAAAAATGATGTATTTAACGGATACCTTGAAAGTCCAATAAAAGCCAGTTACCAGTTATTTTTAATTTGGAACCCACTGAATCGGTTAAAAAATATCTTTTTTTTTAATTAATGATGTTTTTGGTTGTTATATCTATGAAACAATATTTTTTATTATTACTGTTTATAATAAAAATGTATAGGCAGGTAAATTCTTAAAGATGATTTCTACGAATAAAAAAATAAGTATTAAATTTAAAAAATTTTTAACCATTTTATAGTAGCTTAGGTTTTATAGTAAGTGCAGGAATTTGAAAAATTTGTTTAGGTTGAAACTGTTATAAACAATGAAATTATTTTAATTTTATATTTGAGATAAATAAAAATATTTACGACAAAGACTATGATAGATACCATTCCATGTATAAACTGTACAACTATGAATAAAGCTTGATTGAGCTAATTATATATTTATTATTTTATTTTATATATTTTTATACCAAATAAGTTTGTGCAAAATCCCAAACTGTTCATTGAGAGTTTTGAATTTATGCTATTAACTTGGCATGTGTGCCAAAGGATAGCTTCATAAGTGGATACTGTATTCTTGGTGAGGGATTATGGCATTAATTAGTTGTTGGCTACTACTAAAAAGTATTATTTTTACTCACGTATTGCGTTATCTAGTGGAATTTTTCTTTTCGTTATCTAAGTTTTATTTATTCTGATAATGCTGCTGTGCAAATCCTAGCTTTCTGTAGTGGTGATATCTAGTGCCAATGTCTAAACACATAATATATAATGTGCAAACTCGTCTAATACTGTATTCTTGGTGAGGGATTATGGCATTTATTAGTTGTTGGCTACTACTAAAAAGTATTATTTTTACTCACGTATTGCGTTATCTAGTGGAATTTTTCTTTTTGTTATCTAAGTTTTATTTATTCTGATAATGCTGCTGTGCAAATCCTAGCTTTCTGTAGTGGTGATATCTAGTGCCAATGTCTAAACACATAATATATAATGTGCAAATTCGTCTAATGGTTAAATGTATGATTTGTAAAATAAACTTCATGAGACATCATTGCACTGTTTTGGATTTTAGCATATTTAAATGGTTATATTTGGAGTGAATATTTCTTAAGTCTTTAAAATATTGACTTTGTTGTATCAATTGTTGTTTTTTCTCTACAGAATAGTACAGCCAACAACCTGCTGAGCCGAGCTTGGTGGTTCCGGCTATTCCGCTACTTTGAGGGCAATGTCGGAGGCCCTCTGCCCCGCCTTCATGACTGGCCTCTGCCGTGGCCCCGCCGTTTCCTCGCCAAGCACCCTAACCGTGACAGTTAGTACCCCCCTGCCCTACGCCCTCGCCAGTCTGCCAAAACCACATCTTGTGTTTGTTGCTTTTTAAATTCAGATAAGCAAAGAAGCCGTTGTTTGTACCAGACGTGCAGTAGAGGATGAGCTCTCCTCCCGTTGTAACCAGAGAGACCACAGAACAGGTTCTCGTAGCGCACTTCACACCACTGTCAAATAGTATTTGTTAACACAATGTACGGGGGCAAATCATAGAATATACAAACTTTCTGTTTTACAAGTTTTATTTTAGAGTAGAATGTTATTTTAACATTTGGACCAGGAACACGCTAGATTTACAGTTATGATTTTATAATGTCCAAAGATTTCAAATTTTATATAAGTTTGGGGGTTTTAATTTTTTATCATCAAACATGATTTTCTTTTTACGGCAGACAAGAGACAAGATTTAATAGAAAAATGGATTAAAATTATTTATTCAAGTATCAATATATTTATTATTTTCTAACATAATCATCACTAGGGAGTTTTACTATTATTTAACACGTGTTTAAACATTCATTGAAGAATCATTTTTTACATTGATATCATGTCACAGTAGGTTTGTAAAACACATGTGCTAACAACCAGCTTCGCTTAAGTCTACACCAACTTTGATGTACGTAATAACGATATTTATACAGAAATTAGTATGTATATAATTAACGTTGAAGTAATAGTGCCGTAGTTAGAAATGTGATAATGCATACCAATATTCAAAGCCAATCAACCTTGCACAATAAGTAGGACCTTTCTATGATTCTAAACTCACTGCGATTGTTCTGTAGCATTTTTGAATCAAGAACCTTTAAGACTGAACTGTGATCATTTAGTGATTGGTGGAGAGAACTCATTAGGATTGTAGGCCCTTCTTTCCATATAAGCCGTTGCTAGATTGAGGAACTATAATTATTTTACTTTTGAACAAAACAGTGTATTACGTTAGCACCTCCTGGAGTTCTTTTTTTAATTTACAGTACAGTTGTTCTATAAAAGTAGATTTTCATGTGATCCTAAATTAATAATATGTAACCGTCTATAGAGTTTACAGGAAATAAACATACTCGTACAAAATACTATAGGTAAAGAAATAGCTGAATTAGCCTTGGACCAGGGCATTTATAGCATATAGTTTTATTGTACAGTCATAGTGTGTACTTACCTGAACATTCACATGATAGGATTTTGGTACGACTCAGGCCCTAACTTAGCTGTATTGTATATAACCTGCTTCCAGAGTATCATTAGCTTAGCGTAAATAGTGTTGTCTTCCGTTAGTCACTTTCCGACCCCATCTATTTGCTAGGTGTAAATACATATGTACATTCTGTATAGATTGTAATTGTTTATTCTTGATAGGTTACAACAAAGTGTCTTGTTTCATTGTTAGATCAAGTTTCATTCTATAACTTGTTGTTGGTTCTATTTTGCTCACTGGACAAGTAAGTTGCAACCTCTTGTTTGTCAATATCTGGACAATAACCCTTCAACATTGAGTTCTGTGGTCATCTGTACTCGTCATTTCCAAATTTCTAGCCCTCATAATGAAAAATATATATTTATGTACATATTAGAAACATAAGATTATTGATTTATTTTTTAACATAAACAAATGAAAACCTACCTAAGATATACCTAATATTGATATAGCCATTAGTGTATCATGATATTTTGACATTCAATATATCGCTAGTACAGTGGGCAACTTAGAACGTAATGCCTCTCAACCATTTACTTGCTAGACTGTCCTCGGGTAATGGAAACAGAGTTATTTAGTGCTAAGTAATTTAGTTAAGTCGCCAATTAAACTGCAGAAGCTCTATTTTCTTAAAGTACAAATGTGTAAAGTCGATGTTAAACCTGAATATATATGATAGTGATCATGCAACTTCGCCAACACAGGTGAAACCTGTGAAGTTAAATCATCTGGTGTAGTTTGATTTTATTTAGTGGTGTTCTAGTTATATAAGCTTTTCAACCGAAATTATGGAACAAGTGATGATTACCTGTGAAAATATTAAACAGGTTTTTAAAATTAATTTTCAATTATAAATTATCTACCACATCAAATTTGTAAGTTAAACAATACCATTTTTTGGATTTTACGTGATATATTTACAACCAATGTTAGTATTACACAAAACTTCAATAAAATCTTGTTTTAGACCTAACACTTGAGTTTTATTAGTCTTTGTCTTTTTTAATGTCTTTAACAAAAATATGTTATTTTCATCATGATATTGTTTGTTTTAATCGAGTTAAGTATTTAGGGTAAACATTTATTTTTAAAATTTATGTTCCAATTTTATTGTGTTCATAAAGTATATTAATTTATACCTAATTTGTAATAAGTTTGAGAAATCTAACCTAACTTTTTGAAACTTTTTGCTTTCAATATTGTTATGGAGTAAGAAGCCTGCCTGCATCATGGTATGACATCATAATTTTAATTCAACTTTAGGCCCAATAACTGCAGTTAATTTCATTACAATTTAAACTGTTTGGGAAAATACAATTTGAATTTTTACATAATTGAATGTGCACTTTGTAATTGTATTTTAAACTTTCTTATGTATAATTATTGTTTAAACTATAATAATTTCTTATGTTTGAAACCATGAAGTTACGGACAGATTATATTATTTGTTAAGAAAATAAGTTTAATACCTTGTAATTACAGGCAGTGTTAAATCAATCTTAAATAACTTTAATAATTGAATGTACAATGTTACAGGAGAATTAAGTTAAATAGGTTGCATGGTCACACTTGCTCTGTACGCTTCTCAGATGAAATAGTTTAATGTTGATTTATAGTTTAGTTAGTTGTATGTTGTAATCGTAAGCTTGTATCACACATCTGAAAGTTGCAAGTTATCAGTCAGTTTTGACCTGCTCGCGAGTAAAATCAGTTTGAGTAGCAGAGACATGTAACTTTATCCTTTATTTCGTTTTACATATATAAATATTTTCAGCTTTCATTATGTATATAATGCTAGAAACATAATTCGGATGCATTGATTGAGATCAGTAAGATTCTATACCACAGTAATGTTCTTTCACCATTGTACTGTATTGGCTCTTAATTTTATTATACTCTTCGTAGAAATGTATTTATTCGTATGGTTATTAAATGAGAAATATAAACAAAACGAACTATTTATACAAACTTATACATGTATTATTATACACATTTTTTAACAGTGTTATTTGTTTAGGCATGAGGTGATTGCAAAAAATTTTTATTTGATTCTACATTGCAAATGTTTTAAACTTTTTGATTCGTATGTTTTGCTGTAAGTGTTTTACAAGTAATTTATTTGACATTTGTTAGTTCTTTAATTTATGTGCACATTTAAAAACATACTAATAGTTCATTTATATGTACATTTATATAAGGCAAATACCTTATTTTGTATTGAACAGTTGACAGAAGACTGGTGTCACATACATTCAGGCAACACTAATGGAAGTTAGTAACCAAAAATATTGAGATATTCGGATAAGAAGATAATTTAGTCATTAGGTCTAGTTCACTGTGCGTTAGGAAGCCTGTAACTGAGGAGACAACTCCTTCGGAGAACTTGTTGTGTAGGGACTTTGGAAGCCGAGCATAATACCTTTAAGGTCTAAAAGTAATGCGGGTTTTCTCAGCTTCTTATTGTGTTAGAGAAATTAATAATGTAAAATGAACTGAAGGCATTTGTCACACACATTCTTATTTTATTTCATCCTTAAACATCAACCCACATAGTGCTATAATACAATAATTACTATCGTATCATTATTGTTATGCCACAATAAACCACAAACTTCAAAATTTGTGAATTATGTATGTGCTACGTAAAGACTATTTATTCACACATAATATAATATGGGTTTAAAAACATATTTATAAAATAAATATTTTCTTCACAGCATTTCATTTTGTTTTAAAACAAATATCCATCTTGTTTACATTGTTACATGATGGAAAATGGCTTTTTGATAATTTTTAATACAACTACCAAGTCAAAAAACAATATTTACCCTATTTAGCTGTTGAAATTCTAATTATCATTATGGAAACTATTAACATGAAAGAAGAAGATATCATTTTTCCATCTATTTGCAAGATAAAATACTGAGTTTTTAAATCATTGAAATTGCTAAGAATGAGAAAAGGCAGTTTTCTTAAGTTTTATTTGTTGGATGTCAGCGCTAAAAAGGTTAAACCATATTTCCTGTTATCTTACATATTTAGTTGTTTCATTTCATTGCCTGTTTGAGTTGGATAAATTATATTATGTTATCTGAAGCATATTTTATTAGTTTTTAATAAATTAAATTTAAATATATGCTTACATGCTATAATATAAAAATTTTCCAGGATAAATACATTTGCTGCGAAGAGTATAATATGTCATTATTTATCTTCATTGATGATTGAAGATTCATGGTTCAGAGATAATGTATTGAAATAAATATTTGAGTGTAGAGTTTTAAATTGCTATTTTCTTAAATGAAAAGTGATTAATTGGATATTTTCTGTGTAGGGAATATAGTTTTATTATAAAAATAAAACTGTTTTAACCATTCTAAATTCAGTGAATTTTAGTCAGTATTAATTGTCAAAAAATGTCAATTCTAGTTTTATGAATGATTTTAATCACTGTTGCATGACGTTTAATAATTAAATTTTTAGTTTTTATTGGAATATGACTAGTTTTCATCCATAGTATTACAATCTGTGTAAATTTTTCCCTTTTATATTGTTCCTAGTAATCCATCCATTGTTGTAGATTTTGTGGTACCTGACTAATGAAATTGTAAAAGTGATTAAATCTGCAAAAAATAATGATTTTCCTAACTGTAGCTCTAATTTGTAATGATGTACTACTACTATTATATTTTGTCATTAATTCAGTTGTGGCAAACAGTAGATGTTGGTTAATACAAGCACAAATGTTATGTCTGTTTTGTTCACAGTGCTCGAACCAAACCAATACTTTGTCGACTCTGACAACGAACTCTTGGTTTTGTAAATATTTAATATAGTTTGTGTTTATATTGTTTTAAGGTGCGTTCGCTTCAACTGTTGAGATGTGGACTCAGTGTTAATATCATTGAAATGTGCCTATATTTTTTTATCGATTGAATCTCTTGTCACTTTTGTTTTTGGACATTATGTTATGCTTCATAGAGTACTATGTGTATACTTTAATTTTAACGAATAAGGCTGATAATTAATGTGAATATAGATAACTGTTAGCAGTTTCACTTGTTTAATATTTATTTTTTCTTGTAAGTACGAGATACAATATTTGTTGTTACTTGCGGACATGTAGCGGCAGGTTCGCCTGGAAATGTGATTGAAGCTGGTTCCAACGTTTCCTTCTGGAGATGTTGTTTTTGTAATGTGATATTAAAGTTTTTTATGTCTTAAGTGTTTAAGTGTTTAATTTACCTCTTTTATCAGTATAGATATTATATTTTTGCATTGTTAATGTAGACTCTAGAATTTGCTTCAGGGTCTCACTTAGGTTAATAGCTAAGTCAACAGAACATGCCAGTACCAGGTTAAGCAGTCAATTGTAGTACTTAAATTCACCATCAGATCTTACTGCAAAAATCTTTTCTAATGATAATTAAATGTTATTAAAGTTTTTTTTATAACAATAATTTGTATATCACAAATTTTTGTGATTTTGTTAGTTGGTTTTGATTGAGCCAAATGATAAATAAATAAATAAAAATGCCTTTATTGCAAGCGTTTCTCAGTATAACAACTGCTTTACAGAACAACTCTTGTCATATCTTACACTATTTACAATAATGGAAAATAAAAATAAAAACTAAAACCTATAGACTAAAGAAAACACCCAAACAAGACAAATAAATTACTGTACAATCATTTTTCTTAATTTACTTTTAAAAACAGTAATAGAAGTCAGTTTAAGGTTCTGGGGGAGGTCATTGTACAACTTTGGGCCAAAGTAAGAAAAGCTCCTCCTCCCAAACTCATGCTTGACTCTGGGAAAGTGAAGCAGGTCACCATGGCGGACACTGCGTTGAGAGACCTCCTCCCGAAATTGGAGCTTCTCGATCAGGTACCGCGGCTCACCCAGCGCAAGCACCTTGTGGATCATGCCACATATCAGGATCCTGCATACATTTTCCATGGGGGACAAACTGACAGCATCTCGGAAGGGTGACACATGATCAAAGCGCCTCAAATTGAAAATGAATCGAACTGCAGAGTTTTGCAGTCTTTGAATCCGATCTATGTCTCCCCTAGAGATACTGTTGCCGTATGCAGGATAGCAGTAATAAAATACAGATAGAACAAGAGAACTCATAAGCCGGAGCTTAGCGGATTCTGGCAGCAGACTTCTAAATCTGTACAGACCCCTCAACCTACCAAGGGCACGCTGGATAGCATGAGTGACATGATCAGAAAAGGTGAGCTCACTGTCAAGCACAACTCCGAGAGTCTTGACTGACTCTGAGACAGACAGGCTCTCCCCACTGAGCCTTACTCTCACTCCTCTCTGTCCAAGGGCCTGCACCAGATTGTGTGGGGCAAGATGAAGGACAATGCACTTACCTATATTGAGTTTAAGGCCATTGTTAACCGACCAAGTGTTGATGTTCACTAGGTCGGAATTTATTTTCTCAATAGCCTCATCAATGGAGCCAGGCTCGTATGACAAGCGCAACTGACAATCATCTGCGTACAGGTGAGCTGCACAGCTTTGAACACAACTGGGGAAGTCAGACGTATATAAGTTGAACAATATAGGTCCAAGACAACTTCCTTGAGGAACACCTCACCTTTTGACAAGTGAAGTTGACGTCCCACTTCCCATCTTTGTAACCTGACTTCTGTCTCCTAGGTATGATTTTACCCACTCGATTGATTTTTTGTCAAAGCCATAAAAATGCATCTTAGCGTACAAAAGTTGATGGTTAAGGGAATCACACCATCCCGGGTGAGGTCCCGCCTGCTAACACAAGTGTTAGCTTCGACGAATTCAACGTCGAAGTTATTGCACATGAGCTCCAACTGAAGGTTGAAGTCATGTAGAGCTTTATAGCCAATGTCAACGTCGAATTAGTACACTGTCCAAGAAAATTTTAGAATTATGAAAATTGGTTTTGACAGGGTACAGCAGATCCGCCATGCTGTGGAGGGCATCCCGCTTAACATGCCCTCCGTTGTACCCAGGACCCCCCTGATACCCTTTCCTCAAGTTGTTGGCACCAACATGAATATAAATTACAGATAAACTTAAACCTACATAATTTAACAATCTATTCTTAATATCTACTATTTTCCCCCCAGGACAGCACTCAAGATAGGCCCCTTTAAAAACTACTAGCGTGTCTCAAATGTGAGTCACCTATCAACAAAACATTTTTAAAACTGCAGTCCTGACGGTCTGCTGAGGGTGTGGGGGTGACAGCATGAGGCAACGGAAGACTAGAGAGGCTGGTAGGTTGGTCGATGCTGTAGCGGGCTGATGCGGTGCTCTGATGAGCCACCGTCAATGTAGCAGGGGGAGGAGGGCAGCTAGCCTCAGCCAAGGTCATCTCGGCCAGCAGGCTGTCGTCTGCTGAGGTCCGCCGCTGTCTCGCACGTGACTCCGCCTGTCTCAACTCCGTCCGAAGAGCCCTCATGTCGGCCTCCAGTACCTCAATACTTGTCACCAGACACTGGCGCTCCACTGTCAGTACGGCAATTTTTTCGCGGCTCTCTACAAGCAGCATGTCATTGTCTGTTAACACGCCGGTTCACTGCCTCTTGTAATAGAGCATTGTCTTCTCTACACTTGACTAGCTGAGCATTAAGTTTGTTTATGTCTGCGTCATATTGTTCCTCTAGCTCACCACACGCCATAGACTTATCCTTATAACTATTATTTAAGTCCATGCAACAATGTTCCATAGACGCTAGATTGCTAGTTATGGATTCAACCTCATTTTTTAGTTCACTATTCTCCTTTGATAAGTCATTTAATTTGCTCATCAGGCAACTAATATGAGGAACTAATTGTTTAATTGCACCTTCACCAAACGTAGCCATAACAGATTTTAGTTCGTTATATAAGATAGATGCAAGATCAATAACATCTTGGTCAATAAAAAATAGACCGTCAATAACATTCAGCAGTTCACTTGATCTCGTTACTGGAGGCATTTTAGTCAAACTATTAAATAATAAATAACAATAATAAGTTAATGAAGGATAAAATACTACGACTACGAAACTAATAACTAAATATAAAAACGAGTCAACAATTACGAGCCATACAACAACAATAACAACAAAGGATAACAACAGTTTATTAAAAAAACTATTAAATAAATAAGTAGGTTTCTGCTATACAACAGAGATATATTGTCATTTTGTTGCGCCGTATCTCCGATTTCCGGAGTTGGCAGTACAGCACTGTGTTGCAGTAGTGTAGTTAAAATTGAAGGCGCTGCGCTGTGCCGGTCGTTACGGAGTGTCTGCAAGCCGAGTGCCGTGGCGGGGCGGGGCGGTGATTAGTGGGACAGTTGTCGCTGCACAGTTGGTAGCGCAGGTGAATCAGTGCCGGTGCGCACTGGTTTGCGAATGCTGTTCACTCGTTATCAATGTACGCTTACAATCAGCTCGCCTTGTTGGTTAGTCACGTTATCTCCAACATATACTACTTACAGTTAATTAATGTCTGTAATGGCTTCGTAAAATGTTCCGTCGCACTGTGAACGTTGTACTAAGAGTCAGTAGACCCGCACAAAATGCCTATGTTGGGCCAATTTAAATATTAAATTGAGATCGAAATAAACTTCAACCTAATTCTGCAGATCAGGCCTGTCAACGATGATACCAGTAAATTGGCCTAGTCTAAAATATTTTTGTTTGTCTGTGTCTGTTTGTCCATATGTGCACATTGTCTTGAGAATGGTGAAACATACAACAGAGATTTAGCATCAGTTTGTTTCTACAGAAGGGTAAAGGCCATTTCATATGGGAGGGATTTTGGTGATTAAGGGTGGGTTTACATTAACATGTAGAAGTAGCGTCACTAGCCGCGCCAGTTGGTAGTGTTGCGCCACTTTGGGTTTACACACATTTGAGTGGAAACCTAGCTCGCCACTGTAATGGCGTCAGTTTAGTTCTGGTATTGTTCTGTGACGAGTAAAAATGTCTGATTATGTAGAAAATATTCGGAGTGCGGTAGCAACATCGATTTCCGTGTTGGGTGAGGAGTTAGGTGATGAAGCAAACGAAATATTGTTGCGGTTACGACCTAGAAAACCTAGGTCGTGTTGGACAAGAAAATGGATTAGTAGAAGGACAAACCTTGGTGCATCAAAACTTCTGGGAGAACTTACAACCGAAGATGTAGACAGCTTCAGAAACCACCTAAGAATGTCCGAGTTGAAGTTTGAAGAGCTGCTAAACCATGTTGCTCCTCGTATTCAGGAATTAAATACAAGGATGAGAATGGCTTTGCCTGCTAAAATACAGTTACAAATTACCTTGAGGTATTTGGCTACAGGTGACTCGTTCTCTTCTTTGCAGTACCTGTATCGTGTTCCAAAGTGCACAATTTCTAAGTTTGTACCTGAAGTGTGTGAAGCTATATTCGAGGCTCTAATTGAATACTTAAAAGTAAGTATTTAATAATACAATGTAAGGGGTAAAATTTAAACTAAATGAGGTTATTGAAACTGTACTTTATTTATTTTTATACAATACAAAAATCTACTGAAAAAGGAATATTTAAAAACGAAATAAACTCAAAACGTCATACATTTATAACATACTAAGGGCTTCACTTAAGATATCTTTTGCCTCAAGTTCAATTGAATCTTCTTGATTTGGAGACACCATGGAAGAGGATTTAGTTAAGGTGTCTTCCCATTGGTAGTGTGACATGGAATTATCGCGAGCAACGGTCATCCTCTAGTTCATGAGGCACGTTTGAATTTTTTGCATTACTGCCAAAGCATTTATCTCAGGAAGCTTTTTTAGCTGACTGGCAATAAACTGGCCGAACAATTCATACTCGCACATATCTTTTTTACGTTCAGGTGCAAGAACCTTATCTGAAATGTCCTTCAGTTGTTGTACTGCGTTTTGTATTTTTCCTAGGCGTTCACCAGCTACTTTTCTTGATATCGGTTTGGCGTAAGGAATTTGCTTAGAAGCACTTGAGAGCTTCTCACGTATAATACGACCAGTAGAAGTAGATGGAATAGATGAAGAAGGGATATCTTGAACATCTCCAAAGATAGTTTCTTTATCTTTGTCTGCATCATCTTGCTGAACTTGAGTGCTTGATTGATCCTGAAAATAAAACCTGCGATGTACCGTACAGACGAACTTTAAGTAACATTAGGTGAAGTAAAAAAAAAGTAGAATCTACTTCATCTATTATTGTTGTATTGTTCGAACAATAGACCAAGTAGATTCCGCTTTTTATTAACTCCATCCGATTGATATATAATATGTCAATAAATGCAAGTGTTTTTTTCATATTACCTACTCTTACTTTATAATACGATTGTGTAAGGCTATAATAATTAAATGCACGGTTATTTTTAGGGTCCTACTTCAGAAGAGGAATGGCAAGAAATTATGCAAGGATTTTCAAGTAGATGGAATTTTCCACGATGTTGCGGAAGCATCGATGGTAAACATGTCTCTATACGATGCCCAAGCAATTCTGGCTCTGACTTCTACTACTGCAAAGGTTCATTTAGTACAATACTTTTCGCAGTTGTTGATGACGCTTATTGCTTCACCTACATAGACATTGGAACAAACGGACGTGTATCAGATGGTGGAGTGTTGGCAAAAAGTGGATTTCAAGAAGCCATAGACAGCAAAAAATTAAAGTTACCAGATAATGCTTTGTTTGTTGCTGATGACGCATTTCCCTTAAGGGAGTACATTATGAAGCCATATAATACTCGATCTGGTCCTTTGACTATAAAACAAAAGGTTTTCAATTATCGTCTATCTAGGGCTCGACGCATAGTTGAAAATGCATTTGGAATTCTTGCATCCAGGTTTCGTATATATGAGAGGGCAATTCCACTAAGCCCAGACAAAGTAGACTCATTAGTGAAAGCAAGTGTAGCAATACTTAACTGGCTGCGAATAACAAGTCCTGGTGTGTATTTTTACAGGGGATGTGTTGATGAAGAAAACATAGACACGGGTGAAATAGTACCTTGCTCATGGCGTCGAGCAGTACAAAATGAAGGATTGGTTAGTGTGAAAGATAGATCACAACCTCGAAACCCAACAAAGGTAGCAAAGCAGGTTAGGGATAAACTCGCAGATTGGTTTACGGAGGAAGGGAGTGTTCCTTGGCAACTGCAGTTCGTAAATGATAAGGCTGTTTGAAAAACTCATAATGTTCTTATGTTAACAACTACTGTAATTTAATAAACAAAAATAAAAGTTTCATACAATTTTGATTATTTTTAGTTGCTTCATTGGTAGAAGTTTAGTTTAGCTACTTCTATAATTTTTTAACGTTTTTCACCAAAAATCTGTAAAATTTTTGTATGGTTTTAAATAAATTTGTATGAAAATTTATTTCCTTTAATAGTACTAATGAAATGTTGGCGTACATACCTGAGAAAGTCCTATTGATTGGCTCCCTCGAGATTTGACAACACCTCCAATGATTCGATCCATTGTTGAGAACCATCTCAGCGTCAAAACGTATACATCATCGAGACCTGCCCCTGAGACTTTGCTTTTATAGATCTTAGTCAGCTCGTTGCTGTATGTGTTGCGAAGAACGCGTATTTTATCTTTAGCCTTCTTGACTGTGAACTCTCGTTTCTCCATACCATGGACAATTTCTTCCCATGCGTTTTCTTTTGCATTTCTGTCTTTGTATTCGTCTACTTTATAGTCCCATAAGCAACGGTACAGCTCATACAACTCTAGAAATTTTTCAATTTCGGACAATTTCCATTTTTCTTCCCTTTTTCCTCTCTCTTCTTGCTTTCCTTTACGTTTCTTCACTAATACTTTCGGCCTATCTTCACTATTCTTCTCAACTCTTTCATTATATTCTTCCCCTAAGGTTCCTGCACTGTCATATTCTACGTAATCTGCCATAACTCAACAAAAACCACTACACTGCTCGAAATGTTTTTACTGAATTTTCCTTGAGTTACACAATACCTAGTGGCTTGAACTGGCACTCCAATGTGACTGGCGACCACGTGTAGTTGTTTACACGTTCCACTACAGGACCACTAATATATGTCGGAACAAATATTGATGGCGTCAGCTAGAATGATGCGCCATTTCACATCTCCACTAAAAGTGGTGCGCCATTTCAGGTTTACACGCTCCATTTTTCTTGCCACTTGACAGCCAGTAAAAGTGACGCCACTTTTACATGCTAATGTAAACCTAGCTTAAATCGAGTTCCATTTAAAATACATTTGAATACTTAAAGTGCCGGAGCATGATAAAAGTTTTTTCTAAAAATGCCATAGATTTCTCTCAAGATACGGTACTTCTGAAAAATGCCAAGTCTACCTCAGCGATTTTGTAACATTTTACTTAAACAGTCATAAAATAAAAACTATTTCAGATAGGCTCTTAATTTTTACAGATAACTTGTTTTATTAAAAACACATAAACCATGCATATACTGTTAATTTATCATATAAAAATCACAAATACTTACCAAAAAATTTTGAAAATATTTCCAGTTTTGTATCTAAAATAGCACTTGAAAAAAAAAATATTTTCCCAAAACCACTGATACTACTATGTACAACTAAAAATGTACACACACACCAAAAATCATTTTATTATTCACAAAACTGTAAAAATAGCAGTACTATTTATGTAACCTTACGTTTTCACTTTTTCTAGTAGCCCTAATAAACTAATTTAACTCTTGCGATTCCTAAACACAATATGTACTTGAAGTATTTTTTTATTTATATGAGAAATAGAATTTATTTATTATTTCACTATAAAACATAATATTAATTGAAAGATAAAATTTAACTAAATACAAACAAAATTTTTTATTGATATTTAAAGTTCTTTGTTTTTCAGAAAACTACATTTTTACTTTTTTGTTTTGTTGTACACTACATTTTAAACTAAACATCTATTTAATCTTACAAAATTGCTGTATTTATTTTCTTGTAATTTGGTTAATTCTGTTTCTTCGAATAGCAACAAATTTATAATACTTAAAAATAATTATCGTGGTAGAGTTTTTATGGATGTTGACAATAAAAGGGTTTAATCCCCTACTCTCCTCTGAGCTACTCAGACATGCTGTAGTTTGCTTGACCGCCAAATGTTTCAGCACCATACGATACAGTGACTGCCATGACAAAATCAGCCTAAACACATGCTCACTTATTAAATTGCATAATTATTGTAAATACTGAGCTAGCACCTTCATTTTTGTTTGTTAAAGAATGAGATCTATTTTTAATTAACGTAACAAATTTATTTGATTTAATTTCACATCTGTTTGAGACCAACATACTTTTATAGAGAGTGCACAAGAGAAAGACTAGCAAAATTTTTTATTTTGTCATAGTATAGAAAACTGATAACATTTTAATTATTTATGAATGAAAATACATACATCACCTCAAATATCCAGGAAGTTTATTTTTAAACCAGGCTTTTTCTTAGACCTTTGACAATAAAAACCATGAAGTTATATCTGCTGCTTGTGTTAAGTAGCATTCTGGTTATATAAAAACCTGAATAGCAAGCACCCAAAAAAATTGGATACCACTTTTTCCCAGTGCTTCATAGGTTTTTATTCGTCAGAATAAGTGTACATCATTTGGGGTTTGTTTTTATCAATATATTCCTACCTCTCTTGTACGGTCAACATTGTAGGCTTTACAATCACTTGATACCTAAAGAAATAGATTTCTATCTGTAGGCTTTTTTGTGTAAGCTATAAATAAAATGGGCCATGTAAGGATCACCAGCATACTGATGATACTGATTTTTAGTGCTACTATTGTGTAGTATTCACAACTGTAACCTGGTCTGTAATGCGGTAAGTACAAATGACTTAATTAATGGAATAGGAATCTGCTTAAATACAATATTAACCCTCGAGCTGGCAGTTGAAATGTCCTCAAGTGGCAAGGCCATTTTGAGGTGTTTTGCAGTAGTATCGGTTTTTAATTTTTTTAAAATAATATAATTTGATTATAAACCTATATGTGTTATTTATATATACAGGGTGATTCAAAACTAAACGGCAATCTCTCGGGAGCTTATTCTATAGCTAAAAACAAGTAAAAAAGTTCATATAACCATAATATGCCCGGAAACGCTTCGTTAGCGAGTTACGCCTAGCGAAAGATTTCGCCCGGATTTCAGAACCCTTGGTGAAGTCAGGCCGTACAAAAATGGTAAAGGTAGTTACAAAGATACAAATACGATTGTTTTTTATGTTTTTATATCTGACAAATTTATTAAAATTCGTCCCAGAGCTGTAAATGCAATACTTTCAGAGATATCTTACGTAAAACACAAGAATTGGTGCAAAGAAATAACACATTTTTGTGTTTAACGTAAGATTACTTCCATAAATGTTAAATAAAGGTCATTTTTTTCTTAAACAGATTTGTAGAACATTTAATTCTGAAAAGATGCATGTGAATTACTTAGGAAAAAAATTAATAATAGGTATTGTAATTTAGCTTTATTTAAAAATAAAACAGACGCACAAAAATGCATATTCTTATCTGCATAAAATATTAACTAATGTTTAGGTTGTGAGTAACAGCTGATCATTTATTCAACACTTTTTATCGTCATATTTTCTTTGCAAAGGTTGGCAATATCAGCTGATCAACAATTAAGTTCATGAAGTAATATTTGAATAACCTTTATAGAGGTTTTTGTATTGTGGCGTGTGAAGATTGTATTTTGTGAGATCCTGTGATTATTTGGAAATATTTTATACAAGTGTATAAAATATTTTATTAAGTGTATGTAATTATCTTAGTAAATAATGGCAGATAATGTAAATGGTATGTATTCGTTTGAAGAGTATACGGACATGATACTGATTTACGGCAAAGTTAACAAGAATGGTTTAGCTGCAGTTCAGGAATATCGTGATACTTTTCCACATCGAAGAACACCTGATCGCAAAACATTTGAAGCTGTGGAGAGACGACTTAGAGAAACTGGTAGCTTTAAACCGAAGCGAATAGATACTGGTCGTCAACGTAGCGCAAGGAACTATAATAATGAACAAGCAATAATAAATGCTGTAGAATTATCACCAACCACAAGCACCAGATGATTATCACGTCAGTTAAATATTTGCCAGTCAAGCGTATGGCGGACACTTCATGAAGCACAGTTGTACCCATTCCATATAACACGTGTTCAAGACTTATTACCGCAAGATCTTAATAAACGGAAGATGTTCTGCCGCTGGTTAAGAAGAAATTGTTTACGACATCAGTATTTTCTTCGGCGTATTCTCGTTACTGATGAATCCTGTTTTACTAGAAATGGAATTGTAAATTTTCGTAATACCTATACTTGGGCGTACGACAACCCACATGAAACTGCGACGAGGCATTTTCAACATACATTTTCAGTCAATGTATGGCTTGGTGTTCTGGGTGATAATTTGATTGGTCCATTTTTCCTCCCTAATCGACTTAATGGAGTAGCGTACTTAAATTTTTTAAGAACAAACCTGCCTACCCTCTTGGAAGATATTCCTGTTCAAAACAGAATAAATGCACGGTTTATGCACGACGGAGCACCTCCACATTTTTCTAATGATGTGAAAAACTATTTAAATGATACATACGGTAGACAATGGATTGGTCGAAATGGACCAGTAAAATGGCCACCACGTTCTCCTGACCTCACGCCAGCAGACTTTTTCTTATGGGGTTGGATGAAGTCAATTGTTTATTCAAAACGGATTAACACCATAGAGGAGTTACGTAATCGCATTACAGAGGCGGCAGAAACTATCAAGAATGCTCCAAACGTTATGAAACGCGCTAGAAAAGAGTGGATTCGTCGTGCGAAAACGTGCATTGCTAACAACGGAGGACACTTTGAGCAACTATTATAGGTGATTATTACAGTTTTATAAAGGTAAATACATTTTATGTTAATGTTCAGTCTAGAATAAATGATCAGCTGTTACTCACAACCTAAACATTAGTTAATATTTTATGCAGATAAGAATATGCATTTTTGTGCGTCTGTTTTATTTTTAAATAAAGCTAAATTACAATACCTATTATTAATTTCTTTCCTAAGTAATTCACATGAATCTTTTCAGAATTAAATGTTCTACAAATCTGTTTAAGAAAAAAATGACCTTTATTTAACATTTATGGAAGTAATCTTACGTTAAACACAAAAATGTGTTATTTCTTTGCACCAATTCTTGTGTTTTACGTAAGATATCTCTGAAAGTATTGCATTTACAGCTCTGGGACGAATTTTAATAAATTTGTCAGATATAAAAACATAAAAAACAATCGTATTCGTATCTTTGTAACTACCTTTACCATTTTTATACGGCCTGACTTCACCAAGGGTTCTGAAATCCGGGCGAAATCTTTCGCTAGGCGTAACTCGCTAACGAAGCGTTTCCGGGCATATGGTTATATGAACTTTTTTACTTGTTTTTAGCTATAGAATAAGCTCCCGAGAGATTGCCGTTTAGTTTTGAATCACCCTGTATATATATATATATATATATATATATATATATATCATTTTTTCACAAGGAAATTTACTTTTTAGTAATGCAAATGAAAACCCCAAAATAAAAAAAATTTATCACTTTTACTAAGTTTATTTTTTTTATCAAAAAAATGTATGTAAAAGTGGTGGGGGTGCACCTATAAAAAACATATTGTGTGAAAAAAAAATATTTCCAAAATACCCAAAATGTTGAAAATTTTATATAGTTTTAGAAAATGTATAGTTTACTACATTTTTTTTTATTAAAACAATTATAAATTACTCTAAACTGAAGAAAGTACAAAAAGGCTAAATTCGTTGCTATGGCTATGACTGTGTTATAAAATTCATCAAAACCTTATTTATTACTTGAAAAATTCATAAAATACTCTAAAATATAGAACAAAAAATGCTCTACAAAATAAAAATATTAAATATAAAAATAAATAAAGAAGCTTTATTTAATGATCATCGCATATGAAAATGATCCTAAAGCTAACTAAAATGATCACAACACTGCACATAGCCTAGATTACAATGGCTCACTAATATCTTTTTTTTACATATATTTCTTCATAACATCATAAAACACAATCTATGAGAATTTATACCCATAAATAAACACACTTATTACATAAAAACATTTATTTCATGTAGTAAACTTACGTTTTAGATGGACAAGAATAACGTGACCGGGTAACAATACAACAACAACGGCCGACTGTTTACAAACAACTCGTTTTCAATACGTCATAGTTACTTCATGGCTGCTAACAAAACAAAACAAAATAATCTATCAAATCAGCAACTATTTCTGATTCCAGTGGTATATGAATCATGGCAGTTTAGTTTGTGTATTGATTATAACAAATGTCAAACGGGCACGTGTCAAATCGACTGATTTTCAGGCGACTGCCACTACAGAAACATTCATTTCGACTGATAATCAGGTGACTGCCAGTTGTAGAGTTAAACAGCACTTATAATTTGATTTGTATGTGAGCATTTCAATAAAGTTGTAATACAGCACAACCACAAGTTACAACTTTTCATTTGATCCCTGACTGGAAGTAGCTTACATTATTTTGAGTTCAGTTTTGCACGTAGAAGAGACTGTGTATATATTTTCTTGATCTTGTTAACAAGGCAGGCTCATCTTGGCAATAGAAGTAGATTATAAGAGCTGGAAGTAGATGTTTATTAACATACAACAGATTTCTCAAGACTTGTGAATGTATATTTCTTGAGGGGGGCAAAAAGGCAATCTCAATTATGGCATTGGAAATGCCTTAGACCAGAAGTAGATTACAAGGGCCAGAAGTACACACCATCGATGTATAATATAACTGGATCTCTGACTGAAGGCTCAAAAACACCACAAAGATGGTCCGCCGGCTACTCCCTCCACCCCCACCATAAATAGGCAAGAACGCACACCATCCCTCCGTTTACGCACTTGCTGCCCATCTGTTTTCCAGTTTACAGTTGTTTAGCAGTGGGTAGACTGTTCTGTTTATGCACTCGCTATTGTGTCACTTAGTAATTATGCGTTCGCTAATGTTACAGTATATATATTTAAATGGTGGTTATGAGTTGTTTCTGCGACAAACGCAATAGCTTCTGCTAAAGGGCGATATAGATGGCGAAGTTAATTTTAAGTTTATGCACATCTTAACACCTTACAAACAAAACGGTCTAACATTTGCAAATAAATTGTCAAATAAACACATTAAGTTTACCAATTCAAAAATGATTGTAAAAATTGTAGCTAAAACTAAGTTCATGCTTAGCTGATACAATTGTATTTCTCTCTAAGAAAAAGGATCTAGACTTTGTAGGTGCTGAGACTACAGTAAAGTTTATCAGGATTATAGACAGACTATTTGATGTTTTAAATTCTAGAGATTCTTACGGTAAAAACCACAAGAGTACACCTAGAACAAACCATTTAAATGTTTACATTGAAAAGCTAAATGATAGTTATACGTATTTATTGTAATTTTAAGATTGACGGTATATCTATTTTAATACGCCCAAGAAATACGTTTGGTCTTGGATTCCTAACAAACATAAAACGCACTTAAAATTTTAGATAAGAGATTATGGGTTGTTTAGATTTTGAGTATGTTCTATACAAGTTTTCTCTAGTTCACTTGGAACTGCTTTTATCTTGTATTAGGTCTCGAGGAGGTAAGAATAATAATACTAATGTTAAGCGGTTCCAGTGGGCTTTAAGGAAACTTATGTATAGAAATAGTGTACAAGCCTCCGGAAATAGTAATTGTTTAAGTCTCGATATCAGTCAAAGTTCTGTAATGAGCTTTGCTCAAGCTGAGATTTTAAGCACAAATGGAACACAGTGGAGACGTAGAAGAGATAGAAAAACTTAAAAGCTTAGCGGAAAATAATAGTTGTTCATATTATAAAAATAATATATGCATTACATTAAGAGATTTATAGTAAATAATTTGTTCTACAGTAAAATGTGAAGAATGTTGTAACTTGCTTTTGGATAAAATTATGTTAGATTTAAGCTCTCACACTCATTTATCTGATTGTGTGTCTAAGGGCAAAATAGTTGGTCTCTTCTGATATTACAAAAATTGTAAAATTCTTGTACATTATTCTGACATGTAATGAACAAAAAAATAAACTAGATACTAAAAGTTTGACAATATTAGCCTGTAGAACACTAGCTGAAAATGTATTTAAGTCATTCTAATTGGTATTGTTATAGTGAAGATAGTCACAAAATAGTGCTAGTAAAATTAATTGCTAATTTATTTTTCAAAACAGTGTTTCCATTTAGCTAAAGAAAAAAAACATCAGAAGCTGTACTCACCAGTCCTGGTATCGCCAAAAATTCAACTAATCAGTTTTGTTTAGAAATGTATAACTAATTCATAGATAGTTTTTATTTACATCTATAACATTACTTGCCAATAAGATAGATACATGTGATGTTATAGTTCCTGTTTAATAGTATTAAAAGTTATTCTATGATCCAGTTAGGTCAGAACTGTTCCCATATTAATCCTTGCAATAATTGCAATTTTGTCTTACAAACAAAGCAAAATAATAAACGTATTGGTGGTCATTACCACTAAAGCTTCTCAAAGGAAAAAAGCTCTACAACCATAAAAAACCTATACAACGGATGAACCTACACAACGGAAAGTGCATCAAATGCCATAAGACGCTTGGGATTCATTGCTTACTAGTGGTGTGGGGAGCGATTGGACTGTTTTACGCAGCATCTCACCCAGTTCTATTATACATTGATGGCACACACTTTATAACCAAAGTAGTTTTCTCAGACCTATGATGCAATTTTTTGATTGGGACATCAAGGTAAACGTACGACACCGGAAATATAATTCGTTTGAAGTGGAAGTGCTTATCCACACAAAAAGCAGAGTAAGTGCCAAGCACAAACTTCACAAAGCCTGCTACGTGAAGAGCATATGTACCCATTGTAAACTAAATCTGTACTGAGATTATTGAAAGATTCGTTTATTGATAATCTGAATTTAATTTTGAATGATATTTCATATTATCAATTTGACCTTTATTGCTCATAACATTTAGTGTGGATTGTGAAGCCGAGAATTTATTATGGTGACAAGGTATTATATATCCAGAAACATAAAAGGAAATGTAGGGTATACGTAAATAAACAGTTAAGGATATGGAGTAATAGAATAGAAGAAAGATCCCTCAATGCAGATATCTGTAGGGTTCTTCTCTTGTTAGGGAAACGTCCCTTTTTAGCTTTGGCCCCTAAAATCTTTCAGTTTAGTGAAAAGATCACTTGTCTTAAAATAGTATTTATCTGTTAATATATAAGTGGCAATTTTTTTAGCATGTAGTTTTAAGTGCTTTTGAAGATTCACACAAGGTTATTTGATTATAATTGGAATCTAGAAGAAGTGCAATATAAATTATATTGTACATTATATTTCCCTATGAAAAATTTGCATTTTGAATAGTCATAAAAATTTTGTATATGTACTTTGTTTTTAAAATACTATTATTTTAAGGATGGTTCATGCTTATGAAATAAGCTCATGAGAAACTTAGGATTTAAGATGGATATATTGTGTCAAATGTCATCTAGTTTTAAAAAGCAAACTTTATTACAAATACAGAGAGCTAATGTTTTGAAAAAAGTCATGTTTATTTGTAATAACAATTTTGGTGATATATTAAAAAACGATGTTATATTGCATATTTTCTTTCATGGAATAAAATATAACAAGTAACAAGTAAATAAGTTCAATAATTTATTCATCTCTGAAAAATAATAAACAACTTTTTGTGATTATTTATAAATTTACAAACAAACAAAAATCACACAACTGGAATGTTAGATGTTTTGGGAATACATATTGTAGCAAAAATAATAATAAATCAGCTTTTAAGTGATTCAACATTTTGTTTAGTTTATTACATTAATTTTTTGCATAAAAGATAACACACAAGAGTGAGTGTGCATTTATTCATGTTACTAAGAAGTAACTTACAATATTATTTATTCAGATAGCTTGAAAACTATAAATGTAATGAAATAAATAAATACGCAATATATATATATATATATATATATATATATAATTTCAATAAACAATTTGTTTGACAGGTATTTGGTCTTCCGATCATATGTTAGTTTGCTTATTTAAATGCATATGTGACAGATATGGCCAAATACAAAATAATTGAATCGGAAAAAGTAAGCGCTCTGTGGTGTAATGGTAGCACATTCACCCGGCAAGTGAGAGATCCGGGTTCGACTCCCGGCGGAGCAAGTACTTTTTGCGATTCAGTGTTTATTGAAATTAAATAAGGCTATTGCCATTTATACAATTTAATGTATATATATATCGGTATTTTAAAAGTCTTTTCCCCATATTAACTTTCTTATGAATAGAGATGGAGTGATTTACTTAAGGGGATGTTTATATGATCAACTAAAGAGTTTTTTATGTATGAAAATTTTTATTAATGTGTACTCCCTCCAAAATGGAGTATTTTGGGGGTAAGTCAAAATTTTGAACAGCAAAGACACATCATTTTAAAGGTATTATAAAAAGAAGGAGAAGCGTACAAACTAGAGGTATCTAATCTTACTCCATCAAATTTGGTGGCCAATTTAAGTTTGAATTGATCTATAAAACCCAAACAGTTTAAGTTATATTTACTCACTAGTTATTTTGAGAACTTACGAGACCAAATCATAAAACAAGTTATTACAAGAATCAGCAAACTCCAAAAACCATGATTAACATAGCATTTATTAGTTTTGTTTTGTCTGACTGAAGTCCATTAGGAAGTCCTGGGAATCCCAATAGCTGGTTTTGCCATGTTATTTCTTAATGGTTATCAGTCATTCTAAAAAAGTTGGAGTCTCTTCACTCCATTTAACTGTTCCGCATAAACAAGGTTGTGCTGTACTACGCATACCAAGAATATAAAGCCACCATCTTTTGCAAACCTTTTTGATTCAAATATCTAAAGTGTAATTGCTTAATAAATACATTTTTTAAAGAATTAAAACTCCCAATTGTTTATGATATACCTCCAAAGTGGAATAGAAAAGAACAAATTGAATTAATTGGTTTACAAAAAATGTTTAGTGTAACTTCCAAAAAGCATTAATTAAAAAATGCTTAGGAAATTAAGGACAAAGGAAATTCAGTGTAAACAAATTAAATTAAACACATTGCTCAGCATTTACATTAATACTTTATTTATATTTGATTGTACTTATATAAGACTTACAAAAATGTGAAACATTAAGGATCGTGACTAAAATTTTTTTTTTTCATTGACTTTGTTACATTTATGCTCTTCGAGTATAAAATGTATGACTACTACTTGGAAATTAAAACAAACTATTATATCTAGTAACCATAATACTGTTAACAGATTGGGTTAACACCATTATACATGTTTCCTTACACACATGGAATAATAAATAATGCATTCAAAAACATATATAAATGTTACTTGTAAAAAATATAGGAAAATAATAGGATTTAATTGTGTATGACTGGTCTATCAAACTAATATAAAGTCTTGACGAAATAGTTAGATTATATTAGAACACAATTAATTAATTACCCTACAACAAATGCATTCGAAATAATAAATGAGATAATTTCTTAAATATGACAATTACTGTTTCTACAAAGATCACAAAACAGGATTACAGTAATATGTTGCAATGAACACATATGTAATGTAGACTATGATAGAATATTTTGTACAGAGAACACATTTTGGCTATTGGCCTTCACTTACTCATTCAATGGTATATAATATTAGTCTACTCGTCTTCTTCACCTTCTTCTTCTTCTCCGTCTTCTTCTTCTTCCTCCTCAGACTTTTCCTCTTTTTTGGGCCGTCCTCTTTTGCCAGAACCAGACTTGGCCTAAGCAAACAGGACCAGACTCAGTTGTACATACAGGAAGTGAAGGGTAAGGAAAGCTGGGTAAGTTACTGCATAACATTGTATTACAGTACACTGATTATTCTTTTTCAATTTTGTTTTTATCATTACCTATTAAAATCCTTATTTGTTAAATTAAGATCAAATATATAAAAAATTGTGTTTCCCACACATCTGTAAATAAATGATTATGTATAATACAATTACATTAGATGAATATTAGCACTGATGAATTTTTTATGTACACAGTTAAATTAAGATTTGCTCTTTCAATGCTTTGCCTAGCATAAAAAATAGTAATATTTAATTTAATTTAATGGCATTAATTTAATAATTGAAATGTATAACTGAAAACCGATTGTATACAAAAAGAAAAATCTTGTGCACCTGGTAGAACAGCAAAAAAATTACACTTTTCAACAGAAACATATAAGCTTAGAAACACTTTAAATTCATTATTAATTGGTCTTTATATCTTAAGATTCTAACGTCCAAATAGTACACCTGAAAATCTTTACAATGTATTCTGGAGATGCTGTAAGGCAAAAACATCAATGACATTATGTTCAATGTCATAGGTCAATGTTTTGCTCGGACCATAAAAACTAAACCACAACCCAATTGGCTATAGTGCTAGTGAAATAAAATTTTAAAAATTTGTAACTGAACAAAACCCAAAATAAAACAATAATAACATTATAGTTTTTCAAATACATCCCAGGTAAAACTAGTATATAAATACCACTAATTTCTTAGGCTTGCAAATTGATCACTTTATTTGTTGGGATGAACATGTAAAAACATGTTGTGAACATGTAAACTCTGGGAGTTATGTACTCCAGCAAATGGTATTTCTCTGATAATTCAATGCTTATGTTTCTATATCATGAAAAAGAAACGTGGATAAATGATTAGATCAGGAAACAACATTAACCATATAGTGTTCAGAAGGAAAATAACTCAATTACAAATGAAATAAAGCTAAGGAAAGATATTATGGATCTTAGTTTGTATTCAATCAATTAATTTCTACGTGTTCTTAAATATATAATTTGGTTCATTTTGTGCAAACAAATTTGTAATGGAAAAAAGGATTTAAAGTGTAAAATAAAAATTAAAAGTTACTTTATATTTAGGTATTTATATGTATAGAGTTAGATATTTTTTAATTATAACAATATTAATTTGCTCATGTGTTTAATGAGTAAAAAATCTTTGAATTTGAATGTTATGTGTAGAATAAAGTTATTTTAGTCTGAAAATTTCTAATAGATCCATACAGAACACAGGGAGAATACAGGAAAGCAGAATCATGAAATAAACCATTGCTGTTACCAGAATTTAATTTATACCGGAACAAATAGTATTTATTTCTGCATTTTTGTTGGACCTAACATAATAACTGTTACATTCCAATCAATTGGCTATAAATGACATATTTAGAGATTTATTTCGGTTTAATCAGCGAGAACTTTGTATTAATCCTTTAAGCTCCAAGCACTTTTGATGGAGTGACGTGCTCTCAGTGCGATGCATTCATGACAGGTCACCTCTCACGACGCCAAGCACTCTTTTGGTGTTAGTGTAGTGTTCAGCTAAATAATTCATAACATAAATAAACAAAATGAGAGCTTTCATTATTTAGGGGTAAGAGTAGGCTAAAACTGGTAATATTGATTTGAACAGTAAAACGTGTTAAAATTTTGGAATTAAAATGTTATACAACAAATTTTAATAGATTTCTATACAACTTTTTAAGTTCCAAAAAAGTAAGTATTTTTTATACTGAGTTTGACTTAATACATACATACATATACATATATATATATATATATATATATATATATATATTAGTGCAAAATATTGAAAATCTGCACTCGCATAAAAGTTGTCTCTCATATTTGGCAAATAGCTTTTATCAACTATAACAAATCAAATAAAATTAAATAATCTATATTTACTATGTATAAACCCACAGGCCTATCTCATCAACTCTTGGCACTCAAAGGGTTAAATTGTCTGTTTTTTTTTTTTTGTATTGCATTCAAAGGCATAAAATATAAATGGTTTACAATCCAATGAACCATTGATATTCAATATCATTGTTTTGTAGAAAATAAACATATTATGTTTAATCACAAGAAACACCATATTCACCTAATGCACACTTTTTTGAATTTTCAAGAGCAAATCATAAGTGCCTGGCATAAGTTAAAAAGTAGACTAGTAACTGCCTACATCCATATATGACACATTACTGTGGACTGATTTTATTGTGAACTGTTTCTGTTTTTTCTCTTAGACTACATTTACACACCAGAGAGTCCAGAAAAAAACTGCATAAGATATTTCTCTTCAGTATTATTAAATGATATTTCATATATTATAATACAAACCAAACATCCTATCATAAAAGTATTTTGGGCAATAACGTGTAAAATAGTATTGTTAAAACTTGATTAAGACATTTTACAGATCTTGCTGCTTTAAAGGGATATAAATAAGTTTTTATCAGTAACGTACTACCTTTAGATACATGAACTTACAATTCTAAGATCTTACAATACAATCTTACAATAAGAAGACTGTGTAGTTAGTAACTAATCCTATAACTTGATGAACTTTCATATACCTATTTAAAATTTTCACTTATCATACGTTTAACAAACTAAAAATCCTATTTCATTGACTTAATTTAATTTACAACAAGAATTAAGTTAATTCATTTTGGCCGCTCCATCAGACCAATTGGCCGACATCTGTGGTTATCAAGGTATAGGTAAGTTAACACATAAAATACAACGTTGCAATACGAACCAAAATTTAAATTACGATAAATTAAAATCTGTAGATATATATGACCATAGTGAAAGGTAATACAAATAGACATGTGAATAACCTTAGGTTTAGCTGCAGCAGCACCGCCAGCCTTCTTCTTAGGTCTGCCTCGTCCTCTCTTTGCTGGTGCCTCTCCGTCCTCCTTCTTGGCAGGAGACTTGTCTGATGCAGACTTCCCTCGCTTCTTTGCCTCTTTTGCATCACTAGTCTTGGCCGTGCGACCTCGGCCTTTCTTCTCCACAGTTGTACCGTCGTCAGACATCCTAGGTTCTCTAGTATGAAAATCTGAGACAAGTTCCTGTGTTAACTTATGCTTATAGTGTGCACAGTTGTCATGGACAGTTGTCAAAACATTAAAATTGTTTGTTTGGATTTACCATATGCACAAATTAAAGAACCCTGTAATCCCCAGTGACATTAGATTCCAACAGGGCACTAAAGTTCCTGATCGGGGGTTTTCCTCTGAAATCTTAAAATCGTAATTTTTAATTTAAAACTTTCAAAATGTATGTCTTATTTCTACTGTAATACCATTGAAATAGACACTGTTTACAAACAAGCAAACTTTTTTACAACCACCAGAAAGTATGTCAGGATGTGTCTAACTTCCAAAAAAATATTATTTATTATTTCTAAAGTTAATAAAAGTAGCTCTCAAAATCTACCCCAAGGCTAGTAACATAAACTGATTTTGGCATTCTTTCTGTTCTCCTATATAAACCTGATGGTAGTTTTTATTACTTTTACTTATTTACCAAAATTTGAAATATTTATAGGCGATTTTGCAAAATCCAAACTTTGCATTTTGTTTCAAAAATCTTTGTTATCTTATCTTTACCTTATCTTCCTATGGAGATTCCTAAATAACTACAACAAATGAGCAATTAAGGATTGATTTTTGTTACTCGATCCGCTATTTTGTGCCTTGCTTGAGAGACGGTAACCTTTCCATGTACAATGTGACGACTGTGAAAAATCCTCCCAATTCTCTAGTAATTTTCATTTTTACTAAGTTGGATAATGTGACATTTGTGTCCTTTTGGCTTTGTACATGCTAAATTTAAATGCAAAACTAAAACTCTAAGTTGTATTCACCACACACAGCATCAAGGATGATTCTATACAAAAGTTTTATACAAATGGATGTAACTGGTTTTCATTTATTGCATTCAATACTTTTGAATACCGAGCAATGCAATGTCTAATGTTAGAGACATACTACACGCTGGTTAATATATTTTTAGTATCAATATGTTGTCTACACTAAGTTATAGTTTGTTAGCATTTTAACTACTGAGTGCCACAGTCTCTAATTTAATGTAAAACATACCACAAAATGAATACAATACAAAGGAAGTAAAGAGTGTTTTTAAAAAAGTACATGAATCCCAACATCCTGTAGGCATGTCTGCATAAATCATAAACATGCTTATTGAAGGAGAGATCAGCCAAAATGTAACACCCACATCCTTTGAAACCCTAACAAGTGGTTGACTATCCAGAGTACTGAAAATAACGTAGATCGTGCAGTTAGGATGGGTAAGGTTAGGGGGTAGGGGATGCCTTCTATCAAGATCCATGAGGAAGAAGGCTCTAATATCAAACTCGTGTCCTCCCGGAAGAAGGGGAGGCCAGCTCTGAACGAGCCTCTCCAGTCGAAGAAGGCGGGGGGGTGGCACACCCTTTTTGAGGCTAGCAAGAACCTCTGATAGTTAGGGAACAAACTCCAACAGTTATCTCTCACAGTAGACTAGACCTATTGAATTATCCTTGCACTCCAGAAACTAGACATTTGCAGTTAGTGATGTACCGCTCCTGGACATCCATAAGGTTGCCCAGATTTTAGTGAAACATTGGTTTTTGCTGTTCCCAGTGGTAGTTTTAACTGGAAGGTATAAACCAGCCAGAAGTGATCCCTTGAACACAAGGAATGTGAAACCGGCTGAAATTTATCGTCAACTTCGAGATGTTTATGGGGAAGATGTGATGAGTGAAGGAATGGTGAGAAAGTGGGTTAGAATGTTTAATGGCAGTTGAACAAATGTACATAATGAGAATCGGAGCAGCTGGTCTTCTCTCGTCACAGATGATCTGGTAAGGGCAGTTGAAAAATCCAGCAAGGTATTGCGAAACCTTAAGAAAACTAAGGTGGGCAATTCAAAACAAACGGAGAGGAATGCTCAGTAATGGAATTGTGTTGCTCCATGACAATACTCAGCCCCATACCGCTGGTGACACTCAAACATTGGTTCGACAATTTCGTTGGGAGCAGTTTGATCACCTGCCTTACAGCCCGGACTTGGCACTGTCTGACTACCACTTGTTCCTGCACATGAAACGCGAGCTAGGTAGCCAACGCTTTGAAACCGACGATGAAATGAAAACTGCCATGGAGTCACGGTTACATTCGTTGGCGGGTACCTTCTACGAAGAGTATATAGACAAATTGATCACCTGCTATGATAAGTGTTTGGACATCGGTGGAAACTATGTCAAAAAATAGTTTAAGCTTCCCTTTGGTTGTATTTATCAGTTTATGGCCAATTCTGTGAGATTCTTTATCTTTACAACTTTTATGCATGAAGGATTACTCACTTTTCTTTGTGTTAAAATTACTTTCCTCATTTCTTCACAGGACAAATAAAATATAAATGAAACCAATGAACAATAATACGTGTACTTAGAGAGTACAGTATTGTGAAGAGAGTACAGGTTATGGGTTTGAACTCAAATAGCAATAAAAGCAGTTGTTTATTTGGTTGTCATACTCCAGTCAACTGATAATTTCTTTCTTGAAAAGGCGTAAGTGAAGCACACCTGCCTTTTCAAAACAAACCAATTATTTCAAGTGTAGCTTCAACATGTAAAGAATGCTTCCACAGTTGCCCTTTCAAAATACAATGATAGCTTAGACGACAATGGAAACAAAACAGAAAAATAGTGAAAATGTAAAAAAGTATATAACAACCTTTCAAAAGAGACTGATTTCATTAAATTTACTGTTAAAAAACTAAATAATCAAACACATTCTAAGTTTTGGTTTAGATAAGTTTTTTATAAAATATTTACCTAGTTTAGGATGCATATTTATTAAAATATTACATTATAACTCAGAAATTTTATTAAAATTTAAAAAGCACAACTAAAGTAATAGAATTTCAAGCAAAAGTTTCCATTTTAGACCAACTTAATTGGATTTACTGTGCAGTTCAGAGGCTATATAAACCAGTAAACCAAAAGGTTCATTTGCCCTTTTCAACCGTAAATTGGCACCTACAAGATTTCCAACAATTTTTTTGTTGTTTGCGAGGTGGCAGACATTGGTTTTCCAGCGATCCTGTATTAACCTTATTTAGCTCATGATTGAATGTTTATAAATTTATTTAATCCAAATATAGCATATACCGTTAAAAACACGAGATCCTGAACTTTCGCGCATATAGCGAATTAACGGAAGACTACAATTTTTCAAATTAAATTGCGAAATTACCTAACCAACTTACCATTTTATTCTTTCTCGCAATTTTTTGAAATTCATAATAGATAAAGATTGTATATATTTACTGTATGTTACCATTTATTTTATACTTATCTAAATTATTCATAATTAATATTGTTTATTATTTAACATTTTTATGGATTTCTTGTGGACTTTACAAACACCCACTTATGTATTTAAATATATATATATATATATATATATATATATATATATATTGTGTTTATATTCTTGACAACATTCATGTACACCATGTGTAAACTTTGAATAAAGATGTTTCTAATTCTGATTTCATTTTCATACATAAAACATAAATGACTTTACTTGTCTACAAATCGTAAAAAAAGCACAATAATTTGTAAAAGTTGTGATTCTTCGCATTTGACCGGTTTTATCAGACAGTTTTCTGACTGACATTATTTTAATTGTACATATGACGTAACAGTTTCTAGTAATGTCATTTATACTTAACGAAAGCCTAAGATCTGTAGGCCTACCCTTGCTTGACTATCTTTGTAACAATATTGTCAATCAGCAGTGATCATGGCAGCTGTTTCAAAAGCAACCATTTTGTTGGTTGCTGCATTACCTGAAGTGAGATCTTCCGAGTTGTTCATTGTTTGATGTGCTTCTTAATCAACAGTAATACATTTATTTGTCATTTATTATGTTGTGAAACAAAAGCAATACATAACTTTCTTTCATTATAACACGTAATTGAAGAGTGAAATCATATTGTTCAATACTTGTAAATATAATATTTATTATTGTTAAGGTCTGACCTCTGTTCCTTGCATTTTATTTGTTTATTAATTATATATTTCAATTATTATCTTAGTTTAGGCTAATAGACATGATCAGGATGACCACTTAAGTATTAATTACAGATTCAAGCAGATTTTTAAAATTAACTTGATACTTTAGTATATTTTAGCATTATTACTATGTTTATTGTTAAAATGATTTTTTAACAACATGCATTTTTTATTTTCAAAATAATTCCTCACCATGAAGCTGTGATGTTTCATGTTCTCACGGACATGAGGCATCATATCGGTGACACACGCCTCATGTTTGTGGATTTAAAATGCATTTTTTTGTAAAAAGTATTGTATAGCGATCTTCAACGATGCTATGGTTGAAAGTTAGATGTTAATTGTAATTGAAAGCTGTTGTAAAAAGTGAATTAAATGAAAATTTTCTTTCTAATTTACTTTCATTAAATATTGCGTTTGGTGGAGAATGACACATGAACACATATATCTATGTAAATTATAGATTCCACGCTATGTGATGTAACTATTGGTTTTGCAGGTAACTTTTTTCTAAAATATACCAACATGAAAATAGATTAGATGATGACTACTGAGGAATAACTTTAACGGTTATTGAAGAAACTAAATGACTTATCGCTTTAAAAATAATGAATAATTTAGAACTAGTGAACTAGACTTCGAATTAAAGTTTTTTTTCTATAGAATATATCTTTGCAAATTAATTTGAATATAGTATTTGATAGCTCTCTCAGACATTTCTGATTAACCCTTTTAAAATGCATTTCTATCAAGTGATAGGTACTATCTCGAGGGATGTTTTTCATACAGTACTATCAGCACAGCACAGAATCATGGTACCATAGACTGCACGAATTGCTGGAGGCATTAGTTTCAGATCTAAAACTACTTAGGAAAGCCAAGGAAAATAGTATTCATTATTCTTTAAATAAATTAGAAAGCATTTTTATTTTTCAAACAGTCTCATACTAATGCCTCCGGCCATCAATGCATTGATCTCATTTAAATCACCTCCCGCACTGTTGGCAGCAAACAAAAACCATCTCTTGAGATAGTGCCTGTTATATAACGGAATAAAAAATTCTAGAGGGCTGATCACAAACTCCTAAAAAATATTCTTTTACATTGTTCAGGGTCTATAGGAATAGGAATAGTTTAACCCTCCGAATGGCGGTACTTTTTTCTCCAAGTGGCGGGACATTTTTACTGCTTTTGTATGTTCGCAAAAGAAAATTTATATAAAATCCTGTATATTATATAAGTATGACATATCATACATCGATTTAAACTTCATAACACACAGAGTAGAATGGTAATAATATGAAACACTTACCTTGGATTGGTGTAAAACAACCAATGGGTTGAATTCCAAAAAAAAAATTCAAATTTTTTTGTTTTATATTAGGCTGAGTAAATGTTCCTAAACTTAATTTTTAACACAAATCCAAAATAGCCATTTTGTTTAAAATTTAATTCTGAACAAAAATATGTATCCGTTATATGTATTATTCCTAAAAACAACGCACTATTTGCTGATCGAAACTTTTATGTACACGTTTTTTACTGCATTTTAGTCAGTATCAGAGCCAACCTCATTCCTCATCATTCTTCCTAGTTTGAGAGGCCTCCAATAATGTTCCAGGTAAGGGAAACACTCCCTATGAACCCCAAAATTACAAGTTGGGCACCAGAAGTGACTTTTACCCCCTTTTTTGGTGTGTACACACACTGCACAAAGTCTGGTAAATAAGCAATCCCGTGAAGAAGACCTACACTTTGTCCAGGAGGTAGTACAGTAGGTGGATGAACCGTTTGTAAGAGTTCCATTAGTACCAGCATATCTAAATACTATATCAAATTAAAGTTTAGAATCTGGTCTTTCTAACCATACCTAATATATAGCGTTTAAGTCGCGGCATAACATCGGAAATACCGGAACAAGAGAGGCTTGCGTTAATAGACGCTAGAGCGTCTTTGCCACTCGCGAACGAGATTTAATAGACGCTGCAGCGTCTTTCACCACTCGGAGGGTTAAGAGTTGAGGGCACATTATAGATTTTGTTTGCAAACTTTTACCTATAATGTGTAATTTTGCAATTCAACATTTTTTTGTATTTTAAATTATTTTTGATCGGTCTCCTATGACAAATTTGCATTTTGTAGCTAACAACATAATTTTGGGATTAATATGCAGCCATTCCACAAATACAGAGACATAAGTGGCAAAACTAAAATAATTATTATTCAACATTTAAATTAAGTTTAACAAGAAATAAAAATAGTATTTGAACAACTCCTAACTCATTTTTTCATTAACAAATAAAAATTAAACATGTTTTTTTACACCGTGGTTAAACTTGGTGTTTATCTCTGTGGTAGCTAAGGTGATGATATTGGTGAAATAAAGTCAAAAAATCACTAACCATATGACAACAATTTCAGTCCTGCTGACTGATTTGGAGGGAAACCAGCTACTTCTGAACATTTCAGAAATATAGTTTTCATTCTCATTTTAATCGTTAATAGTACTGGATTCTTTTTAACTTGTAATTGAAGAAGAGATTGAGTGTCCCGTCCGTCACAATAAAGGTAAGTAAGTTTTATTTTTACAAGTTATTAAAAATAAAATTGTGTGATTCAATAACAAAATCTCTATTCACTGAAAGCAACCCCGCCTAACCTCAAAGTTTTTTTTAGATCTTTTTTCTAGTCGTTTCTAGTTTTTATTTGAATTTGAAAATTGTCCCGTCCGTCACACTTTTTAGCAATATCTCTATACCCCATGGCCTAAATTCGTTTGTTAAAACTTAAATTTATTAACTTAATGTTACTTTTTGAATGTACAAGTTACTAGGCCTATCTAGGCCATAGTGAGATGAATCTAGGCTAATCTTATTTTTTTAATTTTATTGTAAAATAGGTTGATTTCTCCAATTTCAAAATATTATGACACCCTAACTATTTGTAGAATGTAAGTTATACCTACACCTAGTTTTTAATTAGAACTGTAGTTGTAGTACTGATTAAGGGCTTTGAGACTGTTTATGCAGTGAAATATTAATTTGTAGCATTTAATTAACATTGTGCTAGATTAATTTCACTGATTAAAAAAATTTCTAAAAGAGCTGATTTAACTACAAGATCCCACACCAAATGTCCCAAATATTAAACAAGTAAATGTCATAAAGGGTTTAGATTCAGATAATGCCCTTGCACATGGCTTACAAAAAAGAGGTCATGGAATATTTATTTTTTTTGCACATCTTGTTGCGATATATGCAGTCAACATAAACATTGTGATTCTTGTAATATTTATTACTCAAAAAACTACACGAGTTTTTTGTTGATTTCAGATATCTATGGAAATGGAGACAAATGAGCTTTTTGTAAAATCTAGAGAGAAGGCGAAGACTATCCACGAAAACAACGAAGCAGAGAAAAAAAGAAGAACGAATAAAGAAGCCTGGAGAAGAGTTTGAAGAAAGATGCAGAGAGAAAGCGAATATCGCGAGCTAAGGAAAAGTGAAAAAGTTAGTTAACATTAGTTCTACAATTGCAGGTAAGAAAAGAACACAAACTTAAAAGATGCAATGGAAACTGAAAAAAAAGAAAATAAGGTTAAAACAAAAAGAAAAAGCTAGAACAGTTTGTGATAAAAATAATGAACTTGGAACTTTTTTTTCAAACAGGCAAAGCCTAGAAAGGCTGTAGTTCGTTGGCAAAGAAATTTTTACCAAAAAGTCCTTCAAAAAAACTTGCTGTTGTAAGAAAACTAGGTTTATGAGAAACTTCAGCTGCCAAAAAGTGATCGCTTTTATTAAAGAACATGTAGAGAAAAAGACCGTTTTTGTCTAAGTGAAACTGAAGAAAAAGTTATAGCTTTCTAACAGCAGTGAATACAGTCAGCAGACACTCCTGGAAAGAAGACTAACAAAACAGCAAAAGCAAAGTTTCAGGTGAAAAAGAAAAATAGCAAATCGACATATGGTTTATGACAGTAAAAGCAAAGCGTACGCTTTTGTTGTTGAGAAAATCCTGGTATTGGTATCAAAAAAGGTAAATTTATATTCTCTAAGAACCAAATTCATATACGCATGAGCTCAGAAATGCCCTTAATTACAATAAGACCATAGATAGACATCGGGTGCTCCTCAGGTGAACCAATCGCGGAGGCGGCTAAATGATACTCACAATATTGCGGCGCGGTCGTGATCACCCTACTGAGGAGCGTCGCCTGGCACCCCCCTCTTCACTTTCGCCCATGTCGAGCTTACTGTACCACCTGCTATACAAAGAGTATGTATCAGCCAATGATTGAAAACTTATGTACTTTCCAGATACAAGAACACCTAGAAAGACTGTTCCGGTACATTCGTTCTCAGTGGGGCTTTAACAACAACCCATCATGCAAGAGAGTTCACTGGTGCCTTTAAAAGAATTCTACTTCATAAAGAGCTACATAAGAACGGAAACAGGAACACATTGAATTCTGAACAAAACATTGAGTTTGGTTAAATGTAAAAATAGGGGGGGTTTAGTGCAACCGTCAGTGGCTTTAAAAAAGCTCTGGTTTAATTGCAGTCTGTTGTAAGTTTTAATATGAAACAGAGGGACATCACTTCAATCAAAAATTTTATCTGAAAAGATGACGTCATCAGTAATGAACGAAATTATAATAGGAATGTATTCTTTTTCCAGGGGACCAGTTTCTAGACAATGGCCCCGAACAAGAGCCATTTTGTACTTCATAATAAAGGCAATAGCTAAGAATATTTTAAGTTGAGACTACAACCATTTTTCAAGAAATTCAATGAATCAATACACAAAATCAAACTTATAGAAATTATCTCTTGAAAACAGTTACGATCAAGGGCAATGTCGATCATTGAATTTGAAAGTGTTCAAGTTTTTTACAAATGGTAATGCATTTTTTGTCTTTTGTTTTGTTTTGTCATCATGGTCATCATGGAAAAGGTCACCTAAAAAAAACAAATCTATTTCTTATATTTTCTTTCTTTTTTAGCGCAATTTTTAATTGAAAAAGGTTCAATAAACTTAACAGTTATAAAATATGAACTTAAAAGTTAATCCTCCTTCTCACTGAGTATTACAGATTAGTTACAATTAACTGAGTTGGTAAAGTTGAAACTAGATTTTATGTACAGTTATAGTAATTTTCCATCTTTATTATAATTAATCTATAAATCTTACTTATTGCCTTACTAATTGTACAATAATTTTACAGACTTAACAAAATATTTTATTAAACATTTATACACTTTGTTATAATATGTAAAAACAAAAACTTTAGATATTGAGTTTTTTTTTTTTTTTTTTTTTTTTTTTTTTTTGGGGAATATTTTTTGAAGCTGAAGGATTATGAGGTTTAAAGTCATGTTCCCCTCATCTAATAATTTAACCCGCATAATATACAAACATTGCTCATATTATAGTATATATGCAAAAAATAAATAGCAAATAAACTCTATTTATACTTGTTTAGAGTATTAACTCAGATTGAATTCCTTCATTAATGTATGTTATTTGGGGTTGGGGTTGGGGTTGGATGGTGAGGATGTATTGTGTATTTGTTTGAGGGTGATAGATAGGGGGTGGTGTTGTGGAGTTTTGGGTAGTTTATGGTTTATGTTGGAAAATAGGTAATGATAGATGAGGTGTGATATTTAGGAGAGGATATGAAGGTTTAGTTAGGATATATTTATTGTTAGGAGGAATTTAATGTTGTGAGTTTGTTATTTTGTTTTGTGGGGAAGTTTTATGATTAGTGTTTATAATTATTGTGGAATAAGTGGGGTTGAGTGAATGGTAAATTTTTAGGATTTTGGTGATGAAGTAAGTTATGGGGGTGGTGATTGTGGTTTTTGGTTTTATGTATGGATAGTATGGTTTGGGTAGGTTTTTTGGGATTTTATTTTGGTGGGGGTTATGGGGTTTGTGTAATAAAAGGAAAGAATGTAGTGGGAAATGGATATATTGTGATTAGGGGAGTTGTTGGTTGATTTGTTGAGTTGTTGATAGATCACGAGTTGATTGAAATGGAGAAATGAATTTTTAACACTAAGCAGCGTATTTTGAGTTTTCCTATCACACTTCAACATGCGGGACCTGCTTCACCTGCCCCAATGTTGGCAAGATAGCATAGCCCATCTATTTGGTCTTATTGTATTCTATTGAAAATGTCCCACATAATGTATGTGTTGCAACTACATGCAAATTTAATTTCCTTAACTGAATCATTGTCTAAAGCTGTTGTAGGTTTTTTCCACCTACAGGTAAAGAACTGTTTGGCCGCCATAATGTTGTAAACAAACAAGTGAAGCCTGTATGACCGAGTTCTTGCAACAATTGCCAAAGATACAAATTCTTGACTAAGTTTATAGTTTGAAATATAGATTTAGAGGCTCAAATTTCTTGAAGCATGGGGAGAGGTAAATAAACGACCATTATAACATTATGTAGAACTACTATTGGAGAAGCAATGGAAATGACAAAATATGTTAGGAAGTTTCAAAGTGCCATTGCTACATAAAAAACGTACAGAGTGAGTATTTTTGAGTCAAAAAGAAAAATGCAACACAAGGTGAAGCTGTCTTACAGATAGACTATGCTTGAAAACTTATACAGTTGGTATTGCAACAAGACGAAATACAGAGTGCGACACTGGAGTAACACACTTTGTAACCAATTTTACAAGGTGTAAGGCATGGGTTCCCAATGGAAAACAATGTATGCTTTGATTAGCATAACCTTAGGCCTACACATGACAAGTTTCAATTTGGTATTTTCTTAAAAAAATAATTAAGTGATCTAAAACAACATTTCAAAATTGAGGAAGTAGCGATTTTCTGCATACGGCTGTTGCTGGCCAGTTTAAAAATCGTTATTACATTATCCAATCTGACATTTCTGGACAAGGACTACCAAGTAACTGGAGAATGGTGTTTCTTTGCCACTTCTCATGGGAAGGGGCAGTGACGGTGTAGGTTGGCACTGTGGAAAAAGGGTGGTGGTGGGAACAATCAAATCCAGGCGCACAACATTACTATCTGCAGAAGAGTTTTTTGGAGTTGTTGTCCAAAACACATGTGAGGCAAACAAAATCAAAGTGATGTATGTTGATGTTAAAGATATTGAAGAGTGTCAAGATTATTGAGTCTCGATGGGCAGCTGTCAGACCTATTCCGAAAGTCCAGGCATCCAATGCATTAATTACGGGCATCAACACTTAAACCCCAGAAGTATTGAGCCGGAAATACTGAGAAATCAGAGCAGCTTCAACTCTCAGAGTCCTTGAACAAGTCATGATGAGTCAATTAATGAAAAACTTTCCTGATGAAGATTCCTTATATTCCTGACTTTCTTCACTGAAAAAAAAAAGTCCAATATGTACGATTGTAATATATTCTGAAGTATGAGGCTCATATTAAAGACCTAAACCTTTAAAAAAAAGATGAAATAGAAGCTGGACCAGTACATATTAGTAAGACTTGTAAGTGAAGGTAAACAGCACGAGAGGCTCATAAGTTATTGGCTATACCCAGGGGGTGCGTAGAAGAAACAAACAACGTGGTAGTCTTGTTTCATGATATAGTGCAGAAGACTAAAACCAAGGAACCACTATTTGAAAATAGAAACTCTTCTAAAACATACATAGTGTTTTCTGTATCAGAAATACAAGGATTTTTTGAGGGCCAGAAGTAAAAGAATTGAGAAATAGTAATTATTATAAGTTTGCAAAGTCAATCGAGCTGTGAAGATGCAAAACCCTAGTAAATATTTAATTTCAATTATACAGGTTCTAGTTGTAAGTAAACTTTAAGGTTAATAATAGTTGAGTAAAAGTGGTCATGAATAAAAAAGTGTATAAGGTAACTGTTTGATTTTTTTAATACACAAGTAACCTTTTGTCCCGTCCGTCCACGTCCCTCCGTCACACGTCAACAGCTAAATTTGAAAATTTTTTTGTTGTTAACACAGAGTTTTTAAATGGAATATAAAGCACATGATTACCATAAAAACCAAAACTTTACAAAACGTATACTTTTATTAATAAAAAAATAATGTATTGTACAATTCACAGAAAAATGTAGTAAAAGTTAGTGTAGTTTTCTGTATGTCCAAATTACGTCCCGTCCGTTCACGACACGCGTTAAAAAAGCTGTAAATCATTATATTTCAAAGTATTTTTTTTAAGTGAGATTAAAAAAAGCTTTAAAGATATGCTGAAAAAACTTGCAAGAAGGTTTAATGCTTGATAACTATTTTTTATATATACTATAAGGAAATTTATCTCTCTGCTTGTTCCCGTCCGTCACAATGGAAATGGCTGTATGATACATAACAAGTAAAGTAACATATTGCTATACTTGCTTTTTGTTACATTTAATAAATACACACAACCTAGATCGTTTTTTCCTACCATTAAATTATTACTTTTTTTACATAGAAAACAGCTGAACTATACTGCAATTTAAAAAATACCTATAGCATAATTCAGTTGATAATATCGATGATTCAATTGTAGTGGTGGCCGCTTATTAAAATTTAGAGCCAATATTTTCCAATTAATTATCATTAGTTTGCATAATTTGGTAAAAAAAAACCAAATAAGTTATATATGGGATTCAGAAATAAGGTGCACTTATCATATATGTATGTGTGTGCGCACATACACACACATAAGTGATCTCAATCCTCAATTTTCAATATTTGCATACATTATGTACATATTATAAAATGTTATAGCAGTTCATCTCTTGCAAATTGACCTTTAATAAAGAAGTTATTATACAGGCAGATGCAGGGTCAAAATATTTCAACTTATATTTGTAAAATTAAATATCATGTAGGCCTATGGCAATTTTTTTGTTCTGGTCTTACAAAAAATAATATCTCAAGGAAAGATTTGTGGCCTCCTTGAATAAATTGATTGAGTTCACCTTAGTTAAATAGAATATGAAATCCCAATACTCCTAGTCAAAAAGAAAGTTAAAATAAGTTCTAGTTGGAAGTGTTCAGCGTACATTTTTCAATTAGTTATAAATATTTGTGCTTTATTCAAACAACACGATAAGCAAACACAATGTACTACTCATCCAGGACACAACACAGAGATGAGACGTTTGTCTAAAATGGACACCGAAAATATTGCTACCCTAGCATACCGATTTTATAATCAAAGAAATACGCTTAAGATAACTAAAAAATCTAGAAAATTTTCTAAAATAGGCTCAAAATTTATATTGCTAGAAGAAATTTTCTAGAAGAATGATAAAATTTCTTAGATTTATTATAAATATAAGATGAAAATACAACGCACCTAAAAGTTTGCAGTCAGGCGCCAGTTGAGTTTGTGTGACGGTTGACTGTTGTTAAAGAAGACAGAGACAGATGCATTCAGGGTAGCCAACGTTCTAAATGATTGTAATAAATCGTGACTTGTGTTATTGCCAACAAACTATAATAATAGCTATATAAGGGTTGTTTAAGTACATATTTCTCTAAAGTATGTTGGCCTATAATTTTTTTTTTTGACTCATTGGATGAACTTCATAAAAGATCCATAAAAAAAGAAATTTCATTTAATATGCGATGTTTTTACTGTTTTAAATTATTTTTTTAAATCCGATTCCTTTATTTTGTCATAAAAATAGTATACTAATATTAGACCTTTTATGAATAGTTTTAAATCTGAGTTAAACCTGAATTACAATTCTAAATACTAGGACTATGCTAGTAAATAACAACAAATACTTCAATACTTTATTGATGTTACTTTCATATTCCGTTCACACTCTAGCCCAGAGGTCAGTGAGATTTGTAACATATAATTCTACTGCAGAGAATTTGTTGAAATTTCTACCAGCGCTTCTTTATCTCATATTGCTAAGTTTGCAGCTTAATAAAAAATACTGATCAACATGATTAGAATAGTTCTCTTCACAATTTCGCTCTGAAAAGTAGTGTAAGTAACATCTGAAGGCCTTTAAGTAGGATAAAAAATAAGATTTTAATTCTTTTGATAGTTTGAGATTTTTCTGCCAAGAAAACTGTGATGTACTGAAACTTCACATGTGTTCTTAATGAGACAAAATTTCTAGAAGTATAATTTCTTATTTATGGCTCAATGTTGTCAGACGCCTTGAAGATAGCAATGAACCTGTTATTTAGTTTTAAGTTAAGTTTATTTATTTCTGAAACTATATCACTCAAGTATGTCAGATGCAAAGGCCAACATGAATTTTTTCATGAATTTTGCAACCTAACTGAAAACAGTAATATTTAAAATATAGTTGTGCTTTAATTATCAGTTCAAATAATCTTGTGTGTACTTTTCCTACAGATAACACCGTACGAAAAGGTAATGCTACATGTACGCTGTCCTTATCTTTACACAACAACTAAATCTTGATTTGTTTTGCGCCGTCCTTAATAAAATTAATTATTTTTATAGAATAACAACATTTATTAATGAACCAGACATGTATTTAGAAGCTAGATTTTATGTTTGTAAAAAGCCTCCAAGCAACATGAGTAGCTACATCGCAAACTTCAGCAACAGCCAGACAGATTTCCCGCCATCAGAGCAAATACTACATCAATTTCCCAATTCATTTCATTTTTGTAAAAATGACCTTGAATAGAACCTTGAACTAAATATGCTATCACTTGAGTATTTGTCAGTGCGATGGTAGCATAGCAATAGATTTCCTCAAGCGTGTTACCATTAATATATCTTGCAATGGCAAGCGAAATTGATAACTTGGAAACAATAGTATTATCATCCACTTAAATGGAAAACCGGAGGCTTTGTTTGATGTTTTCAACAACTGAAGATTTAATATCATCAGAAATATTCTTAATTCTCCTTTAAATTGTACTGTTTTATCAGGGTTATTTTTAAATTTTTCTTACAAGTTCTTCGTCCATCATACATTTGACAGCTGAATGTATGACTTTTACATGAAGTAACTAATTTTATAACACGTTTTAACTGAATTCGCATTATCTTTGTTTACAGATGAAAATAATAGCCACCATAGGAGCTATCGTTAATCTTTGAACAAAGTAACGTCTTTTTGTTTGTAGCTTGTATGTCTGTATAAATAAGAGGCGCATTAATAATATCGGTTTCTTACAGTCATTGGATAACATTTCTCCACGAACAATGCACAGCGATTTTTGGCAATCACCATCAACCATGAGAGAAACCCCATGCCTCAAGTATTCATATAATATTTTCTTTTCTTTGCATCTGGAGCAATAATTCTTTGAGTTATTTTAATCTAGTTCTCGTATCAGCAATTAGTCGAAGCATTCTTGTCAAATTACGATTGTATATAAATTTGCATTAAACCGCTACATATTGACCAAGATAAATGCGCTAGTTCAAGGATTCTTAGTGTTCCAGTGTTGAACCACGTATCTATTTGAAGATGTAAACACTGTTGCAGAAAATATTAAGCACCAAATAAACATCAGCGATCACTAAACACGCATAAACTCATCTTAACAACAAACAGAAGGTTGAATAATAAAGGAAAACGCTAAAATAGCGGGGATGCACTTTATTATTTTTACACTCCCCACAGCCGCTGACGACGCACGCACACAACTCAGAAGTGGGCTTTAGTTCCATTTAGGCGCGACTAATCCAGCCTTACTCAGCATACTATGGTGGCTCATTAAGCACACCGGGAGGGGGGGGGCGTTACATGATGGGAAGCAACGAGTAGTTACTATCACAATAAATAAATCGTGTAGTGTTTTAAAATATATATTTATACTTTAGATATAAAATTAGCAACCCATCTCCTCTAACTAGGAAACCTAAACAATTTATAAAACTAAACATTATCATCCAATAAAATTCAGACAACACTATTGCGGTCTAAAAAGGAAATGTGAGTAAACGAAATGCCTAAATAGTGTCTGTCATTCCTCCCAACCCGCATAATTTGTCTTTTGTTTTCTTGTAGGTATGACACAGCAACAATTATGACGTAGAACTTCTTATGCATTCTTATCCTGTCTGCTATGGTTATGTATCGTCTTATATCTTGAATATCCTCTATTCTAGTGAATTTCCTAGGTATTGGACAAGTCAGAGTGCTTCTGATTTATTGGCACGTCATATAAGAGCTTTATGCACAAGCCAAGGTTAAGAGGATTCCTATTGAAAGGATAAAAATATTCTTCAGTAGTATAGTAACAGTTACTAAAAAAATTAAATGGAGTTTAATTCTCTAAAGTTGTGTGATTTATACGTTTTTAAAGAATGTCTAGACGTACTTTAAGGATCTTGTTTCCTTTATATTTGGCGTTTTCCAATATTGTTAATTTATTTTGAACAACAAATTTATTTCTTAATATCGCATTATGGGTATTGTATGTTTCAACTTGTGTTACATACGTCACACTCCAAGATGAGTAGGGATGGAACAGTAAGGATTTTTTTTAGGTATTATAACTATCAGATAACAGCAGGTTTGAGTGCATTTTCATATTGAATAACAGCTACCACATAAGCATATCATTTTTAAATTGCCTAATGACCTGAGAATCAGTAATGATCACTAGAAAATATCACAATCTTATGATCCATTTTAGATTGATAGGGCATTGAGTTATTTCATCTAACGTAGTAGCGGTTACCCTATTGCCCTTGTTATGTACGATAATGTATACATAATATAGTATATAGGTCTGGAAAGTCTACTTCAGTCTCAAAGCTTCTATTTCAAATCATATCCATCTACTTCCGGTGTATGGTATTACCATATAGTGTTTCGCTTATTGTCCTACCAAGAAAAGTATATAGGCTACATAATTATATTGGTCTCAAAAGGCAGTATCGGTTATAAAGCTAAAACGCTCAACAAGTGCAAGATTACACTCACTGTGTTCTTTGATTTTAATGGCACAGTGCACAATAAATTCTTGCACAAGGTCTAACTGTTAATAAGGAGTACTGCTAAAAAATGCAAAGCCGTTTGTGTGAAGCAATCCGAAAAACGCCCGGATTTTTGGCAAAGCAATTCATGGCTTTTGCATCAACAAAATGTACATGCTCACACTTCATTCGTGACTTTTTGGCCAAAGCAGTAATGTAACCATATCCCAGCCTTCATATTCTCCAGACATTTCTCCCTATGACTTTATTGTTTAAGTTTATTACTTTAAAAGTGCATAGCTAAGAGAGCTCAATTATCCCAAAGATCGAGTTTGAGAAGTGTTTGGAGGATTGGAAGAAGCGCTGTCAAAAGTGGATAATAAAATTTAATGGTGACTATTTTGAAGGTGACACCATTAATGTAGATGAATAAATAAAAATTCTTGTTACTTTTTGAACACATGTCGTAGATGTGAAAAGTTTTCTTCGGTCAAAAGGCGTATATGTAATTCCATTCATCGCAAGGGCTGTCTAGAAAGTAACAGACGTTTTAAAATAAAAAATTAACCAACTGAAATAGGAATATTTTATTATATACATTTAAAAGGTACATTCTTAGGCTATTTTTCAACTCAATTCCCGTTCAAATTGAGATATTTACCATAACGTGACACAAGTTTTTCGATTCCAGCTTTGTAGAAATCTGCCGCCTAAGATCTTAACCACTGATTAACGCCAGCATGAAGTTCAGCGTTACTATCGAAGCGCTGTGTTGAGAGCCTACTCTTCATCGCTGGAAAGATGTGGCAGTCGCTTGGTGGCAGATCTGGGCTATAAGACGGATGATATAACACTTCCCAATGAAAATCATCCAAGACTTGTTGTGTACGATTGGCTGTATGGAGATGTGCATTGTCATGGAAAAACACATTTTTATTCGTTATTTCCCTACGCTTGTTTTGTATCGCTCGCCGTAGCTTCTGCAATGTTTCACAGCACTTCTCTGCGTTGATTGTTGATCCTCGTTCAAGGAAATCAACAAGAATCACACGCTTAGCATCCCAAAAAAACAGTTGTCATAATCTTTCTCGCTGACAGAGTTTGGAGACATTTTCTTCGTTTTTTTGCATTTTTTCACAATTTACATGCGTCACCCATGTTTCATCACCAGTAAACGATAAGATCAAGAAGTTCGCTACCATGTTTGTTGTATTAATCAAGGAAAGTTAACGATGCAGCAAGTCTTTGTTTTATGTGATCTTCCGTAAGGATTTTTGAAACCCACCTGAGACAAAATTTGTGGCACAGCTTCCCTACAAAAATTTCATAAAGTAAACTTCGTGAAATTTGTGGGAAATATAAGTTAAGTTCTGAAATATAATGCTCTTGGTGAAGGACAGGTGCCATTCATCTCCCCCCCCCTCCGTCAGTGCACCTTAATACGAAAAGCCTATTAACCAGCCTGGTTTCCAGTTTATCCAAACATTGTCTCAGCTAAGCATATCGTCCAATCCCACTCCTAAAAAGTGTTATGAAAACTGTAATTGTCAATTCTCGTTCACTAATAAATTAGGCAGGATGAGTGTTTTGAATCCTTTCTTTGCTATGCCTTTATGTAAATACATATGATTTTATTTGTTTCATTGTTAATTGTTCTGGAAAAGTAAAGTGCTAATTGATTTGCCTTGCCAAATGACTCAACTTCAAGCCTCTCACAGTCGCTGCCTTTTGTAAAAAGGCATTGTGTCGTCAGCAAAGAGAAAAAAGATTATTTACAAGTATATTTATGATGAAAAATCTATTATAATTTATATAGGCTAAAAACAAAATTGGTCCCAATATGGAACAAAGAGATACACTGTACATGACTTCAATATGATATTTTGATTTTGTTTTAGAATTTGTGACAAATTTTTGTAATTTGCGTTTAACAATGTTTAAATTGATTTAATACACTATTTTAATGATAATTTCATTGATATTTCTGAGAAGAATTTTATACATCATCTCACCCAATGGCTTTGCACCGGCCATACCAATGCGTCGATACATGTATTTGTGCACAAAATGAATTAATGCCAAGTTTTTAGATTTTCACTTTCTGAACATATATTGCCTATTACACAAAATGTTATTAGTTTCTAAATATTGTGTTATGTAATTGAAAAGTAGTTTTTCAATTAATTTAGGGAGAAGATAAGATTGAATATTTCTCAGCGCCTTTTATATCGCCCTTATTTAAAATCGTATTATTGTAGCAACTTTACAAGTTTTGGGAAAAATACTTTTCCTAGATAATGTATTAAACTTAAAACATCTACTAATAAGTTCATTATTCCATCGATGCAATACTTTAGTTTAGTACAGTAGTAATCTAAACTGCAGGAGTTTTTGTTATTGTTAGTCCAGAAACTGCTGTTAGCTTAGTATCATACTAAAAAATAGGTGCGGTAATAGTATCACCACTAAGTTAAATTCTTATGTATAGTAATTTCTGTTACTGTCATGGATATTCACTAATAAACGATCAAATTTATAATCATAATACACTAATAAAACAACTTGAGGAATTAGAACAAAGGTTAAAGGAAGTTTACAGTACCCTAAATGTAATGAACAGTACAAACATTGTACTACACTTTTTATATTTTATTATAATATAGCTTGCCCAGCAGTATTCCCAGATCTAAGTGGAAGGGAAGCATAATAATAATAGCCAGTCTAGATTCACTTGTTCTATATTAATGAATTGCAATAAAAATATGTTTAAATACAATATTCTAAATAATAGACACATATTTACTTTGGTTGGAAGGGGGGGAGGAGCGATACTACACTTGTCCTAGGTACAGCCTAGGCAATTAAAAAATTATATTAAGCAGCACAACTTATGACAAGATAGGGTTGAGTAGGACAGAGCTGCTGAGCAGTTACTCCTTATGGAGGCAAACAAAATGTATCACTGAACAAAGTACATGAACAAGGAATCTTACAATATATTAGTTTAAAGAATCTAGAAGTATAATAAATTGGAACAATAAAATTTAAAGAACCAAAAATATAGCCCTGATTGATAATACAAAGAAAATAATTCTGGGTCCAAAAAGAATATTGAATACGTTCAATATTTGTTTGCAAGTATAGCTCTTTGAGTAAAAATAGTGACAATTCTTTATTTAATTTTAATATAACATATTAAAAAATAGTTCAATAAAATTATATTGTGTAAAAATTTGGTCTTAATCAGAATATAAGTTTCTGTTTTGAGTTTTCAAAGTTGCAGTTCAGTTTAAAAGCACCATAAGCCAATTGTTTATAAATTATTTGTCTAAACTCAGAAATAAACAGCTAAATATTAATGTAATTCCTGTTATTTTAGCTCAACTGGTTAGTTTGTGGTTGATTTTCAAACTTAGATATCTTTACTTTTTGTTTTGAGCGTTAGGGGAATCAGTTATGCTAAGTACTCGTATGTTGCTTTTCATTACTTTGTACTTTTACTATGTTTGGTGTTGTTGTATTTTTAGAATATCGAGTCCATTTTCTTGGAAGGGGGAGTTATATACAAAGATGCCCCTTGTTTTTACAAATATGTTATATTTGACGTAATTAATTTGTAATTGTATTTTGGCAAATTCAAAAACCCGCGCTCTTTACTTAATTTAACTCCAGTGAACAAAGATTTTTAAGTTGACGTATCTATACGAGTGTGTAGGCATGCTAACCTATATCCCCTTCCTAAACACGGAACATGGTCCTGCTAAAGTTCAATTAATTCACTTGGTAAATCATGCTCCACCACGAAAATCACATTACGAGGTTCCTCTTTCAATCAAAACTAATTTACTATTCATGACGCCTACATTTAAAAAATTACCTCCAGCTTCTTCTAATTAATATTATTTAGACTTAATATCTTGCGTCTCTTTTGTTAATTTATGTTACCTCTTCAACAGGCGGTCGATTTTCATTCTTCCCAATCAATTACTGTTTAAATCCGTCGCTGCAACATTTTAATTCTAATTTTTAAATGAAAATGTAAGCTAATGTTACAGTTTTTGTATTTTTGGGATGTTTAATGCTTTTATTTAAATTTAATGTATCCTGGCCATAATTCTCACTTTCCTCTAATTCCAATATGCTACCTGAGTTTTACTCACTTTTTTGTCTGAACTAAGACCAGAATCCAATAAATCATCAGTCATGAAATGCCATCACCCTCCCAACAACACCGCAAAAGCCCATCTCAATACCAATATTACCAAGCACCCTCTTACCTTTAACGATCAAATGAAACCCCGACATGAGTAGCTTCAACTGTCTAGCTTATTATTAAGTTCCAACCATAGCCCAAAAATTCTGTTCTGTAGATAATCAATGTGCTTATCATGTTCCGATCCATCATGCTTTTTTGGTTTCCACTACTGTAATGTTCGTTGAATGGAATTTTCAGCAAGTGCCTTTAACCTATTTCTCAATTCAGTTACACCATTCATACCACCCAACATTATTCCTCCCTAGATGTCAACCATATGCTACAGCTTCGTTACGCAAGTGTCCACAGTGGCACCTAGGCTCCCCATTCCTCACTGTTGGTAATTTTTTAGCTGTTCAGTGTCTCCCTTTCCTACCTGTTAATAACACATATTTGTTTTGGAGAATTACTATTTTTTTTTGCCAGCTTTCTCAATATATTCAACCTGCCGTCATTCATTCACCTTTCACTTGAATTTCTGTGGTTTTTTCCTCCTCCTCCCTCAACCGATATGCACTCAATCCACTCTCCCCCTCCCTCATATCTCTTCAAGTTCACAGAAATTTTCAGTTAGCAGCGGAAGAATGTCTGATATACTTTGGTCATTCACCACTGCATGTTTTGGTTTAAATCATTCCTCAATCCTAACATCTCCCCTCAACTTATCCTCCAAGTAATTAATTTTGGCTCTTTTTTGTAAAGTCCTTCTTCAATTTGGTTAAAATTAGCTACTATTTTTCAATGTTGAGGTTGGTTTTAAGTTTTTATTTAGCTTTCCCTACCAGAACCTTCACTTCCCTCATGTATGTTTTCAAGACTCAAGAATTTTTATCATCATTGGAAAATAGCATTATTGTAGACAGTCAGTTAAATATTAAAATTAAATGAAAAAGATATGTAAGCTCTATTTACAGTTAAATTTTGTAATGCAATAGTTTATATTAAGCTGGCTAATAATACTTTGTATTAAATAGTAAAATCATGAAACTGTGATTCAAAATATTCACTGATTTCATAAAAAGCGTTTTTTGTAACCATTTACAATGTTCAATGCTTCCATATTTGGCCCAGTCAGGTACTCTGTTAAACTAATCTCCTTATAATTGTTTTTTGCTCTTTTCCATCTTACATAGGAACTGTCATAGAATCTTGCGAGACAATTATACCAAAATGCTGATAGGAAGTATAGTGCTTTAAAAAGAATTGTTAATTTGATAAAAAAAATGACTCCTGTGTGTGCCATGTTTATGAAATGCAAGTCATTGACAAGGATTTATATTTTCTATTGCCTAAACACCTAGCATCCACATCATTTCAGCATAATAGTCTCGCCAGAAATGGTTTTATTGAAAGTATGACACAAAACCATTTTTACTATATTCTACAGTTTGCTGTGATACAACTAATTAAATATTTATAAGTATATTGTAGCGATTTGTTCAAGTCTACAGTCATAAGGAAAACATTTAGACTATGATAGGTTAATGGTTTTTCATCTATTTGCTATCTTTAATGTAACACAACTATAATAACCAAGGCGAACAACAGTTGAACAGTTAACAATGAATGGGCTTTGAAGCATAATTTTTTCCATTAGTTATCCATGACTTTAATAAGCTCATTATAACAACATACTTATTTGGTTTTTAGTTTGTGTGTAAGCTTAACCTTACACCTTAAGATCTGCTAGCACCTGTGAAGAGGATATATTCCACTCTCGATTGTACTGTTCTATTTTTGTAGCATTAACAATGGCAAATATCAGAAAATCTTTGTTAATTGAGCAATCTAACCACTTAATTCTTTTACATTAATGTAGTGAGGTATATCTTGTACCACCAAAAACATTTTCTCAAAAGCTACTTTTTCAGTAGGAAAACTAGTGCAATAGTTGTTCTACACCTAAGTATTTGGTTAAAGAAAGAGTTGTGTTGACACTACTGGAAAAAAACGTATTCTTTAAAGTAGCAGTGAAATTCACATAAATGATCACACTAATTTGATTGGCAACAATTACCAGTATTTTTCAGAGCATCCAAAATAGATGTAAAGGTTTTAAAATTTGGATTAAAAATCTTTTAACTTGAACAAAATCCAATCTTACTAATGATAGTGATGATACCATTTTAGGCAAAAGAATACGATGTTTGTCAGAAGAGGAATCAAAGCCCTCACCCTTCGTTGCTACCCCACCGACCGATGTGTGGAAAAAAGTAATTGTGCTTGCCCCCCCTGTGTATTCCTTGATCACAAAGCTTACGTTATTAAACGCATTATCATTGTAACCAGATTGAATGTCAGAGGTGCGGGATATCACAGGGCTGTATTGGGAGTTTTTAGGTACGTCCAACAACTCTACCGTAGTTTAATTTATTAAATGTTTGATGGCCTGTTAATTTATTTTCATAATGCTTGTAGGTTTATATTGTATTTTTTATGTATCTGTTAATGAGTTTCGTTTTTATTTATTAACTATAATACTTAATACATGTAAATTTATTATCACTTTAAACTATTATGTATACTGTTAACAGCCTATTTATAATACATATAAAAGAAGTTATGTTTTTATGAGTTTCATACTAAAGTAACTATATATCTAATTTATAAATAAACGGTTAAAAACAAAACTTTAGACCAAGCTGCTGCTCTAATTCAATCCCAGGTTAATTCCTGACAACTTTACATACCACAAATGTTAATAGCACCTTGTGCTCATCAAGAGACTAGCCTCTGAGGTAACCCATTGATAATTGCTTGTATTAAAACCATCCTGGTTAACAGGTGCTTCCAAAGAAAGAATTAATTCTCAAATAAACCATCACAGAAATCTATAAAATCACAACATATGAATATTAAAATTTATAACTCAATAAGCAGTAAATGTAACTGATTCATAAATGAGAAACGAAGTTAACCCTTCCCACGCAGAATATATCTTTCAATTTTGACTCATAACGCATAATTAACTTTAATTTTTTTTTACATTTTACCAACTCTAATTTTTTTTTTAGTTAGTGGTGGCTATTATGAATAAAAAATAATACAGTATCACAAAATAATCAGACCCCTATATTTTTTATCAAATTTTCAAATTTTACAAAAAATCGTCATGATTCGTCATTGCATAGAACAATATAGGCATATAACGATACAACAAATAAAGTAATAACAAAATAAAAAGATATTATAATGCTAAATACAACAGAAACACGAACAGTAAATAGGGAAATATGGCAAAACAGCGTTAAACACTAAAATATGCCGTGCCGGGATATATCTGTTTACCGCGTAATTGTTCGCTGCAGACTGAGGCTAAATCATGCCACGAGGTTCAAACTGTAACATCGGCTTTTCGGAACAAGTATTCAACACTCCCTTGAAGTCTAGCGGATTCCACGGCAACTACAATTTATTAAATAACACAAAATAGACTTTGAAGGATATATCCGTTTACCGCGTTTCGGTCAAAATTATCCCTAACGGATATATCCGTTTGCCGCGTGGGAAGGGTTAATATAAGATTTTGAAGTGTGGGAAAAATATCTTTTCAAAGTTCACGAATTTAGTAGATTTTCGTCGAGGATGAGCTTAGGACAACAAAGAGAATACTCAAATGCCTTCCAGCATGTTAAGGAAAATACTAACAATGCACTTATTGCTAATCTGATAATTAACTGGTATTAGATATCATCAGAATATTGGAATTCACTATTATTAAAAAACGACAGAATTTTCATAAAAAACCAATTGTTATACATCTTTTATCTTTCAACTGGCCAATGACACCACCCCATACTACTCTTGAACATTCAAGCATCAAAATCAGCCTGAGTGATTGACCCCTATGAAAAGTCACACAGTTATAGCTGGATCAAAAATACTTGAGGTAGAGATTTACCGATGAGCCTTTCCTATAAAAGGTAGCCTATATCTGAGATCATCTATATTTTCTACTGTTATATCGATTGTGCACAAAACACACAGACCACAATATGACAAGATGACAATATGTGTAGTTAGACGTCAAGATGACAAGAAGGTGAACCTCCCCTTTATTCATATACCCAAATAAGCTCTAAACGCTCTTAAATCGTGCACAAAATATTTGATGTGAAAGGGGTTGATTGCTAAAATTATCGTACAAATATGTTGTGTTCTGTGGGAAGTGATGAACTCTGTTAAGCTTCAACCTTCTCAGCAAATCAATAGAGGAAAGCTAATTTGGGGAAAAGGATGAAATTACATGGATTACAAAACAATCAAAACATAACTCCCCTGTTAATTTATTTCAATATTATACATAACTTAAAATGTTAACATAAAACTCTATCGATAAAGTAAATTACTTAATAAAGAAATAAAATGTATCTACAAATAATCTTATTGCAAATATATATATATATATACCTATAAAATGAATATGATTCTAATCAAAGAATTTAAGCTAATATAGACAATTTTGCAAAAGTGAAAATTTGTAAATTTATACAAATTAGATAAGTACATACCTGGATGAAATAGTATTTGTCTCCTAACAGGTTTTTAACCAGACAAAATTTTATAAAACATTCCAACGATCCATGTTTGTCTATCCACCAAAATATACTTTACTTATAAAGATACTAAAATACATATACACGATATTTAATAATTCTTAGAAAATATATGCTGTATTCTACATTTAATATTGCATAATATTTCAAATTATATTTAAAATCTTCAACACATTTCAAAACCCTAAATAAGGAACTTTATTAATTGATTTATTTGATGCATTATTAATTTACACAATGACATTATTAGAAATCCAGACATTTTAAAAACAATTCCTTTTAGGAAATGCTTTCCTACATCATCGAACACGACTATCAAACTGAAATTTATCATACCAGTTTGACCTTGTCACAAATTTCATCCAATCAAGCAAACACTACCATTTCTAATAATATAAAATGAAAAAGTTAATGCTGCTAAAGTTTGGACAGTTCTAACATAGTTACACCCTTTGTAGGGCAAAGGCCACCATTCTGAAAGATATGTGTTCACACAAACATAAATAAAAGATGTCAAACGCACCGCACCATACAGGCCTAACAAAGTCTTAACACTGGTAGTTAATATTGAGCTATAAATAATAAACAAACAATGACAACATCGGAAGCGCAATAAACTGGGACTCTTAACTACCAACAATAGGTAAACAACAATCTACGGAATGTAATAACCCTTAGCTATAACGATATTAAAAAATACTAATGAAATAATACAAAGTGAATTTAGGGAAGTCAACAACTTTCCAGAGGACAATACTGATAAAAGATTGAAACGAAAAGGGAGACATATAAAAAGTGACAAGTATTCAGTTAAAGATCACGTTAACCTAGACATTACCCAACAACGAGTGAGTTCAGCGCAGCTGTAATAATAAATATATAAAGGTGTAAATATGCCAACAAATGAGAAGCTGCTAAACTCGGTCGCTGTTAGGTAACCTAAAGAGTAAAAACTTAACCCTAAATATACGACTGTCACAAACTTCAATCACACAACACAGGACGTCATTTGCCGATAAATTCGATTGGAAGGACTTGATTTGAAGAATCTGTTTCGTATGAAATGTTACCTTGTAAAGTTCGGCCCTATCACTGACTACCACTCTCTCGCAAGGAGCAACGATGACAACAGACGAGCAGTTAGGAGAAGCAAGGCATTTGCTCACACATATATTTAAAGTCTGTAGTTTACATATTCTCAAATTGGTCCACTCGTCGCTTGGTGTTGCCTTTACGGATCTCCCGTAACGTCTTGTACTTGTCACGTCCCTGACGTACGTTCTCTCTGTGAATCTTGTCCATGGCCGTCTCCTTGGTTTCGTCACGTGACTGTGCCAAGTCTTGCTTCAGCATCTGTTACAGACATTGATATCACATTCACATTTCATTTCATACAACCATTGAAAGTGAGTAAACATACAGCAAATTAACCTTCTGATAATAATTAATTATATATGCATTGTATAAAGCAATTTTAGTGCATAAGGAAGTACCCTTGGTAGTTCTTTGAACACACCTGCCTTGGACTAGGTAAGCTTAAATATTAATCATTTCTTCTACTTGGTGAAGAATATGTTATTCAGCATTCATTAGTTTTATCTGAAGAATGTCACACTCCGTCACATCAAAGTTTCATAGAACAGCAGTCCTGCTTTGGACTAGGTAAGCTTAAATATTAATCATTTCTTCTACTTGGTGAAGAATATGTTATTCAGCACTCATTAGTTTTATCTGAAGAATGTCACACTCCGTCACATCAAAGTTTCATAGAACAGCAGTCCTGCTTTGGACAGAAGTGAAATTTTCAGTTCTCATTTAATGTTTAGTGCTACTACAGGGTTTAGTTGCTTTGTGATATTTAAAGAGTGTCACACATAAAAAATTATGGAATAAATCGGAGATGACACTTATCTCACAAAAAAACCATTTTGAATGAAATCTAGATTTACAATTGGTTTAGGAGCATATGCAAAATTTTCCAGTACTGCAGACATTCCCATATTTTCAAAATATTTTTACAAAATTGAACTAATAATGAAGTTAAATGCTGAAACTTAAGCTTTCATACCTTGAGCTGATCGTGAAGACGCTCGTTGCGTTCTGCTAGGGTGCGTCGCTCCTCCACTGGATCCACAATGTTATCGTCCGTCAACAGCTCTTTGCTGACGTCACCATTGGGCAGCTCGTCGTCATTCTCATCCTGCTCATTTTCCTCCACATGGTGGTGTTGTGGCGTAGTAGTCGCAGCCAGTAGCATAGCGTCCGCCTCCAACTGCTTCTTGCGGGCCGCCTCTACCTCATCCTGCAATCCCACAATATCAAAGATTACTACTTTCCTAATTTGCCATAACTTTTTTATGTTAATAAATACTCTTGCAACTTTTACTTTAAATAGAATACATATGGCTAAACTGTCCTGCCATATCAAAAAGTTGGAAACAATTTCTAGCGTATCTTCTCAACCCCAAGGATATCTGAGAACAGGAGCCCTCAAATTTGATTGGCAACTGTAAGTCTCAGACTTTGAGGGCACAAAGATCCTTTTAGGACTATGTGCAGAGGCAACCGTCCCTTTCCCTTGAGAAAACTTGTTATGTACAAAACAGTAACTTATCAATGTGATTTATGTTTTTAGAATTACATTTTACTAAGATAAATTAATTTGAGTTGTAAACCAATTATTTGCTAAATGATTAAAGAGAGACAATCTGCCCGATTTTGCACTGGAAATTTCCAACTTAAATGACGTCTATTTTTGAAATCATTAAACACTAAATCTAAAGAGGTAGGCTCATTATCAAATTAAACTGGCAGTAGGTCCTTTCTTTTCCGTGATAACCTACTGAACAAAGCGAATGAAAAAGTTCATGACAAATGTTACTTCATAATTTTATAACTTTTCTAATCATTTTCTTGAAATTTATCACTCTTTTACATGAGGACAATGACAAAAAACTTAGTTTTGTGCTTGTTGTGTAAAAGAAATACTTTTGCACTGTTTATGATTATATGATATTAGAATTATTTATAAAAATTGTTAAGTTACTATCTTAACTTTTATTCTTGAAGACGGACGGTTACAAATATTTGGCATTCGTCTTGTTATCAAAGTCATCATCTTAAGTTTGTAATTTTGTAATACACCATTTAAAACATTTAGTTTTTTTTATTTAACTGAGCAGGTTTGGTTAATTTACTGTAACCAGTATCTGCTCGTCTGAACTTGTAAACTGCTAAATTACAATGGCGTTGTATATGACCAACTTTTAACAATATAATTCTAAAATTACATACTCAAAACACTTCACTTTATCATTGTATAATAATTATTCATAAGAATTAGATTTAGTTTCATTACTTAATATTTTATTTGGCATTTGTATTACCAGTGCAAGGATCGATAAGCTGGTCTGAGTTATACCTTGCACGCAGACGTTAGATTGGAAATTTTAAATGGTGTGATGGTCTGACCATTTACGATAGTGTGGACTGGACACTCCTGGGGCAGTATGCTGTTGTAGTGGTTTTTAATATGACCTAGTCTGGAAGCGGTATCTCCCGAAAAAGTGCAGGCGTTATCTCAATTGCCCCTTTGTAAACCTGTTAGTGTGCGGTTGGAATGGTTTATAACATAACCTAGAAAGAGCAGTCTCTCTTTAAAAATGGCCATTGTCTCCTGTTATTATGCAGCTGAAACGGTTTATAATATAACCTAACAAGAGCAGTCTCTCTTGAAAAAATACGGGGGTGGTTTCGATTGCCCCTTTCTAAACCTGTTTGTATGCGGTTGGAGTTGTTTATAATTATAACCTAGTTAGAGCAGTTTATGTCAATAAAGTGAAGGCATTATCTCGATTACCCCCATTTAAAAAATGGTTAGTGTGCGGCTGGAGTGGTTTATAATATGACCTAGTGAGAGTGATTTCTCTTTATTAATTGCAGGCATTACCTCAATATTGCTTCTTTGTAAAACCTGTTGGTGTGTGGTGAGGGTTGTTAATGATAAGAACTTGTCGCTTCTTTCAACAAAGTATGGGCGTTGTATCGATTGTCTCTTTGTAAACCTGTCAGTAATAAACAGATAGAATCCTTTCAATCACGCGTCCCTCCCTTGATGTCATCAACTTGTTAAGAGATAGCAGTGTCACTAACTGCTGTCTTGGTAGACGGGCAGCCTACTCAGGGATATCAAATTAACCCTGTGAAGGCTCTGATTCAATATATAAGCATAATGTACCACTCAGCATACCATCCTGAAGTGAGAATGACGTCGGTGATTTGGCATCGTCCATATAAATCCTTTTGTAAATCCGCAGCTTCCCATAAGATGTCTTTTTAATTTTTAGTTTAAATTATGAAATAACACGGTTTAATCATGTATAAAAGTTTGGTCTTAATTGGATAACAAGTTTGGTAACCACCACACTATGTATGTGGCTGATCTCTTCTTGTTTTGCTCTCTCTGCATTCTCTATATTCCAAACAAAGTTTGGACGTACCTGTAGCCGCCTTGTCTCCTCATCTTTGGCAACCACCACACTCTGTATGTGGCTGACCTCCTCTTGCTTGGCTCTGATTTCTTCCTCTAGCTTGGCTCTCTCTGCAGCCTCCATATTCTTGCTCTCCTCCAGACGCTCCATCATGGCCTGCAACTCATTCTGACGTTGCTCCAGCTCTTCTTTGGCTGCCTGGAGCTGCTTCAACTGCTCCTCCAGCCGTAAGATCATATCCTAGGTAAAAGAGTTATTATTAGAATCACAAATCATTATGTAAATTTAACCCATTATCATTTTGTTAGACTCAACATTTTACCTTGTATTAAAACTTCCAAAGATATTAAAAGCCACCTAGAGCTAACAGACACACTTGATGGCTTTGGCATGTACAGGGTTGAGCTTCCTCCTACCAGAATTACACCAACATCACAAACCTCCATAGACTGTGTTTGCACTAACCTACCAACAGCAGATATAAAGGTGCAAGTACTCAACACCTGCATATCTGACCACACAGGCCAGATATTTGAAATAGTGAACGCAAGCACAGAACCACCAAGTGCCCCAATAACTAAAAAAAGTAACGTCAGTAACAAAAATATACTTGCATTCAAGAAAACCTTACAACAGGAAAACTGGACAGATATCTACAACACAATAGATCCAACCAATGCATATGCTAAGTTCAACACTACCATCCAACGGGCACTAAACCATGCATGTCCTTTAAGCATCATAAGGCACAAAAAGAAGAAAACTCCCACTATAAATGACCAAACAGCGACTGACTTAAAACAACAATACTTGAGAGCACAAAATGTGTACCTAGCTAGTGGTAGTGAGGAACAAAAAAAGGGCATCAACCTTAAAAAAAGACTATGACTTGCTTGCACCTCAGAAGAGCTAGACAGCAAATAAACATAACAAAAATAGCATAGTCCAGCAACAAGTCAAAAGCCATCTGGGATGTAATCAACTCTGAGAAGAAATCAAAAGAAGACTCAAACAAACTAACCAAACTAGAGATTCAAGGACAGGAATCAACAGACCCAAAAGAAAAAGCAGACTACATAAACAATTTTTTCACTACTATAGCAGAAGAAACAATTAAAACCAACCATCACACACAGGTAGACAATTCCCATTGACAGCACCCTCGACAGAAATCACAAACTTAGTATTAACACCGACATGCAGGCAAGAAATTTCTAAAATAGTTAAATCACTCCAACCTAAATCATCAACAGGATATGACAACATTTCTTCCAAACTGTTGAAGGCATGCAAGAACGAACTAATAGACCCGTTGGTAGACTACCAACAAGTCCTTCAGCGCAGGAATATTTCCTTCGGCACTAAAAATCGCTAAAGTATATCCAAAGTTTAAAAAAAGACTCTCCTTCTCAGGCAGTTAACTACCGACCCATTTCACTTATACCCATCTTTTCAAAAGTGATTGAAAAAATAGTACTAACAAGACTGTTTGAACATCTTCTCAAAAACCAATTGCTAACACCCCATCAACATGGCTTTCTGGCAGGGAAATCTACTACTACAGCACTGATTAGCTTAGTGGAATTCCTTTTTGACCAACAAGAAGAGGGTAATACATCAACAGCAATCCTCCTGGACTGCCTGAGCCATGACCAGCTCTTGAGTAAGATAACTAATTTGGAAAAAAAAACGATGGAAAACAAAGGAATGGTTCTCCAGCTACCTGTCAGGTAGAAGTCAGTTTGTGGAAATAGTACACACCTCAAACAAGAAAACAGAAACAATGAAATCCCAACTACAACCAACCACGCTAGGGGTCCTTCAAGGTTCAGTCTTGGGGGCCTGTTTTGTTTATATTGTTCACAAATGACTTTTCACAGCATATGCAGTTGTACTGCAATTCCCTTATGTATGCTGACAACACAATACTTCTTCTTGGGAAACCTAATGTAGAACAATTGGAGGTTGACAGCTTCATTGCACTGAATATGGCAGTTCAGTACTGCCAGAACAATGACCTTGCTGTAAACGAAAATAAAACAAAACAGCTAATACTGGGAGGACAAAGAGAACATACTGGAAGGCTTCCCGGACTAGAAGAAATCACAAACACTAAATATCTGGGTGTCACACTAGACGATAGACTCTCATGGACAGCACATATAGACTCCTCTGCAGTAAATTAAGTACAGGATTTTTTGTCTTAAGGCGAATTAAGAACACATGTGACTTGGCGACAGCAAAAGCAGCCTACCATGCCCTCTTTGAGTCACATCTTAGATACGGAATTGCTGTATGGGGTGGTACTACCGCAGGAAACCTACAACGTGTCCTTGTACTTGAAAAGCGAGCTATTAGAATCCTAAAAGACTTACGATCGAGAGACACCTGCAGGGAAGCCTTTCAAGAACTCAAAGTCCTCACAGTTATTGGCTTGTACATCTTAGAAGCAACAACTCATGTTTACATCAAGATGCCAGACCTGGCAAACAAAGGAACACAACAACACCAATATAACACCAGGCACACCTCCAACTACTGTCTACCAATACACAGGCTCAGCTCAACTGAGAAGAAGACCAGCTACATCGGGGCCAAGATTTGGAATGCTCTGCCTGAAAACCTGAAGAAATCAAATAAGCAGCTGTTTGGCCAATATCTCAAGACGTGGCTGCAAGAACGCCCATTTTACTCTTTAAATTAATTTTTCAATCATTAACCCGTATTGTATTGACCTGGTTGGACCTGTATTGTAAATTCTCTGTGACACCATTCTCATCTTGACGATGATGTAATGAAGATATTTTGACTTTGACTTTAAAATGCAAAGCATGGCTGTATGTGAAAATGCTAATCGTCTTACTTCTACACCACAGACAAAGATTCTCACAAGCACATTTCATAATGACAGTAGGGCTATGGCTACTCTTTCATGTATCGGACTATTGGTAACACAATTCACTGTTAGCTTGTGTTGAAGTTATTACTAAAAAAATATTAAAAAACCAAATCTACATAGTGCAGTAAATTTATACATAATTATCAATGGACATTTCTATGTATAAAAAATAATACATTACAAATTAGTATGTTTAGTTTAAATACATGTAAAACATCTCATTTATCTAATTAGTAACGGGTACAAAAAAATGTTCCTCGTTTAAAACACATGTAAAAATAACATTTTTTAACCCTTTAAGTGGCAGGCCGTTTTCGGGTAAATTGCCGTGATCGTTAAACTTATTTTTAGAAAATATTGTATAAGTGATAACCTAGCAACATTATATATTTTTGTTTTCCTTATGAACTATAGAATAAGAATAATTATGATATTTGGTTCCTTATTTTTATTTTCAGATGAATATCATTGTAGGTGTGTAAAGATTTTCTTTTAGAAAAAAAAAAAAAATTTTTAAGTTCTACTGTCCGTCACTTGGAAACTACTGGAGCTACAAAATAATGTCATATTTACAGAATATACACAATTTTATTCTAAACAAATTACTACCTATGCATTTTTTTCTATTTACAAGAACAAAAAAGTTAGAAGGGAAAAACTAAATCAATGTACAAACTGTTTTTTGTTTGTTTTTTTTTTTTTTACTCCGAGTCACTAGGGCTTGTATTTTCCTCCCAGTAGTGTAGGGCCTATAATAGTGGCTTAGTTTGTCATAGCACAGTATATTTCGTAAATATAAAACAGGAATTATCTTATCGCAAACCCCTCCCCATCTTCAGACAGAGGTCAAAGTCGAGCGGTCTAGTAAATAACGTGATTACAGAATCTCGCCGCCCGTTCAGCTGGTGCGCCGCATTCTTGTACTTTCATGTTTTACTGTGTGTGTAATAGATTAGTGATGGGTGACACTATGAGAATTTGGGATTTACCCAGGAGCGAAGAGGGGACCATTCGGTTTTTACAAGATCGTGACTAGTTACCTAAATCTAAAATATTCGTGGCGGTCGGCAGTTGCGGCTGAAGGCGGAAATCCACTACACTCACTCATCCTTGATATTGCTGCATTCTGGGCGTCACAGGAAACCCATTAACAATTAATAATCGTTGTAAGTTTGTAACTGAAGAGTTGCTTTTTCGTTCTATAATGTTTTTTTATATAAATTTATATGTTTGTGTTCCTCATACTGGTGTGGTCGGTATAATCCCAAAGTACCCCAACATTTTCCATGACGAACGAATAACCTAAACATTTACCGGTAACACAAACAACGCGATAAACAATAATATACTGACAATAACAGTACACAAAGTCGCCAAACAAAACAGTGACGAGACGAGTAGACAACTGTTCTCTCGTCTGCCGCCAGGTCAAACGAAAACTGTTGGATTCATTTAGGCCAGCAAACATTAGTAACATGAATATACACTATACTATATTATGATATATATAGGAAATTTTATGGAGAATACAATAGTTCAAACTAGGCCTAAAAATAATGGATGGTTGCGGAGCAACAGCCTTAAATGTGAAGCGACGGCTGTGACGGCGCTTGCCACTTGGCGGCGGCGTGAATCATACGTCTCAGACGGCGCTTGCCACTTATAGGGTTAATTATTTTAATTTTCAATACAATTTAAATCAAATGACTGAAGAAAACAGAGGAAATACAAGTACTTAAGCAATTTTTATATTTGTACAGTGACACTACTGCTTTCTTAATGACCAAAGATACTCAGCTCTCTTATAAAGAAGCATATAAAGTTGGGATCAGCATTAAAAAGTGTTAAGATCAACATTTAGTGGCCTATTTAGTAAATAACCCCTGATCCTTAACACCAAATAATTGAATGACTTTCAAACACCAAGGGTTTAGGAGGGCTAGAGCTCCCCTGAAGAGATTACAGGCCATTTTTGAACTGTTTGGCAGTCGTTAATAAAAGAGGTTTTTTGAATTGGGTTGAACCATATTCCACCATGATGCCATAGAGAAAACAAACACCCATAGGCTCAAAACTTAGCAAAGCTTATTATATTACACAGGGTCTGGTATACTCCTATCTAATTATGTAACAGAATAATAAAATTAAATAGTGCTATAAACTATTTATATATAGATATTACCTTAGCCTCCTGCAAATCCTGTTGCCGTTTCTCCAGGTCATCTTGCATGGACTTGATCTTCTCTTCATATTCTTGCTGTTTCTTTTCTGCTTTTTCCCTGGCAGCAATTTCCAACTGGAGCTTTTCTCTGAAATAAAATAAATTTAATCAAACATCTTAAATTTGGTGAATACTTTCAAATTAAACAAATGTGGCTTGACTTTTTGGTGTAATTTTTATAAGTATGGCAGAATGTACAGCTCTATGTATATGGCTTAACAATTTTTAACAAGTAGCTGCATATAAATGACTAAAAAATTAAGTTCATTAAATTGAAGATTTTTTTCCTATTGAAACACATTTACAATGCTGAACATACTTTTATGTACCTATTCAAAAGTAAATCCATTAATTTCCTATAATTTAATATGCAGTTAATTAAAAATATTCCTTAAATATTGTTTTCATACGATTTTGTGTGAAGCATCCAGAACATAATCCTCTTTTATATCATATTTAAAAATTATTTTAAATTCAGATTTAAGCCAGTTTTTTTACAATCCTAAAACTTTTATTTCACTGTTAAACACAAAATAACTTGCAGCTTAAATGTTGGTTTAAATAAATATGAATTTAACAAAAAAATGTTGTTACTGAAGTATTTAAAATACTTTCTGTATAAGAGCAGACAGTCACTTAAAACTCATGTCATTTGCACATAAAGAGAATTTATTTGACCCCTGAAATAATAAATGTCTCTGCAGATTTTAAAAGGAGCGGTTCTAGAAATACTTGAGGAAACTCATATATTACTTTAATTATAAAAAGGGAAGTTGCTCAAAATTTATGACATTATAAATTATCATTTCCATATAAAGTGTGATAAGTATTAACAAGATAAAATTGCAACCTATATGTTTACAAATATCATTAACTAGAGGTAAACATGATATATCTGATGTTTTAAGATCTCTTTAATTCCTATCAAAATAATCTTTTATCAAATTTATCTTGTTTTTAACTATATAACTAATTAGCTCAGTTTAACTCTCATAACACCATATTATGTGATAATTGTAAAATTATTAAGTATTATACAACTAAAATCTATTTTTTATTAAAATTTGTACAGTTAACTCCAAAACTCCAAAAGAAACTATTTTTCTGATTTTCCTTGCAAACCTAGCCATGGCAAAACTACTATTAGAGGCAATTGACTAGGAAAGAATGAACTTTAACTGGACTTATCAAATGAAAAGGAAATAAAACCTCAATCTAGATTAGTTAATCACATCTCTTACAAGATCATCAGAAAAGACACATTGATCTTCTTTAAAAAATGAATGTACATCATTTTGTTACATAACGTGACCTAAATAAAAATACATTTAGCATATTTTTTTACAAAATTGGATATTTCTGTAAGTAGCCAACACATGACTTAAAGATAGAAGACTGTTTCAATGACTTGTTATCTGGTTTTTAGCCTACAGCACGAGAGTAATCTGACTGGAGCAATGGCGGAATATAGTAAAATGAAGAAAATAAGCTCCAAAATAAATTGTAACAAAGAACTCATTTGTTTTATTGTTTTTGTATTTTAACTATTAATTTTTGTAAATTTACCTTAAACAAATGGAGCAGAAAGAGTACACATAATGATTCATGACTAGTGATTTCATGATCAAAAATAGCAATCATACCAAATTATACATTAAACCAAATTGTTTTCTCACCTTTGCAGCTGCTTGGCTTGTTTCTCCTCTCTGGCCTGTGCCTTCATTTGTTGTACATCGATGGTATCAGGTTTACGCCTTCGCATATACAGCTCATGGTTACCCATACACAGTGCCAGGATTCGCTTGTTGATGCGCACACGTGGCGCGAAGAACACAAAATCTGGAGCCTTCTTGTCGATTGGCTTGATTATGAACTTCCTGTCGTTGAAAGATATGTTGCGAATTTCTGACCAGGGGAATCCGATTTTCGGTGTCAGCCTGGAAATAATACAATTGCAGCAGTGAAAAAATATTTATGGAAAATGGTTTCAGTGAAGTGTTGAAATGTGTTTAGTCATCATATGGAAATGCAACTAATGTAACACAGGAATCACCTGACAAATATTTATTTATAAATCCTGAATATCACAATATACCTTGTCATATGTTCTTATATTAAATAAATTTTACTTCGATTTACAAACAAATGTTTTATTGAAATACTTAAAAATAACAAAAAGTAATCTGTTAGTAATTGTGTACCCTCTTGCAGAGTATAAACTCTAAACCAGATTGTGCTAAATATCAGTACCTCCATTATATGTTTTATTAAAAACCTTTTATATTCTGAGTATAAAGGTGTGTAAGCAGGTCGGTTGAAAGAAAACTACTTATGGGTAAACTTTCCTCCCATCCCCCCTCCCAACCCCCCCAAAAAAACAAAAAACAAACTTATTATAAAATACAATCATGAACAGTCTGCTTTCAAATGATATTCCATGTCCAGAAACTGATGGGATTCATTGTATTAGTGATGGTGTTGTTAAAAGTGACAGGTATTTTTGAAATGCAAACATTGTATTGTAATGAAAGATAAACTCGTTTTAAATAAATGTGTTATCAGACCGTAAGGGGTTGGAAATATAAGTTATTAAAATTTGTTTCCAAAATTGTATGTTATAAAATATTTTGTTAGTAGAGCTCAAACCTACATTATTAATAAAAATAAATTTTGCTCCAGTAATACAAAGCCTTTGATTTCACATTCACATCAGGTTTTGTCAACTTGATTATGTGGATGAGTGGTAGCATACTTACAAGCTTGTCCACAACTGCTTACAAACAAGCACACCTTAATGCTTAGCAAGTTACCTTGATGAGTGCTATTTACAGTGCTGCAAGCAGCAAGAATTGCTATCTCAATGATTACTTATATCTATGTGTCCGTGCATGAGTAGTCATAATTTATTTCAATTATTTTGATACAAATTACGATGAACAGTATGTACTCCTGATATGTACTACAAATCAACAATTAACACAAACACACCTTTAATTAAAAAACTTATCCACTTAGTGATGCAAACAGATGCCCTTTGTCTTGTATTCAGTTAAAAATCTGTACTAAAATAGTATATTAATTGATTGAAATGGAACATTATTTTGGAAGAAAAGATATGAACAGATCAATTATATAATATTTACAATACGTAGCCTGAGGTGTTTATTTTGTAACATTCAGCCCAACTTACACATCCAATCACATAACTTTGTATTCTTTTCCTCTAAGCTCTTTATACACCCATCAGGACCCATACATGTTATGTTCTTATTAAAACCTAATTTAATGAGAATAACAATATTTATACAAAAACATAAACAAAATAAAATTAACAGATTTTTTTTACTAAAAACATGAATAAGAGCTTAATTTTATTGGTTCATTGTCTTGAAACACAAGCAAAGAAAGTTTTTCATCCATTACATACATAAACAATACCGAGAAAGAGCCAGTGTGTCAGTATCACTCCATTTTAGGCTACCGATGAATATGGAAAGTAACCAGCTTGTATTCAACCATCCAGGCTCCATTGTGTATGTACTCTAACGCACATAGAATATGAAATTCACATACATACTGATATTTTATTAAATCACAATCAGTAAGATATTTGAATGGTTCGTAAAAAATATATCCTCACTGTCATGTAGTTAGGAAAAGAATAACATTTACAAGTGGTTTGTGTTCTATATTGAACGCTTCTCCTACCCTCTTCCTGTCCAGTCTACAACACTCCTGACCATTTCGTCGTGATATGTTAGTGACTCATTTCACAATTTTCATTTCATTTCATAGTCAAAATTTTTAAACCTTTATACTTCTACTATATTTGATTCACTCTATGACCAATTTCAAATATTTTTAATGTTATCAAATAACTGTTAAGTGCAAATAACCCTATAAAACAAAACCATGGCTAACCAACCTCGGATCACCCGAAACCCGAATCAACCGAAACAGTCTTTGAACGATAACGTGTGTATACAAAATAATCAAACAAAATAGTTTATATCAACACTGTGCCAACCCTCCACCTCTGGGCAGAACAGTGAGTATGTATGTCATGTATTGCTATGGTGACTGCCTGGACATATAACGTGGCCTTGAGTGAGTTATCCTCTCCCTCCCTCATCCACCAACACTACGTTGTGTATGTCATGTATTGCTATAGTTACTGCCTGGACATATAACGTGGCCTTGAGCGAGTCACCCTCCCTCTCCTTCATCCACCAACGCTACGTTGTGCCGAGCCAACCAACTCACACCACTGCTATTACAGTAGTCATCTCCCTCAATCCTGCCACCGTTCCCTCAGAAATCATTAGTATGTAGTTCATTTCCCCTACCCACCAATTCTAACAGCTTATTTTACATGTAATTTGGTTTACCGAAGAACTGGTTCCCTCCCTTATTTGGTTTACCAGGGTTACTGCAACTTTTATTATTTACAGTATAAGAAATTCAGATTGTGTTGAACCTAGTTTCACATTTAAATATTACTTTAGCTAAAATATTATCAGTTAAAATTGAAAAAAAAAACCTTTTATAGTATGGGTGCCATTAGAGGAAGATACTGACTTGTCATCCTTCTCATAGATGTTGAGTCCCAGCGCATCAACACCAAGCCAGAGTTCCGTGCCTTTCTTGTTGCGGATCTCAAAGTAATTGACTCCATACATCTCCAAGTCCTGGGCAATCTTGAGATACTCCATCATGGCATCCTCTCGCAGCATACCGCGGTGCTCGTTCCACCAGGTGGTGATGCTCTGCTCCCACTCCTCTCGAGACATCTTGTGCTGATCCATCACTCTGCACAATAATGGGATATAGACAAAACTTGCATTTGTCCCTTATGTATAGTCTTTTACATTATTAAAAAAATTTAATCTAAGTTCATTATATTTTATGTTATTAGCTTAGCTCTTAGGATTCGAGCCTTTAACTGCAGTAGAGCCTCAGGATTAAAACAATCAAAAATGTTTATCTTTCCCTATGCTACAAGGTGAGTGTCTCTCCTAGATCAAAGTAAGGAGGATATAAAAATGATAGTAGGTATGTTGACAGGATGTGGCCTCCTTAGAAAACACCTTATGAAGGTGGGTCTTAGTCAGAATGATGAATGCAGACTGTGAAGAAAGAAAAGAATCAGCAGAACACATATGACTAAGTTTGTCCATATCTACAATTAGGAAAAAATTCCTAGGGTCATATCTTAACGGTCTCAAGGACATAAGAGAACAGGAATTGATTGGCTTCTGTGAAAATCTCAGATTGAGAGGACAAAACACAAGTAAGGGAGGTGCAAAGGTCCTTTCAGGACTAAGTGCGGAGAACACCGTCTCTTTCCCTCTGAAAAAGAAAAAAAATGTTTTTAGCTTATAGTAGGTAGGAAACAAAAAACTGAACTCCTTCACTGTTCACACATGCACTAACATGAAGCCCTTGTACAATAACAGGGCTATAAAGATAACTATCCTTCGTATGTGCGCTGGACACCAGGTGAATAAGCACAAATCAATGGTAGTCAAATCATTTATCTCAAAAATACTCATCACTATATGAAACTTGGTTTCACCAAAAAATCACCCAAAATTACATAGGATATATATTCAGAGCCAAAATTAGTATGTGAGCTATAGCCACGTGAGCTATCTTGCCACGTCAAGAGTCAGAGCGACATCTTGTGTGACATGGGTTCTTTTTTTTATACCATGAACAAAAAATGTTCTAGGATTGTATTCTAAAATTATAATACAGTAAAAGAACTGTGGAATAGACTGGCATTTACTACATCCTGAACAAAATAGGCCAATACACTTTTAAGGACTTTTTAGGGATGAAATCTAAATACACTAGAAAATAATTAATAAAAACAATAAAATAATTATTTTTACAACATATATGGTTACCACAGGTGAATGTAACGATGGTGGCACTTGCCATGTGAGCAAATTCGGCTAAGAACTAGTTAGGCCAGCTACATAACCTACAGTGGTCAAAGGGTTAAGGAGAAAGTTAGGGTGTAGCTTGCCAGGGATCAGTGAAAAATTAAAAGACCCATTGATCTTCAGCTTCCAACAGAATCTGAAAATGCCTTAAACTTTTGTAAAGCTCATAGGTGGGGTTAACTGTGTCCATCCAAAAATACCAATAGTCCAGTTAATTGTGGGCCTATATGATAACTATTGTGTAATGAAACAAAGACTTAATTAACTATTCAAAACAATACTTTCTTTACCTATTTGACTTCAAACCACATCAATTAATTATGGCAATCTTGGCTGAACTATTATGTATTACTTAATTATTTATGGTTAATGTAAAGTTTACATTTGGGATTCCCACATGTCCGAAAGATAATTCAATAAACAAGTGTGGAATATTAACTTGTTTCTTGACTCCACAACACAGACCTACACTCTACACTAAATATACGGTTCAGTGTTTAAGTCACACATAAAAATAAAACTGAAAGACACCTGTGCTGAAGCTGATTTGAGACTCGAGAATCAACAACAAATGGTGAAGTGCCGAGTCCTGAGCCACTGCACACGATGGTGGTGGGTTTTGGCACTATACACTGAAATTGGCCACTCTGAGTGAAAGCACTGTGATTACCCATTTTTGAAACTCCATAAGTCTAACAGACGAGCAGTCAGCAATTTGTGAACGGTAGAGTGTAAAAAGCTGAGTTTAATGTTTTGTCCACATTTGTGACTTGTGTGAAACCAGCCTTACTAGTGTATTAAATCACATTATAGAGCAGTCATTTCCAATCGGTATTTTTGCGACGTCAGATCACATTGAACAGTCCGTCACGTAATTAACCCTTTTAATGCCGACGTGCACCACGAGCGCATGTCACTAGGTTTTACGTAAAATGCCGACGTGCGCTGGGGGCACTAGTCCGGTTTTTGTTATATTGTAGTTTTAACTATCGACCAAATGCCACTAAACTTTGCATACTGTATCTAGACACTACTACTATTGATACAATAAAATCTTTTTTACTCTATGCTCAACATGTGATGACGTATATCAGCTGTTTTCAACCTCATTTACGTCCAATCATTCAGTGAGCATCTTTGGTTGCTGTGGTAATACGTTGTTGCTAGGTTATGTTTTAACCCTTTGGACGCCAACGTCCGGTTGATCGGACCGTCGAAGTCTAGTCGAAAAATTCCACATTCGATCGACCGGACCGCTGAGGTCCGGGCGAAAAGCGCCAACGTCCGATTGATCAGCCGTTCGAGAAAAACATATTTTAAAAGTTATTTTTTAACTTGAAAAGTCTGTTTAACCCTTTTAGTGCTAAGGGGTCTGGCGCATTGCCATACACAAGAGTGCTAAGCATTTTAGTGCATAAATGCAGAGTTTTAGTAAATTCCTTACTATTTCCTTATTTGAGGTCATATCTTATTACTTTTTTTTGTGTTGAAGATAAATAACCAATAAACAGAAATAAATACAAAAAAATATATTTGTACATATTTTGGATTGTTATAAAAAAAATTTCTTTATAATGTAAATTTTTTTATAATTTTGTTTTCACTTTGGCATACAATTTTAGTATGCAAACAATTTTATATTATTTTTCTGAGACTACCATCGGAAAGAGCAACTAAAACTAAACAAATTCCATATATTTGATTTTATTTTTACACAAAAACTAAGAAGTGTGGATGAAAAATATAATATGTTGTCCGCGCTAAATTTTGCCCTACATATAGGCCTAATGTTTGAAACGCTCAAGAGAAAAAGTAATACACTTACTATTATTAGCGTAAATGCTTTACTAACTTTATTATTATTTATAAAAGAAGAAATTCAAGCACAGTTAACACTTTTTTACCTAAATAATAGTTTTATTCAGTAATAAAACTATAAAAAAAGGTGATGTAACTCATCATAACCTGCAATGTTCTTATTAGATGTAGTTTGTAACTTAGTAAAATATAATATACACAGAAAACACAAATGAAAAATGAAGTAATGCAATGGAATACTAATGAAGTAGTATTTCACAATTATATCACAATTTAATGGATAAAATTACATAAAACAAGAGTAAACAAAGCGCAGCGTCAGTTCGCTCGCAACGTAAACATCCGAAATGACCTTTTTATTTCACTTTAATGACGAAAAACCGCTGGTCATCAGCAATTAAATATACAAATATCGTTACTCTATGGCTTTTGGATGAACTGTCATCGTTTGCAGCCAGTAACTTGCATAAACTGAACCAATATATATAAAAATACGTTGGGTCTACGAATGTAGACGCTAGCACTTTTAGACATAAACACAGCGTCTACGACATAGACGCTGTAGCACTAAAAGGGTTAAACTGTTTAGGACTATTTTAGAAGTAAATAAGACTATATGTAATCAATTTTGTTCAGTTTAGTGTCCACCCATTGTGTTTCCCTAAACACACATGTTAGAAGTGACGGGGACAAATGTAAATATATTTGTAAATAATTATTGTGTTGACAAAGATTTTTCTTACTTTTTTGAAGAAAATTTATGATATAGACTTATAGTAGTGAGAAGATGCTCTAATTTTAATACTATGTAAGTATGTACAAACCTATTTCCTACTGTAAAATTAATTCTAGTTATAGTACATTTTTTCTAATATCAACACTAATTAAAAGTATTTTTTGTAAAACTAATTTTCAACTTTCAGTTCTGAATTTTTGTGAGCAGTCTTAAATATAATATCTGTAACGAATAAAAATATCACCGATAGGTAAAAATATTTTTTCGTACCGATATTTTGGCCTGAAATGAAATATTTATGTAAACAAATGTTTTGGTTAGGCATTACCACATCATAAACAATGTAGTTCCATTCTAAATGCTATTTATAATAACACTATTCAATAGCGCATATAATTTCCTACAAATAAAAAAATAAACATTCAATTAACATAAAAACTAAGGATAATAGAAAGCGTAATAGGTTACAAAAACATCAAAACAGGGCTGGCGGTTTTGGCTAGTACAGTTGGTTCGGGTGCTAGCGTTATGGGTAGGGTGGCAGCCTTGGGCGTTGGCGTCCAAAGGGTTAATGGGAATTATTCGTGCTTTTCTTTTGTTTATTTCAGTTTGCTTATATTATTATTAGTTTTGTGATTATTGTAAACAGATTTGACCATGAGTAAAAAAGGGGGATTCATACTTTGTGCTTCGGCAAACACAAGTGTTAAAATTTTTTTAATTATGTACCCTATATTGTAAATAATTAATTTTAATTTTATGTATCCTACTTTCTTTATTATTTCAACAAACAATTTTATACATTGGGCTAAACAACACGTGTAAATAAAGCGATTTTGAATGAAACTGACCAAAATATGTCTTATTGAATTTTACTGTAAAATGTGGACTTTACAAGGTTTTCGATAAAATGCTGTAACTTCTCTATTTTTCAAGGTAAGTTCTTCAAATTCGGTGTGTATGTTAACAATTAAATATAGTACAATTGCCAGTAACTACTTTTTAGTTAAGGCTAATAATAAAGGTACTTTTATATGTTCAAACTCAATTTTTTTAAGTTTTTGTTTTTTACAAATATAAATTATATAAATTTATAAAATTTTAATACTCAATTTTTTAAACACTCCACATTATTACGTAAAAAAAACAACACCTCAATGGATAATTTCCTTCAATAAATAAAAAAGTAATACATTTTTAAAAAATAGTTGTCAAATTATGGAAAAAGGGCCTGGCATTCTTCACATGTACTTTTTGAAAACAGGCTGGCATTTTTCGCATGGTCACTGAAAAAATGTCTGACATTAAAAGGGTTAAGGTCACGAAAGTATCGATCAGAAATGCCCCTCACCATCAGTGGGGGCTCCAGTGACACCTAAAAGTAAAACCCCCTCAAGATAGTACCCATATTCAACCTCAGATCACGTGAGCGTTCGTAATGGTTAACTTTAACTTTGGTATTACTACAGCCATATGGCAAGACAGTAGTACTTATTTTGATGCGCATCATATAATAATTGTAACAGGCTCACCTTAGCAGTTGGTTAGAATAAAATAATAATAAGTGAAAACTTACCTCTGTGGCAATAGTCGGTCATTGGCAAGGAAGCCAGAGTTGTGAAGATTCTTGTTGTAGTCGCCATGCCTGGCCTGAACTGCGTAGGAGGCGAGCAGCACAGAGGTCTCTGGGGGGCAATATATCTCGTCTGACAGAATTGCGTTCTTCACCTGCACACAGATATTATTAAATTATCAGTATTTCAGTAATGTGTCCTAAAATAAAATTTAACCATTTCACTGCCAGACCAGTACTACCCAAAACCGGCAAGGCCTATTTCTACACTTTTATAATGCTTGTTTCGCTCTGGACTGCTCTTAGTTAGTTTTTATGTATATTGGAGAACTTCTTTATGGTTTTGTAGCTTTTTAGATTGACTATTGATTATCGTAAATTATAACGTATTTATTAATTATGTGGTAACTACTAAGAAAGAAAGAATTTACATAAAATTATAACTTTAGATTAATCCATCACAAATATTTATAATTGATACAGTGGTTACATCTTACATTCATTATGAAATTAGAGAAAACTTTTTTGAAAAAAAGATTGACAGACATTTATTATATGAGTGAAGAATAAAAAGAGAGCAAAGTAACTAAACATAAACAGCTGTGCCAAGGTCATTAGTGATACAGTAAACTTCCATTAACCCTTTCAGGGCCAGGAGCAAATATGAGATGTTGCAAAATTTATTAACATCTCATATCCCCTTGTGACTAGTCAAAAGTACCAGGCTAAAATTTGCGATTTTGCAGTCTCTTAGATTAAAATTTATAAGTTTTCATAAAATTTAGACAATGACCTAAAAGTTGCATCAAACTACTTGTATAGATATATACTATCAACAAAAAATATATAGATGTAATTTTAAGTCATTAAAACTCCCGTGAGATCGCAAATTGTCAGTCATTGTAACAACTACACATAATAGCTAAGCACGTAACAACTAAAAATACTAATATTTACAACCACAAAGTAAAATAATGAATACAGCATACAATACGATTACACTGAAGCATAAAGAATAAACAACAAAAGATCGAGCACCGACTGGCAGTAGTCAGCTGATAATGTCATGTGGCAATTACAAAATGAAAATGCATAGACCTCTAAATTAAAAATGATATTCATATTAATTATATACAAATATACCAGGGAATAAAAAAACATAAAACTTTAATCATTTGACGTTGTATTTATTTAAGAAAACAACTAATATCAAGGAGACAATATATTGCCTCCTGGCCTGGAAAGGTTTATTGTGGCATGGTCAGGTCTTGAGACATGGTGAATTATTAATTATGCCGGATTATTGGATATATATATTACAAAAATGATGTAGACATAATAAATAAATAAACAATTACAGTAAATCACACTTTTATTACTCAAATATTACCTTTAAGACAGTGCTCGTTATATGAGGATCTACTAGAACTATTTTTTTTAACGGTTTATTTACATCTGTAAATATCAACTGTAAACAAACTAGAGAAAGAAAGTCAGATGTTAAAACTCAGTTGCTTATAGAATGTTTCTAAAACAAATTTCCATGAATACATTGTTTAATTCTAAATGCAAAAATCACTTTAAACAAACACATTGCATGCGGTGCGGTCACTAACGACTGACACAGACCACTATAGTGGCAGTCGCCAGTGATCGCACCATGTGCAATGTGTTAATGTGATACTTTAATACATGCTAAAAATTAATTTGGAAATGTACGACTTTTCAGCCAGCAATTAAAGACATAAATAATTTGATGTTGGCAGTGAAAGGATTAAGTGACTAAACAATCTTTGCATCCTATGCAATGAAGTGAAAACAAATTTGACATTAGATACATGTATTGTACTCAACGGAATTTTGAAATTAAGAACCACCAGGAAAAAATTAATTAATTTTATAAAAAAAGGTCAAACCTTTATAAGATAAATGGTATCCTAAGAATTATACAAGTGGATTAAAATGGTCCGACTGGTATTTGTAATAGCACATATAATATATAAGAAAGATGGCCAATCTCCTAACATATAATTCTAACTAGATCTAAGAATGACTATTCTAGTTCAAAAGCTCTAGTTTACACATCCCCTTATAACTTCCCGCCAGGATAAAAAAAATAATTACAAACTGTTAAACTGTAAGATCAAAGTACTAATGTCAATGACAGTCCAAATAGCTAGGTTCTTAATAGACTGGGAAGTGAAGGAGCCAACAGACAGAACAAATAGCTGGTTGTTAACAGACTGGGAAATGAAGGAGCCAACAAACAGAACAAATAGCTGGTTGTTAACAGACTGGGAAATGAAGGAGCCAACAAACAGAACAAATAGCTGGTTGTTAACAGACTGGGAAACGAAGGAGTCAACAAACAGAACAAATAGCTGGTTGTTAACAGACTGGGAAACGAAGGAGTCAACAAACAGAACAAATAGCTGGTTGTTAACAGACTGGGAAACGAAGGAGCCAACAAACAGAACAAATAGCTGGTTGTTAACAGACTGGGAAACGAAGGAGTCAACAAACAGAACAAATAGCTGGTTGTTAACAGACTGGGAAACGAAGGAGTCAACAAACAGAACAAATAGCTGGTTGTTAACAGACTGGGAAATGAAGGAGTCAACAAACAGAACAAATAGCTGGTTGTTAACAGACTGGGAAACGAAGGAGTCAACAAACAGAACAAATAGCTGGTTGTTAACAGACTGGGAAATGAAGGAGCCAACAAACAGAACAAATAGCTGGTTGTTAACAGACTGGGAAACGAAGGAGTCAACAAACAGAACAAATAGCTGGTTGTTAACAGACTGGGAAATGAAGGAGCCAACAAACAGAACAAATAGCTGGTTGTTAACAGACTGGGAAACGAAGGAGTCAACAAACAGAACAAATAGCTGGTTGTTAACAGACTGGGAAACGAAGGAGTCAACAAACAGGCCTGTTTGCTTGTAAATCTTAAGATATTTTTATCCCACTAATAGTACAGAACAAATAGCTGGTTGTTAACAGACTGGGAAATGAAGGAGCCAACAAACAGGCCTGACTGCTTGTAAATTTTAAGATATTTTTATCCCATTAATAGTACAGAATAAAAATAGCTGATTGTTAACAGACTGGGAAATGAAGGAGCCAACAAACAGGTATGATTGCTTGTAATTGACTCTAATGATATTTAAGTACATTGTCATTACGACAGAACTCTTACTACCCATCACTTTGATTTAACATTCTATCCCCGTACACAGCTCAAGGTTTCAGTGCAGTTTTACATCCTTATTTTTTTTGGGTAGCATTATGTGAGACATTATATTTTTAACATATAATTAATATGCATATATTGCTTTTGTTTAAATATACTTTTTAAACATTTAACAGAGAAAGCACAACAATATTTGAGATTTATTCTGTATAATCCTTGAAAATTAAAAAAAGTTTAGATGTGTGTTAATTATAAGTTTATGATAATTGTATGACTAAAAATAACAACGCAAAACTGTAAGATTTTAGTTAACTTAAAATATTTTACATGGTTTTTGTGGAGAAAATTCTAAATCATTTTATTAGTCAGCTCTTAACTGGATCTTAATTGGTTATTTTCAGTAACGTTTTGTAAGATATGACTTCAGAAAAATGTTTTTTTTTTATCACCACACAAGGAGTAATATGTCTCTAAATTTAGAAATTTGTAATATGGTCCAAATAAAAACAGCGTAAGAAAGAATTACATTAAAAAAATGTAATTATATGGATTGTGACTTCTGGCAGGGACTTATTTTTCAATGTCAAATGACTAGGAAAATACATTTTTTAATAAAACATTACACAAGATCATGGTTGTATAAAATAGTCACTAGAACATACAATTGACTAATAAATTAAAATCTGGTAAGGTGTCCAAGAGCTGGTTCAATTTTAATAGCAGTTTATTTTTTATTGGAATATGATAATTAGGAGTTTTTTAAGGAATAGATGTAATGGCAAATATTTTGATAAAATAATCTATTTCCTCATTTTAATATTAAATTTACAAAAACTTATGAGATCTGCATTTTTGTGTTGTGTAAGTTTCAATACTGGGATACTATTATTTGTCGATAGGAAACCATAAGGAATAATCTAGGAGGCAAGAGCTAAATTGGATTTTATAAGCACAAAAACAACTTTTTCTTCAATTAGATATATGAATTTCGTCTACGAAAGTAATTGATGATCACCAGCACTAGCTTTGGTGTATGTCAAAAAGAGAGGTATTAAGTCTTAAAGATATCAAACAATTTTTTTTTACAAATCATACTTTTCTTGACCTTGACACACTTAAAACTGTTAGTCATATCACTGTCAGAAAACTAAACAAAGAAACTGAAAGTCACCACTTTCAACTAAATGTTCGGTTTGTATAATATGATTAGCTGACTCTGATTTAATATTCATTTACATGTCTTATAATTAGTTTTAAGTATGTCAAGCTATGAAAAATATCTGGTCTGTATATGATTTATGATACTGATTTAACATTTATTTATATGTCAAGTTATGAAAAATACAATCTTAGAAAAATATTTAACTCATGAATTCAACCTGCATCAAAACTACCATGGCCGAAGACCTATTTCTTTCTAAGAGGAAATCCCTCTATTCTAGGAAAAACTAGGTTGTGTGTTTATACAATGAAAATTGGCTCTAGGCTAAAAGAGTATTTAGGAGAACTGTAGTGATACAATGACTGAGCAAAATTAAATTACCTGAAGGTAAAACAGACGCAGTGTGATGTCCTGGATCAGTTCCTCAGCAACGTCCTCGGGGTAGAATTTGGCTCGGAACTTGAACTGAAGAGGGTTCTCTTTCTTGACATCTTGGCTCATCACCTGAAACACACAGCCCATTTATACTCACAAACTCTTGTATGACCAGAGAAAATGATGGATACCAGATATTCTTCCCATAGTACACGTTTGGGAAGGTTTCAATTACACAAATAAAATTTATAAGATTAAGTCCTACTGATAATTGGTATGTTTACACCAGAGACAAAGTGATCCTGGAGAGATGACATAATGGCTAAATTATTGGAAATCATCAAAAAGAGTTGAGGGAATCACTATAGACGCTTATAGTGAATTTTCATGTCTATGAGATCACATACAGCGACTGTTGGTTATGTATATTCTGTAGATAGTGACAAGAAATTGAAATTTACTATAACATTTCCTAAGTCAATAGATCTTTACCTTTAAGGCCTATTATTAAAACTATGCTAACATGTCTTATCTTGTGATATTGCACTTTCTTGTACTTCAGAACTGACTTAAAAAAAAAAAACTAAAATACTCACAGATGGCAAAAATCTTCAAATTTCACTGTTATTAATTTTAATATATGAGAAATTCTTCAGTAACAGATATATACTGGGTGTAACTGAAATACGCTGAAAAACTTCAGGGAGGTTGTTTCTGGGGTCAAAACAAACCAAAAGTTCTTATAAATGTATGTCCTAAAATGTATAGTTTTTCGTCAGTTTGTCTTTTTTACATTACAATTTCTTTCTAAACAACCATTAAAGGTAGAAAGTTAAAATTTTCAACACATGCTAATCTAGTAAAAATTTTCAATTTTACAAAAATAGAAAATCTTTAGTAAATAAAATTCAAAACGGCAGCTTGTTAAAATCTTTGATGCCAACTTTCTAAAAACTACTTCCTGTATACAAATGTAATAGAATAAAAAAATCGTATAGATTTTATTTTAAAACACATGGTACCTCATTTATTGAAATCGCTCAAGAAATTAAAAAGTTGTGGAATTTTTCTTAACCCTTTCACTACCACTGGGACACATATGTCCCGAGAGAATAAAAAAAAATATGGACACTAAATGATGCTAAATTTGAGGGCAATTTTGTAATAGTCACTACAGGTGGGTATTTTCACTTTGCTGTATTGGCACAATAACTTGCTGGAGCACTCAGTTTTTATTTCACTGTTGTTTTGTTCTGACCATGTGGTTGCACTTTTGAGGTTATGGTGTTGTTGTTTTTGCTAGTGACTGTTTAATTCAATATAGTGAGTTATTTTGTGTCCCTAATAGCTACAGATAACCGTACTGTATATACAATCAATTTGTTTATTGATTTATTTCAGTGAAACTTGTTTAATTTGCCATATTCTTGTCTTTTTTGTGCTGGGACACAGGTGTCCCAGTGGTGTTTCAGTGCGGGACATATACGTCCCAGTGGTAGTGTAGGACCATGTCGCATTTAAATAGTAAAGACATAAGTAGTTTGCTAGAGTTTCCTTCAAGTGAACCTGATAGACCTTCGGAAGGTGATTTGATGTATGATAGCGACAAAGACCCTGACTATAAACCTTCTGACTGTTCTGAAAGTGAATGTGAACAGTTTTTTGCTGACAGTGATAATGACGTTCACCAATCTGATTCTTCCGAAAAAAGTGATGACGCTTCTGAAAATCCAGCTGCTCAAAAACCTGATGATGCTGATGACGGTGGGCAGGTTTCTAATGATCCTGGCGAGGGAACTAGCAACCAGCCGGACACTGCCGATAACAGTCATCAGGCCACTGCAGATTCTGGTGAAAGAACAGGTACCCAGCCGAAAACTAACAAGAAGAATAGAACGGAACTAGGTAAAAATAAGCCTGTAGGTAACGAGAGACCAAAAATCATTTGGAATAAGGTAAAACAAACTTTTAAACCTAGAAAATCCTTGCCAATAAAAGTTAGGCCTATAATTTTAGCTAAAATCAACAGAGGTTCAAAGGAAATGACAGTATTTTTGGAAGTTTTCCCTAAAAGCCTTTTTATGTACATATCGCACTGCACAAATGAAAGATTATACATACTACAAAAACAAAAGAAAAAATATATAGCTAAGACAAATTATCATGAAATAATGGTTGTAATAGGCTGCGTTCTCATCATGTGCTACAATCGCTTACCAAACATATCTGACTACTGGTCCATGCAAGAATCCATGGGAAATGTAGCTATAAAGAAAGCTATATCAAGGAACAGGTTTCAGTTGTTGATGTCGAAGCTGTACTTCAACCTGCCAAACAAACCTGAGAATGCTACCAAGACTTATTATGTAGATGAATTAGTTTCTTCTTTGAAACATACTTTTCCTAAGGCAAGAACAGAAGCAACATTTCAAAGCATTGATGAATCAATGGCTAAGTTCAAGGGTAGGTCGACCATGGTCGACCATGAAACAATATGTTCCCTTGAAACCCATAAAGAGGGGCATAAAAATATGGGAAAGGTGCGATTCTGACACTGGCTATTGCTATGACTTCAATGTTTATGCAGGTAAAGATCTTGAAAATGTGGACGGTTCATTAGGTGAAAGAGTTGTGGGCAAACTTTCGTCAACTGTAAGAGGTGACAAGGAAGAAGTTGTGCTGTCATTTGATCGTTTTTTCACCTCGGTCAAATTGTTATGTGAAACACGCCATCCTAGTGTCGCAACTTGCATCGGGAACAGGGTAAATGTGCCTAAGTTTGAAAATAAACTTAAAAAATATGAGAGTGAATTTTTATGTTGTAAGGAAGGTGTAGTAGCAGTGTCATGGAAGGATTCTAAGCAGTTTGTTGTCCTGAGTAACTTACACTCAGACACTGTGACAACAGTCAAGAGAATGCAACAAAATGGAGAAAGAAAGGATGTTACATGCCCTGAAGCTATTGCTTTATACAATGAAATAATGGGAGGAGTTGATATTTCTGATCAAAAAGTAGGTGTGTACGATTTTGATAGGAAGTCAAAAAAATGGTGGAAAAAGATGTTCTATAAACTTCTTCTAACATCAGTTGTCAACGCATGGATTTTGCACCAAGAAGTTCAACACAGGAAAACGTCTCTTCTGACGTTCATGGTGCCTCTAGCGGAACAGCTGCTCGCCGAAGGATCAACAAATACTTCAGTCAAAAGAAGAGCTAGCATTGGAAGAACATCAAAGAGAGTGAAAACAATGTCAAACATCGGTACTCATTTGCCTGTGGAAGGACAGACCAGAAGAAGATGCAAGCGCTGCTCGGATCACCAGACAGAAAAACGAACAAAAACCATGTGCGCAGAATGTGACCTCCCACTTTGTAAAACGTGTTTTTCAATATATCACACTTAATTATGTAAAATGTATCTCTTCACGTATTTGTGCAATTTATTGGAATTGATTTTTCTTTTTATTTGTTGTAATAAACATGTGTTTGAATAAATTACTAATTATTATTTACCTTATTGTTACCAATTACATACTTGTGTATACTACCAGTGGGACATATGTGTCCCGTGTTCATATACCACTGGGACACATATGTCCCAGCAAAAAAAAATTAAAAAACGTCTGTAAAAAACAGTAAACGTTAGAAAAAAAATCTGAAAAAAATATTTCTTGCATAATTTGATATAACGAATTAATTAAAATCAAAATTTCAAAAATTGAAAAGTGGTAGTGAAAGGGTTAACCTAGTAACACATCATATTTGCAAGCTTTTTCCAAGTTTCAGAAAGTTTAAGTGTTTTTCTTGTTTCAAAAGTTGATGTAAGTATTAAGGAAGTATACAAAAAATATTTTGGGAAAAAAACATTAAACACGATAATTATTATTTAATTTGAAAAACGATATTGAAACACAATCGTTTTGACTCAACTTTCATGGTTTAAACAGCTGAATCTCCTTTCACATTAAGACACAGCTGACTGTTACCATTCATGGAAACTGGGAGCTTTATAAGGCTTCCACTTATAACTAAGGTCGTGAAGGCTGAATAGTATAAACATGGTAACTAATGGTCATGGTTGATAAGTATGTCATACAAATCTTCAAGTGATTAATATACTCATACACTCATTGGCCAGTGAAAAAGAACATAAATAAATATAGAAAGCTCTTTGTACATTCAATTTACAGCAATTAACTTACACATTAATTTTACATTTTACATCAATTTGAAACTACTGATAAACAAGTAGCTGTCAGTCTTATCATGAGTATTGATAACCCAAGTGTATTTCACCATAAAATAACTCACATTAATTATAATGAATTATTAATTAAATAATTAATTTTATAGTGGCTTGTTTAGATTTTAAGTGTTATTTTGGAAAATTCGCTAAAAATGCCATTTGTGATGAAATTGTCTGCTTTCATCAAATTGTAAACCTTTTTATAGCAATGATTATATTTCTTGTTTACTGTAGGACTTTAATAAAGCTTTTGACTGTCTCAGACATGATCTCCTCATCTGGAAACTAGAAATAGCAGGATCAGCAAAACATTGGTTCCAAAGTTACCTAGAAGGACAAAATTAACTGGTTAAGCTAAGACAAACTGAAAATGGAATATCTAATCAAGTAAAATCCACTCTCCTAGGTGTCCCACAAGGAACTGTTCTTGGACCAGTACTCTTCATCCACTTTACTAATGACTTGCCTCAATACATTGGAGAGGCATGCTTAACCCTGATGTATACTGGCAACACAACCCTGGTATTTAGTGGAACCTCAACTGAAAACCTGACAATCACATCCTACATATCCCTCAACATGAACTACCAATAGTCATAATAACGACTTAGCAGTAAATACCACCAAACTTACTCAAATAGCTTTTGGAAGGAGATCCAAATGCATGCCATGTATACCAAAGGTCGCAATGAATGATGAGGTCAAGTTTTTGGGCATAACTCTTGATAAAAATCTATCCTGGACTTCTCATGTAGACATAATCTGTACGAAGTTGAGTTCCAGCCTCTTTCCAATGAAAAACATCAAAGCTTCTACTGATGAAACAACTACAAGAGCTGTTTATTTTGCTTTATTTGAAGTTCACATTAGATGCAGTTTATTAACATGGGGAGGAACCTCAGCTGGTCAGATTCAGAGTTCTCACAAAAATTCGCACTCAGAACACTAGCAGGACCACAATCACTTGACAGATGTAGAGAAGCCTTTAAAACCCATAATATCCTTACTAACGTATCACTATACATTCAAGAAACTGTAATACACACAGTAAGATAGGGACTGCCAAAGCAGGGTGAAGTTCATAAATACAACCTCAGAGACACTACTTTATATGACCTTGCAGCAAACTGATTGTCACAGTTTTAAAAGAAGCTCACATATATAGGAAGGAAGCTTCACAACTATCTGCCATCAGAGAGAAAGGAGAGAAGGAACTCAAAGAATGTTGTCAAAGAATATTTGACATTTAAATTTTGCAATATAACCTTTTGAATCACTAAAAAACATTGTATTTTGTGAAACACACTTGTATTGCTTACATGAAGCTAATACTATTTTCAATAAACACAATAACTAAAATTTTTTGTCTACTGTCTATTGACATCTATTAATAATTACTGATTTATTTAATAGAATTATATTTTATGGCCATTAGGGCATATTTTTGGTAAAGTTTACATAACATTGTTTAACCCTTCAATGGATTGCAACGTACGTGGTATGTTTACGTTATTCCAATGAGCTCGCACCGCGACGTACCAAGATGCCAAACACCCAAACACAGACCATCTCTCTTTTAGATTAGGTTTGATCAAAGAAATTATCGAAAAATATCAACCTGGTGTTCCTAAACAAGTACATGGTAGGCCATCAACCAAGCCACCTCCGTCTCGTCTTACAGAAAGGCATTTCATTGAGAAGATTCCTGCTACTGGGAAAAAAATCCAATCCTCAAAGATGTGTAGTGTGTAATAAACATGGAAGGAGGAGAGACACCGTGTATTGGTGTCCAAATTGTGAGGCAGGCCTATGCCTTGACGAATTCTTCAAGGTTTACCACAAAGCAGAACTATGTTACCATCAGTCTTCATCAATGTACTATAGAATCTTATTTCATAAAAAACCTTAAAAGTAGGATCCTGAAAACAATTAGAAATATATAAACCTGATATGGCAACACTCACCCAAGATGCCAAACTGGTCTGTCAGAAGACGGCCAAACAAGCAGCAGGCAACAGACATAAGCTCACCATTATCACACACAGATTGCCCAATAATAAATATTACTTACATATACCTTTAATTACATTAAAAAATGAAACAGTTTTAAACACTTTGTAGAAATATAACTAAAACGCATACACCAGTATGCTGTAAATCAGTTCTTAAACACTACTAAAAGATTCAATGTTGGAGTAATTAAGAAATGCTTGGAACACAAAACTTGTTGAAATCATCCGAAAATAAATAGTAAATAAATTATTTGCTGATTTAATACACAATATATTTACAAATTGTTATTATACATATAGAAATAATAAGAAATCCGAAGGCACTGATATTGATGTGATAGATAACAATTGATGTATTATGCAGTAAGCCTATTTTCTTCATCAAACAGTTGTATAAGCCTGGGCACTTTTACACGTATAGTTCTATAATAGACATTCAATTACAAACCAAATGATAGCAATAACATAACAAGAATTCTGTAACAGACCATTTTTAGTACAATAAAAACACTTTTTACAATAGGAGTTATCACTACTAAGATCCACCAAAATTGATGTATGTGTGTGTGTTATTTATATATGTGATGAATGTATACTATGTTTATGTAAGACTCAATAGTATTTTCATGACAATTTCTGAAACATTCAATCAAATTGTTGAGTAAACATGAGATTTGCACACTGTAACAACTTCTACTTGAGGCCACAAATAAACAATATTTTGAATATGAAAATTTAAAAAAATAAAAATAAACTGGATTTTTAATAATTCATTGCCTCTTTTATTACTTTTATTGGCATTTCATAGTCCTGTAGAGTTTTTGTTTTGAAATGCCAAAATATTTTTTTTTTAATCATGCTCTTCAATGTTTGTAATGTTTGTTTTATTGAAATTTGTTCTATTTGTCAAATCAGTAATTGAGGAATTGATTAATTTTGTTTTTTTATATGTGGAAGAATTAAAATTAGATCTACTGTACTAATAAAAAAATTATTAAACTGAGAATACACTTGTATTTGATATTCGGTTTTTGCCATCAGAGAGCACTATATAATTATTTGAAACCTTTTTTCTCTGCCAATTTCATTACTAAATTATTTGCCAAGTTGTTTTGTTACAATTTGGTTGATTTTAATTTTGTGTTCATAGAATTTTTGTTTCTCTACAATAACATTTTTCAGTCGTTTTTTTTTTAGATAGTTAATAAACCATACTTGGGTGTCCTTAACGCTAAAAAAATATGTCAACTTTCCAGAAAAAGTTTGCAAGTCAATTTATACAAAACTGCTATATACATGACAGGATTACATCAAGGAAAACAACATAACTATGAATTGGCAGGAAATGGCGAACAACAGTCAATTAGTGATAAGTGAAGGACATATTCAGTTCAAAAGAACAGGAAGCCTTCAACTTAGCCTGGTTCTGTCTTGTTGTCCATTGACAATCCTTTATACACAACAGCAATACACAAGATATAACTACATTAAGAACTCTGAGCATAGCTACAGAACTATGAATGGCAATGGCAGGAAATAGTGAACAACATACAATTAGTGATAAGTGAAGGTCAGATTCAATTAAACAGGACAGGAAGCCTTCAACTGAGTCATCTTGATGTCTATTGACAATACCATTACTGTAAATTACATACTACAAGATTGTCCCATGTGGTTAATAATAATAAAATTGCTTAGTGTTCATGTCACTGTATTAGTTGCATTTAACATATCGTTATTCCTTGTTAACATTGCAATCTAGTTCACGTCTAAATCTCTATCATTCTCTAAAATACATAATTAATTGATGCTTTAAAAGAACACCTTGAAAAAAAGTTCTTGATGAGAGGTCAGTAGTATGAATGGCCAGGAGATGTGGCAACACTGCAAGAAAGGTGAGGTGAGGTGATGGACAGACAGACAGACACCTGCAGTGACCTCAATCTCTAGTGCTGGCTCCAGGCAATCCTTGCACCAGCTGAGTCACCATGTTGCTAGAGGCCTAGTCACTATTTAAAATCTACTGCATTGCAACAATTTTGTGCAGTTTTGTTTGTGTAAGGCAATCTTATCTTTTATCACTTAGCTAAATGAATTGCATATAAAACAACATATTTATGTAAAAAGAAAATATATATATGATTTACCCATTATGAAGCTTGGGCAAATATTGGGTATTATAAGTTAAAAGTAATCAATTTACAAACACTAACTTTATCCATATTAAGAAGCCAAGAAAATCCGTAACAACATATTGTATATGTCAATTGTATATTAATGACATGTTATTAACCTTGCTAGTTTCAAGAACCAATAGAAGCCAACTTCTCAATTAAAACCTTTGACTCTAATCCAATTTTCAGTCTAAGGTAAAGGAGGTAGAGGATGCTAAAATCACATTTTCACTTTTGTTGAATTAAATCATTAATTTAATTAAGAAAATTAATTTAAAAAAAGAAAAAAAAAATTACTTTAAATTATTCAAGTTTCAACATTTATATCAATGGATAAGTCAAATATTCCTTATGACTATAATTAGCTTTTTTGAGGATATTATTATTCACCAATCTTATAAGTGGTATATCATACACAATTTAAAGCTTCAATTTTGATACAAATTTCTTTTTAAATAACTGGATGTTTCATAATGGCAGGTATAAATGTAGACAACTTGGGCATTTAACATAACATTCTGTATTTTCTATGAAACTTATGAAAAGCTGATAAAATGTTTTTTTCTATCTTGTTCTCAATCAAGAATTTAAAAATTTAAAATAAAGTCAAACATTCTTCAAAGTTTTGCCCTTTTAGTTACAACATTCACAAAATTAGATACAGCAGCTGTTCTTGTCCATAGTCAAAATTTTAAAATTAAGAACCAATAATCAATATTAAATATTACCAAAACTAATTTAGCCTATATCTTTTGAATTCACAACGGGTCTACATGTTTACATGTTATAAAAGTATATGTTAAAATTAATCATCAAATTTTGCACATCTGTTCCCGCTGCAGTATCTTTCATCACATGCAACATTTTTACTGATGGTATTTAAACATTTGTAAGAACCTAAAATATTATAGCTCGTAAAATTAGTCTTAAATGAACTGTTTTAGCCTCTGTTTATGATAATACAGTGTTCTTTAATTAAACATGATTTGTGGCAAGACAATTAAGAAATAGTTGCTGCAGCAGCTTGTAGTAGATATATATGTGGTATGTTTAAATTTTCTAATTGTATATAAGAAATATTACTGATAACGTTTTGTCATTTTACAATTATGTAGGTGAAAAATAACAATTACATAAGTGCAGTTTGAAGGTATAATAACATAACCAAATTTCTATAACAACCAAAATTATTCAATAAATAAATGTAATATATTTTGGTAAGTATATAAAATATTGTTTTACATTTTTATTTTTCAAGCTTGGAATATGAAATTTTGTACATTTATAAGGAATTGAATACTCAAAATATTTATTTACTTTTAACACAAGAAGCTTTTCATAAGCTATTCTGTAAATTAACTATAAAGTAGAAATATTAATAAAAATATAATTTTAATTATTGAATCTTTTAAACATTTAAATATATTAGTACAATTTAATACACATTTGTACAGATAGGCTACAAGGGAAACAGAGAAGAAAACATTCCATTTATGTTTGTCATAGCTACAATGTTGTTTACTAAACCTCTGCAAATTTGTTAAAACCAGCTTGGCATTAACATGCGGAGCTTTAGCTGGCACTCTTGGTATATAGATCAGTGACATTAGATATCAACATAGTTTGGTTTGTTTTCCATACATTTGCGGTCTAACTATCTAAATATCTTCACTATGAATATTCGTGTGGGGCTGTAGGGGTTAAAAATCAACATAAACATGTATGGGGAAAACTTACAAAAATAACTTTTGTCTTTGTGAATGCAGGTAAAAAAAAACAGGTAAATTTAATACGATATTCTTCAATCATATTTTTTTAACTGTGATAATTATTATTCAATTAATAAACTTCTTTATTAAAGTAATAGATGCAGATTTTACTTTTTACAAAATTGGTGTTTAAAAGGATATTGTAATTAAATAAAAAAATCAATAAAACAGTATTTCTTATAAATACACTCAAGTGTAAAGAATTCGAAATACAGAAAAATAAACTAGAGATGACAAAATATTGAAAACTTGAAACGTATCATTAATAAAGGATAATTTGACAGTTTGCTGTTTTCTCACTCAAGAGCCCAATGAATGAGGTGTCGGTAAAGCACTGAGTCAGTGTCTACGACCTTGTACTACAGCACAGCCTCCCGCTGATGTCACCTCTCACCTAGCAGGGAATACATCATTGGATGTGCTAACATGTCTCACTCATAATCCAACCACAAACACTTCTCTGAAGCCTTCCTTATGAATCAACAAATTCAAGTTTTCTTAGTGAAGAAATATTACAACTTCCTCCACGAACATCTTGAAATAAAAGTCTTATCATTTTAGAAACTGGTATAGATTTGTTGAATACCAATTAAACAAATAAAAACCTAATCATTCATTCTTCTTTTAAAATATATCTTGATGTCTTTGGAAAAGTACATGGTAAGAGTTCCCGTAACTATAAAAATATTTAAAATACTTATTTAAAAAATCAAATAGTAAATTGTATTTTACATGGTGCCTTAAATCTGTAAATGTTAGTGGCCCAATCAAATTCCTCAAGCACTATAATCTTTTATGAAAAATAACTCAAACAATTCAATCAAAACTTTTCAGATTGATAACTCCAGGCTTGTAACGGACAATAGATATTCAGGACATCTGAAAAGTAATAATAGTGTTCGAGAGAGGAACTGTAGTGAGAAGAGAAGCGGTTCAAAGAGAATGAGGTTAGGTAGGTGACCTTGGCAGGAGGGGGGAAGGAATGAGTGTGCACTGAGCAGGACATCCTTAGCTAGGACTGGACTTGGCCCAAGGTCAATGTCTGGCCATGTAGCAGTGTCTGCATTTCCACTACAGACTGCTGCTGCACTCAGTAATGGAACTCACTTGTACACCCATAAAACTTCCTACAAAAGATCTACCAGGTCAATTTTAGTTAACAATGTGCAATTATCTTTCCTCCCTCAAAGTGTAAAAATACAAAAATTCGAATGTCTCAAGAAAATATTCCTGAATGGAATGAGGTTTATTTGATGACTCATTCAATGGTAACTATACAATTTATGGCTGTACATAATCATGTATTGATAATGCATATTTAGAATAAAAAATAATTAGATTAAATGTGATTATATTATTGTTTGATAATAATAACAAATTATTTTATTTGAAGAGTTATTTAGTTCAGTGTAGACGATGTTCAATCTGTGATTTCTTATAAAGAATAGTAAATGACCTGACATGCAGGTAGTAGATGAATGTTTTTTTTTGAGAAGAAACTTCTTTCATTTTAGTCCAAAGGGTTATAAGACCGGTGTATCTAGGTATTTTTGTCCACACCGTCTCAAAAAATTGTTAACCAAATTAAAATGTTGAGATATTTCACCCTTGCTGTGAAGCGTCATCTTCAGTCAACAGATGTTAAACCAAAACTTACAGAAGCAGTAAAGATGATTGGAGAAGGGAGTAAAGCTTAGTATAGTGATTGGCAAAAGCTAAACCAATCAACAATCAAGAGGGTCAATTAGCATTCAATCACAGGCTGCCACCTTTTTGACAACCTGATACTGTCTTTCTTTATTAAAGTTATTTTTCCATAATCATCATTTTACACTGTTTTAGGATAAGATGTATGTGACAGGAAAAGTTACCACACACATATATATATATATATATAATGTATACGTAACATGGCATATATGTATATGTCTACACACGTGTGCGTGCACGCACAATTTCTTCCTACAGTTTTAAGATGCTTATTGTTTTACAATATTGATTTTTAATGCTAAAAAAGATAAATTTTCATACTTTTTTTATTTAAATAAAATTTATATAGGCTAATACATAATACATAACAAAAGTCAAGCATTAAAATTGCTCAGCTAATATAAGAACGGGCTAAATGTTAAAAAAAGAAAGGAGATGGTGTAACAAAGGAGTTAGAGTCATCTGTGAAATGGCAATTACCACGCAGTGCTATACAGTATGAATCATTCAATCATCATAGACCTGTTGTTTGCTTTCTGTGAATAGAAAGATATGACTCACTATCGTAAAACAAGAAGGCAAATTGTTTCTTCTGTCTTTTTAAAAACTAAGATATGAACTATTAAAATAACAAATGTAACTTAACTTACCCTTGTATAAATTAATGTTTTTTGGACTACACAAGAGATGTCTAATTTGTACAAAATATTTTATTTAATTAATTTAGTTTTTTCCCTATGTTTTTATATTATTCTTCTAATAGATCAAAATATTAAGATTTACACAGTTTAAAAGATATGTTGCATTCAAATGGTAATAAATAAATTTGCAATAAAAATAATAGAATACTTTTGTAAACATCTTTAAAAAAAGGAAAACACAATATTTAACAAAAAGAAAAGATATTACTGATTATATCAACTGATAGTACAACAGAAAATGGGAAAATACAAGTGCAGGTTTACAGAATCAAGTATACAGGTGCTGATACATGCTGCACCTTACCCAGTCGTCTGGTCGCTCCTCGGAGGGAGACTTGCGTAGCGTTTTCACCATCCGTTTGACTACACTGTCCGGCTTGAGCAGCACAAAACAACATGGACAACTCAACAAGTTGATATTCCATATATTGGACAATCAGCCAGTCAATCAATCAATATTTATTTCCCTGTTTGTTTACAAAGAGCATTGTCATATTAATATTATTAATGTTGACAATCTGTTTCTGTTATTAAAGAATCCTGGTTTTTCCATTGTTCAGTGGACATAACATTAAATTGATCTTGAATTCTAATTTCTAAACGAATCAATATCTATTGCAATATTATTTTACGTTGAGCAGCATATAAATTAATTTCCGTAATAACTGGTATACTGAATGTAACAGTTCTGGGTGAATGCAAATTGAACAAGAATCATCTTTATATAGGTTAGCTTTTATTAGTAACTAGATAACTCAAATTGTATAATAGCACACTTCTTTCTCATATTAGCTTAAGACAAGTGTCATGTGTAAGGATAATAATACATTCAAATATGGAATTCATTAGAGAAAAATAAGAAATATTCAGTTTCACGTTTTTTTAAAGAGTCAAACAAATGTTGAAGTAATTAGTTTTTTAAGCGAGAAACATCACCCGATGTAAGGTGCTCTGTGGCAGGCTGAGGCCTTGGAGGCACACAACACACAGCAGGTGATTAACGACACTTATTCACCTTGAACCTTGACACTGCAGCTTTCATCTCTCACAGAGTGTTAGATAAACATGATTGCCATCTACAAGTCTTAGCATATGCCTCTAGGAGTAACATGAAACAGAGTTGTCCAAAAATCCATTTTATCATATACAAAGAGTAATAAGATTAAATCTAATTTTACAAGGCCTTCTTAGCAAATTTATTCACAGAAATACATTTTATTTATAAATTTAATGTACTTTCAAGAAAAATATTTACTTAGAGTCAATCATGAAAAGTAGGATTAGAATAACGAATACTTTCTTAATCTACTTTCCCACACAATTACCTATCCCAACCTGAGAAAAATTTTAGTAATTAGAAAATGTATTCATCAAATTTAAGATGGGTACAAATATGTAGTTGCAATGTATTTTGCAACTACATATTATTCACATACATAATATTATTGGTCTACACTTTACATTTTATATAATTATTTTTAGTACATCCCAAATACTTAATTAATATTAATAGATTAAAACTGTTTTTTGTTTTCTTTTATTTACTACACCTAGTTTATATTTTGTAAACAGAGTGCCAAAGGGCTTTTGAATTTATTAATACTTATTTTTCATAAAACAGCAATATAAATGTGACATTTACAGAACATCTTATAATATATCTGACACAGAAATCAGATTAGCAAATATGCATTAAAAATTTTACGGAACATATAATTGTTGTTAACAAGCAGAACGTTTAGGTGGTATGAAGGGTAGCGAATCCTCATTTAAGCTTACTTAACGCACCCTCAGAGATTACTTGACACGGGCACTGATACTGTATGGCTTTCTGTGCCTTCAATGTGAGGCGTATCTCAACACATTGCCTTCACTGTGTAGTATCATGGAATATCAGTTTTAGTATGAAACAATATGTTGCGATACAAGGGCTTATTTTTTATCAATTATTTACCTTTACTGTAAAATTACTTAACTCATTGTTAACCTTTATTATAACACAAACTATTATAAATTTATACCTTTTTGACCTAACTGTATGCACTCAGTAATTTGCATATTTTAACTTTCAACGACAATATCCATACCTATAATACAAGCAATAAGAATAATGTTTCCATAGGTTACAAAAGACTCGGCAAATCACAAAACAGTCATTTGGTTTTATCACTTAAAATGTACAATAAATTAGACCCTATAATAAACAGTTACCCTAGAAATGTACTTTTACACCTGGCTTTTTGAAAATCCGTTTTATGCAATGTATTTTTTGCAAGTGACAGTTTTTAATTTTTGTTTTACTCGATAGTGATATATTATAATATATTAAGTACTATGATGTAACTTTATTTTTATACCCTTAATTGTGTAATATACTTATTTGCACATTTTAAAATTCTCCAATAGTTAGAATTAGGTTAGTATTTTATTTAATATGACTTGGCAACAATGCTGAATCTAAGTTTGTCAATGTCAGTTAGACATGTATGAATAATGACTATAAAACAAAATATACCTAAAAATTTAAAAGAATGAATACAGAACTCATCAAGATATTACAACAGAATGAGTGTAATAAAGAACAGAGGGCAATAGAGAACTAACATTAAACATAACTTGAATAAAGTACATTTGAATCTTATATTGTGTTATGATACGGGTAACTTCTTGGTCTTAAACATACAATAAGCTTATCAATGATATGTAGCATTGGTATATAATTTCCGAGGTTTTCCTTATGCAGTCAGCCCTTTCAAAGGAAAATCATTATTTGCTCACAAGCTGCCTCATATAAATTAAGTCTTGGTAGATATAAGAAGTTTAAATGAGTGTGCAAGACAAAATGCAGTATAATTATTTATCTCTCTCACAAAACACGATGTACCACAATAGTGGGAGATAAGTTCAAATTACAAAATGTAAACTCAATTAGTTTTAAAAATTGATTTAAAAGATTATTACAAATATTACAATTTGTGGAAATAAGTAATCATTTCAAAATGGCAGAAAATTAATGTAAATAGGACATAGAAAATGTGTCACAAAACAATGTTCTCAAAAGTTCGATTAATCTAAAATATAATTAAATAGTTTTATAGGGTTAATACGTTGTACTAGTAGAGTACTGCTAATTTTGAGATATTGGGATAGAATTGTTGATTGATAGGGCTAAGTTACTGTATAAGATGACTGTTCGAGTGGGTGGAGCTCCCTTAATGTTAAATACTGTTGCTAGCCTAACAGAAGAGGGTACTATCACCCACTCGCTTTTACTGGAAGAGGCCGCTCCCCTTCTTCCAAGGTGACATGATTAAGATATAGAGCCCACTATGCCTCCTTATGGGATCTCAACTGGAGACGGCCCTTACCTTACCTATCCTAAATATCCTGTCACTCTAAAAGCAAACGCAAAGGTATGTTTAGGGCTAAATGAAAAATGTCCTCAGCTTCTTGTCTGTCAACCTTTTTTACTAAAGCTCGTTGTTATTTTGAATTTTCAAGGACAATAGTAAGGCACTAAAGGAATAAGTTATAAAGAAATGGTGAGAAATAGAAAATAATATCCCTTAATGTAATCCACTGTTACTAAATATTTTATCACTTTTATATACACAGAAAACATTAATTACAAATTCTGTGATAACGATAACAAGTTCCGGCCAGACTGAGACAAGACACAATAGCAAGGTGACTGATGTTCCCACCGCAACATTGAGAGTGACAAGGCTGCCAGGAAGGCCACCACCAACCATCACTTACATAATATCACTTCGGCCCATTCATCAGTCTTGCCACAATAAGAGGCATATTATTTCATATAAATTTTGGTTAAAATTTTCAAGTTATCAAGTTAACCCTACCGTTTAACAACACATTAGTCTATTAATATATCTGCACCTGTGACCTACTTCCATGGACAGATTCAATTAAAAACACAAGTGTTTACTTACAAATGTTAGAAAAACAGTTTTATAAAATTTACAAGATGTTTTTTCAAATTAGCAATTAATACAATACCTCATTTCAAGGTACCTAGAATATAAGAAAATGTGTTTAACTTAAACTGCGTTATGATTTAACTTTCTATAGGGACAATTTTGCCAACCAGTTATGTTATATCAAATTGAAATTTTTTGTAAAACGTGTTTTGGAATTTTTTTTAAATCACATAATTAACATAAATCCCCATCTTAACCTTAATATATTATTTTAGGGTTAAATAATTAACCAAATAGTGTTTCAAACTATATAACACAAAACTATTATGAGTAAAATTTCTGTTATCTGTGTATGTACTCAAATATCAAATAACCAATATCAAACTATGAAACTAAAGTGAAACAAAACAATGCCAACATAGCTATGACAAAAGGTTCTACAAAGTGAAATATCAGTCTATTATTTCCATATCATAGACAATCTATCCATTAGTTGTTACTTGTATACTGAACTGTAAACGCTATAATATATTCAAATAGGACATTTAGCAGACACGCCATGACCTGACGAACCTCTGTTGAACTATTCGATGGGTGGTACCCACAATTAGAGCTGCTATGCTAGCAAACAAGTGGTGACACAGCTGTCTCGTGACTGTACATAGTCAGCTTTTGTGCACGTGACTATTTGTGCAACACACCGGTCTTATTGGCTGCTAATTGCTGAATCCACCTTCTCTGTGACGTTAGGTAAAGAAAAGCACTAAGATATTGCCTACCTAATTCCTTTTAATATTTTCTTGTTAGAGTCTGGTACAAATACACGTATTCTTGAGACTTAGTTTTTATCTACTGACCTAAGTTTGTTGCATTTCCAATAGTAATTAAAATAGGTTATTATAACTTTTTAATGATTAATCAGGATAAGACAATGCCATTTAAAAAACTAAACTAATTAAGCTAATAAAAATTTCTTGACTTATTAGTCAATATAGTGTTGCGATTTCGTTATTAACTTTATGTCCTGAAACTTTACAAACACTAAAAAAAAACATTCATTTTTGTAATGTCCACATTATTGTAATTGAAAATTATGAAGAATTTCAGTGTAACCAATAAATAAATCTAATGAACATAATTTGAACAAAACATTGGGTTGTCTACTACAAAAAGAGATATTTTTCATAATTTGTAATCATAGAATTCAAAATACCAGTCATGGCATTGTAACTATTCTATATAACTAATCAAGTAAATTCATATTGTAATTACATGTTTTCACCAGTATTAAACCGTTATAAATGCATTTATTTCTCATTTGAAAATGAAAAATAAATTATATCAAGTTTGTACTTATCTAGATAAACACGAGTCCTTAAGAGAAAATCTATACTGTATAATAGTTTTAATAAAATTAGCATTAGACACTAAAATCTAATTTCCTGCAGAGAAGCATTTATGGATTTGAGATAATTTTCCACTTATAACTTAGTTTTAAACTCTGGGCCCATATTAAAATCAGAGCCTAAGACTCGTGGAAGGTACCTTATTAGAGTTCCCTATTAAACATATTTAATAATATTTACCAAGTGAATATAAATAATATACTGCACCTGTCTTTTACTACTTGTTTTGCAAGTCGGCCATAAGGGTAATCATTTAATATTTGATTAGAAAATGTAAATTGCAGTGTGTTTAATCAGAAATGTATGGTGTAATATCATAATTTAGTATTGTAATTTTACATATAACTAGTATTATAGTGCCTGGGAATAAGTGAATAAAATTTGGTCTTACTGAAATTTCAGTTGTAATTTTTTTTAAGTCTAAACTGTACTTTTTATTAAAATAATAAACTGACTAAAATGTATTACCATACAAGTTTGGCAACATGTCAAATGTTAGTAATACTTGGCAATTCATTGACAAAAAGATTATATACATCATTATATGTTTTTGTTTGTATTTATATTTAAAAAATGATAAATATCTGATACATACTCAAATTCTTGTTTTTTTCTCTCAGTCTTATGCACCTTATCACTTTTGTTGTAAGTTTTGCATGATTCTACATAGTGCAACAAATTTTATATTTTGTAGAACTTGCATCCAATTTTCTAGTTAATAGCTATCTCACATGTTTACTTTTACGGTACAATTTTAAAGCAATGTCTCCCCTACTCTAAAAAAACAATTTAAAAATACATGTCAATAAGGAGCCAAATAGCTGCCACAAGGTGGGTTAATGAAGACTTATACATATATTTATAATAATATTTTTACAAAAAAAGAAAAATAAGTTACATAATCCAATGTGTAAAAACAAGAAAAATAAATAAATGCTATCAGTATGCCATCATTTGAACATAAATAAGATGTTAACATTAGTGTGTTATATATGAATTTTATATGATTACTTAATGAGAATTGGAAAATACTGTTTATTCCTTGAACATAAGACACTAAGCATGTACATCTGACTGTCAGCATGATATTTTATGGCTATGAGTATACCGTGGATAGCCACAGCCCACCAGGCCCCACTCACTGAAGAGAAAACTGGTGTCACATACCACAGGCCTTGGACTTCTCTCAAGTAACTTTCCCTTTCTCAGAACGTGGGTTACTGTCAGGTGTTCAAGCCTTACACATTTTCTGTCCACGTATATACATAAGTCAATATTTTTAAGATTTTTGAAGTTGTACATTTCCATTCTAACATACACACAAATGTTATTTAATGATTAATAGCTCACAGTAGTTTATTTACCATCAGTTGGCTCATTTAGGTAATGATCTATAAAGTAAAGAATATATGAGGTTTCAGCATGCACAATGCTAATTCTTAGTTGCTTCAAAATGTTCCTACCTCATCCATCTCAAATTTTCCACAGCTTAGACAGTCATTTATACTACAGCAGTTGACTCGTATGAAACGGCCTTTACAGTTGAAGGAGAATAACAAATTATTATAGTTTTCCAACTTATTCATGCAATTTGCAAAAAAGAAACGTAATGCAAGCACCCTTCTTATCTTTTCCTCAACTGTCTTTCACAGTTTCCCCCTTACACTGATGGCAACCTAATGTAATGTGTTACAAGATTCTAATATAACCAGGAACAGTGAGATCACAAGTTTGATCACTAGGTATCCTTGCATTAAAGTGCCAGTGGCATTTAGTTAGAGATCACATGTGTTGGTGCAGATTAATCCAACAAGACCATTTGTATAAATGAACTGTTCTCAACTAACAAGTATTTTCATTGTTTTGTATTTACACACAAAAACTATTTGAAATGTTTTATAAAAGGAGTTACTTTAGTTATCCCTTATTGGCACTTGTACCTAACTCTCACTTATGTTTTAATGTTTGTTAACTATAATGTTTGCATAGTTACTGAGACACATACACCACACTATCTAGTGTCTGGCTGATATGGCACTGCTAACCACAACCTGTGAAACTAGATCACGCTACATTCCCCATGAAATCCCTCTATATTTACGCATTAAGGAGAAAACGGTTTTAAATTTAACTATCAGCCACTAATAAAGATAAATAGTAAAACAAAACAGAATAAGTAAAAGATGATACACACCTGATCTGATCGTTTATCATACTGTATTCCAATTAAACCAAGTGTATCTCCAGCAAACTATTGACAACGTAATCAACCGCTAAACATTGTGTATTAATCAAATTATGTTAGTTAATCATAATGTTCAATGCAATTGAAAATTAACTATCCAGGTGTTTTTTGACCTAATATGTATATAATGTTCATTCGTAAAAATTCCTGTATGTTAGTTATAGCCAAAACAAATATAATGTTACATTAAGTGTTAAATTTGAGGCTTGTTCACAGAAAACGAATTAGATATGAGATATTTTAATCATAAACATTCACAAATTAAGCAAATGTTACATCATAATATTTACTATTTATCATAAATATTTTTAAAACATGTACATGTACACTACAATAGTCAATCTTGAAATAAGCCAATACCGGGCAAAACAATAAACTTATGTGATTTGGTAGAAAAAACGTGTGCTAGAGGAAAAAACGAAATTTATACAAACACTTCAAAGAATTTGGAAACAGCCCATCACTTATTCATAACATATGGTGAATGAAGTTAGAAGTACAGGTTAAAAATCTATATTTAGAAGGAATTTAAACTTCATCAAAAAAGCTCAACTTTAATTAATTACAATGGATTTTAATCAGTATGTAAATTTTATTGTTATTATTTACCAAATTCTTATGTTGCATCATACAAATTCATTAGTACACCAACTCCAACAATTATAAAGATAGCAACCAATGATCTTGTCCTAAGTGGAACGAAAGCTAACCACAATGCCTGCTGATTTGACCTGATCCGGCCAACAATGTGATAGAAAGCAGTTGTTAATTGTTGTGCTAATTGCTACGCTGATTACTGTTGAGCTCGGCTCAGTGCTAGCTTTCTTCTTATCCCATCACACTTCATTGATGTACTCTTCTCCACTAATTGGTCCAACTAAGTTCATGAGTCATCAGGAATACTTCTACATAAATAATCTAATTATGTAGTTAATAATCCACAATTGATAAACTTTTAAACTACAAAAATTGCACATACCTTCTTGTACAGCTTGATCCAAGTAAGATCGCCCTTGCTGTCTGTATACTGAAGGCCAAAAAACCAGACCTCCCGCAGACCGATGGTCTTCACCACTTGATCAAACAGCTGTTTGCCTGTTGTTGTTTGCTGGATAGCAAACTCCAACTCGGCATCCATCGTCGTCACCCGCACGTTCATCTAGAGAAAAGCTTTCATTATTTCTTGCACAGAGTACATTCAAAGCACAGAGTGTGTTGAGACATCTTAATGAGACCGGTGTTAGTACAAGCTAACACTATTAAAGTGACACAATCATATCAATATTTTAATAGTTAAGAATCCATGCTAAGTGTAACTCCTCTGGCCTAGTAACTGCTTAAATGAGCAGTCAATTTTAAGTACGGACAGGTCATACACACATTATTGTTCTCAGAACTACCCAAGTGATAAATCAAATTGAAGAGCATTTCAAATGGAAAAGAATGTCACAAATTTGGTCTTTAGCTTTAATAGTTTTTAAGATCTGGTGTTTAGAAAATACTGAACCATAATTAAACACTGTCTTTTGTGGATTTTTAAAAGCCTGTTACTAAAAAACCAAAAGGCAGACAAATGTAAAATTTTGCATTTTAAATAGTCTTGGTAGGCACAACTTCCATACAAAAACAATCATCAAAATATGAGATATAAAGGTCCAAAATTATTTTTTCATTGGTTGATTTGAAATGGAATGACCCAATATTAAAAAATAATGCAGAATGTTCAAACTACAATTGTTAAAAAAATACTGATTAATATGAAATTTAAAGATTACTTGTAAAACTAGTCATAGTCAAATATAATTTATTTTGTATAATTTATTATCATGTCCATCTCTGAGAAAAGTAATGGGACTGTTAGATTGCATAACAAAAATAAAGAATCTAACATGAAGTAATTTTTAGTTTATGATAAAATATTGTTGGAAAAATGTATAATATACCCTTAAAAGGCCTTACAGATTTTACCTACAGAAAGAGGCCACGTTTAGTTTAAAACCTAATTATTACTCTCACTATAGTTCATATCTTTATGCCTCCTGCCAAACAGGAGTTGTAACCATCATGTTTTATTGTTATGTTAAAGGAACATAAAGATAGTATAAGACGGAAAATATGACCTTGGCCAACTTAACTAGCCTTGCTTGCAATGCAAGCTGTTATAGACTGTATTCGTATTTAAATACTGAAACCACTAATTAGGAGATTGTCTGAAATACAAGCTTGAGGAATTCACTTTTGAACCTTGAGCTTTTTATCTATTTCACATTTCTTATGCAATTACAATATTTTTGTTCTTTGATTGTGAGTAAACTATCCTTAGGGTCAGGAAAAGATTTTGTAGATTACTCTACAAAACGTCATCATTTGACTTATTAGATCAAAATAAGAAAGAAATACTGTTAAAGATGGTCCTATCTTCCTAAGTTTACCGTCTTTCCAAGATGAATTCAGAAAAACAACGTGTAATGCATCCAAAAGATTTCATAGCAAATGCACGAAATAAAACAATGAACTAGTAATAATCATATGTTAAATGAAACAATCAGCTGATTATCAACATTAATAACTCATAAGTGCATTGTAAGCGAGGGATAGCACCCATTAAAACCCTTACTACTCGGTTAATATTTGTGAAAGTGAAATATTCTCCTGGTTTTGAATTGTTGCAGTTTAAAAATTTTGAAATATGATATCTTTTTTCTCAAATATTTTTTCAAAACCAATATTAATAAGACCAATATTAATCTTGAAAAATATAACCATTATACCTTTATTCACTTGAACAATATAATTTTTTTCCAGAAAACACAAATAGAAAGACAGACATAATTTCTTACTTATTTTCATCTAACAAATCAAAGCACAAACCAAAAATCTAATATATTGATTCATAAATTCATTAAAAACAAAAAATTGAGAAATGAACAAGTTTAATTCTGGTATGATAACAGTTAATTTAGTTCATAATTTCTTTAAGCGTTAAATTAATCTTTGGCATTACTACCCCCCCTCCCGCCAGTTAGCGAATCTAATAAATGTACACTTGAAAACAAGAAAGTACAATGGTATAATAAATTAGTACTTAGATATGGAATGAGAATACATGTTGAGCTTGTACAATGTATATAGGAATTTAGGAAACAGCAGGCCATAACATCCTCTATTTCCTCATAATACCTATTTAAGTTGTAAACAAAATCATAGATCTGACTTAATTAGAGCAAGAAGACAAGCCTGTGAGAGGCAGCCCTGAATAAATGTAAAGTTGCCTGGGAAATCATTAAACAGAAACAATCTACCGGCAACTCTCAAGTAGTAGTAACACTTGATCTAAAACTAAGATTATTAAAGGGGTTATTAAATTTTAGAAAATTGATATAACACATCTAAAACATCAGTGTACACTTACAGACAGTATATATATCAATTGTCTTACATTACATATATCTAAGTTGGTTAAAAAAGTCTGGCAAGACAACTCTTATGGCTATATTATTATATTAACAAGAGAACCACACTCAACATTACAGATTTGTAAAAGGAAGATCCAGCTGTAGTTTAACTAAAAGAATTTAATACTTTGGAAAAGAAAAAAAACTGTAATTGATGCTTCTGGAGCTTATAACTCCTTAAACTCTAAAACACTCTTTTCCACCAAATAAAGAGAAAATGGGAATTAGGGGAATATTGTATGAGTGTTTGGCTTGCTATGTGAGAGAACGACTGATAACAACAATAGAACAGTAACACTTTTTTACAGAGATGAAATTAAGGTTATGTCATTTTATTAAATTTAACTTCAACAGTTACCTAGTTGGACCAGTTCTTCGTTTTCCCTAAACAAACGGCTTATCAAGCTCCATGACATGGCTCATGTTATATGCAAATAACACATCCCATTTTAATATAAAAAAGTTCCAAAAGAGGTACAATTGTTTGTCCATTGTTTTGATACAATTTATTATCCTTGTTAAATCTTCTCATTTTATTAATATTTTAAACTTTAGAGTGGTTGTACAAAATAACTGTAATTATTACTGATAAGTATTTTGACGAAGTCAATTGCATATGTGTACTGTGTTTAAAGACTAATAAAGATCTTGATTCTTGATTCAATTTTCACAGACCTGAATCAGCAAATCCACAAATTATTCATAGTATAATTCTTGAATATAAACAAAACCACAAATTCGACTGATACGAGGGCTATCTAGAAATTAGATTACGTTTCGCTCTCTAGCCGCTTGAGGTGGGATTATTGTGGCAATTTTGATGTCAGGGCATTTCTCTGTTCAGTGGCTATCCGGCCATGCTAATGAGAGATTACTGTTGCTCCTTGCTCGTAGTGCATTAGGTTTAAAAATGACTGAACTAATGTGCATGATGACAAACCAAGTGGACAGCCAAGCATTGTGACCGATGAAATTGTCTCTTAAGTCGATGAGAAGATTAAAGATGACCGCAGATTCACAATTACATAACTCTGACTTAGTTTTCCTCAAATTTCAAGGAGTTTGTTACACAAAATTTTGTGCAAGATGGGTACTGAAAATCAACACACGGTAAATCAGACTCAAGAAGTCCTGAATGCTTTTAAATAGGGGTAACCCACATCTGCTTTACAGTCCGGAACTTGCACCCAGCGACTATCACTATTTCCAGCAATGGAGACCTGGCTTTACAACACAGTGATTTGGTGAAGACTTGGAACTGTGGGAGTTTGTAACTACCTGGTTGAAGTCTCAGACAGCAAATTTTATAACGCTGGAATTTCAAAACCAGTTCACCCATCGCTATGACAAGTGCCAAATTTGTGGTTACTGTGTCAAAAAATAACACTTTAATGTCACTTTCAAATGTATATAATACAATTTGTTTTTACTTTGTTGTTTTGTTTATATCAAAGCATAATCTACTTTCTGGATAGCCCTCATACATAGAAGACTCAAAAAGAATGTCAATGATTAGGTTAAACAATTTAAGATAATTCAGCTAAGTATGTTAGCTTTGTACTAGATAACAATCTCACATACTGACAATCCCTCCACACAAAGTTTAACTCTAGAATATGTGCTATAAAATGAACAATAAACCAACAATGACACTTATAGGCTCAGTTTTGGCCTGTTTGAATCTTTTCTAAGGTATGATTTTCTAATATGGAGTAACTCCGCAGTCAAAGTTGCATTCAAGGTAACAAAAAGAAGCAAATAAGTGTACACTTTGGACTAAATCCTCTACACTCGCATTGCCAATGTAACTGAGAACTAAATATTTTGACAATTGCTTCTCTCAACATATGAGAGATAATTTGCTATACAAAAATCTAGAAACTCGACAACTGCTACAATCCAATACAGGGAACACTACCATCCACACCTCTCAGATAGTCTGTTTTGAAAAAATACCTACCTACATGTTTACAAAACTGACACCTAGAACATCTGATGAGATGTGGATAAAAATCCTGGCTAATGCAGGAGGAAATTTTATATAAATTAAGAATTCCTTCTCAACAGATTTGTACAACTAGATCATATTAACACAATAGTGTACTCAATATATATTAATAAATAATTATGTATCCTGTAACTAGAATAAGTGTACAAATAATTTAAGGATTATGAAAAGGTTAGAATTTTTTCCATGACGTACAGAACTTGGTGATTACACAATCACAACAGGCACTATCACGACAAGATTAAACTCCAAACCGAACCTCAGTGTTGACAATCAGCTGTAATTACCAACAAGGACGACTGTCAGGTTAATTGCTCATAATAACAATAATAGACAAAAACTACGGTGAATCCCACCTGTAGCTGAACACTTGCCACTAATTGGTTGGTAATACATCAGTTTTATTCAATGATTCATTTTTGTTATTAGTTACTTAATATCCATTGATCTTTAACTTAATATTTAAGTAATATATTTATTACTTATTACTTTAAAATACCAAAGTTAAGATTTTAAAAAAATAATACAATTATCACAATTCCTTTAATGTTGATTGAATATTTACAATTATCTAGATCTGCTAAAAATATAGTTTACAATTGTCTAGTTATAAATGGAAAATGATTCCATAAATATAACGAGTAACAAATAAGTAACAGTATTATAATTAATTTACACCCTGAAATGTAAGGGGTTATTTGTCTGCACATTTTGTAAGGAACATCATAGAGATGTTTTATTCATGTCATTGCTTCTATTAAATAAGCCATTAAAATTCACAAAAAGGCACAAGATGGGAGTTGCAATTTGAAAATTTTAAGTTACCCTCCCTCTGTACCCTCCTTCCTAAAGGGTAGAATTTATTTTGATCATTCAAAAAATCCAAAAAAGTATTTTAATAAGAATGGTGAAGGTTGTACATCGATATCTCAATCCGTTTGGAATATATCCAGGTGCATCAGGACTTAATTTACACCCTGTATAATATACAGGGTTTATTCAATGATTCATTTTTGTTATTAGTTACTTAATATCCATTCATCTCTAACTAAAATATATTTATTACTTATTACTTTAAAATACCCAAGTTAAGATTTAACTACTTGGTTCTCTGACTATTTGTGATTGGAGCAAAACCAAAGTGGTTTATTTTATTTAAACGGCCCTGCAAGAGAAATTTATTTTCCATTCCAACTGTGTGTGATAACATTTTGTTAACTCTTTACATTTATTAACCCTCCATCAGGCGCTTAAAATTAGAAACACCATCAGGCGCTCACGGAGGTTTCCTCCAGGTTAGCGAATAATGGATATCATAGTCGTTTAAACTGTTTTTATTTGTTTAAATATTCATACTGATTTAATTACAATGTAATATATTCATTTTTAGAAATTAAATAAAAATTACTCTCTTATGTAATGAATTTTCCAAATAAGAAATTCAAAATCTTAAAAAATGTTATTGTATAGTAACAACATGATTTATTTTAAAGAATAATGCAATTAATTGTAAAAATGTTTAACCTACTGCAATAATATGCAAATTAACTTAGATTTTTACTTCTTACAAAAACAACTAACTTCAATTCTTGAGATATTATACAATTGTAATGTCAATTATTCCTCTGAAATAAAAATTTATTCTTTACTAAACATTTTTTTAAACGCTTCACAAAGTTTCAAAACATTTTCTTTCTGGTTCTTATAACGACAATGTTCACTCCATAAACAGTACTGAAACGTTCCATAGCACACGGGTAGGCCTACTGTACTGACAAGTCTCTCGTCTTCATTCTCCATTTCACAAAATTCAAATAAAATATATTGTAAAACTTAAAAAGAAACCATCACAGGTCACACATTTAGGCGCACACGGATTATTACTCCATAAAAACTAAACACAATATGGCGCTCACGGAGATTTAGTCCAAGGACTACAAACACAACATCGGGCGCTCACGGAGGAATCGTCCAGTCTCGCACGGAAGTAGACCTCATACTGACAGATTTTGACAAAGATAAGTGGGAAGCTATTGTTTCACTTCCCCGAAAGATGCTCGTGAAGTACACTGCGGGAAACGACTGCCAACATCAGAAAAGTAATACTATTTTTAATAATAAAAAATACACGGAGGAAAACTCCGTTTAGCGCCCGATGTAGGGTTAAAAGAACTATGAATATTTTGAATGCAATGAAAATATTTATAAATAGATAAAGACATTCAGAACTACAACAATAAATGGAATGGTGACTACTAATAAAGTTTAAGTCATCAGTCTTGTACATTCTCCCACAGCCATTGTGGACTGAGCGAGAACCAGGTCTTACTGCCATTACTCCTCGTGTTGTTTAACATCTAATCTAATTTATTAAGGAAACCAATGAATATGTTCCTGTAAATATGGTGGTACATAAAAAGAATATTCAATACTCACTCCATGTATATGTTTATTGAGTGAACTTATTTCTTTGGTCATAAATACTTTGTTTTAGATAAATGTAGGCTATAATAATCTTAATTACAACTTTACATGGATGAAACTGAACTTCCACGTAATAACAAAAAAATTGTACATACTGGAATTAAGTACATATATAATTCTCTAACGTAGTGGAAAATCACATTCTAGTGGGTGGAATCTATATAAGAATAATGTATAAAAATTAACAAAAAGAAAGTTTTAACATGTTTATACATTATTCTATTTTTGGACTTGTAACAGGATTATTTCAAATACAGCTAGCTTCTTAATGTAACTATTGATGTTAAACATAAAAATGAAACACAGGATTTGTCATCACCCGTACATACTAAAAAATGTCAAATTTCAAAATACAGCAATCTAATTTGAATAATGTTCTCACATCAATCACATATCAACAAAATATTTATATAAGATGCCAGATGGTACGCCCAACCATTGATTGGTCTTAGATCAATATCAATAAGACATATTTTGACCTGGATAACCTTTAAATTCAGAGGACCGCTCATATCTGGCAAACAGATGTTAACAATAACAGCCTGCCAAGACAAACAGCGGATAAGGCTCTGTGGGAGCTCAGCCAACCCGTGGGTATTTTCACAGTCATCAACCGACCAGCTGGAGAATGACGCAAGCCATCCAGAAGTAACACTCTTACACTAACCCAATTCACAACTATCACCAATCAGATATCCTCAACTAAATTACCCAAAATAATTTCTTTAACATATACTGTAGTAAAAACGTCAATATTGAAATTTATCTAGTGAACGTCAATAGCAAAAATACCAATGGGTTTTTGTGATATCATGTACAATTAAATGGATTGAAACATTTCCTCTATAAAGCTAGAGGACTAAAAATGTACGAAAAGAGAATACAAATTATTATTATCAAGAAAAATCATACGACTCAGATTCATGATGTATTGAAGTGTCCACATACTGAATTTGGGTGTGTCAACAGCTGAATAAAATCATGAGTAAAAAAAATTTAATTTGGGAAAAAAGTAATGTAGGATTTACACTTACTCACTAATGGTCCTACAAACAAAACCTTGACTAAACTAATAAAATTATCAAATGGATAATGCCTATATAAAATGCAATGAAAAAGAATTTAGCGTAGCTAACTATAGCATAAACCCTCCCTCCTCCTATAAATTAGGCTGAAATCTTGTTTGGGGTTCAATGATTTTAGCTGCTATATAGTTAAAATTTGTATCAGGATGAACAAATATTTTATGTTTATGTGAATTATTCAATGTTTAACCATTCAAGCAATAAATTATAAATATATGCTACAGTAAAACTACTTTTTTATTTTTTATAATTTCTTTTGTAATAACTTTTTTGTAGACAAAATTCAAGATTTATAAACTTCAAACGACTTAACATTTTTTTTTTAAATGTAATGGAGACATTTTGAAATTTTTTATGATTTAACTTTCATGCTGAATTTCAGTATAATATCATCATCTTCAATCACAGGTCTATTGACATTCTACTTAAGATTAAATTTTACCTTTCATACAAAATGTTTAGAGATGGAAAATTTGAGCTGTTTTGTTAAGTATTTAATGGGCAATAAGTAATAAAAATTTGTAAAAAACTACAAAATTTATAATAACTTTACTTAAAATTAGATTTTATAGATAAAAGATTAGAACATTTCATACAAATTCAAAGAATTAAAAACTAGTTTCCCTCTAAGATTTGTTAAGAAAGCTTTTCATCAGTATATATATATATACACACACACACACACACACACACACACACACACACGCACACACACACACACACACACACACACACACACACACACACACACACACACACACACACACTGTATTAGGCATGGATATTTTCCTGTAAATTACACAGTGATCCCAAATAAAGACTTCAAATTAAAATCAAAAATTTTATATTTTCTTTTCTGCGAATGGTAACAAAAGGAGAATTGAGGTTAATTGACTGTTTAAAAAGAAGATGTTTTAGAACAATGAATTAAGACACCAAAACCATCTTCTTTGTAAAATATCTTGAGTAATATGTAAAAATACTGTATAACTGAACAAAATCCACCATTTTCTTGGAAAGCGTAATTCTAGCTTTCTTAATTATTGAAAAGTAAAGGTTATAAGAACCTAGAATTCTAATAACCTTTTTAACCTATTTAATTATTCAAATCCTAGAAATCAGGTACCCTTGTTTGTACTATCAACAGTCTTTTTACTTTAAATACACATAGGAAATATTTATAAAATTTTTTTGGACTGATTCGAGAGTGGATACTTTACCAATAAGAAAACAGGAGTACTGAATTACCGAAAGAAATTAAGATAACTTACTTTGCTCATGTTGAACCTTTGGAAATCAATAGCACAGTAAATAATGCAAACAGCTAGCCTGGGCTATAATATGGCTGACGTGGGAGGTTTCTGATAGTATGCTTGTTAGTCACACCGATAGTCATAAAAATGTGGGTGTTGACAGATAGAACACGCTTCAATGCCTCTTGCCTATTCACATACTTGACACAAATTGAAGTAAGTGTATAAGTAGCAGTCCTAAACGAAAGACACAGTAATGACCAATTATTAAAAATAATGCAAAATGCTACCTAATTTAATGAGTAATATTTTTTTCAATAACATTGAAATAATTTTGTTCTCTCAGAAACCTGTTTTATTAGCTCTAAATAGGAGTCGCTTCTAACAAATGCAATTTCATATACAAACAGCATTGAATCTGATATTATATTAGGTGTAAATTATCATTACAAATAAAAATAACAACGGTCCCAAAAATGACAATTGAAGAACACAACATTTAATTTGATTTTATTTAGAAAAATATTTTATACTATTATAATATTACAATTTTTGTACAGCAAAATCAAAAGCTTTAGAAATATCACAGATAGCTCCATTAATGCACTGTAAACCACCAACGCAGATACAGAACGCATCATTTACAAAACTAAGAGGGCTAATTTTATTTGTTTGTACTCACAAAAACAAATATAGAACGTCATCCAAATATTTCCAAATTTTGGACTAATATGCAATAGAATGATAGTTATTAATATATAGTTCAACTTTTGTTGTACAAGAAGTAATACTTAAGCAAGTTTTAATTTCTTTGGAAAATCATCACAGCAAATTAATAGATTAGAAATTTTACATAAAATAGGAGCCAATAGCGTACTGTTACTATTTTTTAGAATTTAGTATGTGAATTAATCATATAGAGTTTATATTATTTAATTTTAAACGTTTTGTATACCTCTACATCAGAAACTTGCTTCATTGTAAAATCGGGATTTTGTATACCGGAAGCATTATTTTAGCTAATACAGTGGGTAAATGTTATACCATATAAAACTATATGGTATAACATTTACCTATTGCACATTGTGTAAAAACTCACTCAACATTATTTAGATATTGATAAAGTGACAGTTACATGCAGATGTGGCGACAGCACTGTCCAATAGACTAGAAATATGCATTAAAAACTAAATATAAAACAACTAATACAATACAAAGTATTAAATGGTCATGAAACTTTCAAATTTAAAAGATTGGATGGAAAATCCAGGGGATGAGTAAGACATGAGGAAAATAAAACCGGACATGGAGTGGAAGGCCTTGTTAAGGCAAACAGGCATCAGGCAGTGATGCCACTACAGCAGTGGGTGAAGGTGAACATGAGTCAGCCTTGGTCAGCTAGGTTGGCACAAGACAGCGTTGACATTTACATATACTATAAGCTACTTCAACTTGATTTCTGCTTATTTAGGCATGCAAAACCAAATAATGACAGCCAAAACCGTGTATGATTAGGGATATCAACCCTTAATTCTTCAATGCAATTAAATAAATACCCAGGACATTTCTTAAGGTGTAAAGAAAAACAGAAAATAAGACAGCTGTATAGGATTCATTTTACAAAGTGTGTGATAAGAACGTTGGTAGGGGAAAAATACCAGATATAACAAATGCGTTGGTCGATAAACAATCTGACTTTTAGTTGTTCAATGCATACTTTCTAACCCTAATGTGGTTTTATTAATAATATGTTATAAATATACCAGCTTGTGTGAACAGAAGCTGATTTTAATTATGTTTATTAATATTGTTTATTGATTATAATTTTGTGTTTACTTTAAATGTATAAACAGCAACAACTGCTGATGTGAGCCACTAGTTCCCTCTGTTATTTTATGACAGAGGGAAGTTTACATCCCCTATCTTCTCTCTCTCTTTCCCTGTAAAATTACAGTTGAAATAACCTATAAAATACACACAATGTGCTTATATTTATTTATTCCCTGTATTTATTTTTTATTAAAAAAAGATATATTATTTTAAAATTTTGCTTTTAAGATAATGTAAAATAAATAAATAAAGTATAGGGAGCAAGATAGTTTCTCTTCTCACTAAGGTTCTTGAAGTCATTATTAATTATATAAAAAATATAAAATAAGTTCTATTGGTGGCTTTAAGAGAAAACAGAGGGCAATTCCTCTGCAAAACCAATAAGGTACTTAATTTTTGGATTAATACTTATCTTATCAAAGTCTGAAAGAGGCAATGACTGATATGACCAACTAGGCCAGTGTTCTCACCAAGATCTCCTAATCTTATCTGAATTCAACTCATCCTATAAACCATTAGCAAGTACACAATAATATTGTATTTCAAATATTCCTTTCAGGGAAGAATAGTATTGTAATAGTATAATAATTTTAAAGTATAGTAATGTATTTCTACATCATAGCCAACTAACAATAAAACAATCTGTAATATAATGCATTTCAGACCTTTAAGAATTATCAAATGAGTATTCTTAACACATTTCAGTAACTAGACTGTTTTATGTTAAACAAAAAATACAATATTACGTGTTATTAATTATAATTCCTTGTTATCCGACACTTTATACACATTTAATACCTCATGTGGGTGTGTATATATTGTCTGCTTCTTTGAGTGTGTTTGACAAATATTCTGCAAAATATTTATTGCTGTGACAATAAGGTGTAGCCTATAATTTACATTTGACATTACAAAGGTTGTAGTAGAGGTGTGTATGAATACTGTAAAGCTTGGTAGTCAAGTGTAAACATGCAGTGTTATGTGCAGCACTCTGTAGTAAAATGTTAACATTATTTACTATAGCTGCAGTAGTGTTGACATATAACACATTCACTACCAAATGTTGCAGCATCAGTGTGTAGAACCATTAGACAGATCAGCACTTTGTAGTAATGTGTTAACATCTTTTTTTTCCTCGTCCGTAGACTAATGGTTATAGTCTCGGCTCTCTAACGGAGAGACCACGGGTTCAAATCCTGGGGAGGTCCAATCATGTACTTTGTACTTTGATAATAAAAACCAGTGCACTTCGATGCCGGCATAGCTGATGCTGAGGCTTAAATGAGATATAAAAAAAACCATTGTTTATTATAGCTGCAGTAGTGTGGACACATAACATGTTCACTACCAAAGGTTGCATCAGCGTGTAGAACCAACAGTAGACAGAGCAGCACTCTGTAGCCCTAATTGTTTATCAAATTGACTACCTTAACATTATAAATAGTTCCTCTGCTCTTGAAGAAGCAGGCTATGAGATAATGACAGGACCTGCATGACAACACAGTATTCTTATCTATATGCACAGTTTGGTTTCCGAAGAGGAATATCAACAATTATTGATTCAGTCATGCAATTGGACATCATCGATGAGGCTTTGACAGGTCTATGCTTAGCGTGTTTTCTAAAACTGCCTGAGGCATTTTGACTGTGTAGATCACCAGTTTCTAATTTCCAAATTACATGCCTGTGGCATGCAAATATAAGACACACCACTCTTATGGCTTAAATTGTACCTCAGTAACTGCCAGCAACAAGCTCATCTAATGGAGTTTTATCAAAATTTACCCTTATAAAATATGAAGTCCCGCAGAGATTCATTCTTGGCCCAGCCCATTTTTAAATTCACTTTAATGATTACAAATCATCAGGTCAAATTATTCAGTACACAAACGATACAACCCTATGCTTCCAAGGCAAATTGCAAAGTGGAAATATAATACTTTGAAAATTCAAATTTATGCCTACAATTTTTATTAAATGTAAATATACCAACATGTGAATCCCAATCAATGTCATGGTTGTAAATGCAATTCACAGGATTAATTACCAAACAATTCACATTGATTTAGGTATGTTCTAGAAAAATCATATTCAACATAGTCTGCAATGCAATTGTCTCAGGCATCTATGCTTTGAGGAAGTTGGCAGAATGTAGTGCAATGCCCATATTGAAAATGGCCTATTATATCTTTGTATGGCATAACATTGTAGGGTAAATATGCTAGGGATTTGCTAACGCTTCCGTCCCTCTACATATATGAGACCGTGTACTGGACATCCATGAGTACAACACTAGAGGGCGAGATGTGATAAGATCCGTACAGTACAAGCTCTATGCCAGTTAGGGCCAAAATTTTCAGCAAGATGCCATTAGACTAGCATGCTGAAAATAAAAAACCACTGTTTAAGAATAACCTAAGGCGCGGTGCAAGGAACTGCTCTGTTAGTGAGGTCATCAGAATTCAGAGTTAATTTTGAAAAAAACATAACTAGGTTATGAATTGTTGTTATCAATTTATAATTGCGATATTTCATTGTGATCACATCAATTATACAAGCTAAGCACAAAATATGAAACGGCAAAATTCCCTAATGGTAAGTTTGTTTGCATATATTAATAGCCTCATTTATTTAAATAGTTAATATTATAGCATATTTTCTTTAGTTATCTCAGTTTCATACAGTACTGCATTTACATGTTGTAGTCCTAATTAAGCTACAAGCTTACAAGCTAATGGTTAGGGGAAGGGTTGGTGCAAGATAGGTGACAAATTGAGAGCCATCAAGGTAAAAATTTGCTCTGGGCCCTATACAAACTGAAGTTTATCTCTGAATATTAAATTTGTATCAAGAAACTCCGCCCACTTTAGACGATACTATATTTTATACTTGAAGAATTAATTCTGTTTATCTTTAGATGTGTTTTAGAATGGGTGTTGTGATTTGACGCATGCCATACAATATTGTATATTGTCTATACAGCAATTAAAAAAATGCTATTCTGTATCTCCGGGTTCTATAAGTAGTATTTTTTTAATTCTAGACATTATGACACAACTTAAAAGTTACAAAAACAAAAAACATTTCATAAGTATGAGGTAAACATAAAACATAACTATCTCATCTAAACAACAATAGCATAATATGTTTTGGAAGTGGAAAGCTTGAATTCCCAGAATTAACACTATATTATCATTATATATGATCATAGCAAAATTCTCACGCAGTGGCTTGTAGGCATTTCAAAAAAAAGAAAAGTACTGTAGCCTTTGCTACTAGCCGGTAAAACACTGTATAAAATGTTTTAACTCAAAATGTGCATTAAACATTAATGTTATATATTAACGTTCTCGGAAAGACAAATAGAATTTAACAAAAAAACAAAATAAAAACAATTTTTTTTCAATTTTTTACTACAAGGTCCCCAATGCTTACAGTCAGAAGTTATAAAAATATATCAATACCAAAGTTTATTTGTTTGTTTTCACCATTGACAATAAGGAACTTTCATTAGGCGTATATGTCTATTATAAAATAATTATACTTGTGAAAAGATGGCTGATACAGCCTTCTGGCCTGAAACCCTTCAATATAACACTGTAACGTTGAGCATAAAACTAGGTTATGAGTTAGTAATTTTAAAATAAACTTTCTTAAACATTAGATATACTTTTTTTACATTATTTAAATAGTTATAACAAAAAGGCTCTAATTTTCATATTAAAACAATTATTCATTATATCATATTATGGTAGGTTGTGATTCCTGACTCAGGTGTGCCACATCGCTTTGGTATCATTTGTTTATTTTAACCAAGTTTGTAATATGTATTAGGTTAGTTATTTACATGAAGAAGAGATCAGATTGCAGATCTCGAAACGTAGTGTTACTGATTTTTTTTCTTGTTTCACTGAACGATGGTTAATGTCTGGAAAAATCCTGTTTCCTTCACAATCCTTCCATCGTTAAAAATAAAAATAAACTTCAAAAAAGGAATATTATAAAATTTTTCTAACATTTTTATTACAATTAAACTATAACATACTAATGAAACCAAGTCGGAACCTACAAATGTCATAAATCATCCTCCAGGATTGAGTTGGGCAAATAAGACAGTAATTAAATACGTTGTGCTTCTATGTATTAATTTAATATTAACGAACCAGCAGGGTTAGCCCTAGATGTAACTTTACTTGAATGGTTTGTACTTATGTTGCACTTATTATAAGAATTAATTATGTGACAAATCTATTACTTCATAGATCAATTTATACTCAGCAGCTTTAAATATGTTTATACAAAGACCAAAAAACGTTTATTATCAATTTCTCACTATCTCCTCCCATACACTTGATAAATTAATATTCTCAAGTAATTATAAACTTTGGCTACTTGTAACCAAACATTTGATGAGTGAAGTCGGTTAAATTCAGTTGGATTAGGTCAGTTACTCAGTGGTACGGACACCTGCCGAGTTTGGAGAGCCGCGCGGACGCCGTAAAACAGGACTTCGAATACAACTAAGGAAAGTGAATACAAACTCTTGGTATAATAGGGTTCCACTCACCGTCTTTCCCGATACCATCTTGAAGATAAACACTGACACCAAAAACAGAAATTCCTACACTAAAAGAGTGCACGTCAAGACACCAGTCACCTGTGGAGACCAGGAACGAATGACGCCCTGAAAACGAGAATTGGCGCGTGAGAGGGAGCGGACCGACGGACCAATAGGAGCCCGCGGCCGTGAGTGGAGGGGGTCTTAACGTCTGCGGCCTGCGCCGAGCCGCACAACAGATGTCAGCCGGTATCCGCGTATCTGTCCGGTGATAACAGGTGCTGGCCGCGCCACCGATCCTCCGGTCACAATACCAACCGCAAACCACATTCTCCCGAAAAGAGTTACAAATAAATATACAGAAACGCAGGCGAGTCTTTAGTTTTTCAAGTAACCGAACAAGATAAAGCGGCGCGATTTGAATGTTTGAACTCGGCCGTTACTGGAGAATGAGTCATGCCACTAAATTACAAAACATTATCGCGGTATCCGGCTCTGACGTCAAAGCCAGCTTGAACCATTGCAAAAAGTTATTTACAATGCCTCATTGCACCAGTTATTTTCAGCGAACTTGTTGTTTGTAATTTACGATCATCGTGTGAATGAATAAATGCAGTTTCTATGTTAGAGCACACCTCTAGTTTTGTACAATTTTTTGTAGTAATCTAGCATTTTATAAATATTCGGAACTATTGAAGCAGCAAACATAACAACGAAGTTAAATTTAAAATGTATTAGTCATTCTCCAATTTATGTGTACATACTGTTTTGTAAGATACGTGTGAGTTACAATAAGTGTCTAGTATACATGAACAACTACGCACATTTTAATTGTATCTCAAATACGAGTTTAAGTTATATCAACTGTAAGAAGCATGGTTTCTGAACACGAAATAATAGCATGTCTGTATTGGCAAACTTAAACTCATACGTAATGTTTTATTGTTACTGCATAATGATTGTAAAGAAATATATAAGATTATATAAATATTCAAAACAGTAACCCTATTGAAGCGACCCCAAAGATTTTGTCGAGTATACGCTACATAGTAAATAGGTGCAGATTTTTTGTCAATTTTAAACAATTACTGACGTGTTCGTTGAGCACACTTAAATGTCATGTATTGAAGAAAAAATATTTTCTACCGTTTAATCGGGTTTTCACTGTTCAGCAGAGATATTCTTTTCAAGAAGTTACAACACTGGCATTTGTTGTGGTACAATACAGCGTCATTTTGTAACACGTCGCGTCAATAAGAACGCTAGGAATGCCGAATGCACCACAAATATGAATCGGTCTATCTATCACGGTCACGCGAGTTGTCGAGTGCAAGATAATTCCAACACCGGGCTACTCAGTCCCTACGATAGATAGCGTTATCATCAGCCACAAGTGGCGACCCGGTGTAGCGCTGAGCATGTGACGTCAGAGGTGCTCTGTGATAACCCACTCGACTGATACATGCAAACTGAGTAGCGGAACTGAAGTTTTACCACTCAATATGTGAAACTCCAGAAATGACTAAGTAACGCCACCAGCGCGCCATGTGCAGAAGCCATGTTTTGTCATGTGCACACTTGTAACGATGACTTCACTGAAGAACGCGTCATACTGGGCGGCCTTCCGGCGCGGCGCGGCGCGGTATCTAACCCGTGGAGACAGTAGATAACACTTCCCTTATTCCTTACAATAGTTACATGTCTAGGTATTGCGAGGAATAAACGATCAAACCATATTCAATCGTGTTTTAACATATGGAACCATCTTAAACATAATGACAGTATAGGCTACTCGCTAATTTTTATTTGGATGATACATTGGTTGCAATATGTTAGATTATCTGTGCATTAACAACATAACGAGGCCAAGGGGGAGGGAGTAGGTAAGAACACTTTCCGATAACATCGATATCATTACAAAATACTGGATTTAAATGTGTAAGAAATAAGTATATTACATATAATTATAAAATATAAAATAACTAGAAATGAAATTAATGAATACACTTATACGGTAAAAAAGCTCATGGTTGACGAGAGGTCATTCATTGTTGCTTGGGACTGTTCGAGACCCTGAGAGTAATTATCGTGGGTTCGGTAACAAGCCGTGATAAAATTATAAATACTCACAACACATATTTAACAAATGTAAAGTGCTAGGGTAGAGACAGAACGTACGGGTATTTGTCTCTAGACAGCAGATGACGTTGAAAGCACTTGCTTAATCAGGCAGTTTGCTAGCAAGGAACAGACTACAGGGGCTCGTCGCGTCGTGAAGAACAGAAGGAAGGTGGGGTGTCTTGGGGTGTAAAGGAACCACGGTCGGGTAATCCCGGGTGGATCCACTACCTACAAGATGTATGCTGTCACAATCTCCTCAGATGATTTTCAGGGCAATTCTTACAAGAGTGCGATTTTCACTGATAATCATAATAAAACTTGAAACTAAACTGTGGAAAATCGTAAAAATAATATTCACTTGCAATATTTTACAAACTTACCGGTTTCATAAGGCCCTTAGTATCAACGGCAATCGCTTTGACACCAGGTTAGAGCCGCTGTTAGTTTCCCCCATAAAACATCGTAAAACCTCAAACATTCTGAAGTCTTTTTGTGTCGAATGAGAGATGTTTCTCATTTTGAAAATATAATTAGTACGCTTCCAAACACTTTTTTAGCTTTTCTTCTGCATTGTATAATTTTTAATATTTTAACTACAAATTACAATAAGTTACTTTTTAACTAAACAATAAACAAATATATTTTAAACAATAAAAAGCGTCTGGATGCGTACTAAGTAATTCTTTAAAATAAAACATCTACCATAATTAAGATCGTAACATCGTTTACATATTAACATTGTAAAGTGTCGAAAATCAAAAACCAAAAGTACAGCCGGATCATTATTTATTATCTTCCCATATTTGCCTAGTCGTTGTGTTACGATATTAGTTAGAAAAGTTTTCCATACAACAAACACACTCGATGTGACAGGAACTAACGCAAAAGCTGAAACGTCAGCGGTATTTATTTACATTGGCGTGACCATGGAAAATGGACTTTTTTCATGGGTTGGGCATTTATAGCCAAGTATTATTATCACAGGTGCATATGAACTGGGGGGGAAGTATATTATTGTATTATATTGATGCCTTTCGGACATTATTGCATTAAGGAGCAGGGGCATCACGTGATCTGGGATTCGACTTTTGCAAGCTCGAGTTAATTTTTTTTCTAAAAGAGCAAGCAGTGCGCAGCACTGCGCAGCGGGCAGGCATCGTTGACAGGATTAACGTAGTAAGGTTGGGACACACATAACCGCACCGTGCCCGACACGTCAGTCGGCCGTGTGCTGGCCGTCATACGGTGAAAGAATTGCAGCGCAGTTTTCAACCAGCAAGTCCACACATGTCCGCACCGACAACCAGACCGTCGTGGCCGCACCGTGCCCGCACCGTCACCGATATGTGGAGTTTGAATTTTGACGGGCACGGTGCGGTCTACGAGCGGTATCATATGTTGTTTACTGTTGCGTTCTTCTTTTTAAAACTATTTAAGTAGTCTACACGTTCTATTTTATTGAATTATTTAGTATAGCCTACTAACTCTACATCTTGTGTTCGCGTACAAAATTATATTTATTGATAAAAGTAATTACATTTTCTTACCTTAGAGTAAACTAGTCATATTTTCTTATTGTGCATATTTTCTTATTACAACAAATTTGAAAACCATGTTGTACATTAGGTGATTTTAAACAACTAAATTCGAATTATGAAAAATCTATATACATTTTTCATTAATTAAAAAAATAACAAGCATGTAATTATTTGCAAAAAAAATCTATTTTTCTTTGATGTATTGAAGTTACTTGATAAATTTATTCCGGTATTTTGTAAGGGTCATATTTAGAATGTTTCTATGACATTTTTATTTTTTTATTCTTTTCACTTCAGTAAAGTAAAAATAAAAATATTGTATTTACAATAAGATTTTCAAGCAAGAAAACCCCATGTTAAAAATAAATAATAATAAATAATTTTATTTCCCGGTAATAACAAAAACTGAATATTACAAATAAATACTGTATTGTTGCCAGTGCTTAATAATAAATAATAGTATGACATAACGTATTTTCCAATATCAGAAAATAACAAATACAAAAATAAATGTAACAAGGTTGTACAATTTTTCTACTTACTTTATTTCTAATTTATGTACTTAGAGTAATAAAATATAAAAAGTAGGTTACATCCTTTTAGGTTTTTTCTTTTTTTAACTAATAATTAGGCCAATAGATTTAGAAAATAAGGGAAATTTAGGTACCCCATAAGACTGTGTTTGTGTTGGGAATACTATATACAAAAAGGGTAAAAAATAAAAATAGCGGAAACTAGCAAGAATGAAATGATAAAAAATGAGTTATTGTAGCTCATGTAGTAAATAATGTACTATTACGTTTCAAAGTTTAAATGTAGTATATATATTGTGCTGTATTAAATAAAAAGGATTTATGCACGATTTACAATTAAAATATTAGGATTTAAAAATGTAACATTATATATTATATTATAAAATAATTATTTTATAATGCTCTAACGAGTTTATTTAAATATTATTATAACTTAGCAGACAAGACTAACCATACACTAATTTATTATCTTAAACATATACTCAATAATCATTTTGTCCGATCAATCGTACTCTAATTTTTTTAGAAAATATATTTATGTTTCTACTATTTTTTGATTAATTCTGGAAATAAATTATATGTCCTCGGAGCTATAAAAGAAAAAATTTTGTAAAATGTGTTTTTGTATGTTCTCCAGTATATATTTTTACAAAATATTTACTATGTTTTTACAAATTATTATAAACGGACTTGCAACATGGCAAACTCTCTGGCATCACACTTATAGCTCTTGGGTTTAGCCTAATACAAAAAAAACCCAAATATACTGTTTATAGTGTATTTAACCGAAATTCACTCCAATGAAAACACAATGAAACAAGAATTTTAGGATAAAAAATATAACAAAGATAATGATATTTTACAAATTTTACATACTAGCTGATTGTACAAAGCTTTTCTGTAGCATTGCAATGTTTCATTCACCACAGCGATTAATAAAAAATAACAACAATGAAATTAACAATTATCACAATCAATTACTTAATCTTCCGAATATTTTTTTAAGTGCCTGTCACTTCGAATTCAAAAGAAAACATGCTCTAGTACAAACAGTGAGATTGTTTGCGTTCGGACTGCATACGGACAAGTGTGGCCTCACGGTAACCGAGCCGAGCCCGCACCGACAATCGGCCGACTCACGTGTCGGGCACGGTGCGGTTATGTGTGTCCCAACCTTAAGTCAGCATAATTTCAGTAACTTATCACTTACCTTAATGTTCAGGTGGGTACAGTTTTTCAGCCGAAAGATACACGATGGGTAGTTATTATCGTACCATGAAAGATTTTTGACAAATGTATTCAAGTAACAAACCAAAAGTTAATTATAACATAATTTATTATACGAACATAACATACTTTTTAATTAAATGTGTTTGGTACGATAATTTTATATGAAAGTACGATAATTTCTCGTTGTTGATATGATAATCGGTTTTTAAAATTTGGCTATACTGTACTGAGTTTGAGCAGACGTGGAGTTATAGGAAACAGTCAAAAACGAAGTTTTCAGAGGGTTTAAAAAAATCGTAGCTCCTTTGAATTTCGTTGCCGACGAATTTTTTCTTCAATATTGTTTTCAGGAAAAACTGTAGTTTTCAGGAAAAAAATGAACATACCTTTCCATGGTCACGTTAATGTAAATTGATACCACGTCAGCAACTAAAGATAATCCATTTATAAACTATATTAGTCTAAAGTTGCCAATTCCCATGTAGATTCTAAATTAAAACAGCACGGCATCTTTAAATCCGCCAATATCAACGATCATTAAATACATCGTGCACACTATATTGGTCCGACAATAATGCTTTAATGTGCAAAGGTTTCGTCACTTTTATCAATATCTTGTTCGACCGACTTTAACTTACGTTAGCGCCAAATGTATCTCAACTATATAACTTTAGTTATACGTTACACACAATGTCGATATCGTATAGTAGCTAAATAATTGCTTGTTGGTGAATACTTTGCCAGAAATGAATGGTTTTGAGGTTAGGAAAGGAATGCGAGAGTAGTGAAAGAGGAAGGAAGGAGAGTAGCGCTGCATACTGCACAGTACGCCTCAGCAGCGTCCGGTATGGCGAGTGCGATGTCATTACTACCAGAATCCGACGTGTTTCCAAACAACGAAATTCATTAGACCGTGAAGGCCGGGCACCCAATAATGAAAGTGGGGAGTCATGCGGGCTGGGGTGGGGGTGAGGGCCAAGTTCTGAGGGCATATTCCGTCAATTCAGCTTGACGCGACTAGGTCAATTACTTTTAATCGGGAATATCAGAAGATTTACTCAGGCTTATTATTTTATTTTTATTTCAACAAATGGGCATTTAAGTACATCTGGTACAGTACCGAATGCTTGAACAAGCAAAGAGGCAATTTTTTCTCACTGCTCGGCTGCTGGTGCCGTTTTTCTTCTTTACGCCTGATTACTACATTGCCTACATTTCTTACTGGTTATATTTATTGGTAACAATGTTTGCAAAGGGAAAACAGATATATCGTATTGTAATAGTCCATTTCATTACTAGTCTCGAATGTTATCTATTTTTGGGGCCAGACTGCATTTAAGACAGCCTAGCGTGGAACATGAATAGAACATTCCAGTCGAGATTGAACTATATTTTCACCACAACGCAAAAATGCACACGATTTTTTCATAGTCTAGTAATTATTCCTCCATAAGGAAATGTAACTCAATTTATGATAATTTGTGTTAGTTAAAATCAGTTCTTTGACAGAACTGTCAAAAAACAAAATAACTGAATCACACTGATGTGTTTATACAGGGAAATAGATGTCATATAAACATCTTATGTAAGAAAAAGAATTGTGTAACTAGGGAAAGATATGTTAGGGAGAGGGAAATCAGCTGACTTAGAGGAGAGGGAAATCAGCTGACTTAAAGGTTATAAAACGATCACTTCCCCAGGGCTCAGCTCAGCTCTATTGAAAAGTAACACCCTGTACAATACAGTGGGATGGAAAGATTAATTCATGACACTTTTTACTAACTTATCAGCAGACATGATGAAGTTACTTTATTGCATTGGTTTGCTTCATTGCAAGAGTAACCTGCAATGCCATTTTCATCAAAAGTTAAACTGAAAAAGACTTCTTTTACTGTTATGTCAACTGGGATTACTAATGGAAAATGGGTTATGAACACAACACAAATGTCATAATATCTCATATATAATTTTAAAAGTTTCTATTAACCGACTTTCTTGTCTTGTCTGTCTATTCAGTATAAATATTTTATAGATTTTAAATCTAACTTTGCACAGACTTAATGTCTTGAAACTTGGACAGCTCGGAACTAGATAACAGTGCAATTTACTGCATTACTTAGTAAACACTCTTATATACTTTTACTAGTGTTTGCATACTGCTGTAACAGTGCCCTTAAAAACATAGAAAATACCTTATACCACCTGAAAATAAAAATCAAACTGCATAACTAATGCCGTTTTTATTTATATTTATGGTTTTTGAAGGTGCATGTGAACTCAGTGCATATCAATTAAAACATATTTATTGATTGTAAAATCTAGTTATGTGCTCTTAAATCATACTCATATGCTTTTTAAAATTATCCGCCACAAGATTTAAAGGCTATGCGTTTAGTGGAGTTTCTCCCACCACTAGATGATGAAAGTATATCCATCTGTACAAACAATACCTTTCGAATGAGTTAACATAGTGGGTTAGAATTTGGTTTGAAACTTCATCTTTACTGTTACTATATTGAAATTGAAAATGGGAACAATTAGTCCATTGAACGTTGCCCGCAGGGGGGCGAACGTAAAGCCTCACTTGCTGAACCCACATTTGGTGTGCATTTAACCTTGTTCTTATTATGATTTACAACCAGCTTCAGTCTATTGACAGTAAAGAATCTCATCTGTGACCATATAATTTATTTCAGTAGGCCTTTTGATAATTATCTTTTTTAGTTTCTTCCTAATAATTGTAATTTAAAATGAAATGTTATCCAGGGTATTAAATCAGATTGTAAAATCCCTTATTCCTAATTGGTCTCTTCTGATAATAATTTATAGATAGATCCTTATTCAGATTTACCTTATGCAAATTCTAAAATATGAAAATAAGAAATTAAAAGAAAAGAAAAAATAGAATGGTCTAAAGAAGAAAAATTAACAAGCCATGTAACGTAAAAAATGTAATAAAATCTATTTTAAAGTGGAAACAGATTGGAAAATGAATTGAAATTTTTATTGAAAAATTTAGGTCAGGCAGTAAATATTTGAACGATAACAAAGTTACATGGTGCAGCTCTAACGTAGGCCCTTATAACTAACTGAAATAATCATCCCTAGAATTTTGGTACACCTCATCCTTATGAACCTCTTGTGTAACTACTAGTGTAAGTTAAAAGCAGCCTTCCATGTTGTCTCATTTATCCTGCAAATAAGTCCGGCCTTGGGTTGTTAAGTGCTGCAGCAATAGTTTAACCATTTGTTCTATCAAAAACCTTATCAATGATGACTAAATTGCTCATAAAGACCTTTCTAGTGATATCCTACATGTGACAATGTTGATATTTTCTATTTTACAGGTGACAATGTTGATATTTTTTATTTTACAGGTGACAATGTTGATATTTTCGATATCACCCCCACTCCTCCAACACACACCACTTCCACCCTTTCCACTCACAATTTTGGTGACTGTTTTAAAATAAATCATCAAGATATTCCAATTAATCAAAGTATGTTTCCCACAATAGCCAAGACAAGACAAAATAATAATTTATTTTAAATTACCTCTCCCCACTCTCACTGCACTGTGATTTTATTCAATTACAAACCTGACTGAGGTTTTATGTCTATTTTACATTAAACTAATATAAAAATTGTATTGTGACATCTTATAATATTGTGGTCTAAATTATGTTAAAAGGAAAGGGATTTTTTTTAATTTAGATATAACACATTTTAGATAACAAAAGTAGTGAAAAATGAGAAATTTCAGCATTTTTTGCCAGTTAGATTAGTGCACTGATCTATGACAATTAACTCGGACAAATATAATTAAAAACAGAGTTTTAGTCTTTTTTAAGCAAGGAAAGTTACTACGTATTGATTATTTTCTTATTAAAATATTAAGTCATTCCATGTCAAATCAGCCAATGGCATGGACCTTGACCTCTCAGATTTTGGTGATTTTTGTATAGAAGTTGTATCAACCAAGACTAGTCAAAATGCCACATTTTACATTTTTCTGCCTTTTTGTTTTTGATTGATAAGCTTTTAAAAATCCACAAAAAGGCAGTTTTTGGTCATGTCTTAATAAAGTAACGTAGCTTAAAAACTATTGAAGATAAAGTGCTAAAATTTTTGTATTATTTTCTATTTGAAATGCTCCTTAATTTGAAATATTAAATAACTATGTTTCATACATTTAAAATTTTTTTTCTCCCAAAACATTTGAAAACTATATATGTTATATACAGTAAAACTGACTACATACATACAAAATTACAGAATGGGGCGAAAATAGGTTCTTATTAAAAAAAATATATTTTGTTACCGGAGTACTCAGTGGTCTGGTGTGAGCTGCCATCGCTATGTACATGAGGTAAGGTACTGTGTTTTGCAATTAGTTAGGTATGAAATAATTATCTCCCTTAACCAGAGTTTTTTTATAATTTGGTTGATACCTTTAAATTTACAAATTTAGTTACATTCCTAACAATTTTTGTATTAACTTTTAGGGGAAAATGTACTAGTAATATTATTTTAACAATGTATCTAGTTTATGTATGAGTTTAGCATTGCATGGCCATATCAGTTCAATGTTACCTTTGTAATTCTTGGAAAGAATGTATTTAATTATACAGACAGGCTGGATCCTGAAAAGTGATAATTCTGTCCTGTATCATGTAGGAACTTGCATCAACCAAACTAAGCCAGCCAGCCAATCTCAATGCATTCAGTATTCAGTTCTATGATAGTCTTCAAATAGTATAGATCTATCTACTGTCATAATTCTTGGAGTTAAGTTTTTGGAGTGCTCTACTATGTGATACTAGGTAGTGTGTTTGTGTCTGGTTTATAGTTAACTATATTTATGAATTAAAAATAATACATCATTTGTTAAATTTAATTTCTAAATTTATTCACCTAAGTATAGAGTATTAATGTGTTTCTCCTTTTTTGAAATAGTTATTGGAAGTAAGTGGGTTTTTGCATAAAATTTTATACAAACAATTTAGTAGGCAAATATGGAATTAAAAAAATCTGTCCGGGCTTTTATTTCTGCCAGATTTTTTAATCTTTTTAATGAAGAAAATAAAAAAAATGCACATCCCCAAGATCCAACGGAATGGATGTGCTCTTTATGTTTGGAAATATCCAGTGGTATGAAAATATGTGATAAATGTAGAAAAAATTTTTGAAATAAACAAGACAGAGGAAGAATTTTTACCATGTAGTACTAAAATTGAGATGATTCTTTTACCAATCCTCAGCCATCTGTAGAATATTTAAATAAGTTACTGTACTTATAGGTGAGTCAACGCTAAAGAAGAAAAAGATAAAAAATGTTCATGGCTATACAACTAAAAAAATTCACAAAATAAAAATAAGTTTAGAAAAGAATTTATTGCAAGTAGAAACCCAGGAAGAACAAGTGGTTTGTGAGCAGTTAGGAGAATCAGAAATCATTCAACAACTAAAAGAAAAATTTGCTACGCAGCCTTAAGTGAAAAATTGACAATTTTGTCTGTTTTACCAATGTGCTGGAGTATCACAAAATAAAAATTGAGTTTGGCCCATGCTGCAAAAATATTAGTTAAAGAAAGAGCATACTTTCAAACCCCAGACCCAAGACCTGGAAGAACTTTGAAAGAGAATGTTGCAGAATCTGTGAAAGATTTTTATATTCTGATGATGTTAGCAGAATGATGCCAGGTAAAAAACATTATGATGTTTTCATTAGAAATAAAGATGGAAAGGTCTTAGTACAAAAGAAATTAGTTTTAGCAAATTTAAAAGAAATATATAAATTATTTAAGGAAAACTTCCCTACAAGTTTGCTTGGTTCTTCAAAGTATTGTAAGCTTAGACCTAAGAATAGTATCCTAGCTGGAAAAAGTGAGCTCTTCTGTGTGTGTGTGTGTGTGTGTGTGTGTGTGTGCGCACACGCACACATTTCACTAGAACATAAAGTTAATGATAACTAGAGCAAAAATACAAAATTTTGTCCTCGAAGATGAAACCTCATTGAAATTTTACCACTCCTGTCTGACCAAGACAATGTGTAATCCACCTTCTCAGCACTGTTATATGAATGTGTGTAAAGAATGCCCAGGTGGTTGTGATTTGGAAGAGTTATTGTATAAAACATTTAACAGTGAAATAATAGATGAAGTGACTTACAAAGAGTGGGTAACTGTACATGGGTATTCAATAGAAACAGTAGTAAAAAGCACCGATGATTTCATTGATGACTTTCTAGAATCACTTTTAAAGCTCAAAACACATACATTTATAACTAATAAGCAAAAAGAATACTACAATGAAATAAAGGAAAACATACCAGAAAGCCATGTAATAATTAATTGTGATTTTGCTGAAAATTGTTCATTCATTGTACATATTAGATGCAATCCTTTCACTGGACTATCAGCCAAGCAACTATACATCCCTTCATTATGTATTATAGATGGGAGGGAAAATTGAAACATCTTCAGTATGTTTCCATATCAGATTTTTTTTGGAACACAACACAGTTCTTTTGTTTAAAAAAAAAAATGTTAGAAATCTTGAAGCAGACTTTGCCTTTTTCTCTTAAAAAGATGACCTATTTCTCTGATGGCAGTGCCGCTCAGTACAAAAATAGAACAAATTTCTATAATTCATGTTTCCATAAAGAAGATTTCAGAGCTGAAGCCGAATGGCAGTTCTCTGCAACATCTCATGGCAAGAGTGCATGTGATGGTCTTGGCGCTACTATTAAATCGGTTAGCTGCTAGAGCCAGTTTACAAAGGTCAAATGACCAACAAATCTTAACACCAAGTCAACTTTATGATTTTTCCTCTGAGAATATTAGCAATATTGACTTTGAGTTCTGTACAACAGGAGATTACGAAGAGGTTAAAGATAATTGCTTCCTCACCTTAGTGAATCAGACAATTGTAGGAACACAAAAGTTTCATTTATTTCTACCATTTTCAGAAAATCAAATTATTGTCAAGCCTTATCATTTAAGTCAGGATGAATTCCTTGAATGTGTAACGTCAGTGTACCAAATAAAACCAACTGGTTTTGGACATATCACGTCTGGTTTTGTGACAGTAGCATATGAAACCTCTTGATGGTTGGGATGTATTAAAACAAAAAATAACAAAATGTATAGGGTAAACTTTTTACACCCAAAAGGTCCATCTCATTCTTTCTCCTACCCACAGCTAAAAGATGTATTAAAGGTGCCAGGAAACACTCTTTTGCATTGGAAAAGGAGGGCCCAACAACAGCAACAGGAAGAGTGTACAACTTAGAGCTGAAGAAATGGAGTCATCTTCTCTTGCTTTGGAAAAATATCATGGAAAATAATTAAAAAATGTTATAAAATTATATATAAAGGATAATTATGATTAGTGTGAAGCATGTATGAAACATAGTCATGTAATATTTCAAATTAAGGAACATTTCAAATAGAAAATAACACCAAAAAATTTGAGCACTTTAGCTTCAATAGTCTTTAAGCTTAATTACTTAGAAAATATTAAAAACATGACCAAAACTGCCTTTTTGTGGATTTTTAAAAGCATATCACTCAAACACCAAAAGGCAGAAAAATGTAAAATTTTACATTTTAGCTAGTCTTGGTAGGTAACTTCCATAAAAAAATGCAACAAAATCTGAGAGGTCAAGGTCCAATATTATTTTTTCATTGGTTGATTTGACAATGAATAAACTTATTCCACCAGATTCAATCTTATTACATGCACACTATGCTAATTACTTCTTCTTGTATTATACTTATCTTTTGAGACAATGTAACTGAGTCAGCTTTATAATCATAATACATAACAATAGAGGCATGACAAGCTATGTGTCACAGTCGTTAAGGTATTGTAGAAATGTCACGTACAAGAAAAGATAATATATGATTGGTTCCACACACATCATTTGCTCACCGATGGAAATCTTATTATTACCATTTCTTGAATCATTTAACATGTACACTTCTAAAAATGCTGTTCTTTGTTGATAACAAAACTAATTTGAACATTAAAAAAATAATACCACAACTTCATTTGAAATTCTTCCAATGATTACGATGGGTGTTCAGAAAGATTTGCCTTAATAATTAAAAATCTGTACTTGTGACAGCGTTTAAAGTAAAATAAAATAAATAATAAGTACAGTTATAAGAAATGTACAAAATACCAACTATTTTACAATTTTAATATAATCTTAACGTTACTTTTTCAAAGCAATCTATCAAGGCAAAAGTGAGCATAACCACTTTAAAGGTATTTTTGCACAAACTGGGAGCAACAAACATTAATTTTCAGTTAAGAAGCATCAGGTGTTTCGACTTGGTTGTACCTCCCAGCTCATCCACTGGAATTTTAATACAAATTATTTTAAAATGTTTGGTATCTTGTAAATTTGTTATAACTATACTGCTTATTTTCTTATTTGAATTTAAACATGTTCAACATGCGCTATTTTGTTAATATTAAAACAAATTACTCAATTATTTAGTCAGTTTCCCTCATTTTTTGTTGAACTAATTCTAGAAATACATTTTGTGTTTGTAAAATTTACAAAATGGTGACCAGCAGCTCATTTTCAACTTATTTTTTTCTGAAATGACAAGTACTACCAGCCACAGAAGTTTGTAATAACTTTCTCTGATAACCCTGTATATTTATGAAATGAGAAAAATACCAATATAAAAAAATGACAATACATTCATTTGAAAGATTAAAAAATAAACCTTGCAAAAGATCAAGAAAGATACATTTAACTAATTTTTACCAATTACTGCCACTTGATAATATACACATATCTTGTGCACAGTGATTTAAGTTATAAATGACTCAATCTTACATTTCGCAAAACAGTGTTAATTCTTTTTATTTTATATTTTAGTAATTTAGTGCAGTTAATTAAAACTGTATTTTTTACAGTTTGAACTATCTACTTGAAATACTACGTACAAACTATATTATATTCATTAAGTAAACTTCCATATTAGTTAGTATACTCAATAAAAATATGCGCAATAAAGATATTGCTATAATATAGTTTTATAGACTGAGCAAGGTACATAATGTTGAAGTTTACAATGGCACTAGAAATAACCTCTTAAGAATAGCTGGAATTTAGTAAAAACTCATGTTTTTTTAACAACCCCTTTTAATAATATTAGAGAATCTTTTTATACAAGAATGTCAATTTTTAACAGAAATGTCTACTACCCATGTGTCATTTGTTGAATTATACAGCCCTCCCTTATTAGCTAAAGATAATTTTTAAGTTTACATAATGTTAACTACTATATTACTATTTTGTAGTCTATAGTGTTTTTGTCTTATTAATTTTATTTATTCATACATGTAGTTTATTGATATTTTAACTAATATGTTTAATATTCTTTGGGATTAATTTACAATATATGTTTAGTCACCAACACATATAGCCTATAGTAATGTTCTAGTTAGAGATACGATACTTAAAGCAGGTAACTAACTGATCACTAAACATGTCTGCAATCTCATGTTTATTTTATCACTCACTTTTTATTTATTGTTTGTATAAAGTTATTATTTATTTCACACAGAAAATCAAGTACATTTACCTTCACATGACACTATGTATACAGCCATGCGTACATCAAAATAATATCGTAAATTTATCCTAAACTGTTTATATATGTAAAAAAGCTGCTAGTCCACTTTATCTAAACTTCCATATATTAATAATTATTAAAATTATTTTACATAAGTAAAATGTATGTATGTTAAAATTGCTTTTCAATACTTTTGCAACCAAAATCAAACCACTCTTGTAACAATGAAGAATTAAAACTATGGGATCAATGATAAAAAGGAATCTTTTCCTTATCTTTATTAATAAGTTAGACACAATACCATTAGTCACAATTCCATGACATTAAAGACTGATCTCCCACAGCACACACATTTATGTAATAAATATACGATCAGTGATGAATTAGCAGGAAATACAGATTATAGGACAAATCTATTTCAAAATTTAACACTCAACTACAAAAATATTGATAAAAAATACTAAAGTTCACCGTTTAAACAAAGTGCTTCAACACACTTTTTCTATTTTATCCAATCCAATATATTCTATTTTAATTTACACCTACAGTTTTCTATTTAAGCCATAAATGTTATCAATCTTCATCTCCATAGAACTAATGTTTCATAAAAATTTAGACAATTAATTGTTTTTTACTGTTATCAAATTTCCCTTATGAAAATGAGCTACTGAAGTTGATTTCTTGGAGGAAGGAGGATATTTGGGCTAAATAATATAATATTACAATGATATAAAAAATTTTTTAAAGGAAAGTGCGTAAATAAGTACTGGAACATTTTTAAGCACTGTAAATAATAAAACACTAATGCTTGAATCATTGCTTTTCATTCCCAAACTATGATATTGTAATGTGATCAGCAATTATCAATTGCTCTAGTTTTGCCTGTGAATAAATTAATCAAACTACCATGACCTAGATTATTTTATCTAATAAATATAAATTCAAGCCACCTTTGAACAGCAGCCATATCTGACTTGATTGTCCATTTGAGATCAGGTTTGTATTTTACTAATAAAGACTTTTACATTTGATGTGCATACCAACTTATCCTTACATTTACGATTTTCTTCAGACTCCTTGTGGGTTGTACCTCTAAGAAAGTAGCGGATAGTGGGATGTGTTTTAAAATAAATTTTTTTATGTCTAGTAAGTCGGTAAGTTTTGTAGCTCTATCTTAAATTTTTGTTTAAATATATAATCGTCCCAGCATATTTTGGACACCTTGTATATTAAACATGTAGATTTACCACTCCTAACAATCGCCTAACCAGGAATTCAGTAACATCAATTAAATTGAAAGGAATAACTCAACATTTTATGTTTATAGTCTTAAATACACAAAAAGATATCAAAACAACAATCGGTGGTTAAACAGGCAAGGCCGACTATGTACACCTCATTCCAATTATTTTTCGTGTATCTCTTACCAACAAAATTACAAAAGAATGTTACAATTTGACAAATTAACAGTTTTTAGGCAAAGCAACTGATATAATTTTCTATAAAAAGTATATTGTTTTAAAAAAATTGTAAAGAGCTATAATAACATAAAGTGTCTTAGGTTATGAATTTTAAGTTTTATTTTTGTTGTAGAAAGCAACTGATTCCATGATCTCTTCATCCAGTATATACCACACTGCACTGTGTAAAAAATTATAATTGTGCTGTCTTCATAGTGAACAGTAAATGACTAATAGCTCAATTGTTTGCTCATTTCATTAACATCACAACAGTCATAAATGAAGGTACATTTTTATAAAATTCTCCTAAATTTAAAGTAGATAACCATGTTGCTACAGTATGGAGAGGTATAACTGGCGCCATGCCTCAAGAGATAACCTCAAGGCCACATGTTGTCACAGGTATTCTGAGTTAAGATAGTGGGATGTCTTTTATCTTTGTGTAGCTGCTGAGGTGACATCCCAGTCTTCACTCAAGACCTTTTATAACATCTATACAGTATTTTTTTTTTTTTTTTAACTACTTAGTGTAAATTTTGAATTTTATCAGTTTACAAAGTTTTTAATATAACTTTTCTACATATTTTTATGCCTTCTTTAGAGTGTCTGGTCCAGATTATGTAAATTCTGTTGCCGTCAACAGAACTAAAATTAACCCTTTGACCACTGTAGATTTTGCGGCTGGCCAAGCCAATTCCGCAGAGTATTTCCAAGCCTAACTTGCTCAGACAACTCGGTATCTTGCATAATATGTTTCATTCATCTTCGGTAATATATGTTGTATGTAACTAATTTGTTGCTTTTGTTAATTATTTTTTTAGTGCATACACATAAGAAAATCTTTGGAACATGTATTGTAAGACAGTTTATTCCACAGTCATTTTACTATAGAACAATTTTAGAATACAATCCTATTTTTAGCTCATGGTATTCTGAAAAACATGGAAGAACATATAAAGCGACATCGCAACCCTTACACAAGTAGCAGTTATTCTCGCCTCGTGGAAGTGCTGCAGACAAGACATGATGAGTAAGAAATAGAGGAATGTCTCTATGAGATGGGCGTCCACCTTTCTTTTTGCAGCTTAAGTCAAAGCCTTTTCCTCTCACTCAAGTTTTTTCACTTCCTCTCCAACTCCTACCAGCCACTCACAAGATGTCACTCTGACTCTCGGCAAATACAGCTAATTGGTGCGCCAAGATAGCTCACGTAGCTTTGCCAGAGCGCCAATAGCAAGGAGCAAGAGTACTCGACAGTAGCAATGATGCAGTAAGCAAGTGCTCTGCTTGCGAGTATTCTCATCTACAGCGGTTAATGAGTTAAATGCCACCACTGTTGTACCATCAATACCCTAAGTAGTTACCCACGACTTAGCATGCGAGTGAAGTGAATTTCTAAACCAATGAGTTTGCCTTGTTGCCAAATCAAGAAAATATGTCAAAAAGTGCATATTTATAGCCATTGTAAACTACTCCAGTCTTAGTATATTTTTGTGCCATGGTTAATTTTGCCTTCCTTTCCCGATCAATAGGTCTGAGAAATCTACTTCTGTCAAAACCCAACTAATATGGGTTTTATAACAGTCTTTAAGTTTAAAGTTAAAGTTAGGTAGTAACTTTATGTTTGATATCTGCATTACAGTACTCACCAAGCACTGCATACTAATATTTGATAAAATGCACAGTTATAAGTATATTTTTACTAACAATTAATTTCCTTATCAGGATATTTTCTTACTCTGTGCTCAGAAGAGGTTGTAGAAAAGGTTGAAACGAGAAATGTTACTGCCAAGTTTACTCAACTGCTTTCATGCTTTCACACTAAAAATGTAATCAAATTAAAATAGGGATAAGTTCATTAAATATATGGTTATGCTGTCATAACACATTTTTTACACAAAATAGATGGTTACATTTAACAGGATATTTCAATTAATAATGCAAAACTAGAGACCACAATGGCATATTTTGTTACTTCAGAGACCAGTGGGGAGTAGCTCTAAGAGGTTTTTCTAAATAAGAATAGTTCATACCAGGGACCCTAAGAATGTCCATGTAATATTTCAGTACTATCGGTTGAATAGTTTACTAGTTTACATGTAAAACCCAAACAAAGGCACTTTTGCATTTATAAGTGCTTTATCTGAGTAATTAGTTTTTGTGACGAGTAGTAGCCTTCACATAAACAGTAACAGACAACAGGCAAAAACACGATGATATGTCACAGAATCAAATAGTGCTAAACAATTAATGAATGAATCAACTAATATCAACAATTAAAATCATTCAAATTAATTCATTAAAATCAACAATTATTTTTATGAAGGAATCACAAAAACAAAATAAAGTATACTCCAAATGAAGCTCTCGCTTTATTTATTTGAGACCAATTTTCATAAAATTATTACTCTTTAATGTTCTTATGTTTGATGCAACAAGAGTTGTAAGGCAAGTTGGATTTGCTAGTTGACATCCCTCAGCCTGACGTTTTTCTTCATTTAAAGTTTATATTTGAATATAAAAGGATTGTGAAAGAAACTGTATTTTCTGGGCATTAACCATTGTTCAGTGATACAAAAATATCAGTAGCACTACAATTTGACATCTGCAATCTGATGCCTCCCTCAAGATAATTAATATGAGGAAACGTAGTTATGTTTTAGGATGATAATGAACAATGGCTAATAACCGAAAAAATCCTCTTTCTTTCGTTTTTCTCCCATTATGAAAAAGCATTGTGTATAACTAGCGTAGACGAAATTCTAATCAAATGCATGAGTAATATCATATCGTTGTTTACTGGGCTTCACATCAATGTAAATGCGTTTTGTCACTGATAGAAACTGTTAAGTAAGCTTTTACCATTGGCTTTACATGCCTTTCAATGTACTCAGGCTGTTGAGATTTATGGAGCAGATACTGTTGAGGCAGCTAATCTAACACGCTCTCCGAGGAAGCAATTTGAATCTCACAACAATCTCAGAACATACAAAGAGTGTAATAATAGAAAAATATTTTGAGTTTCTGAAATATCTTACCTATTTAATTAATTAATCTTTCCTGCAGATACCACTTTATAAAATATTTTCACTTACCAGGTCTTATTTTTAATCAATTGGAAGACATAAATGAAGATTTAGACATAGTATTTACATTTACAAATTTTGTATAAAATTTTCCTTTTCAAGATTTATCAAACCAATAAATAAAATTACACATGCATATATCATGATATGAATTTGTTGCTATACACACACAGGATTTAAGTCCTGATACGCCTGTATATATTCCAAACAGATTGAGATATCAATGTACAATCTTTACCATACCTATTAAAATACTTTTTTGGACTTTTGAAGGAAAAAAATCCTCCCTTTTTTAAATAGGGGTAGAGGAGGGTTTTCAAATTGCAACCCTATCTTGTGACAAGTTGTTTAAAAGTTAAATTCAAAATAAGCACAATGACATGAACAAAAATCTACGATAATCCTAGCAAAGTTATGGGCAAACAAAACCTTTACATCTAAGGGTGTAAAATAAGTCCTGATACGCCTGGATATATTTCAAATGGATTGAGATATCAATGTACAACCTTCACCATACTTATTAAAATACTTTTGAAATTTTTTTTAGGGAAAAAAAAATCACTCCCCTTTTGATAATTATCAAACTGCAACACCTATTTTGCCATTTCAATTGAAAATGAAAACTCACTTTACATGTTTCTTGTTGACAACTAAATAATCATAATACATCAGAATCTACTCCTGAACAAACGAATTAAAAACAAATGTCTACCAACCATCAGCAAACGCTACAAGATGTTGGTCAGCTGAATATAAACACTACACATGTTTTCAACTACGCATCGTGAGAATGCCGAAAGTGAAACCAAAGATGAAGGTAACTTGTGTCTGGTCATTAAAAACCCTTTCACAGAGACGTTATATCGAACAAATGTGAGTCCAAATGGCATTTTTTGGTTAGATATTTACATTGCAATACATATCATACTGAGTCCGCCCTTGGACTGGAATGACCAAAATAGCGATGTCGGACTGAGTTCGCTTATGGACTCCAAAAGGTTAATCTCTAAAATCACTAAATGAACTACAGTAGGAAATAGCTATTCCTTTTTCAACAAGCATATATTTAAATATTTTTTCAAATTACGTCTTTAACATCAGCAGCAATTTGTATAAGCAGGTGTGTAATGGACAATATTTTTAATATTTCTTGAATTCCGTACCATTTTATTGTATTGTAATCTTACATTTGTGAGCACAAGATCCTATTTTTTATTTAACTTTTCCTATTGAATATTTTCTCTTCTATGATAACAAGAGTACAAAGTGACAAAACTTTCTGAGAAAAAAAATCCTTAATTAATAACTTAAAAACCCTGAAAGTTTAAATACACTTCTGAAAACCACTGTAACAAATGCCAATTAATACTATTAGTTTCAAGACTAACCAACCATTGTGGTTAGAGACTGCTTTCTTATCAAGAACAAAGCCATTCAGTGATGTCATTCATGTCATGAATCATGCAAAATAAAGAAGGAAGATATTACACTGCAGAATATTTGCCTTACAATATCTTATCACTTGGCACAGTTTACTTGGGAAGTATGTAAAACACGATAGCCTACACTTACTGATGTACCCCTTAGTTTGAATGAATACATGACACAGTACAAACCGCAATCTAGACCATAACATTTGTATCAGTAAACATCTGAGCTCAATCAATAATACAATACTATGCTTTAATTTACATTAAACATTGCTTTTACTGTACATCAGATGAAATGTTTTACCATTATTTTAATGGACTTTTTAGGACAAAACAACTTGTCCTTGCTACGAAACTTACAGCAAACCCACCCTTTCCTTTCATCTATATATATATATATATATATATATATATATATATAAATGAATGTTTGTGTGTTTGTCCTTTATGGAATCGTAAACTATTTGACCGATCATTATGAAAATTTCAATGTATATGTATTTTTTCACGGAGAAGGTTTATGCTATGCCCATTGATGTAACTAGCCACCAGGCAGCGCTGCAAAAGATAAAAGTTTTCAAAGCTCCTGCACATTATAAACTGCAATTACGAGATAGATACGATATTAAACAGTGAAACACTATTTGATGGCGCTAAGTTATGATGTATAATTGTCTTTAAACTAAATTTTTGGTTGAACTTAAAGCTTGAGTGGTAGACCACTTTGTAATAAAGTACATATGCATGTACAATACATTTTTGACAGATTTTCTTGATCGTGATATCAAGGTAAAATTTACATCGGCGTTGGAAATATAATTTACTTCAACCAGAAGTATTCATACGCGGGCAAAACTTACAAAAAGTGTGCGAAGCCACGGGAAACAGCTAGTATATTACGAGGGGTATCCAAAAAGTAAGTTTCCCTGTTCTGTAAAAAGACGAGTACGTAACACAGCGTGCAGCTGTGGGCGGGGATATGTAGCGCGGTTCGGTTGGCAACAGGTGCGCCGGTCACTGGCATTTGTGAGCACAAGATCCTATTTTTTATTTAACTTTTCCTATTGAATATTTTCTCTTCTATGATAAGAGTACAAAGTGACAAAACTTTCTGAGAAAAAAAATCCATGAACATGTTATGTCCGTTCAGATGGTCCGTCGTTGGCGTGCAATGTTTTTGGAAGGAAGAGAAAATGTTCATGACGATGAGCGTAGTGGCCGACCGGCCAATTCTCGGCAACCTGACGTCATTAATGCTGTACGAGCAGTTATTGACAATGATAAGCGAGTGACTCTCGATGAAATTATGGATAAACTGCCGTCAAGTGTTGAAGTTAGCCGGTCATCTGTGCACAATATCATGACAGAAGATCTTCAGCTTGCAAAAGTGTGTGCAAGATGGGTGCCTCGCTTATTGAGCAATGCCCATAAACAACAACGAATGGCTGCTGCCCAGTCTTTCTTGCGATTGTTTGACGATGAAGATGAAAACCTTTTCAGTAGAATAGTCACTGGTGATGAAACATGGATTCACCACTCAACTCCAGAGACCAAACGCCAGAGTATGGTGTGGCAAAAAAAAGGAGAGGCAGCTCCTCAAAAAGCCAAAGTTTTTGAGTCGGCAGGAAAGGTAATGGCTACAGTTTTTTGGGACTGCCGTGGAGTGTTATTGATTGACTATCTTCCTCGTGGCGAAACCATAAATGCAGAAAGGTATTGTGAAGTTCTCACCAGACTTCGGCGGGCAATACAGAATAAACGGCGCGGACTTTTGTCACGCACGGTTCTGCTTATTCAAGATAACGCCCGACCACACGCTGCTCGTGCAACAATGGAACTTTTGAGGAAATTTAAGTGGGATGTTTTTGGTCATCCTCCATACTCACCAGATCTTGCGCCTAGCGATTTTCATCTGTTTCCGGAGCTGAAAAGACACCTTGGCGGTCGGCGATTTGCCAACAGCGATGACCTTCAAAATGAGGTGGATACTTGGCTTAAAAATTTGGCGGGTGAATTTTGTGATGCTGGAATAAAAAAACTACTTCCTAGATACCAAGAGTGCTTAGAAAGGGATGGTAACTATGTAGAAAAATAAGGTATGATGTAAAAAGTTGAATAAATGTGTTTCAGTTATTTTTTGAGTCTTTTTAACTTTTTCATAATTAATGGAAACTTACTTTTTGGATACCCCTCGTATATATAAACCATATGACAATAGTGGACAAGTGGTTACTTCATTATTGCTCCTACACACATAACTTGCACCTTTATACATTTGGTGGCCAAATAACACCTGAAATTTCTTCTGAATCTTATAACTATTTAAGTGCTCATTGCTCTTCATTGGCTAGTACAAGCTGTAACGTAATATTCAACAATGGCAAACATCTCCAGCTACAAAACAGTCTCACTAGATTATCCAATCCCATTTCAACTGCACTTCCATTTAATTTTAATTGTCTATTCGTCCATTAGTCTAATTTTACTTTTCAACTGGCTAATGGTCCACTTTAAGAAAAATGTAGACATATGTTAATAAACAAGATATCTATGACATCTTTAGTGTAATTGCCAAAAATGGTTCACAAAAATAACTTTTAAAAGAAACTGACTTGTTCAAGTATAATAGTAAAAAAATGAGAAGTTACATTAAATCAACTTTGATTAAATATTAATCTTCAGTTCTGGATAATATTATATTACTTTGAGCCCAATTATTCAAAGTTTATGGACACTATTACCAAACAACAACAAATAAACAGTAGATTCTTTTATCCTGTGAAAATTTAGCTCACCTTTTGCCAATTTCTTTCAGACTATAATTCACAGAAAAATAATCTCAGACTTTCCTGTACTAGTTTTTATTTTCACCTTGGTTTTCCTTCCACTACAGTAATTAGGCAAATGTATCCTTCTGTGTATTTATAACCCAGGTTCAACAATTCAAGCAAATCATACTCATATGTCCAAATATATTATTAAGTATTTTATTCAAATGTTTTTACATTGCTATACATATTTTTAAAGAAACAGTGTTATTCAAACGATTCATGCTAATTCAGAGAACAGTTAATTTTTACAATTCTACAAACAAACAATTTATTATTATTGAAAAAGACAAAGTTTTAGTAAGCATATATTCGCACTGTACACATCATTAATACTTCATAACGATCATTAGAAGACAAAGCAAAAATATAAGTTAATTGGTTAACTAACAGCAGGCAATGAAGCTTACATAACCGGACTGATTTACTATATCAGAGCATCTTTTCAAGCCGAAGCACGTCAATACCTGGGACAACACTTCAATATAAATCTTTAATAGTTTAAAAAACAATAATTTAGATGTACGTTAGTTGCTCGGTTTTTGATTATGAAATAAACACAACTTATACAAAAAAAAGACTGTATATGCTATTTACATAAAAGCGTTTTTTTGGTGCAAAATTATTTTTAAATAGTACAGAGTGGCCACTCTTTTCACATTCTCGGTTTGTTCCCGGTTTTCCCGATTGAGAAATTCCCATTTTCTAACCAATAAAATGCTGTAATACTATAACAACTTTTTATCATCACTAGCTGTTTTTATAGGAAATACCATGTGGCTGCTGTGGTCTAGGAATATTTTGTCATTAGAGAATTGCGAGAAATTCGGTGATGATTCATCGCTATCACGTATTTTAAGCCCCTTAGTTTTTATATCTGTGTCTATCAATATGTCAACAAATTTCATGTATATCTTTCCTTTCTGTAATATTTGGAAAATACATGTATTCAATTTGGAAAAATAAAGAGAAGAAACAATTACCAACACAGTACTACCGGGGGGCATGCTGCAGTCCAGCATTGCTGGTGAGAGATCTGTAGAGCACGAACTTTCAGTTTGCAAGACTACGATTTTCCCGGTACACAAATTATGTTCGGTTCAATTTTATTTGATCTTTTGCGAAAAACAAGCCTAAAAATACCATGCTATTTCAGAGAGATTTGCAGATTCAGGGAAATAAATATATTTTTAAAACTACAAGCCATATCCTTACCTTCTATAGTAGCTTATAAAATGAGCTTCCAGTATATATTCCATTAACGTAAAATCATATGGATAATCTATAAATATATATATATATATTTATAGTTTCGTCGTCCGTGAATAGACTTGGATTCGAGATTCAGCTTTCACACATCACTAGTTATAATAAAGTGAAATCGTGAATTTCCAACCCCATTTTAGCACTTTTATGGTTCAGAATCAAGTGAAAAGAGCCACAGTATCAAGTATCAGAATCGATCCATTCCTAACAAAAATTCCAGAAACATTAAAAAAATTCACACCTTTCCAGATTCTCATCGGTGCTGGAAGTCCTGATTTCAGTCACGCGAATGTATCGTGGCTCCGAATATATCACACTGCCAGCCAACATATGAGGCTTGCACCAGAAAGTTATCTGCTACAGAAGTTACTTAAGTGATTTTAATTTGCGATCTGTAGAACAGTAGAACCAGTACAGAACAATACCTTCCATAGTTGTCCTTAGAACACGAGCACAATCAACGTTATCAATTACTTAATGGCTCTTAAATATGTTGTGTTTAACTTTAAAATAATGCAAGAATAGAATCACTCCATCACGACAACACAACTACACAGTAAATAAACACAAAAAAGGCTGTAACGCAAGTGACAAAACAACATAAGAAGGCTCCTCTTACACGTTGAACTATTTGTGTTGAACATTTCCAATTGTCCAACCAATCATGTGCTGCAAAATAGCTCAGACGAATAGTTGATCAGAGAACTGATGTACATGTCCACCAGTCGTCTTCTAGACAATGCCGCTCTAACGAGGAAAACTGTCATGCGAGGTAGATTCAGCCAACTGGCCATCTACAGACCGGCGGCAATATTAAGCTACGTTTAAACTGGCAAGTAAAGTTTGAATCTGGGCAACTACTGTTGCATAATGTGAACAAAATCAGCAATTTTACTCACAATAAATTTCGCAAGTACTTGCTACAGTTATATTACTGGTTGTTGCGAGATTCAATACAAAGTCTCTTTACATATGCAATGTTTATAATTGAAATTTTAATAGCCAACACGGCTTTCCAGTTCTTGCAAACAACGGCCCGACACTGGTTACAGCAGCACTCGTGAGATCTCTTGCACCCATGTAGACTAGTGATTTTTACTGTTGAACACAAAACTTGGGCATCTTTTTGCCAGTGTAAACATAGCTAGTTTAGTCGAGGTTTGGGCGTGACTATGGTATCAAAACATAACATCCCTTTCTTTGTTTTAACCTATGTAATCTGACAACCAATCGGTTTGAGGAGCAATCATTCAAAGACAAAACCGAGGCCTAGGCTGCTATACGAGTCGTAAGCGATGGGTAGTGAGCATTAGAGTAGTGATCCAAAGTTTAATGTTCCTATATTTTATATAAGATGAACACTCGATATTGCCCACGACAGATGTGAGTGGCAGGGCGGTGCAACATGGTGTCGCTGATCCGCCGCTAACTCTACATGTCAGCTCATTCAGTAATTATTGTGCATCATGTTGGACCCAAATGCCCCCTTCTCGGCTTTACTTGTTGTCGCAAATAGTTTATTTTCACCACTGCAAAAAGAGGTCACCACTGTGTTTTATGTGGTCTGGTAAAAATCCAACTGACATTCTATTGTTCTCAAAAAAACCAGATTGCATTTTTTTTTATCAAACTGTTTAAACAGATGTACACTGTAGAATTTAGACCTGTGCAATCTATCTACTAACACACGTCTTTTCAAAATGGTATTTTCGCTCAAGAATAAGAGTTGAACCATTTAGGATTTTATCTCCGCTTGTATTGAGTCCACTACCATTTTACTACTTACAGCTTACCGCTTGTGTAGTGGCCGAGGCCCAAGGTGCACGGTCGGCCGACTTTAATTGTCCAATTGATTGATTGTTATGTGTTTAGGGCGCTATGACAAAAAATAAAAATAATCAAGACAAACTCCTATAGACTAGCGGAGGCAACCTTACATCTACCCGCGTCAGATGGAACTCACGAACATAATATGTGGATCTTCATTCACAGTTTCACGGACCACGTCACATAAAATACTATGTTTAAAAATTACTCAGGTTCTGATTCAAGATCCTTTCAAATTATTTCTTAATTTTTAGAGTTCTTAGAGGCATAAAATTTGTTTTTTGAGATTTTCCCGGTTTTACAGGGAGATTTTCTGCTTATTCCAGGTCTATTAAATTTCCGGCTTATTCCAAGTTTTTCCGGGCAGGTGCCACCCTGTACTATTTTAAACCTAAAACTTTAACAAATGTTTACATTACTAAGTATTCATTTTGGTAATTTTTTTTAAACTGCTGCATGAAATCTGTATTTTTGGGCTTTAAATAAAAGCAAAAATCAAGTTATGAGATTTTAATGTGATGATGAAAATACAATTTATAATGCAGTTGGGAGAATAGATTTCCCATTGCTTCGATCTTGGGAGTAGAACTAAAGAACTTAATTTAATTTAATTATCCTAAATTATAATATAGAAGCACTAAGAGCAGACTTAAAACACTTAGAAATCATTAGAAAAAGAATAGAAGGCCTTTATTTAATCTAGTGAAGTTAAAACCCTGGAGTAAGTCCAACTGGTTTAATTATCAACAAAACCATCCGCTAGTAAATGGTTTAATTCTTTCACTTCAAACAATTTTTTAACATGATAAAAAGTTTAAAATTACCATGTTCAACATTTTAATAAAATAAAAGTCAGAACACAGATAGAAAACTATTAATATTTCTTTTTAATAGATACAATCTACAATCTCAGATTTACAATATCTACCAATCAATCATTGAAACTAATTGGCATCAGAAATGGCAGTTTTAGTGTGCTGAAGGAAGCGTTCCTTCATGATGCACACAAACTTGGTCCACCTACTATCTTGACTTTACAATTGTTTTAAGTTTTCCATAATCTGCAAGATATCATTGTACCATAAGGGATACACAATAGAGGTTAAATGTGTAAAGGGTTGAGATGAGTAAAGTAACTAATGGAGAAGTATGAAACAACTGATGTACTGACATAGCTGATTTAATGCTTCATCTCCTTAAATATTATGTTTTAACTGTAAGTTTGTTGCATATTATTCATCCATAACATTTATCATATCTTGATATAGGAACAATTACAAGTAATTATCTCAAAAATAAGTATGAAAACAGAAAGAAGAGTTAAATTTAGTCATAACACAAGAGTTTCTTTATGAGCATTATCTTCCAATTTGATGTCTCCTCTACTAGCTATAACGAGTTTCGTTATGAGACCTTCCTCACTCATGTGCACATCAGTTCTTTACTCACTTAAAGCCTCTTAATAGTTGTTCAATCACCAATTTACGTATTCAATGTTACTTTCCTGACGGTTTAGAGGCAAGATTTTATGACAATTCCAGACAACCACTGAGGTAACACTAATGTTGAATGTTGGCCGTCTTAAGTCATCAAATAAGAACCGTTGATTCTTTGGTTGAGTGATGTTATAAAGATTTTATATATCTTCTTCTCCTGTTTACAGTCTGTTACTGTTTTACTAAACCATCAAAAAGTTGTTAAATGACACACTCTTGAAACATTACCTTATTATTGTTCAAATCAGTACATTCCCTATTGTAACAAGTAGTTTACCTTGTTTATACAATTTATAACATTAGTCACCAAAGTGAGACACTTAATTCGAGGTCTTTAATTGTAGTTAGTGTTCCTTGTATAATACTTAACAATGATTAAACTATTAATAATCCAGTTAATTACTGAAATCCTCTTTTCAAACAAGTCTTTTAAATAAGGAATTAGTTTAATAATAATTCATATTTGTAAACTGATATTTTAAGCTAATGTTTTGAAGATACTTCATTATTTAGCATATTTACCATTTTTTGGAATTTGTATAAGAGTTCCCACAAAAAATACGGAGGTTAATTGACCTGTAATCCTAGAAGTTCCGAAATTTTAAAAAATACCATCACCTGATGATAAGCAACATTTTTAAAACTAGAGCCTTATGATGAAAGTAATGTATGTATTAATCAGCAAATGTGTCAATTTTAAAGAAAGCGCTGTCATAGACTTATACGCTAAAATTAAATGTAAACTAACTTACTTGTTTCGGCATCTTGAATTACTATTTTGGATTGGGCAGTTGTTGAAGACTCCACCTAAAAACAAAACAATTACTTTCAGTATTTTACGAATCGTTGAAATTAAATTTTACAACAATTAGTTAAACTACCAAAACTGATGGTCTTAATATATATGTAATTACCGATTTTCATCATTCATAGTCATGAATCAAAAACTACCATAACTTGTTTCAAATAGTTTCATCCAATGAGATGGGATACATTCAATCCAAAGAAATTAAAAACCATTTGTGTTAAACATTAAAATGGATCTTTTAACAATACCATACAGAGGGAGTGTTTCCATGACCCATCCTCACAATAATTGTGTTGACGTCCTTTTCAATACTGCAACTGAGGTTTTATTAACATAGTTATTACTAGGTTTATGAGGGATAATACGAGGCCTAATTAAAAAGTAACTGCTGTTTGGTTATTAAAAAACACCAAATTACATAAACATGTTTTATATACAATTGAAAACTACATTTTTACTCAATTGTTCTACACAATTGCCGTTAAAATTTAAGTACTCATCATATATTTTCAGTAACTAAGAAATGCATTTATCAAAAAGTTCTGCCGCTTGCGCCTCTAGCCATCCAGTAACAGCGTCTTTGTGTCATTGAAATACTGAGAATCAAGCTAATTTCCTGGAAATTTATACCAAAACTCAGATTGTGAAACGTCGTGATAACCAAGCCAATTTCCTGGAAATTTATGCCAAAGCTCAGATTGTGAATCAGCGTGATAACAAAGCCTATTTCCTGGAAATTTATACAAAAGCTTAGATTGTGAAATGTCTAACTGTTTCATTGATTTTACCAACAAATTCATCATTACATACCACTGGTGAAGTGACATGCGCCACTCCTTTCTTCACCATGGATGTTTGTTCGTCCATTTTTAAACAAATGAACCATTTACATACACTTCCTTCACCCATAAAGTTTGGCCCATAAACAGCACTAAGTTCCCTACGAATAGCAATCGCTAAATATAGTTTTGCTGTAAGAAACTTATAGGCGAGCACTTTGAATTTGGCGGGAAACTCAAATGCAGCATACTTTTCGCAAAGCCATACAAAATTAACGAGCACTCGTACAACCTTCTAACTGCCACGGCTAGATACTGGCAGAGCTGCTATGCACACCAGGCGTTTGAGAGAGCACTGCTACCAGAGCTAAAAGCGAATTGTGGTTACTTTTAGAATAACCCATGAAAAGGAGGAAATTATGAAGGTGGAAGCATTCTGATCAAAGAAAATTAAAGCAATCTGGATATTGAAGATGGACTTTTAACTATCACTGCGCTGTACTCAAAATTTGGAGAGTATTTCGCTTATGTGAATTAATCTTTATATTTTAATTGCAAGAGAAACCTGAGATAGTGAACATAATTAAATCAATAGCGTAAACTTCTCTCATATTGGCTAAAGCTCTATCATCTTATTTCTCCAACATCTACATAGCTTCATGAGAGGTAATTTTACAGCCACAAATGTATTGCTGTTTTTATTAGATGCAAGTCCTGCTGTTGAGGAATGAGGTCAGATTGGTAATATCAGTTTTGATTTCCAAAATCTAACCGGCATTTTCCCTTAAATCCCTTTTTGCGATTGCCATTTGTGGATTTTCTCATAATCTTATGCACTGGAAATAAATCTTAACCGAAAGGTCATTCATATACTCAATTCATGTTTATTGTGATTCCTGACATATGCCATCACTTAAAATTATGCCACAGTGCTTTGATTACGATTTGTATATTTGAATGTAGATAGTATTGTGTTGTGGTTAAGATTCAAGATTCAAGATATTTTATTGTCATTAAGCACAATACATATTATGCAATAGACAAAGTCAACATATTATATAGCCTACTTTAATCTTTAATCTAGGCACAGTTATAGGACAAAAATACAGTATTGCCTATTGCTAGAACTAAATAACAATAATATAAATGTGAATAAAACAACAAAATTACAATTAAATAATTTAAAAATATATATAAAATGTGCTAACAATCCTAATCTTAAATTAACAATGGATTAAAAACTTAATGAGCTAATATCACAGGCTAAGTAATCTTCAACAGTGTAAAAAGCTTTATTTTTCAGCCACTTTGCAATGGTAACTTTAAAATTATTAAGTGTAACATTCCATGCTTTCTCTGGTAATTTATTAAATAATTTTATACTGAAAAATATCTGGCTGTTTTTGGTCTTTTCAAGTCTGACTGGGGGTAGATCGAGTAAATACTTTTTTCTTGTGCAGTGTGTATGAACATCTTGTCTATTTATGTAACTATTCAAATTTTCTTTTACATCAAGTAATGAGCAGTAAATGTATAAACTTGGCAAGGTCATAATTTGAAATTCTTTGAAAAAAGGTGAACAAGATTCTTGCTTAAAAACATTTTTTTAAATCCTAATAGCTTTTTTTTGCCATAAAAATATTTTTTTGGCACTGGAACTGTTTCCCCAAAGAGTCACACCATACCTCAAGTGTGAATGGAAAAATGCATAATAAGCAGTTATCAACATCTCTTGAGTAACAGTATTCCTTAGTTTACATAATAGGTATATAACTCTAGATAGTTTAGTACATAAATAATTAACATGATTTTGCCAGCTTAATTTACCATCTAGGATAACACCCAATAACTTAACAGAATCATTACTGTATTTAGTATTATTGTGTAGAGATAATGTTAAATATTCAGTTTTATTATGATTCACTGCCAACCCATTTGCTTTAAACCATTCTAGAGCTAATTTAAATTAACGTTCTTGATCAGATTTTAAGATTTGTGAGTCTTTATTACAGTTTAAAAGAGTAGTATCATCCGCGTACAAAACAGAATTACAAGGTAGGCTAGATGAAAAATCATTGATTTACAACAATAAACAGAAAAGGTCCCAAAACAGAAAAGGTCCCAAAACAGAGCCTTGCGGAACTCCCAATTTCACTGTTCTGAAATTGGACTTGTTCTCCCCCTGGACAACCATCTGTTTCCTGTCAGATAAATAAGATGACAATAATTGTAATTCTTTATGTTTTATGCCATAACTAAACAATTTTTTTAACAACAACTCATGATTAATACAGTCAAACGCTTTACTTAAATCTATCAATGTTGCAGATGATATAATCTTTTTCTCAAAATTATTTAAAATGTTTTCCACAATTTTTCCTACTGCTTTCACAGTGTTTGATTTTTTTATAAATCCATATTGTTCTTTACAGAGCAAATTGTTTTGAGAAAAGAAATCATACAATTAGTCTTTTAAACAACACTCAAAAATCTTACCCAGTATGGGAACCAAAGAAATGGGACGGTAACTAGCAAGATCTGCCTTGCTGCCCTTCTTATACACTGGCACTACTTTGGAACATTTCAGTGCTTTAGGAAAAATCCCCTCAGATAACTCCAGTTGAATAGAAAAGTCAATGGTTTTACTATGTATGGTATAATATACTTGATGATTTTATTAGAAAACCCAAAATAATCTTCGCTTTTTGATCCACTTAACTTAGATACATATTTTATAATTTCAAATTCAGTTATTACATGTAATTGGAATGTTTTACTAGCATTATTAAATCTAGATAAATAATTACTCAAAAGCTCAATAGCAGTGTCAAAATTATTTTGCTTCAAATGTGTAGTACTAACTATATTTATAAAATAATCATTAAAGTCATCAGGCTTTATTAATTCTTCAACGCTTTCTTTCTTACAATGAATTTCCTTTTTTATTATACTCCAAGCAGCTTTACATTTATTTGGAGCTCTCATAATATATCTGTTAGTGGCTAATCGTTTTTCTTCCTTAATTCTATTTTTATATATCTTTTTTATTTCTATATACATTTTTTTGTGTTCAGCTTCATTTTCTGTGCCCTTACTTATCTTGAATCTATCATAAAACACTGTTACTATATTTCTAAGTTTATATAGTTCAGGTGTAAACCAGTCAACCTTTGGTCTATTTCTACTTTTGATTTTGACATCTTTAACAGGACAGCATTCTTTAAGTGAACTTGTTAATATTTGTATAAAAAAATCAAAAGCATTGTCAACAGTTTGAAAAAAAAGTAAGCTGCCACCAGTCAATCTGATTCAGTCTATGTTTCAAACCTTCAATGGCACCAAAAGACAGATCTCTCACTTTTCTTTTAAGAATATTTTTGTCTGGTACTGTATTTGAAAAATGCAACTCTTAAAACTCTGTGTATATACCAGCGTGATCAGATACATTTGGTTCGATAACTTGACATTTTACTTTGTTTTTGCTTAAATTACTAACGACATTGTCAAGACAAGCATCTTCTCTAGTTGTATCAAAATTATAAGAATACATATTAAATGATCTTAATAAATTCAAAAAAGTACATTTTTCAGAAGAATCTTTTCTTAAATCTACATTAAAATCACCTGTTAATATCACAGTTGCAAAATTTTTATTTAAAAATATCATTAAAGACTCCAAATAATCAAAGAAACTAAAAATATTACTCTTTGGAGTACGGTAGATGGTAACTATAACAACATCAATCTCCTTTAAATATATAGCTGATGCTTCCAAAACAAAGACAACACAAAAACTACTAACATCTACAGTTTTATATTGGATTTATCCACCCGAGAAAGTGATCGGATTGCATATTTTTAAAAAATAGAGAAACTGATTTCTTCTATCACTGAACAATGGCAAATGTCCAAAAGAATGATTACAATTTGTTGACTAAGAATGTCTGGACATAGCGTTTGAACAAAATATTTCAAGTATTTAATTGTGTTAGCAAGTCTTATAACGGAAAAGATGATAATCATGACACTAACTACATAAGCCTAAGAATTAAGATATAGAACCAGTGCCAATGGATTCCACCAAGGATTTTGCCTCACTTCCCCCACCATACTTCTAGTCACTTCCCACTACTAACCGAAGCGAGAGAAGAAAATTGTGAACAATAGTCTTTAAAACCTAAATTATAAACTTACAAATGTGATCTGTTTGCTAAATAAAACAATCTACGAGTTGGCACAACACATAATAAAATACAAATTTACCATTTATAATAATACTGTCAACAGCTGAAACAAAAATAAAAAATAAGTCACAATATCATAGCTGGTTATTTTCAGTCATAGATTTCAAAATCATAACAAAAATTTACAGATTGATACGTAGACTGTACAAAACTTTACTTTTTCCTCAAAAATACAAAACGGCTCCAGCAAGACACGTATATCACATGAAAGTACTTAATATACACTATAAAATTACATATAATACATCTGGTTTTATGCGCTGAGAAATATTTATTTGAACTACCAATAAGTTAGTTCATAATCTTACATTTGCACATAGACGATCCGAACTTTTAAGTTTTTCACAAAAATACAAAACGGTCCCAGGATGACACATATACCACGTTAAAGTATACAATCTCCATAATACATTGGCAGTTTCACACCAGCAGATAAGGTATTTACCTAACATATTTTATTTATTCTTTCAGTGAGTACTCTATCAGTACAGCAACTTCAATAGCCTAGGTTAGAAAAGTACCAATCAGAAATGCCCTGGCCATCAGTGCGGGCTTCAGTACCATCTTAGAAACCAGCCCGTGCTAGCAATAATAAGAAATCATCCCTCGAGATAGTACCCACATTCAAGTTCAGATATGCTACTAGTAACATAACTATGATAACCTAATCAACAACTACTTATATAGCAAAATAACAAGTAGTAGACAGGGACAGAGTGACCTCCTGATAATATCAAATACCAATTTTCACTATCAAGACAGCTAGAAAATGCTAAAAGATCAGTGTGAATATAAACTTGGCAGTACATTATTCCCTAGCATATGTTATAACATTTTTAAGCCTGGTTAGGAATACACGACTATTACTCAACAATTACGATCTCTCTCAGTTCACAGTTTGTTATTGAACATGAGTTTATGCCCTTACATAGACATAAAATATATATGTGTTGCTCACAGTGCAATACACAAATGTAACTCTAAAGAATTGTTAGTTTGACTTTCAGAGTATTGATCTTTTAGTAGCAAAGTTTCTTGTTTTAAATGTTACATGTGCTTATGCTATTTCTAGAAGACAGCAAATGTTAATATTTCTACAGAGCGTGTGCAAACCTGAATTTCAGTCCGGTGTGGCCCAAGATTTGAGCATTCATCATACCACTGTTAACAAAATCATATAATATAAGTTGAAATCTCATAAATGAATTGTTTCAGACTACAGTTTCAAATATGAATGAAGCCAAAGTGTAGTGACAGATGCATTTTAATTTTCAAACTACTGTAATTTTAATTCATGCTCTTGTCTGAACCCAGATAAAAAATTTAAGACCAGATAGTGGTGAGTATATTTGCAGAAAAAGATAGCCAAGCCTAAATGTTCAGGCAACGCATTGAAACAGATTACAAGTATCAGTGTGGCCAGGGAGCATACATAACAATAGTGTCAAGGAATAGTCATAGAGACAGTGTCTTGTGGGATATTCTGGACGTGAATTATCAGATGTTGTTATGGTTGATAACAACATTTAAGCCATCACAAACACAGACACTAGATACACAGAAAGAAAGTTGTAATAGGTGTTTTGGTTTATTAAAAATGAGATTCTCAATTCTAGTTAACCCTTTAACGTGGTTTGACGTTGTATGGACGCGGCGCCTCACAACCTAACTCTGTGGTTTGACGTCCATATGACGCAAGTGATCAGTCTATCATGTGGTTCCATCTTACGGTCGAATTCCGAACTATTTTGACCAAGTAATATTGTGAGAACGTTGTGGATAGAACAAAGAACATATTGTGTTGTTGTTCTTTTTCTTCTCGTTATTTTACTTGTCTGATTATTTACGATAATCAACAGGCTGTTGTCGTCAGTTGACTGTGGGGGGGGACAAACCAAGTTTCAGAGGATAGTATCTCGGGTCTGACGCAAAAATTTGACTCGTTGGCCGGCATCCGAAAGGGAGACGTCCTGTGGGTCGAGACGCCTTTCAGGTTTGATGACGTATCCAAAAACCCTTTAATTCAAGAACAAAACGAAAAGATAAAACATGAATGTACCAAAAGAAAATGGGCATATCTAAGCTTAAACTCAATGCTTGATAGAAGCTGTTACACCACTCATGGCCTACATTTGAACCAGGCAGGTAAAGATGTCATGTGTAGCCTAATAAATAATTACATAAGTTTAATGGGACATCAAAATTGTCAAAATCAAAAAAACAAACTAAACACAACAGAAATAGAAAACGATTAAAAAATTGGCACACTAAACCAAAAAATATCAAAATCAATCAAATTACAAATTTAAAGATCATCCATCTAAATGTAAGAAGTCTTCTTATGAAAATGGGTCAAATTGAAATCTTCCTAGAAGAAGAAAATCCTGACTTTTTTATTGTTAGTGAACATGGGCTAGACTCTGAACAAATCAATATGGTAAATTTTCAAAATTTTGTTTTTGAAAGTAGGTATGAGAGAAATAACATGAAAATGGGTGGAGTAGCTATTTACAGAAATAAACAAACAATTCTAAAAACAATCCGTTTGAACATAGGAAAGAATTTATCGGAAAATAAAGTATTTGAATGTTGTGAAATAAAAATTGACTCCGGAATAGAAAAATTCCTGATAGCTGGTATCTACAGAAGTCCAGACAGTTGCATAAATACTTTTATTGGAAAACTAAACCAGTACCTCTCAAAAATTAAATCGACAAAGACTTTAAACAAAATAGTAATTGGAGGAGACTATAATATAAATATTCTTCAAAATGACAACAATGCCGTACTTTAAAAAAATGCTTTTAAAAGTTATGGATTAAAACCAAAAATAAACTCAGCTACAAGGATCACTGAAAATACTGCGACTTGCATAGATAACTTTTTCACTAATTTAGATCACACTACCAGCAATATTATTGAACCACTTATATCTGACCACCAAGCAATAGAAATTACGATAAACATAAACCATAAAGACAAACTGAAAAATAAAAAATCAAAGATTAGATCCCTCAAACATGAAAATTTGCAGGAACTGAAACTTAGACTAAAAACTGAGAACTGGATGGAAGTATTAAATGAAAATGACCCACACAAAAAATATCAAAAATTTGTTGACACTTTTTTATATTACTTTAACATCTCATGTCCGGAAAAAGAAACTATTTTAAAAGAAAACATTAAAGTTAAGTGGAAAAACGATGAGGTGATGACACTTTAAAGCTGAAATGGTCGAACATTACAATCACTGGTTACAATTTAGAAATACTGAAAATAAAGAAATATACAAAGGCTCACTGAATAGACAATGTATGCTTGATACCAAAGCAGACTGGTTTAACCAGAGAATTGAAAATGCCTCAAACAAACCAAAAGAATCTTGGAAAATTGTAAACCAGCACAGAGCCTCTACATCCACTCATGCTAAAAATTTAATTTTACGTCAAGGGAATAATGTATTAAAAAATCCTAAAGACAACTGTGATATAATTAGCAGTTATTTTGTAAATGTTGCCAGTACCATCAGGCAGGAACTTGACTGCAACAAACAACATAAAAATCCAAACATAAAAACCGACAAGATTTTTAATAGATTTGAATTGGTAAACGAAGAAAAAATTGAAAAAATGTTTAAAACTTTTTCTCCTAAAACATCAACAGGACTTGATGGTGTGTGTATGAAAGCAGTAAAATTCTGCAAAGACGAGTTAAAGGTACCTCTCGTCGGTCTGATAAATGCCTCACTCTCGGGGGGCGTTTTTCCGGACGGTTGCAAGGTGGCCAAGGTCAGACCACTTTTTAAGGGTGGGGATGGGTTGGAGGTGTGCAACTATCGTCCGATATCCCTCCTACCAATTTTTTCCAAATTTATCGAAAGAGCATTTTGTGACCAACTGACTGCCTACCTAGAAGATAATAATCTCTTGGTTGGCAGGCAGTATGGTTTTAGAAAAAACAAATCGACAAAATTGGCACTCATTGATTTCATAAACGAATGTATCGATGCAGTTGATGCGGGTGAGATCGTTCATGGTTGCTATGCCGATCTCTCGAAGGCTTTCGACTGTGTCGATGCAGACACACTCATCCAAAAACTGAATTCCTTGGGCATCCAAAATCCAGAGTTGGGTTGGTTCTCCTCATACCTGAGAAACCGATTCCAGGTGGTAGAGATCCAACACGAGTCAAAATTCAACAAAATTCAAAATTATCGCTCAAACCCTGAACTGATCCAGTGTGGGGTACCTCAGGGATCAATTCTAGGACCATTGCTTTTTTTGATTTATATAAACGACATCGCAGATGTCGTTCCCGAAAAAAATCTTTTCATTTTTGCAGAAGATACCACTCTTATCACCAAACAAAGAAGTAGGGAGGCTCTCGAAATTGACTCTTTCACCAAAATCAACAATCTTGCCCAATTCTTTTCACAAAATTTTCTCAAACTCAACCCAGAAAAAACAAAATGCATGGTCATTCAGACCAGCAAAGAAAATCCAAAACTGAGCTTTCAGGAGCCCCTGTCATTTGTATTGGTGATGTTGAGTTGGAAACGACCTCAACAGCAAAACTGTTGGGGGTGATGTTGGACGAGGGTTTGTGTTGGACTGAGCAGTTGGTAGCATTAGAAAGCAAGCTCTCAAAAGGAATCTTTGTCATTCGAAGCCTCAGTGCTTTCAAAAATCTGAAACTCCTGAAAAATGTCTACCACTGCTTGGTCGAATCGCACATCTCCTACTCAATCGCCCTGTGGGGAGCAAAGGAGTCAGCCTTGAGCAAAATTTTCATTCTTCAAAAAAAGGCAATCAGAGCAATGCTGAGACTGCCCCCTCAAGCCCATTGCAAGCAACACTTTCAAAGGCTGGAAATCTGTACTATACCTAGTCTTTACATAAATGAAATGGCAAACTACATTAAGTTCAACCATCTTGAATTTGTTAATAACACCCATATAGGTACAATACTAGAAACAAAGATTTGTATTCTGAGCAGCATAACCTAAAAATGTTTGAAACAAAACCACTCTACTCAGGTCTTAAAATTTATCAAAAACTACCACTTTCCATTAGAAACATAATTCCTGTAAACAAATTCAAGAGTGAACTCAAAGATTTTTTAATAAAAAAAAGTGATTACTCATTGTCAGAGTTTTCAACAGAAAGTTAACACACCCCCCCCCCCCCCCCCGGTGACCCTTTCCTAGGGCACTAATGACTCGTCCAACGCTGTTACCAGGCCAACTGGACATGACATCAAGTACAAGTAAGTAAGTAAGTACTGCAGTAATGGCGTTGTGAGTAAACAAAGCGGCGTGACTCGTTTACGGGGACATTTTTGTTAAGTGTTTTAAAAGTTTTGTGATTGTAATATGTGATTTTAGTAGTGTAATTAGTATAAAAATGACGCCACAGGACAGTGAAATTGACTGCTGGGTGGACTATGATTCTGATGATCGTGTTAGTGTTGATATTGATTATGCTCAGTTGCAAGGAACACCAAATTGTGAGGAAAGTGGTGAAGATGACATTCTTGGCTGCTTTTCACCTAGGCCTACAGGTAATCAAGTACCTGTACTTATGGATATTGACCATGACAATGTTAGTGAATATGAGTTTTTACTACATAGGCCTACTCAAAATGAGGTTGACCAAGGTAGGCCCTTGGGCAAAAAGTACCGCCGTATGGGTTAGCATGCATACTAAAAGTATCGCGTCTATGGGTTAATTGTGTTAGAGATACCTTAAACAAATTTTCACAAGTAGTGGTAAGTTGTGATAAAATTCCATTTTGTGGGTTTGTAATTAGTAGTGGTCAAAATTAGGTATGTGGGGAATATTTTAGAGATAAATATTTATTAAATGTTTAAATTTACATTTTCCATTTGTTGTTCTTTTCTAGATTATAATTTCTTTACAATTCTGAAAGTAAGAAAACAAATTAATTAATTTATAAGTAAAAAAACACTATATATCAAATAAATTATAAACTCACTTAAGTATGGTAGCCTACTCATCAATAGATAATAAAGTCTGAACAGATTTTTATACATTTCTGCATGTTTTCCAATAGCAAGGATTGCCATTCTAATTTATTTTTATTTAATTTGGTTTGTTGAAACATTGCAACTCTTTGAAGTTCTTGGGTAGATATATTTTTAGTATCATCTGCTTCTAAAGGAGGAACAATTTTATGATTTTATTTTTTAGTAATTATCAATGTACTTGTCATCGGTTTCCAGGTTATTTTTGCTTCTCACTTCTTGATTTTACATCAGTTTTTCTTCGGCTTCTTTTTCAGGCACAATTCTTTCCATCATTGCTTCGTTTCGTTGTTTGGTTCTAGAAAACTGGCACTTGTGCCAACTGATATATTTTCAGGATCTTGTGGAGAAATGGATTATATTTTCTATTGATTACAAAACGCATCTTTTCCTACAGCTGTAGTTTTATATTATATTAGTCTTAGTTTTACCGTTAATTTTAAATTACGCAAAATTTCCATTGGTTGGTTGATTGTTGCTTCTTTCTCCATTGTATTGCAATAATCAGAACACCATATATCCCAAATAACTTTTTAGTATTCATTATCAGAAAGTACCGATTCCAAGTTATCTGTATTATTGACGCTTCGTACTATTTTAAAACAAATAAATTAATCTATGACTTTCAACAATTGTAATTTATAATACAATACAATTAATTCTACAAAAACATAGGAAGAATTTTCACTAATTTAACAAATGAGCAAATTTAACGCAACCATAATTAATTTTGTACATATTCACAACTAATAAACAAATTGGCAACTTTTGATTACACCTAAACAGGCTACCAGACGGCAAACACATGAGGAACTTAGATTCCCACTCTTAAAAACATTGTTTATAATTAATTAAAACATCAATCAATTCAATTCTTTAAAATCTAATTGCTCAAAAACCCAACAATTAAACATATTATGTGATTTTGAAACTAGTTGACTGAATAGGTAGAGTACGATAAGAGGACCCAGTTTTTAATATAGATTAGTACAATCATCGATACTTCATATTCATGTATCGAATACGTGTTTATAAAAAATATCAAGTTATCTATAGTTATAATCAAAAATATATTTTAAATTAAAGTAACTAATACAATGCAGATAATGATAATCTTATAAATAATAAGTGAGGTCCAACGATCAAACTAATATAACTGGAAATAGGAAAAACTCATAAATAATAATGAAATGATAACAACATAAAAACCATTTATAACGGGAAATACAAAATATCAAAATATGCATAATTATTTATATGTTTACTCCTGTATAGCAATGATTAATCGTTTTCGAAAACTTGTTGAAGCATTATTAATCGAGCTATCGATTGCCTGTTAATATCTATAAAAGAAAATACAATTATTATATGAAAAATTATTTATAGTTGATACAAGTTAGTTATTACTCAAAATCAGTATCGATTAGTTATATCGAAAGTTATAATTGAGTAATATTGTTTGTCAATATCAATATAAAAAATCTAATCCATTTATCGTACCCTACCCAACGGAATTAGTGATGAACACGTATTGGTTGAGTAATGGATGCTGTAGTTGTTCACAAGGTACAATAGTACACAGACAATAGTTGATACAGGGAGACTTTAATAAGCGGCCTACACTCGTTATTCGATTTGCTATTATCGAACAATTCAATATACTATCCAACTTCAATGTATGTAAAAATCGTACACAATAAGAGCTATAATAAATCACCATAACAAGAAGAATCTCGTACATTACAATTTTAAATACACAAATTTTACAATAGTATTACAAAACAACAAAATTAACCATAGTTGACCATAGCCTAGACTTAGATATCCAATATAACTTGCCCAGTGTGATATCAATAAGTAACCGCTTTTGTGAAATGAAGGAAAGAATTCTCCCTATGGGTTACAAGGAGCCAAACCTACATGTAAAAGCTACTTAAACAAATCTCGTCACTTGTGAGAAATATATTGTGTGTTTCCTCATATTCACTGCCATTTTCAAAGTCTCAAAATATTAGTTACTTCTTGTTGTTTATTGTTTACATTAACATTACTCTACCTAATAAGTTGAAATCATATGATAAGTTAAATAAATTGTAATATAGAATTATAATTCCAATAAAAACAATCAAACCATCTGATAATAGCAATCGAATAACGAGTGTAGGCTGCTTATCAAAGTCTACCCGTTGATACATAACTGATCATAGAACGCTCAGATAAGCTATCGGGCGCAAATAAAGTTAAATAACACAGTCCACAAATGTAAATTTCCATTTTCATTTACAAAGTATTGTTATCTGAGATAATCATCCCCTAAAACGTTACAAAGTGGGTTGGCCTATAGTTTGTCACTTCTTAACATATTTATTTTTGCTCTAGTATGCTGTATCCTACTAAAGGGGTTAAAAATACTACTCATTCAGAATAAATTTAAAATGTAATAAGTTATTCTCTGAATTTTAAATAAGACAACCTTGAAGGTCATATAATGTATAAGTTTGATCATTAACAGCATTTTAATCTTCCTAAGCTTAACATCAAAGTTCAACAAGGTCTCCTGAATGTATCAATGATCATATCAAACATACCTATTAGTATTCACAAAAATTAGCAAGAACTAGTGTAAATTTTGTAGGTTAAGAAATATGAAGTAATGTTTGACTTTATTTCAAATGGTAAATCAACTAAAGGGCTGGTGGTTAATTAAACATATATCTTCAATAAAAATAATACATGCTAAAATAATCTGTTAACCACAAACCCATAAGATAAATTTGACTTATTTTGATCCTTCACCTTTTGGTTCAAAACAACTACATAAAATTGACACAAGCTTCTTTGCCAAGAACTAAAATACATTACACTATTTTCAACAGTTAAAATAAAAAACTTATTACAAATATGTATCATAAGGCACCTTGAGAAAATAAACTAAGCAAATGAATCAACCGGTGGATACAGGTAGAGCCTTTACATAAATCTTTCACCTACTTCTACGAAATGTTATTCTAAATACTTATGTGAGAGACTAAATAAAACCGAACTAAGACTTACTTAAAATAAATCCTGACACAAATTTACGATCAAGAAGATATTAAGATAAACATGAGTAAATTATGTATCATAAAAGCAAAAGTAAGTTGGTATTTGTCACGTTGACTGACAACTCACGGACAATATGGCTGCCTGTCCGTTCAAGGGGTGGGGCATAAATTCTGACTGTGTACGCAATTCTCAAGGCCTTATAAATGTCAATTTCTATAAGTCATACTATGTACAGCTAAACCCTAACGTTCCGAATGTTAGAAATAAACTTGTGAGGAAACAATAAATAAAATATAATTCTTATGTTTATATACACTCTTAATATAATGACGAAATCAGGAATCAAGAACTCTTTGTTTCTATGTAATAAAACTAATCTTCAGTAATTGTACAAATAAAACAATTTTACGTAAATATCAAATGTAAAAAAAGTCATACTATATTGTAAGCAAAACCTATTTTGTAACATATAACGATCGAAAATTTCTGAACTCTTATTATCCTCTCAATCAATCGTCAATAGTAAACTTTAAACAAAGAATAATAGCATAATAACCCAGGTATATCCAGACTATATAATCTCATTCCAGAATAAATCTCATACCCGTAAGGCCGCATTGCACAAAGATGAAAAAACTACATTGTTGTAATATCATTGGAAGAATAAGTACCACTTAAGTCAACAAAAAACTTCTTCAGATAAACTATGAGAATTAAGTATTGTTATTTCATATATAGAACACAAAAACCCAAGTAGTTTTGATAGAGCTATTCAAATAAGTTTATGCTATTATTTATCCCTTTAAATAGCATGCATCCATTTAGATACATCATCATGACTATATCTACTCTAAGTAGAATGACACACTGCTAAGACCTAATACCTACAATATTTCTTGTTAGACTCATCAGGACTGTTTTACATTGCCAGCAACGTACTCGTATGTAGAAACGTTGGAAAGGGTTGGCTTTTATTTGAAGTTGGCTGCTGATTTGATACGGAATCTCTACTCTTCTAAGTGCAAAGGTAGATTGGGCATCCTCTTCTGGCTTTCAACATCCTTGGTTAAATTACTGATAAAATAATGTGGTTTAATACTACTCGTTAACTACGCATTACAGAATTGTTCCCTTTCGAGTGCCTGAAGATCTTATTATTACTTGGGTTCTAAATACCCTCATTCATCTGTTGTAGAACACGTGGTTACAAAGTATTGAAGCTGAGGGAGAAGTGGGATGGAGTAGTTCTTAATCCGGCCGATGTTATTGAATTACTGGAGAGACGAAATGCTGCATATTCGACAAGTATGGAAAATGGGCACTCGTGTGAAAGTGGTTACATGCTGCGTAGACAGCTAATACACACAAAAAGGTCAATAGCCCAAACGCGGATACGTAGTATAGTCTCTACCTATTCAAAATCATGTGAAAGGACGAGTAAAAAGACTAGTATTTTGGTTAAACTATATTTTCCTATAATTGAAATAATACTATATACTTTAATTATTTAATTTTAAATCATACTTTAGTTTTAATTTATAAATAGCTATTTGTAGTACACTATAGTCATATTTACCACGGAAGAAAAATGTTAAACTTCAAACACTATTACATCCTCATTTTTGGTTGCAGGATAACGGGAGATATACTATTCTTAAGATACTATTAAGAGCTTCCAACCAGTCTTTAGTATATATAGTAAAGTTCATAATGTTTGAATGTTCAAACGATAAAGTCTAAAAAAGGAAGATATTTTTTCTAAATAGTACAAAACTGAACAATATTTTATCTCAACGCACTCTCTTATAGTACACACCATAGCTCAACTAAAACTGAAGGACCATTCCGGCACCAATATCAAATCTATTAATGCCATGATTACGAGTATACGACCAAAAACTAGTAATAATTAATTATACTGGTGAACGTTTCGCTCTAATTGTTCAATTATTGTTAAATTGCAATTCATTATAAACATACAATTTTAATTACCGTGGGGTAGACTTTAATAGACGACCTTCACTCGTTTTTGGGTTCTTTTAACGAGAAGTTCGTTGTTTTCATCCAAAGGAATACTTCGATATTACAATAATTTAACTTAGCACATGATTTCAACTTATTAGTTATAGTAATTTTAATGGAAACAATAGACATCAAGAAGTAATTAATATATCGAGACTTTGAAAATGGCGATCAATATGAGGAAAGTATATGAGATATTTCTCACAAACGACAAGATTTGTTTAAGTGGTTTGAACATGTGAGTTTGGCTTCTGGTTACCCAGGTGGAGAATTCTTTCCTCCATTTCACAAAAGCTGTTACTCATTGATATCAAGCTGGGCAAGTTATAAATATTGTAAGGTTTCTTTGATATCTAAGGCTAGGCCATAGTTGTTTTTGTTGTTTTGTAATGTTAGTGCCATATGTATGTTTTTAAAATTGTAATGTACGAGATTCTTCTTGTTACGGTAATATATTATAACTCTTACTGTGTACGATTTTTACATATAAAGGTTAGATTATATATAAAATTGTTCGATAAAAACAACCGAATAACATACGTAGGTTGCTTATTAAAAGTCTTCCCTTCCCGTGTAACATGAAAAGTGTAATAAGTTAAAAAATAAACTGAGATGACAGAGTTTGTGAGTACCATCAAAAACACATTTTCCGATACATTTAATCAAACCAGAATGAATATGGCAATATGGGTAAATCATGCTAATATTTGAAACTCAATGACAAGGGCTGTAAAGAACGTAAATAATGAACAACACATGAATTTATTTTGATAGTTGATATTTTTATATTAACATTTTAGTATAACCCCTCGTCCAATACAACACGGGGTACTATGACTAGCGCTCCTTTCAGTGTGGTACCCAACAAGCACTTATATCCGAAGAAGAAGGTATGGAACCATGGCCCCTATCACCACATGAGAGTTAACCAGGTCTGGTTGGAGTACAATGTAAATAATACATTGCAATTTATTATCATATAAATTATTCTTAGAAAATCATAGAACTTTGGTTGATAAAAATTGTCCCGTGGTGTACACACCTACAACAGATCAAAGTTATGATTTAAGTTCCTACCTTTATTGGCTGAGCGTTAGCTCCAAGCTACCTTGGGAGGCTGGAAATATGTCATTTCTGTTTATCTGTTGATCTGCCCCCGCATTATTTCGAGAACTCTGACCTATAAACTTGAAAGTTTGCACGACGCCTCATTTATACTCAACCAACCTTGAATTTGATGATTATGCATGTCACTCTATGAGATTTGATTGAACGTTAGCGAACATTATTATATTAGTCATAATGGGCAAACGTGATGGCAACGATAAAATCGCAGAATGATATTGTAAGCACACTGTATACAATCATATGAAATTTAACATGTGGTGTAGTAACAAAAAATAACTTAATGAAATCAGTTTGAAATTTTACATACAATTACAGCGAAGCCTGTTATGGTATATTCCTACCTTGCATATTATGAATTGCATTATATTGCTTGGGAATGAGCGGAACCATTGTGTTACACTTTTAGATAACCTGTAATCGTACATTTTAGCTTAAAGTAGTTGATAGTTGACAGAATAAAAAGCTTTACTAAAATTAAATAGTACCAGTTACTGCATTTTGTAAGTATTATTACTCTCTGCCGCACGATAAACAACTATCCACAAGATATCTAGAAAAAGATTTCATCTGTAGACTTAAAAATGTGCATGAAACTTCATTTCTACATAGACAAGAATGAATTCTGTTATGGAGCACGTCAACTGCCTAAGCAAGGGAGATGAGGATGATAGAACCCCTTCCCCAAAACAAATAAACGTATAACAACATTATTCAACTAAACAGCAAATACAAAACTTAAATGTTTTACTTTGGATTCGGCCTACGTAATTTGTTTAAATTTATATTTATTCCATAACTCCAGTGTTATGTTCTCTTCAATCAGATTCATTCTTCCAAAGCCAAGTTCTAGATACACCTCTGGTACATGTCCATCCTTAGGATTTGGCTGAGTGTCTTTGAAGTATATCACTCAATCGGCGGGTACAGCTTCTACTTTGTCTGTTGGGGGAATGTATAATGAGGTAAAGACAAAATTTTACATGTAACCTCAGTAAAAACCTGATATACGAAGCATGGTATGGTGAAATTGTTTATTGCGATACTCCAACTATTTTTCTAGGGGATTTAAATTCTTAACACAAAGCTCTTCACTCAGGGTCATATCTCGAAGATTGAACTGTAAATTTTAAGTTTTTTATATTTTGTTTAGCTACTAAGGGTTCTGGTATAACTCCCCTCCAATTTCTTTATCTGCATGTTTGTCTGTTTCTGCTGGATATCTCAAAAACTGATTGAGGCCTATAAAGATTTTCCATGTAAGGTCATTTCTACATGGGCAAAGTCTTCTTAATTAATGGACATGTTGCATAACACCCATAAATCCCCCCCCCCACATAACCCCACCCCCCTTAACATAAACTAACTATCCGCTGGATATATCGAGAAAGGTCTCATCTCACATTAAATTTAGTATGAAACTTCATTTCTACATCGGAAAGAATTAGTTAAAGCGATCAATAAAGGTTCATGTCTATGCATGAAGGTTGACTGAGCATCATTGAAGTCTATTACTCAGTCGGCTGGCACAAACATTTCTCATCTGTCTCCTAGTGGAATGTAAAAATATCTGTCCTATATTATTGTCTGTCTGTCAGAAGGACATCTAGAAAATTAACCAATCTATAAACTGGAGGGAAGCCTTTTGCTCGATATGTAGTGTGTCCAATCTAGTTTTATATTTTAACCACCTATAAATCGGATTAAAAGGTTGAGCTATAGCTTGACTCAAAGCCAGTTTGTCGTAAATTAAGAATATTATTTTAAATATAAAATATGAGTTGTTTGATCACACCCAAAAGGATCTAAGGCTTGTTAGCAGGCTTATTATGTCTGTAATCATAATTACTAAGCTTAATTTATATATTAAATGAAAGTATGAACTTTCCATAGAACAACTAAATATGTGTGCTGGAAACACATAAATTATTATTTTCAACGTTTTGACTGAATTATTATCATATGCTTTAGAATGCATAGGAATTCTCATAATAACCATTTATTTAATATTGATAAATGGGGTTGAAAATAAATGTATTTAACAAGTCTAAAAAGAAATGGTGAAGCAAAAAACTGTAATTGTATATTTATTAAATAATGCCGTATCTTTTCAACTTCTTGTGTCATAAAATATTTTAGCATGAAAATATTTAACCCTTTGTGCTCCTCAGACCTATCAAGTGGACATCGCAATTTGACTAATCCAGACAGAGTTTTTGCAATGCTTCTTTTTCAGACACATCTCAGACCATTACAATTGCCCACTTTGTTTTCCTCACATACTCCTCATTGTTCCACTGACAATGACTGTCATTTACATGCTCATGTATTTTAGTAGAAAAAGGTAACATCAAAACATTTAAAAAAATGTTTTTTTGTACCTTGTGAGTTATTTTATCTATTTTGCATTGGTTTAAAAATAATAATGGTCAAAATATTATGAAATGAAATTGTAAACTGCATGATACAAAATCTAAGTCTCATTTGAAAACCTAGTGTAAATTTTGTATTGTTAAACATTCTATTTATAAAATTAATAATACACTGTAATATTGTTATTTTAGAAGATTTTCTTCTCTTTTCTTATATTGAAAGAATTCATATAATGGAGCCGTATGAAATTAAAAAATAATTAGGTATATATCTGGAACTTATATATATATTTTTATTTGTTTATTATTTAAAAGATTTTTCAATTTCATGGTTACAAAATTCAAATGTTAAATAAAATATTTACTGATTCTTGTTTCAGATTTTTCATATGTAGGAACTTGTATTTCTGTTTCAATTAATTAAATTTCTTATGCCACCGATGATTTTGCCTGTCCTTTACTCCGATTGAGAGCATTCATTTCGGGTCTAATTTATTTACGTTTTCATAGTTGTTCTCTGGACCAGGAAATTATATACATATGTAGTAGGTCTTCATAACCAAGTTAGCACTTTCTAGTGTTATAATTCATTTTGATATTTTTACCTAGATCAAGAATATATATATATATATATATATATATATATACAGTGCCGGTTTTAGCACCACCAGCACCCTGGGTGAGATTTCTTCGGCACCCCCTAACTGAACTGCAATTCAATTACATACGTAAAAAGGCTACCGGCACCCCTTTTCGTCCAGCGCCCCTGGGCGGTTGCCCAACCGCGCCCTACCCTAATGCCGCTCCTGTATATATATATATATATATATATATTGAAAATTCAGTTGATGCTTTAGGGGTTCTCTTGACTCTACTTTACACTTATTAGTCAGGAAAAAAAGAAGTTCCAATTCAAGCGAATTCTTAATTTGTAATATACTCACACAAAAATTAAAACAAATCATTAAAAATCTTCCACCAGGACATAGAAATTTTTATTACACGTGCACAAACATTGCAAGTTATTTTAGATAAGCTAAATCCAAATATAATAATTCAACATTCTGAAATCAAAAGAAATAGAAAGACTACATTATTAAATAATTATGTAATCAATGCTTGTTACTATAGAGATTCAACCACAAATGGCAGTGTCGCTTTACTTTCAAACAAATATGTTAAGTGGAGGCAGGAGGTTATTCCGGCAGTGACTGGGCTTTTAGAAGATACAAAATTTGAATATTTATTAGTGGAACATTCTACTGAAAATCATAAATTTGTACTACAACTTTAAACAGCACCTGGGATTAAAAAGTATTTTAAAAATCCATGGTATTAATTACCTAGTAGATTTCCCTACCAAAGTGTATGTACCAAAGTGTTCTGACAAGCATACCTCCCAACAAATTAAAAATTCAAGTCATTATTACGCATTTATCTGATCATGATGGACTGACTACTCCTATAGTTACCCATTAATACCGGTCGTTGAAAAATCAAAATCTAACACAAATAATGCATAAAGTTTCAAAGACAATATAGATAGTTTCATTAAAAGTTGGGAAGAAGAAGACTGGCTTAACATTTATTTATCTCCAGTTGATAAAAAATATGTTTTTACAGACTTTAATCAATAAATAACTTTAATTCTTTTTTAAAACAAAAAATTGTTAAGAAAAATCTACCTTAGATCCTGTTAGAGACCTTAATCCTTAGAGATGTACATCAGGGATCTGTGCTTGGTAGTGTTTTATTAATTATGAACCTGCATTTAATTATGACCAACAGCTGTACTTGTGCTGCCCTGTTTCTAAGCTATATCTCCTTTATATTTCTCCAAACATGGAGAAATCTTTTGAAAAGAAAGGACCTGCTAAATCTTGTGAAAAGCCTCTTACAATGTTATAGTAGGAACTTTTTTGGTTGTAAATCACAACAAAACCCATGTGGTGGCATTTGGGATAACAAATCAGAAAAATCCAGACCCCTTTTCCCTGCTGGTTGGAGACACTTTGGTAAATCCATTTGCTAATTAAAATATTTTAGCACATAAACTAATTGCCTTTTTTGTGTACAGGTCTTATTAAGTTTCTTAGGAAATATGCCTGACACTATAGAATTAACCAAATGAACCAAAACTTTACACAACTGTAATTTTAAACTGTAGATTTAGTTTTTTTGTTGCTTTCATCACTGCTATTGGGATCTGATCATATCCACTTAAGGGCTTATAATTATCACTTATCTCATGTTCACTAAAGGGTTTTATATTTACTGGTGAGAATTGGTCTGCTACTTATATAACTTATTTCAAAGTAATTTTGATATTTTTATGTTGGTATACATTTTCATTTCCAATTGCTGAGTTTAATTTTGCTAAGTTGTTTTAGAAATATTATCTAAATTCAAGATTCGCTTATCAAAAATCACTTTAGTTTTATTCATTTTTTTTAATTTTAGATTTAATTTTTAAAGTTGATTAAAGTTTTGAATTTTTTTGACATAGCTTGTTGTCTTAAGTTAATAAGGCTTTTCTTCTGTTCTTTAATTTAATTGTCATCTAACATTTTCTATTCAGATTTATCTTAACAGTAAGTTTTTTGTTTTAAGAAATAATTAAATTTATTGATAAAAGTCTGTAAAAACATCATAATTTTTATCAACTGGGGACAAATAAATGTTAAGCCAATCTTCTTCTTCCCAACTTTTAATGAAACTATCCATATTGTCTTTGAAAAATGTATGCATTATTTGTGTTAGATTTTGATTTTCCAACAACTGGTATGACTGGGTAACTCTAGGAGTAGTCCATCGTGATCAGATAAGTGTGTAATAATGCCTTCAATTTTTAATTGGTTGGGGGGAATGCTTGTCAGAAAGTTGCCTAAACTTGAAGTGGAATTGGCATACACTCTTGTAGGAATATCTACTAGGTAATTCATACCATGGCTTTTTACAATACTTTTTAATCCAAGGTGCTGTTTAAAATTATAGTACAAATTTATAATTTTCAGTAGAATATTCCACCGAAAAATATTAAAATTTTTTATCTTCTAAAAGTCCAGTGCAACCAGATTAACACTTTGTATGTCTGAACGAAAGTGTTCACTAACTCTTCTGAAAGTCACACCTTATTATCCTTGTATCAACAAAAAACACAAGGTTGTCATGTTTTACTTTTCATTTTACATTGTTAATAGAATAACCTGCTTTGTATTTTTGTCGCCCAACATCAAACTTTGTGTTAATCTATATTTGCCATGGTTATACACTTATAGATATTTAAAAAATAATACTGAATTTAGTTTTCCCAGTGCAGTACACTCCAAATGATGACAATCAATTTTATTCTTACTATTTAACAAATTTAGGATAACGGTTTTTAGCAATGTTAATTTAATGAAACACTGTTCTCTCAAAGCTATTTTACAATTACATCTTAAAATAAGAACTAATATTGTAGTTAGGTATACCAATTTAGCATGATTTGAAGTAAAAGTAGAAAGCTCTTACAAAGAAATGTTTCCAAGATTCCATCACACAATTTACCAGAATAGTTATCTGCAATATATTTCATTGCTCAATTCAATTCAGTAACTTGGACTTCTTTGTCAAAAGTTTGGGTACACTGGGGCAACTTAAGAAGTGGAAGGTTGTTTCTCTCGAAGAGAGGTTTAGTAACTTTAGTAAGAGACAAACAAAGCATCCAGTAACAATTTTAGCTGCACACTCAGACTTGACTATTGCTACTGACATGTCGTTTAATAACTTGAAATGAATTTTTGTAATACATTTATAAACTAGTTATGGGAGAATCAAATACTTAAAAGAATCGAATACAGTGTATTCAAATGAACCCTTGTATTCGAATATGTATTTGAATACAAGTTTTCGAATACCTACTTTTTCTAACAGACAAGTCTAGACTTGGCTTACTTCCTTCCCGTAATCCATTGTTTCTTGGGTATTTGGAATTGCCCTGCCAAAAAGGTGGGAAAATTCTTTGCCTTTTTGTGCCTTTTCCAACCATGTCATACCCATGATTTATGTACTCCAGGAAAATATATTTGTTTACCTGCTACTTCAGTCCCATCTAAAACATTCTTTTCTACTACAGGTTTTGTCACCAATAATCATAGAAATAAATTGAAGCCAAAAACCTCAATCATATTTGGTTTTACACAACAATATGAAATAAACATTAATTTTTTTTATTGTTTACAAATGTACTATTAATTGATTATCTTTACAATTGTATATATTGCCAAGTTTGAACATTTTTAATTACTTATTTAAAATTGTGAATCTGTCCTTAATTATTCTTTTCATAGTCCAAAAAACATAAAAACAATAATACACACACACACACACACACACACACACATACACACACACACACATATATATATATATATATATATATATATATATATACGTTTATATCTGGACAACGAAAATAATAACTAAGGAGAGATTCATAATTTGAAATAAGTAATTAAAAATTTTCAAACTTTTATAATTCATGTATTCATCTAAATCTCCGAACGAATACAGCTCTTGAATACTTTATTTCAATACTATTAGTCCAAACAAATGAATACTGTAGTGTAGGTTTGAATTCGATTCTTCCAGAGAAATTGTATTAATTTTAAAAGTATTCAAATTCATTTTTAGGTATTTGAATATGTGAATACCCGGACTGTATTCGAATACTATTTGATTCTACCATCTCTATTATAAACCTTGAAAACACCAAACAAAAATTGTTATCAGTATCACTGTTTCTTTCTCGCTCCTTCACCAAGTATCTTTTTCCTTTAGTCCTCTTTAAATACTTCTGTATTAAATATTTCCAACTTAGAGTCAATCCATATCAAGTGGTCCAGATGTGGTTGCTCCATCATTTTTATTACATTTTACATTTATGCCATAGAAACCACATTACATTGGAAGTACAAAAATGCTATTAGTTCAATTTTTAAATATTTATTTAGATCAACTTACCAATGGCAACCATTTTACTATCGGTTTGAATTCCCATTTATTTTTTGTAGGTTATCTGCTAGGTGATTCAACCCTGAGTGGGGTGCATGAAAAATAATCCCATATCAGGCCGTGTGGCATAAAAATGACCACATCATACTCTTCTTAGGATTTATTTGTTGGGGATAAGTAGGGATGTTTTTTATTCCATAGATGTATTATAAGTAAACATGTGGTATTTTTATAAAAATAAAATACTATAGTATTACTGTGTAACTTGGTGTAAGACAGCTTTTAATTTATTTATGTCCAAATTAATGAACATATTATTTATAAGATCTTAATTATTTATATTTGCCACATTTTCTTGTTCTCTCTTCTGTATATTCAAGAACTACTTCAGCCCTTCATTGCATAGAATTCAACTTTGCCCTCTGAATTATCTAAATCTTCTTGTTTTATAGTGCTTCTTGATCAACTTGTTCTTGAGTATAATCAACATTGGAAAATAAGTCTCTATAGATAATATTGTTTTCATCTGCAGCTTCAGCTTCTTTCTCCTCTTTCTCAATACTACTCAGCAAGTTTTCTAATCGTATACACTCTCTTTCATTAGTTTCATCCATTGCTTAATAGGTTTTCTTTTTCTTCACAATATCAATACAAATTGTAAAAATCCACTTTTATAAATAAAATGTATGACTACTTAGCATAAAAATTATAACAACTGATCTAACGTATCAGGACGCATGGCATAAAAATGACTGCAAAGGTATTGAGGTGTGTGGTGTATAAATGACCACACTGCTCAAATAACAATCCTTACTCTCACAGAAGTTGGTGATGGTGAATTATTCCATACTCATAGTTCGTGTGGCGTTTTAATACTCGATCCTCGGTATACCTTAAACTCAAATATTTTATTAAAACAGAAATGTTTTAAAGCGCACAGAGCAAAACTATATGCCTTTTCATAAACTAAAAAAATTCATTTCACAAATCACTCCTTATATATTCTGAATTGTATTTGTTACAATTCATAATTTTACAATAATACAAGATTATACCATAATATACCTGTAAATACTTGTATTATGAGATAAACTAAATTTGTACATGTAATTGGTTGAGCTTCAGTAAAGCCTAACACTCTTGCACCTAAAACAAACTGATCCACAGACTTAACACTTTGCATGAAGCTTCATTTATATATGAGGATCTCTAAGTTCGATGATGGTACTTCGGTCAGCCAATTTATATAGTCTAACAGATTGTTGCACCTTAATGTGACGACGTAGAGATAGAACTAACCAAGAACTCCACTATACTAACGGAGGCAACTTTGGATTAACTGGTGTAAGGTGGGGCCTGTGAATATGTCGATCACACACACTGTAGTAATATTGATTATTTATACATCGTTGATCTTCATTTACAGTAAAATGAGATGTTTCGGATTAATCAACTGCTGATTCAAGGAGTGGTCAAACTATTTCTTGATTTCGAGTTCTTAAAAAAAAAAAATTTGTTTTAGAGATTTGCCCGACTCTACAAAGAGATTCCTGGCTTATTCCCAGTTGGCAGGTTACTCTGAAAAATGATTCTATCCACTGGGCCTTTAAAACAATGTGCCATTTGTCAGAGATTTTCATTTGAACATTTTGAGATTCAAACCAGAGACTTTTCAGCTTTAGCACACCCTGTTAGTTAAATTTGATGGAAATATTTTAAATAGATTCTCTATAGGTAACTTAGTAGGGTTGCATTTTATTTCACTATTATAGCTGTAATTGTTCTTCTAATGTGTGTTTAGGACATCTTATGTGATTCAGCCTGTATACTTTGTTGAGGCTACTGAAAAGTTGACACCTTTGTAAGCTTTGGTAGACTCAGGTTCACCAAAATCATAGAACAGGTTCCCTGAAGCCAGAGAGGAAACTTAAGTCACAGGTTATTTACAGGTATATAATCCACTAATGTAACACAAATTGAATAAGATATACTTTCGTGGAATCCTAACTGTCTCTCTGAGCCATGTGATAAGATAACCGTGTAAGCCTCATATGCTAGATGAGAATTGCATCCAAAATCACTTTTTAATGATTTTGTCCAGTAATGCTGGAGGTACTTTGGAAAAAAGCTGTGTGAACGGAACAAACAGTGTGTAAAACAATTTCCACTTTTTGTGTCAAAGCTTGTTCTGGTGTACCTAAGCCAGGCTCCAGAAATACGAAGTAGTTTCTACAGTAAGTAGTAAAGTTTTATTCACATGAATCTGGAGCAAATACTATGGGGTCTGGGAAATGTGAAGAAAGTACTATCCTTTGATAACACTTCCATTTTTTAGGTAGGTTTTGTATACAAAAATCAGCCTAACACAATCGCCCTCATACAGTAGTTAGCACTTACTGAGCATTTCTGCATAACCACCGAACATGATCCCCAGAGCCGGAAACCACTCCCGTTAAAAATGTCATATATATAGCGTATATATATATATATGCTATATAATGCAGCCTGTCGAAATGATAACTGTCCTAAAAAAATCCCAAGCAAGTTGAAATGGTACAAAAATTGATAAATGTCTCAGCTAAATTCATTGGCCAGCTTGGTATACCATTTTGTTTAAATATAGAGGCCATTAAAATTGTTGTTTTAATTCACAACTCTGATATTAATGAAACTATATAAAAAAGTGTTCTGGAAGACTTACTTTTTATAATAAACATTTTTTGTGTATATGGGTCAGTTTTCTAGATATTGATTATATTTAAATCCCATAAGAACTTACCAGTCACCAAGAACTGGTTAAAGAAATGTTGAAACAAGTTCAAACTTGGTCAAAAAATTGATCTTTTATAAATGCTTTGACTAAGTTCACTAGTATGCTATTTCTTTCCATATAATGGCTTGTTTTTGTTTTAATTCACAACTCCGTTGTTATTTATGAACCTAGATAAAAAACTGAAACTGTTCTGGAATTCTTCTTATGACATTTCCTTAACTTTTTGTTTTTATTATTTTGCTCGAGATACCGAGTACATGTAAATCCCATGAGAATAAATTAATAATAAGCCTATTTCACTTGTCACTAAATCTACCTACTTCTTTGCACCGACTTGGAAGGACTATTATTAACTGGAAATTAAGTAATTGCTTCAAAATCAGCATAACAAACAAAGTATCTACTACTTTTTATTCACTTCATCCATGGACTGTGGTAAAGAAGTGAAATGTTCTTTCTAGGAACAGTTGTTTGTTGTATTTTTCATACATGAGAAAGAACTTGCGGATTGATTGGTCCAGTTCATTGATATTTAAATGTATTCAATGTAATTATCATGAAGTTAATAGTGACTTGTTCAATAATACCATAAATAAAAACATAATCCTCTAAGTATAAGTACACTAAGAGGAGTATGTTTACATCTAGGATAATACCTCTGTGAAGAGTCTACATTCTACTACAAGAGGTTGGTAAGTGTTTATAAATTAAAAAAGCAATACAGTCTTGGAATGATTTAAGCATCATCAAGAGAATTGATGAAAACTTTACTTTGGGACATTGTATTCATCTCCTTGTAATTTAAGACATAAATCTTACAATAGAAGCGAACATGCATCATGCATCTTCAAAAGATAGAAATGGCAATAAATAACTACAAAGAAAAAGATCCAAATATTGTTCAGGTAACCAATACTAAATACATTAATGAAATTCAATTTCAATAACTTTAATATAGTTTTGACATTGCCAAAGTCTTTTTACAAAGTAATCTATTGGAAAAATATTAGGGATTTTCTAAAATGCTGGAAGGACAGCACACTTAAAAATCTTCAAACATATCAACACTGTTGTTTCTGGTTTTAAATCGAGTTCATTCCTCCTTGGGCAGTCGACATATGCTTCAAAGCTGTACAGTGACTTTCATTAAGCTATAGTTGACCTTGTAAACACTTTTAAGTAGTTAGCTCAGTCTCCATTTAATATTTAAATTGTTAAGACATATTTTTACAATAAGTTCTCAAACTGATGATCACTTAACTTCATTGAACCAGTAACTATTTGGAATTTGTGATTCAAAAATTAACAGTCCTCATAACTCATACATCATGGACTTCAGAAAGAGAAGCTGATTTTAATACTGCATTATATGGTTTTTGTTGCCTTTACAACAGTGCCATGTTTACAATATCCTAACTTATAATTGAGCAAGTAAGTGCCTTTGTTTGTTTGCCAACCCCCACCAACACATGAGTTCTAGACTGCCACGTAAATAGAACACACTAAGGTTATTTTACTTACCGCAGTTTACAGTAGTTTAGTTAAAATTATAAGAAAAATTCCCTCCACCCACTACATATTTTTCAACAGTATTCCGTATCTTGTGTTTATAATATGTATGTAACTAACTGAAAGTATTTTTTATGCTCTTCTTACACGAACAAAATGAAGAAATGCTTTATTAAATTGAAACAAGCTATTTTTTCATATTCAAGTTAAATATATTTGACATAAAATGCCTATATATTCTTAAGAAAATGCTTAAAGGTGTTTGTCATTAGCTAGCTTTATCTGTGGTGGGCTAGCTTTATTACAAGGGGGTGTATATTCATATATGTAATATCTCATGTTAAATGTATAAATAACATGTTTTGTGAATAAAACATTTTTGAGTTTGTTTTGCTTTTATACGTAAAAACTATCAACCGATTTTACTGAAATTTTACATGGACATTCTTACGGTCCTTGGTATTAATGTAGGCCTATTCTTATTTCGAAAATCCCCCCCGACTACGCTCCACAGGTCTTCTAAAGTAGCGAAAAATCCCATCAAGAATCTCAAGTTGTGAAATATTAATTGAAAAATCCTGTCAAATGTAATCAACTGTTCTGTGTTAACAATATTTTATGATAGCACAACCACATGTTTAATTAATTTAACAACTATTTTCAATTTGTATACATTGTGTGTAAACTCTCTAAGGAGTAACTATTAGTTTTCATGCAGTTTTTTAGCTTTCATTAACTAGGTAAGTACCCATTAACCATAGAAAATTATCTAAAACATGAGATGATCAGAAATTGAAGCAATTGGTTAGAACTATACCAGATGAAAGTTCACTGGACTGTGCTTCTAACTAATGTACAAATTCCAGCTCTAAATGTTCTAAAATATTTTTTATTTTATAAAGAAATACGTAAATAGTTTAATTTGTAATATACTTTGAATTGAACATTTTTAGTACAGATTAAGTATTAGATATAAAAGACAAAGGTTACTACAAATTTAGACTGTTATAAAAACCTATCTTAGTTGTCTTTTCACAGAAGTAGGTTTCTCTGATTCTGACGTTATATATATACAAAATTTTCTTAATCAAGAAGCAAAGCAAAATCAACTATGGAACAAAAAATACTAAAAACAAATTAAATTACAATGGCCATAAATATACACTTTTTAATGTATTTTTTTAATAGTTCAACAAAACAAACAAAACATTGATTGACATTCAAAAATAATTCACTTAAACCAGCAGTGCAATGCAAAATAAATTGCAAAACAGTAGGTAACTGCTAACAGTGCAGATATAAAAAACAGTCTAACTTTTACTATACATTTAAAGACTTATGGAATCTATCTTGTTTGTCTTTTGATAGAAGTATGATTCTCAGAGCTGTGTGTGTGTATACATTTTCATGAATAAAGTTCAGAGTATCTGTACCTAAGAACGAAGTAAATATTACAATATGGCCATAAATGTACACTTTTAAAAAATTGGTTGTGGCATGAGGGTAAACTCAACATTGAAGTTGAAAATATAATTTACTTCAACCAAAAGTGCTCATGCAGGTGCAAAACCTACGGAATTGCGTGCGAAGCCCCGGGTAACTGCTAGGGATAATGTAATTTGAAAGTGAAACTCAAAAAACAATCTCCTCTTCATTTAGATTGACATGATCATGTTTTGTTTAGGTCTGTTTCAAAGGACATTTCCCTGCCTGTTAAAAAATTATTTTAAATCTATAATTCAAATCTCATCACTGTTTAACAGCTGTTATTGTATTGCAACTTATGAAAAAAAATCGTCGTTGTGCTTTTAAAAGCTGTACAATATGTCAGCAGCACCTGATGCACTGCTAAAATCAATGTATTTTATAAAATGATTTTTTTATTTTAAAATTGAAATTGTCAGTTAAATGTAAAAGGCGTGTTGTACTGTTATGAATAAAAATACATTTAATCAAACATCTATTCACTTTCTTTGTACTTCTTACCACAATTCCAGGAAGACCCTGTCGTACATGATGATATGAAATCCGCAAAATTTTCGCTAGTCACAATTCACTAATAAGGCATTTCTGTACCCATGTTTATATAAACTTTGTTCATTATTTTTACATGTAGAATGAAGTCCCAAAGTTTCTGCATATCTTTGTGAATCACCCTGTATAAAGTTAAAAAAAGGTATTACTCGCATCAGTGCTTTTGTTCTTTCTACAGAAAAGCATACACAGTCTTTTCTTTATAAGGCTTGGAAAACTTTAAACGGAAATCACTGATAGAAGCGACCGATTACAGCAATGAAATGAATAAATTTTCTTTTACAATGGCAACATTAGACATTCAATTGTATCATAGATTGGTAACCACCAAATACTCTCGAGTTTAATGCCTTTAACTAATGATTCAGTACCAAAAGTATTGCACATTCAACTCCAAAACACTTTTATTGCAAACATGTCCAAAGACTACAGTGTAGTGTGACTCACCATATACAATTAATTTTAATTACTAAAAGAAAACAAAACATTTTTTAGTAAAAAATTTACTATCTAAACATTTTTAACAGTACCTTACCGAAAATGATGAATACTCTAATATCTTGATAAGGCAAAAATATTATCGTCATGAAAAAGGGGAAATTAAATGAAAATAAATATATATATACAAATATCTATCTTTGTATTTATTTAGTTTAAAGTTCCATAGGAATGGATAATAAAGTTAATTTTACAAATTTATAAAACTAACTGAAGAAACAATTTTTTTTTATTTTAACGTTTCAAATTTCCCTTGTTTAGCTAGGTTCCACACCACTTACAGTTCTATAATACTTGAAGGTCTCAAACAGGTAAAATACATTCATAGATTATTAAAATATAGAAGATAAAATGAAATAGAATGAGCTGATTCCACACATACAGATGTAAACTATTTTTAAGACTATGCTAAAAACACAGATAAGAAACAAAAGGTTAGATTATTTTAGACAAGTTGTCACAACACGAAATTGGACTCATCACTAGGTTGAATTAACCTCTTCACACTCGATCTTTGTACTTCAAAAATATTAATAGGGTATGTTAAACAATTTTGTAATAGGGTCACAAATCTTCTTTCTTGCAAAAAATGTTGCATCAAGTCCAATTAAAACAAATCAACTCTAAACCTAATCACATGTCATATACAGGGAACACACTCATTTTATCCTAGTGATGTGATGCTGGGAACACAATTGGCCCTCACAGTTCAGAGAATTGTTCTTTTGTAGATTTAAATGTCTATTCATCTCCATTTTCTTCCTCATCACCTTCCTCTTCTTCTTCTTCAGACTTTTCTTCCTTCTTGGGCCTTCCACGTCCCTTTCCGGTACCCTTAGCCTGTTCAACAAGACCAATATTATGACAATGCTCAGCAAACACTAATGTAATGTTTGGACTTAATAGTTATAAGGCAAGGGAATGTTGGCTGAAACAAGTTGGTAATGGCATATAGTAGAGAAGTGTACTACAACACAATAGTGCTTTGATATCAAATTTGTTACAGACTTTTGATATTGACTTTTCACTCATATTATTTCTCTTTATTCTCTGTGAATAAATCAACACACAAAATTACCAAAAGATTGTGTATGTGTTGTGCGGGAGGGGGGGGGGAGGAAGTGCTACATATGCATATGTTACATGTTAAAATCTCAAATGATTGTACTGTTTATTTATTCTATTTTCAGATCGCCCATCATAAGGTCAGAAAAACTTCCAAAAACAAGGCCACTGATGTAGAATAGGTTTTAGAAATTGGATAATATCACAGAATCTTAAACCGGTATTTAATCTCAACAAATGTTTTAATAAGAAAGTAAGTATAACTAATGTAAACTTAGCTTGAGTAATAAGCTTGTATGAACGGACATAAATTTTACAATGAATGACTCCATGATACCCAAAAGAAAAATACCACAAGATATGGTCACAGATGGAGCATTTTAAAGCATTAGCCTCAAACACTCTTTAAATAGAATTCAAGTAAAAAAATCAGGGTATAATATTAACTACTGTGGAAACACATAGAAAAAAGAAAATTAATATAAACAACAACAAACCTTGGGTTTTGCTCCAGCAGCTTTCTTTCCTGTGCCTTTTGGCCTCCCCCTTCCTCTCTTGGCAGGTACTTCACCATCTTCCTTCTTGGGGGAATCTTTGGCAGGAGACTTCTCTGCTGCTGCCCTCCCCCTTTTCTTTGGTTCCTTCACATCTTCAGAAGCAGCCTTTGCCTGGCGGCCACGGCCCTTCTTCTCTACTGCTGCGCCATCATCAGACATTTTGTATTTAGTTTATCTGCAAACAAAGTAACATATTTAAAATAAATAACTCAGCTAACCTCCCAATTGTAAAAAATAACTAAACTTACCCTGCAGTGCTTGGAGTTAAGCTTGTTATTGTAATATTAGTTAATAGTTAATAATATATCGTTAACATAAACGTATCCTATAACTTGTGCCTACTTGTTTTAATAACTACCTTAAGACAAATGAATGTTTTACACATATTAAATTAAACCTTGGAATCTCACCTTTCTATTTCCAAGATTGCTTGTTAACATTAAACCTTAAACCAGTTATCATGTGAAGTTACAAATGATCAGCATATATATAAATTTTTATGTTCCGAAAACTAGTATATAGCTTATAAAAATGTTACTACGTAAACAATAAAATGTATTTTACATCATAGTTAAAATATCTTTTTAGTATGCAAGTTTCTTATCTTATAAATAAAAATGAATGGCGAAATGTGTTGGTAAGCGCTAATCTCGATAACGGCTGGACCAATTCGGTTAATTCTTCTTGTAAAATGTCCATTGAAATGCAAGGTATGTTTTTATGAAGAAAAAGTCAAGAAAAGCTACCTGATATATTTTGGAATTCAGAAAAAATTGTAGTTTTTACGTTTCATAATTCAAATTAAACTGGCACTAAACAGCTGTTGACAGCTATAGTTTGACAAACTTTCTGAAACATCTGTTTACATTTAAATTTTATCAATAATAAGTAAACAGTGCTTGATAGGTAGTAGTTTTTAACCGAAGTAGACATCTCGGTCCTACGTACGTATATATATTTTTTCTTCGTCAGAACAACAAGGCAAACTCTACTATGGTACTAGAAATATCTTATACCTGAAATATATGACAAGGACGGGAAATATACGCTTTTTGACCGAAGTAAGTTTATGAGACCTGTGTGATCCGAGATTGTTGTTTTCTTGATCGGGATGACAAGGCAGATTCAGCTGTGACGTTATGTATATCATTAATTAGAACCAGAAATGCTCCTACACGTGCCAAACATGATATAATAATTAAGTTAAACTCTGATACTATTTTCAATGAACTTGCCTACTAACATTTTATCACTTTCATAGAACTACATCATTTTACATCATAAGTGCTTTTACTAAGTAATATAAGGACTTCGGTTCTAAAGATTGCGTGTGAAGTACCGAGTAACAGCTATTTTTGTAATGTATTTATACCAATGAAGCATTAATGTAACTACTTCAATGTGCAAAACCGCAATAACAAACTAAAAATTAGAAACTACATTACCATAAGAATTTATTTACAGGTTTATATTTGTCCATTTATATATTTTATATAAGTGTTTGATATGCTATGATATTTTTTTGTCCATTTATGGGTGAATCTCACCAAATGTAGTAATTTAAGTCCTTGGCAATTTTTTCATAAATAAATATATTATTTTAGGTAAAAGTCTGTTATTTTATTTACCTAAACACCTTTCTTTAGCTCTTTAATAATTTAAAACAATAACTCATATGATTTACTTAATTATGCCATCTTATTGGAAGAAAAATACAAAATCGGTAACTGTCTTTGAGCTATCGTCTGCTAATTCACCTCAAAATATAAGTCATAAAACGTACGTTTTAAAATAAAAACTATTACTCAACAATACAGCTAAAGACAGTGGCTCAGAGAAACCAAAGTCCCTACAAAAGAAATTTAGTTCATTAATAATATTCAGTGCCTTTGGTCCCTTGTCACCGGGGAAGTCTACGTCAACGACCACTAAGCTACGATCCCGCGAAAAGTTAGCAAGACTTGATTTGAGCTGTAAAAATTACGTCTTTGTATGTGAGGTGAATGATATCGAGTTTACTTGCTGTTTTAGTGAAGATTGCATCGAATCCAGAAGCTTCAAACAATTAATATTCAGGTAAGAAACTATCAGTACCTTAATTCCTCAACAAGTCGGTAACGCTATTTTTTTGTAAACTATACAGTTAAAAACATTTCTGAAAGCTATCATATGCCGCCGTTATTAGTAAGGAACATACCCTCAATCTCCTAACCTTTGTTCTCAACATTAAACACGGCAGTACTAGGTTATATCTGAATATTACAAATCGGTGACGACGCACAAATCGGTGACAGTTAACGATGAGGTATAGCGTTATCGATTTGTTGGAAATACACTTCTAAACTGTGTGACTTGCAATAACTGTTGTTAAATAATTTTTATTTATATAATGTTTGAAAAGTTATGATTAAAATTCATTTTAATGTTATTTTTACTTTTCTAAATTAACGTGATTACTACGAATAGTATAAACAGCCTTTAACAGTTTTCATATGCTCTGTAGCATGTTGATTTAGAACAAACAATTGGATTATAAATTAACAACAACAAATTTGTTAAATTACTATTTATTGGCATATTGTAATTATAGAAACTTTTGATTTTCCTCAAAAATCTTAAATTAAACCAAATCTCTAATACATTTATTTTTAATTTAAAACATACGTTTTTTAAAAACTTTGCAACACTTTTCTCTGTTTTTGATTCTAGGTCGTGAAGAACCATGGTACGTTCCTCAAAGCTATCAAGCAAAGGAAAAGTATGAGAGACAGAAAGCATTGACAAAGGAACGTCAGCGAAGGTATAGAGAACGAATGAGTGAAGAAAAGAAAGAAGAAAAGAGGAAGTATGACAGAGATCGTCTTGCTCGATTGAAAGCAGAAAATAAAATAAAGACAATATCAGACATGACTCCTAGAGAACAAAGAAAAATGCGAAAGTATTGGAAAGAAAGAAATCTTTTAGAAGCCTGAAAAATAAATCACTGAAAGAAGTTACAGATACTCCCCCAGCTTCTCCTTTACAGGACGTGAGAGAGGAATCTGAACAAAAAAGAAGAGGGCGCAAAAAAAATCCGAAGAGACAAAGCAAAGGCCTATAGAACTATAGCCAAGCAACAAGAGAAGATTAAAGAATTAGAAAAAAAGTTAGGAAAGTATAAAAAGCGGTTGCACAGAGAGAAAAAAAAACATTTAATTGACTCATCCCCATCTCCAAGAAAAGAAGTACGTAATATACTAAGAGGTGAAAAAAGTCTCCCCGCGAGTGAGGAAACAATTGTTCTTGGGCTATGCCCTGGAAAAAACAGCTGAAGTCCCAAACAAAGGAAGTCGCACATTCAAAAATAAAAAAAAATCAAATATTACACAAAGTGGTCGGTAACCAAATATTGAAAAAATACCGAGTACAAACACACTTCAGAGATATAGTGCCTTATACTGCAAACAAAGTGATCGAAAACAGCCCCAGTACCTCTTTTGAGTATACACAGCCAACTAAAACTTCCATCACTAAAGAATTGTCTGAAAAATTAATGAAATTTTTTTTGAAGACGACCGTGTGAGCAAAATGTGCCCAGGGAAAAAGGAGTTTGTTAAAAAGGGTGGCATTAAAAAACAAAGAAGAATTCTATTGGACACTTTAATCTAATCTTCACAAAAAATTTCAAAAGGAGACTCATGGAAATATTTCGAAGGCATCATTCTGTCGTTCCAGACCCTTTTGGGTTACATTTCCCAAAATGATTGACAGGGAAACATGTGCCTGCCGTAAAACAACGCAAATATGGATTTGCTAATAAAAGCATTAAAATTAACTAATGTTATAGCGCAGCGTTCTCCTGCTGAAGTAGTGAAATTTGTTGTGTGTTCAACTGATAGCAAAAAATGCATGTTAAATATGTGTTCACAGTGCAAAAGTAATGAAGTCAAGTTCTGCTATGAAGAAGACTTTTTGGTTAAATACCAGAAGTGGAAAATGGTAGAAGAGCAAAAAGTAATAAAAAATGAAAAGAAAATTGTTAAGAAAACTGTCAAGGTGAAAGAAGTAGCTAAAGTATCTGTCTTAAAAACGTATTTAAAAAAAACGAGTTAGCTATCTTTAAAAAACATGTTTTTTACGCAAAACACCAAGCAGGTGCTCTAAAAACAAAATTGAAAATCTTTCAGAGGGAGAGCTTCTCTTCAGATTAGTATTTTTCTGAAAATTATGTATCCAAGTACGAAAAGGAAGTACAATCCGTTCACTTCGGTGCTAGTAAAAGGCAGCTATCCTTAAATACTGGTGTGTGGTATGCTAAAGTAGGTGACACCACAAAAACATCATGTTTTGCCTCTGCCTCCGATAACTTGGACCACCAAGCCCACGCCGTTTGGGGTCACATGAAACCTGTTTTTTTAAACGCATCCCAACAGTTCCCTGCAACTACCGCTGTTCATATATTTACTGACAGTCCATCTAGTCAGTATAGAAACAGGATAAACCTTTATTTACTGAAGACTCTTCTGCCAAAATACTTTACCCAAATGGAATCGTTCACCTGGAACTTCACTGAGGCCGGTCATGGTAAGGGGCCAATGGATGGGGTGGGCGGTACTCTTAAAAGGGAAGCTGATAAAAAGGTGTTACGTGGATCTGACATAACTTGTGCCAAAGATTTTGTGGATGCTCTTAGTAGTTTTAACATTGATTTGTATGAAATCCCATCAGCAGTTATAGAAGACTTAAAGTTGGAAGTGAATAACCTCAGCATACCCCTTATAAAGGGGATTTATGCAGGTTCATCAGTAACTTGTGGACTTTGTACTGGCATTATGTATTGTCGTACACTTTCTTGTTTTAAGTGTTCAGCAGAAACATCCTGTATACACTACAAACTCTCTGAAGTCTTGCCAACTGATGATCAATTATTAATTACTCAAAATAAGATCGATTCAAAACAAAAAAACCCCTCAAAATTGTCATTGATGACGTATTTACATCTTCAGAAGACGAAGAGTTAGCAACCACTATGACCAACCTGAATTAAAGGAACAAAAGGATTTGACCCAAATGTATATAAATGTAACACGAACAAGGAAGATTTTGCAAATAAAGTTACTTCTGGAGTTCATGTTTTGGTTGAATACAAAATTGACAAAGGAAAGAAATCGAAGATTGAACAATTTATTGGTGTATGTCAGAACGACCTCTCTCAAGAAGATGTCACCGTGATGGTTTTTGAAAATTTTGCAACAAAGATAACCAATTATATTTTGCTAATGAAAAAGATGTTGTTTCGGTTCATGGTGATCAAATTAAGGCCATATTACCAACCCCAACTGTAGTAATGAAAGGGAATCGGGTTTTTTACAAATTTAAAAAAGCAAATGTGGACTAACTAATTTTTTTAAATATTACTATTAAGTTTTTAAGTGTTTGTTTTCAATGAAGGATTTTAATATCACACAGGTATAATAATGTAACACACTTTATTGTATGAGTTGTAACAAAATATCCTTCTAATTTGTTATTATACTACACTACATTCAAAAGAAACTTTTCTCAAGCAAAATTTGTCAAGATGTAAACAGCATTGGATATTTTATTATTTTCTGTAATACTAACTATGCAACATAGTTTTCTAAGATAATTGTGTTAGTTACTAAGATATAATTATTGCATTACTTTTTTATATCAAGTGCTTTGAATTTATAATATTCTGTTACCCATGTTTTTCTCAAACTATGATATTAAATATTACACTAAGTAAGACGTTTTTTTCAAACAATTTATGTCCAGATATTGTTAACAGCATAGGAACATTTTATTATTTGCTGTAGTACTAAACTATGTAACATATCCTTTTAAGATAATCATATTAGTTATTAGTTTATAATTATTTCAATGGGGTTTTGTATAGAGTGTTTTGAATTTATAACACTTTGTCATCTAGTTTCCCTCAGAATATTCTTAAAAAACATCATCTTGACTATTGTCATTTGAGAGTATATGTTATAGATTATAAACATATAAAACTCACTGCGTGCTTTTTCTTACTCCTTATCATTAGAATTTCGTTCTGTCACTTTGATTATACAAATCGTTAACCTCGCGACAACTCGGTAACGGCTGCTACAAATCGGTGACGGGCTGCTACAAATCGGTGACGCTCGTGAAATTCGGCAATATTGAGGTTATTTTTATCTCTTATTTTTTTTAATCCTATAAATTTGTTTAGTGTTAAGAACTTAATCCTTTCATATTTAACAAGCTAGTTAAAGTACTTAAAGAATTTCGGGTTTTATTGCAAAGTTTGCAATGTAAATGACTAGATAGCTTACAGGTTCCACTTAAAAGGCATTAAAAATGGCAAAAATTATTACAAACTTTGTGACAGTAACTGCTTTCATAGTTTTAGGACTTCAAATCTTAAAACAATGATTAATTATTGGTAATAATTAATATTAATAACAATTTTATCGTGGATTTTTAAACGTTACTGATTTGTAAAAAAAATGGTGTCTTGAACTTTGTAAAAATTGAAAAAAAATAGAAATTATTCAAATTTAGCTCTGCTACTCACAAATAACTATTCCTTACAATACGTACTAACAGTTACACCAATAATAACAAACTTCTGATTTAATTATTTTTATTTCTTTTACATAATCATTTTCTCCTATTTTGTGAGATTCACCCTTATATATTTTATATAAGTGTTTGATATGCTATGATATTTTTTTTGCTAACAGTAAAAGCTGTATAAAAGTAATTTTTTCCTTTTTTTTCTTAGCACAGTATAATTTATAAAAAAATCTTTAATTAAAAAAAAACAACAATGTATATTTCAAATTTTGAATATTTTAAAACAAAAATGTGTACAATTTTAAATTTTGTAAAATCAGTCAAGAAAGAAAGAATTTATGAATAACAATCCACAACACCTATACAATACCTACCACAGTAATCTAACCCACAACACATAGGCATACCACAGTCCACTACTAAAGATTTATTATCTAAAAATAATCATACAGGAACCCTAATCACAATCTTTCCCATAACCAGATGCATATCTGGGAAACACTAATATTTTGTCTGGTAATCAGAAATGTTGAAGATCCTTAACATCGTGTGGGACTCAAACCCATGACTCCAAGGCTAACTCCTCCATATGAGAGTAGCGCCTTAAGACTATGCAGCCATCCTGACTTGATGAGAGGATGTACAGATAGCTCATTTACAATTTCAGTTTACATATTCTTGTCCCTTGTACTCCCGCCGACGATATCTGGTGTGTATCATCATGAAACGGAAATGTTTCGGCAAAGTAGGCCACTGGGTTAAAATTATACTTTCACAAAGTAAGAATAGGTTTGGTGAAATCCGCTCGGGTTCTCAACTAAAAATGTTAACTAGTAAACCATGCCACAGTGAATTATAGGTAGGTCATAACTACTGGAACTGTCTTGTTGTGACGCTATGATATTGGGTGTTACAGAACTCATACAACGAAAAAGTAAAATATTCCACTGCAACTGTCACGACTACGATACCACCACAGCTGATTCTTGACTGATACTGGAATCATGAGATAACGCTGATACTGTACGTTATATATGTGCGATTCTGCTATTTCAAATTTAATTACAACAGTTACAACCAAATTAGTTGCAGCCACGCATCTGTTTTAAGTAACAGATTCAGTTACTTAATATCAGTTTTCCTAGGCTCTTGAAAACAACTGCATCAGACTGATTGAAACAGTTTAGAGTAAATTGATGTGTTTAATAAATTTGAATTAAGTGTTGAAAAGAAACGAATGTGGAATAACATCTTGGAGAAATTCAAAAGCAGCTAAGCTTTGTTAGTTTCTGTAAATCAGCAAGATTTATACCATACACAGATGGACAAATGGGGATATGTAAATGACAACTAATTGCTTTATCATTTGAGGAAAAGAATACATTATAACTAGTACTTTGGATTCAGTTCTGCCAGAATTTTAAAATCCAAATTTAATTCTTACCAGATCCAAAAGTAGCCTTGCTTTTATTTTAAATAATTTTGACAAAATAAAATAAAAATATCCTACATAAAACAAATAAATTCCTGCATTGTTTAATTTTATTCTCACCTTTCTCCTCTCTCTCTCTCTCTCCAATTCTATTTGTTATCGCTAGAGATTTTATTTGTAATTAGCACTTTTTAAATCCGCTACAGTATTATTTTATTTTTCCTTTACAGATAATATTGATAACTAGTTAATACAGGTTTTAAAATTTGTCCTGTTTTGTTAATATTAAAATTTAATTGTGATCATACTTAAATTATTACACTAATATTTTAATAAAACCATCTTAACAGTAGCGTAGCCAGAAATTTCGTTCGGGGGGGGTCCGAAACCGGGGGATCCGTGGGACGTTTTGTGTGTTATTTGCCAGTGAGTTCACTGGTAAAAGGTAAATACCAAAAATATGGAGCTTTAGTAACTACAGTACGCCGTATAGAAAGTGGAAAGACGTAATAAGCAAATTCAACTATCACAGCAACTCTAGTACCACAAATTTTCTTGTATACCTACAGAAACTTTACGAAGTTTGATTCTGGCCGAGTAGAAGGCACCAAAGTGATGTTGGATTCACTGGATAAGAAAGAAAAAGAACAAAACAGAGCTTTCACTCAAGCTTATAATTGACACAACTATATTCTGTGGAGAAAATGAAATACCCCTTCGGGGACATTGGGCCACTGACGGCCGAAAACCCTTTAGAAAAGGAGGGCAATTTTCGAGCTTTGCTCGGGTACAGATCAAACTAATGGTCGGAAAATGCAACGGAAAAACTCTACTGATTAGAAGTTCGGCTACTTTGGATTTCACTGATTGAGGTATTTATGCATGAGTTATAATGACGATTTTTTGTATCATTACACTGTAGACGAGTATATAATTATCGGGAAAAAATATAAAAAATCACTTTCGGTCGGAAATAAAATGCACCTGAAAAACTCTAATGATTAGAACTTCAACTACTTCGGACTTCAGTTATTGAGGTAAACTAGGTATTTTTGATTGAGTTAGGACGACGATTTTTTGTTATCATTAAACTGTACTCGACTATCTATATAATTATCGAGAAAAAAATCACTTCCGGTCGGTAAATACGGTTGAAACGCTCTCTACAGATTCAAGTTTTAACGATTTTGGATTTCACTGGTTGGGTGGTTGAGGTAAAAGTGGTACAGTACTTATAATTATGTTAGGACGTTGATTTTAGGTAAATTCAATGCCGCCTAATAAATTTAATATATAATTATCGAGAAAAAAAAAAAAAAATAATTACTTCCGATTAGAATATACTAAGGTGAAATAATACCTCAGTCAGTGAAATCCAAAGTAGTCGGATCGTCTTATCAGTAGAGTTTTTCCGGCGTATTATCCGACCGGAAGTGATTTTTTCAATTTTTCTTCGATAATTATATAGGGATCAGTCGGCGTTCAATTGATACATAAAATCACTGTTCTAACATAATTATAAGTACCACTTTTATCTCAACGACTCAACCACTGAAATCCAAAATCGTCAAAATCTGAATCAGTAGAGCTTTTCCTCAGTATTTTCCAACCAGAAGTGATTTTATTGTTTTTTCTCGATAATTATATATGTATTAGTCGGCGTTGAATTAACACCTAAAATCAACGTCTTAACATAATTCTAAGTACCACTTTTACCTCTAACACTCAACCAGTTAAATCCAAAATCGTCAAATCTGTACAGAGCTTTTCTTCGGTATTTACCGACCAAAAGTGATTTTTTTCTCGATAATTATATAGGTACAGTGTACAGTTTAATGATAACAAAAATCGTCGTCCTAACTCAATCGAAAACACCACGTTTACCTCAATCACTGAAGTCCAAATTAGTTGAAGTTCTAATCAGTAGAGTTTTTCAAATGTATTTTCCAACCGAAAGTGATTTTCTATATTTTTTTCGATAATTATATACACGTCTACAGTTTAATGACACCTAAAATCAACGTCGTAACTTAATTCTAAGCAGTCATTTTACGTTCCCAAGACGAATTTGAACGAAGTGGTCGCTAATTTAAACTGTTTGCCGTGTTACGGTTCAGGTTACTTTGCGACGTCACGTGACCGCGCCTATACAAATACCGTTATTACACTACACTATCAGAAAGGCTGAGCCCAAAAGTATCGATTGATACTTTATGATTTCAACGAAAGGACAATTATATTTTAACAACGGTCACTTTAATAAATTAAATCAATCAACTGAATTGTTTGTAGACAAGATTAATGATAACTCTCCTTTTTTCTTCTGCTCTATGCTTTTAATATGTCTTAAAATTTCGGGGGGGGGGGGGGTCCGGACCCCCCCCTTCACTACGCCACTGCATCTTAAGAATAGAGGGACCATCAAAGAAGAGAGCATGATGGAATTTTGAGATGAAACAGTACTCATGAAATTTAATAGTGAATAATTATATATCCTCTATGAATATTTTTTTTAATTTGTTGTCATATCTTGGCGTTTTTTTATGCTCATAGTTTTTCTTTAATCCACCCTCAAGTGCAATTCATAAACCTGGTCTTCCCGCACCATCTCCCTGCCATCTTCAAACATGAATATTGATAACCTTTTTATCCTCCACCACCCAGAAACCCAGATCCTCAAAATCAATGGACTGAGTTATTCAAACCCATTAATAACTTGTATGCAATATATGGATGTCAGCAACTAAAGATTCCTTCTAGAAATGAAAGTATATCATTTTAACCCTTTTAGTGCTGCGGCATTGGTATATCTGAAAAAGCAGTACAAGCCTTGTAAATTGCCAACATTCATTGGCTTGACGATCTGTATTTAATATAGTACACAGTAGAAATATCCAAATAACCATATAGCTGCATTCAACATGTTTCTATGTACAGATTAATGCCTGTTGATTTTTCTTTTTTTCTTTGTAATGATAATTAGCTATGATGTTTTGGCCTATCAGCAAATGAATTCGTCAGATGTGAATTACACATTTGGTTAGCAGCACCGTTTTCTTCTTTCCATGATTGAGTTTTGATGTAATAACAAATCATAAAGTGGGGTATAAGTCTCACGATTTAAGTTATTGTGACATTAGTGTATTGTGGCAAAATATAATATTTATATTATGCATGAGTTTGGTTTTAACTTCATGGCTTTTCATGTACTACAAAACTCTAAAATATCTACAAAAATAATAGAGATGGGACAATTTTTTATAATTCAAAAGTTTAAAAATTTTTTGAGAACTTTGGTATAATCCTAGAGTACACCTTTTTCTTACCAGGGACCTAAAAACACTAATTACTACAAAGAACAGACTTTATTTGATTTACTATGAAAATTACCCACTCCACTGATGACCAAGGGCATTTGAGATTGGTACTTCCCGTCCTCAGATCACGTGCCAGACTGTCCAATGTGATCTGACGTCACAAGTTTGCTGATCTAGGATATGATCTAAGACCAGGAAAGTACCAATTGGAAATGCCTCTAGTATGCCATCAGTGTGAGCTTCAGTAATTCTAAGCAATTACTTGGTCAACCCCAAACCTTTTCATATTGTACTACGATAATCTAGAGATGTATGTGAAATTAAAAAAAAACATAATTTAGGCCCCGGAAAGTTAACGTAAACGAAAAATAATACTCAAATGAGCAGAATTTTAATCCAAATGAACAGTTTTTCTTAAATTTTGAGCTACAAATTAATTAGTTGTTATTGAGTTGAGCAGAGTGCCTCGGTCATCAGCGCAGGCTTCGGCAGCACAGTGCTGCCCCGCGCTGATATCAACGAAAGAAAAACATCCCTCGAGATAGTACCTGTCAGTAAAATATCAAATTCTAGAGGGCAAACTTTGTTGCGTTGCAAAACACTGTGTTCGTACAAAAAACGTTTTAACTTTTCCTGATCTTCACTTCAAACCGTCAAACTAAGTAACGTGTTCTCACACCCGTCACATAAAAAGGATTATCGGAGGAACCATTAGCCATAACGGTACTGTCACAACCGGCCTTCCACGCGTCTCCCACAAGCCACTGTTATCGCGTGGACTTTGAACCTTCTTATAGTTCGGCAACCTGTACAACGGCCTTGCGGGGCTTGAATTGTTTTTTGCTTTCTGAGAACATCCTTATGACCGTAGTAAAATATGAAAAGTTTGGGGTTGACCAAGTAATTGCTCAGAATCACCTGAGCTTCGATGACACCTTTCACCACCCCGCACTTCTGGTAAAATATGAAAAATATCCCTCGAGATAATAGCTAAATTCAAGCTCATATAACATGATTGCTCTTAATTTTCAATTTTGGTACTGCTTAGCATACTTATAATAACCTAATTATATAGCCTAATAACAAATAGTACATAGGGACAGTGGGCCTCCTTCTCTCCATCAGTTATTTTTGAGAGGAAGAAAACAAGAATCTATTGTCATAATGATAAGTAATTTTCACAGTAAATCGAATAAACAATGCTCTTTCTAATTATGTAGATTTTTAGGTCCTCAGTAAGTAAAACACTTTCAAAAATAGAGACCTCCAAATCGTACCAAAGTTATCGAATTTTGTACTATCACATGTTAAAAATAAATCATTTTATTTTAACCAAAAAATATATATTAATTTTTTTTTTACTGCTAAAAAAAGTAAAACAAAATTACGAAAATCTGTTGTTAAGTATAAATGGACAATTTTTTTTGTAAAATGTTTGCCTGTATATATAATAGCTGACATTGATGCCGGTTGCATCAACACTAAAGATGCTACACTGCACTGATGGTGACGGAACAAAAAACATCCCTTGAGACAGTATACTACATATCACTAACAGATCACAAGTCTGATCATTAATGCCCGAGACAGCAAATACCAATAACTCACTTAATTACATCCTAGGTGAGAATACGCCATTTTGCAATCTCCAACGACACGAGAGCACACAAAATACATTTAATTCACGATATGAAGAACTACATCATTCTCTTCAAATAAACTACAAAAATGTGACCAATTAAGAAAAGATAAAAATTAATAATAACATGATGTACCAAGGGAAACAAGATCAAAGTCAGATGAAAAAGTTATGAACAAACTTCACTAAGGAGGTAAAAACTAAGACAAAATGATGAAACATGACAAAAAACTGTAAAATGCAGTTGGTAGATCTTTTCTCCCCCCTATCTTTGTTTGCATGTATATGTGTATACAAAAATCCTGTTATACCATCCTTAGCTTATTACACCTCTCTCCATCACCTAGACCCCTCGGAATCACATTTATCAATATGTGAATATTTTTAATAATACAAATTTTAATTCATATTCTTAGTTACATTCAATATGATTTAGTACGATATAAAAATTCTTTATGGAACTAAAATAAAAAATTGTTTTATATACAGTGTAATATGCTGCATCACTTTTATAGTAGGAGTGTACATTTATTTATTCTTACGGTAATTATTTATTAAACTTAGGCCTAGTTTTGGTGACCCTTAACATTGATAACACAAAATTGCCATATCTTCAAGTTTTTTTTTTTATAAAAACGTGATTTGCAAATGTTTAGAATGATTGTTAAGTTACTATAGGAAACAACTTTTCTGTCCATCACCTAGGTATACATGCTAAGATAGTTACTCTCTCTTAAAGGAAATAAACAATAAGGGCTTCCATAAGTTGTAGACAATTACAACCATTCCATACTTGTGTTTCAACAAAGGCATAACCATCTCTTCCATTTAATACAAAAGTAAGCCTACTTTACCAAAAAAATAATTTTAATTTTTTTGTCTAAAATTCAAGAAGTGGGTTATTTATATCCTTCATCAGAGTTTATATGGGCTACATATTGATTAACACCATATTTAAACACAAGCTAATACAGATTATTAAGTGAACTGATTGTAACAAATCTAGGTAGATAACAATGTCAAATATTTTATATAGTTAGTTATAATTTTAGAAAGTTAAATCTCTCCAATTATTAAACCCATTCGAAATTATCAGTTCTCATTCTCAGTTTAGAGTAATGTCTACTGAGGGGATTTTGCCAGTATTGATCCAACTAGAATCCTTCAACTGAACATTTAGACAAGCCCACTTTATAATAATTACGTTTACGGTAACCAAAATAATGGTACAATAAAAACAAATTGCGTATTGTTTGATTTAAACCGAAAGAAACTAAAAACAACTGCATTTTAATTTAAATATTTATTAGTGAAAAACAAATGCCGGTGCCCGGGAAGATGAAGCTCCCAAATAAACTGTAACTATAATGGACGCCAATTGTAGTATACAGACCCTAGCCTACGAATTTCATTTTCAATAAACCTAAAGATGAACCGTAAAAATCTCCCAATTTTTTAGTAATAACATTAAAAAATATGTTACCTGTAAAAAAATGTCTTACAGCACGACAAAATTTCTTAAATTTACAATTAAATTTAGTAAATATTACGCTTTACCTGCAAACCAAAGTAGCAGTGTTGGAGGCGCGAGATGCGAGAGACCGTTACAACCACTAATGCCAACCCAACAGAGACAAAATCCACTAGCCAAACTGCCGCTTTATGGCGGGAAACTCAAACACGTGAAATCCCAATTTCAATCTTTGGTTCCAGGCTAACATAGAATGTAAATATTTGTTGATAATTTAAAAAAAAATACAAACCTAAATCTTATACAATATTATTATTTTACCTAATATTTGTTAGAACTTTATTTAAGGTACATTGTTAAATACTTTTAACCCAGAATGCAGATGACCATTAAGCAGAAAGCTGACAATCAATTCAAATCGTACTTGGGTATTACTCTTAACATATTATGGAAGATATTAAGGTAAATACACCAAAAGGTGTGAATCATAGCATTTTATCTAATGGAATATAGATACTGATAATGTTTTTGTTTTAGGTTTACAAGGAAAATTACACAACCAAGATTATAATTTAAGTAGTAATTATTTTTTTATTTATTTCATTAATACCGAAAATGTACTTAATTTAAATTTGCCATGCATGATAAAAGGGGAAATAGGGAATCAGATGAACATTTTTAAATTTCTTATTTAAAGTTAAGAACCTAGGATGGTTCTCTCTTAAGACTATTAAAATTAATTGATATCATGCAATAAGAATATTCTATTAGTAGTATTTTATATTTTACATTTGAGAGAAAACTAACTAGTTTTCTGTTGTGTATATAGCTTGTTACAGTGGTAATTCACATAGATTTTAGCATTGTTTATAGTCTTTCATAGATTTTAAAAACTTGCTCTAGAATATAATAAATAGGCAAATAGCTGAAAGTCGTTTTCTTGATTTTCAAAATTGCAACAAGTATATATTTTATATAGTTATCTTTGCATGGTAAAAAGGGCTGAATTAACACTTAATACGTGTAGTTTATCTGGCTGTATAAATGTGCAGTTCATAAAATTTTGTTGGAATACTTAATTGGCTTACTTGTCATCAATAACAATTTGTGGATTATTAAATATCACACAAGGAAAATACCCTTTGTTACAAAACAGTTTTCTTTTATTATAACACGTTTACATCCACAATACTGTAATACTAAAATTAAATGGCTTTTTTAACTAGTTAAATTCTTCTGTTGGTTTGCCGCCTTTACTGAGAAGCCATTACCGATCTTCTGTCCTTTACAAAGAAAGACATTAAAAATTTCATTTCTAATTATTATGAGCTACACAGGTGAAATGAACCCAAGAAAATTTGCAAACAAAATTATATTACATGCCAATATATTTTTTAAAAAATACAAAAATCTATACTGACTGTAATAAAATTTAATCACAAATTATTTCCTGACCTGAAATTCTGGGATCGCAAACAACGGGTGTACCGGCAAGCAAGAGGCTGAGAACAGGGTTGCCAAAACAGAACAAATACCACTATAGCGTGGAAAGGCTTAGGAAGAATGGGAATACACAACTGTATCCATTTGAGTGTAACTTTACCAGCCAGTAACTAGTTTCATAAGAGTTATATTTATTGAAGTTTATGTATAAAAAACGGTTATGGTAACTTTACATACTTCAACTAGATCTAAATAAATTTAAAATATGTCTGCCCAGCCTCATCAAATTATAAATGTATAAATTGCCAGAAACAGTATAACCCGTTTACATATAACCCGTCAGTCTACGTTTAAGGTCCCTCGGACAAACGTAAAGAAATAAAAATGCTTTAAATAAAACATTTTAATGCAGTTTAGGATGTAGATAACTGTTTTTTATCTAGAAAAGAGATGGGAAACCCTTTTCTAAGACTTTAGTGAATGACAGTAACGTTGGTCTATAGTTGCTGCTAACTTCCATTTCCCCCTATATGAGCAAAGGAATCATAATCGCAAATTTAAGAGCCGACGGTAGTAAAATGGCATTGAGGTTCACACCATTACAATAATTTTAAACATCAAATGGTCATAAGTTTTTGTTTTTTGTAGTATAATTTGTTAAATATTTCACTTTAAAGCTGTGTTTCAAACGGTTTTTGGTTTCACTTGGAAAGTTCACACTGCTTCAATATTTTAAATGGCGAAGTATATAACGTATCAGATTTAGTTATGAATAACCAATAAAACCCCGATTGAATACGTTTTATAAATCATATCTTTAACATTAGATATCTCCCCAGAAAGTAAGCCCCAAACTATTTTTCGACATAGTTTCCACCGATGTTCAGAAACTTGTCGTAGCGGGTGATCAATTTGTCTATACCCTCTTTGTAGAATGTTCCTTGACAAGACTCCACGGCAGTTTTCACTTTATCGTCGGTTTCAAAGCGTTGACCGCCTAGCTAGCTCTTCATGTGCAGGAACAAGTTATAGTCAGGGCTGTATGGTGGGTGATCGAACTGCTCCCATGAAAATTGTCGAACCAATGTTTGAGTGTCACTAGCGGTATGGGGCCGAGCATTGTTATTGAGCAACACAATTCCGTTACTGAGCATTCCTCACCGTTTGTTTTGAATTACCCGCCTTAGTTTTCTTAAGGTTTCGCAAAACCTTGCCGCATTAATGGTTCCACCTCTTGTAAGAAAATCAATCAAGAAAATGCCTTACCGATCCCAAATGATAGTGCACATAGTTTTTTGTACAGTTATTGTCGTCTAGAACTTTTGTTTCAACGGGGATTGCGTGTGTCGTCACTCTATTGACTGATGCTTGGATTTCGGTGTGACATGACGGACCCAATTTTCTCACAATTTCAATTAAAAAATCCTCAGCATCATCACTGTACCATGTGAGAAAAGTCAAAGCACTTCCGAGTCTCTTAGTTTTGTGCACTTCATTCAGCACTTTTGGAACCTATCGGAAATACATCTTGCGATAACCTAAGCGGGCCGTAACAATTTCGTACAAAAGAGTGCGTGCCATTTGTTGGAAATCGTCAGATGGCGTTGTCATAGTGAAATGTCTGTTCTCTTGGATTTTGTTAGTCAACTGCCATTACCAGATCGTCTGTGACGAGAGAAAGCCGACTAGCTCCGATTCTCATTATTTTTTTAACCGCCATTGACCATTCTAATCCACTTTCTCAAAATTCCTTTACTCATCACGTCTTCCCCGTAAACAAGTTGACGATTTATTTCAGCCGTTTTCACTTTCCTTGCGTTCAAAAATCTTGTTACAGAACGAATTTCACAATCGGCGGCGCGATCACTAACTGTCTTAAACATTTTTAACGTTCAGAGAAAACTGAAAACACAACGTAGAATAACTAAATGGCGTGAGTAGCCAGTGAACAAGGACGACTAGTGCGCATGAGTGGAACACCAATTACCACGCTACGATGGCAGTAGAATGTAACGGTACTTACTTTTTGAACACGCCTCGTTTAAAAGCTAACCTTCCTACTAACAAGGTTTAAATTTAGAACTTGATAAAATTATTAATAACGCACAGAGCATTTTGTACCCCTAATGGTAACGTCTCGGTATTTGACTAAAGATTTTTAAGAAGTTCTTGTCACAGCACTTATCTTTATTTTTATTAAACTAATTTATTATATTTTAATTTCTGTAGATAAATTTATTGTTTGACATTTATTACGCATATTTTGTTATATGTATTGCTATTAAATTTTTTATATCTAATCCATATTTATTGTTGACCATCCTTACAGTATGATTATTGTGTAAATAACTATTTACCAAGAAGTTTACTTGTGTAGAATTAAACTAAAAAGAGAACGACGCACCAGGTGTCAAGCAACAGGGCTCCATAAGTTGCAAGACAAATTTCAAATCAATATAGCTTATGTCATTCTCTAAATGTTCTGTGGATAGATAGAACGACATAAATCATAAAGTCTTACATCTTCCCAGCAGATAAAGGACAATTTGTGTTATAGCAGTGTACAAATAAAATGTCATGTAAGCTATCATCAGTACTACAGCGTAAGAGTATGGTGAAGTCAAATACTGTCACAGACTTTTAACATCGACTCCAGTCTATTATATTTTCTTTTTACTTTATATATAGTCACTTGTTAAAATGGACGTGCTAATTCACAATACATGTGAATGGATATGGATTGGTTGTGATATTTCCCTACCCATTCCCACCTAATTGCATCAATTTTAAAACGTGCAAGATATTGTAGATTCACCATTCCTTTGTGAACTTCGGAAGTGAAACGTTGTTTTTTACTGAACGTGTGGTTGCCCCTAACGTTATCCTGTTCTTTAATATTGTGCTTTTAGTATTAGGGTAAATTCAAAATGTAGTTCTCTTCTTTTATCTGTTATTCATACACTAACAACATATTATATAATTCAGTCTTTCTTATAGCTTAAAAGTTCGTTCAAATTAAAGTACACACATTTTCACATAAACCTGCTCTGGCCGGACCTGACATGGAGGATCTGGCGTGAGTAACCTCAAAGATGAGGCTATGCAAACCCAAATTGCAGTTGAATCCATTTTATCAGACCATGAATACTGTAATACAGACATTAACAACACTGAAAGTAACGAACATAAATAATTAAAAAGAACACATAACCTTTTTGAACCCGAATACAAAAATCAAAACCCACCTGAGATTAAAAGACAATTTTCGAAAATGTACTAAAAATGTGACAATCAGGGTTCTTCGACGTCATTATCGAAGATAAAGAGAAAAATAGGTTAACGCTTTCTGCATAGGGAAAATAATCAAAACACATTACAAAGATATCAAATACATAAACAGAGCACGAACAAATCTCGGTTATATATGAAAACTGCGAAGCTGCCAACAGCTTAGTTGATTCACTGTACATTCCATCAGATTTTTTTCTGTAGGCATGATACATGTGGAGCGAGATATATCTGAAGAGGAAATCCTCACAGATGCAGAACATGATTATAATATTATTCTAATCCAAGTAATCAAAAGACGTGTCAATAATGAACTGGTATATACGTATGTCAAAATTACTTTTGAATCTGATAGGTTACCAGACTACATTAAATTAAATTATCTTCGGATGAAAGTGGATACTTTCAATATGCCAGTTAAGCAATGTTATCTCTGTTTTGGTTATTGCTATGTAATCAGTAAGCCCTGCAACAATAGGGTATGTAGAAATTGTGGAGAAAACCTCCATTCTGATTAATGTCAATCACCCCTAAAATGTATACATTGCTCTGGCTCACACAGTTGGAATTCAAAACTTTTTCCTGAATATAACCGTCAAAGAAACATTAAAAATAGAATGAGCTACATGAAGGAGGGTTATTTCACAGCTAGCAAATACTTTCCTATTTACTACAAGAATGTTAGAGATAATTATATGAAACCAAACTCTTATGCAAATGCTGCTAAGGGTACAAATTATGATACAAACTTTCCTGAGCTCGCACCAAATAATTACAAATCAAATTTTCAATCATTGGAAACTAGCAGTAGGTCTTCACCTTTAACAGATGATTATCCTTCAGAGCTTAATAGCCTGTACACTTAAAATAGTCATTCCACAGGAAAGAATAACCCCAATGTATTCCAACATAAAAATACTAATAGTAAGGCAAGTTATAAAAATAGTTCTTATAAACACAATGCCATGAACACAAATCAAAATAGAAATACTAGGCCTAACTTTTCAGATGAACATAAGCTAATACGTATAATCAAAATTCCAGAAACTCCACTTGCAATAACACATGATAGAAGACAAATGAATGCTTTGTTTAAAAAGAAAATTGAGGAGAAAAAATAAACTGCTATCTAAAACTGATATTTTCAACCAAAAAATATTTTGATGACTTTTTAGCCTCACTTGAGTTTTGGGAAGTCAATCCCAAAAATATGAGTACTAGTAGTAGTGTTACTGGTAAAACACTGAAACAAAACACAAATAAGGGTACTAGTAAGTTACTTGTACTTACTGTACTTACTTAGGTTAAGTAAGTAAGTATCAAGCTCCAATAAGAACTCTTTTCACAGTCGGAAAAACATATTAAATTATTTAAATTTAATTCAATCGAATGCCTGATCAATTAAACATAAATGGTCGGAATTTATACACACAATTATTAAAAATAATATTCATATAGCATTAATTCAAGAAACTTGGTTAACAGAAAGTGATAATATTAAAGATAACAATTACAATATGGAAAACGTAAATAGATTAGAATCCAACATGGAGGAGTTGGATTATTATTACATAAGTCAATTTCATACAGTGTTATAGCTAGCTACAAGTCCAGTATCATACCGTTAATTAGAATTGAAATAGATAATTATAAGAAACCAATATATATTGTAAGCCTTCAAGTAACAGAAGTTTTTGGGAAAAACTAATATTTAATATGGATCAAGGTTTCTCATTACATAGTGAGAATTTTAATGCTCGCCATCCTAGTTGGGGTGCAAATATAACAAGAGGAAATGACATCTTTAAAGAATATAACAATGCTTTATTTATTTATTCTACTCAACGATTATAGTCACACGACAATACCTACTCTATATCAGCAATCGTCTGCCATTGATTTGTCTTTCGTGACACACAGTATACACTCATTACAACAATCATGGGAAGTAGACAAGGATGCTATGGAGAGTGATCATTTACCTATTTTTATGAAATTTAATATTACAAGCCTAATGCACAATACTAACCTACATTTTATTACAATTAATAATAATAAATTTAACATTATAAAAGCTAACTGGCCACTATTTACTAGTATTATAGAAAGTAACATAAATAGGTTACAACAGATTACTCCTCAAAATAAATTAAGAGAAACTGTATAGGATAATCACAGAGGCATGTGAGTTATCAGTACCTAAAATTAAATCACCATTAATTAATAAGAAAGGGTTTTCTCTGAAAACATGATGAACAAATAACTGTTCTCGAGCTATAACACAAAGCAGACTGGCATTTACCATTTTTAAAAAGCACATGAGTGCAGTAAACTACCATAGATATCAATTAGCTGCAGAAAAAACTAGAGAAGAAATTCCGTTTGCTGAAGATTCAGTTAGGAAAAAACATGTCAGGACATACAAGAAAAAAGATCTAGTTCATATGCTTGGATAATAGTAAGAAAATTAAAAGACAGCAGTAATAAAACATTTATAAATAATAATGAGGAATTCAGTGAACATTTTATGAAACATATACCAGATTATGTACCTCAGACTATTGAAGTACAAAGTGTTAATCTAAATTAATTGTGGACATAAAAATGATTCATTAGAACAAAACGTTACTTTGAAGGAATTAATAATTGTTATCAAAAGGAAAAATAAGGATACATCCCCTGGCTTGGATGGTAAAACTTATAAAATACCTTCCACAAATGCACTTAATACGATTTTGGAAATTTTTAATAATATTTGTAATGGGAACGTAGACATACCATTAACATGAAAACATTTCCGGATTATCGCTTTACTCAAACCAGCAAAAGATAAATATTTGCAAGAATCGTATTACATCACTGATACCTTGTCTTGTCCCCGAAGGGGTATTTCATTTTCTCCACAGAATATAGTTGTGTCAATTATACGCTTGAGTGAAAGCTCTGTTTTGTTCTTTTTCTTTCTTATCCAGTGAATCCAACATCACTTTGGTGCCTTCTACTCGGCCAGAATCGAACTTCGTAAAGTTTCTGTAGGTATACAAGAAAATTTGTGGTACTAGAGTTGCTGTGATAGTTGAATTTGCTTATTACGTCTTTCCACTTTCTATACGTACTGTAGTTACTAAAGCTCCATATTTTTGGTATTTACCTTTTACCAGTGAACTCACTGGCAAATAACACACAAAACGTCCCACGGATCCCCAGGTTTCGGACCCCCCCCGAACGAAATTTCTGGCTACGCTACTGCTTCCAGTACTAGTAGATAGAATGTCTAGCCTAGTCATCCCAACAAAATTTATAGTCTACTGTCATAACTGGCTTATTAATAGAAAATTCAGTTTTATCAACCTAAAGGATATCATCACAAGAACAACTAACAGGGGCTTACCTCAAGGCTGTACTCACAGTCCTATATTATTCTCTTTGTATATATCAAGCATAAAGTACAGCTTACCACTTCAGATAAAATCTGTGTAATATGCAGATGACATACTTTTATATTCTGCACATAAAAACTCAAGACAGTGCACAATAACATGCAACAAGCCATTAATAAATTAAGATTTCTTGACCTTTTACACTTAGAATTAAATCCTAATAAGAGTAATATAATATTCTCTAGAAAAACACATTGTTCAATATTTCTATTCATAACCAATGTTCAACACTATTGTTGTTACAGTTAAAATACTAGACATATGTGTAGACAAGTTAACATTTAAAAAACTTACAAATTATATACTGCAACAATGTAAGGATTTAAACATCCTAAAATCTCTTAGTTGTATAAATAATGAAGCAGATTTTATTTTGAAAATTTACAAAGTCTCATAAGAAGGGAATTAGATTATGGTTGTTTTCTTATGGACACTGCACCCATGAAAAACAATATAAGTAAAACTGATTCTGTCCTATCCAAAGTTAAGCTAAAGAGTTGCTCTTGGGAGCTTTTAGGTCTACTCATATAGTTACTCTACGTGCAGAAGCATCAATAATTCCCTTAAAATTAAGAAAAACTTAACAGCTAGCTTTGCTAACGGTTCTGAATACACCAAAAATGGGCTTTTAAGGAACCCCTTTTCCTTATTAGTGAAAAATATAAACCTAATTGTTAATCAAGTGTAGGTTATAATAAAATCAGTAAATGTCAAATTCCATGCCGCCTCAACGTACCCTATTATTTCAGTAACAGGTGGGCTGAATGATTTGGCGTTTTCATAACGTCTTTCTGGTATTAGGTTACTAAGTAAAGCGGCTTATAGACGGGGAGAGTAGAGACAGCAAGTTACTGGCGGCCAGTACTTGACAATACGTTACTTTCCACCAATTTCCATTTACACAGGGAAAGTTATTGGCAGCAAGTATATCGGTTGTATTGTCGGCCAGTAGGCCAGTCTGTTGTGAAATCATGTCGGATTGTGATGAAGAATATTGCGAAGCTTTTAATGAAGCAATTCAAGATACAGCCGAGGCTATTACCGTGCAAGCAATGAGGTTAGGAACAGAGTTCTAGTAACGCTTGCCTGGTATTACGTTACTGAGAAACCAATAATGTAGTGGAGTGAGCTGGATGGTATACAATATCAGATTTAAATTAATAATTATAAATAAATAAAATATATTTATATAGATTTATAAAAACGTAGTTTCCACTTGTTTCTGAAAAAAAAAATAAAACAAACCTAACTTATTCTCATTCAACTATTCGTTCCCATTTATCATTAATTATAAGTAGTCTACTAATTTAAATAATTCATTGTAGTGAGTTAGTTAAGTGTTTGTATACTAACCAATAATTGTATTATGCGGTAAAGTTTTTAAATAACTAGTTTGTAAATAGTATATATCAAAGTAGTCTACGATTACATTTTATTTACTTAGTTTAATTTTAGTATAACTTGTCTATATTACTTACTTACTGCCGGGGCGTAACAAATCTCAGTCGATTCTTTGCCTCGTCGATAGAACTTGTCTATATTGCCCCACACAAATAGATTTAGTCTGACTCATACTTGCAATCTTATAACGTCAGTTCAGTAACAGCATGATGCTCATACCGAACGTTGGTCGGCTGGTAACAGGTTACTGAAACGCAATACTAACTAACCACGTTATTTTGTTAGTAGGCTATTAACAAATAGCAGTATTTCCAATCTCTTATGAAGAAAACGGGATTTTCCGGACTTTTACCATCGTTCAAAGAAACAAAAAATCAGTAACACAACGTTTCGAGATCTGCAATCTGATCTCTTCTCCAGGTAAATAACTAACGTAATACTTAATTACAAACATTAGATTACCATCTATTCAGAATGTTTGTTTACATTTTAACAAATAAGGGACAACCACAGCAAGATCTTGTGTACTACGAGGCAGCATGGGTTTCCCCAACACCTGTTAGCCTTTTCTGCAAACTGTGAGAAAAAAGTAAAGATGCACTGTAGCTGGACTGTGATTTAGTGATGAAGAAGCAATACTGTGTACAATGTTACATACAGATCAAAATGTGTTCATCCAATAAACAAAAACACGATACCTTTGGGTAGTACTGCAACTTGATCCATGATCTGGAATTAGACAACATATTTAGGATCTATTTAACACTGAATAACAGCTGTAGTTGGTTTTGGTTGTTTAGTTTCTGTGTTTTAGTGTGTGTTCTACACATTGTTTATATTGGTTGGCATTTTAAATATTTTTATTGGAGAATAGAAGTGTACACATTATCTTCTTGAATTTTTGATACACTTTATTGACTGGGAGGATTATGAAAAGTGGGCCTAGTTTTTAACAGATTCGCCGACAAAATAACACTCCACAATCATAGTTATTGTCAACTATTTGCTGGAGTCATTTGCTCCAGCCCATATTAATGAAATCGAAATAGTTTATCCTACAACTGGACACGGTTTTATTCCTACTGCAGGTAATGTAGAGGAAGTTATTAGGAAATTTGAAGTAAAAAGAAGTGCTGGGGAAGTTTACAAAATAATCTCAGAAGTTGAAATCGTAAAGATTGACAATGAGTTAATAGCACATTACAGCTTACTAATCAAAGGCATTTTAACATTTCCAAATGTAAAAGAGGTTATGTAAAAATAATTTTACCCAAAACAATAAATATCTCAAGAAACCGCTTGGATAAACAGAAAATGTTACAGTGTGAGGAGAACAAAAAATGGTACTTTGGGATTATACCGACCACACCCAGACATGAATCGTTATTTCACATTTCGTTTCTACTGATTACTAGATTAGCGTAGAACAATATTTCGTCAATATAAAACAGGAATTGTCTTATCGCAAACCCCTCCCCATCCTCAGACAGAGGTCAAAGTCGAGCGTCTAGTAGATAACGTGATTGCAGAGTCTCGCCGCCCGTTCAGCTGGTGCATCGCTTTGTTGTACTTCCTTGTTTTACCTCTACATTTCTCCAAACACAAAAATTCAACAAAAACAAACATTTACCAAACTAAACTCTTTATTTAAAAAACACTCAAAACTTGTTTTTATTCTTGATCACATTCCGCCACCCAAAATGCGAGTGCCTCCGGCCATCAGCGCGGGCTTCGGCAGCACCTTCGGTGCTGCCCCGCGCTGATGTCGACGAAAGATAAACATCCCTCGATACCTATCAGTACCTATCAGTAAAATATCAAATTCTAGAGGGGCTAATCAGAAATATAAATTGAATTGTAATGGAAAGGTAATTATGTACCGTGCAAATCACGTGATGCCGCGCGGCCTGCCGTAATCAGGATTCTCGAGAAAGATAAGATAACAGCGACAACAATACCGATCACAATACCTGGAAATGCTTGTAAGTTTGTAATTTTGTAATTGAAGAGTTGTTTTTTCGTTCTATCATGTTTGTTTCTATAAATTTCTATTTTTGTGTTCTTCATACTGGTGTGGTCGGTATAATCCCAAAGTACCCAAAAAATACTTACCTTAGCGACTGTGCAAGCTGTAGCTTACTGTTTCCCCTGAAAAACTTTTAAGAGACATTGTTTCAGAGCCCATACCAGAAACAAACATTCTTAGTAATGCAAAAATCAATTATGTGAGAAAGCTCTTGAACAAGCGATTGCATCCACAGTCAACACAGGAGTAAATCAGTTGTGTGAAGTAGCTGACAAGGACCCTATATTGGTTGTGTAGCCTTTAAATTGAATATCATTTGTGTAGGAGTAAAAAAAACTATTGTGCCACAATATTTACCAATTTCAAAAAATGTAATACCTACATTAATAAAATTCTACCTTTTTTGACAGTAATATATCTACTAAAAACTAATACTAATTATTTACACCAAATTAAACATAAGATACAAAGCATTGAACTAAACTACAATTAAATTATACTCGTACAAGTACAACACTTCTTGATTAGAATTTTTAAGAACTTGCACAGCTTTCTGAGAATCTATTTGGTTTTAAAAACAGTAGTCCAAAGGCATTTACCTATATTGACCACCCTTAATTACTTAGCAAACAATTAATAGTATGCCTCTCTGTGTGACTTAGTTAATTTCTCAGCCATAAAACGGAAGTTGTACATAAATTACCCTCTCAATCATCAATCCAATCCTCTTTTTCAAATTTATCGCCAATGACAATAAGAGAGAGTTCAAAGTATTGTCAGGTCACCCGTCCCCCCCCTCGCCGTACAAATAGTTTGGTGTTGTACAAATAGTTTGGTGTTGTAAAGGATCAGCGCAAACCTTAAAAACAACTGTATTGACACTACATTTTAGAGACTTTATTTTACATGTCTAAATTTTTACTGAAATACATGTGTAGTAATAAAAAAGAAGACATTTACCAGTCCTATGACCACAAGCAGGGGTCCGTTTCGTCAACTACTTGTCAGAATCTATTAAAAAGAAAAATACTAAAGGCATTCAAGAGTTCATTTGAAATCCTCTATAACGTTCCAAGCATTTTTTTAATGATCGTGAGTGCATACAACAGGATGACTTCACAATCAGAAGATAGAAAACTTGCACTGGAAGTTGAAAAACTGGTAAGAAGAATGAATGTAGTGTAAGTAAACATGCTGTCTGTATAGACTTAAAATCCTGGGAAAATCATATACGGATTTAGAAATAAGTAGACCAAAACTTTTATGTACCACTAATAAAGAAGTCTTGTGGGTCTCCAAATATTGACACAAACGTTCATATAGGAAGAGTTAGTCAAGCATGGATTTCGGTACTCTTTGAGACAATAGTGATGGAGCTTTAAAATTAAAACCACTATCAGAGACCTGGACCTGCCAGGGGTCCTGAATTGTCAGTGTCTGAGAGCTGCTGAAGGCCACTTAACTGCTGCAGACCAACAACCTACTCCTGTAGGCCAGGAACTGTGAAAGACGGAGATCTTCGAGTGGCTGGGAGTCCTAGAGGTCGTTATTTTGAAATTAGTACCTTGCAGATACCACAGGTTAACAAAGGCCAAAGGCACACAGTCAGGGTCTGCAACCGGGAGATTCCTCCCTTCTCCTGCCAGATACTCATACTTGCAAGAGGTCATGCACTGCTAGAGGCTTTGGGAACCCCAAAGCCAGACTTCGGAGAATTCCTTAGGCAGGTACATAACATAGTCTCAGAGGTCTATATTTAAATATTTCTTAGTTAAAAGCCAGTTATTTCCCTTCCTAATTTTTTCATCTTATAACTTTCAAATATCAATTACTTTATTGGATTAAGTTTATAATTTTCAACCCATCTTGAATCCGCCATGTTAGACTTAAGATAAAATTTTCATTGTCCAATGCTCTAACTCTTTCAGAATTTGAACTGGTATCTTATAAGTAAACATTTCAAATCAAGTCAAAACACTTTCCGAATTTCCATAATTCACTTCTTGATGTACATGAATCTTATAAGGATGAAAATTACTTTCTGGATACTGGCTGAAAACTGTTAACAAGCTAAATGACAAGATGAGAAAATATTTCATTGCACTGCTTTAGAAGTGACTCAGGATGGGTATGGTTGCTCCCCCTCCTCATGAGAAGGGATACCAGGCATTATCTGTCATGTCACCTTAGAAGAAGCAGAAACTATACTTATTCCAGTTAGTGATCAGGTGAGACAATACTCCTTCATTTTTAGACTTGACAAAAAACATTTAACATCTTCATGACACAAAATAACTTGGTTATCAATCAAATAAGAGTAGTATTTATGCATTGAGTAATTTGTTTGGTGGAGTTCCTTACAATGTGAAATGACAAGAGTAGTAGTTTATACATTTAGAAAGTTGTATGTAGAGTACCCTTAATGTAATATTTAGGGTAAATAAAAGCCAGTTTTGACAAAATGATTTATTCCTAAATTGGTATTGCATTTTAGTACTGTTATTATATAACATTAAAAAGAAAGAACACAAGCAATTAAAGTATTTTTTGTAAAAAAAAGAAAACAGCACACACTCATTCCATTTCAGTCAGTTTAAGAAAAAACACTACTTTATATTGCAATGAACGACATAACATTAAAAAATCTATCCTTGTGCCAGTCGATACAAATAAAATTGACTTCTTTTCTAGGCTCTATGTCCACAGCGACAAACATTGGAATGGAATGGAGAGAGCAGGGTTAGTTTTGAATAGGGTCATTTGATCTCTTGTTACTGTTGTTGCTCCACCTCAAAGATTAACAGATTTGTTTAGTGATAACTTATGATAGTTGGCCACTGTTTTCAATTACAATTTTCTTGGTGGTCTTGCCACTCTGGGAGCCATAAGACTCCAGTTTCTTCACGACATCCATGCCCTCGACAACGTTGCCGAACACTACATGCCTGTTGTCGAGCCAGCTTGTCTTCACAGTCGTGATGAAGAACTGGCTGCCATTGGTGTTAGGGCCAGCATTTGCCATAGACATCACACCTGGCAGGACAGATAGTATTAAACAACACTATAAAATTAACAATTAAATTTACCATATCTTTCAATATATTATGCATATAGTGTTCTTATCCCTTTACTATCTCAGTTGCAACACTTGTGTCTCCAACTGATTATAATTAGAGTAAATGAAAATTACAGGATTTTTGTGTATGTCTAAAAAAAGTATATTTTAAGTGTTCACTTATATTTTGTTTCATTTTATATTACACTGCTTGTTGTTAAATATTCCTAAGTTTTGTTATTTATATACAGTCACAGTTGTTGTATCATTGAAAATCTGTACTATTTTTTTTGTTTTGCATGCCATATCTTTCGTTTTTTATGTTAGGAATTATTAATATTTTTCTTTTGTTCTCCATTAGCAATTTTTATGCATTCTCTTCTTGTTCACTTAACCAACTCCTGTCTTTTGGCCACTTGTTGTTAAAGTTAAGTTTTAGTTTTAAGTATTTATTCATTATCATCTATAATTACTCTTATCTTAGCATGTAATGATTTACAATAGTAAACTAAAAATTGCTTTTTCAAAGACGTTGAGACTTTTAAAATCACAAAACTGCTATTTAAGATTGATATTTCATTTTACTACTGCTGTAAAATAATGCATTTTGTCATAGTCTTTTCACTGAATTGAAGTCACAATGATATGAAATCTCTTGTAAAGAAACACAAGAGAAGCCATCACAGTTTTATCATTAGAGAAAACACATTTTCTCATCACGTTGTTTATGGAGAAAATATTATGAGTGATGGGTGTTATACATCAGTGGTGTAGAAAGCCAAAGATGTTGACTGACGTCCACAAAAATGGCTTTGATATTTCTTAAATTGATCCTTGAATTTGACATTCGGCCATCTTTAACATTTGACATGATTCAAGCACAACACAATCACTCAATGTTTTCTCTCTAAACACAGCACATTCTCCAATTGATTCCTGCTGCACTATTTCCTTCTAAGCAGCAAACAACTTAAGAAAAAACACAGCATATTTTTCAGATAAATTTAGATCTAAATTAACCCTTCACCATTCCAAAATTTCCCATATGTATGGCCTTCCCAAAATCCACAAACCTAGCATCCCTCTCCAGCCCGTTCTTGTGATTCACCTTGCAGGGAATTGTCTTTTTCCAGTCTTTTTGTACATTTTAATGTCATTGGTAGGAAAACTGACTCTTTTAACAAAAATTAGAGGGTCAAATTTAATGTCAAGATGAGGGGATGGCAATGGGTTCTCCACTGTCTCCTATTTTCGCCAATATATCTTTATGGAGAAATCTGAGCGAAAAGACTTGGCTTCAGCTCAGTTCAAACTGAAGATTTGGGGGAGGTATATGGATGATACCTTTGTTATTTTTCCTCATGGAGACACTGAATTGAGTTTTTGAAATCACATTAATAATATTTCTCCTTCCATCCGTCTCACAATGGAAGTGGAAGTCGAAAACAAGTTTCCTTTTTAAGATGTGTATGTATTAAGAGATAAGGATTTCCTTAAAACTACTGTTCTTCGAAAAAAAAAAAACAAACAAGAAAATATTTAAATTATCAATCAAACCATCAAAAATCTGTCAAAGAATTGGCATACCCATTATTTGATAGAGCAGAGTTTATGCTCAGATAGATAGATTTAAAGAGGAATTTAAAAAAGTGGAATTGGATCTTAGACGCAATGGATAACCTCAATTAGTAACAAGTGCAAACAAACCAGAAGAATCATTCCTGAGTCAGAAAAGTAGAATAGTGACAAATTTGTGTTTATGTCAATCGCTTATGTGCCGGGATTGTCAGATAAAATTAGAAGAGTAGGTAGAAAGTAATTAGAACCGCGTTTAAAACATAATGTTCTCAATGTCAGGTAAAAACAAAACAAAAAATGGCACACAATTCCAAAAACTGTGTTCACAGTATAAAATGTAGTTGCAATAGGGAAACATAGGCGAGACAAAAAGACCATTAAACGTACGGATAAAAGAAAACAAAGAAAAGACAAGAAAGGGTCTAACAGAAAAGTAAAAAAATTGCACACCGTTGTTGGTCCGAAGACCATCATATGAATTGGGATGAAGCCAACATAATACATCAGGAACCTTTGAAAGGACATTAATCAAGGGTACATTAATTAAATTGGTAGACCAACTAATCAGTCAACCATCAGTCGAGATTAGGCTGGTTTGGTTGCCAATTTGGAAAAATTGAACTAAAAATAGTAAGTTAAATAAATATTTGTTTAAAATTATACTGTATGGGAATGTGGGTGTAAGTTTCAAGTACACATAAACAGTTGATTACATTAAACTAATTTTAAACTGGCAAACAAAATTACCGGGTCCAGTGTGTTTCAGCGTGAAGTTCTCATCCTCAAACTTGGTGCCGTAAATAGACTTTCCACCTGTACCATTGTGCTTGGTGAAGTCCCCACCTTGGCACATGAAGTTTGGAATTACTCTGTGAAACGTGCAGCCCTTATAACCGAACCCTTTCTCTCCAGTGCATAGAGCTCGGAAATTCTCAGCAGTCTTTGGTACTACATCACTCCGAAGCTAAAACACAAATAAACAAAATTAATGTGGTTTTTATAAAAGTGACCATCTAAAAAAAACCTATGTTTAACACTACATAGTGTAATGAAAACTATAGGTGGTTCCCTAAAGCCAACGTCCTTAACATGGTTTTCTGCACAGTTTAATATAGCTCCTCCAGAATTGACGCTATGAAGCACCTTTAAAAAGAGCATGGAAAAATTATATCTGCACATTTACTCATCATGTAAGACCACCCACTACAGGAGAGCAAAGTCAGGTCTCAAAACCATACCTTGAATCAGCACGTTTTTATTGCACAAAATTTCTCTTCCATTGCCACTGGACATCAGAGTTAGTACGGTGTCATTAACCTAAAAAAAGGCCTAACCTTGACATCCAAAGTAAAAGTTTTATTCCAACTCCAAATTGTTCTATATAACCCTCTTATTGTTTGGTAAAAAGTTACACCATTTTGGGGTTTGGGGGGGAGGGGGAGAAAAAGTAGGAAATTTAGTAGTTTTTTGGAAATTGGTTGAAAACTAAGCTGTTTAGCACAAAGAGTGTTATATACAAAAATATTCTAAATGAAATTTTAAACAAAAAATGTCCTATGCATATTCCCTGTAAAATTTACGGTTCATGAGTTGCAGACGGTGTAAAAATAAAAATGATATAATTTTTAAGGTTTTTTTTCCAAATAAAGCTATGTAGAAATAAGTAAATGATTTAATTAAAGAGTAATAATATACTACAGTATTATAGTCAAAAAGAGGCACCATAGAAGGTTGAAAAAGTAAAAATAATTGTTAGGAGAAACGTGGTAGTACAAGCAGGCGTGGCCGCCATCATAGTGACCTTGGACCGCGGGCCGCAACCAATGGCGGTTCTGTCTTCTGCACCGATAAAGCATTTGAAATAGGAGCCATATCCATCAAAGCTATTGAAAACAAAACATTTAAAGAAATACACATGAAAAGAAAGTTTGCTGTCAAGTCTCTAGCCTCTATAACGAAGTCGGTGAAAATTAACAACGACATGGTATGTGTAAATCCTAACACTCTCTTACATCGGATGGTGTGTACAGTAAGGAGTGATGAGAGATTAGAGGAAATTTTTCAGTTTGAACTCTGTGCATATCCTCCATCACTGTTTGACGAATCTGGCTTGATGAGGAAGGGGAAAAAAATCATCAATGGTGACGGTTTTGGTTTCAGATTCAAAAGAATCATCAAACATCGATGACCCAGTGAAAGTGTCCTATATAATTGACGGAGGCCACCTCCTACATCGTGTTGTCTGGCAACAGCCTGCTAAATTTAAACAGATTTGCGAGCAATATAGTGATTATGTATGTACTCATTATGGAAAAGCGACTGTTGTTTTTGATGGTTACGAACGAAGTAACACAAAGGATCAAGAACACCTACGAAGATCACGTTCCAACATTGTGGTCAAAGTAGAAGACTCAATCCATGTCAACATAAATCAAAATGAATTTTTAGCTAGTGCTAAAAACAAGATGGGTCTAATAACCCTCCTTTCATCGCACTTGCAACAATGTGGTTGCACAGTTCTTCAAGCATCGGGTGATGCTGACCTATTAGTAGTCTTAACAGCTATTGATGAAGCGAAGAAAGATGTTCAAACGTGTGTTATTGGTGATGACACGGACTTATTAGTACTGTTGACTGTCCACGCACCTTCAGAGAATAAACTGAAAATGGTCGTACCTAAAAAAGGAAATCACCAGGAAAAAGTGTACATTATTTCTGACATTCAGCAAGGCATTGGGGATATGAAAGATGTACTTCTGGTTACATACGCCTTCACAGGATGTGACACTGTGTCTGCTGTCTATAAGAAGGGAAAAATTGCACCTTATAGGAAAGTTCAAGCCAACAACGTTCTTCGTGAAAAACTTCTGGTCTTCAACAACCCCAAAGCCGACCCCAGTGCAGTGGCTGATGCAGGAAATTACTTCCTACTTGCAATGTTTGGAGCCAAGAACACTGAAGATCTAGATTGTCTCCGCTACCAGTCCTATTTGAAAGCGATTGCAAAGCAGCCTATACATGCATTACTGAAGTTGGATGCACTACCCCCCACTTCAGGAGCGTCCAGACAGCATTCATTTAGGACCTACCACCAGGTACAACAGTGGCTGAATGAAGATAAGGATCCACTCGAGTGGGGTTGGAAGAAGATTGGCGACCACCTGACACCAATTACAACAGCACGTCCTGCAGCCCCCCAGGAATTACTGTCCCTTATAATGTGTACTTGCAAAGATGAATGCGTTCGTAATTGTGAATGCAGAAGGAGTGGTCTAAACTGCACTAGCATATGCAGCAATTGCTCAGGCCAAGCATGTGATAACATGGACAATAATAACATCTTAGACGACGAGCTAGAGGAGGAGGATAATGTGCTGGAGGATGAGTGAAGTTAATAAAGACATTGAACATTCCAAATTTGAAAGATATTTATGCTTAAGAAGTGAATTTATGTTGCAATGTTCGTAGAAAGTTCAGGGTGGGTTTCTCCGTACCACAGGTTTATAGGGCCTAGGCCTGTGGAAGCCTCTTTTCCCTTAAAAAAGAGTGCCCCTTGATAAGGTGGTGAGGTTGTCGTTCCTTCAAGGGCTTATCACTAACATACCACCGGCCACTGAAATAGCAACATTCTTTTACGAAGCTTATTTTTTTTAAAAATTATCAAAATTACGAAAAAGTTAACATTTGCACCGTCTGTAACTCTTGAACCGTACAATTTAGAGTGATTATGAAAAGGACCATTCTTATTTAAAATTTAACTTAGAACATTTTTGTATATAACAATGTTTAGGATAAACCGCTTAGTTTTTGAAATATTTACGAAAAACTAAAAAAACTAGTGATTTTTCAAATTCCCCCCCTCACCCCCAAACCCGACGCTCAAAATGGTGTAACTTTTTACCATAGAATAAGGGGACTATGTAGAGCAATTTGGTGTTGGAGGAAAACTTTTACTTTGGATGTTGAGGTTTAGGTCTAATTACACCTTACTAAGTAGGATTTGTTTGAGGGATAAAACAAAACCATAGTATCTAATCCTAATCTAATGGTTGATAATACGGGTTGACAGATAATTTGTTGACAGAAAAACCAAACAATATATATGGCTTTTTAACTTTTTCATAGTATGAACAAGAAGGTTCAGTATGTTGATATTTCAACTGCAGTAAATTAGTTTAAAATGTTTTAAAACCCAATACCTATACAATAAGTAGTAGGTTCCATCTTTATTCAGTTATCTACAAGGTGGATAATAATGTATATATCGTATTAGATTGGATAAAGAAACTTCCTTGTCACTTCAATCAATACAAATTATGTAAACTGCAGCCATCTGTTTTAAACAATGATTTAAGAGACAACACATAGCAATTTCCAACTCTGGAGGAACTACCAACTAGTGAATCACAATTCTCATAATCTAATGTTCTAAAGTGATTAGTGGTGATGAGTACTTCCCAATTCCAATTTATTCTCTGAACTTATGTAAATTGAACTGTACATTCTCAACTTACAAAAGCATAATACATTTAGTTTTTATTACATTACCTACAAATATCGTTTTTATTCTTAAATTAATTGCAAAATTTAAATAAGCTTGGTTTAAAAGTTTCATTCTCTTTAGTTCACAAAATTAATAAGTAAATACATGACACATGAGTATTTTACACAAATGTTAAGTTCTCATGTGAGTAAAACTGTGAATGAAGTAAAGCCATATCTGATTAAGTATTCCACTGGCGTGACAAGCAATCATTATGTAATCTGGCCTTGGCTCAACTCACCAAGGGAATTACTGTGAACATCAACTGCTACTCATGCTAGTCCACCTCAGTTTGGACAAATAATGTCAATAAGAACAAATCCTTTCTTGATAATAGTAACCTAACAATCATCCCATTCGACAATTGGACAAGCATGTAAAAATGAGGAAAGAACAGTTTCAGGTACCTACCAGTATTAAAACTAATAGTATAGAATATTTATCGAAAACTCTTAGGTTGTATTAATCTCATGTAACATTTCATCAAATTATGTAGGATTTATACTTTTTACATTGAACTTATTAAAAACAAATTTAAATTTTCAAGATAATGGATTACTTTTGTTTTTACAAGCAAGTAATTCCAAACAGAATAAACAAACACGATTATTTAACAACTGCATATTATTATTTAAGACTCGGGCATAAATTTATTGAAGAATGTGTTAATTTAATTTGTATTTTAACACCAACCAGATTTAATCCTCTATAAAATAATGTAGATTGTCACAAAATTAAAAAAATAGTATTTGTACCAATTTTAAATAAAAATAAATAAATAAATTACATGAACATTTTGTGTAGCATTGACCATTTCTTAAGAAAATATCTTGTGTCAAAAATATTCCAAAATTTAATAAAGGCTTCTTCTTTATGCAAAGATCAATCAAATTGACCTGTATAATACTAAACAGTGTGGAATATGGCAGGATTTCTCTGTTTCAAATAGTCAATTTATAGTAATCGACAATTTTTTTTTTCTGTTTGACATGACAAAGTTTTAAATATGATTGAATGCAGGTTGAAAAATGTTGTGCAGGTAAATAAATATTCAATTATCTATTATTTTTGTTCCGCTTTGAATAAAGAAACTTAAGTTTGTACGTTAAGACTTTTAACAAATGTACAAACATGAATTTTTTGAAAAATTGATAATATATAACATAATTGTATTTGTGACCAAGGCACGGATTAATGCTGCACCTAACATTTTCTGGAAATGACACGAGTTACAATTCAGCAACAATAGCATTTTAGACCTAAAAAATGATTATCTTAAGTGTCCTCCACAGATAACACAATTACAAAGGGTTGAACTGAAAAAGGATTGAGGAGAACAATGGCCTCCCCCTTCTTCCAAGGAGACATGACCGAGGTAGTGCTTGCTATCCCTCTCATGGAGTCTCGACAGAAAGGAGCCTCTACCCTCAAATGTACCCACTCATCCTGAACATCTTACTCTGGAAGCAAGTGGACAAGATAATTTTTAGGACTAATGCAATGAGAATTTTCCTTAGTTTCTTGTCAAATGCATTACTCTTCCAAAGAGCTTTCTGGAACAGAGAGTAATCTGATGGAAGAATTCAATATTCTTAACAGGTATTCATTAAAAGCTCCATGACTCTTAGTAACTATTGAAGGAAAAATAATTTCATTATGATCTGTTCACCCATTTGGCTGCTTTAGTTGCAAACAGCAAGGCCACTATACAGTCATGCTAGGTGCAAAAAAATAATGAAGTAGACATTAGGATCACATCAACAAACTTCTTCAGTTAATATTAATAAAAGTAGAATAACACAAAACCTTTATTCATCAGCTTATAATATATTAAAAGTTAACTGAAATTTCTGCACCCTAGTGTAGTTTACAATGTTGACAAACAAATATATCACAGTGGTTCATGTGTTGCATGTAGCCAGCTTGTAATGTACTCAATGTTAACTACAAGAAATCAATACAATAAAGTAAGGAAGGACAAAATCAAAGAGTTTTAATAAATCTTTTACCTTTTGATCCAAAAATATTTCCTTCCTAATACCAAGAGGAATATATGAACCAAATGTTAAGTCTCGAGAACCTTTCTATGAAGTTATTAGTCGGACTGATACTGCCAATTTAAAAATTATAAGATACCAATGGAAAAATGTATGAGTGAGACAACTACATAGTATAATAAACATCACAGTTTCCCTTGGATTATGATAGTATGTATTTAAATAGGTGTATACATAACTTAAGTCAGGAATCAAAAATCAGTACAGCACTTTTCCGTTTCAACATTAAAACATTGTGAAAACGATAAAAAATTACTAAAATGTTTCAGGGTAAAACACTGCCAATCAAAATAAAAACTGAAGATGAAACATAATACAAATTCCATCACATATACTACAAACATTTTATGCGGACAACGAACCGAGTGGACAAGTATAGAAGTAAAACAATACTGTGTTTTGTATTACTGACTTATCTACAGACAGAGTAGTAGAAGCAGTGTTATGCCCTATTTAAAGCTTTATCCTTTGCCCATCAGAAAAAAATACACAAAGAATTAAGTCAGGGAATGCCTCGACAATTTATTATGTTTGGTCTAAAAGAACTAAGCACCTAAAGTGCTCCCAGGCAATAAAAAAACATTAATACTTTGATTAATACATGTGATTAAATAAAGAATACTGGATTAGATTATTGTTTTATATTAAGAATAGTATACAAATTTATATTAACTTCAAACACCAATAAATAAACTCTTTATTGCCTTTACAACAATATTAGTAGCAAACACTTGAAATTTTGAATGTTTTATATTAAGTTAATAATATACTATTATAGTGTGAAAGTAAAAAAATAAAGTTTAGTTTCTTGAAGCAATATGGGCTACAGAAGTTTTAATTATTTGCCAGTAGATTTAATGCTTAAATAAAAAATTAATAAATTAATTAAAGTTAAAAGCTAAATTGAAGTTCAAATGTTTAAATGAAGTGCAGCATTCGGTTAAATTAAGGTTAAGTTTAATCACAAGTGATGCCTATTTGCTTTTATATTGTGAAACAAAAGTAGCTTTGCTGATAACTCAGTAATTGAGATAACAGTATGCTTTACTTCTTCTAACTGAACTCATTGTACAATAGCAACCACTCTGTTTTGTGATATAAATAAATAACTTGCAAATAAACTGAAATATTAATAAAATATACTTAGACCTACTATACAAAAAAATGTTGCTAAAATCTAATGTTAATCTAAAGTTAATGAACAAAGATTATTGCCCAATTAAAAACAATACATGGTATAATCATAAATAAACTTGTATTGCCACGTTGAATTAATTGCTCAAAAGGTATTACTGATTATTTCACTACAACAAATATTAGCTACAGCATTGGAAAATGGATGATTTTCTTCCTTTATTGCCAACAGCAGAGCCAATATATGTACATAAAATACAATTATACGATCATTAATTTTTATTTTTTCTACAAACGGTACCCAACAGTATACAAATGTAGCAACAATTATAATCACCCTATGAAAAAACTTCATACTATTTACAGAGGTAGAATGCACCCGAAATAATGCAAAATTATATAAGTCAACAGAATTAAATAACTAATCCTAATCCAAATATTATGAATGCAAAAATGCCTTTGTTTTGTTTTCACATGTAAACTACTCGAACCGATTATATTGATTACATTCTTATGGTCCCTGGGATGAATATAGGCCTAATTTAGTTTCAAAAATCCCTCCAAGCTACTGAAAGAAAAGAAATCCCATCTTGGTCTCTAAAGTTATGAAATATTGATTGAATGACCCTGTAAAATGTAATCAGATATTCTGTGTGAAGATCGGTTGTTGTTTTCAATTTGTTTACGTTTATAGTGAGTAAAATGGTCTAAACAGTAACCATAATTATCCATGTCGTTTTAGATTTCAGTGATTAGGTAAGTAGGACTAATCTACCTTAGAAAATGTCCTAAGACACAACAAGGTCAGAATTTGTATCCGAAAACTCTTTTTGAAGCAGTCAACAAGAACTATGCTAAATGGAATTTCGCTGGACTGTACTTTTCAACTAATGTATCAAATCGAGCTTTTAATGTTCTAAAATAATAAAAACTGTTACTATAGATGTAGACTATCTAAGTTCTCTTTTGACAGAAGTGATATAACTTCTCTGATCTGTGATATAACTTACAATACACAACAGTTTACAAATTGGTAGTCATAAGGACTCACACGTTTCTGACAGTCGAAATCATCGTACTTTTTAAAATGACAATGCAATTCTGGGTAAAAATAAAAATTCCTGTAAATTTGTTTTCAATAACATGTTCTGGAGTGATTAATTATGGACTCCTGAACATATTTCAACCAATAATATTTGGAGTATTGGAAAACAATTGCTGCGTAACCCTCTAGTGATGCACAATGCGCAATATTAAGATAGCATGACCCACCCACTGTTTGTAAACTAAGGCCTGTGACCCATCAGTGGGTCACAACATATTAGAATTGGAGTCTAACCAATGAAAAAAATAATGGCCTGGCCAGGGCAAGCTAATTGAATTTTCTCTTGACATACTCTTAATCATTGTTTACAAAATATGAATATTTATTTGAAGCCTTAGACTTGACAACTTAATCAACTTGCAACTTAACAGTTAATTTCTTATTGCCACATGTAAATATTTTCCAAAAGTCCTACTTCTCAAAAGAAAGACATTCTACATATGTAGATTTCTTTACCCCTATAAAACTAGACACCAAACTCTGCCAACAAGAAAACTTAATTTGTAGAACATTACCTGATTATAACAATATTTACACAGATTTAGTTCACTGAAAGTTTTATACAAAACTTGCAAGATAAGTCAAACATTTGGTTTTAAGACAAAACTAATTGAGTCCTAATTAGCCAATTCATAATCTAGTTCCAATACTAACTTTTTCAAAACAAAATAATAATAGACTAACCAGTTTTTAGGTATAACACTACCCATGCTCAAGTGCTAGCTGTGGAATTAAACGATGACGCACCAGTGGGACTCAAAACATAGATTCCAATCTGTTAATAGCTTAGATTTCACCATACTCTGGTATCATTAGGATACAGCTGTACTGGCAACCATCTTGATTTTAGTCTCATAAGAGCAATGTTAATCCTAAAATATTTTTACAACCTTTTATGTAGTAGAATAATTAGACTATGAGAGATATCTCATTAAGTTAAAATAAATAATAATCAAAACTAAAAATAACGGCATGAAAGTGTTTGAGGTTTAACAATGGTTTTATAGGTTAAAACTCAAGGTCACTTTAGAACAGTCGACTCAAGTACAAATAGTAAAATCAACAAATTACAATTATTTTTCACAGTATAGTGAAGTTTTTAGATTTCACACTCCACAGATACTAGGTCCAAACATCTTTAGTTTAACCTACCTGAAAATTTAATTTCTTGGAATTAGGCTAATAAATTTAAAATACTAACTGAAAAATAAACTTGTTTTTATATATTGTATTTATATCCCCTCTAATACGATGTTTTCTTTATTTGGAAACAAACTATTCTGATTTACAGTAAAATTCAGTTTCAGTTTCAATAAGAAATTTGTTTTGTAGTTAAAAGGGTTCCCACTAAATCTCAATAATCACTCACAGCTCTTTCACAGTTTCCACAATTAGATGATGATAATTTCACGATTAAATTGCTTTTGTAAACAATGTTATCATTAATAAACAAAAAAAACAAAGGACCTTTGTGTTAGGCAAAGGAACAAACTTTTCAACGTTGACATAGTTGAATGGTGAAATTATTTAAAGCTTTTATTTATTTCATCAATAATGTCCAGTTCAGTGGACGTTTTGTCTAAACAAATACGATTACATTTTATGCCTCGGCTACAAGCAAACACCAAACAGTATAGTTTATTAGATAATGAGCAGAACGTTTAAGGTTTACATCATACCGGAGCACTTACTTGCAATCATAAAAATAATGACAAAGTGATTATTTCTATACGTTAACAATCAAATTCCAAGAAACTAGCTTGGACCTACAAAGGGAAGGGGAGGGACCTGTGTGGTTCTCTGATTTACATTAGTAATTATGTTTTGAGATTGGTTGCAGTATTTTAACATTCTTTTGTACGATTATTACACACAACTGTACGTAACTCACAAGTTACAGACTGGCTAGGCTATGTAATTGATGTTGGCAGATCCTGTTAACATTATTAAATATTTTGTTTTTCACAATAAAATAAGGATGTATAAGTTAGCGATTAATACATTTTTAAAACTGAAAATAAAAATAAACTGTATTAACATTGTGTAATATACAATAGACTGCATAATAGTTTACAACCCCGCTTCATGTAGCCATGGCCTAAGGACCTGTTGACGGAACGGCACTTTCTGTATATGTCTAGTGTTTCCCAAGCATTTTAAAGTTCATTGGTTTAGTTACTTCTTTTATTAATTTTAGATTTTTAATTGATGTTCTGTGTACTGATTCAATGCAGTACTTGGCTACAGCAGATTTGTCAACTCTTCCATATTTTGTGTGATAAATGCTCTTTAAATCGTGTTTTTATTGTTCTTTTTGTTTGTCCAATACAAATGTTACAGTTATCGCACTCAATTTCAAAAATTCTTGATTTATTATCATTTGAAATTTTGTCTGCAGAGTTTCCTAAAATTTGGGATAGTTTGTTACTTGTTCTGCAAGTGACAGTTTTATTTGTATGTTTTTTAAAAATTTTGCATGTTTAGTTCGAGAAAGTATTGTATGTTGTGCAAATAAATTCTTGTTTTGTGTCTTCAGGTGGCCTTAATGTTGTCTTATCTTTTATAGTTCTTCTTTTCAATACTTTTTTAGTATAATGTTAAGTAGTGTAGTGTAACCCACTGAACATAGTAATATTATTCATGTAATTTAGTTATTGTAGTTTTCTGTTGAAATTGGTGTATCTAAAAGTCTGTATATAATTGAATTAAATTTTGTTCTTTTTTAAGATGGATAGATAGATGTATTGATGATAAATCTATATATGTATGAGTTGGTTTCCAGTAAATATAAAATGTAATTTTTTTCATTTCTAATCACTAATACAACATACAAGATTTTATCACAACTCTAAATTCATTGTTTTACCCTACTATTAAATTTACATATTAAATTGAACAAAACAATAGTATCCCATTTTTAGATGGAGGATAGTCTAAATAATAACTAAAATTATATCGGATTTGTACCAATTCCGAATAGCCCCTGGCTATCAGTGCAGGCTTTGGAAGCCCCCCTACACTTCTGACAAAAAAGAAATTCATCCTCAAGGTAATACGTAAATTTGAGCTCAGATCACTTTGAGTGCTCAGTTATTCGATAACTATATAACCAAAGAAAAACTAATAAAAATAAAATGATAAAAATAATAGTCAACTTAAAGAATATCTAACGAGGAGGATATAGACAATGGTCGCCACTTTTGTTAACAGGGAAATGTTAAGTTCCAACTAAAAAAAAAACAAAATAGGATCTGAACTTTCCAACACAATCAAACAGAGCACCCTATATTCATATGGTCAGTAGACAAAACTACTACACTTATAGAAAGTAATTCCATTATTTAGAAATCTACTATGCAGCATAGCCTAATCTGACCAATAACGAAACCAGAAAAAAAATTTAAAACCAAATGTGCAAATATGGTGTCTATTAGCAAACAAGATGGAGGGCACAGAGGAAAATAACGAGCATCTGAGGCAAGTTAGGACCTTTCACAAAAATGCAGGTAAATAAAAAAACCTAATAACTCTAAAATTATCCTCATGTGAAGGTGGTAACCCTATACTGACCTCTAAAATTCCTTATAGCTACTTTTTCACCTGAATGTTGCTATCCCAGTTATCCTCTCCGCCAAAGCTTATCCAATCTTAGCTTGTTATTAGTTAGTCTAGAACTCATTAATTTGCATAGGCTAACAAGAAAAGTTTAGGCTAAATATAAGCAATATATTAGCAAAACAGAAAAAACTTTATAACCATGACCAGTATAAGATTGTCATGCAGGGTAGGTCTAGGCCACCCATTTAGGACCATAAGGTAACCATTTTTCAATGGAATGATCTTGATTTTATCTGTTTGAAGGGTATGTTGCTTAGAATATACAGGTTTCTCGTCTACCAATAAAAATGTTGACACTAATGAAACTTTATACAATTTAAAAAAAAAATCATTTAGGTACAACACCTAGTCTCCTCCATTAAGTTAAAACAAATTGATACTGACAGTCAACAAAGCAAAAATAATCATGTAATTAACTCAGATGGCCTTAAATGGTATAATTGAGACTTGGAAGGTTAGATATGACTAAGCCAATGGCTTTCTCATGATTAAATGTTTGGACAAACATGTGACAATAAAACCCAGAGTAGCCTAATTTATATATCAAATAGTAATTGGATTGAAAAAAGGACAAATGTATTGTTTACTACAATCTGCCTACCACAAACAGGGAGAGGTCAATAAATCATTACTACAAGAATAACTATGACCTAATGAACATGGAAAATTCCTAAGGCGGTAAACACTTTTATAACTTATACCCTAAAATAATTCCCAGAATGACTTGTATTACATAATAAAGCATGATATGACTTAAAATTGTATTTCTAAATGGTACATTTAATTGTGGTAAGCCACATGAATTAACATTTTCAGAACAAAACCACGCCATTCTCAAGAACAGGTAGCTAAAGTAACGGTACACATCCGGTATTTCAAGAGGACTTACAGTAATAATAATGGTATTAAAATTATTAATCCTTACCTCAATAACAATTCTTCCTACTGCCTGCCCATCGGCAGTCATATCAAAAAATACTCGTGGCAAACTCATTTCCTTGGAAAAATTCCGATTTACTTGGACAATACAACAGCGACCCACAGAGCTGCTGGAGACAAGTGACGAGAGAGAAAGCAATTGGCGGCTGAAGAGGAAGCTTGTTACTGCCATCTTAAAAACGGAAGTGTCTGCGTCGAAGTCTAATAATACACAATTACAAAATTATAGCTTATCCTTTGTATTAAAGAAAAATCTTATATTAAGAAATTCAAATGAAATATAATCTTTAAAAAGAATATAAATTTTCATTTTATGTACATTTTAAATATAAAATATATTACTGAAAGTAGATCTATTTGTTACAAAAATATTCTTCCTCCACACCTATTATACGCATACCATTGTCATTGATTGCTTTCAACAACCATACCGAGATTCTCTATAACCTAAAGATGTGTAACTACTGACTAATAAAATAAAGATTAAACATTACAAAATATTTATGTAAACGAGAGCCTTTATTTATTGAATAAAATTTAAAGTCTTTAATAGATCTTACCGGCCGGCTATATCCTTGTAGGATAGAGAAACTTGAAGGTTATGATGCATATGGTATTTTAGTTTAGCCAGATTATAATTCAAAACACATTATATATATATATATATATATATATATATATATATATATATATATATATATATATATATATATATATGTAAATGTATAATTTAACTGTACGTGCATAAATGTCTAATGTTTATTAAATGAAATGCGTAACTAAAAGACTTGAAACTCCTTTTTTTTGTTAAAAGAATAATAACTCACCCCTTAATAATTACAACATGAATAATAATCATAATAGTCAAGAATTAAGAATATTTCATTTGAATTTAAATCTGCATCGGGAAACGTCATTGTACACTGTTGACTCAAATTACATAATAATACAAATATGAATAAGAAGTACTATTATATTTGTTTGGAAATAAATATGGATCTTGTGAAAGGAATTCCCACTTTCCAATTTTACGGCATAAAAGTAAATGTCAGGCATCAGGATGGAAGAGAGAGAGAAATGTTATAAGTAGAGTTTAATCTTAAATAAGGCTGTGTTGAGACTTTGCACGTTCTGAATATTAAAGACAAGTATAGTTTGCATTTCTCTTCTTACAATGAAAGAAGAGTACACAAAATCATGGAAAATAATACAAGGGCGAGAAAAGGTCGTAATTTGATTATTAATAAAAATGTCTATCATTCTGTGTCTTATTCAGATCAAACACAATCTTATTGTTTGTTTAAGACAAGTAAATTCAACTGGAGCTGTTAAACCCCCAAATAGAATCAGCATATACTAAAGGATAAAAACATAAATAGTATTGGCTTTCATTAATTATAAGCCTTATTATGAATATATATATATATATATATATATATATATATATATATATATATATATATATATATATATATATATATATATATAATCAAGGATATGTCTATAGGAAGACTGCTTCTAGTGTTAAAATTGTGCCATGTTTAACGTTGTGGACGTGCGGTATCTAGCAGTGAACCGCAATTAAAAATGTATCACATAAAACTTTTAAACACAATATGTTATATTGACTAAATTTTGACAATGATAAAACATACTAAACATTTTAAATTTAATTCCAAAACATGTAGGTAATTACTATGAGATTAAAATAGTAAATAGCGTATTACTGGAATATTATTGTCTATTTTATTACCAATTGATATCCAAATGCTACATTGTTTTCTTTTTCAATATTAAATATTTACTTATATTTTTCAGTAATTTGTGGACATAAATGTGATTTAATTTGAGTGTAAAACTATAAAGTGCTTAGTGTGTTAGCACTAAGAACTAGCCTTAACCGAACAAACTTCAGAAGAAATTATACTGCCACCCATTCCCAGTGTCTGCATTGCAGTTCTTATATACTAGCTTTTACACGAAGGCACTAACATTTTGCCAGGAAAAATTAACACGTCCATTAGTAGATCTTGTAAATGTGTCGTTATACAGCAGCGTTTTTACTGATGCATGGAATATTGTCATAGTTAGGACTATTTTGACGTGACAACGTCTTAAATTAGGTTGCGGCTCGGAGTCACTCATGAAAAAGTGTAACGCCCGGTAACGTTACGATGCCCGTCCAGTGGGTCCACCGCACGGGATCCGCACGGGATAAAGCAGATAACTGTGGGTCCGCCGCACGGGATAAAGCAGATAACTATGTTTATTCGTGAAAATGTGGAGTGCTTAGATTCGTCATTTACAACAACTACAACAATAAAGGTAAATAATTGTACACTGATATTTCATTATCGTAAACTATGATTGATTGATTAATTGTTAGATTGACACAAAAGTTGAGAAACTGAGTTTATAGGTTATGTCATACTATTGACAAATGTTGATAGTGTTAAGTAAATTATTAGTTTAAATCACTCTGCAATCAATCGTAATTCAGTCGATTGAGAAGAAACAGCGCGTATTGCTAGTCAAACATTTAAAATAACAAATTATAACCTCTAACCTGTCATAACAGTGCGACCAAACAAACGAACTAAACCGACCAATCACCACGCGCGGAGTTAGAATTTAACTGTGTTTAGCAAGAATTTCAAATTCCAATTTTAGTAAATGTTTTATTCAACTTTACCATTTACAATAACAAATTTTAATTAATTTCAAATTATGTACAATGTTTTAGTAAACAAAATATATTTCTATAGTTAAAATTTGTGCAATTCTTATTTTCATTCAATTCCTTGTTCCTATTGTGCAATTTAATAATATTCATATCAATAAATATTCTACCGAGAAAAAGACGTTGTCACGTAAAATCTTCGCCCGTAAAACCGACTTTACAGGCAACCATAATTTTTTTTTAAGAAAGGGGATATTGGAGACGTGTCTAACTATTGTAAAATATTATAAATCCCATCGGTAGTCTCATAATCCACCGAAAAACCTACATGTGATCAGATGATTGACTTATTATAAGCTTCCAGTAGGCTATGCTTGTTAACTAAGGCTCATTATAAGCTTCTAGTAGACTGGTAGTATGGTTCCAGAAAATCAACTAAAATCGCACTTAACTGTGATTTTCATAGGCATGGCGAAGATTTTCCTTGGCAAACTTTCGTCCATGAATGTGCAAAATTTAACCATTACTTTGTTCAACTCATACTTAACCGATGTCAATCAAGGCCAAGAGATGTTAGGTGGTTGTAATTTTGGCACAAAACTAAATGTAAGGTCAAGTCCGTCACAATTGGCCAGTAATATTGTTCCATGGAGATGAATTCTAGGCTCCATTATTTTTTAATTTATGTAAACAGTATTACTACTAACATTTCAAAAGAAAATACAATGTTTGCTGATGGGACCACTCTTGTCATCAACAACAAAGACTGTGGATTAGTGGTGTAACGTTCGGATCCATCTGACTGATCCAGCGCAGTCAGTTTCCTTCACTGCCGCGACCCGTTCAATTAACCCGGTCAGTGCGGAGTTGCTGAGCCTTCTCGCTAGACCGTGTTACAGGTCAATCGGTCATCAAGTGAATGGCTAAATGAAATGAATGACTGAACGAAATAAAAATTTCCAGCTAGATGCATGTAATATTGAGCTACTTTTCAATGGATAAGAACTTTAAAATATACTTAATTGTAATATTATAAGTTTAGACGATTCTTAAAAATAAAAGATCTGATTTAAAACAAAATAAACTTGTTCAGTTGGCGGTAAAAAGTGAACGGGTATTTTATTCAAACACTCTGATCCGGATTACTTGTTTACCTGACTCGCCCATTCGAGTTGAACGGTAGGTCATGACCGACGTCGCATCTCTATTATGAAACTGGAATTTGAATTGCTTCTTCAGGCAAAAGAGTTATCCAATTTGTTTTTCAAAAACAACTCTAAATTGAACCTGGATAAACAACATGCATTTCCATTAAAAACGAAACAAATGAACTCTTCTAAATATTTTTTGACTCCATCTTTAATTATTGGTAACACTGAAGTGGATATTCCTAAAATAGCTGAACTACTGGCAGTGGTATTGGATTATGGCTTGAACTAGAATGGGCAGCTGGACAAAGTCTCAGGAAATTGGCACTTATGCCCTCCGATGTCATTTTAGGCTCAACAAAAAAGCCTAGTATAGAATATGCACCACTGTCTACTCGAGTTGCACGCATCTTATCAAATCATTCTCTGGCATCCATGACCAAAAACATCAATACAACGTTTTACTATGCAAAGAAAGTAATCCACCCAGTGATGCCGCCCTGCGCACACTGTGGAGACTGTAAACATAAATATTTAACTATACCATCTCTTTATACACAGGGTGTTCACAAAAGGATGTCACAAACTTCTGTGGGTGATAGTACTCATATTTACAAACAAAAAATGTCATGTAAACATATGCCAAGAAATATATCGATTAGCCACTATAGATAAACCATTCGTAAAGAAACCTGCGCAGAAGCAAATTTCTGATAAACAGCACCATCTTGTATCTGTTTATCATCTGTGTAGATCGTGACTCACTCACACAGTTTTGTTTACACTGCAGCTACTTTACCTGCTCTATAACTATATTATATTTTTGTGTGTAGACATTTACAAGTGTCGCAGTCTAATAGTAAAATATTAATTGAACGGATTAATGTAGCCATAGACGAATCCAGGGAGCTTGCATTTTGTTGTGAGGTTAGCTGCAGAGTGACGATGGCCAATAGAGATATGTCGTTCGGTCTTGACCCGTTCAATTCGAACGGTTAGTCAATTGAAGGAGTGATCCGGATCAGTGTTTCAAAAGACCCGTTCACCTAGAACGTTTCATTCACCTTTTCCTGCCAACCGAATAAATTTGTAATTTTTTTCAAGTTAGATATATTATTTTTAATTCCAATAAATTACAATATTATAATTAAGTTAATTTTAAAACTCTTATCAATGAAAAATAGCTTAAAATCATATGGAACTAACTAAAACTATAAAGTTTATGTTTATGTTATACTGTTCCCCAAAATTGTGCAGTCGTTCCTTTCGTTCACTGCTAACCGATTAAAAAGAAAATCATAATAATATAACTCAACAAGGGGAGCAGGGAGTCTGGATGTTATGAAAAGTGGTGGGAAGTTAATCGGTTGGACATAAAATATCTTGTTATTTATAAAAATAAATTATTTTCAAACGAGCAATATGTGTCTGTGTAATTTTTAGTCAAAAGTCAAAAAGTATTTATTTCTTCATCAAAAATTATTTACATTTAGTTTACATGTATTTTCTTAAGTGAATAGAATATACTACAATAACTAGTTACGTTGCTGTAAATCTCTATAAAATAAAACTTAGAAATTAATTCCCAAACTAAGTAAGAACTTGTGTTTTGAGAATGAGTCTTGTACTGTACCGCATTGTTACTTATACTTTATAGCTTAATTACAACAAACTAAAAAGGATATCTATCAAAATAATTAAAATTTCTGTAGAAATAATATAAAAATATTTAAAATTAAAATTATTAATTGATTAAGTTTTTAATAATTTAAAAAGAATATACTACAGATTTGTTTGGTTACATGGGAGAAGACTATGGCAGTTGCAACCCTCCCACCCCCCACCCACCACCTAATGACTTACGTCCCCAATCACTCACACTCACATACACCCAATACACACTACTCGAACACCGCGCGCGCGCGCACGCACACCGCACACACTGACACACGCTAGCGCACAAAGACAACACATTTGTACTACGTTAGGTCGAAAGTTAAGTTTATAATTGTTTTTTTATCTATAGATTGATGTTATAATTTGTTCAGTTCTGTCCCTTCCAACCTCCAGTAACCATGGATTAATTTTCTTTTTATATGTCGTGCTTGTATAAAAGTTGTTGTGCTGTAGGTCTTCAGGTATATTTCTGTATAAATAGTGGGCTATAATGAACGGATTAGTGGTCGAGTAAGTCCTTGAAAGTCTTGGTACACGTATTCCAACATTGTCCGCATTTCTTGTGTTGTAGTCGTGGTTTATTTCGTCGAAGATTTCGTCAAATCGCTTGTGTATATGCATCAACAATTTCCTAACAAATAACTGTCGTATGTCAAAAACTTTTAAGCTGTCAAAAACGGCATTTGTAGAGTATCGCCTATTTACTCTTAGAGCTGCTTTAACTATTGCCTTTTGTGTAACTAATAACGGTTGTAGAATTGTTTTGTACGCTCCACCATATGCTATCAGTCCATTTTCTAAAATAGACTGTACATACGCGCAATAGGTCATTCTAATTTCCTGTAAATTTAAAAAGTGCCTAATTTGTCTAAATGCATAAATAAGTTTTCTAAGTTTTTTATTTAAATAATCTATATGTTCTGTCCAGCTTAGCTTGCGATAAAAAAAAACACCCAGATATTTATAACTCGTCACACTTTCAATTTCCTCACAATTACACGTTGTGCTGTCGAAATTTCCACAACTATGCAGTTTAATGTTTTGGATTGGTATGTCTCCTCTGTCTCTTAATGATATCGGCAGGAATTTTGTTTTTCGAACATTAAGTGTGAGTAGATTGTGGTCTAGCCATTTTTTAACAGACTCAATATCTTTGGTGGCCTTGCCTCTGACTTCCTCCCAACTCTTACCATCAAAGAATATCGCTGTATCATCGGCAAAGAGATAAAGCTTACCCGTTATATTTATTTTAGCAAGGTTATTCGCGTATATGAGGAATAATGTGGGGCCGAGCGTACTCCCTTGAATGACGCCGTAATCTATGGTGGTTTCCCTACTATTGACGCCATTAATTGTAACAAACTGCTTCCTATTTTCTAAATAAGATTTAAACCAATTTAATGAATTTCCTTTAACGCCAATTAACTCTAATTTACTTAACAGTTTGACCCTATCTACCGAATAAACGCTTTTGCGAGATCCAGAAACCCCAACAGACAACGCCTGTTGCTACTAACAGCCTCGTTGATATCTTTATTCAAACAAAAAAGTGCATCTGCAGTGTTTCTAGATTTTCTGAAACCATACTGCGAGTCTGTTAAAATATTATTGGTATTTAAATACTCAGTTAACTGTTCGTTTACTATCTTCTCAATTACCTTAGTGAAAACGCTCAATAATGATATAGGCCTGTAGTTAGATTTGATTGTATATTCATTTGATTTATAAATAGGTACCACTTTAGCAATTTTGAACGCGTTGGGGAATTTTCCAGAGCGGATGCTTTCGTTTATTATATGTAGCAGCGGTTTCCCCAATACCCTTAAATTGTCTTTTAAAAAGGAAGCAGATATTCCGTCATAGCCCGGAGCTGAGCCACCACGTAGTTGGTTGACGTGCCGTTGTAAGTCATCCTCCGTGACAGTGTGAAGTGTAAAGGTCGAGTAAGTCGCATAGTCAGTGTCGTCTACTACAGGTGGGTCGCTTGAATCAATCGCATTCGCCAGATTAGAACCGACTTGAGAGAAATATTGATTAAATTCTTCTGCTACCTTTAACTTAATTTCTCCAGATCCTACTGTTTGATTAGTTGTAAAATGTTCCAATGGAAATATATCTTTTTTGTTTTTTCTACCCGCAAGTTCGTTGACAGTTTTCCAAAAGCTTTTTGGATCATACTTTGCTTCGTTGAGTTTTTCTCTATAGTATTGTATTTTAACATTTTTAATAATACTATTCAACCTATTTCTATATCGTAAGTAAACAACTTTTATATTATTGTTAAAGGGTTGCGATTTAACTACCTTACTAAGCTTTTCTCGTCTTCTTATAGATCGTACTATTCCTTCAGTAATCCAGGGTTTTATAGGTCTTAAAAATGCAGGTATTTACTTTCATGGATTTTTTTGATTTTTCTAAACAAACACTTATAGTTCCAAAAAATCTGTTGGTAGCGGTATTCAAATCGGTAGCTTCCGTAACACCTGCCCAATTGCTGTTATTTATCTCTGCGGTTAATTGTTTTTTATCTATATAAGTACTACTGTTAAGTGTCCTGCTAGCATTGCTTCTATTAAATTTTACTTCTAAAAACACTGCATAATGGTCTGTTATGTCTGTTTCGATCACTCCAGTCTGTACATTTGTGAAATTATCGTGATGTATGAAGACGTGGTCGATGCAGGTTTTACTCTCTCCCACTACTCTTAGTAATGTATTTATAATATATGTACCTTACATATGATAAATCAAAGGCACATCAATCAACCAAGTCCATTGATTATAAGTATTAACATTTAAAATATTTAGTAATGTATTTGGTAACTTACAATTACATTTTTATCAGTTTTAACATATCTATTTACATTTACTAAATTCTTGAAACAATACATTTATTGTTATATATCTATCCATTCACTGTACGATATGCTGTTTCTTTCTCTATGCGAACACTTATTTACAAGCGGATCCTTTCGTTCACTCGGTCATTACATTCAGTCGTTCATTTTGTTCGGTCAACACGATGACCAGGATAACACGCTCTAGCGGGAAGGCTTAGTAGTAACTCTGTACTGATCGGTTCAAATGGACGAATCGCGTGAGCTCAAATCACCCAGGGTCTTTTTGTAAACGGTCTTCCTATAGTCACCATTTTTTGTGTTTTATAAAAAAAATGATTAATACTAAAACTAATTCATAATTTTTTAATAGTTTGCTGCTCCCGGGCTTGTGCAAGCCTACCTATAAAGTGGCCTTGCTCCCTTATGCATTGACAGATTTTGTTGAAACAAGTACCTACCACCATGGATTTTTTTAATTGTTCAAGTAGTTGGTATCTAATAAATTTTTAATAACTATACTGGGTTTTAGTTATACTAATTTAAACATGTTCAACCGATCTCATTTTGTTAATATTAAAGAAAATAACACAATTATTTTTATAAATTTTCCTCTTATCTATTCAAAAATGAGTGGCAAACTTTGTTTCTTTACCTAATCTATTTTTACTATCAGACACAGAAGTTCGTGACATCTTTCTGTAAACACTCTGTGTGTGTGTGTGTGTGTAATATATATGTATATATTTATATACATTAAATTGTATAAATGGCAATAGCCTTATTTAATTCCAATATACATTGAATCACAAAAAGTACTTGCTCCGCCGGGAGTCGAACCCGGATCTCTCACTTGCTGGGTGAATGTGCTACCATTACACCACAGACAGAGCGCTTACTTTTTCCGATTCAATTATTTTTTATTTGGCCGTATCTGTCACATATGTGTTTAAATAAGCAAACTAACATATGATCGGAAGACCAAATACCTGTCAAACGACTTTTATTTACTTTAAATTGTATAAATGGCAATAGCATTATTTAATTCAAATATACATTGAATCACAAAAAGTACTTGCTCCGCCGTATAAATCAAAATATACTTGATTCAATGTATATTGGAATTAAATAAGGCTCGAACACCCACAAGTTAAACTATCGATGGAAGAAGCCAACAACCTGAAGAAAGTGCTGGGCAAACGCGCCTTTAAGGGCAAAAACGTTAGGATGTCCAGCTGTCATGTTGAAGGTGGAACGATAGTGGTCGGCTGTGTAAACACAGAAAGTAAGGAGTGGCTGGAGAAGCAGGTCCAGGAGCTGAGTCCTTTTGAAGGAGTTCAGCTGAAAATGGGCCCAGCTAAAAGCCTGGTAAAGATTTTTAAAATTTCAACTTTTATCCCTAAGGACATCGAGGTGGACAGCAAGCAAGAGCTGTTCGAAGCCCTCAAAAACCAAAATGACCTTGACACGGATCAATGGACTGCTATTGGAGGGAAAATCTAGCACCAACGGCGAATTCTTGTGGACGAAGACTCCCTGGAGAAGCTGAAGACTCTGGCGATGCGCCCATTTTTGGGCAGCGACAGGATCACCTTCAAGCTGCAGGGAGGTAACGACCAATAGAAGATGACAGCGGTGCTCCAGATAAACCTACACCACAGCAGAGCAGCTACGGCAACACTCTGCCAGAAGATCCTGACTGACGACATAGGCGTGGTCCTGATCCAAGAACCATGGACCGTTGGCGGTCGTGTGATGGGGATGAGCACCGCTAAAGGTAATTTGATATACGATTCTGGCAGTAACAACCCTAGAGCATGTATATATGTCAGTAACAAAATCAAATCACTAAAAATGGCACAAATGTGTTCTAGAGACACAGCCGTGACAGAGGTTCACTTGCAGACAGGTGATGGCAACATCAGAATCCTGTTTGCAGCGGTTTACCTCCCATACGATTCTCCAGAACCACCGCCAACTGCGGAGATGAGGCGGATTGTGGAGTTCGGAACTCTTACGCGGAGGCACCTGATTGTCGGTTGTGATGCGAATGCCCACCACACCGCTTGGGGGAGCAGCAACATCAACAATCGGGGTGAGTGCCTCTTGAATTTTATAGTAGAATCTAACTTAGTTATTATGAATCAAGGCCGTAAACCAACTTTTGTACAAAGAAGAGGTACAGGGGTAAGAGAAGAGGTCTTAGATATAACTCTGGCTAGCAACTATATTGCAACTAAAGTTTTAAACTGGAGTGTGCTAGATGAAGCATCTGCTTCAGATCATAGGTATATCTCCTTTGACATGAGGTCGTACAAAATAAATGAGACCTATAGAAACCCAAAGAAAACAGATTGGGTAGCTTTCAATGCAGAACTAAAAAGCAATCTAGTAAGGGAAAATGGGTATGAGGGGCAAGGGGTCGAGGACATGGCGAACTCTTTGCAAAACGCCATGAAAGAATCGTACCATAAAGCCTGCCCCGTGATAGAAAAAAACTCAAGGAAAAAAGCATGTTGGTGGAACCAGGGGCTGGAAACCTTGAGGAAAAACCTTCGCAGAGCATATAATACATGCAAACAAGCAGGAAACTGGGATAGGTACTCTGCTGCCCTAACAGAGTACAATAAAGAGGTGAGAAGAGCTAAGAGAAACTCATGGAGAGAATTCTGTCAGAGTATTGATAAGGTACCTGACTGTGCAAAACTCCAAAAAGTCCTAGCTCGAAGCCCCATAAATGTGGTGGGTACTATACATAGGGAAGATGGGACTCAAACCAAGGATCCTGACGAGACTCTTCAGTGTTTACTGAATACACACTTCCCAGGATCTTTTCAAACCAGTGAAACAGTTGTTAGTGAATGGAGGCGAGAACCTAGAGATAGCTTGTCTAAGGAGGACTGGAACTGTGCAAAGACTGTTATCAACTACTTGGGGATAAAAAGGCCCTGGAGTCTTTTAAGCCGTTCAAATCACCAGGTACCGATGGCATTTTTCCTGCTTTACTGCAGGAAAGTGAGGACTTGGTGATACCTCTGCTTCTACGACTGTTTAGAACCAGTCTAGCGACAAGAGTCATACCCTCATCCTGGAGAACCTCTAGGGTTATATTTATCCCGAAGCCAGGTAAACCCTCCTATGAGGTTGCAAAGGCTTATAAACCAATAAGCCTAACATCCTACCTCCACAAGACCGTGGAGAAGGTTCTGGATAGGCATTTAAGGGACACAGTTTTCATCAACTGTCCCTTACATCCAAATCAACATGCTTACCCGACATCTTATGAAACAGCCCTACATTGTTTGGTTGGCAAGATTGAGCAAGCTATTGTACAAAAGGAAATATCAATATTCCTGGATGTAGAAGGAGCTTTTGATAATACAAGTACTCACTCTATAGTGTCTAAGCTTACATCCAGGGGTACGGAGAAAACTGTTGTTAGATGGATAAATAACATGCTTAAGAGCAGAAGAGCACAGGCATCTCTGTGCGGAGTCACAAGATAGGTCAAAACGCAGCGAGGATGTCCACAAGTAGGTGTATTATCACCAAGCCTGTGGAACATAGTTGTGGATGACTTACTCTGGACTCTGAATGAACAGGGTATGTATGCTCAAGGCTATGCAGATGATGTTGTCATACTCATAAGAGGCAAGCATATGGTTACGTGTCTGGAAATGATGCAGAGAGCACTGGCCATTGTGGAGCGATGGTGTGACGAAGAAGGACTTGCAGTGAATCCTTCGAAGACCGTCATGATACCATTTACAAGTAGTAGGAAACTGGAAATCACACAGCCAGTCCTATGTGGGGGCCAGATACAGATAAGCAGGGAGTTCAAATATCTAGGAGTCAAACTAGATGATAAACTCACTTGGAAAAGTCATCTGGAATACCTAATCAGCCGATCTCAGACTACATTGATGATGGTGAGACGTGCGGTAGGATGCACATGGGGGCTTAGACCCGACATGTCACATTGGCTGTACACTAGTCATCAGACCAATGATGGTGTATGGCTCAGTGGTATGGTGGCCAAAAATCGAACAGGTGACTGCCGCAAAAAACCTGTCAAAGGTACAGCGGTTGCCATGCTTGGGGACAATGGGCGCCATGAGAGGAACACCAACCGCTGCTATGGAAGTAGTGCTAAACCTCCCACCCCTAGACATATTCGTCATAGGAGAGGCTAGGATGGCTACCTACAGACTGAAGTGCAATGGGAACTGGCATCATCACCATGCTAGTAAGCACTCCAAGATCGTTGACATTCTCAAACTGGATATTCTAAAAATGATGTCTGACAGCATGGCAAAGGTTACGGACTGGGAAAAACCATTTCATGTCAACATTGTTGAAGGGAAGGAATGGTCAAAAGGTGAGGCTCTAACCTGGTACACGGACGGGTCAAAGACTCTGAAGGGTACTGGGGCAGGGGTCTGGGGAGCCAGACCTAGGGTTAACTTAAGCTTTAGCCAAGGTAAACTGGCAACTGTCTTTCAGGCTGAAGTTACAGCCCTTGCAGAATGTACAAGAGTTAATGTGGAAAGGGGCTACAAAGACAAAACCATCTACATTAACTCGGACAGCAGGGCTGCTCTGCAGGCCTTGGCCAACCATGACTGCAATTCGAAGACAGTCTGGGAATGCCATAAGGTCATGAAATTGCTGGTGAAAACCAATACAGTTATTCTAACTTGGGTGCCTGGTCATAGAGGAATCACAGGTAATGAAGGGGCAGACAGTTGCGCTAACTTGGGAGCCAACTGTCCTCTTACCGGTCCTGAACCAACGTGTGGGGTCTCATATAACTTAGCACGTAGATCAGTTACCAAGTGGATGGTTAATAAACACCTATAACATTGGAGAATACTGAGGGGAATGTACAAGCAAAGCGGATGCTCAAGGGACCATCAAGGAACATTGCAGCAGATGCCCTTAGAATGAGTAGAACAGAGATCCGAAAGGTGACTGGTTTTATTACAGGTCATTGGATATTCCGAAGCCACCTGAATACAATAGGTATTCCAGTTCAGGAAACACTGTGCAGGAAATGTGGCGAGGCTGACGAAACAGCCAAGCACGTCATATTTGAATGTCCGGCATTACAGAGCAAACGCTCAAGATCCCTAGGTGTTCTTATGCATACGGAAGAGGGGTTGGAACAGGAAAGCATTGTTCAGAAGATCTCATGGTTTTGTAAAGGCCTGGGATTTGATACAGCTTAAACCTGGGAGAGGGTGCACAATAAGCCGGATGGCTGAGAGGCAACTACCAGGCCTAAGAAACCTGGCCCTCTGTTAAAAAAAAATTTCATAAGCATGTTGTTAGGGTGACTTAATTTTTTCGGACTAAGGATCCAAGAAAGTGAAATTCGACAATACCCCCATCACTGCACTCAATCTTATCTCACTGGTTTGGTATAGAATACACTTGGTCTAATCGGTGGTCTCTAGGAAACATTACATATTCATTTCCATATCATATAGCCCTGAACTGCAGATTGACTAATACCAATAACTACGTACCTTCGTCAAACAGTTCAAACTGTAGTCATACACTACTATAGTTTCGACTATTAATAAGTTATCTACTGGTGTCGGTCTCAATAAATATTAAAAGCGAGAATTATCTATATAGTCGTCAAAGTTTAAAATACACTAACACAGTACAAACACAATAAATTATTATTACATTACATTTACAATTACAAGTTGTAATATTAATACATTGTGCTTAGTGTTACATATTTCTATGTATTTATTACTCTTTGGTTATCCATATAAACACACAATTTTTCTTTATATGATGCTTAAATTACAGTGCCATCTGAAAAAAATTGTCTGATTTCTTCACATGGTCTTCTATTCACTAATGGAAACCAGCCCCACACCCAAACTTCGTGGTAACTCCTCTGGTAACAAACCATACTTCTGAATGAGATAACCAAGTTGATAAAAAAATATTTAAATTCTTTTGTTTTCTATCTAGGAGGAATAAAAAAGTACTTTACTGGGTTATTATTCACCATTGACTGAATTTAAAAGCCTCAGATTCAGTATTGAGTTAAGAGGGAAGAAGCATATAAGTGCAGTTAAATGATGAAAGCTTGCGGTTTAAATCCAAATAGCCACTAGATGGATAATGATAAAATTCCAAGTCAGGAGAATTCTTCAGCTAACTTTTATCATGAATGGAAATTTCAAGAAGGAAGATCTCATCAGATTTGGCTCATAAACCACGAACTTTCCGATACTGAATAGTGGAATACTCCTTACTTTTGCATCCTCATCTCACAGTTTTAAAGACTCAACTGAACACATTAAAACAAATCCTGACCAAATTTCAGAATGATCAACCTTGACAAGATTATTTACAACCTCTTTTGGCACTAGGCTTAAATCTAGCTATAACCAGGATTTTTAGATCAAAATAATGGAATTTTGTTCTGCTCTCCATAAGGCAGTATAACAGCCATAAGGCTCTTTTTGTCCAGTATAAGTTATGACATTCTTATATGAATGTTGATCTGATTCTGTTGCTTTCACTTCTTTGAGAAATTTCTTTGTTTGAAATAAAACACCAAGATTTTTCAATTCACAAAAGGTCTCTTTATCTAATGTTACAAGTCTACTTAATGTGGTAGGCATTTTATTTGGCCTGACAAATTTTTTGATTAAGTTTCTCATGCAAATCTAGATGTGAGGTATACAAAAATACATAGAGGTTTGGGAACTGATGTTTTTTAAGAAAAGTTCACAACCCATTGAAATTATTTAAAAAATACCAACTTGCATTTTGTGAAGACATCTTTAATTTGATCTGCAATATTTTTTAGAGGTATATTGTCTGAGTTTTTTTTATCTTAAAAGTAAACTTTTTCGTCATTAAAAATCATCATGATACATATCATTCTACTTTGTTAGTTGATGGCAGGGCCGTAGACAGATTTGGCGGACTCCACACAAACCAAATGTTCGGGCTCCTATAATTATACATTGGACAAACTGTGTCAAATGTTTTTTCATGTAAAAATAAAAAAAGCTCTTTAACCAATGGTCAAACCTAATATATTTTCCATATTGCTGTTAGTTTTTTACAGTACAATTAATAACTCCAGAAGTATGTGAGGACTTGAATGGACTATGTAATAGCTACTAATATAACATTGGCTTAAGAACTGCTGTAGTTTCAAAACATCTGAAGGATTTTTTGTTAGTATTATAAGGTGAAAATGTAAGTTTTTTGTAAAATTTAAAATCGTTACGTCAAACTACTATGGATTTTTATTGTTGCACTTAAAATGCAATAAAAGGAAAGTGAACTGGAGCTAAACTCAACATTCAAATAATTGTATCAATCCTTCCTACCATAGCTACGTTATGTGTAGAAAACTCGGTTGCTCCACCATGCTTAGATATGGTGTTAGAGAAACATCGTAATGCACTCAATTGTGCACATCAAAACAATGAGACTGCCACTTCACCTATTTATAGTTGTCTCTGATGTCAAAACAATGTAAAGGTTCATTTTTAGCTTCTTCATCATCGAATTTCCTTTGATCTCAAATGAACATGATTCCCAGATTCTAGGAGCACCATACTAGAAGACATAAATTTGATAATACAATAAGAAAAAGATATCAAGACAAGCTTTTTGTAATCCAACCACAATTTAAAATATCTAATCCATCAGAAAGATTCTCTAATTCAAATAAAACAAATTTTTTATTTTATTCATATTTATTTATAGACATTAAGTTCAAAGGCAGGTAGTTCTACCTTATTATGCACTTTAAACTATTATTATATGAAAATGCGGATAGAAAATGGTTCTAAAACCTAGTAAAAAAGTGCACAATTTTAATAACACATAAATTTAAAAAAATTCTAAATAAAAAATTATCATGAAATTTTGTATGAAGTCATTTCTGTATAGGCAACAGTAAGTTTTGCCATTCCATTGGATTTGGTTTAGCATTAGAGAATATTTTAACAATGGTGTTGTGTGTAATAAATAAATTTGTAAACAAATTGAGTACAATTATATCAGATTTGCAAATAAGATGTTTTCATTCATAGAGTTAAATTAAATATTAGTGTGGAAAATCACTGTTAAAAGACGGTGACACTTTAACACTGAACACTGAAATGGAACTTAACTTAATTGAACAAAAATGTGATTGTACTATCTTGCAATTTCTTTTTTACATAGACAAAAAGAGTTCTATTCTATGATAGTGCTTGACCAACCATGGAATTTATCTGAACTTCATTGAAATCAGTTTCCCAGTAGGAAGACATAATTTCTCTTTTGAGTCTCAAGGGGACATAAAGATTTCTTTTCTGTACAATTTATCTGCAAGTATATCTATCTGCAGAACATTTCAAGATTGAGCTATAGATCTGAAGTTTTGCATGCAACCTAAGCGAAGCCTGTTATGCGACAGATAGTCTGGCGTACTCTTACCTTACATAATGTAATCTAGTAATTCTTGCAGATCGTTCTGATATTTTAGAACCATCACTACATCCTAAAGAATTTTGTTAAGTACTTGAAACCTCAAATTAAGTTCTTGCATTACGTCATCTAAATTTTGAGAAATGATTTGTTTTAAACAATGTTTTAGGATCAGTCTTACTAGTGTTTTTATCAATAAAGTCTTCTTTTTGTGGTTTTTCACCTTCTAGGATTGTTCGATTAGGCCCAACATTATTTTCGGCTACAATTGTAAGGTTGCATTTTCTTATTTTATTTTTTGCATTCTTCAATTCAAAAGCTCAGCAGTTTATTGAAAGATCTTTAAGGCCCTCTCTAAAATTATGGCTCAGAAACTGAACTTATAATATAGTAATTTTCTAAACTTTTTGTTTTTGAACAAAGTAAGTTTAGATTTTTATTGTGGCAACCTTCGAAAGAGTGAACAATCAAACTATTTAAATTTTAATTCCTTGAAGTGTTATTCTACTAATTTTTTCCCCCTCATTTTTGGCATCTTTTAAAAGTGCTTCCTTGATTTTCAATTTATGTTTAAACCTTAAAAAAACATATTAGTGAGAAAAGAATAATTTGCACCCAAAATCATTGTTACCCAAAATATTAGTCAAAATGAATGTTATTGGAACAGGACAGTTCGCAATTTATGTAATTTTATTACAATAACAATATAATTTTTATGCCAAAAAATGTATATACCAACTTTAATTTATCCTTTGCAATAACTCTAATTGCATTGGAATTGTTGATATTTCAATAGTGAAGGACAAGTATTTTGGTATTAAGTAAATTCACTACGATAAATTGAGTTTGAGATATACTTTATTCACATTCATACTACACTAACATAATACAGACACTATATATGCAGCGAACCTCCAGAAAGGGTCTGACTGCATATTGTATCCATAGAATTGTACAAAATCTCAATTACACTATTGTATATACAATATAGAAACAAAAATAAAATAAATGTCCAAGGCTATCAACAATATATAAACCATAAATTAATATTAAAATTAGAAACAATAGATTGTGAATACCTCAAATATTTAACAACGATTATAATACTTCAACATTTTCTACAAAATACAATTATCACAAAGAAACATGCTGAAAAATAACCAGCATCAGGACTGTATTACACGACACGGTTAATAAATTAGAAAAGTAGCAGTCAATTTGATCATTTAACCATAAACAGGTGGATAAATAAACTTGGTTTCGTGTTACCACTCAAATATTTCAAGTAAAAATTGTCCTTGTAAATCTTTTTACATTAAATTACTTTTTTTGTGGCAAGACTTAAATTAAAAAGAGAGCAAAACCAAGCACAAAGCTTGAAACTTAAATCACAATAATAATAAATAATTCACACAGTAATGAACATAGCTGGCTGTACTTAACGACTAAATACGACCCGAATAAATAGAATCTATAAACAATAATCTGATATTGTACAGTTCAAAAAAGTATAAAGGAAAAAATATACAAAGATAAATACAAATAACTAATTTTCTTTTTTGTTTGTACATGTCTTTAACTAAACTTTACAAACTGTTGCATATAGACAAACTAAACTTATTTCCAAGCTACTCATTACAATGATCCTACATTTCTGGCCCTCTAGGCTTGATCTACTTGCAGTGCTTTGTTCGGTAATGGTAGATTGACTTTGTCAATCGATCAGTCAAAAGTTACACAAATCATTACAATACTAGAAACAAACTAATCAAAGTTTAACAAAAAAAATTTTAATTTATTAATGGAACCTAACCTTCAAATAAAAATAAGTACTTTTTTAGGAAACTTTTCTCATCATTTTACTGATCAAGTGTAATACATTAATTGTGCAGCATTTTGACTGATTTAAAAACTAACATTATATAAACTTCCTTGTTTTAAGTTCCTTACTAACAATGGATGATTTGAGAGATATGAGAATTAAGAACATTTGCTATTGATAAGTGTTACTAAGAATGTATTTAAAAACCTTCCATTGGCAAATGTTTATAATTCTTTAATAATGTATTACATATTCACCACATGCCACATGCTTGATTTAAAAATTAATAGACTTGGTTTTGGATTATTAAAATCGTAACAAACCACGCAAGTGATGTGTTGAATTCTGACAGCGAGAAAGATCAGCTTAGACGAGCACAGTACCTACTCTATGAGATATGTGTTCTGATATACTGAGTGCCTTCGTAAGCTCACGATGACTCATCCACTTACTACTTCAACTTGGAAACCCGTCCTGTGATATGTTGTTCTTCTGTTAATCACAAAATGGAATTAACTTTCATTAAAATACACATAATATTTATTGTTAAATTTTGATTCATGTCAACAACATTTATTGATTAGCTGACTAGTTTTCACTCCTTTAGCTTTTAAACATGTTTGTTTTCATAAAACAATATAACGAAAACTTTGTTGCCTTGACTGCACAAAAATAAAATCCCATAAAATGATGTTATACCGAAACAGCTAAAAACATTGGTAAACTTGATTTATTAATGAGTAGTTGTAGTTTGAATATTGACAATCTCACCTCGCATATTAGTTTCCAAATTGAAGCTAGCCTCCAAACTGAGTTTAACACATACCACTGATTCTGTCCTACTACACATACAAAACTATGACAAGTTACTATGTTTTATTTACATCTACCAGACGCAAAATAAAATCCATTTGTTATGTTTCTTAACCATAAAAAAATATCCAAGTCTTCTTTATATATTGAGATTGTACAAAGCGATCAGGTCCTTCTTTGGTTTAATAGTTCAAATTATTTATCTTACAAATTTCAAAAATAATATACACATTCTAAGTAATGGCACCGAAAATAAAATATTAATTTTAATCAAGTTAAGGTAAAAAAATGTAATCATATTTTTATGTCAACGTGGGGTTAAATTATAAGCACTTCAACATAAGTGGATACGATTATATTACAGTCATAAATGTTTCTTGTAAAACAAAGTATTGTGAGTCGGGTGGGAGGAAGGATTGAAGGATAAGGCAGGCCACATTTTGGTCAATAAATGCTTTCATGGTACAAACTGTATTCATTATTCATGAGGAAGAAAGATGGGAAGCTCTCATATTAATGGCAGATCCGCAACTACTTTCAAAAAGGTTGAAAACCTGTTGAATATCAAAAACGAAATTTTAGGCGTGACACTCATCTAACTGATACATTATTATACTATACACTGGGCTGCCTGGAATGTGGGGTAGGGGAGCGACGTACGACAACCATGCAACGACAACTAAAGTAGTGACTGAGTAGTAAATTCGTTGATCAGTTGGGCTCAGACTGCGGACACTTGCACGTCTTCGTCATCTGAGGACACAATATTTCATTTAATAATACATGTTGATAATAGTGAAGAGGGAAAGTAAAATTTGTACAATACAAAAGTTTTCTATGACAAGAAATTGCTCAAAATTGTATTGTATAATAATACTTTAAGATATCCAATTTTACATTGCACATTAGAACTATAATAATTATAATGGTTGTATAGAAATATAGAAAATTGAAACAAATAATTAAAAAAAAGAATTGATTCATTGTTATTGTGCATGTTACTATTACGGTCTTGCATTAGAAGTCATAGTTTTTAAGTTCTACATTACACACAAATATTTCTTACCATGAAGAATTAGACCATAATGCTACTAAAAGGAAAATAATAGCTTGGCTTATTTTGAAGGAATCAATCTAATTTTCAAAGATTTTGTGACAAAAGACAAATGCGAATATATAGACAGAATCTTACTATCACCTGACAATAAAGTAAGGTTGAAAAATTTGAAAACTATACAATTAAAGGTTGATGAGCTGGCTTCTGGAAGAGTCAAAAGACTGCTGCTAATTATTTTACAACCCTAAACTTTCAAAATACAAAAATTTATTTTGAAAATGATTAAACCTAGAAAGTTGATTCACGTGACAGCCTAGGCTGGACAGCAATGGTTTAACATGACACAATAATTTTGTACACACTGTATTATTAAGTGATAAAAACAGACAACTTGAATCAGATAAGCGGCCGAACAAAGAAGATCGCATCTACTGTTGTTTATGCCAATGGGTGTGTGATTATTTTGTTATTCAAATTTCATTCGTATTACATATTATCAAAAACATTCAAAGTATTGTATTCATGTCTAAATAGTAATAAAGTGTTTTAGTTTGGTACTTATTGCAAGAAAACGCTGTAGATTTTGTTGTTAATACAAGAAGTAAATACTATCAAATTATGTAAATATAGATTTTATTTTATTTTATGGTTCCAACAGTTTTATTGGTACAAGTGAAAACAGTAAAAACATGTAAAGTTTGATGTTGGCAATAATATTCTTTACAAGGGAGAAGTTATATCATTTACAGTACTAGCACTATGGCTTCTACATACCGTCCTCATCATGAGGGTAGTGGGGGTGATGAGAAGTTACGCCCTCATGTGAGTGTGCGCGGCCCAGCCGGTGCTGTCTGGCCGCCAGCTGCGCTGCCACGCTGTAGACGGGTGGCGGCTGGTGGCGCAGGCGTGGTACTCCACACACTACATCACATACATTTCCTCACATTTATTTAGCATACAAACGTAACACTAATTATCCTTTTTTGAACATTTTCAAACTCTACACAATTAATAAAGTAGGTTTTAAAAATATTTTGTGAAAATTAAAGCTTCCTAACAATTGTAGAAACAAGTTGGTGTCAATTTTCCATTTTGCTTCCTATAAAAATTCATTTCTTGAATAATGTGATTTGGTTAATGTGTTGCAGTTTTAAAGAACAGCTGTTTAATAACGCTCTTTGTTGAAAATAGCTGTTTGATTGAAGAATATTGCTGGTGCTATAAAAAAATAACCTAATCTACTCCATTACAGTTTTACTGATATTGAAGTTCGAGAAATGGCTTTTAATGTTGAACAAAAAGTGAAGTGTTGTGTGTGGGGTATTGCCTTTGGCAACATTACAGAAGCAATTAGACAATTTCAGGTTACCTACCCAGGAGTTGAACCACCTAGCAATCCAACAATAACTAAGTGGAACAATATTTTGTTAGAAACTGGAAGTGTCGTAAAAAAGTACTCTAAAGGATCAAATGAGGAAAGAGAAGTACTAGTAAGCGCATCAATGCTCCACTCTCCAGGTTAACCGAAATCACTAAGGAAAATTGAACTTTGTTGCAAAGTCTTCAGTACAGAGAATAATTGAGAAAAACAAAATTAAATTTTACAAAAGTCACCTAGTCCATAATCTTCTTGAAGATGATACGGATAGGAGAGTGGAATTTTGTTCTCTTATCATTGAGTTTTATGAGCTAGATCCTAATTGGCATACTGAAATTGTTTTTTCAGAGTCCACTTTCTACGACAATGGTGCTGTAAATAGGCGTAATTGTAATTGTTACAGCACTGGTAATCCACACATTCTTGAACAGACTCTACTCAAATCAAGAGGAATTACTGTTTGGGCAGCTGTAAGTTGTAATAGGGTGCTTTCTTAAGACATTTATGACTGAGATAGTACATTTATCTTAAGATAGTACAATGACTGAGAATATGTATGAACAGGTTTTAAATGAAGAAGTTTTGCCTCATTTTACTGTTCCAGAAATGGATCAAGCTATCTTCCAACAAGGTTGTGCTCCCCCTTATTTTGCAAATCCTGTCAAGCGATTACTAAATGACAACCTTCATGGCCGTTGGATTGGTTGTGATTTTTTTCGATTAGCCACCCCGATTCCCAGAGTTAACTGTGTTTCTTTCTATGGGGTTACTTAAAGGAACAAGTTTATAATCGTAGCTTCAACAATGATGAGAAAATAAAACAATCAATTGATACTGGATACTGTAGAATTTTTTTGTAAGAGCTTACAATTCATTTATTAAGCACTGTTATCAGTGTGTCAATGTGGATGGATTACAGTTCGAATGATTGTGAACTATAATTGTAGGTTTTTTAATAGGCTATGTTCCAATTGTCTGATTTAAATGCGTTATTTCTCTAGAATATGACAAGAAATAATTTATAAAGCAAAAATACTGTTTTTTTACTGTTTTTAAAGTACAGTTTTTCAAATTGCCACCATTTTGTTTCAACAATTGCTAGAGAGCTGAAATTTTCACAGAATATTAAAAAAAATATTTAATGAATTGTGTACTTTGAAAATGTTCAGTGCATAAATGGGCAAGTAATATAAAATCAAACGTTTAAACCTCTTCGTGGGACACCCAGTATATATATATATTCCACATTGTTTTCAGTCATGTGCAGGTTTACTCTTATTTATTTGAGCATACAGCCATAGCCAATAAATTTGTTGTAAAATAAAGGAAATCAACAATTACATCTGATATTTAAAATTTTTCAATAACATTTGTTCAACAATTATTTAATTTATGATACCTTAAACATTTTTCAAAGTTATCCTATAGAAATCCTGCAGTAAGGTTAATAAATGTCCTACAATCATTATTTCATAACTCTAACGTTATTAATGGAATATTGTGTAAGAGTTTACTACGGATATGATCTGACTAGATATTCTAAACAACTCATATATAATAGAGGATAAAAAAACAAAAACAAAAATTTAATCTTAATAATATTTTATAAGAAACTATCTAACTAAAATCAATTAAAACAGGAAACTGATTGAGAGAAAATACTAATAATTAAACCGCTGTGGCCCTAAACGTACTTCAGTAGGGGTTTTTATAAAAGCTATATATTTAAAAAGTGAAAGATTGAGGAAGGGATTATAATCAATTAGAATGATTATATGAAGATCATCCCAAAAGTTTAAAAGGTGTTTTGCTATATGAGAGTGAAACTTCATGTGTTGAAGGTGAGAAAGCTTCACACATTTTTTTGGAATAGAATAAAAATACTGAATAGTTGTGTTACAAATGCCAATTTCTGAGGGAAAGTGACGACCATGCAAAAAAGTGTATTTGGATAATTGATAATTCAGTTTCCTCAAATCATCGAATGTTTATAGCAGTGCGAGATGAGACCTGGTAATGTGGTATTAAACTACTTATGTTCAAATCCTGCCAAAAGTCTGGTAAACAAAGGCATACATTACGTTCTTCATCAACTGTTATTAATTAAATTTAGTATCAAGTCTACATTTAGTGTCCAAAATAACTTAATTAATTTCATTTAAATGAGTAACTTAGAGGTCGTTTGTTTCTAATAAGTAAATAAATTAACTGTTGCTTGTTTATAAATGTCTCTGTAGTTAGGGGTGACATAGTAAAACTATATGAAACGTAAACTGTTATTATCACACTCGTAGATCTTTGGATTAACTACAAAAGGCTAGTAAAAGAGAATTTTTGATGATAAATAATACCTGCTAGAACCATTAGAATCATTATAACAATAGTAAACAATTTTGACTAAATTTTATCTATTAATTAAAATTTGTTTAAATATACATAATTTTATTGTAGTGTTGTCAGTTTTGATATCAAGTTCTAACAATTTTTTAGAAGTAGGGCTTGTTAAAAACAGGACAGAGCTACCTTTAACCACACCAGTAGGTTTGGTATAAACTACATATTGAAATGTATGAGATGGTCCGTATACAGGGCGTTTCAAAAAGGACTTTACAACTTTCAAAATTCATATAAAATTTATTAAACAAGGTACAGAGCTGGTTTTGGTGTTGTTTTAAAGGAAAACAGTTCAAGTTTTGACTTGCGTAGTCCGCTAGTGCCTAATCGCGCCGCACAAGCGCTAGTGACAGTTACGTTAAACATGGCTGCCTTCACTGGACCGGAGCGTGCTAGTTGTGTGTTTTGGTTTGAAGAATCGAAGTCTGCGACAAAAGTTCAGCATAATTTTCGTACCAAGTACGCTAAAGATCCTCCTAGTAGGCCTACAATTTATGAGTGGCATAGTTGTTTTGTAAAACAGGGTGCTCAGTGAAACATAAAAAATCCTCAGGTCGTCCAAGCACATCTGACGAAGTCGTTGAGCAAGTGAGACAATGTTTTGTAAATAACCCTACGAAATGGATCCGGCGTGCATCTCGTGAGCTGCAGGTACCACAAACAACGGTTTGGCGTGTGTTAAGAAAACGTTTGCACTTGAAACCATACCGATATTCGCTTTTACAAGCAATTAAAGACACCGATAAGATTGCCCGTAGGAACTTCTGTGTGGATATGTTAAATCGAGTGGATGATGATGAACATTTCTTGGACAACATAATCTTTTCTGACGAGTCCACTTTTCACTTAAGTGACAAGGTAAACACACATAACTGTAGGATTTGGGGCAGCGAAAATCCACATGAAACATTACAACATGTTTGTGATAACCCTAAAGTGAACGTTTTTTGTGTGTTGAGCAAGAGGAAAGTGTACGGCCCCTTTTATTCCAAGAGAGAACCATCAATGGGATAGTGTACCTTGATATGTTGCAACAATTTTTAATAACACAGATCGATGAGGATGATCGAGAACGAAATGTTTTCTTTATGCAAGATGGCGCACCACCACACTATCTGACTGACGTCCGGGATTTTCTAAATGACCGCTTCCCAGGTCAATGGATTGGCCGTGATGCGCCAATTGCATGCTTCTGGCATTTCATAAAAGATATGGTGTACGTACCTCCTTTGCCGGCCACTCTACCTGAACTTAGAGCAAGAATTTACGCTGCTGCTGAGCAAGTTACACCTGAAATGCTAGTGCGAGTCTGGGAAGAAATCGAATATTGATGGGATGTGTGCAGAATAACCAACGGAAGCCTCATAGAACATCTTTAGTTTAAGGTAAAAAAACTTGAAGTTTTTTCCTTTAAAATAACACCAAAACCAGCTCTGTACCTTGTTTAATAAAATTTATATGAATTTTCAAAGTTGTAAAGTCCTTTTTGAAACGCCCTGTATATTTATTGGAGAAGGGGCAGCAGGGATATAGGCGCAATCAATAATGCAAAGCAAAGCCATAATGTTTCTCAGGTACAGTCTTCATATCATCAAGTTGTAACCTATATGCCGCCCTCAATATACTGAAACAAACAAAATCACAGTGTTTGCTCAAGCGAGAAGGTCCGCCCGCAAGCAAGGGTACTCACCTGGTGGGTGTGGTAGAGGTGGCAACACTGGCACAGCATGCGGGAAAGGTGGCCTCACTGCTACATAGCCTACACCAACATAGACACAAGCAAGGCATGAGTCCCAGCATGCAATCCACATATTTTCACCCCACACCTCGCTTCACTTGTACTGCCATACTTTTGTATTTCTTTAACGAAAACAAGTACGCACATTGTACACACAATTAAAAATGTTCAATTGCACAGCAATATTTCTCAACCAGTAGAGAACGTTCTAGTTGTCTATTCACTTTGGGTTGTAGAGTCAATGTGGGAAGCAGGGGCAACACGGCAGACAACTAGAATGTTCTCCCTGGTTGAAAAATATTGTAGTGCAATTGAACATTTTTAATTGTGTGTAAAATATGTGTACTTTTATGTGTTCTTTCAATCAGTGGACCCTAGAAGATAAGTTTTCAAGGTAAGTATCTCCCTATCAACTAGTAACAATTCCTGGCTTTCAAACAAAATTTAAAGCCTTGTTTATTTAGGGCAGATAACTAAAATAATATTTAATCATAGTTTAAAAGAATAGAGCTTTTTGATAATTTAAATTATGTGTATTCCAAAATAATTATAAAAATAAATACTAGGTTTCTTGTTCAGACATTATGGATATGGCCTTAAGAAATGAGAAACAACAAATTTATCAATATGAAAAAAATAGTGTAACCCATAATCCATGTTATATACAGGGTGTTCACAAAAAAAGTGTCACAAACTACTGTGGGGGATAATATTCACCATTTTATGCAAAAATGTCCTATAAATGTAGATAAAAAAGTGTTGAGCCGCTGGCCGCAATTTTTTATTAAAAATTATCATCTCTAGAGCTATTTAAGCTATATAATTTAAGATAAGGAAACCAAATTTGGTATATAGGTTTAAATAGATACGGTAAGTAAAAAATAAAAAAAATAATAGTGTTATTTTCTTTCAAATTAATAAAATGGCGTCTAATATTTAAAGTCAAATAACCAATATTCCCGTATAGTTGTAAACAAAGTACCAGACACCTTTGAGCAATTTCATTGCAACTTCAACGGTACTTATTTCAACAAAATTCGTCAATGCAATGCGAGCAAGAACATTTTAAAAGTACGCTTGCACAAGGCGAGAACAACAAACATTTTTTTTAAAGTATCAGCTGTTTTACATAAATTAGAAAAATTTTACAAGATACCAACTAACTATCTTAAAATTTTTATAACAAATTCCAACGGTACTTATTTCAACAAAATCTGTCAACGCATAAGTGAACACAACCACTTTAAAGATACGCTTACACAAGCTGGGAGCAACAAACCTGTCATACCTTTTAATGGAAAAGACATTTTTTATACTTCCACATTACATTTATTTAAATTTAATGTGGAAGTATAAAATTTAACATGTCAACTGTGACATGTTTGGCACAATTATCATAAAATTGTATTTTTGCACTACTAAAGCCCCAGAAACTTTAATATACCATTTACCAAATAAGACTAAAACAAATTTAAAAGTCTTAAGTGACCAAGTTTAAAAAATTGTCCCTCAAAGTTAACATATATACTGACAAAGATATTAGCTTGTCAGTGCGTACAAGTAGACAGCACTAATGTGGAGAATGTTAGGTTACCTTATATAAGAAAAGGCGGGTACATCACAATTTATGGTCAACACTGATGGTTACAACACTTTTAGACATCAATGGTAAACAGTTCAGAAGGATAGTACATGTTGAGATTATTTACAAAACATAAATTTACATAACAGTATTAATAATCCACACACAATGATTGCCCTTGCGCCCCTCCTGCCACTGGCTCCCCATGCACGTCTTTGTACACATCTGTATGACAATTCTTTGTTTTATTTTCATGTAACAAACTTACTCACAAACAATGTGGCTATTATATGAAATATTTCAAGTGAAAAACATGTTAATGGAGGGCTGGCTTATCTTTCACGAAGATGATTTCAGCATTAAGAATTAGTGATTGATTACAAAATTGTACAATATATATAATTTGTTACTTTTCACAGTTATATAATTCTCTCCCAATAACAAAAACATAAAGCCCATTCATTTTTACATTGTAGCTGCAAGTAAGTATATTATACTCAGTATTGTACACCAATTGACATGGAAGGGTAACAGTCAACAGCTGGATTGACTCATGCCATGCAAGCACCAGAAATATTGCTCAGGTGAGGATTTACAGTTTTTCACGTCATTAGAGTTTATTGTATTTTCTTGGTCAAAATGACATTCCAATTCTATAATTATTTCATTTGCTGGTAGAACTATGCTTATCTTGGTTAGAATACATAATTTTTCTTTCTGTTACTTTAGTATAGGTGGATTATTACTCATAAGTCCGGAAATAAGCAGTTTTTGTGAACGTGATTAAAGACATTTTATCAATGAAATTAGACAAAGTAAATTACATCATCATTATTATCAAAAGCTTAAAAATCTTTATAGTAATTGAAGTATTTTGCATTTTTTTTGTAACTAAGAATCAGATAATAAGAATCCAGGTTAATTTTAATTTATTAAAATCCTTGCAAATATTTGAAATTAATGTTCTTTTAACAAGTTCTTCATAGATATCTTTGACGTTTGTAACAATGTAATTTTAGGATGATCAAATGTTATACAAACACTATATACATACTGGCAGTAAGTATGTAAACAAAATATTAACTCAACATTTGTTAATATAATTCTACATCATTCTGTAAATATTCATGAAATCAATCTATATTGGCGGAATGAGTAGTGAAACCATAACGATAAAATGTGATTCTGACACAGAACAATGTTGTACAAGATATAGTACCAAAGACCACAATGAGCATGTAGCACCCAGGCAGGATAGAGCAAGATACCACCCTTTGTCCAGTTCTGTTAAAGCACTGAGAGTACCTGGGGGTTGCATGACAGAGTGACGCCGGTGTGGAGGTGAGGTGCCCCCAATACCTCCTGCCTCCACAGAACTGTTGGAATGGGAGTCCAGCTGAGTGGAATGACCAGAATCACTAGAAGTCACCGAACCTACCAAACAATACAGTACTTTAGAGTTACTACTACTTTTTGTATCGCAAATAATAATACACAATATATAATGTCTATTGAGTACAAAATATAAACTGGAGAAAAAATCCCAAAACATGCAAAGATAACAAATTCAAACTAATGACCATTCTTCAAGACACTTATAACACAGTTTATTACCATTCCACAAACCAAGTCAATGACATAGTTCAACAAAAATATCTATACAGTATGATGTAACAAACAGTTTAGTGGCTGACCTGAGGTGAGAGTCTTGCGCAGAGGCAGGTTGGAGAGACTGGTAACGCTGCTACTCTCTGCGTTCAGATCCACAGAGCTGAGCAATGGTGGAGGGTGGTCCGGGTGATAGAGAAGGGGTACAGGTGGTGTATCGGAGTGCGAGCGCTCGTGGGAGTGTCCCCTGCCTCCACCCAGCCGGCGGGGTGAGCCGGGGGATGGTGCAGGGGATGCAAGTGGATGGGGCGGGTGGCGGGGCTGGTGTGGACGCGTCTTGCTGGTTTCACTCAGCGACAGTAGCTTCCTCACAGACTGTGGTGATGCTGACCCTGAAACATACTTTCTTTCATTATCTAGTAAAAAAACAAATTTGAAAAATCTCACAATTTAGTAGTCTGTTATTAGGTCAAGCTGTAAACAAAGTTTCAAAATGGGATGGTATTGGGCTCTTGGTAAAAAATAGAGTTTTGTAAAAGAACAACTTCAGTTTTTCAATCATTGCTTCGATTTTGTCTTCTCCTACGAAGAATATGTTAGTATCAGATCCTTGCACCATGATTCAAATGAGTAAATAAATCTTCCATGTACACAATTTTGCAAAGCCATGAACTTTTTCTCTTACATAAACTTTTTGTGTTTTCGATCAAAAAGAAATATATTCTTCGGTCATCAGCAATTTTGAAAAACGCTTGAGAACCTTTCCTCAAGAAAGTCAGTGAACCTCTGGGTGTAAAAACAGGTGTTCATATTTTCTTCCCATTTCCTGACATAGCTGGGAAAAAATGTCATGACTAAAGTTGACAATTTTGACGACGAGTTCATCAAATACAGTTTTAAGCTCAGTTGACATTTTCTTCACTACCAGGGCTTCTCTACGTATGTCCAATTGACGTTGGCACTACTTGCATCACTTCAGAGATTAATCCAGTTTTGTGACCCGCCATCGCTCCAGATCCATCAGTAATTAATCCTACATATTTATTCCATCATTTTAAAATATATAACTATTGAGAGCTTAAAAGACATTATTTGCATTGTTGTTTTACCTCTTGACAAAATAACAGATTTTAAATTATACATTTTTCTTGTTTGTAATGGACAAAATCTAGCAAGTGAGATTTACCGATTAAGTCTGTACTCTTGTCTGGTTGTAATGCAAAAAAACTCCGTAGATTTCAAACGTGAAAATAATTGCACATTTTCATACATATCTTCAACTCTTCACTTCACTGTGTCGTTTGATATTGAAATGAATCTTATTTCTTTGTGCACTTTACTGATTACTAGAGGACTACACTCAATTTTATACTATACATGAAATAATTATTATGTATATAAGAGACAAACAGAGACACTGTACTGTAAACACCTGAAGTGTTAACGCCTACTAGTCACTAGTGAGTGAGTGAATTGGATGTTTTGTTTTGTCACATCCCGCATGACTCATTGCTTCCCCTTCCTCTCAATCTGTACTTGATTTGGTGAAACATTAGTCTTCTGAGTAGAACGTGCTTTTATTTAAAACATACAATAAAGACGTTTATTAACAGCAGTCTATATATTTGTCCAAATTTTGTAAATTAGTTCTGTGGATCCCTCAAAGTCCGCAGACCACACTTTGAGACACTCTGGTATAGATAATCTAGTTTGAATGTTAACTACAAACTAACTAGTTCAGCAAAAATTACAGGACTTAAATTAAAATTTAGCTTGTTTACTTCTGCATCTAGACATATAGAGCAAATTCAGAAATCAGAAATTCTTTATTGTCAGACAGTAGAACACTGCAAAATAGCGTCAACAATATTATGTAATAGTTACGAGGGTCTTCCAGAAAGTAAAGAACGTTTTGTTATAAGTCAATAAAAACAAAAGATAAGAGCATGAAAATTTATTTATAAATACTTATAAACTTACTCTATTTTTCTACAAAATCGCCGGAACTGTCAAGGCACTTGTTGTAGCGTGGCACCAGTTTTTCTATACCGACACTCTGGTATAGATAATCTAGTTTGAATGTTAACTACAAACTAACTAGTTCAGCAAAAATTACAGGACTTAAATTAAAATTTAGCTTGTTTACTTCTGCATCTAGACATATAGAGCAAATTCAGAAATCAGAAATTCTTTATTGTCAGACAGTAGAACACTGCAAAATAGCGTCAACAATATTATGTAATAGTTACGAGGGTCTTCCAGAAAGTAAAGAACGTTTTGTTATAAGTCAATAAAAACAAAAGATAAGAGCATGAAAATTTATTTATAAATACTTATAAACTTACTCTATTTTTCTACAAAATCGCCGGAACTGTCAAGGCACTTGTTGTAGCGTGGCACCAGTTTTTCTATACCGACGTTATACTGTTCTGCCGCCAAGGAATGAAGCCACGTTTTTACTCCTTCTTTGAGGTCTTCTTCACCCAAAAAGTTTTTTTCCGCCTAAAAACACTTTCAACTTTGGAAACAAGTGATAGTCACTCGGAGCCAGATCTGGACTATACGGAGGGTGTCCGAAGATTTGCCATTTGAAAGAATTGAGTTCTGCTTTGGTTCGTGCACTGCAATGAGGCCGAGCATTGTCGTGGATCAGCACCACTTTCGACGACAGCATTCCGCGTCGTTTGTTCTGAATAGCGCGGCGAAGCCGATGCAAGGTCTCGATGTAGGCCTCTGAGTTGATTGTTTCGCCTCTCGGCATGAACTCCACATGGATTAGGCCTTTTCGGTCCCAAAAAACTGTTGCCATCAATTTCCTGGTGTTCAAATTTGGTTTTTCTTTCCTGTTTTTTGTTGGTGAATTCGAGTGATGCCATTCCATTGACTGGAGCTTTGTTTCTGGGGTTCGATAGGAAACCCAAGTTTCGTCACCCGTTACGATGCGGTCAAGAAACGCATCACCTTCTTCGTCATACTGAGTCAAAAACTCAAGAGCTGCTCCCATCCGTTTAGTCTTGTGGACATCAGTAAGAATCTTAGGCACCCAACGAGCACACATTTTCTGATAACCAAGACGTTCAGTCACTATTTCGTGCAAAAGCGACCTTGAAATTTGTGGAAAAAATTCCACTAGACCACTCAAAGTGAAACGACGGTTTTGTTGAATTTTTCCATCAACTTTCGCTGCCAACTCGTCAGTAACGAGTGACGGCCTTCCACTTCGTTCCTCGTCGTGCACATTAGTTCGACCTTCCTTAAATTGAATGCACCATTTTCTCACTGATGACTCGTTCATCGCATTGTCACCGTAAACTGCCTTAATTTGCCTATAAATTTCAATAGGTCGAACATTCTGTGCATTCAGAAACCGTATCACACTACGCAGTTCACACTTGGCGGGATTTTCAATTAACGCCGCCATTTTAAACTTTCACAGGAGACGCAAACGTGACCTCACGGTACCGCTACTCAGCTCACACTGAGGCAGAAGGTGTGGCTAACGAACAAGCTATCTACCGCAGTGGTGGGGGAACTGCGCCGCCCGTGATGCGCAATCGTTCTTTACTTTCTGGAAGACCCTCGTAATTACATTAAGTTATTTTCAGAATAGCCCAATAAAATTAAATATAAAAACGTCAGATTAATTTAAACAGCACTAAAGTTTTTGTCAATGCTAAAATAAATCAAACTAAAGCTTACATAGGTGTCTAGTCTTAACATAAAGCTTAATATAAGCTAGTCTGACCAGAGCACTCGACAAAGTCCCTGACACTGTAGTAAGCCCGCTGTACCAAATGCCGCTTGACCTCCCTCTCAAAAGAAGGACTTGTTCTTGTTTTCATAGAGTCTGTGAGTGCATTATATAGTTTAATGCCGCTGGTTAATAAATGTCTTTCAAAAAAACTTGTTCTATGGGCAGGAATGGTAATCATATTGGAGTGACGTAGATTGTGACGATGTAGGGGATTTTGAGATTTGAAAAGTTGGAGGTTTTTGTGAACAAATGTCACGCAGTACAAGATATAAATCGATGGGAATGTTAGAACCTTTGCCTCCCTAAAAAGCGACCTACAAGAAGTTCTACACGGTTTCCCAAAAACCGCTCTCAACGCCCTTTTCTGGAGTTTAAAAACGAATTTTGTACGTACACTTTCACATCCCCAAATGACTACAGCATATGTGAGAAAGGGGTAGATAAGCCCATAGTAAGCAGCCAAGGTCACTCTGGTATCAGCAAACTTTGACAGGTTTCTAATAACAAAAATCCCCGAATTGTTAACAAACAATAAATTTAATGTTTTTATGTTGGTAAGAACGAAAAATAATACCATTTTTGGTGTTTTCTTCAACCAAACTGCAATTTTGAACATTCATAACCAGGAAAACTTATAATCCAAAGTTTTATACAAGATACGTACACAAGTGTACTAATTTAAAGTATGTAATTTTTAATTACATGGATAAAGTTTGTTGTAAAATAACTATTTTAACTTTTATTCTCAACCGGGTTCGGTTAAAAATAACTCTGCATTGGTCACATTATTGAGCTTATAGTCATTATTTTTATTTTAAAGGTAATTTATTTGTGTAAACACAATTTAAAACTAGTTTTTAACACTACTTTTATTAAACAGATTTTGTTAATTTTCATAAATAATTTGCTTTATACATCTGGACGCAGAAATAAACAAGCTAAATTTTAATGTAACTCCCATAATTTCAGCTCTGTTACTTAGTTTGTGGTTAATGTTCAAACTCCGGTATCTATACTTTTTGATCCGAGAGTAGGCAGGCGTTTACCAATCAGACAGTTCGTCAGCCAGCGGCACGGCACAGTATCTTATATTTTATACACATCAAATTAAATGTCATGACTAAAAATATGATCTGATAGTATCAATGAAAAACAAAATTTTTAATGCTGTAATCTTCAAAATGCAATGTATATGTTGCTGTTAGTTGTTCTTTCTCACTTTCGTCACAAATTTTCTAGAGCTTCTCTCAACAGCGTCTCATTTTCTCAGCTTGTTTTACAAAATGCGACAAATACAATCCTAGCTTAAACCCTGACCAGCCCACATCAAAATAATCTGACAGCGGATAGTGTGTCCGAATCCTCCCTCAACACCCGTGCCCAACACTGCTGCCAGTTTTATGTGTACAAAAAATTACTGATCAGTCTCATCATACGTTGCAATAAACCATCAGTTGTTACTATACATAAATATAGGTATCTTATTAATATGTTTTGCAAATAACATATTAAGTGGCAATAGTTATGTCATTGGGAGAACTGCTGCAGTAGCAATATAAGAACGATGCCTCCAATATTTCCAACTATTTTGGTGGTTTGTTTCTACTTTCTTCTTCTTGTTGGAGTCAACTAGTCCTTGCAATACATCTCATTAATAATTCCAAAGATATTTTATTTCTGGAAATTTATTCAAGGCCCCACCAAACCAAACCGGCAATATTTCCACAACCACAATTATGAACTAATTGACTGACAACTTTGGGGTACTATTCGCAAGGACTGTTTCAGTTTAGTATGCTACTGAACGTTTGTACAATTGTTAAAACGTATCAAGAATATGAATTGAGGTTGAAAAATTGAAAACAAACTGTTGATTTGTATTTGAAAAGGAACAGCCATTGCTCTATTTAATTCTACTACTCTATTAAAAAACAATGAATTCAATAACAGAATATAGGGGAGAGACGTAACAGTACAGTACAAGATGGATAGTACTATTAAAAAGTGCTAGCTCTAGTTATGTATAGAGTTTGAGCAGGACAAATTTGTGCAAACCATTATCTTTCTTCCAAAGTTTGAATGAAATCTAAAAAGCAAGAGCTGTCTGTTAATAAAATTTCATTAATTGAGAAGTTTCATTATGTTAGGAGCTAACATCTAAACTAAGTGCAATCTAACTGACAAATAGAGTTTCATATCTTTAAGTAGGATTATCACAAGACAAATTCCCTGTGCTAACTTTAATTGGCATTTCTAAACTTTTACAAATAGGTAAGCTTTGATTACAACTTACCAAATTTGGGTGCGGTGGGTTTTCTGCCTTCGCTAGCTGAGCTGGCGCTGCTTGTGGTGGACAACGTGGGTGAAGGATTCCGTTTGCGTGGCGGTGCAGAGCCAGGGGCCGAGTGGTCACCACCCGTCCGACCGCTGCTGGTCCCACCTTCACATGCCAGTGACAACTCGTGCAACTTGTCCTCATCAGTCGTCACCCGCATCTTGTTCAGATATGCCTTCACTCTGCGTACCATCTGGGCCTATGAAATAGAGATGATGTGATTTATTTGTGTAGCAAAAAAGAAATGAACTAAAACCAGAAGTTTGCAGTACTTAAGATTCAAAAGCAATTATAGATGCTCCTAATGTTTTTTTGTCACATTTCATACTAAAATCACTGAATTTATGGCTTTGCAGTCAGTTGCAGCACTTGATTTTGTAACCAAATAGTTAATTGACAAAACTTGTTTATAACTTTAGCTAGATCCTCACTCAATAATCAAGAATCAGCAGCCACCAAAACATAGCGGACTTTAATTTTCTGGTTATAGAGCTTTATTTAAGTAGGTACTATAAAAATCACATTTTTACAGACATAAATGTGCAGATGACTGGTTTGAACATTAGTTTCAAAAACCGTATTAAGATGAAACTTAGACCATTGATTTTTAAATGAATCCACTACATAAATTTAACTTAACAATAACTGTTATACGTTATATTTTAAGTTTTATTGTTTACAAACATCAAAACATTGCAAACTAAATTACAATCTTCATTCTCCAGTCAAGAAATGTAAAACTTAATTATATTCTTCTGGACGAGTTTTATTTATTTAGTTTAAAATGTCTTCACAAAGATAGGTTTCTACAGTGAGGCTAAAATATCTCTAGATTATAATTGTGTTAAGATAGTTTTGACATGGTCTGAGCTGGAAAACTTACCAGATAGACATGATAATGGCTGTGTGAACCAAGCAATGAAGACTGTTCTGTATAAGACTGAAATCTGTCAAGGGAGGAATCTAGGGTCAGGCTTCATTTTTATTTAAATGGCCATTACTCTTTGTAATCTTAATCTCTCTGTTTAATAAAAATAGCAGGTCTGTAGTAATTTAAGCAAGATAAGAGTGAGAGACAGATTACAGAACAAGATGGATGACTTAGACCATGACTTCACCATTACTTGTGATATATCTGGTTAGTTTTAAGCCAGTATTAAACCTTAGGTTCTTAGACTTATTTTTTCTACCACAGTTTTATTTCTTAGTGATTGATTAGCCTGTGAACAATACAAAAAAGGTACATTCTACACATCCTAAATAGTACTATACTATAAAATGTACTGAATTGCTCACCTCCTCAAACATCTTCTTTGGATTAGGTGCAGCGGTGGACTTTTTACGTCGTTTTACAGTAGCACCGCCTGGTGCAGTCTGGTTGGTCAGCTGGTTAAGAGCTGCCATGGCACTGGACGCCGGATGCCCACCCAGCTCCAGCATAGTAAGCAGATCGTAAGGAGAAGAACACATATTCGTAAGTGTCCGGACCTCCTTAGCGATCATCCGTAGCTTTTCAAAGTTCACCAGATTCTCCACCCGAGAGTCATTTCCTAGATGGATAAACGTCAGATCCTTCTTCACCACTGGATAGAATGGGATCTGCAAACGTACAACAGATTTGAACATCAAAAAGCTGTCAGCTTGTCCAAAATCTAGTTCAAAATGGCTCAATTTGACCTCTTCAACTTTTTAGTAATAACAGTAAAGGTCTTTCACTATACTAAAAATGGTACAAACAATTTGCAATTCAACTGATTGATATTTTAAAAAGATAAATAATCAGTTTGATTTAAATAATTTTTAATTTAATTTTATAAAATAAAAAAAAACAATCTACATTTATCTTACAGTGTCTTATATTTTATATACATGAAATTAAATGTGATGACTAAAAATATGATCTGATAGTATCAATGAAAAACAAAATTTTTAATGCTGTAATCTTCAAAATGCAGCATGCTTTTTCTCTTGATATTCTTCAAGAGAAAAAGCATTCCCAATATACAGACAGATTAAGTCAACTCACTATCGGGGGCTGGGACTGCTCACTGCTAACCAGCTGCCGGTATTTGCTCATGTTGCGGGAGGGGTCCATGAGATCCTGCAGATCACTAAACAACCGTTGGTATTTGGACGGCAGCTTCTCCCAGCTGAGCCGAAGTCTGCTAACAGCTCCGTGGCCCAGTCCCGATACGATGGCAAACATTGAGTTAAAGTTCTTGCACTCTTTGCACTGTCCTGCACACATTCATAGACATATAATTAATTAAAAGCTTAACTACTGATAGTTTTGCAAAGTGTTAAAAATTCAAGCTGTTAATCAAGTCTTTTTAAATATAGTATTTGTGATCACATAACTGAACATAAGAGTGTACCCCATACTTAAACAGAGCGGAAAAACTCCCAAAGAATGTGGATCCTGTAGTTTCGACATAGATTGACACTTTTAACTAAATACACCATAATTTGTATTTTTACAGATTCTGCGTACTCTGGACATCTTATCAGGATGTTATTTGCACAATTCACCGGTGCGCAATTTAATGAACAATGCAGAAGCTGTTGGCTTATTTAATCATGCAAGAAATGCATATTCCAAAAGTTTATTACACTAAAAAATAGTGTTTAGAACATTTTTGTATATCATTAATGAACAGTTGCAATATTCAGGTGAGACATTGTAAAATTACTGTAAACATGTTTGGTTCAGATTATAATAAAACATGAGTAAGTAATTTCAAAAACATTATCATAGTTGTTTAACAATTTAATTTTGAAAAGAAATAAGTGTAGTTTACAACAAATGAATTAAATCATTTTAATTTTACTTTTAAAAATAAATTGAATAACATGAAAAAGTAGCAAGGAATACATTTTTCTCCAATGTATAGCACATAGCACTCTTACAGCCAATATGAAATTTATTGGAAAAATTCAAAATACAAAAAAGTTTTGTTACATATCTGACTAACAAATTATAAAAAATATATCATTAAAAGAAGTTTGTTGGCACTTTTTTAATGATATATCTATAAAATCTACAAATTCTGCAAAAATCTCATATTGCACTATTTTGTATGTAATTATGACTGTGTGTACTATATTGGATCAACTATGTTTTAACTAAAGCGTAAATATATGTAGAAGAAAACATTATATTTATTAAAGTTTATGTTATATAACATTTTTTTCTAGGCCAACAATTTTTTGAAATTTTTACAAAGTAAAAACATTTAAATAAAGCCATAACCTTTTCTAGGTAACAACTTTGTTTTCATCTAAAAATTATTTAATGGCCTATAGAAAGTACATTTGTATAAGTTAAAGATACAGATTTTTAAAATATCTACTCGTATATCTTTAAAAATAGATGAGCAGTGATTAAAATATAAACCCTTACAAAATCACAAGAAGTGCCAGCCAATTTGGGAAAAAATTGTTGTCAGTTCCATGGTTGAAAATGGATACAGTGTAAATGTAACTGTAATAGCGAATCCAGTTCCAATTGTAACAGCCAGAACGACAAAAAATACAATGTGAGTAATTTCATAACATTTCCCTTATACCTAATTTTAATCAGTAAGCTCTAGGAAATGAATATACAAATATATGTAATGCAAAGGGTTAATGGACTTACAATGTATATGGGTTAGTAAATATATTTATCTATATAAGTTATACTTGACTTACTTGCAACTTTTATAAACTGTTTGATAATTTTTGATCTTCTGACTAGGTTATGTTCAGAGCATACTTCAGTCACCACCCAAAACATTTCTCTGTTCACCAGCTGTAAAACATTATTTATGATTAATGGTACAAACAAATCTCTCAAGTTAAGCACAACAATTTGAGATTGCCGAAATTAATTATTGGAACACTTCAAAGTAATCTTCACTTTTGTCATCTATTTATTAAAAGAATTAATGTCTTAAAATTACAGTATGCTAAGAACGAACTACACTACAGTGATACCCAGTTTTAACCACGTATAATATTTTCTCGCTTATAATGTCTGTTTTACGTTTCACTAATTAAAAATGGGCTTTAACTGAACAAAATCCTACATTTGAGGTTCCCACTTGTAACGTTTTTCCAATTATAGAGTTCTTTTTTATAATTTTGATCGCTTATGATTTTTTTTACCTGAAAATGAATGAAACGGACACAAGAGTTACAGTAGTGGCGGCACTGCGACAAAAAAACTTGCTGCTGTGGCCTATAGGAGTGTTCACCATAGGGCCTCATATATATATCTTGTAAACTTCACAAATTACGAGGCAAAAATTGGTGTTCTCTGTTTGTTTACTATCAAGCAGCAGACACATGGCAATGCATGATTATGGACACAAGAGAACATAATTTACAAATTTACAAAATTTTCTGGTTTTCTACGTATGGTTTATCCATACACAAAATGCATTCAGTTTCCTGTGATATATTCCCCAAAATTAAAATAGCAAACTGGCGGTATGCCAATGGCCACAGCGGGAAAGTATGTATCGTTATGATATTGAAGATTGGTCCTCAATGCTATTCTAATTTACTGGTGATATAAAGAAGGCTGGTACTAAAATATTAGGAACTCCTAATATTTTTATCTTAATAATATATTTAATCTTTAATATTTAATTTAGTACAACCTCATATGTTATCTTTAATAAAAGCAATTTATTCTAGCCCATTAGATTGAACTTTTTGGGTACCTGACAATAGTACCATTCATAATATTAATTACTATCATTACAAATCAACAAAAAGTCAATTTTAATTTTTCATTGAACAATTTTAAATCCATTTCAAATTCTTCATTATCTATCGATTTTAAATTAACTGAAGAAAACTGTACTAAAAAGCAATGTACGTATATTATAAGATAAGAACACAACTATTTTAGAATTAAGTAAGTTGAAAATAGCAATAAACAAACCATAATGGAAATAAAAAAAAAGAAAATTACATCATCAATTTACCTCTGCAAACTGCGAAAGCATGGGAGTTCCGTATCTGCTCTTCAGCTCAAATAGGTCATCAACATACTCAGTGCTCTCAATCTGGCGGAAGATGCTGAAGTCTTGTAGCGTCAACTGTACCGCCACCTCAACAGCGTTTAGCTGCAGGAAGTGTACCTGACTCTCTCGTACCAACTCCGAGGCCAGGTCATCTCCCACCAGTGTCTCTGTGCAGCCATTGGTCTTCAGGTAGTACCTGCAATTATGGCCAATGTTTTTCAGATGTTCTGTCAACAGCACTTAGCTGGAGTCAGGTATTGTACCTGACTCTCTTAGATCAAATCTGAGTCCAGATCATCTCCCACCAATGTGTTACCATTGGTCTTAAGGTAGTACCTGTTAACATGGCCTCAAATGTGCTCTCAATATCTAAGACTGGTTTTAAATGAAAACACAACACAGAGTACAGAATGTTGGTATTTTTTCCACCAGTTGCTGTTTAGGACTCTCACAACAGATCTCTATTTTTATAAGAATGTAATACAAGTATGGACAAATCATCCAACTTATTTTGTATTGAAGATCATCAGATTCTTTTGTCTGTAAAAAATGTGTAGAATTGGTGTTTAATAGCAGCCACATATCCATAACAAAACAAAATGATCAAGTTAAAAGCTTAAAAATAGAGAGAAAATACCTAATCCTCATTGGACATGTAAGTTAGAAGTAATTTTAACATAAATTCATTTTTTTTAAACTAGATTTAATTTAAAAGATTTTTGTCTGATAATATAGAGGTTATCCAAATGAAACAATAAAAGAAGAATTATTATGAACTGGTACTGGCTTACTAACCTACTACTGAGCCCTATCCTCTCTGCAAGATTCTGTAGCTGGTCTGGCAGCCTCTTCTGCTTGATGATGCCACCCTCAGCAACGCTCACCTCACACAGGGAGAAGTGGGAACTGGGCTCTGTCATGCCGAACTCTTGTAGAGCTAACATCACTACCTCGTGGGCTGTCGTCTCCTACAAATATGTAAAACATTAGCTGTCATTGCTAATTTTCAAATTTTTATGTGAAGTCAAATCAGTGAATGAAATTACACTGATGTTATAAAATCTAGCTAAGTCTGATTGTCACTAACAAATAACAAAGTGCAAAGAAACACGGAATCAGTATATCATGGGTAAAGACTCACTTAAACTTTTACTATAGAAATACATTTATAAATTAGTTAATATTTTATTCTCTCAGTCATCTGTTAACAGATTCTCTACAAATTTTATTTTGTTACGTAATAAAACTAGCTCAAGGGATGTTCACTATTGAGGTCCGAACTGACAGGTGAAAGCATTAGTGTTAGGCCATACAGAAACTAGAAATACTTTCTAATTTTGTACAAACAATCAAAAATACTATTTCTTGGTTTGCATTACCAAGAATCAAGAAGCTTTACTGTCATTAAATACAAAAGTGTACAATAGACATTGTCATGAACATAGTAAACATGTACTATAAATAAAAAACTATATTACAATACATTTATTTAACATTGTATAATGATATAATAATTAAGTTAAACTCTGATACTATTTACCACAAACTTAAATAATATCTATCTATGTATGCCTACTTACATTTTAAAATTTTTATAGGACTTCCATCATATTACATCATAATTGCTTTTACCAAGTAATATAAGGACTTTGGTTCTAAGATTGCGTGCGAAGCCGCGGGTAACAGCTAGTATACAATAATTATAATAGGGATAACTACTGAATATAGTCATTGTGTCGATTAATTTGAACTACCACAGCTGATGTAAGAAGTTTCTTTATTCTTTAATAATGGTGTAGATTAGGTTGTTGAGTCCTCTCAATTTGCTTTTATGAGTACAAAATACCGATAAGATTTTCTTGTTCCATTCAGTAGACTGGCACAATTTCTCTTTCGTCTAGAAGGGGATATACCAAACTCTTCTCTGTGTGATTGTCTACATGTCTGTCCCACAAGACATGTAAAGACTGAAATGAGCTATAAACTTTAAATTTTGCATGCACCCTCAGCAAAGCCAATCACACGGCACATGGTTTCCTATACTCCTTCCTACCTTGTATGAATTACCTTCATCTGTATAAAAACGTACAAAAGGTTTTTTTCTACAAAGTATACATATCCAGGTATACCAGTGAGATGGTACATTTAAAGTTAGTTCAATTTCAATAATTTTAATCCTTTTTTTATTTGTAAGTAGTAATCTGCTGCTTCAACGCATAAACTCCTTAGCTGAAGAGACGAATCGAAGTCGAAACAAAAAATCCGCAAATATTCTACACACAATCCATAATGCGTAGAAGCAGCAGATTTTCGCTGCAACACACACAACTTAGGACAGGATGTAGATGGTAAAAAGTAAAAAATAATATTACCTATCTAAATTCCCATTTTGAAAATCTGACTTTGTCTTTGACCCTTTTGGGATCCGAAAGTCACAAGAGCCCTCTGTCACCCTTTTGGGATCTGACTTTGTCTTTGATAAATTCTGTTGGTATTGGAATAAAGCAAAAAGAGCCACGGTATCAGTTATCAGACTATCCCTATGAAAAATTACATTGAAATTATAAAAATACATGCATAATACAGCACTTTTTCCCTAAACTAAAATTTTACAAATAATTCAAGATGTCCTAGGTTTTCAGTATCTTTGGCAGCCCTAGTAACAATCATGCCTCCAAATATATCAAACTCTCAAACAATATGAAGTATAGATCGGAAAGTTATCTGCTACGGAAGTTAACCGATGTGTGGTTAATTCGCTACCTGTAGAATAAGTAGGAATCAGTAACAAACAGTATCTTACATAGTTGCCCCAGAATAGCATAATAAATGTTATCAAATACTGGCTTTTTAAATATTTTGTGTTTGCTTAAATGTTGTAACATCACATGCCATCGCAGTCTTTCTGCTAGCGTCATTGATCTTCATTCATAGTTTCACAAATCACATCATGTAATAATATATGATATTGGATTAATTAACTACTGATTCAAGGAGTTGTCAAATTATTTCTTGATTTCATAAGTTCTTAAGAGACAGAAAAATAGTTTTTTTGTGATTTTCCTAGCTCTACATGATAGAGTATTGTAAAAGAAAATAGCTTATTGAGCTTGTTGGCTAAAGAGATAAACAAATTTTTCATGTAATGTAGAAGTTGGAAGAATTATGGGATTTAATGATCAACTAGTTAAGTTTATTCATTTTGAGTTAGAAGCTTTCAATACTGAGTAAGCTATTTTTTTCAAATTGCTTGAATTATTTTGATTCAGACAGAATCCTCCTAAATATTAATTAAATGAATAAAACAGATACAATACCTTATGGACTAGCAGGTACTTGCAGGTCTGATCAGACTTGTAAACTTTGAGCACATGTTCCGGATAGTCTGACACTCTGAGGTCATCGTAACAGATGGACATGAGGTCGGGGTTGCTGTGGTAGAGCGTAGTCTGCCCACCGCCATGATGGTGCGTGATTGTCACGTCATCACACACAGTGCCATCCCTACACACATCAGAATTCTTCTGTCATTTTTTTGGTAGTACTCAATTTTAATTTTGTAAGCTATCCTTTACTTAGCTTTGAATTGAATAAACCTCTCTGAATCATTGCAAGAAATAAACAGTATTTTCATATTGATCAATCTTATATCAACAGAATTGTGAGTATTTTTCTTTTAGATTCTTAAGATTCTTCTGAAAAATTTACTTTTTTGAATTTATTAAGATCATTTAATATGTATTGTCATAATTTTGATACAACTAGAGAAGATGCTTGTCTTGACAATGTTGTTAGTAATTTAAGCAAAAACAAAGTAAAATGTCAAGTTATCGAACCAAATGTATCTGATCATGCTGGTATATACACAGAGTTTTATGAGTTGCATTTTTCAAATACAGTACCAGACAAAAATATTCTTAAAAGAAAAGTGAGAGATCTGTCTTTTGGTGCCATTGAAGGTTTGAAACATAGACTGAATCAGACTGACTGGTGGCAGCTTACTTTTTTTCAAACTGTTGACGATGCTTTTGATTTTTTTATACAAATATTAACAAGTTCACTTAAAGAATGCTGTCCTGTTAAAGATGTCAAAATCAAAAGTAGAAATAGACCAAAGGTTGACTGGTTTACACCTGAACTATATAAACTTAGAAATATAGTAACAGTGTTTTATGATAGATTCAAGATAAGTAAAGGCACAGAAAATGAAGCTGAACACAAAAAAATATATATAGAAATAAAAAAGATGTATAAAAATAGAATTAAGGAAGAAAAACGATTAGCCACTGACAGATATATTATGAGAGCTCCAAATAAATGTAAAGCTGCTTGGAGTATAATAAAAAAGGAAATTCATTGTAAGAAAGAAAGCGTTGAAGAATTAATAAAGCCTGATGACTTTAATGATTATTTTATAAATATAGTTAGTACTACACATTTGAAGCAAAATAATTTTGACACTGCTATTGAGCTTTTGAGTAATTATTTATCTAGATTTAATAATGCTAGTAAAACATTCCAATTAAATGTAATAACTGAATTTGAAATTATAAAATATGTATCTAAGTTGAGTGGGTCAAAAAGCGAAGATTATTTTGGGTTTTCTAATAAAATCATCAAGGATATTATACCCTACATAGTAAAACCATTGACATTTCTATTCAACTGGATGTTATCTGAGGGGATTTTTCCTAAAGCACTGAAATGTTCCAAAGTAGTACCAGTATATAAGAAGGGCAGCAAGGCAGATCCTGCTAGTTACCGTCCCATTTCTTTGGTTCCCATACTGAGTAAGATTTTTGAGTGTTGTTTAAAAGACCAATTGTATGATTTCTTTTCTCAAAACAATTTGCTCTGTAAAGAACAATATGGATTTATAAAAAAAATCAAACACTGTGAAAGCAATAGGAAAAATTGTGGAAAACATTTTAAATAATTTTGAGAAAAAGATTATATCATCTGCAACATTGATAGATTTAAGTAAAGCGTTTGACTGTATTAATCATGAGTTGTTGTTAAAAAAGTTGTTTAGTTATGGCATAAAACATAAAGCATTACAATTATTGTCATCTTATTTATCTGACAGGAAACAGATGGTTGTCCAGGGGGAGAACAAGTCCAATTTCAGAACAGTGAAATTGGGAGTTCCGCAAGGCTCTGTTTTGGGACCTTTTCTGTTTATTGTTGCAATCAATGATTTTTCATCTAGCCTACCTTGTAATTCTGTTTTGTACGCGGATGATACTACTCTTTTAAACTGTAATAAAGACTCACAAATCTTAAAATCTGATCAAGAACGTTCATTTAAATTAGCTCTAGAATGGTTTAAAGCAAATGGGTTGGCAGTGAATCATAATAAAACTGAATATTTGACATTATCTCTACACAATAATACTAAATACAGTAATGATTCTGTTAAGTTATTGGGTGTTATCCTAGATAGTAAATTAAGCTGGCAACATCATGTTAATTATTTATGTACTAAACTATCTAGAGTTATATACCTATTATGTAAACTAAGGAATACTGTTACTCAGGAGATGTTGATAACTGCTTATTATGCATTTTTCCACTCACACTTGAGGTATGGTGTGACTCTTTGGGGAAACAGTTCCACTGCCAAAAAAATATTTTTATGGCAAAAAAAAGCTATTAGGATTTTTTTTAATGTTTCTAAACAAGAATCTTGTTCACCTTTTTTCAAAGAACTTCAAATTATGACCTTGCCAAGTTTATACATCTATTGCTCATTACTTGATGTAAAAGAAAATTTGAATAGTTTCATAAATAGACAAGATGTGTATACACACTGCACAAGAAAAAAGTATTTACTCGATCTACCCCCAGTCAGACTCGAAAAGACCAAAAACAGCCAGATATTTTTCAGTATAAAATTATTTAATAAATTACCAGAGAAAGCATGGAATGTTACACTTAATAATTTTAAAGTTATCATTGCAAAGTGGCTGAAAAATAAAGCTTTTTACACTGTTGAAGATTACCTAGCCTGTGATATTAGCTCATTAAGTTTTTAATCCATTGTTAATTTAAGATTAGGATTGTTAGCACATAATGTATAGATTTTTAAATTATTTAATTGTAATTTTATTGTTTTTATTTACATTTATATTATTGTTATTTAGTTCTAGCTGGCAATACTGTATTTTGTCCTATAACTGTGCCTAGACTAAAGATTAGATTAAAGTAGGCTATATAATATGTTGACTTTGTCTATTGCATAATATGTATTGTGCTTAATGACAATAAAATATCTTGAATCTTGAATCTTTAGAGATCAAGTTTACTTCTACGGTTGCAGTATGAAGATAATGATTTTTGAGAAGGTTCTTAGTAATAATAAATATTTTACTTTTAAACTCCTTTGAACATTTTTCCACCTTGTTCATTGTATTACTGTTTGATGTGTTATATTTTGTAATACAAATACTGAACTAAAACTGTTAACCCTTAATTAAGTTTTAAACCTACGTGATAGTGTTTTTAGGAAGTATGTTCATCTTTATGAGAGCTTTCTGGAGTCGTTTCTTGGGCCCAAGAGTCATGAAACCCCCGGCCTTGTTAGGGGTAGCTGTGGAGGGTGGGGCAGGCAGCTTGGAAGGTGAAGGAGGCACAGGAGCAGGTGGAGGAGGCGGAGGCGGTGGCACATCTAGTCTTGCGCGAGGGTCAGCCTGTAGCCGTGCAATCTCGTTAGTTTTGCGTACTCTTGCCCTAGGCGATGTGTCAGGAGTCTGGAGCATCTCTTTAAATGCTGCAAACAGAAAAAGTACATTAGTAGTGTATACTTTTAATATATATTAGACTAAACAATTTATAGTGGCTGGTCACTGTCAAAATACATAGTTGCACCAAAAGTGGCCGACAATCACCTTCTTAACTAAGTCACATGTACTACAGCTAACTACTCTACAACTTAATACAACTTACATACAACTACTCGTAATATGTTACAATGTTAGTTTAATTGTTTATTACAAAACTTAGCACAAAATTAAGTTAAATTAACCAACAAAATTAGTATATACATCATGACACTCAAGTCCTGGGACCAAAACCTAAGGCCGGAAGTGGCTTGCCTTTACCCCCTCCTCCTCCTGATCATTGTCTTCCTGACCCGTTGTTTCAGATGACACAATGCGGTGATGATGAAAGTGCCAACATCAACATTCTTCTTAATATCTCACTGCAGCCTGGGCTGGTGTGATTGTGATTCTCATACTTGCGATTTGTGCTAGGGACTTGCATCATGTGCAGTGACAACACCTGTATTGGACTCCAAGCAGCTTTTGGGTATGTTTGAAGTCTTTTCTTTCCCTTCTTTTCTTCTTTCTGTTCTTTATTTTTGTATATATTAATAAAGAACAGAAAAGTCCTCCCCCACCTGACAGGATTTCAATCCTCGTGTTATAGATTTTGTAACATATAAAGATGGCAAATGTCCAAAATACCTTCCATGATCCAAAAGGTATCCTTTCAAACCTTCCATCGTCAATAACAAAACTTAAACAAAGAATTAGTGACAATTGGTTTGTTTGAAATGCATGCTATGGTCTTAACAATTCTAAAATAGCTTTTACATCAGCAAACTGCATACAATGTTGCCTTTATGAAATTAAAAAAAATCAAAACAATCAGTGACATTCGCTTTGTTTGAAACTCATGCTATGGTGTTAGAACCTGTGATAAATCACCTGCAGGCCTGCTTGATCTCTAGAATTGAGGTTATGAAAGTCTTTGGGAAATTTAATGTAGATCAGGATACTTTGGTTTTTGATAATACACCACTTTTGATATTCTACAATACAGCCAACAGTACAATCATATACAAAATATTTAAAAAATACTTTAATACTTTTAGCTAGCGGCTAAATGAGACATTTCTCGACCTACCTTTATATGATTTTTTTGTTTTAAATCATGATTATTATCAGCTCTAGAACTTTGCGTCACCCTTTTCTGAACACCATGTATATAAAGGACACAATTTTAAAAAATCATTCAAACTAGCCTAACCCAACAAAAAATAAAAATGTAGAGATCATTTTATTTTTAATCTACTACAAATATTAAACCTACATATATTATTAATCAGGCTATACTATTTATGTACAACTATACAAGTAAGTAGGTATTCACAAGTTTGAGTAGTCGTCTTATTTACTGTTAAGCAGTTAACGTCTGCACATAGGTGCAGAGGTCACGCTGTGAAATACATAAACATAGACTGAGAAAGGAGCTTGCAATTCAAATATTATTTAAAACCCCAATTTCATTAAATTGATTATCTAACAATAGTTTCTCCAAGGAATTATCAAAGTTATTATGGCATAAATGTAAAATGATTTATTCTGTATTTATGGTATGCCTTACGTTCATCTCCAAAGAGTTAAATTTGTTTTTAACCCTTTTTAAATAAGTCGGATAAAGTAAGAGACTTTGTGACAACTGAAATATTAATATGGTTCATTTAAGAAATACAGGATTCTAATTATATAGGCACAAAATATTTTTCTAGGCACGTCAATAATGGACCAGTGAATTTAATGGCTGCTATTTTGTAATGAAATGATAAACCAAGCTGGCCAAGAAACTTAACTGAAATATGTACACAATATTTTCTTTTAAATTTTTGTATAAAGTTTCAATTTGTTTGGGCTTTAGTGAGAAGTGAGTATACTAAGTAGCTAAAATTTCCATCTGAGTTGGGATGATAGATTGAAATGAGATAAATGGAGAAATACTGACCTAGCAGATTAGACTTGACTGTGATGCTCAGGTGTGTAGTGCTTCTCAGTATCTCGAGGGCTCGGGCATGACTCACATGATCAAAACTCTGACCATTCACCTCCAGTATTTGGTCTCCACGCTTCAGTCCAACATCCTCTGCCCTTGACCTTTTGTCCACCTAACAAACATACACTTTATAAATAAACTTTTCCAACAAATAACAAATGCATTTATGAGCATCACCAATGCACACCACCAATAAATATTATGGGTTATAATTAATTGGCTGAGCGTTAGCAAAGCCTACCACTTGAGGGGCTGAAAAAATGTAATTTCCAACTCTGTCCACACAAAATCTCAAGATGAATTGAATTTATTGAAAACATTGACTTCGATGATGGTGCATGTCATTGTATGGGATTTGGCTGAGTTAGGGAACATTTATTTTCACATTGGTCTTATGGGTAACCATGATTGCAATCAGAAAATCATAGAACAAACTGAACATATTCATATGAATTTTGTGATATAGTGACACATGTAGCCTAACTCTCAGAATGAAACAAATTATAAACTTGAAACTTTGCATGCAACATCAAAGAAGCCCTGGGTGTGGGGTACTCCTACCTTATATGTCAATGGTAAGAACATGTTTTAGAACCGTGCAAGAATCCAACTAGCTTGAATCACAATGGGGATTTTCTATTTCACGAAAACAACGTGAATACGCATTTGTTTGTAAACATATGTTCAAATAGATTCATTTCAATATGGTGTTAGTCACCATTAAACACTAACATTTATAAGAGCAAGCAGGCTTATCTTTACCAAATTTACAAATTAGTTCTGTTCTCCTTGACACAGAAAAATTTCAGTAGAACATACAAGGTGCATCCAGAAAGTACGTAACATTTAGAAATAAAAATACATTTAAAAAATATTAAATTAAAGATTTTATTTGAAAATTTTTTAAATGTAGTCTCCACTATTGTTCAGGCACTTTTATCTTTTGTACAGTGGGTGGCTAGATTATCTAAACATTCTTAAAAAAAAGACAAACATGACCAGTGAAGACAACCGTATCTGTACTCTATATTTTGCACTGTCATCATATTTAAAGCACTTACTACTAAGCTTGTGTTCCATGTACAAGAACAAGTAATATTCAGAGGGTGCTCTACGGCAGGTAAGTGAGTTGCTCCCAACCTAACTGTACAATTACCGTCAGACCATTTTTGGAAACTAGCTTGTAGTTGGTTACAATCTCAAGCAAAATATTTCTCTAAATGTTTGAAAATTGATCTGAAAACAATGTCATTGTGAACTGTCTGTTCTCTGTAATTTACTAACCAAACTTTTCTAACCATCATTTTCAATAAAAACGTTCAATCCTGGATATTTTTCTGTCCTTCCCCATTTCCATACCATTCCATCACTCATACACTTTTACTATAAAGTGTCATAATTTCAATCTCAATTTTGTCAACCTTGACATGTACTACATTCTAAAATCAAACAACAAACTGAACCTCACAATCAATAAGTTTATCAATTGTCTTAAAGAACTACAGTAGACACAAATACAAGACTTCAATCTTCAGTGTGGAGCTGATGAATTAAAGAAACAAGTGCACATGCACATAGTGTTGACAGAACTGCTATAGCAGCTTTACAACAAGCCGATACTTACTTTGCAAGAGATCTTGATCACATAAAGAAAGGATAAATATTTAAACCAAGCTTTTGCTCTCTTTACCCAACAATTCTATATTGTTTTCTTTAAGAGTTCTTAGTTTTTTTTTTAATTCTAACTGCTCACAAAATATTGATTTGTGGATTTTAAAAATATCACTTCATATTAATGCAGGAAGAATGGTCAGATCTTTGCCTTTGTAAGAAATTACATTTTTTAACTGAAAATATGTAGTATTTATAGTTTTTTTAGATCAATATGGCCATAAACTGGGATTCTTATTATTTGTATCCTCAGATTCAGGCACTACCTACCTTGGAGATGAAGATGCCAAAGCCTCGCTCGTAACCACCGAGTACAGAGAAGTGTAGCACCTCGTCTCGGCTAGGCCGGGCCAGAGTGACACAACGAGATCGAGCCTTGGTGGCACATGCGATGTTCAGCAATCGCAGTTGTCCGGTCATGCTCTCACGCTCCAACCCTGCCTCAAACAGCTCCAGAAACTCCATCATGAGTGGGTCCGTCTCAAAATCAGTGAAGTGGTTGTTAACCCATAGCAGTACCACACGGGTTACCCTGTCACGGCAACTGGGCTCTGTGAACCTGTAACCACAGTGAATATATTACAGTCAGAACAATACTAATTTGTTAGTATATTATAGAGATGTATTTAGAATTTCAAGGATGTTTAAAGTTAGATGTGCTAGGTGGCTATGGTCAGCTACTCTCATTGTTTCTAGTCTGTACTAGTCATAACAAAACTTAGTTGAGGAAGATCCAAACATATTGATATACCTTATCACTATAATTATTCATGTAACATCTACACATAAATACATTAAACATGCTAACATTGGTTTTCCACTTACAGTGTCAGCTACCTCATATATTTTTGTCTAATAAAAGAAACCTATCAGAATTTGATTGAATTTTAACACATTCAGCGCCAGGGCATATGACACAATCCATTTAGCACGGGCCATTAGGGTTTTCCATATATTAACGGTCAGGGCCATGTGTATCAAAAATGATACACGCCCCATGTTACCAAGTGGGTCGTGTGTATCATTTCTGATACATACGTCAGTTTCTAGTTTGAGCCATATATATCAAAACTGAGCTCTTCTACAATGCTTTTAACACTATAGACTGAATCTCATGGCCCAGGCCTACCACAGAACCCGGCCAGTTCCGGCCCAGGACGTCAGATTACTGTTTAGATCACAGGTTTCTAATGAAGTACATACACTCAATTTCTAAACATGTTTTATTATACAAATGTCTATATACGACTGGTAAAATATAAAGTGAATATAAAATGGGTACCTATAAAATAAAAGATCATTAGTTGAGCAGCTAAAATAAAAACTGTAAGTTTTCGTGAATTAGAAAACTAGTGTTTATTGTTGAAACACGTACGGCATATGTAGAGATTTCCTTCACAAGTGTCACATACCATGTAAAGATAAAGATTCGTTTGGTCAACCATCAAATTCATCGTCAAGAAAATACAAAAAATAATCAACTGGATTTTTATTTGCTAATTGTGCACTAACTTCTGGATTTATTCCTGCCCGCCCAGTAAAAGTGAATGTTTTTTGCCTTCCTTACCAATCTTCCCATTTGATGTCCCTTTCTGTTCCAAAAACTGTCAATTTATATTCATGCTCCCTTGCAGTCCTCTTCCTTTTCTTCTCTTTATTTTTTCCTTTCCTTCTGTTTGAGCCTCTTGATAATTTTCTTCTTCGTCATCGTCATCGTAATCTTCATCTTTTTCACAATAATTCTCTTCCTCTTTATTTTCTTCCTCGCTAGTGTCACCCGATGTGTCTATTTCATCTTTGTCTTGTTCAGTTTCGTTCTCAGTAACTTTCCTGTTATTTTTTTTATGTCATGTAAATTTTATTTTTTATTGTTGTGGTCAACTTTATGTTTCTTCTTACTTCTTGCTTGAATTTTTCTTTTTTTTCAGTTGCCCCTTTTACAGCTTTCTTTCTTTTTTGGTATTTTTCTTTTTTAGTAGTTTTTCATATTTGCTATCTTCACTACTCACATCCTCTCTGGCTGTAATTGAAGGTCCTGCTACATTGTCTTGATCACCTTGTCTTTCAAATCGTTTTTCAAATAGTCGACTGAATCGTGGTTTTCGAGTGTCACTGTCCACTAGGGTGGGCTGAAAAAAAAAATTATTTTTTTTTTTCAAGTGCTATACCGCGGAAAACTTGCATATATACTTCATAATATATAAAATGCAACTGGGAAAAAAATTATTTTTTCAATATGCACGGGTAGCGCAATAGCAATTAAAATAGTTCGTTTTTGAAAAAAACTTGGATTTTTATAATTTTTTCTGCCGGTGTAAAAACTTTAAAATAATCAATCGCTATAGTGAAAAAACTGTATAATTTGACTTAGAAAACAGAAATACACAATGAACCCAGTTAAAAAAAACAATGTTTTACGGTAGCGCAAACAGCTTTAAATAACGGATAATTACGCTAAAAGGTGCAGTTTACAACACTTGCCGTCCCGCGCGGAATGATTCGTTTTGTATGTGACTGTACCGTGTCCCCCACCACGTCGTACACACACCCACAATTCCTTGCGTTGTGTACGCCTTGCTTCGCCATTTTGTGAGCTCGCGTCAGTGACTCGGCAGCTTTTGTCAGTGTCAAAGCTTCTTTTGTGTTACTTAGTTTGAGTGTGTGTTGAGTGTCATGGCTTTGTCCAAGAAAAATTACGCGTAGTGAGTTTTTATTGTCCGATATTCGGTTACCCAAAGGAACTACCTGTAAGTAAACTGCCTCCTATGAAGACGTTTTAAAGTGCTTCTTCTTGAACATTACAATTTACTGCTTGGACAACCAACAACAAAATTGTTGAACAACAACAGATTTTTCACAAATTTCTAATATTGTTGCACCGAAAGTTAAGCAATTATTTGATAAATCCTCAATACCAGAACAGTCTCCCTTTACAGAATTGTTCAAATGATTCAATGCCCTACAATAACAGTATACAGAGGTCCTTATGAATTCTACAAACGAGATAAGGAAAAAGACACGTTCAAAAAAAAAGTTGAAGAATTCAAGCAAAAGTCTTTGCGACTGTTTTTTGATATCTCCGCAATGGCAAATGCACAATAACATTAGATTGCAATTGCCGAAAGGCCGTTGACTTGTGTGAGTGTCCGGTAATCGATTGTTTGTACATGTGAGAAGTCAAAAAAAAGTACCAGTCATTGAACTTAATGTTTTTGTACCTTCAAAGAAAACATAGTTTAGGCAAAATTGGTAACGTAGATGTGAAGGAGATCAAAGAAAAAATTATTCAAAGACAAAAAAGAAAAAACACTGAGTACAGCAGATGTCAGTCGAACGATGACTCATTGTCACAGCCATCGTGCTCCAAAAACTATGGAACCTACACAAATATAAGACTTTGACGTCAACTGAAATAAATAGAAATGAGGTATAGTAGCGATGAAGAGTTTCAACCTGTTTGTAAAGACACCATGCAGATGCGAGTTAAATTGACTAATACTGCGCTAACAAGTGATCGTTTTGGAGTTCTGCTGATAGAGCAAACAGCTGCTATTGCTTCTAGCCCTTTTGCAAGATTTTGGTATTAATAACTGAAACTGAACATTCTAATGTTTATTGATAAACAATAATAATCCAAAAAAAAATAAAAAACAAAAAAGCAAAGAAGGGGAAAAAGGTTATCCGCACAGAACTGCAGGTGCATGAATCAGGCTGAAAAAGCTCAATCCACATTTCAGAGGATTGTATTTTGATGGAAGGAAAGATGACAGCTATTGTGATTGAAAAGGTAAATTCAAAGCATTTTCGGAGAGTGATTAAGGAAGAACATTATTCTATCCATTCAAGAACCTGGATCTGTATATGTTTGGTCATGTGACACCTTGTTCTGGATCATGCTCAAAACATTGCCGACAGTATAATTTCTTATTTAAAAAAACTGGACTTTCCCCTTGATGATTTATAGACGTCATTGGATGTGACACGGCACCGTTACAAATAACAGGGTGGGTGGAAAGGGGGCGTAATTCGAACAATTGAAGAAAAAGTGAAAAGGCCAATGCAGTGGGCAGATTTGTCTCTTGCACTTCAACGAATTACCACTCCGACACTTGGTTCCAGTTTTTTGGATGGAGACACTACAGGGCCAACCAACATTAAAGGACCTATCGTAACAGTAGCTCAATAACTGCGAAAAACTCTCCCTTGGTGAAATTTGCTAGTGTGGAGGTGTGAAATTCCAGATATTGACCGAAGCATATTTGACGCAAGGACCAACAGTATTTACTGGAACATAAGTTCTGCCTGTACAATCAGGAATCTGTCCTATAGATTTATCTCACCGTGAACCTGGCCCACTCCTCACGCAAGATGGCTAACAAATGGCTAACCAGGATTCTAAGATTGTATGTGAGTGTTGAATATCCATCAGAACGAACATAAAATCGTAGTCATTTTATTCTGAAGTCATACATGCCTGTTTGGTTCAATATCAAAAAAAAGCAAGTACTTAACTGATGGACCAGAACACATATTTCAACACTGTAAAATCCTCCTCAAGAATTCCTGCCTGAAAATTGCTTCAAGTAATTGACCCCGACCCGTTATTGAAAAAGGGGAACGCTTACTTTGCCCACCCAGAAAACTTGATGTTGAGTATGATCAGTAGATAAAAAGAACTCAACATAAGAGAATTGGGTTTGAGACGAATCATAAAGGCCAGGAAAACCCCCATCAAAGCACCCAAAAGAAAGTCAATTAAAGCTTTCCATCCACCCAAATTAAATTTTCAAGCCACAGAGTACAGTGAACTGATTGACAGGACTGCCCGGTGACTGCCACCGGATAACATTTGTCACCACCACCATTACTTAAGAAGAATCAGCAACGAAGAAATTCGATGGCAAAAATCTTGACTGGGGACACCGACGCTCAGCTGAATGGAGATTCGACAAATTTCCTTGTCATCACGCAAGCGGTATGAACGATGCATCAAAACTTGTAACCATCGCTTCACCAAAAACGACAAGGAAAGTAGTTGGTTTTGAAGCAATAGAGATGGGCTCATCCGAACTACACTACAGTCAAGAGCAGCTATGCCATGCTTTTGAAAAGCAAATCAGCCTTGCAAACTTCCTAAACAAGAATGATTATGGACCTTGTGATTGAAATATATCCTACAAATCAAAATTCCTTTTTTTGAATTTTCAATAACAATTTTACATGAAAAATGTGTAATGCTATGATTAAGTTGATGCTAATAAACTATGTTTTAAAAGGAATTTGAATTATTAATTTGCAGTCCCCACACTTTAAACCTCAACATATAAATTAAAACAAAACTTTTTATTAAAAAGGCATTGTGAGTAAACTGTCGCAGGACGGCAGTGTTGTAAACTGCGCCTTTTAGCGTAATTATCCGTTATTTTAAAGCTGTTTGCGCTACCGAGTAAACATTGTTTTTTTAACTGTGTGTGGGGGTCATTGTGTATTTCTGTTTTCCTAAGTCAAAATTATGACAGTTTTTTCACTATACGGCCGATTGATTATTTAAAGTTTTTTACACCACGGAGAAAAAATTATAAAAATCCAAGTTTTTTTTCAAAAAACGTAGAGTGGAAAACGAACTAGTTTAATTGCATTGCGCGAAATACCCGTGATATTGAAAAAATAATTTTTTTTCCCAAGTTGCATTTTATTTATGAAGTATATATGCAAGTATTTTCCGCGGTATAGCACTTGAAGTCAAAAAAAATAATTTTTTTTTCAGCCCACCCTAAGTGGACAGTGGACACTCGAGAAAACCACGATTCAGTCGACTATTTGAAAAAAAACGAATTTGAAAGACAAGGTGATCAAGACAATGTAGCAGGACCTTCAATTTACAGCCAGATGAGGATGTGATTATGTGAAGATAGCAAATATGAAAAACTACTAAAAAAGAAAAAATACCAAAAAAAGAAAGAAAGCTGTAAAAGGGGCAACTGAAAAAAAAGAAAAATTCAAGCAAGAAGTAAGAAGAAACATAAAGTTGACCACAACAATCGAAAAATAAAATTTACATGACATAAAAAAAAATAACAGGAAAGTTACTGAGAACGAAACTGAACAAGGACAAAGATGAAATAGACACATCGGATGACACTAGCGAGTGAAGAAAATAAAGAGGAAGAGAATTATTGTGAAAAAAGATGAAGATTAGAATACGATGACGATGAAACGAAGAAGAAAAATTATTCAAGAGGCTCAAATCAGGAAGGAAATGGGGAAAAAATAAAGAGAAGAAAATGAAGAGGACTGCAAGGGAGCATGAATATAAAATTGACAGTTTTTGGTAACAGAAAGGGACATCAAATGGGAAGATTGGTAAGGAAGGCAAAAAACATTCACTTTTTACTGGGCGGTGGCAGGAATAAAAAGATCCAGAAGTTAGTGCAACAATTAAGCAAATATAAAAATCCAGTTGATTATTTTTTGTATTTTCTTGACGATGAATTTGATGGTTGTACCAAACGAATCTTTATCTTTACATGGTATGTGACACTTGTGAAGGAAATCTCTACATATGCCGTACGTTTTCAACAATAAACACTAGTTTTTCTAATTCAACGAAAACTTACATTTTTTATTTTAGCTGCTCAACTAATGATCTTTTATTTTATAGGTTACCCATTTTATATTCACTTTATATTTTACCAGTTCGTATATAGACATTTGTATAGATAAAAACATGTTTAGAAATAGTAGTGTATGTAACTTCATTAGAAACCTTTGATCTAAACAGTAATCTGACGTCCTGGGGCCGGAACTGGCCCGGGATTCTGTGTATGGCCTGGGCCATGAGCTAAGATTCAGTCTCTATAGTGTTAAAAGCATTGTAGAAGAGCTCAGTTTTTGATATATTATGGCTCAAACTAGAAACTGAACGTAAATGTATCAGAAATGATACACACGACCCACTTTGGTAAACATGGGGCGTGTATCATTTTTGATACACATGGCCCCTGACCGTTAATATATGGAAAACCTAATGGTCCCGTGGCTAAATGGATTGTGTCATATGCCCTGGCGCTGAATGTGTTAAAATTCAAAAATCAAATTCTGATAGGTTTCTTTTTATTAAAGAAAGTAAAAAAAGCAAAAAATATATGAGGTAGCTGACACTGTAAAAAGTGGAAAACCAATGTTAGCATGTTTTAATGTATTTATGTGTAGATGTTACATGAATAATTATAGTGATAGAAGGTATATCAACTATGTTTGGATCTTCCTCAACTAAGTTTTGTTATGACTAGTACAGACTAGAAACAATTGAGAGTAGCTGAACCATAGCCACCTAGCACATCTAACTTTAAACATCCGAGGAAAACACCCTACTGTCCCACGACTTGGATGATATTCTGGATCAGATTCAAGTATAATAATACAAAAATTATCAAGTGTGCAAAAATGATACACATGGCCCCTACCAACAAAATTTAGTTGATTGTCACAGTCTGGGCCACGTGTATCATTTTGCACAGACATGAAAAATTAATGTACTGCCAATACTGTTCGTCTGATTTCAAAAAGAATTATAGTACTGTGTTTCTTAAAGCACTATTGATCTTAAATCGCACTTGGCCCCTGACGGTAAAAATGAAAATTTTAACTCGGCCCCTGCCTAAACAGCTTTGTGTATCATAAATGATACACATGGCGCTGAATGTGTTAAAGTAAATATCATTTAGTAAAGAGTTGGTGTGAAATATGGTGGAAACTAAAGATCATGGGACCAACCCAGAAATAAAAAAACCCAATGGATTCTCATTGCCAAGGTTCTGAATTTGTTCCTTTAAATTGTCTAAAATGGTGTTTAGATTAGAATTATTTAAGTTACGAATCCAATTTAAACATTTCCAGTTGTTTAAATTTTCTTTACTCTATTTATTACACTCATACTAGTACATTTTATGATACCATAATTTACACACACCATTACAAAGTTCTGCTGCTGATCGAATCCTGGACCCACAAAAACTCCACAAGGAAATGTTATTGTTTTAAAAAAATTTTGCAGTGATAAGTTCAATAGTTTAATAATAAATATATAGTTAAAGGAGAGTTAATTAATTAACTGTTATTATTCAATTATTCACATATGGCAAATATATGATTCTCAATAATATAGTGATTGTAATAATTACTGTGTTTTTATCTATACTCCGCAAATAGTATTGCTGGTAAAAACGTCGTCTCAGTTTGAACTCAGTCCTGGGAAGGAGCCGTATAGTAACAGTTGTCAGTGACCTTGACTATTAAGCCATTCAGGATGGTAAGATAACAGCTGCAGTTTGTGTAAAGTTAAAGCTGCTTGGCATTATTCTGGTAATAATCTAGTGTGCCTGTTCCTGTTTCCAAGTTACTGCATGAATCAGACTAGTGTTTCAATTTCTGTTCAGCCAATAATTAATCAATAAATATTAATTGACCCTTAGAGTACCGGAGCATCGCTATTTGCGATCCTGCATTAAATGCAAGAAGTGCCAGAATCGCTATTTGCAACTTCTGCAGTAACGCTTATATTTTATATAGTATTTATCTAAATTGGCTCAATGACTATACATAATACATATGCATTCCAAAGGCTTCAAGGTAACTTTTGATGTAGGTTTTGTTGCATTCTGGTTAGATTCCGATTTTTATGGCGGTTGTAAAGTGAACGCGTCAGTCGAGTTTAGAATCGACCGCTATGCGGAAGAGCCGTCACATGTTTTGTTTGCGCTGGTATTTATTTCACAAATGATTGTAATTATTGAAAGTTTTTAAGTGTAAATGGGTTTGTAGTGTTAGTATCTTCAAATTATTTTGTTTGTGTATGTTGTTCTAGTCTGTGTGTAAGTAGAACAATGACTTGACCGTGAGTTTCGGTGATTGTAAGCATCTAGTACTTTACTAAATACATTTGTATAGTTGTTATGTTTTTTGTCTTTGTAAACAATGAGTTGTAAAAACATTGCTGACAATGAAGACCTAGTATTACAGGCATTAGATTTAAGCATTAGGAGTGTAGACAATACACAGAGTGTTAGGTTAGGTTAGAAAATTTCTAGTTTTGTAGTGGTTCATATTTTCATATTTATTTTCCAAACTTTATTTATAAGTATAAAAAAAAATTTTATATGTCTTTTTGTAAAGAAGTAAATGGAGTATAAGATAGAATAACTAAAAGTGAAAAAATAAAATATTTCAATAACACTGAGTTGTGTCAAAATAAAAACAAAATGTTTTTGCTCATAAAGTTTTTGTTAATGTTTTTTTTTTATTGGTATAAAAACGTTAAATGAGTGATCAATGTATTATATTTGTAAAGAAAATATATTTGTCTATAAAAAAAACAAAAACCCAGGACATTATACCAATAAATACTTTTGTTATGAATTTTTAACCAGACCCCTGCAAAATCAGGCATTTTCACTCGGCATTTTATGCATACCATACAGCAAAACGCCACGGCACTGAAAAGGGTTTTAGACAATTTTTAATTTTGCTAATTTCACACTGCTAATCTACAATAATCAGTATGGTATCACCTGCTTATAGTACAGATAGAAAAGGTGTATTTACACTAAGATTAAGAATAGAAATGGTTCTAATACAGATCCTTGCGGGACGCTAGCTATGACATTGAAATATCCTGATTGAAAATTATTGACTTTAACAACTTGCTTTCTATTGGTTAGGTAAGTTTCTAACAAATTCAACTGCACATTCTTAATGCCACAATAGTTAAGTTTTCTACTTAATATGCTATGGGACACATTGTCAAAAGCTTTGCTTAAGTCAATCAAACTAGAACCTATAGCTACTGTAATTTGTCTTCAAAGCCTATTAAAATTACATCAACCATGTTTCCACAGCCATTGCAGTGGAGAGTTTTGGCATGCAACCATATTGATGGTCATATAGTAATGGATTATTTACAAAAAATTATGCAATTAAGACAACAAACAAGATTCAATTATTTTATTACAAACGGGCAAATTGCAATGGGTCGGTAATTCTCTGTTAGATTTCTGTTACCTTTTTTAAAAACTAGGTTGACTTTAGCCTTAATTATCGAGTAATGGTGGATAATCATCAGAATTTGCATTGTTCCAAACCAACATTGTACTACAAATAACTGTATCATTCAATAAACTATAAACATTTTCACAACCTATGGAGTTTTCTGAATATTTGCAACCTTTATGGTGAAACAAAAAATTTAATAATCTGAAATCAGTTTAGTCTCAATTAATTAGCAACAGAAAGATTTACCTTCACAAAAAATATTATTATGACTAAATATGAGTTTAGCTACTACATTATAATTACCACTGCAAAAGCTGATTGGTGACTAGCCCTGAACTGTCAATGAAGGTACGGTAGGTCAAAAGGAAGTCTTCAACATATGTTGGGTCTATTACTGAGTTCTCCTCCACCAGTTGCAGCATCAGCTTCTCAGGGGTTGCCTGCCAGATACATAATGAACACATTATACTGCAAATACCACTAATACAATAATTATTTCTTAATCTATAATAGTGCATGTTAGAGTTTTGAGCCGGTTCAATACCTATATCTCCCCGGCTCATGTGTGTTTTATATAGTGTATGTGTGTGTGGTTTATTGGCTGCAGAGCCCACTGACCTTTTGAAGGCGTTTGGCCTTTCCGGTAGAGTGGTAGAGACTCCGAGCCGTGGTGTACAAGTTAGGAGTAGCTCCAGTTTAATATTTTGTTTAATTAAGTGTTTGTTAGTTTTGCTGAGCTGTTCTCCTTCTGACATGTGCGGCTAAGTTTACGGCCCCTCACTGATGAGGTCCAGGAGATGAGTTGATTTTCTGCTGTCATCTCTCCATCATGCGTGGTCGCAGAGAACCTTCGCTTTTGCGCTCTGCTGAAGGACGGCCACCATGATGGACATTTCTACTAGTCAACATCTGTGATACCCTGATCATATTCTTTATTTATTTGTTATTGTTATTGTTGCCATTTATATACAGTAGAACTCCGATTATCCGAATTAATTGGGGATCAGGCTGATTCGGATATGCAAAAATTCGGATAGTTGGATTTAGCATGGAAATTATGCAAAAAAGGAGTATTTTACATTAAATAAACAAAAGTGCATTGAAAACGTTGTTATTTTAATACTATAGAGTACAGAAATAAACATGAGCAATAAAAATGCAGTACAGCAATACAGATTAACGAAAAGTACTAGTACATAAACTAAATGACAAATGAAAAATTAAGTGATGAAATGTGCAATAGGCTACATACAGTACATATTTGTCCTTCCTGGCGCGCCGGGCTCCTGCCCCTGTCTACGTCATGGCACGTTTCGTCGGGCGGGGCGCCGTCACTGTTATTTGACGACTTTCAAATTTTACATAATTTCACCGAATCGTGATTCGGATAATTGGGGATTCGGATAATAGGGGTTCGGATAATCGGAGTTCTACTGTAGTTTATATTTTGTTATTTAATTTTAAGTTAGTTTTAGATATTATTTAGTTATTTCTTGGATTTCATTAGGAGCCCGCCCTTAGCCGAAGGATACCGGGTGGAATTGGCATTTCTTGTTTCAAATTATGGCGTTTCTAATTTTTGTATGCAGGTGCACCTGACAAGGATTGTTTGAGGTATACTACTGCAGGCACTTTTTATTTTTTTTTTATTTTTTTTTTATTTTTTTTTTTTATTTATAGTATATATATATATATTTTTATATTGACTGGATAGGCCTATGCTGTGTCTTAGTAAATGAACCTGAGTATACTGACCACGGTGTTCTTTTTTACCTAGTTTTGTTTTGATCCGGCATCCCGTTCGCCACCATGGGCGCGCGCTTCCCTGATGGTTTGCTGTGGGTGTGCGAGCGGCGATGTACGGTTTCAATGGTAGCAGAGCGTGGTTAGCTGCTCTCTCAGCTGTCTCTCAGTTCTGGTTTTGTTTGTTGGTGTAGGTTAGTGTTAGGTAGGGGGAGGTTAGAGTACACAACTTTTTTTTCATTAGGAGCTCGCCCTAGCACAGGATACCGGGTGGAATTGGTTTAGTGTCTTGCTTCCTGCAGACTTACCCTTTGCAGGGAGCAAGGGACTCTAAATTGCTTAACCGCTAAATGTATCTAACTGTACTCTACTTCTCCCCTATCAATGTGTTGTTTTGTTATATTTATTGCTTCTGTGTTTGTAGGTTGTGGTTAGTGTATATTTGTGGCAGGGTATCCTTCTATTAGGTAGCAGGTATTAAGTTCTTCACTTGGACCTCGTCAGTGTAAGCCTTTTGTGAGTTGAGTCCACTTAGGTTACTAAGTAATTGTAGCGTACGCTTTGTTGTTTATTGTTGTATTTATTTGTCTTAATTGTTTGGTATGGCGTTTTCCCTGGTGCCTGAACATCTACGCAAGCCCGAGTTGGTTTTTGAGGTCCTGGCGAGAGGACAGAAGCCCGAGGGAGATGTGAGGGCATTAAGAGCTCAATTACGGGCTTGTATAGCGTTGGACCGCAGCTGGAATGCAGAGTTCCAAATTAACACAGAATTTGAGTTTTGTAAAACCCGAATGGAGGAATTAGAAGACGATATTAATTTTGAGTCACTTCCCATGTCCGGGTCAGCAAAGGCTAGATTGGCATCTCAGCTTTTACATTGGCGTGACAGAATAGTTTTACTTATGTCAGCTCCTAGTTTAGACTCTGATATTAAAAGTTGGGCTTTTTCGGCCAGTAACAAATTAAAACAAGCCTTAGATGGTTTGAGTGAGGTGCGCTCGGTGAAAGAGAAGGGGGTACTATTTACCGCTGTCACTCCAACGGAGGTTCCCACTACCATTACTTTTGCTAACCATCCACCGGCTCTTTCTTTCGAGCCTCCCAGAGTTACTATGTCTCCGATGGGTAGTGGCCCTCCTGAAGCGGCTGGTGAGGCATCATCTATAGTTGTGCCTTCCTTTTCTAGCTTTGGCAAACTGCCCCATCCTTTGGGGAGTGTTTTACAACACTTCCCCAGAGTTGATGGGCTTGACACTAATTTACTTATCCATTTCCTTCTGGAAGTTTTTAAGCTAAGAGAATTTCCTGGTATGACAGATGCCATGCTTATGCAGATTTTAGCGCAGTTTTCCTTAAGGCCGCTTTTTGATCGCCTTCTAGACTGCCTTAAGAGAGGTGCCAACTTTGACCAGTTCCACGCCGAGATCTTGGAGTTCTTTGTACCTGCTCGGGTTAGGGAGCGCTTGCGGGTGGAACACGTTTATCGTCCTCAGGCACCAGACGAGACGTTGAGCCATTTTGTCGGGGAGATACGGGATGTAGCCCGGGTGTTGCGCTTGAGCTTGAGCGAAACGGAGTTGGTGAGCCTTATTTTGGAGGGCATTAAACCTGAAGAACGCTCCCGTTTGATTTTTTGTAGCCGTCCCGCATCTTTTGCGGATTTGGACCGCCTCTCCATCATCTCTAGAGGGGTTCAGGATGCGGATGATCAAAGGGAGGCCATGTCGAGGCATCTTCCTCACTTGCCTCCGGGGCCGGTCCATGCTCCGGTGCAGTCTGAGCCAGCAGCTGCTCCTTCCCGTAGGCAGCCTCCTACCTGTTATGGCTGCAAGCAAGTGGGACATATTAGACCGTTTTGTCCACTTAATAAAAAAAACTAGTAAGCTTGCGGACGAGTAAGCCCGACTCGTGCCGTAAAGGTAATTTTGAGGGCAAATATGTACCTGATTTTGATGGTAAAAGGGTAGCTGGTTTAATACAGAACAGAAAGAAAACAGAAAGAAATAGACTTGGGGACAGTTATCATCGTTGGCCGAGAGGGGAGGTTGCTGCTCTGGCTGCGCAGGGAGTAAGGGCTGCCCGCTCAACCTGCCCACAACTGGATGTACTTGTGGGGAATGTGGTGCAGAAGGCCCTGGTTGATTCTGGGTCAGCACGCAGCCTGATTTCTTTGTCGTTTTTTGAAGATCTAAAATCCTCTGGGCTAATACGGCAGGTTGAGCCTAGTTCACTTATCTGCTGGACTGCTTCACGCACACCTTTACCTATTATCTGTAGTGCCCAGATTCACATCAAAATTAATTATTTCTCTTGGGATTGGAGCTTTTTGGTGGCTAAGGACCTGACTTTTCCTTTCATCTTGGGAGCAGATTTTATCGGAAAAACTGGCATGATTTTGGATTTGGCCTCCAGTCATGTTTTCTTTGCTTTCGCCAGGCGGGTGCTCGTTCCCTTTTCAGATGTCGAGTCTCGTGGGACTGCTGCCTTAGAGATGGAAGATAAGAGCTTGACTCCTCCTGACCAACTAGGACATCTTACGCCGAAAGAGGCTGAGGACATAAGGCAGATTTGTTCCAGTTTTCCTGAAGTCCTAACTGACAAACTGGGCACGACCAATCTCTTGGAATACGAGATTCGTCTTACAGACACCCGTCCTGTACGTTCCCATCCATATAAGCTTGCTCCGCCCAAGATGGAAATTCTGAGAAATATGATTGATGATTTACTTAAGAGTGGGGTAATCGAGCCGTCTTGCTCAAATTTTTCCAGTCCAGCGTTTCTAGTGCCGAAACCTAATGGGAAGTCCAGATTGGTCCTGGATTATCGAAAGCTCAATGCTCAGATAGAAATTGACTCCGTGCCTCTCCCCGATTTGCATTCTGCTTTCGACTGGTTTGGTAAGGCCAAGTATTTCTCCATTTTTGATCTTAATCAGGCATATCATCAGATTCCTCTAAAACACGAGTCTCGACCTCTCACTGCCTTTTGTGTGCCTTGGAATTTGTACCAGTTCACCCGAGTGCCAATGGGCTTGGCTGTGGGGGCCCAAACACTCACCAGACTCCTGGATTCTATCTTTCATGATGTCAAATTTAAGTTCGTGTTCAACTATCTGGATGACCTGCTTGTGTACAGTGAGAGTTATGAGGAGCACTTGACTCATCTAGAGGAAGTTCTAACTAGGCTGCGAGAGTCTGGCCTTACCGTCAATCCTGAAAAGGTGAGTTTTGCTCAGCCTGAAATATCGTTTCTGGGTCATCTTGTCTCTTCTCGAGGTGTTTGTATTGATCCAGAGAGAACCCAGGCAATCAGGGAGTTTCCTCCTCCTAAGGATGCCAAGGGGATTGCCCGTTTTGTGGGAATGATAAATTTTTATCGTCGTTTCATCCCCAATGTTGCTGAAGTGGCGGCCCCTCTGAACTCTCTTAGGAAAAAGGGTGCCAAGTTTGAGTGGGGTGAAGCGCAACAGACTGCTTTTGAGCAGCTGAAAGAGGCAGTGATGCAGCCTCCAGTCTTGGCTATGCCTGATTTCAGTCATAAGTTCGTCTTGCAAACTGATGCTTCCTCCTTAGCCGTTGCTGCTGTTTTATCGCAAGAAGTAGATGGTATCCGGCAGCCCATAGCTAATGCTTCACGCACGTTAACCCCTTGTGAGAAGAAGAGTTGTTCTGTTTATGAGCTGGAATGTTTGGCTGTCGTGTTTGGAATTAATAAGTTCAGGCGTTACCTAGAACATAAAGAATTTTTGTTGGAAACCGACAACCAGGCACTTTCTTGGCTCCTTGCCCACCCCCGTCAGCTCGGGAAGATTTGCTCCCAGATTGGTCGCTGGGTAGTCCAAATTTCTGCCCTTAAGTTCACAGTGCAGCACGTGCGAGGCACCCAAAATATCATAGCGGACACTCTGTCACGCATGTATCACTTACCCAACGACCACCAGAATTTATCAGAGCCGCCATGTTGTGGCGTGCTCCTAGACTTTCCTCTGGCATTTTCGGACATTGTTCCACACCAACTTAAGGATCCCGAGCTGACTGCTATCATCAATGAGCTTAAAAACGGAGGTGCCCACCCTCCTTATTTTCTGTACCGAGGTGCTCTATGCTGCCGTGACAAGCAGCGGAGAAAACCTAAGTTAGTGCTGCCAAGCTTTCTTGTACCGATGGTCTTTCAGTATTTTCATTCTTCTCCTGTGGGCGGACATCTAGGAATTCATAAGACCATCGCGAAGATTAGGGATCAGTTCATCTGGAAAGGTATGGACCGGGATATTGCAGCTCGAGTACGTTCTTGTGAACTGTGCTCGCTAAGCAAACCCGCTCAAAATACCAAGTTGGGTCTTTTGTCATCTGAGGTGGCGGAAAAACCTTTGGAGAAGGTTTTCATTGACTATGTTGGGCCTCTCCCGCGTAGCAAGTCCGGAAATAAGTTCCTACTTGTTTGTGTGGATGCCTTCTCCAAGTTTGTTTGGTTGTTCCCATTGCGGAGTGCTACCGCGCAGCTCACGGTGCAAGCACTTCGTAACCATTTTTTTCAACACTTTGGAATCCCCGCCACCTTAGTTTCCGATAATGGTTCACAGTTTGTCTCCAATATCTTTAAAAGAATGTGCTTTGGGCACGGAATCCGCCATGTGACTGCTTCCCCTTTCTATCCTCAGCCTTCTCACGCCGAACGGTTTAATCGCAATCTTCGATCTGCTCTCATTGCCTTTCATGCGGAAAATCAGACCACCTGGGATCAACAACTACCTTGGATCCAATTTGCCTTTAATACGGCCCAGCATGAAAGTCACAAGGCGGTACCTTTCGAGTTATTATTTGGCTTTCCGCCAAACAACCCTTTGGCGAACCTTTGGAAAATTAGCGATCTTCTGCCACCTCCTGGTACTCCCAATGTGAAAGCCACTTGGGAGGCAGCCAGGCGGAATCTCATTCGGGCTAGGGAGTTAGTAAGGAGGAAGTACAACCGAGGTCGTATTGCCAATCCCTTCCAGGTGGGGGATCTAGTTTACTGCAAGGCTCACCCAGTCAGTTCGGCTGTGGATAAAAGAGCTGCTAAACTTTGCTACAGGTGGACTGGTCCCCACCGCATCTTGAAGTTTCTGACTCCGGTGACTGCCCGACTGGGAGATCCTCAGTCCGGGAAGATTTTCAGGAAGGCGCACATATCCCATCTGAAGCCTTGCCGGAGTCATCCGTGATTTCTCTTTAGTCTGTGCGGGAGGGTTTTAGGTCCAGAGGCCTGATCACCTCTGCTCTTTCTTCCTGATCAAGGTTCCTGTTTTCTTCTTTGTACCCACGCAACTCTTGGAGTGATTTCTTGCCTCCAACTGGATTTTCTTGGTTTTCCCTTCTGCAGACTTCAGGGTTTCCGGTTTATAATTCTTCAACCATTGGGGGGGAGAGGCATTTCGTTTGGTTCTTCATTTTGAAGAAATTAACAGAGGGGAGTTCCTCCTTTTGGGGGGGGGAGTCTGAGCCGGTTCAATACCTATATCTCCCCGGCTCATGTGTGTTTTATATAGTGTATGTGTGTGTGGTTTATTGGCTGCAGAGCCCACTGACCTTTTGAAGGCGTTTGGCCTTTCCGGTAGAGTGGTAGAGACTCCGAGCCGTGGTGTACAAGTTAGGAGTAGCTCCAGTTTAATATTTTGTTTAATTAAGTGTTTGTTAGTTTTGCTGAGCTGTTCTCCTTCTGACATGTGCGGCTAAGTTTACGGCCCCTCACTGATGAGGTCCAGGAGATGAGTTGATTTTCTGCTGTCATCTCTCCATCATGCGTGGTCGCAGAGAACCTTCGCTTTTGCGCTCTGCTGAAGGACGGCCACCATGATGGACATTTCTACTAGTCAACATCTGTGATACCCTGATCATATTCTTTATTTATTTGTTATTGTTATTGTTGCCATTTATATAGTTTATATTTTGTTATTTAATTTTAAGTTAGTTTTAGATATTATTTAGTTATTTCTTGGATTTCATTAGGAGCCCGCCCTTAGCCGAAGGATACCGGGTGGAATTGGCATTTCTTGTTTCAAATTATGGCGTTTCTAATTTTTGTATGCAGGTGCACCTGACAAGGATTGTTTGAGGTATACTACTGCAGGCACTTTTTATTTTTTTTTTATTTTTTTTGGATAGGCCTATGCTGTGTCTTAGTAAATGAACCTGAGTATACTGACCACGGTGTTCTTTTTTACCTAGTTTTGTTTTGATCCGGCATCCCCGTTCGCCACCATGGGCGCGCGCTTCCCTGATGGTTTGCTGTGGGTGTGCGAGCGGCGATGTACGGTTTCAGTTTAATCTATAGGTGTTTGATAAATCAATACCCATCTTATATTTTATAAACATTTTATTTTTTAAGGTGAAAATTGTGATGGGCATAAAAAGAAAGCTAAATCATACGCTCCTTTTCTATAAATTATTCAACTGCAGTTTAACATGTACTCCAGTGTTGCCAACACATTCCTCCATCTGCTACCGGACTTCTACCACTGAGGCTTCCAGCATGTGCTGGGATGTTTGTTAACACCTCCTATACTCCTCAAGGTTTTCATAAGGTTTACCTCTGCCTACCAATTTTTTTTCAAAACATCTGTTTAGCCATCTTCTGGCATCGCCATGGTAGATTATTTTTGACTAATAGTATACAGCTGTCACAAAATTGGGTACTGACTTATCAAACAGTCAAAACGTCCCAAAAAGTATCTTTATTACAACTAATCGAAAGAATAATATTCAATTTACTAATTTATATTTAACCGAGGTACTGGTGACGATCACTACAGTGACAGTCAAATATCCCAGCGAAAAACCACTTTATATAAAGTAATTATAATGCTTTTTGACAAAAGTAATGATAGTATTCGATAGCGAATAAATCGTTTTATAGATTAATATGAAGTTCGGTATTTTTCAATGTTTGATACAAGACGGAGAGAAGAATATTGTATTTCATTTTCATTCTTGTCATTGCTTTGCTGTTGATTATATATTAGTTAGTTTGTTTGTTTACATTTCTTGTTGCAAGTATGTAATATTATTTGAAGTTATCATATAGTAAAGCAGTATAAATAAGTTTTAAAAAGTGTTTCTCTTTCACCAGAGTGATGTAGTGAAACAAATAACTAGTGTTTTGTTTTAAAATGACCTCAGTTTTATAATCTATGTAGGCCTAGGTTAGGAGGAGTGTCAAATTTCTATTTTAGCAAGTTTTATTTATTTTATATGTTGAATTTTACCAACATTATATGCATTTGAAATGGATAGGAACTGTTTAGATCGATCTAGTAATATAAAAGAGTTGTTAGGAAAGAACCAGTAGACCATGGCAGCAGCAGTGAATCTGATTCAATCATTGTACATTTTTATAAATTAATTTTTATAACTGTTAGGGATATGTGTTAACAATACAGTATGTGTTTAGTGGATAAATAAAATCTAATATTTTTCAAAATGAGAAGAAAATTTAAACATTTCTTCTAACTTTGAAGATATAAAGTTTGACATGTAAGGAAATTAATGCTTTCCAAAATCATACATATGATAGTTTTGCTACATAATGTTTGCAATAAGTAAATGATAAAAATTATTACAAGTTTATATTCTTAGGTGAACTTTTCTTTAATATTTGAAAACACAAAGTTCAAAATTTGAACTATAGAAATATTCAAGTTTGCAATATAAACAATGATGATCCAGAACCTTAGAATACTGTATAAAGACAATTCTTACCCTGATGACGACAGGACCTCGCCGGCCCCCCTCCAGAGCACCCCGCTGCTCTGTCACCATGACTAGAGCTCCATTCTCCTCATGTCGCCTTGTGTTCTCCTCACCCTGGTGCTGTATCTTGTAGTAGTCCTGTTGTGTGATACAAACGAACTGACAATCGTCACACTTGGTCCGCATCACCCCGCGGTGGTACAATCGGTCCATTGTCGGCAGGATACCAAAACTGAGAGAACAATGTTACAGCGTAATTAGTGCTAACAGCTATCAGCATGGTACCTGGTGTATCACATCACATAGTATTTACATGGACAGTCTCTCTATATGTTTACAAAAATCTAAGTATGAAGATTCAAAATTTTTCAGTTTTAATCCTAGGCTATCTATCTAGGTTTGCTTTAGTTAATGTATTTAATTCTCTGACACAAAATACTCTATCGGCAGAGTGAATTAATATATTGTATAATCAATTCAGTTTTCATCTGATGACTACAACCTCTGGAGAATAGAACTCTTATGACTTTCTTACAACACTGTTAGAAAATCTAGTAAAATATAAGGTAAGTCCATTAAATATGCAAACTGAGGGCACAAAAATGTATTTAAAAAATGTAGGTACATCAATTTTGTCACCTAAATACTCTCTATTTGCAAATATCTTCTATTGCTCAAAGTACCCCTGAAAGTCCTTGGCACTTCTGCATTTTAGTTTCTTGTTCTACTGTTTTTCCCATTTTCTCACAACACAATTTTGCATTTTGGGAAAGGGAAAAGTTGCCAAGAGCTAGATATGGCGAGTAAGAAGGATAATCAGGATGGTGAAGAACAGAATTTATCAGAAAACCCTGAATAATTAATATGAATAAGCAGATGTGTTGTAATGAAGGATCCACCCGTCGCTTTGAATCAAATTTGGTCACACATAACACGCTCTTTCCAGTGCTAGAGTAGCATGTTGTAGAAGGCAGCATTCACTATTTATCTTTCAGAATTAAATTCATTGTGAACGGCACCTTGCAAAAGTTTAGTTTTGAAATAATCATTACTGTCAATATGAGCTCCATACAATCAAATTTGTTGTTTGTTATTCAAGTACCTGTCACCCATTTGCAAGTGTTCGACATGGCCATTACTGTGCTCCACCTCCACATGACCATTGATGAGCACACTCCACGAGTCCAACTCTTCACCGTCGTTCATCACCACTGTCCCAGCCTTCTCTACCACCGCAAACACCTGTACATACACAACATGATACTTTACACACATGGAGACTATAATACTTCTTGGTTTTACATTTTCATATTTACTCATACTTTTATCAAAATATAACAAATTTTACACCATTTTGTACTATAAATTCCAAAAATGAAACATGCTATTTAGGAATTGGAATCTTATTTTCTTTATCAGGTGTCAAGAACCTTACGGCATAAGGTTAAGTGGACACAAATATTGAAAAATCTAGTAAATGAGTGGCGCTCATTGAAATCATTTCTAAAAAAAAAAAATAAGAAGTTTGACAAAAGTACAAAATTTATACAATTTCCAAACTTTATATCTCTCGACAAATACTACATATATAAATAGATAAGATGTATTTTAATTTATTCACAACAAATTTTAAAAATTATCATAACTTCGTTCGACCATCAAGATTTAATAATCAAATCAAATTAAAAATGATTAACAACAGTCACCTATTGAGGGTGTGGGAATGTGTACGATATCAGGACAATCTCAACTGAGCTGCAGTAATCTGGCGGATCATTAACAAGTTACCCACACAGCAGCTAATATCCTAGGTTATTACACAACTTGCCAACAGTTTACCACTCATTACTACCAACATTCGGTGCTTCATTCATTAATCACTTCTACACATTTTATTTAGTGAAACACACTGAAAGAAAGATATTCAGACTTTCAATAGTACACAAGTCTAGTTTTGTCAAAAATGTTTTAGGATCATCTTAACTGTATCAATGTTACTCATATGCAATACAAATGTATTTATAGGCAATTGTTCATCAAATCAGTGTAAAATATATGATTTGTATGACTGTGAACTACAAATTATAGCTTGGAAAGTACAAAATGAACTATTAATGCCTATGTCATTCATCCAAGTCACTGATGCCTACAATAATGTCTGGGGGCCCAATGGGGTAAACCACTAATGCACCAATAACAATTCATATTTGTAACAAACGGACATTCATGTTTCAAATTGTTTTACCAACGGTGTGCACTTATTTAACTTGTTTAAAGAATTAACAATCATATGAAATAATTCTTAGTTTATTAAAATGTTTCTACCTGGAACGTATTCTAATACTACCTAAAATTTCAGTGTCATATTAACAATAATTTTATCCTCTATCGAATTTCATTAAAACAAACTAGATAAAAAGAGGGCTCATCTGAACAGAGTACTTTGAATTAGAATCACTGTTTATGGTGGAAACTATGGACCACTGGCCCGAAGTAACATTAAAACAAACAAGATATAAAGAGGGCTCATCTGAACTTAGTACTTTGAATTAGAATCACTGTTTATGGTGGAAACTGTATGGACCACTGGCCCGAAGTAACATTAAAACAAACGAGATATAGAGAGGGCTCATCTGAACAGAGTACTTTGAATTAGAATCACTGTTTATGGTGGAAACTGTATGGACCACTGGCCTGAAGTAACATTAAAACACACAAGATATAAAGAGGGCTCATCTGAACAGAGTACTTTGAATTAGAATCACTGTTTATGGTGGAAACTGTATGGACCACTGGCCCGAAGTAACATTAAAACAAACGAGATATAGAGAGGGCTCATCTGAACAGAGTACTTTGAATTAGAATCACTGTTTATGGTGGAAACTGTATGGACCACTGGCCCGAAGTAACATTAAAACAAACGAGATATAGAGAGGGCTCATCTGAACAGAGTACTTTGAATTAGAATCACTGTTTATGGTGGAAACTGTATGGACCACTGGCCTGAAGTAACATTAAAACAAACAAGATATAAAGAGGGCTCATCTGAACAGAGTACTTTGAATTAGAATCACTGTTTATGGTGGAAACTGTATGGACCACTGGCCTGAAGTAACATTAAAACACACAAGATATAAAGAGGGCTCATCTGAACAGAGTACTTTGAATTAGAATCACTGTTTATGGTGGAAACTGTATGGACCACTGGCCTGAAGTAACATTAAAACAAACAAGATATAAAGAGGGCTCATCTGAACAGAATACTTTGAATTAGAATCACTGTTTATGGTGGAAACTGTATGGACCACTGGCCTGAAGTAACATTAAAACAAACAAGATATAAAGAGGGCTCATCTGAACAGAGTACTTTGAATTAGAATCACTGTTTATGGTGGAAACTGTATGGACCACTGGCCTGAAGTAACATTAAAACACACAAGATATAAAGAGGGCTCATCTGAACAGAGTACTTTGAATTAGAATCACTGTTTATGGTGGAAACTGTATGGACCACTGGCCTGAAGTAACATTAAAACAAACAAGATATAAAGAGGGCTCATCTGAACAGAATACTTTGAATTAGAATCACTGTTTATAGTAGAAACTGTATGGACCACTGGCCCGAAGTAACATTAAAACAAACAAGATATAGAGAGGGCTCATCTGAACAGAGTACTTTGAATTAGAATCACTGTTAACACCCACTATCCCTGTGAGAGCCATTTATAGTCCACGGCAGAAAAGGCCATCAATAAAGAAAATTAACAATTTTTGTACAAAATTATTGCAAAATACACAATAACCAATCCTTTTGTAATACAAAATACATATTTTAATTTCTAATTCTTGGTTTCATAATTTACTTCACTTCTTAATAGTTTATATTCTTTATGTTTTAATAGGTTACATTTCACTCCACATTACAGGGTTATATTTATATTAGAATAATGATTCGTCTACTAAAACTCTTTTTTTAAATTATTTTATTTTATTAATTTATTAAATTTATAATTTTATTACTGAAACACATGTCTGAAATAAAATAATTTTCAAAAAGGGTTTTAGTTGACCTTATTGATATTATTCTAATATATATATATATATATATATATATATATATATATATATATATATATCTATATATATAAAAGGAAGTTGTGTTAGTTACACTATTTATAAGTCAAGAACGGCTGATCCGATTTGGCTGAAAATTGGTAGGGAGGTAGCTAAGAACTGGGAGAAGGACATAGGATACTTTTTATCCCGTTCCCGATTCAGGATTCCGCCCCACTGGTCTCTAAAAGTTACAGAAATACCCGTAAGAAATGCATTGCAGCAAACATATGTTATTAAGTGAAAGAGCCTTTTCAAATTTAATCAGCTGTTCTTTGTAAACATATATAATGCGACAAAAGAAATATATGTTTATATCATTTAATTACTATTTTAAATTTCTTTACAATTATAATCTGAAAGGATAGAGTAAGCGTAAGAGAAACAGCAAATTGTGTTTCAACTGTTTCTGCAATCACTGTTAAACATAGACTTTACTATCCAGATAATACAATTCAAATTTGACGTAAAAATTCACATTTAACTGCAATATTTATCTAATATAAACCATACTCGTGCTTGATCAGAAGAGCAATGCAGATATCAAAATTACTATCTTATGTTGGCTACAAATATAAAGAATGTTATAAAACCAACCTCAGTTGTTTTTTTTTGTTTTTTTGACAGAAGTATGGTTCTCAAAACTCCGTGTGTACATATTCTCTCAATTGAGACAACAAAGCAAGCTCAATCATGGCACCGGAGATATAACTAATTTGATCCAGAAGTGATACACGCGCAAAGCCTAAAATAAAAACCATACGCAATTTCGCTTAACATCTGAAGCTCATAATCATTAGACTGTAATAATTATGTACCTAAAATATGCCTATTTTCGTTTCAAAATTACATTGAGCGCCATAATTTATTACATTGTATGTGCGCTAATGAATTCCGACTTTTTGAATCCTGTCCACGATGGTCTAATATAGTTCAATTGTATGCAAAAATCATGGAATATTGGAGAAAAATTCCAGTTATTTCACAGGTGCATATTGAGACTGTTTTAAAATTTAAATCTTAAATAGATCATGAGCTTGGAGTATCTTTCAGTGACTATCATTTATCCCAGAAGGCTAATAACGACGTTCAAAAGAAATATGCCTCCTATGTCCCAATTTTTCTGTAGGAAATCGTGTGCGAAGCCGTGGGTATTTGGTTGTAATTGGTATTTTATTAAAAATGAAGAGTTTTCGTTATAAAATACTACGAATTTATTGACGAACTAGCTGTTACCCGCAGCCAATCGCGCATAATTGATTTTACTAAGTAATATAGGGACTTCGGTTCTTAAGATTTGCGTGCGAAGCCGTGGGTAACAGCTAGTATATATATATATATATATATATATATCTCAACAAGACAAAATAAATTTTCTAACCACAGACAAAGCATACTGTACTATAATGTGGCTTTTTATATCATTACTTATCAGATTTTATATTCATTTTCTGATACTTCAAAAATTTTGTATTTTGTTAGTTTGCTATACTTAAAATTTATGATTCTGTATTTATTGCATGCAATTCTGATTTGTCTGTAAGACTAAGTTATAAATATTATTTTTTTTATAATTTAGTACTTTTTATTATATGAAGTTGTTCAGTGTAAAAAAATTATATTTGATTATACAATCAATTATTAGTATTAATTTTAATTAAATCCTGTGTTTCAATAAATTATATTGTTATAGAGGGAATTATGTACAGAACACAACACATTCTAATGCAAAGGCCACACATAATAGTAGAATTCCCCATCAAAGACATTGTCTACTTTAAAATACTTTTGAGATTCAACAATAAATTGTGAAAATGGGTTTTGATAACAGTGATATTATTTGATTCTTGTAAACAAGTCTGTATCAAATAACATCACTAATAACAAACAATAATAAATAACAAACAAATAAGGAATAAGGATAGTAAGTACTCACCATTACACTACACAGAGCCCGTCTCACAGCCAGTGTCATGTTGGTGAAGGCTTTCAGGTGTTGTGTTAACTCTAACAGGATCTCTATGTCTTCTTCTGTCCGCTCCGAGGGGTCCTTCTCAAGACATTCCCGTAGAGAGTCTCTTTGGAGTGTTAGGCTCTGGAACATTAAAAAGCGATGTAAGGAATAATAGAGCCACTCAATCAACCTGAAAAAAAACTTTACAGTAAATTTACACCAACAAATTTTCTTGCCAGTTTTGTGGCAAAAAAGGTTTGTATGACGTAGCTGTGATATGAACTTTATGGTGTCAAACTAACGTAGCTATGTATAATGTGAACTAGAGCTAAACTCAAAATTCAAATCAAAAAAGGTGCTGGATGCTGATATATCTGAATTAAATTTGTGTTTCAGGGTGTTTTTATTTACATTTATGTAAATTACCTCTGATAAATACGGTTTTTAACAGTTTTCTGTAAAGAAATAAATTGGTATGGTTTTGTTCTGATTTTGCAACTATATCTGCACTCGTCCACAAGTGTTAAGTTGACATTATGGACGTGATCAAAATTGTAATAAATTCTGAAATCTAAGTCATAAAAAAAACCAAAAATATTCATTACTGCAATCAAAACTACATTATAATAATTTACAAACCAGTATTCTTTAGACTGTTCCTTACTAAGCTTGTGATTCATGCTAATGTATTCCTATTTTCAACCAAAACCAAAGACAAGTATAATTAGCACAATTAACTCTTTCCTGCTTTGAAGTTTGTGTCTTTATACTGTCACAACTCACAAATATCAAACTCTAAAAAACTCATCTAAGTTTCAGTAAATGTAACATGTTATAAAAAATAACGGGCAACAATACTACACTATTTCATTAATTAGAAATGTAATCCAATTATAGTGTAAAACAAATTGTTTCATCAGACTTGATTAGCAAATGAAGACTCAAAGGCAAACACCAGTTGACAACCCACACACCAGGTTACACTGCATTACTGCAAAGGTCATAGTATCACTCTAGTCGGAGTTGTCATTCACATTTTGAAAGGATAATAGGATTTTGGACATTTGCCATCGTTATATAACGGTCTAACCTACTCCTATAAAAAACTGTACGAAATAAGCAGCACCAATACCAACAGACCACTAAATCACAGAAGCCAACTACTTCAGTATGTTATTAAATTATACTGTATGTTTCAAGCATTTTTGTATTTCAAATTTCAATAAAGATTTACATAATTATTCAACAGTGACTGATAACCATTTTATTTTATAAACCGTAACCTAATGCTGGAATAAAACTCTTGCATTTGATGATTATAATTCGTATAACAAACCGCTTGATTAAAACTTTTTATAGTAGGTACAATCTTAGAATTTTTCATTACACACTATTTATTAAAACATAGTAATTAATGAATCTTAATATCTTCTCTTTTTAAATAAAAGTATACAATTGTATTTTTACTAATTAAATCATCAAATTATACTTTGTTATGTACAAGTCCTTTATTTGTACATTTCCCAGAATCTGGCACCTGCACCTATACTGATCTCAAATGTTTATAAACCTTTGCTAAATAAATTATCTATACAGCACAACAAAATAATACTGTACAGTAAGAGATCATTCAAAACAGCTACAATTCACTAAGTAACACAGCTCCACAACAATTACTGGGAGTAATTTTTTTTTTTTACGTTAAACGTCTAAGTATAACGAGAAAAAATTATGTAGGCTTCACAATTTTGCACATAAATAATGATTTCAATAGGTTTTTTCAATATTTTACCATGTAACACACGGAACTCCTAAAAATTAATTTACCTTAAACCTATGCACTAATGCGACAGACTAGGTACATTGTCTGGGGTATTTATGTAAGTGCAGGATTAAATTTAACAAACCACCAAGACAGGGAAACAATAAAAACGTACAATCTGAATTGTTATACCCCAGTTGTAATTTAATTAATGCTAATATATAATGCTCAAATAATGTTCATGATTTAGAATTGTTATTATGAAGACATAACAAGAGACACTAATGATTTCTATCAGTTTGTGTGGCTTCCAAATTATAAACTTATACAAGGAGTGTCCCGTCAAAGTTAATCATCTTTTGCTAGCTACTGAATTCACTTCACTCAGCTAGTTGCAATACACACTATTTATGACAATGTTGTACATTATCCGAGGGAAAGACAATAAATATCTTTATGTCTCCCTCCCTTTGGTTTATCAAATCGATATATATGGAAATAAACACTTTTAGTATAGTTCAGTTTCTTTAAATTGTTTTACATGCTAGGCAGTTTGAATTGAGTACAGATCAGTTCTTCTACACATTAAAGTAATAAAACCACTATATCGCTATTTGCTACTCAAAGAATTAGTTCCTTTACAACCAAAGTAAGACACCAACTGTAAAAGCTAAATTTTGAATTAAAAAAACTACAAATCCAAAATTTAATAACAAATTATTTGAGTTTAATATTAGTGATCCTTTTTGATGGACACACTGATTTATGCTAATTACACAAATAGACTGGGAGTGAACTAAATCTGAGATTTTCCAGGTTTTATAGTTCTACTATAAACTGAAGAGTTCAACACCCCTTTCTTTTACTCATTTGCCACTTTAAAAGCATACAGACACAGTTGAAAAAATACAGTACGAGATAGCAAAAACATTATTGTTTGTAATAACCCTCAATGACCCAGTACAGTTTTCAAGTATATTATGTGTAAACATTAAATAGTAAAACGTACGTCAGTGCTTTCTGCTAAATCCTCTTCATCAGAATCTACAACGCTCTCTACCAGCCCGCTGAGGTCTACGTCATCTGCCTCAACAGAGCTGTGTACCGAGGTCATAGTATCAGATCCACTGTACGCAGAGCTAGTGTCCGATGAGTGAGAGCTGCGATTAGACTTCTGGTACAACTCTGGTCGGGCAAACTGCAACAAAACCCATCATATTGTATTTACTATCAACTGTGTACCGAGGTCATAGTATCAGATCTACTATACGCAGAGCTAGTGTCCGATGAGTGAGAGCTGTGATTAGACTTCTGGTACAACTCTGGTCGGGCAAACTGCAACAAAACCCATCATATTGTATTTACTATCAACTGTGTACCGAGGTCATAGTATCAGATCTACTATACGCAGAGCTAGTGTCCGATGAGTGAGAGCTGTGATTAGACTTCTGGTACAACTCTGGTCGGGCAAACTGCAACAAAACACATCATATTGTATTTACTATCAACTGTGTACCGAAGTCATAGTGTCAGATCCACTGTACGTAGAGCTAGTGTCTGTGGATATTTCAAGAGTAGTGTTTTAATAGGAGGACCAGGAGAGATTTTCAAAATGGTTTTCTAGTGACAATTGTGTTAAAGAAATATACCCTTTGAATCCAGATGTTTTGCGTCCTTTAATTACAAAGTGACAACAAATTATAACAGTAACCTACCAGATTATCATCTTTATATATATATATATATAAATATTATATATAAAATATTATATATACATTATATATATATATATATATATATATAATTTCAATAAACATTGAATCGCAAAAAGTACTTGCTCCGCCGGGACTCAACCCGGATCTCTCACTTGCCGGGTGAATGTGCTACCATTACACCACAGAGCCCTCACTTTTTACGATTCAATTATTTTGTATTTGGCCGTTTCTTTCACATATGTGTTTAAATAACCAAACTAACATATGATCGGAAGACCAAATATATATATATATATATATATATATTTCTTGTGTGCATGTGTATGTCACTGAACTCCTCCTAAACTGCTGGACCAATTTTCATGTAATTTTGTGTGTATGTTGAAGGAGATTCGAGAATGGTTTACATTTAAAACTCTGTCCAATTTAAATTGTTTATTTAATTAATGTTTTATTATTTATAAATTGTTGATTTTGGAATGTTTTACCTTCAATCCGGCAGACTGCGCTACGACACATAATACAAAGTGAACTAATACCTACATTTTGAGGAGAAAGGTGTTGGTATATTATTCATAAAAAACATCCTCAAATAATGTTATCAAAAATCCTCGCAGCAGATTTGAATATTTTTTAAAGTTGAAGAAAGAGGGGGTCTTTGGGCCCCTTGGTATTTAATATTTAAGAGATAAAATTAATGTATAACACATTTAATCATTCAACATTTAATAATTTTAATCATTAAAAATGTAGTAATTAATAACAATTAATATTACTTTAAGAATCCAATACAAAGTACAGTTTTACAAGTAAAAAGTTACCCACATATTTCTAACAAACAGCGAATTATAAAATGTTTAGTTTGTTGGTTGGTGAGATAGTTTACAAGTCTAGCACTGTTTACATTGACATGACCCCACCCCCCACCCTAGACATGAACCAGGACCTATCCCTACAAATAAACATTATCAGTTGTATGGAGGGCTCTGGTGAACATCTCCAACACAAAATTTGAGCACTTCTGGCAAAGCAATAACACACACACACACACACACACACACACACACACACACACACACACACACACACACACACACACACGCACGTGTGCACACACACACACACACACACACACACACACAAACTGATTTGTATTTAACAAATTTATTTTTGACAATAAAGTACAAAAAAGTTCTCAGTTTTTTTTAGCTACGAAATAGTAATTTTCATAATTAGCAACAATAAATTTTTTATTCTTACCAAAGATCTTTTAAATTTATATACAAAATATACAGTTGTTATACTTTTTTTCTCTACTTAATTAATGTTTTCATTGGCAAAAAAGGGCTAAACTTTTAACAAATGAATATTATATAAAAAAAAATACTATTTTTCTACAAAAGAGATACAACTCCGAATAGACACTAATCTGATACAAAACTAATTAATCTGGAAAATTGGGCCTGAAAAAGAAATGCCTCTATATTGAATAAAACCACTTCAATGCAGAGTCAATTAGTGTCAGAATGACAGGAAGGATTCACAAAATGGCTTTAAATTAAATAACCTTGTTGAGTCGAAAACTGAACATGTTTCACATTGCCAATAATCCACATAGTATAATGTACAATTTTCACTTCAGTGACTTTGTTACCAGTTCACTATTTAATTAACTTTCACAAACCAAATTATATAATGATGTTGTTTGAAATAAATAATATGTAAATAATTACAATGCCAGAATAGTTTTTGAGGTGTATAACTCTTATAGTACAGTTGTTACAGTTGATGTAACATTATTTCTTAATGCTAAGAATTATTCTTAAAAGTACACACGCCAAATAAAACTTTTCACTATTCTGATGATTAAAAATTTGACAGTATTGCATCACTGTACATATTATACACTGCATACACTTGTTGTGATATTATTTCTTGACACTAAGAAATATTTTCAAAAGTAAACCAAATAAAAACCCTTTCTACAATTTTGACAGACTAATACAAATTTGTGTGATTGTATATAAAGAAATTTTCAGGTTGAATTACTAAACAAAATTCACACATTTACCAATGAAAGTAAAGATCCCATAGGAGTGTATAATGTTTTATAACAAACAGAGAAATCTAGTAAGTACTTGTAAGCATAAACAAATTACGGTACGCCTATTTGCAGACAGCTGTAATATGGTAGCTTTTTACTGAACTTTGGTGGTTTTTATAAAATATTCTGGTATTATTTTAAAACATGTATCAATAAATCATCTACAAGCAACGTATTATTGATAGGACCTATGAGTTGAATAACTTATTATTATCTGGGAGAAGTGCATTATGAATCAATCCAGTAGGTTTGGTTTTTTACAAAAAACAAATAGATATAGAAAAATAGAATTTTTTAAACAAACAATTTTGTTGCTGACAAGCACTGGCCAATTAGGTAAGCAAGATGGTGCCCAAATTGAATCAAATGGAGTGAAATTGTACTGGAAGAGAAGGGCATAGCTGCTGCCATTAGCACACAAACTGTGTGGACCAATCAGCAATTAGTACACAGTTGTTACTGTACCTACCCCTCCACCTCACCCCCTTGTACAAAGCTGACCTGGACCCCTCCCTCACTCACTCACTGTCACCTATTCACCTTGTCATTCTTATCTACATAGGAATACTGACAATTTTCACCAAGTGTCACTAAAAGGACTATGAGAGCCTAAAGAAAAGCTGGAACTAAAAATTATATCATATAACAAATTCAGAATCAATTTTGTTACTACATTTTTAGTGAGTAAAACTAACACAAATAAAAAATAACTGTAGTGAATAGCGTACATATTATGTGATGTATGCCTTTACACAAGAAAAATGTCTGTTCACCATTTCAGCTCCTCTTTTTTTTTGTGGAACTGAATTCTTTGCATCTAGTTAGTTTACTGCTTTAAATATACTACAACGAGGAAATCTATGTAAAAAGTAATACTACTTTAACAAGATGTAGTCAGATTGAATAATGATGGTCTGCTCTTTGTGACTACAATATTTCCTACAATTTTACACAACATAGCCTTAACCACAGTCTAGAGGTAGTGTAGAAGCTCTAGTTGAAAGGTTAAAATTTAGATTACTGGGGAGGTAATAAAACAATGGGTTTGTACCACTATGTTTGTAATAGATATATTTCTTATGGTTATGGTATGTAGAATTAAACCCAAAGTAAAAAGAAATAAAATATTGTAATTGTTATTCCATAAACTTCCTGAATATTACTTTACTTATTACATTTTATAGTTAAATTAAAGCACTCTATTCCATCCACCCACTTTTGAATGAACAGATATTTATATTCAAATATACTTCAAGCGTTATAATAAAATGAAATCAAGCAAATTACTTTTAATGGGTTACAAAATTACTTACAATTCTTTATCTCACTCCCAAATTGGAGGTTTGTCAACTCAAAATATTTACATAAAAAGTGTCGAATGAAATAAATGAGCTGATAACATAAGCCACAAGCATGAAAACTAATACAGTGGAACTTAATTCCAAGCTCAGGGGATAATGACAAAGTTCAAACCAACTAAGATGTTCATACACACAGTCTTAATTATTTTTGTATAGGAATGTCGAGGGATTGGAAAAAAGTTCAGATAAGCAAAAATTTTGAACTTAAAGTGAAAGTTAGACTTAAAATGAATTATGAAAGTTAGACTAAAGCAAGTAAACTAATATAAGTAAGCTAAATTATTAAAGTTTTCTTTGTGAAAAACCAAACAAATTTTATTTTAAAAATGAATATTACAGCTTGTGAAAACTAATTGTTTTACTACATTGTAAAAGAGAGTAAATGTGTCGATAAAGGAAAACAATTATTGCAGAACATTCAAGTAGGATGATTTGCTCCTAAGGAAATGGGTGGGAGTCTGTAACAAAGGCACTAGAGAATGGTTTCGTATTTCACGAGCATACATTATTGTTCAGAACCTTATTTGACGTTTATAATACACTTGCTTGGCATCGTACTTATTGTAACTGTTACACTGAACATTTTTCAAGCAATATTATATATTACATAGCATAAACACACAGAGTACAAAATAAAATTGTACAATATATATTATTATCCAACAATAAAGTTGAAGGATTTAAAGTTTTGAAAACTTAATGATTTAAAGCTGAAAATCTTCATTTTACATAACTTAATGTTATGGTTAATTAATTTTAATGGTCCAATATTGATAATTCTATATAAATCCTTTATTTTATATTATTTTTTGTTTCTTTATTTACCATAAAATGTTTTTGAGTTTAAATGTCATTCTTTGTTAACCCTTAACCCTTTTAACCCCGGCCATTAAATCAAGTGATGTGCCAGAAATCCCAAGCCATTTTCAGACAAAATGTAAGGGTTTTGTAAAAAATTCATAACTCAGTTATTTTTTAAGATATTTAGGTAATTCTTTTTTTGTTTTACTTATTTATACATGTAGCTTACAGAAATATACAAATAAAATTATTATTTTGAAAGTAATTTTTTTTACATACATATACATATATAAAAATAAATAAAAATGAAAAAATTTCAAGTTTGATCATGGAAACCATATAGATAAAAAAATATTTGACACAAAAATACCCATTTACTTTATGATATATTTAATCCTTAATAAAAGGAAACAAAAATTATAGGCCTACCTTATTTACAAGTGGAGTAACATCAATTTTTGTAAAGCCGTGTAAATTTTTCTTTTTGCCATTTCTGGGCAAGGCAATGTAACAAGACCTTTGAAATTCACAGTACTTAAAATAAACATAAAACCAAAGTTATTTCTGACAAAATAACTAAAACTGTTCATAATGTAAATTTAAAAAAAGTTTTAAAACAATATTTTCATGATAAAACAATATGTTTTCAAGATATCTATCACTAAAATCGTCGTCACTAATCACATCCACACCATTTGCAACTAGGTTACTAATTAGTGTATTTTCACTTACGGGAGACTTTGAACGATGTCTTTTACTCATTTTGAAATCAAACAGATAATAAACTAAACTTTAACTGCCGTACTTTACACTGCTTTAACCTAAAACTGTGAAGAAAACGGAATATTCACAACCACGTGATATACAGCTGTCTGCAACAAGCGTGAGCAGTCAGTCGAGACGAACTGCAATTGCTCAGTCACAGACTGACAAAATACGAAGTCAAACCATTACAAACTAATATATTTCGATGCAAAATATCTTTGTGCACAAGTCTGTGAAATTTCAAAGCATTTGGTGAAATAGGTGGCCAGTAAAGTAATTAAAAGTGCACGTCCGCACTATACGGACGTCGGGAGTTGATGCCATTTTTACGACGTCCGTATAGTACGGACGTCGGGGTTAAAAGGGTTAAATATTGAACAATTCGAAGATGTGCATAAATACTAATCCAGCTAGACAGCTCATATAAGTCCAAGTATTAACAGATAATACATCACTAGCTGTAATACACAAATGTTTACCAAATTCACAAAATTAAAAATGTTTTCTACTGTGTAGGTTGCTAATATCCCCTAAAATTTGGATTTTTTTGTATTGACTACATAATATTAACACTAATTCATTAAAATAGAATACGCAATTTAAAACAACTTGCTTCTCTAGATTTAAAAAGTAAAGCACTGGACAGGTAAGATCACAGAACACCAGTCGGAAACAGTGCACGACTGGAGGAATAGACTAAATATTTGGGGTACATTAAAAAGTAATGTTAATATCCGCCTATCTAAACTTCATGGCCATATAAGATTTATTAGGCCGACATGCCTATTTAAAGTTCACATACGTCGATCAATTAAAATGTTTTAAGAATTTGTCACAAAGTTGTTCAACAAATCTGCTACATATCGATGGAATAATAAAAAAAAGTATGGGTTTTATCAAACGTACATGTAATGTACACAACACTGATGTTTTCCTGCCCGAATAAAGTATTTAAATAGTTAACTGTTTAAGGTTGCTACATCTCTGTTTACGTACCTCTCCCATTGAATTGCTAATCTCCTCACAAATTGCCATTTGCTGCCTGATGTTCCAATAATCCGTTTTAATTATTAAGTACACAGCATTGCCGTTTTAATTTCCTGACTGAACGGTGTGTTAAAATAGTTTACCGTTCAACGTTGATGTATCTCTACTGCCGTACATCTCCCATTGAATTGCTAATCTCCTCACAAATTGCCATTTGCTGCCTGATGTTCCAATAATCCGTTTTAATTATTAAGTACACAGCATTGCCGTTTTAATTTCCTGACTGAACGGTGTGTTAAAATAGTTTACCGTTCAACGTTGATGTATCTCTACTGCTGTACATCTCCCATTGAATTGCTAATTTCCTCACAAATTGTCATTTACTGCCTGGTGTTCCGATAATCTGTTTTCATTACCGAGGTATATAGCATTGCTGTTTTAATTTCTAGGCTGGTATTTTAAAATGGTTTACCGTTAAACATTGATGTATCTCTACTGCCGTACATCTCCCATTGAATTGCTAATTTCCTCACAAATTGTCATTTACTGCCTGGTGTTCCGATAATCTGTTTTCATTACCGAGGTATATAGCATTGCTGTTTTAATTTCTAGGCTAGTATTTTAAAATGGTTTACCGTTAAACATTGATGCATCTCTGATGACATAAATCACCCATTAAATTACTAATTTCTTCATAATTTGTCATTTAGTGCCTGATGTTCCAATAATCCATTTTGATTACTGGTGTACACAACGGCATTGCCATTTTCCAATCCTGCCTGAATGATGTGTTAAAATAGTTTTATGTTTATACATCTCTGCCCACGTTCTTCTTCCTTTAAATTGCTAATCTCCTCACAAATTGTCATTTTCTGCCTGACAGTCCAATAATCCATTTTGATTACTGATGTACATTCCATTGCTATTTTACATTTCATTTCCTGCCTGTATGGTGCCAATGTGTCAAAATAGTTTGACTGTTCAACATTGATGCATCTCCTCTATTGACATCGAACATTGATTTGCCATTATTATTTTTTTTTTTTATTTGCTTTTGATTATTTTTTAGTATAAACTGAGGACAGTAAACACAGTTTAATTTTTTACATTTTTTATGATAACAAAATTAAGACACATTTCAGTACCATATTAAAAACTAAAATTATGTACGACACAGTATTTCCTTTTAAAAACTGTCACTTAGTTTAACATCCTAATATAATATTATTAAAGCGACAGTGCCTTTGTTTGTTTGTTTTACTTTCGTGCAATAACTATTCAATCGATTGTACTGAAATTTTACATGAACATCTGTAAGGTACGTGAGATTTATAGTTTACATTTATAGTATGTAAATTCTCAAAGGCGTAACCATTAGTTTCCACACAGTATTTTTTTATTTCAGCGATTAGGTAAGTTCTCAATTACCTTAGAAAATGTCCTAAAACCTGAGAAAGTCAGAATTTGACTCCAGACTCCCTTTGAAGCTGTTTGCAATAATAGCAATAAAACAATTATGTTCATCAGTACAACTATTATTTAACAGTATTACAGTATGTTATATAATACAAAATAAAATTTACAATCTCATAACATCACAACAAGGAGTGATCTCATTTCATCTGTGCACACATTTAAGCATCAAATGAAAATACTTGGTGTTCAAATCTTTACTTAATATAATGAGGCATTTATTAATCCCTATTAAGTATGCCAGCCAAATCAAACTTCTGTAACATAACACAGTCTTTCTAATTCATATAGTCTACATTCCTTTAAGGGTCATACACCTAGAACTGATAACAGCATGAATATGTATCATATAAAGTACATAAGACCTTTAGTTATGACTATCTATCAAATGTTGCTTTGAGCTGTTCATTCAAGAGTAATAATATCACTTCCCATTAAGCATTTATTAATTGTCCAATATAAAAAAGTAATGAAAAAATAAAGATGAGCACAAATACTCATTTCTCTGAAATACATAATTGTATTCTTAAAAGAATTGTATAAAAATCATTCCAGTATTAAGTGGCAATACAAATAATTCTAACTAAATGATGATGTTCTGTCAATATTCCTCAGAAAATAAGTAGGTTAAACTTGTGAAGTGTTCTCTTGCTATGTAGGTGGATAAGGGGAAAGGGTGAGAAGGGGGTTATGTCACTTGACATATATGCCAACTGTTCCATGTCTACCAAGACACAGTGGTTCAATACAGCACACAAAACACAGAAATATTTCTTATATTTTACGAAAAGTCAAATAACATCCCCAAAAATTAAGACAAATGACTGCACGATGAATTTTAGCTAAAACAGAATTGAAGAATTTATTTCATCAATTTAAATATTAAATAAGATGTAGTTTTAAATATATACAAGATATTCTTTATTTGTACTTCTTGTACAACAAGAAGAAATTTTTTAATTCAATAGCTTTATCTGTATAAATACCCACAGATACATTCCATTTATAATAATGATTATAAATCCAGTAAAGATGTTATCAGTTAATTGCACAAATCGTAAAGAACTACATACTAGTTTTATCACTGGACTGGTAATAACTAAGTTTATTGCAGTAACATATTTGTAAGTGGCAGAAATAGAGTTTATCATACCTTTAGTATTACATCTACAACCATTAGGTAATAAACTCAACTTTTTATCTGTTGGCAATGTGAACATACACATATAATAGTATACAATATAAATGGAATTAAGATCCACTAGTGTATTTGTAGCCAATGTAACAACGTTGAAATTGTATAAATGTACTAAAAAATCTCGTAAAAATGTTGAATGTCATCACTTTTGAGAATTTAAATAGCCGTCCTCTTGGGTGTTATGGCCACTCTTTGGGCCCACTGCCAACTGTACAAGTTTACTAATGAAAATGTTCTGTAAGGTCTGATAGGCACTCCTGGACCCCATGTGTGCTGCACAATCAGCTCAGCTGTCAGTTTTTACTTTACGCTACCAGCTTTAAACCTGTGTTTGATGTATCCTTGCAAAGTAATAATGAACTTGGTTGAAACAAATTAAATACCATATCTGAATTAAAATTTGAACATTAATATTTAAATCCTAATGAATTGAAATATTTCTACATAAATAAAATATTTATTGTAGAAAATACATGGGCCATCCAGAAAGTAGATTTCGTTGTGATATAAACAAAACACGAAATACAATAAAAAGTTGTATTACATCTGAAACTGACACTAAAAAACTATTTTTCAACATAGTCACCATACAAATTTAGGCACTTATCATGGATTTCTTTGTTTGTGGTAATGCTGTCAGACCAATATGTGAAATACAAGTTTTAATCAAATAGTTGTTTACAGGCCATTCATCTCTCACTCTTCCATATTGTAGCCTTTTTTATCATAAAACAAAATTTAAATGTTTGTCATCAAAATTTATTTGGCATCCATCAACCTCCAGAATAGAACATCTAAATCGAAATTTCAAAAGAAAATCTTTTAACACGTTCAAGATTTGCAACTAAATTCGCACTCACTTGACATACTTAATGACTCAAATGTAAGTTACCATTGCTGTTAAAAAATTACTTAAGACATCATAACAAAATATTTGAGATAATAAAAAACATTTAGACAAAAAGCCATATAGTTAAGAAATAAAACAGGTAGCTTTGAAGTTGCAATAAATAAAATAAAATAGGAGCTATCACATGTCTGTTGACAAAAGCTAAATTTGTGACTGTTAAATTATGGAAAAAAGCGGTAAAATGTAATTAGTTTAACATATATGTAATAAGATTTTATTTTTTAAGAAACCATGTGATACTACAAACAAGGAACGTTGGTGTTGTGAGACAACTAGAACAGTTTCCTCAGAACAAGATCACCCAATGTCTCTAGAGAGTACACTGTAGTGAAGATGTTCAAAGCTTGATCTCGACCCTCTACCTGTGAAAACTGAACTTTGACAAAACTGCACAGTCCCGCAACTTTGTCCATAAATATTTGCCCCGAGACTCGGCACTCCACTTCACTTGATCTTGTTATGTAGCCCTGAAAGCCATTAGTTTCCCTTAACTTCGTTGTTATACCTTAACTCCGCTGGTAACATTACCTCGCCTCATGTCTCTGTAATTTTGCTTCAGTTTCAATTTTAATTATTTTTGTTGACCTATTAATATCTTGGTAGCCCATACATTAAATCTAACAAAATTCTGCAAAGACTGAAAACAATGCCTATTTCATCCTTCAAGTTCTAATTAAATCACTTAAATGCTAGATCAATTTTATAAATTACTTGGATTCCTTAAATTTTACAAAATGTTTTCAAAATTATTTATTATTTATCCATTTCTTTTCACACTCTGTAAAGAAAATTTGTGGAAAATTATCACTTACTGTTGAAACACAAACAAAACAAGACGTTGTTGACTAGAAGAATATAACAATTTCTTTTAATTTATCAAATGGCTAGAAGTGTATCCTTACCAAAACAAATGAATCAAAACTCCAAAATATATACAAATTGATCCAAATTTAATTATGAATATGAAAAATGTCACAAAATAAGATGAAGACAAACAAAAACTGTATAATTCAAAACAATAACTATGTCCTATTGGCCAAAATTCACCAATAATATTGACTGTTTCAACAAGTACTTAAGATAGTGAACACAATTTCAAAACAAACTATTTTCAAACTATCTTGATTACAAATATGAAAAATTAAAACTAAATGTTCGATACAATATGAAATATACAGTAAAAAAATTATAATAATTACAGAAAAAACATAAGTTACGCTATCACATTGAAATTACTTACGGAATCGTCAAACACAAGATTAACCCCTCCACGGTCCATGGTGGGGGGCAGTCGAGGATTGCCCACCCCCCTGGCAGTCTGAACTTCTGGATAGTCAATCTGTAAAAGAATAAGTAGCATACATTAGTCGGTTATATATGATACATACAAATTAACCACTAGACATTGAAACACAATAATCATAAATCTAAAGGTTACAAAAAACTTGGCCGAATTGAAAATGGCAATCACATATATGAATATGATGTGGTATTACAACATTACATGCAGAGTGTAGTAATGACACACCTTAGATTCGGTACAATAAGATTTGATAGTTAACATAGTCTTGCTTAGCTTAAGTACAGTATCCCACATTAAACTGTATAAATAATCAACAAATGTACAAATACTTAAAATGTATAAACATTTAGAAACTTTAAAATGTTTTTACCGATAAAAAATCAGTTATATTCCATTAAACACACTATTGTGATATCATTTCAATTGTTTATTAAATTTTTGTGTTCAAAGACTATAAACAGTTTGAATTATCACGTACATACTTGGACATACAAATGCATGTACTTAATTTATTCATTAATCGGGTTAAAGGTATAAAAACATTTTCAAGTAATACATATTGAAGACAAACCTATGGACTACTAATTACTTTATTCTTCTTAGTGCTTTGGGCATTTATGATATAGATCTAGTATCACAAAAAGGTCTTTTATAAAGTAAAGGATGTATCTTGCCTACTGCTAAATATCAATTTTCTTTAAAGACAAGAGTGAAAGAACAGTTTATACTGAACAGATTTTAGATTGTTTCTGAGAGACATGAAAAACCTTTACAGCTATTAAATTCATCAAATTCAAAGAACTGTCCTATATTATTATTGCAAGGTGAAGAGTTATTTTCAATCATCTCTATTTTTAATTTTTACAGTATTTTACCTACACACAATTTATAATTATTTAAAATTATTCACATTGTATAATTGTTGGGGCATTTTGTATCATAAAATTAATTTAGAAGTGATATGAGAAACAAGATAGCTATTTCATAAACATTTGAAGCCCAGTATGGTAAATCTGACCAAAAAAAAACAATGTAATGCATTGAAATATCTGTTTATAAATATAGATCACTTTTACGTCCTTATTACTGTCCCAGAATTATGACTCATTTTAAAGATAAGTTATGCAGTTAAATTATAATAAATAATTCCACTATTTTTAATTCACATTTAAGTAATTTGAACTTTTTTCCTAATCCCTTGGCATTTCTATACTTCAAAAAAAGTAATTCTAAAGTTTGGATAGTTTAAATGTTTTTTTTTCCTTGGACTTGAATGATTTTAGTTAAATAACTAAAATTATATTTTTTTTTCTTGTAAAGTTTATATTTTTTAATATTCAAATGTTGAAGTAATTAAAACTATTAAATTTTATACATAATAACCAATACAAATATTTAAAACTCTGAAAAACGTTTTAATCTATATTAATTACACTATCAGACATCTTCTGTAATAGTACAATGAAAATAAGAGGGTAAAAATATTTGAGAATTAACATTGGTTCAAATAAAATGGCAGTCGGTACAGACAGCTCTAAATTTAGAATTTCTTACTACATTATGCAATGGTTATGCAGTGTCTAAGATAATACTATTCTAGAACCTCTTGGGTAGGCTATTTATTCGGTTTAGCGAAACCCAATCTTTGCATTAAAAGTTGTACAACACTGCTCCTACAGTGGTGTAGGCTACTATAGTAATGTAAAGAGGGAACATTAGGGCGAGGAAACTTGAAATAAGAAAATGATGGCAGGAAGTAAAAAAGTTGACTCTCAGGTAGGTTACAGAAGCAGGTAGGTAAGTTTTCATTTATCTAAATGTTTTAAATTATTAATTGCCATTAACAATAAAAATGTATAACAACTTACATAATTTGTAATGATCAACATGTACAAATTAGTTTTACATAATTAATAATAGTCTAGTTAGACCTATTACCAATTAATCCTGAAATTGGTAATCAACAGATCATCGTTGTTTGCGGCAAGTCTCAACTAGCAATCTACAGATCTTCAGCTGTTTAAGGTGTGTGCCAATAACCACTGGCATCAATGGATATTGTGTTTAGTTCATTGGTGAACAGCTGAATAATAGTATGATGCCTTAATGTTCCTTTATGTTAACTGTAACATCAGTGACAGCCACTGCAAACTAGTGATGATTAGTTCATACATCTGTGTGCATTGTGAATGTTGTTTCTTTTCTCAGCAGCATTTGGACTTGGTTTAATAACGGTTTTGAAGTAAACAAGGTTGCAGTAGAGTAAGCAGCCACCACAACAATTGAATCAGCGTATCAAATTATCAATTAGAAGTACCTTAACTATTAAGTACAAAGATATTCTAATGATAATTATTTAACCCTAGAACTGGCGATGGTATCACTCATATTCATATATATATTTATTAATTTTTTATATAGGATAGCTATATATTTTTTGAATTGGCAAAACATTTAGAACAAGTTATACATTTACAGTTTTGATGTACAACTTATTGCTAAGTAGTAGCACAACGGGATATTTACAAAAACAATTTGAAAAATATTTTTAAAAAATTTTTTTCATTAAAGTTTTAAATTTTTAAATTTTAAAGTTTTCATGGGTAAACATAATGTTATGACTGTATTTATACTTTTATAAGTATGACAGTTAAAACAAAATTAAATTAAATACTAGATTTGAATCTTTCCTTATTTACATAAAATGTACATATAAAGTTCCATCTTTCACTCAGAGTCAGTCCAGCCTGCATTTGGCTTCCTTGTCGAACTGGTCTGTCATAATGTTCGAGCTGATGGTATGCCAAAAAGTTTGTTTTCTTATCGAGTTTTTACACTCACACACAGCACAAAGCGATATTTTGTATTGGGGAATTTCAAAAGTTCATGAGTGGGACCAAGGACATTGCCAGGTGGAGGAACATTTCTCTGTCTGACTCACAAAATTGTGAGAGAATACTTACTAGGAAATAATTTCTGCTACATGGTCTGCCCATCAGAAACATTTCATCATACTAGGAATAGGATGATCCAAAACGAGCTCTCAAATCACATGATCGGTCTCTAAAGTTTTCACCCATTATGAACAAATAACACTATAACCTAAGGAAACTAAAAATCAAAGTAATGACAGCATTATAAGATTATAAAATAAATTTTTTCTACAAATAATATTACATTCCTAACTCCAAACAAAAAACCCAGCATTTGTTTACATTTTTTCAACAATAACATGGGCTACGCCTATTGCATACATATCAGCTGTTTGTTGACAATGATGTTCGATGTTGCACGATATTGAAAGTAAATACAATATAACGGTACTATATTGTACATTGCCAGAAAATAAATAAAAATCATTTAACTTATATGACCTTAAACGCAAAAAATATAAAAAACTGTACAAGTCTACTTTGGCGAAGAAAATTCTTTTCCTGCCACCTGTACGGTTAAACTACTAATAAGTTATTGCTGCTCCTTTTTAGGTATATAATAACAATATTATTCCAAATTAATGTGTAATTTGTGTCACAAGCTGTCAGAATGTTTACCCTTGAAAATAGTAAAATGTAACTAAACGCTACACTGTTTTGTTTGTTACTTGTTACTGAATATCGATGACGTAAGTTAGGTCTAAATGTGGTGGAAGTCAATAATTATACGCCAGCCGTATAATCGTGTTAAACAATTTATTTTTGTATAGGATATGAGGGGGTTAAGAGTACATAGCATATTGATCAATTAATTTTTTGTTCATTAACAAATAAGAAGAATGTAAACAAATATAATATGAAAATAATCTATTTTTATATAACAAAATGGAAGGTCATATTTTGGTCGTCCGATGTGGAACTGCAGCCAAAATGTCTGCAAATAGCCCAATAACAGGCTGCAGATTACAGAAAAATCAACTGCCAGTTCTAGGGTTAAAATTCAATAATCTAAGTAACTTCCAGTAAATTAAAAAAACGATTAGGCGAAAGGGCACCTTATACAGAAGTATACACCTAAAAATATTAAATCTTATCAAATATAAATATTATACCCAAAAATAATCTGCTATTTGTATTTACCTCATTACGTGGGAGTTTCTTTCTGAAAATGCTTGTTTTTCTTGGGGAATTTTTGATTGGCCACATCTTATATACAACATTTTCTAAATCCTGTTCTTTTAGGTTATGTTTAGTCACAAATAAACTTTTGGCTACATGTTATGGCAGCCAAAGTCATATTGCTTCAATTTAAAGTAATATAAATAGCTTATTTCAATGTATGTATTACTTAATTTTCCAAAGAGTACAAGACAAATTCTAGCAAGGCATTTTGATATATTTGGAGGTTATTCTTAGTTGTTAACTATGGTTTATAAAACAAATAACAACCACAAAATCACCCTTAGAAGCAAAATAAACCAATAGTAAGCTAATTTATACAAAATTGAATTGTAATTTACTTAACACCACACCAGAACGAAATATATAAAACAAACACAAAACACACAAGCTGGGATGCCCAACAAGAACAAAACAAGACGTAAATAAAATGTACTCCTAACTAGCGGGGCTGTGGAATGAACCATGAAGCCCGACAGTTCACATATTTCGTTTGCTACTAGTCGAAATAGCAACTTATGCATCAATTTAGAAAAAAATTAATCTTCTCATTTCTAACACCGTATGTATGAATTACCTGTTTGTTCAGTCTCCGCTCATAATTAAACCCTATTTTAAAAAGACATTTTTTTTTCTCTGGAATTCGAGATCAGTTCTACAAAATTATTTAGTGTTTGAGTATTATGTAGCAGGTTCACCGACGAATGCTGATAAAAAATTAAATTTTCTTGGGCTCAACATTAAACAACCTGAATAAGATATATAAAAGTAGATATAACGATAAATTGAACCTGAGTAAACATTACGGAGTTGTAATTAAGTACAAGTGTTTAAATTAAATTTCCTGACCTGTTCTTAACAAAATAGTTTATTCAGGTAAAAATAATTTTATATCGTTAAGTCCTCAGAGGCAGCGACGCGTAGGAATTCCTAAATACAAAGAATCTAGCGGTTACCCACTGCTTCGCAAGCGTTTTCCTGCATTTTAACAGTGGATTTCTGAGAGACCTACCTCCGTTTCCATTTCCAAATCGGCGAGTGTTATGTTTAAAGGCCATTCGGTTCTTTTAGTTTTCAATTTTTCGTATTTTATTGTATCCTTCTGGGGTTAAAGAGAACGGAAGTGTATATGAAGTACGTAACAATTAATGAATGAATTGATGAACAAATATGTAAAACGGTAAAGAGGAATTAGGATTTACGTAAACGTTACGTTTAGTTTGACATGAGTGAATTATGAGTTAATAATTTGTCTAACTTGTAATTATCGACCTATGCTTTAATTCGAAACTTCTATCTGTCAATCGCACACGCCTATGTCATGTAGCATTACATTGATGGGCACAACCATTTCACGGCCTTGTGTTTATACATAATAGCCTACTATACAAGGGTCAAAGTCAAAGACATGCAAACAGATAAGTGTGGCCGCCGGTTTCCGCAATAGGTTGTGGTATTGAGTTGAAAAATTGCAGCCCAAATCAATAACTTTCCATGTAAAAACCACAGAGAAACAACACCTATGGAATTCTTTGCAAGGCGTAATACTTTAAAATACAAAGTGAAATGACACACTTATATTTAAGATAAATCAATCGCTAAAACTCCGTATAGCTATGTATTGCAGTGCACTTGAGATAACAGATAATAAACAATAACATAAAAAATATTCTCTGACAAGAAAGGTTTTAATACAAAATATTAAATATTAGTTTTCTACCACATAGTTTTTTGCTACAGGATTTTTCACGCCAAACAGTTGAAAGGACCAAATTATAACAGCACTTCGAACACGTCCTTAAGCCTTACTTATATTATTACAGACAAAATATTGCATATTTATTTATCTTCTATAATATATAACTACAGTAGCCAGTGCTACATTACTCCAACAACACCGTATCTAGTGCAGAAAGTTATATGCTACAATATTTAAATATTTTCATTAATATGTAAGTTTAAATCTAATGTATATGTGTGTATATACATATATTCATGTATATATGTGTATTGTAAAGTATATATGTAAAGTCTTGTAATATAGTATATTTTAATCGTAGGCCTACTGACCTATATAAATCACAACTGTTTAATTTTTTTAAACCACACAGTCTATTGGGATTAACGTTATTTAGTACTCATGCAGTAATCATTCTAAACTGTAGTTGTTTGCTGAAATTGTACTCTTTGTTTAGTACGAATATAATAATTGGTTAAGACTATATTATAAATTACTTGGCAGAACATTCTAGATCAGACGTAAAACATATTAGAACAAATATAATTAGATACAAACTGTAATTATAATGAATCACAAAATTGCCATCAATCGGCATATTAGCTTTCATTAAATACATAATTGTGTCGTAAAATACTCTGAGTAGTGTTTATATGGCATATAATTAGAGAGGACGTTTGTCAATGAAATGTATATCTATTCATTTTATGAACTGTGTGACATACTGCATTCACCACGTTCTTAGGAAGTTTTGACTCAATGCCATTTCTTGGAAGTCATTACTTCTTTTCACCTTTGACATTCCTTGAGTTTATAAAAGCTTTGTTTATTTTTGAAATGAGGAACTATTCATTTTATTCCATGTGTTATTAACATAAAATACGAGATATAATTTTATTGATATTTGTGTCACTGATCAATGGGAAATGTGTATACAAATTATGTCACCTCCACAAAAACAAACTTCATCGTTACAAACAAACTTTAAACAACAGAACAACCCAGCTGTAATTGAATGGCTTTTCTAAGCCATAAGCATATTGGTTGCAAAGAGATAAGAATATGGCTCTTGTCAATGAAATGTAGAGAATACTGGCCTCAGTAGCTAACTTTCTTTCAAATGGTATAATATATAAATTAAAGTAAAGATGTCTTATTTTACCAGGCAAAGACACCTGGTAAAATAAGACCAAGCCATAAAGGCAGGCTGAGGTAAGGTCTGAAAGTGGTCCTGGTGGTAGTTTTTTTGTTTTTGTTTTTTTTTATATAGGTCTTCAACAAAGTATTAGGACAGCCAAAACGTGAATTTTAAATAATACTTATTCGAATTATAAAAAGTATATTTTTCTCTTGTATTACGACTAATGCATAACGACACTTGTTCTTAGGACAACCAAAATCCAGATGTTCGGTTTTTTAGTTTTTCTTTGCCGCAGAAGGCATTATTTGATGCTCAACTTGACCCATCTACTGAACGTGCTCATTGAACTTTTTACGATAATATGTTACAAATCCGAATCAGCCATAGATCCTTCAACCCGCCTCCCAATTCCAACACTCAGCTGACATCCGTCCTGACAGGTCTATTACAGGTTGATTACACTATTCACATAGCTCACATTCTAATGTACCAGTGTTATGTCGTACACAATAACATTTTGTATTTGTACAAATAGCTGCATCAGTGTATTTACTAATTAGACAAACATTGTAAGGCATAAGAACAATTACTACACTCACTCAATTCTGAGTTGACTTAACAGTGCAAAGTGAAATACAAAAACCTTAGTTATGCTACTAAATATTTGTTTGTGAAAAAACATTAGTGAAAATCCAACAACTATTTCAATACAGCTTTTAGGCTCTTTGTCAGATTCTTCTTTGCGTGCCAAACGCTCTTGGGATGCACGGCCTTGAATATCACGAAATGCACCTAAATCGAGAGTCTCACCTGCCAGTAAATGTTGGGCCTAAAGAACGAGTAAATGTTAGTGCTCCAGCTTATATCAAAGACTATAAACGTGGTGGGAAACGAACCACAACTCCAGACTACAGTGTTAGATTGTAGATACAGTCAGGAACTTCTTTCGGCTATTTAACGCCCAGCAGCAACAAAAAGTGAACTATAATTATGAGAGAGACAATTTCCACCCATACCGTCTGTCGTTGTTACAATTAACCCTCACACAGTATCAGGAGAGTTTTTCTTAATGCTGCAGGTTCTGCACTGTGTATTTTGATATAATATGAAAACATTTTTAATGTGATAATGACACACAGTCACTGATCGGCTTAGTTTTTACTACCAAGCTTAACAAATGCTTCACATTGTTTCTACACTGATTGTAAATGTATAAAACATCAATTAGTAAAGAACAAAAGAATAAAAAAAAATAAAAAAAAAAAGTTTTACTCAGCTTTTATTAGCTGCCACCGACGGCACATCCGAATCATGGAGGAAATCGAATGTTTCTCCGTGTATAGACTTACTCCCGATAATATCAAAATCATAAAATCTCATTGTCTTGCCCGAAAATCGAATTCATTGTCTCTCGCAATGAAACATATATCGGTCTTTTACAATAGGGTATTAAAAATACGAAGTTAATCACAAATTACAATAAATAATGCACACTTTTAAACTACAGTATTTACTATTCTGGTGAATTGACACGACATTCACACTGATTGACGTTAGTCAGCGAAATACTGTAATGCCAATACCGATAACGGTTGATTGGGCGCGTTCAATAAAGAATTCCGCTCTGTCGGCTGTCGACCGAGAGGTGACTCGCTGATCAGCTGATTAGGGTTGTATGAACCAGGTGGTATGTTACACGGCACTGACACTCGATTTGATACGGTTAACTCGCCAAAGTCACTCCGTAAAATTTCTGATATACTCGCTGATCAGCTGATTAGGGTTGTATGAACCAGATGGTATGTTACACGGCACTGACACTCGATTTGATACGGTTAACTCGCCAAAGTCACTCCGTAAAATGTCTGATATACTCGCTGATCAGTCGATTAGGGTTGTACTCGTATGAACCAGGTGGTATGTTACACGGCACTGACAATCGATTTGATACGGTTAACTCGCCAAAGTCACTCCGTAAAATGTCTGATATACTCGCTGATCAGTCGATTAGGGTTGTACTCGTATGAACCAAGTGGTATGTTACACGGCACTGACACTCGATTTGATACGGTTAACTCGCCAAAGTCACTCCGTAACATTTTTGATATACTCACCAAGATTGCCTTAAATACTATTATTTCACACTGGTTTACATGCAAACTGACGTTTACAACTTGGGAAACTGCAAATGATCTGGTGCGTTACATTTAATCAGCTACTACAGTTTTTATCAGATATTATACACTAAAAGATAAAACTCTTGATAACAGGTTAGAATAATAGTAAGTAGAATAAGTGGTGCAATACTTGTAGATCAGTAATATTGAGACGTGAAAATCAGTTCAAATCAGATAAATCTGGAGACTACCAACACACCAATACGCAAATTAAGGCCACAGCAAAACGTCAAACAAATTTTATGAACACAAGATATCACTAATTCATTTAAAATAATTTAATTCTTTGTTAGTCTCATGTTTAATCTTTTATGCCCGGTTAATTAATTAGGGTAAAGAAACCACACTGTTGTAAATATGAGCATAACACGGCAAGGTACGTACGTCATACATTCTATGACAAATCATTCATGGCGAAGCACATCATCAGATGATATGACGGCGTTAAAAATACTGTAACAACAATATCCTGTAGCAATTCTCTGGCTATAAATAAAGCCGTGTCGCAGATGACGATGTCAGCGGACGTGCGACATGACGCCCTCGTGTCGGCAGGCCCGGGGGAGGCGACTGATAACACTATCAGCTGTATTGTTACAAACGACTTCCTCCTCTGGGCTCCGGTTAACAGTTAGCTGACAGTGATCAACCGCGGTGACAGATACAGCACCGGGGTTCTTCCTACTTTCTGCCTTTAATACGCGTGACATGTTTTCAAGCATCGGAATACCACAAAAGAACCAGATCCAATCTTACAATTTCTTTTAATAAAAACGAACAAACAATATTTTAATAAAGTAATACATATGGGCAACCGTACGTAATCGGAAAATAAAATTATTGACTGTATAAAAAGTAATTGAATTTAACGTATTGAATATTTACCGAAGTAATTGATTTATAAATAACCTAACAAAATCGTAAAATAAGAAAAAAATATTTTAACAGTTTTATTAAAATAGTGGCGAGAACTAAAAGTTGTCATGAGTTAATGTTATAAATACAGTTTGCTTAATAAGAATAATCAAAAGAGTCTGCAACGTTATTTTAAAATGTTTTATTTGCTTAAGTAGTTTAAAAAAATGACAAAGTACATAAATTGTGATTAATATACATGAATACCCTACCCTAACAAGAGCCCAATTACAATAAGTACTGTACTCTACATAGGGTTTAAACTGCTCGCCCAGGGGTTAGAATAGGGGTTATTTATTATTCCTACATTTTTGTAAAGCAAATTATTCATTTTCAACAACAAGTAAAGAAACAGACAAAAAATACGATAAAAAAATCATTCAAATTGAAAATGAATTAATCTAATTCAAAATAATGAGATAACTCAGTACTGGTAAATCATAGTAATTGTTATTTTTTCTTATAGGTTTGATATCTATAATATTACAAAAAATCTCAATCCTGTGTTTTGACGACATTTTTATGATTAGTTTCAGAGTTAATACTGTAGCCTATAGGGCTACACATTTTTAGAAAACCGTTTAAAACAAAATTACATTACATTAAAATTTACAGAAAGCATTATATCAAGACAGTCTACCACATAAACGTATACACGTATATCACATCTGAAACAATGTTTTACCTTTTGGGTAGTATTCACCCTTGTAATAGAGCGAAAATTAAAATAATATGTGTTTATGTGGAACAGGGATCTTCTTTGGGAAAACGAGGTACCAACCTGTATCTGGGTTGTTTCTGAGGGCCAGGAGTGGCGGTAGGAGCCGCCTGATCGCAAAGACTGTAGGCGGGGGCGGTACACAGCATTCTGGCGGACCAGTCGAGAGTGTTTGGAGCGGCGTGCCCAGTGGAACTTGAGCATTGTATAGTCACTTCACTGTCACTTCTATCACATCACTTTCTAATTTAATTGTTACAGCCGTGTAGGTATGTTTTTGAAATTAATTATGATTAAATATAATCCGCCTATAAAATACCGCAGTTCATCACCTCAAGTTGTTACCTCAGTTTGTGCAACACTGAGTATGAATGCTGTGTGTAGTCAACTTACTACAACAAAACGATGTTAATAACTAATCATTAGCATAATGTTTCTAACTACAAAACCATAAACTGAAGTATAATGTGCATACTAACTCAAGTACATACTAAAATATTATAAATAGTATAACATATAACAAAAATATCGACCAAAGATTGTATAGAAATATTTGCAAGATGAATAAAATGAATAACCGAATTAATTTCGTTAGCTATATGTACGTTTTTGATCAACTATAGCTTCGACGTAAAATTAATAAATGTTATATTTAAATTAAATTACAGGAACTTTTTACATAAACATATTTGAATAATCCTAAAAATGAGATGACTAATCCTTAAAATTGTACTTTTGAAAGTTGAAATATACTGAATTTGAAACATTTGCACTTGACCATACAAATTTTTGTCATTTATGTTGGAAAGTTTTAATAACGTAATAATAAATACACTAGGGCTCTGAAAAACAACATAAAAATGGTATGCCTTATTTAGTTTTAATAACAAAAAATGAGTACTTCCTGTCTATTTGTATGAAGTCATAAAAAAGATCTTTAACTAAGTTCTGATATCGCAAAGTACAATGCATGTAGGAGTATTCCACGAACAATAACGTCACTTCAAAGTGGCAAAATCAGAAGAATATCGCAACTGGATTGTCCTAAACCCTAGATTGCAAAGAGATACAGATTTAACGTCGTATTGTAGGGTCTGGGGTGGTTTGTGTAATATAATGCGCGGTGGCTGACACACGAAGCTTCCCAGGGCTGATATTTCTGGTCCGTGAGGGACGTGACATATTATGAGTGGAGCAGTCGCCGCAGAGCTCTCTCTTTCTCTGCAGGCTCTATCTGCAATTCCACGTCGCAACCATAAAAACGGTAACTGGAAGTGAGATGTGAGATGACTGTGTGGTCGATTTAACTGGATAGTTCTTTTCTCAATATAAACCTCTGATTGAAGTCTTAATACACTCTCATTAAATCTCCCAAATGGCTTACAAAGCAATAAAAAAGAAATATACAAAATTTTTAATGTACGTTGAGTTTAACCTAAACTCTCCTTAAAAGATGAGAGTTCATCTTATTCTCGAGAAGCCTTGCTGACGCACAGATAGGCAAATAAAACAAGATATTTTTACATCTCCCCGGCAGGCAAAAGACAAATTGTAATAGACTACTGAGTGGATAGCCTACAATAACCCTCGGCCAAATTCCGAGGTTGAACATGCACCATCACAGAACCCATTCTTCTATTCTTCATGTATTTCGTGTTCATATAAAATCTACAGATTATCTTTCCACATAATACATTAACATTTTTGTTTATTAAGTTAGGTTTCATAGCAGTGTTTAAATAATAAAAATTCTGATGAGCTAGGGGGTACTAAAACGCAAGAGTGGTGAAATCAAATCTTGCAATATACTTTTAACATTGACTTTCCACATTATTTTTGTCCCTAGTTCGGGATAGCTACATGTGTCACTATATCACATGTTAAAATCTGATATGCACTGATTGTACTCAGTTTGTAAAAAAAGATTTATTATGATATTTCTAGTTTCTATCGCAGTTTCCCATAAGACCAATGTAAAAATATTCGCTAACGCTCAGCCCAATCCCATGAGGGACATGCACCATCATGAACCCAGTGTTGCCTATGTAGAAATCAAGTTCCATGCAACAATATTTCAAGGCTATAGGTCAGTCCCTTTAAGTGATAGGCTTTGCTGACGCTCAACTTCATGGTCAGTGCTTTTTTAAAAGTTGTATATAATTTAAAACCACCAATAACCTCGTTTTTATGTTAACTCAACATTCAACTATTATAACGCATTCCAATTTTCAAAAGTTAAAGTCACTGGTGACACAAAATATGTTTGCTCAACAATGAGGCCTTAATCCAAGTTGTGTGAAGTACGTAATGTTAGTTCCTAATATAATGAACTACGAGAAACGATATGAATCCAGGAATAAACGTGGTTTGCGAATAACTGCACTAAGAAATGCAAAAACGGATCTGTACAAGCAAGGTTCTACGCAACTTCAGGCGTCAACAATGGTATTCCTTGAGTCTCTTTCAGCGACATACTTCTAAACCATACAGACGACTTTGTGGGAAGCCTATTTTTAGTAGTCAGTTGGTCAGAAAGTTTATTATAAATTTCTATAGGCACAGGGAGACATAATCCAATCCAGTATTTCTAACCAGTTTCACTCGTGTTAACACTTGGTATTATTTAATTTATTAAAATTGTTTAAAAAATGTAGCATTTATAAACTGTCAAAATACTAAGATTGCAAAACAGTTCCTGCAATATAATTGATTTTTTTTGTACCAGTAATATTTTATCAAAAAATCTCCTACTAATGGGTCTATAACGTGATTTAAAAAATAGGAATATAATATTTGGCTTCAGTGTAACACGAACACAAAGCACATATATGGTGAATTGCTACTTTTTTTAGGTAAACACGAAAACAGGGCAACTTTATTTCATAATATTCAATAGCGTAAAAATGCAAAAACAGATTCGTTTCTGTGGGTCTTCTACCCTATAAGAGAATCCCAGTAAAAAATTAAATATCCATTGAAAAAATATTGATAATTACGTTATGATTGATTAGTGGACGTTTAGGGGATTTAGTAACCAGATTAGAGTATATTTAAAAATGTTTTATAAACGTGAAACACGAAAAGCCCACTCTCCTAAATTATATAAAACCAGAATCCCGGTCCGATCCGGCCACGCGCAGCCCAGTGAAAACAGGGTTTGATTTGGCATTCGCTGCCCCCCCAACCCCCCCCCCCCAACCCCCCCACAACCCCCTACGATCGTGGCAGGTAATTCAGTTTGGCTTGGAACAAATTGTCTAAACATCAGACGGACAGGTTGCCAGGTGACCTGACTATACACTTTACCTCCAGTTCCTATGAAAGTAACCTCGCAAGCTTTGCAGTGTGTGACTAGATTTATCGACACAAAGGCGTGGTATACAGCAAATTCTGGTGTGAGGCAAAACTGAATATTTAACACCTTATCAAATTTATAGATTATCGCAGCAAAACAAAAATGTTTCATTTAGATCAATTTTGACAACAAAAATGCTATTCTCGTACAATAACAATGGATAGTGTTGTTAAAACACTAATAGGGGTTGGATTCACATTATTCTATACATAAGGTGGGGAAATTAAAGTTATGGAAAATGCTTGTTACATTTTTAACGATCCACTAATAATTTAACTGTTGAATTTGTTAATAATAAATTACACATTTTAATAATAAATACGGTGATTGTGTTAAACAAATTTAAAATTATTGAAACAAACGAAAATATGAAGAAAATATCGAATGAATATATTAGTATCATCAAGTACGTTTTTATAAGGAAAACTTAGCCTTATACTTTCAAAAGTAATGTACATATAGGTAAATCATTAGCAAACTACAGTATACGAAAAACTATACCTTAATTCAATTTACGAATTTATCATTGCTGTAACTGCAGCACACGCAGATATTACACTTCGTATAAACCTTTTTCAAATTATTTTTTACTTTAAAGCAGTATTTAAGTTTCCGAAATGTTTATATACGGTGACAGTAAAAGTAAATGTTTTAAAGGTGGGTTTTACAGACGAACAAACCGTTCATAATGAACACTCCTGTGAGCGGATAGAGGAGCAGTGGAGCGCCACCGATCAACACCGACTTGTCATTTTATCGCAGAGGCCTAACGATAAATAAAACTCACACCACAGCAGCAAGCACACCGAGGCCGCGCTCAACAGGTGCGGGATGTCGTGACTACTTTCAGTGTAATCCTTTATCGTAGTATAACCTTACACGTGACAACGAGACCTGATCAACACCGACTTGTCATTTTATCGCAGAGGCCTAACGATAAATAAAACTCATACCACAGCAGCAAGCACATCGAGGCCGCGCTCAACAGGTGCGGGATGTCGTGACTACTTTCAGTGTAATCCTTTATCGTAGTATAACCTTACCACGTGACAACGAGACCTGATCGACACCGACTTGTCATTTTATCGCAGAGGCCTAACGATATAAATAAAACTCACACCACAGCAGCAAGCACATCGAGGCCGCGCTCAACAGGTGCGGGATGTCGTGACTACTTTCAGTGTAATCCTTTATCGTAGTACAACCTTGCCCCCGTGACATGGCCAACTTCACTACAGGTGGCTTCGTTCTCTCGTCGGTTCTCCAAGAGTTCTAATCTTTGACCGGGAAGTCCAAAATATTAATCGCATTTATATTGTTTGGAACTCAATGGGAAGCCATGTGCCGGACCGCTCCATAAAATACATCTCCGAAAAATTACATTTTCTTCACACAAATACGAGTTATGACAAAGTTTCACCACATAACCGTACAACAAACTATTGTTCTAATCGAAAATCATTTCACATAGTGAAGGCTGAGTGGAAATGTGTCACAACAAGCAATGTAATATGGTTACTTTTTAAGTTTACTTTGTTGAGTCAAGTGGAATCACTTAGGCTTGTGTTTCTATTTTTAGAGTTCTAATGTATTTGGTTAAAAATAGGGATACGCATACAAACTATTTGTTAAAATGGTAAAAAAAAAAAACTGTTTAGACAAACTTTATATGAATTGCAGTCTAAGAAGGTTTGAATCGCATTTACATAGAAATCAAGATTAAATACAAAATAACTTTTAAATAAAGAGATACCACTTACCCCATTTTGTTTGAGAGTTGATAGACTAAAAATATGTAGAAAAATAGTTCAATCGTTTTTTAACCACGCAGTATCTTGCCAAAGTCGGATTGGAACAAATAACCTAAGATATCTTTTTTAATCTCGCTACCTTGTACAATGTTTCTGCCACTGTGTTTGGGAAAAAATGTGTTCAATCCGTTAGTAGCATTTTTGAGAAATTTCCAATCATTTAGAAAATTGTGTCTGTGTTAAACAAATTTAAAATTATTGAAACAAAGCAAAATACGAAAATATTGTATGAATATCAAGTACGTTTTTATAAAGATAACGTAGCTTTATACTTGCAAAAATAATACATACGCAAGAAGTAAATCATACACCTTTTATTTTAAAACTTGCGTTCAGTATCCAAGTCCCCATAACGAATTTTGATAAAAAAATACAACACACTGTACTTCACAAACATAAGCCTCCATCTACTATGCACTCTTTACGGACAAAGCGAACCCCCTTTCAAGCCAACAAGGCAGTTTGTGCCAACCTCTCTCGACAGGGAAGTGGATGGAACAATGGCAAGGACGTGCGTTATCCCGAGCCGAGTTCTACGACAGCGGGAACCGCAGCTACGTCAATCGATGACCAAAGCTTTTAGCGGCCATTGTCCCTGACTCGCAGTTAGCCCACCTGCCGGGACTTCTGATGGAAATATTTCTACTGAAATATCGATGCTTCCACTCTAATAGTCAATGGGATTGAAACAACGATACAAATTACGCAAAGTTCTCATGAGAACTTAAAATAACAAAAAAAAATCTGTAAAACATTACTTAGTACTTTCATCAAATCGTTCTGGAATACATTACTATCACCCTCTCAATTATAAGTTCACTACATGGAGAAATTAAGGGCTTCTCTACATTTGTGATTTAAAACCTATAATGATATGGCGTTAGCGAACCAACTGACTCACTCAGATTAAAAATTGTCTTAATTTTTCCTTATACTGTACTAAGAATTGTTTGTAATAGAACATTGCAATTCAGTACAGGTGCGGATATTCCTTGGAAATATTGCTAATTACAAGATACACGATCGCACATCTCAACGAAACGAACAATACCAACAGTGTAAGATGAGAGATTTATACAAGTATCATGAGTATGTTGTGTATTGTTACTATTGTTCATGTCGGGATAAAAACAGTGTTGGTGAAAAAAGCTACAGCTATAAAATCACACAGCGGTGTTCCAGCTAGTCAAAAAAGGACTGGAACGTAACTCCTGTTATGGTAGAAATGAGTGTAAATATACAGTGTTGATATTAATTAATGTGTTATATTGTTGTATTGATTTCAATATAATATCACGAATAATGCTAGCTATTGAAAATAATACTTGGTAAAATTATAGACCAGTAAAAAATAATATAGATCAACACAAACCCTATTCAAACAGAACTGATTATTTTATTAATAATATCCGTAAACCTTGCTTGTCATTAACATAACAAAATGTAGAACATCAGCAATAAAATGCCTAGAATTGGATCAAATTAGGCGGATTCTATTGTTTAAACTACGGTAGATTATTCATGGTTTCATACCAACAATGTACTTCTATGGCGTAACAAATATTAACAGCTATTAAGCTAACAACGCATAGATTGTAAATAATTATAATAAAAAAATCATCTGCTTCCATTTTTCATGTATCAGTTTGGTACTTTAAATGTAAGGATACTATTAAAACCTCAATGTGCACTAATGAAAAAATATTCAGCGAATTTCCCAATAAGAATTACTTTACGTGGATAATACGTTTAAGCCTTTATTTGCAAGAGCCGAATGCTAATTTAATATTACGCTGATATATTAAATTTTTTGGGTTACATTCACATTTTATTAATTACATTACATTTTATTTCACACTACCATCGACATTACAAATACAACTTAGACAACTCTTCTGAAGCCAGTTAGAAATTTTGTTAAGTGTCAGCATGGGTGGTCATTCTTATTTTAAGAGGTTTCATAAAAAGAGAACTTTTATAAAAAAAGTGACTTAACAGAATGATATTATGATACAAGGTGAATGACGTATTTTATAAAAGGGATTTATCGAAAAATTACTGACATTATTAGTAAAAACAAAAGCTAAAACTTTCTGTCACCTTGTTTCAGCCTCGGTATTGTTTGTATTTTTAACAGTATTAGCGTTTAACTTGCAACATTTAGTTTATTAGTATGGGCGCTAGGTTCATTGTCAAAAATCATGTTTAAAATATTACAATAATTAAATAACCTTTGTCTTAGTTGAGAGCATGCACATTCTCTCATCACGACCATAGCAACGATATAAACCTAATTATCTTGGGTAATTTCATATAATTATTCGTAAAATTATTCGCCAGCAGCGAATAAACATAAATTCATATGCAAATTATACATGTTTTTTGTTAATAGTTCAGCCTTTATTTATACTATCTGATAAATATCACATTCTTAAGCATATAGTGTACTTTATTTGACAGTATCTGATTACTGTACAAAAATTGACGCAATTACTAAAAATATATAGTTCACAACTGAATCGATACCCACAGCTATTACATGTTTTCATTACACTAGAATGAAATAGCGACCAAAAGTCAAAGTGTTATATTTTTAATAAGTATTTAAATTTAAGACCTCCGATATTTTAAATCTACTTGGGAGTCTGTTGTTATAAGTAGACAGTAGTAGTACACAACATTTTATCATTACTGGCTTAACTAAATATTAAAATTAATATATAATTCATATACTGTATTATTCTGTCATCTTATGAAACCATTATTTTCTTCACTTATTTTAACAAACATGCATTGGTTTTTTTATTACCATTCTTGAATTCCTAGATAACGGTTTAGGAAAACCCCTAACGTTCCCAACTACATGACGTTCACCAAAGTGACATTAGATGTATGAAATAGAAACCAGTCTCTCCAAATCAATCAATATTGTATTAATTACCAGCACACGCGATTATGTTAGCATGACAGACATTCCATCTGATTGTGTTATGACCATTATGTTGATATTATGGCCCACTACACTGCTAATAGTGCATTAAAAACAGATGCAAACAAAAACTGTTTAATGTATGATACAGTAATTTAATTCATATTTACATTTTGCGACATATTCAGACGATCATTTTAGGAGTGTCACTGAACTTATCTGTCTCATAGTATGCTCAGGTTAATTTACGAACCACGAGTACAGTTTATTTCTAAATCCCATACCGAATAATGACAAATATGAGATGAATAGGCGTTACAAGGTCAGGTGAGTAAACAAGGAACTACGAGAGCACGCCTCCACGTAGTATGAGAAAAGCTATGTTATTACTCAGACATCTGTTTTCCTAATGATAATCAAAAAGAAACAGAGACCCCGTTGCCTTGTAAACTGTTTCCGAAACATTTATTCTTAAATTAAAAATCCAATTCAAGAACGAAACCTCATCTGAACTAAAAACTAACACTTATTTAAGCCGCGCAAACTAAAATATTACGCTGTATATATAGGAATAAACATAGGGGAAAGTTAAACAGCTAAAGAAACACTACCGACACAAAATCACAAGTCACAATCACAAACTCCACTAGCACTGAAATGACTAACTCGACTGACTTACACAACGCGATATGTTAACTTGGCGTTAAGCTACAAAATGGCGACTTCCTGAGGAAGTCCGAGCGCCCCACCACGAGTTCACAGTGATAGAGGGGCTTATCACAGGAACTGACCACCGTCGCCTCGCCGGGAGCTCGCCTGGACCGGGAAACTGAGAAACTATGAAACCATCTTAGTGTCATAGTTCAGGGGAATAATGTGGTCAGGAAGAAACAAGCAGTTATTCTGTTTTGGTCTGAAAATACTGTAGAGGCAAAATAGCATATTTTGAACTAAGTTTAAAATGACTATATTAAAGGGCTAAGACTGGAATATATGCAATAAGATAAGACACCTGTGAAATAATCTTTGACAGCAGTTAATAGGTTAACAGTAAAAGTTAAAATAATTAGACAATTTCATCAAGACGTACCTAGAACCACTTAATCATTGATATTTCCAAAGAGTGTTCTTTTAGTGCAGATAATACTTCTAAGTTCTACTAAAACAACTTTTATCAAAATAACTATTAACAAAACAACTTTGCAATAGTAGGAATAAAAACACCAAATGTCTCATGATATCTAAAAGAACAACGTCTACAGTAACGTCGAGAGCAGAACTGCCGAATACAGGACGCCGACGTGTAGTTTAATATCACCTTACAACATAAAGAGATATAATCATTATGACATTTTAATTACATACAGGTATTTCTCTTGGTCAACATTAAAAATATACCTAATAAAATGTTAAGTGATCTAAATACGTATTGTAAAGCAAAGTTGTAGTTACAGCATACGGTATACAGTGTGTCATGTAGTTGTAGACTACGTTTAATCGTATTTCCCACTCTCCTCACTCTACTATACGACTTTTAAACTGATATAGCAAAGCACAGTTACTAGCTACACTGTTTCGTTCTCACAAGTAGTCGTGTTAAAAATAGACGATTACATATCCAAGAGATTTGTGTAAATAACGGGTAGCACAGGGTGAATTACTTTAATATATTTTTAGTTGAAACCAAATGACCGAAGAACCTGAGTTATAATAACAAAAGTTAATGCTCACAAGATACGTTTATTATTAACAAATAAATTGTGCCAAAACAATGCGCGAACCTTCTAAACTTGACATACCAGGTATGATTATTTTACAAGATAAGTTTTATTAAATTAGCCAATGTTTCTTATTCATCAGTATCACATACAAGAGTACTCTTATAAAATGTAAACACCAGTTGAAACGAGAATAAATGCGTTCGTCGTCGCAAAGGGGAAATCATTTTCCACTCCCTGAATCAAAGAAAAGTTACAATAAGCTAAGGATTCATAGAGTAGGAAAGTTACGATTATAATCCTCTTTGAAATTCAACACCTTAGTATGAGAACATACATACATGACTGTTCAAATGACAGGTTAGTAACAAGTGGGTTTAAAAACGGAAAATACGATATAAACCGATGGGAAGGGAGAAAGTGTAGAGAGAATGGAAAGAACGTTAATATTAAAACGGGGACGAGAACGGGTGCAGAGGGGGGGAGTGTGAGAGAATCGATAGAGTACTGGGTGAAGTGCGGGGGTAGGGGGAAGGGGGAATTGCAAGACAAATGCAACAGGAGTGGCAACTGTTGCATTTCCAAATGTCGACCTTCAATAGAGTTTGATACAAGCCAATCGTTCTAGTGAACAAGTACAGTACGATACGGATCCTAGGATCCTCCCAATCTAGAAGTTGCGTTGTGTGTGCGGAAAGAATTTAACAATTAAAAAGTTTTGCTTTTTCGGTATACGGATATTGTAATAAGCTCAAACATCAGTCACCCTTTTAGGTCATCCAAGGTGGACTTTGTGACAACCCAGCTACTTACGGGAACAACACGAGGGTTTCCCGGGGTATCTAATATTTGGGTCGAGGGAGCTACTGACGACAGGCGTCAGTATTGTGTGGTTACGAGTATCATGCTACACTTTTCCTCCTTTTGTTCTTTTCCGGGTGAGAAAAAATGTAGATGTAGGCCACGAGACAGCTCTCTATTACCTAACAGTACCTTCCATTTCCTTCAACTCAACATTTTTATTTATATACCGGAATTTTACAGAACTGTAGCAGGAGCAATGTTTATCGCTTGTTTTTAAATGTTTAGGCCCAGAAATTGGAGCCGGGAGAAGCGACCTAAATTTCTCATTCACCCGACTGTCCGCGCTGATGCGTTTGTTTTGCATTCTAATACATTTGCTCTAACCAAACAATGATCTGTTGGGAATAATAATACACTAGTTATTGTTTACGAATGATAACAAAGAATTTGGAACCATATATCATTTTTGCTTATACAGTATCTGGTTTCGCACTTCATTGACATTATAAGAACACTATGAAAAATGCTTGTGAGCACATTTTCATACTTATGGAAGCTACCTTTTGTCATAATCCTAGATCTAAAACAATTAATTAACCTTAAGGAATAACCTTCTTTCGAAATTAAATTAGTTTGCCTTAAACATGTTTCAACCCAAAATTTCTTTCCATCCACCTACCGTACTATTTTTATTTCTAAAACAAATAATTTTTGGACGATATATTATTTTTCTTTATACAGTATCAAGTTTCCCGCTTCATTGAAACTATAAGAGCACTAAGAGAAATGCTCGTGAGCATATTTTCATACTTAGGGTAGCCACCTTTTGCCATAATCCGAAATCTGAAACATTAATTAAGCATCACGAATAAACTTCTGAAATAAGTTAAGTTTGCCTAAAACATGTTTGAACCCAAAAATTCTTTCCATCTACCTACTGTAGTATTTTTATTTATAGAAAATTTATGAGGTATTATGAAATACATTATTTTACACCGAACGTAAACACATTACATAAATTTTGTGTTAAACGTTCGCCTTAACTGTTTACTATCAATGTAAAAACACAGAGTTCATTGATTATTTAGTCATTTACGCCTGTTTAAAATTTCCATTTTGTATTCATGTAATTTTGAAAGAGACGCTTTTCTCGTGTGTGCTCGAACACCTCTATGGTTTGAAAGCCTTGAGGCAGAGTACAGCGTTCTAATACGGAAAGCAATGATTCATACATCTGCTTGTTAGGCGACTAGAACTAAATACCGTACAACTATTGCAGAACTAGTTTCCCGTCACTGCAGCTTATCTACAACGGCGGCGACTCACATGATTCGTTGTACACGCATTGAAGTGGTTGTCATTCGTCTACATTATAAATACGACACGCAAACTAACACGACCACGCGACGAGATGGGGCAGTGCGAACACGGTTTGTTAGCACCACGTCTGGTACTGTACTCTGTCCGCGTCAACCTGATTAAGTTCGATAACAGTAATATCACAGTTTATTTTACATCCAGAAAATGCAATTAATTAACTATCCATTATAATTGCAGTGCGTACAAATTTAACGCGATCTGTTTCAACTCTTTAATTAATTAAATATTAGTTCTAGCTAAAGAATACTTTTAATTCGTAATTAACTTAACGGAATTTACTACTGTGAGAGGCTAATTTCGCTAAGAATTGTAATTGGTGAGGTAATTTTATTAATTTAAACTTCTCTGTTGGGAGACTATAAAAAGGACCATACAGCTTTACAAAACCGAGTACCGAGATACGTGGGACAAAACTCGAAACATTATTCGAAACGAGAGTACAAAAAACTAGCCAACATTAATCAGACTTTACGGTACACTCAAAATTGACTCTTCTTTTTAAATACAATCAACCGGGGGAAGTAACGGACGGTTAAACGGAGACGGCCGGGCCCGGGGGACAACAGAGTTGTGCAGTGGGGGGAGGGGGGGAGGTATGACAGCCGGACTGCTACAACGTTAACGAACACAACTCACTGCCCTCCAGTTTTTGTGTGACAACTCTTCTTGCGAGCTGAATCTCTAATTATTGCAAAACTCCAAAAATATGTACAGAAGACTTTATAAGTACTCAGTTGATATGTTACGAGTACTTATTTTGACAAAATACAACTATTTACATAATATATAGTATATATTACATAGGAAAACCCCAGGAGTCTTACTAGAATACGGCCCACAGTGCGATCCGACGGCCAGACCTAGTAACTACTATTGGCAGGACATAGCGCCATGGTAACTCTATAGACCAGTAAGAACTCTGGGTAAGAAATAACAACACATTACGAGTAAAAAAGGAAAAAAATATAGTCATGAATAAACATCGACAGTGTTGTTTTTTGAACACCTGGTCGAATTTCGGCATCAAATATTACGACATAACAATTGTATTTTCGTAATTAATAATCTTAATCATTGGTAAAGTTAAAAGTGAAATATAATGTTTTTCTGAGGATACAAATTCAACTGTTATTTTGGAATGTGCTATTGTTAAAGAGAGGTGCTATAAGAGTCTACACTTTATATCGTTCAAAACTAAAGACCACTATAATAGTTGGTTCGAACAATAATATGTAAAGAAGAGCTCAATTAGTGGAAAGTGTGTTTTTTGTACAGATCTGAAGTAGATTTTGAATCCTTTAAAGAAATTTTTAAACTAGTACCTGAAACTGGAATGTTTTTAACCAGGATTTCATAAAAATGAAGACGGTTAAAAAATAATGACATGTGCAGCCATGAATACATTACATACATACGAGTGTAGAGAGTTACATTATTACAGTGCCAAGTCAGACGTTAGTCGGCGTCTATATATTATATTATATCTATATAAATAACACTTCCGACACAGTCAGAAAAAAAGGTAATTGCATTCGTGCCAGTTATCTTTAAAATTCGTACTGAAAATTAATGAACATTATGGTATAATGCAATGCATTATGGTATGGCATGGTTCAACTGCAATGCCACAACTCGATAATTGCCACTGTGTTAGATTATTATTAACAATCTTATTGCTAAAAGTTTGTTAAGAAACCTGACATGAATTAAGTATTTTCAAACACAACGTAATTAAAAACCATAATGTTTTTAGATAGTTAATTTTTATTGCATAACTTTTCGTTACCTACATCAACAGATTTGAATTTGAAACATAACAATCTAAACTAGTTAATTATTAAACATCGTAGAATAACCACGGGATATCGTTTATAACTTGATATAAACTATCAACGTGTTCAAAATGTTAAAGAATGCATAGACTTCAGCGTATATTAAACATATGCAGGAATACGCCACTCCACTTGTAGCGTAATTCATTTCATAATCGAGAGGTCGTGTGGTCACATCGTGCAGAAAAGCGATTGTTACATTCCCCTGTCAGACAAAAGAGAAATTGTGTCAGCCTAATGAGCCAGGCTTCAATGATGCTCAGCCAAATTACATAGTTGGACATGCACTATTATACGAGCAGAGCTCATTTTTGTCAATGTACGTATAAATGAAGTTTCATGCAACATTCAAATATCACAGATTGAAATATATGTCTACAGATGAAATATTTCTCACAATACATTCACATTTTGTTTCCAGATAGCACGATTACAGATAAATAGCATTACAAGTAGTTCAATAAAATTATATATTAAGTTCTTGCTTACAAGTAACTGATTTCAGTCAATTTCTTGAACAGGCCAACATCTATTTTTATATTTATGTTTTTTGTTTTTTTTTTTACAATAACATAATATTGATTTTAAGAAGGTAGAATGAATGCCATTTGAAAAATAAACTTCTTTTCCAGGATACAATGCATACAACATTGTTGTAATTAAAAGCTAGCATACGACTCCCACGTCGAGGAATACATCCACGCACGGTCCTGGTAAGGTCAAAGGTCATCTACCCCGCCTACATCAACATCTCTTTTCTATCAACAACAGTTTATACTTTAGTTAGTTTTATATGTATTAGTTTTTTGTTGTCGTATGTGTATTATAAAGGAATTTTCATACAAAATAAATGCTTTAAAATATATATATATATATATATATATATATATATATATATATATATATATATATATATCTTATATATATAAAAATCTTGAGTCACGATGTATGTTGCCAATAAACTCCAAAACGACTGAACCAATTTCAATCAAATTTCACATGTATCCGTAATTTAGTCTAACTTAGAAGATAGGATAGTTATTATCTGAATTATTCGCTTATGTCGTGAATATAAACGAATAAAATGAAGAAAAGTTTTCAAAGCGCCTGCACATTATAACCTGCAATTACGAGATAGATACGTATATTAAACAGTGAAACACTATTTGAAGGCGCTAAGTTATGATGTATAATTGTCTAAACTAAATTTTTGGTTGAACTTAAAGGTTGAGTGGTAGACCACTTTGTAATAAAATACATTATGCATGTACAATACATTTTTGACATATTTTCTTGATCGTGACATCAAGGTAAAATCTACATCGGGGTTGGAAATATAATTTACTTCAACCAGAAATGCTCATACGCGGGCAAAACTTACGAAAAGCGTGCGAAGCCGCGGTAGTATATATATATATATATATATATATATATATATATATATATACATATTTATTATTTTCATTAGAATAAATTTTAAATCACACCTTCAACTTTCAAAACAGTTCCATTAATGAATATTGAGTGATAAACATCTAGATACGAGAATAATAAACGTGTGTCTAACAACAAATTAAATGAACCAAGTTTCTGAAAGAAATTGTAAAATTAATGAGTCATATAGAATAAAGCTATGAAAACAGCCGTTAAGAAGTTACACCGCTTTTACAGACCAAAGCCCAGAAACGTTTCACCTCATTTTTGAAACAATAAATAATTTTTGGGAATGGGTTGTTATTAAATCATGAGCTGTTATTATTTATTGAAATCAATAAACGAAACGGTGTAATGAAATTAACTAAATCATTAATCTATCATTAGTATGTAGGGGAATGTAAAACTTTCTTTTTTGTTTGGTTGCGTGTATGTCTGTCTGTGCACAGGACATCTGGAGAGCGAAGTGAACTATACACTTGAAATTTTGCATGCAGCCTCAGTGAAGCCTGTTACGCGACATGTGGTGTTGTGTACTCCTGCCTTGTTTTTAACAAATATAAATAAAACAAAACAAAAAACGGAGTAATGAAATTCATAAAATAATTCTGTTCCTTTCTAAACTCCGATCGTCTGCCAGGATAACAATGTTCAAGTATTCTGTGTACACAACTAGCACCGGTAACTCCATTCTTATATGAGCTGATACATCATAAAATATACGGTTAAGCATGCAAAACAGTCTCGTACCCTTAGACAAGACATAGTAATACGTAAACATTTCATACGATCTACAGCCATCGCCAGCAGCTCCTCGCTTACCTGAAACATATTACAAGCCTGATTAGCTATCGTAAAAGACTATATTTCAACTACAGATTACAAATAATTATAAATTAAGTCGCTAAAGATGAACGATGTAAAGATCACAGCAAAACGTTGAATCAGGTTTCATGTTAAATTTAAAACTTTTCGCGGTGCATTAAAGGAAATAATAGTTTATAATCCTATCGCTTATTCATGAAATCACTGTGTACAATTTCGAAATTTGATTGCTCGTGATTTTTTTTGAGTCATAACTGTGAACGATATTACATGAAACCAATGTAAAGACCGTACTGAATCCCTACATAGGATAAAAGCTCAGAATATCACGACGTGAATCACACGGGACGGTCAGACAATCAATGTATACCAACTACATACAGACTGCTCGTCCAACCTGTGTTTGTTTATTAAATATTGCCCTCGATTCAGGATGTTCCACATGCTGAGACCGGTGAGTTAGGCCCGCCCCGGTATAAGGTCAGGGGTCAAACGATATTATATTCTGGTGGAGATAATACTGCCACGCGCTACCCCCTTGTACGTATATACACAAGATATCGGACTTGCACCTCGTCTACAGCCACAGCACGATTTAGAAGCGATAGTCATTCAATATAATACAGTTATGTTCAGCAAGAATAGTTGATCCTCTTGGTAGCTATGTAGCTATTTTGATCTATATAGTAAAGTAAAAATCGAGTCCAGGAAAGACAAATGCATACCGATCCAAGCGCCTATACAATATATTTATATATATATATATATATATATATATATATATATATATATATATACTATGTAGCCTTAATAAATTCATTTTATTTGTTTTAAAATTTTCCAGAGGTATATGTTTTATATACTGTATGTATGTTACCATATACCAACTATCATACATATAATTATATTTTGAATATGATTCTTAAATGGCCACAAGTGTTTTAAACTAGTACGAAAAACATCTATACTTTTAATATATGATCAAAACTAACTGACAAAATTATTCGTATAAATTAAAATATAATTACCTGATATTTTGGCCAGCACCAAAGTTGCTTAACTTTTTATTAAACCTTTGTATTTTAAAATCGTTGGTTTTCCATATGGAAAACCAAATAGTAAATCTCCCCTTAACAACCAAACCACCGCATAATGTCAGGGACTCTGTACTATTTTATCTAGACTCATTCAACATTATTAGAGAAGAGGGAATATTACTTGAAAGTTCGCTACTTTCAGACCAATTTTCTACAAATCAGCAAAAATCTTTATTTCCTTAATTATTCTGGATACGTTTGTTAAAAGGCTAAATTATGGTTCTGAACTAAATAAATCTCTTAATTTTCTGCTTCTTGTTTCCTAAGGGGTTATCTTATGCCTCTGGAACTTCACTCTATAAAGAAGAACAATAAACAATGCCATACTAAGCGACTGGATGTAGCGTAGACATTTGTGTTCAATATAATAATATCGATCGCAACCCGGATCCTAGATTTTACTTGATTTACAGACTATTAATGTTGAACGAAACTTAAACATTGCTCAACAATTTGCTCAAAACTGAATGGAATAGAATTATAAAATAATCTATATATATAAATGAATGCTTGTGTGTTTGTCCTTTATGGAATCGTGAACTATGTGTCCAATCATTATGAAAATTTGTATGTATATGTATTTTTCCACGGAGAAGCTTTATATGCTATGCCCATTGATGTAACTCGCCACCAGGCAGCGCTTTCAAAGAAAAGTTTTCGAAGCGCCTGCACATTATAAACTGCAATTACGAGATAGATACGTATATTAAACAGTCAAACACTATTTGAAGGCGCTAAGTTACGATGTATATTTGTCTTTAAAATACATTTTTCGTTCAACTTCAAGCTTGAGTGGGAGACCACTTTATAATAAAGTATATGTACGTATATAATACACTTTTGACAGATTTTCTTGATCGTGACATCAAGTCAAACTATACATCGGCGTTGGAAATATAATTCACTTGAACCAGAAGTGCTCATACACGGGCAAAACTTATGAAAAGCGTGCGAAGCCGCGGGAAACAGTTAGTTTCATAATAAAAATGTGTGTATAAATATAAATGTAGGGTTTTATAATCATTCAGCGCCTTGTTATGAAGCCGGTACTATTACTAGATGGAAATAAAAGTGACTTCAATCAAGCATAAAGTACAGGTGAGCTCCAAAGTTACAGATTACCAAGGAATAAACGAAACTTATCTACATTTACTAACTTAATGTTGGCATAAAATTCATTACTCAGGAGAAAGCCCACCCCCCGCATCCAACTTTGAACAAGCACAGAACAAGCACAGGCGGCTTTGTGGGCTCTTGAATCTTTCATTAGCCTCCCATCCGTCGCCACGCCGTACCACGCCGGCTGGCTGGCTCACTCGCTGAATATGGCAGCCTTTCAGACTGTCACAACTACGCATCAATATTCTCTTTGTTGTCCATAAACAACTAGACTCAAAGTAGCTGCCTTGCAACTGATTGTAAATAGTTGCTTGCTCATAACCAACTATAATATTTTGTGCTCATCATGTGACAATACTTCATTTGCACACAAAATGTCTACATCAAGTATTGTAGCGGCGTTACTATGACATCAATCATTAAATACACTATGCTCATTTTTACTGAAAGTGACAGATCGAAAGTAACTGTTGCAAATATGTTTTATTTGACATTAAATATGAATTTAATTGAACCCACTTCGTAAAATGTAGTGCAGACGGACGGGCAGACAGGCCGTGGACGGTGGAAGTATTTAAAAGGTTAATAACAAAAACAATGAGTATGACAGATTTTAAAGAATAATAATATAAGTTGTAAAATTTTAATACAAACATTTTGGCTGATATTTCACAAAAAGCGGTCAGTGGTAGTAAAGTAATAACAACCTTTTGGTGTGCACTGTGTGTGTAGCTTACATCGCATTATTCTTTGTCTGATTTTTATGAACTACGTGTGAAAACGTTTGTAATTAAATTTCCCAACTGTTATTATTCTTCCTATACTTTTATAAGTTTCTTACTTTTATGTTCTACTTTTCTGTCCAAGCATCACTGGTTGACAACTCACGTGATATAAGTCGGATATCACTTTAACATTGCTATCATGTAAAATAGAGTAGATGTTAGCCAAGCCCTGACGGATAACCTTTGATCATATACCACACTCTACTGGTACCACCCGAGCAAAGATGGCTGACATCTGATGCGACATTTGTCGGACTTGCTCTCATATTTCCATCATGTAGAGCAAAGTAGATGTTGGCCTAGTCCTGACGGATAACGTTTGATCATACACCACACTACTGGTACCACCCGAGCAAAGATGGCTGACATCTGATGCGACATTTGTCGGATTTGCTCTCATATTTCCATCATGTAAAGCAAAGTAGATGTTGGCCTAGCCCTGACGGATAACGTTTGATCATATACCACACTATTGGTACCACCCGAGCAAAGATGGCTGACATCTGATGCGACATTTGTCGGACTTGCTCTCATATTTCCATCATGTAGAGCAAAGTAGATGTTGGCCTAGTCCTGACGGATAACGTTTGATCATACACCACACTACTGGTACCACCCGAGCAAAGATGGCTGACATCTGATGCGACATTTGTCGGACTTGCTCTCATATTTCCATCATGTAGAGCAAAGTAGATGTTGGCCTAGCCCTGACGGATAACGTTTGATCATATACCACACTATTGGTACCACCCGAGCAAAGATGGCTGACATCTGATGCGACATTTGTCGGACTTGCTCTCATATTTCCATCATGTAGAGCAAAGTAGATGTTGGCCTAGCCCTGACGGATAACGTTTGATCATACACCACACTACTGGTACCACCCGAGCAAAGATGGCTGACATCTGATACGACATTTGTCGGATTTGCTCTCATATTTCCATCATGTAGAGCAAAGTAGATGTTGGCCTAGCCCTGACGGATAACGTTTGATCATATACCACACTATTGGTACCACCCGAGCAAAGATGGCTGACATCTGATGCGACATTTGTCGGACTTGCTCTCATATTTCCATCATGTAGAGCAAAGTAGATGTTGGCCTAGTCCTGACGGATAACGTTTGATCATACACCACACTACTGGTACCACCCGAGCAAAGATGGCTGACATCTGATACGACATTTGTCGGATTTGCTCTCATATTTCCATCATGTAGAGCAAAGTAGATGTTGGCCTAGCCCTGACGGATAACGTTTGATCATATACCACACTATTGGTACCACCCGAGCAAAGATGGCTGACATCTGATGCGACATTTGTCGGACTTGCTCTCATATTTCCATCATGTAGAGCAAAGTAGATGTTGGCCTAACCCTGACGGATAACGTTTGATCATATACCACACTACTGGTACCACCCGAGCAAAGATGGCTGACATCTGACGCGATATTTGTCGGATGTGCTTTAGATCCAACGCCTTAGCCGTGATGGATAACTTGCCATAATGTACCACACAACTGGTACTGCCCGAATATCACTGGATTATATCTATCTCATGTGGTGTCATATTTGTCGGATATGCCAACATGTAGAGCAGAGCTGATGTTTGCCTAGCCGTGACGGATGACGTGTATAATATACCGAACGACGTCCGGATATTGCATTCAGATACATTACCGACCTAACCCCCACCCCCAAACCCCTTCATCCCTTCCACACTCGTCAAACTTCGCTCTCATGCCACAACGTATAATATTCCGAATTAATCTGATCAACATCCTCCATGAAAATGGTTAAACTTACACTTAATCATATTGTATGCGGTAACTATAAATAGTGCCAATACAAATGTTTACAACATCACATTAGCATACGTTGATGGTGTATTTTATAACACCCACAACAGTTATCTTTTCAAAATGTCCATTGTTTGTTTACACGTTCTTTGCTTAACCATTCGGCTGAGGAAATCTCAAACTATCAATTGTTACTTCTGAACAATCAACATATTCAACATAGATATGGGGGAGCAGTATTGCCTGTGATCAAAATTTAATGACCGATGCGAAGGTGCGATTTATTTAAGAGTATTACATCGTAATTCCTTATTGTTGTTTTGGAGACCAGAGTTAGACGGAGTGTTTGGAGTTTTAGAAAATGAAAGTGACAATACCATGGAATGACCAAAATTCAAGAAATAAATACTGCTTTTATCTGATCTTGTCAATATTTGCTGCTGTATGTACAGCCAATATGGTTTGTCTTGCAATATTCTTGTACATCTATTCGTAGCATATCAACGCTAGCTTAATTTATAAATAGATAAATTGGTGCCTCAACGTTTAATAGCAGATTATGTTGTGGAATTCCTAGAGAATATGAGCGTACGCAGGAATTGCGTTGGGTAATGGACGGTTTTCGGTACTTCCGCAAGAATCAATGATTGGTACCTAACAATCTTAGCTGTTAATAATGTATTAACGTCCAATACTTATTAGGCACAATGTCAATCACATTTCGGAGGAAGCTTGGCTCCTTCTTCCGGCCAAGATTCCGAACCCACAGTTACTAGTAACTTTTACCATACGTAGGCTCTCCTGTACCACCCTTACGTCTGGGGAATACTGAGTAGGATCTGTCCTACGTCGATCCATTGACACTACTACATTATTTGACGAAGCCACATATATAGTAATTTACGTGTATTTTCTTATCGTAAAAAAGGTATCATTCATCAACAATATTTTACCTATAGTTCATATTTCATCTATGAAAGTTGCTGACCAAACTCTGAGTAGACACTCGTACTTATACACAGTATTTGATTTTATACAGCACATGTAACAACTAAAATTAAAATACGATTGTTTCCAATAGCAAAAAACAAACAAACAAACAAACAAAACAATTTCTATATATTTTTTTAAATTTTACATTTTATTTCAGAAAACAGTAAAGATCAAACATTCAAATTGAAACAGGACAATTATTGTTCTTGCAATCTCAAACGAAGAGAAAAATTAATATTATGATATCATATTACCTCTTAAGATGGGAAAGCAAATAACTTAAAAACGGCAACCGTTCGAAATAAACATAGCGGCCATTAAAAACAAAACAAAAACATGAATCACAGAACGTTTCCAATAGAAATACGTATAACGGGTTTGGTGTGTTAGGAACATGAACCCAAGCAAAACCGTATGAAACTAAAATATCTGTGTTCTGTCCAAATTTGAAGATTAAGACTGTACTCAACAGTCATCACAATATCTAATAAAATTCGCGTTGTTACTTAGAGAATTGTAATGTTTGTTCTTTCAATTGCTAAGATTAAGCAAATATTTATACAGACGAAATCTTGTAAAGTATTTTACGATGTGGTTCATGAAACGTAAGGAGAAAAGAACTAAACAATGTGCTTATAAACAACTGGTAATTATATTTATATACATTTGGGCCTTATCATATCGGAAAAGTTAGTCAAATAATTTGCAGTCAATACCAGTTAATTGCCTTGACATACAAAATGGGTATCCAAAAAATATTTACTGTTTTTACTTGTTTAATGATAGAACGGACAGAAAATCATTAATTATGGATATAGTTATTTAGACTATCGACCAAGCAACTGTAATTAAAGTGCAAATCCAGCAATGTTATCAATTTTTTGAACTTCTAACCTGCTTCAGTTAGTGTAACACTGCAAAATAAAAATTGCATGTAACGAGCTTTGCAATAACAAAGAAGATAAAGAGGTGAGCATAGCGAGTTGGACCCGAGTCCGTAAATACAAATCGAAATGGGATGAATATTACACGTATACAAGTCATACACAACGACCGATCTTGTTACAGAGAAACATAACACTGGCTTCGTGTAACACAATTCAATATTTAGTAAGCCACGTCTTAACAATTTGTATCAAACTTCAAATAATACTTTGTGATAAGGTTTACTTCACTGTTCTGTAAATACAAATCGAAATGGGATGAATATTACACGTATACAAGTCATACACAACGACCGATTTTGTTACAGAGAAACATAACACTGGCTTCGTGTAACACATTTCAATATTTAGTAAGCCACGTCTTAAAAATTTGTATCAAACTTCAAATAATGCTTTGTGGTAAGGTTTACTTCACTGTTCTGTAAATACAAATCGAAATGGGATGAATATTACACGTATACAAGTCATACACAACGACCGATTTTGTTACAGAGAAACATAACACTGGCTTCGTGTAACACATTTCAATATTTAGTAAGCCACGTCTTAAAAATTTGTATCAAACTTCAAATAATGCTTTGTGGTAAGGTTTACTTCACTGTTCTGTAAATACAAATCGAAATGGGATGAATATTACACGTATACAAGTCATACACAACGACCGATCTTGTTACAGAGAAACATAACACTGGCTTCGTGTAACACATTTCAATATTTAGTAAGCCACGTCTTAACAATTTGTATCAAACTTCAAATAATGCTTTGTGGTAAGGTTTACTTCACTGTTCTGTAAATACAAATCGAAATGGGATGAATATTACACGTATACAAGTCATACACAACGACCGATTTTTGTTACAGAGAAACATAACACTGGCTTCGTGTAACACATTTCAATATTTAGTAAGCCACGTCTTAAAAATTTGTATCAAACTTCAAATAATGCTTTGTGGTAAGGTTTACTTCACTGTTCTGTAAATACAAATCGAAATGGGATGAATATTACACGTATACAAGTCATACACAACGACCGATCTTGTTACAGAGAAACATAACACTGGCTTCGTGTAACACATTTCAATATTTAGTAAGCCACGTCTTAACAATTTGTATCAAACTTCAAATAATGCTTTGTGGTAAGGTTTACTTCACTGTTCTGTAAATACAAATCGAAATGGGATGAATATTACACGTATACAAGTCATACACAACGACCGATCTTGTTACAGAGAAACATAACACTGGCTTCGTGTAACACATTTCAATATTTAGTAAGCCACGTCTTAACAATTTATATCAAACTTCAAATAATGCTTTGTGGTAAGGTTTACTTCACTGTTCTGTAAATAAATTCAAGTGCTAAAAATATATTGCAGCACTTTTTTTTATTTAATGAGAGGTATAATGTTTTCTCAATCTCAATAAAGATTCCGTTGTACTTTGTTCTCTATTTAGCGTAATCCAGTTACATCAAGAGGAGAAAATTAATCGAGGCCGAACGTAGAGCAGAGAGTTCACTTCCATGTCGGAATCCGTACACCGACTTCCCATGTGTGAGTACAAGGTTTATTTGACGCCAGAACAGTACAATCTAGGATATGATGAGATAAGATCGAAGTTAATCATGCATAATACTACCCTGTAAAGAACAGGCACGATGTACGTTGAGAGGAAGACGACGGATATTTGAAACAAATCACGACTGAGAAGCACAGCAGACTAATGGGGAGGCGGAGTCTCGGAGCTGAGCAGCATTGAGAGCCTTATACAATATTTAACAGAGCCGAATACGACAGTAAACCGTGTAACGTCTCCGTCCAGCTGTAAACCTCACCTACGTGTCTCACCTCTACTTCTCGCACCAAAACTCTCTTATTTTCTCTGTCGTGTATTTCTTCAAAAATACCAGAAGGAATGCAAGTGCCATGTGTAGTACAGTGTCAAACTAAACTCGAAGTGTAGGGAACTAAGTGTGTATCTCACGATTAATGAGAAGTTTAGTAGAAAATATGTACTATTATATAAAATCTAACGGTGTCTATCCAAGTGTTTGTTAATCAATCACTTAAAAACACTGCACTGATTGTATTGAAATTTTAAATGGACATTCTTAGGGTCTCTGGTTAAGAAATAGGCTTAATCCTATTTCGAAAATCCTTTCGTGCTAGCCCCCACTTGGAATTGGCTTGTTCGGCAGATAGTGAATTTGGGTTTATTCACCTGTCAAAGTCGGAAACAATAAGTACGGTATATTACATGTTTATTGTTATTCACCTGTCAAAGTCAGCCACACTGTATGAATGTCATGTTACGTGCAGAAGATTTTCTTGTCTGTGGTTTTTATTGGAATTTTAATCAATTACAGTAAAATTTCATAATTCATTACATTATAAGTGTGTGTTCACTGCAAAATTGTAAAACCAGCATTACTTAGTTCGGCTTTAGTCTTCCTTTAGACTTAGGTCTCAAAATTCAGTTTAACGCTCAAACTTTAGGATCCGTCTTTAAAATTAAATCGAAAATAGACCAAGAGATTTGAATATCTTTCAGTGACTTATCTCAGGATAATGCGTGTGATAAATATGACTTTCGGTTACACAAAGAGAAACCATGGTATTATAGGTTTCTAATTTTATTCTATTAATTTTTTACCTTCCTCAGTCATTTCAGTAAATGAATGTTAAACAATTAAATAATAATACATTACATGAGTTTGTAAGAAATAAAATATACAAAATTTCTTGGGTACACAAAAAATAAATAACGGGGTTTCACTGTAGATAAGAGTAAGGCTAAGAAAAGGACTGGTGGATTTAAGAGCCAGCCGAAGTTGTCCGATACAATTTACTGCTACCTCAGAGCACTGGTTTTGTAGTTCTATCACAACACACAGTACGTTTCACTCTAACTTGGACTGGTTTGTACTGAGGTAAGAAATATCAAAGTAAACACCATAAACCTCCATGACTGTCTTAAAAGTTAACCCCAAAACTGTCATCGTCCATAATTAGTGAGCAGCTTAAAACATTTGTGTCCGATTTCAACAGTCATGTTCATATACTTTAGAAATAAACTTTCACGAAACTAAGAACAGAGGTAAATAAAGAGAAAAATAGTCAATAAAACGCTCAAAACCACGATTGAATTCTCCGACATTATTACAAATGGCCACCACACTGCATTCACATTCACACCACATACATTTTAACCACAATGTTTTGAAGAAGTGATGTATTTATCCTCAATTTTATATGTATAGTTTTTTTTTTTTTTTTAAGAGAGACCATTCACTTTTAAGCCTTATTCTGTCCGTCTTCATGGGCCACTGACCTGTGGGAGGATCTTATCAAACAGAATAAGGGGGAGAGTCGATACAGTACAAGGTTGATGGTACTGATAAAAAGTGCAACGGTCACAGACAGGATTTGAACCTGCGCTATCTCTAACTCAGAAACAAAGTTCAACGACTTAGACCGCTCGGCCATCCGCGGTAACCGCTCCCATGTTATTTATCGGCAGTTATTTTGAAGGTGCGGATCTATGTTCACTGGAAGATGGCGTCTTATTTTCATCCTTATGACATTTACCAGAGAACCTTTGAGATCTTTACGTGTATTCAGAAGGTTTTGGATCTATTTTCACTGGAAGATGATGCCTTATTCGCAACCTTATAACATATTTCTGGTAATCTTCAAGATTTTACATGTCGACAGACAAATAAAATCTTATTCCGACACTTAGGCCATCCATGTTCCAGGAATTTCGAGCGTTTTATATATGTCATACTCCCACCCTTAGAATTTATTCCAGAGATCCTTCGAAATTTTCGTTTGTTCAGAAGGATATGCGGTCCTATGTTCACTGGAAGATGACGTCTTGTTCCGATCTTAGGGGATGCTCCGGGGATCCTTCGAGATTTTACGTATATTCAGGATTTGTGTACCTATGTTCACTGGAATACGACGTCTTATTCTCATCCTTAGGACATAGGACATACAAGAGATTTTACGTTCATTCAGAAGGTTTTGCGGACCCAAGTTCATTGGAAGATGACGTCTTATAACCTAGACATCTGTATCCTCTCGATATAGTGTGCAACCTTCAGTACAGCATATAAACAAAATTAGCATTATATTTTCTAAATTCCGTTATTCCAGATAGATAATATTATAAAGACGGGGTACACTGAAAAACTAGAGCCATATTCTCTTGACTAATGCAAACATCTGCAACGGGTTTCTACTACATTCAACCTGCTACGATGCTTCTTTTACATTTCTTATTAAAGGAAAACAGGATTTAAACATTTTCCATGGTTATATGTTACAAAATTGTATAACACAACGTTTCGAGGACATCAGATGTTATTCTCAAATCTTGACGTAATTCTTCAATTTATTAACGTTGTAAACTATACATACTCTAAATACAATCTAGGAGGAACCAGATGAATACATCTAATATTATAACTCCATATTGATACAAGTATAATTTGTGATTGAATTATTTTTAAATTCAATTTTACAAGGACTTTAGTCGGTACAAAAGTACAAAGAAGTAGGTGATTGTAACCACGAGAGAACTCTGGACGAATTGTCGGAATTGGAAATAAAACACGAGAAGAATATCGGATGCACATTTATCCGCCATATACTTGCCGGAGCTGCGCCATATCGCTGTCCACCGCAGTGGACAATATTGTCAGGGAAGCCAGCCAATATGTCAATGACAGGACAATGGCGCTACGACACCACTACTCGCACTGCACAATACAACCTGTCATACGTCGCACGCAACACTTCTCACATGGAATATTTTGAAACTTCTTTTATGAAATTATACCATCTCTACTCGACATATTTTATAGTTATGTATAATAGTACAGAGTTATAATATTTAGTTTCTTATCCGAGAAACATTAATCTCTAAATTAGGTACTAACCAACGGCGCAACACTTGAGATTAGAAATGATTAAGCTGTGCTAATACGTAAAAATTTAATGCAGTATGTGTTTACTCGATCACGTAAAAACTACTAGTTCGATTGTATTGAAATTTTACATGGAAATTCTTAGGGTCCCTGGTTAACGAATTCTTATTTCAAAAATGCCTCCAGACTACGTCCTACTGGCCTCTAAAATTGCTTAAAATTCTATCTTGGTCTCTAAAGTTGCATTACAGCAAATACATATTATTAATTATATGAGGCTGTTAATGTAATCAATTGTTCTGTGTAACATAGTTTAATGTATTTGACCACTGTATGCAATTCGTTTACATTTACAGCCTTGAAAGCGTAGATTAAACTTTATAGTAAAAACACTTCTTATTTTAAACTTTTCTGCAACTGTTCTCGAGCACAGAGCAAGAAGGATATCTAAATGAGAATATTAACATTTTTCTTTTAAATGTACATTTTAGCAAATATTGGGCATGCAGTACTGTAATGCACATATCAGAGACAAAGTTAATATCAAACTTTTACTATACATTTAAAGACTGTTATAAAACCTATCCTAATTGTATTTTGACTTAAGGCTTTTCAGGCCTGTATATATATTCTTAGCCAGGAAAACAAAGCAAAATCAAGTATGGTACAAAAAAATACTACGACCGGGATAAATTACAATGGCCATAAATATACACTTTTGATATAATTTCCTGGTAGTGGCAACACGACAAACTAAAAATTGGAATCAGAATTATAATTTACTCGGACCAGAAGTGCACACACGCGTGTAAAAGCTGCAAAATTGTAATGTCTTGAGTAACTGCCAGTTATTCAATATAATCGTGTCACTAATACCCGTATGCCATACAAACAGTAACCTCATCACATTTACCCGCACTCGATGTTCAATGACACGCATGACACGAACCGAACGCATAACTGCTATCTACAAAATATTATTTTAATTTCAATTATTGGACCTAAGTGAAAAAATAGAGGGACAGACGCTCGTTTAACAGTACAGGGGTTCGAGATGAAAACCAGTATGAATAATGTTACATTTTTCACGAATCAATTTCACTAAGTTGTCTTGATATTGAAATATAAAAATCGAAATATTTTGTAATAAAACTATTGAAGTAGACAACCGTCAACAATGGGAACAATACGATATTACAAGAAGTATAATAAGATTGTTAACACATCAGTGCTCCTATTTGTACTAGACTACATTTTTACTCTCCTTGTACTGACTGACCATTGCAGTAATTATTCAATATATTTCATTTTTTAATCAGCGAACACTCATCCCTCTCCTAACATTGGTCAACGGTCGTACTTAACACAGACATTATATACATACATATTACATTAATATACACGATTAAATGAATATCCCGCAACTTTTTATAGTGCAAACTTTTCTTTGACTGTAAATTTCATAAACAGAATATTATGTTACTGCAAAGTGTGTTTAATTGTTGGCAAATGAAGTAGTAAAATGGGTTGAGCTTGCAATTTAAAACAACTTCTTTGTCATCCCAGGTGGCATTTGATTAAACATAAGTTGATAGAATATCGCGAATTTCCTATCGAGAACAAAAATGTGTTGAAAATGAACACATCTGATTGAGATACACGTAATTAACGATTTCAGATAACTAAATCGATAAGATAAAAACTTACGGTGAATAGAATAATATAAAACTTTTTTAAACATTACTTCCAACCTGTTATTTCTTTAGAAATACGGTAAAGTTTAAATTCTTTAAATGCTGCGAATGATGAGTTCAGGTCCAGTTCACTTCCCATCCTGTAAAAGCGTCTGAAATCAGACGGTGTCACAAACTTGACTCCTGGAATCTGGAGTCAACCTCCGTATGAACAGATTCAACAAGTCGGCGACGAGTAGTTCAAAACGACTTTTAGCATAGTTTCGACGTCAAAACATATATAGACAACAAAATCGAGAGTAATCTAGATAAATATGTAATCTCATTGTCTCATCAAGTGCACATTTGAGTGCAAAACTATGTTTCCTTTAAATGATACTTTTCCATTCTTTGAATTCTGTTGGTTGCTCTAAGAACGCCAAAGCTGCATATGCTGCACGGGTAGATCGATCCATCTGTCAGATCGATGGGAAGGGATAAATTGTGGGTCTGTATCTATCTTGCATCATTCCAGTTCAAATCTTATTCTAATTCTTGTCACTGTAGGTAACTACCAAAGTTAACAATAAGCTGTAAAGTGGCGGTTAAATTGTCAATTGTCAAGAGATCAGATGCCGCGTGATTTTCACTTACTATGATTGCAAAAGTTCGATTGCAAGAACAGGTGTACCGTGTGAATCAATATATACAATATGGAAAGTCGAGCAAAAACTACTAATGCCACATCGAAAGAGCACATACCGAGAAATGATCTGAACAGATCCGCCGACAGATGGCAGTGACGTCGTGGGAGGGGGGAGGGGGCGGTTTATGACCCACTTACAGCAACATTACACGGTTTACTGCCGTCGGCTTCCCTCTGTAACATCTTGTGTAGGGAACTGTCAATATTGCTGTGTGGTACCACACTTAGCGCAGCGCCACTTTAGAGACCGAGCGACTGCCACATAGAGGTTGATATCTCCTGATAATAATGGGTTTGTTAAAGCGCACGCAGTTTTTTTAACAGCATGATAAAAAAGTAACCCTTGCTACGTTTGAAAAAGATTGGGATTATCGAAACAAATTAATCTTACTCATTCCTTCTATGTTTTTCAATGGTCTTTGTATTGACATTTTTCAGTAGGTGTCCTTCGGAGGGGAATTGTTACTTCACTTTTCCATTAAAACATCTTTCATTATTAAAACATAATTGAAAATTGCATACACTTTGTTCTTAATTCTTTTACTTTCTTGCTCAAAAGATTAAGGCCATATTACGACCATTAAAAAAATGCATCTCGATAAAACGTTCGAGAAAATAAAAACCATGTCTTCTAGAAGCTTAGATCTTCAAGCAATTTTAAAACATAATGCTTCTATTTCATCTCTAAAAATGATTTTTAGTTTATTTTAAACGTACGAACGATTACAGGTTTTTATAAGAGAAATTTGTGTATCTCTGTTATATATTAGTATTTTCTTGGAAGTAGTTGTTCAATACTGTTACGTTAAGTATCATCTAGATAATATAAATGCAGTATATAGTACTACGTGACCATATTGTAGTAGTGATGACCACTTTAAGTTTGTCCTAAAATATTATGAGACAAGTAATATAAAAATCCAATTTGTACTATGATTCATGTTTTGAAGCGCTCTCAAATGATTTATCACAAAGAAGGATTTACTAATTAAACATTTAAAAAAGTTTAGCTAGAAGAATTTATTTTTAAATAAACTCATCCATCTAGGAAGCATTTCTCAAAATTTAAAATAATCCAAAAGCAAGTCCTATCGAATAAAAATTATGCCTAAGTTTCAATTTTCCATCTTCAACCATAATCGGACAACTTCGGCTGGCTCTTAAATCCATAATTACAACTACTAAGGTAATGCCCATTTTCCTCGTTAGAAGTATTCTTGGTGCATCTTTAGTATGCCACACCCACTGACCTTTACCTTTCCCTACGGACAGGTTACAAATCTGCTCTTCACGCGTAACATCCAACCCTGCAAAATCCATTTATCAAAACACATTGGTCGAAGTATAGAGTTATCCCATAATTTCGTCCCCCTTTTTTCTGTAATACATACAAATTTTTAAACGACTCGAAATATTACATTTTAACTATATTCTATAACGTGAGACACCTCCTGGAGGACCTAGGCGCTGATAATCACTAGTAATCTCACACATAACCCATACAAACATTTGACCGACATTTTTAAAAATCTATAATTTTATGTGTTTAATGATAGGACATTTGACCCTTATACAGTTCGTTAGTTATACTATGCAAACACAACAGATACTGTAATGGCTCTTTAATATATTTTTATTTAATTATGTAACTTGTGTATACCAACGTCAAATTACCTTCTACCATAAGTATTAGTCAGTACATATACACCAATAATCAAAAGTGATTCGGATCTACTTCCATTTATTTCACCAATAAAGATACTTGCATCTTGAATATGATGAAGTCAAGAGCCGTTGAAAATGTCATCGCATTCGTCAAAAAAGTTAGTAAATGTATATCAAAGCTAACAACTAAACATGCAGTGACTGTATGTAGACATGTGCACCTAAACTACACAGAGATGAGATGAAGACAAGACGTAAAACGCCAATTCCCGGAAATTACATTCAGTTATATTACTGCCTCCCCCTCCTCTAGCACCATGTCATCTCCCGGGGCTAACATCTCGAAGTACGATACAGCTTCGTGTAACGTTGACCGTAAGGCATATAATTCTTCATACAATACAAACGTAATCGAAGTTTGTGGAAAAGTTTAAATATGACATAATATTTACTGTTGTCAACTTCCTCTAAAAGAAGGTCTGGAAGGCCAACTATGAGGCGTTGTTTGGGATACCCGGTAGTATAACTAACAACAATTTTTTTCAACTCTTGTAGTGGTCAAAGTTCCATTTTTGTTTTCTGCCTATACCTGAGTTGGGGTTGATCCTACAGAAAAGGTACATGTATATAATATTAAAGTTGATAAAAGGTTTTAGATGTTTTGTTCTTATAGTGTATTGCTATACGTTTCTGTTTATAACATACAAGCTTTCGCAGATTTCCAAATAAAAAAACGCTGGTGTGGCAAAACATTTGTCAACTATAAAAACATTTTGGAATCGAGTAGTTAAACGCGACTTGATTCAGAATTAAACATAACGTGGCACCACTGTCCACCTCGTACTGCAGACCTACCGATACTCTCTCTTATTCCCTTATCGAGGTTCTCACCCAGGGCACAAAGCAAAGTGAGAATTCTAAGGCTCTAAGATACACCATCCTTCTCCTGAACCTTCTCGAGGACAGTTAATTCGTGTTGGGACTTCGCCGAAGAAGAAGACTACATTACAAGTTATGCATTAGTTCTTAATTAACGTAGTAATACGGAGAATCGATACAGTGCTAAAAACCGACTATCCCCTTCCATCCTACAATAATAAACGAATAACAACATATTACGCTGAAAATGGCCCTTAAACATGAACCAAAAAACTACGGTACGATACAACAATTAATTACTTTTGAACTTCTTTTGTTAGAAATCAGTTAGTATTGTCTGTAAGCTAATAAATATTGTGTCTAAATGTAATTGGTTTTTTTTTCATATGATAATTTAAAATAACTTTTTAAAGTGACGAAAATGGTGGGAGAAAAACTACAATTCCAAACAATTAATTAACAACAGCAATTAACAATTATCAATACAGCTATTCAAATATTATTTCCTGTTGCATATAAAGTAGTAGTAGTCATGCCGAATGCCACTTTTCGTAGAATTGTTTCTAAGTGTGGAATAAGGACAAAGAGTAATTTAAAATAATGGATAAAAGTGTCTGCAACACTAAACTATTTCTTGGAAATAAAACAAGAAGAGCGGAACACAATTTATTGCATAATAATATGTAAACAAAGCCGCACCTTAAGCTGCCGCATACGTTTCGTATCCTTCCTCTGTATATTATTAAACTTTACAAACCCATGTAGTTTGAAAATTATTTTTAAAGACTTTTATCTTCCTTTTTAGTCTTTCTGAGGTCATAATTAAATTTTGCGCCTGGGAAAAATGTATTAAATTAAATTAAAACCAACAAGACTGAATCTGGCAATTTCCTTTACACAATAGACTTATTTAAATGTGTTCAATTCGCACTATAGAAGTACAAATTATTTACAAATACGTACGATGCTCTATATTCGATTAGCTTACGAGAGGCCACTATAACAGTAAAACATAATAAGGGATGCAGTTTAACGTGGGATCTGTACCACCAACCCGTAGGTGTATGGCCTGCACCTACCATAACGCAGGTACTTGATAATACTAGATTCTCATCCTTGCTGTGGCGCATATAACGCTAATTGCTCACCAAACTTGAGTTGTGACCAAGGTTGCCGCGCAGGTCAGTCCACTATAGCGACGTGTTACGACAAGCGCCAAGCCACGTTGTATCATGTAAATGCAAATGCAGTCCTGTTGGGGTTGTGTGCACGCCACAACCGCTTGTCCCCATCGCTACTGGGATGGTCAGCTACATTGCTTGTACGTTCTTACTATCATTAAAATGACTGTACTTAACATTACTCAGTGTAGGGATCATTATAAAGTAAGAAGCAAAGCATAAAAGTATTTTATTTATTTTATTGATATTCTTCAACGTGAAATTCTTCAATCTTACGTTTTGGTACCCACACTTCAAATTTAACTTTCTTTTCTTAAAGCCACTTACAAAAAAACTAAACTTCATCCATTACGTCGCGTCGGTCTGATAATTTCGGCAAAGTTTCATTATTTATAAAATTTCATTAAAATGGAACAATACTGATCTATTTGATCGTTCTTTATTTACAAATACGACGTTAAAATTGGATCGAAGTCATTTTTGCATACTTACAGTTCCATACCCCTCACAAGACGACAATAATTTATTTACAATAACGTCGCCTAAGGGGAATATCGAGGACTTATATGAGGACTTATGAAGCAGGGAAATATGAAGGAAGCCAGAGTAAATCCCTGTAGAAGCCCAATTAAGAGCGCCTTATATGCAGAGCCGTGTAGCGCGTGCCGTATTAGGGCAATAAATAACGGCAATCAGCTTAGGCTTTAAGAGGCACAGCAGATTCCACCCCCTCCCCCCAGCGCACAATATTACCATCTACCATTCCCGTGTTCATATCGCAGTACAAGAACATTGAGGTGAAACTTAATAGATAAACTGAAACGATACTTACCTTCCAAGCTTGTACTTAATAAAATTCAGTTCAGTTTGCATCTTTCGTTTACATACTCGAATTATTTTTTTTCGCTTTTAATAAAATTCAATATATTTTACATTCATTCAACCATAACCGTATTTCATCAGTTTTGTACCAAAAGTAAAATTTCTAAACTGATCATGCGCCTCAAAGACTTTAAACACAAACACTACAAATTTGAAGGAATTTTCAACATTAAACAAAATATTTTAAAAGTATATTGCTTAAGGTAAAATAGAAATTCTTTAATTTAATTGAAATAAATCGTCGCTTCTGAAGAATACACATACCTTTCTCACTACACATTCCCAAAGATGGCTGTCATGATAATCAGCTGTTACCATAGTATAAAGAAAATAATTTGTTACTATTTATTTTAAATTGGCATTAGTTTTATTACATATATTTTCCTGAAAAAATGACGAAAGTAGGCAAAGACTCGTTAAATACCCATCAAACATTATTTCTCCCATTATTAAAAACAAGAGCAGATCTTAACAAATCGCACAAAGAAGTGTCGTAGAAAATAGAAAGTCAACACTGACTAATATAAACACACTGAATAAATATTTAAGGGATTTCTGAAACTACGAAAAGTACAATATATAGCATTTACTAATTGAATATTACGGGTAAACCAATCATAAATTAATAAATAATTTTTAGAGCGATTTTTTTACATAAACATTAAATATTATCTCGTCTCTCTGCTAGTGATAAATGATGATAATTATTAACACAGTCTAGGGTCCCTTAAATACGAAGAAGTTTTGTTAATAAATGAAAATGTTTAGTACACACCACAGAAGTTGTTCATCTTACTACTGCGTCGTCGAGATTAGTCGACATTAACGGAAAGGGATTATCAGCGTCTAGCAGACATGTCACGCTGTACAGGAGGGGGAGGGTACTCACCCCTTCCACCCACCAGTATGACGTCATTCTCATCCCATCACTCTCGGCAAGGCATTTTATTCTTTGATTCAGTTTAAACATTTTGTCAAAATGAGAATTCTGTTCATTGTTGAGGTAGCTTAGAATTTATAAGCTTACATCTAACCTCACGTATTATTATTATTTAAGACATGCAAAAAGGTAAAGCCAATATGATCAGTTATTTAATTTGGTGGAAAGCTTCTGTTAGTAGAGAATGAAAACGTTTGAAGTCTTTAATTGATACGAATTATACGAGTCTGTGACTTGTTTAGCGACCACACCTCAAAATATTACAGCTAATAACGTACAAAAATGGTCAAAGAATGTGTAAATATTCGTAAAATGTAACAATCGCTAAGCCAAGAAAGGCGAAAACATTTATTTCACTAGGAGAATATCGTAGAGGCTTTAAAGGCGGTTGTTTGCGGATAACCAAGATCCCACTTTAATCCGGATCTGTAATAACCCCTGTACTTTGTTTGTTCTGTATCGCAGTACAACAAAAATTGAAAATTCTAAGAAAATATTACGACAACAAATTAACTTTAACACGCTAATGATATAATTCACTAAAGTGATTAATTACCACAACTAAAAACAATTAAATAATAACTTAAAAATTGTACCGCCACAATCAGTCTTAGCTTAAATTATAATCACCTGATATAATGATGCAGTACAAACATTGATTTCATCATATTCTGTGGTTGAAGAAACAAAATTTACTTTTCATAACAAATGTATGTACGTTTTCAAATCTTATTTTAAATTTACATGAAAACTCAACAATTTTACACAAAAGAATAGCAGGGCACGAAACATAATGCACAGACCAATGCCTACAATAGGCAAAATATTTGCCATAAAATCAGTACTGCTTAAAATGTGCAAGATATAAAATATTGGTTCAATCACTAGATTAAAAATCACACCAACCAATATTTATAACTTATTATTTTGTGAGGCCTATCGATAGCAAGGCTATCTTCTTTACACACAGGCTTCACAAAATGAAAAGTATTTAATATTGGTTCTTGTGACATTAAATGTAGTGATTTAATTAAGAATAGCCAATACAAGCTCCATCTACAGCATATAAATATTGTTTAAATTCTCATAGCGGTATTAAGAAAATACAAAATAAAAAACAAAGCAATTACATTAATCGAAATTGCCGTTGTGGTACAGGCAAAACAAATATTTATTAATTATTTAAGTAACACTGGCCATTCACTTAATTAATACTAGGACAATTAACACTTATTGCTCACTTACAACTAAAGCAATAAAAATATTAAGGAACCAAAAGTATGCGAAATGTTACATACATGAAAGAAACAACCTTTAAATATAACGATGCATACGGCTAAAGTAATAAAAATGTTCCCACATGTGTCAATGTAATCTAATACTTGTTTTATATTTTTAGTAAACCGATTACATTTTTACAGCTTAGACAACAGTTATTCAAATTATTTCGGATTTATTTCTTTCATGGAAATGTTACATCTGTAGTGGTGTTGCATAATAATAGTATTATACTGCACGGGTAAGAACCATAACAATACAATAAATAACAAAACACCTTAACTATTAACTAAGCCAACTTGTGAATACATAATGATTCCATTACAAATTCAGTAAAGTTTCTGGTATAATAAAGTTTATTAAAACAGATAACTAGGATAAGTTAATATTGAAAAGTTTTTCCATTCAGTTCACGGATTAATTATAAATTTTTGCTGCTAAAGATGAATTTTGTATTGAAAAGTATTGTCGCCAAACCCAACCTATTGTCCGACCAGTCTAGAAGCTTTCTTTACGAAAGTGGACGAGAAGCATTTAAAAAGGCGGAAATGGAACAATATACCGAATTTATGGAAATTGCATTAACGATTTTATTACGCTACTCAAAGAGTGTTCAAGTTAAATTTGATCTTTCGGGAATATTTTGTGTACAACAGAGATATGGCGGCCGTTACTTGAACTCTTCAATATAGGCCCTAGGAAGAATTTGAAAAGTCAAGGACGCCTTTTTTACGATCTTACTTTAGGCCCTTTTACTATGTGAGATTTCTCATTTCAAGAATTTGCTGAATACGTACCCAGACCTTATTAGTATTTTATATTGTAATTGGTTGTGAATAAAACCCTTAAAATAAAGTTCTAAATATTCAAATACGACATCTTATATGACAAAATCTGAAAAGGAGTCTGTATGAGCATTAATCAGTTTTTAAAACAAGACGTTGACGACCGAAAACAAATCTAATCAGTCTTTAAGATAATCTCAATATTGTTTTTGTGGAGTAAGAGTTCTTATTATTTTGCATACAAAGTTATTATAGCGATTGAATAATAACTATTATAGTTTGGGAAATTTAAAATTGTTTACCGATAAACGCTATTTCCCTTGGTATATACAAATTAATTATAAAGATCAAAAGCCCGTAAGGGCCGGGCCAGCCTGATACTTCTCGAATAGCCAATAAAAAAAACTTTTTACATTAATATAGGACCTAAAAAGCAACTTTTAAACACAATTAATTTATCATCACGTCTAAGCGATGGCGCCTATTTTAAGTCTGCATTTTGCAAACTACTCCATATATAACTTCATAGAATAGATTTGAAAAAGTTGAAGTCAAAAACCAAAATTAGTATGAACAATTATGTTTAAATGGTGGTTCCTCGAAAAATATGTATATGAGTTTTTCGACGTGAAGGAATTTCAAGGTATAATTCCAGGTACAATCGTGGCAGGTCCATTTTAGCTCTCTTCAGTCTTAACTCACTTTTTAAGTTGTTTTTTAAAACCTCGTGAATACAATTAATTATAAAGACTATTTAGTTTGCTGAGCTCAAAATCTTTAATTGGCCAACATATTGTTAGGCGATGTCACTCACGGCACATACATAGTTTTCAGGTTCTTCATGAATAAGCAAAGTTTAGTCTTAACCTTAAACAATTAACTATCAATTCGTCCCGAAAATGTTGGACAACCCCACATGATCACAAACAAAAACTGAATATAAAAGTAGCAATCAGTCATTTTGAAAGCTGTGCTAACTAACTAAATGACCACAACTGAGAGAATGCGCAGACAAACTGCTACACGTAGGAACGTACTCGCCCAAGTTTAAAGTGAACTCACAAGTACGTAATAGCGGAGGAAGTATCTGAATGGTATTCTGTTTCAGACTACGGGTCTACTTGAAGTCAAATAAGTTCACCAGAACGTTATATCTTTTCATGTGCAAGCCTACTAAGCATCGCATACAAAACATGAAAAATATAAGAAAACGAAAAGCGTTTAGACAGTCAAAATGAAACTTTATTTGGACTTGAGTCCAAACATAACAGAACATTATGCAGGCATAACGAAACACCAATAAGGAGAAAGTAGTGAATATTGAATATTTATTTGATCCTAGCCAACGTGAAAGGCTTTAAGTATTCAGCACGTATGAGCCGTGAGGCGCGGTGCAGCATTGGGCTATCTTGTTCAATATTCCAGAGGTTATCCCACTGGTAAATATCCCAGTTGTGCACCCCCTCCACCACCCCAAGGCACCAACCGCTAGCGCCACACCGGCGCTCGTGCTCCTTTCAATTTCGGCTAACTCCTCGCCCCCGCGGCACCGTACACAAACTGTATATATACCTGAAGCTGGTATCGTTTAAAGCACAGATCCTTATACCGCCTTGGACCTCACATTAAACTAAATGTTTCCATGTTCAAAACAGCCGAATTTAATTTGACCAAATCTGTAACCCTTTGACACATATTATTTACCGCATTACACTATATCAAATATACTACTCCAGAATGTTTTCCCTCTCACTTTAAAGTTAGTTTTAATCATTTACTGACTGATTTTAATCCGTGTCAACTATGACAGTGTTTAATACTGTTGCAGTTATCGCGGGCTGCACTACGAAAAAATTCTCTTGAAAAACTCACCGAACAAAAGTTTATCCTAACTTTCTCCAAGTACGCAAACACGAACAAGAGCCAAATCCTCTCCAAAGGAATTTTTGTTCTTGTACTCGGCTAATTCCAAATATACCTGCTAATATTGATAGCCTGTTGAAATTGACTGACTCGTAAAGGATATTTGTAGCAGTTATTAAATTTGAGACAATTTCATTCTAAGTGAAGCATTTATTAGTTCCATCTGATAGTTGTTTACTCGCACTAATGTCGAGGATGCTATTAGGGTTGCTACATCTTACATCCGTCGACACTTGTACAGTTACAACGATGGGGAGTAAACTTCAATCAGCTACTATGGCATTCATTCTTAGACTTCTACCATGAAACTAATAAAATCGTAGGTAATTATTAGTTGTCGTTACGAGGGTGAACTAAAAGACAAACGGATCGATTCAGACACACAATACGAACAACATACCAAGAAAGAAAAGGACACAAATAGAACAAGTGGTAACGAGATTTGATTACTGGAAAACCAACTCTTGTCAACATTTTTCTTCGTATGGTTTAAATAAACTTTTTAATAAAATTGTCCAGTTGTTGAGTATATTGTCGAGTTGTATTCACCACGATGAGTACATTATATCCAGGAAATAAACAGTGAAGTAATTGCATTTTCTTGTGAGGGGTAATATAAATTTTACTTGCCTATAATACAAACTGCTTAAGAAATATATATTAAAATAATGAATTACTTAACTTTTGCATATCATGTATTTATTCAGATATATTACCCTAAATCTGTATACTCTTATTAGTGCGACTAACTCACTATGTACTGCCAAGTAAAGAGTTAGTAGTAGATCAGTAACTCGTTAGCAAGTTTTGCAACGCTTAAAATAAACCTTATGATAAGTAGCAATCATTTGCTTGTAAGAATACATTTTCTTAAATTTTAGTACTAATTGGTCTCCCATTTCGTGCATGGAAACATTTACATGCACTCAGGTATTTTTTGGTCATATTTACATCCAAAGGTATCACGCAACCTTTCGATGGGTTATCGTTAGGTTATCTGGACCAGGCAGTTGCTACGTCACATTACCCATTCGACCAGCTGTATACCTATTACTCCTCGCGTATTTATCCCAGGGGATTAATTATAAGCGGACGAATCATCTGTTATTAATTGCCTGTTACAAACTATGTATGCCACTTTAAAATCTAATGTTAATAGAAAATATAACCTATTTTAAACCAAAACTACTATTAAAAAGGCAAAATACCTTCAACTGCAAAATGAAAACTATTAACCATTATGATGTCGAGGTTCCTTTATTCCCAACTAATGAAGCAGAGCGATAGGACGGGTCTTGTGACGTCATAGTGTCAGGACTCCATCTTGTAATATTCTGGTATTGACTGGTTACAGATTTAGATTGCCAGCAACCGTTATAACACAATATGACAATCGTAATCAGCTAATTGTAATAATCCTAAAGATCACAATATTGTCACATTGGAAAAACTTTACTTTTCTTATCACAGGACAGAATATAAAAAGCTGAAATTGAGAATATATATTCTCTATTGGTATATTAACTTGAAACTGATAAGCAGGCAATAAATACTAACCTACCAATGTATTGTACACAGTGCGTTTAATAAACTCATACAAATCAACATCCTATGACTTTAAAACTACTAATATTGTTTATTTCATGTACATTCTTACAGCCTAACCACTAGAGCTGGAAAAAGCATAGTCTATGTCCGTTACACAATAGTAGGCTACGGAAAAAGTAGAGATTGACTTACCACAATCATCTCGGACGGCTCCAAGACGAAACACTCGTTAGGCCGGCGAGCGCTGCCTCCTGTCCGCTTGCCGAAACTGTAACACCAAACAATCAGTGAGTATTGTGCACGTGCAGCGTACATAAGTATAACACTGTAACTACCATGTTTCAACTCGTTAGGCCGGCGAGCGCTGCCTCCTGTCCGCTTGCCGAAACTGTAACACCAAACAATCAGTGAGTATTGTGCACGTGCAGCGTACATAAGTATAACACTGTAACTACCATGTTTCAACTCGTTAGGCCGGCGAGCGCTGCCTCCTGTCCGCTTGCCGAAACTGTAACACCAAACAATCAGTGAGTATTGTGCACGTGCAGCGTACATAAGTATATAACACTGTAACTACCATGTTTCAACTCGTTAGGCCGGCGAGCGCTGCCTCCTGTCCGCTTGCCGAAACTGTAACACCAAACAATCAGTGAGTATTGTGCACGTGCAGCGTACATAAGTATAACACTGTAAACTACCATTTTTCAACTCGTTAGGCCGGCGAGCGCTGCCTCCTGTCCGCTTGCCGAAACTGTAACACCAAACAACAATCAGTGAGTATTGTGCACGTGCAGCGTACATAAGTATAACACTGTAACTACCATGTTTCAACTCGTTAGGCCGGCGAGCGCTGCCTCCTGTCCGCTTGCCGAAACTGTAACACCAAACATTCAGTGAGTATTTGTGCACGTGCAGCGTACATAAGTATAACACTGTAACTACCATGTTTTCAACTCGTTAGGCCGGCGAGCGCTGCCTCCTGTCCGCTTGCCGAAACTGTAACACCAAACATTCAGTGAGTATTTGTGCACGTGCAGCGTACATAAGTATAACACTGTAACTACCATGTTTCAACTCGTTAGGCCGGCGAGCGCTGCCTCCTGTCCGCTTGCCGAAACTGTAACACCAAACAATCAGTGAGTATTTGTGCACGTGCAGCGTACATAAGTATAACACTGTAACTACCATGTTTCAACTCGTTAGGCCGGCGAGCGCTGCCTCCTGTCCGCTTGCCGAAACTGTAACACCAAACATTCAGTGAGTATTTGTGCACGTGCAGCGTACATAAGTATAACACTGTAACTACCATGTTTCAACTCGTTAGGCCGGCGAGCGCTGCCTCCTGTCCGCTTGCCGAAACTGTAACACCAAACATTCAGTGAGTATTTGTGCACGTGCAGCGTACATAAGTATAACACTGTAACTACCATGTTTCAACTCGTTAGGCCGGCGAGCGCTGCCTCCTGTCCGCTTGCCGAAACTGTAACACCAAACATTCAGTGAGTATTTGTGCACGTGCAGCGTACATAAGTATAACACTGTAACTACCATGTTTCAACTCGTTAGGCCGGCGAGCGCTGCCTCCTGTCCGCTTGCCGAAACTGTAACACCAAACATTCAGTGAGTATTTGTGCACGTGCAGCGTACATAAGTATAACACTGTAACTACCATGTTTCAACTCGTTAGGCCGGCGAGCGCTGCCTCCTGTCCGCTTGCCGAAACTGTAACACCAAACATTCAGTGAGTATTTGTGCACGTGCAGCGTACATAAGTATAACACTGTAACTACCATGTTTCAACTCGTTAGGCCGGCGAGCGCTGCCTCCTGTCCGCTTGCCGAAACTGTAACACCAAACATTCAGTGAGTATTTGTGCACGTGCAGCGTACATAAGTATAACACTGTAACTACCATGTTTCAACTCGTTAGGCCGGCGAGCGCTGCCTCCTGTCCGCTTGCCGAAACTGTAACACCAAACATTCAGTGAGTATTTGTGCACGTGCAGCGTACATAAGTATAACACTGTAACTACCATGTTTCAACTCGTTAGGCCGGCGAGCGCTGCCTCCTGTCCGCTTGCCGAAACTGTAACACCAAACATTCAGTGAGCATTTGTGCACGTGCAGCGTACATAAGTATAACACTGTAACTACCATGTTTCAACTCGTTAGGCCGGCGAGCGCTGCCTCCTGTCCGCTTGCCGAAACTGTAACACCAAACATTCAGTGAGTATTTGTGCACGTGCAGCGTACATAAGTATAACACTGTAACTACCATGTTTCAACTCGTTAGGCCGGCGAGCGCTGCCTCCTGTCTGCTTGCCGAAACTGTAACCATTTTTCATGTATCAGTTTGGTACTTTAAATGTAAGGATACTATTAAAACCTCAATGTGCACTAATGAAAAATATTCAGCGAATTTTCCAATAAGAATTACTTTACGTGGATAATACGTTTAAGCCTTTATTTGCAAGAGCCGAATGCTAATTCAATATTACGCTGATATATTAAATTTTTTGGGTTACATTCACATTTTATTCATTCATTCATTTCATTTGTGCACGTGCAGCGTACATAAGTATAGCACTGTAACTACCACAAGTATAACAATGTTTCTACTTGGTAAACTGTCAGTTCACAAGAAAACACTGATGGTAATGGAGGAAGAATGACACCGACACCAAACTGCTATATTTTATTTTATTAAAATGTGAGATGGATGAAACGTACATCCAAACAATATCTTTTAGTACTGGCTCACCATTAGATCAAAATAATTATTCTCAACCTGGTAATGCTAATAAGGTGTATCGGTGAACTATCTATTTCGTCGTGATTGTGTAAATACACAAAGTTGTACAATAAACCAACATACCTATATTAAGAAATCCAAATATACCTCTACATAGTGCGCTACTAATGAAAAGCAATCTTAAATTATTATTTCTTAGATTATACTTCACAGGTGAACGTTTACCACAGCCCTCGGTTTAATGTGTAAATCAACGTTTAGTAGTTCTATAATTAAAATAAGACTAACAACAACTCGCATTTGCATTTGTGGTTTCACTCTGGCGATTCACCTAATGACTCGGGACACTACCAAGATTTGAACACTTTCATTACAGTTTGCTCTAGTGAATACTCGCAAAGCTTGAATTGCTTTCTCTCACAAACTCAACCAGATATCATCTGGCATCATTTGGCGGGCACCCGAGTAACAGCTTGACGGTAACAACCCAACAGGATAATGACATGCTTTCTCATCGTGTGCAACAACCTTCATGATGAAACATACGTAATTACCATTTGAAGTTGAAAAGTAATATGAACTTGTAACAGCTTGACGGTAACAACCCAACAGGATAATGACATGCTTTCTCATCGTGTGCAACAACCTTCATGATGAAACATACGTAATTACCATTTGAAGTTGAAAAGTAATATGAACTTGTAACAGCTTGACGGTAACAACCCAACAGGATAATGACATGCTTTCTCATCGTGTGCAACAACATTCATGATGAAACATACGTAATTACCATTTGAAGTTGAAAAGTAATATGAACTTGTAACAGCTTGACGGTAACAACCCAACAGGATAATGACATGCTTTCTCATCGTGTGCAACAACCTTCATGATGAAACATACGTAATTACCATTTGAAGTTGAAAAGTAATATGAACTTGTAACAGCTTGACGGTAACAACCCAACAGGATAATGACATGCTTTCTCATCGTGTGCAACAACCTTCATGATGAAACATACGTAATTACCATTTGAAGTTGAAAAGTAATATGAACTTGTAACAGCTTGACGGTAACAACCCAACAGGATAATGACATGCTTTCTCATCGTGTGCAACAACCTTCATGATGAAACATACGTAATTACCATTTGAAGTTGAAAAGTAATATGAACTTGTAACAGCTTGACGGTAACAACCCAACAGGATAATGACATGCTTTCTCATCGTGTGCAACAACCTTCATGATGAAACATACGTAATTACCATTTGAAGTTGAAAAGTAATATGAACTTGTAACAGCTTGACGGTAACAACCCAACAGGATAATGACATGCTTTCTCATCGTGTGCAACAACCTTCATGATGAAACATACGTAATTACCATTTGAAGTTGAAAAGTATATATGAACTTGTAAGCTTGACAGCTTGACGGTAACAACCCAACAGGATAATGACATGCTTTCTCATCGTGTGCAACAACCTTCATGATGAAACATACGTAATTACCATTTGAAGTTGAAAAGTAATATGAACTTGTTACAGCTTGACGGTAACAACCCAACAGGATAATGACATGCTTTCTCATCGTGTGCAACAACCTTCATGATGAAACATACGTAATTACCATTTGAAGTTGAAAAGTAATATGAACCTGTTACCTCACTACCATAACTTTGTGTTCTTGTAAATTTTTGTTACGTATAAAAATTAACTCCCTTGTTCAATTCAAAGTGACTGACATTCACTACTTTTCCTAAAACACTATGTATGCAACATCCCGTTTATATTTTACATATACACTGTACATACAATTATTTAACATTAATGGCACACTGTTCACATTTCACATGTGACATTTTGTTAATACGGACAATAATATTTGTACTCCAAATCCAATTCAATAATGGTTAAAGTTATAAAAATAACATTTTAAATCACATCTGTGTTACGATAGTGTTTATTAATTCTTGGCAATCTCGTCATTAAGATACCGCTGTTGATCTCTGGGTCATGTGTAACAGGATTGTTCACCAGTCTAAACACTTCGTATTTCTCTATAGTTTATGTGTAATTTCTCTAGGGACAAAATAATACAAAATATTTAAAAACTTAATTAAAATGAACAATCTGACTGGTAAAGACGTAGATTACACAAATTATAAGAGTTTGCCACCTGTCCTACTATCGTTGTAACATTTTCATGTTGATATTATTAAAATTACACATACAAACAAAGTAACCAAATCTGAGTAGGAATAAATTGAGGAGAATTATATAAAAGTTTAAACTTCACGTTCCATAATTACTCTGCAATCATAGTTGCCAGAACAATTTATCTCGCGAAGTGAGTGCAAGGCTTACCTTCCGCAGACATAAATCAGACATAATATATCAGACCCTACTATGACTTGGTCTGCTGACAGAGAGTGCCACATCACACAAACTGTACAGCTGACAAGTATACAATGTTGTACCAGCTATAAGGGATACTGTCAGCTAGGGGGACGGGTGGCAACCAATCTCGCGAAGTGAGTGCAAGGCTTACCTTCCGCAGACATAAAGCAGACATAATATATCAGACCCTACTATGACTTGGTCTGCTGACAGAGAGTGCCACATCACACAAACTGTACAGCTGACAAGTATACAATGTTGTACCAGCTATAAGGGATACTGTCAGCTAGGGGGACGGGTGGCAACCAATCTCGCGATGTGAGTTCAGGGTTTAACTACCGCAAAAAAAAAGCCACAGCCTCATTCTCTATATCAGAACACCATCTGTTCTTTGAACCACATCTCGACTCTGGCTATTATTACCATTGGAAATTTGGAAAAGAGGGATGGGGATGAATATAATAATAATAATACCTTGAATTTACAGTTTGTATTATCGGACACTGTTACTTCCTCCAAACAAAACTCTCTAAAATGTTCATTCATCCTTCTTTATCAATTTAATTCTAAATCCACTGTACTCAATTACTTCCACTGACGCTTTTTTCAAACCTTAATGTGTCTACTTTAATACAATGTTTGTTGTGTCATGTTCTTAATCGACCTGTATAGGTTTACACAACGTTATAAAATAGATTAACTAGCATTTAGATTTTCGCACCTCAAGAGACCACGAATCACTAGTTAAGTTATATATCAACAGGAATAAAAAAGGGTAACGTTTGCGAAACTCTAACTCATGGTCAATACTTGTTTGCAGGCTCACATAATACGCACATGACGAAATTGCTGAAATGACCACGAATAGTTTTAGTTATCTCGTAAATAAAAGCAGCGACCACTGTTTAAAAAATATTATGTGTTATACTAGGTCCATAGAAGTATATTAGTATAAAAAGTAAAGTGATTTCGTTGCAAACACGAGTAGGGAACATGCTACAATTACGTGCTACATAGTGTGGATTGCATGTAATGTTTTATGTCATTAGTCATAAAATTACAGCAATAATAAGCTTTGATTGGTTACAAATTGTCGGTAATGTCTCCCTGATTAAAGTGTGATAATCTATAATGTTCCTTAAAAAGCAGTGAATTTGGTAGGAATGTTCGAAATACAGATCTTAAAATTATACTTAGTTAAAAATATTCTAGGGATATCATTTTTAAACACTTAACATGGCAAATGTACTCAGTTTTAATCCTCTCCAACATCGTAACAAAATGAGGGATAAATTAAATACAGATTATAACTATTTCTCGTAACATAAACACAAACGAACGGACAGAACTATTAATGTTTTATTTCTCGTTTTTATTCATAAGTTGTGAACGCCAGCTGGTGGATCTTTATAAACAGCGGAAACTTGAGAGCATTATTTAAAATAATTTGTTTTATGGCGCGGAACGCAATATCAAGGTCAAGTTTGGTATGAGAGCAAAGGAACAAAAAAGCAACACGAATGTAAAGTTTCAGCTGATGTTAGATTCACGAGTAAAAAGTACAAACAAGCGTATCGACCGAAAAAATAACAGAGGCAAAAAGAGAACACTGAAGTAATGGCTGCAGGCCACATAGTAGGGCCGTGACAATTATTTTTGGAACTCGCTATGGAACACAGCAATGAGAGGGTGTGGGGAGGGGATGTAGGGAGGGGCACTTTGAGAACCACCTCACAACCCTCTGTCCACCCCCACAACTGTTGCTCCCTCAGTCGTGTCGCTGCTAACTTGTATTCCCACATTAAACTTAGTTGTAAACATACACTAACGCAACCTTGGGTTTGCTCGCCTTAGGGAATAACTGAATGTCAACTGTCTGTAGGTATATTTATTTCCCATATAATATATAAAAAAAATATTCAACAACGAGAAATTATATGGAATGTATTAATGAAACCGAGAGGGGTTCACAAAATCGAGTATATAGATACGCCTACAGTTTAGCAGGAAGTTACTCGCAAGGAGTCTAGATTGCAAATTATTCCATAGAAAATTATTACACAACATCCATGTGTAGACTGCAACTGAAAAGAATCATATAATTTATTATATTATAAAAGTGAGAAGCATTGGCATTTTTTATTTAAACATTTTACAACTATGCCTATAAAAATGGAACTATTTGTAACTTTTACAATGAAGTTTCAATTTTAAGTTGAATCCCTAACAAAAATCACAACTCCCTACCTATCTCAGGATATCCACACGAGTATTGCAGAAGTACCTTAAGTGCCGCTATGGCCGAGGGGGAGGGGATGAGAAGGGGGTCCATTATTTCCTCTTTACTTTAAAGTACACGGCAAGGACTAGACTTCACGATCACTGACAAATGGTAAATGTAATTCCTCCCTCCAATAGACCACAAAGTGAATTTATTGATAATCTGAATAATAGTCTGTATAATGGAAACTTGCCATGACAAATAACAAGAGAATAGAATGGATATATAATTAAACTAGCGTAAATAAGAGAGAGAAACTACTTGACATGTTCTAAATAATCTGAATTACTAGGTTTCAATTAAAGTTCAATTAAAATATTTTATAGCAATATTACATCCAATTACTTGTAATAGATAATCAAATATGTTCAAAGCCCCACTAGAAGCAAAACAAGTTGTACTAGGCAGTGAAGTAAATAATAAATAAAGATAAAAAACCTCTCATGATATTAAGATAAAAAGTTATTAGTTTAAAATACTATATATATACATAAAACAAAATTCTTCAGCTGCGGACAAATACTAGATTTGTTAGTATACGTTTAATTCTTAAATTTAAAGAACTATGTTACATGTTAAATCTCACTTAGAGCTACACATCGCGAACTTCAAAATCCTCATCACTAATAAGGCGTTTGGTGTCATAAACATAGTAAACATTAGCTTAGTTCTTCTCCTTTTTCTTCACTTTACAATATGAAATGTTCGTTTACAAATTCTAATATGCACCTACTCTGAGGAATATCACATCAGCATTGTGCCAGTACGGAAATTATGAAGCGAATGTAATCACTAACGCTCCGAAGGCTTCCATTGACAATGTCTCTGTGACAACTACTGTCACTAACAATTTCCAATCCACATTTTGGAACTTCCAGGCACACGAGCAGTATGCACCCACTCTTAGGAATAATTCATATCACCATTTTGCCAGTACGGAAATTGTTAAGCAATGTATTCCACTGAGAATATATCCGTGACAACTGTTGTCACTAACAATGTCCAATCCACATCTTGGAACTTCCAGGCACACGAGCAGTATGCACTCACTCTTAGGAATAATTCATATCACCATTTTGCCAGTACGGAAATTGTTAAGCAATGTATTCCACTGAGAATATATCCGTGACAACTGTTGTCACTAACAATTTCCAATCCACATTTTGGAACTTCCAGGCACACGAGCAGTATGCACCCACTCTTAGGAATAATTCATATCACCATTTTGCCAGTACGGAAATTGTTAAGCAATGTATTCCACTGAGAATATATCCGTGACAACTGTTGTCACTAACAATGTCCAATCCACATCTTGGAACTTCCAGGCACACGAGCAGTATGCACTCACTCTTAGGAATAATTCATATCACCATTTTGCCAGTACGGAAATTGTTAAGCAATGTATTCCACTGAGAATATATCCGTGACAACTGTTGTCACTAACAATTTCCAATCCACATTTTGGAACTTCCAGGCACACGAGCAGTATGCACCCACTCTTAGGAATAATTCATATCACCATTTTGCCAGTACGGAAATTGTTAAGCAATGTATTCCACTGAGAATATATCCGTGACAACTGTTGTCACTAACAATGTCCAATCCACATCTTGGAACTTCCAGGCACACGAGCAGTATGCACTCACTCTTAGGAATAATTCATATCACCATTTTGCCAGTACGGAAATTGTTAAGCAATGTATTCCACTGAGAATATATCCGTGACAACTGTTGTCACTAACAATGTCCAATCCACATCTTGGAACTTCCAGGCACACGAGCAGTATGCACTCACTCTTAGGAATAATTCATATCACCATTTTGCCAGTACGGAAATTGTTAAGCAATGTATTCCACCGAGAATATATCCGTGACAACTGTTGTCACTAACAATGTCCAATCCACATCTTGGAACTTCCAGGCACACGAGCAGTATGCACCCACTCTTAGGAATAATTCATATCACCATTTTGCCAGTACGGAAATTGTTAAGCAATGTATTCACACTGAGAATATATCCGTGAGAATATATAACTGTTGTCACTAACAATGTCCAATCCACATCTTGGAACTTCCAGGCACACGAGCAGTATGCACCCACTCTTAGGAATAATTCATATCACCATTTTGCCAGTACGGAAATTGTTAAGCAATGTATTCCACTGAGAATATATCCGTGACAACTGTTGTCACTAACAATTTCCAATCCACATCTTGGAACTTCCCAGGAACTTCCAGTATGTACCCACTCTGAACGAGTAGTATGAACTTTACCAGTATTGATCATAGGATCCGACGATTCAGAGAATTTAGAAAACTTATTTCAACTTTTTACTGTTATGTTATTTAATCAGGTTTAGCGAAATACATTACATTAAAACTTAGTTAAGTATGTATGAGCAATACGACAGAATATTACTTGAGAGTGTATAAATAAACAGACACAAAACAACATCATTCGACTTCCATAACCGAATTGATGTAGTGCATAAAGTGGCTTTAACATCAAAAGACGACCAAAGCCAACGTTCTCCCCCAGCCACTGAGCGATGCACATCAAAGCGAGCGAACTTTACCGACGGTATTTGATACGCGCGGCGCGGCCCCGCGGCTCGCAGTTCCTGTTCGTTATTTCAGCATCTCTGATAGCGGCTATGACGTCACAGCTACTATACACCATCTACGTACAGCATTTGTACAGTTTTTATTTTCACACTACAGTTTAGTGTAACGTTAAACTCATACGAGTAAAACGTCATAAACTGTAAAAAACTGAACTTTTAAGAATTTTCAATTTGGATACTCTATGCACTTTGTTATAATGAGAGTTACGCAATATTCCATAAGTTATACTGAGTTACATTAGTACCTTATAAAAAGTTGTATTACAATATTTCAAGTTATTAAATGTACTTCTGCTGCTTGATCATACTGGCCGCCCAACTGATTAAGACATACAGTACTGTGAATGTTGAGTTGAGAACTCTAGTTCGCCTCCCTCTTAGTGCAGCGTCTGGGATTTGACGCTGTCACAGACCCGGAATCTGAAGTCTGTTTGTTTGAAGAGATCCAAAAGAAGTCTTCGTCACGTAGACTACAACATGTAGTATAAACTAAATGAAAATGTATTATTATTGTCTCATCAGGTGCACAATTTCAGATACCAGACGCTACACTAAGAGGAAGGTTAACTCCATAAACTCAACATTCACATTGAATCGATCCTTCCCATCGTAGCTTCGTTGTGTGTATATAAACAATACTGTTCCGGCAAAAATAAAAACTACAATACAACTAACAATGCTGCAATGAATAATATATATTTTAATTAATAAGTGCCCAGTGAATCTGAAAACACTGGCTTCGGCCTTAGTGATCGCATAATTAATTGTCGCTTCTAAATAGCCTAGACACACACAGGACTAGCCTGCAGAACGTATTGGGGGGGAGGGGTAAAGCTTACATAATTTAGAACTGATACTTCATTCCAAGCTACAATTAACATAATGTGAGTTAATGTGACGTATAGCTATTGTTAAGATAATATGAAATATCTTAACGTTTTATTAAACTTAGAGCAATTTCATTTCAACACTACCGACATCCAACAACTTTTAAAGCAGTTTTTGAAAATGCGTTATCAGTTTAAGACTTCGTACTAAAGTTGGCGTTGGAGTAAATTTGGTTTTCCACACACCAAAATAGGCGGAGCAGTGTCCCTTTGTCAGTGGCGAGGCGTTAAGTGCAAATGAGAATAAAAATTACCAAATTGTGTATTTAATTTATTAATTTCGTTCAAATAATTCAATAATTCAAATAGTTTGTGTAGTTAACAATGTGTTTCATTTATTTATATTTTAAGTATGTATAATATATCATACTACTTTTGTAACTGTTGATATTGTTTTGAGCTTGATTTGTAGAGCCAACTCTCTATCCAAACTCCGCATACGTAACTAAGTTTATGTTCACATTTTTTGTTGGGAATGTTTCAGAGCACAGATGGTTCGGATTATTTTCACTTTACTTGACTATTTCCAAAACTGTGATAAGAATTGACATAACCAGATAATTGCATTGTGCAAATGCAAGATATACTTCGCTTTTTTAAGCTTATTTAACTGGACAGTTAAGCTTATTTAACTGGACAGTTAAGCTTATTTAACACAGAGCACACTCGAAGCACAACACAGAAAGCGTCGACTCTGGCAATATAACGGTTAATTATTTCTCGCAGAATAAAACAAATGACATTGATGTTAAAGGATTCAACATTCGAAATTTCACTGATAGTATTACCTCCTGTAGTATTTTTTTTTTCTATTTGCCTTTTTTTAGATGAAAGTGAAAGATATTGTATAAAATTGAAATACTCCAAAATATGTTATAACAATACTAGAAGGGCAATACAAAACCTTTTTCAGTTGAAAAAAAAAATGCTAAAGTGAGTGGGGAAGTGACTATTTAACAAACTGTATAAATAGAAACGAATGTCACTGAAATGAACGTACATATTGTCCTCTAAACAACGTATAGAGTAATGGATGAGTAGCGAATATTGTGTGATCTGAACACATGAAAACCTGCACTCGTCCCAAAAGCGATATGACATTACTGACATGAAAAACCAATACTGAAAACGAACAATCCCGGCGCGGGAAGCTCTCACTGCGCTCAGCCAGTATAGCGGTACAAGTGCTCTACAGTCTACAGCATAATACCACTATTGTAGCGCATATTATCGAGTGAAGCAGCCCGAAACAATCACTAAATATTATATGCATTAATGAGTGAACTACATTAAACCGTACATTTTTACCGCATTGTCACGTGAGATTACAATATCAGTATTTGAACAATTGCCAACATAAATAACTTGAACGTCCACTGGCAAACATTTGTTTATTCCCCAAATGAACTGTTGGCTCTCGCTTATATATATATATATATATATATATATATATATATATATATATATATATATATAAATAACGCATTGTACGTTTGTGAAGCTACAAATTACTAGTTTAGCTGCTGCATATGCATCGAATAACTAAACTGCATTACAGTGATGCTATGTTTGGTTACAAGCGTACGTAGTCGAATGATAATCAACCTGATAACTGTAACCTGATTTTCCTTGGTTCACGTATTGTTCGTACGCAATCACTAATCACGTTATTATGGGACCTGATCATAGATTAATACATTCATCGACGAACATTTTTCTTCCATCAGACTTTACATTGGTATTAATGTATTCAGTTTTTCATGGAAATGAGTTCATGACCTTATTACAATACAATTGAGCAATATGAAACTTGCGAACCATGGTAAGACCCTTATCTATGTTTTAAAGGCCAATGTCACTAAGCAGCCTGAAAGTGAAAGATAAAAAGTTAATTTACAAGATACCACTTCACTGAGCAGAGCAGAAACTTTTAAACACCTGACAACATATTGTAGGGAGTTCCTCGATTATTTCGATTCGGAACGGCATATTTGACGAAAAGGCCGGAGTAGTGTTGGCGAAGGGAGGAACAGAATCATGAAAAGCCTTCTTACTCCGCACGCTCTTCATCAGGATATTGTCTGGAAAATATACAGCGGGCTTTTTGCACATTTTGCTTATTAGAAGCTTATAGGCCGGAGTGGTGATGGCGAGGCGAGGAAGAGAATCACGAAAAGCCTTCTTACTCCACACGCTCTTCATCAGGATATTGTCTGGAAAATATACAGCGGGCTTTGTGCACAAGGGACAATACCACGCCACTGGTTCGGTTTTACTTTGGCACATTTTGCTTATTGGAAGCTTATAGGCCGGAGTGGTGAGGGCGAGGCGAGGAAGAGAGTCATGAAAAGCCTTCTTACTCCGCACGCTCTTCATCAGGATATTGTCTGGAAAATATACAGCGGGCTTTGTGCACAGGGACAATACCACGCTACTGGCCGGGTTTTCCTTTCGCCATTCTCATCGTCCGGTACTCTCTGTTCTAATTGAATTTACCATCGTCCATTCACTGTGGTAAAAAAAATTTCAAAAGTCTTTTTATCTAACATACGACTCACGCTTTGAACTTAAACTTTCTTTCATCCTACAACATTTATTTCGTTTACTTCGCAAACAAAAACATAATTGATTTTAATATTAATATTAGTAAAAATATAATTATTAGTATTATAATTAATTTTTAATGTCTGTTGTATTGCGTCAAAAAGTGTTCACTTCAGTGATGGTAACAGCGCAGTGACATGATACAGCAGACACAACAGCGATACCAGCCAGATTTATTCCATCTGTTTTGTCAACTCGACGACTGCAGTGGCTTGGATTTACTGGACCACTACACCGCAAACATGTTACTGCATCTTTAAATGTGAGCAAATCACTGCAATGTGCACAATCACTGGAAACAATGTAAGCGGAATTCGCGATTTGATAAATCACTACTCGAGTTTCAGAGTGAAGCTTACATTGATGGATTTTTATTAACGTTATTCGTTGTATCTCGCTTATAAACCAGATGTATGAGCTCTTTCGTTTATTATGTATAAATAATACCAGTTATTGTGACCCTTTATAAAAATATTCCGTAATAAAATAGACAAAAACCAATCATAGTTGTTCAACTTTATTAAAAATATGATATTTTCAGTGTAAAACTTAAATAAAAACAATTACCACTTTATTTCTGTGTTAGTTTTACAAACAGTTTGGTTAATTTGATTCCTCCTATTGCTAATTTCAGCGCTATGCACAACGCAATTGATATCAACACAAGGGCTTGTCCAAAGGGCTACGGCCACTGTGACTACTATCAACACTATAAATACACACAACTGTGTAGCTGGCCGCGCAAACACCTCTTACCTGCCTGCTGAAAACCATCAATGTTACCAATATGAAAATAAAACCTAATGTCTTCATTTATTGATTTATTTTAATACTTTTATAAAATATATCAATCCAAGTTATCTTTATGAAGAGTACATGGGGATTGAAAGTTTTTTTTTTACAGACTTTAGGATATTGTCCCACGGACCAAACGAAAAAAAAGGAATGTCTCTCTCTATTTAAAAAAAATGTGTATACTAAAAACTAATCCACCAACTTTAATCTCACTTTGGATAGCTCGTTATGTTGATAGCTATAAATAAAAATGATCGGCCAAAACTGAAATTAAATTTTAAACGGCGGGTATTTAAATGTTTAACGTCTAAGAGAATTAAAATGCATTAAGATATTAAAGTTATATACTAATTGCAAGCTTAGTCCACTCATCCAAGCCCTATCTGAAGTTTGTTCACAGTAAGAAACCGGATCAAAAATGGTACAAAAAATCATAAACAATGATTAGCTAAAGCCCTGACAGAACGTAACGAAAAGATAGCGCACAGACGTACAGACAGACAAACGGGCTGACCTTTTGACCCCAGAATCAATAACGTTATTTCTTAAACCAAAAGATTCTAGGATCAAAACGCCAAAGAGCATTCCATTCGTCTGTCAGCACTTCTATTGCTCCTCTGTGCGATTACTCTTCATAGAACAATCCAGGAGACTTATAATATTATAGATTCCTCTTGCTCCAGGGAGATCTTAATGATTTTACTATCAAAAGTTCAAAGCGCAGTCTGTTCGTCTAAAAGCCGTCTATGCGATATCTTTCATAACGTTGTCTCGGGTCCATTGATACTACGTTGTAACCTTCACATTAGATTATATAGATTATAGTCTGGTAATCGTGGTTGTAAAATTCAAGTATTTAATATAATTACTGCAGTAACAGTGCGCAAAGGACGTTCGTCCAAGATATCTACCACACACTATTGCCAAGAACCTCTGGACAACAATAAGTAAATAAATAACAATGTGTCAACATCCGGTGCTTGACTTTTTCTAAACAGTATTGCCTTATTAAATTACCACGACCCTCTCGCTAAAAATACTATTAATTTACCAATGACAGTTTATATGGTAGACTTACGTAAGCGTCATACCGCACGCCATGTTGCCATAAGGATTTTAAATATATATCAAAATGTTTTGTTACACTACTTTTAAAGCAGTCTTCTAGGATTGGAATAGTTGTTTTATTTTATAAGTTGTACGTTTTTCCCAACTATATCAGAGTTCACTACATTTGTAAAACCAGGATTGACGAATGTTTTTATTTCTTTTATAAAAAACATTGATTTCTTATGAAAATAGATTACAGATTAAAAAAAACTCAATGTATGGACATCAATTGGCTACTGGAGAGACTCATTTTAATACCATGGCATTTAATTGATTATATTTTAATAATACCATGTGACAGATACAGTAGAGATAAACGTCTATTCGTATAAATCAAACTCGCTCTTACTCGTTAAAACTGTTACGATCACTAAAATCAACAAGTAAAGACACATAAGTATACCATTGTTAAAACTAGTCTGTAAGGTTACAGAAGTAAACGAACCTTAGAAGTGATAATACCTCGCCACTCAACAAAATAAAAACTACTTGTGCCGTATTATCATTCAAAATAACCCATTGAGGAGGACAGTTCGAACCGGTTAAAGGAACGATCACGGGGACAAACAAACCGTGGCCCTGCGATATCTGTAAACACAGGACATCAAACGGTCTAATAATAGGAGCGGTGCCTCGAGCAGCGTAGTCGAGTTGTTCATTCACACCGTCTCTTTTTATATCGAGCACTCAGAGAATTAGAGGCGATTGTGAGGATCACCTCTGGCCACAGTGCCGTGGTCATGTAAGACGCTTGTGCAGCAAACCATCATTCCGATATTGGAAATTGTTAGACGACGTTGGAGAGCTAACTCACAGAACAAGAATTTAATCTTTTAGTCAACATCAGTCGTCCATCTTCTAGATTGAGAACTGAAAACCGACATGAACTTATTGTTCCACTATAGACAGACCGATAATGCTCACTCTTAACTTAACATTTCTCAAGTTCGTGACTTGAGACATTACAAATAAACTTTTTAGAAATTAAATTAATTTAAGACATTAAATTTTTTTAGAAATTGCCTATTAGGGTTTTTTCATTTATTGGAAAGAACTTCATCATAACCCACGACCATTTAGACAGCGTCTCAAAGATTCCATGGCGAATGTTGCAGGGTTGAACTCCAGAAGTCTTTGTAGGTTTAATTAAACAGAAGATAGAATCACCTTAAAATACGACTACGAAATTCGTGTAATTACATGTTGGTATGGCAATAACTGAAAAGGAAGAGAATATGTCGGAAATGAATTTAACGTTTATCGATTATAGATATAAGGGTCAGGCAGAAAATCAACAAAAAGTAATCCTGAAGAAAGGAGGGAAACAGTGGGATGCACGAGTAGCATTCGGTTGAATACGGAGCAAATTAGGACCCATCTCTTGTCCAAAACTGATATACTAGACAAGAAATGTGAAAAGATAAGATATTCTTTTTCTTCCACAGTGACAATCTATGCACTCTATGGTATTTGTAATGCAAACTTTGATCTAAGTTTTCGGGATTTTACAATTAGGATGATTGAAAATGGAAGATTTCAATGAGAACTGAATCACTATTGGCAGGCTCGCGAACGTTTAGAATCTGTGAGCTGTTATAGGGCGATATGAACACAAGTTCCAGGAACTGTATGTTCAGTATTGGTATTCAAAACACAATCCGACCCTTCCCCCCCCGCCCTACCGAAACAAGAAGACGGGTGCGGTACTGAGCTCTCCACAGAGCATTGTACGCGTAATTAATAACGTGCTCTCTCCTATATCGTCTCGTACCTGCCGTGTTTGCCTTTGTGGCTAGGCTGCACTGCTCACTATCGCTCCGGAGCTTTTGTTCTCATCCACACATAGTATATAACTATTTGATCAAACTATCAATACTACATGTGGCTATTAATATGATAATAACTATCAAGTTAGTTGATCTTTTATTGCATTAACATCTATATACAATAGCAGAGTATTGTCACTGATTGGAGTAGAACAAAAAAGGTGAATTAAGTTTTTGTGACTCTATACTGTCAATGAAAGTGCGCTTTGGTTCGAGACAGGGACTTCATCAATACGGAACTAAAGGCAGGGACAACTTTAGAGTCCATAATAGCCATATACTGACAGTCTCAGCACTCACCACATCAGGTCGGCATCAGTTTAATCAACAAGCTCCCTGACAATATGAAAATTCGAACAATCAAAACCAATTCAAAACTCGTCTAAAATGCCTGTTGGCATCAACAACATTCTATTCGCTAGAGAAGTTTAGGATACGTCGTTGGAATATTTAAAAATATCTGAAATTAATAAAATTTAAAAAAAACAGTGTGAATGAGTAAAATGTAAGTCTGGCTGTGTGGGAATGTGTCGAGTATTTGCTGTTTGAATATGAATATATTGACGACTGTTATACAGTGTGACATAGTAAAAGCAATAAAGGGATTATTATTAAGACAATGACAGATTTGAATTTTGTGAGGTGGCGGTTGCGACTGGTTAAAACGATCATAGATATCTTTCCTCTTACCGAGCCTCTTTCCACTTCGGGAAAAAATCACGGAATAATGAATGTGTTTGATTTTTGAGCTGTTCGCCGAACAACTTGTACGGCACGCAGTGAAGATATTGCCACTGCGCGCCTTGCCTTGCCGCTGCGCGCCATGCCTTTCCGCTGCCGCCAGAGCTAATGTTTAATTACGCCAACACGTGCGCCGCTTTTCAGTCGAATATCCAATTAAAACCCCCATTGCTAACGACCCTCTCTCCGAGCTTTCAAAATTAAATGTTCTGTCTTTTATTAATTCCTTCTTCTCCGTTATTAGGTAAGTTACTCACGGCTATCTCCACACCCCGGGATTAGTTGCTGGGCGAGCATGTATGAGCCAGCACGTTAGTACATGCCTACCTTCTAACTAGAGTTGGATTGTGTAATATTTTACATGTATGTCGCCTGATGGAATGACAAAGAGTTAAGAAGTTTATTTTTTGGCGGTGGAAGGATTGTGAGGGAAACAGGATTTTTCCGGACATTTGCCATCGTTCAGTGAAACAAAAATCAGTAACAGAATGTCAGGAATCAAAACCAAAAAGTTGTGTGTCAACTTCACTAACACTAAAACATGCACTTAATAAAAACTATACACAATACTAATCATTAAAACTGAACTACAGAATACAGGTCACTCACTATACGTCTGCATTCGTCTACCATCCACCTACGACACGTGGTAGGCTTAGGCGTGCCAAAACGCTTTGGTGTGATTTGTTTATTTTAACCTAGTTTGTAATTATGTATTAGGTTAGTTATTTACCCGAAGAAGAGATCAGATTGCAGATCTCGAAACGTAGTGTTACTGATTTTTTGTTTCACTGAACGATGGCAAATGTCCGGAAAAATCCTGTTTCCTTCAAGAGTTAAGATATGAGGACAGATTTGAATTAATTATAGATAAAAAGTTATTATTAGAAGATGTAAAAATCTCTTACAACTAGGTAAAAAAATTTGAAGAATTTAATAATTTTAATGTCTTCCTATAATGAGGTAATTATTAAACACCAATAAGTTAATAATGTTTTTTTTCTGTACAACTAAGGTTAATATAAACAAGTGAAATATAAAATTATGCTCGGAATAAGTAAGCTACAAACCAATTCCATATTTCGAATGATATGGATAGAAAGATTCAACTGGTCTAATAAGAGTATTGATTAACAATGAATCAAAGGTATAATTTTAAAACTGATAAGCGGGATAAGCTGCACAGAACGTAAACAAAAACTTATATGCTGCAGAGCATCGGAAACGTGTTCCTCTGTTACAAAATATTGGAATAAGGCGGTATTGGATACACAAGCTGGGGTACAAGCTATAATGGTACAGTTCCACCTACAACCACAACAAGCAACGTCTCGCCATATTGTTCCTCCCGACCCATCCCGACTGTACAGATTCCTTTTCTACGTGTCAAAAGAGACGGAGTTACTATTCAAACATATGCAGAGCCGTATTGTGTATGAAAGACATTCTGTACATTTTTATACCAAAAACTGTACAAAACATCCGCTGCATATTTTGAGGCATCATTATTTTTCTATGCGACTCGCTCATACATTTTAAACTACTTTTTTAGACCTAACTTATAAAATACACTGCTAGCAGATCTAAGGTTATTATAAATTATGCGATGCACAATTTTTCGCTTTTTAAAAGACGTTATAAAATTGCAAAGACATACGTTAATCTTTTTTTAGTTATAATATATTTTATGTAATATTAAGAAAGGTTTTTGCAAAATTTAAAATAGATTTTTTTATCTTATAAAATATTTATTAATAAAATCACTGGGAAAAATATAATGTTTAAAGATTATTAATAATTGTTTTAAAGATAATTTGCCTTAAAAAGAAACAATCCTTACAATAAATTAAAGATACATTTATAGTTTTTAATATATATATAATATATATAGTTTTTTAAATATATAATATATATATATATATATATATATATATATCGTTTGCAATTAAAAACCAACTTTTTACAATCAATTATACAGCCGGTTATGCACTGTGATGATGCATAACCTAAAATATTAAGTAATTATATTTTGCTTAGAGAATAATCATTCTATTCTGAGTATTTACACGAAAGAGACAATTAGATTAAAATAACGAGACAGTTTAATAAGTAATTCTATAAATTGTTTCTTAACTAACTTAAAACATACGCTAACTAACTTAAAACATTTTTATGTACCCCTTTTTTCTAACTATTTTATTAATAAGAAATCTACATAAGCTATTATTTATAAAGAGTGTAATGTCTATTCACAGGCTGATATAACCAATATAGGCTAAACGTAAACTAGAATGTTCATCTGCTTGCAAATATAATATAGCGAGAGAGAGATTGGCCACTGTTAGTGAAGCTGTTCAAAGACGTGCGAAAGAGGAGAAGAAACATGGACAAATGTGTCAAGTACAGGACATAGTTGTTGTGCAAGTACAGTGTAACAGTTACCATGCTGTGCCTCGTACTAGACCCACTGAACATTTATTACACAGAAACAAAAGTTACCCCTATTGTGAGAGGAATCAATATTTCCAGTGAATGTCCCTGCATAGTTATTTACTGTTTTATGCTTTACTGGATTACAATTTACAAGTATATTATTGTGAATTTACAATGAAAAACTAAAATTATAAAAACTCATTCTTCACATGCAAACTATTAAAATATATTAAAATCTAATAAAGTCAAGAAATATTTGTTCTTGAAAAAATAAGTATACTTGAATTTAAACGGTTTAAAAAAATTAATTTTATACGTGGATATAAATTTTATTTATGTGGAACATTGTTAAAAGTCATGGATGGAATGATAAGCGAATCATACTTTTTCATAATATCTTACTTTTGATAATGTAATAAGTCAGTGATTATCAATTATAAAATAATATGTAAATAAATTTGTATCATAAATACAATATTGACACAATCAAATATTAATTTTATGAACATTTATTTTGTTTGATACTGAATAATAACTAATACTGTAATGAAATAAATCCCAAGTAAAACATTTCACGCATAAAAGTGTAAAAAACTCTTACCAGACGGAGAACCGGCGCCGTGGCATCTGAGGGGCGCATGGTGGGGTTAGCCCAACGTCTGAGGGTAGAGAGGAAGAAAGCGGGGATGCCGCGAGAAGTTCACTAGCAGATTCCGTTCTCAGAGCGAGTACCCTGGGCACGGTCTTGGAGGACGTCGATGATACAGTGGAGGAGGACGAGGTCTTCCTCAGAGATTCGGCTAGTCCAGAAGTCGATGAATCGCTGGTGTGAGGCGTGTGAGGGGACTGCGGGATCTCACTGACAGACAACTTCGGGATAGAAATACCCGTCTTATGGTTAGGCAGATCTTCTGGATTGCTCGTCGAGAAGGTCTTCGTTATCGCTTTAGGCGTGGAGTACCTCTCACCAGAAAAATCTATGGGATAGCTGTCCGAAGACGTCCGTCTACATCGCGGACTGTTTCTCGTGGGATCAATCAGGTTCGGACTGGAAAACTGCTTCCTCGTGGGACTCTTAGCCGCCTCTTTCAGGTTTGCTAGGGACAAAGCGATCAGCTCGTTGGCGATGTTTGTACCCAACACTCTCGAGGCTTTCTCTAGAGATTCAGACCCTTGAGGTAACATCGGCTGGTAGGTGCTGTTGGGGTCTTTCGCCATCTCGGCGCAAATACTCGCGAACACATCCGAGCTTCTAGTGGTCGAAGATTCTTGCTGGACGTGCTGCTTCCTGAACATTTCCAGCGTCTGGAGGTAAGGTAGAGCCTGTCTCTGATTCTTTCTGTCTCTGGAATTGTGGAAGGAATTCCATCTCCTGATGGGGTCCAGTAAGTGTTGCCTGCTCTTTCGTGGACTACCGCAGGGCGGCGTACTTGTCCCCTCTCTCTTTTTGCTCGCCTCCACCATCTCCTGATGGCGCCGCTCTTCGTCCTGCTGCCTCAACCGCCTCCCCAGCTGTTCGCAGTGCTTACGCATTTCCCTGTCTGGCCTCTGGCTCGCTACGGCCGCCGGGGAGGGCGCCGCGACTCTCTACCGCCGCTCATCGCTCCAGGACATTCGCGCTCTTTCTTAAGCACGCTGGTGACATCTTTATATAAAAAATGTTCACTCACGTACCATCATTCCTATCTGGATTCCAGTTGCACAAACACACAAAAACTACACTTAAAAACTGCTACATTTCTTATTAATTTGAAATCACACAAACACACGTCTGGCTTTTGAAAACGACTGTATAAGAGAATGTACAAGTAAAAGATAGGGCTCTGAATGCATCTATGACATTGAGCTCCCGTGATTATTCAGGTTGGATTGAGTGCAAAACCAGTTTATATAGACATAAATAAATATATCCACACTGATTTATGTAGATATTATATTTAAGTAGGAAATAATACGGAGAAGAACAATACAGTATTACAATTATTATGTTTTAAAAACTACTAACACAAACAGGTTAGTAGTACGTTAATAGTATTTTTCATAGTAAACTATCAAGCCAAAAGGATAAGAAGCGAGCGATATGTTGTCAATCTAGAATGCAGTTTCAGTCACAATCATCACAGTTCCACGATAAATCAAACCAATCTCTACGAAACAAAGCGGTCGGTGTTACAAGCGCTGCTGCTCCGGTTGTATTGAAAACTGCGCCGATTGTTTTCGGATTAGCGCACAATCGCGTCGGTTATCCTACCCACCTTCGTAGCGAGGGTCGAAGGGAGTGTGGAGGGGAGGTGGTCAAACAGTCAATATGGCGGTCATTACTGGTAATTAATGGTACCAACAGAATCCGCGCGGAACGGAGCTGGCTAATGGCCGGGCAAACAGAGGCTGTCGATTGAACTCAGTTCTTCATCCATTACTTAACAACACCGTAGAGAAACGAGACACTGCTGCAGTTAGATAGAATTGAAATTGTATACTTTCAGGTGGAACGTACTATGTTCTACCTTAAAGGTAACTCATAAAATATAGTTTTGTGCAAAATTATCCATTATTACATTCAATTCTTTCTAGGAAAAGTGTTGCTAAAGACATTGCTACAACTAATTCCAATACTATTCCAAGTATTCCTAATATAAAATTTACGCAATAACAAATGCGTACTGGCAAAGGACTAGGTAGATGTCTATGTCCCTGAGATAGTTGCCTTTATATTCTACCTAAATGCTAAATAGTGTGAACCAGTAACACAGCATGTTTGTGACTTGAGCAGTTCCGGTCACTTCAAGTTCCCTTTGTCTGTTGCAACACAGTGTAGCACAGTTTCGAGAAGGACGTGGTATATCGTCCACCGGTTCTTGGCAAGACGGGACAGATGAGCGATAAAGGCTTGCCAATGCTGGCGGTTTATGGGGTCCAGTCATTGTGGGTGGAGGCGAAACGCTTTTCTACATAAACAGAGCCCACGAGTGCCCACGCTCAAGGTTACTTCATTGTACGTGGAATATCACTCGATCCCGGTCTGTTTGTTTTCTGTACATTGTGTAATAGACAGATATATTCAAAGATGGACGGCCATAATCTATACCAGTTTAAGAACAGAATATCCCACAGAAATGTAACATTACACATTCAGGGCTGCTGAGACGGATAAAGTGATTATTTTACAATTGTTACAAAAAGTTTAGGACCGTAAACCCATGCGATCCTAGAAAATTAGAAATGAACTGAAACCAACCTTCTAGGGAAGATGCATGTTCATGTCAAGCATTATAAATTCACAGTATTTAATAGATTGATTAGAAATTTCAATGCTATTGAGGAATACACAGTTTTAAATAAAGTATGACAAATGTAATTTCAGCTGGTTTGTTTCACCATTCATTAAATAGATCATTTTGATTTAGACCAAATTGTTCTTCGCCACTATAATAGTACAGTACACGAGTAAATAATAAAATTACGTGAAATAATTCCAGCAGGCCTAACCAACTTCAACATCGCCGCGACCCTGATATTCTCTTTAAAATAAACTGTTACGTTTTGAATTTGTGTATTTTCAATCCGAAGGGAATCGTTCGGGTTGCGCAATTTATTAATTCACATCACAAAATATGAGATTGAAGGAGTTGGAACGCTGGCTACACAAGTTCACAGAATCTCATTAATAAGCGTGTAATCTCGAGGTCGTCCCAAATTCTCCGTTCCCTTGACTCGGGTTCAGATGTCAGGAGGACCGGGACGGGTGGCTGCTAGAAGCCAGGAGCGGACGGGAGAGGGTAATCAACTAGAGCACTCAAGAGTAGAGAGGAGGGAGAGGCAATTAGTCAGACCAGACAAGCCCGCCATCTGGGCGACCGACCGACACCACATTGCTCCTCCACCCCACCGGTAATCTTAAAATATTTAGGTGAACACGTAAATAGCAGTTAACATAACTCCATCATTATCTAATCAGTAAGATGACACTACAGGATTAGACAGAAACTGTGGAAACGTCCTTGCAACGTTTTATCTTTAACCAGTAAAACTAAACTCTGCATATGTTGACAGGGTATGAAAATGTAGGCTACTTTTTTGTGACTTTTGTAACCTTGAAAGTCCAAAATCGGATATTTGGTGGGTAACCACCATTCTTCTTATAGAAAGCTCCATTATATACACCTCACTTTAAAGGTAAAAGAATATGAATGATGATATCTGGAGGTCTCTATTTCATCCCCTAAGGCACTGGCGCCTGTTTAAAATGTTATTAGGCAAAGACGTAGAAATGTCCTTACTTCTTTTTAACCGCTTTCCCTTTATGGAGAAAATACAGATATATGCTATGTGTTTACATCCTTCCAATTAAACGATGTCGAACTACTGGTTAGGTAGTATCGTATTTTCACAGGATTGAAAACAAAGTTACGCCCCCACCCCTCCACCCCTGCTTCTGCTCTATGTACGCTTCTGTTCTTTCCATTCGGTTGGGTTTCACGAATGTTACTGGTAGAGCCCAAGTTTAACCCCAACCCCTGTACTCCATTTCCAGTCCAAAACCAGCTGGGTTCGCCTGTCCTTTTTTTATTTTATACGTCACTTGTACACAACTGCTTTCTCATTTTCAAAATATTCTATTTTTTCAAAGCTCTCAAGTTTTTTCTCAAATAATTAAAATACCCATAGTATATGTGACTGGTAAGTGTACTTTTATGAAATTTAATTGTTCAAAGATATTTAGGACAGTAAATTGTATACAAAATAAAGAGAATTCTCATTTAATTTGACTTCTTATCATGATACGCTGTGAATAATATGAATTTACTGATCGAAGTGCGAAAAAGAAATCACTTTCATTAGTGTTAGTACCAATACTTATAATCAGACCGCACGATAGAAAATCGGGAAAACAAATGTAGAAGATGGCAATTAACGAGACAAGACCAGTGGCATTAAGGATTTTTATATTCAGGCTCAGAAAGGCTGAGCAGGGACAAGATAGGAGAGCCGGTAAGGTGTTGGTTGATATGTTACTTGACCTCGGGACGGACGAGGTGCGCTCCAGAGCATGTCATGCCAACACTAAACTGTCGCAATGTGAATGGTCTTTTACACCTTAATTGCACAGTCTGAGTACAAAGAAACAATTAATGTAATGTTCAACCCGATAAAAGATTTTAATTCTACGGTTTCACCAATAGATACATCAGTTCTAGGAAATAGTGCAGCTATTCTACCAGTTGTCCGATCTCTCCCATGTCTTTCCCACATTCACATGAGTCCTTGAAAAATCTGCCGTTAATTACTACCAGTCTGGTATAAGTTACTTTATTATTATACACTTGATACCGTTCAAGGTAAATTACAACAAAGGCTGTTGTATTATCTTCGCACACTTGAGTTGTACAGGAAAACGGATCAAATCTTGTGAAAGGAAGTGTTCCTCTAACATAAAATAATAAAAACCGGAGACGTTTCTATTGCCTAACATAGTCAGCTTACGAGAACAGTGAATTAAAGATATTACAAATTATGTAGCTAAACAACCGAATTTAAAAGGGAAGTCAATCATGATCTCAGAAGGATGAATGCGTGACTCTAGTCTTCTATCTTAACATTTGCAACTTGATAAACTTCAAGAAATGTTAATTATAGAATAGCAGATAGAATTTATTCTTGAGAAAATGGTATAACTAACTGGCTGAGCGTTTGCGAAGCCAACCACTTGAGAATATGGAAAGATTTCATTTCTGTCTGTCTGCCTGTTTATCTGCTAGTCTATCCGCGCGATACTCCGAAAACTAAAATTGTGCTTACTTTACTTTACTGTTAACTATGGTGGTAACGACAAATTATCAGAATAAATTTATTTGTAAACTAACACAGTACACTCATAAGAAATTTTAACATGTGACGTATTAACGCATGTAACCTATCTGTACCAACATTATAATAGAGTAAAAAGTCGGTGACAAGATATTAATGCAGTACCCTCTCTATGGTCACAGGAACTTAAATTATCTAAACAATGCTGTGAAACCTAACTTAATAAACAAAAATGTGAATCTATCATGTGGCAAGATATCTCGATAAAGAATTCAGCTGTAGACATTACATTTTGTATAAAACTCAATTTCCACTAGACATAAATGAGTTATATGATGGTGCATGGCCAAGCAGGAAACTTAGCTGAGCGTTATTGAACCCTATCACTTAGTCGGCTGACAACTGCTTCACTTACCCGATTTAAATGGATGTAAACATTTCTTTTCTGGTCATACACTCAATATGTTCTGACCAATCATTTGCCTATTCGTCCGTAGAACATCTCGAGAATAAAATGAACTGAGAACTTAGAATTTTGTTCACAACCTTAGCGAAGCCCATTACGCGACAAGTAGTGTGGGTTACCACGACGTATTACATGTTTTACTACTTACAATACCTCCTCCAATAATTTTAAATTAACAACTAAGTAAACGTTCAAAGTTTGCTATGAAAACAGATTTACGCTATTTAAGTTCTCTGAGCTAAGGAACACTGAGAGCCAGGACAAGGGCAGGAGCCAATGAAAGTTAGGTGTGTATCGAGCGTCCCATGTAGCTGATCTGAGCCAAGGAACACTGAGAGCCAGGACAAGGGCAGGAGCCAATGAAAGTTAGGTGTGTATCGAGCGTCTCATGTAGCTGATCTGAGCTAAGGAACACTGAGAGCCAGGACAAGGGCAGGAGCCAATGAAAGTTAGGTGTGTATCGAGCGTCCCATGTAGCTGATCTGAGCCAAGGAACACTGAGAGCCAGGACAAGGGCAGGAGCCAATGAAAGTTAGGTGTGTATCGAGCGTCCCATGTAGCTGATCCGAGCTAAGGAACACTGAGAGCCAGGACAAGGGCAGGAGCCAATGAAAGTTAGGTGTGTATCGAGCGTCCCATGTAGCTGATCCGAGCTAAGGAACACTGAGAGCCAGGACAAGGGCAGGAGCCAATGAAAGTTAGGTGTGTATCGAGCGTCTCATGTAGCTGATCCGAGCTAAGGAACACTGAGAGCCAGGACAAGGGCAGGAGCCAATGAAAGTTAGGTGTGTATCGAGCGTCTCATGTAGCTGATCCGAGCTAAGGAACACTGAGAGCCAGGACAAGGGCAGGAGCCAATGAAAGTTAGGTGTGTATCGAGCGTCCCATGTAGCTGATCCGAGCTAAGGAACACTGAGAGCCAGGACAAGGGCAGGAGCCAATGAAAGTTAGGTGTGTATCGAGCGTCTCATGTAGCTGATCCGAGCTAAGGAACACTGAGAGCCAGGACAAGGGCAGGAGCCAATGAAAGTTAGGTGTGTATCGAGCGTCTCATGTAGCTGATCCGAGCTAAGGAACACTGAGAGCCAGGACAAGGGCAGGAGCCAATGAAAGTTAGGTGTGTATCGAGCGTCTCATGTAGCTGATCCGAGCTAAGGAACACTGAGAGCCAGGACAAGGGCAGGAGCCAATGAAAGTTAGGTGTGTATCGAGCGTCTCATGTAGCTGATCCGAGCTAAGGAACACTGAGAGCCAGGACAAGGGCAGGAGCCAATGAAAGTTAGGTGTGTATCGAGCGTCCCATGTAGCTGATCCGAGCCAAGTATTCCAATATCAGAGGCCGTTCGGATTCCAGCCCAAGCGCTTCCCTTGCTCACCAACACAAGCGCGAATCTTGCTCGCACTTACCACAGATTTATTTTATTTCAACAGATCTTATAGCGTAGTTGTCACTGAGTGTGTCTCGGGTGAGGATCTTGTGCATGGAGACTAGAACGTTTTGTTTCAATGTAATAACTTTTCTCCATAAGTATTATCCTAATGTTCGAGCCACTATCGCGAAATGTGCTAGGAACATTTAACTTAATAAATTATAACAAACTGATGACGTTGGATTTCATGTCCCAAACTATGACTGGGTGATTTAAAACCATGGATGGTCAATATTCTGCAATACGTTTCCTCTTAATACGAACAGATTATTTTGAATTTTATTATTCCATCACATCTATCCTGGCGGGTTTGCACTGACCAGGGAAATTTGATAATGCCTCTTTACAAAAACACAACCATGAAATCGATAGACTAAAAAGACTTCTCTTAGCTTTAAACGACATTGACTTTCTAACGACGGATTATTTGGATTTACGCCACCAGCTTTTATCTTATAATTGGTCCGATCTGCTTGTCCCCCTTCCCGCGCGTAGTTTGTGAACCTTTTATCTCAAGAGTTATTTGTCTTTAAGGGATAGTATATTCTTAAGAATTTAGATAATCTAATTAATTGGTTTCCACCAATTCGATCACTTTGGTTTAACAGAAATGTTCTTCGCATGGAAAATGAAGGTAGTATGTGTAGAAATATCGGAAATAAATCGACCTATAAGTCTAAGCCTACTAATTGTTGGATTTATAAGTTTAGAGTTGTTCATGGAATACAAATTTTAATAATAGTTCATAGTTATTATATAGAAGTTATTGTAAATAGATAACATTCTATTCTTACAAAAACCTGTTACTAATAACTAGGAAATAACATGAAAGTTTTTAATCAACAATACAGTTTTGAAATGGGACACCCGATGTAATTAGATGAAAATTAGATAGAAGACTACCAATATAGAGCGTATCACTTATTAAGTCAAGTATTCGTTCTACATGCGCGAGCATTAATTTTGTATACTCTACGCCAAAACTTCTTTTTTTGCCTCTTTTGTGTTTCCTCCTATGTGATTATAACTTTAAAACAAAATCGCATTGTTTAATATTTTTCCATGTTCTGCTAATGCATCACAGTCGGAATAAACACGTTATCGTATGTGATCCACGATAATTTCAACACTCTTCAACTATTTCCTCACTGCTTGTGTTGTACAGGCCATACACAAGGAACCCTGGTCGCAACGTTATACACAGGGGCGTGTAACAATTCCTAGGCAATAAATCACATACGGGGTCGCGTTCACATGATATCGACCCGCAGACCGGCCACTGGCCACGCATTAACCACACTTTTCCAACGTGCCAACGGTCCCGGAACCGGATTCATTTCAGGAGCTTTGGACTAGTTAAATTTTTACCCGAAGCGTTTACAGGGGGGACAGATTGCGAAATTGCATTTCTCTCCTACGTTAGTTATACTGAACTACTGTTACAAGGCTTTAAGTGGAGTGGCTTACTTTACAAAGTGGTTTTATCTATAAAATATAACATTATAATTCGTTCTGGCTAGATTAATTACAAAAATTATGTACGTGGCTTTTAGTTTTAAATCTCAATCTCGGCCAAAATCATTTAACCTGTCTTACACAAATTTTAGTCTTTGCATGATCATGTCTTTTATTAAAACTGTGCTACAATAAAACAATATTTGGTCCAAAATAATAGTGATTAAAAAAATTAAACCAAAATTATTACAAAGAGTACGTTTTATCTAGTACTCTCTACGGCAAATAAAACATTATAATAACAATATAAAAACACTGGCCATTATTACGAACGCAACAAAAATCTGTGTAATAGTCCAACTTAATTATCAATATTGTGTACCAATAGGGACATGAGAAATTCTGCATAGTTGAGGGCACTATTCTCTTTGATCAGACAGCCTCTGGAATACTGCAGAGTTATTGGATCCCTTCTGCAAAGGACCGTATGGGGGCTATGCAAAGAAGGTTCTTGCGACTCTTGGGTGTGCGTGCTGGGTTTTCTTGCCTTGATGTATTTTTTCAACATTTGGTCTCAGAACTCCACCTACTAACTCTCACATTGTGCAGAAATATTACTGACGTACTAGTCCCCTACACACAGGCTACCCGATCTAATGGCCAAGATAGGTCACAAAACTCCTCACCTAACAAGATCGCAAGGCGTCTCTTCAATTGGCGTTTCTATGCGACATAACGTCGCCCTATTGAGAGGATTCTAACATTTGTCGACACTATAGTAGAAGAGATGTACGACTATGCTGTCGGTCTCTACTTCTTGCGATGCAAGGCTGCGTAAAAGCTGAAGTTAGCTAAATATAGAATAAGAAATTACTTATTATTGTTGTTACTATTTATTAATTACACTAACTGCATTTTAGGTATAACGCCCAGAGCCCATGAGCACCGCCCGTTTCAAAGTGTACATATGGGCTACTATATGAAGCGGCTTGTGGAAACGATAATTAATTGTCCAACAAAACCCCCAAATAACCTGAAACAATCGAGGAACAGAAATTCATCTTATAAATACCGCGGCTAGTTTATTGGCAAGCTTTTTTACACAAATTGGCGACAGTCGAAACGTAAAGAAGATCACAATTCCGTTATTTATGGACCTGGAGAAAAAACTATTTTGCAATCCATTTACATTTTTTTAAACTTTTAATCCTAAAACATTTGTTTGTATCCCTGACAGTTTTTAGGATGACATGTAAATTCCATACGAATTTTTCGTCAATCAAGAACTCGCGCAAGAAATTATGAAGCGAAACCCAACTCGGTACAAAACCTGATCTTAAAAATACCTTAGCTAAGTTTATTGGCCAGCTTAGTACACTATTCCCTTTCAATATAGCGGCCGTTCATACTTTCCTGTATTTCTCAAATAAAAAATAAATTATTATTCAATCTGTCTACTACTTGTTCCGATTGAGCCGAAAGAACTATTCATCACATGCTCATTTCTATTTTTTCTTATATATTTATAGAATTTTTGTTATTGAAGTTTATATACTATTCATATAAACATTTTTAGAATTGCTTGCAATGTTAATAATGCAAAAATTATAAATGTTTAATTTTGTTTAAATGGCATGTACCTTTAAAACAGTACATAACAAAAAACACATAACTACTTGATTTTAAATATCATATAACTTAATCAATATATTTAGAACACACAAACCAATACTTATAACTCTTATTTTTGTGATGTGTCTGACGAAGATAGCCTTGCTATCGAAAGGCTTCACAAAAATAAAAGTTATAAGTATTGGTTTGTGTGTTCTAAATATAGTTATTAAGTTAATAGTAGCCAATACAAGCTCCATCTTCAACATGATTTAGATTACTTCTATAAAAACCCACAATTTTGTAATTCCTCATCGGATTTCATTGAGTTTTAATATTTTAGTCACGTGAGGTTATGTTTATTTTTCGTAAATATAAATCACCGAAAACAAATGAACTGTGTTTTCACAGAAAATATAAGGTGTTTTCAAAATATACACAATAAACAAACAAACTATTTAGACAACGTAAAACTATTGCTTTGATCTTTCATAAGTCTGTATGCTAATAACTGTTTTAAATGGAACCAGAAATCATCGGCTTAGTAAGTTTTATCCGGTATAGTTGCCAATAAGCTCCGCAAATGGAACGTAGCCGGCCGGTACACAACCGCACAATACAGTAATTCCGGCCTGAATAGCCGCATTAACTAATGGTACTATGTAAAATCCCCCCCTCCGGACTTCCTCTCCCCTTAATTAACCAATTACGGTCTCTGTTGGATTTCCACCCTCTTTCCATTATACACCGAGCCTTAAAGAAGCCTTCCGTATACTTATATTTCTCCCGAATTGCGTAATTATTCTTCCGTCTCATTCAGAGCGATTTTCTGGCACAATGTCTTTTCTCTTTGTCTCAACATTTATTCTGCTAAGTAGATGCTCTGGATACTATCCCAAAACACAATGGAGATAGAATGGCTTCCACTAACAGTGGAATTTATAAAATAACGAAGGTGGCCTTATAAGATCACGTGCTCAACTACCACAAGCTCTGTATGGTAAGGACTTCACTTTGCAAAGTAAAGGTAAGTATTGACTTCGTTCAAGATATCTATTAAGGAGTGGTTATAAATTATGTAAATTGTAATCATTATTTTAATATTATTATATACTGCACTTAATTGATTACTAATTATGTAACGATTAGGCGATATGTTCCATGTTTTCATTTCGGCAATCAGAATTAGAATTATATTGATTCAACGATAGAATTCAATTATATAACTCAAGTCGTATACCATTGATCTAACCAGTAATATATTAAGCTAATATTTTGTTACATCATTGCCCAGTTTGATCATTGAAAAGTGAATTTGTGGGAAAATGATGTAATTATGGAGTACAATATCGGTTTACTATACTTCTGCATGATTACCATTTAGTTAAAAATACTTTTCCCAACGCGAGTGGCGCTGTGCCTTAGAGTATCTGTATGAGGAGGGTGGGTGAACAATTACCAACGTAAACCTTCCTAGATCATGATGCGCTTTGTCCTGTAGGACTCTGGATGACGATCACAGGACTTTGGATCACAAGTCTCAGAACACATCAGCGGTAACTAACTACTGGTTGACCCACTTTCCACCCATTTTCCATAAAATCAACCAAAAGTACTCTTTTCATCCCAAAAAACGTTTAATTCGTGCGCGGATATCGTTTAAACTTTTTAGTTTGGTTGAAATGTAATAGCTCCACTGCAGATCTCAATTACAATTAACGATCTCAAAAACAACTTACATAAAAATTAATATTTAAAATTAATTTTTCATTTTAAAATATTCCATCAATTTCTCTGTTTACCACACGTGAGAAAGAGTGCACTGCCCCGTGAACTATAGCCACATTTATTGTATGTGCAAAGGGTTAACCTACTGAATTATACACTAATCCAAGAACAATTATGGGGCTATAAACATCATACCAGATTGGAATTTTTTCCTGGCCAGAATCACTAGAACGACGGTAATTTTATCGTGTGCTAAAATGATCCTACCAGCTTGAAACTTTAAGAGATTCAAACCACCTCCAACAGACTCATTGTGATCTAAAATATCCACTATTACTCATTGTGATCTAAAATATCTAAAACGTGATTAACGGGTTTCTATATTCTTTTCAAATGTAAGATGTAATCATACTTAGAGCACACATCGAAATCTTGAGCAATACCGAACAACACTTTGAAATTTTATTTTTGTTTCAACTGTACTCGTTGAGAAACAACACTGATAAAAAATTTATTCTAGTATATAAACGACAACCAAGTAGAATTTTTAATTGTATAGGAGTTGAGTGCTTATGAACTCGTCCAAGGCTAAAGTACTAAAGGCTAAAGTAAAGACCACAGTTATCAGTATGCTATGTTTAATATCGACTAAGTATAGGTTGAACTGAAAAGATAATATGAATGTGAAGGACATTACTGTATATGACACTAACTGAAACACGGGTCGTCCCCTCTCGGGAACACTTACATTGCTATGCGTTACCGTATACTTCTCAATACGGTATGTTGCTGAGAACTGTGATAAATTCATGACTCATGAGACACATTTTAATTAATTTTGAATATAAGAGTCATGTTAGACGACAATATGCAAAAAGTTATTGGAGCATACTAACTTTTTAGACATCTATCCATAGTTAAGTTTACTTTGTCATAAATATATTAGAGGTTCAATTATGTTTTCTTACCATCACGAGAAATTACAAAACTGACGATTGCTTACACGATATGAACAGTTGGGGAAACAATCTGCTATATCCAAGCTAAACCCATAAAAACACGTTATAAATGCAAATTACAAAAATGAATATTGACAAGATTACTTAATGACAACTCGTACTTCTACACAATTAAACATCTCCTTCGGACTCAGCTAACGAACCACTTACTTTATGACAATGACTAGAATAAACATTGTGAAAAAGAATAAAATAAGCGAGCAAAATTTCTGGGTGGTGTTTGTGACTAGGGCTTGTAATGAGATTTGACACAGTGAGATTTCTGCCCCCTCCCCCCAGACTCACTGGACACCCAACCCCTTCCACGCCGTTTGGAGACAGAACGATAATTAGAGCCAATTAAGAATCCCCATTGATTGCGCTGGCCCAGGCTGTCACTCCTAGCAGAATCACAGTTGATTTATTTTCTTGCAGCCTCGCGTCGTTTGTTTTTTCCAGCTTTATAACTTTTTATCCTCTCCGTTTCAGTTTTGCTCATTGGATTTTATTTGGTAAGTACAGCTACATTGGGTAATTATAAGTAAATACATGATGAGTTAAATACTTTTAACCAACGACCTGCTTAGTAGAATCGATTAAACCTTTCTAACTAAGTAATCAAATAAAGTTATTTTAATATTTTACTGATTCGTTGTACGTCCTAACCTTTCAGGGTCATTGGCATTTATGACTGAGATAAGGGTTAATTTAGATTTCAAAGCAAGCATGTAATCACAGGTTTACAAAAATTTACGAATATCGTGTCATATTTTGGATTTTTATCAACCAAATTAATTCTACTTGTACTTGATCAAAATTCAATCTTCATACATTTTGAAAGAGGATTTGGATGGAAATCTGGTTTTGTATCATATTAAAATTTAATGGGCTTAAAGTGTGAACATTAAACACGTTCAATAAAGTTTTTGAGAAGGACATTTGTACAAAATTAACGAAAATCTGTTTAAAAGTAAAATCACATGTTTCAATCACATCTACAATTTCATAACATTTTGACCAATTCTATGGTTTCTCTATCCGGGAACACGCACACGTACAGACATATTTTTTTCATGGAACCTATTTATTCGACTTAGGTTATATTAAAAATGGTTTTACTCTCTAGGAAATCTCTAAAAAGAATATCTCAGGAAAAATGTATTTTTCTCGTATACTCGAGAAACATATAACATTGTAATAATCTACAACACACATTTAAATGTGAATCAGAAGGTACAGAACGGTACTTTGGTGAGGAGAGTAATGGACGCTCCTGAGAACTAACTCTTAGAGCTGTCTCCACCAATAAAGAGAAGTTCCAGGCTCTCTTCCAAACGCGTCACGGACTTTCTCCCCGAAGTCGCCCCTCGCCAATCTCATAATGGATCCTGCGCCGCGCGCAGAGTCGTTTATACGGCGCTGAGAGAATATACGTCCCTGAACTCGTCTTAAAACTTGTTCCTTCCACTGTGAAAGTTCGCAAACGAAATTATTTTCATAAAATCTTTGTACAGAGGAAGCTGGGTTTTGTTTGTGTGTGACCCACCTCTACGTCAAAGGGCAAAGGGCTTGACTTATTAGAATAGTACTTCAGACTAAAGACAAAATTAGCTTCTTCCAACGACGGCGATAGTTATATAAACATTGTTGCAAGACCAAAAGGGAAAATCAAATACCGATATTATGTTTTCTAAAAAGAATGCTATAAATTCAATATATCAGTATTAAATTATGTACAATATGTACCGCGCGTATAGAATTACCTGCAATACAATGCGACAATAATTCCTGCCGTTTGTTTTAAATCAGCCACTTATACATTGATGAGGAAAATAATTTGTTATTTTTCTGTTATAGTTACAGTCTACAAATTTTGTTCTTCAGCACTTACTTTTACATTCAATCGTAAATTATAATTTGTATAAACTAAAACAATATTAAAATGATACACATTCACAATACTAGTCAGTGTGAGACTCGCAGAGTGACGACGCCCAGTACGATACAGTTAAAAGGGCCGCAACTCGTGCCCACTATAATGTGACAATGAAGCGAACTAACATGTGCGGTTATATGACGTCATGACAATACGACAGCGACTGACATGTTAAAGTGAAAACCAAAGTTACAAGGGGGTATATTGTCCGCACAATACAGCCATATGTATATGCGGGCAAAGTTTTATCTTATTTGGGCAATGGCACAGAAAAAGCATCACACTCTTAACTACGTTACGTCGGAACAGTATCTTGGAAGTATTGTTAATATATTATAAGTATTAATAATATCCCGGTTTACATAAAGGTATCACAAAATCAAAGTAAGTATAGCAAACCTTTTCTGCCACACGCAGAAAAGGCATCACACTTTAACTACGTTAGATCGAAACAGTATTATGGAAGTATTGGTAATATGTTGTAAGTATTAATAATATCCCGGTTTACATAAAGGTATCACAAAATCAAAGTAAGTATAGCAAACCTTTTCTGACACACGCAGAAAAGGCATCACACTTTAACTACGTTAGATCGAAACAGTATTATGGAAGTATTGGTAATATGTTGTAAGTATTAATAATATCCCGGTTTACATAAAGGTATGACAAAATCAAAGTAAGTATAGCAAACCTTTTCTGACACACGCAGAAAAGGCATCACACTTTAACTACGTTAGATCGAAACAGTATTATGGAAGTATTGGTAATATGTTGTAAGTATTAATAATATCCCGGTTTACATAAAGGTATGACAGTAACATTGTAAATGTTGCAAACTTTGCCACGACTTGGTAAACCTGAAACCAACAAAACGTAACAACCGTAATGTACAGATTAAAACTTTTAACAAGTTGAGTATAAATTTAGTATTCGTAGGAATAAAACTATACTACTACTGTAATTAGAAAACTTTATCAAATTTACCAAAGTGCACGTGCTAGAAAAAGAACCAATCTGACATTGTACGAAAGTTCATAATTCAATTTACTGTACCAATAAACCACGAGTACAGAACAAATTAAAACGACACTGCATTGAGTCCAAACTGCAGTGACAATGCAGCGCTTGTTTTCTATAATCGAGTAAGGAGCATTATCCTGCCAAGACAATACGGCAGCGCTCCGCTCCACACAGCAATGCCATTGTCCCTCTTTTTCTCGCCTTCATAATGGCTTTGTATCATAAGCCATTGTGCTGTTTGAATTTCGCGCTGCATTGTGTCTGAGGCTCAATCAATAATTAATCATCGGACAAATACAATTACACCGTAGATCACATGGGTGATCGACTTAACTCTTAACTGGGTGAAACTTACTGACTCTCAGTAAGAGATTGCTACGGGGGCGCGAGAGTACACATTGTTCGCGAACCACCAAAATATTCATTCAACTTTTCTACATTCTAACTCTTTTAATCCCTACGTATATGTTTTGGGCTATGAACTTGCATATTTCATCTTATAGTCTTCATCGCCTCCAGGGGACAAATATACATTCGTAGGTAAGGTCGACGCAAACTTCATTCTAAAATTCAATTCAAATTGCCTTGTAACGCAAAGGATAGAAACTTTTTCGTTAATATTTAAGATTAACTGTTTAGGATGAATGAATAGGAAATACGTAAGAGATGAAAAATACCTCGGAATTGATTTTAACATTATTATATAGTAAACATTATTAAAGAGCATATTGGCTATCACTTGTATTGCTTTAAATATAGTTTGAAAACACGTCTAGTAATGTGGCAAGTCTAGTCTAGAACTGCCAATTGCTTGTTCTTTTTCTTCTTCGTCAAATATTAACATAACACTTTCTAAATCATAACTAACGCAAGTAACCTAATACACATGCGAGTACAGTGATCGTTTACTTGCTGGATATGAGTGATCATTTTTATATCTTTCATTGGTTTTTTCAGTCCATTTTAATTTATTAATATACAGCATCAAGATGAACTGAAAAAGTTTCATTTACTTATATGAGGACGACGACGCATTATGTCTCATAAATATATTTACTTTAAGTTAAAAAATATTATAACAACACAACAAAGATGGTTTAACGTAAAATGAAATGGAGAGAACCCTTAGACTTTGTATTTACTAATTTATTACAGCAAAACAATCATTACAAAAATGAACGATTTGTCGCTAATGACCTTATCGAATAAACCAACATTAAAATCATTCACATTGGCAGTAATGGGTGTAGCCAGTAGTGGGAGTATAGTGATGAGACATCGCAGGTCAGCTGGATACTAATGGCCCCGTAACCCACCAGCGAGGTATATGAATTCCCTGACATATGCAGTAATGAGTGTAGCCAGTGGTGGGAGTATGGTGATGAGACATCGCAGGTCAGCTGGATACTAATGGCCCCGTAACCCACCAGCGAGGTATATGAATTCCCTGACATATGCAGTAATGAGTGTAGCCAGTGGTGGGAGTATGGTGATGAGACATCGCAGGTCAGCTGGATACTAATGGCCCCGTAACCCACCAGCGAGGTATGAATTCCCTGACATATGCAGTAATGAGTGTAGCCAGTGGTGGGAGTATGGTGATGAGACATCGCAGGTCAGCTGGATACTAATGGCCCGTAACCCACCAGCGAGGTATAAATTCCCTGACATATGCAGTAATGAGTGTAGCCAGTAGTGGGAGTATGGTGATGAGACATCGCAGGTCAGCTGGATACTAATGGCCCCGTAACCCACCAGCGAGGTATGAATTCCCTGACATATGCAGTAATGAGTGTAGCCAGTGGTGGGAGTATGGTGATGAGACATCCCAGGTCAGCTGGATACTAATGGCCCCGTAACCCACCAGTGAACTATGAATTTCCTGACACATGCAGTAATGAGTTCAGTGAGTGCTTGGGGTTGAGCGGTGAGGGATGATATGCAGGTCAGCAGGATACTAATGACCCTTCTGAAGTTGTCAACTGAATCTTTAAATTGTACTCTGTGACTTACAGAGTAAATGCTTTTAAAACATTTAACTATTATTTAAATCTTTTCATAAATCCTTAACTGAAAATATAACACATTTGAAATGTTTTACAAACAAGTTTAGTGTACATTACTATGAAAGGATTTCGTTGCACCAACTTTGGGAAAATTATCGTTTCTCCAAAGAGTAAACCAACAAGGAATTCCCTTCAGCAACCAACTACAAACTCTTCAAAGCGCGTTCCAAACTTACAAACATCAATAAATTCTTTTCGTTTTCTGCAAAAAAGTACTGCTCTCACTAGTGCAAACTTTATTGCGAGAATCCATACACCTAGGTGTGTTGGGGTTCATATAAATGAGCGTCTTTTTTAATGTCTTAGCTAATTGTAAACAACTTTCAAATCAAGAGCTCTATTGTAAATCAAGTATATTAAAAGAATAAATAGATAGTAATAGTCAGATTATGTTTCTGCTAAGCAATTATAGCAAAACACATATTACTTGGATTTATTATCTCTTTATATAAAAAGCAAAGTCCGAACTCACTCATTTATCAATAATTATTCTTCAACTTCCCGATATCTCAGAGAAAGTTGAAATTTGGTACACGTAAGCCTGAATGACCCACGCAAAAAAAAACTAAAGCACGTTCATAAAAAGCAAACATCCATAGCGGCTGAAATGGGGTTGTAACCAAGACCGCACTAGATATATACACGGTAAGACCGCACTAGATATACCTGTACACACGGTAATATCGCACTAGATACATACACGGTAATACCGCAATAGATATACACACGGTAAGACCGCACTAGATATATATACACGGTAATACCGCACTAGAAATGTACTTGGTAAGAAGGCACTAGATATGCGAGTAAACATGGTAAGAAGGCACTTGATATACTAGTTCGCATATTTTTCCTAAACGTGATTTCCTAAACGAATGAAAGTATTAATTTTCTGTTTTTCCAAAAAGGTGGTAAAATCCAGGTTTTATGTCTTATGCATGTGAATGTCTAACCCAAAGTTCCCGCTATAGCTGTGTAGTCGCGGCAGTGGTAGGCTACCCTCCCAGCACGTATTGCGCCGCTCATACTCGTAACTAACCAGGATAATAACCTGACCATAAATTGCGGACCAATTTGGCACCATACCCCGGCAGTCGGGCCCCGCCCGCCGCGCCGTCACCGTCCGCCAAGGTCCCCCGCTCGCCTTGAGATTCGACCGCAAAATGTACTTCTGAGTTGGCATCTCTACTTTAGAGGAGCCTGCAAAAAATATCACAGAGCATTTACGAACACTGTAATTTCTTCCTGAATTTACATAAATGTCCTATATTTGGCAGTGATAATATTAGCTAATTACGTGGAAACTCACAAATAACCAACGCAATTAGAGGTTATGGGAGGGGGAGGGTTAGTAAGAGGAAAGTATTGCACAGAGTAATGTAAATTACCAGTAGTTATCATCTACATCGCAGTAATTTCAAAGGGTTTGCAAGTGTATGAGCACTTCTGGTTCGAGTGAATTATATTTCGAGGAAATATGTCAAAAGGTGTATATTTGTGACAATTGTGCTTTCTTCAGGCAGTATTATTTTGTGTTACATCGTTGATTTTGCCTAATTTTCGATCAAGAAAATATGAAAACATGCATAGGTCTAAGAAGCCTACTCGTGGGTGTAAAACTAAAATGTGTTTAATAAAAGTCTTTAAATGTATAGTAAAGGTTAGATAGTAAGTTTGTTTTTGACATCTGCATTACAGTACCGTACTAACCAAGCACACTGTATATATAGTGTATTTTTACTAAACATTTTAATTATCTTATCTGGATATTTTCTTACTCTGTGCTCAACAATGGTTCCAGAAAACGCTTGAATAAGAAGTGTTTTTACTATCAAGCTTATTGTATGCTTTCAAGATTATAAATTATAAATGTAAACAAATCGAAAATAGAAGCTAAATTATCAAAACATATGTTTATGTTAACACTTTACAGCGTTCATTACATTTAACAGTTTCGTTCAATTAATAACATTTGTTTACTGTAATGCCAATTTAGAGACCAAAAAGGGTTTTTTGCTACTTTAGAGACCATTGGGACGTAGCCCGGAGGAATTTTCAAAAAATAAATAGGCCTATTTGTTAACCAGGGACCCTAAGAATGTCTATGTACAAGTGTTTCAGTACAATCAGTCCAGTAGTTTTTACGTGATTGAGTAACGAGAAAGATTTCAACTGTACACTTGAATTTTGCACGCAACTTCATTTCAACATAAGCAAGAATGGGTCTGTGCATTACAACTCTTGTAAATGGGTTTATAGGAATATGTGTATCGATTGAAAAAGAAACTATTAAATACTTAATTTAATCAAATACCAGTAAAGGGAGTGAGGTAAATCGAAACGGAAGCAGTAAATCTAGGGGGCAATAATTATGTGACGGTGGGATGGAGGGGGGGGGGGCTGATACACGGCCAGCAGCCGGGCTCCAATTAATATGTAAATGTACAGCGGAGGTGGCGGAGAGATGAAGTATAAATATAATAGTCTTCCGGGGCTAGACCGCGGCACAGGAATTACCTTAGGACCCCTGCACCCCCCACCACACCCCCCAACAGTTACCTTGTGCTACGTTACTAATTAATTGGGAGCTGCAGGGTGCGGCCAACAGCACACGGTTGAGTTGTCAACGTTTTATGTGATTGGACCGTGCACTATATAAGTTATATTAATCCAACACAATAACACAGAAAGCGATTATATTGTGCTGCCCACCTCTGATAATCAAACACACAATTCAAAACTACATATATGCATTAGTTTTAAATTCCAATCAATATTTATCAATTTACAATGGGAACCTCGAATTATTGCGTATAGTATATTTATAACTTTTAAATTCTTTTACTATATTGACATCAATTAGCTAGTCACAGTTTAATACCAGAATGCATAATTGTTAACTTCTAGTGTTTTATCCATTATGTAGGAAACAATGATAAGGAACTGAAACTATGTAGAAACTAAATTATTGTTAACATTTTAAACAACAACTCAAATATGTAAAATGAAACGTTATATAGGTATTATTGTAAAACGTTATAAAATATAAATGATAATTAAGTACGTTTCTAGAGGCACAAATCATGTATGGAAACCAATTAAATACTGTTTGTAGAAACTTATAGGAATTATCTGAAGAATTCAATATATAACCGAAATTTGACAGATTAGTTTTTTTTTAATCTCGCTGCACGGAGATTAAGTAGTTCCTTAAGAACCATGTTAAACTTTAAACACTCTTTAAGCGCCGTACACATATTCCCTTGTTAAATACTCCACCCCTGAATATTACTATTCTGTGAAAGTCATACACGTTTTTCATATACACATTGATTAATTCACTCCACAAACAAATCACCATTCGGGCGAAAATAAACTGCATACAAGTAGACTAATACCACGAGTATGAGCTGAATCCTAGCGGACTACAAATATTTTAACATCACGAGTAAAGCTTTAGAAATCTGTTAAAGCTTCTTAAACGGAAGGTTGAGCGCACATCCCTGGGCGAGGGACTGTATCATCAAGAGCCCCCCCCCCCCCACAACCATATCCACTCCCATCACTCGTCGCCGATCCTGAGAGGGCTTAAGAGAGCAATATCGTTTGTGAGCACGGATTAGCGCTAGTGTGAGACACCGCCAGTGGCTGGCTGAACTTATCAATGTATGTGCGGGGAAGATATTAAATTCGGGGTCTGATCAATAAAAAACATTTAACTGTTCCTCTCGCATATCCGGGAAACTTGGTTTGAGAGTGCTTTCAAAATATCATATTCGTAATCTCTCCCAAATCTCCAATCCTTGCTTCAGTAATTTGTATTTTCAAATTCAAGAATATTCAATTTTTCAATCAGCTGTACTAGCATCCCGATTCTTAATATAATAATATGCCAATATACAAGAACTAAACAAAGTATATTTAACCACTATTTCAACTTGGCATTCCAAATTCAAACTAAAACCAAGTAACAACATTAGAAAACATCCAGTGAATGGGCTGAAGGATTAAAAAAGGGACGTATACAGTTTTTCACATGCGATAATTTCACAGAAAATCTATAAACGTAAAAAACTTTACAGAGCAGAGTCAATTTTGAAAAAAGATCATTTTAAAAAAATTTCTAAAGCAAACCGAAAGCAATATGGGGCGTCTTAAATTAAAATACGAAAATTAAAAAACTTAAAAATTAAAAATAAAAAGCAATATACATAGATCAATAATTACACAGGATAAGAAGTAATAGAATATTTGAATAGGTATTTCATTGATGTAGGCTAAAACAAATCCCTAAATTTAAATACAACCGTAGCCACGGTCCCAAATATACCTTATGTCATGGACACCATGTTTCTCTCTGACGTCACAGTCGCGGAGATCGAGACCGTGGTAAGGCGACTGAAGAGCAAAATAGCCGCGGGTGTTAACGACATTCCCTGGTTAATAATTAAAAAAATGTTTTCTTACGATCAGCTACATTTTTGTTGACATTTTTAATGTTTGCTTTAGTTCTAGTATTTTTCCTTAAGCTTTCAAAATTAACAAATTTACCAACCTTCAAAAATAGAAACCTACATGTACCTGAACATTTCAGACCGATCGCACTACTTCCATCCTTTTTTAATACAATTAAGTCCATTCTGTCAAAAAGACGTCACGTTTTTTTAGTACAATAACATATTATCTGGAAAACAATTCAGATTTCGAAAATAAAAATAAACTATCTCTGCAATTTCTGGATTTATCAATGATGTAATTACACTTCTTGACAATGAATAAAATACGTGAGGTATATCCTGTGCTCTTAGCAAGGCATTCGACACAGCAAAGCACGACATTCTCCTTAAACAATTAAAGAAGCAAGGTATACACAGCCTTATTTAACTCTTCTGCAGTCATTCTTATCAAATAGACAACAATTGGCCAGGTTATCAACAATGTTCCGGTTCATTCTTCTATCAATTACATAACGTCGGGTTCCATTCTTGGGCCGATGTTATTTTTAATAAATGTTAATGATCTCCCGAATATTTCTCATAACATAGTCATGTTCGCAGACGATTGCAACTTGCTTATTTCATATAAATCCGAAACTTCTGTGGCCTTAAGAAACCGAGAATCGTTTATATTATGGTTTCATACCAACTGTCTAAGGTTAAATGCAAAGAAAAATTAAAGTGGTTAAGTTTCAATTAAAGGATAATCACAAAAATTAACTTCATAGTCAAATTGAACTCGACGATAATATAATTGAGCAGATTCCTTCATCCAAATTCCTAACAAGCTTACATGGCACAATTCATGCTGATATGCAAGAAGCTTCGGTTGATGTACTTCGGATTCAGCCGTCTCACCGAGGTTTGCAGTCTAAGAAATCCTCCGTGCCATTCACTTTACCCACGTAGAATCCATCTTGAGGTATGGGGTATTGTTCTGGGTATGCTCAAGTGTCGGAAACTTTGAAAGAATTTTTTTTCTACAGGAAAGGTGTGTTCCTTTTCTCGCTGGGCACAGTCCTGTAGACCGTCGTTTGGGAGGATTGGTAGCCTGTACTGACTATTGCAGGCCTTGTGGGGTATGAAGCCTGTATGTATGTCAAAGGTAATGTGGCTGATTTTCCTACGAACGAATCATTTCATCAATACAATACAAGAGAGCGAGAAATTCTGCCAAACACTCCACCAGTAGGTACGAGAGGAGCCCGTATCACTGCCACGACATATCCGTGAGATACAAACGGTTAATAAACTGTGCTTACTCGATTGACGAATTATTATTATTATTTTATATTACAAACTGACATGATGTGTAAGTTTAGTTATTAAGTATAATACACACGTTTGTTGCATCTTACTGTATTATGTATATGCATTGCGCTGACGCGTTCAAAATGCTGTATATAGTTAAACGAATAAAAATTTAATTGAACTGAATAAATCAATTAGTAAAGCTGCGATAACCTGTCTCGCGCTCAGCTGTTAGATAGGACCTATTATTACAAAGCAAACTCAACTAGCTGTTAGATTGTGGAAGTGCTGATTACCGAATTGGCACGAAGACTGATGTTGGACTGTGTTAGTGCAAGGTGTTCTTGCTTTGACCGATGACTTTCACTATTTATATTTTATTCGAAACCTTACATGTTTTAGCGAAAAGACGGAAAGGACACTATTAATAATAAAACTTTTGTGTTAAAATTAAGCATATGTCAAATAAATTACAAGCAACTTCGTTTTTAAAATCTTGAAATAATGTTGTAGATAGTTCCGTCATTCTGAAATGGTAACCTGATAGAATTTCGGTGATTTTATATCGTTACAAAAAAGTAACATAAAACGTTTTTCAAACATACGTTACATTATAGATACAAATTTCATATATCTAATTACAATTATCTATCTAATATTTATTCATAAAAATTAGCAAAGTACTATCAATTTTTATATGTCTATATGATGTGCGTTATTTATGTGTTTAGTTCAATTCTTTTTAGTTTCCTACTTCTTGAAGGAACTATATTCTTTCAATCATCTTGTCTCTTACGGAGTGTTTTATTTGAATAAATCAAACACAAACATCTTGGCTTTGCTTTCCCAAACAAGCAGAGAATTCATTCAAATTAAACATAATAATAAAATCACAGATAGGACAGCGTATTAACTAAGTACGGTTGATTCAAAAGAAAAACTTAGTTTTGTTGTAAATTACTATAAAATACTTCCGTCAAAATATTACAAGTTCATTTTTGTAAGCAATACGTTATCATTATTCATATGTATACAATTAATTTCATTAAGCTTCATGTTTTACTAAGTAACATTTTAAATGGTTGTACTCAATTTCATTATTTACATACTCAGTGATTTTCCCGTTCACATTATAGTTACACAAAAAAACCGGTGTAAAAAGGTTTGCTACCGCTCAGCCAAATCCCATAGAGTAGCATGACCATCATCGGACTCAATTTTACTTATATAGAAATCTAGCTTCAAGACAAATTTTAAATTGATCGATCAGTTCGTTGTCGAAATATCGAGCGAAAAGAAATACTGAGAGGCAGAATTGAAATCTTTCCAGTCCATCGCTAACGCTCAGCCAAATAAGAAGACATAAACCAGAAATTTAAATTAAAGTAAGTTAAATCCCTGTGTTGATTTGAGATGAATTCATCCTGAGCTATCCTTATTACCATAAGCAGGGTTTAAATATTCAAACCTACTCGTGGGTTATAATTTTGTTAATCTTAAAATAAATCCATAATATTAGTTTTAAGACAAAGAAAATGTGTATACTAAAAAAGACATCGATGTTTTTAAACATGTTTAGTTTTATCTGGTTAGATACCGGTACTTATTTCACCTTGTTGTGTTTTTTCAACTAATAGAAGTAAAAAAAGATTTTGTACAAAAACAATGAACATTAACCCAACTGTTCGGATAAAAATGCAACCTGCGTTAGTTTACTTAAATGAAATTAACTCGATTCTATTGTTGTGTGCAAAACCGACTGCTCCAAAGTTGGAAACCAGTTCGCAAACAAAGATTAATCACTAAGAGCTGAAGTTGAGAGGAAAGGACCGACTCGGCTCGTGAACAAGTTCAGTCTCTGGGCTGTTCATGTTCATCACAGTTTAAACAATATCAACTGCAATTCATCATAATCAAAGTTTTCCGCACGCCTCTGCCGCCGCCGAGTCATCTACAGCAGAGGATCAACCCCCCCCCCCCACCCACCCAACAACAACCATCAACCGAGCTTCCACTATACCGCCACCAACTTTCGGCAACCCTCTGTTTTAATCAAATCATAATTCCATTATCCAGCGGAAATGTTAATCTGTTTATACCTCAGGCATCCCCTGAATGCTTATTTCCGTCTTTATTTTACGCCAAACATCGCTTTTGTGAAGCTTTTTTGAATAACGTACCTTTACTTTTAAAATACACAGATGGTGTTTATAAACCATTCCGTTTTTATTACTACCTATGTCTTATTTGATTTAATAAAGTGGTTATATACCTGCTATGATATGTATAACAATTGAAGTGACACATTAAATTCTTTCTACAAAAACTTTCGTCCCTTTGTAATCATTATTTTATTTACAAAGTTATTAATCATATTTTCTAGCGTAGTTTTCTCTAATATAACGTAAAAAATAAATACAACTTTACAAATTAGTACAAAAACATTTGTTTATGAATACCATTTAAATATTATAAATTTCAAAAATGTGCCTCCTTTTAACTAAATATAAATATATATATATATATATATATATATATATATATATATATATATTCATATAATATACACATATATTATTTATATATATATATGTGTATATACACATATATTTTTTATATATGTGTATATATCTAATATATCACAAAATCACAATCTTTCTTACAAATAATAAAAATAATATTAATTTATTAAAGCGAAACCATAAGTTAACTTAAATGTATAATCAATTATTACTTTCATAACGCAATACCAGTTTCCGTTACCATTATAAATGCACAAATAATAAAAATAAAATTAATTTACTAAAGCGAAAATATAGGTTACCTTAAATGTAGACAATACTTTCGTTACGTAATAGCAGTTTCCGTATTGTTAATGATCATCTATCCAATCTGGTCCATTACACAGATTAACATAAAAAAGGACTTTTCATTCATTTGTTCCTATAAAACTTAAAAAATACAATTTCATTTAAGTAAACATTGATAGAGCATGACTCAATAAAATAATAAATGAAGCTAAACAATTTATTGATGATGTTTAATTGAGTATTTCGTTTTAATTTTTAATGTTCATAAAATAATATTTTTTGCGTGGCCATGTTGGTGTTTAATACTAGTCTGGTACCGTAAGTATACTAAAATCCTACAAAAAGTATTTAGTTCAAATTTTTCAAATAAAATCATCATAATAAGGAATGCTGAACAAAAAAAAATATCATTACAAATGAACAGAATCAAAAATATGAAAGATAAAATATAATATATTCATTTTTATTTTGACGTAACTATTAACTATTACTGTCAGTCATTTAAACAAAATGTTCTGTTATGATTGAGGATCAATAATTTGTGTTCACAATAATTGAAAGATTACATAATTTTTTAATATATTCATTTGTCAACAACATACGTAAGATATTAGTGCAATTAACAATAATTACGCTTCATCACACTGGAGCATAATTTTAATATAAATGTAATATTATTAATTCATCAATTACTAAACACCACATGAATTGCGCGTATCAAGAATGTCTCTGTCTGGAAAATGTCTGCGAATAATAAAATAGAAATTATAGTTATGGTAAATTAGTTTTCCTTTTCAATTGATGTAACTTTTGATAATAATAAGTGCTATTTATTGCAGAATGTACTCTTTTGACTGCATTAAAAATATGATATTGAATCTACTGTTACAACGAGATAAACTATTATGATAATATATAAATTAACCCACAATACATTTTTAATACAACAAATGATTTTAATTTTTATCAGTAATTAATATTCATGAGTATCGCATCGAATGTGACAGGTGAACTTGCTTGGCGATAACCTAACTCAACAAAAGCCAGACGTGTGTCGGACTGTTACCGGCAGGGATCCTCGTGTATCCATGTGCTAGGAATGTCGCGCACGCACACGCACGCACGCACGCGTGACACGCACGGCACGGTCGCACCTTGCAGGCACCTCAGCAACTGAGCCCGGCATGTCCGCCCTCCCGCCCCTATCACGCCTCTCCCCCCACCACCGCACAGCCTCCCCTCTCCTCAACGCTGTATGTACCACTCTTGCCGGTAAATCATTGCCACTAATTTGGTTTTTTAATAATTCCCTCCCCGACCTCCGATTGTTTCTGGCAGTTTCAATGGAACACGTTAACATAAACATGGGCTGAATAGTCTAACACTACAAAGTTATATGTAACAATTTCCTGTTTGACGAAATGATATTGCTTCATATTATTTCAAAGTTACTTAAAATAGCTTTAATTCCTTCCAATTAATACGAAAACAGAAACATAAAAACTATTTTAAAAGGTACGCAATATGAAACAAAGAAAACAACTTATTACAAAATATAGAGTGAACAATATTAAACCAAACTCTAAAAATTGTCAAAAACAATTGCAGGCACATTTTAACGAGTTGAATTATGTACTCACACAGAACAGGGATCCTGATAAGTTGCATACCTGAAACAGAAAATAAAAACTTGAGATATCGGCTTTGTGGATATAGATAACAGTATTAAATTATAATGGTATATATTACAATTCTGGTAACAATGTCTGAAACATTGATAATGTCAGATACAGAAAAACTGTAAATTTTAAGTTGTTATAATTATTTCGATCTGCATAGCAGCTGACAAACTCGTCTCCAGGTCAGGATCATACAGAATCCCCGAAGTTGCGGGCTTACCGTAACTTAAATATTTGTTTTAATAATCCAGAACGAAACAAATTATACAAAAAGGAAAAGGCACGGAGGTTTAGCTTCATAGTAATTCGCTAATCTGCAGGTTAGAAGATAACAGCACAATCTAGAGAGAACCGGCGAAGTGTAAACATTACACTTTAACCCCCAGGGTAGAAGTAGCATAGAGGTAGGAGAACAAGTAGCCAAGATTTGCTGTTTCTTGGCAACCTCGTTAATAATTAAGATTTGGCTTAGAATCATTAGGCCTTAGATACTAAGAAAAATAACTACACAGAAAATATGCAATTCGGTTAATACAACACTCGTTTCTTTATAGAACCATGACCACTTCAAACGTTCTGAAACTTTAACGTCTGAATTTCGTATTGAAATGTATATAAGAGGTACGAGAGAGTCAGGTGTTCAAAACGACCTCGACCGCTGGGTACTTGCTACTAAGGCGTCAGCAAATGCTGTAATCACCATTCTCTATCACGCTCAAGAGATTGAACCAAATTTGAAACGTATATAAGAGTTACGAGAGAGCTGAGTACTCGCTATTCAGGAGTCAGAAAATGTTTTAATCACCATTTTCTCTTAGTGAAATCCTCGATAACTGTTGTTCTGATCCACCTCTCCCCCTCCTTACACCATCAGAATCACCACCAAATCTCAGTACGTCACTAGCACCGGTATGTGATTGCAAAAGCTTGCTCCACAATAAGTAAACTACCACTGTGCCGGAGAGCGAGGAAATCCTCGATAACTGCTGTTCTGATCCACCTCTCCCCCTCCTCACACCATCAGAATCACCACCAGATCTCAGTACGTCACTAGCACCGGTATGTGATTGCAAAAGCCTGCTTCTCATTGAGTGAACCACTATGCGGCCGGGAGTTTAGTGAAATCATCGTTAACTGTTGCTGTGATCCGCGAAATCCCCTTCCCGCTCACCCCATTCCACCAATTCACGCATCGTAATCAATATAATACATCAATTTTGTTGATTTAAAAACACATTACGATATTTAGTCATACAAAACACTTGAATAATTCGATATTGTATACCTAAATTGTATCTTGTACGTAGAAACAAGCATAGCATTACACTACAGATTTTAAAAACTCGTCACAGCCAGGTTATAAATGGTGCATGCATGCTTTTAAGCATACATAGGTTGAAACTCAAAAAGTAATTAGGACCAATCTGAATTAATTTAACTTAATGAATGTAAAACACCATGAAATATTACGTTTAAAACATTTTAATTCACTGCATTACCATTTTTATCAGAGTCTTCTAGCTACATGATAATATGCGGTTCAATGGTTTAATGGTTATTTTTGTCATGAAGATTCTTAACAGACGTTGAAAGAGAAACGAAAAGTAACCAAAAACTGAATAAACCACAGAGCGCCTGCACAAAATTAGCGATTATACAAATGTGTATCTGAATCACGTCATGGAGTTGAAGGCGTCTTAATACACACATCGCATATAAAAATAAATTTCTTCTTCCTCTTTCATTTCTTTATACAAAAGCGTAATATTTTGTTTAAAATCCAGGTGTACTGTATTTATCTTCTCCTAAAAGAACTTTTTTTTAAATTTTCGTTAGTTTTATTCTGTTATATTTTCTAGTTATAGTTACAATGTTTTTTAATACATTTTATTTTTATTTTAAAGTGTTTTACTCATTTAACTGATAATGTGATCTTCGTGTCCTCAGTAATTGAAATTGCCAAAAATATAATCATCGTTCAAGTTAAATAACTGAACAAATGTTATATTTGATGGCAAATGTTACCGTGAAATCAGTCCGTAATTTATGACCCAGTTGTAATCTAGTCGTAATATAAATAACATTAAAAGTTAGCCCTAATTTTTGTAAGGAAGAAACGTATCATACACTTGTACATAACATGTAGTGGTATTCTGGTTATTTATAAAAGTATTTCGTTCAAAAGTCATAAAACGCCCTATTGAAAACAAAACAAAAGTAAAACTTAATTTAATTCATTTTAATCCTTTAAAATTGGTTGCATAGTGATGCAACAAAGACGTCATACTTAGTTTAACATGGACCTTATTATGGATCAACATTAGAGTAGCCTACATACGTGAATATTGAAAACTGTCCACTTAAGCTATTTTACATTTTAGAAGGTGGAAAACATCAAAATCAACATTTTAATGCAAATATCAACCAGAGTAACAAATATTTACAAAACACTTCAATTTCATTGACATGATTACAAACAGTTGGAGAAGTGTTACTCTATTTCCAAATATCTGTAACAGGTTCTACAACAATCGGTTCTACAGCACTAATTAATTAGGATGAATGTTAAATTAACGACTTACTATTAATTAAGCAAAAAAATAAATATTGGTTTTCTGAAATTAACTTCTTCAGTCGTACAAGAAATTAATCACATCATTATAAACACAACGTATTTTATTATACCACTCATGGCATAGGATGCTTTAATGATTTTTGTAAACTAAATTTAGATTTATAATGAATGAATATTACAAGAGCCGAATACATTTTATTATACCACTCATGGCATAGGATGCTTTTAACGTTTTTCGTAAACTATATTTAAGATTTAATATCGGAATGGAGATAATTACAACAGCCGAATACAATTTTATTGTATTCACTCATACAGCTTAGGAATGCTTTAAAACCGTTTTTCGTAAACTAAATTTAGATTTATATCCGGAATGAATATTAACAAGAGCCGAATTACAAGTTTTATTGTAATCCCTCATTCAGCATAGGATGCATTTTAAATGTTTTTTTCGTAAACTAAAATTTAGATTTAAATAACAATGAAATATTACAAGCAGCCGCATACGAATTAATTGTATCCCACATCAGCATAGGATGCTTTAATGTGTTTACGAAACTAAAATTTAAGATTTATAACGAATGAATATTTAACAAGAGCCGAATACAATTTAATTGTAACACTCATAGCCAATAGGATGTCTTTAATGTTTTTCGTAAACTAAATTTAGATATATAATGTGAAGAATGAATACTACAAGAGCCGAATGACATTTTAATGTGTAACACTCCAAGGCATAGGATGCCTTTAAAATGTTTTTCGTAAACTAAATTTTAGATTTATATAACGAATGAATATTACAAAGGAGCCGAATACATTTATATTTGTAATCACTCATGGCATAGGATGTCTTTAAAATGTTTTTTTCGGTAAACTAAATTTAGAATTTACTAACGAATGAAATATTACAAGAGCCGAATACATTTTATTGTATCACTCCATGGGCATAGGATGCTTTAATGTTTTTACCGTAAAACTAAATTTAGAATTTATAAATAACGAATGAATAGTCTACAAGAAGCCGAATACATTTTATTGGTAGTCACTCATCGGCATAGGATGCTTTAAAAATGATTTTTGTATAAAAACTAAAATTTAGATTTATAATGAATGAATATTACAAGAGACCGAATACATTTTATTGTACCACTCATGGCATAGGATGCTTTAACGTTTTTTTCGTTTAACTAAGATTTAGATTTATATCGAATGAATATTACAAGAGCCGAATACATTTTATGTAATCACTCATAGTGCATAGAGGATGCTTTTAAAAAACGTTTTTCGTAAACGAAAATTTAGAATTTATATCGAATGAATATTACCAGAGTGCCGAATACATTTTATTGTATCCCTCATGAGCATAAGGATGCTTTAAAAGTTTTTCGTAAAACTAAATTTAGAATATATAACTAATGAATCATTACAAGAGCCGAATACTTTTTATAAATTGTATCCCTCATAGCATAGGATGCTTTTAATGTTTTTTCGGTAAAAACTAAATTAAGAATTTATAACGAATGAATATTAACAAGAGCCGAATACATGTATTATTGTAAATCACTCATGAGCATAGGATGCTTTGAAATGTATTTTTTCAGTAAACTAAATTTTAGATTTATAATGAATGAATACTACAAGAGCCGATACAACCTTTTAATTGTATCACTCATGGCATAGGATGCCCCCTTATTAAATGTATTTTTCGTAAACAAAATTTAGATTTTATTAACAGAATGAATATTACAAGAGTCCCACCCCGAAAAACAATAAAAACATTTTAATTTGTATCACTCATGGCAATAGTATGCTTTAAATGTTTTTTCCGTAAACTTAAAATTTAGGATTTATAACGAATGGAATATGTACAAGAGCCGAATACATTTTATTTGTATCACTCATGGCATAGATGCTTTAATGTTTTTTCCGTAAAACTAAATTTATAAGATTTATATAACGAATGAATATTACAAGAGCCGAATACATTTTATTGTATCACACATCCCCTTCATGGGCATAGGATGTCTTTTAAATGTATTTTCTCCGGTAAACTAAATTTTAGATTTCTAAAACGAATGAATATTCCAAGAGCCGAATACAATTTTATTGTATCACTCATGGCCTAGGAATGTCTTTAATGTTTTTCGTAAACTAAATTTAAGAATTTATAAACGAAAGAAATATTACCAAGAGCCGAATAACATTTTATTGTATCACTCATGCATAGGATGCTTTAATGTTTTTTCCCGTAAACTACTTTTAGAATTTATAACGAATGATGATATTACAAGAGAGGCCGAATACATTTTATAGTATCCCCCCCTCCCCCCCCCCTCATATAGCATAGGATGCTTTAAAATGTTTTTTCGTAAACTATAATTTAGATTTATAAACGAATTGAATATTACAAGAGCCGAATATCATTTTTATTGGTATCACTCATGGCATAGGATGCTTTAAAATGTTTTTGCGTAAACTAAATTTAGATTTATTAACGAATGAATATTACAAGAGCCCGAATACCTATTATAATTGTAATCACTCATAAGCATATGATGCCTTTAATGTTTTTCCGTAAACTAAATTTAGATTTAAAACGAATGAAATATTACAAAGAGCGCGAATACAATTTTAATTTGAATCACTCCATAGCATATAAGGAATTGCTTTACTGTTTTTTCGTATACAAAATTTAGATTTATAAATGAATGAATAACTACAAGACGCCGAAATACAATTTTAATTGTATCACTCATGGCAAAGATGCTTTAATGTTTTTCGTAAACCTAAATTTAGATTTATAAACGAAATGAATATTTACAAGAGCCGAATACAATTTTATTGTATCATCACATGGCATAGGAATGCTTTAATGTTTTTCGTAAACTAAATTTTAGATTTTATAATAGTATGAATATTACAAGGAGCCGAATACGATTTTATTGTAATCCCTCATACATACGGAAATGCTTTAAATGATTTTATATGGTTAAAGCTAAATTTAGATTATAATGAATGAAATAATTACAAGAGCCGAATACCATTTTAAATTGTAATCACATCATAGTCATAGGATGCCCTTTAAATGATTTTTGTAAAACTAAATTTAAGATTTAATAATTGACATGAATATTACAAGAGGCCGAAATACATTTTTAATTGTATCACTCATTGGGCATAGGGATGCTTTAATGTTTTTTCGTAAACGTTAAATTTAGGATTTTATAATGTATGAATAGTTACAAGGAGCCGAATAACATTTTATTGTATTCCCCTCATAGCAAATAGATGCTTTAATGATTTTTGTAAATACTAAATTTATATTTTATTAATGAATGAATATTACAAGAGCCGAATAACATTTTATTGTAATCACTCATGGTGCATAGGTATTGCTTTAAATGTTTTTCGTAAACTAAAATTTAGATTTTACTAACGAAGTGAAATATTACAAGAGCCGAATACATTTTAATTGTAGTCCCTCATAGCAATATGAGATGCTTTAGATGTTTTTTAGTAAACTAAATTTAGATTTATAATGAAATGAATATTACAAGAGTCACCATCCGCTGCGATAAAACAAAACCGGAGAGTTATGCTGAATGTGCAAACAGCTCGGTCTCTGAAGGCCAGACAAAAACCCGGCATTATCCAAGCACAAAGGTCCGCGATTAACGCGCTGTAATACACCACGCGCTGTAATACACCACACGGAGGCTCGACACTAGCCCAAGCAGCGCGTACTGTACAGCGCGCTGCAGACATCCTGCGCGGCGCTAAACGGCTTGTACTGTTTTTGTCCATCCGCACACATTAGCATCCCTTTGCTCCGAACCGTTTACATTTGACGGACTGTACTAACTGTTCATATACGTGACAGACAAGGGTATCTAGACACACTGCTTCCACTCAACTTTGATTGATGGGCTTGCATGATACTAATTTGCGAGCAATTAAATAAATTCCTTCGTATTTCAAACGTAAAATGAATTCTATGTTTACGGGTATGTTGGAATTATAACTTAATATTACTAAATCGAAAAACTACACAAAACTGTATGTAAACATTAAGTCCCACGAGATGCTAAAACTGAATCACTAATATTCATATACGAATTAACAAATTAACACTTGCGTGGAACATTTGTCATTAAGTTCAAGTTTTATTTGAGAGAAAACATATAATTGACATGAGTGTTCCAAATACTAAAAGGTAGCTTCAAAAAACATCACACAAAATTTTGATATATAAGTAATTGAAATATTTGAAAATGAAAGAGAACTATGCTATTGCATTTCCATACTCTAAACAAATTTGCTCATTAAACCGTAATTAATCAATATATTTATACAGCTTGTCATTGTTTGCAATACTTAAACTATTATGACTATCTCTACAGGTGAAATACCATAACAATTATACATATTTGATGTTTATTCGCCTAAACCAAACAATTAAACTGTCCCGTAGAAATTCAACAAACGCAAAGTCAACAGGGCATACAAAAGCACAATTATGATAAACTAAATGTTTAGGATAACAAATGGTCTCAAAAATTACAGTTTCTTATCAAGTTGTAACAAATTCCTCCAAAATGTCACTAAAACTTAGTAAGAAAATACGCAAAGCTCGTAAATTGTGGGAACTTGGTACTTCAAAAGGAATTAATGGGTGTTATAACATCATTTGGATAACTCTAACTTATTCGTAATTTTCATTATACTCAAGTACATGAACATCAGTTATGAAATATTTCAGTATTGCATAAAACTACAACACTGTTGCTATTTTTTACTTGTCTGTCTCCCTGTAGGTACAGGATGGATGCAGTGCAAAAGATTACCCAGCGAAATTCTGTCAAGAAATGGCAGTATTAGTCAAAAAAAGTTTGGAAAATATTAGAAGCGCATAATGAGATTACTTAAGATTGATTAAAAAGAAAATACAGGAGAGCCCAAATTTAAAAATAACATAGGAAACTTGATGGTAAGAAAACTGAAGTATTCGTAAGATAGTAGGACATAATTAGTAGTGTTATAAGGCCTCTTATCAAAGTTCTTCACACTATTTATATTAAAAGATAGTAATTACAAATTAAGTTTTAAATACTCTAATGAGCCTGAATATTGACAGTATATGGTCCAGTTCACAATAGAAACACGAAGCTGGTTTTCTTTTCGTTCAGTGGCGAATTAATAGGAGGTTCATAGCAAATATGACGGCACACATATTAGTGTGTTGCAGGCCGACCACCAATGTAGATGACTTTGTCAAGGTCGAGGAGAGAAATATTTGGAGAACGCGCCAAGTATATAAAGGCTCACTTCTCTGGAAAACCGAAGCGCAGGAAGCCTCTTCAAGTGCTGAGTATTGATTCCGCAATTCAATAGCCTGGAATCTTTCAATTTCGCGAAGGAAATTATCTCAGAATCAAATCACAAGTCGGCTCATCCGTGTTCGTAAATCAAACATTTACACGGTACAATATGGTAAATTAACATTTACACGCTACAATATAATTAATTAGAGTCAAATGAATGTATTACCAGCCGTGGTGGGTTGGCCCATCCACTGGGTTTCCACAATTAGTAGGACAGCTAAATTGCTACAGATTCACAATAAGACCCATACTTACACCTCTTTTTAATTGTAATATTATTAGTAGAAAATAACCTGAGAGCATATGTGAATATAAAATCAAAGCTAAGTATGCAGCTCTTTCACACTAAAATTGCAAATTTCAAACTGAAATCTAAAACAGCATTTTATACGCAACTTATAAATTGCACATAATTACCCACATTTAAAACATTGTTTGAATGTAAAATGTACTTGAACACTTCGTTATTCATAAGAAAACCCGATATGAGCGAACTACCACAAAAAAGTAAGCAAAATTAAAGTCAAAAATTGGTATTTGATAACACCCGAAAACGCGTATTTACGTTTTCTGTCCATTTCCATTTTACTGCTAAATAATTTTTATCATTCATAAAACATCGTGTTGCGCTACGTAAAATGGAACTTATATGCCTGAAATTGAGAAAGTGAATTAAAATACCTTCTTCGTAGCGAAGGGCAAGGCAGCAGGTCTTTCAAGAGGTCAGGGGTTCGATTTTCGAGGATGTCGTTATAATTTGCAGATTGGTTTGGGTCGTTTTCTCTTTGAACGTTTAGCATAATAAATTAAAATGCGACTAGAGAAGAAAGAATCCCACTCAAATAATAAACGCTGGATTTCATGGGAGGTTACGCGATTCTGTACTCCTTACATTCACACTCCCTTGCACATGTTCCTTCCGGATTGATGACGTGATCCTGACAGGATGTCCTCACATCAGTCCCTGTAGCTCCATCAGTTGTGCGACATTCACAATCGACTTCCTAACTTTTGGAGGCCGTACTGGTATACATTTCCGTAAGCAACCACGAAAAAATACAATAGCTCTTTAACTTAATATCAGGCGGATTACTCTAATCCAACATTGTTTATGATTCATTTTGCCGTACAACGGTTTCAGAATCGAGAGATCCCAGTCCTAACGAGTTGAACTCAACGTTATAACTAAATGAAACACACTTTAAGCCAATGGCGTAGTGTAGCGGGTACAACGGTTATCGCAAGATAACCGAGACAAGCAACGTGGAGCGTGGCTGCTGCTTGGATGGGTGACCGCTGAGCGATCCTGTCCTTGCAAGCCCGTCTGCCCGCCAATTGGTGGTGGTACGGAAGTCACCTTTAAGCCGTTGGTCCCCAGGTTAAGTGTTAGAGAGGGCTTCTTAGTCCTAACTTCGCCTGGTAAAATAAGACATCTTTCCTGTACTTTAACGACCCCATCTGCAAAATATGTTTGATCCATGCTCTGCAATCTGTCATCTGTCTCAATTCGGAATAATCTGACTAATAAACATTTAATTTATTATCGGAAGTACACTTGTACAATGTGTGTAGGTTTTAATTATTAATAAAACTATTATGGCTATATTTTACAACTGGGTGGACAGTATTTGGAATCCTAACTATATCAGATAAACAGTCTAGGATGTTCTTTTAAATAGCTTTTTCCAATAAACGTTTTTAAACTTAAATTTCAGGAAGGGACCGAGTAAGACAGTCATGCTTTGATGTAAGTAATAAGTTAGTAAGGTATGGCGTTCAGTTCATTAAAGCAAAAGCGTAACAGAAATCAATGATCATCATCAACAGGATCATGCGATAGGTTGTCTCCAACATTGTGCAACCCATATTATTCGTACCCTATGATGGTGAGCGAATAAACTACCGCTGTTTATTATTCAATGGGTTCCACTGTTGATTATAGGTTCAGTTGGGATCAAAATATCAATACGATCCGCCGGAGATTGAATACGTGCATTTTCACTTTACGTCATCTCACTCAATCTCCCTCTTTGTAGCATCCTGGTAGCTAAATAAAATTCTGATCCTGTTCTACCCAGTTCCTTGTTATTTCACTATGTAGATTTCTCTTCCACTCATCTTTAGATTCTGATTCTGATTCGGGAAATTACCAAACTCTTATTATAAATGTAATACAGGGTTTTAACGCGTTTCTATTCCATTTAAATATTTTGAAAAAATACCATTCAACAAAAAATACAATAAGGAGTGTAGGCCTCCAGAAATACATATAAGTTCATATAAAATATATTTAATCTCTTTATTCCACTTAACAAATATAAAAAAAAACTCTTTAACAGACAATACTTTTAAAACATAAAATTTTTGCGTACGGAGTGTAGATCTCTAGAAATATATAAGATCATCTAAAATATATTTAATCTGTATCAGGTCAATACTAGACAATCACTTTAGTTTGATAGAACCTTGAACGATACGTTAATTAGACAAACTATGACATGATACCGAGAAAATGTTTTTCAAGCAAGGACACTTATTTTATAATTTTACGTATAAGATTAAGAATTTATATTTTGCAATTTTGCTGGGATATTATAAATTGATTTAGAGTTTATATCTCCAAAAAATATGATCGGTATACTAAATTCTACAGAACTACAGTCTAGGGATGCTATTCAGTAACATTATTGTGGCCTGTGTTAAAACTAACTATATAGGTCGTTCAAAACCATTCGTTATAAGGCAACTTTTAAAACTGCTGCTTCAATGTGAACGCTTAGTTTAGCACATTGAATCACCCTTCCCTTCGTAGCTGTGTTATGTACGTGTGCGATATTTGAATGTTGATGTTTAGCACATTGAATCACCCTTCCCTTCGTAGCTGTGTTATGTACGTGTGCGATATTTGAATGTTGATGTTTAGCACATTGAATCACCCTTCCCTTCGTAGCTGTGTTATGTACGTGTGCGATATTTGAATGTTGATGTTTAGCACATTGAATCACCCTTCCCTTCGTAGCTGTGTTATGTACGTGTGCGATATTTGAATGTTGATGTTTAGCACATTGAATCACCCTTCCCTTCGTAGCTGTGTTATGTACGTGTGCGATATTTGAATGTTGATGTTTAGCACATTGAATCACCCTTCCCTTCGTAGCTGTGTTATGTACGTGTGCGATATTTGAATGTTGATGTTTAGCACATTGAATCACCCTTCCCTTCGTAGCTGTGTTATGTACGTGTGCGATATTTGAATGTTGATGTTTAGCACATTGAATCACCCTTCCCTTCGTAGCTGTGTTATGTACGTGTGCGATATTTGAATGTTGATGTTTAGCACATTGAATCACCCTTCCCTTCGTAGCTGTGTTATGTACGTGTGCGATATTTGAATGTTGATGTTTAGCACATTGAATCACCCTTCCCTTCGTAGCTGTGTTATGTACATGTGCGATATTTGAATGTTGATGTTTACGAGTAATACGCATACAATCTCGAGATATGCCACACAATGTGTTGCATTACCCGCTTCGGAAAGGTGATGGTGAAACGAAGGCACGAAAAAGGTAATATCATATAATCACGTGCAAACAGATGTACACACGGAACATACATTTTGCCAGTTCTCTTCACTAACGCTCCGCCAATTTTATAAATAGTACAAAAAAGAACAACGCAAACAAAAAATTGTGCCAAGGGAAATAGATAATACCCGCGTAAACAATACACTATGTATTCCATAATCGACTGTAGACTCACACCGCCTGGACACAGGTGTATTGTATGGTATTGGTTTCCATTATTCAATACACATACACTCACCCCCTCATACATCTTTCTTTAGGCTTCTATTTACACTCAATCCCCACAAAGTTTAAAAGTCAAAAGGGTATCGATGATAAAACAATTCAACTTGTATTCGGAGCTCAGTTAAAGTTATATTGTCGAAATCCGAAGTCTTGAAAGGATAAAATGAGCACGCTAACTTTGATTGGTTATTTCTACAAGCAGTTATATAAGAAATTGTTGAGATTTTTCAATGGCATATTGTACTTTTCAGAACAGTATAATGATACATACATCATATAATATAACCTTAAATACGGCCTATGAAATATATTATTGTATAAAATCTTGTCGAACCTTAATGAATACATATCGATGTAATACATAGTAAAGTCAAAGTCGTCTTTTATTGCCGTTGATAATATTACAATTATGTGGCAAAAGTTATACCGAATAAATCTATAATTTTTACATTCGTTCACAATACCACATTCAGACATACAATCGTTACATTCATCCATACCACTTACTCGCCAATTCTCTCCACTGCCAACGCCAGTGTCTTCTAGATTGGAGGTCTCCCAACTATAATTCAAAAACTCGTCGACGCTATACAATGCTTTAGACGCTAAAAAGCGCTTCAGACGAGTTTTTAACGCCTTGGGCGTTTGTACGTTTTTCATGGAATCAGGCAAACTGTTGATGAAACGGACACCTGCCTGCGAGGGCAGGTGTTCATAAACCACCGTTCTGTGTCGCTCAGTACGATAGTTGTCTCTGCCTCTCGTTTCATATTCATGCACGTCACGGCCCCTAGTCAGGGCACATTTTGACTTACAGAATAAAACTGCCTCCAAGATGTAGAGACATGGCAGAGTCAACAGCTGCAATTTTTTGAAAGCTGGTCTGCACGACTCTCTGAAGTTTATGTTGGCGATTGTTCTGATCGCATTCTTTGAAGCCTGAAAACTCTCAAAATTTGATTGTTTGAACAAGCTCCCCACAAAATCACTCCGTAGGAAGGATGTGGGTAAATCAGGCCGTAATACGCCGCCATCAGCACCTGACTTGGGCAGTATTTGGCTAAAGATCTTAAAACATAAACGCCTGATGTTAATTTTGAACAAACTGAATCAATGTGAACATTCCATGTCAAACCTCAATCAAGGTATATACCAAGGAATTTGGAGGAGTAAACTTCTTCTAATGTGGAGTCTCCCAGCATGACGGAAGGCCCACACCCACGTCCATTGGCCGCAGGGCGAAATTCAGAAAATTAGATTTTGTGGAATTTGTTGTAAGGTTGAGGCTACGTTGGACGCAATTGTTAAGGTCAACAAAAGCTTATTGTTCCAAAACTTCTTTTGATTTTTCGTTAAAACAGAGAGTCGTGTCATCAGCATACTGCACGAGATTCTCGTACAGAAGTGATGACTCGATGTCATTGACATAGACCAGAAAAAGGATTGGACTGAGGATGGAGCCTTGGGGAACTCCATATCTCAAATCCAATGGACTTGAAAGGTGATTTATAATTTGGACAGTCTGTGTTCTATGGCTTACAAATGATTTAATCCACAGCAGGGGCACACCTCGAATGCCATGAGATTCAAGTTTGTCAAGAAGTGTATTATGGTCAACACAGTCGAATGCTTTGGATAAGTCGAGAAACACACTTGTGGTGGGATTCCGACACTCTAACCCCTCTACAACCATTTCAACCAGACTCACCACTGCGTCTACCGTCGATTTTCCCGTTCTGAAGCCAAATTGGTCTTCAGAGAGCTGGTTGTGTTTGCTAAGAAAACAAAGCATTCTTGTCAAAAATAGGTTTTCGAAAATCTTGCTCACAGTTGGCAAAATAAGATATAAATAAAAGACAGGCCGATAATTGTTAAGGGAGCATGGGTCATCTTTTTTGAAAATGGGGTGTACTTTAGCATTTTTCAGGAGGGAGGGGAAAACTCCTGTTTGAAAAGACAGGTTTACCAATTGAGTCAGAGGGCTCACAATATGCTTGGCACATTTTTTCAAAATCCACATGGATAATAAATTTAGATCGGTTGATTTTTTGGCCGGGAGCTGCTGAATATTTTTTTCCAACTCTTCCTCAAGTACAGGTGCCAGTATCATGATTCTAATGGACTACGTCTTCGCGTGTGAGTAACCTGGGGCTCTGACGGTCGAGGACCTCGCCCACAAACAACAGACGCAAAAAATCTATTAAACTCATGGGCGATCCCAGCTTCATCCTGCACCAAGGTATCTCCAATTTTAATTTTGATCTGTTTGTGAGCTTTATTTTTATTGTTAATAATGTCCCAAACAGTTTTAGAAACAATTTTAGAAGAAAGAATTTTTTTGAGACATCATATGATTTCGCGGCTTGGATCACTTTTCGGTAAATTCTTTTGTAGTTTCAGTAATAAATTTTGAAATTTTCATTTGAATCTGATCTATAAATTTCGGAAAGGAATTTTAGTTTATCTCTTGAAACCAATATTCCTTTCGTTGTTTTAATTGTTTTTGTAGGACAGCATAGATTTAGATAAAAATTTAGGCAATTATTGAATGCCTGGAACTGCTGTTCTACTGTTTGGCTTGAATTTATAAAGTGCCATTGTTCTTTAAAAAGAGAGGCGTTTAGGAGAGCAATGTTGCTAGGCCTTATGTCTCTTATTGTTTTATTAATTTTGGGCTCCCTCTCGATTTGTTGTCCTGTAATTATAGCCTCTTGGCCATAATGATCTGCGATTGCTGTGTTGATCACGGACACTTCCGACATTTGGGAGATTTGAAATGACATTGTCGATAGCAGATTGTGTTGCTGGCGTCACTCTCGTTGGAGTTTTGACGAGCAACTCCAAGCCAAAACATTGTAGCATATCGACAAAGCGTTTAGTCGATGGATGAGTTTGGTTCATCGCATCGATGTTAAAATCACCCATCAGAACGAAGTTCAGTTGCTGGGTAGTCAATTCTGTCAGAAAAGCTTCAAATTTTGACATGAAAACATCTTCGTTCCCGTTGGGAGACCTATAAACGCCAACGACGATTAATTTTGACTTTTTGGTGTAAATTTTGACTCCAACTGCTTAGATAGATCTGTAGTAAGATCTGGTAAAATGTAAATCTAAGAATTTCGGGAAAAAATTGTAACGAATTATGTGGCACGCTCACGAGGTAAACAAAATTGTATACCTTTACACTGTGCCAGCTTTACAGCTGAGTAAAATCACGTTTGTAACGTTGCTAAAGTAAACCAGTAAGTAACGTGAACAGTTTTATATGTAGACCTGAAACATTATAAGATCTAACATAATTTGTTAGCAAAATAAAATGAGAAATAGGAAGCCAGAAAAAGTGTCCTTATAAATAGTGAATATTCATCACAAAATTAATATACCAATCAGATTATAGGTTGTGTTGCCACGTCGGTTAAGGCTTTTACATAGCCGACATTCGTAGTAGTATCTGAATATAATGTAGATATAATGTATATATAATTATGTATATATAATTTCAATAAACATTGAGTCGCAAAAAGTATATATAGATGTGTTCAACAAAAGCAATTGCTACCGAAGGAACTTGAAAGACTTACTTTTGAACAATTATTGCGTTAGAAAGAATTAGAATTTTATAAAGTCGTTCTAAAATACCAGTTATCGAGATATTTTAAGCTACTTTCGCTCCATTACTGACGAGAGTAGATATTATCGATAAAACCTCAACAGTGTTCAAATCAATATCAAGAAGTGGGGAGGGCGGACACAAATAAAAACTTCCATTTATTTACCTGACTTGACACCGTTACCACAACATACCCACCTTCACGGCCAAGAAATGTAAATCATTGTTTACGACACCAGTTTATATAAGCATTTCAGTCAAGCTCACTTCCCAAACACTACCAGAATAACCACAATAGTCGCTCCAGTACTATTGACTATTTCGATAAATCTGGTAAATTTTATCGAAAACATTTGGTAATTTTCATACAAATCACTATTGAGGCGATAAGCTCTTTTCATGATGAGCTGTTTGTAGCATTAATTCTTATGCTCCGTTACAAGCCAAGTGTGCAGTGAACTCTATTCTATTGCTATCCAAAATAACACGTGCATACTAGTGTTTCTACAATAAATTCAGATACTAATTCGAATATCGACTGTGTAAATGCCGATGCGGCGACCCAACCTGTAAATTGATTGGTATATCGATTTCGTAATGAATATTACTATTTGTAAGGACACTTTTTCTGATTTCCTACTCTGGTCTTATTTCTCTAACAAATGAGTTAGTTTGTATAATGTTTCCTATTTGTAAGGACACTTTTTCTGGTTTCCTATTCTGGTCTTATTTCTCTAACAAATTAGTTAGTTTTTATAATGTTTCCTATTTGTAAGGACACTTTTTCTGGTTTCCTATTCTGGTCTTATTTCTCTAACAAATTAGTTAGTTTTTATAATGTTTCCTATTTGTAAGGACACTTTTTCTGATTTCCTATTCTGGTCTTATTTCTCTAACAAATTAGTTAGTTTTTATAATGTTTCCTATTTGTAAGGACACTTTTTCTGATTTCCTATTCTGGTCTTATTTCTCTAACAAATTAGTTAGTTTTTATAATGTTTCCTATTTGTAAAGACACTTTTTCTGGTTTTCTATTTCTTATCTTATTTCTCTAACAAATTATGTTAGTTTTTATATTGTTTTATAATATTTGAAAGACAGAATGTAATGAAATTGTGAAGTTTTAAAGATCCTGACTGACATACACAAAATATTTATATACGATTTGGTAGTTATGCTAAATACTAGGTGACTTTCTATGTATTATTAATTTTTTTATTTTTAAGACTAATTTATTACCGTAATTTAATGTAAAAAAAACTCATAGACATTGGTTTTGTGTTACTGACTCCAGTTACTGGATTTTTTAGTTTTTTTTATACATAATAAAACTAATTACAGTTTAAAAGGTTGGTAAACAATGTTTTGGTATATTAAATCTGAAGTTATGGTTTTAGTTTAATGTTTAAAGAAATTCATTAACTTAGTTATATCAAATAAATAAATAAACAAAAGAAGCGAAGTTACATCAAGATATACCAGCATTTTATTGTACAGTGGAAGATGGAATTAAAATTGGTGCTGAAACAAAACGACATTCAAATCACATATCACCACAGAGTCATCCACCGAACACATTGTACAACTATGATATACGATATGGGAGGTAATTTCCAGGAATGGAGACGACCATCGATGACACAACTGGAAAATGAATGGAGAGGAATGTTTCATATTTTGTAAGGACACTTTTTCTAGTTTGCTATTTCTCATCTTATTTCTCTAACAAATTATGTTAGTTTTTATAATGTTTCCTATTTGTAAGGACACTTTTTCTGGTTTCCTATTTCTCACCTTATTTCTCTAACAAATTATGTTAGTTTTTATAATGTTTCCTATTTGTAAGGACACTTTTTCTGGTTTCCTATTTCTCACCTTATTTCTCTAACAAATTATGTTAGTTTTTATAATGTTTCCTATTTGCAAGGACATTTTTTCCGGTTTCATATTTCTCGTTTTATTTCTCTAATCAATTACTGTATGTTAGTTTTTATAATGTTTCAGATCTATCTGTAACATTTGGTGGATTACAATAAACATTACGCAACAATCACTGTACAATTCCTTGAATTCTAAACAAATAAGGAAAGGAATATACACCCTGCAGCAATTCAGCGACGAATAGAACTGAACTTTTGGAAGCACTCATCTGTTGTGTCGGGAGCCTAGTACCTTCTGGATTCTGGAAGCACTCATCTGTTGTGTCGAGAATCTAGTACCTTCTGGCTTCTAGAAGCACTCATCTGTTGTGTCGAGAATCTAGTACCTTCTGGCTTCTGGAAGCACTCATCTGTTGTGTCGAGAATCTATTACCTTCTGGCTTCTGGAAGCACTCATCTGTTGTGTCTAGAATCTAGTACCTTCTGGCTTCTGGAAGCAATTATCTGTTGTGTCGGGAGCCTAGTACCTTCTGGTTTCTGGAAACACTCATCTGTTGTGTCGGGAGCCTAGTACCTTCTGGCTTCTGGAAGCACGCATCTGTTGTGTCGAGAATGTAGTACCTTCTGGCTTCTGGAAGCACTCATCTGTTGAGTCGGAAGCCTAGTACCTTCTGGCTTCTGGAAGCACTCATCTGTTGTGTCGAGAATCTAGTACCTTCTGGCTTCTAGAAGCACTCATTTGTTGAGTCGGGAGCCTAATACCTTCTGGATTCTGGAAGCACTCATCTGTTGTGTCGAGAATCTAGTACCTTCTGGCTTCTGGAAGCACTCATCTGTTGTGTCGGGAGCCTAGTACCTTCTGGCTTCTGGAAGCACTCATCTGTTGTGTCGAGAATCTAGTACCTTCTGGCTTCTGGAAGCACTCATCTGTTGAATCGGAAGCCTAGTACCTTCTGGCTTCTAGAAGCACTCATCTGTTGAGTCGCTAGCCTATTACCTTCTGGATTCTGGAAGCACTCATCTGTTGTGTCGAGAATCTAGTACCTTCTGGCTTCTGGAATCACTCATCTGTTGTGTCGGGAGCCTAGTACCTTCTGGCTTCTGGAAGCACTCATCTGTTGTGTCGGGAGCCTAGTACCTACTGGCTTTTGGAAGCACTCATCTGTTGTGTCGGGAGCCTAGTACCTTCTGGCTTCTGGAAGCACTTATCTGTTGCGTCGGAAGGTTAGTACCTGCTGGCTTCTGGAAGCATACATTCCCTAAAAACTTCCGGCTTCTGAAAATTCACCATCCATGTTAGATTCAGTCTACGACAGCTTCTAACGTACGGAAGCTCTCGCTCTATGGGTGGAACTGGCTGACAGACTTCACCGCCACAAGAATAATCCGCTCTGTAGGGCCGTGTACAATCTAAGAAACACTTGTCTCGAAAGTATTTGTTATGTATATAAAAACGCTTCTGAGACTCTCAATTATGTTGCATTGAGATCCAATCCATATAATGTTCATACTTATTAACACATTATCAAAACATATGTAAGGCCCAAAACTTCACTTATTTGCAATCAATAAGTACATAACCACTTTTATTACCATTCATTTATATACAAAAGTGAGACGCTATAACATTTTTTTACTCTCCAATAAGTCTAAATAATTAATTAACTGTCTGAGTTAATAAATGTTCCATAGGACGTTTATACAACGTCCGCCTTTTAAAACACCTTTTATGAAAGGAAAAATAGGTACATTTGCTGAGGATATGAATAATAAGAAGAATGTTTTACAATAGAAAGTGGTTCATCCGCACCAATCTATAAAACGTGGATATAAATGATTATAGTAATATGTTTCATCGACCTGGAGTCCTGCTTTATTGGCTCCATAGAAGGTCAAACATTTACAAACTTGAGGCTTCGATCCTTAGCTGCAAGGGCGTTTAAAAATTATTCTCTGTTACATTTTACTACGTTTTTAATGTCACGATGTTGATATTTAGTATATTATTATGTAAAATTCATTGATACATTTACGTCTTTAATGAATCAATAAATATACGTACACAATAAAATTGCACTACGGTTGGTTATACACATTTTAATCAATATTGTGTTGACACACAACACAAGTGTTTTCCACTATTGAATCAGTTTTCGTAAGGTGATGTTAAGATATTTCTAAATTATAAAAACTTAAAACGACTTAATTTCTTCCTTAAGCTTTACATGAAATTGGCTTTTCAATATGTCCATTTGTCAAGGGTACTTTTACTTCTATAAAACATATAGCCTATTACTCATTAAAACATATTCAAACCAATATTAAAACATATGAGCAGCTAAATGCAGTTAATTTTTATATAACCGTTGTAACAAAAAAAAGTAATGAGAATTTGTTTCAATCGATATGAAAATAAAACATAATTGAAAAAGTACAAATTTGTCAAATAAATTTTAAAATACACAATTTAATACACATATTAGATTTAACAGATGTCCTCACCTCTAGTATCAACTCAATTTTCTGTACCAAATTCAATGTATGTACTATTAAAAGTATAAAAAGAAGAACATTATACACAAAATCTTTTTATAGCTATAAATGAATGATCACTCAAAATATATTTATACTTTCCGTAATGTACATCTACTTGAATTGGGTATTCTTGCACATCATCACTAAATAACAGTACGACAAACAATTTTAGTACCTTCTGCTTAACTTTTACTCCCTTATCAGAAGTAATTATTTTTAGTCATATGTCTTGTAAACCGGATTTCAGGAAACACTGCACATTGAGTACTAATACGGATAAAAACGTATGCAGGCGGTTTCATTTTTAACTACTTTATAGAGTGGTTAATTTTTAAGCATGGAAAACTGGAATAGTATATTTGTAGTATTGATTATGAAACTAAAGCATACAAAATAAACGTCAGTATTCCATTTTTGTCCAATGCTCCCCACACTGTGGGCTGTGCCAGCGCCGCACCGTGCCGAACATGGGTTCTGTTCTGCTGTTAGCTAAGTTATGAGACAACTCGGTAAACAGCCGCTAGATGTCAGCAGCGCTCACACATCACCTAGCAACTGGGACTGTTACGTCATCAGGTTGAACTGTGACGTCCAGTCATTCATCCTTTTCCCCCCCTCCACCAAACTCACGGGTCACGTTCAAGCTCTACCTATTACACACCCACGCACGATCGACACCTACGCTGACAATAAAGTTCTTTGTACTGTATATTGTGCACTGAACAATGTCATTTTGGTATAAATCGAGATCATAACAGTATATGCCGTGGGCACTAACTTATCTATTATAGTTGTAAACCTGGGTCAGACGCATTTAATTAATAAGAGTATGAATTCACATTGGAATGTGAAGGAGTAAGTAAGTTTGGGAGGAGTTGGCGGACATATCGTGTTGGTTAATTCCTATCCACAATACATAGCAATTGTATAAGCATTAATGTACAAGTTATTATTGTAAAGGTGATATTGTTATATAAACTACCAGTTACCCGCGGCTTCACAAGAAATTTTCAAAATCGAAAGCCATAGCTTTCTTTGTAAAAGCATTTATTATGTAGTATGATGGAGCTCTACAATTTTTCCAATCATAAGTAGACATATCAGACACATATTATGTCAAGTATCCATGATCTAAATTTTTAAATGGTTATATTTGAGTGTTTTTATGAATAAATATACACAGTCATAAATCTAAATCATAAAAATGTACGCCTCAAAAACCCAATTTCGTCAAAAGTGTCAACTTCCGTTTGTTTAGATTAATTTTCTATATACAGTATTTCAAGTGCCATAGTTGGAGTTTGACTTGTGCCCCGACCAAAAAAATATATAAAACATAAGAAAGCGTATTGCATACTTTAGGCTATTCTAATTTACTTTCTGTCTGAGATTTTTCAAGTTCCATAGTGATAGTTTGCTTTTTGTCACGATAAATAAAATACTTAACTTACGTACGACAGAAAAGTTACTGCAGTAAAGCCAGATACGACCGATTAAATTCACTTCCGCTCTAATTTGTTTACGGAAATTCCACAGTTGAGTTTATGTTGTTGTACTGACCCACAAAATAAACACATATGTGCATTTTGGAATCTAATTTGGATTTTAAACTGTTTATTTGCGGTCTGCGATGTTTCTGGTGCTATAAGTAATATTGATTTTTACCTTGATCAATAAAACATGTGCAAACTTAAGCTTAAAAAGATTAGTCAAAATGCATCTACTTCCGTTCCTTGTATTCTGCTTCTGACATATTGGGAAGAGTCTGCCATACTTTTGTTTTTCCTTTAACTACAGTAAAATTGTTAAGGGAGACAACCAGTTTCAATAATCTTATGTGTAAAACATTCACAGCTTTGTTCATCAAGGTGGGTTTATAACACAATTTAAATATTATTTTCAATGCATTAGATGGTTTATTCGTCGCTGGTGCAATCTAAAATAAAAATTAGATAGTAACTTTCCCTTCGCAATCTGCATAACACTGCTGATCAAACAATGTATAATTATTCAATCTTTTCTCAAATTTAAATAATGTTTCTGCCACTTTAGACAACTTCGGCTGAAAGTGTCAACAGCTATTTTAGGGTCAGTTATCTTTGGATTACGTGTCGTATCTACTAAATTTATTTTCCATAATTATTAAAGACTCTGAGAAACTTTTTCAATGTTTCTCACCTTTTAACCTTTCTTGGATTTCTACAAATATTTAAAACCAAAACTAGCCAAATCGGTCCAGCCGTTCTTCAGTTTCAGTGAGACTAACAAACGTCAATTCATTTTTATATAAGGACTACACAAACATCTTATACTTATAGTATTTTAATATAAAACGATATGTAATCTACGGGAAAATTCAGATATTCGTCACGTTTCCCATTTGAATATTAAATACAACGAGTACGATCAGAGTGACGCGTGCAGGGGTTGACATTGTCTTCTTAAATACGAATATATCATTGCTGTAATTCTTTGTAGAATTCCACATCCTTGAGCCTACGTTTTACATTACACTTAAAATTGTGCGTGCGTGCGTGCGTGCGTGTGTGTGTGTGTGTATGTGTGTGTGTGTGTGTGTGTGTGTGTGTGTGTGTGTGTGTGTGTGTGTGTGTGTGTGTGTGTGTGTGTGTGTGTGTTACAGAAAATAAATTTAAAATATTTCGCGGTTTTAACTTCATTTACTTCACTCAGGCCCAAGAATGTTCCTATATTGATCGATATCTCAACTATCGATTCTCTGGATTAGTATCGACAGCAGAATCGGCAGTTGCTGAACTCGCACACATTCCAGGCCGACGCGACATGGACGCGGACGTGAAGACAGCGCAGCGCAATATAACGGTCCTTGTCACTCTGATCACGTGACAGACCCAGACACTAACCACTGCTGACCGTCAACGTTCACGTAAAGGTATAGTACGGCATTTTTACACGCCGATTAATTATCATCCGAGTTAGGCCGCTGCGAAATTCTGCATTTGACACGTACAAGATGAAATCTATTAAGCCAGCGATATAATTTCGAATTTAGGACATGTTTCATCCTCACCTCTTTGTTGGGCCTTTAGAATGCCATTTTCATGAAAGTTTGTACCCAAATGAAGTAAACATTGAAACAATGAAACACATCATCCGTGTAGAAGGGGCAGGCTGAATTCCAAATTTATGCATTTAAATGGCGGCAATGCCCTTATTGTACAGTGAGTTCCCTTAACACGATAAAACAAGAATGTTAAGTTTAAACTGTGTAATAATTGACCACTCGAGTACTATTTAAACGCACATAAACCTCGTAAAGACTTTTAGATGAAGCATGATGAACTCTATTCACCATAATTAACATTGGGCTGAATTTTCAGAATTCAACTAAATTTCAAGAATTTTACTGTAAATACCGATGCTTGTGAAACAGTGTAAATGATACAAAACCAATAAACTACCACCCATCAGTACATATTTATTTTCTCACTTCAAAACCAGATCTAATACCACACAAAGTGCTCAGTTATTATTACAAACGGAGAACTTCCGTAACGTGTACCTGTTAACACGTTATTGTATACAGGGAATATATTACTTACGCAGTTTTGTCCCAGCAATTCCCTCAAAAGTCAGCGAAATTATTGCAAATTCGCTGAGTAGCAAATAAAGTTGAAGTTCTCGCCAATCCGAGTGTATAAATGTAGAATAAAAAGAGAAAGAGCAGGGTCGAGCAATATCAAGGGATCAACCTATCTCCTTTACTGCTCGCAACTTTCCCTTTCATACATTACGCTCTATCTCTTTCTATACATTGCGATAAATCTCCCCCCCCCCCGCAGACACCACCTTCAAGCTTTGTTCTGCATTAAAAACTTCCAAATAATTAACTAACCAAATGGTTTCCAGCTTTTCTACTTAAGTACTGATTAGTGGACAATAAGTTATGCTGTAAGAAGTTATAATTAAAATACAGAATATAATGAAACTGTGGAGTTTTTAAAGATCCTGACTAACTTACACAAAACAGTTATATACAATTTGATTGTTATGCTAAATACTAAGTGACTTTCTATATGTTATTAGTTTTATTATTTTAAAGACTAACTTATGAATTTAATGTATAAAACTCGTAGCTATTGGTTTTGTGTTACTGACTCCAGTTAATGGATTTTTTTAGTTTTTCATAAAAATAAAACTAATTACAGTTTGAAAGGTTGGTAAACGATGTTTTGGTATATTAAATCTCAAGTTATGGTTTTAGTTCACTGCTTAAAGAAACTTCATTAACTTACCTATATCAAATACATAAATAAACAACAAAGGCGAAGTTACCTAAAAAATATACCAGCATTGTACTGTACAGTGGAAAATGAAGTAAAAGAACTCTGTGTCACGAAAGAGAGACGATGAATTAAATTAAGTTAGCGCTGAAACAAAATTACATTCAAACCACATATAACCACCGAGTCATTCATCGATCATATTGTAGAACAATGATATACGATATGACATGTTAACTTCCAGGAATGGAGACGACCATCGATGACACAACTGGAAAATGAATGGCGAGGAATGCGGAAACGAGAGCGGCCGTGAGCCATCTGGACACGACATGGCAGGCCACAACGTCAACACTATAATACTGGACACGGCACAGCACATGTCTCCGCCAAGCTAGTGGTGCTTACACCCGCTTTAGTAGAACTCGTGAGCAGCACTTGAGCGTACTGGTGGAAATAATATGATAACATTAGCTGTTGGGTTTGGTTTGGTTATGTGACCTAGGTAATGTAGGCTACTTTTTATTGATATTACGAGTCAATATAAACAAGCTAGTTTATTATGGCAATAAAGATGTTTTTACTCAATTTCAATATAAAAGTCTAACAGTGGTTATCTATTCTATTGAGGATGGCAAGTCGATTTACTGTATTGCCCTCCCCCTCCACACATTATGACAATTTCATTCAAATCAATGTAAAATATGATTTACACCGTTGCAGTTATTATGGAAAAATTAAAACTCATAAAATGTGTAAATATACATTACTGCAACTTACTCTATTTATTTATATCAAAATCATTGATTTTTATTTTTTACGGTAAAAGTGGCCATAATCAGAACGACTCAAGAGTACTGTACTGTGTCCGAAGTATTGTCAAGGCTAACGGCATACCTCTGTGATCGTCGATAACTGCATTTATGTCTGTTCCAGGACAGTCTGAGGACCCAGCAAGACTCAAGAGTGCCCTTGCAAAGTGAACCTGTACTGTGTCCGAAGTAATTGTCAAGGCTAACGGCATACCTCTGTGATCGCAGATAACTGCATTTCTGTCTGTTCCAGGACAGTCTGAGGACCCAGCAAGACTCAAGAGTGCCCTTGCAAGGTGATCCTGTACTGTGTCCGAAGTATTGTCAAGGCTAACGGCATACCTCTGTGATCGCCGATAACTACATTTCTGTCTGTTCCAGGACAGTCTGAGGACCAAGCACGACTCAAGAGTGCCCTTGCAAGGTGATCCTGTACTGTGTCCGAAGTATTGTCAAGGCTAACGGCGTACCTCTGTGATCGTCGATAACTGCATTTCTGTCTGTTCCAGGACAGTCTGAGGACCAAGCACGACTCAAGAGTGCCCTTGCAAGGTGATCCTGTACTGTGTCCGAAGTATTGTCAAGGCTAACGGCATACCTCTGTGATCGTCGATAACTGCATTTATGTCTGTTCCAGGACAGTCTGAGGACCCAGCAAGACTCAAGAGTGCCCTTGCAAGGTGATCTTGTACAGTACTGTGTCCGAAGTATTGTCCAGGCTAACGGCATACCTCTGTGATCGCCGATAACTACATTTCTGTCTGTTCCAGGCCAGTCTGAGGACCCAGCAAGACTCAAGAGTGCCCTTGCAAGGTGATCTCTGTACTGTGTCCGAAGTATTGTCAAGGCTAACGGCATACCTCTGTGATCGCCGATAACTACATTTCTGTCTGTTCCAGGACAGTCTGAGGACCCAGCACGACTCAAGAGTGCCCTTGCAAGGTGATCCTGTACTGTGTCCGAAGTATTGTCAAGGCTAACGGCGTACCTCTGTGATCGTCGATAACTGCATTTCTGTCTGTTCCAGGACAGTCTGAGGACCAAGCACGACTCAAGAGTGCCCTTGCAAGGTGATCTTGTACAGTACTGTGTCCGAAGTATTGTCAAGGCTAACGGCATACCTCTGTGATCGTCGATAACTGCATTTATGTCTGTTCCAGGACAGTCTGAGGACCCAGCAAGACTCAAGAGTGCCCTTGCAAGGTGATCTTGTACAGTACTGTGTCCGAAGTATTGTCAAGGCTAACGGCATACCTCTGTGATCGCCGATAACTACATTTCTGTCTGTTCCAGGACAGTCTGAGGACCCAGCACGACTCAAGAGTGCCCTTGCAAGGTAATCTTGTACAGTACTGTGTCCGAAGTATTGTCAAGGCTAACGGCATACCTCTGTGATCGTCGATAACTGCATTTATGTCTGTTCCAGGACAGTCTGAGGACCCAGCACGACTCAAGAGTGCCCTTGCAAGGTGATCCTGTACTGTGTCCGAAGTATTGTCAAGGCTAACGGCATACCTCTGTGATCGTCGATAACTACATTTCTGTCTGTTCCAGGACAGTCTGAGGACCAAGCACGACTCAAGAGTGCCCTTGCAAGGTGATCTTGTACAGTACTGTGTCCGAAGTATTGTCAAGGCTAACGGCATACCTCTGTGATCGTCGATAACTGCATTTCTGTCTGTTCCAGGACAGTCTGAGGACCCAGCACGACTCAAGAGTGCCCTTGCAAGGTGATCTTGTACAGTACTGTGTCCGAAGTATTGTCAAGGCTAACGGCATACCTCTGTGATCGTCGATAACTGCATTTCTGTCTGTTCCAGGACAGTCTGAGGACCCAGCAACGACTCAAGAGTGCCCTTGCAAGGTGATCTTGTACAGTACTGTGTCCGAAGTATTGTCAAGGCTAACGGCGTACCTCTGTGATCGTCGATAACTGCATTTCTGTCTGTTCCAGGACAGTCTGAGGACCAAGCACGACTCAAGAGTGCCCTTGCAAGGTGATCCTGTACTGTGTCCGAAGTATTGTCAAGGCTAACGGCATACCTCTGTGATCGTCGATAACTGCATTTCTGTCTGTTCCAGGACAGTCTGAGGACCCAGCAAGACTCAAGAGTGCCCTTGCAAGGTGATCCTGTACTGTGTCCGAAGTATTGTCAAGGCTAACGGCGTACCTCTGTGATCGTCGATAACTGCATTTCTGTCTGTTCCAGGACAGTCTGAGGACCAAGCACGACTCAAGAGTGCCCTTGCAAGGTGATCCTGTACTGTGTCCGAAGTATTGTCAAGGCTAACGGCGTACCTCTGTGATCGTCGATAACTGCATTTCTGTCTGTTCCAGGACAGTCTGAGGACCAAGCACGACTCAAGAATGCCCTTGCAAGGTGATCCTGTACTGTGTCCGAAGTATTGTCAAGGCTAACGGCGTACCTCTGTGATCGTCGATAACTGCATTTCTGTCTGTTCCAGGACAGTCTGAGGACCAAGCAAGACTCAAGAGTGCCCTTGCAAGTGATCCTGTACTGTGTCCGAAGTATTGTCAAGGCTAACGGCGTACCTCTGTGATCGTCGATAACTGCATTTCTGTCTGTTCCAGGACAGTCTGAGGACCAAGCACGACTCAAGAGTGCCCTTGCAAGGTGATCCGTACTGTGTGCAAGGTGATCCTGTACTGTGTCCGAAGTATTGTCAAGGCTAACGGCTACCTGTGATCTGTGATCGCAGATAACTGCATTTCTGTCTGTTCCAGGACAGTCTGAGGACCCAGCACGACTCAAGAGTGCCCTTGCAAGGTGATCCTGTACTGTGTTCCGAAGTATTGTCAAGGCTAACGGCATACCTCTGTGATCGCAGATAACTGCATTTCTGTCTGTTCCAGGACAGTCTGAGGACCAAGCACGACTCAAGAGTGCCCTTGCAAGGTGATCCTGTACTGTGTCCGAAGTATTGTCAAGGCTAACGGCGTACCTCTGTGATCGTCGATAACTGCATTTCTGTCTGTTCCAGGACAGTCTGAGGACCAAGCACGACTCAAGAATGCCCTTGCAAGGTGATCCTGTACTGTGTCCGAAGTATTGTCAAGGCTAACGGCATACCTCTGTGATCGCAGATAACTACATTTCTGTCTGTTCCAGGACAGTCTGAGGACCCAGCACGACTCAAGAGTGCCCTTGCAAGGTGATCCTGTACTGTGTCCGAAGTATTGTCAAGGCTAACGGCATACCTCTGTGATCGCAGATAACTGCATTTCTGTCTGTTCCAGGACAGTCTGAGGACCCAGCACGACTCAAGAGTGCCCTTGCAAGGTGATCCTGTACTGTGTCCGAAGTATTGTCAAGGCTAACGGCATACCTCTGTGATCGCAGATAACTGCATTTCTGTCTGTTCCAGGACAGTCTGAGGACCCAGCACGACTCAAGAGTGCCCTTGCAAGGTGATCCTGTACTGTGTCCGAAGTATTGTCAAGGCTAACGGCATACCTCTGTGATCGCAGATAACTGCATTTCTGTCTGTTCCAGGACAGTCTGAGGACCCAGCACGACTCAAGAGTGCCCTTGCAAGGTGATCCTGTACTGTGTCCGAAGTATTGTCAAGGCTAACGGCATACCTCTGTGATCGCAGATAACTGCATTTCTGTCTGTTCCAGGACAGTCTGAGGACCCAGCACGACTCAAGAGTGCCCTTGCAAGGTGATCCTGTACTGTGTCTGAAGTATTGTCAAGGCTAACGGCATACCTCTGTGATCGCAGATAACTGCATTTCTGTCTGTTCCAGGACAGTCTGAGGACCCAGCACGACTCAAGAGTGCCCTTGCAAGGTGATCCTGTACTGTGTCCGAAGTATTGTCAAGGCTAACGGCATACCTCTGTGATCGCAGATAACTGCATTTCTGTCTGTTCCAGGACAGTCTGAGGACCCAGCACGACTCAAGAGTGCCCTTGCAAGGTGATCTTGTACTGTGTCCGAAGTATTGTCAAGGCTAACGGCATACCTCTGTGATCGCCGATAACTACATTTCTGTCTGTTCCAGGTCAGTCTGAGGACCCAGCACGTCTCAAGAGTGCCCTTGCAAGGTGATCTTGTACTGTGTCTGAAGTATTGTCCAGGCTAACGGCATACCTCTGTGATCGTCGATAACTGCATTTATGTCTGTTCCAGGACAGTCTGAGGACCCAGCACGACACAAAAGTGCCCTTGCAAGGTGATCTTGTACTGTGTCCTGAAGTATTGTCCAGGCTAACGGCATACCTCTGTGATCGTCGATAACTGCATTTATGTCTGTTCCAGGACAGTCTGAGGACCCAGCACGACTCAAGAGTGCCCTTGCAAAGGTGAACCTGTACTGTGTCCGAAGTATTGTCCAGGCTAACGGCATACCTCTGTGATCGCAGATAACTGCATTTCTGTCTGTTCCAGGACAGTCTGAGGACCCAGCACGACTCAAGAGTGCCCTTGCAAGGTGATCTTGTACTGTGTCCTGAAGTATTGTCAAGGCTAACGGCATACCTCCGTGATCGCCGATAACTACATTTCTGTCTGTTCCAGGTCAGTCTGAGGACCCAGCACGTTTCAAGAGTGCCCTTGCAAGGTGATCCTGTACTGTGTCCGAAGTATTGTCAAGGCTAACGGCGTACCTCTGTGATTGTCGATAACTGCATTTCTGTCTGTTCCAGGACAGTCTGAGGACCAAGCACGACTCAAGAGTGCCCTTGCAAGGTGATCCTGTACTGTGTCCGAAGTATTGTCAAGGCTAACGGCGTACCTCTGTGATTGTCGATAACTGCATTTCTGTCTCTTCCAGGACAGTCTGAGGACCAAGCACGACTCAAGAGTGCCCTTGCAAGGTGATCCTGTACTGTGTCCGAAGTATTGTCAAGGCTAACGGCGTACCTCTGTGATTGTCGATAACTGCATTTCTGTCTCTTCCAGGACAGTCTGAGGACCAAGCACGACTCAAGAGTGCCCTTGCAAGGTGATCCTGTACTGTGTCCGAAGTATTGTCAAGGCTAACGGCGTACCTCTGTGATTGTCGATAACTGCATTTCTGTCTGTTCCAGGACAGTCTGAGGACCAAGCACGACTCAAGAGTGCCCTTGCAAGGTGATCCTGTACTGTGTCCGAAGTATTGTCAAGGCTAACGGCGTACCTCTGTGATTGTCGATAACTGCATTTCTGTCTCTTCCAGGAAAGTCGACTGTACAGGCGTAGATTGTCACTGCATTTCTGTTTGTTAGGACCAAGAACGACTCAAGAATGCCCTTGCAAGGTGATCCTGTACTGTGTCCGAAGTATTGTCAAGGCTAACGGCATACCTCTGTGATCGCAGATAACTACATTTCTGTCTGTTCCAGTTTGAGAATTCACATGGCTCAGAATGTCCTGTAGTTTTACAATAACCGTTAAACTTCCATTTTGCTCATCATTAAGTTGGATTTACCTAGTAGCAACGTAGTAATTACATCTTTAAAGATATCCATAACTCTTTTAAAATATTTTGCCTTTTTTTGTAACATAAACTTAGTTCAGATTATAACAATATTTTCTCCAAATCAATCTTTAACAGATTTTCCTTTCTAACCAAATATTTTCTTACAGAGTTAATACGTGTTTCATAGTCAAAATTCTATGATTATTTGTTCTTCGTAACAAAACACCGATTGACTTTCTTTCGTTAATTCTTGTGCATATACACTTGCATTATAGACATTCTACAATTTACAAACATTGTAAGAAGGTAGTACGAAGAATTTTCTCTCTCTTTACAATTTTGAGAAACTTAACTTAATGTCAAAAGTGTAAACGTGAATTGACTGCAAGTGGTGACAGTACCAAAACCTGAAATTATAATTAAATCGATTTTTGGTTTGAAAAAACTACGATATATATTCACAAATTTGTAAAATAACTTCCTCCATTTCAGTAAAAGTAGAATAAATTATTTATTAATCCATGTAAAATTATAGGCATTTAGTTATCGGGTCCAAATAAAAGCAGCTTAATATACACATTGTAAAAAGTTTACAGCATGTATATGACTTTATGTTGAGAAACAAATATTTAAAAACTAGCAGTTGTCTTACATTATAATCACCAAAAAATGTCCCTAATCATAACTGAATGAAAGATTTTACATTGTATTACATATTATACATGTATTAAATAAAATATAAACAAATATAAGAATAAAGGTTATAAAAACATTGCAAACAACAAAACACATCTGGTATCGAAACAAGTAAATTAAACATTGTAACCTTTCCTAAACACAGAGACAGATAAAATGTTTGAATAATAAATTTAAATTAACTGTGTCTCAAATTTAATCCAACTGGTGATTTTGATTGAAGAGCCATTATGTTTGCTTGTTCATATCTTATTAGTAATAATTTTGTGTATTCTTTATTGTCATAATTTTGAAACTTCTTGATGCCAATTAGAGAGAAACAATTTTCAAAGGTTTTATTGTGTTGGACAGCGTGTGCAGATACGGGTCTAAGTAAATTTTGATGTCGAACATCGGCACGATGATTGTTCATCCTCAGCCTAAGTGACGTAGATGTTTCTCCAATGTAGCCTTTAGGGCAATGTTGACAGGATAATTTATAGATTACATTTTCACTAATATATATATATATATATATATATATATATATATATATATATATATATATATAGTCTGTTATAAGATCTTTAAAGGTTAATATTTTATTTTTTCAACCACGTATAAGTCGGTAAAATGAAACAGTGACCAATATCGAATTCCCAGACTGTACCCAATACTCTGCCGTTCCTCCATTCTCCTGGCGCCTTCTATCGCGTCTTATCACAACTGGAATTGCATGACCATGACTAACGGGCCGATGAGTCTGCCACTGAATCTGACTCATCACGGAACTCCGGAACAGCGCCGCTACTTCCCGTCTGTGTCAGTCTTCCGTCGTCTTAGACATCAAGTCGCGCTCCATTGTTCCTATTGTCTGCATTGGCTCCGGTAGTACCTCGGTTCCGCCCGAAATTCCAGTAAAAAGACTATGAATCGGAACGATGACAGAAATCAAATTCCCCACACCGACCAAACAGTGCGTCAACAACCATCACAAATAGAATTCCTGTTATAAAAATCCCATTTGTTGTAAGAAATTCAATCTCCTATCAAATAAATATAGCTACAATAAGTATCTAAAGTTAATCATGAAATTGTACAGATCCACCTGTATCTTTATATAAATACACAGTAAAGCTAAAATAAAAGACTAAAACTAAAGCCCAACATTGCACCTTTAGGGATCGTTTTCCTCATTACTGTAGAATGGTTACAAGTTAAAACCATCTGTACTATCTACTATCGGACTAGGCAACACCTTCCTCGCATTACCTCTCTTCAGTTATCTTGCTTTTCTGCACACGCCTTAATATTTTCACTCCACTTAAACTAATACAATGACCAAAACCCATTCAACAGAAATCATTCATTTTCCTGAAAAGTGAATTGAAACTTCGAACTTACTTTCTTCTTACTACACAGCTTCTACAGGGAAACACTGCTCACACCTAAGATGGCATAAATACAAAATAATTGACACTAAACCACATTTATTTTGGTAAAATACGAAGATTGAATACGAAGGTAGATATATCAACATAGTAGACTACAAAATATGCACAGTTTTTTCAACAAATGTACTATATATCTAGTTTTAATTAATAATCTGTACTACATAGAACACAGCTACGGCAACGGTTGATTCAATGTGAAACTTGACTTTAGCTTCATTTCACCTTCGGCTTAGTACAGCATCTGAAATCTGACGCCGTCACAGTCTTAACTCCTGGATTATGGGGTCCAAGCTCGTCTGATGAGATTCAGCAGGACCGAAACGTAGAGTATCTTGGCAATCGATGATTTCAGTATCCATGATCGCATCAGCTCATCAAGGTGCTGAGATGGGAGACTTGACAACCAATCTGATCAGTCGGCGACGCAAACGTTCACATTGTACACTTTTTACTGCTGTATAACTTTTACTACTTAAACTCTTTATTCTTAGGAAGGACTAATTTTAATCCAGTTCAACTTTATTTGCTCATCACATGGAAAAATCTAAACTGGTTTCACAAGTGGGATTGGGTGGGATTTTTTTATATTACTGAGGCTTTTAAATTCCCATTCATATTTGTTCTTTTTAAAAAAATGTTGTTAACTACCAATAACATTAAGTGATTAATTTTAGGAACAGCTGACATTGACTATTATGATAATTTAACTTAGCTATAGATAAACGTATATTTAACTCAAGTAAATTAAAAATTAATTATGAAGTCTTTTTCAATAAACTAAACAATTAATTTATGCACAAAAAAATCAGCTTCCAATCTGAATGGGAACTTCAGATTATTTCATTATTTCCTTCTTCCGTTAGGACCACTAAAATTTTGCTTTACTGTATGCAATAAAGTATTTTAGGGGGATAAAAGTCCAAACTGTTTTAAAATTGAAATATATTGAAACACATTTAGCTGCTAAGTACTCAGCAAGTAAACCTAATCTAATACTAAACACGTCCGGTTAACAACAGATTTAACAGAATGTAATTCAATCTACAACTAATTACACCTCCAATACATGACTAACAACATAACGAAGGAGCTGATTACGGTTTCACCGCTGTTTGATTAACCAGTTAACCACTGATCACCCCGATTCAATTACAAGAGTATTTACTCCAGGAAACCAATCTGTTACTGCGACTAACTTGTTTAATTTACTGTCATCAAAATTATTTACATTTGCGCTTAATTAATATTCAGGCCGATACGCAATTTCACGATTAGCCTAGTTTCCAAACTTCTATAAGTCATTCTTATTTCCTGATAATATTTCGAACTATAGGCATAAAGAATAAACATAGTGGATTATTGTAATGTTACCTTAGATAGTGTATTTGCTAAACCGCCACATTAATAACTGAAGAATTCAGGAAACTAAGGAACTATAGACGAATACATTGTTTACTAACTGAATTACTTTATTAACATTTATTCGTTTATACCATTCTGTCGACAGTTTATTTTAGCGATTTTCGAAATAATAACTAACAAACCACCATTTTTGTATAATTTATCAATTACTCTATCAAACAGTTTCGTTGCATAATGAAATGAACTGTTTTATAATATGACACGAACTAAATACAAATGTAGTTGTAGCTGAAAGAGAAAAAATACATACGTGAATGACACTAAGCACCGCAATTGACGAAGGTTATCTATTATTAAATTTCATTTCATACTATTAAGGCTTGTGCAGCATATGGATCCATCACTCAACTTAATTACAAAACATTATTTCACTAAAACGCAAAAAGTAAAAGGACCTGGCAACCATATATATTTAGAACTAAAATGTTGAGTTAATTTTGGGAGTGATATTGACAAGCGGCAAAGTTAAGTACAATTATGCTTTAACCCTGAACAAACGTGTGTCCGTTTCAGATTGTTGCGTCACAACGTCAAGTAACTTGGCGATCAGATATTATGCTGACTCTAAACGGATTAAAATCATCTGAATATCAATGAACTGATATAATTTTACTTTGGCCGAGTTTTTCCAAATATTGCTTATAATGAGTAAAGAACCGAGACAGCTCGCTCTACATACTGAATCTGTCACTTCCCACTCGCGTGTCTCCCTTCACACGTGACATTATCAACCACTATCAGTCTCTCAACGTTATAATAATGGGTTTAACTAGTAGCAATCAAACGCGGCATAGTGATACGATGTAAATTAAGTGTCGCATATTTTATTTACTTGTAACGTAGCGCTGCTATCACTTAATGGATTATTCACTCCTATCGTAGTGCAGCTACGCTTAATGGATTATTCACTCCTATCGTAGTGCTGCTATCTCTTAATTGATTATTTACTCGTGGCGAAGTGCTGTTTCTCTTAATGGATTAATCACTCCTATCGTAGTGCTGCTATCTCTTAATTGATTATTTACTCGTGGCGCTGTTTCCCTTAATGGATTATTCACTCCTATTGTAGTGCTGCTATCTCTTAATTGATTATTTACTCGTGGCGAAGTACTGTTTCTCTTAATGGATTATTCACTCGTATCGTAGTGCTGCTATGGGATTATTCAATAATGACGAAGAGCAGAAAAATTGCAATTTCTTATGATTTGTCATGAATACATAATTTAAAAAGACTGTATCTGTTAGATTGTTCAAAAGTACAGCGTGGAACAAATAAACAGCAAGATAGAAGATGAAAACGTGTTAAGCGTAAGAAAGTTAAACAACGCGAACGCGAGCCATGCCACGTAGATGACAGTGAACCTAAGAGGCTCACAGTAATTGTGTGAAGTGTCTGGGTTTATTAGAGAAGTTCTCAGCGGGCCCTGGGAGTAGGAAGCGGAGTGCAGCACGCTAGCCGGCTAGTTACCTACATTTGAGTGCTACACATTTATATGGCCTTAGAACACAACTATGGTATAGAACTTGCCCATAGGTCTTCACAACAAAAACAAGATCTACGCATTATAAGAATTAGTTATTACTTTAGACATATTACGATAATTACTCGCATCAATAATCTACGGCGGACTTCAACGTTGTCAATAGCTCACTAACTGATATAACAGATCTGATACCTCCGTTATGTTACATTAAAACTCCCTGGATACTAAATTTGGGCTAATGTGAAAACCAAGTTCTCGGACACAAGCATTACCTTTTATAAAATGAGACAAAATATGAGAAAATGTTCTAAATGAACGGCGAAACTCTTAAGATACAATAAACCAACGCTTTACTCGAGTTCTACGTTAAAAAACTCCCCCTTCCCCTTTTTTGAATATGTTATATTATATGTATAATATGTGTTAAAATGTCATCTAAGATACCATGTATTACTGTTCTTTGTAAGGCGCAATTCCTTAGTTTACGTATTTACGATTACGTAATCTGTTAAAGTTGTAAGACGCCTAAACAAATCCTAAATGTTAACATTTATTACTGGAAACCAGCTAAATATTATGATTGTAATTCAGTTTAAACACTTTTATAACTCACCAAAATTCAACCAACAAAATTTTGAACAAACCTGGAAGCAAAACATATAATTAAGATACATTCACAATTAACAGGCCATTATTGAATATCATATACCTGAACAGTACAGTATATAACACAATAACATTACGAACTTCATTTAAATAGTTTTAAACTACATTATTCGTTAAAGCAAATGTGGATTTTCTGTATGTGTTTGGTTATTTTTGGTCACTAGATTCTTATGTAAACAATGATGGGGATAAATCTTAGTAATCTATATTGATCACTTGACGATTTACGGAGATAGTAATTAGCACGCCATACTACTCTCAAAGCAATTGACTAGTTCTGGCTTTTTATGCGATCTCTAATCTTTTTTCGTTTTCTATAAACTGTTATTACTCCGCTCCAACCTCCGTACAACAACCTTCCGCTTCGTTTTTAGCAAAATATTTATAAATTGTAAACACACCGAGTTTCCAGATCTGCAAATTTCACATTTATACCAGACGATACGACATTTACAAACAAGTTAATTAAGGTCTCTTATCAATTTGGGTTTAATAAAAATGTATTTAATTAAATTCGAAAAGAGCACGACCTTTTCACGGCTTGATGTTATTATGAGGATTGCTTTCCCAATATGAACTCATCCTTTCACCGAATATAAGCACAGAGTTTTTGTAAACCCCAAATTGAGCCATCGCCGCTTTCACCCGAACGGTCGAGGCAGTGTGGTGAGGTCGGGTCACGTGCAGAAGTGACGGACGGTTGACGACCACGACCACGACCAGAGCACGGGCCGCGAGAAAGTGACGGAACTTTCACTGCGAGGTCCGGTTTGTGGCTCAAGCCGCCTCGCCTCATTAGGTAAAGTTAACATCCTACTAAAAACTCACTTTGCACTCGTTCTTTTGAAAGTAGTCTACACAAGATTTGGAGACGCTGCCTTAGCACCCCCTGGGCTCTGACGTTACGTCTAGGCTCAATTCAGTGCACGGACACGGTTAAGGCACCGGAATAGCACCCTTCAGCTTTAATATTTCCCAGTTATTTCATACACTTAAGACTAATGCATTAAATTAAAATAAAGGAAAGATGCCATATTTTTACCAGGCGAAGTTAGAGCTAAGAAGCCCTCTCTAACACTCAACCTGTGGACCAAAGGCTCATAAAGGGAACTTCCGAATCACCACCAATGGCCGGGCAGGCGAACTGCTTGCAAGGACAGGATCGCTCAGTGGTCACCCGTCCAAGCAGCAGCCACGCTCGTCGCTACTTGGTCCGGTTGTACCCGCTATACTGCGCCATTTGCAGCACTGCATTGTTGTTGCAATAAAGCAACCAGTGTTTACCAATGTTACAAAGGATAACCGGTTTTCGGATATTTACCATCATTAACGTTATATAAATAAAACACTGGGTTTCGAGGGTTAGAGTATTCCTAAGTAACAAACTTTAAACAAAGAACGATATTTATTTAAATTAAATAACAAATTTATTTTTTGACAATGGAGTAAACTGTATTTTTAAATTTCTTAATTATCAAGAGCCATTATATCTCCGTATTTCGCATATTGGTTTCAGCTGTTTCATTAAGATTAACTTATTCTTTTATAATAACATTTAAAATATAATTTTCTATCTATAACGATAGTATAACCAATAAAACAAGCCCCTCAGATTCCGGTTCACTAGTAATGTAAAATGATATTTGTCATTGATTAAACACTTGTTTAAACAAAATAAATGTCTGAACAATATATTTCATTTATATGTATTGCTCACTATTAAAACACCAACATATCGTACTATTTATACACCAGATCTCACATAATTCCCGAAAAAAGTTAATTCACAATTGAAATAAACAATATATTGACGAATGTTAAGCTTACACCCACCAAAACTTACATTCCTCCAATTTTTAAACTTACTGTAAACGAATTCAAATTAGTGGTCTGGTATTCCCCTGTGCACTCAAAAGAAACCAAAGATGAAGTAAAGGGCGAGAAGCTGAGCGAGGGTTGGTCCCTGGGGCGCCCCAGTACATGCAGTGTGCAGACGTGTGTAGGCGTGTGTAATGATCTAAATTGTTATATTACATGGCTGGCGCTGAGGCGTAGCGGGGGCGGTGGGAGGGAGAGACAGTTCAGAGGTCATCCAAAGGTCAATCTATGTTGGAATGTTATAATCATTCTGAAGTTAACAAGCTACATACCAGAGTACGAATGCGGTGAAATACATTCCATTTTAGAGTCACTAGGACGCGGATATAAGCTATGGAACTCTAAGCAATAAAGGCTTATATTACTTTAACTACAAGCTTATTATTACTACAGGCTATATTAACTACAAGGAACACTAATCACTATATGTCGTGTAGAACACTATATTAGTACACTTAACAATAAACACGCTAACTTTGAAAACAAGTATAAATAGATATCTTTATGTTATAATGTTCTGTTTTACATTTGGATATAAAACTCTCTTGAAAAAACTTGGGAATTGAGAAAAAAATTTAAAAATGCCACAACGATGTAATCCTTGAAAATTCAATAAACTGTAATTTATCTTAAAGACAAACATACATCATACCTTAGCGCCTTCAAATAGTTTTGGTTATTTAATATACGAAAATGTCTAGTAACTGCATTTATAATTTGCAGGCGCTTTTAAAACTTTTATCTTATGCAGCGCCGCCTTGTGGCGAGTTACATCAATGGTCATAGCATATAACCCTTATCCGTAGAAAAATACATATACATACAAACTTTCAATACATATGATGAGTTAGGCAGGTAGCACGAGTAATGGATGTCATGATTGGATCTTTACCTTTTCTATTTGTGGGCGCCATTATACGCAGGGGCGGAAGTAGCGTTAGCTGCATTATAATATCATAACTAGTAGCAGTCGCGACGTAGTCAGACATGTTACAAACTTGATCCAGCTAGAAGCGGACCAACAGACCTTGTAGCAAATGACCGGTCAGCTGATTATAACATCACAACCTACTAGTAGCAGTCGCGACGTAGTCAGACATGTTAAAAACTTGATCCAGCTAGAAGCGGACCAAAAGACCATGTAGCGACTCACCGGTCAGATGATTATAACATCACAACCTACTAGTAGCAGTCGCGACGTAGTCAAGACATGTTACAAACTTGATCCAGCTAGAAGCGGACCAACAGACCTTGTAGCAACTGACCGGTCAGCTGATTATAACATCATAACCTACTAGCAGCAGTCGCGACGTAGTCAGACATGTTACAAACATGATCCAGCTAGAAGCGGACCAACAGACCATGTAGCGACTGACCGGTCAGCTGATTATAACATCACAACCTACTAGTAGCAGTCGCGACGTAGTCAGACATGTTACAAACTTGATCCAGCTAGAAGCGGACCAACAGACCATGTAGCGACTGACCGGTCAGCTGATTATAACATCACAACCTACTAGTAGCAGTCGCGACGTAGTCAGACATGTTACAAACTTGATCCAGCTAGAAGCGGACCAACAGACCTTGTAGCGACTGACCGGTCAGCTGATTATAACATCACAACCTACTAGTAGCAGTCGCGACGTAGTCAGACATGTTACAAACTTGATCCAGCTAGAAGCGGACCAACAGACCTTGTAGCGACTGACCGGTCAGCTGATTATAACATCACAACCTACTAGTAGCAGTCGCGACGTAGTCAGACATGTTACAAACTTGATCCAGCTAGAAGCGGACCAACAGACCATGTAGCGACTGACCGGTCAGCTGATTATAACATCACAACCTACTAGTAGCAGTCGCGACGTAGTCAGACATGTTACAAACTTGATCCAGCTAGAAGCGGACCAACAGACCATGTAGCGACTGACCGGTCAGCTGATTATAACATCACAACCTACTAGTAGCAGTCGCGACGTAGTCAGACATGTTAAAAACTTGATCCAGCAAGAAGCGGACCAAAAGACCTTGTAGCGACTCACCGGTCAGATGATTATAACATCACAACCTACTAGCAGCAGTCGCGACGTAGTCAAGACATGTTACAAACTTGATCCAGCTAGAAGCGGACCAACAGACCTTGTAGCAACTGACCGGTCAGCTGATTATAACATCATAACCTACTAGTAGCAGTCGCGACGTAGTCAGACATGTTACAAACATGATCCAGCTAGAAGCGGACCAACAGACCATGTAGCGACTGACCGGTCAGCTGATTATAACATCACAACCTACTAGTAGCAGTCGCGACGTAGTCAGACATGTTACAAACTTGATCCAGCTAGAAGCGGACCAACAGACCATGTAGCGACTGACCGGTCAGCTGATTATAACATCACAACCTACTAGTAGCAGTCGCGACGTAGTCAGACATGTTAAAAACTTGATCCAGCTAGAAGCGGACCAACAGACCTTGTAGCGACTGACCGGTCAGCTGATTATAACATCACAACCTACTAGTAGCAGTCGCGACGTAGTCAGACATGTTACAAACTTGATCCAGCTAGAAGCGGACCAACAGACCTTGTAGCGACTGACCGGTCAGCTGATTATAACATCACAACCTACTAGTAGCAGTCGCGACGTAGTTCAGACATGTTACAAACTTGATCCAGCTAGAAGCGGACCAACAGACCTTGTAGCGACTGACCGGTCAGCTGATTATAACATCACAACCTACTAGTAGCAGTCGCGACGTAGTTAAGACATGTTACAAACTTGAGCCAGCTAGAAGCGGACCAACAGACCTTGTAGCGACTGACCGGTCAGCTGATTATAACATCACAACCTACTAGTAGCAGTCGCGACGTAGTTAAGACATGTTACAAACTTGATCCAGCTAGAAGCGGACCAACAGACCTTGTAGCGACTGACCGGTCAGCTGATTATATCAACCTCCCAGTAGTAGTCGCGACGTACTGTCTAGTACTGTTCACATGCTTGCAGATAAGTCACTATCGTGTCGCAAGATGTTGCCTTGTCCCCGTGGAGTTTGGAGTGTGTAATTGAATGATAACACTTGACTGTACAACCGCGATAATCTTGTCTGCTTTACGGTTTCAACAGTCGCGTTCTCTGGCGGTCCGAATCCACGAGGTCAGACTGTTTTGGTGTTATGATCTTGTGGGCTGATATATTTCTGCACGCATCCGACCGGAAGCGACTGACGCTGACACTGGCGTCCGGTTCCGTCGGCACTCACGGGTCGGTGTTTCGGCGGGAGTGGAGCTGCGACCTCGTGTTATATACTTGGGCGACTTTCTTACGAGACACGCAACACACTCGAGACAATTAATTACAAACTGATTAGTAATTAATGCTGGAATTGACAACATTATAGTAGCAGTGAAGGCAGTGAAATTTATCATCCAATAGATCATGATTTTGAAATTTGAAACGAATTACAATTATTAGGAGCTTTTCTCGTCAGTAATTATGGTTAATAAAACGCGAAAAAATAAAGAATTCAGTATAAACACCCAGTTATACCAAATTTACATAGAATCTGAATTGAACATTATTAAAGGAGCAATAGAAGCACGCTGTGCTTAGTGGGCGATTGTTGAAGTTCCACATACTAGTTTTGTTCCTAGAATATTTTCGATAGTATTTTATAACTTTATCCTATACATAAAAAATTATAACAAATACTTTATTGACCAAATTAAAAAATGTGTGAAAATAAAAATAATTTATTGCAATTTTGAATTAAACAAATATGGATCAACCATAATTCAAATGTTGAATTTACAAGTTTTAGATGAGCAATAAGGTCTCTGAGCGAGGGGGGGGAGTTGATCGCCATCTTGAAAAACAAATGAATGAGAACTAAAAGAACATATAGCTTGGATGTAACTGTCGAAAAACAGATTTACAAAAAATACTAAACCATCTTAAGGTTATGATGGCTTTATTAATCAAAGTTCTTGTGTATAATTCAGTAATTATAAACAAGATCCTTACTACTATTCTGAATAAAAAGTAAATATATTTATATTAACAAAGCTCATTCATTGATGATTAAAAATGTTAATTTCAACACGTCCTAAACGATTGTGAAATGTTTAAAAATTGTCTACAATTTCTTCAGGTAGATGTTTTGTTAGGCAGTTTGAATTGGTTATGTTAAATATGGGAAAGTCTTCCTTAAAATTAAGTCTTGAGGTAAAAATGATGTCTGGGGCTTTAAGAGGATTGAAACTTTCTGTGGCTGATATTTAAAATGACAAATGTGAGTGTTCGCCCAAATATATTGTTGAAAGAAGATGGGGAATTTAACAGCACAATCTTCAAAGCCGCTGTGTTGAAAGTCGGACGGGAATGACGATCTTCAGTAAGTTGAAAACAGTAATTATTAATTGTCCCGACGATGTCACTGGTAGATGGTATCACTCATTACTTCTATAGACAGCATTTGGTTGCAGGAAACAGTAATTATTAATTGTCCCGACGATGTCACTGGTAGATGGTATCACTCATTACTTCTATAGACAGCATTTGGTTGCAGGAAACAGTAATTATTAATTGTCACGACGATGTCACTGGTTGATGGTATCACTCGTTACTTCTAGACACTAAGCATTTGGTAGCAGGAAACGGTAATTATTAATTGTCACGACGATGTCACTGGTTGATGGTATCACTCGTTACTTCTAGACACTAAGCATTTGGTAGCAGGAAACGGTAATTATTAATTGTCCCGACGATGTCACAGGTTGATGGTATCACTGGTTACTTCTTGAAACTTAGCATTTGGTAGCAGGAAACGGTAATTATTAATTGTCATGACGATGTCACTGGTTGATGGTATCACTCGTTACTTCTAGACACTAAGCATTTGGTAGCAGGAAACGGTAATTATTAATTGTCACGACGATGTCACTGGTTGATGGTATCACTCGTTACTTCTAGACACTAAGCATTTGGTAGCAGGAAACGGTAATTATTAATTGTCCCGACGATGTCACTGGTTGATGGTATCACTTGTTACTTCTTGACACTTAGCATTTGGTAGCAGGAAACGGTAATTATTAATTGTCCCGACGATGTCACTGGTTGATGGTAACACTTGTTACTTCTTGACACTTAGCATTTAGTAGCAGGAAACGGTAATTATTAATTGTCACGACGATGTCACTGGTTGATGGTATCACTCGTTACTTCTAGACACTAAGCATTTGGTAGCAGGAAACGGTAATTATTAATTGTCACGACGATGTCACTGGTTGATGGTATCACTCGTTACTTCTAGACACTAAGCATTTGGTAGCAGGAAACGGTAATTATTAATTGTCCCGACGATGTCACTGGTTGATGGTATCACTTGTTACTTCTAGACACTTAGCATTTGGTAGCAGGAAACGGTATTTATTCATTGCCCCATTGATGTAACAGGAAGAGGTCAATAGCTGATTGTATCACTTGTTACTTCTAGACACTTAGCATTTGGTAGCAGGAAACAGTATTTATTAAATTCCCCATTGATGTTACAGGAAGTGGTGACTGGCTGATTGTATCACTCGTTACTAATAGATACTTAGCAATTGGTAGCAAGAAAAGGAAATAATTTAGGATTTATTTTAATATTAATCAAATCAAAAGAGATATTTCAAAATATGCCCCAATAAATATTTCGAAATCGATTCATAAGTATTTCCCAGAAAAGTGAAATGGTAAGTACATAGACTGATGAAATTATTTATCTAAACAAATTGGCATGGTATATAATGAGAGTTGCACATATACTACATTTATAAAGGTATGGGGGTAGATAATGTATAAAATGGAGAAAAATGTAATTAAAATCAAAATAAATGTATAGTAAGTATTTCAATTAAGGGCTGGTAATTAGTAAAATTAATTAGGATAAGAACGTAAAGATACATTGCAGTGTTTTAAACTAAGGGTAATTATTTCGGCTAAGTCTATGAGCCGAAAAACATTATTTGGCTGCGCATTACCTAGTTACAGTGTATTGCGCAGGTCCAGGTTATCGCAGTGGGAGCGAGGCAGCCTGCTAGCTCCCACGAACTATATCGCGCACAGGTGATACAGTGGCTGCAGATATGCCGAGCTGACCATTTCGTATCAAGAGGTAAAAACAATGTACATATCTAGCAGCTAACAAAATCAAATATTATTGAACCAAAATCATACAACATCGAGTTTAAATACTACTTGTAGATTGAATCTTTAGACAAATAGTCAAATTATTTGTATTACTTAAAGCAAATGATATAAATTGGCTTAAAGCAAAAAGAGATTGATGGTCCCTATGCCCTAAGTACTATTTACAACTATTTCCACAAAATACTTATAAAATAAACTGGCAGGTTTGTAATGCTGACTATGTCCACTGTAAAGTTTTACATCTCCCTTAAATGCAAAATGACATCCGTGTCCATTTAGTATATATCTTACTTGTATTATATATACTGATATCACTAGATTTCATCCTAAACAGCATATTTGTATCTGAGAAGTGATATAGGGGCGAAATGCCTTTTTGAACGGAAATGGTAATTTTATGTATAAGTTAAGACCTATTGTGAAACAGAGGTCCCGGGTTCGCGACCTTCGGGCACCAGAATACGCTACCAGTACCGAAAAAAGTATTTCTCTGGCTGTCAAAGGCTGATTTCAAGAGACATTTTGGAGAGATGTTCTAATTTAAAAACACAATTCCATTCATGAGAGAGGACACTATAAAGAATATCCAGCACCGATGGTAAAAAATAACGGTTTTCTTATTGTACTTATTGAGTTTTTTCCAAACGATACCAACAAGGAGGAGGGTTTATGTGTATAAGTAGCTTTTTTTAAATTCTTTAAATGAAAGTAATAGCAACGGTAGGCTGAATTTTAGTGTGTTCAACTAGAGTATAAGGTTTATGATATATCAAATGTTTGATAAGCATTACAAACATAAACAATACAGGATGTGGAGGATGCTATAATGATTTTCCACATGTTCAAAAATAACCAACATACGGGACATAAACCAATCAGGCGTTACGTCTTTCAGAGTTACTAACGATTAAACTATTGGTTTCTTCATATTTAAAAATTACATTATTGGAGTAAAGAGTTTACTAAATAGGACTAAATAAGGACGTTCGTAAAATACAAACTACTTCCGAAATACACACTATTTGTTCCATAAAATTCATGCTCTAAAAAAGAAAGATTTTGTATAATGTTATGACGTTTGGATTTCCGTGAGCCTTTTTTATTTTGATTGTTTAACGAAAAATAGTTTTATTAGCTGGTATATAACCAATTAAATCTATGAAATGGGGAAATTTAAAATTATTTCAGATAAATTTATTGAAGGTATTTAACAGTAAACAATTTGTATAAGCGCTAGTAGAAAAAAATTACTGATACATTTCAAACTTAATTAAAAATCTATATATTTAAACGTTTTATGTAACACGTGACCAATATGAATAGGTAATCGTGTTTCGTAGATTTATTGATTTAAAAATATTAAACAGTACAAAATATATAAAATCCAACCACATTTTCGGCGTTGTATAAGCGGTAGCAGAAAAAAATATTGATAAATTTCAAACTTAATTAAAAATCTATATATTAAACGTTTTATGTAAGCACGTGACCAATATGAATAGGTAATCGTGTTCGTAGATTTATTGATTTAAAAATATTAACAATACAAATATATAAAATCCAACCACATTTTTCGGCGTTGTATAAGCGGTAGCAGAAAAAAATATTGATAAAATTTCAAACTTAATTAAAAATCTATATATTAAACGTTTTATGTAACACGTGACCAATATGAATAGGTTAATCGTGTTTTCGTAGATTTATTGATTTAAAAATATTAACAATACAAATATATAAAATCCAACCACATTTTCGGCGTTGTATAAAGCGTAGCAGAAAAAAATACTGATACATTTTCAAACTTAATTAAAAATCTATATATTAAACGTTTTATGTAACACGTGACCAATATGAATAGGTAAATCGTGTTCGTAGATTTATTGATTTAAAAAATATTAAACAATACAAATATATAAAATCCAACCACATTTTCTGCGTTGTATAAGCGGTAGCAGAAAAAAATATTGATAAATTTCAAATTTAATTAAAAATCTATATATTAAACGTTTTATGTAACACGTGACCAATATGAATAGGTAATCGTGTTCGTTAGATTTATTGATTTAAAAATATTAACAGTACAAATATATAAAATCCAACCACATTTTCGGCGTTGTATAAGCGGTAGCAGAAAAAAATATTGATAAATTTCAAACTTAATTAAAAATCTATATATTAAACGTTTTATGTAACACGTGACCAATATGAATAGGTAATCGTGTTCGTAGATTTATTGATTTAAAAATATTAACAATACAAATATATAAAATCCAACCACATTTTCGGCGTTGTATAAGCGGTAGCAGAAAAAAAATATTGATAAATTTTCAAACTTAATTAAAAAATCTATATATTTAAACGTTTTATGTAACACGTGACTAATATGAATAGGTAATCGTGTTCGTAGATTTATTGATTTAAAAATATTTAACAATACAAATATATAAAATCCAACCACATTTTCGGCGTTGTATAAGCGGTAGCAGAAAAAAATACTGATACATTTCAAACTTAATTAAAAATCTAATATATTAAACGTTTTATGTAACACGTGACCAATATGAATAGGTAATCGTGTTCGTTAGATTTATTGATTTAAAAAATTATTAACAATACAAATATATAAAGAAATCCAACCACATTTTCGGCGTTGTATAAGCGGTAGCAGAAAAAAATACTGATACATTTCAAACTTAATTAAAAAATCTATATATTAAACGTTTTTATGTAACACGTGACCAATATGAATAGGTAATCGTGTTCGTAGATTTATTGATTTAAAAAATATTAACAATACAAAATATATAAAATCCAACCACAATTTTCGGCGTTGTATAAGCGGTAGCAGAAAAAAATACTGATACATTTCAAACTTAATTAAAAATCTATATATTAAACGTTTTATGTAACACGTGACCAATATGAATAGGTAATCGTGTTCGTAGATTTATTGATTTAAAAATATTAACAATACAAATATATAAAATCCAACCACATTTTCGGCGTTGTATAAGGCGGTTAGCAGAAAAAAATATTGATAAATTTCAAACTTAATTAAAAATCTATATATTAAACGTTTTATGTAACACGTGACCAATATGAATAATCGTGTTCGTAGATTTATTGGTTTAAAAATATTAACAACACAAATATATAAAATCCAACAACACTTTCAGCGTTGATATGTCATGCACATGTATACAAAATATTAACAGTTGTTGTATAAGTGGATAGACTAAAACCGTTCGCCTTTATACACGACGTCATGACCAAGTCACTAACTTCACCACTTGGAGAAGCAGTTGCACAGGTGCCATACTATCAATAACTGAGGTGTTCTGTTTCGTGTACGGGGTACGGAAGTACTAAACATTCGGTCAATTAGACACGAATCTTACTGTATAATAACGCAAAATAAATGTTAACAAATTTGAATTTAACAACTGATTCATTGTGTAAGAAAAACATAGCTAACTGTAACAGGAAAATAAATTTGTAGCCTTTAACATTAATTGAACATCACATATTACTATAACATATAATAAGGAGAAAATAACAAATGTTCTATAAGCTATAACGTTCTACTACCACTTGACTATGATTTGAAATTCTCTCTGATTTTAAAAAGTAGATAAAAAGCCTAGAGATACATATTTTAAGAATGTCGGTCACTAAAAACATTTTTCACTTTGTTCTACTGATACTGGAAATCTAAATTTAAAAATAAAACAGTTTCTATAGAAAAATTAAATTTAGTATATTTGTGAAAGATTCAGAAAATGACCACTAATCTACACGCAGAGAGACACATTTAAAGTTTTGCAACTATGAAGAAACGGTTCAAATCACAACAAGACGTATAATACTATGTTTAGAGTGTCATTAAACAATGAATAACATTGCAGACTTATCTTTGCTGGCAATTCTGAACCAATGATATAAGTTCGGCCTTTAGACTACGGCGGAGGAGATGTGAGAATATGTGGAGTGCGCGCACGTGTTATACGCGTAACCACCATTTTAGATTTTAAATAAGATTATAACCTTTAGTATGACAGATTTTTCGATTTAAATGGTGTACTATTTCATGGCGAATAATGTCAAAAACACCAAATCACAAAAACGTCACATATTGTGACCGTATTTATACTACCTGTATAAAGAAAGAACGACAGGTAGGTAGGAATCCATACAATTTGTTGGAAATTCAATTTTCACTACCGTCGAACAAAAATAGACACCAAACTAGAAAACCTCTATTTAATAATTAAACTTCTAAGGCTTTAATAATTAATAAGTGCACAATTGTTGTCCTTTTTTTACAAGCAAAAGAAAAGGAAACTGATGAATTAAATACAGATATCAGTAAATACTAGTATAAATATATCACAACATCAACGAAATCATTTATCAACATTGTTTTCCACATTATGATATAAATCGTTTTTAATAAACCCAAGGTTTTTAACACCAAGGACTAAAATAATGACCAAGTTGACTAGATTTCAGCACTAAGAAATGTCTAGATTACCAGTACTGAAGCACCAAGTACAAAATTTACATATTAAACGCCGCGCCAGTTTGACTGAACGCTGCTGCCACCTGGTAGAGATGCTCTCAACCACGAATAACATAAGCTAGATATAGTGTTCAATACATATTACACTAACAAATCATTAGAAATAAGAATTTTATATTATACTAGCAGTTTCCCGCGGCTTCGCACGCAATTTCCTGTTGAAAAACAGTACACTATATTTAAGTATTCTTTTTCTATCATATATTTTAAACACTCCTGAGATAATTGATAGTCGTTCCTTCGTGAGTCTCTTGAGCAGGTGTTGGTAAGTTATTCAGTACAATTAATTTATATAGATGAATTTCGATAAACTAATTAGGTTATAAAGAACCAAATTCTGTCTGTTAAAATAATTAATTTTCTGTCTACAATATTTCCAGTATTTTTGTGGAGTTTGCCTTGTGCTACGATCAAGAAAATGTATCAACGAAAACCAATTTCGATCATAAAGCGTTTTCTTTCGGCACTTTTCATTTACATTCGATCTAACCAAATTCGATTACCTTATGTGCAAACATTCACGGCTTTTTACAATGACGTGGTTTTTATAACAGCGTTTAATAGTATTTTCATTGCATTAGATAGTTTATTGATCACGAGTGCAATCTAAATTTAAAATTAGGCAATAACTTCTACTATGCAATCTGCATTACGTTACTGATCAAGCACTTTACACTAATAATTTTCTAAATTTTAAATGTAAACAAATGTTTCTACCTCTTTGATGAACTTCAGCTGAACGTATTAACAGGCTGTCAAGTATCAGTTCACTTTGTATTACGTGTTGTAGCACAATCTGCCGGATCCAATATAAAACACTCTAACATCAACAACAATTTATAAATAAAAAATTAATTAAATAAACTATTTAAATCGGACCAAATCACGAATCTAAACCATTCTCGAATCCCCTTCAACACACACACAAAACTTCATCAAAATCGGTCTAGTCGTTTAGGAGGAGTTCAGTCACATACACACGAACACAAGAAATATGTATATATATATATATATATATATATATATATATATATATAAAGATTGTATTGTACTTAGGCTAATTTCAGTATAGTAAATACTTGATACATTTACAGGAACGCTAATCGTCAGTTGCCAATGATTATCGCAAAGACATTCAGGGAAAATTGCTGCACTTTTGGTGTGTAAATCTTTTTTTAAATGTTGTATGGTTTTTTATGTGAAGGTATGAATATCTTAGCGGTCAATGTTGATACGGTACCATATATACCGTATAGTTGTTATTAAATATTATTTGATGCAATTCGTACAATAGAAGTAATTTTATTTTTTACTCTCGGATCAAAATGTTTACATACCTGAGTTTGAAAGTTAACCAGGAACTAACCAATAGAGTTAAAATGACGAAAGTGATATTACAATATAGCTTGTTGAATTCTACCTTTAGATACATAAATCAAATAATTTATAAATAATAAGTTCCAGTTTTTAAAAGGGCGTTGTTGCCTCGGCAGCCTGGCGGTTTGTGCGTTCAAATGAGCAGTCGCAGACCGTGGTAAATTAACAAAACCTGCCCAATTAAATCCGTGTGAAAATTAAATGAAACGTAATTATAGTTGTTTGCAAAAATACACGCCCAAGATAATAACTTTAGAGCTTCATAACGTGACCAACACCAATATTTCTTAACCGTCCGGTCAAGAAAAACGCTTAAGATGGCAATTTAATAAAAACATTTTTATGTAAACCTAAAATTTTACATTAAAAGAGAACACTTTTAATTAATCTGTATACAAATCTTGTCCACTCAAAAATCTCGGTGTTGTCAAGGTTCAAAGTGGCAATTCGGTCGAAAAGTGACAAAACCCGGTATTTTTTCCGATGTTATCGACATAAAAACAAGAAGTTATTGATTTTGGATAATTTGTTTTATGCGTCGAAACTCGTACACTTGGACAAGATAAATTTGACTGTAACTCCCGTTATTGTAGCTCTACATCTTACTATGTAGTTAACTTTACAACTCGAATATCTAAACGGTTTGATCACACAGTAGGCTTACACTGACTCGGTTTAACGTTGACTGAAGATGGACCTCCACAGCGGTCCGAAACATTTTAATACTGTAGTTGTGAGTAACAAATAGAAAATTTACATCTCAGTATTAGTAATTATTAAATGACAACTGTTAATGGTAGATGTCCAACTTTGAATTTTTGCAAATTTTAAGATTTTACCAGTTCCAAGCATTTATGCCGAACATCAGAAAAATTATAGCTAGAAAAAATAATACTTCTATTTGCTGACATCAACCACTACATCGTTTGTGCGTAGGAAGTATAACAATTGACGTCTAAGCATTTCCTTCACTAAATAGGTTTTTTTTTAGACAATCAAAGTAAAATAATGCCTAATAAACCACCAAATGAGAACCACAATAGATTATAAGTTAGTACAAGACAGAAAACTTTATTTTATCATACAAAATAAAAAGAGAAATCACTCACATTTTGAGTACAATTCGTTGATATTTCCATCGACAAGTATGTTGATCACTAAGACCATAACTACTGGCACTAGTCCCATGTCAATAAAAGTAGGAACCTACATCATAAGCTTCTGACAACTTCTCATAAGATAAAGAAAAATGTGAGGATGTCTTTTTTCTGTCCCCTGTTCAGCACATGCATGATGATGATTGTACTGGGAAGAGGGCTGTAAACAGTAGAATAGTAGTAGAGATATCCCATTACTGGATGAATAGCAGCTATTAGAGACCGGATATACGTGAAGGTGTGCCGCGTACGTGTGGAGATAACAGAACAGAGCGGTCTGGCTCGGTGACAATACACAGACAATCAGCTGAGAGTATGGGAGACATCGTAGTCAGCTGTTCTCTAGTGCTGTCAACCTAACTTCTACTTTAGTACAACTGAAACTGACAAGATACAGGATATTTGTATACAACATATAGATCAGGCTATGACCGATATGATAATACGGACCATTGACACCGGCAGCACTGTCAACCTATCTAACCTATCTTATTACAACGTAACGATAGTGCCTGGCAAGATTACAATGCACAACTGAGACTGACAAGATACAGGATATTTGTATACAACATATAGATCAGGCTATGACCGATATGATAATACGGACCATTGACACCGGCAGCACTGTCAACCTATCTAACCTATCTTTATTCCAACGTAACGATAGTGCCTGGCAAGATTACAATGCACAACTGAGACTGACAAGATACAGGATATTTGTATACAACATATAGATCAGGCTATGACCGATATGATAATACGGACCATTGACACCGGCAGTACTGTCAACCTATCTAACCTATCTTATTACAACGTAACGATAGTGCCTGGCAAGATTACAATGCACAACTGAGACTGACAAGATACAAATATTTGTATACAACAGATAGGTCAGGCTATGACCGATATGATAATACGGACCATTGACACCGGCAGCACTGTCAACCTATCTAACCTATCTTTATTACAACGTAACGATAGTGCCTGGCAAGATTACAATGCACAACTGAGACTGACAAGATACAGGATATTTGTATACAACAGATAGGTCAGGCTATGACCGATATGATGATAAGGACCATTGACACCGGCAGTACTGTCAACCTATCTAACCTATCATTATTACAACGTAACGATAGTGCCTGGCAAGATTACAATGCACGACTGAGACTGACAAGATACAATTATTTGTATACAACAGATAGGTCAGGCTATGACCGATATGATAATACGGACCATTGACACCGGCAGTACTGTCAACCTATCTAACCTATCATTATTACAACGTAACGATAGTGCCTGGCAAGATCACAATGCACGACTGAGACTGACAAGATACAATTATTTGTATACAACAGATAGGTCAGGCTATGACCGATATGATGATAAGGACCATTGACACCGGCAGTACTGTCAACCTATCTAACCTATCATTATTACAACGTAACGATAGTGCCTGGCAAGATCACAATGCACGACTGAGACTGACAAGATACAATTATTTGTATACAACAGATAGGTCAGGCTATGACCGATATGATGATAAGGACCATTGACACCGGCAGTACTGTCAACCTATCTAACCTATCATTATTACAACGTAACGATAGTGCCTGGCAAGATCACAATGCACGACTGAGACTGACAAGATACAATTATTTGTATACAACAGATAGGTCAGGCTATGACCGATATGATGATAAGGACCATTGACACCGGCAGTACTGTCAACCTATCTAACCTATCATTATTACAACGTAACGATAGTGCCTGGCAAGATCACAATGCACGACTGAGACTGACAAGATACAATTATTTGTATACAACAGATAGGTCAGGCTATGACCGATATGATGATAAGGACCATTGACACCGGCAGTACTGTCAACCTATCTAACCTATCATTATTACAACGTAACGATAGTGCCTGGCAAGATCACAATGCACGACTGAGACTGACAAGATACAATTATTTGTATACAACAGATAGGTCAGGCTATGACCGATATGATGATAAGGACCATTGACACCGGCAGTACTGTCAACCTATCTAACCTATCATTATTACAACGTAACGATAGTGCCTGGCAAGATCACAATGCACGACTGAGACTGACAAGATACAATTATTTGTATACAACAGATAGGTCAGGCTATGACCGATATGATGATAAGGACCATTGACACCGGCAGTACTGTCAACCTATCTAACCTATCATTATTACAACGTAACGATAGTGCCTGGCAAGATCACAATGCACAACTGAGACTGACAAGATACAGGATATTTGTATACAACAGATAGGTCAGGCTATGACCGATATGATGATAAGGACCATTGACACCGGCAGTACTGTCAACCTATCTAACCTATCATTATTACAACGTAACGATAGTGCCTGGCAAGATCACAATGCACGACTGAGACTGACAAGATACAATTATTTGTATACAACAGATAGGTCAGGCTATGACCGATATGATGATAAGGACCATTGACACCGGCAGTACTGTCAACCTATCTAACCTATCATTATTACAACGTAACGATAGTGCCTGGCAAGATCACAATGCACGACTGAGACTGACAAGATACAATTATTTGTATACAACAGATAGGTCAGGCTATGACCGATATGATGATAAGGACCATTGACACCGGCAGTACTGTCAACCTATCTAACCTATCATTATTACAACGTAACGATAGTGCCTGGCAAGATCACAATGCACAACTGAGACTGACAAGATACAGGATATTTGTATACAACATATAGATCAGGCTATGACCGATATGATGATAAGGACCATTGACACCGGCAGTACTGTCAACTTATCTAATGTTTTAGTACAGAATATCCTAATGAAGATGATATCAGTCATGCAACCAGACTTATCCGGTTAGAATGCAGTCTATATATTGTATTGCATACAATGCTAAAATCAGTTGTCACTTAAAAATTGGTGGTTGCACGCTGACTAGCGGCAAACGAATGAAACACTGAATATAAATATACTTGCTACAGAACATAGCATCTTATATTTAGTAAATTCTGCTTCTAATGAAACACCAACATTTCATATTCTCTATTTACACATCACCGGACAGAACTAGGGTTACTGAATAAACTTTAAGCCACGCCATGTATATCTGATCATCCCCGGGTATATATCACGTTTGTGTGCATTGAATCATAAACGATTAAAAATACGGGGAAGACAATGTAATGAAGGAACATATTTGTGTAAGGTTTTGAATAAACCATTTGGTGAATAAAATTAATATAGTATTGTGTGTGTCAATGAATTTAAATCACGCAAAAGTATTTAAATTTTTTGTATTTTAACATAGTCTTACTCTCTGGATATCAAACATCGGCCACTCATTGATTCCGCCGAACCAACAAAATTTTTATTCTAGGCTTAGTTATAATCGAGATTATAGTTAAAAGATATTTTTCTGTTGAAATTCCCATTTCCATATTGTTTAGCGGTATTACAACACTGAGCAGGTTACACGTGAAAGTACAAGGCCGTTTTTAACCGGTACCCGAACAGGACCTGTAGTAAGTATACCGAACCGGTGAGTTTGTGACCGGGAGGACGCTCGGTAGCTGTTTACCGGTCGTCGACCATCCAGATGGAGACGCAGGAATGTCTAAACACAGGTAACCGGTACCTAAACAGAACCTGTAGTAAGTATACCGTACTGGTGAGTTTGTGACCGGGAGGACCGCTCGGTAGCTGTTTACCGGTCGTCGACCATCCAGATGGAGACGCAGGAATGTCTAAACACAGGTAACCGGTACCTAAACAGGACCTGTAGTAAATATACCGTACCGGTGAGTTTGTGACCGGGAGGACGCTCGGTAGCTGTTTACCGGTCGTCGACCATCCAGATGGAGACGCAGGAATGTCTAAACACAGGTAACCGGTACCTAAACAGAACCTGTAGTAAGTATACCGTACTGGTGAGTTTGTGACCGGGAGGACCGCTCGGTAGCTGTTTACCGGTCGTCGACCAGCCAGATGGAGACGCAGGAATGTCTAAACACAGGTAACCGGTGCCTGAACAGGACCTCTAGTAAGTATACCGTACCGGTGAGTTTGTGACCGGGAGGACGCTCGGTAGCTGTTTACCGGTCGTCGACCAGCCAGATGGAGACGCAAGAATGTCCAAACACAGGTAACCGGTACCTGAACAGGACCTGTAGTAAGTATACCGTACCGGTGAGTTTGTGACCGGGAGGACGCTCGGTAGCTGTTTACCGGTCGTCGACCAGCCAGATGGAGACGCAGGAATGTCTAAACACAGGTAACCGGTACCTGAACAGGACCTGTAGTAAGTATACCGTACTGGTGAGCTTGTGACCGGGAGGACGCTCGGTAGCTGTTTACCGGTCGTCGACCAGCCAGATGGAGACGCAAGAATGTCTAAACACAGGTAACCGGTACCTGAACAGGACCTGTAGTAAGTATACCGTACCATGAGCTTGTGACTGGGAGGACGCTCGGTAGCTGTTTACCGGTCGTCGACCAGCCAGACGGAGACGCAGGAATGTCTAAACACAGATATAAATATTGCGCGCCACCGGTATAAATATTGATACTGGGAGACTGTCGCCACCTCTGTTGTAAAAATCTCAATAACGAAAATGTACTAGACCATAGTTTAACATAAAGAGGTTTGGGTTCTTACCCATAAAATTAAAACTAATTAAGTAATTAAATCGATCACTAATTGCAATGCTAGAGGACCATCCATGATGCTATTACGTAGATTTCGTACACAAAACCAGCCACCCTATTCCAATATATTTAAATAACAAAAACCAGCATTTGGATCTAAGAATATACTTTCCACAGGTAGGAAAACATAAACACTCAACAACTAAAATTGATGTAATTATTTTATTTTCCAACCGATTTAAATATATTTGGTATCGTTAGTAGTCTAATAAAATTTGCAATAAATAATTATTGTTGCAATTGATTAGTAGGATTAATAGATCTTGGGATATTAAAATTTGAAAAATGTTAAACGTTATTTTGAAATTAAAAGTGATAATATGTATCGAAATTGGTGTTACTGTCTCTTTAATTAGCCACGTGTTATGTTATTTGCTCCAATAGGTCCTGAGATATGTTTTTAATAAAAAAAAACACATATGGACAAAAAGACATGAGATGTTAGATATGTTCTTATGAACTTAGTTCTTATGTTATGTCTTCTAACATATCCTGAAGTTGTGCTAACCGCAACCTTAAGTATCCCAAAAAAAGTACATAAAACTTGAAACTTGATAACAAAATTGATATTATAGATTTTTCGGGTAAGTTCGTTGGTCAGCTTGTTACACTATTTCATTTTAATATGACGGCCCTTTAATCTTTATTAAAATTTATTTATAAAAAGAACTAGAAGTGCTTATAACATTGGAAATGTCCTCAACTGATTGTTATAAGCAATGTTTTGTATCTCGAACGGTTTTTATATTATAGGTGTACATGAGAGTACATGTCGATCAGTTGTCTCGAAACCTACGTACTTGTTCCGACCGAGCTGCAAGAACTATATTTCAGTGGCTATGGATGAAAAAATTAAACTTAAACAAATGTAATAGATTAAACCAAAAAATAAGTAGGGCGATATCGATTAGCTGTCAAGCTGACACAATTCGTTGCCAAAATCAGTTCAATCTTTTGTCTTATTAAATCCCAAAGGAGTGTTGTATTATTTTAAATGCTGAGTTGGGTACCTTTTACCCTAGAAGGATAGGCTATCCCTCAAAAATGCACACAGAACCAGAAACTGTAGGTGTGCTGGTCACGATGTATTACACGTATTCTATTTGTCAGCATGTAACAAATCCTTATAATTTAACGATACAAGAATAAATACAATTTGCTAAAACTCACTTTTGCCACAAAAAACTAGTGGAAAATTAGTACAATTGAACGTTATGAAACTGCCCAGTGTAGGACAATCGCAAAGCGGCCAGAAGTAATCTACAACCAACTTGCAGCCTTGTCGGTCGATTGTATACAATCCACCATTGTGCCAGAATATACTGTACTGTACATCGCTGCATCCGCACAAAAGACTGGAACTGAAAGAGCTTTTGTGTCCGACAGCGATGAGAACGGAACTCATCTGAGACGCATCGCGCCGCGCCAGCGGGCATAATGAGCAATGGTTCGGCCTGGAGTGTGGGGTGCCGTGATTGTCTAGGGGAGGAACTGTTCCATTATCGGCGTCAAAGGGTAAGTGTTCTTCACCACTGTGCTCATTCCTACAGTCACAATCCGCGAACTGGAGGGGTTTCGGGGTAGAAGACTCCGTGGTGAAGGGTTGTGAAGCCTCTGTTGTAAAGAGGACCTTTACGCACCCAACTGGTGAGAGAATTGAAGATGAAATACTTGATTAAGATCGATAATAGTTCCTATTTCGTCATCCACTTAACACATTACCTTTCTGCCAATGGTTACTTATTTTATAAAGAATATCGTAAATATTTTTGAAAAAAAACCGTTTACGTCCTGTAATATATATCGTACTTGCTGTTTCCCGCGGCTTCGCACGCTTTTCGTAAGCTTTCCACGTGTGTGAGCACTTCTGGTTCGAGTGAATTATATATCCAACGCAGATATAGAGTTTGCCTTATTATCACGATCAAGAAAATCTGTCAAAAGTGTACGTTTATAGCTATTGTAGATGTAAAAGTACTTTATAAAGTGGTCTAGCACTCAAGCTATAAGTTCAACCAGAAATTTATTTTAAATACAATTATAAATCATAACTAAGCGTCTTCAAACAGCGTTTGGCTATTTAAATTACTATATGTAAATGTCTCACAATTGCAGTTACTAATGTACAAGGCACTTTGGAAACTTCTATCTTTTGTAGGGCCGCATGGTGACGAGTTACATCATTGGGCATAGCACACAAACCTTCTCCGTGGAAAAATACACATACATGCAAACTTTCATAATGATTGGTCCAATAGTTTCTGAGTCCATCAATATCATATATACAAAACATCCCCCAATGATAGATATTATAAATGCTTTCCCCTCCAAAAATAAACGATAGTAAAAGGAAACTCTCATTACTTTCTATCCAAAATGTCATCGATATATATAAAAAAGTATGAACTATGTGCAAAAAGAAACCTGGTTATGGATAGAATGTTTGAGCTGTTGTTAAACATCGTCATATATTTTTAATGTTTTCAAGAAATACTGAGATATAAGAATAGACATAGAAACTATAATGACACAAACGTCCGCCCCAAGAGATTCCAAGATAAATAACAGATTGTCACGAAATTTTGGGGTGGAGCGTCGATAAATCATATTCCGTTGAATTAGCTTGTAACCCAGGACAAGAATAACCGACAGTGACTGGTCGCCAGATGAGAGCGGAGTGACCGAGAGTTGTCACGGCAGGTAGCGTGATAGTCCTGTCGTTGTCCTGGCGGAGTCCGCCTCCGTATTTCCAGTCCCTCCAAAATTCATAATACACTTTCGTATCACTGTAATAGGTTTAAATCTCTACTCCTTAAACGCAAGATACGGCCCCATCTGTACCGCAGTTGGCATCTATCTGACTGTAAGTTACGGCCCCATCTGTACCGCAGTTGACATCTATCTGACCGCAAGTTACGGCCCCCTCTGTACCGCAGTTGGCATCTATCTGACTGTAAGTTACGGCCCCATCTGTACCGCAGTTGGCATCTATCTGACTGTAAGTTACGGCCCCATCTGTACCACAGTTGACATCTATCTGACCGTAAGTTACGGCTCCATCTGTACCGCAGTTGACATCTATCTGACCGCAAGTTACGGCCCCCTCTGTACCGCAGTTGGCATCTATCTGACTGTAAGTTACGGCCCCATCTGTACCGCAGTTGGCATCTATCTGACTGTAAGTTACGGCCCCATCTGTACCGCAGTTGGCATCTATCTGACCGTAAGTTACGGCCCCATCTGTACCACAGTTGACATCTATCTGACCGTAAGTTACGGCTCCATCTGTACCGCAGTTGACATCTATCTGACCGCAAGTTACGGCCCCATCTGTACCACAGTTGACATCTATCTGACCGTAAGTTACGGCCCCATCTGTACCACAGTTGACATCTATCTGACCGTAAGTTACGGCTCCATCTGTACCGCAGTTGAAAGTGTTCTACATTAATGTTATACATATCTCAAGTGTATTCGCATCAACGGCTGCTTTCTGAGCAGTAGGCTTCAATTTAAAATTTATTTGTTCTTAGATACCAACTTCAAGTAGTTTGGTTTAATTAGTTTTATCGTATAGTATGCTGAAAATTTAAATGTTTAAAGAAATTACACTTGATACTTTTATTACCCATAGTAGATGTTTTAAGTTTTAAATAAACGATTAAATTAATGGAGGCCAACTAATATTAAAACAATTTTAATGAAGTTTTATTTAAAAATAATAATAATTAATAATAGCATGACGGGATCACATCTTGTAAGGGTTTTGTCTCAGATAGTAAATATTTCTACAAAAGCTACGTACTCTGTTCGTCAACAATAATTCTGACTGTTTTAATGTTATGTATTTTTAGATGCTTCAAAAAGTGTTGAATAACAAATAAACTCTTCATGTTATTGTCGCTTAACGTTCCAAATGCTTGAAAAGTTATTTTGAAATATTATAAAAATTATATTTTTATTGTTAATTAAAAAATTATACTTAAAAAGAGGACACTTTGAATAGCTAAGTGGTTTAAAAATACACGCCTCAACAAGGCTCAATTAATGTGACATTAACTACGATATATAAATAAAACTAATTAAACTATAGTTTTCCGATTGTACCACGTCTCAGATTATACTCTCTGTCCACTGAGAGGTGGTTAAATTAGGTGTTTACTCACGATTGTCTTTAATATTTAACCGGTACACACCTGAAACAAAACATTAGACTTTTACTAACTGAACGATTACTAGAAAACATCTAAACTAATGTACTTACTTACATTATGGAAATGTACATTAGAAACAAAACATTAGACTTTTACTAACTGAACGATTACTAGAAAACATCTAAACTAATGTACTTACATTATGGAAATGTACATTAGAGTTTAAAAAAGACTGTTAAAATCGGTATTTAGAATGCATTCCACATAATCGTTACGAAACAACTTATTATTATTTTCTTATTATTTCTCAAACTTTAACTTTTCTTGTTCCTCTTACGAATTACCAGAGTGAACGTACCGACAAAGACACGAATGAAAGTGTCAAATAAAATAAAATAAGATGCAACTATATTATCAAAATGCAGAAATGTTACTAGTACATTAATGAACGAAGCAGGACTGAAATACGAAAATTATAGTTGTGCCTTATATTACCGGAAATGTTGAATTCAATATATTCAGCCATCATTCTATGGAACAAGACTACTATAACATATGCATTTCAATCCATTTTAGAAAATAAATTAATGAACTGAGAAATTAAGTCAATGCTCGAAGAGCGTCAGGCCTACGAGTCAATAAAACAAAGTAATTTTAGGGCAATAGTGACCCATTTCCAAATTATGTTACAATTCTTTAATTTATGTATAACACCACTACGTCAACACCACAAAACGATGACTGGGTAATAAGAGGTGGTAGTGGTGGGGGAAGGGAGGGTTGAATGAGAGGAATTGTCCACCTGAGCCTGAGTGATTGTTTATGGCAGAGTCACACCGGCCTGGAAATTGATTAACAGTAAAGCAACCCCACTGACTGGTTAAGTAATACCACAGTGACTGGTTAAGTAATACCACAGTGCCTGGTTAAGTAACACGTGGAGGGTTGAATGACAGGAATTGTCCACCTGAGTCTGAGTGATTGTTTATGGCAGAGTCACACCGGCCTGGAAATTGATTAACAGTAAAGCAACCCCACTGACTGGTTAAGTAATACCACAGTGACTGGTTAAGTAACACGTGGAGGGTTGAATGAGAGGAATTGTCCACCTGAGCCTGAGTGATTGTTTATGGCAGAGTCACACCGGCCTAGAAGTTGATTAACAGTGAAGTAACACCACAGTGACTGGTTAAGTAATACCACAGTGACAGGTTAAGTAACACCACAGTGACTGGTTAAGTAACACCACAGTGACTGGTTAAGTAATAACACAGTGACTGGTTAAGTAATACCACAGAGACTGGTTAAGTAACACCACAGTGACTGGTTAAGTAACACGTGGAGGGTTGAGTGAGAGGAATTATTTACCTGAGTCTGAGTGATTGTTTATTGCAGAGTTACACCGGCCTGGAAGTTGATAATCAGTGAAGTAACACCACAGTGACTGGTTAAGTAATACTACAGTGACTGGTTAAGTAATACCACAGTGACTGGTTAAGTAACACGTGGAGGGTTGAGTGAGAGGAATTGTTTACCTGAGCCTGAGTGATTGTTTATTGCAGAGTCACACCGGCCTGGAAGTTGATAATCAGTGAAGTAACACCACAGTGACTGGTTAAGTAATACCACAGTGACTAGTTAAGTAATACCACAGTGACTGGTTAAGTAATACCACAGTGACTGGTTAAGTAACACGTGGAGGGTTGAGTGAGAGGAATTGTTTACCTGAGCCTGAGTGATTGTTTATTGCAGAGTCACACCGCCCTGGAAGTTGATTAACATTAAAGCAACACCACTGACTGGTTAAGTAATACCACAGTGACTGGTTAAGTAACACGTGGAGGGTTGAGTGAGAGGAATTGTTTACCTGAGCCTGAGTGATTGTTTATTGCAGAGACACACCGCCCTGGAAGTTGATTAACATTAAAGCAACACCACTGACTGGTTAAGTAATACCACAGTGACTGGTTAAGTAACACGTGGAGGGTTGAGTGAGAGGAATTGTTTACCTGAGCCTGAGTGATTGTTTATTGCAGAGTCACACCGGCCTGGAAGTTGATTAACAGTGAAGTGGGGTTATTAAAATTATTCTGGGAATTAATTAATAACGACAATTGCATAAATTAAACCACTCAATTCAAATAATTGAGCCGCTTTTAATTAACGTTACACAACCAACCCCGTGGACCAGACGTTACGCATCTCTAATAATTTCGCCTAATTCTCGTTAGTATATGTCATTTCACCGTTTTATTAACTAAACTGCTACACTTAGCATATTAAAGAATAACTGATTGCATCTCAATACCGGTAAAATAAGTCTGGTTAGCAAATAATATCTTTTATGTACCAGTAAAACGACGATGTTGTAGATATCTTAACACTCCTATCTGTGAATGCTATCAATTTTGGGTGAATTAAGTTTGAATTACCGAAAGTAAAGCAATTGCTGGTTCCTTTTAGCGCAGGTACCGAACTTCGACTTTTACAAACAATTATGAAGTGTTCCAAAAATATCCTAATTATCCGTGGTATATTAAGTTGTAGAGGTGACTTTGTTTTGAGATGTGATATTATATGTGATATTATGCGAGTAACCGAGAAGACGAGCTTTGAAAACTACCGGAAGTTATAGTACTGCCTAACAGTGTTTTCATATCCAATTGTAATCATAATTTTTATTAAACTTTAAAAAAACTTCCAGAATTTCACTGGAGAGATAAGAGAGAGAGTTCTTCAAATTAAGCAAGCAGCCAGTGTCTTTGCTTTCTTTAAATAAGCAAACAAGCCTCCAAAATAATATAACGTAGCTTGTTATCCACATTTCATGTTTCTTTCAAAAACTGAGTCGAAAAAGACAATTATAAATCATCAAGAAATATGTATAAATGCAAAGAGAATATATACAGTACAAACACATATAGGTACGTATAAGATTCCTATGAAGGGAGCTAAAATAGTCAGGTATTTACTGAAGAGCTCGGAGGTATGCATTTCGTATAACAATGGTAAGAGTTTGTCAAAACATGCAACCTACTCTATAATAATAAAAACTCGATTAGGCACGTTTTAGGGAACTATGTTAGAACAAGCCTCGAATGAGTACAGAGGTGTTGTAAATAGTAGATTTCAAACAAAGTAAAGTTGGTTCGACTAATAAGAAATATAATAGGTCGGCCGAAATGATCGGATCCTTTAACTTGTGAGAGTAACATTGACAGCGTCACAACTGTGACCTAGAGGTGCGTACGGATAGACAATGAGCCATTTATGACAGTTGACATTTCGTGCTTGCTTGTGCGCACAAAGTGAGAAGCTCGGGAAAGTGCGCTCCCACACCGCCTGTCCCGAGTCATGCCACCGCACTCTGTTCTACATTGCACCTACTACTGGCTGGTCCCGATAACAAATTCAGTGACATGTGTAATTTATTGTCATTGAAAAATTTCATTGCTATTTCAACTTAATAAAGCAAAATGATTCATCATGATTGATCAATATCTTAGGCTACGTATATACCAACGCATCACGTACCTTTGACATCATAAATCTGTTGTATGAAATTAATTTGAATTTATTGTTTACCGATCATAAGACTACTAAATCGTGTACTCTAACTAGAGTTGTGGTCACTTCATAAGTCTTGAAAATTCACTGAAATTCTCAAACAATGAATATTGATTGATAAACATACATCACAGAATCTGGGCCATTCATGTCTGTTGTGCACCCCAAACACTGTGTGTTGCCCCTCTTACAATCAACAAACTCATGGAAACTAATAAAGATGAATTATCTAATATTTGTCGTTTCGTAATTTATTTACGAGGATAAGACTATCTTAATAAGATTTCTATTGAGTGTGGACTTTTAGAGTTTCTGCTTCAAATAATGTATTGAGCACCTAGTTGAGAAAAGCTAAAAGGGTTCGAGTACCTGACGGCCTACAGAGAAAACTTACTTAGCAACAAGAAGAAATCTACTAACAGTCATGGAAATGTTCATAACGGTTCTTCGACAGGCGATTGATAAACAAAAGGATTTTTGGTGCTGCCACAAATAAAATTATACGTACATTTAAACAGATGTATAAAATAAAATGTAAAGTTAACTGTTAAATTTTGGCGGCCCTTCATTAATATAATTGAATCTAATGCGCTGACAAGGCATCATGTGATAGTGAGCCGAGACATTGATACTATGTGCAGAAACAAGAGGATCCGCTATCTACAAGAGGCTTGTTAGGTTGGCGACGTGGCCTCCCTTCATTAATATAATTGAGTCTAATACGCTGACAAGGCATCATGTGATAGTGAGCCGAGACATTGATACTACTATGTGCAGAAACAAGAGGATCCGCTATCTACAAGAGGCTTGTTAGGTTGGCGACGTGGCCTCCCTTCATTAATATAATTGAGTCTAATGCGCTGACAAGGCATCATGTGATAGTGAGCCGAGACATTGATACTACTATGTGCAGAAACAAGAGGATCCGCTATCTACAAGAGGCTTGTTAGGTTGGCGACGTGGCCTCCCTTCATTAATATAATTGAGTCTAATGCGCTGACAAGGCATCATGTGATAGTGAGCCGAGACATTGATACTATGTGCAGAAACAAGAGGATCCGCTATCTACAAGAGGCTTGTTAGGTTGGCGACGTGGCCTCCCTTCATTAATATAATTGAGTCTAATACGCTGACAAGGCATCACGTGATAGTGAGCCGAGACATTGATACTATGTGCAGAAACAAGAGGATCCGCTATCTACAAGAGGCTTGTTAGGTTGGCGACGTGGCCTCCCTTCATTAATATAATTGAGTCTAATACGCTGACAAGGCATCACGTGATAGTGAGCCGAGACATTGATACTACTATGTGCAGAAACAAGAGGATCCGCTATCTACAAGAGGCTTGTTAGGTTGGCGACGTGGCCTCCCTTCATTAATATAATTGAGTCTAATGCGCTGACAAGGCATCATGTGATAGTGAGCCGAGACATTGATACTATGTGCAGAAACAAGAGGATCCGCTATCTACAAGAGGCTTGTTAGGTTGGCGACGTGGCCTCCCTTCATTAATATAATTGAGTCTAATACGCTGACTAGGCATCACGTGATAGTGAGCCGAGACATTGATACTACTATGTGCAGAAACAAGAGGATCCGCTATCTACAAGAGGCTTGTTAGGTTGGCGACGTGGCCTCCCTTCATTAATATAATTGAGTCTAATGCGCTGACAAGGCATCATGTGATAGTGAGCCGAGACATTGATACTACTATGTGCAGAAACAAGAGGATCCGCTATCGACAAGAGGCTTGTTAGGTTGGCAACGTGGCCTCCCTTCATTAATATAATTGAGTCTAATGCGCTGACAAGGCATCATGTGATAGTGAGCCGAGACATTGATACTATGTGCAGAAACAAGAGGATCCGCTATCTACAAGAGGCTTGTTAGGTTGGCGACGTGGCGGCCCTTTATTAATATAATTGAGTATAATACGCTGACAAGGCATCACGTGATAGTGAGCCGAGACATTGATACTATGTGCAGAAACAAGAGGATCCGCTATCTACAAGAGGCTTGTTAGGTTGGCGACGTGGCGGCCCTTCATTAATATAATTGAGTCTAATACGCTGACAAGGCATCATGTGATAGTGAGCCGAGACATTGATACTACTATGTGCAGAAACAAGAGGATCCGCTATCTACAAGAGGCTTGTTAGGTTGGCGACGTGGCGGCCCTTCATTAATATAATTGAGTCTAATACGCTGACAAGGCATCATGTGATAGTGAGCCGAGACATTGATACTACTATGTGCAGAAACAAGAGGATCCGCTATCTACAAGAGGCTTGTTAGGTTGGCGACGTGGCGGCCCTTTATTAATATAATTGAGTATAATACGCTGACAAGGCATCATGTGATAGTGAGCCGAGACATTGATACTACTATGTGCAGAAACAAGAGGATCCGCTATCTACAAGAGGCTTGTTAGGTTGGCGACGTGGCGGCCCTTTATTAATATAATTGAGTATAATACGCTGACAAGGCATCATGTGATAGTGAGCCGAGACATTGATACTACTATGTGCAGAAACAAGAGGATCCGCTATCTACAAGAGGCTTGTTAGGTTGGCGACGTGGCCTCCCTTCATTAATATAATTGAGTCTAATGCGCTGACAAGGCATCATGTGATAGTGAGCCGAGACATTGATACTACTATGTGCAGAAACAAGAGGATCCGCTATCTACAAGAGGCTTGTTAGGTTGGCGACGTGGCCTCCCTTCATTAATATAATTGAGTCTAATACGCTGACAAGGCATCATGTGATAGTGAGCCGAGACATTGATACTACTATGTGCAGAAACAAGAGGATCCGCTATCTACAAGAGGCTTGTTAGGTTGGCGACGTGGCCTCCCTTCATTAATATAATTGAGTCTAATACGCTGACAAGGCATCATGTGATAGTGAGCCGAGACATTGATACTACTATGTGCAGAAACAAGAGGATCCGCTATCTACAAGAGGCTTGTTAGGTTGGCGACGTGGCCTCCCTTCATTAATATAATTGAGTCTAATGCGCTGACAAGGCATCATGTGATATTGAGCCGAGACATTGATACTACTATGTGCAGAAACAAGAGGATCCGCTATCTACAAGAGGCTTGTTAGGTTGGCGACGTAGCGGCCCTTCATTAATATAATTGAGTCTAATGCGCTGACAAGGCATCACGTGATAGCGAGCAGAGACTTTGATACAATGTTTGCAGCAATAGAGCTTGTTACAATATATACGTAACAAAAAAGTTGTGCAAAAATAATCTACATTATATTCGGGTAATTAGGTAGCTAAAACATTGTTCTTGCTACATATTACAGCTAAAATAGAGTTTAGGAAAACGAATTGTTTTATAACCAATAATAACTGAGAATTTAACAACCAAAAATCGCGATACATATATATCAATTAAAAGTTTCTGGAGATTTGTCTAAATTCCTCTCCTCGCTAACCCAAAAATAGAATTCACCTTAGAAATGATCTCATTTTCGTTATTAACGTTGCGGAAAAGATTTTAATCAATGCAACGGCACTGTAAAACACATGCAATCTACCGTAGCAATAGAAATACAAAGGTTAGGTAAAACAAGAACTTTAGAGAAACAAGAATATACGGTCAAAGATATGATTACACATGTTGGTTTTAAAGCTTTATTCACCTTCGTGAAATAAGCAGATTTTAGATACGATTAGAAATCAGTCAGGTTTTACCAAAAAAGGGAACGCAATTCATAAATAACGTATTTATATTCCACACGTCCAGTCAGCAATTTACACAGGTTTTATGCAGGAAATAAAAGTCGTTCTTCAAAGCAATTTAAATTCACCCATTAGAGAATTTTAACCGCTATAATAGCAATACTTTTAAATTAAGGTTGTGATAAATCTGGAACATTCAGTTATTACAGTTTATTTAGTTAACTAGTTTTGTATAAATCTTTAGGAATACGACTTTGGGCGTGGTCACTGTGCCGGTTAACGTCAAACTCAAACTTTCTCTTGGATTAGTTGTGGCACCCAGAAGTTTTTAAACCATGTGATAAATTTTAAAATTTTTCATGATTCTAGATACATATCAAGAAGAATTCATGTTTTAAATATGCGAGATTTTGCAGACAACATATGACTTGTGCGATCTATTTAGGGAATCTTCAGCCAGCTTAAGTAACAGGGGAAAGGAAATTCTAATTTTACACTTAATATAAAGTGGGAATCCCACAATAAGCTGCTAGAGTCCGTAGATTAGTGAGCCCATGACAGTTCAATAAACTCCCAGCAGTAAATATATACCACCAATACTTTTCTGTTACCACTAATACCAAAATGTCTACTGTACCGATGTACAATTTAGTTTTATGGAAAATCCATATCAAGAAGTGCGGAAGTTCCAAGGCTAAAACTAGCAGAAGATCAATTCACAGATTTAAATAAAATGTATTGAACTCAAAATCAGGATAGAGAAGTCTTTTTGAAATGTGTAGGGAAATAAACAGTGAATCAATTAGGACGTGACATTTGAGGTTAGTAAGAGGCAAATCATTCTAGAAAGATCCAGAAAAAGAACAAGACATTTTGGATGGAGGCCACGTGGAGGGATCGAAAAAACGACGAAAATGCGGAAAGAACTTCAGTTTATGAATAATAGACGAGACCACTATGTAGCAGAGCGTAGACCATCATCACAAGTCGGAAAAAGTCGATGGCAATTTAAGGATTTAATAAACAATCGACTGAACTGTCACAAGAAGCAGTCTCCAGTTATTATATATTATTGGTCAGCGCCGTTGATATAAATATTAATGATAAATATTAAGTGTACACTAGTAAAAAAATGTCTCCATTCAGGCGCCATTTATTGATTACTTGATAGTTCATTTAGGACAGTGCGGACAATTGCCTCTCTTAAAGTAGTAAATAAATTCCAAACCCTTGTATGTATGTCACTCCTTTATACTGAACCTAAATTAACAGCTTCAATAATTTTCGCCTTTCGTTTTTATGAAAGTATTTTGCATTTCACCATCTCCAAACTGTAAACTTTGACCAATACCTGAAACGGAAATAAGCAAAGTAAATGTGGTATTGGGAAATCAATATCGATATAAAGAAGCTCAATTGAAAGTATATAATAACCGAGTATACAAACTGACTCGAAAATATTAAAATTGTCCAACCATTTTTGAAACTTACGAGTTATCACATACAGTTTAGCGAATAACCTGAATCTGAAATGAATTATTTACAGTTTTGCTAATGCTTCTAACTCGTAAACCATCGGCAGGAAGGTAAAGTAGAGTAGCAAACGACATATTCAATACAGCAACAGGAAAGCAGCGGACGCGGCAGGTTAGGGGGTAACCATGGCGACGGTGGGGAAGCGTCAGTCGCTTTCTGTGTGGAGGTCGTCATACCAGGCAACAGTTCACGTAAGGGAGTTCATTCAAACAATATAATACTATTATAGTACAACACAATTTGGATGTTTCTTGACACATTTATATAGCACATCGCAAATATAGTTATCTCTCAAGAACGAAAAGTCCAGATTTGTATAGAAGAATTATACGTCCCGATGACAAATAAAAACAAAATACTAAAGGGTATTTTAAATGAGTCAAATTCACTCAAATTATGTTACACAGAATTAAACTAGCTTTTTATTGAATTAAACAGAAATAAGGATTCAGGTGACACGTACAAAACATTGTTGTATCTGGGTCGACCAGACCTCAGTACAGTAACTAAGAGAATATTTTGGTAAATATATTGTTCAGGACCTCATAGTTTCAAGAGTACTATTATGTAAACAATATTTTACACTACACTACTATTATAATACACATTTTAGGTTACAATTAGTACGCAGATACAAACTACATTTTTTTAAACCATGTGATAGGTACAAGTTGGCTACAAGCATACGAGTCTCGCCCCTCCCGAATGTACTGACGGCTTCGTATAATACTGCATAAAATATAGAATCAATACCGCAACTCCAATCATACAGTATAGCGTTACTTAACAGAACAATGCGCGTAAGTCCATAGGGCGGATATCAGATCGTTATCAGGGGGTAGAATCTAATTTACACAGTCGACAGAGCAAGAAACTGAATGATATGCATTACACACCGGTAACTAGTCCCTGCTGTATGAACTGAAGGCTTCCTATTATATTACAGATCTAAATATGAAATCGATACCTGACAACCAATCATATAGCGTTACTTAACAGAACAATGCGCGTAAGTCCATAGGGCGGATATCAGATCGTTATCAGGGGGTAGAATCTAATTTACACAGTCGACAGAGCAAGAAACTGAATGATATGCATTACACACCGGTAACTAGTCCCTGCTGTATGAACTGAAGGCTTCCTATTATATTACAGATCTAAATATGAAATCGATACCTGACAACCAATCATATAGCGTTACTTAACAGAACAGTGTGAATGAGTTCATCAGGCGGATATCAGATCGTTATCAGGGGGTAGAATCTAATTTACACAGTTGACAGAGCAAGAAACTGAATGATATGCATTACACACCGGTAGCTAGTCCCTGCTGTATGAACTGAAGGCTTCCTATTATATTACAGATCTAAATATGAAATCGATACCTGACAACCAATCATATAGCGTTACTTAACAGAACAGTGTGAATGAGTTCATCAGGCGGATATCAGATCGTTATCAGGGGGTAGAATCTAATTTACACAGTCGACAGAGCAAGAAACTGAATGATATGCATTACACACCGGTAGCTAGTCCCTGCTGTATGAACTGAAGGCTTCCTATTATATTACAGATCTAAATATGAAATCGATACCTAAAAACCAAAATCATATAGCGTTACTTAACAGAACAGTGTGAGTAAGTTCATCAGGCGGCTATCAGATCGTTGTCAGTGAGATTGAATCTGATTACACAGTCGGTGGACCAGTTAACCGAGTAATATCCATTAAATTGGTGTTGCGACTCTCTCAATCGTATTATTTTCAATATTATAGTTTTATTAGTTTTACAAAATAATGTTTATCTATGACAATATCAGGAAGTAGTGAAAGTCACCATTTCACCTTATTTGCTTCCATTAAATACCACGAGTTATAATTGTAGGCCTACTAGTTTTAATACTAATAAGATTAAATTTAGAATTGATAATCTGTAATATGTTTTGTACTAAATATTTTTTTACTCATACACGAATGTATGACTTATTTAACAATAATCATGCGCAAAAAGTTTATTTAGGACTTTATGTACTCTGGCGTTACAATTTTGATCTTGATATAATTGTATTACACTTGAGTTGAAATTTTAGTGTACTATTCTAGTCAGTCAAAGGTATGGTCATAGAGTAATGTATTTATCATAATATATTATATAATAGGTTATTCTATGATTTGGTGGGCTAAAGAGTTGAGCTAAAATCTTATAAAAATGTATTGGTTTTCTATCTGATAGGACACCATGTCTTCTTACTGATCGAACTGGAAGGAATGGAACGGATAATAAAACATCACCTATATTTGGCAAGAGGGGAATAGAGATATTCGATTAGATTAATTAGAAAGATTAATCTAATTTTTGATGAGATGGATGGAATCTTTTTATATTTGTCAAGATGATGCTTTTACAGAGAATGTAACGGATCCTACACTTTTTACTACACAAACTGCAGTTAAACGCTTTGTGCTAGTTTTATACCACTTTTATCATACCATGACATTTAGCTATTACCGTAACCTTTTTAGAAGTATTTTAGGACCTATAACAAATTAAAAATTATGTCCATTTTATCTACAACTTCACTATGCTTCATCTTCTAATGTGTACATGAATAAAAACATTAATAATTAAAATATATTTACTGATGTCACTTTTGTAGATAATTCTTTGTTTGAGATTTGTTTTTGACGATGGAAGGATTGTGAAAGAAACAGGATTTTTTCCGGACATTCAGTGAAGTGAATAAAATGAAGCAATGCCTATGAAGCAATTGCTCAATGAATGGAGAAGATTCCGGAAAATTCTTGAGCAATTGCTTTACATAGGTATTGCTTGCTTCCCAATTTTGAAGCAATTGCTTCAATCCGTCACCGATGGAACACCGATTCGGGGTTTTTTTTAATCTCGATGTGTGTGCAATCAAGAGCTCCAACTACTGTAGGAAGGCGAAAACGTCTTTGCCTCAACAGTTTTGCTTCATTAATTTAATTATTCCTTGCAGGAAAGTAAATCCAGTTATCCGATCTTTCCACAATATTATTCAGAATCGAATCAATTGTCTTACATACAGTTGTTCGGTGTATGCCCATATCTTCGCCAATACCACTTTGAAATCCGGGGTCACCAACAAACCTCAAAAAAAAACTTCCATCTTTTGTCTTGGTGATAGAACTTTACCTCTAGTTTCTTCATTTTCGGGCAAAAACTCATGGGCTAAAAAGTCCACACTTTCACTCTCAAACCGGAACAACTCCTTACAACGGGTAATTTCTATTCGTTCACCATAAAATTTGCGAGCTCGCACGTGCATGAACTCGGCCATGTTGACAGTACCGCCTAAGTCGAGAAATGAAGTGTGCCCTATGGCTTGCTTCATTTTTATCGAGCAATTGCTCCAAAATAATGAAGCACCACCGTTTTATTCACTTCATTTTATGTGCAATTACGTTACGGTACGTTATGCAACTTCACTCTAGGAAAACTCGAGCAATTGCTCGGCTAAGAATTTGTTAGCTGTTTTATTCACTTTAAATGAAGCAATTGCTCAAATATACCCAAGTAGAAGCAATTACTTCACTTTATTCACATCACAGATTAATAGATAGAAAAAAATCAATAACACTAGTTTCGAGATCTGCAATCTGATCTCTTCTTTAGGTGAATGAATGTCTAACCTAACAAATAATTACAAAAAATGTTTTTTTTCTTCTTATTAAGTGCACGGTTTGGTTAGCAAATTTTATGTGTCAAATTGTTTGTACAAAACCGTAACAGAACTGCTACACACAATTAGATGTATGTAAGCTATGTAAAGATAAAGTTTTCCTCTCTAATGAATATTTCTGTGGTGACAGGTGAACTTTCTCAGAAAACCGAGTTGTCATTTTAAGACGGGAAACCACAAAACGCGCCTTTTGTAAGCAGAGCTAAGAATATTACATACACGGACATCCCGTGATCTGCAATAATACGAGCGAGTACCTGAACTAATCTCATTATGAAGATAATGACAGACAAACTACATGAAATATCGTGCAGCGAAATAATCTTATGGAATTAGAACTCGACGCTAGACAGTAGCTGATATCTTAATAGCCAATAATTAGTCGTTATCAATATCGTGTTGTGAACTTTCTTATCTCCATTAGCAGCGATACGGCATACCAGACGAATTCCTACACAAAACCAAAACTATTGTACGATAATAGTCCCCTTAACTTTCTGTCGAAAAACTCAAAATCTCGGTTGATCCAGTTCAGTACAGAGCGATGTAATGACGATATTCACGTTAATTTACTCTTTTAAAATAATCCAGGCGATGTTTGTCTGGTGACAGTTGATAAGACCAAACATTTCCACAGAGTAAACTGTCATTAGATAGAGTAAAGCTACATTATTATTACACAAGCATCATTGATGTGGTACTTTAAAGCTATAGACATATCAAAGTACTTACTTCCTTTTTCACACGTGAGCACTGATATCTTACCGTGAAACGTATAAAATAATATTCTACCGATTTAATCTAATTATAACCGAAGTATAGATTCCAAGCATTCTATAAATAACACACCGGGCATGTGGCTTGATCTTAAAAAGTGGATAAATGCAATAACGATTAGGGGTATCCCATACACTTTGTACACGAAACAAGACACCGAAAATTTGGTAAATATAATGAACAATTAGTGATGCTCCTAATCCTCTATTACAAGTGTGGAGATAACATTGTGAGGATACAGAGGTGAAGTGCTGTATTGTACATTGAGAACTAAGTTAAATATTTCTTTATACACGTGTATACAATTTGTCTACTTCAGACTGAGTTGTGTAATATATTATTTATAGATGCACTCCATTATACACTTAATTTATGCGCCATCAGCGATCAGAAAGATAACTTCCTTCATTTTAAGTCATTCAAATAACGTGTTTTTTTTTTTACATCATTAAACTAATAGAACAGTATTTAAGCTGCCCACTCCAGATACGGCTGGGTTTTGTGTAACACAATTGCTATTGCGATTACAGAGTGAATCGTGCACCTGTATCGTATCACACCGTATCGTATAATTGGTACAAGGTTACGAGAGACAGATAGGACGTGGTGCACTGATATTGACCTGCGATACGGCAATATTCACAAGCTAACGCTCGGCCCGGAAGTGCAGCCGCGACCGGAGTGACTACAATCGTTCTTTTATTTTATCATTATGTGTATCGTATCACACCGTATCGTATAATTGGTACAAGGTTACGAGAGACAGATAGGACGTGGTGCACTGATATTGACCTGCGATACGGCAATATTCACTACAAGCTAACGCTCGGCCCGGAAGTGCAGCCGTGACCGGAGTGACAACAATCGTTCTTTATTTTATCATTATAAGAACGACTATAGGAAATCACCCGTTATCCCTCAAAACCCTGATAGCAGATACCGATACAAACCTATAACACTTCTCATTGGTTCCCTAGTTGACAAGGCAGCTATGTACTACATCCTGAACATTACGTAATTCATAATTCTGCTACAATAAGACCAACCTCTTTCCTCGGTGGTTTGTCCACGTAGGATGTAATTATAAGATACTTCAATGTTTTCGAATGACTCATGACTGACAGACTGTTATCAATATATACGGGGTGTTAAAAGTGTCCCGAACGGGCTTGATAATTCCCGAACGATTACAGGTAAATCAATAAAACTTGGTACATCATTACTGCACCCATAAATCTACTTTTTTAAGTAACTATATTTTTTGTCATGGCACAAGGACTCCCTGCAAGGAGGTAGATTGAAATCCTAAATAGGTCGAGCAGTATATTAAATTAAAGAGTCTTTATTAGTAGAGTACAAATCTGACCTCGCGAGGTTCACTCTTTAAAAATACGCTAGTTTAAAGTTTGAAACATTTACAATATACGTTCTGTTCTAAATGGTTTAATACTGGAATGACAAAATGGATAGTAAGTGAATACTGGACTTGGAAAATAGTTTTTGAAGTAGTTGGTGACTCCTTACATCTAATGGAGGATGGTCTAGAGTTCGGATCTAATGGAGGATGGTCTAGAGCAGGGGTGCCCAACCTTTTTTACCCAAGGGCCACATTGTAAAGCCTTTATGGCCAGGCGGGCCAACATCCCAGGGGATTTGGAACCCCAAATAAAACGTATTGCCCGGGGTTTGTTCCAGAAATCTTGTGCAAAATATGAGTTTTAAGGTTATTTGGCCCTTGTTTCCTGATTATTGTAATTTCTTATTATTTATTAGTTGTTAGGTAAAGGTTTATAATATATTATGTTTTTAGGTTCTTTTAGTAGACATAAATATAAACCCAGACTTTTGGATGTTTGCTCTAATTCTGAGGGAACAATAAAAAAAGTCACCAATAAATTGAATACATTTATTTTAATTAATCCTACTAGGATACTAGGACATACAAATTACGTGGCGAGTGGTGACTTTAAGTTGGGTAGGGGTTACGTCGCCGCACCGCGCGCTGTGCCGTGCTTTACGCGCGCTCTATTCGCCAGCCGGCAGCCACCACCGTAGTCAGTGAAATCTGTCTGCAACTACTTTACTTCTTTCAACACTCATACTCCACCAAATGAATACGGCTCGTTCTACGTGAAATCGGCTGGACTGCTTGGTTCTCAAAATTTGTATTTATTTAATATTTCAAATGCTTGTAAACAGATTTGGTTGTTTTGGCAACAAGGCGGGCCACATTAAAACTAACTCGCGGGCCGGATTCGGCCCGCGGGCCGTAGGTTGGGCAGCCCTGGTCTAGAGTTCGGCAAAAAACAGTTAACGTTGGCAAACAGTCTTCCTGACCTGCCGAAACAAGATTATTTAACGAAATAAAAAGTATTTTTAAGCATACGTACGTAAAAACTTAATCCAGTTTTAATTATTTTCAAATACGTTTTTCTGTTTAAAATCTAAAATACAATTACAAAATATGTATCTCATAATGTTTAGTATAACTTAAATAAGCAATCAGTATAGTCAGTAGACAATATTTTAACTAGTACAACAATATACAAATCGAACGTTAAAAATGAACATCGCTTATATCGGACGGAGTACACTCAAGGTCACCTCAGTAACAACATCGGACAAGTCCCGAGCTTGTTTTTTCACATATTTTCACAGAAAATGCTGACGTGACCGCTACGCTGCGCTGCTCTCACAACCTGCAGGAGAGTAACGCCAACAGCTGGCACAATCAGTGTAAGTGGCTGGGAACGTTCTCAGAGCATCCTCACAGGGGCCATTATAAGTGCAAGGGGAGACTGTTGCTAGCTTCCGACACCACCATCCACCACTATTCATATCTTGTTATAGCAGTTTACGTAACGGTCTGTCACATAATGGGCAACGTCCGAGAAAATAAAAAACACACAAACTGTTCAGAGAGTACTGTCGAGTGTAGATAAAACGATTACTGAATACACTGCCTTATCAGTCTAACTCCGTACAACAGAGCATTATATTTGAGCAAATATCCACACTGTAGTTGTGGGTACAACCAAAACTGTGTCAATTAACACACGCTTTTTAAACAACGCTTAAATATTAATAGATTTTCGTAATTTACCTCTAAATAACACTGAACAAAACATTATCACTTGAAATTATATTATAATTAAATATTGAGAGATAAATTCGTAGAAACTTTCCGTGAAATTCCATACGAAATTCTGCTGCAATAAAAACAGAGTTATTATATTAGTTTTAAGTTGGTTTAGTAAAACTTACTCATATATTAATCTCCGTGCAAATTTGTTATGAAAGTAACTTTTTTTATAATTTTAGTGATAGATAACCAAAACAGTTTACGCAACTTTTAGATTGTGACAATGATAACACGGTCAGTGCTGTGATAAGCACAACATGTAAAACACCTATAGCTAATAGGTGCTATACATACAGGTTTGAGCAAAAACAATTACCGCTAAACTACTGGCAAGTCATGTAGCTATATGCGCCAAATGAAACAGCTCTATGGGCCGTGAAGCTATACGGACTGCGTGTAAAAAGTTCGTAAGGCATTTTATTTTTAAACTATAGCCATATGAAAAAAACTTTAGGAGTCATGTCAAATAGCTGCGTCAACCATATGTAACAGTACTTTATACCTTTTATTACTTTATATTTATAGTTTTTAATATTTGTATTTGTATTTTCAATTATTTTTCAAACAATACTTGTATTTTCCATACAAGTATTTGTATGGAAATCCTCCTATACACCACACCAAGTATATCAACATATCTAGAAACAATTTTGTAAATATAAAAAACAAAAGTTGTATGATATCGTATAAGTAAAAGATTTTTGCTTTCACATGAATAATGATATAAATCTACGATAAGCCACAATTTTAGCTTCACGGCTTCAGACCAGCGATCTGGATACTGGTATATACACAGACAGTAACTATAATCTAATACGTCAACCTATTTATCAATGTTTTGAACAATAAATTGTAGAGCGAACAATCAATGTGAAACCAATTAACGTATATGTCTTCCCTCACATTATCTCTCCGTTTCATCTCATTAGTGCTCTATAACAGCGTCGTGGCCTGCAATCTACGGCAAGTTTATAGGACAATTACCTGTTAGTGTTCTTGGTATTGCATACTTCACTTAGATGTGCGTTTGAGAAGAGGACTAATTCCTTCCACACTTGATGACCAAGAAACCTTAGGGGCTGGGTGAAAGCACCGAGTAAAAGGTAAAAGTGACTCTTTCACCAGGCTAAGTCAGTATTACAAAGCGCTTTGTAACGTGTAACCAGGGGATAAACGTCACCAACGCTAAATGGTGACTTCCGAATGATCACCAATGGCCGGTCAGGAGAACTGCTTGCAAGGACAAGATCGCTCGGCGGTCACCCACCCGAGCAGCAGCCACGCTCGACGTTGTTTGACTCGGTTATCTTGGTATGAATAGTAGCGATTCTTTAAACAGATAATGGATCACATTAGTAATGGACAAAATATATGATAGATAATAAACAGCCGTGTAGAATTAGTATGTTCTTTTACATAAAATAATCAAGATTTATTACACCAATCTTTCAACACCAATTCAATTTTGATAATATACTGAAACTTTTCCATTTTTATGTTATCAATGTAACGATGGCAGAAGTAAGAGAATATAAACGAAGGTAATATGAATAAACCATAGCGATCAGCCGGCACATCTTCCTTGGCATTCTACGAGGAAAGCGACAACCACGTCTTGCAGACAAGAAGTGGACTGCGACAAGGAGCCGGTTTGGCACCGTTGCTGTTCCATCGACCGACACGGACCCGAGGCGCCCACGGCTGTTCCACTTCTGTTGGTCGTGCCTAACTGGTTACTTGTAGCGAAACTTGTTATACACATTTCTTACCTGGGGAACTGCACTAATATTCATATAGTATTACAATAAATATACACTTTAAATCGCTTAGCATTTTAATCGGTAAAGGATTATGTATGAAAAATAAACATCAATAAGAACATCCTAAATTTGAATTTTATTACAATATCAGGTTTAAAACATTTTTTAATTATTTATTTTTGAACCATCCATACACGCTAACAAAAATGTATGAAAAAACCTAAGTAAAATAAGTAAATAATGTACGACGGTTGCCATTGTTCTTTTTTACCCGCTAAATCAATCGCATAATGAATTTTAGTCACGTGATTTGAAGAAACCTCCAAGAACAAAAGAATATTATAATTAAGACCGAGGGACACAAAGAGATCAAACTTCAAGATGGTTTTACAGGTAAAAGACAATAATAACCATCACATTATCATGTAACTTGATACTTCCTATAAATATTTTTTTACTTATGTTTCTAAAATCCTTATGCAGCAACAATTTGGCCAATTTTAGTTCAGTACATATTATAAATAAATCCAGAAACTGTCAAAAAATACTTTAACTAATTTTATCAATGCTATATTTTCATCTATTTTATAGGATAAATTAAAAACTAATGAAAAGAATGTTTATTGTTCTTTCATTTGTTAGACCAATTTTTATTAATGAAGTTTTGTCTGACAAGGAAGGTTTTGAGAATGTTTAAGAATATGTTTGATCATGCGTCTTTCACAGATTAGAGAGATTTGAGAGAAATCCTGTTTCCTTCACAATCCTTCCATCGTCAAAAACAAACTTCAAACAAAGAGTAGAGAGAGAGGTTTTATCGTTATGCAATTCTAGAATAAGGCTTTAATAATACAAATAGTCATGAAACAATGCAATTTGCTTATGTATTATCTTAGGAAAGTCTCAATTTGCACAACCTTTTATCCTTGTCTCCTATCCATACAAAGTTAGTAGTAACCCAAGGAAGCTATGGATCAAAAGTAGAGAATCCGAAAAATGTAATGTTATTGAAAATACGACATTTTTATATAACAAGACCGATTTGCCTTCTTGTTTTCATTAAAAAAATTAAACGAATTAAACTATTAAACTATTAACATACGCGTTTAGAGACTTTCTAGCAGTCTAGGAGAACACGAAGATACTGCATGGTGTACTTTATTTTCAACTTGCTACCGCCAATCCCATAAAAACTAGTTTTGTCATACGAATAGAATGGCTACCACCTGTTCTGATTCTGAGTAGTTTGGATAATTCTATCCTACAGTTCAAGAATTATATTTTGTATTTAACAACTAGAAAAATAGTAGTCCCAATTTTCAATCTTGAGTCCTGTACTAGTAATGAAACTCTCAAAATATACATTTTTATTTTCTAACAGATCCAAAATCCAAAACCGGATTTGAAGAGGTAATTTGAGAATTTGTCTAACGTCTCCTGGAAGTAAAAGTAGAAGGAACTTATGAACCACCACGTCAACAGCAAATAAAAAATAAATACAAATCCAGCACACTGCTACATACAATCCTGACCCCGTTGCTGATACGCAATAAAAGAAATTCTTCCTATTTCCTTATATTAACTGTATTACATTTAATACAGTTAATATAGTTTTTTTAATGTTGCACGACGTTAAAAAATCTCAAAGCAGAGTGGCGTCAACTAGCACTGACAATAACACGTTAATGTGATCACATGACGGTACCAAGCTTCTGCGCATGGCCCGCTCGGAACGAACGTAGCGCCAATATTGCAGATACGTTCTTTGGGTGATTCGCGTTATGTACACTGGATACCACCGTCACTGTACGCATCAATGTGGCCACCCTTTGCACGAAACTGTGTATAGTAATTCAAACGAGAGGATTTTTATTGGGGAGACACGACGTCGCTAGCGTGTGGTCTAGAGCGTAGCGATCATCCGCGCTAGCGTAGCTGCTTTACAAGTTGATCGAATAGTTAACACCTTTACGATTCACTACGACAAAGCCTCCTGCGTACTCGTATGTGTCGGTGCGTAACTAACACGCAGGTCCGTGTTGCCCGGCACACAGTTGGCTGGTAGACCGTGTCTGATTACTGCACGTTGCTGGACATCCGACTGTGTGTCAAGGCTCTTTGTTTACATTTTCTACTTCCTTCGAAACGAATAACACGGTTATGGGATGAACTAGAAGACGTAACGACATCAGTCAGCAGGAAGGACCTCTCTGGTATGATCAGTCTAATTAGACGACAAGGAGGTAACAAAACCATTGTTGAGTGTACACGTTACTCAACATTTTTACCATAATGTTATATTTCAGCTAGTAATAGATGTAATATTACTAGTAATACAGTATGTAAAGTTCATCTCTTACCAAACTCAAGATGCACCACAGATTGATTCTGGCAGATAGATGCAGTTTTATTCCTTCGTTATAAAACTCATTTGCCCAATAATTTTCATGGATGATCTCGTGGTTTGACACAGGATACTCCAATACATAATTGATTTGTATTCATTAATCTTTGGGTTTTGCCAGCATCCCGAGGGCTGTATTTTCAATGGCTTGTCAACGCTTTTCGTACTGTTCTCTGTCAAAATACAATAAGAATTCCGCCAGCGCAGTCATCTTTGCCTAGGACCCTGACACCTAGCTTTCCCATGGCAAAGCTTGCACGTGGTTTGGGTATGCCTTCGCTATCATGTTATGTACGAAGTCCTAACACGCAGCGGCTGTCCAAGATTATAAACAAGTTACGTACCGGACCATTCTCGCATGTGCACTCCTGAAACCGTAACCAAATTTTGGCTGGTTTAGATTCAGTGAAACCTCTATATATCGACACTGAAAGGAAAATACGAAACTTTCGAGAATGCCAACATAATAAATTTTCGGGCAGACTTCGATATCAGAGGTCCACGAAAACTTACAGTAATAGTATAGGCTTGATTATGAATAATTTAACGTGACAAGTGTAGTAATAAATAGTCCAGAGAGTATCCGGTAATATACTGTACAAGTTACTTTGCAATGGCACTTTTCTATTTCCCGGCGTCCACAGTCTTTGTAATTTTAACTTTATCTTGATAAGGTTTTCGTTTTGCCATCGCAATTGTACACGAAATAGTGCCACAGATAAAAATTTTTGCGCACAGTTCACTGACCTAACTTAAATTCGCTCGAGTCACGGTGACGTCCAAATAAAACTGAGAGTGGATGGTGATTCACCACTGGCGACAACAGAAAACCAAGGAGTGGGTTTCAAATCTCGACATGAAAAATACGGTACTGTACTTCGGCTCGTTGCGCTTTTAAATTCAACTTCGACGTATAGTGGTAAACAGTAGGCAAAATTAAAAGTGAGTATTCTACATATTTTTTCAATACTTCGACATAAAAAAGTAAAATTGACATTGAATTAAAAGGCACATTCAAGGAGAATGAAAAGCTTCGATTTACCAAGGAATTCGATATATTGATGTTAGATATACCTAGTTTCCACTGTGTAATAAATTTATAAACACTCTTTATCATAGAATTACTTAAGGCTATTAATATACAGGGTGAGTTTTTTAAAGTGATCCAATAGCTAACTTTTTAATTGCACGACTTAGCACCACACGTTAAATTTGGAACTTGCTCAATTTTAAGTTTCACTCAGGGATACACTTTCAAATTTTTTGAAGAAGATGGCCGCCATTTTCCAATATGGCGGTCAACTTTAAAATCTCTTATGGAACACCCTGTATTTTATGTTGTTTTTAGATTCTTCTCAACAAAATAATACATTTTTGCATTTTAGAGTTTTTCTATATCTCTCTAATGGTTCAGGAGCTACGTGGACTGCAAGTTTTCATAATTTTTGCCAATATGGCGGCCAACTTTAAAATATTTTATGGAACACCCTGTATTTTATGTTGTTTTTATATTCTACACTACAAAATAAGACATTTTTGCATTTTAGAGTTTTTCTATATCTCTAATGGTTCAGGATTTTTTCGGACTGATGATAAAAACTTGCAGTCCACGTAGCTCCTGAACCATTAGAGATATAGAAAAACTCTAAAATGCAAAAATGTCTTATTTTGTAGTGTAGAATATAAAAACAACATAAAATACAGGGTGTTCCATAAAATATTTTAAAGTTGGCCGCCATATTGGCAAAAATTATGAAAACTTCCAGTCCACGTAGCTCCTGAACCATTAGAGATATTGTTCTCTTCAAACAACCGTAGGAAAAGGTTTTTATCTATTATTTGAAGTAACCCCATAGGAAAATATAACATATATGATAGTTTGACACCATTAAAAATATACTTCCTTTTGATTAAGTAAAAAAATGGCTCGATGCGTAAAAAAATCTACTTGAAACATACAACTTATGATTGCTGGTCTTGAAATATGTTTCATTGTAATATTAAGATGCTAGAAGAAATTTCATGTACAATACCTTCCAATATTGGTACTAATTAGAGAGCTGTTACAGCTTGATATTTTTTACCAAAAACAGGTTTTTAAGCGCAGCGAATGAATCCAATATATAGTTTCCAAGATGCCTTCAGTGCGCAACTGTATGAAGTATATATAAGTAGGATTTCTCCCTAGGCCGTAATATGCTTCTCAGTCCTACAAATGTATATTTTCTTCATCGAGAAACAAGGTAAGCTCAACTATGGCACTGGAAGTTTTGATAATTGTGAGTGAAGCTGGTAATATTAAGTTAACAATATTTTTAATTTGATGATAGTAATCTATCCTTTGCAAAAATAAATTTCAAACGGTAACTTTACGTATTCCGCAACACCACATGATACTCGTATATAAAGAGAGTTTGACACGCGCTACACCTTCTAGAAGCGTACATTACTTTTCCACAATTATCCTACTATGGCTGTTTCCTAAGTCGCTCAGTTGTAACACTAGAGAAATGAACTTGTAAAACACCGAGTATGTCAGAACTCATCACATGTCTGTAGATCGACTCAGAGTGAAATCCTGAGCCCACATAATTAGCCACAACCGTAATTTGCGGGAGAAAGCGGTCTTGTAGAAGAGAGTGCATGTGGTGCCTAGCGATATGACGGACTTTGTCGTTAATTAATGACCATGTTTTGTAATCTAGTGTCAGCGCTTTTCACAATTACTTGTGAAACCTACCCCGGACTGTCATCCGTCCGGTATAGCGTCGCGGCGCGGTGGTTCATTAGTAATTTATTGTTTAACTGCTGATGTCTAGTCATAAAGCGGTATTACGACAAAGAGCGTAAACTTATTAAACCCCAGGAAAAAATTGTCCGCGTCATAGCCATTTTCGTATTGTCTCAAGAAGAAAATGGAATAAAAATATTTATAGCTATCGTAAAATACAGAGTGTGCGCAATCGGATTGTTACACGAGTGAATTCCACAATGCACAGAATATATAAAGCTGCGTTTTAACTTATACAATTTAGAACCATAACATTTTAGTAAAGAAGTTAACTAATTAACATAATAACCCTACTCAAAAAATATGTAAATTTTTAAAAGTTCAAATGGTGAAAGAAAAAAATATAAAATTAGAATGTAACCTATGAAATATTTCGTACTTCGTATAATTTTACAAATCCTTAATGTATGCTACACCTTGAAATCTTGTTTGCTGACATATTTTAAATTATATATATATATATATATATATATATATATATATATATATATATATATATATATAACTTCAAAAGATGCCTTTACAGGCAAAAAATAATAACCATCACATTATCATGTAACTTGATACTTCCTATAAATATTTTTTACTTATGTTTCTAAAAACCTTATACAGCAACAATTTGGCACTACTATTCATTTTCCTTGAATTAATTAAGACTGAAAAAAGTAATTGTTCTTACCTCAATTTTAGTTCTGTACATGTTATAAATAAATCCAGAAACTGCCAAAAAAAATACTTCAATGCTATATTTTCACCTATTTTATAGGATAAATAAAAACTAATGAAAAGAATGGTTATTGTTCTTTCATTTGTTAGAACAATTTTTATTAATGAAGTTTTGTCTGACAAGGAAGGTTTTGAGAATGTTTAAGAATATGTTTGATCGTGCGTCTTTCACAGATTAGAGAGATTTGAGAGAAATCCTGTTTCCTTCACAATTCTTCCATCGTCAAAAACAAACTTCAAACAAAGAGTCGAGAGAGAGGTTATCATTATCCAATTCAAGAATAAGGCTTTATAATACAAGGCTTTATAAGGTATATATATAAAACATTATGTAGCCATAATAAATGTCAAAATTTAAACCTGTGGCGCTCCAAGTATTGTTCAAGTTCAAAAATGTTCCCACAGAATTCCTTATGTATTCATTGCAGGGGGAGGGGGAAGGTATAATTTAACTAATTTCTTTTCTTCGCGTCTTTTAGTCCAAAACAAACCAGAATAGCCCCAATTGTTTAAAGAATCGTGTTTAATGTATTGTGATGGAAAGTCTAAATGTATACACGCACGGTACAAAATATCTTCCTATTGATATATTTTTCTAACACCAATTGATTTTTATATTTGTAAATATTTTAATTTAAGAAGTTTTTTTTGTCAAATATAGTTGTAACGATTATCCTAACCTGAATAATTACTTTTCATATTATTACACTTATACATAGTTTTACAGAGCATAGTATGTTTTTATAATGGTTACACATTACACACTGCTGGACATTACAGCTGTTTGTTTTTAATTAATTACAATTTAAGGCTATTTTTAGCACTGCTTGATTCCTCACGAAACGTCGAAAATGCGACCAAAACCAAGCAGTACAATTTACACACACAAAAAGCTGCTAGGAGGCATATTATCGCGGTAGGAGAAGGCTTGTCCAACGTAACCAAGGTCAATTTAAATGACCATACCGCGGCGAAACGTGGAGTTAGGTTAGTCCCCCCCTCCCCACGCCATCCACCTTAGACCGGCACGGGGCAAGATCTCAACTCGTAGATTAAATAGTTCCACAACTTCTGTACTCTCCAGTGTGAAAACATCGACCTTCATAGCACAACTAGAGATCGCTGTGAACGGATCATGAAAGTAAACATGCGGGTTGGTACAGCAGAAACATAGTAATTTACACCATTCGTCGAAATGCCACCTGGACTGTATAAACAATATATAAGGTGTTTATTTGTTTTCTATGGTATCTGTTCCATCTGGATGGGCTCTTGGTGTGATTCTTTTCTTATTTTAGTGTTTCACTGTCTTTTGTAGAGACAGAGAAGAAAAGGGATAAGAGTCACAAATTATGGAACATTTAGAAGTTGCAAGTAACGAGATACGTTGCAATAAAATTTTATATCTCTATCGCTACGTCAAAATGTAATTCAAGTACTTCCCATTGAATTAAACGTTCTGGAGAACGTACAGAAGAAAATATAATTTATTTACGTAAAGCTCTTGGTTGACAAACCAAAAGATAAAACTGAGTAGAAATACCACGATGTAGTCTATATAGAGGAATCCAGTGTCTATTAAACAACCTTAAGTTCCAAACTTCAATAGCAAGGCAGTCAGCTGAGTTCATTTTAACATCTAGACTTAGTCGTTACGAGAATAATAAAACATCAATATAAAACAAATCTAAAAATTAAATTAAAATTCTGCAATTATTAAAAAACACGATAACATTAATTATATATATATATATATATATTACTGTCCATATTATTTACTGCGCAACCAAACTGACATGTAAACCTCCAAAAGAAGAAGGAGAAAAGGGTTTGTAGGAGTTTGAAAGAAAAAACGCATAAATAATCATTAAATTCCATTAGAGAAGATAACTTATCTGCCTTTCGTGCTGCTTGCTATAAAATACGACACTTCGCGTTTTCATTCTGAACAATCTTAACCTATGCTGTTTAATACATTATTTGGAATGTTGTGAATGGTTTCCTATTACAATCTTATTAGCAATGTATAAGTCTTTATACGAATGTAACATTCATGTTCCAGCCAATCTCAGAAATCCTTCCACTGGCCCACAAGTTACGATTTATCGGCAAGTGTTGCTTTACAAAAATGAAACATACCAAAACAAAACCTAAACACCAGACAACAAAATGTTATGTACTCTTTTCTACAGAGACTCAAAACAAATTTTCCTCTCCCTTTGTCTTAGGTAAATTCTTTACTTTTAAGTAAGTTAATTCCCTGACAAGCTTGCTATAACATACTCTCGTGTTATACTAAATCAAATGTTCTGTCTATTTTTAATGTATAGTCAAATCGGTTTTCATTTTTTTTAGTGCTAAGTACAATTCAGGCTGACAGATATAGGCGACTTCGGGGACAGGCTACTTGATCCTTTCTCCCCCTAGTTGGGAATTGTTTCATTGGGTAAGACGCGCATTCTCTTTGCGGTACGTTGTATGGAGGTGCCTCCAAATGTTCAAAATAACATTACCTCTGTTTTATATTTAACACGGAAATAAGTTATAACATGTTTAAATATTATAAATAGATCACTGTTTCCAGTTCTGGGAGACTACACAATATATAACTTAGATGTATTTCTTATTTCTCGAAAAATACATAAGGCTGATCTGTTCCCTATACACGACAATTATACTTATTTAAAGATTCACTGATATGAAATTAAGCTATATTCAGAGAAACCTAAATGGGCAAAGTACACTAGTTCTAAATCTTATACAATTTCTATTGCAAACTGGTAACATTTTGTTTTATACTTAAGGCTTGATTTTTTGCATTTAAATTATTTGTAAGCATTTAGGCCTACTCAATTACGTTTCTCATAGGCATCCTGTGAATCTTAACTAAACAATTCTTGGACGGAATACTTTGAAGCCTTGGCATTTACAAAGTAATCACATTCGATACAGCTAACACACAGCACTATCAGCACACTTGTTTTGTGTAATGAATGTAAATACAATTGTTGGAGAATCTGTTACCAACCACAGTCACAAATTTATTTATTTATTTATTTTTCAATTTTACATGACAGCTACAGGACATGATATATCACAAACACAGTACAAAACCTTCAATTATTCCCAAAACAGCCATCCTAACTAAAATTAATGTACTCTTAATATGAACTTTACATAACAAACTAAACTAAACTAAACTGCTGGCAGTTACACAAATTAATATTTAAATTTCTTTACACAACATAAATAAATGAACTCTATACAATTTAAATAAAAATAACAACTTGCTACATTGTACACATACCTTATAGTACATTTAGTACTATATATTGTTAATATCGTATAGATACTGATAGATATTATTTAATGAACACCCTGTATAGGTTCACCTACTTGTTCCCGCTGTAGGCTGTCATTTACTTAACGTTACGTAAAGCTTGAATAATCAAGATCAGTCAATCATTCCCAACAACTAACTACTTTCATTCATTTACGTGAAGACAATTTAATTCATTTAGTATACAACAATATCAAATTAAAAGTGTATTGTACAGCTCAGTATTTTAACTATGACGTAATAACATCATTAACTAAATAATAAACATTGTGGAACGCTACATTATAAAGGTTAACAATGCTAACACGACGCTACGCTCGAAAAAACAACGGGTTGTGTAACCGAGTGAATTACGGAAGACAGTTCACAGTGCACTGTTATAGCGCGCTGACTAGGGCGCTATAATAGCGCGAGAGTGCGGCCAGGGCATGACCAATGTGCGACGTTGCCACATCGTGCATTCCGCCACAGTCACAGCTGATTCCATTCACGCTCCGACACACAGTGGCAACAGGGCACCGATGTCGCCCACAGTTTCTTACCGTAAGTGAGGATCTTATCTCACTTTTCACGTTGACGTTGGCCAATTTACCACCCGGAAAGATGGAAAAGTTGTCTGTCCGTAATTCGCTTTCGTTTTTTTTCGTGATTTTAAATTGTTATTGCCTTTGTCAAGGAAAACATTGACAATGATCGACAAATTAATAATAAAGAAGTAAGAACGAATATAATGAATGGTTTATTTCACACCTGTAGGCTTAAATCGTGTATTACTTCATCACTCGAATCAAATGGTTTAGGCGGTTTCCCTCTTGACTCGTTTCCCACTACCCACTATTTTGTAGTTACGTTTTACATACCTTTTAAGCACCCATGTTTTTTTAAAATTTTCTATAAAGGATCTTGTTTTACGTTCTCAACACTGAATTTGTTCTGAGAACATCCAAATCATCCATTTAGTGAACTGTCGCGTTCAGAAATCATATTCCTCACGCGCGCGCATACGCATTTTTAAGGTAATATCACTTTTAGAGGACCATAAAGGGCGAAAATAAATTAAACGTTTCTTGAAAGCGTGAGACAAATCTTAAAAGAAGGATAGTATAGATCTATTTAAGATGTCAATGATGTTGCCCGTTACGTGAACGGCTACAAACTTGAAACCGTTAGTCAAATTGTGATGAATGCTAAACCTATCCAAGTCACATGCTAGTAATGTCATATTACACTTCAAATAAAATGAGTCCAGAATTCCAGTACCAGAACCTTTTATGTTCACTCGTGAAGCTTGTATTTAATGTTTTCCATAATTATTTCTGCAGACGTCATTTTCAAATCTTATGATATATCGAAGAACTTATTAATTAATAGATGTCTTTGTGTTTGAGGGTCATACATATTGTCCTAAATAAATTCTTCTTAAGTTCAGACAATCGCAATAGGACATATTTACAGATTAAATTTCTCCATTTAATAATTAATAATGATTTATATATTTTACAAAGCATAAAGATGAAAGAAGTGTAACTAATTGCGGCAGCGGTGTTATCAAGTAATCAAGAGATTCTTGGCTTGCAGCTTACGCGATCTACATTCCACGGAGATGATATAATCACATTAAATGTTTGATTGCTCTGGGAAGAACCGAGGCGTGGGAGGCGGCGTGGGGGCGGCGGAGGTGTGGGGGCGGTAAGTACAGCCAACAAATCACGCGAATCTTTTGCATTGTGGGGTGGCAGGTTAAATGTCAAGTAAGTCTGGAGTTTAACAACTTTATTAACCAGTTCGGCGAAAATTCAACACCTGAAATATCCGTGTACGTATTTACGACAACTTTACGGTATATACTGTACATGGGACGTCCACAAATTGAAAGCACTGCAAAGTTTGAAACAAATATAAAAAATAATATGATTTTTCAATACACGAACCCAATCGTTGGTAGTCTGCTTCAAAAAGGTAAGTCCATACACTTAATAAAAATGTGAAAATACTGATGTCGTATATTCACGCCTGTATGAGTGTAAAATAGGCTACTAAATTTTAAAATTATTTGCGTTTAACTAACATTTAGGCTGAAATCTGCCCTCACAGTCTACAAAACAAATAATAACTATTATTTTGCTTCTTAAACAAATAAAATACCCTAAATGAAACAAGTTGCGAAATATGTAAATATGAATATGTAAAAATGAAAAATATCTAACAGAAAGTACAATAATAGCGAGTCAGAGGACTAAAGATAGCTTAGATTATTTTCTTATTCTCGAGGGAGACAGTTGCCTCCGAACAAAGTCCTAAAAGGACCTTCACTCCTCCCTTAATAATGTTTATGCCCTCAGAATCTTGAGACTTTACAGAAACTAATAAAATTTAAGGATTCCTGTTCTTTGATGTTCTTGGGGCTGAGAAGATATGCCCCTAGGAATTTTCCCTACTTTATGGTAGGACAGTAAGTTTAGCTATATGTGTTCCGCTCATTCTTCTGCTTCTAGGCAGAGTCTGCATTCATCAGTCTAACTAAGACCCACCTTCATAAGATATTTTCAAAGGGGGGCATGTCCTGTCAACATCACTAATATCAATCTTATATCCAACTTACTTTGGTCTAGGAGAACAGCACACCTACTAGCATAAGGATAGATATTCATTTTACATTGTCTTAGTTCTGAGTCCTTACTCTAGTTATGGGATCTAATCCTCTTTTCCCAATCTGTTACGAGAGCATTACTGTAGGAGAAAGCTACTCCACAGCCTGGCTCAGACCCTACCATAAGGGATTCTGTATCTATTTTGGCATCTTAGAATAGCTGCACCATAGCTTAGATCTTAGGACATAAAAAAACTCCTAGAGCAATAACACAAACAGATTCTTTAAATAAAAAAATATATTTTTAGGACGAACATAACGTATAATTTTCATAATGGTGTAGTTGTCACTAATACTAATGCTTAAACTGAATCGGTAAAATGTATAACTAGTTACATTCTATATAAACTTACTGATCATTAGATTTTCACAGTTCACCATCAATTACCTGAAAAAAAAAATATTTAATTACACATTATTATTTGTATGTCAAATTGTAAGTAACCAAAGCCTAATTGGTGGCATTAAAAAGCCCTTTTTGGAAACGTCGCATCCCAGATGACATGGCCTTTAATGTTACTTATACATGCAGATAAAATCCAAAACCAGAACTTTATTAATGCGGTAAATAATCACAAAACAATTAAATTACAATTTAAAAATAGCAAGTTATTTCAAATACAACAAGCGTTAATCTATTATGTTAACGTACTAAATAGTTACAGATAACAATTGTAACTTTACAATGTTAGTGTCAACTTCACTTTTGATTATGAAAGCAGAGATTGGACCCCAGAATTTATTTCTGGAGTAACATTCGTTTAATTGGCTTAGCGTTAGCGAAGAGACTGAAAATATCACATGTGTCTATTTGTCTGTCTATTTATCCATTTGATATCTCGAAAAAAGACTTATAAACATAAAATGTTGCCATAAACTTCATTTCTATATAGGCTGATGGTGCATGTCACTCCATGAGATTTGGCTGAGCGTTAGCAAACATTTTAACATTTGTTTATTGGGTGGGTGGCTAACCATGATGGCAACGAGAAAATCGCTCAGTAAATAAATTTTTAACGGGGTGTGTTTAATATATATATATATATATATACATATTATATATATTTTTTATTGTGATTCAATGTTTATTGAAATTAAATAAGGCTATTGCTATTCATACAAATGTAATGTAAATAAAAGTCATTTTGACAGGTATTTGGTCTTCCGATCATATGTTAGTTTAGTTATTTAAACGCGTATGTGACAGATACATCCAAATACAAAATAATTTAATCGTAAAAAGTGAGGGCTCTGTGGTGTAATGGTAGCACATTCACCCGGCAAGTGAGAGATCCGAGTCCCGGCGGAGCAAATATATATATATATATATATATATATATATATATATATATATATATATATATATATACATTTTACCATATGACACAGTAAAGCACGTAGTCTAATTATTCACAAGATATTTAAAATTTTTAAATCTTTAGTACACTTAAAACTGTGCATGAAGTGCATGAAACTTAATTTCTATACAGACAAATACGAGTTCTATGACAGTGCACGTTCATCTATCTATGGGATTAACATTGAAGCAGGCACTCGGCAGCAAGAATTTCTCTTTTGACTGCCGAGGAATGTAAAATGCCCTTTTCTGTATGTCTGCAGGACATCTCGAGAATGGAATGAATTGTAGACTTGAAGTTTTGCACGCAACCCCATCAAAGCCTGTTATACGATACGTGGTGTACCGCACCCCTCCCTTTGTCTAGTGATACATTTTAGTCAATTATTTATGTATTATATAACAAAGTACATGCTAGAGGTAACTCTGATCCTAGCACATCAAACGGCAACATTACGTGTGCGCTGCCTGCCAGTCCGACCACATCCACCGACGGGGAAAGTGGCTTTACAACCTTCATGGAATCTTGTCTACGTTTTATGTTTGATGTTGGCGCACCCGGTCTCTTTGAAGTGAGCAACCCACAGTCCGGAAACTTTCTCTCCGACGTCATTGATCGTTCCTTGTCACTCTTTCTCGTTTTCATTGTATGATTACCGGTGAAACATATCGTTATCCACTTTGGATCTTTAACAATTAACAATAAAAATCATACGTAAATAAATAATCAATCAAAATGAGTCCATTTTTATCACTAACGAAATAATTGAGGTTTTCATACAATTCTCTTTACAGCCGTTGAGTTTCACGCACGCACACATACATACACATTGTGGAATGTATTATCTGTCCATCTCTGTCTAAAATATCTTCCTCTGGTGATCCCTAAAATGTTGATCAATCTAAAAACATACAAAATAAATACGTTTGTACAACTTTCACTTTACCAAGCTGAAAAGAAATGAGAGATCCAGAGCCTTGTATCATGGGGGAAATACCAAAACATGCCAAAGGCATGACAGCACCAGTGACTCTCTATCAGAGGTTACTGAGACTAGTAACTTTATCAAAACTATGTCCTTGTTTAACAAACATATGCAACTATATTTACGCCGGTTTGAAATCAAAAACATATCTAATTATATATAGATCTGGTGTCGGCAGGTCAATTATTTACTTAAAAGAGAATTTGCAAAGAGTATAAACAGTATAACGCGATAAAAAATAAACTAATAACCTCAATCTTAAATTTATATTTCTATGCTATTTGATCACATCTTAGAAAATCATAAATATTTACTGAAACTACTACATTTACTTCATTGCGAGTTTTTATTTGTATAAATGTAATATTCCTACATAAACAATACAGTTTAAATGCTTACTAAAAAGTTATGCAGATTCCGACAGCTGGTCGGTGTTATCATATACTGCTTTAATTACAATGCCGTAACAAATACAAAAATAAATAGTACACTATGAAGAATAAGGACATGAAGTTTCTACGAGAATCCAAATTGTCTTTTAAACAGTAAGAGCAAATAGTCTAAAAAATTATTTTCTTTCCTTAAATGTTGATAAATATACATGAATAAACACAACAAATATCAACAGCACTATTTATTCAAACAATCAATTACCGTAAATGTTCGATTAGCGCTATAGACTTGATTTATGATTATAATCGTAAGTAAAATTTGCACTTAAAATCAAATGGTTCGTATAGCACAGCAATTAGTTTTATTACAGCTCACATTTCACTAGCAGATATAAAACATAGAACCGTTGTGTAGCATTCCGAGTGGAAAAAAAATTGGCTCACCGATGTAGTCATAAATTTACTATAGTTATTCAATTTAATCTGTCGGAAGTGATGAGTTATAATCAATTAAAGGACAGCATTGATCATTCAGTGCGGAGCACTGCACCAATGATGGGCCAGTGTTCTCTGCCTGAAGAACAGAGAGGCCATTGAAAGAGGTCGTACCGAGTGTACAGTAGAGTGGTGTGGAGGGGGGGAGGTTACGCACATGTAGAGATGTGTGCCAGCGTGTCGCCAGATATCGTGCACACTTCCGGTCAAACAACTACTTAGGCTGGTACTATACGGACGCTAAATGCGTCGCGTTAAATACGCTGCGCTATTTTTAATTTTGGATGGCAATGCAAGTCAATTTGAGCGACTATACGAGCGCAGTCTACGCGGCACGCTGCCCTCCAACTCGGCGTCGACGCATTTTTACGCGACCAGCCCTGGAAAAAACGTTAGCAGCGCGACGTAGATAGCGCTGCGCAACGCTAGGGCCGGACTATACGGACGCTAGATGCGTGGCCCGCAGTCGCAGTCTTGAGTGAGTAGTTATTGTGCTTCTGTGTGAGAGTCATCAACATGTTTGATACTGAGAAGTTCATCTTAGAAGTAGAGAAGCGACCTCCACTTTATGACGTCCAGTCAAAAGAATATTCAAACAGAAATGTTAAAGCTCAGTGCTGGATGGAGGTAGGAGCAGCTGTGCACGACAACTGGGAGGAAATGACTCCCCAAATGAAGGACGAAGCAGGTAACTAAGTTTGATATATTTATAAACAAAGGTGTAATGATGTAAACATATTTTTTCTAAGCACCAAGTACAACTAACTATCTTTGTTGTTTTACAATAGTAACGAAGACAATAATTAATAATAGTACCGTACATAAATATGGGGAAGTATATTAAGACAAAAATGAAATTACAACTTTGTTGTGATAATAACTTAACACCGTTTTGAAATCATCTCTTTCCTTAAATTACGGTTTGATTATATGGTTTTTTATTTGTTTAATTGTGTGGTTATTTGACGTAAAAGGTTTTAAATATTGAAATGTATGTTTAAACGTATGTTATTTGTAACGTATTGTAAAGAACATTAGTTAATTTAATTGTGCCATTGCGTACATGATCACAGTTTTTGGCACTTAAAAATCTACTGCTGTAGATATCGAAGTTACGACGCATGGCTAGCCCAGACGGCACCGGCGCCGGCGTCGCCGTCGCGCCGGCGGTAGGTTGGTAGAAAGGGGAGGGGTGAAAAGTCTATTTCTGCGCTATGAGTCGTCCAAGGTCACTGTTCTTCCTTGCCAACCTTCACTAAACCTATTCACGAGTTGATCAATACTGTTTATAGAACTGACACTAGATTATGATACAAAGGTCTAATTTGAGAGGAGCTACAATAATATAACAGGATGTATTCAAAGTAGTCAATTACAAAACTTTTTATTTTAAATTTTATTACATAGGAAATAATATTGCTATACTTTTTCTAAGTTTACTTTTTCTTCTTTTTACTAAGTCCTACTTTTTCAAGTGATTGTGCTTAGGCATATTGATTTTGCCAGTTTAAGGCTCCTGGTCCATTGAAATACTCACAGAACAAGTCCCTTACTACAAGTCCGTTACTACGACCACTTCCTACTGCTGCTCCGACCAAGCAATCCATGTCACATGTAAGCGATTCTTCAAAAATGTAACCATCCCGCCTTTTTACATAATTATGCAATACACAGCAAGACTGAATGATTTTCGTTGCAAAGATCGGGTTCACCAGGATACAGGAATGCATTACTCGCCATTTGTTGCTCATAATTCCAAATGCGCATTCAACTGTACGTCTGGCTCTGCAGTGCCTATAGTTATATACACTTCTCTCTTTTGTGAGTTTCTTCTGTGGGTAAGGGCGCATCACACGTGTAGTTAAACCAAAAGCTTCATCGCCAAGAAATACGAAAGGTACTGTGGGGCCTTCTGGTGAAAGCGGTTTCTCTGTTGGGAGGTTCAGTTGGCCGGCATTCAGTCTTTTGTAAAAAGTTTGAGTTTTTGAAGAATTGTGGAATCGCCCTCCGGCCATATGCACCAACATCTATTGCAGTGAAGTTGCACTGTGCGTCGCTGACTGCAAACAATACAAGTGAAAAAATACTTCCTGAAGTTGTAGTATAGTGAACCTAAACTTGGTGGACATTGTATCCGCACGTGTTTGCCGTCAATGGCACCAACACAATTTGGGAAGTTGGTTAACTTCTCATATTCCGTTGCCTTCAAAAGCCATTCATCACTTGTAGGGATTGGCATTTCAGTTGGACTGCAGTTTTCCCGAAAATTGTTTCACAGGTCTCCTCAACAACGAGACGTATTGTTTTTTCTTGATACTTGATATTCGAATTCAAGGTCACTGAAGTTCATTCCACAGCCCAAATACCTAAAATATATAACGTAAATATAAAGCGAAACATAATATAACTATCTAATATAAGACATTGATACTGCCGTCTTAGTAGATGTGTAGATTTACACGCTTTTAAGTCTTACATTATAAAACAATTTACTTAATTCTTGTAAAATAACGTCACAACAGAAGGGGATTTTAGTATAACCTTTTAGTATAGTATAATCTTTTCTTTTAATTGTGTTGATCTCCTGAAGTGCGGTAGGAAGTCGTGATAAAAATATTAAAATAAAATAAAACAGTCAAGAAAACCCCACTCTGATGATTTTAACAAGGAATGACCCTAATATGTCCCTAATACACTATAATCAAACAAGAAATGTTATATTATAATTACCTGCTTTAAACCTGTATACAGTTTTAATACTAAAGTATACAGTTATATGATTCTAAAAGTGCTCCGTTTGTTTTAGGCAAAGATATGATGAAAAAATGGAAGACTTTGCGTGACAATTTCGTTCGGGAACTACGTATTTTAAAGAAAAATGAGACTGGAGCTCCAGCAACAAAAAAAAAAGAAATACATTTTCTTTTGACCAACTGTCTTTTTTGACACCTTACATGAAGCCCAATGACAAGAACGTATCAAATATTCCACCCCTTGAACACATTATATCTGAACAAGAATGCAGTAGAAACAGTAGAAACAACTAATGCAGATGACAATGACCGTGCTGACAGCGTTTCAAATTCGTCACTAGTTGAACGTCAGAAGAGACAAGAACGTGTGTCAAAAAGAACTATTATTGAGAGAACTTTGACATCAGCTTCAAAAAACATTACATCATTGATGCAAGAAAGCATCGCCATTCAAAGAGCGAACACTTCCTCAGCTAACAGCTCAGATAAATCTGGGAAACAAGGCATTTTTAATGTCCTTTCTTCCTGTTATGGACAGCCTACCACCACTTGCTGCCTTTGATGTTAGGATGCAACTAACTGAAAGTGTTCCGAAATGCTATTATGAACCAAACACGAGTTCAGGAACCAGTGCCAGTGCGTACCCAAATGATGGACTACACATCTGCGTCACCATTAATGTTCTCGGGCCTAAATTCACCATACACAACTCCGACTCCGACCACACCATCAATAATCGGTGACTATGACGAAAACACCGAATGCTCTAATGCCACTTCCAGTGACAACACTCAAAACCAACCATTTAACATATCAGAATTTGTACATTTTTCCGTGAACCCGGGAATTGAACCATCTTCTAGTAAGAAGAAGTAGTAAGAAGTAGTATTCCGATTAACTGTGGAATAATGACAATTTTGTAATTAACTTCCCAGTGTGTTTGTGCAGAACTGAAACTTCTTGGTCATACAATTCTTTACTTACTTAATAGTAGTTCATATTTTGTTAATATGTGGTTAGTTTACTATTGTTTGTAGGTTATCTGTTTACAAAAGACTAACCTAATATAAACTATTGGAAAATGTTATAGGCTTACATTGTTCCTTCATTACAAATATATAGAAAAAGGTTGTATTTTTATAACTCGGTCAAAATTGGTCTGCTAACTTTCAGAGCAATTTGAGGTAAATGAAATTTAATGTTGTTCCGTAATCAATACATAAAAATCAGTTACATTAAGTTTACCAAAATATGTTAACCTAGTGATTATAATGTATCACAAATGATTACAACGTACCTATTGTGTTTGTAAGTGTCTGACTGCAATTTAAACTGAACGAGGCTCTTATTTGTATTTTTTATCAATATCCGATGTTACATATTGTACACCTGATAGAAATATTTATAATACTATGTTAAAAGAATCATTAAACTAAAACTAATACATATTCCAGAACTGTTTTTGCGTTTTTTTTATATAACCCTTACTTCAAACAAACATTATTCTAGAAGGAAAAAAATAATAATATACACTAAATGTTTAAAAACCACTTCAGGGTCAATCCATCCCAAGGTCCAGGAAAACAATATTGGTTGCTTGATAATCTCAGAAAAAATTTTATTTGGTAGGTCACTTCCTTATATTTGGGGGGATGCTTGCAAAAGGCGAAAAACAGCTAGCGGGCAAAACAAATAGGGTCCCCATTTCAAAATGGATCTACCAAATATTAATGTTTCTGAAAATGTCAAAGCAACCACTGCTGGAACACTTGACATGGATCTACCCTTCGATTTAACCCATAAACGGCTTACCTGATGGTTATAGCAAGTCTTTCAGCTGGCTCAATACTCCTTTTCATGTTGGTATCTTTCTTCATCAGACCGTCACTGACAAGATGTAAAAGTTCATCAAATGAGCTAACAGACATCCTGTAATATTGGTAAAATTTGTCTTCATATTGTCTGTTGCTTCTCAAACATCAAATGAAACGCACCTGTTGTCAATCTGCTGCTTAGAACGGGATGGGTACCCCAACGTCTATCCTGCCTTTTGGTCTTTTCCAAATACATCTCTAGTAGACACTGAAACCCTACAGCACCGATCTGCACTGCATCCATATTGGCAACTTGGAATAAAGTGATCTGGGAAAGCAACGTGGCGGTTTCTGCGCTTGTATAGTCTGGCCAGCGGGGCGTTGACGCAAAAACAGCGCGACGCATTTTGCGTCCGTATAGTCTGGACTAGTAGTCCAACTTATGCGCCGAACTTTGGCGTTAACGCGACGCATTTAACGCGACGCATTTAGCGTCCGTATAGTTACCAGCCTTACCATGGGGATCTCTTTTCGACAACACCTTCATTTAATCACAGCTCCTTTGTTCCGGTCCCATTCTACCTGTCTTCCAGTAGAGTGACTGATCCCACACCCTGGACCTATACTGTATTCACCGAGTGTTGAGAGTGAAGCACTGCCCACCACTGCCGTGACGTAGGGCAGGCCGGTTCACATTAGATCAACAGCAAAGCCATTCAAGTGCTTAATTGTGCTGTTTATATTGTTAATAAACGTGTCATCCCTGACATGACTAATGGCGTTTGCAATAAGCGCTGAAGAAACTTCAACCACTTCCACCATGTAAGGTGTCACTCTTTTTTGACCACTAGTTGTGAACTGGGCGCGCCTATATTTTGGGGATCCCACAGTCCACATGGACCTTTCCCGGTTTCTCTCTCTAAGTGGGAAAAATCCCAGGGGTTCGACGCGCTGTGGGCGGAGACATCACTCTCAAAACTCCGTGAATGCAGTATACAAAAATGGAGTAACTATCAACTCCTTGTGGGTATTAAATATGTGATACTTTTGAATGTTATTGAGTTTCTTAACATTTCTATCGCTTCTAATAAACTACTGTAAGCTACTCATTTAAAAATATCTTAAAATAAAACCAAAATAACCTTTTACATCACAAATATTTATATTCACTCTGATCATATTTACACCTGAATTGAGATATTGATTATAAATACTAATGAAGAAACTTTACTTTGAGTAAATAATGCATGACAGGGGTAAATTATCTTTTCTCTGATTTAACCTGTTACTCGAATATTATTTGTACAGTAATGGAAATAGTTCTTTTATTAAGCTAGTAAGGTTTAATTTAAAGGCTTTATTTTATTTTCTAACTGAATACACTTTTCGCTGTAATAATATTGTTTATAAAAACTCGTATTGTTCAGACGTTGCCAAACTCTTTTCACTCACCAAGAATTGATTGCTACCATGCATATTATTATTACTTGATATACTTACTAGGATATACAGAGGGTTAGGAGTGAGAACCAGTTATGTCCGGAACGGATTTAAAGTTATTTGGCCGAAGCGCAGTTAAAAAGTTTTTGGTCCACGAAATAAACCCTCTTATTATGAGATATTTAAGGAACAGGAATGCAATATCCTATAGGATCTACTGTCGACTGCTCTTCATACACAATCATGCACAGAGTGCAGTCCGAACTGACTAACAGTGTTCTAAGAGTTCTAAGATTCTGATGTTTGCGGAGACATTAGGCATCACCTAATCAATCTGAATCTTAAAAATACTGTCAATGTTGGCTACAGTCTCGCTACAGTCTCTCTACAGTAACTCTCAATTTATCTCTTGTTTGCTGGATTATTAGGACTGTCTTTGTAAAATGTAATAGGCAGTGTGTTTGGTAATTTTGATTTATGATCTTCTCTCGGTCTACCAAAACTGTGTTCTTTTGTTTATTTTAAATGTTACAACACTTCTACTCACTAAGTTAATATAGAAAAATGTGTATACGCGACAATATTGATTATTTAACCAATCGATATACAAACAGCTGTGCATCCCCGTAATGTATGTAAAAAAGGTAGTCAATAGACAAACTGTAGGTCTGTGAATCCCACACCTAGACGAGAAAGTTTTAGGTAATGGTTCCGTGCCGTTGATGATTATTACAGTTACAAGCCAGGCCACCCAAGAGACTAACACGCGTAAAGCTGTGCGGACAGGACGGGCGGGTCGTGTTCGTGCTCACCCATTGGAACGTGGACTATGTGCGCGCGTGTGTACGCTACAGAGACAGGTGTTACTGTGAACATCCCATGGTCCCACGGCGGCAACTGACCTGAGTATGGTCACAGTTATTAGAGCCTTACTGTACGTTATTATAATAATTCTCAAGATCGGTTCAAACATTGGAACACTGTTTTTAACAATAAAAGAAAAACCTGAGCTAGTACATTTGCCATGTATTGAACATTAGTGAATTTCACAAAGGAAACCGTAAAGAACAACTTTAACAAAGTAAAATAAAGGTCTCGTGACTTGACTGAGACTCTCTCTGTTTGTTTGTACTTTCACTAAACACGAGTCACGGCCAGGCTATCTTCGCTACCGCGACAGAATGATGGGCACGGCGAGGTTAGATCACAATTCTGTTGGTGATCAACATCAACATGGCTCTAAGGATAAGTGGGAGGTGATGGCTTCAGACCTCATATAGTACGCTGATTGCGGACTTATTTTGTTTAAAAAACTCAAACCCTACTCCAACATGTCATAACGAGATTCCTAGCAATATCCTTGCGGCACAGTGGAGTGCACTGCTACTGCTACGTTATTATAACATGATTTCTCAGATACCACACCATGGCAAGATAAGGAAAGAAAAGAGAAGGAATTGTAGAAGCATTGCCTAGCAATATCCTGCCCGGCGGCACAGTGGAGGGTGGAGTGTACTGCTACGTTATTATAACATGATTTCTCAGATACCACACCATGGCAAGATAAGGAAAGAAAAGAGAAGGAATTGTAGAAGCATTTCCTAGCAATATCCAACCTCGGCGGTACAGTGGAGGGTGGAGTGTACTGCTACCGCTACGTTATTATAACATGATTTATCAGATAGCACACAATGGCAAGATAAGGAAAGAAAAGAGAAGGAATTGTAGAAGCATTTCCTAACAATATCCTGCCCGGCGGGACAGTGGAGTGTACTGCTACCGCTACGTTATTATAACATAATTTCTCAGATAGCACACCATGGCAAGATAAGGAAAGAAAAGAGAAGGAATTGTAGAAGCATTTCCTAGCAATATCCTTCCCGGCGGCACAGTGGAGTGTACTGCTACCGCTACGTTATTATAACATGATTTCTCAGATAGCACACTATGGCAAGATAAGGAGAGAAAAGAGAATGAAATGTAGAAGCATTTCCTAGCAATATCCCGCCTCGGCGGTACAGTGGAGAGGGTGGAGTGTAGTGCTACCGCTACGTTATTATAACATAATTTCTCAGATAGCACACCATGGCAAGATAAGGAAAGAAAAGAGAATGAAATGTAGAAGCATTTCCTAGCAATATCCCGCCTCGGCGGTACAGTGGAGGGTGGAGTGTACTGCTACCGCTACGTTATTATAACATGATTTCTCAGATAGCACACTATGGCAAGATAAGGAGAGAAAAGAGAATGAAATGTAGAAGCATTTCCTAGCAATATCCCGCCTCGGCGGTACAGTGGAGAGGGTGGAGTGTAGTGCTACCGCTACGTTATTATAACATAATTTCTCAGATAGCACACCATGGCAAGATAAGGAGAGAAAAGAGAATGAAATGTAGAAGCATTTCCTAGCAATATCCCGCCTCGGCGGTACAGTGGAGAGGGTGGAGTGTACTGCTACCGCTACGTTATTATAACATGATTTATCAGATAGCACACAATGGCAAGATAAGGAAAGAAAAGAGAAGGAATTGTAGAAGCATTTCCTAACAATATCCTGCCCGGCGGGACAGTGGAGTGTACTGCTACCGCTACGTTATTATAACATAATTTCTCAGATAGCACACCATGGCAAGATAAGGAAAGAAAAGAGAAGGAATTGTAGAAGCATTTCCTAGCAATATCCTTCCCGGCGGCACAGTGGAGTGTACTGCTACCGCTACGTTATTATAACATGATTTCTCAGATAGCACACTATGGCAAGATAAGGAGAGAAAAGAGAATGAAATGTAGAAGCATTTCCTAGCAATATCCCGCCTCGGCGGTACAGTGGAGAGGGTGGAGTGTAGTGCTACCGCTACGTTATTATAACATAATTTCTCAGATAGCACACCATGGCAAGATAAGGAGAGAAAAGAGAATGAAATGTAGAAGCATTTCCTAGCAATATCCCGCCTCGGCGGTACAGTGGAGGGTGGAGTGTACTGCTACCGCTACGTTATTATAACATGATTTCTCAGATAGCACACTATGGCAAGATAAGGAGAGAAAAGAGAATGAAATGTAGAAGCATTTCCTAGCAATATCCCGCCTCGGCGGTACAGTGGAGAGGGTGGAGTGTAGTGCTACCGCTACGTTATTATAACATAATTTCTCAGATAGCACACCATGGCAAGATAAGGAGAGAAAAGAGAATGAAATGTAGAAGCATTTCCTAGCAATATCCCGCCTCGGCGGTACAGTGGAGAGGGTGGAGTGTAGTGCTACCGCTACGTTATTATAACATGATTTCTCAGATAGCACACTATGGCAAGATAAGGAGAGAAAAGAGAATGAAATGTAGAAGCATTTCCTAGCAATATCCCGCCTCGGCGGTACAGTGGAGAGGGTGGAGTGTAGTGCTACCGCTACGTTATTATAACATGATTTCTCAGATAGCACACTATGGCAAGATAAGGAGAGAGAAAAGAGAATGAAATGTAGAAGCATTTCCTAGCAATATCCCGCTTCGGCGGTACAGTGGAGAGGGTGGAGTGTACTGCTACCGCTACGTTATTATAACATGATTTCTCAGATAGCACACTATGGCAAGATAAGGAGAGAAAAGAGAATGAAATGTAGAAGCATTTCCTAGCAATATCCCGCCTCGGCGGTACAGTGGAGAGGGTGGAGTGTAGTGCTACCGCTACGTTATTATAACATAATTTCTCAGATAGCACACCATGGCAAGATAAGGAGAGAAAAGAGAATGAAATGTAGAAGCATTTCCTAGCAATATCCCGCCTCGGCGGTACAGTGGAGAGGGTGGAGTGTAGTGCTACCGCTACGTTATTATAACATGATTTCTCAGATAGCACACCATGGCAAGATAAGGAGAGAAAAGAGAAGGAATTGTAGAAGCACTTCCTAGCAATATCCCGCCCGACGGCACAGTGGAGAGGGTGGAGTGTACTGCTGCTACCGCTACGTTATTATAACATGATTTCTCAGATAGCACACCATGGCAAGATAAGGAGAGAAAAGAGAAGGAATTGTAGAAGCACTTCCTAGCAATATCCCGCCCGACGGCACAGTGGAGAGGGTGGAGTGTACTGCTGCTACCGCTACGTTATTATAACATGATTACTCTAGCTATCGAGTAACCCACTTCCACAGTTACAGACTGCACTTTCTTGGGACATAAAACAAAACAAACAATCTCATGGATGTCTTAAATATTATGATGTTATTCAGAAAACCTCGTTTATTTTGTAACTGAATTCTATAACGCTAAATTGGTTAAATTTAAATCTGCAATATGTGCGCTTCTTTGCGTTTCATACCTACATAAATATTTTACTCGTACGCGTTGATTATACTGTTTAGCCTATTTTCATTTTTCATAAAACAAATTTAAACTATATAATAATAATATAGTTTAAATGAAAATAAAAAGTATCCATTATTATTATAAATTTGCTTTTAATACTTCAATTATTTTTTATTGAAATACTACGTTTGAAATCTATTTATTGAAATCACCATACGTTGTTATAGATCTTCCTATTAATAGAATAAAAATATATGGCCAAAATATACTAGTCTATAACATTCATTAATGAGAACCAACTAGGGTTTAGTTCAGCGAGCATAAAAATTGTGTTACCTAATAAATATATTTAAAATAAACATTGTTGATAAAATTAGCAAACATTGGGGGAAAAGGTGTCCATGATGATGAAATCAGTAGGTCGAATTTAACCATTTCCATACCCATGTACAGCCACTAGCATCGAATGTCCATATATAATCATTTCACATTAATCTTATTTTTTTAATTTGATTCTGGAACTTTCCATCGCTTCTGAAGATAGCCAGTCATTCCAATTTTCAAAAAGGAAGGACCTTGTATTACAAGCAAGTATCGTCCTATTTCAATTATGCCCGTGTTCAAAAACATTTTTGAAAGCTTTCTCGAAAACAACTAGTTCTGAATCCAGAGCAATTTGGATTCAGACAAAACATATCCACAATCGATGCTGTGAACAACCTTTTGGACAATGTTGTCGGTAGATTAGAAAGGCGAGAACATGTGCTTAGCATATTTTTTGACCTTTTCAAAACATTTGACTGTGTACAACATGAGACACTGTTGCACCAGTTCGGGGACTCCATTTATTAGTTAATTATGGCTTGCCTCTTACCAAAAGGAGCGAGATCAGACTGTGGAGAGATAAGTCGTTTCAAACAAAATTAAAGTGCCTCATGGTGTTCCTCAGGGATCTATCCTTGGGCATCTTTTATTCCTGATTTATGTCAGTAGATTGAATTCTGTGAGCCAGCGTGGAAAACTTGATCAATATGCTGACGACACGACTCACTATTTTGAAATCAAAACATTGCAAGAACTGTAAGTCAAAACGTTCGTAGGACTGAATTCATGCATTCAGTACTATGCTGAGTTGAACTTGGAAACAAACCAAACCAAATTGAAGGTTGTACACTTCTCCCATAAACAGAATGAGCTTACAGAACGGTCAGCTGTATTTGTGGATGATGTTCTTTTAGAGGAAACATATTCCACAAAAATTCTAGGATTGTTCCTTGACAGAGGATTGACCTGGGATAACCACGTCGCTGCAAGAATTTCAGCAGGTGTATACGCCTTGCGCCACCTAGCCAAGTTGTGTTCCCCCAAAGTTTTAATAATGGCTTAATATGGCCTAATTCACCCACACTTTGCGTATGGAGTAAGAGTTTAGGGAGGCTGTGGCAAAAACAAATTTGAATGTTCACACTCCAAAAAGAAAGTGCCAGGATAATTGGAAAGTTAAATTACAGAGAACCGTGTAGGGAATCTTTTAGGGAGCTTGAATTTCTGACATTTCAAACGACGTTAAGGTCTTAGCCCATCAATTAACCTTAGCAAATGACTGGCCGTCCACTGGCACCGCTCAGATAAGTCAGGGTGACAGTATACGGTATTCCGTTCAGCAGAGCAGGCAGTAGCAACGTTAAGGTCACCATTAGCCAACCAATTAACCTTAGCAAAGGTCTGGCTGTCCAGTAACACCGCTCAGATAAGTCAGTGTGACAGTGTAAGGTGTCCTGTCCAGCGCACCAGGCAGTAGCGACGTTAAGGTCACCATTAGCTCACCAATTAATCTTAGCAAAGATCTGGCTACCCAATAACAACGCTAGTCAGTGTGACAGTATAGGGTGTCCCGTCCAGCGCAGGCAGTAGCGACGTTAAGGTCACAATTAGCTCACCAATTAACCTTAGGAAATGTCAGACTGTTCACTGACACCGGGCCTGTCCGCTACGGCCTCGTCCGTCTCCACATGCCACGCTGCGACATAACCTCAAAATGATGATTCACACGCACCGTCAGTATTTCACGTAACACACATATCCGGCATAAAAAACCACAGATAAGTGAAGATACTCTCTACCACTGCAATGGCTTGAGCACATCTCTGCTGCGGCTAGAGGCAAACCTCAGAGAAATATAAACCGCAAATATGGCTAGAAGGTGTCACACACCTACAACTTTCCACAATCATCATTATTATATATTGATTATATTGGAAAAAACATCACTCCATAAAGAGTGAGAATGAATAGTCATTAGTTTGATGTTGTTCCTCAAAATCATGAGAGACCATTATCTGCACATACGATCAAACACAGTCAAAATAAACCAGGAAATTGCTTAACATTAAAAGGAATTTACTATTTAGAACCAAATCTCAACCAAAATACAAATCTGATTTATTAATTTAACTAATAAAGGCAACCAGATGGTTTGTACCTAAGATGATTCTCTTTTCATTCTTTTATATAAAATTTTATTTCTATATAAACATTTACAAATATTCTGCATACAGCTGATTGGAAACTGTTATGGAATTAGTTATTGGTTTGAGTTCTGTTTCTTTCTTTTATTAAGCCGCGTGTTTCTGTTGAATATACATTTTGTGTTGCTATAATTTTTAGCACTAAATTAAAGTTTAATTCTAGTTAAATCTATTGCATCTGAGTTTAGATTTCCAATAGTAAGTTATAAGAAATATATACGCCATTAAAAAAACAAAAGATGTCGCTCCACCATTTCAGTTTTAACGATACACAAATTATTATATTGTTTAGGAAAATCGCTATTTCATTTTGGAATTTACAACGTCTCTTTATAAGAAGAGGTCTGTGGAATGTTAAGTGGAAGAATTTCTTAATTTAAATGCGGCAGGCGCGCCAGAGCCGACCAAGTTCTAAATTTAGTGGCAGACAGAATTGCGAGTCTGAGTGTACTGACTATGTGGAGGGCGGAGGGGGGGGGGTAGTCACAACACGAGGGGAGTGAGCACACGACTGTCTGTATTGGGGAGGCAGCGAGGGAGTCTACCCTCTGCCGAATATTTCATACAGACCCCTCATTGCAATATCCATCTGCAGTCGTGGCCGTGGCTCTGTACTACAGTATCTTCATTCTGACAGAAATATGTGTTGGGATACCCGTTTAATAATGTATGACATTTGAATGGAGGTGGAAGATAATTATTGATGCATACCATTTCAAATATTGTATGTTTTATTAAGATTTTTTAATGTGCATTTCTAAATGAACAGTATTTCGATATTAAGTAATAGTAATTAGTTAAGGAGCGAAGTTATAAATATTTGAAATTAATATACAAGGTGTTTGAAAAGTATGGGTACGGCTTAATATTTTAAAAAACATAGGAGATAAAGTCTATAAACTTAGTACCCATACTTTTCAAACACCTTGTATATAATAAAAATTAACATAAAATCAATTATAAGTAATATTTACGTAGTCACTTCTACGGTCCTTAAATCCGCGTATAAAATAATTGGAAATTAGCCAACTTACCAGTATTGGGAGAATACCAGTTATAAAGTACATGCAGCGGGTTAGTGAGTCAACGATTTACGAAAACCTACGGTTTAATTCGGTCAGTTCTCGACTCTACATGGTTTTTTATAACTGTGGGCATTATGCAAGGGCTTCCTTAAACTCTCGAGTCTGGAGAGGCAAGACGACGACTTGTAAAACGTCGAAATCTAGTTATATCGCGTGCGTTCGTGAGTTGCAGATTTATCCAATAATCTCTGGAATCCAAGGCTTCTTTCAGTTCATTTAATGTTTCTCAAACAATTTATTGATACAATATGCACACTACTAATATTTACAACACATAATGTATTCAGTAGCTAATAATAAACCTGGTTTTGTAACTATAAAGCTCTTAATGTAGGTAAGGAAGGGAAGTCCTGTTTCCAATCCACAATGTGATCTTTTTATGATTACATAATATTTTTCATTTAGGAAGATATCTGTTTACTTTCGATGTATGTCGATGTATTGTAATGTGTTTTCCATTACTGATGAATTGAAGCATCCATATACGAAACTATGTGGCAGTACGAGAACACGGATAAACTTGTGACCCTCTGACGAATTGACTAGTAGACGTACGGACAGTTACAAGGTACAAGTGCGGTCTAGAGAAGGCGGTCGCCGACCCCAAGCTCGCACAATAACTGTATCATTGTCCATCACTTGGCGGGCAGAGACGTTTCCTCTCGCGTCATCGTCATCTTCATAATCATCAAAATCAGTGTCATCATGTGTAATCGTCTTTACCTCACCGTCGTCTGAGGCCACAGGCATATTTCTTGATCATCCCGTCTAAAGTTTGATCGTAATCTCCATGCAGACATCTGCAGTATATCTACTATGCGTATTTATATATTCTCACGTAACGAATTTCAAATTATGGACGCCAATGTGGTGGATCTTACTACTGCCACCGATTCCATAGAGTTACATTCAATACAGAAAACATTTTAGTCAACTATAAAAATTGGAACAAGCCCAAAATTTGATAAATGGGTCAAAACTCATCTTTACAAAATTTCACATAATATTCCTACAACAATGCAAACTATAATATCAATTAAGGCAACAGCGCTGAAATTGATGGGCGTACTAAGCCTATATTTTTTTTTTACTTTTATGAAAATTGGGTTTCTGAATTACATACTGTACATGTCCAATCTATTTATCGGAACTAACCGGCAACATTTAGAAAATCTAACACATTCCACTTAGGTGATATAAATCCATATTCAATTCAATTTCCATGAATTGTAACCAATAATACTGAAATAAAGTCGTGTCAAGAAAATAAATTAAATTTAAGTTTAGTTTAACCAAGACTAATCACGTATTAATCTACTACCATAACCCTGTTAATTTCTTACTCCCCTGAGACGTCAATTTTAAAATAAAAACTGATCATGAGAAGAATCATAGTGTACAGGTCAGGGATCTGACCCAGGGTTTAAGTTTTACTTAGAAACTTATTAATATTTATAACCCAAGTCAAGAGCCAGGCTGTACCAGCTGCCATCTTGTTTGTAGCCCCATTGGAACAATCTTCAACGTCTAACACTCGTATAAGCTTATTTTTAATCGCAGAATCATGAGTGGTGTCTTATTTAAGAATAACGGTTAATGCACACAAACGCTTTACAATTTTTTCGATTATTTCATCGTTTACATACCCAAAAAGCATATACCTTAAACGCAAGCCTAAAAAGAGTCGATTGGGTATTCATCGTACCTGTGAAATTTGACATCTCCCATAACTACGATCACAATATGAGTTAATGCATATGGTTTAACATTGTTCATATGGGGGGAAACTGATGATCGTGCCTGTACTGCTGGATCTACAGTTTAATGTGGAGTCCGATACATTTAATCAGTGGTATTGTATTAAACAATTAACTTACAATACGCTGGTAACCCCTTGTTGATGAGGGTTACTCTTCAACTTCTGTCTACTCGCCCCTTCTGTACTGTCAAACTGAATTAGCTTTTATGCGAGGAGGCGGCAAACAGAGAGCCTGCGCAGAATGGAAAAGTTTCCGGTCAAAAAGGTCGAGTTGGGGAGAAGACAAAAACATAAATATAATGATGGGGGGGGGGGGGGTTATGCAAAGCGCGCGTGTCACTTCAAAAAGACCGCCGACAAGCTCTTCCTGCCACCGCAACAGGGAATCGATCTACTTTAGACTGGAACCGATCTAGTTTAGGGGGGAACCGTTCTAGTTTAGACGGGAACAAATTTAGTGTAGACAGAAACCGCACTAGTTTAGATGGAAACCGATCTACTTTAGACGAGAACTGATCTGGTATAGACGGGAACCGCACTAGTTTAGATGGAAACCTATCTAGTTTAGACGAGAACTGATCTGGTATAGACGGGAACCGCACTAGTTTAGATGGAAACCGATCTAGTTTAGACGGGAACCGTTCTAGTTTAGACGGGAACCGTTCTAGTTTAGACGGGAACCGATGTAGTTTAGGGGGGAACCGGTCTAGTTTAGACGGGAACCGGTCTAGTTTAGACGGGAACCGGTCTAGTTTAGACGGGAACCGGTCTAGTTTAGACGGGAACCGATCTAGTTTAGACGAGAACCGATCTGGTATAGACGGGAACCGTTCTAGTTTAGACGGGAACCGATGTAGTTTAGACGAGAACCGGTCTAGTTTAGGGGGGAACCGTTCTAGTTTAGACGGGAACCGGTCTAGTTTAGACGGGAACCGGTCTAGTTTAGACGAGAACCGGTCTAGTTTAGACGAGAACCGATCTAGTTTAGACGGGAACCGTTCTAGTTTGGACGGGAACCGATGTAGTTTAGACGGGAATCAAATTAGTGTAGACAGAAACCGTACTAGTTTAGATGGAAACCGATGTAGTTTAGACGAGAACCGATCTAGTTTCGACGGGAACCGTTCTAGTTTAGACGGGAACCGATGTAGTTTAGACGAGAACAGGACTAGTTTAGACGGGAACCGGTCTAGTTTAGACGAGAACCGGTCTAGTTTAGACGGGAACCGGTCTAGTTTAGACGGGAACCGGTCTAGTTTAGACGGGAACCGATGTAGTTTAGACGAGAACCGGTCTAGTTTAGACGGGAACCGTTCTAGTTTAGACGGGAACCGGTCTAGTTTAGACGAGAACCGGTCTAGTTTAGACGGGAACCGGTCTAGTTTAGACGAGAACCGGTCTAGTTTAGACGAGAACCGGTCTAGTTTAGGGGGGAACCGGTCTAGTTTAGACGGGAACCGGTCTAGTTTAGACGGGAACCGATGTAGTTTAGACGAGAACCGGTCTAGTTTAGGGGGGAACCGTTCTAGTTTAGACGGGAACCGGTCTAGTTTAGACGGGAACCGGTCTAGTTTAGACGAGAACCGGTCTAGTTTAGACGAGAACCGGTCTAGTTTAGACGGGAACCGTTCTAGTTTGGACGGGAACCGATGTAGTTTAGACGGGAATCAAATTAGTGTAGACAGAAACCGTACTAGTTTAGATGGAAACCGATGTAGTTTAGACGAGAACCGATCTAGTTTCGACGGGAACCGTTCTAGTTTAGACGGGAACCGATGTAGTTTAGACGAGAACAGGACTAGTTTAGACGGGAACCGGTCTAGTTTAGACGAGAACCGGTCTAGTTTAGACGAGAACCGGTCTAGTTTAGACGGGAACCGTTCTAGTTTGGACGGGAACCGATGTAGTTTAGACGGGAATCAAATTAGTGTAGACAGAAACCGTACTAGTTTAGATGGAAACCGATGTAGTTTAGACGAGAACCGATCTAGTTTCGACGGGAACCGTTCTAGTTTAGACGGGAACCGATGTAGTTTAGACGAGAACAGGACTAGTTTAGACGGGAACCGGTCTAGTTTAGACGAGAACCGGTCTAGTTTAGACGGGAACCGTTCTAGTTTAGACGGGAACCGTTCTAGTTTAGACGGGAACCGTTCTAGTTTAGACGGGAACCGATGTAGTTTAGACGAGAACCGGTCTAGTTTAGACGAGAACCAATTTAGTGTGGACGGGAACCGTTCTAGTTTTGACCTGGAACTGTTCTAGTTTAGACCTGGAACCGATCTAGTTTAGACCTGGAACCGATCTAGTTTAGACGGGAACCGATCTAGTTTAGACGGGAACCGTTCTAGTTTAGACCTGGACCGATCTAGTTTAGATGGGGACCGGTCTAGTGGAGACGGGAACCGATCTAGTTTAGATTGGAACCGATGTAGTTAAGACAGAACAAACGTTGCTGCATTTATACTCTATCTGGGACATTACTATCCAGAACGCAGTACACTATAAAATCCAAATAATGATTAATGCATTACAACAAACAACAAGTTGTGTAGTAGACCTTCTGTTAATGTCTCAACTAAACAAAAAAACTTCAAATTGTTAAGATAACCTTCAAAATCATGTACCATTAAATAAATGTGAATCGTTATAAAAGTTTAAAACAAAATACATAACAAATATATTAAGTTAGTAACAGAAAAGAGAGAATGTTTTAATTTAATTTTAATGTATAGTTTTCTCAGGATAGCAAAACATTATATTAAGCTAGTAAGCTTAAATTTCCACAGATTAAAACTACCATTTATTTTTCTCAAAACAGAACTGAGGGAGATTGTGAATGTGGTACCAAAGCAAATCTTAACACTAAATGTACATATTACATACAGCAGTAGGTAAAATTAGTAGAAGAACTAATTTTGTTAAAAACTCGTAATTTCCTAATTACTGTGTGTAATCATGATCATGTTGTTTTTACCGTACGTTTTTACTTTTTATGTATGTAACAAATTTAAAAGGATAAATCCATCCAGATCTATGCATTTAGTTCACTGAAAAGTGATAAAAAAGTATTTAAGCACCATTTACTTCTAACTACTCAACGTTTATCCCAAATGTATGGTTAGTACTACAAAATTGCCAAAACCCCTAAAAACAAAAGTAACTCGAGGAACAAATAGGATCGAGTAAGTTGAAAAAAAACCAAGCAGAAATTGCTTTACAAGCCTATACACATGCTCTCGGCGATACTACACAGCACATCCTGTTCCTGTAACAATTATACCCTAGCAGAGCAGAATACAATATCTATGACAGACACACCAGTATCCCATGAACACACGACATGTTAAAGGGAGGAACATCACTATCTTACTGTAACGTCACAAGTTCCTTCAATCATGAGTCAACTCCGCTGCGTAACCCGTTTCGGGAAGTGTAAGCTTCCTAGACCGACTCAATGAGTATCCTGATCTCCACCAAATTACTGGATGAGGGCACAGTGACCACAAGAAAAACTGTTAATGCTTTAGAGAATCATAATAAGCAACCAAATCAGTTATATTATGTTGTTTTATTTTAATTTTTCATGTCTTTTGAAAGCATCAAAATTACTTGGCCGAGGACTAATAAAATTGTGTTCCACCTAAGCTCTGATGTATTTATGCAGCTCATCGCTATAGAAAACATTCTTTAAATAGATCGCAGTTGAGTATAACTAATGAGCGATGGTCTGTCAATCAAATAATATCATTCATGATGCTTAGCTCTTGTCACTGGCTACGGCTGTATATGTCAACCGTAAATTACAATGGGAGTTGCTGAATATTGCAGTGAGACGCAATCTATGAGAACCCTGTATACAGAGCCACGTTAAATGTCACGAAACATAAAAGCACAAAATGTTGATGATTTCATCGATCAACATAAGCACTAACCAGCACCGCCGCCACGACTACTGTCAAATACAAGCCATCAGTAGATCGTGGACTGTAGAATATTACAAGTGGATGCTATCTCTGAGGGCTTATAAGCGGAACCACCTCAAATGTCACGAAACGTAAAAGCACAAAATGTCGATGATTGCATCGATCAACATAAGCACAATCCAGCACCGCTGCGACTACTGACGAATACAAGCCATCAGTAGATCGTGGATTGTACAATATCACAAGTGTATGGCTGTCTCTAAGAAAGTGTGTGCAGACCCACGTTAAATGTCAGGACACATCAAAGCACACAATGTTGGTGATTTCATCGATTAACATATTAAGCACTATCCAGCACCGCTGCGACTACTGACGAATACAAGCCATCAGTAGATCGTTGATTGTAGAATATCACAAGTGTATGGCTGTCTCTAAGAACGTGTGTGCAGACCCACGTTAAATGTCAGGACACATCAAAGCACACAATGTTGGTGATTTCATCGATCAACATATTAAGCACTATCCAGCACCGCTGCGACTACTGACGAATACAAGCCATCAGTAGATCGTGGATTGTACAATATCACAAGTGTATGGCTGTCTCTAAGAAAGTGTGTGCAGACCCACGTTAAATGTCAGGACACATCAAAGCACACAATGTTGGTGATTTCATCGATTAACATATTAAGCACTATCCAGCACCGCTGCGACTACTGACGAATACAAGCCATCAGTAGATCGTTGATTGTAGAATATCACAAGTGTATGGCTGTCTCTAAGAACGTGTGTGCAGACCCACGTTAAATGTCAGGACACATCAAAGCACACAATGTTGGTGATTTCATCGATTAACATATTAACACTTTGAGTCCCCGGTTCTTAGTAATATTTATATGTGCTGTCCCAGCCATTTCAAGGGTTTTTTTAGTTTAATTGTAAAAAAATTTTAAGTTATAGTTTCTTAGCAACCAATATATCAAATTAAAAAGCAGAAAAATATAAATAAAACTATTAAAAATGATACTTATCTTTTTGAAGTCAATACAAATCTTGAGTCTATAAAAATTGTGTAAAATACTGAAGAAAAAAAAATTGGAACATAACTCATCAATTTATTTGCACATTTTTCTTCTTGACTATTTTCTGCTAACCATAACATATTACACATCAAAATAAAGCCCAGAAGTTTTAGTCCAAATATATGTATATATATCCAAGGTAAATATATCAACTTTTTTTTAAATCAATGAAAATGTTGAGTCCATAAAAAGTGTGTAAAATATTGAAGAATAAAAATTGGAACATAAAGCATAAGTTTGTTTATACATTTTTCTTCATGATTCTTTTCAGCTAACCATAACATATTACACATCAAAATAAAGCCAAGAAGTTGTAGTTCAAATATATTTATTTATAATCAAGCTAAATAACACAGATGAAAAGTTGAATAGAGAGAATGTAGTCCTATTTACAAGTAGTTAGCTTTAGTGTGAAATAATTTGAAACATTCAGGAAGGCAGAAGGCAGTGTCACACTCTGGGCAAAACCACACATTTTCTTTTCTTCCAGATTTGCCTGTGGTTTGTTTATTTTTCTCTGAACAAACTTTACACACTCTTGTTGGATGGACCTTCTTATCAGTCGGAGGAATTTTTTCGGGAAAATGTCTGCCTGTAAGTCAGAATCTGTATGATACAATGTATCAACGATAAGCTTCGTTGTTTTGGGATCCAAAAAATTCACTCATTTTACGCGTGTGAGTTGAATAACATAATAAAACAACACTGAGCAACACAAAATCCTAATTGTATAAATAACTATAACTAAAGCAACTTTTATTTCACTGTAAAACACAAAGCGAGTAGACGTACAACGAGTACAGACGCCACGGCACGGCACTAGCAGACAAATACGTAGTTCTTGACTAATGTAAGATAAATAACATAATAAAACTATAACTGAGCACTCCAAATACTAATTTTATAAACAACTGTGGCTAAAATAACTTATAATTCACTGTAAAACACAGAGCTAGTGTAAACAGTGCAGACGTCACGGCACCAGCTGACAACTGCGTAGTTGGTGACTCGGCGTCGTATCAGCTGTTTGTTACACAATTTCTGTTATAATATTTTTTTGCTTGTAACCGTTTATAAATAACCAAAGACTAATAAAATTAGTCTAATATGACTTGCTAAACATAACACAACCTCTAAAAACGTCAGTAATGCGAATTACCAGTCTCCACGAACTAAAAATAGACTGCCCGGCCTGAGCTCGGGCTTGGGTCATTGACGATATTGACACAGCCCGGCCTGAGCTCGGGCTTGGGATTCAAAGTGTTAAGTACTATCCAGCACCGCTGCGACTACTTACAAGCCATCAGTAGATCGTTGATTGTAGAATATCACAAGTGTATGGCTGTCTCTAAGAACGTGTGTGCAGACCCACGTTAAATGTCAGGACACATCAAAGCACACAATGTTGGTGATTTCATCGATTAACATATTAAGCACTATCCAGCACCGCTGCGACTACTGACGAATACAAGCCATCAGTAGATCGTTGATTGTAGAATATCACAAGTGTATGGCTGTCTCTAAGAACGTGTGTGCAGACCCACGTTAAATGTCAGGACACATCAAAGCACACAATGTTGGTGATTTCATCGATCAACATATTAAGCACTATCCAGCACCGCTGCGACTACTGACGAATACAAGCCATCAGTAGATCGTTGATTGTAGAATATCACAAGTGTATGGCTGTCTCTAAGAACGTGTGTGCAGACCCACGTTAAATGTCAGGACACATCAAAGCACACAATGTTGGTGATTTCATCGATCTGACCACATCTGCACTAGCCAACCCAACAACTCGCATCTGACACATGCATTCCTTTTCTTTACGTATTTCTCTTATCTTAACGATTTCATCTCTTCTCTTCTACATTCTTGTTTTGTTCTTTAACATACGATCTCTTTACATTAGACCCTGTTTCAACTACGCTGCTGCTTCTGACATTGCAAAACTTTTTAGATGCGATCAATTGTGTCAATCATGTCAAATAACATTACTGTAAAGCCACGACCTTGAAAGTCCACACTGGTGCTGTCATGTCAGACACACCGGTTCTGTAGTATTTTATCGCTAATGACAAGGTCGAGGTGGATGCACACGGAAGATATCAAATATCAATACTGTAAAGCCACGAGGTAACATACTATTATGAGAAGTGCCACTTTAATAACAAATGTCGACTTAGTAACATTCAAACTATGGTTAAAAGTAGAATATTACAGTGTCCAATGTCTCTTGTGGACATTTTAAATAATAATTATTGTTGTAATTTCTTTTATTTGCACGGATCCAAAAACCTATTTATACGTAGGTAGAAGGAATTACAGTACAAATAAATGTAAAAAATATTCTTTTCATTTTAAGCATTTCTCAGACTTATTTTTCGTTACAGAATAACTCAATATCAATCATCACACTTTTAGTATAACTAAGTAAAATGAATTGGTCATTTTAGAAACAGCATAAGTAAAAAAAATCGAACTTTCGGAAAACGACAAAAAACTGTTTTAGTTATTTGCTGTCAGTATGAAAATGTGATAAAAAATTATATTATTTATCTTTGAGTTAATTTAAACACAACTTAGTAAACAAAATTTGTTTTAAACTTTTTTGTAATAAAATGAAAAATATTTTAAATCATTGACTTATGCTGTTTTTGATCGAATTGAGGTAAAAAAAAATAATAACCAACTTTTTTGTTGAGTTAATAAAGTTGTATTATAAACATTAAAGCCTATCAATATCTAAACATTGTAAAACATTTTAAAATAACTGTAAATAGATTACACATCAATTTGTTCATCATTTCCATCGTAAGTCTCCCAGGCGAATATTGCTTCATAAAAAGATTGAACTTCCTCATTTTCAGGTAGGTAAGGTTCAGAATTTTAATATATCATTCATTTTCTTTTTGTTTATAGGGATATACCCCTTAGAGTAAATTTTTCCTGAAGGCAATAACAGGTTTCTGTTACTGTTTCTTATGAGGAAAGTATGACATTGAATGCCGTCAATGTACTCTCTTGCAAGAAACTACTCCTGGTTTTGAATCTGAGTGTGTGAAGTGCATAAACTTTGAAATGCCAAATGGAATTTTGTTGTCTCTTGGAATATCTTTCACACGGGTTTCTTGAGATATTACATTTTTCTTAAAAACATTAGGCCACCAGCCTTTTACATCAAGAATATCATCAGAATCTGGTAGCGTTACTAAAAATGAATTTTTCGCTGATGATTGTAAAATCAAAGCAGCAAGTTCTTTTCAATGTGAATATTCTGTCAAACTTTCTAAGTTTTCTTTTGACCACTGCAAAATCACCGTCACAGGGTAAAAATGAGTGACCCCTTATGGGGAAACATTGATCAACACTTTTAAATTGATTCAAAGACACTAAGGCATTAGCCAGTCCGATCAATGAATGGTTTTTATTCTGCCCCCCGCATCCGTCTGAGAATGTATGAAGATTTTCAACACCTGCCATTTGTTCTTCTAGGTAATTAAGTATAAAGGTGCAGACTTCGTTTGGGCTTTTCCCGGCAACACCTTCATAGTACATATAAAACACAGCAGTGTTGTCTTTCAAGTTATGTATGCAGAACAAACTCACAGTTAACTGCCGCAAATAGAAACCTTCTTGTATCGGGATAGTAGGCAGTTGTATATTCTGCATAAAATCAATGCATATACCACCAATTTTGCCTTCACTATTTTTCACCGCAGTTGTAACTTGCTTGATTTGTTTGGAAAATGTTTTAGCTCACCTAATATGGACAACTTTTTCTGCAACAAAAACATGTTTTGCAGTTTCATTAATGAACTTACTTTTTATTTTGAAGATCAAGTGCTTCACAGGTGCAGCATGTGTCTACCTGAGGGCGTCCAAAGTGTAGATTAAAGTCTTGTTTTGAAGATTTTAAGATAGTACTTATAGCCTACATCAATATCCTGGGTGTGCCTGCCTGAATAACTTGAACATTTCAAGAACATTGAGCTGTTCATTAAGATGATATTCTTTAGAGCTGTAGTGAGCGATCTTGACTGGGAAAGATGCAATATGTGATTTAATAGCAGAAACCACAGTTTCTGGTTTGGCATTTGCATAAACATGTTTTCCACATCGATCTGTTTTTCCTGTGTGAGAAACATAAGCCAAACCAGTCACTCTTGCTCTTTTTATAACTACAAACTTATAGTTTTCTTTGTGTCTCTTGCCCCTTTTCCTTATAGTAATACTAAAATTTTGACTTGTTACCGGTACTTCTAAATTCATCTTACAAACAATAAGTAATAATGACAACAAAGTCAAGCTGACTGTGATTCACATTCACATTCACTACAGCTAACCTCTGCAACTAACTGTAAATAAATGGCATCAGCTGTTGGCTGAGAACAGCTGACTGCTCAGTTCATCTGATTCTAGCAGAAACAACACAAGTCACTGACTTATGCTGTTTCTGAAATGAATTAAAATTTCTATTCTGCTATTAATAGTGGTAGAATACCGGACTTGTGTTGTTTTTGAATGGAAAACATGTATCTACATATGAAGATGTAAAAAAACACTGCTAACTCAATTTCACAAAAAAATGACTTATGCTGTTTCTAAAATGACCGATTCAAATATGGTATCCTTCTTAGCTAAAAAGGTACAATGCTTTTACACGACTCTTAAATTTTAAACTAGAAAGATTCCTTCAACTTTCAGGGCTGCTTTAAGCTTGTACATGGAGGGACCGAAATAAAGAGTAATGAATATTAAAGTAGTAAACGACTAAATTGCTATTTTTTATAGGAATTAATTAAATTCATAACTTGACCCCCTCTTTCCAATCTTACGTTCTACGATTTTACACCTCGTGTTTAGCATTAGGCTAACATTTTGATGTCGTTGGCGAAAATGTCACATTTATGTCTTATAAACTTACATCCGCAGGTGCGACTATTTAATTTTTATTTACATTTCTCCACAGTCATTGTTCAACAAAAAAAAAAAAAAAAAAAAAATGCTAACACTTCATTGTTATTTATTATATAGATAAACCAAACTCAATATATACAGATTAAGCGATCAATATTGTCAATAAAGTTATAAAAGTTTACACTACCCAGGTAATCTTATCAGGCGAGATAACGAGGTGTAAACTACATCAGGACATTTCCCTACACGCCACTGTATGTGTGTGCTAGGAGCCGCTGCTCTATTTTTAGTAAACACAGACTCTAGAACATTTTCAAAATAGAATTGTGAAGTTGATTTGAATAACGGCAGAATAATTCAAAATTAAAGCTCTTTAAACTGTGCGATGTCTAGTTCTGTAATTTTAGACCTAAAAGAAAAGTAACAAATATAAAGTTGTTGTACTTATAAGTTATACGATCATGTAGAAGTTTAACATTCAAACCATATCACATAACTTACAGCAAGAGATACGGTATGTTCACATTACGATTACTACATAGGAGATTAATTTTATTGATTGTAACCTATAGTCAATTAATACACCGTTTATGGATAGACGACTGTGTTAGTGGTGTCATTATCAGCGTACATTTACCCATTCAAAAGTAAAGCATATAGAAATCGATTACAAGAAAAGATATTCCAAAACAAATTTGTATACTTGTTTCCAGAAAAACATTCAGAACACTATGGTATTGAAGAAAAGAACACCTGGTAACTTACCCAAGAGTAATATCATTGGAACATACAGTTATACAAAAAGTATTATCACAATTTATGTTTGTTTAACAATGAAAAATACGAATGTAATGATGCCATTATACAATTTATTATTTCACCATTGGAAACATTGGCTTGATTTTTTCAGACGTAACAAGGAATCTGCAGGAAGTGCTTATATGGGTTTGATTCCTTGGTAGTACTTATCATTTTACCACAGGTTTTAACAGGCACATGACTTTTTCTGACATGACTGATTCAAATTTTAAATCTGATTTTTAATGACACGAAACTTAATGAAGGCAAGATAACAAAGTTGGGGGGAATGACATAAAGATACACCTAGCGGGAGTCCAAGTGAAATGTTAAAATCGCCAAGAAATAGGTTATAATATTTGGAGTCTCATTTTTCCCACTACCCTTGATTCAAACATTAGCAAGGGAAGGTCTTTGATCTTTTGATCTTATATAAATATGGGTGCAAATTATCTTTATGAACAGCCATAGTTTATTTTAACATCAACGATATTAAACTCGTTGGAACTTGTTTCTCAGCTTGTAACACGAGTACGACTAGTTTTGTTATTGTCACATATTCGATATCTGTTCATAATTAGTGGTCCAAAACTACTTTCTAAAAATTTAAACTGCCCTCTTATTTCTTTTTTACTTCGTGTATCCAAGAACGTAGCCAGGAAAAAATTTAGGGGGGGAGGGGGCAAGACGCCTGGTATTTTCCCGTAGTGGACACAAAGTAAGGGCAGTCAATCGTTCATTCTCCATTTTGCACGTTAAAAAGTTCTCAACCCTTTTCAATGTTGAGAAATATCTTCCAGCACTACTTGTCAGTAATACTAAATTATTTCAATAATAATAATCGTTTACAAAAAAGTATTTTTTAACTGAAAATTTGGAGGTCCGGACGCCTTGGGCCCTCCCGTTACGTCCTTGGTGTATACAATCAAATTTGTTATACACTGATGGAGTTGAACAAGTTTTCATATTGTAAGAACTGAGAAACGAACAAAATGCACCGAAATCGCCAAGATCGAATCAGCGTGTCCTTCGTAATTCCGTTACAATCGTCTGACCCATAGTAGACAGCTATAATATAAAAGATGTGTGTCGAACCATTAGTCCGTTTGTTTACTTGTAGAATGGGCACTTAAGTGACAATAACGGCGTTAATTCCAATTTTAGTTTAGGTGACAAAAGAAATCAAAGCCTCTAAATCTTTTATTTGCCGGGTAGCTCATCAATGGACGAGATAACGACTGTCCCCAGACGGTTTAATGGTGTCGTAATGACCGTGGGTGATGACGTCACAGGACGGTTACGTGGCAACGTTCCAACTCTCCCGCTGTCGCTGAGTGCTCAGTACTCGCTAATCAATTTGTTTATGACCGCATTCGGTTGATAAAAGTGGCTGACAATGCACTAACTACTCAGCGATCGTGATGAAGTTTGGTTACTTGGAAACATTTGGGATTTGGCGACTAGCTAAGGCGTGGACTCGTTTATTGTAGTGGAACAGGGTAATTTCCAGTGTTCAAAACATGAAGCTCGTATAATATCGTATAAACTCGTACTGTACTTACAAAGGATTTAAATAAGGAATCGTAATAATAGTAAAGCTAATATAGTGGTATTACAAATATTTATACAAAAAAGTAACATGGTAACAAAGTAACAACAGGTAAAAAAGTAACATTCTGAACATGAAGCTCGTATATATCACAACTCGTACTGTACTTATAAAGGATTTAAATAAGGAATCGTAATAATTGTAAAGCTAATATAGTGGTATTACAAATATTTATACAAAAAAGTAACATGGTAACAAAGTAACAACAGGTAAAAAAGTAACATTCTGAACATGAAGCTCGTATATATCACAACTCGTACTGTACTTATAAAGGATTTAAATAAGGAATCGTAATAATTGTAAAGCTAATATAGTGGTATTACAAATATTTATACAAAAAAGTAACATGGTAACAAAGTAACAGGTAAAAAAGTAACATTCTGAACATGAAGCTCGTATATATCACAACTCGTACTGTACTTATAAAGGATTTAAATAAATTAAAAGGAGTCGTAACAATTGTAAAGGTAATAAAGTGGCATTACGAATATTTATAAAAACCTTACATTCTTTTTTCAATCTATATTACCATTGAGTTCGGGTTTTCGCAAATTCAAATGGTTGAGTTGCAAGACAATACTTCATAATTTTAAAACATTATATGATAAGTAAATGTTGTTATTTCTCACATACTAAATACTGAACCTTGCACGCGAATAAACAACTTTCGATGTTTACTTAATAACATTAAAACATAAAACCAATATTTAATACTTTTATTTTTCTGAGGTCTTTCGATAGCAAGGCTATCTTCGTCATAAACATCACAAAAGTCTTTTTGCTATCGAAAGGCCTCACAAAAATAAAAGTATTAAATATTGGCTTTATGTTTTAATGTAATTAAGTTAACAGTAACCAATATAAGCTCCATCTACAACATTACAAACTTCCAATGTGTTGATAATGGCACAAAAACACGTTGTCTGCATTCAATTTTATAAACTACATTAGAATAATATTGTAGAAACCCTTTGTTCTGTGACTGAGGACCCGCACTCGAGACAAAAGGGTGTCTTAGAAAAACATTCTGTGAGCAGCGTAATTCCCGACTCCATTGACAATTTGCACGTCCTCGTTTCCCGACCGCAGAGTGACAGATTACACAAGCAGCGTCACGACAAGACACGAGCGGGGAGCGGGCGGGAGGCCCTAGCCGAGGTTGCAGACAGCTGGCTGTGTCAGCTGATTGCCGGAAGCACCCATCTGTTCTCGCCATCCTTTCCCGCCACGCAGTAATGGCTGCCTCCACGGCCTCCAGTCAATATGAATATCGTGTCATTGTGTACTGTATGACGTATCAGAGCATACTTCATGTGTGGCTGTCACCTGAATTATCGAAATAAAGTGTATACGACGACTTATGCTGGTTAGCACATTGAAATACAAACATACAGAAACTGCATAATTCAGAATATTATGCTATACACAAATATGAGCATATTAAGAGGTTTCTAACGTGAAATGTGTTTGGTTAAATTCTATCATTATTAGAAATTTTGACTGTAACATTTTTTGTAATCAGTCATTGTTATTGTATATCTATTTTTACACTTGTAGTTTGCCGTTTTCGTAAACTTCTCAAAATGTTTATATCCGCTCCTTAAATAATAAATAAGCAATCACTCTATAGCACTAATACGTTGCTCAACAAATAAACTGTTTGATAATGACGTGAAATACAACTGTTTGTTTTGAAACATTGAAAAGCCTTTATCTAAACCGTAAGAAATAAAGGAAGAACGAATAAAAGTTACTTGAAATTGCTTTGATTTACTAAGCAATATTTCATTTCTGGTCTATGTTGTGGAATAGTTTTAAGATAAACGTTTAGCACAAATGCGACAGATGTTCTTAGTTGGATCTCGCTAACAAGCGGATCACCATGTTGAAGTGATATTTCTGTACGTATTTTAGTTTAAACTGTTAGAAAGTATGGCAAATATTGTGTCTCTATTTAAGCAATGTTATTGTATTGGTACTTCTCAAAACTTGTGCGGCCGTTTTCTTGACACTTCGCGAGATATCAAATACCAGTGAATTACAAAACACTGGTCTTTTTTGCTCTACAATACATAGTAACTAAGATAACCAATCTTTTCTAAACCTTGAATGGCCTTGAAACGTACAGAGATGCATTCAAAAGTGCAAGAAAGTTGTTTTAAGTTATTCAGTATTTTGAACAAAACGTGTCATTAAGGGGTCTAAATACATTTTGTTTTTGATCATCGTTTGATTAATATTCAAAGGCTATAATAATTGTTGAATCGATTCATAAACTCTTTAAGCTTAAAATATTTTAAAACCCGAAATACAAAAATGTGGGCTATTCTGGAATGTAGGCAATTCTTCACCTTCCAGAAATGATTCCGGCTTAGGAAAACCAATGTTATGTCTGGATAAAATGAAGGCTAATATCAAGTTGTCATTTTTAACCAAACTTGTACGAGATTTGGACACGACAAACGATCTCGTAAAAACCGATCTGGTCACCAAAGTGTTATTTGAAAGCGATAATCTAAACCCCTATTTTATGTAGTGTTACAAGGAATAACCAGGATCTGTGAACCGAGTCTCTACAGTAAACAGCTAACTGTCGAAACGGTTTCTAATTCGCGGCGGCGGCGGCGCGGGCGGGATGTAGGATTGTCGAAAATGTCGGACTTTCCTAGGTTCTAGATGTATTTCACTGAATTTAATCGTATAATATAAAAAAAGTATATTAAAGATTTACTACGATAACATACTACGATTTTTATCTAACTATAAACGGCATTCAATAAGATATAAGTTATTGTTTTACGAAAAAAGAAAATATTTTACATCCGAAATTACAAAAAGGACATGATTCAGCTATCACATACGCTATCGATGACTAACTACTGAGTTTGTGAGACTGTCAACAGTCAATTGTAGTTTGAAGGAGGGAAGGAACATAAATTACTAACTTATATATCCACACATAGAAGCATTTTAACAGGCCTTGAATATAGAACACTCTGAAATGATTAGTATGTAAAATTATGGAGATGACAGCCGCTACTGCCGCAAACAAGGCTACCAATGTTTTCTGATCATCAACTCTGTTTTTGCAAGTTCTCTCTAACATTGAACATTTTATTCTTCTGGCCGTTGGTAATTTCTTTCATTTATATTTTAGTCCTAAGTTTGGATCGAAATAAATATGTTTAGTGTAATTACCACGTAGAATATCTCATCTTATCTGGCATGAGTTTTACAAGCAAAACAAACTAATAAGTAGTCAAAAAACAAAAAACTGCTACAACTCTTTATTCCATAAAGCGGCCTACACACGTTCAAATCGGCTTGTCAATTCGATGTGAACAAGCCGAACTGACAAGCCGAATTGACTGTGTGTATGCAAAAGTTTGTTCAAACGACGTGAGCTCAAGCCAGAAATTTGAACTGATGGCATGATGGAAAATTCATCATTTCGGCTTGACACATCGGCTTGACGGCAAGCCGAACTGATCGTGTGTATGGGAGCGTCAGTTCAGTTCCTCAAATCAACTGTCTGCGCATGCGCACCAGTGACAGGCGTCTGTTTAGCAACTGTCCCGCGTGTTTGCTGCTGTGTCCGTAGTCAGTGAAATTTATAGCCCTTTTCCAAGTGACAGCAGACTTTGAAAAAGTAGTTTTTTTATTTACATTACACTGTGTTGTCAGTGCAATGAGTTCTTGGAGTAAGGATTTCCTTCTTCAGTTCATAGAGTTGTTTAGGGGAAAAGAATGTTTCTTCGTTCATCCGCAAATAATTATGCCAATCTTTGGGGTGAAACCGAAGTTCTTTTAAAAGGTTAACATGGGAGTACTGGGCTTGTTTTCAAAGCCAGTCTTTAGTCCACTGATCCCGCTTGAGTTGACGCTTTCTTCTTTTCACAATTACACAAGCCACTGCACCATATATTAGGAATAACTCATCGACCGAAAACATTATTTAACTTGCAATTTCCGAAACACAAGCACAACAAAATTTTGGAGTTAATTAACCAGATCGAACTGACAAGCCAAACTGAACGTGTGTATGTGATTGCTGCGTCAGTTAGAATTGACAAGCCGAACTGACAAACCGAACTGACAAGCCGAATTGAACGTGTGTAGCGGCCTTAACATAATGCACAAATCTAATTTAATCAGTTCAATATAATAAATAGAACAATGCAAGTATTTATAACTACCTTGAAACAGATACTACTTATTGATTATAAGCACTGATTATTTATCTTTGTCTGGTATCTATGTGTAATAAGACTCTCTAAAAACTCAACAAAAACATAACTGTAAAAACAATTGACTCTTCTCTACCCAAAACGAATTCTCAAAATGTATGCAGCAGGCTTTATTTTGGACATATTTATTGAATATAAAAGTTTCGGGTTGATAAAGCCATATATTCCACTAAAATTAGAGACTTTTTCCTGATAATTCCTGAAATTAGAAGTTGGCGTTTAGCAATCGGCAAGTAAATTAATAACTTATATCCCATACAGGTAAAATAAGATTATATATATATAATCTATATAATATGTAATCTATGCACTCTCCTGCACATTCATAGCTACTTTTACTTATAAGAGATATAGCTAAGTGGGGATGAATCATTCTGTTGGAAGTTTAAAATTTACCTTTCTTCAAGAATTATAAATTTGCGTACGGGGTTATAATACGTCTTATGGTGGTGAAAAACAATGGCAAGTTTAAATTTATGACCTATAAAAATTTACATTGTAAGCTTTTTAGTTATACATGTACATAACTAAATCATAAGTTACTACCCCTCCCACAGTGCAATAAAATTGTGAATACGCCCCTGCTTCACACAGTTTTAAAATTACTCACAAATAATACAAGTAACCCAATTGTTACGAGAATAAGTTGTAATAACTTTAGAAAGATTTCAATTTTCAACTGATACAAACGATAGTTTTCTTAAAGCTATAAAAGTCTTCCGTACAGTACCTTTCATCCTTTGGAGATGGAAATGACACGTTGTCAGTGGTATCCAGCTTTTCGTAGTAATCCAACAAAGGGAAAAGACTCACTTCACAAAATACACTTATCACTGACAAACATTAAACACATGAAAATAGAAGAATCAGCCTCGATGTAAAAATTCATTCGTTTGACATTTACATAAACGTCGACCTTAACCTATAACCTAAAGCTTCAACAATCAATAAAGGATTCACTGGTGCGCGAGAACAGTTTACCGATAGCACTACTTCTTACACTACCAAGAAACTTGTAATCACGACGGTAACTTGTGCTATTGAGGAATCGACAATAAAGTTGCCAAGTAAAATCACATGTCACAGGGAGACACTACTAAACAGATCAGCTGCTTTGCGCACAGTTTAACCTCAATAATCGAAATGGAAACACTTTTGTAGTATTACAGCACCGAAGTATATTTATTAAACATTTGTAAAGTCGCATTTGAACTCTGAACACTCGTAATTTAGTTACAAACACGTAAACAGTGAATGAAATAGATCAGAATCAAACACAGAACACTGTCAGTCGCGCAGCGCACACTTTGGTGTCGGAGTGAGGAGTTTGGGTTCAAGAGTTTCGGTCGGCAAATTCCGTCAGCTGTCGGTAGTTTCCGTCGCTCGAGTCGTGACGGTCCGCCTCTCCCTCCGACGCGCGCTCTGCCGCTCTCTCTCACTATTGCAACAAAACCAAGATACACTTGTTGTCCACTTTACTGTCCGTTCTGAAAACATCAACTCTGGAATTTAAATTGCCAACTGCTTTTTATCGTAGGTGAAAACAAGTAGTGTAATACAAAACAGAATTACTACATATTGAAACTTTAATTTGCTCTACCTTTTGTTATTGCAATAAATTTTGTGATACTTCAATACATTATGCCATAACTAGAACTATTTATGAAAAATTGTGTACCATTACAGAAGAATTACATACCACTATATACCAGCTTGAAGTTACAACGTTGTTATGGATTTTGTAGATACATTTTAAAGAAACAAGAATGTTGAAAGCAATACGTTTGAACTATGAAAAGAAGCATATACACATTTTTAAACCGTTAAAGGTAAACACTGTTTGAAAAATTGTTTCCTTAAAATTACAAAACGTATGCATCTTTGGCGCGTAGTATTATATGAGAAGTTTTACAAATGTATGATAAACGTCTGGGGCAAATATGAAATTGTTGTTGGAGAAACGTTAATTTCATGAAACATGTTACACAGTGAAATCCGTCAAGCTGTTAATGATTATGCAGTTAATGAAATACACAAATAATTCGTTCTACAACTAAAAGAACCCGAAACTATTTTACTCAATCATACCAAATCATCATGATCATGTATCAATTTCAAAACGTCAAGGGTGCTGGATCTAAAGATACGAGTCTGGCAAGGCACAGGTCCATTTTATATGTTAATTTTAACGAAACATACAGAATACCGTGTCTTAAATATAAAAATATTTTGTACTATAGCCTACGTAAGTTTTTATAATAAGCTTAAATTAATAGCAATCTTTCTATACTGCAGGAATTATCACTATTTCACCATTAATTAATAACAGTGCTAGATATACTACGTCGTAAAGGTGTAAGTTATTTTATCTACTAAATAATACGCAGACAATAACAAATTATGAATAACAGAAAGTAAGTACAGTAGTACATTTCGTGGAACAGTATGATTATCAACGAACGGTCAGTAAACAGAACTGACTAACGTCGAGTTCTCGGTAAAGATTACAACCAGCAGCGCCCTCTCACCGAGACCCGCATGTCGACCACGGAAGACCAAGGTGAGAGGAAATCAGGATATCCCTATTGTGGTGTCAAGGTCGGTCCTGGGACAGGATACTGCCATACTGACACCCACGCAGGAAGAGGTGTAGGGGATATCAGTTTATAGCGTGCGTTAGGTTGTGCCTCGGCGGCAATATCCTTAATATTGACAAATTAAACACGATATAGGATTAAAATCAATAACTCCAATCGGTATTAATGAGAACAATAACATCTGCCCCTCTATTTAATAACTGTTTTTGGTAGAGAACTCAACATGTTAAAATACCATCTCGAACAGAAAGAAAGAAAGAAAGATAAGAAAAAAACAATACAATGTTCAATCCAACACTATCTAATCTAGATAAAAATTGAGATAGTTTAAAATTCAGGTTTTTAATGTCGGTCCATAAAACAATCCACTACTGACACATAAAAATGCTTGTATTGTAATTCGAAATACATAATATGACAGTAATGTTATTTTCAACCTGTTATCACAGACATAAGTATATCAATACACTAAAACGGGTGATTCCTATAAAAGTGCGCATTTCTTACAAAAATGTTTTTCCAATACACATGGAATTAAATGTTTCGTTTGTAGTGTTCCCTTTGAAGTTGGGTCAGAAAAACGCAAAGCTACTGTAACTAAATGTGTTTATTCTTCTTAATTACAAATAAAAATCCATTTAATCGAAATAGGAATGTAAAAAATGTTAATTAAACAAACATTACTAAGCAACAGATGTGGAAGAAAACCCCGATTCTTTCAAAATGTAAGACAGTCGATGTTACGAAGAGCTCAACTGTGCATCAACAAAAAACGAGAAAAGTTTTGAACATTTGCTGTAATATTTTTTTACATTCTCGCTCACATTATGTGGTTCTGTTATGTGTTATTACGAAGGAAATAAATGTTTCGCCGTTTTTTGGCCGAATCTCAAAAGGAACAACATGTTGCCTACAAGGAGGCGTTTCACAAATTCTCACTTTTCTCGGAAACGAAACATTTGCGACACCATGTGTATTAGACAATTTTGTATTCACATCCTTTATTAGCAGTGAAAAAATGCGCCCTTTAATCGGAAACACTCTGTATTTATTTATCTGTAGTTCAATTAGTAAGATTTGAGATAAATCATTTATGAGAAGCAAGAACCGAGTCAATGTAAAGGTCGTGGCTACCAGCGCAGTGATGATGTATAACTTGATGCAATAACAAACAAATTAGTAACGGTACATTATATAATATGTACATTGAACATGATGCCACCCCCGCGTCCCTCCCACATGCACTTTACCTTATGTAGGCTATCCCACACACCGCGACTTTCATTATTTAATTGCTCTGTTACAAAAGTTCAACATAGCAACTCTAACCCCAGTTGCGTTTTATTACTCTATTATAACTTATATTAATTAAATAAGTATCAAATACTCTGTTTTAATAGAGTACCTGAAGTACGAGTAATACACCTACATAAGAAAACATGATACATTTAATTTGATCTGAATACTGTTCTTTTTTATTTTTGTAAGGGAAAATAAGAAAGTAAATATTATCTATGCAGAATATGGCTCGCGATACGGTATTAATTTCTTTATACAACGATATAGTATATATAGTAAATATTTAAGCTCAGTACACAATTATCCCATTTTCACAATAGTTACTATTAAAGTTAAGGATTTAACTTTAATAGTAACTATTATGATTACCTATTTGTAATTACGAGTAATTATGATTGACCTTTTTGAAATACCTATCCAAAAAGGTTCTAATTAGAGAATAAAAGCGATAATCTCAATAACCTGATATTAATATGTTACATTAATTAAATTTACTATCATATAATTTGGTACAATTTCGAAACTCTCTAAGGAATGATTACTATTACTCAAATTTAATTTCTAATAGGCCTATACTTACCGCACACTTCACACGATGAACTACATTTAAATTAATTAAAAAAAGCTAATCTTAGTAAGTTTTAGAGTGGTTTGGTATTACGGCAGAAACAGGAATTACGAAGAGAGAATACAATTCCATGCAGAACTGCACGTTCTAAGTAGCTGTTCGGATCGAAGAAGTCCGCTTCCGTATCCTCCCGCTTGTTAACTACTTCCGGTAGCGAGGAACCCACGGCCACCATTATACTTATACAGGATGTCGGCAGATATAACTTAGCGTGTGAGCTGAGTGGAACGCTCTATTAATGTAATATAAGGCAAGAAACCCTTCTCTGTACGGTCGGTAGTCGCCAGTACACGGACAATCTTTGTTTCCGCTTCCTCATAGATCTACCTCATCTGCTGTGAAGTGTGACAGTCCAGGTGCTAAGATAATTTATAACTATAAGTATCTACTTAACCCAGTACAGTGTTATATAGAGGGCTTCTTAGCCCTAACTTCACCTGGTAAAATAAGACATCTTTACTTTACTTTTACAGTAGTGGCGCGGGGTGTTACCTTTGTAAATCTAGAGACTACAATAGGAAGGGGTTAGCTGCGATTCTACACTTCTCGGTGATTACGAGTTAACTTGTGTGTGATCTGTATAAGTGATTTTGGTCAGTTCACGTCACTCTGCCGTTAGACCCCTGCAGCAGTGTATGTGTTTTGTTGATGTTGGAACTTTTTTGTATAATTATTATCATTCTAATGTGATTTTCGTGTTTCTTTATATGTTTATCTTATTTTATAGTTTCTTTTCTGTTTACAGTTTTGATCATGGATTGAGAAGAGAAGAAAGTAAACCAGAACTATACAATATCTCTTATTATATGGAGTGAAGTTGATAATGATGAAAAAAAACCGTATCAGTGCTTCTGACCCGACACTAATTCTACTACAGATGACAATCATGGAAGGAAATTAGACTTACAATGGTACACTGTAAGCTGTAATGCAACCTACCATTGCTCATGTTCCGAAATATACCCGACAGTTTGCAAAGAAGATTGCTTATGCATAGTATGCCCAAGGAACAGACAAACAAGTGTAATGTGGAAAAATGCTTAAAATCCGAAGCTGAATCAACATAAGGAGTAATTATTATTGTATAAATGTCTGCAAAAAATCAATTCATTAATTCCTCCCGGTTTTTAATATTTTGCTCTTAACTAAAAAACAATGCATTTGGTACGGTAAATTAAAACAATATTGAAAACAATGAGTGTTATATTTTTGTAAACAACGAAGGCACATTTTAAGTTTCCAAAAGTTGGGTCATGTTAAGTAAGCATAATAAAAAATGTACCATTTGAAACCAATTTATTAAAAATTCTTATTTTTTACACATACTTTTAAGAATTGGAAAGAGTGGAGGTAATTTTTACTATCTGGTAAAAACAGTTATGCAATAATTAAATGCAACCAGCACTATGACAAAATCACATTAATTTTGTACAAAGTATTTTTGTACCTTTACTTAAAAATGTACTAAAATGGGGGTCTGGTAGACCCCTGCACAAATCACCACGCCAGTATTTAAGAGTTATCAAGTGTTTGGTTCAAATAACCACATTTTTGAAATTTTAAACAGAATTCTTGTCACATTTGAGATGTATTTTCTAAAAACAGAACTATTTTTTATCATTCCATAAGGAGTTATAGGTATTGAAAAAGAATTTACAATCTCATAACCAAGCCAAAACGCTACTGAAGATAAGTGCATACATTTTTTACAGAATCTATAATATTAATGACTGAAGGAAATTACGTGTTACCTGTGGATTACGTGATTTTTATTTAAAAATATGTAATTTCCTAAAGAAAAATTGGAAAACGTGTTATTGTTTAATGATTTTAATTATAAATCATTACAAATTAAATTATTTTGTTAAAAACATATCACTATCTGATGCTAAACCTCATGTAGTAACTGTCAATATATATTTTATCTCTAGCCGCTTTTATTTGGGCCTGGTAAAAAAATTAACAATTAAACACTTACAGTTTCTTCGTGGAGGGATTAAAACAATTATTCCTTTTTTCAGAAAAGTTATCTTATTAGGCTGCGACATTAAAGCCGATTGCAACTTCATAACGCTTTTATACTTAATGTCTACATATTTTGGCCACAGTCACCTTGCCTACCCTTTATTAATATATCAAGCATTGACTTTTGAAAACTATTGATGAAAATCACATGTACTGAATCATATAGTATGCATTCTGTCTCTTTGATCTGACGCTAGTAGCGCCAGAGATGTGTGGGACCGGAAAGAAAGAGATGTAACACCGACAATCAGAGAGCAGACACACCCTCACATCCAACTCTGAAGGGGGGAGGGAGTGAACGAGACTATTTCTGGCATCACAAACAAGATCACATGGACCCGGTGTTAGGAGAATGGAGAAGAGAGGTCATATTAACTACAGACCTATTTCACTGATATCGAACTTTTCAAACATTATTGAAAAATGTGTTTTTATCAGTGCGTTAGGATATTGACAACCATGAACAGCTTGGCTGAAATATAAAAAAAGTTAATAGGGAGAGAATGTAATAAGTGATATTATGATTTACACTGTCATTTTTTCGTATTTGCTTTACTCAAAGCCTTCGAATGTTAAAGTAAAAGCCATACTTGTAACTAACTACATAATGATAGGTCGTGCATTAACTGCACTGCATTGGTCATTACTTCAGGAATAACATAATCAACATTATTATACATATACATCACGAGTATCCTCAGTATCTAACAAATTTTCACATTCTACTACTTTTAATCTCACAATTCAACTTATATTAAGTTCTCCAGATTAGTAAGAGCTTAACTTTAACTAGTTTTATTTGTAATGTTCTTATACTAACTGTACTGTATACATTAGATAACAACTAAAACAAAACAATCGCTTTTATTTCAATAGTTTTCTGATTTTTTTCCAGTTTTCCCTTTATACATACTTGGGCCCTTCATATTTACTGTTAAATGGATTCTCATCTTTCGAATTATATAAGACGTTGATTTTCTTAAATAGCAAACACTAACCTCTCCGTCTAACCTTGCTTTACATTTAGTTTTTCCTATTTTTCTATGTATGCCTCCATTAAATGTGAAGAACATTTGCCTACATTCTCTACGCAATCTTCTATCTTAAACGTTTTTTTAACCAAATGTATTCTATGCATTGTGAAATATATAATCAATTTTCTCTTGCAACCTCGTGTCGTCGCGACCGGAAGAGGGCACCTTCCAGAGAAATAATAACCGTGGATCCGCCACTAGATTCCTCCTATCCAAAACCTAACCAGCTTTGATGACTAAAGATAACTAATAATTTGGATATGGTTCCGAAAGGTTCCCTAACAATTATACCAAGTCCCAGGCCACGTACACCCACTTCTACCGTTCACTCTACCCGATAGCTGCACAACGACTCCCGCACAACCTCCGGTCTCAGCCTGCTAACCTAGCAGGAATCATCCTACCAGAACCTGTCCAGAAGAATTCCGGATGGTAGGAGGCTCCTATTGTTCAAGCTAAGAGCCAGAGGTCGGCGCAGCTGGCAATCGCGTTACGCGCGCCTAATACAAATCTATAGCGGCACTCGCCGCACTCTAAATACTAATTTCATGTCTAATTTATTGTTAGTCCATATTATAAAGCAAACGCTAAAGAAACCCCATTCTGATGTGCAATCACATTAGTTAAACCTGAGTGGTGAAGGTAAATCCTATCCAGTAGCCCATATTGATGTACAAACACATTACACAAACCAATGCGATGGGTGGTGAGAACGGACCCTATCCAATTTCGCCTCTGAGTATACAAAATGGCAAACAGCTGTCCTTGCAAGATGGCGTTTGACGATGGCCCCACAAGGGGAGGGTAGAACGTTACGTTAGACCGGGGAAATTCCCCAAATGTCCGCCATGTGTTCCTGAGAGACCACTCTGACCACTGTCTCCTTGATTAATATTGCCCTCCCTACAGTACTTTTAGATTTATTAAACCATTCTCAGCGTTCATCAATAACACCGGGTGGTTCTCAGTTACACCATCAAATACAGCAGTTTGGAGCTTCAAATAATTAATTAACCCATCTTTGTAGTTTACAACAGTAATGGAATTTAGAGACATAAAATTTTAGATAAGTGTTTGCATCGATAATCACATTCACCTTTAAGCAGAGAGTGTAGAGTACTCCTTAGATTATTGATCGCGGATTAAAATAATTTATGAATAATCCCGAATGGAAAAATCTTCATCACTGGTGGTTTTATCTTTAATTAGGGTCCGGTCAAGTCCTTAACATTGCGTTGTCTGTCTGTATGTTAATTACCTGTCCATGCGATAATTCTTAATAGAAAGGTTATAATAGAGACTTGCAACTTGATACATAGATTCCTCTTGGTTAATTAAGGACTCTAGTTAAGTTGACTTTAGGGGTTGATTATTAATCCTTCTGAGATAAGGATTCATAATAAACGTTTTTGGGTACATCGAAGGGTAATCATTATGGAAACGCGAAATATGAGTAAAAAATAATTTCTCAATCACGTATTTTTAAGTTAATTACACTGTGATAGTTATTTTGTTGCTTTGTTTCGTTTCATATAAAGATATAACATTTTTATCTTGAACATCAATGTTCATGGCAAAATAAGCAGCAAAAAGTGCTACATTGTTGGTTGTTACTGTGGGGTTCAGTCAAGTCCTTCTACTTCTTGTATGATGCGTTTAACGTTCAGTAGAGTCAGGTAACAAATTATCTTATAAACATTAATATGTACGTATTTCTTTAAAATTTTGTATCGTCTAAAAGTATTACAGTTAAGAAAACTACTATTATAAGATACCTCACTAATATCCCTATTATTGGCGTTACTGGTTGTTTTGTATCACTAAATAACGGCAAATGTCCGGAAAATCCTGTTTCCTTCAGTTACAAGATATTTGACTAGTATTTTCAAGAAGTGTAAAGTAATCATTTTTAGTTGGCAAAAAGGGCATAATTTTTGCAGCTCCAGTAGTCTCTTGTAATTTTCTGGGTAGTTATAATATGAATATACAAATATGGCAGAAGAGCCATAACTGGAAAAGCTGTGTTAGGCTTGTAGAACCTGACTCGTGTTGATTCCGTTCAAAAATTTGATTTGAAACGGCTTCTGTTTAGTTTTAAACGTGTTAAAGACGTCAAGATCAACATCACTGTGTACAGAATTGTATAAACCATTTTGGGTAAATGTTCCAACCTTCACGGTCGCAATAAAGCAAATTTTCCGTAAGCAGTTCTCTCTCTTCGTGATGGAAATAGAGCACCAATTGAATGGGTAACAAAACTCGTAACAAACGTAATTCCTTATATTTATAGTAGCCTACGTACTCTAAGATCGAACCTTGGTTTGATTTCACGTTGTTAAGGAGCTCCTACCATAGAGTGACATATAGTGATAGATTTCGTTATGCTGCTACTGATCCATACTCGTTATTCTCTACAAGAGTATAATAATAATAATTTTAAATAATAAAATTAAGACACGGGTGTAGTAAAAGGGCCTCGAGTTTTTCGTCGGAAAAATAATGTTAAACTTACAATCCTGTCTGGTTTACTCTCTTGTTTTCGGTTGTTGAGTTATAGAAGATGTTATTAAAAGATGTGATCAATACACGTTAAAGCTATTTTTGGGTTTCTTGTTAATTATATACTTTTTATATTTACATGATACAGTAGAAAAAATCAATTTTTTTCTAAATAAGAATATAACAAGAGTTTCTAAAAATCGAAAAATAACAAAAGTTTGGATGTCTGTGAGTATACATTTAAAATGTGAACCCTCTCATAAATCTACGACCAAGAATAAGAGATTATAAGTGTTTAATGTCAAATGTTTATTTTATACAAAGCTCTAAAATACTCTAATTCAAGATAGCTGCGAGTACAGTTGGATCACCATTAGTTAAATACATCCACCAATAACCAAAACCTCTTTACATCACCGCAGTTTAAGTTCAAGAGGTTGTTTACATGTCTTTCTTTATTCTACATGAATATGCCACTTAATTAATTCAATGTATTGTTTCGTATTTATATATTCAACCTATGGCGTGTAATTGTTGTAACTTAGAAGTGTTGAAATGTTCCAAAGCCATGACGTTGCCCGAGTCCAACGACATCCGACATTTAAAGAACACGATGTCGATGGAACAGTCCCAATATGGTCGCTATAATGTACCCGCCTTCCAATCGTCGGGACCCGGGCGCACGTGTTCGATTGATCGATTGCGATATCGATTAGCTGTCGTCGCGGTCGACTGGCTCTGCAGAGTTGCTCTGTTCTGTCTGACAGTACTTCCTACTCTGTCTACGAGTATCTACACTCGCGTCTCGCGCGAAGGAATGCGACAAACCGAGAGTGAGTGAGTGAGTGACCGTTAGAAGACGTTTGGAATCGAAAGAATGCCTCGTGTCTCGTACAGAGGAACTAAACTAGAAACAGCTGCTGGCTATTGGCCATTTAAAAAACTAAGAACGATTGTTTCTGGAGAGATTATTCGAAGACTCTTAATTCTTAGACTTACGCTGCCGATGTCATGCCTATTTCCGATTAATACCTCGTTGAAATATTGCTAACAGAACTGTATTCTTAACATATTTCGGCCTCCCTGTGAGAGAGCTATATTCAGTTGACAGATGTTAGACCAAATCTGGCAGGACTACTATTTGACGGGAGTGGAACTTTATCATGACGTGTTTAAATGTTTACACTTGTTAACCTCATGTTTTATGATTTCATATCTGAAGAAGACCGATACAAGTTGTCAAAACGTTGCGTTTATGACTTAACTACTAGGGTAGATACAACGTTTTGCAATTAATGTATGAAGAAAGCAGCCCTGGCTTATCTATTAGCCTGATTCGTTATCTTATCACTCTAAGAGAATGCACTCTTAACATCACCTAATTTAGTTCAGCATGAGTTCTGTAGCTGCTCAACAAATATGCCAGATTCCAGTGAGTTTAAATCTGAATACCGCATAACTCAGTGGTTCAATGAGTTTAATCTAGACACGAAACCATGAAAGACGACCCACGGACAGGGACACTTTTCAACTCGACTGACCCAGATCATGTTGCCTTTACTGAAACTCTCATTAGTGAAATTCGGCGTATAAAGGTCTCTTTCATTATATTCTGGGCATTTCCAAAGTCTTATCCAGATGGGTGCCTCAAAACGCATCCGTTCATCATCGTCATCACCGTATGACTTCCTCTGGGGACTTTTCCACCTCTATAAATGACCCAGAAGATGTGATGGCTCGACTAGTGACTGGGGACAAAACATTACTTTACCAATGGGACTCTGAAACCAAGAAGCAGTCCATGGAATGTCGGCGTAAGGGATCTCCACCACCGAGGAAGTTCAGAACTCAGAAATCAGTCAGAAAAGTGATGGGCACAGTTTTCTGTGATATATACTGATGTGATATATACGGGTATATATACTGATAATTGATATCCTTGACAACAGAAGAACAATAACAAGGGAATATTATGCCGAAATACTCCAGCATGTATACAAGCCATATTAGGAAAGAGACGAGGGATGTTCAGCAAAGGACTTCTCCAGCTGCACGACAACGCTCCAGTCCATCAGTCTAGTGTTACTTAGGCTGCCCTGCGGGAGTGTGGTTTCGAGCAGCTCAACCACCCACCGTACAGTCCAGATCTGGCACATAGTGATTATTTCCTGTTTCCAAAATTGGGAAAAAAACATTTTAATGGAAGGAGATTTGACTCTTCCGAACAGGTTTATGTAGAAAAGCAAATTAGTTTAATATTGTTAATGCCTTTCTTTATACCTTAGTTGCAAAACCTTTTGATCCTCCCACGTATGGTAAAAGCCCATAATCCTATTATCCTTACCAAGATTGATCTTATTTTCTTATTTTGAAAAAGAATCTATACTTAAGTAAGTCTAATTTACCATAAACCACTTCGGCATTGTATAAGTAGTAATGTAGTGTACCAAATGCCGAGGAGTTTCCTTATCTCAAGTTTTAAGATACCTCCAATTTTTCATAACAGATATATAATAAAATGCTTAGTCATACTAACATAACTGTTGAGCCAGACCTTGCACTTTAAGAAACAGACAAAGATGAATGTATACGATTATATAGAAGACACACGATGTAAACTATTGTTGTTATTTAGTTTCATTTTCACCCAAACATTATTTCCGAATATGACATTGATTTTAGGTTTTCTCTATATATTTTCTGAGCCAGAGGTAAGGATACAGATTCATATTCCTTAGACATATTCTCGAGTCGTTAGAGAGATAGAGGCAGCATTCTGTGTCTAGAGCTATCACTTCCACAATGATCAATGAGTCACTCATCAAGCCAATTGTTGACCGTCAGATCTGCGCCGCTCCCGGCCCCGGAAGTGCTCGTTACCTCGTACAGCTGCTGCCCCATACATCCTCGTCCTTTTGCTTATATATCATTGTGTTCCCATCATGGCTTATCACGGGAATTATGAATGAACAGATCTTTTCCGCCTTGTGGCTCGCATTCATATACAGGCCCACGTTAAATGTTTTTCCTCAGCTTTTGTTTATTTCAACACGGATGCCGGTTCTAGTTTAACGTCTTTTTGAAGTGTACATTGTTCTATAGTTTTTACATTCACGAATAAGAGTGAATGGTCTTGATAGTCTAGTTCAGAAGGAAAATTCAGTTAGAAATAGAAGGGAGATGTATCAGTTGGATAAGATTGAAAGGGAAATACAAGAACGTACATATTAGTTTTGCTTGGTAACGTAATACTTACCAGAATATCAAAAGTAAAATATCACAGTCGTCGCTGATGGCTGAGTAGACAGCGTATTTGCTTTTCAGCTCAAGTTGAAATCCTGATGTGGGTTCAGAAGCTTGTTTACACACACAAGCGAATAATGATCTGTTGCTAGCCTGAAGTACTGTGATAAGACGATCCCGAGCTTGAACTGCATGTTCCCTGATGACTGAGTAGACAGCATCGTCTTTGTTTATCGGCTTTAGTTCAAATCCCGGTGTGGGTTCAGAAGCTTGAGTACACACAAGCGAATAATGATCTGGTCCTAGCCTGAAGTACTGTGATAAGACGATTGGCTTCAACTGCATGGTCTCTGATGGCTGAGTAGACAGCGTATTTGCTTATCAGCTCAAGTTGAAATCCCGGTGTGGGTTCAGAAGCTTGAGTACACACAAGCGAATAATGATCTGGTCCTAGCCTGAAGTACTGTGATAAGACGATTGGCTTCAACTGCATGGTCTCTGATGGCTGAGTAGACAGCGTATTTGCTTATCAGCTCAAGTTGAAATCCCGGTGTGGGTTCAGAAGCTTGAGTACACACAAGCGAATAATGATCTGGTCCTAGCCTGAAGTACTGTGATAAGACGATTGGCTTCAACTGCATTGTCCCTGATGGCTGAGTAGACAGTGTGGATTCTATAATTCTCTAAAACGTATGTATTTTGTTTGTTTAACGCCATCTACAGTGATTCTCGTATCGTGTAACCTAATCATGATTTTTACATGGCATACTTGTTTTTACAAATGATTTTGTTTAATTAATCAACGATTCGGATATTCTAAACATTTCCATTGTTACATGTTGTAATACAATTACGTTTATCGTCACAACTAAAGAAGTCCGCACCAAAATAGTCAGACGGTGGTTGTTGTGTTTTAAATCTCCTTCTACATCTCGCGCCCAACAGCGTTGCCAGTTTTACGTGTATGAAAAATTACTGATCCATTTTAAAATTTGTTGCAGTATACAAACATCATTATATGTTACGGTTAACAAATATAAGTATGTTTGATTTTAATCGTCTGTTTTTCAGGCAACATGCAAATCAAACAGGATATAGTAACCATAGCCACGTCATCTCGGAACAGGTAGCTGTTAGCAGCGTATGGCAACACTGCCTGAAATGGCATCGACCATTTTGGTATTAATCAGTACAATTTGTTAGTAAGGAGTCGACACGGTTGGCTAAAATCTAGCAGAGAAAGATCATAATTACAAGTATAAATTGCTTAATAAAAAGTAGACTATTAAATTTCTGGTCTGGGTAACCTCAATAATAGTAATAATGACCTCATCCTTTGGTGACATACTGTATGTAGTCATAATTCACATCACTCGTGTTACATGGGTGGCAGGATAATAAATATCATTTCAATGTAATTGCAAGTTATTGGGTTGAGGAGCAAGATGAGATAAATTACTCCAACTGGCACCTTAATATAAAAACGTAGTAAGGCAATGTTACCAATGTCTAAACAACGAAATGATAGTTCTGGTTATAACGCGCCAGTCTCCGGATACGAAGGACAATAAATTCACTTGAAGCAAAGTAAATTCACGACTTTGTTCTTGAAGTAATTCGTAATTCGGTAAACTTGTTGAGGCAGGCCTTCTTAAATTAAGTAATTTGCTTGGGAAGCAATTGACATGGCCGAAGTATTAAAATATAAATCGACAATTCTATAACTCTATGAGTTTACTGTTGAAACGCATATCTTGATTATCAAACATCTTTATGGGTGTAACTACTTATAGCCTAAATATATAAAACTTTGATATAAATTCCTAAAAACAGATAAAACAGGTAATCGTTTAACATCCATTTGTCATCTACGATGTTTTTCGTATTGAAAAATGTCGTTAGGCATATAGAATGTTAAATTAGTTCAAATAAAAAGTTGAGAATACAAAAAATATAACTACGTTGGACATAATGGTTATGCGAGTGTGTTTTTTCTTTAGCTCTTAAGCATTTGGGTTCGTAATCAGACCTAAATTGTTTCCATTTTATTGACAGGTACTATATCTACGGATATTTTTCAATCTGCGCCATCAGCGCATGGCAGCACCAAAGGTACTTCGCAGCCCTCGCACGAACGGATAACGAACGAAAACTCACGAGCTACTCTGTAGAACTTTGGCTTGGTGATAAGGATTCTTTTCGTCGGTTAGCTACAAATACCTCGACCTTTCGACTTTATTCGCATTTCATTACCATTAGAAAATGATTCTTGTCGATATGGTTGTAGAGGGAATTGAAGGTCATAATCACACATTAAGTGTATTTATTGACCTTTCAAAAGCATTTGACTGTGTTGACCACAAAACACTGCTTGACAAATTAGAATCCCACGGCATTCGAGGCGTGCCACTTTTATGGATTAGTTCATTCCTAAACCATAGAACACAGGTCGTCCAAATTTCGAATCAAATTTCAAAACCTACTGCACTGAGATATGGAGTTCCCCAGGGATCAATACTCAGTCCAATTCGTTTCCTGATATATGTTAATGACATTGAATCATCACTACTGCATGGAAAGCTTGTGCAGTACGCAGATGACACGACTCTCTGTTTTAGAGGAGGTACAAAACAAAATTTAGAAATACAGACTTTTGTTGACCTTAACAATTGTGTCCAACATTTTAATAGCCTCAATCTTCAAATAAACTCATCAAAATCAAATTTCCTAAACTTTTCAATGCGCTCTATAGATATTGAAAGAGGTCCTGCTGTTATGGTTGCAGATACATTATTGGAAGAAGTCTATTCTTCAAAGTTCCTTGGAATACACCTTGATCGAGGGTTGACATGGAAAAATCACATTGATTATGTTTGTGCCAAATTATCCTCAGGAGTTTATGTCTTAAGATCTTTGGCAAAATACTGCCCAAGTCAGGTACTGATTACGGCGTACTACGGGCTAATTTATCCCCACCTTTCGTATGGAATCGTTTTGTGGGGAGCCTGTGCAAACAACCATTTTATGAGAGTTTTCAAATTACAAAAAAAAGCAATTCGCATTATCGCTAATTTAAACTTCAGAGAGTCGTGCAGGACAGCGTTTAAAAATTTGCAACTGTTAACTTTGCCATGTCTCTACATCTTAGAAACAACCTTATATTGTTTGTCTAAATGTGCCTTAACCAGAGGACGAGACATACATGAATATGAGACAAGAGGCAGAGATAACTACCGTTCGGGAATGCACAGAACGGTGGTTTATGAACATTTGCCTTCGCAGGCAGGTGTTCATTTTATAAACAGATTGCCAAACAAAATTAAAAATGCCTCAACGCCCAAGGTGTTAAAAACTCGTATCAAACTCTGCCTGGCGTCAAACGCTTTCTACAGTGTTGATGAGTTTCTGGCATTCAACTGGGAGACCACGCGATGAGGAAACTGACTCCAGCGCCGAAAGTGGGCGTAATTGGCATGGAATGAATGGGGAGTGAATGTTTGAATGTTGTAAGTTTAAATGTGGCCTTGATGTGGGATGAATGGAAAAAATCTAGACATGAAAATTGACGTTTGCTATGCAATGTATATTGTCAACTGCAATTAAACGATTTGATTTGATTTGATTAAATGCATTTTTGTTGTTTCTGGAAAAAACGATTCAGTTATACTTTGAGAGGATTAAGACATTTTACTTTTCAGTGAAGTAGTAAAATAGTTACACAACAATGCATTTTGGAATACATATCAGAATACATATGCAGAAAACAAACTGCCATTAGAAACAAATATGCTAGCGTCATCTGTACCGTCGCGAACTGGCCACACTGAGGACATGGCGCGGCTTGCGCTAATGGTATGCTAATGGACAAACAGTGAGTTTTTCTGACCGGTTTACCTCGGCCTGCGCACAACCACCCGTCACTGCAAATGACGGCGGCCGCAGCGCCGCGGCGTGGTGGACACGGAAACGAACACATGAACATAACCTATAATCTGTCGGATTACAGGTTGACTGGACGGCGCACACAGCGGTCTCTCAGTTCAGACCGGAGGAAATGTAGACGACTACTATAATGTGAGCCCAGCACGCCGCGAACTAGAGCGGTATTACCCAATTCCAGGGCAATGGCCACTCACTGCCTCCTATATTACACGACTGGTCGCTGTTAGGTCATTGGGCACCAGGTCGGTTACGTAGTCTTGATTAACACCCGAAGACTTCGTCGCTTCTCGTTGCATGGCATTTTTTGCCTTTAGATACATTTTTCTGTTGTATGGTTTCCTGGTTACAATCGTTTTCTGGTTTATCAAGTCTGAAGTCTTGATTTCAATTAAAATTTCTTCCCTTGAGGAGGAAGTTATAAAAAAAGACATCAGCACAAATAGACTTTATTGAAATCCTCCATTTTATTTAACTCGACTGTTGCTAAGTTGTATCATGTGGATTCTAGCTCATCGATGATACACACAGCCGGCGCTGCGCTTTCCATTTTAAATCCATTAATCTAAATAGAACCAAAGTTCGGTCATTGCTTCTTTTTCCACGATATGTAGTGTGAGATTCGTGGTCCTTACGAGACTTCTTAACGGAGTAATTTACACCAACCACGATCACCCGTATCGTCGCCTATCATGGATGTTTGATCAACTAATCATCAATTCTTGATTCTTTTTAAATCAGCCTTTCTTTAGCTGGCAATCAGTCACACCCAATTCAACCGCTACTATGCTAACGCTTTAAGTGTCTGCCATTCTGCATAGCACACTGTTTTGGAATTGTTCTACTCTTAGTTCAAGAACCATAGAAATTGTACTTAATCCAAAAAGAACCTTTGCGGTGCTTCCGGAGTAGCAGTCAATTCTGGATAAGATTGGAAGTAGAGGCCGCCACCTGTCAAGATCCTCGAGGAAGGATTTTGGGCATTGATCTCAGTCAAGTCCCCTTGGAAACAAGGGAGGCCAGCTCTCCAGTCAGAGTAGGCAGGAGTGGCACGGCACGCTAGTACGTCTACACCAGTAACTGCTTTTAACACTTAGGAACCACCAACTCCAACAGTCATCCCCGCAGTAGACAAGACCTATCGATCTACCCTTGCACTCCATCTTCACATTTGCATATTAGTGATGTGCCGCTCCTGGGCATCCACAGGGTTATCCAGATTTAAGTGACACCTCGGTTTTCGCTGCACCCAGTGTACGTTCAACTCGAAGGTACGTGCCAGAAGTTAACCTTCCTGGGGTACTGTTATAGCATAGAACACTTGTAGATTATTCTTTTATGAACCCTTACACAGGACTATTCCACAATTTAATTATAAAATAAAATAATTTTAAAATAGAGTAATTTTAAAATAGTGTGGTATGGTGATTGTTAACTACAAGCGTCAGGTGCTGTATGGGCTCAATATAAAGACCTAATGGTCTGTGTAATACCTCAACAGTTATGGATTCACTGTAATAAAGTTACTAGATTTACATTACTGTTGAGCCAAGCGAGTCTATAATGTTGCAAACCACTAGAACCACAAGTTGTTAATATTGCAACCGAACAGGATAAAGCAACATGCACAGTATTTTCAGGTATTAATCGAGTAAATCAAGAAAAGTATTGGTACCCCTCTGGGAGGATTTGCCTGTGCTGCGGACACTGCAGAACAGAGACGAGGCCTCGGCCAAACCGCAATTCACCTCCGCATAACTTGCAAATGAGCTTGAAAGTTAGACATAACCTTGACTGGGCGGCTTTCACTGGCTAATGGAGATCCTACGACGCGGCAGCTCCCGTGGGAGTCGTCCTCTGCTTGTTTGTTACTTTCGGATTTTAACCGCCTTGATTTATTTATCAAGGACCCGACAAGTTCTTTTGAAAATCCTGTAGTTGTATCCGCCCGTCTCTCTGTCACTCTGTGCCATCACCTTGATAGGAAAGCTCCATAGACTTTAAATTCATTAAATAGTAAATCCATTAGTCCAATAGAGAACTCTGTTGATTTTGGGGGGGGGGACGTGATGGCCAAAAGGCAATAATTATAGCCTGGTCAGTTTTGTTTAATCACGATCACTGCCAGTCACCATTACAAATTTTGAGTTGTTTTCATGGGCACAATCTGAAACTTTCTACAATTTTTAAGCAAGGAAAGGGGATATGTTGAGCTATTGGCGATCAATTTTTCAATAATCCTGAAAAAAGTAATAGAAGTTTGGTATCGGTTTATTTTATTACAAAATGCTTACAGCTGACGATCAGCTTCATCATCCAAACACCTTTGAAACAATAATTAATCGATTAAATCTAATTAACTAGAAACAACCTAACATAATTACAAATTAAAAACCGTAGGTCTAGTTAAAACGCTTCTGTCAAAAATATAGTCTTATCTCCTTTGGGCAAAGGTTTCAACAGCTTACAATTATTTCTTTTAACAAAGAAAACAATGATTTACGGATTTTAGTTAATATTTACCTTTTAACACATTTCTCTTGTTAATTTTGGTTAAAATGTAGTAAATTTAGGTTATAGATGGGCGTGATGGGGACTGAAGGGACTGAAGGCCTCCCCCGAAATTTTGTAAGATAAACATTAAATTACACCCACTAGTTTCTTTTAAGCTGTAAAACATTTATGAGGTCTTAAAGCTTGACAATCACCAAAGAAAAACATTCCCGAGTCCTTATTTTTGGGGGTGTTTCATAAACCATCCCATGTGTCAGGACCCACCGAAATAATGTTTCACAAATGCCACTGGGTTATAATAAATTAAAATTTGTATCCATTGCAAATGTAAGAATATTACCCTTGTTTAAACTTTACTACTTAAGCGCTAACAATTTCATGTTTTGGTTAGTTTTTGAAAAATCATAATGTTCACTGGACAATTTGTACAGTTAAACCACCAATGCCATAAATCAGGCTACAATGAATAGTCCCTCATGATTGTTTATATAAAACGCAAACACATTGGGGATTTTTTAGCTCCCTTTCACCCAGCGATCACATAAGACCAATAGATGGAGCACACCTATTCCTACAACATTACTGGTGTTGAAGCCAGTGGCGGCCATCTTGGGAACATCTAGAAACGCCAAACCCCGTCCAGAGAAGCTTAAAAATTGCAGTGCGCGTGCATAAATAAATCGCCACCTAGCCCACTTAGGATTAAGCCAATATGTTCAAATTTGGTGTACGTATATCTCACAAAACACCGATTCCAATGGTGCAACTCAAATTACCAGTTTTGATCTCTATATAATTTTGATGAGCAAAAAACTTTAAAAGATTTATACACATTTGAAATCGTAACATGAAAAAGTCGGCCTGCGAGGATTTTTTTTTTAGGACAGGCAAGTTTTGTTAGCGGGAAAGTTTGAGATAAAGAGTTGAATTATTTTTTCATTCGAAATTTTTTTTTCTAAGACCAGTCGTTTTCCTGATATTATCGGCAGAATATAGGCAAAAACCCTGACCGCATCGCCCGACCTAAAACAGATCGCCTACACTCCACGCCGCTCTCGGCTCTTAAATTAAAACTCAACATATCGTTAATTTAAATTCATTTATAAGGCATTCGCTTATCATTTCATTTAAATAGTAACTGTAATTTAGTGCAATTAAATATTAACTCAACTTGAGACAATATAAGGTACAATAAAATAAACCACTAGACATAGAATTATTATGTTTATAAATAATGTATTTAATATAATGGAAATTACAATATGAAAATTAGAATCATAAATATCCAAAGCTTACAATAAAACGTACCTCTCTACTGTCCTAAAAATGTTACAGTTTTTAATAAATGACTGCGTATTCTGCTTTTGTGTAATGAGGCACTGACATTTTTGCAGTGGTGATATAGTCGCACTTTGAAAAGTATTGTTTACAAATAGCTTTTTTAACTAATATAAGGTGATTTACCTCAGGATCTTGTTCAAAACAATGCCCTCCTGGGAACAGATTTACACCGATACACTTTCGTAACACTGAATTTACCATTCTGTCCTCTAGTTTTTTCACAGTTGTCACGTCGCCTTTATTAATACGCAACTTTACTTCTGTTTCACATAACAAACAAAGTTTCACAACACCTTCAGAAGGCTGTAAAAGTCCTCCTCGGCTTTTACAACTTATCAAACTGTTGCGGTATTACGTTTTCTCATTAGCCTGTAACAGCTGTAGGCACCCGCTACAGGTTATTTTATTTCTTAACGTTCTTACTATAAAACCAGAAAGGTACTCCACAATATGCGTAGTTACATTTGAAGTGTTTCCTACAATATCATAGAAATAGTCGAGATCTTCATCTTCCTTCTCATGTTCTAAAACCTGCCAGACAGCAGCGAACACAGTCAGAGCGCTCACCACTAGGGTGAATCATCCCAAGGTCGCCGCCATTGTTGTAGCGTCGCGCGCCAGAGTCGACTTCAACGGCCAACCCCACTGCTCCATCTATTGGTCTTATGTGATCGCTGCTTTCACCTTCCTCTTAGTAAAGCGTCTAAAATATGACGCTGTCACAGACTTCGTGTCTAAAACATCGTAGTGCACTCAATTGTGGACCAGATGAGACAATGAGAATACCTCTTCAAATAGATTACACTATACTTTGTGGTTTATGCGTCTCTGATGTCGAAACGATGCTAAAAGACCGTTTTGAGGTTCTTCGTCGCCGACTGTACTGGATCTTTTCAAAAGTGTACGACTCCAGATTCCAGGAGTCAAGTCTGTCCGCTGCACTCACACTGAAGCAACCCTTCCCACAATAGCTACGTTATGTGTAAAGTACACAACTAAAATCCAAATTAATGTGGATTTGTGAAGTTGAAATATAACAGATGATGTGCGCCACGAAGCTTCACTCTCATATACATGCTCGTGGAGTACCACAACCTACTGTTGATGTCAGATCAGTAACACCAGTGCTAATCAATGAGAAAACGTGAAATGTACCCGATACTGTAGCCATATCCAGGATAACTCCCACACAAAGATAATTGGTTCATTAGAGATCAAAGCTAAATAATCTGTTTGTGGCAACTCGCGTGGGCTGCACGCTGGGAGCCGCGGGCTTTGGGAACACCAGTTTCCATTCATGTATTACACGTCCTGCAAAACCTACACAGTAGGACCTAGATTAAATGATAACAGTTTTTATACCGGAATATTTACACTGCGAGCATTTCCAGTTGCCAGTAATACTGGAACAGCGATAAATTAAACTGATAATATAATTTAGATCGTATTATAGATGAAATTACAGAAGTTATTTTCAAAATGGAAACTATCTATATGTTTATATATATTTACACAAAACGGAATTGTTTTTCTTCTTACGCACTTATCGTCAACACATATAAAAATTCATATATTACTATTTATAAACAAGGATAAAAACGGAGAAAATATTCTACATAAAAAAACGAACTAAATGAAAAAAGTAGTTTATTACTAAACTTTAGATATGTGTATTTTAAAATTAATTTAGTAATCAACAGCCATTTCAAAAGACAAAGTGGAATTGAAAAATAATATTTAAATTTCTTAATTATAAATTTATTTCATCATGGCCTTAGGTCAATCGCAATAGTATTTTGTACCTTAGAAAGGAACAGACGCTTGTGTCTGCATGGGAGTCAGAAGAATAATATTAGAATCAGATATCTATTGATTGTATTTTTATTGTATAAATTTTTAAAAATGTAAAAAATTGAGTAAATTTTTATTAAATGTTAATTAAATAACAAAAGTAGACTACTCAGATTTTTGTTGACGTACACATTTAAATAAACGTAAAGGCCTATAATAGGATTCTTAGTTAAGTTTAGGATAGAGTGTACTTTGTACTGTAAAAGTAAACATTCAAAGAACAGATACTTGCACCACTCCATATTTTCAAAAGTCGATGGATAGACCTGCATCTAAGGAAGAAAATCGGCACATTGTGAGCCAACATGGATTAAATTGGCTCAGATAACAGTATTTGAACCCACAATATCACACATTACGTAGCTAAGGGTTGAGTCAATGTGAGTGTTTAGTTCAGGTCCAGTTTACCCTGCTCTTAGAGCAGCGTCTGGAATCTGGCGCTGTCACAGACTGACTCCTGGAATCTGGAGTCATGTTCGTTTGAAGAGATACAACAAGTCGGCGTCGAAGAAAATAAATACGAACTCTTTACATCGTTTCGACATCAGAGACGCCCAGTCTACAAAAATATAAAAATATAGTAAAAGTTAAGTAAAGAGGAATTCTCTTTGTCCTGATGAGACAGTGTGAATATCTCTTCCCCAGATTACACTTCTAATTTTCTATTGAGCTTCTTCATAATTAGTAGTATTTCAGACGCTGCACCATGAAGACGGTGTACTGGAGCTAAACTCAACATTCACTACAATACCATATCATCTCTCACTAGTTTCGAGTTCTGGCGTATACAAAATACCGTTTCACGGAAAACGGATTAAGGAAAATATAAATATTTGGCCGTAGTTTAGAGTTTTTTGTAATGAAACTGACTGAATTCATCAGTCATCTTGGCAGATATATATACCCTAGCGACGAGTGACAGTACAAGGCATGGCCAGGAGTTGACGCGAGCGTGCGTGCTGAGCAGTAGCCAGGGAAAGTGTTCACAGTAATTATATATGAGCAAGGAACTGGAGATATTATCGCGTGAGATGTGCTCTATGGAGCGACGGAGGGGGGGGGAGGTGAAAGCATACCTTGTGAGGCCTCACAAACGCTGAGTATGTTCAGTCTGTCAATGATTGACACGCTTTCAGTTTAAACATAATCTGATGAAAGATACTGAGTTTTGACATATTAAAAGAAAATCTTTTTTGGAAATAAACCACCGCACCGTTAGAAAACTTTCCGATTGAGGAAATGAAGCAGGTGGTATTGAGAATATCTTTGCAGATCCAAGTGAAAGGCCACCAACCTGAAAAGTTATTGTTTGAGACGATTATTAAAGTCATGTATAAGTAGGCCTCTGAATCGAGTTGAAGGTCAAATTTATTAGAAATAACACCAATTATCGTTATATTTACATAATTTTATTGTTGTATACCTCTCAAAATTGTATACTCCTACGAACTCAAAACAATTCAAGTTACAACACATTTTGTAAATATAAATATTGTTTTAAGTTGCCTGAGCATTCCAAAATTATTTTCCGGTTTGCTGTATCCGGTGCTGATATTTAACCGTTACTTTATCCCGAACGTTGAACACTCACTCTCTTGAAACAAGAGCGTGCAAATGTGGAAGAATAAAGTTTTTAAAACTATCTAATATAAAAAAACACGTTATTTTCAGTCGACGTTAGTGCGAACGGCCGCCATTTTGAAACTATTTCATGATTGAGACTGGCTCACGAACCCATGAGAATTAATAAGTACAGTGAGTAAATATATGTACTGTGAATGTATATATATTTTTTCGGATATTGGCTAGGACCAGTGAGAATAACATACAAAAATCTTAGAAATGTATATAAAATATACACACACAAAAACAAGAAAATCTCCCGAAGTTTTGATAATAGCCAACCGGAGATTGATTGGTTCTTGAAGCAAGAAAAGTCCTACAAAATTTATATCCTTCTACGACTCAAACTAATAAATTTTAAGGGTTAGTATAGTTGTCAACTCAATATAAAAATATCATAATGCTTCAACCAATATAATTAACTGCAATCGCCGATCTTTTGAAATTCGAAGCCAATACACCAATAATCGCTTTGATATACAATTGTGTGGTTTTATATACTGGTACAAGGGTTGCTCTTATCAAAATGTACATTTCATTTTTAAATTGCTACATTTAATCTTACAATCAACATTTTTTTTAATGTGAGGTAAACGAAACTTGTCATTTGCAAACATGTTTAATAATTCCAATGACGTTCGTGTAATTATATGGAGCGTATTCACAGTTTGATTAACATCGTTGAGATATATTTTTAAAGCTGTGTAGCAATTTAACTCGTCGTTATTGCTCTTTAAAACACAAAGTTTATTCATAAATATATTTTATTTAAAACATTTAAAGAAGCTACCAATTATAACGTAGTTTGAGGTACAAGTTATCCTTTATCGCTGATATTCTAATAGGCCTATATAAAGATCTAAAAATGTAAGGAGACCATAGAAAGAAAAAGATTCCACAGAGTAATCACGCTCATTCTATACTTCAAAGTATACGCCATGAATTCATACAACCAACTTAATATTAGTTGAGTCGTATTGAAATATCGTTAAGGAGAAATAAAGTTACCTGGAGGTGGGCAGGAACATGGATCCATCGATGAAGACGGAGCCGGACAGGAGGATGTACCAGCAGGTGGACAACTCTCCGGTGCTGTGGAAACAATCAACATTAGAATAACAGTCTTCATATATGATGTATAATGAAAAGTCATCTACAGTGGGTTATAACCGCCAGGTTGTGTCAGAGATGGCTTCTTAGCCTTAACTTCGCCTGGTAAAATAACACATATTTACTTTACTTTTACTTCATTTACAGTGGGTTATAACCGCCAGGTTGTGTTAGAGATGGCTTCTTAGCCTTAACTTCGCCTGGTAAAATAACACATATTTACTTTACTTTTACTTCATTTACAGTGGGTTATAACCGCCAGGTTGTGTTAGAGATGGCTTCTTAGCCTTAACTTGTAAAATAAGACAATTTTCTTTACTTTTACTTCATTTACAGTGGGTTATAACCGCCAGGTTGTGTTAGAGATGGCTTCTTAGCCTTAACTTGTAAAATAAGACAATTTTCTTTACTTTTACTTCATTTACAGTGGGTTATAACCGCCAGGTTGTGTTAGAGATGGCTTCTTAGCCTTAACTTGTAAAATAAGACAATTTTCTTTACTTTTACTTCATTTACAGTGGGTTATAACCGCCAGGTTGTGTCAGAGATGGCTTCTTAGCCTTAACTTCGCCAGGTAAAATAACACATATTTACTTTACTTTTACTTCATTTACAGTGGGTTATAACCGCCAGGTTGTGTCAGAGAGGGCTTCTTAACCTTAACTTGTAAAATAAGATAATTTTCTTTACTTTTACTTCATTTACAGTGGGTTATAACCGCAAGGTTGTGTTAGAGATGGCTTCTTAGCTGTAACTTGTAAAATAAGACAATTTTCTTTACTTTTACTTCATTTACAGTGGGTTATAACCGCCAGGTTGTGTTAGAGATGGCTTCTTAGCCTTAACTCGCCTGGTAAAATAAGACATTTTTCTTTACTTTTACTTCATTTACAGTGGGTTATAACCGCCAGGTTGTGTTAGAGATGGCTTCTTAGCCTTAACTTGTAAAATAAGACAATTTTCTTTACTTTTACTTCATTTACAGTGGGTTATAACCGCCAGGTTGTGTTAGAGATGGCTTCTTAGCCTTAACTTGTAAAATAAGACAATTTTCTTTACTTTTACTTCATTTACAGTGGGTTATAACCGCCAGGTTGTGTTAGAGATGGCTTCTTAGCCTTAACTTCGCCTGGTAAAATAACACATATTTACTTTACTTTTACTTCATTTACAGTGGGTTATAACCGCCAGGTTGTGTCAGAGAGGGCTTCTTAGCCTTAACTTGTAAAATAAGATAATTTTCTTTACTTTTACTTCATTTACAGTGGGTTATAACCGCAAGGTTGTGTTAGAGATGGCTTCTTAGCTGTAACTTGTAAAATAAGACAATTTTCTTTACTTTTACTTCATTTACAGTGGGTTATAACCGCCAGGTTGTGTTAGAAATGGCTTCTTAGCCTTAACTTCGCCTGGTAAAATAACACATATTTACTTTACTTTTACTTCATTTACAGTGGGTTATAACCGCCAGGTTGTGTCAGAGAGGGCTTCTTAGCCTTAACTTGTAAAATAAGATAATTTTCTTTACTTTTACTTCATTTACAGTGGGTTATAACCGCAAGGTTGTGTTAGAGATGGCTTCTTAGCCTGTAACTTGTAAAATAAGACAATTTTCTTTACTTTTACTTCATTTACAGTGGGTTATAACCGCCAGGTTGTGTTAGAGATGGCTTCTTAGCCTTAACTTGTAAAATAAGATAATTTTCTTTACTTTTACTTCATTTACAGTGGGTTATAACCGCAAGGTTGTGTTAGAGATGGCTTCTTAGCCTTAACTTGTAAAATAAGACAATTTTCTTTACTTTTACTTCATTTACAGTGGGTTATAACCGCCAGGTTGTGTTAGAGATGGCTTCTTAGCCTTAACTTCGCCTGGTGAAATAACACATATTTACTTTACTTTTACTTCATTTACAGTGGGTTATAACCGCCAGGTTGTGTTAGAGATGGCTTCTTAGCCTTAACTTGTAAAATAAGACAATTTTCTTTACTTTTACTTCATTTACAGTGGGTTATAACCGCAAGGTTGTGTTAGAGATGGCTTCTTAGCCTTAACTTGTAAAATAAGACAATTTTCTTTACTTTTACTTCATTTACAGTGGGTTATAACCGCCAGGTTGTGTTAGAGATGGCTTCTTAGCCTTAACTTGAAAAATAAGACAATTTTCTTTACTTTTACTTCATTTACAGTGGGTTATAACCGCCAGGTTGTGTTCAGAGATGGCTTCTTAGCCTTAACTTCGCCTGGCAAAATAACACAATATTTACTTTACTTTTACTTCATTTACAGTGGGTTATAACCGCCAGGTTGTGTTAGAGATGGCTTCTTAGCCTTAACTTGTAAAATAAGATAATTTTCTTTACTTTTACTTCATTTACAGTGGGTTATAACCGCAAGGTTGTGTTAGAGATGGCTTCTTAGCTTAACTTGTAAAATAAGACAATTTTCTTTACTTTTACTTCATTTACAGTGGGTTATAACCGCCAGGTTGTGTTAGAGATGGCTTCTTAGCCTTAACTTGTAAAATAAGACAATTTTCTTTACTTTTACTTCATTTACAGTGGGTTATAACCGCCAGGTTGTGTTAGAGATGGCTTCTTAGCCTTAACTTGTAAAATAAGACAATTTTCTTTACTTTTACTTCATTTACAGTGGGTTATAACCGCCAGGTTGTGTTAGAGATGGCTTCTTAGCCTTAACTTGTAAAATAAGACAATTTTCTTTACTTTTACTTCATTTACAGTGGGTTATAACCGCCAGGTTGTGTTAGAGATGGCTTCTTAGCCTTAACTTCGCCTGGTAAAATAACACATATTTACTTTACTTTTACTTCATTTACAGTGGGTTATAACCGCCAGGTTGTGTTAGAGATGGCTTCTTAGCCTTAACTTGTAAAATAAGACAATTTTCTTTACTTTTACTTCATTTACAGTGGGTTATAACCGCCAGGTTGTGTTAGAGATGGCTTCTTAGCCTTAACTTGTAAAATAAGACAATTTTCTTTACTTTTACTTCATTTACAGTGGGTTATAACCGCCAGGTTGTGTTAGAGATGGCTTCTTAGCCTTAACTTGTAAAATAAGACAATTTTCTTTACTTTTACTTCATTTACAGTGGGTTATAACCGCCAGGTTGTGTTAGAGATGGCTTCTTAGCCTTAACTTGTAAAATAAGACAATTTTCTTTACTTTTACTTCATTTACAGTGGGTTATAACCGCCAGGTTGTGTTAGAGATGGCTTCTTAGCCTTAACTTGTAAAATAAGACAATTTTCTTTACTTTTACTTCATTTACAGTGGGTTATAACCGCCAGGTTGTGTCAGAGATGGCTTCTTAGCCTTAACTTCGCCTGGTAAAATAACACATATTTACTTTACTTTTACTTCATTTACAGTGGGTTATAACCGCCAGGTTGTGTTAGAGATGGCTTCTTAGCCTTAACTTGTAAAATAAGACAATTTTCTTTACTTTTACTTCATTTACAGTGGGTTATAACCGCCAGGTTGTGTTAGAGATGGCTTCTTAGCCTTAACTTGTAAAATAAGACAATTTTCTTTACTTTTACTTCATTTACAGTGGGTTATAACCGCCAGGTTGTGTTAGAGATGGCTTCTTAGCCTTAACTTGTAAAATAAGATAATTTTCTTTACTTTTACTTCATTTACAGTGGGTTATAACCGCCAGGTTGTGTTAGAGATGGCTTCTTAGCCTTAACTTGTAAAATAAGACAATTTTCTTTACTTTTACTTCATTTACAGTGGGTTATAACCGCCAGGTTGTGTTAGAGATGGCTTCTTAGCCTTAACTTGTAAAATAAGACAATTTTCTTTACTTTTACTTCATTTACAGTGGGTTATAACCGCCAGGTTGTGTTAGAGATGGCTTCTTAGCCTTAACTTCGCCTGGTAAAATAACACATATTTACTTTACTTTTACTTCATTTACAGTGGGTTATAACCGTCAGGTTGTGTTAGAGATGGCTTCTTAGCCTTAACTTACAAAATAAGACAATTTTCTTTACTTTTACTTCATTTACAGTGGGTTATAACCGCCAGGTTGTGTTAGAGATGGCTTCTTAGCCTTAACTTGTAAAATAAGACAATTTTCTTTACTTTTACTTCATTTACAGTGGGTTATAACCGCCAGGTTGTGTTAGAGATGGCTTCTTAGCCTTAACTTGTAAAATAAGACAATTTTCTTTACTTTTACTTCATTTACAGTGGGTTATAACCGCCAGGTTGTGTTAGAGATGGCTTCTTAGCCTTAACTTGTAAAATAAGACAATTTTCTTTACTTTTACTTCATTTACAGTGGGTTATAACCGCCAGGTTGTGTTAGAGATGGCTTCTTAGCCTTAACTTGTAAAATAAGACAATTTTCTTTACTTTTACTTCATTTACAGTGGGTTATAACCGCCAGGTTGTGTTAGAGATGGCTTCTTAGCCTTAACTTGTAAAATAAGACAATTTTCTTTACTTTTACTTCATTTACAGTGGGTTATAACCGCCAGGTTGTGTTAGAGATGGCTTCTTAGCCTTAACTTGTAAAATAACACATATTTTCTTTACTTTTACTTCATTTACAGTGGGTTATAACCGCCAGGTTGTGTTAGAGATGGCTTCTTAGCCTTAACTTGTAAAATAAGATAATTTTCTTTACTTTTACTTCATTTACAGTGGGTTATAACCGCCAGGTTGTGTTAGAGATGGCTTCTTAGCCTTAACTTCGCCTGGTAAAATAACACATATTTACTTTACTTTTACTTCATTTACAGTGGGTTATAATCAGCATAACAGTCATTACTTTAAGAAAAACACCCTTAAATCCGTATAGCATAAGGAAATATAGTTGGTGTAGTCTACTTGTACTGAACGTCATCTTGATTTTAACCCCTGAAGTATATTGTTGAACTTCAAACACTTTACGCCCTTATTTTAATCGTAAAATTGTGAGAGTTGTCTCCTTTTAAAGATATAATTAATACGCACCCCTACGCTTTTTAGTTTATTTTGTATTTGCATTAAATGGAGAAATATTTTTTTAAAATTCTTATTCTTTACCAAAATTAATCATTTCAGATAGCTAAATTTTAAAATAATGAATGAAGACAAAACTAAAGTTATAATCTCAGGTCCTCGAATTTTAACATAGTCATATCGCAGGCAATTTCATTGATAATGATTTCTTAAAGTCCCTCGTTAAAGTTGGAGCCAAAGCAAATTTTCTTACATTTGAACAGATGAAATCACTTAAGGGACAGATGTAGTGAAATGAAAACGCTTTTGTGTTGTTTTTCTTATAGAGCGTACATTTTTGAATATTTAAACTATGCATTACAATACAATTTGAGACGTTTTCCGGGAAAATCTACGTAAACTCATGATAAAGTCCTGAAAAACGTTTGGATGCTTATTCCTTAAATCTTTATATAAACAAATTTCTCATAATTTTATGATAAAAAATTGTTATTAAGGGGATAAAATCGAGATGACCGTCTGTACAGCCGGCTTTTAGACAACAAAATTATTTTAATTCGTAGACCTAGTTTAATTTAACTACTATAAAAATTAATTGTATTTAAGTAAATCACCCAGCGGTAGAAAGAGTTTGTCTTGTCTCATACAAAATAATAAAACAGTAAAAAAACCATACTTATGCTTCCGGAGAAATCCGTTGGCTTTCTTTTCCATTTCTTTGATGTCGACTTTGGATATTCCGTAAGGTTTTTAAAAAAGCTATATACTGGTCGAGTGAATGTACTGTAGGCTTATGATTTATTTGGATGTTAGGGATATCATCTTAAAAATAAATCTATTTAGTAATGTTGGATGTATATAATGGGGAATATGTAACCTGCTATTCACTGCAAGGAAGTTTTATGTAAGGCTATTTAGTAGCTCGGGGGTACTAAATAATGAAAAGTATTTAGTAATTGTGATGCAAATGTACAGTATTACGTACAACATCCTGTTTATGTGATGTTGACACAGAGTGTTTGGATGTTGTTGACAAGTGATATTATATGACCTCCGCCCCTATCAGAGACAGAGAGCACGCGCGCGGCACTGTGTACCAGTCGCGGACTAGGGGCGTCATAGCTGTCAGCTGATACTGTCAGACGCTTCCTCATTCTAGTCGGAGAACACACAAGAGCTACACAGGTAGACAAACATCTACGCAGAGTTGTTGGAACATTGCGTCAAATATAGTAGTACCGAACTTGCATCGCGTGGTTTAACAACAGTCACCCCGATCAGCTGTACACAAGAAGGATTAAACACAGTTAGATGGCCAGGATGGCCACTTAGTTTCTTTAGCGTAGATTATCTATCTATCTATCTATATATATATATATATATATATATATAAATGAATGTTTGTTTGTGTGTTTGTCCTTTATGGAATCGTAAACTATTTGACCGATCATTACGAAAATTTGTATGTATATATGTATTTTTCCACGAAGAAGGTTTCTATGCTATGTCTATTGATGTAACTCTCCTCCAGGTGGCGTAGCCAAAGATAATAGTTTTCAAAGCTCCTGCACATTATAAACTGCAATTAAGAGACAGTTACGAATATTTAATAGCCAAACACTATTTGAACACTAAGTTATGATGTATATTTGTCTTGAAGATAAATTTCTGGTTGAACTTAAAGCTTGAGTGTTAGACCACTTTATAATAAAAGACATGTACGTGTACAATGGCTATAAACATATAAAGATTTTCTTGATCGTGGCAACAAAGCAATCTCTACATCGGCGTTGGAAATATAATTTACTTGAGCCAGAAGTGCACATACACGGATAACGCTTACAAAAAGCAAGCGAAGCCGCGGGAAACAGCTAGTATTATATAAATAATTAGTGGTTAATGAGTGTTCTCTATAACATCTTACGTTTATTATAACCCTTATAACTATATTTGTTGTTAAACAAGCATAAATTATTATCTTATATGTTAGATGGTGTTATTATCTGCTAACACCACGTCGTAAAATTGGTTATAGAAATATTTAAATTCCGTTAGTGTAGAATAACTTGTGGTGCATAAATATTTCGACGCACAGTGAACAGAAAAACTTACATGAACACATGAGGCAGAGAATTACAATTACAAACAGCCAACGTAACAGTTATTTTCAACAGCCATGGAAAATTGCATTTTAAAAATGCAATTGAAATAATTAAAAAAAGACTGAACCAAAAATATACGTAAATACCGTAATCCCACTTTTTAATGTTTGTGAAATACGATATTTTCTCGAGAATATTGAATTAAAACCGCGCTTTGTTGTTTCTAATAGACTACCATTGTGCTGAATTTAGAACGATATACCACAGAAGACCGTATTATATCGATATAACACTACTCTTTGTATATAATCTACTAAACGAGAGTTTGTAATGAACTGTCTGTTTAGACGCTAGAATGAGCGATTGTTTGACATCTGCGACAAACAATTGCAGGATCTGCCATCACTGGACTCTAGCGCTGCTCTCTCTAGACAGAGACGGGGTGTTGAGACAGAGCAAGCGGAAGTTCAATATTGACAAGAGACTGTCGACGCGCTGTGTCTCTATTCTCCAGCGCATATTGACAGCTATTGTCTAACATTTCCATTTCTACTGAAGATAATAATCATAATTTCTCTTGGCACGCAAGATATTACGTAAATACAATGTGATAAAACATATAATGCGTATTGGAGGAAGTACGGAAATAGGTTGCAATATGCCAGCAAGTTATATGAGAATTGTAATATAATTGAAAATGAAATATTGAAATTATATTTTAATTTAATTAAACGGTAGGTTATAATAATGAAAGTGTTTGAACAATCTTTTATCCTTAAAAACAAATCACATTATAGGTACTATATTTGTCAGCCGAAGCTTTATTCTAAACGAGATATTGATATACAATCTTCACCATAATTATTGAAATATCTTTTTGGATTTTTTGGAGGATTAAATGATTTTTACCCCCTTCAAGTAGCAACCCAGATCGTGTGCAAATTTCTCCCTCTTTTTAAAGAAGGGGTGTAAGAGGGTAACTTGAAATGTGACATGTAATTTTAAAAATCTATTCATTAGAAATACATTGATATGAAAAAAAAAATAATCTCTATGACGTTCCTAACAAAAGTTGTGGGCAAATAACCAAAAAGATAATCGGTATGGACAATGCGCATATCAATACAGTGCATGCATGATATCTTTCAGTAAGTCTTTGAGATGATCAGCTTATACCTTATATAAACATATATATATATATACCAAATTTGGTTTCTTTAGCTTAACTAATTTTTTAAATAATGATTTTGTTATAAAATGGCGCCTAGCGGCTAAACGATACATTTCTAGACCTATGTTTATATCAAATCTTTGGTTTTAAAATGATGAGTAATATCACTCATCATTTTAAACAATATCATGTATTATATTTTATGTATGTATACATTGTTTTGCATTATATATACAAAGTGACCCAAAACTCACAAACAATTAGAACTTGAAACGCGTGAACATGAAGATACATGATTATTTATAGAATGATTTCTTCAATTCTTTCCCATCTAGATTGATACATATAGTCAGACGATCTGGAATGCTTAGCATAAAAACGTTTATTAGACAACTGTAACGTCCTCAAAATAAATTCAATCCAAGTATATGTATTGCCAAAACGGAACGTTACAGTTTCTTATAACGGTATATCTTGAAACGTACCATGATTTTACGTAATTTAGCCATTATTTTTGCCTTGCTTGAAGAATGTCAACATTGTACAAACGATCTGCTCCTATTGTCTCTATATCCTTGCGAACGTTGTCTTGAAAGTTCTTTTGAACGTAATTTAGCCAATTCTACTTTCCTTCCTTGTTTCATTTCATCAGTCGTATTTTCATTTACACTTACTTCTGTTTTCTGCCTTTTGTAAAATACAAATTGTGCTTCGCCGTTTTAAGAGTTTAATTGCTAGATTTCATTTGGTTTTGTAAATGAATCGGAATAATGTTCTTCATTTTCCTCCAATAGATTATTAGCAGAAAAAATATACACTACCTGTGAATCCAAATAATAATAATATATATACTTCGTCACAGCTGATTACACCATTCTCACTGCCTAGTTGTTGACTGCCGGTAGTTTCAGTAAACGTGCTTAAAATGGCGCGTTAGTTAAGATGGCTATATAATGGTTTTTTTACGTTTCGGTAAAGCTGTCTTTCTACTTTAAAAGCATGTGGAAAATATAAACATGCGTGGCGTTCCGTGACGCGAAACGAAAGGTTTTTCCCCGTGCAAAACATACATTGGTGTAATGTACAGGAGTTCCGGATGAAAATTCAATAATACTTAAATATTTTTTATTTTAAGTAAAAAAAAAGAAAAATTACCTAGGTTGCAGTATATTGGACTTGTTAGGCATAACTGCATTGTTCATAAAATTAAATTTTCGAAACTTCAGATAGGCAGAAACACATATAATACTACGTTTAAATTTGAGCTTTATTGAACATTTGAATAATTATAAAACTGCAAATATTGTAAAGGGTCAAATAGCCCACAAGTACGAGACTTTGTCTGTCGACAGATGACAAAAATGGTGATAAGAGAGGCAATGTTACTCACTGCACTGAGTACCACACATGTACAGGTAAGTTTGGTCGAAGTATCTAATGCGTGCAGCCTCTGCAGCTCTGGGAGCATCTTGTTCCGAGTGTTAACCGAGAGGTAACCAACTGTCCGAGACCTAACACTCTGACACAGAGCGCGCCAAATTCGTTGTACGCACTTTTATAATACACGCTGCTATGATTTTGAATTATCAACGAATTCCACTTTTATGATTGAAACACCATCAAACAGGTTTCTCATTAAACATAATTTTCAATTTCAGCTTAGTTTGAAACCTTTTAACAATGATGATTTATACCGAGCAAAATACACTAATACTTTATGAAATATACTCGTAAAATATCACTAATTACAGAGAAAAGTCGTTCTGGAGTATTTATTGATATCTCTCTCTCCAAAGCTATGCCAGGACGCTTGTTAAAACTCAAAATTGAAATGATTATGCAACAACCTAAAATTCGAGGCACACATTTTTCGAAACACGAATTTTAAACGAAAAGGAAACTGCAGAGAGGCAAGTTCAAAGTTATGCAAATAAACATAACATTAGAAGAGCGGATTGAACAACTGAGTGACTAGGCATGATACGTACGTGACGGCATGCGGCCATTGTTGTCGCGTCGCGTCTTATGAACTCGCATTGTTAAAATAGGCTGCATAATAATACGCAAAGTATTACACTATTTGTACAAGTACACAGTAATCTAGATCTCAAATGAGATCGTGCGGCCCCTACAATTCTGATACTCCTCGAGAACATGTACCTTTTACTAGCTGTGATGCCCCTAAAATCCATTCTAAAAAAAAATAATATTAGTAAACAGCACGTTACTAGCATGTTATACTGCTATTAGAACGCATTTGACCAACAATTTCTTAAAAAGTCCAGCAATTGCTTATTGGGTTCAATGATTTCTTTAAATGCCCCATTTCTATTTTAAAACTAAAAAGGCCTTCACTTTATCTAGTTGTCTAATACTTCAATTAACACACGTCGTTATTGAAATGAAATAATGCATTCTATTGTGAAACGTATTGAGGATCTCTCATCCGTCATGTCACAATGGAAATCGTATTGCGGCTGGCTTCCGTATTGCGTTTACACCGTTCCAATCGACTATTGCTTGGTATTTATTTTTATTCCCATTGCGAAAATGTAGCTTTTACCAGCTCCCGCCCACTCCCCCACGATAATTTGATGAGACGCCCACATGGTCTGGGCTCACTACATTGTACACACGTACTACTATAGAAACGCTGACATTTAAATGTACTTTTATAGAGCTATTCTGAATCCAGAATTCCAGTATTTAAATATACCTCTTACTTTTTTCGTTGATACATATTTCCTATAGCCTAATTATTTATACAGATTAAAACATTGAAAGCAGTTTCTTACACAGCGGTCAGAAGTAGGGGTTTGTATTTAGTAGTAAGGGTGTATGATTCTTAAAGGGCCATCCATGCTACTTAATCATACAGTATAAGTTGAATATTGTAATAGTAATAGTTGAGTCGCATAAGTGACCTGTTATTGTAGATTCAAAATTGAAAGCATAATATAATGAAGGTCAATTGATTACTAAAACATATATCTATCTAATCGGATACATAACATATAAGTAGATAGATCATACAAATAGTTCAATAATGTTTATTTATAGGATATCTTGAATATTCTCTCTATTAAATCGTAATAGTACAGTAGGCAAGAAATCCTATTTCAATGTCACCATAAACCATAAACCCTCTAAGATGTTATATAGAACAGTTTTAGCTTTAATTGTAGTTTCTTCCATTTTTAGCAACGGTACATTTTTATTATGAATTTATAGCTCTCCTCTCTTATGAGACAACGTTTCATTAATCAGCAAGGCAAGGACTGGGCGATTGAACCACTAGAGAGAATATTGAGTGGGAGAGATGTTTTCACAGACGAATAAATTTGATTCAAGTTAATTGGCAAAGTCACAACATTCTCCGCTGGGAGCAGCACAATCCGACCGACAGTCACGTACCTCTACTTGTCTGGATGGCCGGTAGGTAGCAGCACACAGCAGACTGGTTACGTTCGGCTCAGCCTCTCCAATACAGAAACATCAACGCTGATATTATTGAATGACAACAAACTTTTTCTACTGGCTAGTTTATAAATAATTATTAAAAATTAGTATTTGAATAAATATGAACCAATACGAGTTGATTGGACTTATTTAAAAATATTTTATAACATTTATAGTATCACTCAAATATTTATAAATTATATTGTTAAATAACCGTAAAATAATGTTTCTTATTTTATTCTGTAAGTAGTCCCTGACGTAAATTAAAAATAACCCAATATTTGTACATATTGTCTCCTAGTATTAATCCCAGGGGTCTTTTTCGTTTAAGGGCCAGCACAAAAGACCCTAGCTTGCCTATTCAAAACTCAGATCACGCGATGCTTGCTCTTTTATAAAAAAAATAACTCGAGCTTGCAAAGTCCAAGCCCAGATCAACTCACCGCGCTTTATTGAACAAGAAAAACTAAGTATAACTCACAGAACTAACGCAGGTTTTTTATTACAGGCAAAAGATAAGCGGCGCGCGTTTATCACTGATAAGATAAGACGAGTTTATACTAGAAGTAGTACTTGGACTACTGCCCTAAGAACTAATAACACCAAAAAAAAACGATTAAATGCACTGTCAGTCAGGTATAGTATGTTTGTAAGGTGCTGGCCCTTAAACGAAAAAGACCCAATCCCAGTATTATAACCTAAGTTTAGCCTTTTCTGTTGAAAACTAGGCATCCCTCATTATTCATTAAATTAATTATAAGACCACTAAGTCTAATGCATTATTATGCATATGTCTTGTAAAATAACAAATAATAACGGACAATATTAATTTTTTTATAGTTTTAATATTTATAATAACAATAAAAGAAAACGTTTCATACGTATACACTGTATATTATCATATAAAACTGTAGCTAATACACCAGGTGTCTTAAAAGTCCCCTATTAACTTACTTATGAATATAGAAGGAGTTTCTTGGGGGGGGGATGTTTATAGGACCAACTGAGGAGTGACCAAATGAGGCAGTTAGGGGTAAGTACAAATTTGTAAATAGGAACCCCAGCATCATTTTAAAGGTATTATAAAAAGAAGAAGAATGGCGCAAACTAGAGGCCTCTAATGTTACTCTTTTAAATTGGCGGCCAATTAAAATTTTAAATGTTGTATAAAACCCCCACAGTTTAAATTATATTTAAAATTATTGTAAGGCAGATAAAACATTCACTCACTAGTTATTTTAAGAACTTAGGACACACAATCAAAACAAGTCATTACAAGACTCCACAAACATCAACAAATATTAACCATGACTAACATAGAATTTTTTTATTTTATTTATTTTTTGACCGAATTCCATTAGGAAGTCCTCAGAATACCAATAGCTGGTTTTTTCATGTCATGTTTATTGCTCAGTTATGTCTCAGTTAGTATGTGAGACACATTCAGTCCAGTTACTTTGTCAAAGTGGTCTGAATGTTTCTGTAGGGGGTGTATATATACTGTATTTCTAATTTTCAAGTAGCTACAATATATAAGGAATAAATAATCATCTTCAAAATATTGCTTTAAATATTTTTATGCTAAAAACAATATAGGGTAAAAATTTGTCCCACCAGGGTATAATGGGTATCTAAAATTCATCAAGACAGATAGATTGACTATTTGTTCTTTCTGTCCACAAGTATTAGTTACTAAATAATTGTAATTAATCAATTATTTATGTCACAATATTATAAATTTGCGTATATGTTTGCAGTATTAATTAAAATATGACTTCTGAAGACTTTTAAAGAGTAAAAAAATAAGAACTTAATTTAATTTTTATTAAAAGTTGTTAATTAAATAATTGGTGGCTGAATAAATGTAAGACACTTAGAGTAGAATACATTATTTAACAAAGTAAAAGCGCGATGAGTGTTGTAGGATGAAAGAACACGGCTATATTACAAAACCATCTCAGAAAAACAGATGACACAAAATACGATCTAACATTAAACTCAGTTCCCGTTATTTGGCTGGTGTTTAGTAGTAGTGAAATATAACGGGAGTGCATCTAATAATTTATAGGACAGGTAGCGCCTACAAAAACGTAGATGCAATGCGTCTAGTGTTATGTGCCAATGTTGCATCATAAAGTTGAAGGCGCTACAGCGGAATTGAAAATAAACCATAGCTTACTATACACGTTACTATAATCAAGATATTATTTTAGTTTTATTACCTATTTCATTGCACTAGAAAGGAATTCCATCATATTTTTTTGCTCTGGCTATCTTGAAAAAGATAAAAAACATTACAAAATCTTTTTAGACAAAATACAACGTGACAGAGAATATTTTGATGAAATAAACTAAATGAAAAAGTTGAGGTTATACATTTTACATATATTTAAAATTATTGTAAAAGTTGTACGATACCATTAGTATGGCAATGTTTTGGAATTTATAAGATTATTTATTGTACCTACTTTACATGTAAAACTCATTGAATTATGAAAAGTTCTATCAACAACGAAAAATAAAGTGTAATTTTATTTATTATTCGTTGCCTATAATATCTCAAATAAAACAAGGTATTTTGGAAATTAAATAATGCATTTTATTGCGAAACATAGAGATGACCGCCAAAATAGATATTACATTGAATTTGTTTTCTTAAATAAGTACGATGTAATGCTTGTTATTTTTGACTTTATTACCAGAGACTTTGTAAAAAGAAAACCTTATCTCTGAAACAATATGGCAACATTTGGAAATTAAGATCAAATACAATTTATATAATTACGATACCGGCAATATAAGTACCAATGGCCAGTAATCTTCCCGTGATAAACCAATACAACTACTGTACGTAGAAATAAGCGAAACATTTCCACACACAGCTTAGACTTTATTTGAAAAGGCTTAAAAAAGTTTAGGTCTTACTTGTTAAAAATACAGAACTGTGTACACAAAACTCCTCGTGGAAATGAAACTGTAAATCATCCATTCAACTACTTCCAATATCTTGAAATGTTCTTTAACTCGGGAAAGCAAATGTAGTGGGGGAATTGTTGAAAACAACGAACTATATATTTTTTCCAACGACGACGAAAGGTTTGGGTCTTTTTTGGCGTTTTATTAGCATGGAAGACCATGATTAATAAAACAAAATCAGAAATTAGCTAATGTCCAAATAATGAGCCCGGGCCGGAACGCGCCGTCACGGCCGAGATGTCGGTCTCAGGGTCAAGGTGCAACTGATGTCACAGCGCTGGGTGTTTTGGCTTGCCACAATCCAGACAATCCAGAGGTCCTACCTATTTGGCTACTTCTTCTTGCATAAAAAAACTCACACACAGGTAAAGGTTTAATTTGATTTAACTAACCCTTTTCCTATTTATCATATGTATTTGTCCCTATATTGTATTTTTCAATGGTGTATGTCTTGAAAATAATTAAAATGAATACACGATGCTTATACAAACAGATCCACAAAATATAATTTTGCGTCGATGATCAGCAATATATTCTTATTTTATTATTTCTGACTTACTAATAATTCGATCTACTAAGAAACTAATTCGTAATAACTTGCCTTTCCAACTTAGATGTGATATGTGTATATCGCTAGTACTACTACAGGCCACATCACGTGTGCCGTAACAGGTTTAACAGGCTTCGCTGAGGTTGTATGTAAATTTTCAAATATATAAGCTACTAGCAGTTGCCCGCGGCTTCGCACGCAATTCCCTGTTGAAAAACAGTACACTATATTCACGTATTTTTTTCTATCACATTCTAAATAAACACTCCTGAGATAATTGATAGTCGTTCTTTCGTGAGCCTCTTAGGCGCATTATGAAGGTATGTACCACATTTCGCGCCTCTATCTTTCGTGGTTTTTGCTAGGCGTTGATAAGTTATTCAGTAAAATTAATTTATATAGATGAATCTCGACAAATAGTTATGTTATAAAGAATCAAATTCGGTGAATCAAATGATTTTCTGTCTAAGATGTATGTATTATTGTGGAGTTTGCCTTGTGCTCCGACCAAGAATATGTATCAACGAAAACCATAAAGCGTCTACTTTCGGCTCTTCATTTACCTTCGATCTACCCAAATTCGATTACCTTATGAGCAAACATTCATGGCTTTGTACAATGAGGTGGTTTTTATAACAGTGTTGAATAGTATTTTCATTGCATTAAATAATTTATTGATCATTGGTGCAATCTAAATTTACAATTAATTAGACAATAACTTCTTCTATGCAATCTGCATTACACTACTGATCAAGCACTTTACAATAATAATTTTCTAAATGATAAAATGTAAACAAATGTTTCTGCGGCTTTGATAAACTTCAGCTGAAAGTGTTAATAGCTGTTAAACATCAGTTCACTTTGTATTACGTGTCGTAGTGCAGTCTGCCGGATCCAATGTAAAACACTCCAAAATCAACAACTAATTACAAATGAAAAATTGAATTAAAAAAACATTTTCCAGTGGACCAAATTTTGAATCTAAACCATTCTCGAATTCCATTGAAAACACACACAAAATTTCATCAAAATCGGTCCAGTCGTTTAGGAGGTGTGTGTGTGTGTGTGTGTGTGTGTGTGTGTGTGTGTGTGTGTGTGTGTGTGTGTGTGTGTGTGTGTGTGTGTGTGTGTGTGTGTGTGTGTGTGTGTAAAAATGTAATACATTATAGTCAGTTTGTTTATTTACTTAGCTACCCATAAGAACAATGTAAAAATATGTACCAACCCTCAGCCAAATCACCTTTGAATTGACTTGCGCCGTCAGGTTGCCTCTATGTATATGTAGAAATTAAGCCTTATGGAAAATTTTAATTCTATAGGTCAGTTCATTCTCGAGATGTGCGACTAGACAGACAGACAGATAAAATATATCCAACCTCTCGCTAACGCTCAACCAGTTACTATGTTCTGATTTTTGGCAGAAATATTACGAAAATGAAACCAGAGATAAGGACAATTTACGATTTAACATCACAGTGGAATCTCAGCGCTTCTCGCAACAGTGTAATATCAGACTAGTAAATAAACATCTTGACAGTACAAAATAAACATCTTGACAGTACAAAATAAACATCTTGACAGTACAAAATAAACGTCTTGACGGACCAAATCCAGACGCCTCATCAAGTTCAATAACTAGGAATCCGCTAGTGATACACTACGTCCCGTCAATGGTAATCGTAGGCCTAGCCGTCAGAATACGCTGTAAACGATGTTCAAGTAATACTTCTGTGATATATTTCTGCTGTATTATAAACGTATAACAATTTCGTCGTAACCTAAACACATTCCTTGGTTCGTTGTACTTTATTTAAAATGTCTCGCTTTGTGTAAACTCATATGTACCGGTCTAACAATTTAAAAAATTGGCAATTAACTTACAGTATTTTATTTGTACACAATGCATTCAGTATATGCGAAATTAAAATGGGCCAAACTTGTATGACTACACTCTTTTGATTCGGACTCCAGCCAATAAGAAACATGGGACCTTAGTTTCCAGAACCGACTATGTGTTGCTAATTTCAAATTCATTGATGCAATTTAAGCTATTTTGGATTATATTTAGCTATATACACACAAAGAAAAGAGAACTAGAGCACACAATTTGTGCAATGAAAAAAACATTGAATTTATAATGCACGAAATGAAACTTAATAAAATGTGATAATAGCTATGGATCGTGTTCGGCCAAAATTAACATGGACATAATAATAATTTTTTTTTAACAAGTGGTACTTTGAAATTGTGAGTATACATTTTCTAAAAAATAAAAAACCGGGGACTAAGGCTCCTTTTTTCTAGTAATCAACTAGGGTAAGAAGAAGGAAATGCCTTGCCCACAGAGTGTTAGTTAACTGTACTTGTACCGTGGGCAGAGGGCATCAACGTTAAAAAAATACAGAATAACTAATATCTCCGGGAATTGGGCCAAATATTATAATCTGTCCCGAGAACCGCCGAGGGCAGAACTGGAGTCTGGGAGTCACGGCCTCGGGGCGAGAAGTAAAACACTCTCTGGAGAAATTATAGAGCGACCTCGTCACGCAGGGGCTATTACCTCAGGCAGACGGACTGACGTTACGTGAAGAACTGGTTCGTAACGGAGGTGTTAGTAGTAAACTAGAAACATACAACTAGACCAGAGTCGACTCGAACCCGAAGCTTCAGATATGGACAAGTCAGATAAAACATCGTTCGCTTGGGGCTCTGTGTATTTCAGGTTAATTAAGAATTGTTTTGAAAACACGGAGGAAATTAAAAGATTGCAATACATATCTGTATTTAATTATGACTATTAAAACCTTGATCGAGTTTAATCTAGCTTCTTTAACTACAGAAATAGAAATGCAAACGAATAGGGTAAGAACCCGTGAACGCCAGGACCTTTGTTATTTTATAAAAGCGAACATTTTTAAGCGCATGCTCCCAACACAGGTAAGATGATGAGGTACTAAAAGTTTGAATATCACTGCTTCGACAAGTAAGCGGTAGCAAAGGTGTATTAAATACAAAATTAATTTCGTCAAATAATAAAGCCTCATTTTTTAATATTATAATTAATATTAATAATAGTAAAATTACGTCAACACTTCGTAACACTTTCCCAGACAGCTTTAAATGGTATTAAATTGTAAATAAACATACGTTATAGTATAAAAGCTTAATTTTATACATGTTTCTTGGATAACTATTACAACATTTGTTCTAACCCGAGGCCAGACACGTCTAACGTTCGACCAGCACAGACTGTAATGCTGCTGTGTGTGTGTGTGTGTGGGCGCGCGCGCGCGCGAGAGTGCGAGGCAATATACAATACGTGCGAGTGAGATCGAGGGTTACGTCGAATATAATCATTCACTGCGCATGTTTTATTAGGGTAGAAAAACAACCTTTACAGCGGCCTCGCACTGCCAGCAACCAACGAAAAACATTCCTCCAGACAGGCATATCACGTAAAAGATTAAACATCTAGACTCTAAACCATCGATACATTACATATAGTAAGTAATAGTAACTAGTTGTTCTATGTAACTAAGTGCTAAATGCATCGCCATCTGCAGTTATTATTAATTACAAATATTCCATGTTTAATATTCTACACGTATCGATCTTTACCACAGATATAAACGAAAACAGAGGGATAACACTATTGTTAATTGTAATACCACTGGATATTACGATAAAATATAGTTTATTGGACTGATTTAGGTTATGCTATTTATCCCAAGTATTTAAAAAAGTAATGTAGATTGTACTTTAAATTGTTCTTACTTAATTTCGGCATTTGACGTTATGCAAACACCAAACACAAAAGAATGTTCAATATAGTTTACGTAGGCTGAAAGGTCTGTCTGTATGGAAATCCCCCTCACAAGTCAGAAGGGACCAAAAGCTAGTGCGGTTAGTGACAGTTTAATCCTACACAATGTGAGCTGTCGACCTTGAATTGTTTAATACTGTAATTTATGCTCCGGGATTTCGGTCCACCAGCGTATTTTGAGGTTATGTTCGGGTGTTGGTGTTCTATACAGTATCTGGGTGGCGGTGGCGGGGCAGTCTGATCAGCATTAATGCAGATCTACGTCATCACATATTGACTCAGCCATAGTCGTGATTCACATTCTCGCCCTACCAGGTATCAGCTGTTTTACCATTGTGGGCGACACAGGGACCGGATTAGCCTAAACTGATTTTGTTGTTCGAACATCGGCTCTAAATTCTAATATGGTTGTACCATGATTACTACTGCAATAACATGTTGAGGCCATGATAGTAATGCAAGGGTAAACGCTCATCATAAAAACTTAACATTTAAACATTACCTCGTAACAAAATTATGGTTTTTAGTTAATAACAGTTACATAAATCCAACACTGACCAAACTTAAAAATTAACTTAGTTAGTTACATTACTCTGATTGGAATTATTTCAAATTTCAATATTTTACAACATTATATGATACAGGTAATATTATCAATTAACATTTTCATTTCTCGATGGCATTAATTTTTTACCGCTCAAGCAATTTTCAAACTATTCTATAGCAGTCTTTATACTTACTAGTAAAGTACGTCGTTGGCATCGTGACGCTCGTAGCGTACTGTCTTGCAGAGCGAGCGTAGCACTGAATCCCGGTACGGGGAGAGCGACTCAAGCCCGTGTAGCCCGTAGTAGATGATCTGTACGTCCTGTAACAATACAATTTACACTTTACTTTAGGAAGTTCAGAGAGAAAAATTAAAATTTAGTACGAAACTGTACTCGTATAACTCTGGACAATGAGTCAATGCCTAGATGCGTTAAGTACTATTTACGTAACAGAATTGACTTATCAATAACTAGCTGACCCGGCGAACTTTGTCCCGCCTTAAAGGCAATATCACATGATCACATTTTTTACTTTTTAAATTAGAATAATTGTAAATAAAAAATATAATTATTCAATGATTCTTTATTTGCCATTTATTGTAGCACCTTGTGATAAACTACATTTTTTTGTTTTTTTATTAGGCGCGAAAACAAATAACGCGGATGGTCTTCCGACCCGTGGACATGCCACATTTAATTGGCCATGGGAAGAACATGGATGTTTGAGATTAAGACCACAAACTTTCAACGATTGGCCTTGTGACTTATTTACAGTCATGACGGATCGGAAATTGAAACCGTTTAAACTCAAATGGCATGTCGGGTGGGATCATCGGGATCCTCGGAATGAGAATTTCCTCACCTTTGAGTATTGTGGTGTAAATCAAATTGTTCATCAATTTACTTACCACCAAACTTGTTCCGTTGCACAGTTTTGGTTAGTATAAGTTTCGAAGCATGATTACTACAGAACCAATATTTAGTTGTAAATTGTGCCAGGTACATCCAAGAAGTTTAAACATTCAATTGGATAGTTGGTGGCATCATCTTCATTTGTTCCACAGTCAACAGATTTGAAAGAATGCAGTGTACCAATGATCTCATTCTGAATTATGTAGTTTAAGTCATCTACAGCTTTATTCTTAACTGCCAAAATTGCTCACTCACTCAACCATTCATTATTTTTGAGGTTAGTAATGATGTTTGGGAATACTTTGTTGATGAGTTCGTCTTTCGATGAGACAAAGTTACAGATATTTCGAGGAAATGAAATCAATCCGCTCGATTCGTCGACAGGTACTCGACCATTACCGATAGTCAACAATTACTCAGAGAAATCTTCAGCAGATGTATCGTTCAGCAATGCAACTCTCATGTTTGTTGTCAGCTTAAGTTTCCTAACATAGCGCCATAGATTCGATGATTTGAGGCAAGCGTTTATTTTGTCGGCAGCAGTCGATCTGGGAATTACTGGCAATGTTTGGCGGAAATCGCCAGACAGTAAAATAGTTGCGCCTCCAAAACATTTTGAGTCATTACGTAGATCTTGCAATGTTAGGTTAACTGCTTCCAATGCACGTTTATGCGCTATTGTGCATTCGTCCCAGATGATTCTGATAAAACTTTCGCCATAGCGGAGCGCTTTGTAATGTTGCACGTTGGTTCTTCAATATATTGAAGATTTAACGGCAATTTTAATGCAGAATGTGCCGTACGACATCCTTCTAGCAATGTGGCTGCTATTCCAGAAGAAGCAACTGAAACTGCAATGTTGGATCTTGCACGAACAGTGGCTAAAACTACTGACATGAGGAATGTCTTACCAGTTCCACCATGTAAATATAAACCACCGTTTCCATCATCAATTGCCTTCATTAATGTATCATAAACTTCCTTTTGTTGGGGGTTCATCAGGGGCACATTTGTTTGAACTACTAAATCTAATTCCTGGTGATCATATTCACGTTCCCATTCCAATTCTCGATTAAATGCGTCATTCATTTTACGATTTGGCGCTGGCATTCCTAACCTGACTAATAAACTACCACACATGAGATAACACATGTCTTCGATCAAGAGTAAGGCCCGATTATGTATCTCCTCTTTCATTTTAAGATCGGAATTTATTGAACTGACACGAATTTGATGTAAAATATCTTCTGCCATATTATCCTTGTATTTGTGCCACAGGTTAGATGGGTTCGATGGAAAGCATGTCGAAATGATGATAGCAAATAATGTACGTATCTGACTTGGAGATGCAGAGATAACTGCTTTGAATTGTAAAAAATTAAAATTTGATTTGTATTATCTGGATAGTAAAGTCTATGCTTAACAGTGATTGCAGAAACAGTTGAAACAAAATTTGCTGTTTCTCTTAAGCTTACTCTATGCTTTAAAACTATAAATGTAAAGAAATTTAAAATGGTAATTAAATGATATAAACATATATTTCTTTTGTTGCATTATATAGGTTTACAAAGAACAGCTGATTCAATTTGAACAGGCCCTTTCACTTAATAACATATGTTTGCTGTAATGCATTTCTTACGGGTATTTCCGTAACTTTTAGAGACCAGTGAGGCGGAATCCTGAATCGGGAACGGGATAAAAGGTATCCTATGTGTTTCTCCCAGTTCTTAGCTACCTCCCTACCAATTTTCAGCCAAATCGGATCAGCCGTTCTTGACTTATAAATAGTGTAACTAACACGACTTTCTTTTATATATATAGATTGATTTTGTCTATTTTAATAACACATGTTGTTAGCCTGTGTGGGGTGCCTTAGATTATTAAAACGTCTAAAATTATCCAATGACTCTGTTGCCCCGTGTAATATTGAGATGTTGAGATTGCGTGCTATCTAGCTGAATATGGACAAACGGTTTATTGATATATATATTCACGATGGATATATATATATATATATATATATATATATTTATATAATTTATATAAATTATATATTATATATATAATAAATTATATATATATATATATATATATATATATATATATATATATAGGCTATATATACATATAAAACAGGATAGTTTTAGGATTAAGCATTAAAGTATTGAGTAAATTCTGAAAATAACACAAAATAGCAGACATTTTAATTTCATTTATAATAATTAGGACATTACTATAAAATTACAGTAGGTTACAGCTCTAAAAAAGGAATTTGAGTATATATATATATATACTCAAATTCATATATATATACTCATGTGCTGGTGTACATGTTAGCGCTAGCGGATTCGCTTTCTCTTTTGAAGCCAAAGGTATTATCAAAAGCCAATGTTTGCATTGGATGCAACATACCTAATATCGACAAAATCAGTCAAGGGAGAGAGATGGTTTCATTTTTACTATTATTGAAAATGTGACATATTACATTCTTCAAGTAGGTGAGGTCTATATATTATGTAAAATCAAAACAACTTTCAGTTTGAACTTGATCTTCCTCGAGTGCTTTTTCCCAATGCCACAAATTTAAATTTACTTGACAAGTTCCACGACTCACATCATAACATATTAATCCCCATAAAATGGGGAATTTCCAGAATTAGATGATGAAGAGGAAATTTCCTTCTGGCCCGATTCTCTTTGTCTCGCTACGATTTGTACAGATCACCTGACCCGCAGGCACCGCCATACAGTCAAGGTCTGGCAGACTCACCATGCTGGTGTACATAATCACAAGCAACACCGGTCTGTCTTATGCTTCCGCTTGTTAGAGCTGCCACGGCCATCGAGTCATCTCCGTCCTTCATCCCGCTACCGCCTTTAGCTCCGAGGTGACCGAAAAAACAGGAATTTAGATCCCCTTGTTCGGTACGGCGATGTTCCAATATGATTGATATTTACTGCCTATTGTACAGAACGTGTACTTAAGCCTTCGATGATTTATGGAAAAGCTCTTGCGTCATTCCGATAACAATTTAATAAGTTTGAATTGTCTCTTACAAGGACTACCAGATCTGTGAAGTGCCCTCCCCCCTCCTCACCACATCCGCCTGCGGACGAGCGGAGGTGGGAGTGACCCAGGAGGTAGGTCAGATCACCGTAAACAGCTGCGGGCCGCCGGACCGAACCGGACCCTGGCTGTGAGTAAGTCCGCAGATCCCCATCAACGAAACGTCACCACACTGGCCAAACACCTGTTCAGATCGGATGATCACCTGAATAACTAGTTCGCAGAGAACGTTTGACTCTGTTCGAGCGATACTGTATCTCACTGTATGCGTATAGATCATATTGAGTCAAGTTAGTGGAGAGTTAAATTTAAGTGGTGATGAAATAAATAAGTTTTGATGAAAAAGGTCACATTACTTCAAACCAGGAAAGGGAATTATACAATGTACATAATTACATGACCATTTCGGGATTTGAGCTCTGGTACTAACTCTCAACTTACAGAGGTTGTTTCCATTCCAGAATCCGCATTAACATTGACAATAGCATGCATGCAGAGTCAATACAGACCCTTACTTAACTTTTTAAAATTATTAACCAATCAAGATTAGACATTTCAAATGGGCCATTGCAATCAACGACAAAGTTTGTGTGTGATAAGTAGAGGAGTTCGAGATCAAATTTGAATCTGATGTTATTTGTTTCCAAATAATTTGGAAAATCTTATTATCAACAAGTATTACTCAGATCTTCTAATTACTAATAATTCAAACACCAATAATATTGAGGATTATCGTTTTATTCAGCTTTGAGTTTCTGCTTCGAAAAATGTAGATTTGTTTGTTGATGCCGAATGGTTTAAGGTATCGAGAAATTTGCCTTCAACACTATTTATTATTTTTCTTTTACAGGTGCACTACGAGCTGTACTATCTCATGTTTTATTCTCATATTGGTGGTGCTAACGTCAATGTTTTGCTTATTGGTGTATATTCTGATTAGGGCCTACAGAGGTGTTATCAGAATTGACTTCACTTAATTAATGGACAATTAATCTTTAGTTTCGAATAGAGTGTCTGGCTAAGTACGTTATAAAAAGAAACCGTTCAAACCCACCATTCCGTGCCACTGTATGTGCGTATAGTCCCCTACCACCATTCCGTGCCACTGTATGTGCGTATAGTCCCCTACCACCATTCCGTGCCACTGTATGTGCGTATAGTCCCCTATTACAGAGGTTGTCACGTGTATCCTTCCGTAGATATCCAGTTACAGAACAACTTATTTGTGAGAGTACTGTAACAGTAACCTTTTGAAGTAGATACTGGGTTCCAATGACGTACCAACGTGCCAGAAAGAATACAAATGTAGTTTTGTTCCCACATAAAAATAAAAGGTTTTCTTGGATATCAGCAAATATTCAGGTATTTAAGATGGGGGTGTAGAAGACTAAAGGAGCCTAATCGCTGGTCTTGACCCAGAAGAATGAACATGATTTGTTTATGAGAATCTTAAACGCGAATACAGATAATTTTCAAACTTACACACATATATGTTTCCGATGTACACAACTTCGAACATCAATAAATCAATCATTTTACTGTCACAATACAATTGATTTTTACATTGCGTGACAAGGTCAAGATAACTTATGTTACATACATTGTAACGGCCCAAACATTCTAAATTGTACTGAAACCTAGAAATTCATGGTTACACAAAGCAACAAAATTGCCTTTATTTAGGTAATTAAAAAATTTAAAACAAAAAAAAACAATAATAAATAACAGTTAACATATAAAACTACTAATCTACAGAGTAGGCACCACCTAAATGGAAAGTAGCCTATATTGACTAGGTTACACAAGGTCTTACATATACATCTTCATTTAGGTTAACTTTAATAAGTATGAAGCTTAAAAGATAAAACAATAATAATAGTAAGTCAACATAAAACAACAATGAGAAACCGTAATTAAAATATGGATATAATTTTTGATTTTCACAATGAAATTCTTTAAATATTACTATGGCTACGCGTGGACCGAGAAACTTTGATGATAATCATAACTTAGGCTAATTACTTAATCTTATATATATAATAATCTTATTCATCGCTTGGATAATGACATCGGCCGCATAAGCCTAAGAAGTAGATTGCATACACATATAGTGTAATTTCTTTTTTATATTAAAAAACACGACTACTGTGAATGTTGACAACTATATTTAAGCACCATTTTGAACACCAACAGTCCATATTCAGGAATTCAATCAGTGGCGTACAAAGCTAAAATTAAATCTATCGACCAATAATCTCCATAGTTTCAATAAAATAAAATTCCATAGTTCACAAAGAATATATTTGTGAATATGAAAAGATGTAATATTTACGTCTAACGAAGTTAAAAACGAGTTTTAGCAAAGCCATCCACTGATTATTTTTGATAACTGGGTGGCATTTAATTGATTACAGTTGTCAATAAACAATTTATCGCACATACAAGCTACGCCTCTCACTCATTAATTTATGGTCGATCATTTTTATTTTGGTCACACCAAAACACCTTGACGTCGAAGATAGAAATTGAAAAACTGAGAAGTGGTTCATCGAGAGTCGGTGATGACCGTAAGGAGGACAGCCTCGGTGATGTGGGAGAGGGATGTTGAGAGGAAGGAGGAGAGGGATCCCCAGGAGCGCGTCTATTTACGGCGTACAGACCTGGAGGTCGCTTACTGACGACTGAACTGGAGCTGGACGCAACCAATCGACCGAGTTCCAGCTAGTCAAATCCCTGTCGTCCCTATCTCGCGTTTTGACGAACGACCAAACATGGTGACTTAAAAAATGGTCAAGCTGTCAAGAATGTAAGAGAGTATTATTCATTTTATATACTGAGTCATTAAGATGGTATTTTTACTATTTTAACTGTGTATGTTCTGATACCGTTTGTTAGGTTTTATCATACAATTAACTGTGATACCGTTTGTTAGGTTTTATCATACAATTAACTGTGATACCGTTTGTTAGGTTTTATCATACAATTAACTGTGATACCGTTTGTTAGGTTTTATCATACAATTAACTGTGATACCGTTTGTTAGGTTTTATCATACAATTAACTGTGATACCGTTTGTTAGGTTTTATCATACAATTAACTGGAGTGTAATCGCAAAATATCATTTCAATTTTTTGTAAAGGTCCATACGAAAATACAATACTAATACATGTAGGCCTACAATAATTTTTGGTGTACATTACATTTTTTATATTACGTATTATACTGTATTTAGAAATATATATATTATATTTAACTTGTTCACATTCAACGATCATTTAAAATAGTGTTACTACGAGTAGTTAACTATGTTATGGCTACTACTGCGTTTTCTGTTTGCTCAATATCTAATATATGCATAAGTACGTGTGATACTTATTACTTGAGCTAGGAGAGTGAGACTCCAGAAATATTATACTTGTAAAAAAAACATACATTTTGTTACGTGACACTCAAACTACTTATGGGGAGTTTTAGATTTTTAGGGTATTTAAAAGCAACGAGTATTTACAACATCGATGACCAATTACTTTGTACCAAACGATACGTTATTAACTAATTATACAACGTTCAAACTAATGTAGAAGTAGAACGACACAAGATAAGTAGAACTCTTTGCTTCATAAAAACACTAACACAGTACGGAAAGAATTTCCCAGCAAAATTAAGCGCATCATACATCACGTAAGTGTCATGCTGATGTAAGTAACAAACAAATCAAGATGCTCCACATACTATAGGTAAAAATAATAAAAAATTATCGAATGAGTTTGAAAATATCAACGCAACTATTAATCACACGGTAGGAGTACACCGCACTGGTGTCGCGTAACAGACAGGCATTGCTGAGATTCCATGCAACATTTAAGTGTATACACTCCGCTCTGGAGATGTGCTGCGGACAAACAAACACACAGACGATCATACAGAAAAATTGCTACATCCCAACAACATAGGAGAAATTGTCAGCCTTCTATGTGCTTCAATGACGCTCAGCCTAATCCCATGGTTGAACATGCACCATCATACCTTGTCAATTTAGAAATGAAGTATCATGAATTAAGTCTACATATGAAATCTTTCTCGAGATATCTTGCCACATGATACATTGAAAGTATCCTAGCAGTGTTTAAGTATCCACGCATTCAAAAGTGTCAACAAAAGACCACGGTTCTTTTGGAGGTATGGATGTTTTCAGTGCCGGTTTTAGCACTACTAGCGCCCTGGGCGAGATTTCTTCGGCGCCCCCTAACTGCAATTCAATTACATACGAAAGAAGGCTACCGGCGCCCCTTATCGTCCGGCGCCCCTGGGCGGTCGTCCAACCGCGCCCTACCCTAACGCCGCTCCTGGATGTTTTCGTGTTAAAAACTTTTTTTAAGATAATTTCAATTGTTTTGATAGCTCCTTGAGTTCAATTGTTTTGACTTCACTAGCGTTCAGCCAAATATATACATTACTATGAAAGTCATTGAGATTCGGATTGCTATACAAAAGTGTGTGTAATTCTAGTCCAAGGAGGGTGGACTGAAAGCTTGGGTAGATACAATTGTAAATGGGAGGAAGGAAGAATTAAGGATTCATTTCTTGCAACAATGAAACCTGGGATCTATAGTTGCACTACAAACTTTATCACATAACCGGTTTTATCTAAGAGCCAGCTTATCTTATATAATCCGATTGATACACAGTACCGGATAATCTCTGTTATAAACCTAGAATGAGATAAGGATTTAACTAAACAGACCTTAGAGTCTCACTGAAACCAATGCCCAAAGCGCGATTCGACGACAACTTTTAGTACTACCACAGACAAGACCTAGCGCTACTGAATTGATTCTGTTGACTCAGCTGACTGGTTCCAATTAATTAGTAGCCTCAGCGAGATCCATACGTTAGGATGCCTTTGCCCTACACCTCCAACCGCAGACTGCCTTAAATTAAGGAGCATCAAAAATTATACATTGATGTATCGCGTATGATAATAATAATTAAAAACTATTACAACTTTCATTTCTAGAGATAATCGATATTATTATTACATCGTTCATAACAAAATAAATACGAGTATAAACATACTCGTAACTATACAATTGAAATGATGAACAAAAACACAAAGAAAAGGTCATACCTTATCACTCATTTGTCTTGTAATGTATGCAGACGCCAGTTACTTTTATTGTATTAGAATATACTTGAATCGCGATTTGTTAAAAGGGCATTAGTCCACTTTTTTGAGAAATTCACTTTTTCACTGTTTTGCATTTTTCAGACATAAATTCATCTAACTGTGTTAGAAAGGCACAAATCCACCACATAGCATAAGCTACAGAGCTTGTTTGGTATTGCAAGTTTTGTTAAAAGGGCACTAGTCCGGGACTTGTGCCCCTTTAACAAAACGTTTGTTGGCAGTACTGTCTTCAGCTGTGTGTGTGTGGCTCAGCTGTTTCCCATTCCCAGATTGTTGTTCCAGACTAACCTTCTGCAATTTAAGGTTATAACTTGCTTTGTTGTCAAATGCTTTGTGTTTAACATGTCAAACGACGGTTTTCCTGTTTTAAATGACGAAGTTGCAATTGAAAATAATATTTCAAAGAAGAGGAAATATGATCCTGAGTCCTACAAGAGGAACATCATAAAATGTTCCATTTTTAAAGGAAAGGCATACACAAACCACAAAGGAAACTTTGTGAATGAAAAACGTCCAAAGTTATCTTGCGGGTAAGTTTTTTACAATAATAACATTTATAGAAAACTACTGATTTCTTAAAAATTTATTAGATATAGCCTAGGCCTAGTGCAAGGTAAGTAGCCAACATCAGTTACTGCTACTTTTTAATGGGTTTGTTTGATTTGTTGTATGCCTAGTACAGTTCGATATTTTCAAATGCTTTTTCTGACGATTTTGTTTGTTTTTTGTGCAGGTGTCGTTGGAAATGCCTTAAAAAAATAGGAGAGAGGACAATATAAATGATATATTTGCCAAATTCCATGATATTAAATCCAAAAATGAACAGGACCTGTACATCCAAGGGCTAATAGATGTATGTAAAGTCCAAAGAAGGAGGCAAAGGAAAGACAACTCTACTGAACGATCAGCATGGTTCAAATACAATTTGTTGGTTGGTAGCACCAGAACAAACGTATGTATAAAAGCTTTTTTATCTGTTTTTTCTGTGTCGTCCAAAGTAGTAAGGCGAATCAAAGAATTGAAACTAAAGGGCCAGACACCGGAGGATAAAAGAGGAAAACACATTTATTTTTCTCTTGATTTAGAAAGCTGCAGTCAAGAGTCATATTGAATCGTTCCCGGTCAAAGAATCACACTACTTAAATAAAACAGTGTACTATTTAAGTGCTGATTTAAATTACAACACAATGCACAAGTTGTACACTGAGAAGTATCCAGCCTTAGCAGTAAGCAGGAGTTTCTACAAAAAATACGTACAGGAACACTTCAATTACCGGTTCGGTAGACCCCAAGTTGACACCTGCTGCACTTGCGAGGAACTCAAACTGAAGTTGAAATCTCCCCACTTGAATGACGCAGCTACGCGTGTTGCGTCAGAAGAACTAATGGTCCACATCAGGAGAAGTAAAAAGTTTTATTCTGCACTGGAGTTTAAAAACTCTGAACAGGCACAAGCTGAAGAGCCCCATGTATTATCAATTTCAATAGATTTTATGCAAAACATATCTTTGCCTAAAGTCCCAGTTCAGGAACGTTTTTATCTCAGGCAACTGACCATAAACGTATTTTGTATTTCTAACATAAAAGAAATTAGTGCTATGTTTGTCTATGACGAAACAGAGGCAAAAAAGGCCCCAATGAGGTCTGCTCTTTCATTAATGACTACCTGAATGATTTGCCTAAAAACCAGTATTCTGAGTTAAGAATATTTTCTGACAGCTGCTACGGGCAGAATAAAAATCAGGCCTTGAGCAGATTTTTGTTGTATCTAACAGATTCTAATCAGTTTTCAAAAGTGCAGCAATTCTTTCCTGTAAGGGGGCATAGTTTTCTACCATGTGACCGAGATTTCGGTCTTGTGAAAAGGCAACTTAAGAAATATGACAGACTCTTCACCCCCTATGAAGTTGTGGAGCAAATTGTTAAAAGCAGCAACCAGGAAAGTTTTTGGTTAAGAAAGTGAACTGTGATGAAATATTGGATTTCAAAAACTGGTGGGGCAAGCATTACAAACTCCGCACAGTTTCTGATGAGACGAAAAACTTGAAAAGAGAGAGTAGGGTTTGCGTTGGTATTACCACTTTGTGTATAGGTCAGACTTAAAAGGGTACATCACGGCCTATTCCACAATTAACGGCCTAGACAAGCAAATATTTTTCATGTCTGCTCAATCAGGTATGCCTTCAGCTCCAACCAGACTTGCATACCCGGGAGGGAAAATTCCCTTGAAGGAAGCCAAGGCCAATGACATCAAGAAAGCTCTTCAGTATGTACCAGTAGAACATCTGGAATTTTATAATGAAATTGTAAATGGGCCCATTGGAACAGCTGAAGAAGAAGATTTGGGTACCAGAGGTTGAGACCTTATAACACATTAAAAAGTGACCAACTAATACTATGGCTCAAAAATATTTTCTCAAATCAAATTAAATGTTTATTTTGTTAATTTGACTAATTTATAATCCAAATGCTATACCAAACTACTAATGTAAGCAATAAAAGCATAAGTTTGATCAGAAATAGTTGATCCTTTTTTAGTGCATTTTGTTAAAACGGCACAAGTCCATAGTTTTCAATAATTTAAAAAGTAATATAAATGAACAAAAAACACCATATCTATTGTTTCAGTAATTAAAAATAGTAATAAAATAAAAAAATATAAAAGATAAAGTAAATATTTTCCAAACAAGATGGTTTTTTTGTTAATTCCTGAAAGTTTTATCAAATGGACTAGGGCCCTTTTCACAAATCACCCCTTTTAACAAATCACGATTCACTTATAAAATATTTAATTGGATCGAAAATAACGAACCCTATAGCAAATCTATTGTTTGTTTAAAAGACCTTTTCGTGGCTGATGCAAATTTTCGTAGGCCCTTTCTCGGACTCGTAAATTAAAGAGTACTGAAGGTAAGTAACAACTCCGCCAGAATAGACAGAGAAATACCTAGGAGCCTACTTTTTTGTAGTTCGAGTATAAGGTGTTCGATAAGACTTGTAATAATCGACCTCGGACAGGACAGACTGGTATAACTGGCCGGGCAGGTCGAGGTTAATATACGTGTTAATGGTTAATGTGGCTGTTAATACCAGACGATAAAGTTTCGTTAACGACGGCTGTAATGGCCAAAAACATTTCAATTCTTTAACTGCAGAATCCTGAAGGAAACTGGATTTTCCGGGCATTTCGAATCGTGATATAATACAATCAGTCACACTGCGTTTCGGAATCTGCAATCTGATCTCTTCTTCAGGTAAATACGTAAACTAATGCATCACTAAAATCTAGGTTAAATTAAACTTAACATACCAGAGCACTGTGACACGCAATGCTATCAGAAACAACAACAGCCATGTTGTGTGTCTAAGTCATGCACACTAACTCTAAAACATGCACGTAATGTGCATTTAAGTATGTTTCGTTTAATTTAACCTAGATTTTACTTATGCATTAGTTTAGGCATTTACCTGAAGAAGAGATCAGATTGCAGATCTCGAAACGTAGTATTACTGACTGTATTGTACCACTGAACAATGGCAAATGTCCGAAAAATCCTGTTCCTTCACAATCCTTCCATCGTCAAAAACAAACCTCAAACAATGCAGAATCCTGTTTTGTGCAGTAATGTACAGGAGTAAAGTACAGAAACAATGCAGGGTCTATTCTTGGTCCCTTACTGTTTAGCACTGTACATTAATGATATACACACTGCACTGATTTACACAAAATTTCACGCTTATGCTGACAGTCTACAGATATACGCTAACTAGAACGGAAGTGACATCAATCGAACAATTGAAAACGTTAACTTGGACATTCAAGAGATAGTACATTGGACTGAAAAACACAGACTATAAATGAATACAGACAAAACAAAACCTGTAATAATTGAGAATTCATGGCTATTGACTATTGACTTCATGAATGTATAGGGAATATCAGTGAATGGTACCGTCTTACCATATACTGCAGTAGTGTGTGGAATTTTGAATTGACTAACACATTGGGCTGGACTGAATATGTTGTAGGCACTTGTAAAAAGGTATTTGCATCAGTCTATACGCTTAAGAAAATTAAATAATGTGTGCCCACTCATAAAAAGCTTGTTCTTCTTAAGTCACTTGTTTCCCTTCATTTCCTCTACTGCTACACCATGATTAATGACATGACTGTCTCTTTTAGCAATAGATTACAGAAGGTACCAAATTGTTTACATTTCTTGTTAAATTCAAGGCGGGACGAACATGTCTCACCTTATTATGTGCAACTTGCAATGTTAATGTTGGATGATATGAGAGATTTCCGCATTTTGATTTTTTACTTGGTTTCCTAAGATATTTTCCGAACAATTTGGAATTTATTGTCCTCCAATGACAATAGACGCAAGGAGCACCCGCACTGGTTCGTCTATACTGCTAATCCCTCACCACAGAACAGCAGTATTCAAGTTATTTGTCGTAACTGGATGTCGTACGTGGAACTCCCTTCCAGCTTCTATATAAATGTCTGGAGAGCCGGAGTTGGTTTTCTTCAGCTGCCAAGACTTACTTCTTGCGGCGGATCAGAGAGTGTTCCCTTGAGCTCCTCTCCTTTTCCTAGAATGTTTACTTTTTTGGAGAGTCTTAATGTTATGGATTTGCATGATTGTTATGTTTTACAATTTTACTTATATGATATAAGAAAAGGTACTCAATTACTACACTAGAACTAAAATCTGAATGGCTTCACCTACTTAAAAACGGACAAGACGTAGACCGTCTATAAACATCCCGTCATCCGGATTTTGAGAGATACGACTTTGTGTTTTAAAAGTTAAACTAAAAAAAATTCTTAGAATTATATGACAAATATCTTTTCAACATATGATTTATACGCATCCAACTTGTACATACCAAAGTGTATAACCTTTGAACATTTAGGGTCTAGGTCTAGATTTCTTCTGTCAAAGCAATAACAATAAAAATAAATTAAAAGCGTTTCTAAAAAAAGTTTAGCGTTTGAGTGTGAAGTAATCACATTTTAAAGGCTTGCCCTTCTACAATCCAACGATAAAAATAACTGCATACAATAGAATGGAAGTGTAACATTGTTCTTATGAGCCTATTATAATATCGGAGTAAACAGACTAATATATAGTAAAATGAATATATTATCACGATAAGATAGCACACCTTGGAAATGAAATAGAGGGGTTAGTGAGCAGGTCGAGACAGGCACGTCACATCTCCCACCCCTCTCTGGTCGGACGGTACAGTGTTCACTTGCACTTTAGTAGTTTAGTTTCTAATTGACTGTCGCGGGATTTCTACGACGATTTAGTTCAGTAGCGAACCCACCGAGAAATGGAAACTGTAGCATGACGATTGGTGCTAGTATGAAAGTGGATTACAGTGGACCTACACTCAGCACAACAAGAGGTTAGAGTCATATTAAAAGCGGCATTATGAATAGAATACAAGAGACTAGGCAGCCAGCTACTAAAAAATCGACCTACTATTCACAAGCGTTGCTATATTCCATTTTTTACCAAAATTCCTCAATTACATCCTAAATTTCATTTTGTTTAGATTTGTCTGTCAGTTCTTTTTTTGCAAATTAGTGGAAAATTTACATATTTAATTCTGTATGGAGTTTATATTTTATTTTGCTCATTAAGATCTATTCGGCTAAAAGATCAAACATACAAATTGGTTCAATTTAAAATTAGCATTGTTAAGAGTAGTATAAAATTTTAAAAAGAGAAGAAACATAATGCATTTAGACGTTTATTTTAAACAATATTTTATACAAAAAGGCATTCATTGACCAGCAGTCATTGGGATTTTCCCAAATTCGCAAGAGCCCACCTCCACCTACAGTACGGTACATATACTCTTACTTTTAATTTGGTACATTTTCAGTTTAGCGGGGGATTGGTATCGGCAGTAATGTAAAGCGATGGCGAGCGCCATGTTGTCTTACAGTACTGCAGACTCGCAGGTGCAAAAACTACGTTAGGTCCTAATAAGAACAATTACCAAGAAGAATTTACACGAATATTTTTTTAGTTTGAGAAAATTTATCATAAAAGACAGTAAAGAAAGATTTATTTTAAAACTGAATATAACTTGTTTCGTATGTTTGCAATGAAAAATAGTTCTTTTCAGAAGAATAAAAAAATGCTATTAAATTTGAATGTAACTGGGCACCGATAAAATATTTCAGTGGCAAAAAATTATTGAAAGCATTAGATTTTTTATTGCGGGAAACTTTAACACTAGTTACTTTTATCAATACACATTATAGGCCTAATATTAACTTTGTTATATATTCTATGTTGGATCTGGATTCATGGTCTGATAAAACTAAGAAGTAAATAAAGTGACTGAAAATCGTTAGAACCCCCTTTTGAAAGAAGAAAATTACTTATTGCAATATACGGTAGCAAACCATTAGTATGTTATACAGTAATGGAGCAAGCAGCGAATAACAGTAGAATAGTTGGCGGAGAAAGTATGGCCAACATAACAGATGGCGGAGAAACCATTTTGGAATAATCAGTACAGATCTGTTCCGCATAGCCTCCTTGATCAGGCGGTCATAACCACGCAAACGTAGAAGGTATATTATCAGCTGTAGAATTTGTTACCTATCGCACATATGTTATTGAGAAAAAGGTGAGCTGATTAATAAGAATGGACTGCATTTCTTTCTGTATTTTGTATCACAGAAATTTAAATTTATTGATAACTTTCTTTCTATTACCGATCTGCAGCGATACCTGATTCAGCAATACACCTCTATACCAGATGCGGGTAGTTCGTGTGTTTGTTAATTAAGAGGTAACGAACTCCAGTTGTTTTATAGATTGTATCTTTGGAAATGACCCATTTCTGATTAGATCCTCCAGAATTTTATTCTGTCACATGACAGGCACTATCATGAGGGATGTTTTTCGGCCGGTTATTCAATAATCAAAATTGCATACATTATAATTTAATTAGTTATTTTATTAAGGGTCTTGACGAAATAGCCTAATTTTGTTGTACAATATAATCATCTTTCACTAAAATTTAGTGTAGGATCCAAGAACTCCAGGTTACATGACCGCTGTCGTAACTATCATGTCATTTATTCCGGTGCACACCGGATGGAAAGATAGCTAACACAATTAAAATATATCAAGAATTTAATTTAGTTGATAATGCTTTAGCACAGTGTACACAGGAAAACAATTTTATGATCGTCGATATTGATTACACATTAGTGTTTCATTAAAATAAAAAAAAACTGAAGACCGTTATTATCGAGCAAGATAAAAATATAAAGTTGCAACACATTGTCCGATATGCAACAAAAATCACTGTTTGGGCTTAGCAGAGCTGAGTTGAGCACTGAGTCATTATATTCTAATAGGTATTGTGTCCAAATATCGTTTTTAATATATTTTGACAGTAGTTACCCGCTGTTCGATGAGGCAACCATGGCCTCATACTATGCCAATGTTTATTCTTCAAAGGACTGACTGCATATGATAAAAATAGCAGGTTTCTGCATAGCCTACTGAATTGTATGCAATTGATTGGTAAGAGTGTCAACTAAAACGGGGGAAGCAATAGAAAACTAACCGTAGGATCTAGTTAAAAAATGTTAGGAACGTAATGCATTAAGATAGTTGTAGTAAACCACTAATTACTAAAACCTCCGTCGCAATTAGAACCACACCATAGGGGGCTTGGATCCGATGGGTCGTTTTATGTTAACTTACGCTATTAATTATAGCATTAGTAATCCAAACGTTGTATATTAATGAACACAGGCAATCTTACTTTACTTCTTTCGATTGTTCAATAAAAAACATCATGAAAATTTGTAATTCATCTTTTACACTATGCAATTGTAGTTGTCGAAAATGTTTGTAAAGAGGTCTAAATTTACTGAATGCATTTTGTTGTCAGATGAGCTAAAATCGAGCACTAATTTGATCTTGAAAAAGATTATATAATATTTTTGTTACGAATAAAATAGAAACGAGAATTATTAGTGGTTGGGTACAATTTTGTACGGCTTGCGTTAATTATCCTATTTCCAGAAATCAGTTGTTTTTTAATTATATTGTTAAATAATGAAATATTAAAGATTTATGAACCATTTGAAGAATAATATTAAATAAATGCAAATAATTTTGCATTATATTAAGTAAAACACAATTTATTTTATTAAATCTTGTAATGTCTTACTCAATGATTGTAAGCTGAAAAAGACTCAAAGCTTTTGGAGTCTATATAATTCCAGTCATATACATATATCTGTACATTAATCGCTTGTATCGATAGTATTAACACACTGCTTATGAAACTCTTCTTATCTACTTTATGGTAACGTATAATTATATACGTACTCGTACTCTACATACGTGTATTACTCCATGCTTCTTATTTTTGTGATCAGTTGACCAGCTAAATTGTTGTTTGTTTTTTAAATCATACCCTTATTGAAGTATATTGCGTAATTTCAATCCTACCTAATTCTACGTGTTTATGTTAAGTTTACTCTATGCTGTAAATTTAGAGTTTATTCACCGACTTACTACCTCCTCTTATTTCTTGAATCAGGTATTTTTAAGAAATGTTAAAATTAATTAAGTATATTTGAGTATTTAACTGGTTTTATATTTATGTAATTTAAAGATTGCAAGTTAAACATTTGCTTTGATGTTGACAGTCAAGTTCACATTTTCACCCTTTTGTCAGACTTTATAACTTATTTAGGTTTTCATGTAGATAGGATCAGAATATTTCCTAAAGAATACCACTCAATAATAACAAATTACCAATAATAGGTAAATGTAGTCAACTGTGCACACTTAGAACTAACTTATTATTAGCCTAGGTTATGTATTATTAGCCTTATATTTATGTGGATAAGGATTCAAGTTACTTAACTGAATAAATACTATTAAAGCTTATAAAACAGTTAAGATCTTAATAGTTACATGGAAAAATAACCCAAATTATACTTTTTTTACTTCCTTATGAATTATAGCTGTGTAGTGTAAATAAGTTCAAAACAGCACAATAATATACTGAGTGTTAAATAATAAAGTATTAAATGATTAACTATAATGTAGCCTATTGTTACATAAGTTGAACATTTATTAAGTTTGGCCATGTAAAGTATTAAGTATTTGGGTAGGGTACGATAAGCGGACTCGGTTTATTTATTTTGAAGAATATAATCATTGATATCTAATATTTGCATCTTGAATCCTAGACTATCAATCGATATAAACATTTCTATAGTCCGCAATAACAATAATGTTTTTAATTAAAATGTGAATTTAATATTTACAACGATGATGTCATAAATAATAAATAAACCAGAACGATCAAACTAATTATTATAACCAAAATTAGGAAACTCCTAAATTATTAAGAATTGACATTAACATTAAAAGAACCAGAACGAGAACAATAAAACAAATTATTATAACAAAAGAGGAAAACTCATAAATAATTAAGAAATAACGTAAATAATAAATTAACCAGAACGACCAAACAAATTATTATAAACTTAAATAGGAAAAGTCATAAATAATTAAAATATGATAACACACATTTGGAATGGAAAAATAAATGATAACAGAACAATCATTGGAATAGAAAATGGAAACTTGTTGAACTGTCTACATGTTTTCTCCTGGGTAGCAATTTTTAAACGCTTTTAGGAAATGGTTGAGCGCGTCCTCTTCAGAGAATTGTACCTCTCTTCGATATATATAATCACAGAGATGATCTTCGAGAAGATCGGCTGGTATCTCATCTTTTAAACTGCGTTTAAGGCTCTCTACAAAATTTCAACTGTCTGAGTGTTGACACCGGTTACTGGGTCTAAAAAGTTTTCACTATGGTTGACAGTAAAATGGACAAAACCACAATCACTCAATCCAAAATACGCTTTTCACATGTCTGTGACTATGATTGTTCCAGGCTTTACATATTTTAATATGAGAGGAATGAGGGTTTTAGCGTCTCGTTTGTTTTCAGGGCAAATTTCAATCAATTCTATACCTACCCCCACATTTTTGTCCTTCTGGTATAGTTTCAATTAAACCTAGAACCCAGGTTCCTTCTAACAACCACCCTTTGTTATATTTCCATTTTCCAATTTTGTACTCATCAATTTGTCAAAGCAATTAAAATCAGTATCGATTGATTATATCGATGGTTATGATTAATTAATATCGTTTGCCAATTTCGATATATATAATAGTACCTGGCATGTATAAATACTACAAGACCTATAGTATTGGTCTACTGTTGTAGTGATTTCATAGAAAATCTATTTATGGTTATTTTGATGGATTTAATATATTTTTGAGAATTTTTACTAAATGTTGAGATCCATAAAATGTTCATCAATTTATATGTCATCCTTGACTTTCATGTCAAGAGTACTTGTACAGTACTAAGTTTATATCTGAAATTTTATCGTTGAAGTTTTAGACTTACAGTATTTAAATAGATAATATTTTTACATTTTCTACAAGTTTAAAAAGGTTTCTATTTCAATTTTTTTCTGCATCACTCTGTGCCTTTTGTTAACACAATTCATTTCCTGAAATATTCTGGCCTCGCTGTGGGGAATTAGTTTTTGTAAAACAGTTGTTGAATGTGAAACTTTCCCCCAACAATATACACTGAACTGTACAGATGTGATTTGAAGGAGGTCACTTATCTGTTACCGGTAATTAAATGAATTTGGAACCTCTTAAGTGTGTTTAATGTTTCAGAAACAATGAAACCTCATACTCCACTTTGTAATTCAGTCGGCAAGCGAGTCTGTATGTATACTTATGAGGTGGGTTTGCCCATCTCACAAAGATCATACCCAGATGATCTAGTTTTGATAACATTTTGATGTAGGTTTTAGTATTAATAGTGGAATCTTATGAATATTTTGTTTAGTTTTATAATTTTATCACCATCATTTTAATAAAACCGTTTTGATACAATGTTTACTTTTTTTTAAATATAAGTGCTTAATAATAAAATAGCAGAAACAGCATCTAAAATTCTTGTTAAAAATAAGTAAACATTAAAAGATTAAAGATTAAAATTGAAATTTGGATAACATTCAAATATGTAAACAAACAATTGAAATGAACAAGCATACAGATATCGTAAAAGTTTTATTCTACATTATAAAGTTGCCCAAAACATTGACTTGTATTTGTGTAATGTTACGGTAGATCCAAAAGAGTAGACTTGGGCGATGATCAGTCTTCAACCACCCAGAACAGTATGACACTGATTATTTTGTTATAGGCTAACTTATGAGGTTTTTGGGTGTGGTGAAGTTTTCTGAGCAATGTGTATATTGCAGAGAACTTTTGTGGGTCTTCACAAAAAACTTGTGCAACAGATAGAAGTAGGGTGCCCCAAACTCACCACATGTATAAAGATAATGTACATATTTGTCAGTGTTTTTAATAAAAACCATTTTGAATATTGAAAGAAAGATTGGGTGGTTGAACCATTGGTTGAAACTTTATTATAGTGCTGAATCTCCAGATTTTATGAAACTCAAAGTAGGCCTATTCAATAAAGCATTCAAAAAGTAAGATAACTGTCAAATATTTTTTAAATAAAAGATTATTTTAAAATACGTTCAGGTCATTCCATGTCAAATCAACCAATGGTCTGGACCTTGACCTCATAAATTTTCATAATTTTGTTGTATAGAAGTTGTACCTACCAAGACTAGTTAAAATGCAAAATTTTACATTTTTCTTCCTTTTGATTATATAAGTAATAAGCTTTTACAAATCCACAAAAAGGCAGTTTTTGGCCATGTCTTAATATTTGGTAAGTACTGTAATGTAGCTTAAAGACTATTGAAGCTAAAGTGTTCAAATTTCCCCCCAAAAATGGTTTGTGAAAAACCCAAAAAAGTCTCCTTCAATTTTTTTGAAAGAAAGAAAAACATGTTATTTACACTATAACTGACTATATACCTACAAAATGTCAGAATGGAACGAAAATAGGTTCTTATAAAAAAAAAAAATATTTTGTTACCAGAGTACACAGTGGTCTGGTGTGAGCTGCCATTGCTATGTACATTAGGTAAGGTACTGTGTTCCTTAATCATGTACGAAATAATTATCTAAGAACCAGATAATGTTGTATATCTAATTTGGTTAGGAAAATGTTTTCAACTATTTTAGTACTAAAATTTTGTTTAAAAGTAGTAACCTTGAATCATTTAGTCTTTATTGCAATGCACTATTAGGCTACTGTTACAGCAAACTATAAAATTAACATTAATTGTACCCTTCACACTAATCACAATTATTCCTCATATATAATTTCATAACATTTTTTTACACTCTTCTAAGATATTTTTCCAAAGCAAGAGAAGAATTAAGCTTAAGCTGTACAGTGTTCCTGTTGCTGTTGTTGGGTCCACCTTTTGCAAAAGAGTGTTTCCTGGCACCTCTAATACATCTCTTTGTTGTGGGTAGAAGAAATAATGAGATGGACCTTATGGGTGTAAAAATTTACCCTATACATTTTGTTATTATTTTTGTCTTAATACATCCCAGCCACCAAGAGTTTTCATATGCTACTTTCACAAAACCAGACGTGATATGATCCAAACCAGTTGGTGTTAATTGGTACACTGACAATACACAATCAAGGGATTCATCCTGACTGAAGTAATAAGGCTTGACAATAATTTGATTTTCTGAGAATGGTATAAATGAATGACACTTTTGTGTTCCTACAATTGCCTTTCATTCACCAAGCCGAGGAAGCTAGTATCTTTTAACCTCTTCATAATCTTCCGTTGTACAGAACTCAAAGTCAATATTGCTAATATTATCCGAGGGAAAATTTACTACTGCTACTAAAACTAATTTACTTTTACTACTGTTTCCATTAAAAACCTATTTACAGCTACCCACTTTTTGTAAGTCACTTCATTTATTATTTCACTGTTAAATGTTTTATACAACTTCCAGATAACAACCACCAGGGCATTCTTTACGTACATTCATATAAAAGTGCTGAGAAGGTGGATTACACGTTACCTTGGCCCAGACAGGAGTGGTAAAATTTCAATGAGGTTTCATCTTCCAAGACAAAATGTTACATTTTTGCTCCAGTCATCATTGACTTGATGTTCTGGTGCAATGTGCACATGCACACAGAATGAGTTCCACTTTTTCCAGCTAGTATATAGTTCTTGGGCCTAAGTTCACAAAACTGTGAAAAACCTATTCGGCTTGTGGGGAATGTTTTCTTAAATAGTTGATATATTTCTTTTAAATTTGCTAAAACTAATCGATTTTGTATTTTGACCTTTCCATCTTTATTTCTAATGGTAACATAATCTTTTTTACCCGTCATCGCTAACGTCATCAGAATTATAAAAATCTTTCACAAATTCAAATTCTTTATTCAGCATGTAGACAGAGTTAACAATGTATATGCCAAGTCAACAACAAATCATAACAAAATATAATAATTGTCTCTCAATAAAATAATTTTACTTTTTCAAGTTTACACTATCTTATCATCTAAAAAGTCCTTAACAGAATAGTAAGCCTTCTCGATCAACAACCATTTCAATTTTTTTCTAAAAACTGTGTAATCTTGGACTAATCTTAAGCTTAATGGAAGACTGTTAAAAAGAATTACTGCTGAAATATTTTAAATGATTTTCAAAAAATGAGGTGGAGTGTGGCGGGATATTTCATAATGCATCTGGGTTTACTTCTTGTTCCATACATGTGAGTCGGAAAAAAATTCTATTAAAAAGGTGAAAGTTTTTATGAAGAAATGATAAGGTTTCCAGAATATAAATGGAAGGAAAAGTTAAAAAGTTTGTTGGAGGAAAAAAGGTTAGCACATGAGGTTCTGGATGGGACATGACAAATTATTCTTAAAGCTTTCTTTTGAAGCCTAAAACACAGACTTAGTTTTTGGTGCTTTCAGAACCCCAAATGGAAACCCCGTAAGATATGAATGGATAGATGATGCCATAATAAGTAGCAGTAAGAATTTCAGTTGATGCGAAACGAGCCAGATTTCTGAGCACAAAATACCCTGACTCAGCTTCCTACATACATGCTCTATGTGGAGATGGAAAGACAAATTGCAGTCAATAATAAGGCCAAGAAATTTTTACGGAGCATTCTGAGAAAAACAGCTTCATCACCCCAAATGAATACTGAGCAAACTTTTGCTTGAATGGCTGTTAATTGAAAATTCAATGAGTGTAGTTTTTGAGACATTTACCTGAAGACTGTTTTGCTCAAGCCAATTAACAAGTGCATTCCCTTCTAAGAATGTGTCGAGTTCCAGGTGATCTCTGGAGGAATAGAAAACGTTAGTGACGTGTCATCTGCATATAGGCACAAGTTTGGCACAGTTAAGCCCTTACAAAGATCGTTGATAAAGATTAAAAAAAGGACAGGGCCCAAAATTGAACCTTGGGGCACGCCCTTGCTGATAGTTCCTTTCGTGGAAAACCTATTGCAGATGTTATTTGACGCATTAATAGAACTCACCTTAACAAACTGTGCCCTTTTGACCAGATATGATTGAAACCACTGAAGTGCGACACCTCTAATCCCCATGATAGACAATTTATTTAGAAGAAGAACGTGATCAACTAAATCAAAGGCTTTAGTTAAATCAAAAAATAAGCCACTAGACCAATAGTATCAACAATGTTCTGCACGACACAGAACATTGCGTCAACAGTACTTTTCCCTTGGGTGAACCCATATTGATGTTGAAACATCAGCTTGTTGTGCTGTAGGAAACTCCAAAGCCTTTTTAATACTATTTTTCTCTATAACTTTAGAGAAGGTTGAAACTACAGAAATCGGCCTGTAATTTGAACAGTCCAGATTGCAGCCTTTCTTGTACAAAGGGTGGGTGACCATAGCGAGTTTCAAACAGTCAGGAAATATACCCATTGAAAATGAATGATTAATCAATTCACTGAGTGGCCTCTGCCAGCTCTAAGACTACGTTTTTTCAACAAAGCAGATGATATTCCATCTGAACCACAGCGGAATTCTTTGATTTTAGGCTGCGAAACCGACTCAGCAATCTCCATAGGATTAGTAGGCGACAAGAAAAAACGAATTCAGAGGGACATGTGCTCAAGGCAGAAGAGAGCTAATATTAGGCGGAACCTTGTTGGACTTATCACCCACATTAAGGAAATAATCATTGAAAATATTACACACTTCTGAGGGATCATTAACAACCTCTCCTAAATTATTCCTGATTTCTGGTTTTTGGTACTTTTTAAAAGTCATGTGAACCTCGACTCTGATTAACGATCCCCCAAAGTGTTTTGGTTTTATTAGATGACGTTCTGAGCCGCTTAGCCACACTATCAGACTTGAGTTTCAGAATGAGCTTACGATACAACTTCTTGAGGCCAAGATATCTTTGCCTAAGGGGGTGGACAGAAGGCAAATCTTTCGATTCCAAGTAAGAGGATCTTAACTGTTCCCTAACCCTTATTGCCTCACCATCTAGCTTAATCCTACACTTGTCCCTACTCTCTGAAGGGACCTTTTCTCCTGACCAAGGGGAAACAAACGTTGAAATAATAGTCAATGTGACTCAAGAACAGCTCAAACTTTGCATTTAAGTCAGTCAATGAATACAAATCAGCCCAGTTTTCCTTATTCAAGTAATATTTGAAGAGACTAATGTTTTCCTCTGAGAAAAACACGGTTGTAGCGGAAAAGAGCTGGGGATGACTTTGAAGATGATTGAGAGCCAACAATTGCAGCCTGTGCATGATGGTCACTTAAGTATGACACTATAAACAGAGCTCGAAAAAAACAGGGTTCAGGTATATCTGTGTATATATGATCAATCAGGGTCCTAGACTTCTTAAACTCTCGTGTATACGAACGAATGGTTTGGCGAAGACCAAAGGACAGCATATCGTTTAGTATAGTTTTGGAGTCGTTGGAAGAACCCGCTAAATCAATATTTGAAATCGCCCAGGACAATTGTATTTGCACTCCCTTTCATAACCTGTGAAAGACAATCATAAATATTTTTGTAGAAGACCTCCTTGCAATTAAGGGGGGGGTCTATATACCCCAACTATATAAAGTTTTCCACTGCCTAGCTCAACAGAAATGGCCACCAATTCACAGAAACCTTCAACGCAGTAGTTAGAGACATCAATAAGGGAAAAGGAAGCATCTGGTTTAATGAAGAGAGCAACTCCACCCTTCTCCATTCCGGATCTACAGAACGAACTTGCCATCACATAACCATCCAATTGCAAAATGCCGAATTGGTTAACGTGATGCTCACTAATACACACCACCATTGGATTTTCTTCCTGAATGAAAAGCTGGAGAGTTTCCATAATTAGAATTTAAACCCCGTATATTCTGATGAAGGACCTTCAGGGAGCTATTATGAAAGCCGTTGCGTACATCACCTGGACTGAAGCAACGGGGGGAAAAGTCACGTAGTTGCTAAGATGGGGGATTGGGATGAGGCGTTGAAATCGTTTCCCGACGTGAGAGCAGGAGTATCTGGTTCGGGTTCAGGTGTATAAGGTTTAGTTTCTCAGGAGCAGTAGGAGTATCAGGTTCAGGGTGTACCTGGTTCAAAGGATTGTGTTTCGTCCTTATGAGCATTTATCTTACAAAGAATCTGATGCATTATGAAACCCAGTAGAAAATTACCCTCTTATTCAGATGTCTACCATCCCTTGCAAGGTGACGCAGTCTTAAGCAAAAGTTTAAATCAACATACTGTACTCCAAAGTTGAAACACAATTCAACTCTATCTGCTCATTCAACATGCACAGAGTACCATACTTCAAATCACGCCTTATTGGAATACAATTTAAAAATACCTTAGAAGTAGGGAACTTAGTTTTAACAGTATACAAAAGATCTGCCATAGAATCTAGAATTAAACGTTTGCCACACCCCCCGTTATAACCAGGTCCACCATTATAGCACAAGGGTACATCATTAGTGCCAACATTTAAATAAATAACCTTAGGCTTTTCATTTAGATAAGACATAAGTTTCTGCTTTATTGTACGTATTCTGGCTCCAGGATTCATATCAATTGTAGCACCTAAGTCGGAACACTGCTTGCCCGAGTATCTCAATAACGAATCACCAATAATCAAACATGATTTTAAAGGTAACTCATTACAACTTAGGTTTTCATTACATGAAATATCATTAACAGTCAAGGGGCTATCGCTAACATTACTTTTATTTGCATGTATGTTTTTCTCTTTTTGGCTGATTTCGATCTGTTACAGAGACAGAGGAATGAGATATCACTGAGAGCTCCTTAGCTGGCTTAGAGAAGTCCCGCATACACCAGGGGTCGTGTTTAACTCTGTACAGTCGTCAACATCAATATCACTCAGGACAGCATATTTATTCCCGCACTCGATTGACACTTCTTGCCGAGGAAGTTTTGTTTGTTTAGATCGTTTACGCTTTGAATTTGATTTTACAAGTTTCCACTTGTCACCTTTACATCTAACAAGTTTTTACAGTGTCAACTTTACAGCTAGTAGTATGAGTATTGTTATCTAACTGAGGGGGGGATGATTGCGACTGGCTGTGAGAAGGAGTGCTCGAAGGTATGACAGAGTTGAGGGCAGGTGATGGACAGTCAGGTAAAGTTACAACATTACAATAGAACCAATCAGTGAATTCTTCCTTACGTCTAGGAGAACAATAGTAAATTAACAATGAATTTTGCATTGACAATTACATTGAGACCACATTCAAAATCATTCGCCTGCTGTTGAACATTTGATCTCTACTAGACTAGATTGAGGTACATTTAAATTTCTTAAAATGTTTACTGCTGAGCTCAAATTTACACCCAAAACAGAGTCAATGTGGTAAGCCTTACATACACCTCGATCAATAAAATAAAAGGGACCAGTGTGTTCCAGAGTCAGCTCTCTGCTTATCAACACTGTTATTTACACAAAGAAATACATACTTGGCATTATTGAAAGTGGAGTTGGACAAAGTGTCATTAATCGCCTCAGGTGTACCAACTTTTAACAAATGAGAAACAGCTGGGTTTAAACAATAAAATTTCATCTCTACCCTTCACACTATTAGCAATAGCTGAAAAATAATCCGAAATAAATATGCTCCTCAACCCATTTGTAAGAACTACATTTTTTGTCACTAATACTATTTACACTGAGTTCAGCAGTTAGTAAATCTAGCTTATAACTGAGATTTTTTATAGTTAAATCGTTTTTTTCATTGGACTCAGACGACAACAAAAGCTTGGCTTTAATACTGCGAACATCGTCAGTCAGACAAGGGTGTTGTTCTCGGCGATGAGCGGTTGAGATGTGAAGCTCTCGCTGCCGTTAGTTCGTCAAACAACGATTGGACTTGTTTTTTAAGGGTCGACAATCTCAACGTTCGATTCGTCCCAGGATTTTAAAAGAGTTGTTTCATTTCGTTCCTTCTCTGTTCCTTTTCTAAGTCAAGCTTCGTTGAAAGTAACTGAAGTTCATTACTTGAATGAGTGAGATCACTTAGGCAGCATTTATATGAGGAGTTTTGTTTATCAATTTTATTTAGAAGATCACTGATATGATAGTGAAATCAAGTTCTGGATAGTTAATTTCACAGATTCTGCAACATTCTCTTTCAAAGTTCTTCCAGATCTAGGGTCTGGGGTTGGAAGTATGCCCTTTTCTGTAACTAATATTTTTACAGCACAGGCCATGTAATTACTTACCCCAAACTCAACTTCTAAATGTTTGCTACTCTAGCTCATTAGTAAAAGAGACAAAATTGTTTTGTAGTAATTTTGTCAAAATTGTGAAATTGATTGTGTTGTTTTTCACTTCTTTTGGTTGTGTTTGCAAATTTTTCTTTTGGCTGTTGAATGATTTATGATTCTTCTAACTGCTCACAAACAGCTTGTTTTTCTTGGTTTTCTACTTGTAATAAATTCTTTACTAAACTTATTTTTATTTTGTCCATTTTTTTAGTTGTGTAGCTATGGACATTTATCTTTTTCTTCTTTAGCGGGACTCACCTATAAGTTCAAGTGATTTATTTAAATATTCTAAAGACGACTGAGGATCGGTAAAAGAATCATCTAGGCTTTTATTACAACATGGTTAAACATCATCTGTCTTGTTTATTTCAAAAATATATTTTCTACATTTATCATATATTTTCGTACCTCTGGGTATTTCCAAACCTAAAGAGCACACCATTCTATTACACTAGTTCTTAGGGATGTACATTTTTTGTGATTTCTTCATTAAAAGGATTGAAGAACAATTTCAACATCTGTCAGAAATAAACGCCCAGTTTTTTTCTGATTCCATATTTGCCTACAAAATTGTTTGTATAAAATAATAAAAATGTTTTATGCAAAAAACTCCACTAACTCCACTTGCAATAACTATTTCAAAAAAGGAGGGACTACTGAATGCATTGAGATTGGCTGGTTGGCTTAGTTTAGTTGATGCAAGTTCCTACATAAAACAGGACAGACATGTCACTTTTAAGGATCCAGCCTGTCTGTATAATTGAATAAATTCTTTCCAAGAATTACAAAAGATAACATTGAACCGATATAGCCACACAATACTAAACTTATGCATAAAATAGCTACATTGTTAAAATAATATTTACTAATACTAAAAATCTTACTAATGACATTTTACTAATACAAATTGTAGTCTAAAAATTGTTAAGAATGTAACTAAATATGTAAATTTAAAGGTATCAACCAAATTATGTAAAAAATATTATCTGGTTAAGGTAGATAATTATTTCATACCTGATTATAGAACACAGTACTGTATCTTACCTAATGTACATAGCAATGGCAGCTCACATCAGACCACTGTGTACTCCGGTAACAAAGTATTTTTTTAAAGAACTAATTTTTGTTCCACTCTGAATTTGGCATGTATTTGGTCAGTTATAGTGTATATCACATATATTAAAAAAAAAAAAAAAAAAAAAAAAAAAATAAGGAGACTTTTTTGGGTTTTTCTAAAACGATTTGTGGGTGAAACAAAATTAAAATGTATGAAACATAAGTCATGTAATATATCAAATTAGAGAGCATTTTAAATTAAATAGAATGCACATTTTTATCACTTTAGCTTCAATAGTTTTCAAGCTACACCACTTATTGTCTAATATACAAAGGTATACTTAAAAGTTCCACCACCTCCCCACCCTACCTAAAAGATAGTCTACAACAGTTTTAAAACTGTTTACTAATAGTTAAAATTCCAATTAAAAGATTGGGTGAATTGAGACCGGACCGTGAACCGTGTCGAGTGCTGGTCGTCTGTCGTTTTCACTCAAGTTTTATTCGTTTGAATCAGTGAAACAAACAGTTTTTATAACTTTCTTTCCATCAAAATCAAACTAAAACAGCATTATCCTTCATTCTGAGTGAATAAATTTTAAGAATCATTATAACTTTTCTTTAAATCTGAAAACGTGGTCATCAAAAGTGAGGTTAGGAAAAACTGAACTACATCGGCAAGGTAACTTTACGATGTTTGCGGTCTGGAAACACTGGTAACTACAACTTCAAAACAAACATCAATATCGAGAACTGCCTTCCTTTCTCTAAATCTGTACAAGGTAACAACCTAACCCATTTCATATTCATCTTCACCGGCACCGATTTCGAACCTAGCCCGAAGCATTTTTCTAAATTAAAAACCCAATTGGATAAAAAACCCTCAAAATTACTCAACAATAAAGTTTATTGACAAACAGGTCTAATTGCAATAAAATGTCTCATTCTTGGTTCTTTACACAGTATGACAAATGTTTTTAGACTGCTTGACAAACTGTAATAGGCCATTCATAGCCATTGTAATTTCATTTTACAAATTCTTATATTAGACTTTTATTTATATTGACAAATTATATTAGGCTAATTATAGCCATTGTAATTTTAGTAAATTAGTGACAAGCTTGTTAAATTGGCAGATATTTTATTTTATTTCTATTAGACTACAAATAGCCAAAGTAAAGGATTGTCGAAATTAGTTAGGCTATTGCACTTTTAGGTAAGCGTAGTGACGAAGCTTGTTAAGTTAGCTATGATTGTTGAAAAGTGTGGCAAATGTGGTGAGGCCATTGATGATGAAAAGTCTGGTTCAATAGCATGTGACATATGTTGTAGATGGTATCATGCTGAAAAGTCATGTAGTAAGCTTAAGAAAACACTATTTGTTAACATTAAAGCCAAAGACCAGTGGGCCTGTCCCATGTGTATCGAGTTTTACCATAGTCTTAGTAGCAAAAATATTGACACACTTCTTAGGAAGTACGAGGAGCAGGTTAAGGAATTAACAGCTAAAAATGAAATTTTATGTAAAAAAAATCAGGAATTGGCTGTGGAGGCTGAAAAAAATGAGAAAGAACTGTCTAGCTTAAGAGGGTTGATCATGGACATGAGAACGGAAAAATCAAGGGAAGACCGTGGGGAGTGGCGGGTTGTGGGGGGGCGCGGGCGTGGGGGGGTGTGCCGAATGAGTGTGGGAGGTGGGCCACTCGCTACCTCAAACTCATTTGAGGTTCTTGGAGAGAGGCACAATCTGGAGAGCCTAAATGACTTCCCCCCTCTTACTGGTAAGAGGAAGGGAGGTAAAAAAGGGAATGTGAGAGGGGAGAGTGGGTGGGGGGGACATGTGTCTGGGGGTGGGGTGGTTCGGTCTGGGTGTGTTTTGAGGGTTGTATCTGACAGTCATGGTAGGGGTTGTGGGCTCAGACTGGGGAGGTCGGAGGTGGGAAAAATTTGTTTTATTGAAGATCATACGAAGCCTGGTGATCCTGTCATGTCCATGGTTGACAGAGCGGGGGCGGTGACTGGCGAGGCCGAGGCCTCGGATTATCTTGTGATGGTCGGGGGGACAAATTTTGTCACTGAGGAGAGTGTTCAGAGGCTGGGTCCTAGGCTGGATGCATTGGCTGAGGGGATGCAGGGAAGGGTTGTATGGGTAGAAACACCATACCGGTACGACTTACCTCAACACAACAACCTATTGAGAAAGCAAAAATGAGGTACTTAAAGAGAAATGTACAAAGTACAAGTGGGCCTTTTTGGGCATCAACTCTTTGATGGATAGGTCATGCTATACAAGGCATGGCCTACACTTGAATTGGAGGGGAAAAGATGTCCTCAGTGGTGTCATTGAAAGCTATATAGCATGTGTCGACCCACTGGTCCAGCAGTCTGCTTGTACAAAAAACCTGAAGGAGTGCTCAAAGCCAAACCAGACCTAAATGACTCAGTTGACATTGACATTGCCATGAGAAAAAACAAAGGTGGGAGGAGGAATAAATTTGCCAAAATAAAAAATTCAACTTTTAAAATAATTCACTTGAATGTCAGGGGTCTATATAGCAAAATACCTCAGCTGACGAAATTTTTCTAAATGAACAAAAACCAGATTTTTTTCTCGTAACGGAACACGGACTTGATGATGACAAAATTCAAATGATACAAATTCAAAATTACAAGCTTCTAAATAATTTTAGCAGACATGACATGAAAATGGGAGGTACAGCTGTTTTTGGAAAAAATCAAACCAGTGCAAAAGTCATAAAAATTCTTAAATTTGGAAACAAAATATCAGAAAGAAAAAACTTTGAGTGTTGTGAAATTAAAGCGTCAATTGATGATAAAATTTTTATTATAGGTGCACTGTATAGAAGCCCGGATGGGGATATAGACATTTTTAAAGCAAATCTCACAAGTTACTTGAGAAACCTACATCTAGGTGGTGGGAAAACTGAGGTAATTATTGGAGGTGATTTTAATATTAATCTCTTGGAGCCAAACAATAACACAATCGATTTCAATAATATTATTAGAAGTTTTGACTTAATCACCACAATTAATGAGGCCACGAGAGAAACTGAACACTCAGCTACATGCATTGATAATTTTATCACCAGCCTGGAAAACTGCAACTGTACAGTTATTGAACCTTTTATATCTGATCATCATGGAATTGTTTTAAAATTTGATATAAACCATAAAAAAAATCAGAAAATTAAAAAGACTATTAGAAAGCTAAATCAAAACAATTTAATGGAATTAAAGGCTAGACTCAAGGGTGAAAGTTGGACTGATTTTGACAGAGAGACAGATGTAAACCAAAAATATGAATCATTCATTGAGACATTTTTGTATCACTATAACATATCATGCCCAGTAAAAGAAGTCTATGAAAGAGAAACTCAACAAATTAAGTGGCAATGCAATGATGTTTTAAGATTGAAGAATGAGATGACAGCTTGCTACAGCCTGTGGAGAAATGTTAAGTCTGAAGAAAATAAATTAAGATACAATGCTGCTCTTAAAAGATACAGGGACAATCTTAAAACTGAAAAAGCTAAGTGGTACAACAAAAGGATTGAGGAATCTGATAACAAACCAAAAGAGTCATGGAATATAGTAAATGGTATAAGAGGAAAAAGCAAAACAAATTCTGAAAACATGTGCATCATAAATCAAAATAAACAAATATACAATCCAATTCAAATATGTGAGCACTTTAATAAATTTTTTATCAACATTGCAAATGAAATTAAAGGTGATCTACAAGTCAATCATGATGTACATGTTCATGCCCAAGTAGAAAACAACCTCACACTTGATAGTTTTAAAACAATTGATGAAAAAACTATAAAACAACTCTTTGTCAACTTCAGTCCTAAGACTTCCTCTGGAGTTGATGGCCTCTGTATGAAGGCACTCAAATTCTGTCAGGAAGAAATTACTCGACCACTGGTGGATCTTGTAAACACATCAATTAGTAGCTGCACCTTCCCAAACGCCTGCAAGATTGCCAAGGTCAAGCCTCTTTTTAAGAAGGGGGATGTTATGGATGTGTGTAATTATCGTCCAATATCGCTCCTACCAGTGATCTCAAAATTCATTGAAAAAACCATCTGTAACCAGCTGATTGACTACCTTGAGACAAATAAGCTTCTGGTGGAGAGACAGTATGGTTTCCGAAAATCAAAATCAACCAAATTGGCTCTTATTGACTTTGTGAATTGTGTCATTGGGGCAATGGAGGCTGGTGAGACTGTAATGGCTTGTTTTGCAGATCTCTCAAAGGCCTTTGATTGTGTCAATGCTGAAATTCTTATTGGCAAACTTTCGGCCCTGGGCGTTCAAAATTATGCCAGAGATTGGCTTGCCTCATACCTGTCAAACAGGTATCAGGTAGTTGAAATTATGCACAAAACAAAATCCAAAATCAAAACCTTTCAGTCTAAGCCAGAATTGATCCTAAATGGAGTTCCACAGGGGTCAATTCTAGGTCCCCTTCTTTTTTTGATCTACATAAATGACATCACAAATCAAATTCCAAAAGAAAACCTTTACATGTTTGCAGATGATACCACTCTTGTGACCAAAAGTAGGGATTGTGAAATTCTTGAATTAGAATTATTTCACAAAACAAATGTACTAGCCCAATTTTTTTCAAAAAACAGTCTTAAAATGAACCCCGAAAAAACAAAATGCATTTGCATCCAAACCAAACAAATGAAAATTTCAAAAAACTTTTGGACTCCATCCTTGTTCATTGGTGACACTGAAGTGGATATCTCAGAGTCATCTGAGCTGCTAGGAGTGGTGTTGGACGATGTTATGGACTGGGGCAGGCAGTTGGGAAAAGTCGCTGGAAAATTATCCAAGGGCACCTTTGTTCTTAGGTGTCTCTCTGGACTCAATAACTTAGACCTAGTCAAAAGCGTATACCACTGCCTGCTTGAGTCACACATATCCTATTCAATCATCCTCTGGGGTGGCAAAACAACAAATATCAAACAGATTTTTACCTTGCAAAAAAAAAGAGAGCAGTCAGAGCTATGCTGGGTTTACCGCCTCTGACTCACTGTAGAAATCTTTTTATTGATTTAAATATCCTAACAGTACCATGTTTGTATGTCTATGAGTGTGCAGTGTATATTAAAACACAAAATCTTGAATACCAAAATGATGTTCACTCGTATAACACCAGGCATAGAAACAATTTTGCTGTATACCATAGGCTTACTATTTTTGAAAATAACCCTTATTATTCTGGAAACAAAATTTTTCAAGTTCTGCCTTCTAGTGTAAAAGATTTAAATTCTATAAAAAAATTCAAGTGTGAGCTAAAGAACTTTTTAGTCTTAAATTGTTTCTACAGTGTAGAAGAATTTTTTGAATTCTGTGAGGGCATTGTACCTTACCCACCCTGACCCTTTCCTGGGGCAGTTTGACCTGCAGAAGCCCAGTTTGGGCCAACTCCTGCGGAATTGGAAGTACGAAGTAAGTAAGTAAGTAAGTACCCAATAATTGACTTTCTTATGAATGGAGATGAAGTGATTTACTTTGGGGTATGTTTATATGGCCCACTAAGGAGTTTTTAATATATGGACATTTTTGACCCCGTCTCCAAAAGTAGCGTAGTTAGGGGGTGAGTCAAAATTTTTAAATAGAACCCCTAGCAAGTGACACCTTATTTTAAAGGTATTATAAAAAAAGAAGAATATCACGTGCTAGAGATCTGTAAATGTTATTCTATAAAATGTGGTGGCTAATTAAAGTTGTGAGGATAAAGATTCACTCACTAGTTATTTTGATATCTTAAACACGAAATTGTAAAATAAGTTACTTCAAGAATCAAGAAACACCACCAACCTTAAATAACATAGCATTTATCAGGTTTTGTTTTGTCTGACTTAAGTCCAGTAGGAAGTCCTGGAAGACCAATGGTTGGATTTTCTTTCATGTTATCTCCTATTGGTTACCAATTAGTATGTGAGACACATTCAGTCCAGTTACTGTGTTATATTTCATTGTTATTTCGTATGTAATAAAATTGGCTTTGTCAAATGTAGATAAAATTGAGTTGATATTGTTTTATGGTGAAGTTAAGGAAAGTGTTCATGAAGAAACCAGTAGACAGGGCATTAGTACATTAGGTGTATAGTTTTCAACAACTTTCAGTGTCAAAGATGCTCCACAATCAGGACATCCTGTCATTATGGTAGAAGGGGTTCAAATTCAAGTTTTAGCAAATTATGCCATAAACACACATGAATCACTGCGTTCCACGGTGCTTGATGTTGGAATATCAAAAGGAGCTGTACATAAAGTGTTAAAGCGTGACAAATTCCACCCATACAAAGTACAACTGAATCCAATCTTGACCGACTACTTCAGTTTTGTGAGGAAATGTTGAAGGAGATTGAAGAGAATATTAATAATTTAATATGCTTTAGTGATAAAGCTTTGCCTGGAACAGTCAATCGTCACAACTGTTGTTATTGGACAAACGTTATCCCCAATTGTATGGTTCAAGCCCACATGTAACAGCCACAAGAAATAAATGTATGCACAAGCATTTTGGGAAATTCTGTTGTTGGGTAATTTGGGTAGTTTTTTAATGAATGGTAACTTAACTTGTGTTAAATACTTAGACATGTTATGAAACGGCATTGTTTCAGCAATAAATAAGATCGTACAAGGTTCTTACGAGCCTGTATTTCAACATGATAGTGCTCCACCACATTACAATGTGCTTGTCCGAACATTCTTAGATCAAAATTTTCCGTATAGATGGATAGGTCAACATGGTGCTATGGTAGTGTGACTGGCACTTCATTTCTCGATATGGAGGTTTCTCAAAAGTAAAATTTATGACACAAAGCCCACAAACCTCGGTGAATTAAGGACAAGAATCACAAGATGCCTGCCACCTCATCACACCTGAAATCTTATAAAATGTGAGATGCTGTTTCAAATCTAAATTTTAATTTTTGTCAAGAAGTACATGGTAGCCATTTCAAGCATCTCATCTGAATAAATTTCAGGTGAGATGTCAAGATTTGTACAATTTTTTCGTTACAAAATTATTCACAAGTGATGAAGTTTTATAAAACAATTTGAACTTTAATTAGGCACCAAAATTGATAGAGTAACATTAGAGACCTTTAGTTTGTGTAATTCTTCTTTTTATAATAACTTTAAAATGAGATGTCAATGCTAGGGATTCCTATTTAAATTTTTTTACTTTCCTACCTACTACTTACCTTACTAAGCTACCCCATTTTTTGAGAGGGGGTAAAAAAGTTTCATACATTATAAACGCCTTATTTAGTTATATAAATATGCCCCAAATTAAAGAATTCCATCTCTATTCATTAGAAAGTTAAGGGAGAGGGTGGGGCTTTTAAGACACCCAGTATACATAGGGTGTTGACAAAAGGGTGTTACAAACTTCTGTAGCTTATAATACTTATCATTACAAACAAAATATGTCCTATAAACATAGGTCTAAACAAATTTAGTGTTAAGCCGCTAGCCACCATTTTGTATAAAAAAATATTACCTCTAAAACTAGTAACTAGAACTAGAACAGATGCCAAATTTTGCTCACAAATACCAATAAATAAGAGGAAAGGCTACAAAATAATGATTTACTTTAACAAAATGGTGCCTGTTGAACATTTTAAAAATATAATAACAAAAAACCAGCATAGTTAGAAAAAATTTACATAATACCAAATTTTTAGTAATTATACAAATTCCAACCGTTTTTTTTTTTTTCAACGAAATCTGTCATTAGTGAGCACAATCACTTTAGAGGTTTAATTGCACAAGGCGGGAGCAACAAAGATTATGTCAGTTGAAACTTATATATATATTAGATATACAAAATTTACAAGATTATAACTATTTGTCAATTTTTGTTACAATCCCAATGGTACCTTTCTCAATGAAATCTGTTGATGTATAAGCAAGCATGACCACTTTAAGGATACACTTGTACAAGCCAGGAGCTACAAACATGTCCCAGTTCTAAGGCATCAGCTATTTGTTGATTCCGACTTGTGCAAGCGCACTTTAATTGGTCGTGCAGATTATGTTGAGAAAAGTACTGTTGGAATTAGTATAAAAATTACTAAATATTTGGTATTTTGTAAATTTGTTTACCTATACCGGGTTTTTTCATTATTTGACTTAATATTTGTTAACATTTTGTTGTTATTAAAGCAAAGTTTGGTATCTGTGTCTTCACTAGTTCTAAATATATTAGTTTTTGTATAAAAAATACAAAATGGCGGCTAGCGGCTAAATAACATGTTTATAGGATATTTTTTTGTTTGCAATAATAAGTACTATCAGCCAAAGAAGTTTGCGACGTTCTTTTGTGAACACTCTACATATATTTGACTTTATATGGGTTTACCCACAAGCTTGTGATTGAAAATAATCTTTTTTCAAAAATATTTGATAGTTATTCTTACTTTTTAAACGCTTTATTGAATACTTTGAGTTTCATAAAATCTAGAGGTGAATTCAGATTCAGCACTAAAATACAGATTCAATCAATGGTACAACAATCCAATCATTCTTTCAATATTCAAAATGTTTTTTATTAGAAGTTTGTATATCAGATATAGTATACTACAGACAAATGTCAGAACACAAAATTTCACGGGGAATTGTGATTTATATTCCGACTGAAAATCTTCTGGTATTTTATACCAACATCAGCAAGTTTTGCTTTTAAAACTATAGTGGTTTAAATTGTTCTTAGCTTTACCGTAGGTGGATTGACAAACCTAGAGTCTCTTTCAATACATTGAGTGCTGTACATGGTCATGTATCATGACTGCCTTCTGTCATAAATGTCTCGTGCTGCAATGAAAATGTTAACAACAAACATGAAGCTAAAGGGGTATCACAGTTTTCAGTTTAATACATTGACTGCTGTGGCGGCTAAAATTTCATATCATAACTGTTCACAGATCAGTATATGCTGCTGTGGAGATGTTAAATGTGATACAATCATTAAAATTGAAGTCATCTTTCATGGAATAATATGGTTTTAAATTATCTGGTTTAACAATTTTTACAGGCCACCCCTAAAACAGTACATATTCAAGATTATTAAAATTTATAATTTTGTCTCCTTAAAAATGTTATTTTACAAATAACATTATATGTAGCTAATTAAGGTAGCTTAATATTTGAATATAAAAAAAACACAAAAAACGCAAAATATAACAAAAAAACATCCTGTTTAAAAAACATAATTTTATAAACAATTGAAGGGTTACTTGATTTTTGGTGTATTAAATTTATATTTTGAACTCAATATTCTACTAAACCATTTAACATCTAAACATTTTTTTTACATAGTCTTTCCATCTTGGTATATGCTTCTTAGGATCTGGCATCAACTTCAGAATTTAATAATGACCACAATACTCCCAATGTGAATGTTGAGTTTAGCTCCAGTTCACCGTCCTTAACTCAACATTTACATGAATCAACTCTTCCCACCGTAGCTACATTATGTGTAGAAAACTTAGTTGCTCCTCCTTGCTTAGAGATCGTGTGCACTCAACTGTGTACCTGATGACACAATGAAAATATCTCTTCACTTAGATTACACTATATTTTGTAGTCTACATACGTAAAGGAAACAGGATTTTTCCGGACATTTGCCATCATTCAGTGATACTAAAAATTAGCAACATACATTTCGGGATCTGCATACTGATCTTAAGACATAATTACAAACTAGGTTAAAATAAACAAATCATACCAGAGCGTTGTGACACGGATAGTTCAGGAATCTCAATCACCATTTTGTATGTCTACTTCACTAACTCTAAAACATGCACTTAATAAAAAACTAAAACCACTAATTATCAAAACTGAACTACAGAATACAGGTCACAATACGTGTGCATTCGTCTTACTAACCACCTACGACTGACCAGAGGGCACTAGCCAATTCACAATAGGTCCTGACCAAAAAACTATGTTTTTCTTCACAATCCTTCCACTGTCAAAAAAAAACTTCAAACACAGGAATATATATGTAGTCTGTCACTGTGACAAATTTGGCTCCTGGAATCTGAAGTTTATGTCCATTTAAACTGAGTCTAACCTCCCCACCAAAGCTATATGATGCGGAGTAACCTCGGTTGCTCTGCCATGCTTTGCGTTCATATTATACTCAATTGTGCACCTGACAAGACAATGAGACATCTCTTCATCTAGATTACACTGGAAGGCTGCTGGGTAAACCAAGCAGAGCTATTTTGTAGTCCAGATGTCTTTGATGTTAAAAAAATGCAAAATGTTTGTTTTGAGCGTGTTTGTCATCGGCTAGTTTTCAATCTCTTCAGATGAACGTGAAATCCTGATTCCATGAGTCAAGTCTGTGAGAGGGTCAGATTTCAGATGCTGCACTTAAGAGGAAGGTGAATGAGAGCTAAACTCAACATTACATTGAATCAACCCTTCTCACCATAGCTATGTCATGTTTGTGTGCAATTTTTATTTTGGTCAATTACACATTATATACCAAAGTAAAAACCTTTTTTTTTAAATCTTTATGTAATTTTTAGTATTTGATCTATATATAAATATATATATATATATATATATATATAATTTCAATAAACATTGAATCACAAAAAGTACTTGCTCCGCCGGGAGTCGAACCCGGATCTCTCACTTGCCGGGTGAATGTGCTACCATTACACCACAGAGCGCTTACTTTTTCTGATTCAATTATTTTGTATTTGGCCGTATCTGTCACATATGCGTTTAAATAAGCAAACTAACATATGATCGGAAGACCAAATACCTGTCAAACGACTTTTATTTACATTAAATTGTATAAATTGTATTGCCATTTATATATATATATATATATATATATATATATATATATATATATATATATTTATAATATTTATATATATTATATATATATTCAGAGATCTGAAGTGAGAGTTAATACAAAATCTTAGTTCTTAATAAACACCTAAGGAGTTACAAGATCATGTATGTAACATTTCCTGGCATTTGATTGAATAGGTAAAATCAATACACAGGATATTTCATGGAATTTTTCCTCTATTTTCTGAAATTTCATTAGGTTCTAACTTTAAGGGTTTATTAAGTTGAGGTCTTGTATAATTTTTAACAACCATTTATAAGTCAGAGCTATAAGATGAATTATTTCAAAAGATTTTGGTTCATAAATGTTCGAGATTTTATTAATACGTATTAAAAATGCAGAGGCTATTCTTTAACATTCATTCACCTTTGTTAAGCGAGCAACTATGTGACTATGTTATTATTGTATTCTAAAATTTCCTGGTATTTAACTGTGAAGTATGTGATATTATATTTTCTATTGCAATTTTTGTGGCCAGTGGGATAGACCCCTGCGATTAGATAGCAAACCTTTCTTTATTGGAAACCTGAGATAATATTTCATAGCATGGTGTTCAGTAGTTTCCCACATACTGATGGCGAAAGAAAAGAAGAGACCTGGCCCGTACCGGCGCACAGCTGTGTACTAGTGTGTTGCCGCGCGGTAATTTCAGGCGCTTCGCCCTACAGCCAACCCTGCGAATTGATTATCATAGCAATGGAACAGTGAAACAATAATGGAATTACGAAACAAGGCGCGGCAACATACTAGTAGTAGCGCCTGCAAATTTCAGATAGGCCAGAATCCAGGTCTCTTCTTTTCTCTCGCGATCAGTACCTGATCAGATAATTATTGAGATCAGTCAGTTACATGGTCTGTACACTATCACATTTCTGCCTTGTTTCCAGAACGTACAAATTATCGGTAATCTTAACATTATGTTGAACGGTCTAAGGAAGACATGTTCATTTTTTGGTTGCAGCCACGAACACTTTGTGAGTCAAAATTCAGTTTATTTAGTTAAAAGTTTATGGTGGTATAACAATACAAATACATGGTAAGGTTTTATGATTTATCACTCCTCCACGTGATAAAGTTGTTGCAGGTTTACATTAAGTTGTCACATTTTTAAAAGTATTTCTGAGCAAGTACTTATGGCATAAGAATGAACTAAGTTTCATATTTCAAGCCTGAAAACCCAATACAGTATTAACGAATTTTAAAATGATACGTGATTATCTTCTTAGTGTACCACAAGCTCGTACTTAAATTATGAGAGCATGCAAATATGTGCTTAAAAGGACTTATTAGGGCTCTGATGGCTCTTATTTAATTCTTATCAATATGGTACATTTTTCAGTATGTAGTATTTATTGTACTATAAGTTATGAGAACTGTCTTCTTAATAATATATCCACTACCTAATCACTAATTAATATTGCAATACACTCACTTGATATACAATTTATTTTGTTTGTCTTGAAATATTCCAGAAGGCAATCGATTAACCATAATCACTAATTAATATTATGGACATTTTTTATGTTTTATTTCTATGTATTGCATTTTCATTACTGCCTCTCCAGATTCAAAATCATAATTCAACTAAATTACCTCTACTGTTTTACGAGATGTTGACTGAAGATCTACATTTTCCAATCTCCATTAGTTCATCTAATGTTTCTTTCTTTGTATAAATTTAACTGTACATTTCTTTCTGTTTTCCGAGAGGACTTTATATTTTATCGGTTACTTCTCCAAGTGCATAATGAGAGTATTTATCTACTTTATTTATCTAATAGCATTTCTGGAGTAGTCGTTGCATTTCACATTAAGGTTCCAAAGTAGGTTATAAAGAAATTAACAATGTGAAAATCAAATTATGAAATCCCTCCACACAGTGGGAAGTACGGCTTTGTTTTGTTTCTAATTAGTCAAACCTTATGAATAATTTATTGGAGCATTATTTCAAAGATGATGTATGCAACCACTCATATTATATTTAATTTAAAATTGTAGGGTGTGTTAAAACATTGTATTGGGTTTCCTTAAGAAGTAAATTCCATTTGTTTAAATCACTGAGACAAGTGATGATATGGTAAAAATTAGGTTACATTTACTATGCAGTATATGGTTGGATGGGATTCAAGGAATTACATGCAATACCTAACTAGAGACAATGATCTGATTGTGATTGATACATATGTACAGAACACTGTTACCAAGAGTACAGAGTGTTAAAACGAATATTTGTGATTTTTTTATCATCTTAAAATTAATACCGGTAATCTTATTTTCAGTTTCCTGAAGAGACTGAAGACTAGCCGTTTCACTTCATATACAACATAGCTGAATAGTTATACAGCCCAAATTTTACATTATCAATATGAACTCTAAAGGAATTCCTACAATAAACAACAGTCTGACGCCATTGGTGGTCTTGAAAAGAGTAAAGATTAATACTCCGAGTGAACTACTTAGTGGCAACCACATACCTGGTATTGCTGATGAAGAGGAAGATGAGATACCTCAAGAAGCAGTGGGCCGTCAGCTACATACTAAACCGACTGATTATACAACGCTTTTAAACCTTGAAGATGCATATATGCACACAATGACAAAGGAGGAGTTAAATGAGCACATACAGAAGTGTCTCGAGATGAGTTCGGAGGACAAAATCACATCGAAGAATGCATTTGCTCTCAGACTCATAGATTGTATGGGAGTTTTACTTCAGCGTCAAACGGATTTCTCTGCAATAGCATGTACTTTAGATGCTGGGACCAAGATATATTCCTATAGGGTTGATGCTTTGCATAAACAAGTATCTAAACTCGCTGATGAAGTTATCTTATACCACAAGCAAAAACAAACTGAGAATGATGAAGACGCTGATAAGAGAAGAGAGAAAAATGAGTGCAGTGTGAATAAAGAGAGAAGAAAATTGAACAAAAAAACTATGATTGTCTCTTCAGATACATTGAAACGAAAATTGAAAGGGAAAGACCCTAAAGACAACTTTATCAAAATAGAGCCCATTCCAGGAGCACTGTTAAGTAAAGCTAGAAGAGATCCTAAAACTTTACACCTCACTTTAGAAAATAATGTCCAATATTGGCCTATTAAGAGGGATTACATACCTTTGAAAGCTGAAGGCACCTTATCGTTACCAATGGTAAAAGTATTTCGTAAAGAGATGAAGGAAATCGATCATCAATCTGTCTTGTCAGATTCTGTGAATAATCTAGATGCAATGAGTGAAAACAATGAAGTTGATATCACTGATGATATAAAAATGTCACCAAAAGAAATACATGGTGCCAGTGATTTTGAAGATGATACACATCTTCAAGATACTTATTGTATTGACAATAAGTATCAATATGATGAAGATGGTAAGAAATTAGATGAAGGCTATGACATTGTAGCAACAGCAATACACCGGATAAATGAAAAGATGGAATTGATAGGAAATGGTCTCTCTCAATTTGAAGCATTGAAATTACTTTTCAAAGAAGCTGACGACTACAATTATCTGGACACTAAAAATGTCTACTACTGGGCAGGACCTGAATTTTGGAAGAGACCAACAAGAGTAGTTGAAAATAGGAAAACAAAATGTAATCTTCCAAAAAAGAAGAAAATGCCAAAAGAAATTTCTTATGATATCACTGTATCAGAAGTAAATGAAAAATGGAATAAAAGTATCAAAAAAAGGCAGTGTTCGAAAAAAACTGTTCTTTCAGATAGAACTAAAAAAGGATGGAAGAATAAAAAACTAATTATTCCTAAAGATCTTGACATAGAAGTGAAAGAACTTATAGAATTGTTCCATATATCAAGACATTGTGGACAAGAACAAACCAGATCAAACTCATTTTCTTTTGTTGGTGTATCAACAGATCAAGATAAAAATATTGAATCAAATTGTTTAAATGATAACAATTCAGAAATATCAAATTATTCAGATCCTTTGAACAGTTCTTTTTATGAAGGCCCACAAGTGGGGCATTCAGATAACTCTGAGGTTAAAGATCCCCTCAACTCTGCCTTCTATGATGTTGGTCTGCTGCATAGTCCTGGATTTCAGAAACAAATACATACAGGAGGTGACAATGAAAATAAAAATCTCATAACTGTGGAGATGCTGGCAGACGATTCTTCTACATTTGATGAAGGTTCCCTTGTACCAGCCCCTAAATTAGTCAATTATCAGCCGATAACTTACTCTGCAAGGCCTATTCAGGTGAATATGTTGCATCTAAAAGATAGTATACTAACAATTATTGACCAAGAAATTAAAAAGAATGTTAGCACCTTTGGACCAGAAACTAAGTTTAGTGATATTTTACAAAAGTTACCTTCTGTTCTTGAAAAGAAAACAGCAGAAGATGTTTCTCCAGCCATAGCCTTTGTTGCTCTTCTCACATTAGCGAATGAGCATAGTTTGGATCTACAAGGTTGTGAAAACCTTTCTGATATTGTAGTGAAACAAGAAAATAACACACATTTTTAATGTACGCCTCGATGAAGCACTTCCTTTGTGCGTGGTTGTATTATGGAAAAAATAGTGTAATTTTTTAAATTGTGTAAGCCTTCCTTAGTTAAAACTAATTAATCAAATATTCTTTGTTTAAAAATGAGTTAGGAACAATCATCTTAGTTAAACTTGGCTAAGGAATATCATACATTAATATGATTTAATAATTGGTACAGCCATAGATATAACTTACACTATCTTTAAACTATTGTAATGTATTGTTTGTAGTTTAATTTTTCTAAGCAAATAATGGAAATAGTTTGAAAACGTTTTATCACAGTTGAGTAGGCAAAGTCAAATTCAAGTAGTAAGGGTAAAAATTATTTTATAGTGTTAATGCTAAGTTCTATTTTTAGAATGTTTAGTATTTAATTGACTTCTGAATATAATTGTTGTTTTGTAATACTCTGTAATACATTTTCCAATTAATTGAATAAATAAATGTTATTTTTTATATCAATGTTGAATTAATTAATTGTCTGGTGATGTGGGTAAAAATTTCTTGTACATAGAAGACTTAACTACAATTTAAAGACTGATTTGAACATTTGTAATATTACTAGTATTTCTTTCCATTACTTCTACAAATAAAAAGTGAGTGAGTTAATTACTAACTTTATTTGGAGCCTCCAAATACAGATAGATGGTCTGAATATACACTGGGAGCTATTTAAAGGTTTCCTCTAGATGTATATTTTGAAAATGTTAAAGTACAAACTTTAATCATGGCCAACTAGAACAGCAACCAGAATTATCAATCTGATCTTAGAAGTGTTATTGTTTGAATAAGTTAAAATTCCATTTTGTATATCCAATTCACAAGACCAAAGGATAATCACAAGGAAATCTTGTCTTAGAAAATGAGGTGGCTGTAAAAGAACAAATGAAACACATTTTTTATATCATAAATCTTAATTTCGTTACAGAAAAAAAATAACAAATGAGGCAACCTGTACACAGATGTAAAATATTTTTTTGATTTCTGAAGGGAAAATATATGCTCATGTTATATGACCTTATCCAAGCATAGTAAACTTTTACAGATATACTAACATTTTTCACAGTACTTTCAATTGTAACTTAAAAATTACAAGAAATCGTTTGCATCAGTGAGAAACAGAATAAATCAATCAAAGGGAGGGCCCCATGTAGCTGCATACATGTGATGTGTGTAACTATTATAATTACACTTAAATTAATTAATTTTGTTCGATAATGTACTATCACCTATAAGAACTACTTAGCTAGCATTTGTTGCAGTAATTATTTATTTAAAACATTAATTTTTATCATAGTTCATTGATTAAAAACTCACAAAACTACTAAGTGAATGCCTTTTTGTTACCTTAATGTTATAATGAAAGTACAGCATTCAGAAAGGTAAGTTTCATTATTGTTAGTTACTTCAAAATTGGTTTCAAATTTTTTTAATTTTATTAAATGTACCCTTAAGTTTGAATTGTGATGTACAGACATACAGTGATGGACAATTAAAATAATAAGTTCAAATCTCTATGGTAGGAAAAAAGGATAATGCTATAATGCGTGAGATGCCAAGAATACAATACCATAATGTGCAGTTACATTTCGTAATCTGTTGTTTGAAATCTGCTCAGTTACAGATTTTATTACAAATTACTTTCAATTAATCTACAGTAATAACATATAATATTTTTCACATAGCAAATATTTAGCTCCAAATATTTATAATTTAAACCAATAAATAGGCAGAAAGGACATTTGCAGTAGGTCTCCTACCATCATAAACTTTTTTCGTATATTATAAGCTCACAATTTAACCTGAGATCAAAATCACCACAAGGCTAGAAACTATAATTTTTATAGAGTACCTATAAATATATACTTATAATATGGTAATATAGTAATTTTGTAAGCTACAAAAATAAATTAAACAATACAAGATGCTCCTTTCCCAATAATGTGGAATTTTGTGTAGGATGACGGTTTGTGAGAATTTAATTTTAGTTAAGAAGTGTGTATGTCCTAATAAATCAATATTTATGACTTTAGTAATTAATTGTTACAAAAATTGGTTTTTCCCACTGTGCACCATATTCCGCAGCAACTTACAACATAATTGTACTTTATGACATATAGTTTAAAAATTTACCTGTAAGTTGCGACGTTCCGGATTCTTGCACAGAGCTCTGATGAAATGAGGGTCAATATAGTCCGTCATCGCTCCTTAGCCTCATGATCCCCATCACTCCATCCCTCTTACTCTCACTCACTCACTCCCAGGAGTCACTCCAACTGATACTGAAAGTTTGTGATTGCGTCCGGTTGGGTTTACACCTCAAATCTTAGTTCTGGGAAAGAAAAAAAAGTGCCAAAACTGATCCTTGGGAATACTATACTAATTATCCATATTATTAGAACAAAACATTTTTAGACTATACTTTTAGAGCGTAACCGGTAAAAGTATGCATTAATACAAACTGGAAATAAATCAAATGATAAAACTGTCCTATTAAGTAAAATGTGAAGCTAACAACAATAAAACAAAGTATTTGACAAATGTATACGAGAGTGCCCTACCGCTTCGCATGCAAATCGCGTCTGTTATAGGGGTGTATTGATTGTCCTTCTCTCAGGCGGAAACAAATTTTTTGTATTTATGATCCTGACAAGACTTTCCGGAAACGGAAACCTGTATGGTAAGTGTATAAGGCGTTGGTTCGTTGTGTTTTGGTGTGGTTTGTATTGATGTTATCAAAAATATAGTTTCATTTATGTTTTATTAAATAAGCATAATTTATGCTTACTTAATACTTGCGTTATTACTGCTCAATAATACATGTACATACAGAGTTGGCCGATGCAGAGCCAGAATTTTGTTTATTAAATATCAAGTCTTATTTCAAATATCTTTATATAAGGATGTAAAGACCTTTTTGCTCAATAAACTGCAAAGAAGGGTGATTTAATCTATAGCGAAATCATGATGCCATCAAGCTATTTGCCCTAGTTGAATAATTCAATGATCACATGAAGGCAAATAAACCTCACTGTCGACCCGTGGATCTCACCTTTTCACCGGAAAACAATGAAGGGCCGATGGCATTAGACGAGTGGTCGTTAGAGTTATCGCGGAACGACGGGTCGGAAGTGACTCCCGAGACAAAAGGTATTGTAGTCGAGACAAAGAAGAGATGTTCTTCACGGCGGCACGCACCTGGAACACAGATGTACAGAGTTACCTCACAGCCACTCACTCATCGGTAACTAGAACACCGAGTGGTACGGTAAACTTGTGTGACACTGTTCATTCTCAGCTGTTGTGTTGGTAGGCCCTGGAAGTCAACAAACCTAAGGGAATGTAAACAAAGTGGAGGTGGAGGTATGCTTGTGGGAATACATCACGGAGAGAAACAATGTATCAGGGAGAGACTAAATCTAGTGCTACAAGATAACCGATACAGTAACACAAAAGAGTAACTAGAATTTTGTTAAATAATATAAAGTGTATGGGAAGGATGTTGTGGGGAGATGGGTTACATTAATGTGAAAATTCTGTTTGGAATTGTTAGTAAGGCCTTGAAGTAACTTTACAGGAACAGAACATTTGAGCAACATAGCCCAGTGTTGCAATAGTGTCAACGGTAAGATGTTTTTGCAAAACTAAACAAGTAACGTATCGGAGCAGCACCATACTAGAGTTGTTCTATGATAGCTGAAATTAACGATAATACGATCTGATTGATTAATATGAGATATCAAGATCTTTCCTCTTAAACGTAGTCTGTATAGGATTTCCTCGTCTCATAAAATCGATAGAAAGACATACATTATTTAATAATGAATTCCCATATGAATTATATTTACCGTGCAGATCTTTTATATTATCCTATTAATCAAGTTATATAGTGAGCTTAGTTTGATCCCACATCAAAAATTAGCGAGTTGAGCAGTTTTATAAACAAAAATAATTAAATGTGCTTTCAAGTGAACAACAGGAGAATTTTATATCTATACCTAAATTGATATTTTGGCAAAAATTAACACCTGTTTATAACACGTGTTGTTTATAAACACTGTAAATAATATTGATTTGCGTTTACAACATTGTGTAGGTTGCGTTGCTCTCGACAAAACAAACACTTTTAGAAAGTGAAAAATAAACTGTCTCGTTAGGAGGACCAGTCCGACAGTACATAGAATTTGGAATCACGTGGGACAATTGAAGTGGTTTTATAATGGAGGGCGTTGAGATGTGTGAATAATTCATCAATATTAGTGGGGAGTCAGTGGCTTCATTTCCATTGTCAAGTTACCAGCGCAGTGCCGTTCCTGCGGGCATTTCTGACGGTTCTGGAGGTAATATTGGCATTTTGCAGCCGCATTGTCGATACATACAAATGGAATTAAAGAGGAGTTTAGAAATGATCTCAATATTTAATTTCACATGTTAAATATAGTCTTAAAACGAAATTACCGAAGAATATAGAAAATGGTACCTTTCTGTATATACGTATTTCACAGATAAGGTCCATATTGACAATTTTGCACTGACATTATTTCTTTACTCGTACATGATTTTACCCAACGAGACTTTTACGACATGAATCAACAAAGCATTCTATTATCTTTATTGCATCAAGGAAGGTTGAAATTGTTAGGGTACAATTACACAGACAGTGACGGGAAACTATCAATCATATGGCAGCCTGACATATGGAATAAAATACCCGACCCGATGCGATCTGTGTATTTTATTCCATGTGTTCGATATTTCGCGCCGCCGTCTGTGTATCCGTACGCTTACAATACACACGGTAGCTATAACATGTCAACTGTATAACAGTATTGTGGAGTTAAATAATTTCGAATGATATCTCTTTACATTGAGGTTTTAGGCCTTTTATAAGAGATAAAGTATACGAGCCGTAACTCGTAAATAGTTTTCTATTTTTGCAACTGTGTCATCAGCTCCTTCTTCTGTCCATCGTCTGAACTTAAAGAAGGAATTTTCCGCATCATCCAGAGGTGAATTTCCAAAAACGCAAGCGGGCAACTCCCATTTCCCCATACTGAGCAGGTACCATCCAAGAACTGAGTGAGGAAGAAGCCCGCCTCGCCGTGCTGTCTCTCCATCCAACCTCTGATGTTAGCGATCAACGTTTTCGTCGAACTTCCGCGGGATTCAGCATCCCAGTGAACTTACCATCTGCTCACAACTTTTGCAACTCGCTCTGCTTCTTCAACTCCGAGCTCTTCCTTGCTGTCAAAAGCATACTTACGTTCTTGCGCCTTTAAATCGATGAGCATTACACTTGCAATGACCTGAACCGCTGGCTCAGAGACTGTCCGGTACGAACTAGCGTCCCTCAAAGCGGCATTTCTCTGAACATAAGCCATTCTATTTCCTTTTTCTTAAGAGTATTGGCCCAAACCTCACATCCATAGAGTAGAATGGAGTCGGTAAACCACATCAAGAGTCGCCTTCGCCCTACGGTCTTGTCCCCGATATTCGCCATAAGTCTGCTCAACGCCGCTGTTACTTTGGTAGCTTTTTCTGATAAGTATTGGATATGCTCCCAAAATGAGAGCTTGGTATCCAGGTACACACCAAGGTACTTCACTACAGGCCTTATACGTATTTCAACTCTTCCAACTTGGGATTTGAATGGTTGTAGGATTTCTTTTCCGTGTAAGCAGAATCAACTCAGTCTTTTCGGTCGCTAGTGTTAACCCATGTTTTCGTGGCCATGAGCTCACGCGTCGGATTACCATATTCAGCACCGACTGTGCATTTTCTTTGCTACGAGCAACAATTACTGCAGCGATTTCATCTGTATATTCCACCAGAAAAGCCTCCGGAGGCATCTACAAACGTAAAATTTCATCTTAGGAAACGTTCCAAAGTCGGAACCCAAGATGGAATCCTGAGCAGCCCCGCTTGTGACCTTCCTGCGTTCATGTGATGTCATAAAGACCAGCTGCTGATCTGTCAGGTAGTTTTGCACCACCCTCAGCAGATAATCTGGGATCCTGAAAGTTTTCTCCAAGGCCTACATTTTAGCATGTAAATCGTATTGCCGAATTAAAAGCATTTTTGATGTCCAGAGTGGCCAACAGTATTATTTCCCTAGAGTAGTGGTTGCTCTGCTGTGCCACCTGAAATGTGCTTACCACTTCTATGATAGCACCAATGGTTGACTTCCCCCGCCTGAAGCCATACTGCTGTGCGGAGAGGTCACCATCCTCCTGAATTGCCCTTATTAAATATTGCCGGAGTAGTTTCTCCAACAGCTTCCCTGCAACATTGAGCATACAGAGAGGCCTGTACACTGATGGGGAGCTTGGACCCCCCTTGCCTGACCAAGACGACGCTGTCTTTTCCAGATTTTTTGGAAAACGCCCTCCCCCAAGCAGCGGCTGTACATCCTCAGGAGCACTTCCGGGCACACCTCCACAATCACCTTCAGCGTTTAACCTGCTATGCCATGGCCCTGGAGCCTTCTTGTTTCGATATGTTCTTGCAGCTTGTTTTAATTCTACTTCTGTAAAAAGTTGCACGCCCTGAACCAGCACGCATGCATCTCCAGATCTCTCATAGGATGAGTTGGAAAGAGTTTCGAAGGCATGCTCCATCCTTTCAGTTTCCATCATAGGGCTGGGCGACAGAGATCCGAGCTTTCGCATTACGATCCTGTATCTCAAACAGTTTTCTATAGTTCTATGGAAAGTAAAGGTTATACAGTACGTAACCCACATATTTACTTTTCCCTTGTTCATGCGGCAATCACAAGTAACAGAATCATACATTGTAGGGTGGTGACCTAGAGGTTATTAAAAGAGGGCAAGGAACTAATTAATTGAAGTCAGATGTGCAAACTGGCGATAAAAAAAACCCAGAACATCCTGTGTATTCTAAAAGTTAATTTAAACAACTTTTTGTAACTAATTCAGGCAGGAAACTAAGGCAATTAAAATGAAATGTTGTTGCATAACAATTGAATTGATGGGTGCGGTGAGAGAGTTCTCATGGTGCGTTAATGGTTGTGTGTGTGTGTGTGGTGTCGCGTGTGTTTGTGCACATATGTAGGAACAGTGGCCGCGACACCGCCACAGTTCAAGGGTATTCGTATACATATTGAAGTGTCTACACTTGGCGGTAAGGATGCAGTATATTTATCTTAGTTTACTTATTATTAAAGTATTTCAAAATGGCTTTACACTGTTTTGTTACTGATACGTCTTTCCGTAGGCTCGGTAATAAATCTTTCGCTAAAACAAATGGGAGTTATTGTCGTTTTCCTGCACTTCAAGTGATATTTTGGTGTCGTCTGGCAAAGGCAATTAGATTCTGTTACCGATGTGAGGTAATTTAGTGCGTACCTTAATTAGAAATTCCTCAGCATTGAACTTTGTGGAACGCTAGAGTATGCCGAAAGTGGAGGCTAGCTAGGGGTATGTAAAGAGGTATCTTTCTTCAAAGTATTTGCTTAAAACAAGAAAGAGGAGGACGAAGATTCCAGTTTTAAACTGCTACTGTAGCATAGCTACAATGATAGGGGGAAATTATATTGATTACCAGAACGTCTGGAGGACATGAAATCCTCATTTAGGCCGAAAAGGATCGTACATTAAAAACGCTTTTTGTGGGAGAATCAATGTTATGTAATTAAATTTCTTCAAGTTAATAATAACACTAATCGCTCTGGATTCTAGTAGGATTCTCATTAAAATGTATTTACCTTTATAGCATCATACATATTTTTATATTTAATGAAATAAATTAGATATAAGCGTCAAGAACTCTCACAACAAACCTCCTTTCTATAAATATAAATGCCCACTATTTTAAGGGTTAACCAAATATTGTAATACGAATTACTACGTAACACCTAGGAGAATGCCTCAACAGTACGAGAGCACTAAAATATATATTTGTAGACACACAAAATATATATCTACAACTACTAAGTTTTGTAGTACAAATGTTTTTGTACTGTAATATCTACCGTGTAATTTGCTTAATAGTGATTAGTTTTTAATCGAAATCGAAAAGTACGATAAAATACTAATAAAACTTATGTCGAGCAAGTAATGTAAGCTGTAAGATGACTGTAATGCGGATATATTGCATGATTAATGGAGGACGATTTGAAAGTCGAGTGGTGGAGAAACCGCATTTAATGGACGATATATGGAACCAATAAATGTATGGAGATAACACACACCACCGAGTCTGAACGAGCTAGGACGTGTGTAGAGGAGACTAAGCAGTATTATTTATCATTCAATCAGTATTAACTCAGTTTACAAAATACAATATTTTAAACAACTGTAATAGAATAAGAAAAAGACTTCTATTAGAGTTAAATATAGTAAAATAGAGTGAAAACCCTCTGTTGTTAGTTAATTACGTGTGCATATACGTGTGTACGTTTCGTCAGTTATACATTTACATCAGTTAACATTACATTTAGAGTAGCGAGTGTAATTATATTTTTTTCATAATCAAATTGCAGTAATTTTCTTAATCACGAGTTTTAATACAGCAAACATATCTAATGCAAAATGGTTATATTTTATATACTTAACACTGAGCAGTGCTTAAAAATAATTAAAGTAAATATTTGTATTTGATCATGAAATAGCTACTTTATTAAAACAAATTAACCATAAAATCATAAAAGTTACGCTTGGAGGTTGGTTGCAAAGAGTAAAAATAATAGTAATTATGGATGCATTCGCGAGACGAGCGCCTTTGAACTCCTAACTATGTCAACAAAACTAGAAGGCGGTAAATAGAGGACATCTATAATATAGCAGCAGGTCGAGCTTCATTCCGCTACATGAAAATGTGACGTTCTAGTTTATATATCGGCGTAAAATATCTTTCCAGGTATTCAGGATACGTAGTTCAATTATCTATATATATATATATATATATATATATATATATATATATATATATATATATATATATCTATATATATAAAAATGAATGTTTGTGTGTTTGTCCTTTATGGAATCGTGAACTATTGGACCGATCATGATGAAAATTTGTACGTATATGTATTTTTCCACGGAGAAGGTTTATAAGCTATGCCCATCCCTTTCCCGATTCAGGATTCCGCCCCACTGGTTACAGAAATACCCATAAGAAATGCATTGCAGCAAACATATGTTAACGTCTTTTCAAATTTTTAATCAGCTGTTCTTTGTAAACATATATTACACTAATTATAGTTTTAAAGCATAGAGTAAGCTTAAGAGAAACGACAAATTTTGTTTAAACTGTTTTTGCAATCACTGTTAAACATAGACTTTACTATCCAGATAATACAATTCAAATTTGACGTAAAAATTCACCTTTAACTGCAATATTTATTTAATATAAACCATGCTCATGCTTGATCAGAAGAGTAATGCAGATATCATAATTACTATCTTACGTTGGCTACAAATATAAAGAATGTTATAAAATCAACCTTAGTTGTTTTTTTTGACAGAAGTATGGTTCTCAAAACTCCGTGTGTACATATTCTCTCGATCGAGACAACAAAGCAAGCTCAATCGTGGCATCGGAGATATAACTAATTTAATCTAAAATTTATTATAGTACAAAAAAAAAAATTACTAAGTAATATAAGGACTTCGGTTCTTAAAGATTTGCGTGCGAAGCCGTGGGTAACAGCTAGATAGAGGCAGGAATATGGTACATACCTTCATAATACGCCCAAGAGGCTCACGATGGAAACGACTATCAATTATCTCAGCAATGTTTAGAATGTGGATAGAAAAAGAATAAGTGAATATAGTGTACTGTTTTCAACGGGAAATTGCGTGCGAAGCCGCGGGCAACTTTTGCAAAAAATTATTGAAATGCGCAGCAAAGCGCGCCGGGCCCGCTAGTCTATATATATAAAAATGAATGTTTGTATGTTTGTCCTTTATGGAATCGTGAACTATTGGACCGATCATGATGAAAAATTTGTACGTATATGTATTTTTCCACGGAGAAGGTTTATATAAGCTATGCCCATCCCTTTCCCGATTCAGGATTCCGCCCCACTGGTTACAGAAATACCCATAAGAAATGCATTGCAGCAAACATATGTTAACGTCTTTTCAAATTTTTAATCAGCTGTTTCTTTGTAAAACATATATTACACTTATAGTTTTTTAAAGCATAGAGTAAGCTTAAGAGAAACGACAAATTTTGTTTTAAACTGTTTTTTGCAATCACTGTTAAACATAGACTTTACTATCCAGATAATACAATTCAAATTTGACGTAAAAATTCACCTTTAACTGCAATATTTATTTAATATAAACCATGCTCATGCTTGATCAGAGAGTAATGCAGATATCATAATTACTATCTTACGTTGGCTACAAATATAAAGAATGTTATAAAATCCAACCTTAGTTGTTTTTTTTTTACAGAAGTATGGTTCTCAAAACTCCGTGTGTACATATTCTCTCGATCGAGACAACAAAGCAAGCTCAATCGTGGCATCGGAAGATATAACTAATTTAACTCTAAAATTTATTATAGTAAAAAAAAAAATTTACTAAGTAATATTAAGGACTTCGGTTCTTAGATTTGCGTGCGAAGCCGTGGGTAACAGCTAGATAGAGGCAGGAATATGGTACATACCTTCATAATACGCCCAAGAGGCTCACGATGGAACGACTATCAATTATCTCAGCAATGTTTAGAATGTGATAGAAAAAGAATAAGTGAATATAGTGTACTGTTTTCAACGGGAAATTGCGTGCGAAGCCGCGGGCAACTTTTGCAAAAAATTATTGAAATGCGCAGCAAAGCGCGCCGGGCCCGCTTAGTAATAATATAAAAATGAATGTTTGTGTGTTTGTCCTTTATAGACTCAGAAAACTATTGGACCGATCACTATGAAAATTTGTATTTATTTGTATTTTTCTATGTAGAAGGTTTATATGCAATGCCCATTGATGTAACTCACCACCCAGGCTGTACTGCAAGATATAAAAGTTATCAAAGCGCCTGCACATTATAAACTGCAATTACGACATAGTTACGTATATTAAATAGCCAAAACACTATTTGAAGGCAAAGAAATATACGGGCACAGCTTAAGAGACGCGTGCGAAAGCCGCGGGAAACAGCTAGTATATATATAAATGAATTTTTGTATGTTTGTCCTTTATGGAATCGTGAACTATTGGACCGATCATGATGAAAATTTGTACGTATATGTATTTTTCCACGAAGAAGGTTTTATAAGCTATGCCCATTCCCTTTCCCGATTCAGGATTCCGCCCCACTGGTTACAGAAATACCCATAAGAAATGCATTGCAGCAAACATATGTTAACGTCTTTTCAAATTTTTAATCAGCTGTTCTTTGTAAACATATATTACACTTATAGTTTTAAAGCATAGAGTAAGCTTAAGAGAAACGACAAATTTTGTTTATACTGTTTTTGCAATCACTGTTAAACATAGACTTTACTATCCAGATAATACAATTCAAATTTGACGTAAAAATTCACCTTTAACTGCAATATTTATTTAATATAAACCATGCTCATGCTTGATCAGAAGAGATGCAGATATCATAATTACTATCTTACGTTGGCTACAAATATAAAGAATGTTATAAAATCAACCTTAGTTGTTTTTTTTTTGACAGAAGTATGGTTCTCAAAAACTCCGTGTGTACATATTCTCGTCGATCGAGACAACAAAGCAAGCTCAATCGTGGCATCGGAGATATAACTAATTTAATCTAAAATTTATTATAGTAAAAAAAAAAAATTACTAAGTAATATAAGGACTTCGGTTCTTAAGATTTGCGTGCGAAGCCGTGGGTAACAGCTAGATAGAGGCAGGAATATGGTACATACCTTCATAATACGCCCAAGAGGCTCACGATGGAACGACTATCAATTATCTCAGCAATGTTTTAGAATGTGATAGAAAAAGAATAAGTGAATATAGTGTACTGTTTTCAACGGGAAATTGCGTGCGAAGCCGCGGGCAACTTTTGCAAAAAATTATTGAAATGCGCAGCAAAGCGCGCCGGGCCCGCTAGTATATATATAAAATGAATGTTTGTATGTTTGTCCTTTATGGAATCGTGAACCTATTGGACCGATCATGATGAAAATTTGTACGTATATGTATTTTTCCACGAAGAAGGTTTATAAGCTATGCCCATCCTTTCCCGATTCAGGATTCCGCCCCACTGGTTACAGAAATACCCATAAGAAATGCATTGCAGCAAACATATGTTTAACGTCTTTTCAAATTTTTAATCAGCTGTTCTTTGTAAACATATATTACACTTATAGTTTTAAAGCATAGAGTAAGCTTAAGAGAAACGACAAATTTTGTTTAAAACTGTTTTTGCAATCACTGTTAAACATAGACTTTACTATCCAGATAATACAATTCAAAATTTGACGTAAAAATTCACCTTTAACTGCAATATTTATTTAATATAAAACCATGCTCATGCTTGATCAGAAGAGTAATGCAGATATCATAATTACTATCTTACGTTGGCTACAAATATAAAGAATGTTATTAAATCAACCTTAGTTGTGTTTTTTTTGACAGAAGTATGGTTCTCAAAACTCCGTGTGTACATATTCTCTCGATCGAGACAACAAAGCAAGCTCAATCGTGGCATCGGAGATATAACTAATTTAATCTAAAATTTATTATAGTAAAAAAAAATTTACTAAGTAATATAAGGACTTCGGTTCTTAAGATTTGCGTGCGAAGGCCCGTGGGTAACAGCTAGATAGAGGCAGGAATATGGTACATACCTTCATAATACGCCCCAAGAGGCTCACGATGGAACGACTATCAATTATCTCAGCAATGTTTAGAATGTGATAGAAAAAGAATAAGTGAATATAGTGTTACTGTTTTCAACGGGAAATTGCGTGCGAAGCCGCGGGCAACTTTTGCAAAAAATTATTGAAATGCGCAGCAAAGCGCGCCGGGCCCGCTAGTATATATATATTACGTAGTATATATATATATATATATAAATGAACGTTTGTTTGTTTGTCCTTTATGGAATCGTAAACTATTTGACCGATCATTACGAAAATTTGTATGTATATGTATTTTTCCACGAAGAAGGTTTCTATGCTGTCTATTGATGTAACTTGCCTCCAGGTGGCGTTGCCAAAGATAATAGTTTTCAAAGCGCCTGCACATTATAAACTGCAATTACGAGACAGTTACGAATATTTAATAGCCAAACACTATTTGAAGGCGCTAAGTTATGATGTACAGTATATTATTTGTCTTGAAGATAAATTTCTGGTTGAACTTAAAGCTTGAGTGTTAGACCACTTTATAATAAAACACATGTACGTGTACAATGGCAATAATACAGATTTTCTTGATCGTGGCAACAAAGCAAACTCTACATCGGCGTTGGAAATATAATTTACTTGAGCCAGAAGTCCACATACACGGGTAAAGCTTACGAAAAGCGTGCGAAGCCGCGGGAAACAGCTAGTTTTCTATAAAGTTCATACTAGACCAAATATAACCAGATATTACATTATATATAATATTAAATAAAAGTGTCTAGTTTTAATCCAGCGTTTTCAATTTGTTAGTGTAGATTAATAAGACACTAAACAAAAAAGTCTATTAAATTTTGTCTCGTGATCATGTTCTAATACCATAAATTTTGAGTACAGACCATAAATTTTGAGTAAAGAGCTCAAATCAGAACATTATATGTTTTTGAAAACACAATATCTTTCATCGTGCATGTTCGCTGCTTTTTATTTTAAGAGATGTTTCATCCAATGCTGAATTCGTAAGCCACTTAAAACGTAGTGGATGCGCTATCTTGCAGGGAAAGAAAAGAACAGCGATTATAATATATTACAAAAAAGTATTAAACATATTACATGGGACGATAATAAAAAATCGTCAATGTTTTCAATTGAATTCATAAAAATTAAACCATTGCTACAAAATTAAAATGCCTTACGTCATTAAAACATATGTAGTATGGTAGCGCTATCTCCGCTTCCCGAGCAGAAATTGTGTTACAAAAAATATCTGTCATATAGTCTTCGTATGGATGCACTGAATATCCTTTTAAGTCAAAATTCATCATTTGACCATATACCAAATACTATATACGACCTTGATATTAAAGTCCTTCAGAGTTGAAACTCAGATTCAACTGGCAGCGGAGGAAATCAGCTGGCTGTCAACAACAGCTGATCTTGTTGCAATCAGCTGTTCTGTGTGTGGCAGGTCTGTGATGTAATTGGCTGTCCTGTATCTGATCTGAGCGTAAGAACCGACCTCAAACTCGACCTCTTAGCCTATGTTACCATTACATTCCGCACAGTGTCGGTAAAGCAAGAAACAATTACTTTAACTAATCATTGCTTCAAATATATTATTGCTTCAATGAAATCTGGTTAATTGGTGTGTTGCTCCAAGCTGTTTCATAGTTCCATGTATCCAACCAATACAAAGTTCACAGCTAACTTAGAACCACTTTGTATTGTTTAAGCAAGCCATAGTCTGATTACTTAAATCTGCAGAAAATTTCTTTCAAGAAAGTAATTCAATTCAAATCTTTATTTTTATAAAACGTTACATATTATAGCGTTGCTATAGTAACAGGTGATATTGACTACCTACTATTATAAATTATTGTATTAATCATACAAGTAGTATTCGTCGATATAATATTATTCAATTTAAGCGCTAGTATAAAAATTATACTATTATTAGTGTTACTGAATGCAACAAATAAAAGTAATGGAATATTATAGTATTAAATAATAAATATAAAATTCAGATAAACTTAACAATAATAATTAATTTAACAATAAACTTAACAAATTAAACATATTTACCTGCAACAGATAAAAGTTAATAATAATAATACATTAATACTGAGAACTAGTTTTGGCGGAGGCCAGAATTCAAGGGTATTGAAGGGTTGAAAATATGAAATTATGATTTTTCTCAGATTGTATTTATCTTAGCTTTCTCTTGACACACTTAACCATCAAAAGGTACACATATATGTTTGTCCTTAGACAGGCACAGGATGTCCAGCATGTACTGGACCCCATTTTTAAAAAAGCTTAAAAAATAAATAGCATTTATGTAAGTTTTGTTTTTTTTACTTAGGGTATTAGTGTGTGCGATCTGTAATGTATTGGTTAAAAACAATAAACATAACAATTATAAATTTTTTTCTCGCCAAATGCTGTAATTTTGAGGAAAAGTGTAAACTCTTTGAATATAGCCATGTGCAGAAGTTTTTTTAGGTTTTAGATGCAAAACTATATGGTAGCTAACACTATTATTATGTAGAAGCAATATACGCATGTATCTATTCCATCGCAATTATGACCTATCTAACACTGGTAAAATTTGACCATAGGAATTTAGGCTATACAAATCAAAATTCTGTTTTTATAAAGTTGTATAATTTTTATGATTGGCTATTGATTAAAAACTGTATTTGGTCAATAAGGAAAATTATGTAAATTATTTAAAAAAATTACCACAAAAATGGAATCACAACCAATATAATGAAATATAGACAATGATGAAAACAACTTAAAACGGCATACATAGGTGAAGAGAAATAAAATTGTTACTATACAGCTGGCAAGTATGGAAGCCAATGGTGGTACTTGGAAGCCTAGTGATGCCAAATTAACTTGTATGAAAATTTACCAAGACAAACATGAATGTTTTAAAGATAACACTGTAATAATTAATCCAATGTTCTGTAAAAGGGATGATGTAGAAAACCCAGATTTTAAATATTTTTTTTAATTTTTATAAATAGTTCTCTATGTCTCTCTTACTAAGTTGCACAACATACACATACGTTTCCACTTCGATATGTTTTCATAAACATCATCCAATCTCATGCAGTTCAGACCGCAGTGAAAGTGTTTAGGACGAAACAAACGCAACTTATGTTCTTTTCAATGATACTAAATTTTAGTTTTATAAGGCTGAGTGTGGACTATCTCTCCTCTTCTGAGGAATAAACTGTTAAATAATTGAGTCGCTGTGTCGCTGGGTTTACGATGAGTTGTAGGTTTCTGTCAACAGGGGTGGGCTTTTCGGAAGTACACTTAGTACAAACAGGGGTGACGTACCCCCAATCCTTCCACGCTTTGATGCAGCGTGTACATAAATTATATCATTTCATTATTGATATCTTGAGGGAGGTTTTAATGATGGGCATCGTACTACTCATACTGGTCATTAAACGCTATATAAATTAAGCGATGACAAAAGTGAAGGTATTTTACGACGATAGTTGCGAATAACAGTGATGTATTAAGATTGATTTGCACTAAACATCTATGTGGGAAAGCATAGATTCATATGAACATGCTAGATAATATTTTTTTAAATGGACAATACTTGCAATTTTAAAAAATAAGTCCCGATGTAGTGTACTGATAGCCTTGAGTTAATTAACACTTTACGTGTTAACCAGTTTCTGTTTAAATTTCGTTTCAGGGTTTCACAAAGCACTTAATAGATTTAAAAAAGCTTTTAAAGTTATTTAAGGTTTTTACTTCACAGTTTTTTATATACATTGACAAAACTAAAAAAGGGTTTGACTAGTATCAGGCATACTTTTAAAACGAGACACTGCTCCACCGCGACGAAAATATGATAGAACATTATTTATGGTTTAAACATGGCCCTAATAGGGAAAACTCGATGTCATTTGAATACAGCTGATTCCTAAATCAATTAGTAATGTTTCTTTACGGCTAAAAACTCAATATAGCCTCTAGTGAAGCTTATTCTTTAAGTTGGGTTCAAAAGGTTTGAATATTTTTAACGTTCTACTGTTGTGTCTTTTCAATTATTCATTAATTAAAAAATATATATATTTTCTACCCTATATACTAGCAAAGTTTGTTATTAATGGTTGTAAACAGAATAACGAGAGTACATGTGCAAAATGCCACTAATATATTAACATCAAATATATATTTTCTACCCTATATACTAGCAAAGTTTGTTATTAATGGTTGTAAACAGAATAACGAGAGTACATGTGCAAAATGCCACTAATATATTAACATCAAATATATATATCTTCTACCCTATATACTAGCAAAGTTTGTTATTAATGGTTGTAAACAGAATAACGAGAGTACATGTGCAAAATGCCACTAATATATTAAAATCAAATATATATTTTCTACCCTATATACTAGCAAAGTTTGTTATTAATGGTTGTAAACAGAATAACGAGAGTACATGTGCAAAATGCCACTAATATATTAACATCAAATATATATTTTCTACCCTATATACTAGCAAAGTTTGTTATTAATGGTTGTAAACAGAATAACGAGAGTACATGTGCAAAATGCCACTAATATATTAACATCAAATATATATTTTCTACCCTATATACTAGCAAAGTTTGTTATTAATGGTTGTAAACAGAATAACGAGAGTACATGTGCAAAATGCCACTAATATATTAACATCAAATATATATTTTCTACCCTATATACTAGCAAAGTTTGTTATTAATGGTTGTTAAACAGAATAACGAGAGTACATGTGCAAAATGCCACTAATATATTAACATAAAATATATATTTTGTACCCTATATACTAGCAAAGACTTTTTTAATGGTTGTAAACAGAATAACGAGAGTACATGTGCAAAATGCCACTAATATATTAACATCAAATATATATCTTCTACCCTATATACTAGCAAAGTTTGTTATTAATGGTTGTAAACAGAATAACGAGAGTACATGTGCAAAATGCCACTAATATATTAACATCAAATATATATATTTTCTACCCTATATACTAGCAAAGTTTGTTATTAATGGTTGTAAACAGAATAACGAGAGTACATGTGCAAAATGCCACTAATATATTAACATCAAATATATATTTTCTACCCTATATACTAGCAAAGTTTGTTATTAATGGTTGTAAACAGAATAACGAGAGTACATGTGCAAAATGCCACTAATATATTAACATCAAATATATATCTTCTACCCTATATACTAGCAAAGTTTGTTATTAATGGTTGTAAACAGAATAACGAGAGTACATGTGCAAAATGCCACTAATATATTAACATAAAATATATATTTTGTACCCTATATACTAGCAAAGTTTTTTATTAATGGTTGTAAACAGAATAACGAGAGTACATGTGCAAAATGCCACTAATATATTAACATCAAATATATATTTTCTACCCTATATACTAGCAAAGTTTGTTATTAATGGTTGTAAACAGAATAACGAGAGTACATGTGCAAAATGCCACTAATATATTAACATAAAATATATATTTTGTACCCTATATACTAGCAAAGTTTGTTATTAATGGTTGTAAACAGAATAACGAGAGTACATGTGCAAAATGCCACTAATATATTAACATCAAATATATATTTTGTACCCTATATACTAGCAAAGTTTGTTATTAATGGTTGTAAACAGAATAACGAGAGTACATGTGCAAAATGCCACTAATATATTAACATCAAATATATATTTTCTACCCTATATACTAGCAAAGTTTGTTATTAATGGTTGTAAACAGAATAACGAGAGTACATGTGCAAAATGCCACTAATATATTAACATCAAATATATATTTTCTACCCTATATACTAGCAAAGTTTGTTATTAATGGTTGTAAACAGAATAACGAGAGTACATGTGCAAAATGCCACTAATATATTAACATCAAATATATATTTTCTACCCTATATACTAGCAAAGTTTGTTATTAATGGTTGTAAACAGAATAACGAGAGTACATGTGCAAAATGCCACTAATATATTAACATCAAATATATATTTTGTACCCTATATACTAGCAAAGTTTGTTATTAATGGTTGTAAACAGAATAACGAGAGTACATGTGCAAAATGCCACTAATATATTAACATCAAATATATATTTTGTACCCTATATACTAGCAAAGTTTGTTATTAATGGTTGTAAACAGAATAACGAGAGTACATGTGCAAAATGCCACTAATATATTAACATAAAATATATATTTTGTACCCTATATACTAGCAAAGTTTGTTATTAATGGTTGTAAACAGAATAACGAGAGTACATGTGCAAAATGCCACTAATATATTAACATCAAATATATATTTTCTACCCTATATACTAGCAAAGTTTGTTATTAATGGTTGTAAACAGAATAACGAGAGTACATGTGCAAAATGCCACTAATATATTAACATCAAATATATATTTTCTACCCTATATACTAGCAAAGTTTGTTATTAATGGTTGTAAACAGAATAACGAGAGTAGGCCTACATGTGCAGAATGCCACTAATATATTAACATCAAATAAATGTAACTTCTACCATGACAACGTCCTTTTCTCCAAATCTCCCATGAGAATAGATTGTAATATAACATTTTCACTTCAGCCAGTTCACGTTCAAGGTGACCACAAGACTATAATCCTAAAGAGCTGCAGGTCTTCTTCCCAATTATAAATTGAACTCTCCGTCAGTGATGCAGAACTAAATATCCCAATTTATGCACAGATCTCTCGAGTTCTAAGCCAGACATAATATCCAGTTCTAGGAAACCTACACTGCCTGTAATTTCTTCTTTTTTGAAACTCAAAACTTTATTCTCCCCACAGTTACAATGGGATATTATATGAAAAAGTATTAAAATAAAATAATTGGCAATATCAATGCTTTCACTTTACAGTAGTGTGAATTTTAACAACTTTAATTATTTAGAACAACAAATAATGTGATTATCTAGAGCTTAATCTCCCGAGAGGAAAAGTTAACAATGCAAATTTACGTTGGAAACAAAGCCCGCGGGAGGAAAATTCTGTGGCGCATCAAATGTTTGATATAGAGACATTAGCGGTGGTTAACGCCAGTATTGACGTGTACGAGTATTTACTGCTGCAGTGTATGGGGGTGGCCACACTGCGCTGTTCACTCTATGCACCGGATTGCAGTTTAGCCAACACATTACACTAATAACCGGACATAAGTACACGTCGACTCCCAACTGATATGTAACTGTTGATTAACATCCGTCATAATGAGTTCGGCTAACCTTGCCCGTACACATGCATACATAATGTTACAAGTGGTAGTGTCAATATAGAAACACATTTATAGCATTTAACGTTTATGTGATAGTTGCATATCACAACGACTATTTAAATTGTGAGACACTTTTTGTTAGCAAGAAGTTTAATTACATCTCTGGCGATTATTTCATTTTGTTAGTAAACCAGTGTATTTTATTTTTGTTACAACACATATAGTAACACAATGTAAACTATAAAACTGCTCATTACAATCAGGAACTACCGTCTAGTGAATATGTAATCAGTGACTGTATTTAGAGATAATATGGTTTGTTATATTTTACAACAAATTAGATATTCCAAAAAAGTATTATTAAGTTATAGATGAAAAACAACGTGTGATTATAAAACAAAAGGCTCTGTTAACTGTTAAGTTTAAATTCTATTGCGGGTCTTCAATGTTGTACTTCTGCTCTCCTAATCTCTAAGATTGTCACTGTGCGCCTAACACTCTCTACACCACTGAGGAAATGTGACTGAAGTATCTGTTATGGCTGATTTGTCATGATATTGTGTTAAAAATCAACTCTGACGATCCAATCGTCATAAAAAATCACATTTATTCCTCAAAAATAGTTGTATGGCATTGTGGCTAAAGATTGGATATAACAGCAACAAAAAGTAAAATGTAAAGGTATTTTTGAAGAAACATTTTGTGATGTTAAGATTGTATCGTTATCTATTTGACATCAAACTGGACGATTTTAGAACATTGTTAAATGCCGTAGTATTGTGGAAGTTTTTACGGATTTTATCAATACTTAATAAATTGTCAGGAAATAGATAGAAAAGTAAAAATAGAAAATGCTGGAATCCAATATACTGAATCCCTTTAATTCACCAACTACCACACAGGGAAAAGGTGGTCGGAATATTTGATCCCGCAGGACTTACACCTGGTGCCTCGGAGAACCTAAGGTCTAAGATTCGAACTCGAGAACATAGTGTTCTGAGACTATCAGATCTCATAACAAGTATACTTGTGCACAAACAGAGCATATGTTGGTGGCCGCTACAGTGGCGTCAGGAATGTAAAAAGAATCGTTTAACGACATTGTGTAGGGATGGACTATAGGAAGACACCCCAAGATTGTGAGTTATTTCGTGTATAAATTAGCTGATTGGTAACTCCTCCATTGTTATACCATAAACATGTTTTGTTGAGGACTGTGACTGTGACGCCCATAGCTCCCCTTGCCTACACTATTGGGCCTTCAATACTGTACTTTGCAGGGGCGCACCGACGGGGGGGGACGAACAGAATATGTCCCCCAAGAGCATTTTATTTTCAAATAGTACATCGCCTAATAGTCTATTTTCAAATAAAAACTACATTTATGTAGGAACTTTGAAATGAGTTATACTTGTATATATAAATTCAAACTCAATAACTATTTTAATCTAAGAAATACACACCACTACAATTCAATTTAGTTCAAAACGCTAAATACTTCACCGTCAGCAACAACTAAGAAAGTGAGGTTAGGTCTTACTATTTCTTGTGGCTTCTATCTGTAGGCTACTCAGTACTTCAGTATCTGAGTGCAAAATATACTCATTTTTAAAATCATACATTACAGAGTACTCCTAAATGTTCCAGCTACTGTTTACTGCTAAACGGGTCCGAGTACTTTGTACCAGGAATGGCGGTGTAAAGTATATGTATCGTAAAAGTAACCTGTACTGGGTACTTACGGTTTGCGATGACTTGTACTCTCAGTACACACGAGTATCCAGTTCAGAGTATCTACTGTATTGGAGTAGTTCTGAGTGATCAGTTATCACATTAGTGAGTATGTTCCCAAGCTCTGAGCTGTGTTATTTTGTTGTCATTCGTTGTCACTACTAGCACTACCCTGGGCAGTTTGCGCGTTAAAAACAGCAGTTGTTGGTTACGAAAAATTAACAAAACCTGCTTAATTTAATATTTGTTAATAATTTAACATTTAATAGTGGTTTACAAAATTACACGTTCGAGGTAATGACGAAAAGCTCTATGCCTTGGCCATCCGATCAAGAATAAAAGTTAAGATAATAATTTAATAATAACTTATTATCATACTATTATGAAATTACATACTCAATTACAATACACTTGCATATATCTTGCATAAACATTTGGTCTTTTTTAATCACAAGTTTCTGAGTTATGAATTTTAAAATTTGCAGTTTGGTTTAACAGCACCAAAATCCGGTATTTTTCTTATTATTACCGATATAAAAACTGGAAGTTATCGCTATAGAATAACGTGAAATAAACAAGCTAAATTTTAATATAACTCCTGTTATTATAACTATGTTACTTAATTTGTGTTCAACGTTCAAATTCTAATATCTGTACCTACTTTTTGATCCGAGATATCAAGACTTGGCTTTGGTCTTAATTTGTGATTTAAACTTAACTATTTTGTTAATGTTAGGATTAAATTTGGTTTTAGTAAATAAAATTTATATAAACTGTATTTGTTGCAGAAGATTTTAATTCTCCTGTTGGTAGAGTTGTTTTACTGCAAACTTAATATACGCTGATCCTCCACTTTGCACCAATTGCTCCTGCTCTACTACCAATTGCTCTTTTTACTAGTTCAAAAGTACATAAAAGAACCATTTTTTATCTAATATTTCAAAAAGTTCCCGGAGGAGAGCAGCTCCCGAACCCCGCTACTGATTTAGGAATGTTTCCATACCCCCGTCTTCACGGTGTTCCGGACACTCCCCCCCCCCCCCCCCCCCCCCCCCCACAGAGAATATTTTTGGGTGTGCCACTGCTTTAAGAAATAATTAAACTTAATTTATGAGCTAAATTTGCATTATTTTACTAAATTAGAGCCAATGATACGTACATATATAATCCCTTTTACAACCTTAACAGGCTATGGTGCTGCCGTGTCCCGTAAACAATATCGAACTGCTCATAGACCATCCAGCATCTGGTGGTCACTGTATCGCAATAGGCTCTAAGAAAGATGGTTACACAATCCGGTTTAGCTATCGTGATCGCTAACACCTTCCCTAAAACAGGTTTTCTTTTAACTAATGTTTCGAATATAAGCTAATTAGTATGAAATTGGTGAAGAAGATTTAAGGTGGTGAAACGGTTTTCGGTTGGAATGAATTGTTTAGAGAAAATGTTGATTACACCCCTTTAGGATACCATTTTACAATACATATACAATAAAAACAAAAAACATTCACTCTCTCATCAGGTATTATAATTGTGCACCTATGAGACAATGAGAATACCTCTTCACCTAGATTATACTATATTATGTATTCTAAGTGTGTGTGTGATGTAGAAACGATGCAAAGACTTCGTTAAGTTTCTTCGTCGCCGACTATTTTTGGATACCTTCATACGAACATGATTCCAGATTTCAGGAGTAAAGTTTGCATCAGCATCAGAATTCAGATGCTAGGACACTTAATAGGAAGGCGAACTGGAGCTAAACTCAACATTTAAACGCTCTGAAGCTAAAACTTATGTGCACACAGCAAAAGTTAGTATTATTATTTTTATCTGTTATTATCATTTCATCTGTTTGGACGTGATTACAAAATTGCAAAACTTTCCGGGAGGAGTGATAAAAACCTTATTTCTACTTCTTGCTGTCTTTAAGGAAGTTATTGTTTCTTAAATTGCCTTGATTTTAAAATGAAAAAAAAAATTCAGCAAACCAAAAAATCGATTGCACTACCATAGAGAATACAGTGTGAAAATTATCAATACAATTAGGCGTAAATTGTGCCAGGAAGAAGTGTGATAAGCCGATGACGTCACGGCGCGGCGGCGGTCCGTATACCATCTCTAAAGCCGCAGGCTGTTTAGGACCTGCTGGTAAATATCGCCATCGGGCAGCGGATCTGTAGGGTTCACATCATAATTAAATAATCTCTAGTACATCTGTAGATGACTTTAAAACAATGTGTGTGCAACAATGTGATGATATTATCATCTATTGTTGTGAGGTGTGACGTATTACGTAGTCGTTTTATTTTTCTCTTGAATCCAAATCTGATCTAAGTCTTCAAGTATTTTCATTAACCCATTATAAGCTGCGTCTTTGGCATTTCTGTAAACGTAGTCTGCAGACGAAATGTTCCACAGGCAAGCATAATTTTGGAATGAATCTAGAAATGTTATAATCCCCGACCACTTGTTGGTGTCAACCATATTCACTGTTATGCACAGAAAGAAGTATAAGATACAGTGTACGAAATTAAACAAGGTATAGAACCAACTAGGCACATCTTAATTCACCAGCCGCATTTGAGCTACTAGGGGTTCACACTGGCGGGCTGGTGCCAGCGTGGAGACCACGTGATTGCCAGCGGAGGGTAGGCATAGGCACCGCTAAAAATTAAACGTGTTCAACATCTGATTTTGGCTGGTAAATTCTGGCCCGATGGTTCTGGATCATACTAGGCTGCTTGCTGCCAATATTACCAGCTGCTGGTCAGAAGCGGCTGCTAACAGTCTAGTGTGACCGCGTATTTAGATAAATCAAAGAGGCGGTGGCCGACAATCGACAGCTGACGGACACCGTACAGTCGAACGTCCACCTTCCATTACTTAACCTGTTCTTTGCATTCTGCGAGTGATTCATCTACCAATAAGAACCCAAAACTGTGTCTGGGATTTCCACTTTAAGACGTTTCATTTGATAGAATTTCTTAACAAGGATACTGAATGAAGTTTTAAAAGGTACAAAAGCTAAAGTACTAATTTTCACCTTAATTTGAAACTTATTCAAGGAATCCACCAATAACTTAATCAACCGACGAACAAATCGATGGAAGGCCAGTTGTAATTTATTCCTGACTTACCGACACACCAGAGAGTGGATGTACTTACGGCTTGTGACCAGAGAAACTGGGCCGAGAGTTGAGTTTTCTCCAGGGTTGAGAGATGATACACCACCTGAGTTAGGTGACTTGGAACTTAAATTTTGAAACACAGCTGAGGCAACTTTGTTCATTAAAGGGTGAACTCGTGCCGACCCGGTCGTAAATTATCCCCGCAACGATGAGAAATTCGAGGGGGTATCTAACATAGTGCTCATACAGTATGTACACTGTAAGGCAAAAATACTACATATTGTTTGAACTGATAAAATATGCCACTATTTATGATTTCAAGAATTATTTTAACTTTAAGAAAACTAGTTGTTACCATACAATGTAATTTGATACATAGAGAAAATAAGTAATTCTTGTAAAATATCCACCTTGCAACCTTTCCAGCTCTAAATATACTTTATTGCAGTTGATCAATATCTTGTTGAGAGGGAAGCGCCAAGCCCCGACGCATCGTGGCGTAAGACATATTTATAAAACCTATTTCCTAAATAAATTTCGGGAAGATTACGCACTAAATATAATCTATAGCGGGCGCTAGGAGCGTCAAGGAAACGAAATATAGCGGAAGATGTGGGGATCCCTCAGGCGAGTGGAAGGACGTGAAGGGAGGGGGATAAACTGTAGGATTGGTGGCGGGGTTGGGGGAGGGGTAATGAAGTTGTTGAAATTTGATAGATTTATAATACGCCTGAGATAATACTGCGCAGTGCGGAGTGTCAGTGCACTGTAGAACATATGCGAATTATCATTGTATCAGGAGATAATAAATAACACACAATGAAATGCTTTTAAGCTAATATCAGGACAGTATAGTATGCAATAAGGATTATACGAGCCACATTGATGGCTAATAGGTTTTGCAAAATAAATTACACTATTTATAGAGGCTTAAATGTAACTGAAACATAAACCTTACTGTGGATGTCATGTCCCACTCTCAATATTTAATACAATTTTTGTAGCATGTTTAAATTATATGATAATTATCATGTTTAACCTATTTATAATAATATTAATCTATTTGCCCCACATAATAAATACAAATTATTCAAACAAGTAAAACTAGTAAAGATAGAATTGGATCATTATTTTTGGTTCCTATTCTGCTATTTCTATAAATATTGAAAGTTTTCCATTTGAAATTACATTTCTAATCCACTGTTGGATGAACAGTGTCACGTAGGAGTCCAAGACACATCTGCATTTTTGATGATGGATCATGGGATCCACACCCAAAACCCCAAGTCCAAACCCCTATTGGAAACTACTGGGTAAACAGCTGAACACAGTATCTGAGATTTGGCACCCACGTACTCATCGACGAACCTTAATTTGACTTTCTGTAATTATCATACGAAGAAGAAGAAAACACTTCAAGTAATATCTTCAAATACTATATTGGTCATCACACCTTCTTAATTTGCACATAAAGCAGACGTTAGCAATATCTGTTATGCTGCAATTTAGTTTTGGAAAACATTACAAATACAACTCATGCCGCTGAACGAGCACTTGATGGGATTATGGACGGAAAACGCCACATGAAAGAATAATCTTCAATCAGTTTAAAACTACACAACTTTAGGCAATACAGAAGGAAATTTAAATTATTAAAATGTGTTTACCAGGAAATCGTATTTAAAATTGTAGAAAAGCTTGAAAAAATAGAAATATGTTTACACATTGGCACAAACGAGCAACTAAATGCAATGTTTTGATCAAAGATATTTATTTAGAAGTATTATAATGATCTAGAATGAAATAAACTATTAATGGCACAATATATTAAGTATATTTATATAATTTAGATAATTCCAAAACGTTCAGTATTTAAAATCATATTATAACCTATCACTGGCAGTGTAATACGTTGGGAAAATCTGTCTTTGGAACCGGACAGTGTCCCACTTATATTATATTGGATTTAACGCATTTTACACACTTTGAGAGAAGTCTAATTTTTATTTTGGCATTGCATTATATTAATCCCCAACAGAACATGTTTGTAAAATAAAGACAAACCCTTCACGCAACTGACAATTTCGAAAAACTATTTGCGTATGAAGAATCAGAGACGCAAATATCCCAAAAGGAAAACTGCTACTGCCACTATTATCTTTCGCCATTGCTAATAAACGCTGTAGACGCTCGCCTAGAAGTTTAGTAATTCACATATAACCATATTTACGAGCATGTCACTCAGAAAAATCCTGTTTTCTGAGGACAATTAATTGTTCAAACGGTTTCTCATATATTTTTTATTTATTTCTAAATTACTTGAGAAAAGGACTGTTATTAGTGCAATTAATTGCGATATGAGATGAAGAAATAAATAAAAAGGCATTGATGAACACCGTGGTCCCGGAATTTATTTATAAAGAGGTAGATATTCAATCATCTAAATCAAATCCGATCTCAGATCAACAAATCAAGAGAATTTCTAAGTAAATCAAGTAAATTGTTTGATCAGCGTCAATTGAAAAAAGTCTTGCAACATTGTTTTATAAAATGTCTATTTAATTCACTTTTTGTCTGACAAATTTTATAATCCATTTTAAACTAAATTCATGCAGATCGAAGGACTTTAAAAAAAAATTGAGCATAGCTCAAGAATTGGACGATAGTGTAATTAATTACACATATACTGTAACTGTGCATATCCATATTAAATTATTACAAAAATTAAGGCCTTAATATTTACATTAAATTTAAAGGTAACCATGGTGGGAACGAGAAAAATAAAAGAATTAACAAATTATGACATAAATAGAATGCTGTGAAAGTATACGGTATCATTATGGTCATTTCCAGTAAGTTACGAACACATATGGAATGAAATTAAAAATGTCTTTATTGAACACAATTAAAACATATTCAATTGGCGAGGTTAGGACTATTAAGTCCTCTCTAACATTTAACCGTACATATATAACCGATACTTTTAGTGTAAAACAGAAACACAGTATAGTCTACATTAGTTTTACATTAAAAGATGATAATCTATATTTATATAAAATAATAATATGAAAAGAAAGTTCTTCATGTAATTAAAAATAAATATCATGAAGTTACTGTGTGGATCGTTGGTGTCTGAAAAGAAATGAACATTTTAATTTAACCTGCAAAGTGTTTTCGCAGCAAGGTAAATGGCAAACGCCCGCCATTTTTTACCGTGTATTGTTCACTGGAAAATTGAGGATGTTCGAAAATTGCATCCAAATTACGGTAGTTAGAAAGCAAAAGTTTTTATTAACCCAGTTCCTTGTCTGTGCCTTTGACAAATTTGAGTTAAGAGTGCATGTAAGTAAAGACCGGATTATACCATTAAAATTATTGATGAAGCTAAAAAGAAACGAATATCTGCGAAAGCAGTTCGGTAAGAAGATAAGGACTGTAGCCGTTAATCAGCTGAGAGGTGTGCCGGAAAGTGGCGCGATAGTTGATGACGTCACGGCTGTCCGTCTACCCTCCTAACAGCTGATAAATCAAGGAGGCGTGGTCGCCATTTACCAGCTGATCGGCACTTTCCTATCTCGATCCTATTATTGCATTCTAAAGTAGATTCGTTTGCGAACTTCCTCACAGAACTTGGAAATGACAAGATTTAGGAACATTCATTTGGTACGATTTCTCTCAGAATTACTAACGTAACCATAGTTACATCGAAATTAAGTTTTGTTAACGCGCGTTACAAGAGATAGAAAGTAGGTTGATAAAATACGTGATTACTGAAAATTATATTTTTATGACACATTACCTTCCTTCCATTCAGAGAAATGAATTACGAAAGGTCGACTGTAAATTATGCCATTGAGCGAGGATCTATTTGCGACCATTTTTAGAAACAGTGCTGAGTTGGTCGTTTTCTCTAGAGTTCATAGTTTAAAGCACTTAAAGATGACATCATAAAGTAAGGTTAACTGGTACCCACGTGTGATTGTTACAGCGATTGGAAGGAAGAGGAGGCAGGGGGCGTACAATTTTAATTTTGAAACACAGGTCAGACAACTTTGGTTATTAAAGTATGATAAACTTGTACCCACGTGTCATTGCTACAGCAATGGGAAGGAAGAGGAGGCAGGGGGTCGTGTAATTTTAATTTTGAAACACAGCTCAGACAACTTTGTTTATTAAAGTATGATAAACTCGTACCCACGTGTCATTGCTACAGCGATGGGAAGGCAGAGGAGGCAGGGGGTCGTAGAATTTTAATTTTGAAACACAGCTCAGACAACTTTGTTTATTAAAGTATGATAAACCCGTACCCACGTGTCATTGCTACAGCGCGAGCGATGGGAAGGAAGAGGAGGCAGGGGGTCGTGGAATTTAATTTTGAAACACAGGTCAGACAACTTTGGTTATTAAAGTATGATAAACTTGTACCCACGTGTCGTTGCTACAGCGATGGGAAGGAAGAGGAGGCAGGGGGTCATGGAATTTTAATTTTGAAACACAGCTCAGACAACTTTGTTTATTAAAGTATGATAAACTCGTACCCACGTGTCATTGCTACAGCGTTGGGAAGGAATAGGAGGCAGGGGGTCGTGGAATTTAATTTTGAAACACAGCTCAGACAACTTTGTTTAATAAAGTATGATAAACTCATACCCACGTGTCATTGCTACAGCGATGGGAAGGAAGAGGAGGCAGGGGGTCGTGGAATTTTAATTTTGAAACACAGCTCAGACAACTTTGTTTATTAAAGTATGATAAACCCGTACCCACGTGTCATTGCTACAGCGCGAGCGATGGGAAGGAAGAGGAGGCAGGGGGTCGTGGAATTTAATTTTGAAACACAGGTCAGACAACTTTGGTTATTAAAGTATGATAAACTTGTACCCACGTGTCGTTGCTACAGCGATGGGAAGGAAGAGGAGGCAGGGGGTCATGGAATTTTAATTTTGAAACACAGCTCAGACAACTTTGTTTATTAAAGTATGATAAACTCGTACCCACGTGTCATTGCTACAGCGTTGGGAAGGAATAGGAGGCAGGGGGTCGTGGAATTTAATTTTGAAACACAGCTCAGACAACTTTGTTTAATAAAGTATGATAAACTCATACCCACGTGTCATTGCTACAGCGATGGGAAGGAAGAGGAGGCAGGGGGTCGTGGAATTTTAATTTTGAAACACAGCTCAGACAACTTTGTTTATTAAAGTATGATAAACTCGTACCCACGTGTCATTGCTACAGCGATGGGAAGGAAGAGGAGGCACGGGGGTCGTGGAATTTAATTTTGAAACACAGCTCAGACAACTTTGTTTATTAAAGTATGATAAACCCGTACCCACGTGTCATTGCTACAGCGCGAGCGATGGGAAGGAAGAGGAGGCAGGGGGTCGTGGAATTTAATTTTGAAACACAGGTCAGACCACTTTGTTTATTAAAGTATGATAAAGGAAGCAGGTTTGTAGTGTGAAAAGATAAAATCAAGATCTTACAGTTTAGGATATTCAAGCTTGTACATATTATTCCCGGTTTAATTTTGTGACAGGTGACGTGCTGAATTAGAAGCGATTTATTCTAAAACCGTTTTCGAATTAGGTATTTTTGTACAATTTGTGCTAATCAGTCTACACTAAAATACATGGCAGTCAGTGGGGGGTCAGTGTAGCGGGTACGGCGGTTATCGCAAGATAACCAGATCAAGCAACGTCGAGCGTGGCTGCTGCTTGGATAGGTGACCGCTGAGCGATCCTGTCCTTGCAAGCGGCCCGCCTGTCCGGCCATGGGTGGTCACCTTTAAGCCGTTGGTCCCCAGGTTAACTGTTAGAGAGGGCTTCTTAGCCCTACCTTCGCCTGGTAAAATAAGACATTCTTTACTTTTTTTTAATGGAATTTAAACATAATACTTCATTAAATTTTCTTTATGAGAAAATTGGCTTGCATTTAATTAGACAAACACTAACGATTACAATACTTCATTATCAAATGTAACAGTTGGCTAAAAATAAAAAACATCTAAAAATATGTGTCAAGAAAACCAAACACGTAATCATGTTTGGTTTTCAAATCTTTTGGGTGCAGCAATCGATTTCAAATATTTACTGGATATTATATTTTATACGAAGAGAGAATAAAAATATTGTTGATTATAGTAGACCTTACTTAGTGTGAATACACTCCTGCGTTTACTTACTCTTTTGGGCCAGTTAATGTTAAATATAAACAACTAATGCATTAGTCGTGCTGTATGAAAATATAGAATACAATAAATTTTATTTTATTTTCATTTGGTAATTTAATTTGACTGCATTTTTTAGTGGTTATAGGTATAATTTAATTAAGACAAACAGTTTGTATTTTATACCAGCCACTTGTATAGTTAAATCTAATTTAACCTAGTCAAGAGGTAATCCGTGGACCCATACACATTACAGTGAGAGTGTGCTAGCACATATAACCTATGTAAACCCAGAATCTGAAGCATATCAATCAGGTAGTTTCCATACTGTTGTATAAGTAGAGGAGTGTCGATACTGACCCCGTGGGCTTATACACATTACAGTGAGAGTGTGCTAGCACATATAACCTATGTAAACCCAGAATCTGAAGCATATCAATCAGGTAGTTTCCATACTGTTGTATAAGTAGAGGAGTGTCGATACTGATCCTGTGGGCTTATACACATCACAGTGAGAGTGTACTAGCACATATAACCTATGTAAACCCAGAATCTGAAGCATATCAATCAGGTAGTTTCCATACTGTTGTATAAGTAGAGGAGTGTCGATACTGATCCTGTGGGCTTATACACATCACAGTGAGAGTGTGCTAGCACATATAACTTATGTAAACCCAGAATCTGAAGCATATCAATCAGGTAGTTTCCATACTGTTGTATAAGTAGAGGAGTGTCGATACTGACCCTGTGGGCTTATACAGCTTACAGTGAGAGTGTGCTAGCACATATAACCTATGTAAACCCAGAATCTGAAGCATATCAATCAGGTAGTTTCCATACTGTTGTATAAGTAGAGGAGTGTCGATACTGGTCCTGTGGGCTTATACACATCACAGTGAGAGTGTGCTAGCACATATAACCTATGTAAACCCAGAATCTGAAGCATATCAAGCAGGTAGTTTCCATACTGTTGTATAAGTAGAGGAGTGTCGATACTGATCCTGTGGGCTTATACACATCACAGTGAGAGTGTGCTAGCACATATAACCTATGTAAACCCAGGATCTGAAGCATATCAATCAGGTAGTTTCCATACTGTTGTATAAGTAGAGGAGTGTCCATACTGACCCTGTGGGCTTATACAGCTTACAGTGAGAGTGTGCTAGCACATATAACTTATGTAAATCCAGAATGTGAAGCATATCAAGCAGGTAGTTTCCATACTGTTGTATAAATAGAGGAGTGTCGATACTGACCCTGTGGGCTTATACAGCTTACAGTGAGAGTGTGCTAGCACATATAACCTATGTAAACCCAGAATGTGAAGCATATCAATCAGGTAGTTTCCATACTGTTGTATAAGTAGAGGAGTGTCGATACTGACCCTGTGGGCTTATACAGCTTACAGTGAGAGTGTGCTAGCACATATAATCTATGTAAACTCAGAATCTGGAGCATATCAATCAGGTAGTTTCCATACTGTTGTATAAGTAGAGAAGTGTCGATACTGACCCCGTGGGCTTATACGCCAATACTATATATCACACCAACTGCAAAATCTAGGTATAATAACAGAGACCAAACACTTTCTAAGTATCTACAATGGACATTTAATCGCCCGAGTCCATTCCATTTTTATCGAAGAAGCAGAAAATGGTTGAATACATGTTTGCATAGTTAGTCCGCGCACCTTGTGTTGTTAATTTGCATAGAATCTCTGTTTAATAACAATATTCGTTAGGTTAAGGCTTAATGCGATCCGGTTCACTGTTGCAGCGGAGCTACGCTTTGTTTTAATTAAAGCCCTAGTTGGTGAACTACTTGTTTTAGTAGTTTACTTTTACATGACTACACGGGAATGTTATTACGCTACACGCTGTCTTACGCAAATTGTTTAGCTTATGTAGGAGCAATATAATAGAACACTTCGACGAGCAATAAACGTATAATAAGAACTTTGCTAAATCTATATGTTCATTAATTCAAATTATGTATTTGGCATTCATTATATTGGCCTTATGCACAGTATGATCTTCTCTGTAATAAAACATTAAACCCAAAAAAATTACTAAACCTTTGAACGTTAACAAAGTTTTCAAAAATTGGCAATGAAGGACATGGATGGTTTCTTTAAATTGAATTTAAATAAACTCATCGTAGGTTTAAATGAAAAATAAAATAACTTATTTATTTCGGTTTGTGGTAATTACACTAAAATAATCTGGTATTTAAACTGTATTACTCTAAAAAAAGTTTTCAAAAATTGGCAATGAAGGTCATAAGATGGTTTCTTTACATTGAGGTTAAATAAACTCATCGTAGATTTAGATGAAGAATAAAATAACTTATTTATTCCGGTTTGTGGTAATTACACTAAAATATTCTGGTATTTAAACTGTATTACACTAAAAAAGTTTTCAAAAATTGGCAACGATGGTTTCTTTAAATAGGGGTTAAATAAACTCATCGTAGATTTAGGTGAAGAATAAAATAACTTATTTATTCCGATTTGTGGTAATTACACTAAAATAATCTGGTATTTAAACTGTATTACTCCAAAAATAGATGTAATGTAATACGATGTATAGAAAGCTTTATACGTTATTACAAAATTAGAATTTCTTGTAATGTTTATGGCAATAATACTTTAAACGGGTATTCAATGTTACAAGTCAATATGTGCTTGGAATATCAGTTTATTGGTTAAACACCACATAAATGTCTTGAAAAAGACTAAATTAACGCACCCTATAAACCTTATTTTCCGTGAAAGATACCAAAAGCCCGAAAACTGTCACGAAATCAGTCTAGCTACAGTATGGAAGAAAACAGATATTTGTGAACTGTCTGTATTAAAATTGTTCATAAAAGGCACGCCATTTAGCGGTGAAATACACGTAGAGAAAACTATTTTGAAATTCATATTTGAAAAACTGTACATGAAATTCTGATCATGAGAAATGGGCAAGAAATAGTTTTATCTGTATATAAGATAAGAATCAGAATCTACTTTCCTAATTCTTTTTACTAGTATTTACGATTACTTACTACATTCTTACCTAATTATTTTTAATGCGAAAGTATTTCACTGTTTCTACCTTATATCTTTTGATAAAGACTCCAACATTTTCCAATGACAAGGCTATTATATAGGTCTTGTACTGCTTTCTACCAGATTTATGTACGTTTTTGTAGTAATGTTCTTCTATGGACATGTTTGTACTTGATTTAATTATAGTCATAGAGCTAACCAGCACCAAATAACTTCGATACCTCGATTATGTAACATATTTATGTGTTCGATATAACATATAAATATAAAGAAATTCAGCAATCATGTAGATTTGTCTCAAAAATAATATTTTAGCAACCAGTTCATATTCGCTTACATGTGCATACAATAATGAGAAGAAAGACAAAGATTAAAATACATTATACATGTATAAGCTTATAAATATAGTTAATTTACATCAATAAATGTTTCAGTACAAAAGTTTAGCTCCCATAAAATCAATAAAGGTATTTAGGGTATATTTAGATGGACAGAAAAGAGAATCATGAATTTTAAGTGTTCGGGCTATAAAATAAAATACTTGTAGAAAGTAATATACACTGATAAAGAAAATGGAGGCAGGCAATGAATATAGATAACCAGCCAAGAAAGAGAGGTGCTGTGGTCCTCACGTTGACCTTAGGTAAGTGAGGTTACATTATTTAAGAGAGGATCTTGTGGTCCTAATCTCTGCTCGACAAAGGAGTATTTATGTTCTTTATTTAAAACTGGAGTTATAATCTTGCAACATTTGATCCTAAAAGGAATCGCTCTATATCCAAACCAGTGAAACTTGTCAATACATATAAAACTTTCAAATTATAATGATAGAATGTTTTAAATTGGTTTTCATTTCATATTATATCAACTAAAATTTTGGGCACGCGCATTAAGCTGCTTTATGTGCAGCACTCGGAACAGTTTCTTAGTCATCCATAAAATATAAAATTACTATTTACAATCACTGCCAGTGCAGAGTTTACTCCACATAAAGTCCCTTTCCATGACAGCCTAACAGTAAGCTCTTTTCCCTCGACAACAATTTTATTAGTAGGGGATATTATATTTTCCTTTGTGCATAATATCTTTTCATTTCTGTACATTTTAAACCATTTGACTTAACAAAAACGCTATTTATTAGAATTGTAGTTTTTTAGCTAAACAAACTCAGATATAAGTTATACATATCACTATTGGCAAGCAATCCCTTTTAGTGCATTCCCTTGCTATCCGCGGTCGACAAGGGTACCACTAGAGAGTCTACTTCGAAAGTAATTTGCTGAAACTATTGGTCTTTTGACGATATACATCAACACTGAATTACTATGTAATATATTACAAAACTTTAAATAGCAAAAAAAGTGTTCATACAAATATCAAAGTCATACAATAGTATGACAGTTCATATTACAGTTCATACAAATAGAATGTAATTGATTGGTTACATTACAAAAAAAAAACAAAGTATAATTTTTTGAATCGGTATGAAAATAATTTATTATTACCAGGGACACACTTGTAACAATTAATTGTGTTAAAATAAATTTCTTTAAAGTTTATAGGTTACATACGACATATACCATATTAATCAATATCAACATTTATTCATTACTAAGGAGCATTATCATAACAGGAAAGGGCAGACCAGCAGCCAAAAAACCCATCATCTCTGCAAGACGGCCTTTGGGGGTTTTTAGGCCTAATTTGGCTGCATTATCTTTGACTCAGGTGGAAGTTTCCAACATAACCACTCCCCCCACCCTCATTCTTAGGAGGCAGCCAGATCGGTGCGGGTCTGACTCAGACCAGCCCGCGCTCGTATCATGTTCGCGGTATGCGGCTCCGTCTACTGTTCTACCGAGCATACATAAACAACATACAGTATACAGGTCGACAAGAGATGTGACAGGTGGCATTGTCAAGATAAAGAGACCATACCAAAGGCAGCTCCTGTGCTGAGCCTAACTCTATTTACAGATTATTAACTGAGCTTTAGCGCAGCCTGTCACTCGAGAGGCTGGAGAAGTTTCATTATGTCTGTCTGTCCGGACGAAATATCGAAAACCAGCTGACTTTTAGACTTGAAATGGTGCATGAATTTTCATTTCTACACGGGCAACACTAAGTTCGATGATGGAAATTGTCTGAGCGTTAGCGAATATTTTTACATTCTTTGGTCTTATGGGTAACCATTATGGTAACGAGAAAGTATCAGAATAAACAGATTAAGTGTGACCACACGAAATTTTCACATGTGACACTCTTATTTGTAGTGTAAAACGAAATGTCAATGTAAAAAAATTGGTGACAAACCTTTAGCGCACTCTTGCGCGGATACAAAAATACACACTGAACCTACTATCAGTGTGCAGAACATTCATCCGTGATTTGATACTGTCAAATTGAGGCCACACAATTAAAAATGAATGAATACGTGGTCCACACTTCACTACTAAGTACAATAATGTTATTTTATGAATATAGGTATGAATGGGCAAATTTCGAAAGGGCCCGTGACCCCAATTCCTCGCTCCCGTGTGATACGGAACATGGACCCTACTGAGCATGGCCTTGACTAGAAGAGGTCACCGTTTAGGCGGCAAAATGCAGGTCACCGGACCTAGCCACTGCCCTAGCCCTCATACTACCCGCATACCTCTAGACCGGCTACAGGTCGCCAACTTTACAGGTTCTACTGCTTCATCACACAATGTGTATTAATCTAGTTAATAAAAAGTAAGAAATGTCTTGTTGTGATTTATCTCTTCATATGACCGATTAGATCGTTTACATGATTCATCAATTGCACGGTAACCAAACCTAGTGTTGTATTACTCACGAAAGTAAATTACTCACGAAACTCCAAATAAACACATGTGTATGTGTGACAATATATCGCTGACTCTGCTTTCGTTGGCTTACTTTATGACTAAAGCTGTCTTTTTAACGGTCTGTGTAAATTAAAAAATTAATTCGTACCTTTAGTTTCGGGCCGGTACCTGAATGACAGCTTAATACCTTCAGTACTTATATATTTAAGAATAACCTGTAATGCCACTGACAAAATTTGTCACAGTAAGGACTCGAAGTGAATAGTTTCTGCGTTCAAATTTAAAACTAGAAAACAAAACAAGTTATTTTCCAGGTCAAATACGTAAACCGTTCATTTACTGAGAAAGTATAACAAGAAGATATCGTAGTTCAATTATACGGATAGATTACCAAGGCCAGAAAAGAATTACCGCTGTGATATTGCAATATCCTTTTACGGTACTTTCTTAAGGTGTTCCTATCGATTTTGGGGTTAGTAAACGTTTTTTATTTTGAATAAAATTAGTAGCTCTTTAAGATAACTTCCCCGAACAAAAAAACATTTACATATGCACATGAATTTTTCTCTCTTTTCAGCCTCAGCGTTAGCTATGCCGGATTCGATGTTGACTGGTTTTTATTGTCAAAGTACACATTTTATCGTGACTGTACCCGGGATTTGAACCCGTGATCTCTGGGTTAGAGAGTTAGATTATATCCATTAGTCTACGGAGGATGTCAATGTACACGAGTTATAGCCTCAGGGAGTGACATATTTTAAATAGTTTTCCTCTTCGAAATTGAATTCTTTATAAACATGTACTCTTTGAATGTATATCTCATGTACATACTTTACAAATTTAACATTTTTATCTTCAGCAGTTTTGATTTAGGTCTGATTACAAAATGGCCTAAATTGACTACTTTAATTTCACCAGGAGCAATAAAAAATATGTCTTATTTCTCTGTATCTAGGAAAATAATCTTCTAGAGCTACGAATTTAACATAAAACATATTTTTCAAACCCAAAATCGGTTGCACCATCTTGTAAGATTTTACTATTAATAGCTAATAAAACTAAAAAAGTAAACAAATGTGATCAACTATCAATGAAAGAATGACTATAAGGTTAAAAACTGCGTAAACCTCACTACATACTATTGGTTGAAACTGAAGACCGAATCATAATTTATATCCGATCACGGTATGTGTTATCCGTTCTAGTGATAGTTACGTGTGCATAGCCTAGCATGATGTGGGGAGAAGGGAAGAAGTTTCTCCCGCCTTAAATAAGGGTAGCGCCCCGCATGGCGTGCCCGGTGACTTCACGTTTCTTGCCCCTTCTTGCAGCTGACTCACCCTTGGCCCTCCCCTCTATAAAATATGAGACAGTTGTAAGAAGCCCTCCCCCGACTAATGTATCAGAGGTTTGCAGATCCCCATGTTTGAAGTGTTTCGTTGAGGTTAAAACCATTGTCTTTTAGTCCTAAAACAATGTATAATACTTTATATATACGTACTTCACATGATTACCATTTACCTACACAGTGAATGGTCTGCCGATCTTCTTTGTGGAGTTTCTGTAACAAAGAATGCGGATACCACACAAAAGTTGTACTAGAAAAAGACTTCACGTCACTTCGAACGCTCAGAAATAAAGAAAGGATTGCCTTTTCCTTTCAGTGAACATCTGATATTAACACCAAGAATATTACATTTCAGATTACACACGTTTTTAGGTTACGTTTACATTATAGTTTAGTTCCTACAAATTGGAAACGTTAAATCATAGAGTAACTATTATATCTATGTCAAGTCAAGTCAAAGTCAAATCGTTTATTGCGAAAACACGTTGACATGTATAGCAAACGTGTAGGAATTTAAGTTGAAATAATTTTGTCATTTATACCACAATACCCATTCACACATACAGTTTTTGCATTCATTGAGGCCCCTTGATACGCCAAATCTACCAACTTACAACGTCGTGGTCAGTCTTGTAAATGATCGGTCTCCCAATTGTGTGCCATAAATTCGCCGACATAAAAAGCCTTCGACGCTAAAAAGCGTTGAGACGAAATTTTAACGCTTTGGGCGTTGGGGCACTTGATATGGAATCTGGCAATCTGTTGATTAAATAAACATCATCCTGTAAAAGGCAAGTGCTCATAAGCAACAATTCTGTGTCTTTACCCAAGTGTCATACTCATATATGTTTCGGCCTCTTATCAGGGCATATCTCGACTTATAGAATTGTTTACAAAATATAGAGACTCGACAGAGTGAACAGTTGCAATAATTTGAAAGCTTGCAGAATTCTCTGAAATGTATTTTTTCGATTATTCGAATCGCCTTCTTTTGTAACTTGAAAGCCCTTACAAATTTACTGTTTACTCACGTCCCCCACAAAACCAATCCGTAGGAAAGGTGTCGATAACTCAAGCCATTAGTAATTGATTATGGCAGTATTTTGGCTAGGGACATCATAACATAAATGCCTGAAAACAATTTTGAGCAAACTAAATCTAGGTGTGTATTCCATGTCAACCCTCGGTCTTGGTATATTCCAAGGAACTTCGAGGCATAAACTCCTGCTAGCATGACGTCTGGGTCGTTCTCACATTCTGCAGAGCGGAATAAAAAATTCAAAAGGTTTGATTTTGAAGAATTTGTTGACGAACTGAGGCTTTGGAAGTACTGAACACAATTGTTGAGGTCAACAAAAGCCTATTATTCCACAACTGTCTTTATCTTTCCACTGAAGCAAACTGTTGTGTCCTTAGGATACTGCACGACGTTTCTATTCAGAAGTGACGATCATAAGCCATTGACATGATCTAAGAAAAGGAATATAGCCTTGAGGGACCTCATAGCTCATTTAGATTAGAAACTTGGTTTGCAATCTGAACAACTTGTGATCGATGGCTTAGAATTGAACTAAGCCACGATAGTGGCACGCCTCTAATGCCATGAGATTCCAATTTTTCAAGCAGTTGGTGTGGTTTATACGCAATCGAATGCTTTAGTTAACACACCATTTGTGGAATTCAGACCTTCTGTGTAATTATATATATATATACATATATACATACATACATACACAAAAACACAAGCACACACATATATGCATATTAGAACTATGTAAAATATTACCCTATGGTTCAGTGTAGAGGATTGTCTTGTTCAAAACTGATATAACATGTCCATAAACTTAAACTTTCTAGAGTTACATTAACCACAGCATCAAAACTACAAGTCAAATACTCATTCAAGTCGATAGGGTCGACGTTTATCTTTATCAGGTGATCTTCAAATCAAACTTTAGTCCAATCCAAACCTCACTTCCCCCACCCCACCCTCAATTACTACTGTTGTTTCCCTGATTGTCAAGTTGATAATGATCTCGCCAATTTGATTTCAGAGTTACATTTCCTTATATTTCACTCTGACTGTACCGTTGTTGCTACGGAAACAGTTAATTATGTGCTTTACCTCACAACTTAAATTATGAGTTAGAATTGTCATTACTACAAATGCGGAAATATAATTGAAAGGTTTTATTATCTCACATTTTCATACCCTCTTAATATGCCACAATTTTTGCTTTTGAAAATACTACCAAAATGCGTAAATCATTGCCTTAACACCTTCACTGCTGGTCGATAATTACTAATAATAAGTAGTCTAATAAGACATCAACCAGGGCAGGGCGTCTGCTGCAATCAACGTTTTAATCTAAATGTTTCCTAACAAAAATTCAGAGCTTCTCATTGAATATAGAGCTTAAACGTTCTGACGGCCAATATTTTACTTTCCGTGTGTTAATCTGCCTTTCAGTTAAAATTCGTTAATATTTAACGGTTAGGGTGTCTCTGAATAAAGAAATTAACAAAATTGCCCGTGTTTATAAAACTTTTTGTCTTAATATTATTTGCTATGTTAGGAATGAATACAGAAAAAAAATTTGAGTTAATTTATCTTCGAAAGTTTGTAGGTTAAAGAAGTAAACAAACCCATTTAGGACTCTCATGAAATGTATGGCATTATCATTATGGTGACGGCAAGATTAGAATATAAATTGTGAATTATAGTAAAAATGCAACAATCAGTAATAATTGTTGCATTTTTTTAAACGCCTTCTATATTATTATCAACGGCAAATCCGCTATGAATATTTCAAATCAGTTTGAGAGCCCAATCTAAACCCTTCATATACTCCTTTATTCTAATTCATTACTGTTTTCTATATGGTTTTCAAACTGTCAAAGATCGTTCCGACTTAGAAAACGAGTTAGCTACCATTATCAAAAACAGATTATCTTTTACGCTGTGAAGAAAATCCAATTCTGAGTTAGTGCTTCGTGTCTGTCATGATGGAAGGATTGTGATGTGAAATCATTGTTTTTTTAATCCATAGCTGCTTTTTCGTGTATGATCCTTATTTAAAATATTTTTTGGTAGAAATAAACATAATTGAAGCTCACTTTGCTCTTTGGAAACAGAAAAGAAAAAAACAAACAGATTCACTAATTTTTCAGAGGTTATGGAATACACTAATTAAAATAATGGCATAATTCATATTCTATATCTAATTGGCAAGTACGATTTTCTTACACTGATCTTCAGCAAAGGTCTCGGAGTGTAGATTGCAAAACAATTACAAAGGACAGTCGTACATGATGTGAGCAGGGGCGATGTCTGACTAGCCGCTTCAAAGGCACAGGACTTATCTCCGCCTTGTCCTATTTTGAATTTCTAGTACTTGCATTGACCTACTCCAGTAGGGAAACTGTTTACCATAGACTATTCCATTTTGGGGATGCTCATTCGATAAGGTTCGTTTGTAGGGTCAAGATCGTGTTAAGCCCGCCAAAACAATATCAAATTGGTCATCCATCTAGAACTAGTAGAAATAATCTGCCACCACGTAGCTGAGAAACTAATCTGGTACTTTACGGAATATTGTCAAGATTACTAGTGTTGGAAGATACTGTAATTTGGGCAAATGAAGAAGCCGAGGATTCTAATTAATGCCCTCATTGATGTTTAATATAAACTTTTCTCATATGGACTTACACATGGAAACAGTATTCAGCAAAATACGAGAGCTCAAGTTCGCTACCTAAGATTACTTGCTCTGCAAACTGTTGTAAAATATTAACCCCAGTCTTTATTCCCATAAGAAAATTTAAATACTAAATATGAAATTTTAAATGAATGTTTTTGACAGAAAGAATACCGCGAGGAGATTTTGAAAACCGGCCAGCCAAGGATTTAATATCCAGTCCCAATCGAGGGGCTGTCCCTTCTCAACAAGTACGCGGGCTGTTCATTATTATCCTTTTTCACAGGGTCTTCCATCTCACTCCGATTAACTGTTAACGTGATTAACGTCATTGAAATCTTATGGCTGAGCGTCATTGACTAGGCTGGCAATTTCTTTTTTTATCTCCCGTAGGTATGTAAAAGAGTCCTTTCTGTATGATTGCCTGGTCTGTCTTCAGGATATCTTAAGTATGATTTTAGCTATAGACGACATTTTGGATAAACCCTCAGCAAAACCTGTCACTTGACACGTGATGTACATACTCCTACCTTAGATGTTGGTGAACATCACCAACGTGTATAGTATGCATGAACATATTCTAACATGTTTCGGACCGTAAACAGTTAAAAGTAACGTACTGTACTGAAAAAATATTATTAATTTCTTGTTATAATTATAAAATGATTTAAAAATTGTTTCTAATGTTTAAATTTGTTCCCACAATGGAAACCACAAAAATTGTAGCTGAAGTAAACCACACCTAAGGTTACCCAGGGGCGCACCTGACCCCCGTACTCTCCAGCGGCACGTCAAGAGGGGTAATCACGATGAATGGGGAGAAGAGGGAAGGAACCACTAGGGGACGCGGGGGTGAAAACGTACAAGTACGGGGGAGCACCGGGAGGGTCGGGAAACATCCGGCTTACGATAGCTTCAGGGGTAACTGCTGGAATTAAATAATGTAAAAAATTATTACAAAATTAAAATTTTAAACGTTTACAAACACACTAAGAATTTTTATTTATTACTTGGTTTTTTTTAAATATTTTACCTCCACTAAGGTCTAACATTTTGATTAATTGTTCTGCTACAAGATAAGCTTCAAATGTTTTAAAACCATTTTAGGATAATGTTGATATTTAGTAATATTTAGTTGATTTTGATCAGTAATATATACATTAAATTTAAATAATAGAATTTTTTTATTAAATTAATACAATAAAAAATGATATTTTTTATGAAATTAGTAAAATTAAAGGTGAACAGTTAATTCAATATGTAATATTCGAGTAACAGTTTTCTAAAAATTAAACAAATTTCTTATCATATATTCAGTCTCAAATTATAGTTAAACATAGAATCAGTACAAAAAATGGAAATTTTGTTTAATCGCTGAAAAAATTGTATTGGTTTTAGCTTATGATAAAAACTTAATTAATAATTTTCAAAATGCAATATAATTCTTAGCAAATTTTGAATATTTATCACGAAAATAAATTAATATTTTTTATTATTTTCGGCGAAGTTAACGTTGTAAAGTTCCACTTCATCGAGTCACCTTAAACTATAAAAGAAGGGTTATGACTTACAGCTGTGTATGTGTGGGTGCTGCTTAGTGTGGTTGAACAGTCTTCAGCGATAATCACTTTGTAGTGTATCTCGTCTGAAGTGACTTACAGCTGTGTATGTGTGAGTGCTGCTTAGTGTGGTTGAACAGTCTTCAGCGATAATCACTTTGCAGTGTATCTCGTCTGAAGTGACTTACAGCTGTGTATGTGTACGTGCTGCTTAGTGTGAAGTCTTCAGCGATAATCACTTTGCAGTGTGTCTCGTCTGAAGTGACTTACAGCTGTGTATGCGTGAGTGCTGCTTAGTGTGGTTGAACAGTCTTCAGCGATAATCACTTTGCAGTATATCTCGTCTGAAGTGACTTACAGCTGTGTATGTGTACGTGCTGCTTAGTGTGAAGTCTTCAGCGATAATCACTTTGCAGTGTATCTCGTCTGAAGTGACTTACAGCTGTGTATGTGTGGGTGCTGCTCAGTGTGGTTGAACAGTCTTCAGCGATAATCACTTTGCAGTGTATCTCGTCTGAAGTGACTTACAGCTGTGTATGTGTGGGTGCTGCTTAGTGTGGTTGAAAAGTCTTCAGCGATAATCACTTTGCAGTGTGTCTCGTCTGAAGTGACTTACAGCTGTGTATGTGTGGGTGCTGCTCAGTGTGGTTGAACAGTCTTCAGCGATAATCACTTTGCAGTGTGTCTCGTCTGAAGTGACTTACAGCTGTGTATGCGTGAGTGCTGCTTAGTGTGGTTGAACAGTCTTCAGCGATAATCACTTTGCAGTATATCTCGTCTGAAGTGACTTACAGCTGTGTATGTGTACGTGCTGCTTAGTGTGAAGTCTTCAGCGATAATCACTTTGCAGTGTGTCTCGTCTGAAGTGACTTACAGCTGTGTATGCGTGAGTGCTGCTTAGTGTGGTTGAACAGTCTTCAGCGATAATCACTTTGCAGTATATCTCGTCTGAAGTGACTTACAGCTGTGTATGTGTACGTGCTGCTTAGTGTGAAGTCTTCAGCGATAATCACTTTGCAGTGTATCTCGTCTGAAGTGACTTACAGCTGTGTATGTGTGGGTGCTGCTCAGTGTGGTTGAACAGTCTTCAGCGATAATCACTTTGCAGTGTATCTCGTCTGAAGTGACTTACAGCTGTGTATGTGTGGGTGCTGCTTAGTGTGGTTGAAAAGTCTTCAGCGATAATCACTTTGCAGTGTGTCTCGTCTGAAGTGACTTACAGCTGTGTATGTGTGGGTGCTGCTTAGTGTGGTTGAACAGTCTTCAGCGATAAACTTTCAGCTTTGAAGTGACTTGCTGTGTAGCTGTGTATGTGTGGGTGCTGCTTAGTGTGGTTGAACAGTCTTCAGCGATAATCACTTTGCAGTGTGTCTCGTCTGAAGTGACTTACAGCTGTGTATGTGTGGGTGCTGCTTAGTGTGGTTGAACAGTCTTCAGCGATAATCACTTTGCAGTGTGTCTCGTCTGAAGTGACTTACAGCTGTGTATGTGTGGGTGCTGCTTAGTGTGGTTGAACAGTCTTCAGCGATAATCACTTTGCAGTGTATCTCGTCTGAAGTGACTTACAGCTGTGTATGTGTGGGTGCTGCTTATTGTGGTTGAACAGTCTTCAGCGATAATCACTTTGCAGTGTATCTCGTCTGAAGTGACTTACAGCTGTGTATGTGTACGTGCTGCTTAGTGTGAAGTCTTCAGCGATAATCACTTTGCAGTGTGTCTCGTCTGAAGTGACTGAAGTCCTATAGTTGTACAGTGTCTACCGGTTAGGAACCAGCTTTGGTGAAACCACCTTGACTTTTCTTAATAAGAACAATGTTAATCGTCCTGTATTTTAAGTCTTAATTTATGATGTTTAATTTTAAAGATTTACACGAATCCAAAGGAGTTTTAATTTTTCTTGCTAACATATAAATGATTGAGTAAACGAGCTTAATTTTTTCTGAATAACTAATCAAACCATCGAAAAAATAAAAATGAATTTTGATGCGTATTAATAGTATTGTTTTAAAGATACATCTGTCATAAATATAGGAATAAAAATAAAATGGTCACCAGTAAAGCAGGCTCTTAAAACACTGTGAAATCACACTTCTACTGTTTTGGAATGTTTTTTTGATTACTGTGTACAAACGTTGTTGACTGTTCATGAATAAATGGATGATTCAATGGAGGAATAAGTACCTCCTAAGGATGTTCAGTGGATGTTTCCGCGAAGTTGACAGAGTGCGTAGACATATACCATCGTTTTGTACTCACTTTAACTTTTGATAGTTCGTTTACTAGTCACTACACGATTCTACTTTAGCTTTGGGTTTCATAGAACACCGTTTCAGCGAAGTACTGCTTGCTCTTCCCCGTCGAATATTTCCAGTATTTCAGTACGTTACATCTGCGATTAGTTACAGCTTTCTATTTACTATTAAGGCTAAACGTAATTGCAGAAGAGTGATGTAGAACTCACAATATTCCGACAGCAAGACAAGTACGTGGCACCTGATATCTCATACGCTGGGAAGGCATGTCCCAGATGGCACCATCTCGAGCGGGAGACAAATGAGGGTGGAAGACGAGACGTGTGTCGAAGTAGTCGCTTGGGACATGTGCTACTGGAGAAACTGTGTTAGTAACGATCGTCTGGACTCGTGTGTTATTCTTTGTCAGAAGTTTCTATAAGTTCTAACCACCAAGATTATATACATATATGGAAGACCATATTTGATTAATGATTTTACCTATATAGCTAGTGTTTTATATATTTAAAAAATCTGCGAACATAAAGAGTAAAAATAAAATTAATACATGTAACACATAGGTATGATTTTTAATGTTTGTAAAAAACTTTTGCTAATATGATTACTGTTAATATACACAAAGTGTCTACTTTACTCTTTGAAACTCTTAAATACGATAAGGAAATTAAACCATATCACAATTATTTAACATTTTAAATTATTTAATATTTTGACTATTTTCAATATCTCCGTACAAAACGCAAAACGCCACGTCCAAGAATTACGACAAACTTACTATAACATTGTGAAATATCCCGAATGACTTATCGCTGAGGAACTCAGAGACAGAGGAAACATGGAACATTATGATGATTAATTTTATAAATATTTTTAACCTTTAATCGTCTGTATAATTTTTGTATTGGCCCCACTGCTAATTCGGGAGGGTTGTTAGAATTAACAAATAAAATTATCAATAATTGAATATCTCGTTGTATTTTTCTCATACATTGTATTAGGTAGGGGAGTTGATTCACACGTTAATACAATCAAAATTATTTGAATACACACTTTCTCCTATTCTTATATCATCTAATCTACCTTCAGCTAAATCTGTGAAATTTATATATGTAAGAACCTAAATTTATAATGCAACGTTACTTTACTACTCTGATCATGTGTATACTTTGAACAAAACGTTAATGGGCAATGACTGACAATGAGAACGGTGACACAAAACCACCAAGTAAGTGTTACAAATAAGGGATTATAAAGAGGCTAAATACACAAGGCAAAGAAAGATAAACAGAGGGATAATTAGTGGCGGTATGTTGGCCAAACTGTCGACGCTGTAATGAGTTGATGAGCTCGCATAATTATACAGACCTGTATTTGCGTACAAACAAGCTTTGTGTCGCAAAGCGAGTTCCATACACTTGGGTGTTTACCAGTTAACTGAAAACTCAAGAATCATAGTTCACCACAAGAACTATGTGCAAAGAAAGATATTAAAGCTTTGTGCTCAAGTTTATAAAGTCGGTGTGCTGAGCGCTTGAACATTTTCCTAGCCCTAATTAATTCCTTTTTTAGGATCATCACAAGGTACTTTGAACCGTGGGAACGAGTAATTAGAAGATTGCCCACTTCAAAACTTTCTCTAAAGAACAGCATTAGATTGTAAGTAAAAAAAAAACATGCTAAAAGAAAGGAAAACTTTCATCAAACTACGAGATACCATTTACATACAAATCACTAAACCCTATTACCTATTTCATCTAATAATTTTGTTCCAGACTGGGTAAAACATAAAAATAATACACACCTTTTGAAAAATACAGGGTGATTATGATAAAAGTGCGCATATTTTTAAGATAGTTGTTGGGGAATGGAACGTTTTGTTAGAAAATTTGTTACAGAGTTAAGCGATACACAGCAAGAAGGCAACTACAAATACTTCTACAAATCATGTTCCGCATATATTTACAAGTTTTCGTCGAGTCCGAATCGGACTCAGCACAGTCTATTTCCATCCTGTTCTCTTGTGTACTGCTTCTGTTGCTCTGTTCTGTCTTTGTGGGCTTTTGGTTACATATTTTTTCTATTCTCTTTGTCGGGTAAAACACGGATGTTTCAATGGATACGCAGAGTTGCGGGATTTCCTCGACCAAAGCGAGGTGCCGGGAGAAATGACTGTCCATAGCCTTAAGGGGAGCATGTACCTTTTTGGCACCAAAATATCGATTTTTTGAAACATATCATAAAAAATACTATGTTTTTATGCCCTTTTTCAAAAATATATAACACTCTATATCTGAGAGGTTTTAGAAAATATGTGTAAAAATGTGTTTTAAGAAATGTATGCACGCTTTTTTCAGCTGACAACATGGCGCGCTATGGATTGTTAGTGTCAGAATGTATTATATACATATTACTTGCTCCAATTGTATGATTATTAAGTTTTTCCCCTTTAGGTTGGTTAGCACTGCTTGCTTTAGATGCATTTGAAGGATGTAAGTCATCTGTAACTTACCTAACCTACACTATTGATATTATTGTTATTGTTTATGTTTACTAACAGTGTTTGTTAGTGTAATTCTATTTTGTGTGGTGCCAGTGATCAAAAACTTTTGGACTCTTAGTGTGTATTTATTATATAAATAAGTGATATTATTGTGTATTAGCCATGCCTAGAGTGAAAAGGTTCAATAAGCAGTCTTACAGAGGTAAACCAATTTCGTAAAAATTCAAGTGAACTAGGACTAAGTGCTTCTCCAGGTACAAGTGAATCTAATAGGCCTAGGCCTAAACAATCATCTAGTTCTAAGAAGATTAATGATTCAAAGTTGCCTAAATTTAGTGATAATGACATAAACAATGTAAATATTATAATAGATTTACAACAGATTTCTGGGCCTAATAAAATCTTTCACTGCATGTAAATATTGTAGTAGTTCCGACTGCATTGACATAAGCCTTAGATGAAGACTTCAAGTGTGGAATAGTACATCGTGTAAATATTTGTTGCAATGTATGTAAAAACATACTGACTCAGTAATAAGCTCCAAATGTGTTAGAAATATGTATGAGTTGAATCTAAGATATGTTTATGCTCTACGTTCAATCGGCAAAGGCCTAGATTCTGGTTAGGGTATTTTCTGCTGTGATGAATATCCCTCCACCAAACAGCCGAATTGAAAAATATAATAAAAAACTGCTTACTGCTGTAACAGAGGTAAGTGAATGTTTACTTAGACAGGCAGCTGATGAAGTTCGTAGCCTAAATGATGATTGTCGTGATATAGCAGCCGCTTTTGACGGTACCTGGCAGAAGCGAGGCTTCACCTCTGTGAACGGCGTTAATGACAGCAACATCCTTCGATACAGGAAAGGTTATGGACTTTGAGTGTTTCAGCAAATATTGTAATAAATGTGTCAGAAAAAAACCTCTAAGCCATGACAAAAACCCTATTGAAACAGCACAAAAAATTCTGGTACTTGTTTGGCAAATTTTTCAGGTACAAGTGGTGGAATGGAGGTGGTGGCGGGAGCTCTGACTCTTTGTCGCCGCTCTGAGGCTAAACTCAATGTGCGATACACAAAATACCTTGGAGATGGGGACTCTAAGGGGTTTACTCATGTTGTGGCAAACAATCCCTATGGTGATGATGTTTTGTTAGAAAAACTTGAATGTGTAGGCCATATTCAGAAGCGACTAGGAACAAGACTGCGGCGATTGAAGAGGGATAAAAAAGAATCAAATTGAAGGATGGTAAAGGACTTGGAGGACAAGGGTAGGTTGACTGATGTAGAGATAGATCACTTACAAACGTTTTTATGGGATGGCAATAAGGAATAATTTGGAAGATGTTGAAAAAATGAAGAGAGCAATATGGGCTACGTTCTATCACAAATTATCGACTGACGTAAAACCTCAGCACGAACTATGCCCCGCCTGGGATTGAGTCTTGGTGCAAATACAGACAAGCTCAGGCAAATAATAAGCTAGATGATTTCAAACATACAAACTCATTGCCTGAATCTATTATGGAAGAAATAAAAACCAATCTATAAGGATTTATCAGCCCCAGCCCTACTAAAGAGGTGTCTGCACGGTAAAACACAGAACCCTAATGAAAGCATCAATAGCGTAATTTGGAATAGGCTACCCAAGACACATTTGTTGGCATTCAGACATTTAAAAATTAGGGGTTTGTGATGCAGTTCTTAGTTTTAATGAAGGAGCAATGGCCAAAGTGAATGTTTTGGAACGATTATGCATCCAACCAGGGACGCTTTATGGTTGAAGGCCTTAAACAAATCGATTCCAATAGGGTTAAAAAAGCTGACAAAGAAGTCCAAGAAGAAAATAAAAAGAAGAGGATAAAAAGAAGGATAGGAAAAAAGAGTAAAAAAATGAAGAAGATGATTACTGTCCAGGTGGATTTTAAAGTGATTATGTGTTTTGAAGTGTAACTAAAACTTTAAAGCTGTTTTTACCGAAAGTACCGTTTTGTGACATTTCGGAACACGTTGTGAAACAATTATTAGACTTACAGACTTCAAATTTTACACACTTATTGCAGACTAGTTGTTGGTGAGTAGATTAATGCTTTTTTATCAATATATATTATGTTTTTATAATTTTTAAAAAATATTGTATTTACATAATAAAAAAAAAAATTTTGTTTAAATTGCTACCACGATAATTTTTTTGTTTATTGAGATATTAAAAAAAGGCATGAAAATATAAAGCTGTTAATGTAGAAACAAAACCCTAAAGTTTAAAGTCAATATGTCTAATAGTTTAGGAGATAATGGTACCGACATGTTGCAGTTGTACTCCCATTTTAAATAACATGGGACCCGAAAAAAGGTACATGCTCCCCTTAAGATCCGCTGTTCTTATCGAGCCGACTTTTCCTTGGAGCGTAAAAGATTAAATGTACGAGACACCAATGCATGTACATTGTCAATGCTGTAGCAGAAATAGGATCAAGACGGCAAAGGTCTGTAAATGCTAGACAATGATTTGTATCAATGTAAACGGGAGGAATTTCTTGTAATCATTACACCTTATATTCATTATTGTTTTTAATTTTTATTATGTTGTGTTGGTTTTTTTCAACCAAAATTAAATTAAATTTGGGTTACAATTAGTGTTTTGTTAGAAATACCCTGTATATGTAGATATTAATAAATACCGTATATGAAGGAACAATTTAATATGTACAGTGCTTGCAAATGTTCTTTGCACACAAAAATATAAATACAGAACAATCCAATCATTTCTAATAACGGTAGATCTACAATCGAATGAGCGAGATGTGTGTAACCGTAAACTATTATTGCTTTTCTGGGAGATAAAGAGAAAGTTGTTTCACAGGAAGGATATTGTCAGGTGAAGTAAGACAAGGGGTGAGAAAGTGTGGGCAAGGGGTGAGGGGGCCCGGATATTAGGCCGCCGGCCACCCCACCCCCCTCCTGACAGTCCCCCCTGATTAACTTACAGTACGGTTCTGTCACCGGGTCTGGGGGAACAGCACGTGCGAAGCTACCCCTCGGGCTGCAGAAACAAATTGCACACAACGTAAGAAAACCTGGACAAAAACATGACATGCTCCCGAGTATTAAAAGGAAGAAATGTAAGACCTTCTTATTATCATGAGTATGACTAATCAGAATCACAAAAACACAATTAAAGTGTGGGCGATAAGACTCACTAGTGTTTAACTCGGCTGTTACAAATATTAATATTGGACTGTGAATTGTAAATTGTTTATAATCTTAAGACATATGTCAGATAGGAAGAAGCAGAATCAAACATGAAATAGGTACGTATTTACAAACATTTTATATATATATATATATATATATATATATATATATATATATATATATATATATATATATATGTTCGTAAATAGTACATCGTAGATAATGACACATATATATTCTAACCTAATACATAATTACAAACTAGGTCAGCGACACCACTATCCACAAATTTCAAGATTCTGAGGTGCAAGGGTGATTCGATAGGTCTAGTCTTCTGCGGGAGATGTGGGGTTCGCTTTAACCTAGTTTGTAATTATGTATTAGGTTAGTTATTACTTGAAGAAGAGATCAGATTGCAGATCTTGAAACGTAGTGTTACACTGAACACACTAGTCTTGATTTCTTGTTTCACTGAACGATGGCAAATGTCCGGAAAAAATCCTGTTATTTCTAATCATATGTTTGTTTGTGTTCATAACGATTGTGACTACGTGTATCTTACTGATTACGCTTGGCGTACAAGATTACGGGTCATATTAGTCACGGCGATAATATTGTGAAATTAGGCGAGTTTTACACATGGATATGGGAGTAACTTCCTATATAACAAATTAGCTATTATCCAGCAGGGGTCACTTCTGCCTGGTTTATACCTTCCAGTTGAACCCACACTGGGCAGAGCAAAGACTGATGTGTCACCAGCACATCACTGTTCACTAATGTCGAGATTCTGAGGGGCAAGGGTAATTCGATAGGTCTCGTCCACTGCGGGAGATGACTGTTGGAGTTGGTGGGGTTCGTTCCCTAAGTGTCAAAGGTTCTTGCTAGCCTAGCCATAAGGGTGTGCCACCCCCTTCTTGCTTTGACTGGAGAGGCTGGTTCAGAGCTGGCTTCCCTTTCTTCCAAGGGGGAGGGACATGACTTGAGATCAGTGCCCTGAATTCTTCCTCATGGATCTCGACAGGAGGCGGCCTCTACCCCCAATCTTACCCATCCAGAATATCCTGTCACTGCAGAAGCAGCGCAAAGGTTCCTTATAGGGCTAGTTGCTATTTTAAAGATTCTTGTTGTAATAGAACAAACAAATTATCAGTTACATACCTTATTCGAAAATTGGCGTTCTCATGTAAAATAACATAGGTAAAAACGTAGCAAGAGTTCCATACCTTTTTCGAATAATAGGGATCTAAAATAAACCTTCCATATAACAAATTATTCAAAATTACACACCTTAAATGGAAATTGGGATTTGATGTAAACTGCCTACATAACTATTGGCTACAGTTACACACCGTATTCGAAGTATGCGGATCTAATATGTCCTATTTAAAAAGAATTACCCGTGCTTTATTCGAAAATACAATGTCAGTAATGAACAAATCGTTATTACAGCAGTCTGTACATCGAGTATCGTTATTACAGCAGTCTGTACATCGAGTATCGTTATTACAGCAGTCTGTACATCGAGTATCGTTATTACAGCAGTCTGTACATCGAGTATCGTTATTACAGCAGTCTGTACATCGAGTATTGTTATTACAGCAGTCTGTACATCGAGTATCGTTATTACAGCAGTCTGTACATCGAGTATCGTTATTACAGCAGTCTGTACATCGAGTATCGTTATTACAGCAGTCTGTACATCGAGGACTGCCTGTTATAGAGAGGTAACGAACCAAAGAGTTTTGAACAACCAGTGAATAATGAAGAATCGAGAAAAACAATTATTAGTAAATTTTAACCTCATAACAAATCAGGGTCCTAGGAACCAGCTAAGGAGCCTGTAAATCGTACATTTAAAATCACAGCAGAGATACCGAAAGAACGTCTCTTATCAGTTTCAACTAAATCAATTAAAATTAAAACGTACACTTCTGTATGCAGAATGTTAACAATTGTTTATTTCATTATAACTGGCTGCAAATAATAACTTGGATTTTAAAAATGAGTTATGTCCTTTTAGACAGTACTTTGAATGAAGAAATGTACCTAAATTGAAAGAGATTTGAGGGCTAAAATGCGTGAGAAGAAGTATTTAAATATAAAATAACCGTTAGCATATTAATAATATCATCCAAAGACTGGGATGTCATAATAGTTCAATTGAAACTATTATTATTTATAAATTTAGTGATCAGTATAGATACAGATAATACATTGATTGTTATTCTGCAGAAATAGATTTAAATTTAAAAATTGAGAATGTAAAATTGAAAACTGCCGTGTATAATAACTCTAATGGAGACAAATTGGGTAAGTAAGTACGAAGATAACAAACACAGTAGATGTAGTACATGTAAAAGAAATCAATATTATTTATTAGCAGATTTACAACAGCCGAGTAAAATAACTCAAATGCAGACTAACTATCAAATCCGTGGTTAAGTAAGTACGATTTGTCGCGCATAGTATGAATTGTACGTGCGTCCCTTGCAGTAACTACAAGATTGGCATCTTCAATGTCTGCTTTCAGTAAATTCCTGACAAACATATGTGTCAGCTTAACGCTTGCTCTGTTGGTTTTTACGTAAGTCCAGATAAGTTGGTTTGCCCTAACTTCTGCAAAGAAAGTTCAAAACTGACGGTTTTATTGGCGTTGATTGGGGAGGAAACATCCAATCCAGCTCGAGAGGTTTTATTGTACCCTAAAGTGGGAATCCCATATCCAGGGATTGGAGGAAACAGTCTGCGTATCACACTATCCATGATTGAGGTGGAATATTATGTGGCAACCTCAGTAGTTCGAAACGGTGAAGTGTCTGAGTTTGCTCAAGATATCTAGGTCAAAGTAAAAACATTGAAAACGAGATAAAAGTGCAATTTCAACTCTTAAAATTAAATAGAGACAAACAATTCAAATTAAAAGCTAATTTAATTAAGTTCATCTATTTAAATGACATTATGGATTTTTAACATGGAAGTTCAAACATTCATGTAGCATATATCTTTACTGGTATATGTTAATTATAATGTTGTATTTAATACTAGGGATCCCACTTCGTCGTTTCACTGTAATGTTATAGTTTTATATTACTTTCCCAGACAAACGCTAGATTGTATAAATTGAGGGTATGTTATATTTATGTGAAATTTGATGTTCCCTATAAAATCTATATGTGTGTATATATACACACAGCACCATATTTTTCTTAGTGTCCATTCTTGTATACGTATATAAGAATTGATATAATAGATAAATCAAAACGAATATATATATATATATATATATATATATATATATATATATATAAGAAGGATACTAAGGATTTATCAACAACATAATTATTATTCTTAGTGTCCATTTTTAAAAGTGCCAATATCTGAAGAAACCACCAAAATCTGACGGACATTTACACTGCATACTGCCTATCACATGAAAGCGTAATTAATTGCAGGAAATGTGCTAATCATTGAGGAACATTATAAGGGAAATTCAGCTTTTTACATTGCATTCATAATACAGGAACATAACCAATGTTTTTTTCAAAGTCAGCAATATTAGGCAAATGTATCTTTCTTATTCGTTTAACAATTCAACTGAATTATAGGAAATAAAATAATCAGTGATTTCTACTACGCGTTCTTATTTTATATCAATTTTAAAAATTCTTTTCTTAAGCCACCGTATCGTGGTTTTCTCTATCGGTAGGTAACTACCGCTTTTCTACCCCTGTATTAAGAGATTTGTGGAAAGCCAAGCTGGCTAATGTATTCTTGACGGAAAGTCGTTAATAACTCCACCAGCCGAGGAGAGACACACCCTTTAGTTGCTAATTACCGGGTTGCTCTTAATTAGCTCGGTCCCGCGCTGCAGCGGCGGTCAACAAACTTTCATTTTTTAAAGACTGGTATATATTTATGTATATAACATGATAAGTATTTTTAATGATACTAGCCGTGTAATGTTTCCTTGATAAACAGGATTTATTAATCCAAGTAATATTTCAATGCTTGATATATATCAGTAATGATCGTCCTATAAAGGGACTTCCATTTAAACCCCCCTAACACATTCAACATTACTGTTTAAACACACATGTATTTCCTAAGAGAAAATATTAGTTTCATTTTTGAGACTGTTAAAAATCTGTTGCATATATGAAAAGAATTTATGACCTATGTGAGCGTGTGTCGTTTGTATGTTAATCATGTTACGTTATGCTGATTCTGTCTGCATAATAATATACATATTATTTCACTGTTAGTTAAAAAACAGCCCCTTTTCGTTAATCATCCAAAAAGCGATCTTCAGTTCAAACTCTCTTCGGAGAAATATAGTAATTCTCAGCTTCCTTTCTACATTCACCGAGACGGATTTTGAACCGAACTCAACCATAAATTAAATCTCAGGATCTCCTATTATATTACTTTTTTTTTCTCAAAACAAAATAGGATGAAATCATACTGTGCAAATCACTGCCAGGGGCAGCGGTGTACAGGATGTGATTAGTTTAGGAAGGCATTTAAATTATTAGCTGTCCAAAGTTGTAATATAATGTAACAAGAATGAACCTAAATCAGTTTTTAAAATTTATGTTAAGTTACAAATTAATAACAAGAATGCACAACAAAATCTTTAACAAATTAATTATTTTTGAATCTTTAAGTAAAAACGGTAATAAATACAATTCTCCAACCTAACACTACAAAATAAATAGAATGTGTGTAGTATGAAAAGGTATAAGTCTAATTATATTAAAGAATGAAACATTTTCATTAAATAAAGCATGTTTCAACAATGGAGAAGTCATGAAAACTAAAATTGGCACATCACATAAGAACAGCGACGAAAGTGGAATGTAGAGTGGGTGAGGATGTGTGAAATCGTGAATAGAGTGAGAAGTGTAAATAAACAGCTGTTTAAAGGGAGGAGGGAAGAATTGCGAGTGGAATTGGAAGCGCTTTCCAAGATTACATCTCTTCAATTCTCGCCGGGGGAGTAGCGTATTGACAGGCCGGGTACAGAGACTTGTGTACATCTACGTACTGTACGTTACATAGCCTACTGTACAGTACTGTTCTAACAGTCCAGGATTGTCGACCTACCTTTCGTTTCTGTTAACACTGTGAACAGAATGCGCCAAGCCACAAAAATTATATAGTATTATAGTATATGGTGCCTAGAAGTAAATAGAGTTTAAATATGTCGATAACTTTGTACCTCTTGCCAATGCCCTGCGGCATTGGATCATTCAGCATTAGTAAAGTAAATCAGTTATTTAATTCGTATATAGTGATGCGTTAGACTAAATCACTTAGCCATCGTAAAGTGATATTATGAAACTATTATTGTGTATCATTATATAAGGTGAACCAAGGTATTTTTAATGCATAAAAGCAGAAATAATCTGAAAAGGGAAATATGTGATAAAATCTCCAACAATCTATCTAATATTCGGATTTAGAGATGGATGTTGTAATAACATTTACGACAACATTGAACACCGGGGTTTGCGAGCGAAGTGAGCAAAATGATGACATCTTCAGTAGAATGGGTTCACTGAGTGAGAAGATCTAACGTTTACTTCAAGTATGCGGTATGTATGAAACTAGGACCCGCCCGTACCCCGCTCGGCTCTTTGTGCTCGCTTGTTTCGCGCTTCGGCAATTTGTTTCTACATGAAGGCCAGCAAATATTTTATTGAAGCGTTGTACGTCTCTGAGTCAACGCTATTACATTTCAACGTATTTCACATTTTCCCCATTCCTATTCTTAAAATTTAAATGTGAACAAAGTAATAAGCTCAGTAATATGTAATAACACTTCGATATTACAAAGAATGCACCATTATGAATGACCGATCTTTTAAATTATAGCAGTTAATTAAAAAATTGATTGTGCAGATTGACCATGCTATTCCATCATTACTCCACGCTTAGCCTCTTTGTATATACTAATGTTTAAATATTTTCTAAGCAATTGAATATAGCGTTAAACATTTCTTTATTAAAAACAACTCAAGGTTTTACTAACTTAGCAATATGAAGCCTCAGTCAATACCAACTACGCTGAAAAAAACAAAACGAACAGACTAAAATAGGACTTTTGAATATGACAAAATTACCCAACTATACGTATAATTGTATGTAATAGAACGTTATTATGCTAGGCTGAACACGTTTTCTCAAAAAACATAAAATTCTACAAGTATGACAATTGAGCTACGTGTCTGACCGAACGTCACATTCAATGTTGAATAATTTCTCAGAAAATTAAATTTCCTTAAAGATAAATAACAATACATGACTGGCTATAATAAACGATATATTACAAATACATGACTAGTTATATGTCAACCAGTTATATATATATATCATGACGATGATATTGCAATAGGCTATCTGACTAACTGTATTGTAGTATATATATAGGTAGGTAGTGGTGCCATGAAAAGACAAAACTACTTATGATTCAATACACTTCAGTTGCAACATTTTATTATAATCTATTTCAAATGTTCTAATAAGTTGGAAAAACAACCTGTACTTTAATAATTTTCAAAATATGAGCTAAATATTTAAGTTTTTATTCCGTAGAAATTTGAAATTCATAGGAATTTCCAACGAAGCATTTAAAAATATTTACTTGCCGAAAGCTTCGGAATACCTTAGTACAAGGTAGAAGTACGCCCCGCCGCCACTAAAAATAAAGCATTGGTGACATGACAAGAGAAAACAACTTATGATTCCATCAATGTTTGTGAAGCCAAGTAAGTTCTACTTGTGATCAACAAAATGGTAACTTGGTTAATAGTATTTTCTGACTACCACATTCAGTATACTTGTACCTTTGATGAAGCCAATCTATCAACTTCGCTAATTAAGTCCGGCGCTTTCCGATTCTGCTGAGTGCTGCGTAAAGTTTGGTTTAAACCGTTTAAAACTTCAGCAGCACAGTGTCGACCAATTATTGGAGAGCCTAATCAATTTCCTATTGAAACTATCTTTGTAGTTGTTTACTCTAAAATAAACATGGTACGCATGTATAAGTACAATACTACATTAGTTTTAATTTATCAGAACTTACTTTATCTACCTCCTAAGATGCTTTTACAACTTTAAAAATACAAAAGTGCGAGGAAATAAAATTCTTGATTGTGTACAGACGTTTTGTAAAAAGTAAATACTCTGTTTAACAAATAGTTTACTACCTATTTCCAAGGGATATATCCAAAACATTCCGTTCATTTACCGTCTTTTACTTATGATATACAATAAAATAAAAACAATAACCTGCTCTTTGATAAAAAAAAATTTAACTTAAATAAAAAATAGGCCCCTTCATAAAAGTACACTTTAACATAAAAAACTTACTATTTAAATATACTTTACCAAATTTTACGTGGATAAACGAAACTAATTTGCACATTGCTTTTTAATTATGCAACAAACATTAACTTATACAGAATATGCACATAATCAATAAGTTTTTTTGTTTATTATTATCTATTTTAAATGTTTCAATATATTGGAAAAACAACCTGTACTTCAATACATGTAATACAAAATATGAGCTAAATATTAAAGTAATTATTTATTCCATAGAAATTTGAAATTCATAGCAATTTTCCGTCGAAGCATTTAAAATATTTACTTGCAGAAACCTTCAGAGTTTCTTAAGACGTGTCGTGACAGGCTGAAGCTGCATGCAAATTTTCAAACCTATGTCTCGTTTCATTATTTATATGTGCCGTTGACAGATACACCCAGACAATCATACAAAAGGAGGTTGTCTCAAAAATTATGCATCATAGAACTCATTCTCATACAAATGAGTTTGCATATGAAAACTTTCTCGTCATATCTCGCTACATGATACATTAACATTTTTTAAATTAAATTGGGTTTCATATCATTGTATCATACAAAAAAAGAGATCATAGAATACATAAAATTATATAAAAAAAGAAAGAAATTGAAACGAAAATGAAGTATCATGTAGCTCATTCATGTTTCAAGCAAAATTTCTACATCTACAGCCGACATATCAAATAGTTTATGGAATATTATCTTGTCACATGATACATTTTGATTTTTTTCATTAAATTGAGTTGTATATAAGTGAACAATAAACGTCTACACATCAATTTACTATAAAATAATAATGTATGTGTTAGGATAGTTAGGCTGCATGTGCTAATTTGTCACATGGTTTAATCTCTCAATATGACTGTATTGAGTTTGTTTACTAATTTATTTATTCTGCTATTTTCTCGTTACCATCATAGTTACCCATAAGACAATGTAAAAATATTTGCTAACGCTCAGCCAATTCACATGTAGAGACATGCAGCATAATTGAAGTCAGTGTTCCTTGTTTAGAAATAAAGCTTCATGCACGATTTCAATACTATAGATCAGTTTTTTTAGATACCGTGCGGACATACCCACAAATAGACAAAAGGCAGACAGAAATGATTTTTTCCATTACCACAAGTGATAGACTTCGCTAAAGTTCAACCAATTACGAGTGATACTCTAGTAAAGGAATTAATCAAATTAGCACAGTAAATCAAATTTTTGTTTCGAGCATAGAGCATTTCAGATTTCACGACTTCGTAATTTCAAAACAAGCGAATTTTGCATCAAAGCAATAATAAATATGACGGTAAAATTATTTCTGTACAGTAATAAAGTCTGTAGAATCCGTGAATATTTGTTGAATTCCTAAAAAACCAGGTCGCCAAGGCGTCTACTTCGCGTCACATGGCACATAACATTCTTATGTTACATTCCATTCATTACATTCCGACCTCCACCCCCTTGGTTAGGACCTCTCCGGAACACTAAGCACGGTAAACGTTTATTTCCGGACGAAATAGACGCCGTATTCTAGAGAACACCCTATCGATAATTTTACCATCGATACTTTCTACACATAGTAAATATCGATTGTGCAACAAATCATACATTATCAATAGTTGCCTACGAGATTTATTATCCGTGTAATAGTCCTAGGCAAGATATCAGATGCTACTGATAGCAAACAATATTAACACTATCTATGGTAAAAGTAAACTACAGACTACAAAATATTCACTGTTCGGTTTACTAAAATAAACATCCTATCGATAGTTTTACCATCGATTCTTTCTACACTCAGTAACTATCGATTGTGCAACAAATCATACATTATCGATAGTTGCCTACGAGATGTATTATCCGTGTAATAGTCCTAGGCAAGATATCAGATGCTACTGATAGCAAACAATATCAACAGTATCTATGGTCAAAGTAAACTACAGACTACAAAATATTCACTGTTCGGTTTACTAAAATAAACATCCTATCGATAGTTTTACCATCGATTCTTTCTACACTCAGTAACTATCGATTGTGCAACAAATCATCATACATTATCGATAGTTGCCTACGAGATGTATTATCCGTGTAATAGTCCTAGGCAAGATATCAGATGCTACTGATAGCAAACAATATCAACAGTATCTATGGTCAAAGTAAACTACAGACTACAAAATATTCACTGTTCGGTTTACTAAAATAAACATCCTATCGATAGTTGCCTACCAGATGTATTATCCGTGTAATAGTCCTAGGCAAGTTATCAGATGTACTGATAGCAAACAATATCAACAGTATCTATGGTAAAAGTAAACTACAGACTACAAAATATTCACTGTTCGGTTTACTAAAATAAACATCCTATCGATAGTTGCCTACCAGATGTATTATCCGTGTAATAGTCCTAGGCAAGTTATCAGATGCTACTGATAGCAAACAATATCAACAGTATCTATGGTAAAAGTAAACTACAGACTACAAAATATTCACTGTTCGGTTTACTAAAATAAACATCCTATCGATAGTTGCCTACCAGATGTATTATCCGTGTAATAGTCCTAGGCAAGTTATCAGAGTACTGATAGCAAACAATATCAACAGGATCTATGGTAAAAGTAAACTACAGACTACAAAATATTCACTGTTCGGTTTAATAAAATAGATGAGTTGACCTTAATATTGTATTCACTAAGGTTGTGTAAATTTGTAACTTAATATTATTAGAAGACGCAATTTAGTAAAGTTACTTAAATTAATAAAACAAGCATAGTAATGTAATCTTGAGTTCCCATTCTAGAATAAACCATTTGAAAACTGGATGCATCGGTTTATTTTCTTGGAAAAGATAAAATGCATGACAGGCAGACTAGACGATTGGACCTCCAGAACAAATGCCTTTATAGACGCACTAGCCGTAGCATATTAATTAAATAATAGCGAGATGTTTTAAAATTCAGAACCTTAGAGCAACTTTTCTTATGATTTTTTATAAATAAATCTACTGTACAATATAAGTGTAGACTAAACTAAGAATATCGGGTTCTCAATAACCAGTTGTTCAACAATGCTGTAAAGCTGTGACAGGTCTTTGACTTGACTAAAGAGCACTTAATTATGAAAACTCAGGAGCAAGGACCTTAATTTTTAGCCCATAAGAACATGCCTCAAACGCATGATCGCCCTTATTTTTGGACATAGACTAGTGAATATGATTTAAACATGACAAACCTTTGGAGGTTCTCTTCTAAAGTATACATTGTTTTGACTCAGTTCGCAATAAAAACAGCAGTTGGGTGTTTATAAATATATTATTAACGTGAGACATAGCCTATTCTATAAACCTACAACTGAAAATAGAATGCTTAAAAGGTTCCGGCGGAGTCAGTGTTCTTATGTGGTTGAAATCAAGATGGCTATTTATCAGTGATTCATTTGTCGCGTTTTGGCGTGATTACATTTCATTACTCCCTGTAAGGATTTATTATCGAAATTATCGATGGTGTGATTAACAATCGAGATCTCGCTCGCCGTCTTGGGACTGACATCCGTTCACTGAGGAACGTCGCGAGGGGGGGGGAGTGCGTCAGTGCGTAAAGCGTAACTGAGAACGGCATAGTGGAGGCGGCATAGTGCGTGCGAGTGAGCATAAGGTGGATTTGTATGGGACAAAAAACCAGCCGTTAAACAAGTGGCAGAGCCAGTGGGGCGGATTGTGGACCCCCCACCCAGGCGCTGCGCTGGGAGTGGAAGCGTGTGCCAGGAGACACAAGAGGGCTTTTTTGTTACAGAATTTCAAAGAGAATCGATGCTCCCCTTCAAAATACCGAGTCGTTAGGATTTACGTAAACAAAACACTTCCCACGCCCTTAATATATATATTTGAGTTTTAACGGTAAATTAACAATAAATGGACTCGGATAGAACTAAAAATTCCGTGAAAAGTAAGCTATCAAATTGTTTTCGCCTCTTCCATACTGATATCTTTCATAGAAAAATACTGTGAGAAAATAGAAACCATGAATAAAAACACAGTTCTTAACTATCGTAATAACTCAGGCAGTGCCATGTTGTTTGTTATTGGTGATGGTTTTGATTAGAAAAGAAAATAAGATTTCAGACATTTGCCATCGTTATATGTTATGAACGTTTCGAGGATTGCGACCTACCCTCTTCACCAGGCGTAAAACCCAAGGCAGGGAATGGCTCCTTTAGTTCAGGACTGCCTGCATTGCTTCAATAACAATCTATGTCAGTTGTTCGTAAAACCAAACAGTTGCTTACAAGTGACCGACGACGCACTACTATTGGGTTTGGTGAAATCATAAACGTAATCCAATGTTAATTCAGTAAAATCTCGTTTTCACTAAAGTATTATACATTCGTTTCTCGGTGGGGTTTCATCATATTTAAACAAACGAAGCAAAAATATAAAATTCAACAACTGTTTTGACATTCAAATAATAAATATTTCTTATACAAGAATATATAGGTTTATTACGCAATTGTGTATACAATTAAAATCTGAAATAGAAAGTCAGTAAATATTTACGCAATTTTTCGCACTAAGATGCGATAATCGATATCGTAAATCAATAAAATAAACTACACTGTTTAAGAGTAACGTAAACCATAGACGGAAAGATATATTTTATTTAGTTTAATGTCCTGTTAACATATTTTCAAAATTTACAAATTATGCTAATCCAGACTTATTCCTGCTGTCTGTTAAATACCGACAAATTAGTCTAAGTTAGTTGAAATTTACACTGAATTCAATTTCAAAGTGACAAGTTATATGCCTTTATATCAAATATAACTGTTTGTACAATAGAGTTTCATATTAATAATTCCCCTTCTCTCCTATGAACAAGTAGTACCAACGATATTAGACGAATTGACAAATGTTCGGAGTAGAAGTGATGTTTCTGAACTTTATTTCCATAGGTAAACATCGCGGAGTGGTAGCCTACAGTCGATTTTAGGTCAGGTCAGTAAGGGCTAGGTCAGCCTGACGTGCAGGCGTGTCAATGTCAGTTCACACCGAGCCCTCCGAGAAGGAAGGAAAAGGACAGTGATTGTTGGCGATGTCTGTCAGGAAAGGGGGGGGGGGGAGGGGGGCAATATAGGATAGCTAATGACCGACTCACGACTTGCCCACAATAAAACATTCTGTTGTGTTGTATCGTGCATGTTGGCTGCACTGGCCTACCTCCTGTAGCGCGTCCTTGGGCGGCAAATGTTGGCAACCATTCTTACAAGTTGGCTAGTCACTAGTCAGTCTGTTGATTTCTTTCATCGAAACGTTCAGCATATTGAGAACAGTCTGCAAATGTTTTCTGTCTGAGACACTTTATAACGCAGATACTTCACAATATCGGAATTTGAAGCGAGCTTTTAATGAGAGCAATTATCTAATCATACCTTACATAGACGAACTAGTTGTTATCTGTTGCTTCGCACGCAGCTTTCAAAATTGAAATTCTTATAATAATTAGCAAAAACAGTTATGATGTGTCCTATACAATTTTTCATACGTTAGTAGGCATTCATCAGGTAGATAATATATTGGTGTTCAGGTTAAGAATATCACAGTATAACCCCACTGTTTATATCATGTTTTGCACGTGGTGAAGTATTTATGGTTCAAATTAATTATATTTACAACGTCACACCTGAGTTAGGCCTTTTTATCCCGATCCCGAAGAAAATATAAATAAACAGGTCTTAGAAACCTACTCCGGTCAAAAAGCGTTTACTTCTAGTCCTTGACATAAATACTTTCGGTCTAAGATATTTCCAGTACTATAGTAGAGTTGTAGACCTTGATGCCTTGTAAGGGAGAAATACTTGTTTAGTTTATGCAGCATTCCAAAATAATCGTTTATGAGGTTTTGTACTATAGAGGTCATGTTGTTTCTCGGAGTGCAGTCTGGGGAAGAATGGATCGTTGAGGCATGTTAGTGTTTATTTCTCTGTTTCTCCATAAGCCGCTGTAAAATGCCATATCACAATGTGAAGGAAGCCCATCAGTTTGGATTACCGTATGTAAAAAGATACGCAGGTTTGTTCATTAAGGTTGGTTTTATAACAGTGTTTGAATAGTATTTACAATGCATTAAATGTTTTAAACTCGTCATTGGCGCAATCTGGAGTAACATTTATATATAACTTTATAATTGCTACCTGGATATCACTACTGAACAAGCGCTGTATAAAATTAATATACTGTATATTATGTAAATACGTTTCAGCCAATTTGTCGAACTTTAGCTAAAAGTGTCAACAGCTGTTCAGTGTCAGTTAAATTTTGATATTGTGAAATATATACTACAATGTTTTCGGAATAACAAAATATTCCAGGGAACTTTAATAATCTCTCTCTATATAAACCTTTCTCGGATTTCAATGAATATTGCAATTAGTCGAATTGGTCCAGTCGTTGTTATTAATCGCAGTTAGCGCTTAGAAATACATTTTGCGACTCATTTTTATTTATAAGAAGATATACACGAAATTTGAGATATAAGTGCTTAGCAAAAGTGTGATGTCTGTCTACGTAATAATTAAAATAAAGAACCATATCCACTCAATAAAACACGGTATAATAGATGTAATAAATAAGTAAACAGCTGTTCCTGGAATGATAAAAATGAATGTAGCTGGATTACAATTTCAATCCTAAAAACTAGATATCAGATTCCTTCATACAGGAGAAATATTGGATTGCTTTTTATTGTACTTGCCGTATGACTTCTTTTCCAAAGAATACGCTGTAAAAAGACAGAATAGCGTTTAACCCTAGAACTGGCGGTCATTTCATCCTTTAGTGTCGGGCTGTTTTAGAGCTTCGCGCAAGGGTTAAAAAAATTATTAAAAATATAAAGCAAAAGCAATAAAAGTATAAATTTTGTGTTAAGGATGAAACATAGAATTACACTATATTGTAAAATTGACCATACAACATTTTTTACTAAAAACTTGTTTAAATCAAATATAAAATTTACGAAAAATATTTCTTAAATTTGGGGGGACCATACCTAGCAAATGAAGTTATAGTGAGAAATATTTAAAAGTGAAATAGCCATTCTGTGTCAAATTTTATCTGGTTTCAGAAAAACATAAACATTATACACATTTATGAAAGCATCTTAAAGCTATAGAACAAAAAGCAGCGATGCGCATAAATTCTGAAAATCGGGTGTACACGTAAGACTTTGGTAAAACAAGTTTTGCTATTATAATTGTCCATGAATACTATATTGCATATTTTCTAACTCAGAATGAAATAAACTGTACAATACCAATTAAATAATTTCCATAAATTATTTTTTGAAAAGTACAAAAGTTACATTTTACCATTATTCAAAACTTTTGCAAAAAACTTTCATTCAGCAAAATATAAAATGGGTTAGAAAGCTTGTACTATATCAAAAGCAATAAATTTATGGTTTATAAGTAATGGGAAATATGATGTAGTTTTAGAAAACCATAAATATAACTAAATATATGAAAAATACCAAGTTTATAAAATAAAGTGTAATAATGCGCACCAGTCAGAAAAAATGAAAATCTACAATAAAATACACAGTGTTACTAAATTAGGTTATCTTTCTTTTAATACCATAAAACTTATCTGTTCCCTAGCATTTTTCTTTCCGAATCCAATGGCACATGAATTAAATCGATACGTTGCCGGAGTATATAGTAAAAAGTAATTATACGAGGGAATTTTTGACCAAAACAATTTTGTGGATTAATAGTTGGAGGGTAAAACAATTAATGCATATCTATATTTTAGCATTCATTAAATCAATTCATGCCAATTAGTGGAATACAAACAAATCCATATCAACGATTTCTTAGCCCTTATACACGTCGCAACGGTAGTTATTTGACAGGCATATCGAAGGTCGAGGTGTTATAGGTACACTTCACATTTTTTACACCTCGAACTCTAACGGCTGTATTATCGGTTGAACATAACGATAATCCAGCCAACAGTCAACAAAGATAAGTTATGGCTGTTAAATGTTGTTAGTTTCACGCCAAAGTTTACCACGTTTTTAATTACGCTTGCCGTTCTCAGAACGCGCCGCATGCACAGTTGCTTTATTTGCATTCCAGGATTCCAGCATCTCGAGTGGTGGGTTCGGATTAACTCTTTTTCCTGTCATAACAGTCATGTCCTTTGTGAAATTTATGTCAGACGTATTGACGATTGAATGTGAACTGAGTGGAGTCTTTTTCAGTGGAAAAATGTAAGTGTAGGAACTTGAAAGTTATGTGCATATCGCAATACAACTACTGCAATTACAGTATTACTTCAACTATTCACATTTATTTTTCAATTTTTTTTTTAATTTCCAGAACATACTTTTTATTTTTCGACTTGCAACTGTTGGACTATTTTCATTAATGGCAGGTGGCTAAGATATTATGGAAGGAGAGACAGGACCTTCTAAAGTGATCACACCCCAAAGCTTCTGATTGCACTTTTTTATAGTCGCTAAAGATCTGATTTAGTTATTTAATCAAAAACAGAAGGAATACACTTCTGTGATGTGGATGTGAGTACATACGGGTAATTTTGTTGAAATATATAGAATATTTCGGGTTCGAGAAGTCTTGGTTTTGAACCATTCGTTTTTCAAGTCTACTTAGGTAGACAAAACCTCACGCATATACCCTTGTTTTTGAACAAAGAATTACACACATCCATAGCCCAACAAAAGAACTAGTCACTTCAAAAACATGATTCCCGGTATAAAATTTCCCTTAACCGTTTAAAACGGTAAAGGGTTTATAATCTTGTAGTACCCATGGTTATTATGGCAGAGTATGGATTAAAAAAATATTATAAAATGCCAACGGAGTGAAAACGAGGTGAGCGAAGCGAGCTGAAGTAGCTCAGCGAAGCGTCAGGGATGTTCGTTTGTTATAATTACGTTTCTTAAACACAGTTGCCCCACAAATTCATCTTTCCATTTTTTATAATTACCGTACATGGTGAATTATACGAATTTTAATGATGTTTTGATCTAATTACATTATAACGAATGTAACCTCCAGTAAAACACTAGTATATGTTACATTTCAGTTATATGTGCTATATTTTAATATTTTCGAGCTATGTTAATGAATAGGCAAGGGTAGAAGTAAAATGGTTGAAGCAATGTAACAATAGAGGTTAGGTTTTTAACTCATTTTCTGGGAACTCCTTAATGTAGTGAATAACTAACTACTTTAATATTGGTTGATCATGTTGGTTATAGCATTGACGCCTATCCTCGTGTAATATATAAACTATATGTAGTATATGGGGTATGTGTGAAGGAAATAGGACTTTTCCGGACATTTGCCATCGTTCAGTGAAACAAGAAATCAGTAACACTACGTTTCGAGATCTGCAATCTGATCTCTTCTTCAGGTAAAGAACTAACCTAATACATAATATTACAAACTAGGTTTAAGTAAACAAATCATACCAAATCATTGCGGCACGCCTAAGTCAGGAATCACAACCACCATGTTGTTTGTCAACATCACTAACTCTAAAGACATGCACTTAATAAAAAACTATACACAACACTAATAATAAAACTGAACTACAGAATACAGGTCACAATACGTCTGTATTCGTCTTACTAACCACCTACGACTGACCAGAGGGCACTGGCCAATTGGTCGAAACGTAGTGTTACCGATTTCTTGTTTCACTGAACGATGGCAAATGTCCGGAAAATCCTGTTTCCTTCACAATCCTTCCATCGCCAAAAAGAACCTTCAAATAAAGAATGGGGTATGTAATATATATGTTAGATTATATACTACTGCGACGGGAAATGTGTGTTTACTTTCTAACTGCAGCACACTCTTCATCTGGAGAATATCGCAGAGACTGTGAACGAGTTTGATTTGAAGTTACAAGGAGAGGTCAGGAATCAGGATCGTACGTATGGTATGATAACGTCTCGTGCATAGATATGCCGTTACATGACGTCATGGAGTGCACTCAGCTATCTGTATGTAGTCAGCATACCGACAGGCATAGCATACTATCCGGTGTCAAGGTCAATGGCTTGTTGGAACTGGAGGCTGCGTTGCACGTGTGATTGCGTTGGAAACTGTACATTTTTCTTGTTGATAGCATCTTTGGTATTATATACATAACTGGATGTAGAGGCAAAGCGTGTGTCCACTTTTCAGCGCGTTACCTTCAGATAACCTCATAAACCGAGGAGATTATTATCTTCATGGTGTCTATCTTGAATATAGTCTCATAGGAACATGTTAAACTTCGAAGCCGTTTAAGATTTTATTTTCAGTCTCATTTTAAAGAATGAATACCCAACAGACTTTTTAAATGAACTATGCAGTGTGCAAGGAAAACTAATACACGTTTGGGTGTGTATTGGTTATATATTTCATATCATATATCTCCCATTATACTACTAACAAAAATAATGGGCGTGAAAGTGCATGTAAACCCATGTAATCGTTCTTATGGGGGGAAACTCAAGGTCGCTTCACTAAAGCTCTTAAGTTGATAAAGAATTCCAATTCTTGATCAAAAGAAGAGTATGTCCATGACAAGCGATGTCATTAAATAACCCATCGACGTACTTGAGATCTGTTTCTTTCCTTATTTGTATGTTTTCCAAAATGCATGCCGACTTAGAAATGTTTTGGGTGCGACTTTTACTTATTCACCTTATGTATCATTCTAAGTATGTTATTTTTTTTTTCAAAGTACATCGATACCGATCATAGTTGTTCTGTTCTTCAAGTTCTTGGCAAACGTTCCAGGGCGTCAAGAAAATCATATATCGATGAAAGCTAAATTTATATCTCTGACAACCTTGAGTCATGTTTACGAGTATTGTGAGAAAACCTGTTCAAGCAGTGCAATTTAATTACTCTTTCTAAAAATCAAAATAAACTGCACCGTTAATCTATTAAAATAATCTTGTAAAATGTTATAAAATAATGTTTTATCAAAACCAAAATTCAATTTGTTATAACGTTTCTATGAACCTTTCTATAAGAAATATCATCACGATATTCTAATGGACAATTAAATAAAGCCACAATTAAATATCAAATAACTACATTAACAGAATTATGAACTATTAAAATTCTTCCTTTTTAAATTTTTGAACGAGAATTTCAGTGAAATTAGACTTAAATTTTATTTAGATCACAAATGGGCTGCATATTTCAAAATTTTGTTTGTATTCTTAGATTTTTTAGGGAAATTAAATTTGAATAAATTTAAAAATAATAATTATGGCCTGATCTGCAGGTAATGACAGCCTATAATATATGCATGAGGAATTGACAACATAAACAAGACCGTCGTCACTACGTTGTACAGGCATGCTGAACACACGCATAGGTACTGATAATAGAAAATTAATTTTTTTTTATCAGAAGATCTTAAAACAAATGTTTAACACAATGTTATATTGCGCGAAATCCCACTGTACAGTATAGCGAGCATAGATATAAAGTAAAAAGTACTCGGTTATTTTCTAGTCCGCTGCTCTATCAATCAATGATGCGATCTTTTGAATGAGAAGATACTGTAAACAATACTAACTTTCGCCTCAGAATCCCAATTCGGCTTTCTCCTAAGGCATATTCTCTCAAGGAAATCTAGCTTGTCGATATTGTTGGGACAGATAACGGTCCAGTTCCCAGTGCCGTTCCGCAGCCAACAATAAGGCAACATCTGCCTATTCAGTTTAGAAAGAAAACAGTGTAAAGAAAGCAACTTCTGTGGGGCTCGGGATACACCTGTATGTGTGACACTTATGCGAACGGAATGTATGGCCTGTAACGGTATAGTCTGGTCTATCAATTCTGCCGGAGACTGTACCCACATCTGACACGAGGAGGTGGCCGCCTACTGACTGAATCATTAATTGCCTCTTTAACCTGACTGTACTTACTTGTTTTCTGACCCAGTTGCAGTTCCAATTTGTTCACCGAGCGCCAGCGTTTTCTCGCAGTACCTTGGTTGAGAGTTACGGTTGCGTGGTTTTGGGGTGGAACAATTACTTACTTAGCAGGGCACTAGCCTAGTTATGTTTTATGTAAAAGTGTAAAACATATTATAATACCTATAATAAATACCAATAAAACATTCTATAAGAGGGGTTGTTAACCTTTCAGGCTTCGGTGTGGCTGCCTCAGAACACTGTTTGTTCGCGCCTCCCCTCTATAATCATCACTTTATGTGGTCAACACAAGTAGTAAAATTTCACTTTGTAGGTTAGGATATAGGTTAGACTTTAATGATTTGAAATGAAATATTTTATACATTCTTAAAATCATTAAACGTTTGGTTACTTTTATTTCTGATATTAAGTTTTGTAATTAATCAATGAAACACAGAACTAAAAAAATAGTGTTTTATTGTATCTACAAAAGGAAGATAATGAAGCTGTTACATCTGTCACTTAGTAACTTAGTGAAAAGGTCGGCACTGGTTGGTTTAAAATACCTGGATGTAACTGTCTCAAAGCACATCACAGGTAACTTTCGATGCCCAGTCTTACTCGAAATGTTAGATGAGCCAATGTTGAAAATCCAGAATCACAGAGGTATGTGGATGAAAACTGTATCAACAACTTTGCAGCTTCCAAAACAAATCCGTCCGAACAGATTCAGCGCATTGAATATATCCTTCCTACAGTAGCTACGTTATGTGTAATAACCTCGGTTGTTTCGCCGTGCTTTGGTATCGTGTCCAAAACATCTTAGTGCACTCAATTGTGACAATGAGAACATCTCTACATCTAGATTTACTTTGGAGAATTTACACTTAGTAAACCAGATACAGCTTTTTTGTAGGCTAGGTGTTTCTGATGTCGAAACGATGCAGAGTTTTTGGAGACGGACGTGGATTACAGATTTCAGGAGTTAAGACTGCCACAGTGTCACATTTTTGACGCTGCACAAGCAGAATATGACATGGGCGTAAACTCAACGGTCAATATAAAAAAGGAGAGATAGGTTCCGTGGAACTTTTGTCCTAAGTCGAGCTGAGGGTTTTTGGAAAAATCAAGCCCTAAGAAGTCTTCTCGAGTACTTACACTACAAAATATAAAGCACAGTGAATTTTCCGTCGTGTCAATCTCAGACACCAGTTACAAAACTAAAGCAAATTTTTGTTTTCCACTGTACAATCCAGCCTATAAATATATTTTAACTTGTTTAATATTAGTTTTAGCTGTAATTTCTTAGAGAAACACTTAATAAACTTTATTGGCTAGTTGAAATTGCCTTTTAATACAAAAAAAATTGCGGTTGAGGAATGGGGATTAACTCTTTAATTTTTTTCTGTAGCAACTGTCTATTGGAGCACGAAATCTTGAGTGTAGTCCCACGGAATGAGAAAACAGCTTCCTAATAATGAGAATCAGGAATAGAGAGGTGTGGTAAGGTAAAAAGTAAGAGTGTCACTACTGGCCGTGGCAGCAGCACATGGGCGTTTGTCTGGCGCCACCAGTGGTTCCAACAATCGTGTTTTGAAATTTAAGGAATTCATTACGTCACTGGATCAAGGATCGACGAAGGTCCTTTCTTCATGCTTGAGAACATAAGCACATAGCAATGTATTTTGGTGTTCTAATTGGAGGAACTTGTTCCGACAGTTTATCAATTTATTCTAATTAGTTGTGTTTTTGATAACCTAATCACAGTTTTAGGAAGTTAATGCTGATTATTCTCACCTTGGGATAGCAAAGGTATCATGCGTGGGTTTACTTCATAACTAACGAATTTAGAGGTGCACAGGGACTACTACTACCTACTATTTACCTTTTCCTTTTCACAAAAAAAAAACTTGATTCTGATAGTTGATGAAATTGTGATTTTTCTAACGAATAATAAATCAAAATGTAAAATATACGACCAGATATAAGGTTGAGAATATCAGAAAAAGGTCCAAGGAAAATTCAAACGAAAGTCACATTGACCTCAACTTCGAAATATCTTTGTACTACTATTTCTAAGCCATGAAGATAACTGTGAAATTTTATTTGTTACAAATTTATTTTTGACGACGATGGCAGAATTGTGAAAGAAACAGGATTTTCCGGACATTTGCCATCGTTTAGTGAAACAAAAACATCAGTAACACTACGTTTCGAGATCTGCAATCTGATCTCTTCTACAGGTAAATGACTAACACATAATTACAAACTAGGTTAAAAATAAATATTTTTTGACTAAGATTATCGCGAACGGAGATTTGCTAGATTTAGTTTGAGGCATTTATTCTCTCCTTCAGGTGGATAAATTATATCTTAGCAGCTTTAATCGCGATTTACCCACAAAAAACCGAATGGTTAAAGAGAAACAGAAAGGACGACCGAGTTATTAGTTACTGGATGTCCAGTTACATTGGTATACAGAGCCGATTTATTTCAGCTTTTTGTGTTAAGTCTTAAAATATGTGTTCTTTACATTAACTTGTGAGTCACAGACAAACATAGTATGTAAATATAAGACTGGAAAAAAGGATTCATTCAGATGTAGATTACAATTTTCTATAACATGAAAATTATATCTTGTATTATCAACCAATAAAATTAAGGGATGAAGTTGTAGTATGGGAACCTCTCAGTCTCGAGCTCTCATTGATCGGATGATCTAACGTCTGTCTATCCCCAAGAAGGAACGGAAGGAGTGTCACGTGTTAACCAATAGAACGAATTTTGGGATGAAGTTGTTGGAGTATGGGAACCTCGCAGTCTCGAGCTATCCTCATTGATCGGATGATCTAACGTCTGTCTATCCCCAGGAAGGAAGGGAAGGAGTGTCACGTGTTAACCAATAAATTGAATTTTGGGATGAAGTTGTAGTATGGCAACCTCTCAGTCTCGAGCTCTCATTGATCGGATGATCTAACGTCTGTCTATCCCCAGGAAGTAAGGGAAGGAGTGTCACGTGTTAACCAATAAAATTAAGTTTGGGATGAAGTTGTAGTATGGGAACCTCGCAGTCTCGAGCTCTCCTCATTGATCGGATGATCTAACGTCTGTCCATCCCCAGGAAGGAAGGGAAGGAGTGTCACGTGTTTTGTCTACTCATTACGGCCCTCTTGATAGCTCACCTGCCGCTACCACACCGGAAGTCCAACCGTCACCGGAAACTACTGAGCGGAGCGCGGGCTTCACACGCTGCCATCGTCTACACTCTGGCAGGGCAACAAACTCTATACCCTCACAGAACAAACGTGACGCGCTATACTCTGAACTGTGAAGGCAGCTAGAAAATTCCACTATGTGCAAGAGGTCTCCTCTTGTCGCCTTTCCAGACCAAACAGGCTACATTAATATACATAAAATCAGTTCTGGAGTCGATTAAATAAAAGCGAAACAATACTTATGACATTAGATCATTTTATTTACAATAAAACTTCAGTAGATGCTGTTTTACAAATACGAGTATATAATAACCTGTTGAATATCTGGATTAATATAGTATATCTGAAGGTAAATACAGTAAGGATGCTTCTGGTGGCATTCCATTGCATATTAGTGAATTATCTCCGGGGGAAACTTTTATTACCCTCATCCTATTCAATTTGATTTTTTAGTAATATTTAAATTAAAAAAGTAAAACACTCATACCCTAATAAGTGTTTCTTATGTAAATGTAGGCAATGGAGACATGGAAGATTGATATTTTTAAAATGAATTGTGTGGAAATAAAACGAGTTCGTCACAACGTAATTAGTTTAAACTAAAGACATCATACTTAATCCTTTCTCTTTCTACTTCCTTGAATGGAACTTTTAAGTAGCCCAGCACAAGTTAAATGCATTTCATAATTTAAGCGGACATTTTTTCTTTGTTTACAGTAAAATTGTAATAATAGCGGACTATATTTCAGCGAGTATGTGCATGTGTTGAGCTTTAAAAATAAAATGGTATAAAGGAATAAAGATTAATGATAATCTGATAAAGGCACCTTAATTAACTTAAATATATCAAAATATAATTAATTATAACTTATGTAAGCTAAACTAACCTATTACAGATTCAGGCAGACCTAAATCAATTTTGTTAGACAGGACGAGAGAAAATGTTCTACAATTTTTCTCATCTTGATTTTAACAATATTTTACATCTTCCAAAAGAAATGCACATAAATTAAATCCACAAAAGTCAATCTATGGCAGAAGAAAATATAACACAATTTCCATTAAACTATATAATGGTGTATGGAGCACGTATTCGTCCGTCTTCAATAGGCCTTGACGAGAATAAATGTAACGTGTTTTTCGCCCATAAAAAGTGAAATTTGTACTGTTAACCGTTAGTTGAATGCTATATTGCTACCAGTATTCTCAAAAAAGTAAAATAAAAGTCATTAGGTTTTGAAAGGTATCACCGTTGTTTGTTATTAAGACCGCCTCCACCATGTGCGGGAGATAAGGTAGATTGAAACGTACACATAATCCACGTGATCAAAAGACCGCTATCAACGCTATCTATGGTGGCACGCAAACCAGGCAACTGGAGTGTGATGTAACATTTACACGTATAACGTACCCAAGGCCGTACTCACCTTTGGCGGGCCCTCCGCCACCCGCCCCCTTACAAGAGTGGCGGAGCTCAGGGCAGCTAGCCTGGGTCCCGGTAAAACTGGCTTGAGTACGGGCCTGAAGATTTACAGCTATCAACACAGAGGTTATGTGGGAATAGCGATATTTAATCAGTTGTCAACATTGTCTTCGCTGCTGTAAATCGTCCAGTAGCACATGGTTTACGCATTTTAATTTAGTTGATTTTAAAACCAAATCATAAGTATAGCAGCTGTTGAGTATAGCTTGTCGGTGACTATACTCAAATTCAAAAACCTCTTGTTTTATTGATAACCATATTGCTGAATGGAGAACAATTTAATAAAACATGGACATTTTAAAAATAGAATGAAATTAAAATGATTATATATTTATTTAAATGATAATGCACATTTTCATAAAAGTTCTGAATAAAAAAACACACGAAAATCCAATTTCAAACACCCACCATGCAGAAAAATATGATCAAAATTACAATTCTATCACTAAACTAAATATTAGGAATCATATTGCATAAATGGTAGTGTTTTTATACTTTTCATTGATCCATGAAGTGACTGATTTGTATTTGTATTTGTAGGGCTCTGATAAATGAACTGGCACACAATTTTAGTTTTTATAAAAAAGGTACATATGTGTGGTTTTATACGTAAACTTGACAGCAATTATTATTATTATTTTGGCTGTTGATATATTATGTAATGAAAAATAAACAAATATATTTTAATTTTTTGTATTTTTGAATATATTGTTCATCATACGGTGCAAAAGTGTCTTTCAGAGCTTAACACGATTGTCCCCTAAAAACAACCCACTTTTGTTCCTAATTAAGAAAATGACTATAACATACGTTTTAAACTATCCAATATGTAAATTTTTTTTATTTATTTTGTAAAGTTATGAAGATAGCAGAAATGGGAGTCGCTCATCTTAATGAAATCTTTGAAACCAAGAGTAAAAGTTTACTTTTTTCACTAAGCACAACATAACTCTATATAATTGTGAACGCAATGGACCAAGATCTTCGTTTACAATACATCAATATTGCCAGGGCTCATGCTATCGTAAACGATTCGAGCAATCAGCGAATAATCCTCTTCATCTGTGTTGTGTAAACTGTATGAATTCAGGCAATTTACAATGCGAGCAGGATTAGACAAAATAATGTAACTCCAGCCCTTCTTTTGATACCCGCTACTACACTACTAATAACTTCCGCCCCTCCATACAAATCTGTAGCAAAGGGAAATAGTGGATCTTTGAAGCCGATAACAACATACGTTATAGTAGGTCTTTCTTCAATAAATATTTAATAACAGTTACAAAAGTTGTTAAATACAAGTTGGAGACGAAGAAATGCGAGGTTGGAGAGATGATATTATAAATAGTCAGCCATTTCAACATCTACACTACAACTTAAAAAGTTTAAGATTACGTGAAATAACTTTAGCATATTCTTGCCAAATTGTTCCAGAAGTAGAAAACAGCATTTGGTATGCTTAAGGGTTTCAAAGTTTCAAATCAAATAATTGGTAAGTGAGAGCGATTGTAGAATTGAACATGAGTGGAAAGGTACAAAGACAAAGAAAGGAGATAAAATGAAACTTAGAAAACAATAATTGAATGAAAATAAAATGTTTGGGACGATTTACTGTTGTTTCGCTGAATTAGGAAGATTACTGGAAGTGATTAATTAATTCCCCTTAGATACATGGACCTTTCATGAAGGCTAGGTACGGGGAAGAATCAATACACCGTCATCAGCAGGGCATCGGCTTAGATAATATTCCGCCCTACACAGACTGGAAAGCAAGAGAGCTAACTAAACCCTGGACAAACCCAAAAAAGGATGGCTCGGTCTCGCTCCCAGCCCAACCACCGACCAACAAAATAGAAGCCATGTTTAAAGTAATATCCCAGTCCGATGAAGAATCCGTTGAGCTCTACGCCCAGAATTCATATAAAAATCTGAGAAATTTTGGAAACAATAAACCGGTACAACGTATATCGAGGGACCTCACATAACCTAGAAAAAGTCTTTATCAAACAAACTGTACGGGCAACTTTGGTGACCTTTGAACTTGGACCTCAAAATTAATGCCAACAGTATTAAGTTTCTAGTCTCTAGGATTTTTATATGAAGAGTTACCGCATAGACAAAGACGTTAAGAAGGACCTGTCAGGTCGTATTATGTATCTAGACTCGTCGTGTAAAGAGGGTGCAAGTTGTAGAATGGATCTTAAATCATGGGCGTATGTAAGAGAGAGAGAGAGAGGGGGGGATTAGGGTGCTCAAGAAACCCCCCCCCTCCCGAAAGTTTGAAAGACAAGCATAAAAATTGCATGCAGTAGTTTGTTTTAAGCTAGAACACATGTTTGAGGTCTTAAAGCTCAGCAATTTCCAGATGGAAGATTTCCAAACCTATATTTTTGGAGCATATTTTACACTTCTTAAACCATCCAGATGTCAGCCTCCAGAAATAATGTTTATATACGCCACTGTACCACGTTGCCTGTTGCAAACAAGTCAGTGCTCGATAAATATATTCACGATGGAAATACTAAATAGTATTCAGGAATGTGAATGCAATGGACATGTTTCTACAAACGCTTCCTTATCGTACACTACTATAACGGAGTATAATGGCTACGTCATGGTCGTAAAGTGAATAGTGTAGTTTAAGTAATAACTTTGTTAATCAATGGACAATAACCTCAGACGAAATTGTCCTGCACTGATCCCCAGAAAGGGGAGATGATGATATCCAGATTGGGAGCACAGGATGAGAATGGTCAGTGAGTGTGGGAGTGAGTGAGTGAGTCAGTGGTCAGTGAGTGGGCTGGCTCGCTCCGCCAGTTTCACGGTGTACGGTATCGCGGTCTCGCTAACTACTGGAACTGACTGCTCTATTTCTTGCAGCTTCCAGTTCACTCGGCTTCTCTTCTTGTAGTATCTGTCACGTGACCGATCACATATGTGCGAAGGTGAAAACAGGTTCACGAGAGATGGGTAATTGAATGAAACAATTCTTGACACAAACTATTTCTCTTGTTTAGGTGGTATATACACTGTTTGTTTTTTTTTGTGAGGAATGTTTTATAGTTTTTTCCTGTATGTGGATTGTAGACCCATAAGTATAGTATGGCCATGTGGTTTCATTTTTATAAACGCAACCAAGGCAGGCACATATTTCGGAGAAGGATATTTATTAGATTTTGTCTATAGGACTTGCCGAAGGTCCTTGAATTGTAGCGATTGACAAGTTTTTGAATTTTATATTTCAGAATTGTAGATCTATGAGTATAATTTTACACATGGAGGTTTATTTTTTTTAAACAAAACAAAGGCACGCGCATATTTCGGAAAAGAATAATATTTTTTAATTTTGTCTATTAGGACAATCGGGATGAGGGTTTGTGAAAACCTTGAATTGTAACGATTGATAAGTTTTAGATTTTTATACAACCAATCAAACTACAAGAAAATAAATATTTTATTTTGGTGGAATACATATAGGCAAGAGTGCAGAAGATTTTCTGATTTGGTCCATACCAAATACCCGAAATAATCCAGTAACCATTTCCTAAACGTCGTTTATAAAATTATTGCATCTGATCTCAAGATTACATTGTAATTAATGAGGCAACAATTTCTACGTTTTGAATGCTAATTGTTTTACTTGTATAGATTTAAATTTTTCCTTTAAGTTGTCGTTTGTTTTTAACTTAATAAACAGTTGTATTGCATTATAAATACAACATGATCGTTACAATAATGCTACTGTAAAGTGTGGAAGAACAATATTGCATTACTGTATTATGTAAATGTAATATTTAGCGAATTTCGAACTGCGGATTTACACTTTGATTTGATATCACTCGATTTTTGAAATATTGCGATGTAATGGTGTGTTTTCATCGTCGATTCCTAATCATCCTAATCAATCAAGTTAATTGGGTATACAATAATCATGTTTAATCGTGTTTCTCATGAAATTTCCACTTAGTTTGACACAGTTTACTTCAAATTCAAAATAAATTAAATGTAACATGAAATGCTGAATGTTGCTGTAACCAAATTACAAAATGACTAAATGTCCCAAGGCCAGCTTGTAACATCAGCTAGTAACCCCTAATAGCATGATGTCTTGTTCATTAAACAAGTGCGGTTGAAGTGGCACATAATCAGATAAGGTAAGAAGCTCGCCCTAGCTCACCACCTGTTCTGTCACCAAGACGACAGAAGAAAGTGTGCTGTAACGAATCAAGGAACTATATTGTAAACACAGGCCTAATTAGTGTAAATAAGTACCTTTATGTTTATTTAAAATAAACCTTTTTTGTCCTAAATGTACATAAAAATCAAGCAACAGAATAGGGAAAACTCTTTATTACCAGTATTTACAACAAGTGGTTTGACTTATAAAAGAACGTTTTGTGCCAGTTCTTCTACTTGTATGTTTGTCTAAAAACTTGTGTATTTTTCTAAGTAATAACTTTACAATAAAAGAATAACAGAGCTCTAGAAATGGTTTAAGCAATGTTTTCACATCCGTTGCAGATCAATAGTATCGTTAAATAATCTGTTAAATTCACGTTTAGAATTTTACTTTCAAATTTAAGGAGAGTGTTGCGCAAATTGAATCAATTTTACATTTAGCGTTTGCTCAGGTTCGGTTTTAAATTTCTTACTAAGGAACCGACACAAAATATAGAAGACTCAATAAAACCCAACAATAAAACAATGGGGAGTAGGAGAAGCCGCGATGATAAGTAAAGACGCTGTCCGCATTTCAATAAACGTAGCAGCATCCAGTCACTCCCTAGCGTACACGTACATAGCTGTAGCCTCCGTTATCGATACAACATGGCAAGAATACTAAACAAACCCAAACAGCTGCAGGGACGGCTACCAACATAACAGAGCATAAAATAACAGAATGTTATACAATATAGCCGGATGTGTCAGGTGAACACAATGAATGCTCTAGATTCCCGAGTCCCGACAGGTTGGGAGCGACATGACGATAACGATTTGTCATAGAGGTTATGACATGCAGCATAGCGTGGTTCATGCTTCATTCTAATAAAGCATATTTTTTTACATTATTTGTGGAATTAAAATAAATATAAGTGACTTTCCGATATTGTTTCGTTAGAGGAGAGTGATAATTTGATTTCTGAACAAACTGGTTCGAACTTTAGGATTGTTCATTTATGTGAAAGCCGATTTATTCAAGTATCCAGACAGAGTATAGAATCCATAGAGGTACAAGAATAACGATATACTGAAATACAGAGTATAAATGAAAAGAGCAATCCGTAGTAAAAAACTAAGTATTGACTGAAATTTAGTGACTCCAACGATAACGACTGACATCACTTTTACTATATTTCTAATAATGTAAATTTAAATTAACGCCTCGAGTTATTAGTGAGTACTCTATTTACAAGTACAGTATATGTTCGTACGGAAAGAATTATCATCCACATGCGGTAAGGAAAAAACTTTCAATGTTTTCCTATAAAATTACATTTCTCAGTCAATCATAATCAGGCAAAACTCGCACTGATGCCTGGAACCCGGAATTTTTTATTAGTTTCCTCTTTGAATTTTTTCCTGATATTTAATATTCAACTGTAGGAATATTGTAAAGGTGGTTTACATCGTTATCCGTAAATTCACTAACCTAATAAAAAGATAACAACAAAATTGTATGACGTTAAAACGAATACCTACCTAATATACATGACAAGAGTTTTGCATTATTAGATTGATAAAACTGTAGATTTGTAAATGTACCTACCTCAAAAAAGGACAAGAGAGGAGGAGGTTGTGGTTTGGAGCTTGGAATTAAACCGCAACCACAGACACTCATATAGGATTAGGTTGACAGTAAAGATAACAGAAGTGAATTTATAACACCAACTTTCCACTAATTCAGGTATTTCGATATTTAACTGACGAAACATTCATGCCCTCTAAATTATCAAATTTTCGAAATAATTTTGGGTTTGCACGACTTCGGAGATGTAGACAGAAGAATGTTATTATTCCCTAACTGGAAAACAGTTATCGGCAGAAGTCGGCTAAACCATTATTTCACATGTGAGTACATAAATCATATTTTGGATTGTTAATATTCTTGTAACTGATTTGAAACTACCCAGGCTAAACTTTTGGAACCTAAACGAAGTTAAAATCAGCCAAAAAGTTCTGTTGAAAGATCTAGAAGTTCTGGTTTAAAGACGACAATAAAGAATCAATTAATAGCTAAAATGTTGTACTATCTACTCTCGATAAATTTAAAATCAAGAAAATAAGACATTTCTCAAAATTCGTGGAGAGCTCGCCTATTCGTAGACCGGGCCGAGCTCTATCATAGATACAATAGAGGTCATAACTAAAACTTGTATAAGATTCTTTTTTAATTGTAAAGCAACTATTATCAGCTAACATTACGTTATGTTGTTGTATTTGTTATTTATTAAAAGACCATTTTTAGAGAGAAAAAGACACGAGCCGAAAATGTTGAATTATAAAATAATTAACACGGTCCTAATCTAGAAGCCTTATTGGTATACCTAGACAATTTAATCAGAGTAAACTTTTACTGTGATATGTAAAACCCATAAAATTCACAAGAGTGGATATATAATATATTACTTATAAATCGATCAACTTATTGGATATAACAAACTCCGAGGCTGTGTTTTTGAAACAGTGGCTATAATTTTTTAAGTTTGTTTGGATACACGGTGTATAGTGGTTTGTAACTTTGGTGAAAAGTGCCGGAATCCTTGAGTATGAAGGTATGGCGAAGCAGATAATAGGTGTGTTTGGATCGTAGAGTCTCTAACCACCCGTAATTACTTACAGCCTGGAGTGTTTTATATTCCATGGAGGGGAGCCTTTGAAAACACCACAGTGTGTTCCACGTGAAATATTTTCTATAGACCCTTCATTATTAACGCCAGGACAACTACCTTGTAGCACAAAGTGCGCGGCTGAGACTGTAAGCAGGATAATGTTGGTTTCTCAAGGACTATACAGTAGTACATTTGCTTAGTACGGTTAGAATGCTATGGTCAAAAATAATATAAAGTATCAAATGTTTACTTGTTCCCATAGATTTTTCCAAATTTCATAAATAGTAATATGATATCAGTATATTTTACCAGATCAGAATTAGTACAATCCTTTTTGGGCAATATAAAATTCAAATTTTCAACTTCCAAGTGCTACTGTACAAGGTACATTCTATTGTAGTATGCCTGAAATCTTCTGCGAAATCCACTGTGTTCTTGGCATCACAACACGCACAGCCCTAAAGTGTTGTAAGCTACTGAACAGATAATGCCTAAAGATTTGCCAATTTTCATATTTAACTCTCTAAAAGACACGAAGTTTGGCGTAATCTCTGAGTAATTCTTGAGCCTAACTTAAAATATTACGTGGAAATAGCGCCTTTATAATAAGAAAACCTCAAATAAAAATGTCTATTGTGACTGAACGCCAACCGCTGTTATATTCTCAATTTACTTCGATAAGAGACTTCTCTTCTCGAGGTCGGAATGCTCTCGAGGATCGAGTGACTGGTCTATACTGTGCCAAAGCGGTAGTAAAACTTTCACCGCTATTGTATCGCATCACCTTTACACAACACGCCACTCAAGGCAACACCCACCCGAAGGAGACCTACAACAGTACGTGTACGACCTACACTTCAGCCAGCACATAACACTTTTGATTGTTTGACTCATTTCACTCCAGACTCAAGTTGCGTTTGTAACAAAGCCAGAGTGAATATCTTTTACCAAGGCTATTTCTTGATAGGCTATTATGGTTTCTTGATTCGAACAATGTCATCTTTATAAAGCAAATTGGGTTTATTATACATTCATCCATACTGAATGCCATATTTATTAATATTGCGAATGTGAACTAGAGAATAGATAAAAAAGGCACTTAAATGTATATTTTATGCTTGCTGCATATTCCATTTGAAACGGTACATCAGAACATTCTGTTGTATGAATTTAAAAGACTTGTAAAAACTTGAATAAAGGTAAAGATAAATGGTTACGAGTGGTTATCTAAATCTTCCTTCTTCCTGCAAATGTCCAAGTACTTGGGAAACCATCTGTGGATGAGTCACTTCTGTCAGGTTTAGCCAGGTCTCACTTAGGGCAACAGTGAATATTGATCTACCTCAAGGTTCAGTCCTTGGACCTGTCCTATTGTTACTGTTTATCAATAGCAACAAACGGAGTATAGTTATAGAATGATACATCGCTCAAACTTTCTCTTAGAAACTATCTTGAGATCGGTCTATTCCACTATTAGAGTTCTCTTCTGCTGTGGTCAGAAGACTGTCTTCGTGTTTTAAAACTAAATTTGTCGGCTAATACACAGGAGACCTCTTACATATGAGTTAAATCATTATTATTGGGGATACAGAATTTTAGCCGTATTAATTATATTTTAGACAATTTTTATATTCTAACTAAAATATCTTTTGTTCTACAAGTGCAACAAAATGAAATGAGTATTTCATTTCGATTCGGCTCTCTATTTTGCTAATACTGAAAGTTGTAATAGTTCAACATTTTTTACGTGTAATAATTTATCTCTTCTGAGCTACTTGTAGGCTACCAATTGTAGGGACTAAAATAACTGTAAGCTTACTATTGTCAATTCGTGTGCAAAAAAATACGATAAGACCATCTTAAGCGTCACTAAGTGACTTTTTTAGTCCAGTCATTTCAGAAGTCTAACTATAGAATTTTATTTTGTTCAAATTACCTAATTATTACTTTCGTACATCATGGATATATTTAGGAGATTTTGTATTTCTCTCACACGCCCTAAGTTACTTGATAACATATTTAATGGTCAAAGTAAAAAACCCCATTAAAAAAAAGTGTAATATTCAATCATTCTACAGTACCTAAATACCCTAGTCTACAGTTTTTTGTTTATAACAAATATTATCCTATAAAAATGCAATCCACCTATAACTTGCCCTTGATTACAGTACTTTATGTAACGTTTAAAGGTACGAAGGTAAAGAACAGCAACTCCTAACAATATTGTGTCTGCCTTAGCTATTCGCCTTTTACATGTTTATCTCTGTTACATAGGACTCATGCACATAGCATACGATGGGTTCAATTTTGGATAATCTGTTCTTTCTTATTTGAATGTGTACAATAGATTTGATGGTTTTGTCTTACAGTTTATATGACTCAAAATCTACTCATTCTTGGTCATCAACTCATAGCTCATCATTGTTTCTTGATCAAGAAACTAATGGACCTGTCACTAAATTTAAGGAGGAATTCGAACCACATACTTATTGCTATGTATTAATTAATTTGATTCAGACTTTCGATTCTCACTTGGTAAAGACACCCGCGCTCCAGATAATCAGAGTGATGAGCGGGCACGACGACAGCGCTCTCCTACTTGTCATTCCGGCAGTTTGCGGCCGTTGACTTGTCCCGCCAAAACCTGCCAAGACAGACAGACAGTCACGTGACTGTATATGCCGTGACATCGATCGACCTGATCAGGTTACGAGTACGGTCACACCTGAAAATTACCACAGATCGACCTCAGCTCTACCGATTCCGGTTTAAATCTTGACTCGTCAACACATCTTTGTTTTACAGTTTTTGTTAACATTCATCTGCTTTCCCCTTGACCCTGTTGAATTTCCCTTTCAGAGGTAATAAACAATACATTGATTTTAAATATAATTCTTTTCAAAATTAAATCTTCTAAATTAATTTATGAAAATAAAATTGTGTTACGGTATTTAGCAAACCTATTGAGGTAAATTACTCCTCGAAACCGTTAACAAATTTATTCTTGCCAAGGGATTTAACTGTTTTGTCGAGTATGGTAGATGAACATGTATTGCTTTTAACCCGCCTAAAACTCTACTGTCATTATTTTCAATCGCCAAAGTTTAAAAGAGCATTCTCATTTATGAAAATGGGATGACAATATCCACTTTCCGTACACACGCTCTTCCATACTCATATAACTTATAACGACGTGGTTAGTGAACATGTAATTTATGTGCAAACAAGTACGGTAGTTAATATAGCCTACACTGCAAGTTTATGTGAGCATCAACCACTACAATAACCGCGACAGAAAGATGAATATACATTTCAATTGTGAATCTTAGAGTAATGAATATTTTATGTAGGCTAATTAACACGCTAGAGGTCTCAGTCGCGGCGGTAAGCAGCAATTTTTTAAATCCTGTAATATTATTACGATTAGACTCTAACATATCAGCAGCTTGGGAAATCGTTTTATCTCCTGTCTCACATTTCTTCACATGATATCTGTTAGTCTTTCACTCACTTTGTTCTCAAAATAATTAAAATTTGGTTGTTTCCTGCACTTCATTCGGGAATATTTCCTGATTCAAATAATTAATTTTAGGAACACAATCACACACTTATAATAAATTCAAGTTCAATTTTTATGTTGTGCTTATATTAGACACATTTCTTTTTTAAGTACAAACAAATTTACTATGTACATGCTTTAAAAATCGTATGCGGCAATTTGCTCAAGCGCGACTTCCCGCGTAGTCTAAATTTTACAGCATCTTGTAGAGCACTTGTAATATGTTTTATTGACATGGTTTACAGATAATCTAAAGTACTATATTCTGAGACACAATTAGACAAACTAATCACATGATATTTTTGAAAAGATTTCCTTATGAAGGAAAATAACAAATAATATAGAAATACGCTTGAGCAAATTGTCTTCAAGAGACCTTTCGCGTTTTAACTTATCCAATAAAAAAATCCATCAATGAATATATTTAAGTGCTGGCTGAAATACGTCCTTTCTTTTTGCCTATAATAGTGATTATAGCAGTAGTACATGTCAATGCATAACCACATAACTCATTCAATATCTGGTCCATTTCATCTTAATTTTTCATCATCATTCTTTTTACATTCTGTGATCTAAAAAGAAATTTAACAAAAATTTACGATTAAATGTTTAAATAGAGAAGATTATTGAACATAAAACCAATGAAGGAAACAAGCAAAAATGCATACTTTATTATATTATTTTAGCGAGAATATTTTTGTATGTGTTCACGCTTCACGAATTTTCGTAAAATAAACGCAGTGTGTATTGCAGGAATGAGAAGTGTAGGGAAGAGTGAAGAGCAAGGCAGACAACCCAAAATAAAGTTAGTTAGTCAGCCCAACTCGACACAAGACGAGTGTCCCGGCGCACTCCTCACCTAACCTCAACTTACCATTGTAGTGGTTACTCGAGTTGAAGTCAGCGTAGAGCGTACACAGGTCGCAGGAGGGCGTGGCGGCGCCTTATTAGCGGAATGTGTAGTGCGTGCGTACGCCCACAAAGGAGGAAATCACGCGTGAGCTAATTGGCGCTGTGCTATTGTGGAATATGTGGCGAAACAAAGCGCTAGCGCCGCAGGATGGCGCAACCGCTAGAGTTGGACCACTTGCGGCACTATAGCAAGGGTTTGTTTTCGAGTTCACAGTTTATTCGATTATGAAAAGAAACAATGTCAGCTCGTACATTAAGAAGTGGAATTCAATTTGTAATAATTTAATTTCGTAATATCGAAATTAAAAAGAATAGTGAACAATGTCTTTCTCTGTGATTTTGTTACATCATTCTCATAGTATCATCTTCGCATTGAGTAAAAGGCAAGAGCAGTAAGTTTTATGAAATATTCAACGTTTAACGTGCATCTTTTAGCAACTTTAAATTTTCAGAACATAATTGTAAAAGTAGCAGTTAAATATAAAAACTAAGATATTAAGTAGTCTGTGACATAAATTGTGAGGCGTGGACTGAAAGTGAATATATCAAAAAATAACTGTAGTAACTAATTAGAATGGAGAGTGAATCAAACAATTTATCATCCAAATTTTCGTTGGAATAATTCAAATTTAGAATAAGAACAACAGTTGTTGTTTGAGTGAGTAATTATAAACATAATCCATTTCCATGTTGATAGTTCTAGCAATAAGTGTTTTATCAATTTATCACATTACAATGCCGAAGTTAAGATTCCAATCAAGGCAATTAACATGTAATTTTATAATAAACACGTAGTGCCCTCGTTTCAAAGTTTAGTAAAGTACGTCTCTGAAATATAAAATTTGGTTTTAAATCAGAGCTTTCGGAATAGATTTAAATAAGATAAAATATGTTTCAACAGATTTCTTTTAAGATTATTGGCTGCATGTACAACGCTATCGGGACTAAATAATATTATTAGTAATTATTTTCAAGCTGAATGCAAAACTGACTTTATTCTGTTTATTTATTTTCATAAATTCTTTCATGCTTAGGCCTACGTCATAAGAAACTTTATGTAATGGTTTGATCAGCTGTGAGGCCCCAAATTAACACTGCCAGAATAATAGCAGCCCTAAAAGGGCCAAAATGTGTGTTAAACTTTTCGTAATGAAGTTTTGAAATTATATCTATGTAAGTTTGACTATTTTAATACTGCATTTCATTCAGTATAATATTGATCCACTGTGTCACGTCCCATTTCAGCAAATTGTATTTGTTTCCCTTGATAAAATATTTTATGAACCGAGTCAAGTGTTTGCGGGGATCTAAGAAAGAAGGTTGATGCAGTAGTAACTCTGAGATTAATTATAATTACTTATTAGGATTTACAATTTAACTTAAATGACTCATATTTTATCTAATAAATAACAAATACTAAATTACAGATTAATTTATAGATTTGTCATTTATTTATTGCTACAGTATGACGCATGCCATGGCAAGTGTGGGTTGTAGCAGATCAACAATCGTTCAATGTACTCGTACTTAGGCCCGATATACATTGTTTAAAGCTTTGCATTAATACAAAAGATTATTTTATTGTGATGACTAGTATTAAGATTAATAGGCCTAATATTGAGATCTCATTAGGCTACGTTATTATTTAATAATAAAGCCAAACAGCTAGGCTTGTTCTCGTACTCTAGTTGGTTGCATTTTCTGCATTAATTGGCAAGGAGGGTTGTAAGTAGGTTAGTTTGAATAAATCAAGTCTTCTGCAAGCGAAAAAGTTTATAAAGTCTTATGCTGTAATTTATAACTTATCTCTCAGATTTCTTCATTTATAGGTTTGGTTCTACTGCATTAGTATTCTACTTTTTCATACACTAAGGTAAAATTGGGTGCAAAAGTATAATTGACCAAAGACCTTTACAATACTGCCGGCGTCAGAGAGGAAGGTCGCGGGACCTTGAGACCAGTTCCTCGGTGGTCGGTGGTCGGTAGTTTGGCGGGAAAGGTTGGTGGCGTGTACAGCGCAGTTGTCCGTGAGCCAAGCCTCCTACAATCAATGTAGACCACACTGGCCACTATAATAACTAACCGGATTTAGTACCAGTAAGGCACACAACCTCACTATCCTCAAGGTTCCAAAAGTTCAGTTCAATTCATTCATTAGTTATTTTACACAATGGAAAACACACCTGATTAGTTTTATTGTTCTTGTGGTATAACGTTTCAATTTTAAGCGAAAAATGTCCCATTCTTTAACATACGACAAAATAATATTGATGGCTATCCTAATCCTAATATTATAAAGTTAAACGATAAATTTAAAGACTGTTATAAAATCCATCTTACCTATCTTTTCTTAGAAGTAGGCATTTCTGATCTGTGATATATATTTTCTTGATCGGAAAACAAGGCAAACTCAAATTCCAACAAAAAATATTATGATGGCAACCAGGCAAACTCAGTATTGGTGCTGGAAATGCAATTCACTCAAACTAGTAGTGCTCATACACTCGTGCGAAGGTGCGGGTAACTGTTAGTAATATTATAAATGCGAAAGTGACATTGTTTCTTTTGTTTTCACACGTAAACTATTCAACCGATTGTACTGAAATTTAACATGGGCATTCTTAGGGTCCCTAGTATGAAGGGCCTATTCTTATTTCGAAAATCCCTCCGGGCTACGCTCTACTGGTCTCTAAAAGAGCTAAAAATCCCGTCTTGGTCTTAGCCACTTGTTTTATGTAATCATTGTTGTATGACACCACAACCATAAGTTTAATTAATTTAACCACTAATTTCTATCTGTTAACAATTATTGTGTGAAGCCTTGAGTAAACTTAATAGTAACAATACTTCTTATTCTGCAATTCCACCTTTTCTGCAATCTCTGTTGAGCTCGTAATATCCAGATAAGAAAATTAATAAACTTTTTAGTAAAAATATACTTTAAACTAAAAATGTTCAACAAAAATGAAGTATTTGACACAAAAGAAAAATATTATTATTATTATTTATTGTTATTATTAAAATGTACAATAAATTTAAAGGCTATAGTACATTTTACTATAAAATGCACTATTAAATTTAAATATAAAATCCATAGCAGTTGTCTTTTGACAGAAGTAGGCATCTCAGATCTGTGTATGTATATATATATATTTCCTTGATCAAGAAACAGGGAAAAATCAACTATAGAACAAAAAAATACTACGACTGGATAAATTACAATGGTCATAAGTAAACACTTTTTGACAGATTTTCTTTTTCGTGCCAGCAAGGCAAACTCAACATTGGCGTCGGAAATATAATTTACTCGAACCAGAAGTGCTCATACAGGTGCAAAGACTGAAAAATGTTGAGCGAAGCCGCGGGTAACTTCTAGAACCTAAATGGATTACTCTAGCAAATGCGAGTTACTGAATAAGTGTTTTATTTTTTTCATTGCGGGTGCCCTTGTTTATGGAAATTATTTTTGTAAATGTTACGCTACATAAAAAATAGTATAGTTATCTACATTTTAGTTAATTTTAAGAACCGATTCTATTTCAATATTTAAATACGACAAGGCATTAGTTTCAATCTGCTAACGGTAGTGTTAGTTATGTAATACGGTAAGTAGCATCAAGTTAAGGATGAAATCAAATTATGTTTGGGTTTTAGAACAATCCCAGCTCGTCATGTTAGACACGAAAGTGAGTAAAAACAAGCACACGACGAAACATAAGCAAATGAGTGTAGTTTGTCGTGATCAACTCCCAGCTCGTCATGTTAGACACGAAAGTGAGTAAAAACAAGCACACGACGAAACATAAGCAAATGAGTGTAGTTTGTCGTGATCAACTCCCAGCTCGTCATGTTAGACACGAAAGTGAGTAAAAACAAGCACACGACGAAACATAAGCAAATGAGTGTAGTTTGTCGTGATCAACTCCCAGCTCGTCATGTTAGACACGAAAGTGAGTAAAAACAAGCACACGACGAAACATAAGCAAATGAGTGTAGTTTGTCGTGATCAACTCCCAGCTCGTCATGTTAGACACGAAAGTGAGTAAAAACAAGCACACGACGAAACATAAGCAAATGAGTGTAGTTTGTCGTGATCAACTCCCAGCTCATCATGTTAGACACGAAAGTGAGTAAAAACAAGCACACGACGAAACATAAGCAAATGAGTGTAGTTTGTCGTGATCAACTCCCAGCTCGTCATGTTAGACACGAAAGTGAGTAAAAACAAGCACACGACGAAACATAAGCAAATGAGTGTAGTTTGTCGTGATCAACTCCCAGTTCGCCACGCTCTGGTGGTCGGGTACAGACCTCCTCTGCTGCCTCCTTGCGGTTTCTTCGTTAATTGCGCGACGGATATACAGAGCTGAACTAACAGACACGGAGGGCTACCAAAATATGTAATTAATTACCAATACAGTATATAGTGTAAAGGAGTCCCGAAATTAAAAACGTCATTGTTCACACGTTAAAGTTTAGAGTTGGTTAGTAACATCTAACCAAACCAAAGCAAGTTTGTAAAACATAGAGGTTTACTACCATATTTAATATATATTATAAACTATTTTTAACCATTCACAAAAAGTAGGGTTACTAGTATTGCCATAAAGCAGTATCTATTGCATAACATACCTGTATGGAACTGTCTCAAAGAAGATTATAATTATGCGAATGAATTTTTGAGGATACATTAGTTTTTAAAGCTAATGAATGAGTACTTTATATAGTATAATTGTTTTCGCGACGAACATATTTTAAGCACTAAGTGGAACCCGTGTTCTATATTTCAAGATTTGAAATTCATCTTAAAATTAAATTTTATGTTAGTATCGTCTTGAATTTGAAAACTTGATGAATTTGCCTTCGTAAATGTGTGTATAAAATTTACTTAACACACAATTTCTCTCTATTTATAAAATAAGAGAGATCTAATATTTATAAATTAGTTAAATTTAATCAATTTGATTATAAGTACTAGAGTAAAATATTTTGTTTCTATTTGTAAACAAACGCAGTTGAATGAAACGCACAAAAATCATCTATCGTGATTCGTGACGTGGCTTTGGTGTTCCAGTTGACTTCGGTGTCTTCAATTCTCGTACGTGCTTCTGACTTCGGCCACCTTCACGTTCTCCAGAACATTATACGTGCTCACGGTTTCCTCAACAACAGTCAAATTTCCGATTACAAAAGTTACCTTGTTTCCACGACGTTTGTAATTTTTTGAACGTCGTTACTGACAATGAGTGTAATTCACTTACACTGTAATGATGCAATGTATACGATTTAAAAAAAGGTTTTAAATTGGACATCTGTACTTCCTATAAAGAAGTTATTGAAATCATCTATCATATTAATAGGTTACTTTATTTGAAAAATGTTAATTTTAATTAAACAAAAAGGTACATAGCATAACTTACTGCACACAACGTTTCAAGACATAATGTATTAGTAAAAAATATATCCACTCTTTATAGAAATTGGATTCAGGATATTATCAAGAAATTTGTCAGTTTCGTCATTATTCTGCTTTATAGCTTCGTTTTATAAATAATACCAATTCAATTAACTCCTTTTGGTAGCCTCCTTCTATGTTTGAAACCTCGCTAGCATTGACGATAATTACTTGTAATTATTGGTGTAATTGCTAATTGAATGTATTACCAATTGTAGCCTAAAATTTCAAATTAATATTTTTGGCAAAACAACCCAAAATAAACAGAAAGTTTGTTAAAAACATTTTAGTCACCGTTTTTTGTTTAAGTGATTTTCACTTTACTTTCGTCCCAAAAACTATCCTTATTTTAGAACTAACGTGACAAAATCTCTGCGTGAAATTTAAAGGATTCACTTCAACCAGTTTCGCAATTATCGAGTCCACATTGAAAAATCAACTGACCTTATAACCTTGATTATAGAATCAAGGCCTATAGCTAGCTACATTCATCAACAGTTGGAATGTTGAAAATGAAATCTTCACGGTTTAATGATGAAAATATTATAGTGAAAACGGAATTCAGATTATTCAATCTGTGGCAAAGTCTATCTGTAGATCAGTGGTATTCAATGTAAGATTGTTCCAAAAGCTATGTTTAGTTCTTCAACCTTATTTTAAATATATTTGAAACACCAGTCCTCGAATGTACGTGGTTGCGAAAATATGCCATTTATTGAGAAGAGATTCGGTGAGAAGTGACCATTTATGTCAGCACCATGATATTGAAGAAATTTAAGTCACCTAGTGCAAACTGTAGTGACAACATTTAGCAGAGATCGTTCAACGAACGATTCAATTAGTTTATGGGCTACGTACAGGCACTGGATGACAAACTTTAATTGTTCCAGTGAATACAAAATTAAACTTTACTGGTATAAAGTTTCACCACAACATAGCAAGGTATAAACATAGTTCATCAGAACATTACTATATGTTGTTGTCATTTTGAAATATTTTACCATATAGAACTTCTACTGAAGCAAATATTACTGTAGGCTAATAACGATTTACTAGTACAATATTACCTTTTTGTCAACTAGATGGGCTTTCGGAAAGGCTGGTAAACTCGTCTTATACAGCTCAGACTACATTGTTTTAACATTAGATTATCCAGCTGAATGTCGAGGACACAACCCGGCAATTACACCGACTTTGCAGGCGGACGTCAGTTAAGATCTAATGAGCGATGCGTGTCTCTGGGCAGGTAAACGGCGCAAATCCGGATCAGCCCATAGCATCCGCCCTAACTGACACATCCGGGCAATTAAATCTGTTTGCGCGGGTGTAGGTAGGCGTCCGGTACACCGCGAATTGCACAATATAAACGGCAAAGGTGAACAACGGCGGGGTAACCTACTTTCGTCCGGCGCAGCGGGCGCGCGAGGAGATGATGCGTTTTACATACTCTACGCCTCGTATAGAACTACACATACCAATAAAAATAATTATAAAACATCATAAAGGTGTTTATTAAAAAGTTTTAGAACTTTGATAAAACATTTCTTTCTTCTAGTAAAGTTGAACACAACTATAAAAACAATCCTAAACCACATAAAATAACAAATATTATACGTACATAAATGTTGTAATCCAAAAACTGGAAGAGAAATAATCCAAAACAGGTAAAGTGAACACAACACCCACTGAAAATACGTTGCGATTCACAGAGAGTACCGAAAACACACCGAACAGAGAGATGTTCTCTCCAGCGCGGTCTGGCGTAGACTTAACTGACTATACAAACGAGTCGAGCGCGCCATTGCCAACCTGGCGGGTCGAAAACATCCTACCTCCCGTAACAATCGCAGTGATGCAAGCAAGTGAAAATAAAAGTAGCGAATAAAGTCGCTAGCAAAAATTGTTTTTAGTTACTGGATGGATTATCCCTTGATTTAAGGGGGTATGCCTTCAACTTTTCAATGAGTTATGAAAATTAATGAATAATGTCAACGAATAAGAGGATATGTATCAAAGCGTCGACATTGAGTAAAATACGATCAGTATTTATCGAATTTGTAATGTTTGCACATTACGATTACTTTAAAAAAAATACCTTGAGCTGTGCTCATTTTGAACGAGTTGTTCTTCCGTCCAAGGCAATCCTCACAATAAACATGTTTTAAACGATAATAAACTCTGGAATGTAGTCGTATCTGGAGTCCATGCGACCTGAATCTAACCTCACTTTATTAACAAGTCTACTTAAATATTAGAAAAGAATTTAACCTCACTTTATTGACAAGTCTGTTTAAATATTAGAGAAATTAAGAGAATCCGGTACACCAGAGTTTCGGAGGACTCGACAGAACCTTATAAAAGGTATCCAGAACTGTATTAATGGGGTTATTCTTTAGACCAAGAGGAATTTATGAACCAAGTTTCAAGTAGTCTATCTAGGATCTTTCTATCAATGGTTACCGCACAGGCATATTGTAAGCCAGAGCTCTCAGAAAAGGAAAAGGGAATGATGTAAGAAAAAGAATAAGACAAGTAATTACAAAAAAATCTAAATTTTTCTACGCAGATAACTGCAATGACTTATAAATCACTTCTATAATTATGTATAATTTTCTTTAAATTTTGGTTTTGTTAACCTTTTTTGTTACAGCGTGTATAATAATGTTGCTATAACCTACAGTTAATCTGATATTAAAATCCTCTCACTGAAGCTGCTTGGTAAGCCCAAACATATTCTACTCAGGGAACTCATTATCTAAACACATATGAATTGACTTTGGGTAGGGGTTTATGACGTTGTATATTGTCAGTGTAGCTTTATGATTTCCATTATACGACTAATCATTGGTTCATTTTATCCGTTTGTGCTAATTTTGTAAAACAATATGGAAATGCATCAGTGATTATTTTATTGTTTAAATTATGAGTAATAATTTTAAAGTTTTAGATCTTAGTAGCTACAAAATTTCCTATCTAATACATAGGGGGTATTTGAAATTTAATGAATGTCAAATAGCTATTTTGGGAAAAATGTAATAAATAATACAAAAAGTAACTGTCATGAAAACTTCACTTCCGATAACCTCATACCTCTCGCTGTTGTAAATATTTTGTAATTTTTAGCTCACTACATCCATGATTACGGAGTTGCGCTAAATTATGATAAACTAAATGAGTTACATATTGATGTTCAACTCATATAAATGTGTTTATTCAGGAATGTTCGAAGTCCTATTAAAATATGTAATGAAAAAACGCAATTTTATTGGGCTGAACTTTATTGGGTGGTATATAACAATCTAGTCTTTCTACAAGAACAAAACGACATGGCAATTTATATTAAGTATACAATTTTGAAGAGGTTGCCATGATTGCCAAGATAAAATGTTTCTTATCCCTTTGCTCTTGTATCATCCAAACACTCATATTATAAAATGAAATACAATTCGTCATACGTTTACTTTCACTATTTTCCACTCATGCAATGAGGAAATAAAAACAAACACCGAATTACCAATAACTTAGACTTGTAATTCTTCATGTGGACCAAAATAATCAACCTCAATTCTGAATTCAAATTTTAAATTTGCATGAGACAAATTGATCCCAGTCAGGTAGAAATTACCCTACATCTTGATAAATTATCCATTCCATACAGTGCATCCTTTTTTATATAACACGATTTACACAATACGATATTGTACAATATTTTAGTAGCGTTTGGTGGCAACCCTGATGACAGTTGCTGTTTTGGCAGACAGGTAGCGCTGGCGAGGGGCGAGCGACTGTGGAGTGGCGGCGGCAAGTCAGCAGGTGGCAGGTGGTTCTCGGATGCAAGGTGCTCACAGTTCTTCCCGTGTACCGTTAATTATATGCAGCTCATCCGGGTCACGTGGGGTCGGCCACTTTTCTGCAGGGACCATAGTAAATTGATAATTGATACCATCTGTTGGTCCAGTCAAGTTCTATAGAACCAAGTCACTCTTGGATGAAAAAAGCATGGGGTATGTGTTTGACTTTCAAACACAAACTATCTATTTGAGGTGCAATAACGGGAGTTACATGAAATTTAGCTGGTTTATTTCTGCGTTTAGACATCTAAAGCAAATTATTTTAAAAAATATCTTCTAGTTTTTATGCTGATAAACGAAAAAGATACCGGTTTTTGAACGCGTTCAAACAAGCAGGCTCCGTCCGCGACAAGTTGACAAAATCTGCCCAATGAAATCTGTGTTAAAAATTAAATGTTTTCAATAGCGGTTTACAAAATTACACGCTCAAGATAGTGACAAGTCAGTAATTCGTAACATTAGGAGTTCCATAACTGACCAAAGCCTATGTTTTGAAGCGTCCGGTCCAGAATAAAACTTAAAATGGTGATTTAATAACTTTTTTCACATAATTCTGAAATTTGAGTGAAAATGTTGAAAAGACTAAAACTGCACCACTGCATTTACAACTGAATTGTTTAAAGTTTTATATTTCTTTGTAGTTTTGAATAAAGAAATTCATATGTACTTCTTTTTTATTCAAATGTTAAGTTAAATTTGAAGACTGTTAAGAATATTTTTATAATTTTAACCTTTAAATTCTGAGCATTATGAATGCTCAGAAGTATTCATAATCAAGGTATATACACTTAAAAGTTTGCTCGAAGCTTCATTTCTATATAGGCAACACTGAATTGTACACCAAGAGGTTTGGGTGAGCGTTACCGAATATTATCTTACTTTGGTCTTATGGATAACAATGCGTACAACAAGAAAATAGCAAAATAAATAAATTTGAAACAATACTTACTAGAATCATGAACATGAGCCATTTTTATTCATATATTTAAAAACAATATAGTGCAACGTCATCATGTAAAAGTCGGCGACAAGATTCCATTTCCACGCATTCTTGTGTTAACTCACCGGAGCTTTTGTTATTGAAACACTGCTATGAAACCCAACTTATGGAACAAAAATGTTAATGTACTGTGTGACAAATTATATATAAAAAAATCATTTCTACTTGGACAAGATTTGGGGTTCTATGTTGGTGCATGCCCAACTATGGAATTTGACTGATCGTCATTGAGCCTATCACTCAGTACGTTGACACAATTTCTCTTTAGTCTGTTTGTGGTAGAAGGGGGGGGTGTACATAACTTTTTCTATCTGCCCGTTGCGAGACGTGGTGTAGCGTGCTGTTGTCTTGTGAATTTATGTCTGTAAACAAAGTCCCAGTGCGTTGTGTTTCTAAACATTGGGAAGTAAAACCGCCTAATTCCGCCTTGGTGCTCCACAGCAGTATATGCTTTATCAAAACGACTCAAAGTTTTATTTAGTTCGCTGAAAGGGTTAAAAAAATTGATTTCGTAAATTCATTCACTTGTATTGTCTTCTTTTTATACAGACCGACATACAACTGTTGCAAATCAGAATCGAGAATCATTAATTTTTGCCACGCTCATTTAAGTTTCTCTGTCGGTCAGTATTGCATTCTGATACCTCGTGTTTAGTTCAAATTGTGTCTTGCATTCAGATTACCTAATAAACAGTGCCGCATTTCCCTATAGGCCCACTAGGCCCAGGCCTAGGGCGCAAAATTTTAGGGGGCGCATAAATTTTAAAGTACACAAAAGAAAAAAGTTGCGGCGGCGGGTGGTGTTTGCGCTCGGCAGTTGGATGTTTGCCCAAAACACCAAACTTTCTTATCTTGTACAAAGTATTTATATCGAAGCTGCAAAATTAATTTTTTCATCAAATACAATATGTTTCAAATTATCTTATGTGTACTCATGTTATTATTTCTAGCTGTATTTTACGTTTTTTTCATTTTTTGATTGAAATAAAATAAAAGACTTTACAAACTCATATGTTTTAACTTATTTTTACACCATACAAATGACCACTGTTATTATAACAATAGCTAGAATATTATGTTGCAACTGGTTCATTGCTTTTATTTATTCAAAACACTCCTATAAAATATATATATATATATATATATATATATATATAATATTGTAATTATCTTTCATCAAAATTACGTAATTAAGAAAATTACTGGATTTCTACGTCAGTGTAATCAGAGTCCTCTGGGGGGGGGGGGGCGCTATTTGTCTGTAGGCCTAGGGGCGCCGAATTTGTAAATGCGGCCCTGCTAATAAATATAGTTGCCTTTTAGGTAAGGTGACAGCCTACTGTCACAATGTGAAATCAATTCACAGTTGGCTCTGCGGTTATTGTTCACGATTGTGTGATAGCCAATTCGGTTTCAACTGTAAAAGATGTAAGGCCAAATCCAAGTCGAACTTCGACCTGGCGCCGGCTACGGCAAAGTTGCGGTGATATTTTTGTGCGTTCACTATTCACTAATCGGTAGCTAAACGAGTCTTTAATTTTAATTCTACTTGACTGTTCTTTTTATTTTGCATGTATTTTAATGACGCAGAATATCAATTTTCACATCATGTGGATTTTTCTATTTCTGCTATCCTGGGCCTAAAAAAGGCCTATGTGATAGGTCGGTACAAAATTATATAAAGGTCTGCCCGATATTAATGTGTAATATTAATTAGTTAATATTAAAGTGTAATTCTAATGCTATATACAGCATGTGGGCAAAATTTAAATTTAATAGTTTCTGAGAAAATTGTTCCACAATCAATTTAAGAGGCCATGTCTACAGGACGTCTCTGTCTAAATGCTTTTCTAGGTCCTCCAACCATCTTTTGGCTTGTCTGTTTGGCCTTTTATTCAGTTCCGCCATTGTTCGTAATGAGCTTGACAGCCTCTCAATATATTATAAACTTTTCCTAGTTAATAATTAATATTATTTGTAATATTACTTTCCCCTACAGATATGCCAAGCCAAGAAACTCTGCACTTAGTAATTTTGCCTATGTTAAATGTGGGCACTGATTTATAAGCTCCAAAATCTACTCAGATTTTGCTAGCCTGGCCCAATTTACAATTTAGTTTCCATTTTGAGTTCATTTGAGTTTCCATTTTCCAGTGTGAAACATCCAGCTCTGTCGAATTAGACTTTAGGACATTAAACTGATTTGATACACTTCAAAACAACAGGAATAGTGTTCACACATTTGTGTTCACCAACTTTTCTCAACTTCACCCTTGACTCTATGTATAAATTTACTGACTCACAGTTTGCAATAAACATGTACCATACTGTGTTTTGGAACATCCTTTAAGGCAGTGGTTCCCAACCCTTTTTCCCTCCCCTATCCCTTTGTAAATTAGTTTAAAAATTTACCTCCAAAAATGTAATTTTTTTTACCAAATCAATTTACATGTAGGCGTCATTAATATAGGATAGTATAATGACACCTTTTACAGGTTACAGCTTTCAGCCAGTAAAACACACATATGAAGGATAATATTTATTTAAAAATTATTTCTGCTTTAAATATATATACATTTACAGGGTGTTTACGAAAGGATGTTACAAACTTACGTGTTTAATAGTACTCATAATTTCAAACAAAAAATGAGCTATAAATATGGGTTGAGAAATGTCTTCTATAGCCACTAGCCTCCATTTTGTATTTTTTATACAAAAATTATTATCTCAGTAAATAGATAAGCTAAAAGAAACAAATTTGGCACAAATGTTTGAATAGATTAGAGGATAATTAAAAAATATTGTGTTATACATGGTTTTTTTTTATTACACTGGGTTGTTCTTTATTTGACTTTACAAATTTTTACAGACACCATTTTGCTAATATTAAGGAAAATATCACAATTATTTTTTTCTAACTTTCCTCTTATCTATTCAAACCTAATGTGCCAAATATGGTTTATTTAGCTTAACTATTTACTGAGATTATAATATTTTTGTATAAAAAAATACAAAATGGTGGCTAGCGGCTGAACAAGACATTTCTTGGCTTATGTTTATATAACATTTTTGTTTTAAATCAAAATTTTTGTTTTAAGTCTGGAAACTAAAAAAAGTCTGTTTTTAATGTGACCCTTGAGGCTGTTTTGCCACACTTGGCATTTTTAAATCGAGTTCAAATGTTGATATATGTAGTCTTAAATAAGTTATTGAATTAGATTTCTTTGCTGAGAAAATAAACTTTGAAATATTGGTGCTAAATTTACTTTAGACCTTCTTTACAGAATAATATATTTTGTGAGTATATTAATCTCCAAGAAGCAATCACAAAGTTTACCTAAAAATTGCTGTTATTTTAATGTGTTATTTATAAAAAGCTAACTCTATAAATGCTGGAGATGTTAATATTGATTAGTTGGTTTATTCAATTGCACAAATTTAGATACAGGACCTGCTTGTCTCCATCAACTTAGTGTGAAATTCAACATGTTAAATTTTAATTATAACACGTTAAAATATTATTTAATTTCACCACATCGTTTAAATATAATTATTTCTTTATTTTATTATCATTATTACTTTTTATTTTATTCTTAAGGTAATATTTATTAATGTTTTAAATTTTACGTTGTCGCAGGTTAAGTGTAAGACAGGGCCATGCGGCCCTAACTTTGACTGTATAAACTTAGGTAGCTTGTTAACTCTCCAACTTGAGAGGATCCTGCTAGGAGTCACCAATCACTGCTGAACTGGGTCATGACTGACATTGTCGATAATGACATAATGTTGATGTCATGGGTACTAGGTCATCGGACATTTCACTCATCTTAGCTCTGCTTCTATGGGCCTTATAAGAGTCTGTACCATCTGCTTATACTAGACACCACTTGACATCCAATAATTTGGCTACTTTGAACTTATCACACCAAAAGTCTTGGCTTTCTGTAGATGATGTCGGAAGCCTCAAGATAAAGGATGGGTAACAACCAGCATTAAAATTTCCAGCTATACATTAAAATATTTACATCACCAGTTAAAAATTAATAATAGTAAAGAACAAAGATCATCATAGAAAAATACGAGGCACATCCAGAAAGTATGTGTACTGAATTTTTGTAGGTAACAAAAACTTTCATTTGAACAAAAATATGTACCTAGTACATTGGTACATATGTTAAGCTATTTTTCAACTTAGTCACATTCATTTCAATGCAGATGGTGAACGTAGGGTATTAATTTTTCGATACCTTCCTTGAAGTAGTTTCTTTCCCTCCAACCCCTTTTTCCACGTCTACTTCCCCCTCACCTCCTCACCAGTTGAAAACTTTTCCACCCATTTATTTGCAGCTTCAGGGAGGTAAGGATATAGTAATCTGAACATGCTACGGGAATGCGTGGGATCCCATTTAAATTTTATAAAATTTAATTTTATTTTGGTTATGTCGTTTGATCTTGGTTTGAGTTCTGTTTGTATGTTTTAATTCAGTGTGGTTCTGATGAAGGGTTCTATGAACTCGAAAATTAAACATGAGCACTGAATTTTTGTTTGTGTTTTTGTATAAACTTGAAAGTACTTAGAAGAGTATATATATACATACACACACACACTGGATCACTGTTTGTGCGATTAATATCTTATTTATCAATGAATTATTAATTATGTTTATAATTTTTGTTTTTTTATTTTTAGGATAAGTATATTTTAACTATATTGACGAGCCACCTGTTCATTGTAGATCTTATCTACTACATTTACGTAACAATAAATTTCTGATTCTGATTCGACAATCACAATTGAAGGTCTTCCATTCCTCTGATCATCATGCACAGATGTACGTTTTAAAACTCACGACACCACTTAAACACACTTGTACGATTCATAGCTTTATCACCATATGCAGTTGTTACCTCATTATAAACTTCAACAGGAATTTTTCCCTTCCAAACAAGATAATGGATGACACCGCATATTTGGCACTTGGCAGAAGATTGGATCGACATTTTTCATGAAACAATTCACATCGACAGTTCTCAATGTACTGACCTCAAACCTGTCTCGTTGCGGAGAGGAGGAATCAGGCTACACTGCCGTTTAGCCAACATGTTAAACAATGGTAAAACGGTAATGGATAAACAAGAAATATGCAGTACTATGAACACAGATTTAGGATCAATTGGGGAGGAATTAAATTGTAGGACAATTGAACATCAACTTAATATTGATTCCTCTTTTGCTAGAATAGTAGATTCCATTTCATTGTATCGTTTGAGTAACGCTGATGTAAAGACCATAGAAATGCTTACAAACAAACTTTCTAGTTGTACTGATGACATTTCCAACAAATTGCTGAAGGCTTGCTCATAATCAATTTGTGAGACTCTGTAAACTATTGAAGGCTTCCTCATAATCAATTTGTGAGTCTCTGTAAACTATTGAAGGCTTGCTCATAATCAATTTGTGAGTCTCTGTATTATTACTTCTTCTTTCCAACAAGACACTTTCGTGTTGTTAAAAACTAGTTTAATAATGCCAGTATTTAAGGGAGGTGACAGTACATTATTGGACTGTTACAGACCAATTTCACAAACCTCAAGTTTAGTAAAATATTTGAACTGGTGTTTTTAAAGAGATTATTACCCTACCAGTCTTAAAATAATATTTTAACTGACAAACCATTTTGCTTTATCAGCAAAACCGTTTTGCGGGTCCCTCAACTGGTGATGAGTTGTCAGCTTTTATATCCCAAGTGGTTGGGGGACAGAAAGAAGGCAGATAATGGTGGTGTGTTGATAAACTTTACCAAGACATTCCAGACTGATCGAGGGCTTGCAATGTATAGCTTTACTGATTTACTGAGGTGGCTACAGTCCTACCTTACAAATAAAAAAAATATGAAATTTAATAACCAATGCTCAAAACTGGCTAAGAATATTTGAGTTCCTCAATCCTAGCACTCATTTTGTTTAAACTTTATGTAAACACAATTTGATAATCTCCATTAACTATGAAAACACTGTCTTGTACGCTGATGACATTTCTCTTGTGTTTTCGAATCATAGTACAGAAGAACTTTGAATTAATAGCCATATAGTTTTATCTCAGTTATATAAGTTCTTACACAATCTGAATTTACTACTTAATTTCAATAAAACTAAATTTATGGTTTTTTTTTAAATATTATCATTCTTTTAGTCTCCCTATATTGCAATTGATCAGGAAAGAATATCAAGCCATAGTGAAATATTTCAGACTTCAGGTGGATGATGATTTGACCTGGCTATCCCACATTAACTCTGTGTTTCCCTGTCTTCATCGAGGTTAAGTGGTAGAGAATATACCTTTCATTCACAGTGGACTTGGACTAGGGAAATATTCAACTCTTGAAGAATTAGTTGTATCAGAAAAAACTTAATTAACAGAGCTATAGAAGCAACAATAGGTTAAAAATGGAATAAATGTGGTTATATAAAACTTTACTTAATAATAAATATATGTACAAAGAGATGAAATTGATTCACTTGTATGCTGTGGCAATCAGATAGTCTTCTTGATAGATTGGTAATCTGAAAAATATAAAAAGTTAAATTAAATACAAATTTGATAATACTGTAGCAGTTGTTAATTTGGCTGTTGTTATTTAGATATTATAAATGATTAAAATAATATAAAACCTGATACAGTACCACATTGATACAAATTAAAACAATTATACTGTTATGCCACTTCTTACTTCACAACTGAATATAAATTTTATTAATTACAATCACGTTATCCCTCTGACTGCTATTCAGTGGATATCCATTGTTTATTTTCGTTCCTTCAACGCCAATCAACTGATATCCATTGATTTGGACCGCGAGCCCGCCAACTTAATCTCATTTGTTATAATACGTAAACAATAAAGTATTGACGTGATTCATATACAATTGGAAAGGTAAAGAGTTGTCAAACATAGCACTGGATTTTTATTGTTCTATGACAGTTGAGTAATTTTAGAATGACATTGCTACTTTCGTCTTTGAAAAAAAAAAAAAAAATAGTTTCACCCACTTTTTCGATTTTGTAAGTATGAAGCTTCTAGGAACAAAAGTAATAAATACTCCTCCTTAGAAGGTCACATGAAGATAATACAGGAATTTCCTGAGGCTGAAATGCTAACCAATGTGTCAGATGCAATGGTTAAGAAATACTCCTTTGAAAACCCATATACTGTCTCTTTCCATGGAAGGGAGAAATGGATTAAAAAGGAGGCCTACCCTACAAAAGGAGACCTGAAGTTTTACACAGATGGTTCATGCCTTGACTTTAGGGCAGGATACGGAATATATGGACCAGGAGTTAACATGACAGTGCCCCTGGGAAAACATGCCACGGTCTTTCAAGCAGAAGTCATGGCAATTTTTTTGTTCTCTTAGGACAAGAAGCTTATAAATTGCACTTAGTCCTGTAAGAACCTTTGCGCTGCTTCCGGAGTGATAGGATATTCAGGATGGGCAAGGTTAGGGAGTAGGGGCCGCCTCCTATTGAGATCCACGAGGAAGAATTAGGGCACTACATCTCAGTCATCCCGGAAGAAGGGGAGGCCAGCTCTGAACCAGCCTCTCGAGTCAAAGTAGGCAGGGGGTGGCACACCCTTGTTGAGGTTAACAAGAGCCTCTGAGGTAAAGGAACAAACCCCACCAACTCCAACAGTCATCTTCCACAGTAGACTAGACCTATTGAATTGCCATGAACCCCAGAATCTCGACATTTGCGGTTAGTGATGTGCCGCTACTGGACATCCATAAGGTTGCCCAGATTTGAAGTGGCACATCGGTTTTTGCTGTGCCCAGTGGTGGGTTCAACTGGTAGGTATAAACCAGCCAGAAGTGATCCCTGCTGGGTCAAGTCATGGCAATAGACTCATGCAAATGAGGACAAAAGGATTAAAATACTTGATACTTTTTGATAGTCAGGCTGCACTAAAGACACTTGATACCTGTTTGTTTGACTCGAAAGCATACTTTGGGAATGTAAGAATGCTCTAGCTGAGCTGGCAACGAATAACAGAGTAACACTCGGTTGGGTGCCGGGTCATGAGGGCATTCATGGAAATAAAAAAGAAGACATCCTCGCCAAAAAGGGAGTGGAGTCCATAATGGTGGGGTCTAAGCCAGGTAGTGCGATAGCTTTCTCCAACAGCAAAGCTCTTGTCAAAGATTGGGAAAAGAGGATAAGAAACATTCATTGGAGTAGAACCTCAGGATTAAGACTATCCAAAATGTTTATTTCTCCTTACGTCATCTTAGAAACTCGGAAAAGATTCCTGGGAGCATATCTCCTCAGCTCCAAGGACAGCAGAGAACAGGAGCCCTCAAATCTGATCAGCTTCTGCAAAAGCCTCGGACTTTGAGGACATAAATTTAAGTAAGGGAGGCGCTAAGGTTCTTCTAGGACTAAGCACGAGGGGACAAACCGTCCTTTACCCTCGGGACAAAAAAAAAGTATTAGACAATGTATCAAAAAGCTTTTAAAAATATATGTTTAATTTTATTTCAAACTCTGTTATTGGCTCACTACAGGTTATAATTAAATTTAAGATAATTCAAAATAAAAATTACCTAATGACAAAATGCATTAAAGTCTGGTTGTACTGACATCAATATCATCTGTTATTCTCTGTGTTGTTTCTCAGCTCATAGATCTGAAACAGACAAAAATATTAAATGCTAAATCAATTTGATTTTCAAATAATTGTTACATAGGTAAATTAATAATAAAAGCATTCTCATATTAACAGAATGTCAATTAACGAGTTTTTCACAGATCTTCTGTCTTGTACTGTGTAGGTGATTGCAGTTCAAAATTCATCCTAGTTCAACTATTTTTCAGTTAATCCATTGCAGGCGAAAAACTTTAGCGCATGACACTCAGTGGTCAGAGTTACAGCGTATGCAGCTGACTGCCCGTGCTCATCCTTGTGCTTCATAAATCTTGACTTGAAATAAATTTTGATCCAAACACGTTAATGATTATATACTGTAGAAGCAAAACTAATAAATTGTTTAATTAAAAAGAAAACAATGCTCAGTGTGTTCCAATAAAATTGGAAATAATAAGAGATTGTTAATGTTGGCTATTTCATACATAGGTTTTATCCATAGCTAAACTTCAAAAAATCACGAGAGGAAAATTAGTTTTTTTTTTAAATAACTCCATGAAATTATAAATGGAAAGGAGATATAAAAATGTTACGATACCTTAGAGGCAGAGGAATGGGTGAAAATTGTTATTAGTTGGTTAATTTATGAATAGCTCTTAATTTTCCTCCTCTATATTATAAACGATCTAGGCTATTGACTGCAGTTTGTGAAAAATTAGTTTCAACAGGAATCAGTCCAGTAGATTTATGCTGTAGTCAGTTGACAAAAGCCAGAACTACATAAAGGTTGAACTGTTTTGTCATGAGAAGGTACAAAAACACTTATTCACCTATTTTATTATTCTCTTGCAATGTTGAATGTCCATTCTCTTTCCAACTTTAATAATAATAGTGATATTGCTAATGTAACAAGTATGAAATGTACTCTATGTATTTACAGTTTATTAACTTTACCTGAACGTAGGCTTCTGTGAGAGTGATCATCTGTGGCAGAATATCTGTGACGTGGAGATCTTGCATCTCATACCACTTGCCGGTGCCCTACCACATAACACATTACCAACTATCAAAAGTCAGGAACAAATTACGATAAAAGACAAAATTGTGTAATCAACATTATTTCTTTTTTGAGAATATATTAAACAGAGCTCTCTCACATGGCTTAGTACGATTCTAAACTAATCCACATTTATAAAAATCACTTTAGATTGAATTATTTTGCTTCATTTGTTTAGTTTACCATTTCATAAACACATAAGTTCCTTCGATGAACAATAATTATTTTGGAGAATAAATTAAATCAATCCGTATTTGCTAAGATAGCCGATAAGTTTATAAATTAGCACAAGTCCTATCACTAATTTGCAAAACTATGGGTCTACACCAGATTGAGATCCAGCTGCCTGCCAGAGCAATATAAATCAGTGCTGTCCATCTCTAACTGTAACAACTCTCCTTCATTCCTATCTCGTTACAATCTATAATAATTTGAATGAGCAGAATTAAGTTAAAAAGGGGGACATACACTCTGAATGCACAATTCAAAATAGGTTGCCTACAGAAATATTAATGATATTAGGCTGTAAAAATAAGATTCCACTGTCAACAGCAATATGTACATATGTGAATGATTTGAAGCAGATACAGCATACAATCATTAATCAAATAACAGTACTTCAGGCTAGAATAAGGTGAGACAACAACAGTATACTACAATTTCGTTACTTTACTTGTCATTAGTTCGGTACAACATGTACATCAAGTAATGGCTGGTTTGTAACAATGATAATTCTGATGTTGTTGAAGTTATTTATAAATCCATACTTGATAATTTTGTTGGAAAGAGGAGAAGCAGAGAGTGATAACCTTAGGTAACAATGTTTGTTACCCTGTTGCAATGTCTGATTAAATTTGCACTGAATGACTATCTCAGTTTTGATTAACGTTTTATTTTTAATTTTTAAGAGTTTGACAAACTCCTTAGATTGCAAAATTACTTTTACAGAACTGAAACTACTGATATTTAACTTTCAAAATAACATAATTTATTGTCTACTTTATGTTAGCATGGACCAGCTCATAGTCATCAGCTGGTTAGTTTGTACATTGAAAATTATTTATAGCTATTATAAAATTATATTTAAAAATACAAAATTACGTTTTATTCTTATTGAAGTTGACTACTTAATTGAAGAAATTTTTGTAAGTCCCAACTAATTTTGGAATTTTCTTTACCACTGACCTTGTTTGAATCAGCGGGAATTTTTGATTACGGGTACAACTGCTGTACTATACATCATGTCTTAAAACTTAAGTTATAAAAATGTTATAAGTTAAAAAAATACTGCCATCTCCAATAACAACATCTGAACACATGGTCCCCTTCTGATATATTTTTCCAAAGGCTTAAAACTCCTAAACTACGGAGCCAATCAGCTTCTATAATTCATTTTTTCATTAAACCAAATTATAAGTCATTCGGTTTGTTTATTGGCTTGCTGACTTTTAAACTTCTGATAATATTATTTTATTATTTAAAGTTAGAAAATAAATCAAATATGTTGAGTTGGAACTGTATTTTTAACAAATTTTACAGAAGAAGGATCCTTGAAGATTTTACATGTATAATATGTGTATATTTATTATTAAAGATGACCATGTAGAACTAGTACCACCCTCAAAATGTAGCTACTTAATATATACCAGTTAGGACAATTTACCTTGTGCAGCACGTGGACTCTGTAGGTGCCCTTGGAGGGCTCTCCGTCATGGACAATATTCGCCACAAGGTCGTAGATTGTGTTCTTGTGTCTCTTCTTCACCTCTGGTGTAAGGATGTCTCCAAAGTCAACATTCCTACAAACCAAAAACTCAATAACATATAACTATATATCTGTTGTAACAACTATTTCAGATGTTTTTAATGATGGACTAAAATCCAAAGGAAGGGTTGTTGAATATGGTGTACCACAAGGCTCCATTCTTGGACCTATACTTTTTAACATTTATATTAATGACTTGCCAGTCAACATTGAGAAAATGGGTGTCAAAGATTTTGTCTTTTATGATGACTTTGGGTTCAAAGTTAGTGGTAGTATTAAGGATTTAATTATCTATAGATTATCAAAATTTTATAAGCAATTGTGATTTAAAGTTTTTGGTTATATGGTTGGATTCTATGGCATGGTGTACACATGTTGAATCAGTTACTAAAAGGTTAGCTAAAGGACTGTACATGTTGAAGAGACTTGAAGCTGTTGTAAGCAAGAATGTATTGCTCACTATATATTATGCTCAGATCCAAAGTTTGCTGACTTATGGTATCGTTCTCTGGGATTCAAGTTCTTCTTGTCCACAAATGTTTAGTAAATAAAAAACTATTAGAGCTATTTGTGGTGAAATAAATCAAACATCTTGCAAACAATTGTTTTTCTGCTTGATATATTATCTTTGTATACTCTGTATGTACTGCATTTGCTTTTTATGTTCATAAAAATGCTGACCAATTTATAATCAATGCTGATTTTCACTGTTACAATATGAGAACTAAAAAAAACTTATTGAAGATAAAACAATACAGTTATACTAGCTCACAAAAAAATTGGATGTATATTACAACTAATTGTGTAACACAACATATTTTTCCTCTGTGCTGAAAGTTTATGACACCAGTTCCCACATAGCTTGCATTCCCCTTTCAATATTTCACACTTGACGTAAAAATTGTGAGTTGACAAACTGCCCATGCTAATACTTGAGTTTCTGTGGTGTTTGTATCTGATGTCTAGACCTGGTATGAAATGCTCCATCCATTCACAGATGCTAACAGATTTTTCTTGTACATACACTACTCAGAATTAGCTATCTCTGTTGATTTTTCTCTGTGTTGGTGTAAAAACAAGCTTTTGTTGTTTCACATCTTTTATAACCAAACCAATAAGTGGAGTACATTATATGGCGTATGACCACCTTTAGAGCACTTTCATAGTATCATAACATTAGGTATTGTATTAAACAAACTAATTAGGTGTTTTCAGTTTCCACTAAACTGTTCCATTCATATTAAATTATTATAAATTTAAAATTGAATGGCTTTACAAGTTAAATTTAATCTTTTACAACTCTTTCAAAAATCCTTTTATGATCGCATACATGCCTTATGTAATTGATTTTTAAAATTTTACCAGATCACAACAAGTTATCCTCATAAATGATATGAAAGCTATAGAAAAACATGTTACACACATAGTTTTAGAATTAATAAACTATTTGTCCAAATTAAAATATAAAATAAATTTACGACGGTGTCCTTATTTGTGGATACTCTTGTTATTAAAACAAACCTCTTCTGTAATTAAAGTACCTGAACACAGCTGTGAGCCATTGATAAGTGAGTATGCATTAGTTTATTATTCTAGTTTGATTATTAGTAGCTATTTGGTTACAGCCGACAGCTAATAATATGAGCATTTACATTGTTTACAGTAATTTTGAGTAACTAACACAGCATTGGGAAATGGCAAATTGGTTCTGTGTTTTCACCAAAATATAATAAAAAGTCGATTCCTAAAATTTTTACAATAATCAAATAATTTTACAGAAATTTCAATGGAACGGGTAGCAAAGAAAGTGGTAAATTTGAAATAAACTGTCATCTTGAACAAAAACTGACAAACATACATTTTTTAACCAAAATCCCAAAACTAAAAAAATTTTAATCTGTCTGTCTACCAAAATATACTTATAAAAACATAAATCGTTGTATTAAATATCATAATACCATAAAAATCTTAATATTACCATACTTACTTGACTGGAAAGTTAACAATTGTTGGGTTTTTCTCCACAAAGAAAGTGTTCTTGGTGAATCTCTGAAAAAAAAACTTGATGTGATGAAAAATGATGTTGTACAGTATGAGAATAGGTTGTGAAAGAGTCAGACAAGATATAAATATGCGTAACTCTTGTGTGTACATAAAATCACAAGGAATGTCCAGAAGAAAATGACCACTGATCTTGTATGGAATAAAGAGGAGGAGGCTGAATGATCGGCTTATAGTAACACAGCATTCCAGGAGGGTTCACTTCTGGCTTGTTTATACCTTCCTGTTAAACCTACACTGGGTACAGCAAAACCAATGTATCACTTAAGTTTGGGGAACACTATGTATGTCCAGTAGCGGCACATTATTAACCACAAAGGTTTATCGATAGGTCTAGTCTAATGCAGGATGAATGTTAGAGTTGGTGTGGTCCCCAAGTGTTAAAAGCAGTTGCTAACCTGGACTTGAGGCGTGCTACCCCTTCCCACTTGGACTGGAGAAGCTGGTACACAGCTTGCTTCCCTTCTTCCAGTGTGATATCACTGAGATATGATGTCTGCTATCCCTCCCCAGGAATTAACAACCCCCACCCCTAAACCTTCCCATCCTCAGTGTCCTGTCACTGCAGAATCATGCGGAAAAGTCCTTTTAGTAATAAGTGCAATGGAAGGTTTCTCATTTTTTTGTCTTAAGAGGAAATAAAACACACAGCAGGTCAGTATAGAGTATAATTCTGCAGTGGTAAAAACCTCAATCTGCTTGTCCTAGGTTTGTGTACAGTGGGTACCAGTTCAACATATGTTTACTGAAAATGGGTCTCCACAGCTAGTCTGTAATATCTTAAAATTATAATTGTGTTAGCAATATTCTGGCATAGTGGGAATCAGGAAATTTAGGAGAAAATCATGCTGTGTAGCCATTACTAATGACTAATATCACTGAAAATATGTTCAAGTATTAAGCTGGTTCAATAATAATGGTATGACTTGCAATAAACCTCAGTGCTACTGATACTCATCAGGAAATAATGCAGGGTGGTGTATTGGTAATGTTATTTTGTTATCAATGCATGAACAATGATCTGCTATGACCTAAATTACATTTCTCTTTCCATGTGTCATAAACAATGAACTGATCCAGAGAACTGAAAAAAAGACTTTTTTATGAAATTAAAGTTTTACGATACCTGAATCTTCAGTAAACTATAGATTTTCAGGACTATGTTGCATGGAGTGTGACTCAAAGGTTTGGCCACCACAAAATAATTGTGTGCTCCTTGCATTCAAAAAATAATCTTGAGTCCACAAATGCAACAAATTAATTAACACCAAAACTAGTAGTTAGTAAAAGCAGCACTTTTCCGAAATTATTTGATTTTTGTTTGCTACAAGGTTTTATGGCTAGGCGAATCTACAAATAAATATTTACATTATTTTTATTACAAATAGGCTTTTTGGCTGCTGAAATTCATTGAGAGTTATTCCTTTTTTATGGACCTAAAAGTTATAAGTGAAGGAAAGTTCAGAAAATGGTAGTACTATTTTAAAAATGAACGAACAAAATGTCCATGACGAAGAGCGGACTAGAAGGCCCAGTGTCCTAACTGATAAAATCGTTTCAAATGTGGATAAAACACTGGGATCTGATCGTTGATTGACGATAATGGCCTGGCTGATTAAAATCCTCAACTTGGACGCACTATTGTCTACAATACTGTCACAGAAAACTTCGGATACCCCAAATTGTGTGTAAGGTATGTACCAAAAATGCTGACCGACTACCACAAAGAACAAAAAAAGTCCAGTGGACGAGAGTTTTTGGGCTGTTACCAACAAGATGGAGAGGATTTATTTTCTCACATTTTTCCCGGGGATGAAACGTGGATATCCTACATCAATCCAGAAACAAAACGAGAATCAATGCAGTGGTAATGCTCATCTTCACCAAAACTGAAAAAGTTTAACCAAACTCCGTACACAAGTCGAAAATTGATGGCTACAGTTTTTTAGGATATATAGGGTGTTCTTTTGGTAGATTTTATGGAATGTGGGACAACAATTAATTACAGCTGATATGTACTGTAAAGTGCTCAACAAACTGTGATGTGAAATCCAAAACAAATGATGCAGGAAATTACCATCTGGTGTAATCCTCCTTCACGAAAACGCGCGTCCTCACAAAGCTGCCTAAACCAAGGAAAACAATTTAAGATTTTCATTGAGAACTCTTTGACCACCCACTATACAATCCTGACCTTACACCTATCAACTATTTCTTCTTCTTGCACTTGAAATGGTGGCTTGGTGAACAATGTTTGGAAATCGTTATGAGATTGAAGAACAGCACTTCTATGCAGAGGGGTTAAAGAAGCTGGTGCAGCGGTATAACAAACTCTTACAAGTGAATTATGAAGAGGAGTAAAGTAGGTTTGAAGCTAACTAAATGTGCCAATAAAATGTGTTTCTTATGAGTTTGTTTTCCTGTGACTAAACAGCCCTTATGTCATGAATATCCCTTGTATAAACAACATGGAATTACTATAAATTCTAAATTCTACTATGAGATCTTCGATTATTCAAAAGAGTCATCCAAAACAAACACCACATTCTATTGACCACTGGTATCATGTTTTTTTGTTCAGTAACACTGCCAAACAAATACAAAACCAGCTTTGTGAGTTTAAACGAGTTGTTCTCCATAACCCACCAACCATACATTCCAGAATTGTCGGACTGTACGAGTCGGTTGTACTGACAAACATCTTAATTTTAGCCAAATAAGAAAATGTTAATCCTAGAAGTGGGTGTCCCTGAGTGGCAGCCCAATTTTTGCCTTCTATATGATATGTAAGGTGTAAAGTAGCCTTAAACATTATATAATGAGTTAAAATAAAATAGTTCAGGATTGTCGGGAATCGGGTACTTGCCGCTTCTAGAGTTAAATACTTTTACACTGACATTTTTGATCATAGAACTATGAGCAAAAATATTATTCATTCTTCAGCAAAAAAACTAAAACTATTTTATACTTTACTGTTTAATTATTCACACTTTATAAGAAAAACTAAGCATTCGGATGTATATTTATTAAATGTCTAAAATCTACCATAATTATACTACAGTAGAACCCCTCATATCCGGCCACCACGGGACCGAGCCCCTGGCCGGATAACGATTCGGCCGGATAAACCAACCTACAGTACACAGCACTTGACGAAACAAAACAATTGTACTGTACTGTACTAACCGCACTGGAAATAATCAACGAACTGTTTACAGGTTAAACCTACTAGCTCAACTGAGGACAACACAGGAAAATGTAAACAAATAGATACACCAAAATAACGCAAGAGTCGTGGGAGACTAGTGCTTGCAACTACGCGTCTGCAAGCCGTGGTAAATAAATTTCGATATTGGCTTCCGGAAAGTGGCCGGATAAACCGAGGTGCGGTAAAACCGAGGCCGGATATGAGGGGTTCTACTGTACCAAAAACAAGAGCTTAAGACTATCTGAGATTTATCAGTTTTTATGGGATAATGCTCAAGGTCATTTTACAACAGCTGTCCATACTTCAACAGTTCAAACTTCAGAAAATTTGCCTTGGCTCCAAATGATTCAATTCTGAAGGGGAACTTCAAGAAATCAACAGTGACACTTCAAAATATTATAAATACAAGAGGTAGATAGATGATTGGAATGAGATTTTTTTAAGTTGGGGTGGTCTATCCCTCAATGATAAAGGAAAAAGTAAAATTATTGTTATTAAAAGATACATTTCTATAAAAGAAATAATTATTGATAAAACAATGAGAACACATGTCACATAATTAACAATACAACAAATATTTTGCATTTTACATTTCAACAGAAGCACAAGTATTTTAGATTGAAAAAATCAATAAAAATAACTACTCCATATAAGAATTTTGTGCCAAGAAAAAAGTAATACTCTGATAATCCAAAAACCAATTTGGCTGAACAAGACAACCCCAAAATTGAAAATTGAATTTATAGTAGTAGCCCCCTGTATTGTTCTCAAGTAGTTTATCTAAACTACGAAACAAAACTATCTAAATAGGTTAGTTTTACAGAGAATAGTTTGTACCTTGATGTAGAGAATTAGGTAAGGTGGCAGCTGTGTGATCTCAAACCTTTTCAAAAAATTCTCCTTGTATGTCTTGTACTCTTTTTCTGATTCATTGTTGAATTTGGTCAGCAGTTGGTAGAGATTCACCTATAAAAATAAACCTCAGTTGATGACTCAAAATAAAATAAAAATCTTATCATGAGAAACACTGTTAATTTCAAATGGACGATAAAGTACCTGTGGGATGATATTCTCCATGATCTCATCCTTGAAGAGTGGCGGTGGTGGGAGGTCACATGTCAGGTAGAGAAACGGGGAAGTTGTCACCTGTTCCGCGTACTCGTCAGTGCGCTGCAGTGCTGCCCTCTGTACATCATCGAGTTCCACAGGCGGGATCTTGCGTGAAGTAATACGCATACAGCCAAGGAATGACTTATAGATAATGGACGAATCAGGCTTCTTCGTGCCATTCAATGCCAGATGTAATGCGTTCAAGAACCACGACAAGAAGTCTACTGGATCGCCTAAAAAAATTGGAGAATACAAAATAATGATAACTGTACAGTACACATAAATACACAAAACAGCCTTGTCTCTTGCTCATTTCCTTAGAAAGATACTACCACTCATAAAAAGTCACTGAGATTAATCTGAAAAGTCAAATTTTATACATTGAAAATGGTATAAAATACAACTTTTTCTTGTGTACAAAATGACATTGTGTAAACGTGAAGGAACTGACACGTTCTTATACATCAAAAGTTTACTAGCTATAATTTATATTAACTGTAATCATTTGTATCATAAGCTGTATCAATACAATAATAGGTTGTGATTATATACAAGTAGTAGCAGTTACTCATGGCTTTGCACGCATTTTATAGTTTTGCACCTGTATGTAGCCACTCCTGGTTTGAGTGAATTATATCTCCAATGCCAATGTTGAGTTTGCTTTCTTGCCACAACAAAGAAAATATGCTAAAAAGTGTATATTTATGACCATTGTAATATACTCTGGTCTTAATAATTTTGTTTCATAGTTGACTTTTCCATCTTTCCGACCGAGAAAATATATATATACACATAACAGTACGTAGGTTTCATAACAGTCTTTAAATGTTTAGTAATATTAGACTACTTTGTCTTTTATATCTGCACTGCTAGCAGTCATCCGCTGCTTTGCACATAATTTAGTAAGCGTTGCACGTGTATAACCAATGCCGGTTTGAGTGACTTATATTTAAGACACCAATGTTGAGTTTGCCTTGTTGCCAGATCAAGAAAATATGTCAAAACTTGTATATTTATAGCCATTTTAATTTACTTCCTTCTTAGAATATTTTGTTTCATTGTGATTTTGATTTGTTTCTCGATTAAGAAAATATATATCACAGATCAGAGAAGCCTACTTCTGTCAAAAGACAATTGAGATGGGTTTTTTAATAAAAAAGATAGATAGTAACTTTGTCTTTTATATCTAATAATACTTGCTAAAATGTACAGTTAAAAGTACATTAACAATTACTTTATTTAGGTGTTTGTTTCTTTATAAACTGAAAAATATTTGTAATATTTTAGAATGTATAGAGCTGCAATTGGTACATTTCTTCAAAAGTACAGTCCAGCAAACTTTCATCTAGCATAGTTCTTGTAGATTGCTTCAAAGGGAGTCTTCAGAGTTAGATTCTGGCCATTTTATGTTTTAGGACATTTTCTAAGGTAGATGAGTACATACCTTATCACTGAAATCTAAAAATGGTGTGAAAATTAATGGTCACTCTTTAGAGAATTTACACACTATAAATTTAATGTTAACAAATTGAAAATAGTGGTTAAATTAATATGGTTGTCTGCTATAAAAACTGTTTTCATAGTTGATTACATTTGACAGACTTCTTCAATGAATATTTCACAATTTTAGAGACTATGATGGGATTTTTTTACCTTAAAAAAGACCAGTGGGGGGTAGCCAAGAAAGATTTTCGAAATAAGAATAGACCTATATTTATACCAGCATCTTAAGAAAATCAATGTATTTTACAAAGGCACTTTTTCATTTATAATATTATTATGATTATAAAGGAAAGAAACATATCATACCATAGTGTTGTGACACACGTAAGTCAGCAATCACAACCACCATGCTGTGTGTCAACTTCACTAACTCTAAAACATACACTTAATAAAACACTAAACACAACACTAATTATTAAAACTGAACTACAGAATACTTGTCACAATAGGTCTGCATTCGCTGACCAACCATCAGTCGAGATTAGACCCCTTTGGTTGCCAATTCTGAAAAATGAACTAAAAAGAAAACCAAAAGTATCAAACAGATAAGATATTTGTAATAAACCAATTCAGAGTCACAGTATGGTTTCAAGAAGTTCATCTAGCATGAACCAATTATAAAAAAAGGCCCACTCCTCTTCCCTTCCTTTTTTTGCCACCATCTTGTTTCTGCCTTGACGATTACCATTTGCATTGGCCTCTGGTCAGTCATAGGTGGTTGGTTGGCAAATGCAGACCTATTGTGACTTGTATTCTGTAGTCCAGTTTTAATAATTACTGTTGTGTATAGTTTTTTATTAAGTGCATGTTTGAGAGTTAGTGAAGTTGACACACAGCATGGTGGTTGTGATTGCTGACTTACGTGTGTCACAACGCTATGATATGATTTGTTTATTTGAGCCTAGTTTGTAATTATGTTTTAGTTTATTTGTTTACCTGAAGAAGAGATCAGATTGCAGATCTCGAGACGTAGTGTTACTGATTTTTTGTTTCACTGAACGATGACAAATGTCCGGAAAACTCCTGTTTCCTTCACAACCCTTCCATTGACAAAAACACACTTCAAACAAAGAAATTATTATAAAGATCTTGGTTACCTTGTTCAGTGAACTGAAACTTCTTTCTACTCCAGAGCACTACAGCCTGTAACATCTCGTGGGGCGAGACATGGGCCTTGAAGTTGCGGGGGTTCCACAGCTTGCGCATCAACTCACCGAACCTCTGGACCAGCAGAAATGAGCTGTCGCCTGGCGGCCGCTTGACTCTAGCGTAGTTGATCTCACGAAGGAAGTAGTCCCGCAGAGGAGTCACATGCGACAGAGCCTGTAGTCACAACAACCCCTTCAGTTAACATACTCCGTTTCTATGTGACTACTTTCATGGCGGTGAGCCATCAAAATACTTTTTAGAATAAGTCACATCACTTAAATATTACATTTTTAACAATTGAAAAAAGAACTTTAAAAGAAAAATGAACAAGACAAGCTATGAGTATTTCTGTAAGTATTATATTATTATATTGCTGAATATGAATAACTGATAAGCAACCCACGCGAAAAAAGCTTTTATTAATCTCTATTTTTATGAATTCAATAGGACCAACAACAACATTAATGTACAAATTATATTCACGTTTAATTAAACTCCATTTAGAATTGTAGTACCGCCAAACTTAAAAATGAAAGAAGCTCTTCACCACCAAATTTACACCGATATAATTGTCCTTTTTTTAACACAATAAATCTATGCTTGAGTCCCACTCAAATGCTATTGTTTAGTTCCGCAGCCAGCGCTCACCTAATTTCTGAGTGATGTCTGGCTCATAATATAACAGGATATGTCGGTTAGTTTAAAAGAAATCAGCTGGTAGCTACGTCAACACTAGATGTTAAGAGACTACTCTTTGTCATCCATTGTCATTGGACGTTGTCTGATCACTGCTTCAGAATTACATTCAGATTCTTATAAAGATTCTGAGTTCTCTATTGATGAAATTTATCGTTATTTTCACTCAAGATATTGAACAAAATCTTGTATTGTATTGTTTAGTTTCCAACGTCATTGGGCTGTTTTATCAATATCGCACCAAGTGAAGTATTTGTAAATTTGTATTAATGTTTAAATATTATAAAATGACATAGATTATAAAATAACATTTACTTCACACAATTTTTAAAATTTCCATGTTTTATCATAAACAAAAAAAGTTAATATAGTAAAACTAATTCGTACATTTTCTAAATTAATTTCTACCACCAGGCCTAGGCTAAAATAACTAATACTCCAATGGGTCAATTATAAAACTGATTCACCCAGACAACAAAACAATGATTTAGAAGAATGTTTTATACGAATTAACAAAAATAATATAATAACTGCAACAGTTCTGAGCAAGCACTGCAAACTGAGTATACTTCCTCTAACTGTATTTGGAGGACCGTAGGTAATGGGATATGTGTCATATGTCAAACACCAGCTATTATTTCCTTCCTATTCATTCACTTCAAATCAAGCAGTTACTTGAAAATCTCTTGGATCTTGCAAGTGCTAAGTTTTGTTAACTTCTCCCATTAAATTGAAAATTTTGTTAAATTTCTTCATAGTCACCTGGAGAATGACATTGCAATAGTCGTTGGCTTTGATGTTGTTCAGTCCCACGATGCCGGGAAGGTACAGAGTCCCATCTATGGCTCTCGACAGCTTGTCACTGTTGTCTAGCTGTCGGATGTGTTCTGATGTGAATGTGGGGTTCAACACATACTTTATGTCATCAAGCGACGAATCTGCAATAAACATCACTGTATAATATACCCAAAGCAGTATAATGGATTAGGTATAATAGTAGATTATCATTTATGAGAAAGATTCCCTATTATAAATGATATCAACTTTCAACGTGAGAAACATGTATACACATATACGAGTCTGCAATAAACATCACTGTATAATATACCCAAAGTATAGGGGATTATGTATAATAGTGGGTTATCATTTATGAGAAAGATTCTCTATTATACATATTCTCAATTTTCAGCGCAAGAAATGTGTATACACATATACGAGTCTGCAATAAAAATCATCTTATAATATACCCAAAGAAGTATAGGATATATGATATTGGATTATCATTTATGAAATAATTATACATTACACATTATCTCAATTTTCAGCATGAGAAACATGTATACACATATACAAATTGAGTTATGTAAAACCTTTAATTTTTGTGGGACACAATTTTTACACATAGAAAGTTTCATTAAAAAAATATTACACTCAAAACTACTGAATTCACTAGCATAAACGTCACTACTTACCCACAATCTCGTAGTTATCTGGCAGACAGTAAAACTTGAGTGTGAGCAGATTAAGGAACACATGATGACTCTCGGCCACGCTGTGCGTATACGCATGAGTGTTGGTACCCCTACCTGTTTGTACAGAAACAACGTTAGTATATCTAATATTCAATAGTCAAGTATTTATTGCGGAGACAAAAAGTACAAGTGTATAGAAAACGTCAAGTATCTAATAATTTTGACACACATGCTACATTGAACTCTCATTCATACATACATTTTGACACTCACTCTGCTCCATTCATCGCCAATTTTTTACCCACCTCAACTTGAGAGTAAGTCTTCTGATTGTGCGGTCTCCCAGTTATATGCCATAAACTCGTTCACGCTATAAAAAGCGTTGGATACTAAACACTGTTACAAACGAGTTTTAAATGTTTTATGCGTAGGCGAATTTTTAATTTCATTTGGCAAGCTGTTGATGAGATGAACTACTGCCTGTGAGGGCAAACGTTCATGAACTACCGTCCTGTGTCTCCTGGTTTGGTAGTTTTCTCTGCCTCTTGTCTCGTACGAGTGAACATCCCGTCCGTTGGTCAAGGTGCATTTAAGCATACAATATGACGTTGTCTCTAAAATGTAGAGACTTTGCAGAGTCAACAGTTGCAATCTTTTGAAAACTGGCCTGCATGATTCTCTTAATTTTAATTTTGCAATGATGTGTATCGCTCGTTTTTGAAGCTTGAACGCTCTTAAAAATTGGTTACTTGCACATGCACCCTACAGCACTAATCCATAGGTGAGATGTGGATAGATCAAGCCATAATAAGCCGTCATCATAACCTGAATAGGGCAGTATTTAGCTAGAGACATCAGCACATAAATGCCTGAGGCTAATTTGGAGCATACGTAATCGATATGAAAATTCCATGTTAAACCTTGATCAAGGTAAATTCCAAGGAATTTCGAGGAACAGACCTCTTCTAATATGGCCTCATCCCACACGATGGCCAGGCCATATTCGCAGTCTGTCGAGCGCAAAGAAAAATTTAGAACATTGGATTTTGAAGAATTTGTTTTTAGATTGAGGCTGTGAAAATGTTGCACACAACTGTTTACAGCAACAAAGGTGTTTTGTTCTAAAACTGATTTTGTTGTTTCATTAAAACAGAGAGTCATATTACATTGAACATTTACAGACTTACTTTTACTACTTTTTGAGATAACTGATTGGTTTTTAAACTGCTAATCACATATTTGAGTATCGTCTAAAACTCAATACTGTTCAGTTAGTATTAAAAAAAAAACCATCTCAATTGATATAACCAGACACACAAGTTTACTTGAATATAGCTAACATCAGATACATGGATATTCAGTTCAGACAAACATATCTGAGGATACATAATTTGTTTCATATTGGATAGCCTTTCCTAAAATAAAATATGTATATTTAACTCTTTTACAGCTGAGTTATGTGTATTATAACTATTAACCTTTTTAGGAGACTCACGTCTTAAGATGTGAATCTTTTATGAAATCATTTTTATATCATTATTTTATATAATCAAAAACTCTATTTTTACCTTCAAAAGTTAAAAACAATCAATAATTGTTAGGTATGTGCTCATGCTGTCATGGTATTATTTGACTTTATAACAACAATACATGTGTTAGCAAAATCAATAAAAACCCTTAGAATGTTATAAATGTGTTATTACAAACAAAATATATGGTTTATAGAACATGACTGATATTATTACGTAAACTCTTCTTGTATTAGTATCACAATTTGCACAATATCACAATCAATGTGTGTGCTGCTAGATGCAGACTAAGCTTCTCATATAAACATAAACAACTATTAGTGTTTTGTATCCGTTTCCTTCACAAAAGCTTGTATTGATCACTAAACCATTATTATTGCTGTAGGACTAATTAGTAAAGGAAAACTTGAAAATAAATTGCTACTATATGAATAAGAAACGGCTAAAGATGTAATTGACGGGTAATGAGATGATATCTCCCATAAGGTATACTATCTGTAAACGTCTTACAACATGATTAATATTCAAGCATAACATTAGATACAATTGAAAAGGTTAATACATGGTAAAAGACATGATTGAAAGCCATAATGGACATCCACAGATAGTCTTTTTATATTTGCTGGTTTGAAAGTTTTCCAATCCACTGTTTTTACAGAAACTGTTTCAACTCACAGCTAATAATATTTAATTTCAGAAAGAATAAAACTTCTAAGCCAATTTTGTTTTTTGTAGGTCTTTATAAGTATAACATATGTTAAAAATGTTAACCTTATTATACCTTGGAAGGTTACTTAGAAAAACACTATAGTAAAAAATAAAAAACACACACAAACTACGGATTGACTAGAAATTAAGCATTTTATGAGAACAGCACTTATAGGAACTTTTTCTTAATTTTTACATGCTATTTTCTAAAGTTTAGCAATCTATTATAGAATCACACTGCACATATACAAAATATAAGATACAAAAATAATATAAATAAAAAAACAGTTTGTAAAATATGGGAATAGTAAATACTGGAAATAACTGTAAGCAAAATAAGTAATGTATGGTATGGACCACCCATGACTCACACGTAATAATATACTCTATTGTAGTAATAATAAAATATAATTCTCTCCACTTTAATCTCCAATTAAATTGATAAAAATATTGTTAAAAATACATATCCCACACATTGGAGTAGGTTTGGTTAAATCTGTTAGGGTTCTTAACTATGCTGCAGTGTACATGTTTATAATCAATGTGCAATAAAGTGAGTTCTAAAAAATTACCTAGAGTTGAACTAAAAAAAGATACCAACCTTGATCATTGTTTGGCTCGAAAAATTTGCCTCCCAATACAAAATTCCACCTCTAAACCATTTTTGTTTTTATTTATATTATTGAATATTTATTTAAATATCAAATAAGGGGGCTTAATTTCTCTAACTGTAAGTAATTAAGACTACATATGCTAATTGTTCTTTTTGTTATATTGTTTTTTTAATATATTAATTGGACTAATAAACAATTTAATGTTAAGTTTAGATATAGTATTTCTTTAAATTTAGTGCATAACATATATGCACTGTTAAACCAAAGTACAGTATTTTGTTTAAAAGTCTTTAGATATTAAAAACATAATCTTGTTTCAAACTACATTTCTGTTTAAATAAGAATTAGGTGAAAGCAATGAAAAGGTTTATCTTAAAGATCATAAATTTTAATGAATTACATAATTGTGCCCTAGACCCTTGGTGCAGTACACATTTAAAAATACAAATAAATAAAAAAGTACATGAATTTCTCCTAATTATTTTACGTATACCTAAAATACAATGCAGATTGAATAACATTAACAAAAAGAAAATCATGTAAAAACTTACTTCAATAAACTAAAAAAATACACTTGGGCCTACCTTGAAAATATTTTCCGCACACCAAACAAGCATAAACATTTATCCTTGACAATGACACAGAACACAACTTCTCAAAGTCAAAGTCCAACACCTGACGGTTTATAGTGTCCAAGTACGGACATAGTCTGTGTGTTTTAATTTTTTCTGGGACGACAGTAGCTGAAAAACAAAACAATAATTAATAATAGGAATTAAAAATATGTACCATACATAAATAACTTAAACATAGTTAAAAATAATTCTTAACAGCTTTAACTGTATTAGCTTGTATAAAAAATATTAGTTTTAACATTAATTCTTGCATATTGATGCCTAACAGTTTACAACATTAGAATAATTTATGACTATTTAGAAAACTATAAATTATAATGAAGGAAACTGTGGACTTTAATAATTAAACTAAAACAATGAACAATCAATGCTCTGTAAATACTTAGACTGTCCAGAAAGTACTTACTGTTTTTTTTTTTTCACACAGGAATTAGTGGGAGTAGAGAGATGCAATCTTTACATTACTGCTTATATTAGCTCAGTCTTGGTGTATGGTAAAGATGGATTTTACCATTTTGTTAAACACTACACATTATTAAAGTAACTTAGCATGAATTATAAATCCTTCAGGCTATTATTTAATCACTATTATGTTTTTAATAGCCAAAAGATAAACGTTGATTGTATTCATTTTTATGACCGATGATGTGACAATTTGTCAGAATTATTGACAGATAGATATGTTTAGATTGTTGCAGATATTTTCTCATGAAGTAGGAACTGAGATTTTTGGTATCACTTGTATGTGTTTGTTTCAAAAAACCTCTCTGATGGTCTTGCAAGAACGATATTGAGATTTGCAGCTGAATTGATTGTACTACTGGTATACAAAATCAAGTCCACATTTATAATGAATGCAATTGTAACTAAAATTCTTTAAATTATACAGTGCATATTAGTACTTTTAGTATATTGTACCTGAATGTTAAAATTTAGGGTACTTTGGGATTATACCGACCACACCAGTATGAAGAACACAAAAATAGAAATTTATAGAAACAAACATGATAAAACGAAAAAAACAACTCTTTAATTACAAAATTACAAACTTACAAGCATTTCCAGGTATTGTGATCGGTATTGTTGTCGCTGTTATCTTATCTTTCTCGAGAATCCTGATTACGGCAAGCCGCGCGGCATCACATGATTTGCACGGTACATAATTGCCTTTCCATTACAATTCAATTTATATTTCTGATCAGCCCCTCTAGAATTTGATATTTTACTGATAGGTACTATCTCGAGGGATGTTTTTCTTTTGTCGACATCAGCGCGGGACAGCACCGCAAAATGCAAATGGCCGGAGGCATTTGCATTTTGGGTGGCGGAATGTGATCAAGAATAAAAACAAGTTTTGAGTGTTTTTTCAATAAAGAGTTTAGTTTTAGTTTAATAATGTTTGTTTTTGTTGAATTTTTGTGTTTGGAGAAATGTAGAGGTAAAACACGGAAGTACAACAAAGCGACGCACCAGCTGAACGGGCGGCGAGACTCTGCAATCACGTTATCTACTAGACACTCGACTTTGATCTCTGTCTGAGGATGGGGAGGGGTTTGAGATAAGACAATTCCTGTTTTATACTGACGAAATATTCTTCTACGCTAATCTAGTAATCAGTAGAAGCAAAATGTCAAATAACGATTCATGTCTGGGTGTGGTCGGTATAATCCCAAAGTACCAAATTTAGTTTGATTTATTTTGAAAATTTCTCTATAACAAACTAGAGTGGTTAATAAAGACAGCCTTACAGATAAACTATAGTAATAAATAACTAAGTTATGACATCTGTAAGTTTTTAATAGTATCTAATTACCAGGTCCATCTTCATCATCTGATATTGGATCAATATCATAAATGTTCTCTTCCACTTTACGCTTCTTTGCAGCTGCAAACTTCTGTTTCAATAAATCTATAGGCAGTTTTGTTTCCGTCATATTTGGCTACCTAGAATGAAAAATGTAGTGATATTATACAATGTTACAACTAATTTATCTGAAATTAGACAATGAAATATTAGTACTTAGAACTATCTAGCACATATGTTGATACGTGTCTTTCTTTTAATGTATTACATGTAAAATGCATACAGTATAGTTGAAATATTCCAATAATACTTAATTTTACGTAATTAAAATAATTACAGTAGGCTAATTTAATATCAGGTCAGTTTAATGATTTATAAAAATGAAGAACATTCAACTATTGTAGCTTTAAAACATATGCTACAGCACTGAGAGGGTATATGTAATTGTTACCTAACATTTCTGGAGAGTACACCACCAGCACTTGATTAGGCATTTATATCTTATTTGAACTGTGTCTGGCTTAGACGTAAATATTTCATTTCTAATTTAAATGTCCATTCTCTTCCAATAAATACAACATATTATACTGTTCATGACGAAATGGGAAGGGGGAGCTTATACTTAACCCAATCCTAAACCTAAGTTTAAACTTTTCTTACAGTGACTTCTTATTCTTTTAGGGACCATACTATTAATTTTCACGCATACTGACCATGAATACTGATTTCTTTTCTCTTATGAAGAAGAATTTATCAAGAAAATATCAAAAACAAGAAAAGAATTCAGAGAGTTCTTCCCAAGAATTAATGGAAAAACAAAATAAACTAAAAATGGATATCGGTAAACATTTAGTTAGTGATAGTGAACAAACGCCTGGAAAGAACTGAAGGAACAAGAAACTGAATAGAAGATCAAAAAGAATATAATCATCAATGGAGATAGGACAATAGATAATATAAAAGCTAACTGTAACAAGTATAATGAATGAAATAACAAAATAATTATAACTTAGTTAATCAAAAAAGGAGAGGATTGAGAACTTCAGCATGATAAAATAAAGAGGTGGAAAAACCAAATATTTTTCACATGACTATGAAACAGCAGAATTTCTGGAAATAATTTAAAATGGTGAAACAGACAAGAACTTGTACGTCAGGTTACAAAGAATAATGGGATAATTTTGTGATGGGAACTGCTGAAAGATGATTGTAGCTGATCAAATACATTGTTGTAAAGAACTTGGATGAAATTTAAAGCACTCTTTTAAGTAAATAATATTGAAACAGAGATTTGAAAAGGGAAAAGAAGGATACAAATAGAACAGATCAGAAGGACTTTTGAGGAGAGCTGTGAATTTCATCAAGTGTGTTGTTAATGTCCTGTATTACACCTAATATAGATGAAAGTGACACCATGATTAATTGCAAAGGAGGATATACATGATATGACAATAAGAGAATTTAAGCAATTCTTTGATAGTTAGGACATTGACAACAAGAATTCACAAATTCATGAAACAATCACCGAAACAATGAAAACAGGAAGACAATGGATGCAATAAACTAAACAAAATCATGTACAGCAGCAAAGAAAATATAGACAAAATGGAAGAGAGAACTACAGAGACACCTAGTTTCATTAACACTGGAATAAGAAAAATAAGAACAATTATTGTAGAAATGGCAACAACAATCAAAGACCATAAATCTCTACAAAATCAAAGAAGAAAGGTAAGAATACAGCAGCCCAAGATATTTTCATACAACACAAGATAAAAAAGCATTCAAAGGAAAAGTATTGTTTAAACCGTAATGTTTTGGAAAGAATGTAACTTAAGTAAGTAATGTTAAATTAAGTAAGTATATGTCCAAAATTAAATAAGAACAGGAAAAATCATTCTCGGATATTGTCGGAAGAAGCCTGATTAGAAAACTAAACCATACTAGAATTTCAAGTAGGTCTGTCTCTATAATGAGTGAGATCAATAACGTAAATTTGGAATTAGAGTTAAAGCGTGAAATATATATTAAAATTTGCTGAAACCACAAAATGGTTTATTACACATTAGAATAATATACCAGAAAAATAACTTTAATGTAAAATCTGGGCTAATGTATGAAGATATGAAAGGGATGTAAACAACGTGGAAATAATAACAAATAAAATTATGTAAAAACTAAATTTACTAAATATAAAACTAAAAGTTTGTTGCTTGAAAAAATTTATTTTTATAAATAACATCAAGTTCCCGCCATAATACCTAGGTTCCCTACTTCTCCCATAGAGTATTTCGGTTACAGTTTTATTCTTAATCGGTCAGTAGTGAACAAAATAACAAGTGAATGAAAGAAACCACTAAAAAATGCATAATTTTGGGAACCTACTGTAACCTATAACGCTTATAATAAGTATCTTAAGTTTTAGTTGATTGCAAATAACGTTAAAAAAGCTAGCTCTATTTCTACGGATGAGGGTTTTTAAATGAACTTCATATCAATATTGAAATTTTACGGGTTTTGAAAATAATATTGGCTTATCTGATTTGGAGGAAATAATCAAATTTCTTCAGTTGAAGGGAAAAGTTAACGAAACGTTCAGGGTAAGTGGGTCTTTAGAGACTCTATGATCCAGATCACTCATTTAACTGATTGACTCTTTCGAATTGAACAGGTCATAGGCCTAACTGAAAGACACTTCTCTATTGCAGAGAAATACCGGGATAGGTATAACCTAACTTCAAATCAGATTTATTTGTGACCTAGGCCTATATAGCCTAGTTTGAGACCACCTAAAAATTTATTTTTATGATAAAAGTATAATACTAAACCTTATAGAAAATGGTTAAGTGATTTTAGATAATGAGAGTAAAATAAATATTATTCATTCCATAACCTAGAAATATATCGTCATTACTAACCTGAATTGACCTCAAACATACAAATAATTTCGCATTATAATAAGGACGATGAGTGCTTAAAATAATTAAGTATTAATTATTCTCCTCTTCTCTAAATACTAAAACAAATTCCAAATAACCTGAACTGCTAACTTTACTCCATTTATCCAACAAAACCATAACCATCCAAACAAAACTCAGAGTAGTCTAATCACACTCAACTCAAACTCACGAGCTCCTCACGCTTGTGTTCAATACGAGCTCCTCCCGTTTGTGTTCAATGGGGTGATCGTGACAGGCGGAGAGAAAGAGTGGGGGCAGAGGCCGAGCAGTACCGATAAATCCCGAACATTCCTGACAAACCCTGTACATGCGGCTGATAGCGACCTCAGTTCGGAATCGTAGCTCGCCGGTTTTCAACGAGCACGAATGCAAACGAGCCCTCTGTTTATATGCTCGAGCATTTGAGTCGATCAGTTTATCGTGAGCGTTAATGCAGTGAATATTATGATGGCACCCGGCCCGGACTGTCAAAACTTGCGGTTTCCGCTGCGGCCGTCCTCATCCTGAACAGGAGGAAACGCGAGGAAGGATTATAAGGCGAATGTGGGAGTCTTCATTAATTTGAAAAAGAGGAACCACACTATTTTGCTGAGAGATTTGAAAGAAGACCACGGAGAGCTCTTCGAAAACTTCAGCCGAATGTCGTTAGAAATTTCGCCATCATAATCTAGAGGATAGAAGGGAAAATTGCCAAAACCGACAAAACTTCCGAGAGTGCGTTCCTGCATTTTCCGGTTGAAAACTCTTCGATTTTTAGCAAGTGGTGACTCGTACGGTAGCCTCATGTATACCTTCAGGGTTTCAAAGCCTACAAACATTGTTCCTTAGTCTGTCGGGCCAATTGACATGAGAATAAAAATAAAACAGGAGTACTTTTTCAATTAAAGAAATATGAACATGTCTTTTTTTATTTTGGAAATATAGCTATTTGGAATCAAGTAAACAAAATGAAAAACGTTGAACGGAACTAGTTGAATTAAATTTCATACAATGTAAATTTCGCAACCTAGAACGAGGAAAAGAATATTATTTTGAGGGTCCAAGTTCCAGGATCCGAGGCAAATTACGGAGGCGGAGCGGATCTACCATCATGGCACTGCGATTGATGTGAATTCTGTGGTGGGGGGTTGAGGTTCTAGATGGTGGTATGTAGCAGAGACTACGTGAAGTCAGAGTCCCCACTTTGTACTCGTGGTAAAATTTAGTCTGTTTTCGTATGTAGTAAAATAGCCCGGAGAAGGTGGGCCAGAATTCGTATAAAATGAATGTAGCAGGGGACGTAAAGTAAATAATTCGGCGAATACTGATAAAGTAAACCCTTGATGAGGAAGTTCTTTTATTTGCGGCCCATGTCGGCTTCGAAAAGAATGTTGTTGGACGTGGTGCTGCGACGAGCACGCTTGTGTTGGAGTAAGATTTTAATTTGTCATCATTAAATGGCTAATACACGTCGCGAAGCATCACGCCTCACAGCATTATGCAGTATGCTGACCACCTCGTCAACTTGAACCGTGGAGAGGCTGGCGTACTTTTGCGCTTCATCTGGAGTAGGCTCTTGCAAGTAACCCAGTTCTTGACTGGAAGCTTCAATGTATCTCTTGAGATTGCTGATGAGGGGGTTGTGAGTCTACCTATTGTGGGAAGCAGATTCAGTGAAATATTGTCGTCCTCTTGTAATGAGCTCAACCTTAAAAATGAAGAAATGAATTAGCAAATTAATAGAAATACTTGGAGGGTTTTATTACAAACTATTGGCCCACCTAGAAAAATTTAATTGTACTTTAATAGTGTGTAGGTATATAATTTAATTGACGCTACGTGGCAATAAGAAATATTTTTCATTTCAGATGCCCGAAAATGAAGAACAGTGGTGCTATGCGAATCCAAGAAATTTGAAGAGAAGTGGGACTTCCCCCATGCTGTTGGAGCCATCGACGGAAAGCATGTAGCAATACAATGTCCGCCCAAAAGCGGGAGCGAATACTTCAACTACAAGTCCTTTTTCAGTTTTGTATTATTTGCGCTTGTCGACGCTGATTATAACTTCATGTTTGTGGACGTTGGATGTCAAAAGGCAAGGAACTGCCTGTGTGGAGTTTTCAAAAATTCTCAGTTGTACGACAATACAAAAGAAAACAACACTCAAGCAAATGAAATTAACAAATAAATTCAAATACGTCATTTTGGGGGACGATGCTTTTGCATTGAGTGACAGTTTGATGAAACCGTACTCTGGTTATCATCCACAATCCCCAGAAAGAATTTAGCAATATACCGATTGAGCAATAGCAATATATTTGGCTCTGTCTGTTTGTGTGCTAAGGATATATAGCTTTTGGAAACTGAGAAATAAGCTATAGACTTGAAATTGTGCATGCAACTTCGACCAAGCCTGATAAGTGTCTATTTTGTGTCGTCTGGCGTACGCGATTATAATGCTGATCTGATCTATAGTACATGGAAATTAGGTGGCTCGAATAATTTCTAACTAATAGTAATGTAACCTACAGGAATTATATTTATTTGATTAAGGCAGTTGGAAAATGACAATGAACCGTATCAATATAATGATTACGAAACAATTTTATTGGTTTACATTTTATCAATACTGAAGATGCAATATTAAAAACTCAACCATAATTAGGGTTGATTTTGTGTTTGGACCTGAAGACTGTTAAGAGAATTCTTTAACTACTATCTGGCTTGGTGTGCAGCTCTTTATGTTTTGAACCTGATGTTAAAACCTCGAATGTTTTATAGCTACGCCACTGAATGTTAACGAAGTTACTTTAAATTTCTTAGACCTCCTTATGTACGTCTAATTTTTGGTATGTTCGATATTGAATTGTTATGTAAAAAGACAAGAGGAATTTTTATGTTGTGTAGGTTAAAATCAATTGTTCAATGAAATAAATTTAATTGCGCTGCATCCTGCAGCCATCCTATGGCTTTTAGTATGGGGTAATGATAGGAATGTAAAAAGGGTACTTGTATTACAAAAAATTATATGTCAGTGGGGTAAGATTTTAACTGTTTATTCTATTTTTATGTTGGAATGTTTGTTGTATGTATTTAATTCTGTGCCAACTAATAGTTCTGTACATGGTTATTTCACAATGTAATATTAGATAAGTACAACTTAGTTCATTCCACTAAATCAAATATAAAAATAGGCAAAAAACTGTATAATTTGTTACCAAACCATATTGCTCTTTATTCCTTTAAATTGTTAAATGTCTTGTTGTTGGATTTCCAATATTGACAGAGTTTGTTAGTTTGATAAGTCAGGTAAGATAGACTTAGTAATGATAAAAGTGTTTCATTAAGCCTAAGCATGACGCATTTGTGAAAATGTTTACCACAATAAATTTTCTGATTCTGATTCTGATTCATTACCTATTTATTGTACTAAAAAAAAGTCAGATTGTGAGGCATTTCAAGCTTTTAAGTACATTGTATCTTATAGGTGATAAAAATAATTCCTAAAAATAATAAATCATTCTCCTTTAGATTTTGTGAATTGAGCATTAGTTGATGGTTTCGCTTGCACTTGTTCTTATCCTTCAAAAACCCAAAAGCTTCGTAAGCAAACCATTTGATAGATCCTTAAAAAATAGGTCACATTTATATCAATTCGTTGAACCGTAAAACATAGGTGTACTAAAATTATTGCACCGTCTGGCATTGCAAATTTTATTTTCTATATTATAATAACGATAATAAAGATACTTAACTTTTTATATATTAAGTAGGTTTGATAATTTAATGATGATTTCTTGTTCAGTTACGTTTACAATTGGTGTATTCCATGTTATGTTTTAGATGATGAAATCATGGTTGAAGGATTTATGAATTTGGTTGAAAAAATTATGAATTGTACCGGAAAAAGCTATAAATTTGCTAGAAGAAGGCTGACTTAATCCAGTCCCTTTTGAAATGTTTCTTGTTCTTTGTATTGAAGGAAGCCACCATGCAATATTATAGTATCCATACAAGGTGTCAATGTGCGTCGGATTAGCAGAACTGGATGAATTTATTGTTGAAGCAACAGCTCCGTTCGGCTGCCACAGCTCAGAAACTAAAAGGAGTTCATTCTCCCACTCAATGCTGCTTTCACGAAAAATTACTACACAGAATAAAGTAAAGAAGGAATTCCACACTCGAAATGGGAGACGTGTGAACTCGAATGACAGAATTCGGATGAATTTTCGAAGTCGAGAGGTGTTTACACTGAGCGAGCGGCGAACGAGCATCCCTTTGAATATTCGCCAAACTCGACATCTGGCGGATCAGTGCTCGAGCACGAACGAGCATTCGATTCGACCTTGCTCGGCTCGCCGAAAACACAATGCCTCTCGAACGAATGATCGTTCGTAAGGAACGTGCGAAAATGCTCGGGCAGTGTAAACGGGGTTTTAGAAAAAGAATGAGTTAATTCCGCGCGTTCTCGCTCTGTATTTAATTTAGTATCAGTACCTGGCAAATGCCTATTAAAATGTAATCACTGTATTTTCAAATTTTCGTAGTTTAGTACAGGATACATATATATTGATTACATTTTCAAAGCAATCTGTTGCAGGATGACATTAAATTGCAGGCAATCAATGTGACAAGCCTCTTAAAACTTCACTGTGTTTTTAGCTTCTACTCTGAATGAAACACATTTCAGTTGGTACAACGCAACGCATCATATATATATATATATATAGATGGTATATATATATAATATATATATTAAATCATTTTCAAAGCTGGATGCTGCAGGATGCAGCGCAATTAAATTTATTTCATTGAACCGTGATTTTACAACGTAATTAATGGCAGGCAATTACTCTTGTCTACATACAAATAAACCAATACAACGGAGTATCGAAATACAAGACGTAAGGAAGTCTAATGTAACAAAGTAAACCTCGTTACATTCAGTGGCGTAGCTATAAAACATTCGAGGGTGGGATTAAACATCCAGGAGGATTAAAAAGAGCCCTACTTAGCATAGTAGTTAAAGAATGTATCTTCAGGGTCTCCCAGAACAAAATCAACAATTAAGTTGAGTTTTTTAATTGCATCTTTTGTATTAAAATGTAAACCAATAAAATTGTTTTGTAACATTATATTTGGTTCATTGCATTTTCCAACTGCCTTAATCAAATAAATATAATTTGTAGGTTACATTACTATTAGTTAGAAATTATTCGATAATTGCCATGTACTATAGATCAGATCAGCATTATAATCGCGTACGCCAGACGACACATGACACTTATCAGGCTTGGTCGAAGTTGCATGCACAATCTCAAGTCTATATCTTATTTCTCATTCTCGATATATCCAACAAACAGACAGACAGAGAAATATATTGCTATTGCTATAAGTTAAAACTTGATCGTAATAATTTGAGGTTATTAAAATATGAATACTTAACAAAGTGTTTCAAATACTAAAGTTCTCCAAAGAAAATACGATAAGATATCATAGGACATGCCACAGAAAGCAGATATGAGTCAACCAATACTGCAACCCTGCACCTGGCGTAGAAGAAACGCTGGCTTGACTTATCAACTAGTTTATCATATATATATATATATATATATATATATATATATATATATATATATATATATATATATATATATAAGTAAGCGCTCTGTGGTGTAATGGTAGCACATTCACCCGGCAAGTGAGAGATCCGGGTTCGACTCCCGGCGGAGCAAGTACTTTTTGTGATTCAATGTTTATTGAAATTATATATATATATATATATATATTTAAACTAAATAATTTGAAGTGTTTCTCATTAAATGTAATGTTAATCTACGGGCAATAACTTCCAAAGGTAAGTTGGAGAAATTGATTTTGTAATGGGTACTGTAAAGATGAAATTGCTTTCAGATTAAAACGTATAAATACCAGAGTTTTAAATAACCACAGAGTAACCACTAGAGTTACAATAACAGGAACCACATTTTCATTTAGCTGGTTTATTTTGTAGTTTAGGCATATAGCTGGATGGACATATAGGCTTAAATGGCTATAGCCAATTTCAGCAAATTTCAGGGAGCGAAAACATTTTACAGAGACATGTATATCATGTTTTATAATATGTTGCAACATGTATGTACATGTACATAATATGTAGCAACATTATAATATGTTGCTTTTGTCCTATTAATTTGAATATATTCCAATAGCACAAAAAGATTATGACATTTTATTCGTTGTGCACCATCTCACATTTTGTAAAGTATCTTTGGAGTTATAAAGAAAGTTCAATATTAATATAATTAATTCATATAATTTCTATGTTTTTGCAGATATGTTCGGATATAAAACGACTCATTAATTCGGATATAAAACGACTCATTAATTCGGATATAAAACGACTCATTAATTCGTAAGATAATAGAAATCAGAACCGTTCCGAACTGAGGTCGCTATTAGCCGCATGTACAGGGTTTGTCAGGAATGTTCGGGATTTATCGGTACTGCTCGGCTCTCCCCCCACTCTTTCTCTTCGCCTGTCACGATCGCCCCATTGAACACAAACGTGAGGAGCTCGTACTCAAACTCAAACCAAACAGCAGCCAACGTGAATCAGTTTGTCCAATGTCACTGTCAAAATTACCTACAACTACTGCAATATATCAAATTTCGGGTAGGGTACGATAAACGGACCCAGTTATATATCTAATATATATCAATACAATAGACAATATTTAGACAATATATCTAAATTGGCAAACGATATTACATAATCATAAACATCGATACAACCAATCGGTACTGATTGATTATTTTAAACAATTAACTTAACCTAAATCAACAGCTCTAAACACTGTCAAATAATACACGTAATCGTATTATTATTATATATACGATTACGTGTATAACAAAAATAATAATTTTCTCTTATTTGTGAATGATATCCCTACAGCTGTAAATATGGGTAACTTATGTCTTTTTGCTGATGACACATCTTTCAGCATTTCCAATGGAAACAGAGAGCGACTAGAAACTGATATATTTATTCAGAGTAGTTCTTTGTTGCAATGGCTGGAAAAAAACCAACTTCATGTAAATGTAAAGAAGACAAAACTTGTTGAATTCTATTTAAGATCGTCTCGAACAGATGCAAACTCTTCTGATATAGTCATTGGCGACTTTCGTCTTAGTCCTAGTCCCAGCGCTGATTTTCTGGGTCTGGTAATTGATTGTAATTTGTCCTTTCACAATCACATCGACAAAGTAATTAAAAAATTAAGCAGCAGTCTGTTCATCTTACGAAGATTGGCTACTTTCTCTAGTAAAGATGTTTTGCTGACAGCTTACTATGGGTGCTTCTACACTTACATGAGTTATGGCTTGATCATATGGGGTCATGAATCCACTAAGACTAAAGCCTTGTTTACCCTCCAGAAGAAAGCCATAAGAGTGATATGTGGACTCAATCGTTCTCAGTCATGTAGAGGTTTTTTTAGACAAAATAAATTGTTGACGTTTCCTAGTCTATATATACTGGAATGTTTGACATTTGTCTTTAAAAACAAACACCTTTTTCCAGTACAACAGTCAAATTATAATCTCCGCGGTACAAATTCCTTAACTCTTCCAAAACATTCAACAACATTCTTTGAAAAACAAACCCTTTACTCTTGCATAAAATTTTTCAATAACTTGCCATCTGGGTTCAAGGAGGCCAACACTTCAATATCATTTAGGAGGAAGATAAAGTGCTTGTTATCTGAAAAGGAATATTATAGTACTAATTGTTTTCTAATTGATAAGGACCTTTAGTTATTTTAGAAACTAGGCTAGTTCATTTTCAATGTACACTGACGATTGTTATGCATGTAAATGTCTTCAACAATAAAAATAATTTGATTTGATTTTGATTTGATTTGATAATAATTATTATACATACACGTAATAATATATAATTACGTGTGTATAATCAATAATTATGACATCAACAGTTTTCCTGTTTGATCATTCTCGTTTTGGTTGATTTATTATTTATGTAATTTCTTAATTATTTATGAGTTTTCCTATATGTCTACATATTTATATTTTAAATTAAAACACATAATTGTCATTTAGGACTACAGATATTTTATATAAATTGATAGTCTAGGATTCGAGATGCGAATATTAGGTATCGATGATAATATTCTTCGATATAAAAAACCGGGTCCGCTTATCGTACCCTACCCCAACTTTCCTATACTAAAATTTAAATTAGTACAAAACTAAATAAGACAAATCCACAGAAGGATACTGTATTTCTTTGAATGTACACATACAAACTACAGTAAATTTTGTATATCTAAGAGTTTTTACTAAAATTATGACAGAACATTTTGCTAATGATAGGAACAAATTTTAAATTAACACGTTCACGCCGCAGTGGGTCAACATTGACCCACTGCGGGTATTTTTATGTGACGTGATGGGTCAGTTTTGACCCACGCCGCACTTTACTCTGGCGCGAAGTGGGTCTAATGTGACCCACGATTATGTTTAGTTCTATAGTAACCAAAATCTGTGCGGTTATATTTTAAGCAACATAATATTGTTGAACGGCATTTATGGAAGGTTTTTAGATATAGTGGGTCAAATTTGACCCACTAACGGTTAATTTGAGGGCAAAATATACAAACATGTTTTACAATTACATTGGATTTTATATTACAATATTTAAAGAAAATTGCCTTTAAAGGTCGTCATTATTACAATGAAATATCAAGAATAAATTCGATAAAATTAATGAACAATGCTTTGAGAGCTAAGATAAACACAGGACGAAGTCAAACAAATCTGTTAATGTTTCTTATAAACACATAGCAGGAGTGTTAGTGCAGCCATTTCAGTACGTCTTTACCCTTTTTGCATTATTTCTTGCTTTCTTCACCCCATCATCAGCTGTCATTTTTTCATAGCATGGAAGGCACCTTTTTCTTGACGATCCCGCTGCTAGTGTCAATAGTACATGCTGAATGGTCTTAGGTGTACCAAGAGGGGATGGTGTTGTTGCTTGAAGAGTTTGTTGGTTCTCCAAAAGTTTCTTGATAATACATTCTCGGAACTTAAGCATTGTATACTTGTCCCGGTTTTGCCGATCAGCATTAAAGATAACATATGCATTAACTACACATGTACCTAAAAGGAGTTCAAGTGCTACCTTTTTGAACCATTTTACAGATTTACGTAGAGGAGTATAATAAGATGACATCTGATCAGAGATGTCCACTCCTTTATTTACCTTGTTGTATGCTAATACGCTTGTACGTTTTAGGATCTCTTCTTTTTTTCTGTTACATCTTCCTGATGGCACAAGACTATTGCTGTCCTGAGGACGAGTTGATATCATAAGAACCTTCCTTTTGTCAACCCATTTTAGAACCTTAACTCCCTTTACATTTTGCTGAACATAAACTTCCCCCTTTTTAATTACTTTTCTGTGACTTTTTTGGGTTTCCTCGCCTGTCACTTCGAAGAGTGCCACATACATACGTTCGTCTGTCAAGTAAACACTCCGCAAGTGGCACACTATTATAAAAATTATCCATAAATAATGTGCGACCTTGATCCAAAAGATCATGTATTAGTTGTAGTACAACTTTCTGGGCATGGCCGATACTTCTTGTAGGATCTTTCTTACCTGTATACACTTTTACTTTGTATGTATACTCATCTGCGGAACACAGTTTGACCCCATACTTGTGGGTTTTTTGGGGGTTATACTGACGAAACAGTAGCCTACCACGCCATGGCACCATTGTTTCATCAACAACAATGTCTTTCTCAGGTACGTACACTTCCTTAAATCTTTTATTTATCATTTCAACTAGTTTTTTTTTATTTTTGATAAACGAGGCTCATCTGCATAGATCATCTCATTGTATTCAAAGTGGAGACACTTGATCAGCATCTCAAACGGTCCCTAGTCATATGTTTTTTAATAACATCATTTTTATACATGGGGTTGTTTGACCAATATAATCTCAACTTGGGTAATGGGCACATACCCATAATCATAAATATCCCAAAGAGAGTTTTTATTTCTTCTGTACTGCAGTCTATCCACTGCCGCATCATATACCTGCGTTTCAATTGGACTGAAGACAAATGCTAATGAGCATAACGGTTGGTTTCCTTTACTATGTGATCTATAATTTCGTCAGTTAAAAATTGACTGAAAACGGACATTGGATCTGTTTTGTCTAAGTTAATCTGCAGGTTGGCAAGTCCAGTGAATGGGAATTCATCATTACTGACTTTGATGTCCCCCCAGTTATCAATAGGCCTACCTACTTCGGCTTGTGTGCGTTGAGGCTGTTGAGTTGAAGACGATGGAGCAGTTTCTATTTGTCCCGGAATAACAATTATAATAGGATCGGACTCATTTTCAACACTGTGATTAACTAGTGTCAAGTCACTTATTGCATCACCGTCAGCAACACTTTCAAACTGTTCATTATCATTAATGTCTGAAAGTGCATCACCACTATCATCACTATTGTTGTCACTGGAAGGTAGGTATTCACTGCCAGAGAACACGAAATCACTCAATTCAGACAAATTGTCATCACCTAAAGCTTCTTCGATATCACTTGAGTCCATTGTGAATGAGATTATGCACTATAACTTGGTAAATGTCACGGCTAAATGCTCTATAAGCTTTCATGAACCTTTTGTTTACATAAACATATGTTTCTCCCTCATTTCCCGCTAAAATTGCAAGAAATACAAACATACATATTGTGCCTGGAGACAGAATAGTGGAGAAAACAAGTGGGTCATTTTAGACCCACTACGCTCTCTGAGAAACAAAGCATCCTTTAGGCGCGTCGTGGGTCAAATGTGACCCACACAAAAAACTCAAATTACACTGTACGTAATGCATATTTACGTAAATTTGTCACGGTACCTACAATATTTATCTGTCCTACAACTTACGTTTTATGACATAAAAAATTACGCATTTTCGATAACTCAGTCATTTTTGCTACGTCGTTCTAAAAAATAGTCTATTTTTCGGTCGTCGCGAACGTGTTTTAACAAATGAACCCTCATGTTAGAAGTAAAATTAACACGTAGCCTATATGCGGTTTTGTCTTTGGCGAGTTCGTCGTCATAACTGATTTATACTTGCTTAACAGTATGTATTAAATATTTTTACGTCTGAAAAAGAGGATAACTTACAATCCTCGAAGCATTCTTACAATATAAACGCATACCTCCGAAATCTTGCTATTCTTTAATTAGTAAAAAGTTTGATTCAAATTAAGAGAAGCTGTTGTGGCTAAGAAATAAACATGCGTTTTGAAATAATAATATTATACATATACTGCGATAAGAACATATTGATTAATATAATAAAATTGTAAAAAAACTGCTGGAATAAGTACAATGTCCATACACAGAGACAACATTCTACCACATTTATTTTAGACGTAGTCGAAAACCAGGAAGCCGTCTCCTTTGTGCCGTTGGGGTTGAAGTGACTGAAGACTTAAACATCAAATCTATTAACAACACGTTAGAAGCCGACAGTAGATCAATGTAAAATAATCCACAAAAAATCTTTTGTTCAAAGCTGTAACCTTAACATTTTTTTAAACAATATTTTTAAAATGTAAAAATAAAAAAATTTAAAAATGGATAATATGTAGAAAAAAACTGAAAATTCTCGTAAAACCACTGAAAAAACAGTCAATGGAGAAAATTAAAAAAAAATTATACAAATCTATCAATAATCTCGTAAAAGCAATGAAAAATATTTATTCTACAAAATTGGTAATAAGACATTCTTTATCTTTTATTGTCTTTTTTCAGTGACAACTAAGTGCAAATTATTTATTTTGTTCACTTCTTTGATCTTTCTATCGTCCAGGACAGTCAAAAATCCATTCGGCGGGTGCACTTTACAGTCTTCTAACTGCGTAATTATTGTAAACCTGAATTATCTTCAAAATTAAAATTTTGTGCTTCCTTTTCCTTTTAATTCAGGTAATTTTTTGTGTCCCAGATCGCCTATCTTTTTTTCAAAACTCCATCATTTAGCAAGAAACAATTTATTTAAGAAACTCAAAAAATAATTATTATTTTCATTAAAACATTCTTCGAGCCTTTTCTCCAATTAATATAGCCTACTATGAGTTTATCAAAAATTTCAGGTTTGAAATCGTAATCAAATTTTATATCTAAATAGTGAAAAATCATAGGTATTATCTGTTTATAATAAATGTGCTTATTTAAATAAACAAATCTGATATATTATTAAAATAATGTATTGATTTTTTAAATATCTTCAAAAGTTAATTTAAATCTTTCATTCTATTTTCTAAGTTCTGTTTGTTTATCGTGACTATACTGCAGTTTTCTAAGCAGAATATGCAAATGTTTTAACTTTTTTTTTCTTAGATTCAGGCTATTCATACATGATTGATTTGCAATTTTTACATACTAGATATCTTTTATGAATAATTTCTCGTCTCTCAACATTTGTAACAGTTTATCCTAATGGCTTGCTTCTTTATCTTTATATATCTTGTACCTGGGAGGTAAAGGGCAACTATGTCCATTTTTTTTCAAAATCGGGATATCAGCACCAAGTTTTTCTACTTGTATGTTTCTTTTTGGGGTAGAAAGCACTAAGTCCAATGTTTATTAATAAGGGAGATAGCCAGTGGAAAAGGGCATTATGTCACTGAGTAGTTGAGAGGTAAAAACACCAACTAGTTATAGTGCTTTATACCTCTTATTAAAATGTAAATCCGTAGAGGAAAAAGGCACCATTTGGAACATAGTGCTGTTTACTTTTAAACTTTTATAAAAGACCTGGTATTAGGTACCATGTGTTTTTGACATGGTGCCACTGAGATGTTTACTGAACATAACCTCAAATTCCATGATTTGCATTATGTTAATTAAAAAAATGTCATGAGATATACCTTGAGTTCTGTAAATCGAATAACAATCCCTGAAGAAAATATTGGTAAAAACTGGGTGTATCGTGACGTGTTTAACAAAAGGTTCAATCTTTCCTTCAAACCACCTGAAGTTGACCCATGCGATACATACGATTCCTACCAAACTAAACTTAAAGGTAATTTGAGTCAGTTAGAAAGAGACCCCCCCCCCCCCCCCCCCCCTCGGCAATACAAAAAAAAAAAAAGCCGATGTACAAGAATCACATATATGATCAAAGCGTTACGATTTGAAAGCCGCAGACTCAAAAAATTGCCAAGGAGGATCCTTCTTATAAAGTTTTGACTGGTGCGATTTACAGAAGTGTTTACCGACACCTTTAATTACAAGTGGGCTGGAGCCTCTACAAAAGAAAACCTGTGGACTCTTGACTTTACTATACATGATGCCTGTGACTCAACAGCTTCACTGCTTGATGTGGGACGGAAACAAAAGGAGCAAGAGGAGGAATGAAATTGCTTCAGCTATCATGAAGTGGGCTGACAATGTGATTTCAGGTTCAGCTGTTCAAGATAGTCCACTTTATGGACTGACAACTGTTAGGGTCAACACAAAAACAAATCTATGATAAAAAAACAATTAATCAAAAGTTTTTGCTCAAAGGTCATACGCATATGGAGGCTGATACTGTTCACGCTCTCATAGAGAGAAAAATAAAGAAAGCTAACAGTATGAGCATATTGACACCTTGGGACTGGCAACAATTGGTGCGGCAAACTTCTTCAAAATACTCTGTATTTAACATGGAATTAGAGGATTTTAAAAAACTTTGCAGTCCTTGCTAAAAAGGCAAAGATTCTCCGTTTGTGTCCAAGAAGTATGATATTGACAAAAACACTGTTCTCATGCTTTTTGTCACATTTTGTACACATACAAGCCAGACAAGAAAACATGGGTCATCTCTTCTTCAAAACTTCATTTTTTTTGACGGAGATTTTTCAGAAATGAGTTATGTTCGATACCGTAGTAGGACAAGAACTACCGTTCCCGGAAAATTTTCTATTAGTATCACACCAGAGACTACCAATAAATGTAGCAAAAGTACAATGATCTGATAGCACTACTGTCCAATTACTCCCAACTCTCCCAACTGTTGTGCCATGACTACTTCAAAAATCTACCGAGGAGAGAGAAGCAAACAACACCTCCATGTACCCAGAAGTAAGACCCCGAAGAAGGACTCTGATTAGTTGGGCACTATTTTGGAAATACAGTGTTTTATTTAATTTTGAGTTGCTATGGTAACCAGTTAAGTACTATGAAGTATTAAAACTGTAAAAAATTCACAGAATTAAAATACTCTATGTCCTTTTTCATTTCTAACAACCCCGCTACTTTTCTCAGAGGTAAAAAGCACCAAGTCCAACAAGTTTTTTAATAAAATATTTTAAAATAGGTAAATGACCGTTTTTTTTTTTTTTGTTTTAAAACAGGTTAGTTTAAATTAGGACAATAAGTTAAAATATCAAATATATAAAAAAATCAATTTAGTTAGTATTGAATATAAATGATAAGATATAACATTTTATATTGATGAAACATTTTTTTCAAACTGTTCTCCTGAAAAGTAACAGTTTTGTGACATAGTGCTCTTTGCCTCCCAGGTACAGATATATATATACAGGGTGATTCATGAAGTTCTCCCCCCCACTTCTACAGCACATTGTACTAGTAAAAATAATGAAAAAAAAAATGTTATATAAACATAGGTCCGAAAACGCTTCGTTAGCGAGTTACAGCTAGCGAAAGATTTCGCCTTGAATTCCTGGGTAAAGAGTAAAATAAAAGCCATACTGAAACTTTTGGAAAGGTTAATTAATTAAGTAAGGAAATATCGTGGATTCTTATGTATTTTTACCTGATAAAGCTAATAAATAATAGGTTTCAGAACTGATATTTGTAGTAGTTTTTGAGGGATATTAAACCAGGGTATAAATGCAAAAAATAATTGGTGCACGAAAACAATGTTTTTATAAGTTTTTGATGTACAATAACTTGGTTAAAATTGGTAATAAATACATAAACAAATCAACAAACAAATATTTGTAGAGAATTTAATTCTGAGAAAATTGATATAATCAAAGTCTAAAATAAAACAGAAATTAGTACAAAAAATCGATTTTATTCAGTATTAATACATTACTAGTTTTAAGCAAAATTAATCAGGTTGGGCTAACCCGTACGCACCTTTTGTATAATAGATGTTCGAAATGAGGGGCCATCATTATCAATACATTTTGCAGCACGTTTGTGTATTGCTTTTGTTGCGTTTCTTAATTTTTCAGGACTTCCCTGTATCTGCACAGCCGAATCCATAATACGGGCAATTAATTCATCACGAGAATTCACTTTTGTCTTGTATACAATGTCTTTCATCCATCCCCAGATGCAATAATCCAATGGAGATAGATCTCGTGATCTTGGTGGCCAAGGGTGAGGTCCTCCACGACCCAATCCAGTGTCCAGGGAAATTGATGATTTTAAGTAAGCAGAAACGGCACGTGAAAAGTGGGGAGGTGCTCCGTCATGCTGGAAAGTACAAATTTTGTCTGAGATGTAAAGGAACATTATGTAACAGCTGCGGCAACTCTTCTTGAAGGAAAATGCAAATAGAACTCAGCATTTAGGCGTCCATATTAGGTAATATGAAAGGTCCAATCAGCCGATTGTGCAAAAGGCCACACCAGACATTGACGCTTAAATCGGTGTTGAAAGTTCTGTTCCACTACCCTCATGTGGATTTTCTTCTGCCCCATGAGTGTTCATTGTGCAAGTTATTGACCACCATCCCGAGTGAATTGTGCCTCATCCGTAAACAAAATACGCTTGTAGAGTTGATTATTAATATTCAAAAAGTTGCAAAAAACTCCAAGCGAAGCGGACCATCCCCTAGCTGTAGATGTTGAACCTTTTGTTTATGAAACGGATAAAATTTGTTTCGATTAAGTGACGTCCACACCGTTTGACTGCGAAACTCCTATCCGCCTAGAAATACGTCGTGTACTTTACACCTGGACTGCGATGAACAGCATTAATAACAATATCATCATCAAGTTGGATCAGCTCGTTCATAATTGGTTCTAGTACTTGGTAGTGATCCTGTTTCCCGAAGAGTACGAAAAGTTCCTGAAATTGTTTTGGTATCTGGAACATCCTCCTATTAGGGTAACGTAGTTCATATTCTTCTACAGCAGCTCATAGGCATTACCATTACAGTAACCCAAAAAATAAAAACCAGATCAGCGTATTCCTCTGATGTAAATAAGTAAGGCATTTTTTCGCTGAATATAAATCGAATTATAACTCACAGAAAAATTGGCATTTAATAAACACGATTCACAGAACCCGATCTCCTGCTGTAGCTTTGCAAAAACACCACTAATACTCAGTTCTAACGTAACAGTACAGAATACCATTGTTGGAAACAGCTGTTATTCGTGCGTTACCAACTTAGAAATTAATAAAACAAAAAAACTGCATTTCGATGATTAGTAAACAATAATGGGAAAATGTTTGCTTCATTTATTTTCGAACATTTGATGTAAATTTTTATTAAAAAAAAATACAGCGTAATTAAAACATGATATTTTTTATTTACAAACAAATTTATTTAACAGTTAATCTTGTTTTCTCAATTTATCTCATCATTAAGGAACAAACATTTTGTTTTTGTTTTTATTTTAACTAAATACCGTAGGGTATTTCTTTACAGCTAGTAATGTATTATACTGAATAAAATCGATTTTTTGGTACTTTTTTCATTTTTATTTTAGACTTTGATTATATAATTTTTCTCAGAATTAAATTCTATACAATTAATTTTTGTTGATTTTATGTATTTATTACCAATTTAACAAGTTATTGTACATCAAACTTAAAAAAAACATTGTTTCATGCACACCAATTTTTTGCATTTAACCCTGAAATCCCTCAAAAACTACTACAAATACAGTTCTGAAACCTATTTTATTAGCTTTATCAGGTAAAAAATACATAAGAATCCACGATATTTCTTACTTAATTAACTTTTTTCCAAAAGTTCAGTATGGCTTTATTTTACTCTTTACCCAGGAATCCAGGCGAAATCTTTCGTAGCTGTATCTCCGCTAACGAAGCGTTTTCGGACCTATGTTTATATAACATTTTTTCATTATTTTTACTAGTACAATGTGCTGTAGAAGTGGGGGGAGAACTTCATGAATCACCCTGTATATATATATATATATATATATATATATATATATATATATATAAATATATAAATATATATAAAAAAATGTTTGTGTATTTGTCCTTTATAGACTCAAAAACTATTTGACCGATCATTATGAAAATTTGTATGTATATGTACTTTTCCACGTAGAAGGTTTATACCCTATGCCCATTGATGTAACTCACCACTAGGAGGCGCTGCAAAATATATAAGTTATCAAAGTGCCTGACATTGTAAACTACAATATTACGAGATAGTTTTGTATAATAACCACACACTATGTGAAGGCGCTAAGTTTTTATGGATTTTTGTCTTTCAAATGAATTTCTGTTTGGCCTTATAGCTTGAATGTTAGACCACTTTATTATTAAGTACATGTACGTGTACAATGGCTATAAACATACACTTTTGGCAGATTTTCTTGATAGTGTCAACAAGGTAAACTCTACATCGGCGTTGACAATATAATTCACTTGAACCAGAAGTGCCCATACACGAGCAAAGCTTACAAAAAGCGTGCGAAACCGCGGGGAACAGCTAGTTTATTTATATAGAACAACATTTTTGCTATAAAGGCAGAGAGAAATTAGAACTGAATCTACCAAGAAATATATTTTTTAGCATAAATGTTTGTGTTTACATTTCTACAACCAAGATAAATAAAAATGATTTTATTTTATTATTCAATTATTTAGGCAATTATGTCTCTTATTATAAATATTATTACGGAAGACAACGAGATTTTTCAATTGTAAAAGAATATATTTTTAAAAATTAAGTGGGAATGAAAGATAACAACATGAATTTAACCAATTATTGTTAAAGTAAAAACATTGATGGTTGTGCAGTTAGTCTGTTGTTAGTGTGCGTGGTTATATTCTTGAGTTTCTCATCACATTCAACTTGTACTGAGCCTTGCACTGCTACTGTCCAACATTTAATACTTAGAAGCATTATTCGGGTCTTTTTTGTAGAAGTTGATTTGAGACATTTTTAGGTAATAGTGTGGGGTGTTTGTAAGTGTAATGAAGTATTAATGAGCTTGAAGTTGTAAATGAGTTAATGATAATGACGTTGTGAATTATGAATTGGGGAAGGGTTCGGCAAATAGTGCACTAACCACAGTTGTCACTACTAGGCTTGTTCCATAGTCATTACACTACGGCCACTCATGTAAAGATTTGTTCCCAACCACTGAATGACAAATATGTCTTCAATAAAAAGCGTGCTCAAGGCTTGAGAACCCAGAAACTCGAGCTTTGAAGGTGGTTTCAAACTTCCAATAGTTGAATGAAAATTAGCATCTTACAACTCAGTCAGTGTATGTGATTACAACTTTACATATATATCTTACAAAAATCATATTTCGAAAACTACTAAACTAATTTTAATGACATTTGGTACACATATAATAAGTAATTAACTCTTTCGACTTAACTTATCCGCGAGGGTGAAATCATCCCCTATTTCTTAATATCTATAGAAAATTAAAAAAAAATATCAGAAAAATCTTTAACTTCAAAAACAAGCTAGTTAAACTCAACATTTCACAAAAATAACAAAATTTTCAAAATCCACTCTTATATCTCATGAACTATTATAGCTTTTTAATGAAATTTGGATAATAAGATCAGTAAAAATTAAAGTATGTTTTTAAATCATCATTTCAGGTCCAACCCTTAAGATGATCTTGAAATATATTTTTCAATGAGTACTTCTATCAGTGTCTTTTACAATTGTACAGAATATAAAACAGTTACTGAATTTTTCTATCATTCTTAATTACATCATAGATAAAAATTTATCAGAAACAACAATATACTAAATTGCATTTGTAACAGTATTTTGAAAATCCATATTGATAATTATGCCGCTTTCCTAACCAGAAATATTGGTCTAACTTTTTGTTGTAACAAAACATAATTGGCCTATTAACTACACATTTTTTCGGGATTGTAATACACTTCTATATTTTTGCAGTAAACTTTCTTTAAATCTTGATACATACGTGATACATAAAATTCTGATAAGATCTCTGGAAATGTTTAAATCTTGTAATTCACCTAGATAATAAGAACAATTCAATTTTACTCTATTATTTTTGACATACAAAAGTAGCCTATCGAGTCTTGAAGAATTTTGTTGTTGATTATTCTGACTATCTGCATGAAAACCTATAATAACGAACTTAGAATTGAATATGAGTGTATATATTCAATTCTAATATATATATATATATATATATATATATATGTAGTATAACATTTGTGATTGAACAAATAAGTTGTACCAGAAATACAGTTTTACACTGCCAATCTAGAAAAATAAACATAATATATTATTCCAAACAAATAATATTATTCCAATAAACTGAATCTTTATATTCCTCCAAAAATTCTGGACTCAAGTGTTGATAGTGGCAAATAACGCACATATAGTCTTTAGTTGATAATATGTTTTCCTTGATGAATTCTGAAGAAAGAGTTTGATATTTTGCAATGTTAAACCAATTTTACTTTTTAATGTACAATTGCATCATAGTTTTTTAAGATTTTTTAATTTTTTCCCCAATGTTTTTTTTAGTCTCTTTCCGTGCTGTATTATACAAACATTGAACGCACTAATGTCCCGCCATCTCTATTTATTAAGGAAAAATTTCGTATTTACAAAATTGGCTCTTTTTCTTTTTACATTCAGCACATTTTCCAGAATTCTTTTGACTCTATTAATATTTTCATAATATTTCATATAATTTGTTGCATTTTTTCTTTACACTTCACACAATATATGAGCACTATTTATATAATGGAATTTAAAATTGAGTCACCATAATTATTAAATCTGTTGTCGATATTTTCAAAAGTTTTATCTACAATTTCCTTAAATTTATTAAAATTTTCCTCTAATTTGTCACCATGAGAAGAAAATCTTGTTTACCATTACTTTCAAAGGTTTTATATACGTCATCCTGACATGTAATGAAATCTTAATATAATTTTGTAACGTTTTCATTAATTTCACCAGTCATCAACTGATCTTTTATTTCTACTTCTAACTTTTCATAGACTTCTGTTATAAAATATTTACGATGTATTTTTATTAACATCTTGTTTGAATTTATGGAAGTTATCCTTTAATTCATCTATTCCAGTCATTAATTTGCCAATACTTCTTTCATTAAATTGAATACGATCATCAAAATCACTTTTACATGTACTATTTCCATCAAAGTTTGTTATTCTTTCACTAATTTCGTCACAATTGTATATAGATCTTTTATTTCTAGCTCTCTAAATTTTTATGTAATTTGTTGTAAAATTTTTAACATGTTGTTATGATCCTTATAATTTTTGTTTAGTTCATCTAACGTTTTAATATGATCATCTAATTGCTCTTTTACAATAACACCAAACGGGTGAATTCCTTTACTAACACTGCTAATGTTTCTTCCTTTAAAGTCTAAGGCATTTTTACATTTGGACTATTTATATCAACAATATTGATTTTGTTGAATTATTTTAGAGGTTTAAAAATTTGTTTTTAGGTTTTACACCAAAAATTCTTTTTTTATTGGTTAGACTTACGAAATTGTTCACTACTTTAATTGCACCATTTATCTTAGCTTTTTTTGTATATCAGACATTAAATTATTAAAAACTTGTTTAGCTCCAGCATCAAAATCTTTTTCCAGCTTTACATTATTTCTTTCAAAATCACCTTTTAAATCTTCTATTTTTACCTCAAGTACATCTGATTGTAACAGATTTTAAATCACATCTTCTTATTCTTAAACCTTACCTTCAAATTCGTTTTTTAAATCTTCTATTTAACATCATCTGAATTACCCGGCAGATTTTGTAACAAACTTTCAAATAATTCAATCCTTAAAGTATCTATATTTTGTAAATTTCCTGTCTTGATTTGTGTGCCAAAAACATCAAAAATATTTTGGGAATCCATATTTACTGTGTAATAATTTGTTGACAACTTCTTTAAAAACTTAAGTCAATTTATTTAAAACAAAAACACATAAATGTCCACAAATTGGAGGATCTTTATAGTCTTGAATCTGAGAATCATTATAATACAAACCATTTTTACCAAGATATTTGACTAATTCTCCGGTGGTTTGCCCTCAATTCTTCAATATGAATCAAACTAATATGCATTCTTGTAATTTTTATAATAATAAATCCAATGCGTTCCACGTCAACCTAAAAGATCATTGAATTTTCACTGTCAAATATTTTGTATTAAGAATTATAAATCCAAATTATAACATGACATGAAGAGAGTGGTGGAGGAACCACTTTATTGTCACTTGGTATACAATGATATTTGAATATTACATACCTATATGGTGGATGTGGTGATCAAACAAATAGGTCAAATAAAACAAACTCATTACAACCAAATAAAAACAGACATTTATCAAAGCACATTTTTCGTACAATAGTATAAAAATAATGATCTTATTTCACTTTCCCCATTATATTATCTGGATTAAAACGAATGCTATAAACACATTAAATTCACAGTTTTCATGTAAAAAGTTATAAGTAAGTACTTGTAAATTTGGGGTATTGTATATTTCTTAAGTATAATGTCTAGAATATCATGTATAAGTACGAGGTATATTTTTCATTAATACAGTTTTTTAATATGAGCCAAACATTGCATGTGTGCTGAGTATTTGCATCTCTACGGTGTGCTGAGTTATTTTCTGGTGTCTATTGGCTGGACGCCAGAAAATAATTGTCCATGAAAACACTTGTTTGAGCATATTCAAATTCTGAAATGCCTTAAGACAATAAACATGGTGCAGATTGTGAAATACATCTTTCATTCATTTTCAGAATGTAAAACATCTTAAAGCAAATGACATTCATAGAATGTACAGCAAAGTGTTTTAGAAAAACACTACAAGTGAAAAAAATTGAAGAGCAAGGAAAATGGGTTTTAAAAGCTCATGATGAGGTTTGAATGGCCATCTGTAACTAAATGATGTAGGAAATGAGGATGCAGAAAGCTGATGAAAATATTAAATATTTCTGGTGGGAACCGTAGTACAGACTCTTTCCAAGAAGACACGATTATGATAGAACCAATCAGTGGTGACCTAATAAGTGTCGACCAATGAGGGACAAACTTAAAAAATGGGGAAGAATAAAAGAGGTGAAGAAAGTCCAGGGAAAAGTATTTAGATGATCAAGCACCTTGGTCCTATACGGTATGTAGTAGTTTGTCCGCGTAATAGAAAGACGAGTGTCTTGATCACAATAGTCAAGTATTTTGGTCATGAGTAGTGCGAGGTTGTTCCTCCCAACGATAAATAGACAATTATTTTGTTCCTAGCTAGACAGATAAGACATTAGTATATCACCAGTGTGTTCAGCCCGAAGGGGCTTTCATAGAACTGATTCAAGGAAGCGTGGAGTATCACAGGGAATTACAAGTACCTTATCATCAGATGATCAATTTATTGAAGAGACAGTTTTACTTCATAGGGCAGGCCGGACGAATTGAGTAGTTTGGTTCAGTCCTTATTAAGAACTAATTCTATTCACGTCTACAATACAAGTTTTGTAAACAATCTTGATATAAATTATTAATTTCCACCCAAATGATATCTTATACGTTTTAATAAGAGCTAGCCAGAAGTATTTATTCATTTCGAATAGATCATTTTTCACCTTAAATTATAAATGTAAGGGGTTTTGAGTATGTGCTAAAGTAATAATTTTTGAAAAGGACACCAAGTAGAAGCCACCCCGTTACTCTCTTGACAATGCCCCCATACAAATGCAGCTCTTCAAACTCGAGATCTTATCACATCATTTAACTGGGAAAACATTAGTGCCCAGAAACTACTTGTTATCATGTACATTAACTGCCACTTGCAATAGTACCAATATGACTTTTCCCAATGATGATGATATCAAAACAGTCACTCACCTAAAGGTTTACTAATTAGGCAGCTGAATTCTATGAGATACAAATTGAAATGCTGGTCGTGCAGTGTGATAATTTTCTTAATTATGTGAAAATTTCCTTATTAGTGGAAAATATATTGAAAGGCAGATCAATATTTAGGCTTCATATGAAATAAAAGTGGAAAATAGAAGTTATGGTTTTTAAAATTACATAAATTATGACAATTTTAATGATATTTATTTAAAAAGAAAAATACACCTCTGATTAATGTTTTACGTGATATTAGTAATATTAATTGGTAATAAAGCATAATAAGATAAACTAATGAATAGCAAGTTATCACAGGCATTGTTTTTTTTTTAAAGTTATACAAGGAATTGAAAAGTTTAGAGAACTAACACGTTCATGCTCTGTTACACCAAAATGACATGTGCCCATACAATGCTAAGACTAGAACTAACGTCTTCCCTTGTGCTGCTGATTGGTTCATTATTTAATGTTTTATATTTAAGTTATAACTACACAATAGATTCAGTTATATTTCTTAAGATTATACAATGAGTTAGATTTTGATCAACACATTTCTCAAATACTGTTCTTTTTACTTATTAATAAACAAACATATAAATTGCAGATTTTATTTTCATGTATTGAAAACACATTATGAACATTGAACAAACTTTGGTCTTTTATTTTGCAAAAAATAATTTTAAAAACATTAGGAAACGTAAATAAGAGTGTTGTTGGAACCCCTTTCTTAAGAGCAATATTTTATCTACAACGTTGATTCTTCTTTATTGAATAACCAACAACTACTCATATTTCACTCGTAAACAAAAGCAGACATGGGTTTTAAAAAGGAATTATATTATAGCTCTCTTATGTATGTACAAAAGCTAACTACGTATTGGATAACATTATTTTATAAATCATTAAACGCCTTACGAATGTAGGGTGGTATTTATCTTAAGTAGTAACAATGCAATGGGAACAATGATTTGGTAAGTCGATGATTTTCAAGTAACCTTAAATTTGCTAACAATTTCTCTTAGTTTTGTATATTACTACAGCTCAGTATGGTGTTGTTTTCTTCTCTCCCGCCTCCTTTCTCTTTCTATAATTGAGGCAACCCTTTCACTGACACCTTTACATCCACTGATTGAATATAAATCTTTCACAAATGTGAAACTGTCTAATATTTCTCTGAAACAAACAAACAAGCACAGACAGATTTTAATCTAATGGAATTCACTTAATATACTAAATATATGCTAAAAACAGTGGTAATTTTATCTTGAAGGTAGTCAAGACAAAAGACATAAGCAAAAAATTGAGACCAGCTAGTATATATATATAGTATTGAGTATAGCTAGTAGGGTTTTGGCTCTTTGCGCTCGAAAGACCAGCAGCACTGGCCACCTCACTGTTAGTTTTTCCGTAATTTGTCCTCACAACTCGTATAGCCAGTACAGATGGCCGCATTACTTTCATTGACAGCTCGGCAGCCATATTTGTTGTTTGCCTCCCCAGATCGGAATTATTTTTCAATATCCTCAGCATTATTTGCATAGTAACTTAAAATGTTAAAAGTAGAAGAGAGAGATCAAAAAAAGTAATCTCTCTAAGTAAAAAAAAGTACTAAAAGTAAGAGATCAAGGTATGTGATATTACAGTGAGTATGTGACTTGGGGGTACAGTCGTCTTTAACTTTAACAGAAGACTGGACTTTCAAAAGGAAAAAACTGACAAATTATTATTTTTCTCCTAATGGAACAACAAAGTTGAGATCAAAACAAAGTGTCCTAAAACATATTGAAACAAATAAACAGAAGCAAAAAAAATGACAATTCTGACCTAACAGTAGTTCAGCCTACAGCTCATATTCCAGAGGCAACCCTCTCAATCAGTTCAGGATCTAATTAGCTCTTTAACAAACACACAAAACTCAACACAAATAAATCTTCATTCAGTACACCAAACAACATAGTAGAAAGTAGGGAATCTTCCACAATCTTCCCTCAACAGTACAGAAAATGAAGAGATATTTTGTAGTACTAATTCTAGCAATGAAAGTTTTAATGAATTAGGCAAGAGCTTAATACAAGCTAGTGAGGACATGGCTCAGTTGAAATTTCAAAAGGAACAAGCAGAACTATCTCTTCAACTTTTGGAATCTGAAGCAGAAGATAGAAACAATAAATAGCCTACAAAATGAAGTCAAAACTCTAGCGGAAAAAAATAAGTTTTTATGAAGAGGAAAGTAAAATCCAGAGATGAACAAATAACAAACAAAAACAAAGAAATTTCTATTCTCAAAAATCAGCTATATGTTGAACATGTAGAAGTTAATGTTGAACATCCACCAAGTGACAGAGTCTGTAAGGCAATTCAGAGTTCAAATGAAAGTAAACCTAACAACATGCAAATAAAATTATTGGAAAATAAAGTAAATGAACTTAGAAAAGAAAATCTCAAGCTTATAGAAGCTATTCAGCCCTGTCCTTACCAGACGAAACTCTCACTAAGGAGATTAAAAGATTGAATGAACATGTTGAGCTCTTGGAACACACATTCACTGAAGAACTTCAATCCTACAGGGAAATAATTGGTATGCTACAAAAATGAGCTTGAGAGTACCAATTTGCAAAATGAAAAACTAAAAAATGACATCAAACAGTTTCAAGAAAATAATTTTAAATTCCCAAAAAAATTTTCTAAGGATCTAGATAGATCAAAGTTTTGCTCCGATCCAATCAGCCTGGCCAACCGTTTTGATTTACTGGAAACTACTGAAACGAGTATTCATGAAGAAATAACAGAGGCACTCTTACCAACAACTAACAATATTAGTAAAATAAGACAACCTGAAGAGAATAAAAGTAATAATACCAATAATAAAAAATCACAGGTGCCTCCAACTTCAAAACCCTAAAGTAACAACTGAAAATAAATCCAATATACTGATGTTTGCTGACAGCCACGGGAGAGAGATGTATAAAAACCTTGCTGAAATCTGGCCTAAAAGTAATGTAAATATTTTCTTGTATATACAAACCCAATGCAACTCTAAAGAGTGTCGTCACAGACTTAAAACTGTTGACTAAAGACTTCACGAAAGATGATTCAGTTATAATTATTGGGGGAACGAATGATGATATTGTGGATAAGGAAGACAAACTTATTAACATTTTCAAAGATATTATTCAACTTACAACACATACCACAGTTCGAATTGCTGCAATACCCTGCAGACATGATGTCCCCGGGTTGAATAACCGGATAGCCTACATAAACATGGAATTGGAAAAAATTCTTTCTCAACATCTAGATGCAGATTTTCTCCCTGTCAACATCTTACCTAGGCATATGTACACAAAAAAAGGGATTCACTTCAACCGTACAGGAAAAAAAGAATTGTCTAAAATGATCAAACACAGTATCTGCGGAGAGACCAAAAATCAATACAGACAACTTAAGAACACAAATTCATGAAGATAAACTAAATTTGTCTATGAACTCTGTAACAGGAATTCAGGTGCTGGAGGGGGACATGGGGGAGATTATTGAGAACCTGAAAAAGCAACGAGTCTTGTGCCTTTGCACATACAATCTCAGGGCGACTTCCATCAAGACAGAAGGATGACTGCAGGGGTGGCGGTTGTGTTTGCAAAGCAATTTGGAAAACCTGTTATGGAGGGATTGCCTCACCAAGCATCTGGCTTACCAGAGGGATGGTCCGCGGGCAGCGGGAGTCTACAGCCTGATAACCAAGGATAACTTCAATGACAAGCCTTCAAGGGATGATTACAACAAGGCGTTCCATGACCTTACTCATGACTTTAAGAGTAGAACTTTTTCTACGTTAATATGCTCGCCCTTGGGGTTGTGTCCGAGACCATGTCAAGATAGAGCACTTTGCCAAGAACATCAATGAGTTTCATCAGACCACAGGGGCAAAGGTGGTGGTGGTCACCAAGGAAACAGTCTACTGCTCGTAGAGTATTACATCATGGACTTTCCCACGCAGTATTTTGTCAGGAAGCTGAAGGAGGAGATTAAGAAGGCAGGATCTGCAGATACGCCGGTGACCAAAGACCTCGGCACCTCCCAAAGTGTTCCTGTCTCCACCCAGTCTAGTTTTAACTTGAATTCATTTCATTTACATTGTTCAGACTCTTCCCGCCATTAACAGTCCCCACCAAGTCACTGCAAGCTCCCTTGACACCTGGCAAGAACCCTTCATCTTGTTTAAACTCCCTAGTACCACAGCAAACACCCCCCCCTGTTAATAAGTCCTAACCTTTCTATATCCAAAAAAAACTTCTTGTTGTTCAAGTAATCCAGTATATAAAAGCCTTTCAATATTACATCACAATGTTCAACACCTTCCATCTCGTCTGGATCTTCTTGACATTTTTCTCACTGAATCAAAACCGGACATAATTGCACTAAGCGAGCATAAGATGATAAAAGAAGAAATAGACTTGCTAAAAAATTTCAAATTATGTAACAGCTTCTTATTTTTCAAGAAAAACCTAGGACGGGGTGGAGGTGTCATAATTTTGACTCATACAAATGTTAAACTTTAAAGCTGTAGAAAATCCCTTATTTTCAATCAATATTAGTAGAAAAAGAATTTGAATGTTGGCTTGACAGAAATCATAAATAGTGGGTTTTCTTTCGTATTAGGATGTATTTAACAGATCCCCAAATGGTTCAAACTTAAACATCTTTTTTGAAAATTTAGAAATTTTTACTAGACATTTTATGTAAAAAATTTGAAAAAAATTGTTCATTGCTGGAGATTTTAATGTGGATGTTTTAGTAAAAAACCACACTTATACTAGATTTGTAAATGTTTTATCTGGTTATGGTATGAGGTATATGGTAAATTTCCCTACTCGAGTAACAGAACATTCAAAAACAAGCAATTTGATAAACTTCATCCACCAATATAGAACCCAATAGTTTAAATGTAATTGGGGCAATCACTCATATTACTGATCATGATGGCCAAATAATGGAATTGTTAGATTTAGAATCAAAAAATATTTACTCTAGTTAGAAAACAAGTAAGAAAATTTGATAAAAGTAACATAGGACATATTTCACAAACAATTAAGCTTAGAACATTGGTTAGATGGTCTCTCAATCTACCATTTCCCCTTAAATATGATAGTTTTTACAATATATTTTTAAGTATTACTTTGATGTTAATTTTCCAAAATTGTATATTACAGAAAAGTTGGATAGTAGAAATAAATGGATTAATGAGGAGTTAAAAACTAAAGCAAACTGAAATAACTTATTTGGAGTCTCAATTTAGAATATGTAAGATAACGAATTAAAATTATTAATCAAAAGTAAAAAGCAAGATCTACGAAATAATGTAATTAGTAATAAACAGTTATACTTTGAGGAAAAAATTATGAATTCAAAAAATAAGATTAAAACTACATGGAACTTAGTAAATTTAGAAACTGGAAAACTGTCAAAAAACCTACACAAACACTTAAATTATTTCATCTGGGTCACTACATAAACTGATCCATCTGTTATATGTGAAACATTTAATGAATTCTTTGTGAATGCAGTTAAAGATCTAGTAGTCCCAAACATTGAGCACTCGGCAAAAGCTACTTTATTAAATGTTAGTCAAGTCAACACAAAATTTCAATTCAAAATGGTAACAGAAAATGAAATTGCAAAAATAATAACATCTTTCGATAATAAGTACTCTTCAGGATACGATGACATTCCTATTACAATTATAAAGGCAGCTTTGCCTTTTATTTGTATTCCGTTAACTCATGTAATCAATCATTCCCTAATCTCAGGTATATTTCCAGATAAATTTAAAATAGCCCGAGTTATACCTATATTTAAAAAGGGTAATTTAGAGGATGTGAAATGTTATAGACCAGTATCGGTACTTCCAGTATTCTCAAAAATTTTAGAAAAAGTAGTATATAGTCAATTTTCTAATTATCTCGAAAACTAATGAGCTATTAGATAAACAACAACATGGCTTTAGGTCCAGTAAGTCTACTACAAACGGCAGGAGTTGAGTTTATTGAATCAATTAATTGAAATCTGTTGATAGAGGGCAAAAAAATAATTGCATTTTTCTGGATTTGTCAAGGGCCTTCGATAGTGTTGAACACAGTAAGTTACTGAATGTACTTTATACTCTTGGAGTGAAAAGTACAGAATTGACATGGTTTAAATCATACCTGTCAGAAAGAAAACAATTTTGTTGAAATTAATCATTATAAAGAAAAATGTAAAAGTTAGATATAGGAAAAAATATGCTTCTCGTCTTTTAACTGTTCAATATGGTGTCCCCCAGGGATCGATATTGGGCCCATTACTGTTCCTATGCTATTTGAAAGGTCTACCTGGAATAGTATGGGGCAATGATAATAAAGTTTGCCTTTATGCAGATGACACAAACATAATTGTAACTGCGGAAAGTGAAGAGCAAATAGAAATTTCCTCTCACATTGGCTTGTCGTTGGTGGAAAGACTTTTTGGACAGTAAAAAATCTCCTTTTGAATTCTAGTAAATCTAATTTTTATTTCCTTCTCAACAAAGCAAGCTAAGAATAAATTACGGCCCACAATATTTGTCGAAAATAAGATACTGGACCAAGTACAAGAAACTAAATTTCTAGGGATTAGTTATAGATGAAAACTTAACGTGGGATGAGCATGTAAATCTTTGTTATGCGCAAAACATCAAGTGGCCTTTATGCTCTAAGAAGAATGGCACTATCATGTAACATAGAAACATTAAAATCTATTTACTACGCCTTAATCCACTCCCACATTTCTTATGGTATTTGTATATATGGCACAACAACAAAACGAAATATGGACAGAATCTTAATCCAACAAAAACGGGCCTTAAAGATTATGCTCCATTTGAAACAATCCGACTCTGTTAAACATATATTTTCAGAATTGAAGATTTTTAACAGTGTATAGCTTATATATTTTTGAGACAATAAAATTCATACTTTTAAATAATAAAACTACAAATAGGGAAAAATGTACATACATATAATACTAGATCACATCGACAAGTTGAACAACATAGATTGTGTTTTTTTCGAAAAGAAAACTTCTTTTAAAGGAAACAAATTTTTTGACTGTTTACCGCAAAATATTAAACAAGAGAAAAATCCGAACAAATTTCTTAAATCATTAAAAAAATTTTTTAATAAAATCTGCATTTTACTCAACTGAAGAGCTACTTACTCTAAGAAAACCATGGAAATACATTGTGCTTTTCCCCTTTTCGTTTTATTCAAAAGAAAAATTGTTAATGACTACTCTAATAGAACAGGTAATGAAAGTTGAAAGAAGGTGAAAACACTTAATTTTAATATTTTTATTTGTTAGGCTCAATGTTTGTATGATTGTTTGTAAAAACCTGTATTTAGAACTAATGTTGTTCTGGGCCCGAAGAAGGGGAAAACCCCTAAACTAATCTGCACGAACCTAGTTAAGAATGTGTAATTTTGTGTATAAGAGGTTCTTGTTTCTGTTTTATCTCATTTGTTTTTATTGTTCACAGACATTGTAAATGTTTTAAATTAAAACCAATTACTTTGTTGACACTATTTCTTGTACGATATGTACATTTTTTATGAAATAAAGATGTTTGATTGATTGATTGATAGAAATGAAAAACAATTTAAAATTTATTTGTAATGAATCTTTCTATACAAAGATATATATATATATATATATAGGGGAGAGCCGGGCATAATGGACAGCGCGGGTATAATGGCCAGGCGTGTTTTTGTGTGTGTACAGAGCTGTCCACCATGCGGAAACTGTTCATGAAGGTGCCTGGTAGCCCCACCAGTTGTGTTGAGTCGTCATAAGAACACGCCGCTACGACAACAAGAGTTATTGTAATCTTTGTGTTTTCCACACCTTCTGATCCAAGGTAAGACATCAACTTATGTAATAATTACAAAATTACGTATTATATTTTATTTTTCGGTCCTATATATTTTAAAAGAGTCATTAGTTAGCTATTAATGTCTGTATTAAGAAGTGGTTTATCATTGTTTGTTAGTAACCTAGAAGAGTGTTTTGTTAATGGCGTCTGGGCGGGCACAACGGCCAGTAGGTGGCTATTACGCCCGCAGCTTTGGCCGTTATGCCCGTCTGCAATTTTCCTCTTTAACTTCCTTATTCCTGTTACTTGAAAAAAGTTTTAAATGATATAATTATTCTAAATGATTACAGAAAAATTGTTCAGATTTCCATAGTAAAGCCAATAAAACAGTTTTATTACAATTTAGATGTTATAAAACCAATATTTTTGAACTAGAAATATTCAATCATCTACTCTTACTGGAGACTAGATTTTTCGGTATGACTGTTCAGGATCTTCGAAGTGCAGCATATGAACTTGCTGAGAAGAACAAACTTTGTCACATTTTTAACAAAGAGTCCAGGATGGCTGGAAAAGGTTGGATCGCCGGTTTCCGCAAATGCCATCCACAGTTAACTCTAAGGGAACCTGAGCAAACTTCTGCAGCTAGAGCAAGTGGGTTTAATAAGATTTCTGTTAAGAAATTTTTTGATATATTAGTTGAGGAAAGGTCCAAACATAATTACACAGCCCATCGAATTTTCAATGTGGATGAGACAGGACTAACTACAGTCCAGTCCAAAAGCTCTAAAGTTTTAGCATTAAGAGGCAGGCGGCAGGTTGGATCTTTGACCTCAGCTGAGAGAGGGGTTTTGTGTTCTTTGGTAATGTGCATGTCAGCTGGGGGCTCCTACATTCCCCCCTACATCATATTTCCCCGCCTACGGATGAAGGCTGAACTGACGGATGGAGCTCCACCTGGAACTGCATTCACCTGCCATCCATCTGGGTGGATGCAGACAGAACTTTTTGTGCAGTGGTATAATCATTTTCTGGTACATGCCAAACCTACAAAAGATGACCCAGTGTTATTAATACTTGATGGGCATTCCACTCATATAAAAAACATTGAGTTCATTCAACTGGCCAGAGCTAATCATACGTCTGTAGTGTGTCTACCACCTCATTGCACACACAAGTTGCAGCCCCTAGACGTGTCATTTATGGGGCCCCTGAACACTTTTTATGTTCAGGCAATCGAGAGATTCTTAAGAAACAACCCTGGACGTACAGTAACTCAATACCAAGTGAGTCGTCTTTTTGGGGAAGCGTACATGAAGGCTGCTGTTCCACTTAATGCTGTAAATGGATTTAGGAAATGTGGCATTGAGCCCCTCAACGAACACATTTTCACAGAAGACGAATTTGCTGCAGCAGAAGTAACGGACCTACCACTTCCAGACGGACCAACGGACTTGCCAACAACAGGAGGTCTAAATTCTACAGATCCACTACCCTCTACTAGCAACGCAGTTCCTTCTCTGCAAGCTGTATCACCAAGCAGTTACACCACCAATCTTGATGAAAAGTATGATCCACAACCTGGGACATCATTTGCTATAAGCCCTAAAGATATTATCCCTCTTCCTTGTGTATCTGATGAGAGTCGTAGGAGAACTGGACGTAAAAGAGGCTGTGCAGCTTTGCTGTCAGGAAGCCCTTACAAAGATAATTTGATAGCCGAGAAAGCTGCGAAAGATGAAAAAGATAAAGAAAAACTTCTGAAACAAAAAAAGGGCGAAGAAAGAAAAACAGACCTAAAGAGGACATCTAAAAAACCCAAGATCAATACCACCAAAAGAAGTCTTTTTCAAGATTCAGATGATGATGTCGAATGTTTTTATTGTATGGAACAATTCTCAGCTTCATCCTCTAATGAGCGTTGGATAAAGTGCCAAGGGTGCAATATGTGGGCGCACGAACTGTGTGCTGGCGTAGATCAGAAGGACCTTAGGTTTTTATGTGAAAATTGTAATTAAACTTAATACAAAATAACTTTTTATTTGTACGATTCTAAAAAATTAATGTTTTTGGAACAAAGTATGAAATATGTATATTTTCTATTCAAAGTTTTTCAATACACATTTTTAACTGGCTTTCAATCAATATAATTAGGTTACAAATCTTTATAATAAATGTTTTATTATCAAACAGCTGTTTTTACAATGTATTTACCACATTTTAGATATATGGCCATTATGCCCTACCCCCTGCGGGCGTAATGGCCACATGGTTACTTTTTGGAAAATTGATTACTAAGGGACATCCATTTGCCTAAACGCAACTAAACATTTAATACAAGTCTTATGATAGTTGATCTATATATGATATGATTTTTTAATTTCCAGCTCGACTAAAAAGTAGTTTAAAAAATCAAAATGTCTTAGCCTGGCCATTATGCCCGCCTCTCCCCTATATATATAAAAATCTTGAGTCACGATGTATGTTGCCAATAAACTCCAAAACGACTGAACCAATTTCAATCAAATTTCACATGTATCCGTAATTTAGTCTAACTTAGAAGATAGGATAGTTATTATCTGAATTATTCGCTTATGTCGTGAATATAAACGAATAAAATGAAGAAAAGTTTTCAAAGCGCCTGCACATTATAACCTGCAATTACGAGATAGATACGTATATTAAACAGTGAAACACTATTTGAAGGCGCTAAGTTATGATGTATAATTGTCTAAACTAAATTTTTGGTTGAACTTAAAGGTTGAGTGGTAGACCACTTTGTAATAAAATACATTATGCATGTACAATACATTTTTGACATATTTTCTTGATCGTGACATCAAGGTAAAATCTACATCGGGGTTGGAAATATAATTTACTTCAACCAGAAATGCTCATACGCGGGCAAAACTTACGAAAAGCGTGCGAAGCCGCGGGAAACAGTCAAGGTAAAATCTACATCGGGGTTGGAAATATAATTTACTTCAACCAGAAATGCTCATACGCGGGCAAAACTTACGAAAAGCGTGCGAAGCCGCGGGAAACAGCTAGTATATATATATATATATATTTGGAAAATTTAGCTCTTATATGTATATTGTTAAGATATGTAAATAAAATTTTATAAAGAAGGCATTTACAGTTATGTTATACTCAAACATGAACTATTTTACATTTTTCTCAGTCCTTACAATTTTTACAGAATAAAACTTTATAAGTACACACCTATGTATAGTCAAGAATAGTTAGCACACATCTTCTAATAAAATGTTCTATGTTTCTATCACTTCAGTGTATAGGCCCAGTACGCATCATTGGTTTTATTTGCATAGTCAATGTTTAGAAAAAAATTATAGGCCAATTTAAAATTTACTGCTTTACCTAAAGATTACTTTAAAATAAAGCTGCTCGATAGGTTTGTGCACTCACCATTTATTATGAAAAAAAGAATATTCTGAAGAAAAAAAACTGCTGTTTAGTAGCCAGTGGTGCTGGCCTTACGAGCTGTGGATGTATTACATCTTGGCTAGTACAGTTGGACATACAAGCTGAGATAACGTAACAGCAAAAATTAATCTGCGCTTCCGACATAATGGCGGCGGTCAGTAGAGCTTGCCATTCGAGCTCCAAGGACAAATTATAAATACTGCCTTCGAGTGCATAAGGTTAAGTTTGATAAGAAAACCATGTGAACCATGATTGTTGGTTAAGAGTTGGTTACAAGATAAATAAAACTTAACAGTTAAAGGTTCTTTATTATTGATAACTACGGGGTAATGTATGTTCAGAATGATTATTTAATCACCCTGTGTTATGTATTATATATTTTGTTGCATTGAGATGTATACATGAGCAGTAATTGGACTTTGGTGAAAGACCAAAGAAGGGGTAGCTTTCAGATGATCACTGGCTTTGGAAGCCTGCATTTGTTGTAGAACTTACCAATCATCTCATTTTTTAAACTTGAAACTTAAAAGGAAAAATTAATTTCAAACTATTAGTTCCAATATAAAGTTTTTGAAAATTAGTTGAGAAAGACAATTTTGAACCATCTTGAAAATCCAGAGCATTTCCTGTTGCATTTGCACTTTGATTCCACTGTGAAATTAAGGGAAAAATTTCAAACTTGTTTTGCTGATTACAATTAAGTATTGACAGCAGAAAAGGATAAAGCTACTTCAAAATCCATAAGAGTTGAAATAGACAATGCACTTTTACATCTTGAACTTGAACTGATTGAACTTGCTGAAATGAGATCTTTAAACAATACTACAAGAAACGTTACAACAATACATATTTTTTTCCATTTTACAAATAAGTTTTCAAATGTATTTTGCAACCTTGAGAGATGATGACGAGATATTTTTTGTGAGATGACTTCAAGAGAATTCAAAACACTTTGCAAGTGATTTGTTTTAAGTTTTTAGATCAGCATTTTTCTGTGAACAAACTTTCCTTAAAATTACTTTAATGAAATCCGAGTATAGAGCAAACCTTTTTGATAAACACCTAAAATATATTTTGATGACAGGTGTGTCAAAATTAGAGTAAAGATTGACTAACGTTTTTGGAAAAAAAAACCCAACACAACTGCACAAATTTCAAACACATACAAGAAAGACAAGGGATGGCTTGACAGAAGTTTCAATTAATGTTTCTTCAGTAACTGTAGGAATCTTAATTTTAGTAAATAAATAAATGTGTCTAGTATGGAAATGGATAGCAGGAAAGACAAAGTGCAGAAAAAAATCAGTAATGTACTCATGATATAAATGCAAAATATTTTAAATTGGTAACACAAGGTCTGCACAAAATAGATTAGTGGTCCGAATACGGTCCGCCATTTGGTGACCCCTAATTTAGCTGAAATTGTTTTGATACAGTCCGATGTGGATGTAAGAAGCTCTACACGTTTGTGCTCAAAAAACAGTAGCACACAATACGATAACAGAATACTTAAAGTCCAATACTTAAAAGTTTTTACATTGTACTCTATTGCACATGGACAGTGATGAGCAGATAAAAGATAACCTGTGAATAAGCATTTTAGAAGTTTTATCTAATAGGTCTAGAATTATTTTTTTACCTAATGGTACTTTGAATAATAGCTGGGTTGCCTTTTTGGAATGTCATCTCATCCCGGACGCAAAGAGCCACGTGTTCACGTTCCAGTGGCAGAAAGGGTATCATGTAATCTATCAGGCTATGTCTGATCAGTTCACTATGGAGAAATCCACCTGCAATAACAAAATATAACATAACAATATAATATAACAATAATTTATTCATATGTACCGTATGTAATACATGAATAGTTTCAAAAGATTTGGCCCCTCTTAGGCCATTAATTACATAAAAAATTGGAGCAAACCACTCCTTTAGTATAACAAATTAAAAAAAATTAAAGCTTGAGTTTAAAATTTATTTTTATGATAAAAGTAAGTGAAAGAATGTTTTTAAATGTTAAACAATAAAGTATAAATTAATAGTAATTTCTTATCAAAAGATTTAGATTATTATTCTATCCTTTATATATTTAGGGACTCGCAATCCTTTCTTTTTCGGCGAACGTCCTGACACCCTTACCCCAATAACCTCCTTCAAAAATATTTACTTTACGATATTTTAGCTTATTTTTTTTCTGGTGAATTGTGCAGATAGGCTGTGTTGAATTTTTTATACTCATAGAGCCCCGATATTTATAGTAAATTAGCTTAGCAGCCTTAACGCATGGTTAAAATCATTTACCATTATCTTAGCTTGCATATGGTAGAGTAAGCCTGCATGTTGTTGGTGATAAAAATATACTTGATATTAGATTTTCGGAGTCATACATTTTTTTTTTTTTATTACATAGGGGGAATGCATTTGTGCATGGAGTGTGGGACTCCCTTGCGGACTACCCCCTATGGGCCACGGAGGGCCCAGGCCGGAACCCTTTTGGATGACATCTTGCCTGGTCCGTGTATCTTGTGTCCCAACCAGGACAAAACTACTTGTTTCGGAAGCTAGGGGTCAGCCAGGCATCCGTCTTCACGCTTCTGATGAAGGATCGCATGTACATGAGTGGTGACTGCATTCCAGGCGTCCTCACTCTGCAGCATCATCTCCACAATGGTCTCTGCCGAAACATCGACAACTGTGGTGGCGAGCGTTCGCCTGGCCTCGGTGAAGTGCCCGCAAGCGAAGAAGGAGTGATGAACATCATCATCTTCCTCCAGGCAGTAAGCACACCGAGGCGACCTGACTTTTCCCATCCTGTAGAGGTACTTCCTAAAGTGACCGTGCCCCGTCAGGAACTGACACAGGTAGAAATCTATCTCCCAGTGGCCACGATCTATCCAGGATTCAAGCTCTCGAATGAGACGGAAGGTCCAGCTACCGTCCGATCCTTCCGTCCACCTCCGCTGCCAAACCTGCAGAGTCCCCACCCTGGCAGCAGCCAAGGCATCATCTCTACCCCGCTCCGCAGCCTCCCGGCAGACGGTCTGTGTCTCGATGGCCAGCAGATCAATAGGAATCACCCCAGCCACGACCGCCACGGCCGAACCGGAAACGGTGCGATAGGCGCAGGAGACCCTAAGTGCCGCTCTTCTCTGTACCGATAACAGCTTTTTACTGTATCGCCTTATCCTCATGACACCCGCCCAAACCTTTGCGCCATACAGAAGGGTTGAGTTTACAGTAGACATGAGGAGGCGTCTCTTACTTGACCTAGGGCTTCCTACGTTAGCCATCAGCCTGCCGAGAGACATAACTATCTTAGAGGCTTTGTCACACACCGCCTGAATGTGCTCCCAATACCGAAGACGGCAGTCGAGTAACACACCCAGGTACTTCGCCGCATTCCTTGTCTGAACCTCGATACCCCCCACATTCATAGAGATCAAAGTGGGGATTCTCCGTCGAGTGAGTATAACGATTTCGGTCTTTGCGACCGCCAGCTCAAGTCCATGGCTCGTCATCCAGGCATTGACCCGAATAATTACCTGATTAAGGCGTGACTGTGCCAAGTCCGGAGTCCTCGCCGTGATGACTGCAGCCACGTCATCAGCATAACCCACGAGGAAGACGTCGTGGGGCATCTCGAGGCGAAGCAAACCATCGTATGAAACATTCCATAGGTCTGGGCCGAGAATAGAAGCTTGAGCCGCACCGGCAGTGACCTCTTTCGTTCTCCTTCCGTCTTTGGTTTCATACAACAGCCGACGATTCTTCAGGTAGTCCTGCAAAACGACTAGGAGATAGTCGGGCACGCTGAAGTCCCGCTGCAACGCCTCTAGCATGTCCTCCCACCGAGCAGAGTTAAACGCGTTCTTTACGTCAAGGGTGACCAACAGCACAATCGGCCGAGCCTGGTGACAAGCTGTTTCGGCTTGCTGGACGGCACTGATAACCTCTGTAATAGCGTTCAGAGTTAAGTGTCGCTTTCGAAAGCCGTGCTGCCGGGGAGAGAGATCTCCGGCGGCTTCGATGGACGACTGCAATCTGGGTTTCAGCAACCTTTCATAGAGCTTCCCCGCGGTGTCAAGCATACAAAGTGGCCTGTATGCCGATGGGGAGTTCGGGTCACCTTTGCCTTTGCTGATCAACGCCAACCTAGCAACCTTCCAGCGCGACGGGAACACACCCGCTACCAAACATGCATTAAACATATTCAGCAGCAAAAGCGGATAACTCGCCGCCACAACCTTCAAAACCTCAGCTGGAATGCCATCAGGTCCTGGAGCCTACTTGTTGCGCATGGTAGACACCGCCGCTACAAGCTCCTGCTCCGTAAAAATGGGAACGTCTGGAACCGGTCTTGCTACTCTCTCCTCCCGCCTAACAGGGTGACTTGGGAAGAGAGCTTCCACGATTGCCGAAATCATTCCAGCAGGCGTTTCCGTGCTGTTCCCTATTCCTCCAAGCTTTTTTCTCAGAAGTTTGTATCCTCTTCCCCAAGGGTCCGAGTCCACCTCCTGGCAGAGCTCACGCCAGCATCGCGCCTTGCTCAGACGAATTGCTGCACTCAGAGCTTTCTTAGCAGCCTTATGCTCTGCCGACCTAATTATAGCTTCAGGCCGGTTTTGAGGTCGCTGCGCTCTACGTCTGCACATTAGTGCAGTTCTCCTGAGCTCGCCGATTTCGTCCGTCCACCAGAAGGCTTGGCAACGGCCCCGGTAGGGTCGTTTCCGAGGCATTGACGAATTGCAAGCGTGTTCTATCAGCTTCATGGAAGAGTCGATATAAGCCTAAACCTCAGCTGTTACAATGGACTCGGGAAACCCCGAAACACCAGCCCAGAGACGTTTCGGAGACTGTCTTCCAGCGCTTCCAACCTTTCCAGGTACTCTCGCGCGAAGTAATTGGGGGAGAGGTACACACTGTACAGTTCGAGGACTTTAGGTGTGTGCGTGACCTGGAGTGTGTGGTGATGGGCGGGAGGGGTGGCGGGGTAGCATTATGCGCTGCGTCCCGAAAACATTTCCTTTGACTCATGGTTAAAACCCTCCTTTCAGGAATCGTATTGGCCCAAATAACTCATCGCACTCGCCACAATCAGTCTTTTTGTGACAGTGCTGAGTGTAGCTTGTGCTTCGTTTTTACCGATAATGTGTGTTGAGTTAAAGTCAAAAGCCTATTCATAGTCAGGCTCGCGAAATTGTGAGTAATGTTTACACATTTATGAAGGAAGAGGCAGACCATCAAACTGTTAAAATTCTGTTGTCAAAGGCTCGCCAAAGAACTGCTGCAGCAACTGGAGTGTCAGAGCGAGTTGTGACTTGAATAAACAGTTAACTTTTTTTGGGGGGACATTTTATGAAGTGGATAAAGGAAAAAGTGTTACCGAATTTAGAACCAAATTCAGTACTAGTATTCGATAACGCGCCCTACCATAACATACAAATTGATAAAGCTCCTACTTCAAAAAGTAGGAAGCAAGATATGAAGTTGTAGCTTTCAAAAAACGGGATACCATTCTGCGACGATATCCTTTTATCCTGCTCTACAAACTTGTGCAGCTATATAAACCAAGGCATGACCGGTACGCCTTGGACGAAACTATTCAACTACAGGGTCATGACATCTTACGACTTCCGCCCTACCACCCAGACCTCAATCCCATTGAGTTAATTTGGGCCGAAGTCAACATCATGTGGTTATGAGAAATACATCTTTCACTATGTATCAAGCTAAAGCTCTATGCGAAGGCAAGATATCAAGTATGAGCGCAGAAGAGTGGTCAGTAAAGTGCAAGCACATAGAGAAAATCGAAAGGGACTATGCAGCTGCAGAACCCCAGATTGACAATATTATAGAATCCCTTATTATATAAGTTGGTTCGGATACAGACAGCAGTGACAGTGACCCAGAACAGGAGGGCAACTTGAGTGGAATTGAAGAACTCCATAGAAAAAACAATCATTTTAAGTAACATTTGATATTAGAAAATTATATTCTAGCATTTAAATTAATTAAATATTATTGAAGTGGTTGTAAACTAAATAATAAGAGAATAACAAATAATAACAATAATAGGACTTATCCTTGTTTTTCGGTTGTTATGTTGTTGTTTAACGTGTTTTTGAAAATAACGTATGTGTGAATAATAATCGGCAAATCGAAATCGTGAGTTTAAAGTTGTGAAGAGATTCTTGCGCCTTCATCTCAGCGGCTAGCACGTAAACGCAACCCTCCACACAGATAGCGTTCGTTTTTTGAAAGGGTAGTATTAGGGCTGCACGAGCACAGCTAAATTCCTCCAACTGTAAATGGTAACGCTGTTCAACTTAACCCAGGCATAACCGTCACCGGAACCATGACTCAGTACACGGACCCCACGACTGTCTGAGATCCAAACAGCCGCAGTGCCGAGTCCATCGTAAAACCAAGATGAGCTGGTTTTGGTTCGGATGGGTTCACTGACGATCACTATTTGGGCTTTGGTCTCACAGGCCAGCTGTTCAAGGACTGCGTCCGCAGCGTGACATCTCTGCAGATTGACCTGGATAAACCGGATCATTTTCGTGGCCTAGCACGGGCCTTCCTGTCGTCCTTTGTCATGCCCTCCCGTCTTTGCTCCAGGTTTTCCGGTACATAAGACGCAAGAAGGAGCTCCCATGCAAACCGCCGCCTTGTGTTCGGCGCTGCCGCATTTCCAGCAGTTACTGCTCCTATCGGGTCCGGAACAGGCTGGTGTGACCGTAGCCGAGACAGTGGAAGCATCTGTCCACCTCCACACGGCCCCGAATCCGGCAGATGACCCATTTGACCTTGATCTTCCTCTTTCGGAGTACTGTCAAGGAGTCACTCTCGAGCAGCTCAACCACGGCCTTCCTCTGTTCTTGACGGTTAGGCTTGAAGAGGGAAACCCTAATTTCGCCACGAAGGACAGGAAACTCCCTGCTTAGGGCGTCCGAGATGTCGGCTTCGGTGGTCAAGGCGTCCAGATCTAGGATCTCTAGCCTTGCCTTAGGAACAATGGAGCGAACATCGCCCCTGTCACCCACCGTCGCATTTTGCGAGTTCCAGTAATTGGAGTCATACACTTGCTTACAGAATAAATACAGTTTCATCTATTTTTAAATTATAAATTTTCTAGCTTTTGCATCTCTTAGAAATATTTTTTAAGTTAACGATTTTGTGCTTCCTTAATGTACATAGAAGTTGCACTGTGATACTGGTGCATGGCTAATCTTTAATTTCTAAGACTGTATATTTTCTATTGGTGTTATTTGAATATTGCTTTTGAATATTGCAACCCATAGTTACCCCACTGCTATTTATATTTTTGCTTTAATTTTGTATTTTGCTTCTACTAACTATCATTATTTAACCAATTAATCATTCTGACCTGGACTCTTACAATAACTACTGAATACGACTCCCCGACCAAGTTATCAGTGCAGACTACTCCACTTACTAGTAATAACTCACTGACCGACGTATTAATTAACAATACAGTCTATTGGTTTGATCTTGGAAATTTTAGGATCAAAGTTTGATTTCTAAATTCGAAATTGCTTGAACAATAACTTTCATAAAACAAGAAATTTGTATGCTTTTTGGGCAGGATTATTTTTATTTGTCTACTTCTTCAAAATTTTATTGGAGTTGACGTGATGAAGTAAGCCCAATTTTGGAAGTATCGGTTTCTTCCGCAGGGCCATCTGATTTGATTCCAAACAAAAACTAATAGTTATATTATATTCTCGAACCCTGGAAATTTCTAACCCAGCTCGACTGGCTATCTAGCAAGTTGCGAATATTTTTGCTTGCCCCGAAAATAAAATCGCAACGTAATCTAACTTCTGGATAGCCCTTTTTTTAACCTGCCTTAAAGTATAAATTATTTTTTTAAGTAGATAAAAGTGTAGTTATAACAAAACTAAATAGTTATAAAAAGTATATGAAAGGCAACACTTTTATCTACTTGTTTACATAATTTAAACCTTAAGGCACTTGTCGTATAGAAAAATAAGCTTAATGTATTCTGTTGTCATAAAAGTTTGCCACATGCTTTGACTGCAACACGACAGTTTTGAAACTAGAGGGCTATCTAGAAGTTAGATTACGTTTCACACGTAGCCGCTAAAGGTTATATTGTCTATATATTTATATATATATTACTTATTAAAAAATGTATTAGCAGTTCTCTAATTACGCAACATTTCCCTGGTGTCTCATTTCTAAGTATTAATATTTATTTATAGTGCTGATGACAACACTTCTTGTAGACCAGTCCTTACCTATTTCATTGAAAGATGCTGTTTTCAAAGGCTGCTCAAAGTCCTTTAAAATCAGTTTCTCTCTTGGGATTCCCTCTAAATGTTTCTGGTATGTGATGTTTGTTATGAGTTGATCACCCGTGTTTGAAATAAAAATAAAGATGGTTTCTCTGTAACATTCAACAGCATTAAACCTTAGAGCCAAAATTTTAGTATTAGTATTATAAGAGAATTTTATTGTCATAAGGAATATGAGTCAATTATGTATAGAAAAAGTCTTGTCAATCAATCCTAGACAGTGAACAAGGGCGTGAAATGTGTGGGTCTGATTGAATAATGTCTTGAATGACTAAAATGTATACAATAAGTCTTGTCAATCAATTCTCGACAGCAAACGGCCAGTGCAACAAGAGAGTGTACAGCTTAGTATTCGCTTCAGGCCAAATGTGTTGGTCTGACTGAATAATTCCCCTATACCAGACTTCTATTGCTGTGCCCCAACTGTTATCGATTGACACACGAGCTAATGCACTGTGTGAGAACACCATAGACATACATCATCATCTCAAATCTTGTAAATCATGACCCTGTGTAGGTGGCACAAGTACTGCCATGTTTTCAAAGTTGACCATGTGATTTAAATATAAATACATCTTCAGTACACTGAATAGGAAGACAACTCTACATTTTTATGTGCAACCTTATTACCAGGAGGAATTTGGTAATCTAGTAAAGATTTCAGAGTATCACAAAACAAGGATTAAATGCAAGTTTTAAATACAAGTCATGCCTTGCCTACGTGTTGATGACAAGCAAAAACTATGTCTTACCTAAAATCATAGCCATTGACCTCATTATTGTAATCTAGATAGGGTTTGATTCCATCCAGGACGTAAGGAGGGTACTTCTCCACTTCATCAAAAACAAACATCGCTCTAGGACATTTATACACAGTTTCTTCCAATTCATTCTGAAGTCTTTTCTGAAATGTAATAAAAGTTGATTTATGTAACAAATAACATTATGAGTGTGCATCTGTGTTAAAATAAACTTTTAATCACACATTATAAATTCGAGATTGGTCTATTCAACCACAAATAGAAGGAAATCATCTGGCTTTGAAATTAATTAATCTGTGCATCACACTTCTTCATGGATCCAACAAATTTATTAATTTTAAAGGATTACTTATTCATTATCTGATAAATAATAAAAACAACACTTTAATATGAATGTTAGTTTTACTTTTTATATTAGTAGTTTTATTTTTTGTACACGAGACGCTGTCTCTTGAAAGCATTACTCTACCCATTCTCAACAGACCATAGATTTGCATACAGATTTTAGCAAACCAAGAGGGAGAGTCAGTATAATATGAGGACAAGTGTACAGATAACCAAGTATCTATGTACTGTCTATTTACAACTGAATCTATTTGTGAAAAATCATTTCATGGAAATGGCTGGGAAGGGTAGTTCTAGGAGTGGAAGTGGGATCACAGTGGATGCTACCACAACATTTGAGGGACTGGAAAAGTTTCATTTCTGTCTGGTCTGTCTATCCACATGATATCTCAAAAACGAACTGACCTGTAGAATTGTAAGTTCCCATGAAACTGCATTTCGACATAGACAAGAATGAGTGGTATGATGGTGCATGTACAACCATAAATTTGGTAAGATTCATTGAGGACTATCCCCCAGTAGGCTGGTACAATTTCTATTCTGTCTGCTGAAGGAATGTAAAAATCTCTTTTTTGTATGATTGTGTTTGTCTATCTGTCCACAGGACATCTCCAGAATGAAATGAAAATTTTACAAGGAACCTCAGCAAACCCTGGCACTGCCGTAGCAGATGTTTCGCTAAGGTATATTAATAGTCAATAAATCGAACTTTATTCCTCTTTGTATGGTTAGAAGCAAGCAAGAAACTATTTTGACTGTGACCAGCTGACTGGGCTGCCTGTATATAGTCTGTAAATGTAAATAGCAGTCTGATGTTGTGTTTTTGGTGTCTGTCAATTAATTTATTTTTAGTTTATGTTTGGTTTTGTTTTGGTTATTAGTAATACATGAAGTCACACTTAAATTTAGGTAGTCACACAAAAAATCAAGTAACTTTGAGAGAACTATTAGCTGAATTGGAACCTGCATCCTTATCAGGCTTGTTCAAGGTTAAATATTTTTTGAATGTAAAAACTATAGCAACAATAATAAGTGAGTACTATAATTACTTTAGTTTTTCTGAAAACAATGGTATATAATAGTCATATTATATAGGTTGAATTTCAGTGATGAAAATATTAATGAATATAATTTATTACTATTATTTAGAATATTCTGAAAACAATGATATATAATAAGTTGTATATTTGAAGAATTTAGAGAGGTTTATAAGAGTTTAATGTAAATCTTACAAAGGCCAAAAAAAGAATGCCAGTAAAGGAGCAGATACCACCAGTTTGAGGGTTAATGTTGAACACAGTCAACAAAGATGCTACTATGAAACAAAAACTCAAGTGTACTAGTGGTTTTCTCGGTTTATGACAAGCCTCGTTCTGAATGTCCATCAACTGCCTAAACAGATGGAAATATTCAGAAAATTAAAGAAATATGCTTTTAGGCCATTGTCAGACTATTGATTAAATGTTAGAGATAAGTGGATTATCTTGGAGCTTGGTTCAGCGAATTTTATCCAAAGATTTGGGAATTAGAAGGTTCTCTACCAAGTTTGTGCCTCGCGTTCTGACTGACAATAAAAAAGAACTTCATGCTGAAACACGTTGTGATTTGAAACAGAAACTTGAAACCTATCCACAAATCCTATCATAGGTAATTCTTTACTGGTGATGAGTCATGATGCTATTTCAGTTCACACTGTGTTCAAACATTGTTAAACACAAAGATTAACTGTAATAGTATTAACAATGTTTTAACTCATTGTGACCTAGAAAAACTTGTTAATGGTAACAATACCAGCCTAAGTTAACCAAAACAACAAAAGAAAATCACTAAACACTTTATGGTTGTAATATAGAGTTATAATACATACACGTTTTTGGGAGTACTTATTGATCAAAACTTAAATTGGAAATCACATAAAATTATTTAGTAAATAAATGATCATGTTTAAGACAAGACAAGACAAGACAATATGCTTTATTAACAACATCATCAAGACATGTTACAGAGTCAAACAGTTTTTAAAAGTGAATTGTATTATTAAATGAGAGGTCTATTTAAAATTCATCATTCCATGAGAAGAACTCATCGAGCGTGTAGTATGCGTGGTCTTGCAGCCAACACCGTAAGGTTCTCTTTATAGCTCTTGGGTTGTCTTTCAGATGATCTGGTAGCTTGTTGAACAGTTTAATTCCAGCATATGATGGTTTTTTCTCGTACAATGCTGTTCTATGGACTGGTAGAGTGTAATCCCCTGCTTGTCTAGTGTAGTGGCCGTAGAGATCTCTTTGTTTTGGAGGATTCTTAGTTATGCAGTAAAGTATGGTTTCTATGATTTAAATGGATGTTACTGTCAATATTTTCCAGTTTTTGAAGATGTTTCTGCAGCTCTCTCTAGGTCCTATTCCAGCCATTAACCTTATTGCTTTTTTCTGCATCACCAGAACTCTGTGGAGATTGCCAGCTGAAGAAGCACCCCAGACTGCTATTCCATAACGCAGGTGGCTTTCGAATAACGCATGATATGCTGTTCTCGTGGCTTCATGAGTACTAGTTGTCTTGGTTCTCTTTAATGCAAACAATGCTGAGTTAAGCTTTAGGCAGAGGCTGTTTATATGGTTTTTCCAGCGCATGTTCTCGTCAAGTATTATGCCAAGATGTTTAACTTCATCAGCTGCTTGGATATTTGGTAGTTCAGTTACAAGGGCCTTTTTACTGCCTAGAGTCATTTGTTTTGTTTTTTCTCATTGAGAACGAGGTCGTTTCTCATTGTATATTCTTGAGCCATGTTGAAAGCTATGTATGTGTTAATTTCCAATTGTTCAGTATTTCTATTAGCTGCAAGCAGAACTGTGTCGTCTGCGTACATGATCATTTGACAATATTCTCTCAAGTGTTCTGGAAAGTCATTTATAAATAAAATAAACAAAACTGGTCCAAGGACCGAGCCTTGTGGAACTCCTCTTCTCACTGGTAGGGGGTGAGATTGTAGTGATTGTGTGAGTTCCTTGGTTGTTTCCTTTAGTTCCACTATTTGCTTTCGTCCTTTGAGATAGCTTTCAAACCAACTGAGTGGTGTTTGTCTAATACCAACATTTTGAAGTTTAGTCAATATGAGTTCATGTCCAAGGCAATCAAAGGCTTTACTGAGATCAAGGTATAAGCTGGTGATAGTGTTGCTGATCTCCATATTGTCAATTATATATTCAGCTAGGTCAATAATTGCAGTTGTGGTAGATTTTCCAGAGATGAATCCATGCTGCTTGTCAGTTAGTATTTGGTTCTCTCTTAGATACTTTAGGAGTCTAATAAGAGTTACTTTTTCAATAAGTTTTGAGATTGATGGGAGAAGAGAGATAGGTCTGTAATTGGCAATGTTTTGAGGGTCACCTTGTTTAAATTTCGGATAGATTTTAGCAATTTTTAATTTTGATGGGAAGATGCCTTTCTGAATGGACAAATTTGTGATTTTTACAAGGGGTGTTATGAGTTCATCAGCACAACATTTAAGTATCTTTGTTGATATTTCATCTACTCCAGAGGAAGATGAACTCCTTAGAGACCTTACAATTTTGTACATTTCATCAGCTGTGGTTGGTTCCAAAGTTGTTAGAGTTTCTCTTAGAACTGCTTCGACATGTTGAGTGGCTAGGACTGAATCACTGTTTATGTCATTTATTTTAAGCGTTTCTTCAGCTATGTTTGCAAAAATTTGTTAAAACAATTAGCTATTCTTTCAGTATCTGTCAACAGTTCTCCGTCATGATATACTTCTATTTTAGTAGTTTTAGGGCCTATCTTCCTTTGCCTCTCATTGTTTACAGTGTTCCAGATAGCTTTGGATTTATTATCTGCTTGTTGTATGTATGTAGCATTGGCCTCCTGTCTTGACTGTTTAAGTTTTTGGTCATATGTTTTCTTAAGTTCGGTGGCAGCCCGTTTGTCATCTTGATTTCCAGTTAGGAAAAACTTATCTTGTGCTTTCAGGAATTCTTCTTTAAGGATAGACATTTCTCTGGTATAAGTAATCATTTTTCCCTTTTTTTGCTTAGCGCGAGATCTCACCTTAGGGCAAGTCCAGTCAAGTGCAAACTGGAAAGATGCGCCAAAGTGGAAATATGATTCGTCTACCTCATTTGAATTAATGACGGAGTCCCAAGTTTCCATAGATTTGCATACAAAGGTTTTATGTAATACAGTTTAAATTTAAACCCGGACAGTTGTGTATTATGTCTGCATATAGTTTTGAAATACAGCATTACTGTCTGAGGAACCTAATTACATTAAAAAAACTTGGATGTCTCAAAAATTGTTATTAACAGTTATGGTGGGAGTTAAATTACAGAACTAACTGCAAACTATTATTTTGAAAATTAAAAGGTTTTACATTACTATCCCTATATGTTTATGAAATTTTGAAATCTGTCTAAAATACTGTAATCCACTTTACTTTCAAAGATTTAATGTTGAACATTCACACAATCTCATCATAAAAATTTACTGACTTCCCTAATCAAAATTTAATCATGTTCAAAAAAAGTTTTTATACATGGGTACAAAAATTTTTAATACGATTCAAATTCTTTGAAACATTTTCCTAAATCAACATATGACAAAATTGTTAAGGAGCTATTACTGGTGAAAGTCTATTATAATATTGATGAAATGTTAAATGATGGCTTTGATTAATTTTGTAGTACATATATTATTCACTTAACTAGTGACTAAACAGTACGATTTTTTAGGGTTAATTGTAAGACAGGGCCTTTTTTTTAGGGTTAATTTGCCATTTTGTACATTATGAAATAATACGAATAGTCATTTGATTGATTGATTTTTGATTATTAATTTTTTATCATGTTTTTACTGTTTTATGTAATTACAGTAATAATTATTTTACCACGTTTTATTTATGTCATATTATATAAAGAAACAAAATACTATGACAATACACCAGTCTGTGAATACTTTTGCACAAATGTCCTGTGCAACAAATAATTTTATCTGATTTGATTTGAACTAAGATATAATATGTCTATTCTAACAATTAACTCTCTACTTGGTATAATTTACTGTATATGTTTTTAAAAAAAAAATCAAAATTAAAATTCTGAACTATTACATTATAGTCGGGCTTAATACTATCTAATAGTAATCAAGTAAGTAAATAAGTTAAAACTAAAATTTATGTTGTAAATATGAAATATTATCATAAAATAAAACCAGAGAACTACTCAACATCCATCTGGATTTCTGATCTTCCGACGTACAGAAGACAATAAGACTGCATTAAATCGTTGTAACCAATCATCTGATATTAAATTGGGAAGAGGAGTTGCCTGAGGAAAAATATGTTTATTACTCAGTTAACAGAGCATAATTACATAAACATACTGTACTTACTCTCAAAGGATTAACATGGGAATTTTGTAAGAGAGTGGGGTTGAGCCTTACTGCCATATATTTAAAATCCACAAAAAAAATTTAGAGTGTAAAAGCTTTCAGTTGATACCAAATTTGTATACAAAATAATATATTTAGGTACCTAAAATTGCCATGCAAAAATCAAGAAATTCTTTTCATAATGTAGATAGATTATGCTGTGTGCCTAATTCAAATTTTCCATGTCAATCTCATAATTGTGTTCTCATATGGTGATTATAAACTCCATGACACAATCCAGTGAGATATAACATATCCACATTCAAGGTAAGGATACAGTTTGGGAAAAATTTTTTCATACCTGGTAATTATGAAGCTCTGATTCCTTAGGAAAGTGAAGTTTAGCGAAATATGTTTTTACAAACTTGCTTTTCCCTCCCTTCTTGAACCAGTTCTTTACAATAAAATCTGCAACATAACCCTTTCCTCCTCCTGGCCATCCGTGGAAATTAAGAACTAATGGCTTTCTGCGGTAACTTTTCACTAGATGGCTTTCTAAAGCTAAGAGAATTATTTCTGTAGCTAAATCTTGGCCGTACACAAATTTCTCCAAGTCTCTCTCCAAACCTGCAACAAAATTTAATATACTGATCACGGTTTTTTTATTTTATAATAACATTTTAATACTCAGTATTAAGATCATCTGCTATCTTGACAACTTATAAGCAGGTAATTTTCAAATTAAATACAAAATTGCACTAATATATCTTTAAAAAAATATGTTGATTACACTGCATAATATTTGTTTAATCACTTTAAGGTGCGCTCTACCCCAGGCCAGAAATCGCAGTATGATGTTTAAAAAATCCACAGGGAGCAAAATTGATTAAAGGGAGGGCAATGAATAGTTGCTGTGGAAGGGATTCAAACTTCCCGAGCGCCGACATTTGCAGAGCGGGGAAGACCCGAGTCAGGTGCACCCAAGCAAGGCTGACTTACACATGTGCACAATTTTGTATTAAACATGAATAGGCTAATAGGTCTTTCACTCTTCAACCACTTTACCTATGCCACATTTTGTGTTTTTTTTTAAATCTGTTATTCACATTAGTCTGCCCCTATACACTGACAGTAAGATACATACAAAGATGCACACGAAAACTATCACTTAAAATATAAAAAATACTGTATAGTATAATTTTGGCAAAACATGATACATAAAATATTATAACATAAATCAAACTGTGGGAATTATTTTCCTTCAAATATTACAAGTGAATAGGTTTACATGACACTTTCACGTTTTATTACAGTACATGTTTTAGATTTCTTAATACTGCGATGTACCACAGGCCAGAAATTGCAGTATCGGGATTATGCTATAAAATGTATTAGTAAAATATATTTTATATTTGTTAATTTGAAATGCGGTTTATTGAAATATTTGAAAAATGACAGAGACATAATCACTCCAGTCATATTGTCAGGTAAAGGTGTCTACCAATCTGGAATAAGTGGAAAAACTGGGCAAGTCAGTAATTGTTATAAAAACCATAGAACAGTTAAATAGTTTTAATTTAACTACACAAACCAACACAAGTTAATTAACACTTTGGTAAATAATATAAACCCACATATTTCCTTTTTTATATACTGGATTAGTTTCAAAATGAATGAAATGTATCTTACATCTTTCTTAAAATTTGGGAAACTACACATTTTAGTTATAGAATCAAGAATCAAGATCTTTATTAGTCTTTAAACACAGTACACATATGCAATTGACTTCGTCAAAATACTTTTCAGTAATACGAGTAATTACAGTTATTTTGTACAACCACTCTAAAGTTTAAAATAATATTAATAAAATAGAAGATTTAACAAGGATAATAAATTAATAAATAATTAACAACAAGAACATTACAAATAACAATAACAAGAGAATAAAAACAATGAAAGAATGAAACGTTACTAAAAACTTATATCTCTAGTATCACAGGCAAATTGTTCATTGACACAATAAAGTGCTTTTTCTTTTAACAAGCCATTAATTACAGACTTATTAGTACTTATTAACCAAGCTCCTTCTGGCAATTTATTGAAAAGTTTTATTTCCATATAAATGTGACTTTATAAGTTTCCTGTATTATAATCGTGAGTATTTCCTATTATTTGATATTCATTTAAATTTTCTTTAACTTTCATGAGACAATAAAAAATATATATACAAGGCAATGTCATAATGTGAAATTCTTTAAAAATAGGCAAACACGTCTTTCTGTCTGGTACTCATTTAATTATTCTAAGAGCTTTCTTCTGCCATATAAAAGCTTTATTAGATACTCTACTGTTACCCCATAAATTGACACCGTATATGAATGTGTGTGAAAAAAAGCATAGTAAGATATAATGAGCATTTTGTTACTAACACAGAACTTAAGCTTACGAAGTAAAAATACAACTCTAGCTAACTTTTTACAAACATTTTGTACATGGCAATCGCAATTTAACTTACTATCTAAATAAATACCAAGCAGTTTAACAGTTTTAAAATTTTCAAACATATTATTCATTTTAAAACAAATTTTTTCAGTTTTATTTTCATTTACTACTAAAAAGTTAGCTTGAAACCACTTATTTAAAACAGCAATTTTTAACATAGCGTCTTGATCTAATAAAAGATTTTCAATAACATTATTACTATGTAAAAGTGTGGTGTCGTCAGCATAAAGGACAGATTTACATGGAACATTAAAAATACAATATTTACTGTCCTTACTACACAAAAATATTAATGTTGCATTTAAATTAATAACACACACAGACCTAGGTGAACTGTTTTTTGCCTTTTAACATACCACTAGTCTCCACAAATGTAAGGGATAACATAGGTTTATATGTGAATTAAATTAATTACTATATCAGCTGCTCATGTGTACTGCATTATAGTAACAAAAACATCTAATGTTTATCTCTCACAAGAAGTATCTTCGGTTAACTAGTTTCAGCAATATGCATTTGAGGTAAAAAGTTAAAAGTGGAATTTGCATATGTTTAAGCCAGAACTCATAATTTTCACAATTTTTTCTACTGATAACCCATAAAGTGTCCATACTATAAATAAGCAGAATTCTTTTCCTGTTATAGGAAATTGTCCTTGTATCTGGTAATAATAACTGTGAGTCACTTTTAATTTTAGTACTCTTCCAGCTTGCAAAATCTGATAATGTTTTCCATACAGCATCTGCTGGTGTTAAATCTTTTACTGCAGCTGAACATTTAACCTGTAAAATAAATACAGGGTGAGTCTAAAAGGACTTTACAACTTTGAAATTATATAGATATTTATTGACTTTACTTACAGACTTGATATATGTGTCATTTTGTAGCAAATTACTTCAAGTTTTTGTCATATTCTTATTTCGGTTCGATGTGACTTCCATTAGTGATACGGCAAACATCCCACCGGTAATCAATTTCTCGCCACACCCGTTCTAGCAAATCTGGCGTAACTTCAGCAACCGCAGCTGTGATTCTTCTTAGATCTGCAAAACTGGCTGGTAGAGGTGGAACATACACTTTATGTTTAATGAAACCCCATAGAAAAAATCCATAGGAGTCAAATCGGGGGAACGAGGTGGTGCATGACCAATGCCCAATCCAGCGACCTGGAAAACGACCGTTTAGGAAATCCCTAACATCTGTTAGGTAGTGAGGTGGTGCTCTGTCTTGCTGGTAATAGAAAGGAGCATCCTGTTGTTCATCTTCATCAATTTGAGGAATCAAAAAATTCTGCAACATATCAAGGTAATTGATACCAGTGACAGTTCTCTCCATGAAGAAAAATGGCTCATACACTTTAAATTTACTCATCGCACAAAACACATTCACTTTTGGACTGTCCCGAACTCGTTCAAGGGATTCTCTTGGGTTTCCGTTCCCCCAGATTCTGCAGTTATGGGTGTTCACTTTACCACTGATATGAAAAGTACTCTCATCACTGAAGATTATTGAGTTCAGGAATGTCTCATCTTCCCCCATTCGATCCAACATTACAGCACAGAGAAAAGCAGCACAAGCAGCTTTAACTAAATCAGTTATATGTTGTACCATCGTAAGTCTGTATGGTTTTAAGTGCAAACGTCTCCGTAGCACTCGCCAAACTGTCTTTTGTGGAATTCCAGTCTCCACAGCTGCACGCCGCGTTGATTTTTTAGGACTACGGACAAAGGTTTCCCTGACCTGTTCGACAGTAGCATCACTAACCTGTGGGCGACCTGGCGATTTCTCATGACGAACACAACAACCTGTCTCGACAAAATTCTTGTGCCAACTGTAAATAGAAGGCCTGCTTGGAGGGTCTCTTCCGTATTCTGTGTGAAATCTACGCAGAATTTGTTTCATGAAACAATAACACACAGCGAGCACGCTCCGCACCAGTGAAAGTAGCCATTTTAGTACAGACGAAGCTGGCGCTTGCAGTGGCGGAACTTGGTACTACAGCACTACGGGAGTCAAACTTGAAATAATTTGCTACAAAATGACACATAAATCAAGCCTGTAAGTAAAGTCAATAAATATCTATATAATTTCAAAGTTGTAAAGTCCTTTTAAACTCATCCAGTACAAATATTAACTACCAATTCCAACACATTCATTAATTATATATACAGTTATAAGGAATTCAATCTTATATTTTAACTCAGCAATAACACAATATTATATTTAATTCATTTATTATTAACATACTATATACTTTTTTTAGGCTTGAATTCCTTATAACTGCACATTAAAAAGTAGTACAAAGTATTGAAAAACATAACAGAATGTTTAATTTTCATGAGCCTACATGCTAAGAGCGAAAGCAGGAATAATTAAGTAACCCATTTGTAAAGAGTGCATCAATTTCCAGTTACAGAGTGAATATAACTTCAGCGGTTCACTCTCTAGTTGGAGGAAAATGAGCCACTCTTTGTAAATGGGTAATCTTTTCATTTATTCTCTTTTAGTGTGTATATAACAATTACTTGATATATAATTTACCTCAACTAATTCCTTTTTGTCTATAATGCCATCAGGTGAAGAACTTGATCTATGAAGAGTCCGCACTCTTTCACTTTGACTCCTATGAAGTTCATCCATGGTGTAGTAGGCTTCATTCTACAGATATTCCCAAAAGTTTATGTTGTTAGTCTCTTTCTGCAAATTATTTACTGGGTGATTTGACATGGATTGACCCTGCGCTCTTGTCTCCACAATTCACAAGTGCTCAGGTCATGACAGTCTAATTCTAACTGGGTCTGGATTTCGGTATCAAGTTTGAGTGAATTTAAAAAAGTATTTTTCTTGTGTTTAAACTCATCTGGTTCAACATCCACATTAGCAACATCGCCATAATCATGGTCAGGGGAAAATGAATGAAATTTCTTCGTCTTCTATTCACGAAAAAGTGATATTCTTGTCCTTGTCCTCCTCTTACATCTCCAGTAAGCAAACGTTTTAGAGTGTATTCCAGAACTATGACCAAACAAACTTTTTATGTATACAGTGATTTACTTCTATTTTTACATAATATTTAAGATCATGTAATAAATTTATTTTGAAAATAAACTTTGTATTAATTGTATAAATTTTTAATAAGATGTATCTCGGCCTTTTAAAATTATATGCAGCGATTTTTTTAAAGATAAAAAACCCAGGGAGCCAGGCCGAAACATGTATTAACCCTAGAGATGGCATTGTAAATTCTCTGTAGTAGCAGGGTATTTTAGGCCAACTGATCGTGTATTTTTCAAATGTATATTACTTACCTCAACTAATGCTCCAAACTTATTATACATAATTTTTTTCATAAAAGAACACAGAAAAACAATTTTTTTCTTGTCATACATTTTTGATGCGGCAAAAAGATTTAAAGAAGTAAAAAAATAAAATTTTATCCTCGGATTCCGTTTTGTACTTGACTTCAACGCATAAAAAAAAAACCATTCTAATATATATTGTATCTAGAATTTAATGGTGATAACAGAAATATATAGTATATAGGTATGACTTTAAAAATCCATATTTACACTTTTTATGTTTTTTTACGGAAATGTACCGACGCACTTATTTTTGATGCACAGGGATAAGACATAAAGCCAATTTATAAATGTTGACATATAATGTATTCAATGCCTTAAAACCATTTTTATGAATCATTTTGGTTATAAATCAATTAAAACATAAATAATATAAAATGTTAATAAACTATTTCTAAAATCACCTTGATAATCAACATTGAAGTCAGATTCCTCCCCTTCATCACTTGAAACAAGTTCACCCACTAGTAGTTCTCTCAAGTCACTTGATCTATATCTCTAAAGTGTTCACTAATTTTATCACAAATTATTTACAAAAATATGTGTAATAAACTATTATTTAGCTCGGTACTTTGGGATTATACCGACCACACCCAGACATGAATCGTTATTTCACATTTCGTTTCTACTGATTACTAGATTAGCGTAGAACAATATTTCGTCAATATAAAACAGGAATTGTCTTATCGCAAACCCCTCCCCATCCTCAGACAGAGGTCAAAGTCGAGCGTCTAGTAGATAACGTGATTGCAGAGTCTCGCCGCCCGTTCAGCTGGTGCATCGCTTTGTTGTACTTCCGTGTTTTACCTCTACATTTCTCCAAACACAAAAATTCAACAAAAACAAACATTTACCAAACTAAACTCTTTATTTAAAAAACACTCAAAACTTGTTTTTATTCTTGATCACATTCCGCCACCCAAAATGCGAGTGCCTCCGGCCATCAGCGCGGGCTTCGGCAGCACCTTCGGTGCTGCCCCGCGCTGATGTCGACGAAAGAAAAACATCCCTCGAGATAGTACCTATCAGTAAAATATCAAATTCTAGAGGGGCTAATCAGAAATATAAATTGAATTGTAATGGAAAGGTAATTATGTACCGTGCAAATCACGTGATGCCGCGCGGCCTGCCGTAATCAGGATTCTCGAGAAAGATAAGATAACAGCGACAACAATACCGATCACAATACCTGGAAATGCTTGTAAGTTTGTAATTTTGTAATTGAAGAGTTGTTTTTTCGTTCTATCATGTTTGTTTCTATAAATTTCTATTTTTGTGTTCTTCATACTGGTGTGGTCGGTATAAATCCCAAAGTACCTTTAGCTCATAAGTAATAACTAGCTGAAATAAACTCCAAACTATGCTCTTGGAACAACACAAGAAAGTAAATATAAATGTTGTGCAGTAACAACCACTGTCAGACACAACTGCACGGGCGGACCAGATGGCCAATTCTGTTTATTTATATCCATAGAGGATATCTAAAAATAGTATAAAACCTAATAAAACACGTTATTATTGTAAAGTATGATTCTTCATTTTTCCAAATATATGATTTTTATCATAATCAGATTATATTTACTCCTTCAAAAATAACGTAATGCGACGCAATGTAATTGGGCCGGAATTCCGGCACCCACTTCTAGAGTTAAGGGTCCAAGGTATAAAGTGTTGATTTGGTAGGCTTAACAGTAGTAATTATTTTGTTAAGGTTGCAGTATAGTAAGCGGCCACCACCATCACAATCTAATAAGGGTACCAAATAATTGATAATAATTAAGTTAATAACGCGAAACTCGTATTTTGCTGCTCCGGCCGTTAATGTGACAATTACCGAAATACCTAAACTATCGAATACACAAACATTCTAATTATAGTTAATAAGAATTTATATTACCAGCTCTTTAATGTATTGTATAACTTTTGTATATGTGTAAGTGCACTTTAATATTGTTCCAAATTAATTCAAAGTAAAATCATGTGTATGTTATTTGAGTATTTAATGGCTACTTAAGTACAATGGAAATGTAGGAGTGTTTTATTTATGTTGTGACACTGTCAACTATATGTTCCATGTTTTTATTACATTATTACTTTAGATATTAAAATAGCTGAGCTACACTGTAATTTGAAATAGTCCTACCTGTAAAGTAATTCGGTTCAATATTTTGGTTTTGGTAGTTTAGATAATCATGAATATCGACATCATTTTTTGAACCGCTTATTATACCGCAGCCTTTGTTAATTTTATGATATTGCAATAAATACTTACCAACTGTACTCTCAGTAACCCATCTCTCATCACACTGCTCAGAAATCACACTTAGAGAATAATATGAAACACTATTTTTCAAGCCACCAAGAAAACTTTTTATATCAAACCCTAAAGCATGGTAATACAAAAGTTCAATTAATATAATGATACATAATAAAGCTCGCATTTTATATTACGAATATCGGTGAATTCAGGTTAGCCACAAACATATAAACCACAAATATAACTTGTGTTTAAAGTAAGAAAACTACAAATTAGCTATCCCAAGCCTTCATAATTGGCCTATTTCAAAACTCAATAAAAAAACTATCCAATAAACTTCTATGTCTATTAGAATTACGGTAACATTAATTTAAAAATAGTACTAAGCAAGATAACAAAGAACAGTGCAAGTAAAAGATAAAGTAAAATAATAAAATAATCGCTTATTATAACCTAATATCAGATACAATTCAGTTAAAAAACACCGGCGGTCCGGCTGTGTTTTTGTTTTAAACGAGCCGCAGAACAAGTCCTGATTTTTTTGTTTGCAATTTAAACAGGTGTTCCTATTCTAACCATGCAGTTTAACTTTTCATGGTGGGTTCAGGCCGTTTGAGAAAGGATTTCGGATATTTACCATTGTTATATGCTACAAAGAAAATTATAACACTACTAGGAAACCTAAATAAATAACAATCAAACAAATCACAAGCAATCAAATTCGTGCACGTACACTGAGGTCAAGGATCAAAACACAAGACTGGAGATAGCTGCTCTTTACTCCGACATTTGCCTTCAGATCCTGTTCTCTTTGTTTGAGATGACGTGACGCGACACCACAGTAAATGCTGACATTGGTTTTCTCACCAGTGTCCCTCTGTTAGTTCTTTCGGTTGAGACGAGTTGTTGTCTTGGCTCCTGTGGTGTGATATTACTTGGTTCCATTCTTTATAGTCTGGACTTCATGCCTGTCGTCTACCAGGTATCATTATACCTTTGAGTAGCAGTTCATTGCAACACAAATGTTTTCAGTACAGCGCTGGAGATGACTCGCGTTAGCGCCTGGTTGTTGTGGTTTCTCAATTACTCGTGAAATGAAAATGAAAAATTCTTTATTTATACAGGCAAAGTTAGGGCCGCATGGCCCTTTCTTACACTTAACCTGTGAAGTACAACCGTGACCGATCGGTCACGGACTGTCCCGAAACCTCCACCACTCCTACCCCTACCGCGAATGCGCCATGTCTAGTGCAGTTTTGAACATAGCATATCTCCACGTTTTGCGGTTATTTTCATACATATTTTGGTTTTGCGTAAGCGTTTTGAGTAAGTGTATATAGTTACATCGAAATGAAAAGGTTTATTGTAACTGTAACAAGCGGTGGAAGTGGAGACGCGTCAGTGAGGGCAGGTACGAGTAGTGGCGTCAGTGACAGTCAAGTTCAAAATGAGGACCCGGGTGACATGGCAAGTGTAACCACGCGTTCTCCAAGTCCAAGTGGACCAAGCGTAGCCAAAGTGCGCGAGTATGATGACAGTTATTTATCACTTGGTTTTACAAAAATGGCCAAGAACGGCCCCAGTGCGTAATGAGCAAAGCCGTCCTGGCCTCTGACAGCATGAAACTTAACAAACTAAAAAGACATCTTGACACTAAACATGGAAGTATCGCAAACAAACGCAGAGAGCTTTTTTGAACGAAAACATAATTGTAGAAAAAAATGCTTAAATGTGTTAAGCAGTGTTAAATCTACAAAAAATTCTTTTTCTAACATTAAAAGCGTACCTTCAAAGGCTTTGTTTGCATCTTATCAGATCCCTCACAGAATCGCACACTATTGGAGAAGACCTGATTTTACCAGCAGCAATTGATATGGTTTTAACTATGTTTGGAGAATCCATGAGTCAAGAGTTGAAGGCCATAAATACAAAATTGTAATTGTTTGTATAGAATTTTTTGTTTGATTACGATTAAACCTATTGCCCCATTAGGCTCTAATATATTATGCACAAAATGAGCAAAACTAAGCAAATACAAGTTGACTGTAAAATTTCAAAAGCGACTCACTTATAATATATAGTACGTTTACATGTAATGGGGAGCCGGCTACCAGCTGGATTATGCAGGGGGGCTTGAAGCAAAAAGTTTGAGAACCGCTGGTCTAAAGTAATACAAGTTGTATCGATGGACACATTTATATCTAAATAATATCTATAAAGGTAGCAAATAAGTATATGGAAATCAAATATGTATATCAATACAGTACTATCACTGAAGATTTACCAAAGAACACTTTGTTTTTAAATGGATTCTATACGTAGTTTTAAGAGACACTGTAGTAATTTGTACAAAAACTTATATTTCAATTGTTTTTTGTTTTAGTTTTTTCAATATATGGTTGATGGTTCTATCAAAAAGGTCTCCGACCGTTAAGAAGGTGGTTCGTGGTAGCTCGCCTCGAGAATGAGATCAAAAATAAGACCCCTCGCGTTAGTATTAGAAAACGTTTCAAACTTCCAGAGAGTGTGACTACGAATGCCTTAAAAATAGTAATTTAAATGTTACAAATTAACAGGGCAATCCTTCTCTATTTGGACGGACATGTTGCCTGTATAAGAGCGGTAATTGTCCTATACCTGGACAATGAAAAATTGAAAAAATGTGTTTGTGTCGAGAACTAAAAAAGCATCGCTTAAAATTATCCATATAATCCATTATGAGTATTATTTTAATTACATTCCTAAACTCGAACTCGTTTGGATTTCATACAAAAATATATAAAATTTTCATTTCATATATATATAAAACAGCTGAACGAAAATCCACAATTACTCATTTGCCATGAGATAGTCTTATAATAGTATATGTAAGGACTCTTAAATCATGTTTGTAAACAACCTTCTACTATGGCGGAAGCCGAACATTGCTGGAAAAGAACAAGGCGTTATTTTGCATCCTTTGGTAATTGCATTAAGTGTTCCTGTTTCAAGAAATCTCGTAACAATGTTCAATTTCAAGATATTGGTGATCGAGGTAAAGTAGAAAAAAATAAACGTTTATTGTGTGATGAACTGTTCAATAGGTTAGATGTGGGATCTTTGTCTTGAATCCGCCATTGTAGATAATTTAGCATTAAAATTCAGTTATAAAAAATAATACAACCTTGATGTAATCCAAACATTTTTCATGCAGTTTTGTTTTGTCTAAATATGATTTATATTTTTAGAAACTGTAAGGCATGTTATTAACTAGTGGTTTGATCATTTTCCGTTACGCCTTAAGTAGGAGAAACCAGTCGGCGAAATAAAACAAACTTTTTTAGGCCTATTATTGAGGAAACTGTTCATAGTAGACGTTTAAATAGTGGGTTTAAATAATATTAATGTTAAAATGAACATATATAAATATAACTGTTTATAACCATCAATACAATTATTTAATTGGATTGATCAAGTTTCCTTAACCTGTAGGCTACTGTTTGGCACAAGCCAATGATTGTTCGTTTTATGTATTTTTTTATTGATTTGCTCTAAATGCTTGTATTTGGTCGATGATACGGTTGAACTCTGCTGGTGCTGTTTTGATACCGAAGAATAGCCTGTTCATTCTATATGTTCCTCGGTGCGTTGTTATTGTCTGTATCTCACTGGATGGATCGTCAACCTGAATGTGTAGATACGCCTTGTATAGACCCAATTGGCAGAAGTATTTGGAGTTTCGTAGATTGTTTAGTAGAAGTTCGGTTTTCTTGATTGGATAATGGGAGTTTGTCAATATTTCGTTCACTCTTACCTTGTAGTCAACACAGAGGCGCACTCCACCGTCTGGTTTAGAAATGACTACAAGGGCAGTCGCTGATGTCGATCTTTTATTATTCCTTCCGCTTCGAGAATCTAGCTCAAGATATACTTTTCTTCGCAATGCATAAGGAACATCAAGCTCTCTGAGATATACGCGCTTGATACCTTCTCGTAGCTTGAGTGACAATTTGACATCAGGTATGCAACCTATTTTCTGTTCAAAAATCACAGGGAATGCTGATGACACATCTTCGTTGTTGTTAGAGTTAATGGGTTGAGAAGTTGCTTGCTGGTTATCGACATCAAATAACGATTTTTAGATTGTGGATCCATACTCACCCTAATATAGGCGGATAATTGTCTAATGTGATGTAAATTTCACCTTTGAAAGCATTCGATTTGTAACTCACATAAGCTTCTACCTTCCAATATGGAGCAAAAACATGTATTTTTAAAAACAAACTAAACAAGTATTTTTTTGGATATACGATCTAAATGTTGTGTTTTTAGACTGAAGTGGTAAATTTAGATTTAGTTGGTTGAACATGTTTTGTGGTAGAAAGGTGTATCCTGACATTGAATCAATACAATACATAATGTATTAACATTATGTAGTGACTGAGACTAGTGGCATGGACTTAAAATAACTTGAATATATAATAGGTTGAATTTCGGATGGTTATGATAGAAGACAACGTGAATTAACGAAGAAGGACGAGCAAAGATTGTGTGGTCTGCTAGGTCATTACCCCAAAATGTCTTATAAGTTGGCCGTAGATAAATAGATTAACAATACAGAAATTCTCCCTCTTCGATTCTTTCATCGACCGACAGCTTCTCCTTACAATTCACATGCATCTGACGCCATTAATGTCCCTGCAGCTTAGAACAAATGGAGGTCACCGAAGTACATCTAAGAGCAACTGATATTGGCCTAGTGTTGTCTGAAAGCACATATGAACGAGGTAAATAGTATGATTCGTGGCTACAAATTACCTGTCTTAAGCGAATATGAACTTTAAAAGGGAATAAATATATTTGTAATAAGCTGGAAACTGCAATTATAGAGAAATATAAAGAACCTTACCTTGTCAACAGTTCGTAAATATTTCTTTACAGAATCATCACTAAATGTTTCGGGAGGAAAGTCCCATCGTCAGGTGTATAAAACGCGGAAGTCAACGAAATTTAAACTCGTGTTGGTGTTAAGAACACCACCCAACCCACGAACAAATAAACAAAAGTCATCGTTCGCCCAATCTTTTTGAAAGTAACCATCATATAAACGAAATTGATGATAGTCTGGAGGTCTTACATTTATGCAGTATGTATAGGAAACTTGACACTCTTGAAAAGCATTAAATCTATATACATTTTCAAAACGAAGGCACAAATTGTACGATATTAAACGAAAACTTAAAATTCAGTACCTACTATAATTTTTTCTATTGGTCACAAGAATAGTCTATTAACAAATCATAAGAGCGATTTGCAGCCTTCAATGTCTGCGCTGACGACCGGCTGGTTCGGTTGGTAGTTGTGCGTATTTGGGGGGCACACTGCTTTAACACTCCCTGGAATAAGAACCCCCTCGGGCTGTGACGTCACGGCCGGGGGGTGGTTATTCAGCGCATGGATGTTGACCATGGAATTCGACCATGTGGTCGAGGCCCTGAATTAACATCCCCTGTTCCAAAAGGCTGCTTATTCATCGCATGGACATGGCCCAGTCACTGTATTAATTTAACCGGTAACTCAAGGAAATTTGTCTTTAAGAGATTTAATTTAATCGTAAATAATAATAGTTATTACCTGGATTTTTGTGACGCTGTTACTTGTAAGCTACTATCCAGTATTGTGTTGAAGTTTCGGATAAAAGATTAAATAATATGTTCCTCAAATATGCCTACTTTCTCTTCAAAACTACCATACGACTTAATATTACACAATAAGTGCTCCCACTAACAAAGCTAACAGACCTTAGGTTTCATTCCTATCGCACGCACTGTCCTATTTTTGAAAAATGTTTCACCCAAGACTTAATTCTTAATTTAATTTCTTAATTTTTTATAAATATCACCAATTAACAGAATTAATTCAATCATACTCATAATTTATTCTACTTCAGTTAATTATTTTAATTAATACGTTTATAAAATTAATTAACGCACTGTTCAGATAAAAAATAACATAAACCTACAATTTTGAACTTTGAATCTGCACATAGGTCATAAGCTCATGTAGGCTCTTTCCCTTTATGTTTCTTAGCTATACAGTAATTAGATAGCAAATTAAAACTAATGATAAATACTGTTTTTATTTGTTTTAATTTTTAATTTTGATGTATAGATTCATTCTTTTGATGTATAAAACTTTTATTATTGTGTATTAAGTTCTTTATTAAGTGTATGTACAACCGATTTTCTTAAATTTCGTGTCGTTGGATTTTTAATTAATTAAATTGTGTAACTTGAATGTAATAACTGGGACCTTTTTTTATCATATGTCGTTTTTAAGATATTTACGCTTAAAGATTTTAGAACTTAGGCATTTAGGATTTAGGCATTAGGATTTTAGAAATTTTGAAAATAAAGCTCGTAAGAAATTGAAATATTTATGTAATTAGGCCTTCAGATTATTAAGGTATATACAAAATCATAACCTATTAAAATAATCCGTTAGCAAATATAGGTAAAATGAAAAAACAAAACAACGTAGTGGCCATTTGAGTAATTATTGAGTTTTAGAGTTTGAATATTATAATTTTATTTCCCTTTGGTCCAGGAACAATACCTATAAATATTGGTAGAGGGTTCTGGGACCTTTAAAATTATTATACAGAGTGTCCTGTAACTCTTTGGACAAGGGTATATCCCGCTACTGCTCAGGTCATGGCAAACGCATTTCACCAAATGAAAATGGGTCTTAGGTGCTTAGTTTCCTATCTGTCTATCTGTATGTGTGTGTGTGTTTTTTTTTAATAAAAAATATATCTTAAAACGAATCCTATAAACCTTCTTAAAATCCAGCAGCTTTACAAGAATACATTTTGTTGTGGATTTTATCACAAATCTAATTACTCAAATACTATTTAAATCGAATAATAAGTAACTCATTCACAGCACGTTTACTGTGACAAAATACGGTTCATAACGAATTGCTCAACGGATAGCCAAGAAAAAGTTAACGGCAGTTCCAGAATATCTTATGAATAATTTTGATTTTTATGTTTTATTATGCAAAACAATTAGGTAGCATAGAGTCGTATTCGTGATTTTAATGAATTTATTTTATTATCTGTTGTTTTAGGACATATTTTTTAACTAAAATTTAACAATCATATGTATTTCCAATAAAACATAATATCTATGATGCTGTCATCTATGAAACCATTGTTGTCTAAATATAACTGTGCGATTGTGATTGTTGTTTATTATTCTTAATATACAAACGCCAACCTAAAGTCACTTTTATTTAGTTTTTTTAAACAGATATTGTGAATAATGTAAGACTTGTGGTAAATAAAAAGCAGTTTATTATTGTTAATTAAGAAGTTTGTTTTTGTCTGTCATTGCTCATACAAAGGCGTTCATTGTTGATAAATTTACTATATTATGTCTATTAGTCGATATTTATTAGTCAAAAAAGTTACTTGGCACCATATAGTAATGTACTATAAATTAAGAAACTTGGATCTGAGCGCAATTGGCATAAGATTTTTGTACAAGTATTGTGAGCTATTCGCTGAGAACCTCAACGTCAATCGTGTTATGTCACAGTAAATCTGTATGTATGTTATTTTACATAAGGTTGGACATTAGATTTGCGACGAAATCTACTTAAAATGCAGTTCTAGCAATATTGTACTAAAATTGCAGATTTTTAAGAAGTTCAAAGTTAAAATTTATTAATAGCCACTTCTTTGAAAATATTAAAGATAATGTCATAATATAGTTGTTGCAGCTGGCCTTCCCATCATTTGTCCAAGACTTGGTAGGATTTAATTTATTAAGTTTTAGGATATAAACTTTCTAACCCCACACACACACACACACACACACACACACACACACACACACACACACACACACACACACACACACACACACACACACACACACACACACACACACACACACACACACACACACACACACACACACACACACACACACACACACACACACACACACACCACACACACACACACACACACACACACACACACACACACACACACACCACACACACACACACACACACACACACACACACACACATGACGGCATCCCAAATGTTGCCCTAAAAAGTGCGATAAAGCTGGCACCGAACATGTTTCTCCACATGTACAACAGATGCTTGGAAGAAGGCTACTTCCAGACAAATGGAAGCTGCAGAGGCTGGTTCTTTCTCTTAAAAGGAAAAAAGCCACCCTATGAACCAATCGGCATACCGTTCCTCTCTGCATGCTTGACTCGGCATAGGCAAGGTCTTCGAACGGATCATGTAATGCGAGAATAGAGGTGATGGCTGAGGGGCACCTATCGGACAGACAGTTTGGATTCCGCAAAGGAAGATCAACTGTTGATGCTATTAACCTGGTAGTCAACACAGCGAAGGAAGCCATTTCAGGAGATAGATGGAAAAACGGCAAGAAAAAATACTGCGCAGTAGTGACGCTGGACATGGAGAACGCGTTTAACTCTGCGAGGTGGGACCGAATCATGGAAACACTCGACCAGTTCGGCATCCCAAAGTACCTGCAAAAGTTAGTGGCAAGCTAACTTTACAAACAGAATTCTGCAGTATGAGACAGATGATGGAATCAAGAGATACAGGATCACTGGAGGTGTCCCACAAGGCTCGGTATTGGGGACCGCTTCTGTGGATCATTATGTACAACGGCCTACTTAGATTGAGGATACCAAGGATGGTAACGTCCGTCGCTTTTGCAGATGATGTCGCCCTCGTAATTGTGGGGAAAATATCTGGAGGACATCAAAAACCTATTCAAAGGTGGTATTTGGTAAGTACGCCGTTTGGAATGAATGAACAAGGACTCAAGATGGCCAAGCACAAGACAGAGATAGTGCTCATAACAAGCAGGAAAGAGCTCGAAACGATCACGCTGCAAGTTGGTGAGCACGAGATCGAGTCAAAACCATCCATCCGTTACCTCGGGGTGATGATCGATGCACGCCTCAACTTCAAATACCAAGTTGAGCATGCAAGCACTAAAGCAGCAGCTGTCGGAGGGGCATTATCCCGTCTCATGCCAAACGTTAGGTGGGCCAAAACCGAGACGACGAGCCCTGCTAGCGTCAGTAGTTACATCGATAACTGACCTATGGCATTGCCATCTGGGCAAGTGCACTAAAAACTGCAGGAGTGCCAGAGGATGATATATCCTGTAGGCCGACAAAATGGGCACTGAGAGTTACGAGTGCGTTCAGAACCGTCTCCAGGGATGCAGCACACGTAATCTCGGGAATACTGCCAATTGAGATTCTAGCAGAGGAATACAGGAGCTTACACCAGTGTAGAATCCATAAACAAGAAAATGTAGATGACTGCAGAAAAAGAGAAAGACAGAAGAGTCTGGAGCACTGGCAAGCCCACTGGGACAACTCCGAAAAAGGGTAGATGGGACACATCAGCTCATACCGAGTCTAGCAGATTGGATAAAATCGCCAACATGGATATCCTAGCTACTACCTGACGCAGGTACTCACGGGACACGGGTTGCTTCCGTAAATACTTACACAAGTATAAACACGAGGACTCACCAGAGTGCCCAAAGTGTCGAGGGATAGAGGAGGACGCGAGGCATGTGTTTTTCACATGTCCGAGATTTGACTTGCAGCGACGAAAGCTTGAAAGATTAAGTGATGTGGTGATTACGCCAGAAAAACTTAGTAAAAGAAATGCTCGCATCTGAAACCAAATGGAAAGCAGCAACGGACTTCTCCAGGGAAGTCATCGAAGAGCTAAGGAAGGAAGAAAAGAAAGGAGGGAAGAGCGAGACAGAAGGGCGAGACGCCAGGCTATGGAATAGTGAACTCTCCACACAAAAGTAGAGGAAGAGCGAAATCGCTTTAAATGCCTTCCCCCGTGAAGTAATACCTAGCGGCAGTCCCGCGGGGGGGACAAAGGCTGGGTGAAGAGAGGTTTACGTTTTAGTCGGTATGGGTCTTGGTAACCACATGGACCAAAAATCCATAGGCCAAGATCGAGCCCGGCAACTACGTGCGTAAAGAGCATTTTTTTTCCTCTCTAAAAAAAAAAAAAAAAAAAAAAAAAAAAAAAAAAAAAAAAAAAAAAAAAAAAAAAAAAAAAAAAAAACACACACACACCGACAGAGGAGAAAGTGAGTAATAAAGATCTATATTAATCCGCATATAAATGTGTCTGTCTTGACCTTAGTAATAATGCTTTTGAAAATACGGTAATATATTTAATGCTACGTGTTTTAAAGACTGTTTGTTACAGCGTTTTTATGTTTTTATAGATCTTGATTATAGTTGAACTAACTGATATGGATATAACTGAAGGTAATGAACTTCACGAACATTATCGCCTTGCACCATCTCCTTTACAAACGAAAACACGATGGAGGTAGCAGATATTGAATCTGGTAAACATTACATTATAATATAATTGTTTGTCCTGTGTGTTGGAATTAAACTATTGAAACTGGTCTGTCCTTTAATATTATTGATCCTTAGCCTTTTGAAAATTACAATTTCACAATAAAAATTTTCCCGAGTTTGATTGGTCTTCGCAAAATTAAAAACAAATAGATAATTAATTGTTTTTAAAGTGGTTAATAGGTTTATATATTCTCTGACCACGCATATTTATTACACATACCGAATTTAAGCAATACCTGTGTGTTTTGTACCATGGTTTTAAATTAATTTTACTGTAAAATAAAGTTGTTTTTGATTGCATAGAGCCTAGTTTTTAAAGTAAGCATATTTGATGCATAGTATTTTTACAACACGTACTGGCAGTTAATTATTTGTTTTTGAAGTATTAAAGTCAAATCATACCAATACAATAAAAATACTCGTTAACAACTCGCAATATGGTTAGATGTTTATTGTTTTATACAGTAGAGGTGCCGATTCTTCACATCAACAAGGTATAGTAGCTGATTTAGCACTCCCCAGATGCAGGTCGCGCCTCTATTAGGGGGTGTGCTATGTCCAAGGGGTGCTAATTCAGGCGCACGTATTTGGAAGGGCTACTATCTTAAATGATTTATCTTGTCTTTGTCATATTTATCTAATCCGTTTGTTTTGTTAATTATTATTTAAGTGTTTTAACTTCAGTTGATTTTTCACTTGTTTACACCCCAGGAACATGTAGTATTAATTATAAAACAACTAATTTTGGAACTGATGACAAGAGAAGGTACCATAATATATTCGTGTTTATAAAATCTATGTTTGGCTTTAAGGTAAAACGGCCTAAACTCGTTAAAAAACGTTACCTCTGCTCCCTGGACTTGAACCCGTGACTCTCGGCTAGAGGACCATAGCCACGATATTTAATGGATTAATAATTTTTCTTCAAATTACTAGTCTACAATTTATTTTAAATCCAGTACGTCTCTTTAGTAGGTCTAATTTTGCCCCACAAAGGGCTTATTATCTCTGGATTTTTATTCTAGAAATCATTACGCAATGTACGAAGCCTGGTCTTCACCCTTTGTTGATTGTGTTCAATAATTTTTAGATGTTTCTATTAGGATATCACCATATGGTTTTGGATCAGTATAATTAGCTATCACCACCTAGATACTGTGTATATTTTACACTACTCTGTTCTTCTGATCGATTAAAAACCGCAAGTGCTCCAGCCAATTCCATACCACCACTACTACCCTTTGAAATGGTTCAAGTAATATATTGATAATTAATTGATAAATATTGATGTAATTGATACATATATTTAAAGGGCAATATTTTGTGAAAAGCTCTATCTCCATAACCTTGCCAGCTACAATATTGTTCACAATAAAATTGCATTGTTTTTTCCAAATTCGATCAAATACATTTAAGATATGTCTACTGTCCTAACTATCAATAATTAATTGCTTAACGAGCTGCCAAATTAAGTAAATTAGACACAAGGAGCATTATAGTCAACATAAGAGATGAAATAGAAATAAATATTGTAAGAAATTACATTCGACTACATACGGAGATTAGTTAACGAGTTAATGACTTTGTGGTATAATACATTTCCGGGTGGATAAACGTGAAGATTTTCAAATTAAAAAACAATGTATTCGAAAATGTCCACCACCGCCAAAAATGTTACAAATTTAATACAATTATTACATACAATTTAATGTTCTAAACAATTTATATATTCAATTATAATTTATTGCGACCTCAGCATATTTTAAGACAAACTTCTTCTCGAAACATATTTTGAAATAAGTTTTCACTAGCACGATAGGAACTCTGTACAGTGGCCAGAACTTTAGATTGGCGAAAACCTCCAATTTAAAATCATTTATATAATTAAATTATCAACTTTGCTAAAGAAACGTATCTACACATAACAAGTACGCTTTCCTAACAGGTCGAGTGGAAAATCATATATTTACATTACAGACTCAGTAATCCGACTTCCTGTGAGTCGAAGGGCAGACTTGGTCGCTGGAATGGTACCAGCCGAACGATGGACCTCAGCACCTACCTACATCAATATCATACCGCCAGTACCTCCACCACTTCCAGTTCCAGAGACACCTAGGAAACGGCGATCCAGCCCTGGCCGACTCGATTTGAATACAATCGAGAGGATTAAGTCAGAATTGCAAGAGACGGTACAGTGTTCCTATTTTATTATAAATATTACACATTGTGCTTTTAGTTTTATATTTTTGTTATCAGTACATTGCATAAATCTTGTTAATAGTAATATGTTGCTTACAATGAATTTTAAAATTTTCCAGGAAAAGAAAATGCGCGGAGAGGATACGTGACCAGTCAGTCTATGGTTAAATTTCAACTGCCATGGATAATGTACTTTTCTGTAATGCCATACATAGATATATAAAATATAATAGAATTAATAAAATTTGAAATCAAAATTAATATATCACGGTGACAGACAGCTGCAATAATAAAGGACTTATAGAAAAACATTATAGATTAGTAAGTTGATTATTTGTAAAAATGAGTTATTTGTCATTTATGTCTTCACTGCAAAGCATGCACACGTGTAACTATTTTTATCGAGTAAACGTAAACAAGTTAGTCATTAAGCTACTTAGCAGCAGGTTCTTAAATGCCTCTATACTAAATATATGCATGGAAATTAAAATGGAAACATGTGGAAGATTTTACAGATTAAGTTTATTTATAAAGTTTGACTCATTATAGGCTCAGCTTTGCAATTCTAAAATAACATACTGTACAAGTTTCTATATAATGTAATTTTTAGTTGCAGTTTCCTCATTTCAACATAAAAAACGAAAATACAATTATTTTAAATGGATTGAACACTAGATATAACACACAATATCCAGATGTGCACAAAAACATATCGAAGTTGTTTTTAATTAATTTAAAAGGTTAAAATCCTTAGTTGGTATTCATTAGGCTTTAAATTTATCATTAAATACAAATATTGCATGTTTTAAAATATTTTTTAAACTTATAAATTTTGTGTATTTATAAAATGTGATTAAATTTTTCATTAAAATAAAAATAATTTAAACTACTTTATGTGTGAACAATTATTATATTGAGTTTTAGTTTAATTTCAGGATTGTTACAGTAGTAATTTCTCTATTACCATGTACATTTTTTGTATTCAAAGAATGCAGAGGCTGATAAAATTGTTGCAATGGTGTGAAGAGTTGATTCAATGTAAATGTTGGGTTTAGCTCCATTTCACCTTCCATTTATAGCAGCGTCTGAAATCTGGCACTAAATAAACTTAACTACTGAAATCTGGAGTCCACGTCCGTATAAACAGATAAAAAACCTGCGAGGAAGACGCTCTGAATCGTTTTGACATCACAGGCACCTAGACTACAAAGGAGGTTTGTCTAGTTTACCTAGCAGCTCGTAGTATAAACTAGATGACTAGGTGTTCTCATTGTTTCGTCAGGTGAAGAATTGTGCAAAGAGTCCGTTTAGTACGTATTCGCGACTGGCGTTTTTATATATTCAAAAAGCCATGGACTCCAGATTCCAGAAGTCAAGTGCGTGAGTGCCAGATTTAAGAAGTTGCACTAAAAAGAAGTTGGACCCAGGAGGGTTCACTTCGGGATGGTTTATACCTTCCAGTCGAACCCACACTGGACACAGCAAAAACCGATGTGTCACTTAAATCTGGACAACCTTATGGATTTCCAACAGCGGCACATCACTAATCGCAAATGTCGAGATTCTGGGGTGTAAGGGCAATTCGATATGTCTAGTCTACTGTGGGAGATGACTGTTGGAGTTGGTGGGTTTCGTTCCCTAAGAGTCAAAGGTTCTTGCTAGCCTAGACATAATGGTGTGCCGCCCCAAGCCTGCTTTGACTGAAGAGGCTGGTTTAGAGGTGGCATCCCCTTTTTCTGAGGGGACTAGACTTGAGTTTAGTGACCTAAATTCGGGAGGAGGGTCCCTACCCCCAACCTTACCTATCCAGAATATCCTGTCACTCGGGGACCAGAGCAAAGGTCCTTATAGGACCAGCTGCAATTTTTAAGCTTCTTGTCCTAAGAGAACAAACAGAAGGTGAAATAGAACTAAACGCAACTTTCGCACGTAATAAAACATTAAAATAATATTATAGATATTTTAACGACTTAATGTTCTAATTAGTAGTAGTAACTAATATCCACAATGTGATGCTTGATCCAAATAAGAAAGTTTCATAAACAAGGATGTTACCACAATATCAAATTCTTGAATGATATACTCGTACATGTGGAATATTTCAGGAAAGAAGAAACTTGAGTTCTTCTATGGCCTTGCGATAACCTGGATATGAAACCATTTGAAAATTAAATGGCAATATTTAAAACTACTTCAAAAACAAACGTACATAAAATCAGCAATTAATTTAAACACTCATTTACCCTACAAGTGCTGTTATAAGGATTAAAATAAAAAAAAACCATTCGTGAAAACTTTGTTACAGGCATATTGTCTGAAAGACAAAATACTCGACAAGAATAGGTAGGGATTCCATACGTTCCATATCTAGTCGATACAACCAATTTATTTGTATTTTCATGTTATTTTGTGGAATCGAAATTCATCTTACCAGAAGAAATACATAGACACCAAACTAGAGAGACATACATTATTATGTGGTTTCAGTATAGTTTTATAATTAAACTATTATCAAACAATTGAGTTTAAGTGGTGGTATGATTGTTAGAGAACGCCAAAGGTAGTTTCGTTGCACGCTAAGTATTCGAATCTTTATGATCTATACCAGATACTATGATTTGTACAAATTAAGCCGATATTCATCTAGTTCCCGTTTTTTCTTACGAATAAGTTAGTTCAATCGTTGTTTGACACTGGGATGTCTATATATGTGCCCAGAGCCGTAGCTAAGGGATGGCAGGGAGAGTCGTTTGCCCCGGGCGGCAAAATTGTAGGGGCGGCAAAATTATAGAAGGTTAAGTCGTAGCATTGCAACTACTGTTTAAGCATTTAGTTAGTCAACGCGCGAATCGCTTTACTGTCGGGTCAAAAATACAGGTACCCGTGTTTGAATATTAATCACAAAATAACTAGCGGAACTACAATTTCGGAGTAAAACCAATTATTTACGAATAATAAATTCCAGTTATGCCAGAAACGGTGTTCGGTAGTTACCAACCAAATTACAAAATTAAAAATTTCATAACGCGGAAACTTGAGATTCCCCAATTAAGACCAAATTTGCATACACGATAGGTACAAATTTACTGTTTCAGTATGTAATTTTACACGTATATTAAAACGTTTGTTATTAAATTACGATTTTAACTTTGACTCTTGACCGAGTGGTTCAAAAGAGTCTACTTTGATCACGTTAAATTGAGCTATTAAAGTTATTATCCTGGGCTTGTAATTTTGTAAAGCGCTATTTCAAACGTTTTTAGCACAGAGTTAAAGGTTTTGTTAATTTACCTCAGCCGGCGCCTGTTCATTTTGAAGGTACAAACCGCCAGACTGCCGCAGCAACACCGCCCTGGGCAATAAAAATTAGACAACAAAAATCCCTTTTAAAGTTCACTGATTCTCTATCCTGTCAAGATAAGTTTCAAACGTTATGTTCATGTCTTCAAATTCATACAAATTGTTGCTAGTAAATGTAAGTGTAAAATATCAAAATGTTATTTTTTGAAGAAACTTTAAATATTTTATACCTATTTAGAGTTAAAGAATAAAATTTAACAAAATAATAATTCTGATTTAAATCTTTGTGTTCCTTGAATTTTGTATCCTTAATTACACATTTTAAATTTGACTTAACATTCAAATTTTTTTCTTTACAAGAAGCTGAAAAACCTCTCATTATAATTAGTCGTAACAGGATGTTTACGTTTGCTTACGCAGTGACAGGATATTCGGGATATGTAAAAGGAGGCCAGTTCTGTATCAGACTTTACAGCCAAAACGGGCAAAGCTAGCACCCCGTTATCTCTAGTTTCAGCTTATGACTGTATTTAACACAGTCATCTCCCGCAGTGACTAGACCTATTGATATACCTTTGCACCCCAATATCTAGATATTTACGGTTAATTATGTGCTGCTCCTGGACATTTAGGACAGAATTGTCCTTATTTAATTGGTATGTTTTACTGTGCCCAGTGTGGGTTAAATCGAAACGTATAGACCAACCAGAAGTGAACCCCCCTGGAGACATGTACGTTGATATATTGTAAACGTTTTATTTAAAAAAGTGATTTGATGGCGCAGCGTTAGTGAAGCCTCACTCGAGGGGCTGGAAAATATGTATTTCTCTTTATTCATCTGTATATCTGCCCGCACGATGTCTTGAAAAATAACTGACATGTACTCTTGAAATTTTACATGAAAACTCATTTTACTATTAGCAACACTGGGTCCGATTATGGTGTATGTCACTCCATGAGATGTGGCTGAGCATTAGCAATTATTTTTACATTGGTCGTATGGGTAACCATGATGGCAACGAGAAAATAGCAGAATAAATACATTTGCAAACAACTGTGTACAATAATTTGAGATTTTAGTAAGTGGCATTTATATTCATAGAGTGAAACTAAAATATAATAGACTGTAATAACAAAAATCGGTAACAGAGTTTCACTTCACCGCACTCTTGCGTTGTAGTACCCTCACGAGTTCACCCAAACTTTTATTATTTGAACACTGCTGTAAAATCTATCATAGACCCACTAGTAAAAAATGTGAATCCATCATGTGGCAAGATATCTCGTTAAAGATTTTATCTCTAGACTTTAAAATTTGAAATTCCACTTCATTTCTACATAGACAAGAATGGATTCTATGATAGTGCATGTCCAACCATAGGATTTGGCTGAGCGTCATTGAAGCCTATCTCTCAGTAGGCTGACACAATATTCTCTTTTCTCTGAAGGGAGGATAAACAAATTTACTGTATGACTTTATGTCTATCAGTTCATAGGACATATAAAGACTTATTGAGCTATATAGATTTTAAAATCATGTATGCGGCGTTAGCGAAGCATGTTATGTGAAGCGTGGGGTGACGTACTCTTACCTTGTAATTATACAGTTTTAGCGATATGAACACCGGTTTTAATGCATTGAAAGATGTAAGTTTTATATTTGAGTGGTTCTCAAACAGTGTCGTAGCGGGAGGATATCGGGATAACGAAAGAAATTCAAATTAAAAAAAAAAACATTTTACAATAAAAACTCAACAGGCCGTTTGACCACTTTCCGTTTGTTTTCATCTTTCTAATCTTGTAAATAATAATGAATCTTTAAATGTATTTCAAAGCGCTAATCTCGAAAACGACTGAGCCAATTCGGGTAATTCCTTTTTTACAATATTCGTTGGAGTCCGATAAAGGTTTTTACGGAGAGAAAATCGGAAAAGATTTCTGGAATACTTCAGAATTTGGAATAATAATATTATAAAATTTACGAAAAACAATAAAACATTAACTAACAGTAAACACCTTTAGCTGAAGCTTAACAAACAGACAGAAACATTTGTTTACACTTAAATTATAGAACATACTAACTACACTGTGCTTGATCAGTAGTATTATGCAGATTGGAAAGGCATAGTTACTATCTAATTTTTATTACAGATTTCTCCTGTGACCACAATAAAATATCTAATGTATAGAAAATACTATTTAATCGTTATTATAAATACCACATTAATGAACAAAGCTGTGAATATTTACACATAAATTACTCCAACTGGTTGGTTCCTTTGACTTGGTATATGATATTTTACTGTGATTTCAGGAAAAACAGAGGGATGGATACAAATATGCCTCAACGACTCATTCTTTTCTAGACTTCTCGCAAAGCTTATTATAAACGATTATTTAGAAATTTTAAATGAACATAGTTGAAACAAATGTATATTATATCCCTTATACCGGAAGAAGAACGCAAGCAAAAAAGTAGTCTTTTGTATGCATATATTTTCTTGCTCGGGGTAAAAAATCAAAATCAAATATACTACCAGAAATATTGTAGACCGGAAATAGACGTTTTTCACGTAAGTTATCTTCCGAAACCTACATGTGTAAGTAAATATTTTCTTAATCGGTGCAACAACGTAGGGAAGGTGAAAAAATAGTTCACAAAAAAGGTTACAATATCAGGAAGGTGATCAGAATTAGGTCCACTTATAAGGTATTGACATATCGGAGCAGTGGAATTTTTATGAGGCGAGATGTTGAGCATATGTTAATGAAATTATTTTGTCTAAGGTTGGCTCGGATGGAGCAATAATAGATACATTAATTGCACGAAGGAGCGAACTCCACTTAGGTTGTTGGTTATGCTGCCCACAAAACGGTATTTAAAATTAAGACCACATAGAATAATAGTTGCGGTATAACCATGAAATAAATTCAAAAGATTTTGCTTATAAAAACGTCGATTTGGTGACGTGTATGCAGAATTAATGTCAACGTTATGACCATTTTCTACATTAAGCTACATTCAAACAGCTTCAATTGAAAAAAAAACTTCGGTAAAAATATACTATAATAACTAATTTTGATTTTACAAAAGTCATCTTAGATGCACAAGGAAAATTTGTGTCTCTTCTGTACATAGAGTTAGCCTGGGATATTAAACTGTTTGTTTTATATGAAATAAGTTTCAGTGACACAAGCAATATCTTTAGACCTACTATGCCGGACGATAAAAGATTCAAAAATTTTTTCTTTAATCTCATATTATCCAAATTTCAATCAAGGGATTAAATTTAGAATGATTGAAAGATTAGATTGAACTATCTTGGAACAATGGCTTCATAACGCTACTCAATATTTTCTTTATTGTCGGCATAAGTGCCCGGACTAGATGAAGGACGAGATCTTCAATGTTCGAAAAGAGTAAATAATATTTTTATTATTTTTTAGTGTTACAGGTTCGTCGGCAGTCCTGGGGAGAGGTCCTTTTTGTGTTACCGCTTGAGCGTAATATCTCGAAGTATTGGAAATCATGCGAGGATGATAGTGTTGTTCTCGAACACTGAGTGATGTCCCATCGTACTTGGTTCAGCATTATCATTTGCACTAGCTGGACATTTGACAGAGTTCGTACGAGAGAGGGTTTTATTTAAAGTATTTTCTTTCATATTATACAACATTTGCTGCCTCTGTAGTTGTCAATATGGATCTAGCCAAATGTAACACGCCTAGGGGTGTTGGTCTTTTTGTTGGAACACTTCGAGTAATGATGGTGTCCTGCGTATTTGACACACATGGAGTTTAATTAGCAAAAGATTTTTGTGTGCCCAAAGCGCTGACATCGGGTACACAAATATATATCTAAAGTAAAAAAACTTCTTTACGATTCAACACTTATAACAGTTTAGCACAACCCGATCACTATGTGTCACTATCTTTCTCACTGTTTTCGAAGGAAACAGAGCGTAGTGGGATGGACATTTCATCTTTATTTCATAGACTAACTACCTGTTTTACTAGGAGTCCAGGAGATACTAATTCAGATTGAATGTCTTCGTCAGAGAGGGAGCAATGACGTCCCTAATAATACTAAATCAAGTTTTTAAATCTCATCTCGTTTAGGAAGTGTCATACTATACTTAACATTCGAGTCATTATAAAAACCAGTTAGACTTCTATTCATATATAGTTCAAAGATACTTTTTAAGAACTTTTTATTTAAGTAGAAAAATCGTGCTTAATTATTGTTTGCATGGTTATTAAAACTATTTTTAATGATTCTTCACATCATGTAGGAATATAGATGAACATTTTTCTTCTTTGTATGGGTATCAAGATAAGTTTATCAAAGTGCAGAACGCATTTCTTAGGTTGAAGATTGGTACTTGAACTCGTCGATTTTCTTTTAATTAGAGTGACAAACTCTTCGCCTTTTCTCTTAGAATCATTCTTGTTTAACGGTGAAGTACCAGCAGTTATCACTGTATGAATGATGATGGTTTGACACATTTTATACAGCGATTACAAATACAAAAGGTGATTCAAGATTTTAGTACTTAAAAAGAGTATCAAAGTATAGCAAGCACATGCAAAAAAGAAACCCCATTACTAATTAATGTTTTAAACAAAATTGTTTTTTATTTTAAATATGTTCAAATAGAGGAGAATACTAAGTAAATATTATATACAGATACGACATAAACAGTTAAAATCGAGTTAAATGGAACTATTGTTAACACTAACGTAATTAATTCAAGAACTTAAAAGGCAATTCCACGATAGCAGATCGGTGGACTCTAAACATATGTTTAGAGTTATCAAGTAGATTTACCGCAAGGTGGTTTGGGTGATCTTCTAATCTTGGAAGATAATTGTAACTGAATTTGATAATTTCTTATTTTACTGTTCGGCTGTCCATATCTTGATGTAACGTTGTATTTGATGCATACCAAGGAGTTTTTGCAATGTTTCTAACCAATTTTGATTGATACCGTTGAAGTATCTCCAGAATTAATTACTATTATTTAAAATACGTATTTAAATCAGATAAAATATTTAACTAACTTGCCGTATAATTGACTAGCTAATTCCCTCTTTATACTAAATAGGCCTATAGCGTTGCTTAATTACTTTGATCCCTTGTAAGATAATAAAATAAAAACAACACGGTAAGATATTCCAGCTGAAAGTCAGCTGATAAGTCAATGTAGCAACTTAATTTTACTGTATAATATGGGATTTTATAGCTATTGCTGGTTAAAGTATAAACATCTCATCAAATATTGCAGTTGGAGGCAAATTGCAAATAAAAGAAACATTTTGAAACTTTATTAACTATTCATTTGAGTTTGGCCGTATATCTATTGACGTCAATGGAGTAGGCGTGGCTTATAGAGTGCGTGCGTGATGGTGAGCAGACGGATGAAGAATTGGCATTTGCCTGGCACTTCGGTTATAGTTGGTGTTAGTCGAATGGCTCGAAATATATGGACGTAGATATCGCGTACAAGTTATTTTAATATTAAATCGAATTGTGTGTAACACTCTTAAATATTCACAATAATGGCCGAAACCACTCAAGCACTCTTCATAACAGCAAACGTCGGATCTATATTTGAAGAAGTAAGTTACCGGAGTTTTGTCCTGATTAGATGTAACCTGCAATCTTACATAAATCAAATATATTTTATATTTTAAATTTTTTGAACTTCAATAAGCGTAATTTTTTGTTAGATTTATGTCTAACTCACACGTGTATTATCAGTATTACCTGAATATATACTTTCATTTTAATGGTACAGTTGTATTGGTTTGTTGATGTTTGGATTTTGTAAATAAAAACATTCCAAAGTGGATTCACTAAACGCTAATATTGAATTTCATAAAAAAAGATGTTTAGTGTTGTTTCTATAAATGTGAAGTAAAATTTACAATTTTAAATTCAATAACAATACTCAAACATTTATAATTTTTAAAAGCCTTATCATAATTTTATCTAGATTTGCCAAGGTCTAATATTAATAAAAAAAGTTATCATTACTTGACACTGTAATACCCAACTCTTGTTATCAATTTCAAAACATTTTTTACAACTTTGGAATATAAAAATTCAACATAACCTGTATTAATTATAAAAGTTTTGTATATTTTTTATATACCAAAGTATTGTAACATCATTATCACGAATAACAGTTTTCAAAATCATCAAAGAATATAATGATACCACCAAGAAAATCCTAGTCTAAGTAATTGATTCTTATATTGTTGTGTTATATAATTTTGTAGCAGGACAGTATTATATTTACTGAACTAACGTTACCAACCCATCCTCAATTTAGTAACTAGGCTAGGTTTAGCTCTGGTAGAAACTATCACAGAATATTTTTAAAGTTTTATGTTAAGGAAGTGACTTTTGAGGTACAAATCTTAAAAACTGTCATAATTTAGCTATTTGGTATATATACTTTATAGATGTTTATATATAAATATCTATAGCCTAAAGATAACAAATATCATTTTGGGTAGAGTACGATAAACAGATCCGGTTTTTATATAGATTATTATAGCCTAATTATTGATACTTAATTAATATACATGTATCAAAAACAGGACTATTAATCAATATCAACAAATCTGTAATCATAATAATAGTTTAATATGCACAGTGAAAATATTATAAATAATAAAGGAACCATAATGATCAAACAAATAATTAATACAAGTTGTGGAGTTCTATGTTTCCTTCTGAGTAGCAACGATTAACCCTTCAAGAAGTGGTTGAAAGCATCTTCTCCAGAAAACAATACATCTCTTCTGTGCAAGTACTCATCTGCAAGCAGGTCGGCTCGTATGCCACTTTTTAAACTTAGTTTCATATCCCTCCACGAGCTTTCTAAACAGTTGTCAATATAGTTGACAGTAAAATCTACAAAACCACATTCACTCAATCCAAAATTTGCTTTCCACATGTCTGTGACCATGGTTATCCACTTAATGAGATTTTTGGCACTACACCAACACATAGAAGTCAAGAAAAACACGTTTTATAATCTTTGAAAACAATTTCATAAAGTTTTCTTAAGTTGACTGCCATTTTGAATTCAACAAAGTCACTTATTAAAATGTAAAATATTATTTTTATTATCTGACAAAATGTTTACAGTTGATACAGAGGGTATAAGTTAATTATTTTTCTAATTAATTGATCAGTGTCGGTTGGTTATATCGATGGTTATAATTTAGTAATATTGTTTGTCAATATTGATATGTCAAACCGGGTCTGCTTATCATACTCTACCCTTTATTTCTATTAAATTTAAAGGGTAGACTTTAATAAGCGGCTACACTCGTTATTATCGAACTATTTGATATACTATCCAAATTCGATATTATATATTAATTGTATGAAACAAGAATTATAGTATATTAACAACAAGAATAATACAATAACACAAATTATACACTAACAATATAATATAATACAATAACAAGAGTAATAACATAAATTTATCAATAACATTACAAAGTAACAAATCCAACTATGGCCTAGACCTACACATCAGAAATACGTTACAATATTTATAGATTGTGCGGATAGCAGTGAGCAACCCCTTTTGTGAAAGCAGTAGCCAAACCCACAAATATCTAGAGATTTATCACACAATTTCCTCATATTCATTGTTATTTTCAAATTCTCAACAGATTAGTAATTCTTGCTGTATATAGCTTAGAAGACAAATGACTGTAAGTAATAAGTAGGAATCATATGTTTTGTTAATTAAAATTGTAATATAGAATTATTCAATTGGATAAAACAATCAAAACATTCAATAAAAACAACAGAATAAAGTGTGCAGGCCGTTTATTAAAGTCTACCCAACTTGAGTTGAGTTCTGATAGAGCTACAGTATATAAGTATACTAGCTGTTTCCCGCGGCTTCGCACGCGTCTCTTAAGCTTTGCCCGTATATTTCTTTGCCTTCAAATAGTGTTTGGATATTTTAATATACCTAACTACTGTGTTGTAATTGCAGTTTATAATGTGCAGGCGCTTTGATAACTTTTATATCTTGCAGTACAGCCTGGTGGTTAGTTACATCAATGGGCATTGCGTATAAACCTTCTACATAGAAAAATACAAATTTTCATAGTGATCGGTCCAATAGTTTCTGAGTCTATAAAGGACAAACACACAAACATTCATTTTTATATATTATGATTGCAGAAACAGTTTAAACAAAATTTGTCGTTTCTCTTAAGCTTACTCTATGCTTTAAAACTATAAGTGTAAAGAAATTTATATATAAATATATTTTTTGTCGCATTATATATGTTTACAAAGAACAGCTGATTAAAAATTTGAAAAGACTCTTTCACTTAATAACATATGTTTGCTGCAATGCATTTCTTACGGGTATTTCTGTAACCAGTGGGGCGGAATCCTGAATCGGGAAAGGGATAAAAAGTATCCTATAACCTTCTACAGATCAAGACGAACAAATTTAAAAAAAAAAATTAGGCGAATCCGTCCAGCCGTTTGTGAGTGATGCTGTTACACACGAACAGTTTCATTTTTATATTATAGATATAACCAATGTTGATTGGTTTATTTTATAGAGCACTTTTTATAAACTTTATTTTGATGCCCTTTATCTATGGCTATTAGCTTGAAATAAAAGCTACATAGCTTACAATTGCTTTAAACCAAATGTTTAGGATAACCTATATTCAAATCTATAAATAAAATTCCAAGAAAATCTTATTTTTATGGATTTTATTTTAATATAATTTCATATATTTCAAACGACTTCTACATTTTTTTGAGTTGAACTAATCATGTTTTTCAAAAAACTCCTGAAAGAATTCAGAGGTTTACTCAATAAGTACTCTTTTAGTTTATTTCTGAAACCCTTGGCATTGTATTGACTTAAATTCACTTGGTAAATAATGTAAACATTTTATAAAGACGTTAATACATTTAATACATTTAATAGAATGTAAACATTCTATTAAATGTATGACGTTTTCTTTTAATATAACTCCAAATTATGATTTCATTAGATATATTAAAACTTGTAATATAATTATGTTTTCCCTGAATTAAAATATGATTACTAAAGCCTGTAACAACTTATTGCTTCAAAAATATACAGATTGTAGACTGTAAGAATTTGTAATTCTCTAAAAAGAAACTGAATGATTTTTATTTACATTTCAATGATCCTAATGGCTTTTTATTTTGTTGAACCAGAATTTTGTTTAAATTAACTGCTGTGGTAGCCCCATAAATGATTACCGTAAGCAATATGCGAATTAATTAGATCGTAATAAATTGAGTTTAAAGCTTCTAAACTGCATACTTAAACCTTAGTGCATACATACTTCTAGAAATTTCATTCAAAATGTGGTCTACATGCTTATTCCAACTTAAACTGTTGTCTATAATTAAACTTAAAAATTGTGTGCTATGAACATTCTTCAAATATTCTTCCTTAATAATGTTTGGTTGTTGCCTATTTCGGGCTTGTTTTGTTGTAAATCATATAAAGTTGGATTAGGTTGAATTTAACAAAAAGTTTTTATCAATCAAAGACATCATTGAAAGACAAGTGAACAACTCAATATACTCTCTAAATTTTCACCTGTAAGGACCACATTTGTATCATCTACACATAAACAGACAGCAGCCCTTTTTTCCTCCATTACGGCAGGCAAGTGATTTATATAGCAGAGAAAAAGAAGGAAGCCTACCAATCATGCTCAATTTTGACATATTATTTTCTATTTTTTAGGTAAAAAATTAACCACGCTAGTTCCTAGCCAGTTACATCTAAAGTTTTTAGACCATTTACTATACATTGATCGAAGTTCATTCTAAGGAACTTAGTAGATTCAGCTTAATCCAAAAGGATGTCGTCCACCATCACTGCAAAGAAAAAACTCGTCAAAGAAAAACATTTTTAGTTTTATTTCAAACTTTTTTAATTGATCTAATTCTTGGAAAATAATTGAGAGGCAATCAATCATGTGACATCTTAAATATCACTTGTCCACAACTAGTGTTACGTGTTTCCTAGTGCAACAGTAAATGATTTAGAGAGGTTAAGGAATATGCTTAGCTTATATTTTCTCTCCTCTAGGCAATAGTTATATACTGTATACTACATTATATTTGTGTACATACACTAAAATACCATAATTGGAACTATATCAATTATGGTATCAATGGTCAATGTATTTTTTTATATTTTCTTAAACACAAAAATCCTTTTTTAACACGTTAGATCCCGTAATGTACCAATTGGTATGTCAGCCAGGCCCTTAATTGGCGATGATGCTGTACCTATTGGTACGGCAACAATGGCAGGGACAGACTATAATTGTGTTGGAGGTGGGTCTATTCTGATACCGTGCCCTTGCACATTTTTATTGAACTAACTGTGCAGAACTTAGACCAGGCTAATTGCAGAACATTGCCTTACTGTAACAGGGCTTTGTTTTGTTAACTGAATCAGCTGTTGGAAATGTGGTTATTTTGTAAAATCACCACCTAAAAAGCATGTTGAGTAATAATTTACTTTGTTAGAACCTGATTGAACTTGTGCCTAATAGGGTAAATTGATGGAACAGAAGGGTTCTGCGTGCAGATCCAATTATAATTGATTGAACCCATTAGGTGACCGGCAACTTTAATACACCACTGTGTTGAGTTGCTCCTGGCATTGTGGTTAGAGTTAAGCACTGACATCTCGTTAGTGTTAGGCTAATGCCTTTCTTATGAGGCATGTTGTCAATAGTAATTGGCGGTACCAATAATTTATTAAATTAAATCTGAACTATCTAATAATGTACTATTCATTATTTTATCTGTTTCTTAATTATTTATTTGGTGTGCTTTTCGTTTTTATTAAATATGAACTTAATGTCCCAAGGAGATAGTGATTTAATGTATTATTTGTGTATTCTTATTTCTCAGAAATATTATATTTGAATCACATTAATATTGTCTGTCAAAAGTGTATTAGATATTTATTGTATTGTTCACTAAAAATCTACTTCTCATCATGTATAATTGCAGCACCTTCATTTTTGTCAAAAACACTAATATTTACATTATTATTTACACTGTTAATTACATTTGGCATTTCTTCATCATCACTAGGGTCTACAAAATCTCCAATACAATTATTACTATCCATATCACTAGGAATTGCGTATTTAACCACTTAACGTATTTACGGATCCAAATCCGTAAAATCAGCTTCACTTGAAATAGGAAAGTCAAAGTATTTCCGTATCTTCATCATCTTTGAAGAAATTGTCACTCATTTTAGCAAAATAACAGACTGTTTGTGAAAACAGTAGACGGAATGAACGAAAAGGCACCAAGTTACTCCAGAGGTAAGAGAGAGTGAAGTGGAAGGTAATACAGCAACTGTCAGATGATCCCCATAAAATTTCCATTCCAACCTCGGAAGTAGTACAGACTGTTAAAACAAAGCACTTCTCACTGCCTGACTCATTAGATTGGGTTAGCTCCTTTATTTTTATGATAATTAGGGATAGAAAAAGAATGTGCCGATCCGATCGGTCCAAATTAACCCCATTTTCCCCCCAATTACAAATTCTAAAAAATATTGTAAAATAATTCAAATATCAATATAAAATCAATATCGGCGGCAATACATTTAGGAGTAAAGTTGGCAATAGGGTACATTTTGGGGACGTTTATGGTAGCAGTTAATGAATTAACCTTACAAAAAGTGTGCCTGACATATGATTGTCACATCTGAGTGTGTATTTGGCCGGTAACTGTCCAACGAGAAGTAATAAGCAATGCAAACTCTTGTACATTTAAAATACATTTACATATTACCCCTGTATACTGTGACTATATACGGGGTGACTATTTGAAAAACAAAAGAAGGATAACACAATTTGCATTTAAATATTTCTTAATGTAATAAATTATATCATAGCTTTAAAAAATAATAATAATGCCTTGAAAGTGATGAAAACTAGGCCTTTAAAACTAATAAAGAGAATACTAACTAGTTCTTATTACCTTGTTGTTTCTAAGTAATACAAGTTTTATATTTTTACTGTTAGGTTCCGTTTTATTTAATGAGAATAGCTTATCCAGTTTAACTATTACAATCATACTAATACTTATCTTTGTACTATTACAAAGATAATTAAAGTTTCCCTTTAATTGTATTTTCAAAGTTGTATAAACCTTATTGTAGTTATTATATTGAAGTGTATATCAGTTGCACCTAAATACAATTGGTCACAGTCGTAATAATATTGATAAGTTAAAAATATAATTTGTTTCTGTCTTTCATAAAGTCTTTTCCAATATTTTCAATTAGTTTGTTGACAGTTGTAATAATAAAAACATTTACAAAATAAATCAAATTTTTTTAACGCAATGATTTGTTGTGCAGTGTATTAAATTTTAGCACATTTTTATATCTTCACTGATTTAAGAATAAATATTAATTAATATTTTCTATTAATTGCATTCATAAAATTTAAGAAAAGGGAGAAAAGATATATAGTTTTCTCCATGAAAATGGTAAGATGTGAAACTATAGTTTTAATTTGCATTCAAAGAGGTTGAGTGAAGTGCGCATCTTTGACTTTATCTCTCTTCCACTTAGTACTTACTGTAAAGGTTAGAGTATTTTGATGGTCTTTAGATATAATACTTGTCGTTCAGTAAAAATGTCCAGTATTGAAATATGATTTAATATGTGGAGGGTTTTGTAAAATCTGAACAAATTGATTTTTCTAAATTTGAGATCTGAGTGTACTTAATTAATAAATAATCTGATATATTTTAATTTTGTTGGAAATGTATTCCAAAACCATGTATTTTAGTAAAAAAGCAAACATTACAAGAGAAATCATAATAAATTTGATCTAGTTGCATGATTCAAATTAAATTTATCTATCAAATTCAAGTATGGGTGTTTAAAAAATAGTATAAAAAAATACATATCTCATTCATAAGAGATAAAATATTAACTTTAGCGTGGAATTTGATTGGAACTGTGGTAGAGACTATACAGATAGTCTGATTGTTAAGAATGTATGAACACGCTGACTGCGGCAGACGCCTTGCGGCGCAGAGGCTGGTTAGTTTGTTTGATCTCACTGACTATGGAACAGCAGTGAAGCTGTTAAATTATAAAAATATCTTTATAGATCATTTTCATCTAATATATCATTATGATCACAATTTGTAATACAGTTTTAACCCTACATCTGCCCATATAGAAACTTCTTTCAAAATTGTTATAAAATATCAGTTTTTTATGCATGTAAGGGTGTGTTTGTTAAGTAAATAATATATATATATATATATATATATATATATATATATATATATATATATATATATATTAGAATAATAAATCGTAATCTAAAACCCTTTAAAATTTTTTTATTTCAGACACGTGTTTCGGTATAAACCATCTTCAGTGTGAACATTAACCTCTAACTAAATAAAAAACAAAACAAATAAATATACACCTGTCGACTATTTAAACAGATGTTAAATTTATATGCCACAGTTGTAATTTTGATTAAGATTCTAGGTTTAATATTTTTTCAAAGATAGGATTTGTTTTATTTTTCAAATTGCTATTTAGTATGTTGTGAGGATCTTTGTTATAATTTAGATAAATATGTAATTCTTCTTTTGTGTTTAATTTTTCTCCTTTCCTTTCAATATCCAAAATTTCCATGTTCTTTTCAATATTTTTGTATATGTGTGTATATGTATTTATTTATTTATTTAACACACACATTATATATATATATATATATATATATATATATATATATATATATATATAATGGTGGTAACTTTAAATTTTGAAATTGCCACCCCTATCTTGTGACATGTAATTTCAAAGGGCTATTCAATAGAAACACAATGACATGAATTAAACATCTCTACGACGTTCCTAACAAAATGTATGGGAATATAAGTCCTTACATTTAAAAGTATTTCACTAATTGGAATGAAAAACTTCTATATTTCATTGGATTTTATAACCACATCTTCAGGATCTCATCTGTCGTTTTTCATTCCAATTAGTGAAATACTTTTAAATGAAAAAACCTGTCTCCATGGTTTACTTATTCAATTAACAAACACAAAACCCTCTGGAAAATAACCACTTGTCCTTTAAACCCCAGTAACATTAGGCTTATATTCCCATACATTTTGTTAGGAACGTCGTAGAGATGTTTTATTCATGTCATTGTGTTTCTATTGAATAGCCCTTTGAAATTACATGTCACAAGATAGGGGTTGCAATTTCAAAATTTTAAGTTACCACCTTCTAACCCGCTTTAAAATGGGAAGGGGGAAAACTTGTTTATCCTCCAAAAAATCCAAAAAAGTATTTTAATAATATGGTGAAGATTGTACAACGATATCTCAATCTGTTTGGAATATATCTAGGCTATATATATATAGTCTCTTAGAGCAGTTTCAAAAGAAAACTACAATTTTTTCGTACAATATTTCGTTGTAATTAACAACTTTTTTCAAGTACACTTTTAAAATATACACAGAATAAAATAAACAAACAAAAGAAGAAACACCTGATAATAAACATTCTAAATGTAAATACAATTTTGACATGTAAACAAGTTTTGATTAGTTGTTAATTTAACAATAATAACATAATATAATATAATATAAGTTTAAAGTATGGATACACACTGTTTAGTTTTTGATGGATAGAGATGGAGGGGTAGGGGTGGAACCTTTCTAGGAAATAGAAGTGAACTTTTTAGTCATTGTTACAACTTTGTCCATTTCCCCAAAATGGGATTGGGATGGGGGGCTCAAAATTTCTAAAAGTAAAGACTCATTAAGTGACAACTCATTTGAAAGGTCTTGATAACAGAAGAACAGTGGACACTAGAGCTTCCTATCTGAACCCAGTACAAAATGGCAGCTCATTGAAATTAATTAAGTTAAAAGCATGGATGGATCTTGCTCAATCTAAAATGGACAAAGATATGAAAATGAAACTCAAGAAACCCCTGTAGGAAACAAAAGAGAAAAAAATTCCTCAAAAAATGGGCTTTTTGGAGGGCAGTTTAAAATGTTTTAATGTAAAGTTACAGTGGCACTAGTAATTACAATTATGTTAAGCAATAAAATGGCTCAAACTTACTAACCTGTGTTTTTTATATTAACGTTCAAACTGCTGTCCCAGGACAGTTTGACAATGTCCAAGCCTGTTGTAGAAACTTGAACCGGCACGCTGTATGGATATACACGGGATTTCTTGAATATCCGATACTATTCTGTGCCTAAGGTCATAAATGCCCTAGGGTTTCATTTTATAGACGTGTTTAATGTGACCCCCACATAAAGTAGTCAAGTGGAGATAGATCTGACGATCTTCGTGGCCACTTGATACTTCCTCTTCTGAAAATGGAAAAATATTGTTTAAATACTCGCAGACATGCAGGCCATAGTGTGAAGGTGCTCCATCCTGCTGGAACCAAAGTTCATTACAGTTGTTGGTTGCTACTTGGATTGCTGGATAAACCTGATTTTGTAATATTTCCTGGCAAACTTCGGCATAAAACAGACTGTAAAACGTCAAGTGATTTCGATTGTCCAGGTTTGGGGCAGTCTTTAACACTGCCTGTTTCCTGGAAATGTTGGATTTGATTTAACTACTGATTTAGATACAGGTTTCCGATTGGGATAAGTGCCATTCAGTAAATTCCTTACTTCATCATAATATCTCACCCGGTCTCTGTAGCCTTGCATCATCTGGATCACTTAAACACTCCATTTCAACGTAAAGTATCAAAAAACATCAAGTCTTAACTTTGTTAAATCCAACCAGAAACTAAACATGATACTGGACTTGCCCTGCAGCAGGTAATAAACGTTAAACAGGTTTTAATTTGTAAGGAAAGTGGTTGTTTATTGAAGTTATTTACTTTCTGAATGTGGATGTTCATGTTTTTCCTCAATTAATTTCAATGCACTACCATTTTGTACTGAGTTGAAATAGAAAGCTCACTAAGAATAGAATTAGAACTTGCTAAAATTAAGTGATGAGGTTTATCAAAAATGTCAATACCTATTTGAGATAGTTTAGTTCATTGGGAACATTTAACTATCACATCTGTTAGGGTTAAAGATTCATTAAGCTAGCATTAAGATTGTTTTGATTAAGTAATCAGAAGCAAAGTTAACACAGGTACTAGATATGAGTGGCTGGAACTGTAGAGTGAACCTAGAGGAACTCGAAATGAGTTCTTGGCCTGTACAAGGGTTGAACCAATAAATCTTAATATTTAGCTTAAAAATAATGTTATAAAGATATTTTAAACATATATCCGTTAAAATGTTTAAAAAGAGCATAAATCATGTAATCCCTGTAAAAATATCTTCTAAAATTTTTAATAGTGTATAATTGTATGAATGTGTGATGAAGACAATGGAGATCTAAACATCTAAACTAAAACTTTCACAAAATAATTTGGGGTTTGTATAGAAATTGGAAAATATATTCATCTAGGAAAATACCATAAAAGAAGAAAGGTAGATCATAATTTTTATCAAATGTACAATCTTCAAGAGTAGGTCTATTTAGACTTAAATCAGAAGATATAAACCAGACGTGTCATTTTCTGCAGTGAATATTATTCATTCAGTTTCAGGAAGCAATTAGAAATGCAGTTCAAACACAGAAATCAAAAGAAATGAAATATCAAAACACAGAAAGCAAAAGAAATGCAATCCAAAAGCAGTAAGCAAAAGAAATATAATCCAAACTCAGAAAGCAAAAGAAATTCAATCCAAACACAGAAAGCAAAAGAAATGCAATATAAATACAGAAAGCAAAAGAAGTGCAATCCAAACATTTTAGTTTGCAATCACCTTCAGAATCTGACCACAAGTTGGTACATTTTTGGCAATGTAGTGTTTTGTGGTTTAACCTGTCTTAGTAAACCAAATAATTAAGAGTTATCAGTCATCAAAGTAACAACGATGAAAGTATATTGTAAACCAGTTATTTAAGTTTTAAGTAAATGACCAAGAGTCAGTGTTATTGAAGATAATGGCAGTCATAACTCTGAAACCACAGACTGTTGTGGTAACGTTAACATACACACAATATGCGTCACTGCTTGTGGGAAGCCTACACCGGATGTCATATCAGTCATTATCAAGTTGTCCCAGTTCTTTTAGTACCTCACATTGGTGCTCAGCCTCTCATAATATAAATAATATTCTTAAATATTCCAACTTTTATTATTTAATTACTGGTATGAAGCCAAATTTGATGTAAAAAGATGTGAATCTATTATGTGGCAAGGTACATCAAGAATGATTTCATTTGTAAACAACATTTTGCATTAAATTTCATTTCTACATAGATAAGAGTGAGTTATATGATGGTGCATTGTCCAACCATGAAATTTGGGTGAGCATCACTGAAGCCTGTTACTCAGTAGGCTGTTGCAATATCTCTTATTTTTTTTCTGGAGGATATAACATTTCCTTTCTTGTGATTGTCGTTGTTAAATTTGTCAGAACTGAAATGAGCTGTAGCTTTGACATTTTTATTGAACCTCAGCAAAACCTGTTGTGCAGCACATGGTGTGGTGTACTCTTACCTTCTAGGGGAGGTAGTCAGATGCTGAAGAAAAATTTAATTGTATCTTTCTGTTTCTGAAAACATTACAAATTAGTTATGGTGAACGGAAATAAGAATACATTTGTAATTGTCTTTTTTATGTTAAAGAGTTTGTAATGTATAAATTTTGTGTGGATATATAGGATATAATTGGTTCAAAATGTGATATTAATTTCATAAAAACGTTATATGTTTTTACCAAGTTAATATTGGAATTCAAAATTAAAATTAATGAAAGAAGGTTATTTCTTAAAAGATTTTTGTGTGTTTTACTTCCTACTCTTATTATTGCTGTTGCGTGTTTATAATTCCTAATATTATTACGTAAATTAAAGGATTTAATAAATAATATGAACATACTCATCGTATTATTACAAGCTAAATGTATTAATAAAATATGCATACAATAAGTTGTGTCCCTGACCTGTTAGTCATGATATGTTTGTAATATTTCACTTGTAATTTTATGTTTATTTAGGTAAGCTGAAGCCACAGTCAAGTGCCTAGAAAATCTGCTTTGTTCAGTATAATTTATTTTATTTTTTATTTTCATAAACATGATCTTGTATATATCAACAATTTTAAATCAGCATTTATTACGATATTTCAGTATTACTTCAGGACATCCGGGCACTGAAATGTAGCATTTGAGTTTTATAAATAATGTATTTATAATTGTTCAGGTACAGTAAAACACTTATTGTTGTGTATATTATGAAGATTTTCAAACAAAAACAATAAAACGGTTTAGTATTGTTTCCAAACAATAATTTTATTGTACTAGTACATCTCCCAGTACATCAGAAAAGGCTAACAAGTAATTGCAATTTAACAAGATATTGATGGAATGAAATGAGATTTAAATTTCCAGAGTTTATTATTGTTTTGCAATTTTAAATGGTTATTAAGGTTATTGGTTAAGCCAAGCTCTAAATTTAACATAGTGCAATCAATGCAAGGTTTTTACTACAAATAATTTAGTGACAACTAATTGAAATATTCACATAAAATTGTATTGTTGGTCAATGTAAATGTATTTTATTTTTATAAAATGCCTAAACATTGCTTTTATGCCTTAAATAACAGTATAGTAGTGCTTGTGAAGTAGAAAAGTTTCTCCAAGTATCATGTTACAAAATGGTGCAAAGAAAGGTAAACACAGTATTCCCTGAACAGCAATTTCAAGCGACAAAAGCTCGCCCTTGACTCTCTTGTTTAGCAAGCATCATTAATCCCTCGCCCCCTTCAATATTGACATCTTGGTTTACCTAATGTAAACCTCCTATACTCTACAGTCATAGTTTGCTACACAGCCCGAGGCTGAGTCACTCCACCCATTCATACATTATTCAGTAGCTGTCCGCTATCGTCTCTGCCTGAGGTGGAAGGCAGAGCTTCTGTTTTTATTTTTATTGATTTCTAGCAGGACTGAATATTTTTCAATACATTTTCAGTGATAACATAAAATGAATACTTAAGATTACTATGGTATCTAATTTTTAGTAGAGGTATCGAGTAAAACTTTCAAATTTTTGACCTCATGTAACTATAAACTTAAATTTCTGTACAAAGGCTTGGTTTATATTGAGGTGAGAGTATTCTCATATATATATATATATATATATATATATATATATATATATATATATATATATATATATATATATATAATATTGAAATAAGCATAGGCTATACATAAGGTGCTAAACTAATGTTTAATATGATTACACTTTCATTGATCTATTTTGACCCAATCATAATTTGCAGGACTTCTTAAAATATTTCTTTTCTATTCAAAATTACTTATATATTTATTTACGCTTCACCAGGTACTTAAAATATAAAGATAATATTTGTACTGAATGTGTTAATAAAGTTACTGCAAGTACTGGCACTTAACATTTGTAAAAAATGTAAATAAAAGCTTTACTAGAAGTGCTAAACATGTCAGATTATGTTAGACTATATATAACATGTTTATGACGTTTTGTGATTCAATGTTTACTGAAATTAAATTATATATATGATATTAAATTATATATTATTTAATTTCAGTAAACATTGAATCACAAAAAGTACTTGCTCCGCTGGGACTCGAACCCGGATCTCTCACTTGCCGGGTTAATGTGCTACCATTACACCACAGAGCCCTTACATTTTACGGTTCAATTATTTTGTATTTGGCCGTTTCTTTCACATATATGTTTAAATAACCAAACTAACATATGATCAGAAGACCAAATACCTGTCAAATTACACAAAAAACTGCATATTTTACTTTTAAGGTAGAAAGTTGTAATCGTCTAAAAATGTTTTATTATAAAAACTCTGCTAAATCAAAGCATTTATAAATTATTAATTATTTTATATTATGTGAGTTATATTAATCTGTTTTATTTATAAATATTTCTAAATCTGTGTTTTCTTGTTAATTGGCAGGTCTAGTTTTTATTTATGGATTTCTAGATTGAAATATGAATTCTGTGGAAACAAAATATTACAAATTTACATAGTTTAGAGAATAGCATTCAAACATGTGGTGAAACTTTAATGTAACATTTTTGTCAGAGGTAAATATTAATTTAAATAGTTCAAAGATGGTTTCAAATTTTATATTCCAATTTTCAGTGTGCGTTCACAAAAGGCCTCATGGTTGAGATGAATATTTAAAATGCAATCGCTTAAAAATGTATATTTTTTCAAACATAAAAAAAATATAACTAATTATTTTTTATAAAAATAAATATATAATTTTGTTTGGAGTACCTTTTCTTTGAATTCAGGGGATTTTCAAAGGCTGTTAGAAGCAAGCAAGCTATTTTATCCAATTTCAGTATTTTGTCTTCAAAAAAGTTGTTAGCATATGTTTGTTATTTATCATGTTATTAACACTCATAGCATGATAAAAATAAAAACTAATTTATTGGTTCACACCTGAGGATTCTAACTGCATCTAAAACGTGAAGTTTATAATATACATCTTTACATCTTTTTAGGGAAAATTTGCCGAATTTAAGTTTATGGTTGTAGTGCAACAACCATAAGGTAAGGGAGATGAAAGTACTGTACTAGATATGTCTGTTAGAACTTTTGCTTGACCATGGGCAGATGTTAAAATAATCAAACAGGGATAAAATCAAGTCTGTGTTTGTAAAACATACAAGAGTCATACAATAAGCCCTTAGAAAAATATAGAAAAAATAGTTTTTTCAGCAAAAATTTGTTTATTTCTCAAAATTACCTCCTTAAGTTCCTCAAATTAAGGATTTATTTGCTCAATAACCTCCTTGTTTAAAGTAAAGCGTTGTCCACCAAGTCAATTTTTCAAATTTAGAACCAGGAAGAAGACCAAATCTGGCAAATACATCGCATGTTGCAACGTTTTGAACTTCATTTCAGCCATTTTGGCCATCGACCACACGATTGTTCATGACACTTCCACTGGTCGTCCCGATCGATGTTCATCATTTTTAGGTGAGCGGCCACGTGTAAACTCGTTTATTCAATTGTAAACTGTTGAAAACACAAGAGCTGATGTGCCATGAACTGGATCCAACTCAAATTTGATTTCTTTCGGCATTAAGCCTTTAAAATAAAAATGTTCACCAGCTGAAACTAATTTTTTTCGCCTTTTTTTATTATTATAAACGAACAAAATTTGTTCACTTCAATCATCAATAGCAATGAAACTACACGATGGATCGAACTGAAATTTTGGCAGCTGTCTAGTCTATAATGCTGCATATGAATACAATTTTTAAAATCTTATGAGCGCTATCTTTACGATTTTCTACGGACTTATTGAACTACCCTTGTACATAAATTATTGTTTATATGAAAAGTATATGATACTCTAGTATAAATAATTTTTATAGTGACAATTGTGAAAATAAAGTTACAAGTCTAACCAGTTAAAAGTTTTAATACTGTTGACATGGTATGGTTTTGTAAAATAACATTATTTTATCACCATTGCTTATCATTTAGATTTAAAAATTTGTGATGATGATAGTAAGTAGTTTTATGTAAAGATAAGATATAAAGTTTTTTTTCTGAACCTAAAGCAGAAAAAAATTAAATTAAAAGATTTTCTCTATTATATATATTTTTACAATGATCAATTTTACAATAAATGTACAGAACAACTTATATCATGCTACAATAAAATATTAAAATTGAACATGCTACTTAGAATATTAAACTAATTATGATATTTTTAATGAAATATTGCAAATTATAGCATGTCATTGCTAGCTCTAGTGACAAAACAGTAGAATGCAGTGTAAAAACGTTAAACTTATATATATGCTAGCAATTTTAGCAGTAAGTGGTTTGTTTACACACAACTTGTGTTGCAACGTTGTTGTTGTCTCTCAAGTTGCTGTAAACCCAGCTATATTAAGTTAACATCTGAATCTGAACTTCTATGTTATATTTTTCCAGAGGAGAAATTAGTGTCTATCTATTGATTATTATAAGAAGTAAAATATTTATGTATCTAAAATATTTAACAATGTTAAAAAAATTGATAAAGAATATTTTGAAAGTAACTGTATAAGATCTCATCGCAATTCTTAAGACCACTGTAAAAAAGTGTTTTATTTCCTACTCCATATATTTTGTTATGTAAAAAGAAGAATAAGAAAGTAATGTTTCTTTATGAAGACCTGCAGTGATTATTTTGTAATAAGAGTAGTTAAGGATAAGTAGACAAATTCACAAGTATTTTCATAAATGCAGTGAGGACTGCAAGTAAAATCTTAGGATATTTGATCAATATTACAGATGTTGACAAGTTGTTTGTGGAAACAAAAACACCATAGCAGACCATCTCAAATGACTGTGGAATTTATGTTATAGTTATGACAGAACTAGCTGTTGAGCAACTTTTTACCAAATCATTTAAAGATCCTGATTAGAGAAAACCTTCCTCACCGTGGATACATTAAATCTGATTGATAAAAGGTATAAGATTGTGTGTGTCATTAATAATCAAGCAAATGTGACTGCTGAATTTGTACATTTATCGTATAAACAGCTATTTTGTGCAGAAATGGTACATCCAACAGCCAAGAAAATAGAAATGGAAGTAACAGATATAAAACGTAAAATCAAAGAATGATTTGTATATTGGATCAATCAGTTAAGTCAAAGCTGTTAATAATAAATAGGAACTTACATTATTTTATACATTTGATCATTTTCTTATTTAAATACTGATTACATTGACTAAATATAAAGCTTTCAAATGTCAAAATCTGTTATATGTTAAATAAGTCATGTGGTTGGAAATCAGTCCATTGTAGGAGAAGGAGAGGTACACAGAGTATTGTTAATATTTTAATCCAAAACATCACTTATAGTCTCTGTGATTAGTAATTCGGTTAGTGAGTTAAATCAACATTTTAATAAATGAACAAACATCAGTATACACTTAACATTATTTTCATTGATTAATATTGTTAATCACATTTTAATTCATGTTATTTGAATAAAATATTATTAACAACTACACAAGTAATTACAATGATATCGAAAGATGAATTAAATTCATGATACTCTTCACACTGATTCAATATTTATACAAAGCAAATAGGATTGTACGTAAGAGTTACCTAAATCTTACAAATGGACATTATATTCTCCTACATACTAATGTTCTGTGTTTTGCCTGTTTCAGGTAAGTTCGGATTTGTGTTTGAGAAATCTTCTATATGTATGTAGATACCTACCTTATAATTATACTGCTCTATTATCTTCAAGATAAAATTACTAAAGTTAATCTAAATGATCTAGTGAGTAAAGAGTATCTATAGAATGTGGAACATTTTCCTCTTTTCTAATTATATTTTTTATGTTCATAATTATATATATATATATATATATATATATATATATATATATATATAATTAGGTGTCTACTAATGTATAGCACATGAGATTCATATTGCTGTTAAGAACTTTTGTCGTCATTTTAATTAATGTATACAATTTGTGTATGATGATAAATCACAAAGTGATTTTAACAATATTTAGCAATAACCATGGATGGGAAACTTCCAACCAACACAACACTTAATTAGTTGTCTCAGAGTTTATAGACTTGCTGCTCGACCCCTCCCTTTACCTCATCAAGTATGCAAGATAATCTGCATATTTTATTGTACACTACACAGCTTAAATTTGCATAATTTTAATGTCGAATTTGTTTTGCTGTATTGAAATCATTCTCCTGGCTTGTTATTAACAAGAAAATATAAACTCACATATATAAAAGATATTAAGTGAAGTGATTAAAACGTAGTAACTACTTAGTAGACACTACGGTGTAGTGATAGCGTTATCTCGAATCTAAATTATTAAACAAACGCTAACAGTGGATATAACTATGCCTGTCCGGGAAAACTGAAAATATATCTATGAGTAGATACAACTTCACCATAGTTGTTACTATCTTTCACGTATGACTTACGCTAGTAAACGTAAGCTGCAGTGATCGCTGGTAAGTGGCATATGCACTCACGTGTGTATTCACAGCGTAAAGCACAGTTTGGTGGTACAGCTGGCAAGTGCGCATGTACTTTGCTGAACACAAACAGTTACCAATGTACTTTTCAGCCGTACACTATTTGTTTACACATATATATATATATATATATATATATTAGATATATATTGGGAGGGGAGATTAGGGTAATACCTTTATTTTATTATCATCGATATTACAGGAGTCAATGTAATTTTAAGACAAATAGTGTAAGATATCTTTAGCATTGATTGTAATGACATTGACATTACATAATAGTTATGGTAGAAAATATTATGATTTACAATAGACAAAAGAAGTACACACACACACAAAAATAATATATTATTACACTGTGGTTAACTATTATTACATTTAGCTAAAACATGAAAGGAATTTTTATACAAAAAACGAACAAGTGGTTCACAAGAGGAAGAAGTGTGAGTAGAGAGGGCCGAGGGCAAGAAAGCCTTATTAAGTCAGCCCCTTGTTTGTTAGCAGTAATTTGCTAGTGGCAACACTGCAGTAATTGATCTGTCCATTACAATCTTCCTCTCTTTGTAAATGGAGTTTGCTCAATTTGGCTGTGCATTGTTGGAATTCTTGTTATTCTGAACAGCTTGATCTGAGTTGCACATTTTAATAGAATACCTCATTTTAAAATCGATATTGGAAGAAAGTTGCTTAATTATTTTGTAAGCACTGTTTTCAACAATATGTAGTTGCGATACAAATGTATATAAAATTAGTTTAAGTACTGTATAACAAATAAATTATAATATGCAAAGTGCATAAAAGAATCCATATGATTATTGTGTGTTTTTTTTTTAACTTTTACATTAATGTTCAATACAACTAACATTAATAATTTGTATGATAGTTTATAATATCTATCTGAGATGAGATTAATTAATGTATCTTCCAATAAGACGAACTGATGTGTAATGTTACAATCAAATTCTGATGAATTTGAATTTAATACCATGTGTTGAAGAAAGCAGAAACTAACACTATCTGTTTCTTGTGAGCTATAAAATACATTGTAAAAGTGGTTGGTAGTCTCATTGTGCCATAACTTTTTGGCAGTGACTCACTATTTTGCATTGATTTTCTCTGGCTAAAATTTTTGACAAATTATATTACTCAAGTGACACGCAAACTGTATATTTAGTATGTAACATATTATTTGGATACAATTGACGCTACTGATCCTCCTGTTATTTTTATAAGGAATCGTAAATTCTGGATGAAATGTTCTTTGAATGGTTCTTGATTAACTCAGGATGTTATTGACTTTAATATGTATGTTAGAATAACAGTAATTGAAACAGTTAGTACACAATCAAACGTAGACACCATTTTGTGTTTTAAAAGTCCAAAGTCAACTTTTAATGTTCACACTCACCAAAGTTAAGGTCTATTTGTAAAACTTTAACACTTCTTGGCATATGGCAGATTTTAACAATTAGGTTTTATACAAGTGTGTCCCACTTAATCAATGTACATATTAATCAATGCAATATTTTCAATGTGATAAATTATTTTGTTAATTACATCATTTGTATACAATACTCAGGAAAACAGTGATCTTTTATACCTACAAGGACAATCTGATACTGAATATTAGGATCTCGAGTTTCTCAGTGTGAAATAAACTTTGACTAATTGCAAAGTAAGAGAAAAGATAACATTATACTAGCTTTATTGATAGTGAATAATGTTCTTTGGGGGTATGATTTATTGTTGTTTTGAAAGCAAAAGAAGTACACTTTGTATGTATATATTTAAATATATAAAACTAATTTTTATTTCTAGTACTTTTAATACAATTAAATAATAAATTCCTCCTAAATGTTTTTCAAGCATTAATAATTTTAATGAATAGAAGTTAAAAATTGTTGATAACATTAAATGTGTAAAGCTTCAATTTTGAATGCACTAACTGCAGGAAGGAAGCTGTGTGGCAAGGTGGAATGAGGGGCAATTTAGCCAACAACCCGACAGCTACTAATGTTGGATTATAGTGAATTATTGCCTTTATCTCGTTTTGAATTGCCTGCAGTTACCACGTGCTACGGTTCCGGTTCTGAACAGGATCCCTTTAAATCCTTAGCTCATCCAAGTCATTATCAATACACAATTATTAACATTGTTACATATATCTGTCATAGGAGAAGGAAAATATTGTAAATATAAATTTGTGTTTTAATTTACAGTAATCACTTACAGATGGGATGCTATTTTAGGCCTCATAAAGTAGTATTTCTGATTGTATCAGACTTAACAATGCCAAATATCCTTAGTAAACTTGTTACTCATTAGAGTAATATCACCAAGAATTGTAATTTGGGTATCTCACATGTCATGATAAAAACCCACCTATTCAGCCATCTTTCCCACTGGAGATAGACAGATTTGTGCATCACTTCAAGTGTGTGCAGAGGGAACTTGCACTGTGATTTGCTTCAATGGACTGGGCAACATTGATCTCCTGATGTCATTCTTCATGTTCACTCTCTCTGTATATATAGGCAATGATTCAAGCCTCAGATAAAGCCTGTAATTTTCCAGACAATATAATACTGTGAATTCTTGTTGAAGTCTACCTCAAGTTTTTCCTTTTTATTAACTGTAGTGAGAAGAAGATGAGGCTGGTCTTTCATACTCCAAATAAGAGTACTTGTTTATCCGAACCGATGACCTCAAAAAGTGCATAATCAGTGAGGTGCTGGGCCAGGTAAAAATTTATCTTAAAGAGTCCCATGCCACTGTGCCATCCTTGTTGTTCTCTAACCATCCTGAGTTGGTTTCACTGCTTTTTTGGCAAGTACTCAGACTTCAGGATGGAAGAGTTCCCTATTGTCATCATGATCTCTTGAAAGTGAACAAATTGATAGGAATAGATCAAGTAACCATGAGGGTGGTTCCGATACAGTCATGTAAACACCCGCCTCCACATTCCTCTACACTTTCGTTTCTAACCTGCAGCTTATTCTTAACACAGTGCATTCAACAATTCCTCTACTTGTACGAGCTCAAAGTACGTTACTTGAGCTTGATAGGCACAGTCACCAATGTTTTCGTAAGACGCTCAATGAGATAGTGATTCTTGTCGCTTTGCCTGCTGTTTCATAAATCTCCTTCGAAAATTTGAGTTTAATGTCAATATTATGACTTGGTCGAGCAACCACTGAGCCTAGTTTTGTGTTAATAATTACAGCAGTATTACAACTTTTAACATTTAAAAAATAAGTATGTGATTAAATCTAATAATTAATCTAATAAATAATGATCTGTAATGAATTTCAGAATAATTTACGTAAATTCTTTTGCTATATAAAGTCAACCAATGTCTAGAAAGAGTCATTAACCAATAATGAAATGATCAGGGAAACTGATTGACATGCAAATTAAAGATTTAAAGTAACTTCTTAGTGAGTATTGAAGAGAAAGTCATTTAAACAAATATTCCAGTGAATGCGATCCTTTTCAGTTGACACACAATTGAAATCAAAACAGATAATTGAAATAACCGCTGCCTCAACATCAAGAGTGGACTTTGCTTCCCAAGTCTTAGGTCAGAATTAAGTTCAGTGAGTTTATGTTGCCTCTAACAAGGTGGTCAGTGCTCAGCCAGGTGTCATGTGAAAGACTGCTTGCAGCTCTCATGGTCCAAGGTTACCCAGGCCCGTTTTACACCATGCCAGCGCCCTAGGCACAACGAAGAGTTGCGCCTCTCTTTATACCCCTGCCAGCTGACTACGCCCCACCACCAGCCCTACCATAACGCATATACCCCGTACATTTAGATTTAGTCTAAAATGCTACTTTTGGTTCGAGCGGGACTTTAGACTTAATGTCCCTTAACTCTCCTTTACAAATTATCCTGATTCTTTTCGAGTGCCTTCCCATTATCCACTAATTATGGACCCGCCGAGTCCCGGACTGGCAACGGTAGCCGTGAGGTATCTACTGGCCTCTGGTGGGAATGCGTAAATACGTGTAACATACCTCACGGTATCACGAACCACCCACCCTCCCTTCTTTACATTTTAAGTATTTACATTATTTATAGTATTCGTTTAATCACATTTCCTTTGGATTATTTTTCGTTTGTTGGTTTACCACTAGACTAAATAGAGATTCATACAATAGTTTTTTTCTGGTTTTCAGTGTTGCAAAGTCGTCAACAATGTTTGTTAGTCTAATTTTAAAGTAATGTCGTTTTGGGTGCACAGCAACAACGAGCCATTAAGCTTCTCATCAACCAATGACGATCTAATTTTTGACTTCACTCTTTTCAAAGCTGAAAAGCTACGTTCAGCTGTGCAGTTCGTCAAAGGTAAGGTTAGAAATATCCTGAAAGCGACCTCCAAATTGGGAAAAGTGTTCTCTAATCTGTTTGATTTTATGTGGGCGTACATATCTTTGATCTTAGAAAGGTTCTCCAAAACCATGTATTGTTTGAAATGTTTACATTCCTGGGCAAGGTCTTGTCCATCAATATCATTCTTGTATACTTCTCCTAACAGTTTAGCTTCACAAGCCACCTCTTTGAAATTTTTCTCTTCTATATTTTGTAAGATGTTCAATATTGTGTAGAGATTTTTATAGGTCTCCCTTCTTTTGAGCTGCATAGCTATGTTGTCAACAATGGCAATAAACACTCTCGTGCGAAATCTTTCTCGAGATGTTTCTTCCATGCTTCTGTCCTTCTTTTCATCGGGCAATAACTTTTTTTTCTAACTTTGTCATATACAGCTTCTTCTTTTTCTGCAAGTTTAATGCTTTGGACTCGACATCATCAAATAAATCTCTTTTTTTTTACTCAAAAACGAGGATAGTGTTTCAAGTTCCTTTGTAGCACCAAATAGGTGTAAATCTTGATTTTGAAGAGTCAAACTTGTTCCTTGTTTTATCAACTGTCTCGAGAATTTCGTCCCAGATCACAGTTAATAACGTGGTTTGGAAATTTCCAAGTGTTTTTAGAAACCCAGTGGCTGTGCATTGTGTTTCTAGTGTCTGAGTATCGTCTTTATTTAGCTCATCAAGAGCATCTTTTAATTCATGTTGACTTATTTTTAAAGCTTGAAGGGCGTCTGCCCTAGCAGACCATCTTGTGTCAGGGGTTTTACCATTAGCTTTCTCTGATCTTTCTTTGATTTTCCTTCGTTACTCTTTTCAATATGCCTTTTTAGGTTGTTCCACCTGTAAGTGGATGCCGAGAAAAAAGCATACAGCCCTTGTACGAATGTAAAAAATATTGTGTGTTATCTGGACACGCCTTCTCGGCAGCAAAATACCAGCAAGGTTTAGTGAATGAGCTGCACATGGTATATAGTCAGCAAGATCATTTTTGCTGTTAATCCTTGCCTGAAGACCTGAGTATATGCCCGACATGTTTGATGCATTGTCGTAATTTTGTCTACGACAGTTATCAACATCCAGCTCAAGTTTCTGAAGTAAACTGAGGGTTGCTTATTCCAAACTTCCAGATTCGTGGCATACACTTGGTAAGAGTTATATCAGGTGTTCGTCGGTGCAAGCATTGGGCAGAAGTACTACAGCCAATTGGTCTGTGTGCGTCACATCAGGTGTGGAGTCTATAATTATAGAGAGATAGCGAGCTTGCTTGATTTCATTTAAGATTTGTTTCAGTACTTCTTTGCTGATAATCTCAATAAATTCACTGCAAATGTCAGACAAAAAGCATGATACACTACCTTTGCCTTTGTTACCATGTGTTGCTATGTGTTTCGCGATAAATAGTCAAATTCACTTATCAGCTCAAGACAGCCTAGAAATAGTCCGTTTGATGATTATGCATGCAGATACAACCACAGCAATTTGTTTTTCCATTTTTTTGCGCCCCCCAAAAATGCCAATTGCCTAGTGCCCTAGGCACGTGCCTACTGTGCCTATTCGGTAAAACGGGCCTGGGTTTACCACAGAACATCGTAGCCACACTGTCAATGTGCAGTATATGACAAATGGCTGAGGTTGATCTAATTTAGATTGAACTAAAACACGGTTAGTGAGAAATTGGGCCAGTTAAAAACAACTCTATGGACTTGGTGTTCGCGAGGTTTCCTTGCATATACTGATTCAACTGTCCATGAGAAACATTTATGACAAGAATGATGGTAATATGGGAAAAACAGACAATACACAAAATAAAATCTTTCATTTAAAATGAGTGAGGTTATTTTGTTTCTTAAAGCAAGCATTCTTGAGTAACTACTTTAGATCGGGATTGCTATTAGTCCAGGAATTGCTGTTGTTCACCAAGAAAGTAACGTGCAGTCCAATCAATATTGTGGCATGTATTAAAATATTTGTTATAAGTTCTAAACAGCTAAATTCTTTGTACTAGTCCTACATGATATTCTATACTCTGGAACAGTATATGTGAGGAATTTAAGATCTTTTTCAACAGGATTTGTACTTAATTGATACAAAATGAATGATTTTGGCTGTTCCTTAATTTCCTGAAATCTGGTTAAAATAATCCACTGCAGTTCATTACCAAGAGCTTTCACTAGGCAGCACATCTTATGTTTGCATCAATAAATGTGTTAAGTGGTTATTAATTTTTTTTAATCATTATTTACAAACAATTGTAGATCTTGGCAATTGTTGAAGTTAGCTCAAATAAAATTCTTTATTTGAAAATCCTGAAAAACAAAATGAATCATCATTTCTTTTAAAGATCTTAAGTGTTTTTTTTTTGTGTGAATAGTGGTCAATAACTGCAATTAAATTTTAAAAGATTATGTAGTCTACTATTATTATATCAGGGACATGTTCTACATGCTGAAGCAATGTAATACGTATCCACCACATGCTATTAGCAGTATTGTCATAGTCACAGTAACAGAAGACCAGAATTATGCTTTATTGTAATAAAACTGGCCACACAGCAAATCTTTTTAAACCAAAAACTAAGCAGTAAATCTGTTATCACCAGAACTAATACTTCCCGGAAATAAAACTTAAAGCTAAACCTACACTTGTAATAAGGGTATGAAAACCACTTACTAAGATTACAAAACTATAAAAATTTAAAACTGCAATTAAATTTTAAATTGTGACAAAGTGTATTGTGAGGTTCTTAAATGGGACTTGTGGAAATTATTTTTTAATTGAAAAAAATACAACAATAGTAGAGATATAGAACATTTAGATTAGATTTTGAACAGCTGTTCATGTTCCACAGTCCAATAAAGCTGAAAATTGTTAGAGCTTATCAGGCTTTCACTTCTGGTATTTTTTATTCTAAGGCCTAATCATAGCAATGTTTTTTCCAATTGCAAAGCGAATTACTCCTACTTAACTTCTAATTGTTAATAAATGATATTGAAGTTAAACCATATTATTAGTAAATTTGACAGGAAATAGCAATGTTTAGCTGAGGTAGAGGAAAATGTAACCATAACAGGAGGATACTAGTTGTAATTATATGTTTGCCATAACATTCTATTATCTTTATGAATAACGGAATGTTCATACATATTTATTTGGTTGTTAAAGCACCTGTTGTTCTTTTCCTCATGAATATGTGATTTGATGGAGGCTATAATCAATGACGTCAAACCACCATCAACCTTGCAGTAAGCCAGTCCCTAGTCCCTGGTTCTGGTTGCGCCGTGGTTTTGATTACTTCACATTATTTCTCTTGCTTAAACATGCAAAAATAGACCAGTATTTGACTGGTTACTTTGCTTAAGCTTAGTGTGTTGTAAATACTGCTAGAGAAATTGTCGTAGTTTACTTATTAATGTTGGAAAAATGGGCAGAGTTAATTCGTTTTTCATTTGGAGGTAATGCATTTATTTTTAACTTCTATCATATAACTTTGTGTTATTTCTCGTGGAAACTGTGATAGACCACCTTGAAAACGGATCCATAGCCACCACTATATTATTGGACCTAAGCAAGGCCTTTGACTGCTTAGGGCACAGTCTGATATTGGAAAAACTACACACCCTTGGCGTAACAGGCAAAGAGGCAAAATGGTTTAACACTTACTTAACTAACCGTAAACAGATGGTTGAATTAACCTGCAAGAGTAAAAACTCGATCATCAAAGTTAAATCTAAACCATTGGAAATGAAAAGAGGTGTACCCCAGGGGTCGGTGCTTGGACCGATCCTCTTCATACTGTTAACAAATGACCTCCCTGACTTCCTGCACAACTTCTGCCAAACAGTCTCCTACGCAGATGACACGGCCCTCATTCTTGCCAACAGAAATAAAGACCAACTCGACATTCTCAGTTTCATTGCCTTTGAAATGACAAAGCAATACTGTGGCAGGAATGATTTAGCTTTGAATGAAAGGAAAACACAGCAATTAATTTTCACTGCATCCAGAAACAACTATGACCCTCTTCCACAGCTATCCATTGCTGACTCAACGAAATATCTTGGCATAACCATCGACAGCACTCTCTCATGGACACCCCACGTAGACCATCTTATTAAAAAACTGAACAGCAGTGTATACGTCATTAGAAGAATGAACCAAATAGGTGACTCTCAAACAGCAAAGATCGCATACTTTGCCTTGTTTGAGTCGCACTTGAGGTATGGCTTGGTGGCCTGGGGTGGAACAACAGCCCAGAACTTACATAGAGTGCTGGTTGTACAAAAGAGAGCGATCAGAGCCCTCACAGGTCTGAACTGTCATGAGAGTTGCAAAGAAGCTTTTAAGGAGCAAAAAATCCTGACTGTAGTGGCGCTGTATATTCTCGAGACCATCATGCACGCTGTCACATCTAACCAAACAAGACTGGCAAACCAACACCACTACAACACCAGAAACAGACACAACTTTCTTCTGGACTCTCATCACCTCAGCCTTTACGAAAAAAAGCCCTCATACAAAGGCACTATGTTGTTCAACATGCTTCCTGACCATTTGAAGACCCTACCCGTAAGAAACCTGAAGACTGCTACAAAAAATTGGCTGCTGCAACAATCAATCTATTCTGTGAAGGAGTTCCTTGACTGGAGGAATAACGCAACAACAGAACATCCATAACCAATGCTTTTATATTTGCTGATGTATGTAAATAATCTGACTCTATTACTTTTCTCCAAGAAAATGTTAATAAAGAACTGTTTGATTTGATTTGAACAAACAGAACTCTTACATTTATCTCCCCTTCAAAATATTTGGCCTCATGTTAATTGATAATGGCTCTTGAGTTTTGAAACCTTTGTGGATAGTTTAATTTTAAAATTATTTTCTGTAATGACAGCACAAAATATATTTTAAAATTTCATATCTCTTGTAATTTATCAAAATGCTTTTGCTGAATGGGTTAGGCAAAGACAATAAAAATACACTAGCCGTTGAGTCCAGGTTTTCAACTTCTCATAAAACAAATTGTATATTTGGATTCAAAAAAAGAATCCCTTTACTTTTATTACACGTACACAAGTTTGTTTTCATATTAGTTTTAATTTTTCAAAACGTTCTCTTTTAGTTTTTGGTTGTCATGGCCTGCATTTATTTCCACTTTTAGAAACAATGGGTATTTTCAGATAGGGATGGAGAACAACTAAATCTGTAATTCAACTGGTCCAATATTTAGTCTAGCATTAAAAATTGTTTGTGTTCGGTTCCCGGTGTTTCATATTTGAATTAAGAATCTCGAATTTTTGTTTTATACCCGTTTGTAAGGCACACTTTTGTGAAATGTTAATTTTATTTTAAGTTTTGCGCGGAAAACCCTTCTTTTATAACTTTCTTATGATTTTTAAGGAAAGACCTTTGGCCCATAAAGTGCTTTTAAAATAAAAAGTGAATTATATTTGGATTTTCCTGTGTTTTAATCTGAAAGTCAATCTACATGCTAATTTCAAATTTAATATTGTCTACAAGTAAATATACATTAATTTCAGTGACTGATTGATTGAGTAAGTGAGACAGTATAGTATACATTGTGGAATATTTTATAATTGCTACTTCCCAGGCAAATGAGAGACATTTGTTAGTTGGATCACACAACTGTGTTGCATGAATCTGGCAAGGACATGCTCAGCCATCCGGAACTTGGGCCTGTAAATTACATTCATTAATTCATGTCAATGGAGTCATTTGTTCGATATAACAACAATTTTCCATTTAAACAATCCCTTCGTTATAGTGCTTTAATTAAATTTTATTGAGATGAATTAATATTTTATTTTAATCTCTTTTAAGCCTCAGCATTCAGTTGTAATGGCTTCAAGTCTGTACAAAATTGGATCTTTCCGTGATCTCTCAGTTAAAGAGCTAAGGATATATCCATTTTGAAATGGAGGAGGACACGATTTAAAATTAAGAATTTATCAAAACATAAACAAAAATACTCTAGATGCCATGATTATCTTATTTATTCATGGATGTTAAAAAATGGTATGAGGGTTCCATAGGTAGATGACTGTTGTCAGCATCGTTGGTTTCAATTAGACCAAGTAGGGCAGGGCCTCAGGGCTAAAACCATTTTTACTAATTGATCCACATGCTTTGTGGTTACATGGATTTTTAACTAAACTAGGCATAAACATTGAATGGAATACATGTTAAGTAGAATACCAAAGGCCAGGATATCCTTTGAGGGAAGGGGATGGAGGTTCAGGGCCAAAAAGACTTCCACATAATTATTGTACTTAACTTATAAATTTATTGATTTGGACAAAACATTGTGAGGACAGGTAAGCCCTTTAAGAACCAAGGGGGTTAAACCTCAGGTATAGGAGGATTTATTCACAGCAACCCTAGGCATCCTAGATATCAAGAGTTTAACAAAAATGTTAAAAATAGTTTTTGTATAAATTGTAACCCAGCATAATTAATTATTTATTGTGTTTTGAGCCTCCAGGAGGGGCTCAATTTCTAAAAACAATTTTCACACAGCTATCCTGTAACAATTATAAAATGCTTAAATTTTAATTTAAACTTTACATGTACATCGTGTGGAATAGATGTTAGCCAGGGAATGGCTCTTTTTGTGCCAGAGAAAGAAGCCATCTGGAAAACCACTTTTCCGTTACATTTTTACCATGGTTATCTTATAAGTCTATGACATTTGTCGTAAATCATACATTTATAGTTATTGACTTCCTGTTTATTACATTGGAATTACGGTACTGAGCTGCCTGTGCACATTGAGCTCCAAGAGGGTGGGATTTGCCATAAAGTGGAAGCTTCCAAACTCTGAGTACTTCTTGAGACTGAATTCTTTTGGATTTAAGAAATTTTCCGATGTTAGACTTGAAATTATAAAAAAATATGCCATAAGACCGGAGAAGCCAATACAGCTTCCTGAGGTAAAATATTTTCAGTGGTCAGAACTCTCTAGAATGTTCGATGTTGTCTTTTAGATCCAGGAGCTTCTATGCTTCAGGATCCATCATTGATAGGGAGCTCCTTAAAACTGCTAATCTCCATAGTCCAAGAGCTCCATGAGACTGAGAGCTCCAGAAGCCGGGTGCACAGTGGGGCTAAAAAGCCAGTTTACCTGGCAAAAACTCAAAATTCGAACGATCCCAAAAGTAATTTAATGTAAAATTGGAACTGCTGCAGTATCCCAAAAGTAATTTAATGTACTATTCATGTTAAGAATACTCCATGCCATCAAAATATGTCAAGAATTTATTTGTAGCTGCACATCTCTCCTAGACTTAAGGAAAGAATAATGTTTTAATTTTATCTTTTTGACCATAAGTTCTCAACCTTTATGTTTTGTGCCTCCCTTACTATACTGACAGTAGTTCACACCTCTCTTCTACCATCGTCACCTTTTATGTGGTCAACACAAGTAGTAAAATTTCAAATTGTAGGTTAGGAAAAATGTTTTGTCGCTAGTAAGTGTTTTTAATAAATCAGTTAAACTCAACTAAAAAAAATACTTTTAATGAAATTTAGGAAAGGTAGTTAATGACTCTATTATAAATTACTTTGTAACTTAGTAAGAAGGTTGGCAGCATTTGTTTATTATAATATTGAAATATCTGTTTGTATCTGTGATAAAACACATTGCAGGTAACTTATGATGTCCAGTCTTGTTCGAAATATTGACTTTAGATAAGCCAATGTTGAAAATCCAGACTCCAGCATCCAGAAATGGATGAAAATTTAATCAACAACTTTGCAGTTTCCAAAACAACTTGTGGGTAAACAGGAAGATAAATCAACCAAAAGTCTTCAGTATACTTGTTTTGAAATTCTACCAATGTTTGAGATTCAAACTTTATGTCAATTATCTGTTCCTGACTATGGTCAGGAAGTACATCCACATTCATTTTAAATGAATCTGTTATCAACTTAAATTGCCAGCTCTCTGCCCTAAAATCTGAAAAGTACTGTCAGTATAGTTTTTAAGTTATTCCAAATGCCATTATAATAAGTTATTCCAAATACCATTATAATAGGTAATTAAATTCTTAGATTAATTGCTGTGGTAGGTGTATATTCAACATTTTTCTTGTCTTCCATTGGAAAACTACAGCTGAGAAGTAGTTAAAGGGTCACAATGTATTCCGATGGTTCAAATCATTCGGTCTTATGGCATATTTTTTTATAATTTCAAGTCTAACATCGGAAAATTTCTTAAATCCAAAAGAATTCAGTCTCAAGAAGTACTCAGAGTTTGGAAGCTTCCACTTTGAAAGTAGTGTAGTCAAGTAAAAGTGAACTGTACAGTTTTTTATTACGTAAAAGTTTAAAATATTTCTGTTATTATCTGTCAGGTAGTCGCGGTACTTATCGGCGACCCTCAACCGCAGCAGGCCAGGTACAGGTGCGACGTATGTAACTGCACAAGAAAACTCTTAACAGTGCTGCGGATCTCTAGGGGCTGGAATACACATGCAGCTACGGTTGAATATCGAATACTTATCGGCGACCCTCAACCGCAGCAGGTCAGGTACAGGTGCGACGTATGTAACTGTACAACAAAACTCTTAAAAATGCTGCGTATCTCTAGGGGCTGGAATACACAGGCAGCTACGGTGGAATATCGAATACTTATCGGTGAACCTCAACCGCAGCTGGCCAGGTACAGGTGCGACGTATGTAACTGCACAACAAAACTCTTAAAAGTGCTGCGTATCTCTAGGGGCTGGAATACACAGGCAGCTACGGTGGAATATCGAATACTTATCGGTGACCCTCAACCGCGACAGGCCAGGTACAGGTGCGACGTATGTAACTGCACAACAAAACTCTTGGAAGTGCTGTGGATCTCTAGGGGCTTGAATACACAGGTTACGGTGGAACATAGAATACATTGAACATATGGAGTACACAGATCGAGTCGCTGATAGCGGTTTGTACTCGTATTTATACCCTCCGAGAGGTAGTAACGGGTTCGATTCCCGAGGAGGTCAAAAAATATTAATTTTCATTTACAAAAGTTTATATTAAAATGATTAAAAATAAACTGATTAAAATGTAAAAAGAAAAGGAGACTGAAGTAATCGCATTTATCCATTATAATTAAACTCATCCAAGTCATCAGATTCATAAGCACTAAACAATTTATCATAAATTATTTCCTCAATATGACCTACATATCTTGGTCATCATAAATATTTTTTTTTTTTTTTTTTACTTTTTGCTCTGGTAATTAAGTTATATTTGTAAAATATATAACGAAATTGGCGTTGGTGTAGATCATTTTTAAAAGAATATTGTATTTTCACTCATAACCAATTCGAGTACATATTGGTACAGTGGCTTGGCATTGGTTATAGTTATATTTTAATTACCAACGTAAGATAGATTGTGTACCTTATACTTAGTTTATTATACAGGCTAAATTAATACTGGAGATGGTTGCGTGCCATTATATTTTGTGCTCCTTTACAACTGTACATAATATTTGACAGTAATTTGTAAAATTGATAATACTTAAATAGTAAAATTTTAACTGTAAAATAACGTTTCAAAGTAGTTTAACGACTGATATTTTCTCCTCTGCCCCTAAACAATGGTCTCTTATTCCTTCTCCTACGTTATCTGTAATATGATAGTTCCACGTTACTGTGTTAGAAGAGTTTAAGTATATATCCTGCTTGAACTCTTGGGAGATAGTTTGAAATGGTAAAGTGTATTTTATTGAGCAGTATTATGTACTGTAACACATGTTACAGGACGAGTCCTGGTTCCCCCGGGGGGCTGTAATCATGCCGTTATTATTTAGCATAACTGATCAATATTAATGACCCGACCGGCCATGCCTTACTGAACGATCTGATAATGCGACTGTTTTGCACAAATCTTGAACTCTCTCTTCTCCAACATTTGCTTTAGAGAGTCGGTTTAACTTGCGGCAATTTTGATTCACCATTAGAACAGTGTTAAACCTCAAACAGGTTTTCGCCCTTATAACGGTGAACTGTCTATTTTAAAGGTACATTCTATACATATCAGTTCCGTCATTTTATTTGACGTATTTATTAGTTATTTAGGAAAAAATCTCCAAACCTCGTTCTATACATCATTGTTTCGGTATTGAAAAAGTATAGACATAAAGTTTAAAACTTAATTCGTATTCCTTTTTAGTAGTATACAGAGAGTATTACAGAGAGTCGTGTAGGGACTCTTTTAGGGAGCTAGGTTTGCTGACATTGCCCTGTCTCTATATGTTTCATATGATCCTGTACTGTCAATCGAAGTGCACTTTAGTCCGGGGCAGGGACTTTCATCAGTATGAGACTAGAGCCAGGGACAACTTTAGAGTCCATAGTCATAGACTGGCGGTATCTCAGCATTTACCGCATCAGGTTGGCGTCGGCTTAATCAACAAGCTCCCTGAAAGTGTAAAAATGCAACTAATCAAATCCAATTCAAAACTCGTCTCAAATGCCTGTTGGTGTCAAAAGCATTTTATTCGCTAGAGGAGTTTATGATGAGTCGCTGGGATATCTAAAAATATCTTAAATTACCAAAATTTAAAATCTGGATCCAAAGATAGTGTGAATGAGTGAAATGTAAGTCTGACTGTGTGTGAATGTGTAGAGTATTTGCTGTTTGAATATATGACGACTGCTATACAATGTTATATATTGTCTAAAAGCAATAAAGAAATGATTTGATTTGATTTGATTTGAGTATAGTAAACTCTTATTGCAGCAGAGCTGTGTTAGTTCTGTACATATGTATTACGATAGTTTAGAATTCACAGTTAGTTTACAAGTACTTTTCTGCATTAGAGGAATACGAATACAGTGGGGGGCCACCATTCTCATTTTTAGAGCAAAAAACTGATAGTTTCATCGTTTTTACAGAAAATATCTGATATTTTCTATTATTGTTCTAAACATTTCATAAAACCTTGAACCTGCTCAGATTACCTAGAAAAAACGCAACTTTTAAGAGTGTGATTTAAGTAGTATTGAAAGGGTTATAAATATGACCGGCTCGTAGAAGCACAGGTTGTGTACTTATATAATGAAAATCTGCTCTCGACTCGTGCACTATAATGTACTTTATATTTCTAAAATTTAAATGCAACCCAATGTTTCAACCTCCTATGCGAATTCGAGCCGGCGAAGTATTTTCTTGAATTATGTGTAAAGAATTGTATAATTATTTGTATAATTATATTCCGAGATAGTTTTCCAATTGTTATCTTCATTAAAACCTACCTCAGACCTCAACTAATATAAAAAAGTCCGATCGGTTCAGCCGTTGTCGATAAATGCTTAGTAATCCACTGAATAACTTATCGGAACCCAAATGTTACTAGTCTGTGTGACAAAAAGTTAAAATATTAACACCAAAAGAAAATATTCTACAATATATGAACTTTTGCAATTGTACTTTTTTAAAGTTTAAAATGGCATCAAAAATCGAATCTTACCCCCCTTGATCCATATCTAAGGTATCGTCGACCAATTAAAAAGACTATTTATAATGGATATCTCGTTCAAGATGCAAAGGACACAACTATGTAGGTGGAAATTCATGTCTTTACAAAACTAATTCTTCATCCAATTCTTTCTAGAAATAATCTGTCAACAGCAGTCTTAAATCTTATTCCATCGATTTCAATTTAAAACAAACGATAACTGAATTTTATCCTGATGACATTATGGGTGGTATCTTGTGAGAAGAGGTTAAAATTAAAACATTCCTGATAGTAAAACTCTACAGACAGCACACCTGGGATAAAGATGGTATTATTCCTCCGCAAGTGTATGCTCTGTGTATCTTGGTACAATGTTGTTATTTAAAGATCCTAAAAATAGCTTATCTAGGGCTAATTCGTTAAGAATGATTTATTTATAATAATTTAAACATTAATTGTAAGAAATAAAATGCGGCTTAACTCAACGGGACTTGAAAGTTTGACTATACAGTCCTCTGTTCCACTTAAACTCAGAACAAACATATATCCCATGATACCTCTCATTTAGAGCGTTGTGTAGAAACATCTTAGAAGGTTATAACTATTTACTTTATCTTCCCTCTACGTTCTCGAAGTCACAATGAACTGCAAATTGATCTCTCGGCAAGGGTGTACGCCATGTTTACGCCATTATCACAATAGAATCAAGTACAACTTGAGAATTCGCAAACAATAACTATTGCCTTTGAACACGACCTATTTCAACTTGGTGTTAAGATAATTAAATAATTGAAAAATGAGAATAATATCAAAGCTCGTCTATCCGCCTCGTGATTAGGCGCTGGGGGCAATACATTAATTACTTACTACCTTGATGTGCTTTGTTGCGTGGCGCGCTTAGTTAGCACTGTACTCTGCAATAAATATATTTGAATTAGTTATTTCAGTGGTACTTGATGATACTTGGTAGCTCATTTACGCTTCTGTAGCAGGTCCTCGGATCCTATTTTCCCGCATAAATAATGTAAATGAGTACCTGTATTGTTCTGCAATCACAGCTGGCTGATCACAATAATATTGACGACACTGGTATGACAGTCTGCTAGACTGCACTGAAAGTTTATAACAGTAGCTGAGAATCTCAAGTGCTCATAAATTATTCAGACGTTGTCTCCGTCTGATATCATCTCGGCGTTCGTTGAATTTCTTTTGAATTCAAATAGAAAAATAGAATTTAAAACACAAGTATTATTATTAGAAATGTAGCCTTGAAAGTGTTTAATAATATGTATAACACAATGTAAATAACCTCTTAACACTTTTTTTGTAAACTTTTATTTTTCTCACAATGTACATTTCGAAATCTGTGATTTCGAGTACCTGAAGATGAAATCACAGATTTCGAAATGTACATTGTGAGAAAAATAAAAGTGTACAAAAAAAGTGTTAAGAGATTTATTTACATTGTGTTATACAAAAGTATTATTATGTTTTTAGAATAACATTTTCAAAAAATGTATTGAACCTTTTATTTGGTAGGCAATTTAATGGAGTTAGTGTGACGCAAAATAAGTGTTTTCGATCCTAACCTTTTTTTTGCTGTACCCCAATTTTCTCCTTAGCTATTGGAGATAGAGTTCTTGGACAGATTTTATACGATTTGACATTTTACACAAAACTTATCCAATTAACAAACTCAATTTCAGTGTGAGTTAATTTTACTGAGGGAGCTGAATTTCAGGTGAAATATTTGACCCTGTATAACTCACTAACGAAGTATTTCCAAATCCATGAACTTTTTCATTATTTTGATGAAAGAAATAGGTTTGTGCAGTATAGCAATAGAATAGAGAATATATGCGTGTACGATAACAACACGACACACGTTATAGTACACGATCATTCACATATCTAGAGACATTTAAATTGTGCTTAATAAATTCCAATAAAGGGTTTTGTGCTTAGGGATTTTTGGGTCACAGCCCGCTTTATGTTCAAATTTGTAACACATTTCTTAAATGTAAAACAGAACACTTCATTAAATTTTGACAAGCTGTCTTTTGGATCAGTTGATGCATTCAAGCCTCATATTCATTATTATTGTGCATTTGTGCTTTAATATGGTCAGATTTTCTGGCGTGAGATGAAAGTAACTTGCATCCGAGAGAGAATTATGTCTTTAGTTAATACTGCAGTAAGCAAATTCAACTATGCCACAGGAAATACCTTACACACAAAGTGAATTAAACAGGCGGAGGTTGACGTTTATATTCCGAATTAGGTTTTTGAGACATATAGCCTATGTATATATTTGTTCATACTACAAAACCTAAAATATAACTAGTAAACATTTTTTAAACTTTTGATTCCCTTAACCATGGATACCGAAATAATATGTATCTGATATATGTCCTGTTTGAAAAATATAGTGCTCTATCATATTATATCACAAATGATTTCACAAATACAACGCTCCTAGATTTAGAGATTCATTGCGTGTGGAGCAGCGGAGTATGTATCCACTTGATGAACACAAAAGACATAAACTGAGTGGCTGACTGAAGAATATAATTGGATTTAACGATACTTTTTACGCTTTATGGATTTTTAACTTTTGCTCTTAATGTAATAATTTAATGTGTTCATTCAATGTTTGCTACATCACATAAACGCCATTATAGACAAGTATTGTCGTTTAATTCTTAACTAATTTTTAGATTTACGAGGGAAATTGTTTTGAATGTTATCTAGACTTTTATAAACACAATATTAAATTTTATCTGATTTTTAAATAAAACAAATGTATTATTTCTAAATATGCACATTGCTTGTATTTCAGTAATGCGCACTCGAAGTAGAAAATCAATTGTAAATTTTTTTGCATAAAAGCAAAATGATAAAAAATGTGTAATTTGTAGGATTATACACGATGTGAGCTGCCCGTGGCTGCTTTGTAGTTGCTGGTCGATTCAAGCACCAGTAAAGAGAGATAATTTGTTGGCAGCGTATTAAGTATTCTCTTTAAACGTGCGCAACATTTTTGTTGGACGAGTTGCTCTTTTATAAGTGGATCTATCCTGAGTGGCATATGTATGGCAATATATCTGTCGAATGTTACATCAGCACGCGTAACAGTTCACGGTATCCCTAACATTGAAACAACGCAAACTACAAGAGGCTACAGTGTACAGTAAACTGTATTAACTCGACAGCAAGAATGGGTTACACTGGTGTAGGATTCCGCACAATTGCAAGCAGTGCTGAGACCTGCCGCGGCTCCTTCAGTGTTCACACTGGTGTAGGATTCCGCACAATTGCAAGGAGTGCTGAGACCTGCCGCGGCTCCTTCAGTGTTCACACTGGTGTGGGATTCCGCACAATTGCAAGCAGTGCTGAGACCTGCCGCGGCTCCTTCAGTGTTCACACTGGTGTAGGATTCCGCACAATTGCAAGCAGTGATGAGACCTTCCGCGGCTCCTTCAGTGTTCACACTGGTGTAGGATTCCGCACAATTGCAAGCAGTGCTGAGACCTGCCGCGGCTCCTTCAGTGTTCACACTGGTGTAGGATTCCGCACAATTGCAAGCAGTGCTGAGACCTGCCGCGGCTCCTTCAGTGTTCACACTGGTGTGGGATTCCGCACAATTGCAAGCAGTGCTGAGACCTGCCGCGGCTCCTTCAGTGTTCACACTGGTGTAGGATTCCGCACAATTGCAAGCAGTGCTGAGACCTGCCGCGGCTCCTTTAGTGTTCACAATAATTGCCAACTTAAAAAAGAATTTGTTTAGAGCACTCTACAAAGTGTGTATTTAACTTTTCTGGAGAAGCTTCACATAAAGCCTGAAGGTAGTTCTCAAAGATACGAAATGATAATCATTTAAATTTTGAATGTGTACTGTCACAGTCTTACAAAACCTTCAACTTAACACTACGGTTTCTCCTTATAGCAAGGTTAACATTGGCAGTCAAAGTAAATACCGCACCCTTATTTTTGTATTCGAAGATCAGTACTAATTATTAGTAAATATTAGCAAAGATGAGAATAGTAATACTTTTTAAAATGATTTTTAATAGAAATGATCAGTAAATAAAAACGTATTTTTTAATATGTTTGTAAATAAAAATGCAACGTATGTATGTTAAAACATATGATTGGCGTTTTTATTATAAAATTAGTACATACCCGCAACTTCGCCCGCAATTTCTATGCAACATTCCGTGTGTTTCTTTGAATAGATCTCACGATTTCTTGAATTATTGTAGATCAACTTGAGGAATTCCAAAGTCGAAGTTCATAGTTTTCTTAGTGAAAGCATTATTGATGTACTATGACAGGTTTCTATGATGTTTTTAAAGTGGAATTAGTTCTATATCATCAGGTACCCATTTTACAGTGTAAATGATAAGAGGACCAGAAGTTAAGCAAACTTGTGAGTAATTCTTATTTTAGGTTTTCGCCTCTAGTTAAAATTAATTATATTTCCAACTCAAAATTGGGGTTTGCTATTTTGCACCGAGAAACAATATAAATAGACCTATAAATAATGTTGTAATGGGGTTGGATTCAAATGTGTATTGCTTTGTGATCCAGAATAAATAAATTAATTTGCCTTGTTGCCACGATTTTTATATACGAAGTGTTGTAACTTTTGTAATGCTTTCACTCTATAAATGCAAATAAATTGAAAATATTGGATGAAATAATTTAACAAATGGTTGTACTGTAGTAAAACAAAGTTTAAACATAACAGTAAAATACATTGAACTGGCTCTTTAAATTTACATTGCACAACTTTTGAGACCAAGAAGGGATTTTTTGCTGCTTTAAAGACCAATGAGGCGTGGCCCGGAAGGATTTACGAAATAAGAATAGGCCTATGTTCGTTCAAGGGGCCCTAAAATGTCCATGTAAAATTACAGTACAATCGATTTAATAGTTTATACGTGAAGGTAAAACAAACAAACAAAGACACTTTCGTATGGAAATAAACCGATTAGTTGTGGATTGCAGATAACAAAGACAAAGTTACCTATAGCTTTTATTCTAGATATGGTATATTAGGATAAGATAAAAATAATATACGATATTATATTATGTTATATTTTATCTTATACAGTAGTAATATATTAGGACAAGGTAACTTACTCTATTTAGCAGAAGATAAAAACATTTTAAAACATCCGCTTTGTTTGTTTTAGGTGAGTTTTCTGTATGGACACTTATTATGTATCAGTGAGTATTCTTCATTAATATTTGGAAGTGCATTATACCTGTGTGCTTCACACCTGAACGTTTTATTTATAATAAACCTATCTAGAAATTCTGGCTTACAGAGATCAGATGTTATTAATTGAACTTTCATTTATTGAAACTAAGCGTATTTCAAATTAATATGTCACTGTGTACGTCGAACTTAATCAAGTCCAAGTTCAAAGAAGCTTCACTGTTAGTGGATGTGTTGATCATTGTTTACTAGGTAGAGATCTTGCCATCGACGTGTAATCTTGTACTCCCTGGATTGAGTGCTAGATTGTCTAAACACGGTCCGTTTCCACCACTAGAATTGGCGGTCTACTGAGGCGAGCAGGTCAAATGATGAGCCGCACTGTTTTACACAAATAATATATATTCATTAAACCTGCGCTGATGCATTTATTTTTGAACATAACAATTTCTAATTTCTATAGTCTTTAACTGAAGATGTTGGTACTTCTAACTGTGTAGTTTGTTTTCAACATTTACATATTTATTATAGTTTATTTTTGTGATTTAGAGCTCACAATCTATTTTGAACACATTAAAAACATAAAAAATGTAGTAAGCGAGGAAATTTTTTTCGGTCAGGAAAACCTTCTTGTGGTAAAGTTTAAAATTATAGTATTAATCTATTTTTTTATTGAAACTTATTTTGATAGGAAGTCATTTTGCGTAGTTTATAAGCGATCACAATTGCGGACATGTGACTAATGTAGTTCTCTCCTTGGCATAAGAGTGACATACAACTTAAAATATTACACCTATTAAATAATAAGTTTCAACTCATGAATGTCTTCTAAATAAATATTGTTGTGCTGATATTCATTAAATATTCGTCCAGAAAAATTCTGGCATGCTAATACAACACTGCGGTTTGTATGAAAAATAAAGTTGATAAGAACCACCATAATATATAATTACTTTAAAATATATCGGGTTCTTGAGACTAAAGAAATTAATTAATAAAAATCTTCTAAATGTGCAGCCTGGCATAGAATAAACAATGGCAGAGGCAAGTGGGGCGAAGAGCGGGCAGGGCGCGAAGCTCGACTCAAGATTGAGTCATGCTTCTCCTTCCCCGGCAGTCAAACCGCGGAGGCGGTGGACCCTTTTCAGAACCGAATTGTAGCATTAAATTCAATTCTTTTTATTGCATAAGGACACAAAAGTACGCAATCGTCAATATAGAATAAATCTAAACATAAACATGAAAGTGCTATCAACAAAATCATATTTCGTAGTACTTAAAAAAAGAAATAAGCACACAAATAAACAATAATTTACATTAACATTTAAAAGCCACTGTAAGAGAGGAATTCATTTGCATTATAAAATTCCTTTGCTAATAAGTACCTCCTCAGGTTCCTTTTAAAAAATGTCTCCTCACAAACATCTTTCAAATTTTGAGAGAGAGTTTTATAACAAATTACACCCGCATACATCACCCTAATCTCGTGCAGTAAAATCGATGTGAGGCTGTACGAAGCAATTTTCCGTGCCTTGTCGGGTAGGCATGGGTGTTTCCCACTGACGGAATCTGACACAGATGCTTCCTCACATACATGACAACTCTAAAAATGTAAAGGGATGTCATTGTTAGAATGAGATTCCTAAATAAACCACGACATGAATGAATAGAATAAAGCATAACCACGCACCACGCAATCCAGATAGTATATTATATACAGATGGATCTTGCACACACGCTTGTATTAGGGATTGTGGAATCTGTAGAGAGCACGGTATGATGTAGTGAAAATTGAAGAGGACTATGCCCCCCCCGCACGTTGAGAAACTACATACTTCATTATTACAATTTTACCCCATAAATATGGGTATAAAATCAAAATTCTGTCGTAGACATCCCGGTTTCAGGTGATAAATTTTAATTTTTTAAATGTGACTCCGCTTTATCCTGGTGTGTATGCCATCACTCCACGGACCTCCTAGACAATGCTACGGTTTCCTTCGTTTTACAACTAGTTGCGGATGCACTGACAAAGAGTGTTAGCATTATTATTCTATTTAATATAATGCCACTTTCAGAAAGTCGCCATTCCAGGGGGTTTCTGAGGCTTTTTGCGAGTCATTGCGTAAAGTGCTGGCTAAAGATGTACTGTTTGGTCCTACCTGTACCACCTCGGGTGCTTCAATTGTTTCAAAATTGCATAAATTGGTTTTAGTATAAAGATTTATTTTTAAAATTGTTTTCCCCATAGTACTAATACCTTCATTAATAATTGTTTCCCCGACACACCGACATTTGTTAGAAATCAATCTAAAAATATTAACTACTTCTTTGAATTATTTTGGAAGAGCAATAAATCAAAATTCGAATATTTAACAAATTTTAAGTTTTTAATGTATTTGCAAACGAAAAAATACTTTTTGGGGTTATTTAAGGCCAAGGCCTTTGGAATATTGTCTTTCCTAGCGGAAGGAATTGAAATACAGCTCTCTGTGTTAATAGTGTAGTTCATAAGAAGATCGTGAACCGATATTGTGTTGTTCACATTGTTTAACTTCAAGTAGTCAGCAAAACATGTAAAATGTTATCTAGTTTACTGCGTAACACTGTTGTTATTTGTGTATTTATATTTGTTAAACGATTTCTATTGATATGGTTGTAGATTACATGTATTGAGGTACATGTTGGAGTGCTTGCAATTACAACGTACAACAGAAGGTGTACTAAGTGGAAAGAAGAGAAGAGGGCGAGGCGAGGCATTCAGGGAACGATTTGGCCAACAGACAGACAGACGGACAGACAGACTGTTGCTAATGTTCGCTCTGTATCTCTGTTGTAGTGAATTTCCGGTATTCATCTCAACCCTTGGTAGTAACTACAATGTAACAACTGTAGCATACGCTTATCTTAGCAATGAGTGACGTCAAGTTATGGGTTATAATTGTACAAGAAATACAATAATTAATCAGTAATACAGATGTAATAATGTCTGTTCGAGTAAATCTTCAAAAGGCTATTTGAACTTCAATGGTTGTTTTGGACCATTGTACGTCGGGCCGTGCAGATGCTCGTGGTTGCCCAGAGAAGTCACACAGACGCGTACTGTTCATGTAGCTAATGAGAAAGTCTTTGTACAGAGCAAACAATGGCTTCAAACACTCTCCCTTGTCTTCCTTCGTATTTGGTTTATCACTCGTAATGCTGTTGAAAATGCTAATTAAAAAATTGATTTCAGTTTTAAAATAATGAATATTTGTATGTAGTCTTTGGTGAAAATTTGTATTCGCAGATTGTATTCATGCCTGGTTAAAGCATTGGCAACACACATTTATATAATGTAACTATTTTTGTTTTGTGTAAATAGTTTTCGTGTGAAATTGCAATTAATGTTAACTTGTAACTTGTCAAATTACTATATTACTAGTAGAACTAAATCACATGTTATAATGGGATGAACATTATGGTTAGAAATTGAGTATCGTCTCTTAGACTGATGCTGCAAACTGATTAGACGTTAATGCTTAATTTCACTCTCGCAAAAACTTCAGTTAATATACTTTTATGTTTTTACAATAGTAAACTGGTTGCTCAGGTGGAACTGACAAAAACATAATTTAATACTAAGAATTGTTTTCAGTGTGCATAGTTCATAAATATTGAAATGGTCTGTACAAAAATTATGAATTATTAAGTTCTAAATAGCCAGAATTGTGGACCCAAGTTTGACTATATTAGATATTGTCTCATTTCTCTTGCAAAAACTAGCAAGAACAAATATTTCCTACGCGATGTGAATAGTAAAACTTAGATGATAGTTTCCATCGCATTTATACATCCGTTAAAAGATTGTTTTTGGTTGTTTTTAAAATTACTATAATTTGTTTTTAGGAGTTTCGTTACTTGAACAAAGCCTTAGTAACATTTGACGGCATTACATCAATTTACATTGCATTGTCTGCGGCATAAATGTTAATTATGTTTACATATCTTTCCTGCGAACATTAAAATAATTTATATAATTCCAAAATTATGATGTGACAGTTTAACGGAAGGACAATTTTTGTAAGTTTGCATGTTTTCAATGTGATTTACCTCGTAATGTTCTTAAAATGTAATAAGCTTCAAAACGATATTTTAACATCTCATTGTGAGCTTATAATAATGTTAAAATTGTCATATAAACGCATAAAAACTAGTGTTATATGTTTTAAAGTGACTTCATCAGGTAGTTTTAAATAGTTTAACCCTGTAAAGTAGTAACATTCTTATTAACCAATAATAAGTGTTTAACTGATTTTAAAATTATATATATACTCGCCTTCGGCTCGCTGGGGGCTACGCCCCCAGGCCCCCTTTTGGGTGTTTGCCGAATTCGGGGATAAGAGTGATTTGGTGATGGGTAAAATTCGGACATGAGGTCATACTAGGGATTCCCAGGGGGGGGGGGTTTAACGTTACCGGGAGTTAAGACATCAGGGGGTTATCTGGTCATACCAGGAACTTCCCAAGGGGGTTTAAGAGATTTAGTGATTTGTAAAATTCGGACATGTGGTCATGCCAGGAAATTCCCAGGGAGGTATAATGTTACCGGGGGGGGGGGGGGGTTAACACATCAGGGGGTTTAGTGTACTCAGGAGGTTATCTGATCATACCAGGAAATTCCGGGGGGGTAATGTTACCGGGGGTTAATGACACACCCCAGGCCCCTTTTTGGAGTGTTGGCCAAATTCGGGGATAAGCGGAATTCGGAATAGTATTAGACCTATTTTATTGAATTTTCCAGTTTTAATCATAGTTTTGACTCTAAGGCCATTTTGTGGCTTAACCGTTAGAGATACGACAAAAAGTGACTGGACCTTTCTTATCGGAAATTTAATTTTGTCTTTCGATTGTGACCTCAGATTTGATCTACGACCTATGGTTTAGTCGGTACAACGCTTGGAATAAATGTCTGCACTGGTCAGCTATTGTGTAAACAGATTTAGTGTAAATAAATTAAAAACTACGTTTATCAGATTATTAAGTTGATCAGGGGGTTTAATTTAATCAGGAGTTCATCAACCAGAAAATTTCCGGGAGGGGGGTTTTTGTTCTCGGTGGTTAAAGAACGCGTGTACCTTTCTTTGTGTCTGGGCACGAGGAATTTTTATGAAAATAAAACGTTGATCAGGGGGTTAAAATTACTTTGGAAATTATCATTCCACGCCAGAGTTTTGACAATGAACTAATATTTCATAAAATTAAATAAAAAAAAAACACTCTGTCCCTATCTACTATTGAACCTTCACTAACGCTCAGCCAACTCCCGAAGACACTGAACCTTTTTTGTAGATCACGTGATTTCCTAAATCCCGTTTAAAATTTGTTTTGAGTTACGACCAACCGTTTAGCCGCTATCAAGCCCGGAATGTAAATTTTTAGGCGAAAATGTCCAATATTTTCACTTAATCGCGTTTTGCGGTCAAACTAATGGAAATATAGTAAAAAGTCACTTGACCTTTTTTGTAGGTCATCTTATTTCCTAAATAAAACTTCGGTCTTACTTTGACCTCCGACCAATGGTTTCGCCGCTATCGACCCCAAAACGAAAGTTTCACGTAAAAGTTACAACAAAATTGCATATAATCACGTTTTTTCGGCTAAACCAATGGAGATAGGGCAAAAGGTTACTGGACCTTTTCTGTAGATCGCGCTGTTTCCTAAATCCCATTGAAAATTTCTTTTGAGCTGCGACCAACGGTTCGGCCGCTATCGAGCCTGGAAGGTAAATGATTAAGTGAAAATTGCGAAAATTTTACACATAATTGCGTTTTGCGGCCAAACCAATAGAGATAGAGCAAAAATGCACTTGACCTTTTTTGTAGATCACTTCATTCCTGACTAACGATTATGTCTCAGATCCGAGCTAGCTCTAACGGTTCGCCCGCTATCGGGCTTCAAAGAAAAGCCTGCAAGGGCAAAAAATGGCAATTTTGCGAATTTTTTTTGAGGGGTTTAAAAGTAAAAAAATCCTGGTTTCAGACTTTTCCCGGAGGTTTGAAGGTAAAAGCTACGTCCGTGCATAATTTGGTGTTTCCAGCACTTCTAGAAGTGGGTTAGAACTTCGTATACCCTATCAGTGAGTGAGTTACATATGCGGCTGTATATATATATATATATATATATATATATATATATATATATATATATATATATATATAGGGATAAACAAGCTAGCACTGAGCTCGAAAGGCGATAAAATAATTTTTCTAGAAAATAAGATTGATACAGTACCGTATGGTTATAAGAAAAGAAACAAAATCTGATATATTGTATGAATTAAATAAACCGTTTAAAAAAAATTTAAAATAACCTTTGCTAATGCTCAGCCAATTCGCGATGTGCTCTATTAGCCACTTATACTAGTCACTGGTTTACGAAGTAATACAAATTCAATCTGGAAGTGTTATTAATTGTACCAATTCTATTCGGAAAAAAATAAAAAAAACCCTAAAATTGCCAATTCACAAAAAAGATTTTGCCATTGAGAGCGTATAACAGGCTTACGGAAAGGTATACAACAAAAAGCTACTGAACCTTTTTTGTGGATCCTATTAATGGCTATTTAATAAAGTGTTTAAGTTTAAGCTAGGATAAACGGGTCAACCGATATCGTCTCCAGTAAAAACATTTTCACATCAAAATTACAAAATATTAGCATTTATTGGCCAAACCGATAGAGATAGGGCAAAAGGTCACTGAACCTTTTTTGTAGATCGTCTTATTTTGTATTAAAATCCGCTTTTTAATTTACAATAACTTTGAAGTTTCTGCTGATATAGAACCCAGAAACAAAATTCTGAAGTAAAACTTAAAAAAGCGACACATTTAAATGCGTTTTCCGGCCAAACCATTGAGGATAGGGCAAAATGTTACTGGTCCTTTTTTGTGGATCGCGCTGTTTTCTAAATCCCATTGAAAATTTGTTTTGAGCTGCGACCAACGGTTCGGCCGCTATCGAGCCTGGAAGGTAAATGATTAAGTGAAAATTGCGAAAACTTTACACATAATTGCGTTTTGCGGTCAAACCAATAGAGATAGAGCAGAAATCCACTTGACCTTTTTTGTAGATCACTCCATTCCCGACTAACGATTTTTTCTCAGATCCGAGCTAGCTCTAACGGTTCGCCCGCTATCGGGCTGCAAAGAAAAGCCTGCAAGAGTGAAAAGTGCGAAAGTTTGCCAATTTTTTTGAGAGGTTTAAAAGTAAAAATATCCGGGTTTCAGAATTTTCCCGGAGGTTTGAAGGTAAAAGCTACGTCCGTACATAATTTGGTGTTTCCAGCACTTCTAGAAGTGGGTTAGAATTTCGTATACCCTATCAGTGAGTGAGTTACATATGCGGCTGTATATATATATATATATATATATATATATATATATATATATATATATATAGGGATATATATATATATATATATATATATATATATATATATATATTACAAATTTATACAATCTGAAAATATAATGTACGAAATTTCTAAAAAATATACATTTCAAGTCACATTACTGAGCTTATGTATGAATGTAAATGGACTTTATTATTTTATAAGAATGCACACGTAAAAATAAATAAAGCCAAAGTTATAGTAAATGTTTTCTAATGTCTTTATTTTTTGTAATTTTCTAAGTAATTGCCATTTTGTATGATTTGTTAGTTTGGGTTAAATACAACAATTATACCACTGAGGTCTTAATGTCATCCCAATAGAGCATTATTTTAATGTTTACAATTATTAGGACAAAAAAATCAATGTTTTTTACAATACGAGTAAACCAATTTTACTAGCAAGTGGTGTAGACGATATAGCACAGAGGTGTATAAGAAAGCAGAAGTAGTGAATATTTTATTAACAAATTGAAAATAATTCACTATACTTCATTTATAGTACATAAACCGAAGTGATGCTTATACTACAGCTTACATGTAGTATGCCATAACACAGTGTTATCTGTATGAATAACGGAATGTCCATAAATATTTAAATGCCACTTGTTCTTTAGTTCATGAATATGTAAACTGATGTAAATAGTTTGCTATCGTGACGTCAAGCAACCCAGCCAAGACAGAGTGTGTAGTAACGTTTTTGTTTCAACAGAAGTGGCATATTTTGTAATTTCATGAATTGATCAATCCTGGTATGAGATGAACTATGTGTGTACTCAGTTACGTCAAACTACCCTGTCAACAGGGAGTTTGTTGTAATTAATTATCCTTTGTTTCAAAAATTTTAAGAATGGACGCTTGGTCAATCCTGGTATGAGATGAACTATGTGTGTACTCAGTTACGTCAAACTACCCTGTCAACTGGGAGTTCGTTGGAATTAATTTTCTTTTGTTTCAAAAATTTTAAGAATGGACGCTTGGTCAATCCTGGTATGAGAGAAACGTTATATGTAGTAAGCATGTATATATTTTGAATTCTTATTATAATCTAAGGCTGAGGATTTTTAGAAGTCTAACAGTGACGAGAAAAATAATTAGGTGGCGATCTGCACTGTACAAGAACTCTCGTTTACGTTTTTATATAATTCACTGTTGACTCCATATAAACTTTAATATTTACTAATTATAGCGCCTCTTTTTCTGTCGCTATTACCCTCGTAACAACAAACAACAGTCTTGTGATTCATCTTTGATTCTTTACCAATTTACTACCAAGAAAAACAATATTTTGGGTACAATTTTGTATTTTAAATAATTTAGAAATGACAACCGTACTAAAGTTACAATGTTAAACTTCACATACACCGATTGTAATTGAAGCATTATAAAAACCTAAAACTGGTTAAAAAATGCAAAATGTTTAGTTTTTATTTTTTAAGTTCAGATTACCTGGAAAATACATGTTTCATGACATTAACATGAATCCTATAAAAATGTCCTTAAAATATGGTTGCAATTGATAAGTCACTATAACTTAATGAGCCTCACTAAAATTATATCATCGATTTTGACAAGAAGATGAGAGTACTTGAGAAAGTCCAACAGCTGATCAACAAGCAGGTGTAGTAGTGATTGTAAAGCTGCTGTGTATGTGATTGTCACGTTGATGATTGTACCATCATGCTCGAGGAATGTCTGAGAGGTTTGTTTGCAAGTCTTCAGTCGTCACTGCATTCTTCAATACAGTAGCGATTCAAGGTCTATCTATTTTCAGAATCTGTGTTGATGTCTTGTGTTCTGGTGAGCTTTTGAGTCTTCCCAGCCATTATAAAGTGGTTCGAAGCTTGTGAGGGGAATCAGAGATTTGCGAAAATGGATTCCCGACGGTGGCCAACTAGTGTAATTTTAACTTTCTTGTGATCTCTTATTGAATTACTGGAAACATAAACGGGAAATGATTTAAATTTTATCCGGAATGATTAAGAATTTTGCTACTTGAAGATTCTTTATTGCATGCATTCTTTATAATTTATTCTATACTAGATATTAATTGTTCTGAATTGAGAAGTAAGCTTAAATAAAAAAACCTTTTAATACAAACTTGAGAAATATTGAGAGACTAATTATTTGTATATGATAATGGAATATTGGGAGTTAAACAATTATTGTTATGTCAGAAATTTAATTTAGTTTTCCAAATTTGTGTTAATTATAGATACGAAAATGGTTAGCGAATAGCGTAAAAGAAAGAATGATGAATGTTGCAAAGGATTTTGCCGGACATTTGCTATCGTTCAGTGATAAAAAAAATCAGTAACACCCACTGAACAGTTTTGTATCTCTGAACGATAGCAAATGTGTGTTAGTTCCTTCACAATCCTTCCACAGTTAGAAACAAGCTTCTAACGGAGAGCTAAATGTGTAATGGATGTACACAGGAACTTCACGTATAAGAACACAACACTGTGATTGGTAGTTGTTGGCTTCACCTCCTAAAGAACGCCAGCAGACACAGCCATACAAATATCTACCAACAAAATTAATCATAACAACATTGTACCAATGTTTTACTTATACTTTAGTTGCTATAGGTAGTATAACTATACTGGATGGGAGGATTTTTATTTTGTTAATAACATTTAATAATTCAATGAATTAAGAAATTATAACGTGATATAGTATTATTTCCTTTATACAGGGAAAAATAATATTTATTTAAGCTAAAACAGTTTATTCTTGTTAAGCAAGAAATATGAACAAACACGTCGCAAACGTCAGATTAATGTAAATTTAGCTGCGAATGAAATTTAACAAAATAAAAACTGAAATTTTTTCCAAATCACAATATTACAACAATAAACAAAATCATATGTGAGCCAATTTCTTGGATGTATACATATATGTTCAGCAACATTAAACAAGTGTATTGTAGTTTCGGGGTTTACCAATAATAAACCAGAAACATTTATTAAACACAAATGTATTTATAGTGTATAAATATTCAAGAAATGCAATAGTTTTGCATTCATTGTGGTTTGTATACAATCAATGAAAGATGAGGTATTTCTTCTTGGTAGCTTACAGTATTTCTGTTAGAGCTATCTTGATTAATTTGCTCAGTTATATTTTTAAATCTTACATTTAAGATAGAATATTTTACAGAAATCTTGGAATAATTGTATTTCGCACACCAGTTAATTTAGTTAACCAAATTCGTGTATATTAAAAAAATAAGTTTTACTTTTTAGGTGCATAACACACGAGGCTCATTCAGTACATTCATGCAGATAACTTCTAAAAAAATGTCTATTAGAACATTTTGCTTTCAATTAATAAGAAACAACAAATTTGCCACTTCAGTAGATCTTCCCGGTCGTAACATCTGTGACCCTATATAATGGTTGTTGGACTAGTTGTATGTTCTTTGTTGGCGTATCCGCTTTGGTTTGTTATATACAGTAAATATAGGGTTTCCCCTTTAGAAAGTATCTTATGAATGGTAAAATGCCGAGTGTATAGTTGTGTACCAACCTTTTGCTTGCTGTGTTCGCATACCTTCTTGGAATTCAACATTGGATAACATGTAATTTACTTTTAGTATTATCCGTTGTACACCCATTACTTATAAACCCGACTGGCCTCCCTTACTTGATTCATATTAATTATTTTTATATTAGTTCATTCTTTTTATGTTTAAAATATTATTGTAGCTAGAGGATGCGAAATTTAGTTCTGAGTCTGAAAACCACTAGATTCGCTTTTTCCTTATTATTTTCAGACGATTAGACAAATTAGTATTTTGAGAGGTCACTTGAACTACATATTTTCGACTACTTAAAATATCTCTATTTAAAATGTTATGAATTATGTCCTGTAATGCAGTTTCTATGAGAAAATATTAATATCAAACTGTAAACGTTCTTCAAAATTGAATAGCGTTGTGTAAAAATTTTAAAACGTTTGTAATAAATGTTTGGAGACGGTAAGACATTAAAGCTTCTTTAATTCTCTCTTAGCGTGTGTTTCAAAGCCAAGAATAGGAGTAATTATAATTTTTCATATTATTTTATATTCTTGTGCTCAAAATTATAAAATATGTATTATAATATTTAAAAAGTTTTTAAATATGTATTAAGGTACCCACACTTGTGCAACTAAGGTATTTTTGCAGTTAATCTTTATTTAGCGCGTTGGAATTTGTCAATGTAACTACACGTTGTTAGTTGTCTAACCTTAAATACTGAATATATTTTAAAACTAAAATAAAATTACGTTTTTCTTTAAAGTGTGTCCTTTTTATTTTGATTGACTCTTTGTGCAACGTAAATTACAAAATTGTAGAAATAAGTAATGATAGAGAACATATTGTTATCTTCTAAAATAATCATGGAATTTTAAATGCAGTTTTATTATTCACTGTGTATTGTGTGTGTTGTTTTACTCCTAAAATTCTGCTTAATAAATAAGCAGATAATTTAATCCTTGTGGTTGAAGCTAATTATGCTTATAATTTTTATTTCAAGATTGTTAGGAAGCCCTCAAACATAAATAAATAAGTGATTTAATTATTGGTTTCCCGTAGGATGTGAGTTATAAAATGAACTTTGTATAAATCTATAAAATTGTTAAGAGCAAAACGTCTATTTGATAAAAAGTAGTAAAAATGTCTAGTGAATGAAAATATAAATGAATGTAAGGTACAGGAGTGCCTTGCTTACTATTTCCTTTTTGTCGATATTAAAAAATAGGTATCTAACACATTTTATGGTTACGATTTTAGAACATTACATAAAAGCAAATAAGTCACATTTGAGAAATCGTTGGAATCCAGACATTAATGACTTTCTTCCGCGTAGGATATTTGAGAATATACAATCTGTCGTTTAACGTCTGCTGTCGACAAAACTGTAGTAAGGTCTCCAGATTGACACACATGTACTGCGAGTAATTTATCTCGCAGTGGGGGGACACTGTAATATCTGACCTGTCTCACAACTGCTGCTATCTGCGATCATACTGTCACTACTGGTTACAATCTCACTTTCAGGTCACTGCACATTTATGTTGTTATTAAAAGCATTTTTCCCGTTATTTGATGTTTCTTTCAGCCATCTTGGTGACCACTCGATACTTCCTCTTCTGCCTGTTTGGTTGTTCTGCATTGTTTTGTGAACTCCTAATTTAGATACAGGATTCTATTGGGATAAGTGTCATTAAATAAATCCCTTTCTTAATCATAAGATCTCACCAGGTCTCCGTAGTCTCGCAACATCAGGATCATAATACGCTCTTGTTCACTTAAACACTCCACTTCAATGTGTAAAGGAGGATGATACCTCAAAACTGATAATATAAATGAGGCTTGCCTTTCATCAGGTAATAACTGTAAAACAGGTTTGAGTTTGTAAGGAAAGTGGTTGTCTGTTGCAGTTGTTTACCTTCTGAAAGCTCTAGTTTCCACTGTTCTTCTCCGTTTATCTAGACCTTTCAAATAAGTGTCACTTAATGGTTATTTACGTTTAAAAATAAAAGTCGCTCATTTTTGTGGAAATTGGAAAAGTTGTAACAGTGACTAAAAAGTTCACTTCTATTTCCTAGAAATGTGTCACGATATTCATCCCTCCACCTTTATCCATCAAAACCTAAACAGAGTGTAACCATAATTTTAACACACACACACACACACACACACACACACACACACACACACACACACACACACACACACACACACACACACACACACACACACACACACACACACACAATTCAAAATAACTTATATCGGGGACTTTATAGTAGTTATTCTCGTAACGTCTGGACGCAATACACCCTCTCCTTAACTTGTATGAGTATTTCCTTACAGTAGTTTTTCACTGTTTGTAGAAAGCCCCTTAAATTCATCTGTGCGACTATGTTTTTCCGTCCGTCCAATAAGAAAGCATATATCAGTAGCAAAGTGCCTTTGGAAATCTTGGGCGAAGTTGTAAGTGATAAAATCCACAGTTAGTTGGAAGCCGATACTCTGAAAGGAACCAACAGGTGTTACAAAATGAGATTCTGTCAGCCATATATTGGCAGCACATCTGCAGTGTGTGACAGGTGTCACGACTCCACGCTGTCTCTTGGCTCTCAATTTTGATATGTAGGCCTTGTATCACAACTCAAACCGTTCTTAAAACTTCCTAAGTTCATCTGTAATACAATGTTTTTATCTACGTGTGAAATATAATAATAGGTTTGAATTTTAGGTGTACTTGAGTTTTTAAATATTCTTTAGCTTACTTAGTTTTATAGATAATCATATCTTCATACAAAATACAACATGAAGGCTAGCGGCTAAACGAGACATTTCTCGACCTATGTTTACATGCCGTGTTTTTGTTTGAAATTATGTGTATTATCAACTACAGAAGTTTGTAACACTTTTTTATCCTGTATGTACAGTGTTTCGTGAGAGGTTGGTACAACTTGAGGATGTGGTAGTAGACAAAAACAAGCTTAAAATCCATATGAACATATCTCCTATCTCGCTTCGTTTAGTGCCTGTCTGTTCATATGAAAGTTTTATTTATAAAATCGTATCTCTGAAGCCGTTAATAAAATGAAACTTGTATACATAGCAGTAGCCTAATTTAGTTTTTAATAAACATTAAATCACAAAACATACTTGCTCCGCCGGAACTCGAACCCGGATCTCTCAATTACCGGGCAGTGTGCTACCACTACATCACAGAACCCTTACTTTTTACGATTCACATATTTTTTATTTAGCCGTTTATTTCACGTATGTGTTCATATAACATTTTTTGATTCAATGTTTATTGAAAATTGTGTATGTGTATCTGTGCTTGTGTGTGTATATAAAATTATACATATCTAATTATATATATATATATATATATATATATATATATATATATATGTACATAATATGTATAATATAAACATATATGTATGTATTATCATATTTAATATTTAATTATGCGCATACTAATTATTTTTGTAACCATATCTTAATACCCGATTCTGAAACTTCGGATTCTATTTGGAGAGAGATCGTGGATTTAAGAATGGAGTTTGTGGGCTCAAATTGTGTAATAGCAGAAAAACAATAATTACAATTAATTATCCTCTTTATAACATTTATGTTATGAAATGTTTTGCTCAGTGGTTCCCATTTGGTGAGTTGATAGCAGTAGTTCGATACAATAGGACGTTGTAGTGGAAATTTTAAATTAAGTATTACAAAGAGTTCGGTTGCCATCAAATTTCACAGTTTTTCTATAAAAACGTTCTAGGAGAGTCCTTACCCCAATGCCCTATTCTACTTCCCTCACTCCAAATTAAAATCTCGAACAGCACACAGCATTCTGTGTAGAAGAGTAACAATAATGGTTTTCGGGAGATCTCCATTTATGAAATGGGACATTGTTTTGAAAGAGTGCATGCGAACAAAAACTTGACAGTTATTCAACTCCGCTTTTAAAGACAGAAGTCCGTCAGGTAAGTACTAAACGGCGTGTTGCTTCCACAATTATGTCTGTCTAATTAATCAGTGAAGTGCGGTCACGTGTCACTAATGTTACCAGTCCGTGTGTTCTTGACATTTCAATAGGTTCAGCCCGAGCCCACTCAAACAACTCATTAAACACCTCTCGACCCGTTATGTGCAGAACTGAGCTTTCACACCTCTACAACGTCTATTTATCTATCTGCATTGTGTTGTTACTGGGAACAAAACTGCTTCAGTAAATTATTGTTTACTTTGTTAGCATATATAATATCATCGGAGATATAATACTTTTTTTATTTTATTTTTTTAAAGAAGCCGGTCCCCTTTTAAACCTTATTCTGCCCGTCCTCATGGGCCACTGGCCTGTGCGAGGATCTTATCAAACAGGATAAGGGGGAGAGTCGATACAGTACAAGGTCGATGGTACTGATAAAAAATGCAAGGGTCACAGACAGGATCGCTATGTCTAGCTCAGATTCGAAGTCCAACGTCTTGGACCGCTCGGCTATCTGCACTCCTGTTTTATCACGTTAGTAATTCGTACATTGCATGGCATACGCCAAAGTCTAAAATTGTTCATTCATCCCTTCATCTAAATCACTCTCGGACATTCATTCATCAGAGCAATTCGAGTTTTTACACTCTGGCATCCGGTCAGGCTTCCGATTCAGCGGTCGCCCAATGGTGTGCCATAAACTCGTATATACTGAAAAATTAATTTGCAATTAGCGTTGTTTACTGATGAGCCTTTAGCATTGGGGCACTTTTAATGGAATTTGGCTATTTTTAAGCATTAAAATTCTTGAAAAGTTTACGTTTAAACAATCTCCCCACAAAGCCAATCCGTAGGAAATGTGTGGATAGACGATATAGTGTGCCGTCATCATCACTTCCAGCGTTATTGTTGACTACAATCCGCCTGTCGCAAAAGGAATTTAATGAATGTTATCGTCATTTTATTTGTCTTGAAATTGAGCTCATTAAAATATTGAATTAAATTTCTAGCCTTCATGAACGTCTTTTCGAGTTATTTTTTGAATTCTCATTGCCCAGAGAGAGGTAGTTTCATCAGCGTACTGAACGAATCACCCCTTGTGTACTGATGACGCAACGTAGTTGGCGTAAAGTAAAGCAAAGACGTTTTTTTTACTAGACGAAGTTAGGGCTAAGAAGCCCCAACACTACAGGAATGTACATCAGGAAAAGTAGAGGAATAAGTACTGAGCCCTGGGAATCCTAAAACTCAGCCTCCTCTGAACCAATTTCCGGTCACTGGCAATTTCCTCGTCTGTGACTGAACTCAGGGTAATAGAAGCAACTGGATTTATTACAGATCTATTACGTCATATGATTGCTAATTAAGACATTATTAAAACATTCGCTTTAATTTCTAACAAAACTAAGCGCGCAACTGCGTATTTAATGATATAATTAAAGAAAGAGTAGGACATTATCAAGACGCAGAATATTTGTCAGCTGTGAACATTCTGTTCACTTTTATGTTTGTTTTAATTAGCTAACTTTACTACCCCTTTACTGAATCCATAATCGTTTTAAGAACATATTATTTGTTAGTTGTAAATTCCAGTGAAATGTTGCTATTATATTTTAATATATTAAAATAATATAACTAAAAAGATAATAAACAGTTTTTATTTTTCAATACATTACAAAAATAACTGCAACAACCCCATTAATACAAAATAACTAAGTGTATATAATAAGCTTACGAATGTAAGACGAATAGTAAATTGTTACTCACGGTTATTTATTCAAGAAATTACGAGTAGACTCAAGTCCTCCTGTATCAGCAGACTGAGTGTTTTATATTTTGGTTTGCCGTAGTAACTGTGTTACAAATTTCATGATGAAAAGACAACATTCAGAATGTAAATTCCATAAGATCTTCTAAATGTACGCTATTCCTATCTCTGAAGACATGCTAGAATGGGATTGGAATATTTCAGCCGGGTGGAAAACTCTTGAGACGGAAGTACTCAATCTGATTATAACAATACACTGTATTAGTAGAGTTAGGTCAACGTTTCCAAATTTAATTTTGTAATCTGTTTCGACGAAAAAGGGTAATAAAATATTATTAGCAATTGTACTTAAATAAAGATATTACTTTTTAGATTGTAAACATGTTTAATTTCTTATGTTTTATTTTTAATGAAAAAAGCTAAATCCTGCAATAGGTAAGGGTTTTGTGAGCTCAGTTCAACAAAGTAATGCTATAATCAGTTGATTAGAGCATCTAAAATTAAAGCAGGTTGTTGTGTGTCACTATCAGTGCAGTCACGTAACGTCTGATGATATGGTTTATTACTTGGCTTTTTAAAAGTGCATTATCTCCCTTATTTCTTAACTTATTTTCTTAATCACTGTATCATTGGATTTGTAATTAATTGGCTAACTAAAATATAATAACTTTAACGTTTTAATCACGTGTAGTTTTTTAAGATATTTACACTGAAAGAAGTCATTTTGAAAATAAAGCTTCTAACTAGCTCTTTACGTTGTAAAGCTATACTACTGCATTTCAACTTATTACGATAAGTCGTTTCCAAAGTGGCTGATCTAAGCACTGGGTTTTCTGTGATGCTCAGATTAAATGTTAGTTATTTTGTCGATCTTAAATATTGCACTCCAATGTCCAAAAGATTAAGGTACCGTACAGACATAAGTATGTTTAACCTTAAACATTTAGTAGCTTCATATGTGTGTAAAACAGACAAAAGACCGTAGCTTTAGAATACTAAGTACAAAATAAATGAATAAATAAAAACTATTAACCTGTCCTCCGCGACTATCATAGTTTACACGATATACATACAATCTCATCAAAATTGTCTCATTTAAGTAGTTTCGTAAAGGGTTGAAATCTTCGTATCACCGGCGAATCTTATGAGAATTTATTTTAAAAGATGGTATTGGCGTATGACAATGTATTACTGAGTTATGAAAAGAAACTGTTTAAGTTTTAAAAATCATTAAATTACTTTCGTATTATGAAAATAAATGTGTGATAACGTCTGAATGAATGTGTTTCAATACACCGGCCATGGACTCCAATCCGATAAAGCGGTATGACGTGATTAAATCAGCCCCGGCAGCCTCCGCGACTCTTTGACAGCCTCTGAAATTGAATCTGCCTTCTGAATAGTACGTGAATAGATTGTTCTAGTTTTGGGCCTGCCTTCTAGAAAAATATTTAATTCCGTTTGAAAAGTAAGTATTCATTTTGGTAATCATTAATTAAATATGAATCAGCCAGTATGAATATCGTAGAGCCTTCATTATTTATCTCTTTTCTACTTTAAATATATACTATAATTAATATCACACATTTATATCCTAAACGTGTTTCAAATCCAAATTTAATACGATGCGTTAAATTTCACGTTATCAAGTACAGTAGTGGTTGATTTGAAGAAAAATATAATCACAGCGATTGAGCAATTTATTATATAACCATAATAAACAAAGTTTAAGAAACCCTCGAGACCAATAATAAAACGACCAACTGACTATAATATCCTGGAGGTGTACAAGTGTATGCCAGAAAATAAAAATTAAACACGTATACCTGTACTAATCAATTGCTGTCATCATAATGGAACGAATATCAATTGATGTTTTCTTATGCATCAATAGTTACAGTCCAACTCTAATTAGTAGTCGAGCTCCAGTGATTATTATTTACATAATTAGTTACCACATTTGCAATTAATTGCCAATGAACTGACAAATTAATGAAGTAGGGCTGTTTTATTTAGTATTTAACTTTAAAACTTTCATTAATTTCTAACGTGACCACAGGAACGAATCAATGAAGAACAAATATATTTTTACAATATCAATACAGAACAAAAGTTTGAAATAATATTGTCCTCTGTCACGACCTCATAGGCAAACTGAGGTTTGTTTATGTGTAAGAGGCAATAGTTCAATTAGACGTGAAAGGGTGCATAATTTTTCTATTGTACAGCTGCCTCAAGTAGTACTGTAATTTTAGTTTTAGCTTTTATGGCATAATTATATATCTTGTAGGTTTCTTTTCTTGATAAAACATATGTGACAGTATTAACATTTTTCTTAGAAACGTACAACCTGATAGGTACATTTATACATAATAATTATGTACTTACAATAAATGAAGATTCTACTTGTGAAATTGTAGTATATTTTAACAAAATGAACAAGTTATTTCTTTACAATAAACAGTTATAAGTACACAACGCATCTAGTAAATGGAAATAGGGCGTAGGTTACCAGAGTATTTTCATTCAGGTATAAGAGTCTACAATAAATAAATACAGTCCTTTAGAAAATGATAAATATAGGGTCGATAAAGTAATTTACCATACAGTCGCAAGGCGTGTGATAGCTAGCCCCAGCTCCAGTGGGAGCCTCCAACACAGAACCATTGCGCTACGCTGTGACAGAATACAACCCATTAATCTCTCTTTTGTTGAATTCTGTCACTTGTCACAGTTTAACGTTATGAGTTTTACATTAAGTTGAAAAAAGGTTTGTAGCATGACAACACCGATTAATCTTCACTGTTGTTTTATGTGTTTCTTCCACCTTTAACCTATTTGAAAAGGGAAACTTCCTACTTCTACTACTATTACTAATACTAGTTCCTATAACAGTGGCCTGCAAGAGTAAAACTTAAAACTAATCCATTCTTGTTAACAGATGAATTATCCTTCCAGTAAACCTTAAATCATAAGTTTATATTGTTTTTATTGATATAACTATCGGCGTTCTTTATTTTGTTTTTTATGTTTATTAATGATATTGAAAAAGATATAAAGCATTTAAACATTAGCCCAAAGCTGGCGATATGAAATTATTTATAGCCATATACAACATTTAATTTGTTTGCACCACTGCAAAAATGATGTAGACATATTTTAGTAAAATAATACACGACATGATGATTTATTATGATCTAAAATATGAAGGTTGAGTTTTATTACGCAAAAAGTGTCAGGATGTAAAACGTTATAAAACTAAAATGAAATGTATTTCGGGAGTCTTTATAATGAAAACTTATAAAAATGGAATTAAAAAATGTTTATTAGTAGATTTTTATTTTGGAATGTGTTGGTAATTTATTACGGAAAACATTTAAAAGTTTTTGAGATTCATTTTGAACAGGAACTATAGAAAATTTATTTTAAAACTCGTTACAGTGATTTACTAATCATGTACAATTTTAAATTTTAAAAGTCCATTGCGTATTGTCGTTAGTTAGGCAGGTATGAAATACTGCAATTGTATTTATTAGTTCTCTTTTAATGATATCCCAATACGTCGTATAGACAAGCCGACTAATTTTATTTTATAACGTTTGTTCATTCGGTTGAAGCCTAAAATAGTATTTTCATGTAATTATTTAAATGTTCAACTGAAATAACCCATGATCCACACAGGACCTTACTGAAATCCTATCATGTCCGTCTGTCTGTAAGATGACTCTCGATAAAGGACCTTGGGACTTAAAATTTATTACCTTGGTCCAAGGACGATTGCTATTAAATTTGGGATCAAAAGGTCAAAAGACAGTCCGTATGCCTGTCTACCTGTCCATATATGCGTATCAGCTTATTTGTGTTAAAAACCCCATAAAGGTCCTAGATATTTGAATTTTGGTACACAACTTCTTCATCTTGGTCCAAGAATGAGTGCTATTTATTTTGGGATCAAACCGTTAATTCCTCCGTCTGTGTGATGAGAGAAAAGTGCCAGAGAGTTAAAAATTGGTACTTAGATTCCAGACTTTCCTCTTGGCCCAAGGCAGAACTCGGCTAATTTTGGGGACAAAGGGTCAGAGGACATTCCGAGATCGTCTGCGCAGCTACGTGCTAACTTTTGATAGAAAAGTTTTAGAGACTTGAAATATTGCATCCTATTGGTCCAAGGAAAAACTCTGTTGGTTCTGGAGTCAAAAGATAAAAAGGGTAATTTGTGCAGTTGTCTGACCGTCTGCGTCTGTGCGTTAACGCTTTAGTTACTTTTTGTCGGGTTCTCCGATACTCTGATGTATCCGTTTATTTTGTAAAACGTTTTATTTAAAACGTTTACTTAAAATTATTTATCATTAAAATATAAATGTTGTATGTCCGTAGTACGAAATACAATGTTGTTCATTACAGTTGCACCTGAAGACTGTTAATGTTCAATGAAATAAATAAAAATCTTTGTTAAATGTATTAATAGTTATGTCATCCTGTATATTATATCAATAGAGTCCAAAAACAAACAAAACCTGAAGAATTACGATAGAAAACACGTAGATGAAATAATTACAATGATTAACGTTTAAACGTTTAATTATTTAATTTTAATAATTATCCACACAGGACCTTACTGATATCCTTCTTAGACGAACATATTCAATGTTGTTTCTCAGAAAACTTAACTGAATCAGTCTACATAACAGATACTGTTTCCATAGCAATATCCACCCACACCCTGCAGGATTTGGTGAAGCTTCAATGAAACTTCCTTAATCTCCTCGGAGTTGAATTTCTTGAATTGGGAGCTCCATTTAAATAAATTGAATTTATTTAAGTTTCAGCTTGACTACAAAGGTGACATTGAAGGATCACAGAACTGTGTACGACTATAAAGTGGTGCCACCAAGATGTGACACATAACTCACCAATCATCTATCGTATATGTAATTTAAAAATTGCCTTCTGATTAATAAAATAAAATGGCCGCTGGCAGAGATAGTGGTTCTGGATGGAAAACCTTTAATGTGTAAAGTATAAAAGCAGAAACACTTTGTAACAACAAAGAACAGCACAGAAACAAAGTGCTGCCTGGAGCTTAACGCTGCTTTTCAACGCAAATTAATAAGGAAAGAGATTGGTATCACATTTTCCTCTCCTGTTTGATAAAATAATACATTAGCATTGAATTACCGTCATAAACTCATCGAGTTACCGGACACTGACGAGATACTCACGAGATACTCTGCTATTAACGACACTAATCTCTCAACCCAGTTCAGAATTTCTATTAATTAGAAGGTTTTTATGTTTCAGCTGTATTTTTTCCTGTTATGTACTATTTTCTATTAAAACTTGATTTATATTTATGACTAAAATACTTAACTTTTAATTTAATATATCTTTTTTTATAATTATATCATTATATTTCTCAAATCGTGTAAAAGTTCACAGTACACACAACCAAAAAAAGACACACACAAAAACAAGAACATTACATACATTCTGATAATATTATGAATACTTAAGTGCCTATGTTTGTTTGGCCTTGACGTGTAAACTATTCAACCGATTGTACTGGAATTTTAGATGAGAATTATTATGGTCCCTGGTATGAATATAGGCATATTCTTATTTCGAAACTCCCTCTGGGCTACCCCCCCCCCCCACAGATCTTTAAAAGTAGCTACTAATCCCATCTTGATATCCAAATGTGCGAAATTAATTGAAAGAACCTGTAATCAACTGTTCTGGGTAAACTTTGTTGTATGTGAGCACAACCATTTGTTTAATTAATTTCACGACTATTTTTCATGTGTTTATATTTAGGGGATAATCATTAGTTTTCACGCCGCTTTTAGATTATTTCAGTGACTACGTAAATACTCTTATACATTAGAATATGACCTAAAACATGAGATAGTCAGAATTTTATTCCGAAGACGCCCTTAGGGCAAGAACTATGCCTAGTGAAAATTGGCTGGACATTGATTTTGAACTAATGTACCAATTCCAGCTCTAAGTGTTCTAAAATATTACAAATATTGTTGGGTTTATATACAAACAATTACGTAAATACATTGTTATTGTAGTATTAACTGTAAATTTTAACCAAATATTAAGTTTTAGATGTAAAAAACAAAATTACTACCCAACTTATACTATAAATTTACAGACTGTTATGAAACCCATCTTAGTTGACTTTGGACATATGCAGACTTCTCTGATCTGCAATAAATATTTCGGGAAAGAAGGTAAAACCAAGTTTGGTACAACACGTAATAAGACCGGAGTAAATTACAATAGCCTTAAATATACACTTTTTAACGTATTTCCATGTTTATCGAAAGACTGCATTGGCATCAGAAATATAATTCGCTCGAACCACAAGTGCTCATATACAGGTATATACGCAGTTGCATGCGAAGTCGTGGGTAACTGCTAGTACTACGTAACAGATAAAGTTAATTCTATTTCTTATTCTGGTCTGTTGTTCTTTGTATATTTTTACAGTATAACGTAATCCAGTTAGTTTAGCAAACGTAACTACGATACCCTCTGAATGTGCAACTTCACATGATGTACAGTATGCAAAGAGGAAATGTTATACGACAAGAAAAATATAAACGTGAAGAATCTCTTCGAAGAGGAATGGTCTCTTCTCCCTAAAATATTATAGTTGTATATTATTTTGTCTTTGATAAAACAGTGAAAACATGATAAAACAGTGAAAACAATATCTGCTGACTCAAGTCCTTTCTAATAAGGTTTGAAATGCATTTGTAGATAAAAACACACATGTAACCTTTTCGCGTCAGGTATAACCTAACCTAAATGTCAGATATATTTGTATATATCAGATGATTGTATACGATACAGATTGCAATAACGTGTCATCCCCTCTTTGTCACTATTGTGATCTTGAATTTCAGTTTACTGCCTCATCTGAACGAGAACTACTTTTAGAGGCTCTTTTTGAATTTGGGATAAAGGGAAATTTTTATGGAGTAATTTTAATTTTAATAGTGTCCTGAACTGTGTACTTATTTAGAAAAATGACATGAAAATGATATGTCAGTTTTAACTAGCAATCTAACAGTTATCAATGCCAATAAAACACGGTTTTGTCTTATCATTTGTAATGTGTTTTCTGTTTCAATATTTCATTGTTCTATGTTTACTGTTTACTTATGCAATAGCAATTATCCACTACCAAACTTTCCGAGACGACGATTGGAACACCAGTCGACACATAAGCATGGGCTAGGTTTTATCCACAGACACACTATATATATATATATATATATATATATATATATATATATATATATATATATATATATATATACGGACACAAAGGCAGTTAAAAATTATGGGTTGATTTATAATACTATTCATTCGAATTTTAAGATTTGGATGCCGATAGAATTCATGTTATTAGGTATTCCTTATTTTTACTCGCTTGTACTCTTTTTCTGTCTGTAAGTTTATATAACGTAAACATTCATATTTTAGAAATCTCATTTACGTCACATAATGGTTCGCACTCACTATAAATTAGGTTTTGGAATCCGTTTCGTAGCAAATCCTAATATTGTGCAACATTTTTCCCAACATTGTCTACATGAATTGTGGGGAGGGGGATTTAACGTAAGCATAGCTCAAGATGTACATTATTTAAAAATTGTTAGACCATCCTCCATTGTATTTGCAGAGTCAATGACTACATTAAAACTACTTCTTAAGTCCAGTTTTCATTTACTAAGTTTAACTCTCTCAACTTAAACCAAGACAATAATATTAAACCACCTAGAACAGGATGTACATTGTAAATATTTCAAACTTTAAGCCAACGTAATTTTTAAAGAGTGAACCTTTTCAGGTCGGATCTGCGGCATTGTATTCTACTAATAAAGACCTTTAATTTGATATACTACTCGACCTATCCTCTAATTTAAGATTTCCTTTTGACTCCAAACGGGTCATCTCCCTGACTTTGATAGTTAATTCAAAAAGTAGATGTATGACCAAGAAAATAAATACACATTTTGGTTTTAGAATTCAACTTTAATTAAATCAATAACTTGGCCAATAATATACTTCTGTTCTGCTAACGGTATCAGGTGAAGAGAGTGCCATCAGTTTGTTTTTTCGCTACAGTAAAAATGCCATATACAATGTCAAATGAGTCAACCTGTTGCAAGTGCAAACATTCACAGATTTGCTTAAGGTGGGTTTTATAACAGAGTTCACATAGTATGTCCAATGCATTAGATGGTTTACATGTGCAATCTAAAGTAAACATTAGATAGTAACTCCGTCATGGCAATGTGCAATGCAATGCATATATAATATTTTGTAACGTTTAGATGTAAACAAATGTTTCTACTTCTATGGTGACATTCGGCTGAAAGTGTCAACAGTTGTTTAGTGTCAGTTAACTTTGGATTATGTGTCGTAAATATTATCAATATTTTCTCAAATTCATAAATATTCTGGAAAACCTTTCCTATTTTTCTCTTTGCCAAAACCTTCCTCGGACTTCCAACGGATATATTACAGATATATATAAAAGTCATTTGACAGGTATTTGGTCTTCCGATCATATGCCAGTTTGGTTATTTAAACGCATATGTGACAGATATGGCAAAATACAAAATAATTGAATCGTAAAAAGTGAGGGCTCTGTGGTGTAATGGTAGCACATTCACCCGGCAAGTGAGAGATCTGGGTTCAAGTCCCGGCGGAGCAAGTACTTTTTGCGATTCAATGTTTATTGAAATTATATATATGAGGTAATATATGTAAATGTACTATCTAAAACTACACACAAGCCCATTTTAATCCTTTTCATGCAAACTATTAATTAACTAATACCAGACTAGTTCCTGTCAGTTTGTAGAAGAAGCAATAAGCCCGACATGTAACCCAGATGGTGGCGAGGAACACAGCAGCAACAGCCAATATCAGGACCCAATCACATCTCACAACCACCACACGCTCTGTACGACGTTCTAATATTGGGTCTGTTGAGGGTAACAAGTACAGTGGTTGTGTCATGTCACCCTACAGACCTACAGGCTACAGATGCTAAACATTCGAATAGAAGAATTATATATATTTATAGGAATTAAGACATCCTAACTAATATTATAAACGCGAAAGTGAGATTATGTGGTTGTTACGGTTTCACGCGTAATACAATCGATTGTCCTGAAGTTTTCTAGTTAACATAGGTGCATATTATTATTTCGAAAATCCCTCTGGGCTACACGCCCCACTGGTCTCTAAAGTTGCGGAAAGTCCCATTTTGGTCTCTAAGTTGCATTACAGCAAACAAGTATTAATAATCAAGAGAGCCTGTTAAAAGTAATCAATCGTTATGTTGAAACATAAATTTATGACAGTAAAACCATTTTCAATTATCTTAATTACTATTTTCAATGTGTTTACATTATAGTCTGCGAAGCATAGAGTAAGCTTGATAATAACATCACTTGTTATTGTACCTTGTCTGTAAACGCTGAGAATGCAACCCTTCGACGTCCATATAACCGCAAGTATTTACAATAAGTGTACGCCGAACAGTAGTATACGGAGCGATCACGGCGCTGTTAACATCAGTTGAGTGAGAATCCTCTGATTATAATCAGTCATTTTGTGATTGTACTAAGTTTGTTGATAAATTAGTATGTTCTGAAATTTTCTTGTTGCCATCGTGGTTACTCATAAAACCAATGTAAAAATGTTAACATTTTAATTTTTCCCTTAATTTCCGTCTGTAATAGGTCCCTTACTTTGACTTTTTGATCCCAAAATCATTAACGGATTTCCTTAGACAAAGAAAACCCTGTGTATAATTTTTTCAATTCTCTAGTACATTTCTGTCAAAAGCTATCGCATAAATGGACATATAGACAACAGTACGTTACCAAGCATGTTGCGTTGACTTTGTAATAAAACTAATTGTAAACAGTAAATTTAGTATTCTCTGTATATTTGTCTAACTCAGCAGAGAGGAGACATCTGTTCTTAGAAATATATTGTCAGTTGCTTATGATGCATTCCCTGTGTGGAATCATGATTAGTTTTTGTATGTCCAGGTAACAAGCATTTAGTGCAATAATTAATAATAGTTGTTAAACAGTACTGAATAACTGTGTAGTTATCTACTATATTCAACAATATCCATTCACACGCTTGGCACTCTCCAATTCCTTGATTTGGATCACTCTATAGGGTATGCTTTATTGCCATAGTGGAGTAGGCTTTGACGGAAGAGTACCTTGCTGCAACTGGCAGGGCATCTTTTAAGAACGTGATCTGTGATTTGGAAAGCATTATGCTTGTGAAATCCCTTACACTGGTAGGATAGTCATTTGGACATCTCGGTTGGATGTTGTGGAGAAAATGAAATCTTTTGGATTCTCTTATGGGGAATTCTTTTTGCAAGCACAACTGTTGGAAGTTTACTGGGTCCCTGGCATCTTACTGATCCCCCTTTACTTTTACTTTTCCCCTTCTACCTGTAATGGTTCAGCAGCGGTGGATCAGTTGGGAATTGTATGTGAATCCGGTTACTATACGGTTTTCAGGTAATACTATGCTTTCTAATCCTCCAAATATAACATCTTAAAATGTTCGTCTTGAAACTGGACCTGTCACTAAGCGATCCTGGTTCGTTGCTTTTGACAGTGAATATCTTTGTTTTGTTATGTTTAAGGTAATAACATCTGTATGCTAGAAATATCGTAGTTAGTTTTTATTTACTCTTAATTTTCCTTTTAAATCTAAATTACCGTATTGTAACGTTGTTTGTTAGACCTTTAGTGATTTAAATAAACAGGACATATTATATTTTTATTTTTTCTGCCGCAGTCCAAATGAAAGGTAGGTTTACATTGACCCTATTTGCTCGTTATTTATGTGAAAACGTTCATAATATTTGTTACTACTCTGATACATTGATAGATATCAAAATCAAAAATTGCTTATTACAAGGCATGGCAACTAGGTATATGTATGGAAATATTTAATTACATTTGCCCATATCCTTAGTAGTAGGGAGATGCACAAAAAGTAACTAATGCTTATTTGTTTTTTTATATACACAACAATTACTGGGAAACAAATTGAGCTAGTGAATATTCAATATCAAACGATATATGATGATATATATTCGTGGGCGGTCGTGAGCTACAAAGGGAGCTTTTAAGCCATACTTGCCCGACACAAGCTTGGGTGCTGTCAGTGATAAGTTGCCTGCTGACAGTTTAAGTGTTGTACCCTTAAAGTCTTTTCTTCTCTCCGCATTGTTCTCAGTTATGTGGGTACCAACAGCTTACTTTTGATCATTTGACTGCCAATATAATTAATATCAATATAATTGATCTGATCAATAATTAATTTGTTGTTTGTTGTAAGTTCATATAGATTTTTATGTGTGAAAACATAACTGTTCATAGTTACAAGGGAAGCAGATACTTTTATAAGAGTTGTACTCATGAGAAATGAAGTAATGAAAAGCATAAGTTCTTTAAATACGTGGGTCGGGGTTTAGAGACTAGGTTTAAAAATCCTCGATGAATACCACAAATGTTTAGGTGAAATGTAGTATTATATTAACTAATAGAATGCTCACTATTTGAAAAGCTTATCACTTTGTGTAGTTTACCATAAACCTTTGTTTAAATAGGTATTGTACTACAAAATATACATAAAAGATACAGGTCTGATTTAAACACTCTACACTATTTTAGAAGTTAAAATGAGTGGACGAGTAAATAGTGGAATGTAGCGTAAGACGTCTTGATTACCCCTAAATTTGAAAGGAGAGAAGTTGCATAAGATACCAAGAGAGAGTAAGATACACTATAGGTAAGATGTAAGTGGTAGCCGGAGTAACAGATGGAGTGGTCGTGATCAGTACTTTCCTGGGGGAGAGCACTATATCTAGGGAGAGAGACGACTAGAGTGATAAGAGGGAGTGGGTGTGTTTAGTAGTTTCCTAAGGGAGAGCACTATATCTAGGGAGAGAGACGACTGGAGTGATAAGAGGGAGTGAGCGTGTTCAGTAGTTTCCTGGGGGAGAGCACTATATCTAGGGAGAGAGACGACTGGAGTGATAAGAGGGAGTGAGCGTGTTCAGTAGTTTCCTGGGGGAGAGCACTATATCTAGGGAGAGAGACGACTGGAGTGATAAGAGGGAGTGAGCGTGTTCAGTAGTTTCCTGGGGGAGAGCACTATATCTGGGGAGAGACGACTGGAGTGATAAGAAGGAGTGAGCGTGTTCAGTAGTTTCCTGGGGGAGAGCACTATATCTGGTGAGAGACAACTGGAGTTATAAGAGGGAATGCGTGTGTTCAGTAGTTTCCTGGGGGAGAGCACTATATCTGGGGAGAGACGACTGGAGTGATAAGAGGGAGTGCGCGTGTTCAGTAGTTTCCTGGGGGAGAGCACTATATCTGGGGAGAGACGACTGGAGTGATAAGAGGGAGTGGGTGTGTTCAGTAGTTTCCTGGGGGAGAGCACTATATCTGGGGAGAGACGACTGGAGTGATAAGAGGGAGTGCGCGTGTTCAGTAGTTTCCTGGGGGAGAGCACTATATCTGGGGAGAGACGACTGGAGTGATAAGAGGGAGTGCGCGTGTTCAGTAGTTTCCTGGGGGAGAGCGCTATTTCTGGGGAGAGACGACTGGAGTGATAAGAGGGAGTGCGCGTGTTCAGTAGTTTCCTGGGGGAGAGCACTATATCTGGGGAGAGACGACTGGAGTGATAAGAGGGAGTGCGCGTGTTCAGTAGTTTCCTGGGGAGAGCACTATATCTGGGGAGAGACGACTGGAGTGATAAGAGGGAGTGGAGTGCGCGTGTTCAGTAGTTTCCTGGGGGAGAGCGCTATTTCTGGGGAGAGACGACTGGAGTGATAAGAGGGAGTGCGCGTGCGTGTTCAGTAGTTTCCTGGGGGAGAGCGCTATTTCTGGGGAGAGACGACTGGAGTGATAAGAGGGAGTGCGCGTGTTCAGTAGTTTCCTGGGGGAGAGCGCTATTTCTGGGGAGAGACGACTGGAGTGATAAGAGGGAGTGCGCGTGTTCAGTAGTTTCCTGGGGGGGGGAGAGCCTGGGGAGAGACGACTGGAGTGATAAGAGGGAGTGCGCGTGTTCAGTTTCCTGGGGGAGAGCACCATATCTGGGGAGAGACGACTGGAGTGATAAGAGGGAGTGCGCGTGTTCAGTAGTTTCCTGGGGGAGAGCACTATATCTGGGGAGAGACGACTGGAGTGATAAGAGGGAGTGCGCGTGTTCAGTAGTTTCCTGGGGGAGAGCACTATATCTGGGGAGAGACGACTGGAGTGATAAGAGGGAGTGCGCGTGTTCAGTAGTTTCCTGGGGAGAGCACTATATCTGGGGAGAGACGACTGGAGTGATAAGAGGGAGTGCGCGTGTTCAGTAGTTTCCTGGGGGAGAGCACTATATCTGGGGAGAGACGACTGGAGTGATAAGAGGGAGTGCGCGTGTTCAGTAGTTTCCTGGGGGAGAGCACTATATCTGGGGAGAGACGACTGGAGTGATAAGAGGGAGTGCGCGTGTTCAGTAGTTTCCTGGGGGAGAGCGCTATTTCTGGGGAGAGACGACTGGAGTGATAAGAGGGAGTGCGCGTGTTCAGTAGTTTCCTGGGGGAGAGCACTATATCTGGGGAGAGACGACTGGAGTGATAAGAGGGAGTGCGTGTGTTCAGTAGTTTCCTGGGGGAGAGCACTATATCTGGGGAGAGACGACTGGAGTGATAAGAGGGAGTGCGCGTGTTCAGTAGTTTCCTGGGGGAGAGCACTATATCTGGGGAGAGACGACTGGAGTGATAAGAGGGAGTGCGTGTTCAGTAGTTTCCTGGGGGAGAGCACTATATCTGGGGAGAGACGACTGGAGTGATAAGAGGGAGTGCGGTGTGTTCAGTAGTTTCCTGGGGGAGAGCACTATATCTGGGGAGAGACGACTGGAGTGATAAGAGGGAGTGGGTGTGTTCAGTAGTTTCCTGGGGGAGAGCACTATATCTGGGGAGAGACGACTGGAGTGATAAGAGGGAGTGAGCGTGTTCAGTAGTTTCCTGGGGGAGAGCACTATATCTGGTGAGAGACAACTGGAGTTATAAGAGGGAATGCGTGTGTTCAGTAGTTTCCTGGGGGAGAGCACTATATCTGGGGAGAGACGACTGGAGTGATAAGAGGGAGTGCGCGTGTTCAGTAGTTTCCTGGGGGAGAGCACTATATCTGGGGAGAGACGACTGGAGTGATAAGAGGGAGTGGGTGTGTTCAGTAGTTTCCTGGGGGAGAGCACTATATCTGGGGAGAGACGACTGGAGTGATAAGAGGGAGTGCGCGTGTTCAGTAGTTTCCTGGGGGAGAGCACTATATCTGGGGAGAGACGACTGGAGTGATAAGAGGGAGTGCGCGTGTTCAGTAGTTTCCTGGGGGAGAGCACTATATCTGGGGAGAGACGACTGGAGTGATAAGAGGGAGTGCGCGTGTTCAGTAGTTTCCTGGGGGAGAGCACTATATCTGGGGAGAGACGACTGGAGTGATAAGAGGGAGTGCGCGTGTTCAGTAGTTTCCTGGGGGAGAGCACTATATCTGGGGAGAGACGACTGGAGTGATAAGAGGGAGTGCGGTGTGTTCAGTAGTTTCCTGGGGAGAGCACTATATCTGGGGAGAGACGACTGGAGTGATAAGAGGGAGTGCGCGTGTTCAGTAGTTTCCTGGGGGAGAGCACTATATCTGGGGAGAGACGACTGGAGTGATAAGAGGGAGTGCGCGTGTTCAGTAGTTTCCTGGGGGAGAGCACTATATCTGGGGAGAGACGACTGGAGTGATAAGAGGGAGTGCGCGTGTTCAGTAGTTTCCTGGGGGAGAGCACTATATCTGGGGAGAGACGACTGGAGTGATAAGAGGGAGTGGGTGTGTTCAGTAGTTTCCTGGGGGAGAGCACTATATCTGGGGAGAGACGACTGGAGTGATAAGAGGGAGTGCGCGTGTTCAGTAGTTTCCTGGGGGAGAGCACTATATCTGGGGAGAGACGACTGGAGTGATAAGAGGGAGTGCGCGTGTTCAGTAGTTTCCTGGGGGAGAGTTCACTATATCCTGGAGTGATAAGAGGGAGTGCGCGTGTTCACTACTGGGGAGAGACGACTGGAGTGAGAGAGAGAGGGAGTGGTGAGTCGTATGTTCAGTAGTTTCCTGGGGGAGAGCACTATATCTGGGGAGAGACGACTGGAGTGATAAGAGGGAGTGCGCGTGTTCAGTAGTTTCCTGGGGGAGAGCACTATATCTGGGGAGAGACGACTGGAGTGATAAGAGGGAGTGCGCGTGTTCAGTAGTTTCCTGGGGGAGAGCACTATATCTGGGGAGAGACGACTGGAGTGATAAGAGGGAGTGGGTGTGTTCAGTAGTTTCCTGGGGAGAGCACTATATCTGGGGAGAGACGACTGGAGTGATAAGAGGGAGTGCGCGTGTTCAGTAGTTTCCTGGGGGAGAGCACTATATCTGGTGAGAGACGACTGGAGTGATAAGAGGGAGTGCGCGTGTTCAGTAGTTTCCTGGGGGAGAGCATTATATCTGGGGAGAGACGACTGGAGTGATAAGAGGGAGTGCGTGTGTTCAGTAGTTTCCTGGGGGAGAGCACTATATCTGGGGAGAGACGACTGGAGTGATAAGAGGGAGTGGGTGTGTTCAGTAGTTTCCTGGGGGAGAGCACTATCTGGGGAGAGACGACTGGAGTGATAAGAGGGAGTGAGCGTGTTCAGTAGTTTCCTGGGGGAGAGCACTATATCTGGTGAGAGACAACTGGAGTTATAAGAGGGAATGCGTGTGTTCAGTAGTTTGCTGGGGGAGAGCACTATATCTGGGGAGAGACGACTGGAGTGATAAGAGGGAGTGCGCGTGTTCAGTAGTTTCCTGGGGGAGAGCACTATATCTGGGGAGAGACGACTGGAGTGATAAGAGGGAGTGGGTGTGTTCAGTAGTTTCCTGAGGGAGAGCACTATATCTGGGGAGAGACGACTGGAGTGATAAGAGGGAGTGCGCGTGTTCAGTAGTTTCCTGGGGGAGAGCACTATATCTGGGGAGAGACGACTGGAGTGATAAGAGGGAGTGCGCGTGTTCAGTAGTTTCCTGAGGGAGAGCGCTATTTCTGGGGAGAGACGACTGGAGTGATAAGAGGGAGTGCGCGCGTTCAGTAGTTTCCTGGGGGAGAGCATTATATCTGGGGAGAGACGACTGGAGTGATAAGAGGGAGTGCGTGCGTGTGTTTAGTAGTTTCCTGGGGGAGAGCACCATATCTGGTGAGAGACAACTGGAGTTATAAGAGGGAATGCGTGTGTTCAGTAGTTTCCTGGGGGAGAGCACTATATCTGGGGAGAGACGACTGGAGTGATAAGAGGGAGTGGGTGTGTTCAGTAGTTTCCTGGGGGAGAGCACTATATCTGGGGAGAGACGACTGGAGTTATAAGAGGGAGTGAGCGTGTTCAGTAGTTTCCTGGGGGAGAGCACCATATCTGGTGAGAGACAACTGGAGTTATAAGAGGGAATGCGTGTGTTCAGTAGTTTCCTGGGGGAGAGCACTATATCTGGGGAGAGACGACTGGAGTGATAAGAGGGAGTGCGCGTGTTCATTAGTTTCCTGGGGGAGAGCACTATATCTGGTGAGAGTCGACTGGAAGTGATAAGAGGGAGTGCGCGTGTTCAGTAGTTTCCTGGGGGAAGCACTGTATTTGATGAGATACGACTGGTGTGACAAAAAGCTGGATATCTAACAAATTGCGATGTTAACGACAAACCTTTTTTTATATTTATAGTTTTATATTAAAAATTAAAATTTTAGTCTTATGTAGTGGTTTTATTTATTTATGAACCATGGTTATGTTTCAAGCATAAAATATATAAACTGTGTGTGTGTCTGTGTGTTTGTGCACAAACACAAGGTGGTGTGTTTACAGTTAGGGCAGGGACTTTACAAGGAATGTCAACTTGAGAAGTGAGATGTCATCTTTGTAGACATGTTCCCATTTCTGTGCACCGGCAGCTGCTTATCATATGGCTTGGCAGTTCCAACACTTCTCCCACCGTGTCTTGATATCATAATAATTATTGCAGTTTTAAATATAATGCGCATTTAAAACAATTTCGTTAATATTCGTTATTTAATAATAAAATTTCTTAAGTTAAAAAATCATTCATTAAGTTATTATATTTTGGCGACAGGCCTCAGAGAAATTGTAATTGTTGTATTTTTATGAAGTGCGAAGAGGCAAAGGTTGTATAGAAGAAAGTATAACGAAACTACAAAGTAAATTTAATAATATTAAATTTTGTAAAAAAAATTATGATTTATTTAGTTCAGTATTTGCAATTAAAACATACCAAAATGAAATTTATATTAGTAATATTTTATTTTTGCTAGATTGTGTTTTTTTTTTTTTAATAAAACATCAGCTTAGGAGTTGAAGCTGTTTGTAAATTCTTATACATAAGAATACACGTATTTAAATCAGAAATATCGGCTTTTAAATTTGTCGAACTACGGTGTGACGGAAGTTAAGCGCGGCGCTTGCTTCGTTTACTCTTTAGCCGATCTTTAAATTCAGTACTCTTCCAAAATAAAAAAAATATATTTCAGTTTATGGAAAACCTATACGTTGTGCTATAAATGTTATTAAGAGTTTGAAATTGTGAAAAATAAAAAGTTATGCATAACACCTAAAAAGATATTGAAACTGTTTTATAGTGGAAATTATGTATCAAAACTATCGATTTTATCAATATCGGTAACATAACCTTATTTGTTGAAGACATAATAAGAAAAAAGTATCTAAATAGATCTTACTTTTTCATAGTTTTAATAACAATATGGGTTGTAAACCAAAACTTTCAAAATCACGGCGGATAGATGGTGGTGTAAGGGGAGTAGTGGCGTGGATTTTTGGCCAAACTTTGTTTTTACCGCAGTAGTCGACGTGAGTAAACTTAACTACATACGAGAATATTTTCCTCTAAAAACCATAGATTGGTTGGACTATGCAGTTGCCTTGTGTGGTCTGAGATAAACTATTTTAATTGATATCTAAAAGTCTGAGTGTTTGGGGTTCGTGCAGGGTAATGGAGTCCCTTGACTATTGGTCTCATTATTCTGCTCGCTGACACGCTTTAACTGATATGGGCACACGAATAGCTAAATTAAAGGGAGTGACGTGCACATTTGTGGTTCAACCTCATCACCTTTATGTAGCAGCATTACAGTAAAATGTAGCACGGGTTGTGAACTGTTTTTACAAATATATTTCTAAGAGGTAAAAAGGTGATATTACTTTCCTTAACACAGATTACCCAGGTATATTGTATTAACCGTTTTATTCATCATGGTCGCTTTAATCTCAGGCAAATGTGAGTTAATAGTCAGTATAGACAACCCCAGGGATGCGTTAGCAATGCCAAACAACACAATTTTACCACATTGGTCGGGGAACCCGAGATTGTTTTTCATCAGACCGACCAGGTAACATATCCTCTAACCGTCTAACCAAATCCGACATGTGTTACCAAAACGATGCCTGACTTTCAATATTTCAAAACAAGGTCTAATGGGCATGTGTTTTCATGTTGCAGAAATTAAACGAACAAATGTTTAATGCTCGAAAGTCGTATTGTACAATTTGCATTAATGTTTTCAATAGATTAATAAAGCGTGATTACCAGAAGAGAAGATAGTACAGGATAAAACTATAATTTATAAATATCTCCATTTTTTAGTCTCACACGTTTGTATGTAAAATATTTCTATTTGCGCTGATACATTTATTTATTTTGAAATCAGTTACTATTAAATTAAAACAATTACAGAACCATATATGTTACGTTGATTAATGTACATTTTTGTTTCAGGTAAGTTGGTTAATAATGTTCCTTCACGTCGTAATGTAAGTAAAAGCCAAACCACTTACAGCCACAATGAACTTTGTTTAAAAATAAGGATTAATAATTTTAGACTGCATTTCAACTGTATAAAGTAAGTTTTTAATATTCCATTATGCGTTTGTATGTATGAGTGAACATTTTGATCATTGTAAATATGGTAGGAAAACTTTTATGTGAGCATACTACTATAAAGTATATTATAGAATATTATACTATTCAGAACAGGGTGGCACACTAAAAATGTTAGCTTACGAAGTTGCACAGTGTGTTTACGTGACGATACTATAACCGATTGACAAATTAGGTTCTGATAGTGAAGTGATACTATTTCTCTAACATTATTAAACAAATGTTAGCTTACAAAGTTTCACAGTGTGTTTACTTGAGGACGCTATAACCGTTTGCTACTATAAGCTTGTATAGGTGGGAAGAGGTATGATTTATGTACTTTATCTAAGTAATAGCTAACTATAATTAATTTGCTTGTAACTTTTTTGCAATTCGTCCTTTCCTCTACACTGCACTTGATAAGGGAACACTGTAAATACTTTTGCAATTATTGTGTTTTATTGATGTTTAAACTTTGTATAACCATAGACTCTCATGATATTTGATAACATTTTTGCAATAGTTAAAATAAAACATCCTTTCGTAGATAGCCTAAGGTGAACAATGTCATGACCCCGTATTACACTTAACCTTCTATACTTATTTTTCATTAACTATTTTTAACATTATTGTTAATTTTAAAGCCATTTAATGATGGAAGGTGTATGCAGTTCTTTTTATAAAGTTAAACATATTGTAAATAAAAATCGTTACTGTTTTGATGGACTAATAAATCACAGTTACTCACGGGAAATGTTTTTTCTTCCATTTGCTTTTTCACACACACTTTTCTCCGTAACCACTTCATGCACATTTTACCTTAGGTTGCACTTTCCTGGCTGACCTTTTCAGATAAAAATGTTAAGAGAAACACAATGTTTCTTTTTTCTCTATATTATGTTTTATAAAATAATTCTAACAGTGTAGCGAAAAGTTAGGTTTCAATAAAACAAAGATGACAATAGATGTACGGATAAACAAGTTAATTAGCTGTAACGAACAAGGTTCATTACTAGAAAAATACAACTTTTATTTATTGTAATTTGTAAAGTGTGTGCTTGGTTTTTGTCGCAATTACGTTGGTTGTTATCTTAACAATATAATTGTTTATTACAATTTAAGATGGTGGAAGTACATATTTTTTCTCTTTACTCGATATTTTACCGTTTGTTTCGATAGTACAGTAACATCACAAAGCCAATGTAGTAAAATATCTGTTTGTGGCTTTACAACAAAAGAAGCAATATTTTAAATAATAATTGAGCATTACTAGCTTGATTGAGTATTGTAAATGCGGGTTTGGAAGTATTTATAAAAAATTAGCATTTTATAAATAACATTAACACAAAATTATATAATTTTAAAGATTATTTAGGTTTCATAGTTCTTTTTTAAATGGATTTTCCAGAGTAACCTGACTTTAACCACAAAGTTTAACTTGGGGTTTGATCTGAGATTAATATGCACGAAATCCCAATTATAAAAATATCTTCAAGGTGTAATTTGTTGTCGTTATCCCACTTGATGTGATGCTTTTAAAACGCGCAATACTTTTTCGCTCGCCCTTTTTCTTATTTTTTTAGTTCATCAAGATTAATCATTTTCTTTTTTTATTGCATTTAACAAATTTCTTTACATCTATTTTGGTTGCTTTGGGAGGTAGTTAATCCAAAACGAACAATAGGCACTACGTTTTTCTGTGGGATGCGCTGTTTTTGTAATAATGAAATGATAAGAACTCAAAGTAAAATAAAATGAAAAATGTAGTAGTTTTGTAAGCGCTAGTGAAACCTGGACATACGCGAAATAAAGCAGGTTTTGTTTATTAGTAGCAAATATATTATTCAGTTGGTTTTTATTTTGATTCATAGTTCTGTCGTAAGCTTAGGGGTTTGAGCATTTTAATCTTGTCCCCTGGCTAGTAGACATAGGAAAACAGTGGTAACGACGAAAAGAATATATTAACTCTCATAAACTGTATCCATCCATAAAGTATGGAATATATAAAGTCTTTTAATACTAACATAATGACCCTTTTTGTAATTCTAGAATGGTGCTAGAAGACATTTTTAGTATGTTTCTACTTTCAGTTTGTTCAATTTTGTTTATAGTTATCTTGAATCCGCCATTTTGGTTTTAAGTTTAATGTTATAAATCAGAATAGGGTCGCGTGACGTATCAATTTACGTTGTTCTTTTTATATTTTGAGTAAAATTGTATAAACATTTTGTCAATATCTCAACCTGTTTAAAAGTTATAAATAATAATGCAACTTTAAAATCTGTAATAATTTACACTATCCACAGTTGAGTCGTTGTACACACAACACAAACTGAAGCACGAAACACTGTATAGATATCTTTATTTTGAGTATATGTTCCCATTAAAAAACTTTAAATTTATAAGTACATCTATGTTATAAATTCCATTACTTTAAAACAACTATATAATCTCATAATTCCTGTATTTAATTTAATTAATTGGTCAATTTAAACTTTGATGGAGCAAGATTTATGTTCAGAAATAGTGTGGCATAATAACTCAACTCTAGATAAAATAATAATTTCATATTTAAAAGCTATTTCTTATTTATATTATGTTTTGACATCGAACAACTGTTATCTATATTGAGATAAAAATCAAATAGGCAGATTTAATGAAATATACATAAAGTGAAATATATAATGACTGTGTATTAAATATTTAGAATATGTAACACATGCGATATGTCCTATTCAAGATGGTCGTCAAAACACAAAACACAAAGTTTTATTTTATGAATACACGGTAATTCTTATACTATATTATAAAATTTTCATATATTCCGTAATTTATTGACATAAGTATAGTATTTATTTAAGAACATCTACGGTCCTGGACTCTCATCTTATCAATGGGCTCTTTGTTGTCACCGCTATGTGATGTCACACTTGGAAGGGTTGTTGACCTCCTGGATACAGTTAAGATAAACAAACAGTTGTTTTGAGAAGAGAAAGGTTTGTTACAGTAATAAATGTTGTAACTGTAACGTTTATAAAGCTCTACTGTACAATTAAGCCGGGAGCGCTTGTCGTAACTAAACACATTCAGATCATTACAAGTTTGCAGATCTGCAATTACGGAAGGAAGATTAATTTACATTACAGTGAAGTGAAGTACATGTACTCAGCAATATGCCACCCGGCGCCGAGATGAAGTGGGGAGAGCTTGATTGAAACTTCCCTCGGCTCACTCCAGTCAACTTAGCTTTAACTTACTTCTAATTGGTTATATAATAACGCATGTGTTAGATTTGTCTTTCGTTTATGAATAGACTTATTAATTTTTATATATTTCAGATTGACCTGAAGTTAAACGGGTTATTTCGTTTACATAGTCTATATAAATACCTTTTTCTGTTAATCTTTGTATTTTCCCTTTTTCTCTATTGTTTAGTGTTTTATGTAAATGCCTTTTCCATCTTCTTTATATATATATGTAAATATATATATATATATTTACATACATATATATATATATATATATATATATATATATATATTCTTGTGTTTGTGTGGTGTATGTGACTAAACTCCTCCTAAACGACTGGACCGATTTTGATGAAATTTTTGTGTGTCTTCAGGTAGATTCGAGAATGGTTTAGATTTACAATTTGGTCCAATTTAAATTGTTTATTTAATAAATATTTTATTTCTACATTGTTTTTGTTTTTGGAATGTTTTGCCTTCGATCCGGCAGACTGCGTTACGTACGACACTTAATACAAAGCGAACTGATACTTAACAGCTGTTAACACGTTCAGCTGAAAATCATCGAAGAGGCAGAAATATTTGTTTACATTTAACATTAATTTAGAAAATTATAATTGTAAAGTGCTTGATCAGTAGTGTAATGCAGACTGCATAGAAGAAGTTATTGCCTAATTTTTAATTTAGATTAAAATTAAAAATTTAACATAACATACCATGACATAAAACACTTTATTTCGATTGAAGTCAATAAGTTTGTTGATACACCAATGATCAATAGACTATCTAATGCAATGAAAATACTATTAAACGCTGTTATAAAAAACCACCTCATTGTACAAAGCCGTGAATGTTTGCACATAATGTAATCGAAATTGGTTAGATCGAAGGTAAATGAAAAGAACCAAAAGAAGACGCTTTATGATCGAAATTGGTTTTCGTTGATACGTTTCCTTGATCGGAGCACAAGGCAAAGTCCACAAAAATACTGGAAATATCTTAGACAGAAAATTAATTTTAACAGGCAGAATTCGGTTCTTTATAACCTAATTTGTTTATCGAGATTCATCCACATAAATTAATTGTACTGAATAACTTATCGACAGCTAGCAAAAACCACGAAATATAGAGACAGGAATTATGGTACACCCCTTCATAATATGCCCAAAAGGCTCTCAAAGGAACGACTATCATTATCTCAGGATTGTTTAGAATGTGATAGAAAAAGAATACGTGAATATAGTGTACTGTTTTTAACAGGAAATTGCGTGCGAAGCCGCGGGCAACAGCTAGTAAATATGTATTTCCTTTTTTATTCATATTTATTTTCTTATTCGATCTATTATTTCCAATGTTAATTTCGTCTGTGTTATGTTAGAAACAGACCAATATTATATTGATATGCCAAAAATAATATTACTTCTCGCATAAAACATTGTATATTAACAGTAGAAATAGTAATAAAAGTGACAAAATACGGATGATACGAACGATTGGCTAATTCCAAGCAATTTCTCAGAAACAGTTCGTCAATAATAATGCTTTTTTATTAAATATTTTCTTTCACAGCTTTAAAATATTGATAGCAATGTAAACGTATACAAAATTATTTAATCATCCCTGTGGTTTAATTATATTTGTCATTTCGTGTGATATTTTATTTTATTATATTAATACAATGCGTCCACTAATGAATTAACTTTATTGCTTTACAGCTTTTATGAGTTTGGCAATAAAATCTAATTAACTTTACTCAATATGGAGGTCATCGTAAATAGTAATACAACGATTCATGAAATTAAATTATTGTTTTAGTTAGAGTAAATAAAAATGTAAGAACAATTCATTATTTTGCTTATTTAATTTACATTTTTTACACATAACTTACCAATTGTAAAAACTATACATAATTATTTATTGAGTTAAAGAATAAACAAACACACTATTTATCTCTAATTGGTATACAATGTGAGTGAGATTTTATAGTTGTAGAAATGCATTTATACATTTCAAACTTTATTAAATGCCCGCTATAAAAATTGCACAGATATGATTGGGCTGTCAGTTCTGTTGGGCTCTATCACGGTTGTGTTCTCTTTTATTATACTACACTCCACAACAACGTTGTGATAAATGTAACTTTTAATAAAACACACGCTCTCGTAATAAATAATGTTTTTATATTTTTCCCTCATGTTGGATGCCAGGTGCCAATATTAGTTAGGCTATTAGTTTGTTTATTTACCAACAAATGAGACATATCTACATCTAAATGGATATTTATCATACCAATTCATACACTTTTTTATAAGAGACTTACAGGGAAAAAAAATTAAAATGTGGGTTTTAATTTATAATTTTTGTTATCTCATTTTCAAAATGCATTATTGTAAATTGTATTGCTTAAGCTACTTCATATCATTTGTTAAACAACGACATTATATATAATGGGATTTAAAATTCAGTTTAAATGTTACATGTTAACTAAAAAAATATGATTCTCCATCGGTTGTACTCTTTGAGGTATGATGCAACGGTTGAAATACGCAGCATGACGTCACACTCTGTCACTTGTTTTCCCTAAATGGATTATCTTCCCTTCACTGTTGGACATTGGAAGCAGTTTGTAATAAATCCTGCAGTTCCAAAGTACGTTCCTGGCTCACATTGCGATAAAACACCGAATTTATTTTATTTTGTCTCATGCCATTTGTCTCAGGATGTTTAATTTATAAATTAGTAGACGACATACCTTAGAAATATGCAAACCAACATGTATTATGTAACCTTCTCGATAAATTTGCTTAAGTTTAAACAAAATATTTAAAGTTGACACACTATTTAGACAAAATAAAAGTGGTGCTTTGACCACGATCATACGTGATTACCAACTAGTTTTGTAAACTATTCATTATACTAAATAATGATTCTTGTAGCATGTAAAGTTTTATCAGAATCAAGCGATGACTTGTTTGTTTGAAGGTTATTTTTGACGATGGAAGGATTGTGAAGGAAACATGATTTTTCCTGACATGATTTGTTTATTTTAACCTAGTTTGTAATTATGTATTAGTTTACGTGAAGAAGAGATCAGAATGCAGATCACGAAACGTAGTGTTACTGATTTCTTGTTTCACTGAACGATGGCAAATGTCCGGAAAAATCCTGTTTCCTTCACAAGCGATGACAATACTAATACTAGTTAAAAATAGCGAAAAAGTTAAGATTCAAAATATATAAATCAGTGTAACAAATCTTTATGTCTGAAAAATTTGTTTATGGAGATTTAATAAAAAGTGTGTTCCCAAGGAATGTTCACCCTTTCTGTAATGTTTGTTTGTTACATTACTGTAATGGAATATTAACAGAGGGTATAAACGAGGATAGTGAGTTGAACCTTTTGTGAATTTGACATAATTATAAATATGATAGTTTGGATTTTATGCTTCTGGAACGCAAAAGCTACTATGTACGATTGTGTTTAAGTTTTGTATGATTACTGGAATTACATACAGTTCCATTTCAAAATAATCATAAGACTCCATCATATTACATCATAACTGCTGCTATCTCTACAAAAATACAACTCCAAAGTAACGATTCTTTCCCTTACCAGTGGGAACTGGTCTAAAATAGTTTAGTGCTATTTTGAGACATATTGAAAGGATACATGGAGTATTATTAAAAATTAGAGTTATTTCATTTGTGCTTATAATTATGATTTCACTCTCCGACTTGAGAGTCGCGAAACATTGATAATTTCTTTAAAAATAAGGTCTAAAATTGTTCTCGAATATATTCCACTGTCCATTGCCATCTCAGGAATTTTTGATTTGCTATTTAAAATTATATGCTTGTGACATCCATGTTGTGAAATTGCGTGCAAAGCCACGGGTAACAACTAGTTCCTAAATATTAGAAGTTGGAATCTCCCCCCCCCCATTTGCTGTACTAGTTTATACGTTCGTGGTGAGTGAGTGTTTTTAATGAAAATGTACTATAGGTACCAGTACGTAATATAATTATGTCAACCGATAATGCTCGTTAACAAATAGGTTGCTGTATTCTCTATAAGTAAAGTTATCTATACAGATTAATGTTTCACTCGTTAGTGTGGTCAAATTTTCTGTAACTTCGGATATAACATTAATATGCTTGACGTTAACACACGCCACCAACACTGTTAATCTACTGGTACCAAGTTGTAAACTTCGCCAAACTCTCATCTACCTAATTGGTATCGGCGTTTAATATGCATTAGGTGACATTTTCACTTTACACTTTCGTATTATGTACACAAACCTTAAAAACGTTTCATCGTTATATGGGTAGTAATTATACACAGATAAAACCTGACAAGTACACAATATTAAACAAATTCTTTTAAACCAATTCCTACATTGTGTTTAACTAATACAGTAAAGTAAATTTTGAAATTTTTATAGTAACGATTATAGTTAATTCTTACGTGTGATTATTATAAAATCATATAAGTGGATAAATATAAAGCATTCTATTTATTGCATTTTCAGTTTTCTTTTTTCAATTCCTAAACAATCAGATTTTTATAAATTGTATAGCCTACTAAGTTTATAGACTACAGTAAAACTTGGATAACTACAACATTTTTGATTAGAAGTTTTGTATAGAATGAACTTTTATCCCGGTCTCTTGACACTTAAGTTCGACAAGGTAGGAGTTACTACACCACGTGTCATAATTCGCTGATCTTCCTTGAGTTCATTTCATTCTCAAGATGAGCAGTTATTCAGAAACAATTTTAATCCTCCCGGGAGACAAAATGTATTAAAATGGCATATGATGTTCGGAAGTGTGTTTACAAATTAATCTACTTTGCAATTTTATCATTGCCATCATAGTTACCCAATGTAAAAAGAATTAATTTAATTAACTAATTGGTTGAGTCCTTGTTTTGTCATTGTTTTTCACGGGGTTTGAATATATGTGCAAAATTTCAACTCGATAAGTCGTTCAATTTAAGCAATGTTTTTTGCGTCATGACGATATACGCACAGTGATAATTGGAAAGCTAATAGTATAAATTGAAAATTATTTAATTATTATATGTAATTGTTGTACAATTTGTGGGCATATTTTTTTAAAAGCTTTAAGTAAGAAGAAAAGGAGCGCTAAGGTGGTAATCTTCCTTGTGAAAGGTATTTGAATGATAAAGTAGGTTGCCATTAGCTAACATTTCGTATTCCCTTTCAATTTGTGCGAGGAAGAAACTATTAAACTTTAAATCAAATTGGTGGTTAGTGAATAATGTTAAATAACAATCAGTTTAAATTCTATTTGTACCTTAATTTTGTAATTGAAACACAAGAAAAGTAATTTGTTTTCATCTAAAAGTAAATGGTTGTTAATTGTTGCGAGCAGTTAAATTATTCGAGTAATCAAGTTGACATTAAGTAATTATCACCAGTGGAAGTAATTTACTCGTATTTAAGAAGTGAGCAAGAGACAAAAATTTGTGATTTACTTTTAATGTAACCATTTTAAAATTGATTAATTATTACATCTAGCGATGTTAATTTTGTTGATAAAGCAATTTATTAATAAATACATTCGTATAAATAACCTACTCTGGACGTCCCTGAACAGGAAATAATATTTTCAGCTACTGTTCTTTGTTCCCATTTGCAAATCTGGTCACATACTTTTTCTTCGAAAGCTGCTCTTCAACTAACTTGTGTTTGAAATTAGTTTCATGTGTAAATTGTGTTCAACTTTTTTCTTCACAATTTTGCGTATCCATAGAACTTTCTGTATTGTATTGCTTACTCAATTTTCTACCCGTTTAGTAATTTTATTTATCTAATTTATTGACATTAAAAAAATTAAATATCATTGATAAATATGTTGTTTTTGGATTTCTTTCTGAATGAATCAAGTTTGAAAGATCTGTTTTTTTGTAATAACATGTTTAAATGAAGATATATAACATTGATTCTAAATCTATAAATATCTTCAAATGTATAAACATTTGATCTTGTTACGACCTACGGTCTCTATTCTCTCTAAGAAAGCGATGTATTTGCCCACCTGAGTCGGTCACTGCGGAAGACACCGGCCAACAATATGTTCAAACCTACCGTTAGTATGAATTTTCCAGATATGGAAGAGCGTTGCAAACGATGCCAGGGATATAGACCCAAGTCAGGAAGAGTGTTGACTGATCCGTTCTGTGTGTTACAAGGTGGTAGGTATCTGTGATACCATATTTATATTTCAGCATCAGAGTTGTAGACTTTACAATAGTGGTGTATCGCTCAAGACAGACTCTACAAGTGTACCAAATGTGCGAATCTCCTGGCAAGCAATGAAGTTCAAGAGAGATTAGTTACACCCTCAGAGAAGCACGAAACCTTACGTAATATTTAGTTATTGTAAATATCACTCCCCTTCCTGCAGTAGTGCTCTGGGTAACGTTACTTATCTTGCAATCGAAATCTAGACCTTTAACCCACGAGTAGTTGTGGAAATACACAGCAAATACGTACTATGGTCATGTTGGCAGAGATATTTCGTTTGGTTTAAATATTATTATTGACTATGGATGTTTTGAAAAGATATCAGCATTTCAGGTATAATCCATAATTTTGGGTTACAAAAGTAGACCCCTATAACGAGAAACAGACATGTATTTGTAGAGTTTTATTGTAGCTCCTTAAGTAACGAGTAAAGTAGCCTACAGATTTCAATGGTCACAGGACATGTAAAATAAACTATCTGAATTCCGATTCTATGATTGATTAGCAGTTTTTTTTTTAACTTCAGTTGACTACGCCTTGAAAATGAATTTAAGAACCTTAAAACAACATTTAATTAGTTAAATGTTTGTTAGATTTATAGTAAATATTCCATTTATAGTGGTGGGAATTCACCTATACTAAAACATTTAGAGGAAACTATTAGTTCAGTGTTTAACTACAGCATATTGCTGTTTCTGTAAATTAAACTATTTGAATTCCGATTCTATGATTGATTATGATTGATTAGTGGTTTTTTTTAACTTCAGTTGACTACGCCTTGAAAATGAATTGATGGATCTTAAAACAACATTCAATTAGTTAAATTTTTGTTAGATTTATAGTAAATATTCCATTTATAGTGAAGGGAATACATAAACCCGTACTAAAATATTTGGAGAAAACTATTAGTTCAGTGTTGAACTACAGCATATTACTGTTTGTCCTTGGAAGATATATTATGGTATCCTAGGAGTTTGTGGAGGCTTTGGACATGATTGGATCCTGATATTGCCCATGTCATCAGTCCTGTCATGTAACACCTCAATCCCTCCCTCGTCCTTCTCCCCATGTTGTCCATGTTACTGACATTGTTTTTTTTGGCACTTCTTGTATAAAAATGTGGTATTTTTAAATGTCTTCATTTTTGTAAACAACTTTGTGTGACCAAATGAACAAATCATTTTGACCACACACTGGATTAAACGTATAATAGTTTTCATTAAATACCTAAATTAGTTTATAATCATCAAAATGTTTTAGATTTTCCTCACCGATACAATGTTTTTAGTTTGACCATGTGATTAAAAAAATGTGTGTTGTTGTAACTTTATTTGTAAACTGAACTATTTTTAATACATTTTAATCTTATAAATAAAAATGAATGGCGCAATGTGTTGGTAACCGCTAATCTCGATAACGGCTGGACCAATTCGGTTAATTCTTTCTTTAAAATGTCCATTGAAATCCGAGGAAGGTTTTTATGAAGAAAAGGTTAAGAAAAGTTACCTGGAATATTTTGGAATTCAGAAAAATTGTAGTTTTTACGTTTTATAATTCAAATTAAACTGGCACTAAACAGCTGTTGACAGCTATAGTTCGACAAACTTTCTGAAACATATGTTTACATTTAAATTTTATCAATAGTAAGTAAATAGTACTTGATCGGTAGTGTAATGCAGATAGTAAATTAAATATTAATATATAAATTTTAAGTCTATATTCAGTACATGGAAGTGCTTGGTATGAAGTTAATTGCTACGAAAATTCTTACATAAAGTATTACATACAAGTATGTTTATGATTAGTAAAGTCTCTTTGCCATGATAAACTTCCTGTATGTGTGACCATTCTTCTGTATTATTATAAACATGATGAAATGTGTTAGTACTTTATGTACATATATTCAGGTATTTACCTTATTAAGCATGAACAAAATAAAATTGGAATAGTTAGTCTAAATGCAAAGTCATTAAGGATATAGTTAAAAATCAGAGACAGTAGAAACAGACCGAGATTAAAGTGTACTTTTCGGCCTCTACCTTGCTTTGATTCAATCATGGCATCTAGTGGGGCGACGCAAGTATTCAAGGTATTGTGGACACAGGGACTGCAGAAACAGGCCAAGATTAAAGTGTACTTTTCGGCTCTTCCTTGCTTTTGCTCAAACATCGCATTTAGTGGGGCGACGCAAGTATTCAAGGTATTGTGGACACAAGGACTGTAGAAACAGGCCAAGATTAAAGTGTACTTTTCGGCTCTTCCTTGCTTTTGCTCAAACATCGCATTTAGTGGGGCGACGCAAGTATTCAAGGTATTGTGGACACAGGGACTGCAGAAACAGGCCAAGATTAAAGTGTACTTTTCAGCTCTTCCTTGCTTTTGCTCAAACATCGCATTTAGTGGGGCGATGCAAGTACTCAAGGTATTGTGGACACAGGGACTGCAGAAACAGGCCAAGATTAAAGTGTACTTTTCGGCTCTTCCTTGCTTTTGCTCAAACATCGCATTTAGTGGGGCGACGCAAGTATTCAAGGTATTGTGGACACAAGGACTGTAGAAACAGGCCAAGATTAAAGTGTACTTTTCGGCTCTTCCTTGCTTTTGCTCAAACATCGCATCTAGTGGGGCGATGCAAGTACTCAAGGTATTGTGGACACAGGGACTGCAGAAACAGGCCAAGATTAAAGTGTACTTTTCGGCTCTTCCTTGCTTTTGCTCAAACATCGCATTTAGTGGGGCGATGCAAGTACTCAAGGTATTGTGGACACAGGGACTGCAGAAACAGGCCAAGATTAAAGTGTACTTTTCGGCTCTTCCTTGCTTTTGCTCAAACATCGCATTTAGTGGGGCGATGCAAGTACTCAAGGTATTGTGGACACAGGGACTGCAGAAACAGGCCAAGATTAAAGTGTACTTTTCGGCTCTTCCTTGCTTTTGCTCAAACATCGCATTTAGTGGGGCGACGCAAGTATTCAAGGTATTGTGGACACAAGGACTGTAGAAACAGGCCAAGATTAAAGTGTACTTTTCGGCTCTTCCTTGCTTTTGCTCAAACATCGCATCTAGTGGGGCGATGCAAGTACTCAAGGTATTATGGACACAGGGACTGCAGAAACAGGCCAAGATTAAAGTGTACTTTTCAGCTCTTCCTTGCTTTTGCTCAAACATCGCATTTAGTGGGGCGATGCAAGTACTCAAGGTATTGTGGACACAAGGACTGTAGAAACAAACCGAGATTAAAGTGTACTTTTCGGCCTCTACCTTGCTTTGATTCAATCATGACATCTAGTGGGGCGATGCAAGTACTCAAGGTATTGTGGACACAGGGACTGTAGAAACAGGCCAAGATTAAAGTGTACTTTTCAGCTCTTCCTTGCTTTTGCTCAAACATCGCATTTAGTGGGGCGATGCAAGTACTCAAGGTATTGTGGACACAGGGACTGCAGAAACAGGCCAAGATTAAAGTGTACTTTTCAGCTCTTCCTTGCTTTTGCTCAAACATCGCATTTAGTGGGGCGATGCAAGTACTCAAGGTATTGTGGACACAGGGACTGCAGAAACAGGCCAAGATTAAAGTGTACTTTTCAGCTCTTCCTTGCTTTTGCTCAAACATCGCATTTAGTGGGGCGATGCAAGTACTCAAGGTATTGTGGACACAAGGACTGTAGAAACAGGCCAAGATTAAAGTGTACCTTTCGTACTCTTCCTTGCTTTTGCTCGAACATCGCATTTAGTGGGGCGATGCAAGTACTCAAGGTATTGTGGACACAGGGACTGTAGAAACAGGCCAAGATTAAAGTGTACTTTTCGGCTCTTCCTTGCTTTTGCTCAAACATCGCATTTAGTGGGGCGATGCAAGTACTCAAGGTATTGTGGACACAGGGACTGTAGAAACAGGCCAAGATTAAAGTGTACATTTCGGCCTCTACCTTGGTTTGATTCAATCATGGCATCTAGTGGGGCGACGCAAGTACTCAAGGTATTGTGGACACAGGGACTGTAGAAACAGGTCAAGATTAAAGTGTACTTTTCGACCTCTACCTTGCTTTTGCTCAAACATCGCATTTAGTGGGGCGATGCAAGTACTCAAGGTATTGTGGACACAGGGACTGCAGAAACAGGCCAAGATTAAAGTGTACTTTTCGGCCTCTACCTTGCTTTTGCTCAAACATCGCATTTAGTGGGGCGATGCAAGTACTCAATGTATGTACTGTATGTATATAATTTATGGACACAAGGACTGTAGAAACAGGCCATGATTAAAGTGTACTTTCCGCCTCTTCTTTGCTTTGGCTCAAATATTGTTTGTTGAAGAGCTGCTGTGTTTACTTAACTTTATATAAAACATAATCTGTAGAAAGTGATTTTGTTTTTCAGTGAAATGTCACATGTAGTTCAGCGATGCAAGTGCTCAAGGTATTGAGGACACGGGACTGTACAAACAAACCGAGATTGAAGTTTACTTTCCGCCTCTTCCTTGCTGTAGCTTAAATATTGTTTGTTGAAGAGCTGCTGTGTTTACTTAACTTTATAAAAAACATAATCTGTAGAAAGTGATTTTGTTTTCAATGAAATGTCACATGTAGTTCAGCGATACAAGTGCTCAAGGTATTGAGGACACGGGACTGTACAAACAAACCGAGATTGAAGTTTACTTTCCGCCTCTTCCTTGCTGTAGCTTAAATATTGTTTGTTGAAGAGCTGCTGTGTTTACTTAACTTTATATAAAACATAATCTGTAGAAAGTGATTTTGTTTTCAGTGAAATGTCACATGTAGTTCAGCGATGCAAGTGCTCAAGGTATTGAGGACACGGGACTGTACAAACAAACCGAGATTGAAGTTTACTTTCCGCCTCTTCCTTGCTGTAGCTTAAATATTGTTTGTTGAAGAGCTGCTGTGTTTACTTAACTTTATAAAAAACATAATCTGTAGAAAGCGATTTTGTTTTCAGTGAAATGTCACATGTAGTTCAGCGATGCAAGTGCTCAAGGTATTGAGGACACGGGACTGTACAAACAAACCGAGATTGAAGTTTACTTTCCGCCTCTTCCTTGCTTTAGCTTAAATATTGTTTGTTGAAGAGCTGCTGTGTTTACTTTACTGTAAATATAACATTATATATAATATCATGCGAAGAATGTAGTACTTGAATCAAAAATTACCGTCGAGTTTGACTGAATATTTCAGTAATAAAATTACTATCGTTTCTAATGAAATATTCATCGACGCTGTAGTGATGGCCATCTATTAATTCATAAACAACAATTTGGTATGTTCATAAAGATAGGTATAAAGAACAAAATATGATTCAATTTTTGTGTTTAAAATAAAAATTTCTCCAAAATTAATAAATTTAGTAAAAGGAATTGGACGGATTATGAGTAGGTGGGACGTTTTATAACAAAATAATATTTCAGTTTACCTTTTTCATCTAAATATTGTGTATTATAGGCTGAACTGATCAACTTTTATTTAGGTCAATGACTGTTGGTTTCAAGTGTGCCAAGTGTAAAGTATGGATTCAAAGAAATTCGTTTGACATTTTTAAACCTTACGTTATCCTCCCATTCCGATGTCCATAAGTACTTTCACGCCCGGCATTCAATTTGTTTCTTAGAAAAAACTCTTCTGTCGATTACTTTTACCCTATAGAATGCAAATTGGCCCTCGACTCCTGACAAACATCCCACTCAGCTGTTCTAGACCGCCACACTCCAGTTTCACGTTTGCAGTCTCTCAAATACTTGGACCTTGAGTAGCTGATTTACAATACTCCAAAAGAAGTGTTGGTCTGCGTGTAAGTGTAAGCTACACAGAACAGTTAACATTTGTAACATAACTCAGTGTGTTTGTAATAGGTGTAATTAGTTAACTATCCTATCATAAAGCGGAATGCGACTCAACAAATAATATCGTTGAGGTATCCCACGTGTATAGGATTTTAGATTGTATCATATATTGAAATCATTCTAATTATTGTAATTACTATTAGCTTTTGTTAAATATGCCGCAGTCATTAGGTTGGTTTGTGAGTAAAGTGCATACGATTGCATTACAACACATGAAAGATTTTTGATAAAATGTTTTCATCACCAACGTTTTATTTTGCCCTTAGAAGTTTTAAATTGGTTTGTGGTTTTAGTTTTATTATTAATTACAATTATAATGTTACTGTTTATTGTAATTTTATTTCCACAACCTAACATTTTAATCGGAATTTCACACGAATCATATATTGCTGTAATTAAAATACTATTATTTTAAATTTATTTTAATATTTAAGTTTCTTCTCTGAAACATTTTTTAATCTTTAAAAATTTTAAGTTTAAATTAAGTGGTTATTTGATGTCAGGCATGGGTGTTAATGTTCTCTCTTGAAAAAAGTGTCTTAAAGCAAAATATATGGAACTGTAAAGTATTAATTCTATCAAAAAACTCTAAAGGCCTGTTAAAATATATTTTTATTGTATAAGAGTAGCAGCGTTTCATACTAACAGATTTGTTAGGTATTAAACAAACCTGAAAATATAGTATCAACATCTTTGTGTACATGTCTCTTGAAAATTATAATTAATGCATCTTCAATCGTTAATTATATTGATAACCCCGCATGAAATCCATCTTTATTCCAAATCTGCTGAAAGGGATATTCTGTTAAATGTTTGGGGCCAGAGATGTTTTAAATTAACGGAGGTTGGAGCTTTTTGTCTTATTAAAACGTAACTTCGCTCATTCCAAAAGAACTGTGCACTGCGTGAATAAGCAAAGTAAAATAAAAGTAATACACCGTCCTAAAAGCGCTCCGGTGCAGGCAGTATGTTCGTCTCACTCAGACTTGTGTACTCCGGTGATTAGTCTTACCAATAATCTGTACTATGTTCCCTGATGAGGAATATATCCGAACATTTCAACCTCAATCTTTAACAAAACAGACGGTTCAGAGCAGTGTAGAAAATTGGATAGCGGTTAAATAAATATATCATTCCTGTAAGACACAACCATAAATCTAAAAAGAAACAATTCAGATAGCTACTATACACCATCTGTCTTGGTTGATCTGATAACACGAAGTGTTCGCTCCCATGATAGATGGCCACCACTATTGGTTACACATGACTGCCGACAAAGTGCATTGTTGTGTTCATGGATGTAAACAGTACGAGTACGAACCGCCTCCCTAGTGTGTACAAGTGTTGTTTACACTTCAAGTGCAACAAACAAACAAACAGTACGTGCTATTCAGATAATAGTGTTTAACAAGATTTTACAGCTTAACACGTAATATACCATATCCGTTTGTTTGAAGTTCGAGATTACATCATTATAAATAATCATACAAAACAAGTTAATAATAATAACAATTACAAACTGAACTTTAAATGAATTCAACTTGTGTACAAATTTCAAAATAAAACAACTGTTAAATATTTATCGCTGCATGTTTAAATTAAATTGTTTGGCGTTTGAACCGTGTCTAAATGTTGCTATTAAATGTTATTATTGTGTTTATCTTGTACACAATAAAAAAGTTTTATTATTCTGTAGCAATGTAATCGATCATAAATGTTTCTGCACTTTTGTATCGACTTTCTTTAGCCTATTATTCTTAGCATACTCACATAAGGAATTTATATTGATGTAACTTTAACATTACATTCTAATCTTTTTACCATTAGAACTGTGTCATGTCAAACACTGTCAACTGGAGCATGTTCGAATGGGCCACGATCCAGACCACGATTGGAGGCATTCGAAACCAACAATTGAACATGTGTTTAGAAGACCGTTTTTAATGGGATCCAATGGTAACAAAAATAGTAAATGTAATCCTAAAATTATATTACTGTAATTTTTTTTATAAGATTATATAAAAATGTTTATTTTTTATCATCGAAGATATCAAGTATATATGCATTCTGTATAGCCTGTGACTAATCTTGTTTGAATGTTTTGTGAAAGTTAACTTCTTTAACGGTTGTAAAGTCAAATATTTTTTTACATGGTAAATACGCCGGAAACTACATATCCAATTCGAAATGTTATAAGATACTAATTATGGTTAAAGGAAAGTCCCGACAAAATTGTTGTCGGTTATTTAACGTGAATATATATATTATTAAAAAGTAACATTTATTATAAGGACATATACAATCTTAATTTTAACAGGCAGAAATCATTTACAATCCTGAAAGCTATAGAGACTGGGTGAAACAGCTGGCAAATGGTCAGAATAGCAGACAGAAATAGCCTTCATAAGCACTAAAATTAAGAGGGGATATCCTACGCATTCTGTCAATCTATTATATGCCCGATATATCATAACTTGAGCTAAATGTCAATGGCCAATAGTCGAAATCATTTATTTTATTCATTACTGTATATTTTATGTACATTATAACAGAATCAAGTTCACGAGTTATGTCTAGTCTTAGAGAAATAAGATTTACTGTTACGTATTATGTACTCGTATACAACGGAATTGTACGATTAACGACTAAACATTATTTTTTAACTTTCTACTGATTGGTTTATTGTTGTAGTTCTCCAGCACGGAGCAATGTTATTGCTAAAATGTTCGCATTTAAAGTATTGAAATGGATCCAAATGTTACTTTGGGTCCAAATTGTACTTAGACTACAAGGACAAATCTGTTAGCGTAGTTCCAAATAATACATTTATAAAGGTAAACAAACATACAACTAAATAGTTGTATTGCATGAAGGAACCATCCATAATCTCAAACAGTATGAGAGCCGAGATCCTGGTCTTCAAGCAAACACTCACACTAGTTTTTAGTTAAATTGATAGATAAATGTATCATCAAATAAATTGATATAATCTGCTTCTTATGAAAAGATCGACAGAGAAATGTTTCTTATAAAATAAATTTATAGAATCTGTTTCTTATCAAATAAATTGATATAGAAATGTTTCTTATCAAAGAAATCGACAGAGAAATGTTTCTTATCAAAGAAGTCGATAGAGAAATATTTCGTATCAAAGAAATCGATAGAGGATAGAAATGTTTCTTATCAAAGAAATCTATAGAGAAATGTTTCTTATCAAAGAAGTCGATAGAGAAATGTTTCTTATCAAAGAAATCGATATAGAAATGTTTCTTATCAAAGAAATCGATAGAGAAATGTTTATATTAAAGAAATCGACAGAGACATGTTTCTTATCAAAGAAATCGATATAGAAATGTTTCTTATCAAAGAAATCGATAGAGAAATGTTTCTTATCAAAGAAATCGATAGAGGATAGAAATTTTTCTTATCAAAGAAATCTATAGAGAAATGTTTCTTATCAAAGAAATAGATAGAGAAATGTTTCTTATCAAAGAAATCGATATAGAAATGTTTCTTATCAAAGAAATCGATAGAGAAATGTTTCTTATCAAAGAAATCGATAGAGAAATGTTTCTTATCAAAGAAATCGATATAGAAATGTTTCTTATCAAAGAAATCTATAGAGAAATGTTTCTTATCAAAGAAATCGATAGAGAAATGTTTCTTATCAAAGAAATCGATATAGAAATGTTTCTTATCAAAGAAATCGATAGAGAAATGTTTATATTAAAGAAATCGACAGAGAAATGTTTCTTATCAAAGAAATCGATATAGAAATGTTTCTTATCAAAGAAATCGATAGAGAAATGTTTCTTATCAAATAAATCGATAGAGAAATGTTTATATTAAAGAAATCGACAGAGAAATGTTTCTTATCAAAGAAATCGGTATAGAAATGTTTTTTATCAAAGAAATCGATAGAGAAATGTTTATATTAAAAAAATCGACAGAGAAATGTTTCTTATCAAAGAGATCTGTAGGAAATGTTTCTTATCAAAGATATCGACTTTCACCTACGCTTGTTTTAGTCAGGTTTGAAAAAGGAGGATAGTTAAACGTATAAAACGATAGTTTTTCACAGATTTATATTTATATGTATAACTTTACACTAGAAACTATCTGTGAGAAAGGTGAACGATAGATATACCACAATCAGCCAACGCGCTAAAGAGGGTACAAATCGCCATATTAAACAAAATAATATATTCATATGGTTCGTTGGCGTTGATTTAGATGGTTAGTTTTAAGGGGAGTCCGAATGTCGTATAAGCTCAACACTTAACTTATTTCTCGATATTTATTGAACCATTTTAGATAGAACTCTATTGTTGTATTTTATAGATTCCCTTATTAACAAGTTCCTTACACAAAAATTGTTAATTGTACTTGAAAATAAATTATTCACGAGTTTTAACTTCATGTTTCCGGGGTAAAAACGTGCTTAAACTTTGTGATAAGAAAACTTCAGGAAGTTATAAAAAAACTATAAAAAATGTTTTACTAACATAAAAATTAAGTTAGTAGTGTCAGAACCGTAAGGAGAGCTTCCTCGTTTTCACATTAAGTTCTAATTTATTTTTTATTGAGAAATTTATATGAGAAAAAATAATCGCGTTTAATACACCTTTTAATTTCTATATCAATCGCGTTTATTTTTAACCTTTTTGATAACCTGGCATTTGTCGACACCCACCAAAACTAGGACGCTTGAAGATCGATTCCTTTGTTTGTAGAAATTGCTGTGTTTATTTAATGAAAATCTAGTTAGTGTTTGTATGTACAGTACAAATTGGCTCTCGGTGTGTTGGACTAAAAGGTAAGTTTTTATTTAAAGACACAAGTTGCCCCGACTGGAGTACGTGAGTAAGTGGGGTAATGGAGGACAAGTGGTTTGCAGGGTGGTGTACACGAGCCGCAGTGTTGAGACAAAGCTGCCAACCCCTTTGTCCAGCGCCACAAACTATCCTCTTGACCTTTACTATCTATCTCCAGTGTTTTCGTTTACACAGGGTTGCAGCTCGTTTTATAACGCCAGAATTGTCTATAATATTTGTTGTACTGGAGAAATCGGCCTACACAAAACTTTAATTGATACTGAAAAACACACCCATATTTTGTACCATAAAGTCTCATATTGTATGTTTAAAACTATTATTAAAAAAAAGTGACTGGAAAACCCAAATAGTGTCAATGCAGTTTATCTCAAAACTAGATGGAAAGAATTACTGCGTATATAATGTGTATAATAAATGCGTAGTGAAATTTATAAGATCTATTTGTGGAGAGAATATAAAGTACTCGTAATAATGTAAAATGAAGAGTTTGGCTAACATGGTCAATATAATATAAAACATTTATAAATCCATTGAACAGGTGTTGCCAAGCAGAAGATTGTAATTTCCAACAACGTCGGAGAAAAGTATAAATCAGCGCCCAATGAAAGTAGTCACATTTTACACTGAATTTGCCAGAACTTTAGGTCGGAGAAGAGTTATAAGGAGTCTTTGACGTTCAGAAAGTACATGAAACGATACAGATGATCGCCAGCGGAGTACACTCCACATCAAAATCGTTTGGCAGGTAATTGGTCTTTTGAGCATATGTTACTTAAATAATTTAAAATACGAATGTGAAAAACGGTTAAATACAAAATAATTGAATAGTAAAAAGTAAGGGCTCTGTGGTGTAGAAATAGCATCTCGCCCGGAAAGTGAGAAATCTGATTATAGTGTATGTGTATGAGTTTAAATTGTGTTTGAGATATTGTACTATTATTATATTAACTCATGTATTTATTCATTGTTGGATTGGTAGTGATCAGGAAATCTACACAGAAAAGGTTTATATGTTGTATCGTTCAAACTAATTTATGTATTCTAATGGTGTTTACTAAACCGGCTTGTTCTAGTTATAGAGTTAATCAGCATTTTTCCTAAAGCCTAATAATGTCTATAATTGCCGGGATTGATAACGAGGTGACGTCACATCGCTGTTAATAGTAACAGTAGTTGTAACACAGTACATTGTGGTAGGAGAAATATTGTAATTACAAAATACCTCACCAACGAAACGGTAGTAGGCGTCATCAGCAGTAGTTGTGTCATGTAGTAGTAACAAATGTTACGACCTGGAACATCTACGCTCACTGTAACTAATTGTCTGACAAAGACCGTGTAACTGTAGTCAATCGGTTTCATGCTTTGTAAACGCGTACAATGCGAGTTAATTATGCTTGGCTTGCATGGCCACGGCTAATACGCTAGATATGTAGTGAATGTTTGCTGTTTGAATTGGAAAATGTGGCCAGTTCACGTTGAATTGCAAACCGCACTCGGTTTATTAATTATTAAAAGATTTATAAAAATGAGCACGCAATGAAATAAAAACTTTGCATGGGTTGTATTTTCATTCTACCGTCTTCCGTGAAATTATTTTATTCTGAAAAGAGTTCAATTTCTTTTATGAGTAAAGTTTTTAGTTTTGGACGAATGGAAATGGGACTATAAAAGGTAATTTTTTACCTTTTTATAGTATATTTCGAGTAAAACAGAAAATAAACAACAGGAGAATCAACTTGGCAAGGAATCCAGTTAGAGTCGAGGTTGGCTGTTGCTGTCGTAATGAAGACATGTTCCGTGTAACAACATTACTGAGACCTGGAGTCGGTGTCTCGCCTGTGATTGTCTCTTAAGTAGAGAGCACTCCATTACGTAGGTACTCGTCTCAGATCCATAAATGTTGCTCTACAGAAATGTAGATTTCGTTGTCTATCTAGATGAATGGTTTAATATCCAATATCCGGTAAGCCCTTGTGGTTAGTAATTTAGATGTACGTAATTTAAATTTTCTTATAAGACCCTTAGTACTTATGAGACGCTAACATATACGTTTCTAAAATAAAACATTTTGAGGTAGGAGATGAGCTTTACAGCACAGTCCCGTGTTCTAAGCAGAATTGGCAGTCTACTTTTTTGCCATCTTAACTACCTAGGTAACTCGGAAGTCAACCCCCGTATCTGTACAGCCACGGAACTGTAGATGTACAAGACATTCATTAATCTAGTTGAAAGTAGTCTCCCCACCAATAGCCACTGCGCCACTTTGTAGTTAAAGTGTTAACTCCCGTATTTCTCCAGCCACGGAACTGTAGATGTACAAGACATTCATTAATCTAGTTGAAAGTAGTCTCCCCACCAATAGCCACTGCGCCACTTTGTAGTTAAAGTGTTAACTCCCGTATTTCTCCAGCCACGGAACTGTAGATGTACAAGACATTCATTAATCTAGTTGAAAGTAGTCTCCCCACCAATAGCCACTGCGCCACTTTGTAGTTAAAGTGTTAACTCCCGTATTTCTCCAGCCACGGAACTGTAGATGTACAAGACATTCATTAATCTAGTTGAAAGTAGTCTCCCCACCAATAGCCACTGCGCCACTTTGTAGTTAAAGTGTTAACTCCCGTATTTCTCCAGCCACGGAACTGTAGATGTACAAGACATTCATTAATCTAGTTGAAAGTAGTCTCCCCACCAATAGCCACTGCGCCACTTTGTAGTTAAAGTGTTAACTCCCGTATTTCTCCAGCCACGGAACTGTAGATGTACAAGACATTCATTAATCTAGTTGAAAGTAGTCTCCCCACCAATAGCCACTGCGCCACTTTGTAGTTAAAGTGTTAACTCCCGTATTTCTCCAGCCACGGAACTGTAGATGTACAAGACATTCATTAATCTAGTTGAAAGTAGTCTCCCCACCAATAGCCACTGCGCCACTTTGTAGTTAAAGTGTTAACTCCCGTATTTCTCCAGCCACGGAACTGTAGATGTACAAGACATTCATTAATCTAGTTGAAAGTAGTCTCCCCACCAATAGCCACTGCGCCACTTTGTAGTTAAAGTGTTAACTCCCGTATTTCTCCAGCCACGGAACTGTAGATGTACAAGGCATTCATTAATCTAGTTGAAAGTAGTCTCCCCACCAATAGCCACTGCGCCACTTTGTAGTTAAAGTGTTAACTCCCGTATTTCTCCAGCCACGGAACTGTAGATGTACAAGACATTCATTAATCTAGTTGAAAGTAGTCTCCCCACCAATAGCCACTGCGCCACTTTGTAGTTAAAGTGTTAACTCCCGTATTTCTCCAGCCACGGAAACTGTAGATGTACAAGACATTCATTAATCTAGTTGAAAGTAGTCTCCCCACCAATAGCCACTGCGCCACTTTGTAGTTAAAGTGTTAACTCCCGTATTTCTCCAGCCACGGAACTGTAGATGTACAAGACATTCATTAATCTAGTTGAAAGTAGTCTCCCCACCAATAGCCACTGCGCCACTTTGTAGTTAAAGTGTTAAACTCCCGTATTTCTCCAGCCACGGAACTGTAGATGTACAAGACATTCATTAATCTAGTTGAAAGTAGTCTCCCCACCAATAGCACTGCACTGCGCCACTTTGTAGTTAAAGTGTTAAACTCCCGTATTTCTCCAGCCACGGAACTGTAGATGTACAAGGACATTAATCATTAATCTGAAAGTAGTCTCCCCACCAATAGCCTTTGTAGTTAAAGTGTTAAACTCCCGTATTTCTCCAGCCACGGAACTGTAGATGTACAAGACATTCATTAATCTAGCTTAGGGTAGTCTCCCCAACGATATCTACTACCTCACTTGGTTGCCAAAGTATTAATCCCCGTATTTGTAGTCATAAAACTATTAAGTCCCCCAGTATTGGGTGGCTTAGTATTTTTAACCATTACAATTAGAGCCTCAAAGCTTTACAATTTGTTAGTGCACATGAATCACTATTTGAACACTAGTTTAATGGACCGCTATGCCCCTTGGAGGACGCCCACAAGAAATCAGAGGACACATTTTAATAGAGACGTAGGTCGAGTAGTATATCAAATTAAATGTACTCATTAGTAGAACAAAGTGTCACATACCCGTCATAAAAACGAAAACAGTAATCACATGGAGATTTATTGAAGTTTCAAAACACTGCCAGTATTAGCTTTTGTATTGAAGCGTTCACCTTTACACCTTACAGTAACAGAAAATTAAGTATCCCCAAATATCATCCTTGGATCATCTACGAGTAGCTTGAAGATTTCTAAAAGACGCATTTGTGTGTAACTAATTCGAAGAGAAAATGTAGTTCAGAATAACATACTCGTACTTGTATCATTGTAAAATATACTCTTGATCTACAACTATAATTAGTAAATGTTGTTAAGTAATCTTTCGAATATATAATAGGTATCTTGCATGAGTTAAAGTTAAGACAGGATGCTACAAATTTTCACACCTATCTCCGAAAGGGTTAAATAAAACGTAATGATTTATTAAGTCTCAAGATCCTTAATGTGCGTGCTGAGTGTTAATTTTGATGTACCTTCTTTCACTGCTTGTCACGGTAACTGTGGGGGATGAAACTTCATATTACCCCTGTTCTACAGAAGGCACATATCTTGGCTGCAGGGAACGATACGGTGTCAACATATCTAGAGAGATATCCTATTGTACTGTATATTGTGTAATACGTGATGTGTATTAGGTGTAAATGAAAGCTTCTAAATGATAGGTACATCTGAGTTATTCAATTGTAGTTCAGTTTAAAGGTATTAAACCATAAACATAGTGAAGTTTAACTAAATTGTCAACTAATAAAATATAGTTTTCGATCAAAATTGAATGTTTTATTTTCTACTTAACTTAAGTTGAACTAAAGGACATAAAGAAAATTGTAAATTACAAAAAGTTTCAACGAAACTCTCGCAAGTGGAAACTTCTTGTTTGTTCCTCTTAGGGACCAACAGCAATAATATGACAGTTTTCTCATCCTCTTACTTATATTTCAGTTCAGCAACTTTAGTTCTTTATGAATATTGTTACTGCGTATCGTTTTTATCTTTTTAAACAAAATTGTGCAACATTTATTTATTACTTGGTTTTCTTAAAATGGTTTTTTTATTAATTTCTTGTGACACCTAATCCACATTTGCCATCAATCCTTATGGCATCGTACTGTCACAGTTGAGAGAAAGCATGTGTGTAATATATGTATACATTTACTATCAAAGTATTATTGGTATTGTTACAATTATGCTTATATCCTCACTGCGTAAATGTTTTTGCGTCCAGAATTTACAGTAATAAGTAAACCATTCCATTTCCGCATTTAAACATATACAAAAAGGAGGAAACTCGTTGTATCAAAACATACTATTACTAACCTCGTTTCATATTATTCCTAACTTTATTCAAATGCTCGTTTGTTCGTGTTAGTTTTACAATATTTATTGACATAGTTAAAGTTTACCATTAGCACATCACAATGGCAGCACAAATTACCTCAGCCTGTTTGGTTCCAGAAGATAGAGGAAGAGTGATCAAGTTTGAGATGATATTAATCTGTAAAACACTGGTGTATTAGAGTTATTTTATTTTACATTTCAATAGTCCCAACTGCAATATATAAAGTCTAATTCAGGGGAGTAAACTTTGTGGTTGCCGTAGTTAAATCTCTTTTTTAAACCATCCATTGTCAATAACAAACAGTAAACAGGGCTTTACACTTCTTTACGTAAGTTTTTTAATTGACAGTATCAATGTGCAATTGTAATTAATTAATTGTAATATTACAACATAATTGTTAATTGTATTATACAGCCACTTACAGTTTAATATTAGATAAATTATTAATAGTATAATGAAGGCATCGCAAGTCCAGAACAGTGATAATATTTAAATCTTTTCATGAGGACTAGAGGAAGAGTAACGGTGCTTTATGAATAAGATTACACAAGGAATAGCTGAAGAACATTTTATACGAGAAAGATTATAATATAAAACATATATAATTTTAATTATCCAGAACTGCACTCTTGACAGTTTTCATTTCGTTAGAATGCGGAAAGCGTATTTAAAACCTATTACTTCAAATGTTTACTGTGTGGAGACGAATTTCAGTCTAATAAGTAACTTCTGTCAGAGACAAGGATAGTCAGATTCACGTGTAATAAAACAAAACCATGTGTAACAACATTACGGTAGACGTGGGCTAAATCTAAATGCACTGTCTTTGTTGTCATATCGCTTGGTTGACAGGGCTTTGTACTCTTGTGTTACACGAGTTTACTCTTCACACTTGCACTGCTTCAGGTACTCGACACTGTCTTTGTTGTCATATCGCTTGGTTGACAGGGCTTTGTACTCTTGTGTTACACGAGTTTACTCTTCACACTTGCACTGCTTCAGGTACTCGACACTGTCTTTGTTGTCATATCGCTTGGTTGACAGGGCTTTGTACTCTTGTGTTACACGAGTTTACTCTTCACACTTGCACTGCTTCAGGTACTCGACACCGTACTTGGTGTTATATTTGCTTGTTCTCCACGTGAGTTAAAGTTTAGTCATAAATAAGTTTTTAGTTGTGCAAACTGTTTTAAGAAGTCTATAATTTCGTCTGATATCGTGTACTGTGACTTGAAAGTATCATCGTATCGATGATTATTAGGAGTAGATAGTTGTAGTTTAACAAGTTGTTTGTAGATGGAATTTTCTGTACAGTTCTGTACCATAGGTATCATCCGCTTACTCTTTGAAGTAACAATGTCAAATACTAAGTTCGTATATTAACTAAGATTTTTTTGTTTTTACGACTAACTAAATAGCATAGGTTATAGACTGTTATACAAAACACAACACAATTTCTAATTGAAATTTATGCTGACAGTATGCATACCCATGCTGAACATACTTGTAGCGCGTACTCTGAAGTTGTGAATCTATGGATTAACATTCCAACGTTACACAGATGGAAATTATATAGCAGTCAAACCAGTTACACTTATGTTTCAAAAACATTAATGCGCCAAAAACCTGTAAACGTTTACAGTGTCATCGCTATATACACAAGAAGTTATTGTTTGTAAATTATTTGCCTTTCATGTCTCAAGGCAGAAATAAACAAGCTACATTTCTAATTTCCGTTATAGTAAATCTCATAGTTAGTTTGTGGTTAACTCGGGTAGTTAAACATTTTGATTCGAGAGTAGCTGCTCTACCCAGATAGCAGTCGGTGGACACCACTCAACTACACATTACAGTCTTGTATGTAGAGCCGGGTAGATGTGGTGAATCTCACTTGTATGATGAGTAAATAGTGTTAGTCAAACATTAACATAACGAGTATGTTAAATGTATGTCTTGAGAAGAATGGAATGGTAACTGTGAAAGTTGTTCCTGAATTTAAATATACTTTATCTTCCATTTCTAGTCATTTTAGTAAAGTTAGCATAGTTTAATATTCGAAATTGCAATTAACAACTAGAAAATAAATTCACGGCAAAAGAAAAAAAATCACGGTACTTTATATATTGTTTGGATTTACTTACATTAGTAAATTCCAGAACACAAACTGAGACTTAAAATTAGCATTCAATTATCCAAACTATCGGAAATCTGATTCAAAAAATTGGTGTAGGAGGCCAAGATTTAAATACCGATCTGTCACTATTTCCATTCATTCCTTTTCATTTAGGTTAAACATTTTGTAAATAAGCCTTGCGAGTAGAGGGGACAAAGCTTATAGGTTTGCAAATATCCTTATTGCAATGCTCCTGGGACACAACCAGCAGGGCTGTTCACCAGTTTTTGCTGTTAAAATGTATCTCTAAATATATAATTGAAATAATAAAAAGAATAACTCATTCAGAGTATATTAATAGAAAACTTGTCCAGGTTTTTCCGGAAATTATATTTCAGGCGTTGGTTTGACCTCCTTCAAAACAATGTACTACGTGACTTTCACTTGCTATAAAAATTAGTTCTAGGAACAGGTTTGTATGGCTCATTTTGTCTTTTTTTTATTTTATTGACTTAATTCATACGATAAAGCTATTTCAAAATGCTTCTCACACCGTATGTGATTTGTTCGTCACATTTATTTAACTCTTGTTAGACTTTAATGAAAAGTATTGAAACAAGAAGAGTGAGTAAATTCCATCACTTCCCAGCTGGAGGCATTCTCTGATAAACGGACTGTAAAGAGGACAGGATATATTTCTCTGTTATGGTGGTGCCTGAGGGACTCAGTTGGGAGATTGGCGACAATTCTGCAGCCTATCTCTGGAGACGGAAATGAGCAACGCACCAACAATCCTGTCCACGGCAGATAGTTTCATTTGTTTCCCTCTGTTTAGGATTTACTGAGTTTTCACTTGGCATTTATAATATATTAAAATTATATGGTGTTACAAAAATGTTACATAAAATTATATTATAAATACCAAGTGAAAACTCAGTAAATTCTAAACAGAGGGAAACAAATGAAACTATCTGCCGTGGACTGGATTGTTGGTGCGTTGCTCATTTCCGTCTCCAGAGATAGGCTGCAGAATTGTCGCCAATCTCCCAACTAAGTCCCTCAGGCACCACCATACAATTTTTATTATATTAAAAAGTTGAAATATTTTAAAGATCTATATATTGCAAGATAGTTACTTTCAGAATTAATTAAAGTATGGTAATATTCAAATATTGGTAATAAGGACTCTAATCACAACTTTCAAAATATGACTTTTCAGGAATGTTTAATAAAAACATTTAACACGTAGATATTGTAAAATAATTACTTTTTGGTTTTAAATAAATTGTTGACCATGTAAAGTGTAATACAGGCGTATTTTTTTTACTATTGTAACATTTTGTATTGAGTTCTCTTTACACTACAATTGTCTTAATATTGTGTATGGATTGATTTAAAGCTGTACGTCTAGTTTTGAGTTTTATGTTTAGGAAGAAGTGATACTGAAGAACGATGGTACAAGAATGATGGTACTGGGTCTTCTAAGAATCAGTGATTAAAAGTGTGATAAAGATCATGTCTTATGAATCTAATTCACGTTTCAGTTCGCACCGCGTTAATAATCACGAACTAGCCGATTAGCACTGCATAAATAAACAACCTGTTTTTCGTGAAATCTATAAGAGGCCTTTTTCTTGTCAAAGAAATCGATCGTGGGCCGCGTTTATTTTTGTGGAAGGTATAGAAAGAGTAAAAAAATAAGAAACGAGTTTTATTTACTCAGATTGTATTCTTCCTAGGTTGTTAAATTTTAACCGACTAATAAACATACGTACAATGTTCAAACAACTAGATAAAGGAACTAAAACGACACTTAAAGTGTCTATGTGGTAATCCGGCAATAGTTAACATTTATTAACGTGACTAACGGTTAATTTTAAGTTTTCAGTTTTAAGAAGCTAAGAAAATGATAATCAGAAAAATACTACTATTCAATATTTTAAATGCCCTCCCATTTTGACCTTTGCCAAACCCAAAATTAGCACGACTGGCGATCGATTTTTCCTTTGGGAAAATTCCTCTATCGTGTTCACGAAAAAACCAGGTTGTGTGTTTTTACAATGCAAATTATCTCTCTGCTGATGTAGCAATAATCATGATTACCAGTTACAGTTAAGATAATAACGTCATTATAATGTTACAAGTTCACGAATTGACTCGTATTTATTTACAAACAGATTTTGTTCTGAAATTCTGTTTGTAATTAGGTAATATCTGTAGAAGTATAATATACAGTATATCATAAAAAACTTGAACAACGACAATTTTTGTCTAAAAGTTGATATGAACGTATAGTTATGAAAGTAGTGCAGTAGAAGCCTTCAAACATGAAAATGCAATTGGGTTACAAAGCTGTAGCTCCAATATTGCTCACCAATAAACATGCAGGTGCTCTGTGTGTGGCTATAATTGTGTTGTAGAGAATTCGATACGAGTTTGTATCACAAAGGGAAGTCGAAACTGCTCTCTCAAAAATGTTTGTCACCTTTTTGTACATATTTTAAACACTGAGTAAATATTAGTTTTTCTAAACTTGTTACATCATTTTAACTGTATACTTTTAATATAGTGTTTAATGTTTGGACATTGATAAAACTCAGCTTTGGGAGCCTTTACTCCTCTATACAATTGTGTAAAATCAAGCTTGTATAAACAAACCCAGTTATATGAAAAACTTATTTGTGCAGTATAAAATTCAAAATAGAACATGACACTAGAGGTGATTTAAAAAATGTACCCAATTACGACATAATGTTCAAACATGTATTGTTTTTTGTGTCCATAAAATATTAAGAATATAAAAGTTACGAAAATATAGTGTTTGTGTATATTGCAGTAGACACAATGGTACTTGGAAACATTGTGAAGATAAATGTTTGAAATGAGTAAATATATAAAATAATATGAATTCTATAAAATTTATATTTTACTGATATAAACATTGTAACTGAAAAACATTTTAGTTTAAAACTTTATTCCCATTTGTATTTTCTAACATTACAATTTTTATTATTAAAAGTGTAATTGAAACGTTGTTTTTTTTTCAGCCGAATGTAATGCTGAAACTATGGACAGAAGAATTCCTCAGCGTAAGTAATAGTTTCACATTTTTATTAATTTGTTATCAATTGATATCAAATTTAAGCCCTACTAATTTAAACACTTAAAATTTATTTTAATGTATGTAATCCAATTACGATGGCTCCATTCCACTTTATTATTAAATGTTTTAAATTGGATAGGTACCTTTAAATATATTGTACAAGTATTTTTTTTTATGGTAAACACCTGAACGTCTTGAGTATTCTTTATCACGTTGATGGCGGTAGATGCGCAGAGGCAGAGTCACAGTACTCAAGATCATTCATTCAGTGAAGAGCCTCAGTGAAGATGTTAGTATCATTAATAAATAACAGCAAGTTTATCGTCTCTGTTGTACTTGTAGCTCCTCCATCTCTTCAGCTCTAACTGGAATTGTTATTTGTTACGTTTTGTATTAGATACAATTTTTATTCTTTAATTAAATTTATAATAAATACAGATTATTCAAAGTAGAAATGAGTACAAAACTCAAGTATCATTGAGCGCGTGAAGCATAATCAGAAACCTATTAAAGGACAGACCTCTGTACAAAGGATATGCTCCAGTGTAAAGGGCGCAGGCAGAGAGAGGAGAAAGTGAGTCGAGACCGAGGGGTTTATTAAGACAATCGTTTACGATTAAACACGGCAATATTTTTTTCTGCTTATATTAATTTAATTTAATATCAGAATGTTTGTAGTATACATATATTGAACATATAAACCCTAGTTATCAAAAAATTTAAAAAAGTTATTTTCTTTGTCCCTTTTTTAGAGCCATCCAAGTTCCATCCTCGGATTCCTATACAGGAAGTTGCCAAAATGGTTTCATATCAAGTACACAAATATAAGAAACATACTCGAAAATTACTAACTTCACGAGATAAATGGACTACATACTACATACTTCATCATACTACATAGTTTAATTTTAACTGTTTCGATAACACTATTTTACATAAGTAGTAATTCACCAATTTCATTTGTTCATTTTGTAGTATTTCTTATTAATTTAATTCTTATACTTCCTTCGGGTAGATGGGGGCTTTGTCTCTATATCATTAGTGAGACATTAGCTAAATTAGGATGTTACTCAAATTACAAGGAATTTTGGTGGCAGCAGAATTCGAGGATTATGTAGGTTTTCCAGGGAGCGCAGTTGGCCTGAAGGGTAAAGAGTTTATAAAGTAGCAAGTAAAGTTTGGAGATATGTTAGATACTTGAGCAAGTATTCTCTGTCCTTGCTTTAGGAAAGAATTTCATTCTACCGGAAGATAAGCTCAATACTGTGGGTGTTCTTACCAAAAGTAACTCAAACATTTGCTTAACATTTTGCTATACCTGTAATTTTAATGGTATTGAGAAAAGGCTTAGTGGTTAGTGAGAACATGCGTTGTTTAATATTATTCATTCATAATTTTGAATTCAATGCTTCAAAAATGAAACAGCGGAAATACCTTGTATTAAAATAAGCAACGCAACTCCTTTAGATTATATCTATAAATTCTAATTTATATGATGATGAATTCTCAATTGCCTTATCCTCTGAGAGTCGATTCGGGGCTTTTTACAAAGTAGTTATTTTGAAATTATTCTTCGTACAAGAATCCACGGGAATAATAAATCTACGTACTATGAAAGGAACATATGTTATAGCCCATAACACCTCACTTACAAATCACAAAATCCAAATTGTCGGAGTTCTGGTTGGTTTCCAGTTAAGAGTTAAAAATTAACAATTCATTTTTCCGGCCAATTTTGAATTTTTTTTCTTCGATGCAGCTACTAAAAGTAGATGTAAGCCAATTGCCACTCCTCGACATTTCCAAAGGGGGAAAACTATTGAATTATTGACCGAGTAAATATAACGTGTTGTTTACGTAGCGTATTCAATTTATCTTCCAATATAGATCTCTATTGGATGTCATGTTAAAGAAAAATGCAAAATCTTGAGCCCTTGATGTTTTGATATGTTAAATTGTATTGTTTCTTGTGTAATACCTATTTTATCTATCCTATCGTCCACAACTTGTCACAAACTGACATCTAGTTACACATACTGTAGTAAATATAATCATTATTTAATTAATTGTACAACCAACTCGAGTATATCATTATCATTGTCAACTAAATTTGGTAGCGGCTACTACAGATGTACAACTGGCTACATTTTATTGTAGGTCCTACGCTATATGGTTTTAATTGTATGCAGTAAGAGCCATCACACAAATTGTAAAAATGTTTAATTTTTAGAGCATAAATTTTAAACAATTCTATAAACGTGATGGGTTAAACATTGGAGAATCTAAAATGTAGCCAAAGTAATGCAGGTGGTCTTAAAATGTCATTAGTATTTTGTTATATTCGAATGGATAGAAAGGCATTATTAAATGGGCTATCAAACCAGACTCAGAAACACTCCCGTTTGAATATCAACCGTCAATCGTTGAAACAGATCTAACTATATCATTAATTAAATGTTATGTCACTACCTTATAGTATTTATCATTTTTATCATTTTATCAAATAAAATTATACGGCTATGAAACCTAGTGTATGCTGTCCAGTTTGTGTTTATAAACCCAACAACCTCTGTGTACATTGTGTCTAATAACAACAAAGTTCTAAGTACAAACATGGCTACCATGTAGTACATACTAAAAATTTGAACACTAAACCTGTGACAAATTAAATATAAAGTTAACACTGAGTATTAAAAGATAACTAAAGTAATAAGGAAGAGAACCAATATCATCCGATGTAACACTGCAAAGTTTGCGCTGCGCAAACAAGTTAGAGCTTCTGCTTACACCAGTTAGTGGACCTGTGAATCTCGCCGATTGCTTCATGTTTTATATTCATGGTAATCACGGAATAATTATATTGCTATATCCATTTTATAAGCGGTGCAAATGCTATTATATATATAGGGATATAAAAACTATTATAATAGACATAATACATTTTGTTTAAGTATAGTGCAATTTTACTGTACATAAGTATCACCGAACAGCATATTCGTTATCTTATTTTATTCTTTATTTTTTGTGGAAGTGTGATCTGTTGTTCTATTTGAGGGTTAGCAATTCTTTAAGCTCAATGGGGACTACGTTCTTTTCATCAATCTCAGATGTTAGTTCCAAAAAATCTAATTTTATTTATTAATTAAAAAACTTAAGAGTTTATAATAATTTATATAATAAGTTTATATTTGAAGTGTAGTGTCAGTGAACTAATGGTTACAGTGAATATGTTTTATTTCACTTCATATCAAGATCATCTTTGTATATAAACCCCTATAACGGTATTAACAAATATCATTTGAGTTCGTCAATCAGTCTTTTTAATTTGAAAACTAATTGTTCAAATAATTTAGAGATGAAGTGGAGACTGACGTGACCTACTGGGATTTAACCAATCTTGCTGCATGCACAGAACACTCAAGTAGAATTACTATATAGCCTAAGTACGCTGACTGAATTATTGTTTAATTAATTATTCATACAAAGTTCTGAGGTTGGTTTTGATTTATTATTATATAAATAATAAATTACTTTTGTTGGTTCAATAAAGATTAACCTTTGTAATTAGTTTTAGCGATTAAATCAAAATATATTAATCCCCTTCACTTAAGTTAGATGTAGAACTATATACAGATTTTTAATTTGGTAATAATATATAGTATATTATTTGGAGGTAAAATAAATAATATATGAACTTATTTTAATTGGTGTGAGTGTGAGTGCGTGCGTGCGTGTGTGTGTATGTGTGTGAGACAAACTATATTTCTATCTACTACTGTTATAATGTGTAATCGAAACCAGGACCTCATGTGCTATAAATATATTTATCTTTACTACATAAAAAAGAGCGACATCGTATAGATATAATATTCAACACTGAACCATTTTTATTCAATTGTTTACCAATACAGACACAATATTACCGCTGTTAATACATATATTATTACGTGATAGTTTAAAACTTGTATTACACTTACAATTTTTAATAACCCCTGCGCTTTAAAGTTGACGGCCATCACAATTTGGAAAAAGAATGGTTATATTTAAGTTTCTATTTGTGATTTATTTTTAAAGTTCTAAAAACAAATTGTAGCAACATTTTGCTCTCACACATTGTTTTGCCAAACTTGAAGTGTTTGTTTACATATGTTACATTTGTACGTTCATCATAAAATCAATGTATACAGGAAGACAAGTGAATATTTATTGGTAAATAATTAAATTTCAGGATTTTATAAAGACAGAAATGCAAATTAATTGATGTATTGAGTATAAAAATGTGTATTATGAATTCCTAAAAGAACTCATGCAAAACATGAAATTTTATTCCGCTACTTTAGAAACTGCCAGAGCCCAGATCTAGGGATCAGGAGATTGAGAGAGAGAGAGAGAGAGAGAGAGAGAGAGAGAGAGAGAGAGAGAGAGAGAGATGAACAGGTGCGAGAGATAACTAATTCCCGGAACTTGGAGTGGAGAGGGAATGGGTCGGCGCCGGGCAGCCTTATCTCAGGAATGGTAAAACAACAGGAAACGATGTTGCTAATGCGATTTGGCGACGAGAGTTTGCTATAGTGACGCAAGCATAAACTAAGTGCAACCAACTTGTGACAAACTGAATATTTGATCAAAACGTATTGATTGTGAATTATTTTTTGTATTATTACCATTATATTTTAAATGTATTAAAATTTAATTATCTGCATTTTAATTTGACACTTTAATTGTAATTCGTTAATTAGAAAATGGGTAAGATAATCTTTTTAATACTTTTTAAAACAATGATATTCGTGATATATTACTTGCCATTTTTTTATAATGCTACACTATTTTTATGAGCAACTTTGGTGTTAGATTTGTATGGAAATGTAATATGTTCTCCTGTGACAGGTAGGTCTGCTGATATCATTATTTTGTAATGCGATTGTGCATCATCCATCTCTGTCACAGGATGTGCCTCACCCGCGGTTCCCCTCGCCCCACACACCTTTAGTACTTCCCCACGGAGAAATGTATAACATACAGCCCTGTCTGTCTACAAAGGGCAATACCATCACCCTCTCTCTATCTGAACACGGCGTTGTTTAAGCAGTGTATATCGAGCAGGGTTTATATATTTGGTCATTAAAAATGTATGGAGTAAATTAAATGATCGATTAATGAATTCGTAATTGTATGCGTACATTTTATATAATGCCAATTATACAATCTGAAATAAATAGAATAATGAGAGAACAAATTAATTTGTTTAGCCAGTGTGAATGTTCACAGCTATAACCAAAACAATGGACACAGGTTAAAAAAAACTGCTGATTTACGGTGTAAACAACATAGTAAATCGGTTTCTACTATTTGTAAACGTCCAAATAAACCGTAAATCTCTATTGTATTTATCTGATTACCTCTTAGTTACGTACAAGATTCTATTGACTACTTCATACGTACGTGATTGAAAAAGGTCACGCACGGGTAACACATTTTGTTCAATGCTGTACTTTAAAAAAGTTGCAATTAAAAAATCATTCAAATAAAATAGCATAATTTTTAATTCCGTAAGTTATAATTCGTCAGTACCTTGAATACTGTGTAACTTAGGTAATATTGAATAAAGTGTACAAAATATATTTGACTTACTGGAATAAGGTGTTAAATACGGAATATCAGTTTTCTCTAAGTTATGTCCACAATATGTATGTAGATGTTACAATAAAGAGGTTGGAATATTTTACTATAGGCAACGTTTTGAATCGGGCAACCGTATTTTTATTGATATTTTTTTAAATAAAATACAAAATATAAAAAACTACTTAATCCTTCAAATATAATGTTTAAATTTAAAACTATATATTTACCTAAGTTTGCATTAACGTTTGCCATTAAGGCTAATTGAAATAAGAGAAGTTTGTATATTATTTACTTCATCTCCAAATAATATTCTTTACATTATCAACAAACTAGAAATGTATGTGCGGTTCTATATTACATTGAAGTGAAGGGAATTAATTTATATTGATTAAACGCTAAAACAAAAAGCGTAGAAGAGGTTATTGAATATATTTAGTCATGAATTATTTCTTATGTTTACTATGTGTAATCTCAGTATGAATAAAAATTCGTTGGACACATTTTAGTTTATTAGATGTTGGTTAAATTCTCTATACGAACTCGCCAACCGTTTAAATAATGTGTTCTATTTTTTTCAATAGAGATAACGGAAAAAGGTGAACATGGGGTAGCTACTGCAAAAGAATTCTGCCCGTTGTGTTATAATGCTGAAGGAATTTCCCTGTTAAATTAAAAATTCTTTTCTTCCATACAGGAGTTAAGACTCTTTATTAATAAACGGTGTTGCCTTGCTCAGATTTTTCTTGGTGTACACATTTAGTTATACAGGTATCCCATAACACTACACCGAACTTTTCAAATATTATACCTGGACGAAAGACAAATCAAAATCTAATTTTAAAATTTTCATAAACTAAATAATTACCCGAACAGCAAGCCAATTTGATTTTTCATTAGTTATTTTAAATTAAGAAGAGTTTTGTAATGAGTTGAAATTTGTTTTATAGATTTATGAACCAAAGAGCTAATTACGGAAATTAATATACATTTTTCAAGCGCTATTTTCAATATAGCTGGTTCTTACATCGTAAAAACTACAAGTGCAAACTTTGCTGTGGTTGAATGAAGAATCTTGGAGCATTGGAAAAAAGGTTTATTTTACTATCACTGGTATAATAAATGAATAAAAAATTTTCTAATATAACGTTTATTTTCGCGCAAGGCTTTTCGGAATCACTGATTCCATCATCAGGCACTTCATTGATTCCGAAAGGTCTTGCGCAAAAATAAAAGTCATATTGGAAAATGTTTTATACATTTATACCAGTGATAGTAAAATATATTTGTTAGTTGTGGTTATTATATTTTATTTAGAGAATTTGATAATAAATAAAACTGTATGAAATTTTAAAAAGGTTGATAAATAAAAGAGCGATATTTATTATTTAAAGCTGAGTACTAAACAATATCTACTATCATTATGTGACAACACTGAGAGTGAGTCACAACAATCCGCCATTTTAATTTCAGCTGCTCTAATTACGTGATTACATAGAATCCATTATTGGTTTCTATGTATATATATATATATAAATTTATTTTCATAAACATATTGCTAAATTGTAATTGTTTTTCGAAATTAAATTTTCTCGCCTCACGCAGGGGACTACTGATTATAAAATTAATAATAAAATTGGTATTGATATAATTAATTAATTATAAATATTTAATTAATTATATTTAAAATGTTGAACGACTGTATTTAAAAGAATACGGTGTATATATTTAAATTGAAGGAGATTTCAACCCTCAAACTGGTATAGGTTTATTGTTAACCTATTGTAAGGGCGACAGCGACATAGACATTTCAAAGCAATACACATTTAAAAGTTGTCTTTATGTATTAATGGTTATCTTCTTTTAACAAAACTGTTTTAAATGTAGAGAATTTTGTTAATATAGCAAAACATTTACTGTTGCTAATTGTTGTGAGAATTACATAAAAAGTTAAAGTATCTTGTAATATTAGCCATATACAGTGTTTTACATCTTTCTGCATTTCCAATTATTTTAATACGTCTGGACAGTATTAACCATGAATTAATAAGCTATGTTAATCTATTGATCTGTATCTTTGAGAATTGTCATAATTAATTAAATAAATTGACAAAGAGCTTTATTAAAGATAAGTTAGCACTATATAGTCTTCTACCAATTAATCATAGAGATGTGGACGCACTGAATTGAAGTACGAGTGTTAAAATTTAACAAATATTGTAATGAATATATTTGAACGACAACTTTTGTTAGTAAATTTATGTGCGCACAGCCTTAAAGTTGATTTATAAATCAGACTTTAATGGATAAAATGTTATATATTAATAGCATTTATAAAGGAAGCTGAATAGGAGAGGGATGTCCTAAATATGAAATTTTTATTTGGACTGAGTGAAAACATTTATTTTACATCTGTTTTTATTAATTCTGGTGTAATTAATAATGGTAAATAGGTTCATGATTTTATTTTTAAATAAGTTAATTTATAAATAATTTTAGTACAAAAGGTGTTGAAGAAACACTGATTCAAGAGGAAGTGAAGTGGTCTAATCAATAAAATCGAGGGGGATTTGAGTGACGAAAGGAGCTGGAAACGGAAATGTTTTATGTATTGTAGGACGTGAGCCCTTAGAGCCTTGACAGGGGCGAGCTTTTGTCAGCTGCCGTAATACTGCAGCCCCTTGCAGCTTTACTCCCTCCCAGACGCAAGGGTAATATTTTTACAATTGCGATTCAATAATTGCTTCCACATTAATGTTGTGAATAATTGTTTTTTTCTGATGCTATTTTTTTGTCAAAGCAAGTTTTATACAACGTAAGATTGAATTTTTGTCCATTCTACCTACATTCTGTATTGTAAATTTATGTTCGAAACAATGTTACGAACAGAATTTATTTCATGAAAAGAATTTTTCCTCAGTCAAAAAGTTTTTTTTCTTTTTTAAAATACTTTACGATCATTTAAAAAATGGGCCTAAACTGTTACACTCTCCTATGATGTTAACTTATAGTTGTTACATACCAAAATGTGAATGTTTTAATTCATACTAGAACATTCATATTTTTAATTGCTTCCGAATATCATGTAAGGTATTAAGTATTACAAACGGTTGCTCGGAACAAATTAAATGAGACGTAATTGAAATCTCTTTCATAAGGATGGTAAATAATTTAGCGCTGTTAACATTCATGATACAAAACCCCTTTGAGAATGAAGTACATATTTCCCAAAAAGTTATTAAAATTATAACATCTCTTCATTTTTAATAAACTCTTTCTTCATTAACCGATATTATTCTATAACTTGTTGCTTAATAATTACAAATTATAAGAGTGTACGCTGCAGTTTCACACTTTATAATGGGGTAATACAATATTCCATTATCTGCGAACACTGTTACCATATTTAGTGTAAAATTTATTTCTGATAAGGTAATTTAATATGTGAAATTTTAAGAATTTTTATTTAAATTGTTTTGTTAATCAATATAATGATTACACATTCTGAGTAGATGAATTAGCTATTTTACTGCGACGAATTAAGAAAACAAGAGTTGTGAGTACTACTTTTAAAGTTTTTAGACGAGTTAGAGACCTACAGAGAGACTCGAACCTAATCTTTTTATCTTATTATATTGAGGTTCACATTGTCTGTGGCAATAATTTCTTTTTACAGTCCTGTAACAAAAAATTTAGTTTGACTCTATTTGTCTTTAGAAATTTATAAAAATACAAATAGATTTAAAAATAAATATGTTTCATTGTTAATCATTTCAAATTGATGATTTTTTATTTCTCGCCTTATTAATGTAATTAGCATTACATTATCTGTACAAGTAAGAGAAATCTATTATTATCCATTGACAAATGCTATATTTGTCTTAAAATATAAAAATTCATCTTAAACTTTTCCCCACCCAACAACTGTTTTAAACAAATTGTTTATGATCTCATCTAAACCTAGTAACTTTACTGAAAGGCCATAAGTGTTGAACGGGTTAAAGTAGTAATGGTGGATGCCAATAGTTTTATATTAATATGGTTCATTATTTTATATAACAATTAATGAGTAATTACTCTGTATCTTGTATGAATTACAGAAAAATTCAAATGCATTAACGTAATGATTTGTTTGAAAGGTCGCGTCGGTGAAGCCCAAGAGGCGCTTTATCCCATCAATTACGGAGCTTCTAATTAACTTAACTGTTTCCTTCCAAGAATTAATGACCAAGTAATGGCCCTGTTCGCTATTAATTTGCGTTTTGGCTTAGTAGAGTCAAGGTTTAGTTCAACAGACCTGTATTTTAAAGCTTAATCTATTGTTTTGTTACTGCCGTGTTACTGTTTTGATACGAGTAAATACACCTTCATTAAAAAGAGTTTTAATGCTGAACTAGTGTAAATAGAATTAGTAATTCTTTATTATTTATAGTAATAACAATAATACGTTTTATTTACTTTAATGATTGTTATTTCTAGATAAGTGCACTGAGAGGACTTTCAAACCAGTATAGCACAGTATTGTCATATTTTAAAAGAATTGTAATTAAAATTTAAAGTTAGTATTTTTACTTCCGTGCCACTCTCATTGCCCTGTGTTTCAACAAAATGTAACTTCTGTTGAGTATTGATAACATTCCGGGAATCACATCTTACAGAGTAAAAGGAAAGGAAAAGTAAAGGATGGAACCATTACAGGAGCGAGATAAATCAAGTCGGTAAGTCAATATATCTGAGACCCCGAACAATCCGATAATGGATCTCACTTCGTGTCCTGGTAACTCGGTCTCTTACACCTATTTGTTGGTTAGGTATTTAGCAGACTTGAGGTGAATACTATTACATTACCCTCACACTGTGTGGATCGCCTCTCTACCGAGTTGACTGATACGCGTTTTGACCTATGTGAATGCGAAATTTGAAATGTTAATCATAACCATCAACAGCCTGCTTTAGTTATGCATATTTTGGTCCTCTGAAACAGGTCCCCGACCTCATAGTAATTTAACTGGGTTTCCAGAACTAATTATTAATTATGTAATTGATTGACTGAAATGACAGGATTCAAAAGTTTTATTGTTGGACAAATTAAAGTACTGGATGTAAGTTTTTAAACGTTCTGATAAAAAAATATAAAGATAAGAAAGTATTAGTGCGCCCATGTGCGTGTGTGTAAATGAAGGATACTTTTTTATTACATGAAAAGTTGCACACAAATTGTACAACTTTATATACCCAGAATAGTTTTACTGCTGTATAAAGAGGATCTCTAAATCTGGTTTTGCTCTGGTGGGGTGTAACTTAATCAGGTAAAGTAGCCAACATATTTATTATGTGCACGAAAACAGCTCATTCAGCATTATAAATCAATTGAACATTGTTCTGGCTGTAGTGTATTGCGCTGTAGACCAACATGTTGAGCTAGAATTTTTGTATTTCCACAGTATTTGACCATCCTAGCTTGTTATTTATATTGAAGCCTTTAAAGTGTGGTGTTTCATCTTAACTAAACATTATTTACAGTGATGTAATATACAATAATTGTATGAAGGAGTTTTATTAATGTATCAATTTTTAGTTTGCAGAGTGTATACTCTACTTAACGTGATTTTAGCAATTCAGATATTGTTTTTATATTATTACTTTCTCCCATCTGCCATAAATTGAGTTTTATCATAGTTTATTTTAAATTTGGCAGGTTTAAAATTAATAATTCTTCTTTGAAATTGTATGAGAGTGTTTAAAATGGTGTCTCATTTATCTACTTAAATGTCTTGTTTTGTTTTAGCAAGTTCAAAATAAACCAATAAAAAAACAAAGTATATATGGAAAAGTATAGTTTCCAACATTTCGTCGTATATTGTATGCAGTTTCCCCAATTAAAATTTGTTTACACCAATTACCAAACACCCTGTATATAACATCTCGAGGTGATTTCAATAGGCAGATGTTTATAAATAACATTTAAAGTGATGTAATATAGAAAACTGGGCGATTAGTGGGTTCGTGTTGGAATTTACAGAGTTATATTAGAATTCATTGTCATGCTAAATAAATTTTATTTACTTTTGTTGTACCTCGTATGAATTGAAATTTTAAAAATAATACTTTAAAAAACAACAGTTTAATTTCTAAATTCAAATGGCGAAGATTACAATTTAATATTGTTACGTAACTTTGCAGCAGACTCCCTAGTGTTTGCTTTCCTCATAACATCTTAATAGTGAAAAACCATTAATAAAGATTCAACAGTAAAACTAATCGAAAAATTATAAATACTGTAACTATTATTTACTATTATTAGTTTTATAAGATTTACATTAAATATTTCAATCTGTTTTTTTGACTAACTCAAGTGACACTATGAATGAAAGTATTTTTGGTTAGCTCTGATTGACGTAAGCGGTATATTGTATGTAGAAAAAGAATGGCGAAGAATAGATCGCAGTAGGAAAGGTTAATACTTTAATGCGATTTAGAAATAAGTCGCTTACTACTGGCCGCCTTGGAGGTTACCTTTCTGTTGTTAACTGAATTGTTGGATAGTACTGAGAACATTATAATTGTAAGTATCAGTGGAATCCTTCACTGATTACAAGTTATTTGAATGCAGGGGCCCCATTGAGTCTATTATTCTTATAAAGTACTGAGTAATAACATTAGTACTGAGTACAGTAAATTTAATATAAAACCAGGCTGAAGTACGCCTCATCGCCGTATCACAGGAATCGCAGAGGTTTCAGATCAAATATATAGCTCATTTCATTCTCGAGATGCTCTGCGAACAGGTAGACAGACAGACAATCATATAGAAAATACATTTTTACATACCCTCGGTAAACAAAAAAAATATGTCAGCCTTCTGACTATTAGACTTCAATGACATTCAGCCAAATTCCGTGGTTGGACGGATATTCTCCACCATAAAACTCGTTCTCGTCTATGTAGAAATAAAGTTTTCAAAATTGAAAGTATTTCTCGAGATATTGCCCCATGCATGTACACTTTTTATTGTTAGGTTTCGTAGTTGTGTTAAAAAAATAATTGAAGTTCCTGAGAGCTAGGGAGGGCGCTACAAGGCAAGAGAGCACTTAAATCACGGTCACTGATTTTTAATATTAACCTTTAAATGTAAATGTTCTTTGAATCAAAGTGTCACATGTTAAGATATGATATAGTTGTACTTTGTTTGTTTTTCAAGTGTATTTATTTTGTGTATATGTGTATTGGTGTACACGTTTTAGTATATGTAAAGAAGTAAAACAGTGTGTCTTCGTAACGTAATGCTACTTCTCGCCACATCTATTTAACCTTGATCGCGCTGTGCATCCTTGTGACTGTCGTTGCTTACCAAAGCTCGTCTTCAGGCTTGTTACGTGGGGTGCAGGACTACCCGTACAAACAGTTGCTTTGTTGATTACCAGACCTTAGACTAGTGGAATGGGCTACAAGGCATGGCTACAAAAAAGACTTATTTTAGTGGAATGGGCTAGGCTCCGTAAAAGGAACAGTGGATTTTAATTCAATTCAGGTTTTTGATCAGTTTAATTACTAATATTTTCGCTAGGGTCAACAAAATTTAATATGTTTTATTAATATTTTTGTCTTTTAGCTGTAATCATTTTGAGTTACAATTAGATAAAAGTACTGTAAATCAGCGGCAGTCTTTCCGTAGTACATGTAACATTACAGGTAAAACATTCTGGCTCTAAGGTGATCGAGGTAGGTTGTCTATAAAAATATAAAGAAAACAGGCATGTATAAATGAAATATAAATATTTGTTACTGTCTGTGAAGAGTTATTTTCGATAAGCAAATAAGCTTTACATTATAGTAAATTAGTGAAATTGTGATGGTTTATTCTACCTCAATATTACGAATAGAAATACATTTTAGTTGGTTTATAATCTCCACTGGAATGGTTGTTTGTGTTTTGTCTCGTACACTGTGATGTCAGCCCACCAAACACTGTCATTGTTCTCCAGAGAAATTAAGTTCGTTCATCGCAATTGAAAGAGTAACAGAATAATTACGAACAAAACTCACTGTTACGTGTCAAAATAATTAAACAGTCATCTTTATCAGTTAATCTTCATGTGAATTTGCAGCTTTCGATTATTACAATATCAAATTCACTTTAATATCACATACAAATCCTGAAGATGGCATGTCATTGAAACATAAGAAGCCTGGATTTTACATTTCAACAAGAATCGTGTTTCTAGAGTCAATCCAAGCTTGTCTTTTGTTTAAATATTAAATATAATTGAATACGACATACTGATCGTACTTTCAATCATCATAAAAATGTTGTGAAGTCCAGTTTTAAGACAAATTTTCTATCCGCCAGAACGAGCAGTATTTACATTACACACAACAAAACACATTTATTCAGCTCTCTCGCGGCTGTTTAATATTTAAAACACTTCATAAAACTGTGCCCTCATCCCGTCTCGTCCTTTGAGACACGTTTTGCCTCATTTCCATTTTTATTCCACATTTTGAACAAGTTACTTTCCATAATGTTCCTATAACACAAACGTTTAACTTCTCAACAAGTTCATTTTTTTGTCAACAACCAAGATATATTATAATTTAAAAGTAATTATATTAATATAGAATTTGTTCGTCAAAGATATCAGATTTTTTGTTATAAATGCTTTTAATAGTGATCCCGCATTATCAATTAAACCTGACACTCAGACCAATGTTTCAATGATTTGGTCTTCGCTCCTCGTAAAGCGTCAGGTCCTTAAATTTTCCAGTGACTAGGCTTTTAATTAATTTTTCATTGTCATCACATAATCACTGCAGAATAAATTATAATCATTTGCCCGTTATAACACTTCAACAGTCTTTTTATTCCAATATAAAAAGTAATACAACACGTATTCATAAAGACAAAAGTCCAGTATTAATCCCGGCCAACGTCATCATATATATAAACACAAAATTTGGTTTTTTATTCCCTTTCTTATCCAGCCCCAGGGCTCATTTCCTCTGGTCATAAACGTTGCTATAAAATATAAGTGGTGATACTCACAGTGACACAGACATTCGTTCTTGGTTCGTTCTTGACTTCTAGATCAGTCCCACAGGTCCACGGATCCATACAGCAGCTCTTGTCTTAAGGCCATGTCACACTGCCGTGGCGTCGCGTCCGTCCATCCATAGTATGAACGTCCGCGTATGCCGCGACGGTCTCGAATCCCGTCAAACTACCAGACACGCGTCCGCGTCCGCGGCCAACGCCACGTCTTTCTAGGAGTTGCTTATGCATTTCAACTACTTTGAATTTGTTTAGTTATACACTGATAGTGGAATTAATAGTTTGTTATAGCTCTACAAAATTAATTTATTGTTCTGGAGCGTATTCATTAATAATTATTATTAGCAAAATTATATTTTCATTATTACGTGCAATACTATTTCTATTATGAACTTAGTAATTAGGGCATTCAATACTTTGATATACCTCTTTAAAACTATTCGTTTTTATATATAAGATGCACTTGAAAGGATTATTTTGTAATTTTTGTGTTGGTGTTTTCAGTTTTGTAATAAGTCATTATGTTTTTAAAATAAGGCCTATTTAATTTTGTTATAGATTAAACATAATATGAAAAATAACAAATAAAATGATTGCATATAAACATGAAACCAGAGTATTCATTAACCCTAGAACTGGCGGTCATTTCATCCTGGAGTGTCGGGCTGTTTTAGAGCTTCGCGCAAGGGTTTTTTAAACAAATTATTAAAAATATAAAATAAAAGGAGTAGGTAGTGGCAAGAGCGCGCGGTGCCCCGGTGAGGGAGTTGGGTAGGTGCTTTAGGCTAGGGACACACAGTCCCGGTTACCGGGATGCCGACCACCGGGTTGCCGGTAAACGGTTTGTTGTGTGCTGGCCACACAGTCCCGGCGATAAACACCAAATTGTCTCTCAGTTAACCTTTGAGTGTTGTTCGGAACGAATCATGCTATCCAAAGTGAAGTTAGTTTGTTGTTTAGAGGCTCTAAATGAATTACCAAAACAACGAAATAGGGTACATTGGGTTCATCCATTCAATGTAGATGCTAAAGCTGAAAAATGTTCCATAACCCTGGAATACCGTGGACACATTCTATAAATTTGTCTGTATCAAACATTATCGCAACTTTACACTACCCTCGACAGTAAAACACGATACACAAACCAGCAGCACACCACAACAGCTACACCACTGACACACAGACTTGACTGGAATCGGGACCCGGCGGCCGGCACTGTGTGAGCACGCACGACAGATATCAAGTGTTTTGTATTGCCAACCCGATTTTCACCGGCTGCAGGGCTCAAAACACTCCGTGTACAGACCTGTGGGACAGAACTATGGGGCACATCTGTAAGAAAAGAGCTGCTGTTTGAATCCGTGAACAGACCTGTGGGACAGAAATATGGGGCACATCTGTAAGACAAGAGCTGCTGTATGGATCCGTGTACAGACCTGTGGGACAGAACTATGGGGCACATCTGTAAGACAAGAGCTGCTGTATGGATCCGTGTACAGACCTGTGGGACAGAACTATAGGACACATCTGTAAGACAAGAGCTGCTGTATGGATCCGTGTACAGACCTGTGGGACAGAACTATGGGGCACATCTGTAAGACAAGAGCTGCTGTATGGATCCGTGTACAGACCTGTGGGACAGAACTATGGGGCACATCTGTAAGACAAGAGCTGCTGTATGGATCCGTGTACAGACCTGTGGGACAGAACTATAGGACACATCTGTAAGACAAGAGCTGCTGTATGAATCCGAGTAGAGACCTGTGGGACAGAAAGTATATATATATATATATATATATATATATATATATATATATATATATATATAATAATAAACCTTTTTAACACTTTTTTATCTTTAATGTACACTTCAAATTCTAGGAATTCATCTTTAGGTTACCTTTGATGAATTCCTAGAATTTAAAATGTACATTGTACAAAAATATAAACGATCAAAAAGTGCTAAAAAGATTTATAATTGTATATGTAATATGAGATTATATGTTCAGGGATATCTGATGGCTGGACTTGTTTGTGTTCAGTTATCCTTAATGTTTTCTTAACTGTAACAGAAACCAACACCATTTGGGAGTATATTTCGTTTAATTTAATGTGTTTGCTTATGTATTTGTATTGTGGGTATAAAGAATGTATACTTGTTTACTTAGATTTTGAACTTTAAATCTATAAGCGTAAAGATAGGGAGAAAATACTGAATAGGAAGCCATAATTTAAAAGTAAAGTTGTTGAAAACCTCAATGCCTTGAAATAGACTGAGAAGGTTGCCCAGCACTGTTGTTTTATGCATCAATTGCTTCAAGCTCTTCCTCTCCTCGACGAAAAATGTAGAGCAGAGAAGTTTTCATTGCCTAACAAAACAGATATTTCACAAATTGCGTATTTCATGTGATTCTTATAAGATTTTTAAAATTTCTAAAACAATAAAACCTTTTTCAAGTAATCCTTTATTTTTAAATTTGATATTACCAACTAATAATTGCTTAAAATTAATTTTTTGAAACCGAATGTAATGTAGAAAGCATCTCTTTAAAAAAAATATCTAATTTAAAACATTTTAGTGGTGTATAAATCTGCCTCTGCTGAGTAATGTGTAGCATAATATTCTAGGTCAGTGGGACCTCTTTTTAGGTGTATTCAAAATATCTAGGAAATAAGACCAGTAGAACTTGAAGTTTTCAAAATCTAAATTATCCTTTCTAATACGAATCAACAAATATAAAACAAACAAGATTAACATTTCTGATAAACCCGGACATATTTATTTCTCCCTATTAAATGGTCGAGGAAAAAGTGAAAATCTCTGTTTTCCAATAACTGTTAAGACAGAAACACAGGACTTCAAGGTTCACATTAACATGTTGAATTCTCTCGTTTATTCCTTTACACATTTTTTCTTAAATTATTTTGTACAAAAGCTGTTTTGCTTGCCGTGTCACAACAAAATTAATTCCTTTCTTTGAAGTTTGTTTTTGATGATGGATGGATTGTGAAGATTTCCCCAGAATTTGACATTGTTCAGTGATACTCTAAAAGGTAGTGTCACTGAGATTTTGTGTCACTGTACGATGGTAAATTTTCGGAAACATCCTGAGAATTGTGTCATCACTGTCTTAAACCATTGACTGCATTAGTTGCACAGGTGATACAAGAGTCACATGGACGAGGTGTGCTGTGACCCTGGAGATTATCTCAGTTGGTTCTGAGGTTCGACGCTAGAGCTGCGCCACGTAACTTTGATTGCTAGCGTATCTCACTTACACAGATGGTGGTCTGAGCACTCACTTCTTCCGTCCCTCAATTTGTAGCATTAGATGAGTCCACTCCTGTGTAACTAGTACTATACAAACATAAACCCACACCACTACAAATGTCGCTGCCACGAAACGTACTCCCGGGGATTAGGTAGCAGGGACTAGGGAGACCCGTGTACACTCCCTCGAGGAGCAGGGCTGCCATTCTCATTGTGCCAGTGCAGGCAGTGTTTGGTTGTGGTCATTTGATTAAGCAGGACAAACCCTTCACGTGTCGGTATGGTGTTGTACTTTTTTTGTATTACCTTAATTTGAAAAAGTTTTGGTTTGATATTCAGTAATTTGGATCTAATTTAAAATATTAGATGTATTTTCAAATAAATAAATAAAATAATTATTTTTTGGATAGCATTACTTATATACTTATTTCTGTAAAATACCAGACACTGTGCCCTGTAAAACTCTGTGATGCGATGTGTTTATTTTATATTAGAAATGTAGCCACGAAAAATGTTTAATATAAAATACAATACAATAATACATCTTTTAACACTTATGATATATTTTACTTTTGTACAATGTACATTTCGAATTCAATGAATTCATCGTCAGGTACTTGTAGCATTTTGTGATATTTTGTTTATATTTCGTTATGCATCATTAGAAATGTGATTTAAGCTGAATGTTTGTTCCAAACACGAGTTTTTCTTTTCTTAGTGAATAATAACAATTCAATCTTAAACATTATCTGGTTTGTTTCTTGGCCATATAATGTTCCTAGAATGTTATACGACGATTGTTAGACGAAACTACTATATGTTGTTTCCGTACTAAACTAAAAGAGAAAGTGGTTTTGCAATAAAGTTAAATTTGTGAAGTTTAAATATATAGTACCTTTTCACTTTTAATAAAGGTTATCATATAATTATTATCAAGTGAATTGTTTGATTGGACTATTTGGAACAGGTGAGACAGTGAAGTAGCGACTTGCCGCAGACTCTGTTACGAGGTGCTCAGAACTGGGGGTAAGCCTGTTGAATATTCAAGGGTCAGAGTAAGACGCTGTTTCACGAGCAATGAATGCTACCTGGGACTGGGACCGAGTCCATTAATTTCTCGGAGACAGGCACAAATATTTGCTAACTTGTGCAGTTACCTAAATTGCTTCCCGATATTGCTTTACCATCTGGTGGCCTTCCGTGAGCTAGCAGTCAGCGGCACCACTCCCGGCCTACAGTTTTATTTTACTTACTTACTACATTCCAGGTCATCGTTATTAATCAATTGTCAAAACATTTGTGCCACTTGCATCAAATTGTTATTCGCAATTTAGTAATGATAATTTTCTAATTTTAGTATAGAAGTTGCATAACATAATTGTTTACGTGTACAAAAGATATTAGAAGAAACTGTTTAAAATGTGATCAAAGTTTTATTAAAATGTAATTATTTTATTTTAAGATTATATCTCAAAATGAATAGTTGTGTACGAAATATATGCATTTGGTTTCACAGCCACTCTCAGGCATTCAACATAAACATGTGCTGAAATTCTCCGCCCATTTATTAGATATTTTGTTCACTTAAAATTCATTAGATTTCTGTTTATGGCCATAGATAACTATTTTAGCTTATTTAATTTCCTCCTAAAATGTATTATTATTAAGGTAAAACTTTTACTATTTCATGTTTTAATTTTGGTGTAAAATGTAGACGATTTATAAAATCTACCTAATACGTTTAAATAGTACAAAATTTAAATCTACAGCAAAGAAATTATGTACTTTATAATTTTAAAAACTCGTGTTGGTTTTCTTAATTTTACACTTGAACTTTGGATTGAAAAAAAAAAACGATTAAGTCTTTGTAGACACCTAGATATTTGTTAGTTGTATGGGAGGTACTCTATAATGTAGTTCATGTTGTCATGCAAATATGTGCAAACAATGTGTTTTCATTTGGCAAAAGAAGGTCGGTTTAATTTAAATTATGCTCTCATCAGTTGACGAAAAGAAATACTGGTCAAGACTTATTAAAACGTTGAACTCTCGTTAATTTTGTTTCAATAAACAAATCATGCGGAAGTGATTTTACTAACATATAATGCTCAGAAATCATTTTGGAAAATTTGCCTTTCTTTGGCGTGCATTGTTCAGACAACGTCACAACATATGATAGATAAAACAAGGAGTTTTTAATTCGAGTGCTTGCTGTTTATATGGAGTTTCTTTAAAACATAATACTAAGGTAGTTTGTAAGGAAATATTGATTGATTTTCCGGATGATTGAATGCTCAAAAACTAAATGACCTTTTAAATAAATCTTTTCTCAATACCATTACACATTTTGACTGCTGAGGTACCTCTCTCAATGTATTAGCATATCACTATTCAGTGTCATTGATACTTAGCCCCTGGATTACTGTAACATTAACCTTATAATTGAGTTATCACAAACATAACACAATTATAACAAACATAAGATATTCTATACTCTTGAAATACTACTTACTCAAGTATTGGAGTTTGTGAAGAAACAGTTTCAACTATTAACACAGTATAAACAAGAAATTTTAAATTACACAAAATGAACCTGTTATTTAATCATTGATGTGAGTGCCATGGAAGGAAGGAGTACCCTGTCATTATTAAAAAAGATAAACACTTCAAACAGGTTTTGAAAACAAATCTACCATGTTACAGCAGTACCATGATAAATTATCAATATGACAATTATCAATTATCAAACTAAAACCAACAATAACCTAGTAACTGACCTCATTAAGAGTTAAAACTGGTGCTCAAAATGCAACCCATTGTTTTCCAGACAGAGTTCAATCCGTGAGGTGAAGCTATCTACAGCTCTCATTATCTCTTCTCTACTGATCGTGTTTATAGCCTCCCTTATCCGCTGCATCATGTCCTCTCTAATTGTTGGTCTTGATTTATACACTAGGTCTTTTAGTCTACCCCACAAGTAAAAGTCCATACACGTTAAATCAGGAGATCTCGCTGGGTAGTTCACAGGGCCGCCTCTTCCAGTCCATCTGTCAGGGTATTGCTCGTTTAGAATTAATCGAGAATCTTCGGCGTAGTGTGGTGGTGCCCCATCGTGCATAAACCACATACGATGTAAGACTTCCTCAGGGATTTCGATCAATAAATTAGGCAAGTGACCAATGAGAAAGTTGATATAAACTACTCGGTCTAGGCGATCGTCAAAGAAGAATGGCCCTACAATTTTGTCACCGATAATACCGCACCAGGTATTTAGGGTCCAGTACCTTTGGTTGTCCACTTCTCGCATCCAGTGTGGGTTTTCAAACGCCCAGTATCTCATATTGTGACTGTTCACTTCTCCATTACTCCTAAACGTAGCCTCGTCACACCACAGAATGTTACGGTGAAAGTTTTGATTTTGTTGTAGTATTTCTCGAGCCCACAAATTAAAGTTCATTCTATGAAGGTAGTCATCTCCATGGAGTTCTTGATCTAATGACATCCTATATGGGTGCATTTTATGATCGTGAACGATTCTTAAAACAGATCTTTAACTCATATCAGAATCAAGAGCTACTCTTCGTGTAGAATCATGCGGATTCAGTTCAAAGGCTGCCAAAACTTCAGGTGCCCTATCATTTCTCACGGGTCTAGCGAGTTCCTTTCCTTTGTTGTGGTCAGGTTGAACATGACCTGTTTCACGAACTCGACTAGCAAGTCTTTGAAAAACGTTCCTGGAGTGATGTTCGCCGTCTGGGTAACGTTGGGCATAAAGAAGAGCGGCAGCTGAGTAATTTTGGAAACATTCCCCTAGCACCATAAGCATCTGGAATGCCTCCTCATTTGAGAACAGCATTTTAGAACAAACAAAACTTACACTTCGTACTTTAAAATATTTTAAATTAATATCTACCTCATACCACGTGGTCACAAGAACAACTGAATAGGGAGACGATAATAACAGAGATTAGATAAGAGACTAAGGAATTGGTTCTACAGTTCTTCCAGGTTCTCGTGTATTTGGGATTGTTAAAACATGAACACCACGGTTAGATTGCTTTTGAAACATGTTACACTAATAGAAATCCTGATGTGTTTTTTACTTCATTATTTAAAAACAAATTAAACTTAAAAGTCTAACTTGTTTTCCATTTGTTTCATTGGGTTTTGATATTGATAAAAACTAACTTAGTAAAATTGTTAAAAAATCTAATTTTGTATTACAGTTTTGAAACCATTGGAGATAGAGACAAACTTTAAAAGTAGAAAATGTTTATTTTTAAAAACCTTTCTAATTATGTACAACACAACCTAGGTTGCTATTTGATTTTTTTTAGATTGGGGCTGTTAAGTATTTCAAAATTCGATGTACTGTATTTTTAAAATGTGTAAATTTTGGAATAGGGTTGCATTTGAGGATATTTTTTGGTAAGCCGTCTCATCATTAGTTTTGAATAAAAATATCGTCTCTCTACATTTGTGCAGGTAGTTGCAATAAATTTACCCACAACCCCCTGATTTTTTAACGTTTTGGTGTACCCTGTACATAAGCGGGAAGATAGGTTCAAACTTTTTGCATAAAAATAATCAGTGAAGAAAGACCTTTAAAATTAGGTATAAACTCAACAACCTTTACATTTGAAAATTTTCCAAAAACCACCGCTACCCCCCAAAAACTACCCTTTTGGGGAGTTTTAGAGATTTCAAAATAATTTCTCTTAAATTCTCTAGGGTTTAAGTTGTTACGAATAATTTACCTCGTTTGGTTTGACCGCTATACGTACTGTACGGGTGGTCTGCCTCACCCTGTATAGTAACAAAAGTTCAATAATGGTCCCGGTTTACGGTAGTTCACTTTTTCGCAGTCGTTTGAAAAAATAAAATTGTATCTGATGTAAAATTACTTCAGCTTTTCCTGGCAATTCGTCGTGTCGTTTGAACGTGGATCTAGAGAGGATTGTGAGATGGGGGAGGGGATGGGGAGGGGGAGGCTGCTGCTAATCTGATAAACTCGGCCCGTACACGTCCCACCAATCCCTGCCCGCTTGTCCTGTCACAGTCAGTGTGCGAGAGCTTTTACTGTATTATATTATATGTCCTCTCTCACACACTTCCTTTCCAGTGAATTTTTGCTGAAACTGATATATTGTGTGCACTCTTATAATATGATGTTTTAAATTACACATTATACTCACTTTAGATTGCCACAGAACATTGGATGTGACTACAAAAATATGTACTTTTACGCTCAATTTGTAAATATTAATTTAATCAGTAAAATACATTTTCTCGACAAAATTCTAAAGTAATTCTAAGACGTTTATACACAATATGAAAGAAAGTTCGGTGACAGTTATGATGCCAGATGTGCATTATTCATCTGGAATTTGTTGGATTGTGGGAAGAACTATTGAAATTCTACAGAGGTTTCCTTTGCCGTTTTTACAGCTTAACTCACCTAAACATACTACCACAAAAGTCTAACCTAATAAATTTTATACCTTTTCAAGTTTATTTATAACAAACAATGAATCCTTCATTGATAACACACAATGTAATTACTATTGTTTGGATTCTTATTATACTTGAGTAATGTCTTCAAATAATATGTTATTGTTTGGTGAGTTCATGTCATTTATAACTAAAACATTATGGAGATTGAAAAAGTTGAAGTTGCAACCTCCTCCTAAGGTCTCTAACAACCCTTATTCTCGCATCACTTTACATTCAGAGTGATCCCTGATGTTTGCACAGTTACCCTGCTCACGCTAGTGTGGGAGGAATGTGTTTCTACAAATTATCACGTCTTATATACATATATGTACGGTATTTACATTCAATAAAAGTATTTATTTTATACTAGTACATTAGTAATGTTTAATATTTTTTGCTTTTTGTATAAAAATCTAAGCTGTTTCAGAATTGAAAGTCTGAATGTATGTTTGGTTCTAATTTTCATTTCTCCCAATTTTTTCTATTACAAGAGTTTAATTTTTACTAAAAACTAGCTGACACGTCTATGCGTAGCGGTGGCTTGGTTATTATACGCTTCATATAACCAATTACGCAGGCTAATTTGCTGTCTTTCTCAGTCTCGTTCTCTAGATGTATTTACATGCCAGCAGTTCCCGACTTCGCCCCCAAAATTTCTTAGGCTTTTCATGTATATGAGCACTTCTGGTTCGAATAAATTATATTTCCATTGCCAATATTGAGTTTGCCATGTTGCCACGATTTAGAAAACCTTATCAAAAAATGGGCATAGCAATTTACTTTGATCTTAGCGTGCGTTTTTTTTTTTTTCATAGTTGATTTTGCCTGGTTTTACGATATAAGTACATACATAGGACAGAGCAGCCTGCTTTAGTCAAAAGACAATTAAGATAGGTTTTATAACATACTTTAAGTATATAGTAAAAGTTTAATGGTAACTTTATCTGTTATATCAACTAACCAAGCATTGTATACTACTAAAATTTACAGGTAAAAATACATTTTTAATAACGTTTTTAATTTTATCATCTGGATATTTTCTATTGTGAACTCACCTAATGTTTGTATGTGATTGTTACAGACTGTGTCGCGGCTGGAACCCAAGTTCCTGGCTCTGCACTGTCAGGAGGTTGGCGGCAAGAACTACGAGCAGAGCATGAAGCATGTCGAGTACTTTGTCAGGTGCGCCCCACAAGTATGTGTTTGTTGTGTGTCCTTTCCCTCTATCAACAGTTACAACACTAATAGTATACAATGTAAAACCGTCAGTCAAGCCACTGTTATTTTTTATTTGTTTGTTTCTTACATTCATCCGTACACAAAGAAGAGGAGGAAACATCATTAGATGTTTTCTGTTATATATGTGTAAGTTTTGCTGATTTTGGCATTATTTTTTTATTTTCGTTTAGTTGGAAATGTCATATAAAATAAAATATAAATTGATTATTTTGTTTACTGTTTAGGAGCTCTCGCATGGTCTGACCATAATAATTACTTCATATGAATGATTTCTTAAATACACTTATGTGTCATTCGTCAATATGTACAGAAAATTGCAAATTCCACTTTACATTTAAATTTGTTTACCTATTCAAATTTGTATACAAATAAAATTTTCATTTATATTAATGAAATACTGAGTTTAAATACACTTAATAGATATGCAACCAGAAACCTGTTTTTCTTTTTTATCTAAAAAGCATATTTTAGGTTGTGTTGGTATTGGTTAAATTTTTATTATTACATGTACATTGAATTATTATAAATAATAAATAAACCATGTATAATTTTTATAAAGATTGAATTTCAATGTTATGTAAACATTTTATTTCAAGTATAAAAGTCCAATACAAACGTTATGTTTTGCAAATAGCGTCTCCAACTATCTTTCCAAAGGCTCTCATGGAAAGATGAAATGTAAAGAGTATATTACTATTTGCTTACTGTGTAATCAGAAACACACTTAAACACCAATCATTCACTGATTTTTTTCAAGGGAGTTTGAGAATTATTTTATGTAAAATGTGTGTTCATATCACCTATTTTCAAAAGTTACTTTCTTTTTGTGGTAAATAGAACATATTTGTTAAAGAAACACATGTAGATATTCCTTTGTTCTATTATCATTAAAACATTACTTGGTAAATGTTACAGATTTTTTGTAGAATAGAAACTAAGAAACAAGGGAGGTTACCCTTGAAAAGGATTCAAAATTGAGTAGAAAATTGTTTTATTTTTAAATTTAGTATTTTCAACAAAAAATTTAAGATGTACGAATTTTCCTCAATTCATTTTATAGTAGAACAGGTCCTGACTAAATTGACAATTTATTGATTTTTTAATGTTGGATATGAAGAAAGTTAAGACATTTAATAATCCTTTGCTATAGGAGATAATGCCATGATCAGAAATTTTGAATTGATACTTTAGTGAAGCAAATGTAATAAATAGAATTAAGTCTAAATAATAAATTAATACATTTTATCAGAGTAACATTTTTATATGATCTAAAGTAAGTGTTTATGACAGTGGCTTGAATATAACATTATTTTTTTTAGTAATTTTCTGTTTTACAATACAGTAATAAGGCAGGTTTTTGTTAGTATTTCATCAGTAGACAACTTATTATCAACAGTTTAAAGGTATTATTTCTACCACAGCTCCAATTGATTTCAGGTCTATTTCAGTCTAATATTAATTGCACCATCATAGTCTTGTTTTAATTTTGTTGTTGGAGGCTGGCTTCAATTTTCTTTTTGTCGTTTGGGTTAATTAAATGCCACTGGAGTCCGCTATTTGTTTTTGTGCTGGAGGTTCACATTGTGCTGATTGAGGCTAACAAAAAATGTGCTGTCGGAGACTGCCTTCACTTTCCTTTTTGTGGTTAGGGTTTATTAGTCTAGGTTATATTTGCTAGCTTTAATAAATCTGATTTAGACTGACATTAATAATTAACTGGCATTAATATGGAAGTTTACAATATAAATGTTGGTGAGACATGCTACGTAGAACACAAGTAACTATTACACTGCTTGACACTAGCGTTAATTCTGCTGTTTGAAGCTAGTGTTGGATACTGGTGATAGTTGTGCTGTTGAGACTTGCTTTGTTTACAGTGTTAGTAGAGACTGTCATTAATTGTGGTATTTGGAGTTTGGCTTTGATTGGTATTACTACTGTTGTAGAAGACTAGTGTGCACTGTTGGAGGCTGTTGTAAATAACAATGCTGGATGCTAGTGTAACTACTTGGTGATCCTAGGATGTATACTGCATAGGTAGTCAGCCACCAAAGCGGGTAGACCACGTTATAATGCTTGAAAAGTTGGCTAATCTCACAGTTTCAGGTCTTAATCTTAGCAACACCTGTGATAATACTCCAGAGTTCAGTTAACCATACATTATGTTTGCAAAAGTACCTACTTATTTTGACCAACAAAAATCAAATTTGTCTTGTAGACTGTTCCATCTTAGGTGTCGTTCATGAATTTCTAATATCGACCACTATCAAATCAATAACTGGTTTCACTTCAGTGTTACCATTTTATGACTGCAGTACTGAATAATTTGACCCCTATGTTTCACAGCATCATGATCTGTTATCTTTGTATCTCAGCAGTTGTTGACTTGCATAACCAATCTTATGATGGCAAATATTTTTAATATCAATAGGAATCTAAATGTGCATATTTTTTTCTCCATTTTAAATGGATTAGACCGATCTTGAAACCAACCAACTTTGTTCACATGCCACCAGTACACATTACGAATGGCAATTGCTCAAACCACAGATTTCTCACTTATGTACTCCAGTTAAAAACATCTATACCCCAAAATTTAGTCAAATTTCTATATTAGGGAAAATTGTTTTTTAAATTACCAAATCAAATGTTATTGCAATTTTTATCCCAATTGTACAACTATGGTAACTTTGAACCCATACACCCATTGTTTAATTAAACCAAACAACCTAATAGCTGGTCTAAGAAATTTGTTTGTACAAAAATACAACCATTGTATCCTTAAACATTGAAATCACATGTAATTTTATAAAGTGGCATTTCAACCATTTTAAAAGACCTATAGTACAATGTTTTTGACCCAACACTCAACGTATTTTTCCGAGTTCCATCACTGACCATGCATTAAACCTAACCAGGATCTACATAATGAACTCAAAAAAATCTCAAATTTGGAGCGTAGTGGACACACACAATTGCTTTAGATCAAACTTCTTTTAATGTGGGACCATGGGCTATAATCGTGGATCATTTCACTATTTTTTGAGATGAGAACTGTTTTTGCTTAGTTTTCTTCATATGGAGGTTTTAAATTGGATCCCAACATGTGCCCCTAGTGAGGACCACTGAAGCGCCAATCACATTTTTCAATTTCATTGCACCCATTGTAAACTTCAGCAAAATAATGAAACTCAGTATCTTTCTTGAGTGTTTTCCAGCATCCAGATCCGTTAAATAAAATAAAGCTCAAATTAGTTAGAGTCACGGTATGAATGTAAAAAGAAGTTATTCTAGAATGAACTGATAAAAAGGCAAACTCCTATTGCGTGATTTGCATTGTGTTTCTTCCATAACTGTCATTTACTATTGGTCATTGGTTGGTTGTCAGCAGTCGGTTATTGGAGTATACATGTTGTAAAATGTATTATTTAGTTAATTTTATAATTAATTATTGATGTTAGTTGTATTGTTAGTGCATGTTTTGAGATATTGCGCATGGAGTTGACACAAAATGTGTTAGTTGTGATCTCTGATTTTTACCTGTTTTGGTATGATTTGTTTGTTTAAACCTAAGTTGTAGTTATTTTTTGGTTAGTTATCCACCAGAGTAACAGATCTCAGATTGCAGATCTCGAACCTAATGTTACTAATATTTTTGCTACTATTCAGTTAAGCATTTGGTATGATTTGTTGTTCGTTTAAACCTAAGTTGTAGTTATTTTTTGGTTAGTTATCCACCAGAGTAACAGATCTCAGATTGCAGATCTGGAACCTAATGTTACTAATATTTTTGCTTAACTGAACAGTAGCAAAAATCGGAAAATATCATCTTACCTTCATCTTGGATTTATTAGCAGTAGGAAACAGTGGGTGCACAACCCGTTTGTCAATTGAAGCATCATTAATTGGCACAAGGATTCAATAGGGCCATTAGTTTTCTAATCCTTTAAGAGGAATTTTTCTAAAGCATATAAGAGGAATGATGGGGTATTTGAAAAAAGAAAATAGAGAATTTTTTGAGAACTTTCTTGAATAAAATATGTGTATTCCCTTATAAAATATTATATACATATCCCATTATAAAGGAACACTATATTATTCACATAGCCCGTTATAAGAGAAAATAGTACTGTGCACTTGACCCGTTTTTTACTTTTTGACAATTGAACTATTTTTAATTTCTAATCTATGATTCATAAACAACTAAGATTTCATCTCATCATGTAAATGTGTTTGTACTAGAGAATAAAATTCATTCTACTAATATTTTTGATTTTTATTATGTTTCCTTAAAAAATCTTCATTATCTCAAAACTTTTTTGTCGCTTGGCCCGTTATATGTCTCCACTCTTCACATGTTCTATTCAGAGCTAAGCCTACTATTTTAAATAAATACTGTTTTATTTATAAACATATTTATGCATTAATCATTATGTAAATATATACTATCCTGGGCTTGGAACCAGATAAGTCTGCTGTGAAGCCAACGACCAACAGTACTAGTGGTGGTGGTTTGATCATGGATTTGTGTTTAAGACACTCAATCAACAATATCCATAAGAAATTTGGTCCTCATTTCATTCTCGTAATAGATACAGTTCCTGTTTAGCTGTATTATGGATAATGTTGGATTCTGGTGTTCATTGCGCTACTAAATGCTGGCATTAATAATTTGTTCTGTAGTGTATTAACTTCCGAATTATTGAAGACTTAGCATTAATTATGTAGTTGGAGGACTGTACTGATTTTGGTCTTTTACTACCTAGCACTAATTATTATGTTTGAGGCCGATTGTAGTAAGTTATGTTGTTGAGGCATCATAAAAGTGTTTGTGGTCTTTGAAACTAGCATTAAATGTCTGTTGGAAGCTGCTAATAATTTTGTTTTTGGAGAGGCTTGTAATAATTATTGTGCTTTTGGAGATTGGCATTAAGCAATTGTGCTTGGCGTAATTGCATGTTTTCATTGTCAAGTTCACTACTTAATACACTGGCCTGCTCTGGTCCATGGTGGTTAGAAAAGGGATATATTAGCTTTATTATCGCTTTGATTTCATCAAATGGTTTACTGTAATAACTATGGTTAAATATATCTTTACCTATAATACAGTAGTTTTCAATTTACATGAACACAGTACAATAGACTATTCACTCGCCTAACATAACAACAGGTCCATTCTTATAGTTTTCAATATTTTCACAATTCTTTTTATGATTTTTTCCTTTCTGTAATTGTGATTTTGATATAAGCTATGTATAAAACGTTCGTGTGTGAAAAGTGAAAATAATTTACCTTGTTTTGCTCATAGTGGAGGTAAGTATTTATTTTAATCCTTAATATATTCTTTTTACAGGGAATATAATATCTGTAATAAAAATTAATATATATATTTTTAAAAAATACATTGAATTGTATGAAGTATTGTATAACATTCTTTTCTAAAATTATAACAATTGAAGCTGTTTGCATTGTATATTATGTCTGTTATACAGTAAAACATTTCAATCAGTAAAGTAATTTAAAAACTACCAATACCAGGCTTTCCAATAGGTATCAGTGTAAGATTGGATAGAGCTTGGGGAAAGTTAATGTAAATCACATATTTTAGCCTGGTTGGTGCCTGGGGACAGAAGTTGCCTAAAGTTAGTGGTGATATTTAATCTGCTATAACAAAAAATAATTATTTACACATTAGAATATTGAATATGGCCTTTCTTTTGTGATGTGCACAATCTCAGTCAAGCAAAAAATAGTGTGAAATTCATTGTTTGATTCTGCTGCATAATTCAATTATTATACCACATATATCTTGTACATTGACTGTATAAGTTGAGTAATGATAACTAATGTTACTCTCGAAAAAGTAAATGATACAGCTAATATATTGTTCAGTGCATTGAATAATTTATGAGTAAGTTACACTTGAAATTAACTAAACTTTGGATGGCATGACTTGGTGGTTTGTGTGCTTTGTAGCTGAAACTTTGCTCATAAACTCAAGTTGAACACAACAGTTGCATGTGGGCTTCTAGCAGACAGTTGGTTTACAGGTTCTCTGTTAACTTCCATGCCACACAATACTATTGTTCATTGTTCTGTGTCTAGTAAACATATTGTTGTCCATAAATACATTAATTTGGAAATTGGAAGAGAGACCAATAAAAATGTAGCCACCTAAAAGAGTAATAGTGTTTTTTATTATGCTATTATACAGTTTTCTTATGTAAATCAACAAAAAACATAAATTGTATCAAAACACATCAGATTGTAAATTTTGTGTGTTGGAGTAATATAAAATTTTCTGTTACCGGTACTTAATCTCTGTACTAATTTATATAAATTAATTATTAATTAAATAAATTAAAATAATTTTATATTGTACTAATTATTAAATACATTTATTAGTATCACTATTTAAATATTGACGATGTCATACATGTATACAATGTGTTTATGGCAATAAAGAATTTGACTTTTGACTTTTGAAATTTAATGTTTTCTGCAGAATGCAAAATAAAAGTAATGTGTGAAGCGATATGTTCTATATTATACCTCAAAACTATTTGTTAATGTACTCATTGTCTTATCATCTGATTGGCTGAGCATTAGTGAAGCATTATATCACATTATGGTCGGAAAAAGTCTGTCTGTCTGCGCAATATCTCAAAAACCAATAGAGACCTATAAACTTAAAATTTTGCATAAAGTTTCATTTCCATGCAGGCAACATTTAATTTATGATGGTGTTTGTCACTCCCTGGACCAATCCTTAATTTTTTAAATATTTTACCTGGGTTTTATGGTAACCAAGATAGCAATCAGAAGATTTTATTAACCCTCTAATTTGTTAACAAACAGAGTACAGTCATTTAGCATTTCAACATGTGACATAGCAACACATATAATGAGGTTTTGTTGTGTTTTCAATGCTGTGTTTATTTTTATATAGACAATATAGAGTTCGATTTTGGTGCATGTCCTTCCATGGGATTTGACTGCGTTTTAGCAAAGCCTATAGAATGATATTTTGAGAATTAATTGTGCTGTTAACTTAAAATTTTGTACAATTTGCTTACCTGTCATTAAATGTATTAGCAAAATTCCTGTTCTGTCTGGTTGTTTATCTATCCGCCTGTCTGTTTTTCGCTGGATATTTCAAGAACGAATAGAACTATGAACTTAAAATCTGGCATATAAATACATTTCTACCTATCAATGCCGGTTTTTATGATGATCAAGTCCCTCTATGGTATTATGCTGAATGTTTACATAGTCTAAGTATCCACAGATATCACAAGAACAGTTTTATCTGTAGACTTTGTATTTTGTATGAAACTTTATTTCTACATAGACATTGATCAGTTGATCTCCCAGTCATATAAACTGCCTTGAGGCTGTATTTCATGCAATTGATCACATTCACTAAAACTTTATCCAGGTTCTACCAATAGTGTATGGTCCATGCTTATAATTTACTATATGTGGGAAAGTAGTGACAACTTCCACCCTTTTTCCAAAAGTTCCAGGCTCAGAGACTAAAGAACAATTACCAAAAATAATTACCCAGTCTATCTCGAGGTGGATCTTCATAAAATTCTGATGGTTGAAATAAAATATATATATATATATATATATATATATATATATATATATATATATATATATATCATGTTCAAGCCTCAATGCAGGTGAAGCAAGATAAGAATGGATTTAGACAGATATTTCAAACAGCCTTTTGTCTTTAGGATGCTCAATTCCTATTTCTGGCATCAGCTTTTTTGTACTCTCCATTATGTTTGACTCCTAAAACTATACTTCTTGTACTGGGCCTTTGTATTGAACTTAATACTATCTTTATGACAATTAATTACAATTTCAAATCTCTCATCACCAATTAGATTATATAACTGAACTACTATAACAATGTCTTTTCAAAATTATTATACAAGTTTCTATTATAAATATATCACACTTTGGCTTGTACTTAAAATTAAAATGACCACTGAAATTTTCCTAAAAACTTTGGACTGATGTGTTCTGGACTCAAATCTATTTTTATCAACCTTCTATATGGAGAACACTTTTAGTTATAAAAACATAAAAATAAGTGTTTTGTACTATGAAATAGGCCAATAAATAATTAATATTACATTTAAATCCAATGAAAATTGTAATATTTTTCAAACTTCAGTCTCTACTTAAAACAGAAATATTAGATTTTATGTTAAAATAAACATGTGTACATCACAAATAAATATAAGTTGGATCTATAATAATTAATAACGCAAAAGTGAATATCAGTTGTTAGCTGAATAACCAATGCTGTGTATTAATGTTCCAGACTTCTTATGACCAGCGAGGAACTGAGATTGTTCGACAGAGTGCGAGTGTTTCTAGACGAAGATTATTCTTCCGCTGAAAACTTCACTGTAAGTCATATAGTATCAAATAAATAATTATTTAATCTCATGTATAAAATCCTCTGTAGCTTTCACTATTCATTTATTCCACAATTTTTGTAGATTCGGTTTTGATTTGAAATTAAATAAAACAATGATTAGTTGTAAAGAATTATCACCTTCTAATAGAGGGTTGGAGTTAGTTTTGTTAATTTCTTAAATTTAAAAGACTATATTAAAGAGTATCATTCTCATAGCATAAGTAACAACATATCATTTCAATGGAATTTCAATAGGCTGCTGCAATGCTGCATAGAAGCCAGTTGCAGGTAGACCTTTGAGTATTACACACACACACACACACACACACACGCGCGCGCACACACACACACACACACACAAATACAAATGTAAAAAAGATTATTTGAAAGTGAGATTATTTTTAATATTATGAAGGAAAAGAGTTGTAAATATTGTACACGAGAGACGATCAAAAAGTTCCAGGACTTTTTATATAGTATTAGAGTGAAATGTCGCATAGCGATGCGGTTGGCAGCAGTGTATTCTCTAACTCAACAGTAACACAGCTGTTGTTTCAGATCACATAACGTCTCAGAAACAAATATGAGGAAAGTTTGTTTGAGATTAGTTTTATAGATTTTAGCTATTTCTTGTTTAATAAAAATGAATGTGAAATAAGAACAACATGTTTGTGGGAAAGTGAACAAAACTTTTTTAATGTTACAAGATGCTTTTGGTGAAGAATGTTTAAGTCAATCATGTTGTCATCAGTGGTACAAGAGGTTTAAAAATGGTCAAACATATACAGAAGATGATGTTGTTTCTGGATGCCCTTCAACACCAATCAAGTGACAATGTTGCTAAAGTGAACGCTCTCGTATGATCAGACCGTCGAGTAACAATCTGTGAAAGGGCAGAAGAAGTAACATTTCATTTGGTTCATGTCAAAAATTTTAACTGGAAAACTTCAAATGTGTCTTGTTACGGCAAAATTTGTTCCAAAACTGTTGACCTAAGACCACAAACAACACCGAATTCAGGTTTCTGAGGAACTTTTTAAAATGGCAAATGATGATAGAGCTTCTTTTAACGTGTCATTATGGGAGGCAGGATATGGGTTTTTGGTTATGACATGGAAACAAAAGCCCAATCATCACAATGGACATCAAAAGGCTTTCCAAGACCCAAGACAGCTCATCAAATCAAGTCAAATGTGAAGGTCATGCTTACGTTTTCTTTTACTGTAAAAAGGTATTGTCTGCTATGAATTCCTTCCGCAAGGTCAGACACCCTATTCGTCTTGAAACCCTAAGACAATTGCGTAATGCTGTGAGAAGAAAGAGACCTGAGCTGTGGCAAAGTGGTGATTGGGTTCTTCGACATGATAATGATCCTGTTCACCCTGCATTAGTCATCCGTGAGTTTTTTGCAAAAAAAACGCAATGACGGTCATCCATCAGCTTCAAGCTCAAGAGACTCCCGAAAGGTCGAAGATTTCAAACAGTTAATGAAATTAAAGAAAAAACTACAGAGCTGCTAAACACCTTTACAAAAGAAGAGTTTTCTGGGGCCTTTGATCAGTGGAAACACCAGTGAGAAAAGCGTGTAGCTTCCCAAGGGGAGTACTTTGAAAGAGACAAATTCTAATAACTTGTATGAATAAATGTATAAAAGTTCAGTCCTGGAACTTTTTGATCACCACTCATACATTGTTTACAATGTGTTTCAAAAATACTGTTTTATATAGAAACATTTATTAAGCTCCATTTTAAATATAGGTTGTTTATACCTGTATATATAAATTATTATCTAATTGAAATAATGATAACTATTTAGAATGTTACACTTTCAAACCATTTAATTCTTTGTCTGAAAAAAACTCATTTACATTACACAATTTCAATGTGGCTTCCATTTGTGGTTTGACACATGTAAAGCGATAATCAACGTAGACCACATACTTATCTGCTTGGCTTTGTGGTTGTGCTTAGGTTTACATCTGCTTGTCTTTGTAATTTTATACATGCTGAAACTTTTCCTCTTAGAGTTTAAAATGAATTTTGGGTCTAATCATTCAAACCTCTCAAAGATTTTCAACTAGATAGTGCACTTTCACAGTTCAACAAAACAACATAATCGTCCAACTTCAACTCCTGCAGCATCCAAGCAGAGAAGTTTATATAGAGATGAAATCTTATTTCATAGTATTCCACAATCTATGAAATATGATGTACCCTTCCTTTAGCGTTTATTGAGTGAAGGTATGTGATATACTGCTCATAAAACAAAGAATTAAACTAGTTTGAATCCTCATTACTAGAGCTATGGGGGTAAACTTTGTATAAATTTGGCCACTGTTGTATTTAGGTTTTATCAACCAACAAAAGAAGTCTACAATGAATTTATTAATAATGTAAAAATAAAAACACTGAGATATTGAACCAAGTGATATAATGTTTGAAATTGAAACATATTTTATTTTCGTTTGTATATTTTCTGTAGCTCTTTTGTTTATGAGCATCCCATGTACAAGCATATATATTTCAATGACAAAACACTACTTATAATCATTTAAGATTTCTTCTCATAATAAATAAATTATTATAGTTGTGTGTAGTAGAACATTTTTGATGGTTAGTATCTTTTTATTAATATTAGTGAATTAAATTGTATTTTATTATTCACAAGTAAAATATTACGATTATCTTTCCATTCAATATGACGTATTTTATGTCATTTTCTTTTTTTATACAAATATTCAACTTGATTCAGATATTTTAATATAAACTGCTTTAATATTAGTAATTAGTTTAAAATGCAATATTTATATGATTTAAAAAAATAACAAAATACTTGATAGTAAAAGAATGCTGAAGATAAACTGGAAACAAAGATTTTAGCAGGAGGTACTCTAGTGATAAGTCGCTTCAGTGTAGTGAATGATATAAACAAAAGGGCCAGAAAGCTCCCCTGTGACACACCCTACTTGTTCACATTGTGTGCCTGTTATCCCTCCATTAATTTGTCTCTACTCCCCCAATACTAGGGTGCTGATTGTTTTGCTTTCATTCCATCTGAGTAGCATTCCATCACTTGTGTTAGATTGTCTTTGGACTGGTCTAATTTAGATAGACTTTGTTTATCTTCTGTTCTTTATATATATATATAATTTCAATAAACATTGAATCACAAAAAGTAATTGCTCCGCCAGGAGTCGAACCCGGATCTCACACTTGCCGGGTGAATTTGCTACCATTACACCACAGTAATTGTATATATATAAATATATAAATAAATATATATATATATATATATACAATGTATTACAGTACAATAAACATTTTATTTTATTATCTTGATTGCATGAGACTTAAAAATAAATTTAAATTATCATGAGGGTCATATGATATGGTAATTTTTTTCAAGTTGTAGTAAACTCTGAACACTGCCAACCAGATCCAATACACATATCCGTGTTGGTCTATTGAATTTTGCGTGGTTAACTTTATATCCTAATGGTTTTGACACTTGTTTTAAAGGATGGTGTCCAATTCTCAGAATGTAACAGAGTTTTACATTATGTTCTGAGAATTGGACAAATTTGTATAACATGTAATTATGGCAAATGTTCAAAATCATATTATCCTATAAATCATCAATTTTCAATAATAAATCCTAAGCTCTTTTGGTATGAGATCATGTGCAAGCTGAAAATGATGAATATGGTTTTTAATTTTTATACCAGTGGAAAATACACAATTTTACAAATATTATGCTTTTATATATAATACAACCACTTTTAACGCAGCATGATGGTAAAGTTGTTGAATTATTGTCAACTAAATGAAAGGAAAACAATACGTTCTTTCGCCATTTAATCAATATTTGTTAATCTCTTGCAACCACTGTCCATAAAACTGAATTAATTTGAACAGTTATAAAGTTTGCACCACCAGTGTTATAACCTGACTTGGACCATACCATATCAAAACTATGATTTTTGTGGATAATGTTTTGTAGTTACAATAATTATTGTTTACTGTATTAAAAATTTTATGAAACATATGTTTTGAAAATTACGTATAATTAAATAATTACTCTTGGATGTTAAAAAGGTTCTTAGTTTTTAATTACAGACAATTAATTTTTAGCTATTTAGATTATTTAAATTTAAAATCTTTTTTTGTCTAATATTTGTTAACTGAAGATGGCTTGCCACACTAAGGCTGAAGTATTTCAAAATTTGGTTTGTAAGTTTTCATGTGATCCAGAAATATTTTATAATAGTAATCTTTTATGCTCTTTATTATAATGTAAACATTCAGTTTTATTTTAATAGCACATAATTTTATGGGTGAATTCAGTGACATGTTATTCGATAACTTTTTTGGAACATAAACTAGAGTTATAAGGACGAGCAAAATAGTACTGAGATTATGTATTATGTGTTTAATATATTTAATTTTTTATATTATTCATAATGATGATAATCTGTTTGTAAAGATTTTTTAAATGTTTTAAAGAATTTCTTTACTTAAACCTCAGTAGTTTATAAAATGTTGTTAGTGAAAATGCTATCTGATTTTACAAAAATCTAAAAGTAGTCCAGCAATAGATGTTTTAGCGATGTTTACAAACAATTTTGCTCTGATTTTCCGAATGAACAAACAAAGAGAGTAAGGAACAGTCAGAAAGTAATGTGCAACTAACTGTTTGCCAAACCAGTAGCGTGTGGGGGCAGGTTGGGCCACTGTGCGTGACTGCTCCATTGATAGGGTGTTAGTATTTGATTACCAATTTCACTGTACTGCTGACAGCCATTGATTGCTGCCAGTCACTGTTACTTTACAAGAGCATGGCTTGCATAGATGGTGATTATTCACGCATCAATTATGCCTTACATTTTTTGTTGTGAATTTTACAATTAGTTTCATCTATTGCACATTTTCAGTCTGGATCGGATTATTATTTTATTCTTTTTAGTCTGTTTGTAAAAACATGTTTAAATATGGCTTTTTATCAATTCTATTATTTGATATTGACTTAAACGTAGTTGGCTAAATACAAAGTAGAATTATTATGATCGGCTGAGTGTTAGCGAAGCCTATGACTTGAGGAGCTGGAAAAATTTCATTTCTGTCAGCTTGATATTTTGCTTTACGCTTCATTTCTTTAACGGCAACACTGGATTTGATGATGGTGCATGTCACTGCATGGGCTTTGGCTAAGTGTTAGCAAACATTTTTATATCTGTCTTATGGTTAACCATGATGGCAATGAGAAAATAGAAGAATAAATATGTTTTCAAACATATGGAACATAGAATAAGCATTTAGATTTTACCATAGGACTTGGTGCGTAGACTTTTGTTGTATAAACTCTGCTAAGAAACCCTTAACAAGAATGAGAAAGATTTCATCTATTGATGTTCAATTTTGCACGAAACTTCATTTCAACCAAGACAATAATGATCATGATGGTGCATGTCCAACCATGGAATTTGGCTAAATGTCATTGAAGCATATCACTCAGTAATTTGACAATTTCCTTTGATCTGCCGGGAGTGTAAAAATTACTTTTCTGTATGAATGTCTATCTGTTTGCAGGAAATCTCTAGAAAGACATGAGCTATAGAGTTGAAATTTGCCTGTCGTAGTGAAAGATGTTATTTGACACGTATATGGTGTTTTCCTACCTTGTTTATGTACACAGCTGATCTGATTGGCTATATACAACATAAAACTGATTACAGATGCGGTAGAGGTGATCGTATTATTTTAATATTTTCATAGATGTCTCCAATCATTGCGACACCAACAAAAGCACCAGTGGAGTGAATATAAATAATAATATAACTTTATATTTTAATACCAATAAAATCATACAAATTTATTGCAAACATTTTAAATCTCTAGATATCTATTACAATTTTGTCCATACACAACTGTTTTATTGAGGTTTGCAGTGACTGTAAAATTCATTAAAAAATTAAAATGAAATTTTTTTGAAAACAGTCTCTGAAAATAGTATTTTTTTAAAAAAAAGTTTTTGTGTAATGTTTAGTTTCCTAAAACTGAAATACTGATTTTGCATGTATAAAAACTATAAAAAGCTCAATAGTAGCAGTGTTTTCTATAAGCGCTTAATTCAGTACAGTAGGATTCCTCGGCTAGTTTGTCGCTCCAGTTAATCGAACAATGCTCAATCTCCCGAGCGTGTACAGTCTTGTCGATAACTTATGGCTTGCCCGCTTCAGAGCTGTGTCATCTCTAGTGTTGTTTCTGTCGATGTGCATGTTTTTGTACTCTACTGTGTAGTTTTATTTTGTTCGTTTTAACACACAGTGTAGAGTTGTTTGTTTTTTAACATGTCAGGAAGAAAACGTAAACACGTAACTAAATGAAAAATTGTCAGTGCTACAAAGACTGGACAAAGGAGAACCTCTCCCAAAAAAATTGCAAAGGAACTCAATGTAGGTGTTCCACAATTAAGGATTGGAGGAACAATAGGAAAGACATTGAATCATATACAATTAAGATTAATGGTGAAAATGCTCTTTAGAATCACAAAACACTGAAAAAAACATAGACTGGAACGGCTTGATAACAGATTGTGGATGTGGTTGTCAAGAAAGAAGGAACGGAACCCCAATATCTGGACGAATTTTAATAGAAAAGGCAATAATTTTTCACAAATAACTGGAAGCCGGAAGTGAATTTGCAGCTAGTGGGGGCTGGATTGATGGCTGGAAAACCTGTTATGGAGCCCGGTATGTTTCAATTTCTGGTGAAAAGCTATCTGCTGATGTCGAGGTTGCTAAGGAGTTTTCTGTGAAGTTCCAAGAAAATTAAATGTTACCTTGCTTGCTAAAGTTTATAATATTGATGAATCAAGACTAAACTTTAAAATAATGACAACAATACATTTTATATAATAGTTTCTAATAGCGTAATTGCGTGTGTGTGTGTGTGTGTGCGCGTGTGTGTGTGTGTGTGTGTGTGTGTGTGTGTGTGTGTGTGTGTGTGTGTGCGTTTTAATTATGATATTTAACATCAAAATTTTTTTAAGATCTCGACAACAAACACCACTTAATGTGTTTCACCCAGAATTATAACTTCCGAAAACCATGTCAACTGGCATCTATAACTGACTAAGAAAAAAAAATCTATTACCACTTCCAACTAGACATTGATCATTATAATATACACCAATTAGCCAGTGATAGCACCAATAACATAATTTTCTTCAGCTAGTATCCTTGATTATATTAGTAAATGATCATTTGTATCGCTTACAAAACAATAAATTTGACTTTAAAATAAAGCATTGTTGTCTTTTTCAGGCTCTTGGAAATTTTTATTTCATCCATGAATCTGTACCTGATGTTCTTATTTGGGATTTTAAAGGTAAGCTATTTCTTTTATGTGTGTAAATGAAGATTTTTTATATTTTTATAGTATAATTTACATCCATCCACACCCTAAGTGAGTCAAATCAAAGATAAAGTATGTGAAGAGCACAAAATGTTAAATTGTATATATTCTGTTCTGTGTGAGAGTTTAATGGTATAATAGAAAAGCGAATAAACCTCACTCGACATCATCAGTGCTGCTCCCGGGGATGTGATTCATCATTTTCTGTACAGTACTTACATTGCAGAGCTGTAGTGAACTCTTTGATATAAGTGTATACTTGAATTGTACAGTGTTTGATTCATGCGTATTCTCTGCATTCTTTGTTACGTGTTTTAATCTATTATTGCTTAAATCTCTTGTTCAGTTCCTCTGCATTTATTTATAATCGGTTCTGTAATAAGCAGTGAGCTACAGTTAGTTGAAAGAAATACATTATATAAAGTTGTTATTTTCTAGCTGTACTTGTTTTTGTACTCGGATTAGAAGATTCACACGTTACATGAATAAGAAAGTATAGTATTTTATCTAAATTCTTTTTTCACTTGCCAATACTGACAATTTTGAATGTGTTATTCGCAGGCATTAAAAAATATAAAAAAGATATAAAACACTGCTTTCTCACTGAATTAATAATAGTATTATCAGTACACCAGTTACTCTTAGTCAATATCATCAGGGTCCCGAAGGAATAAAATGAACTATATTATTATTTTTTATAAATAGTAATTTATTCAGTAACATTATAATATATAAATAGTATTATGGAGGATTACAGGTTAATTATAATGTTTAATGGCCTTTATGTAGTAAGTAATGTTGCTGAACACACTGGAGGACAAATTGCTATGAATTACTCTTGGTGATATCTTGTCTGGAGGTTCACTACCATTGTAGCAGAGATTGGACCTCGTGTCAGAGATTGTTCCCTCTACTTTTGTCCACCCTTTTGTATCTGACCCTTTGTGAAATGGACCCATCGCCAGCACTGTGGGCAGTTTATTTATTTCATTCAACTATATTTCAGATAAAAAAGTCTTTATTTGAAATATGAAATTTCGTATGATTTTATTTACACACAATATATTTATACATTTTGTATACTAAAAAAATAATAGAATATTAATGAAGATCACAAATAATTAGGCAGCATTAATATTAAAGACTCAATTCTTAGTCTTTTTATGAGTTTTTAATGTTATTAAGGTGAAAACAAAACATGTTCATTAATATATAGATGGCTCAAACTTCACTATTATACAAAAACTGGTGTAGAACTCGAAATAGATTCTTATATTCAACTATAAGGTACCGTATTCTATTTTGTGCTAGTGGAAATCTAAGATTTTTGCAATAGAAATGGTTTAACTTAATCACTACATTTAGAACACATCAACCAATGCTAATTTAACTAATACTAAATTGGTATTGGTTGGTGAGTTCTAAATGCATTGATTAAGTTAAGAATAGCCAATACAAGCTTCATCTTCAAGAAATGGTTTAGTTTTATATAACAATAAAACATTTATATCATTTGATGCTCAATAAAACATACTTTATTCTAATCTCAAAATTTGTTTTGGAATCGCATTTGTAAATCTCAAAATTTTCATGATCTGGTAAGAGGAAACTCTTACAAAGATTTCAATACTTAATGTGAGTTTTAGTATTTAAGTATTTAAAAGTACCTTATTTATATTTATTATCAGCTCTTCGTATGCTTTTTGTGGCCTTATTATGTCTTATGTTCCTTCTGGATTTTTTTATGCAGGAAATTCAAACCAAAATCCATATATAACCCTTCTGATTCAGTTAAAATATTGAAACAAATTTTTCAGATAGGAACTGAGCAATCTTTTAAATTATTATCAATAAAAATTATTTTTTACTGTCTATTTGCCGTAGTACTTTGTTTAGAAAATATTATATACTACATGAAACATATCAGAGCCTAGAAATGTAAAAGAAATTAATTTTTTAAAGTAGGCGATTATTATTCTTTTTTTATATAGATAAAACATAAATTTATCAGACCATTCAACAACTAAAGTGTAGATAAAAAGCCAATCAATGTCATCATTTATTGATATTTTTCTTTTAGAAATTCTCATCCATTTTTAATGAAAATTGCTCATATGTCACATTGTTTCTAATGTTCAGAAAACAAATATAGGTATTTATGCCTTTAGATTGTAATATACTTTATTATTTTGTAAAACTGACATAAAACAAAATATACTGGAGATTGACTCAAATAGTGTCTTTAAATAATCGTATTGTTTCCCATTTTATGAAAGGAAATGTTTATTTTCGTTATTTTTTTATCTCTATTAGTGTACAGGATATAATTATTTTCACAAAACCTATTGGGTTTTTAGGCCTAAACATTTAGATTCCACAGACTTAAAAGGGTTTAATATAATTTTATTTTGATTGTAAGTACTTGCACTTGTATATTTAATGAATTTGAATTTACCTCTGTCAATTTCCAAAGAGAGATTAGTGCCAAATGATATATTTTTTTAATGTTAGAATAAGAATTTATTTGTTATCAGACTGTTATAAGACAAACATTGATATCATCTGATATGTACTATAAAAATAATAAGTAAATGTACAATTAATAAGATAGAAGTAATTAACATTTATATAATTTACAATCTATCTAGAAAGTTCAAACAATTACTAGACAATTGGCTACAACAGAAACTTAAATGAGCATAAACTTCAAGTTTACATGTTCTAGAAATGTATACACAAACGCATACATATACACATACACATTTATATTTATTGTATTTATTTATTAATTAAACAGAAAATCATTAACAACACATAAAGTATAATTATCAAAAAATCAAGAAATGTCAATATTACAATTACAGCTAATGTCACCATTTCATAGTCAATATACCATAATACCCTGTAGCTATAAATACTATCTACTTCCAAATGTGGCAATGGAAATGTTATTGATGAAAGTAACTCAAGACATAATATTTTGACACACCTCACAGCATTTGCAGGCACCAGAATGTAATTACAAAAATACCAGCAATTAGGAATATGTAGATTTTTCTTGCAGTCAAGATTTTTTTCTATCTGTTATTTCAATTTAATTAGTTTACTAACACTGTGTTGTGTTTCAGAACTAAACTTTGTGGCTGTGGAAGGCAAAGACGTCCACTCTGGCAACATTGAGGATGTTCCAACCAAAGAAAAATCCAAATTCCCTCAAGACTTCTTTCCTGAGGTAATGAATGAGGTTCCACTTAAGTGCGTACTGATGAAAACCATGTTGTTTAACACATTTACCATGTAGGATGTATGTTACAACTATTCTGTCTGTTCTAATGTCAAAACATGTCTTGTGTTACAGTAAAGAACTTAAAACATTGTAATGATTTTAAAAATGTTAAAGTTGGTGTGATAACTATAAATTAAATTAAATATTAACTTTTTCCTATTCGAATTACCGCAGCGCAGTTCTGACACCACCGGGCTAAATTGTTTGGGCTTCTCCGTCGTGGGAAAACACACTCGTGTTTTTATTATTTTAACTAAACTGTTACATATTATGTATTATTGTAAATGTTAAGAAATTCTCTATAGTATAGTGGTATTTGAAAAATTATTTAGCCCATAAGGTAAACAAAATCTAAATGGATACTCGTCTGTACAAGAAATGTTTGTTTGTATTGTTATTTATATACATATATTTGTAATTAAAATAGGACTACATGTGTTGTACAAGGAACTATAAAAATAACAAAACAGTATGTTTAAAACAGTAGCTACAGGATGTTACAAATAAGTCTAATAATTCTATAAGAATTTGGAAGGAATTTCAATGAAAAACTGCTAAATCACTGTCAATGAAGAAATCGATAAAACATTCATATATAATTCATAGATCACTAAGCATCTAATGAATGAGGACAACAGTACTGTCAATAGATATTTCCATTAGCAGTTCCAAAAGTAGCTATAAGATGGCAGCACGAAGCAGAGAGCAATGATGAAGCAGTTGGTGGGAATCACACTTAAGCGCCAAGCTCCCCATCGAGGCGATTGGAGGCGTATGCCCGGGAGAGGGTTTTAAATCAATTGGTAATAATAGTTTGTATATAACATTATATTATTATTGTACTAACAAAACGCTGTTGTGTTGCAGTGTAAGTGGTCAAGAAAGGGGTTTCTGAGGACAAGGTGGAACCTTAACGGCACAGTGTTCGACCTTGTCAACATACATTTATTTCACGACGCTTCAAACTTCGTTGCCATGGAAACGGTGAGGCTCAACTCTGACAAAATACTTCATTAGACATTATTTTCTGTACATTGCTTTACTCAGGAGCATAACTTTCGTAACACTCTTCTTCTCTGCCTTAGAAATTCTACTAGCGTGTTTTCTTGACATGAATTTAAGCAAAGTTATTCTTCTTTTTTAATTTAATCATTATTTCAATTTTGTAAGGGAAATGCATTTATTTAACTTTCATCTTTTATGTGCGTGTGTATATTTCTGAGATAAAAACTGAATTTTAAAAGTTGTATATCATTATCTAGCAATGTAAATTTGTAAATCTGTATTAGTATAATGCAGAATAATTTATTAATAAAAGAATGCAGTAACAAGAATGACAAATATGAAATTATCATAACTTAATATTCTATTGATCAAAATTTAGTAACGTGATATAACTTGTAAATAATTGTACCATTACTGTCTCTGTGGTGTATTTGTATAATATGTAATTCAATGAAATCAAATTCTATGAAGTTAATTATACTCACTCTAATTTGAAGTAAATTATAAATAAGGTGTCTAAAGCTGCTGTGTTGTGTTCTAGTTTCCGTCCGTATATTCCAAGACTCGACAACGTGCACTCGAGTATACGCTTGACAGGTTAGTAACACTACGTCATTCTGTTTTCTTTCTTCTTACCTGTTTCAAAAATACATCTTCTAATTTTAAATTGTTTTCTATAATTGCCTTATTTATATGGTTGTAAAAAACTATGCTTTAAACAAATATTCCATTGCACTATATTTCAAGATATTAGCATAATGGTGAAATATATTTTTTTAAACTGCTACTTAAAAAAATCAAATTTTGGTAGATTGTTTAAAATTATTTTAGACTCTAAAAAGACAAAAGCTCTCTTAACCCCTTGAGGCCGGCTGTCAACTATGGGTCGACTGTGGTATTTCCGCGGAATGCTCATGCACATCAATTATAGGTTGACCAGATATTGTCACTGGATTTTTTTTTTACTTTTTCGTTACTATTGCTGTTCGGCATTTGAGTTATTCAACAGTTTTAACTTCTATTTGTGTGAAATGAATACCACTTTGATCTTTACTTATGATACAAGAGGCACCAAAAATGATAAAATAGAACACCATCTCAGATGTTGTCTGCACTTGAATTGTGTTTGTAAACATGACTGATCCTACTAGATCCTACTAGTTTCATCGATGATAATGTAATATTAAATTTACTAAATTATTTTGATAGTGTTTACAGTGATGTTAGTAATCAAAATGGATTATTGAGGAAGACTGGGATAGTAATGTTGAATCGAATCAGAGAGAAATTTGTTCTGAAAACTTTGTGGTAAATGAAGATAAACAAGACTCTCAAATTTTATATTTTATTATAATTTGATAATTTATTTTTTATATTTTACAAATTATTACCTATAAACATAAACAAAATATTTTAAAAGAACGTATAGGCTCTTTTGGAATATACTTTCTTTTGTAAAAATAAAAAATATTACAGAAAAAAAGTATTTAAAACATTTGGTTTATATAATGTAAAAAAAGCCGTAACATAATATATCTTGGTCAGGGGAGCAAGGGAATACCAACTATGGCACAAAACAATACTAAGATCACAGTAAATTATAATGGTCATATGTATATATATACACACTTTTTAACATATTTTCTTGGTTGTGGTAACAAGGTAAACTCAAAAATGGCATCGGAAATATAATTTATCCCAAGCATAAGTGGTCATACACATGCAAAGCCGCGTTTATCTTCTAGTTAACAGTATTAATTAAAGATCTCAGTATATTCTGTTGTATATAATCTGTAAATTGTATAATATTATATTATAGTCTGAATTGAAAGCCTAATTTGGAAGGAGTGAGGTTTGGGTTGTGGTAAATGTACAGCTCTACATTTAAATCAGATTTATGAATATATTCATGAACACTGCCTTATCAAGAAGCAGCACTTTGCACAAATTTATGAGAACTGCAGAATATTTATATTGTGATATTTTATTCTTGTCAGTTTGGATTTAACCCCATAGTACTATATTTTTTAATGTGGTAAATCTAGCCCATGGGGTGGTGTGTTCATCTGAAAAATGTATGCTAATTTGGATATGACAATTTATGCAAAAATAAAGAAATACATTTCTGTGAGAGAATATATCTTTAATGTTTTGTTGCTCATTGTTGTATACCTGTACTAGTTTAAATTGGCATCAAATAGATTATCAGTGCTGATGCTGCTACACTGTTGTATACCATAAACTTTTGTTAAGAAGTACATTCCATTTCAAAGATAAATATAAAATATAAATCATAAAGAAAATTATTTTTTTATATTTGTAAAAATAATGGATTTTTGTAATTCATATCTAAATTTTATTTGAAACCCAGAATTGCTTCTTAATTCTTACTTACAAAGTATAACATAATATGTGCAGAGTTTAATTACTGTGTTGTGTAAGTAGGTTTGAAATATTTGATTTAAAGCACATGTACAGATAGACAGTTGGAAAAATGAGTCTTTGAAGATTTGCACTTACAAAAACTATATCTTTATTTTGAATGAATAATCATATTCAAAGTTCTCAAAAGGCGCTTTTAATAAACTACAATTATTATTAACTTAGAATTCCATACATTTTATATTATTGGTTGAGATTAGCAAAGCCTATCACTTGGGCTGAAAAGATTAATTTCTCTCTATACGCACAATAATTAGAAAACGAACTAACCTAGACTTAAAATTTTGCATGAAGTTTCATTTCTATATGAGGTACACTGAGTTCGATTATGAATACATGTCACTCCATTGGATTTGACTGAGCGTTATAATTTTACATTGGTCTTTTGGGTAACAATGATGGCAATGAGAAATTAGCAGAGTAAATAAATTTGTAAACAAACTCCGCATACTCTTAACAGATATTACACATGACATATTAACACATGCATCCTAATTATCCAACTTCATTTTATGGTGACTTGGTGTGTTTTATTACACTGATATGAAACCCAATTTATTGAATTAAAATTTGAATGTATCATGTGCAAGATAACTTGAGAAATATTTTATATTTTACATGAAACTTTATTTTTCTACATAGTCAAGAATAAGTTCTTTGATGTTGCGTGCCCAACTATGAAATTTTGCTGGGCCTCGTTGAAGCCTATCACTCATTAGGCTGACACAATTTCATTTTCATTTGCTGGTGGATGTATACATTTTTTTGCAATACGGCCATCTGTCATTCAATATATCACTAATGAAATGAGTTTTAGGCTTGAAATTTTTCATTGAGCCTCAGCGAAGCGTGTTGTGCAACACATGGTGTAGCAAACTCCTACCTAGTCATTATAAGGCATTACACATCCTAGCATAACTATGTTAACGCAAGCTTAGCAAAGTGACTCCACATGAAATGAAACTTCGTGCAAAATATCAAGTCTATACTGCAATTAGTTTTCGAAGTATCATGCAGACATACAAAGATACAAGGAATTTAGCCAGTTCCCTGAATGAGGCTTCGCTAATGCTTAGTCGATAATTATGAAGTAAAATTGATGCTTTGTAATTATGTTTCAAATATGTATTTCTGTTCTAATTTATTTTCCGATTTTTTGTGAAAGGAGATTATTTCTGACAGCTTTGTTGGTTGATTTTTAACAGTTCAGAAAAAAAAAGAAAATTTTATACATTTAGGAATATTTTTGGGGATTTATTTAAAATATACAACATTATTCATATGGCCAAAAAGTGTTAAATAAATCATATACTTGAAAAGTACATTTTATTGATTCGTAGTTAAAGTGAAATGTGACAGTAAAGCTGGGTGTTGAACTTTGTAAAAGGTTGAAGATTGAAGTCTGAATGTTTAATAAAATAGTCGAAGAATTTAATCTTTCCTCTGTTAACAGTACCTATAGCAGATTCCAACATCTTATGTAATCTTATTATTTAAAATTTATAATACTATTTCATAAGATTGAATCAATTTTTTTAGGTTTCATACAGACGAATATGGATCTGCACCCTTTTTCTTATTCGGTGACTTCAACTTTAGGACAGACACTCAAGCTGTTATAAAGGTAATTTTTTCAATTTATTTTGCTTCTTAGAGTATTTTTAAGGGGAAAATATTGTTCAGCGACTATTTGAAGAGGCTGATTATTTATTTTTCTTAGGGATTATAAAAGATAATAAATTACTTGCTATTTAAAAAATAATCGTAATCTTGTGGTTTTCAGTCTTTTGTTTAGATTGTATTCCACAATATGTTTAATTTTCCTTTTTAAATGTATTTTACCAAACTAGAATGTAAATGGGTTTTTATAGACCCTTCATAATATAAATTAGCATTGCGATAAACAGTAAGTACATGAACAGATTTTTAGATATTTATTAAATTATTCATGTTATTGTATGTGAAATGTATTTTTAATTTATCACTTGATGGACTATAAAGAGATTTCACTCATCAATGTTTATAGTTGTAACTTGTAACCCAATGCAATAAAAAAAATCTTGTTCTCCCTACCTGATGCACAGCTGATTGGAGATTCATATAAATCTGTGTGTTTAATAGCCACGAAACTGGATAGTTTTAGAAAAATATATTGTCCCTTACTTTGTCAACAATTCCAAAATTTGCTTTTATAGAATTCTCACTACATGTTTCAGGACAAAAGTATTATCAGGTGTATAAAAACATGAAAGTTAAAAACAAATAAAAATACATAATATAACATGCAATTCAATAAATAAAATATATACACGATAAATATTTTACAAAATACGTAGATGGTAGGCTTATCGCAAACGCATATGCACAACCATGTACACGAAATGGCCATTCAGTAGCACATACACTGAGGGCAGAATGTTATGTCACTCATCTTCCCCTACTTCCAGATCTGTTCTTATCTACTGAAGTCTTATCAGTAGTTAATAAAGTATTCTTGTGACCAAGGATCATGTTAGAAATATAATGGGAACTGAATTGGAGCTTCTGTCCTGCATCCTTGTCTGGAATGGCTTTTATACCAATTTCTGAATCATTCTGGTTTCGTTTTCCACAATGGCAATGACTCTCTTTTCTTCGAGAATGAAAAGAAGTCGAATGTTTGTGGTGAGTTTAGCCAGACTATACAACATTCCCTCAGAAAATGACTTTATGGTCCGGTCATAAAATTAAATTAAACTTTAAACAGAACCCATAACATTTTAAACAGAAAGGACAATGTGAAAGATAATAGAATTGACAGAACTGGTGTATATAAGTTAATCTGTGGGAAATGTAACAGCAATTACATTGGGCAAACCGGTCAGGCATTTAAAACTAGATTCAAGGAACATCCCAACAACGCATGAGCAAATAAACAAAAATCCTCCTTCACCCAACACCTTTTTGAAAATAACCATGACATGAACAATATCTATAATTGTCTAGATCTTTGCACGTATGTAACATCGGTCGGAAACTTGACACTCTGGAAGAATATGAAATGTACAAATATTTTCAAAATGAAGAATACTTTATTACTACTGATAAGCCTCCAGTATATAAGAACAGACCAGGAAGTGGGAGAAGAGGAGTGACATAAACTTCAGCCCTTAGTACACGTACTGCCGACCGGCCAGTTTGTGTCTGTAGTTGTGCGTATGCGTCTGTGGTAGACCTACCATCTATGTGTTTTGTAAAATATTTATCATGTATATGTTTTATTTATTGCATTTTATGTTATAATATATGTTTTTAACTTCATTTGACTTTTATGGTTTTATACACGTGACACCTGCACTTTCGTCCCGAAACATGTAGTGAGAATTCTGTAAAAGCAAATTTTGAAACTGTTGAAAAGGTAAAGTACAATATATTTGTCTATAACTATCCAGTTTCTCACGGATAGATGGGGAATTACTTCCAAGTGGCTTGCATTGAGTCAAAAACTACACCAATCAGCTGTAAATCAGAATGAGTTAGCAAGTCTCAGACTCCATGACAGGACAAGCCAGTAGTGTTACACTTAGATGGGTATGTTGTGGAGTTGTTGACTGAGCAGTGCATTAGCTCTAACTAATAGTATTAACCATAAAGTACTAAAGTAAAATTTAGCACTTTATTGATGCGATTATTGCTAAGATCTTATGGTCAATGCTACAATTTACAATATGTAAATAAAACAAATTTGATATGTTTTTTGCATTAGTTATTCGCTTTTATATAAGATAATGGATACAAGAAAAATATGATGGTAGGATAAATTATGGTTGATTATTTGTAGATAGAAGGATTGTAATATTTACAGAATGATTGATCCCTTTCCCTTTACCTAATCCACACACAAGACAATATCCAATTTTGTCCATGCAGCACCTGCAGCTCTAGACATCTTATTTTACACTTTAAACTCAGAAAATACTTATCCTCATTTCCCAGATTTTGCATCAATTTATCATCTATAGTGAGAAGAATGTTATTATCAAGTGCAATGGATGAAGTGAATAAAAAGTAGTAGTTGCTTAAATTTGCTGATTATGAACTACTTACTTCGTTTCCAGTGAATAAAAATGAATGCTACTAAAGAATAATACTTGCTTCACAATTCCCGAACCCGTAGTATTTACTTCAAATTCATGTAATAAAAGTAGTAAAAACAACTAGTAACTTTCTGTAGTAACTGCTTTGTATTTGTGAAGCCTGGCCTGGGCAGACTTAGTTTCATGAAGGTAAATTAAAAAAGGTGAGGGATGGTTTCTAAATAGTTTAAACATTATAATACTTATTATAGGAACACTGTGATTATTGGCCTATGCTGTGTAATTAATGTGTGTAGTAATTTTTTATAGTTCCCTCATAAGTATATTATTACAATTATCGACATTTATTATGCATGTACATGGTCACAACAAAATTGATTAAAATCGTTTGATTATTTACTTTTAGTTTATCTTATAAAGTGGTACTGTGTTCTCAAAATGATTTTTCTCTTTACAGAAACTAGCAAATGGTTTAAATCCAGTAGAAGTTAACAGTGCGAAAAATAATGAAATCAACAAACTACTTTACAGGGATAAGGAGAGTCAGGTACTGATTTCATCACATCTTTATGAAAAATTCAATTTTAAAATAAGTTCATAATTACATTTTTTGTGTAATCCAATCTGTATGTCTGTTATTTAGTATTTGCGTATGCATAATGAAAATGTTTAGTGTAACTGTTCATTTTTTAATTACATGTATAATGGTTACTGCAAGAACCATTATATAGCTTTAGAACTTGTTATTATAAAATTAAAATTTTGTCAAAATTTACTTTGAAATTTCTTCCCAAGATGTTTGAGGCTTTTAAGTCAGCAGTTCAAAGTATCATTTGTTCAAATCTACCATTACAAATATAAAAATGTGAAGGAAAGAGGGTTTTTCCGGACATTTGCCATCATTCAGTGATACAAAAAATCAGTACCACTATGTTTCGAGATGTATTCATCATTCATTTACAAGAAGAAATCATCATGCAATTAGAAGAAATCAGATTGCAGATCTCAAAATGTGGTGTTACTGATTTTTCATATCACTGTACAATGGCACATGTCTGGAAAAATCCTCTTTCCTTCACAATCCTTCCATCGTCAAATCAAACTTCAAAGAAAGAAAAATGTGACAAATTTTAACATATATTGTATTAGGATCACTGTGACAGAACGGAGTTGGAATATTGCCTGAATATTGTTGAGTAACTAATGGTACTCATATTAAGCATTTCTTGAGGATATTGCATTTTGTAATGGTATATAAAAACTTGTTCATATAGGAAATTATTTTATGCAGTTTTAATTATTTTATGACTCTTTTGTTTACAAATTAATTAGCCTTATTTTTGCTGAATTCTTTTTTAATAACTTTGTATGTAATAAATAATCATTCTAGGTTTTGTATTATTTTTTTATCTTTGCAAAAATCAATCATGTATTATTTAATTAAAATTCAAGTACATTGATAGCAATAAAATATTGTTGAGTTTAATTTGAGTCTAAATAATTACATTTTTTTAGGTTATCTTAACTCTGGGAAAGAAAGAATTCAGTCATTGTGATCATCAAAATCTGTTTATTGAAAACGCTGGTGAATGGGTAAGTAAGTTATCAGTTTTTGTAAGTATATAATATGTAATGATTGGAATTAAGATAATATTTTCTAACCAACTGTCTACCATAATGTCAAATTTTCAGCTTCATAAATGAAAAACCGTCCCAACTTCAGAAATAAGTTTTGTATTTTCAAAGGTGGAGTATTCGATTTGAGATTACTCGGCTTTAGAATAGTACTAAACAAAACATAACACTAGGTTTCCCTCCCCTAGCCATTCTCTGTATGCTTCAATTGGTAAATTAATTACTTTATCTCTCCCCTGCACTTCTCTGCCAGGTGGTTATTTTCTTTGTAATACTCCTAGATAAAACACATAGCTGGTTGGCTTGTTAGCCTCAGTGGCAATACTCAATTAATCTCTAAAACAATACGTATTTTTCTCTAATTTAATTATTCTTTTCAATGAAAGAACCAATAATACCATGAATTCAGTGAACAACAAATTAAACCAATATCAAAATTAACACAAACAAATAAATAATTAAATGGTTTTCAAAGATTCTTACGCCTTTCCTGTAAATTTAACCAGATCCTCGAGCATGTACCCCATCCGTGATGCCTCACTCATTTTATTTTTAGTTTCATATTAGGTTCCTTCCGTTTAAGAACATTCAATGTCAGATAGTGCTCTCTGTTTACAATTGCTGTTACATAGGGTAGGTAACCACCTAACCACCTTAACAGCTTCTTTGTTAATATTGCTGACATCACCCTAAAACAACAACAAATATCAAATGACAACATAGTATATAATCCACTTTACAATATAGAAACCATAATGACAGAGATGACCTTGACCACAGTAAAGGAGATTAAACAAACAATCCACTCACTAGCAAGTAAAACCTCCACTGGGTTGGACGAAATGTCTTTTAAATGTGATATACATTCTAATCGTACAATTTTCTTCATTATTTATACAGGATACTATATCAATTTATTTATTACAACTTAACAAATTTCATATCATTATATATATATATATATATATATATATATATATATATATATATATATATATTAATTAGTTGTATAAATTATAAGTATTACAATTATATAATTGTAACCACTGCTGCAGTCATATAATCAGGGATTTATTTGGGTTTACTTGGAGCTAGTTACAAGAATTAATTGGCTCTGAACAGTTTCTAACTGTTTGTAACCAACTGTATTGCATAATCAAGCATGTTATGTGTAAATTACTTTACTGCCTTAATAAACATAACAGTTTCCATCCATTTTCTTGGCACTTTCTGTCTTCCCATCTATCAAAAGTGATGAAACCCACATATAATGCATACTTTATTTACAGCTGAGAGAGTTTGACAAGGAGCTGGAATACTTTTCGGGTCAGCTGTTTGAGTTCCCGATCCACTTCCCACCCAGTTATCCCTACGAAGAGGATACCAGGGTGGGCCACCAGTACATGCAGACCCGCTGTCCGGCGTGGTGTGACCGGGTGGTCCTCAGCGAGACAGCGCGCATGCTGGTATACAAGGTACTCAGTAATGTTATGTGATCCATTTGTCAGAATTTTGTTTTGTGGTTGGCACAAAAATCTCTTTCACAAAAATTGACCTCATGGCCTGAGAACCTTGACTGATGTATAAGGGAGCAAAGTATCTGGCACATAGCCATTTGAGGAATCTGTATGTTGTATAGAAACCAGACTTGTATATTAAAACTATGTTAATATGAATATATTTTTATTCAGATCTTGCAAATAATGGAATTTTCTGTCAAATAAAGTAGTTTATTATTAGACTTAATATCAAATAATTGATTAATACTAGGCGCTTTAGTAACCATTTAAAATGGTCACCCTGCTGGAACACATCGCAAATCTTTTTTAAAAATTGCAAATAATATATACCCACCCAAATTATGGATTAATTTGGCTGTAATACAGTATAATAAATGGCCACCACCACAATTGAATTATCAATTTTCATGATTATATAAACCACCATATGAACCATATCTCTGTATAATGTATAAACTATAACATATAAACCACCACTTTATTAGGTATATCAAATATCTAAAATATTTATTATTCAATGATGAATATTAAACTATCTACACTAATGTGTATTTATTTACAAACAAAACAGTATAACATTTAGTTTTACTATTTTGAAGAATAAACTTGTGATAGCTTTGTGACACAAATGATATATGTAGATCGCTATTCCACTTGCAGCCATCTCTCAAATACAATACAAATGGTTTTACTTTATTTTAAATAATTTCGAACAATATTTTTATTCAGTACATTAAAAAGAGCTGGCTATACTTAATTTTATATAACTATAATTAGAATGTTTTTTTGTGTTTGATAGTTTAATCTAATCAATAATTTGGTAACCTGATTTCATTGTGGTGGTAGCCGCTTACTATGCTGCAGCCTAAATTTCTGGTCAGGCAATGTAGATTATTGTATTAATGTAAAAAATTGTAAATACTTTCTGAAAAATGTTTCAAACTTCAATATCCTCATCCATTTATGTAGAGTAAGTTACATTTTTAAATCGTAAATATACAAAAGACCTTATATGGAAAACAATATGTATTTAGTTTTGTGAGTAGTAAATCTCTATTAGGAATACACAGCAGTTAAATCGAGAGACTGCTGAACACTGAGTGGTTTTGTTTGTTTACAGTAGCTTTCAATAATGTGTCTCTACAGAAATCCCCCTTTATAAATTGTTGGTGTGTCAGATTATCGACAGTCTACTGTATATATAAAGGTAATATAAGAATCAAAAAATGTTATGTTATCTTACAAGCAATGATATTTAAACACATTTTTTTACTTTGCAGATTGACGAAGAAGGCAGCATAGAGTATGGTTCCATCGGAGAAAATACGTGTATGGGAGACCATAAGGTTTGTGTTACATTAATACTAGTGAAAGAAACCATTTATCTTTACTTCGTTTTTTCAAATAATATAAGGTACATAGCAAAATATATGCAATCTATATAAAACATTCATTTAAATTAAAAGTTAATAATTTTCAGCAACTCAACTAATTTTATAAAAATGTTTAAACAATTACATAAACATTGTTTTGTAGCAGTAACATTATCTTTACGTCACTACTATTACACAGAAAATAATTACTATGTTTTTATATTCATCCAGTTCAAGTGAGGTCCACAAGAAAAAAAAAAAACAAAGCATTGCAATGAAAATGCTAAACACCATTTTTAAGTAATGCTTAAAAAACTAATGTGCAAAAAAATAAAAAATAAAATTGACATTATCATGGTGGCGCATGCAGCCGGTGTTCCTGCTGCTAACGTTGGCGCTGGGGTGAGTGGAGTAGCCCAGCATGAGTCATTCATGTAGTGTCATCATTCAGTCATTCACTCATTCATCTGTAGTCAGCCCCTATACCACTCACTGTCCACTGCTCTCAGCATACCATTCTTATATACCAGTCCATATTAGTTCCACCTTTTGAATTTGTACATCATACACTTCAGTAAACAAAAGAATCATTTTGGAAAATTTTTCAGAGAGTGAAAATGCTTACAAGAAAGGGGCATTAGGTAATTTTTGTTGTTTTACAATCTTTTGAATATTTATATTACAATATAGTCTTATTAGTAATTACTCTTTACTACAATCCTCTTACCATAATTTTTCCTTCCGACTTTAATTTAAACTTTATTTAGTTCGCCTTAAAGGTATCATCATGAATTTTAAATTATGTATAATTTTTTACTTACTTTCAAATGGTATTTTGGTTGAGCATTAAAGATTAGGCTAAGTTTATGTTTAATTTAAATTGATAAAAAAATTATTTTTAAGTTTGTTGAAATGTAATTTAATATTTATGTTTATTTATTTATGAATGTTAGTGCTACCTGGGGCTACGGGTTAAGTATTCTGTTATTTTCCTATATAATTGTTATTAGTACCCTTTTACAATTAGGTTCTGTCATTTTTTTCAAAAATTTAAACTAAACTTTGAAATATAGTTGGTTAAAACCACAAATAATATATTTGAAATAATTAGTAACGCTCAGTCTCCCGAAGAAATGATTTTATTTTTCGTCACAGTTGTTAGTTGTAAGCTGGGCTCAAGTATACAGCATGATTGACTGTAATTATTGTGTTCACAGCCCGTGTTCCTGCGTCTAAGCATTGTGGGCGAGGCAGGTAGGGTGGTGTGTTGTGAGCCTGTGTCACTCTCGTTGTCTCTGCATGCCCCCCCATCCTTGGTGGAACTGGTGCCTGCAGACCAGCCTAGTCTCGTAGCCAAGCTGCTAGAGCGCAGGGATTCATCAAATAGTATCACACTGAGGGGTTCTGACAATTCCATTGTTGACGAGTCATCTCAAAATGAGATCAAAGATAAGAGAGAGAAACTGAGTTTCAGCAGGTTGAGTTCGGAGGGAAATATCGGTGTGGAGTTCATTCCATCAAAAACACATGTTTTCAAATTCATAGAGGCTCACCCCGTGGCGGAAACTGAGGAGCCGAAGTGTTATGACAGGTACGTGGTGAAGCGAGTACAATCGGCCTCATTTGTGGAAGTTCCACGAGTCGGAATGTTGCGACAGGGTGGTTGTCGGTGTATGAGTGAGTCACAGAGCTGGCGAGCTCGTTCCGTGTCCATTTCAAGTAGAACTAACAATTGGAGGAGTAACTCTCGAGTTCGTCTTATTTCGGATCCAAATCTACAAAACTCACTGCTCCGGCTCCAAAGCCACCACAGTTCATCAGATGAGGACTGGTTCGAAGAGGTCAGCAATGATGAAAATGTCAATGAATCCTTTGAGTTAAACAAACGCCATATTGAACCGACCAAGCCTGATAACCTCATTTTCCAGGAAATATCTCTTGAGGAACCTTATGAGCCTATCCAGAGCGTAGAGGATATCTCTATAGGCACTGTTGTCGTCGATTTAAAGACCGGGTTGAAGTGCAATAAATGTTGTCCGATTCGGTGCAGGAAAAAACATAAACTGACTAAAAGTCAGAGAAATAGTCGTAAGTCAAACGTTTCCAGAAACAAAGACAGTCTGGAAAATATTCCAACAGAGCACCATAATAACTGTTGCTCAATCTCTTGACCAAACAAATCTCAAACAATCAAAAACAATAGTGATACTTAGTAGTAGGTATTTGTATATGACACACCAAACATTAATATGATAGTTTTTTTGTCAACCCAGCTTAGTAAAACAACCTTAAAATAGCCACTTAACAACAAATGCCAAATTTTTGTCTGAAAACACAACTTTTTCATTTTTCTTGTGTCTACTCTTTTTATTGGTAAGTAGTCAGACATTTCCTCATCGCCATAAGTGATGATACTTTTTCTTATACATGGAACCCACTTTCACATTGTATCCAAAAACAGTTTGAACTTCAGTTTATAAAAATTTTAAAGTTGTGCTAAATAAGTCAATCACTGATTGAATTTTTAATTTGTGCGCAATATTGAAATCCACATTCATTTTAAACAATAAATCTAAACAAACCAGCAGCAGTATGAACTTCTAACAGCACATCTTTTCTCTCTCTCCCCAAGGGATTATAATTAGTCCTGCATTTAAAGGTCTTTTGCACTCTTCATTCTGTTTATCAAGCCTAAGGCATTTGCATGAACCAATTAGATTTATAGGTTCCTGTTTCATCCATTGGACTCGGTAAATAGGCACTTTTTCTTTGCACAGATCCAGCCAAATATATTCCACTGCTTCTCCACAGAGTCCGCATTCATCAATGTGACTCAAACCGATCTTCATTTGGTGCTTTCAAAGAGGGAAGGATTTTACTCATGTTAGCATTCTTAATGCCAGCCATTCTAAGAGACTAGTCCATCGTTTTCGAGTTAAGTCAGATAAAAATGTTTGATTGTCTAAGCCTTGAGGTCATTCATTATTTTTCAGATTTGACTTATTTTTACAATCTTCATCCAGAGCATCGTGAGATGTGTACTCTACAGCTCCACTATCATGCTCACGAGCCTTTCTTGGCAAGGGCATCTGCTATTTCATTTGCAAGGATGTCCTGGTGACCTAGCACCCATCTAAGAACTACTATGTTTGTCACTGCAGTTCTTTTACCTGAAAATTTTATACATATCTATATAATAGTAACTATTAAAAACAGGTTAAATTTCATTACCAAATATTCCTTATAGATGTAGGCATCCAGCACCTTTAAAGTAACCTAAATTTAAGATAGTAACATTCAACTCCTTTAGGGTTTATTTTGGATCAGTCATCTGGTAAAAAAACCTTAATTGCCTTAATCTATGCATGGAACACATTGTCTTTTTTCCTAAGTACACTACCATTTAACTCCTGGCGCTATATTCTAATGCTGCCCTTGATCCCTGGTGTGAACCATCAGTTTAATACTTCAGGATACTAATTTAGGGGAAACCCTCCTTTCTTTATTTGCCAGTTGTGTCCCTTCCATTGTATGGAGATACTATAGCATATCAAATCAGTATATCTATATTATGTACACGGATCCATTTTTTGCCATTTTCACATCAATCATCTTTCTGCTCAACAGTTTCATTGCATTTAGTACAGCTGACCTTTTTATTTCCTGTTCCAGTGGTAAAAATTCCAGCATCCAGTGCCATAGTTAGAAAGTATCCACTGGCTCCATTGATACCTTCCTTTGAAGTTGTCTTTGCCTATGTGCTTTGTTCTGTTTAAGTATAGATAACCATTGGTTTTATTATAGTTTTATAGGAGCATTAAATCAATTTTTTTAATTGATTAAATTTTTTATTTAATTTTAATAGTTTAATTCCTATCTATATCCAAATAAATTTAATAAGCCCCTGAAGCTTTTGATTATTTGGATACTATGTTCTCTTTATGAGAATTCCATGTTTTTACCTGTTCATATCTTTCTTTTCAATAAAGGCCACTGCGTGTGATTTTTCTGTGTTGATCCAAAGATCTTCCATAACACACTAGAGCTGTGACTTTCATAGCTGGTTCTGCAAACAGTCTATGGCACTTTGTGTACCCCTGAATTTAAGCACAAGGTTTCAGTATAGAATTATACTTCTATAATGTTAAGCTTTAGTTGAGATAGTCCACCACCACTGTCCATAAAGAAAGAAAAGGATACTGTTGATTAGGGTTAACATGGTATGTCTTGGGAAAACTGTGAATTCCTATGTGTACACTAAAAGAACATTAAATTCCTGTATCATTACATCTACCCGTGTGAAAGTATATTGCTAAATTACTGTGAGAATGATATGTGCTATTTTAAGGTTTTACTGGGTGATTTACCTCTTTATTAACTAGTCATGATATTATCACTTATAGATAGCTGGTTTATAATGTAATGTAAGTTAACTCTGTATATAACTACTGAAATCAACTAAATCAAAGTTAAAAAAGTAGATAAAACAGTCATTTGATCTACGAAATACAAAATTCAGGGATAGATTTTATAAGGTACATTTCATTGAGTTGGTACATGCAAATAGTCAGAAACTCAATCGCTTTAGTGTTTCCTCAGGCTCATTTTTTTACTAAAGAGCTTGATATATTGAAACATAACTTATTTTAATTATTGTATGTTCAAAATACAAAAAAAGTAACTCTAATGAGTTTTTTTAGTAAAACACTTTAATTGTTTAATCGATCCTACAAACTCACTATCTTTCCATTTTATATTGAGCAACAACAATCTGTTTTTCTTACACAAAGTCGTCCAGTTAAGTTAACCCATAATAAAACAACTTTTTGGTGGTGTCAGGTTTGGTAAACAAATCTGTAATCTGTGTTATATTGCATCTGCTATGGAAAGTAGCAAACAAAACAAATATGTTTATTGTATTAAAATATCAGTTGATGGATTTTAATTACTTGATTAGAAAGTTCAAAAAAGAGTTCAAAAAAGTATTTTCAAAAGCTGGGATTTTATAGAAAAAGTAAGTTTTACACAACCTTACGATAGAGGTATACTTGCAACCTACAAAAGTGTATTTGTGATTTTCAAATACTCTAGATAAATATTTGGACTCAGTTATGCATTTGATGAATCTTGAGCTCTTGTGTCCCAGTGGTAACTGTAATGCATTTTCCCTTTCCTTTGTATTGAGTTTTGTTGCATTTGTATTGAGTTTTGTTCATTTAAATTTTGAGATAAATTTTATTTTTATTACTTAACTTGACATTCAGTAGTGAATATTGATTGTAAAGAACTAATTCTTGAACTTAGTTTGTTATTTTCTACCTCCTATTTATTGTTTTAAACACTTATTTATATTTTAATTCACCATATATCGCTTTATAGGACAATTACAGGTATAAGTAGAAAATGAACATAAAATAGTGAAGGGTGACAGTAGTTGAACAGCCACAATGAAGAATTCATTTATTTATAAAATTTATTTTCTTAATAATATAAATACTTATTTTTATTTTTCATAAGAATGAGAAACACCATTTTCTTTTGAGAAACTCTAGTTTAGTTTTCAAATTCAACATTAGTTTCAAAATAACTTTGAAAACTGTTCTAAAAATTTAGCTCCAATTTTTAAAATTGGAAGAAATGAGAAAACCCCCAAAGAATAACTTCTTTGTTGTTTCCTCCATTCTTTGTTTAGCCTTTTTTATTAAATTTATATTTTTCACTCAGTTTCATACACTGCAAACAAAACAAAACATTTTTAAATATAGGTTTGTTTAATTTACATTACTATATTTTAGGTTGGTGTAGCAAAGTTCGTATTTGTATTTTTTGTTTTTTTTTCCAATTAAAGCCGCAAGTTTACACTCTTTTAAAATTGAAAATGGTTAATTTTATTGTATATTGGATGAAGTTTCTTATTTATGAATTATTTTTCTTGAATAAACTAAGTCAAGAGGGGTGTAATCTCATCCAAAATTAGCCGATAACGACTTTATTACAGTTTTTAGTAGTGACAAAGTACTTTAATTAAATCTAAAAGTTACCAATCAATTTAAGAGTCAATAAGTGATTAAGAAATCAGCTCAACAAAACTCGCAAAATTAAACCTATGTACATACTACATTAATGAAAAAATTGAAAATTAATTTATTAGAATTATTTTTTACTTTTAAATTTATTTAATCCATTTCTGTGAGTACCTATAGTATGTATATATTTATTATACTATATTACTCTCCCCTCTTGCAAAATGTACTGTCTTTTGATTAAAACAAATTTGTATCTTTTTTTGAGTTTTGTAGCTATGCTAGCATGTAGAGTAGTTGTTTGTTAAATGTTGTTTTATCTTTGTTATTTACTTTTATTCATGTTTTTGTTTAGTCAGTTTCATGTTCGTACAAGTTATGTAGATGTGGAATCTTCCTATTTTGCCTAACCACTGTGTGGTTTTTACTTTTTAAGACACAAAAATATTGTAGTTAGTAGTGTTTTCTGAATATTTTTCACAATCTAATATGAAATAATATAAAAATGTCAGTGTACAATCAAATTTCTCGTGCTATATAATATTAATAGTTATCTGGTAAGAGAATTGTTTAAGTAACTCAGTGCTGTGATTTATAAACATATGAGTATGAGAATATTGTAATCATATTACATTTTTCATGGATTAATGAACTTGGTAAGTAGACCAGAATCTTGTAAACTGTATGAGAGAAAATAGAAAGTAAACATGGTATTCATTAAAATTGATTAGAGAAAACTGTAAGTTTATTGTTAAGAAATACATCTTTCAAGAAACTTATTTATTTTACACAAAGATTTATACCTTTTGAACAATAAAATTCTTTAATATATAACTGCACAGTGAAAAAATTCCTTATTACAACCATTTTAATACTCTTTTTAATTTGTATCCATCATTTAGCTTAAACTACAGTAGGTTAATCTCTTGTTTCTTATTTTTAATTTATTTTTGTTTTACCTAAACTATTGTGCAATTTTTAACAAGTAATCATTTGCACCATCAAACCTTGTACAAAATATATCACCTTATAATATTTTCAAATATGTTTTCTTTTATTTTTATCCTTGTTATTTACACTATTTTTGATGCTAAATATAGATTTTTCCTTGAAAATGCTAAAAAATAACAATGAATGATTTACTCCTTTTAGTACCTCCTGTAACTGTAGTCTGTTATCGGAGCCTTCATAGCTCACCAACCCATTATTCTATCTCATGGAACAATGATATTTATAAGATATTGCAAAATTACAAAAATGGTGATTTAACTGTTAATTTGATTGAAATATATATCATATGAAGTTAAAGAATAATCAGCCCCAGAAATGATTGTTTATAGAATATACTAAGATTATTCAAATATAAATAAGAATTTTGAATGAAGCTGCACAGAGTGATGTACAGTAGATGCAAGCCAGTGGCAGTGTGGGGGAGTGTGAGGTTATGTGATAACTAGGACCAGTCAACAGAACTCACTTGTGATCTGCTTTATCCAGGCAATGGTAATTCCTAAACCATTGGATCGTGCTGTAAATTAAATATTCCTTTAGGTATTTACATAGTACACAATTTCTACACTGAATAGTGTCTTAATATTAGCCTATATTAAAATATAAAACTGACTATTTTATTCAATAACACATTAAATATATTAATAAAATTAAAGTTGATAGTAATAAAAACTGTCAACAGTAAAAATGTATTAGGACTCAAAACTATAAAATGGAAATATTTTAGTCTCTTTTTAATTCATCTGGTAATTTATTGTAGAAATGGTCAAATATTGAAGTGTTTTGCGATAGAACTCAATTTGGTGTGAAGGTACGGCCAAGTTGTTCCGATGTGTTATGTTGTATTTGTAAACTCCATAGAGTTGGGGTAAACTACCAATTTAAGTTTCACTGATTATAGTTTTATAATTATATGAGTTTTTTTTTCAACCTCTGATCTCACTCCATGACGGCCAGAGAAGTTGCAGGTGCGCAGCGTACGCAGTAGTTGATCATCCATCTTCCCTGCTACAACTTTTGTCACTGCCGAGTTCAAGTAGCTAGTTTTGCAGTCGCATAAACTGCATAGCTGCCTCTATTGATTTTCTCAAAAAATGTGAATTAAACAGTATTATTTTTTCTTGCAAGAAGAAGTGAATAGTGCAGCAGAAATCCATCTGTGAATGTGCTGTGTTTACGGAGAAAACATTTTGAGTGATGGTGTTGTACGGGAGTGGTGTAGAAAGCCCAAAATGTTGATGGACACTCACAAAAATCGCCGAATGGCTTCAAATTTCACATTTCTTGAATTGATCCTTGAATTTGACATTCGGCCATCTTTAAACTTTTAACACAATTCACACACACCATCACTCACATTGTTTTCTCTGTAAACACAGCACATTCTCCAATGGATTTCTGCTGCACTATTCCCTTCTGCTTGCAGGAAATAAATAACACTTCTCAATTTACATTTGGCATGAGAATCAATAGAGGCAGCCATGTTCATGCGACTGCAGTTCAGCACAAACTGACTAATTGAACTCGACAATGACAAATGTTGTACCAGGAAAGATGCACAATCAACTACTGCAAACACAATGCACCTGCCACGTGACTGGCCGTCATGACGTGAGATCGGATGTTGAAAAAAATAACGACCTTCGTACATGGCATACACTGTCTGTATTCATAATTTTACCAAATTTATTTACCAAAGTGCTTGGTTTGAGTTTTAATATAGTCCATATTGCTCTTTTTTTGTATTGTCAAGATTGAATCTTAAATTTTTATTTGTTGTGATGCATTATACTCTGTCCGGAGAGCAGTGGCCTCTGTAGGATTACAGACCGTTGCTGACCCAAGCACACTGATAACTGTAATGGTCAAGAAGCTGCCCTGTGTTCCCAATTTGCATTGATCATTTTTATTAATTCTTAATGAATCTAGTAATTTTTTTATTTATGTAATCTTTATAATAAAATAAAGAAAATTAGTTGTAATGGTCCATAATCTTTCAGGACCTCTGTTCTCTGGACAGAGTATTGTGTAAAACTATAAAAACAAGGATCAAAGTAACACGAGTGAGACAATACTTGAGTGGCATTTGACTTAAATGAACAGTGCCATAATTTATGGGGTGTTTAGTATAGTCAAATAAATCTTAGTATCTATGTTGTATGTAGAACATTGTTACAGCTAATTTAAGTGTCCAAAAGTTGCACAGTGTTCCATGGCTTTTTAAGCGACAGAATGAAGGCTAGAAACGTTTTGTAAAGGCTTCTAAATGTATACCAAAGAGATAGAATGACTTTTTGAGAATTCACACATTGCATTCAAAACTTTGCAGTCAGTATAGGGAGGATTTTATTAGGTTTGATCCATTTGCTTATTAATCCTTGAAAATGGCTTCATGTGTTGTGTCTCGTGCGGCAAACTCACTGGGCTGCGATGGTTTTGTGTGATCCTTCTGGCGGAACTATTCAAGCAGTTATATGTCCCACTAGAGGACAAATTACTCTATCTTTTTGTTAATACCACATTACTGCAATGTTCACTGCTGTTTATAATGGCTTAGGTTAACAATTTATTCATTGAAAAATGTTAAAACATCACTATTTATGTCAATGCAGATTATATGTACAAGTATATTTTTAACGTTGAAAATGTGCAGAATAGCACACCAAGTGTCACAGTTTGGTGAAATTTTTAGGTTAAACCTAATAATGCAAATTTATTTTTATTTATGTAATGAAAACAATAATAAAAGAATAATAATAAAATAAATGTTCATATAATTTTAGATAGTTATTTCCTTTGATATATTTTAAATGTAACCTTTAAAAAATGGTAAGTAGCAGTGGCCAGGTGGCTGACTTACATATCAGTGACAGCTGAATATCTCCCGCAGTTGGGAATAGATGTGTCTGTGAAATTTCCCTTGTTAAAGGGTTAACAACACAACAAGATAGAAACTGTGATTACATTCATGAGATTAGGACCCTGAACAGCTGAATTATTATTGTTACTATTGATTCTTGAGCTTTGTAATTTCATTTATTACAAGTTCAGAGATGCACTTGGTTGAAATTTGACATTATTCGTCATGAAATTGTTTCGTGATTAGTCCAAACATGTCATACCCTGAACAAACAAAAGTGAGAGTGAAGATGTCCAAGGATACAACAGAATTTCTCAACAATATCTTGAACAAATATGACAGATGGTAAAAAATTACGCTTTTTTTGAAGGGGGCTGATGATGTGAGGTAAGCCTGAGGTGATGATTTTCCTTGAACTAGATCAGTTTAAGTTGTGTTCATGCCTGGATATGAGAAACATAGAACACTGTGTTTAAAGTTTACCTTGAAAATCACAATTAAGATGAGCATAATCTTTCTTACATTGTCATTCATTTGCTTAATTTATTTCTATATTCTTTCTTTTATTTAATTCATTGTACAACACAGATTTAAGCACACTAATCACCATAATAATAGAAAAAAGATTTATCAATGTATTCTAATATGAGATATTTTTACAGAACATTCATATTTTTATTTTATTCTTCAAGTGTGATGATTTTTATGTTTACATTAAATAAACAATTGTGCGGTATACAAAACAAAGCAAACAGATGTGTGCAAAAGATACAGATTTGTTGAAATACAAAGTTTAGCAACATTCTACTCACTAACATGTATTATTATTCACAGCTTTTATTATTACTAAAAGAAGCTTACATCATTCGCTCATTATGAATGTTCTTATGTTTCACAGGTTCTCTGTAAAGGTAATATCTCATTAAATGTACTAGTACACTAATAATTTAATCTGTATCAACCCTTAACTAGTACAACAGTCTTTTAGAGTAACAATTTAACAGCTCCATATTCAGGGTATATATGGGTTAAGCACAATCAGGGAATATTGATACTGTGCAAAGCAAACAATAATGATCAAATTTGTACCAGGTCTGTTGGACTATTGGATTCGATGTTTTATGTAGTTCAGTGCTTCTAACTTCTGCTAACAGCCTAGCTCAAAAACTTACAGATACCCCGAATGTCATCTAAATTTTATAAAAAATCAGGGGCTTAATACAACACAGTAGAAGTTGAAAACTCCTAGCTGTACTTTAGTATTATACAGAAGCCACTCTGTCCCTATCTACTACTTATTGTTCCACAATATAAAGAGATAAATAGGATTATAAATTAAAAAACTTACAGTTAACTTTACGAGCGCTTAAGTGATCTGAGCTTGTCTCGATGAATGTTTTTCTTCTTACACCAGAAGTTCAGGGCCACTAATGGCCAGGGGCTTTTCCAATTGGTACTTTTCCGATGTTATATGATCTGGCATGTGATCTGAAGTCGGGAAAGAAATGAAAATGAAATTAAATGAAAAATGCTATAATTAAGGAGGGGGAGTTAGGGTTATCAGACCCTCTCTACCAATCAATCTCATATTATATACAGTAAATTTACAGTAGTTAAATACAAATTCGATAAATTATTAAATTATAATTTAAATATAAAATAACAAAATTTTTTAACCTACACAAAATTAAATGACCTTAAAGTAAAAATCTACATAATATTAAAGTGAATTTCAAACTTAAAATATAAAAGAAAAATATATATAACTTGTAATTAATACAAGTAAAATTCAAAATGAAGAACAAGAAGACATTCAATCACTCTAACACACCCTCTGACCACATGACCGCAACAAGCAGCACCACCCGTCACCCCCACAGGCCCCCCAGCAGCAAGCCCCTAACCCTCGTCCCGAAGCGTGCACGGTCCTCAATATATATAATATCATCGGGAAGAGCGTTCCAAAGACAACAAGCTTCAACAGTGAAGGACCTATTAAAAAATAATTATCGATGGATTGGAATTGATAACAATGTAGCTCCCCTTTTTGTAGGTCGTTCACTAATATCAGATATAAAGTTGAAAGTACCGTTCGGAAATGCCCCTGGCCATCAGTGCGGGCTTCAGCGACCCCACACTTCTGGCGTAAAAAGAAAAATATTCATCGAGACAAGCTCAGATCACTTGAGCACTCGTAAAGGTTAACTTTAACTTTGCTACTACTAGTAACATATTTATGGTAGCCTAATCTAAATTACGAAGCAAAACATGTAATTTTGTATAATGCAAAAAACTTTGGGTAGTTCTTTTTGTTGCATGAAAAATTAAACCATAATCTCCCTATCCTTCAGCGCTCCTGAGCAGCCATTAAGGCAATATTATTTCTCTTTGCCGCTTGTGATCATAATCAAACTACTATTCAAATCTGTGTTTCAACATCAATTAAATCTTAGACAAAGTTAAACGTTCTGTAAAACTTTTTGTCTGAACTATTTTCAGTAAAGGAAGAGTGAAAGGTATGAAATTGCAATATAATGTAAGTCATTGATCCACTGTATAAAGGAAAATTAGGACAAGAAATAATAATTTAGTAACTTAAAAATACCAGAAGTGTTGATTTTTTATTTGAAAGAGTAACTTTCCTGATAATGTTATTAATTTAACACTTTCAATTATAACCCAAAATATGAGTATAACACCCGAAATCCCAAACTTTTTTATTTAGCTAATTGTATTCATTTAGCATCACAAGTACTGGATATTATCAATTTTATAAATAAGTATTGTTTTTATATATAAAAGTACTGTGGGACCATCATCGGTACTAACAGCGTTGATATATCCCATATAGACCAAATACTGGCATTGAAATTATTGGTAAAATATCTATTGGTGTTTGTATAGTAACAATACTGCTAAATAAATTAAATTTTGTTGATAAATGTAAACTGTAGAGTATAAGTAAAAACCGGGCTAAGTGCCAAAAATTAAGAAATTGAGTTTAGTATCAAAATGTGTGCTATAAGCCAACCCCAATACAGTATAAACCGGGCTATGTCGAGAAAAATCAATAATTCGTTCAAATCCTTGCCGCTAGAATGCGCATGGGCTATGTTCAAGGGTGACATCAGTAAAAACCGAGTCAAGTGCCATGCGCAACACACGCCAGACTACACGTGTTTTGCAGGTTATGTTTGTTGCCACAGGCATTCTAACCACTGTATGAGGAGTGTGTGTTACCGCTTTACATTGTGATTAGATTGAGTTTGTGTTATCCATAATGAATGTGCCTTTAGTATTACCGAAGTGTAAGAGACGAGCAAAGGGTGAAGCATCTTGTTTGTTGAAAGGAGTCTTGAACAAAATAACCCACAAAAAAGTTGATTGTTTGGAGCCACAACTGTGGGGGACAAAAAAAATGTTGCTGTTTTTATGGAATTATTTAGTTTGTCGTGGTATCTTTGATGAAATTGAACATAAATATCTTGTGTCAGGCCATTCATACCTTTCTTGTGATTGAGACTTTGCGCTCATCGAGAAAAAAAGAGAGTAAGTAGGTGTGAAGTCTCACTAGACATAGTTCAAATTCTTGTAAGTGCCTCCCACAAAAAGCAATTTTTTCCACACTTATGGATGAAGATGACTTTTTTTTATTTTAAGGAAAGTAGTAACAATTGTCTGAATACAAAGAAATTGGAAATGTCCAAAGTCCAATGGCTAAAAATTGCAAGAACAAAACCAAGTATAGTATTTGTGAAAAAATCATGGACTGATATTGAAACTTGGCTCGGAATAAATGTGTTCAAAAAGGGGGTTAAGGAAGAGGACATCTTGCAAAACCTATCCACTTTGCAAACAATAAACCGATTAACTAAAGAAAAAAAAGAAGACCTGAAAAAGATGATACCTTACCTCAAAGAAGAGAACAAAGGCTTTTATAATAATTTAACTGCATAAAAGTTTCAGTGTTCCTGCCTGTTAACTTAAGTTTAGTGTATAATATACTATCGAGTATTTGAGTAAAAGTTTAAATAATTAAATAGGTATAACATTATAATTGTTTGTCTTTTTAACCTGTATTATTTTTTAACTACATGTTTGCTTACTCTTTCATTTTTATGTATTTTTAGTAACATTTGTTTGGTACTTAGCCCTCTTTTTACATCAGCAAGTTGTGACATAGCCCGAAGTAAATGTGGCACTTAGCCCGGTGTTTACCTCAGTAAGTTGTGACATACCCCTTTTCAAAAAAAGTTGAATTCAATATTTTTTTCTTTACTGTTCCCATGGTATATAATGCATTCTTCCACTGATACTATTTAGTAGTGATGCATATTTTTTATTTAATATATTACAGTTAAAAAATATTTAATTATGATAGTTATATGCAGTTTTCATCGATTATCTCAAAAGTAACTTTTTGGCACTTAGCCCGGTTTTTACTTATACTCTACAACTATGACGCCACCTTATGTATGTTATGATCAGTGCTACTAGAAATGTAAATACCTTACATTAATACTCTAACGACTAATTTCTAAATTCAGAAACATTTTGGTATTATTTATTATTTAAATAAATACCTTTTATAACAATGAGTAAAATCTATTACATAATCAAAAACATCTATGACTTAAAAATTTTATGAATGAACATGACACTATAGTGACATTGTCAGTACTAGGGGTGTAACATGCGCAAGGCGTCACTATGACTGAATGAGTTAAGAATATAAATTATATTAGAAAATTGGTACATTTTAAATAAATTTTCTAATGATAACAAGATCATACCGTCACACACACACTGTTTGTTGAAATTATAAATTTTCATAAAGAAAAGGATTATTAAACTTAATGGCAGATATAATATTCTATTAGAAGGATTAGCTAAACTAATTTAGGATATATTTTAAATTGAGATTTAGATGTACTAAATTTTTTTAATGTTATATATTTATTTGATAGAATTGATTATCTATCTCAGTTTTTGTACTGTAACAGATTGGTATGTACCGTATTCTAACTTATACTGCACATGTACTTTATTAAAATTTAAAATATGTTTGTTTTTCAATAGATCAGACTTCCAGAAATGAGACACCTAATATCAAATAAATCTAATATATCATGAAATCTTTAACCAAAAGTGATACAGAGTGATAAATGGCTTGTTTGTTTTTCAATAGATCAGACTTCCAGAAATGAGACACCTAATATCAAATAAATCTAATATATCATGAAATCTTTAACCAAAAGTGATACAGAGTGATAAATGGCTTGTTTGTTCTTCAATAGATCAGACTTCCAGAAATGAGACACCTAATATCAAATAAATCTAATATATCATGAAATCTTTAACCAAAAGTGATACAGAGTGATAAATGGCTTGTTTGTTCTTCAATAGATCAGACTTCCAGAAATGAGACACCTAATATCAAATAAATCTAATATATCATGAAATCTTTAACCAAAAGTGATACAGAGTGATAAATGGCTTGTTTGTTCTTCAATAGATCAGACTTCCAGAAATGAGACACCTAATATCAAATAAATCTAATATATCATGAAATCTTTAACCAAAAGTGATACAGAGTGATAAATGGCTTGTTTGTTTTTCAATAGATCAGACTTCCAGAAATGAGACACCTAATATCAAATAAATCTAATATATCATGAAATCTTTAACCAAAAGTGATACAGAGTGATAAATGGCTTGTTTGTTCTTCAATAGATCAGACTTCCAGAAATGAGACACCTAATATCAAATAAATCTAATATATCATGAAATCTTTAACCAAAAGTGATACAGAGTGATAAATGGCTTGTTTGTTTTTCAATAGATCAGACTTCCAGAAATGAGACACCTAATATCAAATAAATCTAATATATCATGAAATCTTTAACCAAAAGTGATACAGAGTGATAAATGGCTTGTTTGTTTTTCAATAGATCAGACTTCCAGAAATGAGACACCTAATATCAAATAAATCTAATATATCATGAAATCTTTAACCAAAAGTGATACAGAGTGATAAATGGCTTGTTTGTTCTTCAATAGATCAGACTTCCAGAAATGAGACACCTAATATCAAATAAATCTAATATATCATGAAATCTTTAACCAAAAGTGATACAGAGTGATAAATGGCTTGTTTGTTTTTCAATAGATCAGACTTCCAGAAATGAGACACCTAATATCAAATAAATCTAATATATCATGAAATCTTTAACCAAAAGTGATACAGAGTGATAAATGGCTTGTTTGTTCTTCAGTCACTCGATAAACTAAAATAAAAATCACCTGGTTCTCTAAAACTTTTAATAATTTTGAAATATAACTGAAAATCTTATTGTCTGTTAATCTTAAATTAGCGCAAAATCTGAAATAAAAATATGAAACTTGAAAATGAATTCAGTATGCATGCTTCAAGCTCATGTTAATTGTATATCCTTATAATATGTTTATACTTGATTATGTATGTAAATTACCTTTCAATAAATAATACAAACTATTAAGATCACTTTCATGAAGTGTCTATAAATGAAACTCAAGGCACCACACATTACTCAATTAAAATTAAATGTTCCCATATGGATTAAGTCCATTTAGTCATAGTAATTTAAAATTTCTAACATTGACTAAAAGTCTTTAAACAGATAAAATTATCTCAGTAAAAATTATTACTCTCTTGTTCTCTTTTAAATTTCAAGAATTAATGTACGTACTATCAAATGGAGGCTCCGAATCTATAAATAAAAACAGAATATTTTTAAATCAGACAATTTTATAAGGGTCCAATAATTTTTATTTTAAAATTAAACCACATTATAAGACCGAAAACATACATGTAAAGACTTTGCTGAAATAGAAAGTCAAAGAGGGTAAATCTTATTTACAGTTGTAGAAAGAATATCAGGTCACTACAACATTACAACTGAACTAATTGGGGGGGGGGGGGGAGGGAGAGATATGGGTGAAGGAGGAAGTTGATTTGGACAGGATGTGGAAGAAAGTGACAAGTGTGTTTCTATAATGTGTAGACATCTGAATCAGGTCTTCTGTCCTTGATCTACCTCTAGCACATACAGCAAATCAAGTTCATGGCTTGTCTGTATGTCTGCCTGCATTAAATTAACAACATCGGTTAAATTACGTCTAAAGAAAATTAATCAAACTTTTCCTTATAATTCTTTCCCTTGACTTCCTACTTTCAGGAAGAAGGAGCTTATCAATATAGTTACCATTTAATAAAACTGGTACAATAATAAGGACATAACACCTACACACTGCTTTTAGGTGGATTTTTTTTGTGTTAGCACTTAAGTAAAATTTTCACCTAACTTAATCAAGCATGACTGTCAGAGCCCAAAACAGGCCAAGCAAGTGGAAACTCTGTACAGAAATTGATGTTATAAATATCTCAGTTTGGCCAGCTCGGTAAGTCATTTTGTTCTAAATATAGCAACTTATATAAAATCCAAAATTCCATTATTGATGAACCTAGAGAAAAAATAAAAAGTTCTGGAATACTTATAATATTTCCTAAACATTTTGTAAACAACACTTTTGTTGTATTTTTGTTGTTATGTTTGTATTACGTCCCATAAGAAATAAATTATTAATGTTTCCGTTCTGTTGTAAAATCTATCTACTTCTTTCAACTGAGTTGGAAGGATTATTTATGAATTTTGATAAAAGAAAAGGAACATCAAAATAAATGGCAGATTATTAGTATTCTATTGGAAGGATTAACTAAAACTTACTTTGTATGTATTTTAAATTGATAAGAAAATCTGAAATTTTTAATCTAGACAATTTTATATATTATTAGATTGAATTTATAATCTATACCATGATAGACTATTTGTCTTGCAGAGTCAAGGACCGACGTGTGGGAGCGGTCCAACATAGTAGTGGATGAACGCATGTTGACAGATGCAGCGTCCATCACCAGATATATTCATTTTAAAGATTCTGACGTACCAAAAGTATTCAAAGAAACTACTGTGTAAACATATAAAAATTCTTTTGGATATTTTCCGAGTTTTGGTATGTAATATTGAGCTCCAAAATACCCTGTAAACGATTTGTTCATGTGTTATATGTAAATATTGTGTATTTTTTATCTACTCAATTTTAATTTAAGTTGTATTGTTTACCTTAGTCAGTTTTCGAACATTCCATTCACTATAAAAATCTAATTATAGATGTGCAAATAAATGTGTGTGAAACAAAAGTTAAGTGTCTCAAACTTATCTTTAAATTGTTAGTAAATACAAGCTACTTTAATGTTAACACTAGTTCTTTCATTTTTCTAAAACTAGTTTATATTATATTCTGTTTGTGTCCCTAGCAATGGGAAAAATAAGAAATATTCAACTGACTATTTCATTTATAAAACATTGTTATGACAGCAGAAGTTGATTGAAAGTAAAACTGATATTGTAATACTGTATAACATTAGAAATGTAATTATTATCAATTTTAATTATATTTCTTATTTTTTAGGCTTAAATGTTTTAACGCTGTTAAAGTTAACTTACATTTTCAGAAATGTGCTGAAAATTGATGAACGACAAAGTTTAATAGTGTATTTCTTGTCATAATCCAATTAATTACTCAACAAAAGCATATTATACCAATATTACAAATGAAAAGAGAATAATTTTAATGTTATATAGATTTTTAGTTATAAATATTCAGTAGGTTTCACTCAAACTTGTAAAAAGTATAATATTTTAAATAATATATTTCATAGTTCTTAATCAAAAACATTTACTATGCCACCAAAGTTTGTTTACTTACCGTGGTGATACTACTCAAAGAACTTATTCTGTAACAAATAAACGCTGTAGTAAATATTCTTGTAAAAATAAAAGATCTCTTTTAGAAAGATATTTAATTTATGAAACAAGGCAAATATGAAAACAAGAATATTAAACACTAATCAGTAGTTAGATTATGAATTGAAAATCAAATGTAAAATGAAAATTACTGTTAAGTTGACTGTATGTGAGACACCTTACTACACCTGGCTTAAGAGTACTATATAGTAAAGAATATATTATTGCAAGCCTGGCTGTATCGCACCATGTGGGAGGAGGGAGATACAAAGATTAGAGATAAATTTTAGAGATACAATGTTGCAACATTGTTATATCAGCTGATCCTCAGTATGAGGTGACGTGACAACGTCTCAATTCGTTCCGGTTGTTTACATCCATTTTTCATTTTATTATTCTGCATGTTTTATTTGATTATTATTTTTGCTCGTTTTGTGTTACAGTGTAAAACGTGTTAGTTTAAATTGTGAACGTAAAGGATTCAGGTAGATGGATGAGAAATAAAAATGAGCAGTTACGATCACTTGATTGTTGAATTCAATCGATTATCCAATCACTAGTTATTCTTCCGTTACAACTGGAAACACTGTGCCACAACCCAGGTTTGCATTGATATGTCTCGTACTATAGTCAAGATATGTTTTTATACCTGAAGTGAGGTGGAATGTGTTTTTGTTTAGTAGTATTTTATGCAAATATTCTATGGATTGGATAAGAATTTTTTTATTTATTGATACTGTTATTAATGTAAATTCACAAGATTTAAAACATTATACAATTGGGTGTAATTAATGATTTTATACCATATTATTATTAACTATAGTATGAGGTCGAGACATATTACAAGCCCGGATTGTTGCAAGTAAACTGTTTTCTGATGCACTTCAGCCTGAGATATATTATTGAAGCTTTGCATGAGTATATAAAATTAGTTTTTTGCGATAACAATAATAGTGAAATTATTACTTAATATCTCTTTATGTTATTAATAAATAATAACGCCAAATGGCCAGACTTGCAATGATATGTCTCATAGAGTAGCAGAACTAACCGTTTTGTATGATTAAAGATCAATAATTTACTATAGTTTTATAACGACTCTCAGAGTTGTGTGTTATGTATTTGATAATTTTAATCCCTTAATTAGAGTAGCCCGCATGAAAACGGTCTGATTTTGATTGGTCCACTTGAATACCCTCTCTGTACCCCATTGTCAAGTTTAGATGTATGGAAAATTATTGATTCATCTCAAAATGTGTTGCAATAATGAAAAATCAGCAGATGCACACTATTTCATTCATTTGTTATGCAGACAATATGCATCCTAAATCAAGCATAATGTATATAACCACAACCATGCCATAGTAAGAACATCCGGTGGTCAGTAGCAACATAGCAACATTACTTCAAATGTCATCAGAGTATTTTCATGTGGGTTACAATAATTTATGTTTTAATGCAGAGTTAAAGCAGAACCGCTTGTCATCTAACATTGTAAATTAAGTATTTCACAAAAGTTTAACGCATTTATGAAAATTGTGATTTTATTAGTTTTTATTGTATAAAAAGCATTAAAAGCCATTCTAAAATGCTGCATGATACATTTGATAATTCTATTGAAAATACAGGTGGGTTAAACTCACTATATAAATCATACAAAGCTCAGAGCTCTAGAGCCGCATGCCATGTTGAGGTGTTGGTAAAGGCATGGGTCTCTAGAGCCCCACATGGGTATGAATGTGTTAACAAGTTGTTGAAACATTATTATTCCATCAAAGGTTGACTATTGTATATTTTTTTAACTTCAAAGACAAATTAAGTACTGTATTTAATATTGATATTGACCATAATATATGGTAATTTTTATAATATTCAGTTTACATAAACATGTTTATATGTAATACTTAAAGGTATTTCAATACAATATTTATGTGTAACAGGGTATTCATCGTCGAACACCAATTTTTTATTATACATGTAAAGTTTTCTCACATGATTCTATTTTAAGTAATGGTATTTCTCAGGGTATTTCCCTTAAATTTTGGTTTATAGCAATTGTTTATTTTTTATAGATGAGGGAACACTTATGAAACTCCTGCCTGTATAATGTATAAGTACACCCATTCTGTATGAATGAATCTGTTTCGTAACTGACTTTCAGTTTAAATTGAAATTGTTGACTAATTCTTTAATATATTAATATTTTGGGATATTAATATTTTATAAAAATGCAAATGTACATAAAAAACTACTTTATCAGTTCATGTCTTTTTTCTTATTGTGAGAAATTGATATCAACCGCCCTTGGCCTCGCATGATTTGAGTGTCTGTAATTGGACCTAATGATGTTTAATAAAATCAACAGCGCACACTTTACTATTACATTATCATTTAATTCAAATCTAATACTTTATATGTAGTGTAACACCTGTCTGTCCGCTCTGCCACAAGTTTCACAATTTGCTTCTTAATGCTTACTTCTTCTGAGATGTAGCTACAAATCACATATCGAGTTGTTTTTTGTCAAATGAACATTGCTTACATCACATCAATATTGTAAATAACAACATTTTACATAGCATTACACTTTTGAGATTAAATATACTAACACAGAATAAACCTGCTGAATTTAACATGTGAGCACACTCACACTTATCCAAGCACCCCGAAAACTAGCTGATAATTTAAAAACATTTTGTCACATCTTGATGTATCATTTATATTATATAACATATCACAAACATAAAATGCTGTATACATTTACTATTATATAATTTATTGTCTGATATTTTAGCAAAATAAAAAATATATCATTTGTCAACATTCTTTACAGTACAAAATTGAAGGATTGTAAACATAATTGGACATAGTACACATATTATTGCTTAGATCATGTATAATGTGTTTTTAGTGTAATAAACATTAGAATACAGTTGCAAACTACAAAATATTCAAAAGTATTTTATCAAGTACAGAAAAAACTGGCCAATTGAAACAAAAAAAATATTGTCTTGCAAATTAACCTTAAATCTGGCAGTATTTTTCTGTAATGACTAGTCTTATTTTGTCGAATTAATTGAAGGTTTTTTGTCAATTTTTTCCAAAAAATATGACCAATCTAATAGGTGTATTGTTTTGTCCCAAATGAATTGTGAATTAATATAATAAAATTTAGTTAAGGCAAACAGAATATGTAAACAAAAAATATAAACACTTGTAAAGAATACATTTATGAAATAATAATTCAATTCATATACATACACTTCTTTGAAAATAGAAGGTAAACGTGATTAAAAACATCTAATATTGAAAATATAAAAATTATAAAATATCCATTTCATACCAGGCTTCATGTCCTTTCTGAGAAAAAATAATGTTTGTTGTATTATGTACAGTCCAGTTCACCTAAACTTCGTATACTATGAATGAAAATCGAAAAAGGTACATTATTTTACAAATTTGGTAGTGAGACTATTTATATTATTATTCATATACTTACTCTAACAATTAATTAGGATTAAAACATAATGTAACATATATTATATAAACACAATATAAGCTTCATACTGATGGATGTAAATTTCAGATACCAATCCACACTTGCATTTGTGTCTTTTCTGTCTGTAATTACCTCAGTTTACAAGCAATAAAGGCAATTCATTTCAACTGCTGATGACATCCTTGGTTGGCACAGAATTATAATGGTAGAGAATAATGCTGATACATTGACATCATCATACTATAACCAATGAAAAAGAAACATACATGTGTTGTGTTTCAAAGGGAAGATTTCAGTACAGAACATCCTAATTTATGTGTAAGCTCACTGCTTACAGTTTACTATTGACAACACATTGGCAACACCTACAACTAATTACGAGTATATAATCTACAACAGGTTATTCTCTTCTGTGGGTGAAAATCTGGAAAAAACTTCCAAACATGGTGCCACAAATGGGCATTTTGGTGTGAAAAGTATCACCGAGAAAAATATAGAACACCAACGAAATGCTCATTAATTAGTTTCTTGCATTGTTAGTCTTTGCGTTTAAGTGCGTAGTAGTGTAACAATCCACAACTACAGTCAACTTTTTACAACTTTTCATCCATTTTACCTTTTTTACAATGCTTTGACTGGTGAAAAGGGCAGACTCCAATTCCTGAGAAGTAGCCTATTTCTATATTTTTGTAGTATTTTTGTTTGATAATGTCTAAAACTAGTTTTAATGATTTATTAAACACATGTTTATTACAATTGTTTGAGATTTAACGTTGGTCTTATGGGATAAATTCAAGATCGTTTAACTGTAGCTGGCTTTAAACCAATTACTGACCTTGACAAAGAACACACTCATGCATACATGATATAAAATTCAGTACCTCCATTTCTATGATTCATTTAGAAGATGAGCTGTCAACTAAATCAGAATGCTAAAATGTGCCACTTTACCTCAGGGGATTGCCTTAATACATCTGTTCTCATATTATAGATCCTACCATTACAACAGTAAACACAAAACAGAAGAAAATAACACAAAATAGAATCTTCCGAATCTTTTAAATTTGAGGCCAAATTTAAAATGTGCATATAAGATAAAATAAAGGTTAGATTGAAACATAAAATAATTAAGTTTAATCTTTTAATCACCAACACTACTTCTCAACCTTAAATCTGAACAGTTTTCGCTTCGTAGCAGTTCAAGACCTTAAAGGTTGGTAATTTCACCTTTTTTTACTCACTGTTCATTTTGAGTAGTGTCCATGTATTGAGATGCAAACAAGTTAGAAACATACTTTGTTATTTGAGCATATGTGATGTTAATAGAGTAGGAAACCTGTGTGTAGATCGTACTTGATTAAGTCTAATACTTGTAGTATCTTCATTCACATATATCATCCGTCTGACTATCGTAAGCTTTAACTTATAGTCCATTTTTAATTATTTAACTGTAGTATTAGGAAAATTATGCTGTCTAGTCCAATCTCGATGTTACGTTCGTAGAATTTAGGAAATTTGTTTACATAATCACAAATTAACATTTTTTCACTGAATGTTTATCTTAATTTTGTGAGCTTCCATTAAAGTATTGCTAGTTATTTTTAAGGTAAGGAAGACTCTAATTCATACTCATTCAACAGGATATTTAATATAAGTATTTTAGTATTATTTGCTCAAAGATACATTTTCAAAAGTAAATCAACATGTTTGTAGTTCATAGTTTTTATTTGTTTCTACCTTTAGATAATGTGTTGTGTATTATAAATTGTACTTTTAAATTACGTTTGTTTCTGAAAAATAATATATTTATATGGTTTCTCTTCAGGTTTTAGAAATATTTTTTTTTTAATTTCATGTTTGCTCTCTAAAGTTAATAAAGAACTTTATTCCAGCACTCAACAATGCAAAAGTTCATAAAGCATACTTGCTTTTATTAATTTAAATATGTTCATTAAAAACTATACATATAATTTTATTTAGCATTCAACTGATAAAACAATTTAGCATTATTAACTGTAGATACAGGAATAGTAATTTGTTACGTTGCAGTATTCTGTGTTGAGCAGTCCAGTTGTAGATATTATACCTAGCTTACATTGTGGTGTTTTATTACCAAGTTAAGTTATTGAGAACTTACACATACCCTCCTGATCTCATTGCTAGTCATATAATGTATTATTGTTATTTTATTGTTGAATGTGACCCTTATGTTTGTCATTATTGATGTTTGTGCAAAATAAATTTTGTTTGCATTTGTTTTCTTTGTTTAATTTTCCTACCCAGAATCATTTATTAAAATTGTTTCTTTTTTAAGGTGTCTTTTATTGTATGAATCTCAATCTGAATTGTAACCTAACATTTTTAATGGTTCCTAACAAGTGAGGATAAGATCTTATCACACCGTCAGTTACACAAGCAAGATCAAACTTGAGGCTAATCGTAATGAATCACAAGTAGAAATGAAAGTTGCCAAATCTTCCAATTTATTAAATTAAGAAGTTTTATTGCTGAAAAACATCTAGTACAAATAGTTATTACATATTATTCTAAAGTAGTAATAACTAACATGGACAGTAAAATACTGTGGTTTTGAAAATGCTTACCTACATATGTTTGAATTCAGTGAATTTAGTAATAGGGTAAATACAGAATACATTACAATTAGTTTGGTTTCTTTACGAACAATACATGCTTATTATAATGGTAGATGCTAACAGTTTGGAAAGATCCAATTAGCTGACCGCTTAATCTTAATAATTATGTTCTGTGTCATATATTACGGAGACATGTAACTTTAAAAATATCATTATTTATTATTTTGATGAAATGGATTGGTATGGAAAAGGTTTCATCATTGCATCTGCTGCCACATTCTTACTCCAGAGATCTGTGGCAAGGTTAATTTAAATTATCAATATTTATCAACCCCCTAATATCACTGGGATCTTGTAGTGGGAAGGTTTACATATTCTTCACTCATTCAAAGGAAGTTCATCATCTCACAGCTTTCAAGATCAAGTTTATGTTATAGATAAACCGCTCGCAAAAAAAACCTGCGCAGAAACAAATATCTGAGCAGCCACGCGCAGGAGGTGCCTCCCTCCAGTGGTGGGGAGTGTGACAAGCATCTCCTCGTCTCTGTTTTATCAGCCATGTCTCTCTCATGCCATTTTGTTTACACTGCAGCTACTTACCTATTCTATAAGTATATTGTATTTGTTTTGTATAGGCCTAAAATATTAAGGGTAAAATATTAATTTAACAGACTAATGTAGCCATAGACGTATCCAGGAAGCTTGCATTTTAGTGTGAGGTTAGCCCAGTGGCCAGGTCAGGGGATAGAGCAAGTGGGCGAGTGCCGAGCAGTGGTAGGGGAGAGGGCGGCATCACAGCGGCGGACACTAAAATTGCCCAGTGTTTGTAAGTGGTTTACGTATAACCTCAGATTGGTGGTGTAGGTGAGTGGGACGCTCATTGGTGTTTAGGTCTACTGAACTACAGAAATTACTCACTAGTCAGACAATATTACGCCTTTCAACTCAGCATTTATCGTATTTTATTCTATATAGGTATATACTGTATGGACAAGTAGGGAACATATTCATAAATCCGTAATGATATGGTTGAGATGAACACAATAATTTTCTGGTATTCACAATATATAGGTGGCTACTTTAGAGTGTTTTTTGTGGTGGCAACAGTCACACATGTTCTATGAGTTTTACCATGAGCCTCACAAGATGTTCATGTTTATTTACATATTGTAAAATGTTATAAATTCAATGTATTACAGAGGAAACATAATGATTGATTGTGGAATGTAGAATAGGATGATGGGAAATAGTATACTGCAACAGATGACACTGTGAAGAGATGGCAAGAAAAATCGTCTAACTGGGCGATACTTCGTGGAATATAACTAAACAAAATTGTTCACTACACTTTCACCTAAACAATGTTTTTCCATGAAAAACACTGTAGTACATCAATAGCTTCTCTTGCATCTTTCGTTAACAGTTCAAGTCGATCACTCTCCGTCCGTGCATCCTCCTCATCATCTTCAGCTGCTTCATCTTCTTGAGGTTTTGAGGGTTGAACAGAAGCCAGAATATCTTCATCCGTTAGATCTCCACATATCGCTACATCATCATTAAAGTCCACAAATTCTTCAAACTCCATTTCTTGGCCCCCAGTACTGCACTATTTTTGTTCCAGTACTGAAGAGGGATGGGTGGGGTGCATCAGCTGCGATTTCATGTTGAGATACGTGTTTGTTTTGAAAACTACTTACCGTACTATAGAGGTTAAGAGCATAAAATATTCATTCTATAAAGGTTGTGTTCGTCTTTTAGAGCTTCTGTTCTTAAGATTATTCGTTGTATAGAGGTTAATCAGTATTAGTCCAAATCACAAAAAAATCTGTCTTATGGTTCGACTGTAGTATGACATTAGTAATGAATGGACATTAATGCAATGAATGATGCTGAAGGAACAATGGGTGTTCTGTTTGTTTCCAAAATTTAATATAATGGGGAGACAATTAATGTGATAATTTAAAAGTTTCTACCATTCGACCACATTATGACATATAGTATGACTGTCTGATTTTATTAAGATATTAGAAAAGTTTGTACTTTGATCCACCTACCACAATGATTGGTGATTAGAATCCTAAGGTTCATTCTATTTGATAGATTTTTAAGGTTTGCTTATGGAGACAGTGTAATGTCAAGTGCTTATGATGCAAGATTAACTCCTCCTTATCAAGACTATGTTTCCAGCCACAAAGCTGTCTTAGTGATGAAATACATTATTTATGAACTGAAATTTAAAAACTCGCCATATCAGACTACCATTGTTTTCCAAACAAACAAGATTCCATGGTTGGCAGATTTTGAGGTGAAGTGCCAATAGCTTATTTTTCAGACTTGGACGAAATTTTCTAAAAGAAAGGTATCCAAGCATTGGAGCGTCATTGTTCAAATAAATCTGTACAGTAACCTTAAAAGGAGATTATATAAAAATATAAATTTTGCTTTCGTCAAAATTGTATTATTTTATATTTTGGATCTGAAACTTGTATTTAGAACTTGTTAACAGGTTTCCAGCTTGAGCGTGTATCGACTAAATAAATAAGACACAATAGGAGTATCAATTTACTGTTGTGACGAATTAGTAAATTCCTAACAGGTCAATCAAAGTGTGAGAAAAAGCGTGTGCCGTTTGTGCGGTACCGTTTGTTTGACAACGGAACTGTTTTGTTTACGATCCGGAACAACAACAATGCCAAGTCCAACAATGGACAGGGCTGTGGCCAGCGCTGTAGTGTCGCGGCAGGGGGCAGGGGCAGTGTAGACGGGTGTAGTGGCAACAGTGGCAGTGACAGCAGTGTCGCGCGCCCGGCTTGGCGGGAGTCTTCATTCGCACTCGCTTTCTGTCAGTGAACGTTCCGGTCGGATATAACTGGTATCATCGATTTTCAAGGCTATGTCAGTGTTGTGACTTTGTTATGATCGTGATGGATTCCAAGGATCTACTCACCGGTAAGGGAAGATTTCAAAAATATTACTTCCTTTTTAATTGGGTATCAAAAACACAGAATTTGATTTACCAAATCCTGGTGTTATTGAGTTTCTTTTCCTGGAAATACAGTTACTACATTATAATAACTCATATTACCATGATATTTTTATACTTATATTTTTACAATACATAACAGGTATTATTATTAATAATAATATAATTAAGTGTTCTTCATTCACAATGAACTAAAAAGTTAAATTTTGAAAAGTTTTAAAGGAATTAGTTTTTGTTTTATTTTATTAATTTTAATGAAGTCGTATATTATAAGCATGTGTACGTAATAACGTAATAAATAAAGATTATTTTTTAACTGAGGCTAGAATTTCGATTGTGCTACGTAGATTTTTTAGTCGAATTCAAATTGATCCATAATTTGTCAAAGATAAAATACATTATTGTAAATTGATTAAATGTGATTTTAATGTGTTCTACTCGTCGGGGTTGTGCCACATAATGTCCAAGAATGCAGTGCAACAATTGAAATAACATACAGTCTATGATACTAGAACAGCTTGAAAAGATACATAGAACAAAAATAAATGCTATATTCTACATTGATTGGAAACTGGGGACAGATTCTGAATTTTATTTCACCCCAATTTGAGTGAGTTACCCCTCGAACATTCGTGAAAAGTACATTGAGTATCAATTGGTTTTTTTTGGAAATTCTCGTGTAATGATCGTTCAAGAACTTCTGTTCTTGTATATTTCTCACCTAAGCACTACGCCCCTGCTGGTATAGTGTTTTTGCTTCCTCCCATCTTCATAATAATACCTCTTCGCTTGTGTATATTTATTTTCGCGTTGCAAGATACTAAACTTTCCAAACAAACTTGTAATTCATATTTGTTGTTCAATATTAGTATGTATTAACATTGCTACCACGAGGCTGGTAGGGCAGAATATTTTGAAGCCAGTGCATTTCCAGTGCTGTCCTGAAGCTGATGAGACGTGGCTGCAGTTCAAGCTACTGCATTGTTCCCAGTGCTGCTCTGAAGCTGATGAGACGTGGCTGCAGTTCAAGCTACTGCATTGTTCCCAGTGCTGCTCTGAAGCTGATGAGACGTGACTGCAGTTCAAGCCACTGAATAGTTCCCAGTGCTGCTCTGAAGCTGATAGACGTGGCTGCAGTTCAAGCCACTGAATAGTTCCCAGTGCTGCTCTGAAGCTGATGAGATGTGGCTGCAGTTCAAGCCACTAGTGAATAGTTCCCAGTGCTGCTCTGAAGCTAATGAGACGTGGCTGCAGTTCAAGCCACTGCATAGTTCCCAGTGCTGCTCTGAAGCTGATGAGACGTGGCTGCAGTTCAAGCCACTGAATAGGCTGCAGTTCAAGCCACTGAATAGTTCCCAGTGCTGCTCTGAAGCTAAGGAGACAATGTTGCCGGTAAAGCAACACGTTCCTAATACAGACTTGAGACTAATGAGCAAGGTGGCCAGTATATTTAGCTCCCAATGCTCTGTTGCCGAAAGGCCAATTGTCCATCAGTAGCACGTTTTTCTTACCTTGACACGTTCAAAACAAACCGTAGGCCACGTAATAAATGTTAAATTAGCTTCGTCCAACCCAATACGCACCCCGAAAACGGGGGTTTTAAAACTGTCATAATCACAGCTCAAATATAGACTTTCTCTGAAGATAGGAAATTAAAAAATGTTTTAATCGGTGCATAACCTCCAGGAATTACAGGTGTTTAAAAATTAATATCACCTGAGAAAATAACACTGTATTAATGAAATGTCTTTAAATTTTCTTTTCATATATAATGTAAAAACCTGTCTTTCTATTATGGCTAATTTATAGTTTTGTAATATACAGTAGCTGTTTTCCTTAAGCTTGGGTACATAATTTTACAAATTCTACATGACTCTGGAAACTCAAATAGCTATGATTCCTCGTAGAGTGATCAATTTTTTTCATGTTTTTAGGGAGGTTATTCAAAGGGCTGTGACTATACAGTGACACTAAATAATGATAGTACTATCTTAATACATCAAAATCTCCTGAGTATAAAAGTTCAAATTACCTCATGGCCAATGGCAATAAAAACCTCTTAATGTTCAAAAAATAAATGTTTCTAATTATAGTACACACTTTGTGCTGTTTATAGCGACGGCCAACCATACATTATGTAAGCTTGTTTCTTGTCTCTTCAGGAATGTTAGACAAGTAACTCGCTCAAGCAACGCACTCATATTGAGGTGAAATAAATACACAATTTGACCCAATACCCAATGCATGTGGAACATAGAATGTATTTGTGTTATGTTTATCTTTTATAACCGTTCTCGTATCATAGTACGCCTACATTACTTATTTTTTGCCACAATCTATAATTATGAGAATTTAAAAATAGTAGTCACCTCCTGACACTATACTAAGTGTTTCATGCGATGCTTGGAAACAACAGAAATGTCTACATGTATTACTGAAATGTGGGTATGAATCATCAATCACTGGTAAGATAGTGGTTGGCTGCTCGTGGCACGTGCCTAGCTTTTTTGTTCTTGGCCTGGCCAGTAATTTTGATTTATACATATGTGTCTTAAAATTTAAAATGTGTCATCTGAGCAAATCTGTTAAAAAAAATTAAGGAAGAAAAATGTAATAAAAAGATGGCCTTGAATTCACGTTACGAATTTAATATTATTACATTCCTTAAATATCTCTTATTTGTTGGGTTTAAGAATGTTTAACATTTCAAAAAGTAGTATCCCACACTAAGTAAAACAGAAGAAATGTGTTGTAAGATACTTTGTATAGTTACAATGATTTTAACAGAGCGACTCAAATCAACAGTAGACGTGTGTTGTGTTGGGAAAAACAACGTTTATCATAACACCGTTATCAGTTATACCCTAAATGAATACAAGTTCACAATTTTGGGAGACGTTTATTCTTTATTAATTTTTAAGGAGAGGCCGTTTCCCTTTTAAGCCTTCTGGCAATCCTCATGGGCCACTGGCCTGAGCGAGGATCTTCAAATAGAATGAGGAGCAGAGTTGGTACAGTAAAAGTTGAAGTATTGATCAAAAGTTTTAGGGCCACTATAATATAAGTCATGCCGAGAGTCCGACACCTTAGAGCGCTCACAGCCGGCTCTCCAGTTGTCTCAAAATTCATACAAACTTACAGCACCGTCATCAGCAGCTGAAAGTTCAATTACAAGTTTAGTAATTTAATGTAATGTCTTAGGAAGCGAGTAATTTAATGAAATTATTTTCTTATTAATTGTATTTTCCTTCCAGTTATTTTAAGTTAAAAATTTAAATGATCTCGCAACTGAACGAGTAAGGTTTTGGCTCTATAGAACAATAAAGAAGGTTTATTTTATAGTCGGCTAACGTTATCAAAAGTAATGCAAGTAGTTAATGACTTATATAGATATGATCTTTAGCGTTGCTAGCAACGAAATCAAAGAATGGACATCGAAATATCTCAAACATAAAATCTGAATTATCACGCACCATTGATCTCTTCTCAAATACCTACATGGAATGGATATCGGATTGATTTCCCTCGCGAAGATCCCCCAGTTCTGGTGATCACTTCGTTCCACCTGTCAATAATCACACGGCTGCCTCTGAGAATCCTATTCACGATTCTCCTCAGGAACCCTGAACTCATCTATGCGTGAAAACTCCCTGAACGAGCACACCAAATAATTGCAAATCTCAAATCAACTTCGCACTCAGTGAGGCGCTTTCTGGTGTGTTCGCCAGGTCACTCAGTTTATGAGTTCATGGATAACTAGTTGGTATTACCTTAAAATCAGCAACCTGGTGTTGTGCGCGTATGGTACTGTATATAGACGGGAGTGGATGTAAGTAATTAGATTAAGATTTTAATTTTTCTTTACTGACCTAGAAAAGCAATGTCCTATTGTCCAAGAACGTGACCAGAAAAAATTTTAGGGGAGTCCGTGCTACTGATATTTTCCCGTTGTGGACAGAGACTAAGGCCCCAGTTTGGTCCTTAAAAAGTTCTTGGCCCGTTTCTTTGTTGAGAACTATCTTTCAGCAGTACATGTCAGTAATACTGAATTATTTAAATAATAATAATCGTTTACTAAAAAAGTCATTGAAAACATTGAAAATGTGGGGGTTCAGATCCCTCGGACCCCTCGCTGGCTACGTCCTTGCTATTATTCTAATGCAATAAAGCCAAATCAGCTTCATTGCCAGTTAAAGCCACTACATGTCACATGGCATCATGATGCTTATACCGCATAATCGGTAGTTCCGTAGTTCAAGGTTCCAAATCCCCATTAAAAAAACTACCATATTTTGGTACATATGTTTCACTACTCTCAACATCGATTCTTGCAGGGAATAGACTCAATTCTCGATACTCTCCTTTCAAATTTACTTCATAATACCTTACATTTTAAATTCTGAATTTAAAAGTCCATCCTCTTTTACCTTCTGTATCTATTACACTTTACTATTATCATTTACTTTAATCATATCGTATAGTGGAGTGTAAGATGATATAAACCCCTCAAGAGAGGTTTCGTGGAAAGTAACATCGGATGAGTTTATGGTAAATTATATTACTGCATGACGTTGGAATGTTATTTAATCAATTCACTTTCAATATTATTTAGGATGGAATTTACAAGAAAATCTATTAGTACTATAGCATACTACTTGTGTCATGGTTTGTACATCAGTCATACTACTTGAGGATTGTGTCCGTGGTACTACTTGAGGATTGTGTCCGTGGTACTACTTGAGGATTGTGTCCGTGGTTTGTACATCAGTCAAACTACTTGAGGATTGTGTCCGTGGTACTACTTGAGGATTGTGTCCGTGGTTTGTACATCAGTCATACTACTTGTGCCGTGGTTTGTACATCAGTCATACTATTTGTGTCCGTGGTTTGTACATCAGTCAAACTACTTGAGGATTGTGTCCGTGGTTTGTACATCAGCCATACTACTTGTGTCTGTGGTTTGTACATCAGTCATACTACTTGTGCCGTGGTTTGTACATCAGTCATACTATTTGTGTCCGTGGTTTGTACATCAGTCAAACTACTTGAGGATTGTGTCCGTGGTTTGTACATCAGCCATACTACTTGTGTCCGTGGTTTGTACATCAGTCATACTACTTGTGCCGTGGTTTGTACATCAGTCATACTATTTGTGTCCGTGGTTTGTACATCAGTCAAACTACTTGAGGATTGTGTCCGTGGTTTGTACATCAGTCATACTACTTGTGTCCGTGGTTTGTACATCAGTCATCAGTCATACTATTTGTGTCCGTGGTTTGTACATCAGTCAAACTACTTGAGGATTGTGTCCGTGGTTTGTACATCAGCCATACTACTTGTGTCTGTGGTTTGTACATCAGTCATACTACTTGTGCCGTGGTTTGTACATCAGTCATACTATTTGTGTCCGTGGTTTGTACATCAGTCAAACTACTTGAGGATTGTGTCCGTGGTTTGTACATCAGCCATACTACTTGTGTCTGTGGTTTGTACATCAGTCATACTACTTGAGGATTGTGTCCGTGGTACTACTTGAGGATTGTGTCCGTGGTTTGTACATCAGTCATACTACTTGAGGATTGTGTCCGTGGTACTACTTGAGGATTGTGTCCGTGGTTTGTACATCAGTCAAACTACTTGAGGATTGTGTCCGTGGTTTGTACATCAGTCATACTACTTGTGCCGTGGTTTGTACATCAGTCATACTATTTGTGTCCGTGGTTTGTACATCAGTCAAACTACTTGAGGATTGTGTCCGTGGTTTGTACATCAGTCATACTACTTGTGCCGTGGTTTGTACATCAGTCATACTATTTGTGTCCGTGGTTTGTACATCAGTCAAACTACTTGAGGATTGTGTCCGTGGTTTGTACATCAGCCATACTACTTGTGTCTGTGGTTTGTACATCAGTCATACTACTTGTGCCGTGGTTTGTACATCAGTCATACTATTTGTGTCCGTGGTTTGTACATCAGTCAAACTACTTGAGGATTGTGTCCGTGGTTTGTACATCAGCCATACTACTTGTGTCCGTGGTTTGTACATCAGTCATACTACTTGTGCCGTGGTTTGTACATCAGTCATACTATTTGTGTCCGTGGTTTGTACATCAGTCAAACTACTTGAGGATTGTGTCCGTGGTTTGTACATCAGCCATACTACTTGAGGATTGTGTCCGTGGTACTACTTGAGGATTGTGTCCGTGGTTTGTACATCAGCCATACTACTTGTGTCCGTGGTTTGTACATCAGTCATACTACGTGGTTTGTACATCAGTCATACTATGGTTTGTGTCCGTGGTTTGTACATCAGTCATACTACTTGAGGACATACATTTGTACTACTTGTTGTGTATTGTACATCAGTCATACAACTACATGGATTGTACATCAGACTTGAGGATTGTGTCCGTGGTTTGTTGTCGCCATACTACTTTTGTGTCTGTGGTTTGTACATCAGTCATACTACTTGTGCCGTGGTTTGTACATCAGTCATACTATTTGTGTCCGTGGTTTGTACATCAGTCAAACTACTTGAGGATTGTGTCCGTGGTTTGTACATCAGCCATACTACTTGTGTCTGTGGTTTGTACATCAGTCATACTACTTGAGGATGCAGTGTGATAAGGATTCCAAGTCGTGGGAGGTGTGCCCACTAGTCGCATGCCGCGCGCCGTGGCGGGAGCGGTGTGCCACTGCCACAGGTTATACTGTTGACCGCCAAGATGATGTCATCAATTATTATTCTGCTCGCCATTGAAGCACTCCCTGGACTTCTGTCTGCTTCCTTAGTTCTACAAAGCGACATCTATTGTAACTGACCGCTTGGTCTGTTTTGTCGTGTTCTTGGAGAATATCACTTCTGGTTCCTGATCTACATATTTTTAACCCTTACTTCATTGCTGTCCTTAATACTGATTCTCCTCTTTGTTTCGGCGCTATTCTACACTCCGATTCTTCTTCTGATTTACATTACTCCCCTGAACTGTTCATCATAATCCACCATCTGCTCATCACTCCAGCATATTAGTTTGTCTTCCGCAGCAGATTTAACTAGAATCAGTGGCGCAAGGGGGGGGCGGGGGCGGGCCGCACCGGGTATCACCTTTGTTGGGGTGACACCCATCCGGTCTCTCAACTTTAAGAACAGCGTACAAAAAAAGAATAAATCCCAAGCACAAAAATTTCTTTTTAGGGGATTCCTCCACTAGCACTAGCTCAGCTCTATGTATAATTCGGGGATTCCCGCAAAAGAGCCTGACGCTGTTGCGGGGGATTCCCCGTCCCATACTCGCGATCTTTGACGTTTCAGTTGCAACATTTATCATTATTGTTTCATGAAGTGTGTTGTGTTTGGTTGGCGTGAATTGTTAAACGTGTATTATTCTATAGTGATAGATAATAAAAAAATATATATATTATATCCATGACCTTTATTATATAAAATTTATTGCTTTTTACTTTCGATGGAGTGACACCACCAACTTCTTCCGCACCGGGTTCCACCCAAGGTAACTACGCCACCGACTAGAATTTCTGCATAATCCACTCCTACACCAATGTATGCCTTTTCTTTCCTATGTGAATGTACAATCCATTTCATCTTCCCTTCAGCTGTCTCAACCTTTCATAAGGATATAGTTTAAAGGTTTCTTACTGTCTTAAGTTAAATATTATCAACACCTTTGCTTCTGGATTATCTGTTTTAATATTGAACTTTTACTACAGTGTTAAAAAATGAAGATAGCTAGTCAGAAATTCCATAAAAGCGATGACAAATTGTCATCATTCATTCACTAATTATTCACTAATAATTAATTTAATGGTAAGCTTATTGAGTTTTGAACACTGTATCGTTTTTCACGAAGTATTATTGGATTTTAATGTAAATATGAAAATATGAGCAAATAACAACGTATTAATAACAAATTCAAGATGACTCATACAACCTCCGAGTCATTCTTTCAATCTTGGAGCGGTTCCAAAACCAGTCACTCTTGTCATCGGACAGTTATGCGATCGGAAGCGATTGAAATTATGTCATAGTTTTATTTTGGCAATTCGATCACTGGATACCTAGTCATTAACGTGTGATGAATTGCTATTGTTAAACAACTGCAATAAGTGTTACATAATAAAAACTTTTTTGAAGTGAAAACTTCTTTAGGCGCGTTGAGCGTTTTGGTAGAGGGTAAAATCCTCGGTTCGCGTCACCGACATGCTAATGATACTAACCTGCATGAAAAAGTCAGTCTCGCTGTGTTTTTTAACCGTAGACACTTGGCCGCGGACTACTAACCTGCATGAAAAAGTCAGTCTCGCTGTGTTAAAACTGTCCCGGCGGAGTATGAAAACAGACTGCGAAAATCAGTGACCTTTACGGCTCCCTCTCGCGATTTAAAAGTGAAGCCAATGTCGTACAATTCTGTAAGATGCGTCAAATTAAAGCTCTTAATATTGGCAATCTATTGGTTACATTTTTAAATATTAAAAAAATTTCGAAATAATTTTGATTATTGTTTACATTTTACATAGCGTTTACAATGACAAGAAAAAAGTAGTAAGCGAGGATTTTTTTTATTTTTTGGTCAGACAAAATTTGTCAGCGAGAAAGTTGTGTGAAAATAGATGAATATTTTTTTTGTAATTTATCATTTTTTTATTGGAAGTTTAGTTTAGCCTGTAGTAGCGTATGAAGTGATGAGTGAACGTTTCTGCCGGAACTGTAGTTGGCGCATTGGCTCACTGATACCGTATTAACTCAATAAATTAGTTTATTGTGCAATAAAAATACCTTTACGAAAGAACCAAGTTAATTTAACTAATTTATTAGTTTTAAAAATATTGTGGGTTAAATTGTTATTGCAATTATATACTTTATCCGTAGCAATAACTGTATTATTTACAACGGTGTTCAACTCACTGTTGTTCACTCGGTGTTTACTCACTTGTATTCTATGTTTAACTAACTATTAATATTGAGCAATTACAACATATTTTTATACAGATAAATGAATAATGAAAACAACGAATATATTTTTAAACATTTTTAATATTTGTACGAATATTTGTATTTAAAATTTAGCATTATTCATTTTTATTATGTTTTTAATATTTAACCTCTTCATCATGAAATGAGTATTATTACGGTATAAGATTTATCTTACTAGCGTGGTAAAATATATTTCTAGTTATTTGATAATATTTTTTCGTGGATTTTAAAATTGGAAAATTAAAAACGCGTCACATTTACAATTACAGATGTACTGCTACTATAACGTATTGTTAATTACTCTCAATTTAATAGTTCCGTTTTCACTTCTATCGGCAGTCCCACGACTGCTACTGTTTTTTTTTTTTTTAATTAGTTGATGAGGCGTTTTTATAGTCAGAAAACAATTTATGTGGATCTACACACTGGGTTCGAGCAGGAGTACCCTACGTAATAAATACAAACCCATGCATCGGAGTGAACGTAACGAACGTCTTGTTAACCAATTCAACAAAGTCAGCTATTAAAAAAGGATGTGTTGGTAAATTACTAAACAAATCATATATAATTCTACTCAGTTTGTTTACACACTTGTTTATTTGCAGTTTTATCTCTGCCATCATGATTACCATAAACCAATTTTTTATCGTTTGATTTTGAGCTTTTGAACCCAAAAAAAGAATAGAGTTCTTCCTTGAGCCAAGAGAAACTTATGCACCAAGTTTCAAGTCTATAGGACTTATGTCAAGAGTTTATGGCACAGATAGACAGACAGCGACACGATTTTATTTATAAGGATATGTCGGGTACTTAATAAGCTACGACGAAACGATACAATTGTGTTTTTCATAACAGAATAAAAAACCATTTTTCGTGCTTAATGAAATTTAAGTAATTGAGTGTTTAACTGTTAAATTAAGATTTGTATTAATCTGACCTGTCATTTGTTAAAAGTACTGTATAAAAGTCGAGGTAAGAGCACAGTATGAATACATTAACAGATAAGTTCAACGTAAAAATTTATTTACAAGCACTATAGTGAGTGGCACATTATGTAATGTGTAAAAAGTATTCAAAATTATATGCAAAATCTATTTACTTGTTCGATGTATGTGTTTTGATTGTTTATTAACGCGTACATACTGTTTTGAGTATACCCATAATTGTCATAGTTCATTCTTCTAATCAAAACGACTTTAAGACATATTCGCTGCATTCATGTTCTTTGTCATAATATCTTGTCTGTCATATTTAAAACTTAAATATTCATCATTTAAGAACGGAGGTTTTGTCAACACTAGCATTATAACTGAAACATCGACTATATGATTCTACGTTGAAAATAATAAAACCCCTTTAATAATTTAAAACTGTTCCAGTCTGTAGATGATTATATAACTGGAGCGCGGGCGCGCTGCGGGTTACGGCTGCACTCCTCTCCTGCCCGCGGAAGAATTTCTACCCGGGAGGTGATCGGAAATAGAGCGGCGTGAGTCTTGCTAGTTGGGTGTAACAAGTGTAATTATAGACCATTGGGCCGAGCCTAGCCATTTAAACTGTGCTTAATTCTAATGGGCTTGAAATGGATGTTCTAGAAGACACCCTTAGGATACATGGTTTATCATTAGTTTATAGAAAGTTACAATCAGCGACTTTTTCTATTACTTTAGTTACCATAATACAATCTATTCATCAGTAATTACTTTAGTTCAGATGCATTTACAAGATCAGAAACTAATTTTGACTTTTGTTCTAGAAACTTCATGAGCTTAAAAATTATTTGTCTTGTCTGTTTATTGATGTTCTTTCATTCAGCGTTAATCAATGATCAATCCGCCACGGCCTTCTTAAAATGTTGCCATTGTTCGTCAGTCTGTGCGATACTCCTGATATAAAGCCCAGGAGATAAAACAATGTATAATATTCCTCATGGTCCTGTAGGACGCTATTGATGTTGGGGTTAAAAGGTAATAAGTCTGTCTGTGTGAAAATCTCGATAGAAAGGCCCTAGAGATAAAACACTGTATAATATTCCTCATGGTCCTATAGGACGCTATTGATGTTGGGGTTAAAAGGTAATAAGTCTGTCTGTGTGATAAATCTCGATAGAAAGGCCCTAGAGATAAAACACTGTATAATATTCCTAATGGTCCTATAGGACGCTATTGATGTTGGGGTTAAAACGTAATATGTCGTCTGTGTGATAAATCTCGATAGAAAGGCCCTAGAGACAAAACACTGCATAATATTCCTCATGGTCCTATAGGACGCTATTGATGTTGGGGTTAAAAGGTAATATGTCTGTCTGTGTGATAAATCTCGATACTCAAATCTTCCTCAATACTTAAGACTAAGTACTTGGTATGTCTCTTAGTATCTTACGGGTTTAGGATGAAAAACTAAAAGAGTAGTCAGTCTGTATTTCTGTGCACCAACTCTTTCGTTTCGTTCTGTCAGGTAGTCTTGTTTTATTCATTTATTATTAGTATCAGTTTAACAAATGGACGTGCTTGTTATCCAGTGCATATTACAATGTTCACATATTTATAATAAATAATAGACTAAATTATAATAAATAATAAAAATTTATTATTATTATAAGAAATAATAAATTACGAAACCGTTTCATTCCCAACTATCCAATCCAAATGTTTGAACTAAAACTGTAAAACTACCATAACGGTGGAGTTTGTAAGCAGAGTTAAGTTTAAACTGGCTCGAATTTGAAAAGGGACTGTTGTAAGTAGCACTTATGCTGCTTGCAAGGTCAGTTAACTACTGTAACTGCAGGTCTTGCCGTAACGGAGAAGTACAAAATCAGAAACGGTATTCTGGCCAAGGCCTCCGATGGGAAACCGGTGTTACTATGATAAGTCCCTGATGTAACTTCCGGTTCCGGATTGCTGTCAAGATCATTTTCGACATCCGGTCTGGCGAGTGGGTCTTATGAAAATGAAAGAGCAGCAGACCATGATTGGAATGTTATATCAAGAGACGCGGTCATTGCCCACATTGGCCGTGTGGTTGCAGCCGAGTTTAGAAATGAATGGAAGTGCTTGTCCTCTCAGTGCTTCCTGAAGTCATCTGGCAATGTTTGTTTAGGGCTATTACTTCAAGTTCTAAATATCATATATGACCTCCATTGATTGTACTGGCTGCTAATCTAATATTTCGATAGTGTTCATTTGTGATGACATCATTTAAACATCAGCGGATTGTTTTTCTATGTATTCAGAACTAACTACTTATATTGTCTGTCAGCACAGTATTGGGCGAAATTGACCTGATTTTGATGTAGTCTTGCCCATTCCGCATTGTTGGCAGAAGACAGTGAAACCTGAGCTTTGACATACTAAACGTCTCAGTAGACCACATATCTAGCACCTTCGGAACTAAACATAAATAGTTAAAGGTTATTTATTGCCAGATCAGTTCATATATTTTGTATGCGTTTAACTTTTGAGGAGATATTAGATGGTATTTAATAATGTGGAAAGTAAATACCAGGGGCACCAAAGTCCTGCCTCTCCCAGAACTATACCAAGAATACTCATGGTGGGATAGTTATAAGGATAAAGACTATGGTTTTCGAGTACCTATATGAGAACTTCAACCCCTAACTCGAAATGGGAAGTTTGGGAGAAAGCTAACTTTTTGAAATAATATAAACTCCATCGAGTAAAATATCATTTTAAAAGTATACACTGCCGCAAATTATAAGTCTCTATATGAACTCAGTACAAAAGTTTAAATTAAAAAATATACACTGACAATCAATACTTTTGTTAATAATCTTTTTTTTTATAATAAAATTACATTAATTTTAATTCTTTGTTTAAAAATTGTTATTGACGAAGGAAAGTTTAGAAACATGACAGGTTTTCGGACATTTGCCATAGTTATATATTTTGTAACATGTAACGATGGCAAATGTCTGAAATGCAAAAATTTTAAATTTAATCAATTATGGTTAAATAGTTTAGTAGTTACCACAGCATGATATATAGGGACATACCCATGAACGTAAATAATGAAGGTGATATAATGATAGCATTAAAGAAACGTTTTTAAATCGCTTCCATTTTTTACCATTTGTGGAGGTTTATCATATTTTCTCGTCTTTATTTACTTTTAGTATTATGTTATGTAAATAACACTTTCTAAAGGGTAACACTGAGATTATGGGAACACCGAACTTATTGACGTGCCTTCCACCTCAGAACCTGTTACAAGTTCCGTCATCCCCTTCCTCCACTCCTGCCACTTCCGTTTACTTCAGTGTTTTTATTAAAAATGTAAAGCTCAAGTTGGCAGTTTATTGATTCAGTGTCACAATATAATATTATATAGTACAGTATAAATGTTAATTTAAATATAAATTTATTGATTCCTCTAAAACGGGGTTGCAAAGAAAATTTGAAAAAATCCATTAAACTAAATATTATATTGATAAAATGCGCAAGTATACATTTCAAACCATTACAGAATAAGTTAGGTTAAAAATTTTATAGCATTGATATTTCTTGACATACGTTTTATTATACTTCCGAAATGTGCATAACTTCATCGAACGTGATCCCCGTGTCCAAAACCACCCCCGTTCAAAATATTGTAACAATACATGCATACATGTATAATATTGAAACTTGGTACAAAATTAATCTAATAAATCTCTTGGTCAACCATTATGTTCCATTATGGCGGCCGTACTAGCAAATTCACGACCCCATTGTGAACCGAGGAAAAAAGTGTTCTTGGATATTTTTAAATTTCCTAAACTTTTTTCACACGTTTGTTGTATTTCGAACGGTTTTTGAGATATTGAGTAGCCTACACGTAAATCTTACGAGAATAAATTAATGTTTTAGTCGTTACAAAATCTACCTATTCTTCCGACTGAGCGGGAAGTACTATTTATGAGTTGAAATATAGTAATTTAGCGTGCATATATCCTATTCAAAGATGCTTTGGTAGAGTTATTTATGGTATTTTATTGTAAATTTCAATGTATAATATAATTTATATTACTAATAATTTATTATTGCCGTATATTTTACTCAAGAAGTGTTGTTTTAAAATTATAATTTGTAAACAAACACGTTTGTTACATAAAATCTGGTATCACTATGTTTTTGTGTCATAGGTGTTTTAGGGTGGTTTTTCCAGCTAAGAAAACAGTTTTATTGGACAGTTTACTTTGGATATTAGGGATTGTTATTTAGCTCCGGAGATATTTTCCACCTATACATCTAACTGCTGTTTAAGAAACTACCAAACTTCCCTAATTAGAGATAGGTAACTACTTTATTCTACCAACGGCAGTGGCCTTGACAGTTGACAAGGTGTATAATTGTGATTATCACAAGTTAACCGATACAGCAACAAGCTCGGCGGCTCCTTGTATGATGGACTGCATAATTCGGCGTATGTGATTACGAAGTCAATTTTCTAAAGTGGTAGTATGATCAGTTTTTGATGGGGTCAATGTTTTTCTATTTTCATGGTTACACTTACACTTTTCGATGCCCTCTTTAAATAAGAAAATAAAAAAACCGGAAATTATAATGTGCATTTAAGGTGGTGAAATCGATCTTGGCCAGATATATTTTCTAAAGATAAGAAAATGTAATCATTCCATGAAGATTTGTTGACCTTTGAAGCAGAATCGAAGGATTTGTTATAATCAGCTCAAAATGTGTTGAGTTTAAGGATATGAGTTTGTACGGCATGTATATGAAAGTGTAGGCCTCGTAAATATTTAGTTTCTCTAATTCATAAATCACTAGCCTAAACCCGCGGCTCCGCTCGCGTGGCAGTAGAGAGGGCTACATCAATCAAGCATCGAAAAGAAATACTAATTTTATTATACGTTTTTCCAATTAATTTATTGCTCTACTAATACATCGTAGCATATCATAAAATCTATTATAAAAGCTTTTTGTTTATTTTAATGCGTTTTGGTAAACAACGTTATTAGTTGTATTATTTGGAGCATAAATATAAAGGTTCTTCGGGTTTCCGACTCTTGAGCAAGCGACGTATAATTGACCGTGCGAGAAACATGAGGGTTCCAGATGGATTCCTGCGACGTTAAGTGATTGTCCTTGTGCCTTATTAATCGTCATTGCGAACGCAAGTCGAACGGGGAACTGAAGTCTCTTAAATTCAAATGGCAAGTCGGATGGAATTAAGGGGATGCGAGGGATGAAGACATCTTCCCCGGCAGATGTTCCCGACAAAATCGTTGCTTCAATGATATTTGGATGTAAATTTTTGACGGTTAGTCGAGTGCCGTTGCACAATTTTGGTGGTCGTAAGTTTCTCAACATCATTATCGGTGATCCTACTTTCAAGAGTAATTGATGTGACGGCATAAAGCACTTTTTTTTCTTGGCGGCATTATGTTATTTTCCAATAAAATTCGTCAAAAAACTGCTCAAAGGAATTCTGTAAAAAAAAATGTTGAGAAAAACATTCTTCAAAGAATATTTACATGAGAAAACAAAAATACTTGCCTATTTTTTTAAACCTTTTACTGATGGAAAATAACACTGTTCTTGGAAATTGTAAAAAAGATATCAAATCACGTTTATCAAAAATTTGACATTTGTGACACGTTGTAAATGTCAAAAAATGTTTGTTTACATAGAAACGTCAAAAATATTTATGTTTACTTAGTTACTGTCAAAAATAACAACAATTTTTTGTCGCATTATATATGTTTACAAAGAACAGCTGATTAAAAATTTGAAAAGACTCTTTCACTTAATAACATATGTTTGCTGCAATGCATTTCTTACGGGTATTTCTGTAACCAGTGGGGCGGAATCCTGAATCGGGAAAGGGATAAAAAGTATCCTATAACCTTCTACAGATCAAAACGAACAAATTTAAAAAAAATTAGGCGAATCCGTCCAGCCGTTTGTGAGTGATGCTGTTACACACGAACAGTTTCATTTTTATATATATAGACTAGCGGACCCGGCGCGCTTCGCTGCGCATTTCAATAAGTTTCCCGCGGCTTCGCACGCAATTTCCCGTTGAAAACAGTACACTATATTCACTTATTCATTTTCTATCACATTCTAAACATTGCTGAGATAATTGATAGTCGTTCATTCGTGAGCTTCTTGGGCGCATTATGAAGGTATGTACCACATTCCTGATACTTCTGTCAAAAAAAAAACAACTAAGGTTGATTTTATATCATTCTTTATATTTGTAGCCAACGTAAGATAGTAATTATGATATCTGCATTGCTCTTCTGATCAAGCATGAGCATGGTTTATATTAAATAAATATTGCAGTTAAAGGTGAATTTTTACGTCAAATTTGAATTGTATTATCTGGATAGTAAAGTCTATGTTTAACAGTGATTGCAGAAACAGTTTAAAACAAAATTTGTCGTTTCTCTTAAGCTTACTCTATGCTTTAAAACTATAAGTGTAGTAATTAAATTATATATAAATATATTTTTTGTCGCATTATATATGTTTACAAAGAACAGCTGATTAAAAATTTGAAAAGACTCTTTCACTTAATAACATATGTTTGCTGCAATGCATTTCTTACGGGTATTTCTGTAACCAGTGGGGCGGAATCCTGAATCGGGAAAGGGATAAAAAGTATCCTATAACCTTCTACAGATCAAGACGAACAAATTAAAAAAAAAATTAGGCGAATCCGTCCAGCCGTTTGTGAGTGATGCTGTTACACACGAACAGTTTCATTTTTATATATTAGATTAAATTCACTACACTCCCAGAAGCTGTATATCATATACCGGTACTTACTGTGAGTTGTTTTATAATTTATCTTCTTTTGTTATTATTTGTGTCTAATCACGAAATTGCGCAAATTCCCTACGTTAAATGTGTAAATTTTTGTCAATTTCTTAACCAGACATAAGTTCAAATTGTTGAACATTAGGATATGCGTGTTTAACAATACTTACGTCAGTAATAACTTGAGGGAATACAAGGTTTTAAGAAATCTAACATAAGGAAATATAGTTATTATTGACACACATACATTATACTTACATTATATATATGGCGCAAGTTATTAGTATTAACCCTATAATTTCTTTTACAAAATATCAAACAACACTTTTTAGTTTTCCTGTCTTTGGAATAGCTTGACTATTGACAAGCTATAATGAAGAAAAATACAATACAAACACTCAACCGAAAACTGAATGCACAGTTACTATTTCGGAAAAGTTGTGAGGAATCCAATGATCGCTGCTCAGAGGATTAAACATTGAGAATTAATTCACGTTACAAATTTTACTATTACTCCTCACATTATTAGTTATAGGTAACAAACTTTAGGATAGTAATTAAAAAAGATAAGTAAGGTGTATTAGACAATAATAAGTATTGTGATCCTGAGAAACATTCGTGTTCTGTTATGAAAGATCTGTAGGCTACGACTGACGGGTCCGAACCATCAGTTAGAGGTTAGACACGGCAATAACACGTCCGAGTTCGCTTATCGGTTCAGCGCGGCGCGGCGGCGATTTCTCTGGTAATTGTGAGCTGATCGCAGCCTGTAAATAATTACCGGTACGACGAGATCGTATAATCATGCTATTAGATTTCCTAGAAAATTGATCAGTACGCAATAATGTTGGAAACTATTATTGTAAGGTTACATAAACTTGAGGTGATCGCGGTTAGAGCATATCTTTTGAAAAAGAAGGGAAAATAGAATTCGTGTTTAATGTTATTTTCGTATGAAAATGTAAACAAAACTTGCATATTGATGAGGTAAGCAAAAGAGTTCTCTTACATTGTCTGATGTATGGTGTAGACCGGTCTGAGAACATTGCAGTAGCAGTATCAAGATTTGTATACCAGAGCGTATGTTATCTTAACGATAGAGGTTATTGACCATTTCCGTCCGTTTGGTACTCAACCATTTGACATGTGTTTGCATTTTATAATATCCGAATTTGACAAGAAAAGTGTTCTTTGAACTGTTATCTGCGTAATTACAGTACATAAGGTAGACTAATCACCGTTTTACAATTTGGAAAATGAAAAACTCTTTGAAAAATATTAAACTGAAAAATAAAACTACTAAGTGAAATGTTATCAATAAACTAAAATTAGCAGAAAAATTGGTTAACATTATTATTAATAGGCTAGTGTGTTTTTATTTACAAAGTGTGCATTTTCAACATAAAAACACATAAAACAAAAAGTAAAATATTGTTTTTGCAAATATGTTTAAATGTCTAATCCAACAATAGAGATGCATTTTATTGCAATAAAAGCAATATATTTTGTGGTAAAAAAAAACAACAAACCACGAAAAATACTTTGACAAGTATTTCTTAGGTGTTTTTTATCATTGTTTTTAAAGACGTGTTTTGTTAAAGACAGCCGTATTTACAAGAAACAAAATTACTCGTATTCGTGTAACTGTTGTAAATTATATAGGCGGAAACAATCTCATTAAATTCAAATTTAACTATTTTGTCAAATACCGAGTTTTTGTCATCTGTGGACTGATGCTTCTTTCTGTAACTCTCCCGTCCACAGAAGGAACGTCTTCGATTAAGGTTATTTTGTATTTCTCTCCTTTCAAGGTATTAATTAGTATAATACGATTAGTTGGTAATTAATTGTCGATAATCGGACTTAGTGACTGGTGGACCCCAACAACAACCTCTCTCGTGCTTTATAGCGAACTTATGGTGCAACTTCTTCGCGGCTGCTCCAGGAGGTGTGATGCCTTCTGGCTCATGGTAACCACGCCTTGGCTTTGTATCGAGGTTTCGAAGGATTGCCTCCTAAAAAGCTGCCAGCGGATGGTGTAGACAACACGTACACGTTCATAGCGGGATCTTGGAGTTCAAAGCCAGTTTCAATCCGGAGTTACTAGATGAACGTCAGGGCTTGGAGATTGTAAATTCTACAAGTTTTGAAAAATCTCTGTATTTATTTAAGTTGTTCTAATTTGATAGTCCGACATGGATGTAAATATTATAAAACAGCCGTGTATTGTGTCGTTGTTGTGTTTTAGTTTTAAATGTAACAGTAAGTGCTCATTTAGAGTTACTTTGCAACTATGGAAAACTGATTTATTATGAATAAGTATACAAAGTGAAAAATACATAGAGGTACAATTGGAATGAATATCATGACAAATATTATACATATTATATACTTTACATTTACATTTATTTACTCTCTCTGAAATAATTTGCTACGCCTAGAATCAGTTTCGGTGAGCATTGCTGTTTTAATTTCTAATTAAACATATAATTTAATTTTTATTGAATAAATCGCAAAGTATTTTCCAAGAATATAGTTGGATTTTCCAAAGCCTAAAATAAAACGGGACCCTCTCTTGAATTGTTGCACTATCGCAGTCATTTCTGGTCAGTACTCTACGTATTGTATGATACACTTATGTAAGTTACTCCGTTGTAAATTCCTACAGCTGCGGCGTTGGCAGATGTTTCCACGTTCGCGGATATCCGAGAATGCAAGCCTTCACGTTGCACGGTCTCTCCGGAGAAACTCGTCATTTTCACGTCGTTTAGCACGTCTGGTCCCACTCGAGCAGACACGGTCCACGGTCCGGTACTTAGTACGGTCGAGTGTACGTGCTCAGGTCTGCCAACACACGACACGAAACTCCAGTGCTAACAGCAGCTCAATTATTTTTGTTCAGCATGTTTTTAGCAACTTCACATTTCGCCAATTGTGTAGTCCAGTGGTTATTACAAGATAACCGAGTCAAGCAACGTCGATCGTGGTTGCTCCTTCGTTAGGTGACCGTTGATCGACCCTATTCTTCTAAGCAGCCTGCTGTACTGACAATGGCGTTGATGATGTTCCGTAGTATGAGTTACCTAGAATTAAATTCTAAACTGTAACGTCACCTGGCAAAATAAGACTATATTTTTATAAAGAAATATTGAGTTATAACTGTATAGAGTTAACTCTACATGAAATAATTACAGCGTTTTGGCTCTAGAAAAAGTAACACAACATTTAAATATGTCCTTATCATGTAATACAGTTGTTTTCCTGGAGAATAGAAGCGATAGAGGAGAATAGAGGCGATTACAAATTGTCTACGTAATGTTTTGAGAAGGTTTGTACGTGATCAAAACGTAGGCCAGATAAGAGACGACCACTAATACTGTCCTGCGGCGGTCGTGTTGCGCACTTTATGTGGCTTGCGACCACCGTAAGTTCCGACCAAGTTAATAATCAACAAGTGATAAGCCTATCTTGGATTTACTGAATTGAATTAAAACAATGTTTTCCCAAATAGCCTAATAAAGTGGCCAAGTTCAAAATTCCAATGGATTATCAAAGGACGGAATTTACCTATTCTATTTTAATAACTTAGCTCAATAACAACACCTCATAGGTTCTAATCCATCTATTCAATTAAACGTTACATTTTTAACGTTATATCTTATTCTGTTGGATAAGATTTTTGCCTAGGTCTGTGGTCCATAAGTACAGGCGGAATAAGACTAAAATCAGCCTCTACTTATAACAATAATATAAAAACAAATTTGTAATAGATCTTTTTCATATGTTATTTTGTTGATATAGTTTACCAACCTTAAATGTTTTCCTTAAAGTTACTCTTATTCAAACATATTGTTTAACATATTTCTAAGTGTAAAATTAAACCTGTATTTAGTATAGACCCTTGAGGGCTTCGCCTTTATTGAACAGCCTAAGGCATCATTAAATTCAGGACCGACCATGCAATTGGAAAGTTAAAGAGAAAGTCTTAAACACGCATGCGACATTGGGAAGTGATTATCCCACAGTAATTGGGAACTTAAAATACACCACGATGAGTTATATATTTTAGACAAATTTTACGAGCTACAGTTTAAAATCCAAATCTAATTTCATATCAGCATCACAAACTTTTAAACACCACGAGAGTACTGGTCGCATTCCCTCCTTACAATTAGCATATAGTAAAATTATGTGAGGTGTGTATGCTACTTTGCTATATAATAACACAAAATTAATAATAGATTAATCAGACAATGGATACCTACATATCTAAATTTTAATGATAATAAATAATACATAAATTACACATATAATAGAAATAAGCTAAACAAAATTAAAATTATAACCGAAAGTACCACCAATGAAAGTGACATTATACAATTGTTAAATACAGCCTGCCAAAGAGAATTTCATTGGATTAAAATAATAATAAAATATAAGGGACGATAAGGGACGATAAGGCTAAAATTGTATTAGTAAATACAGTTTAAAAACGTATTGCGTGAGGTTGCAGAAAAGCAACGCACTGAAATCTTTGAAAGCATCTTAGTATTACAAAACGACGCTCCAGGAGATGAGGAGGCGCGACGACGCGCGGCTGTGGCTCTCTTGTTGGTAAACAAAACAGCTGATTAGCGTGAGCAGTGAGTGAGGTTAGATTTGTAGCACCAGCTGGCAAGAAACGGTACCTTTCCGCCTTGTCCTCGCTCATCAGCTGACCCGGTGACATACTTGGCTCACAGACCGCTACACTCGACGATCCGATCCGGTTAAGTCCGCCGTAAATCCATTTCCATTCTGTTCATTCGTCACGCCCAGGGAACAGTTTGCGTTCCTTGTCGTTCGAACTGATGGTCCACCGCCAATGGAAACGCATCTCTGAAGAAATTGTGCCAACGACAAGTTACCAGTTTTCAATCATACTTTTGAATTAATTCCCTTTTAGTCTGTATTTATAATTTGATTCCCACTGACTATTTTTATCGAATCATATACCATATGATTGTTTGTTAACATAGTTCAGCCATTAACAAATAAATTATTAAAATTGATAGAAAAATCGTGGGCAATAAATTGGAGTAAAAACTATTGTTTTTTATGTTTTCATTACACAACTGGTATGATGTTTGTTACAGTAGCTGTTTTCAATTGTCTAGCTAAACGAACAAGTAACACTATAAAAGACAACAAGCAGGAATCGGAAGAGAGAAGGTATTCCGCCCATAGCGACTCGTGTGGTTTAATTGATGTGACACCATAGAGAAAGAACTTGTTGGATAACGTGCTTGAACAGCATTATGCAAGATGCTTAGCACGCACTTTCTTTCAATCATTCCCTTGACATGCTTCAAAATGGAAAATTTAAAAGTGAATCGAGTTGTATTTTTTTGTTAAAAGTAGGTACAAATACCTAATCTAGGAATCTCTTTAATCGCAATAGGAATGCTTAACATACATGATATGGTGATACATATTTAGGAATTTGCTAAACTCTAAAGTAATTTTCAATATTAAAACATATTAATTTTAAAATTTAAAATTTAATTTAATACATATTATGTAAGTTCGTTAGCCGTGCATGTAAATTACATAAACCCAGACGTCTAACTAACATTGGATTTAAGTATAGAATTAAAGAACACGAATTGAAATAAAGTTGAAGTATCGAAATAGAATTCGCATCTAGTTAAAATGTAACTTAATGTAATAAAATGTAACTTTTTTTATTTGTTATTAATACAATTAAACATAAATGCATTTCAGTTAGACAACTTATGTGAACTCTTGTGACGAAAGAATCAGTACTTAGATCGATAAATTATACAATTCGATATGAACCAAAATATTGTAATGAAGATACGGTATACAATACTAAAGAAACTTGGTTATAAACTAGAGTAAATAACTGAGTAACTAGAGAGTATAATTGAGTAAAAAGAGGCATAATTAAGTCCAAGGTTTATAGAAATAATAAGATATTTTTTAATACTCGAAATCGGTATTGACTTGTTTTTATTATAAATGTATATCCTTGTTTAAAATTACGTTATTCGAACTTAATTATACAACATAAATTAACTTTCAGACAGCGGCTGTAGTGGTAGACCTGACAACAGCAAACACAGGTGTTAAAACCGACTTGATGGTGGATTGGAGACTGGAGAGACAATATAACTTACAGTACCTTATTTGCCTAACCCAGATATAACAATTGTATCTCTCCCCTCTTACTTAAGCCCTGTAGTACAATCTTGCAGAATTCCTTACTTCAAATCATCAACTAATAAATAAGTTGCCTGGGTGCACACTAAAAAGCGTTTTGTTGTTTGACGCCCATCAAGTCTTCGACAAAACCTGGTACTCGAACTGTCATTTAATTGAAGACATTTTCATTACCCTCATTATATTTAAACAGCCTAACTTCCATATTTGATATAGGAATACCCGGAATACACCCCTATTTACTTTACTTATGTGATTTATATTATTTACCCCAGTCTAGCCAAGGCAGATGATCTTTCAGAGTCCAGTTTTAAAATGTTTGGCAATATTGGGGAATCGAAAGTTTTTTGTATTTTTTTTAAATGTTATACATTTTCGCGTGGTACTTTTGTTTTAAAGGTCTTTATAAGGCAAGTCCGAATGTAGGATAAGCCTTGAACATTCGTGCTCATTTAAAGTTTCAAATGTTTCAAGAGCATCAGTCAAGACTTTTTGTTCGGACCTTCCTTTCCCCTCTTTCTATCCATATTAAGGTGAATCATCCAAGACATATATATTTGTGTACTGTATGTCTATTATATTCCAGCTTGCGTTCCTTAGTGGATACAAACTATGTTAAATTATGGTATGGCAAATTTATATCCATAAGTTTAAAATCACTTACTCTTTCTTTAGCCATGCAAAACGTATATAAACGTGGCTCCACACGTAATAAAAGGTTATAGAATAGGAATAATCTTGGCCTTTACTCTCTACGGTTTCGAATTAAAACGCCCTAACATTACATATGACCATAACAAACTGGTTAAACCAATCTAGTATGTATAGTGAATTTAATTAAGAACGAATAAATTATTACAACTACACTGTTATGCATACATTAATATCGTATAACATATTTTAAGATAGTGCTGAATGTCGTGCAACTATTTTGTGCAATAAAGTGTATTGAAATTATTAATATGCTAATCTAGTCTATGCTGATGCTACAGGTTGGTGTCATTTAGGTCAATTATTTATAGAGCTTACCAACTTGTAGTGTTAGTCAAAACTTCACAAATAATATACTATAGTTTAAATTTTAAAGTGACATTTTTTAACTTTATGCTTGCAATAATAGTATTTTTCCAAATTATTGTTCTAACTGTTCCTCTATTTAGATAATAAGACAAAATGTTTGATGATTTGCTTTTAGAATTATGCATATCTGTTTTTAAAATTGTATTTCATAAACATGAAATATCAATATCATATTTAATAATTTCACTTACTGAGCAATTGAATATTTACTTTTTAAAATATTCATCGAATGTAGATACAATTTTAATTACTATTTTGGATGCCTAAATATCAAAGTTTATATATATATATATATATATATATATATATATATATATATATATATATACAATAAATTTTAAATTGTTGTATTTATTTATTTTGTTGTGAATTATCCCTCGTTTCTTGTACTCGTACACACTCAATTCTGTTTCGTAATACGTTTATTGACATTTTATGTGGAAAGACACATTTACACATATCAAGTAAATGAAACGTTGGAGGTTTGTAGTTTAGCGTACCAGGCTGTAGCGTGGTACCAGCGAGATCTGCGCCTACCACCACCTGTGTGTAACAGACTAAACTCAAACATATCGGTGCGCATTCTGGCCTGTCCGTTACACAACCGCATTGGCCGACAAGTTACAGCCTAGTGAAACTAAACCCTGCATGTTGGAAATTAATTAATTAAGATATAATTTTCGCTTTCTTCCCGCGATATAATCTGACCATAACCTAGTTAACAAAGTGTGATATGGTGAGACTATAGGAAGTGGCATCGTCAACATCTCAGCGGAACGAGGAAGCCGAGCCACAGACAGACACAGACGGACACACCTCTACCTCTACCTACCCACCGGAAGGACTTTCTAGCCCACAAAATGCCAGTAATGACATATTGGAGGGAAAGTGGTTTTAGCCCCTCTGGCGTCTTATCGGTATCCCAGCATTGTTAAACCAGTCGCCTTTGGCGAGGATATAGCATGTTTTACTGTTAATAGAGTAATTACTACCACAGGTTAAGGAGTTTTTACCCAAAATTGAATGTTAAATCAATATGCTGAGATGGTGTAGAAAAAAAAAACATATTCGACTGTAAAATCGAATAAACATTAATATTCATTTTTACTCCATTATAGAATTATTGAGAATATTACATTAAATATAATATATTCTTTTATTCTATGCAAGATAATTATGCTTTACAATCTTTAATAATAAAATTGTCAGTAATTTATACATTATAATAATATAAATTGATAGTTAAATGCTACATCATAGTTGTGTGTACCTTAACACAACTTGGGTCCGTACACATGTTTAATTGTAAGATATGATTTACATTATAACAATTTACCATTTCATTTAAGTTGATTATGGATTATCATGTCTGTTTTAACCCTGATGAATACTAGCCTAACTGAGTACAATATTTTGTTCCAAATCCGTTTACATTGTAAGAAGAAAATTTGCATTAATCCATTCTACTCCTCACACATATGAATAATATAACGCCCAAGATCATGTAAAAACTAAGTAAACAAATAATTAAGAAAATTATGTAATATAACATTTTTTGTAAGGTTCAAGATTCGCGTACGAGCTTGTTATACGCAGTTTCCTTCAGAACATTAGAACGACTGTCACTGGAAATAGCTATGCCCCTTGACAAAAAGAAGTTGCATAGATGCGGTGAAAACAACTAGAACCATGATGGGGTGGCCTTTATAACTTTTATGTTCTACACAATATTTTAGGTTATCATTTTAAGAATATATCAACTAATTAGCTGGTCCTTTAGTTAAATGTAAGAAATGAACCATCTTTTAGTTTCCCAATCGTTCTCGGCTTCATCCCAATTTATGTGATATCCCAAACCAGTAATGTTAAACAATTTTAGACTGCCCCACTAGTCCTTTTTTGTTGCATTTGTATTATTTTATGTTCAATGATTTTTATGCCTTCCCCATGTTTTCATATTACAAGTTCTTTTTATGCTATAGGCTACATAATTTTTGCCTGCATGCTGATTTTTGGGTTTTGTGTTTATTAATCTAGAACCCTAGTAAGTAAACATTCAAAAGAGGCGCCATTAACCGTGTTTAAAACATCGACAAATATATTGAAAGAATTATATAACGTCTTTTGTTATTTGAATGTTGAGTTTAGCTCCAGTTCACCTTCCTTTTATTTCTGAATCTGGTATTTGACTCAGTATCAAGTATTAGAGACCTCCCCTGGAACCTGGAGTTATGTCCATCTGAAGAGAGCCTCAAATACCAGACGCTGCAATACAAGGAAGGTAAAATGGAGTCAAACTCAACATTAAAATTGAATCAACTCTTCCTAACATAGCTATTTTTTTACATTTGTATACATTACAAATATTTTTTCCGAGTAAAGTTGTTAAAACTAGTAGCATTAGTAACAACATAGGCGGCAGGCTAGAAATTGCAAATCTTTTGGTATGCGTTAAAGGAAGCAAGTGATAACTCCGGAAGATAAGTTGCATCATCGTAGTCATCGTTGATAGCGTCTCAGATATCAGTTTAGTTGGGGAACCACCAGCTTCCGGCGGAAGTATCACGATATATATCACGCGCATACAGAGACAATAGCAGGGCGTAGATTTGGAGCTACTTCAAATCGCTAGTTAGCATATGAAGATGAATTTGTACATTCACTATAGTGCATATAAAGTAATTGAGGTCATAGAACTACAAAACTTTCCTTGTGGCAACAGTATAAATTTTAAACATAAATAAAAGGTAACCGTTATTGATAAATTTCGTGTAAGTCCCTCTCAGCGACTTTGTCTGTACCCCACTAGTAGAACCAGCCATCATGAACAGATAGCGACGCAGCAATACACAGGATGTAGCGTGTAGAAGACCTGGTCGCATTTTCAGTCCTTATTTTACACCTTTTGTCTGCCTTCTTTTACATCTTTGTTAATTGACTTTCCATGTAGTAAATTCTTCTTCTTGTGCTTTGTGCTGTTCAGCGTTACTAGAAAGCTTTTTCACTCAACATTCAATGTCTTCTAGGTCATTGTGCGTGGGAAGACATTTATAAACGACCTATTTATTTGTGGTATTTTTCAACATAATAATGACTTCTTTATTGCAATTGTGTTGTAAGTGCCACACCTTTTAAAGACTGCACTTCTATGTTGTTGAGTTATATCATTGTCCCTACCTCTAGTTTCATAAGAGTGAACATCCCTGCCTTGAGTCAAAGCGCACTTTGACTTGCAGTACAGGGCGACCTCAAAAATATAGAGGTAGGGTAAACTCAATAATCCAAGCTCACTGAATGCCTTCTCAAAAAAAACTCTCTAGCTTTCATTTTCAGTATAGTTTGGACAGCCTTTTTGGAGGTCTAAATACCCTTTCCAGCTTGTGTTTAGAACAGCTACCGAAAAGTCATACCTTACTACAGATGGGTATGAATCAAGCCAAAAATACTCGTAGACTGTTCTTAAGACCTCTATGGAGCAGAATTGTGCTAGGTTACGTAATACATAAGTACTTAAGTTAACTCTAGAGCAAACGTTGTCAATATGACCGTTCCAAGTTAACTCTTCGTCGAAGTGTATTCCAAGAAAGTTTAGTAATTTGTTTCCTCTATGATTTCATCATCCATCACCACATTTTATTTTGTTTTATTCATTTCGTTGCAGAAGGCAAAATTAGATGAAGTTTGGTTTTGAATTTGTGAACATATTATTTACTGTGACTGCGATCTTTACGATGTACAACTATCCAGTTTCTCTACCTCACCACTCTGAAGTCTGAAAGCAAATACAATACTGAATATGTGGTATATTCACTGATCGTATTTGAACACTTAAAAAAATGCTCATTAAGCAAACTACATTGTAATGTTATTCTTTGAAAAAATTGAAAGGCATAGAAAAGTAGACACAGTAAAAGTACCAGGAAACTGTGTTATGCAGAGAATTAAATACTAATTTTATCAACCAACAGTGACTGTAAACAGTACTGTAAGGAAAATGTAAATAACCTGTGTGAATTTTATACAGTACAAACTGTATTGTTCATAGTGTATTTTGAAAATACACGTGTCACGTTCAAGAGTATCATGAATAATTTCTTAAAGACATACAACTTAGCATTGCAGAAGATGCTTGTGTTACAATCAATCCCCAATACTACCGGATATCCTCGAGCTTTAGAAAGGAATAAGGTAATATAATAAGTATTTTCATGAAGCTACCCCAAGAAAGTAAAGGTAAACATTACTATTTTAAATTTCAAACTATAAATAAATAATAATTTTTTAGGCAATTTAAATATACCGTTTGGCTGGCCGTTATAGCTGTGATTTTCCGGCCTGAATCACACTTTGACAAGGTCACAGGTCAGGCACTTTGCAAGAGGTCAACTGACAGTGAGACATAGTCATATGCGTATGTGCCTAGCTAATGCTAGCTTCACAGTTAATCCCTTGGCAAGAAATTGGTGCGTACCATTCATTCAATTACTTGAGTTATTACATTTTTTCTGCTTTCATAACTGTCACCGAGGTCCAAGAAAATGATTGTGGACTTGATAACATTTTTACCAATCATGAAAGTTGTAAATGTTGTTTTTTTAAACATATATTTAAACATCGGAACATCAAAGATGGAGATGAAGAGATTTTGTCCTAATGGAACAATCAGGATTGGCGCAGAGCAATGTGCAAGGTCAAATTTTACGACGTTCTTGTTCGTTGATTTTTACTGAAGTATTTACTAGAAAAGCACTGCTCAATGTGAATGCCTCTTTATATCCAGGTATTTCCGACTCTGTTCGTCTCACAATTCTTGTAATATACCAAACTTACAACTTAGAAATTTAAATATTTGGAGTAAACTTTCAGCTTATCCACTTAAACTGCTCTTTTAAAATGGATCTCCTTTATCTAGAAGCCAGTCTTTAGAAGTAAAAAGTGAGAGTAAAGTTACTGGAGATCTGAAATTAAATGTTTATTTTTGAATGTTAATTTTTATCCTACCGTTATTAGCAAACAGATACTTTACTTCGCTTAGTAAATAATAAACATATTGAATTATTATATCTGAAAGATATATGCTAATCAAACATTTACGTGATGTCCTATTATTATGAGTACCATAAATTATAACTTTTAATGTCGTGTAAAGAGACTTTTACATAATTTTTGATTATTTTATCTGAACTTATTTTCCAGTTTAAACATTAATTAATTATATTTGTTAGATAAGATAGACAGGAGAATACTTTTTCGAATTGCTTTAAAACATAATTTATCATCAATAATATTCAAAATTTAAAATCGGTATTCAAGAAACAATCCTATTATAGTTTTTTTATATAGGTATTTAGATTAAATTCCGAAATGCTTACACAACCACTTCTCTAAAGTTCTCTCAAGAAAAGATTTTCTTGGTTTAAATAAAATAAATTAACTTCTTAATAATAAGTTAACTGCTTTATTCACAATTAAAATCGAACTAAAAATTTAACTTTCTAATAAAATTCAAGTTTCTAATTTAATCAAAATAAAATGTACTTTTATTAACTATAAGCGAAGCTAAATAAAACTTAGTTAAGTTTAGTTAAACACTCACTAAAAAACTTTGTACCACATGTGTCACACTTCCTGTCACTGTTGAGACAGATTCAAAGTTAAAGCTGTAATTAAATTATACTGCTCACAAATGTGATTTTTTATTGATATCAAAATTTATTCTCACTGTTATATATTCAAAACAGTTTGGTATGTTTAAAAGTATAATATTGAAAGAAAACTACAGAAGACTTCAATATCATATCAGTAATAATTAGTACGGCGGTAATTGGTTTGCTGAAAAGCTGAAAAGAAATGGAAAGCGATGCGACGCGACGGTTACGGTATTGCTGGTAATAGGACGATAACAAACAGGTGCCATAACAACAAGATTGAGGTTATGTAACCTTGGAGTGAAGTGGCGGTCAACACCAACCTACTCTTGACCAGCTGTTCTGTCAACAGCCGACGCTAAGTTGACGTTTCCTGCCACCTTCGACATCCGCTTGTACGTTATCTGCCTCTGCACGAAATTATTAAAAAGCCGAGTTTAATAATAAAGTTTTATATATTCGTAACCTTATGCTTATAACCCACAAGTAAAATCTCATAATTGGGGTTTGCGTCCTAATCTATTAGTTTGTAGACTAAGACGAGTGAAAAGAAGGCTGATTGTAGCTCAACTATGCTGCCTCCGAACCTTTCAACAGCGAGCATGCGAGTATTCACCTTGAGTTAGGAACACACTTCGTTTGTTTACGAAATGTGAGTGAAGACGCTAACATTACGTAATGCTGTCGGCAACAAGGTATGCTGTGCCGATTATAACAAACAGAAAGAGAGACAGGCCATTGTAATGCAACCTTCGCCAACCATTATGCCGGGAGCGTGTCACCAATACTAATAGCAACTGTGCGGTGTGGCAGTGGTGTTGACTTTCTAGCTAAGGAAGATGGGTACGGGTGGGGTTCAGGGCACACTTTGTAATTTCAAGAATTCTCGGACACTGAACAAATTACTGCTTTTGGATGTTCCCTTTTTCCTAAAATGGGGTAGCTGTCAAATTTTAACAACGACTTTTTCCAATCTAGTCCTTCAAAGTATTTGGATAAATAACTAAATAAGAAATTATACCACAATAGTGACATTTGGATATAAAATCGGAGGTTTATGTGTATAATTTACTTTTAGAACTGCCACTGTTTATTAAATCAGTAATTTCATATCGTACTACGTAATTATAAAAATAAATACGTGGTTTATTAAGCTGTTGATGATTGTTTAGTTTGATATAAACTACATATTAATATCACAGCGGTTCTCGCTTTAATCTTGAGCTAGTATTACAGGTAGTTAATTTCTATGTTAATACGGAAAGAAGACATTACACGTAGGCTTCACTTCAATAATGATGTGGCTAGCCCACAACAAGTGTACTCTTTCTCTCTCTTCACGCCCCCTCTCTCTATCTCTTTCTACGCCTTGCTTGGCTGACAGCGCCATGTATTACTCTAAAACAGTGTGCTGGTGTGAAACGAAAATATGGACAAGAAGACCAGACTTGTGGCAACAAACTCAAGGATGACGCAATTCTCGCCATATAGACATGACACGGCCCTGACACCGTGTGTGACCGTGGTACGTACCTCGGCTAACCTAGCTACCACGAGTTATATAATGTGCATATGAAAATACTACAGCTAACATCTAGGGCGCGCTAGTCTCGGTCATGTGTATAAAAATAACTACTAACAGTAATATTTGTGTCAAGTTCTGTCTATGTGACACAAATTGACTAGCAGACTGTAAAGGGGTTGAGCCAAAGCTACTTGCAAACCGTCGCTAGAATACTTATTGTCCGACACTAACGACAGCTAGGTTCTTCGAGACGAACTTAATAATATAGAACTGTAACAGTAGTTTCATTGACGCTATTAAATATGTGTACTCTATGTAGCTGTGTTTATATATTCTCTAAGACGCCACTGACTACTGAGTAAAGAGCACAATAGGCGGTATCGTCTATCGACCCACTTTGTCTGTGACGTTGTTATAACAGTATGCATCTTACACTGTGTGCGCAAGGTGATTAATTATTGGAATGTAACTAAACGGATATAAGGGGTCATTAGTGGAAAGATCAATACAAGGAGGAAGTGCGGGGAAATGTTTTACAACTATAGCACTAGCATAGGGAAGGGGTGGGGAAAGCGGCCACCCCTAAAGAAAAACTGTTATCGTACAACACAAACATATGAGAGTTGCGACTTATCTACGGTACCGTAATAGTAAGTTCAGAATGTTGGCTTCCTTAGATAATAATAATAAATGCAATATCAACAAGTTTAATATATATAAATCTTTTGCTAATGTATACCAAATGGCCACGCTGCCCTACTATGGCGGGTTAAGTGGCCATTGGCCAAATTGTTATGGTAAAACTGTAGTTTTTAAATAGCTATAGTTAGTATTACAGAACACATAGATGAGCAGGTCCTAAAACATAAATAATTTAATAACTTTTCTAAAACTATTATATCAGCGCAATACTCTTCCACACTGTTCTTCTGTCATTGGAAGCGGTTGGTGCTCTTCCTCTAGGTTACTGCACCTCACAATGGAGAAACGAGCAGGTGACGATTGCCCATTTTACCCACGCTTCCCTAGATACAAGAAAAGCAAAGATTTTCTAATTGCAGAAATTAAATATTTCGCTGAAACTTAGAATATCGATTAAAACTGATTATGGTATTCACTATAGTGCATTTTAGATATTATACATTTTCGTTATATATGAATTTAAAATATTTTACTATTGCCGTTAATGGCCTAAAATAAAACCTGCATAATACTGTGCGTTTTCCCTGGATAGGCTACATGTAGACATCAGTATGGAAGTGTTAATTTGGAATGGTTTGCCTCATCATACACACATATTACGCAACATGCCTTTTGGTTTTTCATTCATTCGAATGCTTATTTAGTTAATTACAGTTTTGTCTATATATTCTGTTATTCATCTAACTGCAAATGGATACTGTATTTGCTTGGATGGAAACAAGAGTAGGCTACATGATTTGATTTTCTATGAAAATAATAAACTTCCGTGGTAATTCTAAATGTAATTTTACGTTTTGAAACATGGATAGTTCAAAATATCTCGAGATTAAAATGTACATTCAAATCTAAGTTTGAGCATCGGTCTACTGATATTGTTTGCTAGTTATTTTTCAATTTCTCCGTAACCTCAACTGGAGAACTTGGATCCAAGGTTGAAAATTCGCCACGGAGTAGGCCTACTGCCGGCCCACTCCACTAGCCACCACTCGTAGGAGAGAGCACGACACTGAACAATACAAGTGACCAATTGACTCCTCTCACACACAGACAGACAGACAGACGCGAGGTATGTGACACTATTGTTCAGTGTAGCCGACCCTTTATTTCCTAATGGCCTCACTTTCTGTTTTGTTATCTCCCTCATAGCTACACACACCCGTTCGTACTCCGCGCATCGTTATCCACCGTTTCTTGTGCTAGTATGTAAAAAATGAACATCCGACTCATCGAAATCTGATCGAATCTATCGAAACTTGATCAACATAAATCTCAGTTGATTATTCTTGATGAAACAGCCCATCACGTGTGACCATGACTTATCAAGTTTAATGATAACATTAGTAGTTGATTAATCTATTTGAACAGTTTATTAAATGCTAATTAAGTTTTATCTAGTAATACCAATAAATGTTCGGTCAAGATTGTTAGAATAGCCCTTGGTATAATAAATATAAATTATTTCAAAAAAATAAAACAGCTGTGATCTTGATCTGTTTGGAGCAAAAATTCGTTAAATATTCAGAAAGTCCACTCATGAATGAAAATTCGGAAATTTGTGTCTATTTAAACATTTATAATAAATGCACACTCTTTAACCGCAATGTTCAAGAAACTGTAGTAAAGTGTAGTGTAAGAATTACAATTCTAATCGGAGTATACCCGGAATTACAACTACAATACACGTACTCGTTATTCACAAGTTTTGAAAGAGGAAAGGGGAAAAACTCAAACCCCCCCTGTTTGGTTTTGAGGAGGCGGTGGGGGAGGGGGGTTTGGATCGGCCTCTCCTTAAAAAAAGAGGCGAATGCAGGCGAGACTAGATGATTGGAAAGACATGAATTGTACACAATACCTTCTCGCTACACTGCCCATCTATATCTTTTGTTTCACTTATTGGGAATGTTCCAATTTCGGTTTCATGATTAACGAAAGATGTCGAATGAACATTGTAAGTGCAATTATTGCCGTGTGTATTCACTGCAATCGCAATTACTGTGACGCTGTCTTCAGTACCAAATTTTAGTTTCGACTGTACACGAACGAATTGTTTTGCAAGTTTTACTTTTTGTTTCTAAAATCGGTCGTGTGGATTTTAAGGAAATACTCGCCAAAAAGAAAAAACCAGTTGTGTTCAGGTGAAGTTTAACTGGTTTATTAAAAAATTCAAACATCCCATTCTGCCTTCGGTCTGATAACTGAGGGGTATATTAAGATTTACAAACACGCCAGAGTTGACATTCATATAGTCGAGTTCTCATCTTCATAAGCACTACGCAACATTTGTCACCCCGATTGAAACGCGATGTGTAGGATTGAGTTAGTCAATTCTACTTCGTTATTCAATTTCCTGTAGAGGCTTATCTTGTCCCTATCAAGTCGCCGGAGATTCATTCAAATTTCCAAGAAAGAAGTCGCCAAGAATACGTCATCATAGTTATCAGACTTGAGTGTCGGCCAGTTCTAATTTTAACAACCACGCATCACACTAGAAAACCGAGGTCCGTAAATCTAGACGGGGGCAATTGGCCAATTTATTGTGACATATACGGGCCTCTGGCGCTTAGCTATGTCACTGGCCATTAGTCCATTGTCAGAATTAATTGAAGAGGACAATTAACTCGTTTATCCATCATGCACCACAACACTGAAGCAGTTATCTCTGGGACTCTGGGTGATTGGACCTTTGTTGACTCTCAACACATGGCTGTGAGCTATAGGTAGATTATAGAGTTTCGTATAATCCTATAAATATATAAATGAATGTTTGTGTGTATGTCCTTTATAGACTCCGTAACTATTGGACCGATCACTATGAAAATTTGTATTTATTTGTATTTTTCCACGTAGAAGGTTTATATGCTATGGCCATTGATGTAACTCACCACCAGGCTGCGCTGCAAAATATACAAGCTATCCAAGCGCCTGCATATTATAAACTGCAATTACGAGACGGTTACGTATATTAAATAGCCAAACACTATTTGAAGGCAAAGCAATATACGGGCAAAGTTTACCAAAAGCGTGCGAAGCCGCGGGGAACAGCTAGTAATCCTATAAATCCTAACATCCTAAAAATCTCTGTTTCAGTAATCTTCAATTCATATCCACTGCTAGGTCTATGGCCACGTCTAAAATCTGGCCAGTACTAATACAGAGATGAATTTAACTCAGATAACTGGAATAAGATTATCAATAATCTAGAATGAAATTAAAAATCCTAACGTCTATTGCAATATTTTAAATCAATCCTTTTAAATTTCTCAGATCTGACTGAAATGACCAGAGATCAATCGACTAGAACTGAAGATTTGGGAGTGGTGACAAAATGATTACTGATGTCATCTTAACTTCTAATTCAAACACTAAAAGTTCTCTAAGATGTACTTTGTACTTCGCCTAACACAGATAGAGTGTGTTAGGAAATAATGTGGACCGCAATTTTTCTGTTTTATTACTATATATCGAATTAAATTTACTTAAAGTGAAGCGTCTTTTTATGCAGGTTTGGTATACGCCATTCTTAAGTAGGATTTTCAAAATACAGCAGAATATAAATTGCTTGTAGATGTTTATATCAAACTGGAGTGCTAAAACATATAAAAATTGTGCTCTGTGAACAATAATTGATTATGAAAATTTTGGAGTTTTTGAAACATGTTAAATATTGTTAATAATTTGCTAGTTTTGCAGGATATGTTTATAAAATACATACAGTATTTTGTAACAAAATCAACAATCTTTATGGTTATATATCTGTTTTAGTTGTGTAAATTTATAGAGTTTATTTTGTACAATTAAAAAACTACAATTGTTACTGAATGAAGTTTTAACAATCAATCAATTTAAAATTGAAATGTATTTATTAGCTTTATTTTATTACAAATCTAATTGGTTATATTGTTTAAAATTAGTCTACATTGCTAGTTTAAAGACAATTACTAAGGAATTGTATTAAAATGTAATGTTTGTAAAAAATTATAAAATTTTTAAATATTATAAAAATACAGCCAAGCATTTATGCAACCATTTGCGTGCTGAATTTGGCCACAATCGGTCAATTCTCGCCAAGAAATGTGGTAACGACCGTTGTACACATACATGGAGAGACACACATATTCGTAAACATATTATATTTTGCTAGGTGATTTAAAAAATGGATATTAACACTGAAACCCAAAGTAAAGTATTTTGAACCATCTCAATACTTCCTCGTGTACAATGTATAATGGAGATAGTAAATTATGTGTATGTTAAAATAAGAGTTTAGTTATAGTAGTTACATATAATCTTAAAAATATATTGCATATGAAGACACATACTAAGTTGCATACATGTTTTGAATCGAATTGCGTTACCTCCCAAGTTATAATCTTACATTGTCATCCATCATAGCCTACTGTTATGAGGGGAAGAATTGAACGGCTCCGAAGAGAAAGCGAATGGCCGTCGGCCACGAAGGAAAGGCCCAGATGGCCACCACGACCGCAGTTCAGCTACCACATCTCCAATCGACTTAAATTTTGAGGATAATGGGTTGGAAATCTTGGAAGGTTTCTGTTATTGCCATCTTGAATGCGCGCTATACTGAGTGCCCCACAGTGTATACGTATAGGCCTAATAATTATTTGCTCCTGAAGGTTATTAGAGATTATTTGTGATGATGGTAACTTTTCAGAGGTATGCTGGCAGCTATACTTGGATCTTGAAACAACCTTTTCTCACGTTATGTTGATGTAAGCCAATGCCAAGTTCGCGCCTGCAGTCCATTCGGAGATTATTAATGACAGTCGTGCTGTACAGGTTATATTAAATATATTTAAGATAGACTATTTTATAAAAATTTACTCGTAAATGACAACAGAACCAACTTATGTGTTGTTTATATCAAAATAATATTTTATTCTACGAATTGTATCACTACGAAAAGTAGGATTTGCGTACTTTTCGTTTGATCTTTAATTGTTATACACATACCTGTATTTGTATTACACGAGTTTCAAGTCAATTCATGAATCAGGGATCACTCATTTCCTATATGGCTGCTATCAATTTTTCCGGCGGTGACATAGGGGCTCTGTTGTAGAACCATTCAGTTTATTGGAGTTAAAGTGATTAGGGACGATATCGGAACCATTTAAATTACTCATTTTAGGTATTAAGTATACAAAATCAGCCTATCGAAATCGCCCAACTTCTGTATAACTTCTCCAAACATGAGCCCCAGAGCCCAAAACCAGCCACTACAAGCCATATAACGCGGTTTGTAAAAACAATAACTTTCCTAAAAAAAAGCTCAAACAAATTTAAACTTAATACAAAACTGATCCTATAAATGTTCGTTGACTTGTTTGGTACGCCGTTTTGTTTCAATATGGCGGCCGTTATATTGTAAAACAAAAAAGTGTTCTGGAATGCTTATAAACATTTTGTAATAAACATTTTTTGGTATCTCGATCGAGTTTCGAGATATTGATTACATTTAAATCCCATAAGAACTTTTTTATCGCCAAGAACTCGTGATAGGAATGCTGATACAAGTTCAAACTTGAGATATACATAACAAATTGAGATACAAATAAATAGAGATATTGAGTACATATAAATCACATGATAATAAATTAATTATGTGTTAGTTTTCACAAAATTTACCTACTTCTTCCGACTGAGTCAGAAGGAGTATATAACTTGTATTTATCTTAAAATGTGTTATGTGCTTGTAATTTTCCGGAAGAAGCCTTACATTCGTTTATTAATTTATGCATTCACTTCACGCAAATGATCGTATAACGAGCAGGTTACGATTAGTAATTTCTTGAAATTAGCAACCTGTGATCTTGATTCATGGCATGTACAAGTACAAATGTCTCATATGCTTGCATATAGACAAAGTTCTTCTTTTCATTTCATTTGGCATATTATTCAGATTAAAAAACTGAACATACGTTGACCTATTTTTAGTTCAAATGTTGATTCGGATTAATTTGAATAGCATCGTTTTTTTAATGATGAACCGAATTCACCTAAAATAAGTTAGAAACAGAAGCCACGGTTTGGAATGTCTTAAAATCTGATCTACGAGCTTTTTAGGACAAACGAAACCCCATTTTATAGATACCCTGGATGATCGGAAGAGCTCATAAATTCTCTAACAATCCATCTGAGTTTCTCGGTTCCTTCTTCTCGCGTTTAGAATAAATCGATTGTTCAATTACTATACGAATATGGAAACACAATCGTTGTATCATCCGTAACACTAAGCATTTCGGTCTGTCAGGTTGGTACAGTGTCTCAGACTCGTAACAGCTGATCAGCTGCGGGTCAATGAGGCCAACAGGCTGTTAGCATTAGTGCCGCCTCCGCGGTTCTCTTCTCCACTACAAGAAACCACTTAGACCTTCCTATGTCTTGCTCCACAAACCGTGTTGATGTTTTACAACTCTTTTCCTGTTCAGTTTTTTTCGGAGGGATCGCTTGTAGGCACAAAACAAGTTTTCATTAAATGCCAAGTGATTTCACCTTCATTTTAGTGTAGCGTCTGAAATGTAACACTGTCTGGACTCCTGGAATCTGAAGTCCACGTCCGTCTGTAATATCCAGCAAGACCGAAATATTAGAGTATATTGCCAATACTACTGAGTACTTGCTATGATTTCGGCGTGTTTGAACGAACCAGCATCGCCGGGATACCGAGATAGGGGGCCAACCAAAGGTTGACAAGCACCAGTCGGCGGGGAAGACGTTCTAAACTCACAATTACGTTGAATCAACTCTTCCCACGATAGCTGTGTTATGTGTAGAGGTTTTTATCAATTGTAAACTTGTATTAATATGATTCGATCTCGGATACCCCCTTTTTAATGGGGCTTTTTAAATAACTTTTTAAACTTTACTTTAACTTTTTTAATAGTGCTAAAATGTACTGTATGCTACTATACAATAATAATGTAAGGGTGGGAAACTGCATACTGTTGAACTATTATATAGGTATGGTATCTTGTTAGGTCGTGAGTTTTAATTTCCCTCTAAACAACATAAGCATAGTTATACTATACGAGTAATTTATAACAATATTGCGCTGCAAAATATTTGTTAAAAAAGTAAGAATCAATTATTCCTACTAATTTGTTTAAATAGTTTGTATAAATGTTAATTGGATAGCTAAAGTGGGCTTCATTTTACCAGTCAACTTTTGTTGTAACTTATCAGCTGCCTTTCAAGGATTTTTTTAAGCATTGGTGCGTCCTGTCTGTGTATCTATATTTCAGTCGGCAACTCAAGGGTAGAAGGAAATGCGATCTGCGGTGCCAGGAGGTTGACAGCGACTGTGCGACATAGGTCCGCGTCCACGTGGTCAGTGACGTCGGTCTACAGCCATGTCCATGTCGCTGGCCCAGCCATGTTGGAATTTCATTTAGAAAATTAAACCAAAATTTAGTACTCATTTTGTACTACAATATCAGAATTTGTAACCAACACAACAAAAGGTTATGAAACGTAAGTGGCTGGCCAGCGTCATGCTGCCCCAATAATTACACCATGATTTAGTACTTGTTTTGTACTAATTTGTTCAGAAGTATCAGAATTTGTACCCAACACAGTAAAAAGTTATTAGCAAAAACGTAGTGGCCGGGTCAGGAACATGGCCGCTAGACCATGTTGGAATTTCGTACCGTTGGAGGAATTTCCTGAAAATATTTTAAGTCACGGTTTAGTAGTCATTTGATACTAATTTGTACAGAAGTACCAGAATTTATACTCAAAGCAATAACAAGTTATTGACAAATACGTAGTGGCCAGACAATGTCGCTGGTCCGGTCATCTTGGAATTTCACGAAAATATTATATAAGTACACAAAATTAGTACTACATCGTGATGTAATTTTCTAAATGAAATTCCGACATGGCCGGGCCAGCGACATGGACATGTGTACAGCCTATTTCTTCAGTGCCGCACGTATACGACCTGGCGAATAATCACTGCATTTTGAAAACGTAATGAAATTTCAACGCGCTTTCGTGACATATCCTAGGTGGCTACATAATTAAATCAGTAAATCATGGAGTATGACTTACAAGGACTATAAAATAGATGAACATCCATTTGGCCTATTGCGACCTTTGCTAGTTCACATCATTCTTGGCAACGGGTGAGAAACTACCACCTGATTCTAAAGTCAATATTTTTCATTGAAGCACCATGTATAGAGACTTTTATATCCGGCAACACCCAAATATTCGATTTAATAACTTAAATTCAATACTCAAAGTTTATATAATATTACGGAATTCTATTACATGAATATTCAAAGTGCTCTATTTTCTCATAGAGTGATTTCTAAAATATTTATCCTAAACAAAATGGCGGCCGTTTGTGGATTCGATATTGACCTTATTTCGAGTTTCCACACATTTTTTCAAAACTAAATATTTCAGTGTTTAATACTATTGGGTTGTTAGTGTAAAATTGAAATTTAACACACACCAAAATCGATGGCGCGATTCAGGACTTTTCTAAACGTACACAAACGTGTACAGTAACATCTTCTGTCTTCTCCAAGAATTATGAAAAATGAAAGTATAAACGAAACCACGTGGCAGAGGTAAAGGATTATGACGTCATTAGGAAATATACTGTTATAGTAGTTTATTCTACTATGCATCTACGTATAAAAAGGTTTTAATTAAGATCAATAAGAACATACGTATAAAACTAGCAGGGATGAACATTGCTACTTCCATGTGTACATTTGAAGGAATTATTAATTGTTATTATGTAAATATTTATAATTATTAATGCTTAATTTCATTGCATTACCTTCCTTTGGAATGTCATAATTTAGTAACTTATGTTAACGGAGACTCCACTTCTGTAAATTACGTTTTACGAACCAACTTCGTAAATATTCGAAGTTCTCTAAAGATTTCTGTGTAAAACCTTTTTGTGTTAAACATACACTTTAGTGTAAACATTTATATGTAACAAGAAAATGATTAAAAACACAATATTACCACAATCTAACCTATCAACATAATACGGCGAAAATATCTCTCACAATATCTATTCGCTATTTTGAACATAAAATATTATAGGCGCAAAGTGGTTAACTCTAGAATTTTCTCATACTTCTGTCAAAGATCATCGATATGAATAAACAATAGAGAATAAAGACATTATTGAATAGTGCAATCATGGAAGTACCATTCCTTTATTTTGTCATTTTCGTACATCATATTAATACTGAATTCTTCATAATTTTGTCAACATCATATTAATACTGAATTCTTCGTTTTAAGTATAAAAGAATAAGATCCACAATATCAAATATTATTCAGTGTTAGACTCCATTTCCTAGTAGTTGGTAAATCGCTTGACCTTCTTACTTGCACACGTGTCTCAAGAGCTTTTAGGTTTTTGTTTTCTATAAGCCTCAGCTTAGCTATTCTGGCTTCGAAGTACAGTTTTTATTTTATTTGCAAAGTTCACTGTTTATTCGTGTGTATGAATGATTGCCCCTCCTGAGATTTGAACCCGTGGTCTCTCAATTAGAGAGCCGAGACTATCCATTAGTCTGCGGAGGAGGACAGGCTTGGATGTTTGCTTATGGACCAACTGCCGATAGTTGCATGTGTGCGCATATTTTTGCTCACCACAGCTGAGAATTCCTTGAAGACGTTGGTTCCGTGCCATCATCGGTCTTGTTAACTGAAGGTAAAAATAAACCATCTCAGCGGGAAATCTATTTAGAAACTTGTGAATGGGGCCAGGGAGTGTTGAATGGTTTACAAAGAAAGCGCACAAAGAAAATACCAAATTTTAGTTTTGATTCGTTTCAAAATATCAGGTCGGCTATTTTAAATCTTTACCCATTGCAGTAATATTTCGAAGTGATTCTAGTTATTATATCTTGAACCAAACTTATGTCGGCTGATACTTTCTTTATTACTTGTGCATTTTAATTATCTATGTAGGGAGCTTAATTAAACTAGTTTGTACGTCTTTGATTTAATGACTGCCTTTAAAAAGTTGTAGTCTCGTATTAATATTCTTGTTTCAAAACGTTATTTACGTGAATATTTGTTCTCGTAAGAAGTTATGTTAGTTTTATGCAATACCCTATAAAAGGCAGATTTCTTTTTCATCAAATACTTTGTTATTGGTGACAGCCAATGTGAAATCCGGTTCGAACCATCTTGGCCACTATGTTGATATACAAGTAACGAATGTGATTCATTACATTGTATAGCGGTATAATATCAAAACTTAAACTCTTCTCGGATTTTAATATTTTAAGCCTTTTAATGAATAATATTATGGTAAAACTGTGGTTGAGATCATCGATAAGGATTGTTATTAAAGGTTTTTAACAATTATTGTATTTCAATGTCAATATCCCGATCGTTCTTTGGTATTACACATGTACTAGCAGAAAAAACTGTTGTATCTACCAGTATTTGATTTAACTCATAAATACGTTTAACATTATTTTGATTCCGAATAACAATTAATTTTCACATTAAGATTAAATAACATTTAATAACGCCTGGTCCAGTGGCGTAGCGAAGGGGGGGGGGTCCAGGGGGTCCGGACGCCCCCCGAAATTTTAAGACATTAAAAAATAAAGCATGGAGCAGGAAGAAAAAGGACAGTTATCATTACTCTTGTCCACAAACATTAAATTGATTGATTTCACTGATTGAAGTGACCGTTGTTAAAAATATAATTGTCCTTTCGTTTAAATCATAAGGAATTAAACGATACTTTTGGGCTCGGCCTTTCGAATAGTGTAGTGTAATCACGGTATTTCTATAGGGCGCGGTCACGTGACGTCGCAAAGTAACCTGAACCGTAACCCGGCGAACAGTTTAAATTAGCGACCACATCGTTCAAATTCGTCGTGGGGACGTAAAGTGACTGCTTAGAATTAAGTTATGACGTTGATTTTAGGTGTCATTAAACTGTAAACGTGTATATAATTATCGAAAAAAAAATCACTTGCTGTCGGATAATACACTTGAAAAACTCTACTGATTAGAACTTCAACTAATTTGGACTTCAATGATTGAGGTAAACGTAGGGTTTTCGATTGAGTTAGGACGACGATTTTTGTTATCATTAAACTGTACACCGTACCTATATAATTATCGAGAAAAAAAAATCACTTCCGGTCGGTAAATACCGAAGAAAGTTCTCTACAGATTCAAGTTTTGACGATTTTGGATTTCATTGGTTGAGTGGTTGAGTTAAAAATGGTACTTAGGATTATGTTAGGACGGTGATTTTAGGTATTAATTCAACGCCGACTAATACATATATAATTATCGAGAAAAAAACAATTAAATCACTTTAAATTAGCGACTTTTTTCCTATGGAGTCCCACAGGGATCTATACTTGGACCAGTCTTGTTCCTTGTGTACGTCAGCAGGCTGAACTCATCGCTCCTGAGAGGGAAAATGGTCCAGTATGCTGACGATACAACGCTCTGCATTAAAGCTCCAACAAAACATGAATTATAAATAATTTCCTTTTTAGAACTGAATTCATGTATTCAGTTTTTTTTCTAAATTAAATCTTAGGACCAATAACTCCAAATAAAATGCACTAAATTTCTGTTTGCGGCAAAGAGAGATGAGGATCGCGCTGCTGTGATGGCGGACGATGTCCTCATAGAGGAAACTGATTCCACCAAGTTCCTTGGAATGTACCTTGATCGAAGTCTGACTTGAGACAATCACATTGAAAGTACCTGCTCAAAGGTTTCTTCAGGCATTTTCTCTACGGAACCTTTCAAAATTTTTCTCCTGGGATGTACTAAAAATGGCCTACTTCGGCCTTGTACTCCTCCATCTAACGTACGGGTTGAGGCTATGGGGCAGCTGTTCTAAATACAAATTTGAGCGAGTATTTAGAAGTCAAAAGAAAGCTGTCCGCATTATTTCAAAATTGAAATCCCGAAATTCATGCAGAGATGCCTTTAGGTAGCTTGGATTGCTAACTTTGCCCTGTCTCTACATCCTCGATGTCGCCCTGTACTGCCGATTTAAGTGCGAGTTGGTCCGGGGCAGGGACGTCCATCAATACGGGACAAGAGGCAGGGACAACCTTCGGTTACATCCGCACAGAACAGCCGCATTCAAACGTTTGCCATCCGAGGTTGGTGTTAAGCTGATCAACAAGCTACCTGATGAAATAAAAAATTTGAATGAACCAACAAAATTTAAAGCTTGATTGAGACCCTTTTTGGTGTCGAGGGTGTTTTATTCAGTGGAAGAGTTTATGATGAGCCGCTGGGATGAAATTTAAAGTAATTCGATCATCCTCTATTTCTTGTGGTAAAATTTAGAAGATTTTAAAACGTATGGCTGTAAGTATGTATGAGTCTTAGGAATGAGTGTGGACTGTGTATGAACGGGTATGAATGGGGGAAATTTAAAATAGATATACATATTTCTAAATAATTTAATTTGACGAGTGTATGCAATTTTTATAATTGTTGACACAATAAAAAGTATTATTATTTTTATATTATTATTACCTCCGGTCGGAATATACCGAGGAAAAGCTCTACTGATTCAGATTTTGGATTTCACTGGTTGAGTCGTTGAGATAAAAGTGGTACTTAGAATTATGTTAGAACATTGAATTTGGGTATCAATTGAACGCCGACTAATAACTATATAATTATCGAAGAAAAATTGAAAAAATCACTTCCGGTCGGATAATACACCGGAAAACCTCTACTGATAAGAAGTTCCGACTACTTTGGATTTCACTGACTGAGGTAGTATTTCATTTTCTTTAGTATATTCCGATCGGAAGTGATTATTTTTGGGTTTTTTCTCGATAATTATATATTTATTAGTCGGCGTTGAATTCACCTCTAAATTCAATGTCCTAACATAATTATAAGTACTACTTTTATCTCAGCCAGTGAAATCCAAAATCGTCAAAACGAATCAGTAGAGAGCTTTTCTTCGGTATTTACCGACCGGAAGTGATTTTTTTTCTCGATAATTATATAGGTAGTCGAGTACAGTTTAATTATAACAAAAAATCGTCGTCCTAACTCAATCAAAAATACCACGTTTACCTCAATAACCGAAGTCCGAAGTAGTTAAAGTTCTAGTCATTAGAGGATTTCAGGTATATTTTATTTTCGACCGAAAGTGATTTTTCCGATAGTTATATGCTCGTCTACAGTGTAATTATCCAAAAAGTCGTCTTTATAAATCATTCATAAATACCTCAATCAGTGAAATCCAAAGTGGCCGAACTTCTAATCAGTAGAGTTTTTCCGGTGCATTTTCCGACCGTTAGTTTGATCTGTACCCGAGCAACGCTCGAAAATCGCCCTTCTTTTCTGAAGGGTTTTCGGCCGTCAGTGGGCAAATGTCCCCGAAGGGGTATTTCATTTTCTACACATAATATAGTTGAGTCAATTATACGCTTGAGTGAAGCTCTGTTTGTTCTTTTTCTTTCTTATCCAGTGAATCCAACACAGCGACCTGGTCGCTGATCCAACATCACTTTGGTGCCTTCTACTCGGCCAGAATCGAACTTCGTAAAGTTTCTGTAGCTATACAAGAAAATTTGTGGTACTAGAGTTGCTGTGAGAGTTTAATTTACCTATTACATCTTTCCACTTTCTATAAGGCGTAGTTACTAAAGCTCCATGTTTTTGGTATTTACCTTTTACCAGTGAATTGGCAAATAACACACAAAACGTCCCCCGGATCCCCCAGTTTAGGACCCCCCCCCCGAACGAAATTTCTGGCTACGCTACTGGCCTGGTCATTTTCACGTGGTGATTTTATGTACTCATATAGCATCCCTGAATCTTGGTTTATCTCGATTGTAACGCGATCAAGGAGGCAGTGAAAGTGCATGAAAGTAATCAGCTGATTTGTCGCAGCTGTCATTGGCGTTCCAGAGTTCCAGTCCAAAGCATGCCGTGTTCTTGTCACCTGTTATTAAACGTTTTCTCTCGCTATCAATAGGCCGTCTGTCATTTGTGCCAATCTCCTGTGCCTCAAAACTTTCATCTTATGTAATAGTGTTTTAACTGCATTGAGTTAACTTTTAATGTTTTCAACCAGCGAAAAATCCAGAAAATATTTGGGCCTCATCGTAATTTGCAATAGTCCGGAATAAAATTCTCGTGTAGTTTAATAAAAAGCAAGTTTAACGAAGAATTTAATTTTAAAATTCTGTTAACCACTCATACACACCAATACATGTCTAGTAAATAAATTCTACAAACAGTACAATGGTATGCGGTCATATAACAACTTTTTATGCAATGACCACCATACGGACGGCCAGAAAAGTGTCATGGAACCTTGGGTACCACAACATCATTTTAAAAGTCATAATTTGAACATTGTGCAGCAAACAACACTCTATAAGATTTATTCATTACAAAATGGTGATTATCAATACCAAAGTTCCAAACGGCCGCCATTTTGTGCAGGATACACGTTTTAGGAATCACTGTCAGGAAATAAATAGAGCATTTACAGTATTGAATTTCTTAAACGTACCGGTACTGAAACTTTTAGAATTGAAGTTTGGCTACTAGAATATTTATTTTCAATAAATATTGAATCACAAAAGGTGAATTGGTGCACATTCACCCGGTAAATGAGAGATCCGGGTTTGAGTCCCGGCGGAGCAAGCACTTTTTGTGATTCAATATTTATTGAAAATAAATTATGCTATTGCCACTTATACAAATTTAATAATGTAACCAAAAGTCATTTGACAGGTATTTGGTCTTCCGATCATATTTTAGTTTGGTTATTTAGACACATAATATGTGAAAGAAACGGCCAAATACAAAATAATTGAATCGTGTCTCTGTGGTGTAATGGTAGCACATTCGCCCGGCAAGTGAAAGACCCGGGTTCGAGTTCCGGCTGAGCAAGCACTTTTTGTGATTCAATATTTATTGAAAATAAATTAGGCTATTGCCATTTATAAAAATTTAATATATATATATATATATATATATATATATATATAGAGAGAGAGAGAGAGAGAGAGAGAGAGAGATTCAAAATCTGCCTGATGATGGAATTTTTGAAGCACTTTACACATATTTACTATACAGACGTTTATACACAGAACTACAGGTTCATACTAAAGTTTCTGTTTTGAATTCGAGTTATCAAATCGTAAATTTTCAAAACGCCCCGGTTTGAATTTGTAATGTAAAAAGTTAGTTTCATTATTTAAAATTTCACAATGTAAAATGCGTCTATAATAAACACACGCCCTCATATTTACCTCTTTTATATAGAGAAGTGGCATTGTGAATTTTAGTCCTAACTTCGCCTCTACAATAAAGGCATGTTTTATATTCTGAGCATGTAATAATAATATAGACTACCCAATCTAACATTATGGCTAAAATGTTTAACAAAACGACTATCGCTTACATTTAATTCCTGCATAAATAATGAGTTAAGAATAAACTATTTAAAATGTAGCAATAAAATCTAAACATTATTGGAAATAGGTAGAGAGGCAACAAGTAATAACAAGCTAAATAGACTATTAAAAAATTAACAAACCCTCTTTGCCTCCAATAAAGGGAACAATAAACTAAAGAGGTGTAAAGAGCAATAACAATAATCAATAACAACACACAATAGAGATCTAGATGCAATAAACAACAATAAATTAAATAAACTATGAAAAAATCAACAATTTCTAAAGACCTACTATAGTATAAATTGGGTTAGAAATGCTGTGGTGGTAATATATAGGTTAAATTCATGCTACAGCTTCCAATAAACAATATAAACAAATATCCAGAATACTGGTGAAAAAGGGCTCAATTTCGAAGTTAACATTAAATAGAGTTAACAATGACTAAAATGACACTTAAGTTGAATAAGTCAGATGAACACAGTGATGACGAGGTAACGCTGGGGTAGAGGGGTGGGGAAGTGTAATGACATGTCTCTGGAGTGGCTAGTTCGAGAAATTCGTGAAAATCTACCCCGTTTATGGTAGATTCTCTATGGTTCTATGGTAGAGAATCTAACCCTTTATTATGGACCCTTCTGAGCGAAACCCTCCCTACACTACTCGTGAGCTCTCTGCAGTAGTAGGCCTGTTACAAATGAACGGAAAAAGGGTTAGAAAGTGGTATTATGTAATATCATCCATCCCAATTACCTATATATATATATATATATATATATATAGGTCTATATATATATTAGATTTTGGAACAGAATAATGGATGTAAAATGCACGACGTAATACTGTGCTAATTTAAGATCAATTTTAAAGACTGTGTAAACTACTATTCTTCTTACATTTTAATTTGGATGGGAGTGGAATAATACTCAGCAAAAAACAAAAGTGTGTAAAGTAGCACAATTTACTTTACACATCGGACAAGTCACTGGATTCAACACTGTTTTCAAGACAAAGCCAATCTTTGTGCAGCTTACACAATCCCTTGTAATTCTGATATGATCCGCCCACAACCAGTTGGGCACCAGCCATGATTGTAAAATAGCAGATAAGTTACTGACCTCAACACTGTTTTCAAGACAAAGCCAATCTTTGTGCAGTTTACACAATCCCTTGTAATTCTGATATGATCCGCCCACAACCAGTCGAGCCATGATTGTAAAATAGCAGATAAGTTACTGACCTCAACACTGTTTTCAAGACAAAGCCAGTCTTTGTGTAGTTTACACAATCCCTTGTAATTCTGATATGATCCGCCTACAAAACCAGTCGGTCACCAGCCATGATTGTAAAATAGCAGATAAGTTACTGACCTCAACACTGTTTTCAAGACAAAGCCAGTCTTTGTGTAGTTTACACAATCCCTTGTAATTCTGATATGATCCGCCTACAAAACCAGTGAGCCACCAGCCATGATTGTAAAATAGCGGATAAGTTACTGACCTCAACACTGTTTTTAAGTCAAAGCCAGTCTTTGTGCAGTTTACACAATCCCTTGTAATTATGATATGATCCGCCCACAACCAGTTGGCCATCAGCCATGATTGTAACATAGCGGATAAGTTACTGACCTCAACACTGTTTTTAAGACAAAGCCTTTTTTAGTAGTACTTTGTTATATATTATAGTCTTTGCATTGAAATTGTTCGATATTGTTGTTGTATTTTATAGTTTATTGATTATTTCATGTACATGTATGTAATGGTATTGTAAAAGTGGCGATTGCCGTGGAAATAAATAAAATAAAATAAAAAAATAAAATAAAAATAAAATAAAAGCCAATCTCAGCTATTTGGTCATATTCACATTATTCAAATAGTAACCACGTTATAATATTAGTATGTCGTTTTTAACAGTTATAACTGTTGCAGAGGTGAGCATGTTCCTGAAAGTAACCCTGGTAGGAGAGAATCTGTCGGACCATGCTGAAGGCTGTCGGCAGAAGCTGATCGCCAAACTGACCAATCGAGATGCGTCTCCTCCACCCACACAGGCTTACGTGGACATGAATGGTAGGTTCAGTCTATGCTGTGTTAATTGTATGAGTTAACCTGGATGGGACAATGCTTCCCATATGGTGCTGAGAGTCAATTTACACTGTGTAACACACCCAACACAGTTTTTCCTAGTAATTTTCTCTAAGTAAGAAGCTGTGCTAGTTATGGTAAAGATTAAAAAATGTTATTTTCAGATAAGATTTTTTTAGCTCGGCACAAAATGGAAGCAGTTGAAACTTGGCTTGAATTTACAATTATTAGTTAAACATAACCAAAGTCATGGTAGTTTGATTTATTCACAGGTAAAACTAAAGCAAGTAATAATTACTCCCATTATAATGGCAATAATTCAAACATCAATAGATTTACTTACATTGCTTAACTGAAAATTGAAGCCATCTTTGAAAATATTAATGAAAGACTCCAATATAAAAGATTTATCTAACATTTATCATTTATAGGATTGTTCCTTCAAGAGGTAGTATGATTGTCAGTTATTTCAAATACATTTATTATTATTAATTGTTCAGGATCCTTTAAACACTAGATAAAGTAAGGTGAAATAATGTATGATAATGTATGTTTTAGGAAGTTCCCACTGTCATCATAAGGTTCAACAGCAACACAGCAACTGTTATGAAGAATTTGACAGGACCTTTTACTCAAATACTAAAGACAAACCGCACATTCCTGATGCCTTCATGAATAACTTGTATAACAACACCAATTCAATGGGGGAGGAAAACATATATGCCAACAATGATGAGACTGAAAACTACATCAACATTAAATATACCTCTCAGAATCAAGAGGATAATCTATACATTAATCCTACCTCACCTCTAGCCAACACTCCAGTCACTCCAAGCAAGCCGTCATTGGTGCTGAACAGTACATCTAATTCAAACTCTGAAAGGAACTCGGTGATTAGCTTTAAGAAAGACTCACCAGACAGGATCAGTGTATCATCTAGCCTTACCTCAAACTCAAGGTGTGAGGAGTCTCCTGAGGTTTTAGCCGTATCAGCATCTGCGATGCGCTACAAAGCAACCAAGACCGGACTGCTTCGGCGGAGAGAGAAGATATTTTTCATGGATCACAGAAAACCCTACTGGGTGGCTCTAATCAATGAGACACTCTTTATGTTCACTTCTGACAAGGATGCCAAACCTCTGTTTGAGTTGGATATCTCCGGCTATAAAGCTCGTGCTGTAGTGATATCTGCCAGTACAAAGCCTGACTACAAGTTTGAGTTGATTGCTCCTGGCAGTAAAACTCACCAGGTACATTTATTGCGTTTTGCTTGCATTAAAGTAAAAGTTTTTTTGTGTGCAAATAACAAAGGACCAATTTTCAACTTTTAAGATGACAGGTCATATAAAAATCTTTAAAAGTAGAAGACTAGAAGGGTTGTTTTGAATTATTATGTAGATAGTCATAGTTTAAAAGAGCAATGCTTATCACAAAAACAGGATTTGAAACTCCTGTACTATATTCTAGGGACCCAAAATTGTACAACCTTTTAGATGTCTGGCTCTAATCAAAGTTATTAATACTAATGTATTAATGTATATATTTGACAACTTTTTAATATTCCAAAGCTTCAGTCAAAGAATCAGTTTTTATAGTACAGTTTTACTGAACTTCTTTATGCTTGTAATTAAACTGTTTTAAACGTGTTTTTTCAATGAGATAATACTACTAGAGTAAAAAAAATACTACAGTAGCCTAATTTTTGTAAGAATTTTTACTGTAATTCTAATATTCATCACTGTAAGTTCAGTAATGCACACAATGTCATGAAATACTTCCCAAAGTGCACCACAAACTTCCTGTCCCAAGAGATAGTATTATCTATCTTAGAGTCCCTTCCTTCCTGATACATGGAGTAACAATATTGTGATTCAATAATCCATATTTTAGCAATACACTAGGTCCGGTTTCATGCATTGCAATTTATTACAATAAATGAGAAAACTTAAAAAAATTAGTTTTAATTAGAATTAAAAACATTAATTCAATGATTTATTACTCATATACATAATGCAGAAGTTTGGAGCAGTATTGTTATTATTTAATACTTAATTATCTGAATTATTATCATTAAAAAATACAAATACTTAGGATATATTAGGGTTAGAACCCAAACTGTCAGCAAAGCTGTTGTATTCCCAATTATATCATGAGGCCGACAACAAAAGGTTGTCAGAGATTCAATGCAGTTATTTTCAATACAGTTTTAAGGCTGGCAATATAAAATTGTTCAACAAAGATAATGTATTTCCAGTGGTACCATTATGGTAACTATTATACAATTAGAAAGATTGAATTTAATTGGAATATAAAAATGGCTTTACATAGACATCAATTAAATTTAGTCTATCTAATTGTTTCATAAACCGATAGGCAATGAAGTAAATGGATTAATTAATTATGCTTGTAAGTAAAAAACATACACCCATTTTCTGTTCTCAAACATTGTCTTTATCTTATTCATAATTAACCTGAAGGTGATTCTTCCATATTTAGTAAACATCACTTGAACAAGTTGAAGAATTGAATAAATGTTAATAACATAAACCTTTGTTTGTTAATAACATAAATAGCATAGGTGTACACTAGATAGTGGTTTTACAAGTCCCATGGCAGACTTCACTGCGGTTGCATGCAAGATTTCAAGTCTATAGCTCATTTCATTCTTGAGGTACCATGCGAAGAGACAGACAGACAATCATACAGAAAAGCCAGCAGACAAAAGAGAAAACCTACAGATAGACATTCACCATCATAGAACTCATTCTTGTGTATATAGATGTGAAATTTCATCAAAACTTAACGTTTACTGATGAAATCTTCTCAAGTTATTTTGCACATAGTTAGGTTGAATTGTGTTACTATGTCTCGTTTTAAAATATCTGGACTGTACTCCTTTTATTTACAGATTGATATATTCTGTGATTTCCTCAGTTTCATCATAGTAACCCATAAGACCAATGTGAAAATGTTGCCCATCCAAATCCCATAAGATGACATGCACGATCATGAAAGTCAATTTTCCTATATAGAAATAAAACTTCACACAAGAGTATAGATAAGTTTGTTATAAAAATACTGTGCGGACAGACAGAAATAAAAATTTACAGTCCCTTGAGTTGTAGGCTTAACTAACACTCAGCCAAAAAAGTAATTGAAAGTCATTAGAATATTTTTTCCCTTATTAAAATAAGGCTAATGAGAAAAGAAGGTGTAATTTGCATGAACATACTACATTGTATATAAATGTCCACACTCTTTCAAAGTAATATTTTTGGAAATGCTTAACAAATGTGAAAAAATTTCAGCCAGCTCTGAGGTATCATTAATTATTTTTATTATCATTAGGAACATAAACTGATTACTATGTTACAATTACTTAAGGTAAAAATATGTATTAATGGTAAAATGCAGGTCACTTGGAGTCATTGGCATATTTAGGTTGTGATCTTTGGTAAAACAATCATAATTCAGGGATACTAATTTTAATATCAAACATAAAAAGCACATATTAACTTCAGACCAACTAATTATTATTTATTTTGTTCAGCATTAATTTTTACTATTTGACAAGAACACGCCACATGCCCTCGCAATATTAGTACAATAAATCCGCCCATGAAGAGGGTCTTGGCCTCTTGAAATGTTTGTTTATCTTATTTTACAAGTCATGATACATCTTCAGATCCTTGGGTGCAATTTTCAAAATCCCTAATAAGCATATTGAAGATACCCACTTCACTATTTTCAAGGTTACACTATACTATTTTACAATAAGGTTTCATAATGGTCTGAACCTGAACAAGTAAATAATTGTGATTTTTGTGGTGCCCAGTTCTGTGCCGATAATGAGTTGAACATGAAGTCTTGGATCTCTGCAATAAACATAGCCACCAAGCAATCAGACCCGGACCCAATAAGAGAGTGGGGACGTCAGCTGCCCTCCTTGCCAGCAGTACAGAACATGTACGACCAGCCGGGTCCCCGACGAATGACTTGCCCTGTTACCTACGACCAGCCTGACTCTACCAAACAACCACTGATTGAGACAGAGTACGAGTCACCTGACGGAGTAGCCAGCTGTGTCAGCCAGTCCTCACCTGTACGCTTAGCTCTCAACCATGAACTGTCGCAATTCCTTACCAAGGGGAAGAAGTCTACTGATCAGGTACATAGGAGTGCACATGGACTTTTTCTCTCAGAGCTGTTCCATGGGTTGGTGGTAACAGAGCAAACCTCCAAATGGGATATGTGCAAAAAAAATCAGAACGTACAGTTACAAACTCTTTGTTTGTCACAAGTTTATAACACGTACAATGTCTAATACGTAATAACTCTTGTTATTTCCTATTGTTCTTTAGTAAGAGTAAGTCAATAATAACTCACCAACCAGGGATCATTGACTGAATATGAATTACGTTTAACATATCCTTTTTTCAGAATAAAATGGTATGAACTATATATATGTTTCATGTACAGTATTAGCGTAATATTTTTAACAAAGTTGAAGTTGATTATGAGACAAAATTTAAACTCGTTTTATTGTATAACATTGTTTTGGATAAATAATAAATTGGCAAATAACATTAAAAAAGTCAAGTTCTCACTTTTCGAGCATTGGTTCATATAATTATTCAAAAAAATAGTGCCAGTATTGCTCCAATAAATAGAAGATTTATAACGTATGCTACTTCGAGGGTTAAAAAATGCAGTGCTCATCCCACATTCTAGTTCAAATTGTTCAAGATGTTCATCAGCCAAACCCTGGATGTGTAATGCCAATGAATATGTAATCAAAATTCAATACAAAAACATAAATTTCATCAAAGTGGAGCCATGAAACATTTCTAGATGAATAATTTGATCATCAATCGAATTTTCATATTTATCATTATATAATTTGATGAAATAACCACAAAGATGTGAAATCTCATAAACACGAACCTAAACTATAAAATTGTATTGTTCTACACCAATGCAAAGCCATTACTAATCAATTAATTAATACACACTATTCATTTGTAATACCAATTTTCTAAAAGAGAAAAATACTAAATAATAAATAATGGTGTTGTTCTGTTGTTGATTAATAAGTTTTACTCATCATTATTAAACCTTAATTAGTCAACTTTCAATGATTAGATACAAAAGGAATTTATTTGGATAGTAATATTATTGATTATATTCACACCCCGTAGTGGCTCGAACAAGTTTAAACGACTCGTGTTTCATAAGTTGTTATATGTAAATGAAGACATCCGATCTATTATTCAATTCAACTCAATTTATAGAAGTAAATGGATATTAATAGCTTGCAAGTTTGTGTAACTGTATTACAAGTGAAATCGAAGTTAAAAATAAACAATAACTTTTAAAATTTGAACTATTATTTTATCTTGTTTTACTAGTACGGGTACTTGCAAAAAGAAGTGTATCCAATGCAATACCAAATAAATTATGATTTAAACCCTATTTAGATGTAAAGTCTAATATTTACATCATAACAATTTTTTTTTTTAACGTAGTGGGAATGCATTTGCACACGGAGTGTGTAACTCCCTTGCGGACTACCCACTAAACCCCTTACGGGCCACGGAGGGCCCAGGCCGGAACCATTTCGGATGACATCTTGCCTGGTCCGTGTGTCTTATGCCCCATCCAGGACAAAACTACTTGTTTCGGAAGCTAGGGGTCAGTCAATCAGTCAAGCATCCGTCTTCACGCTTCTGATGAACGATCACATGCACATGAGTGGTAACTGCATTCCATGCGTACTCACTCTGCAGCATCAGCTCCACAATGGTGTCTGCCGAAACATCACCAACTGTGGTGGCGAGCGTTTGCCTGGAGATCAGAGTGGGGATTCTCCGTTGAGTGAGCATAACGATTTCGGTCTTGGTGACCGCCAGCTCAAGTCCGTGGCTCGTCATCCAGGCATTGACCCGAATCATTACCTGATTAAGGCGTAACTGTGCCAAATCTGGAGTCCTCGCCATGATGACTGCAGCTACGTCATCGGTATAACCCACGAGGAAGACGTCGTGGGGCATCTCGAGGCGAAGCAAACCATCGTATGAAACATTCCATGGGTCTGGAATGGGGAGAATAGACCCTTGAGCCGCACCGGCAGTGACCTCTTTCGTTCTCATTCCGTCTTTGGTTTCATACAACAGCCGACGGTTCTTCAGGTAGTCCTGCACAACGACCAGGAGATAGTCGGGCACGCTTCTCAAAACTCTGCTTCTTGATTTAAATGTATAGTAGCATTAAGCAATGCTCTGAAAGTTTTCAAACATTTAATAAAAAACTAATCCCACAAACTAACTTCACCACGTGTGTCAGTCTTCCTGGAAAATAAAAACAAGCAGTTTTAAAGTGATTAATGTTTACACACCAGTGCCAGTATAGTCTGGTGAGCTGCACCACCCCCTATCCTTCTCTTGACATCCCCACCCAACATAGATTAAGATGTTGCACCATTTATTTCACCTATAGAGTCTTGGATAGAAAAGTTCAGTTAACACTTGATTCAACCTTATACTTAAAAAAAATTAGGTACTATTATTTGATAATTCTTAATTAACATTTCTAATTCATCAGAACTCCAAAATCCCCAGATATTATTGTATTTGTCCAAATAAACAATACTGTCTGCAATAAATATTTTTGTTCTAATTTGTTTTAATGAAAAGAATAGTGTTTGCTCATGCATAATAAAAAGGGGAGGGTGATTGTGGCCTTTCACTGTAGTGTTAGACTATATTACAAGTGGAGGCTTCTAACCTCTAAATGCATGAACAGAAACCCAGGTGGTATTAATGAAGTCTAGCCAAGTTGAATTGTATTATTTTATCTGTGAACTAGCTGTTTCCCGCGGCTTCGCACGCTTTTCGTAAGTTTTGCCCGCGTATGAGCATTTCTGGTTGAAGTAAATTATATTTCCAACCCCGATGTAGATTTTACCTTTCAAGAAAAAATGTCAAAAATGTATTGTACATGCATAATGTATTTTATTACAAAGTGGTCTACCACTCAACCTTTAAGTTCAACCAAAAATTTAGTTTAGACAATTATACATCATAACTTAGCGCCTTCAAATAGTGTTTCACTGTTTAATATACGTATCTATCTCGTAATTGCAGGTTATAATGTGCAGGCGCTTTGAAAACTTTTCTTCATTTTATTCGTTTATATTCACGACATAAGCGAATAATTCAGATAATAACTATCCTATCTTCTAAGTTAGACTAAATTACGGATACATGTGAAATTTGATTGAAATTGGTTCAGTCGTTTTGGAGTTTATTGGCAACATACATCGTGACTCAAGATTTTTATATATATAAGATTAATCCATGCATATGACTTACGTTCAGTACTAATCTATATATATAAAAGAAAGTTGTGTTAGTTACACTATTTATAAGTCAAGAACGGCTGAACCGATTTGGCTGAAAATTGGTAGGGAGGTAGCTAAGAACTGGGAGAAGAACATAGGATACTTTTTATCCCGTTTCCGATTCAGGATTCCGCCCCATTGGTCTCTAAAAGTTCAGAAATACCCGTAAGAAATGCATTGCAGCAAACATATGTTATTAAGTGAAAGAGCCTTTTCAAATTTAATCAGCTGTTCTTTGTAAACATATATAATGCGACAAAAGAAATTTATATGTTTATAATATAACCAGTGGGGCGGAATCCTGAATCGGGAAAGGGATAAAAAGTATCCTATAACCTTCTACAGATCAAGACGAACAAATTTAAAAAAAAAATTAGGCGAATCCGTCCAGCCGTTTGTGAGTGATGCTGTTACACACGAACAGTTTCATTTTTATATTATAGACTAGCTGTTTCCCGCGGCTTCGCACGCGTCTCTTAAGCTTTGCCCGTATATTTCTTTGCCTTCAAATAGTGTTTGGCTATTTAATGTACGTAACTGTGTCGTAATTGCAGTTTATAATGTGCAGGCGCTTTGATAAATTTTATATCTTGCAGTACAGCCTGGTGGTGAGTTACATCAATGGGCATTGCATATAAACCTTCTACATAGAAAAATACAAATAGATACAAATTTTCATAGTGGTCGGTACAAAAGTTTCTGAGTCTATAAAGGACAAACACACAAACATTCATTTTTATATATCACAACAATTTTTTGTCGCATTATATATGTTTACAAAGAACAGCTGATTAAAAATTTGAAAAGACTCTTTCACTTAATAACATATGTTTGCTGCAATGCATTTCTTACGGGTATTTCTGTAACCAGTGGGGCGGAATCCTGAATCGGGAAAGGGATAAAAAGTATCCTATAACCTTCTACAGATCAAGACGAACAAATTAAAAAAAAAATTAGGCGAATCCGTCCAGCCGTTTGTGAGTGATGCTGTTACACACGAACAGTTTCATTTTTATATATATAGATTATTAGTAGATAACCATTGTGTGAATAACCATAACAATCACAAGTAAACAAACACATTCTATATTTGTAACATATTATTCAGACACGCATTATAAAATAAATACTGTTCTGTTTTTGACAATTCTGATAATATGAACTCATAATGCAGTAAAGAATATAAAGAAAACTAAAATACAAGTCACTGAGTTTGAAAATAAAAATATTGATTTGATTTGATTTCCACCTTATGATTTGCTCATATCAGTTTCATAACAAGCATACTCATAGCACACACAAATACAAAACAAATGGCATACATGACTAAGCATAAGCACACTGTAGTTGTTAATATAGTTAGATTCATAAACACAGTGAATTTGTACTGGTACACATTTATACTTGAATTATAATTGAACTTGTATAGATATTTTTATTCTACATGTTAGGTGTACTAATGTTATAGCTATAAACCAATTCTATGAGCTAAAGTGACAGTGCCACTGGTTTTGCCCAGTAATAAACTTGGTATAAACCAGTAACACAAGTTGAAACATCCAAAAAAGGAGGTTCTTGGCGGGCCCCTTACAAGAAGCTTTTAGGGCTGAGCTCCAGATAAAAGGTCTGAGAAAACCATCCGCATGGTCCTGGACACAATAATTACCAACTTGTTTGCTACTAATACAGCCCTGCTATCATAATTTGATGAGGAAAGTCCTAATCAGAATTTTTCTTTGATTCTCTTTCCCTTTACATTTCCTTACCCTTTTGATTTTCTATTGCCACATAAAAATCTGATTCTCTCCAGGAGTCTCCTAGTCCCTAAAAATTAAAAATAGTATTCAAAATTAATAAAAAAATTGTTTGCATTTAACGAAAAAAGTTTGTGTGTTTCTGACAAGTTAAAAAGTTAGTTTATTGTAATTAACTATGTGGATAGTACAAGCTCTGCAATGTTTAGCTGGCCACACCTCCAAAGCAGAATGGAGAGAGACGGAGTCCTAGCGCGAGTGGGAGGCAATCTGCTAGCCCTCGTGAAACTAGACGACTGCCACTGCTGCCACACCAGCAACTGGAAACATATGACAAATTGGAACCGACCGTGAGACCAGTCAACGACAATCCAGAGCTTTACGAGACCCTGTGTGAAGAGGTGTATCACTGCATTGACGACACTCAACTACAGGTCAGTAGTAGTTTTGGAAAAAACCCACTTGGAGAAGTTATCAATACATTAAATACATTGTAATTTAAGTTTATATTATCAAATACAAATATCTGTCATAACTGCCTCAAAAATTGCTCTTTTTTAAAAGTGGACTGGCTTCTCCTCAACTCTCTTTACTCTTCTCAATCATACATTTCCAAACCTATCATAAGCCTTTTTATTTAAATATTTTTCAATGAATAAATTAGAAAATTCTTCTTGTGTCCATTTTTGAAGTTTTGTTTTAAAGACAGCCAAAATTATGAAATAAAAAAGCAGGACTTAAAAAATATTTGTACTTCTAATGTGATTTGCTAAAATGCACATTTGAATGTTCATATCTTAAACTTTTTACCTGACTGGAAGAATAAATATTTGTGTCCTTTTATGTTGTGCTCATGCTATGTACAACTAATAATAATATTTATTATGTAATTGTAATAAAACAAATTAGAAACATTTTTTCATGTGTTTTTGCGGAAGATATGTAGTGTATAAAGTTGAGTTTGGAATTCGTTTAGCGAGTCTTCTACTCACCCTTATACGGGTTATGAACCCACCCAACGAATGAGTGATGTTACCTTAGAACTCTGTTACCAGTAGAACTCTTAAAAAATACAATTCTCCAAAACAGTTATGAATCAATATTTATTGATAATATTAAGTTAATTGTTGTTTTCAAAACTAAAACTCATTGCTTAAATTAAAACTCTAAATTTAAAACAATTTGTCCTTAATTCTCAATAATTTATTTTCGCTGACATTGGGGATTATCCTGATCATTTACAGAATCTCAAGGAACCAAGACGACTACCATTGTTGCCTTATGAGCAGGAGACTTATGACCAGCCGGAACCTACGGTCAGGCCTGTCAACAACCTGCAAAATGTCCAAAGGGAGTCAAGGAAACTGCCACTGTTGCCCCCAAATCGAATGCTAGATCCCAATTCTCATATTGTCCAAGAGGGGGTTTACTCTGACACAGTTGAGAGTGACAGGCCATCAAGTGAGGTGTGTTGGACATCACATTAATTTCAGTCATTAGTTATTTTTTACGAGTATATCCTGCATATTTTACCAATACATATGGTAGGTAACCACTGAGTTAAGCTGAACCTTTGATTGTATTAGTTAAACAAGAGATAACCTATCATATGCTATAAATTGAGGCACTGCAAAAGTGAGTGCTCAGACGTTGCCTGTGGAGTGACAGGCAGTACAGTGGTGCACCCAGGCTGCCGTGAAATGAACTTATCATCTTTCTTACTCGCTCCATTGATAGGGGAGGAAGAGATGAGTTGATGCTTCTGTTCAGTTCAACTTGTTAGAATTGCAACTATTCAAGTGCAGCGCTGCTGATAGAAGAGCAATAATCCCATGCTGCTGATAGAAGAGAAAAGATTGCAGTGCTGCTAATAGAAGAGGAACGATTGCGGTGCTAGTGCTTTCACTCAGCGTGACACTTCTATTAACTATTCACAGAGAGAGAGCATTTTTTCCTTGAAAGTTTGTGAATACAATGGAAGGAGACAGAACATATACATGTGGTGCAGTTCTAGTGTCAACTCTCTGAACACATAAACAACAGCTCCCCACCAAGGACGTAGCCACCAAGGGGGGGGTCCAGACTCCCCCAAATTGTTTATATTACTTTTTTAGTAAATGATTATTATTATTATTTAAATAATTCAGTATTACTGACATGTACTGCTGAAAGATCGTTCTCAACAAAGAAATGGGTCAAGGAACAAAATATTGCCTTACTCTCTGTCCAGGAAGGGAAAATATTAGTAGTCTGGACTACCCCCAAAAAATTTTTGTGGCTACGTTCTTGCCCCCCACACACAACACACAGCCTCCAAACAATAGCATGTCTCGAATGAATGATTTATCTCCTGTGTAACTAATAAAATCAAAGGTTTGACTCATAAGAAATGCCTAGTTAATGATCTTTAATATAATTAAAGACTATTGTAATTTTCATGATAAATCACATGTTATGTATTATTTTGTAGCTGAGCACTTGTGATTCAATACTAGAACCTCGTTTCCATCTTGTACCTGGCCCCAAAGTCTAGGATAGGGGCTATAGCTATTTGGAATCCTTGCCTGACAGGAGCAGCCTCGAAAAAAAAAACATGTGACTTTATGCCTGTTGCTATGAACATCTTTTACATCCTAAATATCAGCTTATTACATCTATGGTTTTCTCGGCCTGCAGCTTTAAAAAGAATAAATGACTACCTGGCAAATTCAATACTGTGTATAAAGCTTTACATGCCATCTACAAATAACTACACTTACATTCAGCCTTGGAAACTTTATAACTGTTTACAATGTTGTACAGCATATGAAATTTGAGTGTACTTAAATTATGGTTGTAACCTAACTTTTTGAGAATATTCATAAAATATAACTATTATTTTGAATTAATGTTGAAAAATATGTAATATAACAAGCATTTCATTATCCTACATTTTATTTTCAGATTCAAATGTAAATCCCACTAAGGACAAATGCAATCTTTAAGTAAATAATAGTATAAATACTGTTGGTAGTTCCTTTTTATTTTTGAGATAATTTGAAACAAAAAGAGTCTAGACCTCTCTTATCCAAACTTCTATCACATTAATGCCTAAAATTCAAATTTTGGTAATATTCCTTAAAAAACTTGGTCAACATTTGTACGAATTCGTAATTATGTTGATTCTTGATTTGGTTTCTTCAAGCTGTGGAAAGAAAAAGGTAAAAGTGGGCAAATTCTTAATTTCCTCTTGGAAATTAGTCTAAGGATTTGAATATGATCCACATTATATATGAACACTTTTTCAAAGAAGGAGAAATTTTGTCTTCTTAAAAAAGAGTATCACTTGGTCATTGTGTATTTTATATGATTTTCTTTAATATTTAAAAAAGGATTTTTGGGCCACAGACATTGAATGATGTAATTCTTTATCCAGAAAAACTACTAATTTTTAGCATAGATTGATTAATCAACCTATTATTGTATATGTTACAACCAAGGCAATTTAACCAGCTATTATGTATAATATCTAGTCATTACGTATAATAACTAGTGATTTTGGTAAAATTAATTATTAATGTTCTATTTATCACTTTATCCATTCATTATACATATCATCTTAGGTACTGAAATTGAGTTAGAAGTTAAACATTGTTAACACTAACAATAATTAATTCAAGAACCTAGAAGGTAGTTCCAGGATAGCATATCGGTGGAGTCTGTAGACATTTTTAGAATTGTCAAGTAGATTTACCACAAGGTGGTTTGGACGAGCTTCTAATTTTGAAACATAATTTACAACTGAATTTGGTAATTTCTTCTTTGACTGTTGGGGTGTTCAAATCTTGATGTAATGTTTTATTGGATACATACCATGGCGCTTTTGCAATTTTTCTTAACAATTTTGATTGATAACGTTTAAATATCTCCAGATTTAAGTTGCTTGCTGTGTCCCATAACTGCATATCATATGTCCATACAGGTTTAGGATAGTTTTATATAATAGTATACTGTTCTTCAAACTGAATTTTGATTTAGATTCAAGTAGCCAATTCATTTTAGTATTTGTTTTTAAATTTAACTGCTGTCTCTTTGTCCAAATGTGGGATTTCCATATAAACCTTCTGTCTAAGCGCATGCCCAAATAATTTATTTCAGTTACTTGGGATAAATGAACGTCATTCAATGTAACTGGAGGACAAGAATTTTGATTTAATGTAAATGTTATGTGAACTGATTTATTTTCATTAATGTTGATTCTTCATGTATTAAAACATGTAGTAATTGGATCTAAGCTCTGTTACAAGTAATGAGATACTTGAACACAATTTTTATGGACTGAAAAAATTGCAATTCATCTGCGAAAGTTGCAATTTGAGTATGTTTATTTCTGGGAGGTCAGCGGAATATAGTAAGGATAAAAATGGACCAAGTACACTTCCTTGAGGAACTCTGGATTCTATTGAATATAGCTGAGTAAGAACATCTTGGTATTTTATTTGAAAAGATTGGTTTGAAAGATATTATTTAGTATTGAAAAATATTGCAAAAACTTCTTAATTTTGTATAATAGACCAGTATGCCACACCTTATCAAATGTTTGACTGACATCTAAAAAGGTAGCCAAACAATAACTTTTATTTTCTAAGCACTCCCATATCATTTCAACTATTCTATGGACTTGTTCTATTGTGCCATGTTTTCGCCTAAAACCAAACTGATAAGTAGGTACTACAGAATTTTCATTGATTAATGATTGTAGTCTTCTCAGAAGAAGCTTTTCAGTTTTTAAATAATAGGCTTATTGGTCTGTATGAGATCAGATGGGTGAGGAGCTTCCCTGGTTTCGTGATAACAATTAGCTAGGCTTTTTTAAATTGAACGGGTATGTGTTCTAGTCTCAATATGGCGTTAAATAATAATGTTAAGAATATAATTGTTTTTCTTGGAAGTTCTTTCAGTATTTTCCAGTAGTAGAGCCATAGCCAGGAGACTTATGGGGATTGAGATTGTGAGTTGAAGTGGAGAATCTAAATACTTGTGTATTTCCTCTTCGTTGTTTACAAAAGCGTCATTTGGTTTGAAAACATTGGTGAAATATTCTGCAAATGCCTCAGATTTTTCAATATTACTTTTCGCCCAATTTCTATCAGATTTTAAAGTAGGGGAAATGGATATTTTAGTATGCTTAATTATTTTAGTTACTTTCCATAACAAATAGTCTGTAGCTTCGGTTGCTGAGAGAGACTGGGTATACTCTTCAAAAATTAAACTGGTTTTAAAAATTAAATAATCTTTTCAGATGTTGAGCTGCCCTGTTGAAATTTACCTTATCATTAGGATTTCTACTGTTTTGCCATATTCTTCTTAATCTTCTTTTCTCAGCGATTTTTTTCTTGGTGTAGTTGGGGTAATATAACCCTATCTTGTAAATTTTTGAAGAACGGTGTAAGGTTGTAGCCTCTTTGGCAAAACATTGCAAACAATCAGTAATGTAGTCTGTAGCATTTTGTAAATCATACACTTTCGACGAAATTTTAAAATTCAAATTTTCATTTAATGAGTCATGAAATCGAACCCAGTTTGTAAATTTATTATTTAACATTTGACGACTTTTTAAAAATACTTCTGTGCTTAAATTAAGTTTAATTGGTGAATGATCAGAAGATCTCTCTGTGTGTGTGCATGTGTATATGTGTATAGTTTTGATTAATACCTTTTGTAACAAAAGAAATTTAACAAATCTGGAATTTTTCACATATTAGGGCAGTATGTAGGTTCACCCGTAGAAAGATGATTGTAATGATTATCTTTTAGAATCTTTAATAGTCGTTGTCCTCTAGGAGTGGCCAATCAAGAGCCCCATTCTTGGTGTTTTAATCACCTCCTGCTATAAATTTATTTCGTAATGTAGTGAAAAACTGTTCAAATTGTTGTTTGGTTATAACATGTCTGGGAGGACAATAAATTGCTGAAAATGTAATAGGGCCTAACCAATCTTAAAGAACAATGTTGGAAGCTTGAAGATGATTCTCTCTAAAAGAAAAGAAAGATTTTGCCTCGATTTTGAGAACAAGGGATTCTCTGAAGTTAATCAAAATGGTGACCTAATATTATCATTTCTTTGGTATTTATAAAACATTTATTTATGTAAAAACTCAAATTGAGCTTTTAAAATGTAATATTAAACTATCCAAGCAATGAAGTACCATACTATAATAATTAAAGGAATATAATAATTAATAATAAAAATAGATTCACAAAAATTTGTAATTTAGAGATAATTATTATTGTGTACTGTTGAAATAATCAGTATTATAAACAATATAAAGTTCATGTATATAACTTATTAATAGTTCCAACTTCTCCTATATACACCAAGTTTTTAATTTAAATATTTTACTTTAGTGATAAATAACTCATTATTTCCTGATTTCAGGAGGCTCTCTATAACAACGTAACAGAGGAGGATTCTGATACCGAGTTTGATGACATCGATGATGATGGTGACGATCAGCCCAACTACTGTAACACACTGCCTTATCCTGAGCAAGAGACTGACCGAGATTGTATTTACGATGTAATTACGGAACAGCGTCAACTACTCACGGCTTCTCCTGTCAGTGAACCTCTTGGTGCGGCATTTCCCCCGTCCTCCGACATAGAGCAGAAAGTTAACACAGTGGACAAGAAGAGAGTATCGTCGCACTATGTAAATAGTATGGCGACCTTTTTCTCTAAATCTTTCATGAAACCACAACTCAAAGAAGTGAAACCACCAGTTATCAACAAAAGTTTTCGGTAGTCCTAAATATGAACTGTTCTTCATAACAGAAAATCCCTGCGTGCTCAAAAATCCTTGCTACGTTATGGAATCAAGAAAACATCTCTGTGATATAAAACAAAACTCTTACATTAGTAATAATTATTTAGATTTATTTATGTATATATTTAAATGCTTTTTATTGGATATTTTATTATATTTTTAAATTTGATTTAAAGAAATTGCTTCGCATCAATTTTGTGAAAAATACCTCTTTACATAGAATCATATTTTATTATGTAGATCTTTCGCTCGTGATTATTTTATTTTAACAGCATGACAAATTTCTATATATATTGCATGTTAATTTAAATTGTAATCAGGCAAGAAAGTGCCATTAATGATCATAATTATAGTTTTTCCTTAGTTCTGTTCAAGCCATACATATATTATTAATTTTGTTTCTTTTTCTGTTTATCAGCTAATATCACCAAAAATATTTTGAAGACTATAAAGTTTTGAAGGCAGTAATAACAGTTAATTGTAAAATGCTTATGTGTTCAATGATGAAGACGTGTTTTTTCTTACTGTATGTAGTTTTATACGAATTAATATGCTCAGTCATTTTATGTTTTGTTCAATCTCATAATATTGTAGTACTTGAGTTGTTGGGGCAAACCACTTATAGATCTCAGCTTGTATATTCTGTACATTGTAATCTGTCCAACATATTTACCAGTAAATAAAACTATTTAAAATTGATCTTATTAATTAATGGGAACCTTGATACATAATTTTCATAGAATATAATCACAATTTTATTAATCAGCTATATATGACAAGAAGAAATCAGTACTTATGATTTGGCACAGTACTTATTTACTTATATTTGGCACATACGTGCCCTACAGGCACACTAAGGAAGGATTGTTTTCTCTCTGACATTAGAGTTCCGCCCCACTGACCTCTGAAGTTGTGAAAATTCTCATAAGAAACGCATTGCAACGCACACAAATGCACATTATTAAGTGTAGGTGTCTCTTAAAATGTTATCAACTGTTCTTACGTTATAATGTAATAACACAAGCATATGTTTTAACTAATTTTAGCACCATTTTTAATATCTTTACATTTACAGCTTGAAACCATTGAGTAAACCTAAAAATAAAAAAATATTATTTTAATGTTTTTTTGTAATCACTCCCTGGGACACAAAAGTTATTCAGATAATAAAATTGAAAGTTTTAGTAAAAATACTTTCAACTGAAATTTTTAGCAAATATTAAGAATGCAGTGCTAGATCAGCAGTGTAATGCAGTTATGTATCAAAGATAAAATTACTATCTAACTTTTGTATAGATTTAAAGGCTGTTATAAGACAAATCATAGTTGTTTTGTGATAGAAGTAGGTTTCGTCTTCTTGATGGTGGCAACAAAGTGAACTCATCTGTAGCACCAGAAATATCTTAGACTGAAAGTAAATTACAATGGCCAAAAGTAGATGCTTTGTGACCGAAGTAGGCTTCTGAGACCCATATATGTATACATATTTTCTTGAAAGGGAAAAGGAGGCAAACTCAACCATGACACCTGTGTCTAGACTGTGCCTTATGATACCTTAGACTAAAGTAAATTATAATGTGGCCATAAGTATACGCTTTTTACCAATATAGGCTTTCCAGACATTTTTTCTTGATTGGGACAAGAAGACAATCTCATCCATCCCGTCGAAAATATAGTTCATTAGAACCAGAAGAGCTTACACGTGCAAAGGCCAAAATTAAAACCATAAGCAATTGCGCTTAACATCTGAAGCTCTTAACAGTGCCTATCTGAACACTGTAATGATATGTACCTAAAATATGTCTACTTCTATTTCAAAACTACATAGAGCCCCACCATTCATTAAATCATAAGTGTGTTAATTGAAAATCTAAGGACTTAGAATTTAGGATTCCTCCACACTGGGTAAACATAGTTCATTTATTACTATAACTGTTTGAACTATTCAATAAAAAATTATAGAATTGTTTTGTTAAATTGCAGAGAAAGTTATTTCACACGTAATTACAAAACTGTGTTATTCTCCAACTTCATATTCTTAAAAACTGCTCTTTAAATTTAAATCTTAAGTAGATCAGGGGGGTTAGATTATCTTTCAGTGGCTTCCACTTCCATCAGGAGAGTTTTGTTATTCACAAGAAACATGCCCATTATGTTTAGGTTTTTCAGTAAGAAATTGCATGCAAAGCAATTGGTGGGTAACTGCTAGTGTTATTATATGTTAAATATTCAAGGCTCAATGAGGGTGTCAATTAGACAACAAGGTCCTTTACTTCTTGTACACGAGTTATGGGTTCACCATGTACCGTATATTCAAACATTACTGGAGAGTGACAAAAGTGAAAAGTTATCGCTTGCCATCTCTTAGTATTGAGATTTATTATATTACCCTCACAACAGCGATCACGTTTATACAGATCCTCCTGGATCCGTAGGTAGTCGTCTTGTATAGGAATGATAGAGAAAACCTTCACATTGTCAGCAAAAAGAAGCGAATTCCCCTGAAATGCCTCGGGCAGGTCATTTATGAAGAGTGAGAACATATATTGTCCAAGCAACAATCCCTGGGGAACTTCCATGCAAGAAGCAATTCAGAGAAAATAGCTGATGCAAATTTGACACACAGTCGCCGGTCTGAGAAGTAGCTCATCAACCACATTAATTTAATGTTTCAAGATCCTTGGACAAGCATTTTTTTCCACTGTGTCAAACGCCTTAGATAAATCTAGATTTACTGCATCCAACTGACGATTAGAGACATAACCTTCTTGACTTTTTATTGAAAAATGTTAGGGTTGATATGGTAGACCTTCCAGCAGTGAAACCAAGATGCTGAGAGCAGATTATTCTAGACAGTTTGAGCTTCATGAAGCCAAGGAAGGTATCTTTAAAACTTTGGACATAACTGGCAGGATTGATATAGGTCTGTAATTAGTAACATTATCAATAGGTCCTGTTTTGTGAATAGGAAAAGTGTATGCCGAGAGCGTCTGAAAAAAACAATCAGGACTCCAACACTTGGTTTCGTCAAGCTTCTTAAGCTCATCTGGGTGCTTCATATATGTGTATTATAAACTGTCAGTACCAACTTATGCATCACACTCATACATTTATCCTGCAGATTTTTTAAATTTTAAATATTACATTAATTTTATTTATTGCTATGAAAGATATTTATTTAGACTGAAGAATCCCAAAAAGACTGACGTTTCAATAAATTACTCAATAAAATATTATAGTTTTTACTTTTTCTTACTTTATTTTCAGTTATTATACATATATCAGTTGTGCTAATTAAGTTTTTTTGATCAGTACCTATTTACCGATATATATTATTTATAACTCCACCTCTCTAATAAAGGCATTTTTTATTTCATTTTTTTATTTCATCATATTGCTGAGTCAGTATTTGTGAGATATATTCCTTTTGTTCATGAGTAACCAAAAGTCAGTATGATGACACTGTTATTATTGGAACCTACATAATAGTCTCATGATATTTTTATTGGTGTGCCATTCATTGCTGACCACCAGCTATCCCTGCTATGTTGTAGTTATTACAAATGATGGGATAAAACCTTTATTGTGGGTAATGGGTTAAGATCCAGAGCCTCGGAGTTGCCATCTCAAATTAGGTAGGTTACCCCTGACTAAAAATATAATACTTAACTTTATAGCTTTCATTAAAGTCATTGATAACATATTGAAGTGTATGTCTGAAGCTAAGTCGTATTCAATGGACAAAATAGCTAGATTTGCAAGTCGTTGTTGACACATTCTAGACTTAAGGTAGTTTTTATGAGTTTCTGTTTACTAAAGCAACGTTTACATAAAACAAAACATAAAGCCATCGTGAGAAAGATTAACAGAGCAATAGCAATTTTAGTATATATGCATCCTTTAACCCAACCTGGTGAATGCAATTCAACAAATCCAAATGTGAAGCATTGGCAACGTTTTGTCATGAGTTCTACAATTTGAAATTTACAATAACTAATATAATTTAGAACTCAGATGAGTCAGTGTTTCTGTTATTCTTCAATGCTAAATCTTCAGCACACTTTTCAAGATATCTCACTGTATAACTCGGGATAATGTAGAACTTAAATAATATATATTTGTAGACTCCAAGATAACTGGCTGTCTTGATAAATTCCCAAAACTTTTGCTGATTTACAATTATTGTTTAATAGAATAAATGAATTTCTTTTTAAATTACATGTTGTATTTTTTGTTAATAACTTAACCCATCAATGCCCAGAACTATTTTTTTCTCAAAATTTGTTTGCATTGTAATATGTTGTTAATTACATAAGTTTAGTCACAAAAATAAGTTTAAATAATTGTTATACTCAATATTTGTTTAATTATAGCACGGGTCAAAAACGACCCTGTGGGCACATGGACATCTAAAACACATAATTTTGAGAAAGCAACATGTTTTATTCAAAATTATAAGTTGTACATATTGATATGGTTTGGACACTGACAAGAGCTTGGTTTAGTACAGTAAGATAACATTACATTATTTTCATGTTTGATTTCTTAGTTTAAAAGTACGATGAATACAACACGAAATTTATAGTTGAACTAGAGGGCTGCAAAACAAGTCAGTTGTGGTAGCTAACAAAGCATTTGTCAAGAATTGGAACAGCACACCGCTGACAGATCTTCGTCGTTTTGCTCTTACAAACAGCACAACGGCGACGAGGCTGGTTGGGAACAATCAAGTGATTTTTGGGTCACTACGTGAAGTTTCACTCACTGAAGTTCGAAGTTTCCTCTGAGGGAATGGTCCAGGAACAGAAGGAGGTGCTCCATATTTTTGAAGTAAGCCTTGTACAACTTGTCTTCTGAATCCCAAATTATCCAACTGGAGGCCCTGATTCCTTGATAACCTCCAAGCATTGTTCATTGCAATGTCAAGCATCCAGAGTAAAATTGGCATGCACAATTTTTTACTCCTCATTGCAATTCGGTAGTTGGAGACATTGTTGTCCAGCTGATCTACGCCTCCCATGTTACAGTTGTAATTGTGTATCACATCTGGCTGAGAAATGTCAATTTTCTTTTTTTCTGTGAAAGAATATCTCTTTGCTTTGTGGAGGGGGTGAACCCCAGTTACATTTGACATGTCAGTGACAACTGAATTGTCATTCCACCGCACTGCAATTACGCTTTCTTCTTCACACACGTAATTGTCAAAGTCACCTCTCTTGCATGTCTTTTTCATTTCCTTGCTCTCAATCAAAGGGCATTTATTTGTTCTGTTGTCACGTACAGTACCTGTAGCTCCAAAATTCAACTTACCGAGGCGAGAAACCAAAGATGCACTGGTGAAAAAGTTGTCAAAGTACAAAGAAAATGTTGTTCCAGGAAACTCACTTTTCAACAAATCCACAAACTACTGATTCACCTAAGCCTAATTCACACTTTCTTTGGTCTCGGCCCTGATAAACATCAAAACTCATACAATAACCTAGTTTTTGACCAAGAACCCAGGCCTTAAATCCAAATTTTATAGGTTTCCCACGAATGAACTGCTTGCACCCGTGCTGACCAAAGTAAGGAATCATAGATTCATCAATTGATAAATTAGTTTCCATGGGTGCAAGTTTTATGAACTGCTCATTGAGTAAATCAATAAGGGGTCGAAGTTTGGCCATTTTGTCACCTTCTTGAAGATTGCTATTGTCTGCTACATGAAGAAATCGAAATATTTCTTCAAATCGGTTTCTTCTCATGGATTTCGAAACAAGAATGTTGTGGGAATCATCACTTTCCTCCCAAAACATCCTCCGACGTGGCAACGGTACATAGCCGCTCAAATACAAAATACAAAAAAAAAAAAACTATAATTCATCAACTGAAATGCATAAGTTAAATATACCTTTGGAAGCTGCATAAAGACAGGCTGCCGTGCAATGGAATCAACAATTTCCTCTGTCAATACATATGTAAAAAAATGAACGGGATGGGATTCACCTGAGAATGTCATGGGCAGTGTTTCAGAATGTTTTGTAATAACAACTTTTGGACTGTCTAAGTCACATTTCTTCCACTTCCAATCGGGTTTCTTGGCCTTTCCTACCTTGCGAACTTTTGGAGGGAGTGGGCCAATCTGGCTGGTGGACGGCAAATCAATGTTGGCTACAATGTCAGTGCTAGTATTACTAACGTCATTTCTCTCAATGGCCAGTTCTGCATGCGCTCGAAGCTGTGAACCGCTCAGTTTATTAGGATCATTACAATTCTCGTCTCCCGAGTCACAGTCTGTATCAGCACTATTTGCGTCTTCAGGTGGAGTAATAAATATTGTTGAGTTTCCACCTAGTTCGCCTTCTTCCTCCAATACTTCAAGTATTTCTGCCACTGTCAAGTGTGATCTGAAACAATAAAAAGAAAAACATAAATTAGATAATTACAGTAAAGTTAGAGCAAAATAGGTTGGGACTGTTTGTGTAAGATAGATACATTTGTTTTAGGTAATTTAGGTTAGGTATACTAGGCAAGAAGTTAAATATATTTGTACAGTTTTTGTTATTGTGATTACATTATAAACCGATATGAAATGCACAAAAATGAAGCCGTAGTTGTTGGAAAACGAATTAAACCATGTTTGCAACGAAAATGACCAATAGCAGTGGAACGACCCATTGGATTTCGTTCAAATTTTATAACATATCTGTCAATAATTTGACACATTTAAAGTGAACACTTGTTTTTCACATCATCTAAGAACACTGTGGCATGCACAACTTCTAAAAAAAAGATTTAGATTTACACTTACCTAGCAATATTTTCAGTCATGTTCAAGGTCGTTGGTTCATCATTTACAGAAACTGAACTGAAACAAACATAACCTCAAATAACCGCGACTGCTGTGCCTGGCATGTGTTTAGAGGGAACTAGAGAACAGGGCCACTGACTGCTCGAGTCAAAACTACATCAATTGAATCTTTAAAAAAATATGTCGTGGCGTGGGTCAAAAACGACCCCTTGGGCATAAATGGGTTAAGTTCATCTTCCTCTTAGAAGAGCATCTGGAATCTAATGCTGTCACAGACTTGACTTCTGAAATCTAGAGTCACGATCGTATGAAGAGATACAAAAAGGTCGGTAACGAAGAAGCTAAAAATGTACTCCTTACGTCATTTCGACGTCAGAGACACTTAGATTACTAAATATAGTGTGATTTACGTGAAGAGGTATTCTCATTGTCTCATCAAGTGCACAATTGAGGGCACAACGATATTTTAGACACGATCTTCAATCACGATAGAGTAACCGCGCTTTCTACACATATCGAAGTTATGATGGGCGAGGGAGTTATTCAATGTGAATGTTGAGTTTAGCTCCAGTTCACTTTCTTCTTAGTGTAGCGTCTGGAACGTGACGCTGTCACAGACTTAAATTGCTCTCGGTTAATCCGTTGTTTGTGGTGCTACTAATCAAAGTGGCTCAGTGAAGGAGGGTTGGGTGGTGGTTAAAAGTACGCAAATCAAAAAGAAGTTGAAGAGTGACCCAAAAACTGTAAATAGGTCATGTGAATTTAAGCGCCACAATATTCAGTTTTGAAAACAAAAGCCCAAACTCCGAATTGACAAACAATGCCCATCGAAGCAATCCTTAAATTGTATCTAACACACAGGCCAACGAAAAATTTTTTTGTGAAAACTTTTTTTACTTTAATAGCTGATTTTTATAGATTTTTATGTGCTGAATCCAAATCTGGCCTTAGTTTTTTTGTATCACCCATTGTTTTTCTGCAATTTGGGTTTTTATGTAGTATACATTTTTATGTAGTTTCTTATGTAGTATAAATACGGTATATGGTGAAATTAATGAAACACTATGTTACATCATAATTATGAATATATTAATACAATAGGTTACTTGAAAGAGTTATACATGTGGTATAATACAGGTTCCATTAGTCATCTGGGATTGGTTTGTATTTTCTTTCCCTCTTTTCTTTGAAACTTCTTGTGTAGCTTTTTCTACGATGAGTCGCCTGCTGAACTTCTCTGTGAAGTGACCAACAGTAGTCCCCCATCATGTTAGTGTTCCAGCGGCCCTGATAGCGTTTTTCCATCAGTTTAATGTCCTGGTGAAAACGCTCTCCTTGCTCCTCACTTACATCGCCCAAGTTTTCCGGGAAGTAATCAAGATGACTGTTCAGGAAGTGAACTTTCAGGCTCATCAAACATCCTAACTTTTTAAAGTTCTTTAACATGTTAGCAACAATAGCAACATATTCTGGATCTTTTTTATTCCCCAAGAACTTGGTAACCACTTGCTTGAATGACACCCATGCTTCTTTCTCATTTGAGGTCATTGTCGATTCAAAGTTAAGGTCTAACATCATTTTTCTAATGTCTGGTCCGACAAAGACGCCTTCTTTCAGTTTAGCTTCTGAAAGGTGTGGAAACTTTAGGCAGAGATACATAAAACATGGCCCATCTTTAGGCAAAGCCTTGACAAACTGTTTCATGAGGCCTAACTTTATGTGAAGAGGTGGTAGGAGCACTTTTTTTGGATCTACGAGGTTTTTGCGAAGAATGTTCTTTTCACCTGGTTTTAAAGATTCCCTAGCAGGCCAGTTCTTTTTGCACCAATGTTGATCTCTAGCCCTACTGTCCCATTCACACAAGAAACATGGAAACTTGGTAAAACCACCTTGTTGACCAAGTAGCATACATGTTACTTTTAAATCACCACATATCATCCAACCATGATCACAATAGCCTATTTTATTCAGCACTATTTCTAGGTTTTCATAGCTTTCTTTCATGTGTACAGAATGACCAACAGGTATAGATGCGTACTGGTTTCCATTGTGTAATAAAACAGCCTTTAAACTTCTTTTGGATGAGTCAATGAACAGCCTCCAGTCTTCCTTTTTGTACTCAACACCAAATTCCTTCATCAGACCTGGAATGTCTGTACAGTACACCAAATCACCATCTTGTTCAAAAAACTTTGAAAATTGTTGCTCTCTCTTTCTATACACATAAATGCTGGTTCCAGCACCCAACAAGTTCTTTTCTTTTAGTCTAGAGCCAAGCAATTCAGCTTTTTCTTTAGTTAAGCCTAGATCCCTAACCAAGTCATTAAGTTCAATCTGAGTAAACAATTTAGGCTCTACATTTTCTGTAATACATCGAAATTCTTCATCATCTTGTTCATCTAACTCAGATTCTACATCATAAGATGGTTCAGTTTGAATGGAATCCAAATCATCTGGAGGTTCAGGGACCGGCAAATCTTGACCGTGTTTCACTGGTCGGATGGCAGACATAAGGTTAGGGTAGCTTATTACCTTCTTATTTTTTGAGTTGTGACCAGTTACATCAACACTGCAAAAGTAACAATCATCAGAATGATTTCTTGGCTCTCTCCATATCATAGGAACAGCAAATTTGAAGGATTTTTTCTCCTTTTTTGACCATTTTCTTAGATCTTCAACACATACATAACATACCTTATGCGGCGCCCAATATTTATCCTGATCTCCAAGTAAAGTTCCAAAGTATGATCGATAAACCTTTTTCACAAAGTCCGTAATGTTTCTTTGGTGTTTTTTAATCACAAACTCACCACAAATATAACAAAAACTGTCAACAGAGTTTTTACAACCGCGGTTAGACATTGTGTTGAGCACGTGTACAAAAACCGTGAAAGTGAGGTTAGATTGACAGTAAACAAACATAAGCTGTTAACGTTCAAATGGAATCTACCTTTTTTGATCTTTTAGTGTGTTTCAGCAGTGCTACCAACACAATTTAAGTCCATTACCTCTACTTTTTTGATTATATTTAAACTCTGTAGAAATCGCTTAGTTAAAAAAATGTTACTTCAAAATGTGAAGAAATTGTGGGTGATACAGCTTTTTAAGCATCATATTTGGATTCAGCGACCTAAAAAACATTAGAATAAGGTATTTTTAGTAAAAAAGTTTTTTCATCGTTGGCCTGTGAATCAACCTAAAATGTCAAAGGTACCAAGAAAAAAGTTGCAATTTCCAGCGGTCTTCATCGAGGGTGGCAGTCATGTCTGTCATTTGACCGACATTGTTCAACGACGCGACGTGTAAACCTATCAACTGAAGGAACTGGCATCTGTAGGCCGGGGGCCAAGATTTTTTCCCGATGCGTTAATTTTTCGTCTTATTCTTGGTTTCCTAGTTTTCCCGGTTGAGTAGCCATCTTACATACGATACAAAATCGGGTAGGACGACGGCGAATCAATTGTTTTACCATACACTGAAATGTTAAAATCTAGAAGTATATAGAGCAAAATAGCGGCTGATAGAGGAATGTCAGCCAGTGTTTGGAATTCAAGGTAAGGAGAGAGCTCTATCGGACTCTCCACAGGTGGCAGAATAAGAGAGAAGAGGGGATCTTGTGCAGGGATCAAGTGAGTTTCGCGCAGAGACCGTACCACAAGAAATCAGTATTCCAGCGACTGGAAATTCATATTCACAATACATTATGAGGGCTCAAGTGAATACTGCATCTCTTTGATGTCTTTCACAGTCCGAAACACTGCCTAATTCTGGCACAAATTTTAATTCACCCATTTTGTTAACACCGTCCAATGAAAACACTGGCAGAGATGAAATAAAATGTTAATTGTGTTATGTCAATGAATAACACATGAAAATGGGAATGATATGAAACAACCGGAATAACGCTTATTCCATGTCGTGGGAATAAAATAAACTTAACAAAACTCATTTACGTTAAAAAGTTTGAGTTTCGTCCGCCAGAAAGTTGGAATCATTAAATCATATTTTATGAAAATAAAATTTTACACTGTTTTGTGTATAAATATTTTTATTCAGAATCAATGAAACAGTGAAATGTACTTTACTTCGTTCGCGATTGTACAATCTTGGATTATGAAAACTTAGATAACCTACCAAGGCGTCATTTATGCTTAGGCCTGTATAGATTTGGAACCTTAGTTTCTTGATTCATGAATTTTACCGTAATATATGCGTATATGTACTCTCTGTATAATCCTAATCCTAATAATATTATAAATGCGAAAGTGCCTTTGTTTGTTTGTTTGGCTTTCACGCATAAACGATTCAACCAATTGTTTAGATTTTACATGGACATTTTTAGAGTCCCTGGGTTGAATACAAATCTATTCTAATTAAAAAAAAAACCCTTCCGGTTTACTTTCCACTGGTCTCTAAAGCATATAAAAATCCCGTATTCGTCTCTTAAATTGTGAAATATTAATTGAAAAACCTGTACAATATTATCAACTGTTCTGTGTAAACATTTTATTATGAGAGCATGTACATTTGTTTGATTAATTTAACCATTATGTTCAAATTATTTACATTTATAGAGTGAAAACATAACATAAAGAACAACACTTCTTATTTCCACATCTTGGTAACAAGGCAAACCAATTAATTTATGTTGGATTTTACTTAATTAACTAAATTGTGAATGTGTACATGTAAGGTATTCAATTTGGTTTTCTTATACATTTTGGGACGGCGTATTTACAGTAGCTGAAGGAACAAAAACAGAGGGACTGGGCATTACCATGATTCAACAAAACATTCGGTCTGTGACTTCAATTTGAGTAAAAAAGCGAGCGCAGTGAGTCTTTGATTATAGCAAATAGAATTACAAAGCAATAGACGAAACACTCAATGCAATTTTATGACAGAAAGTCATCGAGGGGACATCGCATCCATTTGCTAATGATGAGGTATAAGATACGGCTTAGGTATGTAAATTCCTAGGCTGAAGCTAGGAAATAGTATGATATTGCGAACATGGATTGGGAAGCAAGAATATGTACTTTACTGTACCATGTATCTTCTTTAAACATGAATGGCAACTTTCATAATGTAAGTATTAAATGATGTTGATTTTAGTTTTTAATTTTCAATACCAATATCTATATTCATATAATATAGAACATTGTATATGTATATATATATATATATATATATATATATATATATATATATATATATATATATATATATATATATATATAAAATATATCATATATATAAAACCTACCTACCTATATATATATATATATATATAGGTATATTTTTCAATCAATAAATTTAAGATTGTTGTATTTTTAAAATTAGTGTTTTATGAGATAATTATTTCTACTACCCTAATAAAACGATTGTTCTGTTGAGTGATTCCTAATTATTTTTACTATTGTATAATTGTGTTTTACTCCGAAATTTGGTAAAAAGTTTCACTGTTTTAATATTATGGATATAGTACTCTAGGGAAGTTATAGCATGACCGGTGGGATGCGCGTGAGGAGTGGAGGAGTTGAGCGCGTGGGGGCACAATCTAAAGTAGGGGAGTGAATACGGTGCTACTAACCCTACTGAGAGTTTTCGGCTCCCGGCTCATAGTGGTGGCGGGAGCCGAATATTGTAGTGTTTGCCAACATTTCTAGACCCTTATGTTCTTACCACGGTGGTCTTTTATGATGAGCAATTTAGTATAGGAGACCTTGAGAATATTTGAACATTTCTAGACTCTTTTGAAGTTACGGCGACGGACTTTTATGATGGGGAATTCAATACAGGAAATCTTGGAAATATTGGGACCGGATGTACGTGATCTTAACAATGACTATGTTCTGCCGAAATTGTGTTCATAGCTCACCCTTCTTAATGAGTTCGCAGTAGAGATACCTGGTGGTAAGAAAGGGTTCTCATAAATTGGGAAAGGGTAGGAATTCATATTATTCTTGATCTCCAACGACGACAACAGTTCAAAATTGTAATTGTTACACTTTGTTAGCCATTAAAATTCAATTTATCATATACTAACCGTGTAAGCTTCAGGATTTACGATAGTAGATACAATTATACACTACAAAATTTCAACTGACATAGCCTAGCTGCTAAATTAAAAATTAATATAAAACTGGTTAAACTAATTTGTCAATATACACAGTAGAATAAGAAAAAACTCAGTTTTATCTACCAACTTGTATCAAGTTAATTTAATGATGTATACTTAAAATAACAATAACGCCAACGATCCACACGCAATAGTTAACATAACAAAACCCCGTTGTCGATGAAAATTATTTATTGTTCTTCGAACTACACCCAAATCAAAATTGTCCAGATTACTTTTAGTATGTTTGCGTTTTCTTACTTTGTTGGGCGTACTAAAAGAATTGCCAATTGGACTTATTTTTTTTCCTCCTTCAAAATTCGTCTCAGCGTACTTTCAGAAATTCCAGTTGCCTCTACGACACGCTGTTGAACTTTCTTCAAATTTATAAGTGTGTTGGTTTCTGCTTCCCGTTTCATAAAATGGGAATCACTTCTCTTGCTTGGCCGTGTATAACCTTTCTACCTCCAACTTTACTTTTTACATTATGATCCATCTCAAACTCTTTACTTAAAACGTAATGAGCACAACGCAATTAATTCACAAATTGTATAACAACTCGTGAATTGGCACAAGCGAATGTTTTTTGGGCGGCACGTATAGAAGACTGGAGACCGAAGTTCACAAGGCTAAATACGGCAACAGACTGAGCCGCTCCATCCCCCACCACTTTTGTTCCGTCTTTGCCTACGACGCATCTCGAAGTCACCGGTCATGCTATAAATTCTCTACTATATATGTACACATATTTCTAGGTTCTTTACTACTTATTTAATTCTGCATTTCAATTTGTTAGACACTTTTAAAATAGACAAACTCTTAAAACCAAATCGTTTTGAACTAAGCCCTGATGGTAGACGACAGTTCAGCGAGAAAACATGTTTACTAGTAAATCACAGTACTTCATGTATGCAAGCAGAGGTTATAAATCGTAATAAAGAAGTTTATATTTTGAAAGACTTGTATGTTTGCTGAACATGACAATGAAAATTTCCGTTCGACTTTGCGCAGGTTAACTCTGAACCGAATAAGAATGATTACATTTATTGTACGTTAGTTTACGTTTACATTCGTTATACGATTAATTTCTTCTAGCATTAGACAAAGACTTAAAACATTGACTTTGGATGAGACGTTTGAGAAACCTGGAGGTCTCAAACTTAATCTGAATCTTTTATTAATTCAGATTATGATATTAATTATGTACATATAGCAAAGAATCATTCCAATTCGGAGACTTTTAGCAACGATAGCTCCAACAACAGTGGCCCTAACAAGCATGTCGTGTCAGCTGTGCCAATGTTACTTGTTACTGTATAATGTTACTGTGCCTCAAATAAACGTCATTCCCTGATGAAAGACCCTGCTATCTGTAAGACATGTGGCCAAAAAAGCATTTAGTAAAATCTGTAGATCTCGAAAGAATTATTTGGTTTCTAAAAACTATGCATTAAAACTTTCTTCATAGACCATCAACTTGTATAGCTTCCCTCCTTCATTCTCCAAAACTACAATTACAACTGAAGTAAATGGAGTATAGACAAATACTTGTTGAGGAAATGAGAATTTTAACATTTCAATCACAGTTAATGTTGCAATAATATTTACTTCATATTGACCAATAGCTGCAAGATATGCATCGTTAACCCAGCTATTCAGCGTCATAATTATACCACGGTTCAGTCATTTATACTAGAGGAACTGTATCTTTTGAAGGTGACAAGCGTCCATTGAAAAGCTGCAGGCTATCTTCGTCCAAAGTGGCACCGATACGTTTATTCGCAAATTTAATCCCAGACTGTAAACCGATCTTGTAGTTAAAGTACGTCAATATTCTGAGGTGGATTTGAAGTCTATAAAAGAAGAAACTGAGAGGCACTTACCTGGAGGAGTAATTAAACCATGTTCTTCAACTTGGTGCTTGCTGTCAAGGAAGAGGGGAGAAATAAGCGATTGTGTATTGTATGTTCATACAATATAAACCGTATATTGTATATTGTAAATCGATATTCTAAGTATAGTACATTCAGTCCGTTTGATCTTCAGAGTGCCTATCGTTACTTGCGAAAAAAATATGAACGTGTCTATGCAGCTTTTGAGGCATGCGGGCACCTCTACTAGCGGATTCCTTTTGAACTTACAATGGTGTTTCTATTTTTCAAAGGAGTCAATAACCCGAGAAGGTTCAAAGAATAATGTAGCATATCTTGATGATGTGACGATTTGGGGGAAAGTGTGTTAAAGAAAAATAGCGTGAAAGTAAACTAATTGATTCCTAATAGTCAAAATAAAATCATATAATTATTAGGTGATGCTGCAATATTGAATTAATTAATTTTAGAGGTGTTTGCTGCTACTTAAAATGAATATGAATTTAAGACAAAATGTAATTTGAGATTTATCAGTCTTTAAGAATGTAAAAATTGTGAGTAATGATAATGGTATGTTGAAGACAAAAAATTGTGAATAATTCATATTTTTTACAAAAAATAATACCCTGATTGTTTGCAGACTTTGAAAGACAATCGTAAAATTCATCAATGTAGTGGGCTTAGACATAGCAATGCCGAGGCCGTTGTGATCGTTGGTATGAATGTGATAAATTTTGTGACTTAGAATTTAGTACTATAATGGCGCACACTTGTATATATAAATTCTCAACACACTTACTTTGTCTATCACGCAGCTCATAATTTGAATTTAATTCTGAAAATATACAGTTATAATAAGAAAAAAGTACAATGTTTAGAACTGTTAAAAGTTATTTATTACAATTTTTTAGATTAAATATTGCTTGTTACGAAAGGTTTTCAGTTTTCTCAGATTCCACACTAAATGTTACCCTAAAATCAAAGAATTTCGCTCCCGTTATTCAGGCGGCTCGTATCAGGAAACGAAGAGACTAATCAAAATTAAGTTCAAACAACTATGTTTCATCATTTAGAAATACATCAGATTTCTCTTTTACTCTATGCATAGCAGCTTTGACTTATAGACTGATGGTACATAATCAAAGATAGCAGTCGTCTTCCTCCGTAAACTAGTGGATATAGTCAAGATCTTTAACTGACAGATCTGGGTACCGAATCCTGGGGAGGTCCTATCGTGGTATGTCAAGAATAACAGCTATGTGACCCAGACTAGAGCACATCCAAGATCTGAGGTTAAAAAGGAGATAAAACTATTGCAATCTCTACTTTATAACTGCTATGCTTACTGATTGGTGTAAACGTCATAGAGGCTGCAGTAGATGTGGAAATAATTATCTGATCTGAGCATTGAACAGCTTAGCCAATTAGGTAATTATTTATGTGATTAACAGTGTTAAGGAAATTACAGACTTTAAGTAAAACAGACGTGTGCATATATTAAATAATTACACACTAAGTTATGTTCGATTTCCTAGGAGTGTTCACTTATGGCTGGTTTATACCTTCTAATTGAGCATACACTGGGTACAGCAAAAACATGTTACTTAAATCTGTACGATCTTAAGGATGTGCAGGAATAACATTTTACTAACCTTAAATGTCGAGGGTGCAAGGGTAGATTGAGAGGTATAGTCTACTGCGGGAGATAACGGTTGGAGTTTTTGAGGCTCCTTAAGAGCTGATGTTAGCCTAGATATAGAAGCGTGCTATCCCAGCCTGCTACTAGACAGGCTGGTACAGAGCTGGCTTCTCCTCTTCCAAGGAAACATGACTGAGGTTAATGTCCAAAATTTTACTCGTGGATCTTGACAGGACCCATCCCCAACCTTACCCATCCAGAAGATCCTGTCATTCCGGAAGCAGCCCAAAGATTGTTTTACGACCAAGTACAATTTCTCAGCTTCTTGTACTAGAGAACAAAAAAATCTTGTGTTCATATGGGAACTTTGAAGTTTTTTTTTATAAAACCCAAAGCCTGCTTTTAGCAAATCTGAAGAAGAGCATAATCCGTCAGCGTCTGATGCCCAGAATCAGATTAGTTCTTGTTCTTCTTACTTGAACTAGATGATAAATAAACTTATCATACTACTAGGAATTGAAAATTAGCTGTTTGTTTTTGGCTTATCATAATTTGATAGTTATTAATTGATTTTTATACTGTAAATTACAATTATTTAATAGCCGTTAGAGTGTATTATTTCTTCTAGTAGTTACAGAAAAGTTACTATTTATATTTATAACCTCAATTTAAAATGTATGACTTTAGCTTAGTTTTCCTGTTCATAATATTAGGAAGTTTCGTTTTAGAAGCCACAGGAAAAAAATCTAATCCAGAAGATAAGCCTGCATGGGCAAAAAAGGATATAAGAGACTTCAGTGATGCTGATATGGAAAGACTGCTTGACCAATGGGAGGTTAGAATTTAAAAATACTCTTGATCTAATACTGCTTATTTTATTAATACTTAACCCTTTTAATACGTTCATGATGACATGTACCCCATTAGGTAAACGTGATCTTTCACAACTGCTGTCCTGTACCTGATCAAGTACATAATGGGCTTTAGTAAAACGTGTTGTGCGCCCGATGGGGTACACATTGCAATGCATTTCCTTGCGTTTTTATTGTTTGTTAAATGTAATCCTGTGCTTAAATAAATACCTTAGACTCGTGTACCTGTTCAGCGCACGATTGTTTAATTTTTAAGGTAAATATTTTTATTGGTACCTAATGCCATCATTTTCCTGAAAAAACAATATAAGGTTTCAAGTGGTGGAGATGACAAATAACGATGTTATAGAACATAAAAGTGGAACTACTTTTCTTGTGCAGAGTAATATTTCCTTTTTCTACATCTGTGCTGGGCACAACGTGGTCTTGTGAACGTAAGTCAACCTCGTATTGGTTGCTGCGGAAATCAGCCGTTGCGCAATCTTAGGATATATGAAATAACAATAATACTTAAAACAGGGAAATTAATAAACCTAAATAAACTACTCGGTACTTTGGGATTATACCGACCACACCAGTATGAAGAACACAAAAATAGAAATTTATAGAAACAAACATGATAGAACGAAAAAAAAAAACAACTCTTCAATTACAAAATTACAAACTTACAAGCATTTCCAGGTATTGTGATCGGTATTGTTGTCGCTGTTATCTTATCTTTCTCGAGAATCCTGATTACGGCAGGCCGCGCGGCATCACGTGATTTGCACGGTACATCATTGCCTTTCCATTACAATTCAATTTATATTTCTGATTAGCCCCTCTAGAATTTGATATTTTACTGATAGGTACTATCTCGAGGGATGTTTTTCTTTCGTCGACATCAGCGCGGGGCAGCACCGAAGGTGCTGTCGAAGCCCGCGCTGATGGCCGGAGGCACTCGCATTTTGGGTGGCGGAATGTGATCAAGAATAAAAAACAAGTTTTGAGTGTTTTTTTAATAAAAAGTTTTAGTTTGGTAAATGTTTGTTTTTGTTGAATTTTTGTGTTTGGAGAAATGTAGAGGTAAAACACGGAAGTACAACAAAGCGATGCACCAGCTGAACGGGGCGGCGAGACTCTGCAATCACGTTATCTATTAGACGCTCGACTTTGACCTCTGTCTGAGGATGGGGAGGTGTTTGCGATAAGACAATTCCTGTTTTATATTGACGAAATATTGTTCTACGCTAATCTAGTAATCAGTAGAAACGAAATGTGAAATAACGATTCATGTCTGGGTGTGGTCGGTATAATCCCAAAGTACCAACTACTCTTTTGTTAATTTATAACTTTTGACACAGAGTGCCTCTGGCCATCAATGGAGGGTACAGCAGAAGCCGGATTTCTACCCCCTAAAACCAGATTTATTTTTATTCAGGAGGGTGAACAGAATATGTTAAAAACGTTAAAATTTTGAGTGGCAACCTCCGCCATTATATTCAGATACCTGGAAATAGTTTTATGGTCTTTGCATTTTGTATGTAGGCTACTGACATAAATCAAAATATACAGTTGGCCTATATTTTTGTTTCTAAATCCTTAAGTCAAATACCACTTATTGACTCATCACAAAATCTACGAATCTATAGAACAAATTAACATGGAATTTTGTACATTTGTCTAATTCATAGGTATTTGCTAACAATAAGTATATAAAATTTCCCAGCAGGTCTGGCAATCACAAAAAAAACCTCAATACTTCCAATAACAATTGTTATCTCATTAAAAATTGTTTAAAGATTAAAATTACTATTAACCTAGGGTTCCACGTGAGTCCTATATATACGCAGAAAATGAATTTTTTGCGTACTTACAACCAGTCTCAAGAACTTGGAGAAAATCGTAATATCAGTCACATGGACTTTACATTATTTATAAGTATTGGATAGGCCTACTGTTTCAAATATAGAGTAACCTTTTGAGAATCAACAAATATTAGGGTGTTACTTTCTTTTATTAGTGATAAGCATATTTGCTGTAGTAAGAAAGACTAAGGCCAAAATTTATATTTTATAGCATTGTTTTTAAAATACAATTCATTCAAGTGATTAAGATATCTAAATGATTTCTGGAGAATTTCACTTACATTAATTAAAATATAAGTTAACAATACTTATAAATATGTTTATATATCAATTATTAATTTTGTCAAAAGTCGGTTTAGTCACATTGTACCTTGAAAACAAAACGTAATTTACCTGTAGGATACCTATTATTTGTAATTGCAATACTGTACATAATCTCCTACAAAATTTAAAAATAACAGCAAGATTTGAGTGAACTTTGGGTCATTCCATAGCAAATCAACACAGTGTATAAACATGACACTTCAAAATTTTATGAAATTTGGTATGAAGGTAGTCCTCATATAGATTATGAAAATTGCCAATTTCTCCCCAAATAATTCAAACGTTTTCAAAGTTACGGCTATGTAAAGTTTTTCAAAATCCACCAAAAAACCAGAACCAACTTTTTTGTAATCACTATCCCTTTTCTCATAGTCGAGCTAGAGAGATAGGAGTGTTGTCATTTTACTCAGTTTTAAAAGCTCTTTCATTTGATGTACAACAGGACATAACTTTGTAATAAAAAGTTTTTTTGAAGACTTAGTAACCTTCAAACCGAATAAACTATTTAAGGAGAAATTGGCAATTTTCTTAATTTGTAATTTTTCTAATCTATATAAGGACTACTAAAGTAATTTTAGATTGTTGATTTCATATAGAATGCCTCTTCATAAAAATATAACAAAAATTTTACAATAGATAATAAGCTTTACTCATCATTGTCACCATCATAGAGGATTCTGCTAGTCCTACAGTTGACACCCCAATGAGCAAAGCTCCAACCGGACTCTAGTATAAAATAAAACAAATTTCTCATTTAAGCTAAACATACCAGAAAATGTTCTAAAAGTTATATAGCATCACCTTTGTGGCCAAAATTATTTTTCTGTTTTATTAATTTAATTTTCATCTGATTTTACTTTTGAAAACTGTTTTGTATACTAGGTAGTTATAGAATTTAATGTATAGAAGTATAAAATTTTATTTATTTATAATAAAAAAATTATAGTCTGAATGTATATTTAAGATTGGAAAATGAACCTTTGCAGGTGGTCATTTTCAGGGCAATAAATTCTTATGAATTTAAAAAATTTTGTTTTTTTTTTTTAAATTGATTAAATAATTAAATTAGAATCCTTTTTTTTGTTATTCCCTATATTTATCTAATGCCAGGTACGCATCAAGTTGTTCACTCATATTCACAATTTCCTCCCCTACGCAATATACAGCCTTGTGCAAATTTTCAAAGTAGGAGGCTAATGGGTTTGTAGTTAAATAATAATTTAAGAAAGAGCGTTTACAAGTTTTTTTGTAAAAATGTCATACTATGTATCTTCACTTTACTTAATTTCATTATGATAGTGATTATTATAATCATAATTTTAGTACTTAAAAGAGGGTTGTCCCTAAGACAGCAGTAGTTCAGTTATTTACAAAATAATTGTTTGTAAGCCATACAACAATACACTGCAGTGTAAGTGGGTGGATAATGCACTTTATTTAACATTCATAAATGATACTCCAGAGACTCTGAAATATTTGTGATTACTCAGATGGAAGTGCTGCACAATACAAAAGTAGAAAAGTAGAAGTATAAAATTTTATTTATTTATAATAAAAAAATATAGTATGAATGTATATTTAAGATTGGAAAATGAACCTTTGCAGGTGGTCATTTTCAGGGCTATAAATTCTTATGAATTACAATTTTTTTTTTGAAATTGATTAAATAATTAAATTAGAATCCTTTTTTTGTTATTCCCTATATTTATCTAATGCCAGGTACGCATCAAGTTGTTCACTCATATTCACAATTTCCTCCCCTACGCAATATACAGCCTTGTGCCAGACATGATACTCAGATAACTTGCATCTTCCAATATTAATTCAATTTCAGTTTTATATTTAGTATATATATATATATATATATATATATATATATATATATATATATATACTAAATATATATATATATATCATGTATATATATATATTTCTTGTGTTCATGTGTATGTGACTGAACTCCTCCTAAACGATTGGATCGATTTTGATGAAATTTTGTGTGTGTGTTGAAGGGGATTCGAGAATGGTTCAGATTCACAATTTGGCCCAATTTAAATGGTTTATTTAATTAATTTTTTTAATTATAAATTGTTGTTGAGTTTTATATTGGATCCGACAGACTGCGCTACATTGTATAAATTTTACTAACCACAACTTTTGTTTTATGGCGCATGTACTACTCTCTATGAATATGTAAATAAAGAAAATTATCTATTGTTGTTTATTGTCTATGACACGTAATACAAAGTGAACTGATACTTAACAGCTGTTAATACTTTCAGCTGAAGTTCATCAAAGAGGCAAAAACATTTGTTTACATTTAAAATTTAGAAAATTGTTATTGTAAAGTGCTTGATCAGTAGTGTAATGCAGGTTGAATAGAAGACGTTATTGCCTAGTTTTAAATTTAGATTGCACCAATGATCAATAAACTATCTAATGCAATGAAAATACTATTAAACGCTATTATGAAAACAACCTCATTGTACAAATCCGTGAATGTTTGCACATAAGGTAATCGAATTTGGTTAGCTCGAAGGTAAATGAAAAGAGCCGAAAGAAGAATTATGGTCAAAATTGGTTTTCGTTGATTCACTGTACATTATTTATCCCATAAGGAAAAGAAATATATCTTATAATTACTTTCTAGCTCTTGTAGCTTAGCAGAATAATAATAGATTACAATTGATTACTGTATTTAAAACTTGTACAAAAGCTTAATTTAGGATATAAAATATTGGAAAATGATAATAAACTTAATAATAAACTCTAAGCAAAGGATATGTGCAAAAAATAACTCTAAAATAATATATGAGCAATAAGGCTCCTAGCCTGGATGTTTGCAGATTGATTAAATCAAATATGAATGAGTTAAAAAATAATACGATATGAGCGAAGATAAATACAAAAAATGTCATCATATTTCAATACTGTGGTATGCTTAGTTAAAATCTGTTAAATGTATTGGTGTTTATATAGGAAGATGAGGAACCCCTTGAGCCTGACGAACTGCCAGAACACTTGCGACCTCAACCAAGTTTGGATTTGTCCAAGGTGAGCATTTTGAAAATTGAGTAATGAAAACAAACTGGATTAAACTAGTTTTGTAGCATTTAAAGTCTCTACACTGCCCCAATCATATATAATATGATCTCACATCTGCAATTGTTAGTGGCTGAAATGGTTAAAATAGACTTACTTCATTTCATTATGTAAAATAAAATTAAAAGCCTCCTTTCCTTAAAATTACTTAAACAAATTAGTTTCAAATAAATTAATGAATGAATCATAAAAACCCATTATCCCATTAAGGTATATTTTTTTAATATTAAGTTTTTTTACTGTTTAGTTTTTTTTATTTATAAACAAATTAATGCTGACAGTAATATACAGAGTATAAAGAACTGTGAAAACTGGATCCCTCACTAACAAACCTCTTTTGATTTTAAACTAGCTGTTATCCACGGCTTCGGACAGTTTTCAAAATCTATGTCCTTATACTACTTAGTAAAAGCACTTACGATGTAATATGAACATTTTTATACATCAGATGCATATTATTTCAGTGTTCACGGTTAAGAGTATCAAAGTTTAACCTGACTCTTACATCATGTTTTGCACGTGTAGGAGCATTTCTGATTATATAATATTTCTAACATAACTAATTATATTTCAAACGCAACAGCTAAGTCTGCCTTGTTGCCACTATCAAGAAAATACAAATACATAGGACTCGGAAACCTACTTCGGTTAAAAAGCATTTACTTCTAGTCCTTCCTATATTCTTCCGGTCTAAGGTATTTCCAATGCCATAAAAGAGTTGTTTTGTTGTCCTGACAAAGAAAACATGTAAACATATATAGGACTAAGAATCCTTAAAGGTGTTAAAAGGTGTAACCTTCCGGCCGTTAAACTCACTTATGGTACCACAGTTGAGTTTGCCCCTTTGTCTCGATCTAAAAACTGTTATATACAAAGTTTTACAGGTTTGAAGAGTCCAATTCTATACTGTCATGCTCCTGAAGTATAATACGAGTAAAATTTTTCAAGCTTTAATCATTGATTAATTTTTAAGTGCAGCTTCTAAGGTTGACAAGTTTGATGAACTCAACAATTTATTTTGTTAAAAAAAAATTGATTAAAGAATTTATATTAAATTTGTTGTGAAAAATGAAATAAAGTGTGTGCAATGTTTATAAAGGCCTATGGTGACTTCTATGAGTAAAACAAGGGTGTACGAGTGGTATAAATGTTTCAAAAATGGCCGTGAAGAGTTTTCTAAATGATTCCGTTGTAGCGCTCTACTTAATAATTAACCCTGGGGATTGCAGGGTAATGAGCAACTTGTGGCAATTCCTTTTGAATTTAAGAAATCCTTTAGTTCTCTAGACATGAAGGCAGAACCTTGATCGGAATGAATGTATCCAGTCAAAATTGATGTCAAAGTTTTGATTACTGAAGATCCTGATAGCAACACCTATCACAACAGGAACTATATAGGTTTGCTATTTCCTGAACATGGAATAGCAAATTGATATCTTGAAAACTCATTGATAATGATTAGAATGTATTTGTTTCATGTGACTGAGGGGATTGGTCCTTTGAAATCAATATTCGAGCATTTAGCAGTCATACTACGCACATCCTCTATAGAGTAGAGAAGATTCTTTGCTTTTCAAGAAGTGAAATATACGCCAAAAGGAATACGAGTGTACTGATGAAGTTTTCCATTAGCATAGAATTCCGTGAATGGTCGTTCTTTAGGAAGGATTGCAATTTGATGATATTCTTCCTTTAGATCAATTGTACTAAATACTTTGTACTGAGCAATGTTTGATACAAATGATTCTATATGTGGTAAAGTATATGCAACAAGTTGTGTGAACCTCTTAACAGTTTGTGAGTGGTCAATGCACACATGTCTTTTGTGTCCATTATTGATGACAACTACTTAGGCTCGCCACGGTGACCTACTGGGTTCATTATTCCTTCCAAGAGAAGTCTTTTAATCTCATTTTTTATGAACTTTATGTTTTCTTCAGACTAGCAACAGAACTTATTTGCAATAGGTTTTATATCATCGAACAGATAACTGAATAATAGCGGTGGCTGGACTTTGGCACTAAGAAGGTTACACATATTCAAGGGTGGGCATCCTCCACCTAACTTTAACTTTACAGTTGAATGTTGATGAAGAATATCATGTGCTATGACAACATTAGCATATAATAAATCAGGTAGAATTAGAAGTTTTGCTTGCAGGCATTTCCAGCAAAAAAAAAAAAATACCTGCAAAAATGGTTTTTTTTTTTTTTTTTTTTTTTGCAGTTTTGTTTTATGTCCGTTATATTCCATGTCAGCAATACAATGGCCAAGTATGGAAGACGCATGACTGGTTAATGCCATATATATTTGGTGCTTCGTAAGATATTTATGAATGTTGTATCTTCTAACAGCAGTCTTAGATATAAAACTATCAGCGATCCCTGTGTCGATTAAGGCTTCGACTTGATTTACATTGATAACCAGGGGAACTGTTGCTTTGGAAAGACATTTTTGAGATGAGCCAATGTGGATGATGTCATGGAGTTTACTTCTGTCCTTTTGCTTTGAAAGTGTTTGTCCTTCCTTACACTGGATTGCTTTGTAGAATTACACACTGTGGCCCAATGTCCATTTTTCTCACAAATATTGCAGTGAGTCAGTCACCAAATCAGATTCATCATCGTTGATTCCAACATTTTCAGTTGTCGGTTGTGTGAGAGAATTTTAGGGTATTGAGTTATAAGAAAGAGCTTGATTTTCAACTGCCTCCAATATAACTGCTTGATGATATATTAATCTCCTAATGAAATCGTCCTGAATATATATTTTTTTCACCAGCTGTGACTGCCTTATAATTACGTACTTAGCTGAGTTGTTTCATTTTCTGCAAATACAGAGTAACTATTGTGACTAATCCGTCATAATATTGGATTACGTATAATATTAAATATTTTGAAAGTGCGTTAAAAATCTAAATATGTAAGAAAAATAGTTTCTTCCATCATCATACACCATTAATCACCAAAAATAATGTATCTTTTGTAGATGAATCTGGATTCCAACAATCCAGAAGAACTCCTGAAGATGACTAAGAAGGGGAGGACTCTGATGGCATTTGTATCAATTCTAGGGAACCCCACAAGAGAGGAGAGTGAACAGCTGACAAAGCTGTGGCAAGGGAGTCTTTGGAACAATCACATACAGGCAGAGAGGTAAATCTGGGTGTTTGCAGTAGAAAATAATGAAATAATATTGGAATGTAATGAAAACATTTTTAAAATTGTGAAACCTACCCATCATTAAACTTAAGTAATCTGGACTCTTGTATTCTACCAAATTACCAATTGCAGACTGATAAAATTGTAATGTTGTGTAGTACTAAAACATTATATAAAAAATTATTTGCCCTCACCATTATAATAGAAATGGCAGTATTTTTTATCCTCTACTCACAATTCAAAACAATAACACAGTTCTACAGAATGTGCTGCTTCTACTTTGTTTAGGGTAAACTTTTGTTTTAGGGTAAAATGTATGTATGCTGCAAAAGAAAATTCAGACATTTATTTATGACTTTTATTTTTATTGAAAAATTAGCAACGTTTTGTGTCCTCAAGGATCTATTGTAACGTTGGATGTAAATCAACTGTGGATGCAGTCGAGGGCCTTATTAGATCTGTACTTAAAGGTTTTGAAATACATTCAAGCACTCTTGCAGTCTTGTGCGACCTCACTAAGGCCTTCGACTGTGTACCACATGAGATCCTTCTTTCTAAACTACAATTCTATGGTTTCAAAGGTGTGGAGCTAAAAATTGTTCAAACTTATTTGGCAAACCGTACACAAAGAGTGTGTGTAAATAACACGCTTTCTGATATTGCGACTGTTACAAATGGAGTACGGTACCACAGGGATCGGTCCTCGGCCCGTTTTTGTTTTTAGTTTTAATAAATGACTTACCTTCTAGTATTAGTTGTAATTCAATAATTTTTGCTGATGACACAACATTTTTTAGTAGTAAGCCTAATAGTGAGTTGTGTAATCTTAGTATAGTTATGGCTGATGCCCAAGCAGAGAGTCTAAATTGTTTTGGAAATTCATATAAACAATACTTCAATAATCAACATTATGTTTTATTATGTCACTAGTAAAATAATTAATATAATTTTAATACTTTTCAAACAGATATTTAAAAATAAACCAGTGTGTGTCAAGAAAATGTAACAATGTACAAAACACATTATTCTGTAAATGGTAACAACTTCTGCTTAGTCAATATGCTGATTCAATACACCAAACACAATCTAGTGGTGAATTGTATTACTAACATTCCAGTAGACATCTCAGAGTAACCAAAACTCATAATAATACATATTATACAATATAGTAGTCTAAAATATCAATTAAGTAAAACTACAGAAGCGGTATTCAATGTGTTCCAAACTCAAAAGACATCAATGTAGAAGCTAACACCTCAGATTGGTTCCCAGATCAGTAAAGTTATCTCACAATATGAAACTACCATCTTCAATTTTATTTTTAACTCATCAGTATAATGTGCTCACAGCAAACTTTGTTCTTTATTTGTTTATCAAACATATTAAAATTAAAATGTCACACATGAGATTTGATGTAAACATGCAAGGAAAGCTAAACTGCTTAAAATTAAGCAAAGTTCACATATTTATAAAACAATGTCTCTATCAACTGATAATCCTAAAGTAGGTCAGTAGTAACTAGGTCAGTTCAGAGATACAGACTCAAAACCAATGTATTCTATAGTTAGAGTTTATACATGAAGATTGTTAACTATTTATAATTTTCAGGTAAATAATCATTTATGTCATGGTAGAATTTAAATTCAAATCATTTTTTTAACCATTACATTTTTTATGTCTCTGTCCCGTGTCACATAAAACACGTGGGAAAAACAATAATTTAATATTCGTGTCAAAATTTTAATATTCATGTCAAAATTTATAAATTTTATAATGGTAATTTTCAATCCTTCTACCTGCAGTGTATCCTAAACATTACATTGTAAAATTAGGAAAAATGCTATTGTACATGCAGTAAATAGCAAATAAACTATATAAAAATCGTCAATTGTTTTATTAATTTTACATTATTTATATAAAACAATGATACTTGTATACAGTCACTCAAAATATCAGCATTACTAAATATACATAAATAAATCCAAATATTACAGTACACTGGTCAATGATGTTTCTCTTTTTCTATATACATAGAACATAAAATTAAAAACTATTTTATGTTATTCTAAACATTAACACATGTTAAATAACAAGAATACAACAAAAAACAACAAAGTATTATTTATTAATGTTTCAAATATCTAAGCAGTAGAATTTGTTACTGATAGTAAACAGTAAAAGTAGATTCCCATCATGTCCTGGGATTTATAACTGATATTGCTCCTTTAAATGCTTTTGAGGGTAGAATCTCTATTGAGGATATTTTGCATTATGATATATTTAGATTAAAAACCTCTGAATTGTGTATATAGATATTAACAACATACAACTTATTTTGTAGAAAAATAAAAACACAAATTAAATTTATTTATATTTCTACTGCAGAAAATGGTAAATTTTATCCACTGATATTTTCTGCACACTCATAAACTCTACATAATCTTCAACCACTAAAGGTTATTATATTCATTTGAGATTTGATTTGAAAACTGTTAAAATACTGTTATTTTATTTAGCTGATCTAGTGCTGTTAACTATATATATATATATATATAATATATATATAATTTATATATATATATATATATATATATATATATATATACAGGGTGTATATTATGTCTGGAAACACCCAAATATATCCTTTAATGCGGTTTGTGGCATTCAATTCAGTAAGCTATTACCTTTAAAATTATGTATCACAAGGTATAGGCTTCCATTAAGAATATTCACGATACCCTCGGCAGGACGTCCCCCGTTGGTGTGACATAACAAAACATTGTTCCAAAAAGTAGATGCCCAATCTCTATCACGATTGTAAGAGGTTTCAAATTTATATTTAAATTATTAAAGGATATATTTGGGTGTTTCCAGACATAATATACACCCTGTATATATATATATATATATATATATATATATATATATATATATATAGTTAAATAAAATAACAGTATTTTAACAGTTTTCAAATCAAATCTCAAATGAATATAATAACATTAGGGGTTTATATATATATATATATATATATATTAGCAGCAAAACTTGTACATATAATAAACAAGGCATTCAGTCTTGGTCAGTTCCCATCTGGTTTGGATCTCTCCAAGATTTATCTAAAACACAAGAAACGCTCTACAACTAAATCAGAAAACTATCACCCAATCTCAATGATCCCCACCTTTTCAATATATATGCCTGCTAATTTTAATGCTAATATTAGAAAACCATGTTGACTTTTTGTTTGAGGTTATAGTGCTCAGGGTGAATTGGGATTCATGAGACTAAAATGTTTCTATCTATGGCTTGAAAAGGTGGGGATCATTGAGATTGGGTGATAGTTTTCTGATTTAGTTGTAGAGCGTTTCTTGTGTTTTAGATAAATCTTGGAGAGATCCAAACCAGATAGGAACTGACCAAGACTAAATGACTTGTTTATTATATGTACAAGTTTTGCTGCTAATTGTGTTGCACAGTGTCTTACTATCTTTGATGGAATTGCATCAACATCACATGAGAGTTTGGTTTTGTGAGATTGTATGACTCTTAGTATTTCTCTGCAGTCAATAATAGTTAGAATTAACAGTTGAAGGCTTTTATCAATTATCTAAGGATAATGGTGCTGCACAGACATTGGATTTCATAAAGGAACAAAACTTACCCAGGTATAAGGGTATACCTAGGTATAAGGGTAATGCATTATCAGTAAAAGGGGTATGTTTTTGTTTTGTTGCTTGTTATGGGATTTTTCAAGTGTTGTATCTGCAATCTGTAAGTAAAAATTGTTTAGATGTTCAACTATAAGATATGGATTGTCTTCTGACTTTGCATCTACATCTAAACCTGAGAGAGCTGCTAGATAGTTTGTTTTTTGAATTGATAATATCCCAAAGAGCTTTGGACTTTTTATTAGAATGGGCTATATGTTCAGCGGCAGTGTTACATTTAAGGTTTCTAAGTTTCGTGCTTTCTTTTTTGTTGTCATTGTCATCCTGTCGTTTTCATTACCTGGCATTTCATACTTTTGTAGTGTGCTCTCTGGAAGTCATCTTTCATCGAAATCACTTCTCAATCATAGCTTAGATTTATGTTCTGTTCTGGTTTTTTTCTTTGGGCAAACATAATCCAGTGTCCTCATTGTTATAGTTTGACTTTTATGCTTCTTCAGCATCAGGAGTAAAGTAAACTGAGTACTAGTTTTCTGTTGCTAGTGCGGCTTGTAAGTTTTTGAGGTAATTTCTCCTTCTGTAATTTCTTATGAATATACTTTTATTTTCATATTCCTAGTTTAAAATTACACTGAATACACTACCTGTCTCAGTGACTGAGAAACTTACTATGTCTTCTGGATGCTTAGTGCATATGCAGTCAATAAATGTTCTTGAGTTGTGAGTAATTCGAGTTGCTGGTAGTGGAAGACACCTGATTCTGAACGTCAATAATTCTTCAAATAGTCTGTAGCCTGCATTTACAGTGAGTTTTTCAAAGTTTACATTACCCATCAGGACTAGTAATTTATTTTTTGCTTGAATTGAGATGACAATGGTAGAGATGCATTTATTACCAATCTAGCTTGTCACCTAGCTTGTGGTGTGTAAATTCCAAGGATATACATTGTTTGTGATTTAATAATAATTTTAGCTAGTGCAGCTTCCCATACTAGTTCGGAACAATGTTCTGATATTTTCTACATCAATAATTGCTGATTCTTTTTTATAGATAGCCGCTCCACCTAGTTTGTGATCTTCTCGACAAAACTTTGTCACAAATGAATAACCATAGTTTTTTTTTGTTAGTAATAAGTTGATTGTATTTAGGTTATGTTCAGTTATGGTAGGGTTAAGATATTTCTCTAGTTAATATGGTAGGGTTAACAGTGCTTAAAATATGGTTTAGCCTATTTATTTTCTTGGATAATCCTCTCTTATTTAGGTGGAAGATAACGATGTAATTTTTATCTGTTTTTTCAGCAGGTTACGAAGTTCTGGTCTTGTGCCTGGTCTTTTCTTGTTATTCTTTCTACCGTACGTTTTCTCAAAATAAAAGAAAGAGGATTTTTTTGGTGGCCAGAGATGCTTTTGTCGAAAAAATCTTTGTAGGTTTCATTTTCCCCTAGCTTTTGAGATGTCACTGGAAGATAATTATTGACTTTAAAGTGAGAAGTTGTCATATCGATAGTTTTATTTGGCTCTGTTGTTTGTTTCAGTTTTTTGTTGGGGTTTGACTGATTCCCCCGTTGATCCTAATGATTGTAAGATTGTCAGATGGCAGGGTTCCTCTGTCAGTATTCTTGTAGACAGTTTTTTCATTGGGGTTTGGCTGAATTCCCCAGCTAAAATTGTTTCCTCAGTTGATCGTACAGCCTGTAACGTTGTCAATTGGTTGAAATTCTCTGTTAGTATTATTTTACTTTTTACTACCTGAAGAGAAACACTAATACGTTTTTCTTTTTTTGCTGAAATTTTAGGTGTTTTGTAGCTGGCTATGAATGGCTCCTTGGTTTTGGCTATGCTTTGTTTAGTTTATGGCAGTTAAGACAAGGGAGTGTTTTGTTTCTATCCTATATAAGATTGGATTTGGTCTGTATTTTGTGTTCCATTTCACCTTGTATTTTTTTAGCTACTTCTAGGAAGAGTGATGTGGTCAGAGTATTAGTCAAATTTCAACCCAATGTTTGCATTTCTGTAGACTTGTAATATTTTGGTTTTAGGGTCTCATTAGCTGTTTTAAGTAGACGTTTTCTTTCTTTGTTTAGATTTAAAATTATCGTCTTCTGAGTATTGTAAAATCGGTTGGTTTTGGATTTGTTCATGTTCATACTAGTATTTGAATTAATGTATAAAAAAAAATGTATTTTTTACTATGTGAGTTAACTATTCTTTTGGTAACCTTTATAAAGACACCATACAACATTTGTGCTCTATTTATTGTTCTCAGTCCTACTTTTATTGTTTTTTGATATTATAGTACTAAGTTAATATAACTGTTTTAGTTCTGTTCAATCTTATCTTTTTTCCTTGTATTTAGTACAGAGTGTGGATTTTAATATGTGATATTGCCTTAAAATGTTGGTAAGATAGTGTAGATAATAAAGATGCTTTATTGGTTTTATTAAATGTTGTAGGTACATGATAGATGATGACAGAGCCATCTTTATGTTCAAAGATGGTTCAATGGCTTGGGACGCTAAGGATTTCTTGATTCAACAAGATCGATGCAAGGAAGTCTTAATTGAAAATAAACCTTACTATGGAAAGAACTACAAACCTCAGGTAAAGAAATATAATACTACAGTCATTGTTAATACTTATTCTGTGTTCAAGTGTTATGAGAATTATGACTTACATTGAGTAAAGGAGAAACTTTATTTAATTCAGTTTCCACCCAGTCTTTTATTGTGTCTAGAATCCTGGAAACAAACATTCAGTTTCTTAATTTCTCTTAATCCAGGGTGATGATTTGATGGTGAACAAATGACCTTTGACAATTGACAATAAAATTGATATTTTAAAATAACTTTGCTGTGATGATTAATAGATTAGCTTGTAAAGTATTAGTCTAAGGGTAAAAACAAAGATATTATTTGGCGTGTTGCCTCTATGTTGTTGGCAGAGAATGAATCTATTGTTTGCTGTTATTTCTAGTTAGTTGTCTTAAATTGTGACTGTCTGTATTAAACATTTGTATAATTACTATGTCTTCAAACTCCTTGGGTAAGTTATTTTTGTACTGTTTTTATTGTATCAATCTGTTATGTTAATCTGAATTTTTATTAACTCGTCTGCCTGCGTGTAATTAGTTTTATTTTATTAACTGCCAATTACTATTTTAAAGTTCTTTTTTAACTAATGGTTGTTGAAATGGCCAATTTTTAAAGATCCAAAATAAAAATAAAATCTTTGTTTTTTATTATTAGAAACATTCGCTTGATTGATTGAAGTATACTAAAAGCAACACAAATTTTTTACTGTAAATAACAAATCTTTCCCCAAAATAAATAGTTTAAATTTGTGGAAAATGACCTAGAAATATGTTCTTCATTTTTACTACCCAATTTCCTTCAACACACAAAAATGTTCAAGAATTTGTATTTAAATCATTCTGTGATCTTTCACAATTAACCATTTTTCTGTTTCAAGCATATCCTACTCTTTAGGACAATTCTGCATATATGTTTCTTTTAGACTATAATTCCGCACTTTTTAACTTTTATAAACTTATACATTTTACACACACAGACTAAGGAAAACTTTTCAAAACATGGACAGTATTATTCCACTTATTTATTCCTTTAGTTAGAAGCATAATCTTTGAATGAAATCGTGTCAAGATATACAAGGGCCTTTTTTTCAACTTCCGACCTCACACCCTGACGGCCAGACAAGTGGCAGGTCAGCGGTGAGCGAAGTAGTCAATTGCGAATCTTCCCTCCTACAACATTGGTCACTTCCAATTTTAAGTAATCAGTTTGCGCTGGATCTGGGTGATGGGGTTTTGTGGGAATCTCATCAAAAGTTTAGAGATGGTCTAAAGTCAAATTCAAGGAAGTCATACGGCGAGTTGTAGGTGTCCATCAACATTTTTGGCACCCACCGAGCACAAATATTTTGTAGCCTAAATGTTCTGTAACAATAGAGTAAAGAGAAGATCATGCACTTCTGAAAATTCTAAAGATAAAGCACTTATCTACGGTTTTCTCTAAGCACTCAATTTGTTCAACAAGGCTATCTGTAGCAACAGACTTGTATCCTTGACCTCCTTTATAGTGCATGTCAGTTTGGCCATTTTTTAAATTTTATTTACGTACAGCACCAGCACTCATAATGTTTCCTCCATAAACACGACACATTCTCCGATGGATTTCCGCTGCACCAACCCCTTCTGCTTGTAGGAAGTAAATAGCACTCCTCAATTTACATTTGGCAGGAGAATCAATAGATGCGGCTATGTTTATGTGACTGTAGCTCACCACAAACTAACTACTTTAACTCAGCAGCGACTATTGTGCTCAGTGTTGACCTGCCACTTGAATTGCCATCATGGCATATGATTGGAGGTTTAAAAAATTGCCCTCGTAATTAAAAGTTTGCAGAAAACGATTTTAATTACAATATTTTTTTATGGGTCCAAATTGTCGATTTCCTGTTCGTAAGTAGATCAATAGTAGTTTTACTTGAACAATGTAATTTATTGCACAGTTTTCAACTGTATTAGTTCAGGTGTGGGCTGAAGTAATAATCTCAGTTCATTTACACTTTTAAAAATAGGTAATCATTTTTTAAATATTTCATTTTATTAACTGAGGGAGGACTAAATCGTATATTTACTGGTGTTATTCTTGTTATTAATTTTATATTGAGTGCCTCCTCCAGTTTTGATATGGACACACTAGAAAATTGGTTAAGTATTTAGATATGTGTATCCTATATTTACTTTAGTGTTATTGTATTTACTTCCTTCATAGAAGTTGCTCTTTAACAAAGATAATTTTACTTTTTTGTGAAACTGAAAAAAATAATAGAGTATTTAATAGTAAAATTCTATATAAAACCTTCAGATTCCAGCTATAATTAGCAATATATCTTAGCACAATTAGAAATTAATTCACAGGAACATAACTAGATTTCAGACATTTGCCATTGTTATATTGTACATTAAAGAACTCTATGTGCCAAGGATTGGCATATATCTTCTTCTTCAGGTGTGGAAGCATAAGGTTAAACATACACAACACATTTAACAACTTTTGAATGTGTTGTACTCACAAGTGTCTAACTTGAGAACCGATCAAGTTGTAGATAAAAAAACCAAGCATATACCTTAAGTGCAGACAGGTGAGAGTGAACCCAAACAATGTCATTACATAGAACCAGGTACATCAGTATTAAAAACAATTCTTCTGGCTCAGTCTTTCAGTTTTAGTCAGATTTTGTGACAACAGAAATATTTATAATCTATTTCTCTTGTAGCTGTAATCAGTTATCTGTCTGAGATGCAAGACAGTTTTTTATTTTAAAAAAATGTGTTGGGACTGTTACATGCATTCCAGAATACTTTTTCTTTAGGTTTATAATATATTAAAATAAATAATTTATTTGTGAATTAGAAAAGAATTATAATAGCCACCATATATTTGGAATGAAATGGTGTACCAAGCTGACAAAAGTTGGTCATGATAAAATAAGATACATTTTTGGAATAAATCTAAACTTGTTTTGGTATATTTGGACAGTTATTATTTCCACAATGGGGGAGGGGGGGGGTTGTTTTGAGTTCTGGGGTCATATTCAGTAAAATTATGTAGAAATGTTCCTTAACACGTTCGCTGCTAAAAATTAAGTAATGTGTATTGCTAGAGGCTAATTTTGTTTGATTAATATTCACTTACCAATTTAGTTGTTGTGACACGGGTTGGTACAGAAAGGTCATCAAACACCAAAAGAGCCGAATTTCGCCATTTTGAAAACGTGCAGTAGATCTACCGCACACGCTCCTGGGGCCAATCTCTCTTCAAAGCGCACACCGTTTTCCTTATTGTTTTTGAAAAAACAGACCATTAACAATTGTTTATAATAATACTGGAAACAAATCACTTAGTATAACTAAAAATATATTGATAAAAAACACTAAAAACTACTATTTACAACCCAACCATCCTCCCCAAGGTACGCTTCATTAGTCATGGAATTGGTCAAAGCGATGTGGGACACACAACCCAGGCTGTCCATCACATTCTAAACACTGCCACATCACGTATTTCTTTCTGCCATTTGCATAGCAAACTCTGCACCTCTTTTGTTTACTTCTCTTTCCACAAGCCACTTTTTCTGTAATCCATGAGGGTACATGGGGGACGCTGCGGCGCTTCAGAGGTCGAGGAGGCTCGGGAACGTCAGGGAGTAGCTTGTCAATAACTTTCAGACGGAATTCATACAATGGCATTTTGTTTTCCTCACTTGATGTGCGAACTTCGTTATAGAGATAGTGTGCATTCACTAACATCATCTGAATTACGTGGACAAAAATCTTCTTGTACCACCGCAGTGTTTTCCTTTTGCAAGGATAATATGACATCATTTGGTCACTGTGGTCCACGCCTTTCATAAACTGGTTGTATTGAACAATTGGTAGTGGTTTTAGTCTCTCCAAACCTCCTCAATTAATTGAATTCACCGGTAAAAACGGTAAAATTTGAAGTAGTCTAAAAACTAACCACAAAACGCTAACTGAGAACGGCGACCACAAAAACGCGGGAAAAGTATGTCCCCACGAGCGGCAAAACGGACAACCATACACGTTGAGTGCTGAGAGCACATTGAGTGGGTTACTAAACAATGGCGCTGTGCAGTAGATTTACGTCATGCGCGCCTGGCGCGAGGCAGCCGTGCAGTAGATCTACCGCACCCGCGTTGAACGTGTTAACTGATACCATGAGCAAAAGACAGATTTTTTATTTGAAGTGTATCTAAATCGATTGACTTGAAAACCTAAACAAAGTGTAACGATCATTAAAACCTCTGTCAATAAAACAATTGCGATACACACCCTGACTTTGGAATTCATAACTAAATCATAAAACCAAAGGCGCCTCCTCTTCCGATCATTGCGTGTTGCTACTGATTTCCTCCCCAATCTCTCCTGGTATACGTGATATGTGTTATGTAGTGTACTTGGTTCGTTGCAGTTTGATTGGAGGTTAATTGTATAGCCAATTCGTACTAATAAGGTTAAAATTTACTTTCTGGAGAAGTTCACCTTTACACAGTATATAACCATTTTGGTTTTTCCATCTCATGAAAAATTCCTTATAAGGATAACACAATTATTTTTGTCATTAATTGTTTTTACTTGTTACAGGATGAATCAAAGAGTAAAGAACCTGCAAAGAAAAGTAAAAAGGAATCTGAGAAGAAAAGGGATGAGCTGTAATAGAAGCGTGTTGGAATGAATTCCTATTGGCTGTTAATAGTTTTATTTTTAGATCTGTTTGCAACTAGTCTACTGATACCATTCCTCCCCATTCACCTGCATAATGTAGGCCCTACACGATTACTGGCCGGAGTGTTTAATTCCTTATATCCCACTGTGCAACTCTTTTCCAGTCCTTTGGTAGGATACTGCTCTGATCTCTATGGCCACAGACAGACCCTTACCATCTCCCTGGTCTTGTGTTCCTTCGCCTACTACTTCCTTGCTTCCACTTCTCTCTATGTGATATTTGTCTGCAGAGTAACTCTCGGGTTACTGAAACACACACAAACTTTGGGTAAAGCAATGATTGTCGAGGAATCCGACGGTGAGAAGCACAATATGTTCAGTGTACTCAGTGCAGTCGAGGCTTTCGGATTCATGTTGGGTCCGTTGGTAGGGTCATATTTTATACAGATGGAAAATGGTTTTCAACAGCTCTGCAACATTGCAACATCTGTTTTCATATTGAACTCAGTTATTACATTTTGTTGTGTATCCAGTGATATACGAGTAAAATACTTTACAACCAAAGAGATATTGACAAAAAGTGAAATTGGGACATTTCAAAGTGACAGAGAAGACAAAAATGTAGATTGGACAGAGTTTTGGGATGTATTTGTGCTTAAACTGTTTCTTTGTATTTCTTTGTCTTTATTTTATACAAACTATGCAATTATTATAATTGAACGCTTCAAAATGTCTATAAGTATGGTAGGTTATACTAACTCATTCCAAGGATTTATTTCTATTATTACCAGCTTATTATCTGGTAAAGTAATACATGTCACTTGTTTACAAGATCTTTATGCTAGATTAAATTATTGTTTTTTGTTGTTATCATTTTCTTTACTAAGTATGAGTTTTGTGACAAATTTTTGTGTATATTTTGCCTTTCTTATACCTTTAAGCTTTAGTTCCACTTTACTCAGGATTTTTATTTCAGAGTTACTACTCTCAAGATCACCTTGGAAAAGTAAAGGTTCTTTGATTGGAATGGAAAACACAATATCATGTCTTGTGTTTTTCTTTAGTCCTTTCTTTTTTGAAATCTGCACAACTAATTTTGGTAAATTTTCTGTTCCATTAGTGACATGTTTAGTGACTGTTGCTGGTGCAAGTCTTTCAGAATATTTGAATTTTACAAATAATGTAGGCCTAGCAACAAAAAAAAAACTCTAAAATAAAGTCAGACCTATATTTTCTTAAAAAATTATTGTATTGTGCTCAGCATAAATGTGATTGATATGAGGGAACAAATTTAGTCACATTATAAAGAAAATACTCTATCTATGACATTAAAATAAACGTTTGATCATCTTAATAATTGGTGATATTGAGCTTATGGAATTGTTTTGTAATTCATGATTTACATTAACGTAAAAATAGTTTTATAACACAAATTACTGAGGGTGGCTCATTTACTACTACATTTCATTAAGTCTATAGGATGTCAATTTAACTCTTTACTGAGCTACAATATTGGGTGCATTATTGCAAGCTTGGCCGTATGGGCAACTACCGCACCCTACTTCCCCTTCACCTTGTAGCATTGCAACATTGATACAACATTGTCATATCAGCTGATTTTCAGTGTGAAGCGACACAAAGATGCCTCACTTCGGTCTAGTTGTTTAAATCAGTTTTATTCTTCAATATTTAATTATTCTGCATGTTTTTATTTTATTATTTTTTGCTCACGTTCTGTTTCATAGTGTAAACACATGTTAATTTAAATTGTGAAGGTAAGGGATTTAGATAGATAGATAAGAAGTAAAGATGAGCATTAGAGATTTCTCAATTGTTGAATTTAATTGATTATCCCATCATCACTTATTCTTGCTGCCAGCACCGTGCCACAATCCAGACTTGTCACTCCAATCCAGATATGTATTATAGCTTTTTTTTTATATGATAATGTTGTAATGGGGTGTTATCGTATCAATAATAACGTGAAATGAGTAATAATAATATTAAAGATATATGTAAATTATATTTATAAGATAAATTTTAATATAAAAAATTAATCCTTATTTTTGGTGATTATCAAAAGGTTGCTATAAATATTTACCAATATTCTAGAAATGAAAATTAAAAGTTAAATAAAAGATGTTTATTAAAATTAAATTACAATTACTATTCTATATTAATTTTTTAGTTTGCAATTTTATAAATAGTAAAATTTGTATTGTTTAAGACAGTAGAAAATGTTATTAACTTAGCAATAATAATCTGTAAGACATTTATGTTCGTCTATTGTAAATAATGTAATAGAAAATAAATATATATTTGTATTTGTACCATGTGTTTTAATCCCTTAAAACAGATTTTATTACTAAGAAGAAATATTTATATAAAATTGCTGTATTAGAAAATTCCTTTTTGAATCCGTTATCACCAAAAATAACCATTTGTCTGACAAGAAAAACATTGTATACACAAAAATTTTGAAAGAAAATAACTAAGAGTAGCTTTGGATAAAATTAACATTGTGTTGTAAAGAGGTTCACAAGTTTCATAAAATCCCTACACATAATTTTTTGATTAGTTTAACTGCACTTATGTATCCAGTTTAAAAACTTAGTAATTATATACATATTAGGGTAGATAGATTTCCCAATTACTTGAAAAATGGCTTACACAACCAAATGTCTTATAAGTTTCTCAAGAAAAGGTTTCTTCTTTCAATTAAATTAAATTAAAATAATTTCTTATTTTAAAAATAAAATCGAACTATAATTTAAATTTCTTATAAACTTCAAATAAAATAAAGTTTATTCACCCAAAATAAAATGTACCGTACTTTTCTTGATTATCATAAACGAAGCTAAATAAAACTGAACTAAAAACTTGCTAAACCTTCTTATTTCCTTTTTGTGTCAAAATAATACAATAATCCCTGTAAAAGAAAGCTAATATTAGTTGACAACAAATCTCCCCTATGAAAATTGTAACTCTACTATAAAAGGGCTACTTACGCAAAATTCAATGCATACTTGTAGAGGGAAAAGTTTTAGTTTCATAAAACACTAACAATTAAACCGCAAAATAACACTCAATAGGACCACGAAATGCACGTGTCGGAGGTTGTTATACTGACCCAACCAGCTATTACCGATGCTTTTGACAGGTCTCAGATTATCCAATCAAAGGCCAGAGAGATTCATTGCCAACTCAAAGTCACCCCTATTGTAATCCCGTAATCAAAGTCAACTACCTGAAAACTTCCCGTTGTACTGTACCATTCCTACATCCGCAAACTCTCTCTTCAGAAATTATATTATTTATTTTGACATCACTCATAAAATTCTAAAATATTTTTGAATATATTTTCTCTCCATAAATATTTTGTAAATAAATTTTAAATTACAAATGTAACAAGTGCTATACAGCAGGGGTCACTTCTGGCTGGTTTATACCTTCCAGTTGAACCCACACTGAAAACGGCAAAAACCAATGTGTCACTTAAATTTTGGCAACCTTATGGATTTCCAGGGCACATCATTAACCGCCAATGTCGACATTCTGGGGTGCAAGGGTAATTCAATAGGTCTAGTATATTACGGGGGATAACTGTTAGGAGTTGGTGGAGCTCGTTCCTTAAGTGTCAAAGGTTTTTGCTAGCCTAGACATAAGGGTATGCCATCCCCTGCCTGCTTTGACGAGATTAGTACCCTAAATTTCTTCCTCATGGATCTCGACAGGAGCTGACCCATCCATAATATCCTGCCACTCCGGAAGCAGCGCAAAGGTCCTTATAAGACTAGTTGCAGTTTCTAAGCTTCTTGTCCTACGAGAACAAAAACTTTTAGCAAATGCTACTTAATATACTCAGAATAATTTGTTAGTTTGTAATTGAATGGCTGTCTAGAACAAAGTTGTGACTGACAAAAGTGAAACTTTTCTTATTGTTCTCAGAAAACCTTAAGGTATTGTAATCTCCAAAATTAATATTTTAATTCGGTAAATTCAGCTTGCCTACTTAAAGCTTTTTTTATTGAAAATCTGTGATTTTCCTTTATTTGAGTTGAAGAACCAGGTGAAAGTGAGCCCCAAAGCGGGCTGACTTCATGGCTGATCGATTGGCCTATCTGTAATGTCAGGTATTATTACTGAAGGAGCCAGCCAGCGTGAACCGAGCTTAGCGTATGCACACAGGCAACTGTTCCCTCTCCGCTCCACGTCAGAACGCGTGGTACAGCCAGTCCCAGCAGTTCTTTTGATTTATTTCAATTCTCTCATATTTTACAAAAGAAACTTAACTTTTCATCAAAACAAAAGACTACTATTTTTGTTGATGCACATACAAGCGAGTGAGTTTCGGTGACAAGACAGGTAGACACTAAGCAACGGCGTCGGCTTATTTACCGACTGGTTGTACGTGGTCGCGCCGCGAGAGGGGTTGGTGGAGGACGGCACTGCAGACACGAATACTCCAAGGTTTGCGCCACCCGACTCCCTCAGTATTTTAATAGATGCACATCATCATTCAAGCCTGTATAGAATGTTTATTATTGAACTAAAGTATACTACTGTATATTTTCTTGTTCGTTACATTACAAGAGACATTTATATACAGTTCGATCTATTTTTGTATTTAAATATGGGGTTGTTTTATTATTACAAATGAAAAAAAGAAAGTAGAATAGAAAAAATGTAAATCTTTATTTTTTTAAGATGTACAAATGTCCCTCAACAGGTCTGTACGCAAAATATTTTTAAAATGCACTTTCGACAATCAACGTTAAAGTATATAATAGTAAAGTTGTGTTTTTACAAAAACAGTCACACATTCAAACGAATTTAGACATTTCTAATACAGTTCGAAACTTTTGATATTATATAACCTTTGATGGCAAATTTCGCGATTGAAAGTTTGATATCACTTAATACAATCTAATCTATATAATAAAATAACAAAATACTAGCAACTAGTCAAAACTGGTCGTTTAACATAGAAATGCCGTTAACCGTGTTTGCAATGGAAAGAGTAATAAACAGTTCTTTGAAGTAGATTCTCTTGTTGAGGATGAAATTCTGAACATAGCGAGCGATGTAGCCACCCTTTTCCCCGAACGAAATTTCCCGTGTCAAAATTAGAAGACAAAATCTCACTATTTTGCATTCGGCTCAAGTAGGCTAGCAGAAAGAGGAAACCTTTTTGAATTGCAGCTTTATCATTTCGGTGCGTACAGTACTTAATATATTATTATTCAATAAACAAAACATCAAATTAAAGTGTGAAACATTCCAATTAATCTGATACACGATGTCCTACTTAAATTTAATGTTTAATTTAATAGCAAAAGTCCGATTGAAACTATGACTGCAAAAACGACTGACTAGTTACTAGTCGTTTGACATTGGTAAAACATTTGTAAGCGACTAGTCGTTTGACAGTTCCAGGGATAAATTGTATGACGTGTCTATTAGTTTGAGACTTCCTGGTAGAACTCATCAAGTGTGTAGATGACCAGTTGAGAAAGTACCTGTAATCTTCGAAGTTCTTAGTGTTTTGTGTCCTCCTCTTCACCCGTATTTTTGTTCACAGGTCCAAGAGTGTTCTGATGCTTAGCTTTCTTCTTATGTAGGTTGGTTTTCTCATACAGTGTTAAGTGATGAGTGGGAAGTGAGTATATTTGTTGAGTTGCGTGTGTAGTAGTGCAAGTCTTCGAGCCTTGCGAGGCTTTCTCCGTCCAAGTACAACACAAGTTCTTGGAGTAGACAGCTGTCACAGTCAATTTTTAGGGTTGAAAAGGCCTCTCTGCAGCTTCCCAGTGAATGGAGATTAGTAAGAATTCTAATTGCCCTTTTTTACATATTAGAATCCTGTTCATGTTGGCTTTTGAAGTTCTTCCCCATACAGCCAGACCATTATCTTATATGAGTTTCAAGCAATGTGAAGTAAGCAGTACGCACTGAAGTCAGATATTCGATTCTTTTGATCTGTTTGAGTGTGTTTAGGCATGTGTTAAGTCTACTACATAACCGATAAATATCAGCAGTCGAAGATAAACTACAGTCAACTATGACCCCAAGGAATTTGGTTTACAACCAAGTAGACATCTGGTACGCAATTGATTTGCCCTGCTCTTCTTCCAAGTCTTAATTAGCTAGTTATCAGTTTGATTTTTTCACAAAGTTTTGTGATTGTTGGAAATAGTGATATGGGTCAGTAGTTACTTAATTCTGTTTTGATTCCAGCTAGTCATACGTTTAAGATAAATATTTGATATTTTGAGTGCTGAGGGAACTAAAAAGATTTATTGAAGATGTCAGTGAGGGACAAATTAGTTTTTCCGTGCAGTGCCTTAGTACTTTTGTGGATATGATATTATTTCTGCTGAGTTTTGTGTTATTTAAAGCTTTTAATAACCGATCTAAACTCCTCTTCAGATATGAGTCTTAACGTGTTGAGTTCATTAATGTGAGTCCCATCAGAGAGTTCAATAATTCGTGATACTCACATTAATAAGCACATATGAGCACATAAGTAAATAAGCATTAATAAACACATATAAACAGTGTGATCAGAAAGCCCAGTGTGAAAAACTGATGTCAATTACATTAATGACCATGTTTAAGGCAATCCAATCTATAGATGATTTTGATATGAGAGTAATTAATTCTTGTAGCTGGAAAATTACTTCTTGGTATTACGGTAAGCAAGTGTTTAATTAAATTTTGAAGTGTTTCTGTTTGGATGTATTGTATCATCCCGTGATTAGAATATGTTTATTTTAAACTTTAATGTGATGTATTATATGAGTTATAATAGCTGTTGAATCATCTAAGTTACTATCTGGTGATCTGAACGTACCCACAATATACTTGTTAAAATGTATTGATATACATTATAAGCACTGTTGAAAAATCCAATCAACTCCCCCCCCACCCGAATTACCCCCGAACGTGCCATGACTTAATACATAGAAAGGAACATAGCCATAGATTACAATAAGACCAAATAGATGGGCTATGCCTATCTTGCCAACGTTGGGGCAGGTGAAGCCAGGTCCGCCATGTTTTCGTGGGATAGAAACTCAAAACTACGCTCCGATTAGTGTAACAATTCAGTGCTCCCGTTTCAATCAACTCGTGATCTACCCTACTTCGAATAAAGAAAATACTTTGAAACTTTGTATGAGTGAAGTCAATAAGCTATGGATGCCTGTGGTATCATTCAAATGTTCAAAATATTTAGTTTTGCAATTTAAATAATTAAAAAAAGTCGACAATTATGTTTACGTTTTAAAACTTGACATAAAAAAGTTAGTCGGCTGCTACTTTTGCCGTTTTTTGGTCAGGCAAGTTTAAAAACGGTGGAAAATGTTGTTGAATAGTTGAAGTTTTCAGAACATATTTTCTTTTTTAATTAGCTCTTATGGTTTGGCCAAAAAGTTATTGTTTGTGAGACGTTAGTTTACGAGTGCCGCGACAGCTTGGAGCTCAACGCTCCGTGCGGTCCGTGCCGGGCCATCTGTTCCTCGTATCGTATATTATAGCATATTATAAAAAGTGAGTAGAACACGCTTTCTTTGTACTTGTTTACAGTAATTACTTCAAATAAAGTCACATAAGTTATGTAATTAAAAGGAATTCAATCTGAGTCAATACTCTAAACAAGTACAACAAAGAGTTTATTTGCTATTTATTTTTTGCATATATACTATAATATGAGCAAAGTTTGTATATGCGGGTAAATTATTAGATGAGGGAAACATGACTTTAAACCTTATAATCCTTCAGCTCAAAATATCCCAAAATACAATATCTAAAGTTTATGTTTGCATATTGTAACAAAGTGTATAAAGGTTTAATAAAATATTGTGTTAAGTCTGTAAACATTTATCATACAATTAGTAAGGCAATAAGTAAGATTTATAGATTAATTATAATAAAGTATGGAAAATTACTTAAATGTACAATAAAATATAGTTTCAACTTTACAACTCAGTTAATTGTAACTAATCTGTAATACTCAATTGAAAAGAGGAGGAAGTTTTAAGTCATATATTATAAATGTTAGTTTATTGACCTTCGTTTACTGACGCATTATCAAACAGTCCGAATTCTGAGAAATTGATCCTAAGAGGGAACAATCTTCTGGTTAAAAGTTTAATTTTTCCTTTTTATTGAAGCATCCAAAAGCAACACATGACATAGGCATTGTGTGTTTGTGAAGACAACACCATCAACAACATAAACAAGAGTAAACAACTAGATGTTTAGCAACACGCCGGAAGCACACGCGTCAGTAAGAGGAGTGTATAGAAGGTGACTACAGTAAGCTCGACAAGGGCGAAGTGAAGAGCGGGGGTGCAAGGCGACGCTCCTCAGTAGGGTGACTCACGCCCGCGCCGCCATATTGTTGAGTATTAGCCGCTCCGCAGTGGCTTCACCTGCGAGCACCCGATGTCCTATCTATTGGTCTTATTGTAATCTATGAACATAGCTATCAATAACAAATACTAAAATATTAATATAGTAGGCTATAAAGTTATTCCTATATTGGCCTATCCTATGTTGGCTAGATAATACGGCCCTGTACTGTACTGCTGCTCCCGATTGTTACTTGAACCGGAAGAGAGTGGCGAGTCGTCACAAGTGTGCCACTCCAAATGCCAAAGAGTAAAGTCACTCTTAAAAACTTGACAATAATAAAATAGAACCTATCCTGATTACAAATGACCAGCCCTTACTTAGGAAAATGACAACACACCAACCCCCGTAAGTGCAATACTACGAAAAGACAAAACCTCATTGGTAGTCACCTACACACAGCAGCGACCACAGATCTGGAAAATAGTACACAACATCAAAGTGACCACGGAGATGTCATATTTAATAAATAGAAGATAAACGAATTTTTAGACACAAACTGCACTTAAACAACAGGAAGACTTACCATCCTACATTAAAATATTAGAGGAATAAAATGCAAAACGAATCACCTCTTACACTTAGCTGAGTTGGAGAGGCCCATGTCATCATTTTTTCAGAGCTTGGACTTACACAAAACCAAATTGAGTCTATAGAATGGTTGCTTGGTTTTGGTATAATAGCCTACTATAGCTGTGCTAATTACAGTCCTGGGAGGTATAGTTATTTCTTAGGCGATACACTACGATTTCACATTAATGAGATTGGCGTTCTCGGGAATGTTTTAAGAAGTATTTGGGTAGCGCTCTGAAGGGACACAGTGGCACACGATGGGGGATTTTACACTGCTCTGAAGGAGGTGACTAACAGTCATGAATGGAATAACTAAACTTGTTTGGTGCTTCAGGCATAATCAAAAACATTGATTTTAAGGTTATCTGCCCGCTTTATTTGTGGTCTGAAATATTAATAACAATTGATTGAACAAACAAGTCTATTTTTATGCACTGTACAACATCCACCGTCTTTGAACAGTTTCACCATTAGGTAGATCTTTAAAAAAATCACTTACTGCTCAAGTATCTACCATCATCTGGTATTGGGAATTGAAATAAAATTGGTAAATATTTACTGTTGTGGACCATGATCCACAAGTATAACAAGACCAGCATCTGTAATATTTGGACATTTGCAAGGGTCATCATATACTATATATTGTACCTTTCCCTCTGAAACGGTTCTACTTTCATCATGTTTATATTCATGAGAAACTTCGTCATTTTCAGAAATAACTTCCATTTAAACATAATCTTCCATTTCTTCTTATTCTTCTAATGTGTCTTGTTTTTTATAATTTTCAACGGAACCTTCAAATTCTTTTTCCAAGTTTTCTTCTTTTTCATTTCCATTCCCATGATCGATAATTTAGATGGAGACGTTGGTTTTACTTGCTGTTTCAGCCAATTTTCCAAATTAAGGGCAATTTTTCCCCCCTTCTTCTCTGGTTGTTCTAGCTTTTCTGAATGCACTGCCGGAGAGTCTTATACTACAAAATGATGGGAATTTAATTTAAAACTATTTTCTCATTAGTTAAATGCTAATGTCATACTTTTTTCTACTAAAGAAGGAAATAGGAAAAGATATAGTGGTAATCTATATTTTATATATACAGATACAGGCAGATGCATGTATCTTTCGCATACGCCTTTTTTGCAGTTTGTTCGTTTTTGAGATAGAGTTCGGAAAAACAGTCAGACAAAAATTAATGACCTCGAGAATAGTCCATCAACCTCAGGTTAACTTTTCAGTTAATAGCTCTCTTAGAGAAGATACTAGTAAAACATAATTTCGATCACTTTACGGGAATTATAGGCCAACAATTAGAAAATGTAGGCAATTTTGAAACATGCTCAAATAGTAACGGCTGAAAATACATTTTTTAGCAGTATGCATGTGAATTAAACCTTTGGTTCCATTAGTTGTGTAACAATCAACTATTAAATATTCAGGAGGTGACACCATTTTCATGATTTATGACTGGAGGATATCATATTTTTATAATCATAATTTTAGAAAACGACATATTTGTAAATAAAGTTATTCTTTAAGAAATTAGTTATTTTAAAATAAAACCCATGTCCATTCCTCGTCTGCATGTATCTTTCGCATACGACTCATACAAATCTTATCCTTATCTTCAACAGTTTTTTTTAACGGAATAAAAAAATACTTATAAGAAGAAGTTTACTCATTCTAGTTTGCTGAAGACGTAACGCTGTATACTAGTCTCAAAAATTAAGATAGTTCCCATAATCACATACAGTATGCCCTAAATGGTATAGTTAAAAGGTTTGATGCATTAAATTTGGAATTGATTGCCAACAAAAGTCTTATTACTATTTTCTCAATAAAAGGACATGTAACAAAATTAATTTGCGTTTCTATATTTCTGGCCAAGAAATAAAAGTGTCAAATAATATTACACTCTTGGGGATAACATTTGATAATAAACTAACCTTTATAACTATTATAACATATTTTAAACTTGTGCAAGCAGTGTAAAAATGTCATAAGCTTACTTAAAATGTTATATTGTGGCAGATAAGAAGTCCATCCTGGCTTGATAATTAAAATATACAAATGCTTGATACTCGCAAAGCTCAACCATTGTATTTTGTTTGGTCATGACTCCCGGATTATGCTAAATAAATTAGATGTTATACAAATCCAAGCTACGAGATTCGCTCTGAATGCATTTAAATCAACTTCTATCATAGCTTTACTTACAGAAACCTCCAATTTGCCATTGAATATAAGAAGAAAATTTATTGCAGAAAGACTAATGTATAAGTTAAACAAATGACCAAGAACAACCAGCATTCCATAAAATAACATATTTTACCTATAAACAAATATATATTATACTATTGGCAGAAAAAGAAAAAAAACCCTATTGTACACATAAGCATTAAATAACATTGCTGATTTTTACTCATTACTTGATCCAAACACAAAATATTCCAAACCATTGGGGTTTTAATTCACTATTCCTTTTAATGAGCAGTCCTAATATAGGACTGATGGTATACACTGATGGTTCAAAATATGAAGAAAGTACTGAAGCAGCATTCTACATTTTATAAATCACTAAAAACTCGTATACAAAATACATTTATGCTAATCAAATATATGTCAAATTACTCAGCAGAAGGTATGCAGCTAACTTTGCGTTCGAGTATGTGCTTACATTAAACAACATCAATCTCTGATATGCTATGATTCTCATACAACCATTACTGTAAAGCTCTAGAAAACTGCAGCAAGGGATTTAAAGAAGATGGAATTGTCTTAATGGCTTATCAACTTTTAGAAGAAACAGATAAAAAGGTAATCTTTTAATGGATTCCGGGACATGTGGGAATAAAATATAATGATACTGTGTACAAGTCTGAAAACAAGTCACATAATTACCAGCCTCAATTGAAGACTACAAAGCTTATCAGTAAAAATATATGTGGAAAATCGTATACAGCAATCACCTAAGGCTGGATGGTTTAAACAGATACAAAACCACTTTACAGATAAATACTTGCAGAATAAGGCTAGGATAAACAAATGTAAATTCCTGTTTGTATAAAATAAAAGTATTGTTTACCCACTCTGTTTGAGAATTGCACAATGGCAAAGGTTGAAACAACAGAACATGTTCTATTAGAAAGTCCTAAGTAAAATTATGCTAGACTACACTATTTGAAGACAATAAAACCACCAAGTGAAGATGAGACAAACTAAATTCAAACCATATATCACTCTTATGCATAAATGTATTAAAACTCATTATTATCATACTTTTACAAGAAACCACAAGGACCGATTGATTTTTATTTTAAACCTGGAAATCTAAGTTAACCAAAAATAAAGTGTTTATTAAGGTTTTATGGGACATCCTAAACTCGGCTTTTAAGCATAATAGAGAGAAAAAAGTGTTAGTCTTGAGTCTTGATGTTTGGAAACAGGTCACTTGTTAGGTTAGGGAAGTAAGCAGTACATGTGACAAAATAAACAATTTTATATAACTCGCAACAAAACTGTGTTATGGAATCAGATACACAAAGAATGGTTGAATCATTAGGACCTATGAAGTTTTATAACGGAAATGTAAGCATAATTTGATGTGTTTTCATTGTTATTAACAAATTAATGTCTTATGCTGTTTGAAATAGAGGAATTTTAACCTAATTCAAATAGTGATATTTTAAAAGTTTCTCCTAGGCCTTCAGTAGTATAATTTTATTTGATTATTTATTTTTTCATAAAAAATGCATTATCAAAATAAATTTTGTAGGGTTACATGTTGTTTTATAGACTTTTTGTCATTAGTTTCAACATTTTCTAATGTGGGTGAATATTAAATTTTGGGGGTAGGGTACGATAAGTGGACCCTTTTATATCGAAATTGGCAAACGATATTACTTAATCATAACCATCAATATAATCAATCGATACTGATTAATTATTTTGAACAATTAACTTAAAATAATCTATATCAACAGCTGTAAACATTTTCAAATAATACTCGTAATGTAATATTTCAATTTTTTATAAGTAACATTTGGTTATTCAAAATGGCAGTCAATTTTAGAAAACTACATCACATTGCTTTGAAAGATGATAGGATATGTTTTTCATGACTTCAACATGTTGGACTCGTATTGAAAAACCTATTATGTGGAAGAAAAACAACTGTAACTGTGAGAGGAGCAAATATGGTTGTCTTCGGTTTTCCTAATTTTGGTTATAATAATTTTATCACTGTAAATATTAAATTCATATTTTAATTTAAAACATGATTGTTATTGAGGACTATAGATACTTTTATATTGATTGATAGTCTAGGATTTGAGTTGCGAATATTAGGTATTGATGATTACATTCTTTGATATAAAAAACCAGGTCCGCTTATCATACCCTACCCAATTTTGGTACATACAGAGTGATCTAAAGTACTTTTTATGTATTTTTAGATTTGTAAAATTATCAGGAATTTAAGTGTAGAAACTAATTAATTCTCAAACTACGAGTTAAAATTTCCTGTAAGTGGTAAGGGGGAGAATACTTGATGCAGATCTGTTTTGTTATATCAATATGAGATTAACAAACAATATTTACCTTACTTTAGCCGCTTCACACTATTTGTTAAAATTTCAACTTAAAATAAGAAAATAAATGAATATTTTAGAACAATAGATATAAAAGGGAGTAAAGCCTAAATAATCACAGAAATTACAATAGAAACACCCCTGACCAACAGTACGGGCTTTGGTGGTGCCGCTCCAAATATATAAAAATAATAGAAACTTGCAAAATATTTCATGAAAAGGAGAATACATCTCGGCTGCTCTGGGAAAGTTATGAAGCTGGTCTATCACATAGGGAACCTGTTCAAAACTCCATACTGAACTAAGAAGGACACAATTTCCGAATTGTTCATTGTTATGAGTCAAAATATTTTTGAAAAGTCCATTGTTCTAATTGGAGAATAAAACTTTTACTGAAATAGATGCCAACACAAAATGGTAAATGACAACACCAAAACACAAAGTCTTTATTTTGGAATATACAAAGCAGAAAAGTCTGACTAATCACAAAATAGCTAAAAATAATTATTTAATAATGATTTGCAAGATAGGTAAAACATATTGAAAAAATGTCTAGAAACAGGAACAGAGGAGGGTCATTATAAAATCAACACACTAAAAAAATTTACTCGACCACCTAAGAATTTGATTAAATTTGCTATGAAGGTATTCCTCATGTAGATATAAAAAATTGTCAATTTCTCCCCCCCCCCCCCAAAATATTTCAGACATTTTCTCAGTTACGGCTATGTAGGCTAAAGTTTCTCGATATCCACCAAAAAACCGGATATTGAAATCACCATAATTTTTCTCCTAATCGAGCTAGAGAGATGGGAGTGGTGTTATTTTACTGTTTTAAATGCTCTTTGATGTACAATACAATATATTTTGTCATAAAAAGTTCTTTGGAAAAATCAAATTAAACATTTTTACTTTATAAAAAATGTGCATTTTTGAAAATTTTGAAAAATTTGTATAAATAGTTCATATTTTTGGTAAGTGATTCTCAAAATTTCAAATGTCATGTTTATACCATCTGTTCATTTGATATGGAATGACCCAGGAGAGGACAGAGGAATAAACGTCAACATAGAGGTAAAAACTGTTGCAAAAATGCTCGAACTTCTAATATTTCTCCTACTTTGTTGGTGATGATTATCCCCTTCACCTCTTTCCTACCCTCATTGTCCTCCCTAACCAGAAACCACGATTCCCCTCAGTCTCCTAGATTGTTGGACTATTTGAGATATAACCTAAATTTCAAACATTATCAGTTATTGTGAAATCATGGATCGCAACTGCCTAAAAGATTTTCTTGGAATAAAAACATATTATTTCTATTTTAAGAAATTGATAGAAGTGGTTTGAGACCGTCATAGCTGACGTGGTTAAAGTAAAGTGCAACCATTTTTTAACCCAGCTTTCAGTAAAAATGTCTGTGTAAATGGACATATGAAGAACATTCTTAAAGTGCTGTTGTCCAGAGGATTGAACTTTTTAACAAACATGCATAAAGTACAAATGTCCAGTTTCAGATATCTCAAAAAATATATCTACCAAAAATTTAAAATGTAATGTCTAAGTTAATTTTAGGCTCTATTAATTAACATTAGTTGATGCAGTTACAGTAATGCCAGTCAAAATTTAACATAGCCTAAATTTGAAAAAAGCTATATATTGTATTATTGAGCATGGGAGTTTATTCGAGTACACTACACACACGATTATGAGAAGTTGGTAAAAACAAATTTCTTTTGGATATTGTAATCATAGTTTTTTATGGCCCCCTAAGGAAACATCTTATGAGGGTGGGCCTTAGCCAGACTGATGAATGCAGACTCTGCGGAGAAGAGGAGGAATCAGTGGAGTATATTTGGCTAAATTGTCCTGCCATATCAAAAATTCGGAAAAGATTCCTGGAAGCATATCTCATCAGCCCCAAGGACGTTAGAGAACAGGAGCCCTCAAATCTGATCAGCTTCTTTGGAATATATCCAGGTGTATCAGGACTTAATTGAGGTATCAACATACAACCTTCACAATACTTTTGTGGATTTTTTGAGGAAAAAAAATTGTAGAAATTGTAGAAGGGGGTAACTTTAAATTTTCAAATTGCTACCACTATCTTGTAACATGGCATTTTAAAGGTCTATTCAATAGAAACACAATGACATGAATAAATCTCTACGACATTCACGTGCTTCGGTTCGGTTCTGCCCTGCACTGCTAGCGATAATCAAAAAACATACTTTGATAAGATACATATCAGGTACAGGTAACATTTTTAAATCCATAGAGTCATTCGTGCCAGATTAGGGAAATAAGAATTTAAATTTATAAAAAGGATTATTCTTCCCATATTTTGATGATAAACTGGTTCTTTTAATTAGGCCTAGTTTCTCCACTAAAATTTGTTAATGATAGTTTACATCTTCAGGAGTATCGCTAAGTTGGTTTTAGATCTTTATCAGTAGTTTCCTAAAGTCAAAAAACAGCATTGTGAGTATCATGTTTTTAATTTTCATTGACATTTTTGTGTTTTAAAAGATCTGATAGTGAGAGACGTTATGCTTTAAATATTTTTTGAAATTCATTTAAAAGTTTTTCTGAATTGTTTTTCAGACAAGTTGTCATATTTTTGTCTATGACCACAGTTCTGTGGCTAGTATAAACATGAATTTGTATAACTTGGATCTAACAGTTTTGAAATTTAGAGTTTCACATATTTCTGATTGTGTGTACTGTATCAGATACACATGCACTTTGAGTTTAGCCATATGGGTTCATAACTTTATTTACTAAAGTGTGCCCATCAGTGTACATATATTTGTGAGTTAACAACTACGGTTATATTTTGTGGTTGGTGATTTCAGGTTTGTAAAAATGCCGTGGAATATTATGTACCACATCTGGAACACGTCAGGAAACTTTGATAGGATGAAAAATCAAACATTTTATGATTAATTTCGTTGGAAATTCAAGTTATTTACAAGAACACAACAAAAAACACATAAAAAATACAACATATATTTTTTTACATTGAAAATAGGTTTAAGGAAATAATATTCAGCTATTTTCTTGTCTATAGCAAGATATAATTAAAAAACTAAACTGTTTATTAAAAGACAATGTGTCAGAGATAATTTTGTATGTTTCTTGTCAAGACAAAGCCGGGTCATCAAGACAGGTAGAACAGTGCATGTTTACATGTTTTAATCTTACATGGTATAACAACAAATGGTGCGTGATTGGTTGCTGAGTTTAAGGCGTAATGAATCCCATCTTAAATGTACATTGTTTAAGCCCACAGCAGAGTATTTTATTGTCAATGTGTACTTGTTTGCATTATATAGTTAATAAGGAGTGCAAGGGTGAATGTAAACAATGGTTTCACTCTTAGTGTGCCAGATTAACAACTAAATATAAGAGGACTGCTGATGGAATAGTCTTGGAAATGTAAATGTGTTAATTGCAATACTGATTCTGCTGACTTGATTAAAACAAATAATTAGACTTCTTGATCAACATGAATTAATGACTGAATGCTACTACAATAAAAGTTGACTTTCAGGCATTTAGCAAAGGTATTATCAGAAACAAGATCGGCATTGAATGTAGTTGGCCTCGACGGTCTACTAAGTGCAACCCTAAGCGATGATTTTAAGAGCTGTGGTGAAATCACAAGTTTTTCAGCTCAGCAGGCCACACGTAGTAGTGGCTGGTCATGTTCGAAGTCGGAAATTGTGTAAATCACAGCATGTGAGTCACTTTTACTCAAATTGAATTGCAGTATTTGAGCTCCGATTCTTTAAATTACTGTTATTTAAAAATAATTTTCATACTTTTTTAATTAAAAATTTTTTGATTGGTTATCTATTCTTTTATTGTAAAAGTATCAGATGATATGTAATTTTAGATATAGTTTATTCTAATTAAAAGTAGATTTAAAAAATTATTCATTTACAGAATAAGAACACAATTAGTCTTAAGCAGATACAGTCTTGGATATCAACAGAAGATACTCATTTCCATATTTTGACGTTTGACTCCACTCAATGCACTAGTAGTATAATCATCAATAAAATGAATTTAAGCACTAGTATTTCAGTGTGGCCTACTGAGTTGATGGACAGGATGTGATAATAATTCCCAATATAACAAAGAGAATTGCTATAGCTAACCTTAGGGGTGCCTTGGGCTGAAGGGACAATGTAAGTTAAAACCTGAACTAAAGGTTACTAAAACTTCTGCTGAAACTATGTTTATTATTCACGAAATCGATGACCAATCAACTCGTAAAAGAAGTGTCGCCATGTTCAACGTGAATGAAATTTCTTTTATAACAGTAATTAAGTAAAAGAATAAGTATGACAATGAGATAGACAATCTAAATCTTAAATTTAGCTCCATTTCACCTTCTGCTTATTGCAGCTTCTGAAATCTGACACAGTCTCAGATTAAACTCCTGGAATCTGGAGTCCCCGTCTGTCTGAAGGGATACAAAAAAAGTCTGTGACACCTAGACCATAAAAGAAGCTTTTCCGGTTTACAAAGCAGTCATCCAGTGTAATCTAGATGAAGAGGTGTTTTCATTGTCTTATCGGTTGCACAGTTTGTTGTTGTCAGCTTTGCTTTGATATTTGAGCAACAAAGCAATACTTTACTTCTGAAAGCATATTTTCCTTTCTTGGAAATGTTTCTGATAATAAATAGTTGTGATTATAAATTCTACACTCACATAAAGTGAGGCAGTAGTTTAAATTTGCAAGAAAGTTGTTTTTCTGCTTAATGAATTGATTTTAACAAAGGTACATGTAACTCTTAAAACCTTTTCCACTGCATATCAAACTGCTTTTGGGTAAATATCTTGGTAGGTTTATAGATAATTTTAACTACTGCAACTATGTGATCAGAAAAATTCTATAAAAAACTTAGAACTCATTAATCTCTTTAGAGATTGTCTAGTTAAGTTTTTTTCAACTGTAAATTTAAGACTTCCAAAGTACATTTAAAACTGTTTTAAATTTGTTTTACAAATATTCAAGCCTATGAATTTTCTACATATCATTTCACAAGACTGAAAATTTTTATAAATCTTAAGACATACAAAGTTAAGACATGCTGCTTTTGGTATTCTCTACTTTTTCTGTGATATACACAGAGTTATTCACAAAGAATTGTTCAAAAACAACTTTAATTTATTTATAGAAAAGAGTTACAAAATCGTGAAAACTGCATAAAACAAATTTGTAATAATACAAAGTTTTAATATGTCCACAAATGTTCGATAATAGAATTTTGCAAACCTTCTTATTTTTTGGCTTAGTTAAAAGGAGTTGCTGTTCTAGCAGAAAGCCAGGAAAGGTTTGTCCTATATGCATGGCTGTATTATTGATCTATGTGTGTATGATTATGTAATGTTTTGGTTTTAAGACATTAGTTTTACCAGTAAAAATAATAGGCTGTAGTTTTGTATATTAACTTGAAATATCTGTTAACTTTAAGAAGAAATTTACCCCCTGATGGGTTTTCTTCTGATTTTATGAGCTGTTTTCTAACTTCAGTAGTTAACATTAGAAACAGGTTTTATAACATATCTCAATTTTTCAAGTGATAGTAATAATATTGTCAGTGTTTTTAATCCATAATACATCACAAAAATAAAGTTATAAACATAAGCTTTTGGAATTATTTACATAAAATTTATTTGGGATAAACTACATTAAAAATATACGTGTGTTTCAGTTTCAGCCTATCTGTTCTTACTAATTGTATATCTTGAGGAATATGTAAAATTGTATACCTTGCATATTTAGGGTCCATTCTTTGTAGACATTGGCATTGAGATTAGGTGTAATGTAGTTAATAGTAATAGAACAAGTTTATTTGAAAAGACATTTGTTACAGTAATTTATCTATTCTTCTCATAAAGCCTATTTAATAACATTTCAAAAATAATTCTCATAAACTAATTTTTAAATATTGTCTTTTGTGCATTTCAAGAAAGGTCTTTTATCAAATACGTTACCACGTTCTCACAAACACTTTTTATTTATGCCCATTCATAGGACTATGACTAATGAGGGAAATACTTTGTACATGGGCATAGAAATCAATTTCTAGATGGCTACAAAACGATTCATTTTTCATAATTTAGAAGAACTATAAGAACCTATTGATAAAAAAAACTGTTCTTTAAAGGAATATTTTTAAAAGAACTGTTTATTAACTACAAAGTAAAATTTTTAGCATTAAGATTGTATTGTTTAAAATTATTATTACTAAGAATTGTTTACAAAGCACCTGCCATACCATATTGAGATATTTGAAACTTTTGGGAAGAAATGAGGGTTTTAGAACGTTTTGTATTGTATTTTACAATGGGATTAAAAACATGTTTCATGTACAGAGGAATGTGAGTTGATACAATGATGAGTGAATTAATCAATGTGTTTGGAGCACTTTTGACTGTTGTCGTAGGGACCCCTGTACTTAGTTGGCTTCCTCTCCCCACCTTGGGATTGCGTTTCGGTGTCAGGCTTGCAGGGCTGGTGCATCGTAATTAGCCTTGGTTGTCTGTGCAGTTCATGTCAATAGTCAGTGAATCCGTACAATTTGACAACTATATCTCTTAGTGTTAAAATTGATGTGATGAAATGTCAAAGTTACACAGTGCAGATTAAATAAATTTTTGACCAGTTAGTGATGTGTTACTTAACCTTGTTTATTGTTGAATACTGTATTTAATATCTACTTTTATCATTTAGTTGCACTTTCAGTGCGCAAGTGCATTGGAAATAAGGAATAAAACTGTTTGAGATATTTCAGAAGCACAATTGTAACCAAAATGCTTCTAAATTGATTATTAAAAATTTCTTCCTCAATAAATAAATTAGTTTAATATCCACGAGTGAGTTAGTTGTGATTTGTAATATTGAACAGTTAGGAAAAATGCCAGTCTCTGAATCTTTCTCTTGCACATTTACTTACACATTGGCTGTAGTGACGTCTCCTCAAGGTCAGACTGCTATATGTGACAGTGAAGGTAAAGGAACTCCTAAACGAAGTTTGGCTCTTGCAGCCACTGATAAGAACTGTGTCCTATCTCATGTCTGCTTCACCCTCAATGTGCATTCTCTGCTAGGGAATATAGCTCAGGTATCTGCCATAGTTGTTTAGTTTTCATTGCTTTTATCAACCTCAGCTGTAAAATATTAATTAATTACACAATGTAATGATCTTCAAAACTTCCATTGTTGTATTTGATTAATGAATTCCCATAGGTAAATTAACTATATTAATTACATAAGATAGTGATCTACAGAACTCTCCATTGTTGCTCTTACTGCTGATAGGAAGTTGAAGAAATTTTTGCCCCTGACGTTTGGGAGGTTACCTTAAATATTAGGTTTACAAACATTTAACATATTTGTCCTCGCAATACAAAAATATAGACTAGCTGGCATGTACTTGTACTACACGTTTTGTTACAAATATGTGCCACTGACTTTAAATCATTGTTGATTTATTTCATAACGGTGCATAGTAAAACTCAGCAACTGTGTATGCTGCCTATAGAGATGTGTACCAAAACCTATGTGCCGCTTGGTTTCTGGCTTCGTCAATATATGGACAGTAAATATAGTCTTCAGAGTTGGTACACCTATTGCTTTAGTTTTTAATGCAGTTCAATCATTTGGACTGTTGTTTTGCAGTAAAGCTAACCTAAATGTACAGCAATGTGTTCCTTTGGGTAATTTAATTATCCATAGTGTTTTGAAACATATAAACAATTATGGGAAGGCCTAAAGGACAACATGTGACATTAGAACGTGGTAGTGATCAGTAGTTTGTAATACTTTGACCAAATTTTTTTTCTGAAATAAATAAAACTTTCCTTTTTGATCACTGTTTCTATAACATGCAAGACTATCTAAACTTCCATTCACGATCAATAGTATACATTATCTGCAGTCATGGGTTTTGGGCCGGCCGGGAGTCTTATTTTTCTAGTAGACAAAGTTTTAAATTAGGTTAAGGTTAATTCTGTAAGTTTTTAATATGTGATTTAAAAAAATTAAAATATCTTTTGCATTATTATAGTTATAAGTTTTGACAGTACACCTGTTCAAATATGAATGTATTGTACAATAAAGATTGCTATGACTATAATTTGGATAATTTTGTTTTTTATTCATATAAGCTACCTTCTAATTTTCAAGAAAACATCAGATTTATATGTATCACATGCATGTGCCACTAAAAAGTGCTCTAAAATTAAAATAAATTACTTGCTTTTGAATTTATATATAATAACTCATTATTTGTGTAAAAAATATGTTCAATTTTTTTAACTTTAGTCAATGGGTATAGTCCTATTCGGGTGGCTACTATACTGGTTAAGTCTTTTGCAGTTAGTGTGGTCATTGCATTCACTTCGCCCTGTACATGTATGTGCCGTTTGGGAGTAAATGTGTTAACTGGATTTTCTTATAATTGATTATGATCAAAATCATTAATTTTTATATTAATTCGGCAAGATATATTGTAACTACAAACATCCTCATCACTGTCTACTATGCCTACATTCATAGTTTCTTATCTTATGGAATTATTGTATGGGGCAATGATTGTTACACAAAAAAATTATTAATTTTACACAAAACGTGCTATTAAGAAAGAAATTTTCATGCCATACCTATAAATAGATCTGTACATAACCATATGACTGGAAACTCAAATTCTCTTATACTCAATGTAGTCTTAAAACCACTTTAAATTGTTTTGCTGAAACAGGCATTCAACTCTACAACTCTCTTCCTTCTCATCTTAAATCTCTTAAAATTAATTGTTTCAAGAAAAGTGTAAAAAAGCTATTGATTAATATCAGCCAATATGACACCAGTAATTATTATGCTGTAATTGTATAGACACTTGTTAATACAGAATACAGAAAGCTTTATTCATAAACAACAAGTTTAGAACAGGTGTCTAATACATAATAATGTAAATGAAAATCAATACAATGTAATGGAAATAAATTGTCTTTAGTTCCTTGTAAGTTTGTAATAGTTGTTGCGGCTATTTGCATGTTCAAGGAATTCACTGATAAATTGATTGTATAAATTGATTTCTTCACAAGCCAGGAATACAGTCCTGTTTTTAGTTTTTTTTCTTTAATTGTCTTGAGCTTGATAGGTAAAGCATTATATAGTCTAGCTCCAGCATATGAGGGTTTCTTTGTGAACAGAGTGGTCCTGTGAGCAGGTAAGTTGTAGTCAAGTCCATGTCTTGTGGTTCGACCGTGACGATAGTTTCTTGTCAAGTTTAAGTTAGCAGCAAGCATGATGACTTCAAGTATGTAAAGAGTGTGGTGGTCAGTAAATCTAGGTTTTTTTATGCATCTCTGCAGCTTTTCCACGGTGCAATATCAGCCATTATTCTTGCCACCCGTTTCTGAAGAACCATGACTCGTTGAAGGTTGTTGTTTGAGGATGCTCCCCATAGTACAATTCCATATCGGACTTTGCTCTCAAACATTGCATGATAAGCTGTACGGGTGGCTTCCGGGGTACTTACAGATTTTATTCTTCTTAGGGCAATCACTGCTGTGCTCAGCTGATGACACAAAGAATCAATATGATAGCTCCAGGAAAGAGAGTCATCTAACGTCAGTTCAAGATGTTTTGTGTGTGTTATTAACTGAGAAGATTGAAGATTTTTGTAATAATTAAGTTTATGTGAAGACAAAATAATCTTTTGTTTCTCCTTAGGTCTCATTAGTTTTAGAACCACTTATGCCTGTTCTTATGAATATGGTATATATTGAAAATAACAATAATATTCTCTAATTATTATTCACGTATTGTTTTGGATTTGTATTTACAAGTACAAATAGAAAATGTTCTCTATCTATTACTGTATATTGTGCTGTATATTGAATGTTATTAAATGATTTAATTATGTATTGTGTTAATAAATGACTTATAATTCATTAACAAATAAATTTAATTGTCAATGTTACTGCACCTCACTTACGTAGGACAAGATGTCCACCACATCTCTCCATTACCATCAATGTTATATCGTAAGCGAGTATTTGAACTGAACCTGAGCTACAATTTTAAATATTTTTGCAGCTGAGTTAAGTAGGACAAGATGTCCACCACATCTCCCCAGTACTATTAATGTTATATCGTAAGCGAGTATTTGAACTGAACCTGAGCTACAATTTTAAATATTTTTGCAGCTGAGTTAAGTAGGACAAGATGTCCACCACATCTCCCCAGTACTATTAATGTTATATCGTAAGCGAGTATTTGAACTGAACCTGAGCTACAATTTTAAATATTTTTGCAGCTGAGTTAAGTAGGACAAGATGTCCACCACATCGCTCCAGTACTATCAATGTTATATCGTAAGCGAGTATTTGAACTGAACCTGAGCTACAATTTTAAATATTTTTGCAGCTGAATTAAGTAGGACAAGATGTCCACTATATCTCTCCAGTACTATCAATGTTATATCGTAAGCGAGTATTTGAACTGGACCTGAACTACAGTTTTTAATATTGTTGCAGCTGAGTTATGTAGGACAAGATGTTCACCGCATCCCTCCCATACTATCGAAGTTATATGGTGAGCGAGTATTTGAACTGGACCTGAGCTACAACTCACTTACAAATCTGCAGGAGCTCGGTAACTTCCGTCACCTCACTCACCTTGTACTGGATAACAATCAGCTTGGAGACTCGCTGATGTTGCCTCCCCTCTCCTCTCTGCATACACTCTCGCTCAACAAAAATAACGTAAGTTAAATTCACACTTATCTTCTTTGGAAATAAAAAATGGTATGAGATATATAGTTAATTAAAGTATTGTGAGGTCAAAAATTATGATAGTGTGAGAAAATCATGAATTAAAAGTAGAAACTTTAATATCTTATGTTACAAATTGTACCACATTTTGAATATTTATTGGAAGTGTTGAGCTCTTAAATTTGTATTTATATCCATACCTTTTTTCATAATTTTAAAAACAACAAGTGCTAGAAGTTCAACTGATGTGAGCTATATACTGAATAAAACCATACGGTTAACCTCTACTGCAATCTGAGGTGAATGTACCAACATTCGTATGAACAGCTCATGGATACCTCACCAGTCTCCTTATTTCATGACCACAGCTTCCTTTATCTGCCTGTATGTTCTTGCTATTGCTGTCATCCAATAAGTTTTCTCTCCTGACTGTGATAAAAATTTCAATTCTTTGTTTAAAATATATTATTAATGATGGATATTTGGAAAGGATTGTGAACCTTTACCATTGGAATACACAATCATCACTGTGTTTCTATTGTTTTAATACACAACAAAGGCAATGTTCTTGATTATGAACATTGCCTTTGATCATAATAAGATTTCATTATATTTTTTATATTTTAAACCTAAAATATAATTTATTTTGGCCCCTTTTCTATGAAAGCTAAGTAACTTGAATTTTGTAAATACATGTATTTGTTTAGGTACAGAGAAATTTTTAATTTATTTTCATTAATTTTGTACAAATTGAATTAGATGTTTAGGTTAGCAATGTTTAGACTAGCAGGATTATACTGTAAATTTACAGTGTTCCTTTTTAGGATTTTATTGGCTGAGCACTAGCAAAGCCTATTTCCTGAGAGACTGGAAAAATGTAATTTCTGTCTATGTATGTCTTTCCACACAATATCTTGAGAACGAACTCACATTATTGACTTCAAATTTTGCACGAAGCTTCATTTCTGTAAAAGCAATATCAATTTTTATGATGGTGCATGTCTCTCTATTGAATATGGCTGAGTGTCAGGAAACATTTTTACATAAGTCTTTTTTATGACAACAAGAAAATTGCAGAATAATAAAATTTGCAAATGTGACATGTAATACGTGTGTGTAGCCTAATGAAATCAGCTATAGACTTAAAATTTTGCATGCTAACTTATGGAAGCCACAACACTCAACACTTTATATATATATATATATATATATATATATATATATATATATATATATATATGATCATCTTTTTAGTTATATATATTTAATATGTTGTGAGGATCTTTGTTATAATTTAGATAAACATGTAATTCTTCTTTCGTGTTTAACTTTTCTCCTTTCCTTTTAATATCCAAAAAAAATATTTCCATGTTCTTTTCAATATTTTTGTAGTTATAACCAGTTTCTAATAAATGTTTAGCGAAATTTGATTTTATTGTAGACATGTTATTTGTTTTCAAAGCTTGTAACTTATATGTTCTTTAAACCTTTTATTAAAATTTCTGTAAGTTTGTCAAATATAATAGCTTTCACAGTCACTACAGTTAATTTTGTATACTCCGCATTGTTTGTATAATTCTTGTTTGTCATCTTTTTGGTTCACTTTGTTTTCAATAAATTTAAATGTATTCTTTTCTATGGAAATAATATATATATATATATAAAAAAATATATATATATATAGTTACAAAATTTTAAGTTTAGTTCACAATTCATTATTCTAATATATATATATATATATATATAGTTTCAGGAGTCAAATAAATTAAAGTTTATATTGAACGTTAAAAATAATATTACAAAGTAATAAGCATCTACATAAATATTCTCTCTGTTTAGTAATTTGTACAAGTCAAAATCTTGCAGATCACAAACCTGGATTTGTTATTGACCAAGATAGAGCACAATACACCTAATATCAAGTACCTGAGCTTGTTGGGCAATCTGGCGTGTCCAAACCAGTTGTCTGACCACAGCAAGGATGACGAGGACTATCAGCGGTACAGGTAACAATATTCTCTTGATTGTCTTAAATATTTTGTGTATTCGATTTGGAATTTGCATCAACAATAATTGTTTTTTGTTCTTCAGAGTCCTGTCCTTAAGAAACTTGTATACATATTTTTTTAGAGGATTTCCTATGACATGATTATTGTCATCTGTTTTAGGGTAACCTTAATTTCATTTTTGAGTTCATTTGTTTTATAATCTATACAGTTATAATAGTATTATTGAATATTTAGTTTGCAGTATGAAACAAATTGCCGCTATTTACTTCTGGAGATTACTATTTGGGTTGATTTTGTATACAAAAAAAATCAGCCTATTGCTGCAATTGTCTTCCTTGCTGTTATGTCATAACATTTCAAACTGGAAGATATGTGATACATCACTACCTAAACAATAAAGTGCTGCCAAGAATGGAACCATTCAAAAATGCCTTGTAGTACACAACATCCTAATTTAAGAGGGCACAAGAATAGCTGCCGGTTTATGAGACTCTATTTATACTGACCATTACTGACCTTTGGAAGTAGTTATGTAATTTTCAAGAATAGGACACAGTAAGAGTCAGAATTGTCATTACTGTTCGAGATCAGAATCTTCAAATAACTTTTGAGGTTATCGAATCTGATTAAGTTAGCATTATGAAGAAAACTCTCAGTTCTACACACAAGTCTACTTCAATTGCTTCCTCAAGGACAGATTTTGTAAAAGACAGTTTACCTATTGTAACTTTTAAGTCCAGTCAACATAGGCCTAGTTAATTTAGCTGTTCAATATGTAGCAGAGAACATGGTAAAAATAAGTGTCCAGTCTATGGAAAAAGGTGTATTCTGTGTAAAAATCTTAATCATTTTGCTGTTGTGTATCAAACGAAAAAGCAAGTTCATGATTGTCATACCGAAGGTCCAGGAGGAAGACTTTTTTGTAGATACTCTCTTTAACATAGCCATTAATTTTTTGGCTTGGTATGAGTTCTCAATTAGAAAAGTTTATGTTAGCCTTTAAGTTATGTGAAAGGTTTAGATTGAAAAATTGTAAAGAAGCTTAGTAAACTTTCCCACAACCGAGTAGGCCTTGGGAGAGAAACTCGTGTGACTGATTTGATCTTGCCAGAAAACCTTACATGACAGTTGCTGATGCATATTCAATTGGACTGAACTAGAAAAACTTAGTTCTAAATCAGCAAGTTCAAAATTGAGAAGCTTAAATCAACGTTTTCTACATGTGGCAAACCAGATATCTTATATGTCTTATAATGAATGTCCTGTTTAATAGCCAGAAATTTCTAAGTTGTGCTAATGATTGGAATTTAGAGCCTATAAACAGTAGTCCATACCATGCAAAAAGAAATGGCCTTTACCGAAAAAGCTGTTTCAATTTGTAAAAACTTATTATGCATGGCTTAGTAGTAACAAAGATATTTCCTTCTTTTTATTAGAGTATAGGAACACGCCATTTGTGAATCTGAATATAACTCCCTCTCAACTCTTTCTTTATAGACCAATCAAAAACAAGCTGCGAACAATAACTCTTTTAAGCCTAAAGTAAAAAAAACCTGTAAATATTGTAAAATAGTTGGAAAAAGATTATTATTACTAAAAAACTTATAAAAACAAGTGTGTTTAAGGAAGGGAGTGATGTGTTGGTTACAAAAAAACAATGCTTTGGTTTCAGAAGTACAGTTAATAACCACAATATATATCCTACAAGCTATATTGTAAGAAATGAGAATGGAGGATGGTGCTGACAAAGTCCTTTAATAAAACTGAATTTAAATCAACTTATGATAATAGTCCTTGTTAAAAGTCCAGTGAAAAAACAGTAATGTGAATTGTTTTTTAAATTATTTCTCAAAATCAAACAAGCCTAGTAAAGTACCCTCTGTCAACTAAGACTTGTACAAGATCATGTACAACAATCTCATCACCAAAGTACTTAAAAGATTATGTAACTTAATTGGTTTTAACTGAGTTTAATTGTGTGTTTTATTATTTTATTTGTTTAACCCTTTGCGGTCGGTCGTCGACTATAGGTCGACCGCGGCAGTTTCGCTGAACGCTCGTATGTCGACAATAGGTCGACCGGATAATGCCACTGCATGTTTGTCCATTTCTAACCTATTGCTGTTTGGTATTTGAGTTATTTGGTACTTTGGACTTCTATTTTGGTTACGTGAATGCTACGTCGATCTTTATTCACGATATAGGAGGCATTGGAAGTGAAAATAGAAGACCAATACAACTGACGTCTGCACTTGCGCCGTGTTTACAAATATGGCTGGTCCAAGTACAAGTTTTACTGACGATGACGAAATATTAGATGATTGTGATAGTATTTTCAGTGAAATTAGTATCCAAAATGAAAAACAGATTATTGAAGAAGACCGTGATAGTGATTGTTAGTTGAATCATAGTGAAAATTCTTCTGAAAACATTGTGGTAAATGACGGTAACCTAGTCGCCGGTAACCTAGACGACGAAAGTGATGTGTTTAGATTGGAAACTAGGTAATGATGGGGAAGAATTTGATCAATTCGTGGATAATGTGATAGAAGTAGGGCAAGGAGATGCAAATAATAGAGTTAGGCCTAGGCTACAAACTAGTAGACTAAGAGAAAGAGCTAGACATGTTGCCCAAAGTAGGCCTAGGTCTGGACTAAGGCAAAATTATAATATATATAATGTATTATATATAATATTATATAATGAATAACATGTATCTGATGAGATCCTAGTGCCTTTTCACCTGTATTCATGTAATTTTGGTTTATTACATATGTATAAAAAAATAAAAATTATGTTTTTATATTTTTATACTTCTTTTTTATATTTTTTAAATGTTACTTAAAGTTATAAAAAAATACTATAAAATAATGTAAACATTCTTTTTAGGTTATTTACATTGATATATAAAAAGAAAAAAATACAAAAGTTGCAGAAAAAGGGATTTAAAACTTGCATTTGTGTATTGTCAAAGAACTGTAAACTAACAGAAATTAAATACGACCTGAGGACAGTCGAAGCAATTTTTATTGAGACCTCAAAGGGTTAAACCAGTGTCATAATCTCTAATTAGAAAATAATTTTGTTTGGTTTCATTTGGATTGTATTTAAGAGTTTTTGTCAAATTAATAATGAATTTTAATTGATTAGCCAGGGATATGTATGATATTGCTCATATAACTAACTGTAATATTAATTATGTCATTACTCCTTGTTCCCTAAGTTAATGACTCTCGATAATTGTATAAGATCTTTCCCTCCCATGCTGTGGTCTTATTATTAATAAATGAACATGTTGTATTCATGTCTTGCTTTTTATTTATTATAAATGATCCATAACAATATCTGGTTTTATTCTGTCTCTTCTATTTTCTGACTCAGCGTGGAAATTTGCCTTTAGATGAGGACATCATATCTGGTGAATCTATGGTGTTAATATTTAGAGAATGGTGTTCAGGTGTAGATGCAAAACCATTGCCAATGCAATGTCTCCATCATATTTGTACATGACAAAGAAAAATCGTTCACTTAACTGAATATCACGAACTATAAACGGTGTATGAAATATAAAAACCATACAAATTGTATCAATAAACAAAATCAGCAGAAACGTTTCTAGAAAAGCCTCTTCATAAACAATGGCGTTATTTAATGTAGCAATTGTGGAAATCCACATAGTCTGAGTATCATGTTTTCCAACATATTTGTCGAAAATTCTCAAAACTAAATCATTTTTCTAAATGTTGATTTGGAGAACAATCAGTTTTCTATCCTGCCTTAACATTTAAAATGTACTGTCAATGCAAGAAAGAGCAGAACATTGAAAAAATGTAGAATAGTTTCAGTATTGGGGAAATGTTTAAAGGAGCTGTAATTATCATTGGTATGTACATGTGAAACCAGGTAAATTGACTTTCAAAGAAATTACACTTCAAAAGTAGCTTTTAACATAATAACAAGGAATATTGCCAGAAAATTGAAAACGGAACTAAGTTTAACAAATACAAAATGCCTTATGCTATACACTAACATATTGTAGTTTTAGAGAAGAAAGAATTGGATTGCTTAGTAAGATTCTTGCTACATTAAAGTTCTTGGTCGCTAACAGAAAACATTTTACTAATATTAGGTGCTGACAAGTAAACATGTAGATATAGCCTAAAAAAGAGATGGGAAAATATTATGAATGTAAGTGAATTAAAAGCAAAAAAGACTATGCACTAAAATATTCAGTTAATAAAAAATCTCAAATTTAGAATTGATGCAGTTAAATTCCTTTTATATATCTGGGATCAAGTCATAGATGAGATTGATAAATGCAGAAGCAAGAGATCATAAAACTGTTGGACAAACAGTTACATCACAATAACATCAGTTATGTCACATTTAGTAATTGTAAAATAAAATGGGAAACTTCATATGTTTGGGCCATACCAATGTGAATAAAAATTTATTTAGACCATTTTTCGTAAAAACTGTTAATGATGTACTAACAAAATTGAATAGTTCCTTAGTGGATCACATGATTTATGTCGCATTTGATATATCTTGGGGACACTATACTTTCTCACTCATCCACCTTTTGATCAAATATCAACACCAGATATTTGAAAAACTTATAAGCAATATTTTTTTATGATGTACCTCATATTATGTTCGCTATAAATTTATATAATATAAATGAAAAATACATTGAAGAGTTGAGATGCATAACAGATTTAGGAAAGAACCATCTCATAAATGCTGGAATTAAGCTGAATGCAATAAGTGTCAATAAAAAGTTAGAAAAATCAAATTTTGTGTTTATATACAAGGTATAGGGCTATTCAAAAAATTATCCAAGATAGCGTTATTCTTTCTAATACTGATCTTTTCTGTTAGGTACTATGTTCTCCATCACCTGCCAAGGTTGCAGTTCCTGGATTCCCGGCCTGTGTCTCAGGAGGAGAGGGAGGAGGCTCGACGCCGCGGGAGGTTCATGAAGGTCATCAGACCAGCTATCACCAATGTGAGTCTCGATGTGACATTATTTCTATATTAATTGGCTGTATTATAACGTTATTATTGTTGATAGTCAATAGTTCAACCTTTGCAGAAATATATTTATATAACAAATAAGAGCCATTCAATCAGTTGCTTGTGCTCTTCACTGGCAGATTGCATAACAAAGACACACACTAGAGACCTCTGTTGATTGCAGTTAATTGACTGCTAGTGTTGGTCTGTGATTTGTTTTGCTACAAATACATTGTTTCAGAACCATTTGAACACAATTTTATTGCTAAATAAACTTACAGAAACTGAAGGTTCTGTTGTTTTGTTGCTCGGTAAACACTTGTCATACTGAAGTAGACAGAATAAAATAAGATTATGCCAACATTTCAGATGCCAATGTTATTTTTATAACATACTAGCGGGCCCGGCGCGCTTTGCTGCGCATTTCAATAATTTTTTGCAAAAGTTGCCCGCGGCTTCGCACGCAATTTCCCGTTGAAAACAGTACACTATATTCACTTATTCTTTTTCTATCACATTCTAAACATTGCTGAGATAATTGATAGTCGTTCCATCGTGAGCCTCTTGGGCGTATTATGAAGGTATGTACCATATTCCTGCCTCTATCTAGCTGTTACCCACGGCTTCGCACGCAAATCTTAAGAACCGAAGTCCTTATATTACTTAGTAAATTTTTTTTTTTACTATAATAAATTTTAGATTAAATTAGTTATATCTCCGATGCCACGATTGAGCTTGCTTTGTTGTCTCGATCGAGAGAATATGTACACACGGAGTTTTGAGAACCATACTTCTGTCAAAAAAAACAACTAAGGTTGATTTTATAACATTCTTTATATTTGTAGCCAACGTAAGATAGTAATTATGATATCTGCATTACTCTTCTGATCAAGCATGAGCATGGTTTATATTAAATAAATATTGCAGTTAAAGGTGAATTTTTACGTCAAATTTGAATTGTATTATCTGGATAGTAAAGTCTATGTTTAACAGTGATTGCAAAAAACAGTTTAAACAAAATTTGTCGTTTCTCTTAAGCTTACTCTATGCTTTAAAACTATAAGTGTAATATATGTTTACAAAGAACAGCTGATTAAAAATTTGAAAAGACGTTAACATATGTTTGCTGCAATGCATTTCTTATGGGTATTTCTGTAACCAGTGGGGCGGAATCCTGAATCGGGAAAGGGATGGGCATAGCTTATAAACCTTCTCCGTGGAAAAATACATATACGTACAAATTTTCATCATGATCGGTCCAATAGTTCACGATTCCATAAAGGACAAACATACAAACATTCATTTTTATATATATAGATAACAATGGGTTAGGTTTGAAATCACTTATACACCACAACTCTTCTGGTTATACAGGATTAACAAGGATGAAGATATCAGCAGTAAGGTCTGAAATCACAAATGTGCAGTTGGAACTTTGCATACAAATTTATGTTGTTTCATTATATTGTTGAAGTTTCGAAATGATAACGTTTCACAACAGTTTTGATATTATAAGTAATGCTGTAATCAAGCAAAATAACCAAGAAATGTTGGTAGTTGATTTTCTGTTCTATGTTGGTGCCATTTCTCATAAATTTATTATGAATGTTTTTTTAAATATTTTTCCATAGTTTTGCAACCAGTTGTAGACTAAAAATTAAAGAGATAAATAAATTAATTACAACACTCTTTTGTGATAATGTTTACAAAATGAAGAAAATGGAATATTTATTTATGGAAATTACAACATATTCAAATATCTTAAAAATTGAATTACAAGCAGAGGCTAAAAAGTAAAAAGTGTAAATATAAATTTAAAAGTTGTAGTAGAGTAATGAAATTTTAAAGGGGTGGTAGCTGATATTCAAGCATTTGGCAAATAGCAGGCATTTTACAAATATTATATGAAAGCAAAAGTAATCAACAGTAAGCAAATTAAGTAAAAGCTCAATTATAATAATAAAAGGGTTCAGATAATTAACCCATTAGCCTACTTCGACGAGACCATCTCGCCGCTAGCGCTATGCACGGTAAAATACTTTGACGAAACCATCTCGCCACCAAGTAGTTCGCCTATTTCTTACAAGATGTCAGCACCATTCAGTCCTAACTTCGTTTCTGTGTTCTATGCAATAATGGGAATTGAATAATTTAACTTTACAGTTTGGCAACACTGCAGTTGGGGAAGGGGAACATAAATAGACGATCGGAACAAGTAAACAGCTGACTCGAGTAAACAAACTAAGCGTGTGTACAATGGCGCGACATGGAGCTTTACGTAGTAGTGAAATTGATCGTTATATTGACGATGACGGATTTATTTTAAATTAATCTGATGGTGAAATCGGTTCTAATCATGTGGAAGAAGAGTGTAGGATTGATGGTGATGAAGAATTTAGCGACGGTGAGTCTGACAATGCCCTCTCAGATATTGATTTTGAAGAAATGGACGTAGGCCTAAACAATGCCAATGATCCTATGAATGATTTACATTTACGGAATGTTGAAGACGTTATTAGCAGTGTGGCTTCTGGTGTAACTGGATTATGGAATTTTCCAATATGGAATGACGAGCGAAACAAACCTAAAAATATTGTGTTTTTAGGCAATCAGGTAGGAGTAAATATTCGAAATCTTGACCAAATAAAAACTGAACTAGATTGTTTTGAAAAATTTTTTACTATTGAGATTTTGGAGCATATTGTTCAGCAAACAAATGTGTATGCTACCCAATGCTTTGCTGATGAAACAAAGAAAAAAAAGGTTGATAATAAATGGGTTGAATGCACAGTAAACGAGATGAAAGCATTTTTTGCTCTGATCATACTTATGGCTGTAGTGCAAAAACCAACACTCCAAAGTTATTGGACGAAAAGGAAAGTAATTGAAACATGTATCTTTACAGAAGTTATGTCATTCAAAAGGTTTCAGCTTCTAATGAGGTTCCTTCACTTAGCAAATAATAATGATGAGACTGAAACTATTGAAGACGATCAGTTGAAAAAAATTAGACCTATAATAACTTTTTTCAACCAAATTTTCAAAGAAAACTACACCCCCGATAGAGACGTATCAGTTGATGAAAGTTTGATGAAATTTCGTGGGAGGCTATCTTATGTCCAATTCAATCGAACCAAAAGATTTGGTATAAAGTTTTTTAAAATTTGCGAGTCAAAAAGTGGGTACTGTTCTGGTTTCCAAATATACACTGGTAAAAAGGTTGTTCCTGAAGGAATGATGGTAAGTGAGGAAGTTGTAATGGAACTCTTACAACCATATTTGGAAAAAGGTTACTGCTGCCACATCGACAATTGGTATTCGTCACCGAATTTATTTCTTAGGCTTTTAGAACACAATACCTATGCAGTAGGCACTGTTCGACCTAGTAGAAAAAACATGCCTAATGAGCTCAAAACAGGAAAGCTAGAAGTTGGTGAGGCACAACGCAGAAGCCTTGGTGGGTTACTAGTAGTGAAATGGATGGACAAGAAAATGGTCTACTGCATCAGCACATGTCATACTGACATCGACTACCAACCAACTGGCAGGTTTACCATCCCAACTAGGAAACGTCCAGAACGGTGGGAAATAATGAAGCCTAAGATGATCATGGACTATAACAATGGTATGTTGGCTGTGGACCGTCAAGATCAAGTACTGGCCTATGACCCGGTCATTAGACGGTACAGTAAGGGCTATAAGAAACTGTTTTTTTATATGTTTGACATGTGCCTCTTCAATGCGTATGTAGCATATTACCAAATAAAAGGAGGGAAAAAGCCACACTTTGTAGATTTTAAAATTGGTGTCGCAGAACAGATGCTTGCATCATTGGAACAGAGAGCTAGGCCATCACCTGGGAGACCATCTACAAGCAATCCTATGAGACTAAAGGGCCGGCATTTTCCACAGTCCATTCCTCCAACACCGCAGAAGGAATTCCCTACAAAAAGGTGTGCAGTGTGCAAAGAGCATGGACTGAGAAAGGAAAGCAGGATCCAGTGCAAACAGTGTGTAGTAGGCCTCCACATTGAGTGCTTTGAAGTGTACCATACACTTCAAAAGTTCTAGGCCCAAAAGTCATACAATTTTGTGTGTGTGTATAATGTATATAGTGTATAGTAAAAGGTTTGGAGCTGAAGATAATTTGGACAATTATTCATGAAAGTAAAAGGTATGTTTCTTCATTTATTCTAGTAACTATGGCAATGTAACAATAATATATTGTAATAAGTAATTTTGCACAAAAATGCAATTTATGTAGAAATTAACACAAAATTAACCCAAAATTAAAAATTTACAAATACTGAAATTAAAAATTATATGATATTTTCTTGGAATCAGCTATAAAATATTTAAAACAATAAAACAAAATAAATTTGTCTACGAAATTTCCAAAAAAAGATTTTTATTTTTAAATTAACTTAAAATTAACCAAAATTAACATTAACTTACTATTTTTAAGTCGACGGTATTTGTATACTTAAAAAATTGTAATAATAAATAATTGTCAGTAAAAAATAAAAAGTGTTTATTTTGTAACTAACATAAATTAACAAAATTAACATAAATTAACAAAATTAACATTAACTTTTTAATTTTTTTTTTGTGGAAAATATAGTTTAGGATACTTTTATTAAATATCCCAAGTTTTATTAAAATCTAAACAGTACAACTAGAGTAATGGAATTTTAAGTAAAATTCTCCATTTTGGGCCAAATTAATTGGATTTACTGTGGAGTTGAGAGGCTGGAAATACTAGTAGGCCAATGGGTTAATAAAAAATATTAAAGGTGTCCAAAAAATTGTGTTTTTCAAAATAGCAAGGATTTGAGGTTCAATGGAGTTAAAGCTCTTAGACCCCATTCTTTATTAACTTGTTTTATAAACTGGTTAAATCACATATTTAGAGTTACTTGTTAAATTAAATCCAAATCAAGATTTGGAAGAGTTTTAAATTAGAAATAGTTTGATTATTGATAATTGTACTGTGTTGCACTAGTCTTCAAATTCACAAGTAGTGCCTCTCCTCTAAAGCCAGTGGAATCTCCACTTCCACCAGTCATCAGGTCTGGAACAAACAATCAAGATTTGTTTTGAATTTTGAGTTTTTCCAGTTTACATTCCTTTTATTGCGTCTGGTATCTGACACTGTATCAAACTTGACTCCTGGAATCCAGAGTCATGTTCATCTGAAGAGATCCAAAGAAAGTCAACTACAAAGATGCTCAAAACGAAACATTTTCATTGTTTCAACATCAGAGGACTGTCCATTCTCCATATCTGCATACTAATTACTCTGCACTTCCTCCAGCCAACGGGAACGGAAGAGACCATCAAGGATTATTATGTTCTGAATAACTCCACTAGATCTTATTGTTGTATATAAAAGTCACACAGACACTGTGAAGATGACTGTTGGCTAGCCAATGGAAATTGAAAAAAACCAATAAGGTTTTTTTTTGTTCTGAATAGTTTTACTTGACCATATTGTTGTATGTTATGGGCAGACAAGCACTGTGAAGGCGACTGTTGGCCAGCCATCAGAGATAGAAGAGACCATAAGTTTTTTTATATACTGAATAGTGTCATTTGATCGTTTTGTTGTATATTACAGTCAGACAGACTCTGTGAAGAAGATTGTCTGGCAGACAACAGCGATGGAAGAGACCGTTAAGTTATTTTTGTACTGAATAGTTTACTTGACCACCGTATGGTTGTATGTTACAGTCAGACAGACTCTGTGAAAAAGATTGTCTGGCAGACAACAGCGATGGAAGAGACCGTTGTTATTTTTGTACTGAATAGTTCACTTGACCACCGTATGGTTGTATGTTACAGTCAGACAGACTCTGTGAAGAAGATTGTCTGGCAGACAACAGCGATGGAAGAGACCGTTGTTATTTTTGTACTGAATAGTTCACTTGACCACCGTATGGTTGTATGTTACAGTCAGACAGACTCTGTGAAGAAGATTGTCTGGCAGACAACAGCGATGGAAGAAACCGTTAAGTTATTTTTGTACTGAATAGTTCACTTGACCACCGTATGGTTGTATGTTACAGTCAGACAGACTCTGTGAAGAAGATTGTCTGGCAGACAACAGCGATGGAAGAGACCGTTGTTATTTTTGTACTGAATAGTTCACTTGACCACCGTATGGTTGTATGTTACAGTCAGACAGACTCTGTGAAGAAGATTGTCTGGCAGACAACAGCGATGGAAGAGACCGTTAAGTTATTTTTGTACTGAATAGTTCACTTGACCACCGTATGGTTGTATGTTACAGTCAGACAGACTCTGTGAAGAAGATTGTCTGGCAGACAACAGCGATGGAAGAGACCGTTGTTATTTTTGTACTGAATAGTTCACTTGACCACCGTATGGTTGTATGTTACAGTCAGACAGACTCTGTGAAGAAGATTGTCTGGCAGACAACAGCGATGGAAGAGACCGTTGTTATTTTTGTACTGAATAGTTCACTTGACCACCGTATGGTTGTATGTTACAGTCAGACAGACTCTGTGAAGAAGATTGTCTGGCAGACAACAGCGATGGAAGAGACCGTTGTTATTTTTGTACTGAATAGTTCACTTGACCACCGTATGGTTGTATGTTACAGTCAGACAGACTCTGTGAAGAAGATTGTCTGGCAGACAACAGCGATGGAAGAGACCGTTGTTATTTTTGTACTGAATAGTTCACTTGACCACCGTATGGTTGTATGTTACAGTCAGACAGACTCTGTGAAGAAGATTGTCTGGCAGACAACAGCGATGGAAGAGACCGTTGTTATTTTTGTACTGAATAGTTCACTTGACCACCGTATGGTTGTATGTTACAGTCAGACAGACTCTGTGAAGAAGATTGTCTGGCAGACAACAGCGATGGAAGAGACCGTTGTTATTTTTGTACTGAATAGTTCACTTGACCACCGTATGGTTGTATGTTACAGTCAGACAGACTCTGTGAAGAAGATTGTCTGGCAGACAACAGCGATGGAAGAGACCGTTAAGTTTATTTTTGTACTGAATAGTTCACTTGACCACCGTATGGTTGTATGTTACAGTCAGACAGACTCTGTGAAGAAGATTGTCTGGCAGACAACAGCGATGGAAGAGACCGTTAAGTTATTTTTGTACTGAATAGTTCACTTGACCACCGTATGGTTGTATGTTACAGTCAGACAGACTCTGTGAAGAAGATTGTCTGGCAGACAACAGCGATGGAAGAGACCGTTGTTATTTTTGTACTGAATAGTTCACTTGACCACCGTATGGTTGTATGTTACAGTCAGACAGACTCTGTGAAGAAGATTGTCTGGCAGACAACAGCGATGGAAGAGACCGTTGTTATTTTTGTACTGAATAGTTCACTTGACCACCGTATGGTTGTATGTTACAGTCAGACAGACTCTGTGAAGAAGATTGTCTGGCAGACAACAGCGATGGAAGAGACCGTTAAGTTATTTTTGTACTGAATAGTTCACTTGACCACCGTATGGTTGTATGTTACAGTCAGACAGACTCTGTGAAGAAGATTGTCTGGCAGACAACAGCGATGGAAGAGACCGTTAAGTTATTTTTGTACTGAATAGTTCACTTGACCACCGTATGGTTGTATGTTACAGTCAGACAGACTCTGTGAAGAAGATTGTCTGGCAGACAACAGCGATGGAAGAGACCGTTAAGTTATTTTTGTACTGAATAGTTCACTTGACCACCGTATGGTTGTATGTTACAGTCAGACAGACTCTGTGAAGAAGATTGTCTGGCAGACAACAGCGATGGAAGAGACCGTTGTTATTTTTGTACTGAATAGTTCACTTGACCACCGTATGGTTGTATGTTACAGTCAGACAGACTCTGTGAAGAAGATTGTCTGGCAGACAACAGCGATGGAAGAGACCGTTGTTATTTTTGTACTGAATAGTTCACTTGACCACCGTATGGTTGTATGTTACAGTCAGACAGACTCTGTGAAGAAGATTGTCTGGCAGACAACAGCGATGGAAGAGACCGTTGTTATTTTTGTACTGAATAGTTTACTTGACCACCGTATGGTTGTATGTTACAGTCAGAGAGACTCTGTGAAGAAGATTGTCTGGCAGACAACAGCGATGGAAGAGACCGTTAAGTTATTTTTGTACTGAATAGTTCACTTGACCACCGTATGGTTGTATGTTACAGTCAGACAGACTCTGTGAAGAAGATTGTCTGGCAGACAACAGCGATGGAAGAGACCGTTAAGTTATTTTTGTACTGAATAGTTCACTTGACCACCGTATGGTTGTATGTTACAGTCAGACAGACTCTGTGAAGAAGATTGTCTGGCAGACAACAGCGATGGAAGAGACCGTTGTTATTTTTGTACTGAATAGTTCACTTGACCACCGTATGGTTGTATGTTACAGTCAGACAGACTCTGTGAAGAAGATTGTCTGGCAGACAACAGCGATGGAAGAGACCGTTAAGTTATTTTTGTACTGAATAGTTCACTTGACCACCGTATGGTTGTATGTTACAGTCAGACAGACTCTGTGAAGAAGATTGTCTGGCAGACAACAGCGATGGAAGAGACCGTTGTTATTTTTGTACTGAATAGTTCACTTGACCACCGTATGGTTGTATGTTACAGTCAGACAGACTCTGTGAAGAAGATTGTCTGGCAGACAACAGCGATGGAAGAGACCGTTAAGTTATTTTTGTACTGAATAGTTCACTTGACCACCGTATGGTTGTATGTTACAGTCAGACAGACTCTGTGAAGAAGATTGTCTGGCAGACAACAGCGATGGAAGAGACCGTTGTTATTTTTGTACTGAATAGTTCACTTGACCACCGTATGGTTGTATGTTACAGTCAGACAGACTCTGTGAAGAAGATTGTCTGGCAGACAACAGCGATGGAAGAGACCGTTGTTATTTTTGTACTGAATAGTTCACTTGACCACCGTATGGTTGTATGTTACAGTCAGACAGACTCTGTGAAGAAGATTGTCTGGCAGACAACAGCGATGGAAGAGACCGTTAAGTTATTTTTGTACTGAATAGTTCACTTGACCACCGTATGGTTGTATGTTACAGTCAGACAGACTCTGTGAAGAAGATTGTCTGGCAGACAACAGCGATGGAAGAGACCGTTGTTATTTTTGTACTGAATAGTTCACTTGACCACCGTATGGTTGTATGTTACAGTCAGACAGACTCTGTGAAGAAGATTGTCTGGCAGACAACAGCGATGGAAGAGACCGTTAAGTTATTTTTGTACTGAATAGTTCACTTGACCACCGTATGGTTGTATGTTACAGTCAGACAGACTCTGTGAAGAAGATTGTCTGGCAGACAACAGCGATGGAAGAGACCGTTGTTATTTTTGTACTGAATAGTTCACTTGACCACCGTATGGTTGTATGTTACAGTCAGACAGACTCTGTGAAGAAGATTGTCTGGCAGACAACAGCGATGGAAGAGACCGTTGTTATTTTTGTACTGAATAGTTTACTTGACCACCGTATGGTTGTATGTTACAGACAGAGAGACTCTGTGAAGAAGATTGTCTGGCAGACAACAGCGATGGAAGAGACCGTTAAGTTTATTTTGTACTGAATAGTTCACTTGACCACCGTATGGTTGTATGTTACAGTCAGACAGACTCTGTGAAGAAGATTGTCTGGCAGACAACAGCGATGGAAGAGACCGTTAAGTTATTTTTGTACTGAATAGTTCACTTGACCACCGTATGGTTGTATGTTACAGTCAGACAGACTCTGTGAAGAAGATTGTCTGGCAGACAACAGCGATGGAAGAGACCGTTAAGTTATTTTTGTACTGAATAGTTCACTTGACCACCGTATGGTTGTATGTTACAGTCAGACAGACTCTGTGAAGAAGATTGTCTGGCAGACAACAGCGATGGAAGAGACCGTTAAGTTATTTTTGTACTGAATAGTTCACTTGACCACCGTATGGTTGTATGTTACAGTCAGACAGACTCTGTGAAGAAGATTGTCTGGCAGACAACAGCGATGGAAGAGACCGTTGTTATTTTTGTACTGAATAGTTCACTTGACCACCGTATGGTTGTATGTTACAGTCAGACAGACTCTGTGAAGAAGATTGTCTGGCAGACAACAGCGATGGAAGAGACCGTTAAGTTATTTTTGTACTGAATAGTTCACTTGACCACCGTATGGTTGTATGTTACAGTCAGACAGACTCTGTGAAGAAGATTGTCTGGCAGACAACAGCGATGGAAGAGACCGTTGTTATTTTTGTACTGAATAGTTTCACTTGACCACCGTATGGTTGTATGTTACAGTCAGACAGACTCTGTGAAGAAGATTGTCTGGCAGACAACAGCGATGGAAGAGACCGTTAAGTTATTTTTGTACTGAATAGTTCACTTGACCACCGTATGGTTGTATGTTACAGTCAGACAGACTCTGTGAAGAAGATTGTCTGGCAGACAACAGCGATGGAAGAGACCGTTAAGTTATTTTTGTACTGAATAGTTCACTTGACCACCGTATGGTTGTATGTTACAGTCAGACAGACTCTGTGAAGAAGATTGTCTGGCAGACAACAGCGATGGAAGAGACCGTTAAGTTATTTTTGTACTGAATAGTTCACTTGACCACCGTATGGTTGTATGTTACAGTCAGAGAGACTCTGTGAAGAAGATTGTCTGGCAGACAACAGCGATGGAAGAGACCGTTAAGTTATTTTTGTACTGAGTAGTTCACTTGACCACCGTATGGTTGTATGTTACAGTCAGACAGATTCTGTGAAGAAGATTGTCTGGCAGACAACAGCGATGGAAGAGACCGTTAAGTTATTTTTGTACTGAGTAGTTCACTTGACCACCGTATGGTTGTATGTTACAGTCAGACAGATTCTGTGAAGAAGATTGTCTGGCAGACAACAGCGATGGAAGAGACCGTTAAGTTATTTTTGTACTGAGTAATTCACTTGACCACCGTATGGTTGTATGTTACAGTCAGACAGATTCTGTGAAGAAGATTGTCTGGCAGACAACAGCGATGGAAAAGACCGTTAAGTTATTTTTGTACTGAGTAGTTCACTTGACCACCGTATGGTTGTATGTTACAGTCAGACAGATTCTGTGAAGAAGATTGTCTGGCAGACAACAGCGATGGAAGAGACCGTTAAGTTATTTTTGTACTGAGTAGTTCACTTGACCACCGTATGGTTGTATGTTACAGACAGAGAGACAGTGTGATGATGATTGTTCCAGTTCATACTCTCCACTTCCTCCAGCCAACAGGGATGGAAGAGAACATCAAGGTTTGTTATGCTCCAAATGTTATGAAATTAGTACACTACGTTTTTAGTGTTTTATTCTCTTCATCATATGTCAAAAACTTATGGCATAAACTCGTAAGGCATAAACTTAATCATGCACATTAAATTTTTGTTAATCTTCTAAATCTGAGGAAGTTGTACGTCAAAATTACTCGAGAATCCTTTATTCCTTTCGAAAATTCCTTTATCGTGACATCTTTTACCATTGTTGTCAAACTTTGATATTCATGTTCAATTTTTTGAAGGAATTCACTTCCTTCAACAGGAACCTTTTGTTTTGTACCACTGTTAGTATTTTGATTCTAAATAATGAAACTGAATAGGTTATATCATTTCTCTTTTAAATATAAACTCAACAGCTATTGATTTAACAGGTAACAACATTTTAATTTCTGACTTATATTCAGTAGACCCTCTATAATCAGGCACTGCGTCAGTTTGGCATTCCAGTAATCCGGCGTATTTTGATGGGTGTAGAGTGGGGCATTCAGGTAACCTCACAAATGAATATGGTGTTGATTGCAGCAACAATGCTGCTATGAATGCCTTTGCAACTTGTGTCTACTAGTGATATTCTTGTTTAAAGAGACTTCAAGAGAAAGTATTAAAAGTGTCTTTTCAAGCCAACAAAAGAAAATCAAAGTATTTTTTACTCTAATGGAATAGACCTACCATAAGTTACAATTATATTTAATTCTAGTGTGGTACAGCACTGATAAAATCCAATTTTTAAATAGGTAAAAAGAATGTGTAAAGAAAATGTTTTAATGCTTTTCATTTAAATTTAGTACACAAGTACTGTTATAGTAATTTTGATTAGTATCCGGTGTAGTAAAACACACATTTTGTACATTTTTATTTATGGCCTTCCAATAATCCAGCAATACCGAGGTCTGATATCTGCCGGATAAGTGAGAGTCTACTTTATTACTGTATAATTTTACATAATAACATATTACACCAAAAGACAGACTGCCAACTTAAAGTTGTATGACCGTTTACTTTATATTAAGAGTTAATTTACCCAAGAAAGACAAAATTACAAATGGAAGGATGTAAGTAATATTTTCTAGTATTGTTTCCACCTCAGTAGGTGTTTTATTTGAAATACATTGTGTTAATCCTATGAAAGTTGATCATCATCTCTCTTGAATTACTAAGTAAAATAAAAAGATTGTTTTGACATGATCCAATTTGGTATCTTCTAGTAATTATTTCATTGTAGTCTGTATGTTTTTCAGGCATGTATGGGAAATGTAGATTCCGATATGTTGGGAAACACTCTGAAGGGAACCGGTTCATCCAGAACAACGATTTGTAACTCTGTTTGGGTAATTAATGCAAGTATTGTTTGTAATATATGTAAATGATTAACCCTCAATATGGCAAACACCAGATGTCTGACGTCAAAGACTACTTCTGGCTCTGGAACCGCTGGACATCTGATGTAAAACAAACATTTGGGGAATACTATACTTTTAATGTAGTTCTACTTTTTTAGTTTCAATATGAACATTATTGTTGCAGAACAAAATCAAGCAATCAAAGTCAATTTGACTACATTTTTATATTTTCTCTTTTTTAGGTAATTATATCTGGTTTTGTATTGCAGCAGCGGTAAGAGAGGTTTTGGTCATATAAAATTCAACTTTGAATAAGATCAGTTAAGAGAATTATAGCTGACCAGATAGTTTATTAGGTAGTAACAACGCAAGTGAAGATCCTTCATATACTAGTTTTATCGTATATACTGTAAATTATAAAAAAATTAAATCTTCTAAAAGAATTAACCAAACATGGTTAAACATTTTATAAATGTTCATACAGGTGTACTTCTTCTGAAAAAAGGTCCATAACTATTTTATTGGTATTAGAGCTATTAAACTAATAACAAAATGTGAATGTCACAATTATGTTAATCATTTATCTGTAATTGATTCTCAAAAACCATTCAAGATACAACAAAATTACTTCTTAGAATAAGTGTAGGAAGTATTGTAAGCATTCCAGAACACTTTTTTTCACTTGGTCCTTATATAACAGTGATACATTTTTAAAAGTCACGGCCACCATATTGGAACAAAATGGTGTTCCAAGCTGGTGTTCTAGTAACTTACTAGATATTTACAAAATCAATTTTAGTATCAAGTTTGAACTAGTTTGGGCTATTTTTGGAAGCCGTGTTATGTACTATATTTATATAAACTTAGAACAGAAGTGGTTTTGGGTTCTGGGAGGCATCTTCAGTGAAGTTATGTAGAAATAAGTAATATAAAAATGTATCTTCTTTATATACTTTTCATAACACCCTTACTTATACAGGGTGACCACCGGGAACCGGACGTTTTTTTAAATAAGCATAAACCACTTATTTTTTAACATAAAACTTATTTTATTACATAGAAATGTTTGTAATTACATGCCATTTAGGGAACAATGTTACTTATGGAATATAACGTCAAATAGATGGTGTCCATTTTCTTAAAGGTTCCTAACCTTTTAAGAAAATCCGCATGTACACGTTCGAGAAGCTCTTGATCAATTGCTGCCACTTTTGTCTTGATTGCATCCTTTAGCTCTGCCAAGGTGCGAGGTTTGTTGTTGCAGACTTGTGATTTGAGGTACCCCCACAAAAAAAGTCACAAGTCGTCAAGTCTGGTGACCTTGGGGCCACTGGATGTCGCCGAAACGGGAAATGAGCCTTCCTGGAAACATCCGACGGACCACAGCCATTGACAAGCGAGCAGTATGCGGTGTGGCACCATCTTGTTGAAAATAAACGTGTTCATTTCTGTCTAGACCTCTAGACAGGATTTTGCTTGTTAACTTCTCCATTTAAATTAAAATGTGCCTCATCACTCATAATGATTATTGTGCTGTCATTATCTTCGAGCAACACTTGCATGTGAACGGCGAAGTCCTCTCGCTGAGCGTAATCTCTTTCCTATAGCTTCTGAACAACACACATTTTATAGGGATGAACTTTGCAAAATTTTCCGCACTGATTCACGCTTTAACCTTTGTTCACTTGCATGTCTTCTTGCTGAACGACTTGGGCTCCGAATGAGGGCTAGTCTCACCCTCTCGACGTTTTCCGGCGTCCTTACGGTCTTCCTTGGGCCAGGAGATTTTTTCTTTAAAATAACTCCTGTCGTTCTCAGATTTTAAACCCACCTGAGAATAGTATTGCGGGTAGGAACCGTACCATGGCGTCCAAGGTTGAAATGAGTGCGAAAAATCCGTTGTACCGTTGTAACAGATTCGCCATTTTGCACAAACGCGTCGTATGCAAACATGCGATGCTCCACTGTCCACTGCTCCATGGCTACTGAAATGGCATTGTATAGCGAAGTCATTCACCACACTCTCCCCCCTCTCCCATCTTGGCTGAGCGTGTACTAGCAATTCCAAAAACGTCCGGTTCCCGGCGGTCACCCTGTACATTTCTACACAGGTAGTAAAACTGTTCATAGGAGGACTTTAACAGTTTGATTATATACAAGTTTAAATTAAATCATAGTTTCTAGTTTTAGAATTAATACAAAGATGGCAAAGTTATGCTGTGGTTACATTTAGTCATATAGAGTTCAATCAAAAAAAATATAGTTTTATTTTTAGAACTGTACAAAATGTACAACGTTTAAGTTTAGAACCTCATATAGAATTAATGATTCAGGTTGTGTGCCTTGATGTTGTGAAATAGTTGTCAAAAGAGCTTCCAAAATTGGTTGAAGGTGTTTTTTATTTATAGTTTACATACATGTAGACCAAATAATAACGTAATAATATCTAAAGGAATGGATATTAATTTACTGTAAAAAGATAAAACCGAGTGATAATATCTTGCCCGATTATTGTTTAGTACCAATAAGCAAATCATAGAGCATTGTTGGATGTTTATCTTTAAGTGAAAATAGTTTTGTATGAGGTACAGGTGATGGTTAAAGAGAACGGTCTAGAAATTAGATCTAAAAGACTACAAATAAAAAGCCCATTTTATTTTTATTAACTATATATTTATTTTATATGTTATAATCACATACATTCACACTCACCAAGTGAATGTAAATGTAAAATAAATTGTGTATACAGTTAAATATGAATTATACAAATTTAGTTTTTACTTTTAATATGATTAAGCAACATCATACTTCATAATATGTATAATGTAGATATAAGTTTTTACAAAAAGAACAAAACTAAAAGAATAATTAAATTCGATATATTCACCTTAAAAATGCACAAAATGAAATTATAAGTAAAAGTTTATTTTACTGTGTTTATTTTCTTTTAGTTGGAGTGTTCCAAGGAATTTTCAGTTAGGAAATTACTCTCTTTGTTTAGCATGTCAAGTCTGGGATTATCTAATCATAACTTAAGAAATCTGTATAGTTATTTTAGACAAGGTTTAATCTAGTTTTACATTTTATTAAATATACCAACAAATAATACAACAATTATACCAACAAATTATTTCGTAGTTAATAAAGTATAGAACATTTAATATTTTATGTATTCATTGTAGATAATAAAACCTAAGGAAAAAAGTACTTAAAAAAACATCTAATTCGTTCAACAAAAGTTTGTTCTGATTTTTATGTTGGTATTTAGTTAAAAAAGTTGCTAATCTTAGAGACTTTATTTTTTTACCAATTGTGACGGTGTATATTTTGTTGACTTTGGTAATAATTGTATTTGTTAAACGATTGAAGTAGCAGCATTGGTATGTTCATTATTAAAAGAATTTATTGATTTTTGTATGACTTTTTAGGTATCTAAAAATACTACTTTATATATACATTTTGGTATCAGTTGAAAGTTCTTATCGTGTGTTTATGTTATTGTTATTATTTTGCTGCTACTCTAGTTCCCTTTTTTGTTATATTATTTTGTAGAACTTCTGTGACTTAATTGGACTTTTGCCTGTTTTGTAGCGTAAAAAATAAATACTTAAATATTCAAAATATGCTCTTTGGCTTCCGAAGTTCCAATGTTAATCTTATGGAAGTATTTTTGTTTAGTTTAGAACACTGATTGATAAAATACATTTGTTGTTCAAGCAGTTACTCTCAATATACATAATAGGCTCACTAACTTTACTTAGTATCAACCTATTTTAATTATAACCTACACTTGTTACATGTAAGATAAAGAATTGTATATTACAAGACTTTCAACATTTAAGTAAGGTATCAGTTTTTACCATTGATCTCATTATAGAACTGGAATCGTCCTCTAAGAATCATTGGTGGAAACTATATGTTTAATTTATAACAGCATTAACAAACAAATTTATTCTAGAGTATTTCGTTTTCCTCTAATGATTTTTTAGCTTGGTTTAACATGTTTTAATTTTAGTTTCATAAAAATAAAGCATAAGTTCATTTTTTAAGGATGTTTGAACTCATTTTTGAATTTTTTTTTGGATATCTTTTTCAAATCTTGGGCCACCTCAGTCACATCGGTTCTTGAGTGAGAAAATCCATGCTTTTTTTATAGTGCTCTTTTTTACAAGGGTGAATTATAAAATTTGGAGAATAGAAAATAGTATTAAAAAGATTATAGCAAGAGTTATTTAAAGTAACTACAACCATATTATTTAGTTATCTTTCAAAAAAACATCAAAAGGAGCTTTTATGGTATTGTTGGTTTTTACTGTACCTAAAATAAAATATTTTAAATGTAAATTTTATTTATGATTCTTATAGACACATACTTTTAAATTTTTTTACAGCCTAATTTAAATTCTAGTTTAGTTATTATTCAATCTTTGATTCCACTAGTTATACACTTTTACTAATACAATCTAAGCTTATTTTCCCATTCTTCTCCTTAAATATTCAGACATTGTTATACAAGACTATTACATATATTATACGTGTTAAGTATGAAAAAGGTTCTATTACTTTTTTTTATATAGCTTGAAAAGCAGCAAAAGTGGACCTGCCAATATAGACTGCCAGATCTAGAGTTAATTACTATAATATTATATGTTTATTTTATAAGCTTTTAAATAATTTAATCAAATTATTGACCCATAATATTTTACTTAAATTAAGTTTTATTTCATGTATAAATATTTTTTTAACGTTCTTATATAGATGGAGTTGGTGTTACTATAAGCCTGCTCAATAAATATGAATGATTAACATTCCAATTGCCACTTACATGTATGTTTATTTTGTGATACTATATTGTTAATGTATTATTATATTTTTATTCATCTTTGTAACAATACTGCTATACATGAAAATTAAACTCCGTCCGTCATGTACTATTAATTTATTAGGTATAATATTAAACGTTTTATTATATAAAAAGCCTTTCTTTAACCAACCCATTACATTCATCCATAATTCTGAAACATTTAATTCGAGGGCTATCAAGAAAGTATATTACGTTTTGATATAAACTAAAAACAAACCACTAGAAAAAAATTGTATTACATACATTTGATAGTGACTCTAAAATACTATTTTTCTACATAGTCACTATACAAATTTAGGCAATATCATAGCAGTAAACTAGTTTTGATATTCTAGCGTTATGAAATTCTACCCCTTGAGACTTCAACCAGGTAGTTGCACACTTCCACAGCTCCATGTTGTGTGTGTGTGTGTGCCCCCACTCAATAGACTGTAATTTGGTTTTGTAAATTCACGTGTTTTACTGAGGCCTCGTCTCCTGTAATGATTCAATCGAGCAGCAGGACATGATCCTTTTCATGTGTCCAAAAATGTCAATAAAGCAGCCATACACTGATTTTTATAGATTTCTGTTAAGATTTTCAGTACCCATTGTGCACAAAATTTATAGTAACCTAACTACATCACCAGACAATTTCATCAGTCACAATGCTGGCTGTCCACTTTGTTCATCATCATGCACATTAGTTTGACCATTTTTAAACCTAATGCACCACTAATGCACTCGCCCTTAAGTAATCACATCGTTCCCATAAACTTCACAGACTTGGCAATTAATATCAATTGATTTACTGTCCTTAGCCAACAAAAAATGTATTACCGACTGCATTTAACAACTTATGGGATTTTCAGTTGAAGGTTTGTCTGGAAGTAACCGTCGCATGAAAACACCTCTAAACCCATTAATGTTTAATATACCTGCTAATTTTTCTATTTCACCAAGAGACAGCGGGAATATCTCTTTTTTTTTATTCACAGACAACAATGCATCAAGCTTCCGACCAATACGTCGTTTTATGTTTCGAGTAATGCCATATGAGAAATGTGCCTCAGATACAACAACATATGCTGTGGTGCCGCTGCTCCCCTGTGGAGATGGACTACCTTTTACAAAATCTAATTCAATCTGAATGTCACTTCGAGATCTGTCTGTTGTTGGTTGATGTAGACGTGTGTCAATTACAACCAAAGGTGAGTTATCAATAAATTCTTCCAGGTTTAATAACACGTTATTGTCTCCGAAGTTCATTTTTCGGAACCCTAGGTACTGATCGTACATGATCCTGTATATACCATTAGTAATATCAAAATTCTGCAATTCCTGAGGGTACCTTTCTCCATTAATTTTCACAGACACATTTTTGATGTTGCAGCTGTCAAATCTACTAGGATCTTTTGCCTGAGTGTTTGTTCTGTTTGTGTGAAGTGCGATTATAACAAATCTAGGATTCTACACATTTCTGTAAACACTTGTAATATCGAAGCTGAACGATGAACCGAACACCCCTCTTTTGTCGATGCATTGCCATTGAAAGAAGTTGTAGACTAAAGCATCCTTGTCACTCAAATGTTTCAAACTATCAATTAACTGGATTTTGGAAGTGCTGGTATAATCGACTATGGGGACTTGTAACACACACGACTCTTATCACAATGTTCCCATCGCCAGGATCCGTTGCTGTGGACCCTGCCCCTTTCCAGTGAAACAACGCATCATTATCTTCATTCCTAGTAAATGTGATTTCAAAACCTCCCTTGTACATCGGGTAACGTAGGTGGTCAAAGAACCCTAATCCTAAATGCCCAAGTGTACCGAGTGCCTCAAACTTCCCACCTCCTGTAAACGATGATGAGAAACCACTACTTGAGAGCGTTTGTTTTTCGGTGTTACTGTAACTAACAATCCCCTTTATAGTGCTGGTGATGCCGGGGAGTTCTACTGTCTCGATCAATGTATTATGTTTCCTCAGCTCTATTCTTGAAAACAAGAAGGCCGCGAAGTTGTCTACCAGTTTGACGGTAGAGTTAGTTTGATAATCAGATCCATAAGATTTTTGCACTTTCCTTGAATGTGGTACATTATGCGTGAATCATAAAATGCGTCTCCATGATCCAGTTTGAATGTTGTATTGTTGTTGGGTGCATTGAAGTTGAGCTCTGAAACTGGCATTACAGTTCTACAGTTATACTCACTTCTTGCTATACCGCTCGAAAATTCAATATACAGTTTCTCCATCATTGGTTTTACCACTGATCACTGTTCTAATATATCCTCTCTTATATATATGGTAAAAAATATTTGCTTTCATTGCTTTATATATCTAAAGGGTAGATACATCCTGAAGTTCCTAACCCCATACCAAGTTTACGTTTCAACCACATTCCTCCTGTTGTTGCTAGGCTGACCATACGCTCATTCAAGTCAGCATCACCTGAGGTAACCCTCTCCCAAGCTTTCTTTTGTAATATTTTGTCCGCCTCCCACCTGTCTTCTGTGTTTTTATGATCCCTATACCATATATCATGCTTCTTACAAGCTTCATCGAGGGGATTAATTCCCTTATCTCCCCTAGCAAGTCTCTTGTCAAGCAGGGTGCCGGGCCCACAGTAGTTGTACGTATCAAGATTATAGTTCTTGGGCGCATGTAACTCGAATGGTAACTTGTTAATGATGTCGTTCAAAAGCCCTTTACCTTCTATAACATGTTCAGGCAAAACAGACAAACATCTGACTAGATACTTCAACCCTTTAGGTGTAGCAATTAGGTCTTCCATTTCATCGTGAAGGAAATCAACCACAGACAGTTTTTCATTATGAAAGTTGTTGTTCCCAGCTTCTTCCTGAGCTTGAATGTAGTGTAATCTGTCAATGAGGTCTTTAAAGTTCTTGATGTACCTATATTCGACCGGATTTTCATTGTAAACCTTTAACCCTGAATCAACTGTTGCCACTTTTCCATTCACCAACTCATCCCAAATAGGTTTTATCATATGTTTCCACTTTAGTCCTTGACTTGATTTGGGACTAATTTTGGGATTGTTTCTTTGGAAAAGCGAGCTTGTCCTCACCAATGTCCTTGTAAGAGTTCCAGTCTTCATCAGTGTACAGATACTTCTCTACTATATTGTTTTTCATCAGCAATCTCCAAAGACCCTCAGTCCCTTTGTATTTCTTTTCAGAGCTGATTAATATAATGTCATCATAATCAAATGTAATCGGTTCGGAACCGATCATCGGATGCTCTAGATTTTCATCGTACCAAATACCAAACTGTTTGCCGTTGGATTTTGGAAGGTATCGGGCTCCTAGAGAACCAAACTAATTTAGAATCCATCAACTGTTCCATCGATTGCTCTTGAGGTTGTACTTCTGGCTCATCATCGTAATCTACATCCTCAAACGTTCGACGATCTGATGCTTGAGGCTGAAATCTTACCAACTGTTTCATACGGTTTTGACTACGTATCTTTTGTGTTTCCAATTCTCTATGTTGTTGTTCCCTAATGGCTCTGGTGATTGGTTCGTACTTTTTCTCATTTTCACGAACATCTTCTAACTCTTTGAAATGGGTCTGAGCAAACTCACTTTGTAATTTCCGGTTGAACTCTTCCAACTTTATAGCTTTAGAAACAGTGAGCGGTTGATCATGTGTTATTGATATGTTACGATTGGTAGACGTCTCATTAGCATTTGAAGATATAGTATTTTTGTTTGAGAAGTTTTTTAATTCATCCTGTTCAGCACGTTTGAACTTTGCAGCCAAGACACTCTGAATTTTTTCAAGTCGCCTTGCTTCTTTTGCATCTAGTTTGTTCGCCATGTTGTATACTTATAGTAATAGATTCAGTTATTCTTCAAAAATTTCAAATCACGTTTACACTGGAACGTCAAATTACGTTTACACTGGAACGTCAAATCACGTTTATACTGGAACGTCAAATCACGTTTACACTAGAACGTCAAATTACGTTTACACTTAAACGTCAAATCACGTTTATACTGGAACGTTAAACTACGTTTAGAGAACGTCAAATAACGTTTACACTGGAACGTCAAATCACGTTTATACTGAAACGTCAAATTACGTTTACACTAGAACGTCAAATTACGTTTACACTGGAACGTCAAATTACGTTTACACTAGAACGTCAAATTACGTTTGGAGAACGCTAAATCACGTTTATACTGGAACGTCAAATCAAGTTTGCTGTAACGTTTTACAACGAAGTATTATTCAACACTTAGTTTCCATTTTAAATTGCACATATATTTCCTTTTTTGTGGTTTAGCTGTTGTATTAATAGATATGAATCCATGAGATGTTTTCCAGCACTCAAAGCAGAGGGATTGAAAAAATGGCGGGTGAACCAGAAGATGCTCCGTGTTCAGTCTGCAATTTAATTATTCCTGGAAATGGAAAAGGACTTTATTGTGACGGGTTTTGCAAGAAGTGGTATCACCCATCTTGTGTGGACATTTCTGATCATAGATATAAACTCATAAATGAAGTTTCAGAAAATGTGAAGTGGTACTGTACAGCTTGTGCCGAGAAGATCGACAGGTTAGTTGCTAGTGTTTGGAATGTGGATGACCTTATAAATTTACAATCAGTTGTTGAGAATTTAGTTACCGTTGTTAAAGGGCTGGTAAAAGACAATTTAGCATTAAATAATAAAATTGACGAGATAACTGAGAGTAATTTGAGGTTAGGTCAAGTGTTTTCGTCTGCCGGTAAAACCGTTGACGTTGACAAGTTAAATTCTGTCAACGCTTCAAACAGGAATTGCTCAAAGACGTCCAAAACGAGCACTAGGAAAGTGCAATCGTCAATCGATGTCCCGAATTCGAGTTCAATCATCGATAATTGTTCATCGGAAATCGAGTGTTCAAATTCGGTGTCTTCTGTTTGGAATCATAACACAGTAAAATACGATGAAGAACGTGAAACTCATTTGAAACGCCCAGAAAACGAAGATTTTCCGTTCCTTCAAGATTCCGTTGGTATTAGTGTAAACCAAAATCCGTGGAAAACAGTTGTAAATAAAAGAAATCAAGTTCTAAATGGACATAACCTAAATAAGGGGATTGCCAAACCTAGGCTAATAAACCGGTCTACCCAAAAGATTTTGACTGGAAAATCAGTTACCAAAAATAACCTCAGCACAATCAAAAGGACTAAGTTTATATTTGTTTCAAGATTGGAACCGACAGTTGAAAAAAATGACATAGAAAGCTTTTTGAAAGCAAATAAACAAGGCAGCTATGTGGTAGAAAAATTAACCACAAAATATCCAACTTATAGTTCCTTCAAAGTGGGGGTACCAGAAAATCTGTGGGAGGATATTTTCAGTGAAGAATTTTGGCCAGAGGGTACTCTAATAAGTACTTTTAATCTTCCTAAACACAGACGCAATTTAAACTCACAAATAAAGGTAGACACTGGGTCAAAGATAGCCTAAACCCAGTAGAAGATGCGAGTAAAACAAGGGTTCTTTACTTGAACATCCAGGGCCTAAACAGCAAAGAAAATTTACTAAGTCTACTGGGTTCTGATAGTAAATATGATTTTTTATGTATCAGTGAACATTGGCTGCTGGCAGATGAAGCTCATTACCTTCAAGTGGAGGGATATATACCTTTGACAATGTACTGTCGCAAGAACCATATCAGAGGTGGTGTTGGAATTTTTGCTTGTGAAAACAAACAATTTATGTGCAATGTACTTGATTTTGAGTGGCTGTGTGACGAAATAAACTTTGAATGTGTTGCTGTTGAAAATCCTAGACTCATCGTTGTTAGTATATACCATTCTCCAGCTGGTGATGAAAATATATTTTTGAACAATTTAGAGCTGCTATTAACAAATCTCAGCCGAATGAAAACCCACATCCTGATTGGTGGTGATGTTAACTCTAAGTTTGATGTTACACGAGATCAACCTAGTGTGAGAAAATTATTAAACCTTCTCAGGCAGTTTGATTGTAAATATCTTAATAATAAGCCTACTCGTTTTAATTCCTGCCTCGATAACATTTTTACCAATATTCCATTCGAGCTGAGTAGTACCTGTGTAGTTCCTGTTGATTTTAGTGATCATAGTGGCCTAGAGACAAGTCTGAAAATATCATCTGTTCCTGACTCCAATAACTACAAAAATTATGTATTCCGTAACCTTTCTTCTCGTTGCCTGGACAATTTTTCGGAACTCTTAGGTAGTGTGGATTGGGTGAAACTACTCGAGGAAAACCATTTGCCTGCTGAAGACAAGTTTGCTTTATTTTTTACCAAATTCTTGGAGTTGTTCAACGAAGCTTGCCCTTTGAAAATGTTGACAAAGAAGAACAAACAGGCTAGAAAAACAAAATCAACATCAAATTGGTACACTCCGGAACTAAAGAAAATGAAAGATAATGTTATGGCCTATCGCACAGTTTACTTGTGCATTAAAAGTCAAGAGTCACATAGGGCCTACAAACATCTCAGAAATTTATATAAACAAGAGGTAAATAAAACTAAACTGAATGCAAACGTGAAATTTATTGAACTCTCAGCTAACAAATGTCAGGCTGCCTGGACCTTGGTCAGGAAGGTGTCAGCTCAGGGACGGCAGATTGCAGATGATTCAATCAGCGCGGAGGACTTCAACAGCTACTTCATTGAGTCGGTCAGCGAGGCAAGAAACAGCATACCGCCACCATCAACCTCTTCTGAGGATTTGCTGCAACGAGCCAAGCGACCCACCTCACTCTTCGAATGGGAAAATGTGACCAGTGAAAATGTGATTAGTGTTGTGTCGAAAATGAAAGCTTCTAAAAGCAAAGATGTGTATGGTATTTCAGCTAACATTGTAAGGTATGTTGTTAATGCAATCTTATTACCACTTGTAATTTGTATTAACTCCTACCTGCTAGAAGGTGTATTCCCCAGCTCTCAAAAAATCTCAAGAGTTGTCCCAGTTTTTAAAAAAGGGGACAGGTGTCAGGTTAAAAATTACCGTCCAATTTCTCTAGTGCCTGTCTTAGGTAAGATCATTGAGGCAGTTGTAAAAACTCAGATAAACCGTTTTCTGGAATCCCAACAACTTTTGTCGGGATGCCAGTTTGGTTTCCGCAAAGGAATGTCTACCACAGATGCCCTGGAGCATTTGGTCTCTGGAATTCTCTCTGCTTTTGAGGGCGGAAGTCATGCCCAGATTACTGCTTGTGATCTGAGCAGGGCTTTCGATTGTATAGATCACGATATACTTTTGGGTAAGTTGGAGTACTATGGTATCTGTGGTCTCCACCTAAATTTTTTCAAATCTTACCTGAAAGGCAGAACTCAGTTTGTTGACGTAGGTGGTAAGAGATCAAATTGTTCCGAGGTCATTTTTGGGGTGCCTCAGGGGTCTGTGCTGGGGCCTCTCCTTTTTATAGTTGTTATTAATGACTTGGAGACTAATATCATTGCCTCATCAACCATCATGTTTGCAGACGACACTACTTTTTTAAGTGTGCATTCAGATGAAAGCCTCTTAAAATTAAATTTTGACGACACTCTTGAAAGAGCCTGCTCCTGGTTTAGTGCAAACAGCCTTCTTTTAAATAATGATAAAACCCAGAACCTACTTTGTAGCCTTAAAAACACTAACCATAGTTTAATAGAAAATAGTAACGTAAAAATCCTCGGTGTGATATTTGATCATTCATTGTCTTGGATATCACATGTAGAATTTGTTTGTATTAGATTGTCCAGAGTTATATTTTTGTTAAGATCCCTTATGAGCATTGTTCCAGAGAATTATGTAAGAACAGCTTACTTTGGATTCTTTCAGTCTGTGATAAACTATGGCCTAATTCTATGGGGAAATAGCTGTCATGTTAATAGGATATTAGTGTTACAGAAAAAAGCTTTAAGAATAATGAATAGGGCAACTTTCAAAGAACATTGTAAACCATTATTTATTAAATGTAAGATTTTGACTGTGATAAACTTGTATATTTATGTATGTTTATTGTATATGAAGAGGAAATTTAATTTAGGTTTAGTTGTACATAGATCTGATGTACATAATCACAATACCAGAAATCAACTCCAGTTAGATGTGCCATACAGTAGGTTAAGTAAATGTAAAAATAGCTTTTATATTGTAAGTCTGAAAATATTTAACAAGTTGCACAATGAAAGTAAACTCTTAGATTTTAAACTATTTAAGTTCAAATGTTACAATTGGTTAAGCTTAAATCCTTTTTATGATTTAAATGAATTTTTTAGCCTTAGATCTGTAAATTTGTAAATTTTATCTTTGTTAACTTTGTGACTTTTTAAATCTTTATAACTTTTTGTAAATGCTTTAAATTTTAATCAAAATACTGTACTGTTTTGTATTTCATCAATCTATATGTTGATGGCCATTGACGTTGTCTATTGCATGTACTTTATGTGTTTTGCTTACAGACAATAAAGGTTTATGACTTATGACTTATGAGAGAGCTTCAAATTGGTTTAAAGTCATGTCAGAGCCTACAAAGTCCTGGAACACTCTCTTTGTATAGTACTTGTTCATTGTAAACAGACACAACAGATTAACATTGTTTCGTATGACCTGCATATTAACCCGACCATAGCTCTGCAGGTAGACACAAGAAATCCCTTTATGACGTCCTCTAATGAAATAGTCTTTGATTTTAGTTTGCTCTTCTAGGAGGCAGTCATCGAATACCACAAGTGAGTTTGGTTTGCAGTCATCGATAGAAATGAGATCTTGACAGGATGAATAGAAAAACGCTATGTCTTCTAAGGTTTTTTTCTAATCTACTGTATTGTTCACGCAGATCTACATATGCAGGTTATTCTATTGAACGACTAAACACGTATAGATTCTTGAACGGAACTCCATCTTTGTTGTAAATGAAATTCAATAACAAGTTCGTTTTACCACTCCCAGACAGTCCTACAATAAGACACTGTAACGGTCTAGGTAAAAATTGGTCTTCGAATTTATCTTTGCAATACACTTGAATTTCCATAGTATGTTCTCTTACATACATTTACAATTTAACAGTTTTCGCATATTCTATAATGACCTCATGCTAGGGTTCGGATGTTGTCTTCGAGTACGAAACGCTTGTCGTCCTTTGATGAAAGTACCACTTTATGGAGTTCTACGCTGTAGAGTTTGTGTGCTTGACTCCGAATTGTATTCATCGTTTTGTAGTGCTCGATGTTACTAAACAAACAGTCTTTATAGTTGCTAAAGGTAATTTCATTTTCAACTACAGCTTTTTTCACGCCCTTAGACTTCTTTATGAAATGGTTGTCTTCTATATTGCTCGCATACATCTTGGATCGTAGTCCTACAAACTCTCACATGATTCGACCATTACGTTCATCTTTCATTTTACCCTGAACTTTTTTGTTTACGTGGGGAAGCTCAAATTGGTTGGGGTTGGGGTAGTCACTTGTATCAAATAATCCAATTAAATGTTTCATGTCTTCATAGAAGTTTTTCGTTTTGATGTCATATATCAGGGAATCTGTATCGGTGTACACCATTTTTATATTAGATCCATACTTCTCTTACATTACATTGTAGTGGAAATCATACATCAGTGTCTTTGATATGTCTAGAATACTCATACCTACGTAAATAGGTTTATTTAACAAAAGTTTTTTCTTACTAAAATGTACAGCAACTAGGTTTTCTGTAAAGATGGTCCGACTCTTAAAGTTCGGTTTGCTAACCCATCATTCCACTAATTTGGATTTAGTACCCAAACGAATGTCCACACGATTTCTCATATTTTCCATAGTTTTACCAAAAACTGAGTTGTTCATTAGTTTGAAAAAGTCTTTCTCAAAATCAGTTTTCGCCTTTGTACGCTCCATGGTATTCAGATTAATGTACGGTTGCAACCAATTGCTTTGACTGAAACTAAGAACTCTATGAACATGTTTTAGTTTCATACCCAGACTCAAATAAAGCTTTAAATTTTTGTAGTGTACGACATACTTTTCTTTGCTGTAGAGAGTTGTCAGAAGCTTTGCCATTTTCGATCCTGGTGGGACTTTACGTTCTGGAGCGAGAGGTAGATCAGAGTGTACGTCGTGTAGTTCTTCAGGATATTCCAAATCAACTTTTAATATGTAGCCTGTGGGTGAATCGTCACTAACTTTCATTACATCGATGTCTGTACTGCTCCACTGAAAGTTTGCATACGATAGTTTTACAGACATTGCCTACCCATACAGGTTGTTTGCATCCAAGTACATGAGGTAATTGTTTGGTTTCGATTTGTCGTATTCTTTCATGTAGGGATTGTTTGCCTTAGCATATCGATGACAACACTGTGAAATACCACCACGAATACCCTTTTCAACCATGAGTACCATATTGATGTCAGTCAATAGGGACAGTTCGACTTTTGTAATTTTTAGCATTGCGTTCCAAGCCAACCCAGGTGCTGTGAAATACCATGCAGGATCTAATTTGTATATATTGAGACATACATCCCTGAAGTTTTCCATAACATCTGCAAGCAGCAAGACATCGGTTTCGTTATACAGCATTGTATATTCTTTCATGTTCTGAATGTTAAAGGCGGTCCATACATCGCACGCATGTTTGTAATCTTCATTTGTTATGTGTTGTTTCTTCAGTCTATTGTAAAATTCTTCTTAACTAGGTAGTGATGTTTCACTATATTTTTCTATACTGTCCATGTAGTTGTAAGGGTACACTCCTTTTTGTAGCAATAAATTGAGGTCCTTACCATTGTAATATGTTGAGATGTGTTTGAATTGAGATCTAGTCAGATTCTTTGCCAACCTATCGAGACTTTGTGACATAAACTTGAATGAATCGATGAATCGTAGTTCAATTCCACCTTCCACACTGACCGTAAAGGAAATGTACCGCTCCTCGTTGTTGGGTATCAATGATATGCGATTTTTGAACTTACCAAACTCTTTAATGAATAGATGAGTGTCGTAACCTGCCAAATTATGAATGAAAACAGGAATAAACCTAGGTTTTTTTAAATTGATGTTACACTTGTTGTGAGCTGCTCCTCTAAACAAACCCGTCAAATGGTTATGGTCTCTAACACGATCATCACCAAGATAATTTCCACAGATATGACACGTAGTAGTAGATGCAAACATTTGCTGTTGCTCTTTTGTCATCAACTGCATGGGGACTATTGCTTCACTCTTGTAAAGTTCATTAATCCTTATCAACTCCTCCATCAATGATTTTACAAATACATGTGCAGCATTGTCTCCAAAGTATTTAATCGGTGGTTTGGAAAAGCCGTCCTCTGACACCCCATACATACAGAAAGAAATGGCATTATGTTTCTGATATTTAATAGTGAACGACTGATGATTACCATTACAATCCACTTTACATGGTTGACATGTTGAAATGGGTGCTAGACAGCATTCAAAGTCTGAGTAATACACAAAGGGCACTCTAATTGAGCAATTGAAATCTTTAAATCTAATTACAGTTCCTGGCTCTGGTAGTTCCAATTTCACAGCATCGTGTGTGTTACAGTCTTCTCTATGCTTGATGAGTAAATCCTCTCTCGTAAAGTGTTGCAAACACCTATTGCATATCCACATCTTATGTCCCTTTTGTGAGATCTGTGAACTAACCAATCGGGACATATCTTTGATCCAGCAGTAGTGAGTGTTTGCTTTTTCTCTGATAAACAGTAGATTAACATGTTTTTCCATCTCGTTATCAGTTATTCTCAGCGGGAATATATCGAATTTGTCATCATAAGCATAGACATTAACAGAAATTCCACTTTGTCTTTCAAACTTTGCTATATCGTCAAGTTTCATGGGGCATTCGCACGTTGCTAGTGCATGAAGCAGCTCTCGTTTGAAAGGTTCGTAATTGCTGATTCTTTCTGGATGAACCTTAACTGGATGTAAAGCTGCCAGAATAGACCACATAAAACATTTCTGATCTTCGTTTTTTACATTAACAACAGCCTTTTTGGATTGAATCTGTTTTGGTAGAACCACATAGCTGGATCCGTGAAAAGGAACGTATCGGTTGACTCTGATCTCCAAGTCTTTCACACTTTTTAGTGACCATTGAGAACCGTTTGCTTCCAACTCCTCCATCTCAAACAACATTTTAAGTTTTGCTGAGTTATAATAGTCAGACAGAGACGTTGTCGAGTAAAGAATTTCATTTTTTGTTTTAAAGTTCATGACTTGAGTCACCTCCACATCGTTTATTATTTTCTTGAATTCAGCATGATAAACCATGTTTACCTTAAGAGTTTTTCTTTTACAGCTTCCTGAAGTTTTTCAACAACGAGTGGTTTGCATATCTCAAGAAACATTTTTGGATCTTTGATCCCACGTTTGTTCATAATCACATACGTTTTCAATCTTGGACTTCTGATATTTCATCAAGTATTGTCTGTGACTCCTCTGGAGTACGTACCGGAATCAGATGAGGTGTTGAAGGTGATTCTGTTTCAGACAGAAGCTGTGTCTCTTCCATGGTAGGACTAATCAATTTCTCACTATTAATTGTACTAGTCGGTGTCTCACTAATAATCTTTTTCACACCTGTAGGAATCTTTTGTGGTCTAGTCGGTTTTCGAATCATCGCTTCAAGAGCTATGTCGTTTGTATTGACCTTCGGTACTTGTTTGACTTCCCTTGGTCGTATTGGGTATTTCTTTACCAGCATGTTGATGTCTGGAGTAGGTGCCGGCAGTCTTGGTGTCTGTCTCGTAATGGGTAATATTTCACTCCTGTATCGAGGACCTTCATGAAGTGCTGACAAACGGATATGGCGTTTCGATTATTTGTGACGGTTCCAGTTGGATGACTATTGGTGTTTCACAATTCCAACACATTTTACTTTTAGGAGCTGGTTTGATTTCCATCTTTTTCAGACGTTCGTTATATGTCATACCACGCTGGTTGCTAGCACATTTCTGAGATTTTTGGTGCCGAGCCATGTTGGAAACCGTTATTTCCTTACTGCATTTTGGACATGGTTTCTTCTGGGGGTTTTTTAGAGCACGTACATCGGTCGGACTAAGCAAAAAACAAAAAAAAGTAAAATAAAAATGTTTTATTTTTTTCATTAGTAGGGGCAATTATTGTTTTCATGTCAGTGTTTTGTATATAAGAAAGCGTATAGAATGGAAAGTCAGCATAATTATACAGTTCGGCTATCCAAAGCTCAAAAACGTAAGCTTCGTACAGCGTACAAACAACGGAAATCTACAGTAATCAGATTATCTAATGAACAGCTGTCTCACGGAAGTGATCGTATACTTCTTTCTGGAGAGCAACACAAAGCCGTTTCTAGAGCTGTTAAGAACAAAAAAGGTTTACAATTGCTTCTAAGTTACAACCAACTCGTATCTAATAAACAAGGAGGGTTTTTGAAGGAAATTATGGAAATGGTGGATTCGTCAGTTCCTGGAGGTAAACGCTTCATCTCTCCATTAATAAGAAGAAAAGTGGCTCCTTTACTGAGAGAAAAATTTATGCCTTGGTTAAAGAGTTTAGTCGATGAGGAGTTGGACACCATTATTGAAAAAGACTCTACGGGTAGAGGGTTAAAACGACGTATTGGTTGGAAGCTTGATGCATTGTTGTCTGTGAATAAAAAAAAGAGATCTTCCCGCTGTCTTTCGGTGAAATAGAAAAATTAGCAGGTATATTAAACATTAATGGGTTTAGAGGTGTTTTCATGCGACAGTTACTTCCAGACAAACCTACAAATATTGAAAGTGGTATTGTAAATCTTGGTGACCTTTCATCTGGTGGTACTCACTGGATGTGTTATGTGAAACGTGGTGAAAAGAAATTCTATTTTGATTCATATGGCGATGTCAATCCTCCAATAGAAGTAGTCAGTACTTGGGGCCAAAAGGGTTGGTTTATAACTCAGAGCGTATTCAGGGGTTTGACGATCCTCCTATCTGTGGACATCTGTGCCTGGAGGTTCTACGACGAGATTCAGCTGGTGAGGACTGGGAACATATTCTTTGTAATATAAGAAACAATAAAAATGCATGGAAACCGTGGTTTTATTTTCAACAGATTTGGAGACGAAATTGAAATTGGGTCAATACCAACTCAACCCAATTCAGACCCTTCTCCTGACGAGATAATTGAGCTTGCAAGTGATGTATCAAAAGTCTCACAAGATTTATCCGAAGTCAAGAAATTATTGGAATCGCATTTGGTAAAATCGGAAAAAATAATAAATGCGATCGAGATTGTCCCCATTAGTACCGTAAATGGTGAAAAGATATGGGGCAGCTTCCTACCGAAAAACCACCAGAGAATTGTCAAGTGAGCAAAGCAGTGGAGCCATATGATGTGGTTGTCAAAGTTCAATTGAGTGAATTAGAAGGCAAGATATACATCATGCAGAAAAAAATCAACAACTAAATAAAAAATATATGGAAAGAAGTTTTGAAAACTTACATGATGGAAGTAACTTCATCTAAAACTTGTATAGAATTATAAGTATATAAAAACTGCAACCATGCCATTACTCAAACTAACTGGAACTGAGTCTGTACTGACTCTCCATCTAGAACACCCCATCCACTTGGATTCAAACGCAGAGTATTATATGGCTCTTGTTGGATTTTACTCTGAGAACAACATATACAACTTGTTGCAACATGCAAAAGTCTATTTTTGGGACTTGGAATACATTTCATTCCGAAACCACTGATACTTCAATGTGGTTACTGGACCATTGAACAACTTGAAAAGAGTTTCAGAGATTACATAAAATCGTTGAATCTTAGTGTAAATTCTGACGATTTCAAGATCTTTAAAGATGGTGACAAAATATCAATTAATTCTCCAATTAAATTCTACTTGGATAAAACCGTTAGTGATCACTTAGGTTTTGAAAAATCTGATGCAACAAACTTACAAAAAGAATCGTCTTACTTCAACTCAAATGAAAATGTAATTGCATAGAATCCACCGAATCTCAGAGCCGTTGATGTCATTGAGATACACTGCAATATTGTCAACAACAGTCTTGTCAATCATGATGTTCACTCTCACAAACATTTGGAGATAGCAATCCTCTACTCCTTTTCCCCTAATGTACAGTTGGAGGAATTTAGCTGTGCTCGTATGGCCCTAATACTACCCTTTCAACAAATAAACGCTATATGTGTGGCGGGTTGCGTTTACGTGCTAGCCGCTGAGATGAAGGCGCAACAATCGCTTAAACTCACGATTTCGATTTGCAGATTAGTATTGACAAATACGTTATTTTCAAAAACACGTTAAACAACACTATAACAACTAAAAAACAAGGATCCTATTATTGATATTATTCGTTATTATCTTATTATTTAATTCCACCACAATCAGCACTGTCACTAAACAGACTGATTGTAGTGAGTGTGGTGAGTTATTTAGGCCAATACGATTCCCGAAAGGAGAGTTTTACCCATGAGTCACAGAAAATGTTTTCGGGACGCAGTGCATAATGCTACCCCGCCACCCCTCCCGTCTATCACCAAACACTCAAGGTCACGCGCACAGCTAAAGTCCTCGAACTGTACAGATGAAATAATTAGTCTGGGCGCGCGGCTCTGGCACTACTAGCCGTTCAACTAAGGTTCGGCTCGCTCGAGGTTCTATTTCGCTGTCACGCGCAACGTTTCACAAAACTCATTCCATTCAACACATGAAATGAGCATTTTGCCATTACTTTATCATAATAAAAGTTATATCAAATTAAAGAACATTCTTGTCTTTCCAACCAATACGTATAAAAAATGTCAATTCTAAAATAATAATGTCTAAATTAGTAAAAACCAAGTACAGTTTTAGTTTGGTTAATTTTATGACATGAAATTTTCGCTCTGCAAGGAAGTTTTTTATTATCCGGTCAGTATCAAACTTCCCGTGGAAAAGTTTTAGAAAATCGATTAAACTGCATTTTTTGTCTAAAAAACTTTTTTCTACGACCCCTCATTCCGGGGGAAATTAAGCGTTATCTTAATATTTATAAACACTCGGCGCGAGCTTCTCCCAGTCTCAGTATGGTCTTCAGTTCTTTTAGCGTGAAAGCAATAACATTTTGGCTTACCTATAAACCTCACCTAATATATTTTCTAGGATAAAATACGGATAAAAGTTCAGTTTTAACATTTTAAATCTTAAACTGTCTTTAAATGGCTTAAATATAAAGCTAGATCCTTACATAATAGAATAGAACAGAACAGTGTTGTATTCAACATTCTCCACAGTTTTTTAATGACAGAAGTAATTTAAAACATGTTAATAAATAATAATAAAATTATGGACAAAGTTAATACATACGCTTCAATCCAAATCTTCAATGCCGCTCAAATCACCCAAGTCTTCAATGCCGCTCAAGTCATCTGGCACGTTTTCACTGCTTTCACTGTCACTGCTGCCGAGTGAAATGATCATTGATTCCACGAGATTGTCGATTTGGGGCTCAGCTGAAGCATAATCATTTTCAATTTTATTCACGTGTTCGCACTTTCTGGCCCATTCCTCTGCACCTATAAGTGAAAACTTTTCTTCCGCTAAAGAATTAATACTTGAAAAACTGCACTGAATATTTCTACTGGCTACGTAGTTTTTCACTTCAGCCCAAATAAGTTCAATAGGGTTTAAGTCCGGGTGGTATGGTGGGAGCCGAAGCACATGTCCTCCACTGCTGGTCACTAGTTCATCAAGCTCATACCTCACAAACCTCGGTTTATTTAGGAGAATAACCCTGCACAGCTCCGGGACTAGCAAATCATCTGAAAAAGGTATTTGATGTTTAGAAAGCAAATCTTTCATCAATTGTTTCTTACTTTTTGAAGTAGGTGCTAGTCTTTTTGTGCATTGTGATAGGGGGCATTATCAACAACAATAACTGATCTTGGTGGTATGTTAGGCAGAAGTTTTTCTCTCATCCATTTCATCATTGATTCCGTATTCACGTTATCGTGGTAATCACCCGAATGACTCGATGCCTTCCACATTGTCAATGCATTGGGAACAAAACCAGCTTTACTTCCTGCGTGTATCATGATTAACCGTTCCCCTTTCAAAATGGGAACACGCATTCCTTTACTTGATTCGTCAGACCACGATGAACTTGACAAATGACTTGTCAGTATATAAGACTCGTCTAAGTATATAATTGGACGTCCTTCATCTCTGTAACATTTGAGTGCTCTTAAATACGAAATTATTTTTTCTCTTATTTCATTAGTCTTGATCAAAAGCTTGCGGTTATTTTGTGTCCTTCTCCATCGAAAACCAAGTTCTTTAAGAATGTTGTTGAGGCTGATTTTGATCCTTTAAAGTCGATCCGCTGTTTCAATTCTTCATGTAACAAAGATGCAGTTGGTAGCTTGTTTTTTAGAAGATGGAACTCGTACACAACTCGCCTTATCAGAGCTTTGTCAAAGTCATCCAATCCTGTAATAGGCTTTTTACGATTCCTTTTCAATTTGTTTGGGGTGAGAAAGCTACTTTCACCATTGTCATTATTAACGGTTAAATTTTTAAGCTCTTTATTAATTCTTGAGATTTCACGTTCTGAGACGCCTGTAGCTACTGCTGTTCGGACACGGGCCTTTGCCAAGGGAATACTTAAAGTTTTTTCATCAGCCTTCTTTTTCATGAATGTATATACATTACTGACAATTTCACGACTTTGACTGTGCAAAACTCTACAGTTTTGATTTCACGCGGTCACACATATTGCTTATGAAATAAGCTTCTTACTAAAACAAAATAACACAATACAAAAACACTGAACGTAATAATTATTCACAGTTAACTGCACACAGTAAATACACACAGCTTAGAACAACTCACTGTTAATACTGAAGTTTAACGATGCTCACTCTATGACAACAGATGTCACACTGGTATTATATTGTTTGGAGGGAAAGATGAGTCACAAGTCAGCCAAGCCCTTCCGGCTGGCCCGACCTTGAAGTCCGCCACCGTGGTGCGGGCGTGATGTTTTCAGGAATGAGCGATTCACACATCCCTCTTCCCCCCGCACCATAGCCTACCACCGACCGGCCCGCGCGCCCAGATATTATTCTATCTGTACCACACGGCTACAAAATATCTCAATCACCTCAAGAAAAACACTACATACCTCTTCGGAGTGGTTTACGAAAGATTCAACAGATCACAGTCACACTTTTCGACCAAAACAACCAACTGCTCCAGAACAACCATGTAAACAACATCGTCTATTTAGATCTGATCAGTAAATCACAAACACATACGTACTCACAATTGTGGTAAATAAACACACGCATGATGTCTGCACGGTGGCGGTGATGGGAGAGCGATGAGATGCGCGGTGGTGACCATACTCATCTCTGGAGCGTCACAAAACCATAGATCCACTCTCACACTCTTAGTCGCTGAACCGCTCTCTAACAATTCTGTCCCAGAATCGGTCTCACATGGTTTGTCCCAGAATCGGTCTCAGGTGCTTTGTCCCAGAAACGGCAATAGTATACTACTGGTGTCTACTACTGAAAAGTAACTTTTGATGACCTTTGAAGCAAAAAAATCTGAGTTCTGTTTTACAAATCATTACAAAAGTTATGTACAAAACCAACATTTTAGGGCATATTTTGCTTATTAAACTGCGAAATATATGAATACTTTTTACAACAATAATATTATCTTACTGTGTGTATTATTAATTAGTATTCAGTAGACCAATCAATTTAATTCATCGCTTTTTAATACTTATAAAATATTAAAATAATTTTTACTACAAAAATAAAAAAATACCAGCTGAAAAAAATATTATTGAGAAAAAACTACAATTTTGTAATCTAACTACACTTTATTATACACAAGTACATGTTTCAGTGATCGGGATACTGCCGATCAGCTGCAGCCCGTGAATATACGCAGCATACTTACTCATGGTGATGCATGTCATATATACACAACTGCAAGCAAAATATTTACAAAAGTAGGATAATTTTTTGATTAGGATATTTATCTACTCTACTGATTTTCAAACACAAGGTACAACGATAAACACGTTTCAGCGATAGGTACCTCAAGTACTGCAGATTAACTGTCATCCACGAATATACACAGCAGATTCAGTGATTTACGCACATACTTGCAAATACAGATCTACAAGCAAAATATGGTTTACTGAAGTAGGATAATTTGTTAATTAGGTTATCTATCTACAGTTATTCACACACAAAGTTCAACATAATAACTTTTTCATTATCAGTAATTTACATGCCAGGAAGATATGCAGCAGACTTATGGCGATATACAAATGTAAATTTAATATTAACTGCAAGCAAAATACTATTTTAGAAACTTCGACTGTCTTTTAGTAAGATTATCTATTTACAATTTTTCAAACACAAAATATGACAAAAACGTTTTTGTAATGGAATGGGTGATTTATATTCTGACAATGAGCACTAATGATGTGGCGACTCTTAAGTTTCTAATGTCGAATCTCGTAGATTGATTTTTGGAATAAATGTCTTTTAAAGACTTTTTCTTATTCCCACTCGTTAACAGGAAGTTTAAAGGGAAGGCGTTTCGACTCCATTGGAGCAATCCAAAAAGCTGTGATGGACGAGCTCAGGCGATCCCGGAGGATGTTGCCAACAATGGAAGAACTGCTATCAGCGGTGTATTTGAAGCACAAGGGTTATTTTGAGCAGTATTAGTTGTATGATCCAAAAATTTCAATAAAACTGCCAAAAACAGTCTTATTACTTTTCAGTTGCACCCTTGTTGATGATGGTGCTACATAGCAGCCTCTTGTTCAATAACATTTTCCATAGCCAAGCAGTTTGGTGAAACTTTCCTCACGAAAAAATTTACTGTCACCAAACATAACCTCACAAATAAATTTAACCGTACAAGTTTCTGACAGTAATTCTACTTCTATACAAAAGGTGTAAATTAAAAAGGCAAAGAAAAATTACCAAGAAAATTTATTCATATGTGAACAACCAAACAATAAACAAAAATTCCTGGTAATTACAATCGCCTACCACGACGACCTCCCTTCCTTCTTGTTGAATCAGATGGAATAGGTGTTACATCTTCGATCCGCCCAATTTTCATGTTAGAACGTGCAAGAGCTCGCAAGGCAGACTGTGCTCCAGGACCAGGAGTTTTTGTTTTGTTGCCACCAGTAGCTCTCAATTTGATATGAAGAGCGGTTATTCCCAGACTTTTGCACTTTTCAGCCACATCCTGCAAGAAACCAATGTTGTAAGAATCCAATTCTAACTGAATTCTAGTGATTTTATATTGAAAAATTACTAGTCTCGTAAAAACATTCCAAGATAAATTATTAAAAGTAATAACTAAAATAAATATCCGTAATATTTAAATGACGTGTCATCCTATTTACCAATCAAAAAGATTATAACTGACTATTATTAATATTGTGATTAGTTTTTATGATAAGAAACAAAAATACACAAGGCATACTTTTGTTTATAAAGGTATTTATTCATTTTATCCTAGATCCAGTGTGATCACATTCTTTTTAGATCCATTTCACTCGCTAACCTACTATAGTCCTCAGCAATCATACAAATAACTTTTATACAGGTCATGAGCTTTTATTTAACACGCTATACATATACACTTTTTAAAACCACTAAGATGCTTTTAACTGTTTTAAAATCTTACAAAATTTAAAGATTGATAAATCTTCTAAATTTTCGTAAATATTATAATAACATGTAGACCATTACAAATTCAACATACTATTTAGTGTTAAACAAAAAAATCTTAAAAACTAAAAATGCATTTTCAATTTGAAATTTTGAGAAACAGCAACACAATTGAACTCTCTCTCTCTCTCTCTCTCTTCCAACTACACTGTGGTGATATATTTTATTGTTGTCAGTTATTACAATTTGTGTAAAATACCAACACTGCGGTTATACTGTATTGTTCGTTTTTGTAACTATATATCACATGTAAAACACAACTAGTCCATATTTAATTTCTTCTGCTAATTAATTGATACTTACATATTTATGAATTACTAATTGAATTAATTAGGGTCTGGTAAAACTATTAGGCAACATAATGTATTGTAAAATATAAAAAGATAATAGTGCCATTTAAATGTATTGAGATTTAGTTCATTAGTAGGTTAGGAAGTTATAACCTTAATGTCTTGGATCATTCTTGTTTCACAACTTGCTTAATGCATATCAATATTGACCAACAACAGTACCTTAATAACACCACAAAAATATTTCACGTACATATCGTGATAAGGTATAGATTAAATTATTTGTTAAAGGAAACATACAAAACTATGGAAATTACACCACAAATACCACGCATATATATAATATACAGAAACCTAAGTTGAAGGTGAATACAAATCATTTTGTAAGATTGTTTTTTTATTTAACTAACAATAAAAACCTTAGTAATAAACCAACCTGAGCAGCCAACATCGCAGCGTAGGGTGATGCCTCATCTCTGTCGGCTTTTACCTTCATGCCACCAGTCACTCTGGCAATTGTTTCTCTGGAATACCATAACATTTTAGGTTTCTAAACTACATGAAAATATATATGTATATATGTGTGTATTTGTTATTACTCTGTGAGTCATGTGTTGGACAAGGCTATCATGACAAAGACATATTACAGAATACGTATTAATCCAATACATTGAAAGTTACAAAGTCTTTCCAATTGTCCAATACAAGTCTTTATAAAAATAGGACATTCTATAATAATTGTCACACCAACATTAGACAAAATAGAAAAGAGTAAACCATGGTATTACAACATAAATTAACTACAACCAATACAATTAAAACATAAGCTACGAATTGGTTAAAATGACATTCATTTTGTTTTATGTAGCGAGAGAGCTGTTAGGTTCTTAATTGAATATTTATTTAAAAGATTCACCAATGTGCTTCAAATCAACATAATTTTGGTGAACCAAGGTGGTGTTCCAGATTAAACTAACCATTATAAATCGTTCACAGTTGCATTTCATTAAAACTATTTTGAAAACATAATAAGTATTAATATTCTAGCATGCATACCTAAGTTACTTAGTAAATATACAATTTCATGATAGTAAAAAAATATTTTTTATGATTAAATAGTTACACATACAATTAAAATATCTAGAGCTATTTATTTCTTATATAAAAATAAATGTGAAGTACTTTATATGTATGTTCAGTTACAGTGTCAAAAAAGAAATAATCATGTTTTATCAGATCAGGTTGTATTAAAAGTAATAAAACTAACAAATTTTTAGTAAATATAGAGAAAATAATTTACTATGCAGTATTTGAATTTAAATTGTCAATTTGGTTCATGGACTAGTATTTAGTACTCCCTTAAGATTTAATTAAAATTTAAAACAAATTAAGAGGAGAAATTGCACTAGATTTAAGAATGAATATTAAGTCAAAATTTCTATTTAAATATTTATAGAAATTAACTACTGGAGAAAGATAGTTGCAGACAATAAAGTCATGACATATTGCAACATAAAAACTGTCTTAATTTCCAACAAACATTACACCAAACACTATTTGATCAAATCCTTTGTTGTTATATTAATTTTAAGGGTAGTAATGTTATGGTCACATTAACATTGGTTTTTTTGTAGTTAAAGATTTGTTATTGTATACTCTACGTATTGCCTAAAATTGAAATATTTAATAATGTTTTATTAGTAATGGTAAAATTATAATTGAAGTGGAAGAAATAACAAATTTTAGTTATGTTATAAAAATACAACTTTTGTAAATTTAAAGAATTTGTGAAAATTTGACAATGGAATAATTGTATACGAAACAGAACTTTTCCAGATATTTGCCATCATTTAGGGATACAATTTTTTTTTTCAACATTTTTACTGATATTTACAAAATTAAGTTGTGTAAGCAATGTCGACAATTTCAATTTACTGACGTCTTTCTACAATTTAATAACTTGTTTATATCAAAAATAAATCAAATAATGTATATAACCTTGGAGCTATGCAAATAATTCTATAATTAGGAAATTTAATATAAAAAATTGTAAATTCTATTATTGATAAAATGTTATGCTCTATAAATTCATCAACTATGCTCTGGATAGGAGGAAAAGATTTGTTTTGAATGATTTGGTCCTGATTTCTTTACTTGATATATGATTTAGATTTTAATTTTGAGTACAATATACAAATTAATCTTCAATGAAAACAGAAGAAATTAAATACAAGTTTTATTTTGTTTACATTAAGATGTAATACTTACTTCCCAGACAAATCTGTCACATGTACAAATGTGTCATTAAAACTGGCAAAAATATGGGCGACTCCAAACACGATTTCACCTTCCCTCACTTGAGGACCAAGTGAAACCTGTACCTGCTCCTGTTGTTGTTTTCCTTTTCTTGGCGCCATGGGGCCTATAAAATATTTACTCTTATCAGTATATGCACATCAAACAAACACAGAACATTAAGTTACTACTTTAATATACAATGTTAAAGCATCTTCTTCTGAACTGACAACAGTTTACCTGTCTATATCACAGTATCAGTTAATATACTGACATCACTGTATATAAAGGGCTAGAAAAACATATCTGGTGAAATACTCATAAATAAATAAATCATAGCAGTTCAGGATTTTTTTTATCTTTAAGCGCCTCTTCTAATACACCAAATTTTATTCCCCAGCCTACTAGGCAATTTTTAAACTTCACATGAAATCGTCCATTTTAAGTATGTTTTTCACACTAACACCTAAAACCCAAATTACAGTAATCTGAAAACATAAAAATAAATATATGAGCACAATTATATATGATATTATGCTATATATCATGTGTGAATAATACAGAATCGTTAAGCTTGATTTTTTTTAGACCAAACTTCCTAGAAAAATATTACAAATTTTATCTAGTGTCGGAAAATGTACAATGTTGTTCATGGTTTATGGAGGTGTACTTGATATTAGTTCAAAAAATGCTAGAGCAAGCCTAAGATACAGATGGTAGCTAAAAATTATAAATATATATATATATATATATATATATATATATATACAAATCATTGTAAAACTAGCAATACAAAATATACTACTAAAATCTGCTCCAGCTCTTGCAGATTGTAGTGATATATCAATCACAATGTCAGTGTTGACATATGTCAAAACACCTGTATAGATAATTGAACTTATTTATGATTGTCACTTGAACAGAAGCATGATGTACATGCGCAAGTCACTCCCTTCCACACCGCAACTGTCGGTGCGACCGCTGTTCACTCTCAGAACTGTAGTGTAACTAGCTAGTATAATAACATTAGAAGCCGACTAAAGCTACACTGTTTTTTCTTAATTAAGGAAATATTATTTTTATGTAAGTAACAATGGGCCTGCAAAAATGCAGAAAGAGGAATAAAGATAATGCACAGTCCACAATTAGTTTACAATGTATGCAAATATATTTAAAAAGAACATCTGAATGTGTCTGAAAAGCTTGTGGTATTGTTTTGTACGTCAATAATTAGCATAATTAGCCTAAAGAAGACAAATCACACAGTGACTCAAAAACCTTTTTCATTCCAAGAAAAAAAAAGGCCTAGAAAGACAAATAAAGCTAATTTGGATGATTTTGATCAGTGCACTCATAGAACAGTACACATTTAATCCATCAAAATGAAAACGCACGACCAACTTGTAAAGGAAAACGTACAGCCAGACAAAAAATAAACTAAAACAAGTGAATCTACTTTTAGAGGGATAATTAAAAAGCTTGGATTTAGGTGCGAAAAACTCAAAATAGTTAAAAAAATCGTCATTAACATCAATAACTTAAAAGAGGAATATTTGAGAACATTGAATGGTGACAGGGAAGCAGGCTACCCAATCATGGGCATGTACACAACCTATTTTTATAGTAGTACTTTTGCAGAAAAAAGTTGAACCGCTAGTAAAAGTTCTACACGCTGGCAATGGTTTTATACCACATGTACTTCTTATTTTCAAATCTAGTGAAACTGGTGATTATAAAAAAATGTGAATTAACAACTATGAAAAGTGGGTTAATGAAAAATTAATTTTTAACTTGAAAACTGGATGTGCTGTAGTTATAGATAATGCACCATATTACAATATATGGCGCAATAGTTATCAACCCAGCACCAATTTCCAACACCTTAAAAGAGCAAGTGATTAAATGGCTTATTTTCTGGCTAGAAAGAGAAATAAATTTTAATTTATGTTGAAACCAGATCTGCACAAATTAATAAAATGAATAAACCTAAGTACAAATGGTTTAGAATTAACTACTTTTGCAGTTGATCCATTCAGTTTTGAGACATTAGTTAGTCTTACCACCCATATCTCAATCTAATTAAATTAATAAGGACATCTATCAAAGAATATATTTAAAACAAGAATGTACAGAATACAGATGACAGTGTGAAATAAGTGGAATAATTTAATATCATTAATGTTAATTGTTAGAAGAAATGTGACCACATAAAGAAATCTTAAGAATCGTATATGTAAACAGACGGCACGATAGACGTCTTAGTATACAAACTAATAATACAATTACAATTTCGTGTTGTAGGTTGGCTACTCTGTTTACAATATAGAAATTTATCGGCAGTCTGTAGTCTGACATCTGACACATATTACTATTGCTTACATCTTGTTTGTGTTTATGTTCTGTACAATCTATTACTGTTTCTTCAAGCAGTAATTCTTGTGAACTCATATAGTTTATCTTGAGTATTTCAGATGCGTTCGATAAAAAAGTATAATAAAAGACGTTTTGTTGGAAATAGAAATTCTTTTACCCAGACTGAAGAAAGGGTTAGATCTAATGATTCATTGTCAACAGACTTGCCCAGTACAGAAAGTACACCTAGGCCTAGGCCATCAAGTCCTGAGTCTAAAAATAGTGTATCTAAAAGAAAGTTGAAATATCTGACTATGACAGGGGACAAATCTGAGTATGTTCAAGAGGAAATGTGTAAATGTAACACCCTAGTAGACTTAGAAATATTATGTAAATAAATTGCTAACTTTGCAGTTTGTCGTAGTTGTTCAGGACCGTAAGGTACCGTACAACTAGACGTAAGGGCATTGTTTCCAGTTAGTTTTGTCCTGTTGTGAATGGGATGAAAAGACATCTTTTATATTATCGAAAATACAAGCTCTTCCCATTATGAGAACTTGCGCCTTCCAGTGTGTATGGTCTTCGAAGTATCAGAAAGAGCCAAGCGCCGGCTAAAATGTTGTCATGAATATGCCCTCCACCACCTTGTAAGTTGTTCAGAAACAACAATGTACTTTTGAAAAGTATTGAAAAAGCAAGTACTGATTCCATGATAACTGCCACGCATGATAAAAGTGGTAGGAAATGGTGGAAATAGTGACATTTGCGTTGCAGTAGATGGAACGTGGCAAAAACGCGGACACAGTTCCAAACATGGAGTTATTACAGTGACTAGTGTGGAAAATAGCAGTTTTGGATGTTTTGTCTTTTAGTAAGTACTGTCCAGTTTGTAAAAATGAAAAAAAAAAGATTATGACAATTGCTTAGGAAAACTACTAAGGGACAAGTGGCAGTATGGAGGCTGCCGGTGTTTAGCAAATCTTCCAGTGGTCTGACAAACATAAAATACCTGTTAGGTACACCCAATTTTTGGGGGATGGAGACAGCAAGGCCTATGATATTATAGTGGCCCACAAACCATATGGTGATAGTGTGGCTATAACTAGGCTTGGATGTGTAGCACATGTTCAAAAGCGTTTAGGCACACGTCTTAAGACTTTTGCGACATACTTACAAACACTGTCTGATGGTAAGGCTCTGGGTGGATGTGGCAGGTGGACTGATGACACAATTCAAAAATTACAACAGTATTATGGTAATGCAATAAGATCTACCTTAGGCAAAACTGTTACTGAACCACAACATGGTATGTGCCGCATTGGTGGGGATTCATGGTGCAAATATAACAGAGCAGCAGCAAGAGGACTTCCATGTCCTGAACACACTAACTCCTTGCCATCAGCTGTAATGGAAGTCATCACACCTGTTTATACAGACCTCACTAATAATAGCCTACTCAATCGCTGTTTGCTCAGTATGACACAGAATTGTAATGAAGCTTATAATCAACTGGTTTGGTATAGGCTACCTAAAACTACATTTATGAATGGACTGACAATAAAACTTGGAGTGTTAGATGCTGTGCTGTGTTATGTTATAATAAGGGGGCTTTAAGTAAAGTCAGTGTTTTGGAAAACTTGTGTGGAGAAGCGGGATCCAACTGGGTGTTAGGCCTATAAAAACAAGATTCAAGATGTGAGGCGAGTAAAAGATGCGGAAAGAGCTTTTGAGGAGCTCAAAAAGAAGGCAAAAAAGGCAAAGAGAAATATCAAAAGGAAGCTGGAAGATGAAGAAATGAATTATGCAAATCCAGAGTATGGTGCAGGCCTATTTTAGTTGATTGTTTTGTGAGTAAACTTTATCTTCAATAAAACCTGCTTTCCCAATATCCTAGTTTTTATTCACATTGGTACAATTATGGTTATTCTTTTTAGTGCTCTCAACAAAAATAAGGAGGGGTTTTCAAAAATTCTAATTAGTTTTTATTTAACCCTTTCAGTGCCAACATCCGACTACACGGACGTACATAAAATGTGCAAGAAGAGCCAGTGTCCGACAACATGGACGTACATAAAATATGCAAGAAAAGCCAGCGTCCGACTACACGGACGTGTTTTAAAATATTCGTAAAAAATACAACAAATATCTAAACAATCCTAATTTTGTTATAATTGTATTTATAAAGATATAAACTAATAAAAACCATTCAGTTGAATGTATTTCCATTACATTAGTGTTATAAATAAAACAAAATACAAGTGGCTGTGGACGTCGTTAGTCTGAGTCAGCTGTCGTCTGTTGTTTACTAACCAACTACGCAGTTTCGCCGAGCTAACTTGTTGTTGTTTAGTTTATTGTTGTAAAATGTTTACAAAATGAAGCGTAGTGCATCACCTCTTAGTGAAAACACTTTACAGAGAGTGTTAGAAGACGATAGTGATGTTGTTGTGAGTGATAGTGAAACGGAGAGTGAAGAGTCTTCTAGTTTAGGTTATGAGAACACAGACAGTGACCCGGATTATCACCCTGAGTTGCCTTCAACTTCAAATAATAGTAGGCCTATACTAGATAACTTGTTATTTAGAGCAAATGTTCATAATGATCTTTCGTCATCTGAGGATGATGCCCCAGACATAGGACTTGACTTTGAAAGTCCCCCTAGACCTAGGCTTAACCTACAAACAAGGCCAAGAGGTCGGCCAAGTAATGTAGGCCTTTATCAATTGTCTGAAACCTCCTCTTCAGATTCTGAGGATGGTATGGGATGGGATGAGGTAGAAATGGATGGGAATATTAGTTTTTGCCATTAGTTTTCATTTGATAAGCTAACGGGTCTAAAACATGCTCCTCCTCGTAACTCCTCCCCGTCAAATTATTTCAAACTTTTTTTACAACAGCCCTCCTAGAAACATTTGTAAAATTAACCAATAAGTATGCCACAGAATTTATAAATAAAAGTCCATTGAAACCACACAGCCGGGCAAACTCCTGGAAACCTGTGTCTCTCTTAGAGATGCAGGCCTTTTTAGCAGTACTAATAAATATGGGTATAAAAAAACAGCCAACTATTTACAGTTACTGGTGGACCAGTTCTAGTCAATTCATTGCCTGGTTACCAAGAACGTTTACCAAGAATAGATTTCAAGCAATATTGAGATTTTTGCATACGGTCGACACAGTTCCGCTTGCAAAACCAGGTGAGCCAGATTATGATGCGTGCGCTCGGTTCAAACCACTGATTGACCATGTAAATAGGGTTTTTAAATTTCATTTTTCCCCCGGTCAGAACCTTGCGATTGACGTGAGTACTATAAGTTCCAAATCGCACAGTCAGCAGAGGCAGTACTTACCAAAGAAGCGACATCGGTGGGGAATAAAGCTTTGGATGCTATGTGACTCGGTCACCCACTACTGCTTGAATTTCTTTGTCTATAAAGAGGTGAATGGCAGTGACAAAGATGAAATTAAATCTAATGGATTGGGCTATTTTGTTGTGAAAAGGCTTTTGGAAATGGCTGGTCTATTAAATAAAGGCTATCACATTTTCTGTGATAATTTCTTTACTTCTCTAAAGCTTGCTAAATATCTTTACAGTAAATGTACATTTTTGACGGGTACCATGCGTATAAACCGCAAAGGACTTCCTGATTCAGTAAAACCTAAGTTCAAAGTGGGAGAAAAGAAGTACTTCAAGAAAAATGAGATGACTTTATTAGCATTTAGAGAAAAGCAGTCCCAGACAAAACAAGTATTAGTTTTAACTACAGATGGCACAGTTTAAGATGAAAAAAGGAGCAAAAAATTTGGAAATCACATCAAAATTACTAATAAGCCAAAAGTTATAAGGAGATATAATGATTTTATGGGAGGGGACCAAATGTTAAATTCATACCTTGATGAGAGGAAAGCACTCCGGTTTTAGAGGAAAGTTACTTTTAATATCTTTGGGCGCATGGTACTCAATTCTTATATAATTTATAAGAAAAATACTGACAAACCCCTTCCTAGACTAGAGTACACTGTGGCACTAGTAGAACTTTCCACTGAATGGCTGGCCCTCCAAGAAAGGAGGCCTATGTTGTATACTTCACCTGGAAACAGCAGGGAGGGTAATGCGGCTAATAACGGCAGTGGTGATCCCGATTGGACAATGTTCTTGAACAAATTGGCAAATAAAAAATAACTTAATTGCTCTGTCTGTAGTAAGAAAAGTACTCAGGCTGGAGGAAAAAGGCCACATTTGCTTGCAAAACATGCAAAAGGGGACTCCACCCATATTGTTTACCATTTCATGTGTTAATTTTTTTCTCATTCAAATAAAAAAACTTTTAAATAGGCTATAAGTGTTTATTAATTGTGTAATTTTAAACTTGAAATAGGCTATTTTTTCTCAATATTTGCCTAATACATAATTTTATAAAGTAAAAACAGTGTTTAGCAAGATGTGCGAAAAATCCAAATACGCGTTATTTTTGAAAAACAATGACAAAACCTTTATTTTTGAAGATAGATGTAAAATGTTTTTTTTATGTGGAGATTCAAACACATACTCAATTTATGGAACAAGGATTTTTTACTGGCCTTATATTTACACCAAACTGAAAAATTCATCATAAAATGTTATGTAAGTAAAAGTTTTTCTGGTTTTATATTTTTAATGCATGTTGTAGTAAATTTCTTTTTCAGTATTAATTTAAAGCACATTGTTTAGAGCAAAACAAAACAAAAAGTGGTACTATGGGATTATACCGACCACGCCCAGACATGAATAGTTATTTGACATTTTGCTTCTACTGATTACTAAATTAGCGTAGAACAATATTTCTTCAATATAAAACAGTATAAATGGCAATAGCCTTATTTAATTTCAATAAACATTGAATCACAAAAAGTACTTGCTCCGCCGGGAGTCGAACCCGGATCTCTCACTTGCCGGGTGAATGTGCTACCATTACACCACAGAGCGCTTACTTTTTCCGATTCAATTATTTTGTATTTGGCCGTATCTGTCACATATGCGTTTAAATAAGCAAACTAACATATGATCGGAAGACCAAAAGCGCTCTAACACAATTAGATGACGATTATCGAATGATATGGAATCATCAATATTCGTGACCATTTAAAGAACTGAAACCAAAAAACGTAGGAGATATTTCAAAGAACAATATGGTCTGCTAATTTTCAATCGTAGAAATAAAAGTAAAAATATTAACCCTTTTAGTGCCAGGGATCTTGTTACGAGACGATGAAACAACACACCAAAGGTCTCACTCAGAGACGAGACGTTCCTACGCAAAGAGTGCTGGAATATCGGAATGAGACGATTCCTATTTCATTTGTAGTATCTCTATGACTTATCCCATACTGTCTGATATCATACCAAAGGTCAATACATTAACTAAACTAAAATTTTCAACTATTATTTCTACTTATTAATGCTGTTAGGTGACGTAAACAACTAACTAAAATACAACACTTTCTCAGTTGGATCGCGATCGCGTGTCGTGACGAGTAGCGGAGCATTTTCGAGGTTATATAATTGTGCATTTTTATTAATTTGAAATGTTTTAAGTTACATTAGATATTAAAATTAATAAAAAAAGTGATGACAGTCACTTCCGAGTTTCCATAAAGACAGTGTTGTAGAGTTTCTTTGAAAATTGCTTGAATAAGGTTATGTTTATGTTTTGAGTTTCGTTTTAGTAATTATTGTTATATTACACATGATTTTGCATTGTTATGGCTTTTATCATTAAGGTATTAAAGTTTCGAAAAGAATTAAAAAAAAAACTTTTTATGTTGAAAAATAAACTTAAATGAATATTTTTCAAAACCCTAAGCTTTTCAGCAAAACAAACCTCTAGCACTTGAATAATTTTTATATTTGTGTTTATTGTACAATATTAGTTTATTACACATGATTTTAGGGTGTTTTAAATTATCTTTATCATAAAAGTATTAAGATTTAAAAATAAATGTTCTTATGTTAGCTCTTTCACCTTAAACTAGATTTTTATTTTGTTTCCGTAGAAAAGTCACTACCTAAAGTGATTTTTAATTTTTTTTACCTATATAAACATCTTACATGTATAAATTTTCAGATGGACAATTCAATTGCCTTTAAAACAATTTAAAAAGAAGTTTTGTGAACAAAAATAAATTTTAAATAGATTTTTTTCTGAAACCATGCGTATTAGTAAAAATAATCTCTAGCAACCAACAATTTATAAAGATTTTGTTTATGGTACAATATTAGGTTATTACACGTGATTTTGGGTTCTTTTTAAATTATCTTTATCACGTAAGTATTGAAATTTCAATATAATTTCTTTTATAATAGTTATTTTACCTTAAACTTGATTTTTATTTTTTGAAACAAAGAAGACACATAACTGTTCTTGCCACCATTAGTCAATAGCGAAAAACATGATTTTAATTTTTAGTTTATTTCTATATATGTTTTTACTTTGAATAAATTTTGATTGAGTACTGTGGTGAACTATGAGTACTTTCTGATTAAACAGAGGCCACTGATAATAAAAGGAATTTAGCAATTTTGGGTGGGCAGTTACACAATTTATACTAACGGTTGGGGGTTAGATTAGACTAGTCTAGGAAAGGTGTTATGTTAGATTAGGTACGAAGGTTAGATTAGGGGTTATGTTAGACTAGGTTACGTTAGTAAACCTAAACCGTCTAACCACATCAGCCGCAGCCTGCTTTGAATAGGTGACCTCTGTTTAATGAGAAAGTACAGAACTATGTTTGAGGCTTTAAAAATGTTAATATGGAAAAGCTACCCATTTATATGTAAAATAAATGTATTCGTTTCATATCACATAAAATAACATAAGTTTATTTAATCCTCCGGCTGGCAATGTCGTAAATTACGACTCATTTTTTCCCGCTGTGAACTGGCAGACTCGTAATATACAACTCATTAAACATCGTCTACTAATTACGTCATAGTTCCGATAATTACCGCTCGAATCGCATAAAAGTTATATCACTTTAATCACAAGATCCCAAGCCTTCTAATAATGTATTCACTTATATATATATATATATGAATATTTGTTCTTTTACTGGCCGCTAAAAGCTCCAGACTACTTCCGCGTGATGCGACTCTGCAACTGTTAGTGTTCCAATCAGCTGTTCGGTAATTTTATTTGTAAATAAAAGTGTTTATAACTATGTATTTTCTTTTTGTGCATAAGTAAGTGAACATTTTGCATATTTTAGATTTTTAAATAAAATTAATTTTGAATTTTTTTTAATGGCATAATATAAAAAAGGGTTTTTTGAAAAACTAAGTTTTGAGTTCTGACCATCAAACATCCACCATTATTCAGGTAAGTCAAATTATAATTATGTTTATATTGTACAACATATTCTGCAGAGTAATTTGATGTATAACACTTTTTTGTATTCTCCAATAATTAATTGTACAGGATAAAAAATTAAAAACTCTGCACAAAGCTTCAAAACAGGGTGCCAGTCAATGCTCAAATGCGCGCCAGCCATAGGGTTAAACTACGTTTGAGCAGCGTAATACTTATGATTAAACTTTCTGAAATGGTATTTCTGCAGGTTCTGATGCCGTCAAAACTACATTCATTAAGTAAAATGGGGTAGGGTACGATAAGCGGACCCGGTTTTTTATATCGAAGAATGTAATCATCGATAACTAATATTTGTATCTCAAATCCTACACTATCAATCGATATAAAAGTATCTATAGTCTTCAATAACAATCATATGTTTTAAATTAAAATATGAATGTAATATTTACATTGATCAAACAAATTATTACAGCCTAACCAAAATTAGGAAAACTGAAGACGACCATATTTGCTCCTCTCACAGTTACAGTTGTTTCTTTCCCACAAACTTCACATAATGGGTTTTTCGGTACGAGTCCAACATGTTGGTCACACAAAAAACATGTCTTATCACCTTTCAAAGCAATATCATTTAGTTTTCTAAAATTGACTGTCATTTTTAATATTAAAATGTTACTTATAAATAATTGAAACATTACATTACGAGTATTATTTGAAAGTGTTTACAGCTGTTGATGTAGATTATTTAAGTTAATGGTTCAAAATAATTAATCATTATCGATTGATTATATCGATGGTTATGATTAAGTAATTTCGTTTGCCAATTTCGGTATAAAAAACCGGGTCCGCTTATCGTACTCTACCCGTAAAATGGCATAGTTTGTTTGATTTCAACTAAAATAGTACATGATTTTCGATATATTCATAATACCAAATTAAGAATGTTCAAAAAGTCATCTAAAGAGTGTTTTTTGCAACATTGTGTTTGTTCTGACTTTTCTTAAAACGAAACACTATTTAGTTTCCACCTTTAATTCTAGTTTTCATCCCCTCACTACAAACAGGATACTTCAGATTTAAGGAGCAAGCTCCTTCTCTTATAGCCAGACCATTTAAAACATTTCTTAGTGTTAAAAAACATTTTGAGCCAATTTTTGCATATTCATCACCATTGTTGTTGTAGTTGTCACTAGCCTTCTCCTACATGAACGAAACAACAACAGCTGGTAATGACATCACTAGTTTCAAGGCGCGTTCACACCGCAGTCTGCAATTTTTAGGAATGTTTGCAACTTTTTAGTTGCAGATTTAATTGTTGGCAACACAAAAATTGCCAACAATTTAGTGTGCGCTATTTTGCACTGTTTGCAACCTTTTTAGGGACTAGGCTAGTTTCTATCAAGATGTGGAAAGTGCAGGATGTGGTTGCTGCTGCAAGTGCTTGCTACATTTTAGCTACGCAACCAACGCCAAGAAGATTCTGGGTTGAAGTAGATATAGTGGTAGTGCGCTTTTGGATGATTTGAAAAATGATGACACTGATCCAATGTCAGCTGAACTGAAAACCGATGGGAGTTTCAAGAACTTTTTAAGAATGGCAAGTAGTGACTTTGAACATTTGCTACTTTCAGTTGTACCAAGGATTGTCAGAAAAGACACTAATTATCGACTTGCCCTTCCCGCAAAAGAAAATACATTTTTTAGCCAGTGGTGATTCCTACACAAGCCTAAGTTACTTATTTAAATCTCCAAAAGTGCTATTTCGGAGTTTGTTCCACAAGTGTGCGAGGCATTAATAGATGTGCTGAAGGACAACATAAAAGTAAGTACAGTAATTACTTTAAAAAATTGTATTTATTCAATCAAATTAACAAAATAGTTATATAAAGTTATTTACAAATTAGTCAAAGTGTAAGTTGGAGTTTCTGTATCGTCAGAAAGAAAATTATCAAGCAAAGACACAAATTCATCTGTTTCATATGACATTCTTGAAGGCATAGAGATGTTAGGAGTTGGCTGGTTCGAGGGAAGGTTGGCAATTTCCAGATCAAATAGTGCCTGGTTATTCCTGTGTTTTGTCACTGCCATTTGCCGTAGATCAGTACATTTACGTAATTGGCCAGCGACGTACTCCCCAAAAGCATCAAACTCGTCCCTTGGTTTTATTTTGTCTCCTAAATTCTTCATTACAGAAAGCGCTTCTTGTGCAACTTGAATTGAGTTGTTAAATTTCGAATTTTTGTTTTGACATCTGCTTTCGTTGCAATTAGTTCATCAGCGATCTCCAGTCGAGCATAATTTTTCTTATTTTTGTCTTTATAGAAGCTGTTTGTGGCGTTCCAAAGAAGCTGCCTTTCCCTGTACATTTGTATTAGTTTCAATACTTTGTCCTTAGACCAAACCAATTCGTCGAAGGCTCCTTCAGCAGCATCCTCCATCATCAGCACAACTGAACCACAACTGAATATATAATATAACAACTGAACCACAACACAACCACAAAAGCACAAATAGGAGAACAACGAATAGAACACACGAATACAGGTAGGTTAGGTTCAGAGACAGACGCAACGAGAGACCAGTGGAGTCGCTGCGCACGCGCCTGCGCAAGGAGGCAGATAAAAGTCGGCAACTAAAATGTTGGCAACTTTTGGCGTTTACTTTTGTTGCAGACAAAGATCAAAAGAAAGTTGAAATATTTACCGACTCTGAATGGAAATTCAGAATGGCAATTCTGTCTGCAACTCGAGGATTTTGTTGGCAACACGAAAAGTTGGCAACAAATTTATTTGGCGTTTCTTAAAAAATTGCAGACTTTTATCAAATGTCATAATTGATAGTATTGATATTTAAAATAGGTTAAATGTAAAAAAATTCATTGACATAATCCATAACACAATTGCACAAATAATTGTTTGGTTAAATGAATGTAACTATCAAACGTCTATCATTTCAAAATGAATCATATAGTATAGTCTTCACTGCCAAAAATTAAGACACCCAACACTTAAGTGATTTAAAGGATATGCAAATCCTCATTACCCTAATATCATAGTCCTATATTATGGATCACTATTACTTTTAAAATATTAACATCCTTAGATTTAAAGTAACTAGAAATTCATCATATTTAAGCAAATTTCATTTGCAATTAAAACTAAACGTGTGAAGTAAGATTTGTAAACAACGGCCACTCTGCTTGATTTGAGATTTAAAATATCAACCTAACCTCACCTCACCAACCTTAACCTTATTCTGATTTTGTTAAATGAACTACAGTATGTGGTGGTAATCGTATATGCCATTAAAACACAATTCTGTAGTAGGATATTAATATGGCCTACGTTCAAAAAATAACTTTTATCAGATAGTATTTTAATTACTGAGGTTATAGGCTATTCATATCGATTTCCATCCGCAAGATTTCATCTTTTCTTCCATAGGGAAATTAGTGAAAATATAATAACAATGCTCGCCAATTTAATTGTAAAATAATTGTTAAACTATTAACTATATTAAATATAAACTAAAATACAAAAACTTACACGAGTTAGAGAATCAGTACACTTAGAGATTGACGGACCGTTCAAAGGAAGTTGGTTTGTTCCATGAGATCCTGCAGTATACACAAAAATTGCATGTGGTGTTTTCACAGTATCCGGTTTTCTCCTTGGGATATTACAACGTTCTTAAAAGCCAGCATTATTTAATACGTGTCGTATTAAAAAATTAAGATAATAATATTAATGAACATTTTATAATCACAATCTCAAAAATTTGATTTTAACCTTTTTAACATATACTATACAGTGTTATATTTTACTAAGAAAACTTTTCTATCTAAGGTATCTGAAATTGTTTCATTTATGCGATAGATGCTTTATTTTATTTTCTGCATTATTTTTATAAGATATATATGGTAGCTTCAAACTCATAAAATAAAAACTAATGGTTTGCGCTGTAAATAGATCAACATTATAAGATCCACTTTTTAATAGCAATAACGCTGCATTGGTTGTTTATCACTTAATTTTATCAATAATATTTTTACAGTAGAAGTTGTAATTTCAGTATTTACCAGGTCACACGTTTGATTAAAATCGTACAACGATCTAGAAAGCTAGGAAAACCATGTTCTATAATAATAAAGTAACAGTACGTAGATATGGGTGGGATGCATAAAGTTCCAAAATGGACTACTTTGGTGAAATGCTAGATTATATGACGGGCACTCATATTTTTAATAATTTGTTTCGGGAGCCATCTCCTTGGTTTCGTTCTCAAATTAAAACTCACCCGTCGAAGTCTCTAAAACAAAAGGGCTGTCTGCAACTTAATGACTAGTGAATTAATACATTTTAAAAACTGGAATCATTGGGTCTGAATATTTTATTTAGATGAGTATACGTCAAAGAAAACAACAAATTGCAAAAAGAAATTACGACAGTTAGGGAGCACGAAATATTAAAAACTACATGACCCAAAAGGAGGCTCGAAGGAATATTCAATGACAATTTTCCGTCTGGATTTATGAAACAATAGTGAACACACTAACATACAAAAGATATCGCATCATCTCTAAGCATAAACTGAACAGTTTTAATATTTTAATCTAAATCTCGAGATATACATTTGCCGAGGTAATACATCAAATGTATACCACAACATCCGTAGTTGTGGCTGGATGTTTTAGTAAAGTTTGTTTCAGAATTTTATTACTGTTGTACATCTACATGTGCTTAATTGTTCCAAAGCGTGAAAAAGTAATTCGAGTTCAGAACCTGTTTTATATGGTTAAGTTTAAAGCACTGTATATCTGTTCCATTATATACCACTTAAGCATGGATTTGTGATTACGTTTGACTAAACCTTGTAAGTCCAGGAGCAGTCCATCCTCTTTTACGGCTTACTTGAGACCTTTAAGTCGGGAAGAGGTTGACTCTTGATGAATATGGAGGATGAGGTGATTTATAAGGAGTGAACGTGGGAGCTCAGTAAGGTGAAATGGTATGACCATTTAGATTTATAAGACTATAATATAAACAGTTCAGTAAGAATGAGGTCTAAAACGCAGGATTAAACTCTGTAGATCTGTATTTTAAAATACAGTGATCACGCTGAATGTGTACTGATGTCTGAAACAATATATATTAAAAGTAAATTAAGAGCCACTTCTTTTAGCGTAATGTGGTCAATATTATTGAACAGTCAATTATTTTCTAACTAATATCTGAAGCCTCTTCCGCCAGTCGCTAATTAAAGACATCCAATTTCTGTGTGTTTATGCGCAAGGCAACTCTCGAGTGAAGTGCTAACAATTTTGTGTGAAGCTTTACTTGTATTGTATTGCCCTTACGTCGATATTAAAAATGGTAAACATTGGTCCATTAGGAGTCCCGATTTCCGTCTGTTGAGTAAATTACCCTGCTTAAATTTGTCTTATAAGTATTCATGTTGTCGCCAAGAAAAATGAAAGAGTATACAAACATTGTATTCTGCGAACGTTAATCATATGACATTTTCAGTATTTTCATACGAAGGATGAAGATTAGCTTTCAATGAGATCTTCATAAAAGGAAAGGGGTTATTTTGACATATGTTTAACTGGTATTAATGCTTCTGTTTAATTCCTAGCTACATTTCTTTGAAATTTCTGATGAAACATCAGCCGTGAATAAATTTTGTACTGTTTATTTTAGAATGAAAGTAAACCTTCCTTGTCAATTTAGTATTTTTATGCATGTACATATGTATAGACTTTTGTTTGAGAAAAGTATACTTAGATATACGAAAATTCATAAAAACACTAAGCAAACGTTCATTTATACACATAAGCGCGCGCGCGCGGCATTTCACCACCAGGCTAACACTGTAATATTGTTATTAGAAATCATAAATTCTTTATTGTCAGACAGTATATCACTGCAAAATAGCGTCAACAATAATATGTAATAGTTAATTACATTAAGTGATTTTCAGAATAGCCTAATTAAATTAAATATAAAAACGTCATATTAATTCAAATAGAATTAAAGTATTTGTCAATAAAAATAAAATAAACTAAAGCTTACATAGGTGGTTAGTCTTAACATAAAGCTCAATATAAGCTAGTCTGACCAGAGAACTCGACAAAGTCCCTGACACTGTAATAAGCCCGCTGTACCAAATGCCGCTTGACCTCCCTCTCAAAAGAAGGACTTGTTTTTGTTTTCATAGAGTCTGTGAGTGCGTTATATAGTTTAATGCCGCTGATTAATAAATGTCTTTTAAAAAAACTTGTTCTATGGGCAGGAATGGTAATTATACTGGAGTGGCGTAGATTGTGACGATGTTGGGGATTGTGAGAGTTGAAAAGGTGGAGGTTTTTGTGAACAAATGTCACACAGTATAAGATATATATCGATGAGAATGTTAGAACTTTTGCCTCCCTAAAAAGCGACCTACAAGAAGTTCTACACGGTTTCCCAAAAACCGCCCTTAACGCCCTTTTCTGGAGTTTAAAAACGAATTTTGTAAGTACACTTTCACATCACCAAATGACTACCGCATACGTGAGAAATGGGTAGATAAGCCCATAGTAAGCAGCCAAGGTCACTCTGGTATTAGAAAACTTTGATAGGTTTTATTTTACGGACGGATTTATTTTAAGTGGAAAAGAAGAAGACAAATTAATGTCAAATAACCTAAAAAAAGGCTATGACCTTAAGCTTAGGTCACTGAGACGTGAAGCTACTGCCAGCTACATTTCCAAGTCCTTGATAAAATCCAAGGCGATCTGGAATGTGATCAATAGCGAAAGGAAGTCCAAACAACAAGAACCTGAGGACGTAACATACCTGATGGTAAGAGACATACTCAGAGTTGAAGATCCTATGGAGCTTGCTAATTGTTTCAATGTCCACTTCTCATCTGTAGCTGAGGAGATTCTTAAGATCATTCAAGACCGGAAACCCCGTAGTGAACAGCATACAGAACTTGATGTGGCAACCCCAATGACAGCGTTGATTCCTACCTTTCAGCAAGAATTGCTCAACACTATTAGCAGTCTAAATAGCAAGACTTCATCGGACCTAGATGATTTCTCCTCTATTATGGTCAAGCACTGCCAAGAAGAATTGTTGACACCTCTGCTGTATATAGTCAATTTAAGTTTGTCTCAGGGCATCTTTCCGAGCAAGATGAAAACGTCAAAAGTGATTCCATTACATAAGAAAGGTAGTAGACATGAGTTGGGGAATTACAGACCTACCTCCTTAGTGTCTACCTTTTCTAAACTTATCGAGAAGATTGTCCTGATTAGAATCGCAAATCACCTGGAAAGCAACAGGATCAGTCTAAATAGCCAACATGGCTTGCAAAAGTATAAGTCCACTGTCACAGCTCTAGTCGAGATGGTTGAATAGGTTGTGGATAAGCTCGAAGATGGGGAGAACATTACCAGTATATACCTTGATCTAAGTAAGGCTTTCGATTGCCTTAGCCACAGTCTTGTCTTGACAAAGCGTGAAGAACTTGGCTTTCAGAGTGTCGCCTTAGAATGGTTCCAGAGCTATTTGACAGGCCGAACCCAACTTGTTGAACTGAAGAAGAAAGTGAATGGGAGAATTACTACATGCAGGTCACAACTGCTACCTGTTACAAGGGGCGTACCCCAGGGGTCTGTTTTGGGGCCAGTAATATTCACTCTGTTTACATATGACCTTCCATCATACACTGTTCCATTCATCAAATCAATCATGTACGCCGATGATACTGTGCTCGTTGCCTCAAGCAAAACCATAGAAGATATAGAAGTGAAATCCTACGTTGCACTTAACTTGGCCATTGAATATTGCTCCATGAATGACCTCGTCTTCAATGAAGGAAAAACCAAGCAAATGAATATGGGCAACAAGAGAGACGAGATCAGAGGGTGTCAAGGTCTTCAGGTCGTCGAAGCTACAAAACATCTTGGCTTAATTATAGACAACAGACTGTCATGGGTTGATCACGTGGACGAGCTGTGCAGAAGACTAAGCAGTGCTATATTCGCTCTGAGACGCATTAAATCTATTAGTACAGTAGAAGCCCTTAAAATCCCTTACCACTCCCTCTTCGAAAGTCACCTCAGGTATGGGATCCAGCTTTGAGGAAGCACCTCTCTCCATAACATCCAACGTGTGCTAGTCCTGCAAAAGAGAGCACTAAGAGTAATGGCTGGCCTGAACTGGAAGGAGAGCTGTCGAGAGCCTTTCAGAAAGTGGCGCATACTTACTGTGGTGAACATTTACCTGTTGGAGGTGATCTCGCTAAATAAGACTGTTTTACTGAATGTATTAATTTTTGACACAATTTCAATCTTTAAGATTGTAAATAAAGAATCTCTCTCTCTCTCTCTCTCTCTCTCTCTCTCTCTCTCTCTCTCTCTCTCTCTCTCTCTCTCTCGCCTAGAAACATCCCCCAAACGGAATGTAATTTCCTCCAAATCCTGAGAACTTCTGATGCAAAAATTAATCATTTGAGTTTTCACGTTATTTACTACGAGTTGGTTATGCTGAAACCACAGAGATATTTTTTGTGTTTCTTCAGAAGCCAGAGTCATGAGGTCCAAGTGGTTTGGGGCTTTCACTGCGAGGGATGTATCGTCTGCAAAAAGACAAATTTTGGCATTGGGACCAGAGATGCAGTTTGGAAGGTCATTCACAAACAAGAGGAACAGGATTGGTTCTAGTACTGAACCCTGCGGGATTCCTCTTAATAGGCTGTTCTTTGACAGCTATAGCTGTCCAAAAAAGGAAGCTGAACTGATTGCGTCCTCCCACGTAGGTAAGATGAAATCCAACAGTATGATACACCTCTAATGCCAAGTAGGTGGAGTCTTTTTAGCAAAATGTTGTGATTAACCATATCAAAGGCCTTGGTCAAGTCGAAAAACAATCCCATAGCTGAATTGCCCGAGTCTAGAGCTTGTGTCAAAAATTAAATAACAGAGTCAACTGCGTCAGAGGTTGATTTTCCTTTAATGAAACAAAACTGACTTGCAGAAAGAACTCCATTCCTCGCCAGAAAAGACAACAATATATCCAGAAACATTCTCTCAAATATCTTAGAAAAGGTTGTAACGAGCGAAATAGGTCTGAAATTACTACAAACGTTCCTCGCTCTTCTCTTGTACAGAGGGTGGACTACAGTGTGTTTTTGTGAATTAGGAAATTCACGCACTGAAAATACAATTAACTTTAAAGATATTTAAACAATACATATAGATATACGTGTCTGTGTGTGCGTTCGGTTAAATATATATATATATATATATATATATATATATATATATATACATATATATATATATATGTATGTATGTATATATATATATATATGTATGTATATATATATGTATGTATATATATATATATATATATATACATAAAACCTAACGAAACATTAAAGTCTAAGATGTCGAGCTGCATTTTCGTTGAGTGGGTATTTGTGTTTATATCTTCTATGTTCCATAGAAGTATTAAAGACGTTACAATATGTTAAAAAAAGAATCAGAGAATTTACTTTTAACTTTTAGAAGTGAAGAGGTAGAGCCGTAGAGGTATTAAAATGGCTTCGGCTGCATCTAGAGTATGTGAATCACCCGGGTGCAATGAAATTGCGAAATTACAGTGTCCAACTTGTGTTAAACTAGGAATTCAAGGTTCATATTTTTGTTCACAGGTAATTTTTTAGTTTTCATAACATACACTTTCTTTATAACACTAGGTATTTTGCCTTAACCTGCTTTATTTACAGAACCTAGGCTTAGTTCTATTTTTAGTACACCTAAGCAAGGATTATGAACTTTCTGAGATAAGCCTATGTTCTATAAACAGATCAATGTAATATTTACTGAACAGATTTTAGAATAAAAATAACCCATTTTTGACAATACCATAAGGTTTTGTTAATGATAGCATTGCAAAAAGGTTGCCTCTATTCAGTAGCCATAATATATTGATAAAATATTAAAAAATGTTTTAATAATATAAAGGTTAAGCATTTCTTAACTTAAGTATTTGTGAAGTTAACTGTCAGTGTCTGTAACTATTATTTTGATGTTTTACCTTATGCTATTCATCCTCCCGAATATTAATAGTAGTCTACAGATATGACTTGAGAGTGATTTCAAACAGGCTTTGGTAATGGGTACTCCAAAATAATGAAGTAGCTTAGACTGAGGACACTAACAAACATTTTGTTTTGTCTAAAAAAAAGATTAAGGCCATTAGTCTTAACCCTCTGGCTCTGGTAGTTAGCCCATTTCCCATGTCTCCTTTATTATTGAGGCCTATATGTATGTTTCTAGGCCCTACGGTTAGTATATGACATGCATTTTTACTCCCTTTTCAACTCCTTAGGAGGATTAAACAATCCAATTTTGTAAACTTTTCACAATGCAGTTAATAGGTACTTGTGGAGGAATCAGTATTTTTGTAACTAGCCTATTTCCATGTAAAATCATCGCTGAACATGAATCAGAAAAGTTCTTGTCTTATCGGAAAAGTCTTTAAATCTCTTTAATGCTAATGCTCTATAAAGTACAGTGTTCATGTCTCTAACCTGTTGTAATGGATCAGTCCATTATCTGCAGGTCCTTTGTGCCTGGAGGGGTGTTCTTTGAATATTCCAAATCCAACAACGACAGCTGTTAATAGCAGAGCCATAGAGAGTTAAATTTGAGGTTTCATAATCAGCCTTGCAGTGGCATAATTAGTTATACAAATGTTGAGTTGGCAGCATTTTAACCTTCCACTATTGCAGTGTCTGAAATCTGATGCTGTCATTCCTGAAACGTGGAATCAATGTCCATCTAAGCAAATTTCAGACTGCATTAAATGGAAGGTGAAATTAAGCTGAACTCAAAATCTGTATTAAATCAACCCTTCCCACCATAGCTACATTATAGTTATAAATAAATATGTTTAACTATTACAGTGGTGAGCAATACATTATTTTTAATAGAAAAACATTATTGCATTATTATGTTACATTATTTATCTATAGAAAATTTTAAGAAACAAATTAATGTATTTCTTATACCATAGGCCTAGTCTTTATTGTTTTTCATCATTAAAATACAGTAAAGCATTATCGTCGTAGTTCCAGAATATTAATTTCCAAATAAGCTAAGGAAAAATACTTTTTTACAAGTATTGTATCAACTTCAGGTTTTTTTCAATTTGAATTTATTACAATTACTAAACTGTTTTTATTAACATTTATGATAATCATGTGTTGAAACGACCTAATAAACTAAAAATGTTAAATTCAGGTGTCGAATGAAGCTAACATAGTAATCCTCTATGGAGGTTTAGCATGGTTACCGCAGCCTGCACTGATTGTTGCGGAAATTTTATTTTACCCTTCTACAGATCTTTGCAAAAAACATTTTTATTATTATACAACAAATTTTAAGATTTAATTTCTATTTAGCACGAAATATGCTTGATTATAATAGTTGTGGGAAATATTTATGCAATAAAATATTCACAATACCTAAAGGGTCAGTTCATATGAACTGATCCAATAATGGTTGCTTGACCATTTTAAAATATTTGGATTTTTTATATGTTTTTACTATAGTCATAAGAGGTTCAAAAATTATTATTAAATAATTTGATCTTACACTGTTTATGCGTGGCGGCCTCATTTTATTTTCATGAGAATCTAGCGATTTTATGCTTCGCTGACATTAGGGTTAAATTGAGTCTTCACACAAACACCATTCTTTTCAAAAAGATATCTTCTACAATATTTGTTATTATCTTTATAATTATAAGTACAAAATTCTATTCCCAAAATAGCCTTGATTGGTGATTAAATTTTAAAAATCAATAAATTGTTGGACTAATACCATTATTATGACTTTTTACAGGAATGCTTCAAAGGAAATTGGAAAGATCACAAAGTGTTACACAAAATTGCAAGTAAGTTTATTTTATGAATAGAGCCAAACTTCTGTTCATTTCAGTTAAAGTTCTTTATTACCAGCTAGTTAATTAGAGTTATTATATATTTAAAATGTTGTAGCATTAACAGTAGTAAGAGATTAATCCTCTATTTAAAAAAATGCTTACCACCAAAGGAAAGTTTATTAAAGTTGTAAATACAACTGTTTTGATTTTTTTTAGGGGTTAAGCATGCATCTAACATAATAAATCCAGTATCATAATCCTGAACATGCCGTAACAACAGAAAAGTTGTATGTGAACATGTTACCTGAATACATAGTTATGGTCAGTGTCTGTAATTCTGCTATTCCTTGAATCATCTCAATAAAACACTTAACAAAATGTGATTATATTTTAATTAATTTTAAGTAGATTTTGTGTACCAGAGCCCAAACTACCCTCTTTCTAAAGTTTGTAGATATAAGCACTATATTAAGTGGTTTGTAGATTGATATCTGTCCCCCAAAAACCCAAAAATACTTCTTTCAACTGAGTTGGAAGAACTATTTCAGATTTTAATTACTTGCTCAAGTTATTTAATGTCAAATTTAATATATCTGTCAAATATTCCACTAGTTGCTATATATAATATACTAGGGGAGCTACACAGTTTTGGGTTATTTGGCACACCTTTTAAGCAATGATACATGTATCCACTTTATCCCTCTATCAAATCAAAATTACACCACTTTTTTTAAATTTATTTAAAATGCAAATTTTTAAAATATGAATGTTAGTTGAGTATTTACAAAACTTTGTAATGCTTTATGCTTGCAACAGAGAACTCATTGTTGAACAAAAAAATAAACTTTGTTCTAAAATGACTTCTGACATTCAATCAGGTCCTGTTCTAAAATGACTTCTGACATTCAATCAGGTCCCTTCTTAGAACACCACAAGTATGGCCGTTTACTTTTATCTGGGTTTGCAATTAATGAATAAATACGATTATAAACTTACTTTAATTTCATTACTAATCTAATTTGTCACCATCCCACTTTTTCTTTTCCTATGGAAGGAAGTCAGTACTCGCCCGTGTTACAGAAGGTGAGGGTGTAGAAGGTCCAGGATATCCGGACCAGTACGACCCATGGCCACATCAAAAATTTACGGGAAAACTGCGGCCATTCCCCCAGACGCCTGCACGGTGTGTGCCATCCCACATCCCCCGCCCTGACTACGCCACTCATCCCACAGGGCTACCCGTATCGGAACAGCAGGTCAAACAAGTTGCTCAAATAAAAACACTGTCAGATGAAGAGATTGAGGGCATGAGAGTCGCTTGTAAGGTAAGAGATATTAGGTTGTTATAATACAGTTATAAACTTCAGATCTCAAAATGTTTCAAGTGCTTGTAGGTTTATTAAATATTGAAATGAATGTAATTTGTTATATTGTATTTTGTAACTGAATAAACTCATTGTTTTTATTTCAATTTAGATACAGTATACTCTTCATTATTCAGAGAGAGTTTGTATGTTGTGGGGATTAACCATGGCATCTGTGGTAATAGAAATTACATATGAAGCCTAAGTAAATTTAACTTTGAATTAAGTCAATTTAGTAAGTTTTCTAATTACTGCAACTTATTAAAAGTAATTAGATATGTTATGCAACAATGTACTGCAATACTGAACAGTACAGTTATATAGGCATTGGACTGTTTTTTTATTGTTAACACGCTAGAGTCGCACCTGCAGCAGTTTGTAGCAATTTTCAAAATTCTGTAGTATTATTGTGATTAACAATATCAGTGTTTAGGAACTCGTCTGATCTCTTTTCATATATTTCTTCACAACATCTTCACATCTGTTCTGTAACTATCTTTTCAAAGTTATTAACATTTTGTTGTCCCCTTCACACAATTCCATTATACAAACATTTATATTTATAAATACAATCACTCACTTATAAACTGAATTTACATTTTGCTAGTTGTTCTTTGATTAGACATATTTTCTTTTGAAGTACAAACAAATCTTTTTATTTCCATGCTTAAAAAAGCACCTGCAATTAGCTATCACTTGACCTCCTGCGTTGCCTAAATTTTACAGCAAATTTCACGATACTTGCAATCTATGTTTTATTGACACAGTTTTGTTTGCAGTTAAATTAAAGTACTATATTTTGAGACACGGTTAGTCAAACTAATCACAAGATATTTTGAGATTTCCTACTGAAGTAAAACCAAAAAATATGATGAAAAGTGAGCATGATAAAATTACCCTCTTGCAACCTTTTACGTGTTAACCTCAATATAGGTTTTCTATTGATCTTTCAAATGTACTAATAAATTGACTATAAAGTAAATGTTTTTATTTTCAGTAAGTAAGTAATTAAAGTTTTTTGGATTTCTTAATATGTATGACAAATTAAATCTACACAATTAAAATACATTGTTGTGTTCTATGTTTATTTTTGTAATATATTATCTTATTTGTGTAGGATATTTTCTGTATGGTTGTATGTATTTGTTAACAATCCTGCAAGTTTATTTAATTTGAACTACAATTTTATAAATTTCTTTTATTTAACTTTGAAATATAAATTATAAAATCAACTCAACACAGTATTATTTAAGAAATAAACAAATATAATATGAAATAACTTGCAATCAGTCTGTTGTATCTACAATATTAAAATAGGTTTAAGTCTGAGGCAAGACAACCTCTCCCTTTCACAGAAATCTATAAGCCATCCAGCAATTTATTTTTAGTTGGGCAGAGAGGTGCTAGACGAAGCGGCCAAGGTGGTCGATGTCGGTGTGACAACAGATGAGATAGACAGAGTCGTCCATGAAGCTTGTATCGAACGGGACTGTTATCCGTCACCACTCAACTACTATCAGTTCCCCAGATCGTGTTGTACCTCTGTTAACGAAGTAATTTGCCACGGCATTCCGGACCTGAGGCCTCTTGCCAACGGTGATATCTGTAATGGTTAGTCAATAATAATATTATATTTTGCTAGTGGAAAATTGTTGTATTTGCCAAATTTTCTCTTTATCAATAAAACATGTAGTTAACGTCTAGTTTATATAATGTCAAATTATGTGTAGTAAAAAAACTTACAGAAGTATTAAGAAAATATTGTGTTACTATATATTTTCAAGTATAGAGGAGAGTCAGTAATTTGAGTATTTTATATTGCAGTGGACGTGACAGTGTATCATCGTAACTTCCATGGAGACCTCAACGAGACGTTCTTGGTGGGAGATGTGAGTCCAGCAGCCAAGAAACTGGTCCAGGTCACGTGGGAGTGTCTGGACAAAGCGATTAACATTGGTAACTTTGTGTACATGCTTCCCCAGTTTTAGAGGATCTATACACAAAATTGTAATGTAGTAATGGTAATAAGTTTTTTTAACTTCAAACGTCTTTAAGTATAATGAGAAAGGTATGTAGGCTTCACAATTTTGTATAAAAACAATTATTTTATTATGTTTTTTAAAATTTTTCCCTATGTACTCAAAGGGTTACAATTAATTTACCTTAAAATTAAGCTATCGTGCACCCAACGGGGTACACAATAGTCTGAGGTATTTATTAAGTGTGGGATCAAATTTAATAAACCACCAAGATAGGCAAACAATAAAAACGCAATAATGAAATGCATAGCAACGCGTACCCCATTGGGCGCACAACGCACTTTACAGATGCCGAACGGGTACACTACGGCAGTTGTGAAAGTTCGCATGTACCCGATGAGGTACACGTCGTCGTGAATATGTTAAGAAAACTTATTCCAGTAGTTAATGATACTGAGAACATAATAGAATTTTTAATACAAAAATAGGAAAGGATGTACATGTGTAGAGATCGGAAAAACCCACAAAATCTCGACATAATTTTGTTATTAGTCTCAGCGCTTATGATTCCAGTTTAAAATTATGTATTAGTTATGGGTATATATAGTCAGGATTACTTTTAGAATAATTTCTCTAATTACTTAAAAATTTGTTTATTAAAAAGCAGTTAATTAAAACTTCATGATTAAAATTGGCATTTAACCCTTTGAGTGCCACAGCGTCGCTAATTTTGACGCTACAAAAAGTGCATAAAGTGCCAGCGTCGCCAATTTTGACGTTTTGTATTTCGATAGTATTTTATATAGTACAAGATTATTTTGGCCAAATAATCAGACGGCTGTATTCAATAGGTTCCAAACTATCAATAAATACGAGTTTTATGTTGTTTCTCTACTATTTTATCTGTGAAACTTATGTTGTTTGTGTACTTATCAAGATGCCACTATTTTTGGACGAGTTTTCCTTATCGGGGACAAAATAAATTACATTGTTAAAAACAACTGACTTTATTTAACCTATTTTGGAATGTACAAGTTATTACGACAATCAATTAAATCAAAAACTATAAGAACAACGTTTCATTATTCGGAAATGTCAGGTCATTCGTGTGTGTCTATTTGGAGACGATTTCAAGATAAGAAGTATGACTCATCGAGTATTTTTCGATTCATTATGGAAGAAGGAACGTATAATGAAGTTTATTTTGATCTCTGATAAGGAAAACTCGTCCAAAAATAGTGGGCTGTGATAAGTACCTGTACGATGATTCTGTCTTACAGTCACGTGACGTAGCGGACGAGTACCGTGTTGCGTAACGGCCTTTCTTGTTGTTTATGTGCCGATAACCAAGCATTTGAGTAAATACAAAATAAAATAGTAACTTATATAGTATTTTACTGTATTTCTTTACAAAAGTAATGTATGATTTGAGTTGTGTTCAAGCGAAAAACGTGAATTTTTCAGTGTAAATATTATTAGGGTTATTATTTAGTAAATGTAAACTTTTATGTAAATATGTTAGCAAGTATTAGTTTCTAAATTTACTAATCATAATTATTTGTGTTGTATTAATGTTTTATTAGATTTATTGGGAAAACTACATCATTACTAAGTAATTTCTAAACTCTGACAAATGAAGTACAGTTTATAAAATGTCGGTACCGGGCAGCATTTTGTTAATACATATAATGCCATGTTTTTAAAATTCTAGAATAAGATATTACACATGGGTTTTATTTATAATCATATGGCCTTTATCATGGTATAAAGAAAAAAAATCTTAAAAATACCGTATACACACACATTAGGTCGAAACTTAACTTTTTATACAAAAGTAAAACACTTTTTTTATAAATACTGAAATTTTTATATTTTTAAAATCAAATTTTATTTGTAACGATATGTATCATATTCTGCATTTAATAAGAAAAAAAAAACAACAACAAAATGATGGAAATCTGTTTGGTAGTTATTTTACAACAGCTTTTTTCCCAAAAGCTTACAAATATGCGAAAAACAGAGTGGCACTTTATGCATATGCCTTCGGAAAGTACCCGTGGCACTCAAAGGGTTAATAAAATAATCTTTATATGAGATGTTAAATATTTAATTTCCAATTGCTTAAATAAAGCGAAGCTATGTAAGCAATTGGAAACTGAACTAAAAAAGGATTAAAAGTTACTGAAGACTTCCTCGTGTCACTTTCTGTTACTATTGGCACAGACTAAAAGTGAAAACTGTAAGTAAACTATTTTCTGTTAAATATTAAATTTCTATTGAAAGTAGTCTTTAACTAATATTAAAGTAACTTGTACTCTCTTGCAATGTTGCATTATTAACCTGTTGACGAGTGCCGCAAAACATACCCAAATGAGTGTGCACAGCATTTGCCGTTTGGTCCCATATGAGGGAGCACGGCATTTTCCGTTCAGACTAATGACTGTCAGTTCGTTTTCACTGACTTCCTGTGACGTCTAGCAGATTTTTGGAACTTTTAAGTTGTTCCTAATAGTGTCTCTGTACAGTGTTGCTAGTCCTGTATTGTGATGCCACCTGGTGATAACTTTTAAAACTATTTTACGGTGACGGGACACAAGACCCGCTACGCCTCCAAGGTCGCCATTTTATAAGGCCACTCCCCCAGAATGACACAAAGAGGCGTAAACTACTCAGGCAGTGCTGTGTGCAAACACACCACTCGAACTGGACAAAGAAGAATAGAAACCAGCTATGAATGTTCAACATGTGATGTCGCCCTTTGTATATATCCTTGTTTTGAGCAGTATCACACACTAGTAAAGTTTTAAAACGAGATTACTGCTTTTAACAATCTACAATGTATTTTTATATGCATTTAAACTATAATAAACAAGTTTATTAACATTTAAAAGATTTTGTTTATTTTACTCCATAAAAGTCTGTCACTGGTCAGTGAGGTACTCAGTATGGACCGTCATAGCAGCACGGCAAATGCCGTGCGCACTCGTCAACAGGTTAATTCAGTACATTCCGATTTCGTCTGAGTTTTTTGTATCAATATAGTACAATAATCCCTGTAAAAGAGAGCTAACATTAGTGGACAACAAATTTCCCTTATAAAAATTGTAATTCGACTATAAAATTTCTACTTACTTACGAAATCCCTTGTAGAATGGATTTCGAAAAAAGAAAGACCGGGTACACCACTAAAATAATCCGCTGAACACTGAAAAAAGACTAAAAACCTAAATCGCCTAATCTGACCTATTCTAACCATTAGTAGTTGTTGTGTAACTGCTCACCCAAAGTTGCTAAATCCCGTTTATTATCGGTGGCCTCTGTTTAATCGTAAAGTACCTTCAATTCTTTACTTGTATAAACATCTTTTGATACAAAAATGTAATGCCATGTTTAAAATTGTCAAAACCGTAACCATATATTATTAGGTGGGGAAAGAGTGGAGTGATTAAAGAAATTACATTATTTTTACACCCTAATATGTAAGAACAATTATAATAACACAATATGTAATAATAAGAAAGAAACTCATATTGTTGTATTATCTATGGAGTCTGTTATAATACTTCCTATTATTTAAATAATCTTACCACATAGGTCCTCCCTACATAACATCACTCCCACACTCCATTAGACCTTTAAACTACCTCTGTGTCTTGTACTCTCTTCATTCTATTTGTAACCTTATCTTAATTTTTTCTATCTTGCATGGTTTTTTTATTTTCTATTCACTCCTCTTTGCCTTATTACCTTTAACAATCTTATACATTTTTTGTTATTTGTATTCTTTATGTATTATAGGTGTTATATACATATGTTCACAAATTCTAGCCTAAGCTGAACTGCTTTGTGAAGTAGGCATTAATGAAATTTTGGTTTCAGTGAGGCCGGGAGAGAAGTACCGTGAGATTGGCAACGTGATTCAGAAACACGCTCAAGCTCATGGGTTCTCTGTGGTGAGGAGTTACTGCGGCCATGGCATCCATCAGTTGTTTCATACAGCGCCTAGTATACCGCACTACGCCAGTCAGTATCATATACCATCACTTTTTTTATACTATATATTGTTTATAATATAATTTTAATCTGTTTATTGTTCAACAGTCTATTTCAGAATTATTAAAATAGGTTTAACCCTTTGAGTCCGTTAGCATATCATGGCATAAGCAATCTGTAAAAACCATTATTTGTTATCATAAATAATATGGCATTTTTGGTTTTGTATACACTTTTTTACATATTGATGTTAAAAACACAATACCAAAATATATTCAATTTTTATTCCTTATATTGTAATTTACCACTAGTACACACAACTTTGTACACAATTTCCTGTTAAATAACAGGGATGCCACAGGTGTATCCTTTTTGAATGACATCAAACACACCTGAGATAAGTTATGATTACTAGAAGATATTCCAATCTCCTGATCCATTTGAGATTAAATAGACATTAGGTTTATAGAGCAGTTTTTTGGGTTACTGAAGTTGGAAAATGAAACCGTTTTTAAATTACCAATGAAATAACTTGAATTGATTTCTAAATATGAATGCTACTAAAGTTGAAGTCTGCAGTTTTTTAATTATGTATATAATAAGATAATTTTGAAACAGTAGTTACATACATATTATTCTTTCAGTATGCATGGTTTAAGAGCTTCAGAGGCCTTTTTAAAACCTGGCTCTTATTTCAGGTTTTGCACTTATAGGGGCACTATTAGTTCTGAATTATATTGAATATAATGAATTACATTTCCAACACCATAATTGAGTTTGTTTTGTTGCTCTGGTAAAGAAAATATACAATACGTAAGTCTAAAAAGCCTATTTCAGCACAAAAGTGTCTATTACTTCCTGTTTAAGGTATTTCTGGTGCCATAGTTTATTTTGCCTTGTTGTCCAAATTAAGAATACTTATTACATATGTAGAATTTGGTCAAAAAGTGTCTTCTAGCTATTGTAATCTACTTCCAGTCCTAAGATATCCTGTTGGCATGGTTGATTTGACATAGGCTTGAGGAGCCTCTTTCAGTCAAAGAATTACCTCCAGTGCTTATAATCTACTTCTAGTATAAGGGGAAAAGAACTAAATCCTCATTAAGTTCATGCAACATACAAAATAGTTGTTTATAACAGTTTTTGTGTGTTAGAAGTCATGTTGTTTTTGGACTGTTATGTCGGAAAGAATGGCTCGTTAAGGAATATTAGTGTCTATTACTCTGTTTTTCCTTAGGCTACTGTAAAAATGATAACAATATCAAAGAGGTCAACCAGTTTGGAGTACGTTATGTGCAAACATTCACAGTTTTGTTTATAAAAGCAGGTTTTATAATAGTGTTTAAGAGTATTTTCAATGTAATAAATTGTTTGTTTGTTACTGGCCCAATCTGGAGTAAAAGTGATGTAGTAACTTTGTCTTTGCTATCCGCATTACTACTACTGATTAAGTGTTACATCAAAGTATACTTAATATTTTCTAAAACTTACAGTTAGAAGAATGTCTTCACTGAAATTTTTTTCTATATTGATAAACTCTGTGTTCAACAGTGATTATAGAAAAGGTTAAAATAGAAGTGTTGTTACATTTTCAAGATTATATATTGTAAACATGTTTCAGTCTCTTTCACAAACTTCAGCGGACAGTGTCAGCAGGTGTTAAGTTTCTGTTGAATTAGAATTATGTTTGAGGAAGTTGGTCCAGCGATTCTCGAGTTTTGCTCTTACTAATACATTTACCAATAATTTTTATTTATGAAAGATAATTTTCACCAAAAATTAAATTAGAATAAAACTGATAGTTATAATATCATAATAGTAAAAATAACTATTTTGTGGCTTAGCACTCAGACCAGGAGAGTATCACTGCGAAATAAACTTGGGATTCAAAACATTCATCATGACTAAAGAAAAATACTTGTTCTTCTGTTCTCATTCCAGTGTTTGAAGTGTTTATTTATTTTTCAGAAAATAAAGCAGTGGGTGTCATGAAAGCAGGTCATTGTTTCACCATCGAGCCAATGATATCACAGGGTATGTCAGAAGTATGAGTTATTTTATCTATTATAAGGTGTTAATTATTTTATTTATTATTTTACTTTATATTTTATTCAAGCATTTGTTCAGACGAAATTCAAAAATAATATTAAATCTGTCTTTGTTATAAAACATTGTAAATTCAAACATACAATTTAAACATTTTTTGTAAGTTGTATATTACTCATTTTTTTTATACAAACACCTCATAAAAGTGGTGTTCGTATAACAATTTTTGAACACTGGTTATTGGTTGAGCATATTTTACTCATAATTTTGCTCAACCTAATTGTGTTCTCTTTCTTTAATTCCACCTCCAACAGTCCTGTGCTTATTTCAGGACCCTTAGTGTTCATAGGCATATCTTGATTGGCAAATGTCCATGTCCTTTACTAACTTTACTACTTTTGTTATAAGTGATTTTAGGATAGAACAACAATAGAATAGGCTTGACATGATTTTGGTTATTTACAAATATTTAAAGGATAACAGAAATATCAGTTAAAAAGTTGTCATCCTCCTACAACTCTACTATTCCTCCTGGTACTATTCCTTCACTATTCTTGTAAGAGTATTTGCACTCAGTGGGGACCTCGAACGATTTATAATATTTCATTACACGCCTAAATTACACACACACACAATTTGGTTCTAACAGAGCACTCGCCAAAACAGAAGACTAACAACTATGAAAACAAAGCGTCTTAGCTAAGACGTCATTGACAACCTGATCGTAAACTTTCATTATCGTTTCTAATTGGATCAGCTGTATCTGTGCACTATATAATACTTAACAGAAAGTATTTTTATTTTTTAATACGGATTGATATGAAATACACATAAAAATATTATGTATTATATATTTTCTTAAAAACGTCTGTTAAACAGGATGTTGGCAATTTATGCATATTTCTAAAACATCTGGTTACCTGGACGTTAACACTGAAAGGGTAAAATAACAGGATACAAGGTCTGAACATAAATCTCCGATCTGACACTGGTTGTAGTGTCGTTAATAAGGGTCTACTATTTATACAAATTTCGTATTTATTGGACATTTTGAGTGTGGATCACCGCACTTCTGAAGAATGTGGGTTAACATAATTTTATTGAATCGATGATTTCTATTTCAACTGTATTAGGTAGAACATTATTTTCCACTAGAATGCTTATGCTGTACTATATCAGCTTATTAATAAATCAATGGCTAGTGACTTGCATTGTGTATATATTTTGTACTGTGTTCTTAATGAATTACAATACACATTCATTTAAATTTGGATCAATTGTAAGTTTAATTGCTGGATATCGAGTCAAGTCACTTTAACTTTGCATTTATTATCATTCAGCCTTTTTTTCCAAAAATACAGGTTTTTTACAGTATATCTTGTTTTGAATATAAAATTCACTCACACACAAAAAACTAAATAAAAAACCTGGCTATCTTCCAAAATAAAAATTTCTTGTAATAAAAATTCTTCACAAAATCAATCTCAATCTTCTTTACAAATATTGATCAATGACTAATTACTATTTAACATTACTTTAAAAAGATTGAAAATTAAAATTTTTTAACATTAAATACTTGTTAAAATTGTAATAAATATTTAAATATATCAAAGCTATACAATATTAAAAGTTCAAAACTCCAAAAGGTTATAAATCTAAAAGTTTAAAATTACTCTGAAAGTCTCCTGAAGCTAAACAGTTGTGTTACACATTGATCAACATTAAACAGGAAACTTGTCATTTTAATATCTAACATTTTCAAGATTATCAAGTTACCAGGAAAATTATTATTTTTTTACAATTTAAATATTAAAATAAAATTTTGGAATCAGGCAGCGACTTGCAATTGATGACTATTGGAGATTTGCACAGGCACGCTAATTACTTTAATCTGGATGCTTCAGAGATCTTCGTAAACTGAACAAATTAATCAGCTTGAGCCTGAAGCTAGCAGAGGGTGGTGTAGGTAGGGATAGGTGAGATGGTCAGGCCCCAATGATTAAACATAAAACGAAAGTATCAACCCGGTCCGCTAACTGCATTTGGCCATGGTTCTGATCCAGCTGACGGTCCACTGACAAATACTAGACACAAGTACTTGTCTGATTCCAACAAAGGGGCTTAGTCATGGACCAATTGTCGCTAAAAACTGTACTGTATGGTACAGATTTCATCCTCCAAGACTGACGTCCATGGATGCACCAACAAATTTTCAACTTTAATAAAATTCTACTTATGTTACTATACTGTTTGTGTGCAAATAAATCATTGTAAAAAGAAATTATTTTCTTTCTGTGCATAAAAATTACCTGCAATTTTACCTTAACTGAAAGTCGCTTATATTTCTATTTCCCAGTGTGTTACATCATAACTTTTTTATGTTAAAACCTACTTAAACAAACACGTAGTTTGTTCAAAATAAAATGGTATATCATATGTATTAATTTTCCATTGTAAAATTATTTTTTCCATCCTAAAAAACTTGTTTATATAACAATTGTGTGAATATATGTATTTCAATGTATGCCTACTAATATTTTTCGTTTTTTAAACGCGCTAAATAAAATGTGATGAAACTAATGATAAAGATAATATCCTCTTTAAGAGATATAAAAATATATAAATGTTGTATTTTATTATATGATTACTCCCATACCTTACACCCGGATGATGATTTAGGGACTTGGCGCGATGAGCTGTGGCCCGACAAGTGGACAGCAGTGACAGCTGATGGAATGTTGTCAGCCCAATTCGAACATACACTGCTCGTGACTGACACTGGTGTGGAGATACTCACTGCGCGAGCCCAGCGCAACGGCCAGCCGTACTTCCTGGATAAGTTATAGTGCCTCTTATCTGTCTGCCAGCAGACTGCCAATGTGTATTTAATAAAATTCTTTGCATTGTTTTCATCCTGGTTTCATTTTCCTAATTTATTTAACAATTACTGTATTCAATGTGTTACATACTTAAGTATCCGCATCATCCCACCTTTGACGTAATTTTAACAATAGTTTCAATTTCTTTATTTATCATTGTGTTTTGAATAGTCACTTAATTAAGTTTAAAAAAACTTTGTCCTATCACTTAATCCATTTCTTCAATATTAGTTTAATATTTTATTTATGCCACCTTATGATTTATACAATTCCATTTAATTAATGCACAGTAAACCTAACACAGTTAGTACTTGATGCATGCTGAATTATCAAATATGCTGGATTATTGGATATATATATATATGAAATTAAAACATTTATTTTCTCTTCACAATCAATGAATTTTAACAAAACAATAATATTATTTTCCTATACCTAGTTTTTGGCCAAATAAAGTGTTAATTGCAATATATGTTTATATTCTTAAAAAAAAATGATACAATAGAATTCATAAAATGAACCAGAAATATAAGCTGTTGCAGAACTGTTGAGAGAATAAATTGCACATGCAAGAGAAGATAAGTTCTTCTGTTTTTGTGCGGGAGTCATCAATATTTTATATTTTCAATTTTGATTTTTACTGGTGTCTCCTGTTAGCGTAGCCACAGAAATACACACACATACAACACACACCCGCGCACAGTTACTATTACAGACACCCATGAAGCCTCAACCACACATACGATATGAAAACATGCTATCACATATAAAGCATGTGTATACTATTATCACACGTAATATTATTGCATGTAACATCTCTGATCACCTCCGTCTCCCTCACACTATCCTTTTTTTAGCCATAACTATTTGGTTGTGTCTCTCTACTACTTTTGAGGCAAAAATAATTTACGCAAAAGTAAATTTACTTATACAAATTTGTTTTACAATAGATTTTCTTTAGAGGAACATATTATTTTACTTGTTATTATTATTATTTTTTTCATAAAATGTAGGTAGTAACTAGAGTAACACAGTAAACAATTGTTCTAATTGATTAATATCATGATTCAAGAGCCAAACCTTGACATGGTTTTTTAAGGTTCTCATTGTATGTGAACTTTTAATGTAAACGAGTGAACTATTGAAAAACTTGGGTCCAAGGGATATAAAAGACTTCTGCAACACAAAGCTATTCACTTTAGTTGGTCTGATGGTATCCATTTGTCTGATAATATATTCTCCACGTCTTGTTTACAGAGCAACAGTGACTCTTGGATTACCACTAATTTGGAAAAATGAACATAACACTTTAAAGACAAAAATGCCGCAGTGGAAATATTTTTAGCTTAAATATTTTTCAGAAAAATAATTCTGATAAATGATTTCTGAATAGTTGTCATTTTGTTTAAATGTGATAAAATGCACTGCCCCAGCATGACAGTCCATAGTTTAATTTAGAGTGAACAAATGCATGATACATTTTTATTAATACATCGTCATGACAAAGTTGTCTAATAAAATAAAATTTTCTAAGAACTGCCAGTAGATATGTTCTAATTATTTTTAACTGTACTTTCCACATAATTGAAAGTTTGAGTTAATGAAAAATGTATATATGATTTCTGAGCATTTAATGCAAGTCCATTGTTACTTAACCATAATCGAAGATCGTATAGATCTTGTATGTATAAGTCGTTTAGTTGGGGCGCTATAAGATAAAGCTGTATTATCAGCAAACCCAGTTACTTTACCATAAAAGAGAAATAATGTTGACTTTATAAATAAACAAATAATCAGAGTAAAGTATGTTTTATTATTCAGATATAACCTTCAGGTAGTCATTAATATGGATCTATAAGAACTATTTTTAACGGTCTATATTTACGATGCATAGTCTATTATCACAATTGGGTGGAACAAGGTCAAGGGTATGTTCATCTCGTATAATATGTACCGTACTGCCATGCCACTACCATCTTTTGCTTGTCTACCACCAAGATAGATGAAGGCGAGTCAAAATCCAGTCTGTGGAGTTTGCCCTAAAAGAGTGACAAATAGCTCTCGGGGAATTAAGTAAGAGGGAAACTGTGCGAAATGGTATTATTTTGAATGTGGTGGAAAGTCAAAAAGTGAATACTCCTTTTCAAAAGGCGAAAAGCCAAATTTTTTGTGTAATAATAGTTATGAACTACAGGAGCAACTTAACAGTACAGTGAGTAACCTTCGTTTCAGAAACTGTTTCTGAAAATTTTCACGTAAATTGTGAATGTTTTGATAGATCAGATATTTGATCTAAGAATCAACGTGAACTTCAGTTGGGTGTAATGAGGGCTGAAAATGCTAAACTTGTTTCTATCTTGAACAGTCATATGGCCATTGGTGACATTTTAACAAATTATTCTAACCATTTGACTTATGCTAGTGTTTTAAGGTCTAGCTCTGATAATTTAAGTTCTTTGACTGTGATAGACAAGTTTAATGAGGACAGTAATGTTAAAATTGATGGTACAGTTCGTAAACAAAACTTTACTATGGCAGGGAATAAACCTGATTTCTTGTCTGCTAGGAAAGTCACACAATAAAATGCATTGCTACCACCTGCTTCGGTAAGAAAGAAAATAACTTCTGAAAATGTAAAACACAAGTTTATCAAGTCGGCAGTGGTTGGCACTGGCTGTGAATCTGGAAAAGGGCAGGCTGAGCTACATGGAAATAACTCTATGCCCCAGGATCGATTAATTCTTTAGCTTTGAGTTCGGTTTCGACGGTCCGTGGTGGTGAGGAACCGTCTGATTATGATGCAAGGGAGCCCGAGTCTTCTGAAACAAGAAAGGAGAATGCAAATAACCTGTTTGTTGAGGTTAATTACAAAATGTCGGGTCAGAGTAGGCCCAGGATAGGTAAAATATGTCTGTTTTAGACTGGTAGTGCTACTGTTAACAGTAAGAAATTAAAAATTGTTGAAAAAAACAGACGTTTTCGTTTCAAGATTTTATGAAGATATGGAGTGTGAAGATCTAAGGCAATACCTGAAAGACAGTTCTGATGGTGGTAATTTTGTCATAACAAAATTAAAAACCAGGTACCCTGGCCGCAGTTCCCTTTCAAATCGGGGTTCCTCTCTTTGGGACAAGGTTTATGACCCGGACTTTTGGCAAATGGGAACCTATTTGAGTCGATTTATGTACCCACATAAAAGTGATTCAGTACCTTCTTTTTTGGATCCCAGTCAAGGGACAAATAGAGGGAAATAGATCTTTCACTTTTAGGTGATGTTCTGGAGCAAAAGTCTAGTAGCTAACAATTTAATAGTAACTGAACTTTGTGTTCATAGGCCTAACCTGAAAGTTACCTCCTGTGATGCAGATACAATAATTGGGTGTAATTTTAATTTTAAATGGACTTTTTGGAATGTTTGTAGTTTAACGAATAAACTTAGTAGCATTGAACTATTGAACAACCAACTTAATTCTGATGTCTTGTGCATTGCGGAGAATTGGCTAGCTTCCTCTGAAGTCCAGCATTTGGTAATTCCAGAGTATAGTGTTGCAAGCTATTTTGAAAGGGAACATCACTTGCACGGTGGAGTGCTTATTTGTGTCAAGCAAGGTATTGAGTTCTCCATTTTGGACCAAGTTCTTGGCTACTCGGAGGAGATGACTTGTGAGTTGGCAGCTGTTGTGCTACCAGTGTTAAGACGGTTGTTGTTGCGATTTATAGATCTTCTGCAGGTAGTCTAGCCTCTTTTTATGAAAATTTGCATGATGTTTTTTGCTTTTTTATATGACATCAAAATGAACATTATTGTAGTTGGGGACTTCAATATAAACTTTATGGCAGACAGTGAAGAGACCCATGAACTATTAAACTTAATTGACAGTTTTGGATTGAATGTGACTGTGTCGGATATCACGCGGCCAAATACCAACTCTTGTTGAACTGTGGGTAGCTGCATTGACAACCTACTATCTTTCTCACGTCCTGATAGAGGACAATCGTCAGTGCTCCATAATCCCGATTCTGGTCACAACATCTTCTTTGTTGCAGATATCGAGACTGATGGATCTACGGGAAGTGGTCTCATCTTAAAACACTTAACTAGATCTTTGAGCTTGTCTGGGGTATCCTTTTGTGCATTATCTTAGCCAAATTAACTGGTTAGATGTATATAGGCTAAATTTAAGTATCAATATCAAGTTTAAAATGTTTCTTGACCTTCTTTTATGAGCCTTAAATTGTGATGCTCTAATTAAAAAAATTGAAATTAAAAGCTAAAAGTTCATGTACTAAATGGTATCATGATGGTCTTGTTAAAATTAAGTCTGAGCTGGATAGGTTATATTTTATTACTCAAAATACCAATGATAATAAGGATGTGAAGGCAAAATATAGAAGTCTCAAAGCAGTTTACAAGAGTGAGATTAATAGAGCTAAACTTAGTCATAACAATAATATAATAGACAGATCCCAAAATAAAAGCAAAGCTGCTTGGGGCATAGTAAAGAAGTCAGCCAAAGTCAACAGCAGGCCAGTTCCTAAGTCTTATTTCCTTCAACCTGACACTTTTAATGATTTTTTGTCTCTTCTGTGGAAGAAACATTGGTAATAGTACCTATGATTATTTGTATTATCTTGAGAAGTCCTGTAACTCAGAGACTATAAATTTTAACTTTAATTTTAAGGAAATTAAGATGAAGGAAACCTATGGAGCTATTCTTAGTCTAAGCAATAGCACATGTTTTGATGATTTTGGTATCAATCCACAAATGTATTAAAAGCTGCTGCCGAACATATTTGTGAGGTCTTGATTTACTTGTATAATGAATGTATTAATAGTGGAACTTTTCCTGATATATTTAAGATTAGTAAGGTTATTCCTGTTCATAAGAAAGGTCCTATGAGCAAGCATTGCTTCTATAGACCTATTTCTATTATTCCGGCAGTGTCGAAGGTCTTTGAACGGTTGGTACACATAAACAAACTGAAGATTATTTAGAGTCAAATAAGTTGTTTAGTGACTCAGTTTGGTTTCCGTTCTAATTGCAGTACCATAAAAGCGGTACAGGCTCTTGTAGGTGCTTGTTTTGATGGCCTTGAACAAAAAAGATTTTGTTAACTTTAGAAGTTACGACCTTTCAAAGGCTTTTGATACTGTTGAACATAGTATTCTAGTCAATAAACTGAAATTTTATGGTTTTAATTAATCAATTAGCTTTAGATCTTTTGAACTCTTATCTGACAAATAGGTCACGGCTCATATTCTGTAACTAAACTTTGGAGTGCCGCAAGGCTCAATACTGGGGCCAACATTATTTATTCTTTATATAAATTACTTCCCAGGAAATCTAAATAACAGCTGTGTAAATATACTTATCTCTTTGCAGATGACTTGGGGCTATTTGTTAGTGCTAAATCAGCCTTGGACAGTGAAATAAACTTAGCGATAAGAATTCTACTGTCTTGGACTGGTGTCTTGGACAAATACACTTTGTATAAACATTGAACAAGTTTCTTACACTTATTATAATATTATAAGTAGTGATGTCACCATTCATTTCAGCCTTAAAGCTAATATATTTTTATCTCGAATTTAAAATCATAATTATAAAAAAAATTGGTCTTAATCGGATCACAGGCTTCTGAGTAACGTTCAGTTTGGCTTAAAAGCGCCAAAAAACTGTTAACTTTATCTGTTGTTATAAAAATAAAAGTAGAAGTTATTGTTGCTTTATATGTCTAAACTTTTTGATCTGAGAGTATTGGACTTCGGAATCCCTCTATAATAATATCACATATAAATATGTGTATGTTACAGTGCGCTGCACCCATTCAGACTTCCTTATAATCGTAGGACTCATGAGAAATATAAGAAAGACATAACTACTCTTATACTTTGCAAATAATATGAAAAATCTAATTTTTAATTTTGCCGGGCCTCCTTATATATTGCTACTCTGTGCATGAGCACAGCACAGCACGTGTCTGACCTCAGCATCTGGATTACAACAGCGTGTAAGAGGGCATATAAATGCATAATGTTGTATAAAAGAGTATTTTTGTACTCGACATAAAAATCCCAGATGACAATGTTTTTGTAACTTTTTAATAAGAGAAGAAAACATTCAAATTTTCGTTAAGATTTTACCATATCTACCTTGTTGCGATATTCAGCAACATCAACATTTAATAGGAAAGAAATACTATTGTTTGATCTAAAGCACATGAATAAATGTATCTAATTCTCTCTCTCGCTCTCGCTATGCCTTCCTTGGTTGAAAGTGCCATGTATTGCTAAAAAAACAGTGTGCTTGTGTAAAACGAAAATATGGACAAGAAGAACCGGCTTGTGGCAACAAACTCAAGGATGGCGCAATTCTCGCCATATAGACATGAAATGGCCCTGACACCATGTGTCCCTTTGTGTGTGTCCGTGGTGCGTATTTCGGCTAACCTATTTGCCACGAGTTATATCATGTGCATATGAAAATACAACAGCTAACATCTAGGGCGCGCTAGCCTCGGTAATGTGTATAAAAATAACTACTAACAGTAATATTTGTGTCAAGTGCTGTCTATATGACACAAATTGTCTAGAAGACTTTAGAGGGATTGATCCAAAGCTACTTGCAAACCGTCGCTAGAATACTTATTGTCCGACACTAACGACACCTAGGTTCTTCGAGACGAACTTAATCATATAGAGCTGAAACAGTAGTTTAATTCAGGCTGTTAAAATAATGTCTTCTCTATGCAGGCGTGTTTATATATTCTCTAAGACGCTACTGACTACTGAGTAAAGAGCACAACGGACGGTATCGTCTATCGACCCACTTTGTCCATGACGTTGTTATGATCGTGTGCATCCTACACTATAATTTGAAAATGCATCTGGCAACTATCTCAGCAAAAGCAATTTACATTGGTAAAAATACCCAAAATGAGATAATCAACTGCTGTGGTCAATATATTATCAAAGCAATCATTAAAAAGATTCATCAAGCAGGATATTATTCAATTTTATTCAACAAGAACACTGTTATTTCCAATGTTGAACAACTATCCTTCAGCGTTCGGTATATTTTTTATGGAGTTATACGAGAAAACTTTTGTTTGTAGATGTGTATGCGGACCCATATATGACTAAACCTGATGGTGACCCACTAAACGAGCGCAAGCTCTCTGGGAAAGCACTGGGAACGATCGTTTTGAATATGATGAAGAAACTAAATCTTGACCTCAATTTATGTGTCGGCATAGGGACAGACAAAAAATTATAGCGTAATGTCCTGTGAAGCTGTAGGGGCTGTAAAGAAATAAATGGTCAAGCAACTAATTCATATTGGGTACCGTGTTATAACCAAGGCCTGAACAATTCTCCGTAAAAATCTAGTACAGTAGTGAATGTCAGAAACGCAGTTCACATTATGAAATCCGTTACTTCATTTTTTTATGTGTCTGCAAATTGAAACTTTGTTATCAAGAATATACTAGAACAACAGTTATCTGGACTTTGTCAGACAAGGTGGTTAGAGAGACATGATGGTGTTTTGCAAATCAAAACGTACTTCACAGAAATCTTAGTAGCTCTTACCCATATTTCAACTTGGAAAGACACACAGACATCCTTCAAACCTACAACACTACTCCATTATATGTGTTCACAAGAATTTATCATATCAACTTTGAGTTTAGTGGATACATTCCAAGTGACTCTTCCTATTAGCAGATTGCTACAGTTACCTGATTTAGACCTCAATAGGACATCCAGTGCAATTCACAGCACTCTTTCTACATTGGGAGATAAGAGGAGTGATTGCGATGAAGTGTTCGCAGATGCTAGTGGTGTAGCTGATATAGTTCAAGTAAAAATAAAATTATTCCTAATTGTTGGAAGGCAAACTAATAGGGAAAACTATGCATGCAAAGTAATTGGCATTACTGCAAATAATTTTACATAAATTCGTCATAATATTTATTTGTACTAAATTATTATAAAACCGATATACGTAAAATAAGTCCCAGTATATGTGTTTTTTTTATATTAGAAATATATTTTTATATAAAATTTGCTATCACTTTGGGAGCTACGAGGCTTCGGAAGTGTTTTGAGGTTAAACATTTAGTAATGTAAACAGCTGACCTATATTAATAGTAGACTAAATATCGCTAAAAGCCTATATCTGAAGGTCTACAACCACCTCTATCATTTAAACATATAATAGCACAGATAAAATAAAATAGATATGTATTGACATTTTTACATAGTTACAACTTCATATAGTAATTGTTTATTTATTGATATATTAATCTGAAATATATTTACTAAAGGTTGGATTATCTCTTTTGACAAAATTTCGGTAAAAAATTAATAACTAGTCAAATTAAAAATTTTTTCTGGGAGAGACTCTTGGATCCCACTTGGGTTGGTCAAAACAGTGCCCTCCCCATCGAAAGGAGATCCTGGCGCCGCCCTTGATTGAGAATTGTTTGAGGGATGCGGTCGCGTGATAGCTGTAAACAGCGTTTTCGGACGAATTGTGTCCTGACCCTACATTCACTATTAATATACCATGCAGTAATTTTTATATTTAAGTACTCTAATTATTTTATAAATCTCATAAATTTAACACGAGATACAAACATAATTATTTCCTGGCTATTTTAAACGTTCTTTTTCTATAAACTTATTTTTTTATCTAGAAAGTTGTACGATATTATTCCACATGAAATAAAAAATAATTAATATATTAATTAAAAAAGGTTACTGCCTGTACGAAAGAGCTTTCTTATATATTATTATTAAGTTTATTGCCAGTTATTGCACTAAGCGGTATTGTCTATGCTATATCATGGACTATACGAGTTGTAAGAGTTTTGTACGAATATTATGCATCAATATATGTTTATTTATGATACTGCACTAGTCAAAATCAAAATATTTCTTACACAGTTGAATATGTGTTTGGCTAACGCTAAAACAATGGTAAGTATCATCAATAAACATATATTAATGTATAATATTCGTACAAAAACTCGTACAATTCACATTCTCAAATTTAAGACGGAAGATTATTTATATAAAGGATGAAAAGGAAGCGCCCTCTTCACTTAGTCGGGAACCTTATGGCACACTGATCGTAACTACACTTTCGTCAGAATTGATGAACTTCAAAATATAGCGATCTTGGCAGACACCTTTCACTACCTCTTGACTTTCTATAAAATAAGAGACAACTCTTCGGACACCCAAAGTATCAGTGGCATATTTAGAAAACTATTTAGGATGAGGCTGATACACTATAAAATACCCTCAAAAAATGGGGCGCGGAGATCTTCCATGAAATTGTTGAAATTCAAGATCGCATAGAAGTGTTGTAGCTTAAAACAAATTACTGGATGCAATTTTAATTGTGTCTTTTCAAAATGTTGAGCCCCTCTATATACGCATGTTCAACATACTCATGAGAAGTAACTCGTAACTGATCATATTGAAAGCCTTCTTCGGATAAACTCATTGATAAAGTTGATAATGGTTTTGGTAAAGTTCTTTTAAAAATTTGAACATAGCGTCAACAGTTCCTTTGTTTTTAACAAAACCGAACTTACGAGAGAATTAAAATCCAGTTTTGTTCATACATGGAAAAAGAAAATTGAAAACACGGCATTTTCAAAACTTGTCAAATGTGTGTGTAATGGCTATTACGGTCTATAGTTGTTCAGCTGATTAGCTCTTCCTTTTTATATAGAGTAGAGTAGTCCTTAGACGTAGAGTAGACAATATGCGATTTAAGAGACACCAATGAACGCATAGCACGGTCTCAAGGTCAGGACTTGGTTAACGGTTATATGATTTGGTAATAAATTGACTGAATGGCTACATCAGCAATAAATTAAAACAGTACTTCTTCTGTATTCTATTAACGCCCTAGTGAATAGATTTTAACTTAATTCACATGAGATTTATTTATATCACCGCTGTCCCTCCCTTAAAATCTATCTAAAACTCTTACGTCCGTCGGTTAGCAATATCCACTCTGCCCATTTATAAAAAGGATTATGGTTTTTTTTTTTGTATTATTCTTCTTGACGCAGGCTCATCCTGCTCTAGACAGGTCGAAGTTTCTAATCTGGAACTTTATAATTTGTTTATTTAATTTTGTTAGTTATGGAGGTGTAATGTTTTTTTCTTATAATCTAGGTGATTGAATGTTTCCAATTTATCTCACGGTTGATATTTATATTATAAAATTCTAACCTAACTGTAGAACATTCCTCCTCCGTAGACTAATGGTTATAGTCTCGGCTCTCTAACTGAGAGATCACGGGTTCAAATCCCGGGAGCTCCAATTATGTATAGACACGAAACAGTGTGTGTACTTTGAAAATAAACCTGTGTACATCGAAGCCTACATAGCTGAAGCTGAGGCAAAGAGGAAAAAGGACTGTAGAAAACGTTTTTAAATTGAATTTTATAAATGCTTTAAACAACTGAGACACACGTGTTTTTGTTTTCGGCTGAAACGTTTTTTAACTTTAATTATCTGCATAAAGGAGTAATGATTTCTCAAACATTAGAAGAATAAACGTCCTAATAGGGAAAGAAAAATCTATTTCAATATTTACATTTTAAATTAAAATTCTTAATGTCAATAATTTAAATCATTTTTTGAACTTTGATATATTACCTGATACCAATACCGTACAGTTGAAGCTGATCACGGGGATCCTTTTCGTTCATGGCCATCAGTGCGGGCTGTTGATATCCAGAATTTTGTTACGTTATCTTATAGGTACTGGTATTACCGCAATATAGCAGAGCAGGGCAGCACGCAAGGTGTGTTTGCACCGCACTGATGGCTAAAGGCAACCACTAGAGACCCTCTAAACGTTTGGTATTTCACCGTTCGCTGTTAGCAGTGTGGACCGTAGCAGGGGTAGATCTGGCATAATCAAACCAAACATAATCGAATGCTAACACTCAGGATTGTAGTTTAAGAGGTGAAAATTAAAGTCATTCTTCACGAGTTTGGACGTTCATTCTTCCCATATTAAGGTGACAAAAAGTGTGAATTGGTTTGCATAAAATATATAGAAATAATTTGTTTTTAATTATTGACAATAGAATCCATTCCTCTTATTATTTCGGCTGATCGGCGATAAAACATTAGGACGCGCATTATTAATGTAATGAAAGGTAATAATTGTAACGTTCTTGTTTAATCAATATTATGCTTGAGCCGTTATCTAATTATCATTCTACATAACAAATAGGTCAAACAAGATTTACATTTTGTGTTTGAAGAATTGCTGCTTCTCTTGGAAAATTCTGTTATTAACGTTGATATAATCAACAAATCAGTCATTCATTCCATTCCTCTCGTTCTTTTATCGTTCACTATGTTTTAGGTTTTAGTTTGACGGCCGTCGTATTTGTATGGTAAACAAACTCATGAGCCAAATTTAAAATTACAAGTCTCTATTAAAATGTCGTTACGTTTTAATCAGTGCATCGATTAATAACGGTGAATTTCTACGAAAAGGGGACTTTACTTATATTTGGGTAATTTATTTATGTAAGTTACTAACTCTAATTCAGACTGTGGTTGTATTGGACCTGAAATTATTTAGGTTATATTTCATGTTAATTTCTTCAATTATGTTTTATTAAATCTTACTGATTTGCTATATCCCAAATTTTAAATATTTTTCAACAATTCTGGATATCATACAATGTTGTCATAATATCTTGTGTTAGATCCAAAGATCTTATAATTTTTGGTATTTCTTGCCTCAGTATTGTGAAAAGTAAATAATCTAATTTTAGTAAGTATTAGATAATATATTCTTTGCATAAATAAAAAGTGTGAAAAAACTGGTTTAACAATTATAATTAGGCTAACTTGATCTAAATGTATAACGAATTGGGTGCTTAACAAAATGACATTTAAATCTTGTTCAAAAGTTATAGCCTTAATTTTAATTTTGGTTTTACCTAAAGTGCAATTAAAAGTGTTTAAGCCTAGATCGTCCTAAATGACACCCTAGGCTCTGGGGGTTAGCATATTTGGGCAGAGTACGATATAAGCGGACCTGGGTTTTTATATGGATTAGTATAATCATCGGTACATAGTAATATTTGTACATTAAATACTAGACTGTTAATCGATATCAAAATATCTGTAGTCATAATAACAATTATTTTGAAATTAAAATAATTAGTTTAATACTTACAAAGAGGCAATCTCATAAATTATAAAGAAATGATAACATCTAAATAGAAAATGAAATAGGAAACACTCATAAATAATAATGAAATTATAGCAATATAACTAACATTTAGAAAAAAATAAGAAAATTGCAGAACTATTTACATGTTTTCTTCTGAATAGCAATTATAAACCGTTTTTAAGAATTGGTTGAAAACATCATATAGATAGACCTCTCTTCTATACAACTATTCACGGAGATGGAACTGCAAGCAGGTGGGTTGGTATGCCACTTGACTTAGTTTCAAGACCCTTCACAAGCTTTCAGCAGTCTGAATATTAGCACTAGTTGTTGAGTCAAAAAGTTGTCACTACGGTTGATGATAAAATATAAAAATCCATATTTATCCTGGAATCTAAAATATTTCTTCCACAAGTCTGTGACTACGGTTATGCACATGATGGGGTTTTCGGCACCACACAAACATCTTAAAGCCAAGAAAAAAATGTTTTACTATGTTTTCAATACATACAATTTTCATTAAGTATTTTAAAATTGAATATCATTTTGAATTCTTTGGTCACTTTTTAAAAAGTAAAATATTATTTTGTTTTACCTAAAAAAGTTGTATTTTTTAACAGTTTTTGTTACAGAGAGCCTACCAAAACTACATCATTAGAAAGAACAGACTTTATTTTAAATATTTATTGAGAAAATTGCATGTTATTATGACAATCGGTTCTCGTTTTCTGCCTCTGAAAGGAATCAATGTTGGCGAGAAGTAGGCCACTATGTCCCTATCTACATCTTGTTATTACACAATACAAGCAGGTTTAGATTAGGTTATCATAATGTTACTAGTAGTACGCAAGTTAAGATAACCTTTACGAGCATTCACATGATATGAGCTTGAATTTCAGTACTATCTTGAGGGATGTTTTTCTTTTTCCGTTATAATTGTGGGAAGCCCGTACTAATGGCCAGGGTCATTTACGATCAGTACTTTCCCCTACTTCAGATCACTTCGCAGATCGTCCAACTTTTTCAAAGATTGATCATGTTGAGCGATCTGGCATGTGATCTTAGGTTGGGTAAGTAACGATCGGAAATGTCCCTATGTATATATGTACAGCCCCTGATTATGAATCCTTCTGAAGATCAAGGTTATACCATTGAATATGAATTCAGAAGAATTTATAGTCAAGGGTATAGCCTACAGTATAACAAATAGTAAGTAGGGACAGAGTGGTTATCATCTTGCTGATATCACTTCCTTTCAGTAGGCAGAAAACAAGAACCGCTTGTTATAATGACATGCAATTTTCTCACTAAATAAAATAGTCTGTTCTTTATAATAATTTAGTTTATGTAGGTCCATCGTAACAAAAACTGTTAATAAAATAGTGGCCTCCGGATAATACCAAAAAGTGTTTACAGTTGATACAGATGATATATACGCTACCCTTATGTTCATATAAACATAAGACATCGGACTTACACACACTCTCTACAGCCATAGTACAATTAAGATCTTGGAAATAAATAATATGAAAGTGTCATTGATTACTATTAAATTATATTAAGAAATAACAGCGAACCTTCTTGGGAGCTATTTTGATCGCTACGCAGTGTAATAAGAATCGTGTCCAGGAGAGTCAAAGATGTACTGACCCAAGCACCTAGAACACATTTTGAAAACTTATAGATATTCATATATATATATATATATATATATATATATATATATATATATATATATATATATGTTAAAAACATTCAAAATAGTTAGTGCCTTGTTCAATTTTTATAACCTATATTAAACAGTTGATGCCTATCAAAAAGCAAAATGTATGTTATGCTCACTTATTCATTGATGAATTTTGTTGAAACAAGTACCGTTGGAATTTTAATGAAATTGTTCAAATAGTTGGTGTTTAGGAAAGTTTTTATAACTATACTGGTTTTTTTGTTATTTGACTTTGAAGTTTCAACAGACACCATTTTGTTTATATTAAAGTTATAAGTTATATATTGTATTTTTCATTTTCCTCTTATATTATATTCCAATGTTTGTGCCAAATTTGGTTTCTTTAGTTTAACTTGTTTTAGATATAATAATTTTTTTATGAAATATACAAATGGCGGCTAGCGGCTAAATGAGGCATTTCTTGACTTATGTTAATGTTTATATGAAATTTTTTGTTTGAAATGTTTGAGCCAGAGAAATTCGTGACACCCTTTTGTAAACATCCTATATATATATATATATATATATATATATATATATATATATATATATATATACTATAACAACTAAAGAAATATGTTTATTAATGACCTTTGGGACTTTGTCCCTTTTTCCAAAATAGGGAGTTTAACCCCAAAATTTAATATGGCACACCCCATTACACGATACCTCATTAGAAAGGTCTTGTTAATAGAAGACAATTGGTGAAAACTAGAGGTGTCTTTCTTGTCTCATAACAAAAAGACGCTTATTTGAATATAAAAAAAACAAATCATATTTGTATCAGTACAAAACAAGGATAAGGTAATAAAGCATCTAGGGATTACCTGATAATTAAAGTAGATGCTCAAACTGCTCTCCTTGGACTGTCTGGCAGTGTCCTAGCCTTACGTAGAAATGTGAAACAGCGAGTGCAATAGATTCCTGGGAAACACTTTAAACCACTTGTACAATTTTTTCTCTCATTTCCTCAATATTCTGAGGTTTGGTTTTGTAGACATTTTCTTTAATGTGACCCCAAGCGAAAAAATCAAGAGGTGACAAGTCAGGGAATCTTGCGGGCCACTCGATTTCACCCCTTCTACCAATCTATCGATTTGGAAATATTTCATTCAAATAAACACGGACATTTAATCCATAATGTAGAGGTGTCCCATCTTGCTGAAACCAAACTTGATTGAGATTGTCAAAAACTTGTTGAATCGCTGGAACAATCTGTTCTTCAAGCCTCCTTTGATAAACATCAGCATTAAAATTTCCATTAATGAAAAATGGTCCTAAGAACTGATCTTCTACAATCTCAAGCCATACTTTTCTGGATGTTGTGTATGTTGTTCCCTCATCCGGTGAGGATTGATATTACACCAATAACGACAATTGTGCCGGTTGAAGTTATCGTTTAACATAAAGTGGTTTCATCAGAGATAAACAATATGCTAAACTCTAAGGACCGATCTTTTAGATATAACAACAGTTTGAGAGATCGAAGTTGTTGAAACATGAGGATCTTCCACTACAGATTGTTAAACATCCAATGAAAGATCCTCGTTTAAAGCTGATCTTGGCCTTCCAGGTATGGGACGGTTATTAACACTGCCAGTTTCTTCAAAATATTGAACGGTTTTATAAACAACAGATTTTAATACAGGGTTGCGATCTGAGAAGATGTTAAACAAATTTTTTAAGTTGTTATAGTGTGCTGAATTTAGTATCTTTAGAGAATGCCGTTCCAGGGATTTTGTGGGACAGCCGTTTCCACAATTTTGCCCAACCCTGTATGTATATAAAGTTAAAATCAAACTAGACATACTTTAAAATTATTTTTAAGAAGTGACAACAAAAATTTAGGCTACCATGTTAATCCTGTAATAATTGTTGTTTACGTACTTAAACCCTAAATAAATTCATTTTCATTGTTTTAGTGGTTACTTAAAAGAAGAATAACTATATAACCACTCTTTATTTATATTTTGCATATGATCCTTAAATGGTCTTGTGTTTTAAACACAGATTAAAACACATATACTTTTGATATATGATGAAAACTAACTGATGGAATTAGTAATAAAATTAATGTTAATTATCTTTTTATAGCCTGAAGATTGAAAGATAAGATAATACCAAATGACAGGTGACGAAGAAGGTATTCCGGAAGAACCGGATGTCTCAATTTTGGAACAGCAACAGGATTTGACTTTGGTATCCACTTTTCAAGTCAAACCAACGCTAGAAGATAAGTAAGTTGTCTCTGCTCAGGCAGTTATTTTCAATCCATTAATCAAGTTAATATTGTTTGGTTGTAAACATTACTAGTATTACATTATTACCAATTAATTTTAATCTTAATGTTTTATTGTTCATTATAAAACATTTCATAAAAAATGTATTTTTAAAAATTACTCCATTTTCAAAATTAGAGAAAACTAAAAACGCTACTACAAAGTATGCTCAAATACAACACGGAGTGAGCATTAAAAAAAGAAACTGCTTATGAGTGCACTAAATGTGAAATAGCACTTTGCATATACCTGTGTTTAAAAAATTATCATACTTTGTCAAAATTCTAAAAAAAAAAACAAATGTACAGTTTTAATGCCTATAAGGTGCAAGTAATGCATTATTTTGATCTTTTATAATGTTCTAATACATTTTGAATAAATAGAACTAAAAAAATGTTCTATACTCCCTGGAGTCCATTTATGATAATTTTGCTTACTCAACTATACCCAAGGTAGGTTGATGATTGTAATCATCAGTACTCTCAACAGGTAAAACAGTTTGTTAATGAAGACTCAACCACATTAAGTATAATTATTTTAGAAGTTTAAAGATATTTGAAAATTTTATGTCATAAGCAATTTGTTTCAAATTTTAACTACATGTATCGATGTTTTACTAGTAATCATTCTGATTTTTGAAGATTAAAGTATAATATTTTTCAGATTTAAACCTCAGGCAGCGAGAGAGTTGATATACTCTGTTCTTCAAGAGACATTGAGTGATAAGACATACCCTGCAGAACCCAGTGAGGTCAAGGAGCTTGTAAAATCCCTTGCCATAAAAATAAAGCAGAGATGTAGAGGTTAGTGTTTTTAAATATATATTTATGATTAAGTTTATTTTTAAGTGGTCTTAGACTGTGATGAGAGATTTGAAATATGTATATTGTATGGTGTATTACTTGTTAGGCACCATACGTTTATCACCACCATGCATGCTACAGTACAAAGTACTTGCATAAAAAAGAGCAAACTAACAAAGAAATTAATTAATTTTCCTGACACAGATAAAATTCAAACCACAAAACCAATCCTTCTAAGGTCCCTCTACGCTGTGAAAACCAGCTTAATCTCCCCAAAAATAACGCAAGGAGCAATCATTCTCAGTTTGCTCTATTGTATGAAAATCCACTCCACAATCACATAACAAATTGAGAGTGGAGTTCTCTATCTGGATTTCCATGCATTGCATCTGCCCACTCAAGTTCGAAATCTATTCAAAAGGATCTACTCCTTACGAGGTAGGTTCATATCACCCAATCTGGTCATTATATCGGAAATCAGAAACTTGTTCCAACCATGAAACAAATTAAAGGAGAGAACCCAGTTAACTTTGATGAAAATCTTCTGAGATTAACTGGAAAGCTGCAAGAGTCACACTCAAACCCCCTCTCCCACGATAGCGGCTTGTCAGCTAAAATTTCTCTTTTTCCAACATTACCATATGGCAACTTGTGCTGGACAGATTGTGCCTGATTATATATTAAGTATATTATATTATATTTTATTTGTATATAATATATGTATTTTATTTATATGTGTATATATATATATATATATATATATATATATATATATATATATTGTATATAATATTATATAATATAGTATATTATATTTTAAGTATATTAATGGGTTTATATTAATATAGTTAAAACTATCCTACACTGTGTTTCTCATACAGTTTCTGGCCACTGGACTAGAAATCCCTATTAATATAAACGCTATTGACAATTTTAAACAGATCAGAGCTCTGTATAATTGTAATAAGAATCCTCAGAACGATTCTCAGCTAACTGTATATAAAATCTATGTATAAATTTTCAGATAGTGCAGTCTTATTATTATTAAAAATTTTATAGTAGAAATTGGACTTAACTTTAAAGTGCTGTTGTGGTTGACAGAAATGGACTTTGCAAAGTACAAGATCGTTGTGAATGTTGTGATGGGTGAGCAGCGAGGTGCAGGAGTCTGCAGTGCCTCTCGCTGTTTCTGGGACGCAGAAACTGACACATGTGCTTCAAACACATTTTTAAATGTGAGTAGTACACGTAGATATTAATCTATGTAGAACATTTCAGACACAGGGTTGTATATGTAAATAATGTGCTTTTTAATTTATTTGTTAAGGTAAATAGTATAAAACCTATTAAATGAATATTAGTATTGGTTTATTAATAAAGTTTTTTTTTGTTTCAAATGTTACTGGTCACATTATAATTACTTCTCCTTTCATAATCTCCAAAGTTCTATAGTATTCAGAACCATATACAGTCTTTTATTTTACGAAGAGTCACAAATAATATACTAGGGCGTCTGAAATGTACCTTTACTCCCCAAGAAGAATGGAGGCAGGATCCTCCCCTGATAAACATTAAACAATTTAAAGCCAAATGGTAATTTTCGTTGCCAATAAAATAAAGTTTTATTTTATAAAATGTGCAATGAAAATCCTAATATTTAACATATTTATGTATGATTCTATTCTAATATGTTTCCAAAAAAATATACAATTTAATAAAATCTTATATTACAAGCAAGCTTGTTATTCAATCCAATTAAATTAATATAAAATTGGAAGGAGAAAATAGAAATTTGAATGGATTGCTTGTCATTATTTTAATTTAACGCTTTGGTTATCAAGCATTTCTTTTAAAGTGAACCTGATCAATTTAATTACCACTATAGTCATTATATTTAAGTAATTTCACAACACAGATGTGAGGACAAAGCTATGGCTAAATTCTAACTAAATAGAAATAAAAGAACGAATTAATGAAAAATACTAAATATTATTTGGCCAAAGTGTAAGAGTAACACCTATTTTAAGAGTTTACTGGTTCTTCTTAGTTCAAGGGAGAACCTTATTGACTTTGATATCAGAAAGTCAAAAGGCAGTCCGTATGTCTGAGTTAACTCTTTTATTGTGTTTAGTTGGTACTTTGATACTCTGTTGTTTCAGGCTATTATTTTAAGTTCATTTTAAAACTGTTTTGGTAGATTCTTATTACAGTTTTAACATTAGACAAATCATTGATTTGTTGCAGGACACAATATTTTGCATGGCAGCCATATTTGCAGTTTACTTCTACTGAAAGCCTCCTTCTTGTATTACATTAGTATCTTAGCCAGTATTCAATGAGTAAATATATATTTGAGAAAATAATGCTCAAGTATTTTTTGTAAATAAACTATTTGTTAAGTTAAGTCAAAGATAAATAAATAATTTAGTGCCTTATTTATAAATTTTGTCCATTACCTACTTCACACTTGTAATATTTTTCATAGAAATATACGTACTGCAATCACCCTAAAACAATTAACATATTTCCTATCATGGCCTCTTGATACCAAAACTGTCTTTATTATGTAACGGACATGCTTGATTACTGAGTACCATTAAAAAAATAACAGTGAATGAGATTTTAAACATGTATTTAATAAATAAGATGTACGGCTGGGGCATTCAGACCAATATGTCAGTTGAAATACTTATCTGGCAGATTGGAGTAAAAATACACAAACTTAGGAATTGGTAAAAAGGCCGTTGTCAACATTTAGGGTACCCTAGTTGCAAACTGTTGGGAAACAAGTTTATAGCTATACTTCATAAAATAGTTTACTTAACAATGAGACAAACATAACTATATTTTTTCATTATTATAATTAAATTTTCAGTTGTTGAGTTATTATAATAAAAATCCAATGAATGTGTATCTTTGTTTTATTGTAACAAGTATTTTTGTACAGTTATTACAAGACAAGAGTAAAAACTTAAGCCTAAATACAAATAGTCTGGTAATTCACTTGTTTGATATTTTAAATTGTTTGGTCTTTTAATTGTATGTTTTTGTAGCATTAAAATTATATAAAATAAAATTGTTTTAGTCTAAACAAAAAGTGAAAAAGTTTATTGCTTTGACATATATTATCAGATCTTTTTCTCATTATATTCTGTTGTTTATCGTATCACAGTTTTAAAATCTCTCTTTTAAGATTTTAAGATGATGGCAGTGTAAAGTTTTGGAAGGAAATATATCTCAGCTGTTGACTCCTTGCACGTTGACATACCTTCTATATGAACATCAACTTGGATTATAATCTTTAAGTGTATTTTACGAGGGTAGTCTGAAAAGTTTCTGACCTAACAAAATTACAAGACATTTTTCAACATAGTCTCCTTGTAACTCTACACACTTCTCCCATCGATGTTCCCATTTCTCTAACATGTCCAAATAGTACTCAGAATTTTTCTCTGCAAAATAATTGTTCACGAAGGTGATTGCCTCTTCATTTGACGAAAATCTTTGTCCTCCGACCACAATGTTTAGATGAGGGAACAAAAAGAAGTCGCTTGGGGTTAGATCTGGTGAGTAAGGCAAATGGTTAAGCAGTGCAAACCATAATTCGTGGATTTTTCACCATGGCAACCACTGAAGTTTGAGACGGTGGGAGGTGCTGTATTGGTGAAACAGGATTTTCTTTATCTTCAAATGTGGCCATTTTTCCAAACGTTCTGCCTTCAGCATGTCAAGTAATGATGCATAGTATGCTCCTGTAATCTTTTTTCCTTTTTGAAGATAATGGATTAAAATAACTGCATGACTAGTCCAAAAAACAGTCGCCATCACTTTCCCAGCTAAAAAACAGATTTTGCTGTTTTTTGGAGCCGGTTTGCCCTTTGCAGTTCACTTTTTGGACTGTATTTTGTTTTGGGCCTATAATGGTGTATCCAAGTTTCATCAACGGTAATTAATTGGCGCTAAAACTTGGATCTATCTCATCTAAACTGCACCAAAAGAATGTTGGAAATGTTCATTCAAACACATTTTTGGTCTAACGTGAGCAAACCCGGCACTCAACGCAGGGAGAGTTTTCTCAGGCCTAAATGTTGATTTAATATTTGACAAACACGTTTTTTTGACATGTTCGTAACCTCTTCTATCTCTTTCACTTTAATTCGGCGGTAGTCTAGCACTGTTCGGTGAACTTTGGCGATGTTTTCGTTGGTAGTTGCAGTTTTTGAACATCCCAAATGTTCATCGTCTCCCAAGCTCTTACGGCCACGTTTAAATTCACCAGCTCAAAAGTTCACTGTCGTAAATGATGGTGCAGAGTCTCCAGACACAGAATCCAACTCATCTTTGATTTGCAAAGGGGTATTGCCTTTCAAAAACAAATATTTAATGACAGCTCGATATTCAATTTTGTTTACTTTCACAACAAATCTCACATTAATTCATTCAAACGACTGTTATATAAAAACTGCGTATTCAAAATGGCGTTGAGTAACTGGCAACTGATGAACAGTGAAATTCAGTAGCTTTTGTTTACGAGTACTACCCTCTTCACATTAAGGTTGGAAACTTTTCAGACCACCCCGTATACTCTTTGGAAAAGTTGTATTTAATTTAATTTACCATATTTCTTAAGAAATCGGCATTACCAGCTGTTCCGATGATCAGTCTGGTTTATTTAAAATATCACTTTGCTAGTTAGGTTCATATTTATTTTGTTTACAAAAGAATTTCTGTTGTTATTACTAGTGTTTAAATTGGAAAATAAGTTAACGTGAGCTAGATACGTCTTCATTTAGTGAAAATACTAAATGGAATAGGAGTGAATGTTGTGGATGACCAGCTCAGTTATGATTTTATTGAAACTATTTCACAATCAAATTAATTAAATATAGATTTGTAATTTTTGTGTGAAGACATATGATAGAAGTAGTGGATGATAATGATGAAGATCCTGAATTAATTTTCAGTTCTTACTACTCAATAACATTGTAACAGTTTTTTTAACACATTCGCTGTAGGAAATTGGAATTTCAGCTCTGCAATTGGAAATACAGTCCCCTGTTCCACCCTGACTCATTGCCTCAGTGTGAGCTTTGTAACGGTTGGGGAAGGTTGTGCTGCCTACTGCTTGTATTGCCAGTTGTTTCCTTTCGCGCAAACTGTTCTTGAATTGTCATCTTGGTTTGTTTTCTCTGTTGTGTGTTATGTTTAGTATATTATGACTGTTGATATATAACCAATCCAATGGCAGGTGGTCAGTCTGTTCATAACAAAATGATCTGATGAGATTTTGGGTTTGGATGGCAGAGTGGACACTGGCGTTGTCGTGCAGCAAGAGAACTTCAGATGTCAATAGGCCATAATGCTTATTCTGTATTGCGCATGGAAATTTAGTCAGAGTATCGCAATAAGGGACTGCATTTATTGTTCTTCCTTATTCCATAAACTCGACTAACAATATTCCATGTCTATCACAAACCATGGTTGCCATCATATAACCTTGTGTGTTGTATGATAATGCTGTATAATACAAAGATTTTCACTAACACATTCCATAATGGCTTTCTGAAAGACTGTGGAATCAGTACCTATAGGGACCACCAGCTTCCAACACTCCCACAATGCCAGCACCTGTGCCATGTTTTTGTTTTAGAGCAATCAAAAAACCATTCAAGCTCTGCTGGTAAAAGAGGTTTCTTTCCCTTTGTCAAGCCTCCCTAGAAGGTTTAACAATCCTGAAGGGTTTGTCGAAGAAAAACCTTTATGGCATCTGATCAGAGATCATGTGCAAAAGAATATTCGTATAGAGTATCAATCTATCCTTTGGATAGTAGCCAGACTAGCTACTGCCATCCTTGCCACCTTTTATGGCCACCAGATAACAGCCCCAAACATTAGTGCAGGTCTAATCTCGGAGACATAAAGCCAATACAAAAGCCTCGGTTTAAGTTCCCAAGACTCACCTTTTACATCAAAGACCATTTCCCTCTGGTATCAACCCTTTCCAGATGGGATTCAGGACTCTATCAAGGTTGATGCCATGGTACTTGATCTCCAACTTTAACTCGATGAAAGAGCCTCTCAGTAAGAATGGAGCAATACCCTCCAACTGTCCGCCTTCTTTTAAAGGCAACCATGACAGCCTTCGCACTAGTTTCCTACCATGTTCAGAGCAGCATTGGTCAATTTTGTGACTGTTGTGTTGAACTTGCCACTCACAAGAATCACAATGTCATCTGCATAACCTGTGCAAAGGCACTGCTGCTGTTCAAAGACACAAGCAGGTCGTCCGCAACTAGCTTTCCACTAAAGGGGAGAAATGACACCACCCTGGGGACAGGCCCTTTTACTCCTTGCACTGATGCTCACTCCCATAAGATTGGTGGTAACTACTCTATTCGTGAGTAGGGCTCTTATCCACTCACATATTTGACCATCAATACCACGTCTTGAGACCACATTGACAATCGTCTGTATTGTCAAAAGCTCCTTCAATGTCCAGAAAGACACCTATGGCTATTTCTTTCACTGTTAGCGCTTGCTTAATACTGCATATAATTGATGCAGGGCTGAGTCACATGATCTTTCTGGAGTGTAAGCATGCTGATTTGGATGTAGAGAAGAGATAAGAAAGGAACACAGACATATCGGCCTAAAGACCAATCCAGACTAGACCTCCCCTGCTTTGGTATAAACACCACCCTGGATACTCTTCGGGAAAGAGGAATGTATCTGAGGGCCATAGAAGCCCTGCACAGCCAGAGAATGAGAATATCCAACCCTCGCTGCAAGCAAACTGGTCTTATCCCATTTCCCCCAGGAGCTTTGTAAGGACTAAACGAGTTAATCGCACTCTCAATCCTCTGAAGGAACATGGCAAACTCCATTGTGAGTGGTGTGCTCCCCCTCTACAGCTGAGTGGTTAAGTGCCCGTTGTTGACTCCTTGAGTCCTACTAAAGAATTGTTTTTTTGAGAAATTACATACTTTAGGTTTACAAGCATTTCATTTAGAGAGGGGCGGACTGTTAGGTCAGGAACAGGTATACCCTCGAAATAAATTAGTTTTAAACCAGTTCCCTGAAACATTTAACCAGTTCAATATGAAACATCAATATTTAGTGCAGTTATTGAGAGCATATATTAAACTACCATGTTTAAGTGTCAAATTTATTCAATCCACGATGCAAATAAAGAGAAATAGAGATAGCTAATAAAATATTGAGATTACAGGAGGAGTTACAACAATGAAAGGAAATTTTTTGACTGTGAACAACACTGATCTTGTATTCAATCATTTGAATATGAATATAACCAAAAGACACAAGTTTTCAAAGTGATATATGTAAATGGCATGAATTCTACATTTTCTAAAGACAAACGAACTAAATAATGGTTGCATTTTGTTTTGTCCAAAAAAAGTTGTTTTTAAGTTATAGAATTTTAATTAAACATTGTTTGGGTTTTAACGATTCTTTTTATATCTCATTAAATATTTATTATGTTCAATGTGACAAAATCTGCAGAAGAAATGAATCTTTTAGACGAGACTGAAGTAGCAAGTAAACAAATATATTTTTTCTGGAGTTAACAAATCATGTTTGCTGGAGGCATAAAAAGGTAAAGGATTTTTCCACCTTTTTGGCTCGTTAATTCAAAATCTGTATTCGATTCTCCCATCACTACCCTAACCTGTAGATTCAATTGTAACTAACTTGTCCTCTCGACATTTTATTTTCGTCAGTCCTTCGTTTCACTTGACCATCGTCCCTCCTAATCACACAACTCGATTATGTCCACTGTTCCTCTGCTGAGCTCTATGTAGAAAAACCTTTATCGAAAAAATGCAAAGCCTTTTTGATCTTGTTCACATACTTTTTTCAGTACTACATGAAGGCTGTTGAAAGTATCTTCAAATATGACGGTGAAATTTGGTTTACGCTAGTGTGTAGACATAAATTTGACATCTGTAATCAGGTAAGTGACCGCATGAAGTAGATATGTAATGCATGCGGCGCAAGACTAATACCTATAAGGAAATACTCTATTAGTGCTAAAGAATATGTTAACTTGAATGACCTGGTTGGTAAACTTATTGTAAAACAATTGCTGCAGATAACCTAAAGTTAGAAAGTAACTTAGAGATATCTGTTTTGCTTCCAGTAGACCTACCAATGAACCATCTGAAACTAGGCCTAGCTTAAAAACTAAAGATACAGCTTTGAATGAAGATACAAAGTCTTCTTCATCAGGTGTACCGGTACTTGTCTCGGGCGCTGTAAAAAAGTAACAAACGTTTAGAAATTGAAACCCAATCATTAATACCTTGACACTCGGCTCAATGTGATGCCGGCATTTGTGAGGAAAGTAAAGAAAGATGCCAATCTGTCGGTAAAAATAAGTTATCAACCGTAATAGTAAGCCTCAAAACGATCATGTAAGGAAAAGAAAGTATGTTGTGAGTAGTGCCGGGACTGAAATTAACCTCAAAACTATCGACCATAAATATTTCATGTTTGTATCACGAATCATGAAGAAACTGAGTTTAAAACTGAAGATGTTAAAAGTGTTCTCAAAAGTACGCAAAACTGTACTGATTTGTCAGTATAAAAACTAATCTCACGGTCTGCTGAGGTTACCTAGTAGTTCTATCAAGGATACCTTCTCACCACAATTTTGTCCTACAGGTACCTTTGTAAATAAGTTTTTTTTACCAGAAAGGAGAATTTAAACTCCAAGGAAAAAAGTTAACGAACAAGTAATCTCCAAGTTATTAGGCGTTACATACAGTAACACTCTCAGAATTATGCCCTGGAACGTTCAAGGGATGACTGGTAAAATTGACATTATTAATTGTTTAGCTAAGAAGGATATGTGTAACATCTCGTGTCTTTCAGAACATCGGTGCACGACTGCTGAAATGCCACGTATACGTTTATCTGGTTTCAAAAGTGTATCATCCTATTACAGATCAGCTAAACCTAGAGGTAGAACGGTTGTATTTGTCAGGGACTCCATCGACTGATTAGTCTTTGACAGCAGATATATAGAAACTGAATAACTTGCTTTGAGCTTTCGGCTACCTTCCTACCTACCCTTAAGACTGATTGTTTCATTATATTGCACCCCTTCAGGTAATATCATTACTTACTTTGACAAACTGTATGAGTTCTTGGTAAGTGCATGTTGCGCCATTTGATATTATTTTAGTAAGAGACTTTAATATCAACTCTTTGAAACTGAGACTGCTGTTTCAGATATGCAAAACCTAACAAGTAGTTTTGGCCTTTACAATTGTGTTAGTGAGAATGTAGCTGTATAGACAACATTTTTATTCCATACTTCTGGACAGGTGGACTGCGACGATTGCCTATTTGAGTTTGTCTGATTACAATGCTATCATCTTGAGTATTAAGTCAGAACTAACTTATAATGGACCAAATTCTTTAATTAGGCTTATAATAACAACACTGAACCTGGTTAATGTTGTGATTGTATTCATAACTTTTCAAACTCAATTTAAAGACCAATTTACTTATATTATATCTAAGATAATACTTAGATTTTAAGATAATTATTTAGATGTAAGTAGTACGTTTAACAATGATTTATTCCTTTGGACACTTAACTCTGCTATGGAACTTAAAACTATTTTAAATTCCTACCAAGTCTTAATAAATGTAGTAATTGGTACAATAATGATTTGTTAAACATAGAAAAAGTTACACAACTTATATTATATAATGCTGAACACTACTTCTGCGTATATAAAATTTATGTTTGTAAATGCCAAAAAATAATGTAGGTTTGAATTACATAATGCAAAGTTAAATTATAACAACAATTTCATCGGAAGCTCAAAAATAAAACCAAATCTGCCTTAAGTATTGTTAAACAATCAAGAAGTTGTAAGCCCCTACCAGTACCCAACTGTCTGACAGCTGAGGGTTTAACTCCTATTAACTCAATTGAGGAAATTAGTAAGAACGTTCCTTGTATCCCTAGTGACCACATGGACTATCTTAAAAATTTGCAAAGTGTTTCAGCCAAAAAGTTTTCTTTAAAAGAGTTTAAAGTTTACAAGGGATTGTAAGAGTTTACTCTGTTATTAACAAGTTAAGAAATAGTACTAGTCTTGACATTTATGGTATTAACGCAGCAAAGTTAAACTCACCACCTAACTGATATGGTTTTAGGCCTAACCTTAGTACTATTGAAGCAGTACTTTCCTTGTTGTCTGGCCTCCTTGAAGGACTTGATCGAATGGGAAAAGTGTCTTATTCAGGTCTTTTGATATGTCCAAGGTCTTTGACACCGTGGATCATAGCATATTAGTTACCTTTATAATTTTGATGATACAGCTGTTGATTAAATATTATTTAAGCAATAAATAAATCCGTTAAATACACAATGTCCCCAGGGTTCCATCTTGGGACCTACTTTGTTCATATTGTATATAAATTACTTGCCAGTCAATTTAAATAAATTAAATTCCAAATGTTTTTTTATTTGCTGATTTCTCTCTCTCTCTCTCTCTCTCTCTCTCTCTCTCTCTCGCTCGCGCGCGCGCGCGCGCGCGCGCGTGTGTGTGTGTGTGTGTGTGGGCGCGGCGCTATATTCGATTCGGTTAATGCTTCGTTATTTTTAGAATATTCTTCCATTCCGTATGCTTCCAGTATTATTGTTCCTGGTGACATTAATCCATCTCAATTAATTCTTTTCTTAAATAAGGTGTAAAACTCCACTTTCAAATTTTATTTCATTGTTTGCTCTCTGTTTTACGAGTTATAGTTTTAAATTTTTATAATGATTGAAAATGAACGCTCTCTTTTTTACGAGTTATAATGTTACATTTTTATGAAGATTGGGAATGTACATGTTGTTTTGATCCTAGTTTACAAAATAGGTATGGCACTATTAATTGGCTAGTTTTATTTTGGCATCAGTTGTTAGTAAAGTTTCTGGATACAATTAACAATAAGGTACGTGATGTCAAAATACATGATTGGTTTGTTTCAAGAGCTAACGAAGCTGTTACCGAAATTAGCTGAGTCATCAGAGAGCCCTTTACCGTCTAAGAGCGTAAGCTGGGCAAATTGCGAAATTTTTCTATCCTTAAAACAAATGATTTCCTTTGTATCTCAAGTCAATGACTCAGGATCTATCCGTGGTTTGAGAATTTGGAGAATACCTATCTGATTTGATCTAAACCTCAGGAAGACAATATTTAGTCTTCAATATTTATCATTTTGGCTCTGAATTAGAGATGTGGTTTACGAAATCCCGATATCGTTAATAGGTCTTTTGTTTTCAAGGAACGCCGTAAAAACTCTGAAGGATAGAACATTAACATATTTTACTTGTAATAATTCAATAATTAAGATATGTACATGTTCTAACTACAACGATATTTTATGCTTTATTCAACTTCGTAATAGTTATACGAACGAGAAAAATATATGTGCAAAGAACCATGTTATTGTATTGAACATTGAATCATTGTATAATATGATGGTGTAACTAATTCTTCAAAGGTGGGCTTATATATGATGAGAAAAAAAATACGAAATGAGGATTGTGATTAGTTTTTTCTACAATCTGTATGTAGACAGACTGAGTGGACTTTGGTAGTGTCATAAGACGATCAAAATATATATAACGATTGATTGATATAGTGAATTATTCTAAATCTTATTTGATTCTGTTCAAATTCTGTATATTCTCACTAAAAATTGTGGTTAAAAGTATTAATTGTTAATTGGAATCTAAATCTTTAAAAATCAAGAGCGTTATTGACAACTTTATTGGTATCTGCTTTGAACTAAGTAGTGATTCACCCCTCTTCACTTCCTCTAGGTGTTTTGAGTAATGGTGCTTACAAGATAAGTTCTTGTTTTCAATACGTGAGTGTAGCTCTTTCAATTTTCAGGGTTCGTTTCTGAGTATATCACAATGCCGAAGAATAAGGGTAAGTTTTACTTAATAAAATGTATTAAAGTATTATGAAATATCGATTCTTGTGTAATATATTATAGGCGTGACAAATTGACATTCAAGGAAATAAAATCACGTCCTACCCCATTCCATCTACAGTATATATTATTGAATTGGTAGTTGCTTTCTCCTTTTTGCTTACGTTACGTCTGAGATGTAATATTTAGTGTTTATAAATGTGTTGCATTACTACATCTGCCGTAATGTTTATTTTCCTACAGCAAAATGTATATATTCTTTAGACATCCATCTGTCCATTAACAATGTAGGCTAGGCCTTCTAAGTTATATCCAAAATTGGTTAGCTTACAATCTTTACAATTCAAACACAGGATTGTCTTAATTTTACATATATATTGTATTATCATCTTGTATGTGTGTAATATATCTTGTTAGGTAGGCCTACATTTTGTTACCTCGCCATTATAATTTCACTCTATACAATCAAAAGTTTTAATATTTGGCCTATTTGCTTTTTGGTAGGCTAGTCTAAATTTAAAGTTTACTGTTATATTAACAAACTCTTGTTTCTACATTAATATGTTATCAGTCAGTTCTAATCAGACTTAAATATTCTTAGGAAGTGCAGATGATAGCTATTCCAAAGCAATGAAGGTTACCATTACAGATAGGCTTTGTTAAAAACTTTAAGAAGTAATAATTTATCTTCAATTTAAAAGTAAGGGGTAGACTTTAATATGCGGCCTACACTCGTTCGGTTGTTTTTATTGAGTGGGTCGATGTTTTTATCCGAAGAAATAATTCGATATTAAAATTTATTTAACTTAGCACATGATTCCAACTTACTAGTTATAGTACTTTTAATGTAAACAATAAACAACAAGAAGTAACTAATACTTTGAGACTTTGGAAATGGTGACGAATATGAGAAAATATGTGAGATATTTTTCACAAGTGATGAGATTTGTTTAAGTGGCTTCAACATGTGGGTTTGGTTCCTGGTAACCCATCGGGAGAATTCTTTCCTTTATTTCTTAAAAGTGGTTACTCATTGATATCAAGCTAGGCAAGCTATTTTATTTCCTTAAAGTTTTTAGTGACTTAAAATTAGTAATTTCAAAGGATAAACTAGTAGGCCTGGCTGGCCGTAGGTCTAACTAACCAACCGCTATCACAATCGAACTAGGGTACCAAATTATTGATTAATATATCTAAACTATCAATAATACAAAAACCTTATAATTATAGTTATTTAAAATTAATTATTGAAAGCTCTTTTTAATATACTGAGTAACAATATTGTTTCAAATTAATTCAGGAAGTCAGCTCCTTCAGAACATGTGCTGCTTTCTTTTTACATCTTCCACAGACTCAAATTTTGGCCCTTTTAATGCAGATTATACCTTAGGGAATATCTAGAAGTCACATGGAGCAAGAATTGGTGAATAAGTTGGATATTCTAACACTGCTTGCAAACATACTCTTTTACACCACATCAACTACAACTGTAAGTGTTCTCCTCCCGGTGATCAAATCATCAACAAATATCACAGCTTGCTACAATAAAATAAAAATTAATGTTTTATATAGTTATGCTAACCAGAAACATTAAATATATGGTGGATAATATTAGGAAGATTTCACTGCTTGTTCATTGCTGCTATCTAGCAGGACAATACAACTATTTATTCAAAGTATCATGATGAGACTGTATTGTAGGACATGTGATACTGCTATTTTTTGTGGTCAACATTCGTAGCATGCTAGTGGGTCAATATATTTCTTACATTGCTAATACAATGAATAACCTCATTTATATGCAGCCTCATTTATTTTGATGGTTCTTAATTTAATACCTTAGCACTCCCTGGATTACTTTTAATCCATATCACTCTTGAATTTATGTTTCATTTACTCAACCTCTTGAATTTGGTAATAACTTCAGAAGAATTAACTTAGTCATCTTCATTATCAAAGCAATCTAACTTTTCTTGTAACAACTTTTCTAACAAGTTACCATTAGCAGTAAGGTAATTAGGCCTACCTTGTTGATAAATACAAAAGTGTGATATGTAGTTGGTTAAGAAGAAAATGCTTTTATACCACTGAAGAATATTTTAACTGTGATTTTAATGATCTAAGAATGTGAATGTTGTTGTAATTTTTAATATACAATTTATTGTTGTAATATTATGACTTAGCTGTATTAACCAAAGCCAATAAAGAATCTGAATCTGTAGATAAATTTTAATAAATGGGAGCTCAACTATTATGGTTCCAGAATCTCTTGAAGTTTCATTTAATAATGTTTCCATTTCTTCGTTAAAATTGATGGAATTAACAGAAGAGGTTTGATATTCAACATGCTATTTTCAGCATGTGATATAATCTGTTTAAAAAGTTTAGCAAGAACATTGCAAACTATATTCCTTTCTTTAAGTACTTTCATTAATTTCAATTACTTGATTAATGTTCTGATTATCCAACAAAGTACTAAAAGGGAGTATGTTTTAACTTCAGTATTTAAATGAATTATTATTAGTGAACTGCATTATTGTGTTTATTGTTTCAGGAAAGGGAGGAAAAAATCGTAGGAGAGGAAAGAATGAAAATGAAACAGAGAAGCGTGAATTGGTTTTTAAAGAAGATGGTCAAGGTAAGCTGGTATCTGAGTTTTAAAAAGGGCAACTAATAAAGTTTAGGCTCCTTGCATTTGTTAAGAGAATGTGCATTACCATAAAAGCTCTTGATCTTATGCCCAATATGAGAGCCATCTGATTAGAAATTGTGATCAGATTATTTGTACAGTGTCCCTCACTGAACTCCTTTTAGAGTTCTTCAAAGCCTGTATTTCTCATTTGGTTACTCCATCACCACTACACTACTGCACTTTTCCTATGATTGATTCTACCATATTTTATTTCTTGACCATTTTGTCTTTAGGCAAGAACTAGGATTTATTTTAACAATGTCCATTTAAAGTTTACTGAGGTATTAGGAATATAATAATAATGGTCAAAATTGTTAAATGTTCATTATGAATTGCTTGAAGAGAAATTAATTTTACACACACACACACGAGCCTTGATTGAAATTTTGGCCTCCATTTTTCTTTATTCAAATCTTTTGAATAATTTTGAAACATGAGAATTCACTGTAACACAACTAATCTAAAACACAAAAAACTTAATTTGGTAAATCTTAAGCTCAGCGACTACCGCTCCGATCGCCGTAATTTTTTGCATTCTAACACAGGTTAACGTAATTTCACCGAAAAAATAGTCCCGATTATCGCCGTAGCCGTTTACTCCCCCCCCCCCAAAAAAAATTTTTTTGAAAAAATTAAATTAAAAAAACCTGACTGACAGTGCATTTATTCGTTTTTTTTTGGTGTTATTAGTTCGTAGGGCACGTAATTTCACCGAAAAAAGTAGTCCCGATTATCGCCGTAGCCGTTTACTCCCCCCCCAAAAAAAATTTTGGATAAAATAAAATTTGAAAAACCTGACTGACAATGCATTTATTCGTTTTTTTTGGTGTTATTAGTTCGTAGGGTAGTAGTCCATGTACTAATTCTAGTATAAACTCGTCTTATCTTATCAGTAATAAGCGCGTCGCTTATCTTTTGCCTGTAATGAAACCTGCGTTAGTTCTGTCTGAGTGTTGTGTGTGTAAGCAGTTATGCGTGATCTGGGCTTGGACTTTGCAAGCTCGAGTTAATTTTTTTTCTAAAAGAGCAAGCAGCGCGAAGCGCTGCGCAGCGGGCAAGCATCGCGTGATCTGAATTTTGAATAGGCAAGCTAGGGTCTTTTTAGCGTGTGACAAGAACCATCGCAAGCCATGTCAATAACTTCACTAATTATTCCTTGTCCATGTGGGTTCGTTTGTGTACGTCTGGCGGTCAATCGAAGCCGTCCTATAGGTCACGTGACCCGTCCGGCCAATCGGAAACCTTCCTGTTTGTCACGTGGCTACTGTCAATTCATCAAAACGTCCATGGTCGGCCATTGTTTTTAGTTTGATAGTCGAAAATCTTGTTATTTATGTGTTTTGTATTGCCAACATTGTACTGCCGTAAAACTGGTTTTTATATGTTAGCGATAATCGGGACTATTTTTTTCGGTGAAATTACGTTAACCTGTGTTAGTACGAAAAACCTTACGGCGATCGGAGCGGTAGTCGCTGATCTTAATATTTACCCTTAATTTTAACAGACATAATGAACCGTATAACAATTTGTATTGCTGTGGAAATAAATTTTATTCATATAAAAACTTTAAGATAAATATTGTATGCTTATGGCATTGTATAAATACAAAAATTCAACAACTTGTTTTTTTTTTTAAATAGTGAAAAATGTTGTGGTTTTTGAAATACTGTTCAGTTATTAAGTGAGTTAGTCATATTTGAATTATTTTACTTTCCCTGTACTATTTATACTTAAAACTCCAGCAATAAAAACTAGTCATTTATATTGATAGTAACTAAATATTCACTCAGTCACTTGTCCAATATATATTTTCTGGTCATGTGTATTTGCAATGATATAATATTTAATTTTTTAGAAGCTCATATGTTTACCGCACATATCTTGAATTATATAGAATTTTAGATAATTAATTGTAAACCAGAAAATTAATAAACAATTAATAGATACCTATTACAGCCTCTTATTAGGGCCTTGAAAATTAAGTTTTACCAGGGTGCTTTTAACACCAGTCAGACATGAATATAAATATGCAGGTGCCTCCTGCCATCAGCCCTAAAGGGTAATCGCTATGATTTAATATTTGTTCACTTTAAGATTTTGTTCTTTTATTTTATATCATATGCTTATTTTTTATTTTTCATGCTTTATGTTGTATATGTATATTTTACACGCATAATATTTATTAATTTTATTTACATGTACATTTTTTATCTAATAACAAATGTCTATCAGTGTATTATTACAATTTTTATTCTGGTTATTTAAGTTTTGAAACAGAATTATTAATATAAAGTTGAAACACAACTTTAAGTAATACATAATAAATAATGACATATGTTTCAGAATATGCCCAAGTGACAAAGATGTTGGGTAATGGTCGACTTGAAGCCATGTGTTTTGATGGCATAAAGCGACTGTGTCACATCCGCGGCAAGCTAAGAAAGAAGGTTAGTCTTATAAATAAGTAAAGTCCTTTTTTAATTCTTGACTCATACAGTTTACATTAAGAAAACCACAGGTGTAGGCTACGTAGTGTTAAAAGATACTTTGTTATTAACGACAGAAGGTTTGAAAGGATAGGATTTCGGACATTTACCACGATTATATATTACAAAATGTATGACACAATGTTTCGGCAATTAAAATCTGTCCTCTTTGTGAGGTGAGAAGACACGTAAAATACATATAGTTAGACGTCACTTGCACAGGTTGCAAGTGATGAGCACAAATACACGTCTCTCAAGCGAAAGTGGGGCACTGCAGCCCCAACAGCCTGTTGTGTCACACTATCGCCTGTGTTAGTGTGATGTGTGTTTGTGACTTGCATCCTGGGCAGTGATGTATGTTACCCAATGCCTGGGTTCACTTTCTTCCATCTGGACTATAAACAGTTATTGGGCGTGTTTAATTTCTTTTCTTTCTGTAGTTTCCTCTCTTTTTGGTAGCAGGTTATTGTGTCAAACATTTTGTAACATACCGATGAAGGCTGTGGATAGTTAAGGAATGCACAGCGCCACGCTGTCAACAATTTCTCTGAGTATATTATGTTCCTAAACTCTGCCCCTAAGTATCAAATAAACTGAATTTTCTGTCTTGTAGAGTTTATTTTGTAGTATGTATAACTAACATTTAATTGCCATTAGGTTTATTTTTTGAGTTTGATTATTTTTAATCTAAATAATTTATGTTGAACTGTTAATAGTTCCAAGTAGGACTAGACAAATTAATTAAAAAAAAATTACTTATACTGTACCAAATACTTTAAAATGTATATTTTCTACTTATATTTTAAATCTATTTTGAATGCTGCTTGTAGGTATGGATAAACCAGGGAGATATTATCTTAATTGGTCTGAGGGATTACCAGGATGCCAAAGCCGATGTCATCTTAAAATACACACCAGATGAAGCACGAAACTTGAAAACTTATGGAGAATTCCCAGAAACAGGTAAAAATGTTTTATATGTTTCATGTTTATATGTAAAAATGTTACATTGGTAGTGATTATGGCAGTAGTATTAAATGTGGCTCTTTAAGGGTTAGTCTCTCATGATTCCGGAGTCCATTATTATTTTTTTTTTTTATGATTAGTTTAAAAATGAATACACTGTATACAATAAGAGGCCAGAAAATGTAACTAATATTTTTAATAGACTAAAATGTTAATAAATAATATTGTTCCATTGAAACAAATCGTCTCAAAATATTGAAATTTGTTGCAATATGTTTTTGACAGTTAAGTAAGTAAAGTATATATAAGCAGAACAATTGCATATACATTTTTGAAAAAACTAAGAGTTTGAAATTGTTTATAGGTTTTATTTATACATCTTATTTTTATAAGGTTGAATTTAAATTATTTGAATTATATCTGTTTGCTTCATTCTGATGTTTGTAATGAATAACATGTTATTTGTTGTAGTGCGCATCAACGACACAGTCACGTTTGTGGAGGATGGATTCGACGAGGACATCGAGTTTGGAGACGAGATCAGTGACGAGGGTGAAGGCGACCCTGTTGATAATGTAAGAATTGTTCACTACACAGTCTGTCAGTATTTAGCAGATTATTTTGGATATTTTAAGATAATACCCTACCTTATTGGTACTTTTGCATAGTTTCCTTAATCAAGGTGGCCACCCGACTGGTAAGCCGGGAATTCTCCTGAGAACCGGGAAACTTTCTAAAATTATTTTTTCGTGTCCAAGTACTTACAAAATCAAGACATAATTTGACAGCTTCATGAATCAAGAACTCATTAATCTCGAAACATCGTATTTCACACGATGTGGTTCGTGAAATTGTGAATGAAGATCGGCATATGTTACTGAGCTCCATCTGACATATTGAACTAAGGTTACCTCCACAAGTGTAGTGGAGTTTATCTTGGTTAGTTCTACTCCTGTGACGTGGCAAGCCTCTCCCCCCTCCCAAAAAAAAACAAGAATGCATTGGACAATTAAAATCAACCAATCGATTGTTTCGGACCTCAGCACTATACGAGCAGTACACTGTAGGCGGTAAAGCGGCATAGTGGTAGTGGCCGCAATACAAAAAGGTTTTTTGTTCTTAAGTATTATTCAATCGCTGAAGTTGTCAATCTCTTATTCTTGAGTCAGAATAGTATATTTAAAAGATGTGTGTTAGATAGATAGCACAGACCTAAAATGTAGTGTTTTAAACAGGCTTAAGAGTTTGGTTCGTTGAATAATATAATGTTTGACGGTTTGATGAGAGGTGCAGTCCGGTTTTTTAAGTACACCAGAATGACAGTTGAATTTTACCAAGCCTGATAAGATACCTTTTGGAGAAAAAAGTAGTGGGCTTCCTACAACAAATAACGTCAAGAAGGGGGTTTTTGCGTCCTGTTGCACAGCAAAGACAGAATGAGATGAGGGTTGAGAGGCAGAAGAAACATTTAATATCTAGAATTGGCATTGGACAAGCGCCATTGTGTGGAATTGCTCTGCCGCTTAACGTCTGTCGTGGCTAGTGTCGAGTGTTGCCTATATGTAAAACACAAACATTAAAAGTCGCCGCTCGATCCAGTGCTCACAACTTACCGCTTGTATTGCCGCAGAGGCCTCTGTTGGTCTATGAACGATTGCTCGTCACACACGTTCTGATTGTCATCAAATTACGTAGGTTAAAACAAAGAAAGTTATGTTTTAATATCATGGTCACATCCAAATCTCGACTTAACTGCGTTTACACCGGACAAAAATTTCACAAAAAAGTTCACTTCTATTTTCTAGAAAGGTTTCCCGAGTTCCATCCCTTTATCTTTATCCGTCAAAAACTACGTAGAGTGTTTCCATACTTTTAATTCACATTGTATATTGTATTGCAAGCACACAGAAATAAATTGTTATGGAGTTTATTTACTATGTTTTACTAAATTAGTGCGTATATAAAATATGCAAAATAATGCAGTATAGCATAAAATGGTAATTCTGTGTTTTTCATGTAATCAAATGTAACTTTATCGTTAACAATAAGAGGATCAAACTTACAAGTATGAAATAAGAATAAAATAATAGTAATATACATTATGTAAAAAATTAAAAAAAAAGAAAATTCCAAGATTAATTAATAGCAAAATACATGTGTGTATTTCAAAAAGCAAAAATATAGTTTATGCATATTTTTAACCTTATAATAACTTCAACTGTATGTTTTATTTATTAGTTCTGTTAAGATTTTACAGCAAAAAGTGTATGTTAGATATCAGTATTGTGTACAATCTGAAAAAATTAGTTACAATACTTGTTTGATAAACATTTCCAAGCGAGTCTTGAAACCATCACATTTATAACTAGAGGTGGGTCGTTGGCGACTGGAACTGATCCACAGATGTCCCGAACTCATAGCAACGATTTCATCTCTGGCACAGATTGCACATCTCTATTTGTAACTAAATTTAAATTGGTATGATTTATATTTTATGGAAGAACTTAATTTTAGTCTTCACCCGTCTGTGTTTAAATTGCTATATGTTAAAAATAATTCTATTGCACTAAAAACACTGATATCTTCTGTGGACATTCTTTGTAAATTTTGATTAAATTACTAAGTTATTGGTTCTTTAACTTTCATGACAAAACTTATAAATTATTTTATTTGTTACAGATCTGATACCACGACCGACCAGAAATCTCACTTCTCCCCTCCATGCCATTTCTCCTTTCCCTCCCCTCATAGTCTATTAGCTTGTGTACATTTTGTTACAGTGATATAAATTTATGGTTGATTTTATTTTTATTATTTCTTAAACCTTTCATTGGTAATTTATTAAATTTTTGAATATATTCCTTGAGTGGTATTGTTTTATTAGTTATATTTCTTGAAGATTGTTGTTAACTGTGAATGGGTTTATATACTAGCCTGTTATTTTATATGTTATATTTTTACAAAAAACTAGCACAAAAATAAAAGGCTAACAGTGTTCAGCTATGAGCAGTAGGATGGGAGATAACATCTTTAATCTGATCTAAAAATATAATAGAATTTAGAACTTAAACCAAATTTAAAATATAGCTGCTAAAAGTTTGGGAGGGAAAACTTACTCAAAATTTCTTTACAGTTGAATTTGTATTTAGATTATAAGTAGAACTATTGCAGTAAGAGATCAAATATTATCATATATGTTTTATTATTTTATTTTGGTATCTGAGCACTGAAATATAACTCTATGTATTATTTACCAGTTGGTAAATTATTTATTTAAATTTATGTAAATACTAGTAACAATATTAATTTAAAGAAATGCTGTGTACAAAGCTTAAATAGCTATAATTGTTCTTTTATGAAAACTTGCCCTATACAAGTGATAAAAATCAAATATTAATTAATATATAATCACACTTGTACAATAGATATTCTTAAATATATCTTGTTTTAATTATAATGTAGAATATAAAATGTAAGTTTATTGACAGCATGAATTCCACACGTTGTTATAAATATTTTATTAAAATATGTTTGGAAGTGCACAGAAAATATTTCTTCAGTATTTATTTCCAATGTATTTTTTGGGTTATAATTCTAAATTTATGGAGCAGTATTTATTTTATTCAAAGTTTTATTAGTGTAGCTTATATTTGTCAGTTGTGACAACCTCCAACCTTTCGTCATCCATTCAGTGTTCGGGTACTCAGAATGTCTAGACTACTTCAGCTGTTCATCTCTACTCAACTCTGTCTGCTAGTCACGTCAGGTCCGTGTAAGATTGGGCATGTCGCCACTTTTGTTGTTCATTCCATCTTGCGTTGGTTTAATAAAAGTTTGGTATTATATTTTGTAAATAAATATGTTAGCCCAGTCTTATGAAACTGTCTATATTTATTGGCTCCTCCAAATTTGGCATGTTTTTTTCAGTTACACAAAGTTGTTTTAATTTAACCTTTTTAGGACCAGCTGTCAATATATTTACGGTAAAGTAGAGTGTTGAGGGCCAACTGGCATATCGCGACAGCTCATGCTTTTTCCTTCCTGACAACCATCGATATATCGCCAGTTTGGTATTTTACTACCATTTTGGAGAATATATTATAGCAACTAAATGGTAACAAATTCATTTATAACTATAACAATTACACAAGTGCTGTTTCCCGTCTCGTTTACATTAAATATATTTATAAACAGACTTGAAACAACGATAAGTATGCTGACACTGATATAGTGTAAGTAGTGTAAAACATTTTAATCAAATCAAATCATTTATTGTCAGGACACTACAATAGTGTATAACAACGTCAACAAGTTATAACATGTGAAACTAGTTAAAGAAGCATACTATTACTAGCATTGTAAAATTCATTTACACTATATATACACTTCTTAAGCAACATGTTTTTTATGGAGGTTTCAAACCTAGGCCTAGATAATATTTTTATATGTTCAGGTAAAGCATTGTACAATTTGATTCCCAGATACCTAAAGCTACTTTGCGTGCTTGTGTATTTACACTTCATCAGCAACAGATCATTCCTATTTCTCGTAAAATAGTTATGGTTATCACTAAGGCTAACAAGGTCATTCAAGTTATCTTTAACATACATCAAAACACTTAATACATAAACGGATGGCAGGGTTAAAATATTAAACTTTGCAAACCAAGCTTTACAGTGATCTCTGTTAGATACACCGGCAATCAATCTAACAGCCCTTTTTTGCAGAATAAAAAGTTTTGTTGCATACTGTGTATTGCCCCATAAGGTGATTCCATAAGTGATAAAGCTATGAACATAAGCATAGTATACAAACAATAAATAATCAGTTGAAATTGTGCCCTTTAATGCCCTAATTAAGAAAACACCTTTAGCAGCTCGAGAGGCTATATAGTTAATATGATCATGCCACTTGAGATTCGACTGAACGTATATTCCAAGAAACTTAATACTATTTACACTACTTTTACTGTACAAATTAAGAGGTAGGTCCTGAACTTTTCCAATATTTATGTAAAGTTTATTTGCAGAACACCAATCCAAGACAGTAGAATTCTTATCGCTAAGTTTATTTACATTGTCCAAGGCTGATTCAGTACTAACCAACAGCCCCAAGTCATCTGCAAAGAGATAAGTATTTACACAGCTGTCATTTATATTTCCTGGGAGATCATTAATATAAAGAATAAATAATGTTGGCCCCAGTATTGAGCCTTGCGGCACTCCAAAGTTAACAGGTTTAGTTACTGAATATGAGCCATTTAAATATACACATTGTGACCTATTTGTCAGATAAGAGTTAAAAAAATCTAAAACTAATTGATTAAAACCATAAAATTTCAATTTATTGACTAGAATACTATGTTCAACAGTATCAAAAGCCTTTGAAAGGTCATAACTTCTAAAATTAACAACATTTTTTTGTTCAAGGCCATCAAAACAAGCACTTACAAGAGCCTGTACCGCTTTTATGGTACTGCGATTAGAACGGAAACCAAACTGACAGTCACTGAATAACTTATTTGACTCTAAATAAGCCACAATCTGCCCATGTACCAACCGCTCAAAGACCTTCGACACAGCTGGAATAATAGAAATAGGTCTATAGTTGCAATGCTTGTCCATAGGACCTTTCTTATGAACAGGAATAACCTTACTAATCTTAAATATATCAGGATAAGTTCCACTATTAATACATTCATTAAACAAGTAAGTCAAGACCTCACAAATATGTTCGGCAGCAGCTTTTAGTACATGTGCATTGATACCAAAAACATCCAAACATGTGCTATTGCTTAGGCTAAGAATAGCTCCATAGGTTTCCTCCACCTTAATTTCCTTAAAACTAAAGTTAAAATTTATAGTCTCTGAGTTACAGGACTTGTCAAGATAATAAAAATAATCATAGGTACTATTACCAATGTTTTTACAAGTATCTTCCACAGAAGAGACAAAAAAATCATTAAAAGTGTCAGGACTGAGAAAATGAGACTTGGGAACTGGCCTGCTGTTGACTTTGGCTGACTTTTTTATTATGCCCCAAGCAGCTTTGCTTTTATTTTTGGATCTATCTATTACACTATTGTTATGACAAAGTTTAGCTCTGTTTATCTCACGTTTGTACACTGCTTTGAGACTTCTATATTTTGCCATTACATCCTTCTTATCCTTAATTGTATTTTGAGTAATAAAATATAACCTATCCAGCTCAGACTTAAGTTTAACAAGACCATCATGATACCATCTAGTACATGAACTTTTAGCTTTTAATTTTAATTTTTTAATTGGAGCAGCACAATTTAAGGCCCATAAAAAAAGGTCAAGAAACATTTTAAACTTTACATTGATACTTAAATTAAGGCTATATACATCTAACCAGTTAATTTGGCTAAGATAATGCACAAAAAGGATACCCCAGACAAGCTCAAAGGTCTAGTTAAGTGTTTTAATATGAGACTACTTCCCGTCGATCCATCAGTCTCGATATCCGCAACAAAGAAGATGATGTTGTGATCAGAAGCAGGATTATGGAGCACCGACGATTGTCCTCTATCAGGATGTAGGGAAGTTAGTAGGTTATCAATGCAGCTACCCGCAGTTCCACAAGAGTTAGTATTTGGCCTCGTGATATCCGACACAGTCACATTCAATCCAAAATTATCAATTAAGTTTAATAGTTCATGGGTCTCTTCATTGTCTGCCATAAAGTTTACATTGAAGTCCCCAACTACAATAATGTTCATTTTGATGCAGTATAAAAAAGCAAAAACATCATGCAACTTTTCATAAAAAGAGGCTAGACTACCAGCAGGAGATCTATAAACCGCAACAACAACCGTCTTTAACACAGGGAGCACAACAGCTGCCAACTCACAAGTCATCTCCAGTGCGAATTTAAAAAGTCATTTATTTAACTAGAGGTTGACCGCGGCTATATTTATGACCATTGTACTATAATTTACTCTGGTCTTGGTATTTTTTTGTTTCACAGTCGATTTTGCCTTTTTCCCGATCAAGAAAATATATATTTACATACACAGCTATGAGAAGACTACTTCTGTCAAAAGATATCTAAGATAGGTTTCATAACAGTCTTAATTGTAAAAGTTAGACTTCCTTGTTGAAGTTAGACTTGGGGATTTTGAGATAACCAACTGAGGAGTTTATTGATATAGGGACACTTTTTCATTCCCACTCCAAAGTGGGGTATTTTGGGGGCAAGTCAACATTTTTAAATAGGAATCCTCATTTTAAAAGGTATTACAAAAAGAAGAATAATTGCGCAAACTACAGGTCTTTAATGTTATTATATCAAATTTTGTGGCCAATTAAAGTTTGAATTTTTTATGAAATCCCCACAGTTTAAATCACATTTAAAGTTATTGTGAGGCAGATAAAAAAATACACAATTGTCAAATGATGTGATGATTCATTAATCTTCTTCCCTTTCATTCATATCTTCAATCACAGGAATTCTATAGACTATCTCTGTCAATTTTTCAAAATTTTTGTTTCTTCTTCCTCTAGTCCATCATAAATTTTCTCCAGCATCTCTAAAGCGTTCCAGTTTTAACTTTACCCCAAGCCCGCAAACACCAATTAAAAACGTATTTTATGCTTTCTGACTATTTATCTCTTTATTTTGTAATCCTACAGGACAGTTTGGAATAACAACGCTGGGTAGTATTATTTGAATGTTTATATTACTCCTAGATCCAGTGACTGAATTAGGCTGGCAATATTTGGGGGAAGGAAGCAAACAAGAACATTGCCCTTTTAAATTCACTAAGATGTGAGCTCACATTCCATAGATATTTGTTGGCAAATCTTTCAATGTTAAAAACATCTTATCTTTCAACAGCCTAGAAGACATTCAAGCAATTTTTGTACTCTGTGAAAATCAGTAAATATTTGGTACAGTATCCTTTAATGCTCAAGGTTTTTTTACTTACTGATGCACATTGGTGTCAGTCAATGAGTACCGGAGGCATTTGAAGCTAAAAGAGATATGCGTTCTTGTCCTGAGGCTGTGTTTATTTCTGAAGCTATTGGTTTTTTAGACATCTTAAAATTTACACTTGTTTGTCAGTATTATAAACCTGATCCTTATTATAGTCATGGTGTAATCTTCATACTCTTTTGAAAACTTCAACTGCATCTGAGTCAGCACTCAGATGCAGTTGAAGTTTTATTGAAGAGTTATCTGCTGAGATAACTCTTCTCTGCACAAGTTCAATTAATAAATGCCATATCGCTTTTTAAACCTGTCAAGCTATCCAGAGCTTACATATCCCTTCCTCTCTAACACCTCCTCTAAGGCTGTTGTTTAGCCTTTTCTTGCAGTATTAGACCTGACAATGATATGCATATTTCTCTTTGTTTTGTAAACCACACGTACAATGCTTTGACAACTTTTTCAAAATCCCAACTTGCTCTAGAAAATTGTGCTTAGATTTCAGTCTGAAACAGTAGAAGCTCAATAAGTAATAACAACAGTTTTAAACTTCTTTTACAACAGCTATTTATCAAAAAAGAAATCACAACGCACTTCCAATTGAAAAATATCTTACAAAAGTAAAGAACATAAAGACTTGTACAAGAACTGAAAACCCCAATCTTAGCAAAAAAGGTTTCAATCATGTTGTGGTTGAAGTCTCTTACAGTACTCATGCACTTGTGGATTGACAACTAATTTTGTAACTGATAGAATGGTGGCAGGAGTGGGGAAAATGACTAATACATTTCAGAGACGGAGGGACGGCACAGTGTTTTGCTGTTGTATATAAACTATTTCGCTTGATTATTTATATGCACGTTATCATTCATGGATTGGTTTTGGTTGACCTGAGTTCAGGGGTTTTACTATAATACATAAAATATTGTGTTGTCATCTACTATTTCAAATACATGATTGTGGAGAATAATTAATTAATACAAACTATCATATTATGTACTTGTCTTTTGTCAAAACTTATTTTCTTATTCTTTATTGTTTGACTGAATTGATTTTCTATGGTTTGTTTTGAGATGATGAAAACCCTTTATTCTGTTACTTTATTAACTGGGTTTGATTTTTCATTATAATTTAATCATCTCATATAATTTAAATGTTACATAGTATTATTTCTGTTTTACTTTAGTTCTAACCGACATGGATATAAAAACTAACAAATTTGATACTAACTCAAATTCACCCTCTTGCTCTTAACTTTGGAAATATTGATTAGTAACGTTTGAGAAATTTGTGAATATAATCTCATCAAAGGAAAAAAGCATTACATGCGAGGATAAACAATCTCATCATCAATCAAGTTTCACAACCAATCTTTGAATTCATATCTGAATCCACAACATGGGAAGCAACAGTTGACATTTTTAATAGTATATTCATAAAACCTACAAGTGAAATATTTGCAAGGTATCAATTTTTCTAAGTGGAGTTTTGTCTTCAACAATTCGACAATGGTTCTTAGAAAATAATACTTTATCTTTGGAACAAGCTTCTAATCAGATTCTTGCTTTAGAAGCTCATAATCAATCATATTGTTGTTACTACCATGACATTCTGTTAAAGTAACGATTGACAAATACAAAGCAGAGGCATTAATAGATACTGGAAGCTCCGAGAGTTTTTTTAAGTGATTAGTTTGTTTCTCGGAGTAACATCAGACTTTTTCCTGGATCTCCAATAACATTCATACACAAGAGCAAAAATTGCAGTATTAAAAGATCTTTGTGCTGATGTCATAATGGATCATGATTTACTTAAATATAATTCTCAATTCAACTGAATTGTGGTGGAAGCAAATCTCCACTTACTATGTGTTCCCTACCTCATGCTGGAGTTTTTTTGTTCTCTTATGACAAGAAGCTTAGAAATTACACCTAGTCCTATAAGGATCTTTGCGCTTCCGGAGTAGGATAATATGAATAGGTAGGGTGGGGGTAAGGGCCGCCTCCTGTTGAGATCTATGAGGAAGAATTTAGGGCACTAATCTCAAGTCATGTCCCCTCAGAAAAATAGGAAGCAGGTCTGAACCAGCCTCTCCAGTCAAAGCAGGCAGGAGGTGGCATATCCTTATGTCTAGGTTAGCAACAACCTTCGACACCTAGGGAAGCTCAAACTCTTGTTACTACTAATGAAAATCATAAAAGGCGAATGGTGATAGACTATTCTAAAACCGCTTTACTTAGACGCTTATCCTCTAGCTAGCATAGAGCATGTTGTCTCTCAAGTATCGAAATACTCTGTTTTTAGCACCATCGATTTATCTAGTGCTTATCATCAAATTCCCATACGAGATGGTGAAAAGAAATACACTGCTTTTGAACCTAGGGGTAGGCTTTATCAATTTACCAGAATTCCATTCGGGGTAACAAATGGTCCAGAGGGTGATCGATGGCATTTTACAATCTGAAAATCTAGATGGAACCTTTGCATACTTGGATGATATTACAGTGTGTGTGGCAAGGATCAATATGATCATGATAATAACCTAAATAAGTTCCTTGCTGCTGTCTAGAAATTTGAACTTACCATAAATGATAAGAAAAGCAGCTATTCTCTCCAGTCAGTAAAACTATTAGTCTATGAGATAAATATCAGAACTATTAGATCTGATCGGAACAGACTTAAACCACTAGAAAATCTACCACTTCCTACAAACACAGCTTTGTTAAGAAGAATTATTAGTATGCTATCATGTTATTCTAAGTGGATATCACACTATTCAGGCAAAGTTTGAAGTTTACTACAAACAAAACGTTTCTGGTTTCATCTCAGACTTTGAAAACTTGAAACAAGAAATAATTAAATCAGCCATTTCTGCTATAGATAAAAATATTTTGTTTGATGTTGAAACGGATGGATGGTTTTTCAAGACCATATACTTTTCTGAGTTGGCGATAAATCTCGTGTTGTTTAAGCACGTTTTTTGTGCTTAAACAACAAACGTGTTACCAACCACACTTCACAATTCGCAGGGTTTTCAATTGCTTTAATTATTTTAAACTGCTATTGTAAAACAGCAAGGAGCTACAGTAGCCTTTCACTTGCATGGCTGGATAGCAACTGAACGGAGAAATGCACTGACGTCAAAATGGCCCCTAGCGGCTACAGAATGAAACATAACCGATTTTCTGGATAGCCCTCGTACATTTAAAAGAAAATCAGATCTACAGCCAAGAAAAATACCATTTAGAAAAAGAATTTTTAGTATATATTTTGTTCTTATATAATGTAAATACAAGATGACTCGCCTAGCCTAATATGGGAATAATGAACAAATTACCTCAACAAGCAACACTTGCAGCTCTGGTGATCACTTTATTCCACGTAATGAAAATTGGAATTGTGATTGGCTTAAGAACCCTACTCAAGATTCCCATATGAACTGAGAAGTTAGACCCAAATTCACTGAGAACACAACACTCTGAGATGAGCAGAACGTCTGCCAAATGGTTGTGCAAAAGTTGTTTGACATTATACTTCTGAGACAGAACCATCCTTAATAACTGGTTATATTTTACTTGGCAACATTTGCTGCATACAGAGTAAACCTTAGCATATTGGTCATAACATTTTTCTCAATATTATAAATATAGTTAGATTCAAACTAAGATTGTAACTAAGCAGATAGTTCACCTTCCTCTTACACACAGCATCTGAAATCTGATACTCCATAAAGAGGATGGTAGACTGGAGCTAAATTCAACATTCACATTGAACAGCGTATAGTTGCTTTATGTGTAAGCAGATAGCATTGTCTTTCCGTAATTTTTGTACTTGAATACTAATTTGATCTATAGAAGTAAGCTCAACATTTTTAGTTATTCACTTGTATTTCTTCATTTATTAATATTCTGCCATCAACTGTACATTAATATGTACAGCAGTAATTTCCTAACCTGGAAAAATAATTTTTCATTATATTATCTTTAAAAAGTTCAAAAGTAAAAGCTTTGGTTGTACTAGTTACACAAGAGATAACCTATCCAATCCTATAAATTGGGACACAGCAAAAGTGAGTGCTTCAACCTATCTATGGTGACAAGTGATCTCGTGGTGTGCCCATTCTGGCGTGAAGTGAACTTACCTCTTTCATTTTTTCTATTGATGGGGTAGCAAATGATGAACTGATGGAGACACTTTATACTAACTGGTCATCACTTTGTGACTTCGTTGGCTATTAACTAAGAGGGCAGTTTTTCTTGCAAGCTTGTGAAAAAAGACTGAACATGTGCATGTAGTGGTCATAGCACTCACAATTAATGGAACTAATACAATCAAAGGTAAAAGTTTAATATTATATAAAAAAAATTTTTATTTACTCCTCTAAAGCAATAAAATAAAATTGATAATTTTAACAGTTAATCCCTTTTTATTAACTATTTAAGAACCAAAAATCACACTGACTATGTGGTATATTTTTTTATTTAAGGCAACAGTTTGCATTTTAGGCCAAATTAAATGTAACTGAATGAAAACTGTCATGTATAATTAGTATTGAAAAGGTTAATTTTATTACCTTTTCTACGAAAATGATTGTAATAGCACTAGTATTATCAGTAAGTTAACAGTTACACTAATTTAATAAATGTGTATCTCACACTAGTAAACTAAAAAAAAATCATAACATTCAGTTTTACAATAATATTAATTTCAATTCAATTTTACAGTGTTAGTATATTTTGTAATATCACAGCAGTATTAATACATGACTAAATATTACTTATGTTAGGACATTTTATGTTATATTTGTTAAATTATTTTCTTTAAAAAAGTAACAGGTTTTCTTCGTGCCAGACCCATACAGTAGAATCTGTAGTCACACTGAAAAAGAATTAATTCAAATAATAATTATAATATTTTAGTAATTAAAATCTTACATTAAATATATAGTACAAATAAATATACATTACATCTTACATTTAATATATAGTATAGTGTTATTATACTTATAATACACACTTTTTTATTCTTTGACTAGAAAAATGTTCTCACGGGTTGTGAATGTGCTTTATCCTTTTCTCAAGCCGAGTTTTAGGATACAATTCCCCATAACGAGGAGTAAAAACAGTGTTTTAATGAACACCAGTGGATGGATTTTGTTCTATATTGTTTACATGATGTATTTGTTTTTGCTATGTATTTTATTGTTTTTAACGTAGAACAAATGTTTAACTGTCAAATTAAAATCAGTATTTTAGTAGGTAAATAGTTATAGAAGTTATATTTTCATTAGGATTAAAAATTTTTAAATATATATTTTAGAATTTTATAAGAAATTCCACACATGATGTTTTAAATTTTGAGTGATTTATGCAGGATTTGTTTGTTTTACATGTGCTCTAACATATGCATATTACTAAATTATTAGGGATTCTTGAATCAAATCCTTACTTTACTATATCCATTGGATCTTGTGCTGGGTCTGAATGTGATATAAACAGATTAAGTCAAAATTTTCCAAGAGAGTACTCTTTTGACTGTTTATACTAGTAGAACTTCCATTGAGTACAGCAAACATCGATGTCACTTACATATGGCTAACCCTATGAATGCCAGGAGAGCGGTAGTAAACTGGTTGGGATTCTCTTAGTGTTAAAGATAGCAAGCCTAATCGTGAGGACTGTCTTGCCTACTTTGACCGGTAGAGGCTGCGTAAAGGTGCCTCATCTTTTTCTAAGGTAGCATTGTGAAGAGCTCAATATCCCTCCTCATAGTTGATATCTAAAGAAAACTTTGCAGGAAGAGGTCCCAATCTTCCCTGCCAATACAGAAACTGTGCAGAAGACTTATTAGCTTTTGGTGCAGTAGAGATTTTCTCAGTGTTTAGTCCTTAAGAATAAAAAGTTCCAACAAGATTGACACTGAAAGTGTTACTTAGTCTCTTTATCTCATAGGGTGACTCTGATGTCTCATGGTTAGTTTTTAACGTGTCAACAAATATTATGACTTGTAAAAAAATGTGTCATTGATGAAAATGTATTTTTAATTCTTTTGCTACCCTGCTCCTGTTTTAAGCCCAACCAAACCTGTGTGATTGACAATCAATTCATAAAGATTCATATTTCAATAGACATTTATTACAGAAATAATATTTATAAAAAGTATGAATACAATTTAAAAAAGTAAGCCTGTAATAAAGACGTTTTTCTGAAAATAGGAAGGTTTATTAATTGTACAAATCTTCCTCTCTGCGCTCAATGTTTCAGATTGAAGAGAATAAAGAATCAACAGAACCGGTACTATCAGTACAGGTTCAGGATCCAAGTGGATCGAGTCTTACTGGACCCTTACACAAGATCTGAGATAACATGGGCTGTGCAGAGGAACAGAAGAGCTTTTGAGAAGTTTCAATGAACAGCAGACTCTCTTGTGGATTCAACCCAGAACCTGGGTGGGCTAAGGGTCAAGAGTTGTATCAGCATGGCTACATGAAGGCCAGGTGAAAAGTGGGACCTGGTCAAATGGCAAAGGGGCCAAAAAAAAGTCAGACTAATTGAGGACATGAGGTGTGGCAACTGATCATGAGGATCAAGGACCTTTTGGTCAGGCACGGTAAAGCTGCTTCAGCTGTGTTCTGCAGACGCTTTTTGGCGGGAGAATTTCACGTGGCTCTGAAACAAGAACTGCATTTGTTAGCGTTAAGTATCAGGGCTTTCCGTGATAGGTGTTAAAATTGTTACCACCCTTGTTAATAATGCCAGAGCTTGTATTGCTGTAAGTGACAAAGTGAACAGCATCCCTGTTCTGGAATTTTGTTCCAGGGATCTCTCCACCATCAGGCTGATTGGGACTGGCCCTGGACGAACCCTGATGATGTGGATTCCAAACCTTCCAAAGAGAAAGCTGCTTTGGTGGATCATGCTGGGAGGGAGTGGTGTGGAATTGGTAATTGACTGTGATGCTAACTCCCATGATAACGGACGGTATAGTTAATCGGATACATGGTTGGCGTGTCTGACAAGCCTTTCCTCTCTGATCATGCTCACATTTACTTTCAAATTGGAGACCTAGAACTGGAAAAATTTCAGTATAGAAATACAGACTGGGAGTCATACAAGGAAAACCTAAGAGTACAATTAGAATCCGATGATAGTAACCAGAAACGGATTTATAATACAGTACAGCTGGACAAATCTGCTGAAAGTCTAACTTCTGAAATTGTGGGTTAATTTGATCTCAGTTGTCCTGTTATTAACAGGAGGAGACCCAAAGGTGGAGCTCTGAACTGGCCTCACTGAGGGAGAGAGTCAGGGTTTTATTCAGGAGAGCAAAAACTCCCCCAAGGCTGCTGTGGTTGCCTTTACAAGAATGTGTCAGTTGAAGGGTATTGGTCCATCCTTACTGAGAGGCTCCTCTATTGAGTTTAAATCCAAGGTCAAGTATCTGGGCATAATTAACATTTTGATGCCTCATCAAATGCCACAAAGATTTTCCTTGGACAAATCCATTAAGTTGTTATACTTTCTAGGGAGGATTGGTTGGAGGGAAGGAAACTTCTTCCACCAGTGGAGCTAGAATGGTTTATGGCTCAATAACAAAAAGTGGCATAGGCACTGGAATTGTGGGAGTGAGACCATATGGCAGGGAGCTGGTGGGCCATATGGGTCCTTATCCCAGTCTTTCAAGCAGATGTCACAGCCATAATGGAATGTGCTCATTTTTATACAACAAGATAATAACAGATTTTATTTTATATCTAAAGATTACTAAATAATAAAAAAACCTAATTTTACTAAATTGACACCTTGATGTTTCCTGCCTTTGATTATTTTCTGAGTCTTTATTTATACTCAGAATTATTTCACCATAATACAATACTCACATTTGGTTAATTTTCCTGCTGAAACCTGATGTTGCTTGTTTACTAAGATTAACTGTATAATCCTTCTTGTCTTATTATGCGCATTATTCCATCTACAAAAAGGACAATAAAGGATAGAATACAAGGTCAGGTTATCTTTACATTAACAATACATAATAAAGTAAAAGCTGCAAAATATTGTGAAAATATTTAACACAGATGCCAGAGATCTGATAATCGACTTTTATATTTCTCTTAAGAAGAAGTTGGAAGTTTGGTCCATACAAATCAGCAGATTGTATAATAAGTTAGATTGTTTTATCCAAAGTGTTGGATTTAATATTCTTAAATAATTTAAGTATTTGCCTTGCAAAATAATTCTTATCTTACGTCAAGCTTATTTTACTGTCTACATTGACACTGAATTAGTTTTTTTAATTAATTTTAAAGGTATTAATGTTCACACATAGTTTTGAAATTTAGTTAAAAAGCATTTCATAAAATATATTTTATTTACTGTGGCAACCATTTTAAACTTTGAATATCATAAACATTGAAGAATAAAATGTTAGATACAATTTTGACTAGTATGTATAATATGGATATACATTTCATTCTTTATAATAATAGTTATGACACTTCTGCAATACAATGTCACTTAGTGAAGATTGTCATGTAAGAAAAACTGAGAATTTAGGTTCTTGGTAAGATGCTAGTGTTGTATATGGTGATGTACATATACAAGATGTGATCCTGTTTTCAGTTGATGCAGGTCTTGTGTTACCATTTGTGATAACTTAAAGTATGAAAAGGCCAACCACAGTAGTAATGATCAATTCTTTGAACTTTTCCCTATAGAACTCCCTTGGTATTAGCTCCACAAGGATCTTAACAGCTCTCTTCTGCTGAATGAACAATCATCATTCGTTTGTCTCAGGTAAATTTACCCACTCTAATAGTTTATGTTGTAAGCATGACTCAAATGACAGAGCTATTTTAGCAGTGCTAATATGGTCATAATATTGACCATATTAGACCACTATTGATGAGGCCTTTAATGATTACTTAAATTCTGCGATTAGCAAGATAGCTGAAGCTATACAGTTACGAAACATATTTTGCTTGATATCTAATTCTGTCTTGTGACGGTTTGATATTTTTATCACGGGTTGTTTATTTGGATTAATTTGCCACTAAACTGTTCTAGTGAGAATGTAACAACACTGTTTAGTGCTATATAGCTTGGCCTTTGTTACAGAGATCAGGATAATAATATAAGCATTGTGTTATAGATTTGCATATGTGCAGGGAAGTCATTCATCAATACGAAAGGCTCCAATATAAATTCCTGTGGTATATCTCTTGCTATAAGTTGTTTCTATATTTACCTTCATTGGATGAAAGGACAGGTTTTATTTAATGAATTTACAATGGATGTTTTTAAGTAATGGTCCATTTTTATAAATAAGAACACAATCAATATTTGAACAAACAATTTATTTCCTGGTTCTACATATATTTCTTCATTTTTAACATAGTTGCCTTGTTTATTTAAAAACATCTTAAAACTAAATTTAAATATTTCTTGAAAGAAATTTTCTACTTGCTCTCAGTGCAAGAGTTCACAGCCATTTTCACTTCTTCATTGTCATTAAAGTGCTTCCTGCCAAAACAATACTTCAAGTGATAATCGCTTGGTGCAAGGTTAGAGCTATGTAGTCAATGACCCAAAACTTCCCATCTGAAAGAGTCAACAATTTCCTGTTTCTGAACAGCAGACTTGTTTTGAGCTATAAATACGTCTTTTTGAATCTCTAAGTTAATGTTCTTATTTGATGAATTAAACTGAAACATAATGTAATGCATAATGAAATAAAATCAAGACTACACAGATGAAATTCCTGTCATGGAAGTTTCTGGAGCTGGTTGCAAGCCTACTTAACTAACATATTGATGATTGCACCATGATTCATTTCTTTTTCTTTGGTTATGGGTGCTAGTTGCATACTACACCAGAAGGAGCACTAGTTAAGACACTTGTTTTGACTGGCTGAAAATGTTTCACTCTTAATGTAAAAGTATCAGCTGAGATTGAGATAAATTAATATGATTAATCATTATTGAAGTCCTTAATATTTTCCACTTTGAAGCTGCTGTTAACATGCTCCATTAACATTGCCACCATTATTCATATTTTTATTTGAAACTAAGTGTTTATATTGCAAAATTGTTTACTGAGGTCTTTGTACAATCAAACACACAGCAGCAAAAATAAATAAAATGGTCGTACTGTAGAATAAAATCTAAAAGACCATTTGTAACTAAAGTCTACAGATCAAAGTCAGCATAACTTTTAAGTAGAAGAAATAATATTAATGAATGTGAAATGGTGTCATGTGGTGGATGACAGAAATTATGACCAAGTGAGCTAGGGAGGGTACAACACAAGAGCGAATAGTAATCGTATTATTAAACAACTTTTAACATGAACTTTCCACTCTATACTTTTTACTCTGTAGCTGTTTCGAAAAAGATGTACAAAAGGAGCTCTGACTTTGTATTCTTTCAGCTTTTGTACTCTCTAGTCAACTTGTTTTCTATAGAGTTGAAGTAAAGATCTTTATGTAGTAACCCTAACCTTTGTGTTTGTTTGTCAACTTTGGCTGTTCTCTTGTCAGGTTAAACATTTATGACCATGTCCTGTGTCTCAACTAAGGTTTCCAATGTCGTCTTTATGGAGGCCCACAAGGTGTCGGTGTGTTTTAGTGAAGTGGTTAGGGTACACAACCCACATGTATTATTATACACAAATTACAATATAAATACTTTTTAGCTATTGTCTGTTAATTGCCAAATAGCTGATATCTGTATACTCTGCACAGACAACAGACACATACAACTAGTAAACCATGAACGCCATCAGTATATTAATTAAAAAATGCATGTCAAATATGATTTAAAAAATATTTTTACTACATCTATTATCTACAAGGGGCATTCAATAGACAAATTATTGGTCTAAAGAAGAAACCGTTTATTTTTACAAAACAATACTTTTTTTAACATAATCCCCTTGGAAATTTATGCACTTGTTGCAATGGTCTACAAGCTGTTTTCTTCCTGCTGTAAAGAACTCTTTATCTTGATGTTTAAACCAATTTCCAACAATCTTTTTCACATCCTCGTTGTCCTGGAACCTCTTCCCACGTAATGCCTCCTTCAGTTCAACAAACAAATGGAAATCACTAGGTGCTAAATCAGGACTGTAAGGGGAATGAGGCAGTACTTCTCAGCCCATTCTTTGCCCTCACCTTTTCAAGCAACCTTGTTTCCTTGTGGACCAGATTTAACTCCTTTGGGACCATCTTACACATGTTTTGTTTGAAGTTTATTTTTGACGATGGAAGGATTGTAAAGGAAACAGGATTTTACTGGACATTTGCCATGATTCAGTGAAACAAAAAATCAGTAACACTACGTTTTAGGATCTGCAATCTGATCTCTTCCTCAGGTAAATAACTAACAACACATAATCACAGACTAGGTTAAAATAAACAAATCATACCAGAGCGTTGTGACACGCCTATGTCATGAATCACAACCACCATGTTGTGTGTAAACTTCACTAACTCTGAAACATGCACTTAATAAAAATCTAAACACAACACTAATTATTAAAACTGAACTACAGAATACAGGTCACAATACATCTGCATTCATCGACCAACCTCCTACATCTGATTACGTGTTAGGTTTCTGATACAATAATGTGTTAGGTTAGTTATTTACCTGAGGAAGAGATAAAATTGCAGATCTCTAAACATAGTGTTACTGATTTTTTGTTTCAATGAACGATGGTAAATGTCCGGAAAAATCCTGTTTCATCTTACACGTTTTGCAGCATTTCAGCTTGTTACAGATAATTTTATGAACCGTACCAGTACTAACTTATACCATTATTTCCACAGTTATGGCATGAAAAATGTTATCAATTTGACTTTCAAGATAGTGATTTGAAAATGCAACTGGTCCGCCCGAACGGTGTTCAATAGTCACTGAGTCACAACCATTTTTGAACTGCTTTAACCACTTGTAAAATTTGCATGATTCATACAAACACCACCTTTAAACATTCTACAGTATACATTCACTGGTTTCTCTCCTTCAGCAAGAAAAAAACGAAGACAGAACTCAAACAACGGTGTTCAACTAATGTGCATTTTTCAAATGAACTACGCATCTTAAAATGTATTTTTAAGGTTATAAAATAAAACAATGTTAATACACCAGCTGATCAGGGCTTATCCCAGTGATGCCGACTTAAACCCATAAAAGTATCAAACTTGCCCAACCAACAGTTTTTCCCTCAGACCAATTTGTCTCTTTAATTATTGAATGACCCTCATATCTTCGGGTTTTCTTACATAAAGCATAATAAATCAAGAGCAATTTTTTGTCTATTGCCGATCAGAGAAAATAATTGCACAGCAATAGGTAATAAACACAAAGATAGATAATATACAAACTCCAAGTCAAATATTACTTATGAAACCCATACGGTCCATTACTTTTGTTCTCTACTTACAGTTAAAAAAATGGTGAAAACATATTAAATAAATGTTAACCATTTATTGTGTAACTTCCGATATAATTAAAGTTTATAAAATATAAAACTTCTCTACACAAATTCAAATTGCTGATATATTTGAAGTTGGTTTTCACAGGGTTTATTTTTCTTATCAGTTCAGCTTAAAAGAAATTAATAGGCCTACCATGAATTATCAGCCATTTCAAAATATTCATGAATCTAAAGCTATCTACATGACTCAACTTTATAACCAAGTGTGACAATTTGTCAGGAGTTTCATATGTAGAGGATATTATAAAAAGTCAAGAGACAACAAACACAAGGGATGAAACTGCAAAGGAAGATATTGTGAAGGACACACGATTATTACAGGAATAATAAATTATTAGTCAGAGTAATAAAGATTTATAGAATTCTATTCAAATACACATACAGAATATCACAACCTTAATATATAAAAGACCTACATGACTTATTTCAAATAATGTTCATTTGTTTCATATAATATTTGGGTTATAGGCACATTTCCATTGTATGTTTTCAAAATAAGATTTTCAATATCACAACAATCAAAACAATGTTATTGAACATTGTAATAGCATTTCTTAAAAATATTTTAAACCACAAATCTTTTATCTTACAATATTAGACCTGTCTACGATTTATGAATTAAGAACTTTTAACATTTAAGTAAAAATGCTAAAATAAATGTAAGAGAATAAAGAGAAACTAATATTTAAAACTTGTGAAATAATTTAGATTAAAATTACACAAACATAAGATCAGTGATTTAGATAACTATCACAAATATAAGTTTGCATTTACTTTTGTTTGAAAATGTGTTATTTACAAAACATATAAAAATGTATAAAAAGTTAATATATAAAATACTTAAATGCTTACAACATTTTATGGAGCTATAACACAACAAAATTTTCTTCACAAGCAGTCTAATACAGACAATGACCAACCGCTTCATCAATCCGCTTTGTACTTGGCAGTTGATACAAAAATTATTGCTATAGGAACCATATATCTAGGAATTCTTTATTCCTCAGACATAAGCTAAACTGTTAACTGGGATGGAAGCTAATTCATCTATTACCAGAATGTAATAACCAATTCATTCACAACCCTTTATACCTTCTATTGATTCACTTAACTTTTTGGAGACAGTAGTCAGCTTACCAAACTACTGGGACACACGTCACATTGATCGTGTGTCCGTCTACTGATACTATACACAATACGTATCCAAACGTAATTTGCCTTCGTTCTCAGTCAGGTACAGCAAGTCAGCCATTGTCTGTTCGCAGATCGCTTCCTCTGCTTTCTCGTACATCTATAACAGAGGAGAAGATTTAGATTAAATATTGCCTGGATTATAGTAAAATTCCATAGTAACGAGATTGTTACATCCTAATTTTTAATCATACTTATCATTCACAAGTGTTACTGCCATAGTTTTTAAGTCGACCCCCACCAGCTTCTTCTTACATAAAAAGTAGAGTTTAGGGAACTGCAATAAATTTTTGATTACAATAATTTTTGTACAATTTCCAAACAAAATTTTAGTCACAGCCCTTTAAAGACAAGTTTAAGATGACAGGAAACGTTAAAAAACTTATTGGATCATTCCATGGAAAGGTGTAGGCATTTGAAGCAGAATTCAGTGCATCGCCATCTGTCGCTTAACAGACTTCTTTCAGGTTGGGCGCAAAACTTGAAATCTATAGCTCATTTCATTCTTGTCCAGAGGACAGACAAACACAAAGAAAACAAATTTTTAATTCACCCCAGCAGACAAATGAGTGCCAGCCTACTGTCCAGTTAAATCTCATGGATGGAGATTCACTATAACAGAACTCATTCTTGTCTATGTAGAATTAAAGTTACAAATTTGTATAGTATGTTTACATGAAAGAGGATTGAAGAGAAAGAATGTAGGTTATATAAGTATATAATCAATCAATTATAATAAAACAATCATAACACAATTATAATAACACAATTTTGAAATTGAGCTCCTAATGTAAGCCAACCATCATCATGGACAGAATTTTTAGTCTGCAAAAACATAAGCTCCTCAATGAAGAGATCAGTTTGTCGCTATCTAGAGGATTTTTTCATCAAGTTAGAAATTATTTTTCAATGTTAAAAAAATATTTGGTCCAACTGCTGCAATCGAATGTTTCCAGTCATCCACTAATTCTTAGTTGCTTTTAGTGAAATTGAGATGTTTACTTGATTACTTGTTTGAAGTATTTGATATAGTTTCGAAGAAGAAGAAACAATTATTCATTATGCAGGCTGTGCAGGTTTATTAGTGTTGCTGTTTTTGCTGCAGATATCAAAGTACAAGGAAAACTTTATGTAAATGTTGAGTACGCTCCAGTTCACCTTCCTCTTAGGGCAGCATCTTAGATCTGACGCTGTCACAGACTGGATTCCTGGAATTTGGAGTCATGTTCGTCAGCAGAGATCCAAATAGTCATTGTTATGCTCATTGTTTCATAAGGTAAAAAATTGGAGCATGCTCAACATTTACACTGAATCAACCCTTCCCATCAGTGCTACGTTATGTGTAGAAAACTATTACTTCGTCATGCTTAGAGATTGTGTCTGGAACGGTCATAGTGCACTCAATTGTGTACTTGATAGGACAATGAGAATACCTCTTCACCTAGATTACGCTATATTTTGTAGTTTAGGTATCTCTGATGTTAAAATGATGCAAAACGTTCGTATTGAGCTTCTTTGTCTGTGACGTTTTTAATTCTGCACACGAACATGACTCCAGATTTCAGGATTCAAGTCTGTAACAGCGTCAGATTTCAGATGCTGCACTAAGAGAAAGGTGGACAGGAACATACTTAAATTCACATTGAATCAACCTTTCCCACACCATAGGTATGTTATGTGTTGAAAACTTTATATTCTGACTTGTCTGTGTTTTATTTCACCTTTTCAACTATTCACCAGATTTATAGTACAGATTTTCAATAAGAGTAGTATATCAATCAAAAGCTTTTAAATTCTCAGCTATTACACAAAATTAAAATTATTACTAACAAATGTTTCACTTGAGAATGATTCACAAAGTTTCTGTAAGTAAATTTATAAATTCTCAATTTCATAATTTAAAATTTTTGTTTATTGACAGTAAAACTTATTACTTATTGAAAAATATATCTCTTATATTTATACTATAATAAATATGAGGTAAAATGTAGAAATTATTTTCTTATCAGCCAATGAAAAAGGGCTTGTGTTTTTCTAAATTGGATGCTTTTTGTTAACATTTCTGTTAATATATTTTGTATAAAATGTTTTACACTGCCTTACTTGGAGATATATTTACTAATTATTGGCAATCTTGTACTCACCCCTCGGTAGTTGTAGTCGGTGACAGGTGGACACTTGAAGGTGGGTCCAAAGTTGACACTGACCGTTGCACTCTTATGGATGGACAGGGCTGGAAAGTAGGAGCCAGCGTAGATGTCTACAAATGCCACCCCCTGGCACTCGCCATTCTTGAAGAACACGAGCTTGCTGCCAGATAGCTGCCTGAGGGACTTGAGTGACTCGGTCACCCGATCCTTCTCCTCGTAGTAGAGGTGGCTCTTGAACTTCACTAGGGGCTAAAACACATCATTTCTGTCAGTAGAAATGTTAGGGCAGAGAATACGAGGTAACAGAAACAAGAATGGGAAGAGACAAGTTTCAGAAATATCACTGATTATAAAAAGAAAAAATTATCCAAAACTGATGTGATAAACAAAGGTTCGTTAAATTACTTCTTTAGTCATTACTTTGTAAAGTAAGAAGTAAAAAGTAATCACAAAATAAAAGTTAGTACATACTAAACAAAATCTTCATCTTTGCATTTACATTTAGTATAATATTAAGCTGCAGTTTTGTCAGTAAGTCTTATAATGGTTTGCAATAAACAGTTTTCATAATCTTCTAAATAAATACAGCTAGTGCTATCTGTACATAGCTGTATTATTGAATGATCCTATTAAACACCCAAAATTGAATGCATTCAGTCAAACAAAAAGTGTTACAATTTCCTTATGTTTGTACGATATTATAAACTAAATTATTCCTGAATTCTGATCAAATTCGCTTTTAAAGGTTACTCCTATAAATGTTTGTAAAATGGTTACAATAAAACTTAATGGGTGTCATTTTAAAATGCGTACTTAGTAAGCTCAAACTGAATTTTTGTACTAATATGCCTTACTAATAGAAAGTATTGATTGACAACAATTTGGTGGAAATCAGTTGAATGGCTTTTTAATTTTGTTTTGTAATAAAAAAAAGAAAAAAAACCTGACAGAAAAATACAATTTCTAATAGTTACTATATATCTTACACCGAACTGATTTGAAACATTTTTTTAGCTCCTTTGATTATTTTTTCCATTTTTATCAAAAATATATGATGATAATTGTAGCAGGTGATTTTAATGTAAACATAATTAAGAAATCCGTTCAATCTGAAAAGTTTTTAAATCTATTGCAGTCTCACAATCTGTACTGTTTAAATGTTGAAAAAAAAAACAAGAAAAAAAGCTTGCTTTGACAATATTATAAATGATAAAATAAAGAAAACTGCAGTTGTTGAGTAGTGGAGTCACATTTGTCTGATCGCTCTGGCGTTTTAGCTAGTTTTATAAGTTAAATTGGCAAATAAACTTTTCAAAAAATACAAAATTCAATTACCGTAAAACCGTCTTGACCCGGACAGGGGTGGTTGACCCGGACGACCCTGCCGCGATCGTTAAAAATAATTCTTGTGAAATCACTAGTCAACATAACCTTTTACAACAGATCACATTTGAATTGTTATGAAACGTACAAAAGAACTGTATAATCACTGTAACTGTCATTGGTTTACTTATTATTCTCTACCAGTATGACCAACATAATGTTATGACAGCAAAAAAAAAATTTTGTCTGGCTAAGACATATAACATCGAAAGTAAGATATTTAATCGAAACTGAACGATGTTATTCGATTCCCTACTTTATCGCAGCCAACATATCGATGGTTTTATGATTTAATTCATTACAGAAAAAAAAAATATTCGACTTAAACGAATTCCATTCTTGACTCGGACACACCAACTGCCGATATTCTTAGCGCCAATTTCGCTGTCACGACTTTACCCGCCAATTCTCCACTTCAGTACATCATTGTGTTAACCTAACATTTTCGTTTGCACAGTGTATTCTTCCCGTACTGGTGTTTATCCTATTTATGTTTAGTTTTCAGTGATTATTGTTATCCTTTATAAGTTAACTTAATTCAGTTTTAAAGTGAATTAGTGAATATGAGTGCCGCTAAAGAAAGACTAGAACTAATTAACAAAGCCGTACAGGAAATAAAAGACAAAAAACTTTCAGTGAGAGCTGCTGCTAAAAAGTACAATCTCCCTAAATCCACATTAAGTGACCACTCATCCGGGAAATATACAGGATCTCACGGTAAAAAACCAGTGTTCAATGATACCGAGGAGGATGTAATATGTGCTCACATTGAAAAGGTTGCGGAATGGGGATTTCCTTTCTCTAGGTTAGATTTAAGATTAGTTGTTAGGTTATATTTAGAAAAAGAAGGACGTATTATCCCATTGTTCAAAAACAACATTCCAGGCGAAGAGTGGGTAAATGGGTTTTTGAGCAGACATCCACAACTAAGACTCCGGATGAGCCGGAATATCACATTCAGGAGGGCAAAAGTGAACCATGATGACATTTCAACATTTTTTGACAACTTAAAATCCACTACTGATGGAATACCTGCCTCTCATATCCTGAACTATGATGAGACCAACCTTAGTGATGATCCGGGCTCGGAGAAATGTATTTTTAAAAGGGGCACAAAATACCCCGAAAGAATCATGAATTCGTCCAAAAGTGCCGTATCAATCATGTTTGCTGGCACTGCTTCTGGTGAGCTGCTGCCTCCATACGTTTGCTATAAGGCGGAAAGGCTTTATGACACTTGGGTCATGGGAGGCCCACCTGGAGCAAGATACAACCGATCGAAGACTGGGTGGATTGACGAGGCCACATTTAGCGATTGGTTTAAAACCATAGTTTTGCCATGGGCAAAGAATAAGGAGGGGACAAAGGTCATGTTAGGTGACAACTTGTCAACCCACTTTTCAAGTGAAGTGTTGAGATTGTGTGCAGAACACAACATAAAATTCGCCTGCTTGCCTCCAAATGCAACGCATTTGTTGCAGCCACTTGATGTAGCCTTTTTTAGGCCTTTAAAAGGTGCTTGGAGACAGACCTTACTTGAGTGGAAGTTAGAAGCTGACCGGAGGTTAACATCTGTTCCAAAGCATGTATTTCCTCTACTTTTAAGTAAGCTTTGTGAGACGATCTCCAACAACCAATCAAAGAACTTGCAATCTGGTTTCCGGACTTGTGGTATAATTCCACATGATCCTCAGCAAGTTCTGAAGAAGCTCCCCAAAGATCAAAAAAACCACACTGAAGAATCTCCAACAAAAAAGTGTAAAAGTTTAGTTGGTGAAGCTGTCCTTGAATTCCTTTCCAAGAAACGACACGGGACATTGTCTCAGAAAGTGCCTAGGAAGAAAAAAAATCAACGTTTCGCCAGGCCTGAGTATTTCCGTTCAGGACATTGATGAAGAAGGAAATATAGCAGGCCCTTCTACCAGCTGCCAAGACAAGTGTCCATCACGAAAGAGGTTAAGATACAACTCTAGTTCAAGTGAAGATGGAACTTTTTTAATTAAAAGATTCGTCCGATGAGTTTCACTTGTCAGAACCTGAAGGCCCGGTCGAAAATGACACAGAATTAGTTTTTAAAGACCCTTGTGTTGGTGACTGGCTTCTAATTAAATTCCCGGGGAAGAAAACTATCAAACATTATGTTGGTGTGGTTGAAGATGTTGCTCCTGGCCAAGGACTTCACATTAAGTTTGTCAGAAATGTGGGAAACTTCATTTTTAAGTGGCCTGAACCAGAGGACAAATCTATTGTCGACTACGACCAAGTCGAGAGAAACGTTGGACTGCCAACTTTCAATTATAAAAATGATAGATTAGTATCTATTAAGTTCAAATGTAGTTTTGATGCATATAATGTCCAGTAATTAAAATGTAAAACTCCTTTGTTGTTTACCTATATGTAGTAACGTGTTCATTTTAAACAATAAATTTTATACTCTTTGTATCAGACCTCAATTTTTTTTATTCTCCTTGTCATCAGACCAAATGTTTTCAGATCGTTTTCTAACCAATTAGTAATGTTGTAAACAAGCTGATATCTTCATTTATGTGTCCGGGATCGGACGTAGGAGGTTAGTTCACATTTTATAATGCATTTATACGTAGTGTCCGGGTCAACAACGTTTTGCCTGGTTGACCCGGACACTTTTCAATTATTTTTTTTTAAATTATTTTGCATTCTGGATAATGTAAATAACACATCAATACAATAATAAAGAACTAATTAATAATATCTTAAACGTTTCATAGTAATACATTAAAAATTAAACACGTAATGCTGTAAAAACAATAATAAGTGTCCGGGTCAAGACGGTTTTACGGTATAAAAGTCAGGACTCTAACACCAAATATTATTAATACCGGTTGTCTTAAAAGCCCAGCCCCCCTTTAATTAACTTTCATATGAATAGAGATGAAGTGATTGATTTACTTTGGGGATGTTTATATGACCAACTGAGGAGATTTTTATGTATGGAAATTTTTGACATACATAAATGGAGTATTTTGGGCGGTAAATCAAAATGTTGTAAATAAGAACCCCTAGCAAATGACACCTCATTTTAAAAGCATTATAAAAAGAAGAAGAATGGCGCAAACTAGAGGTTTCTAAAGTCCTCTATCAAATTAAGTGGCCGAATAAAGAATTAATTTTGTATAAAACCCCCACAGTTTAAGCTACATTTAAAGTTACTGTAAGGCAGATAAAACATTCATAAATAGAAATTCTTTTGGTGACTGTTGTTTGCATGGACGAATTTTAATGGAGCAACAAACATTTTCAAATGAATTAGTACGCCTTTTTTTAAACCGTCACCCATACTCAGAAGTTTAATAAAGAAATAAAAAACGTAAACGCATCTTTTGCTCTGGCATCCCTTAATGCCAGAACAATAAATAGCCATGGCATTTATAGTTTTATCGTTTGTGGACAAGTATATCATAAAATGAATCCCAAAATACGATTTAGCAGAAAAAATACTGAGCAAAGCTCACTTTCCTGATATTGGTTATATTTATTGAAACAATTGCTAACTGAACAAATTTATAATTTTTGGCGTTTAGTTGCAAATTTAAAAATAAAATTAATACCTTTAACTTTTATCTCCTTGTTGCACATCTTTACGCCTTTATTGAGGGGAAGAAACAAGGCTGCAGAAATAGGCTAGAGTGTGCAAAGACATTGAGCAGGAGTGTTCTCTAGTAAGAAACTCATACATACCCTGTCTTTATAAGTCTGTGGGATGTAAGTAACGTTGCGTTCCTCAGGCAAGATGATCATGAAGCCAAGGACATCCCCCTCCCCATAGCCTGGACTATAGTGCTTCCCTCTGCACTCATGGAATCTCGTACCCTTCCTGCAGCAACACAATATTCCATCAGGAGTAATTTCAGCAACTCCCTCTTTTCTCCAGTGGAACTCTGACCAGTGTTTCTATGGCTGGGTGATAGCAAAAATACTGGTTACAGTAAACAAATATATAAATAATCAGTGCTGGATTATTCAGAGTTAACAAAACCCGTTTTATTTCTTGGTTCTCCTTCAACTATTCCGGGGTAACTTTGATAAAGGCAGGGATCGAACTTCTGCTGTTCATTACGGATATGTTAACTGGCATTTCGATTGGTTCAAATATTCAAAATTACTCGTAAGTATTTAAGAACGTATTTTTCATAAATAAATGTTACGAAAAACTTGATTTCAGTTTGGTTTGGACAGGTTTACTAATTCCATTGGATGCTTCTCAATAAAAATTACATTATTATTTCTAAATAATTTTCAAAATGTATTAGAGCTTTCCAAATTTAGCTACGTACTTGTTTATTCTTTAGAAGATAATTTAGACTGTTTGGATCCATTATGTGTTTAGTTCATTTAGTACTAATGAACCAGAATGGACAGTTTTAATTCTAAACGTGGGATATGGAACACTCGCCTTAACTCAAACTCCTCCAACAAAAGAAATCGAGTTGAACACAACACTAAATAGTAAACCACTTTGGAAGGTGTGTGTTCACAACCTTAGTTTGCTAAAACATCCTCTATAAGACAGGGTCAGTTGATAATATGAGAAATTGACTAAGGAAAATCCCTGTTTATTGATTGGGAATTCCTTATACAAACTCAGAAAGTGGTGGATATAACATTTTTATTATTAGCTTTGATTTTCATTTCTATATTTACAGTATTTTATTTGCTTAGGTGAACATATATATATATATATATATATATATATATATATATATACGAGGGTCGTCCACAAAGTAACCTCCGTTTTGAAATAAAAAATAAACCAGTTGAGATACAAAAAGTTTATTGTATAAATATTAAAACTACAGCTTTTCTCTACTTTTTTACATATTCACCATACAAATTTAAGCACTTATCATATCTTTTAACAGTTTTTGAAATTCCGTCTTTAAAAAAATCTGCCGCCTGAGTACGTAGCCAACCTGTCACAGCGTTTTGAAGCTCTTCATCACTCGCAAACCTCTGAGATGCAAGCCACCGCTTCATGTACGGGAAAAGATGGAAATCACTGGGATCCACGACCGGGCGGTCAGGGGGGGTGGTCAGAAACATCCCATTTTAACTTTTCCAAAAGTTCTGTTGTTCTTTGAGCTGTATGAGGGCGGGCGTTGTCACGGACAAACACACCACCAGATGTCAGAAGACCACGACGCTTCTTTTGAATCGCTCGTCGTAGCCGTTTTAAGGACCACAGAAGGCTGCTGCTGTAATGGTCGTACCACGCTCCATAAATTCAACAAGCAAGTTGCGCTTAGCATCCCACTTTGTTCACCAAGCCATCACTGACGAGAGATGGCCTACCACTCCTGTTTTCATCGTGAAAGTTCATTCTTCCATTTTTTAAAAACGAACCCATTGACGGACTACACCTTCGCTCATAATGTTTTAGCCATTAACCGCACTCAATTCACGATGAATTTCAGCTGCTGTGTAACTTTTCGACCACAGAAATCTTATTACACCACGCACTTCACACTTGGCGGGATTTTCTATCACGGCGCTCATGTTTATATGTTGTAACAAAAGAACGCGCGATCGCACGATGCTCTCCCTTGCACGGCTAGAAGCGTACTGAACGGCTGCGCACACCGATGTGAGAATGTCGGCGCTACCCCCACTACTTATCGCTCCACACCAAAACGGCGGTTACTTTATGGACGACCCTCGTATATATCATTTTTTGCATACCAGCTAAGGTTGAAATTCCCCTGAAATTTGTTATTGAACTTTTTAAATCTAGTTAATAATTAAAACCTCTCTTGGTGTAGGACTTACCGAGATCTCCAAGAGTAGCCGAATTTGTCGTAGCCAAGGGGAGCCTGTAGATTGGCGTATTCCTGAGCCCAGCCCAGTCTTGTAGCTGCTCCCTCAGGCATCTCCTCTATACAGGCCTCCCAGTACCAAACCCCACGGCTCACACCTGAACACACCATGGTTATTCTGACAAAATAGTTTTAAAAAACTAATGTTTCTTGTGTAACCATTACTCTAACAATGTCTGTGTTGAGATTCTCAAACCTTAATTTTCTTTTGTCGGAGAGCTGGCTTGTCAAAGTTGCAGAAGATTCAATTTGCATTTCTAGTAGTTATAAAATATTTTGACTGAATGAGCCATTATTCCATTCCGGTAATGTTTTTAAGGGGACACCCTACTGAAAAATGACCAATTTTTACAAAAAAATTGAAATTAACTTTTATATTTATTTCAATTCTATGGCTTATAAGAAACCATAAAAACATAAGTTTCAGTAGGGAATCCCCTTAACACAGTTAAGAGTGCCAAATTGGTTTTGAGAGTATATGAGCGGAGTTCAACGCGAAGAGGCATGTGAGAGGTAATAATGTCACCACACAGCCTGTAGTGTGAGATAGAGCGGCCTGCTGTCATTGATTGATTCAGCTCTATCTAGTATTGGAGTGCAAAACTGCTGTTATGATAAGAGTTGGGTGAAACCAACAAAAAAAAAAAATAAATGAAATGAGGCTAGGTGTGTAATAATAAAAATATAATAAAGTCATTATAACAATTTTTGAAGCACAATACATTTTTAGTCAACTAAATCTAGGTAATTTAAATAAATAAGCTGTTTTATAATACCTTAATATATAAAATTCAAATATTTCAGAGAATAAAATCCACTGTGTAAATATGCGAGGAATAGTCTTAAAGGGTTTCACATCGTCGCTGGAGAGACAAACAAACAACTCCTTATAACGTGATATCAAATCTGATTGATGCACGGACTTGTAAACTAGTGAAGGGGTGAAAAAAAAGGAAGAACAGTTTAATTGTGAGTCAGCTCTATTGTGGGACACATGTCTGCCATTCCCACTCTATTACACAACATTATTTCTTAAAACACTCTTAAAAGTATTTATTTTTGAGAAATTGATTTAAAATAAAAATTTTACTGTGAGATTCGGCAAGTTCTTTTTGCATTCATCACATAGATGGGAGTTGAATTAAAAGGAGACAGTATAGTGGATACCAGGACCTTTGCCATAATTACTTTTCCACTCTATTGTCAGGAGTATAAAACAGACAAACTGTGGCTGAGTACTATATTTATGTTACACTCACAGTGAGTGGCTCGCACCATGCAGTAGCCTTTCTCTCCAGTAACTGCCAGCCGATCCTCTGAGATCTTGAGCTGAGGGGCTCTGTCGTGTAGAGCAAGCAATACGGAGTTGGGACTCAGTGTGCGATACAGCCATCCTGGGATGGGCTTACCAGCCCAGTCACTGCTCTCATCGAACTCCTGTTTATAGCAGTACTAACATCACTAGTACATAAAGGTAATCTCTATAGGTATCTAGAAATATGAGAGCCAGTTGCTCAAAATAAGCAGAACTGTAACGTATGGCACTAAGTTAATAAGCTTTAATTTTTGACTTTTAAATTTAAAAAAAAGTTTATGCAAATAAAAATGATAAAAACATCAAATTATACTTAGTCTTTTAAACCCACTACACACTTTCATAATTAAAAAAAAATAATCCCATTAGTTTAGTTTGATCTCTTGGACATAGGTACCATTATATAAATAATACTTAGAAATCCTTTTCTTGGTATTAGGAAATCTGAGAGCAAAAATTTTACAGAAGGTAATACAATATTTTTGTATGAAAACAATAATTCTCCATATTAGAAAATACCAGATTGGAGAGAAAATACAAATAATAAATATAACAAAATGACATATTACCTGCCTAAAAGGAGCGTGGGGATCAGGTTCTGCTAGAATATAACGATACTCGTCTTTGTTGTAGGGGTGCTCCATCGGGTAACCATGGGCAGGAAGTTTAGGGGCGGAGACATCTCCTCCGCGGCCTTTCTTCCCAGGTCCCGTTGTTCCCTCTCCGGGCACCTTCCGCTTGGCCCCACGCCCCTTTCCTGCTCCCAGACCACTAACTGCAAGCAAGACCAGTCACCACTTTTGTTGATTTTATTATTATTTGAACCTATAAAATGCTACCGACATACTAAGCTGACCACCAGATGAACTGGTTTCTCTTTCAAAAGGCAACTTAGATAGCAATGATTCAATTTTGTTATAGTTTGTTAAAATAAGTCAATTTCTATATTTCCTTATTTTATAATTATTTGTGTTCTATGAAAGTAATGAGACTATCAAAATCTAAGTTTCATTGTGAAGTTTGAAGTAGTACAAATTAGCATTAAATAAGAATTGGCTTTGGGTAAAATACCATTCTTTTCATTTAACTATTTATATTTATTTTCCAAGTAAAAACGTGTGAATTATAGTGATAATCTTTTAGTTTTATTATACGTTGTATTCTTTAATTTTAAAGAAATATTTATGTTAATTATTTATAAATAGACGACTTTGGACATTTAGTCTACTCATTGTTAGTAGTAAAGTAGAATATCAAATGTGTGATATATTAAAACTCTTATCTTTGTATTGTGTTGGTGTGAGAAAATAAATTCTTTCTTGTAATATAAAAAATGAAATAAGGTTTTTTGTATAAAAGTCATAAACATATGATCTACGCCAAGATAAAAATCCTTTCTAAACATTACACATAACTTCCAACAAGAAATTGGTATGTAACTAGAATTGATCACATACTTTAAACTAGAGAGTATGACCATCACCAAAAATGTAAACAATTCCAATGTAATTATTACCTTGTTGGACTCCCATATCTGTGACCTTGAGTGAGCCGCCCCGTATCATGGCGTCGTAATTAGGCTTGATCTGGGTCAGTTCTAGGTTGAGCAGACTGTACATGGGACCCTCCTCCGTGTCTTCACATGCAAACATCACGTTTGTCTCTTTCATCAGGCATCTTAGTACCTGCAAATCAGTTATGTCGTGGTAAAGAATAATTACAATATTTTTACAAACCTTCTCGCATATAGCAATAATGAACAATTAACCCTATTAGTGCCATGCCTTTTTATCAATTGCTAAGTGAAAACCAGATGCTTCACCATTCTACCAGCTAAAAGTAGGAAAAGAATGAAAAATGCTATACTGAAAAGTTTGGATTGTAACAAACGCTGAAAATTAAAGAGGAAAGATGCAAATGCTATAACTGCCAAACCGTCAATGTCAGCAACACAGGTACTTTTTCCTCCAGCATGGACTGTTGTTCACAGCGATATTCTGCACTAAAAGGGTTAACGTACATAAACCAAACGTACTTCACCACTGAATATATTACAAAAATTATAATGAATGTACAAGTAAAAATGGATGAACTGCTGACACAACACGTATTCCAAAACAACAGTTACTAATGCTGGCCTAATATGAACCATGTACTTATCAGTTACTTCATGCAACATGTTGACTGTTGCAGATGCCTTATGGCGCACAGTCCAATTGCAGAGTAGCCGGTCTCACTCACTAACAAAGCCACATTGAAAGTGTTAACTAATTACGCCAATGAATCATCAACTACAAGTATTTATTACATGTTAGGACCTTTCTTTCTAAAAGAATCTGGTTTTAGACATGAGTGTGGTGTGCCAGGCAGCTTAGTTGTGTGTTGTTTACATGTTCCAAGCTAGTATTGTTTCATTTTTACAGTTAGTTTTTATTACTTCTATTACATTAAGACAGACGCATTCTTTCCAAGAACAAGTTTACATTGTATCTGAATCCTAATACCGTCATAACAAAAACAAATTATGTAAGCTATATTTGTGCCTCGATTAAGGGTCAGTCAATCAGCTCAGCTGTATTCTATTTACTTGTTCAGACCTTGTGTTAGTTTTGTCTTTACGGTTAATTTTTTGTAATCATTCTTTTAATTAACAAGTTCACAACAATGGCTTATTTCCGGACTCTTTTTAGTTGCAATTGAATTTTTCAATAATAATGGCAAAAAAATGTAATCCCTTGTTTTACGTTAAACGTCTAAGTATAACAACGAAAGTATGTAGGGTTCCCAATTTTGCACGAAACAAATTATTTCGATATACTTTTAAAACTTTTATTCGTGTACCCCAAGAAAAAATTAACTGACTTAAACATTAAGTAATGCGCTCCCGACGGGGTATACAATAGTCTGAGGTATTTATTTAAGCGTGGGATCAAATTTAACAAACCACGAAGACAGACAAACAATAAAAACATAATAAGGAAATTCAAAGCATTGTGTAACCCATGGGGCGCACCAAGCACTTTATGAAAGCCCAGTATGTAGTTGATCGGGTACATGTTGTTGTGAAAGTATTAACCATTTCTAATTTATTATGTTACAAAATTAAAAAGTTTTATTAAGATGGAAATGTTTAATTTTCAACAGTAGTAATATTAGGTCAAAACAAAGACAATACTGATTTACATATTCATGGTAAATGAAAAACTAGTGCAAAAATCTGATTTCATAATACCTATTTTAGTAATAAAAACCTACATTTATTTTAATACACGTATTTCAAATATGCATTTAAATAAAGTTGTATTCACTGAGTACAGTTTCTTAGACATTCAATTTTGCATTAAATTACAAAAAACATAAAATCAAATCTTAAATTAACTTTATCCCATTCCTTATGCATTAAACATTTCCAGGAGGTTTATGACGATCAATTTCTCTTAAAACAAACTAAAGTACATAGCCCTTTTTTGTAGCCAGTCTTAAATCATTATCTGGCATACACAGATTTTCTAAACACTATCTTTTGACTGCCTCAATTAGTTTGTCTCCAGTAACCCTAATATACCAGCCTGATTATTGCTGGTTAGTTCTAAGTTGGAGGCTTATTATTATTATGTAGCTACTTTGTGAACTGCATATAAGTAGGATTACTTGTAACCTGGTTTCACCAAACAAATAAATGTCATTAACCTCAAGGCAAGATAGAGAATACATGGCTGTACCAGCAAATCTAACTCATCCAGTCTAATGTTACAAAATGGAATAAACCAGTTCACTGACAACTCAATCTTGTCAGGATTTTAAAATACAGCAGTTCACTGTCAAGTCTAACTTTCCATCGTCTCATGTCAGACAGTCGTATTCTGCTTTGCCAGCAACTACATCTTGTTAGTCTCAATTTGGGTTTGGAAATACTCCGGATTCGCCAGGACCGCTATTTGACTTGTCTTAAAAAATTATTAGGAACACACCCTTTAAACTAGGTGTTACCTCTTATCTGGTCAGCCTAATTTTAGGATTTGAAAACACATGATATTGGCCAGTATCCTTATGTCGCAGGTCTTGTAGCAGAATTAGGAATATGTTGATTAGCATTCCAGCTAGGATTTGGGAGTACCGCTTATACAGCAACCTTGTCATCAGTCTACATCTCGCTAATATCTCAAATTATACTCAAACTACTATTTTTAATAGAACATTTATGGTACAATGTTACACATTTACATGTTTATTACTTAAATACTGTTATGTCTATCAAATCATGTAAAAGTTTCAATCACATGTTTGGTCCTGTGCTCACAAGAATTTTACTAAGAGCTTGGAAATAAATATTTTATTACAACCCCAAATAAAGTCCTATTTTACAATATATAAATATATATACACTTTTTGAATTTGTCCACGAAGAATAATATAGAATATAGTAGATAGAAGAATATATATAATATATAAATACATATAAAATTTTATTCTTCATAGACAAATTCAAAAACTTCTTCTTAGTTATGCAATCTAGGAAAATTAAAAATGACTTTCCTTTTATTAGAAATGCCTTTTTGCTTTTCATATTCTTCACACCCTTATATCTATGTATAACATTGAAAGTGTTCATTTTTTTATAATGACCCACTTCAAAATACCACTGAATTTAGTTACAAGTTGAAGTAATTTTACTGGTCAAATTCTATTATAATTTAAAACAATCTAAAGCCCTTAAGTTGATCTTTATGATTAATGATCAATGGATGCATCATAGTCTATTTGCAAATATCAACATACATAGTTTTCCAGCGATTATTTTCAATAAATAGTGTTTGAATATTTGTGTTCTTAAGGACATAATCATTTCTATATCAATGCCAAAAATGTTGCAAAGTAATTTGTATAACATTATATATTTCTATTTAACATATGAAATTATTTATAATTAAGTTACCCACACACACCAAATTCTTTATTATTTAGAATTTATAATTTTCCACTAAAAACCTTTCCCTAAAAGTGCCTGCCAAATACACATAAATGTGCTAACTAAAATTACCCATAAGGCAATAAGTTATGATGCAATGCTGCTATGACACTACATGCATTTAGTCAGGTAGGCCACTTCACCACGACCTTGAACCTTTATGTAGTGAATAACTATTGTCATATCTTTAATAATAGACTTACAAGAAACCTCAGTAATGTATACTTTGTACTATTATATATACTACTTTTATGACACATAAATACATTTTAGTTTAAACAATTGTAACTCAAATTAAAGTGATTTGAACTTATAAATAAAAGTGAGCCAATTTTAGTACTCAAAATGTGTTGTTTATAAACTGATATCGGAATCATTATGTTAAGCTTAAGTGAACATTTGCTGAAATTACCTCTAGCTAAACTTGGAATGCTATAGGATTGAAGGAAAACATTGTGGCTGTGGCCTACTTCATTATCTACTTCCACTGAAAGATAACTGAGTCATTAGATCACTGCTGTTTTCCATGTAAAACTGAAAGGTTGGAATAAAATTAAATTTTGTGCAAGTGAAATCAATAAGTTTAAGAAATGTCATCATCATATTCCTTAAAACTAAAAAAATATTTCAAATACGTTTAAACAATTAGACAGCTGTAAAACTTTAATTAATTAAAACAACTAAAATCTAGAATATTTATATCACTAAATACTTTGTGTTATATGACACATTTGATTTATTATACAAATCTAAACCCAAAGCATCAAAGCTTCTAAGGCAATACAATTTTAATTAGCTTGAATTTATCAGGTTTAAAAACTAATAACTTGAGGGCCAAATTAACCAATCACAATTTATAATAATTATTTAAATATGAATAATATTGTATCCTAAAATAACTAAATGTTTTATTAAATTTAAATTAGGAATGTTACTTTTACAATTAAAATAGTTCTTAAATTTTTCTCTCTACTAAAAATACTAATAGGTCTTATATTCTAGAACTTAAGTCTATGTTCTAGAACTATCTCATTGAACTAATCTCATGCTTATAATGAGATTGAAGATCTTCTAATAAATAATCAGACAACACAGAAATAGCTCATGTTTTACTCACTCAGCTGAGTTGATTACTGACTGTAGATTTAACTGACAAGTTCTGTTATTTATGTTCATGGCCTCCATAGTGGGGTTTACTTCAGAGGGAAATTTGAATTTGTTAATTCTGTTGGGCCAATACCTATCCTCTTCCTCATTTATAACCTCAGAAATGCATTGTGTATAAAAACACAGACAAATCACAAAAATTACGTTTTACATACTTTAAGATTGAATTACTATTTTCAAATGTTTTAACTTTATTTTAAAATGAGATTCATACCAGAGAATGGCTTACCTATGATAACCGACTTGGTTCTAATGTCTCCGTGTAAAATAGAAATTATACACAGCAATTAATTGAATGACAACACAGGAAATAACTTGGAGATTTTTCTTCAAGGTCAACTGGGCACTGCCAGATTGATGAACATGGGAAGTATAACACTTCAAATAATGATATTGAATACAAACAAAGAATTCACTTATCTTTACTACCTTAATTGGATTTTCAATTGAGTATAAATACTTTATGCAGTAAAAACTAGTTTACCACCTTATATCGTGGAATATTTTCTCCATACTTTTTTAAAATTATTTATCCAGTTGTTTTGTAGTATTTGCAAATCATTAACTAAGAAATTAATCACTATTAAGATTTCATTTAGGAGCTTGTAGAATTACAGTTTCCTTTATTATGATGTGTGGGTTATACAATCTAAATGTAGACATTTTTGGAATAGAAGAGTGTCATTTCCCTGTATTTTGTTTCAAAATAGGATTATGTTTAGTTTAATAGAGGGAGGAGATGTATAAGGAGAAAAGCGCTGAAACCTTCTTATCTTGTTGATGACTCAGTTTTCTTTAATGTAACTTGTAACACTATGTATCCCCTAGAAGGGTTCATGTCTGGTCGGTTTATATATCTTCCAGTTGAATGTGCACTGGGTACGGCAAAACCGATGTGTCACTTAAATTTGGCAAACCCTATAGATAACCAGGAGCGTTCCATCACTAACCACAAATGTTATATGTAATGTAATGTAATGTTTGTTAAAGGTTGTGAAATGTAGTGTTGTATGTCTTTATAACATACAAGAATGGCAAATATCCTAAATCCTATTATCCTTTCACACCTTCCATTGTCAACAACAAAAACGTAACCACAAATGTTGATGGGGGTGCAAGGGAAGTCGGTAGGTCTAGTCTACTGCAGAGGATGACCATTAATTTTGAGTTGATGGGGGCTCACTAAGTGTTACAGGAAGTTGCTAATTCAGAAATAAGGACATTCTATCCCTGCCCGCTTTGATTGAAGATGCTGGGATAGAGCTGGGCTCTTCCTTCTTCCAAGGAGACATGGCTGAGATATAATGCCCACAATCTTTCTTTATGGATCACAACAGGAGGTGATCCCTACCCCTAACCTTACCCATCCTGAATATCCTGTCACTCTGAAAGCAGCACAAAGGTCCGTTTAGGACTAGGTTTAATGAGAGATTTCTCAGCTTCTTGTCCTAAGACACAAAACCCCTATGTTATCTGGTATTCCAATCGTTCTGAATGTTTACAACCTCATTAGAAGATAGTGTCTGCATTCGGTCCATTTCTGATTTGGTAGAGGCACAGAAGATCATCCTCAGAGTTTCAACATGTTTTAAATTGACCTAGTTTATGTTGGGCTGACCCATGATTATATCCAAATATTTATTGCAATTTTACCCTTTTTTACACTTAAATTTCACTTTTCATGCCTTAACTACAATGGTAAAAGAGCATACTAACAATATATTCAACTTTTATTCCTCAATTTCAACTGAAATGATTATCTTAGGAACATATCAAAAAAGGTATGGAAAATAATATTATTAGCAGTTACACAATTTCTTTGGCTTCATACACAATTTCGAACGCTTTATACGTTTATGAGCATTTCTGGCTCGAGTGAATTATATTTCTGACGCCAATGTTCTTTGCCTTTTTGCCATTATGAAGAAAATATGTCAAAAAGTGTATATTTATTGCAATTTTAATTTATTGAGATTTTATTACTTTTTTGCCATAGTTAATTTTGCCTTCTTTCCCCAATTAATTGAATAGATATACATACATACACAGGCCTGGGAAGCCTACTTAGGTCAAAAGACAACTAATGTGGGTTTATAAGTCTTTAAATTTATAGCAAATTTTAAATTGTAACTTTGTCTTTGATATCTGCACTACAGTACTGACCAAGCACTGTATACTTATCATTTGCTCAGGTCTTGGCTATGCTGGCTTGTCAGAGTCACTTTGGCTGTCATTCCTGTCTGATGGGACCAACCCGGGATTGTAACCCGTGATCTCTTAATTAGAGAGCCGTGACTATAACTATACTGATACATAATAAGTTGTATAGGTATTTCAGAGCAGTAACAAAAAAGTTGAATGCAAAAGTTCAAAATTTGCTAAAAATCTATACATTTTTAAGTAAAAGCACTAAAACTATATATATACAGACCTTCTTAGTGAGGAAAGTTTTATTTGTAGAGTCTAGTCTCCTAAAGTTTAGTACCATCCCAGCCAGTATAGGAGACTAAACTCTACTATTAACCCTCTCCCGGTCGAATTACCGCGACGCGCTTCTGGCGCTACTGGGCTGAATTAAATCGCCCGCTCTGCCGCGAGGACACACTTATTCGCGTTTTTACTACGTTAAGAACTTTATTTTAATAAAACTATTATTTATTGTACATCGTTATAAAGATGATTAAATCCTCTATAATAACGTTGTATTTATTTAAAAAAATATCAACCTTATGAGGTAACTTAAAATCAAACAAAAAGTCAAACTTACATGAAAAATCTTGTTTTAATTGTTGTATAAATTATCGAATATAAAGGGTTGTAATTATAAAAATTAAGATAACACTAAGACTTTGTCTAGTGTTATCTTTGTCTAGACCAGACAGGCGGGACCCGAGTGGCGGTACCAGAGGCGCGAGGCAATGGCTGGACACGGGTCGCGGTGCCGGCGGCGCAAGGCAGCGCCGGATCACGTGGCGAGTCATCAGTGTCCTTATCTTCTTGGTTAGAATGGTTAATTTCCTCATCACTAAATACATTGCTATTCATGGAACTTTCATCGTCACTGAAACCATCGCCTTCATCATCCACTTCATTGTCAAAAACGCGATCAATTTCGCTATCACGCAAACACCTTGAACCTGCCATCTATGAAGTACAGAACCAAGTGAAAAGACTGCGAAAACAACTAACGAAATGATTTCAGTAAATAAGTGGTTATAAAAAGTCCCAAATAGTACATCAAATTACGTAAGATAGCAGCACAAGTCAGAAAGAATTGTACTACTAAACAACTAGATCACTGTCAATAAAGTAATGAATGAACCGTTTCAAATTATTAATTCTAGATAGCGTCCCTAGTCATAAAACTATGAATAAACAAGGCAACAATGATACTGCCAATAGATATTTCCAGTATTAGTTCCCCAAACAATCGTAAGACAGCAGCACAAAGCAGAGGGCGTTGATAAAGCAGTTGGAGGCGATTGGAGGCGTTTGGACTTTAGCGCCAGGCGCCCTGCCGAGGCGTTTCGAGGCGTTTGCCCGGGAGAGGGTTAACCTAATATATCTATATTAACTATACAACTATATAACTACATTTGGTAAGTATAAAAGTGTACTTCTTTTTTATAATTTGGCATTTATATCAACTTTTCACACAAACATGATAAGATAGTGCAAAGTTATAAAAAAAATCGAAAGTGTTTTTCAAGAATATTCAAACATCAACATTTTTTTAAAGCAAGAAATTAATAAAAAAATAATCTATTATTATTGCTTAAAATAATCTGAAAATAATGAGACATTGTAAGTCATATACAGGTTGAATTTCCACTGTTGTAATGTAATTGTACAAAAAGACTGAAAATACATTTTTAGTGAATTTTGTGCAAAAGCCAAAAAATTGCTAAAAAAGTAAACATTATTTAAGTAAAGCCACTAAAACTACATATATTTTGGGTAAGTATAAAACTGTGCTTCTTTTGTATATTTTAGAATTTTATAAATCTTTCACACACATATGATGGGAAAGTACAGTTATAAAAAAATATTTAAAAATATTTAAAAAGTTCAATCAAACAATGAAATCTTTTTTGGAAAATAAGAAAATAATAGTGAAGATAATTCATTATTATTATTTAGAATATTCTGAAAACAAGGATATGTAATAAGTTGTATATTTGAAGAATTTTTAGGGGTATAAAACAGTTTAATGTAAAGCTCTCAAATGGCTGAAAAATAGGGTGCCAGTTAAGGAGCTGACATTGCCAGTTCGAGGGTTAAAAGGCTAACTTTAAAATACATGTAAGCAAATGGAAAATCTATAAAATCGTTGTCAGTAGTCAATTATTGCATGTAGATTCATACTGACCTGTATTTTTCACTTAAGTTTTTAATAAATTAGTGTTTCTTTAATTAAATCTTAGAGAAAATACAAATGGAATTTTATGTTTGATACAATTCCTGACTTACGTATGTCACAACGCTTGGGTATGATTTGTTTACTTCATATTTTTATTAATCTGGACTGTAGTTGTATTAGGTTAATAGTAGAGTTTAGTCTCCTATACTGGCTGGGATGGTACTAAACTTTAGGAGACTAAACTCTACAAATAAAACTTTCCTCGCTAAGGTCTGATTAACCCGTTGAGGAAGCAATTAACCTAGCCTATCTAGGACTAAATGTTTGAATTGATTTTCGAAAAAATGCATGCTTGCACTGAAATATTAATAGAATAAGTTTGGATACAGATAAATTAGTCAATGTTCCAGGACATTTTAGTCTATTTGGTTGCTCTACAATTAATAGTATTTGTTGCTTTCTCCAAATAATTTGTTATTTAATTTTTTAATGTTTTTACAACTTTTTTAGTAACAAAAACAACAAATCAAAAGCAACTGTCAGTATTTGATTACTTTTTGTTTAAATCTGTTTCAATAATTTTTTAAATTCAAAACCACAATGTTTCTTAAATGGAAAACCAATTTTTATGGATTGCTTAGTTATAAAGCATAATAACACAGCTAGCAAAATTCTCTTGCATTTTTCAATTTTTTTATGATTTTATGACAAGCTCCCGAAGTAGTTGTCTGGGATATGAGATAAAACTGTTTGTTCCATGAGGTAGCGGAAAAACTAAAAACTCATTCAACAACTATAAACAGTTAAACAATAAACATTGAGAACACAATATATAGTATGTAAGCAGAACATTGAAGTAACGAAAATTGAGCATATGGCAAAATGTAAACAATAACAAGTTATTTGTTGTGGTTCCAGTGTGCAAACATGACAAATCGAAATGGAATAATTGCTTATAAGGATACTCGAGGGCACAAAATTGTGATCTAGTGGAAAAAAAACGTGATTGTTAGCGTCTAGAAAAAGCACTACGAGTAACGCTCGGGCAAGTTCCCCAATGGGTTAAAAGGTAAAAACTAATTATGTTTCGAAAATCGTTATTGACTTTCATTTAATTTTAAAATGCTTCTCATCTTTACTGGTGAATTAATGCCAAATCATAAAGCAGATGAACATTTGACATACTAAGAATTAAAATTTTAGAGTTTTAGGAATTTAGCTATAAAATTAAATAATAGTGTTGACTTACGGTGGAATGCCATGACTGAGTAACTCTCCTTGAAGTTGTTGTCATCCCCTCCCAGTGAGCATCAATAAAAGGAATGATGTCTCTTTCTTTACTAAACTTGGTACGAGGCTTACCCTCCTTTATACTGGCTTGAGTAAGGTTACCAATCGCAGTCACACACATCTGCGGAAACACTGAAACATGATCATAGATATTTCTTTACTTGGAAACCAAAGATTATTTTACACAGTATTGCCTCAAATTGACAATTTTTTAAACAAGAATTGTCAACATTTAATTACAATACAATGCATAAAATTGGACCATAGCTTACTAATTACACTTTCTACAGGTAATATTAATCTAAACTCGCACTCTTTGGAAAATTAAGTTAGACAATAAACCAACACCCATTTAATCCATGGTGGTAGAAACTGTGACAACTAGTGTGGTGTCTCACTTCTTCCACTATAATTGTTGTATACATTAAATGGTTGTGTCTTATGACCTTCTATATTGTCTTATATGAGATTATAGTACATGTATATGTATAATATAGTATATAACAATCTATAAGGTTATAATATAAAACATATAAACCTAAAAGTGATGTGTAAATGCTTTGTAGTGCTGCAGTATTTTAGGTCTATTGGCAATATATTATTATATAACTATTTAAACTGTAAGAATTCTCTAATGTAACATGTATTACAAATTTTGAAATTTTATTTGCAAACATACCATATTTTCAAAAGTTTTTTAAAGCTAAGAATACACTTTTACAAGTCAAGTAAACAGTAGGTACATACTGGCCAAATACCTGGTGTGGTGAACTTACATGACAACCTATTGTCCTACAACAATTTTGTATGACAACTTTACCGGCGCTACTACTACAGTTTTAACATAGATCCACAGTGATTTTCTTTGTCAAGTGAAAACCAGTCTTTCAAGCACCGTTGGATTTTGACTAGTGTCAGAAAGGAATGTAGACTATTTTCCTAATCTACAAGCTTCGGAATAGTTCTTTTGTGGTCTTAAATGGAAGTTAAAAGACAGAAATTAATTAATATCATTAGTGAGATGGTTATGTTAGTTTCCTTCTAAAATGCCAAGATTAAAACTATTATAATTTAATGGATTTTATGAACTAAATTACTTATATACTTTTGTTATACTTATCAATGAAAGAAAAAATCCTTACTTGCTTGGTTTTTCTTAAAACTTTCCAATCCTGTAGGTGAACAGTTCTTGCAGAAAAATATATAGTTCATCATAAATGGAACAAGTTTGCCAAGCTGATAACCTATGCATGATTCATGAAACCATCGATTACAGCTAGCACACAGCAGTTCAATAATGTTTAGGTTTCTTTCCTTCCCACTGAAACAAATATAAATATAATTAAAGTGGCAGCAATCTTCAATTTTATAATTTATTGGCCATTACGAAATGTACACTTAAAACTTATATTTGTGTAATTTCAAACTTAAGACACATAAAAACAAAGTCATTTCACATTCAACAAATATTTACCAGTAACAATTTCCTTCGCGCTCAACTTTCAATACCGGTGTAGGTGGCTTCATTAGTAAAGCTTCTGACGCAGGTTTCTCTGGTTCACCCAAGCCTTCAAATTTTGAATCTTCCCCAAGCTTCTGTGTCACCTCTTCCATAACTCAATCTGTTCAAACAAATTTGTAATTAAGAAAAATAACATTTGTGTGCAAAATAACTTATAAATCTTTTCAAAATTCTGTAGTAGAATTAATTTACTGAATGTGGTACTTTGGGATTATACCGACCACACCAGTATGAAGAACACAAAAATAGAAATTTATAGAAACAAACATGATAGAACGAAAAAACAACTCTTCAATTACAAAATTACAAACTTACAAGCATTTCCAGGTATTGTGATCGGTATTGTTGTCGCTGTTATCTTATCTTTCTCGAGAATCCTGATTACGGCAGGCCGCGCGGCATCACGTGATTTGCACGGTACATCATTGCCTTTCCATTACAATTCAATTTATATTTCTGATTAGCCCCTCTAGAATTTGATATTTTACTGATAGGTACTATCTCGAGGGATGTTTTTCTTTCGTCGACATCAGCGCGGGGCAGCACCGAAGGTGCTGTCGAAGCCCGCGCTGATGGCCGGAGGCACTCGCATTTTGGGTGGCGGAATGTGATCAAGAATAAAAACAAGTTTTGAGTGTTTTTTTAATAAAAAGTTTAGTTTGGTAAATGTTTGTTTTTGTTGAATTTTTGTGTTTGGAGAAATGTAGAGGTAAAACACGGAAGTACAACAAAGCGATGCACCAGCTGAACGGGCGGCGAGACTCTGCAATCACGTTATCTACTAGACGCTCGACTTTGACCTCTGTCTGAGGATGGGGAGGTGTTTACGATAAGACAATTCCTGTTTTATATTGACGAAATATTGTTCTACGCTAATCTAGTAATCAGTAGAAACGAAATGTGAAATAACGATTCATGTCTGGGTGTGGTCGGTATAATCCCAAAGTACCCTGAATGTGTTATAGCTGGCGTATGGTAGCTCGGACAGCATGACAATCAATCTCTTTGTGAGCCATATTTATTGAGTGTCCTATCAGCTCATCATTATTTTCTTATGAGGCTAAATATTAGGTATCTTTGAGGTATTGAGAATTTTATCCGAAATAATTATCTGAGTTGTTCTCAGATAAATAATTATCTGAGTGTAATATATTTAATTGAGAAAAACCTGTGAAAATGTAGTAAAATAAAACTAACAATTTATATATTTATTAATAAATAAAGTACAAAACTGACTTGATAGAAACTCATGTGTCGTTAGATAAAACATTTTAGTGTGTATTGTTATTGTATTTGAATATTATATGAATGTCTATGCAGTGCTACTTGCTATAGTACATCTATATATATAAAATATATATATATATATATATATATATATATATATATATATATATATATATATAAAAATGAATGTTTGTCCTTTATAGAATCGCAAAATATTAGACAGATCATTATGAAAATTTGTATGTAGACCTAGCCTATACGTATTTTTTCCACGGAAAAGGTTTATAAGCTATGCCCATTGATGTAACTCACCACCAAGCGGCACTGCAAAATATAAAAGGTTTCAAAGCGCCAGCACATTACAAACTGCAATTACGAGACAGTTACGTATATTACACAGCCAAACTCTGAAGGCGCTAAGTTATTATGTATATTTGTCTTTGAGATACATTTCAGATTGAACTTAAAGTTTGAGTGTTAGACCACTTTATAATAAAGTACATGTATGTGCACAATGGCTATAAACATAAACAGATTTTCTTAATCGTGGCAACAAGGCAAACTCTACATCGACGTAGTAAATATAATTCAATTAAACCAGAAGTTCACATACACGGGCAAAGCTTACGAAATGTGTGCAAAGCCACGGGAAACAGCTAGTTTTACATAAAATGCATTAATCAGAACTAATATCATAGATATTAGTCAATAAATAGTTGTGTACTGCATGAAAATGTTGAGAGCCTAAATTAAGGCTCTTGGTGCCTAACGTCCGAACTTGTCCAAGGTTATTTATAGGCTCTTAGCAGTTCACTACCAACCTAGCTTGAGCCTAAATGAAGGCTCTTGGCGTTTTATAACTTAAAAGGTTGAGCCTATATGGCGCTAAAAGGCAAAAATTAAGTTTTTAAAGTTGTAATGTACAAGATTCTTCTTGTTACAGTAATTTATTATAACTCTTAATGTATACGATTTGTTCATATCAAAGTTGGATAATATATCGAACAATTAAACAAAAACATGAATAACGAGTGTATGCCACTTATTAAAGTCTCCACAAAATTAAAAAGCTTATACTTCTTTAACCTAAGTGAAGTGTAGAACTAATGCTGGAATAATATTGTAACTGACTGAAAATATAATTCTTGAAAATATTACTGCCTTAATACATAAAGGCGACATCCTAACTAATGAAACGATATAATTCGAGTAAATGCATTCTACATTCTTTCTGCATGTATATTGATGTCAACGAAACCAATCTATATCATCCCGCTACTCGGTAAGTCATTAACCCAAATCAAGGTTAACTCTTCTTAGCTATTTATATTACCTTTCACCCCTTAAGAGTAATAACTAATGGTGCATTGTCCAATGTAGATTTTGGTACTCAGTAACTAAACAAATCCACTAAAAATTATAGTGATAACAATTCCCCAAATTCAAGTGTAGGAAAAATATAAACAACTGACGTCATGCTCAGCGCTCAAGGAGGGATAATAATCCAGTCTATCAAAACACGAGCTCCTCATGCAGTAGAAGAAATGGGGCGATCAAGCCAGGCGGAGAGAAAGAGTGGGGGCAGAGCCGAGCAGTACCGATAAATCCCGAAAATTCCTGACAAACTCTGTACATGAGGCTGATAGCGACCTCAGTTCGAAACGGTTCTGATTTCTATTATCTTACGAATTAATGAGTCGTTTTATATCCGAACATTTTTGCAAAACATAGAAATTATATCGAATTAATTATATTAATATTGAACTTTCTTTATAACTCCAAAGACACTTTACAAAATATGAGATAGTGCACAACGAATAAAATGACATAATCTCATCATATTTTGCATATAGGCTTAAAACGACGGTAAATATATTTTTTTTGCTATTGGAATATATTCAAATTAATAAGGCAAAAGCAACATATTATAATGTGGATGTCCTTAATTGGTAGTAAATAAATTAATAATTACGCTACACAATCTGTAATAAGAGTTATGTAATAGCTGTAATAAACTAAGGGGATTAAAAAAGAAACTTGCGAGTAAATATTCAACCAAAAACATAATTATAGAAATATGACAAAATCAATGACAATTACCTGACTTAAATACCTAACATAGCACGTGACATCATTAATAAATACAAAATTAATTAAATAAATTAAATACATTTAAATTAATTTAAATTAATTAATTATTACGATCAAGTTTTAACTTATAGCAATAGCAATAGATTTCTCTGTCTGTTTGTTGGATATATCGAGAATGAAAAATAAGCTATAGACTTGAAATTGTGCATGCAACTTCGACCAAGCCTAATAAGTGTCATGTGTCGTCTGGCGTACGCGACTATAATGCTGATCTGATCTATAGTACATGGCAATTATCGAATAATTTCTAACTAATAGTAATGTAACCTACAAATTATATTTATTTGATTAAGGCAGTTGGAAAATGCAATGAACCAAATATAATGTTACAAAACAATTTTTTTTGTTTACATTTTAATAGAAAAGATGCAATTAAAAAACTCAACTTAATTGTTGATTTTGTATTTTGGAGACCCTGAAGATCATTATTTAACTACTATGCTAAGAACACAAGTCTCGAATGTTTTGAAAAGTTTAAATGTTTTCAAGCATGAATGCTTACAATCACATTTGAGTGACTAAGAAAATTAAAAAAAAGTACAATTAAAATTTGAATTCACTTGTAAACAAACAAATTTCTAAATCATGCGAGTATGGCTCTTTTTAATCCTCCTGGATGTTTAATCCACCCTCGAATGTTTTCTAGCTACGCCACTGAATGTAACGAGGTTACTTTGTTACATTAGACTTCCTTACGTCTTTTTGGGTCTTTCGATACTCCGTTGTATTGGTTTATTTGTATGTAGACAAGATTAATTGCCTGTCATTAATTACGTTGTAAAATCAAGGTTTAATGAAATACATTATTATTTGCGATGCATCCTGCAGCATCCAGCTTTGAAAATGTAATATATATGTATGTTGTACCAAATTACTGAAAGGTGTTTAACTCAGAGTAGAAGCTAAAAACAGTGGTATATTTTAAGAGGTTTGTCAGATTAATTGCCTGCAATTTAATTGTGCTGCATCCAGTAACATCCAGCTTTGAAAATGTAATTTAAATATATGTATGCTGTACTAAACTACGGAAAGGGGTTTGAAAATACAGTGATACATTTTAATAGGTTTGCCAGGTACTGAACTAAATTACATTCAGAGGAGTACAGAGCGAGAACGCGCGGACTGCTCACTCCACTATTCCAATACCCGGGCTATCTGTAGTTGGCAGGAGGGGCCCCTCCATCCCTACTCTTTCTCTCCGCCTGGCTTGATCGCCCCATTCTTCTACTGCATGAGGAGCTCGTGATCAAAACCCGGTGAAATAACCGGCGGGACCGAATTTAGCGGGAATCTTGGAAATATACTTATAAAAGGTTTTTTTCAAGAACAAGACACAAGTTTTGATTTTGATAGTCAAAGGTTCTGCTAAAAAAGGTAAACTAACAACTATCATTAATGATTCCTCCCTCTTACAATGCGAATAAGTACCCTTTAAAAATAATGTCATATAGTATGAGATATTTATTCCATAAAACATCAACATTTTAAATGAGTAAAACTACCATTATATATTTTTACGAAATTGTTGACAGAAAATTAACACAATGTTTTTAAATAATGGGTGAGAATTTTCATGCAATAAATAAAAATGTAGAGGTACTGAATTTAAATGTGGCATAAGTATAAGAAAAGACTATGTATTTATATAGTTGGTCAACTACTTGAAAGCTTCATAAATGTTCTAATATCATTGGTTCTTATTTTAAAAATATTTATTTTATTATTTAATACATTGAAGTAAAAATTCTATTCTGCAATTATTTCCAAACTGCTTAACAAAGTAATATGAGGTACTTTGTAATTAACAAAAGCTCAATAAACACATCTCAAAAATATTATTTTCTATATGAGGTTGTAGTGTAACCATTCAACCCGCTGGTTCCAAACTAATATTGTGTTGTTCTATAAACCCTTAAGCACACCAGTGCATATTTGTAAAACATAATTTAACACAGTTAATGCTTAAAAGATACCAGAATAACTATATATTATTAACTTTACAAAATTAAAATAAATTCAAATTTAATGAGTTAGTTTTTTTTTTAATTTTAGTTCCATGCATTCTCCCATCATATAAAATGGAACAATGGAAGAATTAACACACTACTGATGGAACTAAAAGTAATAAGCCTATATCTGTCACAAATAAAAAAATCTCTAAACTTTAAATTTTGGATTAAATTTTCTTCAAACATAGACAAGATTGGCTTATATGATTTTGTATGTCTAACCATGGAATTTGGCCGAGCCTCGATAAAGACAATCAACAGTAAGCAATCACGCAATGTTTATTTTCTGAGATTTTTAATTTTCTTTATATTTGTATGCCTGTGTACATACCACAGGACATCTCGAGAATTAAATGAGATGTAGACTTGAAATTTTTCTAGTAACCCCAGCGAAGCCTGTTTCGATACACGTGGGTAGCTTACTCCTTTCCTCATTTAACTAATGTGATATTATGTCTATTCCTTGACTTCCTTGTAAAACCTTAATCGTGTTATTTGTCAACGAGTGAAAATTTTATTATTATTATTACTATGATACTGTAATGCTACTACTTTGCCGGAGATCAACGCTTTCCGTCGGCGTAAAGTTGGATTTATTTCTACTAATAATAAGCTCTACACTGATGTATTTATCTACTCATTTTTTATAGCAGAGGACCAGATTATTGTGCACCCTCTTTCAAATTTAACCTATGTTAAGGGGACTGTTACCCAAAAAATAAATGAAATAATATTTTTTTTATTTTTCCTTATTTTTCTTTGGAATGTACTGATTTCATTGCAGTAATTTGTTTTTTTCTATGATTACTATAAGTTGGTAAAAAAATATTATTGAAACCCTTGCATGTCATTTTTCGACACTAACTGAACATCAGTCATGTTCCACTAACATTTTCATATATTTTATCATTGCTTTGCTGTATTTAACTTTTTATGTTGGCTATACTGTCTAGCATCTTTATTTCAGGTTACTATTATTGTTACTACTGTGTTCTGCTTACAGTTTTATGTTTGTTTACAAACAACTAGCTGTTGATTAGTGAAGTGCATTTTGTGAATTGTGAAGTAAAATCGTTTCATATTATTTATTTATTTTGCCAGAAATGAGAAACAATAAAAAAGTTGGTTCTAGAAGTAAGTGCTACAAAGTTAGGAAACCACCTTTGAGAACGAAGCCTTCCGTTGAATCTACTACACCTGAGGGAAAGCCTACCAATGTGCCTCAGTCTTCAGAGGTTAGGTCTTCTAACCGAAGTTTTAAAGTTAGGGATAGTCAAGAGTACTACAACAAATGGGTTGGTGAAAGCATGGAATATGACTTAGTTGATTTGACTAGATTATTTGAATTTTTTAATGATGTTGCTGTTTGCATAAATTGTTCGAGTAGGCTATCTTTTGAAAAGCGAAACATTGAAGGCTTAGTAGTCACAATTAAAGTAACGTGCAACAACTGTAATGAAAGTCAATCAATAGAAAACTGTCAAAAATATGTAAAGCCTACAGGCCTACTAAATGAAACAGACCTACTATGATTTAAATATAAGGCTTGTGCATGGGTTGCGACAAATCGGCAAAGGCTTGACTGCAGGTAGAACTTTATTAGGCGTAATGAATTTGCTCCCTTCACCTACAAAGTACAAGAAGTATTCTTTACTGCTCTTATCAGCTGTTGAGGAGTTTTGTAGAGAAAGTATGAAAAAAGCAGCTGAGCAAGCTATTGCTATGAATGACAATGTCCCAGACTTGACTGTCGCTGTAGACGGTACATGGCAGAAGCGAGGTCATACTTCGATGAATGGAGTTTTGACAGTGACCTCTGCAGAAAGTAGAAAAGTTCTTGATGTTTCTGTTATATCAAAATTTTGTTTGTGTCCTAAAAGAGATAAAAACAACCATGAACAGTCATGTGCCGCTAATTATTTAGGCACAAGCGGAGGCATGGAGGTGCATGGCATTCAAGAAACTTTTAGGAGATCCGAGGCTTTGTACAAAGCAAGATACATGAACTTTTTGGGAGACGGCGACTCCAAAGCTTTTGATGCTGTTCAAGGGGCTAAAGTGTATGGTGATGATGTCCAATTTAAAAAATTAGAGTGCATTGGACACGTACAAAAGAGGATGGGAAAGCGGCTTTTAAAATTAAAATCTGTCTCGGGTAAAGTAAAACTTGAGGATGGTAAGGGATTAGGTGGGCAGGGTAGGCTAAGTGAGCCTAATATTAAAAAAACTGCAGACCTATTATGGCCTGGCCATAAGGCGAAATGTGCCGAGTGTTGAAGAGATGAGAAAGGCAATATGGGCAGTGTGCTTTCACACGATGTCATCAAATGATAAACCTACTCATCAGCTATGCCCTAAAGACAATGAGACATGGTGTAAATATATAACCTGAGTTTATTGACCAATGAAATGAGACCATGATAAACATTTTCACATCCCTGTGTGTTATGAGTTTTATAAAACCCATATTCAAAGACCTTTCAGAAACCAAACTGTTGGAGCGTTGTTTGGAAGGGAAAACTCAAAACCAAAATGAGTAATTGAATAGTGTCATTTCGTCCCAAATACCAAAAAGAACTTTTGTAACTCTGCCTACCCTTAAATTTGGTGTTATTACTCTGCAGTTTGTAGCTTTAATGACGGATTTTCTAGTAAATTATAAGTTTTGGAAGCATTAAACCTACGTCCAGGGAAAAATTTTGTAAAAGCGATGCAGCGCCTAGAAATAGTGCGAGTGAAGGAAGCGGGCAAGAAAGTTCAAGAATTAGAAAAGAAAATAAGGAACAAGAGAGCTTTGAAAAGAAAACGCCTTGAAGACATGTTTACACAAAGTGAAGACCCAGATAATCCATCCTACAGCTCAGGAAACTACTAGGCTATTGTAGTTAAAGATGTTTTCTTCGATTCCCGTAAGTTGGTTTTTTCTATTTAGATGCAAGTTTTCTCAGCCATTTATGAACTTAGACCTCTCAAATTTTTACCACTTGTACTTTGTACTATATTCTAGGTCCTGACCAAAGGGGTTTTACAAAATAAAAAGTATTATCTTAGAAATAAAATATTTTTTGTGATTTTTTTAGTTTTAAAAAGGTGAATGTTTTAAAATAAGTTTTTTAATACTAAAAGATGATAAATTTTAATTTTGGTTGGCCATGAACTATAAAAAGGTGTGCTTTAAAAAACAAAAAAAGTCAAAGCTCTATCATGACTCATTATTTTAGAAACCTGCATTAAGTTTATATGGACTACGATAGGCGGTAACAGTCCTCTTAAATCTCACACCTTTACAGAATAACCATGAGCTCTTGTTAACATTGCTTGCCTGTTCCAACGCCTTTTTTTGTATGCCTAAGAAAACCTAGAGATCTTGAGCGTTTGCTCTGTAATGCGCACATTCAATTAATGTCAGCCCCGCCACATTTCCTGCACAGAGTTTCCTGAACCGGAATACCTATTCTCTTTAGATAGCTTCGGAATATCCAATGACCTGTAATAAAACTAGTTATCTTACGGATCTAAGTTCTACTACGGACATCTACTGCAATGTTCCTTGATAGTCCATTGAGCAACCGTTTTGCTTGTGTGTTCCCCTCAGTTCTCCTCCAATTTTGTCGCCGTCTTTAAAACACCCACTTGGCAACCGATCTCCATGCTGAGTTATAGAAAACCCCACACGTTGATTTAGGACCAGTAAGAGGACAATTTGCTCCTAAGTTAGCGCGACTATCTGCCCATTTATTATCTATGATTCCTATATACCCAGGCACCCACGTTAGAATAACTTTGTTGGTTTTCGTCAGTAATTTCATGACCTTAAGGCATAACCATACTGTCTTTGAGAGACAGTCGTGGTTGTACAAGACCTGCAGAGCAGCCATGCTATCCCAGTTAATGTAGATGGTTTTGCCTTTTTCCTCTTTCTACATTAATTCTCACGCACTCCGCAAGGGCTGTGACTTCAGCCTGAAAGATGAGATCTTTTTAGAGTCGTCGGTCCGTCCGTGTACCCGGTTGGTTAGAGCCTTCTTCATGTGGGCAGGCTCTCTGTTAGATAGTTCCCCTCTTTTAACAATTTTCACTTGAATGGGGTTTCCCAGTCCGTAACCTTTGACATTCTGTCAGACTTCATCTCTAGAACGTCCAGTTTGAGAATGTCAGAAATCTTGGAGTGCTTATTAGCATGGTGATGATGTCAGTTACCATCTGACTGCAGTCTATACGCAGCCATCTTAGCCTCTCAAATTACAATACCGGGTGTCCCAGAAGGTTTAAACGTTTGATTTTATATTACTTGCCCATTTATGTACCGAACATTTTCATACTCTATACAATTCATTAAATAGGTTTTAAACATATTCTATGAAAATCTCAAGTCTCTAGCAACTGTTGAAACAAAATGGTGGCATTTTGAAAAACTATACTTTAAAAACAGTATTTTTGGTTTTGTAAAATCATTTATTACCATATTCTAGAGAAATAAAGCATTTAAATTTAGAACATTAGAAGCTACGAGTATAAACTTGTTCCTTGTTCCACAGATGTATTCATCTACTCCTTTAGTAGGCACTGTAAGCAGCCGAACAGAGGAAAACTGGAGACATGCTTTGCGATCCTGCAAGGCTTTTGAGATTGGTTATGAGTTAACTCTACTTTTCACGTGACACTACGATTCGTATATGTTTTTTAGTGATGACGACGCTTGGAGAGAACGCCAACGCAACTACAGAAAAGCTACTCCGTTGAGCAGCAACGTCAGCCTTGCTACAAAAACTGCAAATATCCGGCCTTATCCGTCCACTATATTAACACATTCAGCCTCAATATCTATGTTATTCTACAATAAGTTTAAATAGCATTATATTAAATCCTGTACAGCTGGTAATGTTAAACGTTCCGTTATAATAAGTAACAATGCTGATGTGCAAAATCGCGTCTTATTTTACAACTGCGTAAACATATATACTCTCTTGTCTCAGTGCAAATTTCAAATGATACCTCAGTTTGTGTGGAAAGTTTATTCGCTGACAATCGGTCGCCACGGGGCCGCACAGTGATTGAAAACGAGAAAAAGGCTGCCAAATTCCATTTTATAACTATCGTATTTGCAGTGTAAAATCAAGTACTGCTTTATGAAACAAGATATCTATTTAATATAAATTTAAGGATTAAGGATCAAAATAATTTAATTTTTTCCAGTAATACTCAAATAAATGTTGGAAATGTTCAAGCAATATGTCAGAAATCAATAATCAGCATCAAGTTGTATCTGTATTGTAATGGTTAAAGCATTCTTTGAAGATAAAATGTTACTGGAATCGTAATTACTCAAGGTATAGGTTTGTTGAATAACTATCAAGAGTGATTTATGTTTTATTGCTAAATATCAAAATATGTTATATTTCTACATTTGTAACCGTGGCTTTTGATCGAAATAAAAAAATAACGAGTACAATTTGTTGTTTAAATGTTTACTAGTTTCATATATTCATATGAAACGTGGTATTGAGAAATTATGATACAAAAGGTCTGCCATCTGCTATCCTTAGTGCTATCCACAGTTCGTCTTAAAACTAATCCATAATATGTTTGTAACGTCAATATCTAGACCAGTGAGCCTATTTTTATTTCCAATCTTACGAATAGAACTCACAAGAGAAAAAATTCAAAAACATTAATTTTGGGTACTTTGGGATTATACCGACCACACCCAGACATGAATCGTTATTTCACATTTCGTTTCTACTGATTACTAGATTAGCGTAGAACAATATTTCGTCAATATAAAACAGGAATTGTCTTATCGCAAACACCTCCCCATCCTCAGACAGAGGTCAAAGTCGAGCGTCTAGTAGATAACGTGATTGCAGAGTCTCGCCGCCCGTTCAGCTGGTGCATCGCTTTGTTGTACTTCCGTGTTTTACCTCTACATTTCTCCAAACACAAAAATTCAACAAAAACAAACATTTACCAAACTAAACTTTTTATTAAAAAAACACTCAAAACTTGTTTTTATTCTTGATCACATTCCGCCACCCAAAATGCGAGTGCCTCCGGCCATCAGCGCGGGCTTCGGCAGCACCTTCGGTGCTGCCCCGCGCTGATGTCGACGAAAGAAAAACATCCCTCGAGATAGTACCTATCAGTAAAATATCAAATTCTAGAGGGGCTAATCAGAAATATAAATTGAATTGTAATGGAAAGGCAATGATGTACCGTGCAAATCACGTGATGCCGCGCGGCCTGCCGTAATCAGGATTCTCGAGAAAGATAAGATAACAGCGACAACAATACCGATCACAATACCTGGAAATGCTTGTAAGTTTGTAATTTTGTAATTGAAGAGTTGTTTGTTTTTTCGTTCTATCATGTTTGTTTCTATAAATTTCTATTTTTGTGTTCTTCATACTGGTGTGGTCGGTATAATCCCAAAGTACCTAATTTTGTTTATGTTGAGTAATAGACAACAAAAAATAAGAAAAACGACCACAGACTTTAGTAGTATTCTTGATTATGGAGATCCATAATCAAGGTAGTACACAGTATTGGCTGGTACTATCGACATCATAGAATCAAAATACACCGACAGGTTGGTATAAGTAGTATTATACAAATTGAGGCCTACTCTGATGCTACCATAAAGCAAAAAACTTGAGGCATACTATTTTGTTATATTAAATTAATAAGTATATTTGGAGTAATCATACATAAATTCTAAGGCTACATCCGGAAAGAGGAAGTTTCACTCTATAAAATTGAATTAATAACAGACAGTCGTAAAAAAATTATATTTGACTCTTCTCCAGCCTTTTTAAATGTTTTATTGGTATCTGCAATAGTGTTAATATTTGCATTGGTCATGTTGGTTATCCTTGATTGCTGTTGCCTTTCAACAGCTGTCGTAGAATAAAAAAGTCAAAACAAAAGTCGTCAGTATCCAGTGCAATCACAGGAAATTGTAGTTGAAGTGCCCGTCGTTCCTGTTGTTGAATATTACGTGTGTTGTAACCTACGGGTTGTTGCTATCACCAACATCTATGTAGTGCAGTTTTATTTTAGTGACTTTTATTTGTGATGACAGTGGGCAGGTAAAACCAAAAATGGGGACTATCGCCTTGGAGGAGTATGAGTTAATGAAAGATTCGAAGTATCGAGTGTAAGTATTAAGCTCATTTCATTTACGAAAACAATATATTTTGCACCCACCATATATGCGCATTTATGTTTTCTGATATACATATAGGTTAAAGGTAGATTCATTTCCAAGAATTAGACTTAAAATTTTCATGTTTATAAAGCTCATTATTGTCATTATGCTTACATTCTTTATGATTTAATTCAAAATAAGTTGAGACAAAACCATTAGTATACAAGTATAATTTAACAGCTGTTCATATTCGCCTGATATATTAAATTATAGAAGTACTGAAATATCTAGTATCTAGAATATTTAATACATAGAATAATATCAGTACTGTGTATCACATATGCTAGTATTGATTATAACATTCAGGCAGAGTTCTGTAATTAATAGGTACATGTAAATGATCAATTTCAATAATTTGGTAGGTAATATGTGATATTCAGTCATGAGTAGACATAGATACAATTAACCCTTCGAGTGCCGCTGACATTTTCCAAAGTCATGTGCATAAAGTGCGGGCTGTTTTTTTTGCATATTTGTAAGCTTTTGGGAAAATTGAATGAAGAATATGAGACATATCGTTACAAACAAAATTTGATTAACAAAAATTCCAGTTTTACAAAAAGAAAGTTTGGTTTTTTTTATAAAAACAAGTTTGAACCTAATTTAAGAGTATATGGTATTTTTAATATTTTTTCCTTTAAACCATGAGAAAAGCCATACAATTCTGAATAAACCCATGCATAATATGTACTTCTAAAATAAAAATAAACATGTCATTATATGTAAACACAAAATTTTATAAATTTGTACTTCATTAGTCAGAGTTTAGAAATTACATAGTAATAGTTTTCACGATACATCAAATTGATCGTCAAGTAACACAAATAAATATGATTAGTAAATATAGAGACCAATAGTTGCTTACATTTCTTTTGTATGGGTGTCAGCAACTTTGTAAAAACCAAAATAACAACACTATTATATTTGCATTGAAAACTCACGTTTTTGCTTGGACACAACTCAAATCACTACATTACTTTTATAAAGAAATACGGTAAAACACTCTATAAGTTACAATTTTAGTTTGTATTTACTCAAATGCTTGGTTATCGGCACATAAACAACAAGAATGGCCGTTACTCAACTCGATACTCGATATGTTGTAACTAGAATACAATATCATCGCATTGGTACTTTGATACTATCGCAGCCCACTATTTTAGAACGAGTTTCCTTTATTGTGGACCAAAATAAACTTCATTGTACATTTCTAATACTTTTCTTCTTCCATAATAAATTGAAAAATACTTGATGACTTATTGTACTTCTTATCACCAAATTGCCTGTAAATATACCAAGACGAGCAACCCTTCAAGTAAGCCTAGATGCACGAATCACCTGTCGCTTTCAAAATAATTAAATGTTCTTTTAACCCTATATCATCGATCCTGATAGGTGGAATGCATACATACACCATACTGCATCCTCTGATCACAATGTCCTCAAAGCTGCAATCAACTGTGATACTCTTCAGAACCATAAAAACACTGTAAAGGAAATATCTAGGCCTATAAATAGCCATACTTCCTCTTTGTTTAGCCTAGGTTTTAACCTTAGCGAAATAGATTGGTCAGATGTCTTTATTGTGAATTGTGTAAACTAGAGCTGGATAAATTGTACCACATACTTCAGAATTCTAATGCTGACTTGCCCAAACTCAGTAATAAGTATAAATTACTCAAGGAGTATAAAAATGAGATTCGCTTAGTTAAGATTAGGTATAGTAATAATGATGTTATCAGTAAGTCTTCTAACAAAACTAGGGAAACCTGGAATCTTAGAAATAAAGGCATAAAAGCTAATGGAATAATAAATATTTTATCAACTGTGTAGATGAATTGAGTTCTAATATTGCTAATAACAATAAAAATTGTGATTTTTATTTAACAAAATGCCTAACTCACTTGCAAAATTATTTTAGTTTTAAGTAATTATCTGTTGATAATTTGTATAATGCTATAAGTAGTTTAAAAAAATAGTACGTGTTTAGATATTTATGATCTCAATGCCCCTATAATTAAGTTAGCATCTAACTACATTGCTGTTGTGCTAGCCTACTTGTTTAATCTTTGTCAACAATTACTTTCCAAGACTAAATTAAATAAGGTGGTTCCTGTACATAAGAAAGGCCCAATAGATTCGTATGTTAATTATAGACCTATCTCCATAATTAATTCCTGTAATAGCTAAGTTTTTGAAATTTTACTTCACAAGCAAATTGTACATTACATGGAAGAAAATCATGTGTTTTCAGAGAGGCAGTTTGGTTTTAGGAAAAACCAAAGCACCATTGATGCTGTTCAGGATTTTGTAAATAATTGTTTTGAAAACATTGAAGCTAAGAATAGTGTTATTTTTAGATCTTTCGGTAATTCTAAGCAATATATGGGTCAACCTCGATTTTTCTCATATTACAATATATTGTTCCAATAGTCAATTAGAGAAGGAAATGACTAGAATTTCTTGCCGGAAAGCAGTTATAGGGAGCAGGCAACTGCCAGACGGTCATATATTGCTTAGAGTTACCTATTAGTGATCAGGGGCACTGACGTGATCTGGGCTTCAAATTTGGAACTACTCGAGTTAATTTTTTTTCTAAAAGAGCAAGCAGCGCGAAGCGCTGCGCAGCGGGCAGGCATCGTGCGTGATCCTTTTTTTTATTAAAAATTTTTGATAAATTGTTATTACATATTACAATATAATGTAGGTAATGTATGTAAAACAATTTTAAACACATAATTACATGCTGGAAAGCAAAGTAAACCAATATAATCCGCCCAATACAAAATCTCCATAAAAATCTGGTAAAGTAATCTGTGTCATTCCTTTGGCCTGAATCAATTCAGTATAGACGAAGATCACGCACGATGCTTGCCCGCTGCGCAGCGCTTCGCGCTGCTTGCTCTTTTAGAAAAAAAATTAACTCGAGTAGTTCCAAATTTGAAGCCCAGATCACGTCAATGCCCCTGATCACTAATAGGTAATTCTCGCAGTTGCCTGCTCCCTATAACTGCTTTCCAGCAAGAAATTCTAGTCATTTCCTTTTCTAATTGACTATTGGAACATTATAATGTAATATGAGTTGCCTGCTCCCTATAACTGCTTTCCGGCAAGAAATTCTAGTCATTTCCTTTTCTAATTGACTATTGGAACATTATATTGTAATATGAGAAAAATCGAGGTTGACCCATATATTGCTTAGAATTACCGATCTTTCGATCTGTCAAAAGCCTTTGACACGGTCAACCATACCATTTTAGTTTCTAAGCTTCACTACTATGGTTTTGACACTGTGTAGACTTTTTTTATATCTTACCTTAGTGAACATTATCAGTCAGTTTACTATAATTGTGGTTTTTCTGAAACTTTGCCAGTACTTCAAGGTGTGCCGCATGGATCCATTTTGGGTCCTACTCTTTTTATTCTTTACGTGAATGACCTACCTGACAATATAAATGGCCGAGGCGTTGGTAGCTACATCTTTGCTGATGACCTTGTTCTCAATGTTTTTAGTAAACTTAAAGTTGAAAATCAGATGTTATTTGACAATATGACTGGTGAAATAGTGAACTGGTATGTAGCAAATAAATTATGTTAGCAAGATTGTAAAGTCTCTAATGTATTAAGTGTGAAAGATTGACCAAAATGTTGCCTATACCGTATTTATTCTGTCTGATCTGAGGTTGATGCGTGCAGTAGTTTGTCTGAAACTGTAACCAAAATGAATAGCAAACCTGGCATTAGTCTTTGTTATGACAAGTAGGATAGGATAACATTAAGAATAATTCCAAGAAACAAAATAGATTATGTGTTTCTTCGATTTATATTTGTGTTTGTTCATTCCTTATTATGGTAGTTATTTACCAATTGCTAAAACATGTTTGTGTTGTATTTTGTGTATGAAAACTCTATATTAAGAATATAACTAAATATATAAAAAAAGAGAAATAAAAGAAATGGTACTGACATTTTAATACCATATAGTTTCATATAGATTTTTCTTATTGGAAGTGGGTATGCTGCCATCTGGTTTGTTTATGTTGGAGTTTCAATACAGTGTAATAATTTTTGCTGAAGTTGTTGTGTCGTCAAAATAAATAATTTAGTGATATTATTGTTATTAAGTACAAGAAGTATTATAAGAGCATATATAAGGTATTTTCTCATAAATATTTGAAAAGTAACCATAGTGTAGACAAATCATAGACTGTATTGTGCTTTCCCTATATTTTAATCAGATACTTTTCAGTAAATGTGTTGTATTATTATGTATTAATAATAGTTTTCCTATACATTAGAAAATGTTGAGGTTTAATTTAAAAGTTTTTGTGAACCTAAGAAAAAAATCCACTTGGAAGTTTATTTTTACTACCAATTTGTTCTTTGATAGTTGTACTTTTCTTCTAACATTATTTATTTATATAAATATCTTATATGTTTCTTTCAAACATTTGTTGTTAACAAAATATTATTGTGGTCACAGTCTAGCACAGAAAAGACTTTAAATGTTGTTCCTAACAAACAACATTTTGAATTCCTTAACTCTTAACTTATTTCTAATGTTAATAGCCATATTAACATTAGAACTCCCCAGTCTTTTTAAATTTATTTAATTGCACTACTGGTGTAATCCTGTTGGAAGAATAAATAAGTAAATAAATAAACAAGACAAACAGAATCTGGATGAAGGAAGTGAGAATATTGTCTTTAATTAAAAACTTTATTGCAGGTTTATACTGAGTGAGATTACTAGTATCTATTTTATTCTGCCCGAGAGGCATCTGTCACAGTCATTGTACGTATGCTGTCAAATGCTGCAGCATAAATGCTAAGATTGTTATACCTGACTGTTTCTTATTTTGTTATTTAAAGACCAAGCTGTTCAATGTTTCATGTTCCTAAATTGCAATCCCTAAGACAATCAATGATACATTAATTGTTAATAAGCAGTTAACAGTTCAGTGGCATTAAAAAATTTCTATGTGCTTGATGTTATTTTACACATTCTAAAACTCCAGCCTGGAATAATCAATTTTATGATTTTTTTTATATAAAATGTTTCATGTAAATAAATTAGCATTCCACCTAAAATAGACTATTAACTTATTACATTTTAACAAAGTATTGCAAAGCATCTGTGTTTTGGTCCTAGCTTTTTCAACAACAAAATGTTAAACTTTCATGGTGTTTTGTTTACATATGTGTTCACAGCCATCTCGTTCGTAACTGTCATGAATATACTACATTTGTTCATGTGATATACAGATCCTACCAAAACTTGAAGGCATTGTTTACCAGGTTCTGAAAACCAATTAAATATTGTATTTGCATGTTCATGACGTCATCGTTTTTCCGGACTCTTTTATTTACAGTCGAATTTTTCAATAATAATGGTAAAAACCTGTAATTGTTTTACGCAAATGTCTTAGTATAACAAAAAATGTATGTAGGCTTCGAAATTTTGCACAAAAACAATTATTTCATTATATCTTTTCAATATTTCACTTTGAACTCCAAGGGGTACCTAAAAAAATTAATTTACCTTAAAAATTAAGAAATGGATAATTAATTGGCCGTGGGAGTACAATCAATTGTCCCGAAATACGCAGTTAATATCCTCTATAAAATTGCAACAGTAGCCTAACTTTTACCATGGATTAAAAGAAATAAAATAATGGGTTTCTCTTAAAATTAACCCTTTGTGTACCAGACCAATTTTTGTTGAGTTATAGGAATATACAAATATTATTTGGTAATATTTATCCAGGGATTACTGAATAGTATTGAACGTTTTTTAGGACTATAGCTAGTTCTCTCTCAGTGTTGACAGGTTCTGTGCTAGAACACTCAATATATGTAGCTAGTTCTCTGTTAGTGATATCAGGAGAGTAAGTGCGGTGGTGACCTTGCAGTTTGGAGGTCTAAACCTAGTAACCTACTCAGTGTACTGTGTGTATAGTTTTTCAAAAATAAACATTAAGCCTACTATTTGTTTACATTGTTTTGGAACAACAAAAGGCACTTGGCCTAGGTACTAATAATGATTTAAGATTATTGTTTTTACCATGAGTAATATATTACACTAAATTAAAATGTCTGCATCCGTAAAAATATTTTATTAGTATTGTACTTAACTTTTAATCTTAATTAACTAATGTAATGTTAATACTTGTTTTATTAAGCTTTAGTTTTGTTAAAACTTTCAAACTTGAGAAACGATTGTTTGTCTCACAAACTGTTGCCTTAATTTTTTTTATGAAAAAAAAAAACTTTATTATCACTCTCCCTTTTTAAGATATTGTGATTTTAGTAAAACAATTTTTCCTTCCCAAAGAAATACAACCACTTTTTATGCCACATAAATAAAGGAAGGGTTTTTTCTGAAATTAGCACAATTTTCTTAATAATATTGTAAATTTCCCTTTCATTTACACTAAAATGATGAAGATACAAATTTTTTAAATTGAAAATACAAGCTCGTCCAGAGTTCTCGGAATAGGTAAAAATGTTCATTTCCCCAAACTTTAACTGTCTATAAAACAAAAATGAGTTGAGGTGGGAATGTAAAAATGGTGGTATATATCCTTATCTCTTTGGATTCAAAATGTAAAGTTGCATGAAAATTGAGATGATGGGTGACAAATCTAAAATCTTCTGTATGATTTATTTTACGTGGAATGACTCAGTAGCTAGTCCTTTATCAGTAATGTCAGGTTCTGTGATTGTACACTCATTTAATGTAGTTAATTATCTATCAGTAATGTCAGGTTCTGTGATGGAACACTCAGTATATGTAGTTAATTATCTATCAGTAATGTCAGGTTCTGTGATTGTACACTCATTTTATGTAGTTAATTATCTATCAGTAATGTCAGGTTCTGTGATGGAACACTCAGTATATGTAGTTAATTATCTATCAGTAATGTCATGTTCTGTGATTGTACACTCATTTTATGTAGTTAATTATCTATCAGTAATGTCAGGTTCTGTGATGAAACACTCAGTATGTAGTTAATTATTTATCAGTAATGTCAGGTTCTGTGATGGAACACTCAGTATATTGTAGCCAGTTATCTATCAGTGTTGTCAGATTCTGTGACAGGACACACAATATATGTAGCTTGCTCTCTATCAGTGTTGTCAGATTCTGTGACAGGACACACAATATATGTAGTTAGTTCTCTATCAGTAGTTAGGCATGTGACAGTCCTCTCATAAGCCTTTTCAACCAAATCTGTTATAACCGTTGGGACACATTTCATTGAGACCATAGTAGACAACATTGGAATAATACAATTGGTATTTTTATGTATCTTACTAAAACATTTGATGGTGTATCACCTGAAGTATCGATAGAAAATTTAAAGAATGTTGGTATTTAAAATGTTACATTAAATTGGCTTGCTTATTATATTTCAAAGAGACCACAATACGTTGACTTGCCATTTTTGACTTTATAAAATTTAATTACACATGCAAAATCTTTACAAATAACACGTCATAGTGTTCCATCATAGGACCTATTCTTTTCCTGGTTTATTTGTTGTGTTTGCCAAATGCTTTAACAGTTGTTCAAAGTAAGCTGTGAACAACCTAGTATGTGGATGACTCTAATAGTTACTGGTAAAAGCTCAAATGAAATAGAAGTTGTAGCTAAAACGGAGCTTGTGCATATCAATAGTTATTTTTGTAGTAAAGGTTTATTACTAAATTCTAAAAAACAAATTTAATTACTTTTTGTGCCAAACAAAATAGAAAACACCCATGCCAAATATAACAATCGAGAATGTAAAAATTTCTCAGCTAACAAAAACCAAATTTCTAGGATTACTTTTGGATAAGAACCTAACGTAGAATGAGTATATTTTGGCTTTGCAAAGAAAAATGTCTTCTGGATTATTTTCTCTTAAATCCATGTCCAAATATTGTTTAATAAAAAAAAAAACCATTTACTATGCTCATTCTCATAAATAACCTATGGTGTTGCGTTGTATGAGGTCACTAGTAATAAAAATCTGTAAAGCATTCTGCAACTTCAAAAAAATATCATTGATGCTGTTCTTTATTTGTATAATTTTAAATGTAATTGTATAAATGATATGAGTGTTGTTTTGAATTTGAATTTGTATCTAGTTCTGTATCAGTGTTGTCAGGTTCTGTAACAGGACATACAATATATGTAGCTAGTTCTGTATCAGTATTGCCAGGTTCTGTAACAGGACACACAATATATGTAGCTAGTTCTCTATGAGTAATGTCAGGAGAGTGAGTGTGGTAGTAACCTTGCAGTTTGGAGGTCTGAACCTGGTGACCTACTCAGTGTAATCCCGTGGCGGCTGTTACACTCTAGTAGTCTTGCTATCAGCTTCCTTCAGTCATAGTTCTACCATGAACAATGCTTAGTTGTAAGAATTAATCTTTTATAGAAATACACAGAAATGTTTAAAAATCAAATACATGTAAAGCGAATCTTTATTAAAATACTCAAGTGCGTGTTCGATTATATACTCCCAATTTAAATATAATATTTGTTTAAAACTATTTCAAATATTAAAAAAAATAATTGGTCCTCATAAGTATTTATCTTTTATTATTACAGTTGTAATCTTAGTACATTACATGTTGTAAAGATTGAATTTGTGACATACTTGACTGCATTATAAATTGTGGTCTTTAGCACGTGTTATAGAACAACCTTAACAAATTCAATTTCTTTTATAGCCTAATATAATGTTACTGTGATACAAAAAATATTGGAATTTTATAACTTTTGTGTTTCTTTCTTTGTTATAAATTTTGGTAAGGGTAAAGATTACATTATTTTCACATAGTTTTTAATATTAATATGTAGGGTGCTTACATTATTTTCATATTTACATTACTAATTAATATAATTAAAGTTACTATTGTAATCATGAATTATCAAAAACTGATAAGAAATCATATTATCAGAACGAAACATGTTTGATATGGTTAATTAACTGCCTAAATATTACTTATGGATAAGGGTAAGACCCACTGAAATTGACCAGAAACGGGCAAAAATATTGAAATTTGGTTGTTTTTAAATTAATTGATTAAGGTCTTCCTGGACACATTATATCCTAAAAACTCTAAAAAAATCCAAATACTTAAAAAAAAGATTTTAATTCTAACAAAAAGCTTGTGCACTCAATTTCTAGCATATTTTGGCAGAATTTTATTTTTTGACCAAGTAGTCATTCAAAAGTTAGTATGTTGAAGAAATGTGTCCTGTATTTTAATTTGGCTATAGGTTCCCTATCTATAAAACAGCAAAATCATTTTTTTTTTTATAAGGCAAAACTGTGTATAGGGTTTATTAGAACTTGAAAATTTGTATATTTCCGAAAATAGTCACTGTGAATGATGATTATTGTTATAAAAGTAGACTTTGTTCATTTTAAACCTGTATTTATAATTATTGTGAAATTCCAGTTAAGTAGATTTTATAGATTTTGTTTTGTTCTATTTGTCTTCAAATAATAAAATTAATGTAGTTTTGTTTCAAGGACTGATTCTCTAGGTTAGAAGTAGTTCAGGAACCAGGTTAGGAGTAGTTCACGAACCAGGTTATTTTCGTGTCAGAGGGTTAGTTCATTCTGTGGATGGAATCTATGGGCAGTTTCACACTGCTATAACTTTCAGTATACCAAACATTTATTTTATATTTGTTATAAAATAATTTCTAGGGTCTTACTGTCATTTATGTTGACTATTATTGCCTATCTTGATTTTTTCAATGAAAAGTTTTGTTAGGAGCTAGGGAACTTAAAAGTTGGAATTTTAGTTTAAGACATCTTTTAGTTTAAGAGCTTTAGTGTTTCTAGAGCAACCGTGCAAAATCTTAAAACAGGGATTCCCGGGACTAAAAGTGTAATAAAAATTATGTACTTTGTGTCATAAGAGCTTTAAATACTCACCGTTGAAAAAAATAAAATGAATATTACACAGGAAAGGATGTCACAGGATTTTCAGTGAAAATTATTCTTAAAATGTTACAGTTATCCTATCATGTTTTTCTTCTCTAAAACATCTCAGTTATACAGGGCATTCCAAAAGGACTGTACAACTTTAAAAATTCATATAAATTTATTCAATAAAGGTACAGTTCTAGTTTTTTTGTTGATTTAAAGGACATTTTTTTACCTTAAATTAAAGATGTTCTATGTGGTTTCAGTAGTTAAATCCTGCAGACATTCCGTTGGTAGTAGATTTCTTTCCAAACTTGCACAAGCATTGCAGGTGTTACTTGCTCAGCGGCGTAGATTCTTGCTCTAAGTTTCGGTAAAATGGCGGGCAAAGGAGGTGCATACACCATCCTTGATGAAACCGCAGAAGATAAAGTCTAGCGATATCAGGTCTGGAGAATGCGGGAGCCATGTAATTGGCGCAGCACAGCCAATCCATTGACCTGGAAGCGGTCATTGAGATATTCTGTACATCAGTCAGGTAGTGTGGTGGCACGCCATCTTGCATGAAGAAAACATTGCAAGGGAGCGGTATGCCATCTTTGGTAGTTTGGACAAGGGTGATGAATTTCCCCAGGAGGACCTGATAGGTTGTTTTCGGCGGTTTGTGGAACTGCTGAAATCATAGACTGGTAGGCCTCATGGTGTGCTTCCGGGGTGCACAAAAGGCCCTTGAGGCTGAAGCGCATGGCAATAGGCCGCCCCATAGAAGAAGAAGAAGAAGAAACATGTTGGTCTCGGTCATCCTCGTCGATCTGTGGTATCAAAAATTGTTACAACATATCTAGGTATCCTATTGATGGTTCTCTTTTGGAAAAAAAAGAGGCTGAACATTTTCTTCTTTCTCAAAGCATAAAACATGATCAGCTTAGGGCTCAAGAACATGTTGCAATATTTCATATGGATTTTCACTCCCCAAATCCTACAATTATGGTTGTTAACCTTGCCACTTAAGTGAAAAGTTACCTCATCAGAAAAGATTATATTGTCCAAGAAATGTTCATCATCATCCAAACGATTTAACATATCCACACAGAAGTTCTTACCAATTTCTTTAATTGCTTGTAAAAGTGGCAATCTGTATGGTTTCAAATGCAAATGTTTTCTCAACAAACGCCAAACCATTGTATGTGGGACTTGCAGCTCATAAGATGCGTGCTGGGTCAATTGTATAGGGCTGTTGACAAAACTTGATCTCACTTGCTTCACCAAGGAACTTGGTCGGATGTGCTTGGATGACCTGATGATTTGTTATGTTTTACTGAACACTCCATTTACAAAACATTAATGCCATTCATAAATTTTAGGCTTACTAAGAGGATATTAAGTGTACAAGATCTTGTTACAAAATTTAAGCTGATATTTCTGACTTTGTTTTTTTGAACCAAAACATATAGCTAGCATGTCAGATCCAGTAAAGGCAGCCATCTTTAACGTAACTACCGCTAGCGGTTGTTGCGGCGTGATTCTGCACTAGCAAACTAAGGGAGAATTAAAACCATCACTGTGTCTTTTTTGAATAAATTTATGTGATTTTTCAAAGTCCTTTTTTTTTAGATAAAAACCCTGTATTTTAGTAGAGTTTAGTGTAATAGTTTCCCAAAATGTAACAGCCTAGAGAGTTTTCCGTATTGTAAGTGGGTGAATAATCCTTTTTGCTTGTAACAAGAAGGCAAGTGGTGTTTGCTGGATCATACATATCAAATATAATGTTTCAAAAGTTTAAGAGACAAACTTTATTAGCTCAAAAACAGGTAGGTAACCACTTCGCAAGAACCTATCAAATAATTGTTTCCTGATTGGTAGATGTAAAAATATTCTATCTGTATACTCAGCTGCATTAAATTTTATAGTGATACCAGTACCCAGTTTTTAATTATGTTGCAAAACTAAGTTTAACCCATATTAGCCCAATTTATTGCTATTTAATGACACAATGAGCACTAGCTAGACAAGGTGATTTCCAAAACGTAAACAGTGGGTGTATACAAGCTATGTTAGTAATAGAGAGGTTTAAAGGTTCCAAGACTAACCTGAAAACAGTAACTACCTAAATTAGTCTAAATATTAGCTATAACAAAAAAAAGTTATAAATGTTATAAAAGAAAAAAAAGATGGAATTAACCTAAATTTTAATGTTTGAAATTATATTTTATGATGTTGCTATATTTCCTTGTTAGTGAATTTAAATGTGCACACTCAAAAAAGGTATTTGCTAGTTAAATGTGTTATTACTAAATGTAAAACGTCCAAAATTTGAATTTATGCATGTTATACACTTATAAAAATGTAGTACACCACATCTTGATATTTATGAAAACTAATAACATGTTTAATTTCCCCAATTGTTAGTCCATTTGAAAACTTTTAGTTTTTTGCATGTTTTAAAAATTGCTAAAAAATATGAATTTTAATATTATTAAAGTTGTGCTTCTAGTAATATTAGTATTCAGAGCTATTGTATTATTATAGTTATTCATCATTACATTACTTTGCTTGACTGTACATGCATATTTAAATTGTGTGCACAAGATTTAATATTAGGTTGCTTGCATCTGTTGACTTATAGTTATTTTAGTTTACAGTCAGCTCCATTCCGTCCCACCCCATGCTCTATTCCTGTGAACAGAAGCTGTGAAAAATGCTGAGCGCAATTTTAGCTTTTGTTTTCTCCTCCTCCTGTACTAAATTGTCTTAAGTGCTTCCTTTTAACTGGTCTCTGTACTTTCTCCCATGGTGTTATTTACCCCAGTCAATATTTTATAACAGTATCTAGGTGGGATGTACTTTAAATTAATTCATAAAATCCCACGATTCAATAATTCAATAAAGTACACTTTTGATCAATGGTTTTTATTTCTTTAAAAGATCAGTCTAGTTGTATGTTTATAGACATTTTTACATGGAAACATATACTAGACTGGAAGTGATCAATGACGTCCTTGAAAAAATCAATGCTGAGAGAAGCTCTACATATACCTAAATACAGCTAATTTTAGATATGGTTATCTTTTGAATATAGTCATGTTTTATAAAGGATTAAACGTAACATTTATTTATAAAATGCACTTAATCATATTTGAAAAGAATTTTATCCATTAGCATAACTATATATAATAGCATTGGTATTGGTTTAGAGTTTAATTATGATAGTGCAGAGTTTTGTTTGTAATTGTTTCATGCTCCTTTATCAAGGATACAATTGATTTTGGGCACTTTTGATTAGTGTAAAGTATGCACTTCTCTAAATAACTGATAATCGGGCTAAACATTACGTATTTTAAAGTAAAAACTGTCCCCACGTCTTATTTGTGTGTGTGTGTGTGTGCGCGTGCGTGTGTGTGTGTGTGTGTGTGTGTGTGTGTGTGTGTGTGTGTGGATTTACAAGGTACGAGTACGCAACACCATATATTGCAACAGGCTTCATCCAGGTTACATACAATTTTTCAAATCCATGGCTCATTTCCTTGGACAGATAGACAAAGAGAGACAATTATTCAAAAAAGAAGTTGACATGAAAACTAAAAGTCATAAAACTCATTCTTGTAGAAATGAAGTTTTGTGCAAAATTTTAAGTCTATATATGAAGTCTTTCTCACCATATCCCGCCACATGACACATTCAAATTTTTGTTCCTTAAATTTGGTTTCATATCAGTGTTTAAATAACAAAATTGTACAAACCAAGCAACTATTAAATGATTTGAGTATGTGTCAGGGTAGTGAGGCTACATGTGTTAATATGTCACATGTTTGAATCTATTATGGGTGTAAGTATTAGAACATGGAAAGCAATTACTTTTTTAACTGTAGGGGAATAAATACTTAAAACGGCAATACATTTATGATCAATACTTAATAATGCTCATTATTAAAATAAATTATATTTAAAATTAAGTATGTCAAAATAGTAGGAATTTTAGCAAGTATGTCAGTTACATTTTAGCAACAGAGTGAAAGTTTTTCATATATCCATGAATAACGACATATTATGACCCATAAATTCTATCTATATAACAATATCAGATAAATCCCTGACAATTCAAAGTTCAGAGGAAATTCATCATTGGTGAACTTGTGAAATCACCTTATCCATAATATAAATCTGTTCTGGTTCATTATGAAACACTCACTGTTTACCCAATTGTTAGTTTTGTTACACCACATAATCTAGAAGAATTGTTTTGAGTTATTTAAGGTAAAGACACAAATGCCTGCATCAAAGAAATATTACTCATTTCAAGAATTTCATAATTTTTGTGTAGCAGTTTTAGTTGTGACCTTGACATCTATTTATCTTCTAAGTTCTGATTTTCTTTGCTCCTTTCCACCACCATAACAATCTGCATTTTGTAATACAGTAAAATCTGTGGTATTTACCTTATTCTGGTGACAGGGTAGGCTGGCTAATGTTAAAGCAGGATATGGAATTGTAGTATGAAGAACAATAAATTTATTTATAGCACATTCATTACTGATATCATAGTTTATATTTTGAAGACAATGTATAGTTATGAACGTTGAATACCAAACTAGAACTAATCCCCATCAAATTTTATCAAATGTGCTTTAGCAAAGCCTATCACTCAAGGGGGATGGAAAAAATTCATTTCTGTTTGTCTGTCTGTACATGTTCTATTTCCAAGATAAACTGACCTGTAGGCTTCAAATTGTGCATGAAGCTTCACATTAATTTGTAATATTGAGTTCGACAATGGTGCATGTTTTCTGTGGGATTTTGATGAGCATTAGCGAATTACTTGTTGGGCTGGAAAAAGTTCAATTTTGCCTGTTTGACTATCTGTCTTGTTTGTCAGCACAATATCTCGAAAACGAACTGAGCTATAGACTTGAAATTTGGAACAAAGCCTCATTTCTATATATGTAACACTGAGATGGATAATGGTACATGTCATTTCCATAGGATTTTAATGAGCATGAGCGAATATTATCTTATTGGTCTTATGGTGGCAACAATTAAATAGCAGAATAAATAATTGTGTAATAACAAACTAAGTCCAATGATGTGAGATTTCAACGTGTAAGACTTATTCATAGGGTAAAAAGTGTTCAAAGACAATATTAAAAGTCAGTGACAAAATTTGATTTAATCCCACTCTTGCGTTGTAACCTCCTGAGTACATCAGACTTTTTATTATGAAAATCTTTTATGAAACGTTAATGAATAAAAATGTGGATGTATCATGGATGTGGCAGGATATCTCGAAAAACATTTTAACTGTATACTTTAAATTCTATGTGAAACTTATTTTCTACACAGGCAGAAATAAGATCTATGATGGTGCATGTCCAACCATGGAAATTGGCTGAGAATCATTGACTCAGTAGACTATCACAATTACTCTTTTGTCTGCTGGGAGATGTAAGCATTTCTTTTCTCTCTGTCTATCCTTCCACAGGACATCTCGAGAACGAAATGAGCAGTGAAGCCTGTTACACGACACATGGTGTGGCGTACTCCTACCTTGTAAATGTATAACACAATAAAGTTTATTCTATTCAAAGTTTTGAAACAATACTAATTTAGTTTAGTTCACTGCATTAAATAGATATTTTTAATTTTTGTGTTTAGTATGTACATTTGTTTCAAAAGCATATTCTGCAAATACAAATTTATTTTAGTTTATTATTCAGTTATAAAATATTAAGTAGTTCAATATTTAAAAGTCAAATCGTAACTTACTACAAAAGTAAAAAGTAACTATCCCACCACTAACACACAGTCTAATGCACATTTGAAAGCTGACACAACAGCACTGATATCACAGTTTCACTGAGGTCATTGTTTCTGAAAGATAGTGGGTGAATTTGTCATAAAGGGAAACAAAGCCACTTCCTCTTTCAACCCTGTCACTCCAGCTGCAGCTGATGTTTGGGAGAATGTTATCAAACTTACATGTGTGGTACTCCTAGCTCGCAAAGCTTACAGTTATAAAATGTTTTTTCATCTGTCGCCATCTCGGATATCAGATAGTCAGAAATGACGAGGTTTCTTTTGTTGTATAAAAATCATAAAAACATTTTTTTACCATTTCCCAGTTCAGTTTTCTATTTTTCTTTCAATATATGGATTTTAATTTTTAACAAATATCAATTGAAATGTTAAAATATATTAACATAACAATTTGTCTTTAATGCAACTCCTCGCATTGTGTACAGTTTGTCACATTGTTTGGTAAAATTTTGTCTAGAGTATTAAAAATATTGGTATATGCTGAAAAAAGTCAAAGACCACATGTTAGTGTTTTTAGAGAGTATGTATTGAAAAATTATATAACAATAAGCATGAGCAGTTTGTCTCTGCGCAACCTCTTGGAATTTAAATTTGGTTGTTATCTCTTAAGTGGTACTGTTGGTAATTGCTTAATTGCTATTGTTGTATATCTTCAACTATGACTAGTTCTGCTAACGCTATATATTTATTAATTTACCACTTTATTTTATTTGCCGGTCCCCTAAATAGGCTTGCTCTACAGCATGAGATTATTATTACTTGCTTCAGTTGCTTACCATTTGATACTCTCTTATAACTCTGGCAAATGTTATAAATTACCTGATAGTGCATGGACAACGAGTCTAAATAAATTTTAAAACAGTTCTTAAGAATTGGTTTAAGGTTGCACCTTTTTACTCTGTGGATGAATTCCTAGTCTGTGATACAAGTACCATAATTTTCTGATAGTCTGTTTTAAATGGTCTGATACAGCTTTTTAACTATAAATGTTGTTTTAATTTGTGCTGTTTATATGTTAGTTTTAATTGTACCAGTTTGAAATCTTTTAATTTAAGCTCAGCATTCTAGTCAAACTATTTTAATTTGTTATATTCATTTGTCAATGTAAATTTTGTGATAAATTATTCATTTGTGTTTCCTATTTGTAAGTATTTAAATTTTAGCACTGGTGAATATTTATTATGCAATTTTTTTTATAGTTTGAGCAAGTAAACCACTTATGTATAAACTTACTAATAAATTAAAATTAATAATATGTTGTTTTTTATTAATTTATGACGCAAATTCTGTACTTAAAGTTCATGAATAAAGCATGCTGACTTCTGACTTACTACAGACAAAAATGATTTATTACTGTGTTATAACCACCATAGAACTTTAATAGATTATATTTATATTGTCTGACAATGTCTATTGTACCTTTGTGTATTTAATGACAATAAAGCTTCTTGATTCTTGAAATGAATATGTTTGTAGTTTGCACCTAATCCAGTTTTATTTAGTGAGTGTGTTCAGTAACTTTTTAGTTTTGTGAATAATTCAATGAAAAGCTTTCTGTAAGCAGTTGAAATAAATGGGGAAAATTATGAAAACAATGCTATTGTTATTATAATGAAGGAGACAAGTTCAGAATTAGGCAGTGCACGTAATAAAAACCTAGCAATGGCGGGTGGAAACCCAGCATTAAAGTGTTGAATTTTTTTAGAATCAAACAGAATTAAGTTAACCTCTGTATATTTTTTTGCTAGTCTTTTCATAGTTAAAAACCATGTTGGACATTGTAGACAGTAGCCTAGTGTTCAGCAGGTTAGTTATCTGACAAGTGGATGAAGTCATCAGGATCTGTTCTAGAGAAAGTTGACCTTGGCCCTCCTTAGTCACATGATGGGTTAGGAACATCCCGAAGTTCCCTGATTAGTGTTGAAAAACCAGGATACATCTAAGCAATGCTATGCATTCATGATAATACAAAGTTTATTGATTAAAGTATATTGTAGAATTTCTTTAGAAATGTGATGTTATTTTAGTGTTACTTGTTTCTAACTATGTTATAAGATTCACTGTTAGAAAAGTAGTGTAAAACTATTAATTTTTCTATATACTTGGATCAATTTTAGTACATGAACTTAAGTTTTTCCATTCTTGTGGATTGAATAATAATAAAAAGAGATTATATTCTAATAACGTACATTAATATAATAAATTATTATATTGGCAATTTCTCGATTTATGAAAAGTGTTGTAAATCCATAAGGACATCGTGAATGTTTCTCTGAACATTCTATCTCTTGTGTTCAAGAAAAGATGCATTGACCCAGTGCCAAATTGTGGCCGTGCCCAGAGTAATTAAGTAGAAGAGGAGGGTGTGTCTGGCAGTATCAGACTGATGAGTATTGTTGCTCTCCGAGGTCAGTGGCCGGACATAACAACATTAACTCATTATTATTTTATAAAACTATCAGAGGTGTCATTAATCAGAATATAGGCTCTGAGTTTTATGTTGCCGACCAATAGTAATTACTAGGTGTTTCTATTTCAGTTTAAGTTAATAAACTCGCAACTGTCCGGAACTGTAGAAGCAAGCAAGGCAAAAGAAAATATATAAAAATAAATTTATTTTAATTATTAATTTTAAAATGTAGTTGGAATACATCTTTTCGTATTTTTTATATGTTTTCCTAACTTTCAGATTAGTGACCAAGTTGTTTGGCACATAGTCAGTTGTAAGAAATCAGAGTATTTCCACTTTCTATCTACTATAAAATATCAAATAAATTTTATCTTCCTGCTTTGTTGGTTATTTTTCTTAAGACTGTTGAACCTGACCCTATATGCACAATAAATAAATAACTTGACTGTAGGAAACCTATTACTTTCATCAAATTATAAACAAATCCTAATCAAAATAAGTATACATGGTTTAATTTTTCAAAGTGTTTTCATTAAACATCTAATTTGGTCATTTAAAATTAGATGCGACATTTCATTTGTGAAGGTGCAAAATATTAATAAAATAAATGCAAAAGGTGAAAATAATGTTTAAAATCGATTTTTCAGATTTCCAATGCCATAGAACTGTTTGAAATAACCTGTATCTCCTCAAATTTTTCTAAAAATTATTTTATTAGTGCATTGAAAATGTGTTTTACCTCTGAAGAATTTCTATGTTGTTGAGAAAAATTGCTGTGCTCATTCAAAATTCTGTATATTTCTCTGAAATAACTTGTATATTCTCAATTTGGTTGCCATATTCATAAATGGAAAATGTCATGTGTACCTCTGAGAAACTTTTTATTTATCCATCAACATAAATATTTAATGATTTATCCCAACTATATCTCAGTGGTACATAGAGCAAACTTTTAAAAATGTAACGAAACTAAAGGAAGATATTAGGGTTTGAAAGAAAGAAACTAATATATTGTTGATCTTATGCTAAAAGGTAATTTGTTTGGGTTGGAATGTATTTGGTACCTGTTCCTGTTTTTAGATTTTGTCCAAGAGGTTCTTGTCTGGATGTTGTTAATTTTAGAAGCTTGTTCAGTGTAAAAATGTGAAACATAAATTGTTTTTGGTTTTATATAGATATGACTGTCTGAAAAGGTTTGTACAGCTGTGGCTTGTACAAGGTAGTTTACAACGGGTATGAGATGAGCTGAAATATTGAGCTAGCTATGACAACTACAAATAGAAATGGAATTTCATAATATAATATAAATCATGATTAGTGAAAAAGAAAACTAAAAACGTTTTGGTGAAATGTTTAAGAACTAAGTTTAACACTCATAGTAGTAGTAACGGACTATTAATTATTTGAATGATTGTATGAAAACTGTATTGATATTGTAGATTTGTTGAAACTTGAGACTGACAGTTTGCATTCCTTTATATTTGTAGTTATTTTATATATATATATATATTTTTGTAGTTTATATATATATATATATATATATATATATATATAATATATATATATATATATATATATATAAAATAACTACAAATATAAAGGAATGCAAACTGTCAGTCTCAAGTTTCAACAAATCTACAATATCAATACAGTTTTCATACAATCATTCAAATATATATATATACATACATACAGGGTGTTCACAAAAGGATGTCACAAACTTCTGTGGCTGATTCAAACAAAAAATGTCCTATAAACATAGGTTGATAAATGTGTTGTTTAGCTGCTAGCCGCCATTTTGTACTTTTTATAAAAAAATTAATACCTAGAACAACTAGTAAAACTATAAATATGAAACTTTACACATAAGTAGTAATAAATAAGAGGAAAGTAAAAAAAATAGTGGTATGATTTTCTTTTATATTAACAAAATGAGACCTGGTGACGATTTTTTTAAGCCAAATAGCAAACAAACCAGTATAGTTATAAAAAAATATACAACATACCAACTATTTTGTAATTTTTATAACAATTCAAATAGTACTTTTCAACGAAATCCGTCAACTTATAAGTGGTGAGCACGACCACATTAAAGGTATGCTTGCACAGAGTCTTATCAGCTACGGAAGTTTGTGACACTTTTCTGAACACCCTGTATACAAGTGTGTATGTATATATATATATATATATATATATATATATATATATATATAGCTGTTTCCAAAAGTACTAAAAATTTGAAAGTAGGTACTGAAGTAAATAAAGTAGGTACTGAAATAAGTAAAGTAGGTATTATGTCTTTTAAGAGAGGCAGCAAGAGACAAAATGGGTTCAGAACTGAGAATGTGATCACTATTTGGAGGTTAAGCAATATCAATAATGGCTGATAAAATTAGCAATAATTAATCGATATCTTTTAAACTGTGCAATAAAAACTCTATACTAATTGAGTTTGAAATCTTTGCGTAGCGACTGTAATAAGTAAGAGTGTCTTTCTGAATCTAAAATTTCCTTCCTTCCATTAGTCAGAAGTATTAAAAAAAGTCAAAAATAAATAAAGTAAAAAATGGCATCAAATTTCTATCTTTATTCACTAAGTCTTGTATTTCATCATTTCCACATTGTCAGAGTTCAGAAATAGTAACTTGCTTGGATGCATTGTTCGTACCTTGTGTTACTCATTACAATTGTATGTTTTACATAATATAATTTTAATATTGGCTTTTTTATAATAGTGAGACTTTTGCTATCATTCAACTATCTAATAATGAAAATTAGGTACAGCAAAATTCTCATTAAAATTCCTCATTTCACCAAAACCATGATTTTTGTGTTTTAACCTTTTACATTCTTGAAGCTCTTGTCTTATTGGAAATTATATATTAATTTAAACAAACTCTCCAATAATATAAAGTTTTTATTTTTGTGAGGCTTTTCGTACCCAATGAGTACATCTTCGGACTCACACAACTTTTATTCAGTTGTGTGAGTCTGAAGATGTACTCATTGAGTAAGAAAGGCCTCACAAAAATAAAAACTTTATATTATTGGAGAGTTTGTTTAAATTAATATATTTAACCATATATATTAAAAATGGAAGGATTCTCTGGGAAATGATAAAATATAGACACATTTCATCAAGATCAGATTCCTTTTGGCCTGTATAACAGTTTCAATTGTATTTTCATTCAAATTTAAAATTCAGTATCTTATAAATTGTGAACAAACTTCTTTTTCGAAAAAATGTAGTATATACCATTTTGTAATACATATATGAGATACAAGTACTATTGATGTATGTTTAATAAAAATTATCACAACAGATAAAAAATATAAAAAAATATCCAAGTAGTAATGTTTACGGTTTAGGATTATTTTATACCTTTTTATGTTTGCTAAATGAAGTGAAATTATCACATTTATTGCTCCATACATACACAATCAGTGTACACATGCATATAAAGGGTACTGTAAAGAAATGTTTCACACAACAAGGAATAATATTTGTTAACAAACTGTATTTTCCCTCAAACTTTGTGTATGGAAAAATTTTAACAACATAATAAGTAGAAAGTATTCATTGTAATTGGTGGTCATGTACTGGAATTTATTAGTTTAAAAATGAAAATTACTAGAGTGCTCCAGTTTTGTGCCGACATCATATCCAGTTGACATTTATACGAGACCATGTATCCCCTACGGCCAGCTGTGTCTTAAGTGGGTTGTGGAGCCAACTAGATAAGGTCAATCAATATGGTAAATGTCAGCTTAGACAATTGGATCAGCTGATTGTAAGCTTTCATTCTACTTATTATATTGGTGTTTTTATAATATTAGTTTGGCTCTGTAATATTTTTAACAGTCAGAGTCTAATTAATAATGTTTTTTGGTTGTTTCGAAATTGTTATCAGCTATAAAACATGACTGAATCTCCAAAAATATTTAACTAATGGAGTGAAAATCACAGTTTATCTCAGCCCTTAAAGTGCTGACATTTCACTTTACGATGTTAGCGATCTACCTGATGGTGCCAACATCGTGCTACGTAAGGTTTAGGTCGGCGTTTACTGCAGACGACATAACATCTGTAATTAATTGATGATATTTTTCAATTTATTTTATATAGCAATAAACTAGAAAAAATGCATTATTAGTTTATGTACATTCTATTTTTATTTTACCTGTCTTAAAACTCATCTGTTGAAGTAATTGTTTGACTTTGTCACATTTTTAGGGCTTTTCAGCAGGCACAGCACATTCTTAGTTCTTTTTTTGTTTTGTTTTTTGAGTAAATGTGCAAGTTGCTTATATTTTTATTTGTAACGAATTTGTGTTTATTTTGTGTATAGCCTATATATATATATATACAGGGTGTACATAAAGTCCTGCACGGGTATAATATTTTCTGAACGATAACAGATAAATAAACAAGATTTGGTACATCAATACTACACCTAAAAATCTACTTTTTGATGGAACTATCAGTTTTCTGTAATATCATGGGAACGGAGTCCCGCAAGGAGTCAGAAGGAAATCTTAAATAGGAGCATAGGTCAATATGGACATCATTTTAAAGGGCTTATCTAGCAGAGTTTAATGCCGCAAACCGCACTCAAAAAGATTGATCCAGTACAAAATGGCGGCTGTTCAAAGATTTTACTTGGTTACATTTTATTAGTAGCCATAACCCCAGTAAAGCAAAACTGCAACCAAACAAATACTGCAGCTAACTACTACATTATGCTTGTCAGTTGTACAGAAGTGAATTATGACATTAGTTATCCTCAAGGGTTACAAATTTGGTCCTAATATATTGATAACGGGGAAAACCTGATAACAGTAACAATTAGAAATCTCAGCGACCTATGACGATCGGAAACACTTCCTATTTCCATAAAGTGTTGAACAGTTCTCCCTACAGTTGTTCTAGAAATTGGCTGCCTTTCGTGAAAGTAGTCATTAAATAAATGGCATGCTTCCTCGTGTGATCGTCTGTTATTTCCCCAACCAACCATCATAAGAAGTGTTATACGTTCACGTTCGTCAAGCGACATAATGTAGTTGAAGAACTACAAGCAATACGACAAACTCTTTTGTACTAAAGCGCACTGATAAAATGGATGGACAGCACTACTAAAACAAGAAAACTAGAATAGCCTACTATGAATAGACTGGCTAATAGGAAAGTCCTAACTGCGACCCAAAGATAAGAGATTTCTAATTGTTACTGTTATCAGGTTTTCCCTGTTATCAATATATTAGGACCAAATTTGTAACCCTTGAGGATACCTAATGTCATAATTCACTTATGTACAACTGACAAGCATAATGTAGTAGTTAGCTGCAGTATTTGTTTGGTTGCAGTTTTGCTTTACTGGGGTTATGGCTACTAATAAAATGTAACCAAATAAAATCTTCGAACAGCCGCCATTTTGTACTGGATCAATCTTTTTGAGTGCGGTTTGCGGCATTAAACTCTGCTAAATAAGCCCTTTAAAATGATGTCCATATTGACCTATGCTCCTATTTAAGATTTCCTTCTGACTCCTTGCGGGACGTCCCCATGATATTACAGAAAACTGATAGTTCCTTCAAAAAGTAGATTTTTAGGTGTAGTATTGATGTACCAAATCTTGTTTATTTATCTGTTATCGTTCAGAAAAATATTATACCCGTGCAGGACTTTATGTACACCCTGTATATATATATATATTTTATATATATATATATATATAGGCTATATATATATATATATATATATATATATATATATATATATATATATATATATATATATATATATATATATATATATATATATATATATAGTATTACAAATGAAAAAAATATATATAAAATATGTCACACTTTGTTCATTTTTACATATTTATTGTGAAAGATCAAAGTTGAGACATTTGTGTCAACATGGTTTTAGTTGTTTTTTTATGCGAATTCAAAATATTAAGCCTTGCTAATAGTTATTTTTTGAGCATGTGTTTTAAGTCATTTTCAAGTATAAATTTAGTCAAAGTTATTACAGCCTTTTATGAAAATATCTTTGAGTTTCAGATTAAAATCAAGTATGATTTTTTTATATAAAAATATAACTTATTATATTTTAAAAACAATTTGGTTTTTTTAACACAGTAAAGATTGCACCAAAGGTAGTTTTCCACAAGTTTCTAAATTCGCTAGTACTGTTATGATTAACAATATCAGAAGCCTAGCAATTCGTCTGATCTCTTCTCCTTTATTTTTTTCAAAAGATCTTGACATCAGTTTTCTTTTACTTTTTCTTACTTACTTTATTTTAAATATAATAAAAATTTTACTGTCCTCTATGTCCAATTCAACAGTATTCCCTGATACAAGTATTTAAATCTATAAATGCAATCACTCACTTATAACAAATTAAAGTTACATTTCTTTTGACACATTTTCATTTGAAGTACAACTTTTTATTTATATGCTTAAACAAGTACATGCAGCAATTTACTCACACGCTACCTCCGGCATAGTCTAAATTTTACAACAAATTGTACAGTACTTGTTTTTTTTTTTACTTTGTATTTTTATTGACACAGTTTTATTTGCAGTTAATTTTGATTTGTATATCCTTAGACATAGTCAAAATTAATCACATAATTTTTTGAGAAAATTTTGTTTTGAATAAAAATAAAAAATAATAAAACAGTAAGCGTGAGCAAATTGCCTTCATGTGACCTCTCACCTGCAAGAAGGAGGTGCGGCCTCTCACATATTAAGTATTTAAAAATAAAAGGTTATATGGTGGTATTTACAAATTAGATTTATACACAGAATTAAATTAAATTCAGATGATTCCTATTGAGTCTATAGCACAGTTTCAACTCCATTTTGAAAATCTGAAATTAATATTCAATTTCTATTAATGAGAAGTTGTAGAGATATACAATTAATGGGTGTGTAATAGCTAGAAATAATACAATTTAGTTAAATTGTTAAACACAACTTTTTAATAAAGACTAAACTACTCCTGTATTGTGTTAAGAAATTCTTTTGTTTTATGTTCACAAGTCTAAATTATATAATGCTATCTTCTTGTAACCTATCTTTTATATACTTAGTATATGTAATAAATTTATATTTCAAAATATACAAAAGTAGCTGAATTTGTCAAGTTAAGAAAATATATAGTTGCAGTCCAATATCTTAACAAATCTTTTTCAAGACTAATCCCAAATATAATTTATTTTTGGGAAAAAAAACACTAATAAATGTAGTAATAACATAAGGGTCATAAGTTAAATGAAATATAATTAAGATACAATATTGTGTATAATCTACTCATATATTACTTATTTAATTACTACGATATAATTAATTTTTCAGTAGCTTTTTATGCATTCTGGCTGTGTAGTGAAAAAATTTTAGAAGTGCTTTTTATTAATTTTGCAAGTCACTATTCTTTCAACACTGGATTTGTTCATTCGCCTAGAATGGTGACTCAGAAGTTGTGCTTTTCCAAGCTTCAAGCTCATTATGTAGAACCTATCTTATTGCACTTTGACTGAGTTTATTAGTAACGCTCTTAATTCCATTTGTTTTAATTTTCTTAAACTCTTTCACGTTCTAAATCACATCCCGTATGTACCATAAACTATTATGGAATCCTACGGTTTTGTATGGTGTAAATATTTTTTTGTTAGATTGCTTTAATGATAGAGCATACAAGTAACGTCCTGCTTAAAGGTCCTTTCGGAAGTATTTTTGAACAGCACCAGGTCTTCCCGGCAGGACAGTTTTCTTATGACAAAAATAGCTATTTTCCTTCTGGCAGGACTTGTGTTTCCGGCAGTATTTTAATAGATTTGAGTGGAATATTGAAACCATAACACAACATGTAATAAATAAAAAAAACAATGAGCTAGTAATTTTAAGTAAATCTAGCTTAAATGAACAGTTTAATAATTTTTTAAATGAAGATGTAATACTTATTTTGTATAGTAGTGTTTTTGTATGTGTAGATTAAATTTTAAATCTTTGCGAAAAACTTACTTGTTGATATAACAATCTTTACTAAAACAATAGGAAATCTTCTTTTTGTAAATTGTTAGTTAAGGGTGCATGTCATTATTATATACACGTCAGTTTATCTTGTACATTTTGGAAATACAAAACACAATTATAAAATCATACTGAACATATATACAAATATAGATTGAAGCAATTATGTGATATTTTTATAACAAGGAGGGGTATGGGGAACGTGGAGACTTCGTAGACTTGTTTTTAAAGAATTGTGTAGCTTCAGTAGGTATGTATCATCCTAACAAATACTATGTCGTTCTTTATATTTACAGTTTACAAATATTCTATTAAGACGAGTAAACGTGAAAGCTGTTTTAATAAACTATGGGAATATGGCTCAATTATAAGGAGTCAAGACTCTAAAGGTCATCATTGTTTACTCTTGAAGTTAGGGTGTTGCAAGACCAGTTAGCGGTAAACACAGTTAACACGTTTACACTGTGGTACCAGAGCCAGGTGGAGTGTACCAGCCAGTCGAACTGTTGTGTTGTTCTCTGACCGCAAACATCCGTCCAAGCGTAAACATCTGCTGCTTGAGCTCTAGGCGTGAGAATGAGCTGATACTGTTGTATGTCTACTGATAATCAAATCCTTGGATTCTGTTTTGATATTAGAAAATACACTGGATGATTCAAGAAACTAAACAAGTTTTAGTTTGTCCAATTGTTTATCGCAATATAATTATTTTTTATGTTGTATGGATTCCATTATATTCTCTTAAAATGTATTTTTATTTATGTAATTATTGTTATATATTTCTATATATTAATAATTGTGTAAATGTTCTACAATTTAAAATACCAACTGTTGATGCGCTAGGTGATAATTTATTCCAAGAAAATATCCATTTAGAGTAAATAAAAATTTGAAATGTATTGATGATTTCAAGTCGATTGAAGAAATAATTTTCAATGCCTTGGTGAGAAGAGAATAACAATAATGAGAAAAACTCGTTTTTCTTCTTTTATAAAATGCAGTAAATGCTACATGATATTTTATAATGTTTTAATAATTGAGTTTTCTCGTGTGCATGTTATGGAGCTAATCAAACATAACTGTAATAATAAAAACATTGTAATTTAAAAGAATAAACCAACACAATTTGTGAGTAATCTTACAAATTATGTTATATACCATATCATATGTACTTGTATTTTCCTTTTTCATTGAAATAATAGAGGGTTAATGTAAATAATAATTACTAGTGTGTAATTAATAGTTGTTGTGTACTAGTATATTATGTACAGGATAAGATGTATGTAGTGTACTGTGTTGTAGTCAAATATTGATGAGGACCCATGGAAATTCCTCCTCTGTTTAAGAAGTGTGAACATGTCACATGTTAAAAATCTCTTATGAATCTACACAGTTAATTTACAAATCTATTTTGCTTTTTTCTTTTTGCCATCATAGTTTCCCATAAGACCAATGTAAATATATTTGCTATCATTCAGCCAAATCCCATGGAGTGACATGCACAATCACCGAACCTTGTTTTCCTATACAAATAAAGCTTCATACAATTTCAAGTGTATAGGTCAGGTCGTTTTTGAGATATTGTGCAGACAGTAGATTTTGATTTTCAGTAAAAAAATGTCATTTTGTAAGAACCATTATGAAATTTAGTTAAGTGTTTGAAGATTATTCAATTTTCATTGTATCAAAGAACTGGAAAAGCAAAATTTATTTAAAAAATCAAACTCTGCCTTAAATCAACATTAACATTTTGTATTAATCCTATAATTTATTCTTTTTAATCAGATTTTCATGTAAATCTGTAATGTCTGGTGGAGGTAAGGAAACTGGCTATTAAACAGTTTTGAAGTGTTTAAGTGCAGAAATATAATGTAGCAGCAATTTAACACACTGATGGTGTTTGGTGATGCAGGTACGTGTCAGCCGTTGACAAAGCACTGAAAAGCTTCGAGTACACAAGTGAGTGGGCTGATCTAATTTCCGCCCTTGGCAAACTCAACAAGGTACGTTTTAAAATAGTTGGCAGTCACTTACTGTTTGTTTTCCTTTGAATGAGTAAAAGTTTTTAGTTTCATACAAGTGTAAAGCATCATAAATAAATTAGCTGATATTAACCAGGTAATTTTAAAACCGTAAATGGCACTTCTAGAGTATAAGAACTTTCGAATTTATATGAAATATATATATGTGTGTGTGTGTGTGTGTGTGTGTGTGTGTTTATTTGAAAACTTCATACTCATATTAAAAGATTCATAGCCCAAGTATAAAAATTCTGTAAACGGGATTGTATAGTGTGTGTACGGAGTTTGTAATTGGGGGAACAAAAAGAAAATTTCTAAATGGGTGCTCACTCCCATGCCTCCCCCCCTGTACCCAAAGCCAGAATTTTGAAATGGCAACTAATACCTTGTGAAACTTTAAATTGAAGTTCATAAAAGTGCTGTATTTTGGAAACAAAATTATATATATATATATATATATATATATATATATGTATAAATTCAAACGAAAGCCTAAATAGATTTTAATTGAAAAAAGTGAAACTGCACACCAATTGGTACTTCAGACAAGACATCCAAGGGGTCTTAATTTAAGATAAATTTATTTTTAGTTTACTTATTTACACACATCACTTCATGGCCCATCAGCTGCTGATTTATTTATAATGTTTGTTTTTCTTGTTTGAGTTCTTACCTATTTTTTGTCACAATTTATGTAAATATTTATACAAGTGTATTTATTTGAAGAAGTGTACCTAGATACACGAAAATTTAAAATTTTTCGGACCAATATACCATGGTTTATTTGTTAGAAGAGAATAATCTGTTTCTGTAAATGTATATATATATATATATATAATATATAAAAATAAGAGTTTTTAGTACCCAAATTCGCTGTAAACGACTCAAGAAATTCTTTAAAAATTGTATTGTACTGTGTAGTATTTTTTTAGTCTGTTGTGAATGAAAACTGCCACATTTGAAATGGTTTTATTGATTTTTATGTTTGGTTTTCTCTCAATAAAGCAATAAAATTACACTTATATTAGACTGCTAACAGTATGAAACGGTGCCTTACACATGATTAAGAGAGTGCATGGTATGTGAAGGTTGATACGCTATGTGCTGGAGAACTATGTGTTAGTACTTTACCATTAATAATTACTTCGAATGACTTAGCTTATTTATGAAAAAAGGTTAATTGTACTTGTAAGATTTCCCGAATAATCTATTTTGTCACAAACAGCATAAGACTTCTGAATGAATTACTCAATAATTTTTGAGTTTGGCAGACATGACAAAATAGGTTGTTCTAGTCAGTTGAATTTCCAACATTTTGGCATCTAGTTATTTCATATTGTGTATTTGAGTGGTAATTATGTATGCCATGTTTGTGATAACTCATTTATATATTAATATCTTATTCGATAGTATTATTGTTGGTTAAATATTTATCTAGTTTTTTACTATCTCTGTTCAGATTATTTATTTGAGTTTGTTGAGAGTTGATTGAATTCATAAATGTGTTGATCATAATTCTTCTATGAAATTGTTTGCACACATTAATGGAATATAACATTGTAATAGTTTAATTAGAGGACCAGTATTGTCAGTAAAAGCGTGCCAATAGATATGTTTAAAGTATGTAATGTTTAATACTTGTATGCTTGCCAACTGCATTTATGTGCATACTCGGCATCATCCCAAGTGCATTGGGATAGTGCATTGAGTTAGGAGGTTTGATTATAAATGCAAAGTCAGTGTTAACTCTTTTACAGACAAGAGCTTATATTAGTACGAGTATGGGTGGTGCTCAACCATCAAGAGCCTTTATCTAGGATCGTTGGTGGTCGATCACCAAGGACCTTAATATAGGCACGGTAGATTTTTGTTTATCACTTAATTCTTTTCTTTCAGACACTGAATAAATAAATAGTATTACATTCTAATCACTATTTGTTTGAAAAATATAATTAATTATGTTACAGTATTAAATAGTATTTGAAACATAATCCACTAAGAGAATGATTTCGTAAAGAAATATTTGTTTTGTTGCTATCTAATAACAAATTAATATATCTGTTAAATGGTGGTATTATTTCTTCATACATGTGAAAGTCTTTCTCAGTTAATTGTAAAATAATTTAATGTAGAGATGTCCTGAATAGACAATTTCAGAAACTTTAGATCTAAAAAATAAAATATTAAAAACTATATAATTATTTTCTATGTTTACACATATACTTATAACTCACGTAATGATGAAGAAAACAATACTAACATCATCGTTTTATAATCAAAATTAGTATGATTAAATGTGGCCTACATGTGTACAAAATTTGCTTACGTACAATTCTTTGGTAGTATAGCGATTAACTCTTAACCAATGACCTGGTAGTTAGCACATGAACCTATGAGTTATGGCCTGACAGTAAAAAGATAAGGCATAATAATAACACTAGTGATTATTACAGATTTTTTACATTTTATAAATAAAATTGCCAAATTTTAAATGAAAAAAATTGGTTATGTCAGTGGATTATATTGATTATATTGAAAACTATCATAAGTTTTTTTTTGTTTAACCACGGTCATGGACTGAAAGTGAGCATGTTACATTTATAAATAATATTTTGCAACACAAGTTTAGCTAATTATATTTTGGATGCTGGTGGTTGCAGTGTTACTGCATGTAAACATAACAATTCCCTAACACAACTTGAAATATGGCAGCAGATAAATGTCCACATAAAATACACTTCAATGTTTTTTCCTAGTAAAAAATGATGTTAGGAAAGGTTTGCTTAGTACGTAAAGAGTACTGTAATGAATACCAAGCCTCAACCACAGTTTGGACAAAGAGCCAATCTCTTTGGGCTGACTTGTGTCAAATTAGCATTGTACAGAGAGACCCTGTACTGATTGTATCTCATCACAAAACAGGGCAACAAAGGAAGGAAAATCTGTCATTTTAACAATACTCTATGAAATTGTTGATTATCTCAATTATCTCATAGTATATAAATATACTAGTAATCAATAGATGAAACACAATAACGTTTATATCCACAATTGACGGCCACCAGATCTTTAATTTCTATCATCCATTTTTAGAGTAATTAGAATGGTTGGTTCGACATTTGAATACAGCAGAAGCACTGTTATTTCGCGGTAGTACCCATGAAAAATCATGTAAATGTACAGTCACACGTACAGATGATACAAATTCACCCTCACATAAGTTGTGACTTAAATCCTTAGCACTTGTAGCATAGAGCTATAGTGCAGCAACTACTCAGCCAGATATAAGGGATGTTTGAGGAATTGGAGTTCAACTTTGATATTCTAGCATTGGATAATTAATGTAATGTAATGTCCGTATGCAACTTCTAATCTAAATTAGTAAAATGTGTGAGAAAATGCTTCATATATTAACTAAGAGATGTTATTTAAAATTCACAGATCTGAGAACTGAGAATTGGTACTAAAAATTTCAATCTTATAAGCATATTATCTGTAATATTAAAAACTACACACATTTCTGGAGTTGCATAAACAATGCCTATGGGGCCTGAAAAGTAAGCAAGTTTATATTTATGTAATGCATTGACTATATAAGCTTCACATCGAAACTGTACTCTTACAAAGAATTTTCAATTAATATGACAACATTTGATATCTAACTGCAGCTCATGCTCATGTTGTGTAAGAAAAATATATACTGATAATATTATTATCATATAAAAACCAGGGAGAAATTAAGAATATAAAATTATTGACATAATGAATTTAGTCTATTAACTATCAACTACATCTACTATTAATTATTTCAATATTTTCATAGGTTTGACTTTAAAGATTACCCTAAAACAAGTCTTTTACACTGGGCACTTTTGTCATTGTGTAAATCTTTAATTTTATATTTTACCCAAAATTTTACATTATGCATCACGAAGAAGTAATAAACTTAGATTACACTTTTACCCTTAATCTGCAACCCAATTATTTTTCTTTAGCTTTCATATTTTATATAAATGTTTTGTCACCCTTTTCTCGGGTCAAAAATAATTTCTTTCTATACATTAGAAAGTGCAGTTTTATTAACACCTGTCTTTAGTCACAATGGTAGCAATAATCTATAGGCAGCTTTGAGTTATAATACTATATGACTAAAGTTAGTATTAATCTTTATTTAGTTATGCCTATTTATTTGTTTAGCAAATTGTTATAGATTGTTCACTCAATTTCCATAATGTTACAGTCTTTGTGAATTTATTCATTTTTTTGCACCAGGCAACTTGGGGTTTAATAATCTTTTATTTCTGCTGATTCCCCATCTACAATCCTTGCAAAATTTCAAAGTTAGAAGAGAATGTGATTTGTCAATGAAAGCTATTTCATCAGAGCAAGGGTGACCTTCAGATTTTATGTCCTTCATTTATCAGTACACTTACCCATAATTTTGTTCTAAATTGTTTTAGATTGTGGCCAATGTCAAGTTCATACTTTAATAATGGCTTAGGAGCAGTGGTTTTTCTTTTATAAAGGATGGCGGAATTAAGTCTTGATTGTACTTTATTATTCTTTAGGTAAAAATAGGTTCTTACCTCTTGTCTTTGCAGACAAATCTTACATGATTTGGCATGATAACACCATCATCAGGAATACAGATAAAAATTACATTAATAGCTGGTGGCATTGTAAAATCGTTTAAAAATATTACACACACATACATTCACACAAAGAAAATATATATTTTCAAATCAGCCAAAGTTTAAATAATTAACCGGGAGCTCTGGAATGTCCTCAGAATGGCTAGAGCTGGACTCTATGAATTTTTAATTGATTCGTTCAGTCCAAGGACAAAAAGTATATTCATGGTATTCTTTATGCTTCAAATAAAAGTTTAGTATTACAAGAAAAAAATTATCTTACCTAAACAAACCACCAAGACAGGCAAACAATAAAAACACAATAAGGAATTGCATAGCAACGTGTATGCAATTTGGCATACAACGCGTTTTACGAAAGACTGATGTGGTACATGTCACAGTGAACATGTTAAAAAGCAAAATGTTGTATTGGACTAATTGATTGTGTTGATAATAACTATGAATACATATTTTCATATAATTTTTTTCATAATTGTTTTAGCCAATTACTGTTGATAATTTAAATCAAAGCCTGTATTATTGGTTTTCCATAGCTGCTAGCTGACTACGTTTTTTGTACTTTCAGTCATGTTGCAGTAACTTTTGTTAATTAATAGCACCGACAATACTGTTACAAATGTGGCACATGTGCCTGCTTCAAAGCAGGCACTACATAATTCAATACATAATTGTATCATGTTCATTTCTTTTGTTTTTGGTACCAACCCTTGTTACATTAACTTGAATATCTGCTTATGCCATTAGATACCCACATATCACTTTGGCTTCCAAAGACACAATGTATTGTGCTGTACTTATAATCAGCTAGTGTAAACTCTGAGAGCTAATGTTTTAACATATTGGCTTACTTTGACAAGATCATTTGCAGACTGGCAACACTGCATTTGGGAAAAAGGGAAATAAAGAGCTGGCGACAGCAGATTCTAGTAATCAAACAGGCAATGGAACCACACAAGTCTTTCTGTTACATTGACACTGATAGGTACATTTACAGATACATTGAAGTAAAATAAAGGAAATATCATATTGTTTTATTATTATGTTTTTACTGATATAAAATTCAAACAAATTGTACATGTTGACATTCAACTTCCTATTTTTACATTAACATATTTTTAATTTTAAACACTACATTAAAAAAAAATTGTTTGAATAAGTAAATTACATGTTTTATTTTAGAATTACATAAACCAACTAAATTAACTTTAAAAATCTTAAATTTATAATTATTTACAAATAAATGTACCTTACAATGTAATGTAAGCCTTCCATGTTTAATTTAAAAATTCAAAATAAAGTTAAAGAATTTTAAGCAAATATTTCCATTTTATAACAAACTAATTAAATGTACTGTGCAGTTTTCAAGATGTATAAACTGTTTATGCCAGTTTTCAAGGCATGAGTTTAATAAAAATAACTTTGTTTGCTTGGTATGGCTCACTATACTTTCTAGTTCCTTAGCCATTATCTCAGGAAGTATTTAATTAAGTCTTGACTAGATGATGTACTTGATTTAGGTTAAAATGGAAACTTTTGAAGTAAAATATCACTTTTACTTGAAATCACTAACATATATTTTTCCTAATAAAACATTATTTTTTCAAGTAACCTTTGTTGCAATGAACATATAAAAACATTGTTAAATAAATTAAATTCTGGCCTATTTGGCCTTAAAGAGAATATAGTATTTTTGTAATCTCTCTACATATAAATTAGTATATTTTTGGTTTGTGATATACAATTAATACATAAACAATATTAAATGTGATTTGCTGCACAGTTTTAACACAAGAGAAAAGGACGAATTTGTCAGTCAGTGGCACAGACAAAATTCCATATGAAAGGCAATAGTGGCTAAGAACAATTTTTTACAAAAGTGTTACAGAAACAAGAGAAACTAGATAACCTTAAAGAATAAACTAATATACTGTTTATTTAATTTTTTTTTTACTTTCGACGAATTTGAGGAAAACAGTAGAATAAACCTAATGCTATTGCTATTATTAAAAGAGAATACTTAACTCATATTGTATTTGGTTGAATATTTTATGTTTTTCAGTTAAAATATGCCAATAAAACATTAAGTGTATATTTAGTTTGTGGATTTCATCTGTCATGCAGGTTTAAAAATTAACACTATTTACTATTGTACAAAACTAAATACAGGATTTTCAACTTTTACTTTATCAAAATATTGACTGTATATTTCTACTTTAAAAACTAAATAAAATATTCTTTTTATATACTAGACTATTTAAAAAAACAAAAAAAAAAAAAAAAAAAAAAAAACAGGAATACATTTTTCACTGTGCCCCTGAAAAAATAATGGGGAAAGATAAAATTTTATTGGCTTGTAAACTTGAGCCCAATCTTAATCTCCATAAAAAATTTAAAAGTTCCTAGATTTTTGGGAAGTGTTTCATAACTTGTCTCAATAAGTAAATGGGTCATTCATGATTTATAACTATATTGAGATTGTTTATTGAATACAGATTATTCAGTGTCAAAGCAGTTTGATTCAAGACGAGGTTCGGATTGTGTTCCAGTATCTTATCTTCTATTCTTAGTCACCAGAGATTCAATGTAATAAGCTGTGTAGCGTACCTAAAGCACATAATTATAAAATAAATAGTATTTTGTGAAAATGTTATTCAGTTTGACATAAACAACTATTCTTTTTATATTAAAAATATTGTTTATTATCAGTTTTTACTCTACTACATTGTTTAGTGTTATTTATTCTAAAATATTAAAGATCTTATGACAATATCTTATAAACTCATGAACTCCACTTGACAATAATAATGACATTGACAAACTCTTGTTTAAATGGGTATTAGAAACAAAAGCTAGCATTAACAATTGGGTTGGTTGAATGGAACTAACGAACCATTCATTTTGAGTAATTTGCTGAATAAAAGCTAAGGTTTCATTAATTTCAGTAGACTTCTAGTCACATTCACTCAATTAATTTTGAGTAATAATTATTTGTAATAACAACCTAGTACCTAATTCTTTGGGTCCATTTTAATTGTTCATAATTTAAAGATTCTTGTTAAGATGTAGTAAAAAAAAATCAGTTTAAAATGTAAATTTATTAATATCAAATGTGCCTTGATTTAACAAAGATAGTCAATTATAAAAAAAATGTTTTAGTTTTGTGCAGCATAAGTCAAAATAGAAATAAAACAACATTGAAACAAAATAAATAACTGATTAATTAATTTTAATGCAATAGATAAACAAATAAAGTAAAATTTAAAGATCAATTCAGCAAAACAACGTACTAATGGGAATGTGGACTTTAGCTCCATTTTACCTTCCTTTTAGCTGAACACAGCGTCTGGAGTCAGATGCAGACTTCACTCCTGGGTGTAGTCCATGTCTGTCTGAATAGATCCAACAAAGTTGGTGATGAATAAGCTCAACACTAACTCTTTACAGCATTTTGACATCACAGACACTTGGACTACAATAATATTAAAATATAGTGTAGTCAGGTGAAGAGGTATTCTCATTGTATCATCAAGTGCACAATTGTCAAGTCAGGATTCTAGGAGTCCAGCAGTGTCAGAATCCAGACGTTGCACTAAGAGGAAGGTGAACCGGAGCTAAACTCAACATCCACATTGTATCAACTCTTTCCACCATAACTATGTTACACGTGTAGAGAAGATTTACTACATCCAAACAAATTTTATACGAGTGTACAAAATTAAGACAATAAGCCAGTAATCTGTTAAATTCAACAGCAGTTAAACAACATTAACAACTCAAATAGTGAATATATTAAGTGAAAAATGGAGCTCAGTAAAACCTTTTCTATTCTGTTATTGTCTGTTGTTGCTGGTGAGATTAATTTGCTATCAAAATGTTCATCTAAAAGTATCTTATATTTTACTATTCTAATAAAATTTTCATAAGAATTTTTTGTGTTTAGTTATTACAGTTTGAAAATTTTGTATGGCCGATATTTTTAAACCTGATATATGATATTTTTTAACCGTTTTTCCAAAACAGATCTTAAGTATACTAAAATTTTGCAATTTTAACTTTATACATTTATTTAAATCTAAAGAGATAATGTTTTCCCTAAATATATTTAATCACAAAACGAAAACAAATATAAAGAACAAACCTATTTACTGTATTAAAACGTGTTAATACAAACACAGACAGTATACTAAGCAAGATATGACTGTATTTTATATTATGAATTTTTTTGTTTATTTTGACTGACAAATCAATTTAAGAAGTTTGGCTGAGTAGTTTATGGACACCCTGTATAAATATTACTGGATACTAAAAATTTGTTGGAAATAATTATGATAAATAAGTAACATTTTTCAACTTAAAACTGTAAAATAAAAACATTTTGATAATTCTTATACTTAGGTAATATTGTAAAAATTACCAATGACTAAATATATCATTAAAAAAAATTGTATATAAATGAAACTTCCCAATATTATTAGGTAAAATATATAAATAAATCTTAAAATATTATTTCCTAGACTCAAAAAATAATTTTATTTTAGTCACTATTGATTATTGGTATATTATTTTTCATGAAGTTTTTGTTCAGGTAATGAATAATTTCATGTTAGTTATTTCTAATTAATTGTAGGTTAATTATTTTATTTAAATAAGGTAATATTTTAAACACATGTTTGATATAAAACATTTCTTTGTGATGAACACAATATTTTGAACGCAACTACTAGAATAGACAGTGTATTTTAGAAGAGCCTAATCCAGGTCATGATTGTGTTATCTTCAAATATGTTACTAAATATTCCGGTTTTTAAATTGAGGTCACAAATGACAAAGCAATTTCACATATACAATTGGTATCATTTCTCTATGAGTAAACTGATGTAAATGTAACTAAGCTAAAATTAAAATTAAATTCTGGTGTAGATTACAATGTAGCTGCTCAAATCTATTCTATGTTGTTGTATTTATTTTAAGAGTTCATTCTAAGTACAAAATTAAAAATAAAAGTTTTTATGTATCATGCATGAAAGATATTGTAGATAGGAACACTCAGCAAGTACAATCCAATCAATGAGTGGTACCTAGCGATTGAGTAGTTGTGCTCACTTGTTTAACTTACAGATAACAGGGTTTGCTTTTACTCAGGCCAGAATATCGACCAAGTCTCCTATTTTATTTTCCTCGTATGCAGTAAACATGTAACGGAATATTAAACATTAAAGTTTACTCTCTTTTTATATAAATGTGTAAATATTTATATATTCTGTGTGGAATATTGTAAATAATTGTTTCCTTATGTGTTATGTTTCAATTAATTTTTAACACCTTTATTGTGTTTGCCCACATATCTCTATAGTCAAAGATTGAGAAAACAATGGAAATTGTTAATTGTATTGATAAATAAATTTGATTTAAATTATCAAACTGGACAAAGCTTGTAAATATATTTAATCATAGATCTTACCTTCTAATTGTATTTCACATGTTAAAAACTGATTACCATCAAACCTAGTCATATTTATAGGTCATTGTTTTAATTTTAATTATATAGTTTAGTAAAGCTATTTATTTGTGTTAAAATTCAAATTATACTGTTGTTTATTATATTTAAAAGAAATTGACTGTGATAAGTGAGCTCAGCATTTAAGAAGGAAAAACACTGTTAACTATTAAAATGTATATACTTAATTGTAAAATATCCATGTTGTATTTAGATGAACAAGAAATTCACAGGTTCATCCCATCCTGTCAGCTGCAACATTTTCAGTTACAAAATTTGTTTGATTATTTGGGACTGAGGCTTAAAAGACAAACATACGAGTATTTAACCCAACTGTGGATACGCACAACAATCTACTCTCCTACAGGTATTCAGTGATAATTGGAAGAAACATAACCTCAAGTTAAGATTATGAGATTCTATAAATATATATTTTTTATTGTTGTACTTTAACCATGAAAATCTACAAGATATTGAAATTTTTACAATATAGATAAGAGGGCCATGTTCCCTGAACACACCCAGAGCTTGCCATTACAATCCTACCACCTGGCATGTCATCAAATGGCACTATGGCATACAGACACCCAATTTTTTGTAATAATTTTTTGAAATATGTAATATGATGTGGTTTTCATCTGATTGGCATCGGTCTGCCAAGTAATTTTTGGCTCAGCCTTTTTTGATAGTAATTCTCCTTTTAGCCCAAGACTGTAAACAATCAAGATGGCTGTGGCTGTGTTGTTTTCATTCAGTTGTTTCTATTAAGAATTCAACCATACTGCTTGAAACATTTTCTGTCAACCTTGCCGTCAAAACTCTGTACTACTTAGATGTTGGTTTACTCAATACTAATTTTCCACAACTTTTAAAAAAGTGACTATCAATGTTGGTTGGTAGCTAGCTGGTTCACTTTTGATGTTTTTAAAGTAAATGTAAACATTCCAGAATTGAATGGTTAGATGAAAGTAGGAGATTGGTTTGTTCTTTATAAAATTTCAATAAGTTTGTTAAGAAATCTTACCCAGCAGATGTTTTATTTTCAGTAATTGGATTAATTTATCTGTCTTTCTGTGTTGTGAGTTGTAGTAATATCAGATTTGAAATATCAGGGTTTGGCCCTTAAATATTATCCATGGGTTAAGTTGGATTATTTTGGTTTAATATTAAATCTTAGAGGTGTGTATAATATGTGTTGAGATGTTCTGCATTTTTTACTGTGTCACTTGTGTGTTCCCCTTTTAACTTAAAGCACTGTGTTAAAGAGACTTATTCTAGTTTGGTTTACTTTCTGAGTTTATTATTTGCCATACTGCCACTTGCTATTTGCGATTTTTATTGTGTTGGTATCTTGATGTCTCAGATGCTTTAAGTCAAAGGTTTTCAGGATCTTTTTTTGGTTTCCATTTTGGTAAATCATTTTCCTGTTATATTTTACAGGTCTTGTGCTTCAATATACTGTTTACTAATTTGAATAGCTATGGGGTTAGAAAGATTTTACATATTCACTTGTTTTTTTTTTCAAACTAAGGGTATGTCTGATTGTGGAAGAAAAAAAAGAATGAAGAATATTTAAAACAAGAACATTTATTCTAGAACTTGATACAAACTTTGTATAGAGAAATGATAATACATAGTTATTGAGAAAGGAACATATTTGATCAAACTTCCTTCCTTAACCACAATTATCTCTTACCACATTCAACTTCCTATCCTATCCTTACCAGATTTGTTTTGTAGTACTATATAGTCTGTAAATTATTGCAAAAATTTTCAGAGAGGATGAGATGAAGTCTGGAAAGATCAGAAGATGAAAAGTATGTGTTATAGCTCCATGTCACTGATATGATAGGAATAGGTAATAAATATGTAGGCTAATAATAACAAGGATTTCAAAATTGTTTTTAAATGTAGAGTTGAAGTAGTTGTTCGAAATCTAATTAAATTAATTCCGTGTGTGTTCAACAGCTGTATATTCAAGTCTAGTAAAAATTTGTCATATTTTCAACAGCTTGGAGCTCACAACTTTAATGATAGGTTTAAAATTCTAGTTACAGGTTAAAAGCTCTATTTTCTCAAGAACTTTTCATGCATGAAAGATACCTAGGAATTTGCGATTATATTATATTTCAAACAAGTGAGAAGAAATCACTTCAAATGTATAGTTTCAAAAACTGTATTTTTGTAGCCTAAATAAATCACTTCCATCCCTTGTCACCTTTACAATTTTATAGATTTAGTAAATGTTTAAAGCCATGTTGAAATACGTAACTGAAAGTTTTAATCTTAACCCTATTCAGTTACAATCTCTTGTGTAAAAAGAATTTCAAAAGAAACTGCATAATTGATTAGTGTAGCCCTCCTTTACTCAATTGGAACTTTTTCTGTACCTAGGAACTTATTTTATTGTTTTAATTACTGGCACAAGATATGTCTATATTGACATAATACTATTAATCTGACGAATCACTGATCAGCTCTTTATCCACAATTTACCTGAAAAATACAGTAATAAGTTTATCCAAAATTATGTAAAATGTTGTTTTGATTGTATGAAATCAATAAAATAAAAAGTTTGGTATATTAAATGTACAAACATTCAAGTTGTAATGTAAAACATATTAATGTGTAATGTTAGTCACCAAGATGGAACTTCAAAAAATTTGTCAACAGATAATTGAGGTACAGGTAATGCCCTAAAAGTAGTTCTTACTTATCTATTTTGGAATATTCAGTCCATTGGGGTAATATGGCAATGAAAGATAAAAACAATACATATTTCCTGTATGCCTAAAATATTCTGTTTTCAAAGATGGTTTTATTACAAATAAATTATTGATACAACTTTTTGAAAACTTTATATGTGTGATTACTTCAATTCAATTTGAGATCTGAATAGATATCCACAAGTTATACTATTTACAGCTTAATGTTGTATGCTGATTTTTCTTTTGATTGATATAACCAGATCAAGCAAACCAAGTTATAGCAAGCGATACTGTCCCCTTTTGTAATCGTTTTCACAGGGTGGTGTCACAGCTTTTTTACAGTAAAAATATTTATATTGTTTGTTAAAACGTGCATGATTATTAAATCTAGAAGAGGCTTCCTAGAACCTGTTTGAACTCCAATTTAAAATCTCACAATGAGCTGCCATCGGAAAAAGAAAAAGAAATATCTTGGTTTACTATTTCTTAAATGAAGATAGTCATGAGGAAAATCTAAAAACCTGTTTTCTATTTCTTTAAGTGTCACTTTATCAAATCAAAACATTTACATGTCAGAAAAAAATAATTCAAATAGAATGCCTTCGGTAAAAAAACTACTCAAATCACAGTGCTGAGCTACATTTATTTTCAATAGCTTGTTTAGGTTGTAGTCACCACTTGGGTCATGGCCATTTAGGTTGTAGTCACCACTTGGGCCATGGCCAGTATTGGACATCTTTTTACATAAAAAAATAAATACAAAATAGAATGTTGTTGATATTTTAATATTGCTGTTATATTTTTGTTTTATTATTATAATAATTTGTTACACTATGTTATGATAAAACATAAAACACAACATTCTATTTGTAACTAGCTAACCAGCGCTTGTTATCTGGCATTAGTGTGTTAACATTACATTGCAAACCTCACATTATCAGTACAGTCTCAGTCTTTTGATGGTCACGTTGGGAATCTTGTTTGCCTGTACAGTAGTAGATTTATTTATGTTTTTCACACTGTTCTGTACTTTATTGTGATTAACATAAACTTACCAAATACCAATGACAATGTGCATAAGTATAAGTCAGTGTGATTGCTCAATGGTTTTTATCTGGGACCTGATCCATATTAAAATCATACTATAATATAGGAGTATCATTCAACACATATTTTCAAGAAATGTTTAGTTATTAGTACCTATAACACTTTAAAGATGTAATTTACATGTTTTTATTTTAAAACATGTAAATTACTTAGTAGAAAATCTCACACCATTGTAAAGTGGTCAATTATACAAAAACTATAATAGTATTAGTCCTATTTTGACAAAAAAAATTAAATTTGATAATTATTATTTTTTATTTTTTTTAACCATACAAAGTATTTGTATGCCTCAAGTTTTTATATTTTATAACATATTTTTTCAGATTTATTTCTAGTAAAAATATTTGTTGTAATATAACATAATAATGGATGATAATTTATTCTCTTGATATTTAGCGTATGTTGTATTATATTTGTACTTTAGATACTGTTTGTTTGGTTATTCTAAACCAAGTACAACTACTGTACAACTATCTAAAAGATTCATAAGGTGACCTCTCCATAAACACAACTTAATTTTAATCTCAGAATCACTGATAATAATCATCTAAAAAACTCCTGATCAACAAAACATATAAGTCACCACTTCCATATTATCTTCTTACCCAAGCTTCCCTATACAAAAGTCTCAGTCTGAGTCTGATTATCAATATCTGTAGGAATTAACCCTTAAAGCACTGAAGGAAATGTATGATCAGTTGTTTGCATTTTGAGAATTTATTGAAAAAATCTGTTTTTTTGTTTCTTGGAAGTAGAAATAACAAATAAACAAAACTTGTAAAGCTTTGCTGGTACTGGCGATCGAATTTTACACATAAGTGCACTGAATGGATATACCTGCGTGCTCCGCCAATGTATCGTTAGACAAAGCAAACAGACAAAAATATTGTTGGTTACTGATTTATTTTTGACGTGACACGCAATCCAATTTAGTTTTTTGTCATAAATCAATACGTTTAGGCATTCCTACACATTCAATGCTTCTATCTTGAATTATTATGTACACAATAAACTAAAATAGGACAATATAGATATTCCAGTATGCCACGTTTAGCGCAATTCCGATGGTACAGATATATCCATTTAAGGGTTAATGCTTTTTTCTCATATGATGTATTTAACTACTAAAACAATATTACTTCAACCATATTAATAATACATATCTATTGCCATTTTAATAGTTCTTGTTAAACTGAATAAATATGAAAAACTCTAACAGAGAAATTTTCTGTAACATTTGCAGTTATTTTCCCATATTTAATGGTTAAAACAAGTAAATATGTACAGAAAAAGTATGTTTTAAATAAATCAAAGTAAGGAAGTAGCAATTAACCATGTAAACACTTTCACCTGTTCTAACGAGATGAGACAGTAGCAGTGCTGGTAGCGTTACATACATTAGCATCTCATGTTTGTCAATCGATCCCAGCATAATACTTACTAATTGTATTACCAATTGACACCTGTCTTTAGTGTGTGTACGGTAGTATTTCTTTTCATGCAGGTCTTTATTATTGGCTGAGAGTGAGGAAAGTATCTTAGTTAAATTGAAGAAAACTCTTAAACTTGAATATTAAAATTCACTGCTCATGTCATTTGTAAAGAGACACTGCCAGAAATTTTGATCATAGTTAATACTTATGATATCTCCTTAAGGAATTCTGAGAATTTAAATATAAACATAAGTTATTTTGTAAATCAATATAAATGTTAAGAATTAATGGGATAAAAAAAGGAATTTATTCTGATGTATTAAATATAGCTGTATACAAAAATAACAGTTATTTTAAATGTATGTTAATTTAATATATTTGCTATTATAGCAGGATATTTTAAAACATCTGAATAATAGTAATCGTACCACTTGGTAGTTAGTTTATTTGATAGTTCAGCCTAATTTATCTATTACAAACTCTTATTTCTGATATTTATTCTTCATGTGATAAGCTATTGTCAAACATGCATTAGAAAATTAATCAAACCTTTAAAAACTTCATAATATTAAAATCAGTCCATAAACAAGAAGAACTTGATTCTTATGAAACATTATACATAAAAAGACACAAAGAAAAAATATTAAAAAATGTTAAAAGTATTAAATGATTTTGGACAGATTCAAAGTTAACCTTTCCTTTAATATGTAACTAAATTTTTTACCCAAACTTTTATACATATATTATTATTTATTATACTTTTAATTCAAATCTTATTTTAAGCTTACAATTGTTTTTAAATTTTAAAATATTTATACTGTTTCAAATCGTTTGATTCACACCTGACTACAGCATCTTGGATGTTGAAAGGCCTTGTGTAGGAAATTCAAAATTATGGGAGAGTTATGAATTTCGTTTAAAAAAATAACTACTCAAATTGCTGCTTTTTATAACACTATTAAAATTGTTTAGTTTTAACAAGGATCAAAATTTAAAAAAATAGTTGTTGGTCTATGTATTACTATTTCAGAAATAAATGTACATTAAGTACACCAAATTGACATGGACAGGTATTAGTCATCTAAGTTCCCTAAACTACAACAGTGTAATAGCAGGTAAACTACAGGGAATTGTGGAGACCTTGATCTTGGTAAATCCTGTTTTTTTTTTTTTTAATTCTAACAGTTGTGTAACAGTTGCCTGAAGTTCAGCCTCTGAAGGCCATAGTGTTGGGCCCAGGTTTACCCAAGCCTGACATCACAGTTCACTGCATTCCAGTCAGTTATTACTTTGGTTGATGGTCATTGGAAACCCGATCATTGAGAAACAAATTAAGTTTTTACTCTTAATTACATCTATTATTATTGTATAATCTTTCCTTTGTTTAGCTGCAATAATGAAATGCAAGTAGTAAATGATCATTTTTTGAACTGATAAATATTATTACAATAATTCTGCCTTTATAAATAAAACTTTCAGTTGTTAACATGTATTTTTGTATTAGTATTTTATAGCCTGATGCTAAATTCATAGTAATTTCTTCATAGACAAATATTTTTACTGTGTAGAAGAATATTCATAAAACATGTAAAAACATATTTTTGTAATACGTGAAATAGTAATTTTAGCATTATGCAGTATGTTTTTCTTACTTAGAGCTAAGCTTTTGTTTTAGTAAATTTTGTGTTATAATTATTTTCCTGATTTGTTGTAATACATGTTATATAATTTACATAACATTTCTTTTATAGGATGGCCCAGTGCAACAAAAATATAAAATATTTTATGTGTATTAAATATTTTAGATATTGCAATTCATTCTCATAAATGAAATTTCTCGGATAAATATTTAAAATCCTTCAATTATTGTTTTATGCAATAAGCCTAAGCAAGTCTACCAGTGTTTATTAAAAATATTGTTCAGAATATATAGTAATTATAATGTATTATTTTAATCTTAGCGAGTTAATTTGAATTTTTGAAAATTGTTTTGGTTGGTTTTTGTAAAAGATGAGGTAAAAATTAAACAAGTGGGAATTTAGAAAATCCAGAATAGTAGTAATCAGGTGTGAACTGCCAGAAACATGGACCACACAAATAAACATTATTGAAGCTCTGCCAGTGGTCAGTGTGGAATTGTAAACAGGTAAACAGGTCGTGGTGACATTTGCCTGGTTTGTCACAGTCAAGTTGGCTGAATGGTCTCAGTAATTAGCTTGTTGTTGTGTCAAAATATATTACATTTTTATTAACAAAACAAGTTTTACCTCTTCAAATTGTTTGTAAATTGTTAGATCATCATGAATTAGTATTGGAAATTATATCAAAATAGTGGACTTGCTATTTCTAATTGAGCTATGTAATGAAGCAATAAATCTGTAAAAAAATTGTAATTGATCATTGTTATTCAGAATGTTGAACAACTCAGTATTACTATAAAATAGGTTTCTTTTGTATACCTTTGTATATTTACTTTATAGCACTTGCATCATACTGCTTATCTATGACACAAACTGTGTTGATAGGGTCTAAGATTGCTTTCCTTGTTGGTATTAACCAGTGAAAACAAACTACATTGACTACGCCATGAATATAACTTATTATCTTGCACACTCATGAACATATTTAATGTTCAAGAAAAGTTCAATTATGTACGAGATATCAGGAAATTACCACATGCCTTTTAGTGATTATTGTGGGAGTGGAGTTTGATGTTTTAAAATTGTCAATACTACATTCTAAGGTGTATTAACCTACTAATAATATTATAAATGTGAAAGTGCCTTTGCTTGTTTGTTTTAGTTTCACTTGTAAAGTATTCAACCGATTATACTTAAATTTTACATGGAAATTCTTACGATCTCTGGTATGAGTATAGGACTATTTTTATTTAGAAAATCCCTCCAGGCTGCGCCACACTGATCTTTAAAATAGCTAAAAATCCCATCTTGGTCTCTAAAGTTGGAAATATTAATTGAAAGAGCCTGTAAAATGTAATGAACTATTCTGTTTAAACATTGTTTTGTGACAGCGCAACCATATGTTTAATTAATTTAGCCACTATTTTCTATTTGTTTACATTTATAGTGTGTAAATTCTCCAAGGAGTAACCGTTAGTTTTCAGATTAGTCGTTTTTATATTTCGGGGATTAGTTAGGTACTCATCTACCTTACAAAATGTCCTAAAATATAATATGGTCAGAATTTGACTCTGAAGATTTTGAATCAGTCGGGAAGATTGGTGCTAGATGAAAGTTTGCTGGACTGTTCTTTCCAACTAATGCACCAATTCTACCTCTAAATGTTCAAAAATATTTAAAAATTTTTTCAGTTTATATAGAAGAAACTTGTGAATAATGTCATTGTTAATGTACTTTTAACTGTACATTTGTATAAATATTTAGTATTAGGTATAAAAGACAAAGTTACTTTTACATTTAAATTTCAAAACTGTCACAAAATACGGAGTCCTACACAAAATATTTCCCACTTTTTGAAAATTATTACTGAATAAGCTAATGTTAATTATGTTTATAGGTAGAGATAGTAAAACGATAACATATTAAAAGTAGTACTTTTAACATCTTTTTTACATCTTTTGGCTATATGTGTATCTGCTACTAATGGTAGTATACGAGGGTTGTCCAGAAAGTGGAGAGCGTTACTAAATGACGTCAATGCTTCGACTTTGTATTGCAGGCCAGGTTTTCATCTCATAAGAGGCTGGTGGTCATTTATTGCCACTAGGTCTGGGCTGCATAGAGGATGATCAAATATCTCCTATACTAAAGTATCCAAGAGCTCTCTGGTACAAACAGGTGCGTGTCAACATGCATTGTTGTGAAAAAACAAAATCTTTGAGCTTAGTTTTCCCCCACACTTGTTTTGTATCGCTTGCCAAAATTTCTGCAGTGTTTCCACAAACTCTGCCAGCATTGACTCTGTCAGCATTGATTGTCAAGCCCCATTGAAGAAAATTAACCAGAATCACATCCTTATTGTCCCATGATCTTTCTGGCTGAAAGCTTTGGAAAACTTTTCTTGGGGTTTTTTTCTGGAGAATGCATATGTCCAATAAACTGCCTTTTCCTCTCACAATTAAAATGCTTCATCCATGATTAAATATGATCAAGAAGTTCATTTATTATTGTGTTTATCGTACTAGTCAAGGAAATGTAACAATGTATCAAGCCTTTTTTTTATATTGTGTAAGGATTTGTGGAATCCACCTGACACAAAACTTGTAGCAGCGAAAGTTTTTCACTACATTTTTATGAACTAATTTTCATGAAATTTGTGGGAAATGTTTTAAAAGTTCGGTGAAGTGGAACGGATTTTCACAAATCTTTTTATTGATTCAAAAAGTCTTCAGTAACTAGGCAAGACTATGTACTACGATCCTCACTGTGAACATTGGAGCGGCCATTTTAATAATCACTACACCTTTGCCTCACTCTGCTTTCGCTCAATATTCCATTCCCATAAACGTCAAAGTTGGTATTGGATTTTAATTGGTTTGTAGTTTTTTGCTAATAAAAACCTAATCCTGTAACACTTCATAAGTGGTGTGAATTTTAAATACAGTGCACACACATGTTAACTAGTCATAGTGAGAAAAGTATGAGAGATACAGACTGTCCACTACCACAGCTCAATATACATTGAGCGTAGGAATCTTTTACCCCGAGATGGCGGCTATAGTCCCTCCCATTGTCGAGTTAGCGACAAACGTTTGTTACTTTCTGGTCAACCTACATATGTTCAAACAAATCCTTTTAAGACATTAGTTACACATTAGATTTATTTGTCCATGTTTGTTGAGCCTAGTTTCCCAGCACATAATCCTGGGTATGTAGATTTAAATCCAAGTTTTCTCACGACTGTTTTTACTGTGAGAAAATAATGTTTAAAAACTGTACCACATATTTTAATATTGGTTCCAATACCATTGAATCATTAAATAAAAGACTGGTTGTTATGAGAAAGATAAAAATCTCCACCAGTCATTTAGAAATAATTTTTTCAAAACAACAGGACTGGCACCATTAGAGATGCAGTTTAATCAATCAAGAAAGTATTAAGAAATCATTCTTTACTCTAGAGTTTGGAGAGTTGAGAATGATGTAGCTCTGTTGATATTGAATGCTTTATATCATAATTCTGGCTGAATTGACTATTACTCAACATTCATGATGACTATAGCCATTCCATCTTCTGTAAAGACATAAAATGTTTATTTCCCATTTTTATTATACAGATTATACATCAAGAATTGTCATAGTAATTAATAAAATTATTGTTTAATAGAGATAATGTTACAGTTAGAGATGCAATAATCATCAATCCATACATCATGTACCTCATTCTACTGTTTGCACTATTAGAAGTGTATTTGTTTTAAAATATTCGCCAAAGGAGTTACGTGCAAGGACGATTTTTCTTTTTAAGAAATAGAAAGTTTGTTGATTATTAGGCATGTCATGTATTTATTCGATTGTTCCAGTTTACTAGAAAAATGAGCAGGTTATATATAAAACAAAGTTATGTCCTGTTTTATAGGAGCTCTGGCCATTATTTATAAACAAATCTTGATTTTTTTTGTATAAAACATATGTGGATTTTGTGTTAATTTTATTAGCCCCAGCTGTTGGTCACCATATGAAGTAGATAAATTTGAATCAGTTATCCAGGTCTCACATTGTTGCATCATATGATAAAGATGTTAAATTTGTGTAAATTATTACAGCCCACTTGTTTGTCAAATGACGATGCTCAGAAGTTGAATGTCATATTGTCATAATGGTGGTGCTCAGAAGTTGAATGTCATATTGATGAAAATTTGGTGTGTATTGGTGTGGTTAATAAATGTGGTAAATGACTAGAAAGTTCTATTAATTGTAGTAGATCCTCTTCGTCCATTGGTTTTTCCTGACATTACAACATATTACCACTATCACACAACTATCTATGAATAAACATCAGAAAACGTAAAGTAAAGTATCAACGTAACCATTCCAGAACTCGTGTACGATACAAACCATGTGGTGTCCAAGTAGTTTGAGTAATGTCAACAAAACTACAGTTGCACAGTGTATCTCAGATGTGGCAGTTAAAGGGTTAATGTTGATGGTCACTTTTCAAAAAAGAACAAATTCTCTAAGAATATCTCGGAATTGTATTCAGTTTACTAGCTCTAACGGGGCAATACAATAGGAGTGAATGTAATTTGCAACTCTACCCGTCTCTCACCCTTTTTAAATTCATCAGAGACTGAATACAGTACCTTTATAGTTATAAAATTTCAAATTAAAACATTCTGAGTAGTAACTGAGCTGTTTCAGATTCCAGCAACTTTGTTTCTAAGATGACAGATTCTAGTCGTCTTCGGAGGTTAGAATCTTGTTTGAATTACAAGATACAGTTGCTCTATATCTGTTTAACGTCTCTACAATTCGTACATAGTACATCATATGTACCTCATATTTTTACAGAACACATTATAACATCAATTTCAAGAAGATTAATATTGTTTCAACATCAGAGACACCTGTAAATAGGTGAAGTGGCAGTCCACTGTCTCATTAAGTACACAATTTAGTGACTACTATGTGTTAGACACGATCTCTAAGCATGGTGGAGCAACCGAGTTTTCTACCTGGAGTCATGTTCACCTGATTCCAGGAGTTAAGTCAGAAACAGTGTCAGATACCAGATGCTGCAATAAGAGGAAGGTGAACTGGAGCTAAATTCAAAATTCAGTTGAATCAACCTTCCCTACCATAGCTACGTTATATGTAAATAAAACATGTTGCGACAAATGAATGTGTACGAAATATGGAACAAATATGGAATGAACTTGTATGTTGGAACTATGTTAACTCAAACCTAAATAGTACAAATAATGAGATAAAACTAATTTTGTTAATCCTTAGTCTTATCATAATAATACCTCTGTAAAATTAAAAACCTTACTAAGTCCAAATTTACATCACTATCAAATGGTATCATATTTATAACTTGAAAGTTTAAATGTAAAACCTTTACTTTTCTAAATGTAAATAACCCAAATTCAGCAAATAAAATATGACTCATACACTTTGTCTTTTATTTCCCTACAGACTGAATGAACATTGAGTGTTAACTGAACAAAATGTTGCAGTAGAAGCTTCAATGTTTTATTTGGTTTTAACAAATCATTAGAGATGCCTATTTCTGGGAATTGGTCTCTCAATCTATCTGGCTTTGCTCCAAATTTACTTGGCTGGTTTTGTTGAATTTGGTTATTATTAACCAGAATACTAACTAGTGTTTGTCTCTATTAGTCTTCAAAACTAGTTTTTTTTACAATAGTTATTACAAACTTTAATGTTAAGGTGGTGCAATTATAATAATTAGTCTTTTTTATCATATGGATATTTACAATTGTTGACAATGTCATAATACATCTAAAGGCAAAATCAAACGAGAACATTAATTTACATGTAAATCGAATAATTATTTTTTAATTATAACATTAACCTAAAATTGTATTTTACAAACTAAAATTAAATTTAATGGATCTTATGTATTTACATTTCTAGATTAAACAATGGTTTTATCCAATAACGTATAAGTAAGTAAAGGTTTATTTAAAATGAACTACCAGAAAAATAAAACTTTAAAACAGTAATTATATACACATACGTGTGTGTGTGTGCACGCACATATATAATATATATATATATATATATATATATATATATATATACACACACAAGTACTACATATAAACATACTAGACACAAATAAATGTATGCATATAAACTGTTACACATCTAAAATTAAATTTTCTAATACTAGAAATTCATTTAAGCTATATAAAGGGTGTTTCAAAAGCCAACTACAAAAAACTTCATTCTAGTTTTGTGTGAATGTTTATTTATGAGTGGTTAAAATAATAATAGATATTTAAGGATATCACTAGTCTATATAGTTTATTAAAGGTTTGAGTAAGATGGTTGAAACCAATTTATAGAATTATTTTTAGTTGATAATGTATATAAATAAATTTCCTTGGTAATTTTAAATAATTTGGGTTTTGTAATAGAGATAAAAAATTATGTACTTGAAGATAAATAATAGACTAAATTTCCAACAAAAAGAAAAATGATTTAAATGTTTCAATGAATGAGAATTACCTGACAGCTTTTTGTGAATAATTAAAATATCTTCAACTCCCACACAATTGCCATAAATGTTAAGCCATATTACTTGGAAATAGGCGGTTTTCACGAGGTTTTAGGAACAGTAACTTTAAGGGAACCTGAAAGGTAAATAACCCTAGAGAGTCTCTTATATGTTCTATATGTAGGTTCCAAATTAACTGGTTATCTATCTGAATTACCAACAATTTTGCATTGTTGATAATACTATTGTTATGAGAGACCAGATAAAGTTTCAAACAACAGATTATATTTGATGTATTTTATTCATTTAAAAGAGATTGTTAGATTTAAACCAATAAAAAGCACATTGTAAAGTTTCTTCGCATAATTTTGAAAGTTCACCAACATTATTTGTAATGTTAATATTAGTTTTTAACTGATTTTAAGTAAGGCAGATCAATTATACTGATTAGAAAGAGAGTGGTCCAAGGACAGAACCCTGCAGGATGTCATGCTTTACTCTTATGTTTTTCGACCTTACACCATCAATGCTGACAATCTGTTGCTGATCATGTCAATAGGTCTTAAATAATTTTAGTGAAGGTACTGAAAAGCCATAATAATTTTGCTTAGTAGCGAGATCGCAGTGTTTAACACAATCAAAGCCCTTGATTTCAAAAACCTAATTAATCTGCGTAATCAAATCATCTTTGAATCACAGGTAGATGTAGTGTTTCTGAGACCAAATTGTGACCTATTTAAATTACTCTTCAATAGATCAATAATCTGTTCATAAACCAACATTTTCATCAATTTAGATAACACCCGATAAGATAACAGAATAGGACAGTAGCTTTCTGGCTTTTGGACTTTTTTATATATTGGGCAGATTCTGGAAACGTTTAGTTGTCTTGAAAACACTCCCCATTTTTTATGACATTCAAAACATCGACTTCCAAGAAAAAGGCTGATTAGCGAAACTAGATGGCATAAACTCATGTCAAGGAACATTATTTACAGTGGGTTTTATTGTTTCGTTTTTTCTAGTATAGAACTTAAAAAATAATTGTTAAGAGTATCAGGAATAATTTTGGGTTTTACACTATTTACCAGGATATCTTCTTTATAGTAATGCACCAAGCAGATATGAATTTGTTATTACTTTTTCTATATATTTTACATTGTTTACTAGTATTGCATCTTCATTTAATTTTTCATAAAACCTTTTACTTTATTACAACTATTTCTTAAGAACAATTGTTAATTTCGTTGCCCTCTAACAATTCACTAAAAACAGCATTTTTTATTTAATTTTACTTAGGCTATTGTTATACTACATTTTGTTGTTACATTTTTTTCTCGAGAATTGTTTGAAAAGTTAATATTATTGATCATAGTATCAACCTAAAATCAAACATGCATTCTAAACCCTTGCATTTGACCAAATCTATTAATTATGCCAATAATATGCAGCTAACTTTAAGATAAATTTGTGAAATCACATTGAGACATACAAATTTTAATTGTATTGTCAATACTATAAATATTATAATTATGTTCAAAAGAATTCCATATTTCATCCTGATGATGCCACTATGACCAGAGAATGGAAATTTGAGTGTACTGATAGAGGATTCTAGAAGAGAATATTTTTTCACAAATATGTTGTATAAACAATTCTTTCCTCTGGTAGGAGTTTTATTTAAATTATCAAAGTCATACTATTATAAAAAAATAAGCAGTTTAACTAACGGTTGCAGTGTTTTCTGTAACATCAAAGCAAATATTAATATCACCTCCCACTATAATGTCACAACTTAATTTTTTTGTATAATATACGACAACAGTATATGGAGAGTACATAGAAAGATGTTTCGATCATCATTTAAAGAATGATACAAATACACTGTCAAAACTTTTAAGATCATCAACATAAGTGGCTGTGGCTTCAAAGTTAATTCTTCACAGAATCCACTAATATCCTATTCTTTAGATTGAAATTTACTATTTACAAATGTCTCCCCTCTAATGTGGTTTTGTGTACAATATGTAGCTGCACAGTAATACTTATAAGGGAATGATTTAGTTTCCTCAGTTCCAAGCCAGTGATCTTATAAACAGATTGCTTGCAGACTAGAAAAGTTCATCTACGAGTAGATGAACTATAATTCATCTCGTAGAACTATAATTTTATTTCTCCAACTTTTTATAGTGTAAGAGACTTACTGGTAAATGGTTGATTGTTAACCAAGTAATCATTAACACAATTTAATTTGGATTGGAACATTTATTTTATGTACAATTTATAATTCCTTAAGATAACTTCCTTGAATACAGAAAAAGTAGAAAATTTAGGCAATTTTGTATTTAGGCTCAAATAAAAACATCTCAAGATTAAAGTTTGAGAATTTTGTACAGTATATACATATATTATAGTTTCAGGGTTGACTTCTTTTTGTATTTATTTATGACCCAAGGAGAAACTTTAATTAAGAACTTTTTAAGGAGAAACTTTTATTTTTAATTAAAAACAGTATAAAAAAAATAATTGTATTTCTTAATGAAATTTAATTTATTTATAAGTAAACGATTGCACCACTTTAAACAGGTAGAATTAATTTTAATTTAATGTCTGGTTAAATTATACCATCTTATATGTGTTCCTTTGTTTATATTTTACATTTGAGATGTACCGTACTTTTGTCTTGTAAGTTGACCTTGTGAAAGAGAGGCTAGAGGAGTCTGAGGTGCTAAAGCAAGCCTTCATGTTGTTTGGTGTGACACCTGAGCAAATTGTCGGGATGGTGATAACTGACATCTGCTGATAATGTGTTATCTCTGGTTCTAGATGGCTTAGAATATGTCGTTGACACACCTATTAGTTGAAACTCCATTGAACCTGTTTTTGTCTCATTTGGAAAAGTGGTAAATAGGTACAATATTATAGATTGTCATGTGTTTCATTCATTGATGACAGGCCAAGTCATTGCTTTGTCATATAATATGGATAATACAACACTTCCCATACCTGAAAAGTCTATTAAAAAAATATATAATTGTTTAAATCTCTCTCTATATTGCCTTCCAATTCCTTCTTGCAAATTTTAAAAGACATTACACTTGCCAGTTTACTTTTGGCAGTAAGAAAACAAGATGATGTATCTGTAACTTGAAACTGGTTTTCAAGTTAACACTCTCTGTAAAAAATACTAGTCTCTGTATGATGTGGCACATTAACAACAACATGACTACAGCTATAATCACAGGATATTGAATCTAAGGTTGCACCTATACAACAAATCCTAATGATCGAAAAGAGGGCAAACAGAACGTCAAATGAGAGTAATTTCAGAAATTGTTTCAGAGAACTCTTCAAAATGTGTGCAATAGGCGTTTTTATAAAAGGGAAGTGAATTCTTCATATTGAAGGAAAGTACTTGTTTTGGGACTTTAATTTACACTATATTACAAAACTAGCTCATATTGCTTTGTTACTTAATATAAATTTGGAGTAGCATGTTCGGATATCAATTTACAGAACTCCCCTAAGAGCATACGTTGTTGTTGAATGTGTTGTAGACATATTATACATGTTTAACAAAATTTACACATTTTGTGGTCAGGAGGTGTTTGTATGAAATGACAAAATTTTTCTATTTAACTATTTAGAATTCAATGGTGAAGATATTTTTGTCTCTTTTTGCTTCCGTTAGGGTACAAATACATACATTAAAAGTCGTGGTAAACCATAATGATGATTGAGATGTTTGGATAGGTAAGGCTGTAATGTAAAAATCTTTTTGTATATTCTGGGTTTGATTGTTTCAATGTGTGTTGTTGACTTGCAGGCTCAAGGAAATGGCTAATCTCCTCATTCTGTTAACCACCACAGTTTTATCTGTCACCTCAAAAACAACCATTGGTTTTTATAGTTTCCTCCACATTAATAGTTAGAATTTGGTCTAGTAGAAGTTAGAATAATGTTTTTAACTGGTTAAGGTACAGTAAATGAATGATATTAGTTAGATGAGAAACAGATTGAAACAAGTTTAAAACTAGTTTGAACTAGTTTTCAGGATTGTACATTAATAATATTAATAGAATATTTTGTATGCAATATTGATTGTTACATTCTGCAATGTCTTGAGATTTTCAAAAGCATTTCCTGGCCGTAGGTCAATTTAGGAGTCAACTAGAATTGCCTTGGCGTCGGTTGTGAGGGCACAAATGCTATGATTGGCTGCCTTTTGTCGATTCTGGCGACTGTTGTGCTGACTAGCATGATTTGCAAATATAAGTTAACTGTTCTCAATTTGTCGATTGATTTGCTTTCTTATATCACCAAATTAAGACAATCAAACCGCATATGAACAGAACATGACCACATATTACTCGTATACACAAACTGTGGATGTACTGTTGGTTACAAGTAATAGCTCTCATGATAGCTTAATATTGATCATAAAACATATTTCAGACAGTAGTAATGAAGTCAGATTTCGTACAGTATGTGACCAGATATTCTGAGAACAAAATAATGATATTGTAAAAATGACATAACTGTTACTGGTGATATTTGATTTGTTTGCTCACCATTGGAAAATCTCTGTTTCAACTTTAGAAAGTGAACCTGTTCTGAGGATGCATCTCTATATAAGATGCAACATTCAGTATTGTTTGTCACACTCTACCATAACATAAAAATCATGGTACAATCGAAGTAGTACCATTGCTTATTTTGTCTGGCACTATGAACACTTTATTAATTGGAGGTAAGAAAGTCCTTAGACACACTCAGATAGTAACGTGACTGTCTGTTTATCAGCCTCTTCATGGCGTTGGAGTAAATTTGTTAATCAAATTTTAAAATTACAAAACCCCATAATAATTGTAATGGTACCAAGTGCCACAAAACATGAAGTCATTGTTATTTTTTTAATGATTTAATATATTGTAAACTCTATATCATACTTATTACATACACAATGATGTTCCTATATTGTTATTTGTTTTATTTTAGTATAATTAATTTTTCTTTTATCTCTTAAATTATTGTTTTAACAGTTTATTGAAACAGTGGGTTTATTTTGAATTTCAGTAATGGTTACTATTCAAAAAATTATTCTTAGTAATTTTTATAAATATTGAAAAGTAACTCGATTGTTATGTACATTTTTTATAATAACACATGAACTTGTTGTGTTAGGAAAAACCTAAAACAGAAAAATATTACAGAAACGTTAATTAATCAAATAACAACTTATACAAGAGCCTGTGGACACTGTTTAAAACAATCACTAAAACGTTTTATTTTAATTTTTTATAACTCATAACACTATATATATATATATATATATATATATATATATATATATATATATATATATATATATAAATCATAAATCTTATTATACTGTTAAAATTGTTTGTTTACTTTAATCTATGCAGTATAATCCCAATTGCCCTTGTTTTTATATTATATAGCTCAAGTTTTGTTTGAAAGACAAAATATTGTACTTATATATTAATATTGCATCTTTACTGCATAATTTCACAATTTGTGCCACATAACTTCACTCTCGTTCTGTTGTTACAAAAAATCTCTTACACTATACTGTTAATCCAAAATTAAAATCCAGACTAAAAACCTTATTTTCTCAATAAATATTAATGTAATTCACTTACTTATACTCACAAGAAGAGACAGGTTTATTTTTAGACACAGAAATATATTGTTGACTAAGTGGAGGCGATTCCAGTGCGACGTAAATTTTTTACTGCGCAAGTTATGTCCGAAGTGACTCATACCTCTCAACTTTACGGCTGCACAGGACTCGCTGTAAGATAGTTGAAGTAGGATAAATATATCCCTTGAGATTACATGTAATTAAACTTAAAACAATTACATTTTTATTTGAAGAAGTTCATTTCTTGGGATAAAAAGCTCAGAATATGCCCCCTGTGTTTGTTTGTAAAAATTGAATCACCCTAACACATTTTGATATTTCTACAAAACTCAATGATACTCATTTATTACTGGTAAAGATTACATGGCAATTTGTCATACATTGACACATTGAAAATGCATTGTTGTACACTTCAATGTTAAGAGCAATGCAATCCTCAAGTTTGCCCAAACCTTTGAAAGAAGCAATACATTAAATTAAAAAAAAATAATTAAAACAAATTAATTAATTAAAATCCCTTTTCAACACAGATAAAAAACTTTCTAAGATTAACAATAATTGTTTAATTCATCATTACTCCCAAAAAATCCATCCACTTCATAAAATGGATGTTTCAAGAGGAAAAAGCCAGTGTGTCTTTTAAATATACCAAATGGCAGTGAACTTAATTTATTTGGCAGTGCATTCCACAATGTTGGTCCAAGAAATAATGTTGTTAATGAATATAGTTTGGAAGTCAGTTTTTTAGTTACAATATTGTTTGTGCTCCTTGTATTATATTGGCCGATGTTTTGATATGTTAAGTTGTTTGACGTAGCCATATAAAGTAACAGTTTATACACAACTAAACAAGGGATTGTCATAATATGAAGTTCTTGAAATTTTTGTTTACATGAATCTTTATAACCAATACCAGAAATATAACGTACTGCTTTTAGACAATAAACAGAGCTAAACTTGGCACAGGGACTTGGCTTGTTTTATCATACACTTGTCTGTGTTTATAAACAGTTTGAGTGCCTGGAGGAATTTTAATAGTTTAATTTCGCTTTTTTAATTTCAGTTTCAAATTGTTGTTGATAATTTTCCTTTGCTTTTTGTTTTGAAGGTGAGAATGAAACTAAGAGTGTCAAGCACCTCTTAATCCGTACTCCTTTAGTAAGAATACAAGTATTAGATGGTTTACACACTCAAAGACCTTGAAAAGGTCACAGAACTCTAATGAAATTACTTGTGAACTCTCCCAGATTTCAGCTTTCTGTTTAAGAAATTTGTTCAAGTTGACATAGTACTATTATAAAAATAGATTGTTTTTAAAATTTTAACTAATCTTTTAATTTATTCTCAAATTATTCTGATTTTAAAAAAGGGGCAACGTATAATAAATCCTTTGTAACTAGACTGGAAAAAGGCCAGTTATATACAGGGATTTATAATTTTAAAGAGTTTAGTTACTGCACAAACAAAATTTTTAATAAGATTTAAGTTAATTTTTACTAATAAAGTTACTGTTAGCCATTACTTTAGCATATTTCATTTGGTAAATGTTTTTACATAAAATTATAATATAAATTAGATTAGTATAGAAGACAATAGCTTAATTTAATTTCAATAAAGATTAATCAACAATAAATACTTTTCTGGGACGAATGGGGATTTTTATGTGGAAACGAGAGATCCAAGTTTGAGTTCTAGCTTAGCAAGTACTTTTTGTGAATCAATCTGCATCTTGAAATTAATAAAGCTTAACATATCTAAAAAAAGTTATGGTCTCTGTTGAATTTTACTTTATTGTATAAAACCCTCTTAATTCACTACAAATTCTATGCCATTAGTGACCTAATTAAGAGCAGCAAATTATCTGTTGTGTACACTTTTTATTAAACATCAATAAGAAAAAGATCATATAAAAACTGTTAGAATTCAATAAATAAAATGAAACAAAAATCAGTCTAATATGAAAATCTTTGACCTAGTTATGAATCTGGAAGTAAATTTCTATACAAAATTGCTGTTGATAAATAAGTACTTTTGTAAACATATAAAACAACTTCAAGCTCTTTTAGGATAAAAAAAATGCAAAATCACTTTCCGCAGAAAGCTTCTATTACATTAATGAATTGTTTAGTTACTGTGCTTAGTAAGAAATAATACTACATATTATGAATGGGATTGTTTTCAAGAACAATATCATATATTTTAATAAAGTATTGAAATAGCAAAAATATTTTTAAATGTTAATAACCATTAATCTGGTGAAGAATGTGCTGAATACATATTTTTACTTCACCATTTTAGGATTGAATAGCAAAAGTTGCTCTTGAAACAACAAACAGGAGCATTCCTGTAAAATGTCAAGTTGGCCATAACGCCTCGTGCAGTTCAAGAGATTTACTAGCACAAGCAGGCAGCCGCTGGCCCAGTTCCAGCATGTAAACACCTCGTTACCTCGCCTCAGTGAACAGCTGGTCACCATTATCACTCAGGTGCAAGGTCGTCAAGTGGCTGTTTCTCTGTCATTAAGTTGATTACCTTTCCCTGTAATCACAATTAGATGGAATGAAGTATCTTTGAGGAAAGAAAGTTGTCTTGCATAATTGAGTGTCAATTACTCTTCATTTGGAGACACTCTACATATTCTGTGTCATGTCACATTGTTATACAAATACTGCTGGGCAATACCAGAGCGTACATAACTCTGAGTGTGGAGACACTCTACATACTCTGTATCATGTCATATTGTTATACAAATACTGCTAGGCAAAACCAGAGCGTACATTACTCCAAGTGTGGAGACACTCTACATACTCTGTGTCATGTCACATTGTTATACAAATACTGCTGGGCAATACCAGAGCGTACATAACTCTGAGTGTGGAGACACTCTACATACTCTGTATCATGTCATATTGTTATACAAATACTGCTAGGCAAAACCAGAGCGTACATTACTCCAAGTGTGGAGACACTCTACATACTCTGTGTCATGTCACATTGTTATACAAATGCTGCTGGGCAAAACCAGAGCGTACATTACTCAGAGTGTCAATTACTCTTCATTTGGAGATACTCTCCGTACTCTATGTCATCTCATCATTATTAAACTTTAGACAACTTTCTCCTTCATTTCTAGGTTTACTTACAGGAAATGAATTCTCTTGTTCTGGCAACTACCATACTTAGCTAGCAGTGCTACTAACTCCTTCCAATGTTTTATCCAAATGCCTCATAAAAATTCATGACATAAGTTTTTTACAAGAGAATTTTATGTGTTTTGTTTCAAATTGTATGTTAGAGGCATCTTTGAATTTGCAATGAAATAACATTTGGTTTGAGTGAGAAAAGTTCTACATAATTATAAGACCAACAATTCTATTTGAATATGTTGTAGATTAGTATGTATGTATTAGTTGTGTATATATATATTGATAGTGTAATAAAGATTAATCAATATTCCTTGAAATACACAGCAAAAGCTAAGTTCTTATCTAATGTGAACTAGGTTCTTGTGTAACCCTTACGGAGTTGTGCCAGTATTTGGTCCATGCTGAGACAGACTCTGTGATAATCAGGTCCTGTTCTTTATTTGCATATTAACATTTTACTTAGCCTCAACACTGCATCATTAAAATTAATTTGGTGTTAAATAATCATTCAGATTTTACTGGGTTTCAGTAGATTATTGGCTTTTAATGGATCTTTTTAGTGGTAAAAATTAGAGCATAAAACCTAGCAGTAGTCTCTATAAATTGTATATTTGTATGAATGAATAGTTTACAGGTTCCAGTATATCATTGAGGTTTAATGGGTTTTTAGTGGTAACATTTTGGTGATCAAAACTTAGCAGTGATCTCTATATATAGTATATTTTTATGAATACAAATTTTAAACTTGAATTTTTATATTAAAATGTACAGCTATGTTATAATTTGTAGATTTTATGAGGGGATTCTCATTTTGATACAATTCATCCAACGTAACATAAATATGCTTCGCCTATTATAAGTTTGAACTGTTTCTGGTTTGTAATATTGGCCAACCTGCTGACAGACGGCCTGGCACTCAGCCAGCCTCCACTGATATCGAAATATTTCCAATTCCGTGCCACCAGTGAACAACCTCTTTGTTGTATAAATAATTGAACAGTTTTATTTTATTCTGTTGTTTCAGCCACTACTTCAGTCATATGGTGCAGTTTATATTGTACCATGTATCTACTCAAAATATTTTAAATTTATAATGGCCTCTTTCAAACCTGGAAGTTTAAGTACTATATTTCATGTATCAACTGAAATATAGCATGTTTCTCCTTCATATTTCATTATAACAGAATATCTTCCCTTTAACATCTATGTTTCAATACAACCAGTGTGTTTTGAAATTTTTTTAACAATACACAATCTCTTTATCAAATCATTGGCTGCGGCAGACACTTGTGCATACTGGATGGTCAAGTTTAGGCACCCAATATAGAGCCACCTTAAAGGTTTTAAGCACATTAACAGTACTAAGATTAAATTTAAAAAGTCGAAACAGTTTATTTTCGGTATAAAATGTCAAAGAAAACAATATATTTCAAACGTTAGTAACAAAAAGCCATTCATTAAATAGTCTGGGATATTTAAAAGAAGTTATTTTTGCCTGTTAGTTTCAGAATTATTATATATGTTTATATACAATGTATTTAGTAATACATTTAAAAATTTCAATATTTCAAGTTTTACAACAAAATGCCAGTCAATCAAGCAATTATTATATCTTTATTGCTCATAATGCTTATATAATATACAGAGTACAAAGGTGTGTGTATTGTCAACAAGTTTTTATATATTTATAATACATTATACACTCCATTTGTAGTGGATAAAATAAATATGAAATACAATAGATAAAACATGTAAATGGAATTTTTGGCTAAACACATTTTTAGTGCTACGTTGGGCAGACATGTTACTTAAACTTGTTATTACCATTATTGGAGAAAATACCATATATTATGTACTTCATGTATTATTGTACTAATTTAAATGTGATTAGCCTAAATGTGAATTAAGAAAAAAATAATAAAACTAATGGGTCTAGTTGGTAAAAAAACAGTGAAAAGCTTCATATTAACACTGATTACATGTGACTTATTCCTATAATAAAATCATAAATTTACATTAAATATTAAACAATCAAACACTAAAAGACTGTAATGTTTACACGTTAGACAAATAATTGTTTAAACGTTGATATAAACTCCATAATATTAGTTAGATTTTTATGTCCACGCATCAGTCAAAACCTCAATAGTATAAAATGCATTTAAGAGAATCCTTTTTAATTTATTGAGAATACCCCTTTTGGTTAAACATATCATATTTTTGGGAATTTTATTAAAGATTTTCACTGCAATATAATAAGGGACTGTGGTCATCTGTACATATTAAATCTGTATTTTGGAATTACTAATAATTAATGGTGTGAGTGAATTTATTATTATCAAAAATATGTAATCTTGTTAGTGTCAAAATATTGAAATCTTTAAAGAATATTTGGGATCCCTCTAAAACAATTTCGTATCTAAGTATTGATTCAATATGTGCATGGAATGATATATGTCAAGTTATTATCACTAATAGCATATCTAAAGCTGTGCAAGTAGGAACTCATCAAAATGTATTCCTAAAAGTATATGAGAATCCATTGAATTAGGATTTATGTTGTCTAAACCATTTATGAGGTTATTAGTACGTTTATTGGTTTTGAAATGAATTAATTTTGTTTTGGTACTATTTAACAGTAATTGATTATTTGCGAACTATTCTTTAAGTTAAATATGGATATTTTGTACTAAGTTGAGTTAAATCAGTAAAACAGTTATTTGTTACTAGAACTGTTGTATCGTCAGCATATAAATACATGTTTTTGTTTGCTCATTTATACTTTACTACATTATAAATACAAGAAACAAAATAGATCCAAACTTGAACCTTGTTGAACTCCATATTTCATTACCAACCACTTGATATTTATAGTTGTTTTTAGTCAGAATAGTTATTTGTTTATGACAGAACAGATATGAAAAAATTAAATCGAAAGCTTTATTTCAAACTATTTACTTCAGTTTTTGGATGAGGAGCACATTATCAACACTATCAAAAGTCCTGGGTAGGTTACAAAATACCCCAGCTCTGTTATGAATGGTTCTTTCAAACGCTTTAGAGAAATTACTAATTACTGAAATGGGATGGTAGTTACTTAGCTCTGTTTTATGGCCATTTTCATAGCTAGGTCTAATTACTGAATATGCCAATCTGTCAGTAAATGGTTGGTTAATAATTTTACTAACGATGAGTGATATTATGTCTGCACATAATGAATGTTATTGTGGTCTACACATAAATATTATTAGAATTTAATCCCAACCAACAGAATTGTATTTTTAGACCTAAGTTTATATCTCTAATTTCCTGAAATGTCCATGTTGGAATATATAGATATTCCAGATATATAGATATATATGATATATTATAGTTGATGTTACACAGGTGTTATTGATAACAATCTGAGAATATCTCCATAGTTTTACATTGCTCTCTGATATTAAAAGTAAAATAAACATTGAACACTATTCTTATTGGCCTCTTTAGTAAAAAGTTACTAATTCACAATTTGTATGATAAATTCTGTTTTACCACATTATCTATGGCGAACTCACTCTAATACTATTCCTGTTGTTCTAAAGTCAGTACATGACTTGGGTTGCAGTGAAACTGTTAAACACAAATATGACAAGATATGTATGAGTTGATGAATGTGAGCATGGTATAACAATGTTATAACAGCTAAATTGTATTAGATAAAGACGTATTTTCATTTCAAAAAGTGGCAGATAATATCTTAATTGCTTGTGTAATATGTTTTCCATGAAAAAATGTGATAAACATGAAAAATGTGATGTAAATGTGAAAAAATGTGTGTGAAGTTTACTATTTACAATGGATGGTGTGAAACGATAATGTGATTTTGGAAACTTACCTTAATTATATGTTACAAAGTTTGAAGGGTTGAAATCTATCCTCTTGTTCAGGTGATTTGTAAAAATATAATTAGATGAATTTTAATACATATGTTATAGATGATATTTTAAATTATAATACATTATTAAATTAAATTGAAATAAATTAGTTTATAATTAAATGATGGATACATTTTTAAAATATTAATAATAATATGAAATATTACGGAAAAGTAATAAAAATTGAGATTTTTTAACCTAACAAATATTTTTAGAATACGTTATTTTGGACAAGTTAATATAAGATGGGATAAAGCCATAAAATAAGAACAGTAAATAAAATATTATGAAACCTTTTTAGCTTATCTTTTTGGAAAAAAAACATTATACAGTACTTTGAAGTAATAGATGAAAACTATTTTGTTTCGAAATTATTAAGAACTTGAGTACACTATCCTGCAAATTTAGACATTTCATTAAGATTGGAAAGAATATGTATTTGCATTTTAAATAATTGTACATTGAAAGAATAAAGGTCATGTAAAAATTACACTTGAGTTTCACACCAGTACCAATCTATAGTATAAAATTTCCCCAGTAACAAACAATTTTATGCTTGATGTAATTCTTTATTCAAGTACATCATTTTAGAAACATTATAAATAGTTGCACTTTATATATTTTCTCTAAGAATGTAATGTATACTCTATAACTCATTAGTCTTGTGGGTTTTTAAGAAAATATTTCTTGTAAATAAATCATTTTAAGAACCACAGACTAAGAATATTTCATAGTGCACCAAACAGTATTTCTTCATGCATTTTTTGAAATGTAGCACATGTTTCTTTTTACTTGGTTAATTGTATTAATGGTTGAAAAAACATGTATTTAGGAGGGTTCAACTGAAGCGGGAATAATAAAATATTAATTGTTATTTAGTATTATAACATTTTCTCATGACTTTTCTTTGCTTTAAACAAAACACCAGCTGTTCAAATGTTTTTGAGGAAGTTTATACCTATGTTTTCATCAATGATTAAACTATGAACCAATATTACCCAAATAGCAAATGAGTTAGTAGAAATCTTTGTCTGGTCTTACATAGCTAAAATCTTGCTCCCAAGTAAGATATTGCTTTATCTTAATCAACCAGTGAACAGTCCAACTGTCGAAATAAAATTGTAACTTTATCTTCATCAATACTTTACCCAGATTGTAAACAACACTATCAGTTTTCCTTATCAGCAACACTTTCATCACCAAGTTATGGAGAAAATCTGATGATAGGTGAAAGTGTGCAATGTCTTGTATCAGTCAGCTGATAGATGTTGACCCTTGGCAGATATCGAGTGACCTTGAAACTGGGCTCTATTGATTACATGTCACTGCTATTTCCAGACCCATCACTCTCACTAATGCACATAGGCCCTTCAGCACCTCAGCTTGCACATGTCCTCAACAGAAATCTCATTCTGGCAATTACATAGTTATTTGTAATACTACTATTTTTTTACAACAAGAGCTGTGGTATTGTCTTTTGGGAATGAAACATTGTATTGGCAACAACGGCATATGAAGTACAATGTACGCTTTTATAGGCATGTCACATAAATATGCCTTCTCGCTATATATTTGCTTATTATTTCTTAAATTTTGAAATATTTTTGGCTACCAATATTGACCTCGATATCTTCATAAAGAAACAAGTTTGATCTCCAAAAATACTTTTCATTGATAAGTTTTCAACATGTATTCGATTTTTAATAGAATATAATATCACTTTTATTTATTGTACTGCATTATGAGATGGAGTTTTTGTTATAATTGTTTTAGGTTTAAATTAAAGTAAAATTTAAAATATAAGTATTTAACACATAATTTCAAATGCTAATTGGAAGCCATATGAGATTAAATAAAAAATATATTAACGTCCAATTCACAGTGGAAATAGAATAAAGTAACAAGTGTAGTTTTTATTAGTAAATTATAGTTTTAAATATCATTAAGCTCTTATATACAGTGTAGTTCATCTCAATGTATCGCTGACTCTCTAGATTATCCATGAGGTTTATATTTGAAAAAAGTCCTGCAAAAAGTCTACATTTTATTAAAAAATCATTCTTTTAGTCGAAGTAATATAATGTATGACTTTGTAAATTTATGTTTTGTTCTTTTGTTTTGATTAAAAATATATTGTCTGAAGATGGGCCTTTCCATCAAGGTCGAGGTATTTGTAGAATTAAAATGTGTAAGCAATGTTTCAGCGTGGTGTGAGTTATATGATCGTTATGGCATTTGTAGTAAGCCTAAGAATTAAGAAGGTAAAGTCACTAAAAATTTACTAGTTTGTTTTTTTTAACAAAATTCGGTATACACTAATATATGAAAAATATATAACAAAAATTACTAAAGGTTTTGGTATTACTAACTTCAATTTCATGTATCATAATATCAACACTGATGTCGCTACTCAAATTAATTTATAATGTGGTTGTAACAGTACGTTCATATCCCGTCACTGAATAATAATATAATATACCATGTGTTCCAAATTTTATACACACTGCGAGAGCTGTGACAGTTTAATAGTTTTGACCAAAAACAGTCTTTTGAGCACACTATGTAAATGACACATCCAACAATTAAGTTAACCATATTGCTTTTTTAGTCTTGTTCCTACGCAAAACTTTATCCATTTAATCTTTGCTGCATCTCTTATAGTTTCCAAGATCCCTTCAGTGTGCATAAAATGGTCACTTGTGTACATTTTTACATAGATCTAAATAAAATTTCACATGATCATTATTTTATTTTTTAATTTAAAATAAATGAGAACAGAATAAAAATAACATGAATTTTTTTAATACAATATTTCTATGTTAGTGATTTGAAAAGAAGCAGAATGAATTATGTCATATTTTCAATCATGATAACCATTATTTTAGATCAATTTAACAGGCTTACAGTTTTATCATGTGAATGTTCAGCTTCTTTTTATGTAATTGGAAAACTTATGCCCAAGGCTTAATAATCATTAATATTAATGTCATATCATTAATTAGTATACTCAAATAGGTTGATGACTTAAAAATGGATGACTTCTTATGTGAAGTTCTGGGTTCATACCTAGCTGTAGGTTAAACAAATTTGTAATGTTCAAAAACTCTTGCCAGTGGGGTTATTGACATGTCAATGGAAATTTCTTAAGTAAATTAGTGACAGCCTATTACTGAAAAAACAATTTCCGTGATAAAAGAATGAGATATCTTCTTTAATACACACAACACTTGATGTTTGTGTTTGTTGTTTACTTCCATATGGTTATTATAAGACTACACAGAAAACACACCCTTTTTATCATATCATTCTGTTATGCTGATTTTGTTCTTAGTTCCATGAAAATGAAAATCTTTGCCATAGTTAAAAGAAGAAAACTGCAAGAATTTGTGGTAACTTTTAAAAAACTTTAACATAACTAAACATAAAAGATTTATAGTTTTCTGTTTTTGTTCCAGGTTTTGATAAGCCACACCAAATTCCCAGTGATACCGAGGAGAATAAAGATCAGCAAGCGATTGGCACAATGTATGCACCCTGCTCTGCCATCTGGTGTCCATCTCAAGGCTCTGGAAACGTACGACATCATCTTCAAATGTATGGGAACCAACAGGCTGAGCCACGAGCTCTTCATATACAGTGCAGGTGAATCTTAATGTGTCATTGTTTCTCTAAGTTCCAGAAAGTCAACATTTTTGAAAGAACTTTTTTGAAGTCTTCCTTTCACAAAAGTCTTTCAAAGTTCCATATTTTATTAAAAATAATAAATTATGACTGAATAAACCAACATTTTGTTCATTTAATTATTAATAAAATTTCTCTAGTTTCCTCCATATTTGGATCATTTATGTAATTAGGAAAAATCTACACTGTGCCCTTGTGTTATGGTCAATTTAGCTAATGAGTTCAGATTTGGTAGCTTCAATTCAATCTTTTCTGTATACATAAATATTTTATCTATTTTAGGTAAAGAAATAAAGTAATACATAGAGTAAGAGTAATTTTTTATCAAACTTTGAAAAAAAATGTCAGCACTTGTTACTTGAAAGGTCATTGAGATTAATATTCGTTATTAAATAAAACATGTAAATAATATGTGAATAACAATATATTCGGTTAATATATTAAAAACACTCCATTTAACATGTTTATAGTCTTTTTGTGTATGTATACACAAAATATATTCGGTTTTAATATATTAAGTAAATAATGTAAAAAGCTCTGAAGCACATAGTGTGACAAATAATAAAATCCTAAAACTTGGGATTTAACTAGTGTTATTGATTGGAATTATTATAACTTGACTGACTAAATAGTTGATTGGAATTATTATAACTTGACTGACTAAATAATCAGTGCCTAGTTTAAGTACAGGTGAATGGTTCTAAATAGTAATCCTCAGATAAGGAAAGAATAGTCCAGTTCATACTTCAGTACAAATATAATCAGCTGTTCTGTGTACAAGTTGGGGCATGAATAATTAGCAGATAAATAATACCCGTTTGTAGTGAAACAGTAATGTTATTTACTTTAAATAGTGCCTGTCAGCAATTAATTTTGTGCTTTTTAATTAAATTTATTTTACCTTAAATGTTGAATGACTTTCTTTTATTCAATTGGTTTTGATTGCAAATGTATTGCAAATCACTTTAACCTATAATTAGTAAAGTTAGAATGTGAAAACCATTCAATGAAATTGTAAGTTATTTGAAATTATTTAACTATTTTTTCTATTTTAAATTTAGTATTAACAATTTTTCATATTAAAACTACACTACAGGTAGACTTGTAATATGACTCAAAGCTAAGAACTAAACATTGAAACCAAATTCTCTGACTAAAACTAGTTAGTAGGTCATTTATTTTTCCCTCCAATTAATTTTTAATTTTATATTGCTGGAAACATAAATAAATCTGTATTATTATAGAAACAAAATAGGAGTGCACCACACTACGTGTTGTGTAATAGGCTTTGCTGAGGTTACATGCAAAGTTTCAAGTCTCTAGATCACATTAACATTCTTAAGATATTCTGCAAACAGACAATCATATAGAAAAGACATTTTTTATATCTTCTGTGGTGGACAAAAGATAAATGATATAATAATGGATTAAATTATAAAATATCGCAAAATCTTTCTCAAGATATCTTGTAGATAGTTAGGCTAATATCTGTTACTATATTACATTTTGAAATGTTATATGACTGTAGCCTACTCAGTTTGTTTACAAATTTATTTATTTTGTGATTTTCTCGGTGCTATTATAGTTATGTGTAAAAATGTTCGCTAACGCTCAGCCAAATCCCATAGAGTGGCTGCAATATGATCAAACTCAATGTTGCCTATATAGAAATGAAGTTCCTTACACTATATCAAGTCTGTAGGTTAGTTCTTTCTTGATATCTCATGTTTGCAGACAGAAATTAAATTTGTCCAGCTCCTCGAGTGATAGGCTTCATTAACGATCATCCAATGACTTTAAAATACATAATGGAAGGTGAAGATCTAACTCTAAATATTTATTTGTATAACTGTATCAAATTACCTTCAAAATTATGTATAATAAAATCTAATGTAGCATAACCCAACAAATTAATAATTTAAATTTGAAAATACAGTATATGTAAAATATTACCTGTGTGGCTTATCAATTAAAATGGATTGTTTTGTTGAATCCAATATTACACACACACACACGCGTGTGCGCGCATATAAATAATATAATGTAATTGTTGTATAAAGATTGAAATAAGTAGTATAACATTTTGAAATACATACTAAATTTTGGAGCAATTCAAATAACATGTTTGTTTTTCTCTTTTTAATAAAATTAATAAGCTTAAATTTTGTATAAACTAAAATGTTAATTATAAAAAAATTTCTGTTTTCTGGGGTTTTAGAATTGTTATTAAATTTAATTTAAAATACATCTTGAGTGCTATGCTTTTGTCTTTGTCTGGATGTAAAAAATCATGTCTCAACGTATGTGTTTGTGTTGTAGGTCTGTTCCCACTTCTAGGTCACGCCGCCATGAACGTGAGACCATCATTGCTGACTGTTTACGAGACACACTTTGTGCCCCTGGGAGAGAGGTTGGGCCCAGGACTCAGTGGGTTTCTGAGTGGGGTCCTGCCGGGCCTGGAGGAAGGCTCCGACCATTTTGATAGGTATAAATGTAGCTGTTTTGTTTAGTAAATTTTAATAATAAAAATAATAAAAAAAATAGTTTAACCCTTTGAACCCCAGGCAACGAAATATCGTCGCCGAGAAAATATGCAAAGATCCCCGCAGCAACGATGTATCGTCGCCATGGTATATGCGTTTAATACATATTTATTTGAAACCGTAAAATACTTACTTTACGAGTATTAATACATATTTATGAGTATTTTAGTAAAATACAAATTTTTTGTTATTAATATAGTGTATTTAAAATAACATCTATGCTCAAAAAAATATATTACTCTTTGTTGCTACAGCTGTATTTGTTTACAAAGCAGTCTAATGTTACGTATATTGTCTTTGTGTTATAATTGAGTTAAATGTTGTAATTGAGGACTGTTTTTAGTCACTTTTTCTTTAGTTTTAATCTTATAGTAATAATCAGTTCTGTGAACAATGAGTGACAACATTGTAAATCACCCGAGTGAATTGGACAGACAACTGGATGTTGACCTATCAGATGACGATTGGTCTGACGTCTCATCAATTTTCAGTGATGACACTGATGTTGATCCTACCTATAGGCCAACTATCTCGGACTCAGATGACGAAGAAATGCCATTTAGCCAGCTATCTACTTCTCGCGGTAACGCCGCCGCTAGGCCTACTCCAGACAATGACCAACCAGCCTCAGTGAGATCGCGGTTGCAAAATCTTTACCTTTAGAGATATTAATATAATTGTTTTTGTACATACATAAAACTAAATTTAGAAAAATAAAATGTGGGTGCCCATGGTAAAAATTTTTCTTATTTTTGAATTAAAAAATCTTAAAATCTATTTTTTTACCTAAAAATCTATAAACATATATTTTATAATAAGTTATTTTAATGTTGTTAAACAATTTTTTATACTTCAGACTAAACTTTTTCTGTGTACACAATTTCATTCTGGACATTTTGGTGTGTAATACAAGACAATAGCATAAAAAATAGCAAAAATATTAATTTTTTATGAACAGTATGCAATACAGCTGTTCCTGCTCCGGGGATTCTCTGTAGTTCTTAGGTCAAATGGTTTTGGTACGTTTTTCCCACCATCAATATTTTGGTCTGGGGTTCAAAGGGTTAATAAATGTATAATAATTTAGACATCACCAGGGACAAAAATGCTTCTTCTAACCAAAAAATTTAATTCGAGTATAGAACAAAGTCTGACCTTGTGATCTGTGATTGATAAATCTTTAATTAAATATTACAAAATTAATTGTACCTCCTTCAGTTTGTACTTGTGTATGTAGTATGTATGACTAATGTTTACTGCCTTGTCTGTATCAGTATTAACTCTCTCACGGTTTAATTACCATAGTGCACTTCTAACCCACATAATACGGCCCCTCTGCTGTGGGAGGATACGTATTTGCATTTTTCTATTGTTAACAATTCAATTTGAAGAATATTGTTATGTGTCATGTATTGTTGTAAAGCTAATAAGAATAAGTTATATAAATAGAAGAATATATGTAAGGTGTAAGATTATTGTTTAAATTAGGGGTTTTGCCTTGTAGAAACTGCTCTAAGATGTAGAAAGAATGTTCAAGAAGCAAACCGGTTAGCCTTTTATTAACCCTTTGACTAGTAATCCCGAAACAAATTCTGGAGCACACTATGTGCCACCCGCAGTAAGCCCAATAGCCGTGTGTGAAACAACTCGTTATGAATAAACTCTCACCTGAATACATATGCAATCTAGTGAAATAAATAAACAATTTCTAGTAATTTTTGTTTTTCACACTAGATAGCAGGTTTTTTTCCCTAAACTTAATGCCATATGACGGTATTCAATCAGTTGTTTGAAGTAATCAGCTGATTTTATTTCTGGTTATGTACAATTAATTATGGATACATGTTTTTACCTCACTTTTATGTTACTGGTTATATTTTTCTTATATGACAGTATTTTATTTATATTCATATTTTTTAAATATAGTAACTGTTGTGCATAATTCGAATAATTTCTGTATACATACACAAAAAGACTATAAACATGTTAAATTGAGTGTTTTTCATAACACCTGTCCTGCAGCAAATCCAAATGACCTAAAAAAACTAAATCTAAATTTTTTTAAACTCACTCTTTAGGGCACTTTTACAGAGAAAAACCCCATCAGTTGAAGGGTTAAATGGTTAAGCCTTGACTTCATCTGAGAGTTTGTTGTGTAGTTCAATGTAAGAAGGCTTCTTTTCTGTCTGGGTTAATCTGTGGATGGGCAGGGTGTAGTTTGAGCTATGATGTGTATTGTAGTTGCGAGAAGTGTAGCAAGGGAGTGGTATGCCATCTTTGGGAGGACCTGATAGGTTGTTTTCGGCGGTTTGTGGAACTGCTTGTGGTAGGCCTTGTGGCGTGCTTCTGGGGTGCACAAAAAGCCCTTGAGGCTTGAGTGCATGGCAATAGGCCACCCTATAGAAGAAGTGTAGTCTCTATGGAGATGTAGGTTAACTGCATATAGGATGACATGTTCTATGTACAGTGATGCCACAGTCTATTTTGTAATTCCAGTAGGCCTCTCTGTATGTTCCCTTTGGTTTGAGTTCAGCATTAGCTGCCATGTTTATTTTTTTAACCTATCAGCTATCAGTTTTCAAGGATAATTGAACCTTCCTTGTATGTCTTTTAACCCTTATAATGTCACAGACGCCGTATGGCGCATAGACAAACTATCTCCAAACGGCAAAGACGCGGTACGGCGCATCGACACAAAACTGCAAATTTAAGTTCCTTTTAAATCCGATCAATGTCACTAACGATATGCGTCAACCATGTGTGTGGGTTATTGACCTATGTCAAGCGTCAAAATATAGCTGTCGCGTTACATTGTTTGAAACAATAGACGCGGTGTCTAGACACTCTCCCCGCCACACGGCACAGACGCCGTACAGCGCGCGCGCTTTTGTTTGCAGTTTGGCTTCAGGTAGTGCGTGTCTAACCAACGCTGAGTCGGTTTCCTTCGTCGTGTTTTCTGTTTATATGGTTTTTATTTATTTTTAATTTTATTATATATAATTTATTTTAATTATATTTATATAATTGTCTGGTAATGTTTATAGTTTAGCTAATAAAATTTTGTGTGCCTTTTATTTTGACTTTATTTATATCTACAATTTAATGTCCCATAAATATATGTACGTACAAGATAATTTTAAAATTTTTACTTTTTTATACTTACCATAATTATAGAAAGTAAAAATAAAAATTAACTTTACACATTTAAAATTTTTTTTTTTAATGTTGTGCCATTTGCTGGAAGTCGTGAAAAGATATACTGACGTTATAAGGGTTAATACGAGGTATATTCAGAAAGTAAATACCGTTTTGGAATAGACTAGTGAAAAATTGTTTTCATGTCAATTTTATTTTTACATGAAAGAGCATATTCTAAACTATTTTTCGACATAGTTTCCACTAATGTTCAAACCCTTTTCGTTGTGTGGGTTTTTCAATTCCTCTGCATAGAAACTTCCGCCAGTGAAGATAGCCACAATTTCACAGTATTTTTCAACTCATTGTCGGATCCAAAGCACTTGCTGTCAAGCTTGCGCTTTCATGTGCATGAACAAGAGGTAGTTGGATGGTGCCAGATCCAAGCTGAATGGCAGGTGATCGAACTGCTCCTAATGAAACTGTCAAATCAACATTTTTGTGTCACCAGCAGTATGGGGCCGAGCATTGTCATGGAGCAACACAACTGACTTACTGACCTTTCCTCTATGTTTGTTTTGAATTGCACGTCGTAATTTTCTTAAAGTCACATAATATCGTTTTTAACATCTGTATTATTTTTAAGTATGCAATGTATTTAAATTTTGCACCTGCCATCTTAATAGTGCATAACGAGCAAGTTTATGGTAAAATTCTGAACACAGTATAACAATAATTTACTCAGTGAAAGCTAGTTATCCAATTTAAAGATATTTCCGATAATTACATAAGATAGCAGTACAATTTGTTAGGAACAAACACTGTCAATGGAGTGGTGTACAAAATTTGTTACATATTTATAGATAGCAGTTAGATGTGAAGAACAGTTAGCAAACAAGGACAAAATTAATTTGAATACACAATTTCTTGAGAAGTTCAAATAACTGGTGTTTGGAGGCAAGACTGCAATGTGTTATGAAACTAGTGCACTGAAGGCAGAGAGAGAGAAGCCAACCAAAAGCTTTGGCGAGATATGTCTAATCATATTCAATTTAATTCAATATACAAAAGATACAGGGTCAAAAAGGTGGTAGAATTTTTTCAAAATTGTTATAATTTATTTCTTACGTTTCTTCTTCTATTTCGTCATTTATAACTAGAGTTTGTATTATATTTCCTCCTTCTTTTTAATAGTTTTAGCACCTTCCATTAGAAATTTAAAGTACATTCTAATCTTTTTATGATATTTGTGCTCAGACAGATATATTGATTAAAATTAATGGTTAATCTTGTCAGTTTGATAAAGGCTAATTGTAGATTACTGCAGTTTTGAAAATCTACTGTGTGAGTTTTTTTTTCAATTAGTCTGTAATCTGCTTCACAGCCATGTAAGTTCATAAAAAAATAGAAGAGGTTAATTGGCTATGCTTAGAGAAACCTATTACTCGTGGGACCTGAAAAATTTAATTTCTGTCTCTCTGTATATCTGTTTGTCTGTTCACACGATATCTTCGAAACAAACTGACCTATAGATTTGAAGGTTCAGTTATATATGAAGAACACCGAGTTTGGTGATGGTTCACATCATTCCATGAGATTTGTCTGATGGTTAGCGAATATTTTTACATCAGACTTATGGGTAACCAAAGGCAACGAGAAAATAGTATAACGATTAAATTTTACAAACAACACAGCTATAAGAGATTCAGACACATGACATATTAGCACATGTAAACTAAGTATTCCAACTAATACAACAGTATTTTAAAGTGAATTGGTTGTTAAATTTAAATTATGTAACATAATTATAAGCCTGGTTATTGGAGTGCAAAATGCCCTTGAGGCTAACATACCTAGAGAGTAGATCCATTATATTTCAATAGAATAGAATGACTCTAGAAAACTTCTTTGTTTGAAGTTTATTTTTGACGATGGAAGGATTATGAAGGAAACAGGATTTTTCCGGACATTTGCAATCGTTCAGTGAAACAAAAAAAAAAAAAAAATGATGGAAAATGTCCGGAAAAATTCTGTTTCCTCTAGAAAACTGTTATTGTTTCATTATTCCTCTCATCCTATCATCATTGTTTACGCATCTTTATTTAAAGAGGTCACAATAATTGCTCATCAGCAAGAACACTATTATAACTTCAGCCAGTGACAGTGCCTGCTTCCAACACTGATATGAACAAAACACTGTAGACCATTGATTTTGAACGAAATGAAATAAGGAATTATGCTGTCTGTGACAGTAGTATTGAGAGAGTGGTCCAAGCTCATCATGTGTTACTCATCATACTATCACTCAGTGTGCTGTCACTCATCCAGTCCAATTTTCTCAGAGATTGAAGTTGAAGGGTCAGATGAGGTTCCTGTACATTAAATTTTGTTTTAAAACTCTATATGTGTTATTTTTTGTATTTCTTTGAATTTTAAATTATCATGGGTAGGAAGTATAACATATAATAAGTAAATGATATTATTATTATTAGACCTTGTTATCGTTGAAACACACTAATCAGTTACAATATTGTTTGATATAGGTGAAGACAAAGAACATGTTGATGATAGATGAGATGATTTATAATATTGTACTGTTGAACTGTGCCGGATGGTTGCAGAACCAATTCTCTGCTGGAGAAGGTGTGTGAGGGGGTGGGAGCAGCTCACTTCTACGGCTGCCTCTGGGATTGTCTGGCGTCCAATGCTGCGGTGAGATTGCCAGCCATATCCTTCGCTCTCGCGCACTATGACAGGCGACTCAGCACCGAGGACCAGTTACACATCATGGGCACCAACATTGATGTCATGGTAGGTCACGTCATCAAATCTTACCATTACCATAGGGTGTATTGTGAGTTGAGCTCGGTTCGAATTATTTACCCAGAGATCTTGTTGCACCTTATGAAGATTTATTTGAAACTAATTAATCAGTAGCCTTTGAAAAGTAAAAACGTTCCATAGTGTGAGTGTACATGTTTAGTCATATGACTATATAAGGTTAACTGATCCTTAGGGTGGATTATTAGTTAATATCCCAAATAGTAGAAGTAAGGAACCTATTAGTACAAGTATACTGTGGTCTCCATTCCACTTCGGTGTAATCAGGTTGTATTGAATAATTGATAACAGTGATAAAAACTGTTTCACTTGCTGAGGTTTAAAGTATGTTGTATAGGTGTTAGGAATATACAAGAACTCACTAGTTGTGTCAAAATTAACTTGTAGCCAGGAGGAGTATACTTTGGTCAAACTTTACTAAACTATCCAGACATAAAAGTTTTGAAAAGCTCGATTACAGCTATCTGAAATAATTAGCAACTATGGGATCTTTGGTATTCAGTTAATAAGTTACAACCGAGAATAAAAGAAAGTGGAACCAAAACAGCATAAAAGATTAGCTGCACTATATAATTGAAACTAACTCAGGTATGGTAGTAATTTTACTATTCGGTATTACTCTTTTCATTTCAGATTGGAGATACTCTATATGTTAATTATATGTACTGTGCAACCCTGGTTGTTAGGCAATAGCTTAAGGTAGTGATCACACTCAGTTTCTATGTGATCTGTATTTACCTCCCAACAAGGACTTAACAGTCCACTAACTTTGTCAAATATAAAAGATAAGTTATCATTTTATAAGATTTTTAGTGTTTTAATTGATAGAATTACGTTATAGGTGGCAGGTTTGTGTGCCTGTGTTCATGATTCCAGCGTGTTGGTACAGCGCAGTGCCCTCGACCTGTTGCTTATCGGTTTCCCCATGCACAATAGTCAGCTGCTCAAATCTGACATGGTCAGGCTTGTCACAGCATCCCTGGCCACCATTCTACGCAGGGACATGTCACTCAACAGGTACGGTAACTTCTAGAACACACCTAGGTTTTGAATAACTTTAAAATAATATTGTAACCATTGCTTTAATGTTTTTATTTATGTTTGCCACAGTTTTCAGAAATTTATTATTTAGCACATACATTCAGCATGTTATAGTCAATTCAGTTGCCTAAGCCATTTCAGGTGCAGGAAAATGTTATTACTGAAAAAACGTATCTTAAAATACAAACACATGTCATTGAAACTTCTGTAGGAACTCAGGAGAACATGTAGAAGTGACTGACTGTTGTGTGACAGGCGACTGTATGCTTGGCTGTTGGGGTCGGAAGTGAACGTGTCTTTGCTGAGCTCAGAACATCCCCTGGTGAAGCGCAGCAAGAGCTCGGAGTCCCTGGCCGCCAGCAACCTCTACTTTGAGATGTTCTCACGGGAAATGTTGGTTCAGGTATGTCCACCACCTCTTCATCGGTAAAGATAGGGTATACAATTGGGAAGTGCTTGTTGAAACTATGTGAGATGTAGAAGTGTTTTGTTAGAATTCTTTATGGTGCCGTATACTTGTACATTTATACATGTCGCTCTTATACTCTGAAGACAAGAGGATTCTAATGTCTATAAAAAGAGGGTTATCAAACCCCAATGCTGTAATTGATCTTTCTTGTAGGCAAGGTAATTACTCCCGTAATTTTTAAGGTGATGGGTTCGTTCTATACAAGTGCTTTTTTAAATCAATATAGACCTCACATACACAAGTGCAGGGGACTAGGACCAGCTGTATTTCTACCCCAATAGTCACATTTTACATGTTCCCAGTCAAACCCAGATCTTCGGTATTTGTAATTTCATCCTAAAGTGAATATTACACATAGATTATAAACATCACTATTAGATAAAATTATATCAAACAACGTAGCTCACTTAGTGGATCAGCATCTGCGAGTACTCAGCTGGCTCCAATCCTCTGTGCTTGTGAATGTGAGGGTCTGTGCCTTTGTAGCAATTTGATCGGGCACATCAGTCACACTTCCTAGTTGATTTTGGTACAGTGTAGAATAATTTTATACATTACGACATTTTAAAATCTTTGTGTTTCGTTAATTGGTAAACAAATAGTAATTACGTAATATGTACTTAAAGTATATTAACATAAATTTATCAGAGTAGAACCCACTGTTATTTTAATTCATGTTATCTTTTCCAAAATATATTTTACTGTTTTGGGTAAAAGTAAATCAGTTGAGCTTTAGAAGAGCCTACTTGTTTACTAAACAAACTGTTAATACATTCAGTTATTTCAATTTTGTATGAAATAAGTGGTTAATAAAGAGTGTATTACAATCATTAAAAATCATCATCAGAAAATTATATCTGGTTCATAGAGTGTAAAATACAAGTGATTGTTTATTTGGTGCCAGAGAGATCTAGTATAATTGACTTTGAATGCATGGCCTTGGGAAGTTAACCTTCATCGGGACTATCCATCTCATACTGTAGCGACTTGTCCCTTTACTTTTGTTTCATAAGATCCTTGTACAGGCTGAGGTTAATCGGAATTTCAATGAATTGAAATTAACCTCTTCTTAAAAGCATTTTAAGTTTATAATGTTATTATGATGATGTGTTTACAGTATCTATGTTATGAAATAATAACCCCTAGAGGGGTGTTTAATTTTTCTATCTTTGTCCAATGAAGGTTTAGCAGGATCCATCCATGCTTTTAACTTAATTAATTTCAGTGAGCTGCCATTTTGTACTGGATTTAGATAGAAGCTCTAGTTTTCCCTGTTCTTCTTTTATCAAGACCTTAAAAATAAAGTGTCACTTATGGGTATTTACATTTAAGAATTTTGAGTCGCCTCCCCAAAATCCCATTTTGGGGAAATGGCCAAAGTTGTAACAATGACTAAAAAGTTCACTTCTATTTCCTAGAAAGGTGTTCCGAGTTCCGTCTCTCCATCTTTATTCATCAAAAACTGAACAGAGTGTATCCATATTTTTAATGTACATTGTATAGAGGCACAAGGATTAAATAATCCCTGATAATCATCAGCAAAGATAAACTTTTACCATAAAACATTAGAAATACTGCTAAAGTGTATTATTATAATTTTTTGTTTGTTTTGAATATGAGGAAAGTATGAATTTTCCCTAACCTCAATATATACAATTTTTACAATCCTTACATTGTCAAAAAACAAACTTCAAACAAAGCATCTCTTTGCACTGTAAAATATATTTAAAACATAAACATAGCAGTGGAAAACTAAAAGAATAATTCAATTGAATAGTTGAAGTATATGTTGTTTAATTTGTATGTTTTACAAACAAATTTTTTTTAAACTTACAGCACATATAGTAATAATAAGCATCAGCGAAAAAGTTCTGAAGGCTGTTTTCATTCCACTGGTCTGATGTTTCATTAACACTTCAACCGTATCACCGGTCTCTGAGACCGGGCGGGTATTTTAATGTTACGAAATTGGCACACCTGATTGTCTGACTGCTTTCCCCCACTTAGTAGCTGTCAAGTGGCTTCCGACCATTATTTATGTCTAGCCCTCAGTTGGCCTCGAGCTCTGCTTCGGCACGTAGCAGTGTTTTATTGTTTTGGTTACGGTCTCCTGTACGGACAATACGCTTAGTGTTTGGTGAGTCCCGGCCTCCGATACCAGATGATACGCATTACGTTTGAAGTTTTGTGATTGTAAATATTATTGTATATAGTTTTTGTTTTTAGTTCTTTTTATATTTTGTGTTTGATATGGCTCATTCTAGGGATCTTAAGAGTGAATGATACAGACTTCAATGAACGTATTTTTCACCTCCTTTACAACAATGGAGAGGAAGAAAGTGACGAAGACGTGGACGATTCAGATCAAGATCCTGATTATGTGACAGTGAATCAGAGGCTGACAGTGAATCTAGTGACGGAAGTATTTTAGATGACGAACCTCAATTAGAGGATGAAGGTAAAATGCACTATACAGTGGAAAATTTTGTTCTTCCGGAGGGGGAGTCTGAATTCTTTTGGGGTAAAGACGACAGTTTTTGGCACAAAAGTGAAGAAAACATACAAAGACGAACACCCCAACACAACATTTTGAGAGGACCACTTCCCGGTCCGAGAAGAAGAGCTTGAGACTTAGGACAAGCCCCAAATAAATTACAGGTATGGGAGAGTTATTTTACTCCTGAAATGTTGAATGAAATTTTAGTACAAACTAATAAAAAAATAGTCCATTCGAGCTAATATTGCTGAAGGTACAAAAAACAGTCAGTACAAAGACACTGACATGTTGGAATTGAGGGCTCTGTTAGGCCTAATTATACTGCATTCAGTTACAAGATCTTCTCATGAAAATGTAAAATCTATATTCAACAAAAACATCACAAGCAGGCCAGTAAATAGAGCAACGATAATGGGAAAAAGGTTTGAAGTGTTGCTGGCATGTTTACGTTTTGATAATGAACAAACTAGGGAAATAAGGGAAAGAACTGACCCTGCTGCCCCCATAAGTGAAATATTTCAGCAATTTATAAATAATTGTAAAGATTTGTATGTACCTGGACCTAATGTCACTGTTGATGAGATGCTGGTCCCTTTCTGGGGCCAATGCAAGTTCCGAGTTTACATGCCTAAAAAGCCTAAAAAATACGGAATCAAAATAATGTGCTTGACAGATTCTTTATCTTCGTATTTAGTAAATGCCAACATTTACAGAGGAAAAGACACCGATGGAATCGGACTGAGTGCTGAAGAAAGACAACTTGGAAAACCAACACAATCGGTTATTCGATTGTGCAAATGGATTGAAAATAGTAACAGAAACGTTACAGGAGACAACTATTTTACCTCTATTGAGTGTGTTGATGCCCTTGGCGACTGATCATTGACATATGTAGGTACTATGAAGAAAAACAAAAGAGAAATCCCTCCTGAATTTTTACCATCCCCAGATAGAAAGGTTGGATCAACTCTGTATGGATTTGCTGGCAATACAACTTTCTGTTGTGCCAAAAAAGAATAAGGCGGTAATCTTGGTGTCATCAATGCACCACAGCATTGAAACAGGGGACAGAAAAAACAAACCTGAAATTGTATGTTACTACAATAAAACTAAAGCAGGGGTTGACCTGCTGGACATGAAATGTGCAATTTATTCATCTAGCCGGAGAACAAGGAGATGGCCCCAAGCAGTTTTCTATCAAATGTTGGATATTAGTTGTGTCAACTCCTTTATCTTGTATCTTTCATTTCGAGGTAATCCCCTTATTAACAGATACCAATTCATCAAAGACCTGGCCATGGAACTCATAAAGCCACATATGAGCAGACGCCTAGACATTCCAAACCTACCACGTGACATCAGGGCTACCATACAAGAGTATGTTGGAAATCAAGAACCCCAAAACCAAAATGGCTGCATTCCAAGTGACAAACTGGAAAAAAGGAAAACCTGCTCCAAGTGTCCACCAGTAAAGGAGAGGAAGACAAACTATAAATGCATCAAATGTGACCAACCAATCTGCCTGGTATGTTGCAGGAAAGTATGCACTTCTTGCGCCACAAAGATATGACTTTAAGACCATATAATTGTTGTTGAGTTGAAACAAATTTTCCATTTTACTGATGTAAACTTATTACTAATATTGATATTCAATAGTATTTGTTTTGAAAATAAATTTAGAAGTGGTTTTTTTGTTGAAAACGTTTCAATTTCCATTTCCATATACATATATACAAATTATTTTAAAAATTGTACAAGTTAAAAATTTTAAAGCAATTTTAATGATCAGTTCTAATTCACGGATACATGTATTATATGCTACATTGAAGTAAATCTTGAGATTCAAGTCAAAACTAAAACTTAAGTGTATAAAAGTACTTCCGGTCTGAGAGACCGGATGATACTGTTAGTGAATGAAAAATCATGATACTGTTAAAGTGTTAAAACATTATTTTCAACCATTTTTTGGTAAGTGAGAGAGTTTTAAAAGTCAGTTATATGAAAGGATAATGCAGACTGACAACCCCTAAAATAAGAACTATGTATATTTCTAACACACAGAATCAGACTCAGACGTGCGTGACTGACTCAGAGTTAATCTTGCTGTGTGCACAGTTTTCTTTTGAATAAAACATTTGATTATGTATTTCTAGGCAATCAAGAACATCTTGGGTGAGGCAATCGGCCAAAGTCCCCATGACCTGAGGCCGTACAGGCTACTTGTTTCTCTGTTGGACAAGGTGGACATCGGTCCTGTCATCTTAGACGATATACTCTTTGAGGTCTTCAGGTAAAAGTCAGGATTAAGTTTTATTTAGTGTTGTTTTGTGTGTTTAGTAGTATCGAGATATTTACTACTGTTACAGTTGTGTCTAGTCTTGGTGTCTGAATCTGTTTATACAAAGACCTCTGGCCTAGACAAAATTGACTCAATGTTCAGAGAAGACAAACTATAGGATGTTGTTTGACTAACTTTATTGGCTCCAGTCAGCATCTTGATCGTCTTATTAATCAATATCGAACTACTGTGATTAATAATAATACTACTGGTTACTCCAAGAATCATTTAAAAATAAAATGTAATTTTGTAATGGAGTAAGAGAAAAATGATTTATGAATTTAAATTGTGACAAAAACTAATATATGAATCTTTTACTTTTCAACATAGTCTTAAGCCATGGCACCAGCCCATCAAAGAAGTCTACTACGTAACTGTTACACCAGTTAGTAAGAGTTGCTTTCAGTGTGTCATAAATTTTTCTAATTGCTTTATACTTATAAATTCTGTAAGTTTTTGATAAAGATGAACGTCTGATGGTGCCAAATCAGTGAGTATAGTCCTCACTCTTTCCCAGTGAAAGATTGCCAATTGTGTCTTTGTTCTTGCTGTAACGCAAGCCTGTGCATTATTGGGCACCGCAACAGAGAAATCCTTAACGGTAGTATTGAGTAGCATAATTATATCTCTCAGCATTTATTGCCATTTATTTTGAAAAAAAGTCTTATCAGAAAGTGTCTTAAAACTATGACCTTATTTTCTGTGTTAAAGTTTCTTGTTTGAATTTTCATGGTTTTTTCGGGGAGTTTGAATGATGCCATTGAATTGTAGTCTCTGTAGTAGGCAGTCCCTGTTTCGTAACTGCTCACTGTGTGACTCGAGAATTGAGCGCCATCCTTGTTGTAGTGCTCCAAAAGTGACAAAGAATGTGTCAAATGCTTTCTTTTGCATTTTTGTAAGTTTATTGGTAATAGTATGATAATCTACTGATCTAGAACTAGTTGAAATATCTGATAAAGCATCTGTTTTTGTGTGTTTCCTTATCAACGATTTGTGTCAAGTCTTCATTAATGACAATGGGCTGTCCGATCATTCTACATCATTAACATTTGTTGTCCCTTTATGAAAAGCTGCTCGTGAATTCAGTAGGACAAATGTTTGATGCATATCAGAACTGAGTAATAGTATGCACTTCAAAATAGACAGGATTATTGATCAACATTGTGACAAGAAAAACATTATAAACACACATCCAACACTGGCAGAGACGTGAATTGTAATGCAAGTGTAGTGGTGGACTGACCAAGAGTGGCTAATCATGAACAGACTTCATGTCATTGTCTGTCTGGCTCAATGCGCAGTTGGTTCTTAAAAAAATTACCTTCATGGTAACACAGTTCGCTAGTAACCATTACTACATTGATCATAATGCCTGAATTATTTTCAATAAAGTGTTTTTGTTATACTTTTAATGAAATGTTATGGTTTAGTTTCTATATTTATTCTCTCTAAGTAAAAAAGTTTTCAGAAACAGCCATGCAGAGTTGTTTTCATTAGATTTCCATGAGTTTGTGTAAAATGAACATCCAAGTCTATTGTTTCTTGATGTAGTCTTTGGTATGCCATGATGCATTCCATTTTATTTATAACATTCTTGAAAAAAAGAATGACTTAAAAGTAATACTTTGTAACATTTAAACTGGTATTGTCTAAGTGAAATTGATCCTATAAAGTAAGTTTTATCCATGTAGTATGTTGTACAGGCTACTGTACCTGTGCTGCTCTGGGTCAACCAAGTCCAACAGTACGGAACTGTTCAAGTCAGCCAACTTGCTATTCTCATCCTTAGAGCCCCGCTACATGTGGCATTACACAGGTCAACTGGTGGCTGCAGGCTGTGCCAGGGCTCACCTCCCTCCACAGCCCAACGTAGTAAACCCTGTGGGCTCCGGTGATCCGGGACTTGTTGAGGCAAGTCAGCTTCAATTATTACACAGTTAAATATACATAAGTAAAGTAAGTAATAAAGTCGCTGGAATATTATTTTGAAAATTATCTTAATTATCTTAAAAGTTTTGAAACTGTGTTTTTTTGACAAAGGTTTGTTTTAAAATTAATTTTCATTTAAATATTTGAAAATGTACAAATTAATACAAATGTATTAGTGGTTGTGTAACATACTTTAGTTAACCCAACAGTTGGCATAAAGCGAATTTTTGTCGCCAAAAGAATTGGTACAACGGATATTCCTTGCTAAAGTAAACAAGTGCCGGGTTTTGCGTTTGAAGTTACGACTCCAATAGTATTTGTCGCAAAATGTTTTAGTGTTGTTATTACTGTGGTTTAGATTTCTTAGTTTATTATGGTTGAAAACTTTAGAGACCTATCATGTGATTATTGATCGTTTTGGATCCTCCTATTTCTAGTGATGACGAAGTTTATTCTGACATTGAGGTACAGCTGACAGACCACTTAAAAGACGTGATACCCTAGTAAGTGTTTTCTCACAATTGTGTGAGTTAGACAAAGAAGTTGTTCTTCCACCTGGTGATGTATTTGGCCCTGTTCATGAACTCGCAACTCAAACTTACGATTGTGTGCCATATGTGAGTAAACTCTCACTAGACAATTTTCTCAGGGAGGCTGAAAACATGGGGTGGAATCCAGTGACTCTTATTGAAATATGAAACTTTCTTTGTATACATTTTACGTATGTAAATAAGGTAGAATTCAAATTTAGTATTTCGTTTTATTTTTGTTTTAACTGTCATACTTATATAAGTATAAATGCAGTCACAAGATTATGTTTACCCATGAAAGATATTATTTCTTTAGAAATCAACCTATTAAAAAGAAAATAGTAAATGCTCACGCTTTTTCATACAAAGCCATATAACAAGTAAGTTTTGATTTAGGATAACTATATATTTTTGGAATTGGCACATTTAGAATAAGTTATACATTTACAGTTGTGATGTAAAACTTATTACAAAGTAGTTACACAATGGAATGTTTACAAAAATAATTGAAAAATATGTTTTAAACACAGCTGTATGTACTTATGTGTAAACGTTATTATTATAAATATTACGGACATGAAATTATTGTAAATTGACTCTATACATTTCTCAAAGATGTTGTAATAAAGAATTTCTGATTTTCTGTGCTTGCAGTTGTTTAGTATTTCCAATATTGAAGTTGTGCAGCACCATTGGCAGCATGCATTTTACCAATCCCAAAACAATTTTTGTATTTATGAGAGTAATTTTGTTTAGTTTAAAACAGCTGATTACAAAGACATTGATGTCGCTTAGGCACATATTCTCTATCCGCTAATCAACTTAAATAACATCCATTAACCAACTTAATGTCAGCTGTTTCTTTATGATGGTTTACACTCGTATTATATTGGAAAACATTAATATCAAAATGGAGATCACAGGTTGAAGTGAGTTAGAGTTGACATGACATGTTGCAGGTCTGTGCACTGACAGAGTTCCTGCTGGATACGGTGTCACTAGAGACTTACTCTGACACTCCCAGCGAGCACCTGCCTTCCTTGTTCCTGCAGATCGTGACACTGCTGACCGACCACTGTGACATGCTCAGTCCAGTACAGACAGCACGGGCCTTGCAACTCTGTGCCAAAATACTGACCAGGGTCCAGCCCACCATAGTGGCTCATAGTCAGACGGAGAGTGCAGACCCACACAAGGTCGGTTTAAGACTTAAACGCATGTGTGTTATAGCTATACTGTCTTTTAATTTTACACAAAGGACAATAGTTGTTATTAATAATTTAAGAATATATTTCTTCGACTGAGTATTCATCAGAGTTATGTTGTAAGACCTAAATTCGTTAACACCTGACTTTGAACTGACATTTACTAAAAGTGTATGAAATAGCAAATGCATGTCGCCAATTGTGTCTTTCGTTGTGAATTACTTACTCAGTCCCAACAGTATTTTCAGAATTTGTAACCATACCATAATTACAAAATTAGTTATAGCTGAAATATCACTCATGAGAAATATATTTTACATGGAAGTGGACATTTTAAGTAAAATTTCTTTAAATTAGATTATTTACAACATTGAAAATGGTTTTAGATCTTTAAATCAAAAATGTTACTAGCTGTGATTAAAATTTGCAATGATTGAAATAGAACCATGTTTACTTGTTTTCTTTTTGAATAGTGTGTGTTTGTTATTTGTGTTTGTGTAAGTAAAAATATTACTACACATTCCTACAGATATTTTTTTGGTTACTTGCCATTTTTAGAAAGTAGACAACTCTTATTAATCCATCAATCCGGTGTATTAAAGGGAGAATTTATTTTGTGATATGGTCCTTTATTAACCCTTTTAACCCCGGCCATTAAATCAAGTGATGTGCCAGAAATCCCAAGCCATTTTCAGACAAAAGGTAAGGGTTTTGTAAAAAATTCATAACTAAGTTATTTTCTAAGATATTTAGGTAATTCTTTTTTTGTTTTACTTCTTTATACATGTAGCTTACAGTAATATACAAATAAAATTATTATTTTGAAAGCAATTTTTTTTAATGCATATACATATATAAAAAATAAATAAAAATAAAAAAAATTTCAAGTTTGATCATGGAAACCATATAGATAGAAAAATATTTGACACACAAATACCCATTTACTTTATGATATATTTAATCCTTAATAAAAGGAAACAAAAATTATAGGCCTACCTTATTTACAAGTGGAGTAACATCAATTTTTGTAAAGCCGTGTAAATTTTTCTTTTTGCCATTTCTGGGCAAGGCAATGTAACAAGAACTTTGAAATTCACAGTACTTAAAATAAACATAAAACCAAAGTTATTTCTGACAAAATAACTAAAACTGTTCATAATCTAAATTTAAAAAAAGTTTTAAAACAATATTTACATCACTACAAAATGTAAATTTTCAAGATATCCATCACTCAAATCGTCGTCACTAATCACATCCACACCATTTGCAACTAGGTTACTAATTATTGTATTTTCACTTACGGGAGACTTTGAACGATGTCTTTTACTCATTTTGAAATAAAACAAATAATAAACTAAACTTTAACTGCCGTACTTTATACTGCTTTAACCTAAAACTGTGAAGAAAACGGAATATTCACAACCACGTGATATACAGCTGTCTGCAACAAGCGTGAGCAGTCAGTCGAGACGAACTGCAATTGCTCAGTCACAGACTGACAAAATACGAAGTCAAACCATTACAAACTAATATATTTCGATGCAAAATATCTTTGTGCACAAGTCTGTGAAATTTCAAAGCATTTGGTGAAATAGGTGGCCAGTAAAGTAATAAAAAGTGCACGTCCGCACTATACGGACGTCGGGAGTTGACGCCATTTTTACGACGTCCGTACAGTACGGACGTCGGGGTTAAAAGGGTTAATACTAAATGTTACAATACAAATGTGCTCAGTATGCGTTCATGTTATTAATTATAGGAGCAACAGAGAGGGGAGAGCAGTGGCACGGCGACAGACACGACCAGTGTGTCGGACTCTGCCAGCATGTCGGGGCCTGAGTCCGCAGTCAGCAGAGAGACGAGTCGAGTGAGCACTGAGAGTCACACCATCTTGGAGCAGTGTCTGCGGCAGTACGAGAAGTAAGCAGGGATAGTAGATAATCATGACTCTGTAAAATGGGTTTAAACAGGTTTTCAATATATGAAATTTAATTTTCAGTAATTAACACGTTCACGACTTCAGGGTTTATCCAGAATTTTTTATTTGCTGTTAGATTTTTCATTAATAATGGCAAAGAAACGTCTAAGTATAACGAAAAAGGTATGTAGGCTATGCAATTTTGCACAAAAACAATTAGTTTATTACGTTTTTTTTTTCTATTTTTTAGGACGTGTATTCCATTGGTTACACGTGATCTTTCGCAACTGCAATCGTGTACTCGATCGGGTACACACAGCCTTTCATAAAGCGTGTTGTGGACCTGATGGGGTACATGTTTCTATGAAATTCCTCATTACGTTTTTATTGATTGTCTGTCTTTGTGGTTTATTAAATTTGATCTCACCCTTAAATAAATACCTCAGACTACATGTACCCTGTCGGGCAAACAATTTTGAAGATATATTAATTTTTTAGATACCTCTTGGGGTACTCAGAGTAAAATTGAATATAATATATTGACATTTTTTGTGGGAAATTGCGAAGCTTCCTTATTATTTTTGTTATACTTAGTCGTTTAACATAAAAAAAGTTATTACGGTTTTTGGCGATTATTATTGAAAAAATCGACAGCAAATACAAAAGTACAGAAATAAGCTGTTGTCCTGAACGTGTTAAGTCCCAATTTTTGTACAAGATAGATACAATTGTATTGTACAAAGAGTTCTATTACTCTAACTATTATTCATGACCAGGTAGTTAGAAAGATTTGGTATCGATCACGTTATGAAGCTTTAAAGTTTTGAACATTTAAATTTTGTAACCCACTATTTAAAATATGCAATTTTAACATAGATTAATTGAGCAGGATTAGTTCATTTACCACACAAGTGCCTGCTTGTTAGAACCCACAAACTGCCAGACCATCTAGGGCAGTTTTGCCTTGTTACAAGATAAAGATGAAATTTAAATAACCAATTACATATGCCTTCACATTTTAATACATGTATTGACTTTTAAACGTTGTTACAGGTTTTATGTTACATTTGTATATGGGACTAGACTGAAGGTAGGAGAGACCAAGAGTATCTCTGTACTGCTGGAGACTCTCAGGATAAAATCAAACCAGACCAGCTGTGAGGAGAGAGCCAGGCAGTTAGAGACGTTGCTGAGAGCTGTGCTGGAAGACAAGGGTGGAGGTCGGAAACCAGTGGAGGGGGCTGGGGAAGGAGATGTTGGGCCGCTGTTTATGTCCAGCCGTGTGGTGGGAGGTACTGCTGGGTTGGAGTGGACAGAGGCTATGACTGTGGCGTCTAGACTCCTGGTGGACTTGTCTACCCTGCAGACATTCTTCCAGGTCCCGACCACCCCCTCTGTGCTGGACCAGGACTATACAGGTCAGTTACTACTATGGGAGTTTTGTTATATTTTACTTACAAATTTGTAATGTTTGCTAGATTACATTGAAAATTACATTACATAATAAACTTAGTGATAGATAGTAAGTAATATAGAAGGTCATAAACTTAAGTTGCAGCAAACTTCTATGACTTTGGCATACAAAAGCGTATAGAATACTTGTAAAATATTTAATCACATATTGAAACTATGTAGGCAACTGTTCGAATAACACTCATACTTAAATCTGTCATTGTCAATTACATTTTCATAAAATAAATGAGAAAACACTAGCTCACAATTTTGTTTTGTCTGTAGACACTGAAAGCAGTATAGATGTGTTACCAGAATGGCTGAGGGTTCTCATTGTCTGTGCTTGCTGGCTGCATTCCTCTACATCCCTTCAGGTAATCTGTGCGATTGTCTTATCGTGAATTTTGTTCAAAAAGTGTCTTCTTCTTGTAATACAATTCTGTCTGAGGAACAATGAATCAAAATGTCATCACTCAAACTTTATTTTTGTGGGGACAGGGCATTTGATAAGTAAATTTTCAGTAATATTCAACTGAGATTAAGAATATACTCTGAAAATTGCCCCAAGCATAATATGCTAAAATTAAGATTGGTGGCTTACATTAAAAAGTTTTGTTGTTTTAACTGTTTATAAATCATAGTTATTTTAGATTAGTTTGTACAATTCGGTTTATCCCAAAGTCAGTATTTTGTTTCAATATTGTGATTCGGCCTAATGGGAAATGGGATAAATTCTTTACAAGTTTGACAGTACGTACTTGAAAAATAACCTCCTCATTGGTTATCTCACGTGTAACATTTCTTGAGACATAGAGTTATTTGTATTACTAAACACCTCTCATGTAGGTGATATACGTAGTATTTCACATGTGAAATTCCAACTTAGACATCTTCTGTCAATACTATAAACATATAAATTTGAGTTTTAGTTTTAGCTACAAAACCCAGAAATAACAATCTTAAATTAAGATGTTTAAGAATTTAATTCAAACCATTACATTGTACTACTACATTCCTCTTAATTTATTTTATTGAAACTAAATAGCATCAAGTTTCAACTAAAAATAATGACTAAAAATGGTTTGATGTCGTTATTACCAGTGTAAATGTTGTCAGTGGAACAAATAAAGTTAAAAACACAACCATAGTGATGATTCTTAATGGGGTAATCAAAGTAAGCTCACTGTGGTGTTTTCTCTCTATCTATCATACACAGAAATTGATGTGCTAATTATTGATCTATACATTCTTAATTAATATTAAAAAAAATTAAACATATAAAATTGTTTGTTTCCTTATTTTATCACTTGTTACTTATTCACGAATTATTGACATCTTGTTGGAGCCACTTTCCCTTAGATGAAACTAAACATCCTATGCCGTATAACTTCAGTTGAAAATAAATCGTTTCAATTAAGTCAACATTGATTATACCAAGCATATAAATTTACTAAAACAATAATTGAGTTGTAAAATTTCAAGAATGTTTGACTCATTGCAAGATGTTTTTATGTTGAGTAATTTACCTCCTGATTACTTGAATAACCAAAAATAATCAAATTGTTGAGATGTAAAACATATTTTAGTCCCCTCTACGTCTAAAGGTATCTCAATACATGAACAGGTCACAGTTTAAACATCATTAGATGCTTAACAAACTTGCTCAGTCTTTATGACATTATCAAATAAAATTATAAAATGATGCACATGACAAACCAACGAAAATGTATTTAGTGTGTTTGTGTTTTTAATTTTATTTGATGACATCATGAAAACCAAAAAACCTTGTTATGATGGTTGGCTCATTTCGTTATATTTAAGTAAAAATACGTTATTTTTCCCTCCACCACATCTTGTAACTCATGTCGTAATTAAATGACTGACTTGTTGCTCAAAATTGTTTAATTTTCCTGCTTGTTGTGTAGATGATTGCCATCAGCACCCTACTCGATCTGGTGACTCTGTGTCGCACGGCCCAGTCGCTTGTGGCTAGTACCTCCACAGACCACCAGAGTGTGACCACTGTGCTCATCCTGCCTCTACTCACCTCCGCTCACCTCCGCTACATGGAGATCCACACCAACATCTTCCAGGTTAGCTCATAGTCTTCAGTTTTGGCTTAAGGGATGATGATTAGGTCCTGAGGATTGGCTAGGCCTTCAGATACAAAATAATTTTGTGGTTACAAACTTCAGATTGTTCTAAAAGAAATATAAGTAAATATTAAATAAGCATTGATGAAACTACTGAAATCACAACGAATCCCAGCTATAATTCTTTGTTTAAGGTTTGTTATTGACAATGGAAGGTTTGAAAGGATAACAGGATTTCTGACATTTTTCAATGTTATATGTTACAAAATGTATAACATTATGTTGGTGTGACATGGGGTTGTGCTCTTGAATTCTTTTACTTAGGACTTGCATTGTATGCAGTGACAATGCCTAGACTGGACTCGAAGCACTTTTCTGGTATGTTTGAACCCATTTTTCCCCTTCTTTTCTTATTTTTGTTCTTTATTTTTGTATGTATTAACCCTGGAACTGGCGGTCATATTTCTCTCAGTGGCAGAGTATTTTTAGTACTTCATACATTGCCTTATATTTATTTTATTATTACATGTTTACTATAAAGTACCTATGTCTTATTATATATTTCTTTATTCAGCATTGTTCAAGGAACATTTTTCACATAATATAATTAAAACAAAAAAAATACTCTTACTCTACCTCTACAGGAAAAAAATTGTTTAGAAAAAAGAAAAGTTACTTCAAAGTTTTTGATTTGTAAAATTGTTGTTGTTAGTGATACGCAAAATCCAAAATATAAAAAAGGAAGAGCATTTAATTCTGAGTAAAAATAAAACAACACATAGTTTATAAGGTATTTATTTTTACATGTGGTAAACGATACAAAATTCATACACTGACATTCGAAAGTGCTACTTACCAACAAAAGTAAGAACTTCAAAGCTCACTTGGATTTCTACAATCTTGTACGGTAACTATTAGTTTATATTAATTTTCTATTTTTGTATTTTTTATTATATATTTTTTTAATTATGTTCTGATTGAATGTCTAAATCGGAATCCTCATCATTGCTTATTTCATGTACAACTAGTTCTCGAATGTCACTTGAACGATCGCGGAAATTACGATCCATTACGTAAACACGCACAAAAAACTTACTATTATTGTGTCATATACACAACCATCATTACAACGACCTCAAACAAATAATAAACCAGACAAAACACCATACTGCTGACGAAATAACAATAGCCGAATGAACCAGATGACTCACCGCTGCGCGCGCAACTAGCGCGGTACGCGGGAGAATGTAAACAAACAGTTTAGAGATTATAAAACGTATGGACGTGTAACGAAACGATAAAATTATTTATTAGTGTATTATTTACATAAATTGAACCATCCTCTTTAGATTGGTATCAATGTACAACTAGTTCTCGAATGTCACTTGAACGATCGCGGAAATTACGATCCATTACGTAAACACACAAAAAATTACTATTATTGTATAATATACACAACCATCATTACAACGAACTCAAACAAACAATAAACCAGACAGAACACCATACAGCTGATGAAATAACAATAGCCGAATGAACCAGTTGACTCATCGCTGCGCGCGCAACTAGCGTGGTACGCGGGAGAATGTAAACAAACAGTTCAGAGATTAAAAGACGTATGGACTTGTAACGAAATGATAAAATTATTTATTAGTGTATTATTTACATAAATTGAACCTTCCTCTTTCGATTGGTATCAATACAGATACTCTTTTATCGTGTTTTAAGTACGTAATATTGAGAAATAACAGACGTATTAAAATGCCCGATATCGGGCGCTGCCATCTAGGATGCGACTAAAACGCCCGATATCTGGCGTTTGCCAGTTCCAGGGTTAATACCACCAACTTGCAAAGGATAGATTGTAATCCTTGAAACGTTATACCTTTTGTCATATAATGATGGCAAATGTCCAAAATCATGTTATCCTTCCAATTGTAATATCGTGATTGCCACTCAACTTGATTGGCTTGCATATAACCTGACAGAATTGTGACACACCAGTACTCGATAGGTGAACAAATCATATTATTGTTAAGAGCTATGTTGGTTATGTTGTTATAGCTTATTCTGTTTGTCAACATACAATTTAAAATTACCAATTTTCCAAAGTGTTTTATCACAAAATCAAATAATCCAATAACTTCTATTTATATTTTATGATAAAAATATAAATTATTGACTGTTTGATACGATGTATGATCAAGTAAATACAATAAGAAAAAAATGTATAAAATGGTGAGTACTCTCTGTTACCTTGAGAGAGTGCAAAAAGGTATTGCCTTTCTAAACATAATTTAAATTATATTTTGTTGACAAAATGTGATTATAAAATTAATTGATCTGCAACAAGTAGTATAGGTGTCAATACTATAAACAAAAGTTTTAAGAAATACAGGCAACATAACAAAACAGATAGATTTTACTTCTTACCTATTCCTCTCCCATCCAATCGAGTTTCATGGTTAGCATTGCTCTCTACTCTTTGCTTTCATCATTCTGCCGGTATTTGACCTTCTTATGATATAATCAATTCACAGTGATGTTGCCTTTGTTCAGTGAATTTTTGCTATATGCTGCTATCTTAAGTAATAGATCAAATGTTTTGCATCATTCCATTAATAGTGTACTTATCCTTTCTGGAAAACTACTTTGTTTTGTATTAACATGAGAAAGGAATAGTAATATCACAGTAGGGTTAAAAGTAAATCTAAATTTTATGTAACCTCGTGTTATAAATATGTGTTAGCATAATTTTCATATGTTAAAGATATAACAATAATAATTTTAAAAATACTGTTACATTATGGAGAATTTAATAAGTTGTATAAAGATCATGATGTTTGACAGCTTTGCTTGGTCAGTAGCCAATCTAAGGTGTTAGATTTTGGATCTGAGTTAAAGATAACACAGGTACATACCCTGTCAGTGACAGCAGCACTTTTTATTGGTGCTGTACTATGATTGATAAGACACTCACACAGACGAGTGAGCCATGAGAATGGGTCGAATATAATAAGAAAAGGACAGCAGCTTTTCTTTATAATTAGAATTACGCAAGATGGCGCCGATTAGCAAGAATCAGTTGTGTGGGGCTTGTCCTAAAAGGGTTACTGGCAATTCTGGAGGAGTTATGTGTGAAGGAAAGTGCTTAAGATGGTTCCATTTTGCTTGTGCGGGTAAAGACAAAAAAGAATTCACTTTTACTAAAGGTGAAAAGTCTCATTTCGTATGTGCAAATTGTAACCAACAACCTGAGCATCATGGTGACATAGTTAATGTTTCATCGGTTACAAAATCCCAAAAGGAGGATGACAGTGGTTTGTGTAATTGTTTCTCTCACATTAAAATATTAACAGACCAAATTTTGGACTTAACACAAAATCAACGTGAGTTATGCAATCGTTTGAAGTTTTTAGAAGCCGAGAATAATAGGCTTTCGTCAACAGTGGGTAACCATACAGAGGCTATTGGTAATATACTAACAAGTAACGATAAACAAATGACTTTTTCTAGTGTTTTAAAATCCACAGATAGAATAATTAGCTCCTTCCCCATAATTAAAGAAGATAATATTAATCTTATTCATAAATCTGGAAAAGTAAGAAACAACAGTCGGGATTTGACTACAGTAGTTGTGTCAGAGAATCAGCCAGCTGTCGGCAATAGCAGAAGCATAACAGTGTGGCCAGCTAATCCTGTAGCAAACATGATTTCGTCGACTAACAAAGAAAAAAACCAGAACATTGTAAAGGCAGTCGTGAGCAACGGCATTGGAAATAAAGGAACAACAGTTGGTTTGGTGGACTGTGTTGAGTTATCTGAAACTCTGGACATGGAACAAGGGAATCAAGAAAAGGAACATGTAAATAGTAACGAACATTTTACGGAGGTTAAATACAGAAAACGGAATCCTAATGCTTTGCAAACTAGTAATAATAATAGACCGGCTAAGACTACTAACAAAAAAACCTATGTTTTTAATGGGACGTGCATCTGTGAATAAGTTACAAGTTGCTGAGAAACATAGATATATTTTTGCATCTAGATTTGCTGAGAATGTGCAGTGTGATGATGTGAAAGAATATTTAAATGACATTGTCAATGGTAATTATGAAATTTTGAAACTAAAGAACAGGTTTCCAGGTTATAGTTCGTTTAAAGTCGGAGTCCCCCTATCACTATGGGAAAACATTTACGACCCTGATACCTGGCCAACTTGTACCTATATAAGTCGGTTCAGGTATTCCCGCAAAAGTGCTCTTGAGGGACATTTTTTGGAACCAGGCCATGTAATGGAACCAGGTACATAAGCCTAATAGGCTCGTCTCCTTTATACCAACCTAAGTCTATTTTAAATGGTCTGCAAGCTGATAGGCCCTCTACATATCGTGAAACTGAGGTAAACTTAGCTCACATTAATATCCAATCTATAAAAAATAAAGTAAACTTGATTGACATTTTTAACAGCACCACTAAGTGTGACATTCTTTGCGTTAATGAACACTGGTGTACGGTAGAAGAAATTAATTTTTACTCTCCAGCTGATTTTAACCTAGCGGCTAGTTTTTGTAGGACTTCTTCATATGGTGGAAGTGCAATTTTTGTACGGGAGACTTTTAAACACTCTTTTTCGGTCGTAAATGTTGATTTTATTTGTGAAACAAAACTATTTGAAGCTGTAATGATTGTTTTTTTAAGTATAAGTTTATTGATTGTGTCTGTATACCGTACCCCTGACTCTTCCATTGAACTTTTTGTTGATAAACTAACTCAACTTCTTGATTTTATTAGCAATAATGTTAAGTACCGTAATTTTAAGATTGTCATAGCTGGTGATATAAACATTGATCTCAGGAAACGTTGCTCAATGTCAGTTAAGTTTATTAATATGCTGAAATCTTTTGACTGTTTTTGCCTCAATAACCTTCCAACTAGAGGGGACTCATGTTTGGATAATTTTATATCCAACCTGCATCCGACAATGTTTAGCTGTGATACAGTACAATGTCATATATCTGATCATTTAGGCTTGCTTTTGAGACTTAAACTTTCTTCTACTTCTTTGCGTAACTCTTCTCTACCTACCAATAAATCTGTACAGTCAAACATTAGTGTTAGAGTTTTAAACGATTTTAATGTTGAGAATTTTAAATGTAGGCTAAGTAATATTGATTGGAATAAAGTAATTGTAGCTGCTGAAAACTTTGAGGTAGCCTTTAATAATTTTATGGAGATTGTGTCTCACTATTTTAATGAGTGCTGTCCTTTGAAAAAAGTTAAAAATAAGAATCCTAGCAATAAGATCTTGAAGTCCAAAAATTGGTACACACCTTTTTTAACTAAAATCAAGTTACTACTAGATGTAAGTCATGTAAAAACATGTGCAAAGCAGCTTGGACTGTGATTAATAATGAAACAAGGCGTACCCCTACTACTAGATGTACCCCTGTACATCAAGGCGTACCCCTACTACTAGATGTAAGTCATGATAAGTTTAAACTTAATCCTGATTTATTGGAGGTCCACAAAAGGATTAAAAAGTTTTATCGTGCCCAAATAGACATAGCAAAAAAGAATGCTAATGATGAATTTATATTAGGGTCAAAAAACATGTGCAAAGCAGCTTGGACTGTGATTAATAATGAAACAAGGCGTACCCCTAACAAATGCCAGACCGAACTCCCCATATCTGTCAGTGATTATAATAATTATTTTATCAATATTTGTAATTATGTCAATAGGCCTAATGATAATGTTAGTCTAAATTTAGCTAGTGCAAGTGACATGCTGGAGTCATCCGGTGTAAACAATCCAAAGGCTCTGCCTTTTAAATGGCATACTGTAAATCCTGTTGATATTTTAAAAACTGTTATTAGGCTAAGTAACTCCAGGGCTGAGGATGTATTTGGACTATCTAATTTTATACTTAAAGAAATAATTAGGGAAATATTTTATCCTTTAACTTATCTTATAAACTGGATGTTTTACACCGGAGTCTTTCCGCAATGCTTAAAAGTAACAGTAACTGTGCCTATATATAAAAAGGGAGACAGAACTAATGTAAATAATTATCGACCTATCGCCTTGGTACCAGTTATATCTAAATTATTTGAAAGTATTATTAAATGTCAGATTGAACATTACTTTGAACAAAATCAATTACTTCTGTCAGCACAATTCGGTTTTAGACATAATTTATCCACTATTAAGGCTGTTGAAAGTGTGGTGTCATACATTATTCATAGTTTTGAAAAAAAAGAAGAAGTTAGTGCCTTACTCTTAGATCTAACCAAGGCCTTTGACACTGTGCCCCACCAAGAGCTTATCAGAAAACTAAATTACTATGGAATTGAGGGCAATGAGCTTTCACTATTTATGTCATATATTAGTAATAGGTACCAGTTTGTTAAAATGGGTGATCAGAGGTCGGACCTTAAGCAGGTTATAAGCGGGGTCCCCCAGGGCTCTGTTCTGGGTCCCTTCTTATTCACGGTCTTCATCAATGATCTTCCCAAATTTGTGCCTAATAAAAGTGTACTCTATGCTGACGACACTACCTTGATGTGCTCTAACTTGCTCTCTGAAATTAACTCGGCTATGATTGGCTACATGAAGGAAAGGTCTGACCTCTGGTTTTCCGCTAATGGCTTAAAAATTAACGAAGATAAGACTGAACATATTAATTTTAGTTTAAGAAATAACTCTATACATAACTCTGTTAAGCTACTTGGAATCAACCTGGACACTAAGCTTACCTGGAAAAATCACACAGATATTCTTTGTACCCGTTTATCCAGAGTAATTTTTCTGTTAAAAAAACTTAAAACTTGTACTAGCTTCACATTGCTATTAAAAGCGTACTTTGCACTTTTCCACTCACATCTTCTGTATGGAACTCTCCTCTGGGGTAATTCAACTGGTGCTAAGGAGGTTTTTCTATGCCAAAAGAGAGCTTTACGCACAATTTTCAATATAGCCTTTAGTGACTCATGTAAACCTTTTTTTAAAGAACATAATATTCTTACTGTACCTTGTATGTTTATATTTCAAAGTTTAATGTTTGTTAAAGAAAATCTTGAAACACTTAGTCTTAGAAACTCTAGTCATGATTATTCCACCAGATATCGAGACCTTATTGACTTAGAATACACTAGGCTAACTAAGACCCAGCACACATACTTTTATGTTGGTGTAAAATTATTTAATAAGCTACCTTTAACGGCCAAAGATGTTCCTTGCACTAAATTTAAAAATGCTTTGCTCAAATGGTTAAGACAAAAAGCTTTTTATACAGTAGACGAAATGCTTTCTTGTAATGTAGACAATTTATTCTTTTAGTTTTTATGCTTTGTGACTTGTACTATTTACCATAAGTATGTAGTATGTATTATTTATTCTTTAATGTTGGTGTTATACTGTGTATATATATAAACCATCTGATGACATTGTCAATGCAGTTATTGTGGGCCGACAATAAAGATTCTTGATTCTTGAAAAATTAACATTGTTAAAATTAAACAGATACTGCTAATAAGTGTTCCCCTGGAGCAGAGCAGCCTAACTAATTACATGTAGTAGCACCAGAAGGTGCTTCACAGTATTTTGTCTGGGAGAGGGTTTAAATCCTTTTGAAGTAAAGTTCAGAAATTATGTTTTGAATTCGATGATACCTAATAATGGCTTCGTAGTTGTTTTCACTTATAAGTTACTCTCCTGTTATTCCATCATATCATCAGGTGATAGCCCACTGGCTGTGGGGACAGCTCTCCAGTCCTGTGGCGGCCGAGCGCGTACGCAGTGTGGAACTGCTACACCAGTTGCAGAGTGCGTTAGCAAGTGGAGATGTTGTGGAGGACTGTATCGGAGAAGCATTCATGGCACGGTCCAGCGGAGCCCGGCTATCCGCTTTCCGCACCTTCACCACTCTCTGGCACATCGGTCGTGAGGTTAACGCCCGTCTTGGCAACTCACTCCGTGTTTCCGATATCTTCTACAAGTAAGTCATCTTTTATTATCTAAGTCGGTTATAAAAATTACTTTATAGACCTCAAAACTATAAATCAAAAGTAATTTCATTATATAATGTATAATACAAGATATTTGATTAGGATATATGTACCATTATAGCAATCAGATAAATGTTAAGAACAATGAGGAGGTCCAGAAAAGAAATCAAATGGAATTTGAATAAGATCCTAAATTTAGATCCATCTACTTGAGTATTCTCTGGTTCGGATGTTAACAGATTTAACCACAGTCAGTTATTAGAGTTTATAGTGAGGTTGTAAAATTAATCAATTGGCTAAGTATCCTTACAATTTACTACATATTTCAGAATAAAAACATTGATTCAATTCAATTCAATATGTTCATTGTGAAATAATTTGTTTTTAATTAGGTAGAGTTTACTAATAGATTAATTGTATTCTATATTTTGTTTATTTTTATATTGTTCTTTTTTTCTATTGGTGATTGGTTCTTGTGTTTTATTTCATACATTATATCACAGATGCAAACATGTGTAGACAATGTGCTATATCTTGATGAGGCATTTCATTTTCCTACAGAATTCCTGAATTCTTTGCAGTCTTCTGGAATACCTCGCATAAATGAGTGTTGAAAGTAGGATGTCCCGTCATTTTACTACGTGATCTTAATCCCTCTAAATTATGCAATGGTATATGATTACTGGTAAACTCTTTAAAACCTACATAAGATAACTCACAATACTGACTGACTGGATGTGGAACTGGAGAAATTGTTTTAATCCTTTAAACCCTACTAACTTACCTTTCCAATTTAAGTGGCTGCAATTTCCTGTGAAATTATCTTTTGCAATGACCATTAATAAGTCACAGAGTTAAACACACAATGTTGCAGGATTATATTTAAGTGTTCAGTGTTTTTTACATGGACAACTATACAGGGTGATTCAAAACTAAACGGCAATCTCTCGGGAGCTTATTCTATAGCTAAAAACAAGTAAAAAAGTACATATAACCATATGCCCGGAAACGCTTCGTTAGCGAGTTACGCCTAGCGAAAGATTTCGCCCGGATTTCAGAACCCTTGGTGAAGTCAGGCCGTATAAAAATGGTAAAGGTAGTTACAAAGATACAAATACGATTGTTTTTTATGTTTTTATATCTGAAAAAATTTATTAAAATTCGTCCCAGAGCTGTAAATGCAATACTTTCAGAGATATCTTACGTAAAACACAAGAATTGGTGCAAAGAAATAACACATTTTTGTGTTTAACGTAAGATTACTTCCATAAATGTTAAATAAAGGTCATTTTTTTCTTAAACAGATTTGTAGAACATTTAATTCTGAAAAGATTCATGTGAATTACTTAGGAAAAAAATTAATAATAGGTATTGAAATTTAGTTTTATTTAAAAATAAAACAGACGCACAAAAATGCATATTCTTATCTGCATAAAATATTAACTAATGTTTAGGTTGTGAGTAACAGCTGATCATTTATTCTAGACTGAACATTAACATAAAATGTATTTACCTTTATAAAACTGTAATAATCACCTATAATAGTTGCTCAAAGTGTCCTCCGTTGTTAGCAATGCACGTTTTCGCACGACGAATCCACTCTTTTCTAGCGCGTTTCATAACGTTTGGAGCATTCTTGATAGTTTCTGCCGCCTCTGTAATGCGATTACGTAACTCCTCTATAGTGTTAATCCGTTTTGAATAAACAATTGACTTCATCCAACCCCATAAGAAAAAGTCTGCTGGCGTGAGGTCAGGAGAACGTGGTGGCCATTTTACTGGTCCATTTCGACCAATCCATTGTCTACCGTATGTATCATTTAAATAGTTTTTCACGTCATTAGAAAAATGTGGAGGTGCTCCGTCGTGCATAAACCATGCATTTATTCTGTTTTGAACAGGAATATCTTCCAAGAGGGTAGGCAGGTTTGTTCTTAAAAAATTTAAGTACGCTACTCCATTAAGTCGATTAGGGAGGAAAAATGGACCAATCAAATTATCACCCAGAACACCAAGCCATACATTGACTGAAAATGTATGTTGAAAATGCCTCGTCGCAGTTTCATGTGGGTTGTCGTACGCCCAAGTATGGGTATTACGAAAATTTACAATTCCATTTCTAGTAAAACAGGATTCATCAGTAACGAGAATACGCCGAAGAAAATACTGATGTCGTAAACAATTTCTTCTTAACCAGCGGCAGAACATCTTCCGTTTATTAAGATCTTGCGATAATAAGTCTTGAACACGTGTTATATGGAATGGGTACAACTGTGCTTCATGAAGTGTCCGCCATACGCTTGACTGGCAAATATTTAACTGACGTGATAATCGTCTGGTGCTTGTGGTTGGTGATAATTCTACAGCATTTATTATTGCTTGTTCATTATTATAGTTCCTTGCGCTACGTTGACGACCAGTATCTATTCGCTTCGGTTTAAAGCTACCAGTTTCTCTAAGTCGTCTCTCCACAGCTTCAAATGTTTTGCAATCAGGTGTTCTTCGATGTGGAAAAGTATCACGATATTCCTGAACTGCAGCTAAACCATTCTTGTTAACTTTGCCGTAAATCAGTATCATGTCCGTATACTCTTCAAACGAATACATACCATTTACATTATCTGCCATTATTTACTAAGATAATTACCATACACTTTTATAAAAATATTTAATAAAATATTTTAAAAATAAATATTTAATAAAATATTTTATACACTTGTATAAAATATTTCCAAATAATCACAGGATCTCACAAAATACAATCTTCACACGCCACAATACAAAAACCTCCATAAAGGTTATTCAAATATTACTTCATGAACTTAATTGTTGATCAGCTGATATTGCCAACCTTTGCAAAGAAAATATGACGATAAAAAGTGTTGAATAAATGATCAGCTGTTACTCACAACCTAAACATTAGTTAATATTTTATGCAGATAAGAATATGCATTTTTGTGCGTCTGTTTTATTTTTAAATAAAGCTAAATTTCAATACCTATTATTAATTTTTTTCCTAAGTAATTCACATGAATCTTTTCAGAATTAAATGTTCTACAAATCTGTTTAAGAAAAAAATGACCTTTATTTAACATTTATGGAAGTAATCTTACGTTAAACACAAAAATTTGTTATTTCTTTGCACCAATTCTTGTGTTTTACGTAAGATATCTCTGAAAGTATTGCATTTACAGCTCTGGGACGAATTTTAATAAATTTGTCAGATATAAAAACATAAAAAACAATCGTATTTGTATCTCTGTAACTACCTTTACCATTTTTATACGGCCTGACTTCACCAAGGGTTCTGAAATCCGGGTGAAATCTTTCGCTAGGCGTAACTCGCTAACGAAGCGTTTCCGGGCATATGGTTATATGAACTTTTTTACTTGTTTTTAGCTATAGAATAAGCTCTCGAGAGATTGCCGTTTAGTTTTGAATCACCCTGTATATTGCTCCTTTCATGGGTAACTTCCAACAATAAGCTATATATTAATTCAAACAAACTCTCCAATAACATAAAGTTTTTTATTTTGGTGAGGCCTTTCGTACTCAATGAGTACATCTTCGGACTCACACAACTGAATGAAAGTAATAATAACAATAGTAACATAAACAACATTAAACAACATATGTCATTAAAAATACAAAGAGGTAATATTCTATGACAGCACAGTATGTTATATGTATATATAAAAATAAAGTTTATATTTAGTTAAATCAAATAAAGTAACGGTAAATTTTGAAAAGGTCCAGGTTCGTTGTTTACAGATTATTTTGGTTCTTTTTTATAAAAATTGTTTCATACGCATCAAGGAATTTTTTATTTTGTACTTCTTTTAATAATTTGGCATTTGAAAAAGAGTGTCCAGTTTGAAGTGCATGTTTTGCCATGGCTGATCTTTCTTCCTGTTGGTATTTTAAACATGCCCTATGTTCCTTAGCTCTCTGTTTTAACTTTCTTTTTGTTTGGCCAATGTATTTTAAATCGCAATTGTCACAATTAATTTGATAAATTCCAGATTTTTCTTCTTCATTAATTTTATTCTTGGGATTTCCTAATATATTCTTTAATTTAATTTTGGAATTTTTAGATACATTAATATTGGCATGTTTCTTAAAACTTTTAGTAATATCTGTAGATAGATTGTTGTAGGAAACAGATATCCATTTTTCAGGTTCTTTACTTTTGATTTAATATAAGGTTGTTCTAGAATTTCTTTCAATAATTTTCTTTTTCTTTTTTATCATATTGTCAATCATGTTAGTTTTGTAGCCATTAAATAAAGCAGTTTCCTTTATTTTCTTAACTTCTTTTTTATAATTTTCTGTTGATAATGGAGTATGTAAAAGCCGATGGATTAAATCGTGAAAAGCTGCTCTTTTTTGTGATGGGGGATGAAATGAATCAACTGGAATGAATCTGTCATTTTGTGTTGGTTTTCTGTATATATCGAATTCAAAATGGCCACTCGTATTTTTCATGATTAATAAATCGAGAAATGGGAGTTCATTTTCTATTTCACAAGTGAATTTGATAGAAGGATAAAAGGAGTTGAGAGAATCGATACAATTTTGAAGATTTTGTTTCTTGTTGAAAACAGCAAAGATATCGTCAACATATCGCTTCCAGATTCTGGGAAAATAATCCATTGTTTCCTTTGCATGGGTTTCAAATTTACTTAAAAATATGTTTGCAATAAAACACGAAAGTGGATTTCCCATGGCAGTACCATCAAACTGTTTGTAATATTTTTCTTGAAATTGAAACACATTTTGGGACATACTAAGATTTACTAAATTAATGTATTCGTTAACAATAGTTGTTTCTAAATTTAAGGAAATCAGCCAGTCCTCTATGATTTTGATAGTATCTTTAATTGGTACGTTTGGATATAGTGATTCAATATCAAACGATACAAGATATTCATCTTCTTCGATCTTTAAATCTCGTGTGGAGTTTATAAAATCATACCTATCTTTAATGGAGATATGTGTTGTTTAACAGAAAAACTGCTGTAAGTAATGTTTATACAGATATTTTGTAGTTTTCAGTAGTAATAATAGTCTAATGTTAGATAAATGATTATCTAAATTAGATAAATGATTATCTAAATTAGATATTATAAATTTATCGAATTTCATTATTTCACTTAATTGGTAAAAGGCCATTGGTTATTATTAGCCAGATTAGTACGTTATATTATTTTGAGGTTATATGGGAAAATAGTGGTCAATATCAATGATTGTTAAAAAATAATAAAAATATATGATTGTTTATGATTGAGTATAAAAATATTATAAAAAAATGTACTGGATCCTTGCCAAGTCGGACTGAGTTGCTAGTTGAAAATAATACAGATACAGTCATCACTGTCCAACATTTGTTTAGAAGGGGAACCTTGCAGTTTTATATGTCTTCGAACAGAAGATTTATGAAAGAATACCAATTTCAATGTAATGAGTTAGTCTTACTTTTACTATACAGTCTGCTCCAATTTACTAATCTTGTTGTTTTAGATCAATGTTGAAAATGTTGGATAATCTTCAGCTACCAGACAGCAGTGCTCTCAAGGTGGAGGCTCAGAACTGGCTGTTACATTCCTTACTGCGTGGGGACATACACCGCCTCCTGGATCCTATACTGACTATGCTGTTGGAACCTGCCACAGCACGTGTGAGCGTGCTGCATGTGCGCATCCAGCAACATGATGAGAACAACTTCACGGACCCAGCAAATGACGACAAGTCCCCACGAATATACGCTATCAGCTCTGTCGATGGTAATGTCATCTACCATGTGGCAGAAAAGTGTGCACGTAGTGAAACCAAACCCGGTAAAGCTAAACGTGTGTTTGCAGTGCAGACAACTTTAGCTGGACAGGACTCTAGTAAACTAAATGCAAAATATGTGACTGAAAAAAAGGCGACAATTTTATCTGACGACATCGGCGATCCTTATCAGGCGCATTCAAAAAATTTAAATTTACTCCAAAACATTTCAGTTTTTGTAAATCCATTCTCAAGGGACAGCCTTCATAAAGAAGCGATCAACACAGACTTTGATGACTACTATGAGGATAGGAAAGAAAACAACGGAGAGTTGATCGGGAAGGCAATTAGGTTTAATGGATTGGACTTAGATAAGAATAAAAGTAAATCCACCGAAGGTTCTAATAGATTAGGTGCGAGTGAGGAGAAACGTAAGAGTAAAATGTTTAAAGTACAGAGAAACAATTCTTTTACATCATTAGAACACGAAATTTCCAGAACTGAAAGCAACCAGACAAAATCCTCTGTCGATCTTTTACAGTTGGCATCGCTCTCGGACACAATTTTTACAAAAGTGAGTGATGGAGAAAGTTTTGAGAAGACTCGAAGTGGGAGAGGGTCTATCTCCAGTGATGGATTGGTAACAGCCGCCAGTGCGGACACTAACGGGGAGATGGTGCGTAGTTGGTCATACCCTGGGAAGGATTCGGACTCCTGTGAGCCTGACGAGTCAACCTGTGCAGAGGAATACTTTAAGTCTCCCAGCGCCCCTGAGACCTGGAGAGACTCTGAGGGCTGGACTGTAGTGGAGGATGTTATGAGTGATCTGCTGGACAGGGTTGCTGCTCTGTCTGGGGACTTTGAGGTGAGAGTATGGTTCAGATTACAGGTAGATTATGTGTTCAGATTTGTTTTATAAAAAAAAGTTATCTTATTTGTAATTCTTGATTTACATGACAAATATCATGTTTTAAATTTTGGGTTAACAATTATTTAAATAGGAAAGTAGGAATTATATTTGGTATATAAGCTTACCTGGAAAATGTAATAGAAATACTCAATGTAAAGTCAAGAAAAGCTATGAAACTATATTTTGATTAGTCTAATTTAAGCATAGCAAGTTTAAATTAAACATATTCAGGCTCGGTAATGCTATGTGCTTTATCTCAAGAGCTTCTCATTCACAAGCATTTGTTTCACCATTCCTTAATGACATATTTAAGTTTTTATTGTAAAAGCATAAGCTATATATTCTACTTCTAAATTATGAAATGTGCTTGTGAGAATTTTCACCTGTGGCTTGGGAGCAGGACAATTAGTGTTTTCAAATAAACCCAGACTAGAGTCTTATGTATTCAACTCCACACTTTCCTGGGGTTCATATCAGGATGTTTCTTCCCTCAGCAGAATCAACAATGTCACTGTTTGTTTGATTTTTGTTCATGAGAGGGTCTTTGAGACAAAAAGTGTTGATACTTTTGCAAACCTTGGTTTGACTTCTAAGGACCTCAACTACTCTATGAAATTCTGTTTTCTCAGATTGTGAGTCTTATCATGGAACATTGGTATCTGAGGATATATCTTTACAGAGATGGCATTTTTAGTGATTATCCGTACTGTAGTGTATTTAATGCGCAGAAGGAAACTGCTGAACGCCTGTTGTTTGACTGCCCTGCAATAGTAAGGGAGTGCTAGGCCATCTTTGGCATTCTTTAAGGGTGGAGAATTTTTCCAAGAAAAAATTAATCATCTGGATCTGGGGTAGTGTATAAGCATACAGAGTGTGGGCGGGAAGGCAGCAGGACTGTCACGTTAAGCCATCTAGCCTATCAACATTTCAATTCTCAGAAAAAAAGGGGGAGGAAAATAGTATCTGTAAAGCAGGGACTTTCCAAAATCCATTAGTTTTTTGTTACTGTTGAACAGTATAAACCCTTGCTATATTTTTATAAAAAGTTGTGAATAAAGCCTCATGTGAGAGTATAGGTTGCATGGGACTTGGGCCATAAATATATATTTATTTATAAGTTATTTATATTTATACATGTTATAGTTTCTCCATGTATAATGGTTTTGGTATGGAATTTGGGCCCACAAGGTTTTCTTTACTTCCAATGTAAAACTTATGGGAGAACATGGAAACCTACCTTTTTGGTGATTCTTCTTTTTCAAGATTTGAAACAAGAGTGACACCTTGATTTGCAGGTGGTGAAAGAGTCATCAAGCTCGGAGCCTAGCCTGCGCAGTAACTCTACATCTACTCCTAGTGCGCCTAGACGCCACCTGCAGTACCGTGCATCCCTCACATCCGGTAACGTGGACCACTTACACTCCCACCTGCTACTATACTGTGGCGTGTATGACAGCCAACGGGCACTATACGCACTGCAGACTGTACGCAATATGCTGGCCACCAACGCACGGGCCTTTCTCTGCTCCTCCTCCACTACTGGTCTTGTTTCAAGGTGAGTCATCACATTACCAATGACAAAATTATTATTTTATTTCAGACTGTTTCTATTCCTCCATTTTTAATTTTGAGTTATGTTGGTGTAAAACCCAGAAACTGTTTAGTGTTAACCCTGCAAAGAACTTACTTTTTAAAAGAAGTATATATGTATCAGATGTCTACATTTTCATTAAAGTAAAATTATTTGATTTAAAACTTGTTATTTAGAACACAGTTATTACTAATGTTCAGGTATGTATCATACTGTATGTCCATCTTACCCAAACATCCCATTAATGAGGATATTTGTAAATCGGCAGAAACAAGTGGTAGTCTGATGATGATACCAGGCGGACTGTGTGGAGGGTGATTGGACATTATAGGCCATGGGTTAACACGAGCAATCTCTTATTTTGTTTCTTTTAGTTCTATTTTCACAGTGAATCCCTCCATAAAGTCAATTTTAGCTCACATAACCTTGTTTATTTACATTCAAAAAACTGGATAGCACAAATCTCGCCAAGCTCCAGTTGTTTAAACATTCCAAACAATCACAGAAAATATAAGACACATAAAGTGTTACATTGTAGTAGTATCAAACAAAACCGTTCCTATTCTTCGAACACACTCTGTATATTACATTTATGTTTTATGTCTGCCTTGGTCACAGATCTCCTCTGCTGAAACTCGTGGCGAGACACCGTAAGTCTATCTTCGGCCGAGGGTTCCTAGGAGAACTAGACGCTAGCAGCACTCGCAGTTCCATGTACCTGGAAGTTATCATCACGACCTGTCTGTACTACATGCGCAGTTACTATCCCAACCTGGGACAGAACAGACTCACTGCGGAGGAGATACATGCTAACAGACAAGTAGGGACATTAGATTATGTCGAAAATTTGAACTCATAATTTAAACATTGACATTAAACACACACAAAATTGTATCTTTACCACATCCTGCATGTTGATCCATTTAGATATTTGTCTGTCTCCTTGTGTGTTTTCTACAAGTATGTTTCAACACATAAATATTTTAGGTTGCAATATGTTTTAGTTCTACATAGGCTTACCTTTTATATTTTTTAGTATCCAATAGAATTTTTTACTGTTTAAAATTTGTGAAGAATTTTTAATTTGGGCTTTTTTACTGTGATTAGATAAGATAAAAAAATAAAGTGAAAAAAATATATTCATGCATAAATTCACTTAAATATGGTTACATTAGCTCAGTAAAGGAAGATTTTATTAGTTGTTTTATCTGATTCGAGTAAGGTACAATATCTTCAAGAGCTTATTATTTTGTGTTTCTTAAAAATTTTACAATGTTTTAATTTCTAACCCATAACGTATTTTAATTAATTGAATAAAGGTGCACAAGATATTCAAATTTACACATATAACATTATCTAGGTTAAAGTAAGCACAAAATCAGAGGAAGAAATCAGGTTGAGGATAATGAAACTTTGTGTTACTGATTTTGCGTATCAATGAACAATGGAAAACATCCTAAACCTTCACAATCTTTTGATCCTTTTAAGGATTTAATGCTTCTAAATGATCAAAAATTAACTTAAAAAAGAATTTAATGAAGTGATATTGAATTTTGATTCTAATAGATTTTTTGTTTCATTTTATACATTTAACAATTTTTCAAAATTTTAACCTGCATATTTCAAATACTTAGTTTTAAATATGTCCAAAATTCAATAACACCCTGTAAATCGCTGGACAGGTTCAGATTAGCAGTGTTGAACTGTTGTCACTGGTGTGCTACGAGCTAACGGCCATTGTGAGGGACAGTGGACGTGGACTGGCCTGCTACCTGGCGGACCTGCTGTCTCGCATCAAGCTGCAGAAGATCACCCTACACTGTGTCCTCACGAGTATCCCCTCCTCACGAGATTTGCCTCGCTCCTTCACCCATGAGATACTTGCCTTCAACGATAACACAGACGAGAGCTTGGCATCTCAGGGAGAGGCCTTCCAGGTGCAGATACTCAGGTCAGTAACAGTTCTTACGAAACTGAAATATCATTAGCACAGATGGAATATAAAATTAATATACAAAATGATTGTTTTACAACAAATTAAACGCCAATTGAATGCTTGTATAGAATATGAAATTGAAATCTTTTGGATATTAGTGATTCTATAAGTTTTTCAGGGAGAAATTTAGTTTATTAGGGGGGTAAATTGACGAGGGGCTAGTTGTAGTGAGCTATGATCACTAGAAGAACAAACAGGCCAAGAGAATGATGTGACCAAGAACATAAATTTACTAGAGAGTTTGATAGATCAGTAGGGTAAGGATTGAAATTGGAGGATTGTTCAGAAGCGCAGCCTAGAGTTTGCTTACTTTCAGATTAGTGATGAGCACTTGCACTTATAATTATTGTATTTAATTATGTGACAATATTTTATGATTTAGTCGGTCGTCCAATAAAGTTAAATGTAGAGAATATATAATAGAATATGTTAATAGAGTAAAAACAGTATGTTTATTCCAGTTTGATGGTTATAAATCAATAAATTTACAAATTACTACATTTTTGCAGCACTTTCATAACAATGTAGGACTACCATCGGTGGGACATTGAGTATCACTATTGAATTCTATTGTAGTAAGGCATTGCAACCATTGAAGTTACTGAATATTAACTGTTTAACTTAACGACAGTAAATGTTGTAAATTAAATTATTTATTAGGCCATTAAAACATTTTACTGTTATAAGGCTTGTCAAGATATAAACACACTAAATACTAAAAAACAATTAAAAAACTACCTATGACCCTAGTTACACATAGTTAAACCTGGGTGAAGTATTGATATTTCACATCTAAATTATTTTTTGCTGAATTCGGACAATAATGATTAAAAGTATAAATTTAAGTTTGAAGCATACATTCTTTACTAGTTTTATGAAGACATGTAATGTAGGGAATCTCTCTTCACAGTAATGGTAGTTTATTTAAAAAATGGGGTTGTTTTGTGTAGAGGCACATGTAGAGAATGAATCTTTCATGTTATGTAGTTATTATGGGAAATAAAGGGATTGGATTGTATTATTTTACAGGTTTGAGTTAATACTTCCATTATGTAAATACTTCTCACTGTCAAAATGTTTAGCTAAAAAGGCGGCCTGTACATGATTCATTAAATTTTAAATTTCCTAGAATTCGGGTTGCTCTTTTTTGAGTTTTTAAAATCCTTTCAATAAATGGTGAACTTCTCCAGCAAAAAATTTTGTATCTTATTACGGAATTAAAATAGCCAAAATATATAGTTTTTGCCCTTCTTAAATCCGTCAAATTTCTAATTTTATGAATAGTGTAACATTCTACATTAAGTTTCCCATTAATTCCCCGATGTGATTTTCCCACCCAGATTGTCATTCAAGGTAACGCTAGAAATTTCCAAATTTTTATGAAAGTTAAACTATTTTGGTGAAAAGTTATTTCAATTTATTTCCTAAAATTTTTAGTAAAGTTTAAATTAAATTGTATAATAGATGATCAATGTGTCTAACTTTATCACTGAGGAACTCTGGCTCTGGACTCCACAACTTTCGCACACTAGTTTCTAATATTTCAGTAGAAAATACTTGTCAATATTACCAATTACTGGAATTTTGCAGTAATATATGTAAACTCTGGCTGGTCACTTCCGAATGGTGCTGATTTCATTGTTGCATCCCTTAGGTTAGAAACTATTGAAATATCGTAAAATACTGATATAGATATCATGGAGTGGATTTACATACCAGATATTCATGTGAGAAAATAAAGATGAAATAACATGGTTTGCTATAGACAATAGACAATAGACAAATTCTTTATTTACAAATTCTTTGAGAATTGTAACTCGTCAAAATTTGTTACAGATCATATAAATACAATTGCGTAGTTTACAAACAATGAATTTACAGGTAAATGTCCAGTTTGGTTGTTAGTTTTGCTCTCTGTTCAGGTATTCTTCTAACGAGTAGAATGGATTTTGCAGCAGCCACAGCTTCACCTCCTTCTTGAATTTTGCCGCACCATGTCCCTTCAGGTCTTCTGGCAGGTGGTTCCACAGTTTTAAACCCATGTAAGAGGGCTTCTCCTCAAATAGAGAAAGTCGATGCCCAGGAAGATGAAAATCTGTCGCTCGTCTTGTGTTGTAATGATGTGTGTTACATCCTCTGGGAAAACCTCTCTCGTGCACACAGGTTACTACTGCCTCCAGCACGTACAAGGATACAACCGTCAGAATTGAGAGGTTGATAAAAGCTGGTCGACAACTCTCTCTTGGCTGTAAGTCAGCAAGTGTTCTCACTGCTTTTTTTCTGTGTTACCAGCACACGTTGGAGATTTCCTGCAGATGAATTACCCCAGACCAGGAGACCCATAGCGAAGGTTCGATTCAAATAAAGCAAAGTAGGCTGTTTTTTGCAGAGGGGGGGTACATCACTTATTGATTTTATTCTTTTAACAACATACAGTCCAGTACCTAATTTCCTGCACAGGTTGTCAATGTGCGTTGTCCATTTGAGATCTTCATCTATTGTCACTCCCAAGTACTTTGCCTCTGATGCTGCTTGGACGTTAGGCAGGTGCACAGTTTGTTCCTTTTTTGGGCCCAATATGAGTTGCTGGTTTTTTAGCTTCATTAACTACCAGGTTATTAATATGGCAGTACTGTACCGCCATGTTCATTGCAGTGAATGACTCTATCTCCAGGTTTTTCTGGGGTTCTATCGGCTAAAAGTAGAACGGTATCATCTGCATACATCAGAGTTGTAGCAAATTCATCTAAGTACTTAGGTAAATCGTTCGTAAATAGAGTAAAGAGTACAGGACCCAGAACTGATCCTTGGGGGACGCCCCTTAGAACTGGAAGTGGACTGGATCTGATGTGTGCAATTTTATTGTTTTGAGTATGCCGGATTTCAACTACCTGTTCTCTATTGGTTAGGTAACTCCTGAACCACTCAGCTTCAGTGCCCCGTACTCCCATGGTATTTAGTTTGGTCAGCAGTTGTTTCATGGTCAAGGTGTCAAAGGCTTTGCTTAAATCTAAGAATATTGCTGTTGTTGTATTTTTTAGCTTCTATTTGATCTATTACGTATTCAATAAAACTAATTAAAGCTGTCGATGTAGATTTATTTTTGGTGAAACCGTGCTGTTGATCAGTAAGCAGATTATTGTATGTCATGTAGTTTAGGAGACGATTAAAAGCACAATCTTTTCAATAACTTTAGAGAATGTTGAAATTTGCGAGATTGGGCGATAGTTTGATGCTTCAGACTGATCACCTTGTTTAAAAATGGGGATTACTTTAGATAGTTTTAGTTGATGTGGAAATCTACCAGATTGGAAGGACATGTTTTATTAGAGTGGGTTTAAAGGGTAAGGCTATTTCAATGTTTACAAGCCTTCAATAACTTTGTGAGATTTCGTCAATTCCTGCAGAGACTTTAGCTGGCAGTGAGGTTGATCGTTTTGATGACTTCTTCAATTGTTTGTGTCATAGAGATAAAAAAGAGCGAGTGTCAAGCTGCTGAATAGGACTAGGAGTTCTGTTCTTTAGAGGGTTGTTGTGTTAAAATAGCAGAGTCAGCCATGGTCGTAAAAACAGTGTTGAAATGTTCCACAATTTGCTGAGGATCGTTGATAGTTTTATTGTCAATTTTAAGTTCTTTCAGTCCTACAGACGATTTCTTGGTTCTTCTTTCATTATTTATAATATTCCAAAGGGCTTTAGTTTTATTTTCTGAACGTGCTATTCGGTCGACCGTTGACTGACGTCTGAGTTCTTTTTATCTTCAAGTCATAATTCTTTTTCTTAGTAGCAACTTCCTGCTTGTGTTCTAATGAGCCCATAAGAAGATAACGATCATTGGCACCATAAGAATTCTTGCCTCAAAGTGTGCAGTTCAGGGGTCCCATAGTTTTTCTTTGCCTTTGCATTGCTTATATATTTTTATAAGGACATGTTTGGTTCAGTGCTGATGTAACGATGTTAGAGAAATTTTTTATAAGCGATTTCAGTGTCATTACAGTTGATGACTCTTTCCCAGGTTTCATTAGACAATGCCAGTTTTAAATTGTGGATATTGTCATCATTAAAATTTCTCTTTTGTCCTTTAACATTACCAGTATCTTCTGTAAAAACATTGAGCGTGCAAATTTGGGCTGTGTGGTCAGAAATCCCAGAATTTAAGATCTTAATTGACACGTCATCCCCTTTTTGATTAGTACATACACAGTCCTATGATTATGTTAGTTTATTATTTATTTAGCTAACCTTGCATTTTATTTTTTTAAACATTGTGGCAATGGACCTTTCCCTTCTTCTCTATTATACTCGTAGTAATGTTGTCAAATTGCAATAATAGCAAAACTAATAAATGGTTTAAAGTAAACCTTTTCTGTATGTTTAATTTGTCTTGGGCGAAATAACAGATAAAATTATAAAATATATGTTGCGTGATTAACCTGAAAGGAAAGAAACGGAGATTTATTTTTTAATTTGTATATTTTATCATTGATAACTTTAAACTAATTTTTATAATAATAATGGTGAATGGAAAAGTATGAAATGGCTAAAATATGGGGATCACACCATTTTTTGACTTTTACAGTTAACTATTTTTCATTAATGCTTTGTAGTGTTACACTGTTTAAATTATATCATGTTATTTCTGTATGCTCTATTGTACAAGTGTACACTAATGTGGTGAATCCATGCAGGTTTCTGCTATCACTGATAATGTTAGAACATGAGGTGAACCAGCGGAAAGGAGAGTCAGAGGCAGAGACAAAGGAATCTCATAGTGGAGAGCTACGCTACGTGAGCGGCCGTGCCCTGCCGCAACAGCCCATGCTGCTAGCGGCCATACTGCGTGCTCTGGAGGCTCCTGGCCGTGCTGCCTGTGCACATACACACTGGACTGCGCTGGTCACGTGTGCGCTGCCTTATCTGGGCGCAGCTCTAACTCGTGTCGTCACAGCCGTTGTCAAGCAACTATGTGCCAATGTAGAGCAACTGTCCAAGGCATTCAACCCCTCGGATAGTAATGTGATCAGGTATTCATTTTTCGTTTTTCCATAAATGCCAAACAATCTTTATACTGCATATTTTTTTAAAGGTTCAAAACCTTGTAGGAGATACTTTTCAGTCTTGTATAGTCTAAGGTTGATTGATAGAGAAAGGAATCAGCCCTTCAAGTTTCATATCACAGTCTTGGCTGATGAACCAAAAGTGCTTCCTTAGTTTCACATGAATTTGAAACCATGTTGTGCAAACCCTATGACTATGCGATTTAGCAACTTCAGTTTAAATTATTTAAAGCGGTTTATGGTATCACATTTCATTGTATATTTACAACTTTAAAACTATATTTAAATACAAAACACACTTACTTGATTTTTTAACTGTAATAAATCCTTAAGAATTCATTGATGAATATTGATTTTAACCCATTGCGGATCGTGAAAACGGCGCGCGCGCGGGCCTTAGAGTACGAATTAATCCGTATTGCAACGCAGCACCCGCAGTGTTTGCACGCCTACCTGCCTGCTTAGCGCGCTCGCTAATTATACATGTTTTGTTTGTTTATGTTGTTATTTATGTTATATAAACATTATACAGATCATATTAGACAAGTATATTATACTAGAAGTATATTCATAAATATCCTCGGAAGCACTACTTTGAGCGTTTTTATTGATATTGAAATGATGTTGAAATAGAGTTTCCACATCCGGTGGTGTCCCAGGAACAATGTCTGAAATAGTCTGAACATCTGAATCATGGTCACTAGCCCGCTCGTCACTGTCAACATTAGTATCCGCGTAATTATGAAAACGTGGACAAATACGCGTGATAGAACCGTCTCCATCCTCAATAACACTATCGATATCACTTTCATCACTTCCACTTTCTAATAATAGTCTATCTAATTCAGATGATCGTAAATTGTCACCCATTTTATTTACGTACACGCACACGAGGCAAAGGAAAATAGAACGCCACGACTGTACGCCTCAGACAAACAATTTGTCGCAAATAATAACGTTATTGACCGATAACGAGGGGAGTATTTGTGGACGAGTATCAGAGATAAGATAGGAAGCCAGTCCAGGAAAACTGACTATAAATATCTCCGAGGCTTATAACAGCGATAAGCGTTCAAAACAAATGGGTCATCCGTATCACGTCATCCGCGTGAGGGTCACGTCATTGTGCTTTTGGTCCACGCCTCGCTCCGCGTCACCCTCACGTCGTTGATCCGCAATGGGTTAATGCATTGGTTGTCTGCGTTCAGGATCCAGTTTAACTTAATGCAAGCCAAGAATTTTGCTTGGCTGAACAGTATGACAACCGAGATGTATAGTGTTTATTCACAGCAATGTTCAAATCCAATGTGCTACTTTTAGTGGTTTACTACAAAATCATTATTAGGATAGTATTGACAGACTGTAAGGATGGGTAGGTTATTGGTTGTTTTGTTAGTCATCAGTAGGGTGGTTTAGTCTGCATATGAAATGTACGGTAGAAGTTTTGAAAATACTGGGGTACATCTTATACCAAAAAAAAATAAAGAAAACTGGATCTAACCTGGAACCCTGGGGTAAACCACAAGTTTCTATAGCTGTTTGTCATTTTGTACTGAGTAAAGCCACGCTGCATGTTTAAAGTAGATTTTTTTAATTTCTATTTTTCAGTTGTATTTTAAGAACAAATTTTTCGTACACTTTTAAGAAAGTTGATATGAGAGAAACCAGTCAATAGTTGCTGGGTGTAGTGGATGTCCCTATACTGAGAGGCTAACAACTGTTTATTTTGTGTTGTGTTATATTTTAGCTTACCTGACGAACCCTTTTGGTTAATTAACTACTTCCATATGATGTACAAGCTGATGATGATGTAGTTGCATCGAAACATGTCCTGAACAAACCCATTTTGATTAGCTTAACAATAGTATGTTGGAAATCAAGTCTTACATGATGTCTGTGCTTTGCAGTATGCCAGCAGATTATGCCATCACTCAAGTAGAGGCCCTGACTGTCCTCTGCCACTATTGCCTGCTGGATTCTGCCACTCCCTTCAACCTACCACTGGGATCCACCACCTCCACTCCTGCTCAGATCTTCAACAATCTCATACATGTATTCATGCCTTCACCTCTCCTCATTGTTAGTACTAATACTAATGTTCATTTATTCAATTACAACACCATTTAAAATGTCTACTGTAGAAAGAGTAGCTCTGCCAAAATTATTGCTACAAAACCATCTATTTTCTGAATATTTTAAAATGTTAACATCTTTAGCAGTAGAAATTTAATTGATAGCTATTTTTTTTTATAATAGCTAATATAAAAACTAAAGTATATATAACATAACATTTATAATTGAATAATTTAAAACTACATGTCTGCTTCTTTACAGTAAATGCATGAAATACAATGATTGTATTCATAAATGTTTTGTTAAGCTCATTTGAGATCATATTTATAAATATATGTTTACGAGTTTTTTGTAATAAAGCACAATATCACGAGTAACAGTCTAATTATAGAATAGCATAATTATAATATATTATATCCCTTGTAAATGAAAAAAAAAAACTTAAAGCTCTTCAACAATACAGTAGAGAGAGCCACAATTTAACTGCTAAAACTCTGTTTCATTGTATAAAACCACACAAAAAAGGGTATATAGCTCTACAAAAATTCAAAGCAACAATCAATACAGTAGAACCCCTCATATCCGGCCACCACGGGACCGAGCCTCTGGCCGTATAACGATTCGGCCGGATAAACCAACCTACAGTACACAACACTTGACGAAACAAAACAATTGTACTGTACTGTACTAACCGCACTGGAAATAATCAACGAACTGTTTAGAGGTTAAACCTACTAGCTCAACTGAGGACAACACAGGAAAATGTAAACAAATAGATACACCAAAATAACGCACGAGTCGTGGGAGACTAGTGCGTGCAACTGCGCGACTGCAAGCCGTGGTAAATAAATTTCGATATTGGCTTCCGGGAAGTGGCCGGATAAACCGAGGTGCGGTAAAACCGAGGCCGGATATGAGGGGTTCTACTGTAACATGTAAATTACGTTTTAACTTCCATCAAATGTCAGGATTCACAACCTTTGGAAGTTTCTCTACTTTACACACAGGGCTTGCAACCAAGTGCAAACTTCTCTTTCTATATCTACATTTAACTTTTGAGAAACAGTGTGTCTATAACGTTTATAAAAACACCTTAATTTTGCAGAACAAAGACAAGATAGAGCCGCAAGTGAGTGCACGGAAAGCAGTGCTGGGCAACTTGCCGAGAGTAATAGCCAGTGTGGCAGTGCTGTGGCAGGCCCTCACACAGCGGAAAGAAAGGTAACTACTTATTTTTTTATCTTCATCATAGACAGGCTTGGGAGGCTACATTAAAATGTAGTATGGTTCAAAATATTTTATTGTAAAATTTTATTAAAATTACTGCGCTATAAGGTTCTGATAATTCTCTGTAGTTATTATCTGAATAGTCAGAACTCTTTCCATTTAGGTCTGTGTATTATTTTTATTGTATTAGTTATACAAAATATAACCCATTGTCATATATAATCTAAGGTACAGAAAATGTAAAAATCCAAGTTACATTGGCTGGTTGAATTCAGACATTGAAAATAACTGCCACTTTTATTATGATTATCCTTATTTTCACTTTCCGATGTCATATTCTTTAAAATAGTCTTTACTGGCTGTTTTTCCAAGATTTAAGAGAGTTGTAAATCATCAGTATTTGCTTCCTTTGATAGAATCAAAGTATATTGAATTTAAACTTTTTGGATCAATCATTTTTGTATACTGTCCAGCCACTAGCTGTTTTTGTATTGCCCCAGTCATAACTTTAGTAACAGATCTGAAATGGTTCTAAGTGAAAAATAATCAACTTGGATGGAGAACTATTCAAGAAAATATTATTATTGTATTGATTGGGATAATGAAAAGTCTGATGTGATTTTGGAAATGATGAAGTAAATGTTCAATTCAAGGTAACCAACCTTTCAATTTGAAGTAAGCGGCTGTGTTACTTCAAACTTTTGCATATTAACTTGAGGTCAATGACCATTAACAGTCATATTGTTTAGTATTGGATAGATATGACAAGTTGTGTGTGTAGGGAGAGTGAGAACTGTGAGGCTGGCAGTCCACGGGTGGTGAGACAACAGCTGCTGGAGTTTCTGAGCCCTGTGGCACTACATCACGGCACCAGCTTCCTGGCAGCCATGGCAGTGGTGTGGCGAGAACGGAGGCCCTCCACCCTGCAGACAAACTACGCGGTTAGTGCAATCAGTCTACCATTATTCTGAATAAATTGACAAATTTTATTAATCTGGCTGATTATCTTAACAGGATTCTCTGTTAAAACTCTTTTTTTGAGGGAGAGGCAGGAAAAATGCAATTACGCACCCATGTGGCCAGCCTGTAGTGTGGGACTCCCCTAAAAATCTGGTTTACCCACTAAAAAAACTATTGGTTTTCTTAAAAGTATTATTAATAATCATGATATATAATTTTTGGAGTTCTTTTGGTTTTTCTGCCTGTTTCAAAGAGGAAAAAAGAGGATAAAGTATGCAATATAACTATATAAAAATATATATTGAGTAAATTTTACTTTCTAACAAGAAGGAGCAATGTTCAATAATTATTAGTGAATGTTACAACTGAGGCACAACAGCTGCAGTCTGATCTGGCTGACTGCCCCAAAAGTAGGTGTGCATGCTCCATTTCAAATGTTTTTTCACAACAATAAAAAGAGATATTATGCCATATGATGTATTTTTCTAATTCCTTATAGACCATAAAACAAGAAAAAAATAATTTTTTGTCAAAATTGGTAATTTTTAGTAGGGAATCCCCTTAACAATTATTGAAATACTTAAAATTGTGCTCCACTTTGTCATATTTCGTAACGGTTCTTGTTTATTGTTTAATAAATTAAATTGTAGTTTTCACAAACATACTCTTGTACTGAAAATTTTTCTTATAAAGTTGTATAGAATTGTACAAGGAAAAGTGATGTACTATGATAAAACTAGTTAATTTTGGGAATTATATTTTGCTTTTGAAGTTTTTACTTGTTTTGGAAACTTAAAGAATGTTTCATATAACTATATGGCTTTTTTGGTAACTCAACATTTATTATCTACCCAAACTTTTTTTTTTGTATTTATTATCATTCTCATTTTGTTATATGAGGTGTGTCCAAAAAGTATCCGACCTTAACGTCTGGCATGAACTGACGTTACTCGGCGGCAACAGCAATCTGGTCCCCTTCAAAGTATTCCCCTCCATAAGCCACTACCTTATTCCAACGCTCCTCCCACTTCCGGAAACACTCCTTAAATTCATTTTGCGGAATGGCTAATAGGTCCTTCGTCGCATTTTGTTTTATTTGTTCAACATCGTCAAATCTTTTTCCTTTCAAAGGAATTTTTAATTTTGGAAATAGCCAGAAGTCTCACAAGGAGCTACGTCAGGACTATAGGGAGGTTGTCGTAGTTGGTTGATGTCGTGTTTGACCAAAAAACGCTGAATAAGATTTGAGGAATGAGCTGGCGCGTTGTCGTTATACAGGATCCAGTCACGGCTTGTCCACAGTTCAGGTCGTTTCCTTCGCACTGCATCTCGTAGCTGCCTTAGGACCTCAAGATAATACTCCTTATTCACTGTCTGGCCTCTTGGAGCATATTCGTCATGAACAACACCGTCCTGTCAAAAAAAACTGTCAGCATTGTCTTGACATTGCTTCGACTTTGTCTTGCTTTTTTCGGCCGTTGCTCTTCGCGAGTTTTCCACTGTGAAGATTGAGCCTTTGTTTCAGGGTCGTAGCCATAAACCCCATGACTCATCACCAGTAATAACTTTTTTAAATAGCCCTGGGTCACTTTTTATCAAATCCAGATTGTCCTGTGCGATTTCAAGTCGACAGTTTTTTTGGTCTTCTGTCAGCAGCAGAGGAACAAATTTTGCCGAATCACGGTTCATTTTTAAATCTTCATGTAAAATGTTACAAACTGATGATTTTGGTATTCCTAAATCTTCTTCCAGCTCTCAGACAGTCAATCGACTGTTTTCATTAATTGCTGCAAGAACACGTTCAACATTTTCAGCATTTCTGGCCGTTGAAGGCCTGCCAGATCGGTCATCACTCTCCACTGATATGCGGCCATTTTTAAACCGCTTAAACCACTCTTTTATTTGTGTATTGCCCATAGAAACGTCACCATAAACTTTCCATATCTCATAGTAATTGTCTCTGATGCTGAATGGCAAAGTGTTTGGCAAAATTTAATGCAAATGCGCTGCTCAACACATTCATATTGAAATGCGATGCACACACAGCAGTACTGTACAGAACAGAGCGCTGTGACTCACTGAGTGACCGGATCGTATTCAATGCCTAATATGGGAAGGAGTAGGCTCGCCCCTCCCCTCCAATAACCGGTTCGAGCCGGTCAGTTACGCCGCGGTCGGATACTTTTTGGACAGACCTCGTATATTATTAATTTTCATCTCCAGAGTTCAAATTAAGTTTTCATCTCATTATAATTTAGTGTTTCAATCTCCAAGGTAGATGACTTATCCTGTGTAAGTCTTGCTATGGTCATCTAACATCGGTTATAGCACCTTCGGCAACTAGAGCTTTGTTAAAGTAATATTCAAGTTATCTTTGATTGGTAAAAAGATAGTATGTGCAGTTGGACCATTGATTTCAACATCTCACAATTTAATTAGACACTATAGCCAAACTGGTCCTTTCTGATTCAGGCTCCATGTAAATCCCTTGCACTTTTTCAGGCACTATTAGTCATTAGGCAATTAATTAATGACTCAGTTGATAGTACCAAACAAGAAGGCAGTACATAATTCTCATTATACTCGTCTTTTACTCATCTTCATTTTAAAATTTACATTTGGGCGTGTTAGCAATCCTATACAGTAATAATTATTACAGTGCATCATATAACATTACAGTTAGTACTAACAGTGTGATGTACATAGGTACTGGCCCAGGCGAGTGAAGGTCAACAGGTGCTGGTGCAGCTGCTGAGTGCTATCAAGGCTATGCCAATAGATACTCTGGTACAGACTCTACACCAGGTGGTCAAACAGCCTGCCATGAACCAGGTAACTGTTGGCTTAATTACAGTACCAAAAATTAGCAGGTATTTTTCTCATAGTGTTTCCAATGACTGAAAACTTGCTGAGGGCCATTAGACCATGCTCTGTGTCTTAACACTAAGGGTATTCGACTATAAAGAAAATTGCTAAGAAAGTATGTTTTATTTAATACCAGTTTTTATGTTAGTATTATAAAAAACGCCAAAAAAGGTCTTGAGAATGGAAGAAATACTTTATTTATTACAAAAGTGAAATGTGCAGCTTTACCTGAAAAGTAAATGGGGCTGACAAAAAACAAAATCCTCATAATTTGACTAAAAAGGGTAAAATGAAGTCTTCTCATAAGCTGTCTGGTTTTTGTGATAAAACTGTTATAATATACTAAAAGTGAAATGTTATATCTAATTTATTTATTTATTGTGAAAGAGTTTTGTCTTACTCTTAACAGCTTTTTATTGATAGTCCAGTCAATGACGGTAAAAAAGTGTATCCCACACCAATGGTGTGGAAGGTTCCATCTTAAAGGCAGCTCTCCTCACTAATAAGGGCAATGGTTAAAGGCTTGTCAAGAGTCCAAAACTGTTTTCATTTTGGCCACCTGAGCATCGGTTTGAGCAGTTGTTAGGCATCTGATGCTGTGTAGCCTTCAACAAACTCCCGGCCTTCTTTAAACATTTTGTGCCACTCAAAAACTCTTGTGCGGCTTAAGGCATCATCCTCAAAAGCCTGTTTAATGAGTTCAAGGGCCTTGACGTGCATTTCCCGAGTTTAAAGCTAAACTTCAAAGCGCAGCATTGCTCGACGGTCCACTCCATAATTGTGCGGTGACATGACATCATAAAAAATTTCACTTTAAAAAATTCACCTTCTGTCCCAACGCATGCCCTCAGACGACTGAATTAAAGTGTGCCGAGTGATGGTGGACCCCTCTACTGAGGCCAACTGGTTGGACTCTCCTCCACCACTCCGTTTAAGATACGGCGAACCAGTCCCAATACTCTGAACAGAAGAAAGTCTTGAGCGAGGAACAAAACTGTCGTGGGTGAAAATTTCACAAGAAAATTTGGATTACGTCCACAAAGATGAACGTTTTCTCGACAATGTTATTACTTGCAATGAATCATGAATATTTCAGACTTTTTCTTGTTTCCGTGAACGAAAAAGGAGCTCAAAGGACATTGGTTCGACTTTATTGAGGCGGTTCAAGAGGCAACGCAAAGGTTCTCAACAGTATTCTGGAAATTGACTAGCAGCAGGCTTTTGACGAGTGGCAGACGTACCGAACTAAATATATTGATAAAGGAGGGTTGTATTTGAAGATTATTAAGTAACTGTAATGATACCTGTAATAAATTTTTATTTTTGGAACCAGTCCCGATACTAATTGAACCGACTCTGTATATAGCAGAGGCTGATATTTCAAACTAGAGGTGGCGGAACTGTAACATTCCACTAGTCTGGAGGTAGTGGAATAAATATTTTCCAGAAGAAAGGGTGGTGCGGAGATCCTTCCTTGGGAATTTTTGAAAATATGAGGTCTATAAAGAATGTTTTTATGTATTTCTGAAGTGCAGAAGAAATTGTATTGTGTAAAACAAAAGTGCTTAATTTCTTAGAGAGGTATTGGAACTCCATTTGGATTCATTCCACCTGAAATTAAGAACTATATGTGTATAAATTATAAATTAAATATAAATAATTATTAAATCTAAGTATAATAATTTTCACACAATATTAATTAAATATACGTTATCTTAGCCTTAATTGGAAAAATAATTTATTCAGGAATTAGTTACAATGTAAAATACTAAAGGGATAATTAATACCTGTGTTTACATGCTATTTTAAATTCATAAGTTTAGTCAAGCTTAAAATCGTATGTTTGGTTTCATCTTGATTCAGATGTAAATTTTTGATGAATAGTCCTTTTATAATTTATTTTCCTAAAGTATTGGTTAGTACTGAGAGTGTTTTGCAGCAAACTGCGATGAGTGTGGAGGTGAGCGCTCTGGAACTGTTCTTACACTACATCCAGTTGATTCCTGGGGTGAGCCTGGCAGAGAGTTGGGGCTCACTGTTAGCCTTGCTGCGCGAGGGACCCTCCCTCTCACCCCCCGCCCAGTTCCTGCTGGTGGGAGTTCTAAGTCAGTTTGTAAACCGCTGCCCCGCCCTCGCTGACAAGAAGGATGTCCGTGACCTTCAGGACATTACTGCTAAGGTTAGTTTTTGGACAGCCTTTGTTTGATTAGGTTGACTTTATTAACCAACTGGTATTCAGGTGTTGCCAACACATTCAAATTGTATAGTGTGCTTCCTCAGTTAATTGTTTTTTTTTTTTTTTTTTTATACATATTCTTTAAATATTGAAACCGAATTAAGTTTTAACCATCCAAATGGCAGGAGTAAAAATTTCTCAGTTGTGAGCAATGTTTATCTAAATGTAGGAAACTTTCTCAAATATTGGGAAAAAATATTATTTGTCACTTAAGCATATGCATACTTTAATGAAAGGGTAATTTATAAAAAGTAAAAGAGCTAATGTTTGATTCCTTTTATATAATGTTCAAAAACAAATATTAAAACAATGTTTTTACAACTAAAAATAATTTCACATTCAATAACATGTCTGTTCTTTTTCTTTTAAGAAACTATATTAAAAAATGTATAATTTGTTTCCGGACAAAAATGTATTTAACTTGTATTTTTTTCATTTAGTATTTAGGTGATTTCTATAAAAAAAGAACAATTGGGCAAATACTCTGTTTTAATATATACAAGGAAGATGTCGTAAAAATTACCATGTACTCAAACAATGAAATAAAATGGCTAAGACTATAACAAATATTATTTTTTTAAATTTAAAATTGTACATAAAATCATTTACTGTTTTCATATTTTATTTTTCTCCTAGGATAATATATTAAGAAATTATTGAATAAAAAAGCAAAAGAACACTTATTCACAATTATTATTAGGTCTAGTAAATATAATTGTACACATCTAGACCTAGGCTTTTTGTATGTTTAAATGTTATCTATAATATAATTAAACAACAGTTAGTCTGATATTGGAAAATCATTAATTATACTATTTTTATGATGTTGGCTGGTAAAAGTAAATTATTAAACAATTTTTTATTACTTAAACAATACATCAAGTTAGCAAGTATTAAAGAAATTATATTATCGCATGTATTTATGTAATGTTCAAAATGTAAGTGACCGCTATTAAGCTTAAGTATAAGTACAGTATCTGTAACTTTCCGCCTCGGTCATTGTCACTGGGTAATAAAAACACACCCAGTTGTTTCTACCTCTCCTCTCCCTAGTTATTGAGCGGAATAAAATACCTAAGGAACCAGTAAGGGTTCATTTCTCCCTTACTTTCAATAAAAAATAAATATAGGTTGATTTTTTTGCTTCCAATAGTAATTCATACATAAAATATTTGTGTATTATCTTGCAGTTTTATAATGTTGATTTCTTGTATCTTTTCTGAAGTTGTTACTTCAAGATAATAAATATTACCTTTTAATGTTTCCTAAGCCTTTAACTTAATTATGTTGATATTTAAAGTAGGATTAATACCTATGATGGGTACTTCCTTACAGTTTTGACTCAGAAAGAAATAAAGTAGCTAAAATTCTGAACAAAAATGTATTATATTTGTATTTAATTAAAATTTTGAATATTAGCACGCAAAAAGAGGATTGGTAATTATATTGCTATTATATTACCATTACTATAAGCATTATTCTATGTACATAATAAGGATATATTTTTTAATGTAACACTTATTTTCAATGTTGATTTGGGTTTAAAAGTAAATTTTAACTAAATCATTATCTGTTTGAAATAACAATAAAATCATTTAAGTTTTAAACCCAAATAAATTACAAATTAATTCTAATTAATTACAGTTCTTGATCCTGGAGTTGATTAATTTCAACAGTGGTTTTTTAGAATGGTCACTGATAGATTTTTTTATCTTTTGAAGTTAATCCTGACACAAACATTCATAATAGTTATTTATGTATTAGTTACTCCACTCATAATTTTCATGGACATTGTACGAGTATGTGCTGTAATTAAATAGTTGATATGTTTGGAACACTGTTCCAGCTGGTGGAGTCGTGCTCACAGATTGCAGGAGCAAACTTGGAACAGACAACATGGCTGAGGCGCAACCTGGCTGTAAAGGAAGAGGAAGTGCCACAGCCACCGTCACCTGAGTGTACAGACAAGTGTGAGTATGGCAGACACATGCAAGAGGCTATCACACACTTGCGCCCACCATACAGTCCTAATGTTGCTTCTTTAATGAAAGCCATTTAAATCTTGTTTTGTTTATATTAGGTTCCTAATGTGTTTACATTTTATATCAGTAGTTTATAATTATCTGTACAAGTTATTAATCAAAACTTTTTAACAAAAATATTTAATTAATTACTTTCAAATAAAATTTTCCCCCAGTTTGGGCTGGCTGGATTGTTAAAATAGTATACTAGTTACCCAAAAAATTACAAACCAATTTCTGGTATCCGAAACATCTCTAGCCTTAATGTTGTGCTTAAACCCACCATATTTTCTGTGCAGTACCAATTTTGTTTGGTTAACTCGAGCAATGGTTGTTCCATGTGAAACCAAGAAATTTAAACCCTGAAAAGAGGTGATAGGCATAGAGCCTGCTTAAGGATTTTACAAGTGCCACATCTTTTTCACTGGATAGTTCCAATCAATAGAAAGTGTTGTGAACGTTAATTACTGACTAAGATGCACTAGCAAAATAAGATCTAGACAAATTTAACTTCAAAAAAGAAGGCAGGAAGAATTATAATTACATTTTGCTTAATATTCTTAGTTCATTCTCAAATTTAGAATTTTGAAATGTGTATCTTGTAACCATTTTAATGGAAAAAATCTTCATAATACAGAAAATACAGTTGGGATTGAAATTTTTTGCAATAAATAAATAAAGCAACTTTAAACAATTGTTGATAGTTATTTATAAATAAATTAATAATTAATTTATATGAGGTATAGTTTGACACTAAGCACTGCTATTTTTGTATGACGTAGTACGTTTGACTGCCAGATGTTTCAATACCATTCAATAGCAAGACCACTACAGAAAAATGGCCGCTTTTACAAGTTCATTGATTAAATGATATAACTTTCGTAAGTTTACAACAAAGCTAGGACCTTAGTTTTATTTTGTTTTTTAGAGAATGAGATGTACTTATAATTGGCATACCAAATTGCACTTTGATTCAATTTTAAACATTTGTTTAGCAGTATTTATACATGTTATAATTTTAAAAATTATAAAAAAAAACAAAGTTTGACGAGCTAAACACTAAAAGTAGTGACCAAATAACATATTATAACCAAAAAGTACGTATTTTAATGAGCATATAACAAATGTTAGAAGTATATTCTACTGAACAAACATGAAGAAAATTTAATTTGAGTGAAATAACAGATGTAGAAATGCCACTCCAGGGCAAAAAAAACATTACTTTGAAAACAAGTAAATTATTTACTATTTTACAATTCAAATTATGCTATAAGATTAATAAAATTCTCAGTTGCTATCATTTTGAACTAACCCTTTCCGCTCGGATGGGCAGCAGTGCTGACCAAATATGGCTACTCGTAGGCTCGTATTATCTTAGCGCGTACTGTCCACTCAGATTGGATGGGCAGCGGTGCTGTCCACTATGGCGCCTGCGTGCACACAGCAGCCATGTCATTGTTGCATCCCCACCAGCTCGGATTTATTTTCAGCGTGTCATTGATACTGTGCCTTTTTAAAAAGTTAAATAGATTTAAAGGTTCAAAGGTAAATAATAATGTAGTCGAAAAGTATTACAATGGAAATGTTATATTTCTATAAACTAACATGAGTTACAATGAGTATTAATAATGTGACAGTAAATAATTATAACATGATAAAAAATAAAATTGAACTGCTTATTATTGTTCCGAATACAAATTTAACTGCAGGCTAGTTGTCATCTTGTTGTTGAAATATCTGAGATGAATGGTACTTTTCAAAACAAACACCGATGTGAAGACCGGGCTCATTTTCACAAGTTTTGCAATAAAACTTCACTCTTTTCCTGGTGCCGCCTTGTGCTCTGCTGCTACACACAACGCAATCCTTCACTTTTCTACCTTCAAGAGGATATGGTAGATGAAGTTTCCCATTTATTCGGGAAATGTCTTGCAATTGGGATGGTCTTCCTTTTTTATTTGTGTTCCTTACATCGCCAACAAGCTCTAATACCAGTAATTTTCTAAACTGACGAGACATTTTACCCTGGGCTTCAGACATGTTGTACAGTATATAGGCGTTCACTAGTGCAGCTTTTTAGAGCCAGAAATACACTTTCTTCCACCATTTAAGGGACTTTCTTGTGAAACCATATGAAGCTATAAAGTGGTCCGCCAAGTCCACTCCCCCATGTATACTGACATACTGCTGTAGGTTTTTTCACTTCTTCAACTACGCCTTGTTTCGTTGTCCTATGTACTATTTGTGTACCATTGCCATAAAGAGTACTCAATATCGTTACCTCATTTTTGTCTTTCCAGTGAACAAGTGAGAAACGATCATCTTTTTTGTAAAATTTCATGTCGCCTTTCTTTAATTTAAGCACAGATCTAGTACCGTTAGATTTTGTCTTCTTTTTTCGAATCTGCAATGGCAATCCTATCCTATTTCTAAGGATAGTCCCTGTTAAGTGAACTTTAATATCACTTAATTCCTGGGCTATATCCATATTTGTATAATACCTATTGGTAAATTTATGGAGCCCTTCAACAGCTCCATAAGACTCCTTAAGTTTATTCACTAAATGGAGAACTATTCGGCTTGTTGCACCTAAGTCCGGTCTTTCCAACCGGTCTGTTGTTGATTTACCGAAGTATGGCTCTAAACAGCAAATGTAGCCAATCTGAAAATACAAATATCTTAATACCCCATTTGATAGGTTTTGCTTTGTTGTATACCTTAAACAGAATGCAGCCCTTGAACCCAACGGTACTTTCATCGACACTTACTGTACTGTTAGGTATGTAGACATTTCTAAACTGTTTATCTAGGTAAAGTACGACATTTCTTACTTTACCCGATCTGGATAAAGTTCCTCCTATGGAACCAACAGGAAGAGGAGCAGAATGCAGGTTCCAAAAAATCTGAAGAAACCTCTCCTTCGAAAAATGTCCTTAAAAAAGGGCTGATAATCTACCCAATCCTTTGAAAAGTAATCTTCAACCTCGGGCTTGTGGTTCATTGCCATGTTCATTAAGCAACCAATAAAAGCCTTAAACTCAGTAACCTCTTTCCAAGTCTTCCACATAGATTTTTTCCTTAAAGGAGTTACTTTCATTATCTTTTCTTGGTCGTAACGATTAGTTTCTTTTACAATCTCAGTTAATAACTCATCTGTAAAGAAAAGTTGGAAGAATTGCAAAGGGGTTATCGGTTTTACACCTGTTGGAGGTTTAAAACCACTATTGAGTGTCCAATTGAATTTTACAAACATTTCCTCACCTTCATTCCATTCTCTCCAACCATTACAATCACAATCTTCATTTTCAGCTTCCTCATCTAGTCCTTGTTGACTTTCAGTACTATTATCTTCATTGTTCATTTCGTCTGCCACATCTTCGTCTACATCACTTGAGTGTAACTATCACTATCTTCACCATTTAGAATGTCCCTAACACTGCCTGGACTACAGTCAACAACCCTATATTCATTCATTGTTATCACTTTAAAAACACAAAATACAGGTATTAATACTGATATATTTACACTTTTATTTACAGTTATATTTACACTGATATCTACAATACTTCATTTACACTAATATTTAATAAAATTGCACAATACTAATAATAATAAACAATCCGTTCTAATAATGCGTTTAGGTTAACTCACTAGTGACAATGTGGTTAAAAGCGCGCTAAAACGAAAGCCTAGAATGCAATATTGACCAGATGATCAATCTCCAAGCTTTGTAATGAAACAGCTGATTGATCTTAATGCGTTGTATTATAAAAAAATACGTCAGAATAAAAAAAAAGAGTTTATAACTTGTGGTCAACGCTGCTGTCCATCCGAGCGCTAGTACGATTATTGAACGGACAGCACAACTGACCATCCGATCTCTGAGGACCGCAACTCTAAAAATAAATGCGCGCGCTAGAGGAAATGGCGGTGGCCAACACTGCTGCCCATCCGATCCCTGTGGACATTCTAACATTACCGCTCCGAGCGGAAAGGGTTAATATAAAATTTTGTAATATTTAGGTTAAAATGTATGTGCCTTAGAAAATATGAAAACATCAAGGAAATTGTAGGTAATATATCAAAAACAAAAGGGCAATGATACATAGTTCACAGAGCTATTGTAGCTCATGGCAGTTAAGGCACCGCACAAACCGAGCCACTATAAGTAGTTCATGGTGGTCAAGGTACTGTACACAACGAGCCACTATAGTTCATGGTGGTCAAGGTACCATACACACCGAGCTACTATAAGTAGTTCATAGTTGTGAAAGTACTGCACACACTGAGTCACTATAAGTAGCTCATTGTGGTCAGGGCACCGCACACACCGAACCACTATAAGTAGTTCATGGTGGTCACGGTACCGTACACATCGAGCCACTATAAGTAGTTCATGGTGGTCAAGGTACCATACACATCAAACCACTATAAGTAGTTCATGGTGGTCACGGTACCGTACACATCGAGCCACTATAAGTAGTTCATGGTGGTCAAGGTACCATACACATCAAACCACTATAAGTAGTTCATGGTGGTCGCGGTACCGTACACATCGAGCCACTATAAGTAGTTCTTGGTGATCAAGGTACCATATACATTGAGCCACTATAAGTAGTTCATAGTGGTGAAGGTACTGCAATTGCTTTATTCTCAACCTCGGGTAAAAAAATGTAGCCTAGCAGTTTCTACCTCTATGTTGATATTAATGCGTGAGACTTTTCTTGGCCTTTAGCCATCCACTTTACAATGTTCTCTGAGACGCGGTGTCCCCAATGCCTTCATGAGATGTTGTCTACCATGTCACACAATCACATGTATTTTATGGGTTTCTGGTTTCAGTTATCAGTTATTAATTTCTTTTTCTTTACACTTTCAAGTACTTGAAATGAGACATTTAAAAACATAGCAAATTTTTTATGCTAAACAAATTGTTTCATCTACCCAGCCATTTATTAATGTAAAATATCTGAATCTAAACCGAGCCATATGTTATTCTTATTAGAATTAATAAAAAAATAATATTTTATTTTTTTGGTGTTATATATATATATAACGCCCAAAAAATAAAATATTATATAGAGTTTTCTCTTTAATGGTATTCTCACTTTTTAATACTGTCTTGTTCAATGAAATTTTAAATCATATAAAAATATTCCAATATTTGTAAGTAAATAAAGTGTGTGATATTCTCAATATATGATTAAAATGCTCTAAGCAAATTCCTATTTATTATAAATGTTTATATTAATATTTTTTCTCTGCATTGATATTTATATGTTGATAACTTACGTATATATTATTTACAATATTTATTACACTTGATTTTAATAATGTTAATCTAGTTGTTCTACTAATTTTAATATACAAGGGTCATTTAATCTGATTGAGTACAAAAAGATTATTGTACATGGAAAGATAGTAAAAGTTTGACATTAAGATACGTTCAACTTGTCTTTTCTTTCATCATAATACAGCTAATAAGATAAAGTTATCATACAGGTAACACGTAAAATTTATCCACTTTCCTTATACAAGCTATCATGTTATTATGATAGTTATGTTACTCATATACATAGTTATCTTAACATTGCATTCTCTGATCGCTTACACTATTTGGGTTATTGATAAAAAAACCTGCAATTTTTTGTGAGGTGTGAATTTTAAAACATTTAGCAAAAATAATCATAGTTATTCTAAAAATTATTCCAGAATGAAGCATTGCAAAAGATAGATGATATGTATTACAAAACATTTGAAAAACTTCTTATTAAAGAAATCAACAGCTGTCAAAATGGAATAAATGTTGAATTGGCATTATGGATATGTTTATTTTCATTTAATAATCATTCTTAAATCTTCTGAGAATTTTCTATTAAATTGATAAATACTTGTAAATTGTCATCATGTACAGTGAAAGTTTGGTGGGGTAACTAATATTTAACATGTTACACACATCAGTTCTTTAAATGATTAAACTAGTCTAATGTGAACTTTGTTTTGGTGTCAGCACAGAGGTTGTTTACTTTACCTAAGTTTAGAATTGTGTGTATGGTACTGGAGTTTTTTCTTTAATCCATCAGTTATCATTTACACCACCACTCCTCTCTGATTAAAAAGGACAACAGATGGCATGCATTCATTTATTACTACTAATGAAGATTGTCCGACTTTGCATCATACCTGCAATCTACGAACATCTGTTGGGTATGAGTAATAATATGCCACTAATACCAAACCCCTTTTCAATATTACTCAATATATTTTACTAGTGTGTTTAGCTTTTGTAGGTTTTATTCTTTCCTTATAAGAAAGTAGCAACTGTGCACATGTTTCTTCATTGTGTAAAACATTCAGTGTGAAAGTAGTGAAAGATCGGAGGTATTTAAAAGTCTCAAATTAAACTGAAAGAAGAAAACAATAGTACAGGATGGGTTATACAGATTCAAGTATTAAAATGTATTATATGCTTAGAATTTTAGAACTTCCTGCTCACAACATGTTTGTACAAGTTCATCTGTTTGTTCTTGGACATAATAATTTTATTTATTGAGAATTTTTTGTCATGTTTAAAATGAAGGAGGAAGTAAAAAATATGTGGAAGTTTAAGCGGAAGAAAAAAGATCAATGAACAATTTAAATTAATTAGGGGTGTGAATTTACTAGGTGTAACTGTAGTAATGGTTGTTATAAAAGGTGCTTTTTGTAGGCAGGGAATTCATCCTGGGTATTGCAATTACTTTCCTCATTGAGGTAACCTTCTTAAAACATTCTTTTATAAGATTTCTGAAATTGCAGTTTGTAGAGTTGTACAGTTCCCAGAATCGATTATATGTGAAGCCCAGCTACACAATTTTTTCAGTTGTAGCTAGGCTTCACGAATGGCCCTTCCCTTCCACTTTCATTTTGTCAGAAATACGAACTCTTCATTGCTCCAAACTTCTAATAATAGCAAACAAGTGCATTTAGTGTATCAATAGCTAACCGGTGATTTTTTTGTTCACAAAATTTGCTCAATAAATAAACATGTAAGTGAAGCATATAGGTCAACTTGTAGGCATACCAGTTTAGATATGTCGATTGGATGGGTTAACAATAAGAGTTATAAAACAAACTGTACTCACATGAGAAGCAATTAGTTGGATGCAATAGAAAGAAAAATACTTTTTGTGTGAATATTGGCAACTCGGTATACATCTAGTTCTGACAACTTTTCAACCATATTGTGTTGTCTAACATTCTAGACTAATGCATCTTCAACAAAAAAGTTGTTCTTCATTTTCTTTTACTTAGTCTGTTCATTCAATAGCGAGTTGGAGTTCATTTGTGATTTTTAATATTAGAATCTCCTCTTTGGAGGTACCAAAAACATTTCATCTTTCATTAGTAAAAGTTGTTTTATTAGCAATTTAAGTTACCCACATTCAACATATACAGATACCATATTTCAAAGGCGATCATGATCACACGTGTCACTAGTCTACATCACTTCTAGCGTAAGATTCAACCAATCACGATAAAGCTGCACCCTTCACTCATACATTTCACGTTCTTCTAGATGATTTCCACAGTGAAACCATATTCCAAGATTAGAATTGTGTTAGATATTTGTCAACATAATGTGAACTAGAAAACCTAGATGAAAGTTTTTTAATAAATAAATTTATTTATTCACTCAGGTTGTATAAATGCAGAAGTGCTCACATTCATATTTTTTCACTGCAATTTATTTCACATGTAACTTAAAAAGATTGTGCTAAAAATGGAAATTTGGTTGATGTTCGGAGAAATATTCTTAACTTATTGAAGGACAATAAGTATATTTTTTATAACACAAATCTTTGTAATAAAAAATGAAATATATATTTTTATCATGTAGAAACTGTTAATTTCTACTTTTATAAAATAAAATCTTATACTTCATAGTCTTTATCACAAAAATAAAAAATAATTTTACCATGAAAAACTTTTTGTTTGTAATTTTTTTCTTTTAATTCTATGGAATTTAAAATTATTACAATAATAAATAGAAGTTTTATTCTGAGTTGTATAGTTTCATAAAACATGAAACAATGCCATGATCTTGGCATTTTACATATAAACAGGCATGTCAATAACCAAAATTAAGTAAAACTTAAGCAATACATTGGTCAGCTTATGAAAGAATTTTTTACAATATTTATAAAGTTGCTAGGGCTATTATAGCAGTCAGATGTTTAGATATTAAAAAAAAACTATTTTCTATTTATGATCTCAAAAATGGCAACAACATGTAAATCTGAAGCAAATCAAATTGTAAACTATCCAGTTTGTTGAAATGTACATTAATTTTAATATTGTATGACGTAAAGGTTTTTTAACTAAAAAAGAAAGTAGCTGATGGCATATAGATTGTAGATGGAAATACATTACTGCCTGGTCCACAATGGATCTAACTCTAAAAAAACTGTTAAGGAATCCTTACTGGATGATGATTCCTTACAAGAAGTGTTTTTATGCCAGAGATGGCAAACTAGAGATCCTTTAGATCTCAGTTTATAATACAAAAGAGGAAGCTGGAGAGAGCTTAACTTTGAAAATATTTGAAAATAGATATCATTGGCATTGAAAAGAAAGAAAAGACACCATACATACAAAAATATTGTACATACAATGGCTTTGAGATGTGGGAACCTATGGATTTATTTAACTCTTAAACTATATCAAGCAAATGAATAGAATAAATTACTGATTTATAAGAGAGGATGGCCCTTGTAAATTGCTCTATTATATTTAGAAAAAAACGTAAGATTTATTTTGTTTTTGTTTGGATTCACTTTAGTTGATATAACAGTTAGCATAATAGAAAATTAAATTCAAGTGGTATACTCTTCTTAGAATTGTGTTGATTTGATAATATGACAACTATTCAAGTTTCAATTATCAGCATGAAAACTTGAGTGAGCATGGTTTTGGGTTTCGTAATAGGGTCAGCATGACTTCTTGAAGTCTGTGTTAATGTTATTGTAAATGTTAACAATGTGTTTATGTTAATGTTAATTTTTGTTGCATGTTTCAGAACCTCATTTGTCAATATTTACCGTCTAAATTTTCTAATTCTTATTTTAAGACCCAATTTGAGCATTTTCAGTTTATAGTATGGAAATATTTTCACAGAATTAAATAAGGAACTTTTTGTGTTTGTACTCATATTTGTTTGTAAAAATATTGCACATACGCTTTGCTTTGCCATTGTATAAATTTATACAGAGGCTTCCTAAGTTGCACAGATTTGCGTTTTAAATTGTAAAAGTGCACAGTAATGATGGGAATGATTATTATATATTTCTCAAAACACATCAGCAGAATATTTAGTAAGTATAAAATCATGAGTTCATTGGGAATAAATTATCAAGAAGATCTTAGTGATTTGAAATCAGTTTTGGACAAGGAAATATGTAAAAGTAAATAAATTGTCAAAATCAATTACACCACGTAATATATTTGAACACAATATTGTATGTTATAACTGATTTTTAAAATTTAATTGAGTTTATTTTATATTTTTAGTAACAAGCACCTTACAATGCCTTTTTGAAGTGAGCTGTGAAAATATTTAGAATTTTATTTTTGAGATGTTTTTGCAATAATGAAATTAGCCTAGAGGAGTAGAGTAGCCAAGTGGGTAGCCTGTGCTGTAGACGGCTCCACTTTACCTTCCGTTGTGATCCCTCTAGATGAGGAAATAGAGTCAGAGCCAGTGGTTAACGGCATTGACAACCTAACCTCTTACGATGTTTCACCGCAAAAGAAGATAAAGTCCAAATCGAAACTGAAAAGGGTGACGAAAAAGATTCGCCAAGACGCTGAAAAGCTGCAAATCCGAGCGCTCCACCAATGGTTTTCCCGATCATTTGTGCATGAGGGAAATTTCCCTGTAGAGAGGGACGGCTTGCAAAGTAAGTATAGATGTCTGTGGCGGGGCTAGGGCATGTGCTCGTGGTCGTTGGTCGCTGACGCTGCTTGCCTCACAAACATCTGTACATAATCACACTCTCTCTCACCGCATCTTCCTTGTCCGGAACTGTGATTGGTGGGCAATAGGCGATGTCATTCATTTCCTTCTGAACTTGGTCTTCTTAGGTGGTGTGTAAGTTTTGTTTTTTTGCAATACACAATCTAGCGTTGTACGTACTAACGTACGTTGTAGTATATAATTGAATATAAAGTTTTGTTTGTAATCATAGCTGTTCATTAGGAACATAATTAATTGATACAACTTTTCTTTTTTGTTTGTTTTCTTGGTTTCCCTTACACTGTATGTTTTAAATGCTGATTTATAATTACCCCTCATATCCGGCCACCACGGGACCGAGCCCCTGGCCGGATAACGATTCGGCCGGATAAACCAACCTACAGTACACAGCACTTGACGAAACAAAACAATTGTACTGTACTGTACTAACCGCACTGGAAATAATCAACGAACTGTTTACAGGTTAAACCTATTAGCTCAACTGAGGACAACACAGGAAAATGTAAACAAATAGATACACAAAAATAACGCAGGAGTCGTGGGAGACTAGTGCGTGCAACTGCGCGTCTGCAAGCCGTGGTAAATAAATTTCGATATTGGCTTCCGGGAAGTGGCCGGATAAACCGAGGTGCGGTAAAACCGAGGCCGGATATGAGGGGTTCTACTGTAGCTCATTTTGTTTTTTCCAATGTAGTATAGTTTAAAATTTGCTTATTTTAAAATAAATATATACATTAAACTCGAGTCAGAATTTCAAATTATTTATAGAATTTAGATAGTAGCAAATGTTTTACAAGATGATTAAAATGAATTTAAAATAAAAAATTACTATTGATATTCATTGTAAATTATTTATCTGTGGAACATTTTTTTAACTAGACTAAAATGGTTTTGCCTTGCACAGACAGCTTGCTTTTCGATTTAGTTTCTTTTAGTTGACTTGTACATATTCATTCATCTCCTGTTCTGGATGGTTTCATGATCAGTTTCATATCTCGCACATTAAAAGCAGTGTAGAGTGTAGCATGAGTCTTGCATGTCTGTTGTTAGCAGAGGGAATCCCATCCCCTCATCTTTGTTAGTTCTAGTTCTGATAGTTTGGCGGCCTTACTACTTTTTCTTTTGGAGAGTATTTTTTAACTCTTTCAACTATTGTAGATTATAAAACTTTCATTTCCCACCATTCTGTTGGATTGGCAGGTTCGTTACCCACAGGTTAACTGTTCTGTGCAGTCTCTGAAAATATCGAGACACCCATATGTGAACTAGGAAAACAGAAATTTTTTGTCACTTTTAACAGCTTTTAGTGATATATGAAATAATTTTCAGGATTTAAAATATATAGTTGAAAGTGTTAAGTTAGAAAAGCAAAATAGTCGTCAAATTAAATGTTAGTTGCCTGTGGGTCTTAGACATAGCTCATAAACCTAATCAATCATGTTTGAGTTACTTATCAGTAATTTAATCGTAGTTAGTGAATGGTCTTTGCCTGTCTTCAGAGTTTTAATATCACATTTAATAATATATTGTACTTTAAACTGGGTGCTCAGTTCAAAGAGCTCAAAACTCAATAATCATGTTGATTTAAAAGCAGATGTTCATTTTATTATTGTTTACATGTAAATATTGAACTTAACATTAAAATACAATCCCCCAAAAAGTGGTAAATGCTGGACACTAAAAAGTAAAGTATTCATTCATTATTTTGTGTAATTAAATATACTGCTTCTCAAAAATTAATTTTAAAGTGAGTTGCATTTTTACACAAATAGTGGGATAGTTAGTTTCTTTGATACTTGTTTTAACACATTATAGTGAAATGTTGAATCTAGATTGTATTATACTAAAAACAATAATTCCTTGGAATTCAATTTATTCTGTATCTTTAGCTGACTGAAGATTGTCTCCAGTATCTAATGTGTTTTAATAGTGTGGTGTCGCTTAACATTTAGACAGGTATTTTCTATACGTATGGATTATATACTTCTGAAATTGCAAAACTATAGAGAAAGTAAGTGTATTATGCCAGTTACTCTCCTTTAGGTCAGTCGGGTAACCTCCAACACAAACTAGATTGATTTGCAGTTTATCAGTTAGAAATATTATTTACTGTTTTTATGGTGATGTTTCTGTTTCATTCTAAACCAAATTCAATAAAGGTTAAAATATATAAAACTGTGAAGTAAATTTATTTAATATTGTCGTATTGTTCAGTAACTGCAAATATCAGGGGAGCTTATGACTTTGGATTTGCGTTAGAAAACCTGTCTATGACTTTTGTACTTTTTATCAGTACCATTAACCTTGTACTGTATAGATTCTCCTCCATGTTCTATTTGATAAGATCCTCACAAAGGCCAGTGAGTGGTCCAGCCAGGATAAGGCTTAAAAGGGGATCAGACTCTGTATTAAAACATTAATAAAAACATGAAATAATGTCATTTTTCAGGACACATAACAATTATTAGGAATAATTATATATATATATGTGTGTGTGTGCGTGCGTGCGTGTGTGTGTGTATTTCTTCTTACAAAAAATGTAGGAAAACTAAACTATCTGATTTTTTTAACTAGTATTTTAATAACATCTGGGTACTTTATGAAACATTTTTTAAATTCAAGTAATAGTTGCAAAAGGTGCTATATTAAAAAGAATTTATTCTTTAAGCTTATGTTGACTGATTTGTTGCCGTGTTTTGTTTTTGGGATATTATTTACCAGACATAAATAGAATATCACACATTGTGTATAAATTTGAGAAGTTTTATGAAATGTGCAAACAAACAAAATGTAGATAAGTGGGAAATTGTTGTTTTTTACTTTATAAAGTAAATAAAAGAATCATTAATGATATTAACAAGAATATTCCACAATATTATATACTTCTGTGTTAATAACTAAATATACAACAAATGTGGCTATTTGGGATTTTCTATGAAACTGATAAATAAATAATGTATTATAAGTATTTTTATTTAACATATATTTTCCCTTCAAGTAATATATACTAAAACTGCTATTAACATTGTTATACTTTAAACATATGTAGTTTGATTATATTATTCATTGATATATTACACTTCAAAATATTTTATGAAGTTAGCAAAACTAGCCAGTAAAACATATAAAAAACAACTTGTGAACAAGTTAAACTAAACAATTCATACTATTGTATCCGTTGTGATACACAACTCAAGGAAGCACGCAATACACAGGATAGTAATCATAAACCATAACCTGAAACATGCACAAACTAAAATTAACAAATACAATCACACTCACTTTTACCGAGGATTAGAAATTGAGTAAAAGAGAATTGGATAATTGAAAATGTCAGGCAGCTGAAAATACAAGGTGGTGGTAAAGATTGCGTATTTTATCTTTTGTTTGTCTATCATCTAATAAAGATCATTAAGAACAATATCTAAAATCTTAAGAACATTTTATGATATTGTATAAATTATTTATTTGAGCTTTCTGTTCTGTTTGATACGGTTTATAATTTCTTTTTAACTGCCTAGAACTATGAATCCCATTTCAACTAACGGTTGACTTAATAAATTGGTCTGTATGGAGTTTCAATTAATATGGGCATAAATATTAAGTCCATATTATAATGATATTAGGACAATCTTAATTCTTGTGGAAATATACAAAACTCATGTTTTAAATTATTGTTTTTTATTGTCTTTTTTTTCTGCGTGTTACTTATTTTCACAACTTTATCTTTGATTTTTTTTTATACATAGAGTCTCAACTTTTTAATCAATGTAAAAGAAACCAAAAGACTACTCTATGTTAGAATCTAACTTCATGCTGATAAAACAATAAAATCTAAATAATGTTATTTTGAAACATTTTTTACTATTTGTCACATTCTAATTCACAAACTATTTGGCCATTCAACAACAAAATTAGACAAAGCTGTTGTTTTTCAAGAATGCTGCAGCTTATTAAATGTAGCATCCTCTAAATTCAGAGCTTGAGAAGAAAATGGTAGCATCAAAGATTTAAAGCTTGTGTTTATTTATTTCAGTTTTAGTGTTTGAGGTACTCTTAATAAGTAATAAATGTTAATAAAACTATTCTACAGAGTATTGGTGTGGGGGGAGGGGGGAAACAAGCATTCAACTATCGAGTAGTTACAGATGCTATATTTCTAGTTTTCCCACAATTAAAATATGAAGTAGACAAGAAATGCAATAAATTTAATTATAAAATTAATTTTATTTGAATTTTGGCTCTTGTAGTCTAAATAACCTTAAAATATTGTGTTACTTGGTTTTCATACCATGTACCAAAATTTATGTTCTCATAAAATTTAAGTATATAAAATTAATAATTAACTTAAGACTTGATTATTTTTCTCTAGCCTAATAAATAAACATTTTTTTAAATTCTAAGTTATATGGACAAAATAATCACAATTAAAGGTAAGTAAAATGATGAGTTTATTTCTTGAATTTAATTATTGGTATTATTTATTGGTAACAATTCTATTTTGAACTGTGGTTTAGCTCTTCTTCAATTCACTGGGATATAACTTTATCTGCTAGCTTATACTAATGCTTCTGTTTGTATTATCTTTATTTATGTGGTGTTTTTGTTTCTTGTTTTATTATTTACTTGTTATTGTATGTTAGATTAATTATTAGCTTTTTAGTGGAATTTACATGATCAAAGTAAGATTAACATGACCTAATGGGTGCTGGCCATTGTTGGATTCTAAAATATAGTTTTGGTGTCTAGTTTTTACTTATACTTTTAAACTGAGATTTTTATAAAATCAGTGTGAATGGTACAAATGTTCTGTGTGGTATAGATAATTAAAAAAATAAGGAATCATAAAATACATAAAAGCAATTTTAGTGCAAATAATTGTTAAAAGAGCAGTAGCAGCATTGGTTAAACCCTAATTATCCAAATCTCAAATTCAATATTGCAACAAGAGATCTTTCCAGACATGTCAATGAAAAGTAGTCACTTTGCTACGTTAATTTTAAATTTGTATAATTTTGATTATCGTTATCTCTTTGTATCTATTTTTTTATTGTAAAATGTAATGAGGTAATAAATACTGTATTAGCAAAATCTGATATTACTCCTTAGTTAAATTTAATATTATTTTTAACACCATTAAGAATTACTGTCATGCTTTAATGACTTAAATGTTGGATGAATCAACTGACAAGCTACATGTTACAGACAACAGTGCAACTACATCAGTAGCACAGTACAGTGTGGCAGCCCTGACTGTGTTGGCTCAACTGTTGGCACCCCTGCTGGATGTCAGTTATGGCAGCCAAGAGAAGGAAAGGGTGGTAACACTGCTCACCACTCTTATGTACAACGTCACGCCCTACCTTAAAAACCACACGTGAGTTACTTTATATTCAGTCTATCCAAGTTTTCTTAACACTTGTAATAGATTTTCATATTTGTGAAATTAATTGATGGACCACCACAATTCTATAGCTGAAATTGAAAATGCTGATGTCTTCATACAGTATGAGCAAATAAAGTTACTATGCACCGCTGTAACTAGAAAGGGGCCTACTTTTGGACACACACAATCGTAATTATATGTTTATGTAACTTTGTGTTACTATGGATTAGATTTAACCGTCTGATTGCCACTCATCTTTTGGAAAACGATTGTGGATAACCTCATGTCCCAGGACACAGCTACCTTCCGTGATCTCATGGGTCAGTTTTGGGTTTAATAAATATTACGTGCAGTCAACTTTTATAATCTCGAGTTTTGGTTTGATAGCCAATTGATCATGGTTCCAAACAGATGCTTGGTGACATGACGCCTGATAGCTTTGGATGATATTCATTGGCCTATTTTAGTGTTTATTATAACGATCACAACTCCACAGAAGTGCTGTTTAATATTGTTATTGGACTCTGTCAGTCAACTATTACTAAAGCACCTAGTGAAGATTCACCAGGTCCTTTGAGAACGTTACGTTTTCTAGTTTTTTAGGTGTGTTTTTAAAGTTACTATTGCAAGATTTGTATTTCAAATTTTGATTATGTTTCAGTTGGAATGGCAGGGTTGTAATAACAATGATGAGATTTTATAATTTATAGATTTTCATGAATCCATAGTTCTGAGTTAAGCATTCTGCAGTGTGATTTTTATGAGGATAATAACGATCGGGTTGCGGACCCAATTTACCAACCAAGACATGACAAGTACTGTATAATGATTTTTATAGCAGTTTGTTACATTAAGGTATTGCTGAAGTTGATGATGGTGGGTGAGAAATACCCTACATGTGCTCTGATTGTGAAGCAGATCTGTGCTTGGCACAATGTGACTTGTTTTGCCAACTGGTACTTATTAAAACACTAAAAGGAGTGAACTGTGTTGTAAATAGTATATATAATTTATTTATATTGTGTGATAATCTTTATTTCATCATCAGAATACTTCATATTGCAGGTTAAATACATAAAAACCCACATTTAACTTTCCCATAAAAAACTGGTTACTTAATTTGTATCACATATTTCCAATGTGTTTTCATGTGTAACTTGTGGAAAGATATTCCCAAACGACATCAGTAATTATTTTGCACAATAACTGTACTGAGAGTGGTGTTTGTCCTGTGTGTGACAGTCAGAGGAACGCAGCCAGTCTGTATGCCAGTTCACAGCTGCTGGCCAGTCTCAGTGGGTTCCAGTACACTCGGAAGGCGTGGAGGAAGGACGCCATGGACTTGCTGTTGGAGCCTACACTATTCCAAATGGAAGCACGGACACTCATCTTTTGGAAAACGATTGTGGATAACCTCATGTCCCAGGACACAGCTACCTTCCGTGATCTCATGGGTCAGTTTTGGTTTTAATAAATATTACGTGCAGTCAACTTTTATAATCTCGAGTTTTGGTTTGATAGCCAATTCATGTATCTGTGTATTAACTCAAACTGTTACAGATATCTTACATTTTTATTTATATAATTCTTGTCTGCTTGTGTATGTCACTGAACTCCTCCGAAACGGCTCGACCGATTTTAATGAAATGTTTCGTGTGTCTTCAGATGGATTCGAGAATGGTTTAGATTTAAAATTCGGTCCAATTTAAATTATGTATTTGAATAATTTTTTATTTATAAATTTTTGTTGGTTTTGGATTGTTTTACATTGGCAGACTGCACAACAACATGTAATACATTGATACTTTGTATTACAGCTTCCAGCTGAAGTTCATCAAAGAGGCAGAAACGTTTGTTTACATTTAAATTTTAGAAAATATTGAACTATTGTAAAGTGCTTGATTAGTAGCGTAATCCATATTGCAAAGACGAAGTTATTATTTAATTTTAAATGTAGATTGCATCAATGATCAATAAACCATCATTGGATATACTATTTAAATGCTGTTATAAAAACTACTTTAGTAAACAAATCTGTGAAGGTTTCCACATAAGGTAATCAAATCTGGTTAGCTCTTTTGATATTGTGTATGGCAAAATAGTTACTGTAGTTCATGAAAAGTAAATGGATAACACACTCTTCCACTTATATCAGAAGCATATACACTCATACATATTTCTTGATCATTGAAAACACCAAACTCACTTCAGCACCAGAAATTAACCTATGTTGGATTCCAAAACAAACATATATGATAATACTCTTGGTTAGTCCAAAAGCGTAATTCAATAGTGAAACAGTAAATTAAATTAGACTGGGAGTGAATTTAAACAACCGGAACAGACTCATATTGACTGCAGTAATGTTTTAGTTGTACGGTATTGGTATACTTTCGTCATTGAGACAAAAATGCATTTGTGACATTCACTTTTTATTTGTTTGAGGCCTTTCGTGTCTGATAATGTGTTCCTTGAACACGAAAGGCCTCACAAAATTAAAAAGTGTATTATTGGAGTGTTTATTTTCAAAATAACCAATCATCATTCACTATTTTGAAGTAACTGTGCTGCTGATAAATATAGATTGGAATAATAATAAGAATAATAGTGTTGTTAGATGTTATGTTTGAATTATAAAATCCATTAATACAAACAAAGATTTTGTGAAGTCATTTCACGTTGTAAAATGTCCTTATTTTATTGAATGGGTAAAGTGCAAAATTAGTGCAAACAGTCTTGGATCAGCTGAATGTCATACAGTGAGTAGAGAGTATAGTAACTTGTAATATGCCCATACTATGTGTATATAGTAAGTTTAGTATATGTATGCTGCAAACATAATCCATTGTAATTTTTTGTAATAAATTGAAGCCCATGATTTTGACAGGTCGAGTGTCTGGAGGTCAGGGAAACTCGTTGAGCCTGTTCTCCAGCAGGGAGCAGGAGTACGAGCAGCGAGCCCAGCTGCTCAAACGTTTGGCCTTCGTCATCCTGTGCAGTGAAAAGGATCAGTTCCACAAACACACACCGGACATCCAAGGTGTGTTATTTCTCCTCACAATCCGGTTGTTGTTCTGTCTGTCTTTGTTAGGTTTCCATGAGACACAGAAACCAGTAAGATCTGTTGCTCTTGTTTCTTGATTCTTTGAAACCATGAGCACTTTAATATTTTCATTGATGTTGAATTGGATGTGAGGAAGCCAAATATGGGGCTCCCGTTCAGCATCTTTGGTAGCCAATAGATACGACATTTAATCTGTTACTGAGGGATAATGAATAATTACCTGTGAGCAGGTAAAAGCAGCAGAAAACTTTGCATTAGAGATTAAATATGAATACAACACTGTAGAGTCAAACCATCCAATATATTAACCCTAATATTTGCCTTATTCATGGGATTAGACTGAGCGTTAATGAATCCTAACCTCAGTAAGATGGCTAAAACTCAAGTCTCTTGATCTTGGATTTTGTAATTTTCCTCATTTTAACCAATTATTATTCATATCTGAATAATTTTAACTCAACATTCACATTGAATAACCCTTCCCACCATACCATACTATGTTATATGTAATTTGATTGTCTTGGGACATGAGCTTACAGGTGACGACGGCCTATGTGCAAGCTTGAGATGTAATACTATGAACTACGGACATTTTTAATGTAAAAAATATAATAATAAATATATTTATATATAACATATATTTATTATAAATATTTAAATATAAAAGAGATGCTTATTAAATGCTAAAAACTGTATTGATCTGTAATAGCTGCAAAAACAAATCATATTTAATATGTATTTGAGCTGTCATATAATATGTGGAGGCAGGGGCGCACTCAGATTTTGGTTTGGGGGCTTCCCCATTAAATGTAATACTTATAAGTCTTGTATGAGTATTGTTACTATTGCAGGACTGTATTACATAATCGTTACATTACAGAGTAAAGTCAGTTATCTAGAGTAATTAATAAGTGGTTTAGGTTTTATACACAACTTGACAACACTAATCTATACTATACTAAGTATACAACAAAAGTGCTAGTGGCCAATCACGAATTCAAACAAATCTAGTGAGTGCAACTAGGCTTGTTTCCTGTGACAACAGCACGTAGGCACGGTGAAAACACTACACAACAAATCAGAACTGGCAGGCTTTCTGCTGTTTGCTTAGGTAAATGCGTAATGTCATTGACTCAAGTAGTGTTGTAACTCCAGTGTTTAAATAGGTCTAACAAGTAACAATTATTTTATTTGAAAGAAATGGGAAATGTATGTACACTATTCAACCTAGAACCTTTTTGTGCAGTCAGTTTGCTTCAGAAATATCAATAATTTTGATAGGACTGATCCCAGGTCCCCCCCTCGGGTACGCCAGTGGGTGGAGGAGAAGAGGGCAATAATCAGATGACCTGCCTAAAACCTGTAGATAAGAATGCCTCTGCATCCTCAATAGATAACAAAGCCACAACATTTTACCGATCTGGAAGAGAAGACTTTTACAGTTCTTGATGCTCATCATCTCAACAGTTCCAAATTATTATGCTTAAGTGTGAGACTATTTCTAGCTGCAGGTTTATAATGTAACTTATCACTTCCATGTTGTGGTTACAGAGAGACTGGCCGAGAGTCTACGTCTGCCCCAGGTGGTTCCAGGGGTACAGTCACAGGTGTTCCTGTGTTTTCGTGTGTTACTGTTACGCATGTCCCCTCACCATGTCACCTCTCTCTGGCCCATTATAGTGTCCGAGGTGGTTCAAGTCATGTTACACATGGAACATGATCTGTCTACTGATACAGAGGAGTTCAGGTCTGTTCACTTTTATATGTATTTTTAACTTTTTACGTTTTTGCCTTGATTTTTTATTTTTTAAGCTTATGCACCTATTTGTAATCTTTGAAGGTTTGGTTTAATTGAATGGTTTCTTATTTCAATTAAGTAGGCTTTGCTTTTGAATTGTTTTTATTTCAATATAAATGTTGTAAGATTTTCAATAGGCTTTGTAAGTATTGCTTGCTTGTCATATTATTAATCAAACCAAGCAGTAATTTTACAGAATGAAATATTGTAAGCGTAATTAATTTTTTTTAACCTCACCAAGCACCATATGGCATCATGTACAGTTTCTGCACCTATTGCTTGTCAAGTTTCAAGAATGATTTACTATTTAAAAAAATATTTATATAATCATGACAGAATTGACAAATCACTAATAGTAGTAAATCTCTCATAATAAATTCTGAATATAAAATTTATGTTTGTGTGATGAGTCCCCTTACATAAGGGATAAGGAGGAGGAACCTTAAGTAGTAGCTGGTTTACATTAAGACCCGTATGTTAACTCTAACTACATTGCATGTATTTGTTTTAACATTTTTTCATTAAATTTTACAAATATGAAGAGCTGTTAAGTTGTAAAAATATAAGAAAATAGATGAAAGAATGTAATTTGAATATAATAAAATCTTTTTAACCCTTTTAGAATCAAACTGTAGTCACTGCCCTTCGTGAAACTGCCGAAAAAGACCAGGCAGCAGTATACTGCTACTCCAATTTTTACTTCTTTACATGCAGCAGATATTTAAAAAATAGACATTTTATGTGACTTACTTAGAGTACACAAGCTAGTAAATCAAAATAATATTTTGAATTAAGATTTTAAATGCCTTTGACTTGTTAAACGTTGCCGTGGAAACCTGTTTTTGCCAGCTATGATGATGAATGTAGATAGCAGCTTTTGTTTATAAATGGTCTTTTACACCTTACAAATCGGTAGTAATATAAGATATTAATTGAACTTTCATAATATGTTATCTCTCACAGTAAAAATAGATATTTCTAATTTTAATACTCTTTTCATCGAAAGTAAGTTTTGTTGATACTGAATATTTTGGTACCATAAGGATTAAAATAATACATAGAATTAGAAATAATATTTTTTTCTGAAACCCTTACAAAACACATGGTTTACAGTTATGTAGTTTTTCCATCATGTTATAAAAGAGGGTATGAAATTTTAAGGTGTGTATTTCTTACCTAAAAGGATTAATTCATACTTAAATGTGAATTCTTATTATATACTCTACAATTTGGTTAGATCAAAAAGTAGACTCTCGATAATCTGGCCTATGTAATCCAAAGTTCTCAAATCCAAATGCTGATCAAGGAAAATCATGAAGACAGTAATTGATTTGTCACATAATTTTGTCATAAGGGTTTGTATACTGAACAATGTATTTTGTTTTTAAATAAAATTACTAGTTTTACTATTATCAGTTATTTATTATGATGTGAAAAATACTATTTCATAAAATGAGCTTTTGAGTTTTGTCCGTTTTTCAACATACCTGTTCTTCTGCCAGTTTTCCCACCAAAACTGGACTTTTTACTGTCTGACATTTCTTATAAACTTATATATTAAATTCTATTTGTGACATGTGATTTTTAATAAATTGTAAACCTATTGCAATGTTACAATATTGTAAACACATTTGTAAATACAGAATTTGTTATTGTCTATTTTAAATTCAAAAACAGTTTAAAAAAATTAGAATATCGATCAATTTGTTTCAATATGAAAGCTAGTAAAATTTGATAGTTCTGGTAGGAAGTCTTTCCCATCTTAACTTCATAAAGATTGGCTGATTATAATAAAATGTTATGTACAGGATCTTATGTTTCTTACAAAAAAGACTTAAAAATAAAAGATTTGCTTATTTGTAAAGTTATGGTTATTTGAATACTCTGCCAGTTTCTTGGCATAATTGTAACATTACTTTGCATGGTCTTTTTGTTACATTTTTAGTAGAAATATCCACTTTTATTGGTGTACACTAACTCCAAATTTTTTAACCATGTGAAAATTGCTCTGTCTGTTTTTGTCATCCATACAAACTGCTAGACACTACATACATCTGCAGATTATTACATTCATTGTATCGTTAATAAATACATTTATATCCTTGTTTTATTATAAAAACATTTCATTTCATATTTCCTATGTTTATTACATTAAAATGGTTAAAATATATTTGTGGAATGAGAAATGTGCCAACCTGACAAGCAACTTATGCGATACGCAACTTTTTTAATGCCACAAGTGGCTCATACAGTGTAAAGTAGATTTTTTTTGTAAAAAAAGTTAAAAGCACCTTCCTAGTGGTGGAACATTTTTGCAATTTGAAGTAAAAATTCTTGTAAACACCTTCAATTTCCCAACAGTACCAACTATATTACAAGTTATTTTAGATTTTGTACTCAACACAAACAGTCACTAATTGGTAATTTATCATCCCTTCATTCCAATGTTCAGAAAAATTTGACACATCTGTGAGTGTATAACGATCAGGCAATTAAATTGATTATTTTTATGACGGTGTTCGCCTAATACCCATTATGTGTAAAATGATATCACAAACATTAAATCTCAATTTATCAGCCCATTAGTTATCTTGTTTGTATAGTTATGTGTTATAATATTCCATTTTATCTTATCATAGGTTTGTTGTGGTCACAGTCCTTATTTCAAAATTTATTTTATAATGCAATCTATTCAATATTTATGAACAGATTTAAAATTACAATTACAATGGTCATGGTGGGAAGGAGTGAAAATATTACACTTCACTAGTGAAATCAACACAAGCAAATATTGATTCAAAAGTATTGAAAATTATTACTTCTATTGAAATTTTACGAACTACATGTTTTTTCGCGACACAAACACTGTGACTTCACTTTCCCTGTAAATGAAAGCCTTGACGTTGTCATGTTCTTCATAACGGTTTTTATTTCCAGTTACTTGTTTAAGTTTACGATTGACATTGGAAGCTTTGGAAGGATAATAGGAATTAGGACATTTACATTCGTTATATGTTACAAAATGTTTAACACTGCTTATCGAGGATTGAGATCTATGCTCTTCGTCAGGTATAAGAAAATTAATAAATAGAAATGTGCTTAAAACCTACAATGTTTGGCCAAGAACTGAACTGCCACAAAAAAAGAAAAGAATGGAATCATACCCGCTAATTGCTTGAAGTCCAGACAGGAGAAAATGAACCCAGGCATAGTAACTACACAGAAGTCAAGAGCACAAATACACGTTATACCAGCAAAAGCAATAATGGGACACTGGGATTCCTTTCTTTTTTTAATGGCAATCCATTGCCACATGTTGTAGGTTTTAAGTACATGTTTAAGTATTAATTTTCTTTACACCTAACAGAGAGGGTGGATTTCAATCCTTGAAATGTTGTGTTATACATTCTGTAACATATAATGATGGCAGATGCCCGAAATCCTATCATCTCCAGCTGTTCTCGTCCGTTTTTCACAGTTTGTACCCTCCTCCTCTACATAAGTAATGAATGCATAAATCATCATAAATATTCTTTCTTTTCAAAGAAACTCTCTTCACTTCTTCTAGTTCACAATTATCCCATGATCTATCTTACTTTTTCTTTGATAATTTTAAAACTTTTTAAATGATAAAATTTTTTCTATTTATTAACGCCAACCCTTAAAAGAGTTAATAAAGTTAGTAAAGTTAAAGCCTGAGGTACCTCTAAAACATAATATTTAAATTATTCTTAAAAGCGTTTTGAATGACTTCTTCCATTTTATCATTACAATTATTCTAATTGTTAAAATTAGTTTTGTCATTGATTTTTTGTAGAAATTTTATTCTATATTTTATATTATGGTATTTATTATATATTGACTCTAAACAAATGCAAATATTTTTTTTTAAATATGCAAAAATATAATACTTCACAACTGTGTTTAGTTCTCTACAATCGTGAAAACATTCTTAACATTTGAAAAAGTTTAACAAATCTGTTGTTTGCTTGGGTATTTGTGCAACCCTATTTTAATTTTAACCATAATTGAGTTGCTAACATTAACACTTTCACTGTTCTCCGGTTTTAACAATTTTTTAATAAATATAGTTTTTTAACCAATTATAAGAAACCCATAGGCCTTACATGTATTTTAAAGCTGGATTCTTCCTCTTTCTACACAATTGCTCATGTATAAATATTTTCAAACGTAAAGTCTTGTTTTAAAAATTTTAAAAATAACGTTTTTTATAAAAAAATTAAAAGTTTACCTAAAACATCAGCATTTTCATTATTGTCACTATAGCTACAAATATTTACAATTGAAATCCACATATACCTAAATGGTTTTTTTTTAGTTTGGGGGCCTAACCCACTTGATCCAGGGCAATCATCAAAATCTTCATCTGAAGCTGAAAATAAACAATAAACTGTAAAATTCTGTAATAAACCAATTATTTATAAAACACAAGAATAATTTGTTTTATTACTATTATGCTGATATTTGTTTTTAGAGTAAATACAATGTTAACAAGTCCATCGTTAGTAAAATCAGGATCATTATTTGTGTCATCTTAAAATAAATCATCACTTTCACTGTCACGATTCATTGTATTTAATCACAATCGTTGTAAACTAAAGTAATAGCAAGCAAAACAATAATGTAGATGATGAATTAGCAGAACAAAAACAAATGGACGCCTGGCTGGCCGCTGCAATGTGACGAGTTCGTAAACAAACCACTTTTTTCCGATATTCCAGATGACTGCCAACAACATTATTTTAGATCATAATCCATAGAGTAAGAAATAAAAACATGGAAATAGCGAATGACTATCAATGCTAAAGTCTAAATATGTTTAAATACATTTTATTACTGTAAAAGTCGGCGCTGTCAAAAGACATCGGCAGTCTAAAGAATTCCATGCGCGACATCAAATGACATCGGCAGTGAAAGTGTTAATGTCAAGGTAAGGTAACGTGTGCATGTTTGCATGAGGCACCCATACTTGCATCCACCGTTTGCAAACTTTTGTTTGACATTCATCTATACATAAATGCCTTACTTTATATGATAAAAATTTAATACAATTTTATTTAGTATTAGTTTCTACTGGAAAATGTAATCCTAACTACAAAAATGTATTGTAGAATTTGTACACTTTCATTACTTTTATGGAAATAACAAAACGTGACAGAAACAGAAGTATTAAAACAATTCTGGCAAATTCTTGTTAAGTATTGTAGTGACAGCTCAACCTGTCACTGCAATAACCCAAGTGTTTTAAATTGTAATGGATACCCTCAACTTAAAAATAATAAAACTAATTTACTAAATGTAAAAATAATAAACTAAAAGTAAACTAAATGTATAACCTGTACACACTTACTGAAATTGGTGTAATTTACTAGTTAAATTTTGGGTTGTTTTTATTCAGTAGAAATAGATATTATATCAGTAAATTCAATTGTTTTAGAATAATATTTAGGACTGTTTGTACTGACCAAGTATTATTAATAGACTTTGGAACAAGGCTTTGTATCGGACTGAATCATATGAGCTGTAACATGTCTTACAGCCATATCCAAAGTCCTCCAGTGGTTTGCTGGTATCATGCATTCAGTTGCATGAACATTCTTCTCATGACATCCAATTAATGTTAAATGATATTTAAATTGTTTTTGTTACAGAAACATGAACAGAGTGTTATAAATTAAATTTGAGTAGTATTTATGTGGTTTAAAACTGTAGTTAAGGTCTAATTTTTTACATTAAACAATTAACTGTTTTTGCTAGAAACTACAATACGAGGTAGGTTAAAAAAGTAATGGGAATTTTCATTTTTTGAGAAAATATTTATTTATTCATTTACATTAATGTTGTCACCTTCAAGTTAGTCCCAATTAGATAATATCTATTTGTACCAGTGCTTCTTCTCCAATCCTGAAAATACTTTTTAACTCGATGAACAGTGAAGCACTTTTAATGTCAGCTGTGCTTGTAAAACAATGGCCCTTTAAAGTTTTCTTTATTTTTGGAAATAAAAAAAGTCACATGGACCCATGTCTGAAGAATATGAAGGGTGGGGGCATCGTTACAGTACTGTTTTTGGCAAAAAATTAAAGAACAGGTAATGAAGTGTGAACAGATGCATCGCTACAGTACAAAAGCCATGAATTGTTTTGCCACAAATCCAGGTGTTTTTTCGTATTGCTTCATGCAAACGGCGTTAACTTGCAGGTACTCCTTATTGACCATTTGACCTTGTCGCAAGATTTCATTATGCACTATGCCATTAAAATTGAACAATAGAGTAAGCATAATTTTCACGTTTGACTGCACTTGTCGAGCCTTTTTCGGCTTGGCAATCCAGAATACCTCCAATGAGATGATTGACCCTTACTCTTGACGTCATACAGTAAACCCATGATTCGTCACCTATTATAACATGTTTCGGTAATTTAATTGTAGACTTCATTTAGTGACTCCTGAACAACTTCCATTTGCAGCTGTTTTTGTTCAAAACTCAATAATTTTGAATACATTTTGCTGCCACACGTTTCGTTCGCATTCAAAAAAATTCATGGCCTGTGACAATAGATATGCCAGCATCATCAGCAACTTCTCTGGTCATAATACAGTGATTGTTCATAACCGTTTCTTCCACATTTTCACTTTTTCATCAGTTGTTGATATACTGGGTCATCCGGAACATTTGCCATCTTCAATGTCTTCTTTGAAACATTTATACCACTTATAAAACCTTGTTTTACTCACAGCAGACTCACCATAGGCCTTTCTTAACATTTCCAACACTATTTTACTTTCCACACAAAATTTGATACAAATTATGTTATCAATTTTTTTAAATATAAGAAAATCGCTATGTTCATAAAACACATCTAACCTTAGCAGCTGCCTCTAAAAAATTAAACAATGAATACAGCTGGAAATTTTATTATACTTCAGAAGCATGAGTACCAACATAATGAAACTCTTGATAATCGGATACTTCAAATCCGTGAGACTTAAAAATTCCCATTAATTTTTGAACACACCTCATATATTAACCCCTTGATTGTTAGTTTAAAAATTAATACTCAAGTAGTTATTTAGTTGTACAAAATTACTTTTCTTTTTACAGTAAGACACACTTTTGTTCATAAATTAATACTTTTGCTTGATCAATGAACAATTATGAAGTCAGATTTTTAAAGTTTGTATTCCATGTTGTGGGAAATTTTTATCACAACTGTTTAGTTTGCAATTTACAGATAATGTTAAAATGTTAAAGATTTCATGGTTTGGAAAAGCCATATGAGTCACATGAAAGTTAGTGAAATGTAGTGAACAAATAATTAAACTTTCCATATTTTAAATTGTAGTTTTACATATTCCAAGTCGTAGATAAATTACGACTATTTCCACTAATTCAACTGCATGTTACAATAACATTTCAAAATACGTGAGTAACTCTCTAATAGTTATGTATGACTTGTTTTCTCAGAAGTGATTGCTCTTTCTATCTGAACAATCAATTGTAGTTATGTCTGGTAGTCGTTACTGTACTCAACACTCGTACTTAGGTATCTTTTATTACTGTAATATATGCTATATCTGTTCTTTATTTCTTGTTTTTGTAAAAAAATGACTGCATGTTCACTTGCTCTGTCCTAAATATGTACTATGATTTACAATTTTGTAAAAAATATGACTCTATTGCTTTTCTCAAAGAAAATGTTAATAAAGGATTGATGATTGATTGATTGTATGCCACAATGTTTTATTTATATTTGTAAAAAAGAAGGATGAGTTGTTTTTGAGATTTACCATTAACGATCTAAAAAAAACATATATTTAAATTATAAATAAACAAATTTTTTAACTCCAATTTTAAATGTGAATCCATTTTATCCAGTCTTTTGATGACTAAAACAGGTTACATTTTTACCATGTTTGTATTAGCAAGATTGCTAATTCTATTATATTACAAACTGTTAAGGGGTTAATATTATAGGAGAGTAAAGTTAAGCTGTGTACAGTACAGTACAGTAAGTCGTGTGAAGCTTGGCTAACAGGGCGTTCTGTTTGTCTGTTTCTGCTTCTGTTGCGTGTGTCTGCTAAATCTGCGGTGGCGGGCCGATCCTAGGAGAAACAACAGGTACTTATTCTCTTTCTAATGATTACATAATATTGTAGTTTGCTGGTTTACACTAACATGCATTTTGATTTTGTTTGATAGTAACCTTTCTGGTGGTGATATTATTATATTCAACTAGGCAGAGAAAAGTACTACAAGAAAGATGACTATTTTTGTTACACTACTTTTCAAAGGATACTGTAGAGAGTGTTAGCAACAAAATTGAGAAACTTTTAGGACATGTCTCATAGGTAGAAATGCCATTTATTTTTATTATGAATGTAGATACATCTTACAATGTAGATACAATAGCTTAAAGTTTATTAATAGTTTTTGAAATAATATTAAAGTTTGCTACATCTAAACATTTATTATTGGACCCAAGTTTTATTTATTTGTTATAAATTATATTAATGTAAATTGTTTCTGGGTTGTAAACATTAGTATCGTAAAAACTTATATCTTCACATTACGCTGTTTAAAAAGAAGGATGCATAGTTTGTTAACAGGTAATTAAGAATTTTTACTTACTATACGTCTATTTCTTCTTTTTGTTTTCTGGAGCTCTATTCAGAAATAAAGTAACTTTTAACTATTTAGAGCTCATTGAATTCAGATCAATAATTTTGTAGGTATTCACTTTGTCCTAATATTTGATCTAGAATGAAATAGATATACATTTAATTTCCATTTTATATCATGAGAATGTAATGTATATTTTATGTATAGTTTTAATGTTTTTTATAATTAATTTTCAATCAGTTAAAAATATATGCAACTTTTTATTATTTTAGTTGTTTTTATAATAAATATTTCTACATGAGTGATAAATTATGTTTAAATTTATTCATTATATTTTAGAATAAACATATACTACAAATGTTTAAATACAAAAATATCTTTCAGGGTGTATTATAAATTTATTTACAGTATAGCAACCTGGTAATTGGGGATATAATTTTATAGATGTTAAAAAATTACAATGTTTGTTTTTATTTTTAAGTTATTTACTGTATGTTACTTGTATATCAATTGAAAATAGTACATTTTCATTTTCTTGACAAATGTATTCTGTACCAAGACAATTTGTAAAACATGCATATTGTATGTAGTGGGTCCTATATGCAAGAATTCTGGCATGATACACAACACATTTTATCAGGGTTTAGTTCCTATTGGAATAACTATAACAAAGTAACTTAAGTGAGATGTGATCAATACAACATTAGAAGAATTTACAAATTGATGTTCATACATTGTTTTAATCCTGTAATAATTAATTTTTAGTCATATATATATATATATATATATATATATATATATACATGTATATATATATATATATGTATGTATATATATGTATGTATGTATATGTATGTGTATATATATATATATATATTAATGATATGGGCTTGAATTTTCAGTGATGTAAATCAGTTTTACAGAAAGGCTAAAAATAATGTGCCAGCATATTTTGTGAAATGAGTAAAAAAAGTAGAAAAAACATTAGTAATTAAGAAATTGCTTTAAAGCTAAATATATTGTAGATGAGTTGAAAACTTACAAGTTTCCTATAATATTTCTCTGTAAGTTATGGTGATATTTTCTTCTGACAGCTGACAAAGTGATTGAGTAATTTGTGGTTATCTTGGAGTTCTCTTCATAAAAACCTTCTCCAGACTTCAATAAATATTACGAGAAAAATTTACCAAATTTATCCATCTATTCTCGAAATTAGCGCTTAGCAAAACATTTAGCAATTCTTTTTTGTTTATAAGACCTAAAAAAGTAATGTATATAACAAAACAGTTTGAACATGAAACAGAGATAACCTTTGTATTAAAAAATGTTGTGTTTCTTTTGTTAAAAATTAAATTAATTACTGCTTATGTGTTATATTTACTGATAGGGAAAATAGGGAGAAAAAATGTTAAAATTAATTATGTTGCTACTATTTTGTGTTTTCTCTGTAGAAAATGTATTATATATGAAAATTGGTTAGTGTGTTATGACCTTTCATATGGTACTGTCAAAAAGTTTTCCACTAAAACATAAGATTTAAAGTTTATTTTTTCAATAATAGTAGTATGTGTATCATTCTTCATTGTAAACATTTTTCTTCTTTTTATATATTTTAATGTTACCTATATAAATCTTTTATGTGTACATGATAAGGAAGTGCAAAGTTATAAAACATTAGAACACAATAATGAGGATTTTTTTATTATTTTTTTTGAAGTGGTGAATTTATATATATTTAATGTGTCTGATATAGATTGAATTTACAGTAGTATATAAACAGTGTAATGAAAAGTTCATGAACAGCTGAAAAAGTTTGCCATTACAGGAGCAGACATTCAATTCGAGGGTTAGATTATTGATGGTCTTCTATAAAATAGTATTTATAAAGTAATATAAATATAAAATCACGGTGATATGTGTATTGGCGTAGTGAAAAATTTGAAGTTAAAAACATAGTTAACAGCTGAAAGCTATTGGCTACACATCACTGAACAATATGCATTATTATTGTCTGTTTGACTGTCTTCACTGAACAGTTCTGATGTAAAGTCACTATTCTGTACAGTTCCCACATCCGCCTGCTGTCAGCACTGGACTGGTCGTGGGTGGTGAACAGCAACAACGGTCTCCACGCTAACGGCCACCCTCACTGGCTACAGCTGCAGCTGGCTGCTGCCAAGCTGCTCTACCTGGCAGTGCAGTTACCGGCTGATACCCTGCCACAGTTCCAGATGTGAGTCGTAGGGACATGCAACACCCAACACTTGTTGGCAGGCCCTTTGGACAATTTTACCGGGGCATGTCTGTTTGGAAAGGACCGTGTCAACGGTGGCAGGATAAGACAGGACCTAGCTAAATATCTTTTCCGGGACCCACCAAAGCGGAATACGGCAATACTTGTTATGCCGACAGTAACTCGTCAAAAATATGCGGCTGTGCTTATGTTACCGTAGCAGGAGGGTTTGCAATGAAAACTGATAGTTTGAATTTTATTTATATTTAGGATTAAATTATTTGCAATAAAACAAGCATTAAGCTTATTGGTATTCACTCTTTCTTTTAGTTTATCTGCACTTTTATGACATATTACTGTATTTGCATGTAGGATAGTCTTTGGTTTCATAAACAAAGACAAATTATCTATAATCAATATACAAGGAAGAGAATAGGATCAATAATAGATCCATGTGGCACTCCATTATGGGTAGACAAATTGTCTGTGTTTGAGGCCTTCGCAGAAGACGAAAAGGCATCTATTGTTTACTATTGAAATCAAGATGTGCGTCATGCATTCTATAAAAGTCTAGTTTCTGTAGAACGGTTTTATGATTTATAATTTAAAAAGCCTTTGTTAGTTAGGTCCACAAAATAACAGACATGTATTCTATTGTTAAGTTCACTCTATACTTTTTCTGTGAATTCTTGCACAGCACACATAGGTGACCTGTACCTTTGAGATCCAAACCGATTACAACTAAATTTATCATAGTTATCTCAATATTGTAAAAGTTTGTTAAAAACAATTTTTTCACAACTTTTTAGAAGACTTCCAATAAAAGTTTGGTCTGAAATTATTTTGATCACAATATTTACTCCCCTTTTAAAAATTGGTATATTTGTTATACATTTTAATGTCTCAGGGAAAGAGTTTGAATCAATGCAAGTATTGTAGATATTTACGATTACATTACATTATTATGTTTATACACCACACCATACATCATTACAGAACACATTTTTGACGTACTAGTTTTCATTTATAACGGAATGTGCTAAATAAGTGGGATGGAAGTCCTTACTTCAATTTCATTATTTTAAAACAAAAATACCATATTGAGAGACTTTTTCCATGTGCTGGAGTGAATATTTATTTTAAAATAATATTTGAACTTTTTTGCAGTAATGGGTTTCTCTCTTAAAAGTATTAAGATGTCTAAAATTTTAATCGTCATAAAAAGTTTAAGTTGAATATCCTAAAATTAATTGTTGAAGGTAGAATATCCTAAAATTAATTGTTGAAGGTAATTGGTTTATTTTCTGTGAGTAAATGTATCTTTAAGTAGTTTGGTTTGTTATTTCTTGGATTGACTTTAGTATTGACAAGAGATAAAAATTGGTTTCTGTCAGGCTTATATTAAATATTGATAAGTTAATATTTCAAATAATTTTTGTGTTATTAGTTATAAGTTCAGCTACATGCTTTCAAAATAATCTTAGAACCATGTACATTGTCTAGGTACCGTTGGGCATTTGTGAGCAACCAGTGCGACACCCCCTTGTCCCAGCCCAATGCTGATTTTATCCCACATGTCACTCGTATAGCTCGCCTTATGGATGCCAAGGTGAATATTGTGTTTAGATGGTTGGTCATCATCAATAAATCATAAACTCTTTATGAACATAATCATTGATAAGCAGTTTAATTAATACACAATAAATAATTTTGCATATGGAAATGTAAGACACTTTTGTGCAGTATAGAAGGGTTGTACTCATAAACATTCCAGTACTGGAACACAATGGGTGGGGGGCAGGGTCATGAAATCAGAAAATTATGTTGAATAATATATTTTCTAAATCGTGATTTTATGTATACTGGGGGGGAGGGGGTAGATTTAGAGGTACTTACTGTTTTGTACGTACTATGTTAACATAGTATGTATATACTACATATGTATATGTTAAAATATGTTCTAATAAATTGATATAATACTGTAATATTGATAAAACAAAAGTTAATAGTTCTGTTACGAATAAGACCATTTGGTACCATTTTAATACCATTACAAATACCAAAAACAACAATTGAAAAATACATGGTTTTATGACTGAACCCCTTCTATACAGATTTTCAATCTTTGTTTCTCAAAAACATTACAGGTTACTTGCACTAACAATTCACAAGCTGTTTGGTGGTCACTCTCTTTTGGGATGCATAAAGAGATTATATGGACAAAGGAGAGACTCTGACAAGCATTTCTTATTGAACTCTGCTTAAAAATATGCTTTGGACTTCAATCAGAAGTAAATGGCATCTGAGTCTTGGTTAAAATTACACAGGATTCCAAATTTGAATTCCTCATTCACCCACCTTTCCAAACATGGTTTTTAATATCTATCATATATTAAGGGTGTTAAAAAAAATAATGAAAATGTGCAAAAAAAGTTCTTTTAAAATGTTATGTGCACTCCCAAAACGGTGTAATACTTTTATAGTGCACCAAGAAACTGGTGAATAACTCAAACAGGGGTTTTTTATTTCATACAACCTTGTATAGAGATTTAATTTTTTAAAGTTGGTTCAATATTTTATTTTTATTTTAATGAAGCACAAAAATATAGTAATTTAATTAACTATCTTTTAAGTGCTTAATTTTTTCTTTTCAAAATTAGAGTAAAGCTGTTATTAGTGTAGACTAATCTGAGTTTCTAGTCAATTGTATATTTTTGTATTGAATTCCCTTACTAATTTTAAGGTTTCATAAATACCTTATGGATGGATGTACAGTAACAGTGAAGTAATTTGTTGTACAGTTTGGAGGGCCGCCGGAAGAGATTCCTTCTCCTCTCCTTCCACCTGGTAGCACGATCCGTTCACTCAAGGACCTGCATCCGTTCTTTACGGCCATGAGCGGCGGCAAGTTTACCACAATGTCACTTGCTGAGCTTGAGACCAACATCGAACTAGATTTCCTTGAGCCGATGCCTGCGAGGTAATTCTGTAAGCCCTTCAGCCCTTCCCATGTCATTCCGCAAGACCCGTCGCAGTGGACCTGTCGATGGGCCGGCACTCGTTACCAGATTTTTGGATTAGTTGCGGCTTCACAGCAACAGCCAGTTTGTATACTTGTGTAAAAATGTATAGTGTATATTTTGGCGGGTTTGTATGAAATTTATTTATTGCTTTTTTGGGCATTGTTATTTTATAATTGATTCATTTTGGTTGGGTGTTTTTTGTATATAAATATTGAAATGTAAGTTTAACTTAAGAATTGTTGCTGTTATAGTGTTTACATTTGTTATTTTAGTTTGCTGTACTAAAATTAATTCTGAATTTCATCAAATTTTATGATCATTACTTCCTGTTATGTTATTATAACTATTACATTGTTGAATCGTCAGTTTTATAACTTTAAAAGTTAAACTATTTACTTGTTGCTATGAATTTATTTATTTAAGTATAAGCCTTTACCATGTGATTAGTATTATCATGATTTTATTTTTCCTTTATAACTGACTTAAGCTGGAATGATTATTTGTAGAATATAATTATATTTTTGAGCAATGTTTTATTTTCCTTTTAATGTTTCTATTGTATATAGTGCCTAGTATTAATTATGAATAGGATTATTTATTACCGCTGTATTTTATCAAATGTTTCTATAAAACTTTCACTTTGATGAGCTGTATGTATTTTGGTGATTTGAGAGTTATTTAAGTAGCATTGTATTTGCCCTCTCTAATCGTAGCAATTTGTGATAATAAACCTAATTTGTCTCCAGTTGTAGTAAAGTCTTTAAATAGAGGTTTTTGTGTAAAATATTTATTTTTCTTTACCTTAATTTGCGGTGCTTTTTATTCATGTGAAATATTTGAACCCAAAAGACCTAACAGTGTAGAATATTGTTTGTGTACCATATATCTCAATTAAATGTTAAAGCACAGCTAAAAAATATGAGTAAATGAAAAAATGCTTTGTTATTAATTATCTACAGCTGAAATTATTGTTTCTTATTCTAATAAATATTAAATTAAATAACATAACCTTATTATAAGAAGCTTAATCAGAGTATTCTATTTTAAATGGATAATATATAGTATATTATACATTCAGTGAACTAGCTGTAGTGAAACAATGTCAATTTTAAACCATGCTATGTCTTCTTACCAACAAACTGTTATTATTTAGATCTATTTTCAATGGAAAATATAAACAAGAAATTGATTAATTGGAAGATAAATCTTACAATAATAAATTGAATTTCAATAAGGCAATCTTATCTTACAGGTTTAAACTAGTAGTAAAACTAATTGAATATTATTTTTATATTCAGTTAAGATTAAATAAATTTAAAATTAACACGATCGTTTATACACCCGTTTGCAGACAAAGATTATCCATTTATATGTAAATGAAGGCATTAAATATTAGTGGGCTTGACTGACCTGGGTATTCGTAGAAAGTCCTTGTGATATTCAGTTTTGTGATTACTTATATTTTGGTGCTCTATGCTTGAAATTTTGCTCTTTTATTAATTTGTTTTCATCATATTCATGAATACCATCATTTCATGAATTCATCATATTCATGAATTATATTGAAATTTTTTGCATCACCAAGAACATTGCTGTGGTATTTTTTATTTTTACTAATATCATTTTAAATTTACATGAGTTGAGTAGTGAAAACATTTTAAGGGCAGAGAGCAATATGCATTTCAAAAGCTGAAAAAGGACCCTCATAAATCCATCTTGGTATCTGTGAATAACTCTCCTTACAGTTAACACTAATTTGATATTAGTTTCTTTTTTCCAGTTGACATCAGAATCAGTTTCTTTCTTCCTATCGCCACCATGTTGATATCGTTATCTGTAACTGCTGTAGCATGACTTTAGTTTTTAAAGGGAATGATAATAGTATCACAGCCACAAATTTGTCATCATTATGTATTATAATAAAAGAAACACGTTTTCAAGATTGGAATATATTGTCTTCTTCAGGGTGTCAGATACTAAAACAAGTCAGTCTAAAAATATAAACTTATGAACGTGGTGAAATATAAACTTCAATGGATATAAATGTTCTCTGCATGTGGTGTTGATTTTAGGTGTGTTTGTTTTTTCTGATATATGATATTTTTTTGTTAACTTTTGATTTGGTGTGTTTATCACCATGTTGACATGTTTACTTTTTCATATGCTTGTGTTTTTACTTTGACACATGCTAAAGAGGATAGAATCCAATCTTGAGGATTGGTGTTTGTTTAATTATAACAATTAGCAATAAATGTTCCTTCAAATGTCCCATTTGTCGTCAAATGTTGTCAATAATAAACTTTCAATACAACGTGTTTTTTAATCAGCTACTGAGGATAACAGAATGTTATTGTTTCTGCTATTAACTTATTCATTGTTAATGACTGTAATTAATTATTATTTCATTGGATATTGTAGGTTTATAGCTTTATGCTCAGAGTTCAAACAGTTAATTGTAAGCAATTTGGTGTTATTTTAACCTTTAAAGCACGGAAGAAAATGTGATCTCAGTTCAATTAGTGTGCATTTGGAGATTTAAAAAGTTCTGTTTTTGCAGTTAAAGTTAAATTTGTTTTCTATTTCTTGGAAGAAAACAACAAATTTTTTTAAACTCCATCGGTTGTACACTGTATACATGAGTGCACCATATGTATGGTTATATCCGCATGCTTGCTGCACTTTGCATCGTAGGATGAAACATTGATATAAGAATAGCACTGGTTTTGTATTGATTTTTCACGTGATACACAATGATTTACTTCCAGATGGTCATAAATCAATACATTACGCATCCCTACCAATTCGCAGCATTATTCGTGTACACACAATAAACTAAAAAAAACTATAAGGATAATCCCATATGCCACGTTTAACGCAATTCTGACGGTATGGACTTATCCGTAAGCCAAGGGTTAAATTAGCAGGGATGAATTGTTATTTGTTCATATGATCTTAGAACATTTATTTTCCTGTTAAGGTCATATAAAGATATTTTCTTTTACATTTAAGGGTTGTTAATGTCTCAGTTGAAATACAACAAATAAGTTCAAAATTGTTCAATGATTTTAAATTAAAATTACATTGAAATGTTTTAACAATAAGTTTCTAAAAGATGATGTTTATGAAAATTATTCATACATATTTATATTCTATACATTTTTAAATTTATTCAATGACAGAAAGAAATATTGAATTAAATTTAAAAGTATCTTTGGTTACAAACTTGTCTGTCATATTTGCTAAGTTAGTGTCTTTCCGAAGATAAGAAGCTAGTAAGATCATTGCTGTTCCTGTATAGTTTTAAAAATGCAATTGAAATTATTCATCATTCATAAATGTTCGAGTTCTTGATACCTTTCAATGTTCTTGGTTTGTTTTAAAGAACCTATAAAAGTATTAATTTGAATTATTACATTTTTTTGTATTTACTTTTATTGGTACAAACTCCTTTTGGAAGCCAGGGCAGGCGTTCACAAGGCCATAGTTAGACTTAGAATTTGATTAAATATTGATTCCAACTGTTACTACTCCCTAGGTATAGGTAGTGTAGCTTAAAAAAGTGTCTGATTACTGACCATTTAGTTAGTCATCTGTTCCAGGATTATGATAAGGCTTGTGTTTAGTTGTATGTTTATTGACAAAAATCTATATTTTGTACTGCAAATAATAAATTGTGATATGATGTACAGAAAGGGGCGGGCCATTGATAATCTTGTTTATAAATTTAATGTTGTCTATTAAATTTATGGTCAATACGTTTACGTTCATGTCTTATTTTACCTTTTTCTCAAATTATTGTTAAGTTTTGTGTCAGTAATAATCTTTAAACTTCTAAGAGTTATTATTTGGCTGAGCTTTAACAAAGCCTAACACTTGAGTGACTGAAAAAATGTAATTTCTGTCTATGTGTCCGCATGATATCTCGAGAACAAATGGATATTTAGACTTGAAATTTTGCATGAAGCTTCATTTCTATATAAGCAACTCGGAGTTCAATGTAGGTGCATGTTACTCCTTGGAATTTGGCTGAGCATAAGCGAATATTTTTACATTGGTGTTACGATTGCAACGAGAAAATTGCAGGATAAATTAATTTTTAAGTAATCTAAGTACGATAATTTAAAATGTTACGAGATAGTAATTTAACCCAATGACATAAGCTATAACCGTGAAAGTTTGCATGCAACCTCAGCCAAAACTCCTCTTTTATTTTAAACGGATGTTGTAACAAAGTGAATTTAATTAAGCTTTAAAAGTAAGGAAATAGTGTGGTTTTATAAATAATTTCACACGTTATTTAGGACCTGACAGATTGATCTTAAAATCATGTTGTTATCTGTCCGTGTGGTAACTCTTGATAGATAGATCTTAGAGGCTTCAAAGTTTGTACATAAGGGTTCTCTTGGTCCAAGGAAAAACTTAATTTTGGGGTCACAGGTATAGAATTAAAGATAAAAATACAATTCTAATCTTTTACAATGTTCTTATGGGTAACCATGATTGCAACAAGAATGTCACTGAGTGACATTTTATCATGTGACATAATAAGACATTTGATAAAGTTACTTTGTTAAATTGGTTTGTAAGTCTTTTGTTACGCTCTATCAGATTCTTTGAAACTTTGTTGTATTGGTTTATTAGTTCAAATGGTTACCCTGTTTTCAGCACTTTGCAAGCCTTGAATTTTAAAATATCAACATTAATATATGTGTTGACCAATTAATGTATTATTTTCGTCTTATTTGGAAAAGAAAACTCAATTATAGCAGCAATGCGTTAAGTAGAAACTAATTGCAAAAGATGTTTTCATAAATTAAAATTTTTGGATGTTGCACACTATGTTTCTGACTTCATCACTTTTTTAGGAATGGTAAGATTTAAATATTTAAAAAAAAAAATACAATATAAGCACAATTTTACAAAAATGTCATAAACAAAAAATATTTATTGTGTAGCTAACATTAATAGCTTATGAATGATTTTTCCCATGACAATTGCTCAGTAAATAAACCTGTAAGTGAAGATTTATAGAATCATGAGAATGTGTTGGCACACCATTATAGAGATATTTATTGTAACGGCTTACAATAAATATTATAAAACAAAATGTATTGCCGGTGCAAGCAATAGGAAGAGAAAGATATTTTTTGTTTGTTTTGGTATTAGCAACTCTGTATTATTTTATTATTTTTTAAGTAAACCAGCCAAATATTACATAGTTTCACATTCTAGGGAAGTGACACTTCAGCATATAACCTGCATTCTTAAGGCACAATTTGCATCCTGGATACAATCAGGAAGGTATTATAAGGACTCATCTATCCCCTTCGCCATGTGGAAAGGAATAAGGACTGTCAAGAAATCAGTACAGCTTCTCTAAGGGGTTTTCAACCACAGATGCCATTATGGAAACGGTTAGCCTTACCAGCCAAATAAAATACAGAGTTGGAAAGAAGAGGGGATTTAGAGCTTTACTTGTTATAGACCAAAAAATGCATTTAACTCTCTCAGATAGGTTGATATTCAAAAAGGTCTATTACACTATGATGCTTAAGCAATATGATGGTTAAGAGCTACTTAAGCGATCAAACCATTTTCTTCAAAGACAGTTGGACAGTCAAAGAGAATATGTCATGTAGAGCACCACAGGGTTCCTGCCTAGGCTCTGGAATATTGTCTATGACTCCTTACTGAAAATGGAGCTGCCAAGATAATAGGATTTGCTAAAGATGAAATTATCATTGTCTAAGCTGCACAGGAAGACATGTTAGAAGAGAACAAATGCAAGCATAAGAAAGTCAGTGAATAGTTATCCAACAAGAATTTAGTCTTGTAAATCAACAAAACTGAAGTGATTTTGGTAACAAACAAGAAGAAGATTCTTTGGAAACCAAGTTTAGTTATATATGAAACTGTGGTAAATAAATAAATAAAAATTATTTATTTTTAGTGTTTCTCAGTACAGGACATTAAGGACAGTCAAAAACTTACGTCCAATATAGTAGGCATATGCAAAGGAAGTTGGTGGCAAATTGTTATTTACTCAAAGATGTTGTTTGCAGCCTCCATGGGAGGAATGTTTGGTTAAGGAGTCCCACAGGAAGTCTGTAGTCAGTACAAAGATGTGCAGCTTTGAGGATAGTTTCAGCCTACGTACAGTATCAGAAAGTACTGTCCTAGTACTCCTAGCTGGAACTCCACTAATAGATTTTTTTGCTTAGAAAGAAAGAAAATTTCATCGGGCAAAAAGGAAGTATCAGAAGGTCTACAAGGAAGAAGAGGAGCTTTAATGTAAATTGGGAAACAAGCTAGAAATAGACTAGTCATCAGGTGGTAAAGAGATGATACAGGCAGATGGATCCAGCGTCTTACCAATGAAGTTAAGACATGGAAGCCATTGTGAGATGAGAAGGAGCTCTTCCAAGTTTTCACGGGACGTGGAAGCTTCATTTATTAGTTGTAGTATTTTGGAATGTCAGCAGACAGCATGTGAGTTGGTGAGGCACAAGATATTTGGAGCATGCTCTCTTCAATGTTTATCGAGCCAGAAGGGAACTACACTTTGAATTCTTTTGTCCAGCGAGTCTTTAAACGTTTTTGGAATTTTTAGGAAACAAGTACCAGGCATCTCTAGTCTGACAGTTTCAAATTTTTGGGCCTTTAGAATTTTTTAAATCTTACAAGCCTTTTGGTTCAGAGGCAGTGGGAGACTGCTCAGTAAGTTGATAACATGATTACTCACACTGCCATAACTCATTTTTTTAATGCTTTGTAAACCAAGTGTTTGTTACACAAAGTTGTCTGTGCAGGTCTCTTACCTTAGTGAAACTATATTGTTTGGTAATAAGTGAAAGTGTAATCAAAAACCATTTGCTATTTTAAAAATATTTGAAAATCATGGTCAGCAGAATTTTTAGTAAAACAATAATATAACATTGATCAATTAATATAATTTTTCTGCTATGTGGTACATAACAGAAACTTGAACCACTTGTTTTCAATGTGCTAAGGTGTGCACCACAATGCAAGAGTGTGATGTGATCGTATTTTGGTTCTGGCTTCTTGCATTAATTTTTCACTTTATTTTCTTCTCTACTCTATGCATCTTATAGCATAACCATCGACCACAAACAAATATCAGGAAAGTGGACCAAACAACTTGGAGAAATTATGTATGTTTTAATCATGCTAGATGTATACAAAATTTAACATAATTTGGTGTGATTGTACATATATGTAACATATAATTAATCACCAGAGTCCCTACTTTGCAATGATTAAGTTAACTGAGTTAATGAGCTAAATTGACATCTAAAACTTATATTTCTATCATAGTATAAAAATGTTATCAACGATAAGTATTTTATCTTCTCCAGAACTTTTTGTTTTATTATAACATGTTTCTTTAATCAAACCACTGCCATAGCTCTCAAATCTCTAACAATTTCATAATGTTTCCTTTACCCATACTGTATTTTGTAAAATTACACCAAAATCAAAGTTTCAATTTTATTTGAGCAGAATTAATTTTTAACCTTTAAAATCATCCAAACCATTTTTTGAATGGATGTAAAACTGCAACACAGGTTATGCATGTACAAGTTTTATTAAGGTATGTTTCCCTTTTTACAAATACGATAACATCATACAATTTTTGAAAAAATAATCTTGTTTCAGGTGGAAGCTATTATTGTATTGCTGCTACCAGGCAGGGTCGTTTGCAAGTTGTACCACAGCCTTCTGTAGGCAATTTCTATGCAATTCCAACAAAAAAGTATATAGTATGATTTAAAAGTATGGATACACTCTGTTTAGTTTTTGATGGATAAAGTTGGAGGATTGGAACTCAGGACACCTTTCTTGGAAATAGAAGTGAACGTTTTGGTCACTGTTACAACTTTGCCCATTTCCCCGAAAGATGATTTTTTTTGGGAGTGGAGGGGGCGGCTCAAAATGTTTAAATGTAAAAACCCATTGACACCTCATTTGAAATGTCTTCACAAAAGAAGAACAGAGGAAACTAGAGCTTTCTATCTCAACCCAGTACAAAATGGCAGCTCATTGAAATTAATTAAAAATTAATTGGGAAAAAACATGAACATCACCATTCAGAAGGTAATTAACTTCAATGTACAACCACTTTCCTTACCAATTCAAACCTGGTATAGCCTCTCTTATCTTATCAATTTTGAGGAAGTCCAGTATCATGTTCAATTTTTGCTTGGAATTAACAAAGTTAAGAAGTGTTCATTTGATACTTAAGTTGAGCTATAATGATCCAGATGATGTGAGGCTACAGTGACAGGATGAAATCTTATGATGAAGTAAGGAATTTATTAAACGACACTTATCCTAATCTAAACCCTGTATCTATACCAGGAGTTAAAAAAACAATCCAATGTTTCCTCAAAACAGGCAGCATCAAAGACCGCCCCTAACCTGGTCGACCAAAATTGGCTACAAACGAAGCATTGTCACTTAACATTTTACAGTCTGTTGTAGATCCTCATGTCTCAACAAGAAATGTTTTTCAAATATTAGGTATATCTCAAACATCAGTAAAGTTTTACATGACAGTAGTTAAAAGCGCATAAAATTCGTTTAGTTCATTAGTTAGCTAATTGAGGACGATTTGGAATTTCAAGCAGATTTTTTGTGAAATATTGATGCGGAACATTGATAATAGTCACAGTTAGATTAAACAACATTCATTGTTTTCTCATGGTAAACAAGCAATTTCCATGTTAAACGATAACGTTAACAGACACAATGCTCGTTATTGGGCTGATGTTAACCCTCAATTCATGAGAGAGCAACGTACAGAGAGCACTCTGAAAAATTAAATGTTGGGCCCTTTTTTGTTGACGTTAATGTGGAGGTATACCAGGAAATGTTACAAATCAGGTTTATCCAGCTATCCAAGTAGCAGCCAACAACTGTATTGAAGTTTGGTTCCAGCAAGATGGAACATCTCCACACTTTGGTCTGCATGTCCATGAGTATTTAAACAATATTTTTCCAAACCGCTGCATAGGCAGATGGGGAAGTATTGAGTGTCCGCAAAGATCGCCAGATCTATCTCCACTTAACCAGAGTTTCATTTTTTCTATCTTTGTCCATTGAAGGTTGAGCAGGATCCATCCATGATCTTAACTTAATTGATTTCAATGAGCTGCCATTTTGTACTGGGTTGAGATAGAAAGCTCTAGTTTACACTGTTCTTCTTCTTTTATCAAGAACTTTCAAATGAGGTGTCAAGTCACTTAATGAGAAAAGTTGTAACAGTGACTAAATAGTTCACTTCTATTTCCTAAAAAAGGTGTCAGAGTACCATTATTTCATCTTTATCCATAAAAGACTAAACAGAGTGCATCCTTACTTTTAACTCACAATGCGCAAGAACCATTAAGAAATACCAATTAGTGAAATAGCATGGACCCTATAACAGTGTTTCTCAATCTTTTGAGTTTTGAGAGATGTACTTTATACCAGACAAAAACAAATGTATGTGTAAAAAATCAACATTTTATATCTAGAAGTTTAAAACCTGTATTTACAATCCACTGTACACTATAAGTAATGTCAAATTCAGTCAATTTGCTATCAGTTTGATAATAATTCTGTTTTATCACCAACCACACAAGTGGAACCAAATATAAATATTTACACTACAAAAAAAGTCTATTTGATCAACTTAACAGTAAAAATAGATTTATTACTATTACAAGATAGGAATTAAGCCAGACCATATCACCTAACAGGCTTCAGTGATGTTGCATGTAAAATTTCAAGTCTATAGAAAAATTTCATTGTCGAGATGTCGTGTGGATGACAGCCGATCATGCAGAATATACAGACATTAGAGAAATTGTGCCACTCCTGAGTAATATGGCTTCAATGATGCTCAGCCAAATCTCATGGATGTAGCCTACATACACCATCATTAACCTCATTCTTGTTTATGAAGAAATGAAGTTCCAGGCAAAATTTAACGTGTACAGATAAAATCTTTCTCAAGATATCTAGTGGATGGTTAGGCACATATGTTTCTTGTCACATGATTGTGCTCAGTTTGTTTACAGATATGTTCTGTGATGTTCTCGTTGTAATCATGGCTACATCTAAAATTGATGTTTAACCCTTGAACTGGAAATCAACATTATAGTGTTGATCTAAATTGTTTTACAAGCGGCAATCAACATCATAATGTCTATCTGACATGTACGTGTTTTGACACTTCATAAATCAACACTATCACCACTATTTATAAACCATTTCAAACAGGTAAAAATTTGTTTTGCTGTTTTGGCAACAGTGACACTTCCAGAAAGATTGGCTTCATCTAGCTATTTTGAAAATTTATAATAGATTATGGGTATGGTTTATAGCTTGTTATAGTTTGGTTTTAGGCTATACTGAATTTTAAAAATATTGAATGTAAAAACAATTTTTTTAATTTTATTTTCGGAAATAATTGTACCCATAGTAAGAAATATAGCCTTTCAGGTACTATTTGTGGTTTGAACAATTTGTATAGTTTTGCTTCAAGAAAACCTAGATACCGTTAAAGTTTCTGAAAATAGAAAAATTTATGAATAAATTGTCTATCTCAGATTCTAATATTTATAATATTATCACTCTTTATCAGGGGCAGTCTCACTACATTAAAAACATTTGTGTAGCAATTATCTTCACATTTTCATGAAAAAATAATGTATCACACATATATAGGTTTATAGTAAAACATATTTTTTACTAAATGTTTAAAGTACGGTTACAAAACTCTCACTGAGGAAAAAATGACTGCCAGTTTGAGGATCAATAAGTGTGTTCGCTTACACTCAGCCAAAACACATAGTCATGTGCACCATGATTGGAATTAATGTTGCTTGTATAAATGAAGTGTCATAGTTCCTTTTTAAGATATTGTGCTGACAGACACAGAAATTAACTTTCTCCAGCCCATTAAGTTATACGCTTTGTTAATGCTCAGCCAACAAATATTTTATCTTCTCTCAAACATTTTAAAATAGAAACACTAATAATCTGAATATCATCTTTAGATTAAACTAAATAAAAAACTGCTTCACATTTTTATGAAAATTAAAACATACAGATGAAACAACGTAAAATTGTATTGCAATGTAATGTTATAATGTGAATGTTTACTTAGATCCAGGTTATTGTAGAGAAACCAGTAAATCAAAATAACTATAATAACATGAATATTCATATTAGATCAGAATGTTGCACTTTGTTTTCTCATATTATATTACATTATATTTAATTCACATGACTTCTTCTAATTTCTGCCAAATAAATGTATCTTTCAGTAAGTTAAAGAGTTCTGAAGAGTAGGAAATAATAAAGACTCTGTAAGTTAAAAGTTGAGTTTATTTTTTGCACTTCTTTGTATAATTTACATTTACAACTATTGCATGGCATTCTAGGACTCTAAATCTTATATTAACAAAGTAGTTTCTTTCGTTTCTGAAATAGATAAACAAAGTACAAATAAAATACTGATGCAGTCCTTGTCCATTAAAAAAAATCCAAAACCAAAGTTAGATGACTAGTCAACTTAAGTTGCACTGACTGCTGCCTAGTGTTTCTGGGTAGTTGATCAAAATAACAATTATTCATTTTTATCTGCTACTGCACTAAGGTGATTGTTTTGTTTGATATAAAACTTATTTACAAAATATAATCGTTAACATAATTTATTTTAAAACATCAAAAGTTAATTTTATTTGACAATATTTGAAACATACCAAAAGTTTTACAGTTAAAAAATTTGCATTAATTTATCTGAATTTCATAATTACATTAAAGTGTTAAAACCAAAATGATCACAAATTCAAAAAACATCAAATACAACAACAACAATGTAAAAATACAAAAATCATTACACTCACATTTCAAAACTCACTGTTTCAAGCAAGTTAATGGGTGCTCTTTTTTCAAGAACTGTTCAATTTTCATTTTAAATTCATCATTTATATCAAGCAATAAAATTATTTCACTAAAAGAAGCTAAAAAATCACTTAACTACGGACTCAATATGAGCCAGAGAATAGAATAAACTTCCTAGAGCAGGCATTTTGCTGGAAAATACTGCTAAGGCCTCCGTTAACAAATCCGGGTGTAACGGACGTGTCTGGAATACGTTACATGGAAGGACTATATACATAACACTACATGTATTTACACCTAGGCTAGTGGAATATCACGGTGAATCCCGCCTTTCATGGCACCTCATGGCTTTACTCCCACCCCGACCCACCGCACCTACGTTCCTTAAACCTCAACAACTGAACAATTCTCTAATACTGAATCAGTGTCGGAAAAATCAATAAATTATATAAAAAAGATTAAAAGTACAAAAATGAAATTAAAATACAATTCCGAATAAATATATTTTAGAGTGACTTTACTTTACATTCTCTCAGACACTCTCCACCTGACCCTCCTTGTGCCTTGGAATACTTTGAGTAAATTAATCTACAGTGGAGTAGGTTTAATAGACGTAGATGGTCTTGAGCTGTTCTCTCAGCTCGGCAGGTATCGTGTAGACCTCCTGCTGCTGCTTCTTCTTGACCAGTCGTCGCCACTTGCCGCTGAGATTCTTGCGGAAGCCCTTGCACTCACGCGGCTCCTCGCACGCCAGGTTGTGTACCAGATTCTCCTGTAAAAAAATGTCTTCCGTCAATACACCATACAAAAATGAAACATCAAAAATAATCAGTGATATTTTACAAAATTATAGTGCTATAATCTTAGAAGGTGAACATGTATGAGATAACCTTGAACTAGTTATTGTTTTAAATATTTCAATGTTAGTATGTTCTATTAAAGTATTCAGTTATTTATTTCCAGTGAACATAAGCAAAACAGAGATAATTGAATGAGAAAGGCACTTTTCAAGCAGTCTGTTCAACATTTATAACAAACTTATTTACAAATGCTACAATTAAGGTGGTATTCACATATTCTTGTACTGATCACTTATATAATCACAATTTTATTGGGACCATTTAAATGTCCAATAACTTAGTTGCAGTGACATGACAAGCAGGCTCTTCCCATTAGATGAAATTTGCCCTTCCTGTTGGGTTATAAGTTACCAGGAAAAAGAAATGCAAGGTAATCATGGTCAAATATTCCTACAGAAAGCTGTCTTCTAAATACTAAATCTAACAAAGAAGCACATTGTTTCTGTTTAATCAAGCTAGCACATTGATTTTTAAGTGATATTTTAATGAATTATAACTGATTTTTTAACAAACAGAACAAAATTCATGAAATCCTTAGCAAGTGGAATCCTATACTGGCTATCTAAAATAAAAATCAACTTTAAAACAAGAGAAGTCAAATTTTAGTATCTCATCCCAGCCATCTAAATATATCCCTCACTGTTTTAATCTGGCAACCATCCTACTATCAAAATGTTTTGGCTCTGTCACATGGGTTTGTCAGTTGGCATACCGTTTAGTTTTCATTAAGATTTCCTGATTAAAATAATGCCAGTTTTAAATTGCAGAACTTCCTTGACTCTGCACAAACTGTAGTATAACCTCGAGAGAAATAAGGCCGTGTAAAAATATCGCGAATATATCAGTGATGTATCAAAGGCAGATTACAGCTTAACAAAGGTTGCCCCTTGCACGCCTGACCTTGACATGTGGTGATAGACCACGCTTCGTACACTAACACAATAGTGTATGCGTGTCCACGTACGGCTAACTTATCGTGTTCTACCTCAGCGGGAGGTCTAACCTGTGTGTGGTACGGTACCTCTCTTAGTCTTAGCACATCTCCAATTTTTGGTATTTATTTCTCTCCAAGCGTAATCCCTCCCGACGACGACGCTCGGAACAGAAGGAGTGCACAGAAGGAGTGCGCCAGCTCCTACGACCTCCGTGTCTGGCGAAACCCGTCTGTCTTGCCGTGCTAACTGGGCCATTACCAAAGGACAAGGCGGCTGCGGTGGGTGCAGTTATTTTTAGATAGGTCTTTGATAAAGCGTCTGCGGCGGCGGACGTGATGCAATTGACCCACTGGTCCAGAAACGACTGAGAAAGTGTTCCACATGACAACGGCGGCGGTGCAACAGCTGTGTGCAATAGGTAACCTTTGGCGCGGCTAGGCTACAAGGTCAGGTTGTGGAGACCACGCGTCAGCTGGAAAGTAGTCAGTTCTAAGCAATCACCACAAGCTAACAGACTTGAAGAACGAGCCTTCTTAGCTTGCAATTCTTAAGATGAACGATGTTGTAATGTACTAAGAACACCGTGGCGGCTGCTATGAAATACGAGTTTACTGACAAAAAGTGTTTGCGCATCAACCTTGCAGCAGCACTGATTGGAGATGATGGAAAACTATACGGATTTAAAAACTTCTGGTCGATATTTCAACAACAGACATCTTGTGTAAACCGTAGGGTTCACTATAATACATACAATACACTAATTTCCCGCTGTATGCTAACGTTTTGCGCAACGATGAGTTCCAGAATGAAGGTTTTCAGACTAGAACTCGCTTGTAAGTAATGTCAGTACAGTGAGCGCGAGGTGCAATCTACCTTATCACGAATAAACATCCCCAGAGGCCGCAATTACTACGGAACAGCTGACTACTTAGTTGTGCGCCGTTGCCAAGTTTACGACCACACAATTAGTTGCGTTGAGACAAACCCGACATAACGGCAGCGAACAGCGCGACCCACTTCTCACAATGGCCGCCTCGAAACCGTGTCACGGGCAAGCGTGATGTTTCCTTCGAAACCGCCAACGATTGCAAAACATACACTTTGCCCCTTTGTTGTGCTGAGTTGAAAAAATAATCCGGTGAACTTGACAAGTTACTGTAGCGATTCTATTGTGATACATACGAAAGTTCAATCGAGGAATGTTTCTTTGTCTGTAAAACTAAATTTAGAAATTCTGTTCTGTTAAAAATCGATATAAATAAATTCTTACACGAGGTATTTACAATGTTTAGTAGCCGTTCTTATTATTTGCACAAGTTGTTTCAAACAGTTAATCGTGCTAATTGTAAATGCTATACGGAAAACTATGTTAACATTATCAAATTCACGATGTCGGAATAACGAGAGGGAAACATAGGAACTAGAATGTCTCTCGTAATCGTCTCGGTAAACTCACTGCGCAATCGGCCATCGGTAAAGTTGTCAGCGGAGACACTAAGGCCAGGTTTGGGGCCTTCTGATGGGACCTCGGTTAGAGCCTTGATTCGCCAACGGCCGTACACAAGGCAGCATCGCCCGCACACCTTGGGGGACTCCCATACCCGCACTGTCACGTCCTAATACACGGCCCACGGCCTTTCCTGTGTGCTATCGTACAGGAAGTGGCGAGGAGTGTGGTAACTTCGCGATGCAATTAGCAGAAACGAGTATACGACAAAATTATACAAACGGCAAAGAATTACGTATTTGTTATTTTTCTAACAATCTACTATGTTTGCAAAATTATTAAGTACAATGCAGTGGTTCGTACGATAGCCTATCAGCCACCATTTTCTGCTATCCGTATCACCGACCGGAAGTGCATGTTCGGCTGTTTCTTGCGTGGAACCGACCATCGATCCCCACACACCCTAGAGAGTGGAGGCTGTGATAAAAAACAGTCTGGCCTCGACTGAGCTCCCCTTCTATATCGGTCCTCTACAGACCGTCCTAATAACGTCGCTCGGGAAACAATGCGAGATGTACACACACAACATTCTATCATATGCACTAACAACTTATATTTTCTGGGTACAGGCATACTAAAATTGAACGAATAAACTCCATTTCTTATCGATTTCTGTAATAATTGTTGAAGACGAATAAAGGTGACACAAACCTTTATCTTTAAAGCGCTTCGGTTTTGTAAAAAATCATAATTTTACTTTAGTCGGCTTAGCTTTGATTTTATTTATATTTTAATTTTTAGCATTCAAACTGCTTGCTAAAGCATGAGCAAAATTTTCCTGATTTTACAGATTTTTCAATATCGCCAACAAAATAACGAGATGCAGAAGGAAAACTTCACGTTTTTTATTGTAAATATTGCAAAATTAACGTTCAATTCTACCTATCATACGGACCAAATTACAAATTTTGTGTAACATCTGAAAGGTCTTCCAAAGTGTTAAATCCGTCAATTCAAAAAGGGTAGTAGCACCCCTCTTTCCCAGAGGTCGACGACCGTTGGCGAACCGATCAATAATAACCCCGTCATTTAAACGGTATATGGCACTTCAGTTCATAGTTTTCCGGGGCATTTTCCGATGCCTGCCCCTAGCAAGTCAGTGACCTGACTCCCAGCTCAGAGAGCCCGTGCTATTACAGAACCCGTAACGTATTTTTCAAACATCTGCCCAGGCGGGTTATGAACCCGCCCCCCTCCAGAACCAAGGCCAGGCCAGCGTCGCGTCTGGACAGTCAAGGGCAACGACCTGCGCCTCTTCTTCGGCCGCTCGCCGCGTGTTTTGTTTTGAATTGTAATACAGTCGGAATAGGAATACAAGTGGCAGTTCTAATCGTGGAACTAAGGTTTCCTATTAGACTCACTACACAAAAGTACTCATTCCCGTTCACTGATTCACCGCTACTGGGATTGTAATCGTGTCGGTTCTGAACAATAAATATCCTAAACAATGCTTCCCGTTACTTCAGAACGGCACCCGTTATCGTAACGCTTTGTGCGAACAAAGAGGTATAAACGTTTTTAACGGAATCTAAAGACATGCTTTCATAATGACAAACATTCTGACTGATTAGACATGATCGATTGTGATAAGTTAAAAGGTTAAGTTCACTATATTTTGTTAAAGTGCAAACATAGAAATAAACGTGTAGCCATAAGTTAGTTTTTTACAAATGTGACATTTTTTAAAATTTTTGTAAGTACGAACAGTAGGCCTAGTGAGAACTCAAGATTTTTAACTACCGTATCCAAACTGTGAAAATTTGTTCAATGCTCAAAACGTGTTTTGTCTTTAGATAAACTCCCTGTTATAAACTCCCATAATTTGATTTATTAAACTACCGTATTCTTAAACTTAGCAATAATTGAACTACAAAAATAAATTGTACTGTCATTAGAACACATTCATATAAATTTCACTGTTTAGAAGTGAAATGACTGCTAAACAATCCCTCTTTTAAAAATGCCCACTTGTTTATGGAAACAGTAATGAACACATATAATGGAACAATGTATGCATACTACCTATTACACTTAAATATTTCAAAATAATGTGCTCTAGTTGAAGCGTTATAGATGTGGATCTGGTGTTTTGTTTACAAAGTAATCAATATTTACCTACTGGAGGTATCAAAATATTGCAAGACAAATAATTGTCCACAGGTAAAACTAATTATTGTAATAAGATATGAGTTGGTGCCTACCTCATCATTATTGTACAACGTATACTGCGAGGAGGCCGTGGTGTTGGTGACGCTGTGGCTGACGGTCCAGAGGAAAGGCGGTGGCAGACTCTCGGTGCTCTGGTCCCTGGGACAGCTGACGACGACTTCCGTGGGCAGCTGCTGCTGTTGCACGGTGGTCTGCTGCTGTTGTTGGGCCGCGGGCTGCTGGATCACGTTGTTGTTGTGGTTGGTGACCGGCGCCGTGGTCGTCGTGTGCAGGTTGTCCTCCCTCTTCCTCAGCTTGCTGCGAACCAGACGGATAGCGATCAGATGATGACCGTTGCCCCCAGCCATCAACTTCAGGCTGTTCCTCAGCGCGCCGCAGTTGAAGCGGTTCTTTATAGAAACGGTCTTTTCCGCTTCCGCTTTCTTCGCGTCTTTCGGGTTGTTGGGGTAGGTGATGACCTCACCGAACGTGACGGTCTTGTTGGGCATCTTTATTGATTAGATTAAAGGAACAGAATTCAGATCGGATCTCCAAGCTAGATGTCGCCTCACAGCCTAGACCCACTCGTAGGAACCGGAGTGAATCCAAATGACAGACACTAACTTCGAGGACGCGGTCAGTTTTGAGTACGCGCCTGCTTAACTTACACTTTGGTCTAATATCACAGTCGGTTGGCTATAGTATGGGCCGTTTTAGGATTCGCACATCTTACCGTCAGAGGAAACGCAACGTCAGCTTGCGAACGCGCTACACCTTGACAGAGCGAACACACAGCTAGCAGCGATAACGATGCACGGTGAGCACCAAACACTATAAATCACTAGAATATCCAATTGCACGTGTACAGTGTAAAAACTGTATGATTGTTAGCACTTCGACGAACAACCACCATTTGACACAGAGACACACCTAACGACCAGCTTGGCGCTGATGTCGGCGTGGACTGAACTGGCGCGTCCGCGATTGAGGTTATTTGAGCTGCTGTGTGACGTCACATCGCGTCGCGCGCCCATTGGTCCGGCAATATTATCTCGACCAATCGCGTGCCGGGGGGACGCGGCTGGTTCTCGCACTCGCCGCAGCCGACAATCAGCGCTCGCGTCGCTTGCTAGCGTTCACTCATTCCAGTTTATTCGTTACGTAGCCTAGTCGGAAATTTCATTATGTTGTTTGCCAGAAAACGGAAAAGACCAATTCTATAATTATTGCAACGCTGAGGAAATACCTGTTTATTTTACTATAGGTACTTTTAATCCATTTTTATTTTATCAAGTGGTTTATCAAACTTAACGGTACCTACTTGATACGGCACTGGGGCACAGTTTGTTTATACTGTACCTTCAAAATACACTTGTGGCTACATCTGTTTTGAGACGGCCAGGGGCTTGGCGGCCTCAGCCAATCAGATGCAAGCCAACTTCGGATACAAGTCATATTGGAACACAACTATAACTTGTAAACCTAACGTGGCCTTGTAATTTACGTTCATAATTAATTCTACAAATATTGCGTTACAACTGGAAAAATATAGTTAATGACTTGAGTACTGTAGCTTATTTTAATGTAATTATTACATGATAAATTAACCAAATTACCAACTGTTGTATGAGTTTCATCGTATTCCATAATACGTAAGTACATACATAAGTCATGACGAAAAAAATATATTTTAAAAATATTCCACTGTTCAAAATGTATACACAATTTTATAACATTAACAATCATCAAAGTACGTTTAAAGTACTACCACAACAAAATGTTGCTTGTTTACGCTATGTATTGAAATAATTGTGCAAAAGGTTATCCTATTTTTAAAAAGGGTGGTACGGAAATAAATTTGTGTTATTCACAAAAATATGTTAGAAAATAAAATAAACTCTCCCCAAACACTTCTATAATATACGAACTATATATGTACACAAATGTATTACACGAAACAAACAGTTATTGGGTTTGTTTAATCCACAAATGGAATTGTAGAATCCACTGCCATAAGTGTTGTAGCCAAAATTGTAAACCTAAATTAAAAATGCAGGAACAATAAAATATTGTATTGTTGTGCCATAGCTATTGTAATTTACAGTTTGTCTAAGAAGAAATACGACTCTCAAGTAAGTAGAAAACATTGCAGACTTTTACGGGAAACTTCAGTTAATGGTTGCAAACAGATAAGCCGTTTGTCTTCTTCCATCAGTAAATACACTAATTACTACTGTAATTCACAGCCACAAGAGCACGGGCAGTATTACAAGCTGCTGACTGTAGACTATAACTTGGTAGTTCAACTTTGCTGGTAGTCCAGGGGTCCGCAGGTTATCTGGGGTCATGTCTTGCTCGACATAACGTGGTTTACACGACGATTTAACTTTCGTACTAACATAATAAGTCTTTTTGAATCCAGCGGTTTCTGAATTACAATTTAACAAAACATGACCTTAGGTTTTAATTCTTTATTTAAAAATTCTACGTATGGAGATTCTTTACACTCCCTTTCATCTCCAGGGATTTCTGCATAAACGTCTTGTGGATGTGCATCTGAATTATTAAGTTTGAGATAGAGATATTTTGAAATCGTATCAACTACAGTAAATTATATTATTCTGTACTTTATTGTGATGAGAAGCTCTACGCTTGAATTGTGACTCTTCTGTGATGCAATATTTGTGTAAGTCCCTTGCCCCATGATGGTTAAGCTTAAAATTATATTAGTTATTGTATTAATAATATAGGCATTTATTATTCTTAATAATAATAATAATTTTATTAAAATTATTTATTTATTGTTATGTGTTATATTGTATTGTTTTATCTAATTAGAAAAACATGGTTTTGCTAATTATTTATTTTATTTGTTGTATCGCAGTTTTGTATTTGGTATTCCGTTTAAATTGTAGGCTAATATTGTTCAGTTTAATGGAGAATATACTCCATTTTGTCATTGCCATTTGTTTTTGTTAATTAAAGAATTCACATAGGAGAATGAGGTTTTTAACCTAGTAATAAAATAACTGCTATATAAACTTTCTACCTGTACGGGAATTTTATATTATTTAATTAGCCTAGGTAAGTTTCATGAACAAGAAAGGCGAATAGTTATTTTGTTTAATCTGAAATGTCTCCCTAATATTTCTTATTTAGGCCTACACAAAAGTTCCATTTTCTCTAAAGTGTTTAAAAGGGTGATAATTACGAAAACGAGTATTTCTCATATTAACAATTTTACTCCATTAACCCTTTCAGGCCGCAAATTTTTTATCCTTGATTTCAGCCAGGTCGCGACTGTTTTTAGTGATTTTAGCATGCATACATTTCTAGTTGTTTTAAACAACTGTAGATGTTTAATTTGCCAAACAAATATATATTCTTTTTGTTAGGACTGTTAAAATTATTAAAATATAAATGAAATACAGTTTTTTTATCAAACTGGTAATTTTTTTATTGTTAAAAAATATATATCTAAAATTCAAATATGTATACAAAATTTTACATAACTTGATATTAGTTTATCATTACCTTCTAAAAATTAAACACATAACCTATTTATAAACTTTTTATGATAGTTTCTTACCTTTTATGAAGATCTTTTGAAGGTTGAATACATACGCATTGTATAATAAAAAACTATTTATAACACTAAATATGTCACTTTATCGAATTCATTTGGAACACAACCAAAAAATTTTTTTGGTACTAAATAATTTACACTATGGAAACAATTAGATTACATATTTACAATAAAAGGCTATAAAAGTTTCTAAACTGTGAAAATCAAATTTTCTATAATTATTTTATATGTTTTGAGAGTGTGATACTTCTCAAAACACTCTGTAGGACACAAACTTGGTTTTCTGGGTGCAGGTGGCGCAATAAAACATTGTCTCTTTCCTCTTAATTTTTCTGTTGCTGCACACTTTACAGTCTTTTTTCTTATTTTCAAAGCTTCTTAGGAAGTGCTGTTTACCATCAAGACGTTCAGTGGTTGTCGGTGGTGGACTTGCGCTTGCGAGTTTGCTGAGCTCCGAACGTTTCCAACAAGCTCAGTTACTAACAACTCCCTAAACTTTCGGTGTTTCAATTTGTTTGGAAGATTTATTCAACTGTTCCATATTATATAGAAGGTAACTGTTAACAACTGAGACCTCTAGAAGCCAGAAAAAATAATTTTTCTCCACCACTTTACAGTTTTTCTCATAAATTTGTATGATGAAAGGTAGTGGTCAATGAGAAATCAACACCTCCCATGAATTTATTATATTCACAAATAACTGTTGGCTTCTCAATGTCTGTTTGTAGCACCATTTTTTCCTTTCCTTTTGACAATTGTTTTTATCATTGTTATATAAAGTACTAAGCATAAGGACATCACGTTTATCACGCCAAGCGGAAAGTAAAACATCTTTATTGTGTCGAAATGCTTTTGTTTTGTGTTGTTGCAATTTTAAATTTTTTTTTCTTTATACCATCAGGTAACCCTTTTCTGTTTTGGTTAATTGTGCCAGTCAGATGTATATTTAGATTTTTTAATTCTAAAGCCAATTCTAAGCCAGTGTAATACCGATCTGTAAACAAATGAAAGCCACAACCAGGATGGTTTTCACTCAACTTTGTAGCAAGGTGTACCACAATTCTGGCAGTAAATGGTAAATCAGGTCGAATGAGAGATTCTGTGGTTGTTTTCCCAAAATAAGGTTTCAAAGTTATACACATAACCAGATCTAGAATCGCTCAAAACAAACACTTTGAGCCCCCATTTGTTAGGCTTGAGCGCATTATATGTTTTAAAATTTACTCGACCTTTGAAGGCAACAGTACTTTCGTCAAATACTATTTTCAAAAAGTGGTACAAAATATTCCATAAATTTTGTTTGTAAATAATTTACAACAGATTTGATTTTGTCACTTCTTAACCTAACATTTGGATTGGTCACTGGAGCAGGTAAGTGTAAACACCAAAATATTTGGAAAAATCTCGTGCGAGAAAAAACAGAATGGAAAAATGATTGCTCAAAAAGCCAATTGTTTGAGAAGTAGTCTTTTAGTGAAGGTTTTGGAGAGAGAGCCATAGCCAGAATTACACAATAAAAGCTTTTAGTTCTTCCAAAGTAACATCAATCCATGAGTGCCAGATTGACCTAGGCTTTAGAGGTTGGGCTAAATGAATTTTTTCTGATGCAAATCGGTTGGTCTCTTTGACTATATTTGACAGTAGCTCTGATGTAAAAAACAATTGAAAAAAAACTGTAAAACACTTACAGGTTTGTTTGTAGATGGTGGTTTGTAGCCCCCACTTGCATTTGTGTATGAATATTGAACAAAGTCTGGCCCGTTGTAAGCACACCAATCAGTAGAGGGCCTATTAGATTGAGAAGGTCCATGTCCTAAATTGCCTTCATTCACTGTCATCACTATCTTCATCAGATAAATTTTCTAACGTTGGTAAAAATCACTTCTTCATCACTGTCACTACTGAATCCTGATAGTTCTTCATCTAGGCCTAGTTCATCTGCAATTGCAGTGTCACTAAGAGCACTTGTAGAAGGCCCTTGGGTTATCCATTTTATTATAATCACTGGATAAATGTCATAAAATATAACTGTTCATTGAAAAACTAAGAGATAATATTGTTTAGTCTGTAACTAAATAAAAACTAATTTTCAGCTGAGGCTAGTAGCTCAAAACTTACAACTATACACTTGTCTTCAAACTCCTTATTGCACACGAATAATTTATTTACATAAAAAGACACATTCCTGAACACATTATTACTTATACTACTTCTAACAACACCTACTCATTTTATAAAACAAATATCTAAAACATTACGTTAACCTCAACAACACTCACGATCGAACTCAGTGAGAAGTAAACACTGGCTAGCATTCGCATAGCAACAGACGCACGTGGCCGTGAGTCACGCCGGAAACAGCTGTCAAACAGAAAGAAAAACCTCTAGAAGTTCGAAAAATCGGCCACTAGAGCGCAACAGTTCACGGGCTTGCATAATGGCGCGGTACCGCGCCATACGCGCGATATTGAAATATTTTATTGGCGCCGTACTGCGCCATACGACCGGAAAGGGTTAAAAAGTTTTTGTTGTGACATATATTATTGTATCTACTAGTTAACAACAACAAAAAATAATTGATTGCGTAAATAATTGGATTGAGTTTGTTTGTAAGGTCCAATTTTTTTTATTATTTTTTTTTATTAGGTCTAGGAATAAGTGTTATTGTATTGCTGCGTTTGCGTACCAAGATATGTAGCCTATCAACAATTATCTCCATTTAGGTTTCCTTTTCGAATCTATATCTTTGATTCTGTGGGACGGAACAAGTCAAATATAGAGAACGAATATTTACTTAGCGGTTCGGAACAATGCTATTGATCCTATTTCAAGTATTTTCAGTGGCCTAAATTATCTACCAACAAGTTGAAACTCATGATAGTAATGGAAAACGGAAATGGCCAGTAATAAACTTCCGCTTTCGTATTATATTATTATCTTCTGATCAGTAGCCAGAATGGAAACCAATCCATTACGTAATACATTAATTACGTAGTAATTACAAGTATATATTATAAAAACATTCTATTTTTGAGTCTGGGAATATCATTAATCTAAAACTGTTTCAAAACATTATCAAATTGATTGTTTGACAAATGTAACTCTGGAGAAACTGGAAGAGGAAGTAACCCTTCTCTAACAAAACGCAAGGTTCAGCGTTAACAAAAATATTTCTGAATACACAACTAATACTTAGGTACAAGACATGGGTGTAAAACAGAACTTGTGGTACATAGATGGTACACGGTTAGTATTATACGTACGCCCGCCGTGTGATAGCCTACTGCTTGGAAATAGGCTACAGTTGTCCTCGAGTATGCTTGGACGCTTCTACTGAACATTGACATAGAGGTTTACAGTAGACTCGTTTGTTTGGAAATTAGTTTATATTCGGTTTTTGAAGCAAGTGTAATATATGCCATTTTAATAACAATACATGGAATCCACATAAACATTTTAGAATCTTTAAAAAAATCTCCAATAGTACCGACTTTCTATTTTTATTTAAGTGACTACTTCTTTTGACGGACTTTGGATGCATGTTTTGCAAGAGGAAAAGAAATTTAGTTTCGCGTCACGAAACGTCACGTATGTCCGATCTGTAGCTGCTAGGGACGAGACTATTGCGGCCATATTGTTGTCATTGTCAGTGTATTTTTCCGTTCAGTGGCTATCCAGACGTGCTAATGAGAGGTTACTGTGGCTCCTTATTTATTTATTTCTTAGACGAAACAAGTACTGAAGGCCTATAATTTGGCGCAATATGATTTAAAATTTGCGAGAAAAATGCTGAAATGTGTGAAATACTTTTGAAATGAAAAATATATGCACCTTTTTTTTATTTTCAACGCTTTTTAGGCCTTTACAAAATGAAGGCGTTCTTTGAATTCATCGTTGGTGTCTTGTTTCGTAACAAACTTTATTTGTACAACAAATACAGCTGTTTGTGTAATTTATTACCGATACCGGTGCAACAAACACTTCCTATTCTTAGGCACTAATTTATTCTTAAAATAAACTATATTATAAAACGTCAATTTCGGGCTGAAATTACAAAGTATTCTTCTTTAATTAACTCTGCGTACAACAGATTGATTATAAACATACATAAATAATAAATTATAAGTTTAAACACTTTCGCATTTTTATTTTCATAACTTTCAACGATGTGAACTTTCCCATTCACTTCTGGAAAACTTGGGACTGCAATGCGTCGTTACTTGGAACCGAAGTCATCGCCTAATAACCAACAACGATTGCCGTATAGGGCGTTATACGCAATTTGATCACACTCAACAAGGAATTAACGATGGATCAATACTGAACGTACGGTAACAGTGGCAACAGACAAACAGCAACTTACATTAAGTCCGCTCTACTGTGACGTCCGGTTCGTCTATTAGCTTGTCACAGACTAGAACCTCTGATTATAGTCGTTACACCAGTTGTGTAACTAGTATAATCAAGGCTGGAACGTTTAGTTGATACACCTGCTTGTGAGTTTTATACAGTATTACTCTCCAATATATACCTAAAACGTAAACTAAATTTTCGAAAAATTGACGTTTATCCCTTGACTTAGTAGTCACAGTTCCCAAAGTTCGGTTGACCTTTGGAAAAGATCCCAAAAATTGGAATTACAGCTTTATTAGAACCACACGTTGTAGAATTAGAAAGATGTGCAATAAGACGTGTGAATTTGACAATAGTTTGCAATTTTCACTTTTGCAATTAGTTTATAATTTTGTTTTACTTTCATTCATATATGTATTTTTTACGATACAAGTTTTGATTTGTAATATGCTAATATTTGTATCGTTTTAGAGTGTATTTAATTTACTTTACGTAAGTGATTAATAGAATGTAACAATAAATCAGACAACTATGCATTTTATATATATTAGTTTTTTAATTTTATCCCATTTGGATTTTTTTCATTAATAATTGTAGCATAACATTCGAAAAAAGGGTATAGGCATAATTAGTAATGATTTAAAAGTCATTTGGTACTAAATTGTTCCAAAATCACAAAAAATTAGTTTTGGCCAGGTCTTTTTGTTATATACCCGTATGTGCGCTGGCATGATACATTGTCTTGTGGGAAGAACGTTTGCATATTATAAACTGAAACGAATTACAGTTTTGCGATAAACTGTAAACTTTATCAGTATGAGGTGGAAAAATACTAATGTAAGATGTGGAGTCATTATGTGCGAAAAAGTGTTATACGTGTCATGACGAACCGAGATAAGTTTATTAGTTCACTCACTCTAATACATCTCGGGAGATAAATAGCGAGAGAACATTGCAAAGTTAACGCTACAGCAAACTCGGGTATCTTGTTTGCGTCCTTCGTGTATCACGGGTAGGAATGTTTCTGTTCACGGAGGGAATGTGAGCGGGCATGAGACTCAGATAACGTATCACGGGTAGGATCAGCAAGAGCTTACTGCTACACGGCCATAGAGATATCATCATCTTCCACATGAGCTAACTGTCGAGGTGGCTACGTGGAGGAAGCTGCAGCACCACGGCACAGATACTGAGCACGGTTAAATGCACAAATAAAGAATAACATATTTTATTATCACCCAATAATCACCTGAAACTTTTTCCACTTAAATATCTTCAGATTTTTCGGAAATTAAAATGTACAAATACAATTCTTTGTTTGAAGTTTATTTTCGGCTATGGAAGGATTGTGAAGGAAACAGGATTTTTCCGTACATTTGCCATCTGTCAGTGAATTTTTGTTTAACTGAAAGATGGGCAAATGTCCGGAAAAAATCCTGTTTCCTTTACAAATACAAATTTGTACAGTAATATGTTGATGACTTGTGGAGGTTAAAAAGTCGTCCAGAGAACCGGTGTATTAAGGTGTATTAAAAAAAACCGTTAAAAATGGATTTTGAATTTATAATACACAATAATTTTTTAACACATTAGGTAACATTTTAGTCTGAAACAATAAGTAAGTTTAAATAAATGTCAGCATTTTACTATCCAACATTTTTTTAATCAATGTATTTTCGATAAATGCAAATTTAAACACATTCGAGAAAGAAAAGTAAAAGTTTCAAATCGTCAAGGAAGATATCAACATTCGTTTAGTCAGATCACTGAACACGAAAAACATTACATTCACCACATTTAAGACCTTGTGGAAAGTTGGAGATTTTGATTAGCTGAGTCTTTACAGTACGGTACTTAAAGTAAGTACTGAGTGGTCTATGACAACGACTTTGGGTCTGAATTAGAGATAGCACAGGTTCAAATCCTGTCTGTGACCGTTGCAATTTTTATCAGTACCATCAACCTCGTGCTGTATCGACTCTCACCCTTATTCTGTTTGATAAGATCCTCGCACAGGTCAGTGGCCCATGCGTAAGGACAGAATAAGGCTTAATGGGGTATCGGCCTCTCCTTAAAAAAAGAAAAAAGTTTATATCATATAACTATCGCTACTAGAATGGCCCTGAGTACGATCAATAAATATAGTGAAAACCCGATTCCATCATAAATGTTTGATACCCCGTTACCGTGAAAAATCAGGTGGCAGTCACAAATAGTGAAACAGTAAAAGAGTTGATTTTTTTAACTCAAGCATACAAAAAAGTTTGATATGATTTTTAATTCCACGGTTAGAAAGTAAAATTGTGCAAATTACCTATTTTCAATCATAAGAGAGGGAGATACCAAACAACCCCGCGGCGAAACACCAGCACACACTACAATCCAACACAGAGTTTTGTAAACTGCGCTAAGATTTGTTATGACGTGCTAATAACAGTAACAGCTGATTGCAGGGGTTAAAAAGGCGGCTCGTCTGTAACATAGCCTTTGTAGTGCCAATAAAATTCAGTTTGTTGAGCACCGCCTCTTCAACAATGATATTGTAATTATTTTACAGCCGGCAGATGTCGTTATCTCTGTGCGGTGGATTTGCTATAGATTACAATTTACCGATAACGATAAAAGTAAACCACACTTGGGGTTTCTTTAAATTGTAATGTTATTTTATATCGAACAAGAAACACAAACCATGAGTTCCTGTTACACGGTGATTATTTAAAAAAGATTTGAAGTGAAACTAACATAAGAAAATATTTATGCTTCAATATAATCATTGAAGCATATACTCTCTCTGTTTATCCTACATTAAAAATGTTCCATACATATCTCCTTGAAAGAGTGAAGTCTAATGGAATAATATTTAGTTTTGTAATGAGTTCTGAACATTGGCCTGTACAGTTAATACATTACATTTATTTCAACTTTGAGGTTTCCAAATAAAAGGATTGTTATTTTCGCTGAAAGGAAAGATTTTATTTACCGGTTATTTACTAAGTGCAATGACTAAATAAATATTGTCTACACAGAAAACAACACAACATGACAACGTATATCATATCGAAGTAAACACATAACATTTTACAGTGGCAGCATAATATTGAGATTCTTATCGTGTTTACTCGTGAACATTCAGGCAGTAAACTGAGCCGAATCACCTTTCTCAAATAAAACAAGCAAGATTAGGGCAAAGTCTCTACTACTACACTGAGTCTCTGTTTCCCTCAACCAAACTTGTGCCATATTCCGCGAGATAAGATAGGAATGTATCTAGGTCTGCAGAAGACTGTCGTGCATCACCTAAGACTTAGCACAATGAGTCTGTAAACTTTTGACGCTTTCCCTTAACTAATGGAAGACAGTACTACCGCTTCCATCGACAATGCCTCAGTGATTGTTTCCTTCCGTGTTTACCACAAATTTTTATGTGTCATATACATCGGAAACATGGAGATTATAGTTAAGGGGAGTGGGAAGGGTAAAAAAAAATTTTTTTAGATTTTCTATTTTTAATGCAGTTTTGTAGAATGAAACTTCTTCTTTAAGTATCTGCTTTTAGCAATTAAATACGATAACTCTAAATATACTTTTTTAAATATAACAACATAGTATGTTTTAAGTTTTTTGCTTTATGGTAGCGCCAGGAGTAGGCCTCACTTTGTATAGTACTACTTACACAAAAACATTTTGGTGTGTTTTTGATTTTGTTATGTTGGTAGTACCAGCCAGTACTGTCTACTGCTAACATTTGTTGTTTTTTTCTGAATTGTTTGTTTATATTACAACTGTTCTAGTCAACATAAACAAAATTAGTGTTTCTGAGTTTGTTTCGTTGTGAGTTTTTTATTCCTTGTGAGTTCAAGTCATTGTGTTGTGTTGTGTTTATAACAATGCCTCGTTTAAATGTATCTTATAAGAAGAAAAGTACTTTCAAAGGGAATAGGTACACAAAATTTCAATCAGTTGAATTAGTGGAATCACATACACCGAGTGTTGCCTCGGAGCCTAGGCCTAGCTCTATCACTACTCCTGAAGGCCTCAGTACTTCACAAAGACCAAGTTCTTCTTCAAAAAAACTGAACTTCTCTGTTTATGACAGGTTTGAGCCCAAAGGTAATGGTAACTGTATTTTTTTAATGTAGACAAACTAAGTGAGGTTATAAAAGGTTTTGTGCGATGTAAACATTGCGGTGGCTATGACTGTGTCGAATTGGCTGTGTCACAGGAAGAACGACATGGACTGTCTGTAAAATGTTGACATTGAATGTTCAAAAATGTTCCACTGGAGTTCGTTTCAGGAACTCAGACCTCTGTGAAAAACAATAAATATGACATAAACCTACGATTTATTTATGGTATGAGAACTATTGGCCGGGGTCTTAGCGCAGGCAATATTCTTTGTTCACTTCTTGATCTACCATCTCCACCTCAAAAGTATTCTGTATACGCACAAACACTAAATACAGCTGTAGAAAGCATGTGCTAAAGATAGTATGGCCCTAGCACGAGAAGAAGCAGTCACAGAAAATGGTGGTAATTCTGACTTGGCAGTAGCGTTGGATGGGTCGTGGCAGAAGCGCGGCCACACATCTAAAAATGGAATTATGTCTGTTACTAGTGTAGACACTACCAAAGTTTCTTGACATGCATGTTATGTCTAAGTTTTGCCATACTTGCACTATGGCTGAAAATACTAAGCAAGTTCCTAAGGCTCATGTATGCACAAAAAATTTCCAAGGTTCAAGTGGTACAATGGAGGTTAGTGGTGCGGTAAAGCTGTTTTACGACTCTGTTGATCACGGTGTTGCGATACGTAAAGTATTTAGGAGACGGTGATAGTAAGGGGCTATCAGACAGTTGTTTCTGAACAGCCGTATGGTAAAGATGTAAAGATAGAAAAGCTTGAGTGTATCGGCCACATACAAAAACGAATGGGGACGAGACTTCGGCAGCTAAAAAGGGATTATAAAGGCAAAATGTTGGATGACGGTAAAAAGATTGGAGGTAAAAATAGGCTCACTGATCTAGATATTGACAAGTTGCAGACATATTATGGATTAGCCATTAGACGAGCAGTGTCGGATAACACTGGAGTACAAGGCATGAGAATGAATATATGGGCCATATATTTCCATAAGCTGTCGACCGACAAAAACTCCCCAACATGGCCTATGCCCAAAGGGAGCTGATTCTTGGTGTGCCTATAATAAATCAAAAGAACTGAAGCAGTCTTATAGCCATAATCACAGCATTCCTGAAGCTATCTTACTTTGCCATGAAAAAAATATTTACTGACTTGTCAAATCCTGACCTTTTAGAAAAGTGCCTTCATGGCCAAACACAAAACCAGAATGAAAGTTTTAATAACATAGTTTGGTCAAAAAATTCCAAAAAACACATTTGTTAGGTTAGATACTTTGAAGCTTGGTGCCAATGATGCAGTTTTAACCTTCAATGATGGTTATTCCAGTAAGTTGAGGGTGTTTGATAAATTAGGACTAAAAATGTCTAAAAAGTCGGTCGACGCACTTCGCACCATGGACAGAATAAGATTGAAGAAAGCAGAAAAGGCAACAGAAGAAATGTCAAAAGCAGCTAGACAGGCCAGGAGAGCTAAGATGAAGCTGCAAGAAGACAAGGAAATGGATGCTGATGATCCAGATTATGGTGCAGGACTCTTCTAAGCAGAACTGTGAGTATAGATTTTTTTAACGCTCGTTAACCGAAATTTGATTTTTTTTGTACATAGGTACATTTTTTCTCAGGAACTATAAAAGATACAGGGTTGAAATTTTTTATGCATGTACACCTACATAATACCAAGTAACAGCACTAGAATTATAACATTTAAATTTGTAGTTGCTGAGAAAAAAAATTTTATGTAAAAAAAGTTAGTAAGAAATAGCATATTAAAAAAAAAATGTTTTTTCAACAATTAAAAAAAGATATTAAAATAATTCTAGTAGTGTAGCTTTACAATACATAGAGGTATACAGATATAAAATTCCAACTCAATATCTCTTATAGTTCCTGAGAAAAGTTGTACCTAAAGTTCACAAATTTAACATGGCGGGTATAGGGCCTTCCCACTCCCCTTAAGTGATGTTTTGGGGTAACCCGGCGTCACAACGAGTTGTTAGCGCTAAGTTAACGTGTGTAGCAATCAACTACTTCGAAATGTTTTTTTGCGGATTTCCCACTTAATTAAAATATACTCACGAATTTGCGTCATAAAATTTCAAATCATTTAGTGAGTGTTGCTTAAAAACAGATTTTGATCAATCTTTGAGCATTATTGCACATAATTAACACGATCTGTTCATTGATTGGAATTTAAAAGTGGTTCCAGTAAAGAAAATAATTGTAAACAAAATGTAAGCCGTAGTAAATTGTTTTGGATGGCTAATGATATTTTACGTCATTTAAAGGCGATAACCCGGCTAAGTGGTTGGAAGGAAAATACTTTTTAAAAGAGATACAATTTTAAATGAAGAAACCGCAATTTAGCAGTGAGTACGTAACGTTACCTCCTCTATCACCCTGGGTCGCGACTCAGCCGCCGATAAACCATGTGGGTCAAGAGCGCTTCGTCGACGTTGGTCTTTATGGTACACAATCATACATACTAACAGTTCCAATTACTTACTATTCTCCACCTATAATTGAGGTTAAGTTATGTTGAGATTACCGTCTTTAACCGTTGTAAAAAGCGAGCGATATATTAGAGAAGACTTGTAGTACTTACTCTACGGCCAGATTGGCGTGTGAAAAGTAAAACATGGTGAACATGGTTGTCTCAGAGCTCCACACAACGCGACCAAGACACTCTGTGCCACGGACACAACTGAACTGGCAGGGATCGGGATTGACAGAACGAGCCGGCGGCAGGGGGTGGACTTTGGAGTTGACTTTAGGTTGACAGGATGACTCATGTAGGGTAAGGACAGGGTATTGTGGCGTGGCAGAGTCCACTTGTAGATAGTTCTGTTTGGGTCCACAATTAGACGCTCCTTTGGAAACAAGGTGTCTTCTGTTAATGACATGATGACTCAGAGGGCGTCGGAAAAACACCTGACCGCTTCTTTATTATTAAAGGCTATTGGCCCCGATCAAAACAGAGGCAGCTATATTGAGTTAGAAGAATCTTGTTATTAATATGTTCAACGCTGTTTCGTATGTCAAAGTTGTGAACATGGAATTATTGGGCCTACATAGATTGGGTGACATAGATTGTTGTGTTAGAAACGTGTATTTCCGTTGCTCCAAAGAAGCAACACGGAATAGGCACGGTTTATTATTACTACTATTACTCTTTTATTATTACTATTACTACTAATAATAAAAGAGACATAGAGATGTGAATACAAAGTTCAATACAGTACACCGGGTCCAGATACAACTTTTATCCTAATTTTTCAAATCCATTTAAAACACTACATTTATTATTTAGAAAAAGTTTTGCGTTTAAAAGTACATCATCATTGTGTTTAGATTATTTTAATACATTTACACAATGGATGTGCTTTAATTTATTTTTCTATTCGCAGTTCAGTCGAGATTCTACGTCCATTTTACCAACAATGCTTTTTTACGCAACAAACAATAATTAATTCAAGATGAATGACCTAAACATAATCAATGAGTCACGTCTAAGCTGCCCAGTTCAGCAGCAGATTATTAGAAGTCACATGAATACAAACATCGCTTCAAGTCTGTTGTTGTATACTTTATACAAAAGTTATGTAGGCCTACGCTTGGAGCGATATTATTGAAGTTGCTACAAACAAATCTTGTTTATAGGAAACCTTCACAAACATAAAAAAAACTTAAAAGAGTCAAAGTGCTAATGCAAAAAATAGCACTGAATTTAATGAAATAGTAAGATAATCAATATCGATTTTGCTATCAACGCATCATAAACGAGCCCCAAATCAAACCTAAACACCGAATCTTGAACCAGCACGTCAAAAAACAAAATATGGTAAGTTGAATTAAACATATTCCAAAAATCAGCCTTGACTCATACTCATTTTACTTGCACGTGGACTGTGTAAAATACGCACTCATACAAGAGTTCTACGTGGTAAAAGGCATATTATAATTTTTCACTCAATTAGTGGATTTATGAATGCCAATGGTTTAGCGGAAAATAATCAGAACTTATTCAGTCAGAGAACTGTTTCAAACTTTTATAGAAGTTCCTGAACACTAATTTGTGTTAGTAATTGTGAGGTGATAAGCATTAGTACTAGTAGTCGTATATAGGGCAGTCTATCACTTCCATGTAAGACGGATTTCCGTTACGTGATTACCCAAACTTCCGTCAAGGTTCAGTACTTCCGTTGCTCTTCATGTTCCGTGTAGCTGTCCAATTCGATAGCGACACTTGGATGTTCAACAATGTGGTGAAGAGGATGAGGTGCCCGAGCTAGCGACGCCGCGACTATCTCGCTGATGATAAGAACACTGACGTCACGAGGTGAGATGGTAACTTTAAATCTGAAGGGAATGATTAGAGACAAATATAGGTATCAATTTCTATTGTTACCGCCACTTTGAAGCCTATGGTGTTCCACAATGAGGTGAAGATAATGGGGTACCCGAGCGAGCGACGCCGCGACTGTCTCGCTGATGATAAGAGACAAATATAGGTATCAATTTCTATTGTTACCGCCACTTTGAAGCCTATGGTGTTCCACAATGAGGTGAAGATAATGGGGTACCCGAGCGAGCGACGCCGCGACTGTCTCGCGACTGTCTCGCTGATGATAAGAGACAAATATAGGTATTACTTTCTGTTGTTACCGCCACTTTGAAGCCTATGGTGTTCCACAATGAGGTGAAGATAATGGGGTACCCGAGCGAGCGACGCCGCGACTGTCTCCCTGATGATAAGAGACAAATGTAGGTATCAATTTCTATTGTTACCGCCACTTTGAAGCCTATGGTGTTCCACAATGAGGTGAAGATAATGGGGTACCCGAGCGAGCGACGCCGCGACTGTCTCGCTGATGATAAGAGACAAATATAGGTATTACTTTCTGTTGTTACCGCCACTTTGAAGCCTATGGTGTTCCACAATGTGGTGAAGAGGATGGGGTACCCGAGCGAGCGACGCCGCGACTGCTCGCTGATGATAAGAACGCTGACGTCACGAGGCGAGATGATAACTTTAAATCTGAAGGGAATGATTAGAGACAAATATAGGTATCAATTTCTATTGTTACCGCCACTTTGAAGCCTATGGTGTTCCACAATGAGGTGAAGAGGATGGGGTACCCGAGCGAGCGACGCCGCGACTGTCTCGCTGATGATAAGAACGCTGACGTCACGAGGCGAGATGATAACTTTAAATCTGAAGGGAATGATTAGAGACAAATATAGGTATCAATCAGTGCCATTGTTACCGCCTGCCTAGAGCCACCGGATGTTGAGTAATGCCGATCTGACTAAGCCTGTGTTTGATGCGTGCCTCTTAAACCTTGAAGTGATAAGAGATAACGATTTTTTCACACGGCGTATGGAATTCTTAAAACTTATCTTAATGACAAGAAACTGTACATTCTGTTAAGTTTGAATAGTATTTCAATAATGTATTTACGGTTGCGCTCGTATTCCATATTCAGTTTACAAGGCCTTATCTGTTTGTAGACTACTGTTATTCATCTATTCATATCAGTGGTTCAAGCGAATTGTAAAAAGCTATTTATTCCGAAACGATGGTGTTTTGATGTAAAGGATAACAAACGGCACCACCACATATCCTCAGAGGACAACAGTTCACTCCGGGTCTCGACCTCTGCACTTTGACCTTTAAGTTATGGAAGTTATCGATTAATACATAAAGACTGGTGGACTTGATGGATTCTTCACTGGTTCTATACACAATAAAACGTATTTATTTATTAATAATTATATTAATGTATTATAATAATTTATACGTTATTTTTATATTATATTAAGTAAATTAATTACTAAACAATTCAGATAACAGTAAAATGTCGGTTGTTTTATCACTGAATACATTTTATTATTATATGTTTTCAAAACGCCCCTGCTGAAAATAGAGTTAAAAATATTCCAAAACAGTTTATGGGGTCTAGACGATTTACCTACTTACAAGTTTTAACTTTTTCTACTTCTTATTTTTATTATCCTAGAAAAATATAGTTTCCAATTTAAAAACCAATAAACCTGGCTATGTGTGCCATAGATCGAAATATCAATTCATAAAACGATTTTTAACATTATTAGCTTTACCTTGAACTAGACCTATTTAATTACTTTAAATTTAGTAATACTAATAAAACTTTTACTAATATTTATTCCATATTCCCCGGTGTAGTGTGCTCTTCATTCTGATGCACCCCTTCCCCCTCAAAGCCAAGTCCTAGTTACGCCTCTGTTCTATCGTTAACAATGAAAAGAAGCGGCTAGAAGCCGTAGTTGCCGGGTTCCGGGAGTATAGGCCTATACATAATAGATATTCCTTCCAAAGTTGAAAATAATACTGAATTTTGGTCACAGCGTTCAAAATGATATAACTTAAATATGTAAAAAACTATCGAAACATTAATAATATGTCAAGGGTAGGGATCCTTTACTTCTTCGCACCATCGGTCCAAGGTCGTGGTTGAAAGGAGTTATCAAGAAAATGGTGATTCGTAGAAAGATTTTACAGGAAGACAATTATATTCTCACTTTCTTCTCATCTATATCAAATTTTGAAAAATAAATCTGATTATATTTATTCTTAACCTAAACTGTCATTTCAAAATAAGAAAATGACCCCAATCCCAACCACCAAATTTTAATTTAACATGTTTTACTAAATCCAATTCCTCGAGAGAAAATATCCTTGGATAACAAAGTTTGTAAAAATAAACGCATTTCTTTTAGATGCGGCGAAAAACATCACCCAGGTTGAATTTTGGACAAATTCATATGAGATCAGAGTACTTTATACTTTTAATTTTCTAATATCAATTTTGGGATACGCGCATATAGAGAAATACCCATCCATCACTCTGCGAGGAGGGCTTTCAAATTCGAACTTAATTTCCTCAGGATATGTTGAATCTAGAAAAAATGGCGTAATTATAATGTTTGTAATTACTTTTGCAAATATTATAATTTGTGTGTTTGCGTTTAAAATTTTCTCTCCGAGGTCACATTTTTCTTGAGTTCAAAATCTAGATTGGCTCACAACACTACCACCGGATGTCCTACTTACAAATTGACTATGAGTTTTGTTGCAGTAGCGAAAATGTATGTGTTATCTTTGGAACTCTGCAGCTGCTACAATAGAGGTTTGTGGACACATGATCAAAGAAAGCTTATTCCATTTTAAGTGTCCGAATAACCAGCTAGAAAACTGATATGTGGGTTCACAAAGTAACCGTTCCAGATCTCGACAATAGAATCTGACATGACTAGATTTAAGAAATAGATCAATTAAAAATAACTAATTAACAAGTTTCAACTGTATCACATCTACTTTCTAGTTTGGAACATAGGAAAACTGAAATAACGTAACGCTAAGCCTTACTGGTAAGAAGGTGTCATTGGTAGGAGAAACCTCATAAACAGCTGCAGTTTGAAGAATAAATCTTAAGAGTTAAAATGTAGTGCAGAAATATGAGTTTCAACGTTGTTTTCTTCAAGATTCACTGATACCAACTTCAATTAGTTGTCGAGGTTCACTGCTAATCAGAGAGTCCATCAATCAATAAGCGTAATCTCTTGCCTATTTTTATTGTCTTAAGACAAACTACTGATTACATGCATGGTCAGGAAATACTCGTAATGATCAACTGCACATGTATTGGTAGTAATGCTACTCCAGGCAATATTGCGGTAGACATAACATAGACATCTGAGCCAGCATAACGAATAATTCCAGCTTATCTCACTAGACGACATAACCCAACTATCTCATCTGGTCGTCACGGCGGGAGCGCGTGGAGGTCACGTGATCAGGTCCGTAGCCACTGCTTGCCGATTACGTCGCCACAACCTCTCTCTGTTCTGTCATATAAACTGTCCGGCCCTTGTCGTCGAGTTCATAACCTCAAAATGAGCACAGGCGGACTTCGGACATATTTAAGTATGTGGAGTTCTCTGTTAGGTTTACTGACATGTGTAGAGGGTTAGCTGCAAGTACATCAATAAATGATTGAGCTCTTCTTGTATTACATGTGTATAACGTTATGACTGAAAAACTAAAAATAGTGCAAATCTAGACTAGTGTGGCCAATTATATACGGTGATTTTCTAATTACACCCACACACAGCACTACCAAAAAAAAAAAAAAACCTGGAATATAGTCATTTTGAACGTATTTAAACGTGAAAAATTACGCTTTTATGGTAAAATTGAGCTTTCACCTCGTATATTACACAGCGAATATTTCTAAAGTTTAAACTGAAAAAGCTTCAAAACCGATTGCTTCTAAAAGTAGGTCATTGTACCAACTGCTGCTAGTACTAACACAACTGAAATTAGACACAGTCGGGGGCAAAAAAAGTAAATATATAACGGGAAGTCTGCGTGAAGATATAAATAGATAATTATCATACGATCACAAAACAGCGTTAATTGATTGGCCTACTAAGAAGTTGAGTGTTTTGGGTTCGTCGAAGAGTTAGCATTGCGGGCGTCTAAGTGATCCGCCAAGGTGAGTCACCTTCGCCGACTGTGAGCAAAGCCTTAATTGTTGAATCTGGTGACTCATCGCTGACTAAAGGCCTATCTTTCAAAACAATATTATTGTTTCTGAAAACAGTTTATTGGTGAACAAGTAAACATAATTAATTGATAGCCTGAAATCAATAAGTTCTCCTTCACTAATCAGTATTTGGCGCTTTACTCTGAAATATGTATCTCATTACTCTGTCTGAGAAATCCTTCATGAGATAGGTACTTACTTCATTCTCACTTGTTTAGAAAGAAATTAATTAGTACTTTTTATATTGGTAAATTGCCCATTACCAAGTAGACGCCAAAAACTCAAGTGTGCCAGTAAGAAAAAATAGAATACGCTTGAAGGATGAAGGTTGTGAATGAACGAGGTGTAACCCTGTTATAATCTAAGATCGGCTGTTCCTCACGAACGCTTAATTAGTACTCCAGTAACAGAAAGTAACCGAAAGAGTACTAAAGTGTTACGTTGAGTTTTTAGCTGTAAATTTATAAATTCATCTATGGATTCAAAAGCAGAAACTAACTGTTTTGTAGTTGTTTTAACCATCGCGGAACGTCCTATTATTGCTATTATTTGGTATTCTCTTATTATTGAATTCCACAAAATATCAGCACTGTGATTGTAGTGAGTGTGATGAGTTGTTTGGGCCAATACGATTCCTGAAAGGAGGGTTTTACCCATAGGTCACAGGAAATGTTTTCGGGACGCAGCGCATAATGCTACCCCGCCACCCCTCCCGCCAATCACCACACACTCAAGGTCACGCGCGCAGCTAAAGGGTGCGGCTTCATAGCACCTAATCTTTTAGCACCTAATCTCATACCACCTACAGAAAAAAAGTCGTCATTTAGGTGCTGTGATATTAGGCGCTATAAGGTTAGGTACTGTGCAACGATCCACGGTGTTCGTTTAGGTGCCGTGAGACTGTTTCAAGTTTCAGTGTCACAGCACCTCTCGCTTTGTTCCAAAGGGGCCTTGGTGGGGGACAGAGGGGATGGAGGAGAATCCAACTCTTGCCCCCTCACCCCGCTCCCGACGACCCGCCATTACTGTCCTCTACAGCAGGGCGAGCAGTCGACAGCACAAGGCGAGGCGACCCGAGATAGACAATTTATTGTCTCCTCGCACAAGAGAAGGATCCGTGCGCATGGCGTGCGGCGGTTGTTGATTACAACTAATAATGGCACCAAAAATTATTTACCTTGAATTTGAATGAATGGTTAGGCCAAACCGCAAATCTTGCACATAATCCAATAATGTAAATTATTTGTTCATCTAATTTCATTGTGTTTTACATTTTTATATAAGTTTTTATCGTCATTGGAATTAAAATGTGTTCAAATCGTATATTCCGTGCACTGAAACCGGTAATAATTTGCATTCAAATCTATATAAAAATAGGCAAAGCCTTAAATCATTCATCACTTATTCTGCAATTTCCTACGTCAGACAAAGTAAATATTTTATACACGTAAGTATCATGACTTACATAAAAAGCAAATTTATTTGGATTAAAATGTAACATCCATAGGGAATTTCAACCATTAGAAGAACTATAGTTTAGCTTTTTAACCTCCCAATGTTTTATAACAGTGAAATTTGACTCACGAGTTTTTATACTTTCAGCCGAAAAATCTAGCTATTTCATGCCAAACTGCTAGATAAGTGTTATAATGAATACAAGTACTATACATATATGATGTTTTTGTGAACCAAAATACGAGATTACTTAAAAATAACCCGAACGATGTTAGAAGCATTGAAAGACTCGACAGAGTGTAACATAAGTGGTAGCGCACAGACGATTCTTCGTTAACTTAAAATCAATAGAGTTCTTATTTAGACCAATAAGAGCATATGTACCAAGTTTGAAGTCACTAGGGGCCTTTATAATAAGAGTTATCGCACAGACGGACGCACAACAAACCATTTCAATAAAGCCTTTCGATTCTTCATAAAGCGTTAATAAATAGGCGGTTCTTTACATTGCATTAAAAAATATATTTATTTTATAATATTACTATATAAAATTATAAGTCAAACTGCAATTTCTATAATTTCATTCCATAAAATAACGGAACTAACCTGAGCTTTTTATAGTAAAAAAATCAAACTGTACAAAAATGGATTATATTAGTTTTTAATATTTAACTCAATGGTGTTCTCCGTGTTATCAAGATGAGTGATTGTGCCGTTTGCGACGATCTTCTGCCTGATGTGAGTGCCTGTTTGTTCTCAATGTAAAACAAATCTACACTTCGTTTGTGCTGATATTTTAGAAAGCACATGGAATTGCATGGGACAAGTACGTCGTGAATCATGGATGTGTATGAGAACTGCTGCTCAGGTAAGAGTAAATAGCAAAAATAAACAATTACTAAGGACGTTTTGGCCAAATTGCAAGAAGAAGTTTTGTCAAAATGGAGGATACCGTTAAGGCTCAATTTAAAAATTTGATATTACTTTTAAGGAACAAATGGGTGAATTTAAGGAGCCCATACAATTTTTTTTCTATTTATTATTGCTTATAAATTTGTAATGCTTATAATTACATTTTTTTGTACATATTGTTAATGCTGCTTTATTCTAAGTAATATTATAATAATCTCGTGGTATAACATTTATTAGATTTACACTGCTTTTGGCTTAGTTTATGAATTTAGTTTAAGTGAAGACAATGTTATGGAAATATGAATTGGACAATGAACACTAAGATAATTGTAATTATGATTCAACTGAACTCCCGCACGCGCGGCTTGAGGTGCACTGGGAGGTAAATTTTATTTATATTATGTATTTTTAGATAATAAAAAAGATTGAACTTTAACTTGAACTTGAAAAATTGATTTAAGAATATTATTTTAATATTCTATTAAAAAATTGCATATTGTTGTCTATAAATGGCATGAGTATAGGCTACATTTAAAAAAAGTGAAAGATGTCTAAATTCTTTCAATCTGGCTTATGGGCTTATATGAAATAATATCCATAGTACGATTACAAATAAGACCTACATATTACACATAAAAATGGAATCACAAACATATTCTTATTTCGACAAATTTTTAGTAATCCGTTGAAATGTTATGAAATTTTATAAGAAAAAGGTGGATCAAAATAGTTGCCTGGAATATTTTACAATTTGAAAACTATTTTATATTGTTTCATAATCGAATTTTAACTGAGTATTTAAAAGTTGTTGACACTCAGTTCATGTTCGTAAAACAGGCAGAAACATTTTAATACAAATTAAATTTCAGAACGGTGCTTGATCAGTAGATACGTAGACAGCAAAATTTATATTTATATATATATATATATATATATATATATATATATATATATATATATATATACTAGCAGTTACCCGCGGGCTTCGCACGCAATTTTCTGTTGAAAAACTGGACAATATATATATATATATGTATTCTTTTTCTATAACATAATAAACAGTCTAGAGATAATCGATAGTCACTCAAAAGCTATTCCAATCTCCTGATCCAGTTTAGATTTAAGTTTAAAGAACAGAGATTTGGGATCCTGAAGTCGTAAAGTGAAACCAGTTTTTATAAGATTACTATTTCCCTAACCACATTCCATGTTAATTTATTGACGTTCTTCGATGGCTTCAGTAACAATAAGAGTTAGCCTTTTTATCCAATGACGAAAGTGTATCGTACAACTCAAAAATTGCTGCGGTCAATATGGGTCTGTTCTGGTCGTTTAAATTCACCCCCGGTCTAATCTATTTACAGTTCCACAATTGGTTTATGCTGTTGCGCTAACCAAACAATGGTCTCATACGTTGGTTTCGGAATCTAACTTAGGTTAAATTATTATGATTAAGTGATTTTGATATTTTTACCGATCGCTAAATATGTATTAGGGGTATATGCTTCAAGTATTAGGGGCAATATTATCTCCATTTGATTTTCAATAACTACAGTAAAAAGGCCATACACAATGTTAAAAGGAACTAACCAGATTAGATTACGTTATGTGCAAACATTCACAGCTTTATACAATAAGGTAGTTGTTATAACAGCGTATATAAATAGCATTTCTATTGTATTAGATGGATTATTGATCATTGGCGCAATCTAAATTTAAAATTAAATAACTTCGTATTTGCAATCTACATTACACTACTGATTAAGCACTTTACAATAATTCAATATTTACTCAAATCTAAATGTAAACACATGTTTCTGCCTCTTTGATAAACTTCAGCTGAAAGTGTTAACAGCTACTCTAAGTGTTAATTCAGACCAAAAAGCTATACCGGTTCCAAATTTCAGCACAATCCGTTATAGCAGTTTCAGCGTGATTCGAGGACAAACATCCTTAACATCTAAACATACAAACATCCAAATATCCAAACATTCAAACTTTCGCATTTATAATATTAGTGGGATATATATCTTATTACAGATTGCGCCAGTAACGCACTTATAAGAGCGTGTCTTGTTTTGGTTGTTCAAAGAAAATAACAACTTGTTATGAGTCTTTATAAAAAATTATTAATCAGCCTGCTATCTCTGAATTTTGGTGTATTGGCGCGAATATCTCTCTTAGTAACGATTGCATAACAAATTTAAATTAATTTTTAAATTACATTGTCAAAAGCTGAACATTCATAGATTAAAAATGAATGTATGAGACCATGTTAAACAAGTCGTGAATCTTAAAAAGAGGATGAGGACTATTAGAACATTACTTGAAAAAACTGAGAACAAGTATACAGTAAGGCTTCAGAAGACCCATATAACATGACATACAGTGCAAGACGACAACATCAAAACGTAAATTAACACTTTTGTTGCTGGTATATACTGAGTGAGATCGACTACTCTCAGTCAGTCCTCCCACTGCGTCGTAAGAAGTTTGCCGCAGTCTACTTGTAGACTGATTGTTGTTAAAATTAATCTTCCTGATTTTTGAGGATCAAAGTTATTAATTGTTTAGGACGCAATCTCAATACCTCTTAAAATGTTCCATATGATTCTATTAATAACATATCCATTTCATTGTAATCTATTTATACAGGATGTATTACATAGGAAAGAAATAATAAAATTTTATAAATATAGAACAAAAATAGGCTTTCAATCTCGGTTTTTTATTATATATAAAAAAATTATTATTATCAGAAATAAACTCTAATTAGTGCCTGGCTCACTTGCCTACATAACGGGCATTGGAGATTAACCTGGCAACCATGCAGTGTGTCTCAGCACTCAGTGCACTGGCACAAGGCACAAGGAAAGGACCACATGTGTAGACCTTTGAATCAGGCACACTGCACAGTTACGAGGCACGCAGCAGGAGTGCCTCGTGAAAAAATACAACAAATATTGCAATTTGTCTTCTGAGTAATTATAACATGCCTATTTTGTTTTTTGTTTAATCTGCAATGCTCAATAACAATATTATATTTATTTCTGCTATTATAATTATGCAAGTTGCTAGTCAAAATTAATGATGACATGTTTTTTGTAATATACAATACTGAGTCAAAAATATATAAATTTATAAAAGTTTCCACCAAAGCTTATTAAAAAGTGGTTCACAGTGTTCTAGTGGTTGTGATTTTGTTATTATTCTGATAGCTTTGTTTTTCAAGATAACGATTTCATTAATTTTAGCGCTATTACCCAATAATATTAGGCCATACCTTGCTATTGATTAAAAATAGGCATAGTATGCAGATTTAAAAATATTTTTCAGTAACACAATTTATAATACGTCTAAGTAAGAAAATTACTCTACCAAAATATTCCTAGAAATTTAGCACAAGAAAAGAAATAATTTGGTGTGTTCAATTGTAGGGGTTTGTCGTAAAATAAACAAATGTTTTGAGTTTTGACTTCATTTAGTAAAGATCCATTTGATCTAAAACCACATTGAGGCTTTCTCAACTGATTCAATGACAAGAACTTGTAGTTTGTCAAAGTTTGTATGGATATTCTAAAGAGTTGTGTCGTTAGCATATAAAAGAGATTTTAACCTAACAACGGTAGGAAATTAATTTATATATAATAAAAACATAATAGGGCCCAGGACTGACCATTAGGTACAACAATCCCGATCACCAAATTGTTGGACGAATTTCCATTAATAGAAACAAACTTTTCGCCTGCGGTTAGATAAATAGTCTTTAAAGAACTCTTTAAAGCCGGGATTCCCATTAATACCGTAATAGTTAAGTTTTAAGGCTCTGACCAAGTCAAAATATGTTACCTGAGAGCAAAGGCTTTAATCTCAAAAGTGTTTAGGACCTCCTTAATTAGTGAATAAACTGCATCAATGGTGTATTTACTCTTCTATTGTAATAAATTTAGATTGATATTATTTTCCAGATACGCAAAAGGTTCATCATGTAAAACAGTTTCTATTATTACAGGACAGGTAAAAATTTATACTGGGCAATAGCTCTCAGGGAAACTCCTCCTAGACCCTTTTCTTAAGAATCGGGAAGATATACATACAGTTAATGGGTTCAAAAACGTTATGGTAAATTCGTTAAAATATATTGTTAGATTTGTTATAAATGTCTTTGCTTTCTGAGTTTTTTAACTCTTTTGACAGCTTTAATGACCTCATCAATTGAGACTTCTACAAAGATAAATGTTTTTCTTTCAAAATATGGTAATTTCTTATTAAGTTCATTCTATTAACATGAGGCTTTTTGATACTACCCTTCATTTGGTGTTAACCGAATTGATAAAACAAATGGTTTAAGTTACCTGGAGTGATATTTATTGATAATGTCGATTGAGATTCTAAATGGTTGTATTTTCGTTTATCTGCACCGAAAACGCCCCAGGCCTTATATTGGTTACTGCTATTTTATATTTTTGCGACATTGTGAGTTCGCATCTTCTACGGACTTTTTATAACATTTCTAGAGATTTAAATAGTTAACACGAAGCCTGTCACTAGTAGAAAGTTTTGTCGATTTCTCCAAAAACAAAAATTTCTTTCATTTGGTCCAGTTCCCCCACTATACCAATAATTTTGATTTCGACCTTTAATCTCACTAACTGTGGAACGTTGTTTTTTCACTGTAGAGTAAAATGTTTATTTATGAACTGAAATGGAGAAATATGCATGAACGAGTTTTTGGGTAGAGAATACTCTTCCATTACTAAGTACGACATTCCAATCATGTGAAAACACATGGTTTGTCAGATCATCAATAGAGGATTCTGGAAAAAAATTAAAATAAAATGTGTCACTTGTACTTTTGGATTTAGCAAGGTTTTAGATGTTTCAGACAAAGTATTCTTTTGAATATTTAAAATAATCCCATTACGATCCGAGAAAGAAAAATAAAGATGTTGCATGGAATAACCTGATCTAGGCAGACTAAAAAACATTATCAAGACAATGGGCTCCCCGAGTTTACAAAGGAAGTTTACAAGGAAGTAAGGAAGGGAAGTTTACAAAGCAAAACGTAGTTTTTTATAGCGGGTACTACTTCCATGAAAACGAGTAGTAATCTAGGTTTATCTTCTTTAACATACGTTGTATAATCAATTTATATGACGAGAACTGTGCGTGCGTGCGTGCGTGCGTGCGTGCGTGCGTGCGTGCGTGTGTGTGTGCGTGTGTGTGTGTGTGTGTGTGTGTGTGTGTGTGTGTGTGTGTGTGTGTGTGTGTGTGTGTGTGTGTGTGTGTGTGTGTGTGTGTGTGTGTGTGTGTGTGTGTGTGTGTGTGAAATTTAAACTTTTTGCGGATAGCGGGATGATGAAAAATAATAATATAATTTTCTAGGGTTTGCAATTTTATATTTCAGTCGCTATGGTAGTTAATCTAATCTTCATAAAGACGCTATTGATTTTCTGTGAAAGTTATGAGGCATGTGTGCGCCATATTTTATGTACATAGGACATAGGGAAGGTCTTCTAAGAATTCCAAGTCCATTTCTACCCTTATGGGTGGATTATATTAATGAAAGATGTAGTTATTGCTATGTATAATACACTGTATAATTCAAAATAAATATTTAAAGCACCTGTGAGCAAAAGATATAAGGCAGAAATTACAGGATGGTTTACTAGAAAGGAGTCACTTTAGTTCAGACATGAAAAAGTTGAACTTCTAGTGACAGTCAAGCTCCACGCGATTGAACTAATATGGGCTTAAATTAATTTACATATCGCAAAAATTAATAAGTCGTTCACTATTAATTTCTATCACAAAATTTATAAAGAAGCTTTGGAAAAGACTACGCCTGATTGTTGGATGAAAGTTGTAGAGAATACAAAAATAGTTATTGATAACGCTTGAACCAATGAATGATTGCTGGGGGAGGCTGTAGAGAGACTACTAATATTTTGACTGAGGGACAGAAATTCGTCGGAAGACTGTGTGTCAGTGAACATGAGGTAAACAGTGAAAATATAACACCGATAACAAAGACGATGGTGATAGGATTATGGAAGGTATTCGGCCGGCTTCGCTTTGAGGAATATTAATTTCCCTCAAATTTATCTGTTAGTGAATTTACAAATATAAGTTTAATTAAATGTTTGTTTTGGGTAAATGGATAATTTAATTGCCTTTCCTTAAATTAATATATATTTACCAGAATCATACAAGCCTAATTTAAACATTTTCTGTTGTGGTTTGTGTGAAAATAAAACTGTCGATATTTTATCTTGTGATTTTGGCACACGGGGCAAGTTGGTATGTGTGTTTCATTAAGCCATAATGTAGTAAGGTTCCGGCACAGTTACTGTGTACCTCGCTTGTTCTGCACCCTCACTCATAAGTAAAGACTATTAGTAATAAGCATTGCGTGATTTATAAATAAATACAAGTCTAATGAGTTTCCAAAAAACTTGTTACGCCTTTAATTATTAACTTAGAACTCTGAATTATCAGTATGTCGTTCTTTAAGAGACATACAACAAATGATATATTATATTTTTAAACTGTAATTATTTTGAATTAGGAGGAGTTAAATTGGAGAAAGCTTAAATTTAAAAGAAAACTGTTGTTTTTCTTCATATTTTTGATTATCACAATCAATAAACATATCTAAAATATCTCACTTTCGCTATAATATATAGATTAATACTACCTAAGCCGTCAAACTTTTTCAGATGTAATAAAGGGGTATATTTTAATGTGGTAGACGTTTTAAGTGAGATGTTTAGTGTGTGTGAGAGAGGTCGCCGGAATTCGGTAAAAATAATATAATAGGTCATAATATAAATTCCTAAACGAAACGTCCACCGCCTTCAATTCTTCCGGAGAGCGCGTTAATGCAACCCGCACAGCACGTGTCAATAACCAACTCAGAGCTCTCCCCTAACCTCGCGACTCAACGGACGGTCGCCCACTGGCCACGAACAGTGGTGGCGGCCTACCCCTCCGGCGATCCCCACCACTCCCTTTTAGGTGTGTGATATTAGGTGCTATAAAAACTCCAGCACGATCTTTAGGTGCCGTGCGACTCTCGGGCATTTCCTTAGGTGCTGTGAGATTAGGTACTATAATATTAGGTGCTATGAGAATCGGTGCTATTAGACGGTTAAATTTTAGGTGCTGTGAGATTAGGTGCTATTAGATTAGGTGCTTGTGAACCCCCACGCAGCTAAAGTCCTCGAACTGTACAAAGACTTTTGTATCTGTTTCTGTCGATATTTTTTAATTGCAAATAAAGTGACAAGGCTTGAATATGCTACATAATAAATCACGAGTATGACCTCAAATCAGTAGAAATCAGTAGTAAGCATTTATCTATGTCCAAAAACTATCCTTTTTAAAGAATTATTAGAATTTTACATTTAAAAACTGACAACACATCCTCGATGTTTCTATGGTATAATCAAGTTCAAAGTTTTACTCTGTGGATACAAAAAACTGTGAATAAACGGCTATAATAGTAATACTGTATTGGTACGCTATTGCGTGGTTTTAAACGGCAAGAAATGCTAGTTGCAACGACACAAACATCCGCTATTGTGGAAACTGTGCCGTTTAGTAGCATAGTCTACACAGGGAAAGGACACGCCCTGGGGCAATGCGATGCAATCAGATCTGCTCTGGTAACCGGTGCGGTGGGCAAATCGGCCGTGTAACCGAGTCGCGCCGCGCAATTGTGCGCAACGACCAAGCTGTCAACTTGCCACCGCTTTCGCGTTTAAAAACTGAAATAGCTGAACTCAGGAGCGCGACTCGGTGGACAATAGAACTCCGACACGAGTGTTCACGTGAAATCGTGTTCTATCCTGCTTGTATGACTGTGTATTTCCGTGAACAACGCTAAAACAATGTTTTGAAATTCGTCACGAATAGTTACCCAAATACAACCTAAGTTATGCTAAAAATATATTTTTTAATATATATAATTTTGCTGTTGAAATAAACGTAAATTCCATTATAGGGAAATGTTACTAAACCAGAACAATAACAATGCATTGCTTTTTCATGAGACAATTTTTAGTCCCATGGAAGATTTTTTGTTGTAAGAACGGATTTCCTGAATTTAAAATAACGATATAATGATTATGGCTATCATTCTGAAACTAGTACAATTTGTTGTTCGTTTCAGTAATTAAAAATTTCGATGGCAACAATAAGCGAATACTTATGTAATATAATTGTATAGACTACTACTTTAAACTATTATTTTACAAAATTATTATAGACCACATTTTTATATTTGTTAATTTTACTGACTCCCACCTCAAATGACCAATTTATACTGTCAATAACAGAATTTGTGGAAAATTAATGTTAATGGTTTAAAGCATAAATATTTACGAATTGTTTGTCATTCTCGCCATTCTGAGGATTCGAAAAAATTTTTATTGATATTTTCAGGACAATAACAATACTGTGTATAATATACATTAAGAACATGTTTTGTCCAAATTTCGTGTTTCGTAGGTAAATGAAAGTTCTACCTGCGCGTTGATTTAATGCGTGACTGTAGCAATAAAGATTACAATAAATAAATATAACAAAGAAGTAATGAAGAACTCGTTTGACTGTTGTCGATTTCCGATCTTTCGATTTATTTCTGTCCCGCCGAAAAAACAGGTGGAGAAAATCTTGGCTCCTGGCCTAGATGGTGATAAACATACTGACTCAGCCTTCATGTCAAGCCAGGGGTGGAGAGGACGAGTAAATATGAAACGCAATTACTGTCTAATCTGATATCATGCAAATTTAATTATTTTGAAACCGCTTTTTATATTCGTTGGCTCACAGGAGTGCCCCTAACAAGCAAAGGTGTCGACAGGGGCCAGGATCAGGAAAACAACGTCCAGTTTTTTTTCACCAAACAGGACATTCCTTTCTTTCTTCGGGTAATAACCGACAGTTTATTTTTCTACACTGTATAAAAGAAATCTTTCCAGACCTCTATTAGAATCTCTTTTCATCTTCGATCAGTTAAATCGAGACTAATTTCATTAAGGGAATAAAGTTAAAATTGAGTGAAAGTAATCAAATGTATTGAAGACTCTGTAACCTATATATTAAATATTAATTATACCTTATTCTTTCTTAAACTGTCATAAAATTAAGTCTCATGCACGGTAACAATAGTTTGAGATTTTCCTAAGTCATTAAAGAAGTGGTGAAAGGTGCAGCTCCGCTAACTTAACAAACAAAGATTTTAATAATTATTTAGGGAGTTATAATTGCAATTAACAAAGAGACTGTTTTGTGTACATAGGTGCCTATAACCATAAGTACCAAATACAAAAAATGTGAAGTCAGTAGCTTACCCCAAAACTGAAATACAGGTATTGAACATAAAATCTCTACATAACAAGTTTTGGAAAAGCTTTCGGAAAGAGAAGAGTTCTTCAAAATTTACATTTAAAAGTCTCAAGCGCCACACTGTCACTCTCCATTCCTACTGGTCTTCTTTCTTCCATTTTACTTGTCTATTCTTTACTGTAGCTTCTTTTGGAAAATCTACGACATTTTCCAGTTTTTCCTCTCATTATATCAATTTTGCGCAATATTTTTCTGCTCTTACACTCGTGTTCTCAAAAACGTTTAAGTCGGCCATTGTACCATTATTAAATGTTATTACTACATCTAATTCTTTACATTTCAGAGTACTGTATCCTACAGATACGCTTTTGGGAATTTTAGACCAAACTACATTTTTAGACTCTCGTTTGAATTTTGTGTCCTTCCATGAAGACATTTTTAAGTGTTCATCATTTGAGACTTCTCTGAGTATATGTTTTATGTGGAGCATTACTGTTTCTGGCGATGAGTTTTTGCTCGAATGAACTTCACCAGTTGCCTTTGCCATTTGGTATTAATACCAAGAATCCCATTTGGTAAAGTTTGTGTTGCGATTTTTCTACACTTGATAACTTAGAAGAATACAACGTCCATATAGACTTTGACTATGCATCTAGATTATTTACATTGCCTTTAGACTTAGTTTTCAGACAACGTAATCTGGAACCCTTCCTTTTCTGGATGTGGCCAATACACTACAACTTCTCATCTTCTATGTCATCACCATAGGGCGTGACTTTGTTACAGTGGAAAAAGGTATAGACTACAAAATATGTTGATTAGTAATGTTACAATAAGCTACAGCTAAACACGCTGTAGCGGAAGTCTATTTAACCACTTCCAAACTCAGTTTTTATACTTTACAAAAGATTATTAGAAATCAGTTATATATTGTGTTTTACATCTTTGTTTTCGAAAAGAAATAAGTAATTGATTAATGTAAAGAAATAAAATTTGGATCTTACGGGTTTCGGTGTCCTCTTTCCTTAGAATAAATTTGAATAAAACTTCGATTTTCCGGCTGAGTTCTCTTCTGACTCAGGAGTAGAAAATTGACAATATTTAAGTCCGAAAATGAAATACAGACTAAAATATCACATGATAAACTAATGCGAATATGAAGGATTTTAGACAGTAAGAAACGGACATTAATTGTTAACGACATGGGTAGGCATGTACTCGTATAAGGTAAGGTATACTTAAAAATTATTATTTTCACACTTGATCAATCAAATATCAAATTAAAGAACAGCTGTTTTTAAACTGAAAAACACAAATGTCATCACTGAATTTACATAACAGTTTTAATGTTCGGCTATTGCAATACACTTAGCAACCTCATCTTGATCAAAGGTAAAAGTTTTGGAATAGGAGTTACCTTATTTCTTTACAAGACGATTCAGTTCATTGATGATAATTTGACATTTATAGAGGTATATGCTGAACTTGACATCATTCACTTTATCACTACCGACGTTCTTCTAACGTCATTCATATTTTTTATAGAGTTTCTTTTCAGCAATATATTGACAGTTGCGTTGTTCACACAACAGTATAGAATCATATACACTTGGATAATATGTTCTATATCCATAAACATGGTAAAGATTTTAAACGGTTTCGTCATCACCATCTTAGCCGGGGAACTAACTGTAATTAGCTCTTGGTGCGTTAGTTCTGCCGTGGTAAACTTTTACCTCACCTTTGAAGTGATTATGTTCGTTGGAAAGAATGCTAGTTGCTGTAAACATCGCCTGAAGACTTTCTGATCAAGAACTGCTCGTAATTTCCTCATCACCAAGAGAGCAACAATAACAGACAGTGAAGCCTTATGTTCCTTTACTTCTGACACTGTGGAATTTTACCTCAATTTTGAAGTGTTCATGTTCATTGGAAAGAATGTTATTTGCTGTAAACATCGCCTGAAGACTTTCTGATCAAGAATTGTAGTTTCCTCATCATCAAGAGAGTAACAAGAACAGACAGTGAAGCCTTATGTTCCTTTACTTCTGACACTGTGGACTTTTACCTCAATTTTGAAGTGTTCATGTTCATTGGAAAGAATGTTATGATTTGCTGTAAACATCGCCTGAAGACTTTCTGATCAAGAATTGTAGTTTCCTCATCACCAAGAGAGTAACAAGAACAGACAGTGAAGCCTTATGTTCCTTTACACTGTGGACTTTTACCTCAATTTTGAAGTGTTCATGTTCATTGGAAAGAATGTTATTTGCTGTAAACATCGCCTGAAGACTTTCTGATCAAGAATTGTAGTTTCCTCATCACCAAGAGAGTAACAAGAACAGACAGTGAAGCCTTATGTTCCTTTACACTGTGGACTTTTACCTCAATTTTGAAATGTTCATGTTCATTGGAAAGAATGTTATGATTTGCTGTAAACATCGCCTGAAGACTTTCTGATCAAGAATTGTAGTTTCCTCATCACCAAGAGAGTAACAAGAACAGACTGTGAAGCCTTATGTTCCTTTACACTGTGGACTTTTACCTCAATTTTGAAGTGTTCATGTTCATTGGAAAGAATGTTATGATTTGCTGTAAACATCGCCTGAAGACTTTCTGATCAAGAATTGTAGTTTCCTCATCACCAAGAGAGCAACAATAACAGACAGTGAAGCCTTATGTTCCTTTACACTGTGGACTTTTACCTCAATTTTGAAGTGTTCATGTTCATTGGAAAGAATGTTATGATTTGCTGTAAACATCGCCTGAAGACTTTCTGATCAAGAATTGTAGTTTCCTCATCACCAAGAGAGTAACAAGAACAGACAGTGAAGCCTTATGTTCCTTTACACTGTGGATTTTTACCTCAATTTTGAAGTGTTCATGTTCATTGGAAAGAATGTTATTTGCTGTAAACATCGCCTGAAGACTTTCTGATCAAGAATTGTAGTTTCCTCATCACCAAGAGAGTAACAAGAACAGACAGTGAAGCCTTATGTTCCTTTACACTGTGGACTTTTACCTCAATTTTGAAGTGTTCATGTTCATTGGAAAGAATGTTATGATTTGCTGTAAACATCGCCTGAAGACTTTCTGATCAAGAATTGTAGTTTCCTCATCACCAAGAGAGTAACAAGAACAGACAGTGAAGCCTTATGTTCCTTTACACTGTGGACTTTTACCTCAATTTTGAAGTGTTCATGTTCATTGGAAAGAATGCTATTTGCTGTAAACACCATATGAAGACGGTCTAATCAAGAATTGTAGTTTCCTCGTCACCAAGGCTCAAGAGTGGACAATAAGTGTCTTTATGGTCTTTTACTTTGATCGTGGTGAGCCTTTACTAATTTTAAAGTTCGCCCACAAGATTGCTTGTTGCTGTAAATAAATATCACCTGAAGACGGAGCAAACAAATTAGTTTCCTCATCATTCTTCACCAAGAGAGGACATTTTACCATGCCTGGCATGATTTTAGTTGCCGAATTTCAGACACTAACTGCCATGGAAGCTGTCATACCAAAATCCGCTCTTTAAAATTTCGTACAAAGTCAGCATCATGACTCTCACAGTTGTATCGTTTTGTCTTTGAAGCATGAACTGACTGCATTGCGTCATTATTTGAACTTAGCATTGTCAGTTTCTTCAATATCATAAACATTCAAGCTAATCCTCGTATTTTAGTGTATTTTTACCCAGTATGGAATAGTGTACACTAAAAGATTTAAGTTATATTAAATATTTCTATCATACATTTAAGTCCTTGTTCAGAATAAGCTTTCTGTTTAGTGTAAAAAACGAATGGAAACTGTTGAAAAACTTATAATAATACTAGTGTTTTTTACTTGTTACCAAAATATTGATAAATTATCACTGTTTCTAGTTTGAAAGGGTAGTAGAATTTCGAAAATTAGCCATCGTTATATTTTACTAACACCTGTAATAAGTTGTGTTATACTAAATAGTAAGTAGTCGTGTTATACTTTTTGTAACATATAACGATGGCAAATATCTGAAATTATACTGTCCTTTCAAGTAACCCATAATCAATAACCAACTGTGTACATGACACTGTACTATTCAAAAGCACTACTGTACCAACATAAACCGTTTACATCAATATTTTATAAATTAGAACTAATATGTTCACCTAAATACGAGTATTTCAGTATGACTTGCAAATGTATGTAACACAATATTTTTCTTTTACTTTGGTTTTTTGGTTATATTAAAACGTAATCTACTTTCTGGATAGCCGTCGTATAATAGAACAGCATTGTAAAAACATTAAAACTTAATATAACATAAGCCATTGTACAAATATACATTTCCAAAAAGTGCCTTTCGCGAATCGGCACTTAATAAAGTAAACTAAGCTTATGATTGCTGGTTGTGTTACTGTTTACCCTAGGATGACTAACAGCTGATATCACAACCGCGTGGTGAGAACCTAACAACGGGTCGTGTTGACTAAATTGTTTAGTCTACGATCTGTGTTGTCGACTTGTGGAGTTGAAGATAACCTCAACCCTGTGACATGCTGCCTTGTCACACCACCACACTCACACTGACCGTGAACCAAATGGAAGGAGTGCTAGTCGGAGCTTGTCTGATCTTCTCGTACTTCGGCATCACGCAGGAGGATGAATCTGAGACGACCGGCCGAGCACCCGAGAGAGCATTCGTCGGATTTCACACGGCAGAAGTACTCGTGTTCCTTATTATATTCACTTTACAATTTCTCTTCAGCAACATTCTGTCGTGTGGTGTGCTGGTGCACAGTCCTTGCAAGATCTTTGTGTGGAGTGTGTTCTCCGTGTTCCTCAGTGTCCTGAAGATTCTGTTCAGCGTGGTCTTCTTTGTGGCCGACGAAGACACCTTAAAGAGTGCTATAATCCTGTTTGTATCAGGAATACTCAATACCTACCTCACTATCGGCACCATTATGTACGCCAAGACGATATGGGACCGTCGTAAAATCTCTTTGAATCCTTAATAACATGAGCCTGTGATTATTGTAGCCACACAAATTCCAGTTTCCATTACACTACTTTCGGAACTTCATCAAGTGTAACATTTTCACTTTAATGACAGTAATTTACTAATACCCAGTCTAAAGTATAATTAATTAGATTTCAATTTCAGCTATAGACGATTACATTTGTTACGCTGATAGATAATTGAATATTGCTAAGTCATTTATAATTTAGTATTAATAAATAAAATTTTATTTTTCTAATGTGTAATCATATAACACACAAACATTTTATAATAGCTAGAGGGTATCAACGGAAAGTACAAACTTATACAGATACGTCTAGTATTTGACGTTTATTAATCGTGTAACATTTTTATCAGTAGAATTAACCGATTACTTGTAATGTCACGTCTTCACTATATGAACCACTTGAAAATGTTTACTCTAATTAACTTGACATCTAAATACAATAGTTGTTGGTGTACGTTTCCGTATGCATTGGAGTCGGAGAATGTTTCTGTCACTTAAATTACATGTGTTTGAATCACAAAGAGTTATATGACCATTACTGTGATTTACTTCTTGATTTACATTAGATCTCAAGCAAATATGTGTGAATAATGATATATTATCCCGAAACAAGAAATCTATTTTTGGAGTTGTCGACAAACAGATACATCCGGGTTGGAAGATGCTACAAAACCATTAGCCTACGTACTTGTTCAACCTTATGAGTGTTGAAACTTTAAACGTGATGTATTATTTGCCATATTATTTAATAAAAATACAAACACAATGTTACCACTAACACATATACTGTAAATTTACTTGAAAATTGTTTTGTTACAAGTGGAAAATACAAATTATAATAGCTGAACGCGTTGTTTTTGCTTATATTAGAATAAAAATAACATGAAATAAATAGAATAATTTTAACTTTGGGTGACAAGTGCAATATTGTTATTTTAAATTTGTTAATAAACAATAGTACAACAAATGAACAATTTTAACACATACTTATTTTGAGCACAAAACTAAAAAGAAGAACAATAATGCCTTTATTAGTGTAGTGTAGGCTATTAACCAGAAGAATTATAATTGTACCCATTCACTGCCATTGCTAGAATATGTTGTATTTCTAAATAACTGTTCTACTTAATATTCTGATCAACCACATTGCGTTATGTATTTATTTCAGTACCAAAATAGTTAGTAGATGATATTGGAACTATATTCCCTTATTTGGTAATCTTGTCTAAACATTATTCTTTTCAAGGATTATTGTCGGTATTGTCGCAACCACATTGCGTTATGTATTTATTTCAGTACCAAAATAGTTAGTAGATGATATTGGAACTATATTCCCTTATTTGGTAATCTTGTCTAAACATTATTCTTTTCAAGGATTATTGTCGGTATAATTAAACAAAAGTAATGGAGATAAAAAAAACAAATACCTTCGGTTGAGTAAACAACAAAAGTAAAATAATCTTAAATTGTTTCAGTAAATAGTGGAAAATAATAAATCAACAATAATACATCAATGAATAATTAATAAACCTTTTAGTTGTAACTACCACAAGCAACAAAAGCTGTATAGATGAATATGAATAAAGACAGAGAATAACGTCAAAATGTAAGAAATTTAGTCATAGCTAATGTCATAAATTTCTTATTCACATATTTGTTGAGAACAGAGATCATTCAGCTAAACCTAAATGATTTTTTCTAGCATAAGGTAATACAATTTTGAAAATTTGTCATATACAGCATTAATTTGAATGATCAAAATTTAAAATTCATATTGGCTATTTATAAAAAATATATAAAATTATATTTAAAAAATCTTCGATACCGGTGTATAAGCAAGTCACGTATAGAGATACTAACGAGAATAATGCAGGAATATCGTAAGGTGTTGAATGAAACCTTAGGCTCTAGTAACCTATTCTTGCCCCCTGTGAAGGGTGGGCAACATTACATCACATAATATAATTTCCGATTTATAATTTTTGAAAAAATGGAACATCTTAAATAATGAAGTGTCATTAATTATCTCATATTCGAGGCCAAGAACTCGATCGTCTGTGACGTCAAACCGATCAAGTGGCACTTCCAAGTGACGTATTGTACTAATTACATTACAATCAGAAGATGTGGACTCACCGAAAGAAGGATAGTTTTCGCATAGATACAGAGAGAGCGGTGGTGGCGACGCGGACAGTGAGGCTAGGCGGTGGACCAGATCGCTCACAACTAGAGCTAAAGTAGCACTAAATGGTCGGGCATTTGATCATATGATTCCGACCTTCCATATTATTGAAGAGGACATGCGAGTAGGAGCTGAAGATAATTAGCACTTACTGGTTACTACGTCGCGTCTGCCCACTCCCACATTCGCAGCTCCCGACTGTTTAAATCTACAGAATCACAATCTACATGTAGCGGGCACAATAAATACGAGAATGTACAGTCAAAATTTACATTCGGAAATGTTAAAAGTGTACAATTTCCATAGCTTCTAGAAAATTGTATTTGAACTAACGTAATATACTACAAACTGTATTAATATTTATTTTTGACGAGTTTCGACCAGTGAATTTAAAGAGCTTTATATTCTTATAACAACTGATTGGCTGAGCGTCAGCGAAACCTATCACTCGAGGGGCTGGACACTTTCATTTTGTCTGTCTGTCCGCACGATATCTCAAAAACGAACTGACCTAAGGACTTAAAATTGTGCATTACTCTTCATTTCCACATGAGGAACGCTGAGTTCGATTATGGTACACGTCACTCCTTGAAATTTGGCTGAGCGTTAGCAAATATTTATACAATAGTCTTGTGGGTAACCATAATAGCAACGAGAAAATATCTGAATAAATAATATAAACGCATGTAACCTAACTATCCTAATACATACATAATTTTATAAAATTATTTGGTGTGTACAATTTTATTTTTTATACACAGATATTAAATCATATTTAGTGAATAAAAATGTGAATGTATCATGTGGCAAGATATCTCGAGAAATATGTCATCCTGTAGACTTTGCCTGAAATTTTACATGACATTTCATTTCAACTTAGACAAGAATGAACTGATGGTGGAACCATGGAATTTGGCTGAGCATCGTCGAAGTCTATCTATCTGTAGGCTGAAACAATTTTTCTTTTGTTTTCCGGGGGAGGGGGAGGGGTGTAAAAATTTCTTTGCCGTATCACTGTCTGTCTTTCTTCAGCGAAACCTGTTACGTGGCATTGGTGATTTTATTTATGTTTTAAGAATACTAAACTCTTAGTTCTTTTCATATGTTATAAATGAGGTACAGTTTTACAAGCATTGTGTTTAAAGTTATGATTTACTCACATTCAGTTGGTGTTTAATATTTTCGTCATTGTTATTGCTCATTTAACAAGAAAGCCTCGGTATTGTATTAATACAATTCCCAATCCTTACACTCTTATATGCACCAGGAATTGAATTTAGGAAAAACTAATTATGTGACTTGGAAATCTAATTCGTAGTTGTCTTTTGTTATCGTCTATTTTATACTCGTACATATATATATATATATAAATGTTTGATTGCATTAAGCTTACTTTACTAGTGCAGTCATTGAAGCGAAAAATACGGTCTTACCTCCGAATTTTTTTACTGTGAACCGATTTGCATGAAATTTTGGAATTAGGCTCATCTTACCCTTAACTTCAAAAGTGAAAATTATCTGAACTCCGCCTATTATTTGTAAGGGGTGTAAACAACCCCTTAATGGGAAAATTGAAATTGAGCCATTTTATCGCTAGAAAACATGTATAATAGTAAGTGGTGAAATTGTAAAGTGTTTTCTAACACAATTACCTCATATTAAAATCATTTTAAACCCCTTGAAAATCTTACAACCTTTGCAAACAACCCCTAAATTGAAAAAATCACAAAAAAATACTTTGGTATGACATAAAAAGATGTAAGTATAGAATAAGTAATATTTTATATTCTCTATAATAATTATCAAATTTCTAACCCCCTTTCAACCCTTGAAAACTACCCCTTGATAAAAAATTTAAAAAAGATTTTTGTAAAATAAAAAAGATTTAAATATTATTCCACACTCTCAAAATGATTATCATATTCTTAAGCTTTTCTACCCTTAAAACTACCCCTAAATTAAAACAGTAAATATATATGATTATATATTTAAAAATCATTTAATTTAGAGTAAAAACTTACCATTTATTGAATAAATTATTTACAAATTATATAAACTTCACTCAAATGTGTTATATATACATATAAGAACGGTGGTATGTATTCATGCCTACGTTTCAAAAATATGTGAGCCATATTATGTATATATGTACACATTACAATAGTTTTGGGTCTCTATTATACTGCGTACTTTCACATTGCTCCAGATATTCATTCACACTCCGAAATTTTCAGTTACTAAGTAGAAAAAAATATGATAAGTTTTTGGACCATAACTCCTTCAATTTTCATGCTATCACAATTTATAAAAAACCATTGTAAAGGTAATTAAGAGAGCTACAACATCCTTCATTGCAATATGTAGTAAAACACCTTTTTCTCAAACGGTGAAGGGTTAAAGGGCTTAAGAGAGGCTGTGATTGCGCTGCCACGCGCTCTTTAAACAATCATATCTCCGTCAATTTTTGTTTGACAGAAAAAACAAAAAACCCAAATTGTTTGTCAGAAAAATACCTAAATTTTTCATTCTTACACTTTTATACGTATATGTCATCATTTTGGAGATATTATGAAAAAAGATGGTATTCTTTTTAGTTTGAATTTTTTTTAATCATGACTTTTTTTGAAAAATATGTATCCTGAAGGACCCAAACTGATAAAATCTATCAAACTCTTCATAATAAAGTTAGTTCTAGGCGGAATACGATTAGTTTTAATTTTGGTGGAAATGGCACTTATGAAACCCATTGATTTAAAAGAAAAAACATTAGATGCTCCTCTTATTTGCAATACAGCTCACTTATTTTATGTGCAAAAAGACTTTTAATAGTGCTCATTTTAAAGCTTATTTCAAGCACTACAAAACACTTTTTTATTAGAATGCCTAAAATGCATCTGCTCGCCGCTAGATGGCATTGACCACATCGATTAAATTTCAGACACAATAAAAAACTGCTTTGATCTTTAATATCTAGCTTAATATTGCACTTAGAATACTTTATAAAAACCCAAATTGTTTATTTATTTACCTGCTACAATTTTGTTATTTATAATATTTTCAATAAAACGTATACTTTTGGAGATATTTGCAAAAAACCGATGAAAAACGTGAAAAAAATGCGAATTTTAAATTGCCAATAACTTGAAAATTATTGGATTTTTCGAAAAACTATATAGATGATTTTTTGCTTAAAATTAGGCCTTCTATCGATATCCCAGGTTATTTAGAAGAAAAAACAATTCACCCCTGAGAAGGGGTGGCAACCACCCCCAGGGTGGTTGCGGAGTTCAAATCATTTTCACTTTTGAAGTTAAGGGTAAGATGGACCTAATTCCAAAATTGTATGCAATTCGGTTCACAGTAAAAAAATTCGGACCAATAATGCTTCAATGACTGCACTATACGTGCTTACCAATTTCATAGCTAAACTCAAAAACACTGATATATCCATACTACTAATGGTAGTGAGGATGGAAGATAAGATTTGGACATTGTATTTATCCTAATAAGAGGTAATTCTCTAATTACGCCTAATAGGATGAAGAGGACTTTGAGTGAGTGTGGGATTAGCTCTGTTACAAAGAGTGAAAAAGAGTAGTATGATTTTAAAACAATAAACTGAACTGTCTTGAATTCCGATATCGATTAATGGACCAAATCTATCGACACCCAATGATCGATCTCTAGATGCGGGTCGACTGGCTCCCACATTGACCCAATTCCCGATAACGGACAGTAATCACCACCTTCGGCCATCGACCTCGCTCTGGAGCGCGGCTCAAAACTGACTGATGTGGCTGACTAGAGAGGGCCGGGGCCGTACAACTAATGGTAAGATCAGGTGCATGGATCATGATTGAAAATGACTTAGATTGGAGCCAACGAAATTCGGTGTATCTGCACTGAAATGTACCTGGTGCACAGGGAACACAAAGAAACAAAGCTCAGCAAAGGATTAGAACAGTAGTGTATTTGTTCTTTCACAGTGGTAATTAAAGGCCAAGTAATTAAACGGGTAATTTTAATTTAATAAGCTAAATAAGAAGAAATTGCGATTTAAACTACTCGCGATAAGATAAATGATGACAACCACTTAAAAATTGTTTTATTTACTAATTAATTAATTTTTCTGATCATCCTAGATAATTTCAATTAATTAAAAATCGCAGAGTTCATATTAAACAGGTTCGTGAAAATTCCACTCAGACATAAATTAGAGTGTGCCACAATTACATAACTGTCTAGTATAGGCAATTATGCAAGCCATAGAATATAACTCAAGATGAGCAGTACGAATGAGCTGTGCAATAGTTTCAGCTTCACGGTGTCCACTATGTCTTCAATGAACGGAGGCATGCTGTGCAACTCGTCCATTCTTGACTGCTGGAGAAAAGAAAACCTCCAACGATATGCTGTGTGAATTTTCACGCGTGTTGAGCTTTGAGCGCTAAGGAGAGTGAGAAAGCTCCCAGAGCGACTGCTGGCGGAGAGAGTTCTGAAGGTTCCAGAAGGCTCTGCTCCTGATTGTAGCAGTAACAAGTTATCGCTTTCATTACCTACAATGGCACTCGGGCCCTTTTTGTCATTACAGCAAATATCTTCATCATCTTACACTCTCTGATCTGGACGGAACTTCAATTGTAACAAAACAGGAGTTAGCTTGAAAAGTATTCGCAGGTAATTTGGCTTCTTCGTCCTACTTAATTTTTCACGATTATGAAGGTATATTCGCCAACTAAATAAATAAATCCTATTAATAAGATACTATAAGTTGATTTAAACTTCAGGAAATGTTTTTGTAAATGTTCAAATAACAACACTTCAGTGTAAAATATATTTTTGTAGTGATACGCAGTGCTGGTTTCAGCACTACCAGCGCCCTGGGCGAAATTTCTTCGGCGCCCCCTAACTGCAATTCAATTACATACGAAAAAAGGCTACTGGCGCCCCTTTTCGTCCGGCGCCCCTGGGCGGTCCCCCAACCGCGCCCTACCCTAACGCCGCTCCTGGTGATATGTTTCATGTCTTTATTTCTGTTATTATTTTGAAGTGTTACGCCATGAAAGAAAGAGAAATTGTTTCAGAAAAAGCAGTTGTAAACATTATAACACGCCAGTATATATAAATGTTGATTTAATTCAAATGATTTCTTTTTTATAATAATATTGCCCCAACTTAACGCCTTTGTAAGATAAATATTGGAAGATTTGACTTGGTTCCTCAATGATACTTACTGTGCATTACATCAGTGCTAATAGTAGGCCTATTGTAAAGTAACTTTTATTGATAATAATACTTATTGAAGAAAAAGCTTTAGTAAACACTATTTACGTGCATGTTAAATCCCATAAATGTAATGGTTGTACGTACTACAATGTAGTGCTAAAGTGTTTGATAGTACTTATATTGATTTATTTTCGTAAATACCTAAAACTGAGTTTTTATAGCATATAAGGAAAAGTAATTTACACTTGTGAATGCATATAAAATGATAATCGTGACGTATTTGTCCTGTAAACACGTATATTGGAACGATAGTGTTGTGGTTCCACGAAACACCGTCATTCTAAAACTACTGCTTTTTGATGAACTGTATGACGAACTTCTTCAGTCTTATGAGACATAAAATATTTCTCATAAGTACTTTGCAGAATCAGTAATAATTGTCGCTTTTAGTTAGATGTAAGTAAACACGTTAATTATGGATGTATGCATAAAATGCCGAGGGGGTTCTTTTAATGATTCTTTAATGGTCCTAACGATCTCGATCTGAATGATAGGTTAGGACTGAGGAGAAAACGACCTTCAAGATTGAAATGAACCTGGATCCCAGATTTCTACCAGATGATTTCTACCTCTCTACGCCCTGTTGATGTAACCGGTGTGGTAGACTGCAGGCGCCAGTGATTTTGAAAGGCTGTTTCTATCAATAATAACAGTAAACCCGACGTAACCACAGCCCGTGTACACACTAAGCGCGGCTCCTGGAGAGAGCAGACGGCAGATAATTCTCTACAATTGCTACTTCAGGCCTGAGCCTCAACACGATTAGCAGAGTTCACTCTAATCAACGATGGAAAATCATTGAATACCTCGATGGTAATTGGTAAGTACCTTTAGATTGGACAATAAAGTCAGCACACATTTTAGACCGTTATGTATCTGTTGCAATCAAGACACAAGTTGTATACTTACAGTTGAATGTGCATTATTCACTCGTAGACATATTTAACACTACATGTACAACGTAGACGGCAGAAACTTGTCACCGTATGTCAGAGGAAATGTTACACAAGACGAAGAATCGCGCTGATTGGGCATCATCTTAACACCGCTGGTGTAAACGGATGATTTGTAGTTTGACTTAAAGATGAAGGGCAGGTTACCTTGACATTCTTCAATATAAGAATGAACAAGGATGCTCCAAGGTTTCCAAATGATCCAAAACCGATCAAGGAGGGGATAAAGAGCTTTTCCGATATCCCTATAAGCTCGCGGTTCAAGTGCACTTGTACAAAAACTGAAGTACTTGTATATGTCTCAGTGTCTCAAATGGAACCTTAGTGTCAGGTAGAGAAAGTGATATGACACTGGACACAGAGGAATAGAGATTAGTAATTAATTTAGATACTGATATTGGGTTCAAAAATGTGCTTTTCACGTACAGATTACTTGCACAGTTGGTAATTTTATGGATATAAGTTTAATGGTAAGTTATGACTATCATATTTTCAAATTCTGTCCGATAAGATGGTTGGGAATATGTAGTTGGATTTGTTCGGTTTCTCTCCAGACAGAAGGTGACAAGTATCTGCCGTCTATGTTGTGCATGCACTGTTAAACATGTCTACGAGTGGATAATGCACGTACGAACAGAGCAGACCGCACGGCCAGCACCGATATCTGTAGGTGCTGCCTTCACCCCTGCCACACCCGCAACAGTTAGGAGCAGTTACATTACGTGTCTCGGCACTTGGAAAGTAAAAAGTCAAGGAGGCTGCTTTTCCTTGATCACTTTCTCCAGCGATTTCATCAACGCCGAGATGAAGGAGGCCATGGCTCCCCCAAAGTGTGTCAAGTAAACAAGCCTTAGCCCGTACATAACCTGGCTGGTCGACTGCCCTTCATTACGTGCACCTCAGGTCGGATAGAGTTAGTTAACTCACTTGGATTACCATTCCCGATCTCCATTTCAGATTTGTTCCGCGGACAGCAACGTGTCGGTTGGTACCTAGTAAGGCGAACTGTCCTCAATTCCGTATTTTCTAGTCTACAAGTTCGCTACGTCAATATGTAACCAAAGTCAAAGAGCCATGGCAATGCTATTTGACTCTGCTAGAGACCGTTACGTCATTATCTAGGTGTTAAATGCATGTAGCAGGATTATAAATCACACTAGGTGTCTACAATATCTATTTCCGTTCTCGCCCTCCGATTTCTAGGTTATGTACCGCTACCGAAGTTCTGGCGCGACAACCGGAGATGTCAGCTGGATGATCGAGTGGCCTCGGCTCTACAGAGCGGCCAGTACTATAAAGCATTGTCACGTGTATGGTAATGGCTGTATCGTGTACCGACTGTTACCGTTAGTCCCCTTGTTGGCTGCCACTGCCTTGCTTTCTCTATTCAAGGTCGTTCTGCTCGGGGCACCGTGGCAACTGACTACGTCCCTGTCTACCACTGTATTCACAAGTGCTGTCCAAGAAAGTAGTCGAATTCAAATATTAATATTGTTGTAAATTATCTTACATTCCTTGATGACTCGCATACTGTCAAACTTCGTTATCCAATCTTAACGAAAGTTACAAGATTCTTTCTTTAAAGTTTGTTATTGACGATGAAAGGTTTGAAATGATAAATGCATTTATCAGCATTTATAAGTTACAAAAGGTATAACGCAACGTTTCGAGGATTGAAATCTATCCTCTTCGTCAGGTAGGGGAGGTTATTAATACATACAAAAATAAAGAACAGAAAAAAGAAAAGGGTTCAAACTACCCAAAAGCTCCTTGGAGTCCAGTCCAGGCCCTCACAAGTACGAGAAATACTCGTGATGTATGATTGTAATACTTTTCTTTCCATTCTTTTCTTTATTTTTGTTTAGTAACCCTCCCCCCCCCACCTGACGAAGAGGATAGATTCCAATCCTCGAAACGTTGCGTTGTACCTTTTGTATCATATAACGATGACAAATGTCCGAAATTCAGTCACAAAATGTATCATGGCATACGAATAGCACATTGATGGAATATATAAATTAAATTAGTGGTTTTCATTACAAATATGCATCAAAATATGGTAAAAGCTTTCATTTTAGAATCTGTTTAAATATTTATGTTTTTAGTTCTTAGATTGTTGGCTAAAAGTTTGCTGTGGAATATGAAAGGTTGCCAATACATTGCAGGTTATAACATTATCTGGTGTGTTTCAACAACTTGTACTTAAGTTAATCATAACCCCGTGAAGTTTTAATAACAGTGTCTGATCAAGAAAGCACTCATATTAAGCAAATATTATTTATGAAAAAAAGGTACCATAGTTAGTAGAACAATCGTGTTACATTTTGTCGGTACAAACACGATTTGATCTAGTTCCCTCAATTACGTGTAACACAAGGAGAGTATGACCGGAGTATTTATAAATTTTCCTGGAAGATCGCAGATCGCACAGATGGCCCGTGTAACACAGCGGTCTGACGCACTTGCGGCAGCGGCGGCGGACCACCACGAGGTTAGAACTGCCCAAAATACTGTTTAAGTGTTAACTCATGGTCAGTGGGTGATGAACAAACTACTTGATCGTGTCTTCCTCTCGCGCGAGCCCGTATCCGGTATCAGCAACCATGTGGCCTAGAGGAGGAAGACTACATCGCACACGGCGCTGAAGGGCGGACTGTGACTTGCTGAGCGCCTCGTCTCAACAACGCTCTGGTGCCATAAGGATAGCCTAGGAACTGTTAACCGTCCGACATCAGAATACCTCTAGAGTCCGGTAGACATTGTGTGTCACGCAAGGTAAAAACCAACGGCTTCTCTGTATGCCGTGCGAAATATAAAGGGTGAAACAAAATACTGCCTCCTCCTACGGAACCAACTAAAATTCGGAAATGGTACTATGGAAATGGGCATCAAACAAACATCTAAACGAGGGTGCGAAAAGGATTTACGATGTACCGTTCAAAAAGAGCTAATAATTACAATTGTTTTATTCAGTGTTAATTATACATAAAAAGACAAACAGTATCTATTTTGGGGGAAATATTTTTTCAAGCTAGTAATTGTTTTACACATAAACATAAGTAGTATAGTGATAATTTTACAAAGGTTCGTTTACATTTACAATTCAACGTTTACGTTCAAAACCAGAAATAAGAGATTCTACTGAACGCAGCCGCCATCCTTTCGGCAAGGATTACATGGAAATATGTACTAGAGTGCTCATAGATTATATTCTTTATGTTCTTGAATTGTATATGTCACAAAATTAGTGACCATAATACATTCATGGTGTTACACCCACCAATGTCTATATTCCCGTCTTGGGAAACGTCGCTGAATCAGAAAATACTTTGGACTATTCTCCCCAGAACATACTCTCCGCCCTAACTTGACCAACGCACGCACAAGCAGAACATTGGCACTATTATTTTGTTAAAGTTAGTAAAAAAATATTTACATATATCACTTGATTACTAGATTACACCAAAACCAAACTTTAGCCCGGATCATTAAAATCTTGTAGATACATTCCTTTTGATCCACAAACAGAACAAAATGTTTTTATTATGAAACCTTTACGTAAAGGAAACTACGGTATTAAGTCTAAATTCAGTTAGAGGAAGAGATTTAATCTACTTCCTGTCATTTATGTTCAATAAAATACTAAAGTTCACTATTCGCATCGAACATATTTTGTCACATTTGTTACAATATTTATGTCTCTTAACACGACTCTAAGAGGTGAAGTGATATCAACAACACAACAAAGAATAATGAAGCCAAATAGATAGTTGAGGTCTAAATCTGTTAAAAAATAATTGTGTTTATTTTACGTGCTTACGATTATTTTGCACCCATGAAACCACTTTCCTTAACCATCCTGCTATTCTTGAATATATCTCATCTTCGTCAGTGTTTTAAACGAAGATTCTTGAACTAAATCGTAATATTTCTAAACATCTCAATATCGTCGTTAGTTGGAAACGAATATTTCTTAACCATACTGTCGTTATTGAAAATATCACATCTTTATTGGTTTATGCGAAGATTCCTTAACCGTCCTGTTATTCTTTAAAATATCATAAATTCGTCAGCTTTAAACGAAGTTCCCTCTACCATCCTGTTATATTTGACAAAATCTCAATATCTTCGACATTTTGAAACGAATATTCATTAACCATCCTGTTATTCTTTAAACATCATAAATTCGTCAGTTTTAAACAAAGTATCCTTAATCATCATGTTATTCGTTAAAGCATTACATCTTCGTCAGTTTTAAACAAAGATTTCTAAGCCATCTTGTTACTCAAGTATTGTATTCAACTCACTTAGCATACTGCCGTGCCAACGCATCGCCATTAAAGAGTTAGCGAGAGGGATTAAAACATTAATAGTACAAACTCCATTCTGAAAAGAGATCCATAAAATAGTGCATGACGAAGAATAACAATCCCGAGAAAATAAAGGCGAACCTAATTCCTTCAAGATAAATCCTCCCGTACTTTTGTTTTAAATCCTTCTTATCACTATGACTTGTTTGTCACACATTCCGCTCCGGATTTCGCGAACAAGCCGCCAACAAAACATCAGATTACATAACGGCTGTTCCGGGAACTAAGTGAACACTGGGTCTGATACAGAGCAAGAACTGTTGATACAAAACACGGTAGGCACAACCCAAGGGCGAGTACACTTCAGGGTCGACTTGTACTTGTAACCGTTCCGCCAACAACGAACATACCGTCTTTGTTACTGTGTCGTTCGATAATCGTTATGCTCCTGACCTAATAACCGATAACACCTACTCATTACTTGAATGTCACCTACTTCGTCACGTTGTACTTTTCAAGTTGCAGGATTGCAGTACCAAGGATGGAGGCAACTATCTGTTTGCTATCACAAAGCCATTGCAATTGTGAAAAAAATTTGGTTTGTATAATCCACAGATTCGTTACGGTAACCCCCAACGCCCAAAGTAAATTGGCGCGGAAGAGACGAAATTTTCGCGTATAAAAACTCATCATTTTACGTTAAGAGAATCATTATAACATACACTATAACTCGTATATAAAATGTTAATAAAGTACATTGTATGAAACTACTATAAAAGGAGATAATGGGGAGAAACTCAATGTGCAAGATTGGTAATGCCGCACAGTTGTACTTCAACTGCATACAGATTACTTTTTGACTCAATGGGTTAGATTCTTCACTTTCAGGAGTTCCAAGAAAAACTGTTTAGCGATAACTAAGATTCAACGGAGTGACGGGAAGGCGCCAGGGGAATAAATGAAGTATTTTACTACCTAAGTAAAGCACCGGGCAGGAAAACAAGGGTTTCCTGGGAATCATTTCCAATCAGTAACAAATAATATTATTTAAATTTATTGGTACAGTATAAATTTTAAACTGGACCAATCATGTTACAAAGCAGAAATGAGCGAACTGGAAAGCACATCAGCCGAAAGATCTAAGAGTATCTCTGTCACGGTGTATGACATAAGTACTCCATCCTACACAGAGCTTGCCGTAGTCGCACGTCTGCCCTATATCGGACACTTTCACCTGGGGCGGAACGGCGGAACGAACCGATCAGCTGTTCTGAATGTGAACCAACATGGCGGAGCTGTTGTATGTCGACAATACGGCTTCCGGTTCCGCCAGGGTGACCCGCCAAGCTCGTTTCCTGCTGGCGAATTCGGTAAAGGGCAAAACACAGAGGGCTGGGGATATTTGCAACGATGAGGTCAATGTGAGGCCGATCAGGCCTTGAACAGAGGGACAAGGATCGGTCCGATCCAGCACATAGTTGTTCGGTCTTCTGGCACATAGAAGCGAATTAATTATTTAATTTTCAAAATGCTTCTTAGATCAATCAGGTCACAGAAGTAACAATCAGGAGCATTGTAAATACTAGAAAGATGCATTCTCGACGATAGAGTAACGAAAACTACTCTGTCTAATAAAAACATCATTCAATAATGATTCAACAAGTAAACGCTATAAAATATTCTCACTAAACATTTTAGAGAAATTACATTGTCTATATTTATATTTTGCTTATTATTGACACTAACTTAATTATATTGACTTAGTTATGTTTTAAATTTTCTAAGTATATTAGTATAAATAAGTTACTATATATCATGGAGTAAGAAGAAACTAAATAGTTAATGCTATCAAGCTTTGTTACATATTTTACCAGATTTATATCACAAAACCACATGTATTTTGACTTCTAAATCTAATTAAATGGCTAGCCTTTTGGATTTTATTTCTTATTTTTATATATTTTGTATATGTTGTAAAAATAGCGCAGGGGATTGAAAAACACAGACTCTTACTCTACTTCAGCTCCTCACTACCTATTTTATATGATGTGTATTTAAATAATTTACGGCGTAAACGGCTGATTAAAAAAAAATATTACAGCTTATACAAATCTGTGCTTTATTACCTACAAATACTACGAATTAAAACAGATTAAAGGTTTTCAATATCAATTACAAAACTGTTTTATGTTTTCCTTAAGCCTACAATGTATTATTATGAGTTCAGTAGAACTGTAGTAGTTGTATACCATATTTTGCCATTCTCTTATCATAAAAATGGTGTTAAAATGTATGAAACGATAAACACACATACACAACAACAACGAATAAAAAGGTTCAAGCTTGCCAATACCATTACCAGATGTACTCAAAAAATAACATTGGACTTTGACCTGTTGGAATATCAATCCTAGTTTATGATTGAAAGTATGACCAACTTCTTATTACACTTTGCCAGGGTAGGGAAAACACAAGTACCATGCATAATCGTGACGGCATCCTGCGCAGTTAAAAAGACTGGGTTCATTTTTTCCTGTCTTCGTGTATGTTTAACCCATTTTCATTCTCTTCTTTTATTCTTTCTCTTTTATGGACTAATTATATCCTTAAATGACAAGAGGATAGATTTTAATGCTCGAAACTTTGTGTTAAACATTTAGTAACATATAACGATGGCAAATGTTTGAAACCCTATCATCCTTCGTTAGTACGGTGTAATACTTAAAGTAAACATATACTCATATAGTGGTGACATACCATAGTTTTGTTCACAAGTAGTTGCAATTAGATATTATAATTTCTGTAGTGACATCTGTATTATGTCTTTTAGAATTTCTATTTGATACATACCAAGGACGAGACTGTGACAAGTACTTGGTGGTTAGAGGTTTTGCAAGATTGCAGTATACCTCCTTGCATTTTTCTCTTTTTCTAAGATCTCTGAGAAACCAAGAATCCTTGTTTAAGTTTTTATAAGTACAGACACATTGCAACAATTTTGTATGTCATCTTGATATGATGTTTACTTAGAAATTATCGAATATTACCTAACACTCATTGAAACACCAACACGGTTTTCTTGGATTCTCGTATGATTCTGACCTCCCAGTGCACCTTGACAACGCACTGACCTCTCTTTCCGAAATTTGCATCCACTACCTGCAACCTGATTCTACACCTAAATTGGTCACACGGCTCTCTGTGTACATGTTTACGCGTTGTATGGAACCCGTCGACCTACACGATAGAGGCCGAACTGGGTAATTTCGTTTATTTATAAACGTCCCCTCACCTACCTCGCGTATACCTGTAATCGTAACGTCATGAGAGCCGAATCACACGATCTTCGGGTCAAAAGATCACCATAGTAACATCCGTTTTGCTTTGACAACCACCAAAGAAATCAGAAAAAAACATGTTTTTCGTCTTCATACCCGGCCTGAACAACAAATGTCTGCGGGTTACACCTACAGCTTTCTCTGCGCCAAAGCCAACTAGTTTGATTTCAGACAATGATAGGAACGGTTACCGTGACACAGAAAGTGGGCCAAGGTTTGCGCGGGAGAGAGTATAGCAAAAACAGCTGTCAATGTTTTGGCGGCGAAAGTGGTAGTGTCACGTGTGATGCGTAACCCAGCTGCCGGATATTGCGCGTTGAGTCACTACGTTATCTGGAACGGAAAATTGTGTGATGGTAGTACTGGGAAAACGTCACGAGCCCATCCTACTGCTATAAGATGGCGGCAGTCCATATGGGAAGATAACACCAATAAGAAACAAGTCTCGTAAATGTGAAGCTTAGGACGTGTTAATAATCAAAAGTATAATAAGCTTTTCTGTAATGGCCTGTGTAAAATTATACACCACATAGATTGAGGTAATCTCACAGAAGAAGAAACTGTTGTCTTAAAAACTTGAGGAAATATGGACTCTTGAGAATGTAGAGGTTCATCTGTAGAGGTAAGTACCTAGCTGTTTTAAACATCGGGTGTTCTGGAATCTGACCACAGTTGTCAATGTTGACAGCATATAACTATTTTTACCCGTCAAATTTATGAATTGACTAAAAATCAATCGGAACTCAGCCAACAGTAATGTTGTTTAACCTGCAAAGTGAGAACGTTAAATTGAGTTCTGCTCTCAGCTGTTAATCAGAATTCTAAATTAAAACAAAATAGTAAAAGTTTTCCTCAGAAGTTAAAATGAAAAGTATATGAATCTCTCCGTATGTAAGCCCAGATTTGAGAGGCTGCATCCCTTCTCTCTCATTTCTTATAATCGAAACAAAATGGATGATAATAATAAATAGGGCAAGACAACAGACATAAACTAACTGTGGCCCAGAGAAGTGATGTGATGTCTGGTTCAATGGTGATTCCTACCCTAACCTGTAACCTAAATTGTCACTCTAATGTTTTTCGAAAGTCGAGAGGTATAGCCTCTAATATTAAAAATAATATTAATTGTGAGGCCTATGACAAGTTGCCTCTTTTGACAGAAGACACTACATTCAAGTTACAGCCATTCTCTTTCACAGTCTTAGTTAGGATCATTGTTGTATATTTTTTATAGATCGCCCAAAGGTAATTTGCTCTTATTTTTAGACATAAATCATGATTTTTAGCTAGTTTTCATAGTGTGCCCTACAACATTGTTTTAGCTGGTCATTTGAACATTAATTTTTTTAAACACATAATTCCTTTGAACTGTTAAATTTGATACGAGGTTTTGGCTTGACTCAGTGTGTATATGGAATTACACGCCCTAACCCGCATAATACAAAAAATGTTGAAACTTGCACTGACGAATGGGCAGCAACAATAATTCAAAAAAAGAATTGTGGCACAGTAAAAGAATATAAACGGCCGTAAGTAGACACTTGTTTTACTTGTCTCGGTCCTAAGTATCTATACATTTTTCTTTGTCGAGACAACAAGGCAAACTCTACTACGACACTGGAAATATCTTAGACCGGAAGAAAATATATGACAGGGCTAAAAGTAAAAGGTTATTTTTGACCGAAGCAGGTATGAACATGTTCCTAGTTTCACACCTGCGTGTTTCAGCACAACAAGTTTGGATTGATTTAACTTAATATTTAACAATTCCGAAAACACTTACAGTAATCTAAAGTACCATATGAACTGTGGTTTACAGTGAGGTTTACAATGAACGCCATAAAGTGACTTTTGGAATAATTTCTAATACAGAAGTGCATGAATGCACATGGATTATGTGTAAATGTTATTAGTAATAATACTTAAAAATAAAATCCTGTTCATTTCGTTTCATCTCGTCTGTAAAATATTAATTTTGACAGCGTAACAGTTGGCCTACAGAATAGTTCCATATACTACATGACTGTGAATATGTGCATAATGTATGGTATGGAGAAAGTCAGGGCCTACACTATCGCTTATGAATCTTAACATAAAATCTGAGATTTTTACAAGCTATAGAATCAATGTGATGTTTCCTCCCTCTTAAGATTAGATTGTACAATTATAACTTATATGATTGTATAAATTTAATCGAAATCACATTTTGCTTATTTGCTGACAAGGTGTTATGTCATGAACCTGACATAATTCAGCTTTAATTTATCAGTATTACAATCAGTCAGTGATCAGCTCAGATTAGTGTTTAATGGCAGAAACAATGAGGTGTCCTGTACAAATAGACCTCCAAGTCATCTGCAAACGAAAATCATTGAGCTTTGGGGCTGCTTGGCAAACTAAAACTAAAGGGAAGATCATGATTGTACAATATAAGACATAGTAGGCCCCAAGATAGATCCCTGAGACACCCCATAATTTCCAGGTTGTGTAGTAGGGAAGGAATAATTTAAATATACAGACTGCCTTTTGTCTCTTAAATAAGAGCTAAAAATTCAACAGCGACTCCTTCAAAAGAATAAAAGAGCACTTTTTTCCCAAAGAATTTCATGCGCCACAGTGTTAAATGCATTAAACATGTCATGGGATCTAAAAAGATCACTATTCCTCATCTCACACACTTCAAAAAAGCTAATAAGCAAAGAAAGAGTAAGCAACCTCGATGCTACCATGGTTAGGCCTAAAACCAAAGTGTATTTCAGAAAGCAAATTTATTCAAGGAGCTTTGACACTGTAGGTACGATGAAGATTGAATGAAAATTTAAACAGCCAATTTTTTATCCTTTCGTATGAATATGTATGACCTAGCTCTGTCTCAGTTCATCAATACACCTGTACTGCACGCAGAAATTAAATAACTTGGTGAAACCTCACAATTATAATGTAAAGCTAACTTTAGCACGTAGGCATTAATGTCAAGGCATCTTTTGTTGCTAAGGTTTATTACGGTTTTCTATATTTCCGTCTCTTTAAATTCTTTTAAGTAAAACTTACAATTTGATAGATGGTTACTTAAAACACTGCATAAGCTGTTTAGTTCCAGTTACATGTGGACCGAGAAAACTAAATATTACCATTGTTTCCGAATTCCAAATATTCCAGATAACTGTTTGATCTTTATCTTCATATAAACGTTCCTCAGATTTCGACGAATATTTTACAAAAAGAATTAGCCGCATTGGTCCAGCCGTTCTCGAAATTAGCGCTTCGTAACATATTTTGCGATTAATTTGTATTTATAAGAAGATGAATTTAATAAAATATACAACAGCATGAAAGCCACTAAATACAGTCAATTAGTACTATACAGTTAATCCAATGATGTATCCGTCTTCATCATTAGGTAGCCGGATTGATGCCACCTAAAATTGTAATGATGAAATCAGGAATTTTAATGAACTCGTATGTAACACGCACGGCTGAGGGATGAGATACGTTTCAACATACCGGTACTTACCCAGTCCCAGCTTTTCCCAGCTTTGAATTAACTGTATTGCAGAAATATTGCAGAAAATAACATCCAATAGAGATCATCTGTATTTAGTTTTGCACGTGATAGGTTGTGCCCAAAGGATATTTCAGTAGACAAATATTTTCCAGAATCGAAAAGAAACGTAACCCAAAATCCTGATCAACATAAACATTTGTAAGTAAAATAACATTAGAATTACTCCAAGAAACTCGAACTTGTTTACAGTTTTATGTTGCCTTAGGCTAGCTGAGGAGACCATTCGAAGGTTATCTACGGTAAACCTACACGAACGTCACGTGGGTCCCACAATCCTATCAGTCTGTCACAAGGTGGCGTCTCAGTAGGTTTGTTTGTTTTGAATGGCAAGTCCGATTGAAAGTCACGTGACATTTCCAGATATCCCTACGAACAGTCTAGAATGTCATTGACTGCTCAGACCCGCTGGTCATGACTGCATTATCTCACGCGGAGGTGTGGGTTGTGACAGCTGAAAGAGTGTTATGTAATGGAAACCGGGGAAATTTCTTTATTGCGCATTCGTTAATTTTCTGTAACTATCGTTCCTTTAGAACGCGAACAATAAAATTACAAGGAAACTCTAGTGCTAATGAAATCTTAAATTACAGTGCAACGTTTGTTTATGGATTCACATTGCACTGTTGACAGTTTGTACTTGTTGTTTGTTATTGTTTGTATTATCTGAGGCTGATCCTTGATACAACGGTTGTTGTTAATTTTTACTATTTTATTTATTTATTGCATTATATAAAATAATATTGTTTTTAAATTATTATAATAGTTGATCCGCTGAAGAAATGAAGTGAAATGAAGATTTGTTGTATTTATAGCTTTTTTATTGAATGATCGGACTAGCATTTTTAGGTTCTGCAGTCGGAATTCTGTTGATTCTGATACTTTTGCCAAGGGCTACCTTATAAAATTGGAAAGATAAACTTATTTTTTCGTGTCCGGAACGGTTGTATAGACAAGCTGAAGAGTCAGGATACTGGTTTTAATGTACGTATAATTAAAATTAGCGAAGAAAATTACGTGTACGAGTTGCTTAATATTAATTTAAAATCTCGTAAATATCTAAAACCATATTTTATGAACAGATAGTTCATTTAAGTGATGATTCGTATACATACTGTAAAGGATATTTTTTACAATATGATTACTTATTCATTTTCACATCCCCAGCCTTTTCTTTTTGGATCGATTCACAAAACTGATAATTTATTTCTCGTGGAATAATGAATTTTCAATTGTTCCTGTCTTCAAAAGAGTTTTGTTTTAAGCGTGGCTGCGAAATAAAAAATATCCAACCAAAGACCGATCACAATACCTTGATAGCCTTAATAATGTATAAAGAAGCAGAAAACAGAACTGTAAGTGAAGGCATAACTAACCAGTAATTAAAATTTATGTTAGTTCTGTCATAACGTTAACATTCACCGACTGATAATCGTTCATTTTGAAGTGAGATTACTGGAGATGATACAACTTCCTCGTAGAATACCCAGAAAGGAAGTGGCTTTTCAAAGGCGTCATTATCAACTTTCTATCTCTCGTAGAGCTGTATGTCGATCCATGTGACAACACCTCTGCAGACAACTACGCTCGAGACCCTCTTAGGCAAGGTTTTAGTCGTTCCGAGAACTGGGTAAGTTATGCACGGTGTCCGCCGGACTTTCCTCATCTGAATGAGGACAGGGCCTTTGGACTTTCAATGAAGCAGAAAACACGGGAAATCCCTAATCCTTTACGCATAAGGCAGCGCACACTTTGCAACTTTACGCGTAATTTGATTTTGTATTGTTCTGCTAAAAGCGGATATAGGCCTAGCACCACTTCGAATTTATGACCAGTCATTACTAACGATGTCATTACTGTTAATGATTGCAAATGTCCGTAACAATCCAACTCATTAAATTCTGCACAGTTAGAAATAGATGTTAACAAAGAAGCAATCAACATTTATCCTACGTTTGAGGTAACGGCAATATGTAAAATCTGAAAAATTGAGGTTATCGTTTCTTGTAGTGAAATAAAAAGTTTCTTCATTAAAATGGAGGTTACTTCGAATAAATAATTATACTTATACAACTCTCTCATCATATTGCTTAAATAACGGATGTTTTTGACACGTTATCTTTAACATTGAAGTGAATGTTGTTTTTATGTGAGTTAACCCCAAATATTATTGTTTCGGTACAAGTAAACGGTTGAGAATTTAATGAATAAAGTGAGTGATTGCAAAATGGAAATTCCTGACGACAATTTATTAGTAGTAATACTAACAGGATACATATATTGTTAAATGTAAATACTAGAGCTACCCGCGCCAGAATAGTCCGATTACGTTTCAAGCAATGTTGCCATATCGCCGCTGACCACCAGCTGTTCCTGCTATGACGTCACTACTGTCTGTTTGATTAACATATTGTTTGAAAAGCAGATGAATGGAGTCAAACGTACAAATATTTTTGTATGGTTACATCAATGATTATAGTTTATTGCAACAGATGTGGAGACTGATCAGTATTTTTCATACGTGTATAACTGACAACATTGTTGGGCGCGGGGTGTAGAGGAGGGGGGGGGGTTGAAACTTTTAGCCACCATTTGTGCGAACTACTCTAGAGCTTTACATTGCAGTGATATATTATAATATGTTCTATACAGTATATGCTGAGTGCATGTTATTTTCTTTATAATAAAACATATTTCGTCTCGCTCGTAAAAAACCGCTTACGCACCAAAAATGGATTTTTAAACTATCCAGATTTAACTTGTTTTTTTATTTTTTTTATTTAGCTAATCGATATTTTTAAAGTCAACTAATATAAAAGTCTCGATTAGGAGGTAATAAGTAGCCGTGTCGTGTTCCATAATAATGTGTAAAGTTTCACTTTTATATATTAAACCATTAAAATTATCACAAACATGGCTATGTCTTAACAACAGTATGCATGTTACCAAAACGGTGAACTACAGACGACAGACGAGAGCTATTATGAAGGAAATGATATGGTTGTTTTCCACAAAAGTAAAGATCCCTCGCACACACGCGATGCCGTGTTCTCTGGAGACTCGCAACAAAGACAAGCGGACTTGGTCCCCGGCGCGGTCAATGAACACAGACGAGGCGTGGGACCTTGGACCAGCGCGCCACCTCGGGGGTGATGACTCGACACCGGGTACAGCCTCCGCCTCTCGCCTTGGGCTGGCCGAAGAATGGCTAGGTCAGGAGAGGAGGCTGTGGCTACATCGCTGACTGAACGCTCCGTGTAGTGTCAGAGTTTACGGACTCATCTCTTTGCTTATTAGCTGTGTAAGTTTCTTGGCCACTAGTTTGGCCATAACTCTGCAACTGACACACCATCCAACCGGCTGACACGTAAAGTTAAATCAGCGTCAGGCAACTATATGAGGACCAATTATTTGGCTGAAAATGAGGACTATCCATCTCGTTGGCTGACAGTGACATAACTATTATTTACGAGTATGACGGTTGTTTTTAAAGGTGTCAAGCGTAAAAAGTTTGAAATATTCTTTTGATACTCTATAATTTCGACCACTACCTAAACTACCTTGGCTGACTAGATATTTCACTAAACACTAAGTTGTGTGTTTATACAATGCATACTGGCTCATGGCTACTAGACTAAACAGTGCACCATAACTAGTAGAAGATGGGATTTTCTGAAGCCGTTCGCCAGTCTTCGTGAACATTGAACCGGATATCGAATATTGCTATAAGTTAGATATAATGAAAAAATTTAAGAAAATTGTATAAATAGGAGAGGAAATAATAATAATAATATGTTTTATTGCTGTCAGACAATTACAACAATGAATTACTTACTCATCCAGTCAAACATACACAGTTGTATTCACTCAGCTTCCATCTGCTCGCCAATTATTTCCCTATTTGATACCAGGTTATTATCATTCTCCGAAATCATCGGTGTCCCAGGTATATGCCAGGAACTCGCGCACGCTGTAAAAAGCATTTGAGGCTAGAATTCGTTTGAGACGAGTCTTAGATACCTTGGAAATTTCTTGAATTTTGAGTGAGTTTGGCAGATTATTGAATGGTACAACACCTGCTTGCGAGGGCAAGTGTATGAAGGCTACCGTCCTGTGCCTGCCAGTACGGAGGTTATTCCTGCCTCTGGTGATGTGACTGCGAATGTTCGGCCCCGTGTTATGGCACAATTAGACAAGCAAAATGGCACAGTTTCAAGGATGTAGAGGCAGGGTAAAGTCAATACCTGCAACTCTTTCAACGCAGGTCTACAATACTCTCTTCTTTTCAGTGATTATTCTGACAGCCTTTTTTTGGAGTCGAAATAATCTCATAAAATCTGCGTTTGCACATGCGCCCCAGAGCGTTACTCCATATGAAAGGTGGGGGTAGATAAGTCCATAATATGCGGTTATCTGTACCTGATTTGGGCAGTATACGGGCAGACTTCTCAAGGCAAAGACGGCAGAAGATAATTTTGAGCAGACTGCTTACACCTGCGAGTTCCATTTCAGCCCTCATGAAATGCACCTCCTGACAGAAATTATTCTGTTGCCTGCGTTTTAGACCAATTATAATTCATACAATTAACGTTTTGAAAGCACATGTTGCCTTATCTGCGCAGCCTTTGTAGCTCTAATCATAAACATCTCTACCAACTGAAATTAATGCAGAGAACCCTGATTCTTTCAGGGAGAAGAGATATAACAAGGTTCTGCGCTCTGAGACGGCCAGATTTCGTTCTAAGTGTTTGTGCGCGGTGTAAAGATGATAAGACATTGTACCCTGTACAAACATATAGCAAACTAATGAATCAGTCTAAAATTTTTTTTAAAATAATGACCTAAACTAATTATGGTGCTTCAACAAAACTACACAGCCTAATGTAGAATCTTGAGGCATTGGAAAAAGGTTTATTGTACTATCACTAATATAAATGAATACAACATTTTCCAATGTAACTTTTATTTAGTGCAAGGCCTTTTTGAATCAAAGATTCCATCATCAAGAAAATGTTGTATTCATTTATACTAGTGATAGTACAATAAACACAGCTTAATGTTTAATATAATGTTCACAATATATTTTGTACGCTTTAATGTAAGGTACTTAAATAAGACACATTTAGCTTCCCTATTTGTTTCGCTTATACACAGAGTTAGTAACATTTTGAGTTATATTTTCTTATTTTATTGTGAAATGGGTTTCAATAAATAATTGTCTATTTATGTTATGTTTAAAAATTAGTTTTCATAATGCTGCTAAAATTTTAATTTAATTAACTTTACTAAAATTTCTTTTACTACATGTTTAAACTATTTGAAATTTTGGCAATAATTGTTATGGGGTTTGGAAAAGGGGCCAAACAAATGGTTGAAGTGGGATACGCATAAACATGATCAAATCAGTACTAATTAAAGATGACTAGATTTTAAATTACAAAACAACGACCTAACATGAAGGCTAAAGTTGACATTAATAGTACACTTTTGACGTTTTTTCAAAATTCACAGAAAAGTTCCCTTTGGTAAGAATTAACAATGGAAAAGTTGAAGTTCAGGAATAGCCGAGCTTGTTAGAATGTACATAACCGTACAACAATAGCTTCAATGGCAGCCAAGAGAGCGCCTTGGGACAGAGAGAAAGTAGGGGACACACCTGGGCACAAAGGCTGACCATACTTCGGCCGGTGTGGTGTGGATCGTAGAGTCCACTGCCAAGACGCCAAGAGGCGTTAATCGACCGAATCCTAACCTTGAAGTATCGACCGCGTGGCGATGACGATGTGCCCTTGAGTCTCAACATTCACTAACTGCTGATTGTTCGCTTTACCGAAGGGATAATATGCTCCTAGCTCCTAGCTCAACCTTAACCTCATCGCGATGAACAACCGAGTGCTGAAAATAGGAAAATATGTTTGGTCAACCGTACAGGCATACAGTTCCTAGTGAGATGTTGTAGTTTTAGACATACACATTCAGCGCCATGACGTGATACAATCCATTCACCACAGGCCATTAGGATTTTCCATGTACAAACGTTCAGGGCCAAGTACATAGAATGACACAAATCTCTTGTTACCAAATGGGCCAAGTGTATAGTTCCTGATACATAAATTTCTAGTCTGAGCCATATGTATTAAAACCGTGCTCTTGTACAATGTTTTTTACACTACATTATCTTGAATCTCATGGCCAGGCCTACCAACAGAACCCTGTCAGTTCCGGCCCAGGACGTCAGATTATTGTTTAGATGGCACGTTGCTAGTAACAGACACACACTCTAATTCTAGACATGTTTTACTATACAACTGTCTAGACATGTCTGGTGAGTTACAAAAGGGTATAAGGAAAGTATAAATTGTGATAAGTACTAAAACGTTTCTACAGTAAAAACCGTCTGCAAAAATGACATTCATGGCCGAATGGATAAAATTTACTTGTCTGACACAGTCTGGGCTTGATTGAAGAGTAACCAATACTGCTAGGCTAATTTCAAAAATAATTAAATTATACACATGGCCTATAACGGTAGTGTTGTGTATATATGTTAGATACACATGTCACCGTATTTGTGAAACCTCCAAGTTTAAAACCTCCTGTCCACCTCTACCAGATATAAAGGTAAGAGAAAGATCAACTCTCCATTATTGCAAAAGGAATTTTTCCCCAAACACATCTAATGTATTTTTGCTATATAATTTGATCATAAGTCGGATTTAGAGTAATTTTCAAAGGGCAGAACAGAATCAGCTGGTCCAATCAAGATTAAAGATTTAAGATCTTAAGATTTATTCGTGACTTATACTCATTTTCTCAGATCCAAGCAGGGTCTCACTAGTGACTTCAAATTTTAGACCGGGAATTGCCACTATTGGAATTTTTTAAACGCTCCTCTTATATGATATTCAGAAGAAATACAAATAGAGTTTTCGCAAGATAATGTCGGCCTTGTGTCTGGTTGTGCAGATAACAAGACTTAGATAAACTGCATGCCTACACTGGTTGCCAACATAACTCCTTATCCGAACATTGGAATCTACTTGTTCTATCCAACACAGCAATAGCTGGAGCTTTGCCTTTACGCCCGTTTATTTGTCGAATTATTGGAAATCCTCCTCTCAGTGGGAACAGTTAACCTTTTGTGTTCCATGTAGCTTTGTTTGGTAGAGACAAGATGCATAGCTCAATAGCTTCATTGAATTATGGAAGAGCCGGCTGGAACATGAAAGCAGAAGAGGCCCAGTAGGAATCATGACTTTGAGGCGCCATTTTGGACCAATTGATGCCTTGATGGTATCAACGGCGAGGCGACTGGGTCAAACTGGGAATTGGTGTGCCGTGGCGGCAAGGCTGCCCCAGCCTCTCGCTGTTATTGGCTAACAAGTTGTAAATTACACGTTGATCCCGATATCATTGGCACATCTCAACTGGACGGGTTCAGTTCACGCGAATTGAGGTCTAATTGGCGCAGAATGTGGCTGCATACCCCTCACGGATGTGAGTAAACTGCCGGATGAGTGCCAGTAACTTTGTTTCCTAATGAATTAATTCAAACTGGATCATAAAACGAGTGTGGAATAAGTAACTGTTATCATACCCTTGTCTCTACATTAGACCAAGTAATATAAACATATTCACTGCTGCATACTGAGAGATCCTGTACAGACGTTTAAGATTACATGTGGTGACCATGACGTCCACCCATCGACAATATATTAACTACTCGATAGCTAAGACATAATATGTTAAAATATTAACTTCTGCACATTGTAAGATCTTGTACAGCCGTTCAAGATCACATGTGGTGACGATGACGTCCACCCATCGACAATATATTAACTACTCGATAGCTAAGACATAATATGTTAACATATTAACTTCTGCACATTGTAAGATCTTGTACAGACTTTCAAGATTACATGTGGTGACGATGATGTCCACCCATCGACAATATACTAACTATTCAATAGCTAAGACATAATGTGTTTACATATTAACTTCTGCACATTGTAAGATCTTGTACAGACTTTCAAGATTACATGTGGTGACGATGATGTCCACCCATCGACAATATACAAACTATTCGATAGCTAAGACATAATATGTTAACATATTAACTTCTGCACATTGTAAGGTATACAGACGTTCAAGATAACTAGTGGTGACGTCCACCCATCGGCATCATATTAACTGCTTAATAGATAACACATAATATGAGGTGATTCATTATAAACGTCCGCTTGCTCCAGACATTTCGGTATACAGCTGGTCGGACTAGATAAGGTGTTAGCGGTTTAATGCAACTAATGTATTTATTAAAACACTTCCAGGATAGTGAGTACTTCGGGTCGCTAGTTTTCAATTGTTGTTCCTGTAGTTTAAAAACCGGTTTGAGAGTCTTCCCTCGATATGTTGAGGTCTTTCCCTGAGGTGCTATCTATAGGAATGGCCAGTTTTAATTGCAATTAGTTAGTTATCCTGTAGTCACTACACTGTCATCAAAATAAATCCACCGTACTGTGAACGTGCTCAGAGCACATGTTATTACCTGAGGTTTGGAATGATTACGGTAGACATTTCCTCATTCTGCAGTATATCCTTGTTGATATCTTGTTTTCCAAGTACTGCTATCTACGTAGAAATTAAAAAAAAGGAAATAACGATTCTGTATATAACCAAAAGCTATATAACGCAAGAAATAGACCTATAATTTCTTCAGAGTAAAACATAAAATTACAATAGTAGCAACTACTACCTCATAAACAACTGCAGCTGTTTACACAAATAAAAGAATTAATTATAACACACCACTAAGACTATTTTCCACTCGTATTTATATCGATCATTACTTACTTTATGGTCACCGAGTGCTTCTTTGAGGAGACCAGCATAACGTACCTGTAACATTCGACGCGGTTATTAGTGTAATAATGGTATGGCGTAACGCAAACACAATGTTTCCTTTTATAGTGCAGAAATACAAAAGATCATCTTCTTCTTTTAGATTTTTTCATTCTGGTGTTTTTGTACGTAATACGTAACAGTACAAAGTAAGAAAACTGTAGCACGTAAATTACCAGACCAGTTAAAATACAAATATAAATGTAAAAACGAGAGGCACACTCATAGAAGCATTTTATGGTAAGTACATAAACCATGCCCTCTCCCCCTCGCTTTAAGGCATAACATTTATTTTTTTTCTCACCTACAATGGCAGGTTTATGATAAACCAGGCCTCAGAATAAAAATTATTATATTTTAATTTTTAACGGAGCCCCCTTGATCAGTCCGATTATCTAATTGGACATAACAAGACTGAGAGTTGGTAAAGTTGGAGACTGGTAAAGTCGAAAATACCAAGTGATATAGTTAAGGCAGGATTTGCTCCTGTGTTAGAACTATGTGAGGTTCCTCAGGCCGTGGGGCCAACATCGAAAATCTAACTTTGTACGTCTTTTCGATTTTTTCTATTTATAATATAAATTACGTGGTTTTCAGGAAGTTTGTCGAGTGGTTACAGTTCTCATTGACATCATTATGTATCAGTTTTATTGTAAATAAAGTAACTTTAACAATGTACAATGACAATATTAACGTCATTCATCTAACGTCTCCCTTGGGCCAGAACTCAGAAAGCTTAGAACGTAAGAGGTATGAGCCCTTTGACGCAACAGGGACGCAAAATATGAAAAAAAATATTTTGTAAACAGGTCACCCCTTACGGCAGATAAACCAAGTAAAGATCTTTGCCAGAAGACAATGGGCATACATTACTTTTCACAAGCAATTAATTTCGCATTGTCTTCTTCAAATATCGTACTTCAAGTTTGAACCGATAAAAAAAACACTCGTCTGATTTGCCGAATAAATGAAAGCGTATCGGATAAAAACCGGTCTGTATAACGAAAAAACAAACTTGTTCAACAATGGAATGTCTACAAGTTTCAGCCAGATCGAACTCACGCTGGGTGCATTATTTGTATAAACAGATTTTGTATAAAATATTATCACTTTCATAACTAATTTTTAAGTGGCAAGTAAATTATTTTGAGGACTTATTTAAAAATACGAGTAAAGACCGTGAAAGATAATTTACACAGACAATGCGTCTATAGTAATTTTGCGACTATGCCACTGAATGAATTTAACATACAAAACATAACTTAATATCTTGAAATTCAGCACATAGATTAAACGTGGTAAAAAAGCCTTTGAGAAGAACAACTATTTAACGCTCGGCTTAGCGCATAGCCTGATAAGACAATCACGAGGGTTTCAAGGAAAGTACGTTATAATTTTCCTTTGCTCTACAAACCTGTAAGCCGTGTAGATGTGTGGCTTATCTTGATAACAGAAAAGAAATGGGTGAGCCTCTTATAATTAGATTATTATTCGGCAATAATTGTTTTAGTGCTTATCTCAACAATAACGACAACATAAAAATATTAATAGGTTCTTGAAACAATAGATCAAACACGCCGCATCACCAGGTGAAGTCAGTATTCTCTAATCACCAGGTACAGTCCCAGCTACTAGATTATGTCAACTGGGAATCACAGTTACGACAGGAATCTATTATTGATAGGGTTGTTACTTTTTAAACAACCTTTAAAATATCGATTAACTTCTGAATTTTTCCCAGCTATTTCTCTTATAAGCATGTTAGTTTATAGCCTAAATAGTTCAAAACAGTGTATTTCGCAACTGGTGGGGCAATGGGGTTTTTCATAGTACGACTCTTGCGTGCAATGGATAGATAAAATTTTCGTACGAGTTTTGAACATGATTTTCCATGACACTACATCATACAGTAAGTTCTTTGTTTGAAGGTTATTTTTGACGATGGAAGGATTGTGAAGGAAACAGGATTTTTCCGGACATTTGCCATCGTTCAGTGAAACAAGAAAACAGTAACACTACGTTTCGAGATCTGCAATCTGATCTCTTCTTCAGGTAAAGAACTAACCTAATACATAATTACAAACTAAGTTAAAATAAACAAATCTTACCAAAGCGTTGTGGCACGCCTTAGTCAGGAATCACGACCTACATGTTGTTTGTCATATTCACTAACTCTATAAACATGCACTTAATAAAAAACTATACAAAACACTAATCATTAAAACTGAACTACGGAATGTAGGTGGTTAGTAGACGAGTGAAGACGTATTGTGACCTGTATTCCGTAGTTCAGTTTTAATGATTAGTGTTTTGTATAGTTTTTTATTAAGTGCATGTTTATAGAGTTAGTGAATATGACAAACAACATGTAGGTTGTGATTCCTGACTAAGGGGTGCCACAACGCTTTGGTAAGATTTGTTTATTTTAACTTAGTTTGTAATTATGTATTAGGTTAGTTCTTTAACTGAAGAAGAGATCAGATTGCAGATCTCGAAACGTAGTGTTACTGTTTTCTTGTTTCACTAAACGATGGCAAATGTCCGGAAAAATCCTGTTTCCTTCATACAGTAAGTGCTATAATTATTAAAATTACACAATTAATTTCAACACAAATTAAAACAATACAACAATATTAAAACAAAGACCAAGATTTAAAAATTTAAAGATTTAAAGCAACTGTTACGTTCAATAACACAACGGGACTAATAGCTGTATTTAGCCAGTAGTAGTATATCACACGCCCAGTAGTGGGGATATCACTAACTTTATCCTGGTAGTATCGCGAAAATGTTATAACTGTTAGCTATTATCAACAAAATACGTGTCGAGCAAAACAGGGTCGGGTATTTCAGAAATAAAAGCAAATAATAAAGCGGAGTCGTTTTCTCGCCAGGTCTCCTTATATTTATAACAATTATTTTATCTAAAACTCACATTGTAAGCATTGTAATTTGAATAAGACCTTTATGACATTTTGCACAAATCCATAGTCAACAGGTTGAACTGGCAGCCATTTTGATTTTAGCCCCACAAGAAAACTGTTAAACTTTAGTCACTTTTACGACCTTAGTCGTAATATTATGAAAGATGTATAATTTTAAAGATTATGATCAACACGTATTCCAACTCAATTTTACAAAATTAGGAATGGTTATTTAGGAATAATCCCAAACTGGTTCGTTTTTAATCATTTAAATATTCAAATAGTATTCATCATTAAAACCTACAATAGCATTTACATGTAGATGCGTACTAATCGTGTACTATAGTATTTAAAATACGATATTCCACAGAATTATACCACCAAAACTTAGATTGTAAACGTATTTGAAGTTTAACATTGTTCTTATAATTAAGTTATGTTTTAATATTTTAAACGGTTATTTAGATAACAGATCTAAAAACATGTGTACCTATTTGTTTAAATATTAAAAGTACATGCTTTACAAAGACGAAATAGTGTATATTTAAAATTAAACTCTCATATAACGCTACGACAAGAAAAAAAAGAATCGAAGTCCACCAGGAAGGTGAGGATGATACCACCATAGCATAATGGGACAACTGTAAGTTCAGGGCAAACGTGTTAACCTACGTGGCACTCTCTGGTACCGGTACCGATTTGCACATCCACAAGGAAAGTGATGTCGGGAAAACACTAAATGTGACGTGCCGTTCTAAAAGTACATATTTATTGCACCACACGCCATAGATTAACTAGTAGTGAGTAAAGTAGTAAATATCTTACTGATAGTGAATTCCCTATATTCTCTGTGTGAAACACTAAATAGTTCATTCCAAGCTTACTGCGATAAGGCTAAAGAGAAAACGTATCAGCTAGGTATGAAGCGAACTGTTAAAATCACACTGGACAAATTCCTGTGAAAAAGTGAACCTTGTAAAAAAGAGTTCAATAATCTATTTATGCCCGAAATCCTATACGGGCCAGTCGGCCTTGTTCTTAGTTGACCTTCAGACCACATTCATTCAGTTGGCGGAGTCTGAAATACTAGATACTCCACTTTGACCTTTCCGATTCGTGTAGTTTCCCAACTATAAGTAATATATGCAAGTTTATATATGTTGTTATTACTAACTAGTTATTCTGGTAGCAAATACTTATATGGTTTTAAGACATTGTGGTTACGACTTGGCCAAAGCAGTTCCTTTTTAATATTGTTCATGTGATCAATCATTTTTGTGTATTGGTTGCAAACGTACGCTAACCGTTTATACTACAAAATAAAATATTATTATTACAAAGGACTATTGGTGTTACGAAAATAATGAAATACTACATACACAAAACTAAGTCCTCATTTCACAGTTTAACGACACGATAGTCTTTCGGCATTCAAAACCTTATCAGTGATATCAACTTGAAAACATTGTTTTACAAGTGGTTTTTGGGTTGAATATGGTCACAATTTGAATAAATGGTAACTTCCTTGAAGGCGAAAATAAAACAAAATAATCCGCAATACATGGAACTCGTTTTGTATAAAAATGAAGAAAAATTAATAACGTGGTTGAAAAAAATGAAATTTGATACAATTGTCCTGGTCAGATTAAACCTCGGCTCTGCAACAGGTGGGTTTCTTGAGGGCAGTTTTGTTAATGTAAAACCCGAAATGTGGGAAGTTCGGAATCCTTTCACGTTGTACACCACGTGACGCTCTCAGCTAATGACTCCGGCCGGCCCCTCCTGCTCTGATCTTTCCTCATCTTGAGGTGTGACGTAAACTGTCCTGAGCTACAAGAGATTCCTCTCCGGTCCAGTCACTGATTACCGACGTGATTTCGACAGTTCGCTTTTATCTGTGCGTTTTATCACGGGTGGCCTGTAGTGGAGAAAGAAAGCGCTTTATTATGCCGCAAGGATAGCGGTTACACGTGTAAAACGACTGGCGCGACGTTGCCACTTCGCAGCGCCGCTCGACTACGCCCTGTTGCCATATCTCATCTCACTAATTCATTCTGTAGACCTATAAATGTAGACTTTGGATGTGGTGCAGCATTGTTCACGCGATTTTGCTTATTCTGGTACATATAAAATGTTCCGACGCAAAACAAAATTACAATTTGTAGCAGAGACAAAACCATCAAATACGTTTCACACACTTCACAAAAGAGTAGGGTACGATAAGCGGACCCGGTTTTTTATATCGAAACTGGCAAACGATATTACTTAATCATAACCACCGATATCAATCGATACTGATTAATTATTTTGAACGAATAACTTAAATAATCTATATCAACAGCTGTAAACACTTTCAAATAATACACGTAAGGTAATATTTCAATTTTACATATTAATAAGTAACATTTGATTACTAAAAATGGCAGTCAATTTTAGAAAACTACACGACATTGCTTTGAAAGATGATAAGACATGTTTTACGTGGCTTCAACATGTTGGACTCGTACAGAAAAATCCATTATGTGAAATTTGTGGGAAAGAAACAACTGTAACTGTGAGAGGAGCAAATATGCTCTTCTTCTGTTTTTCTAATTTTGCTTGTAATAATTTGTTTCATCACTGTAAATATTAAATCCATATTTTAATTTAAAACATATGATTGTTATTGAGGACGATATATACTTTTATATCGATTGATAGTCTAGGATTTGGAATGCGAATATTAGGTATCGATGATTACATTCTTCGATATAATAAACCGGGTCCGCTTATCGTACCCTACCCCACAAAAGTAAATTCAATAAACAAATTTGTATTTGTAAAAATTTACTTTTTGTATTTACTTTTGTGATGTGCCTGAAAAAGATAGCCTTGCCATCGAAAGGCCTCACAAAACAAATCTTTGTCTATATTGGTTATTGTGATTTTCCAATGTAGTGACTCAAATTCTTCATAAAGTTGGAATTGTTAAAAATAAAATTTCACATTAGGCCTATACCAACCTCGCCTGTTTAACATTCCAACCCCAGCGTACTTATTTCCTTATTGACATTTTTTATATATTAATGATTTAAAGGTTTGGTACTGTAATTTATATATATATATATATATATGTATGAGGCGAAGATATTAATTTTAAGATTCATTGTTTGAATTATTTGAAAGGATATGCTGCTATCCTTAAAATTTTAAGGTACTAAGCTAATTTTGCTGCTACGATTAACTACAATTAATAAATGTAGTTAAGTGACGTCGCTTGGATTTATTCTCACTTGTCTGGACTTCATATTGTTGCTCTACCTGTCAGGTATGACTTAAGTTTTTGAATGACAGTTCATTGCCGCTATTTTTAGTTTTAAGTTTTTTGTGAATGTTTATATACTAGAGGTTTTGACACCTAAATAAGTTGGTAAGTGAGTCTTCAATAGTTTTCATAATCATAATCCTAATAACATTATAAATGCGAAAGTACCTTTGTTTGTTTCGCTTTTATGCGTAAACTATTCATCCGATTCTTATGAATATTACGAAAATCCCTCCGGGCTAACCCCCACAGGTCTCTAAAGAAGCGAAAATCCCATCTTGACTTCAAAAGTTACGAAATATTAATTGATAGAACCTGTTAAATTAAATCAAGTGTTTTGTGTAAACATTGTTGTATGACAGCACAGCCATATGTTTATTTAATTTAACGAGTATTTTCTATTTGTATACATTTATAGTGTGGAAGCATAGATTAAGCTTGATAGTACCAATACTTCTTATTTAAATTAACTGCATTATTTTATAAACTGCACTGCATGGTCAGTACTGTAATGCAGATATAAAAGACATAGTTACTATCTAACTTTTACTATAAATTTAAAGACTGTTATAAAACCCATCTTAATTGTCTTCAGAAGTAAGCTTCTTAGAGATATGTATGTATATAGATCTTCTCGATGGGTAAACAAGGCAAAACTAACTAAGGAATAAAATATACTGACTGGAGTAAATGTAATGGCCATAAATATACAATTTTTGAAAGATTTTATTTTAATCTTTATAACAAGGCAAATTCAAGATTGACTCGAACCAGATAAGTTCATACACTTACAAAACCTACGAAATTGCGAGCGAAGCCTCGAGTAACTGCTATTTAATTACAACTCAATAACGTAAATGTTTAGTAACTGTTACTTCATTCACCAAAGAGTTAAATAGGCAACAATAAAGTTATTATTTGAACGCGTGCAGGTTATAACGAATTCAGCGGTTTGCCTAACTATTTACAAATTTGCAAAGTACACTAAGTATTTCACAATCGATTGCGTATACTCCAGAGTTCAATATATTCACCAAGAAGATTATTAATTCATGTAATATTATAAGACCCTTATTGATTTGAGCATCATTTTTAATTTATAGATTTTGAAAATCTGTTTCCATAGCCAACAAGTTAGTGTTATATTTTGGACGCTAGCATGCCATCAGCTTGAACAACAAATCACATGGTCCTCAGAAACAGAGCTCCAGTAAATCATTTGACCTCATTCTAAATTTTATAATTTAGCCAACAAGTTAGTGTTATATTTTGGACGCTACCATGCCATCAGCTTGAACAACAAATCACATGGTCCTCAGAAACAGAGCTCCAGTAAATCATTTGACCTCATTCTAAATTTTATAATTTAGCCAACAAGTTAGTGTTATATTTTGGACGCTACCATGCCATCAGCTTGAACAACAAATCACATGGTCCTCAGAAACAGAGCGCCAGTAAATCATTTGACCTCATTCTAAATTTTATAATTTAGCCAACAAGTTAGTGTTATATTTTGGACGCTACCATGCCATCAGCTTGAACAACAAATCACATGGTCCTCAGAAACAGAGCTCCAGTAAATCATTTGACCTCATTCTAAATTTTATAATTTAGCCAACAAGTTAGTGTTATATTTTGGACGCTACCATGCCATCAGCTTGAACAACAAATCACATGGTCCTCAGAAACAGAGCTCCAGTAAATCATTTGACCTCATTCTAAATTTTATAATTTAGCCAACAAGTTAGTGTTATATTTTGGGACGCTACCATGCCATCAGCTTGAACAACAAATCACATGGTCCTCAGAAACAGAGCTCCAGTAAAATCATTTGACCTCATTCTAAATTTTATAATTTAGCCAACAAGTTAGTGTTATATTTTGGACGCTACCATGCCATCAGCTTGAACAACAAATCACATGGTCCTCAGAAACAGAGCTCCAGTAAATCATTTGACCTCATTCTAAATTTTATAATTTAGCCAACAAGTTAGTGTTATATTTTGGACGCTAGCATGCCATCAGCTTGAACAACAAATCACATGGTCCTCAGAAACAGAGCTCCAGTAAATCATTTGACCTCATTCTAAATTTTATAATTAGAACCTCATTAATTATATTTTCGCAATCAGAGACCTCTTAATGCCCGGCGACTATTTTCACGGCCTACATTCCTTATGTACGCTACTGTACGGTGTGTAAATAAGAGAGTTTTTTACGTTATTTGGTACACATACAAATTATCAACAACAAAATTTAACTCAAAATAACTTTAATACGTGTGATCACTAAAACGTTTAAAGCAAAATATAACATTGTATCTTCAACCTTTATAATTAAAATATGAGAACGATATCTTCAATTTTGTTCTGCGACAATAAGTGTCTAATTCTTTTATATTATATACAAGCTAACTGTTACACGCGGCTTTGCACGTAATTCTTGCTGAATAAGAGGCAGAGACTTCAAAGGCAAATCTTTTCTAAATGGCATTGCCCTCATAAAATAACTGTTGGCCATTGGAAGATATTCCCATTCGAATTTTCTTGCAACATTCTATGGTGTTTCATTGAACATCGATATTTCATTATTACTATCTTAGGCCTAGAAAGAGGATTCCTAAATAAATATTATCCTATTTCCTTGGTCTAGTCTAGGAATATAAACAGTTATAACCCTATCAGAGCCGTATCTGTGAGAAACATATTATTGTCGGCGTTTGTGAGAATTTTCGTTACAAAGGTACACAGTGACTATTGTATAACGGAAGCACCAAACTATAACAATGAAGTCTATAATAATTACGATTAAATTAGATCTCTTAAACAAACATCTGCCTTTTTGGCAGTAAAAAGTTAAAATTAATTCTACGAGGTACCCACAGCTCATTTAGCGGGTTTTAAATTCATTAGGTGGTCCAAGCTCATACCGTTTACCTTATAATCGTCGAAAAACGTACACAGTGAGGTGCACAACATGACGCCCGCAACTTTTAATGAGCTAAAATATATTCTTAAATAAGGATATTTAATTTTATAACAAGTATTATCACCCCATTTCATCATCACTATTGTTTACTTTGTTCAAACCTGTGATCCATGTATATGTATATCCAATATAGGTGATCCAAACCTATATTGCATAATGTATAGATTTTCATTATTTATTTGTATTTCATTTTCATGTATATGTTGTATGTGACGATAGTTGTTCTGAAAAGCAGTTGTTCTGTATGTAACTGAGAAACGCTTGATGAAAATAAAGACAACATTATTATTATTATCCACTCCTCCAACCTGATAAATAAGGGTAAACGGTTTATTTTTCTAGTTATGGGAGACAAATTCATTTCTTATCCTTAGAGTTTTCCATGAGGTTTTAATACAGATCAGTATCGTTTAGTTTTATTGAGACATGATATAATCCTACTCATTTGTGATATTCATGTAAATTGTTCACGAGTAAAAACTGTGCGTACAATTGGAGAAAATTCGGCTTTGCTTCTTGCGGACTAACTTCTCATTCGGGGTGGCAAACTGTTACTACCTTTCATGGTAAACAAACTCTGCCTATTATTGCTATTTCTTACATATAGTATGATTAAAACATATATTTTGTTAAACATTCGAAACTTGAGACAGCTCGATCCCCTATGTTCTCCCAGGGATACAACCCCTTGTGTGGGGATAGTTACCAGAACTGCTATTGTAATATAGGTCAATAGGGTTGATGCTGAAACTTTAATGTTCGGCATATTTATAAATTATGCTTATATTGTTAATTAGGTAAGCCATTAAGTGTGCAAAAATAGTATTGATTGGCTTAAAATCAGAGGGAATGATTAATAATCTTTGTAACACCGGTACAAGTATGAAATTCAAGCTCCATGCATTGATGAGATGACGGTAGTGTTTATTACGTTTATTTGATCTGCCATTAGAGTCAACCGCTCAGTCAGTTCCTTATACTCTTCAACCTTGAGTTTCTACGCATGACGTTGGCAACTACGTAGTAAAATCACCAAGGACCATGGTAAACTATGACGTGCCAAGTTGTTTGTTACGTCTAACACATTTGGAATGACGTCATACCTTGGACCACCCAACCTAGCGGCTTGGGTGCGCCCAGTATGGTGGTGGACCTTGGACTTGTAGGTCACGGCAGAGGTGGAGGCGGACCTTGGACGCTGACTGACAGTTGGAGTGCATCTTCTATCCAGTTCCATAGAGAGTTCGTGGTTTATTAAAAAAAGGATATATAGAACATTATAAAAATCATACTCCTAGTATTGGGTAAACCACGGGAAATAAACGAGGAGGAAAGTAGATGTGAAAATCCAACCCTTAAGGCATTCACTACTCAAGTGTAATTAGGCTAACTTACAATAGTAGCAGCATACTGTGTTATTTTTAATTCTTGCATTTATAAAAGGATTGTGGAGAATACTTGTAGCATAATCTGTAAACCATGTAAAAATCTAGCCTTTTCGAATCATTGTGTACAACAAAAAAATGTTTAGTTTGTGTTGAAATTTAATGATGTGTGTAGTCCAGAGAGTACAATCAAACAACTTTGCAACTCCTAAAAAATCATTCTAAAAAAAAAATAGGAACTTTAAGATTATACCCTGACTACTATAAGGATGCGTCCAGCTTTAGATAGATTAATGAAGACTCTGCAGATGCCAATAGTCTAGATTCTGTATTTATAAACCATCAAATTATTGATCGGCTGCTCCACCTTCTGAAACAAAACGTGTTTGCTTCTAAGAAGAAGATCAGGAAAAGCCTCAGCAGGATCTAACAAACAAAGCCACAGCGGGCGAGTCTCAAGGCTCTTCTCCGTTCTCTGGCAATGAATCATCTCTGTTACACAGTCTCTCGTTCTACTACCCAATAAAAAAAAGAAATGGTGCCGTAATCTTAGATTCGCGTGAGTTGCAAACTCTACAGTTGCTAATCTTCAAGGTTTCCAACTTCGTAAATAATAAAATAAGTACTGTAAATCGATTCGATGAATAATTCAGTCACTTGGAAATTTATAGAATTGCGTTGCGTCAGCAAAGTTACGCTAAGTTATAGCATAAATAGGCTACTAAAAGTGGCAGTTAAATTGTAATAGCGTTTGATTTGTTTATACTTTTAAACATACGTAAATGCTTACGGTTGTAGCTGAATATAACAGAGTTAGTTCCTTTTTAAGCTTTTCGTATCATTCCAATGTCTTTAGATTCTAGATTCGAATTAGTATTTTTCATAATTTTTATATCATCGTATCCTGATCACAGTCCTTTGGTGGTATTGATGCTACAAAGAAAAGGTAGAGGAATAAGATAAAATACAACACTGTTTAATTCAGTTAGACTGACTTAAAGAAAGACTACCAGTGTTTTTTTTAATACAATTAGAATTTTTGTGATATTATTGAGAATCCAATAAATCACATATATACTTGATCATTGAAGGAGGGGGAAAAGGGACATGCGCAGCACCACGCAATTTGAAGCCAAAACATATATATTTTTTAAATATTGTCTTTTAAATGGAAGAGAAAAGGAGAAAGTATAGGTAGTCATCACAAGGGTTTATAGCGTCAAAAAATGCTTTAATGTGGAAATCAGTCTGTGTTAAGAAGTATTTCAACTTTCTATTTACTACACTGAGAATTGTTCAGGACCACATTATAATTTTTAGGGAAGGAATTAATGATTAAATACATTTTTCATATTCACGTGATGCTACTAAGTGACTGCAAACTTGTGCCTTGTATTTATGTAGTGTTGAAATTTCAAAATTATCTGCAACTTTATTCCCAGCTCAGATCGATTTTCCCTAATGCCGTAAAATGATAAGCCAATGATCAACAGCCTAAAAACACATTGCTACCTATTAGGTGGAGTAAAAAACACAAGTCATTCAGCCCGCAAAACGGTAATATCGTATACTGATCAACTTTTAACCTCAAAGATTGCGTGTTTTAATGGGGAGTTCCTTTGACAACAGGAAGAAACACAATCGAAGAGTAGGTACACTTTCTCTACGGGAGTACTGTATAAAGTTCAAAGTTCAAAAAGTCTTTATTCAATAATTGTATTAAATTACATGAGCTTCACAAAGCACATGTGAATTGAGAAAGAAATCATTTTAGTCTATCTTTCACTCTCTGTCTGACTGTATGTCATATATCTTGGTAATATCCTTAATCGTATATCAATGGTAATATTTGCATACTTTTCAACCATTTGATTTTAGTTATGTCCACTCCATAAAACACTGAAAAGCCAACTCTAATATAGTACAACTCAAAATTGAGAGAGCAACTCGATATTGTGGGCCATTCTAAATTCCAGCTTAAAACAGAATCTGGATGTCCAAATAATCCCCGCTTACAGAGACGGCCCTGGCTTGAAGTCATATGGTGTATTTCTGGGAGACAGAGGGGAGCGCCCTTCCCTTCCCTCGCTATCAAGTCCCAGAGGAGGCGCTGTCTCTAGCCTTATCGCCGCCCGAGTCTCTGATAACGATTAGTTATTATATCACCACAGAACTCCGCTATAAAGGAGGGGTTTCATGTGCTGTTTGTAGTTCACAGCATATTTCGGTTCTTGCAATGTTTGCTTTGTTTTTTCCTGATGATTTTTTAATGATGACGCGACTCATAGTGATTGTGTGTTTCACAGACTGTTGATACTGTAGTACCATCGATTTTTAGTCGGGATACTCTTCTTTATTTTGAGGTCATAATCATTTAAGACACTTCTCGTAACCACACAATAAGTAGAAAATGTGTTTAAAATATTAATTGTGAAAAATTTTGGAACCAAGCCCAAATATAAACGACCGAACATAAAATTTGAATGTTTACCAGTATGTTCGTGAATTAATGTACATCATTAGAGTGATATGCTTTTGACGATCTATCACTTAAAAGAAATTGCATATTTAGAATTAAACTATTTAGAATTAAAATATAAAAATATTTTTTCATATAACACATTTCGAATTAAAATTACTTAAGGAAAATTACTATGGGGTGGAGATGACTGCCAAACGTTTCTCCCCCAGTAGAATAAGTATAGGATGGTTTTACCTGTATGATTATCTTGTTGTGTACAGTAAACAGTAATTTTCATCACTACGTGGAAAGTGAGTGTTTTCGATGAGTAATCGTGTTGTACGAACGAGGTGCGCGTCTGCTTGTAAATACAAGTGAGCATTGAAGGACATCTTTGCTTCGAGTGACGAAAATTTTTCTTATACTGCTAAGTTTATCTTCGTTTTCGTTCTCTTTTGTCTCTGTTCCAATCAAAGAAAAAAAAATTACCTTTTACTAAGTTTACGTTTATCCCTATCTTTCACTCATTTAATAAATTTATTTCATTTCATACAAACCGGAATTTGTTTGGTTTTCCGGTCGCATCTTTAAAAGTACCTTCGTAAATCATATATCGTCTTAGTTTTGTTGTTGTTAAGTGAAACAACAATAAGGCATTATGGTAAGTACACAGAATACATTATATTGAGCCGCAGATATCGCTTCAATAGAGCACTGAAATTAATTTTAGAAATCATCTTCCCTCCTTAACTCTTCTCGGATGACAACATCAATTTCTTAACTCTTTTCCTCTTTCAGTCTTCCCTGACAGAATCCTCTTGGAAATCACTCAGGATGGTACATTATAAAGATTCTTGAAAGTCCGAAGGCAATGAATTGTTCTTTGCATATTATGCACGTAACTTGGGGATTTCCTCGGTGGGAACTCTCTTCTGAGCGACTAAGCAGTGTGGTGATTGAAGTCTAGATACAAGCACAATGCTTAACCTTATTCATCTTCTCGCTTCAGAATCAATCCTATCTGTCTATAGTTTTCCCATCTTCCTAGATTAAAATGACATGGACTATCTCCATCGGTTACCTTAGGTCTATCAATAGAGACTGACATTCATATCCAACAGCTGCACAACATTCTCTACAGGAGAATTACAACCCTATTTCTATTTCTACCATCAACAATCCGAATAACATAATATCGTCATTATTCAACATCATAACATATGGAATAGGTTGGAATTTCCAATGAAAGATGGTATTTAGAAATGAGTGAAAGAAATAGAAATTTTGTAACATAATCTTTTGTGAACAAAACACAAGGAATGGAACATTTTGACCGTTGTAAGCTTGTACATAGAAGAAACAGTTATAAATATAACACAAGACATGGAGGAAACTTCTCCCACCTAACCACACTAGAAAAGTCCTTGAGAAGAAACCTTCGTATATTGGACCAAAATTGTGCAACAGTCTACCAGATGAAATCAAGAGAGAAGAATTAAAAGTGACAAAGAAAAACTTCACCAATGGCTCGATCTTTTTATAACTTAAACGAATTTTTGAATAGGACATGTATTTTTATTTGTATTTACCAACAGCTTAATGTGTTTCTTGCTTCTGTTGTATACATTTTCCATTTAATTATATTATATTTCTTAATTTACTTGAAACTATTTCAAATTTTGAATATTTTAAATCTCGCTCTCTCTCTCTCTCTCTCTCTCTCTCTCTCTCTCTCTCTGAAATCGAAGATAATCTGGCGAAAGTGGCTTTAAGAACAAATTCAGTTGTTTTGAAATATGAATAAATACTACACAAAGTTTGTATGTATGTCCCAGAACTTGCTTTTCCTTACTACAGTGGCCGACCGCCCTACGAAGAATCAGTTTCATGTTAGGCGAGTAAAGCTGCAACTGCTGGTGAGGCGGGCGGGGGAGAGAAAGACTCAACTGCAACACCACTCAGTTTCTCAACACTCAGTGAATCAGACTCAAGTGAAGCAACAAAGCGGCGAGGCTATTACAGGCGCCTCGAGTGCTGCTGCACTATCATGTGCAGGGTTTGCGTTTGTTATTGCCGCCAGAGTGGAATATTGAATTTAATGATAGTCATTCCTGTGTTTTGTGAAGCTTTGTTGTGCGATATCCTTGTTTGTACCGATTACTGCCACTCACTTCTGCCACAGATACATCACAATATTCACTTATAACTACACAATTCTCTTCTCTGGATAATCATAAAATTGTGAACACTCGACACCAACTCACGAATTTGATACTTTTATTAAATTATGTAAATTAATTCAAATCTGTATAAATAGGAAGTTACACAAGTCTATTTATTTAGACTGTAGATTTGTAATTTTTAACAGTATTAACGCATTGCCTGCTTGGATACGCAACAGTGTAGGACACCAAATATAGTTATACTTCTGATAATTACAAAAGTTCAAGTAAAAATTTGATTAAAACAGAACAGTCAGTATATGTCAAAAGTCGGTTCATAATGTTGTTTAGAATCTAAATTGTTTCGTGTAAGACCCTTCCTATCCTGCGTGCTACATATGGTATAGTTGAATTAAGTGGGTTCACTAAAATTCCATATTGTTATCCAAACTCATTTTATCAGACAAATAGCCCTTCCAATTCGATTGGAAGAATTAGGTAGACTTTTTTACAACTGGAATGTTAGTACGGTTTATATTAGAAATACTGTAGTTTAACTACCTTTGTACAAAACCAATCTTCCTAGGTGCTGAAATTAACATAACCGAGATATATATATATATATATATATATATATATATATATATATATATATATATATATAGATTTTTGTACCAAATCCAAACCTGTTTAGTTTTTTGGGATAGCTTATTTCCAAAAGCACCACATCGAATATGCATAAATTTTGAAACTGGGGGTGGCTTTGGCCTCTAAGGGTCATGCTTGTTAAAACTTTGTAGTGTTACCATGAGGACAATTGCAATAAACTGGTTTTGTATACAAGATCTAAATCAAGGTCATTCTTGAACGAATTATTCTACACTCGACTTTACATCACTCCCAATTTTCACATAGGTACCTTACTTTGCAGTCTCTGAAAGGTTTCGGTTAAATCAGAGTTCTCTTTCGAATGCCTACAAAATCCGCGTAGAAAGAATTATACGACATTCATACACTGGATTACAGCTTAATAATGATATCCACATAAAACGACGGCCAGGTTCTTACAGAACACTTAGGTACACCCAGCACTGGTTTGTTTGTGGGAACAATGCCCTAGTTTGAAACAAACAATCCACAACTTTACTCACATGGGTTGCTGGCTGACTCGAGATATTTTCGCGCAGCTTCGATTACTTTTGTCTCTTGCGTCTATTCTGGGCCGAGTCAGTGCAGTTTCAGTGTCCAGTCGACAGACAGAGACGCTCCGCTCCGCCTTTGTTGCAGCCACAAATAGTTGACCGAGGTCGCAGTCGTAGCGTACGTAACACACCTCTGATGTACCCTCGGTTCGTGTTCCCCATTCAGAATGATTTATGTTCGCTCTGCTCTTCTTCGTTACGACCGTCAGTCAATTTTCGGTTTGGCCAAAGCCGCGAAAACTATCACAGTCGGTCGCAAAAATAGGAATACTGGTCGTTTTAAAACATCCAGTTTAACTGAACGTAGTAATTTTTAGACTCAGAATCACCGAAATGAGTAATAATGAATAATAAATTGACGTATCGTTATACTATCCAAATGACGGGTACTTCAAAGATCGGTTGATACGATCTTGACCAAGTAAAGAACTCCAGTCTACTTTTACAAACTAGATTTGTATTCGTTGCGAGGTACAAATTGACCATCCGTTCATAATGTATAGAATATTCATAATTCACATTTTACAACGGCTATAGAAATGTTGATGAGAATGTATAGTATTAATTAATTGATCCCTGATTGTTTGTATTTCATTTTGGAAAGCTCTGATTCTATGTTTCAGGTGGTTTCATCATCTTTTATTATTTTTTGCGGTTCTGATTCCTTTTTTCTTCACTCCTTTCTTTCTCTAATCGTTCATACCCATGACGAATATTGATGCTATTATACGAAATATACATGCAGTAAATATCTGAAAATTATTTAAAATACTGTAACCCTAAATCTAAAATGCGGACGTTGTGAAACTTAAATATGAACGTAGCCTCAGAGTTGTGAGTGAAGTGGAATAGTGATGGCTTAAGTATTGCTCAGAGAAACGCGGTCTCGAGAGTCGGCCGAAGTATGAAGCAAGAAGTGCGCTCAAGGAAAATCTCCACTTCGCCGAGCATCTGTGGAATCCCATGACAAGTGCTCCGCGGCCGCGCCTTTCGCGGAGTGTCGTGTACGGGGAAATTGACATCGCGCGAAGGCTGGCATCACACAGTGCCTAGTTTATTCTCTGGCGCCAACCTCGATCCTGGAGCCTTCCACTTCCTTCCGGCCGCGTGGCCCGGCGAAACGAGTCCAAGGAGGTCTGAAGCAATCCAAGATGGCGGCGGGAAACCCTAACCTAACCTTCCCCAGTGATTGGCGGCACTTTCTCCATTCTCCGTCCTCCATCTTGCCCCGGTCCAAGTGGGTTTTGAGAGCTCCGTGATGGCAGCCGTGAGGTTCCAGTCATGAGCCGCACTTACGCAACCTCGGGTCCCGTGTCGAGCCCGCGGGAGTTTATAGGTCGCCAGAGTGGTTTATGAGCTGACGACTCAAATGTGCAAAATCCCCTTTCTTCTCTACTGCGCCAGTTTCAACTGCTCCAAAGATTAGTCAACACATTATCTCTCAGCGGAGTGTGGCGTCCATTTGGTCTACTACCAACCACCGACGTTCGATGTTCATTGGCGGAAAGCCCAACGTTACGAGAATATTAAACCGGCGAACACATTTTATCGTTATAGGCTCTTCTTGGCTTTCAGATAACCCATTGATGTCTTACTTAAACAGTGCATAGACGCCAAATTGCCTTAAACACTGGGCACAATGAAGATTTTCAGTCTTAATCTAAATTTTACATATATAGAAAATCGAATGCAATGAAATTATGGCTCTTTTGTACTTGTTTTTGTGATTATATCAGTCACCTGATTTTTCGGACTAATAATGAACGTTAAAATTTTATTTCGGTGAATTTTACTTCTTTTGTCTGTGAATAGAAAATATAAGATTTGATTGATCTACGATAAAATTTTGTAAAAATGGATTTCAAGATTTTAATTTGTAGTTGTATTTTAGGGTTGGATAACGAACTATACGAGTACACATCCTTTATGACCACCTTTGGTATGATTATATCCAAGATAAAAATGACAAAGATCTCATTACACATTAAAATCTGTCATAATCTACAATTCATTTCAAAATTCTCGATAAAAGTATTTCATCACTAAGTACATATACTACTATCAAATTCATTAATCTTAATGCGGGCTCTGCAGAGTGCGAGTCGCGGATGTACAGCCCAAAGGCAAGTGGCCTTCTAGAAATACGTGTCCTCAGTTACATAACAGCGGCGTGGTCAGAGACACAGGCCCACCTGCCGCGCTGTGCTGCTGATAGTAGAGCCTCAAGGTCATCGCTCAGTATACAATGTGATGCTTCAGAATGTCGGTTGACTTTGTTAAAACTAACGGAGGATAATGATGAGTAGAACATTTCAAAATATACACACGAACAGTAATACAACTACTGAAATCAAGTCGATTAAAGGTGATCATAAATAGATAAGTTATTTAATGTTTACAAGTCAATAATGGAGATAGTTGACGATATGCTGAATTCGTTTGTAAACTAAATGGGGGATCTTGGGACGTGCAAGAACTCTTAATTTTCCTAATGCGTTTGGAGATCCTAAATTATATTGTTGGGGAAAAACATAAATTTCCACTGAAACAGGAATAAATTGTCGATTTCACATTTTTATGGATAATTTCCAGTATTTATTTTATTTGCAACGGCATACCATTTTACATGTGAGAAAAAAAGAAAGAAAAAACACAATATTGCTACCACTAGTTTTAAAGTGCATGCATTCTTCACATTAACAGTGTGTGAAAGTCTTATAAACTAGAAAACACAAGCTCCATAATTTTATCCAAATTATTGTTTTAATTTTATTTTTCTAGTCAAGACCCTGGTCGTCACAACTACAAGCCATTTGGTGCTCAATGTGCGCACAATGAAAAGTCCATCGGCTAGAGCTGGACATGTCCTTGTGCCATTTGAATTACATCGACTTGGGCCGATTTGAAATTACGTGTTTTTGTATGGACGTGTTTGTGAACTGTGTTAGTGTACGGATATTATTTCTGATTAGGCGACGTTAGCAGCTAATTGATGTAAATGTTACTATCTGCATGTCTGATACTGTCACTGTCGTGCCTCAACATGTTGACATTCTCTGCATCACTAACAGGACTGACATTTGAGGGAAATTAACAACCTATTTATAGTCGATTCGTTCAGTCCAGGGGCCACAATATATCATTTATGTTATTTATTTATTTCATATATCCCAGTACTTAATTCTACTAGAATGGTATGAATATTAAAGGAGTAAAAGATCCATGTGCACCTCGTGGCTCTTAGCTCCTATCCATCCTTTTTATCCATTTTTAATTGATTTTTTCTAATCCTCTCCCAGTTTTGTATTGTTAAAGGCTTTGTATCCGTTATATTATTAAAGTTACGAACAGTTGTGCAACTTAAACACAACCAAATGAAACAATGTGGCCACCATATTAAATGGAACTGGAAATAAAAAGTGACAAAACAGAAAAAAACGACGTGACTCGTAACTGCAGTAAACACGTGCGCAATTTGTGATGTAAACACAAACATACATGGAACCGGGCCGCGTCATAGCGCAAGTTGTTTACATTAGTTTGAGGTTAGGTCTAGATAAACAATACTGTTTAGATCGAGATTCGCAAGTCTTGAGAAAATTGTTGGAGTAAATTTCAAAACTGTGGAGAAAATTTTATACAAAATAATCTGAGTTAGGCTTTTTTAATGCTCTAAAGCGTTTTAAACTTTTTTGAACAAAACTGAAGATTTTATAAAACTCAAGCGTTAAAAATAAAAACAACAAAATACATGACAAACTGGGAAAGCAAGTGTTTGTAGTTACAACCTTAACGTAAGTTTGAAAGCGATTAGAATAATTCAGTATCGCTAGGACAAAGTGTAATTTAAATGTTCGAAACATCATGGTACACAATCTAGACATTATAATGCGATTTGCTGCATTAACTGCGATAACCCGATAGCATTAGGCCTAAGACCTTTGCAATAAAACTGGCGTTATGAACGATAAGGAGTTATAATTTAAAATATACTTTTAGAGCTCCGTTTAAAAACCTTTTCGTTACTTGGTTTAATTGTACTATTTTATTTTTATTTTACAATGTACAAAACAGAATCGACGAATTACATTGCAGCGTAAAAACAAAACTCTAAATGTGTAAGTTACAGGTGACATTTTTCTTTAATTTACAAACAGTAAACAAACAAATACATAATCTATAAAAACTTTATATTTCTACAAAACAACTAAATACAAACCATAGTTGGCCGTGTTGTTTAATATTCCCATATTAAAGAAAAAGTAACTCCAATTTTACAATGAATTCATTTCCAATATTTGTACATCACACATAGAAATATTTGCCAGTAGATTCAACTTAATAATTCAATTCTGTTAATTAAATCCTGACAGCTGGTACGGTTTGATGAATGGTTTGTAATTTACATGATTAGTTTCTGATAGTTTTAGGGCTTATAATTATCGAAGAGCAGATAAATTTAATCGTAGATTATTATTGCCTCGTTAGGTGATGTGCTTTCATATCTATACAGTGATATTATCATGCTAATGATCAATATTGATCATTTTGGATATAGTAACGATAACTGTATTGTATTGTTCAAATACGGGAGTTACATCAATCATTACTGAAACTGCCAGATAATGACTGTAACATAATGGTGGACTCGTCATAATTCATATGTTATAGGCAGATTATCAGGTTCATTATAACGGAATAAACGGAAGTGCGTTGTGCAGCCGCCATTTTGTATTTTTTTAATTTTTAGCTGGCCATTATGTTAAAATGTTCGAGGCATCGAAAGTTAGGATAAAACTTCTTGCAAATTAATAATTCATGTACATTTATCTACATATATCTACATTTCATATCATCTTGAAACACATCTTTGTCTACTATAAACCACAACTAGATATACAGTTTTCAAGAAATAAATGTATTCGATGTGAAAAAATAATTGTATTTGGTGGAACTGGCTTTCGAATTCATTACGCATCTAATAAATAAAATTACTACACCTACATTTGTTGGGATCAAATAAATTTGGGAACTACATAAATTTCATGCTCATTACGATGTATGTATGATGTGTATTATTTTACTGTTGAAAGAAGAGTGTTTTACGTTCTAAAGATTGTGTAGATAAATATATAGGTTACATTTATGTTATGAGGTAACAATCTTAAAACAGTTTTGTTACGTAAGATTTAGAAATGTAATACGTTTGTAAAATGAACCAACCAGAGTAAATCATTTGACAGTCACAAATGACTGAGTAAATAGATGAAACAGTGGAGGTTCAGATAAGAAGTTATATGGTTCAGAGGAAAGACAAATGTTGAGTACGTCAGCAGAATGACGGCGAGCGTCACGAGGCGAGAAAATTCTGGTTTTAATGTGGGTACTTTGCCAAAATCTGTCTCCAGATCAGTAACTGACAGAACAGCTGGTCTGTGAGTGGGCTTTGTGGAAAGGCCAGGTTAGGTTAGATTAGGTTATAGTATATCTGTTCCTTGAACAATATACTATAACATTATACAATAATACATATTTAACTATAACATAATTACAATATACTATATTACAGTATATCTGTTCCTTGAACAATGAAGACTGACGTATGATGAATACGGCGGGGTTGGACTGCTTTTTGGATGTATGGAAACAGTACGAGTACATTTGATAATTAGAAAAACGTTAATTATTTTATTTATTCCAAACATACGGGTTATTAATTAAATACAAAAATTAACATCAGTTCAAATATTCAGTAAAAATGATTAAATATTACAATGTTATATTACTTTACGTACTATAGATTAAAAAAAAGGCAGTGACTAAATAAAAAATAAAACATTTCAATTCCAAATTAATCCACAAAACATTTTAATAAGTTAGTAATCTATAAATTATATAATCGGGCCTATGTATAAAATTGACCAATTGAAAATTTAATATTTTGTCAGTTATTTATAGTGTACAATAATTGTATGAACAAACACGAAAATTATTGATTAAAACAAATAAAAATGCATTAACACATATCACTTTACCAAAGTGTGACAATTTTATTCACTGTTGAGTTTGTAATACATTTTAAACGTAATTCATTGTATTGTGATTTATATGTAGGAAATTAATAAAACGTTACAAATAATATTGCTGCAAAAATGTTTACCACCTTAGACAAACTAATTTCTCATATACACACTATATTTGTGGGACTAATACAATGTTACAATTAAAGTAGAATATCCCTTTTATAACTTCACCAAGGGCCATTAAAGGAGAAACGTTGAGCACGACTTCCTTATGGAGATGGGCTGCTTTCACCACGGGCCTGTTCACACGAGAGCCGACTCATTGTCCCACTGTGAACCCGCCCACATCCCACTCGATGTGGTAAGCTTTTTCATTCACTCATCATCATCACTAGTTTCCACGGCCTTTCAAAAGGCTCAAGAGAAAACCCCATATTCGATAAGAATTTTAGAACTCTTTTCGTCTCGTACGGTTTTAAGGTCTTATTGCACCTCTTTAAGTAAACTTCTGTTGTTGAATGAAGCGAAGTAGGTTCGTCAGACAAATCTGAATCATGTGGAGCAGAGGCTTGCCTTTAATCCAGAGTACAATGTTTTGTGTCTTGTATCGGCCAGTAACGTTGAGAAGACCGAGGTAGTTGCAACTCTTACGTTCAACTTAGTAGAATTTATATGTATTCCTACTAGTCAGTTTCTGAGTTTGTGTTAATAGGGCGAAGGCGAGGACTTCGTGTCAGCGTTAAGTTGACGATGGCCGCTGAGGTGTCACAGATATATTCAACATTTCATAGAAACACCGCCTACATTTTTTTTAGTTCCATGTGGTATCTCTAGATGTTACAAAAGCATTAGTTGCATTGTTATTCCCATTGTTAGACTTATGAATGTCAAATGAATTTCGAGAGTGTTTGTCGGAAAATGGCCTGTTCGTATGGGCAGAGCTGTGTGGCGATTGAAGTAGTACATATTATCCTCCACATGAGAGGTCACAAGTTTATCGTGTGGGTCTTGGTGTATTGCAAGGGTCACCACCAGAAAAAATCAAATTGTGCTTAGTTTATAACGTTCGGTTGAATTTACACTGCGTAAATCGAAACTCGATTTTCACTTACCATGGGCAACCGCATGAATGAATATGATGGAGCAGTACATCACAAACCGCAAATCTAATGATATATTGGGATAGAATGTTTGATTGATAAGCCTAGTTTACTGAGGAGTATGGTTGTTCAGACCATCGAGGCTTCTTCAGTGTCGGAGGCTTTTTCAAGCGTAAGCATGACAGAATATCGTTTCCTACCCGCTTGACTGGAACAGAGGTAGCCTTCATTTCAAAGTGGCATGATTAAGTTGCCAATTATCTCCACTATTGGTGGATATAACAGGGATTTCAACAGGAGATGCCCTCTACCCGCAATGTTATCCATCTTTAACATCATGACACCTTGGAAGCAGCACATAGGTCCATTAGACCTTTAGCAGTACAAAGGTCATTGCACTTAGTGCAAACGGTTCCAATGTCACAGTTTATCCTGCTTCCACTGGGATTTGTCATCGTCAATATTATCACTATTTCCGCCTGTTCCAGTTTATGTAGCTCGCAATATAAAAAATCAAATACTACCGAAGATTCCCACATGGTATGACCGCCCAACAAACTCCAGACACCAGCAGAAGTAAACACTCAGACAGTGAGCGCTGAGCAGCACCTCCACTGTGTACCGAGTACGTGGTGAGCCGAGCGGTTGTTGTCTGTTCTGTCAGTTCTGGTTACCCTCTCTGGGTTTATGATTCACCTTGTTTGTGCATACATACAAGTACACCTTCTTCGAGGGCAATACGTACTGGGAACACTTCATAAAATCTAATAAGGATTTGTGGCTTCTGTAATGAGCCTCTGAGACTTTTGAAATTTAATATCCAATTTAAATACTTTCAATACAAGACAGAAATATACTTTGAAACGCTTTATGTACTTCCGTTTATTTACAGATGCTTATCCGTTTGTTTACACGATTACTTTGGGTCTTTTAAATGAAAACTTTAATGAGGAAATGAATTTTACTGTATTTCAGTCTAGTCGACCTGATGGTAATGTCTGTTTTAACCGGTTAGTTCTTATACAATTTCTTAGTTACTGCTCTCAAAGATAATATTCTTGGAGTTAGAAAATTTGGAACAAATTTGCCGTCACTCCACGAGAAACTATATTTTTACACAGAAGTTGTTGGAATCCTGTATTTCCAAAATAAACAGTTTTAATATTTAAGTTGATACAGAATTTAGCTATCTTCTCTGACTTATCCGGAAGGGCTGGCTACTTTGAAAGATGTTACTAAAGGAAATGATATACTTATAAAATATCGTGTAGATCCTTCTATGTTCATACTATAAAAAAATCAAGCAAAGATGTAACAAAGTTCAACCTTTAATATCTCATATTTCTTTAAGAGCGATGCAAATTTTGTTCTATTTTTATATATTCTTGTCTTTTTTATGTTATTATAAATTTAAGAAGTAACTCATCCAAAAGTAGATTGGGCCACTTTTCAGAGCCGTGGAGGTGAAGTAAACATGTATGTATCAATGTATTTTAGCACATTTTAAATTTTATGGCAATCAGTTCTATCAGAAAATAAACAATTAAATAACAATTCGTTATTGGTTTTTAATATTTTTTTATTTGTAAATCAGCAAATATGTAACAACTGTAACAGGACACCATTAAGAAATTTAAATACTCTTGCGTAAACCGTCAGTCTTATCTTTCAGCCGTCTGAACACTAACTCTATACTCTCTACAAATAAGCTTTGAACTTCTGGAAAATCTCTCTCAAATAATGACTTACGTTACGATTTATTAACTTTATGATTCACGTTTCAGTGCGTTTTAACCGAGAGTTAAATGTGTCACGAGTGTTTAAAATAGTCAACTTACAACTCGCTTCACAGATCAATATTCTTTTGTGGCGCAATGACTCAGAGTGAATAAAATAAATTTATATTTGACTGAATGACGGTGTACTGGCGACGAGCGCAACGTGGCGTGGCGCAAAGATCATTGCTTGCTCAATATGGACTTATGAATGAATCAGATTGTATTGTAAACTTGTGATAAAACGCACTATAATTATGTTTCAGATAACAAACTGAAAAGTTTTCGTACTGAAAATTAAAGTTATTAATTTTCAATATATTTGGAACAGAAATAGATCGGTACTAATTTACCATTACGTAGTTATTGCCCTTGTTAAAACTATTGCGTTCTTAACACTAAAATAGATTAATGATGATCAGTTTAGGCCGATTATTATGAAATGGAATATTACGCACTACTAGGGGAATTATGAAATATATAATAATATTTTACAGTACTAACATGTTTTGTAACATGTGAATAAGGGGATTTCTGAACCAGTAATTTGTTAAATAAAGTTGAACGATCCAATGAAATCATACGGTTTTATATTCATTAGTAACGCGACTTGTATGTTGTATGTTATGATGTTACTTTTACATTACGCAGAACACATAGCCTTGATATGGTACTAAAACAATGGACTAAGCGAAAATTTCCGCTAAGCCTTCATGATCGAGGCTATATTTATTTGCAGATCAAAGAAGTTATTATTATTTTCAGCAGGTATTCGGTCTGTGAATAGGTTTTGGACTCGCTCCACATTGAACGGTGATCGGCACGAGCGTTGTAGTGACTGGGAATAGGACACTTAGAATAACACGGGGAAGGTCACAGTCTTCCAAATATGCGCATTTCTTGCATTCATTAGTTCACTGCCCTACTGACTATCAATGCGGAATAACTTAATTCTCGTTTATTCTTTCGAACTATATAGCGTGTGACTATTACAAAATATTCTCTTTACGGATTTTGCGCTAATAACAGACAAATTGCCAACTTACACTGTAAAACAGGGAACTCCGTCTTTCTTGAAATGGTTAAAGGAGATTCCCCTAAGAAATAACTCGGTCGTCAGTCACGCTAGTATAGCGAAGGTCGAAATTCTGTCTACCTTGAAACAGTTAAAACCAGTCTGACAGACAAAATAATGGTTAAATCACCGTCTGACAAGAATATAAAAATACGGACTTCGCCACTTTCAGAGTTTGCAGGCCTATATGGTTAGCTGAATCAGATTGAACATTTATTTACAGGAATTATGGTTAAAGTTTAGTGTGTGATCTCAGGAATGATCTCAGATAAAATATAGTATTTTATTTATTCAACCCTTTTGATAACCTATTTCGACGTCCACCCAAACCAGCGCGGATGATGATCGATTTTTGTCTTGTGGGAAATCAATTTCCACGTTGGGTGACTGGAGATTCCACTTCCAGTTCCAAAAACCCAGATTGGGTGCTTTTAAAATGCAAATATGCTCTCGGCTCCTCGACTATACTGATCACAGAGTTGAAGTGTTGTCGATATTTTATAAAACTATCGAAGTATTTTTAATTTACTGCACAATTACCCGTATTTTTTTACACTAATATTCAAACAATTTAAAAATTATAAAACCGCTTATTTTGCTAATTGCTGTCTAAAATTCGTGCAAATACAAAGTGCAATTCATAGATTACCTTGATGGGTGTGATAAAAAGGAATCTTTTTAATTCATTCGTCCGTTTATTTTAATATACTTTTGTGCAACGTTCATCTCCGCTGATCATATTGTGAAACGTTTATATTTGGAATGGAAGCGATACATAATAATGTTCTATATAAAAAGTACGTTTCTTATTTAAATTATATGTATTAAGATCCTGTGTTTACTATAACTGATTCGAAAAATTGAACAAAAGAACGGTTGTTAATGAATGATTATCTGTTTCTGTCCATTTCTTCCTTAGATTTATCTCGGACACTAATGTGCTACTTTTATCTAGTGTTACTAACGAGGAATTCGGAGTTAATTAGCATGAAACCATTACTGTTGGAAAGTTTCATTATTTATGAAAGCAATAGCTATTTCCTTAATTTTTGACTTCCGGTTTGGCTTGTTCCGGAAGTGATCAGTAGAAAAGAAGCATGGATATAATATAGCAGGATTAAATAATTAGTATTAAGTTGTATGTTTGTAACAATGAACAGATGTTTAGAGAACCGAGTAAGCTGAGGTAAGATGACGTTCAGCAGTCATCATTACGACTATGATTGCTGATTCTTATAATATGTTCAAGATGTATAAACAGTACAAAGGAAATATGATCTCTTTGGCGGACCGTACTAGTACCTTTAATGATATGAATAACTTCCATTGGATGAAGGTGGCATAATCGGCTTTCTTTGAAGAAAAAAGGAAACATGGTTTTTAATTATCTATGAGGAATAGTTTAAATTATAAAGAGATGTTATGTTATCACTCCTGGTTGCGGGTGTGTGTTTTATTCTGGAGTCTCTTGAAGAAGAGGACAACCAAGAGGCGGCATTCATGATCAGAGCTTATGCAATATTTTGTCCCTTTGTGTGAGATGAATATTCGAGAAGGTCACGAATCACGAATGCTTCCGCCCAGCAGTGCGGGCTGCGTCAGCATCTTCGGCGCTTCATCCCTCGAGATAACTAACTCTCTGTGTAACAGGCGGATAAGTGGATCGCCTCACTCACCGTGTATGCTAGTATTCGAAACTTACTTTAAAATATTCCATTTCTATAGAACATTTTTCACTTGTAGTGAGTACCGCACAGTGTAGAGTACCTTTGTAAGCGAAGATAAATTGCGCTTTGAAGAAAACTACCGAATGTAGAATTGATAAAAATCTTCTGCTGAGCTTATATATAATTTATAGCATTGGAACGCTTTAGGGTTGACTTCTTAAACGTATAGGATTTAAAAGTATAAACGTCAACACGTTTGTATAAAATCGTAATGAAATACTTGGTATATAAACCAACATTTATGAACATGACAATCAATTTAAGCTGCGTGAAATCTAAAGGTATAACATTTAATGAGAATGTATGCATAAGCCATATAATATAGTTGGTATACGCTTACTGAAGCTTTTATTTTAAAATAATATGTAAACAACTTATCGAATTCCTTGTGTCTCTCATTATATAAAACTAAAATAAACATTAAAAACCCGGTTATGTGGACACTAAATGTATTAACAATGATAGATTAATGAATTCCTATACGGTTTTACAAAGCAACGTTATATAGGTACGACGTCCACAGTCTACCTTAAATAAGCCAAACAAAACATTGACGATAAAGACACTTCTGTCAGGTCAACGCACGTTGATAGACTGCAAGCTCTTTATAAACTAAAATGGTCTTCGGAATGGTAAATTAGTTTTGCTAAGTAAGAGTTTAAGTGAACTGTATGCACAAATGAATTAGCTTATGTAATATCAAGCAACCAATAAATGATTGCCATTTGTTCAGGGTCATCTAAAATTAATTTTTCTTGCGTCATCGAAATATCTGACATTACACACAATTTGTCTTATGCTTATATTTAAGATTTTCATCCTAATAAAGTAGTTTTACGTCTGATGTGGTTTGGTTTTAAAATAAAACACGTTATGGGTACGATTCCTTATTATTTTAATATATGTCAAAACCTCAGATGAACTTTCTGAGTTATAGTTCAGAATGAGTTCATCTAAGTTATATTGTAAACAATATATTAATTGTTTACAATTAATATATTACAGTAAATTGAAGAAAACGATTACATTACATCGAACAGAAGACAGACTTCAGTAGCCACGTCGATATTTCGAAGTTCAATTGGGTACATCTAGTAATTCTTCTTCGGATTTTAAACGACCTCGGACAAACCTTTTCACTCGAAAGTTTCAAAGCCTGTGTCGGCTGCGGGTGTTGAAAACCTGAACGAATCTTCCGGATTTATACCAAATTTTCCATAATATTTAACTAAGAGCTTTTTCACATCATTCTGTTTTTGTATTGCTAAGAATGTTTGAGTCCTGTATGGGCTCTGAAACAATACCTCTTGAAGTTTTTTCCGGGAAGGAACAGTAAACAATAGCTTGCACAGTCGCTTACCAATTTCTGGGTAAACAAACGATTTCTTGAGGTTTTTTGTTTTAGTAAAAATTTGTACATTAACCTTCTTACATTTGACAATTTTCAAATCCCATTTATTGGTAGGTTTGAATGAGCTATTAAACACAATGTTAGAAACAAAGGAAATTACAGTTTTTAAAGTCGCAACTTCTGAGATTATTTGTGAATTTCCTAAGGATTTTGTATTACTTCCAATTACCTCGTTTGAATTGAGTAATTAATAACTCCATACTCAAATAAAAAAAATTACAATTCTATGCAAAATAAATAATGTTTAGAACACATCACTAAAATACAGCATAAAACACAATCAAAACCACCTAAGTCGGCTAAGATCTATATTATAGGTGTGGATTCAGTGCTGTACTCAGATTAGCAGAAGTATCAATGAATACTCAGCCTTCATTGGCTAAAAAAGTTAAGGTTCTAACTCTAAACGCCAAAGAACTAGTGCGTTTTGATTTTAACTAGCGATTAAAATTTTCAGGTGGGTTTTGACATGAAATAAGTTTATATACAGAGATATAAGGTTAAACAAAGAATAATATGCAAAAGTAATCTAAATTTCGATTTCTTTCGAGTTAGTGAGTTTTGATTATGCACCCTTCAAATGTCAAAAGATAATCATACGCAAGTCTAATTAGAACAGCTGTTCACAACGCGATCCTACGGCTGGGCCATGTACTACCTAAAGCGACACTAGCGAATTCTGTTGACTGATCCTAGTTACTAATCTCAGCGTGACGTCTATGTCCTCGTTTGTCATTTGACTTACCGCTTTAAGTCGGTAACACACACTGGGTACCACGATTATAATCTATATGTGAATTGCTCTAATATTATCTTAGAAGAGAATTCTTTATAATATTGGCAGTTTAAAAAATGTTTTAACAAAATAAAGTAACATGTTAATTTCCTCCAATATTATTATATCAATTTAATTATAGTGAGAGGCATATTTAATAATAAAAATTTCCATAATGGTTGTATGTGGTTTTATGAATAATTATTCCTTTCTGCGACTCGCCACACTCGTATTTGAGTAATTCGTAGCTGAAAAATATGGTTAATAACTATCTTACGTAATCCCATTTCTTGTATATGGAATAATTAAGTCGTTGCTAGGAGAACAAGTATTTTAGAATATCCTACAATATGCTGTTAATTGTTAATAATGATAATAAAGAGGAATATTTCTTTAATTCGTGTAAACGACAAAGCGGCGATAATGATGAAAACAGTAGGGATTTTTGTCTGGCATTGAAGAATAGTAGAGTAAAATATATCGTTCGCTGCTGATTCTTATTACACCAAACCGACCGTACACCCCGGCCGTGTACCTCAGCAAGCTCGTGATAATCATGTTGCGTCTCTTCGTGTATATCTAGTTGTCAATATTTATGGTCATGCATCTCAGGACAAAAAGTTTTGCTTTCAAAGGTTTCTTTTAACCCAATTAAATGTTTGGCTAACGAAAACTCATGGCCAAAAACTGAAATATTTTCCTACATTGCATTTTACCATATTTTATGCACATTATCACGAGTATAATAATACATTTTAAAACAACTAAATTTGTTTCGTTACGGGTATAACCATGTATTTTAGACAAAGTTATTTAAGTTTACTCAATAGTTACTTTATTACAACATGATATCAATAAATAACTTGCAGTTTAGATGAACTTGGTAAATTCTATGCTCAGCAATGTTCAAGGGCAGGGTCAATGTTTTTGACTCAGGTTAGTACAGTGTTTTTATCGATCGGGCTAGAGACAGCTAGCAACTACAAAGTGTTAAAGCTGTCACACTATTTTAGGCTGCTTTACTGCCCGCATTTGGTGGATGATAGCTTGCCACTTAACGGTAAAGGCTAGCAGCTACTATTTCGGTAGCGGCTTGTAAAATAGCGTAGTATGTCGGCGTAGTGTGATAGCGGTTGGTAGAGGAACATGTTCTCACAAGTTAACACGCAATTACTAACACTAGCAGCTAGCCGGTAAAGCGACTTACTAGCAGGGACTATAATTTAGAGAGCTCAGAGTTGGACATGTTCTCACATGCTAACACCCTGCTAGTTGATATTGTACCGTCGTAACCGTACTTACTAACACTGCAGCTAGCCGGTAAAGCGACTCACTAGCAGGGACTATAATTTAGAGAGCTCAGAGTTGGTCATGTTTTCACATGCTAACACGCTGCTAGTTGATATTGTACCGTCGTAACCGTACTTACTAACACTGCAGCTAGCCGTTAAAGCGACTCACCAGCAGGGACTACTATTTAGAGAGCTCAGAGTTGGACATGTTCTCACATGCTAACACGCTGCTAGTTGCTATTGTACCGTCGTAACCGTACTTACTAACACTGCAGCTAGCCGGTAAAATGATCTACTAGCTGAGACTATAATTTAGATAGCTAAAAGGTGGCCATTTTAAACTGTGCTAACTAATGAAATCTTAATAGCCGTCTATTGATAAACCCATTGGCTACTCTTTATTAATCTCAATGGTCTCAACAAAAATGTCACTTAAACTTCGAATTATAACAGGAAACGTGCTCTGAGATAAAAAATATTAAAATAAATTATACAATGCAACTCAGACCTAAATAAAATAAAGAAATTACAAAAAAAGCCAAGCTTTTGTTAAGTCGGGATACAAGCCAGAAAAAATATTTTGAGAATGTCCTTAGGTATAATATTAGTTTACTTTCCTGATGTAAATTCTACGAGCATTCGTACTCCTGCGATGAATGCAGTTTTGCCAACTGGCATATGATCCAGACCAATCCGATTAAACTTCATAACAATCAGATTATGATTGTGGATAACTTTAAAAATCAATTTCTTTAACAGTTAACTAGTGAAATTATGGAAAAGTTGAAGATTTTTTGTTGAAAATTCATTAAACGTCGTAGTGAGTAATGGACACATTAATAAGATACTAACGATAAACACATATCTTTAAAATAACGGAATGTTCCACTGCCACACATTCGACGCTATTTATGGAATCTAATCAGAATGGCAAATTCCCTTGCATAATGGTTTGCGCAAGCCGACGGTATAATCGTGTCTTGATTAAGTGAAATGTGCAACTCTGTGCTGGGATGATTCTTCCTCACGAATACAACATGTTGGCGCATACACGTACTCTACAATCTTGCGCGCAAAACATGTTTGTCTACAAGGGCGTTATCTTGTAACAACAAGTGTTACTTGACGGACGGAAAGTTCAGTACCTTACCCACGATAGGAATATTTTACGTTTTGTAGAGCATAAACGAGATGTGAACCGTGTTCGTTGGAAGAGATAAAAAGTCGGCGACGAAGTCACGTTTTTTGGATCTTTTCAATCGAACATGACTCCAGATTCCAGGAGTCAAGTCTGTGACAGCATCAGTTTCCAGACGCTGCACTAAGAGCAAGGTGAACTGGAGCTAAACTCAACATTCACACCGAATTAACCTTTCCCACCATTTTAAAATATATAAATAATTCTTTATAATTAAACTATGTTACGTGTATAAATGAGATCTTTTTATACGTCTAGGTTATGCTGTGATGAAGATGAGTTTTCAACCAAGTCGGGGCTTGACTTCTCACAAGTCCAAGATGGCGGAACTCTGAGTTGTGTGATGACTAATCAAGTCTGCCAATTAAAGATTACGAAGCCTCGTGTGTGAGCTGTATAGGAGTGGCGCTGTAGCAGTACAGTGGGCCTCACATAGTGGGGTCGAGCCCGCGTGTTAGACCCGTACCGCTAACCGGCACGTGACTGGTACTACCGCCTGTTCTACATGTAGATGTGGTGCTAGATAGCCTACTACTACTGGGAGACGGTTGTAAGCGGCGAGACCGTTGAATATCGCACTTTTCAAAACCACTAATAGCCGCCACAAACTGCACGACTGGACGGATGGTCGGTGAAAATCGCTCGCCTGCTTATTCGGCGGATGTTTTGGATTGGAATCAATCAGTGACTTTGTAAATGTCCGCATGGCAGTTTCAGCTGCGCATGCGCACGGCATCACTTCAACATACACCACCCCGCTATAACATAGTTCTTCGCCGCATAGTGTCCTTATTGGTTGCTGAACCTTGTCATCCGTCTTATTTGAACCTGAAAATCAGTTTTTGCTCATTAATTCCTCATTTTAAAACTCCTTGTTGGATTGTCTATTTTGTTTGTATATAATAGCCTTTTTGTTATTGTTAACAATGTTTTGAAACACAGCCTAAAAATATTAAGATAATATTGGAAATAAAACAAAACAAAAATAATAAGTTACGTTTCTTTTATTGTTGAAAAATATATAAATTTTGAGTGTTGATGAATTTATAAAATTGTGTTTTTACCGATATTAACTAAAAAATACTTTTGGGATTTGCTAGTTTGTAAAAGCCTACCACAAGCATACAGCTTACCGTTCTCTGTTTGTAATTGGTTCCCCGTAATTCGTGTCTTTCCTCTTTATAGTAATCTCTATAAATGTCAAAAACTCTTCGAATTGTTCTTTATTCAGTCTAAAATACCGTCTGAATATCTCTAAATCTACTATGAAATGGTGGAATCCACCAAACACTTTTCTTTATATATTAATGGGTTGCACCCAATGTTTTCGATTACAAACTGAATACAGCATGACTCTCATCATCACTGCTGGAACTGTCAACAACAATACAGCATGACTCTCATCATCACTGCTGGAACTGTCAACAACAATACAGCATGACTCTCGTCATCACTGCTGGAACTGTCAACAACAATACAGCATGACTCTCGTCATCACTGCTGGAACTGTCAACAACAATACAGCATGACTCTCGTCATCACTGCTGGAACTGTCAACAACAATACAGCATGACTCTCGTCATCACTGCTGGAACTGTCAACAACAATACAGCACTCAACTACAGCATGACTCTCGTCATCACTGCTGGAACTGTCAACAACAATACAGCATGACTCTCGTCATCACTGCTGGAACTGTCAACAACAATTCATGGCACATTTATCACAAAATCACTGCTACACCAAGTTACACTAAATTTCATTATTTATTTTTTCCCCTGACTGAGGTCGCAACTCAACAGAATGACAAGATGTAAACAAATTTGTCCGTCCATTCGCTGGGTGAACGTTAGCGGTGTGAGATAGCTTAGTATCCCTTACTCACGCAGTCTCCATGTCCTCTGTATTTACCCCTCTGTATTCCACGCCCAGATCTGTTTATTCCTCTCGTAAAACTGTATTTATGGCTCGATAAGAAGAGCATCTAGAAGAACCCTGTAGTTCTTGCGAAAGAGAAACTTTTTAAATAACAGATGATTCGCTTCCCCAAGTATGACTGGTCATAGGGGCATGAAACTCCGCAATACTGTTGGAATTTGGATTCAATGAAGGTCTATAACAACAGAAAATCTACCATTCTACTTTTAAAAAGTTTCGAATTGAAGAATCGAGTATTTTGGCGAAAATCACATTTCACTTCCAGAAAGTTGGGAGTTATGTCATGAGGTTAATGAATTTTATTTTCAACGAACTATACGATAAATACAAAAATGTAACCATAACATTTCGAAATATTAATTGTAAGATCTATTTTATGTGAGATTTGAACCGTTTGGACTAAACGAACTTTCGAAAAGTAGAAGAATGTTTCGAAAAGTAATTTTACTATACTTGTTACTGAATATTGCTCTTCTCTACCTAGATGAAAAATAATATGCGATTTTCCCATCCAATCGCCCCTTTATCTTATTAAGGACAAGTAAATAATGCAGCGGCGTTATACGTTTGTGTAGCCTTCAATGATAAAGTCTTAAAACCATGTTACATTTACTATTTTGTAATCTATTCAAATTCTGTAGAGAAAACTTAAATCTGGAATCCATTAAAATGGTTTAATAATGCATATCTCGTAGGCGTTAATGAATTTTTTTATATAAGTGGTGCACAAAACACTTTGAAGTTTTGATAATTTTAATATCTGACTATAAATTTAATGTAGATATCCTAACTGCCTTTTTGAACGATAAGAGTGGTTTAGATCACCAACCATCTCTATTTTTTGTCACATGTTAAGAAAGAAAAGTTTAAGCTATTTACGTGGATATGTTAAATGTTTAAAGCTAATGCTATAAACAATATCGATTTAATAAACTGTACTAAACATGTTTATGTAAAGACCGAATAGAAGTGTCAATGCCTCGGGCTCCAGGCAGTGTCGCCAGGCAGGCTAGCTGCAGTCTTACAGCCGAGGGCCAAGAGGGGATATCCGGAAACAACTGGTCAGACTGACAGTGGACGTGGGCAGCCAAGTGTTTACGGCCTTGCACGAATATAGCTCATCAGCCTTGCGTCCAGCGACCATCGCTCACCACACGAACAGTACTGTCCGGCCTGAGACTGCGTCACACTCCTGATGTACCAATTAACAGGAGCTCGTAGATGTCACATCACACGTAACATTATAACCTACCCTTGCCCTGAGTTACTGTCGGACCTGAGACTTCGTCACATTCCTGATGTACCAATTAACAGGAGCTCGCAGATATCACATCACACGTAACATTATAACCTACCCTTGCCCTGAGTTACTGTCGGACCTGAGACTTCGTCACATTCCTGATGTACCAATTAACAGGAGCTCGCAGATATCACATCACACGTAACATTATAACCTAGCCTTGCCTAGAGTTACTGTCGGACCTGAGACTGCGTCACAATCCTGATGTACCAATTAACAGGAGCTCGCAGATATCACATCACATGTAATATTATAATCTAGCCTTGCCTTGAGTTACTGTCGGTCCTGAGACTGCGTCACACTCCTGATGTACCAATTAACAGTAGCTCGTACTTATCACATTACATGTAATGTTGTAATATTACAGATGGTGATATTTAAAATTGTTAGATTACACGTTTTACACCAGTACGCTATAAAACTCTTTAAACAACGGAAATGAAAATTTAGTATATATAAAACTGCAATTAAATTTGTGATTTAAAACGTTTAAATCTGTTTGGAAAAATCAAAGTATAATTTTATTAAGTAGGATATAATGGAATTAAATTGTTCAGATAGTTTGCTTGTTCATTTGAAGTACGCAAATGAGGATGACAGTAAATACCAATCCAGCGTCATCAGATCCCAAATATGATACAATTTCCTTTACACCAGCTACCCAACCATGTTTTTTTTATCTTATATATAATTATAATGTTATTAACCTAGTAGCAATAACGACAGCACTGCAAGTACATAGCTAATTAAAACTAAACCTGTTAATCTCAGGTCAAAACTGTGTAGATTATATCCTTTTTAACTGAGAGATAATGAGTCATACATCTCACCAGTTGAACATCAGATACCGCCTACAATTCATTCAGTTTTGGAAATGCGACGCGAAAATTATTCGCAACCTCAGGTTCTCGGACAGTGACCGGAGTTCAGCAGGTGTCGAACTGTCGACAACGTGGCGATTTTGTTTATATTCGCTACAAGCAAACTGTAAATTGTGCACACCAGGAAAAGCGTTTAAAATAACAACCGGTTGAAGGTCCAGATCGTATCGCTTAATTGCAACAAAACGTTTGCAACATTGACATTCTGATTGGCCTTCTTGTATCAAACAGCTGTTAATTAATGTTACCTTTTATAATAATATATACGACCTATCCTGAGTGTAGAATGTTTGATCAAAACAAGCATAATATCCCATTGTCCTGTTTTCTTTGTCTGACGGTAAAACTTGTTTTACATAAGCTAAAAATGTATAACACGTTTACATTCACTGTGAATATAAACCTCTTTGTGTTTGTTTGGACAGTTACTGCGTTTCCATATTACGGAATTTGTAGTAGAATACATTAGCTAGTCGCGAATGTAACTCAATAGGAACAAAAAGGCACTTTTAGTTTTTATTCACTACCACTACAGCGTTTATAGTTTGGGCCTGATTAAATTATGAATGGGAAAGTAAATGAGATACTTTGTGAAATAGTTGTACGGTCGATAACGGCTGGTCTCTTTAATGCATAAGCAGTTTATTGTTTGAAATTCAGTTCATCGGAAACTCAGTAGTTCAGACCTCTGATCTAGAATTTCTGTATTACAATAATTATGTTGTAGTATGTTTAAATAAAATAGTCCTTGTAAGGTAATAGATCTGAAATTTAACGAAAAGAAAAATGGCTGTAATGATTTTCGTTGAAGTCGTTGACTTTGATCTGCTTTTCATCAGGTCTCAGGGACTTCACCATTCACTAAATTAAAATATATCGCTTGGGCTAAACATGCGTGATAAATACAGCATTGTATTAAATTCTATTTTCTATCTAAAATTGTATTATAACTAGTATTAATACTTAGAATTAAAAAATTCCTAAACACGAAACTGGTTCAAAGTAGCGTTTGTAGCTTTACATTTTTAGGGGTGGATCCCTGAACTCTTGGGAGCATTTCATAGACTTCCAGGGTAGGTTCCGATTCTAACTCAAGATATCTGGTTGCAAAGATTGTCCCGATTTCCTCTGACAGAAATATGTCTAACAGGATTATCGGTTACAATCTAACCAAATTGATACGAATACATGAACTTAATTTACAACAAAAATAAATAAAAACAGTAGCGTTGTAGTGCAACGCTTGATTTACATGGATAACGTTCAATTGGTAGATTGATTGGAGAGGAATTTAACTTTCGAAAATAAGAACAAAATGTTTCATATTGTAGCTTGAAAGCTTAAAGAAATTCCATGATCATTCTTTGTTATTGTACTTCTCGATTATAGGCCTCTAAGGTCACGGATGATTTCAGAAAAATACTCATCGTCACGCTGCAGTAGTACTTGGACTTCCCACAGTGGTTGAGTAGGCTTTACAAGTTTCTTCGCTCATTCCCGAATTAATACAGTAGTATACATATGTTTTACATATAAACATTTTTATACTAGTTACTAAAAAACGTACTACATACCACAGTTTAAATACTGTAATATATATATATATATATATATATATATATATATATATATATATATATATATATATATATATACATGTCAAGAATGGAGCTTTGGAGTTTTTATACTGTTGATAATATTAGCTTACAAGGATTTTTATACAGATCTTGTTTCTTTATTAACAATAGCCCGATGACCCTAGATTCTATAGAAGGACTACATAAAACACTTTATTCAACGAAGATGATGCGATGATCGGGTGATGTGTGCCCTTGGCCAAGCTTCGACCTCGACCTTGACCCGGAGGTATCGAGGAAGTCTGCCAAGTCTGCAGAAATGAGATAACCGCCCCGAAATAGTAGACGGTCAATAAACGGTTTAACGCCCCGTCTACCGATGTTTACATGTCTTCGAGCTCCTCCTTTTACAACAATCATATCCTTGTTTTCAAATGGTATTTTCAACCTCATAAAGTCAAAATTTCCATACAGGACACATTTTAGTTCTTTTACAACATTTCAAATAAAACAAATAGGTCTACAATATCATGTAGTTAAAACATTCTCCTTTAGATAAAAAAAAATCAAAGCATGACTTTAAAATTGTAATGAATAATTTTATTTTTTTTTATTTGTTAACACCTGAAAAAGAATTACAATTAAGAACATTAAAACGTCTTTGTTAAGTACTTTCAACTAAGAAAATGAATATACACATTATAATGTAATATTAATCACAACAACTTCTATGACATAATATGACGTGGTGGTATACCAATGAGAAGCGCGAATAATTTACCACCTGTTTCAATACGGGATAAGTTTGATCAGGTGATAGAACGTGCAAAACAGCCGATACGATGTGCCCGTACGCCGATATCATAAAATAGATAAAACTGTGTTCAAACAGAACGATGATAAACAGCTGAAATGACACAGATAAACAATTAAATTTAACAAATTCGATCTATGCATTATACTAATACTCCGTACGGTACAGAACTTGCTGTAAATCAGGGGTGCCAATCTCCCTGCTCAGATTTTCATTACAAGGGAAGGTAATAAGACGATGTTCCTTAAAAAAAAAACAAACAACTAATTGAGATATGAATTAATTCTTATAATGCACATATGCCTACATTCCAAAGTAGATGCATAAAGAAATTTTGAAGTTAAATTACTGTTTAAGGAGTTATTCTTATGAGCTCCCGAGGTATACTGTATGTTAAATTACGTGCATTTGGTATGATTTGAGTTGAAAGAAAAAGTTTATAAAATGTAAAATGTCACTTTATAAGGCAACTTTAATACAAAATGCGGTTCACAGTAAAACGCAGAAGACAGCGTTCCAATATTTGTTTTCATTTGCTTTGCGACGTATGACGTGTTGTACACTTTTTATTAATTATATTTGTTGTAAATAGTTAATAAAAAGATGAAACATCCTTAACACTTTTATTGTTTGAATATGTACTATTTAAAAATTTCAAATTTATTGAATCCGTCATTAGGTAAGCCAACATAAAAATTCATAATTTAACAATAGTGGAATATACAAATTAATATGAATGGCAGAGCACTGTATTTAAGAAACTTGCCTGTCCTTCAACGTCAGATTTAATGAACAAATACAAGCCTTGAAAAAACCAAATTCAAAATATGCTGATCATTCAAATAATATACGATTATTGGAAAAAATTTCGAAATTTTACACGCACGCAAGAAAAGATGCCTAATTTCAACCCACACAATGTGATTTAGCACATTTTGAATTTATAGTTGTATTGAAGAAGACATTGTAACAAGAACATTATTATTTGGTAGGCTTTCAATCAATCACACAAATGTTTAATATGAAATTTAGCGACTATATCTCATACCAATTTAGTTTAGATTATTTTACATTTATGTTTATAGTACATATTGTTATGGGTTTGCTTAAATGAAACACTCGGTGAATATTTAATCCACTAAATATTTATTAATATTAATATTTGCAAACTCAAAACTTCAAATACATAAATTATTTATAATACGGTCCCCAATCTATACTGTCACAGTACCAATATTAACACACTAGTATTGATAGTATTGTCTATCCATGTACACAAGAGTCTATTTAGCACTGACACAATAAATAATTATTAGCACAAATACATCTGTCACATTCATGAATACTATCACTAATTCCGTCCCTTCACAATTTCACTTCTGGAACTCATCTCAATTTGCTGCTTTGTGACAACTCCTTATAAGGATATTGATGCTTCCAGAACTTACTAGACAAGTGGAGAAGGGTCACAGTGCCCACCCACCGCTCATGTAAAGAGGGGCAGCCACGGCCGGAAGAAATAAACTGACCCAGCCCACTGAGCCCTCTCTCTACAACGAAGCTATTCACCTATTATCTCTTTTGTTACTGTCAGGGATGTTAAATATTCAGTCACATTATTTTTGTATCAGAGGTTAAAAGACAATAAAAGTATTAAAGCTATTTAATTTTTCTTAATTTTAATAAACACTTTTGGATGCTGCACCATTACTGTGACTTTAAATTCCTTGTTAAGAATGGAAGGCAAATCCGTTATGTGAAAACGTACGGGGGTAGCAATCGCGAATCACCACTAAGATACAACCTTGATTACCTTCTAAATGCGTAGTACAAACGCCTAAGATACACCAGACTTGTATGGACAATAAATCATTATTAGACAGCACAAAACAAGTAGGGCTAAATATTTTTCGACCTTCCCCGCCCACAGAGGATACCCAAACGAAACACAGCCGGCTCCATGCCGCGTCCCGCACCCGCCTTGGCGCCAATATAAACATACGATATGATTTAGACCTGCAACAAACTGCAGCACACCGTTACCGTTTTACAGCGTATAAACACCTCATCGCGTAAATTAGGGTACTGGGAGATAGTACAGGCCGAAGCTGTTAGAATCCTGCAGTCGGTGTTGCTATACATTTCGTCACTCAATTTCAAAAACTCATTACAATATATTGTTTAATTGCATACTATCAATTCGTTATGAGCTCGGATAGCCCTGTTTTAATTATGCAGATCTTCACTGCTAAAATACTTACTACAGAAAATTATCCTTCGCCTTTAATATAGTAGACGCAACACGGCTAACGTGATTTTACATTTCTTGTGGCGTATTCAAAGATTATATTTCCACGTGCTAAAATTTTTGAAATAACGTACCCAGCGATGGGCTTGGGGGAATTTACGGCTTCCCATAGAAAAAAAGTTTTTAAAGTGATGATGCGGAACAAAATTAGGAAAGGCAATGATGACTGATTTGTTGTTTGCTACAACAATGGTGTGAAAATCGATAAGTATCTAGAGTCACCTAGCGATTGATAGAGAAATATTTTATAACTTGAACGAGCATAGCTTGCCCCATACTTTTGATTATAAGCAAGGGTATGCGTAGCCTATGTATCAACATTTATAGTGTATGTTGAGATAAAATCCACATCCTTCATGTTTAGATCGCTATTCATAAAGGGCGGCTATCTAGGTTTTGGACCGTCTCTTAAGTTTGTACTACCCTAAGGCGACTACAATTACGAAAAGTGTTATGCTAAATTCATTGATACAACATATTGGTATTATTAGAGCTCTCTAGAAAACGGTGCAATTTGGAAAGATCTCGCAAATATGGGAGCAATAAAAAAATATTAAATTTTATAACCTACTACATTAAAAATGTTATGAAATAAAACTTTAAGTCACAAGTGTGACGTAATTTTGATTGTATCCATTTCAAATTACTATTTTACATTTTCAAAATCTGAAAAACGAGAATTATATAGTTTAAGTATAGTTATGTTTATGATTAAAATAACTGAAGTTACAGAATTTTATATACGGTACTAAACTTATTGGAGTGCCTGGATATAGGGAATATTTTTTTGTACATTTTTTAGCAAACGTTACCTATAATTAAAAAAATTAATTCATTTATTGCGTTTGATTCTGTAACAGTAGGAATTCTTTGCATTAGGGATGGAATAAATCCCCTTTTTATTTATCTTTTAAATGATCTGTAAAGATAATGGAACTATATCTTGCTAGTATAATGATTACTTATGGAAGCATAATTACTGAAAAACTATAGACTGTTATGTATTACAATTACCGTATTGGAATATTTTTGAATGACGGTTTGGAAATGGAAAGATAAAAACATTGTTTATTGCATTAAAGAAGCTACTTACTTATCACAATTTCATCTTTTCTAATCTGACAAACTATAATACAGTAGTTTGAGTTATTGCCATTAGGAAACATAAAGCTAAATTTCAAACAAATTTTGAGTAATTTGTGATGGTTACACACATCAAATGAAAATATTTTATAGGTCAATGCTGCGATCGTTATTCGGCACAAATATACAACTCATAAAGTTCATAAACTTATTTATTTATGTCAATCGCTTTCTCTGGGAGAGTAAAACAAAACAGTCGCCCTAAATTCCACGGACGACTCGACCCAAATATTTTCTAAAATAAATCTAATAAATTTGCATTCATCTTTGTCAACAGTCACAGGCCAGATAGAATTAAACCGTGTTGTTGGAGAATATAATTATAATATTCTCGCGTGGGTAAGAGGTGGGGTTTAAAATAGATTCATAATACAAGCGCAAAGACGGCCAAGTTCGTAACTACAAGCTTGGCACTGAACCTAATTTGAACGCCTTTGCAGACGGTCAAAAGTGGGATATATACGATATATATATATAGATTATTTACCTACTGTATATCTCTTGAAAATGTCTTATGACGAAATATAGAGAATTTTTATGTTCTTTTCTTCTATTCTTTTCTATTCTTATTGAAGATATATATATATATATATATATATATATATATATATATATATATATATATATATATATATATATATATATATATATATATATACGTTTTATATATGCTTACTTCCTTATTTCTCGTGGCTTTGAGTTTCAAACATTGTTATGGTTAGAACCGATACTTAAAATAATTAATAGTGTTACTTTTAAATACAAGTCTTGACGTGTTACATCTTACTCTTTTAAATATTGTTGAGCTAATTCTTTGTATTCTTTTTTTAATTTTTACATATAACATACAAAATTACAAGCCAACACATATTGTCTTTTATACTGTGCCGATCTTTCCTGAACTTTGTTATATTATTAGGCGGGTAAATTTATAGGAGTACGCCACACCACGTGTCGCGTAACAGGTTTCGCTAAGTTGTTTGCAAAATTTCGAAACTATAACTTATTTTATTGTTGAGATGTTCTGCGGACAGATAGAACGACGAATCGAACAGAAAATAATGTTTACATATCCTGGCAGACAATAGAGAAATCATGTAAACCTACTGAGTTGTATGCTTCAACAACGCTCGGTCAAATTCCATACATATAGAACACGCCATTCTTGTCTTTGTAAAAATGAAGTTTCAGGCAAAATTTCAAACCATACATGAAATATTTCTCGAAATATCTTGCCAAATGATGCATCCACATTTCTGTTCCTAGGGTTGCATAACAATGTCAATATAATAAAGGTTTTGGAGAGTTAGGGAAGGAACTACAACGCGAGATTACGCTGAAATCAAACATCGCTGACTTTTAACTTTGACTTTTTAATCTATTATTTTAATATAAAAATGAAACTGTTCGTGTGTAACAGCATCACTCACAAACGGCTGGACGGATTCGCCTAATTTTTTTTTTAATTTGTTCGTCTTGATCTGTAGAAGGTTATAGGATACTTTTTATCCCTTTCCCGATTCAGGATTCCGCCCCACTGGTTACAGAAATACCCGTAAGAAATGCATTGCAGCAAACATATGTTATTAAGTGAAAGAGTCTTTTCAAATTTTTAATCAGCTGTTCTTTGTAAACATATATAATGCGACAAAAAATATATTTATATATAAATTTCTTTACACTTATAGTTTTAAAGCATAGAGTAAGCTTAAGAGAAACGACAAATTTTGTTTAAACTGTTTCTGCAATCATAATATATATAAAAATGAATGTTTGTGTGTTTGTCCTTTATAGACTCAGAAACTATTGGACCGATCACTATGAAAATTTGTATTTTTCTATGTAGAAGGTTTATACGCAATGCCCATTGATGTAACTAACCACCAGGCTGTACTGCAAGATATAAAAGTTATCAAAGCGCCTGCACATTATAAACTGCAATTACAACACAGTAGTTACGTATATTAAAATATCCAAACACTATTTGAAGGCAAAGAAATATACGGGCAAAGCTTAAGAGACGCGTGCGAAGCCGCGGGAAACAGCTAGTTATTTTAATAATCTATGAGTAAAAATGTCACATGTTAAAATGTCATGTTATTGTTATTGTTTACAAACATGTATTCTCCTATTACCTCGTTGCCATCATAGTAGTTATCTGTAAGACTAATGTAAAAATATTCGCTAACACTCAGCCAAATCCCATAGATCAACATCGAACTCAGTTTTGCCTACATAGACATGAAGCGTTATGCAAAATTTCAAGTCTATGGTCAGTTCGTTTTCGAGATATGGGGCCGTTCAAGTATTACGTAAGCAGATTTATTGCAATTATTTACCCCCCCCCCATCCTCCTTGTCAGCAAAAGTAAGCAAAGCTCTTACCCCCTCCCCCCCATGCTTACGTAAACATTTGTCAATTAATGTATTGTTTTTTTTAATTTTATAACGTTATAATTATAATTTGAAATATAAGAAAATAGATTTAGGATAGAGATTATATTTTACTGAAACGGTATTCAACATAGAGTAAAGGACAAAAATATTATATCTTACTAACATAACAAACTTATTTTAAATTTTTGGTACATATATTAAATTCAAATTAACAGTCTTCAGTCCATGAAACCCGAATCCATGATTCTAAGTTTTCGATGACATTGGATTACTTCGATTGCTGCTCAGTGTTGTGAGTCTGCTCGCTTTCATCCGATTTTGGAATGTCCTATGTCATTCTCATCGAGCCATTCAACATCATGTGCTCTAAATTTTGAATAATGCACATCAGTTCATTAGCACGACGAGCAGCGACTCTTACAGGTCTAACTTTCCTATCAGTGTGCGTGTTTACTTTCTTATGGATCTTTTTCGATTTGACGATTTAGTGACTTGACGGAAGCATGATAAAGACCACAACGTTTTTGCATGTTCGACTTGATAGCCTCAATTGTACCGTCGGACAAAAATAATCGTATGGCATTTGCAGGAAAATCTTTGAGTGAAGCACTTAAGCGTAGAGCTAAATTGACTGGAAAATTAAGAAATTGCTCTCCTTCATCTAAAACCAAGTCATCAACTGTTTGTTTTACTTTTACAGGTGGTGGAAGAAACCTGTTGTCTAGTAATCTAAATAGGCCACTTCTTGGACGACAGCATTCTGTATTTTTACATTTTACTATTTGGAGCAAGTATTGGCTTTCACGCACATGTTCTGAATACCATTTAATGTCTGGAAAATCAGGAAGATCTTGTTCACCCTGCCCCAACATATTTTGCATTAACATTATAGCCATCAATTTCCATTTAACTCCATACTTCAGCTAATACATTTTCCTGCAAATTCGAAATTAGATCTTTCTAAATGTTCATCAATTGTAAACGCCACGTTCATCCAAATGAGACCCAAAATGGTCATGAGGCAATATTAAACCAGGCAGTTCCCGACTAAGAGGAGCCATTCTGCGCTCTACTCTGTTATATGCACTTCTTCCGGGAGCATTGGTAGCTAAAAACAATGCATCGAGATCATGTCGCTTAAAGTGTTGTATAGCAAACCCTATGACTTTTTGATAACGCGGATTTTCATCTGGCCCTCCATCAACCGTCATGATTACCACTGTTTTACTAGTCCATGGTTCAGTTTAGCTAATGGTCGAAACTCTTCAAGTTCGAGAAGCGTCTCGAAATCCTGAGCATGAGTATTAGCAGTAGATGAACTATGCTTTCCACTTCGAATAGCGATGTATGTTGGTCCAGAATATCCAACGGCTTGCGGTTGTCCCTAGCATATTGGAAGTGATTTTGATACCAGCATAAACAGATTGGTATTAATTTATGACGCTCAGCGATTACCAAATCGTGATCAGGCAATTTGATTCTATATTCCATGTGCATTAGAAGAGGTGCTTGCTTATTTGCCGCAGTTAAGCCAATAGGGACTCGAGCTTTATCATCTTGAGATATGAAAAATACTTGATCTGGTCCTAGTATGGATGCTATGTTCTCTAAATAATGGATTGATGTTTCAGCGAACTTGCTATCTAAGTGGCTCTTGTGGTGATCAGTTTGAGCCCGAATGAGCTTAACAGGGACTGCCGATACATGTCTTCGTCCCTCTGCAGAATTAGATTTTCTGGGAATCAAACGAAGATATGTCCCACTGCGACTAATGTCAAATCCCATTTTACGTAATTCTTGTGTGAGTTCATCAAGAGTTTTTACGCTGCGAATTGATTCCGTTCGTCTTCTATCATCTGCTGCACTCCCAAATAAAGCTATATCCGCGATTGTTTTCAATAGTAAAGGTTGATTGCTTTCAAGATTAGGACGTCCCACTGAATCCCTCACAGATAGTCTTTTTCATTTCTGGATTTTCATGACATATATCTTCTAACTTTCTATTCATACCATCCCTGTGTTTTTCTCTGGGCAACTGTGTTTTGAACCTTCCTGTTTAAAGACTGTTTTGCTGTTTTTATTTCCTCGCGCAACTGTAGATCATTATTGTTTATCAACTTCAGCACGGCTTGGCATAGTATCTCTGGCAGAATACAAAGCATTCAGATTTTTTTCGAGTAGAGCAATCTTATTTTTCATAGCTTCCTGAGAAGGTTTTGGTCTCTGTTTATCTGTATTTTTATTAATTTTGCATTGCTGTTGTGATTCATTACCGGTTTTTTATTTTATCTTCTTACTGTTTTTTAATATTTGAAGCTGGCTGTGTAATTTGTGTTTTTTCTGCAGGTTTACAGGTTGCCTAAAAATAAAAACTTTCTATGGGTTCTGCTAAATATTCTCTTATTAAACTACATAAATACAACGTATGGCAATATATGGTAAATACAAAACCCTATGGCTAATATCTTTAAACGAGCAATTCGTTCCGGTCACAAAATACAGGGTGTTATACTCTATTCAAGTAGGTATTTAAAAGAATGTAAACAATCTTGATATGTCTTTTTATTGAAATATGCAATTATAAAATTAGATATTTGTAAAGGTGCGTACAGACATCGCGAGGCTTGCGCCGCGAATGGTTCGTCTCGCATACATCCAACCTGAGGCATGCACGGCACATGTATACGTGCGAACCATTCGCGGCGCACGCCTCGCGATGTCTGTACGCACCTTTATGTACTTACAGAAAAGCAATTTTAATATTTGTTGAGTTTTTAAATGAATTACAATAGATTTTACACAGTTTTACAATTTTAAACCACATATTTCAATAAAAAGTCATATAAAGATTGTTTACATTCTGTTAAATACCTATTTGAATAGAGCATAGTTTTTCTGTAGGTATATATATATGTATAAATCTAACATCCTGTATTTTGTGACCAATTGACGGAATCAATTATAAGAAATAAATCTATATAATGAATATTACCTCTATACTTTAAGATAGGCCATAATATTTTTCTAATTAGCAAAGAGAAACTTTTTGGCGATTTCTATATATTTCTAGTAGATATTCATAGGTACCTAAAATGATTTCGTCACTCACCTTAGAAAAAAAATGTAGTAGATTGGATTTATTCTAAGTCACCGCTTGCAATTCTTCTTCGATTCTCTTAGATACAATAGTTCTCTCTAGTTCCTTGTCGGATTTTGCTTGTAATTTGTAATTTCGCCACACTTCGTTAACTAACTTTTGTACATTTTGTACTTTCGTACTTGTATGAGATTTTTTTAAACTTTCAAACAATTTTTGGTATAACTTGGATTTGTCTATTTGAAACGACATCTTATTTGAACATTAAACTTTGGCTAATGGAATGAATGGTAACACAAATGTTAACTTGCTTTACTATGCTTTACAATACGTCTACTCGCTATAGCATCCAAACGAAACAATACACTGATAGAGGAAATTTAGACAAGTGAACAGCGCGCGGTAATTCCCTTACTCGGTTCTAACGCACTGTTCACTAAACTTATGTATTACTTGCGGGAATCCCCGAAAATGCGTTTCGTTTTCAAGTAAAGACAATGTGTGGGTTGCCATTCGTGTAAAAAAGAAAATAAACTACCGATGACGTAATCATCATCTAGACTCCCCTACCCCCCATGTCATCCAAAATAAGCAAAGCAATGACCCCCCGCCCCCCCATAGTGCTTACGTAATACTTGAACGGCCCCTATCGTGTGCTCAGACTCTGACATACGGACAGAAATAAAACGTTTCTAGCCCCCCGATTGATAGGCTTCCCTAGCTCTCAGTCAAACAGGCTTTATATTATTCACAAAAATAAATTACGATTCCATCGAATAATTATGATAATTGATTCACATCGTCATTGAATATGATACAAAAGTTAAACTGTACAATTATTAACGATGCGTTAAGTAATTAAACAAGAACATGGCCTCATTTACAATCGACCTTTTACCGTATGATAGCTTTCTGTGAGGAAGTAGCACACAAACGTCGGATAAACCCGTTGAGGTTGAGGAAAACGAACTTGACGCTTGCAAAATCCTGGTGGCAGGATTCTGAGTGTCTATAGCGACTACAGTGCGTGTACCTGTCCAGTTACAACCAGATCGAACCGGTTAATACCGCTTCGCACATGGGTTGTCCATTTAAATGTGATTATTACATAGCACTGTTACTTTGTTGGCAGGCGTAAGTACCTGCACTCTGCTAATAAAAATGTTCGTGTTTACTGATATAGCTCAAGAAAATTAGTATAATTATTCACTTTATATATTTGTGTAATGATGTGGAGTTATTTTAATTCGGGACAAACTATTCTTTCCTAGTTAAAATGGACAATGGTTATGACATCATATATAATTTTGCATATGTTTTTTTTTTATTTGAATACAGCCATTAGAATTTAGGTTTTTAGTTTATGAGATAAGAATATAGAACTATTTTCATATTTGGAAGTACACTTGTTCCTATTTTTTTTTCAGAATCTCTATGTAAGCTTTGTATTGTCGTTTGTTGTTGTTGTTCTCTATTGTCTTTATATTTAGAAACTAAACTAGTTACAGCGAAAAGCCGTGTCTTTGGCATTATTTTGACAAAGATAGATACTTTTCAAAATACCTATAGGATGTTGGATACATAAGTAATATCCAATGAATACTACATTATTGTTTTCACTCTCTATCGTTGAGAGTTAATTACTTTATTACATTTTATTGAAATGTGAGGACATTGTTATGTTAGGTGTGGTAATAAATTAGCTATTTGTTAGAACTAACCGTTTATAAACAAGGCTATAGAACTTCAGCAAACAAATTAAATGTGATTCATTTAAAATCTTTAACATCGCGGTAAATTCCATTTTTAACGAATGTTAAAGTTAGCTCACTTCAGAGAACATTGGTGTGAAAAGAGTTTTGAAAGCTCCAAAAGAGGATTTAGAATTATATCTAGAACACATAATAATAAGTTTTCCACCTTTTACGATAGATACGGATATTTTGTTTAAACACGACGTAATAATTATTTTTTGTTTACAAATTAAATGTTTTTGATAAGTAGAAAGGAGAGAGGAGGGCCTTGGTGTCGGACATTGACACATGTGGGCGTGTAAGGGAGCAGGGCTATCTCATTGTTCATTACGTTATAATGCCTTCTGAGAGCTCCGGATGGCGACCGCGATAGAATGTGGTCTGGCATCCCGCGGCTTCCGTTCTCTGAGTAATGATACAGTAGCCTAGTCTTAGGCCTCCCAACACAGCCAGAGGTGTAATCTTAGTTTTAATTTGTAAGTTCAATGAACGATCTCCACACGTTCACTAACACGAGTAGAAATTACGTTATTATTACGTATTATAATATTATGATAAACTGTTTGATTTCGCAGAACGTTTTTGTAGCGAAGAGGAGAAAACTTATGTTTCTATGTAAGTACTAGCTGTTACCCGCTGCTTCGCACGCAATTATCGAAATCGAATTTTTAACTAAAGGGCAGATTTAAATCGGCTCTCAACACAGAGATACTCGGAACTCTGGCGTATTTAGTGAAATCTTACCAAGCACCATTAAAGTCAATTCGTTGTAATAATAAGAAACCTCATATAAGCAAGTTATATTTTCACTCAAATTATAGAGGGAGGTTCCTACGACATTAAGAGTCTGATGAACTATGCCGTATCCCTAAGAATAACGTCGTCTTTAATCAGTGGAGGTCATCTCACTATCGGTGGATTCATTTCAGTCTCGCTGTTTTAAGGCTGGTCCTATGTTGTCTAAAGAGAAGGCATCACCCGGATTTTTCATGTTTCCTATTGATATTGAGAACATGAAAATCCTCCTTTTTGCACCAAAACTTCAAAGCAATTTCCATGTTCCAATCAAGAGGATATTCTTCACCTAGATTCCTAATAAGGAACTGAATTTTTTTCGAGTTTAGTATGAATTTACTAGTATTAGCAGAAGATTCATCAAACAGAAATTATACTGGAGGTACCGAACTTTCAGATCAGTTGCACCAAGATAGGATAGGAAGCGGAGATTTATATTTCTCCCAATCATCACTTATTATCACATATGGTACCTGATTTCCTGAAAACCATAAAAACGTCTTATTGCACCGTGATTTAAAATCCATAATATAATAATTTATAGAAGAGTGGACTGCTACAATGTAGAGAGAACATTACTGTTTCAAGAAATTTATAGAATATATATACAGTAAAAACATTTTAGGGCAGGCCCAGTTTGTTTTTAATGTCCCTTGTAAAATAAGTCTTTCTTGTGTGGTTGTTTTATTACATTGTATTATCTCAATGGCATACAATAAAAAATATTTTATTTTGAAATATTTTACAGATTTCGTGCATCGTCCTCCCTATAGGATCGAGAGTGATGGGGGTTCTTTAACTTCAAGGTGTGTGCTGAATTTGAATTTTCTAGCTCGTTCTCTTGAGGTAAACCTCTACAGTTCAACATGAGATGTGCCTGTTCAGTACTTCTCTATTTGTATGGCCGGCCTAAGTATTTTTCGAACATAAAGGTTAAAAACGTTTACCATGTGAAAATGTGGCCATGTTACTTTCGTCACTAAGCTTTAGCATGGGTTTCAGAACATACATATGTTCCCTAAATAATGGGCATTTGGAATGGAAATCTGTTTAAATACCTATTTCCATAAAAAGATTTACTCTCAATTAATGATAAAGGAAATAATATGTAGAGTCGTTGAATTTCAACTGGAAATTTTAAATCTGAATAATCACTTATTTCCCATTTGTAACATGTATATCAACTGGCATCAAATACAATATGCGTGGTTATTACATTAAGTACAAGAATTATTAATGTGTACAAATAAGTAACGTGTCTTCTAACAAGAGGCAGTAATGACCTATTGAATAAGTAAATTACGCTCTAACACTAATTTACTGATAATATTACTTTTCAATAAGGGAACAGAAACGTAAACTCATATAATCTAGGGGGTCTCGGGTTGGCTGCGTCAAAAAAGAGGAGTGCAGTATTCACACGTTAGCCGGGCGATGTACAACCGGAAGTCGGAAGTACACACGTCGCGTCGAGTGTCGAGGACACATTACGACACGACTGAACAGTTCTCAATGTGGCTTACATCCCGTCTTCTCTCTACCAGCTAACTAGATCTCACTTGCTATTTAGCACTTCAGTACTGCCAGCAGGTGACGGTGCGGTACTGGACACATCTAGCGTGGTCACTTTCCAAGTTCTGAAATAGACTTGTTGCACAAAATGGTAAAAAAACAACTTACATTAGGCTAAAATTTTATAGTGAAATTACGGATTTCGGGGAATCGATTGGATTCTCCTAGCAGAGCATACACTGACGTCCTCGAACAAATTTTAAAATGTAACAGATAGGATATAACTAAAGGTGAGAATGGTCCGGAGTTGGATCCGGATCACGGGAATAACAAATGTCACCAATCCGTGTAAAAATGTCACGTGGTGTAGACTCTTATCGCCTCAGGTCGAGAAGTTCAACTTGTTTCGTCTCTCATGGTTGACTTAGAATTGAATTTTTGAAAATGGAAAAGAGGTAACATTATACTTTGTGGAAGATGTAACGGGCGGTGTGTCACAATTAATTGAGCTTTGTAAACTTGCTAACAGCACAGAATTATCATTGAACACTAAAGTCTCACTGAAAACTGCTTACGGCGCCATCCAACGGCTAGACCTAGGAACTAAGATTAGTAGGCCATAGCGCACTGATAACGAATTCTATTTACTAGTCTTGATTACAAACCTCATTAAGAAGCCTGGGCCTAGACTGTTTTTACTAACAATTCAATCCTATTATCCAAACTTTTATAAAATTATATTCTTAGTTTAAAGCATATTGTACAAAACTATATTTTGGAACATCGATTAAAACAAATAATTAAAAGTAGAAATTGAAAATGAAGATCATTTTACTCTAACATATAACAAAATTTCCAGTAATAACAGCAATTACTCCAATACTCACGATATTGAGCAGGTGTTTCAAAGTTTCGTAGTTTACTAGCAAAATATATGGATAATCGATAGATTGAAACTGTCCATACAATGTACTCATGACAATAGACCGTCTCCCGGTATCCTACAACAAAAGCCAGGGAACGGGGACAAATAACAATGGGTGGAAGAGAGGCTCAAATGAATGTCCTAGGAAGAAATGAAGAGAAAAAGAGAGAGAGAAAGTAGCTTTCGAATAAATCATATTTACTGAAACGTTCCCTAGTTTTAAGAGTGGAATACTTGATACATAACTACCACCATTTGACAGGGTGGTCACACAAAAACATTCACAAGTGTTTCTCAGAGTCACGATCCTGTCACGAAATATAACAACTCTATTCATGACACGACTCGGTGGCAGAATACGTATTGTAATTACCACCATTTAGCAAGGCCGTCACGACACAATACAAAAGGTTCACGAGTGCATTTTACAGTCACGAGCATGCCAGGAGATGTGCAGAAAACTCGAATCCACGGATCTACCAAGAAATGCAAAAACTGTACCCCTCCACTACCAAGTGTGCATAGTGCGATCGGTTGTTCATATGACATGTCTGTCACGGCACTACCACTGCAGTCACGAGTATATTGTCACAATGACGGCTCTGCTAAGAGATACAACTGTACCCCTCCACCATCAAGTGTGCATAGTGCGATCGGTTGTTCATATGACATGTCTGTCACGGCACTAACACTGCAGTCACGGGTATATTGTCACAATGACGGCTCTGCTAAGAGATACAACTGTACCCATCCACCATCAAGTGTGCATAGTGCGATCGGTTGTTCATATGACATGTCTGTCACGGCACTACCACTGCAGTCACGAGTATATTGTCACAATGACGGCTCTGCTAAGAGATACAACTGTACCCCTCCACCAACAAGTATGCATAGTGCGATCGGTTGTTCATATGACATGTCTGTCACGGCACTACCACTGCAGTCACGAGTATATTGTCACAATGACGGCTCTGCTAAGATATACAACTGTACCCATCCACCACCAAGTGTGCATAGTGCGATCGGTTGTTCATATGACATGTCTGTCACGGCACTACCACTGCAGTCACGAGTATATTGTCACAATGACGGCTCTGCTAAGAGATACAACTGTACCCCTCCACCATCAAGTGTGCATAGTGCGATCGGTTGTTCATATGACATGTCTGTCATGGCACTACCACTGCAGTCACGAGTATATTGTCACAATGACGGCTCTGCTAAGAGATACAACTGTACCCCTCCACCACCAAGTGTGCATACATAGTGCGATCGGTTGTTCATATGACATGTCTGTCACGGCACTACCACTGCAGTCACGAGTATATTGTCACAATGACGGCTCTGCTAAGAGATACAACTGTACCCCTTCACCATCAAGTGTGCATAGTGCGATCGGTTGTTCATATGACATGTCTGTCACGGCACTACCACTGCAGTCACGAGTATATTGTCACAATGACGGCTCTGCTAAGAGATACAACTGTACCCCTCCACCATCAAGTGTGCATAGTGCGATCGGTTGTTCATATGACATGTCTGTCACGGCACTAACACTGCAGTCACGAGTATATTGTCACAATGACGGCTCTGCTAAGAGATACAACTGTACCCCTCCACCATCAAGTGTGCATAGTGCGATCGGTTGTTCATATGACATGTCTGTCACGGCACTACCACTGCAGTCACGAGTATATTGTCACAATGACGGCTCTGCTAAGAGATACAACTGTACCCCTCCACCATCAAGTGTGCATAGTGCGATCGGTTGTTCATATGACATGTCTGTCACGGCACTAACACTGCAGTCACGAGTATATTGTCACAGTGACGGCTCTGCTCGTACAACAACTGTAACCTTCAACTTCCACGTGGGTACAGAAATTCTATGTCGTAACAATATATTTTCTTTCATGCGTACATATCTATCTGAAGTACTTGAAAAAGTTCAAATGATATTTTAATGTAAATTTAATAACGCCACAAATCTTGTAATATTTATTGTTAAACCAATGTTATTAGTCCATGTGAATAGAAAGCAGATGTAGTGCTTTGTAACTACATACTAATTCTTAACACAATAAGTGACATTCACTGGTCAGCAGTATTGAAGAACCACAAACACTAGGATTAGTATATGTTTATGACTTGTGTTCTATTAAAAAAAACTCATATTTCTCATCCAGTTTGTTATAATCCTCCCACGTGCATAGTATTTGAGGAATTATTGTGATTGCACAAGAATTCGTTTTTAAGATGTGTCCATTTTATAATCTAATTGAGCTCGTATAGTTGAAAAATGTGTCTCGTGAAAGGTCCATCCTTATGTACATGTGTGACCTCACGCCTCTCTATGGCTCTATGTTATGGTTTCGTTATTTACACGAACCTATAAGGAAGTGGAAAACGCGTAATAATAGAGGTACATGATACTCATGACGCTGGTATAAACTCATCGACTGTATAAAAACTTTATATCATTGATCGCTATGTATCCTTTGCAATATTAATTTTATTGTTCGTTCATTGTAAGCATGTTAATATTTCTTAGGGTGACAAAAATATTTTTATTGGTGAGTAAAATCTGTCTAAAGTGGTGTAACTCAGTATACACTGTCTTCTTTGGAATATAGGATAAGCCCAGTCTCCAGGTTTATCGATCGTTGTGTATTTATATATATTGAATATTGTACTTATACGCAACATCTGGGTTTTCACCACATTCTAGTTTTAATTTGATATAATTATCAAAATAGTAAAATGTATCTCAAACCTGCACCTAATCCAAAAACATCCTATTTACGAACAAATCGCATCGGTAAATCTAGTAATCATAAATTATATCACTAATAATTACTTATAGTGGTACTAAGCTTTACTACCAGTAATAAGTAAATACTGCATAGCGAATGAAAGGGAAATTAAATTAATATACATTACCTTAATACCTTAATATTAACCGGCACCTTACAGTACTGTGAAAGGAAATAAAAGTAAAAGATTCAGTTAAAGCATTGTTGTAAAATGTTTATTTTTTAAATCTAAAATTCCCGACAAAAGAGAATTTATCTTTGGTTATACCAGACATGAAAATAGTCACATGTGTATCAATAAATATAATATTATTAATGGTAAAACCTTGTTATTTAACATTTCTGTGTTGGTTTTATTTCCGGTCAAATCTTAATACCTGACCTATCCCTGGTAGTAGCTGCTACGGTTAATATTAGTTAGGTACATCACTGTTCCTTTTATTTAATAGATAATTTAAATTTAAAACAAGCGCTTAAAATGTTGTTCATGAGAATAATAAAGCTCAGTAAACCAGCTGTTTTTATATTTGCAGACAATGCTTAAAAGAATAGTTCAAATAAATTAAAAATTGAATCTTAGGAAATATGGATAAATAGGGTAAACTTCTGTGCAGATAAAGTCTCTTATAAGGTCTAATGTTCTAACATCGAATGCTCCAGTGTTTTAAATAAAAAGGTACCAATGTTGAAAGTAATGTCGTAGTTTAATGGTTTCTTTTATTTTCGAAGCTAGAGCATTACAACATACATTCTCTATTTTTTTATGTTTTCTTCGTAATCGGAGATCGTGTTGTAAGGTGAGTTAAAAGAAACTACATTATTCTGCACCAGTCTTTTGTTGTTTGTTGTTTATTAGTTCCACTTCATAGGTATATAACTAAACACAATGAAAACTAGAATTACGTGTAAGCTACTATATATGGTGGTGGAAGCAAAATTTACCGATTTAGTAATGCAGGAACGCACACGTCAAAATATACATAGGCATTTATAAATTATAAACAATTATTTACACGACAACCAGATCCTAAAGTAGCAAAACAACTGATAAACAAGCTCAAGCAAAACATGAAGAAAATGGTCAAGCTTATGTAAGCTTATACTGATCACCTGTGCACAACAATATTACGTAAGTGCTGTGTAAATGTGTCTTCTCTTTAATTATGACATGAATGTATTAATAAGGACTCGACAGAACTTTATAGAATTCATGTCGTGGTCTGTCCGTCTGTCCATGTGTTCAATAACTATTTATAGAAGGATTCTAGAGACTTGAAACTTGGTACACTGTAGAATACTACTGATTTTGTGGGTCAGAAATTAAAAGGGCAGTCCGTCTGTGCTCTTTAATCTCCGCCTTCTGTCGAGATCTTCAATACCGCATTGTGTCAGTGCGTTCATACCAAATGAAGATAATTATTATCTCGTAGGACTTCGGGAATATAATAAATTTTATGGTCAATCCATTACAACTTGTCGACTATTATCTAGGTGTTTCTGTCCTCATTGCGCCGAAACATTGTCAACACAATAAAAATCTTAGTATGTTTCCGTTTTTCTGTGAAGAGCCATCGTCAGTCAACAGCTGTTAAACTAATACACAATAATCTCTAGCTGTAATATATTTACTTCACACCTTCACAGCTGGGCTATACTGAGTGAGACCGTCTGCTGTTCAACTGGCACTGCGCTGTGTGCCTTTGCCGCAGTCAACAATTTAAAGTAAAACTGTCTTTTAGCATTTGTTCTACTGAAAATAGCTTTTCAAAGTGAGGCAGATATATTGCAATATTTATTTCTGTTAGCAATGTTTCGGTTTAACACCTGTGGGCTGAAAATGAGTTTCGAAATATCTCAATATTTGTATAGCCCCGGCGATGATTCGATGTTGTTTGAACCGGACACTTTAGGTGGTAGCGTGGTAGCCATGACACCGACCGTGAAAACTTAACAACTCGAATGAACTGTTTAGTTTAATTAACTCTCAATTAGGATTCATCTGTGAATGACTCTCAAAATCCCAATTCCATTAAAATTCTAACAAAGTGTAAATGGTCTTTCAAACATATACTTGGAGCAACTTTCCCATAGTTTTATTCCATGCAGCAAGTGGAAACCATACATAAGCTATCTTTAAGACTTCTGGGAACAAAATATTGCTACGTTATGCAATGTAAAATACATGATGCTTAATTCCAGCAAACATTATATATGTATAATTATATCACACCCACAAGTCAATGCAAAGTCATGTTGCTTTGCGAGGACCAGTAGAGTCAGTTTCCTAAGACGACGTCTTACATAATCACTCAGAGTGTGTTATAATGTTTCTGCTGCCGAATATAAAAATTTATAATTTCTGTTTCTTACGGATTGGAGTTCAGGCTGATTTTTTGGAATATTTTGAATACTCAAAAGTTTCAATGCTAAATATTCAACACATTAGATCACCTGTACATTCTGAATAAGCGAACTCAAGTTAATGGACTAAAATTAGAAATAGTAGCCTATACATCCAATAATTTATCCCTTAGGGAATCTAAGTATTTTTAGCTTCTATTAGACATGACGATCTACATACACGGTCAATGTCTTAGAGCCAAGACTTAAGCCAATTCTATTGAGGACCATATATATCACACTCCTTTGGTGAAACAAATACAACTAGAATCTTTATAGAGATCAAGAAATAAGCTGATCACACGTTCTCTTCTATCCACAGTCCATCGAGAACTAGTAAAATAAAGTTCGTCACTGCCTCAATTGTGCTCTTATTTCTTCGGAATCTATACTGCTGCTGATAAAATGATTTTAGATCTATCTAATAATTTCTTGAATTATACACTAACAGCTTTCAGTGAATTGGGAACATTTAATTTAGAAATTAAGAATTGATTAATTTTGTGAATGGTCTGAAACGCGCTTGGATCAGCGTTTTCTTAATCACATTTGCCACCTCTTCATTAACTGGAGGCATAACCATGGCAGTCATCGGAGCGTTTCCTATTCTAGTGTAACGCCCAGCAAATGCGGTATCCTTCAAGGCTACAAAACAAAGCATTAATTGAAAACTTTTAATTTTAATCTCTACGGGGTTTTAATAATATTTCTACTTATTTTAATAAACACTCGTTTTGAGTTTTTTTTGAAAATATTTCGCCTATTGTGAAAATATTGATAACATTCTACGGGGTTTTAGAAAACGTATAAAATGTGTGTAAGGTTTTGTAATTGTCGTTTGTTTTACAGCACGAATGCACTTTCTGAACATGTGCTTATAAATTCCGAAAAAGGTCTAAATAATTTGTATGCAGTTTTTGTGTAGATAAAAGAGTACACATTTTTTCCCCGAAGAATAAGAATACAAGGAATTCAGCTAGAAACATTTTCTTTAAGTTTTTAACAGGATAAGAAATATCAAATCAATAGTTAAAACACTTTCAGTTAATACACCAAAAATTCAATTACAACACATTAATTTATATTTAAAGTATCATGTTTTATCTTGAAAATGTTTGTTTAGTTGTTGTTTTCGGAAGAATTGGTTCTCTCGCATTATGGAATTAGCTTCGCCGCCTCTATGACGAACCCAGCGAGTACCTCTTGCGCCTCATCAGACTTTGGCATTTGAAATGTTCTTTACAAAGTTGTGACGGCGACGGTGTTTTACGAAATCGTTTCTCTCGTAGGTTCTATGGACTAGTTTAGATTAATGAATCAAGTATAATCAAGGAAGAGTCTCGTAGTCGCCGGGCTATGGAGGGAGGAGGGGTGTGGTCTTTAACAATGACATTAAAACGGCTAATAAAAATGTTTTTGAAATAAGAAAATAATTATAAAATTTCAAGAGGTGATTTGAAACTTATATTAATAATTTTTGGAATTTTTAATTGAGCGATATGTATTAATCAGTTTCACATTTTAGGGAGCAAATATTTTAAGTTGAGTTTAATTCAATGAGTTCTAAAAGAAACTACTATATTTTTCAGAATTTTTTTTAGGAAATTGTTATCAAGGTTTCTCATATATGTATTACTTTCTAATAATAACTCCTTGTTTATTAAAGCTCATTTGGTAATAATAAGTTTTGGAGGCTCCAATCATGGAGAACATGTAAAAAATTCTTCCGCCAAGAAGATTATATGAAATTTTTAAAAACTCTGAATATTTTCAGAGAGATTATTTTTTAGTTACTTGTTGTAGAAAAGAATCACATATTTTACAATAAACACACAACATATGGACAGTTTTTTATGCTCTATAGTATATAAAGCTACTAATACACTAACATTATATTATTTTTAATTTATCAATAAAAATAATACAAACACTCTAAAAACATTATGTCATAAATGTTGTAGAAAACGTTTTTATTTTAAAAAGTAGGCTGTTTAATGTAATAAAATGGCTTGCTTGTTGATAGTAAGAAAATTTCAAATTTCACATCTAGTGTTTTTGTGTTGGTTCTATAATATTAAGTACTACATGCGCCAATAAATGTTCTGAATTAGTATTCACAGACAATTTCCTTGCCTGGCAAGATTAAATTGCCCAAAAATGTAGACTGCATCCAAGACGACTTCTACTTGATACGAAGGCAATAATCAATGAACTATGTAATTATTAACAATTTCCTTGCCTGGCAAGGGTAAATTTCCTCAATATGTAAAACAAACCGAGAGAAACTCTGCTCGATCCGAGGGCAAAAATCCATGAATGATGTACGTATTAACAATTTCCTTGCCTGGCAAGGGTAAATTTCCACAACATTTACACTGCAACCGATAGATACTCTGCTCGATCCGAGGGCAATAATCAATGACTCATGTAGATATTAACAATTTCCTTGCCAGGCAAGAGTAAATTGCCCAAAAATGTAGACTGCATCCGAGACGAACTCTGCTCGATCCGAGGGCGATGATCAATAAATGATGTAGATATTAACAATTTCGTTGCCTGGCAAGAGTAAATTGCGCAAAAAATGTAGACTGCACCCGAGACGACCTCTGCTCGATCCGAGGGCAATAATCAATGAATGATGTAGGTATTAACAATTTCCTTGCTTGGCAAGAGTAAATTGCCCAAAAATGTAGACTGCATCCGAGACAACATCTGCTCGATCCGAGGGCAATAATCAATGAATGATGTAGGTATTAACAATATCCTTGCCTGGCATGAGTAAATTGCCCAAAGATGTAGACTGCATCCGAGACGAATTCTGCTCGATCCGAGGGCAATAATCAATGACTCATGTAGATATATTAACAATTTCCTTGCCTGGCAAGAGTAAATTGCCCAAAAATGTAGACTGCATCCGAGACGACCTTTGCTCGATCCGAGGGCAATAATCAATGAATTATGTAGATATTAACAATTTCCTTGCCTGGTAAGAGTAAATTGCCCAAAAATGTAGACTGCATCCGAGACGACCTCTGCTCGATCCGAGGGCAATAATCAATGAATGATGTAGGTATTAACAATTTCCTTGCTTGGCAAGAGTAAATTGCCCAAAAATGTAGACTGCATCCGAGACGACCTCTGCTCGATCCGAGGGCAATAATCAATGAATGATGTAATTATTAACAATTTCCAATTGGAGAATGCGGTCGCAATTGACATTATGCAATGTCTCCTTGGCGCGATTGGCTGATCATTGCGGCACCGACCAATCAGCATTCGAGGCCGGGATGGGTAGTCAGGATACAAAACAAAACAATAACAATGGCACTCGAAATTAAATTAGCATTTGTAAACAAAGCAGACATTTTTTTCTTTAATAGAAAAATGATTAGGTTTCATAATACTGTAAATTGTGATTTAAAAAAATTATATTTCAGAGATATCCAGTGGATTATTTATTACACGTTAACGATATAGTCTAGCAAGCACACTCAAAAATATCCGGATACCGACTGAGGTTCTGATAGGGATTTTAAAGATGTCGCATAAAAACTAGAAATGTGTTTTGTCGTCTGGATCAAGGGCTTCTTCCGATCGTACTAAAGTAACTACATCGCTTAAATGCACATTTTAAAAAATCCGGATATAACATATCCTGAAAGAAAATTTCTGGGATATTCTTTGTTAATACATACTTGTTAAAAAAAGGTTTGGGTACACCACATCACGTTGCACCTAACAGGCTTCGCTAAGGTTGCATGGAAAATTTCAAATCTCGTATATTGTGACACACTACAAAAATTGTGTCAGCCTACTGAGTGATAGGCATTAATGACACTCAGTCTATTGTTGGACTTGCACCGTCATAGAACTCTTTCTTATCTATGTAGAAATTAACTTTCATACAAAGTTCAAGATGAAATCCTACTTGAGATAACTTGCCACATGACACAATCACAATTATGTTAAGTAAGTTAGGTTTTATAGCAGAGTTCATATAAAAGTTGCGGCAAGTGCTAATTATAGTGTACTACAAAGTAAGGGTGCTTTGAAGTCAAATATTGTCACCGATGCAGTCTACTATATTTTTTTTTTACTCTACTTTATTCAAAAGTGTCACTTGTTAAAATCTCATGTGATTGTACAGAGTTATTTAAAAATGTATTATTTCAGCTATTTTCTCGATTCCATCAATGGTTACCCATAACACTAATGTAAAAATATATTCGCTATCGCTCATCCAAATCCCATGGAGTGACATGCACCATCATCGAACTCAGTGTTTTTCTAATATAAATGAAGCTTCATACAAAATTTCTAGTACATATATAGCTCAGTTCGTTTTCGAGGTATTGTCCAGACAGACAGAAATGGCATTTTTCCAGCCCAACAAGCGATACGCTTCGCTAAAGCTCAGCCACTTCACATCATAAAGATTATTACGATGGCCTTATTTATTAGTTTATTGTTTAAACTCTTCATAATCATTCTACAAGAGAAATCGTCAAATCATACAAACTTCCACCGTCATTCAGCTTCTTTGGTCAATTTTTGTAACCTGCCGGCGGTATGAATAGAATATTATGTCATCTTTATATTACTTTGGGAGGTTTAGGTAACTCAAGTTTGCAAGTGATCGTATGCAGTTCATGTACTGTCGTGCTGCGTTAAATAGATAGTACTGTTGGCTGCACTCTGCACTATGACCTTGATATGTTTGCCTTATGATTTTGTTTCGTATGAGGATTTCTTCCATCTGAAAAAGAGAGCAAGAAAGACATCCCAATAACCGTGCTTTTATGTTTGTCTAAAGAAAAAAATGGGAAGGCAGGCGCAGGACAGAAGTGACTGTCAGTTAGTCCCGTTACTGCCTTACCATTTCCCCCTCGTGCAAAACATACATCCATAGCCCGCCAAAAGAAGTAGTCACTTCAAAAAGACAAACATATCAACATCAGTTGTGGGCTTTTTTGAAAGCCACTATTTTAACAAATGGGTTCTAAGAAATACCTGATGAGATAAAAGCAGTCTTAGACTGTAGAGTTTGGTCACAGTGCGGAATATCATATAAAAAGGAGAATCGTGATGGCATATACCGGCAGGGAGAAGGACATCACTTCCTTCTCGGCAGGACAACTTCTTACGTCTTCACCTTCTGGTGAGCAAGATTACAGGCAAGAGCCGCCACACCGGGAGTGACAGCAGACGGGAAGGCCAGACGGGCCACCGTGAAAGTCGCCGTACTACCCGATAGCACGGAGGTAGAGGCTAGGACGATGGAAGGTCCAGGTCACAGTTACAGCCCATTAAGTCATCTGACCTCGGCTTTCCAGTCGCAGATCGCTTGCACCGTAAACCCCTGACGCCAGTCATGTTCACCTCTTTGGATACCTAGGTCATTATTCCCCGGGTCACGCGCCCCTTCTAAACATACGAACGTACAAAGACCGGGCTTCGGTGACTGGAGGTTTTACTTTATTTCAATTTTCCCAATACAAACATTAAGTAATGTAATGCACTGTCTATGTACTCATATAAGCTCACTGTTAGATGTTAAAAATTGAGCTCATAAGGAGTTTTTTAGTGTCTCAATATTAAAGAGAAACAGAACTGGCAAGCACGCCATAAATTAAATTTCATTCTCTTTCTCTTGAGAGAAAGCCCTGGGAAAATCTATGATATAAATTTATGAGCTACAACTCGTATCTATGCTCCACAAGACTCTACTTAGATACGATTGATAGATTTTGGGAAATGCTAAAGATTTTACTCAGCAACCCGACGACAGATCGCACAATTTTTTAAAATGAAACATATTTTTTACAGTGTTTGACATACTTTGGTCATTTACGAAATCAGTGGCGTTACTGAAGTACTGAAATAGCCTGGTCATATCACAGGATAAACTGCAGTCAAGTCTTACATCGAACTGTCATAAACAATCTCCCATCTATAAAAATCCTGCTAATTTAGGCCTACCCAAAAACAAATATTTAAACGTTAATCTAAACGTACAATCAAAGTAAAATATTTGGTATAGCGTATTGGATAACACAAAAAGATAAGCGTGTCTGTATGACTTCACGCCTTCCCCTGAACTCAAGCATAAACTGTGAATGGTTACTTTGAAGGCGCTTTTCTCTATGCCAATAATCCCGTATTTTTTAATCATAGTTAACGTGTTTACAAGAACGGTTCAAAGCGACTTGTAAATTTGTACTGACCTCCCCGGGTAATCGAACCCTTGACCTCTGGGATAGTGAGCCGCAACCTTATCCTTACGCTAAGGTGAAGGTAAGATCGGTTTTTTGTCTGTTGGAATCAAAACTATTACTGTGTTTATTTTAGAAACCCCCCTCTTACAAAATATAAGCACAATAGGATCATATACATATAAAATGATAATTACTCCCGATGAATAAAAAAAATTGTTAATCAGATGATTAAAACACTATTAGAATTTAATAAAATACTACTAGTAATATCACAATTTTCTAATGTAAATAGGAATAGGATATTTATAAATTCATTTGTCAAAATTCGTTAGTTTGCTACCAAAATTAATTAATTTCAATTTTTAATTATATATTGAGACTTCATGAATGTATAAGACTGTATATACTTGTTTATATTAAGAGTATATTCCACAGTAACACACACTAATCGTACGTTAGTATAAATAATAAAACAATAAGTATTAAATCTTAGATATAATAATTGCTAAATTTTATTAGTACGGCTCTAACATTCAGTTTGAAAATAACATAGTTTTAATGTAGAAACGTGTTTTTTTCTAAATGCGACCACAGGCAAGAAACAAATGTATTGTTTGTATCTATTCCTGCGATGGCACATTATTTTATGTTATACCTTAGAGTTAGGGAGTCGCACATATTTACGCTTGTATATAAAAGGTTCTATTGTGTTAACTACAGTACTCATCACATGTGGACGATATATTGTACTACGGTCAATAAATGAAGTAACAACAATCTGTTACAACCTGATAATTAGAGCTATCCGATATGAGCTAAATGACTGGCATCTATTGTCATTGGTTAATATGAACTTTGCCCTCTACTTAAGTGTTCGGGCAGACATGATCTGCATGTTGTACGTGTGTTAAAACATTTTATAGAACATTGCAAATGTATACCATTCTGATAATTTGTGACCATTTCTGAATCAATGCTATTATTACTTTGGTCTCTGAAACCTTTTGAATAACCAAAAACCCTTGTTTAGGCACTTGAATACGCTCGCATTCCACAAATTTAATCATCAACTATAGCTGAAAAGATCATGGAAATGTTTATATTGTAAACCTTTCAACTATACTAATTTACAGTTTTATTTGGAACATTTGCATGAAACAATACCGTTGTGATTTTGCCACGATTACAATTTACTTAGGAAAGTATATGTGCAGTTTAATTTTCATTTTAAAGCAAGGCAAGGTGTTTTCCTTGAACAAAGGAAACAGTCTCTAATCAGGTGTCAAAGCCTTGATTGAAACCACTCCTAGACTCGTTACCTTATATATGTAATGCATATAAATAAATATAACCATGTAAAATTCTACGAAGGACATTAACTATTTGTTTCAGAGATAGTGTTATCTATTGTTGTTGAACACTGAAGCTAAATAAACGTTGAGTGTTTGCATGTACTTACAACCCTACACTCCCACTTGAGCCTTCACTCAGGCGTCATTGAATTAATGGCTTTCCCGAGTTAAATGCAAGGCCTACAAAGAAAAAAGTATCTATTTTGACAAGTCCAGGAGAGACCATGTGTGTTTGTCTTGATGAGTGACAGTTTTGAAAATGAATTAATATAACAACTGTTGATTGCCATATTATTTTCAAACATCTCGTACAACGATCTTGAAACCCTGCAAGGAACGTAAATGAAGTTTGTTGGCACAGTTGTATTTTCTAAAAATGTCTCGCAATATTAATCTGTCTAGTATAGCAAGGGGGTTATCGCGTAAAGATACAAATATAGCAAGAATGTATAAACCACGATTTTAAAATTATTTTATTGGATAATCTATACTATGAAATAATTGAGTAAAACGTGTGAAACAGTGCGGCTCGTACATGGACACCTTACAGAAGTTTTAACTAATTGAAAAGGCTTAACACTCGTGTTGAAATATTAAACGCATCTGAGCTTGTTGTAATTTCAAAAAGAAAAAAAAAATTATTATAACTCATTTTGACGCTATTTTACTACTCAAAACTTTGAGTGGCCGTCATCTTAACGAGACTTCAAAATGTTTATATGACCAAAAACTATTGTAAACGATCCGAGTATTAAAAAACTATAATTTTAAATATATCAAGAATTTTAACTGCATCATGATGTTTAGTGGTATATTATTACCATATATTATAACTGTGGTATATAATTTAGCATTAACACCGGTAAATAATGTCTACAAACTGACTATCCGGAGTTTCAAAAATATTTAATGAATACTAACGAACTTCTGAAGGTACTCGTATATGTAGTTGCAATAAAATTCGAAGATTGAATTGATTTTAAATTACGGTAGTTATTGTGTTCGTAAGTTTTTAAACAATTTTTTTGGAGATCGAGTAATATATATGAAATGTAGTTGCAAGTAAAATTAAAAATTTTATTTAATTTTCTACCACTTTTCTAAATACGATTTTACCCATTTAGTAAGAAATTTATCATCCGAACCATCTCTCAATTCTTTATTTTTTCTCTGGTTTTTAGTTGCATACACATGAAACATAAAATTTTGACACAATATGTCCATTTCAGTGAAAAGTGGGGCAATGGGAAGAAGACCGTAGGTATAAAAAGTAAACTAATATTATGATACTGGTCATTGTATATTTATAATTATAATTCCAATTAAATGAGTACAAGTAAGTGATAAGAAACTAGTTATAAGAGGGAAAGGAACAATAAAATATAAGTCTGATACAGGCCTAGATATCCTCTTTCAAGTATAAGCAGAGAGGTTAAAACCACAGACACAATAACTTTTCTCTGCAAGCTTGAAGGTAAAATTTAATAATATCTTATTTAAATATTGCTTTCTTTTATTTACACATTCCTTTCTTGAATATTCTTATTAAGGAATATTCTTATTTGGATCGAGTTAAAGGTTAGGAGTGTCGGCAGCTCTATTTTTCAGCTGTCTTTTTATCAGCTCTAATCTTTTAAATTATTCAAAAGTTTTATATTTTCTGTGTTTAAATCAATAATATACAAAGTAATAAGAACTCTGAACTAAAAATCTTGACTTCTTTCCGACTTTATTCCACCAAAATCACGTAGAGGGGCGGTTGCCGACTTTTGAGGTTAGAAGTCAACGTGTTTCAGTCTTTATGTCTACAGTGAAATACAGTGCTTTATATAAATCAATTTTCATCTTAAACTCATCAACATTCATCTACAAGAAGTTACCTCTGAAGAAAAGTGGCCATCCTACACACATGTAACCCAGGTAACACCGCAATACCCACCCTTCTAACCCATAGCCTATCCTGGCCGATGCCCACGACTTTACCTCAACCGAAAGGAACCTAAAATCCCTTCTAAATTATTTAATTGGCTCAAACAGTTCTAAATTAAAAAACCATCAACAATAACGTCTCAAAATAAAGTCTCAAAATCAAATCAAATTCTCAAACCTAGCAAACTGTCATTTGGCCTAGCCTGGGGGCCTATAAAAAGCAACCAAAAACAGGGTTTTTCTTTTTTTTCCCCAGAGCTATTTCACTCTTGGTTTTGTACTGACTGCACATTAGTAGTAAAATTAGTTGCTGCTTTAACATCTTATGCTAGCAAACAAATAGTAGTAAGTTACTTAGGCTAGGACCAAGGATGACTGTTATGACATGCGCTGCCTGCTCACTACAGATTGACGACAGCGAATGCAGCTCAATAGCCTGTGATAAGTGGTTTTACTCGCAAAGAGAGTATAGTAAATTAAAAAAGACTCTGTTTAATAATATTAGGAAAGGTGACCAATGGGCCCTGCCCACTGTGTATTAACTATTACCATAGCCTAAATTTCAAAAATATTGACACAGACCTTCTCATTGAAAACTATAAGAAGGAACTATTAGTTTTAAGCAATCAAAATAGTTTTTTAAATAGAAGAAAACAAGTCACTCAAGTCTGCGCTGATCTTAAAAGAAAGAGAGATCGATGAACTTAGGGTTTCTTTTACAAACGAAAAATCAAAGGATGAACAGGGTTGGCGGAGAGTTGTCAATGGGGGGAGGGTGCTTACTTCGGAGACGGGGGACCAGGCACTCAGAACCTCAAACTACTTTGAGACTTTGAGTGCTACCGAGATAGATAACTTACCAATGGTGGAATTCCCTCCACTTGGAGATAAGAGGAACGGAGCTCAGAGGGGAAGTCAACACAAAAAGGGGGGGTCGGGTAGAAAGAAAAAAATTCACCTTGTGGGGGACAGCCATGGCAGACGTTGTTATGGCAGAATAAAGAGTGAAATGGACGCCGAAGTGAGAGCCAGTTGTTTTTCCGGGAAAGCCTCTTTCTTTTTTGATCGATCATGCAAGCGAGGCCGAGGGGTGAGTCCTGCGGATTTACTGGTAGTAGTGGGGGGGGGGACAAACCAAGTTTCCGAGGATAGTATCTCGGTCTGACGCAAAAAAATTTGACTCGTTGGCCGGCATCCGAAAGGGAGACGTCCTGTGGTCGAGACGCCTTTCAGGTTTGATGACGTATCCAAAATCCCTTTAAATTCAAGAACAAAACTAAAAGATAAAACATGAATGTACCAAAAAGAAAAATGGGCATATCTAAGCTTAAACTCAATGCTTGAATAGAAGCTGTTACACCACTCATGGCCTACATTTGAACCGGGCAGGTAAAGATGTCATGTGTAGCCTAATAAATAATTACATAAGTTTAATGGGAAATCAAAATTGTCAAAATCAAAAAAACAAACTAAACACAACAGAAATAGAAAACAATTAAAAAATTTGGCACACTAAACCAAAAAATATCAAAATCAATCAAATTACAAATTTAAAGATCAGTCCATCCTAAATGTAAGAAGTCTTCTTTTGAAAATGGGTCAAATTGAAATCTTCCTAGAATAAGAAAATCCTGACTTTTTTATTGTTAGTGAACATGGGCTAGACTCTGAACTAATCAATATGGTAAATTTTCAAAATTTTGTTTTGGAAAGTAGCTATGAGAGAAATAAACAATGAAAAATGGGTGGAGTAGCTATTTACAGAAATAAACAAACAATTCTAAAAACAATCCGTTCGAACATAGGAAAGAATTTATTGGAAAATAAAGTGTTTGAATGTTGTGAAATAAAAATTGGCTCCGGAATAGAAAAATTCCTGATAGCTGGTATCTACAGAAGTCCCAGACAGTTGCATAAATACTTTTATTGGAAAACTAAACCAGTACCTCTCAAAAAATTAAATCGACAAAGACTTTAAAACGAAATAGTAATTGGAGGAGACTATAATATAAATATTCTTCAAAATGACAACAATGCCGTACTTTTAAAAAAAATGCTTTTAAAAGTTATGATTAAAACCAAAAATAAACTCAGCTACAAGAATCACTGAAAATACTGCGACTTGTATAGATAACTTTTTCACTAAATTTAGATCACACTACCAGCAATATTATTGAACCACTAATATCTGACCACCAAGCAATAGAAATTACGGTAAACATAAACCATAAAGACAAACTGAAAAATAAAAAATCAAAGATTAGATCCCTCAAACATAAAAATTTGCAGGAACTGAAACTTAGACTAAAAACTGAAAACTGGATGGAAGTATTAAATGAAAATGACGCACACAAAAAAATATCAAAAATTTGTTGACACTTTTTTATATTACTTTAACATCTCATGTCCCGGAAAAAGAAACTATTTTTAAAAGAAAATATTAAAATTAAGTGGAAAAACGATGAGGTGATGACACTTAAAGCTGAAATGGTCCGAACATTACACAATCACTGGTTTACAATTTAGAAATACTGAAAATAAAGAAATATACAAAGGCTCACTGAATAAATATAGACAATGTATACTTGATACCAAAGCAGCCTGGTTTAACCAGAGAATTGAAAATGCCTCAAACAAACCAAAAGAATCTTGGAAAATTGTAAACCAGCACAGAGCCTCTACATCCACTCATGCTAAAAATTTAATTTTACGTCAAGGGAATAATGTATTAAAAAATCCTAAAGACAACTGTGATATAATTAGCAGTTTATTTTGTAAATGTTGCCAGTACCATCAGGCAGGAACTTGACTGCAACAAACAACATTATTATAAAACATAAAAACCGACAAGATTTTTAATAGATTTGAATTGGTAAATGAAGAAAAAATTGAGAAAAAATGTTTAAAAACTTTTTCTCCTAAAACATCAACAGGACTTGAATGGTGTGTGTATGAAAGGTGGACGGTTGCAAGGTGGCCAAGGTCAGACCACTTTTTAAGGGTGGGGATGGGTTGGAGGTGTGCAACTATCGTCCCGATATCCCTCCTACCAATTTTTTTTCCAAATTTATCGAAAGAGCAGTTTGTGACCAACTGACTGCCTACCTAGAAGATAATAATCTCTTGGATGGCAGGCAGTATGGTTTTAGAAAAAAACAAATCGACAAAATTGGCACTCATTGATTTCATAAACGAATGTATCGATGCAGTTGATGCAGGGGAAATCGTTTCATGGTTGCTATGCCGATCTCTCTCGAAGGCCTATTCGACTGTGTCGATGCAGACACACTCTTCCCAAAAATTGAATTCCTTGGGCATCCAAAATCCAGAGTTGGGTTGGTTCTCCTCATACTTGAGAAACCCGATTCCAGGTGGTAGAGATCCAACACGAGTCAAAATTCAACAAAATTCAAAATTATCGCTCAAAACCCTGAACTGATCCAGTGTGGGGTACCTCAGGGATCAATTCTAGGACCATTGCTTTTTTTTGATTTATATAAATGACATCACAGATGTCGTTCCCGAAAAAAACTTTTCATTTTTGCAGACGATACCACTCTTATCACCAAACAAAGAAGTAGGGAGGCTCTCGAAATTGACTCTTCAAAATCAATAATCTTGCCCAATTCTTTTCACAAAATTTTTCTCAAACTCAACCCAGAAAAAACACAAAATGCATGGTCATTCAGACCCAGCAAAGAAAATCCAAAACTGAGCTTTCAGGAGCCCCTGTCATTTGTATTGGTGATGTTTGAGTTGGAAACGACCTCAACAGCAAAACTGTTGGGGGTGATGTTGGACGAGGGTTTGTGTTGGACTGAGCAGTTGGTGGCATTAGAAAGCAAGCTCTCAAAAGGAATCTTTGTCATTCGAAGCCTCAGTGCTTTCAAAAATCTGAAACTCCTGAAAAATGTCTACTACTGCTTGGTCGAATCGCACATCTCCTACTCAATCGCCCTGTGGGGAGCAAAGGAGTCAGCCTTGAGCAAAATTTTCATTCTTCAAAAAAGGCAATCAGAGCAATGCTGAGACTGCCCCCCTCAAGCCCATTGCAAGCAACACTTTCAAAGGCTGAAAATCTGTACTATACCTAGTCTTTACATTTATGAAATGGCAAACTAGATTAAGTTCAACCATCTTGAATTTGTTAATAACACCCATAGGTACAATACTAGAAAACAAACATTTTGTATTCTGAGCAGCATAACCTAAAAATGTTTGAAACAAAACCACTCTACTCAGGTCTTAAAATTTATCAAAAACTACCACTTTTCCATTAGAAACATAATTCCTGTAAACAAAATTCAAGAGTGAACTCAAAGATTTTTTAATAAAAAAAAGTTATTACTCATTGTCAGAGTTTTTAACAGAAAGTTAACACAACCCCCCCCCCCCCCCGTGACCCTTTCCTAGGGCACTAATGACTCGTCCAACGCCGTTAACCAGGCCAACTGGAACATGACATCAAGTACAAGTAAGTAAAAGTAATAAAAAAATATGAACCATTAAAAATAGTATATTTCACAACTAGTGGGAAAACTGTTGTTTTTATATTGAGATCTTTAGACAAACACTGAAAAAATACATCTTCTTCACGAGTTTTGAGCATTATTTTTCAGAATACCACATCATAAAATAAATACTATGATTAATAATATTACACAATTTTTAAAAACATAATAAAACAATATAAAAAAAGCGGTAAGTAGTGAAAATGCATAATTGACTTAACCTGTTAACAATGTCTTTTTTCTCTCTTTTAAGCCTCAGTTCTTAGGCAATGCTGGCTTGTTTAAATCACTGTGGCTATTATTCCTATCATGATGGACCTTCCCGGGATTTGAACCCGTGATCTCTCAGTTAAGGAGCCGTGACTGTATCCCCGTGACTAGTGTCTACGGGGGAGGACCTCAACAATTTCAAGAACAACGCAATGTCTTTACTATTCTTAAAAGTTTTCGTCGTTAGTGAAAATATCATCATTTTTTGGTAGTATACACAAAGGAAAACAGCTAATATCGGATAAAATGCGTTTTGAGTCAACACACTACCACTCTGCAACATATGGTAATTTTTCCAGAGGAGGAGCCTCAGGATCTTCCAGTAGATTGTATCTATCTGCTCTTGATCGTTACTCTAGATCGATCTGGGTAGGCTTTTCTCGCTTTCTTCCCTGGGGACTACGATAGAGTGAGGACGTACCTAAGAAATACCGTATATAGAGAACTTATACTTCTTCAAAGCTAGCTGTCCCGGTCTGGTGCAGCGGTTTACGGTATCGTTTCTTTGACTTCCAAAAAAGTCTACGTACCTCTTAGTTTAGTATTTTAGGGCCCAGTATTTTCCAAATTTAGTGATAATCAACGTTAAATTGTCACAGTGTAACATAGACAGGAAAAAACGTATCATATGCACAACATTATAATGATCAAATAAATATACTGGATAAATGCTTGAGCGATTTATTACATATTTTTTCACAATCAAATTGTCTTATATAACATAGAATAATCATCCCATGAAGGTTCCTCTGCGCGAAATATCACTGCCGACAGCAGAGAAAGTCCTTCAGTCTTGTAGTCCATGTGCCTGGCAGGATATAGTCATTACAATACGAGAGATGGACGGGTCACGTGGCTATTTGCCGTTGGGATAAATTAGACTGGAGTACCGTTGAATGAGAGATCAACTCATTTATCATTTATGTTTGTATATTTAGCTTACAAACTTAATGGCGTATATAAATTAGACACCTGCTCCTTGAAGTTTATAAGTAAGAAAATGTTACTATATGTTTCATCTTCTTTGAGTCTTGTATAGCAAATATGTGTCTTAAAATGGAAAAACACGTATAAAATTTAACAAATATTAAAATAAGTCTGGACGAAAATCTTGTCTTTAACACTAAATTAAAATTCACTTGTTACACTCCTTTCAAATGACATCGATAATCAACCAGATATCTTTAACTTCGTCAAATCAAACAAGGTTGAGTTTTGGCACAAGATATATATTTGAGTGATAAAACTCCACCTCTATAGTATAAAATATCAGCTAAATGGTTTCGCATTTTTGTTAAAATTTTGACTGACTATAAATCTAGATTGAGTCTGAGTAGAAATCCAGTTGATTTTAGTTTTTACGGAAATAACTTTTTCTAGCATCACTACATCTTATTCCACATAAATGAGAACAATTCCTATTTATCTATAAAGACCCTAAAAATATTCAAGAAAAGCACGCGTCACTTATCATTATATGACAAGTTTTACTACTAACTCCTCCTAAATCCCTGTCTCCAGACAACGCTCCAAAATCAGCTGACGCGGAGAACATAACCTCTAAAGTAACCTAACCTAACCTAATCTGACCTGACGACTCGCTCCATGTTGGTGGTGGTGTCGTGAAGCCCGTGCTAACTAACAAAACCTTATCACAGGCTCGCGAAGGCCTTGGATGGAGTCATGCTAATGCTAACACGCCGTAAGATGTGCGAGGTGCTCCTCATTTGTGCGACTGTTTGTCTCGTTTCTCGCCTAATTTGCTTCATTGTCGCTTCTTCTCTCCCTTCTATTGGTTCGTACCGGTGAATTTTTCCTTCATTAGGTGAACTTAAGAGACTTAGTTGCAGGTATGAATGGTGATTTTAACCGTGCAAAAAGTAATTGAAGAGTAATTATGCACAAAGGAGTTAACGTGGAAAGATAAATGTGACTCAAGTAAAGGAGAGGCACGATAACACTGGTTCTCCGAAGTAAGCTTTGGTAAACAACATTCGCTTTTAATTGCAAAACATATTTTTGTGCTTGAATGCAAATTTTACCTCACGTTTTACAAAATAAACATTACGTATTGGAGACTGTTGTTTCATGCCCTTCATAATCTGCTTTTTTAAACCAAAAACATTAAAATTGGAAATAGTGCCATCTGTATAAAGTATTGAGAGAAATGTCAATTTAAGTTTTTGAAATAAAAAATTCTCCCTGCATGTAAAGTGAACAGATTGAATACCTTTTTCTTGACTATTATGACCTTAAGAAAAATAATAATACTGAAAACAAGTTAGACTTTGTGATATAAATGCAATATTTGAAAGAAGATTATAAGAAGTATGAAATGTTTTGTCTGGAGTTGTTTGACCCGTAGTACGTCAACATAATCTTCAATTTCGCCAAATCGTATCTAGGAACCCGAACAAATTTTAAAACCACGAGGGCGTGTGTTGACAGACACCTGATTCTGCGCTTTCCTTGAATTTCAGCCAAAACACCTCCCAGCAGGTAGCTACCATCAATCTCCGACTTAAAACACGCGACGACTCACATTTCGTACACCAGCGCAAACTCCCACCGAGTTCAGAAATACTCCGTCCACGGGATGAACACAAACAACGCAACTCCCTGCCCACGTGAACCGGAACAGATGTGGACAAACAGATCACCTTGTGACCAAGGGTGGGGAAGATTGTGACGTCAGAAGTGACGCGAACGACGCAGCGATGTCGGGTATGACGTCGCCAGTCAATCACAACAGCTGTATTTCTGTAAGCGCCACAAGGGAAGGTAACACCGGAACTCTAGTAGTTGGGTGGCAGCCAAAACAGCGAACAGCCGCTTTGTTTGGCGGTGGACACCACACAACAGCTGTTAGTTAAATATAGCTGTAAGATCAAGTGGAGGGAGAGAAGTTTCAAAATAAAAGTACAAAAATAATTTTAATGTTTGTCTAATAAGTGGAAATGGCCATATTTAATTTAAATAAAGAATTAACGAGGAAAATTATTTGCTCCGACGGAGTTTAAGGTGGTAAATTGGGTTTTATTTGGAATAATTCTTTTAATTTTTAAACAAATATTTAGTTACAGCTATTTTAAATTTTAAAAATTGCTGAAATTAAGAAAAATACACAAAAAGCATCAAAACTCATCATTAAACTAACTGTTTTAAGGATTGAAGCACGAAACACATCCGAGTTTATCATGTCCAAAGATAAATGTTTTGATGATAAGGATGCGAATTTTTTAAAGCGTGAATATAAAAGATGACTGGAGGAATTGCTGTATTTGTGTTTATAACAATTATTGGTTCATAAACAATTTTATAGTAAATCATGTCATTTATTAAATTATATTGAATTGTAACTTGAAATTTTATAAATAATAAATCATAAGGAAAATCAAATCAAGTTGCATATTGAAACTATAACTCATGTTCATACTGAAATATAAACGTTTTTTACCCTCAATAATATATTTCTTAAATCTGGTTCTTAATTTTCCCAACTTTACTACTTCTTTACAATTTCTCGTGGAGGATCAAAAATGTAATTGTGCCTATAGAACTGTGATTTTAAAATTAAAAAAAATATCCCAATCGTATTCTGATTGCACCATCTTAAACCTGGTTCTCTTATTTACTGGGCGAGTATTCAAAAGATTACACAACACAATCTCTATTTTTTCCATCAACGATTTTATATATATGTGTATATTTCGGTTAAACGTGATTGCAATAGTTGTTAGTACCAACGTGGTTAAAAGGCTCAATTATTAGTAGAAATAAAACGAACAACGTAACATAGATAACTATAAACCGGTGTTGTTGGCACTTAAGTTTATGAAAAAACAAATATAGACCAAACAGTGGTAACATAAAACACTAGAGTTTGGCAATGTCTGAATAATCCAAACACTCATAAAGTAAACCAACAACGCAAAATTCTATTAATACAATTGGCACGAGCTAATACGTACAGAAAAACAAATTAAAATATAAAGGTCAAAACACGTTAAGAGGAAGAGAAGCCACAACACAGATATTATAAAGAAAACAAATAATAACAGTTTAAAAGACTGTGACAAAGGTTAACGTTATATTGCAGACAAACAAAACTGTTTTTCTAGATAACAGCTAATGTATGTAGAGATACTGCGCACATTTGAAGCTTTACCTTCTGTGTTTAGGATGGATATCAACGTAAAACCAGTGCAATAAAATATTTATAACGAATTATTACACTAAATTATGTTAAGATTTTCAACTTATTGGAGATTACTTGTTTATAATTGTATTATAACATGTTAGCAGTAGCGTAACTATGAGGGGGGGGGGGTACGTCCCCCCGAGTACTAAACATAAATAAAACATCCGACAGGAATCCAACTTGTTTGAAATACAGTAGTTAAATGTTTTAATTTGAATCAGACTGGGGTGTGCTTTCCAATCAGATATACCCCTTCCTCCCCCCCCCCTAAAGGCGGGATCTAGCGACGCCACTGTTTGTTAGTAAATATCTTATTTACTTGTTTAACCAGAGATTATGAAAGTGTGACGCAAGAGTTGGACAGTTCCCGAAGCACAAGTACGACTGAAAATGGCCAAAACTGCGCTGAAGTGGTGCAACTATGACACACCACTGAACTGGCTCTGGTCCAAGGTCTACTAAAAATATGAGTCTAGTCGTTAGGTCCAGAACAGCGGGTTTATACGCTTGCCTCACGTCTGTTCAGTGATACGAGATCTCGGGAAATGGGTCAGAAAATGTCGATTTAGTGAGCATCGCCTTCGACACCGACTTAAGCGGTTTGGCTAAAAAGAGAACGTTATTGCTGCAGTTTGGCACAGTATCGGCGGATCACTAGATATGCTGTGTACTGTATACGTTCTATACTGTATACAAATAACACCACGTGCACCACGGCGGTTGCTAATTAACGTCCGATGCCAGTTTTAGAACTATCCAAGTCAGAACTGTTTATACTAAATATTCGCAGAATCCAGAATTAAACTAATTTTATGCGCAATAACGTGAAATGGTTTAAAAAGCAATCAATGACATTGATATATACTGAAAATGGAGCCTTCTTGCTATCTATCTACATGGATTCCACCGATTTAATATAATAATGAATAAAATATATATTACATAATAGACGTTTACTAAACTCAGATTATGGGACAGGTGATAGAAGATTCTCTTGCGAACAATCATTACTTTAAATTTATTTTTTATGGAAGAAATTTTATTTCCTGTCATATAAAAATTCGAAACAAAGGATAGTAAGAAGGATGCTTCAAAACCTACAATCGGCGTAGTGTTCACTTGCTGTTTAGTAATAGCACTTCACTGTTTTACATACTTAACAGTTTAAAATGCAATGCCTTAGTGCAGACGCAATACCCAAACTTCTGATTTAATAATAGCTATACTTGGTTAATAATAACTAAATACCTTAAAACTATTATCTGTTTGTATTTACACAGTTGTGTTTTTAAGGTTTCAGATTTCGTTCATTCAATCAAACTGATAGAAACTAAAAACAAAAGTGAAAAGTATTATAAACCACTTAAAATTTATGCCTGTTACGTTGAAAATGAAAGGCTTCATTAAAGACGTACCTTTTTCTGTCACCTGGCCAACAACGAAAGCACTTTCTGCTACGTGTTGATCGCTGCTGAATTGCGATGTACGAGATCTGTGAGGGAAGTAATGTATTTGAATTGTTCTACGCGTTATATGTACTGTTCATGCTCTTCACTGGACAGTTCAGTTCTATTTCCTCCACACAGTTTTTAAAAGAACATTCCTACAATTTATGAAACCAACTTTAAAATTGAATGTGTACTTTTTACCACAAAGATTTGCTTTGTCATTTATTCCTTTACTATTTACTGGCGAAGAAATTTTATTATTTAAGGATGAAAAACCGCTCATGTTATGGACGATCGAATTTTTGAGACTCTTGAGATTAGTACAGGCAAAAATCGACAGAGAAGGACTGACGTGAATGTTTCTGAGTTTCCATAAGAATCGGTTCTAGAGAAATGCGTTTTACGCCATAAGAAAAATGTAAAATCTCAACCCTTTCACGCTCTTATTTTTTATCGTAGAATTATCGGCGATGTCTCAATTTTTGGGCATCCTAAAGGAAAATACGTAACCTAAAGATAGTTGTAGTTTTTTCTTAAATGTATACTTTTTGAACATTCGTTGTCAAACTACTTTTGACAAGTCAAAGTACTTTTTGATCGTTCAAAGTCAAATTAATCAAATACAAAACAATTTGAGATTCTTTGACGAGGCAATAAAAATACTTGCGAAATGAAAAGCTTTTTGATGCATATTAGAAATATCTTCAAAATAAGACGATCTCCCATATTGCTACGATTAAAGGTGAGGGTGTAAAAATGTTCGAGTAACATTGTTCTTATAGGGTCTAAATTAAGACGGCCGCCACTGCAGCTATAACGGCTAAGACTGTATACCTGATCAAAGTCTTACAACTGACCTGATAGTGACGGCGAGAAGGACAATGATGAGGCCGACCAGCAACATGGCGATGAGAACTCCGCACAGCATGTACAAACTGCCGTTAGGGTCATCTGCAACATGGAGATACATGGTGAGTGAATACTAGTGGACAAAGTAAGTTAGTTCTCAACAAATTTTAGCGTGGTCACTGACTGATTGAACCTCCTGGACAGCATGCGATGTTACCAATGAAGAAAATCCGTCATAGATGAATAGAAACCAAGGTGAGGAAGTTCAAGGTTTGGTTGTATTTTGTTACCTTTCTTTCGCAGTTCATTGTTCCTTCCCTAATAATTAAAATCGTTGCCGGATACTAGTTTTATATTAAAAAGTGTTGTAATATTAAAAACAACTTTGAACTAAATGAGTCGAAGTGTGTCACGTTAAGGAAACAGTTTTAACTATCCGTTAGGCCTACTCTAAAATTACGGTGTGGGGTATGAATAAAATAAATATTCAAGATAAAAAATAAGAACGTCTTGTTCTTGACGATAACAATAACGTCGACATACTGTAAATTGGTAAAAATATAATTGATTTGTTTTTGGTATAAACCACGCCACTAACTGAGCGAGGGTCATAGTAGTTTCGGCCGAGGAATGGTAAACAAGAAGAGAAGTATAAAGACAAAAGAGTTCGTAGTAGTTCAAATGAAGAACACAAACTGCTGAGGGTATAACAATTGACACTTCTGAATTTTTAATTCTATTCCGCTTTGCACGATTTACTAGCTAGATTCCCGGTCACATAATTGAATAGTGTCTATGAAAAGAATGGTTCAATTTACATCGGAGAGACGAGACGGTTGACATCCACCACACGAGAGAGCGAACACACTGGACTTACGAAACGCGAATATACGGAAAAGATCGGTAGTAGCAGAACTCAACAAAACACGCAATAGAATTTGTCGAAACAAATGTACTTGCGAAAACCGTCCATTGTTAAAACGAAAATGAGAGAAACCTTAGAAATGATAAAGAAAGAAAATAACTTCCACAAAGAAGATAGCGTGAAATTGACAAAAAGCTGACAACCTGTAATAAAGAAGTCATTGATGACAATTGGTCGTTGGTTGGAGTGGTTGGTGCTTCAACCAATCACCTCCGGCCCTTTCAACTCTTTACAGACTGAATTACTGGCAGTTTCGGTTTGACATCTTCACAGCGAGGCCGAAATATTGCTGGGATTTAATTGAGTAGGGAATGTTTCCGATGTGAACCGGAGAACTCAGAAATGTCTGTTAATTAATTGCAGAGTTCCGTTAACTATCCAATAAAAAGCTTTGTTCGTCATCTGTTAATTGCCTTGTTCTATACAGTTGTGCACGCAAATTTAATGTGCAAAGCGTTATTCTTGAGAACCATTCCTGTCTCGGGAATTATTTCCAACCGAAAACGAGGCGGGAGTCCGAAGACGAGAACAGAACAGGCCACACCGTCAAGCGCCAACACCCAATGGCCGGGGTCCGTTTTTTGTGGTCCCTGCCGGGTCTGACGAGGGTCGGACTGTGGGAACAACGAGGCTTGTGTCCGCGACCGTTTGTGCCTCCCCACAAACCGTCTCCCGCATCCTCACACACGCCTGGCTGAAAACATCGATCGAGTGAGAAAGTAACTCCATCGTTTAGACTCTCGTTACTCTATAACTTGAGCGCTCGGCTGAAATGTCCTATAGAATAGCGAGCGAGCAAAATAATTATTGGTCCAAGAAATGAGAGGACCGTAATAATATATGCAGGGATATAGAAAAGAGGATATAGACTTTATAGTACAAATATACAAATTACATCCTGCAGCAATTGGTATATTTTGGAGTTTGTTAAAGTCCATGTGGTGAAACATCTATATTTTCTCTTAGTGATAAATATCTGATTCGCTGAAGAAAACTGATACGACTGTGCAGCATTTCTTTATTTATGGCCATGTCTATAGCAGCAGCACACGCATCCAGGAGAGCTGGTTGGTTGCTTCAGTCATGTCTTAGCTATCGAGAATAATTAACGCCATTAGAAAACATAACTACATGTTTGCTTTTACGGTTTTGTAGCTTTTTTATGGTATAATTATATCGTTGTTACGTTGGACTGAACTTAGATTTTAGTGCGTGTTCTTCAATCTAACTAAATGAATCGATACAACGGATCATCGGAGGGCTCGACACAAAATACACAACTATACATCCATGTATGGTAACCAGCAAGGTACTGAATACCTATATGACGTCATAACTTGTCTGATCGTAACCTTACTGACCTTTTGACTCCAAAATAAATAGCGTTCTTTCGAGTGTCGAACTCAAGTTTCGAGTCTCAAAGACTAGCTATCAGAGTTACCGCGCTGTTGGACATACAGGCAATAACAAAATTGATGAGTACAGAAGTTGTGACTCAAACTATTTAGAAAACTGTGCTACTAACATATCTGAAATTTTAATTACGCTCATTGGATTATATAAAATTAAATTTTAAATTTATTATTATTTTTGTGTCTAAAACAGATGCATTGGTTGTATGTACGTACATATTGTTGTAACGAATATGTAGGCTATTCGGACTCTCTTATTCCAAGCCCAGAAAATGTTTGTTTGAGTTGTCTATACAACTCGTACAGACCATTATAACAGTACAGACGGTTGTATGTACGTATATATATTGTTGTAACGAATATGTATTCGGACTCTCTTATTCCAAGCCCAAGAAATGTTTGTTTGAGTTGTCTATACAACTCGTACAGACCATTATAACAGTACAGACGGTTGTATGTACGTATATATTGTTGTAACGAATATGTATTCGGACTCTCTTATTCCAAGCCCAAGAAATGTTTGTTTGAGTTGTCTATACAACTCGTACAGACCATTATAACAGTACAGACGGTTGTATGTACGTATATATTGTTGTAACGAATATGTATTCGGACTCTCTTATTCCAAGCCCAAGAAAATGTTTGTTTGAGTTGTCTATACAACTCGTACAGACCATTATAACAGTACAGACGGTTGTATGTACGTATATATTGTTGTAACGAATATGTATTCGGACTCTCTTATTCCAAGCCCAAGAAATGTTTGTTTGAGTTGTCTATACAACTCGTACAGACCATTATAACAGTACAGACGGTTGTATGTACGTATATATTGTTGTAACGAATATGTATTCGGACTCTCTTATTCCAAGCCCAAGAAATGTTTGTTTGAGTTGTCTATACAACTCGTACAGACCATTATAACAGTACAGACGGTTGTAATGCCGGCGCCCCATTTGGCGAGAGAAGCCGCGCGCGCGCCGCGCCTGACTCAGGCCGTGGTCTGGTTAGTGGACCAGGAGCAATGTGCTCTCAACTCTCAACGGTCCACTAACTGTACAGATGTTTACTGCAGGCCTCCTCCCTCCGGCGCTGATTAATTTACGGGCAAAGAATTGCTGTTAATGACAACAGTTGTGTTGTCACCGATATTTGGATGTTACAGTGTCAGTAGCATTCAGATCACACTGCATCATGTATGGATTCCACATGCTGTCAGTTTACTTCATTTAGTTTTCCTGGTCACTGGCATAACAATCCTTCCTATAAGCCTTTACGTGCGTCCTACTAAAGGATGAACTCAAAAAGAGCTTCAATTTCTTTAAATTCCTATTTTGTCAAAGAATCGTTTTAATTTCACATTTAAAATGTATTGCTTTTACTTTAAGACTGTTGAAATTTTGAACAGCAGACTATAATATAGGTTGTTAATACTGTGTTGTTGCTATTCAAATGCAGTACCTATGTTTTTAATATTAAACACTGTCGGGACACAAAGATTATGAGTGAGTTTCGTATGATTTAATAGCTCAAATTGGAACGCACGTTACGTACGTAACATTTACAGCATTCAGTCTAGGTTAATGATAATATAACGTTATGTTAAAAAAAAAAACTGTTTATACGTTCTCACTTTATTGAACGAGGGTAATGAGGGATGTATCATTGTTTACACATTTGAATAATAAAAGCCCAGTAATCATTTAAAACAGCCCTTCTATCTGTTTTACATAATGAGAAATAAGGGATCGTCGAAAATCTAACTCGAATGACAAAGGCCAACAAGCTTGTGTTCGAGATAGTCTTAGGTGAAACATATTTCTCTACACTCCTGCTGTTTAACGTACTGGAATAAGCACCCTCTTGGGCTCACACCTGGGGGTTGTTTATTGAGTGCACGGACACGGTCAAGGCGCTGAATAAGCACCCCTCAGTTACAATACTTCCCAGTAATTTAATACATTCAAGACTAATGCATTACTGTTCCAATCCTTTTAACCCTCAAATCATTTTACGGTTTTAAAGTTGTTCAGCAATCAGAGGGGATACTTTTCATATCCACTCAGTTTTACTTTTTTTATTTTACGTGTCTCAGGTAAAAATTAATATTTTGAATATATATATATATATATATATCGTATATATATATATATATATATATATATATATATATATCGTAATATATATCGTATGGGGGACAAAGGCAGCTATCCATAAATAAATTAATATCCATAAAATAAATTATTTAATATTTTGAATACCCTTATAACAAAACAAATTAACATAATTATGCAACTGAAACTAAAAAGAGATATAATTGCTTTGGGTAAATATTTGAAACATTAAAAAATATAAATTATTTAATTATGAAATCTGTCACAACTATGCAACCAAAATAACAAACTACACAACATTTGAACTCGCTTTATTTGCCTAGAAACTGATGACAGTTATATATCAAACAACGCAACAATAATTCGATGTTTTCAAAAACGATTTATAACTATAATAAGTTAATTAGTTAACTCAGTATAGATAACATAACGTGCAAAATATGTATGTGTTGATATATTTGATGTAATTTGTATTGTAGATAGACATATAGTGTGATGTTGTTATTGTTAAATATATATAAATATATAAATAACACACACAAATATTTCAATAAAACTAATTTGTGTATTTACACTGCTTGTAAGAAGATATGCCACTATTATGGGTTAGTAGTATTGTACGAGTATTTGTAAAAGAATAAAGCGCCTTCATTTAGTAAGCGGGCGCGTGGACGCATCGCTGGCCTGGACGTCTAGATTACTAATACAAATGAATTAATGATTCATTGTATTCGTAGAAATCATTTTATTTATTGTTTCATTCTCAGAAGTTCATTGAAAGTAATCTCATTCTCAGGAGTCCACGACATCTCATGTACCAGTTCCCAAGTGCTTCAGTAGGACAGTCCGCGAGCATCCTCTCTGGGCGGGAGTATCTTAGGGTGCCAGTGAAGACGGCTGGGAAAGATTTCCACTCCTATACTTTCCACCTCGCTGCACCAAACTCGAAAAGTCTGGCTTTAAACAGATGTACTTGGTATTCCCCAAGTACGTAAAGGTCAATAGTAATCATTGGAAGAAATTTGCTGGAACAAAATAAGAAGTTGGTGTTATCAGGGAAGGGTGTCCATCGGTATGGTGACCTTAGTACCTGGTGTACCCAAGTGTCCTGATATCAATCATGATCATAGTTAGATAATCCTTCCAACAGCTTCGTGATGTCAACTCAATTTTGGAATGTTTGCAACCTACATCAAAGGCACATCCAAAACTGTATTCGGACAGTAATATATATATTTTATTTATATTACCATATATATATATATATATATATATATATATATATATATATAAATAACACCAGACCGGTCTTTTTTGTTGAAGGTGATAACTTCTTTTCTTGTTTTCCTTTTACTTTCTCATCTGTCTAGCTGAGAGATGTTTGAGAGGAAAATTGTTCCATTACACCTTCCTCTTAGTGCAGTTCCTGAAATCTGTCACTATTACAGACTTGACTCCTGGAATACGGTGCATATTTCCGTCTGAAGAAATCCCAAAAATCGGTGATGAAGATTTCTGCCCGGCCATTGGTGGTGGTTCGGAAGTCACCTGCCGTTGGTCCCCAGGTTAAGTGTTAGAGAGGGCTTCTTAGCCCTAACTTCGCCTGGTAAAATAAGACATTCTTTACTTTACTTTTTTTTAATTAAATAAACGTTCAAATCTTCGTCACTAACTTTTTTGGATTTCTTCAGACGGAAATGTACACCAGAAGTCAAGTATGTTACAGCGCCTGATTTCAGGCACTGCACTTAAAGGAATATTTATACTCATGGTATATTTTACACATGAAATATAGAACCTGCATCAGACATTTCTACTGTAAGGTTGGTAGTAAGCAGCTGTTGCTCCTATATTAGTTCCAGCTGCCCGACCCCTTTTCTCTTGTGAGAGTGGCAACACTGCCAGAGGATTCTAGAGTAGACCCAGCGACCCAACCGACCTGAATAGTAAATACAGTAGACGAGTTCACATTTCTAACAATCGTCTTTATTCACCGGTAAACTATCAGGACTGGGTCCAGGCCTCAGACGAATTGTTCTGACATTCAGGAGGGAATGAAGAGACAATTTTGAATTATTCATTATTTTAGTAACTATAGCTTTGAATAATTTAATAACCAATACATTGAGAACGTGTATTTCGAATGGCCTCCTAGGATTGTATCGAAACAATCAAAAATATTTTTCATTTAAAACTATTTCAACGTGGAATATTCTTATTTTATTAGGCTAAGATTGATAACTGTAATGCTGTATATGTTATGGATATATTGTATAAATATATAAAGATTTAAATGTGGTTATTAGTATCATTGTATATGTATAGAATCGAGAATGTTCTAAACTATCTGACTCTATGTATAATTGTGAGAAGTTTTATTTCATAACAAGACATAATTATTTGTAAATTGTACTGTTTTACAGTTTGTTCGATGTTAAGTATATAACAATGTTAACGTTAATTTTACAATTTAATGTAAGTACTGTTTATTAGAAATAAAGAATTTGAATTTAATGGGGTAACACAATAATTTATTATTCATAACAGTTTCATCACTACTATGTATTCTACAGCGTTATGGCAACTGATATTAGTTTTTTAAAGTTGGAGAACAAAGTAAATGTAAATGATACAGTATTAAACTCACACCATTGCAAAATCGTAAAATATTTATAGCCAATAACCAAGCGTTGTTATGTGAGTTCCAAAAAATCTCAAAATACATAAAATAATTATGTATTAATTAGGATTTGTTTTCAAAGTAAAGCTTAACCTAAAGTTAATTCCAAATATTATATACAAGATCTTAGATTTGAAATTAATTAATAATACGTGGGCGTTTGCTTGAAAATATATGTACTTCAAATTTCGTTCAGGGTTTTTAATATATAGGCTACCCACAAGAGTCCGATCATTGATTTGTTAGTAGTTTACAACGGGAAAGGAGAAACCTCCACGTATTCACCTAAAGCTAGTTTTCACGGGCTCGACACTAGTATAATAAGAAATAAATCCAAATCACAATAAATCTATGTCCGTGTCTAAGGGTGTGGGTTTCTCTCAGTGAAGTGGGAACAATTGTGCCGGAAGGTTGAGCGTAAATGTGGGCTTCCAAGGTTCTCCGCCTATTTACGGCTCAAATGGAAGAGTCGCGTCGTAAACAACTTCTCACAGCTGGTCGTAAACTTAAGAACTGAAGAGATTGTGGTGTGTCATTGTCGTCAGTGGTCACTGTACGACAGTGAGATTATTGTCCTCAAACGATGGTTGCAAATTGATTACTAATGGCGACAGAAAGCTTCTCAAGGGAGAGTATAACCAGCCACATACATGCACAAACGTTTTATATAAAACAAAGTATAGCATTGTACTAAGTAAAAGTATTAACACAACAAAATAACAAAGTGTGGTGGAAGTTTAGTATAGGCAGTGGGGAGATGCCCCTAGATTAAAAAAAAGATTACGTGGTTTTAAGATTATGTTACGTGGTTATTACCTGGTAATGTTTATTTCTCGGTAAAAGCTACGACAATATATTTGCTCTTCTCCGATCTTTCTTAAGTTTGTTGGTATTTTCGGCTGAAGGAACCATCATGTTAAAGTAGAGCAAAAGAAAATAAAAAAAATATATTTAGTTATTTTTTTACAAAGTTTGTATGTTTTATACAAAATTTTATTTTTCATTTTAAATTTGTTTGGTTGTTAACGCCCTTGGTGACAACTGACATCTATTTTGGTGGTGCCCGATTGCTATACAACTTATAATCGAACAGAACACAAGACCAACAAACAAAATTTTGTGTTCCGATAAAAATGTGTTATTGCGTAATTTGTTTTTTTTTGTCGAAACGCCTGTAAAGGGGCTATAAATATTGTTAAATGAAAAATATGCGTTTCAATTCAATTTCAATTTCAAAAAATCTTTGTTCCACAACTTTGATAAACAGTTTTCATTTACACACATATGATATACATATAGAATATGACATACATATAGAATATGATACACATATAGAATATGATACACATATAGGACATAATATACATTTCTTAAAATAAACAATAACTGAAATAGACATTAACGTAAAGAGAAAATTTGGTTGATTAATTTATACAGTTTTTCTTAAATTATAAATACTTTTCTAGGTATCTACAAAGCTGTGAAATAGTAGACATACCCCCTAGGCAAGCCTGTTTGGGGTAGCCATACCTATTATTAACAAAAAACGACTTGGAGGATGGCTGTGCTGCATTACTACAAAGCATATAACTTCAGATATACAAGTTTGTGCACACAATTCCAAAACTAATAAAAATACTAAATAAAAATAGTAGTTCCTAGAGTACCCTATGCCAATTTATGACATGGACACTTCTCTTAAGAAATTACCCTGAGAAAGCTTTCACAATCTGATAAACTTAAAAGGAACGATTTTAAATTTTTAAGATATACGTTTATGGAGACATTTTTATCAATATATTTAGAAATTAAATTGAATATCCTCGGTGCACTCCACGAAAAAAATTGTTGAACCATATTTGAATGGTAACCCGGTACTCCTGCCAACCATAATTTATTTAAAAGTATACCATGATCAACTGTATCATGTTTCAATATTACTATTGGGTCAATTTTACATAAAATTTGCAATTGGAAAATTCTTCATGTGAGACCTGTCCACACACTTGACAACACATACATTTGATTAAGGCACACTGATTAAGGGATAAATGTGCCAAAAGGATTATACAGTTTCGATGATCATGATACCCAGATTAAAAACAAACTCCTTCTCGAAGTGTATGTGTCAATCGTTGAATACTCTAGTTACAATATTCGAAAGTTAGCATAACTAGTATAGTCAGAGACGCAATATAACGCAGAATTTTGAGCACGATAACTTCAAAACTTCCAACGTCTCTTAAACCAGACGAAAAGAGCTATAGGAATAGAATATACTTGACTTGTACAAATTTCGTCAGCCCTCACCACGCAAGGAACAGTTTCAAGATGGCGGTCGTTATATATAATCTATTGAGCTTTATAGTGGAAAGTGTCTTTTAGTTCTAAGACCATGTAAAGCAACTTTTGTTTTTATTATTTTGTTGGATATCTCGTGAAGATGGTGGCCATAAAATATTTCGACATATTTTGAAAGGTATTCAATAACTGACCATCATTAAGTATAAACCGAATTTCTAACAGATAGAAACTATATCTACAGCATATCATATGTTATTGCTCGATTATTTCTCATTTAACTACACTTCATACTACATTCACACATATATTTTATGTTAAAGTCAAAAATAAGTTTTTTACTCTTCTCGTTAATTAATAATATTCACAAATTATTAATAACCATTATAGCTTTCAAGACGGTGTGGTTCACAATTACAAAAAACACGAACAAGCCAGAGAAGATAAGAGGCATCATTTTGTGAAACTAGCAATGCATATAAGTTCTATATTTCAAGATACTAGCCAGCCGTAAATGAAATAACCTTTCTTCAAACTGGTCAAAAGTAACTGAAAGACGGTATGTCTTTTTCTTTTAATTCCATGAAATTATACCGAAGTTGTTACAAATACATTTCATCATATGGTGTGTATTTAAAATAATAATAATTACGTTGATTATATTAAAGAAATATATTTTAGTAAAGAGAACAGGTTAAAAAAACAAAGTATTAGTGTTGAAAGTACAGAACTATATGCACGTTGACATCAATGTGTTCTTTGTTCCCAGAATAAAGCTATGTTTTCTTTATATATACACACACAAACCGTGTGCGATGCAAAAAGTTGGCGCCAGCTTTGAACTTTTGGTCCCTTGAACTTTAAAATGGCCGACTGCCAGTCTCCCCTTACCTAAGATAACTACGGCGTACAAGAATAACAGGGCCAGCTCAAGTAAGACGAGGGAAGCGAGAGAGAGCGCGTGTGGGGGAGAGCCACCGGTGTACGAGCATACAGGAACGGAAACATAAAGTTATCCTGCCTTAACGAGTTATCATCCATTATAATCAATTATATACTGATTAGCATTGTTCTGTACAACTTGTATAGACCTTTGTATACTAAGTTGTATTCGCCAAAATTTTAAACTCTAGTTGGAGAATGGGAGGTCAAATTTACACTGGCACAATTGTTCGCTCAATTTGGTTATGAGTCTATACGAGAGCTCAAAAGTTACTCGTTCAAGATTTCTTCTTAGTTATCACTTTAAGACCGTTTTAAGCTCACGTTCGAAATTTTGTATATTTTATTCAGCATATATTATTATTATTATGTCAGACAATGTTTTTACAATAACACTAGGAAACGGGAACATAAATCGTGAACCTAGCTGCAGCATCGTTGTAGCCCAAGATAGTTTTCAGATTTCCTCCAAAGACAATCCAAATCCAGAGACGTCTTACTGAGGTTACTAACTAGTTCCGAGTGAACAGAAAGTGCTACTTTTGCGCTGGGTAACGTCACTCTAATACTACTAGGTCTGGACGTCGGGTCACGCTGAGAACAGTTGTTTCAGTGAGGCTTAGTGTTATTATTTTTCCTATCGATAATAGGGATAGAACCCGTGCACAATCAACATTCCTACAGGAGGACTCTTTACGTGTTAAAAAGTTATGTGACTGCAAAATATACTGTCATTCCATATTGAAGCAGACAGTTTAGTGTAGCTTTGCTGCTCTTAATAAAATTACAAAAAACCTTGTGCTGAGGGGAGGAAGGGGTTCACTTAACGAATACGGCACTGACTACAAAGGCGTGCTAAAACGAATAATGCACATTTGGCGTCCTGCAGGGTAGTGTATTATACCTTTTATCTTCCGAAGAGAGGAAGAAACCGGAATAATTGGCTCAACAACTTTGAACAGAAAGCCAACATTTACTGGCATAAAATTCAAAGACCAGAATACACAGTTTAAGGCGTGCCAAATGGCTTGTACGCTCTGCTGTTATTTTGGTTCAACGACAAGTTATCATTTATGTACGTTTCTTGTAGAAATAGACATGGAACTTCTTACACCTTATTCCTTCTTTAAAAACTTAATGAGTGGTACCAATCTGGGTGCGCGAAATTGCTGTATGTTTTCCCTGCTACTAACCCGTAACAGCTTAGTGTACCACAGAGATAAGTCGAGTTAATTTCTCACCTTATTATTCGGGCTGCTACGGGTTGTTATTATTTTGATTGCGCGAGAAACAAAATGTTGATTCATAGAAGTGCTAGCGTGTGTTTATTTACAACTAATATGGGGATGGAATGTGTTTCAAGAATTTAATAATTTTAAAACTAATTATCTACAGTTGTTTTTTTGGTGATTGGAATCTGAATTTCGATCACATTGTGATGTAGAACCTCAGTTATCAGACTGACGGCTATGCGTACCATGTGGACACTACATCATAGCAAGAGTATAACATCTGTCCATGGAGCAATAATATCTAATTTGACAATCATATTTACGATCCTACAGAACCGCTTAATCCTACCAATGAGTTTTAGTAGGATTGAGAAATATTTAAATCTGCTACAATATATATAAACTCTTTCATGAATTTAATGTAATAAGCATTTTGTCTATAACAGATAAAGAGATATTTGGCGTTATAAGGCTTGGAGCTAGGAATGACTAGAGTGAGAGGGAGGCAGACAGGTAAAAAAGGGACCAGGGGTGGGTTTCCAGTTTCCAACAAGGGCAATCTTGAAAGGGTCTCTTGGGGTGTTTATAATCATGTAAATGGTGAGGGCAACAGGTCCATCGCAGTGGGGCAGGTGGCAACAGTGTTGCTGAAAAAAAAAAACTTAACTACAACGTATATCGCTGTACAAAGAAATATGTCACCAACAGAGTTGTAACGCTTTTTGGAGAGACTATTCTGGAATGAATATTCATCACTAAACAAAATGTTTATAGTGTCCAATACATTTTTGGCATTGTAAAAATCCTCTAAATATCTAATGTTACATAAAGAAATGGACGTATTAATTTATTTGTAATATTATGTGTTAACTAGTGTTCACTCGCTAATCTCATATGTTTACTCGACTCTGTCTTCAGTACTAGCTTTTCACTGTTTCAGCCTTCTTACAATAATCATTCTCCCCCCCCCCCCTTTATTAAGTGCGAAGACTGAACTGCGCAAGCTTGTGACCCGTATTGGTGGTTGGAACACGGTCAACAAGGAGACCATATAATCAGAGGAACAAGTTCAGAGAGGAGCACCTCATATTAATTTCAATTTTTGAGTAGTTAGAGTAGGTAAGCAGGTAGATCGTAAAGAAAGTGTACGAAAACATTCCTAAATGGTTCAGTAGTGATTTAATTTATGCTGCTGCAGTCGCCTATCTTTGCCAATAATTTACGTAATCAGCCGACAGAAGAATTCCCTTTGCAACTGTTTGGTGTACAGTGTATAGTCTACGGGTCGAGAGCCAGTTTGAACTGTTCAATGTTACACAACCTGGGTTTTCTTTAAATAAATAGAGGAACTTTTCGAAAGAGAGAAATTCGCCGTCAGTCGCGTTAGTTTTGGTGTGGGGCAAAACGGGAGGTATCAAAAGAGTTAAAAATATGAAACGATAATTTTTGTTCCGATTATATATCTTATCTTGATACACCTAAAACCACCCGTCACCACTTTATGGATTTGAGTACGAGCAGTTAGTTGACACCGATTTAATATTGAATTACTGCCTGGCGGTTGGTGTAAATCTTGGAAAAATATAATCTGATAACAAATTATCACTTGGTATATTTAAGTCCTTTGATATCTTCTTACTTTGACCCCCATCAAACTTGCGCGGCCGACAATCAATTTCTTTCTTAGAGAAGTTTCTCTAGCGATTAAAAAAATCTGATTTTGTGATCCTACAGCGTAAGGCTACTAGTCTAATAATGGAGCCAACTGTACAAAATAGTACTGGAATTACATTGTAACATAGACATACATAAGACTACGGCATCCTGTGTGGCTTACACAATCTATTGTGGTATACTAACGTTTCTGGCCTGAATACGAGTGACTAAAAGGTTCATGCAGTTAGGGTTGAAAATAACTTAACCCTAAAGAATTTGTATTTCTCATCCACGCTATAGTATCCGACATAATTCACATTTTTTAGTTGCTGGTGAATTTGTGATAGGTGGCCTACACCATGGTGGCCGGTACTAGCACGATCTTGATATCCTGTAATATTATCAACTCGACTAGAGCTAAAAACAGATTGGCATCCTTCTCTATAACAAAAATTTACTAAATTGAAGAAGGAAGGTTTGATAACATCGAATTAACTATTACATTGTGATAGGTTGTGTAATGAGGTTACGTGTAGCCTCAATCCGAGCAGCTGTTTACTCATCTGTTAACTGCTCGGGATTGGCACAGATGCGGATTTATGGGAGCGACCTCGACCAGAGATACTTCAGACGTTGTTGTCCCGCCTCTATTTTTCCATAAACATTGATTATTTATTCCTACACACATGAACCCAGCAGCTGTCGATCTGGTAACAGCTGATTGATTTATAGATCCGATTGAAGTTTTACGAATGTACCTTTTGTATCTTGTATCAAAAATAAAACAAGGTATGAGTACGATACACCTCTTGTCTAGGAACAGGCTTTGCTGAGGTTGTATGCACAGTTTATAGTTTATAACTACCATAAATGACTATATCACTTGTTAACATGTCATATGACCGAGCTCAGTCGGGTTTATTCTATGATTTTCTAGTTGCCACAGTGACCCATAAGACTAATGTAAAAATGTTCGCTTATGCTCAGCCAATTCTAATGTAGTGCCACGCATATTCATTGAAATCTATGTTACCTATATAAAAAACAAAGATGCTTCACTAACGCTCAGCCTATGAGTGAATGGTCCTTCAAGGTAATTTTTTATATCCAAACAATATTATTGTTCACGTCCCTAGAGGTTTACATGACATTCGTCTCTTGAAGCTAATTTGCACGCTGTTGGAAAACACGTTAACTGGCAAAGTCGTAATTTATGACGCATTTTTTCCTGTCCTAAGTACAGACTTTTGCTTGTTGTAGTCTGCATTGAGTGTTATTGTGGTATAAATGTGGTTTTAACTCCTTAAAACTATTATTATTGTCATAGATGCGTTGTAGAGCATACAATAACACAAATAAAGTGTTTTTTTTTTTCTAATAATAGTACGGAGAACAGATGAAAAAGGGGTGTTTTGGGCCTGGTACACTTACATAAGAAAATCACTGATCCCGTTAACTTATACCCAAGCCAACCGTCGTTAATTTAAGGCGGACTCTCTCACCGACCTTACCACAAACCACCTACTCTCATAAGAGTACACCAGACCACAAAAATCCCTAACGTTAGGTGATGGAATCGAACCTGTGACTCCAAGGTTAACTCCCTCATCCGAGAGAAGCGCCTTAGACCACAAAACCATCCTGACTTGATGTGTTGAATATGCAGATAGCTCTCTTGGGATACCTGAAGTTTCTGTTCGAGTCAACATTTTTGAGGGAGAGGAGGAAAATGCTTTATGCTCACCGGTGGTAAGGCTGTAGTGTGGGACTGCACTAAGCGGTGGAAAGGAATCCACAAGAAACCCACTAGAACCCTTCCGCTGTAGGGATCTAACCTGGGATTCGTTTTCACTTTACTTCAGGTTAGGTCTAAATTTGGCTTACACCCATTGGGCTCTCTCCATTTCAAGCTGTTCGAGTTAACTGTATTCTATACTAGTCCTAGGGTTAAATAAAAATTAATTTTAGTCGTTTCTTACGTTGTTACAATCCATGGGAGAATAAATGCCAAGGGGTAACCGCGACAGTTTAGTTGTAAAAATCAACATCACTCAGCTGTCAATCAATGTCGGGTTGACAGGTTTCCCGTGAAGTCGACCACCATATTGACAATTAACAACTGCATTATCTCTGCCGCATCAGGAAAACTAACTTGTTATGATAACGAAACACAAATACAAAATATGACACCATCAGTTTAAATAAGTTGACAGAGGTAAATAATGAGCTTTTAGAAGTCACATCTTATTTTTTGTATTTAAATTGAATCCGACAATTTAAATCCAATAATTGTATAAACGTATGTTTGAAAATATAACATTGTAATAACAAATGGTTTAAAGTAAACCGGATGGTTTTGTAAAATACTTTTTCTGTCAATAAATAATTTATAATAGAGTAATGGCATATTAAGTGTTTCTTATCCATAAATTAAAAAGTACAGTAAGTATTAAAAAGTTTGCGTATCAGCGCCGTGAGCCACAGGTCTGTGCTTGGATTTATTAAACAGAAAAAGGGCCGCCACAAAGCGAGATGGGCGATGGTACAGCAACAATAAAGATAGGAGGTGAACCTGGGCAATAATTTTGAGGTTATGTGCGTAATATCCTTTAAAAGGCTAGTACTACATCTTAGTCTAATATCTTCCTACAAGCAATTAGGCTACTAGCGTAATACTTCAATATCCCAAGTTTAATGCTGAATTATTACCAAGGGCTCTATTGAAAGATAAAAACGAAAATTAAAAAGGTTTGGACTGTATTTGTAGTCTCTTTAATATTGGTTTGAAACGTTTTCTAAAACAGTTTAGAGAATGAGACGGAATATATTTAAAATTTATTTTTAATTAAGTTGCTATAATATTATTTTTCTTTGGTATTCTTTACACAATGTAACTATTCTTGTATGTATTTGGGTTTTGGTACTTTCGGGGTTCGTTCCTTTTTAATTTATAAAGTTTCAGAGACGCATTAATGAATCTGAACCTCTAACAAAGCTAGCTTTTGATAATCAACTGCTGTCAGTAAAATAGAAACTGAATGTTTTTAAAAATCACTAATTTAATTAACATTATTGGGCTACGTAAAGATGACATTTCCTCCTCCTTAGACTAGTGGGTATTGTCACAACTCTGTAATTAAGAGATCACGGGTTCAAATCCCGGGTAGGTCCCACCAGACAGGAGTAATTGACCCAGGCAAGCCAGCATAGCCAAGAGCTGAGATTTAAAAGAGATAGAAAAAAAAACATCGGAACACTGGATATTATTTAAGTTCTCGGCGTGCAACAGCTAAAACATTATGTTGCTAGTAAACCTACCAGGAAAACTATTAGGTTATGATAACGTTCATAATGAGGGAATGTGACACCACAAATTATACTGTAACCAGCCTTAGTTATCGTATTATAGTTTATTCGCACTTTTAAACAAAGCTACTGAAGCACTTTAGAATTCTACTGTTACATATGAGACCGAGGTACTGTAACTCCATTCTTGACTTTTCGACCAAATGTTTTTTTTACAGGTAGTACCTTTGATTGTATTAGTTACACAAAGTAATACAATCAAAGGTAATGCTGATTCCAATTAGTGACGTTAGAGGCTACACTGTAGCCCCGCACGATCCTCAATGTTACCTCAGGACATGACAGGGGCACGCTTGCTATCCCAGTCATATTTTGTTACAAACAGGAATCCAATTATCGGTCATGACAGTGACCCAGTCAATTAATTGTTTGCCTGCAATGTTTTGATCGTACAAACATAACAGTCCGTCTTGTCTTACAACTAAACAATTGGGAGCAACTAATCAACTGTTCAGAGGTCAATTGTTGGATAACAGATCAGCTGTGTCGCGTAGCGTGACGTCATCTAGTAATAGCTGATTGTCATTACAAGCGTAATAAAGAGCCTTGATACGGGTAAGTGAACATACGTGTCTCACTCGAGAGTGTTTTGTGTACGGCACTGTTTGAATACAAACTGCCGGCAAACTGGTGGAGAGTTTTTCTATCATTAGTTTATTCGAGTTTTTTTGCATAGCATTTACGGGGAATGTATACGAGTGAATCAGTTGATGATATAAAGAAGTTTTAATTATAATAAATGATTAATCCGTATTATATAATATAGCCATCAGGATTACGTTATGAAACATATTATTGCAAGGTTGGGCGTTTGGCTATATATATATATATATATATAATATATATATATATATATATATATATATATATATATAAATGAATGTTTGTGTGTTTGTCCTTTATGGAATCGTACACTATTTAACCGATCATTATGAAAATTTGAATGTATATGTACTTTTCGACGGAGAAGGTTTATATGTTATACTCATTTATAAAACACACCACGAGGTGGCGCTGCAAAATATAAAAGTTTTCAAAGCGCCAGCACATTATAAACTGCAATTACGAGACAGTTACGTGTATTAATTTGCTAAAGACTATTTGAAGGCACTAAGTTAGGATATATGTTTGTCTTTATGATAAATATATGGTTGAACTTAAAGCTTGACTGTTAGACCGCTTTATAATAAAATACATGTACGTGCATGAACCAGAAGTGCAAATACACGGGCAAAGTTTAGGTAAAGCGTGCGAAGCCGCGGGAAACAGCTAGTATTATATGTTAATGATGCAGAGATTTCTTAATTAACCATTCAAATACTAAATTTATCGCAAGAAACTATTCTTCTACACTCATTTAAACAGTATATTTAAGGCCTAAGTACATTAAACAACAGTTTATTGTTGTCACTACCAAAGCATGCAATGGTATTATGTCTCGCACAATATAAACGATTTATATGGTAGGAACATTATTTATAATTGAAGATTATATTTATTTAAAATGAGGTACAACGATTACGTGTCTATAATTAGGATTTACCGATCGAAGTATATTTAAACTGTAAGATTTGGGATACTGGATTGCGTCTATTAGTATGTAACACGTGTCAAACATCTATAATAAGTTTTTTTGGGTTTTAATTTCACAAAATTGGGGAAACAAAAAAAAATTAAAATATAAGTTGGTTTACTAAATAATAGTTACATTACTTCTCCCAGTAGATATAAGACCCCTAAGGTAATTTGCTGATATAAGGGTTAACGAAATCAATAACATAATAGGCAGAAAAAGTAATAAGTGTACATATAAATAGTAAAAAAAAGAAATATTTGAGCTATTTTCATAGTTTCCTCATACTTTGTTTAAATCTTTTCAAAACGTGATAAATCTGAGACGAAATAGTGCTAAAGTGTATTATCGAATAAAGTTATTATGATGTTATTAGGGATCCTTTTGATAAGATAAGTAACCAATTGAAAGTTACATGAATAATTTTTTTTATTACATTGTATTTTTGGACTCTAACCATCTCCATTTGATTGTAAAATGGTTCTTCAGGCAAGCTTTCAATGGATCTGCATCTCTGACAGAGATTATTTAACAATTAACTGCCACCACTCAAAAATGAACTTATGTAACTTGATTGCTTTTAACAAATCATTGACCCAATTTTCATTATTGGAATAAACGCCACAAACCGTATGATCGTTTAGAGTTTTGGAAAAAATGAGACGGAAGAAAAAAATGCTTAAGAGGAGATTTACAAAATATTGTTCGTTCAAGCATTAACACTTAAATAAATACATTACACCTCAATACAAGTATTTTACTGTGAACCACGAAAGTTATATAAATTCAAATAAATTGTAATAGATATCGAGTGAGGGTACATAATTAAACATAACAACGCCGTCACATACTCGACGCCTGTAACGATTAAAACGTTACGTCTGCCAGTAAATGTACCGGGAAACCAATTTTAATCGATATGTTATAACAGCGTGCATAATACGGGAATATGACGTCTTAAACTAAATTAGTTGTAAGCGATAAACTAAGAGCTCCAAACTAGTTTTCCTTGTAGGTTAATATATACAAATAGAATAAATTATATGACACGATAATTTGTAAGAAAACGTAATAATAGTACTGGCAAGACCTAGCGGCGGACTGTTGATTGTTTGGGCCTTCAGACCTATGAAAAATGAAATATTACTTATAGAAAACCCCTAGTCTAGAAGGGCTGTCTTTTGATTAAGACGTGTGTGTATATGCAAGGGCGTTTTGTGGTAAAAATAGTACTCCCGGCTTGGTAGTGTCTAGCTTATTTTTTTCGTAATAACTAGTTAAAGTAAGCGCCGTTTGTCAGTCTATTTACTTGCAGATCTACGCCAATAGCACACAATATGTTAACAATGTCCATTGTTTACGAGTTAGTACTGAATTTACCAAAGACAACACAAACCCAGATTTTTTGCTCAGGTTGACTACAATCAGTCAACAGAGTTCGCTAGTGATGCATTGAGTTCCGCTTGATAGTTTCCAGCTCTAGCCGTCGACAGCGCTACATCTGCTTATTTTTTCTGTGGAGTTTACCAATTACCAACCGATGCCGGAACAAAGCTATACTTTGAAAACATGCTTATGGTATTATACTGGGTCTTCTAGCCGTGTACATCTCCTTTCACTACTTTTCCACGACATTGCTTCATTTACGTGTAGTCTTGATACTTTATAGCAAGACAGCACAGGAGAGGTAGTGATTGCGCATGGTAAAGTAGTGGAAGTAGCAGATGGTAGAGCTGCGTGCGGCTCTGAAGGTCTCACGATAGACATTAGGGGTGGCAGGGTAGCAATATACTCTCCGTTGTGAAAACATCAGGTGACTCGTCACTGAAAAATACGTTCATGAACAATTGTTCGATAGAACCATTGCTTGTACTTGTTTACAGAGGTAGAATGAAAAGTAATAAACGAAGCGTGCAAAATCGCTTGCTTGTTACCAGAGTCTGTAATTGTTTAGAAATTAGAATAATATAGAAAATTAGAAGTTTTTTTACTGACACGAAATTCAAACCACGCGCTCGATATCGTTATTACAGCAGTAATTTCTTATTACTGTCAACAATTACTGACCAAGTGGACTCGAAAAGAATAGATCATATTATCCTGACATTCTCAGTAACATAATTCAACCTGTATGCTAGTATCATTTATTAGTTTAAATTACAACATATAGTGTTCAAATAACAGAGATACACGATCATTCTGCGTTAATGTTAAACGTTGTACAATAAACCAAGAACATGTTCATGCCGCTGAAAGGCGCTTTGACACAAAACATAGAGTACAAGTTTTATAATATTTTAGGCTTAGTACACGGAAATATACACCATAGAAGAACGTTATGCATTGCTCTACAATACACAACCCAAGCAAAGTATTTGTACTCGAGTTCTAGACGTGTTGAGTTTTAGTAACTATCGACAAAAGTTCTATAGTGTTTATTGAAAAATGGTGCCGACGAGGTCATATTTTACAAGACAAATCGAACTTCTACTGAAAGGACTTGTCCCTCTTCACAGGACAAGGCTCTAGCCCAACTGCCAAGGTCACTTTCTCCAGACCTTTTAAACCTCCAATCCTGGCCTTTGTTTTTCCAATTTTATATAACAATTGACTCTTTATTGTCAGCTGATTTTATTAATCCTTTAATTGATTTTGCTTTGATGTACATCAAAGCTTTAAAAAAGTGAAGTATATGCAAAATGCTATAGAACTCATAATCGCCCAACTCGGTGACCTAACATATGCGTACTGTGACATAAGCGGATATGTGCGACTTTCTAAGAAGGATAGCACATGGAGAGACTCGGGGAGAGTCAGGGCCAGAGTGACATTTGTGGACATCTCAGCTATTAATTGTCAGGATTTTACAATTTTACAGTTTTCCAAAAACGTATCTGAAAAATGTGTTTCTGCTCTAAAACTGTACACCACGATAGCTTAATTAGACAGTGCAATTAAAATGACTATGGTCGTTATTGCTTCTTAAATAATTTACTAATATTTTGTGCTATAATAACCTCATACATTACCAAATTATTTTTTATTGGATTACAGGAATAAAAAATAAAAATAATTTTTTTTAAATGATGATTGTATTCCACAGGGAGGCAAAATATTTCAAGATTATGTGAAACTACCGCTGTTTTGGCGCGGTTTGAAACAAAAAACTTAAAAGATAGTTTTTAAAATGTCTAGGCTATAAACTAAAATTAATATATCAAGACAAGCCATATTAGTGACTTCTATACAATTATTCACGTCTCTTCAATATTGTGCAGTTCATATAATAATTAGCTGACAATACACCAAACATGACGAAGCAAATCCGCCAATCCACATAAAGTTAGGTTTATTCATACATTTAACTTCTTATTGCAAATAGAGTAAAACACATCCAAAGACTTGTTTAACTGAATATTTATCTAAAAATCAAATACAACAACTTAAACACAATACCACGTCACTGTATAAGTATATCCTTCAAAGAGTCACAAGGACAAATAAGTCTCAACCGATTACAAGATTGTGTAATGTTTTTAATTAACTGTTTTAAACACTTCAAACAGTATAATTCAAAGATAAATATAATGACGCGTTTAGCATTCACCTCACGCATACAAAAGGCCCTAGTTTTAAACTTGCGTTTCGCTCACAATTGCGATTACAATAATAGATGTTCCGCAATCGATTTTGATGAAAGCTAGACGACGCGACGATCAAAAGTTCATAACATTAATAACAAACATAGTGAAAACCGATGCAATGATGTAGTAGGCCTAATATATGGTTTATCCTAAGAAGGGATATTTTGTCTTTTCCTTTCCTCTGTGTTTCTGACAAGAATGCTACCCTTCTTATAAGATCTCTTAATTCTGCTAATGTCTCTTGTACACCTTTGTCATAGTCCGTTTTTGACACATATCCGTCCACCTCAGACGAAGATAATTAATACAACGCGAATATAATGTATCGTGGTTCTTCCTACTTCACTGTAGCTAGGCACTACATAATACGAGGTCTTCCTTAACCAGGGATTGCCCGCCAATTTCAAACATGTCTAACAACCACCAACAGTAAATTTTTAGTTATTGATAAAAGAAGCTGTTGAAATGTGTTAATGGATGTATTTGCAATGTGTAGATTATTGTTATATTTTATGAATATAATTTGTACTTAATCAAAGCATTTAATGATAGAAATAAAATCATATTAAGAGCGCATCTTTGGAAGAACGAGTATAAATTAGTAGATCTTTGCCGAATCGTAAATGTATAATTTTCAGTGATTGAAGGGAGGATGGAACTTTTAAAAATCTGAAATATGTTATGACGAGCTATTCTCATGACATTACAAAATGTAACCCCCTAACTCTTGTGAAACAAGAAAGCAGGAAATCTTCACCGCAGTAATTTTGGACCTTTCTTTATGCAATTCTCCAGATGATAGTAAAAAATTAGGTAACAATTGCTAGGACACAAAAACGGGTTGGAATGTAAGAGACAATTACAAAAATCCGATCTACGTCACTGTAGGTGCAATGTTCCAAGATTTAAAGCGTGTGAACGCCGTAATCTTCCGCACGGTTTAAAACAAAACTCGAGGCATAACTATGATTTTGAAACATTTCATGATTTTGTAAGATCACGAATTTCACAATAAAATCCCGCACGTGTTTATCTCCCTATCTACTACGTGACTGAAGGAGAGAATATAAATTCGTTGTCAGGGAGGAAGGAAGTGAGTCATTGATGTCATAGTCCCGTGACGTCACCATATGTGAGACCAATGCACGATCTTCCTTGAACATTGAGCAAAGCCCTCTTCCCAGATCCTCAGTCATAACATCTGGTTATTTGCAGACTAAACCAGTTTTGTTGATTAAATAAGCCGTGCTTCAAGTTATATAACTGCTCAGTGAAAACGTAAAAATGCTACCTGAATATTATGGTCTGGATGCAACACACAAGTTCCAGGAAACATCCTTGAAATTCAAGAAGAGAGATGTAAAAACTAGTTGAATATTAAATAATGATAACCAACCGCTTAAAAAGAAAACCTGTTTCTGCAGGTGAGCACAGGTAATGTTATTCAACTATTCAACTAATAGCTCACGTGTCTCTTCAGTTTCTTTAAATGTGTCACGTGATCTTCTATGGAGGCCACCCAATATATCGTCATGGGCGGGTCAAACCCGGACTGCTAACCTTTACTTGGGACAGTGATAAGGGTCAGGATCTGACGTCATCACAATTGTGCTGATAGTGATTGATAACAGTCCTGTTAGTACACACTTTCATTGTAGTGTTGACTCTCACTGTTAATTGGTTTTATTAAACTGCATACACCCAATCTTAGTATGTCGATTGTACTGCCGAGCCATGCACGATTGTAGTATCATTCTGACTGCAAGGGTGATAAATAATTCATATCAAAGTTTTAAAGATAGAATTGTTGTAGAACGATAAATCATAAATACAAAAACATTACCAAGAAAGAAAATTTGACGTTCGGAAAATAATGCACATACTTATTATAACATATTAAAAAGTGTGTTATTTCTCTACCTTTCATGTTATTAATTAAATTAAGTAGATTTTAGAAAATTTCATCTTTTGCAACCAGGACCTAGTTATTTTTAAATGAAGTTTGTGACATCCAAAGTTCGTCGGTGATAGGAGTAAAAATGGTAAGGGGGAGGGTGTTTAAAAAAGTTCCAGGATCGTGGCATGTGGGGTATCGTGGGAAAGGTCTTTAGAAGCACTATATTTTTAATCAATAAGTTTTATAACACGAACAGCTAGCAAAATTCATATCTCATCTGAATGGGCTAAAGTGTGAACCTTTGCTTGAATACATGAAAACCCTCTCAATTAAGTATTTAATTACACTAACCATTCCTGGATGATAGAAGTGGGAGTGGATGATAAGGAGTGAAACAGGATTTATACTTGAAAAGGATTTTTAAATGCCTTGTATTGATTATGTGCTAAAACAGGGACGAGCAATTTATATTATTTAATCAATCTAAACTTACATAATGATTTGGTTTCCAAATCACAATTTTACAATCACGTATTTCAATGTAAAACTCAATAAAAACTATTTAATTATTACCTTAATTTTTAAGTTCTCAAAAACTGAATCACACAAAATGAATGCGTTTCCTCTTTTTCAGTAGAAGAAGAAATCTAACGTCTTTTGGAAGGTTGAGCTGCCGTTTAATTTTACACATACCGTGCTGTGAGTCTTCAGTTTATGGGTTCGAAGTAGGATGTAATCTGTCATGGGCCCTTTTGTACTGTAGGCATTGGAGAGTGGATCATGTGTCATTACATGCTGAACAATGTTAGTTTTAATTATTCTTTAATGATTCTAATAAAATTTAGGAAATTATCATTATTTGAATATGTGGAATCATTCCAAGTGCTAAACGCACTTGTTATGAGTATGTAACAACCTTGATTTATAATATCAAATTAACTAAACAACTCAACGACATTTGATATCTACAATAGCTACATTACCATTTGATAGGTTTGAAAGGTTTGATAAAATACTCGTAGTCGTCAATGGCATTATTATTATTTGATTACTCGTCCGTAATACTTGTATATTACTACGATCTACAAACAATTCTCCAAACTATGCAAAATTAATGTTTTATATTTTATTAATAGTGAATAATTTAATTTCTACAAAGGCGAGTTTAGCCATGAATTAGTCTCATAATTTATAGAGTTATTCAACTTCTTCAAACGATTAACATTTCAAGGTGCTTTAAGTCAAAATTTTGAAATATAAATCATGATATAGTGATAAATCATAGTATAAACTCTTCCATTTCAATAAATCAAGAAAAATAATGGTTTGAACTCTTGTTATGCCAGATTTGTGTGACTCGACATAAACGAGGCTGGCGCTGTGACTGATCTGTAGAGTAAATCAGGGCATTATTCAAAAAGAAAGTGATTATTGCGTAGCAAATATTCTATTTGGCGAGTTAAGCAGTGTAAAGTGGCACAGTCAGACACGCGCGCTGGCATGTTCTCTGCACGTGACAACCGCAAAGCCGACTACAGTCAAGGCTAATCTGGCTTTAGTGCTCAGCTTGACTCGGTTATAGATTTGCAAGCGAACTGTAACACTATTACATTGATCTTTCTGCTAATTTTGGAAATGAAATCGTTAAAACTAAACCATGGTATGCTCAATGTAGTAAATGAATAAATACTGGGTGCACTAAATGTTATGCCTTTATTTTCATGAACTGATCACAAGCATAGATTTCAAAATATATAAGAGCAATCAAAGATGTAACTAATCGAAGGCACAGATTGGTGGCAAATTTGTACAATTATCATCATATTTTATAGTTTTTTACACAAGTTAATAACAATGGAAATTATTTGACGCTTAAGATATTTATTTCATAATTATATTTTTGAAATAAATCTTTCACAACGGCACATTAAAATTGTTAAGAGCAAAATACAAGTTTTGCAGTAGTAAATGCAAGTGTCCCCAAACCCTGGAGGATTCTAGCAGACAGCAAACAACCAGGGGACTGATTTTGATCAATGAATACTAATGTATTCATTTGTCATTCCAAGTGTGTAAGCTGGTGCAGGACCCGGAGCCAAGCTATATTGTAGTACCGAGGCCTTGCGTCGAGTGACCGGGGTGGGCCGTCACGGAACTGTGCCCTCCGCCCCGCCCCGAGAACCTTGAACATTATACACGAGGCCTGCGTACTGTAGGAGATCATTGCGTTATGTAGCCTTCGTCATTCCTGGTGAGTGTACGAGATGGAACGACGCAACCTCTAGGTCACCTCCAGAAACTGTCAGGGAGCAGCAAACCTTACGAAACATGTACTGTAGGAGATCATTGCGTTATGTAGCCTTCGTCATTCCTGGTGAGTGTACGAGATTGATCGACGCAACCTCTGGGTCACCTCCAGAAACTGTCAGGGAGCAGCAAACCTTACGAAACATGTACTGTAGGAGATCATTGCGTTATGTAGCCTTCGTCATTCCTGGTGAGTGTACGAGATTGATCGACGCAACCTCTGGGTCACCTCCAGAAACTGTCAGGGAGCAGCAAACCTTACGAAACATGTACTGTAGGAGATCATTGCGTTATGTAGCCTTCGTCATACCTGGTGAGTGTACGAGATGGATCGACGCAACCTCTAGGTCACCTCCAGAAACTGTCAGGGAGCAGCAAACCTTACGAAACATGTACTGTAGGAGATCATTGCGTTATGTAGCCTTCGTCATACCTGGTGAGTGTACGAGATGGATCGACGCAACCTCTAGGTCACCTCCAGAAACTGTCAGGGAACAACAGCAAAGCTTACGAAACATGTACTGTAGGAGATCATTGTGTTATGTAGCCTTTCGTCATACCTGGTGAGTGTACGAGATGGATCGACGCAACCTCTAGGTCACCTCCAGAAACTGTCAGGGAACAACAGCAAAGCTTACGAAACATGTACTGTAGGAGATCATTGCGTTATGTAGCCTTCGTCATACCTGGTGAGTGTACGAGATGGATCGACGCAACCTCTGGGTCACCTCCAGAAACTGTCAGGGAGCAGCAAACTTTACGAAACATGTACTGTAGGAGATCATTGCGTTATGTAGCCTTCGTCATACCTGGTGAGTGTACGAGATGGATCGACGCAACCTCTAGGTCACCTCCAGAAACTGTCAGGGAACAGCAAACCTTACGAAACATGTACTGTAGGAGATCATTGCGTTATGTAGCCTTCGTCATACCTGGTGAGTGTACGAGATGGATCGACGCAACCTCTGGGTCACCTCCAGAAACTGTCAAACCTTACGAAACATGTACTGTAGGAGATCATTGCGTTATGTACCATTCGTCATACCTGGTGAGTGTACGAGATGTATCGACGCAACCTCTAGGTCACCTCCAGAAACTGTCAGGGAGCAGCAAACCTTACGAAACATGTACTGTAGGAGATAATTGTGTTACGTTTCCTTTGTTTTACCTGGTGAGTGTACGAGTTGGATGAATACAACCTTTAGGTCTCCTCCAGAAAATAATGGAAAATACCATTTTATTTTTCCCAGGAGGGTTCACTTCTGGCTGGTTTATACTGGAAGGTATTCCTGTTAACCCACTGGACATTGTAAAAATCAGCGTGTCTCTTAGATTTGGGCAACATTATAGATGTACAGGAGCGGCATGTCATTAACAGCAACTGGCAAAGGTTGTCTAGTCTACTGCGGGAGATGACTGTTGGAGTTGGTGAGGTTCCATAAGAATCAAAGGTTCTAGCCCAGACATAAGGACGTGGCATCCCCTGCCGGCTTGGGCTGGAGAAGCTGTTTCAGAGCTGGCTTCCTCCTCTTCCGAGGGAACATGACAGACTAATGCCCAAAATTCTTTCTCATGAATCTCGACAGGAGGCGGCTCCTTCCCCGAAACTTGCCCATCTACCATATCCTGTCACTCTGGAAGCAGCACAAAGATCCTTTTAGGGCTAGATGCAATTTGTTATAAGCTTCTTGACCTATGACAACCTAATGTAACGGTTTAATTTCACCAAAATGGGCTTCATAAGAACCGGATCTCAGATACCTCAGTTATGTATTTTACATTAAGAGAAAATAATTCTTATATGTTAATTAGCCAATTGTTCTAATTTGTTCACGACTACAATTTTCCGAAAACTTCAAACGCATTGCCAATACTGTAGCTCTTTTATAGAACATTTTTTCAGTCACCATTACGCGTAGAAGAAATGAATGAAGTGCAGATGTTACATAAAGCTGATAAGAAACACGCTCATCAGTAGTCGAGAATCAATTAATTAGCGTTATCAGTATTAGTTATCATTGACACTGCAGCTTGTCTGACACTCGCACTTGGCACATCAGTGATAACGATAAGGTGAGAATCAGCCAAGCACGTTACTAACTGTACAGTGCTTCTATAATAATATCAATAATGTTAATATCATACGTATTTCAGTGATTTAGATATATAAGCACAAATCTCAGTGCAAATATATAAACACAACCTTATAGTTTGAAACTGAACTTCAATTAAACTTATGTATACAGGGTGTAAACTAAACTCCTGATACGCCTGGATATACTCTAAATGGATTGAGATATCGATGTAAAATCTTCACCTATTAAAATACTTGTTTGGGCTTTTTGGAGGGTAAAACTATCCCCTCCTTTTTTTAAATGGGGATAGAGAGGGGTTATTTTAAATTTTAAAATTGCAACTTTGCCTGTGACATGTCATTTGAAAGATAAATTCAAAAGAAACTCAATGACATATCTCTACGACGATCCTACCAAAAGTTATGGGCAAACAACCACTTACATCTAAGGGTGTAAATTAAGTCCTGATACACCTGGATATATTCCATACGGATTGAGATATCAATGTACAACCTTCGCCATAATTAATTATTAAAACACTTTTTTGGATTTTTTGTTGGTAAATAAATGTCACCACCTTTTGAAAGGGAGGTAGAAAGGGGTAACTTTATTAAAAAAAATTGCAACCTTTATCTTGTGTCATGTCATATCAAAGGTCTATTCAATAAAAACACAATTACACTAAGAAAACACCTTTACGCCGTTTGTAGCAAATGTTATGGGCAAATAACGCAAAAAATAATAATGGGGACAATGCCAATGTATTGCGCATAACAACACAATGCATGTGTGATATCTTTTAGAGACACTTTCAGGTGCCCAGCTTATCCTTTTACATCGTACATAATGACGCAGAAGATCATATATAATATAACAATGTCACATAATTAGAAAAATAATAATATCATATTAATATGACATATTTAAATTTTTTGTGACCTTGTGTCTAAATAATATGTAACATTGTATGTAAGAACTACAACGTTGTGTAAGGACTACACATTAATAGTTTTCTTACATCAATCCGTTTTATTATCTGGACAACTCAGGATGAGTTCTTTGCCTAGTTTTAATAATCGCATTAGTGTTATTTTCACAATATTTTTACATGTTTACCTATTTTTTTATTTATTATATATATATTTACCAGGTAATTAGAATTAATGTAATAAATTATTAACATATAATAGTGGTATAAACAGTAACATATATTAATATAGCAAATAAAATACAGAATTATAGCGATATTGAGAAGCACGAGGGTCACTCCTATACCAGATTTAGAAACCTCTGATCGCCAAACAATCAATCCGTAAATATTCTGTATATATTATTAGAAGTGGTTAGAAATAAGTTGAACATGAAACTAAGATCGACTTTTTCACGAGGAAAATTTCTCTATCCATTACAAGAAAAGTATGATGTTAATTTTTTACTGCAGATTCGCTTGAACCATTCAAAATAAAAGAATCATATTAAACTACTTCAACATTACTTAATTTACTCTGTATTAATTATGTGCCGCTTATCACAGACTTATATCATGGCCAATGATTATTAAAAACGTATAACATGATACATGATATACACACAATTTTCACATAGTAAACAGTATATAAAACTATGAGGAAGGAAATTTTATGTTCAATCATGCACTTGTGTGAATGTCATGCAAGAAGCAGTACAGTCAGTACGTTCATGTGGGTGCTACGCAATACAATTCAAGTAAACCCTCAAGATTAATTAATTAATCAAGCGATATCAAACAACTACGTGGCATAATATGATTGTTAACAAACAAGGTGAGGCGCGTCTATGTTCTACACTAACCGGAAACTTGTTCTGTATGAGGCGTCACAGCGGATATTATTCGTTGACACAATTAGTAGGCCTAATTAACGAGCAATTAGCGTAAACGAGTGTCTAGTTACTCCATTAGCCGGTGCTGGCGAGAATAAAGTAATCGGAGCACAACAATTTGTTGATGAAATGAGTTTGAAAATGTAATTTGTTGCCATTATTGTTAAAATCAATGAAAGCCCAATCATAATGTACTGAACGTTACGTTTCAACTGATAAAGATTGTAGTATTGTTTTTAATAATTTGTGCAATGGGAGAATTGGCAGTTTTTTGTTCTCTTAGTACAAGAAGCTTAAAAATTGCACTTAGTCCTGTAAGAACCTTTGCGCTGCTTCCGGACAGGATATTCAGGATGGGGAGGTTGGGGAGTAGGGGCCGCCTCCTATCGAGATCCATGAGGAAGAATTAGGGACATCTCAAAGTTATGTAGCCCCGGAAGAAGGGGAGGCCAGCTCTGAACCAGCCTCTCCAGTCAAAGTAGGCAGGGGGTGGCACACCCTTGTTGAGGCTAGCAAGAACCTCTGAGGTTAGGGAACAAACCCCAACTCCAACAGTCATCTCCCACAGTAGACTAGACCTATCGAATTGCCCATGGACCCCATAATCTCGACATTTGCGGTTAGTGATGTGCCGCTACTGGACATCCATAAGGTTGCCCAGATTGAAGTGACACATCGGTTTTTGCTGTGCCCAGTGGTGGGTTCAACTGGAAGGTATAAACCGGCTGGAAGTGATCCCTGCTGGATAGAATTGACAGTTAGTTAGTATTATACTACGAGTATAATACTAACTGAATGTAAAAGATTGTTTACTGAAATAGGAATTACATTAGTATGCTACAAACATGCAAGTGTGTAAAATGTCTGGAACCACCCTAATATTTTTAAACCATAGCAGATAATATCTACAAACTGCAGGACGTCATATGCATACTAATAACAAATAAAATACTGCAATAGTGAGAAGTATGAGTATTACTCCTAAACCTATGTTAATCTTTTTACATACCATTAATTTTTAAGACCATTAAAGCTATATGATTATTGACCCGAGCTTGCATGCAGGATTTCCAACATCCCTACAGGTTTCTCCATGGAAGCATGCGCTGGTTATTGTTGAGAAGTATTTAGTATCCGTATAACATTGTCAACAGTTTAAGATTTTATCTGCTATGCTTAAAAAATATTAAGTAGTTTTCAGACATTCTACACATTCTGTATATACAAACACACAAAAATGTACCTACTATGAAACTTAATAAACTTTAGAACACAATACTCCTGGTTATCAACTGCTTTTGTTTACATGAAACCTGCTTCATAAACAAAAAAAAGCAAATTCGACTGAAATGCGGAAGAACTGATACTCGTCTATCACCAGAAGCCGATTGTTATTTTGCCCATTGCCCTAGTAAAAGCATGTTATTTGTTGTTCCCTATTTACCAATAAGTATGCCACATTATCAACAGTGGTTGAACCTCGTTCACTATGACCTTCACTCAGCTGACTGGGTAAGTTACATGGCTCTTTAAATATTGTAAATTAAGTTTGCATGTTACGTCGAACGTGTTTTTTTTCCAAGAACGCTCAACACGACTCTCAGATTGTCCTATCTCTGCGATAGTGACAGCGTAACACAACTAACCCGATAGCTAATCGCACTAATTATGAACTAAAATAGCAGAAATTATCACATCAGCAAGAGTTAAACCTTATACCATGAACTGATAATAGAAGGTTAAGATCGACACTATGATCAGTAGTTATGTTGCTTTTAACTGAATGTTACCCACTTATACGAGGAGCTGTACGCACAAAGGTACCAAACAGGCACGTATTTTCAAAAGAAAGTTGTATGGTACCTATTTATTTAAAAGATGGGTTTATTCTCAAAGTTTTAAAAATATGGACGTAGAAGTTGTTTTGGGGGAATTTTCCATCGTTTTATGTTACAAGTACAACACTACGTTTCAAGGACTGGAATCTACCCTCTTCTTCAGGTGAATTGACGTGTCGTGTGTGCCCTGTGCAGTGACATCGCTTGGGTTCATCCTCTCCAGTCTGGACTTCATGCTGTTGGAGCATGTTTGAGCGACAGTCCATGTTTCCACACTTTCTAGTTTAAGTTTGTTTGTAAATCTTTATGCACTAGTGTATTTTCAATTGAAGAAAAGGATATATTTCAATTCTCAAAATTCGGTATTATAAAGTTTTAACATATAATAATAAAAATGTCCGAAGAACTCTTCCAAATTATCTATCGCCAAAAAATATGAATGTAATTTCCCAAATGCAGTAATTATACAACACTGTATCCGCAGGTTATTACCGCCAGGATAAAATCACAACAGACGGTACAGGACTCACACTCAGGGGTATTCTATAATTAGACAGCGGAAATGCACTGTGAGGGTTCTCTCTCTATTTCAAGCCGATCTCCAATTCTCCATTCGCCATTCACGCGCTGCCTTTCTCTTTATATAACACCTGAAACCGCCAAATCTCATTTAACTATAATACTGGAGTTACCAGTTTACACCACACAAGATACACGTATGTGTGGACCAATACTGACTTCCAGACGCAATTTGTGATTAATAATCACTCAGATTTAATAATATGATCTAATATTTTCTCATACTTATAAAAGTAACCTCCAATTATGTCATTATGAATTAACCCCCAAAATAATTTATAAATTGAAAACTAGAGGAGATTGTGACTGAAGATACGTGAAGCATTATTAAAGTGAGGTTTTATGGAGAATTAGGGTGAAGAATGATCATACTGAAGTATCAGTTTACCTTTATAATTGTCAATTTCAACAAACCGAACGATATGTGCTATTTAGTCAAGTAAGAAGCAAGCTGAAGTGACAATATACTCTTGCATATTACTTGAAGAGGTAGTTCTTCGTCTCGCGTAAAGTAGACTGATGCTTGGATTGCAAACTTGGCCATTTTCAATTTATCAAAGAGTAAATTTGCCTCAAGGCAAGGGTATCCAAGCATCCATTAGTTCAAGGTAAGGGGGACATTTTTGTGGCCGAGATCATATAATCTGAGCATTTTGAATCGTATTTTGATGAAATTGAACCAAAAGACTCTCTGGAAGTTTAAAAATTGAACAATTAACTCAATCTCGTTTTTACCATTTACCATTAGCAGTGCCATACTCGTTTTATTTGATTGGAAAACTCAAGGGAACCCATTGGATGAGTAGCGGTTGCTTCGTCCAATGCAGGCTGTGAAAGAATGTGTAGACAATAAACTCGCGTAAGTTTCCTTGTATGATTGAATATGTAGCAGTAGGTTTAAGTACTTTTCTGAGCATTAACTTTACAACACAATCACTGTGTAAGTTTCAGACAGCAAATAAGTTTACATTAAATATTATGATGACGATTTTTTTTAGTAATAGGATGGGTAAATAATAAAAATCACTTAATCACTGCACCATATACTATGATAATTATTATGTGGCACCTGTTTTACCCCTTAAGATATAATTCATTAAGAAATTATTGGTCACATACATTACTCAAAAGTGTTTTGTGCAATTTTGACTACCGAAATAAAAATTAATGCAAAAGAATCAAAACAGAAAGAACAGTTTTCAGATTGTCAGATTATGAGTTCAGTGTTTTGTCTTTACAATTTTCTGAACATTACTTTAAGTATTTATAGTTTCCTAACTGTTTTCTTCTGACATCATAGTTCATGTCCAACTGACACTGGAGTAGACGAACGAAAAAGTCTCTGTAGACAGTACCTTTCGTGGAAGATAAAAATACTAATAGTTAATCGCAGATAATCTAGTTTTAGAACCAAATGACACGATGAACGATTTGGAAGAATTCAGACAAGTTCTGTTTTAGATTTAGGGATTTAATTTTCTGTCGATGCCGGTGAACTGTCGATAAGAACAAATACTCTAATACTGAAAAAGCCTCGTAACACCGTTTCCATGAAAGATAAAAATCTTATCTATTGACGAAAGAGGATCGACCTGTGACCCTGGTAAGGCGATAGGACTGCGGTCTGTCTCCGATAAGAGAGACCACCAACGGCTGTATCGGTCTCAGTAGATTTGAAAAACTAGAGCGTCCTTCTATATACGGCATTACAATTGTTTATATTGCTCATATTATAAAGCAGTTTTAAGCATTCTTAGAGCCAGTTTTAAGCATTTTTATTAGATTACAACTCATAATAAATAACAAAGAAACGTAATATTATGAAATAAATATTCAAACAACGGTTGTAAACTTCTTCTAATGAGGGATTTCAGGATACAATATTATCTCAAGGAGTTCATGCAATGAATGGTCTTTTCTGTTTACGTACAGATTTGTTCTCCTTCAATTCACAGTTTTAATTTATGTTTATTTAATGACATATGTTTAGTACTTGTATTAATGCAAACCCAAAAAAGGGTATTATAGAGATATTTTAATGGATATCACTAAAAAAAAATTTTCTGAACAAGAAACTTGTATATTAGTGTATAGTATTGTCAAAGTAATACGTTCTATATAGATTAAACGATAAGGTGTACGAATAATTAAAATGACATTACCGTGGGCGTACAAATAAATGGGAAATTATATGCAAAGACAATCTGTAAAAATCCAGTAAAACCAGTTTGTTTAATTTTCCTTTAGTATAGTAAAACATTGGACACAAAGAAAACCATAAATAGGGGATATAATCTTTCAAACAGATTTCCATTCACTGCAAAATGTATTGGCTATGGTTTACTAAAAACCACATCAGTATAAAACCATAAGTACCTATAAAGCCGAGTTTAGTGTTCTTTTTACAACTCGCACTCAGTCAATTGAGTAATCATGAGCACGTTGTAAGTTAAGTGGTCAGAACGTGAATGTGACCTAGCCAATCAGCTGATAGTAGCAGTCAGACCACGTGGTCGTGATTGGCCTCGCCCAACCGCCCACGACAGCCTCTGCCGTGGACGTGGTCGTGGACGTGATTCATTCATTCACTAACGTTCGACTGTTTACAATGAGGCTGACGATGCAAAAACATGAAGAAACAAACAAAATACGGTCAATTAAGATTAGCCACGAGCCAAGCGGACCGTCTTGGTGTAATCTTGTTACAATATCGTGGTGTGGCCATGAGTTGGCAGAACATTTCTTCGAAATAATCTCCCCTTTGCAACCTCATGACATTGCCAACATACTTATCAAGAATTAAAATAGCAATTTAGTCGTAAGTAAATATATACCTAAGATGGTGGGTGCATCGGTTTTCGGTCGGAATAATATTTTACGTCATATTAAAAAAATCTGGCCACAGCCCTTTACGATATTTCTAATTCTTTCTATCCTTCTACATGGAAGTTAGAAAAGAAATACGGTTAATGATAAGGATATGCAATTTTTGCAAAGCATACTATAAAAATGACTAGAGGGAACAACATCTTTTAAATATTCATAAAGACTTTATTAACGCATGTTATTTTATTACATTACATCCATTAAAACTTCATTCATAAATCATAAAAAACATCATTCCCTGATATATATTATTAGAAACACACACACACACACACACACACACACACACACACACACACACACACACACACACACACACACACACACACACACACACACACACACACCCGGCAAGTGAGAGATCCGGGTTCGAGTCCCTGTGGAGCAAGTACTTTTTGTGATTCAATGTTTATTGAAATTAAATTCGGCTATTGTCATTTATACAAATTGATGTAAAATTAAATTAAATTAATGTCAATAAAAGTAGTTTGACACGTATTTGGTCTCCCGATCATATCTTAGTTTGGTTTTATGTGACAGATACGGCCAAATACAAAATAATTGAATTGTAAAAAGTACGGGCTCGGAGGTGTAATCACTAAATTTGCATACTATAATATAATAATTGAAAAGTCTGATTTTGATGCCTTTTGGTCACATTACTAAATTATTGACAAGTCTGGTTTTATTCGTCATGCCACTACAGAATTCATGAATGCATTTTGCTATAGCGATTTGTGTAAATAAACGAGAAAATAGATATTTCATAAATTCGTCCAAATACCACAATTAAAAATTGTCGATGTGATATTTAACAATTCGAGCTTTTACACTAACAGGTTTAGAAATACCATTATTTCATAGTGCTTTTGGATCAAAAGTGAACTTGAAACAAGGGCATACATGTTTTTTGTATCAAAACCACTCTTATGTTTGTAAATAAGAGTAGTCGAGAAAGATGGATGCTGGGCGCCAAGGACTAATCTCCTTATCTTGGATCACAGACATCTCTAATCATAAGAACGTAAACTGTTTAAGAGTTAACTGCAAACTCATTTTACTACCTCTCAAACACCCAGTATAAAATAACTTGTATTTACAGTTTTTGAGAATAATGAATTAAATAACAATCTCCATCCTTACCCTAAACACGACACAGAGTTATTTAATAAATATTCAGAATGCTGCGATAGAGTGGATGTTTTGTTAACTGGAACACGATATAGTTACGTAAATATTGAAAACAGTAACTAACAATATATTATACAAAAACATTTAAGTGTTTTAATTAGTGTATAAAATCACCACTGTTGTGTAACAAATAACTTTAATTATTTAATAATTATAGCTTCGTGATTATTGCCTTGGACTAGATATGTTGGAACGAAAAAGTAAACGATGTTTTACATGATAGTTTTAAATTGAAGTTATGGCAATAGTATTATGCATTGTACAGTGAACTACGTTATTTACCTTTGTACATTATAGTTATTAACATAATAATTGCTATAAGGAAAGTTTTTAATTATTTGTTATATGTTGTGGTTATTGAGAATCCAAGGAGGAAATTAACTTATTATGTCAAAGGTGTTACGGTATTTTGTTAGGTAACTATTATTTAATTATTTTACCATAAATATAAGCAATTCTTTTACTTATTTATCGTATATTATAGTATTGAGAATGGCTATGAAAATAAGCATTTTTTAAATTATAAATAACATAGAATCTAAGAAATATGCCATCCATTTTAAATTACGCCACTTTGGTATTTCACACTTTTAGCTTAATGATAAATATAAGCAAATGTTCCTTATTTGTCATACGTTGCGGTTATTCAAAATTTAAGGCACTGAAAATTCTGTTTTAGAAATCATAATATTGAATTTAAGAAGTAAATAACATAAAAACATTTTGAAAACGTCGAGATTGCAATTTAAATATCTAAAACTAGATATTGTAGTTCAGTTTATATATAATTTTACATTTTACATAATGGTTTACTCTATCATGAATCTTTTCATTTGATTTTCATGCCAAATCAAATATCATACAATTTTCCAACTATTTTATAGAATACAGGAAACTAATTACTTTTGAAACTTTTGCATAATATATAAAATAAAAAATCTGTTACCACCTATTCATTATATTATAATGAATAGGTGGTAACAGATTTTTTATTTTTTTTCACAGAGGGCTGATTTAGACTTTTTGTTGTAGTATTGAGTAAATTTTTGGTTTTACACATGATGTCTAACTAAAATTCAATAACACCGTAGTAGTATGAAATTGGGACTCATAGTGAAGAAATCAATAATAGAAATATCCGAAATTCTTACGATGAATTAAATATTTTACTGGTAAAAAACAAATATTGGAAAATTATATTTACAACAATAATTTTAATATATAGAACAGAAATGCCAGGTAATAGAACAACTAAATACGAGTATTTTTCACTGTATCGTGTATTCTATTATTCTGTTGTTTACAGTTTGTTACTCCGTCTGTATGCCGATTACGTTGCTACTTGACATTGTTATAAGTTACGTAAATATAATTATCACTTTGTGAATAATAATTACAGATATTTGCCATCGGGTAACCGTCGGTGATGTTAATTGAGGTGTCCCTTAAATCCCTTTGTAGTTCACAGCTTTTCCTCGCCTTATTCAATAAGGAAATATCGAATAACAACGCTAGAGATAGCAGTAATCATTGAGGAAGTTTACGTTACAATGTGTTTGGTTAAAAAAAAAACAAGATTTGAACTAATTGAATTAATTTATAACACCTAACGAGTGTTGGAGAGACAGTCCCTAATTTTAACGTAATATTTTTTAAATATAGCTTTTGGTTCCTTGTTTATTACTTATAACGATGGATGTTTTAAAAGGATAGACAGGAAGTGTTTCTTCTTGCTTAACCTCATACCTTAGGTTTGGAAATCGGTTATAAATATCAAATCGAAACTTGAATCACAGATGGAAAATGTCTGAAATCCGATAACTAGCTTCTTTTTAAGTATAATTTTATAGGTATCAGAATCATCTAGAATCTCCTGGCGTTTTCCAGATCCCAGCGTTTGAAAGCCTCTGGGAAACCACAGCCACCGAGCACTCAGCCTCTCGTAACATCCGGCCTCTGATACGTCCCAACATCTGTTAGCTTTCGGCCTCTGGCAGCCCCGGTCTCTGGTACTTCCTGGCATTTGGAAGTTCAACCTCCTAGAGCTAGAGTTTTAGGCCTCCGGCGGGTCCCAAGCTCTGGCAGGCTCCTGCCCCTGACAACCCCTGATCTCTGGCAACTTCTGGCATTTGGAGGCATATCCGGTCCCTGAGAGCCTCATTCTCAAGTAAATGTCATCAGAATGTTCTTATCCTATGAATGACATTTGGCATTTATTGGTAACACTTTGCTTGTAGATACTCCTTCTATTATCTACAAAATTTATATTCCTAAATGTTTCCGGACTTTGACAGCTTAGACCTATCAACTCTGAGAGGTGGTGGTGTTTAAATTTGGAAGGTATATATATATATATATATATATATATATATATATATATATATATGTATATATATAACATAAAAACTGGTGCAATTTACGACAGTACTGAAGTATCTTTCAAGCCAACCTCAATGTTTTTTCTACAAATTAAATGTTTTGGAATTGGGTTTTCAAATAACAAAGACACATTTCTCCAAAGCCAAAAACACCAATGTTCCAATGTGTTAATAAATAAGGGAACATTCCTGGAGACCGATTAGAAATAAGCTAAACATAAATACCAAACCTTGACGTTTAAGAATTACTTCAGTTTAAGAATCGAGCTAATACAATTTTTGAACTAAGTGACAAAATGAACAAATAAGAGAAGCAAGGCAAGACAGCTTCGAAGTCAAAGTTGCGACCTGGATAACCGCTATCCTTATAACTAAACCTAATGACGTTTATAATGAATCCACTAACCGAGGTACTGGTGACGATCGCTGCAGTGTCGCTCTATCACCCTCAACAACTGGTGTAGGCCTATACATCGCCGCGAAATTATCACCTTTTAAAGTAATTATAATGCTTTTCTACGAAAGTATGGTAGCATTCGATCGCGGATAAATCAATGCATCTATTAGTATAAAGTTCAGTACTTTTTGTTCCTTGATACAAGTCGGAGAAAGGAAGGATATCGTATCTCATTTTCATCTTATCTCATTTTCATCGTATCTCATTTTCCTCGAATCTCATTTTAATCCCTGCCATTGCTTTGCTGCTGTTTACCTATTGCTTAGTTTGTTTACGTTTCTTGTTACAGGTATGTAATATTATTTGAGTTATTATTCAGTCAAGTGGTATAAACATGTTTTAAACAGTGTTTATCGTTCCCGGGAATGAAACAAATAATTAGTGTTTTGTTTCAAAATAACCAAAGTTTTGTAATCTATGTAGGCTTTGGTAAGAAGTTATAAATTTGTATTTAAGCAAGTTTATTTTTATTTTATATGTTGAATTTTACCAACATAATATGTATTTGAAATGGATAGGAACTGTGGAGATCGATAAATGATAAGAATTGTTAGAAAGTGAACCAGTAGACCATGACAGCGGTGGTGACTATGATTATGTGTAAGATAACAGTACCCCAATCGAAACTAAGTTTATCATTGTACATCTTTGTAAACAAATATTTATAAAAATTAGAGATATGTGTTGACAATACAGAATAGTTTAGTGGATAAATAAAATTTCATTTTTTTCAACATGAGAAAAAAATTTGAACATTTCTTCTAACTATGAAGATATAAAGTAGGACATGTGAGAAAATGTATGCTTTCCGGATTCATGCATATTATGATATTTACTACATAATTTCGTACTTGTACTTGTTATTGATAAATTATGTGTTATTACTAACTCTTGATGTGATATAATACTGTTTTATGTCCTATCAATTTTCATAAAAAATTCTATGCTGCATGTTTTATCAATATAAAATTTTAAATTTATGAAACAATTCCATGAAACTATGAATTTTCAGAAACAAGAGAAATATAAAAATAATTTTTATATTTTGGAATTTTGATTTACTACAAATATGCCACTTCTGATGGTATGGTTTCCTCCCCTATATATCTACAAGTTTCAAATTAAAACACAAAACATGTAGTTGTAAAAGTATGAATAGTATAAAATACACACTTATGAAAACAATTATTTTTGACAATGCATAATCAAATAACTTTTAGTATTTCTTATATATGTATTTATAAAATACCCATCTAAAACCAGGAAAAGTGGAATGCCAATAGAGGTAGTTTAGTTGCCAGTCCTTGGGTTAAACAAACTAAACTTAATGATTTAATACTTCCAAAGAACAAAGCTTGCTGACCCAGAAACGTGAGCCATTATATTCACGGCTAGGCAGTGACGTGGCAGGGCGACCCCCAGTTGACGTTTCGCATTATTAGTAGTTTCGTTCCTTTATTTAGTATCAAATTGACGACGATCTTGGCTCAAAAAATAGTTGGAGCTTCGTGTTAATCAGCTGGATGATCGGAGCGAGTGAATCAGAAGGAGATCCCGCTGATGGAGGGTCGCTCACCCGTCAGTGCCAGAGGGAACGATTGACGTCAGTAGGATATATATAGCAGGAGGGGACAGACCGTTGGGCTCCGGGGATACAGGGTGGCACGTGGCTTCTTCCTCTAGAGTGTTCCGTAATAATGTTAAACCTTTATTTAAACTGCTTCTCAGTTTGAACCAACATATTTAATACTAGAAAATAGTGCAGCATAAATATTACAAGCTATCGATTACTACATAATAATACGATTATTACACAATCGAATCTTCTTACACCTAGGCCACTTCTTTTGTAGATCCGATATTTTGTGGAACAAGAGAGCTTCACCCTGATTTATCCTTCAATCGGCATAACCACAATGCCTAGTGTAAATGTATCGACATTCTTATATTATTTATATTCATTACTTTCAAAAACTGGATGAAAGTATAGAAAACGAGACATTTAACGCACTTCTTCTATAAAGTTTGTATCACACAAAGGAACAAATGACGTAGAGCTGTGAACAAATCCTGGGGTTATTCTACTTAAGAATTAACACTACAAGATATTACAAAAAAGCGCTGCTTGCTCAATCGTAACAAGATTTTACGTCATATTTTTCCTTTTGTAAATATCCTGTAAATACATTTTTAGAAACCCGTAGTAGGTCGTTAGCCTTATTACGATTAATAGACGTATTCACGTATTACTGTCAAATCATATGTTTCTGGTAAATACCCACTGTACAGCTTTAATCGAGCTTACTTGAATACACATAAGGTAATATGATTAATTTCGAAATTCAAATTGCAATAGAATTTATGTATACAATACACACTTTAAATAACAGGAGGTATAGAACAAATTAGACCCTATGTAAGTAATTCCAGTTGAGATATTAATAAAAGAATATCTTTCTACGACCAAAAATAAGTGCGTAAAAAGTTCTTGTAACACTGATCTAACGGAGTCGTTTCATTCAAAGCCTTTTCACTACAGCCCGCTCATAATAATCTTTATCAAAATCTAATCAACACAGTGTTACTCACAACGGATATCTAATCAATGAGGCCATATCACGATGTGACATAGTGAAAGTGAATTCATAGGTAACAGCTAGTAGGCTACTTTCATTCATTATCATGCCCGTGTGTAACAATGAGGACGGTTATATTACTCTTGGATACTAAAATATCAATCTATACTAGTATATACAAATATAATGGTGTGTGATACGTATTTAAGTAACAAATACTGTACCGATTGAATTTTACATAGATATTCTTAGGGTCTCTGGTAAGATTTCAAAAGAACATAGACCTATTCCTGTTTCAAAAATCCCTCCAGGCTACACCCCACTGGTTTTGAAAATATATTTTAAATCAACTGTTAATTGTGAATATTATAATGTCGCAACACAATCATATGTTCAATTAATTTAAGTACCAATTGAAATTTCCTTACGTTCATAGCTTGAAAGCATAGTGTAAGATTAAAAGTAAAAATACTTCTTATTTCAATCTTTTCTGTAATCACTGTTGTGTACAGGTGTTATTCAGATAATAAAACTGGAAATTTTAGCAACAATACACTTTTAAATTTAAGGTTTAGCACATGTGAAGTAACAGTGCTTGATCAGCAGTGACTTAGAAATAAAATTACATGGGCCTCTTGAAATTTTGCATGAAGCTTCATTACTATATAATCAAATGAGTTCGATGATAGTGTATGTTAACCCCATGCGATTTAGCCGAACATTTTTACAAAATAATATATAATAACATGTAATAAAGTTATGAGAAGGCTATGAACTAGCCTTCAAATCTATCGTCCAACCTCAAGCCTGTTTCACGACACGTGGTGTAGCGTACAACACGTGTCGTGAAACAGGTAATTGTAATTGTAATTATAGTAATTGTAATTAATCCTAACTTGTAATAATTACAATTTCAAATTGACGAGTGAGTGTATCGCAACGTTCAGTATGATCTAACCATTTTGGTTTTGCAGACTTATAATTTGACTTTTTGTACTCAGCAATGAACTAAGCCAATTGTAATTCACATTAACTCGTGGAATAATTAAGCTGCATTGTCTATAAACTGCACGTGTTCATCTAGATTACGTAAATCACTGTACCACCGTTTTGTTATGTAAAAATACTTAAACATATTCTCTAGGAATTCGTATCTGTTCTTATCTTTACCTTATCTTTTCAGATGCCAGTCTCTAAAACATAGGTTGAATATCGATAAAGCTTAACAAAATAATGTCAACAGTATGGCTGAACATAAAACACTTTACTTTACGATAGAGAAGATGTATGTTAATATAATAGCAGTGCTTCACATATCAAAAATATAAAGTGTGTAATTTGCAATTAGTTTTCGTGGAATTAGTTCTTACCCCATTTTTCCTTTACGACTTCATTAAAAACACAATCATATTTAGCGTTATTGCAAGCGTCCACTTTAACTGATTAAAAAAAACTGTCAAAAATTAAACTCTTGTTAAATTTCGCATTATTTTAACCGACCTTATAATGAGTGAAAACGCCCATTGCTCACATAATCTGAACCATATCTCTGACCTTGAACAAACGACGGATGCTGTATTTTTCACCAGTTCTGAGATTCGTCACTTGCATAATTGAACATAACCTCAAAACAGTTTGCCGTTTCCAAGTTGAAATCGTAGACGGAATGCAATGCCGACTGGATACTCGAGATCGTCCCACTGTTTACCTAGAACGTAGGTAATACTGCTCAGAAAGGCATAAAACGACAGTTTTAACCTCTATTACGTGGGCTCAGTGTTGATGTCTGCAACTTATCACAATTAACTGGTGCCCACAGTAGAAGGTTATAGGACTACATTCTTAGACAGTCCGTAGGCGAAGTGTTATGTTCTTCCAGTTGAATAAATACTTGGTATAAATCTATTTACGTACAAAATGAAGTGGTTATATAATATAAAATATAACGAGTTTAAACTAGCATACAGAAATAAGGCGGTATTACGTTGGTTAGTGGATGGAGAATAACTGCTTGAGCAATACAGGTGTGTTTTGGTAATCAGCTGTTTTCAATCAAATTGACAATATTCTCATAAGATTAACATAGGAACATAGGAAATTTATGAGGCAGACCGATATTGTCGGATGTGACAGCTTTCCTTTGATACCAAATATGTATACAAAATAAAAATTTTAGATATCTAAAATCGCCGTAATACACACATAACCCAACCTTTTATACAATACAAATAAAAATTAAATATAATTATATTATATTATTAAAATGAAACAACTGCCAAAACACCGATAACAACGGAATCATTTCCTGAAAACTTCTACAACGAATTCGGATATTCAGTAGTCATACGAGTAAACTATGTTAAAAAAGTAGGATACTCTTTAAAGAACCTCAACAATTATTTCATTAATAGTATGTTGTAAGTTTTATAGAATTAATGTATCATGATTTCAATTGTCTCTAACGTCTTTTAAAACCTAATATAGTATTTTGGACATTATGGTAGATGTAAAAAATAATCATCTTTTAAAATTAAAAATCCTCAACTTTAAACAAAGGATTTAAAATATAATCATCTTAATGATGAGTAACATGTACATGTAGTCAAAGACTCAACAGAACGGGCATTGGATTTTCTTGTAACGTCATATTCATATTGAATTGAAGCCAAAAGCTTTTATCAGAATGTGCGTAAAAGCTTTACATAATGTCATTTGTGTATTGAGTAATTTTGAATTGTAGCCAAAGATTTAACAGAACGCGTATAAATGCTTAATATAGTGTTATCTGCATATTGAGTAATAACTACACCGTATTCAAAGACTGTATAGGACGTGGATTACAGCCCAGTATATTTGTGTATTTTTATATGACCCAAATTACTCTTCTACGAAACAAACCAAACTCCTCAACAAGATATCCATGTACAAGAAATGTAGGCCTACCACAGCTTCTACAGTTACACAACTTCTGATAACCTTATCGTTTATAACAAGGCGACCTTAGGTAAACCGGGTGCCGTGTCAACCGTGTTATCGCGATAACCGCGCCTGGCATGTGTACACCGCGTCGCGCCCGTGACTTGCTCGCTATCGCCATTCCACCCACTGTTTGCTACCTTATCTCCTTTCCACCTTACAGTTGCTTTGCAAATTCACCGACAGCTTCGCAGAACAGCTCTACTTTGACTCCCATCGGATCAAACACTCCACTACGCTACCGCGTTAACCGCGCCTGGAATGCTTAAACCGCGTCGCGTCAATGACTTGCTCGCTATCACCATTCCACCCACTGTTTGCTACCTTATCTTCTTTCCACCTTACAGTTGCTTTGCAAATTCACCGACAGCTTCGCAGAACAGCTCTACTTTGACTCCCATCGGATCAAACACTCCACTACGCTACCGCGTTAACCGCGCCTGGAATGCTTAAACCGCGTCGCGTCAATGACTTGCTCGCTATCACCATTCCACCCACTGTTTGCTACCTTATCTCCTTTCCACCTTACAGTTGCTTTGCAAATTCACCGACAGCTTCGCAGAACAGCTCTACTTTGGCTCCCATCGGATCAAACACTCCACTACGCTACCGCGTTAACCGCGCCTGGAATGCTTAAACCGCGTCGCGTCCATGACTTGCTCGCTATCACCATTCCACCCACTGTTTGCTACCTTATCTCCTTTCCTCCTTACATTTGCTTCGCAAATTCACCGACAGCTTCGCAGAACACCTCTACTTTGGCTCCCATATGATCAAGCACTCTATACTATCGCTTCATATTTAACTATTTTGTTTGAACTGTCTCGATTGCAATACTAACAAAACACAGATTTTACGACTGTTTATTTAAGGTAATCAACCCGTGAACCACACAGATATTCGCGGAAGCATTCTCTCTGGCCTCTGCACAATATTATTGCTGCTTTGTTGCTTCAAATGAAGTTATAGTACAAGAAAGAGAAGAGTTTTCAGTTTGAAAGTTTTTTATCAATATTATTAAAGATATAATTTTACTATTTAAGTTTTTTATGGAATTAGAAATTTTTTTATCCTTGGAAAGCAGCTTTTTATATTGAAAATCACTGCTTGTATTCGTTTTACCTATACATAAATCGCTGGAAAATAAGACTGTGTGGTACGTGCTACTTTAAACCTATCACAAATGTCTTGTTACCGTTAAAAAACGTACCAGACAAGTCCGGCGATATCCTACCGATAAATTTTCATTGACCACGAAAACGTTTCTGATTTAACTCTAGAATCTGTCGTGCGTGTCACTTACGTAAATGGTTAGTCAAAAAACAAAATGGCGTCCTCTGCACGTCGCGCCGCTTACGCAACTCATGTCACCCGTGAAATGCGAACGGTCTGTCAGAGATTCCACTATCAGAATTACTGCACTAGTTCAAGGTCCGCTTACTTCTTTCAACAAAGTCTTTTTTTCTCTTCAGGGTTTAGAATATTTTCAGCTCAAAATAAATTTACATCGATCAATACATTTGTTTGTTACACATCTAATGTACTCCAAGTCTCGCCTCCTCAGTTTCTTTATCCTTTTGGTAAATATCTTACCGAATTATCAATATCCTTTAGGATGAAGGGTATAGGCCATTCTTTAACGTAAGAATAATCTTTACTATAGTATCGCAAAAATGTTATATTATGTTAACGAATTGGGGTTTACATAATTAACGTAATAACAAATTTTACCCAAAACATTAATTTGACGAATATATTAATGCCATTCGAAAGAGTGAAAATAAGTGGCTCCCAAAATTGTTCACCCTTTCTTTCAAAAGAACATGGAAGATATTACAGTTTGTTGATATTCTATGCGTAAATGGCCTAATTATCTCTTTTAAAATACCAACTAGGAAGAAAGTTAATTAAGGAAATGTTGTCCGTAATGAGGTCGAATATCAGAGCTCAGTGCGCTATCCAGGCCCTTTTAGATTACAGCTGATACGACGCTAGATGAACGCTCTTAGTTCATTGACTCAGGGCGCAGGGCGATGCCTCCATTCAGATTATTCACTCCCCCCCCCTCTACACATTGAGGGGCGCTCGCCATAGTCGAAGGGCGTGTGAGCGTAATCAGAGCACTTCTTGGAATTACCCGTAATTGGCGTGATATCTGGGATCACGCTCAGGTAACGTTCTTAATCACACGTTTCGTTCTCACCTTCGCTCGACAGGTGTTTCAAATTGATTCTAAGTCATTTTTTGAATATCGGATTTTCTGAGTATACGTGAGTTATTTATGAGCACGATTCGTACATAAACACAGCGTTTCCTCTGCAAGTAGTGATTGCAATAAGAACGAGGAAATCATGGATCCTTGGGGGACCCTATACTTTAGAAGGCTAGACTCGCAATAAAGGAATGAAGGGGGGCTTTTTATATTGAAATCGACTGCTTGGTGTTTACCCATACATTACACATTGGAAAAATAATTCTTAGTAGTATGTGCTAATTTTAAGCGATCGCAAAGTTCTTGTTACCGTAAAGAACACAGTTTTTATTTAATAAGAAGAAAACACAGATATTCTACGTTTATAATACAACACTTCAGCCGTAAATGAATATTTTTACTAAAACAATTAGTTTTGGAATGTATAAAAAACCCTCATTACTAATAAATAGGGTTAGAAATTAATGTTCTATGCAGTTTTCAAATGCTCAGTATACTACAATATGAGTTTTGTCAACCTATGCATAAAACTTTGTCACGAATTCAAAACCTTGGAAACACGTTGAGTGTTACCTAATTTCAACCCAAATTATAGAACATTCATCCTGCCATGTTTGACTCCATCGTGATTGTGTGGAGCCAACTGCCAGTCAAGGTTGTATTGACGCGCAGTACCAGATGTAACAACATCCTACCCATGACCGCCCGGCGACCCGCGTGCTCCCCGTATATCCCCATGTTTCACGGGTCAGGCTTATCACACCACTGTGTTATTGTCTGTCGCTGTCACTGTCTCCACTTTTTTTTCTAGATTCGAGTTGAAAAAAATTTCAACGACGCCATCGACAAGTCACGACGATGGAGAAACAACCTCTGCCGAAAAACGGACAAGGGCAAAGCGAACAGTGATTGTGTACATGACAAAAACTTTACCTCTTTGATGATATCAAAATTATCAATTTTATTAGAGAAAAATATGTTAATATGGATAATTTTTGCCTCAAGATTATCTCTTTTATTACGGGCAACTTTCCTAACTTGATGCCTTCTGTTTAGTATCAGCTTATATTAAAAATGTTATTTTCCAGCATTTTAAGATGGAAGAACACGCATTAAAAAACTTGCGTCACAAAACATCTTGAGTGGTAATTTAGACTGGCATAGTCCTAAAATGCTATACAAAAGTCCAAATATGTTCTCTTACATTACAATGAAGTAGTAAGATTTGATTTGTTTTGAAAGGTTATCCCCTACCCTAAAGGTCACTAAAATTGTTCTCAACGCAGGGCATTGCATTTTATCTAAGAGATCAATAATAGGGGGAGACCATCTTCATTATAGTATCTTTTGACAGATGCCATGATGAAGAGATAGTTAAAGGCCATATTCTTCTACCAATGTTTTGATCCTGACAGCTGGATTGTAGTAATGAAATCTACGTCCAATATAGGTAGGGGAAGGCCATGTTTTTCATAACCCTCTCGATCTGGGCAACTATATTCCAATAACTAAATCCACGTCACCGTTTGGTACAGACAGGCCATTTTCCTCCATCAACCTTTTAATTTCCTGACAGCTGGATTGTAGTGATGAAATATACGTCACCTACAGGTACAGTAAGGAAAGGACATCTTTCCTCATGAACCTCTTGATCTCCTGAAAGATGGATTACATTGATTAAATCAACGTCACCAGCACGTAGAGCGAGACTATCACTCACCATCAAACTCTTAATCTCCTGACAGATAGATCACATTGATTAAATCAACGTCGCCAGCACGTAGAGCGAGACTATCACTCTCCATCAAACTCTTAATCTCCTGACAGATAGATCACATTGATCAAATCAACGTCACCAGCACGTAGAGCGAGATTATCACTCACCATCAAACTCTTAATCTCCTGACAGATGGATCTCATTGATTAAATCAACGTCGCCAGCACGTAGTGCGAGACTATCACTCTCCATCAAACTATTAATCTCCTGACAGATGGATCTCATTGATTAAATCAACGTCGCCAGCACGTAGAGCGAGACTATCACTCTCCATCAAACTCTTAATCTCCTGACAGATGGATCACATTGATTAAATCAACGTCACCAGCACGTAGAGCGAGACTATCACTCACCATCAAACTCTTAATCTCATGACAGATAGATCACATTGATTAAATCAACGTCACCAGCACGTAGAGCGAGACTATCACTCACCATCAAACTCTTAATCTCATGACAGATAGATCACATTGATTAAATCAACGTCGCCAGCACGTAGAGCGAGACTATCACTCTCCATCAAACTCTTAATCTCATGACAGGTAGATCACATTGATTAAATCAACGTCACCAGCACGTAGAGCGAGACTATCACTCTCCATCAAATTCTTAATCTCCTGACAGATAGATCACATTGATTAAATCAACGTCACCAGCACGTAGAGCGAGACTGTCACTTACCATCAAACTCTTAATCTCATGACAGATAGATCACATTGATTAAATCAACGTCACCAGCACGTAGAGCGAGACTGTCACTCACCATCAAACTCTTAATCTCATGACAGATAGATCACATTGATTAAATCAACGTCACCAGCACGTATGACGAGACTATCTCCATCAAACTCTTTATCTCCTGACAGCCGTATAATTAAAGGAACCAAGAACTCAAGTCTCTCTTTGGATGTAATTGGCGCACAATAAACAATGGCAAGAAAGTTTATTTGAATCAAATCCATGTATTCTAGTATCCCTAGCTTAATTTCCTAACTCATGTAAACTTTGTTACGAATCATGCTAATTCAAACTAGCAATTAATTTGTAATAACTTTAAGCCGTTACTGTTTATCAGGAAGGTCAATAACAATATGAACTAAGTTTTACTCTGACGAGTGAACTGAAATAATAATAATAATAATAATAATAATAATAATAATGTCAATTGGATACTGTAATTTATAATTTTTATACAATTATTAACGTTTGTAGACTTTTACACATTAGCCACTTTATTCTTCAGCATATTAGGGCTAAAAGAATTTGGAATTTAAACAACCAGCTGATAAATTAGAACTTTATTTTATAGCTGCCGATGTTGTTTGCAGGACAAGTAACAGGCTTAATAAATCACTTTAGAATGTGTATTTTTAAATTGCCAATTAAGACTTACCCAGGTGCGCATTACTATTGGGAAATTACTAACATTTTGCTAGTAAGTAGTATATTAATAGCCCAAGTGTACCAATGGATCATCTTTACAGTTTCACGCAGAGTCCGAACCACGACGTTCTTGGTAACAGTAGTTATGGTAGGCTACTGAAGTACAAGTACCTATCAAATTAATACAAAAATTAATATCTTCATAACTGAAAGGTGACCTTACACGGTATCGTGTCATCTATTGAGTTAGTCATCTAACTCGTACTTATTGAGTGTGGGTACCCTTCCAGACTTGTATTGCAAGTTAAATTTGATCTTGAGGAAGTGTATTTCATTTTTATTAAAGATCAACCAGAGGACTAATATCTAACACCTTTTTACCTGCAGTTTGATGTGGATTCCGAAACACATATATTGGTTTCATCATATTTACCACTGAACTAAATCTGCTTGTAATTTTGATACTATCTGAGATTATCTGACCGTTGAAAAAGACCACTAATCTCATAGCCCAGTGGCCAAGAAGATTTATCTGAGCCAGGTGTAGTCTAGACCGAGCTCAGCATCCTGTGTCAGCGCCAGACGTCTGTCTGTCTGTGTGTTACTCAGTTTTCGCACTAACACCGCTTTGTCTGTCTGCGTGTGCAGTGTAGGAGTTAGCCGTACTAGGATTACTGGCGCCCTAGTCACAATACAGTTACCTGGAGGACAGTACCTCAGGACAATACCACTTACGTCATTAATTGTCCTCGGATTTCCTTTTGGTACAACTTGGTGAATCTCCTTTCAAAAGCAACACCGCCTTTGTTACCAGCTCTGTATTCAGTAACATTTCACGTTTACATATGAAATTGATTAGTAGTTACGGAGAGACTTTTACTATTCTGGAATATTACAACCGGAAAATGTACTGAGAACAACAAACACACATGCACACATTGGGTATACGTATTGATATGGATATATTGTTTATTTTATATAAAGACCACAATTATTTAGAATTAGTGCATGACACAGTGCACATTTTTAACACCCAGTTCGTGATTCATAGGAGTTTCTCTAATATTTAATTTAATTTGCTTTTTATGGAATAAGGTACAGAACAGTACGGTACATTGAAATCGTCAAAGTGGAATAAACCTAACATAACATAAATGTGATGTACATAGAATCACATTTCATAGTACCTCAGAAGAAAAAAGTAAACAAAAAAGAATAATTTAGATTAATAATATAAAACCCACTGTCAGAGAGGAAATATATATCGTATGGGGGACAAAGGCAGCTATCCATAAATAAATAAATTTAAAATTACAATTATTAAAAAGTACGTAAGAACAAAGTTCTTGAGTCATAGATTAAAAATAATATTAAGATCTCCCGTCACAAACCTAAATCCAAATTACTGAGCCAGTTTAGAGACAATTTAGAGAGGAAATGATTTACATTATATAATTACTTTACTAATAAGTACCTTCTCATTTGCCTTTTAAAGCCCATATAACCTCTGAACAATAACGACAAATAATTATAACGCAGGTATTAATTTAGAAATTGCTTGGATAAAATAGAACGAAATTCAAATCTAATCTTCTTTCCGTAACACATCAACACTTCCCTTTCTTACCAAATATCGTGTTGTACAACAGAATGCAAAAATTTGGTAAATATTTATAAAGTTAAGCTCCGAAAATAATATTACTAAGTAATTATCACATTGAAACTTTTGACACCAAATTATGGACCGTGTTTCAATATTTCTTTAAATGTGTACGATACACGTATTTTATATTCATTATCATAAAAATAAGCATACAAGTGTAAATACATTCCAAGGGTCTGTATTGACCCTACATTTAGTATTTGATTTGTGAAATCCACAGTGTGAATATAGAAAAATACAACATTTCGTCTAACATTTTCGTACTGTATTTAAAAAAATAAAAACAGAAAACGCTAATTTAGGACATAAAAAGTGAAAAGAATTTTATACACAACGGGCGAAGTGTAATGAGTCGTTTTAACTCGTTACAAATAACAAATCAATTTAAAATAAATATTTTATTGCGGAATGTATACAATATTATTCTACATGCTATTCAGTCGTATTGAAACTATATTAAATTATTTTTGTAATACATCTTTAAATCCGTTAATATCGAGTTTAAATAAAATAGTTTTATTGCATTTTGTATTTCTTACAGGGCATATAAAGATATATAGTACTCGTATTTTTGTCACAAATGTGGTTAAAGTATATAGAAAAACTAAATTATCTATTTTAAAAGACATAGGATGTAAATAAAACTAAATACGCGTAAGTACTAGAACAGTGAGTGTGGGTACTTTCCAAACTTACGAGTTTACTTTGTTCATGAGGAAGTGTATTTCATTTTCATAAACCATCAACCAGGGAAATAAAATCTACCACATCATCTCCTACGGTTTAATGTGGGTTCCGAACCACATAAATATTGGTATCATTGTATTTATTAACTTACTGAATAACCGAGTTTAAATTCTAGCCAAAACCAAATTTTAAAATCCTAAGTTTAAGTGAACAAGCAGATGTACAAATCCTAAGATGTGTATCGGTAGGTGAAGTAAATGGTTTATTGGTTGAAATTCGGTATTTGTGAATAATCTGATAACACATCTCAGTATATGATAAATAAGTAGCTAACGGCGTGGTTATCTGCTAATCCAGCAAGTCCTATAGGCGCGGCACAGGCGTCAGCGTCAGCTTCTTTCTGGTGGACGTGCGAGCGCAGCCGAAGAGTCAGCGTAGATCGTGTTTTGCACGGTGACAAGGAGCAGGGGACTTTGCACACACGTGTGCACGGTCGGCAGTAGAGACACGTGCACGTGCAACCCACTTCCCTCACGTGCAGCCCCTCGGGTCTTGGGTAAGTTCGACACACTTTACAACTCCATTTCGTGAGACAAGGGAATTTACGTAAGGAAAAGGCCTACTTGGCACAATCGAGAATAACGTCAATTTTTACGTGCACTGAACATTTTTACAATTTTGAAAGAATAATTACCAATCAATAAGGTTTGTACTATAGTTTACACACAAGTTTACGTAGTACATATTTTAATAGCATTTTATCATTTAATTGCATTTATTTCATGCTAATTAATTTTTTTGTCTAAACGTAATTATTTGCAATATTTTGCACAGCTACAATCTTGAAGTCTTACATTCTTGTAAATCCAATAACTGATGTATATTGTACAAGGGGTCTGACTGTTTTGCAAATTCCTCTACGGCACTTAAAGACCGGGAGTTTACATCACGCAAGTATAATTTTATAAATGATACGGAATGCATGAAACATTCCAGTAGCCACCAGACAGGGTATCGGATTATTCTCCCTAGTATTGATTCTGTGTAGTATCTGTCAGTAGTCGATATACAACTTTACCCATCTTCGGAGGATTGGTCTCCCTCCTTTTTCAGCGTCGCTGGTCCTGGTGCTTGAAATAGAAAATATCCCCTCAGGAGTGGACACGTAATCACCCGACAAATACGTGTCCGGTGATACTAGTTTCCAGGTACAAGGGTTTATAGAAACTGTGACCTCTGAATTTTCTGAAATCTAGTTGGACGCTCTGTAGATATCTAGCTAGGTAACCAACAACAGAATAATGATGCTTTTCGAACCCTTCAGATTTATATTTCTTTTACGTTTTTGTAGTTTATTTATAGTTGTTATACATAATTTATTGTGCATATTTGTTGCTTAATTATGGAATTCTAAGTTTAGCCGAAAGTATTTCTGCTTCCAAACAGAAAGTAAGGTACGCTGGGGAAAAATCGGTACATTGTCTTGACTGTGTGATAGGCATGAGAGCTGTTGTGTGCTCTAGTGGTAATATTCTTGTTTTCTATTTATTTGTTAATTATAACATTCTTTTTGCATGATGAGTTCGTCAGGCTTTGTCACTGTTCTGTTTTCTTTATCGTTATTGTTATTTAGATGTAAGATTCTATTTATTGTTATTTAGGTATAATATTCTATTTATTGTTATTGCTGTTTATGAAGTATTTATTTATATACTATTTCTCTATATATTTTAGTGATAGATGTAATATAGAGTACTGAGAATGTATAAATAGGTACGTATTGGTTATAGTATTAGGGATACAATTTGGAATACTAATATGGAAGTAGGCACATACGATAGTTTAATTACTGAGTAGTTATAATGCCCACACACGCCATTTCTGGTGTCTGGGTTATCTTTGCATTATATTGTACATTACCGAATAAAGGATTTCTGACTTCTGACTTCTGACCCTTACTGAAGACAAAGGCTTATCTATCGGAGTGTTGGTTGGTGTCCTGTGCCGATGGGCTACACCATGACCAATGCAAATAATTTTCGAGATGCTGTTTTCCTGTACCGATGAATTGCACTGTAACCAATCCAAAATTATTGGCGCGTTGGTGTCCTGTCTCGGTGGGGTACACTGTCAATAATCTAAATAATTTTAGGAATGCTATTTTCTTGTACCGATGAATTACAATGTAACCAATCCAATCATAATTGGTATGTTGGTATCCTCTGTCCCGGTGTGGTACACTGTGAAATTCCAAATAGTATTCAGGATGCTATTTTCATGTGCCGATGAATTTCCTCTGTGACTAATCCAATCATTTTTGGGTTGTTGGTATCCTGTCCCGGTGGGGTACACTGTGACCATTCCAATCATTTTTGGGTTGTTGGTATCCTGTCCCGGTGCGTTACAATGTGACCATTCTAATCATTTTTGGGTTGTTGGTATCCTGTCTCGGTGGGGTACACTGTGATCTTTTTAACCATTTTTGGGTTGTTGGTATCCTGTCTCGGTGGGGTACATTGTGACCATCCCAATAATTTTGGGTTGTTGGTATCCTGTCCCTGCGGCATACACTGTGACCATTCCAATAATTTTTGGGTTGTTGGTATCCTGTCCCGGTGGGGTACACTGTGACCATTCCAATCATTTTTGGGTTGTTGGTATCCTGTCCCGGTGGGTTACAATGTGACAATTCCAATCTTTTTTTTGGGTTGTTGGTATCCTGTTCCGGTGGGGTACACTGTTACCATTCCAATCATTTTTGGGTTGTTGGTTAATATTGGTAAATATATATTAATCTTAATATATATTTAGCATAAAATACCGTACAAATAATTTTTTGAACGTCCAGTCCGTTTTTTACAAGATTTTGAGTACAAGTTATATTACACCAAGAACAGACAAAACTTGCAGCACGCCTGAAGAACACTACACGTAACATCAATTCGTTATTGTCTAGCAGATAGAGAATCCAAAACTTTTGAAGGCGCTACGTCATTACAACCAAGCATAGTAGAAAACGGCATTATTTGTGGATGGCTTTTTCTATATAACTTTTAAAAGTAAACTAAAAATGGTTGAACAACCAAACATAAATTAATTTTGATAACTAGTATTTGTTTTTTAATTGGTAACCTTATATGTTATGCAAGCTTTCGGCTTTTGTCCAATAATAAATATTTTAGAATTTGATGATGAAAACAATTATTTGACTAATAATAAGTATTTACTGAAAGTCTCACTCATTACGCTATATTCAATCATTCTCTAGTCAACAGCATAATTAAAATGTATTAATATTTCTTAAATATCTTGATTGTTGAATTCACTTTAGCATAATATACACGAAACCAGTATTTCTATTCTTTGATGTGGTTTTGTTATTATACTATTTACACGCGTTATAAAAACGCACGAGCGTCCTTTCGAAACAAAGTAATTCAATTACAAGTTAATGCTTGTTGAATGGGATGACGTGCACAAATTGATCTATTTCCATCACAACTTGCTCCAGTCCTCACATGTGTTTCAACACATCCGGTTCTTACTGTGATAAAACATCCGGCAGTGACTCCATTCTGGCGGGATCCGGGATCATAGGGATTTTTTTCCTCGTGTCCGAATAATCCCTACTTCTGCACATTTTAAGTAATTCATTTTCACTTTTAAAAATGCAATACATTCTTCAAGTCCTAAGTACCAAAGATAATAATTATTCCTCTTCAGAGTCAAAGGATGTAGGCTATGCATTTCCATAGTATCTTCATTAATACATACATTTGAGCGTTAAAGTAAATTAATCTTGTCTATATATTAGAAATAGTATAACAAACTGTAATTAAACAGTTTGCAGGAAATTAAAATTATTTTTAAGAGCAAAAAGTGGTTTTAGTTTCATATTGACGCTTTTGCATTTTTTAAAATGTAAATTTTCAAATATTAAAACAACCTTTAGAGATACTTATTATTAACAAAGTTGACATCACATACGAGTTGACAAGTTTAACAGAGAAAACGTCAACATTGTGCAGTTGTACTCAGCTAAGGTTAAACGTATAAAGCTTCAGGGTTTTACAAACAGGGAAGAGTGTTTTACACTCCATCCATCCACGCACTAGACCGGACTGGTACAATAAAGATCAAAGACATCGGGATAACTCGTCGAGTAGCTTCCCGTTCCTGGAGACGTAGGGACTAGAGAAAGAGATTTGCTGTAGTGTGTTGTTATGTATAACAGACATGTGTCGCACAGTCTGTTATCTGCTATCAGATCTCTGGCGGCTATTTATAGACGTTACTCTTACGTCCGCACAGAGTGCCACTGTTCCTATTTTATCGTAATGTCCCCAAGCCACGATGTCACAGATAACCTTCGCCATGTTAAAGGTTTGTTATAAAAGCGCACTGGATTGGCCTAATTTGACTCTCTGCAATGGCTTTTACGTGCTGGCCTTGAAATCTGCAGTTTCTATCCATGAAACAAGTTACAAAATAATTATCGAAGTATCTTCGTCACAGTACGTCACAGTGTTCTCCATATCTCATAGTCGATGATGTTTAAAACAAATCCGTTTTACTCTCCTACTTCTTCCTGTACCTATTTTGACTATCTCTACACCCTTTCTTCTTCGCCGTTCTACTAACGCTGGCTTTTGTCTTGTATTGTTTTGTTTACTAATAGGTAATTCCAATTTTTATCTTATCCAGATGTGGTTCATTATAGGTGCTGCAATATACACTTACTTCATCCTCAACCCATTAAAATGTATCTATTAATCGTTTCCTAAACTTTCCTCAGAAATATTCTCTTTCATTTTCTTTTATAAAGTACTTTTAATGTCTATTAGATTTAAAAAAAAAGGATATACCTATTTAGGCTATCTGTATTAACTCTTTAGACGATGACGCCAGTTGAACTTATGTTACAGTATGTTATTCTAACAAGACTTTCCACCTACATTTTTGAAGATTATTTTATCTTTATTAGTATTGTTAGTCATCAAAATCTCGAGATAGATCATCCTGGTTTTGAATTATATTAATTGAATAATTTACTTATTCCTTATCATAGAATTTTTATTATTATATATCGTTTAGAGTAACTGGATCCATTCTAATTTTTTCTATTAATCGTCTACTTTCTTTCTTGACTTTCCTCGAAATGTTCTTTTTCGTTGTCCTTAAATAAATTATATCAACTCTACTATCAACATTTTTCAGGTCTATTATATTTAAAGAGGATACACCTTTTTATTACCTCTTTAGATAATGACGTCAGTGGAACTTATATTACTGCTTGTTATTATAACAAGATTTTCTACCTACATTAGGAAGATTGTTTTACCTTTATTAGTAATGTTAGTTGTCCATAATTCTAAAATCTTTTAGACTCCAGCTAGCATAGCGAGCATAGAATTGTTATCATAATATTTTAGGGAAACTGGTTGTACGTAATGCAATAGCATCCATAAGTCTGTTAAACCTGAAAAAGTGCCGATTTCAAGTGCCAAACTACACAATTACAAAAAGAGGAAAAAGCTTTTACAATAAATAATATTAATTGAAACAATATTAATAGTGATAGTAAATAGAATTTTTATGGCGGAGTAAAAACATATTTAATAAGTCTTTAACCACATATATTTTAGATATTTTTGTTTTTAATTTTGAAAGGCATCTTTATATATAAGATATTGTAAACATTGTAATAGTTTATAAAATGAGGATAAAAGTGACGTTTAAAAAAAATCAGTTACGCGGTATAAATAAACAATGAATTAATCGATAAATTTCTCCTTATTTTTGGGGTCTTAATTTCGTGTTCGGCGTAGTTTGTTTTTCAAATTTTCTCCTTAAATGTGTGGAAATTATTGTCCCTGTCAAAGGTAGGTGGTACTCATTGTCTTTTCCTCGTCTGTACATATTACATACAGTTGTCAGTTTCGTGTTGTAGTTCCTTTTAATTTACTTGTAAATACTATTAATGAAAATAACTATTATTATCTCAAATGGGTAGATATAAACAGTAATGCCTCAACCAATGTTAATACTTTTTTTCTGCCACCGCAGCACTGCAATGAGAGTAGAACATTCGAATTCAAGATTGAGTGTTGTATCAAATTTGTATCATTACTTTGGTGTTATGAAATTCGGTTCTCAATGACTAAAGACTACTTACACTCCTCATAATGATCGATTGACAGAGTGTGCCAGGTCTTGAGGGGGTTTGGGAGGGGGGTTGTAGTTGCGTGATCAATGGTCAGTCGATTGTCTGCATTTTTGATGACATGATTAGGAAAAGACATCAGCGCAGAACAGATTGTAGTTCTGATCCGATCACGCGATGGCCAGTATATATGGAAAAAGTGTTGACCTATAGATTTATTAACGGCAGTTCTTTTTGAAGTTCGTGATGGCATTAGTGGTGAACTTCTAAATAATGCAAGTTTTCTCATCCTACTTTCCGTATTACACACATAATGAAGGAATAATTACTTACCTCTGTGAATTCTATTAATAGGCGAACGCCCTTTGATGATAACGTAGCCTTAATGAGAAATTGATAACTGAGTTCCGATAATGAAATTGGCTAAATTTACGCGATTACTCGGTTACTAAGTGAGTGTAATGCTCGTGCACGCGAATGCCAACGTGACACAAACCACGGTGATTACACGCTTTCTTTAGACGAATTTTCGTATGTTAGAGCACAGTGTTCCGCTATATAACGTCACATCATCCACAACCTGTGTCTCCAACATAGCAACGTGTTAAAACTAATGAGATTTTCACTGGAGCATGGCATTTAAACGCGGCTAAATAATAAATATGCGTCCTTTAAAAGACCTTCCCGCATTTTGTAACAATGGACAGTAGATTAATTTTTTTAAACTACAATTTAAGCAGAGTATGTGTCATAGTTTAAATTGAACTATCTTCCATAACTACACCGGATCCATTGAAACTTTACTTATGGATATTGCAATACTTGACAAAACAACGCTCAAAATAGCCGTTCTAACGTTACCTCTGGAGATTGCAATACTTGACAAAACAGCACTCAAACTAGCCGTTCTAACGTTACCTCTGGAGATTGCAATACTTGACAAAATAGCACTCAAACTAGCCGTTGTAACGTTACCTCTGGAGATTGCAATACTTGACAAAACAGCACTCAAAATAGCCGTTCTAACGTTACCTCTGGAGATTGCAATACTTGACAAAATAGCACTCAAACTAGCCGTTCTAACGTTACCTCTGGAGATTGCAATACTTGACAAAATAGCACTCAAACTAGCCGTTCTAACGTTACCTCTGGAGATTGCAATACGTGACAAAATAGCACTCAAACTAGCCGTTGTAACGTTACCTCTGGAGATTGCAATACTTGGTAAAACATTATTCAACCGATTCTTCCCACGACTAAATATAGACGTTCTAACGTTATCTTTAGAGAATGCAATACTTGGCAAAACAGCAGTGAAACTATCCTACGACTAATTATAGTAGTTTTAGCTTTACCTACGGAGATTGCAATACACCAAGTTCGCCAATCAAACACTCCTCTTTCACCAACAATTATCTATTTGTATTGCCCTTACTTACTTACAACCTGACAGCATACCTCAGATGTGAAGTTAGAATAGTTCCACTTTTATTTTAAGGTTAGGTTCCTCCTAAAGTTCAGTTTCCTCTCGGTATTTACATTGTGCATGTGGGAAATGAAAGGAAAGAATTTTGAATTGGAAATTAGTGTCAGCAACTAATTAATATATAAAACAAAGTACGATTCTGAAACCATGGCTATATATGTTCATAGAGCATCAACGAAAAAGTACTACTTAAGTTCTCTCGTATTAAGTTATAAAATCACCGACATTCCTCTGCACTGTGAAGAACATTCCTGTAAGGCAATCAATATTTAAGTTCACTCTGTTTAAAGAATAAAACGGAAACCTCCAAGATGTGAAGCAGCTGCAGCCTCTAATCAGGTGTCGGACGGCGCGGAGACAGATCCAGGGCGAGGCAATGGAAATAAGTATTTCCCAACTTACAGTCTGACCAGAATATCCGTCTCGGAACAGATTTAGTCTACCAATTATATCGGTCGAGACGGATGGACGAGTTAGTTGATCTGGTGCACTGAAACTGTGCGACAATACGTATACTATCCTTGTTTTTAATGCTCCAATTCAATTTGTAAAAATTTCATACATCACATTTTTAATTTTGACTCAACTTTCATATTGAACAATGATGAATTTAAACATTTAAATTTATAATACCGGAGTAGCTTATCTGTACTTCTACCAAATCATATGACTGAATGGAAAGGTGAAGAATGTAAGCAGTGAAATTAAACGTGCTTCTTGTATAGGTAAAATAACGGATTTATATTGGAAGGTATATGACTAACGTAACGTCAGATCTGGGAGTGCACTTGTTCTTTTGTACTCAACCACTTTTTCTACGTATATTCAAATTATATCAAATGAACAAAATCCCGATATTATTGTAAATAAAAGTTCTAATGACTTAATTAAATGTAGAAACAAATAGAACTGTGGATATTGCTCTGTAATAATTTGAGTCAGATTTGTTTTATATTTGTAACTATAGCGATAGTTTTATAGGTGCCAGCTGATTTACTTGGCTGATTTTCCCTTCATAAAGAACTGAGCAGATGAAGATCATTGTAATCAATAAGAGCTATTAACAATATTATAGCTTTAGAAATGCTCAATGAAAAACTAAGACAACAATAAAAAATTCATTACAAAAATTGTATTTGAAATATTTAAAACAGTTTTGTAATCTAGTGTCCTGGTATTGAAATACATTCCAGAGTTATAAAAAATAAACCTAATGACTTTTACAATGATAATTCATTGGTTATGTCTTCAATACTAACGTATAATGTTATTGTGCACGCCGGGATACTTATGTAGGAAGGGGGAGAGGGCGAGAAGTAGTTACAGAAACATTGGTAGAGCGACAACATAGAATAGCCTCTAGCGGCATAATTTATGACATTGAGGTACCAGTACAGCTAACTAATTGATCTGATAAGTTTCCACCATAAACGAATTTTTAAATAAATGCTGTTAAAGTTGTATTATAGTAGGAAAACACAAATAAATGCTTCACAATATAAAACAATATCTCCTTTATCAACGATCGGTTAAACATTTCTACCACATGAGTCCCTCCATGTTGCCAGTGCACGCACTAGCGGTCACGCACGTGGCCAGGGTCGAGACTACACGCTTCAATCACGGATCAGACCTAGCCTAATCACGCAGCCGATATATTTGTAGGCTTTCTTAGAGGGTGGAATTTGATCTGGGCAAGCTTGCAGGGTTTCCTCTCGTCTCTCGTGTTGTTTTGGCTTCTCGTTTCCTTGTGTGATGCCGGATTCCTGGTGCTCTCGGGGGCAAGGACGCTGGGAAGTGCACGAGTACAGGGTGCTTCGTAATATTGCGATGAGGTCCTTAATTTCCCCACCTGAAGTTAAAATTTTGAGGATGTATTGAAAATTGAGTGTGAAACATTTGGCTTTGCTGTGCACTTAAGTACCGTACGAATTCCTTCAATGACACGAAACCTAGGTAATGTTTTAAGTCAACCTTGGATTGCGAGGAGATCTAACGTTGGAAACTCCAATACATCCAATTTTTATCAAAATCTCTCAGTAAACACGAAGATAGCCCTTTGGTTACCAACTTTCATTAACTATTTGTTAATCCTATTTGGTCAGAAAGCCTGTACTCATTTATTGCACCTCGTCACTTATCCGTCGTTCATATTCGTACTGACGGTGGTCTGTACTAGGGCAGTTTGCATTTTGCATCTGGTGTTGGAAATGCATGAAGTTACGGCCTTATATCCCATTAAAAATATAGTCGGCCCAAGTACATTATGCTTGTACTTGAGAATTAAACGGTAAAATCGTGGCCTCGCGACGACCATCGGCTGTAATTGCAAAACATTCCATCTTGATGTTTTAACAATACGATACTAATATGTTGTCAGTAAATAGCAATTAGCCAGCTGCGCAATTGCAACAATGGATCAGCTGATTACTATTCTGTCTATAATTAAGTATACTGTGACGTAAATAGGATCACTAGTCGTATAACAATTAATCGTAGTTTTAAGAAGATAGTACAACTTCTTATTCGCGGCATCAATAAATAAGCTATTTTCGGTTTTAGTATACAATTCGAAAATTTAATCACTCTTGTAAGATTTCTGTATAATGTATTGATAGGGTACTTAAATGTTTGACATAACACTTTTTAACAGGCTATCATTTTGAAATCAAACATTGGGAAAATTAATACTTTGTTGTAAATTAATAGTGTGTAACCTCACTGTTAATATTTACAAATGATTGTTGTGTAATCACATCTACGAAACGTGTTGTTGAAGGTGGAATCTGAGAGCATTTCCAAAAACTGCTCAAGTTCAAAAATAGTGGTAATCAGAACAAACAGACCCAAGAATGTAATCATCACTCTGTACAGTTACTGTTACGTGTCACTGTTGTTACACTGTGTAGCAAACCTCCGTATTTCTCGAGCGAAAGTCAGAGAGAGGCTCGTCTTGTAACAGAAACAAACTGATTCACGCCTGACAGAAACTGTTATCATCCGCTAGTTTATAGAATCCCGAACCTAAATCCAGGAAATGTTCTATTTTCACACGTTTCTCTATACAATGTGCTCCCAATAGGCAATTTCTTGCTAAATTCATGGAAATTCTAAGATTTTTACAATGAGTTTATCTCATTTAATATAATTTAGAATACAATAAGTATAAAATAACATTTATATGTGGAATAATAATGTTTACAGGATTTAATATTACAGTATATTATAAGTACTAAATAAATGAGAAATAAAATAATTTAAATATTTTAAAACACCTATGCTGTGTAATAAAATCGACAAAACAATATTTAATTATTTATTTCTTGAGTAGCCTATATAATATATTTCTTAACAAAAAGTAAACTTACCTCATTGTATTACTGAATTGACAACACATTGTAAAACAAGGATTCAGCTTGAGAATTAGACATTAAACAATATAAAGTTAATAATTAATTGCTCAGACCATAAATAAAGAAAAAACTGTATGAAATATATCAAAGTATATCTAATACTTTAATATTGAAAACAGAGATAATACAAATATGTGTTTAATCAACTCAAAATTCTTTGAGTAACAATAGTGACACTGCAGAAGATTTCCAGTGATACAAATATTGTGTCGTCTTTTACAGACGTGCCTCAGCATAGAATTGCGGAAAGAAACTCACCGATATGGTTGCTGAGAGCGGGCTCCGGGTCTGGGTTATCTGAAACATGAACACCACCTTTCAGATATTTCTTTACATAATTCATTAATCAATCACATATGTTTATAAAGGGCAAAGACCTCAAGACAAAGCTCAGTGGATTTTCTGTCCTACATAGAAAACGTAATACATTATAATGTTTAATTAAGTTTCATTTTGAAGTAATTAACATTCATATTCCTAAACTGGTTTTTCCTATGGGTAACTGAAGATAATCTAATGGATAAAAAATATGGACATCACATTTTCATATAATCTGTGAACGATACAATCTAAACCAATATCATTATAACGGGTAGTACTCTGCCATAGTAACGGTGCCATATTTTTAAGAGTAATTGAAGATCTCTAGAAGGGAATTTCACAAAATTGAGCGCTTATATATAAATTTTACAAGTAGAAGTACGCCACATCAGTGTCGTGTAAAAGTTTTCAACTGAGGTTTTCTTGTAAAATGTCAAATTTATACGTTATTTCATTCTTGAGATGTCCTGCAGCCAGACAGGCTCTTACATATTATGACAGATGTTACATGGTAATTTAGAGAGTTACCGATTTTAGGTCACGAGATCCTAGATTGGATTCAACGAAAACTGATATTTTCTAAAAACGTCCATTATTGACCTCGGGATTACTTAGGCAAGACTCGTTATATATGGGGAAGACTCCAACTTTAGACTACAAGTTGTGCGATTTGAGTGAAAGGCTCCGTTGATCTCAACTGAACTCAGAATCAACGTAGAGTTCAAGCACGGATCTCGATCACTCTTGTTGAAGGCTTGGAACTTCCGAGAGCTGAGAACCAATGTAAGGATGTTTGCTAATGACTTTATGCTGATCTCAGGAATACTTTTGTGTACATCTCAGGGTCATATAATTGGTTCCAGGCGTGATTACATCTCTAGTGGAGGCCGCAGGATTCTAGGCCTGACGTAACTGAGGTTAGTAGTGATGACGATTTCATGAATGCTATGTTATCGGTATTCTTACTGTTAAAAAAAGTTTATTTTCCTGCAGAATCTCTTTTTATACCTAATCTTCCTGCAGAGTAATCTTCCTACTCTGGTGCAAAATACTGTATAAACGAGAAGACTTTTCTCAATAAAATAAAACTGAAACTAAAAACGCTTTGAAACACACCATATTCTAAGTTAAACGTCCTACAATCTGTTAGAAGCCAGGACTTCCAGAGAGGCAGAATTAAGTTTAAGGTTGATGTAAGGATTCCTCCCAAAATCCTTCACATTCCTGGGGGTGCTTGGGAATATCCCGTGTGAGTAAATGAGTGTGTGAAATATGGCGGTGAGCCTTAATAAACCACAACTGACCCAGGAAAGCTTGATGTGACATTTTAGCGCCCATTTAACAGCTGAAGGTGAGGCCCTACTTTAAAACCATGGAATAATTAACATTTGATCCGTGGAATCTTGTCAATAACCAATGACCAATCAATGAGACCTCATCACGAGTCACATTATAGGATGTGAAGTAAGAGCGAAACTAGTGGTTGCCTTCGTTACTGTAAAATCAGCTCATTGAATTGTTTACAAGTTATAAAACTAAATCAGAGTGATGTTTAAGTGAATATCAGGCAGGGTTATAAGTAATAAAGGAGAGAATAGGATATTCAGGTAAGCTCAACCGTGTGTAGTAACTTCTTTTAACAAATGTGGATAAAGTTTAAAAATTGTCAAGCTTTTTACTGACTCAAAACGGTAAAATAAAGCGTTTTTATGTTGGGCTCAAAGAGTATTCTGTGAGATAACTCTCTAATGGCGTATTTAGAAAACTTTCATACATAGTACAATCTGTGACCTCCTTAATTGCATGAAAAATTCAACAAAGTAGACTGACATTTAATTTTGCTGGACATGGTCAAAGTCTATAAAAATACCAGATGTCGTATAAGGCGTAAAACAACGTTGTTTAGTGTAAATTGAACGTACTTTGGAAAAGGCTTCACATCGCATAAATTGGCAACATTCCCGGGCGAAGGCCGAACACAAGGAGTCGAGGCAATACCACCTTGATAGCAAGGCCTTCTTGCTGGGCTATGACGTCATTCAATGTATTATATGTTCATCAAACAACTTGTTAGGATATTTGTAATTTAGAAGTATGAAATTACAAATTTTATAAATTTCCGTTCGTAATACTTTACTACTTGAAACAAGTTACCCACAAGACACATATTTTAGTTCTTAGTAATAACAAGTAATGTATTTCTTAACATATCTACAATGTATTGCGAGTGTACTTTGAATGTAACCAATAGGTACCGTCAAATTAGTCATTAAATTGAATATTAATGTGATAATTAATATAATATTAATAGTCATAAATTCTTATTACTGTTAGTGTTAGGTAAACGGCGTTGTTATATTAGAAATTTCAACAAATCAACCAGTTTTGTCCAATATTCTGTTGCTATTAATACATGTTTTTGAAATTTTAATATCAATACAAAGATGGGTTTATATAAAGCCAATCACTAATCATCAGTAATCTATACAATTTAATCAAAGATAATGTTATTGAGTAGCAGATAATCGAGATATTTCAGTCACATGAAAATGTTGGATATTAAGAAACAAAAAAAGTATATTTATTTAGTCACGGTGGTCAATAATTCGGCATCATACTCAAACCAACATAACTGGTATAATAATGGTATAAACCAACCTCTGGTAATAATCTCCTCTCAGGTGCGTTAGCCTCTGCCTAAACACTGCCAGGGCTTGCTAACTAGGTATTTGTCTATATTAACCAGTTTTGTCCAATATTCTGTTGCTATTAATACATGTTTTTGGAATTTTAATATCAATACAAAGATGGTTTTATATAAAGCCAATCACTAATCAACAGTAGTCTATACGATTTAATCAAAGATAATGTTATTGAGTAACAGATAATCGAGATATTTCAGTCACATGAAAAATGTTGGATGTTAGAAACAAAAAAAGTATATTTATTTAGTCACGGTGGTCAATAATTCGGCATCATACTCAAACCAACATAACTGGTAGAATAATGGTATAATCCAACCTCTGGTAATAATCTCCTCTCAGGTGCGTTAGCCTCTGCCTAAACACTGCCAGGGCTTGCTAACTAGGTATTTGTCTATAAGACAATTTCTACTATATAAACACAACCTGGGTTTTGTTAAAATAAGTAAAAAAGTGCTTCCTAAAAAATAAATCGATCGTCAGCCACGCTAGCTTTGGTGGAGGTGGAAACGAGAAAGTGTCTAAGGGTTTTAAAATGAGGGGATAATTTTTCTCAGAGTGCGTTTTTTCTAGATGTATAAACCATTCGATACATAAATAATGATTATATCATACAGTAGTTAGACATCTAGATAATGATATGTAAAGCCACCACTTTCAGGTTCAGAATATGGTTAAGTATGTCAAGGTAAGAAAAACTATGATCTTAGAAAAAGATTATCGTTTCATGTTTTAACCCTTTTATAACCCTACCATTTCGACCCCGCCAAAACTATCGTGGCTGAATGTTTTGGAAAAAATGTTTGGGAAAATACTTTATTAAATAACCAGGTTGTGTGTTTATACAATGCAAATTGGCTGTCGTCTCCTGAACTATCTTGGTTAGGATCACCCGGAGTTCAATTATCTTTCAGAGTTTATGTAAAAATGTATACAGTATTTAATATTATTGTTTAACGAGATAAATATTTAAAGATTTGAAAGGCTGTTGCTCCACATAGGCACTAGAAACTTCCTTCTTCTAACAAGACTTTTGTCTGGATTCATCGATGGCTAAAAGTTCTGATCTCTTGGAAAACTGGTCATACATACATGTATCTGTTTCTACCACATTTCTAGGAATCTTCTGACTTGTAGAGGTAATGAATGCCCTCAGCAAACCTTTGGCGTATCGAAGATTCCGGCCTCACCCCTCAAACACTTCCGGTCTCGAGAAACTCGGCCTCTTGATGCTTCCAATCTTTAGAAGATTCTGGCATCTAGGGAATTTCACCATCTAAAAGCTATGGAGCTACGGGCGTGTCGGCGTGTAGAACATTCTATCATCTGGAATCTAGCTTCCTGGCTTATTAAACAATTATGCTATTCATACATATATTGCTTAAATCCATGTTAATATTATGGATTTTAGTACTGTTGTGTAGACATTTGTTTCGATCATGGGTTTCTGACCACTGAGCTTTAAAACCGATCTGTTTTTGCCAACGTGCGTTTTAGAGCGCTTGTACCAATTTCAGATAAAATATGGATAAGAAGGATGTAGTTGTATACACAACGGTTTAGGGCCTGCCTTCAGTTTTTTGGTCACAACGAACTTGGTATCCTCAATTATCTCCTTGTAGAATGTCCATGGAGATTTTCCGAAAGATACTTTAGAGATAGGCCTTAGATAGAAGTATTTTCAAATGTACATATATAAAACAGGTTTACAGCAATGGTTTATACATTATTGTTTTGATAATGCACACGTTAACAATATGACCGGGTTATGTTAGGCTGTGGCGTGCTGGTGTTAGATAACGTCGGACCAATAGTGATAGATGTGCTAAGACGTTGAGTAATATTAAGTAAGACCACCTAACAATATCCCCGTTCTCAAGTGCTTGTGGGCTTTCCTCCGGGGTTGAGGTGGAATCCGGAGAGTCCGTGACAACAAATATTGCGCAACTCGTGATCCCATTAACGCAGGTGTGGGACCTTCGCCGGTGTCGGTTGTCGCCGGTCGATCGAGGCCAACAGAGTTATTATTGGGCAGGTCGATGTGGCCGCAGTGGCTCGCGTACTGTGTCACAGAACATGCGAGAACTAGACGTGGATCGATGGAATCGGACTGTCAATAGTGACGTGGTTACAATGGACAGCATTCACTGCAATTTTACCATTGACAAGTGGAATGGTAAATGTTTGCTTCTGCCCAACAATCCGTGGTTGGGCGAAAGTTCAATCGTTTCAATGTTGATTGCAGTTTCAATAATTTGATGGCAAGGGCTATGTGGGGTAATCGGGGTGGGTTTCTTCTTTAAAATTAGCACATTTAGTGTTACTCAACCTCAACCCATATAAACCCAGGAATTACTAGAATGCCGAACGAATATATTTTTTTTTATTTTTACATATGTACGGACGGATATGTGCAACTTTCGATAACGTCCCAATATTAAATGTGTGTGTGTGTGTGTGTGTGTGTGTGTGTGTGTGTGTGTGTGTGTGTGTTTTAAAATAAGTTAAAATATAAATATCAGTAAATTCCGAGGTAGGTATGTATCAGAAGACTGTTAGCTTGAAAGTTAATCATAAAAATAAAATACCATTTCTCAGTTTTTAAACATACGGGTAGTTATGAAGTAATCTAATCATTACGGAAATGCCCCACAGTAAAGTGGTGCTCCTCAAAAGTATTTGTTTCAATTCAATCAGCAATTAAGGTTTGTTCTTTCTTAGAATACATTTTCCTAAAACACCAACTCACTTGGACAGGTTTCCGGTCGGGTACTTCGGAAAATCAGGATTAGATACTTAAGAGTAATTTTTGAGTAGTCTATTTTATACTTGTTGCTGAATCAGGGTTCATTTACATGAACTGTACACATACTCGTTTTAGTTTATTGAAGAAACATAACTACCAAAGTTCTGTTTATCAGATCTATTCTTTTCTGATTAAATTTACGTCAAATGTTTGTATTGGTTTTTTTGCTCACAATACAAGAAGCTAAGAACTTCTCATTGCACTTAGTCCTAAAAGGATCTTTTGTTTCCTTCCAGAGTGACAGGATATTAAGGATGGATAAGGTTGGGGGTAGGGACAGCGTCTTTTTGAGATCCTATGACGAGGGATAACAGGCACTATATCTCAATCATGTCACCTAGGAAGAAGAGAAGGCCAGCTCTGTTCCAGCCTGTCCGGTCACCGCAGGCAGGGGACAGCTCTCTCCCATGTCCAGGCTAGAAACAGCCCTTAACACTAAGGGAACTCCACCCCCTCCAGACCCATCGACCAGATTTGAGTGAGACATTTTTGCTTCACCCAATCTAGGTTCAACTGAAAGGTATAAACCATCTCTCTTCTGCAGTTTCCACAGTTATTTTTTTTAAGTTACTGGACATATTACTTGGTTTTAAAATGTCCAACGTTACTGCACTTATCTCAATAAATACTCTAAAGATGCTTTAAAATTCAATCTTTTTTAAGGAAAATGCACATAAATGATTACTCTAGTTATAAGTTACCATATAAAAAAGTATGGTAACTTTCTACTCTATCGTAGTTGGGAAGATTTCAGAATACTGTACTTGAATATGCATGTTGAAATTATCAGTATTTTGTAACGTCTTAATTATTTCATTGGCTAGATAAAATGAATCGCGAGGGTGCGACCAGGCCAAGCTTATCTGAGGGCGAAGTCTGAGGTGAGGCTAACATTAGACAATTTCCCGCTGACTTGTCCCGTATGGGTGGTGAATGGCAGTTGGTACACATGTTCCGTAAGAAGTTCACGTGCCGAGAAATTTCCTACATTGTGGACTTTGAGGTTATCATAAGTTGTAACATTTCAATACTTATTTATAGGCAAGATTGTAATGTAGAGAGCGATAAAGTACATTTGGTTTACTCATGATTTACTCGTTGCTTAAGGTTGGGAAAAGCAAATCACGGTAAATCGTTACGAAGGCTTTGTCTGCTGAAGAAGAAAGATCGCAGACCACGACCTAGTGACATATTACCATAATATTTTCAAGTCATCGTTTGACCTGACATCTGCAAGTAGGTGTAACCCAAGGTGCATGCCAGATAGTATAATTTCAGATTGTGATAGTGTCTGAACCATGTTGATTCTCCTATAGACTATGGCTGCGCTACGATCCTGTGCGCCTATTTCAAGTGGTCTAGACCAGTTCAGCAATTATCTTTCATGTAATTATAAAATTCTTGATATTTGTACAATGATTTTGAGTGCCTACAACAATTATTTTATATACTCACACATATTTGTTATATATCGAAAGTTCTTATACTTTATTCGTGTATTTTATGGATTTGAAATAGATCCGATTGTAGGGCTCTGTTCCACAGGCTTCATTGTCCAATGTTTATATTATGGGATTACTTTTGTTTACTTTAAAACAGCTGATTTCTAATAATATAATAACATGTGTTGCCCAATCAGTTATACTCAATATACTAAGTTACTATCAGCTGATTAATTATAACATCTATTAACAATATTAACCTTTTTCTTTATGATGGTTTACACTCGTATATAATATGTTTTGATAACATGCATTATTAGTGATTAAAGTTTATTCTTGAGAATTTACTTGTGAACCACATTACGGAAAATGGCTTATCATGTTGTAATTTAAAGAATTCCATCTAGAGCGAGAACCTGCCTGTACCAAGCAAATCTTACTATTGTGCTGAAGTTAGCATCCTGGTAATATTTTGTGTGCATTATACATGGCGGAAGGAACTAATAAGATTACAGTTGATGTCACAACACCAATTACGTCATTGAGAATGGGTAGCCCTTTTAAACCTGGACAATCTTATATACATACCTTTTCTTCATTACATAGTTTTAACCCTTTCATCACTGTGCTTAGGCCTGCCCGCTTCAGCATCATTTCTACAGAGGACGTTAGCTCTGTGGAGTTAATACCCAACTTTGTTTACAGATGGGTCGGCGTATACAAACAAACTTGCAGAACCGCAGCTGCCAGCTACTCCCACCCGTATGTCACAAGTATGACTTCAATCTAGTTATTTATAATTTGAAATATCGACTGTTCTCAGTTGGCAGAACTGGGTGAAGTTTAGACAGAACCAGGGCCGTACACAGCTTTGGCGGGCCCTGGAAAAGATATTCGGTCGGGCCTCGCCTTGTCCCGTCACCGCGTCCCTCACACAGCTTCACCCCATTATCCTATTGACAACATCTTATTATTATTTTAATGATAGTAAGATTCAACGTATGTTGGTAAAATAAGTATGGCAAAAATCTAATTAATCGGACTATTCAAAGCATTGTTTTAAATTAATTTAGTGAACTCTGAAAATGTATAATAATTAGTCTGTCAAATTTGAATAATTTTTAGATATTAATGTTTGTGCGGAAAATCTTTCAAGGATGTGTTTTTTTAATTTAATTTTTATTCTAAATTGAAGATAATTCGTCTTTCGTATCTACATACCAGTAATGATTTATCGGGTTACAGATATTTGTTGTTTGATCGCAGTAACTGTTATTGACTTTTTCCGCTTGAATGCACAATTTAAATACACACGATCGAGATTGTTAAATCCAAAGTAAGGTTATTATTTTAAGAGTAATAGTCACAGTTTCTTCGGAATTGTAAGGAACGATATTTAGCTTATAATAGCGTTACAGTTATTAGAGATTTACAGTCCGTCTACATTGTCCTTTCAAATAGCCGTGTGGCGGGGCCCGACCCAGCCTCCTAAGAACTCGGCCCCTGGTAAAGTTGTCCGGAAAAAATCGATTTAAGGGCGTTCCTGTTTGTCTCTCGAGAAGAATAATCAATACTGCACTGAGTGAATGATTCTTTTTTAGCAAACTTAAAGTTCCTCTACTGGAAACACTCATAGATAAACTGAGTCATTCAAAATTCTAGCGTCGCATCGTCGATTTCTTCAAAACAAAAAGCGTAGTCATAAAATTCTTCAGTGATGTGGATCCTGGGATTTCGCTGTTTGAAACATTTCTCCAAATTACGAATTCATCCCTAAATTGAAATGACTTGAAATAGAAACATATAAAAATTACGAATTCATCCCTAAATTGAAATGATTTGAAATAGAAACAGATAAACAGTATATTGTGAAGAAAAATTGAATTTTTTCTATCACCATCTCTTGTTCAATTTCCTCTACTGTACCAGAAAATTCATTTGCACATTCCATTTCCTATACATTGCTGTACAATATTCGATAATATTGTAAATAAACCTAAGGATTTTTCCATCATCGCTCTGAAGATTTAGACCACCAAAATGTCTAAAAACAATTATTTTTTCATATTGTCGAAATAAATCTCTCAAATTATCCTCGCCTATCGTTCATTTTACATTATTAAGGACCGATGGGGCTTTTAAAAATTGTCCTTGTCTGCCCGCCTTAACGGTAATGTTTTGTTCTTTGGTACTCCTTTTCGGTTTATTGTAATTAAATATATAGGCCTATAACACACGCGAATTTTTCTCGTATTTTGCAGAGAAAAATTGAAATTTCTCCGTAACGGGATAAGTCCGTAGCACAAACGTCGAGTTTTACTCCAAACACGCTGAGTAAATTATAGACACAGTTTTACTCGCTACAGTTCCTCACAAGACTAGCATTGTGAAAGGTCACGTACTCATCGATTTATAGTTAGGCTGAACAAACTTTTCTACACTTAATTTTAAAAATTCAAATTGCTTCAACCTTACTATACGCTACCCAAATTAATTGATTTATCTCTCTGGTATGCAGCTTTGTGATAAAATTCAGATGTCACTAAGTTAAAAATAGCTTACGGGTTCTTTGTAAGAATCATAGACATTTGGCCAGCCGATATTTTCAGGTCGGAGAGAACTTCTGGAGTCGAGACCGGGTGAACGAACAGCCGCGGCGCGCCCAAGGCTAGGGCAGAGGACAAAGACCGGGCCCACAGATGGGCCGCCACCCCCCGCCGCCCCACGTACTCCACTGGCAGGACCGGGGGCAGGCGGAGGCTTTCAACTCTACAAGGTCGTGTGGGTGCTATAGACCATTATACAACTAACAAAGACAAAGTTTTAAAATCAGTAAAACTCCGAAAAACACCACTTTGAAATTTGGCTCATGAAAAACGTTTATTTTAAATTAATGTTTATAGTATGATATTTTATTTTATTTTTTATTGGCTTTGTTTGAAGTGGAAAACCATATTCACTACAACAACATAAGAAAAACACAACAATTACTAAAACAAAACGAAATAACAACAGCGAGGACGTCCTTTTAGTATAATATTATTTAATTTATTTGTGTGTGTGTGTGTGTGTGTGTGTGTGTGTGTGTGTGTGTGTGTGTGTGTGTGTGTGTGTGTGTGTGTGTGTGTGTGTGTGTGTGTGTGTGTGTGTGTGTGTGTGTGTGTGTGTGTGTGTGTGTGTGTGTGTGTGTGTGTGTGTCATATGTAAGTAAATCTTAAGGTAATGTAAAAAAAAATTAAAAATCATGATATGCATCATTGGTTGATATTGAGGAACACTTTGAGATACATCACAAGAACTCTCACTAATTAATCACAGTGTCCACATTATGTTAGCGTATGTATTGTACCCAAGCTTCACTTTAATATTTCCTCACACATTTTGTAAACAAAGCTCTATATAGTTTTTTTTCAAATGCCATTATTCTTATTACCAGTCACCTAATTTTACGATAGTTAGTGAATTAAAAAAAATCAAAATTGCCTGATCAAAAAATGTGTGTTTTAGTTATCAGCAGTTTGAAACTAAACAAGATAATCCCTTAAGATTAAATTTAAACAATTCAATTTGGAAACCTGTGAGGATGAGCCCTTAGAGGATTTATTTCAAATCAACAAAACGCCTATCTGAAGTATGAAAGAAAGAACAGGCATAGCAAATAATTACTTAAAGAATAAGAAAACATAATAAAGAATACTGCAGTTTGATACTTATGATCACCAAAAATAAAGATATTTCCAATTTAGATATTTCTGGAAACTCCAAACTGTTATTACAGTTACCAACTTTTAAAAATATTTTAAAATTAATAAGCCTCATAACACGAAATAAATTATCCAAATCTAATAAATACTTATGCTAAGTGAAATACAATAAAAGAACTCACCCCGCATTATAGAGGTGCTAAATACCAGTTAAATATAGAGATTTTATGACAAGTAATACAACAGTTGTCTAAGATAGGTTTCGGTTTATAGAAAGAAGACTTATTAGAAAATACAATTCAAATTTACAACCAATTACGAATTACACAAATACATTTACACAATGAGATCCTGAATTCAATAATGTTTTAGCATTGCACTAACTTAAGTTAGCATTATCACCCATAAAGGCTTAGGCCCCGGGCACGATACGAGCGGTGAGCGTCGAGCGTCGAGCGGCACTCGAGCGTCACCAGAGCGGCGAGGGTGGTCACGATACAAGCGGCGCGAGTGTGTTGCAATATGCCTTCGAGTGAGGACCTAGTACATCTTCTGTTGTTATCGGAAAATTCAATGTTGAAAAGGCGTGTAGTTCGGGGTTGTAAGCGTGGGATAAAACGATGGGGAGTTCATCCAATTAACAGGAGAAGAAGGGTTTATGGAGAGTACTGCCATCTCATCAAACAGTTGAAAGAAGATCCAGAACGTTTTTTCCAGTACACTCGGATGAGCGTACCGACGTTTGATTTTATTCTAAATAGACTGAAGGGCAGACTGGAGAAGAAAAGAATCGGTTAATTGAGTATCACTAAGCTTCTTCAAAGCAACAATGTCCTTTTTCTTAAGTTTTGCCGGAGGCTCACGTGGTTCTTGCTCCTCTGCCATCTTGAATAGACTGAAAACCGTGGAAAGAAGCATGACTCATCTGAGCGTCGAGCGTCGTACAAAAAGTAATCGGGCAGGGTTTGGCGGTGTCTTCGACGCTAAGCGGCGCCGCTCACTGTCGCTCACCGCTCAAGTCTATCGTGACACCCCTCTTCACATTTGCACGACAACATATGGGACCCGATTGCAAAGCGTTGGAAGAGCGGTGCCGCTCTGACGCTCGGCGCTCGACGCTCGACGCTCACCGCTCGTATCGTGCCCGGGGCCTTATACAAAGCACAATTTCAATATCTATGATGCTGGTGTTTTAACGCCTTCAAAAGATGTGTTTCTATTCTCAACACAGTTTGACGCTTAGCTTGCGTAACCAACAATGAAGGCGAACCTGACAACGCTTGTTTTTGTGGTCCTATGCAATATTATTTTTATTACATAACTGAACGTATTATAAATAAAGTAATTTATAATATAATATACTTGCAGGAAACTTAAAGTTTACATTTAATGACATTTTTACACTTTAAACAATTGCAAAAGAAATACAACATATGAAAATGGAAATTACAATGTGCCAAGTATTTAATACAATGAAAATGTAAATAAAATAAAATTTAGTTTAATTTATTTTGTTCCATGCTGCTAAAAGTTTTGCTTTTTAATTTGAACATCTACTGAGTTACAGCAAACGATACCTATCGGATTTCCAGGGAACTAACTATTGACTAGTGCTGCTACCTAGCCGCGATAAGTGTGAACGCGCTAAATCGTTCTAAACACAAGTTTTAAAAGTTAATAAATACACATAATGTAATTCAAGGTGGTTATTATGGGCATAGCTTAGATTGAAACAATGCAGTTCTTCTAAAATACATAGAAACTCCCTTAATTTAGTTTCTGGGCATATGTACGCAACTGAAACTAGTTATAAATTATTAATAACCCAAATAATATTTAAATTTCTACAAAGTTTTGTACACGTATAAAAACATCGGATTCAAAGTGGTAAAATTCATAAATAATACATTTTTAAAGTTAATGTTTAACAAAAGGCATACAATATTATTTCCACATAACTTAATAGACCTCAAAAACAAATACCTAAAAAATAATAAGGTAAAATAAAGGAAATATTATGTAACTCAACTTCATAAAGCTAAAGAATTTATATCGAAAGACATAATTGTCGGTTGACGAATCATTTTGACATCATCACATAAGAAATTCAAGATGACATTTTTTTATAATCCAGCAATTGTAAAATGTCTTCAAGTTAGAGTTAACCAAAGATAGAATAGAGAGAATATTCTAATCATGGTGAAATAGGACCAGAAGGGAGGCGGGGACGGCGTTCAAAATACAGTCTACAATTGTGAAATTTTCAGTTTGATAGAATATTATGTGATATTAGTATGAAATAGTAAGGAGTTAACTATATAAATTAGCGAAATTGTAGCAGACTTTTACGAATACAGTAACCCATAAGCGTATAAAAGCCATATGCGAGTAATTATCTGATGGTAATATTGTAACGCCTGCAAAAATGTGCTCACAATCTCTACACAGTACGGCGCACAACTTGCGTTATCAACAATGAAGGAGACCGCGATACTGGGTGTCCGAGACTTGCTGAGTGTAGTATTATCAACAATAGGTTGTTAGAGGACGGCACTCGCAGATGTCGAGTCTACGATTTTTCGTATCAGCCTCAGTAAAATAAAGAGTCAGTTTTTGTTACTAACCGAATGCGACAGCTCCATCATGAGGTAAAACCCAACTGCGTTAAATCATTAGTATCTAAATTCAAAGACAGAAAATTTAATGAGTCAAATCGGCGTGACTTTACTCCAAACACATCTTTTCAAATTGGCTTTTTTTATTCTCGAAGAACTACTATAATCATGTTGTGATACAAATTTGGTATATTTTAACCCCCAACCCCCTCCAATAAAAAATCAAATTTTTAACATTTTGTTGTAATGGTTTGCTTGATTTCTTTATAGATTACACAAACTAATGTACTCTACGTGTAAACAGTACCAGCCAACGCTTTATGTTTATTCATGACTAAATAAAACGTGTCAGATACTTGAAATACTTTTAGGTTCTCAAAATTATTGATTGTTACTTACAATGCATGTGTTTGGTTTGCACAAAATAAAATTTACCTTATGATAGAAATGTGTAGATAAGTATAAACTTTCTCAAAAATTAAATGCACATCGTACAGTTTCGTGGGCATGATAAAAACAAAAGTATCACAGTGAAATATATTATGTGAACACACGCACGCACGCACGCACGCACGCGCACACACACACACACACACACACACACACACACACACACACACACACACACACACACACACACACACACATTAATAATATTACAATAATAGAATTACAATTGTTCCAAATCAAATTTCAACCTGTAGCGATTTTGGAATTGTTAAGCACTTATGATGAAATATCGTGTCCCCTATGATAACTTCAAACGTAAGTAGGCCCACTATCAGGTATCTATATTATTTCAGTGTTCATGGTTAGACGATCAATGGTAAACCCTTAGGTCTGAGAAACATATTTCTGCAAAAAAGGGTCCACATACGTCTCTTGCAATCTTCTTCTTTCTGCCTAAGGCATTTCCAGTGTTATAGTTGTGATGTCACTCCCATGTCGGCCTCGATGAAGAAAATATTCATATTTGGGACTGAAAAATTCACTACGGTCATAAGACATCTACTCCCGGTAGAAAGGGGAAACCCTTGGGAGGTTTATGCAGCACAGTCTAGGAAATGATGGCTCGTTGAAGCACGCCAGTGTCAAAATGCCACATCGCAATGTCGAGGAAGCCAACCAGTTGAGTAACCAGACATTCTTGCACATAAACATTTACAGTTAATATAAAACGTAAATTTATCATTAAAATAGTGGTAAAATTAATTAAATGTATTGGTTGCACAGTCAAAAACAATGTTTACACAAACAGTAACTCATATTTTACAAGATCTATCAATTAATACTTCGTAACTTTAGAGACCAGTGGGACGTATCCCAGAGAGATTTTCGAAATAAGAATAGCTCTATATTCACACCAGGGACCGTAAGAATGTTCTTGTAAATTTTCAGTACAAGCGATTGAATTGTTTACGCGTGAAAGCAAAACAAACAAACAAAGGCACCTTCGCATTTAAAATAAATATTATTAGGATCTAGTATTTTGACGTGACAACGTCTTAAATTAGGTTGCGGCTCGGAGTCACTCATGAAAAAGTGTAACGCCCGGTAACGTTACGATGCCCGTCCAGTGGGTCCGCCGCACGGGATCCGCACGGGATAAAGCAGATAGGCCTAACTGTGGGTCCGCCGCACGGGATAAAGCAGATAACTATGTTTATTCGTGAAAATATGGAGTGCTTAGATTCGTCATTTACAACAACTACAACAATAAAGGTAAATAATTGTACACTGATATTTCATTATCGTAAACTATGATTGATTGATTAATTGTTAGATTGACACAAAAGTTGAGAAACTGAGTTTATAGGTTATGTCATACTATTGACAAATGTTGATAGTGTTAAGTAAATTATTAGTTTAAATCACTCTGCAATCAATCGTAATTCAGTCGATTGAGAAGAAACAGCGCGTATTGCTAGTCAAACATTTAAAATAACAAATTATAACCTCTAACCTGTCATAACAGTGCGACCAAACAAACGAACTAAACCGACCAATCACCACGCGCGGAGTTAGAATTTAACTGTGTTTAGCAAGAATTTCAAATTCCAATTTTAGTAAATGTTTTATTCAACTTTACCCTTTACAATAACAAATTTTAATTAATTTCAAATTATGTACAATGTTTTAGTAAACAAAATATATTTCTATAGTTAAAATTTGTGCAATTCTTATTTTCATTCAATTCCTTGTTCCTATTGTGCAATTTAAAAATATTCTTATCAATAAATATTCTACCGAGAAAAAGACGTAGTCACGTAAAATCTTCGCCCGTAAAACCGACTTTACAGGCAACCATAATTTTTTTTTCAAGCTGCATTCTTATTCTGGATCGAGTTGAGCAAACGAAATCAAAGTAGACACATACGGTTTAGTAGGCTACCGCTCACTCGCACGAGAAATAGTGCTTATACCTCACATGTCAGCTCCTAGGAAATGGCTATCTGGCGGAAATTGAAGGTTGGGTCAGAGCCGAAGAAGGTGAATGGGAATTCATTATATTCATATATCGTAGGGATACCCAGCGACCTGTTTCCTATCTGTTAACCTTGGTAAAGTGCTAGGTGGAGTGCATGTATCGACTGACTGGCAAGCTACACAGAGTGTAGAGATAGTCAGTTCATTACCTGTAATCATGTATGATAGAGAAAAATCTGTGACCGGTGACACACACGCACGATCATAGCGTGGAGTTGTCGCTCAGTTCGGGTTTTGCGAATTGGCTGTTTAGAAGAATAATTGAGACAGCCAGTTTAACCACCCATGACAATAAAAACTAACGGTCTGAACCAAGACGATTAAAACCCAAATCTTATGCTATTGGAACGTAAATAAATAGCGCCTTAACAATGGAAATAATGCTCACCGGTGCCATTGGTGCCTGGTATGATGTCGGAGCTCGGATAATCGCCGGACATCACTGAAACATATAACAATATATATCAATTTACGAACACAGAATACAAAATATCTATAATCACAAGACATAAATAACAGATGAGCATAGATGAATATAATTGAATTCATCTAAGGCTTTATATTGTATCCGTGAATAAGATTTATTGCTAATTAATTGGTCAAATTTCTAACCACCATATTATTTTATCAAGTATTCCAATACAAAATTCTCGAACGGAACCAATATCCACGTTAGACTCTCTGTCGGGTTAAGGGATGTCCAATGGGGAGGCGGCGATACATAGTAAATAGAAACAAAGATTAAGCTGCTTATCGGTTTAAAGATCAGTGTGAGACAAGGTATACGGTATAAAATAAAATATTTTTTGGACCACCATGACAAAAACAGATTTCTAACACTCAATGCTCTTTCAGTCTAATATTGTATGGTTAATGCTTTTTGGGAAATAGACTTAAAACAAATTAATTATAGTAAGAGAGCAAAATGTTCTTATATTTTGTTTCTCGATTTTATATACTTGCTTTATATTACCAATAACTCCTAAAGTATTCACCACAGAGAAACAGGGGCATGGTAGACATCATGTATTTCTATGCTAAGTGATTTCAGTTAGAAAATAAAAGTGGAGAACGGATTCTTACAAATAACATGAATTACTACGCAAATTTACATGTAATTGGGTTCAGTAGTTCCTGAGATTTCAGAATAATAATAATAATAATAATTAAAAAAAATTAGATACAAGTCATAAGACGGGAGCTCGTTTTTTTCTTCTAAATTATATATACAGGCCTATATGGTATATATTCGAGTATGAGATACGCCAGAAAGCAACAACACTTATACTCAGCACCTACGTGGTAGTATAAAGCCCAAGGTTTGTATTAAAATTTTCATTAATTTAAATTTAAATTTTAGTTCTAGTTTTAGTTTTAATTTCAATTTAAGTTACAACAATTTACAATTGTTACAACAATTTAAATTATGTAACAGCTTATTGGAACGCAACATGTAGAGCAGAGCTCTAAAATCGGAGGGTGAAATAATTTATTGATGAGCATCTATGTGATAAAGTAATATACGTGTTTACGTAGAATTACATACGATTTTATTGAGAAGTTTTTGAAATTTCAGTTTATAGGCATATTAAACAAAAAATTAAAGGGTTGTCTTAAATTATGATTAAAGCTATCTGACAAAAACAAGCAGTTACTTGTACAATAGCAGTGTTCTATACACTGATCAACTTAATATAAACAAACATAAAAATACATTTACAAGTAGTGATTAATTAGAATCTTACAATTTATTGTTGTTGTTTTGATTAACTGTGTTGTATTTCATATAGAAATAAACAAATAATTAATAATAATATGTTAAAAATAAATGTCTATTTTTCGTAAAACGAAAACATGTGTTATGCAATGATCCATAATTTATTAGGAATGCCAACATATTTCGTCTCTTTTCTAACTTTCCTTTTATTTCATACGACGCTATTTCATTTTTATTTTTTTTTTAAGTTGGGATTGTACTGTATTCCTTTTATCTTTGTAAAATGGTTTGTCGTAGCGCCTGCCAAACGCTTGTACTAAGTTTACAACGCGTTTGTGACTGGTAATTGCAGCACTTAAATTGAAGGCGTTAGTATTTATCGTACGACCACAGTTTTCTGGTGAGCGCCGAAAGGCATATGACACTTGACTGAATTTGTGATGGATTAATCTACAATATTAATTTATATTTTAAGTCGTTGAAAAGTACCTACATACATTTTAATACGAAGATAAAGCTTTTATTTTATTAATAACTTTTAAATTAATCTAAATTAAAAATGGTAATATAATTTAGAGTTTCAATTTGCTTGTTTATTATATTTTAATAATATAACTGATTTCAATGTTGTTTTTTCATTTGTTTTGTAAGTTAATATATTTTGTTAGAGAATTCATTTAGAAATGTTGTCAATGCACAAAACAAGCATATAAGTTTGTTTAACACGCCAAACAATACAGACTAGATACAACATGACCTATTTAATATAATACGTTATGAAACATAATGAATGTGTATACTGTATGTACGTTTATTTATATGTATGCGTTATGTATCTTTATACATAATTCAAATAGTTTAAAACATAACATAACATTAGATAATTAATTATTATGTTGTTTACAATCAGTTTTAAATTGTCATTTATTCGTGTTTATTTATTAATTTTTATTTTCTCATGACGAAATAACATTAGGATAAATTTGTTAAAGAATTCATTATGACACACCAATTATTTAAATTTAATTTTAACCGATAACTTGTAAGTAACTAAATGATTAATATTTAGAAATTGAACTTGGTGTTACGTTAAGATTAAAATAATATGATAGAAATCGAAATAATTTTTTAAATTTACTTAAAACAACAACATTTTTAATCTTAGCAACAAAACTAAAAATACAAAATTATTCACTTATATCAAAACCATTCATTAGAGTAATTGAATCAGATATAAACAGACTTATCAAATATAAAAAAATATGACAGTAAAAATCAAAATATAAAATAAACTACCTACAAACATGTTTGGACCTTCTAGATTTTCAAGAACTTTTACAACTTAAGGAACTTTCGATTAATCAATATCAAAACTACACATAGTTTCAAAAAAGATAAAGGAACTGAATGGCATGTACTTTAATGATGATTCATCAAATAGACTTGGGGAAATTGAAGAGATATTATGTTAAACAAACATAATTCATAATTTTGTGAGTGATAAACCATTTTCATATTTATTATAAATGTACAGACTAGTATTAGTAGTGGATCTTATCAAGGTGTATACACACTACACAGTGTAAGAGGACGAAGAAGAATTTATTAACTCAAATTTTATGTTTATGTATTTCGAAAAACTGTAAAGAACAATTTGTAATGACTTAACTCCAAAGGCTATTTAGGATCGTAACTAATAAACTTAATATGACGTGATGACAAAATATTAAAACACATTAAAAGAGATATAAGAACCGTGTAATTTATTCTCTAGTATTACTGTGTTTGGTCTTTGTTACTAGGAGAAAATCTTATATTTGCTTAATGGTTTGAGTCCTCAACAACTGGTTTTTTACGACTTCCACAAGGACCATCGTCTGAAACTGAAGGTCCAGCGAGCAAACCTGAAAACACGCACACGCCTACACAAAAGGTAAAATATCACCAGTTATGAATAAGTCTTGCATGGTCTTTTCAACGGAATTCTAACAGGGAAGCGTCCTCTAGCGTGTCTGAGTCGAATATTTTTAATTGGATAAATATTTACACGCTGTCCAGAGCAAATCCGTAATTTAGTCGTCACTTTGAAATATCTTTGGTTTATGACAAATTCTACTTAGCCTCCAGTAGGGACGGAATCCTGACATAAACAGGGTCCTCTAGCATCTTTGAGGCAAGTCTTGTATATTGGAGACATTTTTACTCGCTGTCCAGGACATAATCTATAATAATAATACAATGTATCGTTACATCGAAATACTTCTGGTTTAAGATAGATTAAACAGGGTGATATCCGAAACACTAACAAGAATAGTGAATCTTTTTTGGCATTCAAGAGGTATGTGGATGTCCATTGAAAGAATATTCTATACAGGTAGTCTATTCGTGTTAATCCAGGTCATGTTCCTAAGACTTCTCAGTAGACTGTCACCTCTACCTCACATAAAGACATAAACTTTCCCTAACATCTATCTGAGGTTATCGAGATTTCACCAAGTGCATGTTCATCTAGAGAAACCTAATCTCTCCACTATTACGTCTCGAGTCCTAGACACACTCAACATGATCTCATCTGGAGAGTCTTCTCCCGCTCCCTCCACAAACGGAGTCTTACCTTATTACAATTTTGATCATTTCAATAAAACCACATCTATGAAATCCACTCTGTTTAGACTTTTCTACAATGGGTCATCCACGAATTTCTAAGAAGAAAATTTAACTAAAAACAGCATATCATAACAGGTTTTTTGTCGTATCGTAATTTAGAGACAGCTAATTTAAGTAGTCAGTAACTCAAATGAAAGTACATGATTCAATGTTGTACTCTTAATCCTAAACCGAAAGGTTGCAAGAACGTAATCAGCGAGGAGGTCCAAAGAGTCCGGACCTCCTCCTCCAAATTTTCTATTTTTTTAAATTACTTTTTTAATACACGATTGTTATTATTTAAATAATTCAGTATTACCGACATGAACTGCTGAAAGATCGTCCTTAACAAAGAAACGGGCCAAGAACTTTTTAAGGAATAAAACTGGGAGAGTACTCGGTTCACTACGGGAAAATATTAGTTGTCTGAACTCCCCTCCCTTGACTGCGTTCTTGGAAGGTTGCATACATTTATCGTTCGCCAGGAGAAGGTGAAAGTTACGTGATTTCAATGTCATTTAAATTCTTTATATGAATGCCTTTAATTAAAATGTTCAAAAGATCGACTGGATATAACGCCAAGACTAACTAGAAATTGTTTTCATAAATACAGATGTAATATTTTAAATACCTTGAAATAATTTATATATGTTTCAAATGGAGTGCTACACGTAATTAAATTTATTTTTATGCATACTTTTTTATATTGTTGAAAAATAATAAAACTAAAGATTACTGAACATGGATTTATTATTTACTATAATTATTATTACAATCAGTTAACTTAGAACGGCAACAGAATAAGTTGTTTCAATGGACAAAAGAGGGGATTATACATTTTAATCTTGCCCAGTCTTGAAGAAGACGTCGTCTGTGACTGTGTTGTGAAGGATAAACATTCAGTTTGTATAAAACTTATAGAATCGTGATGACTTTTATGTTTGGTGCAATCTATTACATTCTTGATCTGTGAACGCGCATGCGAGTTATGCATGTTCATGCATCTATATATGATATTGATTCATAACACACAAACAAATTGGTGTCAACATAAATTTAAATATTTTAAAACAGCATTATTATTTCGCTCACCACAACATATTTTATACAAGAATATACATGTTTTGGATCTCTTTCGAAAATATTGTATATTTTTTTATGGTATGTCATAAAATGTTTTAATTGTGAAGTATAGCCTACATTTAGTTATGGATAGTCTGGGGAATAATAATAATTATTAATATATATATATATATATATATATATTGTACAAACTATAATATAATTATTAATTATGTCTGTAAATTTCAATATTAAAGCTTAGAAATGTACTAAATAAAATATAATCCATTTTAATGTTATGATTATTGAGGGAAAAATAAATATGTAACGCGTAGCAGGCTAGAATAATAGCGAGATCTACATAACACAAGAAGTGTAGTTTATATTGTTATCAACTTTTACCAGCCTTGGACTGATTCAATACGAAACAATACGAACGAGTATTGTTGGACTGGCGCACTATCTAACAGTAAACAAAACAAACAGTGAAAGGAAGCAGAGCTGTGGCGCGGCGATGTGGCGAATGGTAGAACTACTTGATGGTACCATTACCAGCACTAAATATAGAACTGGTGAATAAGTTCCGTTGCCGGATTGAGGTATGTTCACTGACAATTTCCCCAAAATGTAAACCTGCCACAACGATTGGGCCGGCTGTAGTATAATGACCTTGTACTTTCCCCCACAAAACAATGCTAAACCTCAAGGAATTTTACGCATTTATTTTTGATCGTAGCGTTATAAGAGATGGCTCATTTCAAATATATCCGTATAAAATGTTTCTTTAGTTTTTATACGGTGTATAGTTTTAGAATATTTTAGAATAAAATGATAGAGTCGGATTCTTTTAATGAATAACCAATCAAAATATCGAAAATAACTAAAAAAAAACATCTGGAAGCGTTAATAACGCTTACTGTTCACCTGGATAACATGTGCACAAGATACACTAACGTATGTACCAAATTTCATGTCTCTATATTTTATGGTTTTTGCTGGGCGTTGATGAAGTTAGTCGGTCTGAACATTTCTTTAAATAATTACTAGCTGTTACCGGCGGCTTCGCACGCAATCTTTAGAACCGAAGTCCTTATATTACTTAGTAAAAGCAATTATGATGTAATATGATGGGAGTTTTATAAAAATTTTATAACGTAAGTAAGCATACATTAGGTAGATATTATTTAAGTTCATGGTAAATAGTATCAGAGTTTAACTTAATTATTATATCATGTTTGGCATGTGTAGGAGCATTTATGGTTCTAATTAATTATACACATAACGTCACAGCTGAATCTACCTTGTCATCCCGATCAAGAAAACACAAATCTCAGATCTCATAGGTCTCGGAAACTTTCTTCGGTCACAAAGCGTATATTTCCAGTCCTTGTCATATATTTCAGGTCTAAGATATTTCCAGTACCACAGTAGAGTTTGCCTTGTTCTGATGAAGAAAACATATATATATATTATATTATATATATATATATATATATATATATATATATATATATATATATATATATAATTACGTAGGACCGAGATGCCTACTTTGGTTAAAAAGTGCCTATTTAAGACCGTTTAAATTCACTTAACTCTACTATGTCACAGTTTAGCTTGACATATTGCCTCGATAAAAATACTACATACGTTCGATTATATAGTTCTGGGAAATCTATTTTGGTCAAAATCGTGTTGACATAGTTGAGTTTGCCTTGTCCTCATGAAGAAAATACACACATAAGTAGGACTGAAAAGCCTATTACGACCTAGGGGGAAGTCCAACCTACTTCTTATGTACTTTCGGTATAATAGGGGAATTTTATTAAGGTTATACGTTATTCCAAAATAATCGTTATTAAAGTTTTGCGTTATACCAGTCTTGTTTTTGGACTGTAGCCAGGGAAACAATGAATCGTTGAGGCATGTTAGTGTTCATTTCTCTGTCTTCCATAAGCCACTGTTAAAATGCAATATCACAATGTCAAGGAAGCCCACCAGTTTAATGTAACTTATGTTCATTAAGGTTAGTTTTTAACAGTATTTAATGCATTAGATGATTTTAATTCGTCACTGGCGCAATCTGGAGTAAAATTATATATTAATGATTAATTTACTATCTGCATTACACTACCGATCAAGCACTGTTTACTTAATATTGATAAAATTTAAATGTAAACAGATGTTTCAGAAAGTTTATCGAACTATAGCTGTCAACAGCTGTTTAGTGCCAGTTTAATTTGAATTATGAAACGTAAAAACTACAATTTTTTCTGAATTCAAAAATATTCCAGGTAACTTTTCTTAACTTTTTCTTCATAAAAATCTTCCTCGGATTTCAATGGGCATTTTACAAAAAGAATTAACCGTATTGGTCCAGTCGTTATCAAGATTTGCGCTTACCAACACATTTTGCGATTCGTTTTTATATTATAGATGTAGGTGTGTGCGTGCGCGCCAGCGTGGATAAAATATAACGCTGTTTAATTCTGAATGTTTTAAATGAAATTTACAACATAAACATCAATTATCTTACAGTTAAATTAGAAGTTATTTTTACTATAAATCTGGTATTTACTACTACAAATTCTCGCGAATTATGTTTTCAAACTGGAGAAAAATTAGCCCAGAAAACGAAATGGTATCACTTTTACCTTTACGAGGGCGACTGTCTGAGGCAACATCCGGGGGTGGAGCTGGGGGTCGGCGCCATTTTTTGATACATCGTTGGACAAACGAGGCAATCCTACGTCTCAGAACGAGGGAGAGGTCGACGCGGGCTTTGTGAACCCTCATCGTGGTCATCGTTGGTAATGAGGGTCACGATCGCGACGTCAAGGTTGTGTAATTACTGCAGAAACCATTGTTTGCACCGCTGTCGATTGATATTTTGTCAGCACTATCCATCAATAAAAAGTTAAAATCTAAAATTTAAAACAACCACAAAGAAAGACATGCTTTGAGGAATTTGTAAAGAATGAAAATAAAACACAAGTATAAATGAACTGCGGCGAAGAAACGGAACTGCACTTTGTCACAAATCATAAAACTTCGAAAACGATATCGTCTAATCTACGAACAATTATTGTTAACTGCTCTCATTGAGATAACACTATATTTTCAGTCTGACACATGGCGAATTGGAATGTCAGCAATTCTGTTTCAAGAACATTCTGTACAGTTATACACACGAAAGGTTTGACATTATTTCTCTATTTAACTGTCATTTCTGTTCTTTTCATTATGCAAAAGACTTGCGTAAATTAACTGTATAGCATTGGTTTTCGGAGATTACTGAATTACATGGTATTTAATGGAACTCACTGATGTGAAATCAGTTTAATTAAAGGGTCAAAACTAAATGTGTTTAATTTGAAGTGGAATCCCATCTAACGTGTCTATTTATTGAGTGATAAACCGACCCGACAGTTTACCTGAACGCATCCCAGTAGCTCCCGAGCGGTTAGGACAGCATCATGACACAGTCACCACACATCACACCTCACTGGCAAAGCCTCTCTCTGACCGTGCAGAACTTGCGGCAATTGTCGGGTACTCGATACTTGGTTAACACCGGTCGGCGCTGAGCTATCCCGAGACCAGACCTCGGCCCAGGCCTTGATATCACCTCTCATTGAATTCACGATGTAAAAGCCGTAAAAGCCGCCAGAATCGACATAACCTGTTATGCCTCTTCGGGAGAATGTTATGAGGGCAAAAGAATGTCTTGCTTACGTGGCGTGGAAAGTGTTCATCTCAGGCCTTAAGTTCTTCGGTCAAGATCTCTTTTCTTACCGCTCAGAGAAATTGCGAATGGACAATGTTCTAATGTACATGAAATTGCAGGTTAAAAACCCGAAAACTGTACAAGATGGTAGGGTGGATTTTAAAAGATCACTGTTTCTGCCAGCGTCCCAATCGTCTATCCTTCCAATAATCCCTTCGTGATCCACTCTTTCTTTCCCTCTGAAGCCCTTTTGTGTTGGCGTCATAGTAAAATAGTGCACATGTGCGAGAGGTCGATGTCGTTCTTAATAGGGCCATGAGGACAATTACTGGAACTCTCATGGCAACACCAACACCTTGGCTCCCAGTGCTGAGCAATATAGCACCACCTGAGATTAGACGCAAAGAGGCTCTTCTGAGAGAGTTCAATAAGATCGTGTCCAATCCCGAATTGCCCATTACGCGCGACCTTCCTCAGCAAGATAGCCGGCTCAAATCACGCAAGCCATCACTACGAACAGCATCCCAGTTGATAGAGGAGAACTTTACGCCTAATGCTAACTGGGCGTCATCCTGGGAATCATTCGATGGACGGAACAAGTTCTTGATATCCGATCCTACGAAAGCGGCGGGTGGCTTGGAAATTCCTCGAAAGGAATGGGTTTTATTGAATCGTTTTCGAACTGGGGTTGGGAGAAGCAATCACTGGAAATTCAAGTGGGGTATTACTGACGACCAGACGTGTGATTGTGGCGCAAACTCTCAGACAATTGAGCACATTGTAAACGACTGCCCTTTGCGATTGTTTTCTGGTGGTCTGGCTGGTCTGAGTGGTTTAGAGGATGGGTCTCTAAACTGGCTCAGTAATTTGGATTTAGCTTTGTGACGGGAGATTTTAATATTATTTTTAATTTATGACTCAAGAACTTTGTTCTTACGTACTTTTTAATAATTGTAATTTTTAATTTATTTATTTATGGATAGCTGCCTTTGTCCCCCATACGATATATATATATATATATATATATATATATATATATATATATATATATATATATAGTAAAAGTCTAAAGGATCAATTTGTTTCTTAAGGTCGTTTCCAGGAAGAGTTGCTGCGGAACAGTTATCAAGGTGGAATTCCACAAATGATATTGAAGTAAGCGCAGTCCGAAGGTGGAGCCTGGAGAATGGCTTGGGGATCCTAGTAATTTTGATGAAATGGTCTGCTATAGCACACGGGTTATTTTTTTTTAGAGATAGGTCAAAGGCTCATAGCTGGACATTCCAACCATATATGATCCGTTGATCTTTCTGTTCCTCAACAGAGTCTGCATTCAGTACTGCTTTAATGTTTCCGAAGAGACCCGTGTTATCTGTGATTGATAATTCCAAGCATCAGTCGTATATCATTTTTGCGTAGGTCTAATAGCTTAGTCCACATTCAAAATAAGGGCACCTTGGTTAAAAGAAAGCCATCAATGCTGAGATAGAAAACACAAGTAAATTATTTAAAATAGCGTTAGTATATCGCAAAAGTATATTATTCACATAAAGCATACGTGCATTAAAAATAATGTTCACAATAAGATTAATAATGTAGGAGTTTACTAGATTGCCTATTAGCTTAGCATGGGAATCACATGGTAAAATGCTGTTTCCCTTTACTCACATGTCTGTGAAATTTACAAAGTGGTTGTCGAACACCCTATCGTAAAAACCGGTCCTTGAACTCATGTACTAACCGCATGTACTCTGAACCCATGTAACATTGCACAATTCCTTCAATTGTCACCCTTGTTAGCGTTATTAATATTGAAAATTTTCAAGATGACACAATATTTACTTGTGATCCTAACGTTATGGAAGAGAAATAACTGTTTTAAACAGTATGATGAGACGTAAAACACTTACATTCGAAAATACCATGATAACTTGTTTAAGAAAATTTACATGGTATTGTACAAGCTATTAAACTGTTGAGATGGTCAACACAGTCGACTAACTAGCCGCATGGTAATGGTAAGTGTGAACTGGCAGCGGGTGGTAATTGGTAATGGTAATACTACACCTGGACTAGGACACTGGCTCTTGGACGCACCCTACCCTTCCCAACATGTGATAGGTAAGTCGGTAGTAGTGAAGACAGTCAGCTGAGGTTTTAAGACAAGTAGCTACAACTTGTCTTAAAACTTCGTTGTTCGGATTCCACGTAAAACGTGTGTATATCTCAGTTCCTGCTCTCTGAGTCATTAGAAACATTATTCTTCCATTGACAAAATTACTGAAGCAATGAGAAAGTAGAACTATCTTCTAGATGAATAAAACTTATTATAATACATTGAATACCAGTACGCAATATAAAAGTTACGCTCAGACAGATACTAATGTTATTTTTTAAACTTTAAGTAGTTTTTAATCTACCTACTGCAGTTTGATACTTGTAAACAATTCTCTCTTTATATATTATTGTCATAGTTATCTCCACAATCCTGAACGCACATTTATATCAGCTTGCATGCACTTTCTATAAGTCAATGACAAGATCAAGTTTTTTTAATCAATGGGATCAAAGGAACGGGTTCGTAGGGTCAACCTCCACAGATTCCACAGACTGAGACGTTCTAGAAACTGAAATCTACTAGAAGCCAAGCCGATTTCAAAGGATAGGAGATCCCATTGGACGACGGACTACAGAATCCTAAAACTCTCAGATGGGAGAAGCTGCCAATGGTCAGAACCTCTCAAAACCTTTAGAAACTTTTAGGTAAGAGGAATTACCAGATACCAGAAGTTCACAAAGACTGAGAGCCTTCAGAGTCAGGGAGATCTGGAAGACAGAGAGTTAACACAAGCAAGAAGCTTCCAGGAGGCTAGGGAATTTAGAGGCTGAGAGTCCTCAGGAGCCGTAAGCTTACAAAAATAGAGACCTTCCCTGGGCCCAGACTTTAACAGACGCGAAAGCTCCAATAAAAAGAGTACTTCTAGGAGCTGAATCTTTAGAACACCACGAGTTTCCAGATGTCAAAGCTACTAGATTTCAAGAAGTTTTTGGAAGCTGAATATTTCTGAGAATATGAATTTTATGACACTGGTTCTCTTCAAGCTCTTAATTATCTAAAGGCTAAATTATTATTAAAGTGATAAGCTTCCAGTGGCAATAAACTCTCAATGAGTACTACAACTATTAGATACTTCAACATCTTAGAGGCCAGAATCTTCTAGACAACGAGAGATCTTTATGAATAAGGGCTTCTAGAAAAAGAAACCTTCTTCAGACCGAAAGCTTGAAGAGGCCAATATTTTATAGAAAGTAGTAACATGTAAAGGCTGTTAACTCTCAGAGCCTGGGAAATTCTAATGACTGATTTTACTGACATTTGACAGAAAAAGACACAGAAACCATGAAATCCTATAGGTAGGGTGACTGTGGATACTTTTATATGTTACGAGTTTCAAGACGTAGGAAGCTTATTAGAGAGCACCCAAAGATCGGGAACTGCCAAAATAAGTGAGCTCCATGAGACGGAGAGCACTCATTGACTCGGAGCTCATAAAGACCAAGACCTGCTTCAGATTAGTAACTCCCAACATCTGGGAGCCCAAAGTTGCTGGGCACATCCAGGGGCCAGGAATCTCCAGATTTGGAGCTCTCACAGACATAGTGTATCAAGAAACGGGAAGCATCTAGAAGCAGACAGATCCTAAAAAAGGGAGCTACTAGAGGCCATCGGTTTCTATAGGCCGAAAACTCCAACACTGAAAAACGAATCTAAATGCTCCTTGAAAGTTAGAGACTCCCATGAGCCGGCAACTTTAAAAAAACCCATAAAGACCGAAATCTTCTAAACCCTGAAAGTTCCCAGAGGCTGAGCTCTAACAAAGATATAAAACTATTAAAGTCTGGGTGTTCCCAAAAGCTAAACGCTTCCAAAGCAGTGACTGACTCCTTTAGGATGCAAAGAGCTTCCCATATGTCAGGACCTAGATGCCAGTAGCTCCTAGAAACTTAGAGTTGCTAGAGGCCGGGAGCTTCCATAGTATTGAGATTCTAAAGGCAATATTCCTTCTGAGGCGGGAACCTTATATAGACCGTAAACTTCTAAAGGCAGTAATCTTGTACATGCCATAAACTTCCTGGTATCCTAAAGAGACCGGAACCTATAACCGCTCTAGCATGCCATGAAAGCCGGAAGGTCTCATAAATTGGAAGCGATAGGGAGAAGAATACAAGGGGTTTAATGGAACCAGATACATATACGTATATATGTCTAGATTTCTCAGTTAAGTATCGTGTTACTAAATACATAGGCAGCTTCCAGTTCAGTGTGTTACTAGTGTATAATCCGTATAATTAGGAGTATCTGAGAGATTATGCTAATTATCTTAATTAAGGAACTAGCGGACTACGCGAGTCAAAACTTGAACGGTTTTCCTTTAAAACAACACCAAAACCAGATCTGTAAATTGTTTAATAAAAATTATATGAATTTTGAAGTTGAAGTTGTAAAGTCCTTTTTGAAACGCCCTGTATTAACCAGCATAGAGGTGTGACTAGAAGCTTTCAGGAGCCAGCTGGTTCTGTACATATATCTTATGTTCCAAGTGATCCAAAAAGTCTTGGATTCATTATAATAAATCTTCAACAAAGTCGAAAACGCAAAATTTCCACTATATTTAAATCTGGTTATAAAATAATCTTAAAAATTACAAACCTATTTATTTGATACATTTGTATCAAAACGATCATATTAACTCTTCAAACATATTTTCCAAAAAGCGTAGCATCTTTAACTAATATAAAGCAACCCGGTTTTTACAGTTAAACTTTATACTCAGTCCTTCATATCGGTTAGTATAATGGCGAGCACTTCTACAGGATGATCGGTCGTGACGTTAGAAGATTAAGAAGTAGTCCAGTACTTGACAAAAACAAAATGTTAAGACCAGTAACCAACTTTGAGACTTTTAAATGTTAAGATATATTCTACAATACGGAACTAAACAGACGCGATAGATAGCTATTTAACTTTAGTTTAGGTTTACAGCCCAATCTTATATCACTATTGTGAACCCCCAATGGTACAGATGAGTACGTAATATATAATTCATTATAGTATGATCATTATAGTATGTACGAAAATAGAAAATGATCAGTTGTCTTGGTATTCGGAGCGATCAATAGATAAAAACAAACCTCGCAGTCAAATGACGCATAACATGGCAACCAAACATCACAGATGGGAATAGAATATGAGAGTGGCGTGGTTTGGCTGGTTAGCGACCAGTGGCTAATTGTTGAGCGGGGAATACGTACGTTAACTGGACGAGAATATACCGAGCCTTCTCACCTGACAGTTACCTACCCTCCACACGCAATCAGTTGTGATTAATTAGTGTAATCTTAAACTATTATTTGTAGCTTATTAATGATAGCAGTGAAGAAGCGGCCGAAGGGTTTGGCTCTAAAGGTAGATATAATAATATTTTTAAGGTGGCTTTGATTAGAACTTTATTCTGCATTTATCACTTGTTTTACGTTTATAAATGAATATTCTTTCATTATACTACACAAAAATTAATAATATGTCAACATTTATTATGACTAGGAAGTATTGCTTCCCTATCTCACCATATACGCACAAAAAAGTTAAATGCAAATTATAGAAGGGAGCGGAATAATACATAACGTTTCTTTTTCCGCTCCTTGATAGACCAGAACAAATAGTATAATGATAGGTTCCCAACCATTGCCTACTGAAACAGTTGTTCACCTCTTGTTTTGGCAACAATCACTGTCACGAATGAATATTAAATTCTATCAATATTGCTTTCTTTTTAGTTTACAGATAGTTATTGGCGTCCAATTTTTTATTTGATTTTTTTTTGCTTTTTTTGCCTTTTAGACAAAGGAGAGGCTGCTCCCCTTTTAAGCCTTATTCTGCCCGTCCTCATACGCCAATGATATCTGCGTGAGCATCTTATGAAACAGAATTAGAGGGAGAGTCGATACAGTACAAGATTTGATGGTAGTGATAAAAAGTGCAATAGCCACAGACAGGATTTAAACCTGCGCTATCTCTAACTCGAGCCCAAAGTCCAAAGTCCTAGACCACTGGGGCTCGCACTCCCAATTAGATAAAAAGGTACTAAAGGCTTATGAGAGTACAGTAGTCGTAATCTTAAAGAATATTTGTTGGAAAAAAGCTGAAGAAGTGCCTAAATACTTACTATTGCTATCCATTTCGCGAGGCAAGTACGAAAATGAATAGAAACATTTTTTACTGGTGTAGTAAACGTATTGGACTTGGTGAGTATGTACTTTGTATTATAATGAAAAGTATTTTTTATAACTCGTCCGAAAAGCAATTCCAGTGCTCGATCGCTTTATTTTCCGTGATCGGTTTCGCTATACAGAGAAGCGGGGCGAAAACGTTGCACTGATGAAAGCGTTTTACCAGACCAACCTTATTGTCACATTTTGATTGTTTATATTGCAAAATATTCAAGCATGTCTTGAAGTTAGATGCAAACCACGTTTCCGAATCTATTTGTTGAGTTCGTTACTGTCCGAATTGGGTCGCAAATGCTTGACTGCAGTTTTTGAGCTATTTGTTGAAACTGTGATTTTTTAAGCTAGCCAGAATTTTCACAGAGGATCATTAACCTGGCGATATTTGAAATTGATATTTAATACTACAAGAACCATTTAGTATCACAGAAAAGGTTTTCATTTGAAATGTGTTTAATACTTCACATAGAAATAGCAGATAGTACTTCGGTCAAAGAGGTAATAGTATTAGATTTGACTTAATTTTAAATTAACAAATGTTCTAAGCTGGTTTGGGAATTTGTCCTAGTTACATTTGCACTTCTCGGTCGAGACATTGTGCTACAATGAAGGTAACAGCCTAGATACCATTATAGTATTACTGTTGTGTTTGTTACAACCAAATTCAGTAGTTACAAGTAAGATTTCAGCAGTTACAGAAACAAAGGATAAAGCTGCCCAATTAAAAAAAACTATTGCTACTAGTTATCATTTATTTCTTAAACATAAGAAGTTTCCATAGCATTCCCCGGAGGAGAGTTGAGAACCTGGACTTCCCGGGTTCACATTTAGTGAATGCAAGCCGAGTAAGACATAAATAAAATGGCCAGTGGAGGATGTTTCTTAAACTACTAAAATATAAGATTGAGTATTTATCTACATATATTTTATGGTTCTATTGTTAGACTTGCCGTTCCAATGTGAGCGATGTCCTGGTACAGGTGCAACTGCTTGTTATTCATCACATCTACAGATGAAAACAACTCACTTCTTTAAGAACTGGGTATGAATGTGGTCACTTGTAACCAAAGACTATAATACGTTTCTTTCAAATTTACACCTTATTTACGGTTTTAATAGGTTTCGGTCACGGTAGTAAAAGGCACTGATAACAGTTTTCCCGCAAATGTGGCATGTTTATGGCAATGTCTTTTTAAACAAAAGAGTCGTCTGGACTGGTATAACTACTTTAGCTCCATAAAAACAATTTTATACCTTAAACTTCATTAGAACCATAAATTTTCGCAGAATTATTTGAGATAATTAATTTTAATCGTACAAGGTATGCGTGAGCCACACACATGCCGCGTGTCTTCGCTGAGTTCAATGCAAAAAATTCAAGTCTAAAGCTCATTGTATTAGTGGCCCATGAGGAAGGCCAGAATAAGAAAGGAAATCGGCCTCTATCTTATTAACAAAAATTATAAAAGAGCAAAAACCTGTGTAAATATGATTTTTTATAAACGCTCAAATAGGAAATAAATTTCAAACGAAATCTAATTACATTTTAAGTTTATTTTCTCTGATTTAGTCATAGTGAAATAAAATCGATATAAGATGTACGCCTCATGCTGATGAACATAAATGTAATAAAATGTAGATATTAACTTATTACCATGAATAGATTATTATTACTCGTAGATTGCTCAAGTGTATCAATTTCAGATATTATGGATATGGAGCTCATCTCATAAATAGATTGTAAAAAGGTAGATAACAGAATGTAAAACTCGTCTCATCTAAACTAATTAATTTTGAAGCCTGTTGAGTCACGGCTTCGGTTGCCGCTTTCCTAGAGCCTGCAGAACATAAACGGCAAATAGTTTGTGTTACTGACTTGCAAACAACGTATCCACCATTTTGTAGGCGCTCTGAATAATCATTCTCATGCTCAAAGCTATCGTGATTGTAGATATGATATTAATTGTTTAAAGCTCTCAATACAAATACCTGGTGATTCGGCAAATATTTACATAACAAAATTGACAGAACATAAAAAATATTAAAATAGATCTATTTGAGAAAATTTCCTTAATTTTACTAATACTGTGTTTTTGCTTTAGGGTTTACTTCAAAATAGCCGAAATACTTGTGCTTTACTTCTCAAGTATTTTTTAAGTTGAAATCTAAAGGACAACCCATTCAATATTAATAGATACCGAAGTAACTTCAGTAATTCTTGTGGTTAGGCGCAAACTTAGGCACGATATAAATAGCTTGCTTGAATGTCCTTATCTCAGATTTTTACTTTGAACAATGGTCTATTGATCTTTATGTAATGTGTAGGGATTGTAATATCGAAGGCAGAGAAACGAGAGCTTAAAAGAGTCGAGGCTCGCTCGAGAAGCGAATCGAGGAGTTCTGAACTTGAGTAGGGCGTTAAAAACTGGAAACACAAACCTAAACCGGAATCCTTGTGGTTCTGACTTCATGTGAAACAAAGAGACCTCCTTGGTTGCCATTTGTTATTGAGCTTATTGGGACACTTGCCAATCTTCTCGTTAACCCATTTCACTCATTTATAGCAATTCGATAGGCCTATATTGGTGTCACGAGTAACTCATATGAGGATAATACATGTGACATTCATAAATTAATACTTCACCAAGGTCGATAACAGACTTTTAAGTTATTAATAGTCATTACTTAACGATTAGATTCTAGATTCTAGTAGTGAATATATACATCTTAATTGCTCGTACTTATCTTTAATACGAGAGTGAAGCTTATTACTCGAGGATGATAAAATCTCCTTCTGTATATCTGTTACCAGGATATCTTGAGAATAAATTGAGCGAAGACTTGTTCGGTGATAATGTATACCGAAGTTGACAAAGCGTTAGCGAAGGACTCAATGGAATATTTAGTGGACGAATAAGCTATAAACTTAAAATACTGCCTAAGTCTTCTTTTCTGCATATCCAAGTTGAATGATGTTGGATGTCTTCCTATAAGATTTGGCTGAGCGTCAGAGATGCCTATCATTCGGGGTACGTCTCGAGAACGAATTTAGCCGTAGAATTAATTTAAATTTTGTATATTTTGATATCACTAGCACCATTCCTCTTCAGTCTGTTTGTATACTTGTCTGTCTGTGTGGTTGATTTCCGCAGACATTCTCAAGAAATAATCGAGCTTTAAGCTTACAAGTTTGCACGTAACGTATTTTTACATAGGAAACACTGAGTTTGATCACGGTGTAAATCTGTAAATGACACTTCACTGATGATCAGCGCAACTCAGTTGTCTACAGAATATCTCAAGAAAAAGTAGTCATACTGAGTTTTAATTTTGGATCATGTTTAATGCAGATGAATATCGGTCCAAGAGCGTTTGTGAAGGTTTTAGATACGTAGGGGGTATTTCGAGAACGAAATGTGTTATGGTTTTAAATTTTGCATGTACCTTTATTTCTTCATCCGCAACATCGAGATTGGTTTCGATGCTTGTCCATCCGTAGGATTTGGCTGGAACTTAACGTAGCCTAACTGTTCAATGAATACCTCGATACTTTGACCTGGACTTTAAATTTCGAATGGCACGATATTTCTACACAGATATCGCATTTGATGCAGCTGTATGTCCCTCTATATGATTTGGCTCAGCGTGAGCGTAGCCTTACGATCCGCAGGATAACTTGAGAATGATTGCATCGTGATACTTTGGATGTTGCATGGAATTTTATGTATACTTGGATAATATCGAATTCTATAATGCTGCAATTAACCCACTCAGAGGAGCTGGTAAATATTTCTCTCTGTCTATCCAAAGGATATCTCAAGATAGAAACTTTGCATGCAAATTTCAGCGAAGGTACTTACATAACACATGGTCTGGCATACTCAGATCTTGTATGCAATAAGGATTATGCCGTGAATAGCTAAAGAAAATGCTCCCAAGCTCGCTATGCTGCATCACGTGACAGTTTGAACAAAAGTGTTAGTTGATTACAATAACTTTAGAATTGTTCACAAAATGATATCCTAAGTTTTCCTGTTCACATCGCGTTGAATTGTTAACCACATTATTTTTTCGAAATAATTGGCCTGTTAAATTATAAACCGAAGTTGTATAAGTTGCCATAACTTAAAAATAAAAATAATAAATATCACTTGCTCCATAAAATCGTTATCTACTATTCAACATGAACTTGTACACGCTGATTTAGTATTAATACACATTTAATGTCAAAAGATAGTTTTACGATCCATGATATGTGGAGTAATATCGTATTATAAATCATCGGATTGTAGCTGTGATTTAAAAATAACATCATTCTTCACCTCCCATGATATTTAAACCTTACTTCTAAAATTTAAAACTGTTTAAAGTTTTTGTGGTAAGAAAAATGGGTTCGTTAGTAGTTGAAACAATACATAATTAAGTAATACCGATAGACGTAAGCGTTTGACGGCAGTAACGCTGTAAAAGGTTTAATAGGCCAGGCTGGTATGATAAGACGGTCATAAATCCCCAAGCTGTAGATAGACCTAGACCTACTAGGTGACGAGGCTACTTGAGCTTATCGCTTATCACTATCACCGACTCGCTGATAACCTTGTTTACCTGGGCACAATTGTTCTTCTCGACCGAAACTTCTTGGGTAATTGTCGTGATTGGCCTGTTGATCACTTTTGGTTGGACATTTGTTTGGACAATCAGTTCTAATAATGGATTCTCGCCATAGGCAGTCTTTGTTCATTATTATAAAATGGTTATTGGTCTGTAGTTATTTAACTCTCTAATCCAACAACGATGTTACTGTAGGCTGCGAACTGATGTGCACTCACAAGAAATTGTCAACGGGGGCTCAGAAGGGGTTCAATTTATGTTTTACTTCACAATTATGAACGATTACAGGCTGTTATTACAGTTTTAAAAGATCACATTAGTATTGCGATCACATTAAAGAACATTTGTGATATTATTTAAATAGTCACTAATAATTAAAACATTTGGTTTTAAGCTTACCATAAACTTATTTATAACAGTCAAGATGTGTTGAGTCTTTTTTGCCAATTGTAACAATATTTTAAACGCACTAATATTTATTCAGCAGCTAAGTCATAAACTGTATTATGTTTAGAACTTTCAGATTTAAATTTTAATGTATTAAACAATCATCACGTATAACATATTTAATCAGTGAACTTTTAAATACTGTAAAAAGAGGAGTATAATATTACTGATATTACCTTCCTAGTGGAACTGGCAGCAGTCGAAGATTACTCACATAAATAACCCTAATCAAAAATTCGTCAACAACCTAAAAATACAGTCTTCATAAAGATTTTGTGAAATCACAAAGCAATAAAGCATACATATGTTTTCATTAGAGTAAAATTTTAATTATATGTAAATAAAATATTTATTTATTTTATTTCAACGATACAACCATTTAAAATATGGCTCATCCAGGCGTTTATGAATATAGCTATGAATAATGTATTAATATAAAATAGTAATAAATAGATAATAGGCTATGTAACTTAATAATATCTTTTCTGTGAAAAGTAATCAAAACGGAGCTCCAAGTGGACTGTACTTCTCTGTTTGCCATCCACGCATAGTCACAGAAAATATAGCTATTTAGTGGAAGGTATCGATTAGCGATGTATGGAGATTCTCCTTACATTTTTTTTTTGTAATGGAGATTCGTGGAATGCCCATCCAAGTTTCTAATCGACTCAAATCATCAACGAGGATATGAAAAGCGAAGACGTGTTGCATGGACTTGGATTTGAGTTCACTGTTCTCGAAATCTGAATACACGAACCCACCTGTGATTAATTGAAGCCTGAAAATCACCGATGCTTACCCGGTGTCCTTGTAAATAAGAACATTCAAGAAAATTTCATGTATTATTGGGACTTATTAAGAGACACTATACTTGAAGGTAAAAAATAGAAAGGTTTCTGGTTCTTCAAATTGGGCTCACGGAAAAAACTGTATAAGGTAATCATTAGCTTTTTTTACGAAATTTACAGATAGGTGGCTGAAGGGAATTTTAGATAAATTTCACTAAAAACATAAAATCTCCCTAAGTCATGATTAATATGTACGGTAAAACATTAATATCGCGAAGTTCCTATTTCTCAGGAATTTTATTAGGACTGTACCTTTAGTGGAACAATAGCTGAACCTAAAGGCAATTGTACCCACCGTAAGGGAGATAGGACTCCTCGTTTTAATAATTGTTTTTATAGTGGCTGACGGTAAAATCTGCCTCTGTGGGCTCATTTGATCTATATTTACTTACTCAGCACTCTGACGTCTTCTGTTGTCTCGAGTCATATGAAGATTTCTTGACCAATATTTAAGGGGTAATATCGTAACCTACATATTCTAGACTGGTGAGAGATAAAAGGGGGGGGGGGTTATTAGAGGGGCTCCATTTTCCCAAACCTTAGACTGTATTACGAAAGATCATAACACACTGTATATATCTCAAGCCTTTCGTTTCTCTCGTGCCATAGTTATTGTGACACACTAGGTCTACATTACAAACTGTTACAGAATTTACCTATTCAGTAACGATTATACTGAATGGATTCTTCTGAAAAGAAGTCAGCTGAATGATTGTTTTCCCATGAAACCAACAATGGTTGTTTTGGCAGAGGCCGTGGACCAATTGTTGCTGTTTTATTGGCGATCGCGTGGACCGGAAATGCTGCCGGAAGTGCGCAACCTCTGCACGCTCTACCTGGTACTTTGTCTGTGGTAAGTGACATTGATGAGCAGCCATATTGTTTACTTTCGGTCAACTGCGTTTTGTTTTCGTTCGGTTCCCACTGCGTTTCCCAGTTTAAAACTGAAAATAAAACGATCCAACTTCCTTATATCTTGGATGTTGGCACTCCGTATAGTTAGTTGCCCTATGTTTAAATCTTAAGGTCGACTGGTCCGCAGAGAAATCATACTTGTTTTGTTTAGGGAACTGTTAAAATCTGTGAAGGAAACAAGATTTTTCCGGACATTTGCCATCGTTCAGTGAAACATAAAATCAATAACACTACGTTTCGAGATCTGCAATCTGATCTCTTCTTCAGGTAACTAGGGTCTTTTTCGTTTAAGGGCCAGCACCTTATAAACATACTATACTTGACTGACAGTGCATTTAATCGTTTTTTTGGTGTTATTAGTTCGTAGGGCAGTAATCTAGGTACTACTTCTAGTATAAACTCGTCTTATCTTATCAGTGGTAAACGCGCGCCGCTTATCTTTTGCTGTAATGAAACCTGCGTTAGTTCTGTCTGAGTTTTGTGTGTGTCAATAAAGCGTGGTGAGTTGATCTGGGCTTGGACTTTGCAAGCTCGAGTTGATTTTTTTATATAAGAGCAAGTAGCGCAAGCGCTGCGCAGCGGGCAAGCATCGCGTGATCTGAGTTTTGAATAGGCAAGCTAGGGTCTGTTGTGCTGGCCCTTAAACGAAAAAGACCCAAGACCCCAAAAGCATACTCGATAAGGGCCAGAACGGTCGCTACTGTATATCATAGATAACACAAACATCAATCGTATTATAGAATTTCTTGGTTGAAGTCTTAACATTTATTTATAACTGTCTTAACATTTCTAAAAGGGCTAAATTCATTGGTCAGATTCAAGATGTCAGTTATGACTGTAGAACACAACAGAAAGTGCCGCGTGTAAAAACTTGTTATTAATTCAAACAACTCAAAATCCGAGTTAAGATGTTGCCATGACTATCCAGTATTCCGCAGAAACATGCAGGGGTAAATGGATCGAAGCTATCTTATTGGGATAATTAAAGAACAACAATGGATAGGGTTTGATCAACTTAACGACCAATAAAATCTCACGACAATGCTGTAACGGAATTTATAAAAAGTGAATATGCTTTTGAGGAACAGTTTAAAGAATAAATCCTAAATTTTAATTTTCAATCACATTCTGATCAAGTTTAGACAAGAAATGAGCTGTAATTGTATCTTACTACTAATCTAAAAGCAGATCACACGATTACAATTTTTGTATGACCTATATGGTTGATCTGACTACTAACTCACAATGGCATATTTCGTGATTCAAGAACTAAATCAAGCCTTTTTTAGGAGAAATAAGCCTGTCAGTATAATTTTTATTGGACATTTCCCTCAGACACGAACGCCACAAAGACTTCTATTTAAAGAGGAATATGAGTCCTCTATTGGGTGAGCTTTGAAGTATTGAAGCCTATCACTTGAGGGAATGGAAAAATTAAATTTCCGTCGTCTGTCTGTCAGCACAATATATCGAGAAAGAACTGACCTACAGGCTTGAAGTTTTGCATTAAGCGTAGTTTCTATATAAGCAATGTTGAGTTTGATGATGGTACATGTCACTCCATGGGATTTGGCTGAGCGTTAGCGAACATTATTTCATTGGTCTTATGGGTAACCATGCTGGCAATGAGAAAATCGAAGAATAAATGTATTTGTAAAGCAACCATAATTAACACATGTAGTCTAGTGAAACGAGCTATAAACTCGTAATATTGCGTGCAACACAAAACGAAACTTGTTACGCAACACGTGGTGTGGCGTACTACTGTCTTAGACCTATAACTGGTCCAATATGGTCTTCTTAATAACCCATCGTTGTATATATCAGTCCAAGCGTGATAAATGTTGCACGTGGCAGTTTCTTCTTCTCAGTTGATCTTTCAAGTCGGCGCCATTGATCAAAAAACAAATTTGGAATAAATAACATAATACTGTAGATGCTATTGACCTGCACTTAACAATTCGATACGATTCCTTTTATTTTTAGAATTTCACTATCAAGATCATAAGTTTTAAAACGAATATTAAACCGCAGAGATCCTAAATTATTTGACATTGATTCCGCCACTCCGTAGAGCGTACCACCCAAAATAAAATACATGATGAACAGAGTGAGGAGTAATCGGAGTGCGCTTGACAGGCAAATCGCAATTTATTGTCTCGCCAACAGGAATAACGGCGTCGAACGTCTAACTGCGATCAAAACACAGATGATTACATGTTGAGGGGGAGAGGGGGGGACGGTCACTATCCACGCCGCCAAGAGGTCACTGACCTCTCAAGGCCATGTCTGATCTTGGAGAGAAAGTGCTAGAGTGACACCTGTAACCGGGTCTTCGTTTACTGTAACAATCTGTTACTTACAGTGAAGATTTGTATAACAATGACAATGTACACAGATCTTAAATCGTATACCATTCCAATAAAATTGTTCTGCTTGTTCATAAGAGCCAAATGTAATTCAAAATAAAAATAAATTGTTTTATATTTAAAATAAAAGTGTATTTTAATTATTATAAACACAAAAGAGAGGGATGAGGTAACGACGATTAGTGAAGACGTAATGTCTGAAAACGAGTAAATAAAAGAAGTTAGTAAAATATCTCGTTTTGGTCAAATATTTTACATAAACCACATTGGCTTGAATCAAATTTGTCATAATATCAGTACAACCAAGTTAATGTTAATGTATTGAGTGGTGTTTCCATGAATACAACAAAAACAAGAACAAAAACTATTGGTTTGCCATGTAAAAAGAATTATTTAAACTTTGAATTACCTCATAATATTTTTGTCCCTTTGTATGTAAGATAAGTTGTAAGTTTTTTTTAACTTAAAGGGAATATTTAGCCTACTACAACCGATTGTATTGTGATAAATTGATAATTTATTAATGTGGATTTCGTTTGCTTAACTGTAAATAAGACGGGTTAAGGAAATTCGTGTACCGTTTCAAAAAGCTTTGTCGAGTTCATGGCGATTCTCATCGGTGAACTGTTTTTTTTATCATCATTACTTGAAATCGGTGCTAGATGCGATCTTGGGGTTGGACGGCTCTTGGCGTTGCGTTGGTCGACACTTGGCGTTGCGTTGGGAGTTGCGATATTCCCCTGCAGTTATAACAGATCGCGTTTGAAAAGCGATAATGGAAATCATATTTCCAGGCTAATGTTTCATATTCTACTTTTTTATTACATAATCCTTATTAAATAACGTTTATTATACCCTTTATGGTATGGTTACTATGTTATACGTTGGTAGGGGAATGACTGCAATGCCATTTGAGAAATGTGAGTACAAAGTGTCACCTTTTTGAGTTGGGAATCTAAGCATTCTTAATAGTAGTGAGGGGTGGGGGTGGGACCAACTATTGCTTTTAAATACCATACTAAAAATTACGGAAAGGGGTGAACAGAGTAAATGAAACAAAAATATTTTATTTTAGCATGATATTTTTGTCTTTACGAAACTTTCATATTACGCTAAACGTTACATACGTAATTGGCATTCTTTTAAATATTCTTTATCATTTATCAGTTGAGAAAAGCGAATATTAAAAATTCCTAGTATCGGAATCTTTGTTTTGTTGTATTGGTTGCGAAACTGTTCCTAAATATAGACTGCGATAAGATTAAGATAGTTTGCTGCATGCGAAGGTGATTATCGATTAATTCTGTCAGTTTGACAATTTTGTGCAGTTAATACAGCTCAATATATTGTCGGTTTGGTTGGTTGTTTTTATTTTGAAAGTTGTTAGTCAGAGATTCTGTCGTGTTCATCGATATGGAATTAGTGACAATTAATTTAGAGTTGTTTCTTTGAAGATCCAATCCATAAAATGTCCACAAAAATTAATAATGTGCCATGAGCTAATTCTTCTATGTTACCTGTTTAAGCTGTGTTAACTGGCAAACTTACTTGAATGAAAAGAGATAGAAAATTTGTCGTTATCAGGGCGTTATTTGAGCAACATACAAAAGGTAAATGGCTTTGGGTAATTGGAAAATTAAATACTATAATTTGTTTAGGTAATAAAAATAATAAATATATCTAATTCCAGAATTAAAATACAAAGTTATTTAATATTAATTAAAACTTTGACCTCTTTGTCTTAATATGTGGAGGAAAAATAAATAACTGTACAATCAAAACATATGAAGATGCAGTGTTACCTTTACTGCCTAAATAGGTCAAAATAGCTTATTTTTCGTTCGGGTAATTCAAACTATAGAAACAAATTGCGAACGTATATCACTTAATTTAATTTAATTAAAACTCCATCAAACTGATTTTTAATTATCAAATCTTTTGAAATTAGGTGTTAGTTCACGGAAATATAGTTTCCTAATCGTGAAAATTACATATAAAAATTCAAAAGATTAATAAAGAAATGCACCAAAGATTTCTATTTTATAATTCATTGGATATTAGGATCAACCAACGCAATTGTTGCAATACTCCTAAAACGCATAGCAGATTTGAATACGCTATTTAAAAAAAGAAATAAATAACATAGTGCACACAAAGTGATTATGTAATACTGATCTCAGCACGACCAGGTGTAAGCAGGGCTGGACTGAGATCTGCCCTTGAGGGCGGGACCGCCATTGATTAATCGACCTCTCAGCAAGATTAGTTTCCGGCTTCCGCCTTCAGTCGTCTTCGAGAAGTATTTGATTTCTACTACGGGAAATTCAAAATTATAGGAATATGCAGAGATTAAAATTTTTTTCCGACACCCATTTTACTTCAAAGACCTGAATTCCGTCTCTATCTCCGATTCCGTAGCAAAATATTTCTGTCGTAACTTCGACCTGACAATTATCTGGAGCGTCTCCAATGCTGGAGAGTCATACAAAATTACCGTGTACTGGAAATTTTAATTATCGTAAAGATTCATATCTTTAAATGCCAAGAAACAATAAAAAAATCAAAATCAAAATAAATTTTGAAATGTATGGAAAATATAAGGAAGCAAAAGTGGTGGATAAAACTTTCCATAATGATATTAACATAATTATTTAAACTAAGTTAAACAACATACAAAGGATTTAATAATCCAGAATACCTGCCATGCAAAGCTAATGAAACATTAGTATATGTTATAGAATATACACAAATCTTCTGTGAATATAAAACTGTGTTTGAAAATGACTCTATTTGGGCTTGAGCAGCCTTTTAGTGCCGATTAATGAGTAACGGTGGAGAAAGATAATTTTTGAGTAACCAAGATTCATGTTTTAGCCTCTGGATTGCCATAAAAGTATTTAATTGGGTTCTTACATACATTTCGTCAAAAATCCAGAAACATCCGATAATCTCAGAGTTATTTAGGATCATGTCATGATCGTTTTCTCAAAAAAAATCTAGGTACTAGCGGCCAAAGGTAATATTTTTAAAACTAAAAATTATTACAGGCCTATCCCAAAATTTTCAAATTACAACATGAGGTCCATAGCACACCATGATGTTTGCCTTTGTTAACCAAGCAATTTTGTTTATAAATGTGGTAAGGTGATAAACTGTAGTGTGAAGAATAAATAAATCTCAAATTTCTATTTAAGGACTGCCTGATCTCCCCCCCCCTCAGAGTGCACACTTCAGTCGAAGTGCAAGGCGTGTTAGTAAGGGGCGATTACCGGACGACTGGACTGAGACTGATCACCATCACCCTGTGATGGCTCGGCACGGCGGTCCGTGGGCAAGGTCTGGTGATGGATTGACAATTTGTCATACTCATCACAGCTCGTTATATGCTCATGAACATAACAGCTCATGGTGTAGTGATCACGTGACCAGGCAGCTCGCGGTTCAGGTAGTGTGAGATTTGTACACAGTGTCTCAAATGATTTGTGAAAACGGATTATTGTATAACTAAATTAATTTTCTTTTTCATCTTAAAATCGCAGAAATTTTGAGAAATGTAAGGCTTTACGTCACACCATAACAAGTGCACTCGTGAAGGTTAAAGCATTATTTTTACATCTACTTTGCAAACCAAACAACTTTTCTTCACAAATATTTTTCTTGCTCCAACACTATTCGCATTGATTAAAAAAAATCAGCAGCACCTTAAGGTGTTTTTACTTGTATAAAACACAAATGATTTATTACTCAGGAAAATGAACATTTAAAAACCGGTCTGAGACCTTGAGAAAGAAAAGGAGCCCGTGATTATTCCATTGGTGAGTTATCGATAGTTTCTTCAAAACTATGAAATATTTATACATTTTGTAATAACTAAAAATTGCTTGTATACAATTGGTTAAGGAGAACAACAATAAATGTGGAATTACTCTGAACCTAATTTATTCATTATTCTTATAAGATGTTTTATCATTATTGTACTGGGTATCATTGCACGATATATTTCAGCAAAACAAGAATAATCCTTGAAATTGGACTTACAATTTGCCTAGGACTCGGTAGCAACACGTACATTTTAGTAAATTGGTTTATCACGCCCTGCATTATTTATTAAGAAGCGATACGAAATTGTTCCGAGAATATCACTAATAATCTTTCCTGAAGGTTGCCTTGTCTTGCTAATTTATTCTAATATTGAAAAGTGGTTATTGGAAAACCGTTTAGGTGCCTACTAAATAAAAACTTCAGATGCACTCTCACTTTAACGTCAATTTACCTAGTTAACGTGCACATAAATATGACTGATTATTTAGTAGCTTATATTTCTTTAGCGATTTCAATTACAAACGGAAAGTAATAGAATCATGATGTGTGTTTAGAGTCATATTTCCCACACAATGCCCAAAAACTACCAATTCGAGGATACAATCTGCGTAACCGCACTTAATAATCCCTGCAATTGACAACAACTTAGCCACTAATGTGATAGAAGCCTAATGATGATGTTTAATGAGAATGATCTTATTACACCACCACTGCTGACTTTTAATGATATCATTCACTGCAGTCATGCTGCTGTAGAGGTTTCATTTAGCAGTAAGACACTCCATAAGTAAATGCAAGGACCGTGCAATCATTGGGCAATTTCTTTTATAGAAAAAACCGTAACAAGTCACACTTATTTGGATATGTTACAAATTATTGCAGTAACTCAAATGCCAGACCAATCCATACTTCAGCAAGATGGTGCTTCAGCACAGTACCGCTACGGTGTTGGCGATTTCCGTTACGAACAATTTCCTCGTCGTTGTATCGGTAGGAGAGGGCATATTGTATGACCACCAAGATCTTAACCCCCTGGATATCTCTGCATGGTTTATGGGAACTAAGGCATCCGACTTTGGTTGCTATTGAGAGGAACGTTAGAAATGGTCACAAACAAATGACGGGGATGTAACCTAATACCGATTTGACCGCGTAGTATCACTTATGTTGATCACACTCAACTTTACTAAGATATCTGTAGTGCAACCATAGTTTATTGCAAATAAAAATTGCATTGCTATATGACAGCTGCTAGTTATTTCTTGATACACCAAGGCCGGAGACACTGTAATCTAATACTATGTGTTCCTTACCAGTTCCCAATAATGTTTTATTCACGTTATGATCAAGAAAGTTTTAAAATTTTTGCTTAGAGCTCTAACAGCAGAAAGTCTGTTGATAGGAATTAATAGGTCCCTGATATTAAGTTTCGATCGCAAATTCTACTGTTTCACCACCCGGTAGGTTATGAACACACATATGCGTAGCGCTATCACAGTATCACACCTCCAGGTCGTTACAGTGCCACGCTTTGATCTAGCCGCCGCAGTGCTGCCACATATCACACACACCAGATCCCAATCACCAAGAGAAAGCCGATTGTGCGGGTCAGGTTGTTTTTGACGGCGGGCTTCTCTCGCCAGCTCGTTAGTCTGCTAGCCCGCCCCACATCGGGCCTGGAATTTGTGAATACGCCAGTCACCCTCATTACGCGGGCCTCACCACTGCGCATGCGCGGATACAGGCCTTTGTGTAATTGGTGCACAATAGTCTAATGCGACCATGGATGGAGTGAGCTTGTCTTTTAATTAGAAATTTCGTCCACCAACACCTCAATCAAGGAGGTGTTGATTTTTATAATGATCTAATAATTTTTTACATTCGATCATTTTTAGAGATCGACTTGTTAAGCTTGTCCCAGATCTGTTAGCAGTTACCGGCTTGTTTCAAATCTGTTCGAGTAAGAAATGTGGGATGAGAATTAATCTAATCAAGTTTGTACTTTAAGCACCAATAGACCAAAATTTAATTGCAATAGTATTGGTTTTTTACCTAACGCAAGTAATCTACCACAATTTTGCTGTACATATTGTTTGTAATAGGCTGCTGAAATCAAGTTTGTAATGTTAAATGCAATTCATTCACAAGCCTACCAGGGGATGAAATGAAACTTGTCTTTATTAGACGCAGAGTTAGGACTGCAAAGTCCTCTCTTCCACTTACAGCTTACACGAATAGATTTACAGTAATTCAAACAGCTTATGGGGAACGACGATAATACGCAATTTGCTTGGAATCTAAAAGCTTTTCCTGCATTCAGCACAATAGTATAAAATGACACAGGTCCTCTAAAATTCTATAATAATATTAAAATATTGATGAATTTTGCAACATCAATAAGAATAAACATTTATAATGCTAAGTAATAATAAAGTAATAATTAGCTAATCAATATTGTGACAGAAACCTTGTACAATATTTATGATTAATTATATTATTGATTTCTTAAAATATAAGTTACTAAATTTATTTTAAAAGTCAAATAAATTAGTAGGTAAGTAAGATCAAAGACTTTACTGACCTTAATAACAAAAAATAACTTTTTAATATTTTGTTATTAAAACAAAATCATTTGAACTCTTATAAAGTAAGCAAAAATGCTAGGCTCTCCCCAATTGTGCTGAGCAATCTAGATTCAGTAATTAAAGACACTTTTCTGTGATTTGTTTATATAAGTGAACTAAGCAAAGAAACAAAAAGCAAACATTACGTAAGCTATGACATGAATTGTTGGAAACAGACAGAGATTTATGTTTAGACAGAGTGTAAACATGAGAATAAAGAAGAGCCATAAAATTGACCAGAACATAACTAGCAGACAGGCGGGTCGGAACGACTGGAGTGGTCGGAGAAAGCCAAATGACCTTGAGGCCCAAGGTCACTACGGTCGTGGAAAGGTGAGCCAGTCGAGCGCTTCCGACTTTTTACGAAACACTTCGGGAGCAGTCGTGCGTTTCCGACGCTGATATAATTCGTTTCTAGCTTTCTTCTGCACTATCAATTAACCTTCATTTGACACTCTAGATTAAATGTTATTTCTAAGTAGTCTAATTATAATACATACCGGTACACATCTTTTAGCAGCCTAAAAATATGATCTAATATATGTTGGAAGTTAATCATGTCATGCAGAATTATAATACGGGATTCAATCGCAAGGCCAAGTATTAACAGGCTAGAATAGTTTACTTTTAAATTAAATTTCTATCAATATCTCAGTTATAATATATCTCTTACAACCTAAAATAGCACTCATGCAAATAAGTAAAAGGTTTTAATTAGTTGTGAAAACAGAACATTATTTAAAGGGAGAAGGCCTCTACACGGTTTTACATGCGTTTATATAACACAATACACATTCATGTACTTGGCTTATTAAGATTATTATTTTTTCATGTTGAGGACACTTTGATGTGTTTTTTAACATCTCGCAAATAGGGTATTATGGAATTGACAAAATTTTAAAAACAGGAACCTCTAGCTTGTGATGCCTGATTTTACAGGTATTATAAAAAGAAGAAGAATGGCACAAATTAGAGGTCTAATGTAACACTATCAAATTTGATGGTCAATAAAAGTTTGAATTGTTCTATTGAACCCCCACAGTATAAGTTACATTTAAAGGTATTGTGAGGCAGATAAAACATTCACTCACTAGTTATTTTGACACCATATCATAAAACAAGTTATTACAAGAATCAACAAACATCAACAACCATGATTAACATAGCATGTATTAGGTTATGTTTGTCTGGCCGAAGCCCATTAGGAAGTCCTGGAAATACCAATTTACCATATTATCTCTTATTGGTTATCAGTTAGTATGTGAGACACATTCAGTCCAGTTACTGTTTCTCCAAAGTAAATCACTCCAACTCTATTCATAAGAAAGTCAATTGGGGAGGGGGGACTTTTGAGACACCCGGTATATTATGAACACTGTGTTCCATGATGGTGTCCGTCACCACATTGGATTTGGATGAGCGTTAGTGAATACCCATTTGTCTATAAATTAATAAACAGACCGTGAAGAATCATATGCGATACGAGTGACGCTTTCAATCACAGAGCACAAAGACACCCTAATAAACTGGAGCCAATGTTAAACATCAGTGACAATATTTTATTTCAGCACACCCCCCTGCCCCCGCCACCCAACCCCCCCACGCTCCCGGTGTGTGTGGGGGGTGATGGGGGAGGGGTTGTACCCTTTAGTTCACCGAAACTTTTATTATTGGAACATTGCTATAAAACCTAAAATAGTGATAATAAATATAAAAGCATCATGTAGCAACATCTCAAGAAAGATTTCATATGTACAATTTAAATTGACATGAAGTGCAAAGAGCAGGATGAGTGTTATATGATGGTACATGGACTACCATGAAATTTGGGTTAGAGTCATTCAGTAGGCTGACACAACTTCTGTTTTGTATGTAAACATTTCTTTTCTGTATGATTGTATGTCTGTCTATCCATCCACAGGACATCTAGACAATGAAACTATAGCTATATAGATTTGAAATTTTACATTAAACCTCTGTTACGTAACACTTGGTGTTGCGTACTCCTGCCTTGTCGTTAAGCGTACAATTTTATTCTTATGTCGATATAAATATTTTTACACTATAATAGGTGTTTAGCTCTTTCTTCATATTAGTTCTCACAATTTAGCGAATTTTAGTATTTTCTGACTGTTGCAAACATGCATAATAATTCTATAGGCCACATAAAACTAGACTTATCTAGCCTCACATATTTCGGGATAAAATTAACTTAGTAGACATAATAGTAACACATCACGCTACTAGAGTTGCGATAGCCGTGATAAGGCATTGTTATCAGCCGTGTCTTGGCATGTCGGCGTGTTATCAGGCCAAGGTCACATCTTATCACAGCACTGGTTTACCCGTGGATTAAGGCGGTAGCTTGATCACCGCTGTCATCTACTTACGAAGCGAGTTAGAGCTTATTGTGCAGTCTCGCATGGTTTAAAGACAAGGTGGTTCTAGTTAGTGAACGACTTCTTTCCATTCCAAATAACAATGCACAATGATTAAAATTGACAATTATAATTACATTTTTTTATATTTCTTGTAAATTGTTAAGAAATTAACTGGTTTATACTGACTCACCAAGGGAATGGGCATTGGTTTTCAGTAAACCTCCGCAGAATTACCTGAAAAATATGAATATTAGCTACATCATATTTAATCAATAATTAAGGTTATAGAATAATCACTTAAAAGCTTGTACCAATGACCGGTAAGATATAATTCTAAAATAAAATCGTTTAGTTACGTACAAAATTAGTTACGTTCACTATTGAAAAATATGTTCAGGGACTGGACGCAATTGAGGTACACCGATGCGAAGCGGGTTGCATGCAGCCCCTTAAGGTGGTGCTATCGACTTATTTGGGATAATGAATTTTACGTAATAATTTTAAAGTTGTAATCCTTGAAGTTAACCTTCCTGAAAACATAAAAATATAATAAATATGCTTTATCACTCCTCGAGGAATTACAGAAATTAGAAATAGGGAACTGAGGTAATTTTCCAACCATAATAAAATGGTTATGGATAAAAATATGAATTTTACAGTATTTACGGGAGTTTATAGCTTTAGTAAGTGATATGCTTATTACTGCTTTATGGCAAGCAAATTAAAGAAATATAATGTAATGGAATTAACTTATTGTTTAATAAACTGTTTCCTAAGGAAAGTAATGCTTTATAAGTAAAAAATGTCATTTTGAAACCTGATGTGATTTATGTGTTTCGAAACAGGTCATAATTAAACTAAATTTGAAAACTTGAACTTTATATCTTTATTTAATTGAAAGATATAATTTTTATCCTAAAACACAAACATAGAAACGGTAAACTACGCAAGATAGCTACTTTGAACCGTAGTTTATCTAATTTACAAATTTATACACAATTTCTTAGTTAATTTAACTGACATATCCAATGGTGAAGTTCGATTAAGTAATCAATGTACTCTCTGCGTATAATTTATATGTGTTTAAATCTCGAAATAGTTTTTGCTCTAATAAACCCTTGCGGAATATTCTTAAAAATACAATCAAGTTCACCTCAGTCCACCAGACATATTTTATAACGCTATGCGAGTTTTTGTTTCGAAACTCAGAGAATGAGCATAAACTGGTCAAAATGACCATCCTCCCAAGAACAACGTATTACATTCGTAAAATAAAATATATTCCATTAAAATGGTATTTTAAACGCCTACGTCACAATAAAAAAAAAAAAAAAAAAAACTAAAAGTCCATACCTAAATAACGGAGGAGTTATGTAACAAAATGTTCTATATGTTACATAAGTTAGGAAATCCCTTCTTTTTAAGTGGTTAAAGTCTTATAGTTAAAATTCTCAAATTCGCCTTTATTTTCAAAGTTTGTTATAAGCAAAACTGTGCTAGATTTGATAAAAGTACACGAAAAGATTTATATTCAGCTGTTTATTGCTTAGTAAATAAATAAAAATAGACATAGGTAAGGATGATAAAGATCTGAGGCCTTTTATAAATGTCATATCCTAACCTTTACGCTCCTGATGGCGTATGTAACTTATCGTGTGGATCAGTAAACATCTTTGCGTCCAATATGAATCAGGGTCTATTCTATGTACCCCTAGGTATTTGATAGAAGATTTTGATGGCGGTGGTGTCTAAGAATACAATAGTAATGTACAAATGCATATATATATATATATATATATATATATATATATATATATATATATATATATACTAATCACAGTGTTGAATAGAAGAAAACAAAAACTATTTTTCACTTCTTTATATATATGCCACGTTTAAGATTCCCATTAATTCCGATATTGATTCTGTTCCGAGTTAAAAAAATATACATAAGAGTTGTGGTTTTATGTATTAGATTAAGTTAGATTAGGAAATACTCATAGTGTAAAACTGACAGACAGAAAAAAATTTCAGAAGCAGCATGTAGCCGCATGTTCCGTTTTGAACTTGCTTGCGATTTACGTGTATTTTACTATACTCTTACTTGATTGTTTAAAATCTTGCTTTCAAATGTAACACAAAGTTTTAATTTATGATGAAAATAGTCAAATGTAGGATGTTTTATCGTCAGGTTTGTTTATAACATAGCGGTTTAAAAATAACTTTTCTTTTGGATATAATGTAGCGTGCACTGCATGTGGATGAATACTACTTGATGTTATGTTAAACAATTTCTTTGTCTCCATTATATATTGTCGTATCTTCCACTTATGTCCTCTATATTAGGGGTTAAAATAAAGATAAATTAAGTTCTGGAAAGAATAATATGTGTATAAAAACAGAAAAGTGATAATTATAACTAAAGAAAGAAAGTAACTTCATTATTTAATTCAATACTAATAACACAAGTGATGTTTTCCGGCAAGCGATTGTTTATGTTCATTAAACGCGTGGGACCGGAAAAGAACACGGTTGTAAGAGTTGTAAACGATACTGTAATATCATAAGCCTTACTCTAATCAAGTTTAAAAATTAAAACTCTTCATTTAAATTTCACACTGGTATTGTTTCCTTGCTTAAGACAATTAATATCTACCTGGATATTACAACAAATCTTAAAAGAACAACCAATAATTGTAACGGAATCAAATACAAATAGTACGGAACAGATTTATTGTACTGAATGCCATCTTATGAGTAATTTTAGTTTAAAAAGCTGTTTACGTAAAAACTGTAGAAATAAATAAATACTCAGAATTTTCTAGTGCTGAGCTAGATCAGGTAGCACTGGTCGTCAGATTGTGAGGTGTAAAAATGTACCAGTGAGATTTCTGTATCCTTCTTTTTCTTTTCTGTGATGATAATGCTTTAATTGTAGTAGAGGAAAGTTTAACTCATATCAGTGTGGGGAACATTATATATTTATAAACCAACAACAGATAAGTAAAACGGACTGCTTCAAAAACTTACAGCAGTCTGGAAATTTCTTACACAACACTGGAAAATCTCCACCTGTTTCTCCAGATCTGGATATGGTTCTTCCCTAAAACTGTTATTACAAGAGAATTCTTTACTTTGCGTACAGTACACTGTAAATGTAGTTTTCATTCAAAGAGGCACTTAAAAGGTAAATGAGTAAGCATTTATTTCCACTGTTATCGCAGACAGCCTTGATGTCTGTCAGAAGCAACGCCTTGAGCACGTGGTAAGGGACAGGTGACTAGTTGTCTCATTGTGTACAGACCATCCTGCCAGACACTCGCACCGATCACCCATACATGGAGAATGTGATTCATGACCTTCGAAAATCTCAAGTGTGTATGTGTGTATGCTTCGTGACGTTAGATCTACCGAAAAGTACCACTTCCTGTCTGTCTATCTGTCTCCATACCGACTTGGCAGACAATCGCAGCGATATGTTGATATTTTGTACTACTCGGACCTCCACAATGAAGGAGTTTACCATGATGAGTTAAAATATTTAATAACAAACTTGGATTTTTAAATAGTCCATTGGCATTGATCGTATCTAAAACGTTACCATGGCATTTAAAATGTTCTTCGTTTTTTGGGTATAGAATTTTTAGAATAGTGTTCATTTACCAGGTCTGTAACATCTTCAACGATTGTTCATTTTGCATATTTAATATTCGATGAAAAAATTACATGTCGCAACTCTGAAGGTTTCCGGCTTTGTCCTATCTAGCGACAAACACTGAAAAATAATAGAAATAAATGACAAAACATGTTTTATACTCTATGTACAATCATGGGAACTATAGCAACAATGTAAATTACATTTATATTTGAATTGTTAAGAAGGTATCTAAATTTGAACAACTCGGATTTACAACTCGAAGGAAAATATTTAACATGGTTAGAACTAACAATAGTGTTCCTATTACAATAATATATGTGATACATATTCTCTCACAAAAATAAAACGTTTTTACAGTTACACCTTTTGTAATACTGTTGTCAGATACTCTTTACAAAGATTTAAAACGATTTCACTCACAGCCAGAATCAGTCTAGAGAACACGTAACTTGATTATCCTTATACAATCACTCTAGTTATCCCATATATTAATTGAGGATCTGGTTTCAAATTGTGTTACTTAATGGTGTTTACAATAGTATATTTACTAACTGATTTGGACAATAATTACTATCATTACTATCATTCACACCTATATAGCCTACAATTTGATACGTTTTACACGGAAGACAAATCTTGGAGATGTACACTAAAGTCATCCGAATCTGTACTGTAAACAAAATCTAGTAATTTAGCATGCCACTATCAGCCAAAACTTTTATCTTTATTTCATTATATTAGCTGACATTTATTCTTATCAAAGATTGTGGTATTATTTTGAAAACCTATAATCACTGAACTATCTTAATTGTTGCATAACACGATCTACTTACACTTGCAAATTGCTATTAATTAGTTGCATAAATTCTGTAATGAATTGTCCTTTCTATGGCAAGGTCTTTATTTTTAAATAGTCTTAGAAGAGAAGTGTTTATTTTGTAAAAATATTGTAAGTACAAATTTGACGATAAATGCTATTTAAGGATAAGGCGAAAATGTTTCAATGTCTACATAATTTAGATTCAGAGAGAAAGGTAATCAGGCCAAAAATATGTATAATAATTACAAAATACTGTACAAATTATTGTTTAATTTATTCCTCAGGTATAATAATAGAAACTTACAGATAGGCTGTTATAAAAAACCTTACATATCTGCTAATTCAGATACACTTTACGATTGTATTAGTTAACTGTTGTGGTTAATTGAATAACAACATCGCACAACGACATAAAGAGATGCATGATTCGGTTTCGATATAAATAATAGAAGACCTAGTTGAGATTTACAGCACAGTCAGGACAGTGCTAGAAGGATAGGTGTGAACACGCCACTCCCACACCAGCCCCTGTTCCTTGACCGAGATCGTGAGGACGCCAACCTGTCCTGCTCCTGGCCCCTGATCCTGCCCTGCTATTGACATCTCATATACAGAGATCTTGATATCATTCAACAACTGTCATGTCATTCATTTGTAATATTCACACACCTCTTGGACAAGACTTGAATATTAATGCTTACTATTAATTGGGCTACTTCTACAAGGCTACTATTATCAACTGAATGGTAATTGGAAGCCTAAAAATAACATTTACTTTTTAGTGTTACCAGGAAATGTTTGTTGGTTATTTTTGGTTAAGGCCTACCGTTACGAAACATTTTTTAACTGGTCTCATTCCAGTGGTGTACTGCCAGGTTGGAACTAACTCTGTGTCTTGCTCCGTAGCGATGAGTTAACTACAAAAGTCAGTCTACTGATTATATTCCTTTCGAAATTACTAGACACGAGAATTAACTAGTTGAAATCAATAGCGATTCAAATAGTTCAAATTTATTCAATAATCCTGTATGAATAATAATAAGAAAGAAAATTAGAAAATATTTGTACGATTCAAATACGAAGCAAACATGGATCATTGTAAAAACTTTAATTTAGAGTATGACGAATTGGAACAATATCCACTGATTGGATGTGAGATTTGGACTTGGTTGTGCCAAGTCACTTGGATGACAAAGGAATGAAGATTCCCATTAGACCTTGTTTGGAATCCATATAAAAAGCAGAAATATTTCGTACACATTGAGATCTAAATAATTACAACGTTTTGACGAGCAACAGTCACAGACTACTCCACCCAAACTCATCTTTTTTCGGGTTTCAATTCTGGTCTTATTGCCGACAGGAAATTGATACAGATCGTGACATCTTTCAACCACTTATATTCGAAAACAAGCTACTTTTGAGCAAAAGTAGTAGTTGTCCATTTAATTGATGGATCAAGCAAATTTGGAGACGTTAATACAAGTTTTATAGTAACACTGTGGAGAGCCATTTTAAGTCGTACTCTGACGCCTAAAAATTGCAAAATACTTGACCTCCAAATCGCCGGATTACGTCACCTATGCCAGGAGGTTTGACCTTCGTTGCATTTGATTGGGCATGAAATATGCCTTGCCCAAACTGGGATTCAAAGCCGGATTACTGAGTTCAAAAGCCAATAATTTGAACCTAACAATAATTTACCAAGACATTGGTTAAGCAGATCAGTTTTTAGTTATTGCAAAACATTAAGGAGTCACCCATTTCTGTTCTCTATTACTTATCAAGTAAATGAAAATTCATAATATACGTTTCTATCGCATTATTTCTTCCCCTTTAATCCACAATAATTACCATTCTTTTGTTACGGTAACATGTCTCTAAAATAAAATTGTTATTTATAATAGTGTATGTTATTATTCGAACGTTTACTTTAGTATTCACCAACAATAAGCATAACACAAATTGATATTATGAGAAATATGACATAATAAACTTTTGAACAGCAGTTCTTCTAAAATCTTATAAAGGGTTGATTTAATTCTTTAGTAAAACATTGTAAGAACATGGTTCAAATATGATGCCTTTGAAATGTGGAATGTAGATAATAATAATTTAAAATACTGATAAATTTGATATTTTTCAGAATAAAGAGTATTTAAAAGTTACCCAAATTTTGAATGATATATTCATCTTTTTTAATTTATTGTCTTTAAAAGTTGGACATTTATTTAGTAATGTAGGTGATGCATTGTTTTCGTGGAAGAGATTGGGGAGACCGGGACCCTCCAAAACTGCCTTAGGAAAACAAAATACTTACATTAAGATTCAGCAATGATAAATTTGTATGTATTCTGACACCCAACACCAAGAAGGAACGTGCTCTCACCATCGCTCGGTGCAGCGACGTCGCGGGCGAGCTCTAGTGTCGAATCGTATCACTTGTTATCGATATCAGGGTAGTCATAATTTGGAATCGCACATTATATTATTCAGTTAAAACTCTCTTTCCTTCGACTTAAATATGCCAGTATAGTAGACATCTGTAAAAATAAAAATATCTAAATTATAATCTGGGTTTTTTTATTATATAAAAACGGCTTAAAAATAGTATAAACCAATATACACCTCTAGAACGGATTTAACTAAACAAATGGTTTTAGGTGTATGAATAGGCTATTAGTTAAGAAATATCTAGTTGGTCTCAATGGAATTTTAAATTTGGTGAAAAGTCTTTTTGTGACGAAGTCAAATTTGATATTTTTAGTTTTGTTTTAATCTAAAAACAGTGACAACTAAGATGTGACGGTGCGGCCTCATAGCGCCACAGCTCATAGCGCCACAACAAATTTGTGGCGCTGTGAGCGTGGATGCGATTATTTATTCGGTTGTGTTGGCGCTGTGAGCACTCCGGCGCTATGAGCTGTGGCGCTGTGAGCTGTGGCGCTGTGAGATTAGGCACTACGAGCCACCACCGATGTGACAACTGGTTGTAGAACACATAGTCACAAAAGCTGTGATCCAGATCTACATGGCTGTGAAGGTTTTATACACGATAATGATATATATATTTCTATATGACTATTTATTATATATATATAAGAATATATAATATATAAGAAATAGTCATTATAGTCATATAGACTAAAAGCCAATTCATCATATACCTAAAACCATTTGTTTAGTTGAATCCATTCTACAGGAGTATATTGTTTTTAAATAGAACTGTAAAGATCTATTTATCTGTATTTATGTGAATACATTGGTTTTTCATGGGTTTATATAATAGCATAACACAATTAAAATTAGAAAATGTTTAAGTACTAGTGTGTATGTATTATTATTTGGTAGTGTCCTTATACACTGAATATGTTCATAGAAGTAGCAAGAAGTCGGTGTATTGGTAACACTGACAGAACAGATCAGCTGTTTGCAAGGTCACGTGACACCAAGCTCAGCTGCTGGTCTCAATGGATCTCGGCTGTCCTCTGCCACAACCTTCACATTTACAGACTGTAGAGGACACTCGGTGCCCTATATACCATTGTTTCTCCCCCTCCCCATCCCCCCATTTACTTGTCGAACCCGTTAATAAATAGCACGAACGAAGAGTGTATCTTGTGCCGCTTTGTCCTCATTTAAGGAGTTCCCGAAATAACCATAACATGAAATAATTACGTAACCAGAGATTTGCGTGTAGCTTTAGGCGTGACCTTAACACCTCTTGTATAAAAGAATTGTGGTGTCACACTAATCAAATGTTAATTACCGGAAGTATCTTATTAAGCGATAGCACACGGATTATTTCTATTAATAGAGAAATAATAGATTCTTAATTATCACAACTTGCTTATCTATAATCTCCATTTGATAAGATAATGATATATATGCCACCTTGATAATGATGTTTAAATGTAAAATGATCTAAAAGGGTATACCTGGGTTAACTATTATAAGATCCCGAAGCAGATTTCTGCAATACGCTATTATTAATATTTGTATGTTTTCCATGTAAGTTTAAATTTTAAACGAATTATGCAACTAAAATCTAGTCCGATGTCAAATTTCAGTAGTTTGTGTGTCAGCGGTTATTTTGATATACTTCATATATATATATATATATATATATATATATATATATATATATATATATATATATATATATATATATATATATATATATATATATATATATATATATATGTATATATACACATATAGATAGGCAACTCATCTCCTGGATATCCTATAATAAACATTAGTCAATATTTAATACATTTTCATTAAGTGTCATAAAAGGCGTGGCCTCATTCCATCCGATATAAACTTTGATAATTTGATTAAAGAACTAATAATTTTTGATTGTTCGAAAGAAACATGTTTGTTTGAATATTATATTTTTATTCCTTATAAATTAATTTTATATAGCATCAAGTTACAAACATAATGTTCCAAATAGTTTGGATCTCTGAAACCTACGATGTTGGATAACAGGACTATACAACGAGTGGAATAAATACAACTATACATAAATGTCATGTATGTCATAAATTATACAATATGACTATATTGTGTATACTATGAGCCAATTAGGTAGTACCTTAACGCAACAAAAGGCTGAAAATAGACACAATGAAATGGTGATGCAATGAAATGATAGACACATTGAAGTGAAGTCAACTGAGGAATTAATTTTTGTTTCCAAGTTTGTTCACGGAGCTTTGCAAGTTTCCTTTTGTAGTAATAGAATATATCAGCTCATCCATGAGCTAAACACTGACTGAAATCAGTGTTGGTTTTTTCCACTATCTCTTATACGTTACTTTCTGATAAACGATTATGTCTTACAGTTCAGTATAATAACAAAGAAGAAACCTTTGACATCACTATAACTATATTGAAGCTAAATGCAGTCATAGTTTTGACTGTCGGAGTATTTTGAAATACAATAGTTTTATTATGATTTGAACAACGACCTTGCTCAATGCGATTATAGGGTTCATTAAACAACATTATGGGATGATATATGTTTCTGAAACAATAGTTGAATATTTCAGTATTTCAAGTTTTCCAAATTATCTATAAACTTTAACATGTTGTTTCGTGACATAGTGATTTATATCTGAGCAACTGAGAGTCCGGGAAAATCACTATTCCCTCTATTTCAATAAAAAAATGGTTGACGAATAAATGTATTTGTGTTCATTATCAAAAATTACCATAATAGTCTGTCTAGTAAATATCATAGCTTAATGAAAAATCCCAATTGACTATCTAGTCAATTCGCAAAGAGAGATACCTTGCCAATACGATTCTTCTTAGTCAATTGATCAAACATTAATCTCAACGTTAGTGAAATATATCATTAAGAAACTTGATGAGGAATAGCTCAAATGAGATTAACATAAGAATATGGACAGCCATTTATAATTAGAAAAAGTGAACAGTTAAATAGTACTATGGTTAAGAGAGCAGCACTACACAGTGTGGCATTAAATCACACTGAACATAATTTTTTATTGTTTTAATATAAATTAAACTTCTATTCCATAAAAACATTTAATAATTGGAAATTTAACAATTTAGAATTTTTGTGGAGTTTATTTTTTGTACTTTACTGTAATAAAAATACTAATTAATAATATAATAATGAGTGTTTTTCATGTGGGTCTCTTGTGCGAGCAGGTACCTACCATTGCAAAAGGTTCAAGACCCTTTATTCACGTAACCCGGTGAGTTTACGATGTTGGGGTCAATATAAAGGAGCAGGGGTCAAAGGTCATGCGGCACTCCACTGAGACCGGTTGTTCCCATTGGGTCTCGAGAGAGTATAAAAATATAACTTATGTAACGACAATACGTGGAGGCGAGAAGGCGCGTTTATTTACATAATTACGTACTCCCTCCATGGTCGTTTGTAAATACTCAATAGAGGATTGCCTCATCGGTCCTGGAACTGGTGTGAATAGTGAGTGACAGGCGACCGGAATATATGGGGGCAACCTGCGGCAAGTATGTGTGTAATGTTGTCAAACAACTATGAACTATGAGTAAATCTCCGAATATACTAACGTTATTATATCCTACATTATTACATCTTACGTTAATAATATAATTCATCCGAGCGACAGGGATGATGTTAGAGTAATTTTATAAAAATGAAGGAAAATAATTAAATTTCAATATAATATACAAATTAATTTCTTGGCGAGTTGAAATCTTTTGAGTGAAGGTAAGGTTGATAATTACATCCCAAATGGATGTGATGACAGCCTTCTGTATGATAAACAACCGGTATTGCCAAGCTTCTTTGCATACTAAACAGAAGCCAGCCAATTATTCTAATAAATTATTTTCCCATTTGGGCATGTTAAATAGTTGATTTCAAAGCCTCTTTATATCATAAACAGAGACTAACCAATTAATCTAAGCAATTGCATACCAATTTAAGCAGGTAAAATCGTTTTTCTAACCAGAGGCTGGTCAATTAATCATCAATTATATTCCCATTTGGGCAGGTTAAATTGTTGATTGCAGAGCCTCTTAAACTAAATAGAAGCTAACCAATTAATCTAAACGGTTAGGCTACATACCCATTTAGGCAGGTTAACTTATTTATTAGAAATCCTCTTTATATCTAATCAGAGGCTAGCAATTAATCTAAACAATTATATTCGCATTTGGGCAGGTTAAATAGTTGATTGCAAATCCCCATTATAACCTAAATAGAGGCTAACCAATGAATCTAATCAATTATATTTCCATTTGGGCAGGTTAAATTATTGATTAAAAATCCTCTTATATCTAAACAGAGGCTAGCCAATTAACCTAATCAATTATATTCCCATGTGGGCAGGTCATATGGTTGGAATGAAGAGTTGATGGCTACCGACAAAGTTTTCAAAGGACACTGACAGTAAAAATAAGGTTTACATCTGATTTTGATAGATCACAAAACACATTGCAACAGAGTTTCGTTTACACGTTCCACGAAAACCAACCAAGAAAAAGTCCATCCACCCCTGGATCGTACCAACATGTATTGACAGTAATAACCTAAACTGTCAATGTCTATGTTTGTGTGTTGTCCATATAAATGTTACTATATGACTAATGTACGTGTATATAACATAATGCTTTATAACGTTATACTTTGATCATTACATGCAGACTCATTCCATACTGAGAGGGTTCCGACTCAGCTTTTAGTTCAGGGTCCCAAGTCCGAATCCTGATTCGAGTGTAACCCTTCAATTCAATAATTCTTTTTTGACACAAATTTAAAACTATACAAAATTATATGACATGTTTCACTAAAGGTTCATTAGTATCTTCCACCAACATTGTAAAATAATGTCTACTGTACTATAATATTTGTAATTATAATATAATTTTTATATTCGTCTAGATATAAATATTTAAATCTACTACCAAATTTTTAATTTAAAAAATTGAACATTATAATATGGATTTTGTAAATATTTACAATTACAATTTCAATACACAAATATTAAAAGGTATAAAAAGAAATGAGTCGCTCTACCTTCAGCTCACGACATCAATTAATTGTTTTTCAGAATTTGGTGAGTTACAGGAACTCGTCAACCGAGTACAAGTACAATGCGTTAGCTATCAAATATACTTTCAATTTTGTTTTTAATTTTAAGTTATGGTCAATGAATTTGATCGGATAAAGAAGAAGGCTATTATATTCTTAGTTTTTCTTATGTCATATGAGTTTAGCGTACAGTAATATTGTTAACGCTTCCAGAGATTGAGTTCGTTAAAAATTAAAAGTTTTCAAATATTCGGATACTGAGTATTTTAGGCTGTTTCTCGCTGTTGAGAGTAGCAATATTGTGTATTATCACTTAGCACGTAGGTTTGTGTATTATCACTTAGCACATAGGTTTGTGTATTATCACTTAGCACGTAGGTTTGTGTATTATCACTTAGCACGTAGGTTTGTGTATTATCACTTAGCACATAGGTTTGTGTATTATCACTTAGCACGTAGGTTTGTGTATTATCACTTAGCACGTAGGTTTTGCTATGATAATGCGAATCTTTTGTGGCAACCCTTCTTAATACAATCATAATTAGCTTCATACTGCAATAATGGTTCCCAAAAGCAGTCTAATAATTATTTCACAAATACGATACTACTAAAGATTATGAAGGGAACCATCACGCTCAAACAATTTCCATTTAATAGAACAGTAATTAAAACTGTAAGCTTTTTAAGTTTCTCTCAAATCAAGTGTTGAGATGAGAGGTTATAGCTCCACGAGTAATGCACTAAGACAGGCTTTATGTGCGTCAAAGTTAGCAATATTTATTTAATGAACACCATATAATTCTTGAAGGTGCTAGGCATCTTCTTGTGGGCGAGGACGCGTTGCCTAAACGTGAGGTCAATTGTTTACATAGGAAGGAGTCAAGTGCTGGGAATATTATTGAGGCATGTTATGGCTGTCACTCACTAGAGAATTGATTGGTGAGTTATTGAATAAACATAGCTACTGGACAAACACTCATTTCCAGTGATTGCTAGCAGTGGCAGGCTCAGTTCCTGGAATGGGCGAGTGATACAAACTTCCAGGCGCATAACCATCAGCGAGGCAACTGCCCTTCCCTCTCTCTCAATAGAACGGTATATAACAGATGTTTTATGCGGAAACTAGTCCCAACGTCTCTTAACGGAAGTAGGTCTTCCCTGTTGAGTTACATAAACTATATTACTATACTATCATATACTATAACGGGGAAACGAAACTCTGGTGCATTGTGTTTTGAGATCTATAAGAATCAGACGTAACCCTTATTTACTGATGATGTCCTTTGATAACTCTTTGTCATCAACTCTTCATTTCAACCTGCCCACATGTGAATATAACTGATTGGATTAGTTGGCTAGCCTCTGTTTAGATATAAAGAGGATTCATAGTTAACAATTTAACCTGTCCAAATGGGTATGTAATTGGTTAGCATCTGTGTAGGATATAAAGAGGCCATCGACTATTACACCTGCCCAAATGGAAATATAATTGATTAGATTAATTGGCTAGTCTCTGTTTGGCATATAAAGAGGCCATCAACTATTACACCTGCCCAAATGGAAATATAATTGATTAGATTAATTGGCTAGCCTCTGTTTGGCATATAAAGAGGCCATCAACTATTACACCTGCCCAAATGGAAATATAAATGATTAGATTAATTGGCTAGTCTCTGTTTGGCATATAAAGAGGCCATCAACTATTACACCTGCCCAAATGGAAATATAAATGATTATATTAATTGGCTAGCCTCTGTTTAGGATATAAAGAGGCCATCAACTATTACACCTGCCCAAATGGAAATATAATTGATTAGATTAATTGGCTAGTCTCTGTTTGGCATATAAAGAGGCCATCAACTATTACACCTGCCCAAATGGAAATATAATTGATTAGATTAATTGGCTAGTCTCTGTTTGGCATATAAAGAGGCCATCAACTATTACACCTGCCCAAATGGAAATATAAATTGATATAGATTAATTGGCTAGCCTCTGTTTAGGATATAAAGAGGCCATCAACTATTACACCTGCCCAAATGGAAATATAATTGATTAGATTAATTGGCTAGTCTCTGTTTGGCATATAAAGAGGCCATCAACTATTACACCTGCCCAAATGGAAATATAATTGATTAGATTAATTGGCTAGTCTCTGTGTTGGCATATAAAGAGGCCATCGACTATTACACCTGCCCAAATGGAAATATAAATTGATTAGATTAATTGGCTAGTCTCTGTTTAGGATATAAAGAGGCCATCAACTATTACACCTGCCCAAATGGAAATATAATTGATTAGATTAATTGGCTAGTCTCTGTTTAGGATATAAAGAGGCCATCAACTATTACACCTGCCCAAACGGAAATATAATTGATTAGATTAATTGGCTAGCCTCTGTTTAGGATATAAAGAGGCCATCAACTATTACACCTGCCCACAACTATTGATATAATTGATTAGATTAATTGGCTAGCCTCTGTTTAGCATATAAAGAGGCCATCAACTATTACACCTGCCCAAACGGAAATATAATTGATTAGATTAATTGGCTAGCTTCTGTTTAGGATATAAAGAGGCCATCAACTATTACACCTGCCCAAATGGAAATATAATTGATTGGATTAATTGGCTAGCCTCTGTTTAGGATATAAAGAGGTTTTCCGATCAACCGGGATTAGAATTGATTAGATTAATTGGCTGGCTTCTGCTTAGTATGCAAAGAAGCTTGGCAATACAGGTTTGTTTATCATACAGAATCGAAATTATTACCTTTTAGTTGAATCGAGTATCTAGTAGAATCGAAATCATACAGGCTTTTATAGACCATTTTGGATGTAATTATCAAACTTACCTTCACTCAAAAGATTTAAACTCGCCAAGAAATAAATATATATATTATTTAACTATCATACTATAGTATGATCTTCAAAAATCTGATCCGTAGGTACTTTATTGGTTTACTGTAATAATATTGCGAACAGAATCATATTTCTCATGATCAAAAGTTATCAGATATTACGATGATCAGTAGTAGCTGCTGCTTCTTTGTCCCGGTAAAACAGAAACTATAGATAAGCTGTTAGCATAAGTTTGGAATTGATGTTTACGTTCATGAATGTTCAAAAAGGTTAGGATACAATCTGATTTAGTGCAAGTAGTACAATAAACACATATACAGACCGCAATTTAACGTTGTAAGCAATTTGTCTTTTCTGAAAAGCAGTGATTCTATCGTTGATTCGCTGAATTTACTTGTCCTGTTGTATTTACTTAACTGATGTGGTGGAATGTTCTCTTCTGAATCAAAAATTCAAATATTTACTCGTACGTCCTGTTTAGATACTAATTTAACAACTAAAAGAATGCATAAGATTGCTAAATATATGAATTACGCAACTTTTCTTTAAAAAGGCTGTAAAACATTACAGAGTTCCGAGAGTGTTGATGTTGACGTAGTTGATATACTACGTATTATTCAGCTCCTCTGGTGTAATAGATCACGAACTTGGCGGGGAGATACTGTCGAAGATGGCCGAGGTGGATTGTGGTTATATAAGGCAATTAAAGGTTATGCAACGTGTATGGTGGTTTCTGATGGTGTTGTTTGCTGGGAGATCACACAACCGCAGTTTCGAGGGCTGAAGGGTTTAACATTAGGTACTTCATATCTTATATACTATCATATCTTTGTTATAAAAATATATCTAAATTTTAACATTGAGTACTTTATCTAGCTATGTATTGCCAATTTAAAATACTCTTCAAAACTAGGAGTTTTAACGCTTTAGACAGAATGCTCACTGATAGGATACTGTAGGATTTAAATCCACTTAAGTATAAAACATGGAGAAATTTAGATTCACATAGTTTCTTAGTAAATTATTAAAAACTAAGTATACGATGTTGAATGATTGCAATGAAATATAAAACTGGAAATGGAGTAATTTTTATCGAACCATATTTTGTCTCAGTGAGTGTCCAAAACTGCCTTGTTGAATTCTGAATGCCTGAGCACATCACAATGAAACATGCCACTTTTGTTAAGAAAATATACTTGGAATACAAGTGTACACAATTAAGTATATTCAAAAGCAAAGCATCGCTAAGTAAGTGTACTACATTATCCAAGCCTATCGAAAAAATATTAATTAAGTTAGGAGCAAGACTGCTGTATAAAGGATGGCTTAGGAGTGGTCAGAATATATTCAGGAGGGGATGGTAGATACTAAAAAACACAAGAGTCGGAGGAACCGTATGTGTTACAAATTGTGTTTTGTCTAACAGCCTAACCATGAACCAAGGAACCAACCTACACCAGTGTTGACAACTGTATTTTCCCAACAACCCACTCTGAGAACTCCACTAATGAAGACCCGCTCTGATTCTGGTTGATATCAAACCTGTACGTCATCGTAATTTAGGAAGATATTTACATCTATTTCTTGCTAAAAGATGTCAAAAGTATTAAGAAAATATAATCTGGTTATGTTATGTTTGATAAAGTACTTATATATTATAGTTAAATACATATTTTAGCTATAGTAACTTGAATTAACAACAATAAAAACAATTATTTTTATTGTTATTATATTAGTACTGTGATGAAAAATATCGTTTAATTGGCACCTAAATTGTGTTTTTCCAGTTCTTGATTTTTCGAAACATACTACTATTACTACTTTAATATTCCTGATATTAATATTTTATATATAAATACTTAATATTAATATTTATTAGATATTTCATTGCTAATTACGCCAAATAAGGTGACAAATAGTACAAATATATTCCAACAAGAGATTGAAAAAGTGATGTCCATTCGTCAATTACATATATTCACATATCATTTACGGTGTCCAATAAAGATACTTGCGCCTAGTTGTGTCTAATCTTATCTCACGTTGTTAGTTTTGCCAACCTCTTGCAAATCAGCCATAACGTGTATCCTAATTACGACAAAGTAATTCCCACCGAGACTACAATATCTGATCTTCGTGCCTTGTTACCCGCATTCTTTTTGACAGCTGATATCATCTCATGAGCTAATGACGTACACTTGAGTTAAATAATGTCATAACTCACAAGTGAGCACTCTTCTCATATTCCATCTGGAGAGCAGCCAGAGTGTGGAGTTAATTTGTGTACGTGATTGCACTTAGTAATTCAAAAACACAACTTATTTCAAGGAATACTGAACACACTTTCATGAATATTTATTCCTTAGATCTACGTCTTTTTTATAAAAGGCCACGGCCATTTGTAAATTAAAAAGAGTTTTTGCATCGACAATATAAAAAGAATCAATCTAAAACATTAAATATAGTCGACTGCTAAAACAACAAAACGTCAAAGTCTCTGGCAAATGGTTTAAACCAAATCTTATTATGAGGAAGACAAAAGGATCACCTTTAAACCTAAACGAGTTTTGAGTCCAAAAAGTTTGAGGAACACTGAAGTAAGGTGTACTACTTTCTGCGACTCCCCACCCCGTCAGCTCACCTCAATAAAATCAATAAAAACAGTTAGGAAAAGGAATTTTTAAATTCACATTATAATACAGCCATTATAATTAAGTTGAAACTAGCCATCATAAAAATACTCAAGTAAAATATTATTTAAATAAATTATATAAAATTATCCAATATTTAATATTAAGGATTTTTAAACATAAGTACTATTATTATTTTTTGTTAGACCTGAAGTGGTAACAAGTAAATATAGTACAAGTATAAAGGCAAGTAAATAAAGTAAAAACACTTTTTATGTTTTAAATATTGTTGAATGATAAGTCTATAGAACGAAACGTACTGTGTTAAAGATTAATTCAATATACACGCATGATTTAACTGGATAAAATAAGAATAATGGAAAAATTATAAATAGGCAATGTACAAGCGCAGTTCTCAATTAGGACTGCACACTTAGACTGTACTCAGAAGTGTATTTTGTTGAATAAGAGTAAGTTTGCAAGTTAAATAAGTTTTAATAGTCATAATGTTAACGTAGATGTTTGGTTTTAGGTGATACAATTTCCGTACATAAATAATTGCAAAAATGTAACTTATAAAAGAAAAATGACAGGATATTGCATTATAATAAATCATGAATAGAAATATAAGAAGCACTTCTTATTTCCTGTGGTATGTTTTTCATTGTTGTAATAATAAATCGTTATTTTTAAGTCAGTCACAATGTTTATTATTCAGACATTTTTTAGGTGTTCTCTAACGATTTTATTATATGTGAATATACACTTTGTATTAATAGATAAAACCAGACAAACGAGCAGACAAAAATGCATAAACTAAATTGATTGCATTGCCATTTGTTTTTGATAGTGCGGTTCAATAAAAAACATTTCTTTACATTTACAATAGATTTAGTTAAAGTTTTTATTCATTATGCTTAAATTTATAGGATTTTCCAGACTACTGCAGAGTTCAATCACAGAATGTCTGCGGTGGCGTTCGGGTACTAGTGATCGTATATATTGAGACGTTTTAATTTAAATTTCCGGCAAGACATTTCGTCAGGGGAAACGAGCAGTCATCACATTGTGACCGGTGGCGAGCAGAGCTCCCGGGTTTTGTGTAAACACAATCAGGCAATTGGCTTCGCCCCAGGTTTCATTCTCGGGCGCAAAGTAAACACAGGATGGTGTAAACCTGGGAATTGCAGAGGAGCGGACATTGTTGTACAGCCAAGGTCAAGCACAAGGCAGTAGGTCTGGCGTGACGGTCCGGCGTTACGTGTGTGAAACTATAGACCCGTGGCTATTGTGTCTATTTCCTGAAAAAATCAATAAAACCAACTATTTCAAATGTTAATGGACGCTAATTAAGTAGTTAAATAATTACAAAAAATAAGATCTTATTATTTTTGGCGGTATTATAGACGTTAGTGCCTAGTCGTTACGTAACATACTTCATGGAGTCAGTACAGCGATAAATAAGTACTTTTCAATAAATGCTTGGTCATTTATTTCAAATCGTAAAATGAGGTAAACGTGTACATTCAGATGAATAACCATAAATCTTAATATAAAATAATAAATTAATAATTATATCATACATAAATTAAAGTGCTTACATTTGTACGAGAAGTGAGAACACCATCAAACACTGCAACGCTAACATCTGGATAAACGCACTCTGTTGAGTAATTTAACATCAAATTATGTCTTCCTTTATAGTCCAGGTGCCAAGAGCCAATTTGCATTTTTATACGCACATACCTCGTTTTTCTTTAAATCTATAGAGGAATTTCCTGCAAGAAAGTAATTAATAGTCAGCCGTGTTAGTTTTAGCACATTTCGAAATGGAAAGTTTAAAGGCAAATGGGCAGAAAAAAGAAATTATTGTTTATTTCTCAGATCATATTCATCTCTGATTGAATAATTTTAAAACTAACCATCAGCTCTTTGAATAAATGTTAAACCAGCACTAGATAACAACTTTGGCACTCATAAACAACTCATTTGGCGATAGAACATTAGGTAATAATGATTTAGATCAGTTGCCCGTGATAATCTGACAAGTTAAATTGACAACATCCACGCGAAAATACACAGAGGAACCTACGTTGCAGCTGAGGTTCATGTGGCCCTGCAGGTGCATTTGTTTTGTTGACCATATCAAATGGTGGCAGAACGTTCTAAAAATAAATCCAGAAACCGTCATCCATAATGACAGCTATATTAAAACCGCCACCCATATTAGTATTAAAGTGAGATGAGTCTAGATTGGTAAAATATGATGTAGACATTAATAATTATTACTGAAAGATTTAAAGGTTTAAAGACAGAAACAAACCTATTTTTTAAAAGTATGAAATCCGAACGGGAAATTAACTAATATTGACATCAATCATTATCTCAATATACTTACATTCCTCCATGGAGTCAGTACAGCGATAAATAAGTACTTTTCAATAAATGCTTGGTCATTTATTTCAAATCGTAAAGAGAGGTAAAATATTTTGTTGTACATTCAGATGAATAACCATAAACCTTATTATAACATAATAAATTAATAATTATATCATACATAAATTAAAGTGCTTACATTTGTACGAGAAGTGAGAACACCATCAAACACTGCAACGCTAACATCTGGATAAACGCACTCTGTTGAGTAATTTAACATGAAATTATGTCTTCCTTTATAGTCCAGGTGCCAAGAGCCAATTTGCATTTTTATACGCACATACCTCGTTTTTCTTTATATCTATAGAGGAATTTCCTGCAAGAAAGGAATTAATAGTCAGCCGTGCTAGTTTTAGCACATTTCGAAATGGAAAGTTTAAAGGCAAACGGGCAGAAAAAAGAAATTATTGTTTATTTCTCAGATCATATTCATCTCTGATTGAATAATTTTAAAACTAACCATCAGCTCTTTGAATAAATGTTAAACCAGCACTAGGTAACAACTTTGGCACTCATAAACAACTCATTTGGCGATAGAACATTAGGTAATAATGATTTAGATCAGTTGCCCGTGATAATCTGACAAGTTAAATTGACAACATCCACGCGAAAATACACAGAGGAACCTACGTTGCAGCTGAGGTTCATGTGGCCCTGCAGGTGCATTTGTTTTGTTGACCATATCAAATGGTGGCAGAACGTTCTAAAAATAAATCCAGAAACCGTCATCCATAATGACAGCTATATTAAAACCGCCACCCATATTAGTATTAAAGTGAGATGAGTCTAGATTGGTAAAATATGATGTAGACATTAATAATTATTACTGAAAGATTTAAAGGTTTAAAGACAGAAACAAACCTATTTTTTAAAAGTATGAAATCCGAACGGGAAATTAACTAATATTGACATCAATCATTATCTCAATATACTTACATTCCCCCATGGAGTCAGTACAGCGATAAATAAGTACTTTTCAATAAATGCTTGGTCATTTATTTCAAATCGTAAAGAGAGGTAAAATATTTTGTTGTACATTCAGATGAATAACCATAAACCTTATTATAACATAATAAATTAATAATTATATCATACATAAATTAAAGTGCTTACATTTGTACGAGAAGTGAGAACACCATCAAACACTGCAACGCTAACATCTGGATAAACGCACTCTGTTGAGTAATTTAACATGAAATTATGTCTTCCTTTATAGTCCAGGTGCCAAGAGCCAATTTGCATTTTTATACGCACATACCTCGTTTTTCTTTATATCTATAGAGGAATTTCCTGCAAGAAAGGAATTAATAGTCAGCCGTGCTAGTTTTAGCACATTTCGAAATGGAAAGTTTAAAGGCAAATGGGCAGAAAAAAGAAATTATTGTTTATTTCTCAGATCACATTCATCTCTGATTGAATAATTTTAAAACTAACCATCAGCTCTTTGAATAAATGTTAAACCAACGCTAGGTAACAACACACCGACCGAAGAATGATAAACAAAATGATACTAGTCCAGTATCAATTTGAATCAATTGTACTACAAAAATCTCTTTTGGACACTCTGCAAACTCTTTTGGCCGTCTTTCATTGATGTTAAATTACAGGAGCGAAATACAAATGCTTTTTCATAAACAACTCGTTTGGCGATTGAACATTTGGTAATAATGATTTAGATCAGTTGTCCGTGATAATCTGTCAAGACAACATCTACGCGAAAATGCACAGAGGAACCTACGTTACAGCTGACGTTAATTTGGTTCTGGTAGGTGCATTTGTTTTTATGACAATATCAAATGGTGGCAGAACGCTTATAAAATAAATCCATAATGACAGCTATATTAAAATCGCCATCCATATTAGTATTAGTGTGAGATGGGTCTAGATTGATCGAATATTATTTAGAGATTTATATTTCTTACTGAAAGATCATATATTTCAGAGAACCTTTGCTTCAAAAATTTGAAAGGTTTAAAGACATAAACAAACCTAGTTTTAAAAGTATGAAATCCGAACAGGAAATTAGGTAATATTGGCCTCCTTCATTGTCTCAATATACTTAAATTCCTCAATATCGCAACTAAATTGTGGTAAACTAGTAAGACCACTAAGTTTTACCACTATATTATTAGCGAAGATGCTTCTTATAGAGACGAGAAGACGTCAGTGCAACGATATAAATCAGGCTGTTATGCGCAGTTTAATAGTGATAAAGTAATTAATCTCGGGTAGCAAACTTCAAAACTTTAATGCAGTATTTATTGGTTTCTGATTTACTTACTTGGTTTACGACACAAAACCAGAGCTTTTAGCAAACTGTATTACACTCAGGAGTTATTCTTGGTAGTAATAACTCGAGTTATTACTCAAGATATACCTGAACGTGTTGGTATAAGTACCATTGTATATGTCACGTTCCGTCGACCAACAGGCAGCGAGGAAGTTGTCAGCGGTGGCTTATTGCCCATTGTTCTGTACACAATACACGCGAGTATCACTTTACTTCAATCTCTCAAATACGATTTTAAACAATAGGTTGTTTTAAGTGGCGATAATTGAAAGCGGTACGAGTATCTGCGGCGATTCATAGAATCGAACAGAGATATCGATTCTTTTTTTGTACGATGTTTTAAATCATCGTGGAAAGAAGGAGAATTTGCGGTAATGCCGATCTTTATCACTCGTCTACATTGTAAAATACATGTAACACTAAACGAACCACCTTAGCCTGGACCTGGATATTTCTTGATAAGGTGTGAGGGTAAGTGTTCATAAAACACCGTTCTGTGTCTCCCACTTTGGTAGTTTGCGTTGCCTCTAGTATCATACTTGAGTATGTATGTGGCCTCTCGTTAAGGCACATTTAGATATATAGAATTTTGTTTTTTTCCCAAATAAAAAGACTAGGTAGAGGCAACAGTTGTAGAGTTTTTAAAACCTTTTTACACGACTCTCCGAGTTTCAATTTTGTAATGTCTCTATAGTAACTCTTTTCTGGAGACTAAGCTCTCATGAAGTACGTGTACATGCTCCCCAAAACCAGTTCTATAGGAGAGATGAGGATACATTGAGCCACAATATGCCATTATCAGGACCTTAGTCTGGCAGTATTTTGCTAAAGACCTCAAGATATAGATTTCTGTCACAAAATCAATCAGATGTGTATTCAAAAGAATTGTGTTGTGTATAATTCTTCTAACATCACAGTGGTGTCACTGAGTGAGTCTGAAGAACGAAGGGGAAGATTCACAACAATTGATTCTTCCCCAAAACATGCTCCCCACAACATGCTCCCCACAACATGCTCCCCAGAACATGCTTCCCACAACATGCTTCCCAAAACAAATTCCACAGGAGAGATGAGGATACATTGAGCCATGGTATGCCATTATCAGGACCTTGTGTTTATTAACAAAACCGTTACATTCTTAGACTTTTATTGTGGGGTCACTTGAAATCAGTAGTTTTTAAAACACATTCCACTGGTGTCAAAAACTTGAAAAACAGGATCACTGTTGAGTGTTGAGGCTTAACCAGTGAAACTTTTGGAAAGATTAGACAAGAATTTAAAAATAGGTTATTTTTTTGCTTGAATAACAATGGCTATCAATTTGAACAGTCGATTTGAAGTTTACAATTAATCTACAACAGATTTCAGTGAGTAATTTGGTTTTTATTATAAGTAGTGCTGGTTATGCTGCTGATACCAAACGGCTTGGCCGATTTAAGTTTTTTTACCAAAATACAGCATTTTTTATGGGCTTCAATTTTAGGTGTCACAAGGGATTAGTTGCCATTTAAAAATGTTGGCTTTGGAAACGGGGAGGCGAGGTGAGCACCCCCATTTTTAAAAAATTTGTTTGTTCCCCCAATTAGTACTTTACACTCCCGTTTATATAATTTTGATACTTAAGTCTTTTAATACGAGTTTGAAGTTTTAAAATGAACACTCTTTACTGTAACTAGTATAATTATGTTAAAATGGGATGTATAAGCCAGCCAAAAGTGAACCCTTCTGGGGGAGTGCTTTACTAAATAAAAAGGGAATAAAAGGGGAACAGATAATGAGAAATATATATACACAGATAAATAGACGAGAAATGAGGTGAATGCTTGATGTGATATAGGACGGAAGGAGGAAGAGAGAAGAGGAGGGGAAGACATACCACAAATGAGATTATATAAAAATGTAGTAGGTTGTAATCATCATATAAGATTTAAAGAGATTGATATACAAACTGTGGTTTACATAATTCCCTTACAATATTCCACAGGCTTAGTAATTACACCACGATAAAGAGCGTGTAGTTACAAGCTAATGCACTGAAGGTTCACAGCCAACCTTACACCTTCCTTGCCAACTCAGCGGTTTGCCAATACATTGTTACGTAATAGCGATTATGATTTGATGTCATCAATTTGCGATTTTCAGTGGCAACAGTCCCAGACTGGGACGTTGTATGGTTTACAATGACAGATGGGCTGTAATGATGGTGTTAAATCATTGCCGGCACCGTCCAAGGCACTATGCGGTGTTAAAACGTTCGTGTCGGTTATAATTTAGTGAAGGTAACTTCTGTTAAATAAGATACATTTCTTATATTCTTGCGTATTGAAATAAAATATACTCTTGTATTCAATAAAATATGTATGTAAGAGGTTTAAGTATACTCCATTAATATACATCCGGTTGGTATACCTCGTAGAGTACGTAAGACGTTAATATGTATCAGAAACGATTAATATGAGTACTTTGAATGCATAATACTCGTAGAGGACAGACCAGTGAATGGTTGATAATGGGATATAACGTATTGTTCTCTTCGGGCATTTTCCTCATTAACTCTCGCACGTAAACTATGATAAACTATGCATATACATTTGTAGCCAGAAAATGAAATTATTCATCAACGTCATGATTGAAAATAACTTGTCTAAGCACGTGTATGAGATGAGCTATCTTATTTGTACTGGTAAAAACAAACATTTCACGAACAATCTGGGCATTTTATGGGAGAGGTATCTCGTTTTTGGTAGTTTGGACAAGGGTGGTGAACTTCCCCAAGAGGACCACGAAGTGGTCCGGTTGTGGTCCTCATTACTGATCAGGTTGTTTTCGGCGTTTGTGGAACTGCTGAAATCATAGACTGGTAGGAGATAGACTGCCCCATAGAAGAAGAAGAAGAACATAAACTCAGGGGAGTACAAATTTTAAATTCGCGAAAGGATGGGGCTCTACTTCTGTTGGAATATCGTAGTTCCAGGTCGGCAATATATCTTCGTACACGCAAGAATAGTAATTTCCAGAATAATAAACAGATTTTAAAATAATGGTCAAATTCGAACTCAAGTTGCTAGACAGATCAGAGAACCAATCCTGTGCAATTGCGACTTGCCAATGAACGATTAGTGATCGTGAATTGGAAATTGGTGGCTGTAGTTTTATTTGTTGTTTGTAATAGGATGGCATTGTTGTTTGATACACAAGCCATAGATGGTAGAGTAAAAGAGGTCAAAATCCGTGTTTTAGTTGATACTCAGGCCAATGCTAGCGTATCTGTTTCTATTTTCTATCTATCCATCTATTTGCTTTCGGTGGTTTGAAACTTATGCGCTATGTTGTCTGTAAAAAATGTCGCAATTCGTGTGTCAGTGATAATCAAATCAATAGCGGAATGTCTACATTAGGTGTATACGGTGAAGATGATCTAACATGTGATAATTGGCATAAAAGAGATAAGAAAAGGTTATTTTTCATTATTATGAAAGTAAAAATAATAACTACGGTAAATATTATGATTGGTTCATCATTTATTTACCTGGAGAAGGCTTTGGTATAAATTCCACATCTGGAATTTACCACAAGTGCACTCGCATTAGATTATTTCTTTACCTTGATCTCAGTGGATGGAATTTCTATCTTTATGAAATATTTATATCCTCTTTCACATATTAGATCTTTGTTTCGGTATCCTAGTTGACAACTGACGAATTGTGAAAAATTCTAATTTTACTTCCAGAATTCCAGAATTAAAACATCAACGAAATTTTTAACGAACGAATCTCTTAGCAAATCCTTTCCCTATAGAAATTTACAACTAATTTTTAGAGTATTATAATGTGACCGTAACAGCCTTTTACCTGTACTGAACAGGCACAGGTCATTACTTGCGCTGAATAAAACGTGTGTTTCATTAACAACAGTGCAGCACAAATGGATAACGAAAAGCAACGAACCAACGAGAAAGACTATTCTCCTTTATGCATTTAACCTATTTTAGACCTAAATACATCCTAGGTAACATAATGCTTTTCATACTCTCGCTTTAAAGATAAAACACTGTAACTTATTTGAGATGTTTCACACGATCCATTAATATCTCATATTAACATTCTACAATATAAGTGGTCTTTTGGATGCTTCTTACAATATTTAATATGGTTAGGTAATGCGTTATAAAACATACATAAAAACGGAAAGGAATTTAATTTTTTTTCCGAAAGCCGGTCGAAACTCCCATGGGTCTACCGTTTCCCAGATGCCGTCACGCCAGACTTGCCACCTTGTACTTGACCTTGACTTGCACCACAGTGTCTTCAGTCGTGTACTTCCCGTACAATTTAGCGACCCTGCAGGTAACATTGACTCTATACTCTGCCGGAGAACCGTGGTCCCTGGCGGTTTACTGATCCTGCGGTTTACTCTCACATGCGCATTCTCAGGTCTAATGGCCGGGCTGCCCTGTAAATCATCGGCTACGCTCTCAATATGCACCGATCAGTTTTATTCACTGGAATATAAAGGGGACCCGGATTTCCAGATCTCTTTATACTCCAGGTCACTCCAGATTCCAGGAGTCAAGTCTGCGACAGCACCAGATTATAGACGCCGCACTAAGCGGAAGGTGAAATGGAGGTGAACTCAATGTTCGAATTGAATCAACCATAGGTACTCTTGTAATATGCATAACGAAATAATAAAATAAGTCTAAATACTTATGCATTTATGAAATAATAAAGCTGAGTTTTAAATGTATCTTAATATCGTCATTCAACTATTTTAGGATTTCACACTTTTTCCACTTTAAACTCTTTTTTAATGGATATAACTTATACGTAAAATTATTTCAATATATTAAAAATAACGAAAAATTAAATTGTGTAAGCTATGACTACAGTGGGTGAATCAGAGCGGCCAGGTAATTGAGGTAGGGCGGTAGCTGTGTTTGTACTACGACTTCAGGGTCTCGTTTTTCCGGAGGGTATATAAGTGTTTTACAATTTAATAATTTCTTTATTGTCCACTTACGGTCTTTTATGGACATTGGATTCCTGAACGACCATTTTCAGCTGTCAGTCAATAAAGTACAGGTACTTTAAAAGTTATAAAACGTTATGTTTACGGACGCATGCCTCTCTTACACGGATATAAGGCGAAGCGAATGTGCGATTGTGTGCGGACAAAACCGGGAAATGTGTCTTGGTTCTGTGACCTCGTCTTGGGCAAAATCACCGATTGGCGGATAAGGACATCGCTAGTGAATACTGAACTAAAGAAAGTATTCCTTGAGATCGTGGCCTACACCAGAGAATGAAGGCACGTCTACGAATGACGTTTCTTGGACGATAAACTATATTTTAATTGATATGATCCGTGTCATTGATTATGTTGTGTGTTGTTGTTATGTGTCGGTTATGTTGTTGTGTGTTGTTGGGTTGGTTGTTTGTTAATTGTGTGTGTTTGATGTTATTACGGAAGCTTCTCGTATGAAAAGTTGGTCTCAATAAGATCACAAGTTTTCGAGTGATGAATTTTCTAATTTGCACTTTGATTAATATGCTCCATAACTCAGCACTCTGTTAATTTTTAACTGAAATGTATTATTAGTAAATAATTTAGACTTATTTATCTAAACACAGATCTGAACAAACTAAATATTCATGGGGTTTTCGTTAGTGTACCTCTTTTGATCAGTTTTTGGTTAAAACAAATCTAAACATTTCGACCCAAGAGTAGCCTCTCTTCGGCTTTACGTATTCCTGCAAACCCACTCATCTTGTCTCCAGTCAGGTCTGCTCAAAAATCCAATTGACACTCTGGTATTCTCAAAAACGGGATTGCATCCTTTTCAAACGTGCAAACATATGATAGTCACCGAACAAAATTCTACATCTGTTTATAGGGCCTGCATCTTATGCCCGTGTAACCTATATAACACACGTGTTTAACTAAATGATGTTTTCAACTAATGAGAACAGGAGTTGGACACCTTCGTCCGTAGGCTCTTATTTTTTATGACTGCAAAAAAAGGAATAAAAACACGGTCTGAATTACGCCTTTTACTACCACTCTGTTCGTATCCTGGCCGAGGCTTCACTCAGTTTTACTGACGGGGTCTGGTGCACGCCGTATACAGCTGCGTGATATCACTTGGTAAGCAAACCACCTGTAGAGTGCACCCAATTCACATATCATCACATACAGTACACTTCATCACATGGATTCCATGTGTACGCAATGAAATGGCTAAATGTGTATTATTTGTAGAAAATACTACTAATAGCTTTGTGAAACGAAGCAACGTGCACCTTCATCGTGTACCGGATTAGATAAATAAAGTCATTCCTATGTGTACTTCTTTATGCAGAAAACAGTACTGAGCAAAAGGAAAGTTTAAATGAAAATTAAATTGAACAGTTTCTAAATGGGTTCCCTGAATAAATCGGTTAAAAATAGATAATCGGTTCAAAAGTGCATTGCGACACTTTTTAGTGTCTCATTCATTTAATACAGTTGATGAATTCATGGACCAACTCACTAGCTTAAATGTGCGATAGTACAGGGGCGTTGACATCCAAAGTAATTTTTTTATTATTTATTAATTTTACCGCTTGACAACTTTTGTTGCTAACTAAAAACGATATTGTTTACAATACTTTAAAAATTAATCGTTAGCATAAGACATTTTATTATTTTAATGAATATAAAATTGTTATTATGTGACGCATGCTATGCAATTTTAAAATTGTTTCTGGCAAAGGTATATTGTAATGATGCTATTAGTTTCATATGCAAAACTATAATTTAGATACATCACATCCATCGCTGTAACGTTCTAGTTGCCATTGGACGCGAATTTTCATAGGCAGATTTTTAATTTCTAGTAGATGAATCAGGCATCAATTGAAAAGATGACCTCATTTCTAGAAACCTTAACATTCCGTAATAGGTAATGTACATAGATGAACAAGCTGCAAGGCACTTTCCTGTCAATGATAATTATTTCCGCCAAAAGGACGTGGGACAATCTGTATCGATGTCAGGGCGAGAATGTTTCTCCATGGTCACGGAGTTAGTATTAGTTCTTAGCAAATCCATTGGCCTAAAACGCCGTTCAGTCATATTTTCCAGTTGACGGATAAATCGCTGACGGCAAGGACCGTCATGGTCATAAATTTGCTTCAATGGGTGTTAAGGAGATGTAGAATAGTCGGAGTGAGGATCCTCCCCCCACGACCATGGTGCTCTGCTAGGGTCGGTCTATCAGCCTACACTATGACACGACGTGCCCAGCCTGTATTTACATTGAATTGCCAGGGCTCCCACGGTATCTCGCGGTGAAGTCGCTGACAGCTGATACACTGTGATAAAGCGTGGCCTTGGATAATAGCGACAGCTAGCATGCATTGTTTCTGCAATGGTGAATATAGGGACTATACAGATAATTCGGTAATAATGCACGTGTATTGTCTGTATGACGGGTCTAAAGAGAAGGTGAATACGATATACGAAAGTCACGAACAGCTTTCTAGTAGATTTCATGAATATTTTGTAGTTCTCCTCCCAATGTCAAACGAAACCCGTACATTTGAACTTTCAAAAGTATCTAACTAATCACATTCGCAGCTAAAGAAGACTACGGAATTATGACAATGTAGGTTAGTAGCTCAGGTTCTACGCGTAGAGTAGTGTGGTTCCAGGAAATGAGAAATTCATAATCGTATCTCCAAGAACTGTTACTGTTGAAAGTAAGAAAAGTAAAATTAAAATAAAAAAAGACCTGCAATCTCTTGTTTGCAAGCTATTTATAACATATCTTCCATTAAATAAAATAAAAATCAAATTTAAACACAGAATGAATTTCCAAAAAAGATCTCTTTTCTGTTACTACCATCACATTTGGTTCCCGCAGTGGATTAAGTTCCCGTTGCATCTGCAAAGCAGGAGTTTTACTAGTCTACATCACACCTAACAGTTATTTTCATTCTTGAGATGTTACCCTAAGTTATAGACAATGCTAATGCTCAGAAAATCTCATGGAGCGACATGTACCATCTTGTCTTGTCTTTTACACTTCCAGCTATGCCATAACTACGTATTATTTGCCACATCCAGCCACTATCTTAACTACATCCTTTTACATTTGAGCTATTTCCATACTTGTATCATTTTACAATAGCAGCTAGTAATCACTGTAACTACGTACTACATAAGGTGTAAGTACTTCATATAACGTGTCAAGTCTATACGACCTGACGGGTCATTTTATTCTCGAGGTGTCCTATTTACAGAAAGACAGACAATCAGATAAATCAATTTTGCAGCCCAGGTAGATAGAAGGGAAAATCTGTCATCATACTAACTATTGTCTATGTAGAAATGAAGTTTCATGATAAATATAAAGTCTACAGATAAAATCATTCTGAGGTATCCTGCGGGAAAGTTAGACTATGTGAAGGATCAGCCACGTGCCCATCATCAATCACGACGTTGCGTATGTAGAAATGACCTGTCCATATTTCGTTCTTGAAATATCCACCGGAAAAAAGACACGAAGTTAGTCGGTCAGAAGAAGAATGTTGCCAGCACTCTTAATGTTAGTTAAGCAAAATATACAAAAGTTTATAGCTCAAATCATTATCGATGTATCACTCCAGAACTCAGTCAAATTCCGTGGAGGAACATGTACCATGTACCATAAGCCAACTCTATCTTGTCCATATGCAAATTAACTTGTATAACGGAGTATCAAAGAACCAGACAGAATGTAAGAAAAGTCGTACTAATAAATCTTACCAAAAACAATGTTGAAAAGCCATATGAACTAGCTCAGTCTCGTATATTTGTCTATTCTATGATTTTATCTTTGCCATCACGGAGTTAAATCGTATGGACTTACATGTGCCATTATCGAACTTAATGTTTCTTGTATTGATATTAGCCTAACCTTCGTGAAACATTCTATAGGTTTGTTCTTTTTTGAGATGTCGTGCAGTCAGTCAGACACAGAAATTAAATTTTGTGATTGGCTTCATTAACGCTCAGTCAATTACACCTAGCTATTCCATAATTGAGAATTATATTTAATTTCCAGTCTCTACTTTACATACATTGTTTTATATTTCCAGCTATAACTGTATGTAATATTTTGTTGTCATTTTCTGATTTTACGAAATCTGGTATTTGTTACGCTAGTAAAACCTAAGTTTGACTTCTTTTGTACTTATGAATTTTACGATAACTATATTTTCGTTTAACTCTTAGCTAACACCAATCATTCACAAATGTTTTTGTTTACTTTCAGCATTTGGCTGAATTCGTTGAAAACAATGTTGAAAAGCCATATGAACTAGCTCAGTCTCGTATATTTGTCTATTCTATGATTTTATCTTTGCCATCACGGAGTTAAATCGTATGGACTTACATGTGCCATTATCGAACTTAATGTTTCTTGTATTGATATTAGCCTAACCTTCGTGAAACATTCTATAGGTTTGTTCTTTTTTGAGATGTCGTGCAGTCAGTCAGACACAGAAATTAAATTTTGTGATTGGCTTCATTAACGCTCAGTCAATTACACCTAGCTATTCCATAATTGAGAATTATATTTAATTTCCAGTCTCTACTTTACATACATTGTTTTATATTTCCAGCTATAACTGTATGTAATATTTTGTTGTCATTTTCTGATTTTACGAAATCTGGTATTTGTTACGCTAGTAAAACCTAAGTTTGACTTCTTTTGTACTTATGAATTTTACGATAACTATATTTTCGTTTAACTCTTAGCTAACACCAATCATTCACAAATGTTTTTGTTTACTTTCAGCATTTGGCGAGCTTACACATTTTAGTTTTAATCACTAGCTAATGTAACTTCATTCTCAATAGCATATCGCACAGATAACGTAACTGCTTTTTTTTGTATAACATTTCTAACTTATAGAACTTATACAACTCATTAACTATACTAAAGTTGAGGATGAGGACATACGATAAATGCTAAAGCCAAAAAATCATGCATCTTAATGAATTTCTCAGAACCAATCACGGTATCATAAACTGGTGCGATTAAAATTTTTAATCAATACTGCGTGTGCTTTACATAATTGAGTATTCAACAGGGAGATGAAAGTTGTTACGTCTAACAATGCATGGAACGAATTGAGTAAGATTGAAGCACTAGTCTAAGACCCGTCAAGTCATGATGTACCATGTAAAACCTCACATGCAAATGCATCTAAAGTAATTATGGCAGAAATAAAAATCATAAGCTGACCTTACACGGTGCGGGGGAAGATGCAGAATCGTTTTGGACCATACCTGAAACAAATAAACAGCTTTACATCTAAGTCCGTACATGCCAAACACGTCTGGACGACAAATACATGTAATTGTCATGAGCCTCTATAGGAGCAGGTAATACCGCCGCTTCTGTAGTGGCCTTGGGCTATGGACGCTGCCGCTCATTTTAAACACTCGGAGCAATGCAAGAACCGAGACAGCCGGCAATTATGTGTAATTGATTAATGTAATTAATTCCGCTCATCGACTAGCCCGTCAGTAAACGGTAATTAAAATTGCCACTATATAAATGCTAAGCTCTGTTCAAACTGTGAACGCTATATTTAAATTTCGAGAAGAAAACGACTACATAATATATATTATAAAATGGAAAGTATGTTTGGCCGCTTATAAAAAGAAGTCAAATTAATGTTTTATTACATTTGGTTACTATAAGACCATTTATAAATGTAAGTTAAAGTTTGTATTAAATGTTTGTATGGGATGTACTCGTACTTTTAGTATAGAGTGTTTCAAGAGTTGCTCTCAACTCTCGAACTGTAGACAAACAATTGTATTTTAAGTTATGTAGGAGATTTACTGATATAAACTGAAGTTATTGTGTTCTTTTGAAAATGAATTTATTTCAGAAATACGAAATTCACAACACCAAAAACGCCAACACACAATTTTGAAGTAGACCGACCAAATTTGAACCACAAGTTGATAACCTGCTGCCTCGCATGATTTTCTGGTTCACGGGTGTTTGAGCAACGTTAGTTTTATGATCCTACTTGATTCTAATATCAGAAAACTTATTTTACTGTAAATTATAATAACTAAGGAAATGGATTTACAACTTTTAAAATAATTATTTTTATCCTCAAGGATTTACTGTCCATACAGAGAGAAGTGACATATGAGCAATGTTGTAAATCGTTTAAAACCATTACACGATGTGGTCTCTTTTATTAAAACAAGTGGCCCTATGTAATAGAAAGTGCAACGGGCATGTTATAGTTTTTTAGGTCAAAAGAAAATATTCTAATCATGCAGGATTTCCTAGCCAGTAGTTAAGTAGGGCGTTCTAGGGCGTAAATTTGGAGGTAGGTTGGAAATCGTTTACGTGAACGCGCCAACACATGTACTTACAATACATGCAGTACATAGTGTAAATATATACGTAAATATATCTGTAAATTGTTAAACAGTATCTCCAACACCAACAGTCCAACTTCTTATATACCATACTGAATAACCATATGAATACATAATACTTTTACGTCAGTATTTATTTCAATTTGCACTTGGTTTTATCTATTTTCACAACCATAAACAAAATAAAATACTAACTTGACGACATCATTTGAATCACAATATTTTATAAACACCACAGTGTAATACTTTTGCCTCTAATTAGATAAATCTGAGGTAACTCCTCTTTGGAGTTAACCCCTCAGTAAGTAGGGATTACAAATTTTTATTTCATTACTTTACACTTTACTTAAAAAAAGTTTAAGTTCAACTCTTAATTTTTTCGGTCTAAAATATAAATATCACATAATTAAAAGTTATGATGTATAAAAGAACTGCCTGATTATCAGTCATGGGGTTGCATTTGAAATAGGGTTACTTTAATTTTCAAGAACGACATGAAAGTAATTTATGTTGTTCGAAACAAATCCAAACACGAATAACCGGGCGAAAATAAAGCAACTCAATCCCACCAATATTCGTTATAGTTCTTTTATTAAGGTTCACACCACAGGAAAACCAACTTTACCAAAGTGAGTATTTGTGGTTAACCCTCATCGGCCCAAACCTACAAAATACCTGACCTCCGAACGGTTATATTACAGTACAACATTTCCTCTGACATAATAAAACCCGTTACGTGCACCTAAATCCGGCAACCTTTCTCCCACTGTTGTGAATTCCGTGAGAACTTCACAGAGTGCAATGGAAAAGTGACGGGTGCATTTGCAGGCGAGGAGTGCCCAGGACATTCGACCCTTTACGCAACTTTTACTTCATGAATATGGCGAATTGTGAACTTTACCCCTTCGTCTGTAGCAAACATTAATTGAAGAGTCGGTTATATATTTACACGTATATAATCATTCAGTAATTCAAATGATTTGATTCTAGAGTTATACAACACTTACAATTGCAACTATAACTAAATACAATTGTGATATTGACTAAAATCTCTGTCACAATCTTTGAATAATATTATAAATGAGTTAAGCAATATTAGTTTATGTTTGCTTTTACTTAAACACAGGATTCATGCATATTTGCTTACAGCTATTTGGACGTTTCTTGATTTTAGATATATATTAAATTATGTAAATTGAGCAACATATTTTAAAACTAAGTTGCTTAACGAAGCAACAGTATATTAAAATCCATGAGGGAAATGCCATGATTTTAAAAAGCAATGTAAAACCGTTTCTAAAATCACATTTTCAATTAAAAGAGAATTAAAATAATAAAAACGTTTTATATTGCAAAATATAATATTTTATTACAACACGTTTACATAATTAAAAAAAAATTATTTAAAAACACATTTTACACATAAAATCAGGTACTCTATTCAGTAATCTTTTACATATATACTGTTAAAAATTCGTATCATCTTCAATAACTACTCGTTCCTATATTATATTCAGTCTTTTTATCTGAGTGTGAATTACAGTTTAAAATATGTTATTGGATTCATACAAAATGTTTGTTTTTTCCTGTGTTCAGAAAAGTCATGTTAAAGGGTAGTAAGTGAACACTAAAATTAATACTATAACACCGCCTATCCCTGAACGCCACCCCGTGAAATTTAGGTAGGTGTTTGTTGTGATTTCGACTACAATCAATTACTATTATATTTAAATCAATATCTTTGCAACGATCATTCTTCGTAAATTTTCAGAATAACATATTACCAGTGTTACCAGTGAAATCACACACATTTTGTAACGCAGTTTCGGCGCTGCGCTGTTTACACCGTAAATCTGTTCTGTACTTCATACGCACACAACTGTACTTTATTTCATTGTTTCGTGTACATAATGAAGTCATATCCGTGTTCAGGAGGCGAATTAATAAATATTTCACTTCTTAACCTTGAGGGAAATAGAAAAAAATATGATATTAGGGCCTACAGGTGAACTTAAAGGTAGATAACTTTATCAACAGTATGTATTTGCTTCGTTTATTCTTCGTCATTCTGTTTGGGGAGGAGACATTTGCGCAGCATTGTTAATTTAAATTTCTGGCTGGTTTTGGTTGCTTAGAGGTTGAGATGGCTGTTTACATAGCGAAATTTGAAACCTTTTGTGTCTCAACACTAAGTACAAACATTGCATCGAAATTGTAGATTCTACAAAAATTTATATTAAGTTTAATTCATAACAAGTATTTTTTTTAACTTTAACGAAGTTGTAAGTAACAAAGAATACGATTCGTCTAATATCAAGGGAATTTAGAGGATTATTCGAAGAGAATAGCTATAAAGGATTAGGAAAGGAAAGAAGGATTCCTTTATCCGGTGCGTACTTCATGGGATATTCAGCTCACAATTTCAGGAATGACAGCCTGCGATGGGCGATTGTAGCTGCTTATTAAATTAAAAATGGCGACCAGGGATTATTATCAGGCCCTGAGCAATACTAGAGCATATTGAGGGACATAATCCTACAGGATTTCCCTCGCCCGGTTATCAATGCATTGCACTAGAGTAAATATTTTCTAAAGGTCCTTCACATCTATGATGTTTTGGTTGGATGTTGGATACAATATTAAGTTTCGCTCTTCACAGATATTTAAAGTTCACTATTTCAAAGTAAGAGATGTTTACATTTGGAAGCAGATTTTCCAAAGTTACCTGGGTTAATTTAACTAAGAAAATGTTTAAATATTAATACACATTTTCCGAAACCGTTTTTGTTACTTTGAGTTTAATTTCAACACAAAAACTGTGGAAAACTTTACAAACTCTAACAAAATACGTCGTGCAATAAATCTCCAATAACTTTTAGCACATTTAACTGATACCTTAAACTGTATATTTCTAAGAATATGCACACATATTCTCTGTTGTCAAAATTATTCTACCATCCTCGAACTCTTATCAGTTTTCAAGGTCACATCAATCACAAGACAAATAGACAATTTAGCAGCCGTTTATCTCAAGGTACTTGTCCTCAGTAAATGTGAGGTGTTTGTCGAGCTTGTGAGAGCCAGCGATCCATCATCACCATTGCCAACCTCACGTAACATGATATCCCGTCACTGTCAGACAGTAGGTTTTGAGAACATCTTACCAGTTGCGCTCTTTATTATGTTTAATAAGGAACAATTTAAACTGTTCTTGCAACATGAAATAGTATTCGCACGGAATGCTTAAATAACTTCACCTTTAGTTTATTACGAATAGTGTAGTGACAAGGGAAACTACTGAAATAAAATTTCATTCGAGTTTGAAATACGGAATCACTTAATACGGTTATTATTTCACTTGGCGAACAGTACGTGACTGACCGTTTATAGCAAAATTATACATTTGTATCGAACGTTGCTTTAAAAGAAAGTTGACTATTGTTTGACTCGGCGAATACGTGACTCACTGTTTATATCAAAATTATACATTTGTATCGAACGTAGCTTTAAAGGCAAGTTGACTATTGTTTGACTCAGCGATAGTACCTGACTGACTGGTAAAAATATACATCTTTGAATCTGTTAGACAATGTTAGACAGTTTTAGATAATGAACTGGAAATGGGTACTAGATCGTACTTTAAATTTAACATTCACAAGGGAAATGAATTTAAACGTTTTAGGAGTTAGGTTAGCTATATATGAACAAAGTTCTTTGATAATTTACATAATTCACCCTTGTTGTATATCCAAGACCGAGTGTTAAAATATAGACCAATATTACTTTATAGAACACGTTTTTATTAGTTAAACTCTCTGAGTAAGTTAGCGAAGTGGAAGAAGTGTGCGAACGAACACACGCTCGCAGGCTTAGTACATCTCTGGCCGAGGTTTTTCACTATATGTTAATAATGCACAGCCCACATTGTTAGCATATTACACTATTCAACCTTTTTTATTCATTCGCTTCAGTAAACCAATTCAAAGCGACATATTTCATATTATTTATAACTAAGATGATTACCTTTACTGTGTTAATACTCATAGTATGAATTGTAAAACTTTTTTGTATTATATGTATATTAAAGACTGCGCTCCATTGTCTGACATTAACTAAAGTTTGACTTATGAGCAGCATGTATTGAAATGACGTTGAGTTACATCTCATAAGAACAATGTTAAACTTTACGTATGTAAAACGTAAATCCTTTTACGCTTTTATTTTTGAAGTAGAACTATGGTTGGTGTCTTATTTTAAAGATTAATCATATATTTGGTACGCATCCAGACGGGTTTTTATATTTGTTGTAAATTGTATACTGTAAAGAGTATTTAAACGATACAGTAGAAAAAGTCCCATGTTTTCTGAAAAACACCAATAAAAAATTGAAAATATAAAAAAGCGTTTAGATGCATATTAATTATATCATATTAAGATATTATCCATAATTATATGACCACTAATAAGAGCCCAAACGTTCTTGGGGTTTAAAATTGACCTTATATGGACAAACTCAAGATGGCCGCCGAAACAGAGGGCTCTTTAATAGCTAAAACAGTCTTTGAGCTGGATATCTAAATGTGTGCACAAGCAACATCAGGAACTTTCAGTCCATAAAAATGTTTATACATTTCAGAACTCGATTCGCAGTATCAAGAGGGAATAATATAAATATTTTAACAAAAATAATTATTTTGTAACATATTACTCTTAATAATTGTGTAGTTTTCTCGTTCACTAGATTGATTGCTATATAAACTTCTAAAAAACTTCCTTCTTAACAGTTTTATCTAAGTTTTATGCAACGTTCAAGGGAAAAAAACTCAGCTACGGATACGTTTCAATACAAAATTTGAGGTTTCATAAAAACTAAAATAAGTTTAGCTTTTCCTCATACCGTAGTTTTCATTGACGATGTATTACAGTTAACAATAACACTTTGTATAGTAACGTTTAACAATTTCCCCACCAGACATGAAGTGTACAACTGTTTTTTATATAAGAAGTATACACAGAAACAGATGAACACCCATGTCTCGCACTCTGTGTCTTCGGTTGACTTAGGTGTCAAAAATGAGGTTGAGTCATTTTACGACCGAGTGAAGTTTAACTATTTCCCCACCAGACATGAAGTGTACAACTGTATACACAGAAACAGATGAACACCCATGTCTCGCACTCTGTGTCTTCGGTTGACTTAGGTGTCAAAAATGAGGTTGAGTCATTTTACGACCGAGTGAAGTTTAACTATTTCCCCACCAGACATGAAGTGTACAACTGTATACACAGAAACAGATGAACACCCATGTCTCGCACTCTGTGTCTTCGGTTGACTTAGGTGTCAAAAATGAGGTTGAGTCATTTTACGACCGAGTGAAGTTTAACTATTTCCCCACCAGACATGAAGTGTACAACTGTATACACAGAAACAGATGAACACCCATGTCTCGCACTCTGTGTCTTCGGTTGACTTAGGTGTCAAAAATGAGGTTGAGTCATTTTACGACCGAGTGAAGTTTAACCATTTCCCCACCAGACATGAAGTGTACAACTGTATACACAGAAACAGATGAACACCCATGTCTCGCACTCTGTGTCTTCGGTTGACTTAGGTGTCAAAAATGAGGTTGAGTCATTTTACGACCGAGTGAAGTTTAACTATTTCCCCACCAGACATGAAGTGTACAACTGTATACACAGAAACAGATGAACACCCATGTCTCGCACTCTGTGTCTTCGGTTGACTTAGGTGTCAAAAATGAGGTTGAGTCATTTTACGACCGAGTGAAGTTTAACTATTTCCCCACCAGACATGAAGTGTACAACTGTATACACAGAAACAGATGAACACCCATGTCTCGCACTCTGTGTCTTCGGTTGACTTAGGTGTCAAAAATGAGGTTGAGTCATTTTACGACCGAGTGAAGTTTAACTATTTCCCCACCAGACATGAAGTGTACAACTGTATACACAGAAACAGATGAACACCCATGTCTCGCACTCTGTGTCTTCGGTTGACTTAGGTGTCAAAAATGAGGTTGAGTCATTTTACGACCGAGTGAAGTTTAACTATTTATTAACCAACATTCAAGTGTTTGAAAACGATGTTATTTGCTTGGTTGGAATTGGGTAATGTACTTAAGTATTGAAAAATAATTATAAGCAAGTACGAAACTTAAAAAAAATCTGCATAAAAACAAGTCAAAATTGTGTGCAGTAAAGGAATACAATAACACGATTTATTTTATAATGCTGAACTATTCTGAAACGAAGTATGGTGATGTTTTTTGTACATACGATAATAAAAGTGGACAATTGTAAAACCAAATTGTGATTCAGAAAAAATTGAATTAAATCGTTGACTTATTTTCACCTTTTCACGGTGGAACCGTAAACATTTGAAGATTTAAACAAGACAATAATTCTAAACTTATACAATGTTTTAGAACTTAAGGAACGAGAGCGTACTCATAAAACAATGAGTATAGGCGGTCGTCAAAAGTGGTTTTCTGTAAATAATGTACTCTTATTACATTTAATAAACTCAAGTACATAAAGACTTTATTTAAAAAAACGGATTCACGTTACCTTGGACACAAAATACGTTACTTATGGGCGGCGCAATTTATTTTAGCTACAAATAGTCCTAAACCAATTTTTAAAGTCTGGTTTACGATCAATCCAAATACGAACCCAAATAATGAGATCCAATATTTTTAAATCAACCCATTTCACATAGAGTTCATTCTTAATTGAATATTTTGACCCAATCAAGACCTTAAAGATTGACGTATCAATACAATATTCTGATTTCACCATGATATTAGAAATATACAAGTTGACTTGTCAATACATTATTCTGATTTCATCAGCACATTAAATATATGCAATTGACCCCTCAATGCAATGTTCTGAATTTATCGCGATATTAAAGATATACAAGTTAACTTGTCTATACAATGTTCTGATTTCACCAGGCAATTAAAAATGTACGGTTCACTTGTCAATACAATATTCTGATTTTATCATTACATTAAATATATACAAGTCAACTCAACAATACAATATTCTGATTTTATCATTACATTAAATATATACAAGTCAACTCATCAATACAATATTCTGATTTTATCATTACATTAAATATATACAAGTCAACTCATCAATACAATATTCTGAATTTATCACGACATTTGCAATATGCAAGTTGATTCGTTTATAATATAATGTTTTAGTCTCACCAAAGCCTAAATATGTACAGTTGATTATTTATTGATTAATTCATGGTTCTGATCTCACCAGGACCTTAAAGAAGTACTCACTCAATTCCATACCGCAGAAACTTGTCGTGCAAACCGTGTCTTCACACGAAATCTATTACATTCTAATCGTAACCATAGATAGAGTCATCAAAAAACACAATAATTAAGAAATGCAACATTTCCTCAAAATACCGATATTTTGTTGTAGATAGGATGTGCTTGTTCCAGAAGTAGCAGAATTTGCAAATGACGCGTTCGCAAAGACGTAATAGAGAGAGACCACAGGATGAGAAAGAGAGAAAGACGGCGGAAGGGGGAAGAGGGGATAATTGGAGTCAGAGTTGCCAGATGTGATTATCCCAATTCTTGGAACCGCCGGAGGAATACAACAACCGAGCACACGATATACAAACAAGTTCGGCATTACAAACACTATGAGCACATCTCTTTAACCGATCTTGTCACGTTCCTTTGATTCACGCTAATTGGTTACTTTTTTAAAACGTTGAAGTACACTGCACTGGGAGGTCTGTTTAGACAGCAAGAGTACGGACTCTTTACTACTTGGGTTAGACCCACGCATATCGTTGGGTCACTGAGCCTTCAAACTGTGAAACAAGACAACTGTGTTTTTATCATTATTTTGATTTTACAAATTATCAGCAACGAAGACAGAGAAGGACGTCAACAGAAAAACAAATAGAGAAACGTACCGCCATTAGTCGAATTTGTAACTCTCTAAAATTTGTCGTGGTGATCGTATTGTTTCACCTGTTCAAGTCTCCATAGCTGCCATGGGGAGTTTTAAGATTGAAACTCGTCAAGAAGGTTCCTTGCAACGATCACATCTCACGCCACGTCATTGTGTACGACGTGTTGATTATTTTGTTTGGGAAGGGGACGCTAAATGACTAAGTAACTGTAACATTTATTTTGTTCGAATTTAGGTGCATTCTTGATTTTGAATGCCAGAGTTGATTCATGAACCCAATAACATCATATTGATTCTGGCTCATCCTACAAACGCGTATAATCTCTCATTAAACAGATAAAATTTATTGCATTTATAGGACGTTAATAAGAAACTTTAAGAACAGAAAATGTCTTGGTGAAGGTTTGTATTCTTCAAGCATTATCATATTAGTGTAAACTAACTTTTAAAACAAAAGCTACCAATACTGTTGGCACTAATATTTGAAAGAGTTTAGTAAAAAGTAATGAAGTTACAGTACTATATCAAAACTATTTTATCTTAACGACCTTTGCTCGTTAAATACCTACTCGGAACTTGAACTAAACTCGGTAACTTTAGGTTTGCGTTTCAAATGTCTTTAAAAATATTTTTTTTAGACATTGACTTTTAAGTAATTTCCGATTAATTTTGAAAACTAGAGTTTGTTTAGTCCGATTACAAAGAGCGAAAGTGTAATGCCCTTTTACAACAAATTACAAATATTCAACTAGCGTTGTAAGAAGATAAGAAAACGAGGGAAGTTGTGTTGAAATGAATTCCACAATGAAGTCTCAATATGTAACGTTTAATAGAAATTACAAGTTACTAAAATCACACAAGTTTCTAACATAACCAGTGGATAATTATTAATTTAATTTTGGAAAACTTTATGAGCCAAATCTGTCTCATAATTATAACGACAACCCATTCACACGCACTTCAAAGATAAATATTCGCAAATTCAGAGAAACATTACACAACAGTAATTCACTAACTAACTTCATGCAAACTCGCCCGGTAGTGAATGGCTAGTTAGCTTTAACAGGTTGACAATACAGATAACGTGTGTCTAATAGCTTTTAACAAAGCTTCTTTCAACTGCTCCTTTTATGGAGATAAGAGGAAGGAGTCAAAAGCAGAATGGTTACACCACTAGTTACTGCCTTCAGACTACATATGCTAGTCAGAACAGAACAACAATTTTACACTTTCAATCATGAATTTGGTATAATACCATGAATAATATTTAAAAAAACTTAATGATTTTAAAATTCTTGAAAAGTTTTATTGATAGCAAAATTAAACGTGGGCTATCCAGAAAGTAGATTTTGTTTCGCTCTGTAGCCGCTAGGGGAGGGACTATTACGGCCATTTTGATGTCAAGCATTTTTCCTTTCAGCGGCTGTCCGCCTTCATAGTGCTTAGTCGTCCACTTCGTTCATCATCATGCACATTAGTTCGGCCATTTTTCACGCGCCACTGACGTACCTCACATTCAGTATCGCATCGTTCTCGTTAACTTCACAGAGTTAGCGATAAATTTCAATTGGCTTTTTGTGCTTAGCCACCACAAACCCTATTGCCGACCGTACTTCACAATTCGCGGGACTTCATTGCGTCACACATTTTAAACTGCTTTTATAGAACAACAAGGGGCAACAATAACCTCTCACTAGCACTGTTGGATAGCCACTGAACGGAAAAATGGCCACGATAGTCCTGCTCCTAGCGGCTACAGAGCAATAAGTAATATACTTTCAGGATAACTTTCGTACAAGTATTGACTATGATAAATAAATCCAAATAAACGTAACACTTGTTTGAAATTAAATATGAATTATAAATAATAACACAAGATAAAATAGTGAGAAAACTATTCCTTTTATAAGAAGAAATAACTGCTGTACTTCGGGTTAAGTAGTGCAATTATGTTTAACACAACATATTGGACGAACATTCCTAAGAAAGCGATTCAGGAAGGAAAGGCAAGTGGACATTACTATTTAACATATGTATAAATAATAATTTTCATTACAAATAATCTTAAACGTAATGATTTAACTGTACATACAATAGAGTTGCTTGTTTTATAATAAATATGTACATTGACGGTAACGTTTACTTTTGAGCAACAATTCCACTGGTAGTTTTACAACTATCACGAATCACATCGTTAGTCACTTTAAATGCAAGACATGTGCGCGTGTTCGTTTTGTCAATTTGGCTGCTGAAATGACCATAACATTTCTTTAGGTAAGTTCTTTAGATAACAATAAAAATGAATCCAACTGTAAATACTTATTATTAATTAACTCTTTGTTTTTGGATTTCATGATGTTCGCCTAACCCAAACAAGGATAAGTTCGCTTCCCCTAATCATCTAATATTATACGGGAAATCAATTAAATATCCTGAAATACAAATATTATAGTACGGGACATATAATTGCAAGCCTAGCTTGTGGTAAGTAAACTATTGTTTGATGCACTTCGGCCTGAGATATATTGTTTAAATTTCGCATGAGTATAGAAGATTAGTTTCTTGTGATAACAGTAATTTCCAAATTATTAAAATCGAGATCTCCTTTCATAATTAATAAATAAGAAAACCATACGTTCAGGCTTGCAAAGGTATGTCTCGTATTATAGTGCAAAGTAATATTGTGTCAGTACAATAGATAAACTTTTAAATCTTAAAGACACTTCCAAAACAATTATTGTATGATAAATAGCTACTCGGCAGTTAGCAGTCTGGGAGGTATAATGCAGTAATGCTTCACAACACTATCTCCAGCCTGGTTCTAGACGACCGTTTATCATTCTCGATTAATTTCGACAAGAGGTCTCTTTCGTCTGTATTTGCCATCAGCGTTATTTGGTTCACTTAGTCCCCAAAAGTGAAGATCGGTCTAGTCGATAAGCCAATGTACAATATATCCTGAATACATAGAATAATTGTACGTTTACATTTATAAAAAAATATTTTTCCATAAACGAAAACGCCAAGATGTGTAACAAACAAAGCAATTTTCATCTACAAAGAGTCTGTTAGCAATGAAATGCCACTAAAAATTGGTTAGATTTGAAATAACACAGATTATTTCATGTATCATAGCGGATTCACAAAAATAATTATTTGTTTACTAGACGTGGTTAAATACCGAAATCTTAGACCTCTAAGGACGTAACAACTACTTATGCACACAAGTAATCAGAAAAAGTAAGTGGATAGAAACAACGTGTTTGAGAGATGTTACAACAATAATTCATTGCGATGTCGAAATACTACTCATGCACACAAGTAATCAGAAGTAGTAAGTGGAATGAAACTACGTTATTTTATATATGTTACAACAAAAGTTCATTGCGACGTCGAAATAATACTCATGAACATAAGTAATCATAAATAGTAAGTGGAAAGAAACTACGTTATTTTATATATGTTACAACAATAATTCATTGCGATGTCGAAATACTACTCATGCACACAAGTAATCAGAAGTAGTAAGTGGAATGAAACTACGTTATTTTATATATGTTACAACAAAAGTTCATTGCGACGTCGAAATAATACTCATGAACATAAGTAATCATAAATAGTAAGTGGAAAAAAACTACATTATTTGAAATATGTTACAACAATAATCATTGCGATGACGAAATGCTACTAATGCACATATGTAATCAGAAGTAGTAAGTGGAAAGAAACTACGTTATTTTATATATGTTACAACAATAATCATTGCGATTACGAAATGCTACTAATGCACACAAGTAATCAGAAAAAGTAAGTGGATAGAAACAACGTGTTTGAGAGATGATACAACAATAATTCATTGCGACTCGAAATACTACTCATGCACACAAGTAATCAAAAGAAGTAAGTGGAGAGAAGTCACGTGTTTGAGTAGTGTTACAACATAAATTCATTGCAATGTGTAGATACCAGCAAATTGACTGCAAGGCCACCAGCTCTCCGGAAACGGATGTAGTTGCGGTTCGCGTTACTTTAGTTGTCATTACCGACAGACAGCACGCACACACACATTTAACTGCTTTATATGATGTATATGCAGTACAATATGGAAACAGCACAGTTATTAAGTACAATTAATTAATTATTAATGAAGTAAGTCTTTTGTGCTGTATGTTTTTCCCAGCTGTTATGTTGAATTAATAGAATAAAAGTAAACCTTTCAGTAATGTTACGATTGCTTGAAATACATGGCTGAAAATATTAACCAAAATGGCTAAATTACAAAATATACGATACGATTTAAGAGAGAGAGAGAGAGTGCATATGTCTTAATTGAAGTGTCTGGTCTTGAAGCGTATCCTTAGTGACTGAGAGACGAGGCCTAAACTTTAAAAGACTTTAAATCCTTAAGTTTTTGGAGGAACATTCTCTTAGACACCTCGGTTGTATATTCGGTTTTCTGTTGTAAACATTTTTTTTTACGAAAATGTTAATCAAGCAGCTCTTTACGATGCAACTTCTAAACACATGGTACATGGGGAAAATAGTTTCCACGAGGAGCTGTATGAATTTAAAGCAGATGTTGGGTCATCTTATAATTAGCCCAAAGAATAACGATTGACGATAAGGATATGAATATTTTACGGTATCTACTTGAACTGGAGGAAATATCGTAACTTATTTTTTTATAAACGTTGGATAGGATAAAGAATAGGTTTAATTTATTACAAAACGGACGACAAAAGTTGGCCGAAAAGTGCCGACGTCCGATTTTACCGGACGTTGGGGAAAAAGTCACTAAAAATTGTAAACTTCAATATTTTATAATAATATCATATTGAAATGTTTGTGAAGAATCGTTCTTTTCAAAATAAATTGTTATTGTACACTTCCGATCAAACTTTAAATTATGAAACTCACATATAAACATTGTTGGTTGCCATGGCTACCAGAAAACAATGTGACAATAGTTTCTTAAAAGTTGTATAACTTACTCATTATAGAAGATAATAATATAAATTTTTCTAGATTTACAGACAATTGCATACACTTTCCAGTGATATGGACTAAGAAAAGGATATGAATTTTTTGGTCATAATAATTTGGTTGAAAAATGAAATTAAAAAATCTTTTTGAATTTTTTTTAGGTAAGTCCATTTTTGGTATTCCTAAATTTAGTGTTATGGTAACTTTGTTATTTAATGTTAATTAAACAGAGTTTTCAGAGAAAAATAAAAAAAGAATCATGTTGATAGCTTATTAAATAATCGAACTGTGAATTTTTTACTAAAACCTTGCAAAATGCCTGAAAAAGGGCTGGCACTTTTAGGTACACCCACTAGAAAAATACCTGGCACTTTTCAGTATACCCACTAAAAATATACTTGGCACTCAAAGGGTTAAAAAAATTAAATTTAGTTAAAATACATAAGTTTATTACATCGTATACGAATAAATGTTATGTCACTCTCTGGAGCTGTAACTCAGGTTACTTGCTGTACGAATTTCACATTTTATCTTCTACGTCTACACCATTTTTCTGGGGGTATTGGGAAAAGTCGATGAGGTGATTTTGCATCTGTAGAGATTGGTCATCTGGAATAATCATGGTCAAATGTCTATTTCCTCCTAAATAGCCGTCTTTTGAATACATTTGGCTTCGAATTTTTTTTATAAAAGTAATGTAATTACAACACTAATAAAGTCACAATCATCAAAACGATAAATCTCACATGGTATCTCGGTTATTTTTACTTTCTTGGTAAGTATAATCGGAACAGTACAAAACAATAGCCAGCTATATTTGGAATCACATGTTCCTTTAGTACATGTATGAATACAATTAATTCATTTAGCTTTACTTAGTTTATAAATGCAGTAATTAAAAAAAGAGTTATCTTAGGTGAGTTGTGCAGTAGTAGAAGTGTGGTAGTTCACAAAACCAGAGAGCATTTCTCACGAATCAACGGTGTTGTCAACAAATGAGGGCGTTAACAATACCTGGTTGTTAGGTACTTCTGTACTTATCGCTCTCAGATACGGTTTTATCACCGATTTATTGTAGCTTTGTTCGACATGACATTTCCGAGAGCCCGAACAATTGGACCTATCGGCAGACATTAGTCACTTCAAGCATTTCAATGGATTTGTTTTTGGAAAATACGTCAGTTACACAATACCTTTCTCTTGATATGTCATTGGATACTTTTGCATAATAAAGTTGATTGGACTGTTAAGAGGACTAGTCACTATTTTTCTCAGAAAATTCTATCGTCTTGGTTTGTACTTCAACGAATAGATTTAACAAAACTTAGGTATTAGCATACAACAAGTTGATATATTATATAGTGATTATACAGGGTGAGACAACAGTCTAGATACAACCCTACAGAGGACAAACAAATCAAGGAATCATAATATTGTCTAGTAGGGGGTGTCTCTAGGTAAATGTCCAATTATGAGCTATGGCGACAGGGGCAGCCGTATTACAGTATGCCATATTGGATTTAAGTAGAATTTCAATAAAATGTCAAGGGGTTAAGTGGATATCATTTTAAACTGCAATATTCTCAGTTAAATGTGAAAATGTGAAAATATGAAATATGCTTTAAGTATCTTTATTTGTGTAGGAGTTATAAACTGTCAAAAATTGACCGGCAGCTTTCAGTTAGTCGAGATAGGCCGGCAGAGATATATCATAACGTAGATATAGTGGGAAGGGTTGATTCAATACGAATGTTGTATTCGGCTCCAATTCACCCTCCACTTAGACAGACAGACTTTACTCCTAGAATCTGGAGTCAATATCCATCTGAAGAGAAAAACGTCAGCGACGAAGAAGCTCGAAACCAACTCTTTACATCGTTTCGACATCAGAGACACCTACACTACAATATCAAGGATCTCTTCATATTCCATTTGACTCCAGATTCCAGGAGTCAAGTAAGTGACAACGTCATATTCAAGACCTGCTCTAAACGGAAGGTGAATTGGAGCTAAAATCAACATTCGTAGTGAAGTATCAGTTAGTCATGAAGGAGGAACGCAGCCTGATTCGTTTATTGATACCAGTCAGTTTAGACAAGTGGTATTGATTCTATATACCACCCCTGTATATAAGTTAAAAGCGTAACAAATTATAGTCACCCTGATAATCAAAGTAAAAGACAAAAGATATATGATACGTCAATAGTTTTCTAAAAGTCATTATGTAGATGTGCTACAGGAATGACGCAACTCGACTGGTATACAATGCACGATGGTGCTTTATGATAGTAGTAAATTAAACAAATATCCAGATCTAGAGATAACAGGCTCGTTAAACTCACTACAATCTCACTTAAATTATATGTAGGTTGGGTAGCGTCGCGACGGTAAAATATATCGTACTTTGTAGAACTCTTTAAAATCAATATTATGTCGGTAATTTAGGTATTCTACATTTATTAAAATGTCGGTCAAAATTTATGTATTTAAATGTTATTTACAGTGCTCACAGCTCAAAATATTGACTGTAGGAAACAAATACGAGTAGTTTTGTTGTCAAAATCTAATGATGCCATTGAAGATTTCACCTTGATATAGACTCTTTATAAATGTTCTGACCAGTATGAAAGTATATTCCATTAAAGTCTGACCTTTCTTTAATCTAAAATGCAATTACAGCAACCACGCATTAATCAACGGTGAGTAATTAATTGGTCTTTTACACAAACATATTTATATTCTGAACTCTTTATCTTCTTTATTCATTAAAACTCCACTCTGTGTTCCTAATACACTGCATGCATACAAAGAAAGATATTAACTTTTTATACGAGCTTCATCTTATATACCGACACCAATAGCTGAATCGGCTTTCTAGGCCGAAACCTCCGAATTTATACATCGAGTTTTAGAATATGTTTTAGAGGAATCTTTAGGACTCTAGGTGAAAATTTCCCTTGTAATTTTTTTCTGTAAAAATTGATTTTGACAACACAAGATTCCTCCATAAGAGAAATTTCCCCAAATTAGGTTCATGTGGTTTACCGTATTTGGTGGCGTGCTCATCGACTGCCAGTTCCTATTTTATAATTAATACAATTTTAATTGTTATATCTACAAAAGGTTCTAAGCGAAAGAAACTTTGATTTCTTAGTCTTTCAGACCGTCATACAATGGTAGACTTGTCGTTGTCGTTCTATAGAATTTTTGCATGGTGAACTTATTATATCAGTAGAAAATATAAGTTCCAATGAATGCACTTCATAAGAGAAAGTTTTTTGTTGTCCTTAGTCAGAAGAAATGACTCGATAATACAAGATTAACATCAAAAAAACTTTTTTTATTTTTCAACGATGAGTTATTACAACTTTTTACAGCGCCCGGAAATGTTGATGATTATCACGTAAGCGCTTGTATTCTGCTTACTTCAAACAAGGCTCTGAACTCAATTTTACTTCAACTCATTTTTCTGAAGTGTTGCATACTTAGGCGTCATTTTTGTTTGAAACACTTCATTTTTCAAGATTTCTATTGGTAAGATATTATATTGGATATAGAGACGATCGAATGAAAGAATAAAGCTAGACGGGCAAGAAAGACAATTAAACTTCCAGATAAAAAGTCGATCCTAAGCTTTAATGATTCATAAGAACTGGCGTGTATCTAAGTTTAAAAAGCTATATATAATAACTATTTATCTTATAAAGGATAGCTCGATTAATAGCCCGTTATGCAAAATGTTTGCAGCTCGGTAAATTTTTCAAACAAGTTCTTTAATACGTTATATTACAATTTCTTTCGGAAGGATGCAATACTACGACACAGTTCTGTAGAGTCAGAGAGAAGAATGACGGCAGAATCAGCTGTCACTGGAGGCGACACAAGACAGCAATCGCCCATGACGTCACACCCAGCAGGATGACGTCACTCTCCTGTCCGCCCCCAGCCCAGCACGCGAGTCACTTCACCCGAGCGGGTAAGCTTTTAGACACGGCACTGATTACTGCAAAATTAAGAAAATAAACAACCTCGGTAGAACTTGTAAATGATAAAAGTAATTTCGAAAAAATCTGTCTTAACCTCAAACATTTTCACTGGCCGAACCTACCCCACCTTTAAGGCTGTTCGAACAGGGTACGATTATGTTAATCAGGAAGGGAAGTTTGGGAGGGTGGACGAGTCTTTTCCATTCGACTCGCTTGAGGCACCCCGTATACTTCGTGCACTGTATTCGTGACTGAAGAAGGAAACCCAGCAACAGAGTTTGGCTCTGAACCTCCCTCCCCATTTGAGAACACATTAGACCCAGTTAACATCGCCATTACCCGATCGTGACTACACTGCGATTGACTATGAGAGATATAAACCAAAATTATAATTTTAAATTTGTTGAAGTGTTTATAGTGTTGGCAAGCTTATCTTGATACTGTTGGCAGACACTGCCGCAGTTAATTGAAACTGTTGAATGGAACTGTTGCACAATGGTGGAGGCAATAGAGCATTGCTAACAATATCGAGCTGATAGCCTTCATTTGTAAGCCGAGCTTAGTCTTCAATATTTGGAAGATATTGTCTCAAGATTCTACTATCATTTATGGCACAAAAGTACCTGCATTTTTCCCGGTTTTCGGCGTTGGATAATTGAATGCATTAGCTGTACACATGTATTCTCAGTAATTGCTATTGGAAATTTGTGCTCAAATCAAAGTCTAAGGAGAAAAGTAAGTGGATAATTGTGTAATTGGCATCGCAAATATTTTGGGAATCGCCTGTCAAATGAGAGAGTTCACATTTATAACTAAGTATAACCAAGGAAGTGCGTATTTTCGACATGTCCTCTTAACTTAGAATACAAAACAATATTAATTAGCGTGAATGGCTAAGGTTACTTTATCAACTAGACATTACCCGTTGAAAATTAAGAATAATTATGTTAAATTTCTTTCCATTCTATTAACTTGTTTCTAAATTATAACTAGCATGAATTTTCTGTTTCGTTAGCTTTTTTAATGCTTTTCCAGAGTTCTCTATTAAAATATCGTAGGAGAAAGGAAACCTTTCCCCTATGTAACATGTTTTCCCCCATGCACCATACAAAGCTAAAAATAAGTATGTTTGCTAAGAGGCATTACATTTTTTAAATTAAAAATAGTCTTGTAACCGTATGCTTGCACTTTAAATTTGTCGTTAGTCTCATCAATCAAATTTCTACATTATGCATTCTATGTAATTTATATTATAAATAGGTATTCTAATTACTATACTTCACCTTTAGGTATAAAATTTTAAGAGGTTTCGTTGTTTATGCGATTAGGTAAAACGCTTGGCACTAAAACTATCGTAACATGATTTATTCGATTTCTCTATTCTTTCTTAAAAGTTGTATGCTACAAAAAGATGTAACGGTTTAGAATAACAAAAGTGTTGAGTATTAAATGTTCAGCTGCATATAATGCAATAAACAACTTAATTCTTGCCTCAAAGATCGGTTACAGATTACCTCGAAACATGAGTGTACAGTTGCTATTTTGTTAACATATGTGTATTACCAAAAGAAACAATTTGTGTTTACATAGCGTAATTTGACTTTGTATTTAAGGGGAAAATCCAGTAATTATATCAAGAACTAGTAGTTACACGCTGTTTCGCACACAATGTCGTACGCTTTGCACGTCCATGAGCGTTTCTGGTTTAAGTAAATTATATTTCAGACACGAAGTTTTAGTTTGACTTATTGAAACGATTAAATAAATATGCAAAGAAATGTATATATTTATGCTCCTTGTAACTTACTTAGATCTTAGTATTTTTTGTGCTGTAGTTGAATTTTCCTAATTTCTCTGATAGATAAAAAATGCATACACATTTCTGAAGCCTACTTTCAGACACTGTAATTTTCTTCCATTTTACGGTATTTTTGGTGCCACAAAATTGAGTTAGCTTTGTTGCACTTATTAAAATATACACAATCAGGTCTGAGAAGCCTACTTTTCTCAAAAGATAACTAAGATCGATTTTATAACAGTCTTTAAAACTATAGTAAAAGTTAGGTAGTAACTTTGTCTTTGATATCTGCGTTACAGTACTAACCAAGCACTGCATACTTAATATTAGCTAAAACGTTCAGTTAAAAGTATATTTTTGCAAAATGTAATCTTTTAATTTTGTTATCAGGATATTTTTTGACTCTGTTCTAAATAGTAGTTGCAGAAAATATTGAAGTAAGAATTGTTGTTACTCTTCAATCACACTCTATGTTTTCAAGACTATAAACGTAAACAAATTTAAAGTAGTAGTTAAATTATTAAAATACGGTTATGCTGTCATAAAACAACCTATAGACGGAACAGTCAGTTATGTTTAACAGACTCTTTCAATTAATATTTCGCAAGTTTAGAGATCAGTGACATATAGCCCAGAGGCATTTTCAAAATAAGAATGGAACTGTATGTTAAACAGAAACCCTATCTGAGTAACACATATACACTCAGCTAGAGATATCATTATATTTTTATTCAAATATAATAGACCAAATTGCTTAAAACTTAAATGTTTGATTTTGTTAACAAATTTGTATTCAGACCATAGATGACGTATAAATAATTTCACACACAACAGCAGTGCGTTGCTCCCACTTAAACCTTAATGACCCTCTAAGTTTGAACGAGTGTTGGGTATTTTCCATTCCACTGTCTGTAGTGTCATCATACCCGCGCCTGCGAGCGCACTGACAATAGAATAAGCGGGAGTTGTGTCCATCGCCACACAGAGAATCGTAAAACATTCACCAACACTTTCAGTGAAGCCTAGATCTGGCTGGCTGGTCTGTAAAACATTCACCAACACGTTTAGTGAAGCCTAGATCTGGCTGGCTGGTCTGTAAAACATTCACCAACACTTTTAGTGAAGCCTAGATCTGGCTGGCTGGTCTGTAAAACATTCAACAACATTTTTAGTGAATCCTATATCGGGTTGACTGGTCGGTAAAACATTCACCAACATTTCTAGTGAAGCCTATATCTAGCTGGCTGGTCTGTAAAACATTCACCAACACGTTTAGTGAAGCCTAGATCTGGCTGGCTGGTCTGTAAAACATACACCAACACTTTTAGTGAAGGATATTTCTGGCTCACTGATCTCTAAAACATTCATCAACACTTTCAGTTAAGCCTATACATGGATGGCTGGTGTGTAAAACATTCACTAACACTTTTAGTGAAGCCTAGATCTGGCTGGCTGGTCTGTAAAACATTCAACAACATTTTTAGTGAATCCTATATCGGGTTGACTGGTCGGTAAAACATTCACCAACATTTCTAGTGAAGCCTATATCTAGCTGGCTGGTCGGTAAAACATTCACCAACATATCTAGTGAAGCCTAGATCGGGTTGACTGGTCGGTAAAACATTCACCAACATTTCTAGTGAAGCCTAGATCTGACTGGCTGGTCTGTAAAAAATTCACCAAAATTTTTAGTTAAGCCTATATCGGGTTGACTGGTTGGTAAAACATTCACAAATATATATATATATATATATATATATATATATATATATATATATATATATATTGAAGCCTATATTTGGTTTACTGGTGGGTAAAACATTCACCAACATTTCTAGTAAGCCTATATCTGGTTGACTGGTCGATCCAACACTTTCAGCGAAGGCATAGATCTGGCTGACTGGTCGGTAATACATTCACCGACACTTTTAATGAAGCCTATATCTGGCTGACTTGTCGGTAAAACATTCACTAAAACTTTCAGTAAAAGCATAGGTTTGGCTGACAGGTTTGTAAAACATTCACAAACACTTCTAGTGAAGCCTAGATCTGGTTGGCTGGTCGGAATCTATGTCAATACCGTATGAACACAGACGTGGTGTCACCAAACCCACGCCTTTGAGTGCACCGATTATTGAATAAGCGGGACTTGTGCCTATCGCCACAAACAACATTCAGCAAAATCTATACGTGAAGACGGACCTGGCTGACTGTGAATTCAGATGTTCTGTCATCATAATTGTGCATGTACAGTTCGCACCATACGCACTGTATAGAAGGTATCTGCCGTCCCACGACGTCGTACGAAGGCCTAGAACTGGCTAGCTTCTCCGAGTCTACTTCTATAATACGGTCTTGACCCAGCCGTCGGCAGTGAGTAGTCTGCCTTGACAACTGACTGGCTCAGAGCAGGCCTTAGTAGCACTTCAGCGCGTATCGATTTTTTATCAAGCCTTAATTAGAGATCTTGCATTTATTCTGATCAGTGAACAACATAATTTGTAAAGCATCTGTTTCTTGCATTACGTTTTGTTTTGTGTCAATTGTTGTCTATCTTCGTGTATTTATAACTGTGCCAAGGAAGTAGTTCAAACTATTTGTATTGCGTTATTGAAGAATACATTTTGAGCTAATTTCTATTTTATTATCTAAAATTTGCAAGGAATGGACTGCAATAGTGTTGTGCCCTAATAACTTCGTTATTGAACAGTTTGTGCATAATTTTAGTTATTACTCTATCGGCCGGGCCTATAAGTACTGCTTGTAGAAAGTATGAGAATCTTATTGTATTAATGTTGATGCGAAATAGTTCGTGGATGCGTAGCATAAGTGTCTGTACGTGGCCTCTTAGCTGCTTGATTATGTATTCCTATGTATTCCTCCAAAATTTGTATTTATTCATAGATACTTTCATACCATTATTTATGTAAGTACTTGATTGAAGGGAGTAAATACAAATTAGCTGATTTATCATCATCCTTATTAACTCTGGCTAGCAACTATATTGCAACTAAAGTTTTAAACTGGAGTGTGCTAGATGAAGCATCTGCTTCAGATCATAGGTATATCTCCTTTGACATGAGGTCGTACAAAATAAATGAGACCTATAGAAACCCAAAGAAAACAGATTGGGTAGCTTTCAATGCAGAGCTAAAAAGCAATATAGTAAGGGAAAATAGGTATCAGGGGCAAGGGGTCGAGAACATGGCGAAAGCTTTGCAAAACGCCATGAAAGAATCGTACCACAAAGCCTGCCCCAGGAAATGCTTTTTGCATGGTGGAACCAGGGGCTGGAAACCTTGAGGAAAACCCTTCGCAGAGCATATAATACATGCAAACGTGCAGGGAAGTGGGATAGGTACTCTGCTGTCCTAACAGAGTACAATACAGAGGTGAGAAGAGCTAAGAGAAACTCGTGGAGAGAATTCTGTCAGAGTATTGATAAGGTACCTGACTGTCCAAAACTCCAAAAAGTCCTAGCTCGAAGACCCATAAATGTGGTGGGTACTATACTTAGGGAAGATGGGACTCACACCAAGGATCCTGAGGAGACTCTTCAGTGTTTACTGAATACACACTTCCCAGGATCTTTTCAAACCAGTGAAACATTTGTTAGTGAATGGCGGCGAGAACCTAGAGATAGCTCGTCTAAGGAAGACTGGGTCTGTGCAAAGACTGTTAACAACTACTTAGGGATAAAACGGGTCCTGGAGTCTTTTAAGCCGTTCAAATCACCAGGTACCGATGGCATTTTTCCTGCTTTACTGCAGGAAAGTGGGGACTTAGTGATACCTCTGCTTCTACGACTGTTTAGAACTAGTCTAGCGACAGGAGTCATACCCTCATCCTGGAGGAGCTCTAGGGTTATATTTATCCCGAAGCCAGGTAAACCCTCCTATGAGGTTGCAAAGGCTTACAGACCAATAAGCCTAACATCCTTCTTCGTCAAGACCATGGAGAAGGTTCTGGATAGGCATTTAAGGGACACAGTCCTCATCAACCGTCCCTTACATCCAAATCAACATGCCTATCAGAAAGGTAAATCTTGTGAAACAGCCCTACACTGTCTGGTTGGCAAGATTGAGCAAGCTATTGAACAGGAAATAGCTTTAGCAGTATTCCTGGATATAGAAGGAGCTTTTGATAATACGAGTACTCACTCTATAGTGTCTAAGCTTACATCCAGGGGTACGGAGAAAACTGTTGTTAGATGGATAAATAACATGCTTAAGAGCAGAAGAGCACAGGTATCTCTGTGCGGAGTCACAAGAGAGGTCAAAACGCAGCGAGGATGTCCACAAGGAGGTGTATTATCACCAAGCCTGTGGAACATAGTTGTGGATGACTTACTCTGGACTCTGAATGAACAAGGTATGTATGCTCAAGGCTATGCAGATGATGTCATACTCATAAGAGGCAAGCATATGGTTACGTGTCTGGAAATGATGCAGAGAGCACTGGCCATCGTGGAGCGATGGTGTGACGAAGAAGGACTTGCAGTGAATCCTTCAAAGACCGTCCTAATACCATTTACAAGTAGGAGGAAACTAGAAATCACACAGCCAGTCCTATGTGGGGGCCAGATACAGATAAGCAGGGAGTTCAAATATCTAGGAGCCAAACTAGATGATAAACTCACTTGGAATAGTCATCTGGAATACATAATTAGCCGATCTCAGACTACATTGATGATGGTGCGACGTGCGGTAGGATGCACATGGGGACTTAGACCCGACATGTCACATTGGCTGTACACCAGAGTCTTCAGACCAATGATGGTGTATGGCTCAGTGGTATGGTGGCCAAAAGTCCAACAGGTGACTGCCGCAAAAAACCTGTCAAAGGTACAGCGGTTGGCATGCTTGGGGACAATGGGCGCCATGAGAGGAACACCAACCGCTGCTATGGAAGTAGTGCTAAACCTCCCACCCCTAGACATATTCGTCATAGGAGACGCTAGGATGGCTGCCTACAGACTAAAGTGCAATGGGAACTGGCATCATCACCATGCTAGTAAGCACTCCAAGATCGTTGAAATTCTCAAACTGGATATTCTAGAAATGATGTCTGACAGAATGGCAAAGGTTACGGACTGGGAAAACCCATTTCAAGTCAACATTGTTGAAAGGAAGGAATGGTCAAAATGTGAGCCTGACTACATGAAGAAGGCTCTAACCTGGTACACGGACAGGTCAAAGACTGTGAAGGGTACTGGGGCAGGGGTCTGGGGAGCCAGACCTAGGGTTAACTTAAGCTTTAGCCTAGGTAAACTGGCAACTGTCTTTCAGGCTGAAGTTACAGCCCTTGCAGAATGTGCAAGAGTTAATGTCGAAAGGGGCTACAAAGGCAAAACCATCAACATTAACTCGGACAGCAGGGCTGCTCTGCAGGCCTTGGCCAACCATGATTGTTATTCGAAGACAGTCTGGGAATGCCATAAGGTCATGAAATTGCTGGCGAAAACCAATAAAGTTATTCTAACTTGGGTGCCTGGACATAGAGGAATCACAGGTAATGAAGGGGCAGACAGTTGCGCTAACTTGGGAGCCAACTGTCCTCTTACCGGTCCCGAACCAACGTGTGGGGTCTCATATAACTTAGCACGTACATCAGTTACCAAGTGGATGGTTAACAAACACCTACAATATTGGAGAAATACTGTGGGGAATGTACAAGCAAAGCGGATGCTCAAGGGACCATCAAGGAACATTGCAGCAGATGCCCTTAGAATGAGTAGAACGGAGATCCGAAAGGTGACACAGACTGTCTCACCTTTGCAAGATGTGCGGTTTTATTACAGGTCATTGGATATTCCGAAGTTACCTGAACAGTATAGGTATTCCAGTTCAGGAAACACTGTGCAGGAAATGTGGCGAGGCTGACGAAACAGCCAAGCACGTCATATTTGAATGTCCGGCATTACAGAGCAAACGCTCAAGGCCCCTAGGTGTTCTTATGTATACGGAAGAGGGGTTGGAACAGGAAAGCATTGTTCAGAAGATCTCATGGTTTTGTAAAGGCCTGGGATTTGATACAGCTTAAACCTGGGAGAGGGTGCACAATAAGCCGGATGGCTCAGAGGCAACTACCAGGCCTAGGAAACCTGGTCCTCTGTTACAAAAAAAAAACAAAACAAAAAAAATCATCCTTATTAACATTGTTATAGCAATTGACCAAAAGGCACCATCTTATTCAAGATTTCAGATTAAAGTATCACATGAAACTGGGATGACCCACGAGAAGATTCAATGTAATTTTAATAAACGCAAATAATACGTTTAGTTCGAACAGAAACCAAATACATTTTTTTTAATCTCCTTCCCAAATAGTTTTAACAAACAACAATTCTATGGGATATAAATAACACCCACAATCAATATTTATTGATAGAAATAACATCCAGTAGTTCTGAAAAAAAAACTTAACAATAATAAATGAGAAATATTTTCTTGAATTAGTACCCGTAAGCACTTGATGGAAAGATTCGTGCAACGTGAAAGTTTGCGTGTAGTATATTTCTACCCTTGCACTCTAGGAGCAGCCAAACATTCCATTCCGGTCAGACACAACAAGAACAAACAGGACATTATTCACGTCAAGTCACCTGTTGCAAACTTCAGAGCGGATGCCAACTGTACTGTAATCATATTTAAGCTTATTGCAAAATCTAGTGAAGAGATGGAATAACAGTTAAAATTTTGTTTAAATTTCTCGATACAATAAATTCTTATTCCAAGCAATTGAAAATATAACACGTTAACAGTTTTCCGTTTCCCAATTACCAAACGTTATTTTTTCCTTTTTACTTAACCTGAATTGTTATAGTCTTGGTAAGAGATGGTTTTGTTCATGCAAATTAGAAATTTATGTGAGAGACTAATTTTGCGTCCACTCAGTCAACGTTGAACGAGTTGTACACATTAGGACCTGATGCAGAGGAACCTCGCGAATACAGCTGATATCGTGTCTTAATAGAAGACCTTCTGAATATTTTCTACTTGAATAGTCAAAAGCTACGATGGCTGGATTAAAAATCATTCTTTTAATTGTCAACCATCATTAAAGCTATTAACTTTACACTTTTATATGGCTCGAAGAGGTTATAAAAATCAGGAGAAAATGTGATCGGAGCCCGTGTTCGGATTTGAGAATGCGGAAATCAACTTTCTGCAGTTAACGATATCCTTTTTGCCTGAATTTTGAAGAAATCCTTGGCCATTGAATCTTGTCAAGCAGGTCGGTACAGGAAGAGGTATACTAGACTGAGTTACTCTCTGTTTGTCAGGCGTTTTCTCCTCAGTCGAAGTGAAGTAAAAGCAGGGATACATTAAACACCCAAGAGGCCCAAACACGATTTAAACTCGTTTTTCACATTATTGTGTACATTACATAATGACGTAATGTGATCACTCCGGTTTACGTGTCCATCGTCCAACAAATTAATAAGAAAACAAATAAAAACACATCCATCAAAGATAGACGCTCTAGCGTTACCAATGTTCGCCAACACCTCAGTTTACAGGAAGTTACGTAACAGCCGTTATCAGTGACCGTGTCCTTGGTCCTGTTATCGTCCTTCGTGATAACGCCCCATGGAGTCATCAACTTGGTGATATGTGTGCCACGCGAAAGGAAATTGCCCTTTTAACTTAAACATAAATTGTTACTGGTATTGTCTGTGAATCATTTACTTTCTACGCAGAGTGACAAATCTATTTATTAATATGTCTACCTTCGATAAATTGATATGATTCATCAAAGTAATGTTTTCCTTTTTGTACAGTCTACCACATATGCACTGTACAGAATCTTATATTTATATAATACCTCTTAGATAATATAATTTAAACCTTAGTTATTTTACTTTAATATTTTTTTAAACCAAATATTACTATAACAACATTGGCAATATTTATACTACAAATACATTATTTATAACATTTAATTACAATTATATATTTTACATACTGAAATCCAATATGGTTGTTGTTATAAAATATAATAAAATATACTTTAATACAACGTTCTTTGACCTTTTAAACTTTTATACATTAATAAAGGGACAGAGGAAACATAACCTAACATGATTAGGTATAGTAATATTTGGCTAAAACCTGTATTAAGATGTTCTCAACAGTGTAATACAATTCAAATAAAATATTTTTATGTCATTTTACAATAAAACTGCGTTAACGTCAAAAACCTAAGACAAATATTTATTGTACGACCTATTTTGTATTTAATCGTGAAGCGATTGCGTTTTGACCCAATATTGGCAGAACTATTAGTGGGCAAAGTAAACACAAATATTTTTCAATTTTATCGACTATGTGGTATTTGAATGTTTGCCTCAAAAGTTGAGTCAAAGGTTATCTGTCGTTCATTGTTGGAATTTGTTCCACATCTTTCGAAGGTTTTCATTTTGTTTTGTGTTTAGTTATGTTTGACAAGACCCAGAGACGGCTGGCTGTGGTCCAGATACGAATAGCACTATCGATATTCACATCAATCAATCGTTACTCGTTTATCGTTATCAACAATCTAAATTACTGTCGCTATTGGCAATCGTGTTTTATGACGGTACTGTTTTGCTCCCCATATTTTATTCTAGTCTTTATGACCGTGAAGGCCACCAATTCGCGAACGGGCAGAATAAAACTACAAGAACGTCGAGTACCTGAATTATGTTTTGGCGTATTTGGAGGTAGATTGTTACGTACCTCGAATAATGTTTATGGTTTCAAACTAGATCGATTATTTGGAGCAAAAGCGAATGGGCGTATGAAAAGAAAACGTCAATTTCCTATAAATTAATTGAAATGATTTATAGAATAATAATTATTTATTTATTTAAACAAAATTAATACCAAGCTAGCTGATATCTGTCCATAGATCCAATACTTGGCAACATGGAATTCCAGAAGAGAACCGGCTCTTGTAATTCTTGGATTTTGATGGGCTAATCATACTAGTACTTCGAGACTTTAAGCATGCTAGTACTCGGTCTCTTAACCCATATCTGTCCATAGTTCCAATACTGGGCAGCATGGAATTCCAGAAATGTAGACGGCTCTTGTAAAGTCCTGTAATTCTTGGGTATGTATGGGCTAATCATACTAGTACTTTGAGACTGTAAGCATGCTAGTACTCGGTCTCTTAACTCATATCTGTCCATAGTTCTAATACTAAGCAGCATGGTATTCCAGAAAGCAGCCGTGTCTCTTAAAGTCCTGTAATTCTTGGGTTTTTATGGGCTAATCATATTAGTACTTCGAGACTGTAAGCATGCTAGTACTCGGTCTCTAAGTCATACTCGTATGTGGATAGTTCCATCTTTAGGTCAACAGGGAACTCAAGAACGTATCCGGCGCTTCATAAAGTCCTCTAGTTCTTGGGTTTACTAACCATTAATTAATGGCACAAATCTGACACATTTCTTTATCTATAAACATAGTTTCTACAAATTATGTAATCAAAATTATGTAAATGCAAAATAATTGAAATTAGTGATAATTGTAGTCGTTTAAGAAGTGGGACTGGCGGTGTTCCATCGGCTACAAAGATTGAATCACACTTGGAAAAGAAAGAGCAAAGGTTTGAGTGGAACGTCCTTCAGACAAATATTTAATGAGCGCGTGACAGCGGGCCACAATTGGTTGATTGGGATTTGGCCGTTTGTGCCGTCAGGTCTCTTTCCGACCGGGGACAAATCCGTTTCTAGTATAAAAGTTCTGTTAGCTCTCAACTCCAGACATTTATTTCAACTTGACATATTTCCATTTGCTAATTATTTTCGGTAAAGTTGGTTAGAGTTCTATATTATATGATCTTAAAACCAAACGAAATACAGATTAGTTTAATTTGGAAAGTAGAAATCAATAACAAGACAGTTTTACGTGTAAGAAAATTCAAGTTATGAACTTGAAAAGTTCGGAAAAAACTATGGTAACCGAACACTTTCAAACTCTGTTAAATTTCTCTTACTAGTACCTATTATTCAGTGTTCGGTGTTTTGAACACATATTCCTACTGGTACCTGGTATATAGGACAACCTGTTATTGTCTATTAACTCTCTGTAGCCATCATGAGCTGTAATTTACAGGCATATATGAGTTATAAACGCTTGATTTAAACTTAAAGGGAGTACCTTGCTGAATCATTTTCAATTTTATATCAAGTGATACACAAACCAATTTGGTGTTTTGGTACACTACTGTGGGGTTCTCCCAGTCCGCAATCCAAATTATACAGCGAAACTAAGAGGGGACAAGAGAGATAGAACCCCCTCCTAAATATCATAAAAACAGTAAATAAATGACTTGCTAAATTGACTTAGTTATTTAAATTTATATTTATCCATTTCATAGCCCTCATGTAATGTGCTCTCAGATCCACCTCTTAAACCTAGCCAATTCCTAGGTTTCTAAGATGAGGGAGATCCCCCTTGTAGCCTTATTCTGTACGTCCTCGTGAGGAACTGGCCAGTGCGATAATCTTATCAAACAGAATAAGGGGGATGGACTGTTGATAAGTCGTAAGGTCGGAGGTATTGATGAAAAGTACCACGGTCACAGACAGGATTTGAACCAGCGCTATCTCTAACTCAGATCCCAAGACATACGTCCTAGACCGCTCGGCCATCGGCACTCCCAAGTTAGTTACGCCACTGGTTCCAATTGAACATGATTAGATCTATTTTGTAGGTTATGTAACTGATCTTTCTCTTCATAATGACACGCGTATTATTTTCATTATTTAAAAAAATCAGCAAATACAGTGAAAATAGATTTCAAAACAAAACACTCGTATAAATATACGTATAAATATTACAAACACTTTAAAGTATTTTGAATTCAAACACTTGAAAACAGAGTTTAGTACTTTACTTTTTGTTACATATGCTGTTGAGCAAATACTAACTTTGAAATATTTACTTAATGTATAACAAAAGTAAATCACACGAATAACAATACAAATGAGATAATCTATTATGGGTTAGTAGGCATTAATTATATTAATTTTGACCAACAAAATACCAAAATTAAAACCATTAAAATTGACCAAAAAAATAAAATACAAATTACTTTATAATTCACGTAATAAATGTTTATGATCAGTTCTCTTGACTACATACATATTTTTATTTATTGCTATACACAATAACAATATAATAACAATACAATAACAATAATAATATTGGTATACTGATCATAAACTAGTGCGCGGAAAAATATTACTTGTTTTTTCCGGCCAGACTTACCAACTTCACGGTAAGCAAAAATTAATATTTCAACTAGCACTTCAAAAATAATGTAAATAACCAGTTTGTTGAAAAAAGTAACGTTTACTAATTTATTTTCAAATAATCTATTAAGTTATAATTATATAAGTACATTATAATCGGTAATACAAATGGTATATCACTTATCATGACAGTTGAACTTTCCAGTGCCATGACACGATTGTATATGTGTTTTGTTTATTTTATATAGATGTATTATCAGTCTAGGTAGATAAGGTTAATATCATATTTATTATAGTTTGATTAATTGTTACGTACAGTTGTATTTGAGAATGGCTGTTATATTTAACAACAGGATAACGTGACAAAGTGGTTCACATATATGCATGACGAAGTGGTTCACATATATGCATGACGAAGTGGTTCACATATATGCATGACAAAGTGGTTCACATATATGCATGACAAAGTGGTTCACATATATGCATGACGAAGTGGTTCACATATATGCATGACAAAGTGGTTCACATATATGCATGACGAAGTGGTTCACATATATGCATGACAAAGTGGTTCACATATATGCATGACGAAGTGGTTCACATATATGCATGACAAAGTGGTTCACATATATGCATGACAAAGTGGTTCACATATATGCATGACAAAGTGGTTCACATATATGCATGACAAAGTGGTTCACATATATGCATGACGAAGTGGTTCACATATATGCATGACAAAGTGGTTCACATATATGCATGACGAAGTGGTTCACATATATGCATGACAAAGTGGTTCACATATATGCATGACAAAGTGGTTCACATAAAATGCATGACGAAGTGGTTCACATAAATGCATGACAAAGTAGTTCACATTATATGCATGACAAAGTGGTTCACATATATGCATGACGAAGTGGTTGGTACTGTATATTTGCAACGACATTAACGACCAACTAATAATTGATTACTCTCGGAACTGACAGAAAGTAATTAAACTCCCATTAAGTTATCAGCAGTATTAGTTATTCTTGGAATTCAATTAATTAACTGGACAAAAGGTAATTTCAAGGAAGTCTTATCGCAAATGAATAATAGGTGATGTGATAAGCCCAACACTACACCAGACAGTCGATTGATTGTTTTATCGTAACGTTAAGATTGTCACGCATTTTCTTCTTTAAACACGGGGTCTACTGCAAAAGTTAAATATGAAAAATACGAATTACGCAACCAAGTCGTATTTAGAACATATTTTAAAGCCATCACAAATGTGTTGACTGCAATAAAATGATTCACGAAGTAAAATTTATAGTTATTTATTTAATAATGTCTCTATATATAACTGCAAATATAACCAATGGAAGACCTAATGTCTTTACAGAGCTGTATTTTATTACAGTTTACCAGCTCTTCGTATATTAATAAAGCACAATTTAAAATTCGATTGGTTAATTATATTAGCAACGCGTTTCTGGTTTTATCGTTTTTTAAGTTTAATTTATATGTAACATGTAAGCTATAAGCAAAAACAGTTTTATCGATTATTTTTTAATATATTTTTTATAATAGCCTATACAGTGAATTCTTTGCATGCATTTTTAATATAAACTTGTAGGCACAAATAGGCACAAATCTACGTGTTCGCTAAACTGTTGAGCATGCTGAATGGAGAGGTTTGTAGAAAGATTTTCAACATTTTAATAAATAGTTAAAATTATTAATTTTAAGGTTTTTTTCTGTTTGTTTTATAATAATTAGTTTTTACTGTTATTTAGGTCTTTAAAAATATACCTAAATCAATAATTCCTTAGATAAGTTTAGCGTGCGATACTTTCCTAAATCAAAACAGTGATACATTTCCAGTAACACTTCGTTTTGTATTTTCAGTTTGTTAATTTTTCCAAAAACATTACTAACAATCCGAGTGTTATCATGAATTCCAAGTATTTCCAGAAATGTTAGCGATGTAACCACGTGTAAGGTCACGAACGCCCTGACAGCCACAATAAGAACAACATTGGCAAAGGCATTTGTTTCGAAATAGTACGCGCACAAAAAATGTGCTGGCGGCGTCCCAGAGTGAAAATAATAATCTTCTGTATTCCGAGGCAGCGGCATGGATCCGCCTACGTTTGTGTACAGTACAGTTGCGGTGTGGTAGGGGTCAGTTTTATACGACCAATCTAATTAAGTACCACCCAGTTTTAGCCTAGAGTAAACGTTATACGTGTATCAAACATAATCAACACCATCATCCCAGTTGAAGGGCAAAGGTGTGTGTTACGTACATTGTACCGTGTACTTGACAGCTCGACGTTAGCCTACGTCACGTTATATGTAATCCATTTACTCCGGTCAGGTTTGACATATTAGAGATAACAAGGTGTCCAGAACCACCAGATATTAGAACTGCAGCATCGAACTTTGTGTTGCAAGCTAGGTTTATTGTGTACAATTGATCTAATCTTATGTGGTTCGGAATCTACGTAAAACTTAATGAAATATTAAAATAATTTTTTAAGGGTTATTACACCTTAGATTGTACCAAAATCTAACACTACGATATTTTATATAGAATACGGTATAAGGAATATGAATAAATATGAAGTCTGAAGAAACGAAATATATATCGAATTATTTTCTAAATAATATATATATATATATATATATATATATATAATTTCAATAATTTCAATAATTTCAATAAACATTGAATCACAAAAAGTATTATATAATATATCATATATTGTGTGTGTGTGTATGTGCGTGCGTGCGTGCGTGCGTTCGTGTGTGTGTGTGTGCGTGCGTGCGTGTGCGTGTGCGCGTGTGCGTGCGTGTGTGCGTGTGTGTGTGTGTGCGTGCGTGCGTGTGTGTGCGTGCGTGTGTGTGTGTGTGTGTGTGTGTGTGTGTGTGTGTGTGTGTGTGTGTGCGTGCGTGTGTGTGTGTGTGTGTGTGTGTGTAGATATATTGAATTTTGCCTATTGCCTTTACAAAATGCCTCTAGATATAAATAGATACAATCCTTAAACCACAAATAAAGTCACGAATTTATGTTTTTAGTTATTTTCATTTGTTTGTATTTCCTAATATGTTTTATTTCTTCGTTGGTAACATTATAAATAATGTTAATACTTACTAATACTAAACACTCCTTATTTAAAATAGTGTGCTTTATTATTATTACTTTTGTAAGTCAATCAATATTATGTTTATATAATACTAGGAAATCGTGTATTGCTCTTGCAACCCAAGGAATTTTCAACCGTATTATGTCTTTCCTTAGGTTCCCAGTAAATTAAATTATATTATATAAAGTACTGCAATATTTATATATTCTTTAATATTAAGATAGGTTTGGAACGTTTCTATATATTTTTTTTCTAAGGAAATTAAATTAAATGTTTTGAGAATTTAAGTAATCTCCCGAAAATAAGTGCGTTGTAAGTTTAATCATGATTTCGGAATGTCTGTTGCAGTGTACGGGCTCACAATGGTTTTTAGCAATTTATTTTTGTATTGCGAGAAAATTAAGGACCAAGTGAGAGGGCCTGGTAGTGGCAGAATCCAAACGTAGCGGCAGAGGTCCTGGTCCTGCCCCACTGTGGGAGCGCCAGGTGGTGGTGACCTTGACCTCCGTATCTCTCACGCACATCACTGACTGAGGGCACCCATCCTCTCGTACACGCTCAGGTTTAGGTGTTACATCACTGTCACTCGGTAATCGGGACAACTTAATTCTGCTGCAAGTCTTACTAACTATTGAAACACAACTAATTAAGTTCATACATACTTCTGTAGGTAAAGAGACTTGGTGCACCCTTAACACAGTTTGAACAGGGAAACATGTAGGCATACTCTGCAGAATTTAGTGGCAACTTATAACCAGAACATAGAACGATTGAAGAAAGGATGTGAGTTTTATACACTTTTTATAATTTTGTACAACATTTATGAAAGTACAAGTACAAAGTTATAAAAGTACAAGTTTTTGTTTATGAAATATAATTTCCTTGAGGTATAATCGGTAATATGTCACTCTCTGATGATTTTACATGTCACAAAATAAGTTAGGTACATTTTTTGCCGTTTTTATTTGGGCCTGGAAACATAATTTCTTTGTTTAAATGCCTGTAGTTTCTCTTACAGTGACAATAAATGTTACTACTTTTCTGTCTTTAGAGCACTTAAAAGACACGCAAAAATTCAAAAAATCCAAAATTTAGCATTTTTTTATTCTTGGAAATAAAAAAATTACATTACTTTAAACAGTGCAACTTAACTTGGTGGCCGTAAATATTTGTTAAGTTTTTATTTGGGCAAAACATATTCCTTTTTGCCGGCCCACAATGAAACTAATAAATGGCATATTATGTCTCGTTACTTTTCCATTTATGTACTTACTGATTTCTTTAATTATTAAATATTTATACAATTGAGCATAAATAATTGCTTGATAACAGAATGTTTAGATCACTGAAATGTTTTGCTACAGACTCCCCTCCAATATATTTCATCCTGATCCGTAAGTGAGGACGTGAAACCATCCAGGAAATTTTAGATACATCCATACGTTCGAAGAGCAGGAATAAAAACTGGAACGGTTACTTGAACCATTATATTTGCGGCCACTTCCTAATCAAAAGACTTTTTGTGGTTAGTGAGAAAAATAACATTGTGAATAGATTCATAACACTTCACAGCAGTTTTAAATGGTTAATAAATTTATTTAATGTACTAAACTTAAATCATTACGTAACATTTGGATACTTAATAATTTGCTTTGGTAGACCTCTTCGTAGTTTTCACTGTGCTATAAAAACATTAAAATGTTGTATTTACTTATAGAAAATCACTTTGACAATCATATTAACAAAAATATTCCGCGTAGAATTATGCACTTACATTAAAATGTAATTAACCGTAAAAATCAGCTTACGAGTAAGATAATAAAAGTTCTTACGTTCAATAGGACCAATATAGTACTATTTTCAATAGATAAAACTTTCGATATCTCTATGTTAATATACACAACTAAAATGTGTTATATAATGTTACAACTTTTTGTTTCCCGTTATTTTTATCTGTTATATATTTTGTTGCATAATCTATCAGAGAAATGTTTGTATTAAGTAAATTATTATAATTATTTTATTGCATGTATCTGTTGCCTTGAAGATGTGTATAATGTTAGTGTGTCATTGTTGATTGGTAGACAATTTGTATTTGATTAGACAATATTGCACGTGGTGTACAGTGCAGGGCTCGAAACGGTCCTAATTGGGGAGACAATATTGTTTTATTGCATGATTTCATTTTCCCAGACGATGGAACAGTAATGTATTATTTATATTAATCTGTATGTTGATTGTTCGAAAGATTAAGTTAGTTATAGTACTGTTATTGAAATATTTGCATTTGTATGCTTTGTTATTGTTTACATTATTAGTTCAAAGTATTTAGGTTTTTACCTCTATTTTGATTGTGTTTGCATGATGACAAACAGAGAATGAAATATATATTTAAATTAATGAATAATTATAAGTTCCATACTCGCCGGTTTGTGGCGCACAGGAATGTATGTTGTACTGCTTGTACATATATTTTGAATAAATATGTAGTGAAATGTGAACAACTAGTATGTAATTGGTTAATGCCTTTTACAGCTTTTTTGTACTGCCAACTTAGAACTATGCTAATTTCATTGTTTATTTACTTTTATATGTTACAACCTTTCAATGTTCGCCTTCCAATGAACATTCCAATGAAATAGCCAACTCAACAATTTACCTGGGACTCATCAGAATGGAAACAGGCAGTTGTAGGTCGGCTCTGCACACTTTTACTTTCAATTACCAATTGGTCTCTGCAATTATTGGCTCGGTTCAATTACCTGCAGAAGGCTGATAATTGAACATTCGCTCCGTCGCAGGCGTTCAGCGTGAAGGTGCCATATCGAGCGAGTAACAAGGACGCATCGCGCACAGCTGCATTGAGACCGGCGATGTTGTGTTGATTGACTCAGGTCTCAATGTCCTTGTATAGTCTTTTACGGGTCTATGTAGGTTGGTTCTAAAGCGTAGTTAAAGAACGATAATTCAGTGAGTACGAAAACAAGAGATCTAAAGTGGGTTTGAAACCACACTAGTGCAGTGGCAGAGTGATCATCGTGTCACGGTGAACATCGTGTCACAGTGAGCATCTTGTCACGGTGAACATCGTGTCACTTTGAGCATCTTGTCACAGTGAACATCGTGTCACAGTGAACATCGTGTAACAGTGAGCATCGTGTCACAGTGAGCATCGTGTCACAGTGAACATCATGTCACAGTGAACATCGTGTCACAGTAAACATCGTGTCACAGTGAAAGTCGTGTCACAGTGAACATCGTGTCACAGTGGACATCACTTCACAGTGAACATCGTGTCACAGTGAACATAGTGTCACAGTGATCATCATGTCACGGTGAGCATCGTGTCACAGTGAGCATCGTGTCACAGTGAACATCATGTCACAGTGAGCATCGTGTCACAGTGAACGTCGTGTCACAGTAAACATCGTGTCACAGTGAACGTCGTGTCACAGTGGACATCACTTCACAGTGAACATCGTGTCACAGTGAGCATCGTGTCACAGTGAACATCATGTCACAATGAACATCGGGTAACAGTGAACATCATGTCAGATTCAAAACGCGTTTGTTTTTAATTTTATTACATTTTGATGTGATTTCATCCTCAGCAGAGCCATTAAATACAGTTTGAAGTCATAATGTATTAAGTGCACATTAAGAAAAATAAATAGTTAATTTGACATAGCATTCAATATTAATTATCAATATTCAGTTTCAGAAGATCAAAGTTTTTGAATAAATACAAGCACAAGCGAACAGTACAATACGGACTTATCTCACCTTCACATGCAAGAACACGAGTACTGAAAACATTTTGTAAAATGATTAAAACGTCCTTCTAAAATGTATGCAACTCATAAATTTAAACACAAAAAAGTGTTTGCAATTAAGTAATATTTGACACAACTACACTTTAAGTAATTTTTTTAGAATTATAATTATGTAGATTTCAAAACAGCACTGCCAATATCAGTAGATAGATTACCAGAGGATGATAGATGAATTAAATTCACTGTTTACAATTACACAGTTGTCAGTAATGTCCGACACGCTTGAAGTGAAAACTTTGTAGGTATCTTACATAAACGAATATTTGGAATCTCGAACTATTTTTCTAATTTAGTTTTATCAAATATTACTTAGTTGCAAACAATTGTTTTACTGAAATGTATGAATTACAAAGATAAATGTAAATTTAAAACACCAAAAGGAACAGTAAGAAATGCACTGTTACTTTCCGATGTAGTGTCAGTTAATATGTTGAACATTGGCGAGAAAGTTCGCACAGTAATGTTATAGCCTAAGCTGTTTTCTAAGTTCTTGTACAGGCTCCGTGAGTACAACACGTGTTGGGCTTAAGCCATAATGTAGTATTGTCTCATATCGGTGTGCGGCGACACTGTGGTAATTACTTTAATTGGATGATCGGTGAGTAATAAGAGACGAGAACAAATTGTAATTGTTGTAGTATTATTACATATAATGGAAGTTGCCTCTGGTTATTCCTAAGCTCCTAATTTTGTCATATTATAGTGTTACGAAATAATAATTAATTTCTTTATTGAAATTTACAATTTCATTTATTGATGGGGTTTGCCGGTGTAAACTACTTTGTGTATATTATTTACTAAAGAACTCCATTGGTAATTAATTTATAATGTTTTTAAAGAACACATAAAAAACATGACGAGGTTTTAAGAACTTCGCCCAATACAGAGATGTCAGGTTAGCGAGAATAATTGGAGATAAGATACATTGTATTTTTACTCCTTTGTTCGTTTTAATGACTTGTTTTAATACATCTATATTAGTGTCTATAGTGTAGGTAGAAAATTATATATTTATTACATAGTGTACGATAATCTGCACTGTAAATTTTGATTTTTGGTTACACGACATGAATTATGTAAATTCAATAATTAACGCTAAAAAAGACATGGCTTCCTTTTGAAAGCTTCTAATGAAATATGGAGTTGTGAGCTTAAGAAAGTGCGAGATAAGATAAGTAACATTTATGGTAATTAGCAAATCGAGTAGGCCTATGGTTTCAACACAATATAAAAGAGTGAAAATAGAAGTGAGTTTGCGACAATATTCTTTTCAAATATTTCTCTAACATTATACGATAATACTAATAACAATGTATACAAGAACGCTTTTATTTCACACATTACAACTACTTTAGCAGAAGATTTTACAATGCTTTATAAACAAATTTCAGATCTATGGAATTGACAGTTAAGTAAGAAATACATAACTCAATGTTTAATCATTTGAGTGATTGAATAAATGGCTTACCTGATATATTCGAGGTTATTACTCCCACAAAAAATATATGTAATCCATTTCGACTGAACTGACACACATGCACCAAGTTTAAAAACGAAATCGCTAAAACACAAACCAGCACCTAGATATTAAGTACACTTTGGGTGATAAAAGTTCAACTAAGGCAAAAAAACCGACAACCGAAAGCTGAAGAAAAACTCTCGTCAGCCGACCAACTTCAGACGAAGTTTCCGCCACTGAGGCGCCAAAAACACTAATTTTTCAAATACCGTGCAATGGCAAAATCTCGGCGCGCACATCACAGAAGATAGGGTCAATTCATTTCGGTTGAAGGTAGCGCGCGTAGTGATGAGGCAGAGGCAGCGGCGCGGCGCGACGGACGAGCGCGACGACGCTAGCGCTGCTGCGGCCTCCCGGCTAACTACAAACACAACAATGGATGACGTCACGGCCGGCCGCCCTATCAGTTGATTCTGGTTCACCTGTCCTCGTGAATCGATTATTGTGATTATTATTTCGGATGATTTGTAGATTTGAAAATTGACCAATTTATAGCATACTTTGATGGGATGGCCACTAAAATTCGGTGAACTACTACAGGTTAATTTGGTATATTGGGTAGACTTTACGAGTCCTTACTTAAAAGCTAAAATTAGCTTTAGATTATAAACAAACATATCTTGCCTTTTGTTTCATTTTCTACACAGTCTACCAGGCGGTCGTTAACTAGTCATCCTTCTCAGGCTTTCGTCACATTTGTTTCTTCAAATCAGATGATAGATATTTTTGGGAAGATATACTTTTAAAAAATCAATATATATTTGTGTGTGTGTATATATATATATATATATATATATATATATATACACATATTGATAAAAATATTATTATTGTTATTACTTCTACAAGATAACACGCACACCAGACTTCCAGCGTGAGTCCACCTGTCTGTTCGTATGTGTGATAACATCCGTATTAAAAGGTTCTATAAACTTGAAACTTGATGCATAGTTTCCTCTTCGTCTAAGGAAGAACTCTATTGATCTTGGGTAAAAAGGCAAAAAAAGAAATATATCGTTAATTGTTGTCAGATATTTCAATACTCCCTTGTATTGGTTTAATTGTCTTAGTCCTTGAGGGAGAAGTCCCACAGCATTTCGTATTTATACTAATGGTTCTCAACTATGGGAGTTAAAACGGGTATACCTGAACAATTATGGGTAAACCAGTGCTGGAAATACATTATTTTATTTAAAAAAATCCAAAATGTATGCAACTCGTCTGACCAGCGAGCCATATTTTTTTAGTTCTACAATGAAAATCCACAATCCACTTTTGTGTTTGTTCCACAACAGCCACTAATTCATTGGGGTCGCATCAAAGTTATGGTGTGTTAGTAGATCTACACACACACACGCAGTGGCAGTTTTACTACGATTCAACACAAGGGGAGTTGTAGCCTAAATAAAGTCAGTATAAAATTGCTCTAATATTTACCGATGCGTAACAACATTTAATGAATAATTATTTTCAGAAACCACTGTTGTAATTATCACAGTTACCATTGTATAGTATATATGTATGCATTGTATGCATAATTGTTTTCATTTTCTTTTGGAACATGCTAACAGCATAAGTGTTTATGGTATCAGAAACGTAATTTATAAATAGTTGTGCCTAAGTAGCTGAAGCTACTTCTCTCGACCTCAAGCCGCATTTGAAAAAAGTGAAGTTTTCGGTCTTGCTGGTTGCTTCTTTGAGCGATCTCTTCCCGAGATGACAGTTTGGGTCCAGGATACCGAGGCTCCCAGGACATGGGACTTTGTAAGTCATGCAGTTTGTCAGCACCATGCATTCATCTTCCATTGCGGCCAAAACAACCTTCTCTCTAAAGAATGTACATGTTCCTGCCGATTCAGGCAAATAATGAACCTAACGACCGAGTTTTGCACTTTGTGAATTCTACAAGCATTCCCTGCTGAGCAGTAGTAAAACATTAACAATATAAATGACTATGATATGCAGCTTTGCGGACTCCGGAACTATATTTCTAGTTGTTATACTATTTTAATTTGTACAATATTTCAGTTTTTTACCGATGTATTAATTTTGTTCATTTGATATAGATTAAGATAAACAATTCTGACGATTACCATACATTATGTAATGTCTACGACAATAATAAAGGAATTGTGAAAAAACTCAGTACCCATTAAATATCATACTTTCTCATATTATTCACTTCAGTCTCTATATACTTAAATATATCGGCGTTAAAATGTAATAACTGAACATCAGCTACACCTAATAATATACTTCGAGCCAGATCATTTTGTCATGAGTATCAGATTAATTATAAGTTCCGAATTCGGGTAAACATAATGAATGATCGATTATCATCATTCTGAGCACCAATAAAACTCAATCTTAGGTTGTAATTAAGCACCTCAATCACCTGTTGCTGTCTTAACGCCCATTCTTCAAATTTGGCCTAAGTTCTCTTAATATATGGGATCGCTAACAAAAAGCTAATCTTTGGTATTTGATCTATGACGGTTATCAAGTTATTATCTGGTATCTTCAGTTTCACAGGACCCAGGACTACGGCTGTATCTGACTACGGGAAAGGTGGAAGCGTCTGAAGCTGACCTTGTCTCTCTCCTGGGCCGGGGACAGCAGAATTAATGTTCTGTGATTGGCAGCCGGCTGTGGTTGTCGCTGTGGAGTTCCTCATTGCTGTATATTCGTTCCGCACTCTGCCACGATAATAGCAAAAAATACGCCTGAAGCGCGCGTCCTATATCGGCTTCTTCTGCGGCAGTCGCTCCCCAATCAATCCCATCATATCTTTTAAGGAAACGCCACTGAGAGAATATATAAATGACATTATAATAATTTTTGCATGTTTGGAGTGTTTTTGTGTAGTTGTTGATTTAACGACACACACCTAATGAGGAAATCGAATGGAAATTTACTTAATTACGTGAAATTTCGAATCTCCTAATGAGACGAAGGGATGTCATAAAATTGGCCGAGGTATCTTTGAATTGTTTGGTTTATATAACCAAATTATTTTGAGAATACATTTTGAATTTATTTCCATAATTTTGATACAGTAAACAATATGTGACCTAGACTTTATTTTTAATCCTAGATTGCAATCGTAAATACGTTCAACACATTCAAACTTTATTTACAAATTCTATATTACTATAACAATTATAAAACCTAAATATTGTCAATCAGGCTTATTGGTTCAGCTAATACGTTTACGTTATTCGTCAAATTTAAGGCAGCCACTACCTTTATTATTGGATATTTAAAACAAACATATAGCCCCCACCTGCAAATTAACCTTCTATAAAAGACAAAACTTGATGTTAATTTATATTCGGAGAATAAAAGGTTACTGGACTTTAGGCGTAAAGCGGGAAGGGAAAATTTACACAACGTTATTGACTATACTTGACATGCAATTATTTTAGAATTCTAAATCGCCAATTGTTACTAACATATGGGTTATAGTTACAAGATGTATTAGTAAATTTTAAATAATTTACCTCTAAGGAATTATTTTATTGAACAATAAATTTTGATTACATTTTTGTTTATTACGAATGGTTAGTTAAAGAAATATATACCGTATACTTAAAGTAGCTAAACGATTTTACACAGATAACGTGACAAACGTACAATAAACTAGGCGCATAAAAATGTAAAAACCTGCAGTATTAATTTTAATACCAATAACAAATACAGTTGATCCAACTTAATAATTGTAAATAAAACAGTGTTGACAGCAGATACACATAAATCTATTATTTGGGATTTTTGTTTTTTATTATTTAAAAAATAGGATTTTCACTTCCGTGAATAATTAAATCAACTGTTGGTGTTACCAGTTGGAATTATAATGGTAAAACACACACACACACACGCGCGCGCGCGCACGAACGCACGCCAGCAAGTATTTGGATGAATTTCATTATCACCAATTGATCATTTGATTATATATATATATATATATATATATATATATATATATATATATTGATTATATCGTCAAAAAATCATAGTATTAATTTAAAACACTCTTTTTCTAAATATGAAATTCACATTTACGAGTATGTTGAAAAATATAAGACCATAAGAATCCAAATCCAAATATTTAAAGCTATATGTCCAATAATTATTAAACTTTTTAAATGTCATAAAGCTTACTTTTATTTGTTACACACATCAACATATTTTTATATGAAACCTTTAAATTACATTATATACAGGTTTAAAAAAGGCAAAACTAGTATTACTGGCTCTGAAAATGTAGCAATATTTTGAAGAACTTTGCACCGAAAAGCGCAATACAAAGAGGGGGAAAAATACAATAATCATTAATGATAAAAATGTTCCAACTGTATAATTATCAAAGTTTAAATAGAAGTTGTCTTGAAGATGCAGTCGGCAAAGTATTGGTCACAGAGCCGTCTCCACCCCGTACATATTGTGGCCATGCAAAACTTTATTTAGGTGGTGTGATGTCCTTGCTAAACTTGGCAAAGATGATCGTTTTAATAAAAAATAATTCGTTTTGCGAAGTGTCAACATAAAGAAACTGTGTACAAATGTAAATCGTCTGACGTTAAAGAATTCTTTAGTTGATTATCTGCTTAGTTATTTCGTTTTGATTATCTGCACCAATATCATTTTAAACAAGGCCTCCTTGCAACCTAAACTTCCTATTTAGTAGGTACCTTACTCATAGTGATATATATATATTTATTAAAGAACTTAATTATTTCCCCTAACCTTCGTTAGCTAAAGTAGAAAATTAAACGCCAGGAAGTAATAGCACATGTAGTTCCGATATGCTAGAAACACAGTATCTTTGAGGAAAACACTGCCTTTATAATGCAAACTAATTTGTAGTTACATCTCGTCAACCTTATGGCGAATGCTAAACAACGACCGATTAGCACTAACTTTTCATCACGACCGACCGGTTACCTTGCATTCGCTGTAATTGTTACAAGATTGGGTCCATACACGTTCCATACCTTCCTGCCACAGCCGCCGTTGCTGGAGGCACTTCCGAGGAAAACATGCGCAATCCTCGTCATTGGCTTCTTGGAAATATTCATTACTGATACAGTCAGTAGTACAAGACGTTGAAAACTGCCTTTTTTGCGAACCAAACTTGCCCTGATGATGTTGTATTCTCAAGTTTTCGCTGAAGTAGCTGCCTTAGTCGTCCTCTTCTAGACGTTCTAAAGAACATGGAAATTTACCCACTTCTTAAAGTTACTTACAAGGTTAGTGGTTCCTAAACGGAAAGATTGTGTGAAAACTGTATATCCAGCTGTATTCCAGTTACCATTTATTTGCGTTTCCTGGCTAGAGGCGCAATTTTGGAAAAAAACCATGAAAAGTACCAAAATAATTCACTCAAGAGTGGAAACTAACAAGCCAGTTCTTAAAAAAGTTCCATCGGTAACAAACTTGAAACTACACATCAGATCAGCCATATCTACAGATCATTCAGCTATTGTTTCCGCTGTAAAACTGACTGGTTCTACTATTTTATACAAAAAAGGAATTCACTTATACGGAAAACAACAACAAACAAGTTTTTTTTCATTCCAGTAGAATTCCATTGCCCAATCGTAATAAATCACCCTTTGTAGGAATAGGCACGATATTAAGTTTCTATGCATAAACAATAGTTTTTATGTTGTAGTATTACATAATTGAAATATTCGTACCTTACGCCTCCTTGTTCCCCTTAGAAGACTTCTATTTTATTATTTGCGTACTTCAATTATCATTTTTTGAGTGGATTTCCTCATTTTCTCAAACTCTTTGTATGGATCAATGGTTTCAAACAGATCTGATGTTCTGATGTAATTATTGTTCCTTGAGATGGTTATTGCTAGCGGGAATCGCTCAATTAAAGGCTAATTAAGGGGCATTCGTGTTTACGTAAGTTCTGAACCGTTGGGATAAAATGATTTTATTGTACTGACTGGCAAACGTTGGCATCCTGAATTCATCCTCATGCTGAAGATCAAAGGAAGCCTTTAATTAACCTGTAGAATCCTCTGGTACAGTCGATGAACGTAGGATATTATGCGATCATACAGCCCAATGTAAGAATGGTCTATGCCGTCAACCTGAATCGCCGAAATCACCGAGTTCCTACATAAAATAAAAAGAAGGAAATTTATTCGAAATAAAAACAAAAAAATACTGTTTATTAAAATGTCAACTCGCATTTATGTTACAAAATACTTTTAAGACTTTTGGCTCAGGAGTAGTATTTTATATTCAGTAGCGAAACCAAACATCCCTTTCAAACATGCAAATGAGTTTTGAGTGTTTTTATTAAAAATATTTATAGTAGAATCAATGACAGTGCAATTGGAAATGATAAAATCCTCTTAAAACAGTAAAAACAATCTTGGCAACATGCTACATCGAGAAACAAACAGGTCTTACGTTGAAACACATGTAGGATAACAAGTTCCCGAGTTTGTAGCGTTGCTGTTACGATTAATAATTATGTAATTAAATTAGGAGTTCACAATTTGGCTGCGTTGCATAATGGAACCGTTGTAGCACGACAATTAGTAGAGTGGGTTACTGTACTAGAGCAACAAGCGTGTTGTGTCTTGTGGCAAAAACCTAACCTGTGAAAGTCAAACTAGTTCTGGTAGTTTGTTTTTGGCGATGGAAGGTTGTGAATGAAACTGGATTTTCCGGACATTTACATTCAGTGATACAATAAAATCAGTAACACTAAGTTTCGAGATCTGCAATCTGATCTCTTATACATAACTACAATCTAAGCTTAACTAAACAAAACATACAAAAGCGTTGTGACACGCATACGTCAAAAGCCACAACAACCATTTTGTGTGTCTATTCCATGCACACCTACTCTAAAACTTGCACTTAATAAAAACTAAACACTAATACACAAAAAAAAACTGTTTCATGTACCAAAATTGGAAATAAATTATGATTCCATTCAATTCAATTCATTATAAAACTGAACTCAGAATACATGTCACAATAGATCTGCACTCACCGGTTAACCAAATAAAATTAACCAGAGGCCAATAGTAATCGGCGATCGTCACGGCAGAACCAAGATGGCAACAACAAAAAGGGACCTTATATTATTATTTAAATAGTTTTTTCTAAACTTTAACAAATTTTTGTTGCTCTTCAAGCTCGCTTTACCTCCGTTATTTTTAAAATGTATTTGAGCACATTTAGTTGGTCTGCTCAAGTAGGTGTAATTTCCAATTGTATAATTTGTTGGATATGCACTTACAATTGAAATGAAACAGTAACACTGTTGCTTTCTCTTGATAACTGTAACAAAGGCTGCCTAACCATCGGAGATGCTTCAAATTATGATTCTAGGTTGTACGTGCGTTTCCATGGCGTTAAACTCTGGTTTATTTACTAACTACGTTTCCAGTTAAGTTCCTCTAATTATTTACTGCTTTCGATTTGTGTTGCGATAATTTGCACGGTACATTACAAACGGTTATTCCATACTGACTGTTTACAGTAGGCGAAACTCTAAGTTGAAATTAGGTTACACGGTTAGGTAACCCCACATCAACCAAGATTTACATGAATTAGTTACTAAAAAACGTTTATTTGATTTTCATAGTGAATTGGTTTAATTATAAATAATACAAATTATATTAATAAGATAAAACATTCAAATTTCAAAACATTAAATCATAATATAAGTAAATTTGAAAAAAACTAAATTCTTAAAAATATGCATACTGGACAAGCTTTACATTTATTTATATAGCTATAGACATTTAATTATGCTTTGGTCGGCCGATATGATTTTTCATATATAGTGGAAGTATTACCCTGCAGTATTGTACAGTACTGTAATAACCAAGTAATAAAGCAAACGTGGGCGAAGCTGCTTGCGAGTGATGTGAACACCACGACATAGTCATAAAAAGTACACAAATAATGTTTACCGACACTACAAGAACTTGCTGGTATTACTTTCCTTTCAGAATCCACACAATGATTTTCAAAGCGATAATTATCTGGTATAGCAACAACGTTTAAACCGTTTATCACGCTGAAATATTATAAATATTTCACTCATTCGGTTTTGTAACTAACTTAGTAATTTAAATAAGGAGGGACAAATAAATTTGTTTCATCCAAATAGTAGTTTTCCCGTGCATATTACATCTTAACGTATATGAACTAATTATTAACGTATAGGTATTGAAAACAAATATTTTAACATAAAAACTAAAGCTTATTAAAGCAATTTAAACAAAAGTTTCGTCTTAACAATTTAAGATAGGTACCTTTAGTGAAGATAGACAAAACATAATTGTTTTATAATTCCTGTTCAGTCATAAACTTCAGGCACTTGAAACAGAATTTAGAAGGATCTTAGAAACACAAGATAAATGTTGCAATTAAGATCTGTTATAATGATGCAAATATAACAAATAATTCACAATACCAAATTTTGTCCAACCGAGACCAAGCCTGAAATTGTCAGCTATAGATGTTACAAAGGCATTTGCCCGTGAGCCACTTAGCTATTGTAAATGTTCTGACAGAATTGGGAGTGCCAAATGGGCACTTATCAGTAAAGTAGATAGAACGTATCAAGCCTTTACAAGCTGAGTTCTATGGTGTTTCAAGTGGCAGACGAGAGTTACAAGTATAACGAGTGGGCCTTGGTGTACTATCTGTTGTAATAATTCTCTTTTAGCTTGTAGTGGACGTTGTTTTGCAGTTCGTGCCACGATCCGTAAGGTCCATTCCCACGTTAGCTCATACACGCTAGTTTGCTACCATAAAAAAGTAGGTTTCTCACGGAGCGGTGATGTGCTACTACTCTAAAGCAGCTGGCACCAAAATAGCCCGATGGTGGCTGTTACGTTTCAATCCCCCTCCCCTACACCCCGCGCCCAACACTGTTGCCGGTTTTACACGCAAAAATTACTTATCAGTCTCAGCATCTGGTGCATTATTATTAGATGTCACCGTATACAAAAATATGATTTGATTTCATTTCATTTATGTTTTTCAGACAGCATGTATTGAACAGACAGTAGTTACCATGGCGGGAAATAGGTGGTCAGTAGCGATATGGCAACACTGTCTCAATTACATCGGGACATTTTGGTGCGGGCTGCTTTAGTGTAGTAGCACAACCATTTCTACTTGAACGTTATCTACTTCTCCTCCCTAGTGGGTAGTTAAATCAAACATGTCAAAAGTTACTAGTCTGCTAAAAAATATTAACAGTTTATATTAGCTGCTAGTTATTCACTCACACGCTAGCTTATTAGCTGCTGATCCACTAGATAAATTGTACGTTATAAGATTTTTCAAGTGGATGCTGGATTTTACATTAATGGAAGCACAAGTGTTTTCTCTTCTCCCGATCATCCAAAGTGCAGCAATGCTAAGGCATTTAAAACTCGTCTGAAAACCGCACTGATCTGAGAAGCTTTTTACTACAGACGAATTCATGGCACATGTTTGGATGACCACATGATTGGCTGACTGACGCTGGTCCTAGAGTGTAACATTCGAATGAATGAGAAGTAGGATGGATGGAACACAGTGTATGTGTGAAAGGAACCTAAATGTCGTGTATGAATACAAAACTATAGCCTATTTTCTTTCTCGACAATTGCTATAACATGTTCAAAAGCAATAAATTATCATTATTATTAAAAAGCGGATAAGGTTTCAACTCCTGCATATAAATTATGATGAGGTATGTTAATGCAGAGATATCTATTTCTGTAGGATTCGGTATATACTTCAAGGTCAATTTGAGACCTAATGGATGGAGACATCCACTCGTATCAAGTTTGATATCAGACATTTCTTTGACACTTTAAGTGCTTAAAACGTTGCATTCCTTTATCACAGTTTTTGCTTAAGCCAATGAAAAAATTTTGAGAACGTTGAGATTGGTGGGTAGCTCATTTGTGCGTGACTGCGGCTGCACAGAGAGGTGGCGCTTGATTTTTCATACTATAGTGTCATGGTGTAAGATGCTGGACTGGATGTCCTCTTCTTTAATTTTCATAATTCATGGCTTGATGTTAGGCAGGTTATGCAGCTTGTATAAGTTACTAACCTGAGTCGTACTAACCTTTGTATTTCCCTTCAGAAAATATTTGAGAAACAAATTTCTTGGTCTTGGGATTACTCTTAACTATGGCTGCAGCAGTTTACATTCTACGGACGATTTGAATACAAGAAAAAAATGTAACTATTTCTGGGTCTGGGTGACGGATCTAAAATTATCCAGTACAGTACTGGTAGCCATATATAGGAGACAGCTGCATCGAATTAATGCAGAGTTACTAAAAAGTGCGAGATGATAGCAATTGACAGCGTCATATTACGTGTCGGGTGTACGGGTTTGACTAACACTGGTTAGTCAAACTTTAGAACAATAACAGTTGTTATGCACCTTAAATATGAGATGACTACACAGTGGAGGATATTTAATGTAGTAAACGAGACTCAGATGGTGGTGTTTTTGTGTTGATCCAATAACTCCTACTTGACCAAGCAGATATTAGACTACCCATCCTACTGGGAATTGGGGGAATTACAGGGTGTACATTAAAAGGTTACAAGGTATATTCAGTTTGCACAAGAAGTTGAGGGAACCCCTTATTGCAATTCCTTCTAAAAGAACCTTTACATTGTTTCAGAAGACACAGGATATGAAGAATAGGTTTTTAGATGTTTGCGGGTTAGGGGCTTCCTCCTATCGAGATCCTTCGTTACAGACACAATTAGGGATGCAAGCACAATATCGGTCGTGGCACCCTGGAAGAAGAGGGGCTAGCTTTATTACTGCTTCTTCCAGTCACAGCAGCCAGTGCTTTTAGTACTCTTACTTGTTTATGTTTGCAACCATATCTACTCTTAAACAGTAATCCTCAGTGCTACACTAGACCTATCGTTCAACCCTTTAACCCCAATATTCCGACATTTGCGGTTGGTAATTTGTCGTTCCTGGACAACTATCGGATCACCTAGATATAAGTGATACATCGGTTTTTGCTATACCCAGTGTTTTATTTCATCAACCGGAAGGTATAAATCAGACAGAGTGAACCTTTTTGGTTGGTCAGACTGCACTTATATCGGTTACTAATACTGGTTCTTTGTAAAACAATGAAACAATTAGTTGAAAAAGCCATTAGGATTATTTGGTGAATAAAATAGTCACTGAAATGTAGATTAATTTACTCTTTATGAAAACTAATCTAGTCTTTACCAAAAGTAGAATAAAGAACCTAGTGCAAACGGTAACGCAGGTGTGTTTGTTGGTAGCGGAAGGTCGAACCAACCGCAGAATGTCACAGAATGTCTTGGAATGTCGCGGACAATAAGTCATAACGTAGATTATTGGCAGGAAATATCTAGAAGTAGAAGTCAAGTTGAACTTTGAGAAAATAACCGTCTCAGCCTTCAGCTGGAATTTGTAATTATAACGAAGCTATACCATAAGTTTTTACTTGAGCTTAAATGGGAACTAACTTTTACATAGCCACTTCTGCTTAAGGTAACTACAAATCGAATTTAACCTATACAGAAATTATATTGGCATTTCAGACGTTTTACTTTTTGTATTTAATATACTATAGGAAGATGAAAGTTTAACAAGAATGGCGGAGGTCACCATCTTGAAATTATTTAATGCGTTACCCTCTAATTTTTGTACGGGTTTGAGACTGAGAATGATGATTCGCAAACATGTAAAAACTATATCAACATAAGTGATAGAAATGGGCAAATTGATATGACATGAAACTGGTTGAGATATTTAATTTCGTTTAGTTTGAAATTTTTATTGAATTTTTAATCTAATTATCTGTAAAAAGAAATTTAAATAACACTGTCTGGACTGAAACTTGTTCAGAGCTGTGCTTGTGAGTTTTTCAAAATGTTTAAAAGCGTTACTCTATAATCTAGGTATTACAAAAAATCAAAGACGTTAAATGAGCTATTAGATGTATTTTTTATTTTCGAGAAATTTACTCAAGTTTGTGCGAAGCCGGTCAAACAGTTATCTCACCGGCTCTTAAGTGATATATTCCAATCATCATTTTCCTAATATTCGTTATTAGATGTTTGTATCAGTCCAGGATTGTTTCATTCCTATTTTCTTTCAAAGCCTTTAAAAGTAAGCTTGTAAATCCTATAAGATTAAGAGTATGTAGAAGAATGTTTATTGCCGATAGGAATATAATTGCTTGAAAGCCAACGAAATAAATTGTTGATAGGCCACGCATTTTGCATTTATTTATGCACATTATTTTATACTGTTTGAACTTATCAACTGAGCAAATAACAAATTGCATTCGTTACTTGCAAATATCATCTCCTCCAGACAGAACAGGTATTTGTTAGATCACCTAGATAATAAATAATTTTCCAACTCCGGTTTTTGAAACAAGTGATACTAATTTTTATCCATCGTTGACCTACATCAATCCTACCTTTTCTTCAGCGCGTCTTTCTAGGTACCGTAATGTGATGTCACATTACAATGCATGTGATACGCGTTTATTCTTGACTGACCTTAACCGTCACACAATGTGTACTGGATAAAATCAAAAGACACTTACGAAATACTCTAGTGGCCTTGAGAGTATTGATGCTAACTAAAGTCGTTGCAAACTCGAGAGTCGCTTGTTGCGCACTATAATATACCAGCTTACCTTCAACAAGACCTATCACAACATCGCACATTGTCCACAACCCGATGTGGCGTGGTGTATGTCTCGTAGTAAACGTGATCAGTGATCAATGAATGGTAGACAACAGCACGTCCAGTGTATGTATCCCTGAGTACACAGAACGCTTGACTTTGTCGTAGGTCAGGAGATACAATCAACGTAACAAACCGTTCTCAGAAATTACTTGATTCGAGCTTGGAATTGATATAACTTGTTGTGAATTGCCATACTTTATCAACATCCAGACTACTTTCCAAGTAAATACGTCACAATTGGTGTTTTTCTAGTATGGGCATCTTTCATAAGAATCGAAATGACGAAATGTTACAATTCGACCACGTTTTATTTTAGTGCTACAACATCGATTGAAAGCATCGATACCACCTATTGTTGCATGTACGTTAACCACTTTGTAATCGGTTTATTAAACACATTTTGATATTGTGTATCGCAGTCATTAAATTAGTTTTATTTGATTTGGACTCATTCAACCACCTTAATAAATAGTTTGAGGACTGGCCGTTTTTTAGCCATACAGGTGGTCTAGCATCTTGGTATCAACAGACCCTACAGGGCCTTCTTAAAAACGTTTTGTTGTCCTTCCGTATGCACTTAGAACTTGATGAATTCCTATTAGTTCAAGGAAGAACCCTGTTGATATTGGAGTGAAATAGCTACACGGCAGTCCGTTTATTTGTCCGTAGAGTGAACACTTGATACAAAGGACCCTGAGACTCGAAACTTGGGATATACGAGGGCTATCCAGAAAGTATATTACGTTTCGCTCTGTAGCCGCTTGGGACGGGACTATCCCAGCGATTTCGGTGCCAGGGCGGTTCTTCGTTCAGTGGCTATCCAGCCGTGTTAGTGACAGGTTACTGTAGCTCCTTGTTGTTTTACAATAGCAGTTTAAAATGTGTGACACAATTGGAAATCCCGAAATCCCGGTTTGAAGTGCGGTTGGTAATGCGAATTTTGTTGGCTAAACACAATGAACCGATTAAAATTTGTTGATAATTCTGTGAAGTTTATGGGAACGATGTGATTACTGAAGGTGGATTACGTCAGTGATGTATTAAGCTTAAGTAATGTGCATGATGATGCACGAAGTGGACGGCCGTACATTTTAACCGATGAAACTGTCTCTAAAGTAGATGAAAAGATTAAAGAAGACCACCGATTGACAATAACAGAATTCTGATTTAGTTTTCCTCCAATTTGAAGAAGTTTTTTTACACGAAATTGTTCCGCAGAAGTTACGTTACCATATACTTTGTGCAAGATGGGTACCGACTACACACAGCAAATTGGACTCAAGAAGTCCTGGATTAAGTAAGAGGGGGGGGGGGGCAAGACGCTCGTAGCTCTCTTTTGGTCCAAGGAAGCGCTCCATTGATTTTATGGACAAAAAGTAAAAGAGAAGTTCATCCTTCTGTCTATCCGTCTGTACACAACATTTCGTTACGTTCTCCGGATCCTCCGACACTCCGTTGTATCATTCGATTGTATTCATAGGGAATTCTCTGTGTAAAACACCACAAACACTAGTCTTAATTTGTAACCAATCAACTACGCTTCCATTTCGATTTTGATATATATTATTTACTAATATTATCACAAACGAGAAAATTAAAAGTCCAGAACTTATTATATACATGTCAGGTAATGCAATTGTAAAATGTTAACTACAGTGACATAAGACGTTCTTTAACATTCTATCTTCCTTAACGATACATCGTGCTTATTTTTCTCTATTTAAAATATGGAACAATGTGATCATCAAAACACTTATATCGAATAAAAAAATATGCACAGAGGCTGACATTTTTAATCGATTTTTTTCAGACTGACTAATACCAACAGTGTTTAATTGTTCCTGTTAGTAGAGCCCACATAACGTCCAGTCAAGGCCAGTCATATTTATGTCTGTGAGAATAGTTCAGCAAGGTCGCCCATTGTCTGGGCAGCAGAACGACTGTTCTCTCATTATGTCTTCTCACAACCGTTGCATCGTGAACGCTACAAATTATTGTGTAATGAGCAGGCCGTTGAAAATTCACTTAAAACTAGACTTCTCTTTCCAAGATCCATCTACGCTTTATCAGGTTTATTTCTCATAAACTGTATCAGCTCTTTTTCAATATTATATTTACTAAGCTTCTGCATTTATTTTTAATGGGCACTTAAAGGCATTGTTCTACTTATTCATTTTATTATTTTTAAGAAGAGGCCGTTCTTATTCGTTCTATTCTGCTCGTCCCCAAGAGACACTGGCCTGTGCGAGGGTCTTATGATACAGAGTAAGGGATGGATACATTACAAGATCGATGGTACTGATAAAAAGTACAACGGTGACACACAGGATTTGAACCTGCGCTATCTCTGAGACCTAAGTCCAACGTCCTAGACCGCTCGGCCATCGGCACCAACGGACCATGTGGTAGTAGTCGATGGAAAAATAACTATATTTATAATAGTTTTTCTCTTATCGACTGCTTGACGGAACCCATTAATGTAAAAGTTTTGACAGAAGAGTTGTCCATGCAGCGTGAATCATTGACACGGTTAAGAAATTAATATGTCTATCGTTATTATTTACCACTTCCTTAATGAGTACATTACTCTGTAAAATGATTCAATCTGCCAGTAACAGTCCAACATCAAATTCCAGTTATTGCAACGCAAAAGGATAAAATTATGCAAAAAAAGTGGAATAATTTGAAAGCCCAGAACCTGTTTGGATGTTGAGTAGGTGTTGCTTATTATCGCACAATATGCATGTATAAATAAACATCTGGCTGTCACTTACTGCACTGCCATAAAGTCAGTCCCTGCAAAGTACCTGGAACAAAATAGAACTAATTAAGTACAATAATCGATTTCTGTAGTAAATCATGTGTTTAACACCTGTGAGGGAGGTGGAGGCGGGTCATTGGAAATTCATTCCTTAACACCAACAACTTCCACATCAATATTACCCTCCACCTTACAGAATGCAATAACCTCATCTTACATCCAAAAGTGAATGTAGTATTGAATTATGTTGGTATTGGATCCTGGAAGAAAATTTGGCGTTGCATATAAAAAACACATCTCTCCAATTTCACAGGTGAAAATGCGCCAGAAACATATATTAAAAATTATTTGGTGAAACTGTCGAAAAAATCGTATATTTAAAACTGGAATCGTATATTTAAAACTATCTTCAGTAATCAGCAAAATCAACCCTTGTGCAAGTATTTTCTTGCAGGAATTCCATCTAAAAACCTTTTTTAATGGCGTCTCCTTTTTAGGTAGGATGTGCATACAAAATCACCGTTTTTCAATTGTCCTCATGGAAGCATTTTAGGAAAAGTAAAAACTATTTTACCCAACATAACCCCAGAGCCCAAAACCACCATTTTAAGGTCCCGGCGGAGCAAGTACTTTTTGTGAATTAATCTTATTGAAATAAAGTAGGCTATACAAATTACATTTTGGTTATAAAAATTAAAGGAATTCAAATAAAAGTAGTGTGACAGTTATTAAGTCTACCGATCATATGTTAGTTTGATTATTTAAACTATACGTACATGTTAATGAAATGCAATATGTTAATTCATACAACGCTGTAAGAAATTTATTTATTCATATTTATATTTCATATAGCTATTCATATAATATATTTGCTACATAAATAAAGCGACTTGTGGAAACGATAACGGTTCCCAAAATGGCCTTATTAAGCTAAAATCTGATACAAAAATTTATTTTATAATTATCTCGGCTGAGTTTGCTTCGTTCCAATATCGCGCCCGTTTAAACTAAGAAGAATTCACAATTACCTATTCATGGACCTAAATAAAAAGTCAAAAGTATTCTAAAACGATTATAGTTCGTAAACTTTTTGCAATAAAAATACTTCTGTATCTTGAACAGTTTACAAGATATCGATTACGTGTATAAATCGTATACGAATTTTTTACCAGCAAGAAATTCTAAAAAGCAACTGGAACATAGATCATAAAATCTCGGCCAAGTTTATTAATCGAGTCCCGTACGCAATTTCATTCAAATATAGCGGCGTTAAAACAAAAAAAAATTGTTATTTATGTGCCAGGATAAAAAACAAAAAGTTTTAGAATGTTTATAACATGTTTTTGTATCTCGAAAGGTTTTCGATATATAGGCTACATTATATGTAAATCTAATTAGAAATAAATTATTAATATTTAAGTTGTCTAAAAATATACTACTTGATATACCTACTTCTTCCGACTGAGCCGGAAGGACTATAACGTTTCTTATAGATTTACAATGAATATAATCAAGAAAATTGTTTTAATCATATTATCATTTGAGCCATAACAGCCACCTGAATTCTATTTGCATATAAATCAAACACAAATATATAGATAAGATATACAGATTATAGCGCTTCAGATGTAGTTGACAGTATCTCAGTACCTATTAATGAATTATATCAGAAAGTTATAATAAAAACTCCAATCAACTACTGTATAAATGATTTTTTCCGGACATTTGGCATCGTTCGACATTGTTGATATATCTGCAATCTGGACGTTCCTCAGGAATGATCACAGATCACATTGCGGATCTCGAAAACGTAGTGTTACTATACCAGTTATTGATTTCTTGTACCAATGAACGATTGAAAAGGTCCGTAATATCGTGATTCCTTCATAGTCTTTCCATCATCAGAATCAAACTTGACAAATAGAACAGTTATTCATGACTTTATCTCGCTCTAAGGTTTACAGCGCAAGAAAATGAACCCAGGATCCGAACCCGCGGGTTCCAGACATGATAAGACGTGGCGCTAACTAGTGAGCTGCCGTCTTCAGTGCCTTCTATAACCGGATTGTGGCCCAACTGGTTGGGTTAGAAATCCTCCACTTCGGGCCAAGGCTGGGACCTCTGCAGTGTCTGTTCATTGAGGAATTATTCAGGAAATATAACGAAAACATGGAAACTTGGAGAGTCATGTTAGCGAACAGGTCATTAATAATGCTTTCATGATTCTTTGTTCAAAAGAGGAAATCAAAACTGAATAGTGAATAAGAAGTCGACTTATTCTGAAAAAGGGTTATTGAAGATGGATTGTGTGAAAGGATAATAGTATTTCAGACACGTCCCACCGTTATTTTATAAAACTTATGACACTACGTTTCGAGCATCGAAATATACCCTCTACCTGAGGAGTAACAATCTTAATTACACTTAATTAGCCGTCATGACATCTAAAAATGTTATATTTTCCGTTTTTATTTTCATTATTTACTTAAACTTCAAGTAGTAACTGAACAAGTATCTTAACAGTTGAATTTAACAAATTTACAAGACTAATTTGTAATAGAAATTTTATTCAAATAATAGTGCAACTAAAACAAGTTCTTTAATCTATGCATGTGTGAATTGAATCAAATTTTGAAATATTATATAGTACTGCACTTTTTTAATGTTTAGAAACTGTTTATTAGAATATTTTGCCAAATTATCAAAAAGAATCGAGCAAATAAGGGTGCTTTATTTGCAGGCGGAGAATTACAAAACCACGAAAACTGTATAAAACAGTTTGTTATACTACGTGTTTTAGTTTATATTGCAAATATTAAAATATGTATTACAAAAGTTTGATATGACCGCCGTTAGTTACTCTGCAAATATTCAGGCAATGATAAAGAGTGGTGCAAAAGTAAACAGTTGACATTTATGATTGCATAAACTAAAACAACTGGTAAGGTCCAATGGTAATGGTCCAACACTGGTAAGGGCACGTTTGTAATTATGTTACGGTAAAGTTTTGTTTTATTCCTTGGTGTATTACCTCTAACCCGTTAAAAATATGATTACTACAGAGCAAAAGGTTTTTTGTTTTTGAGATCGCTTGAGCTCTTGTTAAAGTTAGTGTAAAAAATATCCAAAGCATTTGTAGTCCATATGCATTAATTCAATACTTTTTAATCTAGTTGTATGCAGTTTTCATGATTTTGTGACTCTTTGCAAATAAATTAATTTTATTTTTGAACCATTCTTTTTTAATTTTAGGAGCTAATTTTCTATGATATTTTCACCCAACTCTAACAAATTTACATAAAAGTTATCAATATTTGTAATATAAATTTTGTATCAACTTCTATAACATTTTCAAATAACAAATGAATTAATTGTTTTTAAACGACTACGTATTTTATTTATATAGTCTATTATTATTAAACAGATTAAAATTTAAAAAAAAATGAAACCCTCTTTTATTAAACAATATTAATGCGATCGGTTCCTTTTGGTAGACTGCTTTTTTTAATTTTAAAAGGAAGTTTAGGCCACAGCCCTTAAAAATGCCAAAAAGACAGGAAAAAATGTATTATTCCACAAGAAGAGGTAGGAATTCGATCCAGAAAGATAGAACGTACTGTAATTACATTTTTATTTATAAAATTATTCTCCTCGGGACAATTTTCCTAAATAATAATTTTAAGAATATACTTCCTTTCGACCTAAATTAATGATAAACATGTCACTAGCCGAAGCTATTAAAACTCTTTAAATATTATATCTCCTATCTTTTGATGTTGCTATTTCGGCATGGTTACAAAAAAAGCCTACATTTTTTACTTGAAGTACCTTTGATTTCTCAAGGAGTAATAAATTTTATATTCTACTTTTTCATCTTCATAGAGTCTAAATCTTGAATAGCTATGAATGTAATATAGAAATATATTTTTCCACCCTACAATCAATTGCTTCATCTTAACAAGATTTAAAAAAAATCCTTTATAAATTAATTAAAAATAATGTCCTTTGACTGTGAATTATATTTCGGAGTGTATTTATAACAGTACGATAATTTAACTTCCCTTTCGTAAAAAGTACAAATTTCATACTCCTTACAGTAGATCTACGAGTATTTTAAAACTTTTTACTAACAAAACATTACATTTAAAATATACGCCCTATCTTTTATGTAGGTAACTTACTTTTTTTAAGACTTTATTAGATACGAGCAATATTTCTCTTCAGTTCATAATTTTGTCACTATCTGGAAGCCGCTTATCTTAATTCTTAGTTAAGACATTAAACTATCGTGATTTTATCTATTAATACTTAAAAACCTTTATAAGGTTTAAATATAACTTCTGTTTTCTTGCATCGCTAATAGGAATGTGGATAAACAGAAGACTGGTCACGAGACGTACCCAACACAACACGCTGGACAAGTAAACAAATCTAAAAACCATCCAAGCATCCATTACTGGAAACTGGTTAGTCTAAGTATACACACGAGACTCAAACTGGTTCTGCTTGGTTTTGCCCGCCTGCTGTGACGCACTCACGTTCTGTTTCTGCAGCTGGAAAAACGAGAGATTATAAAAAAAAGCCAAGTGCAAGGAAAAAATATTGCGTTAAAATTGTATTATAAGGCTGTATCAATAAAATATTGATAACTTTACTGTATACGCTTCGATTCGATTTGGCTCTACCGAAGGCATTCGAATGTAAGTCTCAAAGTTTATAAGGACACATTTAGTAAAAGAATGAAATATTATAATAGACGAATAAAGTTTGAAAAGTTTAAAGACGATAAACATATAAACATTGACAACAAAATATATCTGGGCAGTAAAACCGGACTGCAACAGCTGGCCCACAAGGCCCGTTTTTTATAAGTTACATAAGCCATCTTAATTAGAGGTTTCAATATGGATGGACATCTATTTTTAGACAGAAATCCCTTAAGAGGATCCTGTATCAATCTTGGTTCCAAATAAATATTAGCAACTTCCAAGGTGACGATGTTTTTCTCGTTCTACTTTTTATGGATCCAATGCCCTTCAAAAGTTTTAAAGGCGCAGTTTGTGGATGAATAGTTCATTTATCAACTATATTTTTTATTCTGGAACTAGTGATATTAATTAGTCTCATATTGAATCTCTTCAGCATACTGAATCTATTCTAATTAATATTATCAATGCAAAAATGCCTTTGTTTGTTTGTTTTCATCATACTGTTTTGTGAAGTAGCCAGAATCCTCCAGAGGTTATGTATGGCTGGTCTGACAGAGTATAATCTAAGAATGAAACTATTTGTAAAGTAGACACACGACTGCGAGCGCACATGTGAGAGCGCTTCAATTGGCATCGGTCCGTATTTCCTCAGGGGTCACGATTGGCCAGACAGTATGTAATCTATGAATGAATCTGATTTTTGAAGCAAAGAAAAGAACGAAATTCTGAATCCAGAGTAATGCGTATTCAGAAAAATAAATGCATAAATGACGTGCTGTATAGCTTTCTAGACGATGTTGTCGATCCTATAATAGTCAAAACAAGTTTTCTGGACAATTTTCTAAACACAACTTGGTAGATGTGTAAATTATCTTGTTTACATTGACCAACATCATACGTTTCTCGGATATAAAAATAATAAGTAGAGGAAATAAAACACTAAATAAATAAACCCCCTTAATCCTGATGCTTAGAGGCACAAGTACATATCAACAGTTTCTGGTTAAAATATGGTAGTCGGTATATCAGCTTTCCTCAGGAACTTTTTATTCGCTTAATATATATCACAGACACAGATAGCTCTTTTAACACGGATCTACCCATATCAAATTTTATTTGTAGATTTGTAGAAGAAAGAGATAAAAGGTCATTTAAATTTGAACTTAATAAACTTGCATATCTGTAACAATTAACCATTAATGCCAAAGTTAGTATACGGCTTGCAGTGTTGAGATATACAATAAATTTACCTACAAATTAAGACTAACCATATTGTGTTCTAGAGCGATTCAGAGCTATTACATTGGCAATAAAACGAGAACTTTTCTAGCTGATAGTGTTATCTGAAACTGTGGTGACATCTATATCACGATTGATAACTATTGAGTGTATCGGAATACAAGTGTGGGTCTGTTGATAATTTAGGAATGTCTGTCGGGCTTAACGAAATCGTTGTATAATCTTTTACCGACTTCTAATCTCCAACTCTTTCACATTTAGCAAGAAGCAGCATTGTACATTAGGATGAGTCTTCTGGTGAAGTGTGAGATTCGTGTAATTGAATCGTAAATCTTGTTATTGGTAATTTTCTCATATTTTTTCACTTGCAAGAAGAAGATAATAACTACCTTTCATACATAAAATTGATCAAAGTCATGCATCTGTTGCAAGTCACTGGATGACCACAGGATAATTGCGCAGTTCAAGGGCTATGTAGAGTTACTTGGTGCTCATGTCGTGTCACCTTTTATAAAATTTGTCTGCTGAGTGATGCTTGTATTGCTTTATGTTTTCCGACATCCTGTGGTCGACCTGTCATATGTCTGCTAAAAAGATGTGAAAATAATATTTTTGTAGGGCAGTTTGTTTGTTACGGGTTACAAGTATGTACGAGAAATGAACTAACAATTAAAAACTCGTAACAATACCACAAAGCGCAGGAAAAAAGTTTTGTCTTTATTTCGAGTGACTTACATATTTTGTAAAAGTGTGAAAAAGTAAACACTACTCAACTTTAGTTAATATTCTATCGCTTAAATGATGTATACAGTTATTACGACTGTTATACGAGTAAATATTAACAAGTAAAAATGTTCTAAAGTAATTGTTGAACTAAACAATTCATGTTTAATATTCAATATTTATGTTCAGCTGAAGAATCACGAGTAGTTTTTTATGAAGTCACTCTTTTAAGAAGAACCCTATACAATTTCCCCCTATACATACAAGGCCCTGTTGCTGTTAATAGAAACTTCCACTTAGAGTTGATTAGTAATACACAATCAACTAATTGTTTCCCCAGTACGAATATGGTGGTTAGGGAATCCCTTTTCCGTCAAATGCTGGAAAGTGTGACGGCAGACGGGAAAGGAGGTTCAATGGTGACGTCACACCAGATGACGACGGGCTTGCACCAGACGTTCACCAGCTATGCGCAGGCGCGTCAGTCACTGCACGACTTCCGTGGCCGGGAGCGCGATAATCTTGGATCTAGGGTCACGACAAGCTCTGCCCTTGACCTTCCTGTTTTTGATGCGTAAAATGGTGACGGAGGTGTCGTTGCGGTTAGCGAAGGTTTTTTTTGGAAACAGAAGTAGACATGTGTAATTTTACTGAAGAGTTTGGAACTTTGTTTAAATCGTGTTGAGATGCCGCAAGAGTCAATTAATGGCAGATCGTGGCGGTAGGATAACATACAGATATTCTTGTATGTGTATATGTTGGCCACAGAACATGGAGTGCATTGTAATTATGAGATAAATCCTACGTAATTTACAATGTCGGGGGCAATGGAACATTAAGTACTTAAACTTTCTAACTTAAAAAAAGGATAAGTATTTCGGACATTCGTTACGTTTATTTTAAAAATTATAACAAAATGAACATATACCAAAGGCAATGGTCCGAAATCCTGTTACCCTTTCAAATCATCCATCGTCAAAAATAAACTTAAAATTAAATCATTTAATGAGTTGTTTTCCAGTATTAAACTCCCTTTTAAAATGTCACGTAAAAGACATGTTAAAAGGAGCTTTCTATTTAGAAATAGGAATATTCATTAAATTTGGCTATCTCGTCGTTTTCAGGAGCATGCACAATGATCCCATGTGTAATACCGGTTAATTAAAAAAGGAATGAGTTAGAGTACACTCTTGGCTACATGATATTAAACAGAGTTAGAGAATCCATAATTGGCCACGAATGTGACCTTCCTCTCGCAAAGCCAAAAATAAACAATTCAAATAAAAACCAACGACAGCGTGACAACTGTGTGTAATGTGTTCTCAGCTTATAACAGAACCAATATTAACGATTTAATTATTTTAGAAATAAATTGTGTGTTTTTATAAATTGAAATGCAAAATTTCGAAAAAATATATACAGCTATTCACAAAGTGTCCAAATAGAAAGTGTCTGGCTAAAGCATTTCACTGCTCGACGGTTTGAAATAAATCAAAATGGTTGTCAAAACAGCAAGTGTGATTAAACTTTCCTAGGAGTTTTGGGACAGGGTTATTACAGTTTAATAAGCAGTTATCTGAGGCTTCTCACGCAATTTCGCAGGTTTTGCACATGTATGAGCGAATTTTATTTCAGGCACAAATGTTGAGTTTACCTTCTCACGATCAAGAAAATGTTTTAACAAGTGTATATTTATGGTGATATTAATTAGTTCTGATCGTATTATGTTTTGTCCCATAGCTGTATTTGCCTCTTTTCCGACAACAAAACATATATACATACACAGCTCTGAGAAGCCTACTTTTGTGAAAAGACAACTAATTTAGGTTTTATAACAATCTTTAAATGTATAGTCAAATTTAGACAATATTGTCTCTTATATCTGCACTCTTATCAGTTACTCCTTGCTTTGCACGCAACTTAGTAGGCGTTGCATGAGTATGACCACTGCTGGTTCAAGTGAGTTATATTTCCGACGCCAATATTGAGTTTCCTGTGTTGCCACGATAAAGAAAATACCTCAAAAAGTTTATATTTAAGGCCATTGTAATTTACTTTGTCCTTACTATTTATTATTTCATACTTGAGTTTGTCTTGTTTCCCGATAAAAAATAAAATCAAAGATCAGAGAACCCTACTTTTATCAAAAATGAAAAGATGAGTTTTATATCAGTCATTTATAGTAAAAGTTAGATAGTAACATTGTATTTTAGATCTAATTATTATTATTATTTTATAAAAAATGTACAGTTAAGAATAGATACACTTTATAAACTGAAAAATATTGTTAATATTTGATCACGTTTAGAGCTGGAATTGGTAAATTAATTCAAAAGCACAGTCCAGCAAACTTCCAGGTGACTGCCCGACTGCTTCAAAGGGAGTCTACAAAATCAAATGTTTTATGGAGTCCTGAATCTTATTTTTTAAGAAGTTTTCTAAGGTAGATGGGTAATTTCTGAAATCTAAAACAGCGTGACAAATAATGGTTATTCCTAACAGAATGTACTGAATGTAAAGAAATTTAAAATAATAAACAATGTTTACACAGAACAGTTGATTACATTAGACATGCGCTTTTAATTAATTGTCTATTAATATAACTTATTATATCAGAATGGGATTTTCGTTACTTTAAAAACCAGAGGGCCGTATTCCGAAGGGAGTTTCGAAATAAGAATAGGCATTTTCGAATTGTATTCATTCCAGTGACCGTAAGAATTTCCGTGTAAAATGTCAGTACAATCGGTTAAATAGTTTACGCGTGAAAGCAAAACAAACAAAGGCATTTTCGCATTTATAATATTATTAGGATTTAACTCTAAATATAGGAAACATAACTAAATTTTCCACACTGGTAACTATCACTAAGGGAAACTGACGTGATCCAGAGTTCCACAGAACTCATGATGGTCGTATCAATTGTAATAATAATAATAATAATAAAAATAGTTGCTGTGGTATATTCCGATAGCTGTGGAACTGTGCACAAAATAGCTTGTGTTCTTGAATGAGTGTGTGTGTTTGTGTGGAGAGAGATAGAGAGAGGGAGGGGAGAGAGAGAGTGAGGGAGGGGAGAGAGAGAGTAAGGGAGGGGAGAGGGAGAGAGAGAGAGGGAGTGGGAGGGAGAGAGAGAGAGAGAGAGAGAGAGAGAGAGAGGAGAGAGAGAGAGAGAGAGAGAGAGAGAGAGAGAGAGAGAGAGAGAGAGAGAGAGAGAGAGAGAGAGAGAGAGAGAGAGAGAGAGAGAGAGAGAGAGAGAGAGAGAGAGAGAGAGAGAGAGAGAGAGAGAGAGAGAAGCTCTATTGTTATTGCTATTCTTGAAATATTTATTTATTCTTGCTGTTAATTATATATTCTATTTGCGTTGTGCTCATTGCATTGCTGTTATTATTTATGTTACTTAAGTATTGTTATTTTGAGCATTTTAAGTCTGTTGCTGGTTTAAATTGTAATTGCATTGTACTTATGCCATTACTTTTGTTGGTACAGTTTTTGGTTTTCATATTATTAAATGTTAATACTGTTGCTAATTTTTTTATTTATTGCGATTTAGGTTTTGATTTCCTGATGATACTTTTATTACTAAAAGCATTGTTATGTATTTTATTTTATTTTTATTTCGCTACAATTGTTAATTCGGTTGCAAAGTATATATTTGTGGCATTGTAAGCATTGTATTGCTATTGTTTTTTTATATTCTGTGGTTGCCACAGAATATATTCAACTGGGCAGGTGTTTGTTCACAATGGTCATCATGTATGTATGCACTTGTATAAAATTGGTGATCACAGTTGAGATAAATAAATTCACATGTCGACAATTTTACGACACCTCGTCGTAAACGAGATAATATTATTGTATATATTATAGTGTATTGACTAGGACCTAAGAGTCTTCGACATACTGGTAATTGAATGAAGTTATTTAGTGGTTTACAAATTCCGAAACTGGCCAATCATATCTCAAAATTACAATACTAAGGCCAGTAATATATTGAATACTCTTTTCATCGCATAAGATCACTTGTAATGGGGTCTATCGAGTGAAACCGCAGAGTTCCTTGCGAGTCTGGACTTGAGGTATGGGCACTTAGGATAATCACAGGTTTGTCAGAAGAGACCATTTGGATTTTAATACAGGGATCCAGATTACATCCACCTTTACACTCACAGCTATCCAGACTATTAATAGTAGGGTATTCTTGATTGCAGCGCCTTTTCTAACGTCCTTAAACTCTATTATTTTACATCCTTTCTTTCACTTTACCGTATATTTTGTTGGAAATGTAATAACTAAATCACCTACGGAGGAACAAGGATATAGTTTCTCAAAATGTCGATGTTTTAATTTCTTGTAACTACAGGACATTTGTTTCGAAATTGAGTAGGTCCATATTAGTTTATGACGTAGTAAACATTTAACACAGCTTTGACGTACAATGATTACTCTATTGACTTGTAATTTACGATTTATACTTATTGGAAAAACTATAAACGTATAAAATACATTTTCTAGTTACAGGGTCGAAAATGAAGCATACACGTTTGTGGAAAAGGAAGTGTTTCATCAGTGAGTCGCAGTAATTAAGAATAATGACTATCTTTGATGACGGTCTAACAACACTATATTGAGCGAGCGATTGGCCTGGCTGTAGCATTTTTCCTTTGATGCTTTTAATACGCAATATTTAACAAGTGTACAACAAGTATATTGTATCGTCTAGATAATCCTTTAACACGCGTTGCATTTATGGAATTATGTTTATCCTGCCTTTCGGATTGATAAAGTGTGAAGACAAAAGATTAAACAAACTATTAACCACGATTGTGTTAGATCTACATGCAAATGTCCACCAAGTGAGTGGCTGTTGAGCATTCCATTATGACGGCACATAACTGGGCCCCATAAGGCTAGAAGACTCATAAAACGAGAGTGCTGTACAGTCAAGTGCGTGATAGGTATAAAACCAACACCCAAACTCATCCTCTCCCAACAATCGCCTTGGGCAATCATTCATCTAAACATTCTCAACCAATAAGATGAATCTTTCTTCAAGGCAATTCAAGTTAAATGTTGAAAATGTCAATTCACTATTCTAGCTAATTAGTAAGCATTTTATTATATTCGTAGTCCGTATTTGATTTTTCTCGGGAATTATTATTTTATTTGCTGGTCAAAAATAACTTAAATGCATTTGAATAATGCATTGAAGCACTGTCTAGAGCTATTACATTAATTGCAGAAATATAAAGGCAAATGTACAAGGTGTAAATTAAGTCTTGATACGCCTGGATATATTCCAAACTGATTGAGATGTATATGTAAAAACTTCAATATAGTTATTAAAATACTTTATTGGATTTTTTAGGGACATACAAAATCCCCATTTTCAAAGGGGTAACTTTCAATTTTCAAATTGCAACCTCTACCTTGTGACATGTGATTTTAAAGGTCTGTCAAAAAATGACACAGCACGACACGAAGACAAGTTCCACACGTAAAAATCAACACACACAATCATCACCGGGCTGATATTGGTTTTGAGTTACAAAAGTACACCAAAAGATAATTTCACTGTCCTGATTTTACTCTAGGGATAAAAAAGTACGCTACATGATAATAATTTTCGATGTGTTGATTTTGCTCTAGGGTTACAAAAGTACACCAAAATAGAATTGACAGTGTGCTGATTTTGCTCTTGGATGACAAAAGTACGTCACAAGACAATGGTCACTTTGGTGATTTTGCTCTTGAATGACAAAAGTACATCACAAGACAATGGTCCCTTTGGTGATTTTGCTCTTGAATGACAAAAGTACGCCACGAGACAATTTTATCACTGTGCTGATGTTCTCTTGGGTTACAAAAATACGTCACAATTATTATTGTGCTAACTTTGCTACAAGTTACCGATTTGTGACTGCGATCCGGCCGACTCCAAGAGGGCAGTTGAGGCATAAGGCACCGTCAGAGGACACGATCATGTCGGTAGTTAGGGACAGTTATTGAGGAGGCATTGGCATTGAGGAGCGCAGGATGTGGTCATTGCTTCAAGAGGACGAGAGGAATACTGATGTCGCCACGCTCCTGTCTCGTGTTTTGCAAGTCACCTGTCCACATTCATCGCTTCGTTTGGGACATGAGAAGTGACAGCATCTGCGTAGTGCTATGATTAGACTAACTAGCGATGAAGTGTTTGGGAGACTTGGGGTAGAGAAGTTTGACTGCTGTATTTTCACATTCCCGATCGATATGGACACTATAGAGACATCTGGCGTGTCTAGGTAGGTAGGTATTCTAGGACCTCAACCAACATGGGTATCGAGGATAAGTGTGTCCACTATAATATAACTTACTTCAATAATGATCCTCACTTAGACTACAAGTCACGTTGATTTCACAGGGTATTTCAAAGCTAAGTTTGCAGTTTATACGTTATAGAGTTAAATCCATTGGACTACAGTTTTGACATTTCCTGCAGTTGTTTGATGTAATCACCATTCATCACACGGCACACTTGCAGTCGACAAGCAACATTCTTCTCATACCTTGGTCAGTGTTTCTTGAGTAGTCATCGCAACAACTGCTTCGATCCTGTTTGTTTAGTCAGGTAGATCATATAATGGGAAGGAACATGTACATGAGCCTTTATAAAATTACAAACAAAACTTTCATGACATCAGATGGCGGAGAAACAAGCCACGAAGTGCAACCCTCGGCAGCGGCACATTCAGTAACTGGATATAACATACTTCGTCCATCTGTATGTCTGTCAACTGCACGATATCTCGAGGACCAACTGTTTTTAAATTGTGCATGAAGCTTCATTTATATATAAGGAACGCTGAGTTAGATAAAACGCCACTCCATGGAATTTGGCTGAGTGCTAGCGAATATTTATACATTGTTGTTATGGGTAACCATAATGACAACGAGTAAATATAACAGAATAAAAAAAAATTGTAAACAAACTCAATACACTCATAAGTGACTTAAACATGAGGTATATTATTAACACATGTAGCCTATCCCTACGCGTTAATCTTTTTATGGTGACTCGGTATGTAGACATTTAATATTTAAACACTTATATGTAACCCAAATTAATGAAAATAAATGTGAATAATGCAGGAGGACATGGCTAGAAATTTTTCATCGGTAGACTTGAAATTTGGCATGAAAATTCATTACTACATAGAAAAAAGTGAGTTCTATGATGTTCAAGGTCCAACTATAGAATTTGGCTGAGAGATGTTGAATATTACTGAATATATTATACTGATCACTCAGTTGGCTGACACAGTTTTTCTCTTGTTTGCCGGGAGAAGAAATACCAATTTTTTCCGTATTAACTGTTTGTCGTTCTATCTACCATTAATAAAATTAGCTATAGCACTGAACCTTTTACGCGACACAAGGTCAGGACCTTGTAGTAATAGTAATAATAATATTATAATATCTTTATTCCAAAACGTCTTCAAAGTATAAACTTAGTTTTACAAGACAACTAAGGTCAACTCACTACATAATTAAGCAATATATTTACAATTACATTGAAATTTACAAAAAGATATAACAATTTTTTTTAAATTAAAAATTAAGTAATAGATTTTTTAATACAAATATTTGTAAATTATTTTAAATTTATTTAAATCCCTAGAATAAAAGCTCTTATTTTGTTTTTAAATGTGTGATTTATTTGTAATGTGATTTGTTTGTTTCAGAGTAGACTGTAGGAGATCCATGTGGTTCAAAATAAACTTCCCAATTCAATTTGATGATTATCTAGGATTATCGTCACACCGTATAATTCAATGATTCGTGTGTTGTAGACAGCCCTGAAATTGGCTGGGATCTAGGATGCGAATTAACTTACGAATAACCGGGACAGTTCGGAAGCTGTAAAGCAACGCGGCCAAAGCCTGTCAGAGGTCATACGGCGGGAGCTAAACCAGCTAGCACAAGACTGGACCGTAGCCACGGCACACAGTCGTAAAATAAAATCTAGAACACTTACAAAATTCATCACAGTAATTGATATTTTATTGAATGTAACATAATTTCAGTATGCCTATAATAATGTCAATAGGAAATGATCGACATATTATAATCATGCGGTTTTTAAATCTGTAAATCGATAAATTATAGTAGTCTATACTGTTGTAAATTATAGTAGTCTATACTGTTGTAAATTATAGTAGTCTATACTGTTGTAAATTATAGTAGTCTATACTGTTGTAAATTTACAGATACGTAAGCAATCCGATGTTGCATAATATTGTGTGTCGAAGAGATTAGGTAAATGTTTTTTGTATTGCCTTGAGTTAATCCATTAGCTGTTCATGTCAACACAATGGGCTCTTCAACGTTACAGAGATCACTTAAGGCAGAATTCTACATTACATAACGTAGTTAGTGTATTACATCACCTATAAGTGTAAATACGAAGAATTGCTGTACTATTGGATAATCCTTTGTGTAATTTTAAGTACATTAAACGAAGCAACAAAGTGAAGAAATGGATATTGGTTTTTTTATTATTATTTAATAGACCAAGTTTTATACTTTTTAATTTCCATGGATTTTTGACCAAATTTTCTGTAGTATAAGATTCCGGTGCCATGGCGAAAAAACAAAGAGAAATACAAAAATGTAAGAGGTTTATTTCAATAAGTTAAATTACAGTTGAAAGGACATTTATTTTACGTGATAAACAAATAAACATGCCTTTTACTTTAAGCGATCATGGGATGATCCTGCTTTTCATAATAACTGTCGTCATCGACATAATACGATATATTTTACACGCTAAACGTATTTTAAGCAATTAACAGAATTAATCATTGCTGCCAAGTGCTGCGGCAAACGATCCCGCCGCGATTGCATAGCCTTTCGGCCAGGTATTGCGGTTCCTAATGGAACAGCTAATTGTTTATAAGGCAGCAAGTCTGCATCCTACACACGGCATCCATGGTCAAGAGGTCTGCATCATCTCGAAAAGGTGACCTGTGATCTCTTCTACAGAGACCGTATACTCATGGAATTGCAGTATTTTGGATACCACATGCAGGAAAACAGTAATACAATGCTGGCAACACTACAGTCAGGACAAGACGCAGCTTAATGGACTTTGGAAGGATCTCATCATATACATGCTTCGCAGTCTCTCCAGCCTCTCTGAGAAACAAAGGTCACGCCATCCGAAAAACCTAGACCACTGCCCACCACAATGCTAATTCGACGTTACAGTGTCACGCTAAAGTTCTCATTGTCAATTCTTATTTGCACGTTGCTCTCTTCCACCCACTGCAGATGAGGTGATGCTGATATGAAGACAACAGTGCATTTATCAGCGTTCAGACCATGTCTTCCTGACCACACTCGCATGCTCTCTAAATCTGAATTCACCCCAGTGAGAGCCTCCTCCAACCCATTCAACCCAAAGGGCATATAACTGGCAATCATCGGAATACAGATGTACTGTACAGTACTTTTACTAGTATTATTTGGAGATCAAAGGCTATTATTACTAATTACTGCCGTAAGCAGAATGCTTCCCTAGTAGAAACAACATCACACCACCAATGGGTATATACAAACTACACTACAAAGTTGTCCGAAGACAGACTCGTGAAGCTATCAGGTCAGAACGAGTGGATGCGCATGCGCAATGATATTTATTGGTCCCAGCTACGAGGAATGGGCGAGAACCTGACAGACACTTCCACTACAAACCCATCCACATGCAGTTCGAATTGGTACATTCAAGGACGTCCACAGACGTCGCAGATTCCGTTGTGGAAAGATCTTCAGACCACTCCGCGGAACGGTTCCCAACCAAATAGCAGCAACTAGTTGTTATTTAATTAGTAATTTTTGCAATGTCCTCTGAACCAAGTAAGACTGCATCGTCTCTACGTTTAAAACTTGAAATGTAATTAAAATAAGTCCCTCGTTTTAGCATTCAATAATTAATGGAACAATTTTTGTTTTGACTCCTTGATCATGTTTTAAAGAACATAAACAAGTCTATATTACGTATCATAAATTAATATTATTAAATTAGTCACCAAAAGTATTAAAAAACAAGATACGTGCTTCAAATATTGAAGTTATTACTTTTTCTAATACAAAAAACATTTTTAACTAAATAAATTATATGACTTACCATGAAAAGCGTTATAAATTTCATACGTACTCTGTTTACTTTAGGTTTATTTTAACGTATTGAAAACATTCCTAACAGTGTTCTCCCTCCTTATATAACTTCTTGCTGAGTCTTGACAAGTTTTTTAGCTTTTTTTCCATATTTTTCCTTCTGTTCATAACATTTTAAAATATCACTTTTTCTACACATAAAATAGCTATAGTGGAAAGGGTTGATTCAATACAAATATCGAGTTCAGTTCCGATTAACTTTCCGCTTAGTGTAGGGTCTGACATCTGAAGCTGTCACAGATTTGACTCCTGGAATCTGGAGTCAAGGTCCGTCAGAAAAAATCCAAACAAATCTGTGACGAAGAAGACTAACATGGCCACTTTGCGCCGTTTCGAGACACCGTGTAACATCGCAGTGCAATCAATTGTGCACCTGATGATAAATCGAGAACACCTCTTCATCAAAATTAGGTGTTTTTGTAGTCTAGGTGTCTCTGATGTCGAAACGATGCAATTGTTCATTTTGGGCTTTTTCGTCGCCAACTATTTTGATCTCTTCAGATGATCTTTAACTTCCGATTCCAGGAGTCAAGTCCGTGACAGCGTCAAATTTTAGACGCTGCACTAAGCTGCAGATAAAATGGAGATGAACTCATCAATATTAACTTAAACACTATTACGCAGTAAACACTGTTAAATAAAAGAATTTGAACCTTAAGCGAGTAAAAATGATTAATTTGTATAGGGTTACAAATGATTGAAAAGAAGTGATGGTGTGAATGATTATCCAAACATCCATAATTATTTGATTCTTGAAAATAATCAGTAGTAATTTATAATAACGTGTTTACAGCAGACAATAACCTTAAAAGAAATATTTCTAAAACATTTTCAAATGTTTATTTCAGCCTCTTTGTAAACCTAGTAATAGGTTGGTTCTCCATTGCTGGCTCAAATTGCAAGCGGGTGTGTTCAGACTGATGCTGCAGAGCGGTTTCCATTCCGGGAGGCGTCGTATGACACTCTATACGGTGATCTTAATTACCAGTTTTTGCCTTATATCTATCCACACCTCCTATTCAATGTAGAATTAGTATAGTTTAGTACAATTTTCTTGTTTAATGTAGTAGTTGAAGGGCGAAAACAAAGTGTCAACACAGGGAAAGTGTATGTACAAATTAAATAATGTTCGTAGGATTATGAAATAACTTGATCTAAAATTAAAAGACACAGTATCCGACAAAGAATTATCTCTGGAATCTTTTGATTATGAGGATTTATAAAGACACTTAAGCATATTTTGGGAAATATTTCCATTATGAGTTTACTCTACAATATTGTTAAGACTGAGCACTTTGCGTGGTTATTTTTCTGCTATTCTGCAAGCAGACGGATGTACTTGTTCTGGTGCTCGTACATTCACCTAATCTGAACAACCGATTCAGGTTTAGCACGCGTCAAGAACCGGAGATGAGGTACCGGACACTGTCCGGTACAGAACCGGGTCTCCGGGCCGACCATAAGTGACCGGCTCCTGGACCAATCGGATTGGCTGCCAACACACATCTTTACTATGTGCACCTAAATCCATCCAATCCTCGTCAGTCCACACGAGGTCTAGAATTGTTCGAACCGGGGGCCACTGACATCTTCTCTTAAAATCTGACTGTACTGGAGGCTATCTTGACTGTTGCTCCATACAAACAATGTTAAACCTCGTGAATTTTACGACCTTCTTTTTAGTGTTATGATAATGTGAGGGATCTCATTTTTAAGATAATATTATTACTCATCCAAACTCCTTTTTATTTTTTACGATATTTTTATTGGTTACTCAGAAACAATATCGAACTTTTGTGTATTTCATTGTTGAAATACTCAAAATGTATGCACTTTACAACAACAAAAAAATAAAAATCCTTTAGATGAGTATAATTATACCTTTAATCGAGACATCTTCCATAATGCTACGATGAAAAATAACAGCGGAAAAGTGCATGATGCTGCATGAACATTATTATTTATGGAAAAACTCAAGATAGTTTCATTCATTACAGTCGGTTCTCAAACGACCATTTCGGCAAAATCGTTGATGAAAACCAAGTCGACCATTGATCTAAATGTCCCCTTCTGCCTTGAAAATTCACGTGCAGTTTTCTTTCACCTGTCCTAAATATCCAATCACATAGTAAACACGTCACTAAGTGCCGCTGAACTACTAGCGATGACTTATGCAGAAATGTTATTTGTCAAGTGCCCATTAAGCTCATATCTAAACACAGCCTCGCATGAAAATTCACGTGCAGTTTTCTTTCACCTGTCCTAAATATCCATATCCAATCACATAGTAAACACGTCACTAAGTGCCGCTGAACTACTAGCGATGACTTATGCAGAAATGTTATTTGTCAAGTGCCCATTAAGCTCATATCTAAACACAGCCTCGCATGAAAATTCACGTGCAGTTTTCTTTCACCTGTCCTAAATATCCAATCACATAGTAAACACGTCACTAAGTGCCGCTGAACTACTAGCGGTTCTTTTGATGACTTATGCAGAAATGTTATTTGTCAAGTGCCCATTAAGCTCATATCTAAAACACAGCCTCGCATGAAAATTCACGTGCAGTTTTCTTTCACCTGTCCTAAATATCCAATCACATAGTAAACACGTCACTAAGTGCCGCTGAACTACTAGCGATGACTTATGCAGAAATGTTATTTGTCAAGTGCCCATTAAGCTCATATCTAAACACAGCCTCGCCTGAAAATTCACGTGCAGTTTTTCTTTCACCTGTCCTAAATATCCAATCACATAGTATCGTCACTAAGTGCCGCCGAGAACAACTACTAGCGATGACTTATGCAGAAATGTTATTTGTCAAGTGCCCATTAAGCTCCATATCTAAACACAGCCTCGCCTGAAAATGCAATAATGAACACAGTGATGTATATGTAAAGAAGGATTTGACGCAAAGACGTATTTTACTAAAGATACATTACTTTGGTTCAAAGTTTACTTCTCAGATGTCAAATTACTAAAAATTATTACTTTAAACCAAGAAAGGTAAAACAATTAAAACCGAGATAAACAAGAATGGTTCTGACAAACATGTGACAAGTAATTTAGTCAACAGGGCACAATTGTGCAAACACTCTAAGATAAGATATGCGCTTCTTGTTATACATCAGTTTTGGTTGATGGATATATATTTACTGAAATCACTTACATGCTTTAATTATTAGGCCTTTTGAAGGAGTTTAATCACCGATTCACTGTGGGCAGTGCATTTGCTATACAAAACATCCTTCTCGTGAACAAAATAATAACCTACATTGTTTTATACTATCCTTCAGATTTAAAATTGGTTCAATTATTATTTATTTTAATTGTAAGCTGACATTTGTTCAAAATGAGATCATCCATTTTTTAACGTAGACGAGCCAAATTCTAACTATAGATATTTTTAATTAAACTTGAATATTTTATGTTAATATAATAACATTTAAACTGTCTTGTAATAACCTTAACTCGAACCAGTAATGCCTTCAAACAGTTTAATGCAACCTGATTATGTAACACTCTGTATATTACATTCATTTATAAACGAATTAACGCACGTTTAAGTTTACGGTATTTACCAAGGAACATGCCGTAACCCTCTTCAACGTCGTGTGGTATGGGTATCATACGTATTAATTGCATAATCTAGTACGGTAACACAAAACATATCGTCGCAAAAATAGAATAGACATTCTGACAGTTTTTATTAATATGTCAGTTAAATAAACTATAAATTGTGTAAAACAAATTACAGTAGCCTGAAACCTGATAATGGACTAATCATAATTCAATTATTATTTAAAACTAATTTTTGGTCTTAGATGTAATAGAGTTATAATATATTATGCACGTATATTTATTGTAAGTAGTAAACCAAATGGGACACCGACACTTCGATATGTACGTTTTTTGTATACTGGAAGATTATTTTTAAATTAATCATGACTTTTCTATAAAAAAACTTTGAAATATTGTTAATTATTTTTACTTACATAAAATTATGCACGTGATTGCATGTTACTACAACCATTTAATCCATTCTATAATACACAAACATAACAAGTGAAGTTTAGAGGAATAAAAACCTGTTGATTTACGTACTGTATGGGTTTTCTGAATTCCAGGTGAAATTCTGCAAGTTGTGAATCTTTGAGTGATCGTTGGAAAATCCCAAGATGGTGTGAACTGTAAAGATTGACTTCTGACCTTGAAGATGATCGAAGGTCACTGCTGCTCATGCGCACACTCAATCAAGGGCCGACCTTTCGCCAGCACGGTGCAGACCCCCTCATCAGGGCAGCAGCAAATCACCCACTACCATAACATAACTGCCTCATCCCTGCTTTAGTGCTGTAGTCCAATATAGAGTATAATTACTCTTTCCACTCTATTAATTATAATTAAAGGCGTTTTCTATCTATTTTCACTATTTACCAATCACAGTTGAGAACTCGTACAAGACAAAATTACTTGTTAGTGATATTGGCTACTCTTTACATGAGGAGTCCGTGACGCATCTGTCTTTTAAGGCATTTGAGACAATGATAGGGAATTCGAATTAATCTGAAAAATGGCAGCTATTTATAATTTTTTGAACATTACAAACAAATAGATAAATGAGGCTTGTTGAAACAAAAAGATTAAATTAAAAGAAGAGATAAAAACTTCCTTTGTGTTCTTTCAAAAAATTTTATTTACAAAGTGTTGGTGAGGAAGCACTGAAAGTAAAAACATATTATATAGGAAAACTCGATTTAAAATCCATTATATTTTACCTTGTTTGAACCTAAATTTGGAAATTATGGTTGGAAACATATGGAATTTTTGCACCGATAGGAATAATGGAATTTTTTTAGATAGTTGTCACATATAGAATAGCATAAACTATTTATTGTTTAATGTTGAAAAGCATTATAGGCGCCAGCACCATTTTGTTCCGAGAAGTCCACGTTTGGTATATACCATTGACCTTACGACTTACAACTGAACATTGAGCTGACATTAGAGGTTTTCCACTAACTCACAGACCGTCTCTCTCAGGAGATAAAACGTCGTAGAGGGCATAAAAATGTAGTTAAGGCGCTATATTATTTAGCATGATATTTCATGCTTTTTGTTTTAAATTATTGACCTATTAGCACAATACCAAGCCATCCTCGAGCTGTATGTAAATATAACGTAGATACAATAAACTGCAGTAATAATCAGAAACATTTAAAATCAACAGAATATTGCAAAAATGTTTGCGCCGATCAACATTCAAACGTCTTATTATACCACATCGACATCCATAACAGAACTGCTAGCGCAACCTGTCGGCACGAGCGCCAACTTCGGGCGGCGACACGACCTTGAGACAATGTCAACCATAAAATGTTCCTTGTACACCATTGCGGCCAGCCTAACTCAACAAGGCCTCTTGGGACTTCCCCCAGAAGTGAAAGGCGAGATCTGCGCTACAATGTACGATCAATCGCTGTCAAACAGGAATTTTATGCAGAGGCGTGCGTCGTCGCCAAATTAGATCACCTTTCACTCCAACGAGAGGTGGAACACAATAAGTAATGTATTTATACCGTTGTACCAGTCTAATACACTGACTGTACATTTGAGTTCCATATTATTGACGAATTAGCCTAATCGATTATTACATTTTCAATATAGGTGCATAAATGTTTAACGACTAGTACGCGCTACTTATAGACAATAATAATGCAATTGGAGAATGCAAATCCTTAGGAACTGTAAAATATGATTCAATTTATTAACGAAAATCATGAGATTATATCAACACTATATTTACTCTATATCCAGTTTAGTTATGAAAGATAAACGACAAAAGTTATTTTTATTACTAGGAAATATTCGCATCGGGAGATTAACGATGACAAGAGATAAGACTTTAAGAGATGAGAGAGGCGTACTTGGAAAGAGTTAATCAGAATGTTGGTGACGACCGTGTAAAGGAATGAAAGATATAAAATAACTCTCTAGAATAGTGTAAAATAATAATGGCAAGGCATACAGCTAAAGAATATCCTTACAAAACAGATAGAGAGTTCAATTTATAATCTTACGCATTAACATTTCACAGTACCTGTTCTTATTCGTTCCTTCCCAAATGATTTCGGAAACCATGTGGAACATTGCTAAGTCAAATGGGTTTATTCAATAAATGAAGGACTTACTGGATGAATATTACTGGTGTCGTAACGACGACGATTGAAGCGTCTTTGTGATTTTGGGAATACATACTAATATCATTGACATTGGCAAAGTTTTCTACGGGAATTCCATTGGCAATCCAGCTGGTTGCGCAGGTGGCCTCTGATGCTGCTCTATTGAATTGGTGAACAATATGAGGCTTTGCTACTACGCCTTTTTTGTCTGGCCATGTGGGACACTATCCATCGTTCATGGTATGTCGTTCAGTACGAGAAGTGACTGCTGCAAACTACACCACATACAAGTATTACCAGTAATGAAATCGTTAAAATATAGATTCTCAGCGATGACGACCTGAATTTAATATATTTTTTGTATTTAAAACTCATCTAATTAGTAAGACATATGGTTTAAGGTCAGTTTTAGAGATAATCGTGATGGCAAATCACAATTTCTGTTTATAGAACAGCAAAATTAATGTTGATTTAAACTTGTTTTTAATATTTTTTCGACATTTTTAAAATTATGGGATGTTTATACAGAAGACTTGTACGTCTGCAGGTGTTCAGGCGTACAAAACTCCAGTAGCATACGGAAGTTCTTCGGCAGTGGTCCAAGGTCGTCGCCAAAGTACCGTAACACCAGACACAGTCACCAGACTAGACACGAGGACGCTGTAGTTTATGTGATGTTGCTGAATACGGCGTAACCGGTAAACAACTACTCATCGACAATAGTTGTAATGTCATAACCAGTGGAATACTGGTATTGCTTTCTTTAATAAGCAATCAAAAAACTTTTATGAAAAGACATGTTTTCTAGATCCGAATACTTGCTCAGAGAAGACTATCACTCATTATCACTCATGCAAGGTTAGTTCTGAAAGAAAGAGGGAGAGAGGGGACAGTAAAATTTGAATTGTTCAGGTTACATTTTACCTATCTAATAGGCTTACAAATCAAGATAAATTATAACAATAATAATTAAAAAAAAACTCTAACAATCTTAAGTTGTGTTCCTCATTTTTAGGACTTTACGGGTCTTTAGTACGAATATCCAAAAAGAAGATATCTATCTACAAAAACCTCTCATTAACTACGAAATGTGATTTGCTTGGGTTCTTCCAAATGCTATGCACATCTTAGACAAGATAAACGAGAAGAACTATTGCATTTTGCTATGGCTGCAACAGACTGCATCAGGAAGAAGCTCTCAGACACTGGTATAGCCAAATCAAAAGGGATTCATGATCTAATTTCAACATTACCTCAAATATTTTAAAGTATTCTGATTTCTTTAGCAGATTGTCACATTAAAAATAGTCAAACTGTATTTCCGCAATATTCTATCACAGATCTTGAGTGCAGTGGGGGCAATACCAACAATCATTACATCATGGGCTCAAACTCACTGCAATGTCTTTCTCTTTACAATCATGAGTGTAATCACTTTGGCTGAATAGCACAACTTAGGTTGAACATAAAAATAATAACAACTTTTAAATCGGTTTAACCATCTTCAAATTTTATTCCACATTTTCAGAACTTCCCATGCCTTCAATGCAAATAATAAAACGAACACGTATACATCAGATCATTACTTTATAAGATCATCAGACAAAAACTTGACTGAAAAATATGTCAGAGAAATCTTTACAAAGAAATGGGTTAACAACGAATGGGGATGTCCTTGTATTCGTCCTTGAACCAACAGTTTCTCTCTGCTCGAGTCACAAATCTGCCGCGACAATGACGGGTCACCGGCAGCGCACGTTACCGTGACTGCAACCTTTGACCCCGTGATCACTTCCTAGCAACCTGTTACCCAGGTCACGGGATCTCCTGCAGATCCCGTTTCCTGCTGTTGATCTTGACCCTTCACAGTCAATGCTCTTGCATTCAGAGTCCACACAAGAGCGGATTGTTTTACAGAAATAATTAAACCACAATAATGCGGCAAGAATTCTTGTTTGTATGTGATTTATTTCTTATTAGGTAAAATCTCTTATTCTAATTCTAGTTAAGACTTAAGATTTTACTGAAATTACGTTCAAACATGAAATACGTAATTATTATATTTGTTGGACATTCGATGTAGAATTTGTTTAATTCGATTTTTAAATGCATACATCACATGCAATTGTAATTCATACGTATTCGATCTTCATGAATAAAGTAAAATAGTATAAATGCCTTTACACATAATAAATGTATGAGCTTAATTAAGATAAAATCTATTCTGTCATACCGATTTGATATTTTTACTGTATGATGTACAGATTGACGTTTGAAAATATAAAAATATTTCATGACATCGTTGTATATGAATTACAATTACAATCACTCACGGCATTAGAGCATACAGAATTACAACGAAGGCGGAGACATACGGTATGACGGTATGAGTGCCAAAGTCTACAGCTGATTAAAAACTCACAGCTTAAAATTGCTGACTCATTCAAGTTGTGCACTGTACATATATGTTTAAGGCCTTCTCTAAATTTCGTTTTAACAAGATACACCAAATCTAAGTTAGCAAATTGAAAATGTGCAGAAATGCATGCAACTACTTGGGCACTTTATTTAATATTACGTTTTTAGTGTTAGAACGTCACAATAAATAAAATTTCGATATAATACGAGGTGCGACAATAAAGTATTGAGACTGATGTGAAAAACATTTTGTTTATCGTTATGGTCAAGTTTAGTGTTGTTTAGTTCAAAGTAGTTCTTTCCTGACTGCACACACTTTTTCCAGCGCTTTTGCCACTTATAATAACATTTCTGGAACTCATCTTCTGTAATATCCTCCACGACCCTCGTCACAGCTTTTTAGGCGTTTTGACTGTTGAAATAGAAAAAAGTCGCACGGAGTGATATCTGGTGGTACTAATGAAATTTGTTTTGAGGTTAAAAAGTGCTGTACTTAAAGAGCTGTATGGGATGGAGCATTATCGTGATGCAGAGTCCAATTATCAGCAATGTTGGCACGGACACGGAAGAACTTTTTTACAAAGTTATTGCTAGACGAACCGTTTCTCAATTTATGTTCAGTTCTTCTGCAATCATTTTCACGAACAATCTTCGATCAGTTCGTACGAGTTCACGCACCCCTGGTCAAGTTGACATCCGTCCGTGAGGTTAAATGTTGTCCACTGCGGTCTTCATCTTCAAAATCCGTCCTGCCTTACTAAACATTTTACGCCAACGAAAAACTTGAGTTCTTGACATAAAGGCCTCCAAAAGCCTTCTGAAGCTTACCATAAGTTTTCGTTGCGTTTTCACCAATTTAACGCAAAAAGAAGTGGCATACAGTTGCCCAATATTATGCGGTTCCATTTCCAAACACGTGTTAGCTTATTACAGCATAACTCAAAACTGAGCAGTTGCATCGATGTGCCGCCATCTGTTGCCACATCTTGCAAAGAAAATCAGTCTCATTATTTTATTGTCGGACCTTGTATATACAAGGTAAGAGTGCCCCACACACGTGTACCGTAAAATCACTGCCACGTCATGAGTGGCAGTGATTTTATAAACCCACAAAACCAATATACAAATTTTCACAAAACACTCAGCCAAATGCAATGGAGTTATATGAACCATCATTAGACTCGATGTAGCTTATATAGCAATGAAGCTTCAGGCAAAGTTTTTCAAGGGAATACTCAAGTTCGTTTTCGAGATATTGTGCGTACAGCCCGACAGATAGACGGACAGACATACAGAAATGAAATGTTTAGGGCTTCTGGAATGATAGGATTCGCTAACGCTCAATCAGATTTATTTGATTCACCATCCTTAGTTTGATCTTTGAACCATTTCTGTATTTTCTATTATTATACTGATAAATAGAACACGCCTTTTCCCAGTAAAAAGATAGGGCTAAATAATGCCAGGCCATGTTATAAGGCCTCAGAGAGTGAATAGTCGGTCTCAACCCGCCTTTGCGTCAAATTCAAGTTTAATTAGTGACGCACGATACATAAGCCACTTCTCGGAATCTACATTGGTTGTTTCCTCAATTTGTCGCTCAAAATTCGCGCGGAACAAATGGTACAGACGCCACGTCCAGATGACGAAGCACCACACAACTCCCGACCGTTCATTTGTCCTCCCGACTGACCTCAGGTTACTTCCGGCGAATGACTCCGGACTTCCGGTCCAGTGAATGTCACCTATCAGCTGTGACAAGCGCAGACTCGCCGGCTATACCTGCACGCCGCCGCCAAACTAGATTCGACGAGTTTTTGATCTGCGTTTCGATTTCGATCAGGAGTTTCGGAAGAGTAAAAAACGTCATTGTCAGGGCCTTTGGGGGAAAAGCGGGTGTACGACTCTTGGGTGCTGTAGAAACAAAACCAGTTTCGAAACCACTTTCACTTTCAGAACTCAACCTGTTAAGGATACTTATAATAAAAAACACAAACAATATATTATTATTTTTCTATAACGCTTGATTAATGTTTGTGCTTTATAACATGTAGAATGTCCCGGAACTCTTCAAATTTAATTTAAAACTTGTTCACTGGGTCATGGAACCTGTTTTTGGAATATGAACGTAACTGTCCAGTGCCCAACGTTTTTATTTTATTTAAAGTGTATTTATTTACACTAAAATGTTTTTATCTGAGTGAAGAAATGAACGGTTTTTGTTAGAAGAATGCTAATTCTGAGCGTCAACGTGTATTATTTTAAATTTATGTAAACGAAATTATATCCCAAATATATACAGATATTGATAAATATTTTTGGCTAAAAGCGTTTAGCGAAAACCTTCCCTCCAGTTGCTAATGAATAATGTCTGTACAGAGGATAAGCGTTGAATGAGTTGACCTACAGGTTCAAAATTTGGCGTGGATCCTAGGCAGTTGAAATCTACTACCTCTCCATCACCATTGGAAATGGTAAATATCGACCTATTGGAAGTCTTCGATCAAAAAGAGAATCTGGTTAAACTGGTCTTATTGGTAATCAGGACCTAGAATCAATTTAGAGAGCGATACTATGTAATTTACTGTTTTAAATAGTTGTACTGCTGAATATAATTTTACTGAAATTATTTTTTTTCTGCAACCTGTAAACCAATAGATGTTGTTACTGGACAATGCAGACAAATGTATTTGAATGATTTTCCAGAAATTAATTTGTTTCTATGCACAGAAGATGTACGAGAAAATGTTGCTATAAATTTATTCACAATTAAATCATTTGAGATCTTAAAAGATATTCATATATTTAAAATTAGCTATTGCTTAATTGCGTGAGCATTTAGCGCAGTCTCTTCCACCAGTCATGACTAGCAGTATTTGTGTGTGTGCGTCTCTATACATGATACTTTTAGAATGAGTTAACTTTAAGAGTTAACATTTGGCTTGAAACCCTACCTCCACTACCTCTATATCGAAATTGAAAGTGATAAATATCAGTCTATTTAAGAGGCCAGGATGTTGTTCCCCATGCGTCTAACGCTAGCTTCCCAAGCCAACCCGAAGTAAAGCTTGGCTTACAAATGGACGAGGAAATTGATTTTAGTTTTAAGTGAATTCCGATTATATTTGTGTGTATTTCATGATTTTGTTACAAACCACGACGCGGCACGGTGCCTTCGACCTTGGATTGTTACAACAGTCTGCTACTGTGTAATCTGGTAGTCAAGTTCCCAAAAGTAAAATTGTGTTTTCCCAGTTTGTGCGATCCTTGAAAAAGGAGGGGAAGTACAAAATTGTTCAATGCTCTGTTGTAACGTGTTGCTGCAAATTGCAAAGTACACGGCTTGCCGGAGTTTATGTGTCTACCGAGAAATCAATTCTTTGTACACAATTACATTTTCTTAGACAATCTCAGCTATCAATCTTGTTACTGTCCTACATTACTCTATGGCACCCTACAAGAGAACGCTCTCTCTTCCGTAAAAATCTGAATACTTACAAGCTCTTAGTAACAGGTGCATTCACCATTGTGTGAAAATGTGTCGCAAAATGATTAACGTAAAATATAGTGAAATACGTATTATGTGCTCAGGGACTCTACCCCTCCTGGGGGATCTGGGAGCATACATATATAAAACTTTAAAAAATTGTAAATAGTCTAATTTATTTAAAGTAGTTTTAATACGGTTTTTGTTTTAACATTACTTATGAAAATTATATGTCACTAACCGGTAATTGTGCATTTAATTATTTGCGTATACCTATCTAGTATTCAATGATACAATAACAAACATTTCTACAATTTATTTTTTCATATTGGTGTTAAACCATAAACATGTAGAAAATATTAGTTACACAATATTTAAGACTGTTTGGTCACAAATTTGTTAGTGTAAATCTGTTAATGACTGTATTATCTTATAATAGACAGATTTAACGAAATTTGGCATGGAAATTGCTTAGATATAAGAATAAAATGTCGTTTTTATTTCGAAAAACCAAACATATATTTGTCCAAAATTAGACAAAATAAAATAAATTATAAACATATATTTGCTGAAAATTGTTAATAATTATGCATTTAATCGAGTAAATGCGTTGGCAGGATTACAGAATTTTGTATTTTTCTGAACAAATAAATACCAGCTGTTAACGTGTATTGCAAATACGTAATACAGTATCTCATTTTTACTGCACATAGCGGACTCCATTTAGTTCTAAACATTAAATTTCACTAACAAAATTGTGAATGTATGCACGCGAGCTAATCATAATTAATTGGATTTGGCTTTAGCATTGTGGGGAGGAAAAAAACAGTGGGATCCGACACTACAATGACTCAAAGTATAATATGTTGAGAAAACAAGCGAGGCTAAGGCATTTGATAAATCGAATCACAAGCACCAGACACACAGTCGATTTGTTATGGTAGAGGAAATGACAGACGAACACCGGGTCAGTTATGCAGTGGTAAGAGATACAATCATTATTAGATGTATAAACATTATTATAAGTCCAAGACTGAACCAAGGAAATAAGATAAATATAACAGATATTTAAAAGTAAAGACATAAATTACATAGTGTAAGGTGTCATACGTATTCGTGTTTTCCAAGAATGAATACGGATAGTGTAAACATGGATAGCGAGCTCGGTGGTATATTAGGCTTCTTTCACACAATATCTTCCGTGTACGATTGTCATGAAAGTTTCCGTGAAAACTTAAATAATGTGCATACCTATTCAAAATTTTCGTAGGGCTCCATCATATTACGCCAAAGTGCAGTGACTGAGGAAGCCACGGACTTCGACTTCCAGACTGGTCTAATATAGTTCGTGTTACTGAAATCGTTAGATCTATTGAATAAAACGAAACCTTGCACAGAAATTCGAGTTATGCAATTTATTCTAATGAAAAATGTTTCTTTTTTCAATTGCAGGGTCCGGAATCACTCCTCTTTGGACTTAAATGTCCAATCATTCCAAAATTGACCAAGAGATTGGTATCCTCAAGTGGTCACTACTTTGGAGTGTTTGGTATGCCATTAAAAACGATACGCCTACGGTGCACAATACGTACCTGTAATTCAGCAGGAAATTGCGTGAAAAGTATCGGTTATTGCTGGTAATTTAAAGGCATTAGAATCTGTGAAATTTGTGTTACAGCCATTTGGAGGAAAGGTGACAGATATCGTTATTCTTGTTCCCGTTGAAGAGACATTTGACATTATTAACTAATAGCTCCAATTGACAAGATGTATAAAAATACCCTCACAGTACTAGGTCTGGCAATGGTGTGCTGCACTAAGAGCTGATGGCACTTTTTCGATGGGGAAAACGCTAATGCACCAGCGATGCTCACAGCTGAGCACTGGTGAGTGGAACTCTCACCCAATAAAAAACCCATCACCCAGGATCGCCCCTCTCGGACCACTTCTCGCATTACCTCCAACGATAGCCTACCGAGTACTCAGAGGACTCATGCAGCGATTTGTTCCATAGGGCTGAGCAACACCGGCTCCACATTATCGTTCTTCTAGTGCTTGGGCTCCAGTACTTATGCAGAGACTGATCCGATCCTACTGAACTGCGACCACTTTCCGGGCAGTTGAGTTCAGGGAGAGTTGGCCAGTGCCTATTTCTCTTTCTTTCTTCTTTTCTTATGCAAGGGAAGAAGGTCTAGTTGGCGTTAGTCATACTGTCTTGTCTGTCTAAGATTTTCAGATTTTTACTAATCAGACCTGGTGTTGCAGTTTAATAATAGTTGCAATACGTAGAAGTCGATCTTAGACTAGGACCAAGATACTAGTTTTTATTCATGAACTTCTAGGCATCCACATCTTCTAAATACATTTTAAAAACAAATTTATACTCTTGTAATATTTAGTTTTTTATTGTTATACTAAGAGAGTCAAAAATATTTCATATGCGTGTATTTGAAAAGAGACATCTTATATGATTTTGTATTCTATCCTGTGTAAAACAGTGTATTTGGTATTGCTTTTCAAATAATAATTTAATAGTCAGACAATTTGGATTGTTGGACTTTATTGTGTTGAAAAACAACGTTGCAACTATTTCAAGTTACGCGATCCTTAACTTCAAACTTGAAACAAGAGTCCTTCACTTTCACAGGAGACTAAAAAAAAAGGATGCATTAAAAGTATAATAACAAGTTTTTCGCGATATTATACATAAAAACATTATGGTAAAAATACTGTATTGATATTTCGGTGGCAATTGAGCTACGTAACAAGACACATGTGTACGTAACAATTAAGTAATCCTAAAATAGACTTTGAGCATCTAGGTCTTTAACAAATACTATAGAATATGTAACACAAATTTCTCTACAACGTTGGTTTTCTATGAAACCTTAATCTTATAGGGATCGTAAATTATTTTTATAAACATTAATTCAAAGTCATCCACGCAAGTGAGACGTCGATCAACATATTAACAAAATATTATTAGACATAAATACTGGAGGAAATCAGTATTACTTTTCCTTCCCATAAATTGAAATAGAAATGAATTATGTGTTAAATTTTTCAGAAATATGAAATGCATAAAACAAATATCTTTCACAAATCCAAAATTTTATTAGTAAACATTTCATAATTAATTAGTAACTTTTGCGATTAGATTAATCAACAGTTACATAAAAAAAACTTATTCAAAACATGTGTGTAACACTTATAGATTGAGGCAAGACTCAGGCTGTTTTGTAATGCTACTAATTATTTGGACATGGAATAGTTTCGATTTCAATGACTGATATAGGCACCGTTAAATAATAAACAGAAGTTAATGGACCCGCAAATCGGTGGATTTTACTCTTGATCCATCCAAATGCGTGAAGATATTAGATTATTTTAATCAATTTTTACCCCATTTTGAAATGAAATATAGTCCGATTGAAAACTCTTTTACTAGGATGAACCGCAGTCCTCGCTTGGTTGCATAAACTGGTAAAGGCATGGTACCACGGCGCAGCACTGCGCTCGGCACAAAAACTGGAACAAAAAATAAACCCGTCCTACTCCCCGGGTTTCCCTGACCACCGGTGTAATGTTCGGACCCCAAGGTGAACCTTGGGCTCAGACAGTAGGAGTCCGAGTCGTAATGAAAGCTATGGTGAAAGGCTACAATAACATTCTCTTGCCAGTCAGATTATCATATTTGCACGATATACATCTCTTATTACGAGAAAATTTACTCTTTTAAAGACTCTTGTATGTTTATTCTATGAGGTATGCATGGGAAATGGTCAATTGAAACGTATTACTAAAAGTAAAATTACTTTAGGTCACAAACCATTGTAGAAATCCTTTACAAATATAGTAAACATTTTATGGTTAGTAAAACTTGTTTAATTTTGGTCTTTGGTCACACGTGCTTTAGAACCTATCAAATGCACCATTCTTACCTTTGATAGTAAAGCTTTGAACAGTTGAATACCAAGAGAGTAGGGTACGATAAGCGTACCCGGTTTTTTATATCGAAATTGGCAAACGATATTACTTAATCATATACAATCCACAGATACAATCAATCGATACTGATTCATTATTTTGAACAAATAACTTAAATAATCTATATCAACAGCTGTAAACACCTTCAAATAATATAGGTAAGGTAATATTTCAATTTTACATATAAAAGTAACATTTTATTGTTAAAAATGGCAGTCAATTTTGGAAAACTACACGACATTGCTACGAAAGATGATAAGACATGTTATACGTGGCTTCAACATGTTGGACTCGTACCGAAAAATCCATTATGTGAAATTTGTGGGACAGAAACAACTGTAACTGTGAGAGGAGCAAATATGGTCGTCTTCTGTTTTCCTAATTTTGCTAATAGTAATTTGTTTAATCACTGTAAATATTAAATCCACATTTTAATTTAAAACATATTATTGTTATTGAGGACTATAGATACTTTTATATCGATTGATAGTCTCGGATTTGAGATGCGAATATTAGGTATCGATGATTACATTCTTCGATACAAAACACCGGGTCCGCTTATCGTACCCTACCCTACCAAGATGTCAAAAAGTGGTTTATATGCCACAATATTTACATTGGGAAACAGTGAGGGTTAATCTATTGCTATTAAATGGTAGTGCACGTCAGCCATGCTGGTAAAAGATTACAAGATTCGCATTACAAGGAGAGTATTTTAGCTCCATTGGCAATCCAACTATCGGGATGAATTCATGTAAACAAATCGCTATTATTGTATCTTATCACAATTACCCTCGTAATTCATAACGGAACTTAATGAACTACTGATAAGTAATAAGTTCAGGTTCAGGTTCAATCTAATCAGGCTCAAAGGAGTGAGGTCCTGTTTCTAAAACAATTTATATATAACAATTCCACAATTTGTATGAATTAAAAACAAGTTAGCTTCCAAACATAAATATATCTGAACCTATTTTAGAGTACGTTTTAGCGAAGGGGTGAATCACTAGGACAAAAACCGTTTTTGACATAATCACCTTTAATTTTAAATAGATGGTTTTTATGGACAGTCCAAGCAATTCCTACTAATAGGTAATCATTAAACGAAGTTCGATGAGGGAACAGAGCAGTAGAGCCCATAATTTATTCCGCACAGTTGTCATCTGTTTTTTTCTTTATTATAAAATGTAAATTTTGGTTATGATCCATGATATTAGACATGTTTATTAGAATGTCTAATAAACCCATGGATCATAACCAAAATTTACATTTTCGAATAAAGAAAAAAACAGATGACAACTAAAATGAGTATGGTTTATGTCAAGGGGTAGACCTACAGAGGAAAACCGATTTCCGTTTAAGTATTCTGAAAGTCTTATGGATTCAGAGACTTAAAGATAAATTATGAATTAATATTTTAGCCAAAATCTGAATGATAATTTATGAAGAAGTGGTAACCACGGGTGGTTTTTGAGCGTCGTTAGAGTAAGGGGTACATATCTCTACAGCCGGAAATGTTAACCAAAAAGTACAGCAAACTTCTTACGGATGTACAGATTTCAAAAAATTTGGGATAAACACTTTATAATAAACTATACAGATTATGGAATTTTTTTACAGGTAAAAGGGTGAAACTCCAAGACTTACTTAATTTTCCATATGAATACACTGTACGCATAATAGATGTATTGATTGAGAATTAAATTATTGTGTACAATACTATGAAACAAATAATAATTTAGAAAAGTAAATAGACATTTAACGACGGAATGAACATTTTATGGAACCATGAATGTTTATCCAGACCCTTCTATAGGACAATTGTTGATTCAGAATAGCTATTGCGTGGATGCAGTCTCTATGATGTATTAGTTTTAAGGGAATAAATAATGTAAAAGTTCATCCATTATAATATAAGAGATAGTCCAAATTATGTTCAGGCCATATTTGGCAAGAGCGAGTGGTAACTGAGCGCCTCGAAATGCTGATGAATCTACAAACTCTGAATTCTTTCAGATATCCATTTATCACAAATTTCTGGGTTACTGCGAAATTCAGAGTTTATAGATAGGTATCTACCATAGAATTAGAGAAAACAGGTTTCTGAGCTATTATTCAACTAGGCCAGGTAGAGCTAGTCATTAAGACAGTCATGTAATAGAAAATAAAACAGAACCTATGTAAATTAAATGTAAAACGTAATTAACAGTTTCATCGTCAATTATGTTACGATTGAATATGAAAGGAAGATATTACTCGTATAGCAGCTGCTGGCTTAGATTATATTCATAACTACTTTAATATTCCTTGGAAGCATTTACAGCCGTGAGTAGTATTAAAGCGTATTAATTACGAAGTTTTTTTATTAGTTGATCTGTTAAAAGTAAAAAACACTATATCATTACAAGTTATATAACATTTTTTTTAAACTTAAGTCACGGCTCAACAAAGTAACATTAATTTATCTCCATTACATGTTTGTATAGATACATTATACATTAGGACCTCGATAACATTTAATACATGTGTGTAGTTTTTATTTTATGTGCTTATATAAAAATATTATATTTTTATTATTTCTAAGTAACATTATGACTCTAAAATATACGACTTTCTAAATATATAATTTTAGGACCGATGAAACTCACAAGTGAATCACAAATGGAGTTCTTTAAAGAGCTGTTTACACTTAAAATCATCCACTTCTACTCACAATAATAAATACAAATAAAAGTTATTTGTAGGACATTTCCCTCGTTGTTAATTCCCACAACCCTTTCTTTATCAAGTCGTTTAAATCCATTTCTCCGTTCTTTTGAGAAAAAAAATCCTTGGCACGTGAAGCTTGGTACAGAGCTTACCCCTGAACCAAGAAATAACTCTATTAATTGAGGGTATAGGAAGAACTCTATAGATCAAAAATAAAAGTAAAAAGAAATTTCTAAAATTTTAAAATTAGTCTTATGGGTAACCATGATCACAACTAGAAGTGACAGAATAAGCAAATTTGTAAACAATTATACACAATTTACCATATGACATTCGACATATCTAGATATATTATACGTTATGTTTCCATGCAGATATATATTTGTATAAGCTAAAGCATTATAAAATTGTAACAGATCATGGTCCTTGTATGGTACGTATTTAACGCTTGTATTCACTAACGTATAGAAGCATGGCATGATTAGTTTATTGCTCAACAATTGAATGAATAAATAAGGTTCATTCTCTAAGGCGATGATGGCGCTGCTCATAAACTATCAAATGGAAAAGCTATCGGAAAACATCAAACCTAGTCACAGGGCCGTGAAATAAAGGTCTCAATTAAGTAACTGTAGCGAAGCACCTTTCGCCTTCCCCAAGGTATCTTCTATGATTATGTCGGGGCGCACAGTCACATCCGATGTTCAAGGAGACCAGTGCGTTGTACCTAGAAGGAGCTAGGTATAATCAAGTCGAACGGAACCAATCTGATCGTGGGGGTCAATCTCGGGACCTCCAAGGTATCTTCTATGATTATGTCGGGGCGCACAGTCACATCCGATGTTCAAGGAGACCAGTGCGTTGTACCTAGAAGGAGCTAGGTATAATCAAGTCGAACGGAACCAATCTGATCGTGGGGGTCAATCTCGGGACCTCCAAGGTATCTTCTATGATTATGTCGGGGCGCACAGTCACATCCGATGTTCAAGGAGACCAGTGCGTTGTACCTAGAAGGAGCTAGGTATAATCAAGTCGAACGGAACCAATCTGATCGTGGGGGTCAATCTCGGGACCTCCAAGGTATCTTCTATGATTATGTCGGGGCGCACAGTCACATCCGATGTTCAAGGAGACCAGTGCGTTGTACCTAGAAGGAGCTAGGTATAATCAAGTCGAACGGAACCAATCTGATCGTGGGGGTCAATCTCGGGACCTCCAAGGTATCTTCTATGATTATGTCGGGGCGCACAGTCACATCCGATGTTCAAGGAGACCAGTGCGTTGTACCTAGAAGGAGCTAGGTATAATCAAGTCGAACGGAACCAATCTGATCGTGGGGGTCAATCTCGGGACCTCCAAGGTATCTTCTATGATTATGTCGGGGCGCACAGTCACATCCGATGTTCAAGGAGACCAGTGCGTTGTACCTAGAAGGAGCTAGGTATAATCAAGTCGAACGGAACCAATCTGATCGTGGGGGTCAATCTCGGGACCTCCAAGGTATCTTCTATGATTATGTCGGGGCGCACAGTCACATCCGATGTTCAAGGAGACCAGTGCGTTGTACCTAGAAGGAGCTAGGTATAATCAAGTCGAACGGAACCAATCTGATCGTGGGGGTCAATCTCGGGACCTCCAAGGTATCTTCTATGATTATGTCGGGGCGCACAGTCACATCCGATGTTCAAGGAGACCAGTGCGTTGTACCTAGAAGGAGCTAGGTATAATCAAGTCGAACGGAACCAATCTGATCGTGGGGGTCAATCTCGGGACCTCCAAGGTATCTTCTATGATTATGTCGGGGCGCACAGTCACATCCGATGTTCAAGGAGACCAGTGCGTTGTACCTAGAAGGAGCTAGGTATAATCAAGTCGAACGGAACCAATCTGATCGTGGGGGTCAATCTTGGGACCTCCAAGGTATCTTCATGTTATGTTGGCGAAAGTCTATGATTATGTCGGGGCGCACAGTCACATCCGATGTTCAAGGAGACCAGTGCGTTGTACCTAGAAGGAGCTAGGTATAATATAATCTAGCGATTAGGTTGGAGCTAGGTCGAACGGAACCAATCTGATCGTGGGGTGGGACCTCCAAGGTATCTTCTATGATTATGTCGGGGCGCACAGTCACATCCGATGTTCAAGGAGACCAGTGCGTTGTACCTAGAAGGAGCTAGGTATAATCAAGTCGAACGGAACCAATCTGATCGTGGGGGTCAATCTCGGGACCTCCAAGGTATATTCCAAGAAGCACCAAGGGAATACTGTGAGTCAGTCACGACTTAACTCCGCAATCTTGACCTAGTCGGCGTTACAGGCATTGAGAGAAGAATGTTACTTGGGTTCATCGCGTGCCATTCTTGAGTCGAGCCTAGTATTGTTTTTCTTACTCCACGAATCTAGTGATTTTTCGAATGGATTCTAATGGACGCCAAACTTACAATCTTTCTACTACAATTAACTTAACCGAAAATTTTCAAATTTTACATTCCTGCGAATAATAATATCCTCTGTCTTAACTTGATAACTCCTCATTTACATTATTGTAGTTTGATGATGGTGCTGCCATGGAATTCGTTAGTAACATTTTCAAATTTGTCTTATGCGTAACCATAATGGCAACAGGAAAATCGCAGAATAGATATATTTGAAAACGAATTTAGTACAATCATATAACATTTTAACTGCCACATAATAAATATCACAACTAGAATTTTAATTTATTGATTCATAATTTTGTGATTGGCTGAGTGTTAGCGAAGCCTGTCACTCGAAGGCCTGGAGTAATTTCAATTCTGTCTGTCTGTCTGTCTGTATAACATCTCGAGATTGAACTGACCTATACACTTGAAATTTTACATACATTTTTCATTTATATATAAGGAATATCGAATCCGATGATGGTGTATGTCACTCCATACGATTTGATCGTGCACATTTTTAATTTGGTTCCTTAAGGTAACCATGAAGTCAATCGTAGCACAAATAAATTTCTAAAAAACTGAGTTCAGCCATATGAAATTACAACGTAATACAATATGTGGCCTTACCATATCTCTAGAAATATATTATCTATAGACGTTATTATTTACAGAATCTTTATTTCGACATAGACAACATTATGGTGGATGTCCATTCATGTGATTTAGCTAAGCTACATTGAAACCAATCACTCTGTAAGCTGCCACTATTATTCTTCAGTCTGCCGGTTGTATGTAAATTTCCTTTTTACGTGAAGATCTACCCAAGATCATCTCAAGAATAAATTGAGATATAGATTTGAAATTTGACATGCAACCTTAGCAACTGTTACGCGATAACTAGTACAGCGTAGTCGTATCTTGCTACTATTAAGGCACTGAGATTATTGGTTTTTTTCACATGGGCCTGCGTACGAGAAGTCTGCGTATTCCCCAGCGGTTTGCTATGATAACGCAAGAAACATTCATCAGATCGCTACGGGTTCACCTCAGGTTAGTCGGCGTCTGCTTAGTAATCATTCACGTCACTTAGTCTGTTTCACATACTAGTAACCCCCCCCCCCCCCCAGTTCAGACGACCGCAGACCTGAGACCTCTTATTACCGTGGACTAGTTTGTGGATGCAGCCTTTTTACTCCCCACGGACCGCGCCTTCCAATACCTGCAAGTGGTTACATTTACATAATCCAGCTTTGTGCAACCGGTCTTCCGATCTAAAAGTTACTGCACTCCAATTGACTGCTGCAGAAAACCTATTCGTGCGGCGGAGCTCTATAGGATATACTTAATACAGTTGTGTCACGGTTTCCAAGATTTCTTTATTCGCAATTCTGTTACTTATACTGTGATAATTTTGTGATACCAACCAAATGATTCGTCTAATTTAATTTGATGGTTTCGAAATAAAAAGAAGATAACGCTTTTGGAAAATATGATAAATCATTCAGTGCTGTAGAAACAAGATTAGGAAACCTCAAAATCTTTTGTCTGCTTCTAAGCTTGCTAGAGCTTTTATGAATTATTGAATGAATCTTCTGTATTGCTTATAGCTATTAACAAATCATCCTTCTAAGCTTACTACAGCTTTTCTGATCTACTGAATGAGTCTTCCGTATTTCTTATAGCTATTAACAAATCATGCTTCTAAGTTTGCTAGAGCTTTTCTGAATTATTGAATGGATCTTCTGTATTGCGTATAGCTATTAACAAATCATGTCCCGTGATACATAATAGACCAAAATGATAAGACAACTTAAATTAACGATTTTACAGTTGAGAAAGGTATTTTTTGTTAGACTTATTATTGCCAGGGAATATTCTAACATACTCTTCTTGACAACTTATACATTGGTACCCATATCCGTAATATTGTAATGGTTTTCCAAGCTAGAAAAAGGTTACGCATTTTTAAATATGTATATTTTTCTTTGTAGGAGTTGGATAATTAATTTATTTTGCTACTATTAGACGTATCTTTAGGAATTCTTAATATCTGTTGTTAAAGAAGGGACCTCTATATTGACGTGGATTCCCAACTGCTTGACTCATGTCGATTAATTAGGCTATCAATTCCGACTATCCCTGGATCCAAGATATTAACATTTCAACTCAAGTGACCGTGAGTCACTATAAAGTTGGAAGATAAGGTGACAAGTAGTAAGTTTCATCTCTACGAGCAACAGTGGTAGTTTACGGTACGCAGTCGTGTCTAACGAGCAAGTCTTATGAACCCGGGCACCTGTAAGACATTTATTGCGTGTGATGAACAACGTATTTAATTACACGCAAAATAAACTTAAAACTCATACGTTTTTATTTGACGGTAGCAACATATTCATACCATAAAATGTAAGTATCTAAAACAGTGTATATACTACAATAAAAAGATAGATTAGCGCACTAAAAACAAATGTTTAAACTGATTATAAACCCATAATTTAACTTTTTAAATATAATAATAAGATAGTAGTGAAAATGGTAGGCCTACTGACCGAATTATAGAAACTAATATAAACGATAATAATGAAAATGTAAAAATATGTATTACTTTAATATTTAGAAGTCAGTGATCATTGTAATATATATTATCTATTATATATATATATATATATAATAATATATATTATATAATATAATAATTATATATATATATATATAGGCTATATGTGTGTGTGTGTGTAAATATATGTATAAAATTAATATAACACGTTTTTATGTTAAATAATTGAGTCTCTCATATTTTTTAAAATGTAAAAGATCTCCATTTAATAATTAGCACTTTTCTAACATATATATTCACACTCCGTTCGTTATAAGTAGTTATTTCTGTTGATCAGTCCCACGATATAATATGATACAAATATTATAATAATATTTAATTATGTATCTTACTCAAGTGCCATGGACAGACCAATATGTTTCTGTAGTGATTGATTCTCTTGAAGTTTCGTACCTGAAAAAAATTTAGTTTTATCAAATTACCATTTAAACATTTATTTAGTTAAAGAAATAAGTAAAAACATGAAATATCACATATGAAATTTTAATTTACATTAAGTTTTAATACCAAATAACAAAACTCAAAAATAAAAGACATATAAGTATTAGTAAGTACGAAATATAAATATTATTCTTATTTATCAAATTTAAATGTGAAATTGGGTTTCCATCTAATTGCTTTTAGAATAATAATAAAGCCCATTCTCTATTTTGTCAATCGAAAAGCTAAATCAATGCGGTCTTGATCTTTCACATATGGATAGGCTGAAGTTTTGCAATGCATCCTGTAGGCCTACACCAAGGACAATAAGAATATGATTGAGCATACTAAACTCAAGTTTGTAATTGGATATGAGCTTAGCATACTAAATAATTTGAGATCCCAACAGTGGATCCAATAAGTTACGGAATACACCTCAGCAAAGAATCTTATAAATACCAAACTTTCATATGAAGAAGCAGTAGTGGTAGTGTAAAAACAGCATGAAGAAGAGTATTTGGGATGGTAATGAAAGTTTCTGAACCCATCATCAAAGGACAACCATACAAGGCTTCTGATCTAGAGAAATTTGAATCACAAAAAACATAAAACACAGAAATGGAGTTCATAGCGCAATCCTAGAAACTACCATTTACTGAATGAAGCTCAACATTAGCGAATTCTTTGTACAGGTCTTAGAACCAACCTAAGCGAGACTTCCAGGTTTCTACATTATTTAGTTAGTAAATATACACACACACATCAATATTTTAACTCCTATCTGATCACGATGTCCACACTTTAAAGAACTGCAGTGCACACATTTATCTCAAATCATATATTTCATTTTGCCACAACGTAACAAAATGTATAGCAATCGTCAAAATACTATATACAATTTTAAAATGTTTAAAACATTCACACCACATCAAACCCCAGTCAAACTTACAGTACTCTCACCCATATCACATTCATTTTTGCCAATTTCCCCCACTTCCAGTGCCAGTTGACAGTACTATATTGATTATGCAGTTACTCAGTCGTATGATATAAACTCTTCAGCACTATAAAACGCTTTGGACGCTGAAAAGCGTTTCAAGCGCGCCTTTATCGCTTTGGGCGTCTAGGAATTTTTAATTTATTCTGGCAACTTGTCCAAAAACCGAACTCCTGCCTGTGAGGATAGTCCTGTGTCTGTCAGTTCGGTAAATATCTCTGCCTCTTGTTTCGTACGCATGTATGTCTCGATCGCTTACCATGGTGCATTAAGCATGCAAAATAAAGTTGTCTTTAACTGTTGCAAGAGGCTCGGAAAAATCAACAATTGCAGTATTTTAAGTTTCCTTGCAAATTCGCTGAACTTGAAGTGTGCGATTATGCGTATTGCTTTCTTTTGCATTTTGAACGCTCTGTGGAACTAGCTATTTGCACCAGTTCCCTACCACCCTCAGCCGTAGTATATGATACATAATCTGTAGTATGTGCTACATAATCTGTAGTATATGCTACATAATCTGTAGTACGTGCTACAATCTCACTAATATAACACACGTAACAATTTAAATTACCAAATTAAACATATTCATGTTACCCTTGATCTTAAGAAAAAAGAAAATCCAATATTCAGATATTTAATGTTGTATCCTAATCTTTGTTACAATTGGTTACATGAACAAACCCAAAATGCAAATATGTTGTTGGTCAATGTCTTATGGACCGCGGATCCGATAATCGAACTTTATCATGAGAGAAACACAATGTGCATATGATGCTGAAGCGTGTTTTAACAAAGAAAACCTAGACACTTTGCTATTCCTATAGACCAACATACCTATTTACCTCTTTGTTACCCTACATGATAGGTGACATACAATTAATATCAAAATTAAGGTATCAAATAAAACCCGTAGCATAAATGTGCATACAATCATGTAGATTGAAACAAACAAAAAGTTATCTAGATATCTCCTATGGTTATTTTTTTTTTATAAAAATGAACCCAAAGTTGTGTTATTTAATACTGTCAAGATGTCCTCAACCGATTCCTCTTAAGGGATTGTTAATTATTAAAAAATCACATAACATATTACAAACCATTAATGCCTTCATAAAAGTATTACTAGCGTTAATAGTCATATAAAGCATGGAAAAAGTATAATAGAAGGGCCCTAAAATGATGGGAATGAGGTCAAACCAACTGGTGAATTTTAAGAAAAACGTTTACTTAAACTATTTCAAAATCGAAAATTAGTATACTCCAGAAAAAAAGCTGTTGCTTTAGTACTTTAAAAGACGAATAAAGACCATTTTGTTTTACCCTTTCGAAAGTGGTGAAAACTTGTAACAAATAGGGACTAATTACCTTTACTAACTAATTACCTTGTAGAGGAATAATTACACTAAAATTGTAAATAATAATTGAATATATGCAAACTTAAAACTGTTTCGTTCACTACACACTAACGTCCTCGACGGGATTTAAACTATATGTCGAAATTAGTGAACCGTTAAAGCTGGCCACAGTGAAAGGTGCCGAAGTTGCTGTGTAATTCAATATCATAAGTCCCATTAAACCTTGGAAGAGTCGTTCCCTTGAATTGTCATCTTTGCCTAATCATCGCCTAGAGTCACTTGAGGGAACGTGTCGAGGTCGAACCGGCCGGGGTTGGCTCTATTGGTGTTCCAACTCCATTGCTTGGTTGGAACAGGCCGTGTTCCAGAGAGATTAAAGTTCTAATCATTTATTAGTCAGAAATAAATCAATTTTAATGTTTAAAATAATGTCAAAACTTATTTAAAACTTCAGCGAACAGGAACGTGAACACACGAATGACACATATTCGCCATCGGTTATAAAAGACCAGACTACCTTGAGTTAATTCCCCTTCGCGGAATACAATGTCTGGTACTCGCAACAAGATGTAGTTACTTGATATTAAGTGAGAACACTGTTTTTCATCATTGCTTTTTGTAGTGATAACTTTAAACATCGTAAAATAACAGCTACTTTTCCTTGTTCCTCCTCTTAAATGAGGAAGATTTTGAACAAAGTCCGTAAGTCCTGGGGAAGTCCCGTAATTAACAGCTGAAGAATTAATGGCTGAAGCCGATTGATGTTAAGCACCCTGTTGTTTAGTGTTAATTTGTGAAGCGCCTGATGATGGAATCTTTGATTCAGAAAGGCCTTGCACAAAATAAAAAATTATATTGGAAAATGTATTCCTTTATACTAGTGATACTACAATACACCCTGTTGTTATACAACGTACAAAACACAACGGTGTCACGAGCAGGAAGCGATAAGTTATCAGGGGTTATGTTAAAATCGGCCTCAGACCGATAGAGGGCAAGGAGAACAGTCGGTCTTGGCCGGGCCTTACTGAGCAGGGGTCGGGGGTCATATCGGTGTCCTAGAGCGTCGTGGGCCCTGTTTTATTTTGGACAACTTTCCTCTGTGTCATTCAAATACTGAGGTATGTCTGACTGTAGAAAAGTGACAGCATTTTTCTGTATGATGGATTTAAAAAAGTCAGCCTTACTAACATGTTTTCAATATTGCACATTGAGTAACGAAATTTTAGGGGTATTTATATAATTTTTGTATACGCCTATCGCAAATGTATACTAAAACTTATCAATAGGGATATGCGGGGTGTTTAAAAATACTGTTGAATTGAGATCTGAGGTTCAAATTTTGTTCTCTGAGTAAATAAATTTAAAATACAAAGTGACAAAAATCGCGAAACAGAATACTTCAATCTTCCCAACTACAACAAAGAAGATTAAACTAACTCTATAATACCAAGTATCAAGGTAGGAAAACTATTATCTTTGTGAGCCAGAGTATTTTAATCTCCCTAAATACACTAAAGAAGTTTAAGTAAATAACACTATAATATCAATTATCAAGCTAGAAAAACTATATCTGAGGAAAACATCATGGTTTCGTATTTTCAACCCTTTTGATTTCGACCTCTCCAAATATTAACACGGCGGACGATTAAAAAATGTATTTATTAAAAAAAAACCCGGTCGTTATTGTGGTTGTATGAAAATTGCTTCTCGGCTCTTAGACTTTACTCGTTGATGAACTGGTATCATAAGCATATTGTTACAGTTTTACAATTCCTTTAAAAAAAATGAAGACGTTTCCTAGGAGTAAAGCACCGTGATTTCTGGAACCAAATTCCTTATTTTAAAAATTCCTGCAAAATTATTCCACTGGAGTTTGAGATCCATTTAAGCAAAATGAGCTCCTATTAGCTTAAGTCGTTGAGATAAGAAAATAACGCAAACTATGGCTATAAACGTAACGAAAGGCCTCACGGTGTGACGAGAGGCGGCGCGCGGTGAAGACTCTGATGCGGTGTCTGATAGGAGGTTAACTGCGCCAATCAGAGGTAATGGGGCGCTATTGAGCCATTCCACACCACAGGATGTCGCCAATACCTGCCATTGCCAACTTACACACAACATAAAACATCTAATAGATACCTCATGCTTCTTTGTTTAAATTTTGTTATTGATGATGGAAAGTTTAATAGGATAACTACATGCTTATTTAAAAGTACGTTTTACGTTTTTACTTTTAACAGTTGCATGCTATTCGTGAGTATAGATTGCACCTTTTATGTGGACTTTAACTAAATCAGTATTAATTTATTTCATATATCTAAATAACAATCCCAAATAGTTTAATTTATTACAAAAAATAAAGTTTTGCACTGATACTTATCCCACGCACTCATTGATGTTAGTCCACACGCAGCCAGTTAACATGATTTTCCAGGGCTGAGATAGGTGCAGTAAGTAAATAGTAATAATAAGACTGGCCTCCGAAAAGCGCTGTAGACACTCACTGTAGAAATTCACTTGACACATGTGATTATTTTTACCATGTCCTTGGATCCTATTTTTATGTATATTCATCGTTTACAAGGTATCACCTCCCTGTTTACTGCCGTATAATCTAAAAACAACTGTAAACCTGAAAATGTTTTAATTTATTTAATTGCTTTTATATAAAAAAAAACAACGTACAGTCCTTTAAAATAACGACGCTACGGAATATTTCTTTAAAACAACAATCAAATAATTTAGAGAAACATTTTTGAGCTATACCTAGCTGTTATAATTTTATCTAAAATATCGTTTTTGTTATTATTATTGCCTAATACACCCTGTTCCTCCATGTTTCTCACACATATGTAATAAATTAGATATTTTTCCAACTTAAATTTATTTCCAAACCACTTAACTTAAATTACATTATTTATTCGATTAAAACATTGTTATGGCTGTAAATCTGAATGTTTATGGAAAATATGTGTTAAAAAGTGTAATATTATAATCGTGATAACATATAAAGTACCACATTTTAAATTATTAAGCACACTACATGAAACATTTAAATCAGTTCAAAATAGTCTATTACAAATAATTATATTTTTGTGTGTATCTGCAAAGTTTACAGTTTAGTTCTCATTTATCGCCGATGGTTTATGTAAAAGAACAGCACGATTTCGGACATTTTTTCGTAATGTTTGAACGAAAACTGAAATACGCATCGAGAAATTGTATATATTGTTTTCTTCAGGAAAGAAAAACAAACAAGAGATTAAGCATGTATGTTAAAAAAAAACCTTTCATTTAAGAGGATGTAATTTTATAGAATTAATTATTCTTAGAGTTTTTGACACCTGGATAAGATGACATTAATCTTGTTGAAGTGAAACATAATAATAATAATAATATAAATAATATTATAATAATTTATAATATTAAAAGTGTGTGTGTGTGTGTGTGTGTGTGTGTGTGTGTGTGTGTGTGTGTGTGTGTGTGTGTGTGTGTGCGTGTGTGTGTGTGTGTGTGTGTGTGTGTGTGTGTGTGTGTGTGTGTGTGTGTGTGTGTGTGTGTGTGTGTGTGTGTGTGTGTGTGTGTGTGTGTGTGTGTGCGTGTGTGTGCGTGCGTGTGTGTGTGTGCGTGTGTGTGTGTGTGTGTGTGTGTGTGTGTGTGTGTGTGTGTGTGTGTGTGTGTGTGTGTGTGTGTGTGTGTGTGTGTGTGTGTGTGTGTGTGTGTGTGTGTGTGTGTGTGTGTGTTAAATTGTATAAATGGCAATAGCCTTATTTAATTTCAATAAACATTGAATCACAAAAAGTACTTGCTCCGCCGGGAGTCGAACCCGGATCTCTCACTTGCGGGTGAATGTGCTACCATTACACCACAGAGCGCTTACTTTTTCCGATTCAATTATTTTGTATTTGGCTGTATCTGTCACATATGAGTTTAAATAAGCAAACTAACATATGATCGGAAGACCAAATACCTGTCAAACGACTTTTATTTACATTAAATTGTATAAATGGCAATAGCCTTGATCGTTAGTTTGCTTATTTAAACTCAAATGTGACAAATACAGCCAAATACAAAATAATTGAGTCGGAAAAAGTAAGCGCTCTGTGGTGTAATGGTAGTATATTCACCCGGCAAGTGAGAGATCCGGGTTCGACTCCCGGCGGAGCAAGTACTTTTTGTGATTCAATGTATATATATAACATTATTCTATCTTATAAATCCATGTGCGCCTAAAAAGTTACTTCGCTCTCTGAATCGCTTGAGCCACTAGTCAAATTAACGTAGTTTCTTTCACAACTAAATCAGTATTTCATGTCATAATAAAAATCACAATTTGAGTTTTTATATATTGATTCATAATTTACTAACTGGCTGGGCGTTAGCGAAGACTTTAAATCTGTACATGAAGCTTAATTTAGTATATATAACCAACCGTGATGGTAAATGTGACTCCATGGGATTTAACAGAGCGTTAGCTATTATTTTTACATTGGCATTATGTGTAAATAAGATAGCAACGAGAAAATTGTGGAATAATTAATTTTTTTAAATAAACTTAGAATGATCATAAGGCATTTAACATCTACATTGTAAATGTAGCCTAATGTGAGACATTTTGCATGTAACCTCAGCCAAGCTTGTTACGCGACAAGAGGTGTAACGTATTCTTACCTATTGCAATATCAATAAATATAATTTTCGTCCTAATTTAATTTTTTTTATAAAATGTTCTTGCATCTATTTCAAGAAGACAAATTTATTGAATTCGTGGAGAATTATAATAATTATAAATTTTAATGGAGGTTGGACGGATATGCTTAAATTAAAACAATGATTTCATACTACATGTTCAGTGGTACAAGAAATCAGTAACAGTACGTTTCTAGATCTGCAATCCGACCCCTTCCTGTGGTGGATAACTAACCTAACATATAACTGACACATCCTAACAACCTGGACACGCAACATGATTGTTGTAATACCTGATTTATGCTTGTCACTTGTTATTTTAACCTAGATTGTAACTATATGTTTGGTTTGTTATCCATCTGATAAAACGGTCAGATTGCAAATCTCGAAACGTATCGTAACAATTATAAATATCCGGAAAAAAATCCTGTTTCCTTACAAATCCTTTGGTTCTCAAAAAATATTTTAAAAAAAGTAAAAAGGGGTTAAATGTTAAATATGTGCTCATTATACATAATATAGAAATAATTCAAAGTGTAATAAAATTATTCCTGTTTAAGTTATCTATATATTTCTGGAAAACAATAGAATAAGTATGGTAGGCGACTCATCAACAAGATTGCATCTGCAATATGTTCAAGGTTCACTTGTGAGAAAGGCTTGGATGGTTTACACACATTTTAAAGCTCCGATAAAATGTAATTGGCGAAGAAGGCTGTTGTATAAGCTCAGAGGTATTCTATGATAATGAGGCTCCACCTTGCAGCGAGCTCCGATGTGCCCACACATACCTCTGTGTTCTGTACCGTGGCTCAACACCGACCTCTCTGGCACAAGAACCGGGAAGTAAACAGAAGACGTGTGCATGTCGAGTTGCTCACCGATATTTGTAATCCCTACAAACGACGTCTGTACTTTGAATGCACTTATAACAATTCGCTTCTTATTATCTTTGACAAAGGGTCGCTAACTTGGAGCTGATATGTGAGGGTCATTATCTTAGATCAAATTATTGATTCTAAAGGTCAATGTACGCTGCTGATACTTTGAGTCGTTTGGTATCATATAAAGTGGGAAAATGATGGAATTAGGTGCTGCTGAAAGATCACTTTGTACTTTGAAAAAGTGTTAAGCTTTGAAGAGAAAAATACTATACAGTTTAGTTTTTAAGTTATATACCGAGAAAAAACCTAAGGATGTGAGGTGTTTTAAAAGGAATGGCATTGAATAAAGATAAAATATTTCTATAAAATTACGAAAATAAACCTCTCAAGTATTAATTTGTTTTTAAATGTCAGTAAGAGAGAACTACATCGATTCATTGTAGTGAGGAATGGAAAAGGTGAAAATCTAAAAGTAAACTAAGAAGAATGAATAAAAAAAGGGTTAAGGGGATGGTGCACTCGGATTTCAGTTAGAACATTTTTAAGTACTAAAATTCTGGTAAAATTTAAAGTAGTCCTTCAAAGACTTAAAGACAGAAACAATTTGTTTTAAATCATTCCACGAAGAGTTTTAGACATTTGAAGTCCAAATTAGGGGAATCGTATAACCATGCCTAAAGAAAAACTATTCATTTACGGATATACAGTTGTTATTGTATGTATGCATATGAAGGTTAGAGGGGATGACTTATATCTATAAAAATTTTCTTTCTTTAAAAAATATCATTAATAAAGATATCAATGTTAAAACATATAATTTACTTAAGTCATAAATTACTAAGAAACGTGTAAGATGTTGTGCCTCATATACATCCTGACAAGATTTAATTTATCTTCAGCCGTTTATATATTAAGATAAAAAAAAATACTTTAATTTCCTATATAGATCCTGTAAAATTTCTAATTTTTGTCTATATCAAGAGATGTACGATTACACCATATGAAAAGTCAAGGGATCGTTTTTATAAGAACTATAACTGGAAAAGTAAAATAGTTAAAGGCCTTTGTTTGGCCCAATTACAATAAACTTAATAAGCGTAAAGACCATTCGTAATATTTTGGATGTTGTTGAAAGCACATAAAAAACTTTATGTTCGGACTAGGTCAGGGTTTCAAAGTAATTTGGAAGGACTGTAAAATGTTTATACTACTTGTACAGGCTGTTTTCAAACAAAATAATCATGTAAATATTGTCATAAACAGCTCATAAGATAGTACTAATTATCATTCTAAATTTCTAGTTTAAAAGTGTGTTTTCTTGTTCAAAAAAGTAAAGATTAGGTAATTTTTGGGATACCATGTTTGCGAGTCAAAGAAATTTTGTAATTACTAAGTATGTCTCAGTTATATTCACAAGTTTACTGTTTAATAGCCTTTTTAATACAGATAATATGAATTGTATAGTACGTTTGTACCATTGATAGGTACAAGAATGATATTTTGATGGGAAGGTGTTCCATGACATTGACACAAGATAAGAATTGATGGGAGATTAAAGTACAGAAACCTATGAATATGAGAACGAATATGGAAATAGAGAAAGGAAACTGTAACGCAAAATCACCTATTATTCAACAGAAAGCGAGTAATGACAAAATAAAAAACTATAATGGAATCGATAAATATACTCAGATGACAGAATATTGTAACGTCAAGGAACAACGATAGAAAGTATTGCAGCGCGATTCTTCTAAAGGTCTGAAACCAGTTGGGACGCAAACGGGTCTTCAGTGGTAGAGACTGCATGGCGACCGCTGCTCGATAGTGAGGCTGCAGGACTGGTACGTGGTACGACGAGAAACTGGTAACCTACCAGTAGTGATTCCGGAAAGCGAACCTTCTTTCCTTCCGTTATAAAACCAGACAGCCTACATTGCTGTGGTTATTATTTTATCTTTTCCCTGTAGACACCCGAGACTGTCATTTTCTAGGAACTGATAATCATTACCCACGCCGATTCTGATTCATACAAGGGCAGTAGGTTTGATAATCGAGTTGATCCGTTTATTATAAACTGGTAACCTACCAGTAGTGTTTCCGGAAATCGAACCTTCTTTCCTTGCGTTATAAAACCAGACAGATATGGCTGTGATTATTATTTTGATCTTTTCCCTGTATACATCCAAGACCGCCATTTTCTAGGAACTGACAATCATTACCCACGCTGATTCTGATTCGTACATGGTCACTAGGTTTGATAATCGAGTTGACATTTTGTTGACAAGTAAACATAATGTAGGGCGTAGCTAATCTTCATTTTGTGGATGAATGTCAATTTTGCTAAATATAATTATTTTTACTTGCTAGCAAAATAGACGGATACACCTGGAAAAAAGAGTAATATTAATAGGCTACTTTTTCTTCATTTTGTCGATTTATGTTCATTTTGTGATTTATCCTACTTTTGTAATTTACTAGCAAAATTAAGATCTGCAAATGGAAAACAGATTAATTAATTAATTAATTAAGAAGAAATTAATAAAACAAAGGCGCTGGTACGCTTCCTCTCAAGATAGATTAAAATGTGGACATACTTCAATTTACCTTACAAATCTAACTCCTTTTTGAATGTTAAATACTAATTTAAAATACAGCCATTGGTATTTCCATATGGTGTTCCTAAGTAATACCTTGATATTGGCATTTTTATTTCTTTTAACCTATGTTGGTATTTAGCGCCTTTAATAATAATAAAGGCCCTGAATATAACATAAAAATAAAAGATGTGGATATCAATGACAATAAGAACCCTACATTTTGGAATAAGGATATGTTATGATATCAGTGTATCAGTGTGAAGTAGAAGTTACAAATTCCTCGATAATTACTGAAAACGTTCACAAGATTAACGAAGATTAAATAGGAAGTCATTGTATTGCTTATAATTGACATATTGAACAATAGAAAGCTGTAGCAGATGACGTATTTCTGTTCAAATTGGTTCGTGGAATTTTCAACTGTCCTGAACTTCTGCAGTTCATCGACTTTTGCATACCTTAATCAACAAGATCTACAGAAAATAAGAAAGGCTTATCCCACTAATTGTATGAAAATCCGCCTTCTTCCTCGTCTAATTAATATTGGAAATGCCATTTCAGGTTGACTTTTATTACGACAGCCTACATAACTTCAGGAAGATGATCAAACAAATTAACGTACCATCTCTGGATCTACGAATTCCTTTTCATCCCAGTCGTGACTTCTCCCTCTGTATCATCATTAGATGTACAACATTGTTTATTATATTTGTATTTGTTATTATTATATTTATTTGCCTCGTACGTCACAATTTCAAGTCTACATCTCATTTAATTATGAGATGTCATGCAGACAAATATCAGAAATGTTTATATCCTCCGGAAGACAAAAGAGGAATAGTGTCAGCCTACTGACTAAAAGACTTGAAAGACTATAAGCCCAATGATACGGCTGGGACATGCACCATCATATGACTCATTCTTGTCTATGTAGAAATAAAGTTTTATGCGAAATATGAAGACTAGAGATGACATTTTTTATATCTTGCCACATAATACAATCAGTTTTTCTTCACTAAATTAAGATTCATAGCAATGTTCAAATAAGGAAAGTTTCTTAACGAATGTTTTTTAAGGAAATGTATAGGGAGGGTACTGCAATGCAAAAGAGCCTTGAAATCAGATCTAGTCACCTACTGTCAACCACTCTATTATTTTTTTCACTCCACGAATTAAAATTTCAACTGTTCAAATCTCACAATACTGTACCCATTTTTTTGAAAATCTATTTGTTCTTATATTTTCTCGTTCCCATCATAGTTACCCATAATAACAATGTAAATAAATTAGCTAACGCTCAGCCAAATCCCATGGCGTGAAATGTATTATCAAATAAAGTGTTTCCTGTGTAGAAATTGAGTTTCAAGCCAAATGTTAAGTCTATAGATAAGTTTTTTTTTTTAGATATCGTGCGGATTGACTTGTAGATATACAGACATAACAAAACTTTCCATCCCCACGTGTTCACCAACGCTTAGCAAAAAATTAGTACTATGATTGTTAATATTAGATAATTTATTTTAAAATACATTAAAACAAAAACCACGGATTAGCGATTTTTGCTACTAATGAGAATATCATATCCCCACTACCCCACTATATCACTAACTTTATCCGTGTCGTATTGTGAAAAATAATGCATATTTTGCAGCAAAAATTTAAATAAATAACCAAAATATGAATACAGTAATAATGATAATTGTTTAGCCCCATGACACATTGAGAGAGTGCCATCTATATTTATTGAAACATTTAGGATGTAGGCCTACAAAACAGTATAACGCAAATAAAAATAATATTCATTTACCACTAATGACAATGATACGATTAAAATATTTGTAACTGTTCAAGTTCAAAAGATTTTTATTCTGAGAATTACAAAGTTGAATACATGCAAAACATTAACAGTACATGCAGTTTATTTATCTATAATTACATGCATTCTTAACCGCACATTCCCAATGCCCCGATAATGGCGCGTGCGGGAAGTAAAGTTGGCTTAATAAAGTACATTACTTATTTTGACAGTCATTCCTTTACTTTTAATAGTTCTTTCAGATCTTCTCCATGCACAAGTTATTTACTATTATTCCAATTAAACACTAAAATTAGATATTTGAGACAAATTCATTCTTCCAGTATATAAATATGTTTAAATATATATTTAAATCTTACTATAGTAAACTTATCATGACATAAATGAATTGATTGAGCCCACCATGTTCCCCAATTTATGCATGAATACATACTTATATCCGTCAATACAATGTTTGCATGTAAATGTACATACATATAGGGTACACACCTACATACACACATATGTATATAAATAACAAGAGATAAATAATATAAGCAAGTAACAATGTATGAACATAGAAACAAATCAACAAATAACAACAATAACAGTACATATAATTTTATAAATAAATATATCAACAACAAAGACAGAAAACAGGTCAAATTCCAGATTTACTCCTGATATGAACTTTATACATTTTCCATTGTATTTTCCACTGTATTTTGACTGATTTCTGCTGTTGAGTTTAAAAATATATTTTTTATTTCTATGGGCCTTGGGAAGATTGCTATATTTTTATCGCAACTACCGATGATAATTTGAATCGCTGTAGCTCCAAAGTGACTCAAAAATTGAGTCTTTGAGGTAGTGAAATGCCGACTGGGTTGCGTTGTTGCGTTAACAGTCGCCGCGCCGGTGAATCCCACACGACCTCCGCGAGTCAACCAGTGATGCAACTGCCGGGACAGAAGACTCGGTGTCCTGTTGACACGCCACCAGACCTCGCCAATATCTCCGGCCGACTGCCGACTGCCAACTCGCGAAAGTTGCCTCGCCACATTCCACGGTATTCGCGAACTGGCCCACCTCCTGGGCCCACATCAGAGCGGGCATTGTCAAACTTGACCTGACATGACCAGGCGTCTCGGTTACTCATCTTGCTATTGAATGATTTATCGCAGTTGCACTACGAAAATGTGAGCAAGTCAAAGATATTGTTTTGTTTGAAAAGACACTACCTATACTCCATACTACTAGGTTGAATGCTCCCAACAGTTGTGGGTTAGTACTGCTAACCTAACTACTACGAAGTCAAGTATTTTGCAAATTCCAAGGGTTCAGGTTTATCTAAGTTATATTTGTTCTGGCATTCAAATAAATAGTGTTTTTCATCTATTGTAGTGTTGCAAATACACATTACGATTTCAAAACTTTTAAAGAAAAAGCTAATCCTCTCTGTGCCCTGTAAAGTAATGTTACGATCAAAAAGCATTGATCCTAAGAAAGGTTCTGAAGGTAGGTGCAATTGATTTTAAGTTTGTAAAACATTTTCTATGTTAAATTCATTTTTATTTATGAAATATTTAATTTCGTTATGTAAAAATAATGAAAATGTATCAACTTCTTAAATTATAATTAATATAAGAAATGCAATTGTTTAATTCAAATGGATAAAAAGCGTGTCATTCACTGAAGCTATATCGCATGTTCATACGCCTAAACTGCCCATTTTAAATACCTGTCATTTCACAAGAAGTAATAAAAAATCAATTTTTTTTTGTATTTAGAAAAGTTATCTTAATGAGCTACTATCATGCCATAACAATATTTTCTAAATCACAATTTGCTTTCATCATCAACAATTTTTACATAGACCGCCGGCCACGTACTTGTACTTAATAGTACTTTATAAATTAATTTGCAAATGTATTATAGAATATTATTAATTGAATATTGCAATCACTAAAAATAGTAGATACATTATTTAACTTAATTTATTTTTTTCCTTAAATTAAAATAACATAATTCATAAAGATAATAATCATTTGCGTATATGAATATAGAAATTTATTTTTGTGCAGCTCCTCGACACTTTATTTTTAACACATATTTTACTCTTACTTACATTTCAACACACAAGGACAAATTTCACCATTTCACCAAAAAGAGAATCAACAAAATCCATATTCTCCAAAATTTCAAATATTATTGAATATTATAATAGCGTAATAACCCTGACACCACACATATGTTTACAAATTTTGTGAGCGAAAAATATTGAACAAAATAAAATACCTTACAGTGCAAGGTTTCCCTTTTGTGGAGAAAAATCCCTTCCATTACCTCGTGTTTCATAGCACTATACCCTCGCAGTGTCTATTACAAGCAATTTCGATAAGCCAAAAGTAATCTTCCTTTACTTCTGAACACCTCTTAAAGTTCGTTATTCTATCTATAACAGTTTAAAAACTTGGTGGGATAGGGAGACTTAACCTTATAGTTGTTTTGTGCTTCAAGGTAAACAAACAAACTCCGCCGTTGAGAGTGAGAAAGGAGGAATCGCGTGATTCCGGCTATTCTGTCACACGAGGGCACTTGATCCACTAATGTGCCCCCCCTCCCCGCCTCCACCCTTCACCCTATCGTAGGGATGTGCTTCGGGACCATATTTACACTGCACGACTGCCCTCGGAAGTCATGGCATCGACATTACTCTTTTTATTTAATTCAACTAATGGTATAGTCAGTCACAAATAATGGTATAATCCTCTGGTGCCACGCTACCTCAAATGGCCGTTTCGATGGATTATAATATTAAATGAGGTTATATTTTTTATTTATTAGTGGTAACGAGGAAATAGTTCGAAATTGTATTAGAAATTCACTGTAGCAAAAATTTATTTTAAGTGTTAAATAGACACAAACTATAGCTTGTTCGTAAAACTCCGTTACCCATTAACCGATTATCCGTTACCCAGAGCAAATCTATTCATTTTGCTAACACTGTTTGTATTGAATTCTTTAAGTTCTATAATTTTAGTTACAATTGGTCGCTAAACACACTGGAACTCCTTCATGCATTCTCCTTCATACGTAAGAGACAATAACAAACAAACCCATAACGATATCAAGACAGTTTGTTTGACCGTTTTTTTTTTCATCCCAGTAAATTAGACATGACAGAATTATCAAATTATGAGAAAAGTTACAGGCCGAGAGATACGACGTGGTCCTCGGTCCGACGATGCGCAGTAGCCTACTGGTCATGGCGAGTGGAGGGGGAAGTCGCGAGCTCAGTCTGTGAGCCGGACCCCTCCGCCAGCCCTCCCCTTCTTTCCCAGCCACGGTTCCCCTTTCGCGCATCTAGAAGGCCACATGGAATCTCTCGGCCTATGCATTTTGAAAGTTACGCAAAGACACGAGTTGGGACATCGGACTTCAGGTCTATGACCAGAGCACTTTTATCGATAATCTTCACTCACGCTGTTTCGATTATCTCTCTTATCCCTGTTTGGTATTATAGTCGCACATACCTGTAGTGCAGAATGAGGCTATAAGGAACCAGCCCTCCATAAAATAGGAAACCTATTACATTGCACAAGATTTAGAAAAGTTATCTTAATGAGCTACTATCGTGCCATAACAATATTTTCTAAATCACAATTTGCTTTCACCATCGTAATAAATGAAATTTTGATCAAATAACTACGAAAAAACAATTTTTACATAGAACTCCGGCCACTTACATGTACTTAATAGTACTTTATAAATTAATTTGCAAAGATATTATAGAATATTATTAATTGAATATTGCAATCACTAAAAATAGTAGATACATTATTTAACTTAATTTTTTTTCCTTAAATTAAAATAACATAATTCATAAAGATAATAATCATTTGCATATATGAATATGGAAATTTATTTTTGTGCAGCTCCTGGACACTTTATTTTTAACACATATTTTACTCTTACTTATATTTCAACACACAAGGACAAATTTCACCATTTCACCAAAAAGAGAATCAACAAAATCCATATTCTCCAAAATTTCAAATAGTATTGAATATTATAATAGCGTAATAATCCTGACACCACACATATTCTTTTTATTTTCAAACTTCTTGAGCTCCTTAAAATGATTTCCTAAAAGAACCTGGTAAATGAGTACATTTTTGGGTAGCACATTATTGGAAAGTAAACCCAAAGTCTAGTTCCTCAAAAAGTAATCCGTATGTCTCTGTTTTCCTAATGTACAAGAATTATATTAGTATATTTTATGCACAATTCATTTTTTACACATTTCCCTATAATTATATGTTATTTTTAGCGTTTATCAGAATAAGAGATCTAGTGCGAGCGAACATGAAGCTGCATTTGTTCTTCAATGTGCTAGAAATTTAAGAATAATTCTATTATAGGATTGTATAATATTCTTTTTATAAACGGTGATCCATGTTAGTATGCTGGTATCTTAACAATATAAGATACTATTAGTTACTCACGGCTTCGTAAGCAGTTTCGTAGGTTTTTCACCTGTACGAGCACTTTTGGTTCGAGTGAATTATATTTCCGACGAGAGTATTTACTTGTCCTTCTTACCATGAACAAAAAATATGTTACACAGTAGATATTTATGACCATTGTAATTTAATCAGGCCTTGGTATTTTTGTTTCACCGTCGATTTTTTTTTAAAAGGCAACTAAGATAGGTTTCATATCAGTCTTTGAAGGTAAAATATAAGTTAGACTACATTGCCCTTTATATATGCACTGATGACAGTTACAACCTCCTTTTCACGCAATTTAGTAGGTGTTACAGGTGTAATCGTATCACCACCACCACTGCTGGTTTGAGTGAATTATATTTCCGACGCCAATGTCGAGTTTGCCTTGTAGCCACGATCAAAAATACGTCAAAAAGTGTATATTAATTTTAATTGACCTTGTTCTTACTTAGTATTTTTGTTCCATAGTTGCTTTTGCCCTATTTCTCGATCAAGAAAATATATATCGCATATCAGAGAAGCCTACTTAGGTCAAAAATGTTCTATAACAAACTTTAAATGGTATAGTAAAAGTTAGATAGTGACTTCGTCTTTCATATGTATTATTTATTATTTCCTAAATATGTAGACTTACACAATGGCACTATTTAACCGGTTTTTTTTTCTTTATAAATTGAACAATATTTTTAATGTTTTAGGACATTTAATGGTGGAATTAATACATTAACTCAAAAGTATAGTCCATCGAACTTTTATTTAGCATAGTTCTTGCCAAGTGCTTCAAAGGGAGTCTTCTGACCATTTTATGTTTTAGAACATTTTCTAAGGTAGGCGAGTACTTAATCGTTGAAATTTAAATACGACGGGAAAAATAATGGATACGCCTTAGAGAACTTAAAAACCATGAATGTAAAGAAATTTAAAGTAGTGGTTGTGCTACAATATTGTAAAACAATATTTACACAGAACAGTTGGCTACATTTGACATCCTCTTTCAATTAATATTTTGCAACATTAGAGACCAATATGGGATATTTTGCTATCTTAAACTCCAGTGGGGCGTAGGCCTGAGGGATTTTCAAAATAAGAATAGAGCTATATTGATACCAGGAACCGTAAGAACGTCTATGTAAAATTTCAGTACAATCGGTTGAATAGTTTACGTGTAAAAACAAACACAGATACTTTCTTATTTATAATATTATTAGGATCATCTAATAAATCACCTGTTTTAAAGTGTTTCAAACATGACATTAAAATTGTACAAAATAAAAATCTGCGTTCAGTAATTCTACGCTCAACATTTGCAAAGTGAAAATTACCACGATAAATTTACCCAAATAAAGACAAAAACTTGAATATCGTCTAAAATATGTTTGAAGTTGCTACCCCTTCCTAAACTTTGGGCTAATTTTCTTCTATATCGGTGCTACGAGTTTTGGCAAAACCTTTAAACATCTTAATCTGAAGTTTGTCCTTTTATAGGTTGAAGACAGCTTCAAAGAGCAAAAACGCAAAAATACTTACTTCTTATGTTTTCTATTTCCTTTTTTACCAAGTGAATTGTCATTAACAAATTGCATAACAGAATTGACCTTTAAAGTGTCTTTGTCAAGTAGATCACAGTGAGTTTCACTTTCGTTCAGTGCTCACTGTGTGACTCTCTCCGGCCCCTCCCTCTGCGACCGAGTTACTCTCGTAGAAGATTTATTAGCTAGGATACGATACGAATGCTAGGCCTACCGTATGTCACGTGACACGATGAGAGCGACAGTGACGAGTCGCTGGAGAGACAGGCTGGCAGACGGTACAACTCCGTGTAGATAACAGACATTAGAAGACAGTTACAATCCCCTTTCTGTTGCAAAAACTGAGCGACCGACGTTCGAATGTGTGTTTTTCTCATCGCTCTTTCCAGTGGTAGTAATGCGAAATGGCAAAACCAAAGAAGAAAGTAACACATACATGACTAAAGTGCCACATAGTTTCTCTATAATAAGAGGTCCGACCATAGTCACATTATGTACCGACCGATAGATCGATAAACTTGGTCTATCTGCGGTCATTTTATTCACAGAGTATTTTCATAACAAGGAGAAATTTTTGTGATTCATCTCAATGAACAAAAATAAGAAAATAAATCGGTAAAAATTGATACACCTGTCATTTTCACGGTTTTTCCACGACTTGAATTCATTAACACACTTCAAACGTAACTTGTGACTTGATCTATTCGCTTGAATAGTTTCTTTTACGAGAGTATGAAAAAATAATTGTTGTTGATGGTTTTATCGACGAAAATATGTTGACATACTATGTTAAAATATGTATTAATTCATAATCGTTCTTATCATTTCAGATAAATTATAACTTTTTCTCTTTTAAGGGGGTTACTTTTCTCCTATATCGTCCATGTTAACTTATGTACCTTTTTCTAAGAAACTATTAAAGAAATCTGAATAACTTTTAAAAAATTTTAATATTGGTTCTTTAACTACAACTGGGGTTTAAAATATACAATCATAAGATAATTTTTGAATTTATTGGACATTTTTTTAAATAATGCCTTTTTGGTTAAAAATTGTTAAAAATAGTGTTTTGAAAAAACGTATTCCTTTATCTTTTTACACATAATTTTTTTCAGCCTCTATACACTTTCACTTGAACATTATGAAAAAAGAATGCTAAGATAGCTTTACCCGTTGCTGAGAAAAAGGTCGTATGTGTTGAAAAACTAAACTTTCAGAAAACAGCAAATAAAGAAAAAACACATCTGAAATAGAACAGTGTAATAATACAGATTGTTAGTTTATAGTTTTCCAAAACTTCTATTGTACTATTTTGAACAACTATTAATTGTACGAGGTAAACAGGAAGATTCTTCTGTTTTATGTAATTATAGGTAATCGAATGAAGCATGTATTGAAAGCTCTTTCTCCTATCATGCCATTGACGAATAAAATTCTTTTTTAAACACGTTCGTACAGAAAACGTACATATGTAACAGAACTTCCGGACATATGTTCCACCATTTGATGGACTGAGCCACTCCCTGTAGTGTTTATTTTATCACCCATTATGAAACACTCTGTGTCAGTGGGATTCTAATTTTTAATCACTCAAAGGCAGAACGCCTTTACGAGTCTTCGATTGGCATTATGTCAACAGGAGTGGCTGAGAGTTCGAACGTCTCATGAGTCAGAATGGTCGATTGCAATACATTACACGCCACCTTCAAAATATTGACCATTAACTGTAGTATAGTACCACGTGATTTAATAATTAATGATTATCACAACTCTATAGTTCGAAATCCAAATTTCACAAAGTAACCGTGTGAATAAGACCATTCTGAATAAGATCCGAAGACAGCAGAGTCATTTGAGTGGAAGGACACCGTTAGGCTTGTAGACTTGGACCGTGCAATATAATATCCGATGTTGCGTAACAAAATGCGAACTCTCTATAAGGACATACGATCCTTTTCGTGTAACGATTGCTTCAGAGAACGAAAGAAATACAACACTAAAACTCGCAGACCTTGAGGGACGTGCCATTTTACCCATTACATAACACAATCAGGACACTTATTGCAACGTCATAAGGGAAGTACTCAAGTGTCGGAGGATCAGTGGATCAGCGTCTCTTGTGTCAGTCCATTAGCGAGAACACGCGTATATTTTACAAAGAAGAAAATTCTTTCTTCTTTTCTTCTTTCACAGTTTCATAAATTACATTCCTATGCATTGTTTTTGGGAATACAGTGAGGGGAGAGACCGTACAGAAGGATGTGGACCATACAATACAAATCGGTCTGATGGAAGAGAGGAATCAAGGTCGAGTTTTTCATCCTTCTAACGCGATCTACCCCAGATTAGATTAGATTAAAGAGGGTGGCATAAAGGACTTCCCAACGTATCTATCTACCTAAACTTATTGCCCACCCCAATTCCGCTAGTAGGGCCTTCCTAACATTCAACAAGACCAAAGACCTTCTGCCCAATGTTGCTCACCTGGCTGTTAGGTTTTAAATAGGGCTGTTCTCTTACCTCAAGCCTATAACAATTCAAAATAATGCGAATAGAAGTCTCCTCCGGCTGATTACATAGTCTACACCTATGGTCTTCAGTAGTGAGTCCTAAGATGTGCAAGTGTTTCTTAAATTGATCGTGTCCAGTAATAAGGAAACTGAACTGTATCAGAAGGTCTTTGTTTAGCTTCATCAGCCAGTTCGTGAACTGGATGCTAGTGTCTCTAATGATCTTCTTGCGAAATGATCACCCAAAGCAACTCTGCCACCGATAAGATAACAGTGCTTATCTGTGAACCATTTCTTAATAGCTTGATAGGCAGTTGACTTGCTTATATCACAAGCCGGTTCTGGTCCAAGAAAGTACTTTGAGCCATTTCTCGCTAATTACTCAGCGAGTTCATTGTCCCTAAAACCGTCATGTCAAGGAACCCAGCTAAGATCTACTGAATCACGACAGGGTCTTATGGACCCAAATTCACCCTTTTGTGCATATGATGCAAATAAAGTCATTTGAATTTGAATTTAGGTAGAACGGACAGTCTTAAAACACTCCTATACCTGCCTTCAAGTAACCTAGATTCGGTCGAGTTAATAATTGTCGTAAGAATGGCCTCGCTCTCAGATAGCATCACTATCCATTTATCGACGTAATTCCTAGTCAATCCTATATTTGCGCAACCTAAAATATCATATATTTCAGTCTGAAATATTTTTCAATGCTCTCCCAGACTTCCGTCGAAAGCTATTCTGGGAGCCATTCTTTGTTATTGTTATCTATTTGTGTTACGGTTTAGAGTTGTTGATAAGTTCAATGTTTTTTTAACTGTTACTTCTGATATTTATTTAACTTAGTACTCGTAATTTACGCAATTTATTTATTAATAATTTTTATTCTTATTTGGGTACTATAATTTGGAATTTGTTATCTACCTGTAATCAATTAGTGCTCTGTTTAATTTTAGCATTTTATCTTTATATTCAAATTTTATTTTATATGCTATATCACTGTTAATTGAAATTCATTTTGTAATTATCAAGTGTGTGTGTATTTTACTATAAAAATTGGATTTCATGCATATTTTTGCTACTGTGATTGATTAATACATGTTAAGTTTAATTCTAAAATGGGGGTTTCCGTTGATAAATAAATGAACTCCACAACCCACAGCAAGACAGAAAGTCATCAAAACATCTGCGCTCCCTCAAGGAGCCATCTTTGTATCAAACCTCTCTCTTCATTCTTTCCTTCTCTAATCCTCCCGAGATCGGATGATTACGACCAAAGTGTTGCTAAATACTCGTTTGTCATAGTGTCTGATGACATAATATGTAATATTAGATCGCATACCGCTTTTGCAATAGTGCAGTTGCCCGTACTAATCGAGCTTACTGTCCAGTGACCCACAATTTTCATTCGATACGCGGATTAATATGCTCCCGCCATGACTTGTAGGCCTAGTGGTAGAAGTTCTAGTATAACTGCAAGTGCAGCTTATAAAAGCTGATGTTATTAACAAGCAAGCCAGTTGATCTTCGTAAGTTGGTAAGCGTCAAGTCTGAGAAAGTGTCAGATACTAGACTCTGCAATAAAAGGAAGATAAACTGGAGCTGAATTCAAAATTCAAGTTGAGTCAACCCTTCCTAAGATAGCTTCCTTACGTGTAGAACCTTTAATTTAAGGTATTTCTTATTCACTGGACAATTAAAATGTTTACTTCAATCCCACCTCTATTTTGGAGAGAGAGAGAGAGAGAGAGAGTAATTTTTATTTATTCCAGGATATTTCCTGGATAAAACAATTATTTACATTGTATTGTACTTCTACTATATGAGTAAAATCCAAACATACTATAGTTCAAACGTATCTCCCTCGAGAGAAAAGTTTTCCTGAAGTAAAAGTCATGAATCAGTTAAAAATACGATGTATATAACAGTAAACTTTGGTCTACACAGTAATATTTAATAAGAGCTTCAACAGCGAAATTATATGTAATATAAACAGCCTTAAATATAATTATAAACCCATAAATATTATGATTATTCAATTTACTGTTTAATAATATAAAAAATAAACTATACAAATTAGTAAAAGGCAAATGTTTTCCATATCTATTCCAGATCCAGGACTGATTTCAAAATCATATTTAATTATTATATTAATTTTTGGCCATGTAGTCTCATTGAAAACTAGCTCCGACACACACACACACACACACACACACACACACACACACACACACACACACACACACACACACACCGTTCTCCGTTAATTATAAATTGCGTGGCCAAAGTATGTGAAATCATAAATAATCGCCCATAAAAATGTCAGCATGTAGGATATATCTAACTGATGTAATGCTGTGAAAATCAAATACACGTGGTTAAAAAAACTCCTCGGTCAACCAAAATAAGGCATTACTCTCGGACATAGCCATATAATACTCTTAAACAAATATGTTTTGCAGCATATTTCAAGAGAGAGCGTCTATGCAGGCTGTGTAAAATGTTGCACAAGACGCCGATATAAATTGGCTCGACAACACAGCAGGTTATCTGGAATTGTCTGCCGGATAGTCGAAGACATCATAGTGGCATTGCATGTTGTGGGGCATGTGGTAAACAATAATTACACTGATTGCAAGTCTGCCAGGAGATAATATTAGTGGACTGCTTTCACCGCTCGACAAACATGGCGTGGGTAAACTGGGAAAGCTTGAACGTGAAACACCCTGTGCTTGTTGCTGTCCCTCGTGGACTTTTGAGTCGAAGTATTGAATTTAATGTTAGAAAAGGGTGAGGTAGGTGCTTTAGAGTCTTTCGGTTGCATTTACGAAGTTGCTCTGAAAATTAAAGCTAATATTTTGAGTTTTAGACACATTTTTTGATGAGAGTGTGAATGTGAATGAGCATGAGTTCGGTGCGTAGAATCGTTGATTAAGATGCTCTCTCGTTATCATAACTAGCTAAGATTGGCTTTTTCTGAGTAAGTTATTGAATTAATGATAGTTTAAATGTCACATTAAGTTCGAAGTACAAACATTATGGACTTGGCTGTACTGAATAATAATGGACAGCTCTGAAGACCCAGATGGACACCTTCGCAAGGAATTAGAACATGAGAACAGAAGCTAAATTTCAATAATTCCTATACGAACACAAGCTCAGAACTTGAACACTGTCATTCACAGTCTATAAAAAATACTAACATTATTTAGTACCCTAACGTGGTTAACTTAGTGTACTTTAATATTGTACGCGTATAACATTGTTTTTATTACGGTCCCAATTGCTGATTTTTTATAATTGAAATAATGCATTGAGGAAAATAATTTTGATTAAATAAAATTCGATAACAAGTGAAAACGAACGGTAAATATTACTGTGAGCAGTGTTTTATTAAAATGTCAACACAGAATAATAATGTGAAATATAAACTTTATTTTGACTAAATAATAGTGGTTCTACAGATATCATATTAAAAAGGCTTAGAGATGTTGGTAACACTGTTTTTTTTTTTTTTTTTTTTTTTTTTTTTTTTTTTTTTTTTTTTTTTTTTTTTTAATAAATAAACTGTATCGCTATTTATTTTCTCTTCTAAGTTTCTGATGGTCATCACCTTTTGTGTGTATTTGTACAATAATGTATATTTTTATAATCTTAGGACAACTGACTCGAAATGGGTCATTTTAGCGTCCTTGTTTATATCAATGTAATTTGCATATAGTGGGATTATTGCTTTACTGCACAAGAAGTCTGAAACCCGTTGAACGCGAGCGACGACTGCTGAAGTGCCTTCCTATAGATTCCGGGTACTACACCTACCTACCAGGTCGAGTGTGCACACGCGCGAACGTTCATAACAACAATTATAGTTCTCTCAGTTCTTCTCAGTTCACGAGTGGAACCATTCGTGAGTGATTCGTGGTGGTGGTGTGTTACGAACCATTAAGTACTTCATATTAACGCCATTGGCATTTATGAACTCTTATACAGCTAATGGATCTATGAGATTCGTTATGTGTATAATAAACATTACGACTTGTTTAATTGTTATATGTACTCACGCCCACATAATTTTAGGGCCAAAATTATTTAATTCAGACTGTTTATTCATTACCACTAACAAGTATTACATCACACTTATATCGTGTGGGAAAGGTAGACAACACGGATTATGAATGTCAGAGAAAAGAATAATTGTAATCGAAGCCGAATAAAATATATAATCTGATGTTTCGGCAGACATATAAAGAGAAAGTAATACTGAAATAAGAGCGAGATCGTTTAAAAATCGGTATGAGGCAAAGCAAAAAAGGCTTAGGATGAAAAGAGTTGATCATTTTAAAAGAATCAAAGAGTAAGACCTTCGAATATGATGGATTAAAGGTATTCAACACACCAAATTAAGGGCAAAGGGCAGTTGGGGAGTGAGTTTATTTTGAACATGCGCGAGATGTTGATATGAGTACTATAAGAAACAAGGCGATAACGTTGAGGAATATTTGTTCGCCATTGAACCAAAGGATTGTTGATGACGATGATAAATACATAAATTGTTTTCTTCCTCACTCCACCTCCGAGTGTTATATTGACACAGTGAAACTGCCAGTCAGCGCCAATGTATGGGGCAGGTCCGGGGAAGGCTAACAGGTCAGCGACAAGCCGGGCGGGGCTGAGTTGTCCCACTTTCGTGCCTCCACTCGGCCGTACTACGCCGTCACACCCGTGTCACGGAGGTACGTGCCTGCGAACTTCCAGGGTGTCTCAGGAATATGCTGGCAGTATCCACTTCCATTACCTCTTATCCGTAATGTTCACATCCTTGATTTACAACCATAATATTTACGTCCATAATCATCACATCCATTATCTTTCTCATCTTTAATCTTCACATCCATGAACTTTACACCCTTTATCTCCTTATCCGTAATCTTCACGTCCATTAAATTTTATTATCTCTACCCCGTAATGATCACATCCATGTAGTTGTGTTCTCCAGGTGAATACATACATATACAGAGTGTCCCACGAAGAGGTTTAAGCGTTTGATTTTATATAACTTTCCTATTTATGCGCCGAACATTTTCAAACTCTACACATTCTATTTTTAACTATTTTTAAAGTAGGTTTTAAAAATACCCTACGAAAATTAAAGCTACCTAACAATTGTAGAAACAAAATGGTGACATATTGAAAACTTTAACATTTTGTTTCAGGAATGAATTACCTGATTTGATTACTGCGTTGCAGTGTTAAAGAACAGCTGTTTAATAACGATCATTGTTGAAAACAGCTGTTTGATTGAAGAACTGTGCTATAAAAACATAACCTAACCTCCTCCATTAGAGTTTTACTGATGTTAAAGTTCGAGAAATGGCTTTTAATGTTGACCAAAAAGTGGTGTTGTGCGTGGGGTATTGCTTTTGGCAACATTACAGATGCAATTAGACAATTTCAGGCTGCTTACCCAGAAGTTGAATCACCTGGAAATCCAACAATAACTAAGTGGGAAAATCCTTAGTAAAAACTGAAAGTATCGTAAAAAAAGTACTCTAGAGGATAGTGCGCATCAATGCTCCGCTCTCCAGGTAAACCGAAATCAGTAAGGAAGGTTGAACTTGACCCTCATGTTCCAAAGTTGTCAGCACAGAGAATAATTAAGAAAAACAAAATTAAAATTTACAAAAGTCATCTAGTCCATAATCTTCTCGAATATGATCCGAACAGGAGAGTAGAATGTATTGTGTTCTCGTATCATTGAGTTTCATGCGCTAGATCCTAATTGGCATAGTCAAATTGTTTTTTCAGATTAGTCCACTTTTTACTGCAATGGCGCTGTAAATAGGTATAATTGTAATTTATTACAACACCGGTAATCCACACATTCTTGGACAGATTCTACTCAAATCAAAAGGAATTATTGTGTGGGCAGCTGTCAGTGGTAATGGGGAGCTATCTTACGACATTTCAGACAATATAATGAATAGGTATGAACAGGTTTTAAATGAACAAGTCTTGCCTCATTTTACGGTTCCAGATATGGATCAAGCAATCTTCCAACATGGTGCTCCTCCTCATTTCGCAAATCCTGTCAAACGATTACTAAATGACAACCTTTATGGCCGTTTGATTAGTATATTGCCATTCCGATCCCCAGATTTGACTGTGTGTGATTTCTATACAAATATATATGTTTAGATTTGGATATGAGATAGAAATTCGTTGAACGTTAAAATATCTCATTCATAGATGTATGTATTGTTTAATGTTTAAATTTTGAGTACTTTAATGAACACTTTTCAATTATATGAAAAGCAATGTTTACTGATTATAAGTTGATATTTTAAATTGTTTTATTTAGAAGATCCGTTTAACTTGTGCATATATTGAACACGTTTTACTCCAATTGAACAGACTAAAATTACTGCGAAGATGGTTACAATAATTTCTTTAGATCATAGAGTATTCTTTAAATGCATCCATAAATTCAATAATTTTAATGCACAATTTGATTCGGCTGTTCTATAGAGTAAAATTTCATTTCCATACAAGAGTTTTAGATATACTATACATTATAACTGTGATCAAGTCAAACCTTTTACACTAAAATTAATACGCAATAAAACCTTGATGCTTGGCGCTTCGCTACTATGGAGAAGATGTAAGCGGAATCACGAAGCCAAGTTTCATTTTAAGCTACCACCATGACGACTAATCACTCACGACATAATAGAATTTGTCTCTACACCTAGTATTCTCTTAATCAAAAAGGTATTTGAAATCTATACTGTACGTTCACCTCTTTAATGCAATAATACAATGCCAAAGGAAATGTGGTATTGTAAGCATCAATACCAAAGGAAATGTGGTATTGTAAGCATCAATATCAAAGGAAATGTGGTATTGTAAGCATCAATACCAAAGGAAATGTGGTATTCTAAGCATCAGTACCAAAGGAAACGTGGTATGCAAGCATCAATACTAAATGGAAGGTGGTATTAGGAGCATCAGTACTATAGAAAAAGCGGTATTCTAAGCATCAATACCAAAGGAAACGTGGTATTGTAAGCATCAATTACAGAGTAAAATTGGTATTGTAAACATTATTAACAAAGGAAAAGTGGTATTGTAAGAATGAATACCAAAGAGAAAAGTTGTAGTTGCAAGTATCAATTATAAACTATCTAAACAAGACTATTCGTGTACACTTGTTTATTGAATTGACACGTCCACGCCACTTTCTACCGACTAAGGAAGATAACCTACATACTGTATAACAGAGCAGTCAGGTGCTGGCCATATACAGAGAGGCCCTGCTACTTTCTACAACAAGGGATTGTTAAGTGTCATTACTTTTCAATAAATCAAAGGCGAACATTGGCTGTATTAAAGTACTTTATAATACGCTGAACATAACAGAAACTAGGTTATGTTTTTAAAAACCATTGTTATATGTAAAATTTTCTTTTTATTACTAGTTTGGACAGTAGTATGGGAATTTATTAGACGTGTATCCGGAAACAAATTGAACTAACATCAACTGTTACAACACAATCAGTGTTGAATTGACCATTACCACAATAATTAGCAGAAAAATAGGATTTGCTGGAGGCTAGAGATGAGATCAGGGTTATGATATTCTTCGTTGGTACAGATGGAAGAGTGATTCCCAAAACATTCCCAATGTAGGCGACATAGTACGTGCAAGTACTCGTTCCATATCCGCCCCCGTCTGCTATCGACATCCGTTATCGATAAAGTTTGCTTATACAACATTGGAGATATCGATTAATAGACGGAAAGAGTATTACTCAAAGATCTGCACTCAGGAAAAGCCATAGAAACAACAAACCTCAATCAGTAAGGTTTCACGGGAAGAATATACTGATACAAAGGAACAACGTCGCACCCGACAGACCCTAACGAAGTTATCACTCACAGGAACAGGAACAGGCAAACAGAGGGACAGCTATTTGACCTTTCAACCCAAAATCAATAGGATCCTTGGACTAAGAGTCTCGTATGTACCAAGTTAAAAGTCTATAGGACCTTTCTATCAAGAGATCGCAAGGACGGAAAGATAGAAGTATGGACTGACCTTTAAAATTTTGAACCCAAAATCAATAGGATCCTTGGACTAAGAGTCTCGTATGTACCAAGTTAAAAGTCTATAGGACCTTTCTATCAAGAGATCGCAAGGACGGAAAGATAGAAGTATGGACTGACCTTTAAAATTTTGAACCCAAAATCAATAGGATCCTTGGACTAAGAGTCTCGTATGTACCACGTTAAAAGTCTATAGGACCTTCCTATCAAGAGATCGCAAGGACGGAAAGATAGAAGAATGGACTGGCCTTTAAAATTTTGAACCCATAATCAATAGGATCCTTGGACTAAGAGGAACTTATGTACTTTCCACGCTCTAGTATTGTTCAAACAAGAGTTATCGCACAGACGGACGGACGGAAAACGTAACAATTTTAATAAAGCTCTCGGGTCCGTTTTAATCTATTGCTTATGTACCCAAACGGGTATGTAAAAGTCACATGATAATGTAGGCCATACTCGAATATTGAACAAATATGCACAGTTGAACTGGCAAACACTAAAAACCCAAGGCAAAAACCTTGAAGGTGCAAATTTAATGATATGCGTAATGATTGAATAAATAGTAGCAACTTTTACTTGGCAGTTACGTTGTTTAATGCTAATTTATTATGACTACGTCATTCATCAAAAAGATCCTGCCAATAAAACATAAAAGCTGTTTTAATTAGTATCAAGATCCGTTTATTTTGTACTATAATTTTCATCCTGAGCCCAAAGAAAACTATGAATGTCTAGGCAGGAAGTAGTTAGAGCACACTGCACCAACATCGATTCCAGTACACATAAAGAAGCAGGTGACCACCACTGGGTAGACTCACCGACTGATAGTTTCAATCATTTACTTTATACCATAGCTAAGCTACAGAAGTATGGAAGTTGTTAATATGCCTGATACCTGATTGATGCGGTTGATGCTCATGGTGAGCACGGTCGTCTTGTAGATAGTGGTGGAACTGTCCGCCGTGGTGATAGTAGTGGTGGTGATGTAGGATGCACTCGAGGTCGGTACAGTTCAACATCGCAGCACTGTCACGATCACTCTCACTATCACTCGACTATCACTAGCGGCGGCTGGGGTCGGGTTCGTGGGTGTATCGATGGATGTAGAGTACCGTAGGGGTCGTACGCCATAGATCGGTGAGAACTATGGTTCTCTGGAGACAATAGTATGTCCAGGGAGTCGGGAGATACACGCTACTCTTGATGGCCTGCCTCCGCCTGGAACAGAGTGTTCTGCGTTAGAAGCAGTAATGGATGTTGATAGTCTTTAAAGTAATACTATTTCACTTTCAACGTATTTTAAATAAAGGACATCTACAACAGGCATGAGCATACATAAAAAAGCATTATTACATCAGTACCAAGAACTCCCGAAAATTCCACCATCATAAGGTGACAGTTGTGCCGGATACTCATCATGATGGTCTGTTAAAAGTTGCATAAAATGTCATATAAATGATACAAATATATGCCAAACACGTGTTTTATGGCCTTTTTAATATGACCGAAATTCTGGATAATGTAGGTTTGGACACTATTTATGGTTTAGAGTTTCATCTTATCTTTTAAGTGACATCATAGTTAAATCTTTAAAATATCACCAAAATTCAGGTGTAAGGTATGTAATTTATACAATGAAAATGTCTTCAAACGGTTAAATTTTAATCAAAATCGCCATTAGAATTTTTACTCCAGTTTGAACACCAATAAGTGATTTCAAAATAACAATCATGGTTTATTGATATAAAAATTGTTTTATTGTATAAAAAAATCTCTAATAAATCAGATTAGATGCCGGAATCACCAATCTTAAATTGTTTTTATACGAGACTTCCTTTTACTAAGAACGGAATTTGTTTAGTAATCTGCGAATGCTTATACAGTCAGATATACACTTTATTAAAACATACATTTTATCGGATATATCTTGTGAGGAAATGTACTTTTTTAAACCTGAAAATACTTTCTTCTACACTATCTCTGATAGAAAAATAAAAAAAGTTAGCATAACTAGCAAATCCCTGGTTCGCAACAAGACCAAACACAGCGCGTCTATGCCATGTGTACAAACTAAACACTTCAAAACATTCTTAGTTGTTGGTAAGCAAAAGAAATTCTGCACTTTACTTTTTTGCAATCAGATAAATGAATAAGATTCCAACATCTTCAGATTAAGAGAGATCAAATAACAATGGATCAATTTTTCTGAATGTTTTTGGTCAAACCAATACAAATCAAAAGTTTCACTAGCCTCAATACGATGTTTACTATTTAAGCACTAGCAGATTTTGAAAAAGCAACTCAATTAGCGTTTTGATCACTAACACAAACTGTGAATTTAATTTCCACTCTGTTTTTGACCCAATATTATTTGTTCAAGAAACATTTCCCAAAGTATTAGTTGTAAAATATGGTGATCTCGGTGCCGTACAACGCATAATCTGTTCATCCTCATAAAATGTAATCTGTCACACTCATAAAATGTAATCTGTTCACCCTCATACAATGTAATCTGTTCACCTTCATAAAATGTAATCTGTCCATCCTCATAAAATTTAATCTGCTCACCCTCATAAAATGTAATCTGTTCATCCTTATAAAATGTAATCTGTGCACCCTCATAATATGTAATCTGTTCACGCTGATAGAATGTAATCTGTTGATCCTCATAATATGTAATCAGCTCATCCTCATAAAATGTCATCAGTTAATATTCAAATGACAAAGGATTACAAGGAACGTGCTGTGGAAAGGAAGATTCCCATTGTCAAATTGGCAAAGTCTACAAGAAGAAGTAAATCATTTATTAACTCTAGTATTTTATTGCTTAGATATGAGATTTGTACACCAATGCAAGACATGTTACAGCGTATATCTCTCTTAGTGGGAGAATGTCGTGAGTAGTAAAGCACCGGCTTCTTGGAAGAGAACGATGATTTGTTTGCAAAGTGGCATTATGACAAACAAGCTTGTTTTCTTATGGCATTTTTTCACCAATAAAATGTTTCATGAACAACTTACTCGGAAGGACACGAACAACTAAGATAAATCATGTTATTTTCATTAAATTTAAATATTCTTTAATTAACAGTAGGAAACGTTAGCTGAGGCTGGGTCAGCAAGAAAACAACTCATTGTCTTGTGACAACATGCTGATACAATGGGTCTAGGCTCAGCAACTGGCTGGTTGTGAACCGCGTCAGCCAAATCTCGAGACCTTGTTGACTATCGTTGAGTGACCCAGTAACCTGGAATTTAGGTTTCATTCTTATGGAAAGATGTGAATGCAATTGTTGTCAACCGGGCACTGTTCTTTACGATGTGTAGTATTTAAATTTTATAGTACAACCTTGGATATGTTTTATTGTAATAGGAAGGAAATTTCTGTGGAATAGAGGCAATCTTAGATTTTCCGTAAAAGACTAAAATTGTTTTAATCCTTTGTAAAGTGACCTTGTAATATTGAAAAATAGTTGTCCTTTTTGTTATAGTCCATACAACGTAATATATTTCACATATAAAGGATGTTCCCTCTGTTGTTAATTTTTTTTAAATACACCAGGAACCCAAAAGATTCAGGTAGAATTCATTAGTAGAAGCCTTTACTTGCTTCCCTTTCTTAGAGTAACATTTTTGCCTATAGAGACCTCTCAAGAGATTGTGTATAAAGCTTGAACTTTACTAAGTTTGCATCTTTCTCGAATTCCTTCAATTACAACACTTCCTATAATTCCTCATGATATTGCAATTTTTTAATGATATTCAGCTTTCTCTATTCTTATTTTTGGGGGTTTTACGTTAATCTGCACGTGAATGTTCTTTTCAGATAAGCACGAACTAACAATAATTCACTGGTAGTCTTTATAATCTAAAGAAAGGCACGCTTTAAGAGCTCGCTGTACTGGTGCTCATCTGGATTTTAGCCCTACAATACCAATCACACAGTTCTTGGTGTGTTATGTGGACACTCAGGCACTATATTTCGATTAGTAACTTTACTTTTCGTAACTTAACCTTACTTGAGAAATTCAGATTTAATAATAATAAAATTCACAATATAGGCCTACAACAACAATACAACCCACATTTTAAATATAACATTATCAGTGTTCATTATTAAAGTATATCTGGATACTCAGTTCTTCTAACATCAAACAGAACAGTCCATTTAATCCGTTTTTTATTACGGCCATAATTAGCTAGATATCTAATCAGCTTGATGTGCTGTGTTCGAGCATACAAATCTGAATCTGTGTATTTCAAGATTTTTTTATGTAATTCTTAAGGGGCCTTAATTAAAAATGGCATGTATGATTTTCGTAAAGACATGATTTAACCATATGATTGTTATGCCCAGTTTGAAACATTGTTTCAATCCTCTCGAAGGAATTTTACGCAACATTTTTTAAACTTCTGCCTAAAAAGTATAGATCCAGCTTCCAAAAACACCGTTAACTTAAAAAACTCGTTTATTTATAAATTTGTATTAATTAAAAAAAAAACTGTTATACTTTCGATCACTTAATTTCGGTGTACCGACATTCGAAATTTCGAAAACGAAAGGTATCTTAGTTATTTGGTAGTGTATAAAAAACTCAAGAAGATTTTCATAATGATCAGATTTAAGGGATGTTTTCTATACAAATTGTATTTTAATTGATTAGTATAAACTTACTGTACTTAAGTCCGAACGGTCCAAACTATTTGGAAATATTTACTCCCATCCTAGAGAATACAGCCAGTGTTGAAACTGCTGAAATGCACTCGAGACCATTCATTGTGTCAGTTTAAATGGTTTGGGCTACATTAATACCAAAATGATTGTATTTATAGATGCATCACGATTTTGCATCATAAGTATTGTTATAACTGTCTTTTAAGCAAAATTTTCATGTAGTAACCAAATAAGAAATCAATATTTTATAATTGTTCAAATTATTAATTGTCAATATTCGTGGATTGAATCAGAATATTATGATACACATTTCTTGTTTCGTTGAGTGTACTGGGTACTCGGTCGTTGACTCTCTGATGCTGCAGCGATGAATACCACAGTTTATACGTTTATTCATGAGCCCAGGACAGGGTGTGCACCTGTATCTAATGCTCAGGTGCAGCATCTAGCCAGTCGCAATAAATGACAATAGGTCGTAAAACTCGCGCCTGGCGCATCTGCCGCCCGTGGTTTCTCCTAGACAGCCCACTCACTCAGCGTACCGTCTAGCTCTACAGTCTAGACGTTGTAATGCACTGATAAACCGGCCTGAGGAACGTATAACAGGGAAACTGCAGCTTCGTATAATGAAACACATATAATTGAAGTAGCAGTTTAGCTGAACAAAGAAGAGTCAACACCTGATCATAAAACTACAAAATTTTCCAAATTTAAAAAGCCGTATCTTAGTTTTATAGAAGGCACGAGTACGTCACACCACTCTGTTATATGCGTTGGGGCAGTTAAGATACATGATTATCACATATTAAGATATCATATCATTGTATTTAATATATTTATTAAGTTTTTTCACTGTCATCATGGTTACCCTACAATGTAAAAGATGTTCGCTAACGCTAACCCAAAGTAACATATGCGATAATCGAACTCTGTGTTGGTTATATTGATATTAAGTTTCATGGAAAATTTTAATTCTATGGGTAACTTCATTTTTGAGATAGTGCCGACAGACAGACAGAATTAAATTTTTTTAACTACTCGAGTGTTAGCTTCCCTTACGCTAAGTCAATTACATAAGTTTAACACTTATGTTTTTTAACACAAGTTCAACATACATTTATGTGATTTTCGAAAGGGTTTATAAAATTAAAGTATCTTTGCTAAATAACTTTCTTCATTTTACATTAACTTCAAAGGTTTTTTTTTCAAACATTGAGGTAATAAAAAATTGAGGTAAAATCAATCTGTTCAAAATTCACAATTTTTGGAACAATTCTACTATAAATCTGAGAGAATGAGATTAGGAACGGATCACATTGTTTGCATTGTTTATTAATTGTTTTAAATAGTCTTTAAAGACTGGTTAGTTGTTAAAAACATATGAACACCAACATAAGGAGACACAAACACAAGGTGACACAAAAACTTAAAGAAAGTACAATCAGGTTTCAGGGTAGGATTAAATAAATACATCACTAGCTGCTTTATTTACGATTGAAAACAATCACTTTTTTATTTTGAATTGTTTAAGTCACTCGTGCTAATGCACTGCAAGTTTAACTGTTAGGTTATATTCATATTCCCATAACCTTCACGAACCAAGGTTGGGTCGGAACGGAACAGTCTGTAAGTGTAACCACCGTACACTGTAGTTTTGCGGTCAACAGCTGGTGCAATACAGTTTTTTGTAACCGGAGAGACCGGTGGGGGGAGTAAGTTAGGAAATTCATCCCCTTCCATGAATACTGCATACGGTATACCCTCACTTGATTCTTAAATCAAATAATTTTAAGTATGATAAAGGTAAGCCATAATAATTAATCTAGAACTGTAATATAGCATTGCTATGATTTGCAGGTGATGTGCCGCTGGTCTTTAGATTAATTTGATTGGAGGCAGCAGTATAGATGTATAAATAAGTAGCCACTTTTTGATCGCTGTCATGGATTTGCCCACTTGTGCCACTAGTAGACTCAATAGATTGTAGTTTTCTAGCAATTATGTTATATTATAATTTTATTTCTTTTTCCACCAGTATATCACAAAACTGTTATTATTGGACCCAGCTGTCAAGTTCTGACTTAGCGGGACCAAATGCATGTATGATTGGTGAATAAATAAATTCTATTCTAATTCTATTCTGTTCTATACTATTCTATTCTAATAATGGAACTCTTGTGAGCTTTCAGTTTTCACAAGAAAATTTATTTCTAAACGAGTACACTTGTTTTTATGTTGTAATACGTCCACGCTCTCGCTTAATATTCCCGGAACATTTTCTGGCCTCGCTTTGTCCTTTACCCAAAACAACTGAAGCTCGACCTTGAGTAGCATACTAGACAAAGTCTGGAGACACTTGTACTTTAATCACAGTAGTAAGATGTCAGTCAAAGAGTCCTGCTGTCTACTAGCCTCAAGTACGGGGGTTGTAAGATTTTAATATATAAGAAAAGTTTTAGTCAGAACATTAACTCATCTCTAGACTGACTGTGTGTACTGTCCCTTATACAACTTCATTAACTTTTCCGGAAGACATCATGTAAAGAAGTAACGCTATATAACATTCATAAAAATACGCATTTTTAGGATAAAATTTACAATTTTCTACTTAAGGTATTTTTATTTCGTAAATAACACAAACACTGTGCTTATTATAGCAGAATTTTTAAATGTGTGTATCTAATTAATTACTATAAACTTAATGAAATCGAAATTAAAAAGCTAAAAACATGTGACATAGGATATCACTTGTAAATTTTTTTATTTAATCAATTAATTATTTAAATATATTGCAATAAATAATTACGTATCTATCGTGGAGTTGCATACCCATGTTTTGGAACTTTTTTCCAACTTTACTAATACTCTAATATAAAATAATTCTGCACAATGGGTTTGGGATTTATCGGAAGGATTTTGCCTAAACTGTTAGAATGCGAGTGTTTGGGCTGAGCTTAAAATGTATTGCATTACAATTTTTTACCCCATAAAAGTACTTAATTTTTGTAATATCACAAGATAAACAATTAATTTTTGTCACGCTATTCATATGGCATTGGTCACTACGACCAACACAAGTTATGATTTTATTTTTACTTTTTAAGTTTGATAAAGATTCAGAAATTCTTAGTTTGCCCTGCAATTTCCATATTTTATAAAACAGTAAAATACAACTAGCTCATCGGTTATTCCATGTATTATCCTTGAAAATTAATGGAAACGGTTTTGTGAATCATCAAATTGCCTATGGTCTAAATAAAAAATCTCAAATCAAAAAACTCAATTAGCTAAGTACTTCCCCCAGGAGAATTCCTATTTTCCGAACAAAGGTCTGTCAACCCGGTAATCCACTCTATCCTATACTCTGATACGGCCAACTCTGCTAATATGTCTCAGAATCTAATCTACATACTTTGTAAAAGCGATAAATTATGAGTTTGTGAGTGAAACTAGTAGCCTACTCAATAACATTTATTGCACCATCGTTTAAGTTGTGTATCTGCGCCATACTTATTTTTTATTGACCTGTCCTTACAAAGAAATGAGTCATTGTACGCCATTACTTGCAAAAATCTTCATTTTTAAAATTCTACGGATAGGTTTTATCCTTTATAAATTAAGTCATACAAGGTCGTAAAGTTGATGTGGCAACTTAATTTATAAATCAATAAAATTCCACTTCTGCAATATTATGTAACCATAAAATGGCACATTTTCACGGGCAATAGACATATTAAGAGACATACATTCCTCGACCATCTCAGTCTCGTAAAACCTAGTTCAAACCGGAATCTAGACTACATAAACAAGGAACTCGGAGTAAAGCAACTGGAAGGAAAAAATGAAAAGTACAAAGAGAAATCATGTGGAGAGGAAAGGAATCCACAAACACCGCTATCCGACAGTCAAGGCGTAAACAAGCTATGAGACACCCATTACCCAGTTTTATCGCGCATCTCCTGTGGTTCTGGTGGATGACACTTTAACACTTGTATAATTGTGCTTTAACTGATATTTCAGTAGGTAAAACATGAACATGTGTAATAAATAGTAGAAGCACAACACTGTATTTCACAAACACCAAGCAAATTATATAAGATCTGTAAATTGAGAAAAGTTAGCTCTTCAGCCCTTCACTAGTAATAGGTTTACTGAGTTTTAGAAGTAAATCCAAGCGTTTACTTGGATTTGTATGACATCTTACAACCATCATTGGATCTATCATTAAAAGTAAGTAGGCCTTCGCTTTATTTACACAGCAACTTTTATTATAAGTACGATTTCTCTTTTACAGCGGTACTTTAAATTGTACGTGCATTTTCTCATTAGCAATTTCATTACTTATATAAGTAACTAATACAATTTTCTGATAAAGACATGCATTTTCCAAATGAACCGTTGTCTATACATAGATAAATCATAGATATACATAGATTAGTCCAAAATAAAAGTACCACATAACTTTATATTAAATTTAACTGAGTAATCGTTTCATCGATCTAATATTAATTAAGTGATTGTATATTATATTTATCAAGCAGATGAGAGAATATTCTGTTAATTTAATAAAACCTGTGGGGAACAGCCAAACTGTTGAAAGTGACAATACCCGTGTAAGTAAACATTCTACAACTCCCTAACCTCGCGATCGCAGTTGCACGGCAAGAGAGTTGTTGAGTTCGCGGGAAGGAGAGTAGACGGTTGATCCACTTCCAGATCCGGTCTGGCAATCAGCTGACTGGATTGACAACATAACCTCAAACCATTGGTGGGTTGTATCTGCATTCTGCAAGCTGTCTGCAATTGGTTTTATGCTTTTAAAATGCTCCAAAATAAGTCAGGGGTTAACTTGTTTTATTTAAAGAGTATAAGATTAAGTGTTGAAAACAATAAAGAAAAAATAAACACTATATTTTTACAACAAAAAATTTTATTTCAAGTGATGTAATTAATTCATCTTTTTTGTCTTTTTTTGTCGAATTTTTATAAGACTGCAAATGTATAAAATATTTCGTGACTAGCTCCACAACGTTGCAGCATAAGTAAGTATCCCATATACACAAGTGAAACTAAAATAAACAAACATAGTACTAAGGTATAAAACATTTTGTATTTTCAACTTTACTAAATATACATTATTTATGATTGTCATTTACAATACTAATGTTAGTTTTTAAAACTACATTCAGAGAAGATGCAATATAAATCCAGCTTATTACATACTAGTGTTAGGATTTTTAAAACACTCGTATACAAACATTTAATTCAAACATACGTAATATTTTAATACAAAATCGAACAATTGAAACTTACGATGTTTTAGATAATTACTTGTATCTGTTGAAAATCTGTCGCAGTGCACATTAATCAATTAGGAAACTAAGGCTTCTTAACCACTCAATCACTTGTCCAAGTAGCAGCCACACTCGATGTTGCTTGATTCGGTTATTATGCGATACCATCGTATCCGCTACACTGCGCCATTGGCAAGGAACATCTGCAAGGGATGATGTAATGCCACGAAAACTTGAAGGTCGAAATTACCTCCTTCTATTCAGATTGCCTCCGGTAACTGGAAGAACTCCAACTTTAATTGTAGTTTATTTATACTTTGTTTGATAAGTGAAGAATATACGATGACATTTCCTTAAACAGTGTTGAGGAAATCGTGCTGAATTCTTACAAAATTATTTGACCTTCAGAAAGTCTTTGGTTATAACACTCTTCTCTGACCACTAACAAAGAGTTCATATAGTTAATTTTCAGTATACACGAATCACGCCAACTTTTGGAACTTTGTTCTGGCACGTCAAAATTGTGTTCTAGAAAATAAGTGGTTTGAATTTAACATTTATGAGATGAAAATGTTCTTCTTTTTTATTATGTAATAAAATGATACATATTAGTACTACGAATGGTGTTGTTGAAGTGCTCATACTATACACGAATTTCGCTACTTTTTACTTACTCCTACATATTGCCATAAATTATGATTTAATATATCACAGACCTGACATGATAGTTCCTTCTTTCGTTCCCATTAAATTTAGCAACGCAATAACACATACTATAAATATTTTATGCATATAAATATTAGTTTTCTACATTTCTATGTATAACAGATATATTTACAATCTATGGCATTAATAATGAAACAATACGACGCTTCTTGTATTATCTTCTTCTCCTTCATGCTCTTTTGAAATTTCACACATTATGAAACACATCTGTGTGTATAACGATATGGAGAGATTAGCTAATGGTATCTGGATGTTAAAATTCACTACATTTGAACAAATCCAATTATGTTATTTTTCAGTCTGGTTCACCGACAGCCCAATTACCTGTTCGGCCGACCAATAAAATTTCGAAACCCACTTTGCTTTCCATGGACGTTTCTCTCAATTCTCAACAAGACCTTATAAGGAATGTGAGTAAATGGAAGCGTCCATTCACTTCGTCTGGAGTCACGGCGCGGCGACAGCTCCTACGACGCAACGGTAATATACGCATCAGAGTTTGTTAAGAAGCTAGTGTTGTTTTTAACACTGTTACTCGAGAAATTGAAAATAATTATCAGAGAAAATACGGGTAATAATAAGTAGTACAAAGATAAGTAGTAGGTGGATAAGTTGTTGGTGCTCGATGGTTTTCACACATAGGATAAACAAACGTTTATAACACAACATAACATTACAAAAGATGCAATAACAAGAACTGCCAACATACACTCAGTAAACTTATTAATACCACTTAGAAACACAACATAACATTCAAAAGATTGCAATAACAAGAACTGGCAACATACTCTCAGTAAACGTATTGATACCACTTAGAAACACAACATAACATTCAAAAGATTGCAATAACAAGAACTGCCAACATACTCTCAGTAAACTTATTAATACCACTTATAAACACAACATAACATAACAAAAGATAAAATTGCAATAACAAGAACTGCCAACATAAGCTCAGCTGTTCCAAATGGTCAGCTGTGCAACAATGCTCAGCTGTTAATACGAGATACCTCGATCCTGCCAACGCTCAGCTGTCCAACAATACTCAGCTGTTTATATTACACATTAAAACACTAAGTTTGCGATGTTATCCTAATAATAACGTACCTACATCAAGCTCAGCACTCCGAAACAAAATTAGCCAAACGATCGTACTTTTAAGACTTTTAAGACATTTAAACCCATCCATATTAGAAATCAATGTCCTTTTATAGGTAGTTCCTATTCATTGGGGTAATATTTTATAAGCTTTTGCAGGTACCTGTATATTTTTAATAAATGTATTATTCTCTTTATATCTTTTCATTCCAAATTCCTGATGATCAAAACAAATAAAAATTCACATAAAATGTAGTCCATTTTTGTTTAGTTTGTTGTTGTGTGGTATAATTAACTAAAATAACTAAATAAAAACAAAAACAAGTAAAATGAAAGCAACAACTTCACTATAGGTTATTCCGGTTCCATGTGTGGTCCTTTTGTCATGTGATTCAAACCCAACAGAACTACATTTCTCACGCCCAAAAGTAGCACGCCTTGGCAAGTGTACCATCAACCTCGTACTTCTGTTTAAGCCCCAGTACACAATCAAGAGCAATTTTAGTGCCTTCGTGCACTTCAAAAAGCACATTTATAATTTAGAATTATGAGAGGTGTCTCATTTTAAAGATATAATTAATATGGATCCAAATGCTTTTTAGTTTTTCAAATAATGGTTATTCAGAAAAATCTCAAATGTTTCAAAAGTTACAGTTTAAGTATTTAAAAGTCATACAATGTAGAAGAAAAACTATAAGACTTTTGGAGGCGTGTTAATTACATCTTTAAAATGAGACACCACGCATAGCGGTGCTAGCTCAAAAATAATGGCATAAAGATAGTAGGTTGTTAACATTGAGGTAATAGTTGTGGAATACTTAACAACCTCCAAAGGTAAAATCGCAAGGATGATCGCAGAGATCACTGAAATAAGCATTGTCGTAATATCAATAACTAATAAACCAACGGTCAGTGGCAATACCATTCCATCCTGATACCACCAATCTGGGACAAAGAGATTGTGTTGTGGTGAAGGCCCTTGCTATCTTGCTATCTTGCTAGATTAAGTTATCTTGTAGTTAGGAAAGAACACTTTAGGTCCAGACAGGTCAGCATTATTACCGTGGTTACAGACAAAGACATTGAATCATAAGCGTTTTGTGGGGAAATAACGTGGAACACTCCTTACATTGTACTAGTAAATGAGTGTTATAAATTAATTGTGGTCCACAAGTTTTAACCATTCACCTGTTAACATCGTAATATATATTGAAGAGTCTTCATAGCACGCTGTAATAAGAATAAAAACGTCCATAAAAATGTGGAATATATGTGCAATGTTTATTATTTAGAGTTCAATTGTTATGCCTCATTCATTGATTGTGAAATGTGAAGTTTTCCTTATCAATGTTTAAAATAGGTAATTACTTAATGAAATAAGGAAACTCTAATTCGTTTATCCTAGGGATGTAGGCTAGTAGTGAATGCACGTTTAATTATGTTCACAATAGTTATTTTCAGTTGCAATATATAAAAACTAACAAAAGTAAAATTATTAAATAAATAGAAAAAAAACATAAAACCAAATAAGTGTGATACATTTTAAATAATTTAACCAAGACAATCTACCAACTCCACCTGTGACGTCACATTGGTTTCCGTTTGTCGTCATTGGACATTACTCAGTTTACAGCAAGTTTTTAAAATTAGTAACTTTTTTATTGTAGCTCCAACCGACAAAATGGATAAGTTAATCATATTAAGCATGTGGTGGCTGTGGTATGATTCATTTGTACTTGTCTGTTTTGAGGCACACCTGAAAAAGATTGAATTCGAGTTCTTAAAACATAATTATTCCGTTTATAAATAGTCTTCCTTTTAAATTAATAATACAATTATTGTAAAAATATTCTTGCTAGATCTCCACTCTATTTACTGCATCTCTACCAATATGAGTAAATCCAGCCAATTACCGTGTATGTAATTGAAAACTAAACAGTGAAATTGATAGCGAATCTCAATTACAAATTGTATAAACCTGCAGATTTTGTCAATTTCATCGGTGCAACAATAAGTGTAATTGTTAGCATATATCGAAACAAGTTAAAAGTCTAACAATTTATTGTTATTTTTCCATTGTAGATTTCTTATTTATCGCCGACACTGGGGCTATGTCGCTGCCCCCCACAATAGTCCCTACACCATGTGGCGGAAGCGTTGAACCGGGAATCCCTGGAGAGTCGGGATTCCCGAGTCTGCAACCAATTGGATAAAACTAATTATCCAGCCTCCAGATTTAACGTGCAGATGCGTAGCTGTATGTTTGAAAATACCAAACGCTGCATCGATCAAAACAATGAAACTCGAGCAATGAAACAATGCTGTACAGCATTAATTATAAACATTAAATTATTTGCTTAGGATGACTAATTATTAAATTCTATAAATGAGTTTGATGTATCTTAAGCATAATTTATACTACATAATATAATTAAGAAATAAAAAATACTGCAATATAATTTAAGTTAAATTTAAGAATAATTGCACAACAATTTGGATTAAAGGTTTGCTCATTAATTCACATTTTTCCTTTATATATTGAAAATAGTTACCATTGAGTGGAGGGGGGGGTTGAAACCTATTAGTTCTGTAGGTTTTTAAAAGGTTGTAGAAGACTTGCGTTCTGTTTCTAGAAGTCACACCGGCGTTTCTCAAGAGCTGACCACTTATTTCTCGTGCAGGAAACAAATTAATATTTTTATTATTCAATTTATTACATTTGATAGTAAATAACATCAGATATTATTTTAGTTCCAACAATAACAAATCAATTCCCTATTCAGTTCAAAGGATTACGTCCTTGGAAAGACTATCGTGTAACTTTCTTTATCGTCCGTTTTCGAAAGGTTGTAGAAGCTTGCAGTCGAGTTCTGTATCCAGAAGTCAGCGGTGTTTCTCAAGAGCTGACCACTTGGCACTCGTGACGACAAGCTCATGTGGGGACTCCAGCTACCGAAATTGACCGCTTACATAACACGACCTTACATCACCGGACACGCTCTGGTCATCCTGGCACATGTGGTGGTCATCGTTCCGTTGACCTTCTCTGCACTAGGGGCTTATCTCTTGTTAGTAGGCCAAGGGAAAGCTCGAGGAAATGTTTTATTAAATCGGATTAACATTTACTACAGTAATTTATTGTTCAGAATAAGTTTTTGTAGAATTTTCCAATGTATTATATGCACAGGAATCACATAAGGGGTTTCAATTCGATTTTGAAAAACGTGTCAACCGCACAATACTGAACTGAAAGGGTTCACACAAAAAATACATACGAACAGTTTGGAAATATCTTCATAAATATTTCAAGTCCACGTGTGCCAAATTCGTAGGCCTGAAGTTTGATTCATGAGGCTCTCAAAAGTGAATGTATAAAATGTTATTCCCAAGGAAGGTTCACTTCTGGCTAGTTTATACATTCCTGTTAAACCTACACTGAGTGCAGCAAAACCCGACATCTATACAATCTTATGATCAAAAGTGGTAACATCACTAATCACAAATGTCGAGATATCGGGTTGATCAATAGGTTAACTGAAAAGGATTATTTCTGGAGTGGAACTCCCTTGGTGCTAAAGGCTGTTGCTAGCCTAAATATGAAAGGGTACTGTCCTCTAGCCACATTGACTATAAAAGGTTAAAACAGAGCTAGACTGACATATAGTGCTCACACTTCCTTCTCATTGGATCTCGACAGAAGGCGGCCCCCTTACCCCATCCTGTTTATCCGGAAGTATGTGTTAAGGGTTATAAGGACCAAAGAGGTTTCCTCAGCTTCTTACCCTAATTCAATTAAAAATGTAATTTTATACATAATGTGAAATGCCTTTGTAGTCCAGCACTGTGATAAATACAAAATTTAATTGTCTTTTTCATTATAACTGCTGGCAAAATTCTCTGAAATTTGGGATTTAACGCATTGATTTAAATCATATTGAAGTTAAAAAAAATGATTCTTTCCGTATTTACTTTCGCAATAAACTCAGAGATTGTTTGTATGTAACGTGATAATTTTCTCAAAGAAATCTCTTTATGCTCTAAGCACAAATTTTGGAAAACTATTTTATTATGACTAAAGATTTGCAATCTTATAAAGAAAAATTCAATGTAGTTTGTTTTCATGTTGCTACTAACCCGCTTAAAATTGCTTGAAATATTTATGATCATATTTTTAAACTGTTCGAAAAGGTTGGTCTTGAGGAGAAATGTTTTAATGCACTATTCTCTTACAATCTATTGGGGTAATCTTATATAAAACGCACTGTACCTTTTTTGTTTTGAAGATTCAATTAAATAACTTATACTTAATTCATCTTTAATCAGGAAAAGTTTGTGTGTATACGAGTATGGTAGTATTTATTTATTTTTTAATACACACATATTTTGGTATTCCATTATTATAAATAAAACTAATAATGCGCAAAGGCGTATAGTATTAATTTTCTGTTAAAAATTATGAACGTTTTTATTTGCATAGTACACCCTAAAATATTTCCAGCATAACACAAATCTAAAATTTAAAAATTCTGTATCGCAGAATACAAAACTTGTTTATGGCAGACAATTCGTTCGAACTTCACTGATAATATTGTAATAAATCGTGGATAAAATATCTTTCAGCTCTGCTCTGTAACCTCATACCATTTTTGGATTTTAATAACAAAATACAGCCAGATAGGCTTGAAATAAACTAATTAAAATACTTTTTATTTTAATGCATAAACTGTTATTTCAGTTTAAGGAATAGTATAGAAACCATTACATACCATACATTAATTAATAACAGAAGCATTGCTACAGTTCTCGCAAATTTCCATGCTTTTAAAATGCTTATGATCCTAATAAATGTGTTAGACATTAGAATTTTGTTGAGTGCAAGTTCGTATTTATTTACGATTTGTATGTTTCAGAGAAAGGTTGTGAACAAATTCGGGATGCCATTTACAAGCATAGAATGCAATCTATATGATATATTATAAATGTTGAAAACAAACCAAGATGGAGGACGCAAACCATAAGTTTCGGAGAGGATCACGATTCTGGCAGCAGCCGTGAGATCTTTCTTCAGCTGAGAATTCCTGACTTTATTTGTTTACAACTCCACTGTGTACTTCAGCGCTTTTTTAAGTACAAACAATAACCTGACTAACTAAACAATTTAAATAATAAATATGAATGCCTTTATTTTCTAAGCCGATTTTTAATATTATAAACTGTTTTATCGACTTATGTTACTTATTATATCAATAAAATAACACTAATAATAATAATAATAATAATAATAAAGTAATAAATATATAAAACAAGAACAGTAAAATAATTAAACTTAATATCAGCCCAATGTTATTTACAACCTAGAAGAGGTCTTCGCTTAGTATCCAGGACTTTAATTTTGATGTAAATCATGAATCTGTGAACTGTTTCAAACTGTCCGGAAGTTATACAACTGTTATACAATGAAGGGCCAAAGTATGAAAAACCTTTTATTCCGGATTCAAGCCTGACTGGAAGGAAATGAAGCTTTCTCCGTGGCAGGTGCTACGTTAAAATACCTCCTGCCGGTATGAAAGCCTCTCGCTAAGTTACTGTGACTCGTCCAGATTAAGAGCTTTGCGAACCATGCAGAACGTAAGTATCCTGCATACGGTTTCCATCGGCAAAAGTTTAGCAGCCTCTCAAAATGAAGTAATATTTTGCTCCACCTCAGACAAAACCAAACGGATTGAAAAGTTTGAATTGTTGTATTTTTTCATGTCCTTCATTGAGATGTTATTCCCGTATGCAGGATAGCAGTACATAGAATCAGTGACAGCACAAGTTTGAGCTTTGCGGATTCTGGCAGCAGGTTTCTAAATTAGGCCTCTCTGCCTGCCTAAGTCACGTTTAGAAGCGCGTCGTTTGGTCTTAAATGGAAGCTCTCTATCCAACATGAGTCAAAGGGTCTTGACAGTCACACACGGTAAGGTTCTCGCCATCTTGTTTGACAGAAACGCCGTTTCCTCTAAGGACCTGTATTTCTAGGTTGGGGCTACATGAGTCACTAATGCCTAAGGACACTGGAAGCTGGCTATCCTGAAATATTTTCAAGATCGATATTGATTTTTACATGGTAAACTCTACATTACCTGAAGTATATGACAAATGCAATCATTATGTACAAGTTTATATTACAACTTAATATACAACTAACAAAGTCATATTTGTACAAATTGAACCATGTAGGCCGCAAGCAACTCCCTTGCGGTACACCTCGATGCCTGACAAGACACCTAGTCACCTAAGCCTATCGCTCAAACAAGAAGTCATCAATTAAAAACGATGTCGATTCTCAAAGTCAAAGTAAATAATCTGTAAAATCCCAATAGGTCCCAAATCCCAATTTTGGTTCTTTTGAAGCCTCTCATAGTCGATTTCACAATAAACTAGCTTTTGGTCCATTATTTGCATACTTCTGTGGTCTCTTATATCAGAGGCATGGATCACATTCCTCAAGTTCCTCTTGACATCAGTCCTCCTCATTATGATGTTGTCTAACACTGTGGCCGAGTATTCAGTCTCTCGTGTCGGTTTACTGAATAGTATTTTAGACTTTTAAGAGTCGGCGTACGTACTTGGCCTGGCTATACATATTTGATAGAAGATTATATTGCTGTCCACTAGATATATAATAGACTTAACTTGTATCGCGAGGACAACAAACAATGAGACAAGGCAGGTATACCTAACACTTGGGGGCCTGTAACCCACACACAACTCCAATCTCTGTCCCTTTACTCTGAGAACACACAGTGCTTCTACACAATGTTCCACGTGTTTCGCCAAACTACGCTTCTTGTACACAAAACTTTCTTTAATGTACACTACAACGCCACCACGTTATGAATCATCATCACATGCTTTCCAATGTTTGAGCCACTCCAAAATACGTCGTTCACTAGCGCACACATTTCAGAAAATCCAGTGTTAAATGAGAGCATGTTCAAATGACCGACTTTGAGATCATATCCATATCCCATTCCCATTTCTATTACCAAGAGCTGGAGCGTGCCCGGAACCTCAGCGTTCAAAGCAGCGGTCAGCAGCACCTTCTATGAGACAATGATAGTGCACCTACTGCAAAAGTTTACATTAACATGATCCCATCCCGGCAGATACGAAAAGAGACAAAGAGAGCAAAGTCGCGTCCAAAAGACGCGAGGCACCTCCATGGTTGAGGTGGAATCCGTCCCGGGCGAGGTCCTTATGTTAATACGATTGGTTTCCAGAATAAAGTATATCCGTCATTTCTGAAGATCTTCTCGTTTACCAAGGCCTCCATTACCCCATACATGCTCCGAATCCCCTCCTAATGTTGCTTGTCCCTATAAATAAGTAACAGAAATTGTTATCTAATTAACTGTGTAGCCTATCTAATCTGTCCAATTTTGGCTCCTGGGCAGCATTCTAAATACGCGCCCCGGTCGACACAATTCCTACTTGCGAAACTCAGAAATGAATCGCCAATGAGGAGCACTTTTCCAAAGTCATTTTATCCAATTCCACGATTGCTGTCTTAATCAGTATTTAAGCAGGGTTCCTTATCAAGGGGGGTGTTAGGCTGCAGTGTTCCGCTGTTCTCAGCTGCAGCGGCTGCAGCAGAAACGACGGAAAGGTCACAGCAGGTGTCGGTGATGGTGGCCTGGGACAGCTCAACAGCGTACAGGACCGCTGCATCTCCGCCTTCCCTCTCTCGCTCCATCATGCTCGTTATCCTTTGCGCAGGGTCAGCATTTCCGCTTCCAGCACCTGGATTGCAGTCTGCAAGCACTGTCGATCGGCCTGAATAACAGCTACTTTCTCCTGATTCCCAAACAATGAGTATATCTATATCTAGATTACTACATTGATCTAGAGATAGCTTAAGAGTCCCATTGTCTGTTTGAATTATTTGAGTTGAGCATGGAGTTCCTTCATTTACTATTCATACCTATCCACGCGCTCGTTGCATCCACTGTCTTATCCCTAAAGCTGTTCTTCAAGTCCATGCACTTGTGTTCCACACTCTTGAGATGTTCACGGAGCACTTCTATTTCTTTCCTCTGATGGTTTCTTACAAGCATTCACCTTGGACGACATTGATAATGTAAGGGGTACGCTTCTCAATTACTCGCTTCCATTAGTGGCCACAATACTCATCAAATCGTTGTAACACTTAGCTGCTAAATCAATAACATCATCATCTAAGAAGTATAGTCCAATCGATTAAACCCAGTCGATCTAGTAATTCACCTTCCTTTTATTGCAGTGCCTGGTATATTTCAGATTGAATAAACACTTTCTACCATAGCTACGTTATGTGTAGAGAACACTCGGTTGCTCCACCGTGATTAGAGATCATGTCAGGAACATCGTAGTGCACTCAATATTGTGTACCTTATGAAAAACTGAGAGTGCCACTTCGCCTAGATTACACTTATTGTTGTGTCCTGTTGTCTCTGATGTCTAAACATCATGTTCGACATATCATGTCTCTGATGTAAAGGTTCGTTTTGAGCTTTCTCGTCGCCGACTTTATTTAGATCTCTTCGGGCGAACATGACTCCAGATTTCAGAAGTTAAGTCTGAGGCAGCGCCAGATACCAGACGCTGCAATAAAAGGAAGGTCACTACGATTCACTATTCCATTACACTTACCATATTCAACTGTTACTAATTCACTCTATCATATCAATTCACTTGCTATAAATCTTAAAATACTTTACTTGCCGAGCTTTACCGAAGTCTATCGTGAGGCTGAAAACTTGTCTTTTCCTTCTGTTCTTTTAACTGTCTCTCCCCACGATTTCTCGAAAAATGACCTGACCACAGACTTGAAATTTTGAATGAAGCTTCATTTATATATGAGGAACATTGCTGATATGTTACTCCATGGGATTTGGCTGAGCGTTTTATATTGGTTTTATGGATAACCATTATAGCAACGAGATGATAGCAGAATAAATACATTTTCAAGCAAACACATTACACCTATACGAGATTGAAACATGTGACATATTAACACATATAGCATAAATATCCCAACACAAAACATTATTTTCTAGGTGTATAGACTTTTATAACTTGATACGAAACCCAGTTCCAATGAAAAAATCTAAACGTATCGTGTGCAAATATGATACATGTCGAGAGAGTTTTGCATATGTATAGTATAATTTTATATTAAACTTCATTTCTACATTTTTATGTTCTATTATAAATCATTTATGTGTCAACTTCTTGTTATATGATTTTGTGTATGCATACCTGTCCGCAGGCCATGTTAATAATTAAATGATCTGTAGAATTGAAATTTTGCATGCAAGCTCAGCAAAGCCTGATATCTTACCACGTGGCGTACTTTTAGTTTCCATAATTCAATAAATGCCACACCAAATATTTCAACAAAATGCATGTACTTAATTACATTTAATTAGGAATGTCTATTCGTGCCAAGATCCACATATCGAGAAGAGAATGTGGGGTATTTAAGTACTTGGTCATATCATCACGAAAGAAAGGTAGTCTAGCCCTGTTTCCTCTCTATTTATCAAAGAGTGCAGTAGAGATGACATTCTTGGACCTAGGCTTGCTAAAAACCGTCTTCGAGGAAGTCCAACCATTATCATCCGCCGTGTAAATACCCAGCATTCGCGGCAATTAACTCATCTTTGCTGGATATAGAACATGATTCTAAAGGAAGTGGTTATGAAGATTTTTTGGAGATTCCACGAGTTGAGTTTTTATAAATGATGAGTTCATTAACTGTAAATCATTCAAGAAGTAGGATGATTTGTAATAAAATGCTGAGGGAAAATTTGATAATTATTGCGATTTAAAACTAAACAAGTGTCACATGCAAAATGAGAAAGAGTTGGTGAATAACTACTCTGTTTATTGATGACGAAATCAGGAAGTTCTTTATTTTATAAAAGGAATATTAGCACTGCACCCTGAGATACTCCTGCACAACGTGACCATAAAAAAATGAGACCAGTTAAGCATCATACAACGATACCTGATATTTATAGATTTTATTGATCTGAATTTAGCGATGGACAATAACAAATATTTGCTTAAGTCACAGAATAGACGTAGGTGTAATTATGGGAATCCAGAGAGCCCATCCGGTTTCCTGGTTGCTCATAACAACAATCACAAGATAATCCTAACAGTGTAGTTTTAATACGGCGTTATATGTACTTCATTCTTAAATTATATACTTAGTATAAATCTTAATAATGTTTTTAATTTTATGTAATTAGAGTTTGGGAATAACTTATATGAAAATATGAAAGCTACGGCTTATATATCTAAATAAAATTAATGCCCAAAGAAACCTTTAAATTCCTTTGACACAAACTTAAGACACCAAAATTTAGGTAGAAGCTTATCAAGCAATCCGAGAAACCGCCTGAATTATTTCAAAATAATTTAAGAACATTTCATTTCTGACTTTCGTTTGTCTCTATTTATTTGGTAGTAGTTTCTGATCAAATTGCAGTTTCATTCACGAAAAGAACATTTCCTCCCATAAAAATTAATTACAGAACAGAAAAACATCAGAGACTACCATCGCTAATTTATCAAGATATGATTATATTTTCGGAAGTAAAACAAAACATCACAATTTTAAGTGTGAAATTCTTATTAATGTCTGAGACGTTATACTATGTCGAAGAGTTCATAAAAATCCTGTAATAACCTGTGTTTACTGGGTGGCAATGACGAAGAGATAAAAAAATTGATAGATTCTTCTTTAAATACATTAACGTAACTTGCTCTTCATTATATACTTAATCAACAACTAAATTAGTAGACTGATGAATCGGGTTTTGCAACGCAATGTTGCATTATCGTTGATTACAAAAAGGAAAATTAATTATTGTATTTATATCCACCAGTTGTCTCCTACAGGTGAGTCTAGAAAGTGAGTAATCGGAGTAGAGTTTCTCCCAAGTACTGCGTGGGCGTTCATTGTGCTTGAGCTGAATACCGCCAAACCACACACTAATTATTTTATTTATATACTCCAGTTGTCTCCTATATATATGACTCTAGAAAGTGAGTAATCGGAGTAGAGTTTCTCCCAAGTACTGCGTGGGCGCTCATTGTGCTTGAGCTGAATACCGCCAAACCACACACTAATTATTTTATTTATATCCTCCAGTTGTCTCCTATAGGTGACTCTAGAAAGTGAGTAATCGGAGTAGAGTTTCTCCCAAGTACTGCGTGGGCGCTCATTGTGCTTGAGCTGAATACCGCCAAACCACACACACTAATTATTTTATTTATATACTCCAGTTGTCTCCTATAGATGACTCTAGAAAGTAAGTAATCGGAGTAGAGTTTCTCCCAAGTACTGCGTGGGCGCTCATTGTGCTTGAGCTGAATACCGCCAAACCACACACTAATTATTTTATTTATATACTCCAGTTGTCTCCTATAGATGACTCTAGAAAGTAAGTAATCGGAGTAGAGTTTCTCCCAAGTACTGCGTGGGCGCTCATTGTGCTTGTGCTGAATACCGCCAAACCACACCACACTAATTATTTTATTTATATACTCCAGTTGTCTCCTATAGGTGACTCTAGAAAGTGAATAATCGGAGTAGAGTTTCTCCCAAGTACTGCGTGGGCGCTCATTGTGCTTGAGCTGAATACCGCCAAACCACACACTAATTATTTTATTTATATACTCCAGTTGTCTCTTATAGGTGACTCTAGAAAGTGAGTAATCGAAGTAGAGTTTCTCCCAAGTACTGCGTGGGCGCTCATTGTGCTTGAGCTGAATACCGCCAAAAGCACACACTAATTATTTTATTTATATCCTCCAGTTGTCTCCTATAGGTGACTCTAGAAAGTGAGTAATCGGAGTAGAGTTTCTCCCAAGTACTGCGTGGGCGCTCATTGTGCTTGTGCTGAATACCGCCAAACCACACACTAATTATTTTATTTACATACTCCAGTTGTCTCCTATAGATGACTCTAGAAAGTAAGTAATCGGAGTAGAGTTTCTCCCAAGTACTGCGTGGGCGCTCATTGTGCTTGTGCTGAATACCGCCAAACCACACACTAATTATTTTATTTATATACTCCAGTTGTCTCCTATAGGTGACTCTAGAAAGTGAGTAATCGAAGTAGAGTTTCTCCCAAGTACTGCGTGGGCGCTCATTGTGCTTGAGCTGAATACCGCCAAAAGCACACACTAATTATTTTATTTATATCCTCCAGTTGTCTCCTATAGGTGACTCTAGAAAGTGAGTAATCGGAGTAGAGTTTCTCCCAAGTACTGCGTGGGCGCTCATTGTGCTTGAGCTGAATACCGCCAAAAGCACACACTAATTATTTTATTTATATCCTCCAGTTGTCTCCTATAGGTGACTCTAGAAAGTGAGTAATCGGAGTAGAGTTTCTCCCAAGTACTGCGTGGGCGCTCATTGTGCTTGAGCTGAATACCGCCAAACCACACACTAATTATTTTATTTATATACTCCAGTTGTCTCCTATAGATGACTCTAGAAAGTAAGTAATCGGAGTAGAGTTTCTCCCAAGTACTGCGTGGGCGCTCATTGTGCTTGAGCTGAATACCGCCAAACCACACACTAATTATTTTATTTATATACTCCAGTTGTCTCCTATAGATGACTCTAGAAAGTAAGTAATCGGAGTAGAGTTTCTCCCAAGTACTGCGTGGGCGCTCATTGTGCTTGTGCTGAATACCGCCAAACCACACCACACTAATTATTTTATTTATATACTCCAGTTGTCTCCTATAGGTGACTCTAGAAAGTGAATAATCGGAGTAGAGTTTCTCCCAAGTACTGCGTGGGCGCTCATTGTGCTTGAGCTGAATACCGCCAAACCACACACTAATTATTTTATTTATATACTCCAGTTGTCTCCTATAGATGACTCTAGAAAGTAAGTAATCGGAGTAGAGTTTCTCCCAAGTACTGCGTGGGCGCTCATTGTGCTTGAGCTGAATACCGCCAAACCACACACTAATTATTTTATTTATATACTCCAGTTGTCTCCTATAGATGACTCTAGAAAGTAAGTAATCGGAGTAGAGTTTCTCCCAAGTACTGCGTGGGCGCTCATTGTGCTTGTGCTGAATACCGCCAAACCACACCACACTAATTATTTTATTTATATACTCCAGTTGTCTCCTATAGGTGACTCTAGAAAGTGAATAATCGGAGTAGAGTTTCTCCCAAGTACTGCGTGGGCGCTCATTGTGCTTGTGCTGAATACCGCCAAACCACACCACACTAATTATTTTATTTATATACTCCAGTTGTCTCCTATAGGTGACTCTAGAAAGTGAATAATCGGAGTAGAGTTTCTCCCAAGTACTGCGTGGGCGCTCATTGTGCTTGAGCTGAATACCGCCAAACCACACCACACTAATTATTTTATTTATATACTCCAGTTGTCTCCTATAGGTGACTCTAGAAAGTGAATAATCGGAGTAGAGTTTCTCCCAAGTACTGCGTGGGCGCTCATTGTGCTTGTGCTGAATACCGCCAAACCACACCACACTAATTATTTTATTTATATACTCCAGTTGTCTCTTATAGGTGACTCTAGAAAGTGAGTAATCGAAGTAGAGTTTCTCCCAAGTACTGCGTGGGCGCTCATTGTGCTTGTGCTGAATACCGCCAAACCACACACTAATTAATCCAGTGAGTCATCCTCTTATAGAGGTTATGACGCAATATAAATGGCATTGGTCTAAATGATATTTTGAGTCACTAAATAAGAACTGTCGGATGTGTAAAATGGACATAACACACAGGAGTGTAATAAATATTATGACACTGTTTCGACTTTCCTACCGGTTAATTATACAATTATTTAGTGTAGAGGTAAAAATTTATAAAAGGACATATCATATAGATATATCATTAATATATTGAAGTTGCTTCGACTTTCCTCTCGGTTAATTACATAATTACTTCGTGAAGAGATAAAACGTTGTAAAATGACATATCACAAGGAAATATCATGGAGATATCAAAATTTTTTCGGTTTTCCTCTCGGTTAATTACACAATTATTTCGTAAAGAGGAAAACGTTGTAAAATTACATATCACAGGGAAATATCATCGGGATATCAAAATTGTTTCGACTTTCCTCTTGGTTAATTGCACAATTACTTCATGTAGAGATCAAAGATTGTAAATGATCACAGAAAATAATCATGTAAATATTGAAACTGTTACTACTTTCGACTTGGTTTATTACACAATTACTTCGTGTAGAGATCAGAAATAAGCCGTAAACGTGAAAGATACGGGATGGTTTTTTATTCAGTTGTAAGGTCTTTAATCCAAAAGCATAGTAAATTGCTTAAAAAGATATAATAGTGATATTTTATCTTTATAAAAACCCCATGACTTAGATAATATGTATGAAAATTGATCAATAAGGATAGACATCTTAATTTTATCTGGCTTACAATGTTTACAGCTTAACTACAGCTTCCTTCCATGCTACATGTTTAAATTATGGCAGATTTATACGTTTGTATATTTTGCCTTGACATGTGTTATATGTATATTTCCCCACTTGATAATACTATAGAGCTGGATTTCTTTCTTCAAAAACATCAATACTGCAATTTTTAAAGCTAATTGCGTTTTTGAACATTTTTATTATGTACTGTTTAATAAAGTAGGGCCTGATTTAAGACCTGTTTCATTCTGGGAACATTCCACACAGGGCGTCTGTCCTCACTACCAGCAAAGTTGAGTCACTCTAACTGTACTGTTCTATATAAAGATTTATTAACGTTCATCAGGAAATCAGTGCAACGTGAGGCAAGAACGAGTCACCAATTACCAGTGTATTTTACGCCAAAACTGGTTCACAGACTCGGAAATAATTTCCATACAATATTTTAACGAATAATACATATGATTTTACTTTCGTTAACCAATTTAAGTGGTAAATTATTATACGTAATTCTGATTAACTTTTATAGAAGCCTACAGGAGATGTGCCTAAAATTATTCATACAATGAACTCCCGAAATGATAGCATATCTTCCGCCTTAGACTGTTCACGGAGTTTTAGGCTAATTTTATGCATCCAGCTTCTCAATAACTAACTATATCGATTTTATCCCTACCCATGTATGGAGCCCAATTAAGTAAAACTTCTAAGGTGTGGGAAAAAATTTCATTATGAATATTTTATTAAATATATAAATTAAATCCATACAACCAAAATAGGTTATAGTAATAAATTGAACTGAGTGTAAATAATAATTGGTAGTCGTTTAATTGCAATAAATTTATAGTTTTTAATGTAGAGGAATTTAAATCATCTTTAATATATTTTCACTCGCACACTAATTATTTTTAAGTATTAAAATCCCTTTTACTTCGCTAAATCTTTTTTATTAAATCTCTTTACGCGATTTATTGCCTAGGTTTTGTTGAAACTCAACTTATGATATATCGATTGTAATTTGTATCAATCGTTGCTTAATCTATCTTTCTATATCAAGTTAATCTTTTACTACAGTACTGTATATCTAAATCTCTGAGAGTAAGAACGTCCGTTTTTGGATTTAAACTGCTAATGGTAAAATTTTACTTTATACGGCTATATATCAACTACGTCAATTTTCAAACAATCTTTATTCCAAATGCAATTTAGTTTCTTTAGTGTATTTATTACTTAATGCTATATTAAAATAACTGATACACGCCTAATCAAAGTTTTAACGTTTCACATTAACTCTGCACTTGTACACTCTGTCTAATTAAATCTGTACTCTGAACGCCAGTCTTTCCCAAGTGCAGATTTTGAGATTTTATCATGAAATTATCTGAATTATAAAAAGAGTCCTCAATCTGTTTAACGACGTGCGAAAAATTTGTATTAAACATATATTAGGACGCTACTGACTCAAGATAAAACCAATAGATATGACGGACACCCACTTACAACATCTACAAATTATTCGATTTGAATACTTTAATTGTACCTTTATTAATTTAGTCAGTAATGTTTAATGTTATTAAAACAAAATTCAAATACTAGTGTTAAAAAACCAAGCCAGCGTTAAAAATGTCTATATTTGGAGTTATTTAAAAATTCTTACTATTTTCGAGTAAAATTATTAAAAATGTACATAATAACATCTACACTTCATTTTATGTGTATTTACGCCTTATTTACATTCATGTATTTAAGTTGCGCTTCATCAGAGTCAATTTAGTTAACGAAAGGTTCTTCTCAATGCGCTGTGACAGCGCTAGTTTGCTCTGTGTGTTTTTCAATAGCACAATACTGTTTTCCTATTAAATGTGTAATTTTCTAGAAATTACTGTGATAGTTGGTCAGTCCTTGAGGGGAGAGAGTGGAAGAGTTAGAGGAAAACACGCTCGTAATTTCAACACTGATCTACTCGTTAGTCCCATCGTATTTGGTCACTTCTCTTTAACGATCGGTCCTCTAGCTATTGGTGAGGACTAGCTTCAGACGTTAGTGTCTCGGTAAAAGACTGAATCTAAAAACTAAACATTTTTCATAAGATGTAAATTCAGTTTGTTATCTCATACTAACTGATATTGATTACAGTAGAAACTTTTTTTCTCGTTCACATTTTTATTTTATCGCAAAAGAATGATAAGATTATCTGCATCAAATTATCTTTATATTATTTTTTTAACTAATCTAATTTGATTTTATTCTATCATAAAAAGTAAATTTGTATAATGATTATTTGGTTTTACAAATTAATGGCATAAATGCATTCCCTCGTGTTTAGCAATACTGAGTACAATATTGTACTTTGTAAATACTTCTCTTTATGTACTTGAATTAAGTATTGTACAAATATAAAAAATTCTAAAACGAGATCATTCACAAATTATAATTTTTCCCCACCACAAAATTGATAAGATAATACAAATTACATTGTAATAAAGATATACAAAGTAGAAACAAAGGGCCGGACAGAACGAAACGAAAGAGTTAATGAACAGATTTATTATGACTATTTATCCCAAAATCAATGTAGTTCCAAGAGAAAAATATACACTAAGTTCCAAGTCTAAAGACCTTTCTTTCACGAGTTACAGCACAGACGAACATGTAGACGGATGTAATTACATTTGAGCGTTCCTTCTTGAGCCAAGAAGAACACATACACCAAGTTTAAAGTGTCTGGAACCTTCCATTAAAGAGTTACCGCACATACGAACATCCGCGTGGACAACGACACAGGTTTAAGAAGACCTTAACTATAGCAATTAACAAGCAACTGTATGCGACATCTTTTTAATTCTTCGGTAATGCTTATTCAAGAGGTATTTTCTTTTGAATACTAAAATATCAACAAGATAATGGAAGATTGTTCCACTAACTAAGTCGGATCTAACACTGTCTCGAGAAGACGACGGCAGCGAGAATGTTTATAAGACATCTGTCAGGCCAATTGTACTCGGTCCAGGATTGTATTTCCCACAGAACTGGACGCAAGAATCCCTGGAAATGTAAGAATGTTGTGCCATTCAATGTTGATCTACAGGACCATTAATGGCAGTGCAATACCGCTCGCTCTGCATTGCTGGCACGCACAATCCTGCTGCCGTAAGAATGTCCAGTAAAATCAGAATAATGTGAGTTGTGCAAGCATTATCATACGGTCTTTAACTCAAGTATAGTAAAGAATAATTATCAGACACACTAGTTTCCATAAAAATTAAATTTATATAAGAAAGTAAGTGATTTAATCAACTATTTTCTAGTGTATACTGCAATTAAGTTGAAGCGTCAGCGCAGCGGGTGGCTTTGCATAAAAATTCAGTATTTAAGCTTTGTATAGCACCAGCGGATTATATATTTTCTTCTGTTTTAGATTTTATGTTTCTCAACATTTAAACTATCTAATACTAATTCACGTAGAGGATTCCACAGGAAGAATTCAGTCCAAAACACGTCCAAATAAATTTTCCAACAATGCTTTGAGATCACATTTCAAGTAGACCATAGTCTCGGGAAATCTTCGGTCTGTAGAACCACCTGAATTCCTGAATTCTACCAATAGTGAAATCGGTTCTTTCGAAAATCTACGGTCATAATTAGGTATTCGATTATAGACTATAATGTGCTATGTCAACTAAATGTTTCAATAACATCATCTTCTAGGAACACTTTTCAAAAGAATCTCAGGATTGTTAGTTTCTAGCGTCAACTGGCCACTGATATCTAGAAGACACCTATCCTATGGAAGATCCTGAAATCTAAAGCCATTGGTCTATAGTATATGGTCTATAATTCTAAAGGGAACTTATGACCTCTATCCTAACTTTTCGACCTATCTGGTAGGTAGAAATCCTAATATCTAGGAGTTTTCAGATTACACAGCCACCACTCCTAGCCACACTTGTTAAGAAATAGAATTACTTTATTTTTGAAAATATGAAATATCTTCTGACCCCAGATGCCTCCAATCTATTGCACTCACCATTACATAGGATCTTATTATACAGCTTTAGAGTAATAGTGCCATAATAGATCCCATAGTACCACAGAGAGCTTCCCTTTTCGTTGGAACTCTTGACATATGGTAGTTTCCGACTTTTGGAATCATCTAATCACAGAGTTTTTTTGTTTCTAGGATCATCAGCTCCAATGACTACTTTATCTGTAAAAACAACTGACACATGGAAGACCCCATCTGGCTCCGAAAAATTATATTTGGTCTTTGGATCCACTAGAATATATCTGTATGGAGATCCCCTTTCGATTACATGCCCTCAGAGTTTCTTGTATGCTTCGATTTCACCGGCCTTGCACTTATTGATCTTTATTATCCAAAAATCTTATATTTTATAATTTGTGAATAATTTCTAAGTATTTTCGTGTTAATTACAATAATTACTACAAGAATATCCTTACTTTACAATATTGGCTTTTATTTCATAGTTGAGAATGTTTATACCAGAATTTCTAGAATTTCTAGACTCTTGTTCAGCACCGTGTGCATAAAATGTGTACACAAACAAAGACGAAAAAATAACTAAAAAAATATTTCAACAAAATTTATCTACTTGATTGTGGATTTGCTTATCACCCCATGTAATATCGAAACATATACAGGTATCCATCGAAAAAGAGTAGTTTTTATGAAATTATCCAAATTATAATTATACGAGTATGTTGGATCAATAATCAAAGCTTTTGGAGATGTAAATTAGTTGCTTGAATATTTTATATGTTTTAACGTTTTGTTTGATTCCAAATAACGCGATTAGTATTAAAGAAGTTTGCTATATAGTAAAAGTCAAAATTTGCATTTGTGTTGCTGGTATTTTGATATTAATTAATTAAATTAATTTTAGTGGCTCGAAGTATAACTATACTGTAACTTGCTTATTAATGACTCTTTCAAAAGGACAAGTAACAATGTGTAAAGCTACTTGATTCGTTGCGTCGCATCGCTCACCTCATACTCGCCTCAGACTCCAAAGTATTACAAGTTTAAATAAAAAGGATTTTTAAATTGAAGTACTCCATATACTTGGCCACATAGTGTCCCTAAATGTTTTCCAATTCTACCAACCGATCCATATAATTGGCCACATAATGTCCCTAAAATTTTTCCAATTGTACCAACCGATCAGTGGAGAATCTGAGGTTCAAAGTTGGTTTCTTAACCCCATTATTATAATAACTTTAATTAGCTATTTCGGTATCTACTAAGCAACCGAAGCACCATTTCTACTGTGCGACATTAAGAGGTGACTAATGGTGAGTAGCAGTTGTACATGAACTGCTATTCTGTTATGAACATAGGTCTTGCCTAGGGCTAGGGTCGGAACCGCGCTTTCACAAACACAAATAGTGTCCTGCCCTACGACCTGCCGCCACGCCTATTCGTGTATACCACAACCAAGAATCGTCTGGAAGCAAAAACTGACTTATCACACATGACAGTAGAGCTGTTTACCGAGCAATATTAGTGACTACGAGTAATCTAATGCTTCCTCGACATCTGTGGAGACATTCAATACAAAAAGTAAGAGGGTAAGAGTGTAGAAAAAACACTAAACTCCAGACACAAGATACTAGATTATATCAAGTTTTCAGAAGATATGGTACCAATTTTACTACATGAGCCCGAGGTTGCTTACGGTATTTACTTATGGTGGCTCTAAAATGTTATGTCTAGATAGTGGATTTAAGCTCCTTTCTATTCCTTGTTTATTTCTTAGCTCAGCGACGCCACTTCTGTATAACCAGGCGTTAAAGTCTTTTAATCAAAAGCGGTGGCCTTGTGTTTAAAAGTAACCGTCGTCTTGGCCATCTTCATTTTGGTCTCGTATAACTTCCAGTTCCTTATTCTTAGTCATAGAATAATTAAGAGCCATGTCTAATTTGATAGATGTACTTATGACGGATTTATATTTTTCGACTCGGTTATTCAGGAAAAATCTCAAACATTTTTGCACTTCATCGATTAAACATTCAAAACATAGCCTATACATATTATAAGAAAAACCAACGTTTTGATGTATGTTAATAATTATCTTTAAAATGATACGTCTTTCATAAATCTACGATTATAATAACGGCACAAACGTTATTTGACAAGTAATATTGTTCTTATGGGGTAAAGATCAAACTCGTTTCAATACCCGGCTATAGAAAAAATATCGAAAAAACTAAAGGGCATTAACTAACATAACATATTAGGCATTCCTCGCGATTTTCAGACCAAAACTAGGGACGTAAAAGGGTTTGAGGTTTAACACTATCGTTATGGAACTAAACTCAAGCTGGCCATCAGTACAGCCAACTCTTAAGCTACTCAATAAAATGTTGGTTATTTTACTCCATATTATAATCACTCAATTAAAAAGTGACTAAATCCTTTCATGCTCTATCGTTGGATTCCGATAGTCTTTTTTTTTGTAAAAATGATATCTTATTTTACATCAAAGATTATATGTAAGATTATTCAATTGTATATTTCTGACCTAGCATATTCAACGATGATCACACCTGTCAATAGATAAATAGTTACTGTTCAATACAAAGGAAGTACACATATAAAACATCATGAGGGGTCTATGAGAAACATCCAATGAGCAACTTATATAACGGCATCAAAATAGAAGCTCCTAGAGTTATGTGACCTATAAATGATTGACACAAGTAGAGGCCGGTTTATACTGTCCTAGCAGCCACGACGGACGGTGTGACTGTAGTCTGCAGCTCTCTCCGGTAACCTAGAGGATGGAGGCCGCTGACTATCCAAGGGCGGACAACGGTGACTGCCTCACTAGTGACATGTCTAATGCTCCAATGGAATCGATTAATAGTCCATTTTAAGTTTATAGCTCCAGTGACACAAGCTCATGGAGTGTTGTAACGTCACGTTATCACTTTTCAGTAACACCTTAACTTAGTGATAACTTTCAGTAATAATTAAGTAATTTATACGTTTTAGTGTTATATATTATTAAGATACAGTATTTTGAAAGTAAAGAAATAAAAATAGTAATGAGGTAGGTGTTATTTTTTCCTTTTGATGACACAAGCCCTTTTGGGTTTCTTATTTGTTTGTGTTCTTTTTACGTTTAACTATTTCGCTTGTTTTCATACCTCTTCATGATAATCAAGCTGATTAATCGAAAACATCGTTCAACGTTTATATACGAATGGCTTTTGTTTGTTTACTTTGTTGTCATGTGTTAAATATAAAACAATCGTCCTAATTTTACATTTTTTCACTACTGAATTAGTTCAGCACGTACAAAGTTCAATGCAAACTTATTAAATCCAAAACCTCGTATTTTTGCAACTTAATGCGTGAACTAAGACATAACGACAAGTGAAATACTAAAAAGAGAAGGAAATTCACACATTATATCGGTTTGTAGTAATTACATAATTATAGCAATATTTGGTTTGTCGTAAAAATATATTTAACCATCCAAACTAAATACATGGTAGAATTAATAAAGCTACTAACCTTGTTTTAAGACAATTTAATACACTTAATTGTACGATCTGGGGAGCGGAAGACTTCACATGTCTTGGCAAATGTCCAGAATCTACTACCCGTACACCACTCATATGTACCAAGAGATTAAAGGAGACACAAACAGTTAAACGGAATGAGTATAGCTTGCATTCAATAACGATCTTTTTCATCCCGGAAAGACCAACAACCGAAAATGTATATATCTATGTGTATTTACATGCCACAGTTACAAGGTCTACAAACTCCATCTTCCATCAGGATTGGGAAATGAATTACTACCGTATAAATAAATGTACGTGTATGTCTAGATCCCGTATTTCATATCATACTATTCGGTACGGGATGGTTCAGTTCCACTGCCATCTTGATCACTTGACAGTACACCGATGCATTATCAATAGACCGTGTAAGAGTTCACATGGCGTCGATTATCTAAATCGTAGAAGTACTGCGGTAATAATAACAATCGATTTAATCAGGTGCAGAATAGATAGAAAGAAGTCGAATATCGTTTCCAATAGTGATTGCTATGGATGGCGCACATATATGAGTAGAAATAGTTTACACTATTCTTTAAAAGTTAAAAAAACCTATTTCAAAATGATCAAATGCACTTCCTTGTATTTATTTGAAAATTTAATGATCATCAAACAACACAACGAATTATCTCATAAAAGGCGTCTTGCAAGCGTTGTACGATCGTTTGTGAACAGTTTTGTTATATGCTAAGTGATTTTGTGTGTCGAGATTGATGTATGCTTATCTCTGGATGTTCGATCAAGATGGGAAGCCCTTTTATCATCAACAGTAGGTATTAAATGTATTGTATTAATTATACAGTATGGAAATAATCAACCATTTGTCACATAATGAATTATACTCCACCACAGTAAAGTACGCGGGGAAGTTAAATGCACCGTGTATACTAAACATTAACTGGAGGAAAACAGCATTATAAGTTTCCTCTTCCCCATTGAGTAACAAAAAAACCCAAATTGAATCCATAGTAAACAGATTACGCGTAAGGCACTGAATGGTAAGCAGGAATACGGTAGCTTTTGTATTCATAAATCGTTTAGGAAGACTGTCATTTTCTGTTCATGAATTATTCAACGCCCATCCTTCTATTGGCAAGTCGACAATTACGTCCATTTGGTATCTTTATTTATCTTTTGAGGATACAGAAGTTGAAATTCTGGAAAATTATACTAATATTTCATGTAAGGTATAAATGCTGCAATGTAACTGAAATCTCTTGTTTTGTAGCATCAATTAATTATGATTTGTTTGGAATATATGATAATAGAACAGTTAACCATGAGAATCGTTTTTGATAATAGTGGTGTAAAGATATTACATTTTATATAGACTTTTGCGACATGGACATACAGTAATATAGTATGTAATATTATAATCTTGCAAGCGTAACATGTTTTATTTAAAAATTGAAAACAGCCAAAATACAATAAATGCCAAATTTGCTTTCAATAGAAAATTAATTAGCAACAATCTATGAGAATAAAAATTGCAAAATCACGTATTACAATATTCCTTTTCACCTTTCATCAATTGTAGCGAATCATCACATTTCTTAATTTTATATGTTTGCAACGCAACATTAACGATAACGTTACAATGCGTGCTATGAATATTATTATTACTTACAGTGCGATTGGGGTTTTTCTACGCTCAGGTTCTAAAAATATCTGTTACTTGTATTCAAATGAAAGCGTGTTTTTCTTCTGGTGTTGACAATATACAGCCTATTAGCTGATTACCGTAATTATCTTCTCCGACAGGCGTTAGTCATCAGTAAACAAAGAGCTAAGACCGATGTGGTATATTTATGCATACAGTAGTCATCAGTAACCAGTAAAAAGGTGTCTAAGTACATGTCACTCAGTACGGTCTTGTATATAATTATCTTCTCCGACAGGCGTCAGTCATCAGTAAACAAACAGCTAAGACCGATGTGGTATATTTATGCATACAGTAGTCATCAGTAACCAGTAAAAAGGTGTCTAAGTACATGTCACTCAGTACGGTCTTGTATATAATTATCTTCTCCGACAGGCGTCAGTCATCAGTAAACAAAGAGCTAAGACCGATGTGGTATATTTATGCATACAGTAGTCATCAGTAACCAGTAAAAAGGTGTCTAAGTACATGTCACTCAGTACGGTCTTGTATATAATTATCTTCTCCGACAGGCGTCAGTCATCAGTAAACAAAGAGCTAAGACCGATGTGGTATATTTATGCATACAGTAGTCATCAGTAAACCAGTAAAAAGGTGTCTAAGTACATGTCACTCAGTACAGTCTTGTATATAATTATCTTCTCCGACAGGCGTTAGTCATCAGTATACAAAGAGCTAAGACCGATGTGGTATATTTATGCATACAGTAGTCATCAGTAACCAGTAAAACGTGTCTAAGTATATGTCACTCAGTACGGTCTTGTATATAATTACAGGCGTCAGTCATCAGTAAACAAAGAGCTAAGACCGATGTGGTATATTTATGCATACAGTAGTCATCAGTAACCAGTAAAACGTGTCTAAGTATATGTCACTCAGTACGGTCTTGTATATAATTATCATAAAATGGATGATTAAAACCCGCTGTTGCAGTAATGGCGACAAACACGTAGTCACAGTTATCTACATATACACACCTACATTCTTCTAGAAGGCACGACCGTTAGTAAACAAGTCTAGTGACAAGAATCTTAACACGAGGAACAAATCATCCAAATTTATGAAGTAAATATCAATATTGAGTTGCTTCTAAAAATAAGTGTTCATTGTTTTAGTAAACATAAATTATTTACTAGAATGACAATTATCGATAATGGCTGGTAACAATTATGTAAACTGTTCTTTTTTTCTATTTCTTTTCACATTTTCATTTATCATCAATGACTTGTTACAAATGTTGTGTGGTTCGTCAATGTAAATATACATACTAGTTAACTGAAAACTGTTTTACAACTAGTTAAAAGAAAGGAAAATAATTTAAATTAAATTTAACATCCAAATAAGTTAAGCTAAATACAATTACTATAATGGAATAAAACAACATTGAATCCATACAGACAAAATTAAATGAAGAAAATATCAACTATTTAAAAACTCCGATATAGAATAAAAGGCCTGGATGCAAAGCCAAGATGTAAGAGCCCGTTTAAAAGGTGACAATGAGTTAGTTACTCTTATTCCGCTGACAACCCATTGAAAAACTGTAACCCAGCATAAAATGGACTTCTTACAAAGGTTCTTTTCGGTGTATGGATAAACTCGGAATTGGTCTCTTTCTAATATTGAAGCCGTAAAAATCACCAGTTCTATTCAATGTTAACACATTTTTTAATGTCAATATTACAACATCCTGGATATAAAGCGAAAACATAGTAAGTTGATCTTGCAAGGATGACGTGAGCTTGAACCAAAAATTTCTTTTTCTGGAACCTGAGTAATTTTTTCCAGTACATTAGAGGATCCCCATATTGCGACCCCTTAACAAAAAAGGCCCTCGTAGTAGCCATATATAGTAGTATACATCAAGAAGAACCTTTCTGCTACAGCTTGGCTTTATAATTCTTAGGGCAAAAAGAGCTGAATTTGTTCTACGCAAGAGGTTCGATACATGAAGTTAACAAGTTAGGGATCGTTCAAGCCAAACACCGCAGAACTTTATGGAGGGAGAAGGCTATAAATTAAAAATTTCTGGTCATGTCAATTGCCTCTGTTTAGTGTAAAATGCACAACACTTGTTTTTCAATGTCAAATAAAAGTCCATTATCATCAAATCATTCTCTGGAGGTAGAAAATTGGACCGATTTATCCTCAAGTTCGTTTCAGTTTTTTCTAGAAACCAAAACTGCCAGAACGTTAGCGAACATACTGAGGTTAATATGTTTAATATTTTATAACACAAATACTACAAAATCAATGATGACTGAGTGTTTTCTAGTCCTCAACTAACTATATTTAACGTCCTCATTCATGTATCACATATTTTACCCTTACGAAGTCTTTATTTGTTTTTTAAAACTTTACAAATTACAGCTCATTTTTTTGTTTGGTTCTTTCAAATTGCAAGTTATTTACAAGATCAATTATTGCCTGAGCCTAAGTTTAGCGAATCATCTCCCGCCAGTTCGTGACGATATTCGTGTTGTGTACGTCTGTATGCATGAGCTGTGTGAAGCTGGCGGCACCCATTAACCAAAATACACCCAAAACTAGTGGAATCGTTTGTTTAGAGTTTGTTTAGGTTTGTTTAGCTATTTTCAGCGTTTGTTTGGCATTAGTGTGCGAAATATGCAAAAAACAGTGGGTGCCGCTAGCTTCACTCCAGCGGCACCCATTAACGAAAATACGCCAAAAACTAATGGAATCGTTTATTTGACGTTTGTTTAGGTTTGTTTAGCTATTTTCAGCGTTTGTTTGGCATTAGTGTGCGAAATATGCAAAAAACAGTGGGTGCCGCTAGCTTCACTCCAGCGGCACCCATTAACGAAAATACGCCAAAAACTAATGGAATCGTTTGTTTGACGTTTAGGTTTGTTTAGCTATTTGCAGCGTTTGTTTGGCATTAATGTGTGAAATATTCAAAAAACTAATGGATACGTTCCTTGGCTGCCGTCGCCGTGTCAGACCGTGCCGCCCCTATATGGCGCGAGATAAGCAAAATACAAAGTAGGCTCTGGATAATAGGCTCTGGGAAATACACTTGATCGCTAGTGGCATCCATTAACGAAATACGGCCATTAGGCCAAAAACTAGTGTTATCGTTTGTTTAGAGTTTGTTCAGGCTTGTTTAGATATTTTTAGCTTTTGTTGGACAATAATTTCCGAAATTGTGTAGTTGCCGCGTAGCTTCGCACCAGTTACAGTTACGTGGTCTACAACATTACTTGCGGTACCTATTCTAAATATCTGTAAAAAAACTAATCGTCACCTTTTGTTTAGCATCGCATTTCGTTTGTGTATAGTGTTGGTTGACAACAATAACTTTAACGCCATTACCTTAGATATAAGGAATAATTAATTTAACGTTTTTTTAATGCAACATAATTTTATTGAATATTATTAACATTACTATACACTGTAAGATTTGAAATATATATATATATATATATATATATATATATATATAATACAACAATGAAAAGTAACAAAATAATGAATCATATCATAGTGTTCTGTAATAAATTATCATGTGTTTTTTTCTAATATAATTTTAATGAATATTTCATAATATGTATTACTATGTACAGTACGAATTCCCCTATAAAAAATGCAAAAAATAACAAAATAATGAATCATATCATACAACGACAACGATCATAAAGTACCATGAGTTTTTGCATCCAACACAAAATTTTAATGAATATTACAGCTTCCCAGCAAACTTTAGTTGTAATGGCATATCTCTCAAAGCATGCCGCTGATTGTCATACCCTTCTTCAAGTGTAGGAATATTCTGGCCCAAGAAGTCAGTATCTATGAAAACGTGTTGCTTCCCTAGAAACGTGTTCGTTACTTGATGTCCACAAAGAAATTTACATGGGCCTGAGATTTCTTTAGCAACCTCTCCAATTTGTTCACTAACTACAGCGCTATCTGTTTTGGGTTTCCATATGGCCTTGTGTATACTTTTCATCCCTTCATTAATGATTACATGACAGTTAACATCCACACACACATACGCCTGAGTAGAATTTCCTTCGCAAGATGGACTTTGACATTTTGATACTATCTCTGCACTTGGTAAGTCAGGTAGTAGCTTTTTCAAAATAGTTGCTAAATTTGACCAACTGTCATATTCACATGAATAAATAATCTTTCTTTGATTGCATCTGTTTATTTTAGGCAGTATGTTTTCTGGCTCGAATATTGAGATTAACGCCTTTGCTCGTAATCTGTAGGTTTCTTTACTTGCACCAGTTTCAGCTAAAAATTTTGCTGTTTTCATCAATAAATTTTCTGAAGAATTCACAAACTGTCGGTATGAGTCTACCTGTATGTATGTATTTGCCACACAGCTAACGATAGAGTCAAATGAACAAGTATTTTTTACCCTAACTTTCTTCTGGTTTATGTAAAGAAAAGGTTTTAAACTTCCGTTTCTAATAAGTTGCTGCTTTGGTACTGTCAAGTTTTGCCCGCTCAAAGCTGTTTCAAATTCTTCATTTGATTGAGTATATTTGGACTTTTTAATTTTCTTAGTATTTTCAATACTTTTGTTTCGCCAATTTTCAAAATAATTTAAATCGTTGGTTTGCAACATTTCTTTTGTTTCTTCTTCTATTTTTTGTTCACTACCAGTTTCTTTTTTTCTATTGTTTCTTAGCTAAACAAAACTAAACAAACGTCAAACAAACGATTCCATTAGTTTTTGGCGTATTTTCGTTAATGGGTGCCGCTGGTGTGAAGCTAGCGGCACCCACTGTTTTTTGCATATTTCGCACACTAATGCCAAACAAACGCTGAAAATAGCTAAACAAACCTAAACAAACGTCAAACAAACGATTCCATTAGTTTTTGGCGTATTTTCGTTAATGGGTGCCGCTGGTGTGAAGCTAGCGGCACCCACTTTGTTTTTTGCATATTTCGCACATTAATGCCAAACAAACGCTGAAAATAGCTAAACAAACCTAAACAAACGCTAAACAAACGGTTCCACTAGTTTTGGGTGTATTTTGGTTAATGGGTGCTGCCAGCTTCACATAGCTGTATGCATGATCACTTTGACGAGTTCACAGAAATGTAGAGAGCTAAAACTTCTTTATTATTGGAAATGGTAAACATCGGTTCATTGGAATTCACACTAAGGGCCAGGATGTTATATGCTGTCACACTACGGGCCATGACGTTATACGCTGTCACACTAAGGGCCAGGATCTTATAAGCTGTCACAATACGGGCCAGGATGTTATACGCTGTCACACTACGGGCCATGACGTTATACGCTGTCACACTAAGGGCCAGGATCTTATAAGCTGTCACAATACGGGCCAGGATGTTATACGCTGTCACACTACGGGCCAGGATCTTATAAGCTGTCACAATGCGGGCCAGGATCTTACACGTTATCAAACTACGACCCAGGACGTTATACGCTGTCAGGCTATGGACCAGGATGTTATACGCTGTCATGCTATCGGCCAGGATGTTATACGCTGTCACACTACAGGCCAGGATGTTATAAGCTTTCACAGAACAGGCCAGGATGTTATACGCTGTCACACTAGAGAATTCAAGAATTTAACTGTGTTGACAGTGTTTCAACATTGTTGCAAACCTCTAAACAGGAAAAGTCAGGTGTTAGTTACTACACCGGTTACGTAAGTTTTATGGATTTAATATCATATTTTTCTAACCCATTATCTGTACAATTGACACTAAACAAACATACATATTTAGCACGAAGGTAATTACAAAATGCAAAATTACATTATAATTATTTAAAATGCGTTTGTTTCTTCAACAAAATCTAACTACATACCACATCCTTGCTTTATAAAATTTAGTATGATGAAACCCTACCGGTAAAAAAATGTCAAGAGCATGTAGATAGATAAGGTACTTATGAGGCATTTTTAATTATTAGGATGGTAGTGATAGATCTGTGTTTAACTTATGTACTTCGCGTTTAACTTCACAATCTCTCAGACATATAATGAAAGATACATTTTTAAATTATCATAATCCCGAAGTTGTGTCAATCTCATTTCCATCTTCTTACATCCAGTAACAATTGTATAACTGAATACGCCTAATTGTATGTCAATAATTTTTTCATTGGCTTTTAATGTTTTAAGACAACTCAATTACACAAGGTGCAAAGTACTGTCCATTGTCTCGCACAAAGGTATACATTTATTACGGTTTGGGAGGTATCAAGAAGTGAGACGAAATATAATAACAACGATTTTTTTTTAATATTGTCTTTCTGGGTTTCTGTAGGTAATGATTTTTCTTTCTTTATTTTCAGCTTACAGGAAAGTATCGTTGATATTAATTAAATTTATTAAACGTAACAAAGTTTCAAATTTTACTTTTAAATTCAAGTTTAAAGTTTATAATTTATTTTTTATGTTACAAAAATACATACAATTTGAATAACCACTCTTTGAAGCTGAATACATCAATAACCATCCTATTAAGCAGAATATGGGCAGTAAATTATTAAATGTTGAAATATAATTAAATTATTGTATTTAACCTGGCAACGTTAAAACAGTATGTTCCTCTGTACATGTACACACTTAATGATATATGTTTGGAAGATAGAAAATAAATGAATGAAATCTTATTTTAGTTATCTTATTTTATATTTTATATATATATATATATATATATATATATATATATATATACATCTAAAATAGCCCTTCTACACCGCCTAAATCGTTTCTCCGAGAACATTGTTTGGTACAAATTGGATTTGAAGGGGAGGTCATGACCCTTGGTCACATTCATTGATTTGTTGATAATTTTAATATAAACAAAGTAATTTAAAATACGAGTAAGATCAATATGGGATAACTTCGTACATTTCTGGAATTCTCTCCTCCCCTTAATCTAGCTAGCATATCAATATTGTTTAACCCACAGTGAAGCCATATGATTACAGATGTACGCGCAATACTTATACAAAACATAGTCATGGTCTGTATTATTCTGGGCTGTGACAGGTTAAAACTAATTAATGCAATTTAGGTACAAAGACATCGCCCTTACTTAAAACCTCCACTTTCACATTTTTTCTCCACTTTCCCCTTTTATGGATATCATGCCTAATCCATTCTTAGAAGTGTCATAGATAGACAACTTAAAGGTACTTTTAATACATTACAAATGCTGAAGATTTGTTTAAATATTTTGTACGAAGGAACTGTTCTCATAATCTCCTTCCTTGTTATATTTACTGACGTTGCGTCATCAATTTTGGAATTGTATAGGATATAACTCTTTATTTCTTTAACGTACGTATATAATTTACAGCCATTCCATAAATAGTGATTTATAAATAGCTAATTCTATTCCATGTCATTCCTGACTCACTTTCCTTCCGTTACTACCTTCGTACTCCCTCCCTCTCTTCGCGTTTCACTAAACAGTTATTCTTATTTTAAATATCTGCTTATACATCATCAGCATTTTATCAGTAATGTTAATTTGAAATTTCTTTTGCCACCAACAAAGTTCTGGCGCGTTAATTAACCCCCTTGCATTAATTGAGTTATCATGCAGTGACTTCAACGCTTGGTTTGACCTCTATTTAGTATACTTCCATCAGCATTTACGTAGTTCAGAAAAACCTTGGCCATATTGAGACCAATTTATATATTGTAATTAATCTATATGTATAACATGTAATTTTAACCTTTAGGTACTCCTGACAAACAACAATACGATCAATTTGATGGTGTTGACTTAAAAAAAAACCAACAAAACGACTTATTTAATATTACCATTTACTAGACTTATCGCCATGAAGAAATAAATGCACTTGATTTTTATTGACATAATCAAAGATATTTGAATTAGTGAATCTACGTAAACAGAAAATACCAAGGAAGTCCATAAAAATGTGCGTCTTAAAACACAGGCTAAATATTTAAATGGTAACAAATAGATATTGTGAAAACATACAAAGCTATAACTGTTATTAATCTAATGTAATGAAGAAACGTGTTAAGCGACGCAATAACTAAAAGTAATGTGGTTTGATTTGTTTGTTATATTATAATAGACATAAGTTGCTGTTAGTAAATTCATTACGGTAATCAGACAAACCCAAATTACAACTGGTCAAAAATAACTTGTGTTTTTGATGTACTCAAACACTGCATTGCCTTTTTTAATAAAGAAATCCATCTTTTACAATATGCGGAGACTTTTACTTTTGCACGTCTTAACAATCGAACTGTATCATTCTCTAGACCCATAAGACAACGATTCACTTTCAGAGCACGTTGCAGCTAAACAAACAATGATTGACAACAGCTGTTTCAGACACAACTGCCAAGGTGATAACAATGTCAGAAATAACTTTCACCGATAAAGTTCACTAGCATATTGGAGTGGCACTAACCTTAGACAGGTCCAAGGCGATATCCCATCGGCAGGCGTCCTTTAAACTCTTCCGTGTGGACCAATGAAATCACTTCACTCTCTCTTGCACTGTCCACACACAGACACGTTACCCCAGATTACCGCTTAGGTAAACCGCCTTCAATGATTTAGGAAACCTGCTGGTTTTATAGACGCGATAAAATATTTTATTGGCGCGTAAGTTTCAAGGTTATCTGGTGCTAAATGTACTCTTTCTTCCCGTGGTAACCTTCGCACATGTGTAGGTTGTGTAGAGGATTGATTTAAAACGGAAAGAACGTGCAATAATTGAAAGTTTAGCTGAAAAGATGTCAGTACAGTTGTAAAGGAAATTATTTCATTCTTAAATATTTATAAAAAGCAAATATCCTATCTTTATGTAAAACAAAACTTTAATACAGATGCAATTAGGCCTACTCCTTAAAAGTATACATAAGCAATAAATAAGAGCAATTATTACAAACTAAAGACAACAACCAAATGAATAGGTGAATAAATAAATAAAAACTTATGCAGAATGTTATAAAATACGAGTTTCGCAAAAGGAATGCTGTTTGTCGGAAGTAGACAATTGTTGCTAATTCCAGAACGACGGAAACACACAACACTGAACTGGCATCACAATCCACATTTGAGGCACTATAGTCACCATAGCGTCCTAACTAACCTCTCGAACTTGCTAACCTAACCTCACTTTACCAGCTGGCGCGCACGGTCAGCTGTGTTGTGGCGGTAACGGTGCGGTGCGGCGCGTGCAGAGCCACCTGTATCTCGCGCACCACTGCCACTACCACCGACGCGCCGCTGCACCACCTCTCCATTCCAGCAGGCAGTGGTCGCTAGGTCAGTTCGGTCGTGGGCCTCTTCTGCTAGGAGTCATCAACCTGATTACTATCTCTTAAGCGTTTTGCGAGTCAACCTGTTATCTTAATTGAATTATCCCATTCGACTAAGGTTATTGGGAAGTGAAAGCTACGTTACTTCAAACATTTCTTAGAAACATTCTCTCTTGATCACCCCACTTATACTACTATTTTAACTAAATATTTTTGTGACATGTGCTATGCTCAATATTACTGGAATTTAATGACCCTTAAAAATTCTGAATGAAATTAAGTTTAAAACAACACTTATCCGCGCAACGTTTTAAAACTAAAAATCCAATTACTAATTAAGTCTTAAATTGGGCAATGAAATTAAATAAATTGAACCAATAAAAAGCAGTTAATAAACTAATAAATATAAGCAAACACAATAACACTTAACTATAACACAAAACTTTTTATTTCTGTCTTGCATGATATTTTGATTGAGAGGGAAAATGTTAGGATGTGAGCAGAATAGTATCGGTTTTGAGAAAAGAGATTTACATAATGCCTTATATTTATATATGCCTAAGTTTGCAATGGCAGGAACGGTTAATACATATTTAAATAATTGTTAAGTTGTGATGGTTAAAGCCTCAGAGTCGTATAACAAATGGAAGGAAGAATATGGTAGTATAAATACATTTGAGAAACATTTTTGTAGATTAACATTTAAACTTGAACCACAACTTTAACTTAGCGGGGCCAAGTGTATGTATGATTGATGAATAAATTAATTATATTATACTCTATTCTAAATGTATAGATTTTGATAGAATGTACATGCTGGAGTGAGCTTTATATGTGATGTACAAAACGCTACTCAAGTAATCATATCAATTGACATTTACTGTCTACGGAGATTTCATTTTAGACGAAGATAGTAATGGTCGAAGATAGTAATTATTGTCCTGATTAAGTGTATTGTAACCAGAATTTCAATGAATAGCAGAGCCTTTTCTGTATTATTGGGCAAGATGTTACTACCATCTTTTATTTGGATTCATGATGAAGAGGGCAGTATAAATTTAATAAAAAAACTAAGTTGTTAATTTTTAGAGATGTTGCTTTGAAATAAAAGTGGAATCGATGTAAATCTTTATGGGTCTCCTCATTGGACATTTAAGTACTCTAGAAAAAATGTTTGAGGGCCGATCATGACTTTATTTCTAACGATGTTTACAAATAAGATAGCTATTCCTTACATTTTCCTTTAGTCCTAGTAATAATATTATAGTGAATGGTGAAACACGAGTGTGCTCTGTAAATTTATCTATTACAGAAGCAACCTCATTGTGGAACGTGTACAAAACAAATGAAACGTTTTTATATTTGCGGAATCAAAATAATTAAAAATGGGGTTTTTAAGAAACGTCTGGGGACTTTTATAACAGCAGCCTTAAATCAGTGGAGGTAGATCAATAGAATAGATACGACAGTTTTACAATAATGTGGGTTACCTTTAAGACAACATCATTATGAAGAGTTACATTTATTGAATAGGTAAGAGGTGGAGTAACAAATGGAGAGTATTCTTACAAAAGAATGGAGGAATGTTATGTATTGCAGCAACGTGAAAAAGTGTCAATTCTAATTTGATGGATTTAAAAGGAAATAACAATTGTTATTCGTGAAAAATGTATAACAACTGAGGCCGAAACCAAGGCCAGGTAGACCCCACAATATGCTGCTACTATAAAGACCACCTTCCAGCCCCTACAAATTTGCTAACTCTCAGCCACTACGACTACCAACTGATGATAGGACTACAGGCAGTATAACAACTGAGGCCGAGGCCGAGGCCAGGTAGACCCCACAATATGCTGCTACTATAAAGATCACCTTCCAGCCCCTAAAGATTTGGTAACTCTCAGCCACTACGACTACCAACTGATGATAGGACTGCAGGCAGTATAACAACTGAGGCCGAGGCCAAGGCCAGGTAGACCCCACAATATGCTGTTCCTATAAAGACCACCTTTCAGCCCCTAAAGATTCGCTAACTCTCAGCCACTACGACTTCCAACTGATGAAAGGACAAGACTGCAGGCAGTATAACAACTGAGGTGGTGTACAAGGCCAGGTTGAACCCACAATAAGCTGCGCGAATAAAGAGACCACCGCCAGGTAGACCCCACAATATGCTGTTCCTATAAAGACCACCTTTCAGCCCCTAAAGATTCGCTAACTCTCAGCCACTACGACTTCCAACTGATGAAAGGACAAGACTGCAGGCAGTATAACAACTGAGGTGGTGTACAAGGCCAGGTTGAACCCACAATAAGCTGCGCGAATAAAGAGACCACCACTTAGCTTGCCGCTGGGCTCAGGTATTACAGTCAAAGATGTCTGGCCGACCGCGGCCCGAAGTAAATATAGGTTAGGTTGGGAGCTAAGTGTCTATACCACGTCTGTATTGTTGTGCTGGGTAAATGTAAGTATTGAGTAAAGATCAGCAAGTGCATTTGTATTGTTTGCTCTAGATTTGTTGGCAAACCCACTCAAATCAAACAGTAATCATATAAGAATTATACTTCAAAAAGGATCTCTTATTCTGCCTTGACATTATTCTAAATTCTATTTCTATTTCTTAAAATACCAAGATACGTCAATAGTTAATACGGCAATACTGTAGTATAACGTCAGACTACCATTTGTGTTCACCGCTCCATTTGTGGATCATACAGTATCCTCTAGAAAGATACTGATTTATTTTCTTTAAAGTAGATAAACATAGAACCAACCATAACTTTTCAGTTATTATTGCATTATGAATTTAAATTAAGAAGTATTTTTAAAAGGTTCTATGGGCTATAAAATTGTATGAATGTTTATGCATGCAAAATATACGAGTATGAGTAGTGATTGATTTATTCTGTTAAAGTTCCTATTTAAACATATAAGTGATATAAGAGTTCAGTTGCACGTATAACTGAAGTCATAGATTATATTCGTTCGTTATATATTTCAGTTCCCACCTAAAGGACTGTAAAATATTATGTAAGTAAATTTCATGTATTTATTTTAGTGTTTTATAAAATGTTTGTATCTTTATACATCTTGATCTTCACCGTAAAGTAGGGGTAAGGGTGCGGTTCTATAGCCCAGAGGATTCGAGTTCAATTTCAATGGAGGTAATAAAAATATTGAAATTGGGTTTTGATAGTTTTCTCTTAAATATGTTTAGAGCCACCACGAATAAGAGTGGCACTAGTACAGAATGAGTCCCCCCCTCCCCCCCCACCAAAAAAAAAAAAAACTAGTAAGAGAATGTTGAGTCCGAAAGACATGCAGATTTAGGAGTCAACTATGACACCATTAAAAAAAATTGTTTATTGGTAAACCTCACAATTAGTATTTTGATTCATTCTTAAATACACCATTAAGAGGGGAAATTATATAAATTAAGTAACAATATTGCTTTTAACTGTGTTTACGAATGTTTGAGTAAATTGCGACATTATGAGTCGTATAACTCGTGTACTACTATAGTAGGCTACTACCAATTTTAAACATTGCGCCACTTGGGAGCTGAACATCATATACTATAACTATAAGAGAGATTAAAAACTTTGGAGGTTTAAATTGTGATTTTAAAGAGTTACTAAACTAAAAAGTGCTGAAGGGTTTACAAGTTTATAATTTTTATAAAAAGAATTTTTTAAATATGAAATAAACCATTTTAAAATATTTACAATCTTTAAATATGTGAGTCCTGATACAACCCTCGTTTTATTAGATTGTCCTGTTAACGAAGTAATCAACGATAATAAAGAAGGACCATACATTAAATAAATAAGTCTAGAGGCACGCACGGTAAAAAATTGACCCTCCGATTATACAGCAACCCTTTTGAACCTACAAGTCCTTTTTGTGCGTGATAATTTGACGATCCCCAACCGTAAATTGCATTTAGGGAAGGGGGCGAGGCGTTCAACGCCACTGAATAGGAGTAAATAGGGCTAGTATTCCAAAATACTCAGGGTTTATTCTGTGGTATTCCATCATTAAATATCCGATAAAAACTAAATTTATTCTTGCACTAATAAAAGTACGGCAATAAAACCGATAATACTTAATACGATGGACGATCGCGATCAGCTTGTACTGCTACCTGTGTAATTAACTCTGGGTGTCGATGGTCTTCTGTCTGCCCGACCTTGTGGACGATCGCGATCAGCTTGTACTGCTACCTGTGTAATTAACTCTGGGTGTCGATGGTCTTCTGTCTGCCCGACCTTGTGGACGATCGCGATCAGCTTGTACTGCTACCTGTGTAATTAACTCTGGGTGTCGATGGTCTTCTGTCTGCCCGACCTTGTGGACGATCGCGATCAGCTTGTACTGCTACCTGTGTAATTAACTCTGGGTGTCGATGGTCTTCTGTCTGCCCGACCTTGTGGACGATCGCGATCAGCTTGTACTGCTACCTGTGTAATTAACTCTGGGTGTCGATGGTCTTCTGTCTGCCCGACCTGACCTGTTGTTTCTCACTCTTTACGTGTTTATTTTATTTGAATTCTTTAAACGTTACAACAGATAAAATTAAAAAAAGAATTACTTCCGTCAGTAACGACGCAGATCAAACTAAACGAGACAAATACAAACTGCAAGAAATACGACGAGTCTTATATAAGTTTTGGTTTTATGTCCTTTTGACGCCGCAATGTGCTTTTCCTCCACGGCCCTCGATGTGGCCCTTCACGAACCCCTGGGGTCACGACTCTCAAGTTGAGAACCCCTAGTCTAGAGTATTTTTAGCAGGACAACGAAATCTACTATCCTGGTCAAAATTCAATAATTGTTTACATACGAATTTATGTCTCTTTAGGATTTATAATACCAGGATTTATAATTTATAAACACAACTTTGCAACTTTGAAATACTTTTAATCGTTACGTGGTACTCTAAAAATCTTACAATTTTAAGGTTTCGGAAAGAGGAGTTATAGGGGTTAGCTAGTTTTGGACCAACCAGTGCTAAAATTCGGCAATCCGCAAGGTTCACAAGTGCAGAAAAATCCCAAACTAGAAGAATAGAACAGAATAGAATATACTTTATTCCATAAAATATAATTAACAAAAATTGACATCAGTACTGGTACTAAATTGACAACGGTTGTACTAGAGTTCTTAACACTTTTTATATTTATATATTTTTAAAGGTAAATAGTAGTTGACATAAAATTGTAACAGATCTCATTATCTTTGAAAAAACACAACAAATAGTTTTGAGGTTTGGTGTTATAGGATATACATATAATGATTAATAATGTATTGATTTTATAAAAATGTCATAGTTGTACAATGGTTTTACACGACTAAAGAATAACCAAATAACTGCCCTGAAGGACGGCTAAGATAATTACGAGTAACTGATGTTGGAGCAGTTAATTACCTATACCCAACTCAGTAGAACGTGCTAATATCGTCCTTGAACGTGCACACGCGCCAATATATATGTGTAGTAATAACATACATACGTGTAACCTACATACACACAGGTGCACTAACAAGGTACGCTTCTACTTTATCACTTAGCAGCGATTATTCTTCGCATATGAACTTCCTGCTTCCCCCTCTTCACAATTTGGAAAGGGGAAAGTATTTACAGGTTTTGAGAGTATTTAATTGTCTACAGTGCAGTCATGCTTTCAACATTTGTACGGTACATACAATCCTTTCAAATATTATTACGTACTTGTTTCTAATAATAAATAGTGTTGTTGTATAATTAATCCATATTTATTTTATAAGAATTGTAAACTGGTTTATAAACATTCATCATGAATAGGGTTTCATCAGTTGATCAAGTATTACTTAAACTATATAATCTCTTTTTTATTTTTCTACTTTGCTACTTTGTTAGTTAAGTATTTTTACAAATTTTCATAAACAGTTCTTTTAACTTGCAGAACGACATCATAATATAGCTATTTTAATAAACTTATAAAAATAAACATGCAAATATATAATCAAAACTTCTAGGATACGTCGTTAAGTCAACGGAAAAATTTCTACTACATACCATACTAGAAAGTACTTGTAATATTAAAACCCTAACAGGACAAATACAATGATAACTGAAGACGGAGAAGTTGTAGAAAGTGTAAAACCCAGAGTACGTGAGGCTGAACAAGGCTTTCCCAAACTTCGGCCAGTTTTGGAGGCCAATCAAGCGACAAATTAGATTGAGAATTTTCAATAGCAATGTATTTTCCACTTAGTCTGCGGTTACGTGTTAGGTTAGTTGTCTACCTAAAGAGATCAGATCTTCGTCTGTGTCAACTCTGTCTTGTACGACTGTAAATGTTTTATCAGAATATTCTAGGAGCCCGACCATTTTAAGAACGTAGAATACCGACGTTTATCTCGTTGGTGTTAATCGCTCATTAGATTGCCTATTTTGTGTTACAATAAACAAAATCTGCTTAAAATTACTTTCCAATTATCAATATAATACTAAAAATTATTAAAACTAATGCTACTAACTGTATTTTTCTGAATATAACACTTATGAGTTACAGGATTGTTCGTTACATGGCACCGCGATCTCAGTGTACTACATTGTCTATTACATAAGATAGAATAATCCAGATCGGTTTAAAATATCTTGGTAATGTGTAAGGACCTAATAAAAAGCAAATACTCATACAAATCAATAGCCAAATCTAATCTTAGAGTATTCGCGTGGAGAATGTAACATTTATTCCATATAAATACTTATTTTTCGACCCCATTACAATAACTATAGGAATGGGTTGTGCAAAGTAAAGAGTTTCAACTGGAATAATATCATTAAGATACTTATTCACAAACAAAGCAACGTCATTCAAGAATTCATTTTTTTATAAAAAACAAAGGTTAAACCCTCAAAACGGATGCATGTAGTTCCCCTTATGCTTAACATATATTTTAACATATAATAACATATAATTAACATATATTTCATCAAATGTGTTGAGTTTATGCCTGAACCTCACAATTGGTGTTTTTATGAAGTCTTGAATTCAACATTGATTACAAAATGATATATTAAGTAACACAGTATAATATAGAACTACCGATAAATCCCTTAGTAAAGGTTCCCGACAGTACCAGGATGTTGAACAATATCATATGCTCTTTCGTATTCACGCATTTAAATGTGTGACGTGTACCTCCCTTTACACAAATGATCATGATCATACTGTTTAATAATAAAGTTTATCGTGGATATCTGATCAGACTCAATTTCGGGCGGTCAGACTGCGGGCTGGACCGGGTGACCTCCCCGTGACAATGACACAGATACAAATGTCATCTCCCACGATCTGGCTCTTGGCAGGGCTCTTACTAATGGTACGCTGGGATAATCGGGTTCGCCGAATATGATATGGTGTTAAGAAGTGTAAACAAGATGTGACTGAGACACCTTTAAGAGTAATAGATAATACCATCTAGATTCTCTCCTTCACATAAGAGGAGGGTTGGAGATAACAGTGGGAGAAATAAGATATTGTTATTACAGACGGTACTCAAACAAGAATAAGAAGTGCTTTATTTATACAATAATAAAAACAAAATATTACCCTCACTAACCGTAATAGAAACTAGCTTTAGTTCTGTAAAAGTAAATTTGTATTTATTTAGTCCAAAATAAGAACAAATATTAAGCACTAAAAACAATGGTCATTTCGACCGTCTGTCTGTTTGGCACTTCTGCACACTTCTTATAACTAAAACTAATACAAAAAGTGTAATTAACAAAAACTATAGTCATTTATTTTAACTTTGGCAATTCAAATAAGTTTCGAAATATTACTTACAATCAGAAAAAAGAAAAGAAAAATGTAATATTTCGTACGTCCATGCCCGGTACTCAAACAAAAGATGTTGGAAAATAAAAAGAGGTCCCTAAATAGAACTTTTCTATGACATGGGATTGTTGGTAAGAAAAGGGGGATACGCCGATAGAAAAGGTGTCAAATTATGAGATGTTGATAAAGCGTTCCTAATTAATCTATTTTTTATGAATAAAAATAAAAGAGGTTCCTAAGAGAGCGGTTACAGATGTGGTGGGAGCCTCCTCTACCACATAAGAAGAGGGGAAGGAGATAAGATATTATTATTACATGTGGTACTTAAACAACATATAATTGGAAAATAAGAAGATGTCACTAAATAAAGTTTTTCTACAATAGAGGATTTTTGAAAAGAAAAGGGGATATTCCGATAGGAAATATCTTGATGAGGACAAGCTTAATTAAAAAATTTTGAAGAATGGTTATCTGGAACCTCTCTTATTAAATAAGAGACATTACTAGGAGATATATAAGATATATCAAGATTGGGGGCAGGTGGTGATGGGTGTAGGAAAGAGTTAACATTTAGAATTTTATAGTTTTTAGGTATCAGACTAATCAAGTAACGGATGACAATAAAACCGCTTAAACAAAACAATGACATAATGCGGTTAAGTACTAGGTCCAGCCATTAGTAAGCGCTAGTAGAGGACTGGGATAGGACGTGATACTAGTTTTTAGCGTATTATACAGCTTAACTACAAATAAGCTGTGTTTATTTTCTGTATTTTTAAAATTCTATGTTGGAAGATAAAACAATGCATTACAAAATATAACATGCTAGTAATTACAAATTCATTAAAAAACTAATCTAAAGGGAAAACTTCGTAGATACACAAAGATTTAAAATAGTCTATTTGAATAACAAATAGTAGCCTATTGTAAGTATTGTCGACAAATACTTTATTCGACAACTTCAAGCTTAGAATATTATCACAGAGCACAATAGTAAGTCGATATCAGTTAGATGTGGCTGGCTCGTCCCATCTATTCCTCCAAGCTAAGACTGGATCCTTCAGCAGCCAGCGATGAAACCATCTCTTCAACAAAAATCGGTGCGGTTTGCTTATTTTACGTTAAAACTCATCACTTATACATACACAGTGCTCTATATATCACATAAATATATAGTAGACTTAATCATTTTTTATGATATTTATCAAAGTATACTAAACATCATGAAAATTAAAACAACCAGAAATCAACTAAATAAAATTGTGTGATTTGAATACAAATACAAGTATACAAAGTCTTAAAAGTTTGATTCATCATTTGTTTGCTTCTGAAAATCTCTTTCCTAGGTAATGACTAAATAGAGGTCAAGGCGTACGGAGAGGAAAATATATTTTAGATGTAGAATTAATTACATACAGATGGATAAGAAAGGAATTTAAGCAAAGATTTGTATGTACGTGATCACAAAGCCCTGGTCAGCTAGCTATGGTACCAGGTGTAGTACTCATAGATTAGTAGCTAAGACCTTATCTGATAGGCAGACTTCAATGCACCAACATTCCTAACAATGAAAGCCGTTATCAGTCGGAATGATCAGCAGTCAAAACAAGTGCATCGCAGGGTTCGATGCTGGGAGCCCGCTTTTGTTATATTAAAACGATCATTCTATTGAACATAATAGGCTTTCACTTATGTGGGCCTCATTATCTTAGACTATACTAAGTCTCAATCACTGTAATCGTCAAATCCATTCCCAGAGATATAGCAATTTCTACCTACTCCACAACGTACAACGGGTAACTTGAAATAAACTGATCTAATCTTATATACTATTGCTTTTAGGAATCGATTTTTATATTGCCTGCAATAAAAAAGGATTTTCATTTCATTTTTTAATTGTAAATTTTTTTCTGACGCATAAAATAAAACTAATAACTTATTTACACTAAAACTTAAATAATTCAGAATATTTCGTTGTTTTCAGCCGCGCGTTGATTTTACATTTTAAATTAAGATCTTATATACCAATTAAATAGGAATTACCATATACAGTTTGTTAAATCAGCACATTTTAAGGATTCTTAGCTTATGTCTTGAATTACAAGGGCTATTTTGAATAAAGAAAAATTTATTAGTTTGGATTACTACAAAGCTATGTAGTTCCTCCAACAGGATCTTATATTTCCAAGAAGACGACACTGATAAGCTTATAGGGATTCTGTAGAGAGTTACTACAGTGATGTGGTATTCTACAACATTAGTAACCCTATTGATTTACCATGCCGTGTTAGAAACTTTCCTGAAACATGGAGGAGTTTTCTGTTGTGAATCACACAACACGATTATAACACAATCTTTTACACATAAAATAACTATGGTGGGAAGGGTTGATTTAACGTGAATATTGAGTTTAGCTTCAGTCAGAATGTGTACAGAGTTCACTTTGAGCTTCTTCGTCGCCGACGTTTTTTGGACCTCTTCAGACGAACATGACTCCAGATTCCAGGAGTCAGGTCTGTGACAAGCACTATATTCCAGACGCTGCACTAAGAGGAAATTGAACTGGTGCTAAACTCAGTAATTATAATTACATTAATATATTGTAATTATATGAATAAATAGGTCCAACACTTTGGCGTTTTCGTTATATTCTTGTTTATTAACGCATTAGAAAATTAAACAGTTTTAATTATTAAAAGCACTAGCTGTTACCCGTGGCTTCGCACACAATCTTTAGAAAAGTCATTATATTACTTATTAAAAGCAATTATGCGCGATTAGCCGCGGGTAACAGGTAGTTCGTCAATACATTCGTAGTATTTTATAACGAAAACTCTTGATTTTCAATAAAATACCAATTACAACCAGATAACCAGTTACCCACGGCTTCGCACGCGATTTCCTGCAGAAAAATTGGGACATAGGAGGCATATTTCTTTTGAACGTCCTTATTACCCTTCTGAGATAAATAGTCACTGAAAGATACTCCAAGCTCATGAACCATTTAAGATTTAAATTTTAAAACAGTCTCAATATGCACTTGTGAAATAACTGGAATTTTCTCTAATATTCTATGATTTTTGTATACAATTGAACTATATTAGCCCAGCGTGGACAGGAGTCAAAAGTCGAATTCATTTGCACAAATACGATGTAATAAATGATGGCGCTCAATGTAATTTTGAAACGAAAATAGGCATATATTAGGTACATATTATTACAGTCTAATGATTATGAGCTCCAGATGTTAAACGAAATTGTGTATGGTTTTTATTTTATTGAAACAAAATTTGCTGATTCTCTTAAGCTTACTTTATGCTTTCAAACTATAAATGTAAAGAAATTTAAAATCGTAATTAAATTATATAAACATATTTGTTTGTCGCATATATGTTTACAAAGAACAGCTGATTAAATTTGAACAGGCTCTTTCACTTAATAACATATGTTTGCTGCAATGCATTTCTTACGGGTATTTCCGTAACTTTTAGAGACCAGTGGGGCGGAATCCTGAATCGGGAACGGGATAAAAAGTATCCTATGTCCTTTTCCCAGTCCTTAGCTACCTCCCTACCAATTTTCAGCCAAATCGGTTCAGCCGTTCTTGAGTTATAAATAGTCTAACTTACACGACTTTCTTTTATATATATACTACCAAGCTGACCCAGCGAACTTTGTTCATGCCTTTAAAGGCAATATCACATGATCACATTGTTGTACTATTTTTAAATTAGGAATAATTGTAAATAAAAAAAAATATAATTAATTCAATTGATTCTTTATTTTGCCATTTATTGTAGCACCTTGTGATAAAACCCATTTTTTGTTTTTTTTATTGAGGCGCAATGAAAAAAAATAAAACGCGGAAAGGTCTTCGCGACCTGTGAACATGCCACATATAATGGACCATGGGAAAAAACATGGATGTTCGAGTTAAGACCTCAAACTTTTAACGATTGGCCATGTACTTGATTTTTTTTACAGTCATGCGAATGCAAGACGGATCAAAAATTTGAAGTCGTTTAAATTGGAACAATGGCATGTCGGTTGGGGATCATCGAGAGTACACTCGGAATGACAACTTCCTCACCTTTGAATTTATCTTTGAGTATTGTGGCGTAAATAAAATTGTTCATCAATTTATTTACCATAAATGTGTTCCGTTGCACAGTGTTGGCTAGTTTTAAGTATTTTTTAAGCATGATTGACAACAACCAAACTTTTAGTTGTACATAGTGCGCTGTGGTAAAGCCAGGTACACCCAAGGAGTTTACAAAATTCAATTGGCTAGTTGGTGGGCATCACCTTCATTTGCTACAACAGTGGCCCCGTCAATAGATTTGATTAGAATGCTGTGTACCAATGGATCTTCATTCTGAAATATATGTAGTTTAAGGTCATCTACATCTTTATTCATTAGCTACCAAAATTGTGCTCCGCTCACTCAAAAATTCAATTATTTTTTGAGGTTAGTAAAGGATGTTTGGGAATACTTTGTTTAAATGAGTTCGTCTTTACGATGAGGAACAAAGTTATAGAAATTCGGAGAGAAATTGAAACTCAATCCGCTCGATTCGTCGAACCGGTACTCGACGATTACGATAGTCAGTGCAATATGCTCAGACCAGAAATCTTCAGCAGATGTATCGGTTTCAACAATGCAACTCTCATGTTTGTTTGTCAGCTGAAGTTTCTTAACATAGATTCGATGATTTGAGGCAAAGCGTTTATTTCGTCTGGGTAGCCAGTCGATCTGGGAATTACCTGGCAATGTTTGGCGGAAAATCTCGCCAGGCAGTAAAAATCATTGAGCCACCCCCCCCCCATCCAAAACATCTCGAGTCATTACTGTAGATCTTGCAATGTTTCGGTAGAGTGCTTCCAATTGCACGTTTATGCCGCGTTGTTGCATTCGTCCCAGATGATGATCTTCGATTCCTGGATAAAACTTTGGAGCCATAGCGGAAGTGCCTTTATTGCATGTTGGTTTTTCTCAATATATTCCAGATTTAAACGGCAATCTTTAATGCGAATGTTTTCGTACGACATCCTTTTAGTAATGTGGCTTCTATTCCCAGACGAAGCAAACTGCTAACCGCAGTGTTTGGTAATCTTGCACACGAACAGTGTGGCTAAACTTACTGGACATGAGGCATGGTCTTAACGCATGTTCCACATGAGGCATCCCAGGAACTGGAAAACCACACCATTTCCATCATCATTAGTATGCCTTCATTAATGTAATCATAAACTTCCATTTGTTGGGGATTCATCAGGGTACATTTCGTTTGAACTTCTAAATCTAATTTCCTGGTGATCATATTTCCGTTTCCGTTCCAATTCTCGATTAAATGCGTCAATTCATTTCACAATTTGGCAACTGGCATTCCTAACCTGACTAATAAAACTAACTACCGCATATGAGATAGCAACCATGTCTTTCCAATCAAAAGCAAGGCCCTATTATGTATCTCCTAATTCATTTCAAGATTGGGATTTTCTTGAATTGACACGAATTTTGATGTAAAATATTCTTCCGCCATATTATCCCTTGATGATTTGTGCCATAGGTTAGATTGGGTTCGATGGAAAGCAATGTCCCCGAAATGGATGTATAAGCTACTATGTAACTCTGACTTGGAGATTGCAGAGAAGAGATAATTGCTTTCACTTGTAAAAAATTAAAATTTGAATTGTTTGATCCTTGGATAGTTAAAGTCTATGTTTACACCGTGATTGCAGGTAACAGTTTGAAAACAAAATTTGCTGTTTCTCTTAAGCTTCCTCTATGCTTTCAAACTATAAGTGTAAAGAAATTGTAATATAGTAATTAAATTTGATATAAACATATGTTTTTTTGTCGCATTTTAATTGTTTTACAAAGGAAACAGCTGATTAAATTCTGAACAGGCTCATTTCACTTTTAATAAACATATTGTTTGCTGCAATGCATTTTACTTACGGGTATTTCTGTAACCTTTTTTAGAGACCAAGTGGGGCGGAATTCTGAATCGGGAAACGGTGATAAAAACGTATCCATGTTCTGGTATCCCAGTTCTTAGGCTACCTTCCCTACCAATTTATCCATGCCAAATCGGATCAGGCGTTCATTGACCTTAATAAATAGTGTAACTAAACACGATTTCTTTTATATATATATAGACTAGCAGACCCGCGGCGAACTTTGTCCCGCCATTAAAGGGCAAAATCACATGATCACATTTTTGTCCTTTTTAAATTAGGCTAATTGTCAAAAAATTTGTGTACAATATAAAAATATAATTATTCTAATTGATTCCTTTAGTTGCCATTTATTGTAAGCACCTTGTGATTAAAACTACATTTTTTAGTTTTTGTTTATTAGCGCGCGGAAAAACAAATAACGCGGCTGGTCTTCCCGAACCCGTTGGACATGCCACATTTTAATTGGCCATGGGGAAAAACATGGGATGTTTGAGATTACGATCCACAAAAACTTTTCAACGATTGGCCCTTGTGAGACTTAATTTACAGTCATTGAACGGATCGGAAATTGAAAACTGTTTAAACTCAAATGGCATGTTCTGGTGGGAGCAGTCGGGATCCTCGTAATGAGAATATTTCCTCACCTTTGGAGTGGATTGTGGTGTAAATTCAAATTGTTCATCAATTTACTTACCACCCTGACTTGTTCCGTTGCACACGTTTTTAGGTTTGGTATAAGTTTTCGAAGTAATGTTTACTACAGAACCAATTATTTAGTTGTAAATTGTGCCCAGGTACATTCCAAGGGAGTTTTTAAACATTCAAAATTGGATTAGTTGGTGGCATCATCTTCATTTGTTAACACAGTCAAACTATTTGACAGAATGCAGAGGACCAAATGATCTCATTTCTGATGAGACAAAAGTTACAGATAATTCCGAGGAAATGAAATCAATGCGCTCGATTCGTACGACTGGTACTCGACCCATTAACCGATAGTCAAACAATTACTTCCAGAGAAATCTTCATCAGATGTATCGTGTTCAGCAATGCACTCTCATGTTTTGTTGTCAGCTAAAGTTTCCCTAACAATAGCGCCATAGATGAAATTTGAGGCAAGCGTTCATTTTGTCGGCATCAGGCGTCGATCTGGGAATTACATGGCAATGTTTGGCGGAAAACCGCCAAGAAACAGTAAAAATAGTTGGCGCCTCCAAAACATGTTTGGAGTCATTACGTAGATCTTGCAATGTTAGGTTAACGTACTTGCTTCCAATGCACGTTTATTGCCGCGAATTGTGCATTTCGTCCCCAGATGATGGATCTTCGATTCTGGATAAAACTTTGCGCCATAGCGGCAGTGCCATATTGCTGTTGGATGTTGGTTTTTCAATCCTATTTCCAGATTTAACGGCACTTTTAAATGCAGACATGTGTCACGTACGAACATCCCTTTTAGTTACTGTGGCTGCTATTTCCAGAAGAAGCAACTGCAACCGCAGTTGTTGGATCTTGCACGAACAGTGGCTAAAATTATGACATGAGGAATGTCTTAACCCAGTTTCCACCAGGGGCATTCCAGGAAATAGAAACCACCGATATCCATCATTCAGTTTGCCTTCAATTAATGTATCATAAACTTCCTTTGTTGGGGAGGATTCTTCAGGGGTTACATTCGTTTGAACTTCTAAATCTAATTCCTGGTGATATCAAAATTTACGTTTCCGTTTCCAATTCTCGATTAAATGCGTCCATTCATTTCACAATTTTGGCACTGGCATTCCTAACCTGACTAATAAAACTACCGCATATGAGATTAGGCACACATGTCTTCAATCAAAAGCAAGGCCCCTATTAAATGTATCTCCTAATTCAATTTCAAGATTGGGATTTCTTGAATTGACACGACTTTGATGTAAATATATCTTCTGCCATATTATCCTTGTATTTGTGCCATAGGGTTAGATGGGTACGATGGAAAGCATGTCGAAATGTATGATAGCAAATAATGTAATCTGACTTGGAGATGCAGCAGAGAATAATTGCTTTCAATTGTACAAAAATTAAAATTTGAAATTGTACTTATCTGGATAGTAAGAGGTCTATGTTTTAACAGTGATTGCAGAAAAAGAAGAAACAGTTGGAAACGAAAATTTTGCTGTTTCTCTTAAGCTTACTCTATGCCTTATTCCAAACTAATAAGTGTTAAAGAAATGTAAAAATAGTTAATTAATAATGATAGTATAAACCATATGTTCTTTTGTCGCATTAATACATGTTTACAAACGAACAGCTGATTTAAATTTGAACAGGCTCTTTCACTTAATTAACCTTGTTTTGCTGCAATGCATTTCTTACGGGTATTTCTGTAACTTTTAGAGACCAGTGGGGCGGAATCCTGAATCGGCACGGGATAAAAAGTATCCTATGTTCTTTACCCAGTTCTTAGCTACCTCCCTACCAATTTTCAGGCCAAATCGCTCAGCGTTCTTAGAATTAATAAATAGTGTAACTAACACTGACTTTCTTTTATATATATATATATATAGATTAAAAGGACTACTTGGCCGAGAATATGACCCCTATGAGATAGTTGGTCACTAAATCTCATTTAATGCATGAGATGGAAGAAAACAGTTTCTCATTTCAATAATACTTAAAAAAATAAGTATACAAAGTAATAATGCTGTAACTCATAACGTTTGCGAATTATGACTTTTTAAGTAAGAAACATAAATGATGTTGGTAAGTCGAAAAATCAAAGTTTGAAAAAGAAGCACTTCTGGACACACGTTTGAAGGAATAACTTTATTTGTCTTGTAGAAATAATCTCCCTCAGCTTGGTTCCTAATCACGATAACAGCGTGACACTCGATAGAATGACAAAAGGTCACCCACTATTTTCATCTTATCAAAAAGAATGATGAGACGATAGTAATTTTCCTTGTATGACGTTATTTATCTGTTCCCAGAAGGCTTCTGTAATCAATACCACCTGTTTCAGTGAGTTAGAAGGACTAGGTAGATAAAGAGACTGCAATGCGAATCAAACTGAAGGCTTTTTCTCCAATACATATTTTACACAGTAACTATATTTCTTTTGCTATTGAGTGCGCCCTTTTAAAAGTATGCTCCTTACAAAATCCTTCTTAAATAAGAGGCATTAGCTGTAGTGCTATTACTAAAAACTATATTGGACAGAAAAAGGTTGATTTTTCTATAGTGCCCCTTTGGGAATTTAACCAGTAATTTCCAACATTGCCACTACGGCTGCTTCCAAAATTAAGAACTGAAAACTTAAATGCTTCACCCAGAATCCCGTCTGTGTATTACTATTAAAACCTTTTTTACCCGAGTCCAAAACAAATTTATAATACCACCGTCAAAGAGTGAAGCAAAATAATACAATTATTCCAAACAGAATTGCCTCTTGTTTAATCACTGTTATTAGGATGTCACCTGACAAAGAGTAGAAGTGGAGAGGGTATGACTGGTACAACCTTCATGTTGTAGTTTCAAGGACATTGTACTACACATTTGCAAGATTATATAAGTTTCTTTAAAGTGAAAGAATCCAACATAAACATTTACTTATAACATGACATTTTAAAATAGGTGAATAAAACAACTATTATAACATAACTATTGGTTACAAAAATTTGAACTTTACGATTTTTAGCAAGAACACAAAAAAATATTATAAGACATATTAAGTATGAGGGACAGAGAACTGTAAAAATATCATATTGTTTCTGTTTTCTTTTACTTAATAATCCAAAAGTAAACTATACAGCAATGCTAAATTATATAATTATTTCTATGTAAGACACGTGTATTTGAATACAGTACTAGTGCTACTAAGTTGCTAAAAATCTTTTTCGTAGAGATGTCCGTCTTACTCAACACATTCTGGTATTAGAATGTTAATCAAACATTTTTGTTGAATACTTTTATTACCATTTGATTCGTTTTCTTTCATTATTATAATTTTTATTTATTATAATTAAAATAAACAGTAAATGCTTTAGTGAATTGATTTCATTTGTATAATATGTATTGTGCAGTGTAAGTTGGTCAGCTGTGTCTGACAGACGTCACAGAGAGCCGGCTCAGGTGTTTTATAATTTTGAACTCTGGACTGTAGCTGATAGTAATGTTTTCATTCTATTATCACCGGCCACACTACTTGAAACAGTGGTCGGTTAATTCCCAAGTATTGTGTAACCTTGTAATATTTCTAGATATTGTTTGGTGGAATAAATCATTTATTCATTATACACATCTTTTCCATAACAAATATTATTTCATATTTAGCTTCGTCGTGTTACTTTTGGCCATGTATATTTTTGAGTATTATATAATTATTGTGTTTACCTACCTATAAATAATGTAGTGAAGTTTTTTATTTAAAAACATATTTTGTAATTTTGTAGTGGATCGAACGGCCTCAAAGAAGAAATTGTAAGCAATTTAATTTTTAAACTAATCTGAATGTTCAAGACATGATGACAATTTCTGAATGTAAAGTTATTGATTTCACATACACATCTGGGTATACCAAATTATCAAAAACCAATTACTGCATCCAAAAGAATTCATTTCCATACCTGTTAAAGTTTCAATCAATGTAATCGTCAAATCCATGCCCATAGATATAGCAATTTCTATTTGCCAACGTATAACGGGTAACTTTAAATAAATCTACCTGATCTTGAATCACTTTGCCTGCTAAAATAAAGGATTTTCATTTCATTCGATAATTTAAACCAAACTTTAACGCATAAAATATATCAGATAGAATTTACACTAAAACATAATCACTTCCAAGTATTTTTAAAGCGGAATTACTATATTGAATCAGCTCATTTTAGTCTTACCTTATGGCCTTGTCCCTAGAGGAACTTCCAAATTGGATTACACAAGGTTTTGTTTGAATTAGGAATAATTTACAGTATCTTTTGGATTACTAAGTAAATTTCCTTCAATGGGATCTTATGTCTCCAAGAATAAGGCACTGATAAGCTTATAAGGATGCTGAAAAGAATCACTCCAATGAAGTGGTACTTCAACATTAGTAAGCCAATACTCTAACGTTGGTTTACCATACCGTGATATACATTTTCCTAAAATATGGAAGAGTTTTATATTGTAAATGACACTTACAACAGAATCTTGTACACATAACATAGCTATGGTGGGAAGGGTTGATTCAATATTATTCTAAAAGTATTCCTTTTCCATAACAGACATACGAACCACAGTGGTCTGCCAGTTCTTAGAGTAGCTCGTGTGGCAACCCCTGACCCAGTTACCAGTAGTAGTAGTACACATTCCTGTCGTGTGACGTCAGCCCAACACACCCCCCGCTACTTATGTAATCTAAACATTGCAATTAAAAAAATTCCTTCTGACATTGCTTATGTTGCTTTCTTCTGTTGCTGGTATCTAGCTAGCTCTTTTGGAATTTGTTTATTCATACGTTTGGTCATCATTGCAAAAATTCATGCTTGATTTCCATTTGAAATCGTTTTAAATTGTATAACTTATTTAATTAGTTCTTATGTAAAATTGTTTGATGACATTTAGAACGGTATTGCCTTGTCGCTGCTGACCAATTGATATTGGTAGACGTCAAAATAGCACAAACTACAAACCCGCGTTTGGTCTCCGGAATTCTACACTCAACATATGCTCAGAGTTACTACACGTAGGAAAACCTATCACGGCAAATTACGCACAATCACGACAAAACCAATTTTAGACCTTATTCCCTCTTAATGTAGAGCCCAATTTCTTTCCTCGCCGTCCCCTACAGATATCGATGGCTCATTTAGATTCTATTTAGCGAGATCTATTGTACAGATATTTGTCCTTATTTAGGTTTAACCTAATTAATATTTATTACAATACATCGACTATACTTGGCAAACTTCAATCGGAGTAATATTGTTACTTCACTTCATTCCATTTTCGATTTTTAGCAATGACGACATGCTTTGTTTGATTGAATAGATTCTAAAATGAGTCCGGTACTTTGTGTTGTTACTATTAAAGACTGACGGATACTTGAAAATGAAGGCTCTATGAGATTTGAAGGGGCTCTTAGCTATTGTGTTTGCTAAATAATAATAATCTCGTATTTTTAAATCTCAGTAATAATCAGTATTTACAAATTTCTGACATTGCATCGCAATTTTCAACTTGTATAATTTTTTTTTAATTATGTACACGTTTTCTAGCAGTCAAAAATACATTCTATAAATTCATATAGACACATCCTTTCCAACATAAGAGCTAGCGGTTCATCATGAGTTCTTCAAGAGAGTAAAATGCTTTAGACACCAAAAGGCGTTCGAGTTATGCACTGATTCTATCGAGAGCTTGTTGATTTTTTTGTTCTCTTAGGACAAGAAGCTTATAAATTACACCTAGTCCTGTAAGAACCTTTGCGCTGCTTCCGGAGTGACAGGATATTCAGGATGAGTAAGGTTAGGGAGTAGGGGCCGCCTCCTATAAAGATCCATGAGGAAGAATTAGGGCACTACATCTCAAAGTCATGTCTCCCAGGAAGAAGGGGAGGCCAGCTCAGTTTTTGCTGTGCTCAGTGGTGGGTTCAACTGGGTCCGGTTCGATTACTCCACCGATCGTTGGCCCAACGACCCAAAAATTAGTTTAGTTATAAATAGGAGGGTCGTTGGCCCAACGATCAGTGGTGTAATCGGACCGATTTGTTTGATAAAGTATAACATAACCTAAACGGGTCGTTGGCCCAACGATCCAAAATTTACTTACATATACTAATAGCGTTTATGGTTCGTTGGGCCAACGACCCCATTGCTGTAAGAAGTAAACTTGTAAAATACAGGTTCGATTACTCCACTGTTCGTTGGGCCAACGACCCGCTTTATAAATTATAGAGGTTCGATTAGTCCACTGGGCCGTTGGCCCAACGACCCAATCAAATAAAACATTACATTTCAAATGAAAAGGGTCGATTACTCCACTGACCGATTAGTCCACTACAGCGCGGTTAAGGGCAGGCGGCGGCATCGGCAGCCACTCCTCCTGCACTATAATGGTTAATATCTGCATTATGAGTAGCCTACATTACATACATTTCATGAAAATATAATTATTATAAATTATATATTAATAAAATGCAGGTATGAAGTAACTTGTACATTATTATTTTTGTGTCTATAAGAAACAAACTACATTAGTTATATAAACCTAATATATTTTTAGTTCCCATTTCTTCTACATAATTGATGTGACTAAACAAATAAATGTATATATATTTATGTATATAAAATTTGTATAGATGGCAATAGCACGATTTTAATCTTTATTGAAACTACATTACTATTTATTTTTTTAAATATATAGGTATATATTTATACAAGTATATATATATATATATATATATATATATATATATATATATATGTACATACATATATATATTGAATAATTTTGAAAAGCATTTATACATATTCGTGTATCCCGTACATTTCTTCAAATGGATATAAACTAAATATACAATAAGTATTAAAGAAAACTATACCAATCATTCAAACTTACTTGTGAATATGTTGCTAATTTTAACATAGAAGCCGCTGAAGAAATAATGTATATTGTTAATGGGATGTAAGAGAAGGCATGACATTATCTTATAACACAAATTCTATACGAGTTTAATCTAAAAACGTAATGCAGCTGCTAGGCTCTCAGTTATAAGTAGGATAGTGTAATTTGTGGTACTATATTATAAATACAATGTTATTGGCTATGTCGCAAGAAGTATGCAACTGACCACTAATAGAGCTTTAAATTGCCTAATTCCAATATTATTCTTTTGGCAGTGTCTTCCTCAGCTTCCTTCCAAGTTGAATTTTCCAAACTTGAATTGATGTCTCCGTGACAAACCTTGTTATAATTGTTAATAGTTTTAATCTGAAATAAAAGATTTTTTGCCGTCTTCGTTGTGGCTTTTTACGCTGTGATGGTTGATGAGAGTAGTGACAACTGTCGACCGTAACATGAAGTCGCAGTCAACAATTTTATATGATTGTATTAAGTTTTTATTGAGCCTGGTTGTTTATTTCAGTAAATGTACATCAGAAAAGATAGTAAAAGGATTAGTTCTTCTGTTTACACGGCCGGTATCATAACCAACATCTGTTTTTGCCAATTTACAACTCATAAATAATAATGCTTACTTAACAAAATCTTCAGCCTAACCATAGAAAGCTACCCTCAGTAATAATATTTTTCCGGTTTAAGATCTGTTGACTTAAGATAGGCCCCACAGCAAGACCGATACATTGTAAGAATTTAATTGGGTAAGCATCGTTTCGACGGGTGTGAACTGCACAACTTAGATATTATCAAATCATATATCTCGTGTTTTGGTATTTTAGGTTATTATTACCGAGAAGTCTATGAACTGTTTAAAACCTTCAAGTGTGTGTACATTATTTACATTTACTCTATATAATTGTCCAGTAGGACTAAGATAGCGAAGCAGTGTACACTTGTACAGACAGAGAATCAATCGTTCCCATTAAACAAACTAGGCGACCACCGAGAACGGCAGCTTTGAGAGGCGGCAAAAATAAGAAAAGTGACAAGAATGTGTGTAAATTACTGTACAGAAACCAAGCCAAAAATACATAGAAGAGGCTCGTGCTACTTTAAAACTTGATTATCATATCAAACATTGCTTCGAGTGTCAGCGAAATCCCTGGGTAAGTTCCGCAAAAGTTTATTATAGTACCAGAAGCCTTTGTAGCTACCCTGTTATGTAACAGTGAAGACAGCAACAGTGTGTGTTGTGTTCGGGGGTGGGCGTGATGACACTGTGATATGGCCTTGAAAGTTCATATTGCCGCGTCGCTTCCATAACCCCATCACTACTAACTTGTCTAAACCTTTACTCTAGTTAGTGGATCACTCACTCATCAGACTAGTTTTAGGGGTTTTTTTATTGGCCCTGTGTAGTTTTTATTACCGGTATCTAATGTAGCTTGATTATGCAAGCATCCCGTACGTAAAGGGGCATTCTCTGTTTGGGAACATACGTTTAACGTAGGCTGAAGAATAGGTGTTTGCAATATAAAATATTGGGCATAATCTAGTACTTTTATACATTACTAATAACTTTACTACTATTATTATTAATACCATATTAATAACAAACCCTAATTATATTTTCTCCACCTATAGCCGTAATTTGCTACCTTTTGGATCACAGTCCTTATCTTAGTCATTCATCTTAGAATCTAATTATTCTAGTTCTCTAAAAAAATTATTTTCTTTGTTACAATAATCGATAATTACCAATAGAATATCAATGCTGTGTTTTCAAGTTTAATTTTCATGAGTTTTCACTTTTTAACAATATTATCTCATACAATCTGTAAAACGCTGTTTCGTTAAAAGAAACCCGACATAAAGAAATAGTATCTGCACTGACCAAGTGCACTTTTCACCAAGTTCGATTATAAATAATATTGTATTCTACCAATAAAATTTGCGCGAACAAACTATGGGCAAGTACTCAAATATAAATGAAGAACAACTCTTAAACAGCTTTGGTGCCATGGAGTCAAAGCTCCAAGGCCAAAAATAATTCAATTAAATCCTGAACATCCTTCATATTGATTAATCTAAACAAAAATCCTCGTGATCTTTCTTTAAGTAATGAATGTTCGATTTCCATATTGTCAGCAATCAGATCGGAGCCCCATGCCGTTATCCCAATGCCCCTTTTTTACAACTATTACAGTCGATTTCGTATAGATTTAAAATTAAATTTCCTTGAATATTATATGTGTACATCCTTGCAAGATATTTAAGCGCCCTTTGAGAAAAGGTGGGACACGCACTGAATCCGAACCATTGTTCCGTGTAAAAAAAAAAAAAAAAAAAAAAAAAAAAAAAAAAAAAAAAACTCTAGACGCATGTCACATGTCGATTGACGGATTTGGACCAAAGTTGGTATGTACGTTGAGTACCAGTGACTATGACCAAGGAGGTTCGTCTAGGACTATGGAGGTGTAGTCCCTAAGCAAAACATTTTTGAAACGTCCTACGAGTGTCTGAAATTTAGGTATTGGAATTTTATGAAACACAATTTTAAACCAATCATAATTATTGAACTCCTTTTGTGTTTAATTGGATAACAGGGGCTGAGCTTGTGTACCAAAAACTTATATTCTCAGGTTGCATAAATGTAACTTATATATTTTTTCAATGAATGGGTAGTCGAAATAGGAACACATATTTCGTACTCAGACATGTACAAAAGAATGTTATGAAAAATTTCATAAGCCAAAGGATCAAAGTCTAGATAAGAAGAAATAATTGTTTATACAACTTTCACTACCTGGAGCTCCGAGATTCCGAGAGTTTAGTGGATTATACCATGATGTGTACATTGTGTACTTAATGGGTTTCAAACTCCAAAAATAAAACGACGAATTGAAAGAGCATGAGATCGAAGCTTCTTTCCTCGTCACAGCTTTTATTACTATGTCCGCTAATAACGGCTTACTTATTCTGGACGCAGGGATGAACTTATGATAGTAATAATAATAATATATTTTATTGCATAAAGAATCATACAGTTATATAGCATGTGTCTATGTTACTACAATTGTATCTATAATACTACTTATAACGTCAACAATAAGCCTTTAGTCATAGCTTTCAATATCAGAACTGGGATTTATATTTCACTATCCATTATAATATTCAAATATTTTCTTCCCAGTGACCCGTCATGAACTATTCAACGGAGTAAAACCCCTTTGACACCAAGAGGTTTTTTAATCGAGATTTTATTGTTTGAGATTATTTAGATGTTTAATAATCAGGGAGTTTATTAATTAGTTTCACGCCAATTTGCGACCGCAGTATTAGTGGACGTCTCTGCCTTGGACTATTTTGCATTTGAAACGACAGTACAGTGTCTTCGAGAATATAGAGACAGGGTGAAGTTAACACTTGAAGCTCCATGAAGGCATTTTTACACGACTCTAGAATATAATTTTCAAGGTATTCTTACAGATCTGTTGTACTCTAAATCACATTTTATTTTGAAGAGCTGCCTCATAATGTAACCTCGTAAGACAAATATGGTTCCAATGTGAACCTTCTATCAAGTTATAGACCAAGGAAATTGGTGGATTCAGCTTCTACCAAGAGAACGTCATACACCATCAGCGCGGGTAGGTATTGTTCCAGTTCTCTGAGGTAGAACTTCACCATGTTTGATTTTGAAAGGTTTGTTTTCAAATTTATCATTGAAAACAGGTCAATGCATTGATTCAGCATAATGAATAATTTCACTTCAGATTGTATTCCTTTTATCTAATAGAGTGAGTCGTATATTGAATCATATTTCTATTCTGCAGTAGTAGTAGTAGAACAATCAGTAGAACTCTTGGCCTGTCCTATCGGACATATTTTTAAATGTTTGATACCTTTCAGAATTTCTAGAATGTTGCCCTATGTTATGTCTCACAGTTGCATTTTTGCCTATTTTCTAAGTCGAGATACACAGCACAGTCATCGTAATATCTGAATTTCACATTTTTATAAGCGAAAAACTCCCGCTTAAGTATGGTATTTTTTTAGTTTGAAGACCATTAAGGGTAACTGAGTTTGTTCAATAGTATATTAAAATCACAGCATAATAATAATTTTAGATCAATAACTTAACTTATAGATGCTTTGAAAATTCCTTTTCATTTACTCAATTTTAAGCAAAAAGCCTGGGACGTCATGAGCACCTACATTGTTAAAAACATTTATATTTCAATGTTGTATTTTAAATCATAACCGGACCCGAACAATTATTGACGTCAGTGATTACCGTTGATAGAAATCGTAATTACTAAAAAAGTCGTCAGGCCTTAAAACCCTTAGTTTCCAACATGATTCAAAACAAAACGGAAACCTATTTTCAAATGGTAAGATTTTACACTGAGGTAAGATTTTAAACCTGTCTTTGAGTCTTGTACTGTGCCACCTTTTCCCCTTACAATGTTTGTTACGCTCCTCTCAAAGGCCAATGGCATATGAGGACGAGCAGAATAAGAATTAAAAAAGGACAACCTCTTCACAAAAATGAACAAAATCAGCGATTTAATTAATGTAAATTACCACACTGGCCCAACTGTTGATTTGAGCAGATTTCATATTAGTTCAAGATTAAAAGTAGTAGTCAGATATGTACAATGTTTATTATAGTAAAACCAAACCTGATATTGTAATTCTTAAATTTAAAATTAAGTTTTCTTTTAATATATGTAATATTTTTATCGTATATCTGTAATTGATCATACACTTATTATTTTGTCATTCTCTTTGATTGATAGTAAAAATAAACATCTACAGTTCACACATGTCACAGTTGTTTACATTTGGCATATATTCAAATCTAAATTATAAATTACAAAAATGACGGTCGGGCTTAACAAATACGAGTATTAACTGTAAAACTGTATTACCTGATTGTTTTGTATGAATGAAAGAAATACGTAGGATAACTTATGTGGGTGTGCGAATAAAATATAGTAATTGCTTTTACTTGGGAATATTCATACAATTATTTGATATTAATATCAGTATTAATTTAAAACAGTAACAATTTATTTGCTGAGCAATCCACGTACTGTTTTTTTTATATTAACAGGTAATCATAAAAACAAAATGCCATCTTATAATAGCATTTGTGGATACTAATATTGATATAATAGAACAAATTTCTATTAATATGTTTATCTTTCATTATTTAATATTTATTGGGTTACTTTATCAGTTATAAAATATTTTCTACGTGCATTAATATCTAGAAAACAACACTTAAACCACATATTAACTTAAATGCTAAAAAAATAAAACATTGTCTTGCAAGAGGGCTTTGAAGGAGACGAAGAATGAAGTAGTGGACTAATCGACCCTCTGACCGCTTAAATGAGCTAATGCAGCGGCGTGGGTCGTTGGGCCAACGCCTGGTGGTGTAATCGGCCCCGTTATAAACATCGTAGGATTCATTTAACTTAGGTTCGTTGGCCCAACGACCCCCTTTAAATATTATTGCTTAATATTAATTCATGGTCCAATTAAACCACTGATCGTTGGCCCAACGAACCTATACAAGTAAATAAAAAATATAAGGTTCGTTGGGCCAACGACCCTTTATTTACAATTTACAGAAATGAAACAAATAGGGTCGTTGGGCCAACGAACCAGTGGAGTAATCGAACCTCTATATGTTTGTAAAATGGGTCGTTGGGCCAACGACCCTCTGTACAAATTGCATTTCTTCCAGGAGGGTCGTTGGGCCAACGATCAGTGGAGTAATCGAGCCGTCCCCGTTCAACTGGAAGGTATAAACCAGCCAGAAGTGATCCCTGCTGGGTGAATCGATATCATAGTTTGGTTTTGCTCTCGACCCGATAGTATTAGTTGCGTACGGTATAGATTTTTATACTTTTAGAGCTTGTTGATTAGTCTGACACCAATTTGTTGCGGGAGGTCTGTGTTGATGCGTTCTGAAGTTGTTTCTGCCTCTGGTTTTATATTGGTGAACTGTTCCCTGCCAGGTACACACTTGGACACGCAGTACGTAATCACCTAAAAATATAAAGGCAGGGCAAAGTCAGAAAAGTCAGCTCCCTAAAAGATTCCTTTTACGACTCTCTAAAGTTTAACTTTCCAATTGCTCTACAGCTCCTTATTGGAGTTGGAAAACTCGTTCCATTTTGTTTTTCGAACAGAGTATATTATTCTATACGCTTGAAATGGAATGTGCATCTCTTATCATATTTTAGACAAAATACCGATTCTTTTTATTATTAGTAAAAACAAATCGAATTGTGGACATTCAGCAAACGTGAGGATACCATTTTTATCGTCCATACCGCCTAAACAAATGGATTAAGGTACTAGGTGGCGAACTGTGATAAATAAATTACTATATAGAACTTCGATGTTTTCTAAACTGTTGCATTTTGAAATTGTAGCTTGTTGTGTAGATAAGAAAAATTTCTGGCATATATCATAATACTTTCAATTTTCTATAGTGGGGCTTTCCATCAATCTGTCAAAAAATTAATTGAAAATGTTTTTGCAACATCCATAATTAAGTCATGAAACTGTCAACTGACGTAATATCGCCATTAATTTATGGTTAATGGTGAAATACTACGTTTGGTACAACTCCGGTCTGAAATACAATCTATGAGTTCCCTGAGGTGGGTAATAAATTTGAATAAGTAAACAATTTACAGTCAAACAGTCATAATAAATGTGATTTGAAAGCAAACAAAAATTAAACAGGTATAGTACTCGTACAGGGTATCAATACGCCACAGCACGTGTCACTTGACGGGCTTCGTTAAGACAAAGTTTGAAGTTTATATCTTGTTACGATCTCACATGTTAAAATGCCATATGATTGCACTCAGTTTAATTGTACATTGATTTATTCTGCAATTACTTGTGTTAGTTACCCATAATGCCAATGTAAAAATGTTCACTAACGTTGAGTCAAATCCTATGGAGTGACATGGACCATTGTCGAACCCGATGTTACCTATACAGAAATGATGCTTCATGCTCATTCTCAAGATATCGCACGAACAGAGCCTCTCAAGTGATAATTGAGGGCTTTGCTAACCCTCAGCGAATTATAATACAACACTTATAAAAGGAAGGAATCCTCTCTAAGGGATCATCGGCCTATTGGTGATTTCTCATCACTGCTACGCATGATTTTGGCAGAAAAGGATCGCTGAGCGGTTACCCACCAAAAGCAGCCACACTCAACGTTGTTTGACTATGCAGTTGAACGTGATGGAAATGTTTGTGTTGAGTACTTGCACCGGCCAGAGTGGTGAACTCCGCACAGCCGGCGGCTGGCCCTAACCTCGACACGCAGCGGTATGGCTATGGAGAGGTCCGGGACTAGCCGCTCGCCTTTACCTGCTTATACCAGGATCTGAAAGTGAACATAACCTAATTGCGATATTGGCCAGCCTCAGATAAGGTCTGGGGCTATACTTTGTGTGACGTCATCCAGGGTAGAGCGATGATATGTGTTTGAGGCTGAGGCGGGTTGTGGTGTTGAGCAACACCATGTACAGTAGAGTACATGGTCTCTTTGGTCTCATTATTTCAAGCCGAGATTTTCTGGTCGTAATTTCAAGCTTGTGAAATCTTAATCTTGCCGTTCAATTTACTGAATTTGTCTTACGGTTACATGTACGGTTAGTTTCAGTTTTGCTCTCGACGAGTATTAGTTTTGTGCGGTATAGGTTTTTATAATTTAATAATAATAATAAATTATAAAATTATATTATATGAATATATTATTACATATTAGAACCGCTGCTCCGCACTCAATTTCATTTTGGAAAACTGCGACATCATGAGCATATCCAATTAAAGTGGCATTCCAAACAATCCTGATACAAGTAATAGTTAGATATGTCAGTCTCTGAAAGCCGGATAGTAAAACTGCTTTTTATACAAGCACTTCTGAAATTTCTCGAACGTTACTCCAACATTACATGATATTTTATTAAATAGTATTTCAGTAACAATTAAACTATTTTAGAGCAGTGTGAAGAAATCCTGAGTGTAGAGGGATAATAAAGTTGACTTGAGTCAACTCAAGTCACTCAGATGAAACTACTTTAGCGTTCCAACAGTTTAAAAGTGTATAAATTATTACATTTATTATTCTTACCTTTGACGAGAGATGAAAAAATATTTAATATCTACTGATTACGTACAAGAGGGAGTTTTCATGATAAGTGGGGCGTAGCCCAGTGAGGTTTTTGAAATAGAATTAGGCCACTGGCCACACATATTCCTGAATATGTTCAGGAACCCTAAGAATGTTCATGAAACAATGTAGTATAATCGGTTTAGTAGTGTTTACGTGATGAAGTAATATACACAAACAAACACACAGAGAGACACCATTATATTTTAATATAATAGTATATTTTATAAAAAAAAAACAATATATTTAATATGTAATTTGTATATACACATACAAATAGATATGTATATACATATACGGAAAAAAAATGTATCAGGGAATAGTTAATGTAAAGTAAGTTTTACGAAGAGCACCTATAAAGTAGGCCAGTTTATTTAGAACAGTATTATCTATTTATCGTTAACGGTCAATAATAAGTTACACCCTTATTAGAATTCCCTTTCTCCCAGTCGCACTCCGAGCTGCAGCTCTGTAACTCACGTCTGGCCGCTAACCCTGGGCTAGCACTGGCACTCGGCCTTCCACCATCTTCCACGGCCCGATCGTGATCATGATCAAACAAGCCCCCTCTATCTCTACATTGATTGATCATTGAGGCCACGCGTCCATTTTTTGCCCACCCGTTTCGCAGTAGTGACTGAGAGTGACACGATTCGCAATTACACATTGACGACCTCTTTGAGTCACCTTAAGAAAGACGCGAAAGGTACAAACAACCCGCTCAGGGAATAGTTTTCTTCGTCCTTATTAAAATGTCTACGGAGAAACCTCGCCCCCAGGGCAGGCACAGGAAAGTTGCGTTCACTTAGAAATACAAGTCCTCAGAACCAACCAACGGCCTTTCACGCTTCCTAGCGAGGAATGAGAGATGCGTAGATAGTTTGTAATGCGATCGAATATAATGACCACGTTTGTTGGGTTAAAACATCTTTCTCTTAGGTTAAATAATGAGATCTGTCTATTGCAAACATACGCATGACAGAGTAATTTGGAAATGATTGAATAACTTGGTCTCAGATCCCATAACTACCTTTTTTCGTTTATAGTCAGGTGGACAATTGAGTGCACAACACTGTTAATGACACGATCTCTAGGCACGGTGTAGGAACCGAATTTACTACACATAAAGTAGCCATCGTGGGAATGGTTAATTTAATATGAATGTAGAGTTTAGCTCCAGGTTCACCTTCTTCCTAATGTAGCGTCTGGAATCTGACGATGTCACAGACTTGACTCCTGGAATCTGAAGTCATGTTCGTCTAAAGAGATCTAAATGAATCATCGACGAAGAAGCTAAAAAAACAATTTACATCGTTTTGACATCAGGGACACGTATATTATAAAATATACAATTCAGTGTAATCCAGAACTGGCACTCTCATTGTCTCATCATGTGGACAATTGATGAGACACAATGGCGCACAATTGATTGTTCACTTATGATCTAATATAAATTATTGGGCTCTATACTTGGGAAATGGAAGTAGGCATATTTTAGGTAAGTATGCACATACTATGTCAGCTTTTACGGTTAATAGCTTCAGATGTTAGGCGAAATTGCTGGTGGTTGTTCGAATGAATTCTATTTCCAACACAAAGGTTGAGTTTACCTTTCCCCGATGAAGACAATATGTCAAAAGTGCATATTTATGGCCATTCTCATTTACTTAGAGCTTAATATTTTTTGTACCCACTATGCTATATTTGTTTGCCTTGATTCCTATACGTACACACACACACACACATATATATATATATATATATATATATATATATATATATATATATATATATAGCTACACACACACGCGCGCGCGCGCACACACACACACACACACACACACACACACACACACGTGCCGTAGCAGCCGAGCAGTACAGACGCTCTTATCAGTTGTTCCCGCTTCTTGATTATCAGTCATGAGTGATTGTAACTTGTGTAGCGATCCGTTACCGGAAGATATTGATGATTGTGCATTATGCTCAAATTGTAAATCTAGACTTCATTTTGAGTGTGCAGAAGTTCAGATAACCACATGGAATCGTATGGGTGAGGACAGAAGAAATAACTGGAAATGCAAATCCTGTAAAAGTAAGTCTGTTAAAACTAAGGACATTAGTCAAGACTTTATTTCAAAAATGCATGCTGATTTTTTGCAAAACATGGAGGATACTATAAAACAACAGTTTTCTGAATTTGAGGCAAGGAATAAATCTCAATTAGATGAGTTTAAGACCTCCTTGGAATTTTTTTCAAAAAAGATTGATGACTATGATAAGGAAGTTAAAGTATTTAAAAAAGACATGAATGTTCTATCTGAGTCACAGAGATCTCTTGAATTAAAAAATGTGGAACTAAAAAATGACCTAAATTTATATATGACCCAATTTGAAAATTTGCAACAGTACAATAGAAACAAGAATTTGCAGATTGATGGAGTTCCAGAAGATAAGGGGGAACAAATGAAACCTATAGTTGACAAATTGGCTGAAATAATTGGGGTAGAAATTGATTTCAAAAGTGACATTCAGGCTATGCACAGAATACCATCCAGGCGAGATGATAGGCCCAAACCCATAGTTGTGCAGTTTACTAACCGTCAATTAAGAGATTCTTTCTTAAAAAAGAGTAAAAATGCATCTAAGTTAAAAGAAATTAAGTCTACTGATTTTGTGCCAAACGTTCCAAGAACTAATGTGTATGTCAATGAACACTTGACACCTTACTTCAAAGACATACTGTTCCATTCTAAAAAGCTGAAAGAACTGGGATATAAATTTGTTTGGGTCTCTGAGGGTAAAATTTTTGTGAAAAAATCCGAAAATGACAGAAAAATAAGGGTAACTACTATTGGTGATTTGAAGAAATTGGGTCTGGACATTAGGGAGTGAAACTGAGATGCATTCAAGTGTTAATTATATGTACTTTTGTTGGTACTTTTATGGTTAATCAAAATTTAAAATCAGATAATTTAAATATATTTTGTATGAACATTAGGAGTGTGAGAAAACATTATAATGAACTTATTGCTTATTTAAATTGCCAAACTAAACAATACAGAATTATAGTATTGACCGAAGTGTGGATTAAGATTGGAGAAGAGGACAGGTATTCCATACCAGGTTACAACATGTTGTTCCAGCCGAGGCCAGATAATCAAGCAGGTGGAGTTCTTATCTACGTGGACTCTGATATTCAATGTACCCACAGACTTATCTTGCTGCCAACTGCGGAACTTGTCAACATCATCTTTCAGATAACTTACAACAATCTTACTTTTAATCTGTCATTGTTTGGAATATATAGGCAATGTAAATTTACTTATAGACAATTTAATTATGATTTCGAAAATATTTTAGCTTTAAAAAATGACCCCACGATTATTGTAGGAGACATGAATATTTGTACTATAAAAAAACATGGTTCTGGTGAGGAGTATTTAAACAAAGTATTTTCTTATGGTTTTGAAAATTGTATCAATATTCCTACTAGAGTTGTGCATAATTCCGCTTCATGTCTGGACCATGTACTGATTCGCAACTCCCGGGGTTTAAATGTAAAATGTACTGTTTTAGAATTAGATATAACTAATCATTATGGTATAGACATTGAGTTATCTGGAGTGTTAAGTAATAAAAACCGTCCATTATTTTGCAAAATATTAAATAAAATATTGTTTACTAGGCAACTAAGGTTAGCAGATTGGGGCTTTATTTTAAATGATGCAAACATTGATACTGATCAGGCTGTTTCTAAATTTTATGAAATTTACACCAGATGTTATAATGCTTCTTGTACATTGAAAAAACTGAGTAGTAAGAATAGAAAGCGAAATGAATGGGTAAGCAACTATTTAATACAATTAATTAATCGTAAAGCTGAAGCTTTTAAAACCTATTTGAGAAATAAGGATGACACTATTTTAAAAAACTATTACACACAGTTAGCAAAACAAGTAAAGAGACAAATTAAACATGAAAAGGTGAATTATTATTCTAATTTGATTGATCAATGTGAAGGCGACTCTAAACAGTACTGGAATGTGGTAAGAAAGATGGTAAGGAAAAAAAGAAAGTGCTTAGAAAAGATTGAAGTTGAGGGTAGAGAAATGCATGTAAAAGGTAATGAATATGTAATTGCAAATTATTTCAATAAATACTACAGTAATGTTATATCTGAGTTAAGATTTAATGAATTTGGTGAGGATTTGTTTTTTGAAGAGCAATATCAATGTGAAGTATTTTTTGAGCGATTTGAATTGGAGTTTGCTGATGTAATAACCACAATAAATAAAATGAAAAACAAACGTAGTTGTGGTATTGACGGAATCAGTATTATAACGGTTAAGGAGAACTTAGATGTGCTTGCACCAATATTTTATAGTATTTATAAAAGGTCATTAAGTCAGGGCAAAATACCAGAACAGTTTAAAGTAGCCACTGTAGTACCAGTGTATAAAGCGGGGGATGATAACGTCTTGGCGTCATATAGGCCAGTGTCATTGATAAGTACCGTTGCCAAAATTTTTGAGACCTTAGTCAAAGATAAATTAATGAAGTATTTGGATGAGAGGCTGATATTTTCTCCTGATCAGTTTGGTTTCCTGCCGGGTAGAGGTACCGATACAGCGATTGAGAAACATGTCAGCACTATTGTGAATGCTTCAGATAAGTATAATTATACATTATCTGTATACCTTGATATGAGGAAAGCATTTGATGTTTTGGATATTGATATTCTTATTACGAAAATAAAAAAATGTGGAATAGGAGGTTCAGCTTTGTCCTGGTTGGAGTCTTTTTGTAGGGATAGAAAACAGACTGTAAAGATAAATGAAGTGTTTAGTGACATGGTTGAACTAAAATACGGGACAGCACAGGGAGGTGTCCTAGGACCAGTTATGTTCTTGATATTTATAAATGACATGTTACGTATTCAATTGAATTCAAGAATATTCGCATATGCCGATGACACTGCCCTTGTATGTTCAGCGTACAGTAAGGAATCGCTAAAAAGAAAGATTGATAGTGATTTGAGTAAAATTTCGACATGGTTAATTGAAAACAGAATGTTAATAAATACAACAAAATCAAAATGTTTAATATTTTTTGACACTAACCAACCTAGGGAACAGCTGCAAAATGATTTTGAATTGTTTTGTCACAGACATAGTTGTAAATATCAATGTACATGCTCCAGCATAGAGGTCGTAGAAAAAGTGAAATATTTGGGACTTTTCATTGATCACAAACTTAAATGGGACCATCATATTGATTATTTAGGAAAGAAGCTGAGAAGAATCAACTATGGTCTATACCACATGAGAAGTTGTCTTAAGGGCCAACACTTGATACAGCTTTACAGATCGTGGTTTGAAAGCGTGCTGAGGTATGGGATATTACATTTTGGGGGTACATATCCAGCGGTAAAAAAGCTTGTAATTATGTGTCAAAGGCAAGCTTTACGTATAATTTTTCGAGTTAATAAGAGGGACAGACTAACCTACATTTTTTCGGAGAATGGGCTGCTTACTTTTGAGCAAATACACAAGTTATGTTGTCTGATGTATGTACATGCAAGAATTGAGCAGTTTCCAATGAGACAGTTTAATAGAGTAACGAGATTTGCACAATATATTACACTTGAATTGCCAAACTTGAACAAGGAACGCAGCAGAATGCAACTCTGTTATTTGGGTCCAAAATTTTATAATGAAATAATTAGAAATTATGGTAATAGCATCGTATATGAAAAGAAACGTAAATTTAAAATGAAAATTATAGCTTTTTTAATAAGTTAACAAACATTTCATTCTGTGGTTTTATTTATGTATCTTTGGTGCTATTTATTTATTTATTTATGTAATATAATTCTTGATTGTGTACTATTGTTGCTACGTAATTTATTTGTAAATATTACAGTCTAATATCTTGTTAAAACCAAATAGTGCTATTTGTTTTTTATTGCTGAAATATTTATTAGAGTAATGAATTGAGTTTCTATTGCATTTTATTGTTCATTAATGGCATAGTTTATATTGTTATGTTTTTTCAGAGTTTATATTGTTGTTATGTTCTATCAGAGTTTATATTGTTGTTATGTTCTGTCAGAGTTTATATTGTTGTTATGTTCTGTAAGAGTTTATATTGTTGTTATGTTCTGTCAGAGTTTATATTGTTGTTATGTTATTCAGAGTTTATATTTGTTTTACGGTTGTATAGTTTATTTATAGTTGTTATATATAATTTATTGTGTATATTTGTTGCTTAATTAATTATGGAATTCTAAGTTTAGTAAAGTTTAGCCGAAAGTATTTCTGCTTCCAAACAGAAAGTAACGCTGGGGAAAAATCGGTACATGGTCTTGACTGTGTGATAGGCATGAGAGCTGTTGTGTGCTCTAGTGGTAATATTCTTGTTTTATATTTATTTGTTAATTATAACATTCTTTTTGCATAATGAATTCGTCAGGCATTGTCACTGTTCTGTTTTCTTTATTGTTATAGTTATTTAGATGTAAGATTCTATTTATTGTTATTTGGGTATAATATTCTATTTATTGTTATTGCTGTTTATAAAGTATTTATTTATAAACTATTTCACACACACACACACACACACACACACACACACACACACACACACACACACACATTTCAAGCGAGCAGTCTAGTGATTTGTGTACATTACCAACTGCCCTCCCGCACGCTCTGTTAGGTGCATTGGGAGGATTATATCTGTAAAAAGATTGTATTGTTTTCTGAATAAAGTATTTTTGAACTTGAACTTGAACTTGAACACACACACACACACACACACACACATTTAATTTATATTTATTTGTTAATTATAACATTCTTTTTGCATAATGAATTCGTCAGGCATTGTCACTGTTCTGTTTTCTTTATTGTTATTGTTATTTAGATGTAAGATTCTATTTATTGTTATTTGGGTATAATATTCTATTTATTGTTATTGCTGTTTATAAAGTATTTATTTATAAACTATTTCTCTATATATTTTAGTGATAGATGTAATATAGAGTACTGAGAATGTATAAATAGGTATATATTGGTTATAGTATTAGGCATGCAATTTGGAATATTAATATGTAAGTAGGCACATAGAATGAAAATTGGTTTAATTACTGAGTAGTTATAATGCCCACACACGCCATTTCTGGTGTCTGGGTTATCTTTGCATGTAATTATATTGTACATTACCGAATAAAGGATTTCTGACTTCTGACTTCTGACACACACACACACACACACACACACACACACACACACACACACACACACACACACACACACACACACACACTGTGTGTGTGCATGTGTTTGCATATAACAGAGAGGCATTAAAATTCAAAATTGCAAAAGATCTGGACAAAATTTCTAATTGGTTATCAAACAATAAAATTTTAATTAACAGTAGTAAATCTAAATGCTTAATATTTTTTGATCATCACTCTTCAAATGAATTTTTAAGAAATGAATATAATTTATTTTGTCACAAGCACCAATGTATATATAGTTGTTATTGTAGTAATATAGAAGTAGTAGATTGTGTGAAGTATTTAGGTTTGTACATAGATAAATGTCTTAAATGGGATCACGATATAAATTTCCTGTCAAAAAAGCTTAGAAAAGTAAACTATGTTCTTTATCACCTGAGGGATTTTGCATACAGTTATCAATTAAAAAATGTCTATCTTTCCTGGTTTGAGAGCCTACTGAGGTTTGGTATTGTGCACTATGGGGGGACCTTCACAACTTATTTAAATACCATAGTTATGAACCAAAGGAATGCTCTCAGAATAATTTACAATGTAAAGCACATGGATAGAATGAGCCACTTATTTGTAGAAAATAATATTTTTAGATTTAGACAGCTTTATCAGTACTCAGTAATCATGCATATTCAGAAATATCTTGGCCAATTTGAATTTAGACAAATTAATCGCTATACTAGATCTAGTCAAAACCTGTTGTTAAAAATACCTTTGTTAACAAAAGAACGCAGCAGGCATCAGTTTTGCTATCTGGGACCTCAGATATATAATAGGTTCTTGACGCATAGTGGCCAAAATATTATATTTGAAAAGAAGCCAAAAGTAAAGATGAAAGCAATTGAGTTTGTAAGCAAACTGCCAGATATGCATGCCTAGTTACTGTGTCATTGTTGTTTGGTTTTATTTCATGCCTATAGCAAACTGTTAACTCTTTTCTTGTTTTATTTATTTATTGGCATGTTGATATATATTTATTTATTTAGCATATTTATTTATTTAGCCTGTTAATATTTACTTATTTATTGATTTAACCTGTTAATATTTACTTATTTATTTATTTAGCCTGTTAATGTTTACTTATTTATTTATTTAACCTGTTATATATATATATATATATATATATTATATATATATATATTTATTGCATTGTTGTTTCATATTTATATTTATAATATTTCTGTTACGTTTATTCATTTTGTTGTTGGCGTTATGTATGATATTTAAAATTTTTTAAATTTTAAAGGACATATGTTGTATGGTCCTGCACTGCAGAAATATTAACAAATAATGCATGTTTAGTTATGTATTTACTTATATTGCATGTTTATAGACCTTGAAATTAGTTTAAATTGGATAAATATATTTAAGATGAGTAATTACATGGTATAATTTGATATGTACAGCAAGTGGTGTGAAAATGGACTGAAATAGACTGCATTCATCAACTCCACTCCCGCACGCGCTGACTGAAGCGCACTGGGAGTAAAATTGTATTTTTTGTAATATTGTTAAATTTTGTTGAATAAAGGAATTTTGAACTTGAACTTGAACTTGAACACACACACACACACACACACACACACACACACACACACACACGGAGTTCTGAGTGTTGTAACAGTTTTTTATGTTATAGCAAGTAACTTTATTTTCGATATCTTCATAACAGTGCTGATCAAGTACTGCATACTTTATATTTGCTAAAATGTACAGCTAAAAGTACATTTGTTACTAACATTTCTAATTTTCTTATCTAGATAAACTCTGTGCTCAACAATAGGGATTCCAGAAAAAAATAAGTAAAATTATTGTCAAGCTTATAAAGACTATAAAATGTAAACAAGTAAAAATTATAGTTAAATTAGTCAAACATAATGGTAGTGATGTCATAATACTCTATGTTTACACAGAACAGTTGACTACATTTAACAGACTCTTTCTTTCATTTTACATGTGTTTGCTGCTAATACATTTCTTATGGAAAGTTTCGCAACTTTAAACACCAGTAGGGCGGAGAAAACATCCTTCCTTAGTTCACCTCTAGGGCACAACACTATAGCAAATCTATGTGTACCAAATTTTATATCTCTATCTTTCATAGTTTGTGCTGAGCCTTAATAAATCAGTCAGTTAGGACCTAATATGTACAGATAGATAGATAAATTAATAATTTTTAACGGACTTTGAGCGAACATGACATAAACGTTTGCAAGCAACATAAACGGAAAGAGAGCGAGTGTAAGGATTCCGATATGATTAGGACTGGTAAAGGAAGACAGGATGTTTTTGATTAGCGCTGCCGCTTACACAACCGACTCATGTTTCAATCGTTCGACTCCGTTACGTAGGAAAAGTGGACTGGAATTTTATGGCCCTGTACAGATCATGCAGCTCTGATGGTAATTTTAATCCATATAGGCCTACTAAAGTTTACATGGCTTCAATAGAAAACGCTAGTTGTGATCGTAGAAACTACTCAATTTCAACAATAATACCAGATTTTGCTTTAAGAGGGAAAGATTTACGTGAGACGGATGATCGTGCATGACGGGAAGTCGATAATGGATACGATTGTACTGCCGAGATGAAGCTATAGCTACAATGGTTTCCGACATGGAAACCATTCGACCCGTAAAGTATTACTACGCGGCGCGACGGTGACCTTCTGACCCAAACCACTGACCCTAGAGGAACTGTCAAACCGGTATCAGAAAAAGCAGCAACCATCGCGAAATTAAAAAGGAACTTTGAGTTTAGTAGCAACTCTTTGTTACGTGAGAGGCAGTCAGTGGCTGACACATGGCCATTGAAAGCCGCCATTTAATATTCAAATGTGACTTTCCTTTTTCTGTTCCTATTCTGGCAATCGATTCAATCGTGAATAAACTAAACCCCCGAATAAGATTCAATGCTAAGCAGGGTCTACCTATGCGGTTGAAGTAATGACATTCTAGCTCTTCCCTAATTCATGAGTGGCATTTTGAAGTCATATGGTGCATTTTGATGCAATGAATAGGTTGCAACAAAAGGCATTCCCACCAATGGGAAATTAACTTCTTGGTCCACTCGGGATGGGGCACTGCTGCAGCGACCAGGATGATGTCTTAGATAAGCTTTACAAAATGCCATCGTTTTCTAGTTGTCTCATATAAAACCATGGATTCTGAACTCTAGAAAGGGCACTCTAGGTCCTTGACTGCATATTACAGCGTAGAAAAGACTAAGAAGACTTAGTTGACAGTCACAATTATTGCCGAATCGAAAAACGTACTGTACGACCAAATAATAAAACTATTCCAAGCAAATAAAGACGGGAAATAAAAAGCAAGTGCAAAATTATCCTGTACTCATCGATGGTACAGAGTAGCCTTCGGAATTCAACCAAAATTTAAGTTGAACATCTGCCATCAACTTGAGGTTGAACGATGAAACTTTAAGCCTTGGGTTGAGGTTGATTCCGTCCTGACCCTGAAATCCACTTATACGTGGCGTTATCTATATAAATAAAAATGAATTTCCATTCGTTAGTCTCGCTAAACTCGAGAACGGCTGAACCGATTTGGCTAATTTTGGTCTTGAAATGTTCGTGGAAGTCCAGGGAAGGTTTAAACGATGAGAAAATATAACAAAAGTTCACATGATTCCGCCCCACTGGTCTCTAAAAGTTACGGAAATATCCGTAAGAAGTGCATTGCAGCAAACATGTGTTATTAAGTGAAAGAGCTTGTTCAAAATTAATCAGCTGTTCTTTGTAAACATATATAATGCGACAAAAGAAATAATTAATTATAATATGTTGAATTATATGTTGATCAGAAGAGCAATGCAGATATAAAAATTATTATCTTACGTTGGCTACAAATATAAAGAATGTTATAAAACCAACCTTATTTAATTATTGTTGTTTTTTTTTTGACAGAAGTATGGTTCTCAGAATGTGCGCACTGAGTCCATGGCAGACAAAGCAAGCTCAATCATGGCATCGGAAATATAACGAATTAGATCCAGAAGTGATACACGCGCAAAGCCTAAAATAAAAACTATTCGGAATTTCGCTTAACATCTGAAGCTCATAATCATTAGGCTGTAATAATAAATGTACCTAAAATATGCATATTTTCGTTTCAAAATTACATTGAGCGCCATCATTTATTACATCGTATGTGTGCTAATGAATTCGACTTGTTGACTCCTGTCCACGCTTGGCTAATATAGTTCAATTGTATGCAAAAATCATAGAATATCGGAGAAAAATTCCAGTTATTTCACAGGTGCATATTGACACTGTTTTAAAATTTAAGTCTTAAATAGATCATGAGCTTGGAGAATCCTTAAGTGGCTATCATTTATCTCAGAAGCTTAATAACGCCTCAAATCATCGAATCTATGGCGCTATGTTAAGAAAATTCAGCTGACAACAAACATGAGAGTTGCATTGCTGAACGATACATCTGCTGAAGATTTCTCTGAGCAATTGCTGACTATCGGTAGTTGTCGAGTACCTGTCGACGAATCAAGTGGATTGATTTCATCTCCTCCGAATTTCTGTAACTTTGTCTCATCGAAAGACGAACTCATCAACAAAATATTCCCAAACATCATTACTAACCTCAAAAATAATGAATGGTTGAGTGAGCGAGCAATTTTGGCAGCTAAGAATAAAGATGTAGATGACTTAAACTACATAATTCAGAATGATATCATTTGTACACTGCATTCTTTCAAATCTATTGACTGTGTAACAAATGAAGATGATGCCACCAACTATATAATTTAATTTTTAAACTCCTTGGATGTACCTGGCTTACCACCGCACAATTTACGACTAAAGATTGGTTCCGTAGTAATCATGCTTCGTAACTTAAACCAACCAAAAAACTGTGCAATGAACACGTTTGGTGGTAAGTAAATTTATAAGCAATTTGATTTACGCCATAATACTCAAAGGAAAATTCAAAGGTGAGGAAGTTCTCATTCCGAGGATCCCGATGATCCCAACCGACATATGCCATTTGAGTTTAAACGGCTTCAATTTCCGATCCGTCTTGCATTCGCCATGACTGTAAATAAGTCACAAGGCCAATCTTTGAAAGTTTGTGGTCTTAATCTCGAACAACCATGTTTTTCCCATGGCCAATTATATGTGGCATGTTCACGGGTTGGAAGAACTTCCGCGTTATTTGTTTTCGCGCCGAATAAAAAAAAAAAAACAAAAAATGTAGTTTATTACAAGGTGCTACGATAAAATGGCAAATAGAGAATCATTGAATATTATATTTTTTTTATTTACAATTATCCTAATTTAAAAAGTAAAAAATGTGATCATGTGATATTGCCTTTAAGGCGGAACAAAGTTCCCCGGGTCAGCTAGTTCCTAATATAAATGAATTTAATTTATGACATGGCATATTCTCCTAGTATAAACTAAGGATTTTTTAATTACATTTACCATGCTGACCGAAGAGAAAATATACAGCAACTAACCATACTAAAGGTAAGTATATTCGCCAAAACGGCATGTGCAATCTGATTTAGTATTATTCGAAATCCTCTTTGATTCCTCCACAAAATAGAAAATCGTCAGCGAAGCCCTCCAGATTTGCCTCGTTGGATCGCTGCACAAATCTTAAGGCTCGATTCTCAAAAAGAGTTCTCAAGGAAAAGGAAAATTGACGAAAACGGACTGACCTGATACCACGACACGTACGTACAATGAACGTACGACCTCTAGCGTACCACTCACATCATAGACTCCACTCACGGAGGCTGGACACGTACTCACGTAACCCATTTGGCACTCCTAACTTCGCCAAAACGTTGACAATAATAACATGTAATAATATGTTGTACGTTGGCAATAATATGTAACTCACACTGTCAAATGTCTGCAATGTTTTAGATATTCAATGTAAAGTTTACGAAAATGTGACTGCGCCTTCAGAGCGAATGGCAAGACAAGTATCTGGTATTCTCAAAAATTGTCTTCCTCATAGTGCATTGGAGGCACTACTAAAATAATGCTGATTGGTCACAAATCTGGTGACTAAACAGATCCGGACTTCTTAGTCATAAAGTCATAGTATTATCCAAATGTATGCCTGGGAAATTACCAGTACTAAGTATGAGGTTGAATAATAGATTCGAGAAGTTTAGTCAGTAGTTAGTTCTTAATGTGTTCATGCATGGCCTTAATGTGTTCCATGAACTACTTCAGGCCAGATTCTCACTAGAGTTTGTGTAAATGATGTTTGAATTTGTTTAAGTGTGCTTTAAAATATGACATGGCACTTGCGATATTTTTGTGGTGAAACAAGTATAACGGGGGAAAAATGTTTCCAACACCGTTTGTGGAATACCACGGATTTGGATCTTCAACAATATTTGTAAAAGAGTGTGTATGATATTACAACTATAACCTGACCATTCAATGTTGTATACGTGCTTGACATTGGGGACTAACAGTACCATATTTAAACACTCCTTCTTTACATTGGCCGGCCCCGTTTGTGTTATATATTAAGGTATCAATAAACATCTTTATTGACAATATTCTCTCATTGACAATATAAACTACTTTAGTGAAACGCGTATATGTGACGCGCATGTATGTTAATCGCAGACTCGAACACTGTCGTTGGTTCCATGAACAGCAAAAAAGAGTACGATTATTGTGTTTTTGGTTGATGTAATGATGAATATATAGAGAGTGGAAAGAAAGATTCGTACGTTATTAGAGAGTTTCGATTTTAAATATCAATTATGTTTGACAAACGAGATTCAGCGAGGAAAGTGTGAAGCGCTGGAACGCTAAGCGTTTTGCAATGTTTTTACATTTAGTTGACACTGGGCGTTCCGTATGTTCGCAGTGTTCCAACCAACACCTGGGCAGAACAACTTCTATAGAGAGTTGACACCGAGATAGACGTAGTGGATCGATGCCAACGCATGTATTGCTCAGAAAACTTCACCCGAAGAGATTTTTCTTCACCTACATTCTGATGAGATAAGTGGATCCTCTAGGAAGATGGGAGTTTCCAAAAACATTCTTACTACTTAAAATAATGTAAAATAGCCTTTGAGATTACGAGTATTTACCATCAGATCCGCGTGTAGGATTGCTCTATGTATCAGTTTGATGAAGATATCGCATCAATTATAGCTATAATTCGATTCCAGTGACCTTGAATACTACGAGAACCCTAGAACAGACTAGAAAGGCACACGACGACAATGTGACAGCTAAGTGAAAGAAAATCAACACTGCTCATACGGTTAATCGCTGATACATGACCTTGATGCTTTATCCCGCCGCTACGGTATGGCCTTGAATTATACCTATACGTAAGTTACCGTTCAATGTTGGCTAATGGATTGCTTCGAGGCTACGAATCTTCACAATATAATAGGAGACCATTATTATGCCAAAGCATCGTAGTGCACTCAACTGTGCACCTCACGAGACAAAGAGAACATCTCTTCATCTAGATTACACTGGTAAACCAGACAGACCTCTTTTGCAGTGCAGGTGTCCATGATGTCAAAACTATGATGCAAAGGGTTCGTGTTAAACATCTTCATCGCCGACTTTTTTGGATCTCAACATACGGACGTGGACTCCAGATGCCAGAAGGTAGGTTTGCGATAGTTTTAGACTTCATATACTGCACTAAGCGCAAGGCGAAGTAGAGGGAAATTACTCAAAATTTGCAGTAATACAACTATTGCTTCCGATCTTATCAATCTATGTTATGAAAACCTTCTAGTATTGCGTGATTCTGGACACTTGGTTCTGGAAATGTATTAATGGCTAGATAGCAAGAAAGGTAAGAGAAAAGTTAATACAAAAATAATCATACTGTGGAATTAAATTTATAAATGTTTTAGATTAAAGTTAAATTCTCTATGAAGAATCTTTTAACTTTCATTGTAAAGCGTATTCTCATAGTTTAAAACTTTGAACTTTGAACCACTAAACCGATTGCACTGAAATTTTACAAAGGCATTCTTAGGGCCCTTGGTTAATATATGTATGGTATGTTCTTATTTCGAATATCCCTCCAGGCTACTCCACACTGGTCTTTAGAGTTGCGAGAAATCCCATCTTGGACACGCAAATACAAAGTTACATTACAGCACACAAATGTTATTATTAATTCTCTTATAAGGCTATGCTGGCTTGTTTTTGGTCACTATGACTGTTATTCCTATCATGATTGTACCTCCCCGGGATTTGAACCCGTGATCTCTCAGTTAGAGAGCCGTGACTGTATCCACTAGTCTACGGAGGAGGATTAAACAAATATTATCACATGAGAAATAACTGGTCTGTGTATACATTGTTTTATGACAGCTTCACCATATGTTTAATTAATTTAACCAATATTTACAATTGGTACTATTAATAAATAGTCTTGAAAGTATAGAGTAAGCTTGACAGTAACAACACTTCTTATTTAAACCTTTTCTGCAACCGTTGTTGAGCAAAGAGTAAGAAAATATCCATATAAGAAGATAAAGTTTTAGTTAAAATGCACTTACCAAAAACAAAGTTTCTATCTAACTTGAATTACAAATTTAAAAACTATTTTAAAACCCATATTAGTTTTACTTTGACAGAAGTTAGCTCCTTAGAATTCTGTATGTATACACATTTAATTGATATGCATATGCATACCTACGAAATTGCGTGCAAAGGGGCGAGTAACTGTTAGTTATTTTATAAGATCTTGCAGAAATAATACGTTTATGATAAAAATTATATTTGTTACATCAAAATCATGTTTGCTACAAAGCTATTTTTATCGAATCAGAAGTAATCAGCTCACTTAGGCAACTGAATGTTATTCAAATCAATAGTTATTTTTAATTAAATTAACTTTTTAAAACTTAGATTAGTTAAATATTATGAAAACCTGTATACAAGACAAATGTATTTGAAAAACATAATGAATTGCTCCACGAAGGCAATAAATATTTTTGTTCGACTTGGACAGAATGTAAAATAGGTGGAAAATATACTTATTTTGTATTATAAGGAAATATTGCATTATTTAAGTTATTTATTAACTCTATGACAATTTTGTGAAACGTTACTAAGCTGTTTGAAACTGTTACCGTTGGAAGCGGTGGATTATTCCATTCAGCTTTAAGTTAATTTTTGAAATGGCAAATGTGAAATAACAATCCTACAACATACAGTCGTTTAGATATTATACTGTTGAAAGTAAAAGCACATCAGGCGAAACCGAGGTTTTTAGATTTGTGTTTGCATTAACGTTTTAGATTTGTGTCAATGGACAATTTCCTTAACTGTCCACCAAGAACCCTCGGTATAAATCGATCGTTAGTTTGTAATCAAGAACAGTAGCAGTTTATCAACTTGCATGTCGCAATCGTAATGTGCCAGTTGATTGTCAAGCGGGAACAGAAGTGGGCCAAGAACAGATCCCTGCGGGACACCAAAACCTATTGCCCACTGCCCTCTATCATCTGTCGTCACCACGGACTCTGCCTTGTCATCACACTCGGGTTGAATGAACAGATTCAAGGATATCAAAAGAGTTCTTCCGTTCAACTCTATGGATCTGTTATTAGTAAATTACTTTTAAAAGCATAGCATGAAGGGTTTGATAATGACTTCCGTTTGTTTATGTGTGAGTGAAATGAACAAATTACCATTATATTATTTATTTCATTTCATTTGTAAATCCCAGATCTTCTCCTTTAGTTTCCATTTACGTAAAATATGTTCTCGTATTTTTGGGAGAAAGCTTAAGGGCGCACAACACTTTTTAATTGACACTATCTAAGAAACGGGTTTAGAGCTGACGAGAATGTATTACCAAATTAATTCTGGCTTGAAAACAACCACAATCGGGATTTAAATACATTTTACAGGTTATCAACATTGGTGTAGAAAATAGATTTTAAATATTAATTCTTTTTTTATAAAATATTCTTTGGTTCAAAATCATTATTGCGCCGGTAACTGATCCTTCTTAGCTGGAAAGTTGATTGATTAACTGAAACTCAAATGTCGCGATTTCACCAATACTATTGGAAGGTCTCTTCTCTCTGACGACACTGCCTATGTTTCCGCTGTTGCAAAGTCTGATTTCCTTGTGGAACAGGAACAGTGAAACTTGTGAAACAGTGATCAGGAGAGGAGAGGTCTCCGAGTGCATTGACTACGGGAATCCGGACCAAGGCCGGGCACCTTTCCCGCACCGAAATAGCTACTCATGGCTGTTTGTTCATAATATACTGACTGATTGACTGATAACAGGAGAATTATTCATTGCTGGTGAGGAATCTAGAGATATTTTACCAAAGGGAAGGGCGAAATGTGATAGTTATGATACGAATAAATTATGAAATACGTGAATGTTTAGCTTACAACAATATTCGTATAAATTAGTGGCATCCAATTAGTAGTTTTATCCTGGGTTATATAGAAAATATATCAAACGAAAAATTATAATTATTACAGCTTAATATAGTTGTAAAATAATATAGTCTGGACGGGACCTGTAATGGTCAAGCTGATTTATGAGTCAATATAAAATATTCGTGATTCAAAAAGATAACCCTTATAATATTATGGGGTTTTCTTTAAGTTACATTGTTTAAAACAGGGATACTACAAACTCTATGGTTCCTCGAAATATCAAATGTCATTGGTGAGAATTATTAATTAATTAATTCGGTGAATAAAAGATTAGTTTGTGGCAGTGGCATCCTTTATACGACTATAATGAGTAGGTTTAATGTCATTTGTCACTGTATGTTTTAAGTAGGCTATTTAAAGTTCGTATCATTTGTAACAATGATTATGGTAAAAAGTATTTATTGTTTATATACTTATGGTGTCGAATCTCATCTTACCTTTTACCTCTGCATAACATTTTTCGCATAAAACATTTCGAACTGATATTTTCAAATTAGTAGACTAATACACAAACTGTCATTATACATACTAAATATACATTTAAGGTAGGTATTATATTTTAGCAATATTATATGACATGTTAGGTACAATACATCAAAGAGTGGGAACTGAAAAAATAATAAGAAAATGACACCAGAACAGAAAATAAAAGATACAATCTTGTGTTTGTTTGTGTGTTGATGAATTCGTTTGAGCTGTTTATTTCTTGAATCGGATGTATAACAAAAGAAATATAAAAAACAAACTGCCTAAAAACTATAACTAAATGAAAAATCAACTTGTTAGGCATACTGTACCTCAATAAGCATCTACCTAAAAACAAAATGAGTTAAAGTAATTAAAATCCACCACTAAATTCTATCCTGACCTGCACATGAAGGACCTGTGTCCATATAGAACACAATAGCTGAAACTTCCGGAACACAAACGTCAAAAACAAAGTTTTTCTTAATACCGTAAAGGGAACTCATGGTCATTGGAAACCCCCACTATAACACAGTTTATAACACATATAACTCACACCTCCACAACATTATGGAAACTTCCAAAGTAGGACAAGTTTTGGGTCGTTGATACTTCTTAGCATCATTTCCCAGGCTTTTTCTAAAAAAACGGGCATTTGGAGCCCTGACATGAACATAACAATGTCTCCTGTACTGAGGTAAAATGTGGCAACTGGAGGAAAAACAAATCTCTTTAATGCATTGTATTTTATTGCTTCAGTCATGATACAAAGCCCTCATAGAGGCCCCCTGGCCCGACATTAACTGTTGCACTCTAGCAACTCTGCGGGAACTCTTGGTCAATCAAGACATTCCAATCTATAATCTCTAAACTTCTGGTCATTCAAGAGCTTAACATATTCATTTCTTTGGTTCGATTTTTTATTTAGATTAATTTTAATAGTAGTGTATAATGTTTACTTCAAAACCGTAGTAGTGTATGACTATGGTTGGAACCGTTTGACGAAGGTAGTTATAGTTATTAGTCACTCTGCACTTCAGAGCTATATAATATGGAAATTAATTTGTTTGGTGCTATAAACACATTTGTATGTACGGTTTCCCGTAAAATCTGAGCAAAGGTGCATATTTTCATTGGCACAGAATTTAAGAGCAAAAGAGATGTTTAATGTCATAATTTTTATTTTACTCTCTTTATAGCTACAAATTACAATATTCTCTTACGTGAAAGAGAATGCTAAACAACGTTTCACGTAACACGTTTAACTAAGAATAAGGAATATCCTATATCGGAGCATTCACCATTGTCATGTCAAATAGGAATGAAGTTTCAGCAAAATTCTGGAGATGGCGTGCAAAGAAACAGACAGAGGGGATATTTGGTTAGTCTCCTGAGGTACAACTTCGCTAATTCCAAGGGGGAACGTGCACCATCATTAAACTTTAATCTTGGGGTAGATATAAATAATGAAGTTTCAACAAAATTCTGGAGATGGCCTGCAAAGAAACAGACAGAGGGGATATTTGGTTAGTCTCCTGAGGTACAACTTCGCTAATTCCAAGGGGGAACGTGCACCATCATTAAACTTTAATCTTGTGGTAGATATAAATAATGAAGTTTCAACAAAATTCTGGAGATGGCCTGCAAAGAAACAGACAGAGGGGATATTTGGTTAGTCTCCTGAGGTACAACTTCGCTAATTCCAAGGGGGAACGTGCACCATCATTAAACTTTAATCTTGGGGTAGATATAAATAATGAAGTTTCAACAAAATTCTGGAGATGGCCTGCAAAGAAACAGACAGAGGGGATATTTGGTTAGTCTCCTGAGGTACAACTTCGCTAATTCCAAGGGGGAACGTGCACCATCATTAAACTTTAATCTTGGGGTAGATATAAATAATGAAGTTTCAACAAAATTCTGGAGATGGCCTGCAAAGAAACAGACAGAGGGGATATTTGGTTAGTCTCCTGAGGTACAACTTCGCTAATTCCAAGGGGGAACGTGCACCATCATTAAACTTTAATCTTGGGGTAGATATAAATAATGAAGTTTCAACAAAATTCTGGAGATGGCCTGCAAAGAAACAGACAGAGGGGATATTTGGTTAGTCTCCTGAGGTACAACTTCGCTAATTCCAAGGGGGAACGTGCACCATCATTAAACTTTAATCTTGGGGTAGATATAAATAATGAAGTTTCAACAAAATTCTGGAGATGGCCTGCAAAGAAACAGACAGAGGGGATATTTGGTTAGTCTCCTGAGGTACAACTTCGCTAATTCCAAGGGGGAACGTGCACCATCATTAAACTTTAATCTTGGGGTAGATATAAATAATGAAGTTTCAACAAAATTCTGGAGATGGCCTGCAAAGAAACAGACAGAGGGGATATTTGGTTAGTCTCCTGAGGTACAACTTCGCTAATTCCAAGGGGGAACGTGCACCATCATTAAACTTTAATCTTGGGGTAGATATAAATAATGAAGTTTCAACAAAATTCTGGAGATGGCCTGCAAAGAAACAGACAGAGGGGATATTTGGTTAGTCTCCTGAGGTACAACTTCGCTAATTCCAAGGGGGAACGTGCACCATCATTAAACTTTAATCTTGGGGTAGATATAAATAATGAAGTTTCAACAAAATTCTGGAGATGGCCGTGCAAAGAAACAGACAGAGGGGATATTTGGTTAGTCTCCTGAGGTACAACTTCGCTAATTCCAAGGGGGAACGTGCACCATCATTAAACTTTAATCTTGGGGTAGATATAAATAATGAAGTTTCAACACAATTCTGGAGATGGCCTGCAAAGAAACAGACAGAGGGGATATTTGGTTAGTCTCCTGAGGTACAACTTCGCTAATTCCAAGGGGGAACGTGCACCATCATTAAACTTTAATCTTGTGGTAGATATAAATAATGAAGTTTCAACAAAATTCTGGAGATGGCCTGCAAAGAAACAGACAGAGGGGATATTTGGTTAGTCTCCTGAGGTACAACTTCGCTAATTCCAAGGGGGAACGTGCACCATCATTAAACTTTAATCTTGGGGTAGATATAAATAATGAAGTTTCAACAAAATTCTGGAGATGGCCTACAAAGAAACAGACAGAGGGGATATTTGGTTAGTCTCCTGAGGTACAACTTCGCTAATTCCAAGGGGGAACGTGCACCATCATTAAACTTTAATCTTGGGGTAGATATAAATAATGAAGTTTCAACAAAATTCTGGAGATGGCCTGCAAAGAAACAGACAGAGGGGATATTTGGTTAGTCTCCTGAGGTACAACTTCGCTAATTCCAAGGGGGAACGTGCACCATCATTAAACTTTAATCTTGTGGTAGATATAAATAATGAAGTTTCAACAAAATTCTGGAGATGGCCTGCAAAGAAACAGACAGAGGGGATATTTGGTTAGTCTCCTGAGGTACAACTTCGCTAATTCCAAGGGGGAACGTGCACCATCATTAAACTTTAATCTTGGGGTAGATATAAATAATGAAGTTTCAACAAAATTCTGGAGATGGCCTGCAAAGAAACAGACAGAGGGGATATTTGGTTAGTCTCCTGAGGTAAAACTTCGCTAATTCCAAGGGGGAACGTGCACCATCATTAAACTGAATTTGCGGTTTCATTATAAATAATCAAGTTTACTTAACATTTCAAGTTTATAAATCCATACGTTTTTGCAGACAGACAGAAGAAACATTTTGCAAGCTCATACAGTTGATGGTCTCCGTTATCTCTTAGCCTAAAAAGCTAAATGTTCAACAGCTCTAATTGACACAAACATTTTCAATCAAATGCATTTACGATAAACCTGCACGTCAATTCGTTGTAGAGTTGCAGTGAAATATCTCATGATTAAAGTACGGTATTAAAAGTCAAAATTATAGAAGTGTATGACTACAGTTTGACGAAGATATGTAGTTATTGTTGTTACCAAAGAAATATTAGAAGGTATTACTCGAACCTTACAAAAATATTTATTTTTTTAGTTTCAGTGCCAATTTGGAGATATTTGAAGATATATGGAGAGTTAATTTTGGCAAAAATACTATAACACACACACACACACATATATATATATATATATATATATATATATATATATATATATATATATATATATATATATATATATTAGAGGTTACGATCATCAAAATACTTTTTCGAATTCCTGCTTGATTCAGAACCAAAAATAAATAATGCTTTGTTTTTTTATGGAACGCTCTGTGCATATAACAATATTCAGATTAATATAATTAAAAATTGTAAATGTGTTTGAATTTTCATAAATATTATCATTACATACGTATAAAAAACTCTTTTCTGCACTAGTCTACACAATGCTGAAATGTCGGGTTTTAATGATCTCATTTTCATAATAAATATATTAATATGTATATTTTATTACATTAAAATAACAACTGTAAATAAAATTACTCAATTAAATAACATGCAAGTTTATTCGAATTGTTTCTTCTGTGCTTGAAGTAGAAAATCAAGCCTTCTGGTTTACAGCGCGTTAAAGTTACCATCATTTTCAAAAGAAATCAAAAAGTTAATTATAAACATAAATGGATTGACATTTTTGTATACAAAATATATTTTTAAATTTGTTTAGAAAAATACAGATTTTTAGTGTAAACGTAAGTATTTTAATTTGAATAATCATTAATTATTACTCGTCTAACTATTTCCTAATATGAGACCCTTTCCTACTAGCTCAGAAATTCAATACGTGTTGTTTGAAATACATTTTAAAAGGCTATTTACTGTATTTAAATTGTGTAATGCAAATTTAAAAGTAAAACTATTCGCAAACATTATTTTGGTTTTTTCTGTGTTTATATAGGTAGTGTTTTGTTGCTATTTACTTTTCTTTATATAATTAAAATATGGGTAGCCCAGAATGAACATGTTTATCATACATCTTAAATAAAATATACACTTTTAAAAATTAAATTAACTCTATTACTATAGAGTTAATTTAGTTTAGAGTTAATTATTACTGTCGGCTCTTAATACTTGTTTTTGAGTCGACAGTACAGGCTGCAATCTTGATTTTAGTTTCACTCATGTGGTCTTTCAATGTTAAACCTCAAACAATCTACTCCTTTATTTTTGATTGTAGGCTTTAGATATATTATGATATTCTTCGTGTTAAACTTGATCCTTAAACCATATTCTTTATTATATTAAATTTAAACCTCACTGTTTTCGTTAAGTCTCATTCTTATGATCTTTCAATGTTAAACCTCAAACAATCTACTCCTTTATTTTTGATTGTAGGCTTTAGATATATTATGATATTCTTCGTGTTAAACTTGATCCTTAAACCATATTCTTTATTATATTAAATTTAAACCTCACTGTTTTCGTTAAGTCTCATTCTTATGATCTTTCAATGTTAAACTTTAAACAATCTATTCCTTTATTTTTGATTGTAGGCTTTAGATATATTATGATATTCTTCGTGTTAACCTTGATCCTTAAAAAACCATATTCTTTATTATATTAAATTTTAAAACCTCAACTGTTTTCGTTAAGTCTCATTCTTATGTTCTTTCAATGTTAAACTTTAAACAATCTACTACCTTTATTTTTGATTGTAGGCTTTAGATATATTATGATATTCTTCGTGTTAACCTTGATCTCCTTAAACCATATTCTTTAATTATATTAAATTTACAACCTCACTGTTTTCGATTAAGTCTCATTCTTAATGATCTTTCAATGTTAAACTTTAAACAATCTACTCCTTTATTTTTGATGTAGGCTTTAGATTATGATATTCATCGTGTTAAACCTTGATCCTTAAACCATATTCTTTATGTATATTAAATTTAAACCTCACTGTTTTTTCGTTAAGCCTCATCTTATGATCTTTCAATGTCAAACTTTAAACAATCATGCACTCCTTTAATTTTGATTGTAGGCTTTAGATATATTATGATATTCTTCGTGTTAACCTTGATCCTTAAACCATATTCTTTATTATATTAAATTTAAACCTCAACACTGTTTTCGTTAAGTCTCATTCTTATGATCTTTCATATGTTAAACCTCAAAACAATCTACTCCTTTATTTTTGATTGTAGGCTTTAAGATATATTATGATATTCCACCCCAATCCCCCTCCCGTACGAGTTAACCATTTGATCCTTAAACCATATTCTTTATTATATTAAAAATTTAAACCTCACTGTTTTCGTTAAGTCTCATTCTTATGATCTTTCAATGTTAAACTTTAAACAATCTACTTCCTTTATTTTTGATTGTAGGCTTTAGATATATTATGATATTCTTCGTGTTAACCCTTGATCCTTAAACCATATTCTATTATTATATTAAATTTAAACCTCACTGTTTTCGTTAAGTCTCATGTCTTATGATCATTTTCAATGTTAAACCTCAAACAATCTATCTCCTTTATTTTTTGATTGTAGGCTTTAGATATATTATGAATTCCTTCGTGTTAAACTTGATCCTTAAACCATAATTCTTTATTGTATTAAATTTAAACCTTACTGTTTTCGTTAAGTCTCATTCTTATGATCTTTCAATGTTAAACCTCAAACAATCTACTCCTTTATTTTTGATTGTAGGCTTTAGAAATATTATGATATTCTTCGTGTTATAAACTTGATCCTTAAACCATATTCTTTATTTGTTTATATTAAATTTAAACCTCACTGTTTTCGTTAAGTCTCATTCTTATGATCTTTCAAAGTTAAAACCTCAAACAATCTATTCCTTTATTTTTGATTGTAGGCTTTAGAATATATTATGATATTCTTCGTGTTAAACTTGATCCTTAAACCATATTCTTTATTATATTAATTTAAACCTCACTGTTTTCGTTAAGTCTCATTCTTATGATCTTTCAATGTTAAACCTCAAACAATCTATTCCTTTATTTTTGATGTAGGCTTTAGATATATTATGATATTCTTCGTGTTAAACTTGATCCTTAAACCATATTCTTTATTATATTAAATTTAAACCTCACTGTTTTCGTTAAGTCTCATTCTTATGATCTTTCAATGTTTAAACCTCAAACAATCTATTCCTTTATTTTTGATTGTAGGCTTTTGATATATAATGATATCTTCGTGTTAAACTTGATCCTTAAACCATATTCTTTATTATATTAAATTTAAACCTCACTGTTTTCGTTAAGTGTCCCATTCTTATGATCTTTCAATGTTAAACCTCAAACAATCTACTCCTTTATTTTTTGATTGTAGGCCCCCTTTATTTTTTTTTTTTTTTTAGATATATTATGATATTCTTCGTGTTTAACCTTGATCCTTAAACCATAGTCCTTATATTATATTAAATTTAAACCTCACTGTTTTCGTTAAGTCTCATTCTTATGATCTTTCAATGTTAAACTTTAAACAATCTACTCCTTTATTTTGATTGTAGGCTTTAGATTATGATATTCTTCGTGTTAACCTTGATCCTTAAACCATATTCTTTATTATATTAAATTAAACCTCACTGTTTTCGTTAAGTCTCATTCTTATGATCTTTCAAATGTTAAACTTTAAACAATCTACTCCTTTATTTTTGATTGTAGGCTTTAGATATATTATGATAATTCTTCGTGTTAAACCTTGATATCCATAAACCATATTCCTTTATTATATTAAATTTAAACCTCACTGTTTTCGTTTAAGTCTCATTCTTATGATCTTTCAATGTTAAATCCTCAAACAATCTACTCCTTTATTTTTTGATTGTAGGCTTTAGATAAATTATGATATTTCTTCGTGTTAACCTTGATCCTTTAAACCATATTCTTTATTATATTAAATTTAAAACCTCACTGTTTTCGTTAAGTCTCATTCTTATGATCTTTCAATGTTAAACTTTAAACAATCTAACTCTTTATTTTTGATTGTAGCCTTTAGATATATTTATGCTATTCTTCGGAGTTTAACCTTGGATCCTTAAACCATAATTCTTTATTATATTAAATTATAAACCTCACTGTTTTCGTTAAGTCTCATTCTTATGAATCTTTCAATGTTAAACCTCAAACAATCTAATTCCTTTATTTTTGATTGTAGGCTTGTAGATATATATGATATTCTTCGTGTTAAACTTGATCCTTAAACCATATTCTTTATTGTATTAAATTTAAACCTTACTGTTTTTCGTTAAGTCTCATTCTTCATGATCTTTCAATGTTAAACCTCAAACAATCTACTCCTTTATTTTTGATTGTAGGCTTTAGAAAATATTATGATATTCTTCGTGTTAAACTTGATCCTTAAAACCATATTCTTTATTATATTAAATTTAAACCTCACTGTTTTCGTTAAGTCTCATTCTTATGATCTTCAATGTTAAACCTCAAACAATCTATTCCTTTATTTTTGATTGTAGGCTTTAGAATATTATGATAATCTTCGTGTTAAACTTGATCTTAAACCATATTCTTTATTATATTAAAATTTAAACCTCACTGATTTCGTTAAAGTCTCATTCTTATGATCTTTCAATTGTTAAACCTCAAACAATCTAATTTCCTTTATTTTTGATTGTAGGCTCTTTAGATATATTATGATATTTCTTCGTGTAAAACTTGATCCTTAAACCAATATATTCTTTATTATATTAAATTTTTAAACCTCACTGTTTTCGTTTAAGTCTCATTCTATATGTAACTTCAATGTTAAAACCTCAAACAATCTATTCCTTTATTTTTGATTGTAGGCTTTTGATATATAATGATATTCTTTCGTGTTAAACTTGAATCCTTAAACCATATTCTTTATTTATATTAAATTTAAACTTCACTGTTTTCGTTAAGTCTCATTCTTATGATCTTTCAATGTAAACCTCAAACAATCTACTCCTTTATTTTTGATTGTAGGCTTTTGATATATAATGATATTCTTCGTGTTTAAACTTGATCCTTAAACCATATTCCTTTATTATATTAAATTTAAACCTCACAGTTTTCGTTAAGTCTCATTCTTATGATCTTTCAATGTTAAACTTTTAAATACTTTTACGCCTTTATTTTTGGGCGTAGACTTATGGAATATTTGTCATTTTAAGAGCATTAGGCTACTTATAAGCACCCAAACACCATTTTTTAGATATTTCCGCATTTTATTCCTTTTTTCCAGAAAATGTATTTTATAATTAAATACTTCAAAATATACAATTTACAATAAAAACGAAAAAGCGTTAGAATGCGTATTAATTATATATTAAAACAAAGTAGGTGTACGCCACACTGTTTTAATTAGGCAACATACGCCAAATACAGGTATACATTTTTTTATTTCCAGATTAATTTGGTATTTGACTCGTATAAAATAAAACGTGCAATAATACTTCTGTTTAGGATTTTACATAAATCAGCATTTCAACAGTCTATAAATGAGCATAATGTTCATTAAAATTAGTCATATTTCTTATGCCAAATTGATTTCCAAACACTATTGCCCTTCTGTGAGACGACACGATCACTCGATGTTCAACATATCTCAACAAATTTTTCAACTAATGTTTTCAACAAAATTTCGGAAACATAACAAGCATTGATGTTAAGGCCTGTAACCTAAGAACGTAGATTTAATACAAACATTATATCTCAGTTTAAAAAGTTATCTTCGAATCTTGGAGGATAAAACCTATTAGAACTAAGTATTCGATTACATTTTACGTTCGTTTGTAGAGATTTACATTTTCATAATCACGTTGAGTGGAATATCATTGGAAACTTCTTAAATAGCACTACAACATCGATTGGTATTTCGATAAAATCATTTTTTATACTTTATTAGTATATGTCGTGCACTGAATACGCTACATAAACTATGTACCTTAGAATACATGTTAATTGTCTTGTATTTTTGAGATTGAGTAGTCTCAATAATGGACTTTCTCAATATTGGCCATCTTCACACTGTTTATTCCATCAGTGTTTAACCGTATTTACTATACTTTATTAGTATATGTCGTGCACTGAATACGCTACATAAACTATGTACCTTAGAATACATGTTAATTGTCTTGTACTTTTGAGATTGAGTAGTCTCAATAATGGACTTTCTCAATATTGGCCATCTTTCACACTGTTTATTCCAATCAGTGTTTAACCGTATTTACTATACTTTATTAGCTATATGTCGTGCACTGAATACGCTACATAAACTATGTACCTTAGAATACATGTTAATTGTCTTGTAACTTTTGAGATGAGTAGTCCTCAATAATGGACTTTCTCAATATTGGCCATCTTCACACTGTTTATTCCATCAGTGTTGTTTAACCGTATTTACTATACTTTATTAGTATATGTCGTGCACTGAATACGCTACATAAAACTATGTACCTTAGAATACATGTTAATGTTCTTGTAACTTTTGAGATTGATTACAGGGTCTCAATAATGGACTTTTCTCATTAATTGGCCATCTTCACACTGTTTATTCCATCAGTGTTGTTTAACCGTATATTACTATACTTTATTAGTATATGTCGTGCACTGAATACGCTACATAAACTATGTACCTTAGAATACATGTTAATTGTCTTGTTACGTTTTGAGATTGAGTAGTCTCGAATAATGGACTTTCTCAATATTGGCCATCTTCACACTGTTTTATTCACATCAGTGTTTTTAACCGTATTTACTATTACTTTATTAGTATATGTCGGTGCACTGAATACGCTACAAAAACTATGTACCTTAGAAATACATGTTAATTGTCTTGTACTTTTGAGATTTGAGTAGTCTCAATAATGGACTTTCTCAATATTGGCCATCTTCACACTGGGTTATTCCATCAGTGTTTAACCGTATATACTATACTTTATTAGTAGAAATGTCGTGCACTGAATACGCTACATAAACTATGTACCTTAGAATAACATTTTAATTGTCTTGTACCTTTTGAGATTGAGTAGTCTCAATAATGGAGCTTTCTCAATATTGGCATCTTCACACTGTTTATTCCCATCAGTGTTTAACCGTATTTACTATACTTTATTAGTATATGTCGTGCACTGAATTAAGGCTATACATAAACTATGTTACCTTAGAATACATGTTAATTGTCTTGTACTTTTGAGATTGAGTAGTCTCAATAATGGGACTTTCTCAATATTGGCCATCTTCCACACTGGTTTATTCCATCAGTGTTTAACCGTATTTTACTATACTTTATTAGTATATGTCGTGCACTGAATACGCTACATAAACTTTGTACCTTAGAAAATACATGTTAATTGTCTTGTACTTTTGAGATTGAGTAGTCTCGAATAATGGACTTTCTCAATATTGGCCATCTTCAACACTGTTTATTCCATCAGTGGTTTAACCGTATTTACTATACTTTATTAGTATATGTCGTGCACTGAATAAATACGCTACATAAACTATGTACCTTAGAATACATGTTAATTGTCTTGTACCTTTTGAGATTGAGTAGTCTCAATAAATGGGGACTTTCTCAATATTGGCCATCTTCACACTGTTTATTTCCATCAGTGTTTAACCGTATTTACTATACTTTATTGTATATTGTCGTGCACTGAATACGCTACATATACTATGTACCTTAGAATACATGTTAATTGTCTTGTACTTAATTTGACGATTGAGTAGTCTCAATAATGGACTTTACTCAATATTGGCCATCTTAACTTCACACTGTTTATATTCCAATCAGTGTTTAACCGTATTTACTATAACTTTTTATTAGTATATGTGCGTGCACTGAATACGCTACATATAACTACTGTACCTTAGGAATACATGTTAATTGTCTTGTACTTTTGAGATTGCTGTAGTCTCAATATATGGGACTTTCTCAATATTGGCCATCTTCACACTGTTTTATATCCATCAGTGTTTAACCGTATTTACTATACTTTATTTAGTATATTGTCCCGTGCACTGAATACGCTTTACATAAAAAACTATGTACCTTAGAATACATGATGTTAATTGTCTTGTACTCCCTTTTGAGATTGAGTTAGTTCTCAAATAATGGACTTTCTCAATATTGGCCATCTTCACAACTGGTTATTTCCATCAGTGTTTAACCGTATTACTATACTACTTTATTAGTATATGTCGTGCACTGAATACGCTACATAAACTATGTACCTTAGAATACATTGTGTTAATTGTCTTGTACTTTTGAGTATTGAGTAGTCTCAATAATGGACTTTCTCATATATTGGCCATCTTCACACTGTTTATTCCCATCAGTGTTTAACCGTAATTTACTATAACTTTATTAGTATATGGTCCGTGCAACTGAATACGCTACATTAAACTATGTACCTTATTAGAATACATGTTAATTTGTCTTGTACTTTGAGATTGAGTAGTCTCAATAATGGACCTTTCTCAATATTGGCCATCTTCACACTGTTTATTCCATCAGGTGTTTAACACCGTATTTACTACTACTTTATTAGTATATGTCGTGCACTGAATACGCTATCATAAACTATGTACCTTAGAAATACATGTTTAATTGTCTTGTTACTTTTTTGAGATTGAGTTAGTCTCAATAAATGGACTTTTCTCACTATTGGCCATCTTCACACTGTTTATTCCATCAGTGTTTAAACCGTATTTACTATAACTTTATTAAGTATACTGTCGTGCACTGAATACGACCTACATAAACTATGTACCTTTAGAATACATGTTAATTGTCTTGTACTTTTGAGATTGAGTAGTTCTCAATAATGGACTTTCTCAATATTGGCCATCTTCACACTGGTGTTATTCCATCAGTGTTTAACCGTATTTACTATACTTTATTAGTATATGTCGTGCACTGAATACGCTACATAAACTATGTACCTTAGAATACAATGTTAATTGTCTTGTAACTTTTGAGATTGAGTAGTCTCAATAAATGGACTTTCTCAATATTGGACATCTTCCACACTGTTTATTTCCCATCAGTGATTTAACCGTATTTACTATACTTTATTAGTATATGTCGTCTACTGAATACGCTACATAAATTATCTATGTTACCTTAGAATACATGTTAATTGTCTTGTACTTTTGAGATTTGAGTAGTCTCAATAATGGACTTTCTCAATATTGGCCATCTTCTCACTGGTTTTTCCATCAGTGTTTTAACCGTATTTACTATACTATTATTAGTATATGTCGTTGCACACTGAATACGCTAAAAAAAAAAAAAAAAAACAAATAAACTATGTACCTTAGAATACATGTTAATTGTCTTGTACTTTTGAGATTGAGTTAGTTCTCAATAATGGAACTTTCTCAATATTGGCCATCTTCCACATGTTTATTCCATCAGTGTTTAACCGTATTTTTACTATACTTTATTAGTATGATGATGTGTGCACTGAATACGCTACATAAACTATGTACCTTAGAATACATGTTAATTGTCTTGTACTTTTGAGATTGGAGTTAGTCTCAATAATGGACTTTCTCATTACATATTGAAAATTTGGCTTTTTCTTCACACTGTTTATTCCATCAGTGTTTAACCGTAATTTACTATAACTTTATTAGTATATGTCGTCGCACTGAATACGCTACATAAAACTATGTACCTTAGAATACATGTTAATTGTCTATGGTACTTTTGAGATTGAGTAGTCTCCAATAATGGACTTTCTCAATATTGGCCATCTTCACACTGTTTATATTCCATCAGTGATTAACCGTATTTACTATACTTTAATTAGTATATGTCGTGCACTGAATACGCTACATAAAACTATGTACCTTAGAATACATGTTAATTGTCTTGTACTTTTGAGATTGAGTGTCTCAATAATGGACTTTTCACAATATTGGCCATCTTCACACGGTTTATTCCATCAGTGTTTAAACTAACCGTATTATACTACATAAACTTTATTAGTATATGTCGTGCATAATGGACTAATAACTACTATTCATCAAACTATGTTACTATACTCTCTAGATGATACACTGTACGCTACATAAACTAATGTACCTTAGAATTTGTATTCTTGTACTTTGAGATTGAGTAGTCTCAATAATGGACTTTCTCAATATTGGCCATCTTCACACTGTTTATTCCATCAGTGTTTAACCGTATTTACTATACTTTATTAGTATATGTCGTGCACTGAATACGCTACATAAACTATGTACCTTAGAATACATGTTAATTGTCTTGTATTTTTGAGATTGAGTAGTCTCAATAATGGACTTTCTCAATATTGGCCATCTTCACACTGGTTATTCCATCAGTGTTTAACCGTATTTACTATACTTTATTAGTATATGTCGTGCACTGAATACGCTACATAAACTATGTACCTTAGAATACATGTTAATTGTCTTGTATTTTTGAGATTGAGTAGTCTCAATAATGGACTTTCTCAATATTGGCCATCTTCACACTGTTTATTCCATCAGTGTTTAACCGTATTTACTATACTTTATTCATTTTGTGGCCTAATGTTTACAAAACATTCGTTGCGCTACAGTTATAAGAGGAATGAGTGATTCAAGAAGAAGTTGTGAGCAGGAAGCAGTGCTAGGTCTCCTTACCTTATACCAGTTAAGGATTTACTAGTAGTCCTTTGGTATCCTTCTGGGGTACTTGAACCGGTGACACGCCCGTACCCGCGCCTGCGCCCTACACCGCTAGAGGGCCAAGGGCACCGTGTCCCGACTACAAGTCTTTGACTGCTATCTCGGCCGTGTTGCGACATTGGCAGCGCACGCACACACGCACAAGCGTGTGCTGTGAGAAAATTCCACTTGACACCAGTTGCGTACTTATCTGACACCATATAATTAATGTTTTTGATCATTCCAAATCAGTTATAAAATAAAAAAATGGCATTCTCTTCTCCATTTCTTGTAAACATCCCATCAGGAAACTGTCCTAATGAACAAAACTCAAACTATTGAAATCTTCATTGAATGAATTATTGACGCGCCTTTTATTATCACTATATCCTCCAATTTACAAATTCAAACAAACTAGTACATGTTTTTGAAAACGAACAATAATATGTAGTTTGCATTAGTAATGTGTGAAGGGCACATGTGAACTTTTAGTTTGTTGGACAGCATGATTTTCAGAATAATACTTAAATAATTATACTTCTCGTGTAATGTCACGTTATTTTTATCTTCATCTGAACAAATAAAACACAATTTCACATTAGTGCAAATTTGATCATGACAATAAATAAAATTTTACAAATAGATAAATAAATGTATTAAACTCTAACATTTTCAAAATATTGTGTACAATTTAGTTGAAAACGAACGCTTTTAAGTAAGGATACTTATTTAATTTATTTCAAAGCGTATGCTCACATTTTGTACTACTAGCGTACTTTTATAAAAAATTTGAGCCTCTTTATAGAAGTATTAGATATATTTTGTGTATTTATTATAAGTGTAATTGGTAACAAAAATTTAAAGATTTATAATTTTTCATTTGTAAATATAATAAAAATTTAATTTGTTTTTTATCTGAATTTAAATAATTAAACCTAATACTGTTAAACTGTTATTTAAATAATGCAACTCAATACATTTTGTTATAATTTAATTTCATGTTACGTACTTCTTGAATTTGTTCATTCATGAAACCATTCTTGAATTTGTTCCAAATAGCTTAGAAAAAATATTTATCAAAATCAAAAAGTTAATATTTGGAAGTCTATCATACTTCTAATTTTGGCTCAAATTTCTAGGAATTATCATGGAAAAAGTTCTTACAAAACTACTACTAAAGATAATCAGATAAACCATCTGAATTTGTTACTATTTCATTCGGAAAAGAGCAGAAAATAATATCCGTAATAAAAAAGTATTTAAAAATCTTTTATTTTATAAAACTGTAACGTAAAACTTTTGTTAAATTTTGAAGATCAAAGATTTAAGGTAACATAATATTTACTACCAAAGTCCGACTTCCGTAATGAGTAACGGTATAACAGTTAAATCAACTAGGAAAAGTATGGTACCAACAGAGCAGTTGTAAAATATAATGTTATGCTGTAATTATTTACAAGTGAAGAGTTTTAAAGGAGATCCATCGCTGTCCGTACAGAGAAGTGTGCACGAATCTCTTGCCTACTCTGTCTGTTACAGCGACTCTTATTTTTACTCTTTGAAATATTATTACTCCTTACCTTACACATCCACTCCCAACACCAATGCAATTACGTATAATCTTCGTTCACCAGCTTTGATGAACCGTTCTGGATGGTATTCAAAGTCAATGTCCATCAATGGTGCAGACGGGATAGCGTACAAAGGTGGACCAGAGTGTACCATCAGATAAAGGAAACAGTGGACAACATCGTCTCTGACTTTCTCACTCACCCGCCACAAAACGTGTCACGTCGTGACAAATTGGCGAAAGCTGTTTCGGTAAGCCCTGCCTTAAACTTTAATCAACGTGTCAGCAATGTGATTGATCCGCATACAATCACTCCACGTAGATTTCCTCGCGAATTCTACCGGTTTCATTCTGTTTTTTATAGCGGTTGTTTAACAACATATAATATAACTATAGAGATACAGCGTTAATCACTTGACAAAACCTTGAAATCATACGCCGTATTAGACTATTTACTTAATGTATACTATTCATTCATTTATTAAAAATAATACAATCCAATAATATTGTAGATTTTATTTTGTGACGTCGTTCGATTGCCAGAACAGCATCATCAACTCTACATAATTGAATAAAGAATACGTTTAGACCATTCTTATTTACAAATTTAGATCAAAATAAAAAAATAAAAAAATGGAAAATACAATCTGAGTATAAACGATGAACATATTACGTTATGTTCCAAGCGTCTAATGTGTCCATAGAGAGGGTAAATTTTCTCCCAGTTTCTTAAAAGATATTACTACGTTTTCTGAATGTTTCACTGTTCGAGCTCCGATCAGCCCCTAGCGGTGTCTGAGAGGGCCAATCTGTAAGATTAAAGCGTGACCTCCGGCGACGCTTTTGGCGGTCGCGGCTTCGATTGCCAACATTGGGCGCCGGGAGCCAATCAAAATAACAATGACAAGCTATGTAGGAGGATGCCGACCTTGAGTTGAAAGTGTCATCGGTCGTTGGCTTCTCGGAGACAGTAACATTCCTGTACACAACCAAGCTCGTTTTCAAATTAAACGAAACAGTTATTTATCGGTAAATATAGTCTTAGAAAATACATCAATATTAATCAAATTCAAAAGTCTTTTGCACACCTTTTGAGAACGATTGACTGTCTTCTTTTCAGGAATTGTATTATTGTAACACTTGGCCAGATACCGAGTGCGCGTGAAGCTCGAAAGATCTAAAAAAGAATAAATAAAAATAATAGAATAAATGTAAAGACACTCAAGACAGTAATTTTTATTTCTTCTTAAAATTTGCTAGAAAATGGGAAAAATATATTTACGTATATTATTTAAAATATCCATAATGAGGATTTGTTTGAAAAAAATAATGAAACAACTGGACCTAATTATTTACACGTCGAGCTATGATAGTTAGTTCATGGCCTCATAATAATGTTTAATTGTTATCACTGTAACCGTTTTAATCTTGTCTAACAAACTTAATTAGTACTTAGTAATCAAGGTACCAGATTTTCCAGAGGCAGGCATCAGCTAGAGACCGGGACCTTCTAAAGACGGAAGATCCCAGATTCCGGGAGCAACTACAGGCTGGGGCTTTTAGCAACTGGGAGTCCCTAGAAACTCTGACATGTCATAGGCCAGGAGGATCTCTCGGAGCCCAGAATATCCCAGAGATCGGGAGCTCCTAGAAACTCTGACCTGCCATAGCCCAGGAGGTTCTAGAGGCCGTAATATCCCAGAAACCGAGAACACCTATATAGTTCATACCACCGTATACTTCTATGTTCCACTATTCCAGTCCTGGGACTCATCAGAATCATTTTTCTGAACTTTGGGCATACTGAAGCATCCCTTAAATGAGGAATCTCCGAGCCCGAACTCTCGTCGCTGCACAGTCCTCGCAAGTTTGTATCCTTCAAAAAAAATATTCTTAAATAAGATTTCCAAAAGAAACTACGACCACAACACACACACGCACAAGATGGTCCATATTGTAGACTCTAACGGTAGTCGAAAAAAAGCTAACCAACAAGGTGGTAAACACCTAAAGATTCCTAATTTCAGTGACCCTCATCTCCATAGCTACGCTTGTACCACTGTCACCCAGAGCACGTAAGTCCGAGGTCCTCTATGTACATTTGTGGTCAGTTTGTAGTAATATCAAATAACGAAATTTTACTTGGACGCAATGAAAACTTCAGATTATGGTTAATGAGAGAAGTCGTCTTCAAGATCATTTTATTTATATTTGTACTGCACTTGATAATATTAAAATGCGTTATAATATGTTTGAATTAAGATGTTAAAACCATGTTAAACAGTTTCATTGACAATTAATTAATTCAACTTTCCACGTTTTACGTTTAGGATGATAAATGTAGACAGAGCCAATAATTGTTTAATATATTACGAAAAAACATGTATAAAATGTAAAATGCTGCCATTAAAGATTCTGAAGTAAAATGTACTAAACAATCTCTAAATTTGATTTCTCATAAGGGGAAGAAATAGTAAACTTTATTATTGTAAAATACTGTTAATTTCTATCGAAAATGTTTTAAATATCTATCTAATCCTCTTTACATAAGTGCCATGTATTCTCCTCTAGTATAATATAGTTCTTTATGTATATGGGAAAGATTTATAGCTACTGACCAAACATAGGTGGGTTAAACATATACTTAAATCCATATTTTTTTCAGAATATTACTAATTAGACAGTAGCAGACTACATCCTCTTGCCAGATATGATAATAAGTCATACATTTTCCCTTTTGAGCTTTAATTTCTTTTGCTTAAATTTCTAGTTCCTCTTTAGTGACAGTAGCAGACTACATCCTCTTGCCAGATATGATAATAAGACATACATTTTCCCTTTTGAGCTTTAATTTCTTTTGCTTAAATTTCTAGTTCCTCTTTAGTGACAGTAGCAGACTACATCCTCTTGCCAGATATGATAATAAGACATACATTTTCCCTTTTGAGCTTTAATTTCTTTTGCTTAAATTTCTAGTTCCTCTTTAGTGACAGTAGCAGACTACATCCTCTTGCCAGATATGATAATAAGACATACATTTTCCCTTTTGAGCTTTAATTTCTTTTGCTTAAATTTCTAGTTCCTCTTTAGTGTATACTTGATTATTATTGGATTTTTAATGGAATATTTATATAGTTAGTTTAGTTTTTATTATTTTTACATTATTATTGCATGTTGTTCCAATTTTATTGTGAAATTTATTTTTTAAATATATGAAAATCTTTAATTTTATCTTTTACAATTATGACAGTGGATTACTTCTTTCTGTATTTAATCATTATTCTTATAATAACACATCGGTTAGTGAAAAATGTCATAATTATTTCTAAACATTGAAATGTGTGTTTATTGTACAAAATTATATATGCAACTATGCAAAACAATTATGTTTGTATTTGATGTATAGTTTTCCTCTTTTTATTTCAGGGTCGTTAATTCTGACCCTGGACTAAATTCAATTTTTAACTGACACCACAAAATTTGAGATTCATTGCATTTTCGGAATCTTGTAAATGTATATTGACGATTATCGGAATTGAACAATCTTATTTTTTGGGTTGTTTACTTTGGAATTTGGTTTGAGGGAAGTATTTTGGGAGATATCGTTTCGATTTGAACCTTGTGCAGTGTCTCTAGAGGGTGTGCGTAACCACTCTCTTGTATAAACTGAAGTTAGATATTAAATATGGATTCCATAATTTACTTGTTTCTCCCTCATCTCATATTCTCAAGCTAGGTAAAATTATGAGTATAGTATGTTATTGATTTTTGTAATTGAATCTGTGCTTTGATAGTTACGAATCTTAGGTTTCTACGTGTGTCAGGGAAATAATACAAATTATAATTTTAACCATTTGTTTAATTGTTATAGGCCTTCATATTAGGTTTATTTTAAATTAAGGATTCCAGTGAGTGTATACATTCATGAATTTAGGAGGTTGTTCTTTAGAAAGATATATAATAAATTTAATGCTTGTACAAATTACATTTTTATTAACTTAATGAGAATTACTCGATAAAACTTTTACAGTCTAATATTTTAAATTACGTAACATAATATCTAGCAATATTAAGTAAAAAATATGATTATAATTTAAGATCAATAAACAATAGTGATGGCGTTTATTTTCTTTAAAGTTTTACAGTCACATGTTTTTGTTTGAATGCAATAATTTATAATACCGCATGTTTCTATTTCCTACATGTAATAAGTAATTGTTTAAAATATAAGAAAATGTTATTAATGTTCATTACGTGTGTTTACTTAATAATTTTAAATCTTTAAAAATCAACGAATGAATTATTTTATTAATTATTATTGAACTATTTATTCTTTTATAACACGTTGACTAAAAAATCAAATAAAATTGAAATTTCAAATCAATTGTAATGATTCATGTTTTTATTATATTTTTATAGGCCATACATTCTACTTTCTTTCTTGTAACAATGCAGTTAAAAAAATCATTCAATTAGATGAATAGAAGAAGAGAGAATTTTGAGGTGTAAAACAAAATTAAATTTGTGTATTTCATTATAAATGTTATCAAGATTGGATGATTTGTCTATAAAATACTGCATAGAATAGAATTAATTGTACCAGACATCAACTGACTACTCAATAATAATAGTTATTTTTAATTATTTTAAAATGTTTCTCATTCACTATCGACCACACTAATCAATGTAGACCAATTATATTGAATGAAATCAATTAACAATTTTAGTACGGTACCTAAATGGTTATTGAAAATGTAAAAACTTTCTTTTACGTTGAGCAGCCCTAGACCAGTGACGTGACCTTGAAGGACCTTGAAGACGACAATAAGGTCCAGATCAATCCAGCCTTGGCACCCAGCTGACCCATTGTTGCCTCAGAATTGGCCCGACATTGCTGCCAACCTAACGATTGTTGCATTTTAATTGTTACCAACTGTATTAATAGACTACCAGGAGCACATGGAATACAATAACAAGCTTAAGGTGTTGTTTACTAATTTTGTAATAAATATAATCCTTGACCACGAATTATTTACAATGAATTGGGAAGATTGAAAATGTCTTTTCTGTATGAAATATAATTACAAAAAATACTACCCCCAAACTCAAATACACTTGAAAACTATACAAGAATACTTAATCTATAACAATGAATTTTGAATTTTCCTTCCATGGGATGTTACTTTGTTTACTTTCAAAATGAGATCCCATAAATTTGTACTTTACTGGCCACCCTTGGCTAACTTCTTGTATTTCCGACACTAGAAATTCCAGTAGACGACTCACTTCCTTTTTCAATTTCTCTCTTCTGTATCTGTTCAACCCTACTTTACTTCTCATCTGTATCTTTTCTCTCTATCTTCTTCCCTATCGCCAAGTTGTTTGAAGATTGCTCGGCGTCGTCGGGAATGGCCTTGGGAGTGTCCAACATCATGGGGAAACCCCGGACCTTTCCTGGAGGTAGGCTGAGGAAAATCGTTCTGCCGATGGATCGTTTCGATGGAGGTCAGGAGCCAGCCACTTGGTCGGGATGTGCGACATGGACGTAGAGGTCCGACTCCGCGTTTCCATGGCGGGGCCCCTGTCCGTCCGTGTATTCCGGGACGTGGAAAATTGATACCAGGCCTCAAGGAACTGGGGTAGGACGTTTGTGTTCGAGGGTATATCCTTCGTAATTATTCCCGCCTGCCCCTTGGGGTGCTATGGTCGTCGTGTTCCTCTCAGGAAGGACCGCCGGAACCGATCTGGAGTTCCTCAGGCAACAGATCAACGCCGAACAGGACGAGGGAGATAATACTCGTATGTCTTTCAGTTTTTTCAACCAGTTTTTACCATGTGAAACTTTTTTTATTCAGTTAAAAGTTTCAATACGTGTCAGTCGATCAAATAATATGTGTAGACAGTTTATGCATTAAGACTACATAGCACAAATCGAAAATAAAACGGTTTATTAACAGTGACATTAAACATTTTAAATTAAACCAACTTTAAGTGCTTAAAAATTTAGAAGGCGTTTTGCATTTTCATGTATATGAGCTTTTTTAACATGTACAGTTACAAGACAGCGGTCACACGATATTTTAAGAATTAGAATATGTAATAATACAGCAGCAATACGAAGGAATGCATTGTTCAAAGGAAACTTAGTACTGAAATACACACCTTGGACAACTTTATTTGCCAGTTTTATTTCATAAAAACATTCAAGACGGCTGCCGTTCGCATTTGTGGACAGTTTTATCGCCACACAATATAAGCAACACATTTACGTTTATCAAAAAAGGACCTGCAGTGCCTGTGATGTAACGTGACTTTTCGTAACGTAACTGTAACTCAGAAAGACTCAGTCGTGAAATGGGTAAAATATTCCAGGGGTCGGGAGAAGGTAGTTAGAATCGGGAAACCCAAGGCTCAGATTGAGGAGCAGAGTCAACCTAAGAGGACTCAACACGGACGCTCGGTTATCATCACAGCCCAGGCTCCAAGTAGGGTATGAGGAGGAGTGAGGACAATGTAACATGGAAATAAAAGCGTTGGGAAAGGGTCTAACAAAGGAACTAGGGTTTCCGCTCGGATGTCTCTAGCGGGGACAGAGAAGGAGGCGCTGGGATATCTCTAGCGCAAGGCGAAAGGTTTCCGCTTGGATTGCTCTAGCGGGCGAGGGGATAGAGGCGCTCGGATTTCTCTAGCGCAGGACGAAAGGTTCCGCTTGGGATTTCTCTAGCGGGGAAAGACGAAGAGGCGCTGGGATTTCTCTAGCGCAGGGCGAAAGGTTCCGCTTGGATTGCTCTAGCGAGCGAGGGGATAGAGGCGCTCGGGATTTCTCTTAGCGCAGGACAAAAGGTTTCCGCTTGGATCGCTCTAGCGGGGAAAGACGAAGAGGCGCTGGGATTTCTCTAGCGCAAGGCGAAAGGTTCCGCTTGGATTGCTCTAGCGGGCGAGGGGATAGAGGCGCTGGGATTTCTCTAGCGCAGGGCGAAAGGTTCCGCTTGGATCGCTCTAGCGGGGAAAGACGAAGAGGCGCTGGGATTTCTCTAGCGCAGGGCGAAAGGTTCCGCTTGGATTACTCTAGCGGGCGAGAGGATAGAGGCGCTCGGATTTCTCTAGCGCAGGAAGAAAGGTTCCGCTTGGATCGCTCTACGGGGAAAGACGAAGAGGCGCTGGGATTTCTCTAGCGCAAGGCGAAAGGTTCCGCTTGGGATTGCTCTAGCGGGCGAGGGGATAGAGGCGCTGGGATTTCTCTAGCGCAGGGCGAAAGGTTCCGCTTGGATCGCTCTAGCGGGGAAAGACGAAGAGGCGCTGGGATTTCTCTAGCGCAAGGCGAAAGGTTCCGCTTGGATTGCTTCTAGCGGGCGAGGGGATAGAGGCGCTCGGATTTCTCTAGCGCAGGACGAAAGGTTCCGCTTGGATTTCTCTAGCGGGGAAAGAACGAAGAGGCGCTGGGATTTCTCTAGCGCAGGGCGAAAGGTTCCGCTTGGATTGCTCTAGCGGGCGAGGGGATAGAGGCGCTCGGATTTCTCTAGCGCAGGACAAAAGGTTCCGCTTGGATCACTCTAGAGGGGAAAGACGAAGAGGCGCTGGGATTTCTCTAGCGCAAGGCGAAAGGTTCCGCTTGGATTGCTCTAGCGGGCGAGGGGATAGAGGCGCTGGGATTTCTCTAGCGCAGGGCGAAAGGTTCCGCTTGGATCGCTCTAGCGGGGAAAGACGAAGAGGCGCTGGGATTTCTCTAGCGCAGGGCGAAAGGTTCCCGCTTGGATTGCTCTAGCGGGCGAGAGGATAGAGGCGCTCGGATTTCTCTAGCGGGGGAAAGACGAAGAGGCGATTATCTTACCTAATAGTGGCGAAGCGTGGTCGGTCTCGGAGATCTCCCTGCGGTGGTCTCCCAGGAACGAATGAGAGCTGTGCTGGTGATCGGCTCCCTTATATAGCAGCCAGGTTGGCGCATGCGCAGAACCCCTAATATTGTCAGTCTGCTGCCTCAGCAGCGGTGCCGGCAACATCTCTCCGTAGGGTTATATGGTCTGCCTGTTCCAACCTGTTTGAAATGGCGACGCTGCTGTTTCTGAATACTTGACCGTATTCTTTATTGCAGGGATGGAGTCGTTAGGGGTGCGTCGGCATAGGGAAAAAAGTGCCGACTTGTATAAAGTGGCGCTGCAGGACGTATGGGAGGTAGGAATTAGGTGGGCATATAGGAGTGTTTAGGAGAGGGGTCAGGTTTATGGGGAAAGACGCGGAAGGCGATAAGGTAAACGGGAAGTTTCATCGGCGGCGCAGGGTAGGGTCAAGTGACGGAGGGGCCGGACTGATCGTGGGAAAATAGGACAGGGCTTATTGTAACGTCGGAAATCGAAGGACACAGGAATTATAAGAGGAAGTATGTATATGGACGACGCCGACTACCTGAAGGCGACGCCCAAAGCGGATTAGCAGGACACGAGGATAGGAAACGGTATAATGGTAAGCGGAAACCTGGATAATCGCTAGGGTGCGGGCAAAGGTCAGGGTAAAAGAGGTACGTTTGGAACTAGGGCACGACGCAGGGGAAATTAGGACGACGCTGGTTGTTTACGGATAGGAGGGGGAGTAGAGGAGATGTTTTAGGTGTAGCGGGAATAAGGATTTATTGGCGGAAAGAAAAACGAAGGGTGTAGGGCTAGACGTAGGGCCGTGGCAGGAGACGCTAAGATAAGATAAGTTAGGAACAACAGGACGTCGGTAATAGTGGAAGGCGGAAAATAAAAAGGTCAAGGGCAATAAGGAAAAACTGCACTTTGGTAAACAGGGTTTTTCTATTAGAAAGGGTGAGGATTAAGGACGGGGACAAATAAGGGTCGTTACAGTGCATCACTTAGTATTTTAGTTTTCTGTTTGGAGCGCTGTAGGCCACCAGTGTTATAAATAATTGTTTACTTTATCATCCGTGAGACAACAGGAGCTGTCTATTAACAAACTACATTGTTACTACAGTTTGAGACGTTCCAGCATTTCTGCTATTTGCTAAAACAGTATTTGAAGACATCCACCACATTTGTTCATTGTTTTTGTAGGATATTAATTGTACTTAAAGTTTTTTTTCATAACTTATTGGTGCTTTAAGTCTTTGATTAACTAGATGTAAGCATTAAATACAATGTTTGTAATTTCAATTTTAAAGTATTTTGTGATGCAAATTTTACGTAACTATTTATTATGAATGTCTGTATGCTTGGGGTACCTATCAGTGTAATATACTACAAAAATCCTTAATCTGAGGGTAGGGCAAAATGGGGAGGGGATAGAAATCCTGTTTTTTTTATTTTTCAACTAAGCAGAGGTTGGAATTTTATACGTGCATAAAATTAAAAGTTATAAAATTCACTACACTTTATTCCTATGTTTTTTAAAATCTATTATCGTTATTGAGACAAATTACTGATCCTCGTAAATCAGTAATTTTCGAAAAGATATTTTCGAAACAAATCTTTCCCCAAACTTTTGACTTCAATGCCTCATACCACAGAATATTTGTCTAAGAGAAATTTAGAGAAAATTATATTTACTTCAACCAGAGATTTTTGTTTATTATTTTGTATGAACTTAATTGAAAATTAGTGTTTTAGATTTTTACTAGGATGAGCAATTCTGGCATGAACCAGGTCTTAGTAAAAGATTGTTTTATTTTTATATTTGAATATTTTGTGTGATGTACTAGGGTTTTTCAAAACCTAGAGAAGACGGTAGATTTCAATTCTCAAAACTAAATGTTATAGTTTTTGTAACATGTAACAATTACAAATTTCCTTAATACCAATATCCTTCCAAAATTGTACATCATCAGTAACAAATGTTAAATAAAGAATAGTACTTATAAAAGATATTTGTTCATCTTCCACTCTTATACATGATAGTTCTTAATCTTCAATTATAGATAACCAGCAAGGTTGGAAGAGGGGAAGGGTGTTTTGTTTGGTATTGGTGGGGAAGGGGAAGAAAGAGGAAATAACTATGGTTTTTTTAATAAAAATTCATTCCTATTCCAAACTGTTACAAACATGTGTAATAATCAAATAGAAGGAGGAATTTGTGGTTACATTGCTTGGGAGTTACTCACATTCAGAGTTATCTCTCCAGACATTCCATCTGGTTGATGTCCTCTCCTTTGCCTTCTACAATGTCAAAAGTATATGTTGGCATTTCTTCCTCATCTGTGTCACCCTGTTCTGCAATAGGTCTGCTGTTCTTAATCTAATATTGCTACTGCACTTGCAGAGCAATATTAGATTCAAAATCTCATCTGGGGCTACTGGACCTTGGGTTTTAATAGGGATGAGATCACACTCATCCCATCCCCATTCCTCTGGGTATAAGATGGTGTTGCCTAGCTACTGTTGTACCTGAAAGTAGCAGAGCTATGATGTTTGGCTAACCCCTCGGATGGTAGGAGGAATGAGATATCGGGCCTCACATTGGCCACAGACTAGACAAATTTGTCATAATAGTATTGTTGAGTCATTTTACTTTCTTTGGGGCACCCTACCACCGGAGCAAATAGTATTACCCTGGTCTATAGTTTGCTTGTGAATGTCTGATGGACATAAAAGATTTCAGCAGCATATGCCACATCAGCATCCTTTTAGGAGAGTTTGGCAAATTTAGTTTAATCTTGCGGAAGGCTGCTGATGTTCTATCACAGATGAATATGAGGATGAGTAGAATGCCATGGCACAGCTCCTGTAACTCAGGAGTGGAATACAAACTGGTTGGCATCTTTCCTTGGCTCTGTTTTATCATTACAATGTCTTGATCTTTGTGGGTTAGCAGAATCAGAAGGACCCGTTGTGTTCTCTTCAGTTACCACGGCTTTTTAACTTACCCTTGCCTGTTTTGGCGATTAACAGATCTGCGTCATCTGTTGTTCCTTGTTTGGTGCTAATTATATTGTCTTCAAGTTGTACAAAAAATTCAATGACTTTTGTTTATCAGAAAGTTCCCCTTATTTCAAGTCAGTGTTGTCTTTAGATTGGTATTGAAAATTTCTTTAGCCAATATCACTGATCATATTTAGATAGATTTATGTTCATACAAGATTTCTTTTAACTATTGAACACTACTGTGCAATTTCTTCCTGGGTAGGAGCCTCCAAGATGTAACAACTGTATGTAATAGCTTTATAATTTGATAAGAGTGGATCATTTATTCCAAACCACTTCATGGAATAGGAAAACCATTGAGGACTCTGCATATTTAGGCATAACACAAGGCTTATTGATGGTAGTAAAGTAATTGCACAGTATTGCCAACTCATATTGTAAATAACTCTGCAAGTTTTCATGTTTCTTTTTGCTAATTAAAATTCTCTAGAAGTATATGAGGAGGTTTACTAGAACCTTCCCTATGATGACTGATTCATTATGACATTGCTGAAAGGGGAAGAACTCTATCAGACAGAAAAAGATTTATTCTAGAGAACGAAATTCTCTTCACTCTCTCATTGCTTTTAAGCCATCTTGAACTACTTCAAAGAAGATTGTGGAAGAAACTTCAACCAGCCCAGTAGTTATCGACATTACTCCATCCACCACAAAAATTGGATGTTGAATTTAAGAGCACGCTGCAATTTTTGCAGTGTTTCACAAGTTCATACTTGAAAAGGCATGTCCAATGTCCACATGATGATCTGAAAAAGTAAGGCGAGTAACCACAGAACAGTTCAAGTAATATGCAAATGTTGGTTGCACTCATGTATACAATCACTTGGTTATGACAGTATCAGTGACTCCTCTACCACAAGTGATATTAGTTTTGAACCCTTGCATAAATGTCTGCTCATTAGCAATGTTGGAACCGTAATAACTTCCAAAATATATCACTTCTTTTCATTTTTAAATAGTGTTCCCTCACAAATATCCCATACGTAGCTTTCCTATATATTCAGAGATGAAGGTATACAGAAAAACACTTTACTAGGAGCTAATTCCTTGCGGAATCGCTTATTCCAGTCAAGACTTTCGATTGATTCCATACAAAATGATACACTAAAATTCCAAGTTGAAGTAAATTCTCCAACCACTTTCTCTTTGACAAAATATATGAAGATAAAATGTTGAAAACAGAAGTTGGGTAAAAATATGTTGTTCAAAAAGAATTTTAATTTTACCACTGTATGAAAGCTTGTATCCCATTAACGATAATTCATTACGGGAACTTTTAATAGATATAAAACCTGTATAAATAAAAGAAGAAAGATGGTATACGATCGAGAAGTTCATTACGATGTTTGTTTTATTCGTCAAAGAAAGTCAACAATGCAGCAAGTCTTTGTTTTTTGTGATCTTCCGTAAGGACTTTTTTAACCCACCTGGCACAAAATTTGTGGTATCCAAGCTTCCCTACAATTTCATGAAGTAAACCTCATGAAATTTTTGGGAAATTTTCCAAGAGTTCAGTCATTGTAAAACAGCGATTTTGACGAACTTTGTCATCGATTTTCAATATAAAATCTTCAGTCACTAGGCTACGACTGTCGTCATGAACATTGGTGCAGCGATTTTTACAGTCCATATACCATTGCCTTACTCTTCTTTTACTTATTATTCGATTTCCATAAACTTCACACATTTGGCGATAATTTCATTTGGTTTATGGGTTTTTACTAACAAAATCCTCATCAGTGAATGCACTTCACAAGTAGCAAGATTTTCAATTGCAGCACACATTTTAATTAATCACAGTGAGAAAAGTAAAAGATATAGACCGCACACGGTTTACAGGTCGATATATATTGAACACCAAGACGGCAGCTGTAGCCCAGCCCACCATTCAAAATGTCTGTTACTTTCTGGGTAGCCCTTGTATATTCCAATAATCTTACACTATTGATAACAAAAATGGTCAGCCTATTACCCAAACTCATTCCTTTGAAGTGAATTGATTAGGTGAAACACAAGCAAAGTTTTAAATGTAAAAAAGATTGATGTTTAAGCGCAGTAATTAAGTAATACAATCCCATAAGCTTCTGGTCTCTAATTTAATGATCTCCTATCTTTTCTTTATTGCTCAATGATTTGGACAAACAAATGTTTCAAAGCATCTAAATAAGTATCTATGTAATAGGTGACAAATCTACTTTGGTATATTAAAATATAATAGTGGCCCCCGACTGTTGTCATGTCTTGGCAATCAACACCTCAGGATGACTCACTTGCATTCCTCTTGCCACTTTTCACTTGTTGAGACTATAACAGCCTACTTTTCTTATATGTTGGCAATGGCTCTGATAGAGATTACCCCATATTCTCTCCCAACTTATACTTTCGGTATGAGACGGCCAAAATCTCTTAGTTATTTCAGAAGCAATCTCCTCAGTTGTGTCCAGTCAAAGGTGGTTGTCAAGATTTACTAACATTCAACTTAATTCAGTGCATAAAATTACATAACTATTTATTTCTAAATACTCTATAATTATTGTATGATGAATCATTAAAATAAAAAGTTTGAGGCTCCTGTAAAAAATATTTTTTTATATGATTTAAAATCAATTTCAGAGAAATTTATTAAAAATTATAGTGAGTATACTTCAATAAGCATTAGATGGATTAGATGCTTGTCATAATTTAAGAAATGTATTAGAAATTGTTAATTAATAGTACCTGACGTCTGAACAACCATTAGTTTTTGAAAACAATTTGGATGGTATAACTCATTAACCTACAACACGCATTAAAGTACAGTAACTGAAACGAGTATCGGCTTGAATGAGGAGACATAAGACAGTTAAATTACATAAGTGGTGATTGATAACAGGATAGAAATTGTTCCATAAAACAATTTAAATGGAACCTGGGTAGGAAAACAAGATATTCATTGATGAGGGGAGGAAGGAGAGAAATAATGAAGACAGTTTTTAAAATTTGGGTACAATTTATTATTGTACAAAATGAAACACTGTACATTTAAGGTACTGTATATTGACAGAGAGTGGTATATCACAATAGATCTAATTTTCTAAAGAATAAAAAATAATTTTGGTTTTTCGTGGCACAGCATTTCAAAGCTATTCAACAAGCAAAGAAACTTGCAAGGTAAACACACTGAACAGAAAAACTAAGCGTTCCTTTGAAGTCCGAATTTTATTTACTCAAACACACTCAAACTTTAAAACTAATCCACAACATTTTCCTATGTTTTACTAAATAAAAAACTCAAAGTAATAACAGTTACTATATATCTCTATATAACTTTTTGTAGAAAAAACTAAGGTCTGTTATTCGTAACGTAGATAATTAAAGCTTACATTTTTACAAATATACACACTAGGTTGTATTATTTATTGTTATTTTATAAATAATATAGCCAAGGCAATCCTTCTTAAGTGTACAACAAACTCTTATATACAAAAATTGTGAAATTACGACAACAAGCCTATAGCCTAGAGATCAATGAACTTTTATACAATATCTCCTAAGAAATTACTTATTACAATAATATATCAATTGTATGTACATATTATACAAATGTATTATTTTCAATAATATATTACGCACCTCTTTGCGTTTTGTGATAACAATAACCTACCAGTAAACTATATCAGATTCCGGACAATACATGATTGTAGACGTTTTAGAGCAATTGTCCAATTGCGTGACACAGTTGTTCCCGCTTAACCATTAAAAATGAAATACTTTGTAACTATAAAATAATTCACTGTTATTATAACAGTAAACAATAACAAAGGATTAATGCAATCAAGTTTTATATTAAAATACATTGTGTATTAATGTTAGTTTTATTGATTTTTTTTTTATAAATGAATTATTAATATCACTTCTCTTCAGAAAAATTTCAAAAACGTTAGTAAGCAGAACAATTATTTTGAAGGATGACAAGAAAGTTCAGACATATGAACAGTCAACTCGTACATGCAAAAAGACTTATTTTAAAAAGGCCACAAATCAATTTCTATATATTTTCCTTATTTATAGTAAACGTGAAAGTAGTTTGATGGTCCAAGAAACCTTTTTGTGATTGTATTAAAAAAAGAGGCTTAGATGAAAAAATCCATGATAAAAGTGTAATGTAAATTTGAATGTGCCCACTCAATACTAAAACACGCCTATTAATCCATTGAGCAAAGACTTTAATAAAGCAAACAAAGGAGACCTGAGCTCCAGGCATTTAACACTCGGAGAAATGGAACTTTGGTTACACTAAGGTGAGAAATCAAGTCACAGTCTCATAGTTGACATGTAATTTTCACATCCAATACAATTTGGCAAGTAATGTAATAAAAATATAATTTGTAAAGGGTCCATCAGATTCTTCTTAAAATTGTGTTGCTGTCTGTCTACATGCAATAACTCTGGTCCTAGGGACTTAACACTTGGTACAAAGACCTTGGTTCCATGGAAGAACTATTGATTTTAGGGCCAAAAGATCAAAGGTCACCACAGTTATAGTCAGTTTTATCACAAGCTATGTTAGTCAGGACACGCAATCACCACTGCCAGTCAGCCTTATAATTTGCAGTGTATATTTCATAATACAACCTGAACTTTCCACAATTGATAAGTATGTAAAAGGATAATTTTGATTTATAAATTGTCACTAATCGAGGGAAAAAGTAGCAGTTAGTTCATTAAAGACTTCCGTTATGTTCTGTCAGATCGTTAGATACTATATTGTATCAGTTTATTAAGTATTTACCAGAACATCTAATTACTGAGTAGTATACAGCCCACTCTACAACAGAATCAGTTGCCGATTGCACAGCTCGTGAATGTAACAAGACCTTAAGAACCAGATGTATCTTGAGTTTTTAAAAATTTCTTTAAGATTGTTCTTACTGGAGGGGGGGGGGAATCACGGTCATTTTATTACGGCCGGCTCTTAATACCATCAGCATAAAGCAGAAATTTACATCATGGATGTTATCACTGATAAATAACAAGACAAACAAAGGGCCCAAATTGGAGAATTAATGCACAACAGTCGTAGGAAAGATAGATTTTATATGAGGGCATCATCTCGAAAAGTCAAACTGAAGATGCATTACAAAATTATATGTTTGATTCGCACAACAGTGATTGGCAATAACTGTCAATGTTAATATGTAACACTCTCAACTATTAAGAAAATCCATAATCTTTAAACTTTGCTAGACACAAATTTCTATTACCAGATACATTTCTTTGTAAATATTTGTATTATGTACAGTACCTGTACATTGAACAAGAACATGGTAAAGATAGGCAGAGTGTCACTTCAACTAAATTGTATTTCTTTGTAAATTGTGGACTTGATTTAGTTACAATTAATCTGTAATTATGTATGTAGACATATTCACTTATAACAGTTCAACTGCATACTTCTATAATTTTAAATGGACTTCATCTAGAAACCAAAAGTTTTCGAAAAATGAGTAGGAATAAATGTTGCTTGGCACTACTTCGAAGTTTTATGAAAAGTGTTAATTTTGATTTATATTTACAATAAATATAATTGATTTACATTGACATTTATATTTGATTTTCTGGAATCCTCAAAATAAATATTTTACCCAAAGGTGAATATCTGCCATCTTTAAATATTCTAATGATTTCTGGCTGACGATTCATCGAAACTATATCCTAATACTGCCTCTGCACTAAGTTTGATCTGTATCTATTAAGAACTGCAGTACGGTATGTAAAAGATTTTTTGTGTACGTTGGGTTAAAGGTTTTACTTGAATATGAATGGCTAGAGCACCTTGTTACATTTACTGGTTAAGACTGACTAACGAACTCATACAAGCTATGTGCAAGCACTGACTTTGAATCAAGTTAAGTCGGGATATTTTAAAAACTACAGCAGTTATTGTGTTCACAATATATTTATATTTTATGGTGGTTTTAGATTCTGAGGGTCATGATTGGAGAAAATCAAAAAAATCTCCTGCAAATTCTGTCATGCCAATCGGAAGAGGCAGGTTTCTATGAAATCTACCTAAAAGAGGGGACCCTGTAAAATGCCTAAGTACATAATATCAAACTAATCTTGTCACTCAACTGCAAAACAAACCATGCTAAAAACAAACATTTTTGGAGAACACAATCTTTCATGAACGATGCTTTTTGTACAAAGATAAGATAGTTAACTCGCGTAAACAAAACTGCACACAGCTTTCTCAAAGCTGATTGGTACAGTCCCTAGGACAGAAATAAATATAAATTTAAAGAGATTCATGAATCCTCTGTTTGAATCAGCATGACTGCTGTAGCTTTCCAGGTAGAAGTAAAATGACCTGTAAGGTTTACCAAAACAATGACCACAACTACAGGAATAATAAAACTGGATACAGGCTACCATAGATATTAAATAAACAAATATTTTTAGAGCCACAAGCTAAGTTCGAATTTCTTGATGGTAGATTGAATAGATTCAACCAATATGAAAGAAACGTCAACTTAAAACAAACTAAATTAATATCAGGTGCTTATCATGCAATTTGTCTTTATCAAAATATTGATACAGCGAAGTACCCTCCAAACTTCAAGCACAGTGGTGTCAGTGACATCCTCATCAACAGCTGGAAATGAGGGAGACTTGTTAATGTAACACCTATATTACTTTCTTGCTTTCATGAAATATTGAAAGTTTTTAGTAACCCAGTTCTACTTTTACTTCTCAGATCAGATCAAAAACATACTGCATGATACCCACCATATTTCTGAATGATGATGATGATAATAATAATCAGTTGATTAAATAAAATATGAAATTATAAATTGTGACGGAATTTAATACTTATATGATATAAACAAAAAAAAATACCTAGACTTAGAAACAATTGATCGGTAAAATTTTGATTCTGAAGTGATGGATCTGTTATTATATTACTGTACTGTGATTAGGGAACCTTCTAAAGGTTGTAGGACAGTTTGATTAATAATGGTTTTTCATAGAGTACATATTGATGAACATAACTATAATTCTGTAAATGAACTATCAAAGATTCCATCATCAGGCACTTCACAAATTAACACTGAAGTGCCTGATGATGGAATCTTTGATTCAGAAAGGCCTTGCACAAAATAAAAAATTATATATTGGAAAATGTTGTATTCCTTTATCTAGTGATACTACAATAAACCGTTTTTCCAATGCTCCAAGACTCTACATATTGATATATAGTTCAGATGCGAGATTCTTCAAACAATGTAATAAAAAATAACAAAATTTAGAATGATGAAATAACTTAACAACACCCCTTTTCAGCAAAAGTATGTGTAGAATGGATTTCGTCAGAAGCTGTAAAGAAGTTAATAGTAAATAATAATTAAGTAATATAACTTATAAAAGACAAACTCAGAACTACAACATAGAGTCCAAGGCACACAATTTTATACCATCAGTGACTTTCCCACTTGAGGGCTTCTATGTATTTTTATATTATCCAATGACTCCACAAGATTAGTTCCCTGAAATGTCACTGATGATATGAAGGAGTAGTTTTTTAAAGTTGTATGTTAAATTTCACTTCTGTTCTGAAAGTTGGATCATTTCACAAATTATTAAAATTTCCCACGACTTTTGAATTACCCTGCATTAAACGGAATAGATGAATTTTAGATGCTAAATTTAAATCGAATGTGATGTTGTTTGAGTTTAACCATCACTTATTAGGTACATAATACAATTGTAAGTGAACAAAAACTTATTTGAGACTATCATAATGGTATAAAACTACAAAATTTATAATTAAAAATGGTAGAATTACAAAGTTTCTGGATTTGATGGCTCTGAAATGGATTACACTTACTGATCACATTTAACTCATGTACAGCTTATGTCATACTATATAAATTAACTACATATTTTATTGAATGCAACTTAAAATTTTAAATAAATACGAAAATAGTCATGCAAGACAAATATAATGTTATAACTATAACTATTGGATTTTAATATTCATGCAAACGGAAGTGAAGTAATGACATTATAAATTAAAACATAAGACATTATTCTTAAAATATAAGTTATAAGTTAAAATAATTTTTAATTTTAAAATCTATTTATTAAAAAGAAAATTCAACTGTCAATAAAATATATTTTATTACTGTTAACAAAACTAGCCAAAACAAGTTAACAAAATTTCTTACCATTTACAAAGTTTAGAAACAAAATGGTACACCATAACAATGTGAAGAAGAGTTAAATATTTTGAAGTATAAAATCACTCATGGTATTGTAAGAACCGTTATTACAACGTTTATTGTCACTACTCTAAAACTGTGTCTCACTTCGTGATGTAGCTTAAACATAAAAGATAGAATTTTTCTATTATTTACACTTTTTGCAATTTACAAACTAAACCAATCAACTGATTTAAACAAAGTTGTATTATTTACACAGGAGACAAAATAAAATAGAAATCACTCTATTAACAATTAAAAAAACTTACAATTAGAGTGGACCGAAAAGTAAGGAAGAAATTATGAAAAAGCTCTTTGGATAAATAAACTAAAATAAAAACAATAAATTGAATTATTAATGCTCACGTAAGTGAGAGGGCATTCTCCTCTTCTGTAAGAAGGCTTGAAGAATTTTCGTCTTCAACACTTTTCCGTCTCTTAACTGATCCTTCTGCAAAATTTTCAACTGACGATCGACGTTTAGATCCAGGAGTTTCCATCTTACATGTGCTTCCAGACCTTGTTTTCCTTGGTTGATATTCAGGAATGGATTGAATTTGTACAAGGGCATCTTTCAGTGGAAGCAGACCCACAGCAAATGGCACATCTTTTGTGGGAGAGACTATAATAGCCTCTTCAGTTCCCCCTCCCTCAGTGACCTCAGCTTCTACGGTTTCATTTGTACTTAGTTCAGATAGTATGTGTGTTTCAGGTTGTAGAGAGATTTCTATGCTTTCATTAGGTGGGTTTTCGTTAGCATCATAAACAAATTCAAAACTATTTGGATTAACTAAATTAGTCGTGCCCGATTCTGGTGGCACATTAGTTAACTGATGTAATGAAGTCTCTTCTTGAGACTCATCTTCATGTTTATGTTCTTCACCAAACTCCTGGGTCTCTACTTCTGTGCTATTCTCATCACCCATCATCGCCTGTAAAGCTTGTTCCACAGACAAATCTGGACACTCGCCTTCATCCAGTGACATCTCTGTTGACTGTAAGTGCCTTGAATCAATATTTTGTACTTCTTCTAACACCAAATGCTCTGTTCTTGTGAAACCATTCTCATCCTTAGCTAAATTGTATTCTGATTGAACAATAGAATTTTCTACAGATGTTACACTCCCCATTGCTTCAACTGAAGACACATTTTGTTTTAGAGTGTTTACATCATTCAAAACCTGGTTACTTATGTCTTCTTGTGCTGCAGCTTCTTCGCAGACCATGTCTAAAAGACCGATCACATCTGAGTCTTTCCCTTGATGTGAATCGAGTCCTGTAATCTCAGATATTTCTTTGTGACTGAGGACAGTGCCCTCTACCCTGTAATCTTCAATTTTCTGACCATTCCCATTAATAAACTGAAGTTCAACTAATTGTGGGTCAGTTTCCAACAAAGGCATGTCTCTTCCAGACTGTGGAACACTTTCATCAGTTTCCTCATTCACAACTCCTGCTGCTCCCTCAGTTTCCCCACCATCTTGACTACTCTCATTTATCTGCATCAATTGAGAATCCTCACTAGGTTCCTCTGCTAAGTCAATTCCTTCCTGTTGCAAAATTTGGTTGTTATTATTCATAACAATAAGATGTTCACTGTCACTCATATTGATATCTTCATCGTGCTCTTTGAGTTCCATTATCCCACTCTCATCGTTCAACACCACCATGCTGTTATCTACCCCTAACACTTGGGCCTCCTCACTCAGATCCATTGTACTGGGATTTTCTAGATTATCTCTTGCCGGGTTCATATTCATTAGTTGTGAACTATCATTAAGAACATCTGTTTCCATGTTTATATCCAATAACTGTGGAGAGTCTACTTTATCTTTATCTCCATGATTCTCCTGTGAAGGCTGGTCTAGTAAGCCAGTACTCACTTGATGTTCAAGACTGTGTGCTCTAGCTAAAACCTCAGAAACAATTGACTTTCTTGAATTCTTGGGTACAGTCAATTTTATCTCAGCAATGTTAGCTTTTCCGTTCATGAGAGTGGATAAAGGACTCTTCTTCTCACCAGGCGAATTCTGTCTCTTTTGTTTTTCAATTTGTTCATTCAAAGCTTTCAAAGCACTAATTTCCTTGGAAGAAACAACGTATTTACAAACTTGATCATTATCAGTGACCTCATACAAGACAACAGCATCAGGGTCTGTTTCCGCTTCACTGGCAGCTCCATTCTTCAAACTCTCTAAAACAGCGTCATTGATCATCTCCTGGGCTGATTTTTGGCCTGATTCTTTCTTCGCTCCTTTCTGAGGTGAAATTATGTCTTCTGATTTGCCTCCTTGCATATCCTTCACGATAATTTGCTTCGGCTTAGGACCCCGTTTTCCTTTTACTTCTTTAATACCTTTTATGGTAACAGGTTTTCCTTTGTTACTAACTGTCAGAAGTGGTCCAGTAAGATCTGACTTACCATTCTTTCCTGTCATCATGATAGTTCCATCCTGCAAAACAATCCCCTCGCTAACATCACCTTGCTCGAGAGTTGCCTCGGTGACTTGGAATTGGAACTCCTCATTGTTCCCAAGAACATTCATAAGCACATCTTCAGTTAAGGTCACATAGTTACCGTCTCCATTGTCAATCAACACCGGTACATCAGTAGGCAGACCTGCTTCTTTTAGAGCATCCAAATATTTTGTAGCTCCACTTGATTCTCCATCAAACTGATACAATACAGTTTCTTGTTCAGAGGTCTGCCCTTCCTCACCATCATTTTCAGTTTTTACCTTAGCTTTGGCAAGAGCTTCAGCTTTAGAGAGTAAAGAGGCCAATAACGGACTTTTTGCGTCATTGTTACCATTATTTCCAAAGAGGTTAACTTTAGAGTCCAATGGCTTGACAAGTATTCCGTCTTTCTGTTGGATGTCATCCATTTCTTTCTTGATATTTTGAATACCAAACTTACTATCCCCCAGATCTTTGATCCTGCCACGGCCCAGGCCAAAGTTCTGTCGCCTGCGCCCTCTCCTTCGCGGTTCCAGGTTGAGCTGCTCACGTAGAGCTCTGAGGTCTGTTGTATCCAGAGACCCATTGCGAAGCAAGGCTGACACCGGCTGCAGGGGCCGCCCCACACGGCTGTTAGGACTGATCCGCACGTTGCGGCTGGTAGTTTGTAGTGTACCTCCAGTCCCGGCTGTGTTGCTTGACAGACTCAACATGATTTGGGCAGTCTCTGCTTGAGGAGCTCCTTGTCCTGTAGGAGGGGGTACTAACATAGTAGACAGGTTTCTACGGCCACGTCCAACCCCTGGCCTGCGTCCTCGCCCTGAAAATATTTATCTTTTTATTATTTTTATCTAGCAAGTTTCAAACTAAATAACACTAATCTGCATTTAAATCACTTATGAAAAAGAATTAACTAACAAAAATATACTTAAATTAATATTATAAAATTAACTATTCCAACTTTTAACATCAAGGACACTTTGTTCTATGAGAAACACCACTTGAAAAGAAGTGTAAACTGGCATAAATGTACTTTTGGAAAAATAGCATACACAATGTAATAGTAGTTCAAACATCAGTTGATGTTAGTGACTTATAAAAAAAGCCAATACAGACATTTTGTCAATAGTTCAACTTCCATCAAGAAAAAATTGAAAAGAATTATTTGAATATTTTACTTCTTGCAGTCAGTGTTTGCCTTATAAGATAATCTGTCACAGTATTACTGGACAAACAAACCATTGCAAAGTGAAATAAAAATAAAAAAGGTATTCAAAAATAAAGTTTTCTTATTTGATTTTCCAAACCTAAAGCAATGCAAATCAGAATTCAGTACCAAATCATAGTATGTTAATAATGGTGTGCATGTATTCGTGCTAGCTAATAACAAAGGAAATGATTTATAGACATAATTGCTTATAAAACTGTTCTACATTTTTTTTTTAATGCCTTCTGCCAGAAAATGAAAGAATATGAATTCAAAAATGTCAAAGGTAAACAAGGGACATGTACATACGAGACATGATTTTTAAGTATTGTTTTGATATAAGTTTTTCTAACAATTTTATTTTTATATGAAAGTCACACTATTATCGACTTTTTGACATAATTGCCAGCTTATTAAGGCAATATAAATCATATCTAAAATCATATTTTAGTATACTATCTTCATAGAAAATTACCACCTAAATAAACAGCAACTGCAACGCGATAAAATTTCTTGCTTATGATGTTGTTGAGGTGTTGAATTTCAACATTCTTCTTCTAATGAAAAAAACAAACACTAGTATCTGGGCGCTAAATTAGGAGATTATCAAATTCTCCCAAGCAAAATGATGTGAAGAGATCTTGAGTTTGTTCTGCAACCTCAGAACGGACAATTTCAAAATGGTACTTACTTAAAAAACATGTCTTGTATTTTAAAGCTTATTACAAATGTAGGATTTCATTTGAATAAAATACCAATAAATAGTAAGTCATTAAAAATAGGAGCTATAAAGTTAGAATGTGTGGGTATTAAATTCCCTGTAAATTTTTTATACTTTTTAGCTCACAGAAAACTTAAAATCTGAAATACATAGTATGGACTATAATACACTTTACAATTTAACATGTTTTTTTTAATTCACAAGCATAATTTTACTAAACATATTAATCATCTCATAAATTAAAAAAATAAAAATACCAAATTGGTATAAAAAGGTCGTCTTTTGATTATTTTAAAGATGTTTCCAATCATTCATAAACTTTAAACTATGCTTTTACCCAATTTTTAGAGCTACTGTGTTTGAAAACACGATCATTTATAGAAATTCAGGTTTTAGCGAAATTAATGTTGTAAATGAGAATATAAACATAGAATTTATACTGACGTATAAAAATTAAACTGTGGTGAATGTTATAAGCACATATATTGGACAAACTGGTCAGTCATTTAGAACTATATGTAGGAAACATCACAGTGACCCATGAACAAATAAACAAATATCACTGTTAGGCCAATACCTTATTGAAAATATCCATGACATGAGGACCACTGATGATAGTCTGGAGGTTAAATTACAAATATTAATCTATAGACATCAAAAACTAAACTGTATATTTTTAAATTAACAGCTCCAATTCAGTTTACATGATGTTTTTAACACAATCATCAGCCACAAGAATACATTATTGGTAACTGCAGTAAAGCACCAACAAGAGAATAAAAACTTTGTTGCTATAGCAAAACAATACTTGGGAAAATTATGATTTTAAATATATTTTATAACATTTTAATGACAATATGATCGGGAATTATGTTCAATATAGATGCAGTTCACACAACCACCTGCCTGAAGATAGCTTTTACTGAATACTGCATCAGCTACCTTAATAAATACAATATTTCATATAGTATACTGTGGAAAAACATAACAAACAACAATCATTGATACAACCCAAACATTTTTTAAACTGTACAAAAATTAGCTCACAATCTCAATTTGAGAACTTGATACCTGATGCAAGTACAACTTGTATGACAATGGTTGCCAGGATTTCCTGCAGTTTACTCAATTTTTAATATGCAATAATAACTAACTATACAACCGGCAATGAGAGTAAGACTGAATCCATATCTAGTACAGAAAATGTTACAGACCAAGTAACTGAACACTTGCTCTTTACTACTGTAGTGAATGACAAATTAAAATATCTATTTATTATTTTAAATTTTCAAACTGTAGACTGTTAAGAATGTGTTTTGTGAATCTATTAACCCTTTTAGTGCCAACGTCCTAAAATTAGGACGTTGGATAATTGTATGAAGATTGCCAGCGTCCTATTTTTAGGACGTCGGCAGTTTATGCATAGATTGCCAGCGTCCTATTTTTAGGACGTTTTGTAAAAAAAAGATTAAAAATATATTTAGTAATTAAACTAAACATATCAGTAGTGTTTTGGAATCACAATAAAACAATCTTTCCAAGTATTACTTTGTTTAATTTAATTTTTTTTAATTTACCTTAATTTTACTTTTTTAATTTTTTAAAAAAGTAAAAAAAACAAGCAAAAAAACTGTTGTGTTTGTAGTGTTGAGAGCCCTAAAGGAGGAGGAAAAAGAACAAAATCCTTGTATGTGTGTGTGTTAAGTGCAAGAGAGGGGTGCACACACACAAAGTGTTACCCTTCACACTTCTGCTGAGTTTTTTGTTTATGATTTTTCTATGTGTACATATTATGTAAATAGTTACTTGTTATTTTTAGTGTTTATAAGTGAACAATTAATTTTTATTCTTTCAAAAACAAGATACGATAATGAAAAGTGAAAATATTTGCAAGGTTGACTAACTAATATTGTTATAGTAACCAGAAACATTAGTTGACATTTAATTCACAAAATGGAATGTTTTCCTGGTAAGTAAAATTTTACATGTTTTTTTAAGTTAGCATTTTCAAATTTTGAGATTTTGTTCAGAATTAAATGAGGAATTGAGTCATGTACCTAATGTTGTGCTAATGTGATTTTTTCTGTACTGTATTTCAAGTCAAACTCAAAAAATATATATTTTTTTTTATTTTTTACTGAGTATTTTTACCTTAAAAAAATAAATAAACAAATTTGGTTGTATAATTAATTATATTTTTGAAAAATACAATTATCTAGGAGTAATATAAAAAAAGAAATAGGAATTTATCTTAAAAAATGGTCCAGTTAGAGTTTTTTAAAGAAAATGAGTAATTTTTGGCCAAAAGTGGCTGGCAATCTTGGTACAGACAGGTGTGTGAAGGCCTGGCACTTTCAGTATAACTGTAACAAATTATGCTTGGCACTAAAAGGGTTAAATGAGAGAAAGTACCTAGCATTGTCTCCTCAGCACTTCCAATTGTACAACTCCTGCATCAAGGACACGAGGTATGATTAAAATTAGATGTAACATTTTTATTACAATATAGTATTTTTTAATATTTTTTTACAAATTTATAACAAAAGATGAGCTTTACCTCGGTAGCTGGACGTGGGGATGATATCTGCAATGCTATTGCTGGTTCCATTCACTGGGTTGGCAGTCACTGGTTTGTTCGGTGAAGGACGTTCTCCTCCAAGCACCTCCTTTGACATTGTACACAGTCCTTTCACCTGCAAATCACGTTAGACTGTGAGTACAAAACCAGACAATTTTATTCTTTAGACAATGTTACATCGATCTGCTGCTCAGAAGCACAGCCAATTTAGTATGACATCATACAATAGGTGACTCTCTGCCACAACTATACAAATCATAAGTTCATTTGGCAGCTGCTCAGAAGCACAGCCAATGCAGTATGACATCATACAATAGGTGACTCTCTGCCACAACTATACAAAACATAAATTCATTTGGCAGCTGCTCAGAAGCACAGCCAATGCAGTATGACATCATACAATAGGTGAGTCTCTGTCACAACTATACAAATCATAAGTTCATTTGGCAGCTGCTCAGAAGCACAGCCAATATAGTATGACATCATACAATAGGTGAGTCTCTGCCACAACTATACAAATCATAAGTTCATTTGGCAGCTGCTCAGAAGCACAGCCAATATAGTATGACATCATACAATAGGTGACTCTCTGTCACAACTATACAAAAAATAAGTTCATTTGGCAAAGTCAGTTTGTACAGTCATATACTTTTGTACTATACTTACTACATTAGATAAGATTTACCTATGTTAATTCAGTCTTGCAACTCTAAAAAGTTGATGTAACATTGAGTTCTCCATGAATATTGGCCAGTGTAAATGTTCTTCCAATGTTTTAACAACAATGTGCAGTTAAAATAAGTTTCAAAATAGATACAGATTTAAAAAGAAGAAAGAGTGAAATTATTTTAATATAAAGAAACTCCAGTCATAGATAATGCATTATAAATATGTTGTATAAACGGCGCAGACACTATGAATGGAACACATAATTGGAAACTATTCAGATTAGTTGACCCCTATTGATTTCCATCATGATCATGATTTCCATCCCACAGGTGAATGACTCATTTCCATCACTGAGCCTGCCAGAGCATCGGATGGCCAAGGAAAGAAAAATCACAATTTCATAATATGAAATGAGGAAGCTGAATCTCGAATCCAAAAATAAGTCTATTCACTGACTACTGATTGGTAGTATGGAAATTACCGATTGCTAAAACATATTTGTACTTTCCGTATGAAAAAATGTAGATAAATAACCAAAATAACAAACTACTGTAGTTTAACAAATGATACTTTAGCATAATTAGTATTTTTTAAATTTATTTTGGGCACATCGTCGAGTCTTCTGTCTATTTGAGGAAAAAAGCTATCGGCAGTATGCAAATTCCCGATTGATGAAATATGTTCTTGTAGTGTATAAAACCTATTTATAAACATATAGCAACAAAATAACATAATTTATAAGTAATATTTTAATCTATGTTCGTATTTCTACGTCTATATTTGTCAACATCATCGTGTCTGCTGGTTCTATACACAGACCAATTTTTATTTTATCTATACGTCGTACTTTGTATTGTACCTAAATTCATTCTCTATAAATGTAAATATATATACCATACATTTTTATGTAAATAGAATATATTCTGGAAACTCATTTTATAATCTACCATTTCTATGATTTATAGGGAGAAGGTATAGGTTACAATTTGTAATTTTGTATATATTAATTTCTCTGAATCTCTGCAAATTCCTGTAAGTAGTGTGGTATTCTTAGGCTTGCCCCCCTCTCCCCCTAATAAATTAATTAAATACAGTTCAGATGAAAGTGTTTGGTTTATTTGTTGATTGTACTGATCCGACCTTATGTATCACCGAAATCATTGTCTCATTCTAAAACTTCGTCCACCGCAGACCTTTAATCCGCACTGCTAGACTGCAGTCTGTCCCACGGTATCACTGCGTTGATATCTATTTGTTATCTCTGTTTTTATTCCAAATTGGATATATATATTTTCCAAACACAACAGAATGGAAAGTTATTAGGTATACACCATGTTATGTCGACAAATCAAAAGACACAGAGATAAAAACTAAGGAGTTTTTGTCTTAGACTTTAGCTGCACCCACTATATTGTTTCAGAACCATTTGTATAGTGTTTTATTGCTAAATAAACTTAGAAACTGAAGTATTTGTCGTTATTGCTTGATCAAAAACTGACAGCCTGAACAGCTGTCTGCTCTAATTCATGTTTAGTTTCGTATGCAGCTGTATTAATAATGAGCTATTCACATTGTTCATGTATCCTATTCTTTTATTTTTGTTATTTCTCAGTTTAGCACTAATTTCTTTTTTTTTCTTATAATAATGATTTGTAAGGAACAATGATGGAGATATGATTTCAGAATCATGAAATCACCTTATGAAATGTTGTTTGTGAATTTATGTTTTTTAATTATATACCGTGTGAAGTTAAAAATTTGTTAGTTAATTATGTATTTGGGATTTAGTATCAAAACTCAAAGAACATTTACTTAGAACTTTTTCTTTTTCTATTTTTTCTTTTTTTCAGTGTAAAATTTAAATTGTAGGAAATCACTTTATTTTATATGTAACAAAGAAGTTTACATTATGTGTTGTGTAATAGGCTTTAATGAGATTGCATGGAAACATTTTAAGTAATTGGTCATTTTATTATCCAGATAGTCTGCAACAGATGGACAATAATATAGAAAAGACATTTTACATCCCCCAGCAAACAAAAGAGAAAATTAGCCAATCCCACAAGTGACTTTTCAAGCGTATTTAAGCACTGCTGTTGGTACCGGAATTGAGTGAGAACAGCCGCGGTATTGAGTATTGGAAACGATTCATCCCTAGAAAAAATTCCAGGGATATTATAAAAATTCACGTATATCTACACATTTTTCCCGGAGTCTGAATTCATGCATAATGCACGCTTTCCCAGATTCTCATCATTGGTGGTAGCCCTGGTTAGAATCCCTCAAAAGTATCATGGCTCCGGATATATCCCACTGACGGCCAATACATGAAAAATTCACCAGAAAGTTATCTGCTCGGAAGTTACCAAGGTGCGGTTAGTTCACAATCTGTAGAATAAGTATCTAGACATAAGTACAGAACAATACCTTCTATAATTGCAACAAGAATATGAACACAATTAACTTATCAATTACTAGCCTTAAAAATATTTTGTGTCACACTTTAAAATAATAAAAAGAATAGAATCACCCCTTCATAACATAACATGACAACATAAAGTCGTACATGACATATGGCTCCTCATACACGTTGGACTATTTGGTTTGAACAGCTAGAATTGTCTGACCGATCGTCACTTGTGCGGAAAAGTCGTTTAGGTAAATAGCTGATCGGAGAACTGATGAGATTTCCAGCAGTCGTCCCACCAATCCCGCTCTGTCAACGAAAACTGATGATTGAGGTCGATTCGATTGGCTGGCCTTCTGCCGCTTGTAGACATGGAATCGACATTAAGTTGCTTCTACACTGGCAGCTAGAGAATCTACACAACTACTGTCGTATAATATGAACTAGATAAGCAATTTTACTAATGAGAACTGTCGCTAGTACTTGCTACAGTTGTATCACTGGTTATTCTGGGAGTCAATACAAAGTCTGTTGACGTACAGCAGTGATGTCTCGGCAATGTTTATAATTTTAATTGCCGACGCTGCTTTCCAGTTCTTGCAAACAATTGTCCAACACTGGTTGCGGCAGCGCTTGCGAGAGCTCTTACGCCCGTTTAGACCAACGATACTTACAGTCAGACACAAAACTAGCGCAATTTTAGTTGAGTGTTCAGTTGAGTTAAAAATGCAATTCAGTTGAGGTTTGGATGTGACCATATCAAAACATAAAATCACTTTCTTTGTGGGAAGCAATCGTTCATAGACTAACCGAGGCCTCGGCTACGGAGCAGTAAGCGGTGGGCACTGAATTGAGCAGCGACTTCAAGTTCAATATTTGTATTACACACATGGAGGACACTCGACACTAGCCATGACAGACATAAGCGACAAGATGGTACCACACGATAGCGCTTATGCATCGTCAATTCTACTAGACATTAAATGTTTCTCCTGTCACTCAACCCTCAGCTCATTCTATCATTGCTATGCAACAGAATACAAACACCCCCGTCTCGGTGTCACTTGTTAAAAATCCAACTGATATTCTGGTATACTCAAAAGACGGGTTGCACCTCTTATCACACCACCAAACATATTATTCAATGAACCGAACTCTTAAGCCTGTTTATAGGATGAACACTGTACATTTTAGGCTTGTGAACACACGAAAATACTATTTTCACTCCAGAATAAAAGTTGGATAACTTCGTCCAGGGACTCCACTTAGACGACTCAATAATAATTAAGTACAAAAAATCCCGTTTGTATTGCAGAGACTACCGCTTAGTGCCGAAATCCAGAACGATCGGTCGGTGTACTTTAATTGTCCGATGCTTGGATACATGTTTTTTATGGAGAGGGGGAGGGAGGCTTACACCAGCAAAGAAGTAAAACAAACCAAGATAAACTATAACCTTGGATCAACCAGTATCAGATGGAGCTCACGAACATATGACAATCTTCATTCATAATTTCACAAACAAAATAACGTAAAATACAATGTTTCCAGATTAATTGAAGGAGCTTTATTTAAGTTATAAGTTCTTGGAGACAGAAAGATTGTTTTTGAAATTTTCCCTGTTCATTGAATTCCCGGTTTCCCCAATTGGGCAGCCACCCTGTATATATACCTAGAACAATCTGGATTCATTAAATAACAACTACGATATATTCAAAAAAGTTGCTGGTTTTGAGACATAGACTTATAGCTACTTCCCTAAAATAAAAGCTTATACTGTACTTCACAATGAAACACTTGTGACAAGCTTGTGGCAAAAAACGCAAGACAAAGCAAAGTTGAAGCAATGTCAAAGCAACACTTAGATTTTTTTAACAGGACCGCCATAAATACATTTCACAAGGTCAGACAGTTAACAAGGAATAATATTTTGATATCCTAAGGAGGCTATGAAATGCAATGCAAGGGAAATGGCCTGAACTGTGGTTAAGTTGTGATTTGATTCTGCACTACAACAATACACCAACGTATTCATGTCTTATACAGCAATGCTTATGGAAACATAATCATATAGCTTCTATAGCCTTCTAATAGTTCTGATATAGCTCCATGTGATTTCTGGCTGTTACTGAAGCACAAAATTTTTCTGAAAGGGAAGAGAAGAACATAAAAAAAGTCAGGAAAATTTTATGAGGTATCTGTTAGCTTACGACGGTAGAGTTTTGTGGAGAGAAATACTTTGGAGGAGACTGGATCACGGTTGCCCGTACAATGAATCCTGTTCTTGCCAAATAAAGTTTGGATATTTTTCAGACAAATCTTCTATATAATGTTTTTCTTAATGATATTTAAGTTGCTACTTACATCTTAGAATACAACAACAACAAAATTAAAATGCCATCACTAGAGTGAAAAAATAGTAATTTAATGTGTAACTTTAGAGTTTTTTGTTTACATTACCACTGTAACCTCCCCAGGAATCTACATTTTGTTGCAAAAAACTATGCAATAATACATTATGTGAACAAGGCATGTACATTATATAAGTATTTCTTTGATTATTTTTTGAAAAAAAGGACTATAAAGGACTGAAAATTTTGATTTTTTGACCTTTTAAATTTTTACAAGGTCACCAGGTCTAAGGTTAAATACTTCCAAAGTTATAACAAATCTGTTAAGCAAAGACACCTACCTCAAAGAACTTGGCTGCCTCCATAAGAGGATTGAGGTTTTCTTCAGTGACACTGGTCTCGCCGCAGTACATGAACTCTATCAGTGACTTCAGCACACAAAACTTCATGTCCTTCAACACTATCAGAGGGTGGTTTCCCAGCTGTCTCTGTAGAACTGACTGGGAACAAGAAAAAATACCAAAAAAACCTTAGCAAAATACGTAATTCTATGGAAATATAAATTTCAAACATGTGGTTAAATTTAAACTTTATATACTGATTTTATATTCCTTAGAGTATAATATATTAACTAATTATTAGAGGAGGGAATATTTTTTAATAAGCTTGTTTACTTATATCACACAAAAATTTAAATTTAAAATATTACTATATTTTAATTTAATTTTAACCCTTATAACGTCAGTATATCTTTTCACGACTTCCAGCAAACGGCACAATATTAAAAAAAAAATTTTAATGTGTAAAGTTCATTTTTATTTTTACTTTCTATAATTATGGTAAGTATAAAAAAGTAAAAATTTTAAAATTATAAAGTCACTGTACTCAGGATCGTCAATGTTACGAGACATGTTATTTATCACTAATAATGAACACGGTACTTTGGGATTATACCGACCACACCCAGACATGAATCGTTATTTGACATTTTGCTTCTACTGATTACTAGATGAGCGTAGAACAATATTTCGTCAATATAAAACAGGAATTGTCTTATCGCAAACCCCTCCCCATCCTCAGACAGAGGTCAAAGTCGAGCGGTCTAGTAGATAACGTGATTGCAGAGTCTCGCCGCCCGTTCAGCTGGTGCGTCGTTTGGTTGTACTTCCGTGTTCTACCTCTACATTTCTCCAAACACAAAAATTCAATAAAAACAAACATGATCAAACTAAAACTAAACTCTTTATTGAAAAAACACTCAAAACTTGTTTTTATTCTTGATCATACTCCGCCACCCAAAATGCGAGTGCCATGCCTTCTCGCTGATGTCAACGAAAGAAAAACATCCCTCGAGATAGTACCTATCAGTAAAATATCAAATTCTAGAGGATCTGATCAGAAATATAAATTGAATTGTAATGGAAAGGCAATTATGTACCCCGCAAATCATGTGATGCCGCGTGGACTGTCGTAATCGGGATTCTCGAGAAAGATAAGATAACAGCGACAACAATACCGATCACAATGCCTGGAAATGCTTGTAAGTTTGTAATTTTGTAATTAAAGAGTTGTTTTTTCGTTCTATCATGTTTGTTTAGCTATAAATTTATATTTTTGTGTTCTTCATACTGGTGTGGTCGGTATAATCCCGAAGTACCTGAACACTAAATAGGTGACACTAAACAATAAAATGACACTAAAAACACTAAATGAATACTAAAACTAAGATATCAATACTTTTAACAAATAAATAAAAACCATATAAACAGAAAACATGACGAAGGAAACCGACTCAGCGATGGTTAGAGACGCACTACCTGAAGCCAAACTGCAAACAAAAGCGCGCGCGCTGTACGGCGTCTGTACCGTGTGGCGGGGAGAGTGTCTAGACACCGCGTCTATTGTTTCACACAATGTAACGCGACAGCTATATTTTGACGCTTGACATAGGTCAATAACCCACACACATGGTTGACGCATACCGTTAGTGACATTGATCTTAAATTTGCTGTAGACGCAGTTTTGTGTCGATGCGCCGTACCGCGTCTTTGCCGTTTGGAGATAGTTTGTCTATGCGCCATACGGCGTCTGTGACGTTATAAGGGTTAAACAATTCCTTGTTAAGAATAGAGAAAAATGTATGACAAATTTTGAGATAAGCACACATGTACTATAGAGCAGAGTTTTTATGATTATTTAATAAATTGTGTATGTTTTATTAATTATCAATATTTAAATTTAAAACCCAAATTTACATGATAGAATTATTAGAAATAGTTCCATTTTGTTAGTGAATACAATAAAAAAATAAATATTCTTTCACAATATATATAAAAAAATATTAGTTATGTTTTAAAGTACCGACTAAAAAAGTTTAATAAAAAACTAACACATCTTATTGATTGAATTTTGTTTGATTTTAAAGATTATTCATACAGAGCACACGTTTTTAACAGTAAAATAATTACAAACAGCTTTTAATTATTTACAGAAGTTTTATTACACCATTGCTAACGTGGCATTTTTTATTCAGACACTACAGGATATTTATACGCAAAAACACTTATCCGTTCAAAGGTACTCCAATTGAAATTATTTGGAATCATATACTTTTTTATTTAGTACAAAACAACATTTAATTCTTCATAAACACAAAAATTATCCTTCATTTTAATGAAAGACTACCATAAAATCAAACTTTACACTTCCAAAAATTTAAACGTATGGTAAACAATTACAATACTCCAAGTATGTGATATAATACAACATATTTTTACAATAGTACACTTGTAGGTTAAAACAGAAGTCTGAGTACCAAACCTCAAAATATGGACTGCAGGCAGCGAGCACGGAACGATGCACCTTGAGGGTATGAGTGTTGCACATCAGAGTGACATCAACCAGAGACTGATGCTCCAGCAGGTACCCGAGTCTGGTGGCCAAGTGCATTGGATGTTCCTCCCACTGTACCATGAAACGGGTACCTGGGGCGGGCACAGGTGCAGCTGCCGTTATCCCGCTCATCTGTGAACATTATAATACACATTTTAAAGTGAAAAAAGCTAAAATACCAAAAATTGATAATGTCACTTAATAAGGAAGCTCTTATTGTCTTGAGGACAAATTCTAAATTACTACCAACTGAGAATAATTGGCTATTGGTAAAAACAAGTTCATTCAGTGATGCAATTTGTTTGTTTATCTTATCTTTAGTTATTTAAATGGTAACCAACTAATTTAACTTCAAAACCATGTAGTAGTTGAAAAATTTAAAATTACAATTAGCTCATTTTATTATTTGTATAATTAAATTAACTTCACATCATCTTTCTAGATCAATATGTACATTAAGTTAGAAATACGCCACACAAAATGTCATTTACCAGGCTATAATTAGATTGAAAGTAAAATTTCAAAACTATAGCATATTTTTTTGTCCAGAAGTTCTGTAGACAGATAGACGGACAGACAATCATTAGAAAAGAAAATTTAAATCCCCCAGCAGCAAAAGAAAAATTATAAGCGTACTGAATGATAGACTTCAATGACGCTCAGCCAAATCCCATGGCTGGACGTACATCATATAATTCATTCTTGCCTATGTAGAAATGAAGTCTGATAGAAAATTTATAGTCTACAGATAAAACCCTTCTCAAGATATCTTGCCACACATTCACATTTCAGTTAGTTAAATTAAGTTTCATAGCAGTGTTAAAAACATAGAAGTTTCGGTGAGCTAGGGAGGGCACTATAATGCAAGAGTGCACTGAAATCAAATCTTCACCGAATTTTAACATTGATATTTTACTCTACGAATAAAAATTGCACACATTGAAATCTTACATGATTGTACTCAGTGTGTTTACAAATTTATTTATTCTACTATTTTTTGTTGTCATTGTGGTTACTCATAAGACTGATTTACAAATATTCACTAATGCTCAGCCAAATCCTATGAAATTACATATACCACCATCAAACTCGGTGTTACCTATATAGAAATCAAGCTTCATGCAAAATTTCAAGTCTACAGATTGGTTTATTTTTGAGATATTGTGTGGACAGACAGACTGAAATGACATTTCTCCAGCCCATCGAATGATAGGCTTCGCTAACGCTCAGTCTATGAGGTAAACTTTGTTGAAATATCCGTAAAACTCTACCAGTTCTATAAGTAACATAAATGTCAGTATCTGCTACTATAATCTCACTAATATTATAAATGCGAAAGTTTTAATGTTTGGATATTTGGATGTTTAAAGGTTTGTCCTTGAATCACGCTGAAACTGCTATACGGATTGTGTTGAAATTTGGAACAGGTATAGCTTTTGGTCTGAATTTACATTTAGAGTGCTTTTTACCACCCATAACACATTCATTTCACCAAATAAAGTCGAATTGAAATTGAAAAATTAGTTTGTTTACATTTGAATGTTATGATAAGAACAAAACGTATTTTGACAGCTGTTGACAGCTATAGTTCAACAAACTTTCTGAAACATCTGTTTACATTTGAATTTTATCAATAACTAGCTGTTTCCCGCGGCTTCGCACGCGTCTCTTAAGCTTTGCCCGTATATTTCTTTGCCTTCAAATAGTGTTTGGATATTTTAATATACGTAACTACTGTGTTGTAATTGCAGTTTATAATGTGCAGGCGCTTTGATAACTTTTATATCTTGCAGTACAGCCTGGTGGTTAGTTACATCAATGGGCATTGCGTATAAACCTTCTACATAGAAAAATACAAATTTTCATAGTGATCGGTCCAATAGTTTCTGAGTCTATAAAGGACAAACACACAAACATTCATTTTTATATATTATGATTGCAGAAACAGTTTAAACAAAATTTGTCGTTTCTCTTAAGCTTACTCTATGCTTTAAAACTATAAGTGTAAAGAAATTTATATATAAATATATTTTTTGTCGCATTATATATGTTTACAAAGAACAGCTGATTAAAAATTTGAAAAGACTCTTTCACTTAATAACATATGTTTGCTGCAATGCATTTCTTACGGGTATTTCTGTAACCAGTGGGGCGGAATCCTGAATCGGGAAAGGGATAAAAAGTATCCTATAACCTTCTACAGATCAAGACGAACAAATTAAAAAAAAAATTAGGCGAATCCGTCCAGCCGTTTGTGAGTGATGCTGTTACACACACGAACAGTTTCATTTTTATATTATAGGATAAGTAAACAGTGCTTGATCGGTAGTGTAATGCAGATAGTAAATGAAACATTAATATACAAATTTTACTCCAGATTGCACCAGTGACGAATTAAAATCATCTAATGCATTAAATACTGTTATAAAACTAACCTTAATGAACAAAGATATGAATATTTCACATAAGTTACTTTAAACTGGTGGGCTTCCTTGACACTATGATATTACAGTTTAACAATGGCTTACGGAAAAACAGAGAAATGAATACTAACATACCTTAACGATTCATTCTTTCCCTGGCTACAGTCCAAAAAACAAGTGTAACGCAAAACTTTAATAACGATTATTTTGAAATGTTGCATAACCTTAATAAGGATTTCCCCCTTATACCGGAAGTACATAAGAAGAAGGTAGGACTTCCCCCTAGGTCGTAATAGGCTTTTCAGTCCTAGCAAACTCAACTATGTCAACACGATTTTGACCAAAGTAGATTTCCGAGAACTAGATAATCGAACGTATATAAAATTTGATAGAGGCAATATGGCAAGCTAAACTGTGACATAGTAGGTAAGTGAATTTAAATGGTCTTAAGTAGGCACTATTTAACCGAAGTAGGCATTTCGGTCCTACGTAAATATATATATATATATTTCTTCTTTATCAGAACAACAAGGCAAACTCTACTATAGTACTGGAAATATCTTAGACCTGAAATATATGACAAGGACTGGAAATATACGCTCTTTGACCGAAGTAAGTTTCCGAGACCTGTGTGATCTGAGATTTGTGTTTTCTTGATCGGGATGACAAGGCAGATTCAGCTGTGACGTTATGTATATAATTAATTAGAACCAGAAATGCTCCTACACATGCCAAACATGATATAATAATTAAGTTAAACTCTGATACTATTTACCACGAACTTAAATAATATCTACCTGATGTATGTCTACTTACGTTTTAAAATTTGTATAGGAGTCCCATTATATTACATCATAATTGCTTTTACTAAGTAATATAAGGACTTTGGTTCTAAGATTGCGTGCGAAGCCGCGGGTAACAGCTAGTGTAAATTTTATAAAGCAATTAAAAAAAATTACACTTTGTTGTACGTATTTGTTTTTACATTTAAAGGAAAAACACTATGTATAACGAAACATAAAAATCATGTTGAAAGACAATATCATACCTTTACATGATTAAATTACATTAAAATACAAAACCAATATTTAATACATATTATTGTGAGGCCTTTCGATATCCAAGATACCTTCATCAGACACATCACAAAATAAATACACAAAGTATTTATATTGTGTATTTATTTTGTGATGTGTCTGATGAAGGTATCTTGGATATCGAAAGGCCTCACAATAATATGTATTAAATATTGGTTTTGTATTTTAATGTAATTTAACAGTGACCAATATAAGCTCCATCTACAGCACTTTACATGATTGTTGAAATGCCAACACCAGGTAACAAACCTAGCACTGCTGAACTATTATTTGTATTGAATGCATTACTGGACTATTGAGTAATTTCAGATTATGTGGTCAAGTTGAGAAGGTTTACAACATTAACATGAACGTTGTACTGTTCGACTTAATATCGATTAATGAAAGATCAACACAGTCAAAGGTCCTGGGAGTGAAGCACAGAACACACCTGTTCACACCAGTACACCTGACTGATCTTTATGCAAAGTTGAAGTTTACAATCGGGTAACTATCAAACAACTTCAATATATAAGCGAGTAGCAGACCTGCTAGTATATGTGACCAAATACTATTTTCTATTTTTATACCAGTGTTTCTATTTTTATGTAAAGATTGTACAGTTATATTTGTATGACTGAAAGATGTTTTTTACTTTGTTATTTTATGGTTAAATGGAAACAAATATACATACATTATATTCTATTTATTGTACATTGTACCAATTACACAGTAGTGAGTAAAATTAGATCAAATATTTTAAATCTATGCTAGAAGTTGCATATTAAAAAAAAAAAAAAAAACATTTGATGCATTTTCAAATAATTCCATCTTTAATTCTATTATTTTATTTAGTTTATTTTAGATTACAATAATGAAATAGTAATAACATCAATGCAAAATACAAAATACAAATGCCTTTGATCTCTAATAACACTAATAAGATAGACAAACTCCCCCCTACTTCTGCTAAACTCCGAGACAAAAATGAAAGCATAGAAGAATTTTTTAATAAAAATCTAGCCAGTAAAATCACATCTAACCAAAATCAGCCTGGGAAAAACCCGTCAAGATCCAACAATAAAACTCTCGACTAATGCAACAACAGGGAGAATCAGACAAACTCCGTCAAAAAAACTGCACAACCAAAGTCAAACTCCAAACTGAAGAACTGTCCAATACTACCGATATATGTCAATTATGACAGTGACTCCAGCAACATTGCAGGATCACCTTTTTTATCACCAAATAAACTTGTTAATGTCCATCCAAACTCTCATTTTTTAGAAGAGAATCATCAAAAAAAGAAAAGATACAAAACAAAAATATTCTGGAACAAAATATTAGTGTAGCACAGCAGAGAGATCCAGGATCATCACACAAAAATATTTTTAAAAATCCATCAAGTCTCCTCATTCTGCATCAAAACACACAAGAAATTTCAAATAAAATTAATAGACTTCAATATCTAGTTCAAAAAATTAAGCCAAACGTACTGATTCTGACAGAGCATGGTCTTAAACGAGACCAAATAGAAAACACCGTAATCACAGGATACTATCTCAAGGCCCACTTCTGTAGAACAGAACATAGGAAAGGTGGGGTTGCTATCTATGTTGACAAAAAACCTTGTGAGGCATACAGAAGAACTTATTGTTGTCCAGTTCTGCAGAGAGATTACGCTTGAGGCTGCTCTGATCAAAATCAGGCTTAAACAATCAGTTATCCACATTCTTGGTACATACAGATCTCCTAACGGAGATTTTGATTTAGCGCTAGAAACAGTGTCTAATATAATCACTAGTACAAGAATAGACTACTATCCTCTGGTCATAATGGGGGACATAAACGTTGACATTTTAAATCCTGACAGAAGAAGTACTTTATTAGATGAGACTCTGGGCCTCTCATAACAGCAAGAGGGTACAACTTCCAGCGACCAGAATTACCCCAACTACACAATCCTCTATCGACTGGATTTGTTCTAATATTGACGACACTGAGAAGCTTGACACAAAGGTTATCCATGCTGGCATCTCAGACCATACTGCCCAAAGCTGTGAGGTCAACTTCGCAGTAATACAGGATAATCCACTCAGAATGAGTCGCTGCCTCAGAAGAAAAAAATCTTCAAGAGCTCAAATGCATACTTGGGGAAGAGAACTGGTCAAACATTCTGCAAACTGAAGATGCTGACGAAGCTTTTGAAAGATTGAGCTCTACTCTACGACTTGCCATGGATGCCAGCATGCCCTCAGAGGAAATTTAAAAACACGCCATAAACTAAAACCTAAATATTTTGCTGACCAAGAAGCCAATAGACTAAAGGACAGATACCTGATAGCCCTTAGTAAATATGAAATGACAGGATCTATTGATGGACAAGGAAGAGTCAATAAGATGTAAAAAAAACTATGACCTACGACTGAAACTCCTCAGAAAACAAGCTGCATCAGACCACATTGCCCGTGCCGACAATAAATCCAAGGCTATGTGGGAAGTTATAAACACAACATGGTCCAAGAAAGGAAAGTCAGTGAACGAAATAAAGCTAGAAGTTAATGGAAAAATCATTGACAACTCTGTAGAAGTAGCAGACCATCTAAACTCTCACTTTTTACACATAGCTGAAAAAAAACGTTAGAAAAAAATAATGGAATAATAAGAACTTTTTTTACCAACTGTACAGCCAACACTTCAACAGCTCATAAACCTTCGAGAAACAAAATGAAAATGAAGTCAGAACAATCATTAACAACCTCAAATCAAAAAACTCATCAGGTTTAGATGAGATTTCTTCAAAAATACTCAAAATTTTGCCCTGAAGAACTTGCACTGCCCCTCGTCGACATATTCAATAAGTCTTTCAGAAGTGGTAAATTTCCTTCAGCTCTAAAACTATCAAAAGTGTATCCAAAATATAAAAATGGAAGCTACTTAGATCCCAGTAATTATAGACCTATCTCTCTTGTATCCACTTTCTCAAAACTGTGCGAAAGAATTGTTCTCAGAAAGGCTACTGGACCACTGCGAAAAACATAATCTAACTGACAAACTGTCAACATGGCTTTACTAAAGGCAGGTCTAACCACCACTGCAATAATAAAAATGGTAGAGTCTCTTATAGATAGTATTGAAGAAGGGAATTTAACTACTGGAATTTTCCTAGACTTTAGTTTAAAGCGTTTGACTGTCTTAGCCATGATCTCATCATCCGGAAACTGGAAAACTTAGGAGTAGCAGGAACAGCTAAAAATTGGTTCCAAAGTTACCTTGGAGGACGAAAAACAACTGGTTGAGCTAAGCAAAACAGAAAATGGAATATCCAATTATGTAAGATCTAGTCTCCTACCTGTAAACCGAGGTGTCCCCCAAGGATCTGTTCTTGGACCAGTACTCTTCATCCTTTTCACTAACGACTTACCTCAATACATTGGTGATGCATGCTTAACCTTGATGTATGCTGACGACACAACCTTGATGTTTAGTGAAACCTCAACTGAAAATATGGCAATCACATCCTACCTATCCCTCAACATGACCTATCAGTACTGTCATAACAATGACTTAGCAGTAAACACTACCAAAACTGCCCAAATAGCTTTTGGAAGAGATCTGAATGTGTGCCATGTATACCAGATGTTGCAATGAATGACGAAGTCAAGTTTTTGGCATAACTCTGGATAAAAACTTATCCTGGACCTCTCATGTAGACAAACTCTGTGGGAAGTTAAGTTCCAGCCTCTATGCAATTAAAAACATCAAAGCTTCTACTGATGAAACAACTACAAGAGCTGCTTATTTCGCTTTGTTTGAGGCTCACATAAGATATGGTTTAGTAGCATGGGAGAGGAACATCAGCTGGTCAGATTCAAAGGGTTCTCAAAAAACAAAAAAACTGCAGTCAGAAACACTTGCAGGGCTGCAACCACCAAAACAGCTGTAGAGAAGCCTTTAGAACCCATAAGATCCTCACTATCGTATCACTATACATTCAAGAAACTGTGATGCTACGCAGTAAGAGAGGGGCCTACCAAAGCGGGGTGAAGTTCATCAGTACAACCTCAGAGATACTACTTTGTATGACCTTCCAGCCCACCGACTGTCACAGTTTGAAAAGAAGCCTACATACATCGGGAGGAAGCTTCACAACCACCTGCCATCAGAGCTGAGAGACAAAGGAGAGAATGAACTCAAACCAGCACTACACAAATGGCTTGCTGACCGCCCCCTTCTACTCCATAGAAGAATTTTTTCAAAGAGTATTTGACATTTTAAATTTTACAATGTAACCTTTTATATCATAAACAAAACTTTATATTTTGTAAAAAAAAAAAAAAAAACACTTGTAGTGTTTACTATGACGCTAATACTGTTCTCAATGAGCATGTTAATAAAGAATTTTTGTCTATTGTCTATGCTTCTCTTTGGATTTTTCTTAAAGAACTGTTTTTAGTAAAAATATATTTTGTTATCATAAAAAAATTTGTTGATTGTTTATTAAAGACAATAAAAAGGAATACAGCAATAACTATTCGGCAGCCCATTATTAAAAATAAATAACTGGCTGTACGAATTCGCAGTTCTACCTGGCTTTCCAATAATGTTTATAATTAGCTTGGCTTTAAAACAGTTTTACTTAAAAAAATATTTTTAAGTTCAGTAATATCAATATATTTTGTGTAATTCTTGTCCTAGAAATTATTTGGCTCAAGTGGAATTTCAATATAGAAACCTAAAGTATATAAGGGCAAAAGTGTAGGGTAGTAATATGGATTAGCAAAGTGGAAGGGTCTACCTCAGGGTTTGATACCATATAAGTGCAAACCAGTCCTACTGACAAAGAACAAATTATACATTAAATATTTAGCCAACTAGGAGAAATATTATTTCACAAGTTATCAAGAGATATTTTATCATCAGACTATCATTTAATTAATGTTTGTACTAACCATGGCTTAAACAATGAAAACATTGCATGTTTGTATCATGTAAACTGTTCTACAATCTTTTGTGCTGATTGGAGTTTCCTTATCAATTACTGCACAGTTTACAATTCTTTTATTTTCTCTCTCACAAAGCTTCCTTGTTAGCATATTGCTACTTACCAAGTTGTCTTGTGTTTGGTTTTCAGATATTTACAATATTGTATGCCCTTTTATAAGATCATTAACAACAATAATTAATTACAACATTTATATAATAGTATAATCATTTAATATAATCCACTGATATAAGATATATTTAAAATAATTATAGTATGCTCCACATAAATATTGAAGTAAAACAGATTTTTATTATCATAGTTTTACTTACCATCAGTAATAAAAAACAGCTTTAAAAATAAATTATAATTTCTTTTAATACCCATGCTTATTATATTTTCTTTGTTATGATAGCAGAAGTTTATTTTACTGAAAATAATTTCCCATTACTGATTATGTCTAGCAAACTAACAGTAACTGGCAAATTTATAGCACTGACTATGCCATAATCAAACTAACATCTATATTTAGTGTTGACCATGGATAAATGATGACCATCTATCTCACAGTAACTGTTCATTAATCCATCCACATGAGGTAAAAAGTTCAAAACTATGATTTTTATGGGATTTCTAAGTTTCATTATTGTAATGCATATTTCACAGATTAATATGGTTTTTAAAATTAAAATATTTTATATAAGATAAAAATATTTTTTATAAATCTAATTAGGCTACACAGTAAATTATAACATTTGCACAAAATAAAATATGAAAATATTCACAGTATTGCTTTTTACAACGTTAACAACTGTTACTCTTCTAGAATGATTAATAACTTAATGAATTAAGGTGACATTTGTAATTTGAAATATAACTTTGGGTCAATACAAGTATAATGCTGGAGTAGTCCAGACCAGTCACAGTGGGTATCATGGTTTACAATTTATTCATGATAACGTACTAAATATATGTTCTATAGTAACAGAAGCACTTAATATATGAATGGCCACCTCAATAACCCCCTCCACCAAAATAGTGGCCTAAAAATTTTATCTTTTTCACCAACTCCTTCCCAAATAAACTTCCTAGTAAAAATCACTTGTTAATCTCTAAAGTCAGCCACATTAATTTCTTTCACCTTAACTCATATTCTATAAATAGCCTACTTGCAAATATAGTCCATCACTTCAAACAACTCCACTGAATCAAGCTAACTTCCTTGCATTTTTGTATCAAGTACGTAAGCCGCCAAGTAAATTGGGTTCTATTCCAAAACCCCTTTTCCTGGAGTTTAATTGTTATCTTTGTTTCTTCATAATTCCAAAGAAGTGAAGAAGACATCAAATTTTGAGCCATCTCTCAACCTTCACCAAATCATCCAACCAACTCACAATTCTGTGAATTTGTGATTCATTGGATTCGGTCGCAACAATCATGTCTACACAGGTTCCAGCAGATTTATCATTTTCCTCAATTCTGACCCACAAGACCTTGTGCTTGAACAAAAACAAGTTGAATCACATCAGTTAGTATTTGTTAAGGACAATAGGAATTTGGACATTTGCCATCATTATACAAAAAGTTCAGAATCAGGTAAGAAAAAGAAATCTCTAAACTTGAAAAACTCAGACCAACCACAGATTTTCCTCAACAAAAACACAGATACAGTACTCTAGAAACTGTCATCTAGAGTACTATGTCGAACAGGAATCGAGTGACTGTTTCCGAATTATCTGAGGATCGGGGTGACTGATTTCAGTGTGAAGCCAGTCTCTTACTTAACAAAACTGCTCACATAAAACCCAATCTTAATAAGGAGGAAATCAGGACTGTATCGGGCTTGGAAAAGATGACACAGTAAAGATATTACCACTCAACAAAGGAATCGCCACTGTTGTACCAGACACAGTAATATACAACGAAAAAATTACGTTAACTTTGCTGGCAAATATACAGGGTGGCACAAAAGTCACTGGACAGTTGGTTAAAAGAAGAAAAAAATAATAGCATAATCATTTGGCGTACTTGGACCACATTTTTTAGAAGGAACAGTGACAGGAGATAAATATTTGGATATGCTTCAGAATTACGCGCTACCAGGACTCATGACGTTTGCAGAAAACCTCCAAGAACTTTACTTTCAACAAGATGGTGCTCTACCACATTACGCCACTGCCGTTCGCGATTATTTAAATGAACGTTTCCAAAGAAAAGTTATTGGTCGAAGGGCAGATATTAACATGCCCCCACGTTCACCAGATATCACACCAATGGATTTTTTCCTATGGGGAGTAGTCAAGGACTCTGTTTATTCTCGAAAGCATCATAATATTGATGAACTGAAAGACTACATACATGACGCATTTTATGACTTGGACAATGATCCTACATTATGCTGTAGAGTATGTAACAGTATTCCAGAAAGACTTCAAAGATGTATTAATGAAGACGGAAAACAATTTGAATATAAAAAATAATTGTAAGTATTGTTTGTAATAAAAAATAATTTCAAATAAATCTAGTCTTGTTTTAACCAACACTGTCCAGTGACTTTTGCGCCACCCTGTACTAACCTAAATAAAGATTCAATTGACGCATCTGATTGCAAAATAGATAGCACTCTTCATAAACATAAATTCACATTTATCTGACAAATTCAGATAAAAATTAACTCATTCCACACTCCAACACAAGCACAGCCTTCCTAAAGTCCTCACCTAGCATTCCTCTCCAACCAATAATCAGTTCCTGGAATTAACAGTGTAGGGAAATATCTACAGTGAAAGGTTTAAGCTGGGATGAAAATTATCTTAGTAAAATAAAATTGCTACAAGCTCTTCAGAATCTTTAGCAGAAACATTTGTCCTGTAGCATTTATTAATAGCATTAATGTTCAGCGGTTAATCCAATAATACTTATAAAAAAACACTCTTAAGTTCTCTAATATTTTATCCTCCAAAACCAAAATTTACTTGAGTAAAAATGCTGCAGCTATAATATTTAGAACCTTAATAATTAAAAGATGTGATTTTTGTGAAGAAGTTTTGTTAAAAACAATGTAGTTATAGAATTCTTTAACATACAATTTTTTTTAGTTTATTGTAAAAATATACATACAAAAATGAAAATTCTTCTCTCAATATCAAATACGAAAAATTAAATAGTATAGTGATTGTTTTATAAAACAAGTTACTTTTAAAATCAGTTTATCTTTAGACCCTAGTGAACAAATCTCACTAAATCTGCAGCCTTCTTTGTTTTGTAAATACCAATGTTTAAACCATATTTAAATGAATTCCTGGTAATTAGATGCTTAAATTGTACTTTTACAGATGTCTGTAATTCCAAATAATACCTGACTATAACAGCCTTCAGAGGGTTTCATAATTAAGGGTACAATGTTCGCACTGGTGTCAGGCACGGTCCACCTGCACTGCTGTCATAGCAACAGCATGGGTGTTCGTTGGACACTACTCTCGCATCGTGTGCAACCCGCTTGCACCATTTACTACCAGAGGAAACTGTAATAAATTGAATATTGTTTTAATACATTTGACCATTTCCCCCCATCTTTTCTCATATGGGTTTTGGACCTCCAATAGCAGGTTTAACAATTAATAATTAATTTTCAAAATTTCAGTTTAGCAGTAAAGCGCCAAAAACCAGTACTTTTTCATTTGTACGGACAGAAAACTTGGTTATTGTTTGTAAATAATTTGATTTATATGTCCAGACGCAGAAATAAACAAGCTACATTTTTATTAAATTTTGGCTCTATTAGTTAGTTTGTGGTTAAGGTTTAAAATCAAGTATCTATATTTATGGATCTAAGAGTAGCACTTTCCAACTACAAGGTTTGTCAACCGACAGCGGCGTATTGTGGTGTCTAATATTTTATATTATAGCAACATTGAAAGCAGTAGTTTTAATGCTGAAGTGATTTTCCAAATGCGATATACTTTACGCCTTTAGTCGATCTTTCCCACTAATTTTGCAAGAGCTTTTCTAAACAGCAACAAATTTTCTCGGGTCGTCTCGCAAAATGCCACAAATGCGATCGGAGCTTAAACCTGGATATATTAGCATCCTCACACCACTTGTAGGAAAAACTGACTCTTTTATTAAAAATCTCAAGGACTACATTGAGAAGTCAAAAACTTTGAAAATCGTTTAAAGCTACTTAGCTTTGATGGTGAGTCTGTTCATTAAATGTACCAGTTCCAGAAACACTCAAAATCATTGAATTTCAGCTAGGAAATATCCAACTGTTCAAAAGGTGACATCCAAACCACCACCAACAGAGCAGATGAGTTGCTTGCAAAGGACAGGACCGTTCAGCGGTCCACCCATCCAAGCAGCAACCACCTTTGACATTGCTTGATTCCTTTGTCTTGCAATAGCCGCCATACCCACTACGCTACACTACACCATTGGTACTGTGCAGAAGAACCATAGAACTGTTAGTGCATAGAACCATAGAATTATGCACTTAATGTAACTATTTTGAAATAAGAGGTCAAAATTTACTGTCAAGATGAAGGAATGGCAATGGGATCTCCACTATCTTCCATTTTCACCAATACCTTTATGGAAGCATTGTAACAAAAAGCTCCGGTTTCAATTCAGTTCGATCTGAGAATCTGATTGGGATACACAGAGAAATGGTCTTTGATGCAATGCAGACGTGTTTTAAGTGGGTCATGGAGACTTAAGCCGGTATTGGCTTTGTTTCCATGGTTAGACCTGCACTAGTGTTTGGGGCAAAAACAGAGGCCAAGATGGTGGTTGCTAGTCTGGCTAGCATCAAAAGGATGGCTTGCCTTACTATCACTGGGGCTTTTCCAAGCGTGCCGGACACAGTTCTCTAGATTTGTCTCAACCTCGCTTTCATAGACATTGTCATTCGGACTTGGCCAGGAGGAGTGTCTACTGTCTTCAGTAGGTGGAACTTTAGTCGTCCTCGTGTTGCAACAGGGGACACTGCAGAATTAGCATCCTGATTCAAGGAAATGCACTGCACATGATCTCTGATCAGATACCACAAAGATCTTTCTTTGACAAACCCTTTAAGATTGTTACACCTTCTAGAGATGATAGGTCGGAGAGAAGGAAAGCTCTTCCACCAGCGGAGTTACATGGGTATACGGATGGCTCTAAAACAAAAAGTGGCACATGCGCTGGAATTGTAAGAGTGAGACTCATGTAGGGAACTGGTGGTCCTTACGGATCCTTATCCACAGTCTATCAAGCAGAAGTCTTTGTCATAATGGAATATGCTCATGAGAATCTTCGTCTACGGTAAAGGAATAAAGGAATAAGATGATTAGCATTTTCACAAATAGCCAGGGAGCATTAAAGGCGTTGAACTCTTAGGTGTTCAACTCCAAACTTGTCTGGGATTGTTATACAGTCATTTCTTTCCTTGGCAGAATCAACAACGTAGCCGTTTGTTGGGTTCCTAAAGCGATCTCTGGGAACGAAAAAGCGATCTCTGGCATCGTCACAGAGTCGGCATTCTCCGGGAGGATAAGCTCGGTAGAATGTGTGACGACTGCTATAACAACTGCTCTTTGACTGTCCTGTATTAGCAAGGGAGCACTACACCATCTTTAGTAGTCTGGACAAGGGTGGTGAATTTCCCCAGGAAAATTTTATCAGTTGTTTTAAGCGGTTGGTATAATTACTGAAACATATACTGATTGGCCTCTTAGTACACTTCTGGAGTGCGCAAAAGGCCCTTGAGGTTTAGCCGTGGCAATAGGCCATTCCTTAGAAGAAGAAGAAGCTTATTTTCTCAAAATTTGACGACAAGTGGTAAACTTGTTAAAAATAGTTGGCCTTCAGTTTGGACCGAATTAAATGTGCGAAAGCCAAAGAAGTATGTTTCCTTGGTTGAATTGTTGTAACGGGAAACTTGGTTGTAAAATTTGCAAGGCAGTTAGTTGTCCCTGTTACTACAGTGATATTATTACTTCCGTTCATATCTGTCAATGTTTTGAGGATATTTTTTAACTAACTTAAGAATCCTAATCAACCCATGATTAAATAGGCCTGTGCTTTTTAACTGTATTACTAAAAACATTTTAAGACAAAAAACTTTTTGAAAAGTCACAAGTCTTAATTTGTTCAAAGTAAAGTAGGTAATTTAGAAATATTGTTAAAAACAATAGTAGTGTTTCCCAAATTGAAAAGCACAAATCAGTTAGTCTAGCAGATTTTTTGTTTTGATAATCAATTACGATTTTTGTAATAAATAAATATTAATCTTTTTCGCATGTAAAATCTGACTATGTTCCTGAAATGGCTTTAACATGTATGCAGTGTGGTCACCGGCGACCGTGCGGGGCATTGTTTTTTTTTATGGTTCAGTGTGGTTCAGCCATTATCATGTTCGGTAAAGTTTATTTACTGCAGTCAGTGTGTTAAGTAAAGTAAAATGATAAGAATCCATTTAGATCTTTATTATTTTTATATCTCATTCTGTTAAATTAGGTTCTTAAACTAGGACGAGTTACAATTCTATATGAGGAGCCAGATTTTGTATTAAATGCCAGAACATTGATTTACTACCAGTAGAATTGTTACACTAATTTAATATAAAATAATCTGGAATTCTAAAAATTAATAATAATTATGAGTTAGAAACCAAATAAATGTATATACACTTTTACAAACATGGGTAATTATATATAGTTCATTAGTCACCCACAATGTTTTTCATATTGAGATAAGCTAGCCAAAATCCATTTCTAAGTATACGATAAAGAAACATGAATGAAAAGTTAGAAAGTCAAGGTTTTTGTAAATAACTGACAAGAAAAACCCTTATCACCTGATCAAAACCTGTCTCTGAGCTGCTCATATTTATAATCAGATCCTCTAAAACTTTTATGTTTTACTGATATGTAGTTATGGATTAACGTATAAAAGGAAAATGCTTAGAAAGTAAATAGGCTAAAAAAACTAATGAGCTATAAGGCATTTAAATTTCAGAAAAGCCAAAAATTTTAAAATCTTACGAAAGGAACTTTTAGTTTATCAGGATAGTAATGCTTTCGTCCATCAGATGTTACCTAATTTAACAATCTACCTGCTTATCTCAATATAAAAAATATAGTGGATCAAAGTAAAGTTTATACAATTACCCAAACATTTAAACCAAAGAACACAACTAAAAATAACTGAACACAAGCATATAACCTAAAGGGTAATTACAAACAGAAATTTAAACTTTTGTAACTACATGTCAAATTATTAGAAAGCAAAATTAATCTTATCAAATTGTATTCATTTAATTTCAATCGAAGAATTAAATAATAAAATATATATATTTTACTTGTTAAAATTTGCCAAACATATCTATCATTGATATCTCTAAGTTATGAGTTGTTACTAATCCATAGAAGGGCAGCAAACAACAATCATTTATAAAAATATTGATTGTATGTATAGTAATTATTAAAACCTACTGTGAAAGTTACTGTAACATCTTTACATTGTATTGTTTACTAAAAAAAGAAGGTAATTATGAACAATTAAGGGTTAACTTCAGTTTCTTTCATATTTTAGTATGACCATTAGGTAGTCCTTAGAAGGCTGATAGTATAGTAAGCGGCCACCACAACAATGAATCATCATTAGTTCTGTTTTTTAAACTATAAAACAATAAAAAACCCAAAATATTCAACCAAATTACAGTTATAGGTATTTCAAATTATAGTATTCGTTCAGCTATGTTTTTATATTTGTAAAAGTAATAACTTAATGATGAATTAAAAAATTATTAAATGTAACAAAGCAGTGTAAAACTTACTTCATACTATTTTTAGGTATTTTATAGATTGAGGTGTTTGACAGGTCAAGACACAAATAGCCTAAAGGCCGGTATCGACAGTGCGAGGCTGCTCGCTGCGAATGCCTCGTGCCATCTGCCTCAGGGTGAGCTCTTCAGCTAGCAGCTAGGTTGTAACCACGAATGCTTACTGCGAGCACGCGAACCATTCGTAGTGAAGACAGTCGGGACAATATGTATTTTTTTCTAGAAATGCGCAAGTTGCTGCCGCTGATTTTATTGTGATTGCGACGATTACCAGGAAAAAACAACAGAAAAAGTGACGTAAACCCCGTTGGTGGGTCAAAAAAATTTATCGAAATCGGTTATAATTGACTGCGACATTTCGCGCCACAAGTCTTCTCTCTTGTTTTTATTATAATATTCAGGGTGTTTCGAGTCCCACAGTAAATGTTTCGTTCCATAACACTTCACTTCACATTGTCTGATCATTTCATGATTATATATGATGACAGTTTCATTGTGGAGGTTTGTTGGTTTGCAGTGCAGAATTGTGTCTTGTACGGTGCGAGGCAGACAGCGCAGGTATCCACTTTACGCACAGCTCGGAGCGAGGCACCTTTGAGCACTGCTCTAAAACCGACAAGCACACGGCTCGTCTCACATTGTGTGACGCGAACGCCTCATAGCGAGCAACTCCGGTATCCACAGTCCGAGGCAAAGCCGAGCATTCGCCAAGAGGCATTTGCAGCGAGCAGCCTCGCACTGTCGATACCGGTCTTAACGCACATTCATTACCATAGTACCTTGAGACTATTACTCTTAACACAAAAACGATTATATTCGGTTTGAATTCATTTCAACCAATATTTTTGTTTAATACATTAAAAACATTACATTGTTGATTTTTACCATTTAACCATAATCAAATCAAGGAACAAAATTATCAATTATTACAAATACCTAAACATTAAATACAAAAACATTCTAATTATATATTTATAATTCTAATTATTGCTTTAATTATTGATATTTTTAATGTATGGAGTAACAATATTGTTCAAAATCAATTCAAAATAAGTAAACTCATTTGCACTGATATCTGTTTGAATAATGGCCACAAGTACAAGGCGATGAACACACATTATCTGTGACACAAGCTATGAGACACATTTATTCTTCTAAATAGTAAAAAGTAAATAAACGTAAAATTTTGTTTGTTTGTTACATTTAGTAAATACACGTAAGCCTAGATACTTTTTGATGATCATTAAATTATTGATATTTTAAATATATAAAACAGATGAACTATATTTTAATTTGAAATAGGCCAACTTAGCATAATTCAGTTCAACATTTTGGTTTCAGTAGTTTGGATAATCAGAAATATTGATGATTCAATTATCTTAGTGGCCGCTTATTATATTGCATCCATAATCTTGATTAGCCTAGTTTTTAATTGATTTGAATTACTTATCTTATATTGTTGAACTAACAACAAAGATACATTTTTTTATGTAATATTCTTTTGTGAAACAGACAGTGGGTAGTCTTTAATAAGCGGCCTACACTCATTATTGAACAGTTGTTTTTATCCGAATGAATAATTTGATATTACAATTTATTTAACTAAACATATGATTCCTATTATTTATTAGTTACAGTTATTTGTAATGTAAAAAATAAACATCAAGAATTAACTAATTTGTTGAGAATTTGAAAATGGCAACGAGTATGAGGAAATTATGTGATAAATTTCTAGATATACATGTGGGGGGAGACTAAATATTAAGTGGCCTACACTCGTTATTCGATTGCTATTATCAAACAATTCCATATATTATCTGACTTCCATATGTAAAATTCATACACAATAAGAGTTATAATAAATTACCGTAACAAGAAGAATCTCATACATTACAATTTTTAAAACATAAATTTAACAATAACAAAACCAATTATGGTCTAGACTTAGATATCAAAGAAACCTTATAATATTTATAACTTGTCCAGCTTGATATCAATGAGTAACCGCTTTTGTGGAATGGAGGAAAGAATTCTCCCTATGGGTTACCAAGAGCCAAACCCACATGTCGAAGTCACTTAAATAAATCTTGGCACTTGTGACAAATATCTCACATATTTTCCTCATATTCATCGCCATTTTCAAAGTCTCAAATATTAGATACTTCATGCCGTTTATTGTTTACATTAAAATTACTATACATAATAAATCGAAATCATATACTAAGTTAAATAAATTGTAATATTGAATTATTCCTTCTGATAAAAACAATCAAACCATTCGATAAAAACAACCGAATAATGAGTGTATGCCGCTTATTAAAGTCTACACCATGTGAGTTTGGCTATTGCCTTTACAAAAACAGTTGCTCTCTGCTATCCTCGAAATCTATAAATAATATTTAACATATTTCTGATGCGTAGGATGCGTAGATATTCCTAGGCCATAGTTGGATATTATTTTGTAATGTTGCTGTTAAATTTATGTTATTAAATATTGTAATGTATTATCCTTGTTGTTAATGTATTATAATTCTTGTTTTGCACAATTAATATATAATATTGAATTTGGATAATATATCGAATAGTCCAATAATAATAAAAATCGAATAACGAGTGTAGGCCGCTTATTAAAGTCTCCCCCAGACAGTTTCTAATATGTACATAATGTAATATGAACATTCCTTGAGATAGTATCTGAATATTCTTAGATCACGTGAGCCAATCAACCCCTCTTCTGAGTAAACGTGACGGCACGGCAGGTAGACAATGAAAATTCTTATCGCTCAACAAAGTCAATGATTGCTTTCCGACACCTAATTTATTTATCATGTTGCTTACGTTTTTAAGAACTGTCTGATTCTCACACTAAAATATGAAAGAAATCAAAATTGGAAAGTGAAAATGTTAAAAATTTGAAGTAATAATTAACTAGCCTTTCATTTGTAAAAATGTAATTAGCCTAATACACAAGGAAATAATATTGAATTTTTATAAGAACATGATTTAAAGGCTAAGCTATCAAAATTTAAATTATGCAATAATGATATGGAAGAGACTTTAATAAGCGGCCTACACTCATTATTCGATTGTTAGTATCAATTATAATGTATTCACAAAATGCAATATGAAACTTCGATATTATGTAATAATTGTACACTACAAGAGTAATAATATATTACAGTTTTAATAACATAAAATTATGTACAATAACAACCTATGGCCTAGACCTACACATAAGAAGAACCTTACAATATTTACAGCTTACCCGGATAGCAGTGTGAGCTGTTCGAGTAATTGTAATTGCTTTTGTCACATCGAGGAAAAGATTCTCCACATGGTTAACCAGGAACTAAACCCACATGTATAGGCCAATAAAGAAATATCCCACACAATTTCTCATATTAATTGCTATGTTCAAAATCTCAAAAAATTAGTTACTTCTTGCTTACTTTAAAAATTACTGTAAAAAAAAAATGAGTGTAGGCTACTTATTAGTCAACCCAAGACATGAAATTTATAACTAAAGAATTTAATCACAGGCTGCAGTATAATAAGAGGCCACCACAATGGAATCACAGTATATCCTTAAAAGCAGTAAAAAGTGACTAAATGTTAAAAACTGTTTTGTTTGTTACATTATATAAGTGCACAACATATATAGTTTTTATATAATGTAGTTTGTGTCAAAATTTTTGTTTCTATAGTTTGGATAATCATAAATATAACTCTATTGTGATTGTGGCCTCTTATTATACAGTAGCCGAATCACGTATTCTGTTTCACTACTATAATTGTAAATGAATATTAATTTCTCATATGTTCATAAATACACATTTTTGAGGGTTGTAAATTTGAGTTCAAATTTAGACTATTCGAACAGTTGTGTATTTTTTCAGTATAACCATTACATGGTAGGCCCTAAATGAATTCTTTGGAACAAAAACAAGAAAAGAACTAATTACTTAGTTTACAGTTGTGATGTAATTTTATGATTGTATTTAAATATTTCTAGTTAAATATATAATTGATTAACTATAATATACAATTGATATTTATAATCAATTATTTTACTGGCCTCTTATGGAACTGTAGCATTGTATACAACTACAATAACCTTGTAAAGTTAAAACAAAAATTGTCTTATATAATAATTTTTAGGGAATTCATTTAATTAATATGATTTTGTAATATAACTGGCTTATATGGTTAACATAGGCCATGTATTACCAAACCTATTTATTAATTTTGTAGCCTAGCCTACAGCTCTAAAGTTGAATTTTGTCTGAATTGAAAATAATGAGTATAACATGCCTACTTAAGCAGCCTAGGCTACTATCATGATGCATTAATAAACACATTATCTGTCCTATTATTGGTCATGGCCACTGCTGATATCTGAAATAGGCAATATGAGAGCACATATTGTGACAACTTCCACCACTAAACAAATGCAAGACCTAGGACCTAAGCCTCCATATTTTTGATATAATTAGATGTGGATAAAAGTAAAACAATGGTTTAAAAATGTTATAATTGAAATAAGCAAATCAATTAAATGGTAGAGAATTGCAATTCAGTTCTTAGTGGGGTTCACTATTTCTACAAGCCAGCTTGGTCATAAACTACTAGGTAGGATCCAAGCACGACTTCGAAAGTTGTCTCCTATATAATAATCTGACATAAATATGGCTCAGATATTTACTATTGTTTATCCAGAAGTTGATTTTGAATTTTAACGCGTTATTCTCGTCTCCACATGATTTTCTTGATCAGCCGATTTTCAGTTGAATACAAGCCAGATGATAGCATTTCAAGGCTATTCATAGAACAATGCGGAACTGCTTGTTCAATAATGCAGGTAGGAGAGATGAAGCCATTATGTTTAAAACATACCTTTATTTGTTTGGCAGCACACTCACAGATAAAACAATGAATAAAATGTAGAATATCCACAATATTCCAAAATTTTTCTAACAATCATTGTGGTACGCAACGTCTATCACGAAAAAAGCAGAAAAACAATCGTTTCCAGCATTGCACAGTTATCAATAAATCCGTTCAGAGTCGCTGTTGGCTCCAATTGATGCATCTAGAAGAAATTCTAGCCAATACAACAGATTTCTATACATGTGTAATAAATGTTACTTTACTCGTTTAATCTTTAGTTATATTAGGATCAACAATGTAAGTTAATGAAACTGAGATGAATTACACTATACACAATGTACACGTTTCTCTTTCGGCAATAGGATGACGAATGAAATATTAATCGTAAGTAATATAAAAAAATAACCAGTAAAAATTATATCTTGGTATATATAATTTTTTTTAGTTAAAGTTTTTAACTACATTAGACATTTAGTTACAAAAAAATTATATCAGCTCACATAATCATATATAATCACGAAAGTTTAGTTTTCTTTACAACTTCTTATATTAAAGTGCGTATACAGAAAAGTATAATATACAGAAAACTTTAGTTTTAGTATGTCAATTGTATTTATTAATGTTTTAAAACATTATCTGTAATGTCACGCTGTTAACTATTAATTTTAATTATATGAAATAGTTTTTACATTTAGATCAGTTATGTATTAAAAACTAATACGGTATAGAGAAAAAGTAAAACGTTTAACACTGAATCTGGCTGTTGAAATTCTTGTAATATCAAGCACTACTTTGTTAGTTGTGCATACCATCATTCAAACCTATGTATAATGTTTGTTATTGAAATAAAGTATATACTATCATTATATTTTATTTTTCAGTATATTGAAAGAAACACTTATATGCAGTTTGATCGATTTTTGTATTTCGATTTAGGATTTTGCTGCTTTACAAACGAAAAAAGTAAACAAATAATCCATAATAAACCCTTATAATAATGTTTTTGTTTATTTTCCAAAATATACAAAATGTCTCTTAAAAGGATTTTAGGCAAAAAAAAAAAAATCACTTTTCACAAAACACACACACATTCGTTTAAAATAACATTTGTAGACATTTTCAGTACGGTCATTATATTTCGAAATTTTCACTATCATATATAATTTGATGTCAAATTATACCACACCTCTACAGAAACCACGTATTTCTTATAATTTGTAACTATAATATTATAACTAAGTTTTAAGAAGGTAGAGATGTTTGGAAATCATACATCAAGGGCAACCTGTTAAAGAGTTGTCAATGTTGTAAAAATATTTAAAACTAATAATGTATTTGCGATTTAACACTTGAAGATAACATTCACTTGAAATAAATATTCCTTTATTGCTATAAAGGCTGAGTTATTTTTAAATGTTTTTCTTAAGAAACAATTCATATCTACACGTTCACTGTTATTATAATGATAATAAAATTGTCTGAGAAGAAAAGCTTTAACACGGAAAAATATTAATATAAATCTATAAAAGAGGTGTGTATATATATGACATTGATAGACTCAGAAACTCTTTGACCGATCGTTATGAAAATTTGTATGTCACTATATTTTTCTACGGAGAAGGTTTATATTCTATACCCATTGATGTAACTCGACACTAAGGCGTTGCAAATGATAATAGTCTCGAAGCACCTGCACATTATAAACTGTACTTACAAGAAATTTATCATATATCAAACACGCTATTTGAATGCGATAACTTGTGATGTATATTTGTCTTTTAAATAAATTTCTGGTAACCATTTTCGCAAGGATAAAAACTTAGAATAAACAAATTACGAAATAAACAGAATATATTTTTAACGTTTATCTTGTGGAATTTCCTAGTATTTTATCAACACATAAATGATAAGTTGCTTTGTTGTATTGGTTGGTTTCATACAAAAACCTGAACAATTGGAAGTTTTTCCGAAGATTCCATCATATATCACATCACAAGTGCATTTACTAAGTAATATAAGGACTTCGATTTTGAATAGCGTGCGAACCACGGTCAACAGCTAGTAAAATATAAATGAGATCAATAATTAGTTACGGTATAATCTTTACCACATGGTTTGATTTTCTACAAATTGGTGTGGTGTTTTTTAGTGGAATATAACGGCAATCTGTTGATGTGAACATTTGCCCATATCTCGTGTCACACCCATGTTTGTCTCGGTCCTTTCACAGAACGCGTTTCTCGCCAGGAATTGTGTAATAAACAAAAATAATCAGAATAACTAATGATGTGAATATGTTGGATATAGCTTGTTATTATTTTACACTGTACTGCAACGATTGCCTGGCTGTTCTAATGAGGAAACACAATTAACCCTTTTGCTGAAATTGTTTTACTCCCTTATTGTCGACCTTGTAAAGTTTTGTAGTTTATTTAATTATAACTAAACAATTATGTTTACTCCTCCTCCAACACTTTTAGAGTAAAAAAAATATTGCAAATGCGATAAAAATATATCGTATAACGGGCTGTATCGTGAAATGTTTTGTTATTAAAACCTTGTTACACGTTTTACAAGTATAATTAACATGTTACCGTCATAATATTTTATGTAGTTTCCAAATATGCTCGATTTAGTTAATAAACTTGTAAATGTACGTTCAAAATGCGTACTGGCGTTTTAAAACTATGTAAGATATGCGGGTCGTCACTACTGTACACTATATGGGTCGGGATAAATAATATACGTTACAGCTTAGAGTACCATTGCTCTAAGACCGCTCATAAAGGAACGGACGGGACACAGAGGTTACATGACGGTGTCTGGTGGTGGACTGCTGGCTAGCCAGCTTGGACCGTTGGTTGTAGGGTAGTAGCGTGATGTGACGTCACAGGAGAGCAGCCTATGAGCATTCTTTATTCGTATCAGACCACATCGTATGATATATCGCCTGACAATACATACTGCCAACATAACTGGTGCAGACATTAAATATTGCTATGGGTACATTACCAACTTAGTATTTATCACACTAAATACACTACCTACAAACTACGGTACAGGAGTTATTGTCAGTGTTCTCATGTAATTATTATGTATGCAACCAAATGATCAAAAGAATTATAGATAGCTATGTTTTTGACGTGACAACGTCTTAAATTAGGTTGCGGCTCGGAGTCACTCATGAAAAAGTGTAACGCCCGGTAACGTTACGATGCCCGTCCAGTGGGTCCGCCGCACGGGATCCGCACGGGATAAAGCAGATAACTGTGGGTCCGCCGCACGGGATAAAGCAGATAACTATGTTTATTCGTGAAAATGTGGAGTGCTTAGATTCGTCATTTACAACAACTACAACAATAAAGGTAAATAATTGTACACTGATATTTCATTATCGTAAACTATGATTGATTGATTAATTGTTAGATTGACACAAAAGTTGAGAAACTGAGTTTATAGGTTATGTCATACTATTGACAAATGTTGATAGTGTTAAGTAAATTATTAGTTTAAATCACTCTGCAATCTATCGTAATTCAGTCGATTGAGAAGAAACAGCGCGTATTGCTAGTCAAACATTTAAAATAACAAATTATAACCTCTAACCTGTCATAACAGTGCGACCAAACAAACGAACTAAACCGACCAATCAGCACGCGCGGAGTTAGAATTTAACTGTGTTTAGCAAGAATTTCAAATTCCAATTTTAGTAAATGTTTTATTCAACTTTACCATTTACAATAACAAATTTTAATTAATTTCAAATTATGTACAATGTTTTAGTAAACAAAATATATTTCTATAGTTAAAATTTGTGCAATTCTTATTTTCATTCAATTCCTTGTTCCTATTGTGCAATTTAATAATATTCATATCAATAAATATTCTACCGAGAAAAAGACGTTGTCACGTAAAATCTTCGCCCGTAAAACCGACTTTACAGGCAACCATAATGTTTTTTGTATTATATCGAGTTACAAAAATTAAAATGCAGGTACGAATTTCTCTGTATTTTTAAATAAATCTTAAACTTATTAAAAACAAATCTATGTACAAAGAATTTTACCAAACCCAAATCTAAACGGTGCCATTTCTCTGCTGGCATCACTAAGCATTTATTGTAAGGTATTTCGTAATTCCACACTCTGTTGACTGTTTGTTTAATACTAATATGCGATTTTATAGTTAGTCTTGTTTTAACGTCATGTTTAACACTTCGCGCCTATGTCCGTAGTATTGACGGAAATCATGTGTTCTCCTTTGGACTGACGTTTTTGTGCTAGTCACTTCACCAGACTATATGGCCATACGACCAACTAGAGTCAATGGGCGAGTTCTTCTCAAGATTGGGATTTTCCGTACGGATTACGATTTAAACATTAACTTCAATATTAAATCAACTGTTTGAAGGCCAGTTTATGGTGATGGTGGCACCTAGGAGGCGTGAACTCGTCCCCCCAACATAAATTTAATATGTAGAATTCATTTAGTTATCCTAAGGAATTACTTGTCTATTATGTATAATATTGTTATTAAAAACATTTGTATTGCAATATCATATTTAGATACAAGAAAACACAAACTGTCGCTGTGTTACTATCACGCTTTCTGCTAGACCGCGGTGCCCCCTCCTCCCCCCATTATCTAGAACCGCGGCCACTTGCCCCGGTCGCTCAGCTTGAAATATTCAGGTGAAGGTTTTTCAGGCTTAAATCGGTGTTCTTTGCGATGCTAAGGGAATATTGTCTTTGAGCTGACAACCTATATGTAGTTGTGGAAAGGCATTCATTTGGCGTGTTGTTACCTGTATTTATAGTTGTATGACACAATGTTATTTTTCCATTATCATGCTAAATCTGTACCCAGTGTAGGTTCAACTGGAATGTATATTTACGAAACAATGTTTTCTATATATGAAAGGTATAAAACTCAGTTCATAGTGGCAAACACATTTCTGTAGCAGCTATGGCCATAATCTGAAAGAAGACTATATGTGTAAAATCGTCAGTCTACAGGAGAAATTGTGGTCACAATAGCCACGTACTCCAAAAATTCTAGTCTTCATAGTATTAACACTGATAGACACGTCTTTCGTTACTTAACACATTGACTGCAGCGGACACACATTGCTACTATATTTGCTGTCCTAAACTCCTAGATAACTGCAGTCGCAGAAAAAGTGTTAACAGCATATTCTGTAGCTAGAGATGTATCATAGTTTTAACACATAATTGCGGTCGCGGACACACATTGCTACTAGGATACCTCTTGTTCTAAAGTCGGTACATGACTAGAGTCACAGTGAAGGTGTTAAATCTTCATCGTTATCATCAAGACACCTAATGTGTAGTTTGAGGATGTTCCACCAAAAGTTAAAATACACACGAAAGTTCATCCATCAAAATCCAATCACATATTATAATAAATCAAATGTTATTTTCATACAATGTACTGTACCCATTAATACGAGTACAAATGTTGATGTCCTGTAAAAATATGAAAGTTATATAAATAATATGGATCAATTGAGTTTATTAGAAACTCAAGGTTTTGTTGAGGATTCTGTTATTTTAAACATAGTTTTGAAATGAATGAAAGATGTCAAGAATAAAATCCTCTCAGAAAATTGCAATGATCAAACCGAATTTCAACTAACTGTTCACAGAGCCAAATAAAGATGTCAACTAATTCAAAGCGTTAAAATGGTTGCATCAAATGGTTTTTTTCTTAGTTTCCCCGTAATAAATATAGTGTGAAGTAAAATTTTTATATCATCTAAGAAAAATAGTGGAATTTGGCTTTCATTACAACGCTACTTTTTTTAATAGTTATAAAAAGATTCCTACAAATCTTTTCTTTTTTTTATTGTTGTAAAAAAATACAACTATAAAAATTATTTCTTCAGGAAGAATCAGAAAAGAGATAGATTTCACTTGTACCTGTCAGATTTCAAAATTGAAGATACATTAATATAATTCTTTAAAACTTTAAAAGGCCTATTGTCATGAAATCTGATTGATGTTATATACCATATTTATGTTATTAGTTTCTACAAATAATTAATTAAAAAAATATTTTATGAAAAATACGGGCTTATAATTTAGGTAACATGTGTTCTCAATTTTTTTATTTATTATGTCTTCATTGTAACATGGCAGAAAATATGTTTAAAAATTAAATACATGACTGTCATATTGAAAGTTTTATTTTAATGGATAGCCTTTAGAGCCCACACAGCACTATATCAACAAAGTTTATTTTCCAGCAATTTAGTTTCACAATGAAACTGCTTATAGAGTAGTTTCTAGTGTTGGTGGCACCCGGAATAAGCGTGGCCTGAGTGCTCCCCACCAACATAAATATAATATTAGGTGACATTCATTTAGTTACCTAAACAATCTGTCTATTAATTTTGACGCCTTTCAAACTTAATAAAATTCATCACTCTATTATTTTTTATAAAGTTAGACAAAAGGTAAAAATTTCCAATAATAACAAAATCTACCTACTTCTATCAAGAGTTGGAAGGACTTATACTTTAACAATATTAGTGATACACACTGAAAAATACTCAACCATTGAGTTGAACTAATGTGATTATCCTCTCAGCTCAGGAGTTACTGTGGGTGACCATAGGTAATCTATCTGATAGGTTGGAGGTTTATGATCACATGCTGACCCTCAACTTACCCTGGCCACTCCTAGTGGCCCTTCCTGTTTTGGTCGTTGAGCTTGTCAGGCCACTACATGTGGCCCATTGTATTGCACAGTTATAAAATTCAACGTTCATCTAGTTGTGGTTGGAAAATACTGCAATCTCTCGGCCAAAGAAGTAACTACATTAATATATCTGTTTGCAGCACATTCCATAGTAAACATTTTTGTAATTGTTTTTTTCTGACTGTCATTTGGTTGAGACGAATCTCAAAATATGGAAAAAAGCTTACATTCTATTGATAATAGAGACACTTTATTTTATTTTTATAATTTAAATTAAAATAAGTTTATAATACATCAACCTCCAACTTAAATTACATATTATTGAGTTCAGTTAAAAGCAAATAATAAACAAACCATTGATAAAGTTTCAATCTTGAAGCTAATCTTTGTAAATTGTTTGAGAATTTCACTTAAGACCCGAAGGTCATATATTACCATTTAAAGCCAAGTCAAAATGTCATACACGATTACACAAGCACCAAGTGGTGATATAGAATCCAGCTAGACCACTAGCTACCTCTGCCAAGCTGAGAAGACAACTACCTGCAATTCCATTTGAGTTGGGCGATAAGTATGGGGCACACTTAATGGTCTGCCAAGTGCAAAGGGTTAAAAATGTTCACAGTAACAGTAAGGACCATAATATTTTTGGGTAAAATGTATAATTTCAGTTGTATTTTCAATTTCAATTCATAATACTGAAGAACGTTGGCATATTAATATTTAATATTTATAAATAAAACTGAATAGATTGCAAAAAAATGTATTACTGGCAACAATTACTGTATTAGTAAATATAAAGTGAACGATGAAGAATGAGGATTGGTACTCTACATGGTTTCAAAAATATTTTTTAAGTCAGTCATAGCCTTAAAATGCCTTGTAAACATTAAAAGCATTAGTGTTGGCACTCCTACAAGTGTTATTGCAGTGAGTGAAAACAGTTCAGAATGGTTGACTTTTCAAACACAAACGTTTTTCAAAGTAAATAACTTATAAAATGTGAATTTAATAGCTGATGATGATAAAATAGGAGAATGATTAAAGCTACAACTAAGAAATAAAATCTGTTAAAAATAAACTTATTTAAGTTTTAGCTTGTCAAAACTGGGGGTTTTGCTTTTCTTCAAATTTTGATGTATAAACCTGTGTCACATGCTAAATTTTCTTTCTTTCTATTATTGGACTTTCATATCTTTTAAAAACAAACTTTTGATAAAAACCTTACTCAAAATATTTTTTTTCCACTGGCGGACCAAGCATAACAAAATTAAAGTTTGACAAACAACCTGGTATTTTATAAACTTTTACACACAATATATGAAACTGATAATTCAAATGTTTTCAAATTCCTTCAAAATGGTGAACACATAATCATATTAACCAAAATTTGCCTAAACTCCAATCTATAACTATACACAATATGAAAAAGTTAAAACAGCATAAATTTTTAAGGAATGGTACCTTATATTCTTGATTACAGATCTATAATCAAGGCTTATATTAAACATCTTTGAAAATAATTAAATTTATTCATGTATACAACTCTAATTGTATGTGAGTGTGAGCTCTAAAACTGTGTCTGGGCCATACTGCTGTACAGATTCTGATGATGCTCTGTTAACATCAAATTTCTAGTCAAGGAGCTCTCATCATGCAGGTAAATTTGAGCAAAACTGCAGGTAATAACTAGTGTAATACAGTACAGACAATTCATATCCAAGTAAATAACAATTTGGTTATATCATAAAGTACAAATTAATGTAACAAACACTTTTATTTGACTACAATACATGTTAATTCTAAAACTATAACAAATAAATATTTTTCACAAAATAAAAATTAAGTTTTTTGTATGGGTTGTAGGTCTGAGGGTTTGATCTCAAGAGTGTTGCGGAACACAAAAGTTATAAAAAGTCCCGCATCCTGAAGCCCCATTGACTGAAACAAAAAGAAACATTGTAATATTTACAATAAATTTGAAAAAACTATTTTAGTTGGATTTTATATTCCTTCAGTTCATTCCACACAGAGATTAAAATTATTTACAGGTTTTTTCGCTAAGAGTCTAGATAACTAAAATGCTCAAAGGTGTTGAATTTTACTAAAAGGAATAAACACAAATATATATTTAGAATGAATATTTATTTTCAGTTTTAATGCTTACATGGCTATATCCAAAGAATAACTGATTAAATAGAGGGAATATTAAGGAAAAAATATAAAAACAGTATTTATAACTGCTTAATCACTGTGAATGCCATGTATGAAACTCCATGTAATTGTAAGTTGCTAAGTCTAAATTGGAGAGACAAAACGCTCAATATCTACAAGAGTTACACACTTAAGTTCATAAAACATCAGAATATGGATAAAATCAACCATAGTGGAGTACTGTCACAAAATAAAACACACAATAGAATTCACGATATATAGCTCCTCCCCCTTCATCTCATTTGCACAGGTGGATGTATATAATTGGCAATTTAAGTTAACAAAAATATCCACGACAATGTAAACTAGTTGAACAAATGAAGTAGAACAAGTTGTATAAATATGTTGTATTTGTATATATAAATATTTGGTTTGGTATAATAATAAATTGGTTAACTGACCCCTTGTATTCTACTTAAATACTTGATTGGCTAAACACTTGGGCAGATGAAACTCTGTATAATTCTAACTACTTGGTCTCCGGATGATATTGTTACAGAAGAACCTCACTATTCCAACACTGTGGGGCCAAAGATAAGGTCAAAATGTGAGAAATATCAGATTATCAGGAGCATACAGGTATTATTATTTTATCAATTACAGTTTTAGAGGCTATTTAATATATTAATTTTAAGTGTTTGAACGTTAAAACTAGAGTAATGTGTATTCCAATACATGCACTAACATTTACAATGCTACAAATGATATTTTTAAATTAGTATTTGAGTTCAATATTTAAAAAAATTGCATACAGTAATTTATCAATAAGGAGGCTGTATGAGGTGTATTCTATTTGTCCAGTCGCAATAGCATTAAAAATCTATAATTTAACAAAAGACTACTATGTGTACATTTTATCCTTGATATATTTAACTTTCATTGTACACAACTAGATATTAATAAAAAAAATTGCTGATAAACAAGGACTTGGCCAGCGAGAAGGTTCAAGTGGTCCGGACCCCTCCCAAATTTACTTCTATTAATTAGTTATTTATTATTAATTTATTAAACGATTATTATTATTTAAATAATTTAGTATTATTGACATGTACTGCTGAAAGATCGTTCTCAACAAAGAAACGGGTCAAGAACTTTTTTTAAGGACCAAAATGGGGCCTTACTCTCTATCCAAAATACTACGGGAAAATATCAGTTGTCTGGACCCCCCAAAATGTTTTCCTGGCTATGTTCTTGCTGACAAATATAAAAATGCCGCACTGGTGAAGTTGTTGCTGATAAATCACAAACAGATTGTACAGTCAGATTAACCAGAGCTGATGGGCAGAGAAGAGACTAGAGATGTTCTATTGTATTGTATTGTATTCATCATTTATGTAGAGCTTGGTCAAAGGACTTACTGATTATTTCATCCCATTTTCTTAAGCTGTACTTTAAACATTTTATGATGAGTATCATACATTTTTTATTAACTCTAGCAGATATTTTCCTTGAAAATTCTTTAAAATATTTTGTTGTACCTGAGAAGATTACTAAACGGGAACATTTAGAAGCATAATTGAATTTAGTTTTGTATAAGTATTTTCTTACAGTTAGTTAAACATCTTGATATTTAATTAATAAAAAAAGCAATATTTTATAGGTTTAAATTAGCATGATCTATTCCAGTAATTTGTTTTGGAGTAAAACAATAAGAAGACAGTTTTTATTTTACAGGGTATAAGCTAACTTACATTGTCCTGTAAAATATCAATTAATCTTTGACGTTACCATGAAATCGAAAGAAACATGAAATTAACGTTGTCAAAGAGATACAGAACAAATTTCATGCTCATGAAGTTTTTCAATTCGAGCTTCAAATATTGTTTCTTTTATCAATTCCAATTAGCTGGATTAATGTAGCAAACAGAATTACAAAGACATTTAATGAGTCTATACGATTTTTCATTTTCCTTTAATCACAATAAAATTGACTTTTTGAGAATTTTCTAAGCAGATCAGATGAGTTTCTGTTCAGTGATTGTGTTTACCGGGTTAGGACAGATTCAATTTATTAAAATATTCTTGATTGTTGTTGACTTACAAAACATCTTTTAACAAATTGTTCGAGGTGACATTTTCAAGATGAACTTTTATTTTATATCTGTGATATTGTTAGTTCTTTATCTATCATTTTATTGTAACTCTGCAAGCTCTTTATTTGTAGCAAGTGCTCCAAGCCAGCCTCAGTCACAGCCTCTGCTGATTCATCCTCTTGTTATTTTGCCTTACACACATGAATACACCATAAACAACAAAGGCATTCCATCCCAGACTGGCACCTTGGGTGTAAGAGCGAACCAGGTCAACACAGTTATGAATAAAATTGAAAATAGTGGGTTGTATCAAAATAGTGGTACAAACCATGGTGGTATTATGGTAGCTTCTGGCACAACCCATGATCAACTAAAATCTCATGGTAAAACAGACAACTTTCAGAACACAGGAGAGAAATTGACTGGGAACAAACTGGATATAATTACAGTTCATCAGAACAATGGTAATGTACTTAATAAATTAGCTAGCATTTCTAGTATTGATAAAGTTAATCTTGACCTGGAAGGAAAAAGAGATAAGAACAATGAAATAAAATTGAACAAAGTTAAAGTAAGTTCCCCGGAGTATAATGTCATAAATGACAATAAGCACAATGCAGTAAAAAATGAAATAAATAATACTAAATATTATGTCACCTATGGAATTGGACATGGTGGTATCACAACAATTAATAATAATGTGGACACTCACCACAATCAATTAGATGGAACTCCAAACCTCTCTAAATTTAATACTGGTTTGAAAATAAGTGACTATGAAACCGGAATGAATTACAATCCACAATTTAATATCATTAAAGATGAAAGTACAGGTGAAAATGTCATTTTTGGCAATAACCAGAATGCAATCAAAAATACCATACATAACAATGGCAATTATGTCAATCATGGCACTGGCCATGGTGGTATCACAACTGTTAATAATAATGTGGACTCTCAACACAATCAATTAGTTGGAACTCCAAACCTCTCCAAATTTAATATCATTAAAAATAAAAGTACAGGTGAAAATGTCATTTTTGGCAATAACCAGAATGCAATTAAAAATACCATACATAACAATGGCAATTATGTCAATCATGGCACTGGCCATGGTGGTATCACAACTGTTAATAATAATGTGGACTCTCAACACAATCAATTAGTTGGAACTCCAAACCTCTCCAAATTTAATATAATTAAAGATGAAAATACGGGGGAAAATCTCATTTTTGGCAAAAACCAGAATGCAATTAAAAATACCATACAAAACAATGGCTATTATGTCAATCATGGCACTGGCCATGGTGGTATCACAACAGTTAATAGCAATGTGGACTCTCAACACAATCAATTAGTTGGAACTCCAAACCTCTCCAAATTTAACATAATTAAAGATAAAAGTACAGGTGAAAATGTCATTTTTGGCAATAACCAGAATGCAATTAAAAATACCATACAAAACAATGGCTATTATGTCAATCATGGCACTGGACATGGTGGTATCACAACAGTTAATAGCAATGTGGACACTCAACACAATCAATTAGTTGGAACTCCAAACCTCTCCAAATTTAATACCGGTTTGAAAACAAGTGGCTATAATATAGAATCGAATGACAATCCACAATTTAATATCATTAAAGATAAAAGTACAGGTGAAAATGTCATTTTTGGCAATAACCAGAATGCAATTAAAAATACCATACACAACACTGGCTATTATGTCAATCATGGCACTGGCCATGGTGGTATTACAACGATCAGTGGAAACAAGAACGCTGAAGAGAAAAATTCAATAAATGACTTTCATAGTACAGGTAAAAATGAACAAAACAAGTGGATTATTATGAAAATGAACACAAATGAAGACAGTCAAAGCAAGGTTGGACAACTGAATCGCTACCAAACAGTACCAATTGTTGGATCAAAATTTAAAATAGCTGAAGATAGTAGTACAAGCCACAATGGACATTATGTCAAAGGAGTTCACAACAGTATTGGCAATGACAACAGTCAACATGAAGTAATCTACCTTGAAAGTACAGGCCAAAATGACAAGACCAAGTGGACTAGGATGAAACCGGACACAATCAACCCCAAATTGAAAATAAACCATGATCGAACAGGACTAACTGTTGGATCCAAAGTTAATATGATAAAAGTTAGCACGCCAGCCTATAAATACAGAAATGGCAATGTAATACAAAACGACTTAAACAACAATGGCATTTATATCAATAAAGGCAATGGCCATGGGGGTATTACAGTTATCAATCACAATGACAACAATGAACAGTCTAGTCAAACAGATCATTTTCAAAGCACAGATGAAATCTCAAATAACAATAATCAAGTTAATACACAATTTAACATAGAGAACAACATACACATCATAAACATAGAGAATAAATTGAATTATCTTAGTGAGAAGCTCACCAGTAGTCCTGATTATTCAACTGCGACTTACGTAAATAATGAGATGGAAAAGATCAATGAAGACTTGAAAATGTTTGAATTACAACCATTATCCATTGATTACCTATCAAAAATTAGAATGTTACGAGGAAAAGCGAATACATTAGAAGGTAATATACGATCCATAATAAGAACTTTTGTTGAGATCCCACTAAAGGAGCGAATAAACAGTCTTCTTAATCTTGTGAAGAATGCTCAACAAACGACATTGACAAGATCAAAATTAAAGCATATACAGAAAATGGAAAGAAATTTAGAAGCATTGAAATTAGATTTGCAATTTGCAAATAATCCAAAAACTATAAAACGTCTTAAACTACATTTTAGAAAATTGGTAAAACAACTCTACCGTCTCCGAAAATTCAACCTATCACCTGAACTCAGTAGTGAAGCTGCAAGTTTTGAAAATTTCTGCTCTATGTTTGGAGATTTTATTCCCCAATTGTCTCACACTTTCACTCTTGGTTTATTCCCTATGATAAATCTCAATCAGTAAAACTCAAACAAAAAAACAAAGATATTGTATAATCGTAAATAATAAATATGATATGTCAATAAAATATAAAAATAAAAGTAAAATTTATTCAATGACCACTATAGCTACATAGTATCAGTGATTAAACACAGTGGAGACAATAAGTACATCATAGTTGACCTGCTATGTCATGACAAAAATAATAAGCTCAGGTGCTTGGTGTTATAAACAGTTTTAATAGATTAGGTTAGCTTTGCAATCCAATAATTGTTATACTTCTATGGTAGTAAGTTGACAACAAAACTGTACTGTTACAATTTAATCTTACACGTACAGTGCCTTGCTGGATTCCAGTTAATGTAGAAAGTTGAAAATTCAATCATGAAATATTATCTATTACTCCGATCTGATTTTAGCGTCATTAGTTCAGCCAAAAAGGTGGTCCCAAATAAAACTACCCACACTAGGAAAAAATTATCTGATTTTTTCTTTATATGTTTAATCACTGATACTCTTCATAGATAAAGAACTTAGAATTAAATATGTAATGAGGTTTTATCATTTATGAACTGTGTGTGAAGTGTGATGTAATTGAGTTCATAATTTTTCAAGACTCTTAAGGAAAACTACTTGTTCTTTGGAACGGAAACTGTTATGGAACTAAATTTAGTTTGATGATTAAGTTTTTATCATCATTTTGAGGCCAAGGTTAAATAATGTTAAAAGTTTCACGTTTATAGCTCATTTCAAAATTATAAAATTATGTGTTAATGAAATAAAAGTTTGCCGCACAAATTCAGATTTGTATAATGGAGATTACCTGTAGCAAGTGGGTGGGTAAAGGCTGCCTGTAATGCTCCCACTGGAACAGCTGATTAATGCGGAATATCTGGGAGTGAGGGTTAGTGTGGCTGGTGGACAGCTGACACAGCCTCGTGACACTGGGTGGATCTACTGGCTGCGGGACATCCCCCTGACCCTGGCATGTACAGGGCAGCATCCTATGGGTCAGACAGTGTTCCTCTTCACTGATACTGAACAGGTCCTATAGGAATGTCAGAAGTCAGCATGAAGTAACTAGAAAACGATGTGGTGTAAATAAACGCTGGAGGTATGATTTAAATACGTCAGTACGTCATATAATCAATTGTTAAGAGAAAAAACTTTAGATGATCGACATGAGAGAGTCTTAAATTGGGTTGGAACCACTATTTTTTTACAGTTTTCTTACCAAGAACCTAAAAAAATTACATTAATAAAAGAGCAGACTTTATTTGACTTACTGTGTCAAGTTAGATATCATTATGACAATCGGTTCTTGTTTTCTGCCTCTCGAAAGGAAGCAACGTCGGCGAAGAGGCCACTATGTCCCTATCTACTATTAGGCTCCATATTTGTAAGTATTATAAAAATAAAAGTTACAGTTGGCATTTACGAGCGCTCACTTGATCTGAGCTTGAATTTAGGTACTATCTTGAGGAATGCACTTCTTTTCTCGCCAGAAGTGTGGAGTGGTGCCGGAGGTATTTTCAATCAGTACTTTTGCTTCTTTTTGGAAGGCAGAAAACTAGAATTGATCATCATAATGACATGTAATTTTCACAGTACGTCAAATTAAATTAAGTTATTTGTAATGATGTTTTTTAGATCCCTGGTGAGAAAAACAGTTCCAAAAATAGTGGCCTCAAGATAATACCAAAGTACCAATACATTTCTATTTTAGGCTTATCAAACTGTTTTAGAAAATAAATCATTAAAACTATTATACACTAACACTGAAAACAGAATTAACTTTGGCTTTGTTGTATGAACATTTCTAAAGTACGTTATCTGGAAACCAAAATACTATTTCAAATTAATTTCTTACAATACCACATTTTGTGCCTTAAAGTAAATACTTGAGCTACGGTTTAATTTGTGGAAACATTCCTTAAGAGTAACAATGTATGGACTAATATTACTGTGGACATTGTGCTCCTCATTCATTAAACTTGAGTTGTTAACTATGGTAACTAACATATTTTAAGTATTACAGCAATATTTTGACTTGGTGTGAACTGGAAAACTCAAGATGTTTGTTACTTTATAATCTCAAAAGTTGCAAAATTCACTTATATTATTTCTTTGCAAAAACCTAACAGACTGTTAGTTAAAAGATAGTAATTTTATAAATTGAAACTCAGTAAATTATGTATCCAAATATCGTTGAAACCTTCCGGTATTATATTGTAAATTGAAAAGTAAATTTTAGATGTTTTCACTTCATTTTCGATAGGATTGAGAAGAAAGGAGAGTTATATTTAATAACCTGGAAGACTAGATATAGTTTTTTTTAAGAAGACCAAGTTCTTGTTATATCATAGTTACAAAAGCCATAGAAGTCAATTCTTTTGATATTTCAAAACTATTATGATTAAATAAGGTGTAACTTCATTCCAATACTGAAATTTTCATTTGTCTATAGCTTGAGGAAGTTACTCACTTGACAGAAGAAGGAAAATAATGTGATGAAAAGTCCACAAAAAAAAATTGTTTTTAAGAAATTGTGAAAGGAGGAAAATCTTATGGTGATGTGGAAATGCCTACAAAGGAACATTTGAATAATGTTGGTGAACAAGAAGGGCAGATCAAAGAAAAAAATCTTAATTTTTAGATTTACATGGCCAGTGTTACTGACTGATGATTTTTTTTTATTCGGTTTGAACCAGAAAATCTTGATGATAGTAAAAATAGTTTGAAGTAGAGGCAGGAAGCACAACAGTAAAGTAAGAAATGAGTATTGAGAAAGCAATAAGTCAGTATTCAGATGGTAGTTTAGTATATAAACTACAAGGGTTTGGATGTTAGAATTTTGATTAAATACCCCAATATAAACAAATTAATCTATTCGAAAAATCTATTTGGAAAAAATGTTATTATAACTACATTGTTATGTCTTCCCACGGAGGTTTGGATTATTTAAAACAATTGTACCATATACAACAGATAGGAGGAGATTAGGTATTTTAGCTAAACATAGTTGAGCTAAGCAAGATACAATGAATTATAGCAAAGTCATTCCTAATGTGACATTAGCAAGAGGTTTTTCTTTTATGTAAACATCTAGTTGGTCTGGAATTATTGTTCAGGAACCAATTTGTTTTTGTTAAAAATTATGCAGAAGTTAATAATTACTACGAACAAATAGGGATCTCAAAAGGATGCCACTGTAAACTCAACCAGCTTGTTAAGAGAGTAGAATGTTCTACAGAAACTGCTTTGCTTACTGAGATTATAAAGAAAACAATTAAAAGCAAATACAAATTTTATCTGCCTTCCTGGGTATAAAACCAGCTCTTGGCAACACCTCACATTAAGCAATTAAGAGAGCACTGAAGGATGGAGTGAATACAGTGAGACAAGCATCACATATTGAGGCCATTGTCTGGCCTAACAAATTAAGACAGAGCAACAGCAAGAATGCACTGGACACAGTGCAAAAATAAGCATACAGGCAGGCAAAGATAGCCATTAAAGGAGCAATATGATCCTGCCCGACTGCAGCCATGGGTTACTGTTGACCTTTAACATTTACCAGTAATGATGGACGGGGTGGCTTCTAGGACGATATTAGTCAGAAGAGCAAGTTTGAGAGAAATACAGTCAGTGTAGTTCAATTGTTACCATTAGCCCCCATATTCTAAACCGGCCTAGTGACATTGTGACTAGGAAGTATAATTTTAATATGGACTACTTTGTAGATTTGAGTACCAAGAAGGGATGTGGAAAGAACAACATATATAAGACAATTAAATAGTATACTATTAGGTGATGTACAGGTCAGCAAACATTGAGAGAACAAAAAATATAATGAACTGTTCCATGATTAGATTTTATCTTTCACTACAGTTTTCATAGTTACCTTGAGTTCTTCGTCGGACAGTTTGACAGCGCTGGGGTGTGAGGGGTCCACTACAACCTCGTTGAGCCCTGCCTTGCTCAGTTGGCGCTGGTAGATCTTCTCTTCTATACTACCAGTTGTTAGTAGTCTGCACATTAAAATATGTTCGGTATGTGAGTGAAAATTTGAACTAGCTACTGAAAAATTATCCAATAAAAGCACTCTTTTTTATGCCTTTTGATTGCTGTATCACAATGCACAACATACTGCTTTATCAACACCAGCAATGGAAAAAATAAGATAATGAATAATGGCTGTGATAAAGTATTAGCCTTATGGTTTAATCTGGCATGAGGATAATACTATATTTTTCTTTCTCATAAACCTTTTCACTTAAAATTTATTCAAACTTTTGGCAAAGTACGTCTTTTAGTTTTTTGCTAAATTTACAGATAAAAAGTTCTTTGTATGGCTGTGGGATACTATTATAGCATTTTACTTGGTGTACACAATTTTTAATATCTACCCATTTAAGATAATGCTGTAACAGATCAGTTTAATTCAAATTTGTTCACGGCAAGATTGGTAAGCAGACATAGAATCGTCTATTACAAACACCTGATTACATGTAAGATTTAAATAATTAATAAAGAAAAAGATAAGTCAATTTTATACAGGAAAAAATTTGATTTATTTAATTGCAATAGTTAATAGTTGCAATAATCTCATAATCTATAAGCGGCATTATCAAACGTGTAGTAATCTATAAGCGGTAGTAGTTTGGGGAGGCTAAACTCACGACTTCCACCATTGTCAAACCGACCCCTGCAGGACATTGCCCGGTCTCTTTCTGTCTTTAACCATTGCAGTGGAACAATGTGTGTTGCTCTTCTTATGAAAGAGCACAAGTGTCAGTAAAATTCAAACATAAGTTTAAATTTGTAAAGTAGTGATTTTAAGTTATAAATTGTATCCTGAAATTAATATTCGACTCTTTCTTACTTTAACTGTTGTGTGAAGGACGTGTCACCAAAGACCAATGTTTAGGTTAAACTTGTGTACCGATACAGATGTATTTATGTGTAATTAGTGATGAATGGTAATTCATGAGAATAAATGAAGTTGGTGTAAAATATGTGTGGATTGTACGTAATTAAACGTTATATAAATGAAAGCAAGGAAAGTTATTTAATAACCTGAAGTACATCAATAGTGGTGAGTATACTACATTATATAGAAAGGAGCTAGGCCTACATTTATGAATGAGAATTTAAATTTGAACTCACTTCACAACACCACGTGGTGTCATTCACACAACCTACATTGAGACTTTCTATATGTGACAAAACAAGGTGGGACTCTTCATATTACATTACCTGAACAATAGCAAACAGTGACTTACAGAGGGCTATGAACCCAAATCCGATATTCTGACCTTCATCACACAACCGACACCTGAAACTATGACATATGGCAACCAACAGTGGGCTATTAAATAAACTACCATAAATGAACTTTGACATAAGATACCACCAACGAGACTGTTAACCTAACTCTGACATCCAGAACTATAACAAATGGTGACCAACAATGGGCTATTAAATAGTATTTATTTCTGATGAATTGTGACACTAAGTATCCAGAATGATGCCGGCTAATGCATGACTGAGTCCGGCACAATTTGGACAAACCTCTGTCAGGGAGCAAAACTGAACTTTGCTCTCTGAACAGGTTGGACAACCAATGAAAATAAAATCACTGTTGGCCGGCGTTATTCAATAATATTTGGATATTCATACAAACCTATCAGCTCTGGTTCACGTCAGTAGTATTAAAAAATAAATATAATAAAAAGAAAACAGTAGGCTACAATTGGAGGCACAATTTTAAATAACTACTTAAGTTGCTGGACTCTAGATTAAAGTGTCTTAATATTATTATTAACCCTTTTAACCCTGGCAAAAAATTTTTGGGCATACTGAAAAATACTAGACATATATTGTAAGGTACTGCGAAAAATACTGGGTCAAAATTCGCGTTTTTGTAGATTTTTTTTCAAAAATCATAACGCCTTTATTTTATGACATAGGATCATAACTTTTTTTATTTTCTTACAAAATAAAAGTATTTTACATAAAAAAATACTTAAACGCAAAATTAAAAGTAATAAAAATATTTAAAAAAATAAATAATGTCAAAAAATTTTTTGTTTTTTAATTTTTTTTTATTTTGAAGCATAAAAACTAGTTTTCATGAACACATTTTATTAGACAAAATTATATTCATAATCATCACAATGTATTTCTAAGTCAACATACAAAAATTCAGACACCTACCTTCAAAAACTTGGAAGAACGATGGATTTTTCAAAATTGTGATAAAATCAACAATTTGTCTATTTTACAAGTCAATAGTGGTTTCTGTGTCTTTGATGCACTTTTATAGTAATTAACACAAATTGACTATTGCAATAAAATATGTATGTTTATAAATCATAAAATAACTAGAAAAATTAGAGTTCATATCTATTTACATATTTACATAATTTACGGTAAATATGTTGGGAATCTGTAGTAGACCAGTACATCTTTATTGTGGGTTTAGGACTGAGTCCCATGTTCAAGAGAACAGTAATAAACGCTTTCTTTCTGGTAAAGTGACGTTTTTCCACATTCTTGCACTTGAATTTGGAGCTAATGTGTCATAATGTTTACTAATGTACTCCCTAGCACATCTGTTTGTTTCATTTACAAATGTGGTAAGAAGATTTACTGTAAAAAATAATGAGAAATAATCAATGGGGTTTGAATTATGAGGAGGGCAATGCTTTGGCCCAGGTGTCTCAAAGAATAGAATATTATTATGGTCATAGCCTGGGTCATTTTTTTCATCACAAACAGTCCAATCGTCATTGTCATCATTATTTACAGGGTGTAAATTATCATCATTTACATTTTCTTGAATAGCAGGTAGGTCTAGGTTGTCTGAATTAGTGATTACATGTTCAATTGTATCACTAACATTGTCATGAGTCATATTTACTGGTATGTTTACAGTTTACATAACCAACTCACATCATAAACAAAACTAAACTGCAATCTAGTTAGTTCACCAGCTGGACAGTAAGGTGAGTCATGTAACCAGCTGACAGATGACAAAGCAACTTTCAAAGCAGTCTGCTACCAAGACAAGTCTTCAAAGACTTACAAATTATATATTTCCTTGTTTATAATTTCATTACCAAACAGCTGATATAAAATTGGTTAGACTTAAGCAAAATTAAAATACCAATAAATAAAAAAAAGTGAAGGTCCTATAAAGGGCCTCGGTATTTTTAGCAGAGATGAAGGACGTCGGTATTTTTAGCAGAGATGAAGGACGTCCTACATATAGGACCTCAGTACTTTTGGCAATAACTCAACGGTCCTATATATAGGACGTCAGGGTTAAAAGGGTTAAATTATATCACTGGCCACACTACTGGTAATAGTGGTCAGTAAATTCTGAAAAAAGTTATTGTGAATTATACTTTGTAAATTATTGATGGAATAAATTATTATTATTATATAAATAAACTCCCACAACGGAACTAGGACAATGTTTCCTTGACAAAATTACCATCATTGTCTAGTGTTTACATCTCAACAAATATTGACTTTAATGGTTTATTCCTTTAATACACATATCTTTTAATCTTTCCAAAAGTAGCTGATGGTTGACACAATCAGTAAAAACAGGGAAAAGTCAGAAAACCACAGCTGTGTACTTTGATTCATCAAAGACACTAACAGTATGTTTACAAAAGAAAGAAACTAACCTTTTCAAAACTCACACTATTCTTTACCTAATTGTTTGGTTCAAAGAATTCAAAAAGTTTGAGGTGAATGACATTTTCATAAACTTTTGATATTGAACATAAAGAAAAATAAGTCTGTGAGTCACTCCTTTTACTTCCTGGACTAGTATGTTTATAAACGTTATTAGAATTACTATTACTGCTATAGACTAGTTATGTTTATTCTCGACACCAACTTTGTTGTGTGCAAACTGCTCAGTGCACCAATAACACTGAGGTCATTATATATTACGTTCACAGTGCTTCCATACCAGTGTAGAACAGATCTCTTGCCCCAGTGAAGGTAAGATTGAATAAAGCCACCACAACTGTGTCATATGAAGAACAATAACTTTTAATGCATTCTGTGGGAGCCTTTTGGCAGTAAATTTAGGTGTTTTAGACAAGATATTTTACAAAAATTTTGTTAAGAGACAGAAGGTTCAAAACAATAAACATACTAAACAAACAATTTTATCTGTCTCTTGGCTTAACAATGGTTATGAGAAATTATAATCGGTATTAGATTTACCTTATTTGATACCTATAGAAGCATCAGTCCACACTGAGATTTCATGGAAGCAGAGTCGATCTATATTATTAATCCATCAAAATGTGTAGTTCTCTACCTCTTTACTTTAAACTCAGGTCCTTAATAAATAGCTGTTCACCACCTTCATAAATAAGGGCACTGTGAACTCAAGTGTGATACACACCTCGTTTCACTTGGAATGGACCTCATGCACCTTTGAAAGGAAGGGGGTTTCACTTTGGGAAACTTCGGCAGAATGAATAAAGATGTTAACTCTGAACGACTTCATGGTTTTCTAGCACTGTTTTACAAATTGCAGCAGTAAAATGCTACTTTTATTTCTTCTATAAATAATTTAAATTATCAGGTGAAATTCCCTGTTGGGTGAGCAGTGGTGCAAAGAGTTTTGATTTCAGAAAGAACAGTAGTAACGTAGTAAATGAGTCATTAATATATGATTTGTCAAACACCTGTTGGATTGTTTGTGCACATGCATATTTCAAATTAAAATATTCTTCATCAAAAATTGCTATGATAACTGCTAAGGAGGATTGAATCAAGGTATAATTCAATTTATTGCAATACGGTGGCTAATGTTTATTGTACATCGTGAATTACTTATTCAGCGTACCTTTTTCAGAAACATGTAACAATATTTCTTTCATTTTCAAACAATGAAGGCTTGACTTTGCCAAAGCATCTATTCTCTCGGTAGAAAAACACAGTTTTACTGTTCTGAGTTTCTACCATATAGTCAGGCAAAAGGATTTAACGATCCCACAGGGATAAGCAGACAAAATCATATGAATGTGTTAGGGCACTCACTATCCAATTAATAAAATGGGAAAAAATTTAAGAAATTAATTGTTTTTTTAATGAATACTATGTCATTAATTGAGTCGCCCAGTTGCAAAACTCGTTATGTCCATTTTGAAGAATTTTCAGAAACCCCAAAAAACTGTAGAATATAAAGTAATGTATATTGTAAGCTCCTTTCACATTTTTTTTAAAGGTTTGTACATTATAATGTATGTCCAGTATCCTCAAAAAGATATGTTAACATTTAGGGGGGTTTAGTTTGGACATAACGAGTTTTGCTACAGTATATTGGATTCAACGAGTTTTGCTGCATTATATGGGAGAGTGAGATTAAAATAAAGAGAGAGATAATTTAAGAACATGTTTAATGTAACAAAAATGTTTCAAAAATATATACAAATAACATTTTTTAATTATTTCAGCTTAAATCTAGTAAATGTCCATGTTCATATTGCTAACTCCTCATTAGTATCGTCGATCTCACCAATGTCCGATTCATTGTCTTGGGGATCAGAAAGAGCTTTCTGTTGGTCGAAAAGATTCTTAAAGAACGTCAGATTTTGGTTATTTTCCCATTCCTTGGTGAAGTGTTTCGTCAAAAGTGTATTTAAGTCTTTTAACTTCAATTTTTTTATAGGTACACCTTCCTTCACAGGTTTGGGATTGAATGTTGATAACTGTTTTCCAGGCTTATTAATGCTTTTCCCTACTCCAGAATCGACATTGTAGTTTGTTTTCCCTCTTAACTTTAAATTACCTTGTTTTGTTTTTATTATGAGTATACGTTTAGTGGGGCGTAACCTGAAGTGCCAATCTTTGGGTTCTCTTAGAGTTGCTGACACTGCTTCCTTCCAATCCAACATAGGACATTCTTGTCCCAAGCGGATCACAGTGGCACACGACTTAAAAATTTCGATGTACTCTTTGTCTGTCAAAAGAGTAGTGTGTTTCTTAATTTTTCCTTCCATTCGGCCGAAAACCCTATCAGGAGGGATGAAGGAGTGGCCGACTACTGGGAAAATCAAAATAACTTTTTTTACTGACTGTGGAGCATCTTGTGCAAGGAACTTGTTTAACATACCAATAACTATTTTATTCTTGTTTTGGCCGCCGCACCCATCAGCGGCCACTTTGATAGTGTGCACTCCTGTCAGATCTGTGTTAAGCAGACGGTGGTATAGTGCTGAAGCGATTTGGTTAGAGCCTTTTTTATATTGGTTTTCTAACCAAACATAGGAGAAGATTTTGTCCTTTGTCTGAGGATCTTTTAAGGTACCTTCACAGATTGTAAAGTTGTAAATGTACAACTGGTGTACATTTACAACTAATAGGAGGCTTGGTCAGGAATTTTGGGTATTATCTGGTTCTTCTGGCAGTCAAAACTAAAGGTAATTTGACCATCTTTTTGCTCCCTAACCAGATTGTAAAAAGCATCTGCCTTTTTTTTATGAACAGTGAGTTCTACCTTCAAAGTGTCTTTTTCCTGTGTATCTCTGCAACGCTTAATCCTGTCACGAAGGGACAGGCATGTTGAACAGACATCTATGGCAGGAGAGGCAAAGCCTAAATTATAATCGTTGTCGAAAATGTTTAGAAAATAATCATACTTAACTTTAAGAGCCTCGTCATGAGAGCCTTGGTACTGCTCCCACAGTCCTCTGATAGTTTACTCGCTTGGGAGATATTGACGAGTGACATTTCTACCCCGACAATAATGGCTTTCAAGTACCTGAAGGGACCCTATAAAAGCTTTCACAGCAATTTTTTTTCCGTATATTTCAAAGACTTTGTGTCCCCACCACGTTGGTCTTTGGGTACATCTCCTAATTCAAAGAACTTTTTACACAACAACTGAATTCTATCTCTTGATACACCTAGGGTATTTACAAGGAGTTTTTTGCACACTGGAACTATTTCTGGTCGACCACATTTTAAAACAGGAATGAAATATTTTGTTGATACCTTTTTCTTCCGGCTTTCCTCATCTCCATTTCTTGACCTCTCCCGCTCGGGCTGACTTACAGTGACGTATCGCAGGATAAAATTCTGCTGGGCCTCTCTATTTGGGTCTGCATAAAACTTTTGATGCATTCGCCTGATATCCTGTAGACTCACTTTGCTACATTGAAAAGCCCCTGTAGCCGAATGGTCACATGAAGGTGGTGGAGGCAGTCCAGGCGAAGAATGTCTGAAAAAAACCAATAATTAGGCCTATGTATAATTTTCATTTTAGACTTAGACATTGTATATTTATTCAGTGTTATGAATGAAGAATAAAGTATAAGAACTACCTATTTTTATTCAGTAATAATAATAAGTACTGGTACATAACATTGAATAAGATAAGTTAAACACTAAACCTAATCTACAAAGGATTCTGTTTCCTTACCTTTGTTTCTTAGCTTTATTTCTTTTCCATTCTTGTTTATTCGGCTTTTTCTTTCTTCCTTTACGCAGTGGAGCTTCCAGAACTTGAAGTGGATTCATATTGTTAAAAACTATTATCAAAAGGTCGAAAATATCTTCACAAATGCACTTACACACAGTTTACACAAAGCTTTGTTTACGAACAATGTGGGAGAACGACAGCTCTCAAGAAGACTAGACAAAATCAGTGCTGCCAACACGATATAACCCAAACGCTAAAATGTCTCAGAATTTATTAAAAACTGCGTACAGCAAAGAATTGTATAAACAGAATCATACATATTCCAGAATGGACATAACGAATTTTGCAACAGTTTAATTATTGGTAATCCAGTTTGTTATGGGACATGACGAGTTTTGGAACAGTTTCATTATGATAGACACAACGAGTTTTGCTGCATTATGAAAATGGACATAACGTGTTTTGCAGCATTTGCTGATTTTTGAATACATTTTTAACAGGTTTATAACGACTTTTGAAACATGACATATTTGTTTTTGGATGCAAGAGAAAAAACTCTACAAAATGGCGGTCTTATCTCAATTTCGAAAAAAATGGACATAACGAGTTTTGCAACTGGGCGACTCAATTAAAGAATTTCTGTAACATTATGGGAACATGTAGCTTTCAATACAAATTTGAATAAAAGTAAAGCATTAGATCATTGTTGAATATTGAAACAGGAGAAAATGTTTTAAATAAGTATAACTTTTCAATTATGTTACGATACCTATAAATATGGACGGAATTCTTCTGACCATCGCGCCACACCCGGGCCATGGCCTGTAGGTCTGAGGCAGGGTTCCAGTCAGAGTCGAACAGCACCAACCTTGATGCTCCAGTCAGGTTCAGACCCACCCCTCCAGCTCGAGCACTCAGCAGAAACACACCTGTATTTTAAGGCCAAGTTATACTATTTATTTTAAGACTGTACAGATAGTTTATAAAAGAGTATTAGGATTATTAAGACTTTTTCTATCGTTACAGTACATAAATTATTAACTATTGTCTAAGTTTTATGTTTTAATGTGAAGAAATTGCAAGTGTTGTAATTTTGAGATATTTCAGCCTTGATGTGGTGATTAATGGTGATTAATAAAAAATTAATATTATACCAAAACTGGCGGGACATGTAACTGCACATTTAATGGAACTTTCAATAGCATTTGTTGACTCCAGATGGCTCTATACAACAAGGCCAAAATATCTAAAGGAGACTTAAAAAAAAAAAAACAGCAAAAACATATAAATATACCAGCAAAGTTAAATAAAAAACACATATGGAGCAAACTACACTAAAGTCAAAAACCACAACAAGGAAGTTAAGCATTAAACCCATATGTGAAACCAACACTGAGATTATAAAAGATTAGAATTCAAGCGTAATAAATATTCAGTTTGATTCTCTGGTGGTTTTTATGTTTCATTTAATACAAGTAAATCTATTAAAAAGCTAGCAAGAGCTCCAAAAACACACAGTGCATGTCATTTATTGAGGAAAACATGAAATTTTAGCATTTCATGCATTTTAACAATCTTTACAAGGAATAAGTCATAAAGCATATCACATCACAAGCTTGAAGTGGTAAAAAATTATCCTGTTCCAATTGTAAATCTCTATTTGATCATTCATCCAGAAAATAATACATTTCAAATTCAATTATTTTATTTTAAATCACAAACACAGTAAAGATGATGGATTATTATCTCCTTGTTCTACTTCAAAATACTCTATACAGATCACTGACTTATAGAGATTGATAGAATTAAAAAAAATTAAGATAAAACGTTATCAAACACTCATTACATAAAAAAACAACATTTTAATAATAATCTTACTATTTTCAGAGTAAGGGGAATTGAACTTGTTAACGATTTCTACTCTGCGAGCAGTGGGTGTGCTACCATCCAGCCTGCAGTGTTTGTAATGGTATTGGTCGCACAAGGCTGCAAGGAGATCTAGGGTCTGAAACATGACAGAAGTGCTTCCTTTAATTTGTGACATTCCAAATGTCATTGGTTCCTATCCCTATCCTGTCGTTCCAGAAGCAAATGCAATGATCTTTCTAGGACAAGCCTTTACTAGTAAGAAAATAAATAACACTGTGTATTTTAGACTTGCAGGATTCTTATATATATATATATATACAGCCGCCTCCTCTCAAGGTCCCTTGATCAGGAATATCGGACTCTATCTCAGTCATGTCCCCTTGAAAGAGAGGAAGACCAGGTCTGTTCCAGCCTCTCCAGTCAAAGCAGGCAGGGGACTCACTCATATCCAGGCTAGCAACAACCTTTAACACTAAGGAAGCTCCACTCACACTCCAACAGTCATCTTTCGCAGCAGATTAGACCAACCGATCTATCCTTCCACCCCAATATTTCAACATTTGCAATTGGTGATGTGTCCCTCTTTGGACATCTATAGGGTTTCTAAGAGTACAGTGTTATAAGTGACATTTTGATTTTTACTGTATCCAGTGCAGGTTGAACTGGAAGGTATAAACCAGCCAGACACACACTGTGAGTGTTGAATAGTTTCTAATGGTTAAGTACTTTTAAAGATAGCCGAATGAATGTTCATGACGATGAACAGACTACGTGACCCTCAGTAATCAGCAACGATTTGGTGCAAAAAGTGAATGAAAATGAACAGGTGCTTCACAATTTCTTTATTAATAGAGGAGTTTCCTCAAGTTTCAAGAAGTGTTTTCTATGACTTTGTTACTGAATGCGGACACAATCAAAAGGAATCATTCTGTTGCATGACACTGCCCATGTATATGAAGCAAATATCTCATCGCATCATTTGGCTGGGCAAAATTTGATCACCCCGATTTAGCTCTAAAAATAAGGAAGAATCTTTGTACTCTGCATCACAATGATGATGGTAATGTTTAAATGTCCATGATAATCCTTGTAAAAATGTCACCTCCTATGTACAGTACTCATATTGATAACAAACGTATTTCCACAAAGCTTTCCAGTGTAGTCTTTGTTAAAAAAACATCTTACAGGGTTTGTCCGGAAAGTAATAGGACTGAGTCGATTTAAAAAAATGTATTGAGCCAATCGTTACAATTCTTTAAAAACTTTCAAAATAGGCTCCTTCTGCGTCGATGCAGCGCTGCCAGCGCGATTTCCAAGCATTGAAGGCGTCACAGAAGGCATTCTCCGGAATAGCCTTGAGAGCCGCGGTGCAAGCTGCTTGGATCCCCTCTGTCGTCTCAAAATGCTTGCCTTTCATCGGCCTTTTCAGGTGAGGAAACAAAAAAAAAGTCCGGGGGGGGGGGCCACATCTGGGCTGTAGGGCGGCTGTGGAAGAGTTGGGATGCCGGCCTTGGTCAAGTAGCTGTTCACAAGAAAGGCGGTGTGAGCCGGGGCGTTGTCGTGGTGCAACTTCCAGTCGGCTGCGATGTCTGGTCGGACCCGATTGACCCTTTGTTTGAGTCTCTTGAGCACTTCCACGTAAAACTTGGCGTTGACGGTTTGTCCAGGAGGAACAAATTCATGGTGAACGATGCCTTTGATGTCAAAAAAGACAATGAGCATCGTTTTCACTTTGGATTGGCTCATTATTGCCTTTTTTGGGCGAGGAGACGCCGGCGTGTGCCACTCGGAAGATTGCCTCTTTGTTTCGGGATCGTACTCAAAGATCCACGACTCGTCACCTGTGATTACATTATGCAAAAATTGGGGGTCACTTTCACACATGTTCAAATTTTCTTGGCACATTTCCACTCGCCGCAATTTCTGGTCGTCAGTGAGCACTTTTGGGACCATCTTCGCGCACACCTTGCGCATGTTCAAATGCTCTGTCACAATTTCATGAACCACAGATTTCGGTAAATTTAACATCTGGGCAATTAAACGAATGCTTAGTCGACGGTCTGAGTTCAAAACATTGCGCACACGAGTCACATTGTCAGTGTTTGTCGAAGTCGAGGGTCTTCCCGAACGGTCTTCATCAGCGACCTCTTCCCGGCCCTCCAAAAAGGCCTGGTGCCACCGAAACACACTACTTCTTGCTAAAGCAACATCTGGGTATGCCTGCTTGATCATATCAAATGTCTCTGTCGCAGATTTACCGAGTTTCACACTGAATTTAATCGCGTACCTCTGCTCTAACGAACGCTGCATTTTCGGCTTGTACCACTCACAGAAACACGTCACGCGAAAATGCCTGTCCTGACTCTCCAGGTGCTCCGAGACAACTGACCAGCCGCTTGTTCGTTCGGCAGGAATGCCCTCTACCGAATTCAGTCGGTGCGCGCATGCTCCGAAGTACAGTCGCGGCGGAATAAAATCAGTCCTATTACTTTCCGGACAAACCCTGTACATTCTGTGTACCTCTAAAATGTAAAATAATGCTTATATAAAAAATGTTTCTTTTACCAATTTCCAGTCCATCCTCTGATATGATCTGGTACTGTGGGAGAATTGCAGTAGAAAAAGTAAATTTTAATCTTACGCAAGAAAGCCATTTAGTTATTAGTAAATCACGTGTTCTTGAACACCATAGACCACTGTTTAATGACTATGTCTATTTTTTGATAGTGCACATGACAAAATTAAAGATTTAATTTCATATCCTACCTTCTCACCTGAGTAAAGTATGAGACAAGGACAATCCTCTCCTTTGCTTGAGCCACAGAGTGCAGTAGAGCTGTGACAACTAACAGTTTGGTAGCGTCTTCAATCACCACCTGGTCTCCACTGAGCCGTGACAACTCTTCACATAGGGATTCCAACAAATAGTCCTAAAAAAATCAACTATTAGTTGTTTTAGCACAGATATCTTACACTGAGTAAGTGGCATTTTAATGGTGTACAGGCTTGGCAACCTGCTATCATTGGGAACATCAGCCTAGTTCGATTTTAAATTAATTATTTTATTTACCTTTTTCTTTACGTGTAAATGACAAACTTTACTTCTAGTCTTTAATGTTATATGAATCGGGAAGAGCAGTAGAAGGATATTGTATCACTATTAAATATGAAATTAAACCCAGCCTGGAAGAAAGGATGTTGTCCCCACATGGACAGACAGAAGACCATTGTGATGGAGGAGTGGGTCAGCAAGATTCTGTCTAATAAAGAATGTTGCCTGACATAAACTAAACATGTTAAAATAATTTCCTACCAACTTTTAAGCCTAGGTGAATTTAAAATTGAAAAATTACTTACTGGGAACTGCCAATGAACCAATACAAAATACAAAAGTCTTCTCAAAAACTGTGTGAGTTTCTCTATATTTGTCCTGGATGAGTTGGAGAGAAACCAAGGATGAGAATGGCGAGTTTTAGTTCTTACACATATGGGATTTGTTCAAAAAGTATCTAGGCTGGTATGTTATCGTTACTATTGAATTTCCAGTAAAATAAAATTTGGTGGAACTGAATTTTTTACTTTACCTCTTAATAAATCCATGAATGTACGGTAAATACAGTAGAACTCCAATTATCTGGATCAGATTGAGAACAATTTTAAAATCGGGCAGGAATCACATGTTAACCCTTCTAACTGTGACAATGGTGGACATAGGGCGGGGAGGGGGAGTGATGACTCACTCTGTCTCGCCATCCTGCTACTGTCACTCACTACACTCTATTAATAGTCAGTCAACCAGTGCTTCATCAACCTGCAATAGGGTGAATTGGTGATATATTGAGTCTTTCGTGTTCCTAAGTGTTTTAATTATTGTGTGCAGTACTACAATGAGTTCTAAGAGGAAACGTGTAGTGTTATCGCTGGCCGATAAAATTAAAATGATCAAACAGTTGGACAAAAGTGTCTCCGGTAAACATTTAGCCGATGTGTACAAGGTGGGAACATCAACAATATCAACATTTAAAAAAAATCCTTTAACACGTTCAATGCGGTTGCGGTAGATCTACTGCACGGCTGCCTCGCGCCAGACGCGCATGACGTAGATCTACTGCACAGCGCCATTGTTTAGAAACCCAGTCAGTGTGCTCTCAGCACTCGTCGTGTATGGTTGTCCGTTTTGCCGCTCGTGGGGATATACTTTTCCCGCGTTTTTGTGGTCGCCGTTCTCAGTTAGCGTTTTGTGGTTAGTTTTTAGACTACTTCAAATTTTACCGTTTTTGTTGTGTGTTTAGTGTTATTCTTATAATACAATAGACATGGATTTGCCTCCTGGAACTAGTGGAATCCAGAATAGACGTCAGTTTGTGGCTAATAGTGATTCTGATTATGAAGACGACCCTGGTGTCCCTGGTAATGCTCCGGACCTCGACGATGAACAATACGAGACTGATGAGTCAGAGGTCGAAGACCCAGACTATGACGTAAGACCACCACAATGGAGTCCTCAAACTATAGGTATGAAAGATGTACCGTTTACAAAAGAGGAAAAGTTTTTAGTCCCTTTGCCTAATGAGATTACCCCAATCAATTTTTTCTTGTTGCTGGTGGATGTGATTTTTTTGGAGGGCATTGTGGCTACTACGAATAGATACGCGTTGGAGTTATTCTGTGGACCTACTACAACCCCAGGCTCACGAATCCATAAATGGAAAGACATTACCGTGGAGGATCTCAAATGTTTTATTGGCCTATTGCTGCACATGGGAATATTACAATTACCCCGAATACAAGACTATTGGAAAACTTGTAAGCTGTTTTCAACGTGCTTCCCCAAATTCATGGCCAGGGACAAATTCATGCTTATTTTGCGATGCATTAATTTTGAAAGGTACCCTAACCCAAACAACAGAGCTTCTAAAGTACAGTTTCTAATTGACTACTTCAACAATAAAATGGACTCAATTTATTATCCTCAAAAAAATTTGTGCATTGACGAGGGAATGGTTTTATGGAGGGGACGGTTGTACTTTAGGCAATATATAAAGAAACGCCATAAGTACGGCATCAAACTGTACAGTTTGTGTGACCCCCATGGCCTAATACTTCGTTTTTTTATGTATTGCGGAGTTTTAGATGATTACGGTGGTAAGGGGCATGCAGCCAATGTTGTATTGAAGCTGATGCAAGGGAAACTCAATTGTGGCCACAGTTTATTTATGGATAATTATTATAATAGTTTTACTCTTGCCTCAAGCCTGCTCCGTAGGAATACATATTGCACTGGAACTCTTCGGCTGGACAGAAAATACGTATCTCCTGAAGTCAAATCGGCAACCCTGAAAAAGGGTGAAACCATCGCCCGCTACGCCGAAAGTGTTGTTGTCGCCAAATGGAAAGACAAACGCGTTGTCTCTTACATATCCACTGAATTTGAAAATGACATGGTGAATTCAATTAATCGAGGTGGTTTGGAGAGACTAAAACCACTACCAATTGTTCAATACAACCATTTTATGAAAGGCGTGGACCGCAGTGACCAAATGATGTCATATTATCCTTGCGAAAGGAAAACACTGCGGTGGTATAAAAAGATTTTTGTCCACGTAATTCAGATGATGTTAGTGAATGCACACTATCTCTATAACGAAGTTCGCACATCAAGTGGAGAAAACAAAATGCCATTGTACGACTTCCGTCTGGAGGTTATTGACAAGCTACTCCCGGACGTTCCCGAGCCTCCTCGACCTCTGAAGCGCCGCCGCGTCCCCCATGTACCCTCACGGATTACAGAAAAAGTGGCTTGTGGAAAGAGAAGTAAACAAAAGAGGTGCAGAGTTTGCTATGCAAATGGCAGAAAGAAATACGTGATGTGGCAGTGTTTAGAATGTGATGGACAGCCTGGGTTGTGTGTCCCACATTGTTTTGACCAATTCCATGACTAATGAAGCGTACCTTGGGGAGGATGGTTGGGTTGTAAATAGTAGTTTTTAGTGTTTTTTTATCAATATATTTTTAGTTATACTAAGTGATTTGTTCCCAGTATTATTATAAACAATCGTTAGTGGTCTGTTTTTCAAAAACAATAAGGAAAACGGTGCGCGCTTCGAAGAGAGACTGGCCCCAGGAGCGTGTGCGGTAGATCTACTGCACGTTTTCAAAATGGCGAAATTCGGCTCTTTTGGTGTTTGATGACCTTTCTGTACCAACCCGTGTCACAACAACTAAATTGGTAAGTGAATACTAATAAAAAAAAAATTAGCCTCTAGCAACATACATTACTTAATTTTTAGCAGCGAACGTGTTAATGTAAACTTTGTATCCGTCCTCAAGAATGAAGATGCAAGTTCATTGAGGAAGTCTATGAAAACAGGAGAGAAAATAAAAACTGGAAGAAGCATTGTTTTAGTGGTTCATGCAGCAGTGCAATGGGGAACCCTATTTCAGGCCCAATTATTAGCTACAGACCTATATCCTAAGTTCTTATTTTCAGTAAGATTTTTGAATCATATTTTAAACACCAGTTTAATGCTTTCTGTACTCAAAATAGCCTATTATGTGATGAGCAATTTGGATATATGTCAGGTAGAAACACTGTCAACGTTATAGACAGTATAGTTTATAGTATTTTGATGAATTTTGAAAAGCAATGTTTGTCTTCTGCAGTATTGATAAACTTGAGTAAAACATTTGATTGCATATATCACAATTTGCTTATTAAAAACTTTTTAACTATGGCATTAGACATAGACATTCTTTATTGCCATTAAACATGATATGCAATAGGCAGAGTCAAATTACAACATGATTTATAACCAAATTACAATTGAATCTTCAATTGCAGGTTACAAGTTAGAAAACTAATTAAGAGTAAGTTTTACATTCCAAAAATATAAAAATATGAGTTTAAGGCACATACAAAGCGTCAACAGTTAAAAGATCCTTAAAACTAAATTAAAATGGTAACTTAGCTTAAAATTTAAAAGTTGTCTTGTTAAAAGTGAAATTTAAAAACTCTTTTACATCATAAAATGGGTTATCTATTAACCAGTTATACATAACATTCTTAAATCTAGCACTGCTGATGTGATGAACAATTGGTGGGAGCCTGTTAAAAAGCTTTATGCTCATAACCTTGTAGGAAGACACAGTTTTGCTTAGCCTATAGTGAGGAAAACGAATAGTGTGACTAGACCTGGTAAAATGGTTATGTACATCAGTAGCAAGGGAGTGTTGAAATAAATTATTTTTCACATGACATAAACATACAAAGATATACAAATTGATCACAGTCAAAATTCTCTCTTTAACAAAAAGTGGTCTACAATGGTCAGTTGAACCTGAGAAAGTTAATATCCTTAATATCTTCTTTTGTAACAATAAAACATTTAATACACCTATACCATTACCACAGTACAAAATACCGTACAATAACACAGAGTGAAAAAAGCATAATAACATTGTTTTAAAAAGTTGGTGGGTACAATTTCTCTTAATCTTCTAATCAGGTACACTACTTTACAAAGTTTACTACAAACATGTTCTATATGTGTATGCCAAGATAATTTTGGGTCAATATAAAAACCTAACAATTTAACAAGTTGTACAAAGTCTACATTATTACTATTGAGAAAACTATTGTTTACAGAAAAGTTTATTATTTGAGTTTTTTCCACATTCAGTAAAAAAATAGCATTAGAGACAATGAACTAGAACTATTTAAATACTATTTAACTGATAGAAATCAAATAGTTGTTCAGGACACAGATTAGTCTGATTTTAAAGTTACTTAAGTTGTGAGTAGCACAAGGTTCTGTTCTGGGGTCTGTTTCATTTTTGATCACTCTAAATTATTTTCCTGCCAATGTTCCTGGTTTATTAGTGTTGTATGCCGATGATACAACTCTCCTGAATTATAGAAGAAGTTTAGATGAACTTATAAGGGAGGAGGACCTGGCTTTAAGAAGAGCTCTGGAGTGGTTCGAAGCCAACTTAAGCTATGTAACAAATTACCAGAAAAAGCATGGTCTGTACCTATAAAATAATAAGATTACCTGAGAACTTTAAAACTGTCTTTAAGACTGACAGATTTGTAATAAGAAAATGGTAAATTGTAAATCTGACTGTCAATTACATACTGTGTTTAAAGACAATACAAATTCTTGATTCTCTCCTATTAGTCAGTCAGTACATAATACTAAATTACCAGGTTAGATCTAGATTGCGGATATGTTATCAAAGAAGCCAGTGACACCTTACACTAAACTAATTTCACACAAATCTCACATTTTCCTTGTCAGTATCTCTGTCTCTGAGCAACACAGGATGATTACATATTTTCTTGAGAGCTGTGATAACAGCCAAATGGCTGACCTTCTTCTCTCTTCCCAGCAAGAGATGGCTGATTGAAACAACTTCAACTGACATCAACAGAACAGTAAGTATTAGTACAGAAAGAAACAAGCCACAACACTTTGTAATATGTGGTATGTAAATTTAAGATCTGTTACATGTACAAGATAGAGCTAAAAGAACTTTAAAACAATAAATTTTATTTTCATAAAAGTTTGTATAAATTATTCTTTTAATTTCTCCTTTTTTGCATGTTCAAACCATTTAATTGTCTAAAGAATCAAATGATAAAATACTTAAAGTTCTTCAAATCTGAAGTTTTGAATACAAAGTTTATGGAAGAAATAATAAAGCAGTACCTGCAGTTGTGAAGGCTTGCAGAAGACCACGTATTCGTGTTTGCCTGGAAGGTACTGATCTAGGATTGCGTGAGTACGACGTAATACAAACCCGGAAGTCACTTGTGACAATTCGTTTGCTTTGCTCTCCCCCATAGCTTTCACATCTTCATCACAGTCAGGCTGCCTGGAGGCCAAGATATTTTCTTCAAAATTGTGACGAAACTCTGGAATTTGTTTGAATTCAGGATTAAAGAACAAATCATAAGGTTCTAATGCTTCTATAAAATTCAGAACAATACAAGAACAAAAATATACCGCACAACTAAACTGTAATAAAGAAATAACAACAATACTAACAAGAAATTAAGGTTGTCTTATTGTATATTGTTCATGCCCAGACAACAATGTGTCTGAACTTGCTCCTTCATTTCTGTTGTTGAGAAAATTGTTCTTGATAATTCTAGAGAGAAAAACACACTGTATACACAAATACATATTTTAGGAACCAAATTCTAAAATAGTATGAGACCATTCTAAAAATAAACAGAAAGATTGAAGAATTCTTGAAATATTCTTTGGATTTCTTGAAGGCTTTAAGATATTATTGATATTTTAGGTTAATATTAATTTAAATTATGCCGCATTCATAATTTCAAACAAAATCTGAATACCATAGAGGGAAAGGACCTCTGATCAATCCTCCTTAGAAAGTATAACAATCCTAGAGAGTTATTTTATTCATACCAATCTATTTACTCTCTATGGTGTTCAGATTTTGTTTGAAATTATGAATGAGGAATAATTAAATTAATATTAACCTAAAATATCAATATTATCTTTAAGCCTTCACGGTTTTGGACGTAATATTACATTCATAGGAATTGCGTAAAGTGTGTTACTGACGTATTATTAGGCATCAGTATATTGTTACTGTTTTATTCTGTCTGCCGTAATATTCCACAAGAAGCATTTCTATGACAACCATGTGTTGGGCAAGTAATCCTGGCTTTTTCAACTAGATATCAGCACTTCCTTTGTCCTTTGTCATGAGTGTTTGCATCTTGGTGAGTTCACTGTACTCACACAGTGCAGACAGCTACCGCATGTTCTTGCATGCCATCCATCCTGGAGTATTTTGGTTTTATTTTTAATTTTTATCATACCATGGAAATATCCTATATACAAATAGACAATTGGCTTCATTTATATGATGATGATGACACAGATGCGAATAGTGAAAATGACTTCGTGGAAAATATCTAAAAATCTTTTACAGACGCAAAAAATATTTAAAAAAAAGTATATACTAAACTTTACAAACCTGTCACTGTAAAAACAGCAACAAAAAAATTCAGCAACATAACATAGTTTAAGATACAATTAAGGGGTTAATCAAAATTATTGTAAAAATATAATACACTTGTTATCAAACTATACAGTAAATTGTTTAGAATCTAAACATTATTAACTGGTAACAACTCACCTGCTGTGATTAAAGATGTCAATAGAACGCTAAACATGACAGGAGGGTATTTATCTTATCCAAATATTTTAATTATAACTCTATAAAGAATTAAGACATTGAGATAGAAAAATACTCACTCATAATAATGTATTTAAATCTAACTGTTCTGCACAAATAACTTGGGAGTTAATAAAAGCTTACCTGTGTACGTGCCGAGTATTGTAGGATTCACAAAATTTACCAAGGAGTAAAACTCCTGAAGGTCATTCTGCACAGGAGTGCCAGACAGCAGAACTCTGCGACTGCAAGGGAGTTGATTTAGGAGCTGTAACATCAGGTGACATCACTATAACTATCGCAAAATCTTTGTTTTAACACGTTCGCTGCTAAAAATCCCTATATAGAGTTCCGTATATGCTGAATATCTTTACATATATTTTTACTTACTTTTGGTTGAAATATGATAAGTACTCATTAGTCACAAAATTTATCACTCTACCATTTTGGGAATATGGGAACTGTGGTTACCACTAGCTCCTGGAGACAGTTTTCCTTGCCAGTGGTAACTCTAGTTACCGCTCGCACTAGGGAACGCCCTTTTATGGCAGTGGGAATATTCCAAATGAATACATCATAGCTAAGTAAACTGTATTTTATTCGTTTTAGACAAACATAAACAATTTATACGTAAATGTATAAACCAAAACGAATGTAAAAGTTTATTATAAAAATGTAAAAAAGTGTACTCAAGTACGTACTTATTGGTTGCCTTAACAATTCCCTCTAAAAAATCTATCCACAAGCAATGTGCAAAAACTAATTGGAGGTTTGTCATCTGGCAAAGGAACTACAAATTTTTCCTGTCTAGTAAAGGGAATATCTGTCATTCCAATCCGGTTGTGAGTGCTCCATTGGGGTGGGTTGGTCTCGTAATCAGGATCCTCAACTTCCGTGTCTGTCTGGTACTCTATATTGTCCATGTCGTCATCTGAACCCAATACTGGCTCTGTTGAACGCCTAGAATTTGGTTATTGTACATCACTTGGTCCCGGGGGAAGATCCATTATGTTACACAATTACTTATTACTAACAAAACTTTAAAAATAATGAAAAAGTCTTATGTGTAAAGAAGTGCATAAAAACATGGGAAAAGAACCTTCCGAGGAGCGAGAAATACGGCGTTATGATAGCTTGAGTGCTGGCCACACACTGACCTCATTTCAGAACAAAGACTCTGTGGTAACCAGTGTGCTTGTGCAGCGTAGCAGCGATAACTAGATTTACCGCCCGCAGTGAACGTGTTAACATGAATTTAGCACCAATTTATTAAGACTGTCTCTTGCATCAAAAGTTCTTTTTCCTGACATAAAGCCAAATTGTGATATACTTAGGAAGTCATTGGTTTCCAAAAAAATGCTTATTTGATCATACACCAAAATTTAAAATAATTCTGACAGTATTGGTATAACAGATTCTGGGTGGTAACTATTTGGCTCGTTCTTGCTCTCATACTTAAAAATAGGACAAATACGAGTTATTATAAATTTATTTGGGAAAATTCTCTCAAGTAGACAGAGATTTAAACAGTATGAAAAATTATCTACCTGTTTTATAAGAAAGGAGTTGTGGACACAACTAGATAAATTTGGCATCCCGAGAAAATTAATAAACTTAGTTAAGATGAGTGTCACAGAGTCAAGAGGCTCAGTAAGAATTAATGGTCGGGACTGTGTACCTTTTGGGATAAACTCAGGAGTCAGGCAAGAAGATGGTCTTTCTCCAATCTTATTTAATATTGCCATAGAAGAAGCACTTCAGAGTGTAGCAGAGAGGGATTTAGGGGTGGAAGTTGGAGCTAAACTAAACATCCTAGCTTTTGCAGATGATGTCATATTTGCAGAAAATGTAGATGATTTGAGGTCACTAACTAGACTATTTATGAGTGAGGCAGAGAAAGTGGGGTTGAAGACGAATGATGCAAAAACTAAATATATGCACTTTAGAAGGAATCAAAATCAAAGAGGAGGACCCCTACAAATTGATGGGCATGTTTTCGAACAAGTGGAGAACTTTAAGTACCTTGGGGTCACAATATCAAATAAAAACACAGATGAACCAGAGATACAAAATAGGATCAACTCAGCAAATAGATGTGTATATGCATGCAATAGGATACTTTCAACCAAATCTCTCACTCACAAAACTAAAACTAGAATATACAAAACAATTATATGTCCAGTGCTTTTGTACGGATCCGAAATGTGGAGGCTAAATAAGAAGGATGAGAAAAAGCTTCTAGTTTTCGAGAATAGAATTTTACGTAAAATTTATGGGCCATCATATGAACAAGGGGTATGGAGAAGAAAACATAATAGAGAAATCAGGGAGCTCTACAATAGTACGGATGTAATAGGAGAAATAAAGTGCAGAAGACTCCGTTGGGCAGGCCATGTTTTGAGAAGAGAAGAGGAATGCAAACTGAGGAGGGTAATGTACGGTAACCCATAAGGAAGACGACCCCGTGGGAGACCGAAAGTGAGATGGTGGAACCAGGTGAAGGCTGATATGGAGAAGGTGGGCGCTTCAGAGGAAGATGCAGAGGACCGTTCAAGATGGAGGAGCTTTGTTGGTGCGGCTAAATATCACCTCCGATATAAATGGCCCTGGGAGTAAGAGTTTATAAGAAAATTTGACGTATCATAAAGATCACAGCTGTTTTTTTACATATAAAAAGTACATTTAAATTGGTTTTCTTCTACATTCTATATTTCTTCTATATATTCTCGTACATACACAATTAACTCAAATTGATTGAATCAAGCTCATTTTAAATAACCCAATATTGGATTAGCCAAATATAAACCTAAGTTTGGAAAGATGTTTGGGTTATTTATATTTGTTACAGTGTGTAATGTTTGTTTTCACATGTTGGTATATGTGGTTTACTCTGAGAAGGCCATTAATTTAATTCTTGAACTACTTCCTTTCTAATTTAAATTATATAAAACCTAAATTTAAAAAGCAAACAAAAGTTCATTCAGTCCCAAAAATTGTAATGATTCTCAAATTTTGTAATAACAGTAAAATAACATAGAAGCTTAATATATGTACTAGCTAAATAAAGCCAACATTTCTTGATTTAAAATTTTTGTAACTGAATAAACTCAATATAATTAATATTGATAGTTATCTGATAACAAATATCATTGAATTAACAAAAGTTTTACAATTCACACGATCATATTGGAGTGCTTAATTATGTTAATTGGTGCCTTACTGTGGAAGCACGTATAGAATTGTTTTTCAAACGATGTCCTTCATCGCAGATAATGAGATCAAACTGTGTGGCTGCCACATCATCATAGCAACGTACAAACATTTCATATGAGATTATCATCACTGGAACATTGATTTGCGTCAAGAAATCCTTGGGCTTGTTTTTCTGAAAAATAGATATATAATATTTTTTAATGACTGAAGGCTATTTTCGTAGCATTAGCCTAACATAATTATTGCAATTTCAGTAATTGCTATTAAACCTAAGGGAAAGTGAAGCAGTTTGTTAGGTACTTGCAAGGTATTATGAATGTCTCTGCAATGGACATTTAGTTAAGTAATTCATGAGATATCAGTAGCTACAATAGTTAATAAAATTAAGATCACTAGTGCTATATGTGGAGAGTATAAGCAAACGCTTATATAGTACACTGTTCTAGTACACTAACTCATGTACAAAAAGTGTGGTGGTTTGGAAGTCACCTTTAATCCGTTGGTCCCCAGGTTAAGTATTAGAGAGGGCTTTTTAGCCCTAACTTCACCTGGTAAAATAAGACATCTTTACTTTACTTTTACTTTAATTTAATAAGTCTAAAATGAATTTTCATTCAAATTCTATATTTTTACGCTTTTCTAATTTTTCAATGAATTAAAACATAACAGATATCCCATTTAACTTTCATAAATATTAGAAAAAATAATTTCCACTTAATCCCATCTAGATTAAAAGAAAAACATCTATTATCCATCTCTTTTTGAACTTTGTGGGTTGGTAGCTTACTTTTGAAACAATGTAACCATCTCTTTAGTGAATAAAAGTACATGAATCAACAGTTATTTTTAAAAGGTTTTTCAAATTTTCACAAAATACAAAAAAATATTTGTCAGGTTGTTAACAACAATAATAACAATAACCTGGTCAACGACAAACACATGGATGTACTCTTTGCCCAGCCACCGCATGAACTCTTGGTACCAGTTACGAGTAAGACTGGAGGGTGTGACAATCAGGACTTTCTTGAACAACGGCTTGTTGCCGTAGAGTCCTTGACGTAGCAGGGTCCTGCAAAACATACACTTTGGTTAATACCTACAATTATTTTCTCAATAAACAACAAGGATATAATGTGCAAACAGGTTGCTAAAGAGACATAAAACCAAAAAACATAACAAGTATACAAAGATTCTTGTCTACAACCTGGTATATTTTCAGCGACCGGCAGATAAGATATGGAAATTACGTTCAAATTAATATAGTTTCGAAAAATGGTGGAACAATTGTACCGAACTTCTACTGCAAATACTATATTACCTTCCCTCCCCGGTTATGGGAGGGAGGGGGTTCAAAGGTACATTTTTTACTTTCCTGTCTGTCAAGTAAATGGCCCTGGTTTCATTTGTTTTATGGGAAATCATGTTGGCAACAAGAAAAACACAGTATAAACAAATTAGTCAACAGATCATTATTATATGATAATCTTATGACATTTTTAGTGTCATCAAAGTAAAACACAAGATGAAGTTACTTTGTTGGATTGGTTGGTTTCATACACAGCTTGAACATTACAGCTTAACATACAATGTCATCTTCATATGCTAAACAGTAAAAGGCTTTTAAAAATGTGCTTTGTTAACTACTTATGAAAAATGGGATGAAAGGAGCATGCACCTAATATATGGTAGTTTGATTGTTTGTATTACCTCACTTGCTTTTAAAGACAAATATAATGTTAAAAATTTACAAATACAAAATCACTTTATTTCCAAATACATTAAAACATATTGAAACGGTGTAACATAATTTAAACAAAAACAAACTTGTTCAAGTAGTGGATTTTGGAACTCAGCCACTGAGTAGAAATGATTGCTGATTAACCAATCAGTAAGGGCATTCTTCAATCTTCCTATAGAGAAATGTTTTATTTACTCTGACAGCACATTATGCAGCTTCATGCATGTAAGAGGGTTTCTTCTCTTATTGGGAGAGGTGGTCAGCTGGAACATAGTATCTTAACTAAGAGTTAAGTTTAGGAAGGAGATTGTCAATATGCTGTGACCAGGAGAGGCTTTTATCAACAATGATCCCCAGAAACTTTACTTGGGATTTTCTGTCCTCTTCCGGAACTGATGGGACTTCTTCGCATCTTCTCTCAAAAGCTAGTTGGTTTGTCTTCTCTGGGTTAACTACAAAGTCACTTGAGTGGCAATATTGATAGGCCATGTTTAATGCCCTGTAACATTTTCATCAAGATTATGTTTTTTCCCCACTCAAGAGTGAGGTGTCATCATTTCATCAGCATATATCGAAGTTGTGCAGAAAGTTTCAAGGTAATCAGGTAGGTTATTTGTAAACAGTATGGATAATACTGGTCCCAATACTGACCCCTGAGGTACTCCTCGTTTTACAAGTAGAGCTCTTGATCTGGTAACTTCAGTAGCCCCATTTCTTGTTAGTTTCATCTCTGGTTTTCTAAATAGCTTCTGAAGTTTTACATATTATAAGGATAAAGAAATTAAGGAGAGTGAAATAGTTTCAGAGTTAAATTTGGTTACGATTAATAAACTGATAGATGAATAATTAAAGAATACTGACATACTGATCAAAATACTTAATAAAGACCTCATTGAAACTCAAGAAGAAATAAAAAGAAAATTCATTTAGAATATCTTTTGCTGTTGAAAGTAGAAGAAATTGTGAAACTTAAGAATAAAAAAGACTTTGATCTGTATCACAGGAAACTTGTGCTACAGTGGTTAAGAAAAACAAGCATAAAAATATAAATAGTCTTCCTTCTAACTTTCTCATTAGTTACAAAAATATATAATTAATGAAACACACAGAAATTAACACTAAAGAGAAGAAAGTTAAACAGAGAACTGAAGAAAAATTATATAACAATAGTTTTCTTTAGAAAAACTCCTTTGCTATTCTTTCTAAAAACCAGTTGGAAAAATAATGTAGGGTGCAGATAATCACGGTAAAAGTTTAAGTTGACATCTGAATAAGACAAAGAACTCTTTAGAATAATTTTTTTATTACTCCAGTAGGTTGTGCTAAACTAATACGAAAACAGAAAATATTAATTGAGAGAAATTAACCAAAAAGGACTATTTAGTGATTATATTTAGAATGAGTAATGTGGCCAAAAATGAATCCAAAGAATTTGTAAACTTAATAAGTGGATTTCTTGAAAGCCACTGGGTGAAAAAATTTTATGAGAAAGTTTGATGTGATCAGCGAAAAGTAAGTACTTACAACGCAGCTGGTTTGTGTCATCATTAATAAAGATCTTGAACAGGTGAGGACCCAATATGGGTCCTTGTGGAACCACAGATGTGGCTTCGAATAACCGAGAGAGAGATTCATTAAAGCGAAATTGTAGTGTCCTACCACGCAAGTAACTTGAAATCCAGTAGAGCAGTCTGCTGGCAAATCCAAATGTTTCAACAACACTGTTTGACTGATACGTCTGAAAGCCTTAGCAAAATGAAGTTTAATAGCATTGTCTTAAAAGCGCTCAACAATGGCATCAAATATGTCAAACTTGAAGATCAACAAATTTGTGACTGAAGAGTGTCCTTGCATAAATCCATGTTGACGAAAAGTAATGTGATGGGAAAAGGAGAAATGTGTGCTATGAGGAAGACCTTTCCAAATAGTTTGGCGATAACTGAAATTATAATAATGGGGCGGTAATTCTTCACGTCATTAACTGGACCCTTTTTGTGTATGGGAACAATGAAACTTCTTTCAATGTCATTATGAAATATGCCATCTCATAAAGACTTATTGAATAGTCTAGTAGTACGATATTCTTATCAGTTGACAGCATTATTTCGTTACAAAATATAAAGTAGATAGTCTCACAAAATAAAGATGTGTCTAGTTTCCAAAATATTTTACTAGGAGTTCACTAGATTCAGTACCTTTTCTGTTTTGTAGTAGCGATAAATCATTTTTCATTTCATATACCCTGTACGTCTGTACTATATGCAGATGATAGAATTATTTAAAATTACAATAATATATATATTTAATCATACTACCACCATATTTACTTTTATTTGATTTTAAATGGGGAAATTGTGGCGTTATTGACATTACCATGTTTGTATAAAATGTACTTTTACCTAATGTTGTAAATGTCTAAATCATTACACCTGTTTTATGGGATATTAAAGGTGTGATAGCAGTAGGCCATTTAATTATTAGAGAAAGTGACGTTGTCCATTGCATTGTCATGAGTGTTTAAAGACAATAAAGATTTCTTGATTCTGTTATATAATATTATGAAGGGTAATTTGACTATATCTATTGTACTCTGTGTTTAACAAAATAAAAGTTCTTGATGCTTGAATAACTAACAATATCAGTCATATCTGTTCAGGTGTTATTGCATAACACTGTTTCCTTATACGTATATAAAAAAACTAAAAATAAAATAAAGGTAACAAAAACGGTATTTATGAGAAATTTGAATCTTCCTATTTACAAACATATGAGTTTTATTGCAATTGGTTTACTTCTTCAAAAATAATGTAATTTGAGACAATATAAGCTCATCAGAGTCCAGCATTGTCATTTTAACAATGGCTTACACTGCCCGTTATCTCTAGGGTCTGTGTAAACAATAGCCTGATTCAATACTAAACATTACCATACTGCAGTTGTAATTGCAGATAAATTTAGAGAAGAACTTCCCACTGATATTTTCATTATTTTTTCTTTAGATTGGTAACAGATGTTTTTGGACCAACCGATTTTAGGTACAGCTTCAATTCCCCACTCCCTTCCTGGCTGCATTGTGAACAATTTTCAAATATATTTTAACCTCCCTCTTAATACCTTCCAGCATTTCACCTCTAAGATTGACATGAATATTGGCTATAATTGAACCTTACCAAACAAGAGTGATACACTGCAGTGTCTTCCCCAGCCCCATCTCATCTGCCAGGATCGCTCCCAAGTGGTGAACGTCCCTGAGGCCGGTGACACAGCGGTACAAGAATACCACCCCCTCTCGCTGGTGGGGACGCAACACCCTGGCTAATCTCGGCTCTACCGTCACTTTGTTCACATGGGCCCCACTCTTGTTGAACTGCCACTAAATAGAATAATCATATTTTATTCATTTAAATCACAATACTTTAGCAAGGATATTATTACATAATTCATTAACTGTGTTACACCCTTTTCATTAATAGTTCATACAAAAATATTTTATTAAATATCTGTTAACCCTTCAGCTGGCTGTATAGTAATTTCTGTATAGGATTGGCAGGCCCATTTGGACAGATTTAGAAGGATTCTTCTAAACTGTTATAAATTATACATGCTTTATACAGAGGTACACTTATTATACATATGTTTGCCAAAGTATGAGGTAAAACTTGAATATTGAACTGAAAAATATTAATATTCATACAAAATAATTACTGTACCTTGCAAAAATTAATGGTAGCAATTTCAGTGCAAAACCACAACTATCGAGTTTCCTTTTCGTGTATTAAAAATTCTTTGAAAAATCCAAAACAGCCAAAAGACACAATTTACCATCTAATAAGAAAATATGTAAACCCTGTAAACATATAAAAGATGTAAATATTATACTAATTTATACAAAAAAGTAGCAAATTGACCAAACATGTAATGGATTTTTGATAGATCAATGTAAAATATTGCTACACAAACACAACAAAATTTATATCATAGTAATCCCAAATTTATGTTCTATTAGAAAGATACAAATTTAAAAATCTTAGGAATAAAAAATTACAAAAAATGTTAATATTTAAAATTTTAATAAAACTTTTATTAAATTTACGTTTTTAAAGATTTTGTTCCTAAATTCAATCATTTTCTCAAACAGTGTAGAACCTAAGCTTTTTCATTGATATATGATACAAAATGAAAATTTCTTTTTGGTATAATGCTTGGGAATATAGATATTTTTTACCCGTCTCACAACTAGCGGCTAGTGTTGCCTATGCAACTAGTTTATAAGTTGCTGAAGTAGTGATGAGGTTTATCGAAAATTTCAATTCCTATTAGGCGTAGTTTAGTTATTAGTTCCTTGGGAACTTGTAGATATCACATTTGTCGGGTTTAAAATCTCATTTGATGGTTACATACGTTATAGTAGCGGAGATGTCACCGTAACTCAACATGAGTCGCTTGCTATTACAAAGTGAACTTAAAGGAACTCAGGAGGATTAAGGAAGTGTCCCTGATTACATTATTTTGTCTTGTTGTGACGTTTGTGTTTTTACGACTACAGAGCATCTAGGAGGTCAGTGCCACAATAGCATGTTATTGCAAACTTTAGTAGCATTTGTGATTTATTTAATCTAAATTGTTAACAAATGGTTAGTGATCTTTCACCATACAAATAGAAATTGTATTAACTTAATACAGACAATTAAATTGATCACATGAAATGACGGCTACTACTTAAAATTAAAACAATGACATACTCTTTGAAATGTGTTACAACTAATGTAATATTGGGTACTAATGTGTATATTTGTATAAACTGCAAAAGAAGCATTCAATATGAGACTTCTATTAAAATGTTTTATTAACAGTAAGAGTAAATTTGCAAACTGCTCAATAACAAGACCACTTCAAAGTATGTGGCTATTGTTTTAAACAATTTTAAAGTGCAAGATAATATTAAAACGTTCACTTTGTATTTTCTCTAGTTTCATAAATAACAGAGTTGTGAATTTAAAAAAAGTTTAAACTGTCACCATTTTGAGAAGAAATTGTGTATCAAGCTGGCCAATGACCCTCATCAAAATATTTAAAAGGTCAAGTTTTCTACCAAGTTTGAATTTGTTTCAGCATTGCTATAGTCAGTTCTTCATCATAGAAAAGTTTTTATGGGATTTACATGTAATAAATATCTGGAAAACTGTCAAAGATACAAGAAAATTGTTGATTGTAACATTTTTTATAAATCTTATGTGCATTCCAGAATATTTTTTGTTTTTTCTGTAGGTTCATAAATATGAAGTTGAGTATCTTTTTCAAAGTTTAAATGGCTGCCATATTGAATGAAATGGCGTACCAAGGTGACCAACAAACTGGGTCTATACTAAGATCAACTTTTGTACCAACTTTCAGCCTGTTTGGGTTTATATTTTGACAGTTATTGTTTACACAAACTGTATTATAAATATATATGTATATACTTTTTTAAATTTCTTTACCAATTTAATTGGGGCTAGAAGTAACAGGAAGTAAATTTTACATTTATCACAATAATATGTATTAATAAGTAAGCACAGTTTCCTCACGGGGAACTGACTAAGCACATGACTTATTTTGCTTAGTTATTTCTTGTGTGCAGCATGATTCACTCATAACTCAGACATACACAGTTGTATCCTTTGTTCACGCTAATTTCAGTTGCTGCCGTCATATATATCCAATCTGATAATTTGATCAATTTCACCTAAAAGCTCTTGCATTAACTAAAGCTTAAAAAACAGATGCCTAATCCCACCATGATCATGAGTTACCAGTGAGTTATACTGCACTGATATACAAGGTGTATTCATAAAGTAAGAGCCATCTGCTTGTATTTAAATATTAGCGCTTTGGAACACAGTTTTACTCCTGCAGCGCCATCTACTGATTCATTACGAAGCTGATTTATTTCGTTTCAGAAGTCATCTGCTAGTCAGTGCACGCAAACAACAATATCCATGAAAACTGTTGATTCCACCAGCTGTGAAGTGCATTCTGTGTTACGATTCTTGTGTGCGCAAGGATCGTCAGCTGCTGAAATTCATCGGGAGTTATACCTTGTTTATGAACCTACAGTTATGAGTGAAGGGAAGGTTAGACAATGCTACCGGGATTTTAAAAATGGATGAACAAATGTCTGTAACAAAGAGGGTTGTGACCAATGAAATCGTTTTGCAAAGAATGTCCAGTGGACGAGAGTTTTTGGGCCGTTACCAACAAGACGGAGAGGATTTGTTTTCTCACATGTTACCAGGTACGAGACGTGGATATCCTACATCAATCCAGAAACAAAACAGCAATCAATGCAGTGACGACACTCATCTTCACCAAAACTGAAAAGTTTTACCAAACTCCATATACAAGTAAAAAATGTGTGACTACTGTTTTTGGGATACAACGGGTTAAAAATACGGACTTTAAATGATTAAATGGGTTTAATGACTTGAATATGCATTATAAATAAAACTTAAATAAATACAATGTTTTGTTATATAAATAAAACAAGAGTATCTAGAAAAAACTACTTTATTTACAAAAAATCAGACACCTGATGATCCAAGTCAGGCTCAGGCAGCACTAGGGGGTCATAAGGTTGGGTGACAGGGGTCAGTGGTTTCCTCAGTCCTCCTATAGAGATCTGCGGCCTCAGGGATCCTGACACTTTTGGTCTCTTGAGTGGACCAGGCGGAGGAGAGGGGCTGTCTGAGGCACGTTTGTTACTATCCACAATCGCTGTTGTTGTCACTACATCAATTATCTGCAACAATCAATGATGAAGTATACAGCTAAAACAGAAAAAATGTTACCATTGGTATTTTTTAATACAATACTTTTTACACCATAGATTCTGTTTTTGCAGTAGTAAACCTATTACATAAAAAAGTGCATAAGAAACAAAATAAAAAAAAATGTAACAACTGATAATTTGAGTCAAAATTCTGTTTCTGTAGCATTCTGAAATCTCACAAGAAGATTCTGTGCAGAACTAGAGCAAGAATGTTAATGCTCAGTATCATATTTGAAGGCTTTCTAGAAGTTTACTATTACTTTATTAGTTTACTGGATTTTACATACAATTTTCTGCAACTACTGACTTGTATATCAATTTTGCCAGTACTAATTTACATGCAAAATCACGTTAAATCGAACGTAAAACAAAAAACATACGTTCACATTACGTTTGATTTAACATGATTTTACATTGATATTCTGACTGTCCCAAAAGTGTGTTAGAACCAGCACGTTCATATCTACTTATATTTAGCCTTACTGACCTTCCAGCACTTCAGCGGATCTCCAAATATCCAAAGGATAGTTAACTTAGAGCTGATCTCAACATTCGTACTGAATCAACCCTTCTCACCATAGTTAAATTGTGTATCCAAAGGAATTACCAAGGGAACTGCTGTACCATTAATGGTAAGAATAAATTAACCTTAGTTATGAAAACATACAAATAATAAACAACTTTCTAAAACATAACAAAAGAACTCCCTAGTACAAAAAAAGACTTACCTCAACCTCTTTGCTACCAACAAATAGTCGAGATCCCTCTTCTAACTCAGAATTTTTCTTTCCACTTCCTCTTCCTAGTATATTACCATCACAGTCCTGCAAAAATCTATATTTTACTTAAACTGTCAAGTTAAAAATGACATGTATTACCCAGTAACTTTTAACCATCAGCTACATACAATACTTTAGATGGTACTGACATACATTCTAATCTAGATTTTAGTGATATGTTGTTGTGTATACAATTTTAGTAAATCTTGAAGCCAATAGACACATTCAAACTTAACTGCTAAGGTTAAAAACCTTTTGTAATTATTTACAAAGAAAATGTCCATGTATACCATTCCTAAATAGACACTGGACAGAACATTAACCTGTTGACGAGTGCCGCAAAACATACCCAAATGAGTGCGCACGGCCTTTGCCGTTTGGTCCCATATGAGGGAGCACGGCATTTTCCGTTGCATACTAATGACTGTCAGTTCGTTCTCACTGACTTACTGTGACGTCTAGCAGAGATTTTTGGAACTTTTCAGTTGTTCTTAATGGTGTCGCTGATCAGTGTTGCTAGTCCTGTATCGTGATGGCACCTGGTGATAACTTTTAAAACTATTTTACAGAGGCGGGACACAAGACCTGCTACGCCTCCAAGGTCGCCATTTTATAAGGCCACTCCCCCAGAATGACACAAAGAAGCGTTAACTACTCAGGCAGTACTTTGTGTGCAAACACACTCGAACTGGACAAAGAAGAAAAGAAACCAGCTATGAATGTTCAACATGTGAGGTCGCCCTTTGTATATATCCTTGTTTTGAGTAGTATCACACACTAGCAAAGCTCTAAAACGAGGTTATTGCTTTTAACAATCTACAATGTATTTTTATATACATTTAAACTATAATAAACAAGTTTATTAACATTTTTTACTCCCTAAAAGTTGTCACTGGTCAATGAGGCACTCAGTATGGACCGTCATAGCGGCACGACAGATGCTGTGCGCACTCGTCAACAGGTTAAACAGAATTCATACTTTAACTCACATGTACATTATCTTTATTGGTTTTTTAAAATTAAATACTCTTACTACTGGAATGTGCTTATAAGAAGTAATTTATTGAATGGTAAACATTGAGTCTAATGTAAAATGAAATAAATGGTACCACCTAGTTGAAACAAACATTCTCCTCGATGTAGTAGCAAAAAATACTCCTCAAAGAAAGTCAAGATCTTTAGTGGAAAATAAATTAAATCAAGATAGATCAAATTTAGTATACTTACTTTAAGTGTTAAAGCTTTCTCCCCAACCTCCAGTATACCATCACCCTCCCATGTCTTATGCTTCTTTTTGGATGGTTTCCCGTACACAACATTAAAGATTCTGTAAAATTCCAAATTAAATAAATAGTTGCACTCTGTAACAAACTGGAAGGATGGCTTGTACAGGTCTTGTATCCTGCTAAGCTCAAACTAGGAATGTTAAGAGCTTGACAGGAGACACCTAGTCCACCGTTGTTCAAAGCAGCATAAAGAAAACCTGTGGGCATATCTTCTTATAGCTGAGCCGAATTATACTCATCATGTAATCTCATGAACCACTTCATACACCAAACTATTGTCGTCATACTTATAGAAATAACACAGTGGTTTACATTTTCAAAAGCTTACAAAACTTTAGTGAGTTACAAAAGCATTACGAAAGAATCCAGTGTGAACTACATTCTAGAGATAATCCCCATGAGTAAAGTCATCATTAACACATCAGAATGTGTTGGTACAATAAATTGCAGCCACCTTCTGAAGGCACTCAGTTCAGATCTTACAGTCTGACAACCATTAACATATTACAGTGTTACTGATAGAATGAATGTCAATCTTCTGAACAGAACAATGACAATTATGATAGTAACTAAAAATGTTTTCAGGGAGTCTACCAAAACCACAAGAAATACACAGAGAGGGTACATATGCTAGAACCTTATTTCACTGCTTGAGGGCAGCACTATAAAGTCCAGATGATGACAGATCAAAGGATTCCAGAGGAAGAACAAACCATGCCAATGAGAACAAGAAAACCTCCTAAGATAGGACTTGGTGTTTGATTAATGAATAGACCCCAAAGCTTTGTTATTGTCATTACATAAAGAATTATTCAGTCACACAAAAAAGAAACTATCTTGTAGCTCTGTTCATATTTTTCCTGCAGACCACTTGTGAACTTGTATATTTTTAACACTTTGATATCTGACTTCAGGGTTGTACTTTCAGCAATAACTAACATAACAGGGATTCCTGTACATGGCACTATGTTTAGGCAGAGATGACAAGTGTGCGGTATGTATGTGAGACTTTTAAATTCCATCAGATGATGAACTACCAAATCCTACTCTTTGAGAATTCATACCACATCTTTGGGATCTGAATATGCTTTTCACTGATGAATACTTATGCATATTTTCATAGTAAAAGGGGTTTTTTTAAGGACTCAAACAGTCACATTAATGTAAGCACAGGTATGAGGCAGAGGTGAATTTGGGGGAGAAACAGTGGGGTGATCTTATCCCTGATAGTGTACCTCCAAATTGTTAATTATATCACTATGGAAAGGGTCAACTGATAAAAGAGAACTTTAGGGAACAATGTGACACACCATCACTCTAGCTTAGCGCCAGCTTATGTTACTTCTAGTTAGCTAAAACATTCCATGATTAAGTTTATAGATATCAGTCCCAACCAAGACGGAGGTGCATGGGAGCAAAATTTGGCCATGCAAGTAATAGCCAAATCTGGAACAAGATCTGCTTGGTGCTGTTTGCATATGAATTTTGGGGACCATTTAGAGGAAAAGTCAAAACTCATCTTAATGGTTTACCGGAAAGTACTAATAGTAATATAACATATCTATTCCCAGATATTTCTAAGAAAAAATCAGAAATTATACTAATTAATTCTAATTTCTGGAACAGTAAAGTTAAGTTGTAACTCAACGATTTAATCAAAATCTGTGTGTTTACCACATTAATAGTAAATCAAAGCCAAATCTAAATTCAAAATAATTACTTACTGTTAACTTATAAAAGTTACTAAAATATCACTAAGAAGCTCATAAAAAAAAACTAACGAGATTAGTTGACCAACACAACAACCTATATCGTTTCATAGAAGTTAACATTTTGTTTCCAATATTATTGTTTTTTAAAAATTAAACATAACAGAAAACTAAAATCCTTGTAATTCATTCATGTTTTTTACGTTACTTCCAGCCACTTACTTTACTTTTTCAACTATTTAATAAAAATAATTTGTTATAAAAATTGTAGCTGATTTGAAATGAATTGAAAAAATAACTCTAACCTTTTACTACCAGTACTCAGACTTATGGGCGACTCCTGGTTAAATACACTTTCACTGAGGACTCCAGGAGGATTTAGATGGTTAGAATCTTCAGTGGACTGAGGTGAAGCATTGGAAGAGGGCTCCACTGGAATATCCTCTGAAGACTGCTTCACTTTAGCTATGAGACTCAGGATACTCTTTGTGGAACGAGCAGCATTTTCAACAGGACTTCCAGTTGTGGCTTGAGAAAAAACACAGATCTTAAAATTAAGACTAAAGCTATAAAAAACATTTTAAAATAAATTATTTTGTGAACTCATGTTTAAAAAATCTGTATGTACGGATGCAAACGTTAAGGAAGTCTTAAAATTGATCTTGGGGTATGGTGGATAGTATGACTTTGAATAGAGATAATTGGCAATTCCATTTTCAAACTATAAAAAAATAATATATTATAAATGGTAAGTTTAAAACCCCACTATCCATTTACTGAGTAACAGAATTATTTTAAATTCTAGTCATTCTCTCCTTTCATACAACAGAGATTTGACGTGTGACAAAGTAACACAACAGTTATTTTACAACAGCTATAGTGTGACAACTGCTGTAGAGCTAAGCTTATGTATAGACAATAGACAATAGACAATAGACAACTCTTTATTCACATATTCATCAAGAACAGTAATGCGTCAAAAAATACATAGGTTATAGTTGGTTATTTAAAAATTCTGCCTCTGAGTAGAAGGGTCGTTCCAGGAGCCAGGTCGTCAGCTGAAACTTGTGAAAACGTTTTGGTTGTTCTCTCTTGAGGTGTTCTGGCAGGTTGTTGAAGTATAAGGCACCTTTATAGCTGGGTTTTTGTTCAAACAGTCTCAGATGATGTTGCGGGATTGTGAAATCGGTTGCATGTCTGGTGTCGTACTGGTGTTGATCCCTGTGTCTAGGTTGTGCTGTTGTGAAGGTGTGAAGGATTACTTCTCGGATGTAAAGTGAGATGGCTGTAAGAATTTTCAGTTCCTTGAAAGACTCTCGACAACTGTCCCTGTAGTTTAGGTTAGCCAGGCATCTAATTGCTCTTTTTTGTTTTAATGAGTACTTTATCTAGGTTGTTTTTAGAAGCTCCTCCCCAGGTTGCAATGCCATACCTAAGGTGGGACTCAAACAGAGCAAAGTAGGCCACTCTGGCTGCCTCTGAGCTGCACACCTTGCTTGGTTCTGCGTATGACGTAGATCCCAGAGCATAGTTTCTTGCAGAGCTGGTCTATATGAGGTTTCCATGACAGCATTAGAATCAATTATGATGCCCAGATATTTCGTGGTGTTTTCAGTTACAAGTCCAGTTGTAGCGATACAGCAGTGTCAGTTTGTTTGGTGGTGAAAGTCATCTGTACTGTTTTGTTTTCATTCAGGGCCAGATCGTTGGAGGAGCAGTATTGCTTAGTCCTGTGGAATTGTGTACTGGCCCTTTCATTTAGTAATTCTGGTGTCTTATCGGCAAACGTTAGGACTGTGTCGTCGGCATACATGACGGTATGTTCATCTTCACCAATCCAACTAGGGAAGGTCGTTCGTGAGAAGGAGGAAGAGGACTGGTCCCAGTACAGAGCCCTGCGGTACACCCCTTTGTATGTTAACAGCTCTGGATTGGGCCTTATATCTTGTGCTGTTTTTTGTATAGGCTATTTCCACTATCTGTTTTCCTATCACTAAGGTAGCTGTTAAACCATTTTGCTGCTTCCTCTCCCACACCCAAGTTCCTCAGTTTGAGCAGAAGGAGGTCATGGTTCAGGCAGTCAAAAGCCTTGCTGAAATCAAGGAACAGGCTTGTAGAAATGCAGCCATCTTCTAGTTGGTTTAAGATGTGCTCAGTCAGTTGAATTACAGCTGTAGTTGTAGATCTGCCTTTGAGGAACCCGTGCTGCTGTTCAGTGAGGAGTCCATGCTGATCTAGGTGATGCAGCAGTTTGTTTAACACAATCTTTTCAACGATTTTAGAGAATGTTGAGGTTAAGAGAGATTGGTCTGTAGCTATTTCTTTCCGTAGTTGGTCCGCTCTTGTATTTTGATAGACCTTGGCAATCTTTAGCTTATCTGGAAATATACCCTGTGAAAGTGATTTATTAAGTCTGTTAAAGGTACTAATATTTCAAATTTGATGATTTTTAACATTTTGGCTGAAACCTCATCAATTCCAGCTGAGTCTTTTTGTTTCAAAGAGTCAATGGATGCTTGAACTTCTTCTCGAGTGATTGGTCCAAAGTTAAGAATATGATGTGTTGTTGGTGGAGAAACTGGTAGGGTATTCATTATCGTGTTACAACTGTTTCTGTAGTGTTCTTTCAGCTATTGTTTGAGAAGAATTCAATTGAAAGAGTTTGAGACTTTTCTTGGGTCATCTATCATTCTGTTGTTAATTTGAAGGATGAACTGGTTTTTCGGTGGTGGGACTGGCTCTTCTTTCACAATTTATAGTATACCATAAAGCTTTTGACTTGTTTTCTGAGCTATTGATGTGGGCGGTAGCGTTTTCTCTTCGGAGTTTTTTTAGATGTTGATCGTACTCTTTCTTCTTAGCCACTGTTCTAGTTTTTTGTCCTCATCTAATCCGGTTGTTTGCTGTTTATCAAGGGCTTTTACATACTCGTTCTTGAGCCTGGTACATTCTTGATCCCAGCACTGTGTTCTTTTATGTTTAACTCTTGATGTCTTCAATGGGCAGGCATAATTTAGGGCAGATTGGATTATACTGTTGAATCTATTGTATGCTTCATTTACAATCATGAGTTATTATTACACTTTCCCAGCTTTGGGCTTGTAGTTTGTGCTTTAAGGAGCTCTATTGCATTTTTATTGTAGATTCGTTTTTTTTCTTTAATTTTGTCTGTTGTTAGTTTTTTAGTGTGTACCTTTGCTAGTTGCGCTGTGTGGTCTGAGAGTCCTGTTGCTATGACCGAAGTATGTATTTGTTTGAAGATTAATATTTGTACATATCCAGTCTATTGATTTGCTGGCAGTGTGTTCTGGGTGATTCTTGTAGGTGGCAAATTAATTCTGGTGATGTTAAAAGGAGTTAGGAATTCTTCTATTTTTGCTTTATCTGTGCCGTCAGTTAGAGTATCTACATTGATGTCCCCCATTATCAATACCTGTCTATCAGCAGCAAGCACTCTTTCTAGTTGTTCTGTAAGAATGTCTATGGCTTGGTCGAGGTTTGCACTTGGAGGTCTGTATACACCTAACACCAGCAGAGGTTGTTTGCTGACTTTGACTTCAAAGAGTGCTGTTTCACAGGTCAGTTCTGTTTCCTCATTACTTGTGCGTATGAGTGAGACATTCTTTTTCCAGACCATTTTTTACATATCCTACCACCCCTCCCTTAACGTGGGTTTTCCTAGAGAAACCCCCATCAGTGAGTAGCCTTCTATGCATGTGTGTTTTGGAGATTTTCATGAGAAAGGCCCATGTTCTGTTATTACAATGAAGTCGGGGTTCTCATCTTGTAGAAAGTGTGCTAGCCTATCAGTTTTGTTGGATAGCCAGTTTATATTTTGATGTAAAATTTTCAGTTGGTTGTTAAAAGTTCGTTTTTCTAGTTTATTGTGATTAGGTATGGCCGAGAAGGATCTGTTAGTATTGTTGATAACTGTCTGGTGTGTTATATTGCTTGTGGCTTCAGTTGCACGTTCTTGTTGAAAAAGTATCTGGTATAGAGGTTAAGTGAAAGAGACAAATTTTTAAAACATTGTTTTAGATATTACACAATCTCTTCAGGTTCAGGTGTCAATCACAGATTTCAGGGATCTATCCAACGGCACGGTTTTCGGATTACAGAAACTTGGAGATGGCATCAAGGCACAAAAAATTTTTAACCTTGACTACTTTTTAGTCCTAACGTAGTATCTTTAGTTCATTTCATTTCAGAGCAGAATGTTATTAAAAACAGTGTTCCAAGAGACCATGGTTAGCCAACGAACCTATTGTAACACTTTTGTAGTTTAAACTTTTTCTGTTGCGAATTCCATATTTTCTCTCATTTTAAATGTCAATAAGTTCATTTCTATACTTTCAGTTAATTTCATTAAATATACATGTATAAAAGCAATAAATGTTTGTAACATTAATTTTTTATTCCAGTTTTGTAATTCTTCTACAGTTGATTAAAATAAAAACTTAATATTTTATTGTTCTTATAATAATATAAAATGCTGTAACATTTTTGGCATAAGACTGATTTTTCAAATCACCCCAGTATTTAAATGAAGCTAGTTCTATTTCGGTAGGAGAGCAATTATTGTAAATATAATGCAAACAGTCGCTATTACAATAGTATGACATCATTTGCTGCCACAAATGTGCCTACAACAGTTGTATTAATCTAGCTTCTGTACCAATCTCTAATAAAGATGCACTATTTTAGTAATGAAATATTATATTTTCAATGTTTTAAGCAATATAACATAAAACAGTGTATGTTTCCACAGTCTGGATGTGTGATAGGGAACTTGCCTACAAACGACTCTATCTGCACCTCATAATTGGTGGGTTCTAAGTGAATGTGGCAGTGACATAACTAAGATTTGAATTTTGTGGAGGATAAATCTGGTTGAATAGTACACCCACCAGGTAGTATGGAATAAATTTAAATTTGTGTTAATTAGATAAACCTAATTCAAGGTAAAACATATAACTGTTGCATTAATTAAGAAAAAGTTGGATTGATATTATACAAAAATTTAATTTAATTTAGGGCTTTTTTAGGTTGGGGAGGGGTTCTATCCCCTTCATCGTAGTTACAACACTGGAATGGAAACTCTGTAAAATACATTTTGAAGGCTAGGGCAGATAAGATGGCTGTACATAAAGGTGTTTGGTTTTTAAATCAACATTTCGATAAAACTTTCCCTAGCCATTCTCTTTAAGAAATTATAAATGTTGTTCAGTTTGGTTTAGAGCCCGTACCTGAAGATGTCTCCTGTGCCTTGTTGCCTGATGGCTTTCAGAATCCCATTTTGCTGCAATTTCCCTCAGACGTTCAACAAACAATATATCATCCCTATGAACATTATCTGAATTAAATGGCATTTTCAAGGGAGCCTTGCTATATTATTGGTTATTTGTTACTGGTAATTCAAGTTAGCCATAGCTGGTACTCTGTACGGACTTCTGTGTGAGCTGGAAAGTGATTCTTGAATAATTGTTAGATGGAGGAGTACATGGTAGACTGGGGTCAATAAATTTCTTCTACTGTTCAGACTGTTATGTTGGCAGAGGGTGGCATTATTCTTGGCCACTCACTAAAATAGGATCTTCATTAGTAAAAAGTCTGATTCGGTACTAGCCACCCATCAACATCACTTCAGTGGTAGACATCACCATAAAATTTTAGCCCACTGCCATTGAAAATAAATGACATAGATTTTGCCACCATTGCTTACTGTGTTATGTTACAGTCTGAAGTGTTATTCTGTCAGAGGTAGTCTTGATGTGGGCTCTGAAATAGAGGATCCAAGAAGGTTCCAAATAGTGAAGGATCCTTTAAACCATTGCTAGCACTTGAACATTTTTTACTCATTCAACGGCTTAACCATAGCTTTGCGTTTAATAAAATTACTGTTCAATTGTTTTTTTAATTATTTGGTTCATTGCTATATTGCTGCATAGATTCTACATTGCTTAGTGTTTCTACATACTTAAATAACTACATGCTACAGTGCATGAAGTTAGTAGGCTAGACTTTTCACCATCCCTGATTCTTGATAAATGGCTAAAATTGTATCATCCACTGTCTTTATACCAGTTCTCTTTCTGACTGGATTGAGAATGCTATTGTTTAGTCTCAAAATCCCATAACTTGTGTTTGTGGAGAACAACAGTTTATTATACTCATATACCTGCAGGAGAATTGGTGATGGAGAGAACTCTCAGTTAAACAGAATGTTTTGAACTGAAGGAGAATCCAAATGAAATTAAATTCTTAATTAGCCCTAGAGAACATGTTACCACGTTATAAGGCTCATCAAATATATGAGAAACTTAAATAATAATATAAATAGATTTAATCTTACAATAAAATTATACTAAATTTTCAAAATAATTTTAAGTATGGTACATCATGTAATTAATATGTACACAATTTTTAAGAACCTCGTGAATCTGGTTTAAAATCATCAAATGAATATATTTCATTTTCCAGCAAACATTTTTAAATAACTCTTTTGGAGGAATTTAATGTTGGAATCTACTTCCACACTATTGGTAATTTATTGAAAAACATTGGCTGAAAATTATTTTTAAAGTGAGTAGTTTTGTGGATTGGGACAGGAATAGCATTAATATTCAATCTGAAATAATTATGTTGAAAAATGAGAGGTTCGGTTTTCACATTTTTGTAAGTGAATTAGAATTTCCATTATATATACGCCTCTCACTGTCAAAATTCAAAGATTTTGAAAATGGTTTGTGTATAATTGGTTAAAGTCTATATTGCTGTAGATGGAGCTTATATTGATCACTTTTAACTTAGATGAAAAACATAAAACCAATATTTAAGACTTTTTATTGTTTTGTGAGGCCTTTCGACAGCGAGGCTAGGCTGTCTTATTCAGACACATCACAAAAGTAAATACAAAAAGTAAATTTGATTATTAATAATGGTTAACATATGTGATTTAATATTATATTGTCCTGTGTGGCGTAGTGTGTAAATACAATTAAATTATTACTGGTATTATACTATATCAATTTTGAATGTTATTTTCGTAATCTTCGTTTAAGTAATATTGAATTTTGTATTGGTCCATCTTCTTGATTTAATAGATCTTCTGTATTTGTTTGATTCATGTAATATATTTGCAGTATTCAACAAAAATGAAAACCTTACTAACTTTATAAATTTGCAGTATTGAACAAAAATGAAAACCTTAATAACTTTATAAATCACCTAAATTCATTTTACTCCAGCATTAAATTTACTCATGAAATTGAATCCAACAACTCACTACCATTTTTAGATATTTTAGTAATAAAAAACACAATTATTACTAAAATATTACTATATATATACCGTATATATTTGAATATACTATATAATACTATATAAAGTATTACTATATATTTGAATACACAAATATATTTGCAGTATTCAACAAAAATGAAAACCTTCATAACTTTATAAATCACCTAAATTCATTTTACTCCAGCATTACATTTACTAATGAAATTGAATCCAACAACTCACTACCATTTTTAGATATTTTAGTAATAAAAAACACAATTTCAAAACGATTAGAATTCGATATATATCGTAAACCAACACATACTGATCGTTTTATAACAAATGACTCAAATCATCCACCAACACAAAAACGAGCAGTCTTCCATTCATTGATATATAGATTATTAAACACTCCTCTATCACAAGAAAAATTCAAAAAAGAACTTCAGTATATAAAAGATGTTGCCGTTTTGGATATAAAACAGATTTAGTCGAACATATATTTAAAAAAGCTAAAAAGAAACATGACAAAAAGTCAAAGACAACACTTTTACCTATTAAAGACACAATAGGTAAATAGGTAATCAGTGAGGCTGTTCTTGTTTATCAATACCACTGTGTTTTTAAGATATACTGTCACTTGATGCAGAATCTGGACATATCAGAACACAAGATACTTATTAATAAATTTGCAAGATCCCTAATTTTTTCGGTATTATGGATACTATTCTAAATCAATCAGTTTACAGTTATTAATATAATTTACTAATACACAGCTGCCACATGAATTAGGAGAGAACACTACAGAAACATCCCCAGTATAACTCACTGGTTTGATTTATATTAATTCTTGAACAATCTTTAATCAGAGCTCAACAAGTCATACCTGAAAATCTTTGCAGACATGTTTAACTACAAACAAGTCACTTTTGTACAATAAGAATGTAATTCATGACAAAATTTAACTTACCAGGAGATATTTTCTGTTCACCTTTGTTCATTGAAAGGACTGGTGGGCAAAATCTTCCACCAGTTTTTGATGGTGCACTTGAACGTCTCATTTTAATCTTGATTAATGAACATTGAAAAATCTGGAAAAAATAATAAGATATTGTTAAAAATACATTGATAGTCTTAAAGATTTGTGAGTCATCTATACATAATACTATAGTTCTAATGAACTGTTGCCCCAGGTTGGTGCATTGTAAAATTTGGCAGGACTAAGCTACTTAAGATTTTATAGGGACAAATTTAAAAAAAAGGGAATCCTTAGGTCTACTGGTTTCTACAAATATGAGCGGATGAATCTTGTTTATTCCATCCACACGTTGTTGACCATCCGGATATTAGAACTAGTTGCTGAGTCTAAAAAGTTGTCACTACATTTAACAGTACAATGCACAAAACCATATTCACTCAACCCCAATTATGTCTTCTATATGTATATGGTTGTCCACATAATGCATTTTTCGGCAGTGTACCAACATCTTGAAGCCCAGAAAAACACGATTGTTATCTTTTAAAGCAATTTCATTCAGATTTCTAAAGTTTACAGTAGTTTTGAATTTTATGTAATCAGCTGTTTTAATGTATTCTCAAAATATTATTTAAAAAATTCATTTGTGTGCTATTTAAGTACTATTGACCCAACTACAATGGCAATGAACTTTGTTATTCGTGTAAAAAGCTGTCAGATAGGCTACACATAATTTAAAATAGAAGTAAGTTTTATAGTGCCTTTTGCATACACTTATATAGTTTTTAACTCATTGTTAAATTATTACTTTTTAGATAGGCTATAATATAATAGCTGAAATATACCATAACATGAAATAGGCTACCTATAACGTAATTCAGTTTGTTATTAATAGGTAGTTTAGATAATCAGAAATATCCATGACTTTATTGTAATGGTGGCCGCTTATCATACTGCACCCCACTTATTAAAAAGAACATATTTTTACTATCTAAATGTGTTTACAGTTGATATAAGATAATTATTGAAGTGAAAACTTCTTTAGGCGCGTTGAGCGTTTTGGTAGAGGGTAAAATCCTCGGTTCGCGTCACCGACATGCTAATGATACTAACCTGCATGAAAAAGTTAGTCTCGCTGTGTTTTTTAACCGTAGACTTGGCCGCGGACTACTAGCCTGCATGAAAAAGTCAGTCTCGCTGTGTTAAAACTGTCCCGGCGGAGTATGAAAACAGACTGCGAAAATCAGTGACCTTTACGGCTTCCTCTCGCGATTTAAAAGTGAAGCCAATGTCGTACAATTCTGTAAGATGCGTCAAATTAAATCTCTTAATATTGGCAATCTATTGGTTACATTTTTAAATATTAAAAAAATTTCGAAATAATTTTGATTATTGTTTACATTTTACATAGCGTTTACAATGACAAGAAAAAAGTAGTAAGCGAGGATTTTTTTTATTTTTTGGTCAGACAAAATTTGTCAGCGAGAAAGTTGTGTGAAAATAGATGAATATTTTTTTTGTAATTTATCATCTTTTTATTGGAAGTTTAGTTTAGCCTGTAGTAGCGTATGAAGTGATGAGTGAACGTTTCTGCCGGAACTGTAGTTGGCGCATTGGCTCACTGATACCGTATTAACTCAATAAATTAGTTTATTGTGCAATAAAAATACCTTTACGAAAGAACCAAGTTAATTTAACTAATTTATTAGTTTTAAAAATATTGTGGGTTTAATTGTTATTGCAATTATATACTTTATCCGTAGCAATAACTGTATTATTTACAACGGTGTTCAACTCACTGTTGTTCACTCGGTGTTTACTCACTTGTATTCTATGTTTAACTAACTATTAATATTGAGCAATTACAACATATTTTTATACAGATAAATGAATAATGAAAACAAAGAATATATTTTTAAACATTTTTAATATTTGTACGAATATTTGTATTTAAAATTTAGCATTATTCATTTTAATTATGTTTTTAATATTTAACCTCTTCATCATGAAATGAGTATTATTACGGTATAAGATTTATTTTACTAGCGTGGTAAAATAGATTTCTAGTTATTTGATAATATTTTTTCGTGGATTTTAAAATTGGAAAATTAAAAACGCGTCACATTTACAATTACAGATGTACTGCTACTATAACGTATTGTTAATTACTCTCAACTTAATAGTTCCGTTTTCACTTCTATCGGCAGTCCCACGACTGCTACTGTTTTTTTTTTTAAATTAATTAAACCGTATTGGCTGGTTATAATTTAATAATATCGTTTGTCAATATCGATTTGAAAAACGTGGCCGCTTATCATACTCTACACAAATATTGAATCAGAAAGTTGACTTAACGCTTTGCTACAATAAAATATACTTAACCCAGGCCTAATTACCTACACTGCAACATTAATTTTGGTTTACAGTAATCCCTTTAATAAGAATATAAAACTACATTATTTTACAAAATTAACAGCATTAATACTTACTTGTGTTTTACAATGGTAAATCAGATGTTGCAGGTTTTATAACAGCATAATTTATCTTACATTTTTTAAATATTTCATTGCAATTACTTAAAAAAAAATAATGTTACAACAATTTAATTCTAATCATACTAGCGTATTTTATTTTAGTACAGAAACGACCAAAAAACTTGCAATTAAATTAGAAAACGTAGTTGTACTTACTGTCGTGCAGTTTGCAGACGACACCGACACACTTGTTTTTGTCTCTTCACTCCCGCCAAGTGTTCGGATTGGAAAGGTTAAAATCAAGTTCTATTGGGCCTAGATGTAAAAGCCATTACAATATAACCACCATTTATATAGTATACAGTACTATACTAATTGTATTGTAAATTGAGCTTAAAGTATAAATAAGAAAGAAAAATTGAGTTAGTTGCGGAAGAGAACACAGTAATAGTTAATCAAACCGTTACAAGATATACTTTATAGTTGTTTGATAGCATCTTAGAAATGCCTAGATAGGTAAGCGTTACAAACGTTAAGGTGAATTAGAATTAAAGAGGAATAAGAAGTTAATATTATATCACAGCTGGTCTTGTTATTAGCTAACATTATTACTAGTTGAATGTTTCTTAGATAGTTTAATTAATTATTAACCCTACAACTTTTTCTCTAAGTCCTTGTAAGGCTACTCTAAGACTATCTAAGACTTGGCAGCACTTTCTATCATATAATTTTAAATAGCGTAGTCCTGTCAAATTTTGTAATGCCCCAGCCTGGGACAACAGATCATAAGAACTATAGTATTATTGTTCATTAATTCAGATAAAAATAAGTGCACCATCGGAAACTGGTGGAATATTTTTGCCCTCCAGTATTTTTAATAAACAAAGGCGAACAGAAAATATCACCTGTTAAGTTACATCTTGCCATAAATTACGTTCTCATTGCACAAAAGGGATTTGTTTGTAGTTAAACATGTCTGCAAAGATTTTCAGGTATGACTTGTTGAACTCTGATTAAATATTGTTCAGGAATTAATCTAAATAAAACCAGTGAGTTGTACTTGGGATGTTTCTGTAGTGGTCTTTACTGTTCTAATTTATTCATAATTGATGTATCAGCTGCGTATTTGTAAATCATATTAATAAATGTGAACTGATAGAATTTTGAAAACATTGCCAGCAACATGAATACACCCGAATAGTGAAATGAATGAAAATAGAAGAGGGAAATGACATGAATGGTTCTAGTACCCATAATACTGACAAAATTAATTAACTCAACTTCTATGTGAAATGAGGCAGCCTCTACAAGGGCAGCCTCAATGATTAGTTTTCTTACTATTAGTCCACTACTGCGGATTGCAAATTGTTCAATATCACCATGATAATACCCTTGGTGCATTGAGGGTAGGTATCACATTGATCTTCTATTCTGCCCGTTCAGCAAAAAGTAGTTAATGTTTTTAAGTTGTATATAGTAGTTTTAATTATACTATGTAGTGTACATGTGCAGTGGCGTAGCGAAGGGGGGGGTCCAGGGGGTCCGGACCCCCCCCCCCGAAATTTAAGACATTAAAAAATGAATCATGGAGCAGGAGAAAAAAAGGAGAGTTATCATTACTCTTGTCTACACACATTAAATTGATTGATTTAATTGATTAAAGTGACCGTTGTTATAAATATAATTGTCCTTTCCTTTAAATCATAAAGTATCAAACGATACTTTTGGGCTCGGCCTTTCGGATAGTGTAGTGTAATCACGTATTTATAGGGCGCGGTCACATGACGTCGCAAAGTAACCTGAACCGTAACACGGCGAATAGTTTAAATTAGCGACCACTTCGTTCAAATTCGTCTTGGGGACGTAAAAATGACCGCTTAGAATTAAGTTACGACGTTGATTTTAGGTGTTATTAAACTGTAGACGTGTATATAATTATCCGAAATAAATTTTAAAAATCAATTTTGGTCGGAAAATATACTTAAAAACTCTACTGATTAAAACTTCAACTAATTTGAACTCAGTGAATTGAGGTAACATGGTTGTGTTCGGTTGAATTAGGACGACGATTTTTTTGTTATAATTAAACTGTCCCACTGTACCTATATAATTATCAAGAAAAAAACACTTCCGTCGGTATATACCGAAGAAAAAGCTCTCTACAGATTCAAGTTTTGACGATTTTTGGATCTCACTGGTTGAGTGGTTGAGGTAAAAGTGGTACTTAGAATTATGTTGGGACGTTGATTTAAGGTATTAATTCAAACGCCGACTAATACTTATATAATTATCGAGAAACAAAACAATAACATCACTTCCAGTCGGTAAATACTGAAGAAAAGCTCTCTACAGATTCAAGTTTTCAAGATTTTGGATTTCACTGGTTGAGGTAAAATTGGTAGGGTGGCTACTTTAGAATTATGTTAGGACGTTGATTTCAGGTATTAATTCAACGCCGACTAATACATATATAATTATCTGAGAAACAAAACAATAAAATCACTTCCGGACGGCAAATACCGAAGAAAAGCTCTCTACAGATTCAAGTTTTGACGATTTTGGATTTCACTGGTTGAGTGGTTAAGATAAAAGTGGTACTTAGAATTATGTTAGGGACGTTGATTTTAGGTATTAATTCAACGCCGACTAATACATATATAATTATCGAGAAACAAAACAATAAAATCAATTCCGGACGGAAAATACCGTGAAGAAAAGCTCTCTACAGATTCAAGTTTATGAGACGATTTTGGATTTCACTGGTTGAGTGGTTGAGGTAAAAGTGGTACTTAGAAATTCTGTTGGGACGTTGATTTTAGGTATTAATTCAACGCCGACTAATACTTATATAATTATCGAGAAACAAAACAATAAAAATCACTTCCAGTCGGTAAATACTGAAGAAAAGCCCTCTACAGATTCAAGTTTTCAAGATTTTGGATTTCACTGGTTGAGGTAAAATTGGTAGGCTACTTAGAATTATGTTTAGGACGTTGATTTCAGGTATTAATTCAACTGACGCCGACTAATACAATATATAAAATTATCGAGAAACAAAAACAATAAAATCACTTCCGGACGCAAATACCGAAGAAAAAGCTCTCTACAGATTCAAGTTTTGACGATTTTGGATTTCACTGGTTGAGTGTGGTTAAGATAAAAGTGGTACTTAGAATTATGTAAGGTACGACGTTGATTTTAGGTATTAAATTCAACGCCGACTAATACATATATAATTATCGAGAAACAAAACAATAAAATCAATTCCGGACGGAAAATACCGAAGAAAAGCTCTCTACAGATTCAAGTTTTGACGATATTGGATTTCACTGGTTGAGTGGTTGAGGTAAAAAGTGGTACTTAGAATTATGTTTGGGACGTTGGATTTTAGGTATTAAATTCAAACGCCGACTAATACTTATATAATTATCGAGAAACAAAACAATAAAATCACTTCCGGACGGAAAATACCGAGGAAAAGCTCTCTAGAGATTCAAGTTTTGACGATTTTTGGATTTCACTAGTTGAGTCGTTGAGATAAAATTGGTACTTAAAATTATGTTGGAACATTGATTTTAGGTATCAATAGAACGCCGACTAATAACTATAAATAATTATCGAAGAAAAATTGAAAAATCACTTCCGGTCGTATAATACACAGGAAAAACTCTACTGATAAGTAGTACCGACTAAATTTTGGATTTCACTGACTGAGAGGTATTATTTCATTTTCCTTAGTAGGTATATCCGATCGGAAGTGATTATTTTTGTTTATTTTTCTCGAATAATTAGATATTTTATAGTCGGGGGCGTTGAATTAATACCTAAAATCAATGTCGTAACATAATTATAAGTACTACTTTTACCTCAACCAGTGAAAATCCAAAAATCGTCAAATCTTGAATCTGTAGAGAGCTTTTTCTTCGGGGTAAACGGACTGTAGGTCCACGTCATAAAACTGCCGGAAGCATTTCTTACCTACTTCTTAAGGGGTGGACAGTAGGTCCACGGTCCTCCGGCCTGGGACCCACTGTCCGACTCACGGTTTCTTTTGACGAGGGGTTGATAAGGGATCGTCGTACTCACACTACTGCAGCACTTGAATGGATGTTTCGAGATCTAAACCCTCTATATCTGCTAAATAATTTTCAGTGCACTACATAAGACAGCTGAAAAAAGAATGAAACGAAATGATATACATAAAATAAAGACAGGTTAGCTACGCCATTTCTAACTTAAGAAATGTCTAACGATTATAGTGTCCTACTGGTATATACAGTATTATACAAACGATGGTCCAATATAAGGAATAACTAATACAAACTTACTGTAGATGTTTATGATTCATTAGGACAATGCCAAATTAATCCAATATTAATATACTGCTATATGGAATTCGTTAAGATATAATCCCTATTAGTAATCCACTTTATATGTGATAGCTTGAGTAAATAATTGCTGCTTTAGCAGTACGCTGTGCGAATGTAGTGGAAGCATCACTGACCAGAATAAACAATAAGGTGCAGGTAGAAAAACTAATGCACGGCCAGGTCAGTTTTGAAAAGTAGGACAGTTAGTCCACAGGTGTCGGCGTGGACTAACTGTCCTACCCTGCAGAAAAGTGACGTCAGCCACCCTCGTCAAACTAGGCGTGGACCTACAGTCCTACAGTCTTTCTTCGGGTATTTACCGAACGGAAGTGATTTTTTTTTCTCGATAATTATATAGTTAGTCGAGTACCAGTTTCAATGATAACAAAACATCGTCGCCCTAACTCAATTTATATTTCTGACCGAAAGTGATTTTTTTTATTTTTTCCGATAATTATGTAGTCGTCTACAGTGTACTGATACAAAAACATCGTCATTGCATTGCAACTCATTCATAAATAACTCAATCAGTGAAATCCAAAGCAGCCGAACTTCTAATCAGTAGAGTTTTTTCCGTTGCATTTTCCGACCGTTAGTTTGACCTGCGCCCGAGCAACGTGTAGAAAATTGCCCTCCTTTTCTAAAGGGTTTTTCGGCCGTCAGTGGCCCAATGTCCTCGAAGGGGTATTTCATTTTCTCCACAGAATATAGTTTTGTCAATTACACGATTGAGTGAAGCTCTATTTGTTCTTCTTTCGTATCCAGTGAACGCAACATCACATTGGTGCCTTCTACTCGGCCAGAATCGAACTTCGTAAAGTTTCTGTAGCTATACAAGAAAATTTGTGGCACCGTACTAGAGTTTGCTGTGAGGGTTGAATTTGCCTATTACATCTTTCCACTTTCTATAAGGCGTAGTTACTAAAGCTCCATATTTTTGGTATTTACCTTTTAGTGAACTCATTGGCAAATAACACACAAAACGTTTCCCCGATCCCCGGTTTCGGACCCCCCCCCGAACGAAATTTCTGGCTACGCTACTGTACATGTGGCGCAATCAATCCAGTTTATGGTCAAAGATGAAGAAAAAGGTATCTGATAACAGTAATAACATTTACATGGAATTCATTAAGATTTTACTTTTGTGTGCATGGTAACCACCTGTTTCATTGCCTCAAACCACTTTCAAGACCCAAACTCCAGAAAGTAACTGGATTATTTACAGGACTCCCTCAGCATAGAAATGATAACTATTATAACCAGAATAAACCACTATAATGTATACTGTACTTACTAGTAATATACAAAAAGTATTTAATACAAATAAGAAGAATAAATCATCTTTATAGAACTTTTATAGTTTTTATAGGTGCTATGTACATTTCAGGTTCAAGGAATCCATCTTCAGGTAATATTTTAGGTTAAGGTAAATAAAATAAAGTAAACAAATAATTAAACCAAATTAACCAAGAAATATCCCTTCAATGACATCTAAATATTGACTTAAGAAATAAAGTTAGAACATAGATAGTGATGTTGGAGGAGACTGAGATCGAAGAAGTCTACTCGACTAAATTCCTTGGTATACACCTTGATCGAGGGTTGACATGGGATAGTCATGTAGACATCGTTTGTTCAAAATTGTCCTCAGGCATTTATGTTTTGAGGCAGCTATCCAAATACTGCCCAACTCAGGTACTGATGACGGCGTACTATGGATTGATATACCCCCACCTGTCATACGGAGTGGTCTTGTGGGGAGGCTGTGCAAATACACATTTCTCTAGAGTGTTTACACTCCAAAAAAAAGCTGTTCGAACAATTGCAAAACTACAATGGAGAGAGTCGTGCAGACCAGCATTCAGAAAACTGAAACTGTTGACATTACCCTGCCTCTACATTCTAGAGACGTCTATGTTTTTCAAGTCAAAATGCAATCTCATCAGAGGTAGTAATATACATACACTCATATGAGACTAGAGGCAGGGACAACTACCGAACTGGGAGACACAGGACGGTAGTACATGAGCGTTTGCCTTCTCAGGCAGGAGCTCAGTTTGTCAACAAACTGCCAAATTTCATAAAAAGTGCCACAATGCCTAAGGCATTTAAAACTCGTCTGAAAAGTGCATTGCTCTCAGAAGCTTTTTACAATACAGACGAGTTCATGGCACATGTTTGGGAGACCACATAATTGGCTGACGGACGCTGGTGCTAGAGTGGGAAATTCGAATAAATGAGCAGTAGGATGGATTGAATAAATTGTATGTACGAAAGTAACCTAGATGTCATGTATGAATCCAAAATTTTAGCTTATTTTCTTCTTTGACAATTGCTATAACATGTACATGTTCTAAAGCAATAAAATTATTATTATTATTATTATTATTATCATTCATTTCAAAATGATCAAAAAAATAAAGTACACAGCAGTTTTGATTCTAATATTAAAACAATAGTATGATATTGAAACAGATGTGACGTAATTTTAAACATTTGTTGTCTTCTTAAAGTGTTTTTATCATATACCAAAATGTGATTGTTACATATAGCCCCCTATATGAATAAATGATACATACACCACTACATATATAAAGAGTGTTCAGAAAATGTTTTAAATTAATTTTAAACATCTTAGTTTGGAATTTTGCTAGGTACTAACAGTGCTAACACTATTCCAGAGCATGGATCTTGAAAGTATGATTAGGCAAACTAGTTATCAGAAGTGAGTCCATTTTTTTTTCTAGAGAACATATTTTGTTTAAGTTTTTATTTTAAATTTACTTGAAAGTATAAATAAAAAGTTACACTTCAGAACTATTTAATTGTATTATAATTTAATTGTTACAGCGTGTTATATTTTTTTTAAATACTAGTGTATTGTATTTGTTTTAGATCTTGTATAGTTATCATACATGATATAACCAGAACCTTTGGAGAATTGTAAATTACTATTTCTAATGTAATACATTTAGTTTTGTAACTATGGGGGAGAATGAAAGGCACAGAACCCCACCTTCCCAAAAAAAGTTAAAAATTAAAATGGTTTTTTTTAACAAACCATATAACTTGTCGGAAATACAGTAGTTAAATTTGAATTGTTCATTTAATTTAGTAAATTTTAGATCTATTCTATAACCCCCTCCCCGTTTTATAACTTACGAGACTATGTACCTCATTGGTGAGTTTTAACAGGTAACTGATCTGCATTTTTCCTCTACACTAATTTATTTCAATTGTTCTGGACAGATTTATTACAGAATTAATTGTTAAAATAACAAGTATGTAATTTTTATTTTAGCTTGTTTAAATCAGATCTGAAATCAATATGAATTATTTTTATTTTTAGAGCAAAATAATGATACAATTTTATTAAACCTTCTTTTTACTTTGTTTTAAACAGTAAAAAGTTTGTATTTTAGTCTTATCAACAATATATCAACATTGTAATAGTTGCAATTAGAAGAATCAGAAAAGAAAATTAATGAGAAATGTTTAAACTGCATGACATCCACTTTCTGTTGCCGACAGCCTGCGGTTTGTACACCATAAATCTATCTAATCTAGTTTTGTAACCACCTTTTTACAATATTCTCAGGCTGTCCAATACTCTGCTGGATGAAAGTATAGGAGATGTAAAGTTTAAGAAGTAAAGACAACAACTTCTTTTTGAGACGATGCCATTACTGTGTTAGTGAATTCATATCATGCATATTGACATTGTAATACATTAATTTATTGTTGCTATTATGCAATGTTGTAATTATCTGTAAAGGATCAAGAAATCTGAAGTACAATTTACTAGTCTAATTTGTTTGATAGTTCACTTTTCCAATTTGTATAGCTCCAGTAAAAACCGTCATTATGTTAAATGTGGATTTAAAATATTTTTGTCACTGAAATCACCTTATCTAACTCATACAACATTTATTGAATTACGTTTTATAAAGTCTCTTATTGTATCTTCTCTTGTTATTTCCAATCTATTGTTGGACTGCCTTTACTTTCTTCCTTATTCACACAACATGTATAATAAAAAGCCTAAGATAAAAAAAATGGAGAAGTGGAAGTATCTAGAGTAGCAACACTTAGTTTAAAATGTGATGTTCACAGATTTCCTTAAGTATATTTGCACACACGTGAGCACTGAGATCAATGAAACAGCCAGATTTTGACAAATTTCTTATAAAAGTGTACTTCAGGAATTCTAAATAAATGTTATTTGTTTTAAATATTCTCATTTAAAACTTATAGACAACTAACTTGTAACTAAATAGTAACATTGTCTTTTAGATCTAACCCCTAATATTTGATAAAAATTTACAGTTAAAAGTACATTAACAGGACACTATTTACATGTTTGTTTCTTTATAAATTGAGAAATATAGTTAATATTTTAGAACATAAGGTGTCACTTAATGATTTCAAAATTTTAAAATTTTGAGCCTTCCCCCCCAATCCCATTTTGGGAAAATGGAAAAAGTTGTAACAATGACTAAAAAGTTCATTTCTATTTCCTAGAAAGGTATCCCGAGTTCCATCCCTCCATCGTTATAGTACATAAAAAAACTAAACAGAGTGTATCCATACTTTTAACTCACACTGTATAATAATACATTATTGTCATAACTAGTAATGACTGAGTTTCATATTGTAAGGTGCTAGCTTATTTATATAAGTTTTATGTTTTTTATATAAATGAGGAACCACGGAGAACTGGATTTTAATGTAGGTACGTTACATAATAAAGGTACGAGGTGTGATTAAAAAGTTCCAGGACTTTTTATATACTATGGGAATGCAATGTCTCACAGAGATGCGGTTGGCAGCATTGTATTCCCTGACTCAACAGTAACACAGCTGTGTTTGCAGATCAATCATAACATCACTGAAAGTAACATTAGCACAATTTGTTTGAGATTAGTTTTATAGAGTTTGGCTATTTTTTTGGTTGAATAAAAATGAATGTGAAAGAAGAGCAACGTGTTTGTGTAAAGTTTTGTATGAAACTGAACAAAATGTTTTCTGAAACCTTTTTGATGTTACAAGAGGCTTTTGGTGAAGAATGTCTAAGCTGATCATGCTGCCATCAGTGGTTCAAGAGGTTTAAAGATGGCCGAACATCCACAGACGACGATGCTTGTTCTGGACGCCCTTCAACGTCAAATCAATGATGACAATGTTGCTAAAGTGAACGCTCTCGTACAATCAGACCGTCGATTAACAATCCGTGAAATGGCAGAAGAGTGTAACATTTCATTTGGGTCATGTCAGGAAATTTTAACTGAAAAACTTCAAATGCGTCGTGTTGCAGCAAAGTGTGTGCCAAAACTGAAGACCAAAAACGTTTTTCATGTTTCTGAGGAACTTTTTCAAAAGGCAAATGACGACGAAAGCTTCTTGGATCATGTCATTACAGGAGACGAGACATGGGTTTTTGGTTACGATGTGGAAACAAAAGCCCAATCATCACAATGGACATCAAAAGGCTCTCCAAGACCCAAGAAAGCATGTCAAGTCAAATCAAATGTGAAGGTCATGCTTACGGTTTTCTTTGACTGTAAAGGTGTCGTCTACTATGAATTCCTTCCACAAGGTCAAACAATTAATCGTTTTCTTTGTCTTGAAACCCTCAGAAAATTGCGTAATGCTGTGAGAAGAAAGAGACCTGAGCTGTGGCAAAGTGGTAATTGGGTCCTTCACCATGACAATGCTCCTGTTCACTCTGCATTATTTATCCGTGACTTTTGTGTAAAAAACGCAATGACTGTCATTCCTCAGCCCCCCTACTCACCTGACCTGGCTCCAGCAGACTTTTTTCTCTTCCCGAAGCTCAAGAGATCCCTGAAAGGACGAAGATTTCAAGCAGTTGACGAAATTAAAGAAAAAACGACGGAGCTGCTAAACACCTTTACAAAAGAACAGTTTTCTGGGGCCTTTGATCAGTGGAAACACCGGTGGGAAAAGTGTGTAGCTTCCCAAGGGGAGTACTTTGAAGGAGACAAATTCGAATAACCTGTATGTTGTATGAATAAATGTATAAAAATTCAGTCCTGGAACTTTTTGATCACACCTCGTATATTCAAGCAATAATAAGGGTATTCTATAGATTAAAATTATATCCTCCTGAAATTAGGGATTCTACAAATAAAATTTGCCCAGGAATCTGGAATTTTTGGATACTGAATTATATAGCTTTATTGGGGTACAGTAAAGAAAAATATTTGAATAAGCAGTTCATAACTGCCACTGTGTTATATAATTATTCTCAAATAAAAATAAACAAAACATACTGCTACTTAAAACAATAAAATTAAATTCGTGTTTTGGCTATTTAACTTGCCGATGGAAGATAACCTGACCGCGGGGATTTCCTGGGTTCCACTCATTGTAATTACGCATAGGTTATGTTCGGCATTTATCTGAAGAGATTTATGGTGTACAAACCACAGGCTGTCGGCAACAGAAAGTGGATGTCATGCAATTTAAACATTTCTCATTCATTTTCTTTTCTGATTCTTTTAATTGTAACTACTACAATGTTGATATATTGTATATAGGGATTGATGAGACCAAAATGCAAACTTTTTACTATTTATAACAAAATAATAAGAAGGTTTAGTAAAATTATATAACTACTTTGCACTAATAGTAAAAATAATTCATATTAATTTCAGACCTGATTCAAACAAGCTAAAATACAAATGATATACTTGTTATTTCTTTAACAATTAAATCTGTAACAGTTCTGTCCAGAATTAATTGAGATAAACCAATACTGAGGGAAAATGCAGATCAGTTACCTGTTAAAATGCATCAATGAGGTAGTCTCATTGGTTATTAACAGGGAGGGGGTTATAGAATAAATCTAAATTTGATTAAATTAAATGAACAATTCAAATTTAACTACTGTATTTCCAACAAGTTATATGATTTATTAGACAAAACCTTTTTAATTCTCCCTCGTAGTTACGAAACTAAACTTCTTACATTAGCAATAGTCAATTTATAATTCTCCAATGATTGTGGTTAAATATCATGGATGACAGTTATAAAGATCAACAAATACAGTACACTACTAGTCAAAAACTATAACTTACTATATACTTTGTAACAATTAAATTATAATATAAATAAATAATTTTTTAGTGCAACTTTTTATTTATACTTTCAAGTAAAGTTATTAAATCCACTTATAGGGTTATCTATATATATATATATATATATATATATATATATATATATATATATATATATATATATATATATTCATTCATAAAGGAGGATATATGTAACAGTCGCGTTTTGGTATATGATAAAAGCACTTGAAGAAGACATCAAATCTGTAAAATGACATCATATCATTTTCAATATCATACTATTTTTTTTAATATTAGAATCAAAACTGCTGTGTACACTATTTTGTTGATAATTTCTCAAAATTGGTGTAAACTAACAATAATTTTCAAAATGTTAAGCCTCTCCCTTTTAACGAAAAACAGTGCGAACTAACTTCTCAAGCTTTTGTCATGTAAGTGTTGGTTAGTATTGTAAACAAACACACTGACAGACAAATGTTGTTTATTTTCTGCAAGTGTTACTTAACACTGGAAACTGAGGCTTTATTTCCAAACATGTTTCACACCATTGCCAGGAGAGAGTGGGTCCACAGATGTTGGAAATCAAGAGGAAAAATGTTTATACATAAGACAGCCTGCTCGTCTATTAAAAATAGAGGTATAGTTTCATAATCAGACTTTCAGTTATTAGAATACTGCAACAAAGTACTTAAATAGAGCACAATATAGTAAAAACTTCCACTCCTTACACGTTTTACTTAATTAGCAGGTAAATAATTAATTATTTTAGTTTTATATTTTGTCATTTTTACATTACCTAGAATTCATAAAGGCCTAGACTTTCAACATTGTTTGGGTACACTTAGTTTGAAATGTACATACATGAAATAAAAAAGAAACATTTTTTAAAGAATAACGTTTTTGCACACATACCTATGCCATTCCAATCCACTTAATACTGCACAGTATTACAAGTAGAAAGTGTGACCAAACTTACAATAGCATTCTAAATAACAGCCTTTTAAACCAAAATCATAATTTTTCAATTTAAGACTGTAACTTGTATTGTTAAAAGAATCTTTAAAATGGAAAGATTAAAAAGTATGAAACAGAGCTTTAATTGCATTTGAATAAAAATAAAAATTTAGCCTTTTATCACTTTTGAATCAAATGTGATAGTATTTTTAGGCTACACACAGTAAAAATGCTAGAGATTTGTTTTGTACCAATATATGTTTTGTGTAAACCATTCAAAACAACTAAATTGTATGAAAAATTAACAACATTTGAATATTAACTAAAACACACATCATACTACATTTGGTAAAAATCAATTTGCTTATTTGGTCATTACTTCTTACATAAATAAAAAAAACACACACACACTATATGCACTAAGACAAGTAAGGAGTCCCAAGACGGAGGTTTTCACAAACTCAAAAGTTTGGCTTTTTATTTATTTGAAATTGAAATGAAATGAATGAATGAAATGAATTTTTGCATTTATTTACAATATAACATTGATTTGATGGGTGATTCATTACTGAAGCACAGATTTTAATCTTGATGGATAAGTTCAATTTAAAACTTGATAATGATTTATAATAATATAATATAATATAATGTAATATAATCTTATGATTTATAATCTAATAAATAATATAACCTAGTGAAGAAGAATAGTTCAGTTATTAACATGAGCCTCAAATTAAACTCCCAATGAGGTACATGCATGGGTTAGACTACCTGTGGAATAAATAAGCAAGAAAAAGCAAGTTTAGGAATTGACTTTACAAAATTAGGTATAAGGGACAAAAATGTTATATACCAGTAAATAATTTAGACTGGATATACTTTTAAAAGTTATTTATGCTATCATAGACAAATATTCAGTTACAAAACAATTCAATAAAATTAATATAAGAATTGATAATGGAAGTGTAATGGAATTATGGAAGATATTAATCAAACTTTATGAAGTATCTGACCACAATAATTAACAAAAACTTAATTAATTCATTTGGTTAGATATAATCAAGATTGATTGGCCAATATAAGGCTTGTTCAAAGTTGATCGGGTTTGGATAACGTTGGACTGAGCTTTTACCTGAACTATGAAGACACTGCCACAACTTTAGACTTTTTAGACATATTGAGTTTTGTAACACTTAAAATTTGAAAGGATAGTAGGATATTGGTCATATTTCATTATTATATATTAAAAAATAGAGCAGTGTAATGGATATGTCAGAAGAAGAGGGTAGATTTCAAACTCCAAAATTCAGAATTACATTTTTGTTACATATAACAGTGGTAAAAATTTCTCTGAAACTCTATCATTTTACATAATCCATAATCAATAAAATATTTATTCAAATTTGTCTTTTTTAATATTTGAAATTAATATTATAGATAGTTGATGATTACATTGTCAGTATGAAAAAATAGTTTTAAATATAAATTTAGTACCCTGAATTTAGGGGTTTTAAATAAATATATTTCTTGATTTTTCTTTTTTCTTCTATACCTCTGTAAAACATAAATTTGTAGATAAGAAATTCCATGACACGGTCACACTTTGCTATAAATCTCCTGTTAAACACATGAATTACACAATCGTAAACACTTTACAACTGAATTCACTGAGTTCTTATCTCTCAGATATAGATTTAAAATAGGAGTTATTTATTATAAATCAAATGTTTACATATTTTTAATTGTATCTTAGTTTTTAAAATTTAACAACTGACATTTTATATGGTTATTACAAAGTTTGGTGGTTATCAAAACATTTTTTTTGTTTATTACAAAGTTTTGTTTGATTATCAATAATGTGTTTGAAATATTGCTTGCCATGCATGATCTCTGACACAAAGCTTAAATATTTATTACTTACAATATACAAAACATTTTAATAACTCTATCTAAAAGTAGTTATATTAATTTGTTAACTTGAATAAAGCTCTAAATTGCTTTATAAATCTGAAAATATAATACAAGTCTTAAATTTAAGCTGTTGCTGTAGCATGTTGTGTTTTGAAGTTCAAAACACAATTTTTATTCAGTAACAACACACTTAAACAGTAATTACAGTTGATTAATTAAGGTGAGCATTGTTTTAATTGGTGTAGTATTAACAAAAATAAGATTAATAGGATATATAAATATGCCGGAGAAAGCAGTACAGAATGCAAACAAACCTGTCACAGGCCACTGTATTATTCATTAAAACAGTAAGCACTACTGTAATGGGAAAGGGGTTATAAGTCAGCTTCATAAATGAATAATACAGACATACAACTGTTAAAAATTTATCTTCATTGCAAGGAGTCAGAGACAGTGCGTGTGACCAACCAAGGGTTGAATATTTACATTGAATGTACATAAAAAATAAATCTTTTATTTTGTAAAAAAATTCATCTGAAATCATGAAAACCTAAATAGTACACCAATCTACTCGTAGATATTTCAGACCTCTCAAGAAATGGTGAACAGCTAAACACAATGTCTGAAATGTAAAAATGAGGGTGTTTGTATGATATATAATTTGACAGTATTTAATTTAAACCAGAAAATTTAATTCAATGTCTCATTTAAGATCCTCTTAAGCTAATGGTCCCACCATTAGTTTCATTATCACGGTTTAGATGTTTGGTACAATATTATGACAATTTTATTGTTTTACAATAAACAATTATATCAGGGGAATTTTAAAAATGAAAATCATCAATAGAAAGTGTGTAAAGTACCACTGCCCAATATGGGCACTTGTTTCATTCTTATATAAAATATTACTTCTTTACTGTACTTTCTTCATATGCAGAATCTATTTCATGTTACAAACTGACAATACCTAAGCGTGAGTTTATATTAAAAAGATTTTGTGTGTATGGTTTGTGTCTATCGTAACTGTTCATTAACTTGTTCATTAACTTGCGCGCACACACACACATTTTAAAATTCACTATTACACATTTTTAGAATGCTGTTAACAGGATTACGAATTATGAAAAATTAATTTACTTATTTAGTCCTGTAAAATAAAAAAAATTATCTGTGACTACCCCTATTATTTTTTGTACGTCCAAAAATAAATTTACGAACTGAAATAATGATATTATGTACAATACATAATGATAAATAGTGTTAGCTAAGAAATTATTTAAAAAGCTGTTATTTTTATTTAGGAATATTCTTAGTTGAAAGCACAGACATCTGTGGTTATAATCATCGCCATTTAGTAGAATAGTACTTGAACATAGCATAATAACATAAGTAACATGAATGTTGTAGGTTTGATTTACTACCTTTTCACTTCTAAACTCAAGTGTCTATTGGGAACTGCTGGGATGTCCAAGATGCTAGTCCCAAGGTTATCCAGTATGAAGCTGGGCTATTACGTTATCGAAGAACGGGTTTGGTCAAATATCAATGCGTCATTAAATTTCTTGTTGAACTAAAGTCCAAATTTATCTACATAAAATGACTACCTTTGTCCAATAGAAAAATAGGAATCTGATTTTAAACCTAATAATACCATTATAAAATATACATTTAAAAAATCACATAACATTACAATCAAAGACAATTCAAACCAAGATGCCCTACTGATATTAGAAGCTATAATTGAACAATGAAAACATTTAGTACCTACTGTGGTAGGTCCCATTAATGGTAATACTAGGTCTGACCATGGGATTGCATTGAAACCAGTTCTTCCAGTAAGACTTCTATATTATTTTTTCTGTGGTTGCAATATGTGTCACAGCTGGTTATTAGATTCTATTTACATAACACATATTTTAAAATGCAATAATTAAAAGAGCTATCATCAAATCTATATATTCAAGGTGTGTTCATAAAGCAACGGTTTAAATACCACAAGTTTGAAGAGTCTGACTGTCAAGATTTTTTTTTATTATGTTGGTACTCATGGTCCTGAAGCATAATACAATTTTCTGCTGTATTCATGGTTTACTTTTTTACGCAGCTGCTAAGATCTCCACAAAGGGCGACAATGGTTATAATTGCTGTGTCAAATGAGCTCTGCGACGTTAACCCTAAAACTAATTAGCCTTCGAGAGTTCTTGTGGATCAAGTACAGATGTTGGTTATGAGACATGACCATACAATCTTTGTAATGGTCTCCATTTTTCAGCACCATTATGATCACTGGAACTCCTATATCAACGGGGAAAAGAGGTAAAGCAACATGGAGCTGCAGGAGAGTCTCGAGGAGATGGGAGCCACAATGGTGGATAATAATAATAATAATAATAAAATCTTTATTGCATCAGACAATATATCATTGTATCACAATCGTCAAAATGTGACCAACGTTAAAACCACAGTTAATCCAATACAACCATTTACACACAGTCAGACATACATTTTCTACATTTAAGCAAATACAGCCACACTGACTTCAGATCCAACAATTTCAGTCATATAATCGTTTTAATTATCCCAGCGACTCATCATGAATTCCTCGACAGAGTAAAACACCTTTGACACCAATAGGCGTTTAAGACGAGCTTTGAATTGTTTTTGGTTGTTGAAATTTTTTATTCCGTCAGGAAGCTTATTGATTAATTTGACACCAACATGAAGTGGGAGGTGTTGAGATAGCGTCAGCTTGTGTTGCTGAGTTCTTAAGTTGTCCCTGTATCTAGTTTCGTATTGGTGAACGTTTCTACCACGAATCAATTGACATTTTGACACGCAGTACACTATCACCTCATAGATAGACCAGTACACTATCACCTAAAAGCAAGGCAAAGTCAATAATCCAAGCTCCCCAAAAGATATCCTACATGACTCTCTGAATTTAAATTTTTGAATGATTCTGACTGCTCTCTTTTGCAGCATGAAAACACGATCTATTTTGTTTTTGGCACATCCACCCCAAAGTCTTACTCCATACGCAAAGTGTGGATGAATAAGGCCAAAGTAGGCCATTTTTAAAACCTCGGGAGGACAAAACTTTGCTAGGTGCTGCAAGGCATAAATGCCTGAGGCAACTCTAGCACAGATGTGGTCGACATGATCATTCCATGTCAGACCACTATCAATGTACATTCCCAGGAGTTTTGTGGAATTCGTTTCCTCGAAAAGTACATCATCCTCAAACACGGCTGGCACTTCTGAGTTGTCGTTTTGACGAAGGCAGAAATGTACGACATTTGATTTGGATTGGTTTTCAAATTCATGTCAGTGAAATACTGAATGCATGAATTCAATTCCATGAATGATTTGATTTCAAGATCTTTTTTTTATTTGCTTTTGAAACAGAGAGTCGTGTCGTCAGCATATTGAAACAGTTTCCCATACTGGATTACTGAATTGTCTGCCGACAGACTAGAAACAAAAGAGGCCCTAGAATAGATCCCTGAGGGACACCATGGACCATTTTAATTTTGCTTGATGTGACGTTCAAAATCTCCACGAACTGATCTCGGTCCTTCAGGTAGGAAGAGAGCCATGAGTACGGGAGACCCCGCACGCCACACCTTTCTAACTGGTGCATCAGTGTTTCATGGTGTATACAGTCAAAAGCTTTGGAAAGGTCAAGAAATATGCTTATCACATGTTCTCTCCTTTCCATTCCATCGACAGTATCTTCCAAAAGATTGTTCATTGTGTCAATTGTGGATTTGTTTCTTCTGAATCCAAATTGTTCCGGATTCAGGGTCTCATTGTTTTCGAGAAAGCCTTCAAGTCTTTCATAGAAAACTTTTTCATAAATTTTGCTGAAAGTTGGAAGGATTGCAATCCGACGATAGTTGCTTGTCAGGCATTTATCGTCCTTTTTAAAAACTGGGATGATTTTGGCTGTTTTCAAAAGAGACGGGAAGATTCCCGTTTCCAATGAGAAATTGATCAATTTGGCGAGTGGTGTCAAAATGTGCTTGTAGCAGCGTTTGAGTAACCAAATGGAGAGTCCATTGACATCACAAGTTTTTTTAGATTTCAGACTTTGAATGACACACGCTACTTCAACCTCACACACAGGACGTGACATTGTTGATAAGACATCTATTCACCAAACACAGGCAACATCTGAACCAGATGGGGAAGTGGGTGCTTTCTGGTATGTTACTGTGGCTGCGAGGAGGGTCCATTTGACCACCATTTGACTGATGCCCAACGTCTGTCATTTGTCTGCAGCCGGGGCTGGCTTCCTAGATTTAATCCTTGGCCAAATCGCAAATGCACAAGCATCTTTACACACCTTCAACAACCATTTGCCTTCAGCACCAGAGCTACCCTATACTGGTGCGGTGAGGCCTACCCCACGTACTGGTTATGGCTGCCTGCTGTGGTTGTCGACTGGTGCAGCCACCTGATGATCGCTGTGGTTATCGGTACTCCTGCGGTCACACCAAACGTCGGCTGCCAGTGGTACTGATGTCACTGGCCACTTGTCAGCCTCCCGTCACTGTACAGCATTATTGCCACCTACACTTGTTGCTTCCTGTATCCCCACCACCATCCCACATGAGCCCAGAACACCAGACATTGGTACTTTAACAGATGCCATGAATACATTTTCACAATCCTTTCAAGTATTAATTTAAAGAAGTAGATTTTACGAAGGTATTGATTGATACATCAGGCTCAGGTGTACATAAATTCATCCAAGACAAATTACAATTTCAAATAATCCAAATTTAAAGTGTTTAAAATTTAAAATCATACATCAGAATGCACAGACCACCTCAAATAAGCTAGATGATCTTGTACTCATGTGTGATGAGTTGAAACTCTTTTCAAACTAGAAAATTATGAATTGGCATACATTGTCTGTAGGACATGTAATGGAGTGGTGTGGCAATGTTTGTGAAAAGTTCCTAAATTATACATCCTTCAAGATTGACTACAAGTCCGAGCTGGATATAGAAACAGAGTGAGTAGAAATAAAGACCAAATCTATTAGAACAATAAACATTATTGGACTGTATTGTTCACCACTGTGGATGCAGTAACTACTTTTTTCAGTGTTTAGATTTGATTTAACAATTTTAATTTTTAAACAATTATAAATTCATTTTCATTGGCGACTTTAGTATAAATTTACTGGGCCACACCAACTTCTTAACCCAGCTGCTATGGGACATTCGAAATTCTTGGTGGACTAGGGTAACCGTTTTAACATGAACCGCCATCGACAACATAGTTATCTGCAATGTCTCTGTCTCTGTTTGGAATGTAGCCATCTCATATCATTTCGCGCAGAAATAAATCGGTTCATGGAGTATCACAGTGGTCTATTCTTGGGCCAATTCTTTTTTTTCTACATGTAAATCAAATAATTTCATCGTTCCATACTAGAAAGATAATTCAATATGCTGATGATATGCATAAAATAATTTTTAAAGAAAATAATGAAAGAAATCCTTCAAAACTGTGCATTTAACATTTTTCTGATCACTATTTGAGAACAAATAGTACAAAATCTAATATCATCACCTTTTGTCTCTGACAAAATGAAGATGGAAGACATCCGGCAATTTTTGTGGAAGTGAGGTCTTAGAAAATACTGACTCCACCAAATTCTTAGGGATGTATCACGACAAAGGTCTAACCTGGAACAATCATGTTGACTATATCTGTGCTCGTGGTACTTCAGGCATCTTCACTCAGGGTAACCTTGCTAGTTATTGTTCACAAAGTGTCTTGAGGGTGGCATATTTTGGCCTCATTTCTCCATCCTTGACATATGGGTGGAGACTTTGGGACAGCTGTGCTAAATACAAGCTAGAAATAGTATTTAGACTACAAAAAAAGCAGTCAGAATAATTTTCCAATCAAAAACCAGAGAGTAATGTAGGGATGCTTTCAGGGAGCATACTGCTGTGACAATGCAGAATTATTGAAACGTTTTATAACAGATGACAAAACATGGGTTTACAGATATTACGTCGAAACTAAGGCCCAATCATCCCAGAGGAGGCATTCTGGTTCACCAAGAGCAGTGGAATTGAAAGGTTATGCTCATTATGTTTTATGATTGTAATGGTATAGTGCATCATGAATTCTGGCCACAAGGTCAAATGGTCAATGAGGATTACCACCTGCAAGTTCAATGCTGAAGCAATCCAAAATACATCTGGATTTGTGGCAAAACAATTCATGGCTTTTTGCCTCCATATTCATCAGACATGGCTCCATATGATTTTTTTTTATATACAAAAATAAAGAGAAGTGCTGTAGTTTTACAATCATAGAAACATTAAAAGTGCATTGAATGCTAAAGGCTGTTTTGAGGATTGTGATACGCCTCTAAACAGGGAAGAAACCTAAACATTTATATTTATTTTGATATAAATTTATTTGTGGATCATAATTATAGATCACATGTCATTAAATCTTTAAAAATCTATTGAGTACTTTTCAACTCCCCTATAATTTAAAAACTATAAACATACTTTTTATATAAATAAAACTTTATATATAATATATATTTTTATACATACACACATACATACTAGTAGTTACCCTTGGCTTCACACACAATATCTTGTTGAAAAACAGGACACTATATTCACATACTATTTTTCTATGACATTACAAACGCTCCTGTGATAATTGATAGTCACTCAATGCTACTGCAATCTCCTGATCCATTTTAGATTTAAGTTTAAGGAACAGTGTTTTGGATCCCTGAAGTCATAAAGTGAAATAGTTTTTATAAGATTTGAATTTCCCTCCAACATTCTATGATAATTTATTGAACTGCTCTAACGATTTCAGTAACATTGAAATATTTTAGGCCAGTGAGATGGAATCTTTAAATGGAAGACGATGGCAATTAATGATGTAATGCATGCTTGTGATATAGTGCATAATGATATAATGATATGTGGCATTCTGTGCAATTTAGGAATGGAAGTAAGCTTATCTTAGATATTATGTTGGTGTCCATGTTACTTTTATGATTACTCTATCCTTTCAAGACTATAAATATCAATACATTTCAAATTGTATTTAAATTAATATGTTGTTTACATAGAACAGTTGATTACTTTATGACAGGTTCTTGTAATAAATAAATACCTTTGCTGCAGTGCATTTCTTATGGAAATTTTTAGAACTTTATCACCAGCCCTGATGTTGTAGAGAAAAGTCATTGCTTTGTTGATAAGTAATTCAGGACAATTCCTTTATATAGATAAATCTGTCAAATCAATCAAGAATCAATATGAGTCTGTTCCAGTTGTTTAAATTCACTCCCGGTCTAATTTATTTACAGTTCCACAACTGAATTATGCTGTTGTACTGACCAAGAAAATGGTCACATTTCTTGGTTTTGAAATCCAACTTAGAATAATATCTGGTGCTGAAGTGATTTTGATGTTTTCACTGATCAAGAAATATTTATAAGGGCATATGCTTCTGGTATAAGGGAAAGATTTTACTATCCATTTGCTTTTCTTTAACTACTGTAAAAATGCCACACACAATATCAAAGGAGCTAATCAGATTCAATTACATTGTGTTTAATAATTTACAATTTTGTACAATTAGATAGTTTTTATAAGAGCGTTTAAATAGTATTTCCATTGCATTAGATGTTTAATTTATCATTAGTGTAATTTAAATTTAAAATTAGATAATAACTTCGTCTTTGCAATCTGCATTGAACTACTGATCAAGCACCTTGCAATAATTTAATATTTTGAAAAATTTAAAAGTAAACACTTTTTTGCCTCTGATGAACATCAGCTGAAAGTGTTAACAGCTTTTAAGTATCAGTTCACTTTGTATTATGTATCGTAGCGCAGTCTGCCGGCTCCAGTGTAAAACATTCCTAAATCAACAACAATTTATAAATAAAAAGTTAATTAAATAAACAATTTAAATTGGACTGAAATGTAAGTATAAACCATTCTTGAATCCACCTGAAGACACACAAAAATTGTATTAAAATAGATCCATAGATATATATTAAAATATATATATATATATATATATATATATACATATACTAAGCAATTTTAGGTAAAATAATAAATTAAACAAAAATTAAATAGAGAATTTTTTATTAAAAACATTACATCATTCTCAATTTTGTTTGTATAATTTAACATGATGGAAAAAATAAATACCGGGACGAACACTTTAAAATCTAATCTTGCCTAATAAGAAAATATCACAGTGATTATATAGTAATACAATTCGGAACTTTAATTTTGTCGGTTAACGGTCCTTCTGGAACCAGCAGCAAATGGAGACTGTCTGTTCTGAGACTGTGCTGCTGCAGCCTGTGCTTGCTGTTGCTGTTGTTCTCGCTGGAAAAAAATACATAATATTTTAAAATTTTTTCACTTCAAGATAAAAAATTAACAACCTTATCCATTAACTGCTAATATAATACATTCTATACTAACATTAGAACTATACTTTCCTTTTAAATGAAACCACATTGTCCACTGTTGTATAGTACACAATACTGGTCAAACCAAATTAAATATAAACTACAGTGTTAAAGTACCATGAGAACTTATTTGAGTAAATTTATGATTATTCATGAATGAGGTGTGGCAGTGTTAATTTTAATCAAGAGATCGATTTTGTTCTTAGATTGTATACTGAATGGATATATAACGAATTGACTAACTAAAGAAGGCTTATAAATTTACATTCACTTTGAGGATCATCTAGATTGTATTTTAAATAGGATAATAATTAGTTTTAAATATTTTCTGTTAACAGTACAGTTGTGTTTAGAAAACCAATAGTTTAATTTTGTTACACAAATTTGATTAAAATGTAAGTGACGTGTTTTATAAATACATATTTTAATTCAATTTGTATAATAAAATAAATTATTGGTACAATTATTTATAAATACAGTAAAATTGAGAGCTGAAATGTTTTGTCCATGTAATTATGTACGTAATTATGTATGTATGTCCTACAAATTACAATAATTTAAGATTGGAATTAAATTGTAGTGTACCAACAATTTAACCTATAGTGATATCAGCTGATAGATTACTTATCGACCCCATAATAAAGTAATAAAGACAATTTAGATTTAACCCATACTACCTGGTGTGATGTGCTCATGAAAAAGATTTATCCCCCTAAGTCTAGTCCTAGTATCACCGCTGGTACCCAGTATTGTAAGATCTCTGCTCACCTGTTTCTGAATAGCGATAGCGTTGAGGTACCAGAAGGGCTTGTGCTGGTCAGGCCACTCAGAGACACGGTTGTACACATCCTCGGTCTCCAGAGTACCAGGATGGATGGGTGATGCAGGAGCTGGATCCGGACCAGTTTCGGAAGAGCCGAATCGGTTATCAGTACCTTCGGGCAGATACTGGGGTAGCACTCCAGGGTTAGAGCTGCCGAGGTAAGGTGGACGTTGGGCCATTGTGCCAGCCAACGAAAGAACCACAAGAGCAATCACTGCACACTGTCGCACCTGTAAGATGTTTGGCATGAGAGTATATATTCTTTATAGAATAAAAATATTGAAGAAATCGATAAAAGTTTATTTTTAATTACTTTGCTCCTGTTTAAATTATGTTAAATAGAAGAGTTTGTGAGTTTCTATGACACACAGAATAATATTTTATTTTAAGGTTAATATCCACTTTTTACATTCTAGTCATTCAGTAAGTTGCTTTTACATCAGATAGTTTTTACTTAGGGGCAGATGAAAGATATGTAAATCTAAAGTTGGTTTGAATCTTTAAACTTATAATCTCACAGTTGTGGATTCTCTTTCGATGAATGGTTCTGCATTAAATAGATTTAACTGGAGCATTCATTTTTCATCTCATTGTTTGGATAGTGATGATTACTCCACATTATATTGCCAGATATATGATAAATTTATGATTCGTGTTGGGAAACCATTGTGAACTGAGAGAAAAAATTAAAAATACATCGATTTAATTTGATACGATTAAGTATAATACTCGACTTAAAGCAATAACTGAGATAACTGAAAGAATTATCACTATTGACAGAGGTCAATAGAACCCACAGTTAGCTTGTTTGTGGTGTGTTGTTTGATTCATAATCACATGCTATGATAAGTCAAAGCAAAATGTCCTGTTTATTCTAATTTACAAATGAGTCTTTCATTTACTAAATTTACAATCAATACTAATTAATTAGCCATCAATGATAATGGTGTCCATCTTTTAATGTCAACATTGGTTTATCTTTAGAATTTTATTAAGTAAATCTTAGTGAGTATACATTTAATATAAATGCTGAAGTACAATGTTAAAACTAATAGTTTCTTCATGTATGAACATTTTGTCACTAGATTTGTAAATGAATATGCAGTTTAAGTAAGAAACACAAAAAAATCATTGAATTGATAGAATATTCGTGAATGGTCTGGGCCCCCAAGCTGCTGCAGAAAATTTAATTTTTAATATGTTTAATACATTATTTCATTTATTTATATTTATATTTATTTTAGGATTTACACTGATTTATTTTATAACCTCTAGTGTGGTCTATTATTTAATCAGATTAACTCCCCCCCCAAAAAAAACAGTATTAGTTACACCACTGGTTAGCATACTGTTAAAACTTTGCACGGCTTTAATATCAGTGAAATTAATCATATGGTAAAATAGAATTTCAGAGGAATTGATTCCTTATATTTTCCCCTGGATACGCCCCTTACACCACATATGAGTTCTGAAAAGTCTATGATAATGGGAGTTTGGGTTACGATCATTCCAAATACATTTGTATAAAAATTCAAAGACCCTATGGAAATGAGGTATTGCCATTTTAACAAGCTATGAATGGTAACAGTCTAGTCATAACTTTCAAAATCTTGTGTTAAAAATTACTTCATAGAATAAACTCATGACAGCATTTTAGAAATTGAATTCAGTAAAATTTGACCATTCACAGCTTCTAAAATGGTTTCTATATTTCATTTTATACTAAATTATACAACTTTTCATAATTTTCAATTGTCAATTTTTACAGATACATTTGTCATGTTGAGGAACAGATCTAGTAATGAATACTTTAAATCAAAGTAGTTAAATAAGACTGATTAAAAAATCTCTTTGTCTTTTGACTAAATAGATGGTAAACTTTGAACATCGATTGAAAGAGGTTGGAAAACAAAGGGGGAAATGTGTGGCCCATAACAATCCCATTGGAAAGATATTCAGAAAATCGGTTTAATTTTGTATAGGATGCCAAGAGAAGGAAACCAGGTTGTTGACTATCTTTTTGTTCTGTTATTTAGATTTGTAAATGTAATTTGACATGAAGCTAATAATGTATTTTTAATCAAGTTCCATTAACTATAAAATTGTATTTTTGTAATTGTCTACAGTCAATTTATGTTGATTTTAAGTTTTCACAATTTGTTTAATCTCATGATCAAGTCAATAAATTAATTGAAACATTACATGATGTTGTTAATAATATGACGTTGATCATAACATATATAATGTTACCGGTAATTAAACAAAAAATAAATAAATATATATCAAATAAAATCCCCTGCATACATTTACTTACTGTTCTAAATAACTTAAAACCTACATTCCAAACTCATCAAAAGGCCATAAAGTTTCAAAAGTTGTAGGTAGTTAGACTAAAAATTGAAAAAACTTACTACTAAAATTATATTGTGTGCAAATTAATTTTTTATAAGTCAGAAGTAAAACAAACTTTCTGGTCATCTCAGTGTAATAATAATATTTTGAGTTCAAATGATTATTGTTATAACATAGTTCAAAAACACAATAAGTATTTTATAAACAGTGTTAAATATATAACAATTTGTGTACAGTGAAGGAGTAAACTGAATACAAAGCTGTAAATTAGCTCACCATTCCTATACTGTAGAACAGTTCTTCTGTGAACAAAAGACAACACAAGCAGTTCAACACTAAGGCAGGTTTGTTGTGGCTTGTAGGATGATACTTCACACCGGTTTTACTATAATATGCCCCCCTCACTCTCCTACCCCCACTACAGCGACTCTGGGATATCCGACAGCAGAAAGACGTCACTGACAGAACTTTGCCGGCCGCGATCGAGTCGATCCCTCTCTCTTTCCCCCCACCATTTCCTCTGATCGGCGTTGACGCGAGGTTTTCTGTTCCAATTCCCCAACTGGACGAGCGCGATTGGAAAAGCAAACAATCGAGTTCCCAGTTGTGACGTCCACTTTGATTTATAGGGCAAAACCTATTACCTGGAACGAAGGAATATCATCATTGAATTCGTAACTGTTTTGGTCGCTGTAACCTTGCATTGTCTTTGTTGGAGTAAAATTTATCTGTATTAATATTTCAACCTGTTTAATTCTGTAAATTTTTGGGAGGGTTTCTTTCAATTGGGGCCATTGTGGTATTTGAGGTTGGTAACAATTTATACTGGTTATGCCCACTCGGTAGAAAGAGAAAGAGAGTGAGGGAGACTTCAGTAAGAAAGATTACTATTACTTCAAATTAGATGTCTTATAGAATGATGGGTATCGTTTTACCTTCAACTTATTTTGTTCACGTAATATGTGTGAATATATTATATCCATTTTATACATAGTATCTTGTAAAACGTCACTTAATTTAATCTTTAATCTATCAACCAATTCCTACTTGGTATCTACAATGAATACGAGCTGTGCCTACCACTTGGTTAAAACTAGTTATATGTTACTTACTATACCAATTTAATTAGTGAAGTAAAATAAATTTACTACAGACAATCATATCTAGGAGAAAGAAACGTTTTGGCAACTTTACTGTTTGCTAGATTATGTATTTGTACAATTTTGAAAATTTAAATCAATGTTAGACGTTTTAAACCTGCTTCTGTGAAGCGACCAGGTCACTGCCACAATGTGTTCACCCTAAAAATATTATTCGAATCGAAACCCTATTTATTGGCTGCAAAACTGAGATTCTATTGTTTAATTGGCACATATTCATATTTATGATTAAGTACGCGAAAATGGGCAAAGTATCTAGAGAAATAAAACATGGCAAAAGAGTACTAATTGGGAGGGCATCAGAGCAGTGTTCTACATTAATGTTCTAACTACACATTTTTGCTATAGTTCTTACTTAAATATTTAAAAAATATACATTGTGTTTTTTTTTAGTGTTCCAACTTTACAAGCTAAAAATGTAAAGAAACTGTGAAGTACATATTATTAGTAGTGACATATTAGGCTTAGTACGTACAGATACGGTACTGTAACTATTTTACAGCATAGAAGTATTTTATGTGTTCTGTAATGAATGGCTAAAGAAACGCAGCTTTGCATATTAACTCATGCACTCAATATTAATGATATAAATTACATCTAGTACAATAGTGTAAACACCGAGATATGTTTTAAAGCACCGGGAGGAAATAAAGTACCTTCCCCATTCTTCTTATAAACGTTATACTCAAATATATGACCAAGTTTAATGTCTCGTTATTTCTATGGAAAAATTAATATATTCAACATCTTTTCTTCGCAAGTGCATACAAGAAAGTGTTATGGGACATATTTAACAGGTATCGCCGTCAGTCAGAAACGTAACTGGAGGAGCGGAGTGTGGCCGAGCTTTTATAAAGGGTTCATTTTGAGCTTCTTCGTCGCCAACTTTTACTGGGTGTCTTCAGACGAACATACGACTCCAGTTTTCAGGAGTCAAGTCTGTGCCAGATTCAGATTACAGGAGTCAAGTATTTGACAGCTTCAGATTACAGAAGTCAAATCTGTGACAGGCTCAGATGCCAGAAGTCAAGTCTGTGATAGCTTGAGATTCTAGGAGTCGAGTCTGTGACAGCTTAAGATCACAGGAGTCAAATCTGTGACAGTTTCAGATACCAGTAGTCAAGTCTGTGACAGCTTCAGATTACAGGAGCCAAGTCTGTGACAGCGTTAGATGCTAAGGGTCAACTGTGACAGCTTCACATGCAAAGAGTCGTCTGTGACAGCATCAGATTACAGACGCTGCACTAAGAAGAAGGTGAATTGGAGCTAAACTCAACATTCACATTCAGTTGATGTATTATGAGGTCTAAATAGATCTCATCAATATGCAGTAAGCGGTGTGCAATAATTCCTCTTAAACGTTTGTATGTTCAACTTAATTTGCTATGGATTTTTTTATTCAATTTGATATTTTGCATTTTAATCTATTTTTTCAGATTTTGGAATTATTTTGAACTAGTACCATAAGACAGCAAAAAAACTACACCCTTACTATTTTTTGGTAGTATTTTTGTACCATTTAGACTGAGCTCAACAAAAAGCTAATTTTTAAAGTTTATTGTTCGAGAGAAGGAAAAGGAAGTACACTCGTAAAAATATTTTGCCAACCAAAGATTCTGCTTTTACAAGATCTTAGGTTAAATAATGTATGATTTCAAAACATTAATGTTTTTCATATTGTATTATTATTGACCTAACGTTGAATATAAATATTTTAAAATTGATATCGTGCACTTCTTTACCGTACCTTAAATTTATACTAAGAGTTATTATATCAAAGTGGTGATATGGGTCTTTAGTTATTTACATAGGGGATGGCAACGAGGTAAATTTTTGCTCAGGGTGGGAAATAGCCTAGTTACGGCCCTACCTGCGGTAAGACAGTGAGTGTATTATACCTACAGGGTGATTCATGAAGTTCTCCCCCCACTTCTACAGCACATTGTACTAGTAAAAATAATGAAAAAATGTTATATAAACATAGGTCCGAAAACGCTTCGTTAGCGAGTTACAGCTAGCGAAAGATTTCGCCTGAATTCCTGGGTAAAGAGTAAAATAAAGCCATACTGAACTTTTGGAAAGGTTAATTAAGTAAGAAATATCGTGGATTCTTATGTATTTTTACCTGATAAAGCTAATAAAATAGGTTTCGGAACTGTACCTGTAGTATTTTGTGAGGGATTCAGGGTTAAATGCAAAAAATTGGGGCACGAAACAATGTTTTTTTTTAAGTTTGATGTACAATAACTTTGTTACATTGGTAATAAATACATAAAATCAACAAACATTAATTGTAGAGAATTTAATTCTGAAAAAATTGATATAATCAAAGTCTAAAATAAAACAGAAATGAGTACCAAAAAATCGATTTTATTCAGTATAATACATTACTAGCTGTAAAGAAATACCGTACGGTATTTAGTTAAGATAAAACAAAAACAAAATGTTTGTTCCTTAATGATGAGATAAATTGAGAAAACAAGATTAACTGTTAAATAAATTTGTTTGTAAATAAAAATATCATGTTTTATTACGTTGTATTTTTTTTTAATAAAAATTTACATCAAATGTTCGAAAATAAATGAAGCAAACATTTTCCCATTATTGTTTACTAATCATCGAAATGCAATTTTTTCTTTTATTAATTTCTAAGTTGGTAACGCACGAATAACAGCTGATCAACAATGGTATTCTGTACTGTTACGTTAGAACTGTGTATTAGTGGTGTTTTGCAAGCTACAGCAGGAGATCGGGTTCTGTGAATCGTGTTATTAAATTTAATTTTTCTGTGAGTTATAATTCGATTGTTTATTCAGCGAAAAAATGCCTTACTTATTTACATCAGACGAATACACTGATATGGTTTTTATTTTGGGTTACTGTAATGGTAATGCTAGAGCTGCTGTAGAAGAATATGAACTACGTTACCCTAATAGGAGGATTCCAGATACCAAAACAATTTCAGGAACTTTTCGTACTCTTCGGGAAACAGGATCACTACCAAGTACTAGAACCAATTATGAACGAGCTGTCCAACTTGATGATGATATTGTTATTAATGCTGTTCATCGCAGTCCAGGTGTAAGTACACGACGTATTTCTAGGCGGATAGGAGTTTCGCAGTAAACGGTGTGGAGGTCACTTAATCGAAACAAATTTTATCCGTTTCATAAACAAAAGGTTCAACATCTACAGCTAGGGGATGGTCCGCTTCGCTTGGAGTTTTGCAACTTTTTGAATATTAATAATCAACTCTACAAGCGTATTTTGTTTACAGATGAGGCACAATTCACTCGGGATGGTGTCAATAACTTGCACAATGAACACTCATGGGCAGAAGAAAATCCACATGAGGTAGTGGAACAGAACTTTCAACACCGATTTAGCGTCAATGTCTGGTGTGGCCTTTTGCACAATCGGCTGATTGGACCTTTCATATTACCTGGACGCCTAAATGCTGAGTTCTATTTGCATTTCCTTCAAGAAGAGTTGCCGCAGCTGTTAGAGAATGTTCCTTTACATCTCAGACAAAATTTGTACTTCCAGCATGACGGAGCACCTCCCCACTTTTCACGTGCCGTTTCTGCTTACTTAAATCATCAATTTCCTGGACACTGGATTGGTCGTGGAGGGCCTCACCCTTGGCCACCAAGATCACCAGATCTATCTCCATTGGATTATTGCATCTGGGGATGGATGAAAGACATTTTATACAAGACAAAAGTGAATTCTCGTGATGAATTAATTGCCCGTATTATGGATTCGGCTGTGCAGATACAGGGAAGTCCTGGAAAATTAAGAAACGCAACAAAAGCAATACACAAACGTGCTGCAAAATGTATTGATAATGATGGCCTCATTTTCGAACATCTATTATAAAAAGGTGCGTACGGTTGGCCCAACCTGATTAATTTTGCTTAAAACTAGTAATGTATTATACTGAATAAAATCGATTTTTTGGTACTTATTTCTGTTTTATTTTAGACTTTGATTATATCAATTTTCTCAGAATTAAATTCTCTACAATTAATGTTTGTTGATTTTATGTATTTATTACCAATGTAACAAAGTTATTGTACATCAAACTTAAAAAACATTGTTTCGTGCCCCAATTTTTTGCATTTAACCCTGAATCCCTCAAAAACTACTACAGGTACAGTTCTGAAACCTATTTTATTAGCTTTATCAGGTAAAAATACATAAGAATCCACGATATTTCTTACTTAATTAACCTTTCCAAAAGTTCAGTATGGCTTTATTTTACTCTTTACCCAGGAATTCAGGCAAAATCTTTCGCTAGCTGTAACTCGCTAACGAAGCGTTTTCGGACCTATGTTTATATAACATTTTTTCATTATTTTTACTAGTACAATGTGCTGTAGAAGTGGGGGGAGAACTTCATGAATCACCCTGTATATATTTTCATTCCATTTTAAGGTTTGTGACCCATCTTTCGGGCAAAAATACCATACCTAAATTATCCTGCGAAATAATCATAAGTATATGGACGGCTAGAAAATAAATCTAATTCGTCCTATTTCTTGTAATAACGTTTTGTTCTGACGTTTTGGCATTACTATAAAAGAAATAAAGACTAAAGTCAATCATTACTGGTGAATGGCCTCAATCAAAACTCCACAAAAATGTATAAAATGTGATAAATAGGCTACGCTCCCCTCTACTGTAAACCACCTTTAACCAAATATATTACATAACGCATATAATTATCTCATTATTTGTTAAATATATTAAAATATTTCCATCTAAGGTTTAATTTGCGCTCTTATACATTGTATATTGGTCTATATACTGGTCTTATTCAGTTTTCATACTTCCTTAGGCATATCCTCATTTTATCGCATATTTCCAGGATTTCCCCATGCTGGTCATGCTTTAGTGGAAAGGGGTACAATTATCTAACGTCTAAATACAACGGTGAAAAACCGTCATCTCAAATTTCTCAACTATATACGTGAATTATAGCAGCCCAAGATGTAATTTAAATAAAGAGAAAAGTATCAAAAACACAAAACTGGCGTGCTGGATTATACAAGTACAGTATTTTTAATGAAATATGAATAATTATAATTAAATTTCATACAACATACTTTTTTTACCGATTGCATCATGTAATTGCATCTTTGGTCACAATTTAACATTTTATCATATTTCGTTTTAAAATGTATGCATCACGTATTCAAATATGTCGACAATGATTTTGTGGTTAAGAAGATTTAAGTTAATTGATCAAGTTATAATTAAAGAAGAATCTGGAGAAGTTTATGAATAATTTACTTTATTCACATTTAAGTAGGTCTGTAGCTATACATGTGGGATTTTTGTGAGCTATACGCGTATATATGGGGCCCAGAAAATATGAGGCGTAGTTTCCTGGAAGCGGCGATGTTAGCGGCGACGAACAATCAGATGGCGGTGGCATTGAAACTGACAGCTGTTACTCAGGCAGTGTCATTGTTGTTGCAGTTCCTCGTAAAGAGTAACCTAGCTATTCAACAAAAAGTAGGCCACAAATATAGTGGTTTCGTGGTTGCAGTGACGTAATTTACGAGTCTGGTGATTTTCCATTTCCAAACAAGCGGAAATATTTTGAAAGATTATAATTTTTCGGTAATGGCTATGTACCAGTTTGTATAAGCCTTACTATGTTGTTCATGGGATCGATTGATTTTTATGATTTGGATACTTCGAATTATTTATATAAACGTCGTCATTAGCCTATCGCTTCTGTCTCCCAGTGAAGTAACCTATTTATTCCCCAACTCCATATAGGTATTTTATAAGTAATTTAATTAGTTTATTTTAGTAGGCCTAACGCTTGGTAGTAGGTAGATTTATGCCATGATTTCAGGGTGAAAATAAAGTACTCTAACTCAACTATAAAATTTATTATTTTGTCATTTTAGTCACAACAGTTTTTTGTTATGTGTCCGACGAAGATAGCTTTGCTATCGAAAGGTTCACACAAAAAAATTATGGTTGCCTGTAAAGTCGGTTTTACGGGCGAAGATTTTACGTGACAACGTCTTTTTCTCGGTAGAATATTTATTGATATGAATATTATTAAATTGCACAATAGGAACAAGGAATTGAATGAAAATAAGAATTGCACAAATTTTAACTATAGAAATATATTTTGTTTACTAAAACATTGTACATAATTTGAAATTAATTAAAATTTGTTATTGTAAATGGTAAAGTTGAATAAAACATTTACTAAAATTGGAATTTGAAATTCTTGCTAAACACAGTTAAATTCTAACTCCGCGCGTGGTGATTGGTCGGTTTAGTTCGTTTGTTTGGTCGCACTGTTATGACAGGTTAGAGGTTATAATTTGTTATTTTAAATGTTTGACTAGCAATACGCGCTGTTTCTTCTCAATCGACTGAATTACGATTGATTGCAGAGTGATTTAAACTAATAATTTACTTAACACTATCAACATTTGTCAATAGTATGACATAACCTATAAACTCAGTTTCTCAACTTTTGTAACATTTACTAAAATTGGAATTTGAAATTCTTGCTAAACACAGTTAAATTCTAACTCCGCGCGTGGTGATTGGTCGGTTTAGTTCGTTTGTTTGGTCGCACTGTTATGACAGGTTAGAGGTTATAATTTGTTATTTTAAATGTTTGACTAGCAATACGCGCTGTTTCTTCTCAATCGACTGAATTACGATTGATTGCAGTGTGATTTAAACTAATAATTTACTTAACACTATCAACATTTGTCAATAGTATGACATAACCTAACCTCAGTTTCTCAACTTTTGTGTCAATCTAACAATTAATCAATCAATCATAGTTTACGATAATGAAATATCAGTGTACAATTATTTACCTTTATTGTTGTAGTTGTTGTAAATGACGAATCTAAGCACTCCACATTTTCACGAATAAACATAGTTATCTGCTTTATCCCGTGCGGCGGACCCACAGTTATCTGCTTTATCCCGTGCGGATCCCGTGCGGCGGACCCACTGGACGGGCATCGTAACGTTACCGGGCGTTACACTTTTTCATGAGTGACTCCGAGCCGCAACCTAATTTAAGACGTTGTCACGTCAATAAGTTTTAAGTATTGGTTGTGTGTGTTTTAAATGTATTTAAGTTAATAGTAGCCAATACAAGCTTCATCTTATATAACAGGAGTATGAGCAAATAAAAGCTTTTATATAGAAAATAGCTCGTAATTTGTAAAGCCATACTATAATTTATGAAGTAAATGAACGCAACAATAGAAGTTTATACAAAATGATTTAAGACTGGTACTTAATATTTAGGCTTGAACACAGGGTCTCTTTCACGCCATGTCTTTTGAAATTTGAATTAAACTTTACTTGAAATAATTAATTACTAAAGCTTGTGTTAAATAGTAAATAACGTCGTGCATATTCTTTTTCACAATTAGGTATAGTATTTTTTCAGGTCTTTTCTTTATTTCAGCTTCCTACTTATTGTTTACTGAGCAAGTTCGAAAATAAACATTGGTGCCAGTGAAATAAGTTATGTTCATACACATTGCTAAGTTTGAATGTATTTGTTTTTCTGAAATAAGAACTAAAGTTACTTTCATTCTTCAAACCTTAATTAGAAAGGCTTAAGTTTCTAGTCATTTCAGATTGTACTTTTTGAAGCCGTCTTTGGATTCTGATTTAAACTCAATGTAGAATTCCTGCATACTACATACTGAATACACACATGCCAAGTTTGAGAAACACCACAGCGATTCAACCTACAAACATGTTTGCAGAAACCGGAAATAAAATATCTTTCATTCACGTGAACATATTTAAGCCAATTAGCCTATTTAAAATACTTTAAATTAAAATTGAAACAGCTAATGTGTATAAAAAGTAAATGAAAAAGAACATGTGAGACTAAATATTTTAGTTTTAGAAGTACCGTAGTAGTAGTTAATAGGTTAATAAATAAAACAAATACGAGTAAACATTCGTAATCATGAATTCGTATTTTTGCACTCGGTGTCGTGTCGTATGTAGAACAAGACCGTCTTCTCCTTTGTGAATTGCTTTTAAAAATAACCGTTGATTATGAATTTTATAAAATTGTAGCATTCTTTTTATTACCGAAGAGAGGATGGATTGGTACAATAGAAAAATAACTATTATTATTTGAAAATGTTGTAATAGGTACATTTATTATGTTTAACACTAAGGAAATAATAACAATATTTCTCAATATAACTTATTATCAGGTCCGTAGGCAGACCTGTTTTCTCTGATAATTTTACCGTGGCTCGGCCGTACAAGGGACCCGGATCGAGCCCCATTCCATTATACTCGCTTCCATTCAAATTCGACGGCCCGTTTTAACGTTTAAGAGCTTTAATAATTGTCGGATCACTCAATATAGTAACGCTACATTCGTAAAATATAAAGTATATTAGATTGTTTGACTGTGTTTGGTTGTGACATTCATTTACTTATAGCCTACCTTTATTACAGCGGAGGCGGAGTTAGGGTTATCAAGTCCTTTCTCTACCTCAAATTGTATACAGTAAATTTACAATAGTTTGATACAATTGCGGTAAATTATCAACTTGTACTTTAATAGAAAATAAAAAAAATGCTTAACCTATACAGAAACGAACTTAAAGTAAAAGTTTATATATTGAATTGAATTCAAAACTTATAAAACAAAAGAGAAAATGTAAAGTAAAAAATAGTATTTGTAAGTCTCGAGGAGAACAGCGTAATTCGACTACTGGCGTGGGACATCACACACTTGAGCGTATCCTAGCTGGACGTGGAACGTAGCTTTTCCGGTTTTTGCAACTGGAGACAAACATTTTTGTATTTGGTCACGAGGCAGCTACGACACGAATATTCCGTTACAGTCGTTGTGTTCAGAAACAAAATATATCATAATATAAATTATCAGAACAATCTGCAAGACAAATTAGTATATTGCTATATTTAAATCAAAAGTTTAGGTTAGTACATAGCCTATTACGAGTAAACCATGGAACCATTCCTAAGTTCATTTTCTAAAAATGCATTCAGTTTTACTAAAAAAGGCAATGGCTGTAATTGCTCTGCTACTTTATTTTTATATACCTTTAACAGTTGCAAGCGCGGAAATATCGTTTTAACTTGAAAAACAGTGACCATTGTGCAGTGACCATTGTGCAGTGATCTACAATTATTACACAATACAGTTTGTTAAATCTGAGGTTAATTAGTGTACAGGCACAAGTAACTAAGAATCAATATAGGTGATGCCATCCATGAATTCACAGCAACAAACGTAAGAAAAAGACTGCAAGCTGCATTTCGAAAAAAAGAATAAATTTCGGTTCGGTTGACCGGATGTATTGCAGTTTTGTTGGGTGAGATAACCCAGGGGACTATACTTACATTTTATAAGGTCAACCCATGTCTCACTCATAACCACAGGGGGATCGTTTTTGTGGTTTCAAAAAATGTATAAAAAATATATATGCAGTTTGAAAATTTTAAAGTTTACGTCAGTTAGGACTTTACATTTTTATATCAGTCTCTAGTACCATTTTTATCAATATGTTTATATCATAGTAGTATATAGAATAGATACAGTTGGGTAGAACTACTTACATTTAAACTCAATATTAAAACAACTCAGTATATACAAATTTGTGAATCTCCCGAATTGATTACGTGTTGTGGTTAAGTTAAATTAGCTTAGTTTCTATTTTGCTCTTGTGTTATCTTTTTATATATACAAATGAAACTATGTTTGTTGTGTTACAATGTTTGTTAGTCTCACTAAAACTCGAGAACGGCTGGACCGATTTGGCTAATTTTGGGTTTGAAGTATTTGTAGACGTCCAAGGAAGGTTCAAAAGGTGAGAAACACGGGAAAAGTTTCTCAGAGTATTTAATAATTCTGGAAAATAATTATAATATTTGCGACACGTAATCCAAAGTTAACTTACCCTAAACATATTTTGACACTTTCAGCTGAAGTTCACCAAAAGTGGCAGACACATTGGTTTACATTTAAATTGTAGAAAATATTGTACAGTGGTAGATTAGTAGTGTTTTGCAGATTAGAAAGACAAAGTACTATCTAACTTTTATTTTAGATTGCACCAGTGAAGAATAAACCATCTAATGCATTGAAAATAATATTTAAACGGCGTTCTCGAACCCACCTGGATGGACAAAGCTGTGAACGTTTTGCATATAAGGTTATCGAAACTGGTTTTCCTCCAGTTACGTTACTGTAGTTAAAGGAAAACAAAACTATGGCCTCTCTTCCCCTTGTACCAGAAGCAGAATACAAGCGACGCGACGGAAGTAGATGCATTTTGACCTAAGTAGACTTTTTAAGCTTATGTATGCACATATTTTCTTGATCGGGGTAATAATCAATACTATTTACAGCACCAGAAACATCACAGACCGCAAATAAACGCTTTATCTAAGTTGAATTCCAAAACCCATATATGAATTTATATATTTTTTTGATCGGGACAACATCAACTGTGGAACCGTAAATAAATTAGAGCGGAAATGAATTTAATCGATCGTATCTGACTCTTTTGGACCGCAGTACATTTTAAGTCATCTGTAAGTTATAAATATTTTCTTTATCGGAACAAAAAAGCAAACTATCACTATGACGCTTGTAAAATCTTAGACAGAAAGTAAATTGAAATAACCGAAAGTAAACGGTTTTTAATCGAAGTTGATTTTATTGGTATATATTTTCTTGATCGGGGCACAAGTCAAACTCAACTATTGAACTTGAAATACATTAAATAGAAAATTAATCTAAACAGACGGAAGTTTAAACTTTTTGACCATGATAGGTTTTCGAACCTTATGTGTAAATATTTATTTACTCACACAACAAACCCTAAAATAGAACCCGTCAACATTTTATTTACGTATTGAATCTCTCGACTATGGATACTGAAATAATATGTACCTGATGTGTCCAATTACGTTTAAAAATTTTAGAGCTCCATTATATTACATCATAAATGCTTCCACTAAGAAAGCTATGGTCTTAGATTTCGAAAATTGTGTGTGAAGCCGCGAGTAACTGCTAGTCAAATTTATTTTTCAAGTATGGTGTTTAATAATCCGTAAATTACACGAGTCTACAATAAAAATAACTTCTTTTAATTTTAGCTTTGGATTGTTTGTATTAGAGTGTGCTGTACAGGGTGTTCCTGGAGACTTCTACAGAGGATTTGTTAGGTCAGTAGTACGTTTAATAACACCACAATTGTTTAAAGAAACGAGTTGAAATTTTGCAAAAAAACTGAACATTAATACGCGATAATATTATCGAATCTCTAGATGTATTGAAATTACAGTAATTCTGAAGCATAAAAATGAAATGTTAGTAAAGTAAAATAGTCACTCAAGCCGTCAATAAGTTTTGGGGTTATTTACTTGTATTGAAAAATTAAAATAAAAAGATACAAGTAAAATAAAAAATAATTTAGGCATGGCTATAAGTTTAAGAAGGTTTTTGCTTATCTTGATATGTACAAAAATAATTTACGCAGTTTGTCCATGTGTATGTGTTAATAATAAGTTTGGAGAACCCTGTTAATATCGTAACAACTTACACTAGAAAAACTAAAGCACACGTTTATGTCATGTTACGAAGCACTTTTTGGACATAATTACTACTTCGTTTCCAAACCAAAAATATGGGATTTTGGAAGGAACTAAAACATTTCAAATAATAAACTCCATCGACCCATTTAAAGGTCCTCATAAAAGAAAACTAACAATGCAAATTAGAGTACGCTGTCCTACCCAGTACAAAATGACGGCCAATTGAATGTTTTAGAAGTCAGAATTAGCTTAACTACTAACAAACTAGGCAGGAACAATAGCCTTTTGGAGCAGTTAAAATTATAAATTTTAAGCACCACTTAGTAACTTTTCATTTTTAAGTTATTCATAAAACGTTAGGCCTACAGACTAGGGAAATTAGAGATTCTTGCAATCCGCACTTTTTCAATTATTCTAATGAAGGCAAAGAAAAGATATCTAATTAAAATATCCTAACATTGTTATGAATCGTCATTATTTATCAACATAACGTTTCACAAGGAATGTTCAAATTGCTACCTCTCAGCGGCTTGACAATGGGGCATTTGTGACGCAACTCTCTGTAGTGTTTGTTTGAGGAATCCATTGTATTTCTTGTACAATTCGATTTCTTAGATTATCAATATCTTGAGGCTTTGATTTGTGCACTCTGTCTTTGACATAAACCCACATGAAGTAGTCGAGTGGTGATCTGATAGTTTACTCAATAAACTCACGTCTACCAATCCATCGATTTCGGAAAAGCTTATAGTGGTTATAATGTGGAGGTGCTCCGTCTTGTTGGAACCAAACTTCTGCTTAATCATCTCTGGATACCTGGAATGCTGGAATTATCTGTTGTTGGATCGCATTTAAGTTCACACTATCAGTGAGGTTCCATCAATAAAGAATAATGGTCCAATAACTCGAAACATTTTTCACTAAGCCAGTTTCTTCAAAGCGTTTTATTGGTTTTCCAAAGGCAGATTTTGATAAAGGATTTCTATTGAGAAATATTTTATGAAATAAATATCTCACTTGATTGTATGATCGAATTCTATCTCCACAACCACGCATCATTAACATTTAACAATGTAATACGTTCCTGTTCGCTTAATTCCGTGGTGAAGGTTAAGAACAATGTGATTCAGGGCAGTATGGCAATACACTGATGGTATTGAACCAATAAGTCTCTGATAATTATACTAGTAAACACAACTGATAACACTGGTCAAAGTCCATAACTTGTGCAATTTTAGTTCTCCTTCAGATAAGAGTCCCCGATAATTCTTTTAACTTTTGTTATTTACTGTACTAGGTTTAATATTTAAACCCATATTTTGTTTTTGTTGTTGTTTTTGTTTGCTTTTAATAACTTAAAAATGAGAAATCACTGATTGACGCTTACAATTTGTAGCTGTTCCAAAAGGTTACTTGTACCTGGGTTGTAAGTAGTTAATTATGACTTCTAAAACTTTTTCAATTGGCCGTCATTTTGCACTGGGTTAAGATAGGGACCTCTAATTTGTGTTTTTAGTTTCACTGTATAAGTATCTTTAAAATAAGGGCTCACTTGTTGGAACGTAACGTTTGAAATTTTTTAGTTGCCCCCAAAATCCCCCATTTGCAAACAAAGTAGTAATTATGCCCAAAAAGTATTTCATAACATGGCATTGAGGTCTAAGAGTTTGGTTTTTCGAGTCATTCGTTACAGTATTAACACGGAGTCTCCTGATTGTGTATATACGGATGTCTTATGTATATAATTATGGGGGCCTGACCGATTGTTGTGTCAGGGGCCCGTCAAAGTTGTCTAAAGCTCTCTTGATTAATTATTATTATTATGATTATTGATTTAGATTTAGGTAAGTCAATGGAGACAGAGAAAGAAAAAGAGTTTAAAATATTTGAGGTTTGAAAAATGTGTGCGTTCATAAAAATTGGCCACGCATCAGTTCACTATGTACTACGTCATTTAAACACATGATTATACTTACAGTAAATTCAGATTGTGGATGTTACTGTTTCTATTTTTTCAGGTATACTCTTCTACGAACCCAAATATGGAGCAGTTGACAGACTGGTTGAACGCCTTACAGATGACAAACGAGCAAATAAAGGAGGAAAGAGAAGACTCACAGCCCTACCAAGCGGTCACTACTCCGGTGGTGGAGCTTATATACCTCATGTGTTCCCTGTTCGAGTTACCGACCGAGGTACGGTACCTCTCTGTGGAGATTTTCGACAGGTTCGCTTCGCTCCATTTTCAGGACTTACACTCCAAAGTTTGGCAGGAAGACACGGATTTGGCGAGAGAACAGTGGAAAAAAGTGGAGGAGAAGTTGCGGGAGCAGACCCCCCTGCGGATTCTCTCGTGTATCCAGATCGCGTCGAAGTTCGTTCTTCACTCGAAGGCACTGAAGCCGAAAGAAATACAGGCGTACTTGAGAACGGAGGGCATGGAATACACCCTGAAGATGATAATTTCTTCGGAGATGAGAGTGTGGAAGACGATGAAGTTCAGGATCTACATTCCGACCGTCATAACCTACGTTGACTTGCTGCTGGAGCAGCTTGGTGTACCCCCTCAGTCCGATCTCTCCTCTGAGAGTGTTCACGAGAGAGCTGCTCTCTTCATGGACCTCGCTTATCTCTACCACCACGAGATCTATAAGAAGCTCTTCTACCTGTCCACCGGCCGCTGGGACCCCACGCCCACGGAGAGGAGACGGTTCCGCCCCACGGAGTGCGACACCCTGTACAGAGCTTCCGCTCTGGTGGCGTTGACACTCACGTTCAACCTCAGAGATCCCGGGGACGTCTATCTGAGACTAGGAAACCTCACACAACTTCTTCCCAAGGACATTCAAATCCTTGCTGACGTTATCAATCAAGTTATTATGTTTTAGAATGTATTTATATATAATACGTTATACGATGAATAAGACTTATAATATTTTACATTAACAATGTAGTAGAGTAGGCCAATGTAAGTTAATTTTTTATGAATAGAACATACTTTAGATATAAACAGTAATTTATTTATATGTTTAAGTAGGAAGATAATAATCATTACATCAAAATATTAAAATTGTGTTAGTACATGACATTTAGTATTCATTTTAAAATAATAAATGAGCCTTTAAAAATAAATATAATTCTTTTTATGTGAAGGATAACTAAGTTTCACTTTAGATTATTTATTATTCGAATGTGTAATATTATAAAATGTATTATTTAAAAGAAAAAAGTATCGTTTGAGTTTTCATTGGGCTATCATGTAGATACAACATGATGCCTAACATTTGTTTATTGAACTGGACTAGACAATTAACCTACATTATCCAATTTAATGATAACCTACTGGTACATGTGTAGGTCATAGTAGTATTGTTTAATAGCTGTCATTAGTCATCATGACTAATCTGTTGTACAGTGGTTGTAACACTGTACAGGAAGTTAAGAATGTAATTCTTTCTATGTAGTGACAGTAATACTGGCCGTTCAGATTTAGGAACAATTAATTAAAACACATACTGATTAAATACTGAAGTGAACAACAATTTAGGTTCGTGTTTTTGAGTGGAATGAAGAAGTGTGTTGTAGCAACCAAACAAAAAATTAAAACGTCACACACATTTTCTGGTCCATATTGGATCACTATAAAAACCAAGACTGAAAAACAGGACTGATGGAAATATTAGTAATGTGGGTTCATAAATTGATGAATGCTGATTGATTATCAGCCAAACTTGTCCAGAGTCTGATAAAATTTGACCAGTTTGTTTGTGGAATATTGAAAAAAATGTAAAAATCTTTTACTATAGAACTTATCGTACCTTCATGCAATTGTATATTTCTCTACATGCATAATGCTTTCCGTTAATAATATTAATATAATTATTTTAAGGAATTCTATTTGAAACCATATAAATATAATATATAATAAATATATAAATAAAAGGTAGATATAAGGGTGTCGTGTAACAGGTTTTGCTCTGGTAGCATTATAAATTTCAAGTCTATAGCTAATTTCATTCTCGAGATCTCCAGCAGACTGTTAGGCAGACAGATTTTACATACTGGAGAAACGTTTACATCCTCAAGGAAGACAAAAATATTGTGCGAGCCTACTGAGAGACATTTATACTGAGTTGCCTGTACAGAAATGAAGCTTTGAGACACCGTGTGGACAGGCAAGTAAACAGGCTGAAATAAAACTTTTCCAGCACCTTAAGTGATAAGCTTCACTAACGCTTAGCCAATAATGTAAACAATTAAAGTTAAAAATAAATATGTACTATATTTTTTGAAAAAAAAAAGAATATTTTGTTTTGTAGTATGATTATAAAGAATGTAAAAATCGTCACACAATATTTTGTATGAAAAGTAATATTAATCTGAGTTTAATGTAAAATACAGTTTATACTTCTTCTAAACATATTGTGAGAAAATGTTTGAGCAAAAGTCTTATTAATAGTCAAATAATTAATTATTATTTTTAATTAATCACAAATATAAAGTATGAGTGTAGGACACTTACAAGTTAAATCTAAGAAAGTAATGAAACATTAGATATTAAGAGTATTTTCAAATTTAAAAACGTATTTATTTTGTAACCCATCAAATACCTTTTTTATTATAACATTTTAGAAATAATGAATTATCACTTTGTCAGTAAACCATATAGCAGTGTTAAAGTTATCATTGTGTGGTCGGTTTGTTTACACAAACAAAATTATTAAATACAACATCATGTCTAGTGGAACTGTTACTATTTCTTTAACTTTATATAATAACAGGGAATATGAGTTAGTAATTACTATTATTACTTCCAAGGGCAACCTCAGGTCATTGTGCTCTCTTCTTCTTATTCTCCTTCATTCTCCTATGTAATTCCTTTTATATGTATATTCATTTTTAAATGGAGGCAGACAGATATGTTCATTACGAATATGAATATCTGTTGAATCGTCCTTTTGACAGAATTCTCAGAGAAGTTTTATATATTTTTGTCATGATCCTCAGAAAAATGTTACTGTTATTTAGTTTTTAACCCACTATATATATAGTTTAATGTCGCATTAGATTTTTATAATTATACGTATAGAATTGACAAATCATATGTTTACTTGACCAATAAATATCTTACTTTTTTGGAACTAATTTATGGAGTAAAAATCTATTTACGTGAGACTAAAATAATCTGCCATATATCGCTTATGATTATTAAGGGTTAGCTAAAAACTACAAACATTCCTATGTTATACGGAAAATAGCAGGTATTGCCTTTTCGTATTTCTATAATTATAAGAATATCTATTTTAGTTATCAAATCTGTTGTTTGAAAAATTATTACATTTGAAATAACCTCACATAAGGCAAATTTGTTTTTCGGTTTAAAGTTTTTTATAATTAGATAACAAACAACTAAGGAGGTGAATTTTTAGTGGTCTGTTGTTAAATACCAAATATTTACAATTACTTTAAACATTTATCTAGTACATTTATAAAAGTATCTTTTTTAGTTTCAATTCGTCTGGTTGTAACAAATGCGATACACAACTTTTGTTTATTACGGACTTTTTATATATCTTCACTAATTGTATTTTTCCGTTTTCATATTACACGACCATTTTCACTTATACTGTTCGTAATTTCGTTCCAAGTTTAGGAGTATAATACTAAATATTTCGACTTTTTCTTCAAATAAAAAATCACAAACAAATAAGTGAATCACATTATGGAAATTTTGCATGGATTTTGTGAACGGTGAGTGTATACAGTTGTGGGAAATATACAATAACATATCAGCCATACAAGCAAGTACTATGACGCAACAATCCTTATCTCAACTCAATCAGACCGGGAACGACTAGCATACTATACAATATACATGTCTTGAAGTCGTCCATAAACCATTTACGATCGTGTTATATTTAATGTGATCAATATGGTGGTCGTGTATAAGTCTGCAGTAAAACGTTTATCGATTATATAACAACATAGAATAATCGGCCAAATGTTTTTTTTTCAGACGGAAGGGAATTTTTTAATAGTATACTAACATTCTAGTCATTAAAGAATTGTAAAAGCATCGATGTAATATGAATCATTCTCCAAAACCGTCAATGCATCTTCAGAAGACATTTTAAATTGTCAACAACTCATAAAATCTGTCGTTCTGTTGCTCTAGTGAAAGACAGTATATTCTGTAAACTTCTAAGACAAGAGAATAAATAAAGTATACAATATTGATTTGATTCTTAAATTTGCAACTAAACCATACAGATCCAAAATTGTGCGCTTGAAAGCTATTTAAATAAGTAGCCGAAATTCTCAACCTTTAATTTCTTTGTTGATAAAAGTGAAAAAGTTAAATTGGGTCACCTTGGGGTTTTCATGGAAAGCAGCCGTATGCGTCAATGTGGGTTTCGTGGTAAATATTTCCTCAAAATTGGGGTCATGTGTTTTCCAATTGATTGTACAAACCAGTCATTACATCATATTTTAAAGACATCTATAAAATGTTATTTCTTACTGAAAATGTCACAGACGAATAGGTTAACTACTTCTAAACAGATGAAAAAATGAGAAACAATTTAATTACATGAGAAAGTATTACATAGGTCACAAACTTATAACAAAACCATTCCCATGGCATTTGAATTCGATTTACAATAAAACATAGAATAAGTTAATTTAATGTTCTAAAAATGTATTTAATTTTCACTCAATCAAGCATATACAATATGTACTATCACAGTAAAACGTGAAGTATATTATTACAGCCATGCGCTTTAATAAAAGTGTTGGATTTTGAAGTTAGCTGCATTTTATGGCTGTCGAAAAATTGCTTTGAACTAGTTGGACTTTCGTTTAAATCTTCTGAAAAGTCTATATAATCGAGGGTTTTAATAGTCGATCGTGTTATAAATATTAATGACACATTAGTTGCTTCGTAAATTTCCCCGCACAGTCTAGATTCTATGTAGAATAAAACTAGAAGAGATCATTATTCTGGGAATATTAACTAGCTTCATATGAAAGTAATATACACAAACACCAAGAATCAGTGTAGCAGCGCTGGATACTGTAAACCGGTTTTGTACGCGTACTAATCAAGAAGAGGTAGGCTGTGGCTATTCCCAAGTAGCCGCCATTACGAAGTGACGCATTACGCAATCGCTGACTGAGTCAGTGCCGATAGAGTGGTTATCTACCGGTTCTGTTATCAATTCACCGGAATTTTACCTCGCCTCACCTCGAACAGGAACTTCCGACAGTGTTTATTACAATATTGTCAGTCCAGTCATGCTTATTATCGTTGAGGAAGCGCACAGTATATAAGTTGTGAAGACAATTTTTCCCTATAGCCGCAATTTCCTTACGATTATTGTGTGGATCTGGCCGTCCAGTGAAATCTCTTATATACCTGGATGAGTGTTTGTTTCTAAGCTAGTAGCAATAAAGCGAGATGGGTTTCCGAGATGTATTTCTCCTAAATTGTTATAACTGACCAGAGGGATAATTAATTTCCTGATCTCTCGTAAAACATTAAGGATCTGTGAAGAAATCCTGTTAGAGCTTCTGAGTACGGTGCAATGAGACAAAATAAAGTACAGAGATAAGGAGTTTCTCTCAATGATTGTAATTTAGCCAGATAAGCTAGGAAAAGTTCTTGTCGCCATGGTAAGGATTTCATAAGGCTAAAATAAAACTAGGATTTATGTAGCATCACAGAAAGGCACCTAGAGATATTTTATCTTCCTAATCTTAGCACAAACTTATGATACAGTTATAACTAGACTTATCTTTCATCTAATAATAAAGAGGGAGTTAAAATTAATGAATTTGGAGATTTTCCAACGAGACGAGAACGTTTGATATTATCCAGAGGCTACTATTTTTGAACGAGTTTTTCTTATCCGGTACCTTTAAAACTATATTATTAATAAAAAAAAACAATTTTTATTTGACTTACCATGAAAATTACATATAATTATGATGATTGGTTCTTGTTTCTTGCGCCAAAAAGAAAAGATTTCGGCGAGAAGGAAGCCACTCTGTATATTTCTACTATTTATTAGGCTGTATAGGTGGGTTTCGATTAGGTTATCATAAATATGTTACTAGAAGTACAAAAATAGCCTTTACGAGCACTGAATTTCATGTGACATCGGAAAAGTTGGATATCTGGGACGTGATCTGAGGTCGGGAAAGTACCAATCAAAATACCCCGAGCCATCATTCCTTGGCTTACCGCACATCCGGTGCAAAGAGAATAACATCTCTCGAGATATATCCTAAATTCAAACTCAGACCCCGTGAGTACTTCTTAACTTCGCTTGCTTTTGGGAGGCAGTTCTACATCTGTTCTTTTTAATAGTGTAGATTTTGAGGACCCCGGTAAGAAAAACCCTTCCAGAAATATTTGCCTCCTTATAATACCAAAGTACCCAAAATTACAATTACTTCAGCCAAGAACATGTTCTACCGAAAATTCAAAAATTACTACAAAACAAAATTGTGAGCGTACAATTTTAATTCAACAGTAAAGTAAACAGTCCATTGATGTATGTTTAAGGTTTCTTCTTTATAAAATAACCCTTACTCCTTCCTTAGTAAAGCTCACACAATTTTTAACATTTAAATGTTTAGTATATTACATTATGGAATTATTAAAGTTGAATCATTCTTTGAACGTTGTTTAAACATCTGCAGTGAGTTTTGCTATTTAAGGGCAGATTTAGTGTAAGGTTTGAGGAATGGACCGTCCAGGAGCCCTACCCAGGAAAAATGTTAAAAAGTACACAATTTTAAAGACACTTTTAGAGTTATTTATCTTAGAAAAACAATCATCTTAGAGTCAAAAGTTTACTTTTGTACGTAACATAACAATATACATTTGAAAGATATTTAAGGAGGGGTCATCACTCCTGTGACTTCCTCCTAAATCCGCCACTGTTGTTGTTATTATACTATAGGCAGTACAAGAATGTGTTTGACCACATTTCCGTTATCAGCTGCGACATTTGACCGAGCCTCAATAAACCTTGATAATCACGTGTCGCATAAAATACTTCGCTGTAGTTACATGTCAAATTTAAAATTGAGATTTAACTCTCGTGATGTCTGGCGGACAGATAGGCAGACAAATTATTATACAGAAAAGACAATGTTTACATCCCCTCGGCAGAAAAGAGAAATTGTTTCAGCCTACTGAATGATAAGCTTCAATGAAGCTCAGTTAAAGTTCATTTTTGGTCATGTAACATCATATAACTTATTCTTGTTTATGTAAAGATGCAGATTTATGGAAAATTTCAATTCTACAATGAAAACTTCCTTGAGACGTCTTGCCACATGATACAATTACATTTTTTTTAGTTAAAATTTGAATCATATCACTGTTGTAAATGATTGTCTACACACCAAGTCGCCATGAAATGGTGTTGCATGGTTTCGGATTAATATCACTATTATTAATATTAACCTATATAATGTATATGATGTCACCTTATATCATCCGCGAAATTATTTCAGTATATAATAGAAAACAATATTTTATAAATTACCATAAACTACTCGTATTGTCTCAATAAAGACAATAAAATCTCATCTTAGCTTTTGTAGCCATAGAATTTGTTTCAAAATAAACAATTTGACTTATATATATATATATTATATATAGTACTATATATATATATATATATACTATATATAATATATATATATATATATATATATATATATATATATATATATATATATATATATATTTACAGGGTGATTCATGAAGTTCTCCCCCCACTTCTATAGCACATTGTACTAAGTAAAAAATAATGAAAAAATGTTATATAAAACATAGGTCCGAAACGCTTCGTTAGCGAGTTACAGCTAGCGAAAGATTTCGCCTGAATTCCTGGGTAAAAGAGTAAAATAAAGCCATACTGAAACTTTTGGAAAGGTTAATTAAGTAAAAGAAATATCGTGTATTCTTATGTATTTTGAACCTGATAAAAGCTAATAAAATAGGTTTCAGAACTGTACCTTTAGTAGTTTTTGGGGGATTCAGGGTTAAATGCAAAAAAAAAATTGGGGCACGAAAAACAATGTTTTTTTTTTTGAGTTTGATGTACAATAACTTTGTTACATTGGTAATAAATACATAAAATCAACAAACATTAATTGTAGAGAATTTAATTCTGAGAGAAAATTGATATAATCAAAGTCTAAAATAAAAACAGAAATGAGTTACCAAAAAATCGATTTTATTCAGTATAATACATTACTAGCTGTAAAGAAATACCGTACGGTATTTAGTTAAAACAAAACAAAAATGTTTGTTCTTTAATGATGAGATAAATTGAGAAACAAGATTAACTGTTAAATACATTTGTTTGTAAATAAAAAATATCATGTTTTATTACGTTGTATTTTTTTTTTAATAAAAATTTTACATCAAATGTTTTCGAAAATAAATGAAGCAAACATTTTCCCATTATTGTTTACAATCATCGAAATGCAGTTTTTTTGTTTTATTAATTTCTAAGTTGGTAACGCACGAATAACAGCTGATCAACAATGGTATTCTGTACTGTTTAGGTTAGAACTGTGTATTAGGTGGTGTTTTGAAAGCTACAGCAGGAGATCGGGTTCTGTGAATCGTGTTATTAAATGCAATTTTTTTTCTGTGAGTTATAATTCGATTGTTTATTCAGCGAAAAAATGCCTTACTTATTTACATCAGAGGAATACGCTGATATGGTTTTTTTTATTTTGGGTTACTGTAATGGTAATGCTAGAGCTGCTGTAGAAGAATATGATCTACGTTACCCTAATAGGAGGATTCCAGATACCAAAACAATTTCAGGAACTTTTCGTACTCTTCGGGAAACAGGATCACTACCAAGTACTAGAACCAATTATGAAACGAGCTGTCCAACTTGATGATGATATTGTTTATTAATGCTGTTCATCGCAGTCAGTCCAGGTGTAAGTACACGACGTATTTCTAGGCGGATAGGAAGTTTCGCAGTCAACGGTGTGGAGGTCACTTAATCGAAACAAATTTTATCCGTTTCATAAACAAAAGGTTCAACATCTACAGCTAGGGGATGGTCCGCTTTCGGGCTTGGAGTTTTGCAACTTTTTGAATATTAATAATCAAGTAACCTCTACAAGCGTATTTTGTTTTCGGATGAGGCACAATTCACTCGGGATGGTGGTGTCAATAACTTGCACAATGAACACTCATGGGCAGAAGAAAATCCACATGAGGTTAGTGGAACAGAAAACTTTTCAACACCGATTTAGCGTCAATGTTTGGTGTGGCCTTTTGCACAATCGGCTGATTGGATCTTTCATATTACCTAGGACGCCTAAATGCTGAGTTCTATTTGAATTTCCTTCAAGAAGAGTTTGCCGCAGCTGTTAGAGAATGTTCCTTTACATCTCAGACAAAATTTGTACTTCCAGCATTGACGGAGCACCTCACCCACTTTTCACGTGCCGTTTCTGCTTACTTAAATCATCAATTTCCTGGACACCGGATTGGTCGTGGAGGGCCTCACCCTTGGCCACCAAGATCTACCAGATCTATCTCCATTGGATTATTGCATCTGGGGATGGATGAAGACATTGTATACAAGGCAAAAGTGAATTATCGTGATGAATTAATTGCCCGTATTATGGATTCGGGCTGTGCAGATACAGGGAAGTCCTGAAAAATTAAGAAACGCAACAAAAGCAATACACAAACGTGCTGCAAAATGTATTTGATAATGATGGCCGTCATTTTCGAACAATCTATTATAAAAAAAAGGTGCGTACGGTTGGCCCAACCTGATTATTTTTGCTTAAAACTAGTAATGTATTATACTGAATAAAATCGATTTTTTTTGGTACTTATTTCTGTTTTATTTTAGAGTTTGATTATATAAATTTTCTCAGAATTAAAAATCTCTACAATTAATGTTCGTTGATTTTATGTATTTATTACCAATTTAACAAAGTTATTGTACAATCAAACTTAAAAAAACATTGTTTCGTGCCCCAATTTTTTGCATTTAACCCTGAATCCCCCAAAAAACTACTAAAATGTACAGTTCTGAAACCTATTTTATTAGCTTTATCAGGTAAAAATACATAAGAATCCACGATATTTCTTACTTAATTAACCTTTCCAAAAGTTCAGTATGGCTTTATTTTACTCTTTACCCAGGAAATTCAGGCGAAATCTTTCGCTAGCTGTAACTCGCTAACAAAGCGTTTTCGGACCTATGTTTATATAACATTTTTTCATTATTTTTACTAGTACAATGTGCTGTAGGAAGTGGGGTGAGAACTTCATGAATCACCCTGTATATACTTATAAATATATATATATATATATATATATATATATATATTATATATATATATATTTAATATTCGTCTTTGAAGTTATATTTGTTATTCTATGTAATTTAAAGCACCTACATTATACAGGGTGTCTCACAAGCAACCTGATAAACTTCTCAGGTGGATTCCTCTCATCAAAATAATGAAAAAAATTGATGAGAGGAAAGCACCTAAGAAGTTTGTAGGGTTACTCGTGGACACTCTGTACGCATAGCTGTCACATCTGTAAATAGAAAACTCCTTGTAAATTAGTTTCAGTAGCACGTATTACTCACGAGGATAAAAATATTTCATTTCTAACTATTTTATTTGAATCTATCGAGAAGTAATTATTTTGTATATTTGTTTTAGTTACGAAGCCGAAGGGATTTTGAGGGTTAGGTTTTGCCGACATGTTTGCTCCTTATATTCGTTGTCAGTGGGGGTTAGACCAGATTGTTGCAGATTTAATTCATATTATTGTTATTAAAACCATTGAATTGAATTTATCACATCATTCAATAATAATTATACACTTTAACCTGTTCATCAAAGCTACGCCATTTTGTAGCATTTCATCTGTGGCTGAGTTCAGGTAGAGAGCTGAAATTAAATCTGAAGAGATCAAAAACTGGAGAGGAACTTTGAAAAACTAGTTATCACCACAAGAGGAAAAATCTAAAACAGAACAATCTGTTCCTTTAATATGTACAAGTATTGGTGGTATCTACTGAGGAACTCTCTCCTCCACTACCAGTGTAAACGAAGAACATCTTGGAACAAGTTTAAAACCCGAAACATCTTGCTTTATCTCGATCCGGTGAACTGGGTTATAAATAACGCAATGCGTAATTTCGTATCCAAAATGGGTTAGTTCAAAAACCATACAGATTTTTCATAAGCAAATAAGATTTACGTGAACTGTTTTCGGTGTTTTACTGTAAATAGATTTAATAGAAAGTTGGCGAATGGAGAGATACAAAACAGAGCCTGGTTGGTATTCTTTGAAACTGAAAGTGCATATTTTCTATGTTTTTTTCCGCCTGCAATATCTTTCATTCAGAAACACAACCTATGTTGTAGTTTTCGAAAGAGGGTTTTAGTCGCTAGACAAATATATTGTCGAGAAAATGGCCTACAGGAAATTTGCCATATTGTAGAAATCTTGCTGAGGATGTTTCTCTCTTCACCAGTGACGAACGAATCCGCTGAGAGGTAACAAAACACAAACAGCTTAATTTAATATTTAAATTAAGTTTAGTTCAAGGAGAACTTTGATGATAACGGCTTTATTGTCCATTGAAATTAATGCAGTGTAATGATCAATTGTCACCTTAAGTAACTTACCCAGTTGGTGTTGTGATAGTAAATTTATATATTTATTATTACTAGTCTTACCTTATAAATATTTAAAAGCGTCCTAACCCTGCTTACAATAATAACAATCAATTTCCTTATTTTTTTTCTTTATATAAGTTGATTTTCAATAATTTTAAACTTACTTCTCTTTTATTTAAAATAATTTTCCTGTTTGAAGAGGATACACAATTATCATAGATCAACAACGCCACAAGCGCGTCATAATTCTCTTGCTCTCTTGTGTATCGAAGCCAATGCAACAAAAAGAGTTGACTTAAACCAAACTATTGACTCACTGTATTGCGTGGGCCAAAGCACGGAAGAAGACATTTTGAGACTCCACACAAAGTGGTTTGAGTTTGTACTAGTCTTTGTATTACTTTAAAGTGTAATTATTATGTAACATATTATCTACTGTTATTAATTACATGTTTTACTGTGCATGGTATCGTTATTACAGCTGGTAGTAGTACACTACTGTAACACTACTGGGCTGTCTCGAGGCCGAATGTTGGTACTACAAGGGTTAATAATAACCTAATATCCAAGACTACTTACTAATTGTTTGTTTCTCTCAATGCAAAAATCATCAGCAATATGAGTTTCCAAGATCAAAGGAGAAGACAAAGTTTTTTTTGATGTGAGTCTGAGTGATGTTTGGCGTGAGGGGGAGGGCGCGGAAGAGGTTGGCTTAATGGGGGCTTAATTAAAAAGTGTGACCTAAGACGTAAAAAGGTGTTAATACGTATGTTTGTATTGTCTTTCCGTTTATCAGAAACTATAGACCAAAACTTTCCATTAACACTTAACCTTTAATAAATCTATATTTATATCGCCTAATATCAAGACATTTCGTAAACTTGTTCCAATGCCGAATCTTTGTAAATACAGACTAAACTCAGAAACACAATTTAAAATACTATGTTTATGTAACCGAGTATAGCGAGTAATACAACCTTTTTGTCAATAATTTTAAATTTTATCTTACGGATATCAGCTGATATAAATTCTACTGGTTGAAATTAAATGTTGGAAAAAATAGTATTACTCCGAATATTTTGCTGGATAATACTTATACAATTATTTTCTCCTAACCTCCTCGGACCCATACATCCCCCAATAATATTTTTTGGAAACTAATATGATTTTTTGGTTGCAAATAAATCAAGAAACTCATATTATTTTTTTTTTTAATTTTTATTTAGGCCTCAGTATGAAATCAAGCATGTCCCCTATAAGGGACATTGGGTCCCG